>NC_140579.1:740215151-745867651 GCF_964204655.1 Triturus cristatus
TTCATTGCACCACAGGGTTTCAGTCGGCCGTGTTAGACTCCTTGGTCCGTGTTTCAAGACGGGTCAGGTGGGTAACCGACATCGCCGCAGACCCCTGGCGCCCGGCATGGACCTCCCCGCCCAGCAGCGTGATGCGGTTGGGGCGCACTGAGAACAGTCTGCCCCAGTCGACAGTCGCACCGGGAGCAGGGGGCCCCGTCCCCCCTTTAACCGCCTGGCGCGCCCCGAGGGGCAGCCAGGAACGAGTGCCGGGGGAGGGCGCGGAGGCGGTCGAATCTCCCTCGGCCCCGCGGACACGGCAAAGCTGCTGCCAGGGGGGCTGTAACACCCTCCGCCAGAGCAGAGGGCCACCTGTCACCCCGAAGCCTTCCCAGCCGTCCCGGAGCCGGTCGCGGTGCACCTCCACCGGGGGAAATGTGCCCTGTGGGGGCCAGGTAGGGCCCGGGCGCCGGTCCCTACAAAATAGAACCGGAGTCCTATTCCATTATTCCTAGCTGAAGTATTCAGGCGATCGGCCTGCTTTGAACACTCTAATTTTTCTCAAAGTAAACGCTTCGGACCCCCAGGACACTCAGTCAAGAGCATCAAGGGGGCGCCGAGAGGCAGGGGCTGGGACAGGCGGTAGCTCGCATCGGGGCAGACCGCCAGCCCGGTCCCAAGATCCAACTACGAGTTTTTTAACTGCAGCAACTTTAATATACGCTATTGAAGCTGGAATTACCGTGGCTGCTGGCACCAAACTTGCCCTCCAATGGATCCTCGTTAAAGGATTTAAAGTGTACTCATTCCAATTACAGGGCCTCGAAAGAGTCCTGTATTATTTTTCGTCACTACCTCCCCCAGTCGGGAGTGGGTAATTTGCGTGCCTGCTGCCTTCCTTGGATGTGGTAGCCGTTTCTCAGGCTTACTCCGGAATCGAACCCTGATTCCCCGTTACCCGTGGTCACCATGGTAGGCACAGAAAGTACCATCGAAAGTTGATAGGGCAGACATCAGAATGTCTCGTCGCCGTCACGGGGATGTGCGATCGGCCCCAGGTTATCTAGAGTCACCAAAGCGGGCGGGTGAGCCCAGATTGGTCTTGGTCTGATAAATGCACGCATCCCGGGAGGTCAGCGCTCGTCGGCATGTATTAGCTCTTTAATTACCTCAGTTATCCAAGTAACAGATGGAGTGATCAAAGGAACCATAACTGATTTAATGTGCCATTTGCAGTTTCACTGTACCAGACGTGTGTACTTACACGTGCATGGCTTAATCTTTGAGACAAGCATATGCTACTGGCAGGATCAACCAGGTAGCCGCACCTGCTGACAGGGTTCGGGGGGCCGCGTGCCCATTTCCCCGACCGGACAATCTTCACGCACCCCTCCCTCTCGGGGGCCTGCTGGGGGAAAGGAGCCCACCCACCTGGGTGGGAGGGCTCGCCGGAGGGGTGGAGAGAGGTGGCGGCCGCATGGGCACCGGCAGGCCCAGCCGTCTCCCCCGGGAGGGAGAGGCGGGCCGAGGCGCAGCCTGAGCGAGACGCAGGGGTGCCGGAGCCTGGCGACGGCACCCCTCGGACCGATCGTTCCGAGCTGCTGCGGAAAGGTGCTGGGCGGAGAGGGGTGACGCGTGGCATACGGGGCCCACGGACCTGCTGGGCAGCAGCGTCCGAGGGCCTGGTGCCACCCGACCTCTTCCGCTCGGGATCAGACCACTGCGGGGCACGAGCTGCCAGGGCCGCTCGGCCTTCGCTCTGCTGGTAGGGTGAAGGGCATCCCGCCAGGCGGCATGCCCTCGAGAAGGATTGTCCATGCGGGGAGGAAGCTCCTTGCTTGAAACAACAGCCGAGGCTGGTCAAGCAGTCCATCTCTAAATGGACCGAGAGTGCCCAATCGATCAGAGTATGGCCGGGGAATCCCCTGGCAGGCCGCCCTGTGTGCGGGAGATGGCGGTTTCACATCCCTACCTGCTCCCGGGGCGAGCAGGCTTGAAGGAAAGGCCCATCGGGAAGGGGCCGAGAGGCAGGCGCAGACCAGGGCCCCCGGGGGCCCCAGCGGGCGGGCCCGGGCGCTGCCTTCCCCTGTCTCGGGATCGCCGGACCTCATGGAGGTCTGACCCAGCAAACCCGCCGAAAAAGGACCAACCGGAAGGGGCTAGGAGCCAGGTGCGTACCCGGGCCCCTGGGGGCCCCAATGGGCGGGCCCGGGCGCTGCCGTCCCCCGTCTCGGGATCGCCAGACCTCACAGAGGTCTGACTCAGCAAACTCAGCGAAAAAGGACCATCGGGAAGGGGGCTGAGAGGCAGGTATGCGTACCCGGGCCCCTGGGGACCCCTTATCGGGCAGGCCCAGATGCTGCCTTCCCCCGTCTAGGGATCGCCGAACCTCACGGAGGTCTGACCCAGCAAACTCGGAGAGAAAGGACCATCGGGAAGAGGCTGAGAGGCAGGTGCGTACCCGGGCCCCTGGGGGCCCCGGCAGGCAGGCCCGGGTGCTGCCTTCCCCCGTCTCGGGATCGCCGGACCTCACGGAGGTCTGACCGAGCAAACTCGGAGAAAAAGGACCACCGGGAAGGGGCTGAGAGGCAGGTGCATACCCAGGCCCCTGAGGGCCCCGGTGGGCGGGCCCAGGGTCTGCCTTCCCCTGCTTCAGAATCGCTGGAACTCACGAAGGTCTGACCCAGCAAACTCGGAGAAAAAGGACCATCGGGAAGGGGGCTGAGAGGCAGGTATGCGTACCCGGGCCCCTGGGGACCCTGCATCGGGCGGGCCCGGGTGCTGCCTTCCTCCGTCTAGGGATCGCCAGACCTCACGGAGGTCTGACCCAGCAAACTCGGTGAGAAAGGACCATCGGGAAGGGTCTGAGATGCAGGTGCGTACCCGGGCCCCTGGGGACCCCGGCGGGCGGGTGGGCCCCGGGTCTGCCTTCCCCTGTTTCAGAATCGCCGGAACTCACGGAGGTCTGACTGACCCTCTCCCTAGTAATCCGGAGAAAATGTACCCCCTTTTCTTGTAATCCGTGCACAAAGAGATGACAGAGGGGACCCGAGGCACGAGTGTACACGACCTCTTGGAGCCCTCGCTGGGATCGAAGAGGCAAATGGACCCTCATCGGAACTTCCAGGCAAGCCCGGCCATCTGGTTGCCCCATTGGAAAGCATTGCGTGCGACCAGATGACCGAGGGAAAGGTGCGACCAGATGGCCGGGACCGAAAGGACTCCTATCTGCCCGCACCGAGCCATAGCGGGAGGACTCCCGCCTGCCCTTTCAGGACTCGGGGGCTGCAGGGCATGGGGACTGCAGGGCTCAGGGGGCTGTAGGGCTCGGGCCTGCAGGGCTCGGGGGCTACAGGGCTCTGGGGCTGCAGGGCTCCGGGACTGCAGGGCTCCGGGGCTCCGGGGCTCCGGGTCTCCAGGGCTCCGGGTCTCCGGGTCTGCAGGGCTCCGGGGCTGAAGGGCTCTGGGGCTGCAGGGCTCTGGGCCTGCAGGGCTCCAGGGCTCCAGGGCTGCAGGGCTCCGGGGCTGCAGGGCTCCGGGGCTGCAGGGCTCCGGGGCTGCAGGGTTCCGGAGCTGCAGGGCTCGTGGGGGCTCGTAGACCCCACGCTGGGCCTCAGGCATGGGAGGCCCACAGGAGCTCCCGGGGCCCGAACGCCCGGGTCCCATGGAGCCCGTCCCGGGCACTTTGCCTCGTCGCGGGCTGGAGGAGGGAGCACCGGACACCGGGGAGGTGTAGTCTGGGCTTAGCCCTTCTGGTCCCTGCCTGAGAACCGCCATCCCCAGGAGGGACGTCCCGGCATACCCTGCCCCTAGTAATCCGGAGGAAGGCTACCCTCCTTTCTTGTAACCTGCGCGCTCCGAGTGACGGAGGGGACCCTAGGCGCGGACGCGCCGGACCTCCTGGAGCCCTGACTGGGATCCGGGAGGCAAATGGACACTCATCGGGACTTCCAGGCCGGCCCGGCCATCTGGTCGCCCCATTGGAAAGCATTGCATGTGACCAGATGGCCAAGGGAAAGGTGCAACCAGATGGCTGTCCTATCTGCCCGCACCGAACCATAGCGGTAGGGCTCCCGCCTGCCCTTGCAGGGCTCCGGGGCTCTGCACCAGATACCCTTGTCCCGGGCAGATGGACACATGGCAGGCCGCAGGACGTGGGCTCCCAGGCCCTGACCGAAACTCAGGAGGCCCGGGTCGGTCCCTGCTTCTCAACGCAGCCAGGCCGGGGAGATCGGGGAGCCTGCCCAAGAACGAGGGACCACAGTCCCTCAGGTTGTGCGCTTGTTTTCCACATTTCTTTTCAAAATTGTGCGTAGTTGCGCTAGGCAAAGTCCGCCCAGCCCTACTCAGGAATTGCGCTCGTTTTCTACAATTTTTTTTTTTAATTCTGCGTTGGCGCAACGCAAAGTGCGCCCAGCCCTAGTTCTAACCCCTCTTTTCTAGAAGCTCTCTGGACCTCAAAGGCTTCTCTACCTAATGCCAACTGCTTGGCCTTGAGGGCAACTCTTGCTTCCTCATACTGTAGCAGTTTGTACATTCTTTCAGAGGAGGTTTCTCTTCTAGGAAGATTTAAGTTCCTCTGGTGGACAGATTCTCTGCCAGAGTGATATGAGTGGTCAGATTCCCTAGAAAGGGACCTAGGCTTCTCCTCCACTCTGTCAGTTCTCTTAGGGAGAATTCCTTTGTCCTTTTCAGATCCCTGTGGATCTGGCCCTTCAACCCATGTCATCTTGATTTTCATCATCTGACCCAGAGACTGTAGCTGACCCACTCCCTGATTCAGACCCTTTAGCTCCTAGAGCTAACTTAAGATCATCTGCTGTCACCAGATCTATCAGGTGTAGTGTGGAGGGACTCTGTTCTATCCTCACGTGCCTTGCAGCACACATGGCTTTCAAGTCAAAGAAAGTCATGTCCTTATACTGAGGCTGGGTGGACCCACTGGCTCCAACCCTTAAGGACATTCTAGTGTTGTGCAGTGTTGTACTACCTACACTAGTTTGTGGCCTACCGATCCTAGCTTGAGCTGTAGCAAGGGTGTGCTATCCCTTCACTCACAGCTCTAAGTTCAGTAGAACTTGTTGATACTAAGCTTGACTTTATATGTACCTTGAGTTCCTTTAATTGTTTTCAGTTAGTAATTCAAATAGAGATTTTCTGGTAAAACAATGGCAAGCTGTAATCCCACACGCTGCCCACCAATGTGAGAAGTTGGCCTGGCATATGCTGGTCACTAGTTAAAGTTGCCACCTTGCACCAGTACAATTCGACTCTTATGGTAGATAGGTTTAAGACAACATTTTAAAGAAAGCTATCCTAGTGGTAGCTGTGGAGAGCAGCCTTCAGGCTAAGTCTCTGAGGAATGTAAAGCAGCTTGTTTTACCTTATAATCTCTTGAATTACCAAATGAAAGGACACCACACAGGTATATATACAATATATATATGTATTTCTTTCTAGAAACACTCTACTAATCTCTTTATGAGATTAGAAGTCAAGGACATATGCACAAATCAACATTTCACAAAAAATTAAGCACTTATATGGCTGGGGCCCTAGGGGCGTACCAGACCATATACTAAAAAAGAGGTATAAGGAGAACGACTTGAAAAGGGAGAAGGCCTAAGGTCTTCAGAAGCGCCGGGGCCTCACTAATCCACCCAAGGCAGGTAAGTAAAGGACCCACGGGAGACGAATGCAGTGTGAGAACACAGCCGCGGATCCCAATAGACTTCAATGGAGCAAGTCGCGGTTGGAACTTTAAAGTTTTAGGGTACTTCGGGAGAGTCTACCAGCAAGTCACTTACAGGGTAAGTACTTTGAGGGCCAACACACACAGGAGCACCAGAGTGCACGAGTTACCTCACCCAGGGAAGCCGGGTGCATAGGTGTCTTTTGGTGTCGGGTCACGGCGTTGTTTTCAATGGGAGCCAAAGAAGACTTGCTGCTTGTGAAGACAGGAGAAGTGTCCGGTGGAATCCAAGGCTGGATTCTGAAGAAAGAAGACCTGAAAGCAGTGGAGACAGTGTTCAAAGTCACTTGCCAGTGACCCGGGGCCAGGAAGCTGGATGCCCACAGCAGTCGGGTGATTTCGGGTGATCACGGGTGTCTTGACTCTTCAGCCACGAGGTCCAGGAGGCGTCGACGATTACCAGGTGCTGGATTCAGAGTGTACCACAAAGGCTGCAGCTTACTGAGGTGTCAGCAACCGGAATTGGAGCCAACAAGCCTTGGCAACAGCAAGTCTCATAGAATGTGAAGAAAGTCAGCGGTGCAGACCAGCAAGGTCTGAGGGACTCACCCAGCAAGGGTAAGTCAGGGCAGTCTTGGAGCAACCAGAGGAGTCCTTTGGTTTGATGAAAAAGTCTTCGGGGGACCCACAAGCCAACCAACATGGGATCGCGAAGACGCCTCATGAGGATTCACTTCACAGGAGCCCATGGCCACTCGGGATGAGGTAGGCCTCTGATTTTCGAGGGAAATCCTGCTGGAGGCTTGGACCACATGTGGTCCAATGCACAAGTTTGTAGAATGTCACAAAGGGTTTGCACTCAGCAATAGTGCACGGTACCTGGGTATTGCTGTTCCTCGTTACTCGTGGGGTCCACTTGCTTCAGGTTTGCTGGGGACTCACAATGGACGTCGAGAAAACAGGAAAATTATGTCTGGGACTTCAGACTCCAGCGGGAGCAGGAAAGTTTGCGACTGTTGATGCAAAGTTTTGGTGCCTGCCAAGCAGGGGAGTCACTCCTTGACTCCAAGGGAGATTCTTCAGTCTTCCAAAGGTAGTGGAATGTCAAAGGTCCAGGGTTCTTCTTGTAGAGCATCATCCAGGGATATCTAGTTTGCAATGGCAAGGGTTCCCTATCTTATACTAAAAGAAATAGGGACTTGCTCTATGACCACTCCTCTAGGACGGTCAGGGGAGTGGGTGGTTACACCCACTTCCCTTTGTCCAGTTTCACGCCAGAGCTGGGGCAGGTAGCCCCTGAACCGGTTTGAGCTGACATATGCACAGAGGAGCCTACTGCTCCCCCAGTGCAGGACTTCAAAGCACTCTAGGAGTGCACCCACCCAGCTCCAATACACTAAATCCTGTCTGGAAGGTGGTGACACCTCCCTGCGACAGGATGCCTATTGTTGGGCCTCCTCCACTGTGTGTTTCGGTCAGCAGCAGGAGGGCAGCCCAGTGTCTGTGCTGGTGGCATCATTTTGTGATGCCAGGGATCTTTCAGAATTCTACTGTGTTTCCACAGTAGGTACATGTCTTCCCCTCTAGAAGGGTGGGATCATACTCCCACACCAGTTACTGGTGTGGGGGTATGATTCCAAAGCATTTGACATCAAACACAACATGTTTTGATGCAGCCCTCCCAGAGTTAGCATTTACCACAAGGTTATAATGCACTTAAGAGTATATGGTTTAACCGCAACCACAAACAGCCACAGAGAAAAGACTCTGAGGGCTGCAGAGGGGCCCTGCTCAGGCAGGGGCACCCCCTCACATGTAAACCAAGCACCCTGACCTCAGGATTGATAGGGCCTGCCTTAGGGTTGACTGATAGGTTTATATGTGTGTGTAAGGTGAGATATAGAAACCTATACCTCAGTGAGGAGTGCTGACACTACCTCACCCAGGCTGCAGTAACAGGCCTGTGGTGTCAGATTTAGTCTGCTTCCCAGGGGTGGCATAATACCTGCTCCAGCCCCTGTTAGGCCTTTGAAGTACCTATACCCTTGGTACCTAAGGTACCATATACTGGGGCTCATAAGGTACCACAGTATCCAATCACTAGTGCATTTAATATGCACTCCAAGTTGTTTAGAGAGAACAGAGAGGCTGGGGCCCTGATTAGCAGGGTGCCAGCCAGACTATAGCCAGAAACCAGTGTAAACATCCGAAAAAAAGTGGGGGCAACATAAGTGCAGATCCTACTCTCCTACACATGGTGAGCAAAAAAACTATGGATTTAGGCCCAGATCTCTGTACTGCGGTGAATGTATGACATTCCTCTCCATTCTGTCCATCAACTGTTGTTTTTGCATTTGTCACCCAAGTGGGACGGGTATGCCCAGATGTGGGTCCCGTGCTCTCCATACCACTGGAATCAAGCTATCCTGGCTGAAAAGGGGTGAAACCCCGAAACCGGTCATAGGATGCCTGTTTCCAGTCCAGGGAGGGCCTAGTTTGGCAGTTCGGGCTGGACTGTTCCCATGAGGCACAGGGTCAAGACTGATTTGCATATGGCTGGGTCCAAACTGGAATGGCATGGTGAGCAATAAAAAAATGGATTTAGGCCCAGATCTCTGTACTAGGATGAATGTATGACATTGTTCTGCATTCTGTCCATCAACTGTTGATTTTGTATTTGTCACCCTGAGTGGGACAGGTATGCCCAGACGTGGGTCCTGTGCTCTCAATGCCATTGGAATCAAGCTATCCAGGCTGAAGAGGGGTGAAACCCCGAAACCGGTCCTTAGATGCCTGTTTCAGGTCCAGGGAGGGCCTAGCTTGGCAGTTCGGGCTGGACTGTTCCCATGAGGCACAGGGTCAAGACTGATTTGCATATGGCTGGGTCCAAACTGGAATGGCACGGTGAGCAAAAAAACAATGGATTTAGGCCCAGATCTCTGTACTGGGGTGAATGTATGACATTGTTCTGCATTCTGTCCATCAACTGTTGTTTTTGCATTTGTCACTCCGAGTGGGACAGGCATGCCCAGACGTGGGTCACGTGCTCTCCATGCCACTGTAATCAAGCTATCCTGGCTGAAGAGGAGTGAAACCCCAAAACCGGTCCTGAGATGCCGGTTTCTGGTCCAGGGAGGGGCTGGCTTGGCAGTTCGGGCTGGACTGTTCCCATGAGGCACATAGTCAAGACTGATTTGCATATGGCTGGGTCCAAACTGGAACGGCATGGTGAGCAATAAAAAAAATGATTTTTGCCCAGATCTCTGTACTGGGGTGAATGTATGACATTGTTCTGCATTATGTCCATCAACTGTTGTTTTTGCATTTGTCACTCCGAGTGGGACGTGTATGCCCAGACGTAGGTCACGTGCTCTCCATGCCACTGGAATCAAGCTATCCTGGCTGAAGAGGGGTGAAACCCCGAAACCGGTCCTGAGATGCCGGTTTCTTGTTCAGGGGGGGCCTGTCTTGGCAGCACGGGCTGGACTGTTCCCATGACGCACAGGGTCAAGACTCATTTTCATATGGCTGGGTCCAAACTGGAATGGCATGGTGAGCAAAAAAATGATGGATTTAGGCCCAGACCTCTGTACTGGGGTAATTTGCCGCAAAGATGGCCTCCGGGTAGGAGCTCAGCCCGGGAGTTCCCGGGTCAGAGATCACCAAATCAGTGAAAATCCCAGTCTATGTACTGGGGTACCCAGCCATCCGCCTCCTATCTTCCTACTTTCAACTCCCTTTGACATCAGACTTGGTTCTACTGTGTGGCCTACCTCTGGGGACGAACTCCAGGACCCAAACGTTCCTTTCGCCTTGTCCGCCACACTTCACCAGGTTCGGGCCATCTGAGCCAGACGTGTGGCGATTCTGACTCCAACTGTCGTGCCGATTCGGGGATGTTCCTCTGTCGGACACGCAACACCATCGCTGGACAAATTTCCTCCAGACTGGGCATGCTTCTACTCATCACCTTTCCTCGTCTGCACTGACTGTCAGGATTGCCCAGATGGGGGTAGCCAGAGTCCTCTGCTCATGCAGCATCACTCATCCAGACTGCAGTCTCCTGTTAGCGTGCCCAGGTCTGGCCTTAGCGCTGTTAGCTCCCGCTCCAAGAACTGTAAGCAGATGCTGGATCGGCGAGATGCAGCCTCTGCGCAGCACGGCGGTCGCTTGATATGGAACTTCCGATGAGCTCCCTTTGCACGCTGAGGATGCTCGCTACGACCCTTCACGCACGTAGCGGGCACGAGCTGCCCGGAGAGAGAGCTGGCCCTGACCCTGCAGGAGAACCTGGAAGCGGCCGTACGCCTTGGAAGCTACCCACGAGCGCAGATCTAGGTGTTGGTGCTAGTGCTGGAGGATCGAGTCTGTGCCCTGCGGGCAGCCGTGTCCTGCTCCGCACTGGCCCTGGCTGACGCCGGCATCGAGATGTACATGGACATGGACGGCACAGTTGTGCTTCGGAGACCGGCTGCCCCCCCTCCTTTTTTGACTGTCTGGCTCCTTTCCCCTTCTTGTTCCTCCTCCGTTGGGTTGGCTCCCTAATTTTCTTCGGACTTGGCCCTCCTAAGTTTTGGACTGTATCTCGTGTGCCCCCCACCATTTTGGGACCATCTCCTGTTGTCGTTCTTGTTCTTGGTCCGCCATCTTGTGAACTGGTCTGTCCCTCCATCCCCGCTGGTCTCCAGCTGGCCGACCTATCGATCGGCCTCCTTCTCCAGGGATCTGTTCCCTGTTTGTGACAATTGTTTATACTTATGGTCTGATCTCTGTTTTCTCTCTCTCTCTCTTTCCTGTCCCTATCCGCTTTTCTTACTTGTTTCTTGCTGAAACTCTTGGAAATGCCCTGCTCGGTAAATTTGTAACATATAATTGTCCAACCCTAATCGCTTTTTAAATGTAATCTTGAGTGTTTTGCAACTTGTATATATGTAATTCTAACAAGTAGAATCTGTTGTAGACGTATTTACTTATTAATCTTCAACTTGTATATATGCAACTCTAACCTCTAGCATTTGTAGTAGGCGTATGTACTGACTACTGTTCTTCTTGCGATTTTAGAGTTGTTCTGTCTGTATCTTTTAAGTAACTCATGTACTCTCTTCCTTGAGTGACTTTACAACTTGTACATTTGCAATTTTTCCCTCCTTTCGCTCCACCTGTACATTTGCAATTTTTTTATGTAACTCATATAATCCAAAGTCCTTATGTAACGCAACTGTTTCTTTTGTAAAGCGCTCTGACACCATCGGGGAATGTTCGCGCTATATAAAATAGCAATAAATAAATAAAATAAAAATGTATGACATTGTTCTGCATTCTGTCCATCAACTGTTGTTTTTGCATTTGTCACCCCGAGTGAGACGGGTATTCTCAGACGGGGGTCCCGTGCTCTCCATGCCACTGGAATCAAGCTATCCTGCCTGAAGAGGGGTGAAACCCCGAAACCGGTCCTAGGATGCCTGTTTCCAGTCCAGGTAGGGGTGGGCTTGGCAGTTCGGGATGGACTGTTCCCATGAGGCACAGAGTCAGGACTGATTAGCATATTGCTGGGTCCAAACTGGATTGGCATGGTGATCAAAAATACGATGGATTTAGGGGCAGATCTCTGTACTGAGGTGAATGTATGACATTGTTCTGCATTCTGTCCATCAACTGTTGTTTTTGCATTTGTCAACCCGAGTGGGACGGATATGCCCGGATGTGGGTCCTATGCTCTCCAAGCCACTGGAATCAAGCTATCCTGGCTGAAGAGAGGTGAAACCCCGAAACCGGTCCTAGAATGCCTGTTTCCGGTCCAGGGAGGGCCTGGCTTGGCAGTTCGGGCTGGACTGTTCAATGAGGCATAGGATCAAGACTGATTTGCATATGGCTGTGTCCTAACTGGAATGGCATGTTGAGCAAAAAAACGATGGATTTAGGCCCAGATCTCTGTAATGGGGTGAATGTATGACATTGTTCTGTATTCTGTCCATCAGCTTTTGTTTTTGCATTTGTCACCTTGTGTGGGCCGGGTATGCCCATACGTGGGCCCCAGTGCTCTCCATGCCACTGGAATCAAGCTATCCTGGCTGACGATGGGTGAAACCCCGAAACCGGTCCTAGGATGCCTGTTTCCAATCCAGGGAAGGCCTGGCGTGGCAGTTCAGGCTGGACTATTCCCATGAGACATAGGGTCAAGACTGATTTTCATATGGCTGGGTCCAAACTGGAATGGCATGATGAGCAAAAAAACGATGGATTTAGGCCCAGATCTCTGTACTCGGGTGAATGTATGACATTGTTCTGCATTCTGTTCCTCAACTGTTGTTTTTGCATTTGTCACCCCAAGTGGGACGGGTATGCCCAGAAGTGGGTCCCGTGCTCTCCATGCCTGGAATCAATCTATCCTGGCTGAAGAGGGGTGAAACCCCGAAACCGGTCCTAGGATGCCTGTATCTGGTACAGGGAGGGCCTGGCTTTGCAGTTCGGGCTGAACTCTTCACATGAGGCACAGGGTCAAGACTAATTTGCATATGGCTGGGTCCAAACTGGAATGGCATGGTGAGCAATAAAAATATGGATTTAGGCCCAGGTCTGTACTGGGGTGAATGTATGACATTGTTCTGCATTCTGTCCATCAACTGTTGTATTTGCATTTGTCACCCCGAGTGGGACGGGTATGCCCAGACGTGTGTCCCGTGCTCTCCAAGCCACTGGAATCAAGCTATCCTGGCTGAAGAGGGGTGAAACCCCGAAACCGGTCCTATAATGCCTGTTTCCGGTCCAGGGAGGGCCTGGCTTGGCAGTTCGGGCTGGACTGTTCCCATGAGGCACAGGGTCAAGACTGATTTGCATATGGCTGTGTCTAAACTGGAATGGCATGTTGAGCTAAAAAACGATGCATTTAGGCCCAGATCTCTCTACTGGGGTGAATGTATGACATTGTTCTGTATTCTGTCCATCAACTTTTGTTTTTCCATTTGTCACCTTGAGTGGGACGTGTATGCCCAGACGTGGGTCCCGTCCTATCCATGCCACTGGAATAAAGCTATCCTGGCTAAAGAGGGGTGAAACACCGAAACCGATCCTAGGATGCCTTTTTCCAGTCCAGGGAGGGCCTGGCGTGGCAGTTCGGGCTGGACTATTCCCATGAGGCACAGGGTCAAGACTGATTTGCATATGGCTGGGTCCAAACTGGAATGGCATGGTCAGTAAAAAAACAATGGATTTAGGCCCAGATCTCTGTACTGCGGTGAATGTATGACATTGTTCTGCATCCTGTGCATCAACTGCTGTTTTTGCATTTGTCACCCCGAGTGGGACGGGTATGCTCAGATGTGGGTGCCGTGCTCTCCAAACCACTGGAATCAAGCTATCCTGGCAGATGAGGGGTGAAACCCTGAAACCGGTCCTAGGATGCCTGTTTCTAGTCCAGGGAGGGGCTGGCTTAGCAGTTCGGGCTGGACTGTTTCCATGAGGCACAGGGTCAAGACTGATTTGCATATGGCTGGGTCCAAACTGGAATGGCATGGTGAGAAATAAAAAAATGGATTTAGGCCCAGATCTCTGTACTGGGGTGAATGTATGACATTGTTCTGCATTCTGTACATCAATTGTTGTTTTTGCATTTGTCACCCTGAGTGGGACGGGTATGCCCAGATGTGGGGCCCGTGCTCTCCATGCCACTGGTAACAAGCTATCCTGGCTGAAGAGGGGTGAAACCCCGAAACCGGTCCTAGGATGCCTGTTTCCAGTCCAGGTAGGGGCTGGCTTGGCAGATCAGGATGGACTGTTACCATGAGGCACAGGGTCAAGACTGATTTGCATATGGCTGGGTACAAACTGGAATGGCATGGTGTGCAAAAAAACTATGGATTTAGGCCCAGATCTATGTACTGGGGTGAATGTATGACATTGTTCTGCATTCTGTCCATCAACTGTTGTTTTTGCATTTGTCACCCCGAGTGGGACAGGAATGCCCTGACGTGGGTCACGTGCTCTCCATGCCACTGGAATCAAGCTATCCTGGCTGAAGAGGGGTGAAACCCCGAAACCGGTCCTAGGATGCCTGTTTCCAGTAAAGGGAGGGCCTAGCTTGGCAGTTTGGGCTGGACTTTTCCCATGACGCACAGGGTCAAGACTCATTTTCATATGGCTGGGTCCAAACTGGAATGGCATGGTGAGCAAAAAAATGATGGATTTAGGCCCAGACCTCTGTACTGGAGTAATTTGCCGCAAAGATAGCCTCCGGGTAGGAGCTCAGCCCGGGAGCTCCCGGGTCAGAGATCACCAAATTGGTGAAAAGCCCAGTCTATGTACTGGGGTACCCAGCAATCCGCCTCCTATCTTCCCACTTCTAACTCCCTTTGACATCAGACTTGGTTCTACTGCGTGGCCTAACTCTGGGGACGAACTCCAGGACCCCAACGTTCCTTTCGCCTTCCCACCGCACTTCACCAGTTACGGGCCATCTGAGCCAGACGTGTGTCGGTTCTGACTCCAACTGTCGTGCCGATTCGGGGATGTTCCTCTGTCGGACACGCAGCACCATGGCTGGACAAATTTTCTCCAGACTGGGCATGCTTCTACTCGTCGTCTTTCCTCGTCTGCACTGACGCTCAGGATTGCCCAGATAGGGGTAGGCAGAGTTCTCTGCTCGTGCAGCATCACTCATCCAGACTGCAGTCTCCTGTTAGCCTGCCCAGGTCTGGCCTTAGCGCTGTTAGCTACCGCTCCAAGAACATTAAGCAGATGCTGGATCGGCGAGATGCAGCCTCTGCGCAGCGTGGCGGTCGCTTGATATGCAACTTCCGATGAGCTCCCTTTGCACGCCGAGGACGCTCGCTACGACCCTTCACGCACGCAGCGGGCACGAGCTGCCCGGAGAGAGAGCTGGCCCTGACCCTGCAGGAGAACCTGGAGGCGGCCGCACGCCTTGGAAGCTACCCACGAGCGTAGATCGAGGTGTTGGTCCTTGTGCTGGAAGATCGAGGCTGGGCCCTGCGGGCAGCCGTGTCCGGCGCCGCACTGGCTCTGGCTGATGCCGGCATCGAGATGTACATGGACATGGATGGCACAGTTGTGCTTCGGAGACCGGCTGCCCCCCCCCTCCTTTTTTGACTGTCTGGCTCCTTTTCCCTTCTTGTTCCTCCTCCGTTGGGTTGGCTCCATAATTTTCTTCGGACTTGGCCCTCCTAAGTTTTGGACTGGATCTCGTGTGCCCCCCACCATTTTGCGACTGTCACCTGTTGTCGTTATTGTTCTTGGTCCGCCATCTTGTGAACTGGTCTGTCCCTCCATCCCCGCTGGTCTCCAGCTGGCCGACCTATCGATCGTCCTCCTTCTCCAGGGATCTGTTCCCTGTTTGTGACTATTGTTTATACTTATGGTCCGATGTCCGTTTTCTCTCTCTCTCTCTTTCCTGTCCCTATCTGCTTTTCTTACTTGTTTCTTGCTGAAACTCTTGTAAATGCCCTGCCCGGTAAATTTGTAACGTATAATTGTCCAACTGTGGTAAATAAAATATTACGCTCTCAGAATTTTTCAGAATATCAATAGGATCATGCATAAAGCAAGAGGCTGAGTCTGTGGTATCAGGTTCATAAAGGGATTTATTCCAATAACTCGAGTCAAAGGGAGAATATTTCCATCACCAAAATTGGATCTGGAAAGGGGCTCAAAAGTATTCTCAATATTCTCAAAACATTATTCACAGAGTACAGTATATATACATTTCTCAATTGTACGTAAGCAAAAGAGCAAGAGAGAATGAGATAAGAGCATGTGGGCGTGTAAGTAGGCGTGAAGGTGGGCGTCCATGTGGGCGTCCACTTGATGATAATGGGTAATTTGTCATGTGTGGGTGGATACCTGGAGGGGGTTGCGTGATCTGCTGGAATTGTACTGGAACTTTGCCTTACTTGTGCTCAACTCGAGCATGACGTGTAACTGACGTGGGGCTAGAGGGAGAAAGGGACTTGACATTTAGCTCTACATGTGGAGACAAAAGTCTGGGGTTATGTCAACCTAATCCCAAATCATATCTAACATCCTATGTTTAAAGAACTATGTTATCCAAAAAGAAAGGTCTCTCGGAGTAGAACCTTATTCTATACTGACTATATTGACTGTGAGTGCGTGTACAAGCGTCTAAGTGTCTACACAATATGCGGGGGCAGAAATCGTCCATAGTAACAGGGCTATGAATTACTTGCATAAAGACAGAGAAGCCGGGCCTTTGCTCGGTAGCTGGCAGGATGTTTACTTAAACTACTAGACAGGAATGCATTGGGCAGGGAGCGGAGCAGATAATTTCGAAGGTGAAATACAGTTTTTGGCAGGCAACAAGCTGATGTCAGGCACCGTTAGCTGCGCAGAGAATGAGGACAAAGTTCATGGATACAGATGCAGGCTCAGACTGGAGCTCTCAGAGGCAGAAGGCAGGAAAAGCTTGATGGCAGAATCAGGGCCTACTCGCCTGGACTGAAAAATAGCATAAGTGAACCATATAAAGCCGGTGGCCTTTCGTACTTAGGAATGGAATATCCGGCCCATTCATGGCGGATCTGAAAGAGGACATGTTAACGGTGGACGCACATGTATTTGCGTCTTCATAACTGGAACTGGAGGGAACATACATGTACTTGTGATTTATACATGAAACCGTTGGGGTCCAAGATAGGGGACATAACTGATCATAAAAATCCATATTTCCACATTCCCTCCTTGTCCCCTACTTGCCCGTCAAGAGATATCAATCTTCATCAATCCATTGATCTGTTCATATAGCATCATTTGTTCTTCTTTTTTCTTCTGGGACGAACGAAATCTTGGTGGTGGAATACACGATGTGGCACACAGACCACAAATCGCTGGTCCACATTGTAGGCATAAGCAGCAACTGAATAGTATGAGAAAGCCAATACCTAGGAAGGATAGGACCCTCCATCCAAAGGTAGATAATACACTCCAAAACCAACCGGACCAAGTCCAGGTGCCTGGATTCTGGTGTATCTGGCTTACAATCTTATGAAGGCGAGTTATGGCTTTATATACAGATGGCGAATTTTCTGGTATGAAAAATGCAACAGCTTGATTTGATGACCCTACAAGCTCCGCCCCTATCGGCCAGGATAACGTCAAGGACAAGACTATTTTGAAGCACAACAATCCGCATAGCAGACTGCTCTTCTGTTAAATTGCCTAAGGCGGAAATAGTTTCGTTCACTACTGCTTCAAGGGTTCTGGTTAATCTACGTATCAGCTTACTATTGGTAACTGTACCTATATAGGGAAAGAAACCTTTATTGAAATCTGTGTATTTTTCCCATGCTGTTTCAGTGTAATCGACAATTGGGAGATCTCTCTGCTGTCTATTGTGTACTAAATGAGTATTTCTATGATAATCAGGAGGAGCTAGGAAAACAGGTGGTAGGAGGAATGCTATGTAACAGGTACCATCCCAATCTAGAGGTAGGCGTATATATGCGGTCTGGCCACATATAAAGTAGGAATGACGAGAAGCTCTAAATGTAGACTTGCCTTGATCACTGAATTTTATTACAGTGGTGCATTTACTATGGCCCATGTGTATGGAGCCATTCTTTCTTATACATAATTCCCCTTTTACTGGGAATACGGACATGGCGGGCAAGATTGGTGTAGCTTCAGATTCAACGTTCAGGATCATGAGGTTTAAGTGTAAAATTACCTAATCCATATACTTCATTTCTTAGATCAGTTCCTGTTCTTTTGGGAAGTCCCTCCTTGTTAGGGTAGCAGACTTTAAGCAAAACTAAGTTCAGGTTTCCCCATACCCAGTTGTCTTGATAAACTGCGGAATTCGAATCTAGGGAATTAATCAAACTAAACCATGCTCCACAGGAGCCATTGTGTGTGAACGGATAGAGAAAGAGGGGCAAAACTCCCTTATAGTTCTGATAGGGGGGGAGTCGGCCACAGACCCAGCAGTCTGTAGCATTGCTAGTCTGATGTGAATGGTGCAGCATCTGAATAAAGGTATTGTTGCATAAGGCAAGTCGATATGATAGCTCATAGGATGGCAGATCACTAAATGTGTGCTTTATGGTATCATTAGTGGAGGAGTATAAGAGTGAGGCAATAGGAGGAAAAATAGCATGTAGTATTAAGCTGATACATATTATCGTGATGCACAGAAGAGATTGAAAAATTACAGTCACTATACATCTATTTGCTTCTTATCTTGCTCTCTTATTTTTGCTTTATGTTATTGTCCAAGATCTTATGCGAGCCAGAATACATGTTCAACCGCTTCACCACCTAGTGGACTTAATTGATCAAACGGGTTCTGACTTCTTAGATCAAAGTTTAGCTTTGTGGAAACTTCTGGGGAGTCTCCTCTAGAAAATGGTGTTCAAAATCCAAAATCCAAGTTCAAAGTCTTTTTCCTTTGTAAAAGAGTGGTGAAGGTGCACTTTGACTTTAACGGCCGTCCCCGTGGTCCAGAGCACTGACTTTGGCGCCTTTCATCCAGGAGCGATGGAGTATTCTTTGACCTGGGTGTTGTCAGGGAAGGCGGCAGCAACCTGCGAACAACAAGAGAGTAGTGCAGACATCAAGGAAGCCAGGTAATCTGTCAGCATGTTACTATTAACATCAGTAATCTTTTAGGCATTGTAGTGCCCCACATATTTGGTGGTCTACCAAAGACCACTTCATAGGGAGATAAGCCTGTTCTAGAATGAGCTACCATTCGCATGTAAAAGAGGGCAACCGGCAGGGCTACCATCCAATCTACACCTTTGTCTGCGCAAATTTTAATATCCGATTATGTCTTTCTACAAGGCCTGCTGCTTCAGGATGTCGCACACAATGGAATTTCCAGGTATACCCTAACAGAAGGGACACCTGCTTCATTAGTACCAGGACATATTTGTAACCTCTACATCTGTTCATTTGGATATAATCCATTTGGAGCACTTCAAAAGGGTGGTCAGGTGGATGGAATCCACCTTGTTCCATCGGAATGCCTTTACCTGGATTGAATTGGCAACAGATCATACATGTTCTGACCTTTTGTTTCGCTGCTGCACGCAGGTGCTTGTTGAACCATATATTCTGTAAGCTATCTATCATTGCTTTCTCTCCTAAGTGTGCAGGACTATGTGCGGTATTTATAATCACTTGTACCATCGAATCAGGAAGAAGCCATGTGGATTTGCCCTTGTCATCCAACCCTGATCAGTCAGTACCCCTCCTTGTTCCGACCATTTCTTTAATTCGTCCATCGTAGCATGTGTCTGTATGTCTTGTACATCCTTGGAAGGATCCCTAACTGTCATGGCTTTGGACACTTATTGAACCTGTAACTTTGTCATGTCTAGTGGGGTCTGAGCTGTCTGTTTAGCTGTTTGGTCTGCCAGATCATTGCCTTGGGAAATGGTATCTGTGGCTCTAGTATGTGCTTTACATTTTAGGATAGCTATGGCTGTTGGTAAATGTATTGCTTCCAGTAGGGCTTGAATATGGGGGCCATGCTGTATCTTGGCCCCATGAGAGGTCAAGAAACCTCTTTCTCGCCAGAGAATCGATGTAAATGTTTACTCTCAGGTGCTTAGCTCTTATGCACGCTTGTGTCAGGGCGATGAGCTCTGCTGCTTGTGCTGACAATATGTCTATTCTTTTAGTCTCTATTATTACAGTATCAGTAGTCACTGCATATGCTGCCACTAATTCTCCCGCCCCTGTCCTCATGCATGAGCCGTCAACATATAGTGTTAGGTCGGGGTCTGGGAGTGCAACGTCTGTCAAGTCTTGTCTTGGTTTAGTCACGGTATGTATTACTTCAACACAGTCGTGTGGTGAAACGCTTTCTGTACTGGAGGGCAAAAGGGTAGCAGGATTCAGTATGTTGCATCGTCTGATCTCTATGTGTGGTTGAAATAACGTTGGCTCATAGCCTGTCAGTCTAGCTACAGTCAGGTGTTGTGTTTGTGTCCGGTTCAAGAGAACCTCTACTGCGTGTGGTACTTGTACTGTCAGAGGGTGGCCCAGCACTATCGAGTCACTTTGTCTTATGGCTAAGGCCGTTGCTGCAACTGATTTTAGGCACGCAGGCAAAGCCTGTGCTACTGGGTCTAATGTACTAGAAAAATAAGCACAGGGCTCGTGTTTTCCTGCATGATCTTGTGTTAGGACAGATAGTGCTGTTCCATCCCGCTCTGTCACAAAAAGCATAAACGATTTGTTGTAATCAGGGTTTGCTAAAACTGGTGCTTGACATAAAGCTCTCTTTAATTCTTCAAATGCCACAGTGTGTTCTTGAGGACTTTAGTCTTTTTGTGTCTTGGGCTGGGAAAAACCAGAAATCAATTGAATACGTTCCGGTGCCCACAACTAATTCCCCTGAAAGATCACAATAAAACATGAGAAAAAGGGGAAAGCACCATACCTATTTCCTCGACTTAATTTCTAAGGGGGCTAATTTCTAAGGGGCTTAATTTCTTAAGGGGCTAGCGGGAAGCGAACCTCCTCAGGGGCCAGCAGAAAGCCAATATTCTCCTCCTTCCCCCCCTTTTTGACAGGAGGAAATCTGAAACAGATTTCACTGCTGTCAAACACTATCAAACCCTGTGTCTTGTCAACACTATTAATCCCTGTGTGTAGCTACTGGGCGTAAGCAAAATTATAGGAGATACACAGCGTATTTGAAACGGCGAGAAATCCTTCAAATTAATGTACAAACCTCATGTGTTAGCTCATAAGCTAGCCAAATGACATCTCATATGCAAATGTCCCTATTACATAAACCTACACCAACCTGAAGTCAATATTAATGCTAGTAGGCCCTAATAGGAATGCTAAATTACCTAAATATTCGGAAAACCAAGTTTAAGAACAGTTGTTAATGTTGATAATTAATAATTTATCTGCTAAAGAAATCAGTCATTTTGCAATAATTTCCACCTATACAATAAATAGCCTAATTTAAAAACAAGTCAACCTTTGGGGCCACCACTTACAAGAATGAGCTTACTAAAGCAAACTTTAAAAAGGAAATCCTGTCAGATATTTTCTCATTACCCTAAATACCGAGCCTCATTTGTCACTCTGTGGTGGCAGTCCTTATTTAAAACAGGCCTTCAAGAGTTAAGATGCGAGTGCACAGATCATAATTGTTCCTTAATGTCCAATCTGGAAACATATGACCGAGGCTGCCTGTCTATAAGAGAAAGGCAGTCATGTGAAAAATATTTTAGTCTTGCATAACTTTTTCTTTTATTTCATTCATCTCCAACACCAATTAGACATACACTGATAACGTGTTGTCTGCTATTTTGACAGCATGATAAAGGTAATATCATGTCTGTGAAATTTAGTAATTGTGAACAAGTTCCAGCCAAGCGCTGTGCAAAGATCGCCGTCGTCACGACTATCTCTGTACTTGCACAGGAGAACTTGGTATTAAACGCTAAACAGACTGGTCAATACAACACAAAAACAAAACATATATAAAATACATATGCCAAGCCATCAGTATACCAAGCACAGAAAGCATAGACAATTGCACTAACATATATAAATGAGCAGTGATGCGCAATTATAGTACCTACAGCTCAGAGGCGAACATTCTGGCCTGCTTAATTTGTCAGGCTTATAATCAATAATTCATTTACCTGCCCTATACACCCCCATCTGAAATCACCGTGTCAAGTCTGACACACAGAATCAGCAATAATAATCAAAAACGAAGAACACACGAACCTGTTTGTTTTCTTTTATAAAAACAGAATCAGCAATAATAATCAAAAACGAAGAACACACGAACCTGTTTGTTTTCTTTTATAAAAATGAGCTATGCATCTTCGTCAACACAATGTACCCTAATGTCCCAGACGAAGACGCACCTCTCATCTCTCCTCACAGACTTTTAACCACTGGATCATTTATCCAATGCAACTGGTGGCAGCTTGTGGCCACAATTCAAAAATGTCTGAATTTGAAAATCGTTTTTATATAGGCACATAGCCCTTAAAATTCCAAGCAAGAGCAACATTTTACTTTCTGGCCAGAAGCAATATAGCATTTGCTAAAAAATAAAACAAATCTTCTCCATAGACATTTCCTCGGGGCACTCGTTTTGCACAGAATAGAACAAGGGAATCTTTCTCGACTTACATTTCTCAGCTGCCCTGTCTTATCAGAGAAGTTAAAAATAGCCCCTCAGCGCGGCCTGAGCCTGGGCTGCCAGCCAACTTTTTTCGTTGTTCCGGCTGCAGGCATTACACAGATGCGATGTCAGAGAAGCTTTCTAAGCAGTGCCTCTGTTCTGCTCCTCTCACCGGCCCCCACCTACACTGGCTACAAGGTCAGAATCTGTCTCCGATTTCTGTATCACATACTGCTCTACACAGCCCCCACCTTCTCCTCACTCTGAAGCTGTCAAAGATAAAAAGACTACTCAATTCCATAAAAACTGCAATAATTCGCTCAATTGAAAAATTATTTTTACATACAATTTGCACTCAGGGGGTCATAATCTCACCGACTTGACCCAGCACATTGGCTCACTGGACCACCAAGAACACAAACCTGGATTCTGGAACAATTTTGCAAATTCGAAATACCCACAATTTTTCTCAAGCTAAACTTTTCACTAATTATTTTTCATTAACACTTTGTACATTAGGGGTGTCATCAAATCACAGGTGTTGCTCCTTCTCCAGCTACACCCCTCTCAATTTTCATCTGACAACGTAATCAAATGTTGGACCATGAAAACACCAGCTATGCGCTGTTCATTTGGTGGGTGGCTCAAGAACCTTCGGGCTACTATATCATTATTATATGTATCGTGGTACTTGCGGTGGCACTCTAACTGGTCTTTCTACTGGGGCCACTCTTGCTAGGTCCTCTGAAAGGACGGGATAAATACCAGCAACGTCAGTATTTCTTTCTCTGTCAGCCTGCGCTCATTTTACCTACTCCAATTACTCCTGTAACATCTGTTCCTTGGCTTTTCCAGACTCCAGTCTACTTCTCTCTGCTTCGTGAAACACTTACTCTGACCTCCTATGTGACTCCTTGCGCCAAAACTCAATGGCATCCTTCCAAGCTGGTCTACATTTTCTCTTTCATAAGAGTGTTTCGTTGTCCATCTACTTGTTCTGCTTTTACTCGGATACCTTCCTCAACTAACACGTTTTCTCGGGCTTTGTCTGAATCCTCCCTACTTTTCTCTTCTTTTCTGAGCGCTTACTCTGTGCGTCTATGCTATTCTTTACGCCATAATTCAATGGCATCATTATGTTACTGTCTGGCTATCTTTTTCCATAATTCTTCTTCTACTCTCATGATGCAATCTGCATCCCATGTTCCAACTGCGGGCCACCTCTGACTTTCTGGTAAATCCTTGGTGTAGTCCACCCATAAATCAAGAAATAATACGGCATCTAGGCCATGCTTATGATACATAAAGTACCCTGGAGTGTCCCTAGGTGGAATGGGAACAGCTTCTTCGAGTACCCCTTTTCTAGTTTTGATCTGTCTTAATTTTGAAAAGAGCGGCATTTTTAGACCTTATTACTTGAACACACTTAATACAATAAACACAATAATGAACAGTCATTCACACCACAATATGTAGAACGTATTTAAAACATTTAACATTTAACATTTAACGAACAACAATGATCATTAGGGAACTAATCACTTAGCATAATACTCGACACTAACTAGATGATTCTGAATTATATACTAGACATACTAGATATACTGCTAAACAGTACAGATACACTGCTGAAACAGTGCAGACCGGATTTGTGTACCCAAACCCGTCTTGACCGGCACAACCTATGTGCACGTCAGAACGCCTCCCCGGCAATGGTACTCACCGGGTAGCTCGGAACGGAAGGCCTCGGAACTGAACTGGACTGGACTGGACCGGACTGGACTCGACGCGGAACTTCGGAACTTCGGAATCTGGTGGGCCTCTGTATACCTCGGACACAGCTCTCTCGCAGGTGGGCTCTGGGTAGGACAATCTGCGTTCCTCACCGCCTCGTATGGATGCCTGGTCGCAGTCTGTCCCCTTCGTTGGCCTGAGGGAGTTGGCGGGAAGACCCGCGACGTGCGCGCTTGAAGTCCGTCACGGCTATGGAAGGGGGCAAAACTGGACCTTCATCTCCGGCGTGTGGGGAAAGAGATTAAACTGTTCGGGCGCCATTATGTGGTAAATAAAATATTACGCTCTCAGAATTTTTCAGAATATCAATAGGATCATGCATAAAGCAAGAGGCTGAGTCTGTGGTATCAGGTTCATAAAGGGATTTATTCCAATAACTCGAGTCAAAGGGAGAATATTTCCATCACCAAAATTGGATCTGGAAAGGGGCTCAAAAGTATTCTCAATATTCTCAAAACATTATTCACAGAGTACAGTATATATACATTTCTCAATTGTACGTAAGCAAAAGAGCAAGAGAGAATGAGATAAGAGCATGTGGGCGTGTAAGTAGGCGTGAAGGTGGGCGTCCATGTGGGCGTCCACTTGATGATTATGGGTAATTTGTCATGTGTGGGTGGATACCTGGAGGGGGTTGCGTGATCTGCTGGAATTGTACTGGAACTTTGCCTTACTTGTGCTCAACTCGAGCATGACGTGTAACTGACGTGGGGCTAGAGGGAGAAAGGGACTTGACATTTAGCTCTACATGTGGAGACAAAAGTCTGGGGTTATGTCAACCTAATCCCAAATCATATCTAACATCCTATGTTTAAAGAACTATGTTATCCAAAAAGAAAGGTCTCTCGGAGTAGAACCTTATTCTATACTGACTATATTGACTGTGAGTGCGTGTACAAGCGTCTAAGTGTCTACACAATATGCGGGGGCAGAAATCGTCCATAGTAACAGGGCTATGAATTACTTGCATAAAGACAGAGAAGCCGGGCCTTTGCTCGGTAGCTGGCAGGATGTTTACTTAAACTACTAGACAGGAATGCATTGGGCAGGGAGCGGAGCAGATAATTTCGAAGGTGAAATACAGTTTTTGGCAGGCAACAAGCTGATGTCAGGCACCGTTAGCTGCGCAGAGAATGAGGACAAAGTTCATGGATACAGATGCAGGCTCAGACTGGAGCTCTCAGAGGCAGAAGGCAGGAAAAGCTTGATGGCAGAATCAGGGCCTACTCGCCTGGACTGAAAAATAGCATAAGTGAACCATATAAAGCCGGTGGCCTTTCGTACTTAGGAATGGAATATCCGGCCCATTCATGGCGGATCTGAAAGAGGACATGTTAACGGTGGACGCACATGTATTTGCGTCTTCATAACTGGAACTGGAGGGAACATACATGTACTTGTGATTTATACATGAAACCGTTGGGGTCCAAGATAGGGGACATAACTGATCATAAAAATCCATATTTCCACACAACCCTAATCTCTTTTTATATGTAATCTTGAGTGTTTTGCAACTTGTATATATGTAATTCTAACCACTAGAATCTGTTGTAGACATATTTACTTATTAATCTTCAACTTGTATATATGCAACTCTAACCTCTAGTATCTGTAGTAGGCGTATGTACTGACTACTGTTCCTTTGCGATTTTAGAGTTGTTCTGTCTGTATCTTTTAAGTAACTCATGTACTCTCTTTCTTGAGTGACTTTACAACTTGTTCATTTGCAATTTTTCCCTCCTTTCGCTCCACCTGTACATTTGCAATTTTTTTTATGTAACTCATATAATCCAAAGTTTCTATGTAACACAACTGGTTCTTTTGTAAAGCACTCTGACACCTTCGGGGAATGTTCGCGCTATATAAAATCGGAGTAAAAAAATAAAATAAAAATGTATGACATTGTTCTGCATTCTGTCCATCAACTGTTGTTTTCGCATTTGTCACCCCGAGTGAGACGGGTATGCTCAGACGTGGGTTCCATACTCTCCATGCCACTGGAATCAAGCTATCCTGGCTGAAGAGGGGTGAAACCCCGAAACCGGTCCTAGGATGCCTGTTTCCAGTCCAGGTAGGGGTGGGCTTGGCAGTTCAGGATGGACTGTTCCCATGAGGCACAGAGTCAGGACTGATTTGCATATTGCTGGGTCCCAACTGGATTGCCATGGTGATCAAAAATATGATCTATTTAGGGGCAGATCTCTGTACTGAGGTGAATGTATGACATTGTTCTGCATTCTGTCCATCAACTGTTGTTTTTGCATTTGTCAACCCGAGTGGGACGGATGTTCCCGGATATGGGTCCTATGCTCTCCAAGCCACTGCAATCAAGCTATCCTGGCTGAAGAGAGGTGAAACCCCGAAACCGGTCCTAGATTGCCTGTTTCCGGTCCAGGGAGGGCCTGGCTTGGCAGTTCGGGCTGGACTGTTCCATGAGGCATAGGATCAAGACTGATTTGCATATGGCTGTGTCCTAACTGGAAAGGCATGTTGAGCAACAAAACTATAGATTTAGACCCAGATCTCTGTACTGGGGTGAATGTATGACATTGTTCTGTATTCTGTCCATCAGCTTTTGTTTTTGCATTTGTCACCTTGTGTGGGCCGGGTATGCCCATACGTGGGCCCCAGTGCTCTCCATGCCACTGGAATCAAGCTATCCTGGCTGATGAGGGGTGAAACCCTGAAACCGGTCCTAGGATGCCTGTTTCCAATCCAGGGAAGGCCTGGCGTGGCAGTTCAGGCTGGACTATTCCCATGAGACATAGGGTCAAGACTGATTTTCATATGGCTGGGTCCAAACTGGAATGGCATGATGAGCAAAAAAACGATGGATTTAGGCCCAGATCTCTGTACTGGGGTGAATGTATGACATTGTTCTGCATTCTGTTCCTCAACTGTTGTTTTTGCATTTGTCACCCCAAGTGGGACGGGTATGCACAGAAGTGGGTCCCGTGCTCTCCATGCCTGGAATCAAGGTATCCTGGCTGAAGAGGGGTGAAACAGCGAAACCGGTCCTAGGATGCCTGTTTCTGGTCCAGGGAGGGCCTGGCTTGGCAGTTCGGGCTGAACTCTTCACATGAGGCACAGGGTCAAGACTAATTTGCATATGGCTGGGTCCAAACTGGAATGGCATGGTGAGCAATGAAAAAATGGATTTAGGCCCAGGTCTGTACTGGGTTGAATGTATGACATTGTTCTGCATTCTGTCCATCAACTGTTGTATTTGCATTTGTCACCCCGAGTGGGACGGGTATGCCCAGACGTGGTTCCCGTGCTCTCCAAGCCACTGGAATCAAGCTATCCTGGCTGAAGAGGGGTGAAACCCCGAAACCGGTCCTATAATGCCTGTTTCCGGTCCAGGGAGGGCCTGGCTTGGCAGTTCGGGCTGGACTGTTCCCATGAGGCACAGGGTCAAGACTGATTTGCATATGGCTGTGTCCAAACTGGAATGGCATGCTGAGCAAAAAAACGATGCATTTAGGCCCAGATCTCTCTACTGGGGTGAATGTATGACATTGTTCTGTATTCTGTCCATCAACTTTTGTTTTTGCATTTGTCACCTTGAGTGGGACGTGTATGCCCAGACTTGGGTCCCGTCCTCTCCATGCCACTGGAATAAAGCTATCCTGGCTAAAGAGGGGTGAAACACCGAAACCGGTCCTAGGATGCCTTTTTCCAGTCCAGGGATGGCCTGGCGTGGCAGTTCGGGCTGGACTATTCCCATGAGGCACAGGGTCAAGACTGATTTGCATATGGCTGGGTCCAAACTGGAATGGCGATCAAAAATATGATGGATTTAGGCCTAGATCTCTGTACTGGGGTGAATGTATGACTTTGTTCTGCATTCTGTCCATCAACTGTTGTTTTTGCATTTTTCAACCTGAGTGGGACGGGTATGCCCGGACGTGGGTCCTGTACTGGGGTAATTTGCCACAAAGATGGCCACCGGGTAGGAGCTCAGCCCGGGAGCTCCCAGGTCAGAAATGACCAAATCGGTGAAAATCCCAGTCTATTTACTGGGGTACCCAGCCATCCGCCTCCTATCTTCACACTTCCAACTCCCTTTGACATCAGACATGGTTCTACTGTGTGGCCTACCTCTGGGTACGAACTCCAGGACCCCAATGTTCCTTTCGCCTTGCCCGCCGCACTTCACCAGGTTCTGTCCATCTGAGCCGGACGTGTGGCGATTCTGACTCCAACTGTCGTGCCGATTCAGGGATGTTCCTCTTTCGGGCACGCAGCCCCATCGCTGGACAAATTTCCTCAAGACTGGGCATGCTTCTACTCGTCGCCTTTCCTCGTCTGCACTGATGCTCAGGATTGCCCAGATAGGAGTAGCCAGAGATCTCTGCTCGTGCAGCATCACACATCCAGACTGCAGTCTCCTGTTAGCGTGCCCAGGTCTGTCCTTAGCGCTGTTAGCTACCGCTCCAAGAACTGTAAGAAGATGCTGGATCGGCAAGATGCAGCCTCTGCACAGCGCGGCGGTCGCTTGACATGCAACTTCCGATGAGCTCAATTTGCACGCCGAGGATGCTCACTGTGACCCTTCACGCACGCAGCGGGCATGAGCAGCCCAGAGAGAGAGCTGGCCCTGACACTGCAGGAGAATCTGGAGGCGGCCGTATGCCTTGGAAGCTACCCGCGAGCGCAGATCGAGGTGTTGGTCCTAATGCTGGAGGATAGAGGCTGTCAGCCGTGTCCTGCGCCGCACTGGCCCAGGCTGACACCGGCATCGAGATGTACATGGACATGGACGACACAGTTGTGCTTCGGAGACCGGCTGCCCCCCCCTCCTTTTTTGACTGTCTGGCTCCTTTCCCCTTCTTGTTCCTCCTCCGTTGGGTTGGCTCCCTAATTTTCTTCGGACTTGGCCCTCTTTAGTTTTGGACTGGATCTCGTGTGCCCCCCACCATTTCTGAACCGTCTCCTGTTGTCGTTCTTGTTCTTGGTCCACCTTCTTGTGAACTGGTCTATCCCTCCATCCCCGCTGGTCTCCAGCTGGCCGACCTATCGATCGTCCTCCTTCTCCATGGATCTGTTCCCTGTTTGTGACTATTGTTTATACTTATGGTCCGATCTCCGTTTTCTCTCTCTCTCTCTTTCCTGTCCCTACCTGCTTTTCTTACTTGTTTCTTGCTGAAACTCTTGTAAATGCCCTGCCCGGTAAATTTGTACCATATAATTGTCCAACCCTAATTGCTTTTTAAATGTAATCTTGAGTGTTTTGCAACTTGTATATATGTAATTCTAACAGGTAGAATCTGTTGTAAACATATTTACTTATTAATTTTCAACTAGTATATATGCAACTCTAACCTCTAGTATTTGTAGTAGGCGTATGTACTGACTACTGTTCTTTTGCGATTTTAGAGTTGTTCTGTCTGTATCTTTTAAGTAACTCATGTACTCTCTTCATTGAGTGTCTTTACATCTTGTACATTTGCAATTTTTCCCTCCTTTCGCTCCACCTGTACATTTGCAATTTTTTTTATGTAACTCATATAATCCAAAGTCCTTATGTAACGCAACTGGTTCTTTTGTAAAGCGCTCTGACACCTTTGGGGAATGTTCGCGCTATATAAAATCGCAATAAATAAATAAAATAAAAATGTATGACATTGTTCTGCATTCTGTCCATCAACTGTTGTTTTTGCATTTGTCACCCCGAATGAGACGGATATGCTCAGACGTGGGTCCCGTGCTCTCCATGCCACTGGAATCAAGCTATCCTGGCTGAAGAGGGGTGATTCCCTGAAACTGGTCATAGGATGCCTGTTTCCGGTCCAGGGAGGGCTTGGCAGTTCAGGCTGGACTGTTCCCATGAGGCACAGGGTCAAGACTGATTTGCATATGGATGGGTCCAAACAGGAATGGCATGGTGTGCAAAAAAACTATGGATTTAGGCCCAGATCTCTGTACTGGGGAGAATTTATGACAATGTTCTGTATTCTGTCCATCAACTGTTGTTTTTGCAATTGTCACCCCAGGTGGGACAGGTATGCCCAGACGTGGGTCCCGTGCTCTCCATGCCACTGGAATCAAGCTATCCTGGCTGAATAGGGGTGAAACCCCGAAACTGGTCCTAGGATGAATGTTTCCGGTCCAGGGAAGGCCTGCTTTGGCAGGTCGGTCTGGACTGTTCCCATGAGGCACAGGTTCAAGACTGATTTGCATATAGCTGGGTCCATACTGGAATGGCATGGTGATCAAAAATAGGATGGATTTAGGCCCAGATCTCTGTACTGGGGTGAATGTATGACATTGTTTGGCATTTTGTCCATCAACTGTTGTTTTTGCATTTGTCACCCCGAGTGGGACGGGAATGCCCAGACGTGGGTCCTGTGCTCTCTATGCCACTGGAATCAAGCTATCCTGGCTGAAGGGAGGTGAAACCCCGAAACCGGTCCAGAGAGGACCAGGCTTGCCAGTTCGGGCTGGACTGTTCCCATGAGGCACAGGATCAAGACTCATTTGCATATGGATGGGTCCAAACTGGAATGGCATGGTGAGCAAAAAAGCGATGGATTTAGGCCCAGATCTATGTACTGGGGTGAATGTATGACTTTGTTCTGCATTCTGTCCATCAACTTTTGTTTTTGCATTTGTCATCCCAAGTGGAACGAGTATGCCCAGACGTGGGTCCCGTGCTCTCTATGCCACTGAAATCAAGCTATCCTGGCTGAACAGGGGTGAAACCCCAAAACCAGTCCTAGGATGCCTGTTTCCGGTCCAGGGAGGGCCTGGCTTGGCAGTTCGGGCTGGACTGTTCCCATGAGGCACAGGGTCAGGACTGATTTGCATATTGCTGGGTCCAAACTGGAATGGCATGGTGATCAAAAATACGATGGATTTAGGCGTAGATCTCTGTACTGGGGTGAATGTATGACATTGTTCTGCATTCTCTCCATCAACTTTTGTTTTTGCATTTGTCAATCCGAGTGGGACGGGAATGCCCGGACGTGAGTCCTGTGCTCCCCAAGCCACTGGAATCAAGCTATCCTGGTTGAAGAGAGGTGAAACCCCGAAACCGGTCCTAGAATGCCTGTTTCTGGTCCACGGAGGGCCTGGCTTGGCAGTTCGGGCTGGACTGTTCCCATGAGGCATAAGGTCAAGACTGATTTGCATATGGCTGTGTCCAAACTGGAATGGCATGTTGAGCAAGAAAATGATGGATTTAGGCCCAGATCTCTGTACTGGTGTGAATGTATGACATTGTTCTGTATTCTGTCCTTCAGCTTTTGTTTTTGCATTTGTCACCTCGAGTGGGACGGGTATGCCCAGACGTGGGTCCCGTGCTCTCCATGCCACTTGAATCAAGCTATCCTGGCTGAATAGGGGTGAAACCCAGAAACTGGACCTAGGATGCCTGTTTCCGGTCCAGGGAAGGCCTGCTTTGGCAGGTCGGTCTGGACTGTTCCCATGAGGCACAGGTTCAGGACTGATTTGCATATGGCTGGGTCCAAACTGGAATGGCATGGTGATCAAAAATACGATGGATTTAGGCCCAGATATCTGTACTGGGGAGAATGTATGACATTGTTCGGCATTTTGTCCTTCAACTGTTGTTTTTGCATTTGTCACCCCGAGTGGGACAGGAATGCCTAGACGTGGGTCCCGTGCTCTCCATGCCACTTGAATCAAGCTATCCTGGCTGAATAGGGGTGAAACCCAGAAACTGGTCCTAGGATGCCTGTTTCCGGTCCAGGGAAGGCCTGCTTTGGCAGTTCGGGCTGGACTGTTCCCATGAGGCACAGGGGCAAGACTAATTTTCATATGGCTGGGTCCATACTGGAATGGCATGGTGAGCAAAAAAATGATGGATTGAGGCCCAGACCTCTGTACTGGGGTAATTTTCCGGAAAGATGGCCACCGGGTAGGAGCTCAGCCCGGGAGCTCCCGGGTCAGAAATGACCAAATCGGTGAAAATCCCAGTCTATTTACTGGGGTACCCAGCCATCCGCCTCCTATCTTCACACTTCCAACTCCCTTTGACATCAGACTTGGTTCTACTGTGTGGCCTACCTCTGGGGACGAACTCCAGGACCCCAATGTTCCTTTCGCCTTGCCCGCCGCACTTCACCAGGTTCTGTCCATCTGAGCCGGACGTGTGGCGATTCTGACTCCAACTGTCGTGCCGATTCGAGGATGTTCCTCTGTCGGACACGCAGCACCATCGCTGGACAAATTTCCTCCAGACTGGGCATGCTTCTACTCGTCGCCTTTCCTCGTCTACACTGATGCTCAGGATTGCCCAGATGGGGGTAGCCAGAGATCTCTGCTCGTGCAGCATCACTCATCCAGACTGCAGTCTCCTGTTAGCGTGCCCAGGTCTGTCCTTAGCGCTGTTAGCTACCGCTCCAAGAACTGTAAGAAGATGCTGGATCGGCAAGATGCAGCCTCTGCGCAGCGCGGCGGTCGCTTGATATGCAACTTCCGACGAGCTCACTTTGCACGCCGAGGATGCTCGCTGTGACCCTTCACGCACGCAGTGGGCATGAGCAGCCCAGAGAGAGAGCTGGCCCTGACACTGCAGGAGAACCTGGAGGCGGCCGTATGCCTTGGAAGCTACCCGCGAGCTCATATCGAGGTGTTGGTCTTAATGCTGGAGGATCGAGGCTGTGCCCTGCGGGCAGCCGTGTCCTGCGCCGCACTGGCCCTGGCTGACACCGGCATCGAGATGTACATGGACATGGACGACACAGTTGTGCTTCGGGGACCGGCTCCCCCCCTCCTTTTTTGACTTTCTGGCTCCTTTCCCCTTCTTGTTCCTCCTCCGTTGGGTTGGCTCCCTAATTTTCTTCGGACTTGGCCCTCTTTAGTTTTGGACTGGATCTCGTGTGCCCCCCACCATTTCTGAACCGTCTCCTGTTGTCGTTCTTGTTCTTGGTCCACCTTCTTGTGAACTGGTCTGTCCCTCCATCCCCGCTGGTCTCCAGCTGGCCGACCTATCGATCGTCCTCCTTCTCCATGGATCTGTTCCCTGTTTGTGACTATTGTTTATACTTATGGTCCGATCTCCGTTTTCTCTCTCGTTCTCTTTCCTGTCCCTACCTGCTTTTCTTACTTGTTTCTTGCTGAAACTCTTGTAAATGCCCTGCTCAGTAAATTTGTAACATATAATTGTCCAACCCTAATCGCTTTTTAAACGTAATCTTGAGTGTTTTGCAACTTGTATATATGTAATTCTAACAAGTAGAATCTGTTGTAGACGTATTTACTTATTAATTTTCAACTTGTATATATGCAACTCTAACCTCTAGTATTTGTAGTAGGCGTATGTACTGACTACTGTTCTTTTGCGATTTTAGAGTTGTTCTGTCTGTATCTTTTAAGTAACTCATGTACTCTCTTCATTGAGTGACTTTACATCTTGTACATTTGCAATTTTTCCCTCCTTTCGCTCCACCTGTACATTTGCAATTTTTTTTATGTAACTCATATAATCCAAAGTCCTTATGTAACGCAACTGGTTCTTTTGTAAAGCGCTCTGACACCTTTGGGGAATGTTCGCGTTATATAAAATCGCAATAAATAATTAAAATAAAAATGTATGACATTGTTCTGCATTCTGTCCATCAACTGTTGTTTTTGAATTTGTCACCCCGAATGAGACGGGTATGCTCAGACGTGGGTCCCGTGCTCTCCATGCCACTGGAATCAAGCTATCCTGGCTGAAGAGGGGTGATTCCATGAAACTGGTCACAGGATGCCTGTTTCCGGTCCAGGGAGGGCTTGGCAGTTCAGGCTGGACTGTTACCATGAGGCACAGGGTCAAGACTGATTTGCATATGGATGGGTCAAAACAGGAATGGCATGGTGTGCAAAAAAACTATGGATTTAGGCCCAGATCTCTGTACTAGGGAGAATTTATGACAATGTTCTGTATTCTGTCCATCAACTGTTGTTTTTGCAATTGTCATGCCAGGTGGGACAGGTATGCCCAGACGTGGGTCCCGTGCTCTCCATGCCACTGGAATCAAGCTATCCTGGCTGAATAGGGGTGAAACCCCGAAACTGGTCCTAGTATGAATGTTTCCGGTCCAGGGAAGGCCTGCTTTGGCAGGTCCATCTGGACTGTTCCCATGAGGCACAGGTTCAAGACTGATTTGCATATAGCTGGGTCCATACTGGAATGGCATGGTGATCAAAAATAGGATGGATTTAGGCCCAGATCTCTGTGCTGGGGTGAATGTATGACTTTGTTCGGCATTTTGTCCATCAACTGTTGTTTTTGCATTTGTCACCCCGAGTGGGACGGGAATGCCCAGACGTGGTTCCTGTGCTCTCTATGCCACTGGAATCAAGCTTTACTGGCTGAAGGGAGGTGAAACCCCGAAACCGGTCCAGAGAGGACCTGGCTTGCCAGTTCGGGATGGACTGTTCCCATGAGGCACAGGATCAAGACTCATTTGCATATGGATGGGTCCAAACTGGAATGGCGTGGTGAGCAAAAAAGCGATGGATTTAGGCCCAGATCTATGTACTGGGGTGAATGTATGACTTTGTTCTGCATTATGTCCATCAACTGTTGTTTTTGCATTTGTCACCCCAAGTGGGACGAGTATGCCCAGACGTGGGTCCCGTGCTCTCTATGCCACTGAAATCAAGCTATCCTGGCTGAACAGGGGTGAAACCCCAAAACCGGCCCTAGGATGCCTGTTTCCGGTCCAGGGAGGGCCTGGCTTGGCAGTTCGGGCTGGACTGTTCCCATGAGGCACAGGGTCAGGACTGATTTGCATATTGCTGGGTCCAAACTGGAATGGCGATCAAAAATACGATGGATTTAGGCGTAGATCTCTGTACTGGGGTGAATGTATGACATTGTTCTGTATTCTGTCCTTCACCTTTTGTTTTTGCATTTGTCACCTCGAGTGGGACGGGTATGCCCAGACGTGGGTCCCGTGCTCTCCATGCCACTTGAATCAAGCTATCCTGGCTGAATAGGGGTGAAACCCAGAAACTGGTCCTAGGATGCCTGTTTCCGGTCCAGGGAAGGCCTGCTTTGGCAGGTCGGTCTGGACTGTTCCCATGAGGCACAGGTTCAGGACTGATTTGCATATGGCTGGGTCCAAACTGGAATGGCATGGTGATCAAAAATACGATGGATTTAGGCCCAGATATCTGTACTGGGTAGAATGTATGACATTGGTCGGCATTTTGTCCATCAACTGCTGTTTTTGCATTTGTCACCCCGAGTGGGACGGGAATGCCTAGACGTGGGTCCTGTGCTCTCCATGCCACTGGACTCAAGCTATCCTGGCTGAAGGGGGTGAAACCCCGAAACCGGTCCAGAGAGGACCTGGCTTGCCAGTTCGGGCTGGACTGTTCCCATGAGGCACAGGATCAAGACTAATTTGCATATGGATGGGTCCAAACTGGAATGGCATGGTGAGCAAAAAAGCGATGGATTTAGGCCCAGATCTATGTACTGGGGTGAATGTATGACATTGTTCTGCATTCTGTCCATCAACTGTTGTTTTTGCATTTGTCACCCCAAGTGGGACGGGAATGCCCAGACGTGGGTCCCGTGCTCTCTATGCCACTGAAATCAAGCTATCCTGGCTGAAGAGGAGTGAAACCCCAAAACCGGTCCTAGGATGCCTGTTTCCGGTCCAGGGAGGGCCTGGCTTGGCAGTTCGGGCTGGACTGTTCCCATGAGGCATAAGGTCAAGACTGATTAGCATATGGCGGTGTCCAAACAGGAATGGCATGTTGAGCAAGAAAACGATGGATTTGGGCCCAGATCTCTGTACTGGGGTGAATGTATGACATTGTTCTGTATTCTGTCCATCAGCTTTTGTTTTTGCATTTGTCACCTCGAGTGGGACGGGTATGCCCAGACGTGGGTCCCGTGCTCTCCATGTCACTGGAATCAAGCTATCCTAGCTGAAGAGGGGTGAAACCCCAAAACCTGTCCTAGGATGCCTGTTTCCAGTCCAGGGAGGGCCTGGCATGGCAGTTCGGGCTGGACTATTTCCATGAGGCACAGGGTCAAGACTGATTTGCATATGGCTGGGTCCAAACTAGAATGGCATGGTGATCAAAAATACGATGGATTTAGCCCCAGATCTCTGTACTGGGGTAAATGTATGACATTGTTCTGCATTCTGTCCATCAACTGTTGTTTTTGCATTTGTCACCCCAAGTGGGAAGGGTATGCCCAGACGTGGGTCCCGTGTTCTCCATGCCACTGGAATCAAGCTATCCTGGCTGAAGAGGGGTGAAACCCCGAAACCGGTCCTAGGATGGCTGTTTCCTGTCCAGAGATGGCCTGGCTTGGCAGTTCGGGCTGGACTGTTCCCATGAGGCACAGGGTCTAGACTCATTTGCATATGGCTGGGTCCAAACTAGAATGGCATGGTGATCAAAAATACGATGGATTTAGCCCCAGATCTCTGTACTGGGGTAAATGTATGACATTGTTCTGCATTCTGTCCATCAACTGTTGTTTTTGCATTTGTCACCCCAAGTGGGACGGGTATGCCCAGACGTGGGTCCTGTGCTCTACATGCCACTGGAATCAAGCTATCCTGGCTGAAGGGGGTGAAACCCCGAAACCGGTCCAGAGTGGACTGGGCTTGGCAGTTCGGGCTGGACTGTTCCCATGAGGCACAGGATCAAGACTCATTTGCATATGGAGGGGTCCAAACTGGAATGGCATGGTGAGCAAAAAGCGATGGATTTAGGCACAGATCAATGTACTGGGGTGAATGTATGACATTGTTCTGCATTCTGTCCATCAACTGTTGTTTTTGCATTTGTCACCCCAAGTGGGACGGGTATTCCCAGATGTGAGTCCTGTGCTCTCTATGCCACTGAAATCAAGCTATCCTGGCTGAAGAGGGGTGAAACCCCAAAACCAGTCCTAGGATGGCTGTTTCCGGTCCAGGGAGGGCCTGGCTTGGCAGTTCGGGCTGGACTGTTCCCATGAGGCACAGGGTCAGGACTGATTTGCATATTGCTGGGTCCAAACTGGAATGGCATGGTGATCAAAATTACGATGGATTTAGGCCTAGATCTCTGTACGGGGGTGAACGTATGATATTGTTCTGCATTCTGTCCATCAACTGTTGTTTTTGCATTTGTCAACCCAAGTGGGACGGGTATGCCTGGACGTGGGTCCTGTGCTTTCCAAGCCACTAAAATCAAGCTATCCTGGTTGAAGAGAGGTGAAACCCCGAAACCGGTCCTAGAATGCCTGTTTCCGGTCCAGGGAGGGCCTGGCTTGGCAGTTCGGGCTGGACTGTTCCCATGAGGCATAGGGTCAAGACTGATTGGCATATGGCTGTGTCCAAACTAGAATGGCATGTTGAGCAAGAAAACAATGGATTTAGGCCCAGATCTCTGTACTGGGGTGAATGTATGACATTGTTCTGTATTCTGTCCATCAGCTTTTGTTTTTGCATTTGTCACCTCGAGTGGGACGGGTATGCCCAGACGTGGGTCCCGTGCTCTCCATGTCACTTGAATCAAGCTATCCTAGCTGAAGAGAGGTGAAACCCCGAACCCGGACCTAGGATGCCTGCTTCCAGTCCAGGGAGGGCCTGGCGTGGCAGTTCGGGCTGGACTATTTCCATGAGGCAAAGGGTCAAGACTGATTTGCATATGGCTGAGTCCAAACTGGAATGGCATGGTGATCAAAAATACGATGGATTTAGGCCCAGATCTCTGTACTGGGATGAATGTATGACATTGTTCTGCATTCTGTCCATCAACTGTTGTTTTTGCATTTGTCACCCCGAGTGGGACGGGAATGCCCTGATGTGGGTCCTGTGCTCTCCAAGCCACTGGAATCAAGCTATCCTGGTTGAAGAGAGTTGAAACCCCGAAACCGGTCCTAGAATGCCTGTTTCTGGTCCACGGAGGGCCTGGCTTGGCAGTTCGGGCTGGACTGTTCCCATGAGGCACAGGGTCAAGACTCATTTGCATATGGCTGGGTCCAAACTGGAATGGCATGGTGATCAAAAATACGATGGATTTAGGCCCAGATATCTGTACTGGGGAGAATGTATGACATTGTTCGGCATTTTGTCCATCAACTGCTGTTTTTGCATTTGTCACCCCGAGTGGGATGGGAATGCCTAGACGTGGGTCCTGTGCTCTCCATGCCACTGGACTCAAGCTATCCTGGCTGAAGGGGGGTGAAACCCCGAAACCGGTCCAGAGAGGACCTGGCTTGCCAGTTCGGGCTGGACTGTTCCCATGAGGCACAGGATCAAGACTCATTTGCATATGGATGGGTCCAAACTGGAATGACATGGTGAGCAAAAAAGCGATGGATTTAGGCCCAGATCTATGTACTGGGGTGAATGTATGACATTGTTCTGCATTCTGTCCATCAACTGTTGTTTTTGCATTTGTCACCCAAAGTGGGTCGGGAATGCCCAGACGTGGGTCCCGTGCTCTCTATGCCACTGAAATCAAGCTATCCTGGCTGAAGAGGAGTGAAATCCCAAAACCGGTCCTAGGATGCCTGTTTCCGGTCCAGGGAGGGCCTGGCTTGGCAGTTCGGGCTGGACTGTTCCCATGAGGCATAAGGTCAAGACTGATTAGCATATGGCGGTGTCTAAACAGGAAAGGCATGTTGAGCAAGAAAACGATGGATTTGAGCCCAGATCTCTGTACTGGGGTGAATGTATGACATTGTTCTGTATTCTGTCCATCAGCTTTTGTTTTTGCATTTGTCACCTCGAGTGGGACGGGTATGCCCAGACGTGGGTCCCGTGCTCTCCATGTCACTGGAATCAAGCTATCCTAGCTGAAGAGGGGTGAAACCCCAAAACCTGTCCTAGGATGCCTGTTTCCAATCCAGGGAGGGCCTGGCTTGGCAGTTCGGGCTGGACTATTTCCATGAGGCACAGGGTCAAGACTGATTTGCATATGGCTGGGTCCAAACTAGAATGGCATGGTGATCAAAAATACGATGGATTTAGCCCCAGATCTCTGTACTGGGGTAAATGTATGACATTGTTCTGCATTCTGTCCATCAACTGTTGTTTTTGCATTTGTCACCCCAAGTGGGACGGGTATGCCCAGACGTGGGTCCCGTGTTCTCCATGCCACTGGAATCAAGCTATCCTGGCTGAAGGGGGTGAAACCCCGAAACCAGTCCAGAGAGGACCGTGCTTGGCAGTTCGGGCTGGACTGTTCCCATGAGGCACAGGATCAAGACTCATTTGCATATGGATGGGTCCAAACTGGAATGGCATGGTGAGCAAAAAGCGATGGATTTAGGCCCAGATCTATGTACTGGGGTGAATGTATGACATTGTTCTGCATTCTGTCCATCAACTGTTGTTTTTGCATTTGTCACCCCAAGTGGGACGGGTATTCCCAGATGTGGGTCCCGTGCTCTCTATGCCACTGAAATCAAGCTATCCTGGCTGAAGAGGGGTGAAACCCCAAAACCAGTCCTAGGATGCCTGTTTCCGGTCCAGGGAGGGCCTGGCTTGGCAGTTGGGCTGGACTGTTTTCATGAGGCACAGGGTCAGGACTGATTTGCATATTGCTGAGTCCAAACTGGAATGGCATGGTGATCAAAATTACGATGGATTTAGGCCTAGATCTCTGTACGGGGGTGAATGTATGACATTGTTCTGCATTATGTCCATCAACTATTGTTTTTGCATTTGTCAACCCAAGTGGGACGGGTATGCCTGGACGTGGGTCCTGTGCTTTCCAAGCCACTAAAATCAAGTTATCCTGGTTGAAGAGAGGTGAAACCCCGAAACCGGTCCTAGAATGCCTGTTTCCGGTCGAGGGAGGGCCTGGCTTGGCAGTTCGGGCTGGATTGTTCCCATGAGGCATAGGGTCAAGACTGATTTGCATATGGCTGTGTCCAAACTAGAATGGCATGTTGAGCAAGAAAACAATGGATTTAGGCCCAGATCTCTGTACTGGGGTGAATGTATGACATTGTTCTGTATTCTGTCCATCAGCTTTTGTTTTTGCAATTGTCACCTCGAGTGGGACGGGTATGCCAAAGACGTGGGTCCCGTGCTCTCCATGTCACTTGAATCAAGCTATCCTAGCTGAAGAGAGGTGAAACCCTGAACCCGGTCCTAGGATGCCTGTTTCCAGTCCAGGGAGGGCCTGGCGTGGCAGTTCGGGCTGGACTATTTCCATGAGGCACAGGGTCAAGACTGATTTGCATATGGCTGAGTCCAAACTGGAATGGCATGGTGATCAAAAATACGATGGATTTAGGCCCAGATCTCTGTACTGGGGTGAATGTATGACATTGTTCTGCATTCTGTCCATCAACTGTTGTTTTTGCATTTGTCAACCCAAGTGGGACGGGTATGCCTGGACGTGGGTCCTGTGCTTTCCAAGCCACTAAAATCAAGTTATCCTGGTTGAAGAGAGGTGAAACCCCGAAACTGGTCCTAGAATGCCTGTTTCCGGTCGAGGGAGGGCCTGGCTTGGCAGTTCGGGCTGGACTGTTCCCATGAGGCATAGGGTCAAGACTGATTTGCATATGGCTGTGTCCAAACTAGAATGGCATGTTGAGCAAGAAAACAATGGATTTAGGACAAGATCTCTGTACTGGGGTGAATGTATGACATTGTTCTGTATTCTGTCCATCAGCTTTTGTTTTTGCAATTGTCACCTCGAGTGGGACGGGTATGCCAAAGACGTGGGTCCCGTGCTCTCCATGTCACTTGAATCAAGCTATCCTAGCTGAAGAGAGGTGAAACCCCGAACCCGGTCCTAGGATGCCTGTTTCCAGTCCAGGGAGGGCCTGGCGTGGCAGTTCGGGCTGGACTATTTCCATGAGGCACAGGGTCAAGACTGATTTGCATATGGCTGAGTCCAAACTGGAATGGCATGGAGATCAAAAATACGATGGATTTAGGCCCAGATCTCTGTACTGGGGTGAATGTATGACATTGTTCTGCATTCTGTCCATCAACTGTTGTTTTTGCATTTGTCACCCCGAGTGGGACAGGTATGCCCAGACGTGGGTCCCGTGCTCTCCATGCCACTGGACTCAAGCTATCCTGACTGAAGGGGGGTGAAACCCCAAAACCGGTCCAGAGAGGACATAGCTTGCCAGTTCGGGCTGGACTGTTCCCATGAGGCACAGGATCAAGACTCATTTGCATATGGATGGGTCCAAACTGGAATAGCATGGTGAGCAAAAAAGCGATGGATTTAGGCCCAGATCTATGTACTGGGGTGGATGTATGACATTGTTCTGCATTCTGTCCATCAACAGTTGTTTTTGCATTTGTCACCCCAAGTGGGACGGGTATGCCCAGACGCAGGTCCCGTGCTCTCCATGCCACTGAAATCAAGCTATCCTGGCTCAAGCGGGGTGAAACCCCAAAACCGGTCCTAGGATGCCTGTTTCCGGTCCATGGAGGGCCTGGATTGGCAGTTTGGGCTGGATTGTTCCCATGAAGCACAGGGTCAGGACTGATTTGCATATGGATGGGTCCAAACTGGAATAGCATGGTGAGCAAAAAAGCGATGGATTTAAGCCCAGATCTATGTACTGGGGTGAATGTATGACATTGTTCTGCATTCTGTCCATCAACTGTTGTTTTTGCATTTGTCACCCCAAGTGGGACGGGTATGCACAGACATGGGTCCCGTGCTCTCTATGCCACTGAAATCAAGCTATCCTGGCTGAAGATTGGTGAAATCCCAAAACCGGTCCTAGGATGCCTGTTTCCGGTCCAGGGAGGGCCTTGTTTGGCAGTTCTGGTTGGATTGTTCCCATGAAGCACAGGGTCAGGACAGATTTGCATATTGCTGGGTCCAAACTGGAATGGCATGGTGATCAAAATAACGATGGATTTCGGCCTAGATCTCTGTACTGGGGTGAATGTATGACATTGTTCTGCATTCTGTCCATCAACTGTTGTTTTTGCATTTGTCACCCCATGTGGGACGGGTATGCCCAGACGTGGGTCCCGTGCTCTCTATGCCACTGAAATGAAGCTATCCTGGCTGAAGAGGGGTGAAACCCCAAAACCGGTCCTAGGATGCCTGTTTCCGGTCCAGGGAGGACCTGGCTTGGCAGTTCGGGCTTGACTGTTCCCATGAGGCATAAGGTCAAGACTGATTAGCATATGGCGGTGTCCAAACAGGAATGGCATGTTGAGCAAGAAAACAATGGATTTGGGCCCAGATCTCTGTACTGGGGTGAATGTATGACATTGTTCTGTATTCTGTCCATCAGCTTTTGTTTTTGCATTTGTCACCTCGAGTGGGACGGGTATGCCCAGACGTGGGTCCCGTGCTCTCCATGTCACTGGAATCAAGCTATCCTAGCTGAAGAGGGGTGAAACCCCAAAACCTGTCCTAGGATGCCTGTTTCCAGTCCAGGGAGGGCCTGGCATGGCAGTTCGGGCTGGACTATTTCCATGAGGCACAGGGTCAAGACTGATTTGCATATGGCTGGGTCCAAACTAGAATGGCATGGTGATCAAAAATACGATGGATTTAGCCCCAGATCTCTGTACTGGGGTAAATGTATGACATTGTTCTGCATTCTGTCCATCAACTGTTGTTTTTGCATTTGTCACCCCAAGTGGGAAGGGTATGCCCAGACGTGGGTCCCGTGTTCTCCATGCCACTGGAATCAAGCTATCCTGGCTGAAGAGGGGTGAAACCCCGAAACCGGTCCTAGGATGGCTGTTTCCTGTCCAGAGATGGCCTGGCTTGGCAGTTCGGGCTGGACTGTTCCCATGAGGCACAGGGTCTAGACTCATTTGCATATGGCTGGGTCCAAACTAGAATGGCATGGTGATCAAACATACGATGGATTTAGCCCCAGATCTCTGTACTGGGGTAAATGTATGACATTGTTCTGCATTCTGTCCATCAACTGTTGTTTTTGCATTTGTCACCCCAAGTGGGACGGGTATGCCCAGACGTGGGTCCTGTGCTCTACATGCCACTGGAATCAAGCTATCCTGGCTGAAGGGGGTGAAACCCCGAAACCGGTCCAGAGTAGACTGGGCTTGGCAGTTCGGGCTGGACTGTTCCCATGAGGCACAGGATCAAGACTCATTTGCATATGGAGGGGTCCAAACTGGAATGGCATGGTGAGCAAAAAGCGATGGATTTAGGCACAGATCAATGTACTGGGGTGAATGTATGACATTGTTCTGCATTCTGTCCATCAACTGTTGTTTTTGCATTTGTCACCCCAAGTGGGACGGGTATTCCCAGATGTGAGTCCTGTGCTCTCTATGCCACTGAAATCAAGCTATCCTGGCTGAAGAGGGGTGAAACCCCAAAACCAGTCCTAGGATGGCTGTTTCCGGTCCAGGGAGGGCCTGGCTTGGCAGTTCGGGCTGGACTGTTCCCATGAGGCACAGGGTCAGGACTGATTTGCATATTGCTGGGTCCAAACTGGAATGGCATGGTGATCAAAATTACGATGGATTTAGGCCTAGATCTCTGTACGGGGGTGAACGTATGATATTGTTCTGCATTCTGTCCATCAACTGTTGTTTTTGCATTTGTCAACCCAAGTGGGACGGGTATGCCTGGACGTGGGTCCTGTGCTTTCCAAGCCACTAAAATCAAGCTATCCTGGTTGAAGAGAGGTGAAACCCCGAAACCGGTCCTAGAATGCCTGTTTCCGGTCCAGGGAGGGCCTGGCTTGGCAGTTCGGGCTGGACTGTTCCCATGAGGCATAGGGTCAAGACTGATTTGCATATGGCTGTGTCCAAACTAGAATGGCATGTTGAGCAAGAAAACAATGGATTTAGGCCCAGATCTCTGTACTGGGGTGAATGTATGACATTGTTCTGTATTCTGTCCATCAGCTTTTGTTTTTGCATTTGTCACCTCGAGTGGGACGGGTATGCCCAGACGTGGGTCCCGTGCTCTCCATGTCACTTGAATCAAGCTATCCTAGCTGAAGAGAGGTGAAACCCCGAACCCGGACCTAGGATGCCTGCTTCCAGTCCAGGGAGGGCCTGGCGTGGCAGTTCGGGCTGGACTATTTCCATGAGGCAAAGGGTCAAGACTGATTTGCATATGGCTGAGTCCAAACTGGAATGGCATGGTGATCAAAAATACGATGGATTTAGGCCCAGATCTCTGTACTGGGATGAATGTATGACATTGTTCTGCATTCTGTCCATCAACTGTTGTTTTTGCATTTGTCACCCCGAGTGGGACGGGAATGCCCTGATGTGGGTCCTGTGCTCTCCAAGCCACTGGAATCAAGCTATCCTGGTTGAAGAGAGTTGAAACCCCGAAACCGGTCCTAGAATGCCTGTTTCTGGTCCACGGAGGGCCTGGCTTGGCAGTTCGGGCTGGACTGTTCCCATGAGGCACAGGGTCAAGACTCATTTGCATATGGCTGGGTCCAAACTGGAATAGCATGGTGATCAAAAATACGATGGATTTAGGCCCAGATATCTGTACTGGGGAGAATGTATGACATTGTTCGGCATTTTGTCCATCAACTGCTGTTTTTGCATTTGTCACCCCGAGTGGGATGGGAATGCCTAGACGTGGGTCCTGTGCTCTCCATGCCACTGGACTCAAGCTATCCTGGCTGAAGGGGGGTGAAACCCCGAAACCGGTCCAGAGAGGACCTGGCTTGCCAGTTCGGGCTGGACTGTTCCCATGAGGCACAGGATCAAGACTCATTTGCATATGGATGGGTCCAAACTGGAATGACATGGTGAGCAAAAAAGCGATGGATTTAGGCCCAGATCTATGTACTGGGGTGAATGTATGACATTGTTCTGCATTCTGTCCATCAACTGTTGTTTTTGCATTTGTCACCCAAAGTGGGTCGGGAATGCCCAGACGTGGGTCCCGTGCTCTCTATGCCACTGAAATCAAGCTATCCTGGCTGAAGAGGAGTGAAATCCCAAAACCGGTCCTAGGATGCCTGTTTCCGGTCCAGGGAGGGCCTGGCTTGGCAGTTCGGGCTGGACTGTTCCCATGAGGCATAAGGTCAAGACTGATTAGCATATGGCGGTGTCTAAACAGGAAAGGCATGTTGAGCAAGAAAACGATGGATTTGAGCCCAGATCTCTGTACTGGGGTGAATGTATGACATTGTTCTGTATTCTGTCCATCAGCTTTTGTTTTTGCATTTGTCACCTCGAGTGGGACGGGTATGCCCAGACGTGGGTCCCGTGCTCTCCATGTCACTGGAATCAAGCTATCCTAGCTGAAGAGGGGTGAAACCCCAAAACCTGTCCTAGGATGCCTGTTTCCAATCCAGGGAGGGCCTGGCTTGGCAGTTCGGGCTGGACTATTTCCATGAGGCACAGGGTCAAGACTGATTTGCATATGGCTGGGTCCAAACTAGAATGGCATGGTGATCAAAAATACGATGGATTTAGCCCCAGATCTCTGTACTGGGGTAAATGTATGACATTGTTCTGCATTCTGTCCATCAACTGTTGTTTTTGCATTTGTCACCCCAAGTGGGACGGGTATGCCCAGACGTGGGTCCCGTGTTCTCCATGCCACTGGAATCAAGCTATCCTGGCTGAAGGGGGTGAAACCCCGAAACCAGTCCAGAGAGGACCGTGCTTGGCAGTTCCGGCTGGACTGTTCCCATGAGGCACAGGATCAAGACTCATTTGCATATGGATGGGTCCAAACTGGAATGGCATGGTGAGCAAAAAGCGATGGATTTAGGCCCAGATCTATGTACTGGGGTGAATGTATGACATTGTTCTGCATTCTGTCCATCAACTGTTGTTTTTGCATTTGTCACCCCAAGTGGGACGGGTATTCCCAGATGTGGGTCCCGTGCTCTCTATGCCACTGAAATCAAGCTATCCTGGCTGAAGAGGGGTGAAACCCCAAAACCAGTCCTAGGATGCCTGTTTCCGGTCCAGGGAGGGCCTGGCTTGGCAGTTGGGCTGGACTGTTTTCATGAGGCACAGGGTCAGGACTGATTTGCATATTGCTGAGTCCAAACTGGAATGGCATGGTGATCAAAATTACGATGGATTTAGGCCTAGATCTCTGTACGGGGGTGAATGTATGACATTGTTCTGCATTATGTCCATCAACTATTGTTTTTGCATTTGTCAACCCAAGTGGGACGGGTATGCCTGGACGTGGGTCCTGTGCTTTCCAAGCCACTAAAATCAAGTTATCCTGGTTGAAGAGAGGTGAAACCCCGAAACCGGTCCTAGAATGCCTGTTTCCGGTCGAGGGAGGGCCTGGCTTGGCAGTTCGGGCTGGATTGTTCCCATGAGGCATAGGGTCAAGACTGATTTGCATATGGCTGTGTCCAAACTAGAATGGCATGTTGAGCAAGAAAACAATGGATTTAGGCCCAGATCTCTGTACTGGGGTGAATGTATGACATTGTTCTGTATTCTGTCCATCAGCTTTTGTTTTTGCAATTGTCACCTCGAGTGGGACGGGTATGCCAAAGACGTGGGTCCCGTGCTCTCCATGTCACTTGAATCAAGCTATCCTAGCTGAAGAGAGGTGAAACCCTGAACCCGGTCCTAGGATGCCTGTTTCCAGTCCAGGGAGGGCCTGGCGTGGCAGTTCGGGCTGGACTATTTCCATGAGGCACAGGGTCAAGACTGATTTGCATATGGCTGAGTCCAAACTGGAATGGCATGGTGATCAAAAATACGATGGATTTAGGCCCAGATCTCTGTACTGGGGTGAATGTATGACATTGTTCTGCATTCTGTCCATCAACTGTTGTTTTTGCATTTGTCAACCCAAGTGGGACGGGTATGCCTGGACGTGGGTCCTGTGCTTTCCAAGCCACTAAAATCAAGTTATCCTGGTTGAAGAGAGGTGAAACCCCGAAACTGGTCCTAGAATGCCTGTTTCCGGTCGAGGGAGGGCCTGGCTTGGCAGTTCGGGCTGGACTGTTCCCATGAGGCATAGGGTCAAGACTGATTTGCATATGGCTGTGTCCAAACTAGAATGGCATGTTGAGCAAGAAAACAATGGATTTAGGCCCAGATCTCTGTACTGGGGTGAATGTATGACATTGTTCTGTATTCTGTCCATCAGCTTTTGTTTTTGCAATTGTCACCTCGAGTGGGACGGGTATGCCAAAGACGTGGGTCCCGTGCTCTCCATGTCACTTGAATCAAGCTATCCTAGCTGAAGAGAGGTGAAACCCCGAACCCGGTCCTAGGATGCCTGTTTCCAGTCCAGGGAGGGCCTGGCGTGGCAGTTCGGGCTGGACTATTTCCATGAGGCACAGGGTCAAGACTGATTTGCATATGGCTGAGTCCAAACTGGAATGGCATGGAGATCAAAAATACGATGGATTTAGGCCCAGATCTCTGTACTGGGGTGAATGTATGACATTGTTCTGCATTCTGTCCATCAACTGTTGTTTTTGCATTTGTCACCCCGAGTGGGACAGGTATGCCCAGACGTGGGTCCCGTGCTCTCCATGCCACTGGACTCAAGCTATCCTGACTGAAGGGGGGTGAAACCCCAAAACCGGTCCAGAGAGGACATAGCTTGCCAGTTCGGGCTGGACTGTTCCCATGAGGCACAGGATCAAGACTCATTTGCATATGGATGGGTCCAAACTGGAATAGCATGGTGAGCAAAAAAGCGATGGATTTAGGCCCAGATCTATGTACTGGGGTGGATGTATGACATTGTTCTGCATTCTGTCCATCAACAGTTGTTTTTGCATTTGTCACCCCAAGTGGGACGGGTATGCCCAGACGCAGGTCCCGTGCTCTCCATGCCACTGAAATCAAGCTATCCTGGCTCAAGCGGGGTGAAACCCCAAAACCGGTCCTAGGATGCCTGTTTCCGGTCCATGGAGGGCCTGGATTGGCAGTTTGGGCTGGATTGTTCCCATGAAGCACAGGGTCAGGACTGATTTGCATATGGATGGGTCCAAACTGGAATAGCATGGTGAGCAAAAAAGCGATGGATTTAAGCCCAGATCTATGTACTGGGGTGAATGTATGACATTGTTCTGCATTCTGTCCATCAACTGTTGTTTTTGCATTTGTCACCCCAAGTGGGACGGGTATGCACAGACATGGGTCCCGTGCTCTCTATGCCACTGAAATCAAGCTATCCTGGCTGAAGATTGGTGAAATCCCAAAACCGGTCCTAGGATGCCTGTTTCCGGTCCAGGGAGGGCCTTGTTTGGCAGTTCTGGTTGGATTGTTCCCATGAAGCACAGGGTCAGGACAGATTTGCATATTGCTGGGTCCAAACTGGAATGGCATGGTGATCAAAATAACGATGGATTTCGGCCTAGATCTCTGTACTGGGGTGAATGTATGACATTGTTCTGCATTCTGTCCATCAACTGTTGTTTTTGCATTTGTCACCCCATGTGGGACGGGTATGCCCAGACGTGGGTCCCGTGCTCTCTATGCCACTGAAATGAAGCTATCCTGGCTGAAGAGGGGTGAAACCCCAAAACCGGTCCTAGGATGCCTGTTTCCGGTCCAGGGAGGACCTGGCTTGGCAGTTCGGGCTTGACTGTTCCCATGAGGCATAAGGTCAAGACTGATTAGCATATGGCGGTGTCCAAACTGGAATGGCATGTTGAGCAAGAAAACAATGGATTTAGGCCCAGATCTCTGTACTGGGGTGAATGTATGACATCGTTCTGTATTCTGTCCATCAGCTTTTGTTTTTGCATTTGTCACCTCGAGTGGTACGCGTATGCCCAGACGTGGGTCCCGTGCTCTCCATGTCACTGGAATCAAGCTATCCTAGCTGAAGAGGGTTGAAACCCCGAAACCGGTCCTAGGATGCCTGTTTCCAGTCCAGGGAGGGCCTGGCGTGGCAGTTCGGGCTGGACTATTTCCATGAGGCACAGGGTCAAGACTGATTTGCATATGGCTGGGTCCAAACTAGAATGGCATGGTGATCAAAAATACGATGGATTTAGGCCCAGATCTCTGTACTGGGGTGAATGTATGACATTGTTCTGCATTCTGTCCATCAACTGTTGTTTTTGCATTTGGCATCCCAAGTGGGACGGGTATGCCCAGACGTGGGTTCCGTGTTCTCCATGCCACTGGAATCAAGCTATCCTGGCTGAAGAGGGGTGAAACCCCGAAACCGGTCCTAGGATGGCAGTTTCTGGTCCAGGGAGGGCCTGGCTTGGCAGTTCGGGCTGGACTGTTCCCATGAGGCACAGGGTCAAGACTCATTTGCATATGGCAGGGTCCAAACTGGAATGGCAGGGTGAGCAATAAAAAATGGATTTAGGCCTAGATCTCTGTACTGGGGTGAATATATGACATTGTTCTGCATTCTGTCCATCAACTGTTGTTTTTGCATTTGTCACCCAGAGTGGGACGGGAATGCCCAGACGTGGGTCCTGTGCTCTCCATGCCACTGGAATCAAGCTATCCTGGCTGAAGGGGGTGAAACCCTGAAACCGGTCCAGAGAGAACCGGGCTTGGCAGTTCGGGCTGTACTGTTCCCATGAGGCATAGGATCAAGACTCATTTGCATATGGATGGGTCCAAACTGGAATGGCATGGTGAGAAAAAAAGCGATGGATTTAGGCCCAGATCTATGTACTGGGGTGAATGTATGACATTGTTCTGCATTCTGTCCATCAACTGTTGTTTTTGCATTTGTCACCCCAAGTGGGACGAGTATGCCCAGACGTGGGTCCCGTGCTCTCTATGCCACTGAAATCAAGCTATCCTGGCTGAAGAGGGGTGAAACCCCAGAGCCAGTCCTACTTTGCCTGTTTCCGGTCCAGGGAGGGCCTGGCTTGGCAGTTCGGGCTGGACTGTTCCCTTGAGGCATAGGGTCAAGACTGATTTGCATGTGGCTGCGTACAAACTAGAATGGAATGTTGAGCAAGAAAACAATGGATTTAGGCCCAGATCTCTGTACAGGGGTGAATGTATGACATTGTTCTGTTTTCTATCCATCAGCTTTTGTTTTTGCATTTGTCACCTCGAGTGGGACGGTTATGCCCAGACGTGGGTCCCGTGCTCTCCATGTCACTTGAATCAAGCTATCCTAGCTGAAGAGGGGTGAAACCCCGAACCCGGTCCTAGGATGCCTGTTTCCAGTCCAGGGAGGGCCTAGCGTGGCAGCTTGGGCTGGACTATTTCCATGACGCACAGGGTCAAGACTGATTTGCATATGGCTGGGTCCAAACTGGAATGGCATGGTGATCAATAATACGATGGATTTAGGCCCAGGTCTCTGTTCTGGGGTGAATGTATGACATTGTTCTGCATTCTGTCCATCAACTGTTGTTTTTGCAATTGTCACCCCAGATGGGACAGATATGCCCAGACGTGGGTCCCATGCTCTCCATACCACTGGAATCAAGCTATCTTGGCTAAATAGGGGTGAAACCCCGAAACTGGTCCTAGGATGCCTGTTTCTGGTCCAGGGAAGGCCTGCTTTGACAGGTCAGTCTGGACTGTTCCCATGAGGCACAGGTTCACAACTGATTTGCAAATGGCTGGGTCCAAACTGGAATGGCATGGTGATCAAAAATACGATGGATTTAGGAACAGATCTCTGTACTGGGGTGAATGTATGACATTGTTCTGCATTCTGTCCATCAACTGTTGTTTTTGTATTTGTCACCCAGAGTGGGACGGGAATGCCCAGACGTGGGTCCTGTGCTCTCCATGCCACTGGAATCAAGCTATCCTGGCTGAAGGGGGTGAAACCCCGAAACCGGTCCAGAGGGGACCGGGCTTGGCAGTTCGGGCTGGACTGTTCCCATGAGGCATAGGATCAAGACTCATTTGCATATGGATGGGTCCAAACTGGAATGGCATGGTGAGAAAAAAAGTGATGGATTTAGGCCCAGATCTATGTACTGGGGTGAATGCATGACATTGTTCTGCATTCTGTCCATCAACTGTTGTTTTTGCATTTGTCATCCCAAGTGGGACGGGTATGCCCAGACGTGGGTCCCGTGCTCTCTATGCCACTGAAATCAAGCTATCCTGGCTGAAGAGGGGTGAAACCCCAAAAACAGTCCTACTTTGCCTGTTTCCGGTCCAGGGAGGGCCTGGCTTGGCAGTTCGGGCTGGACTGTTCCCAAGAGGCATAGTGTCAAGACTGATTTGCATATGGCTGCGTCCAAACTAGAATGGAATGTTGAGCAAGAAAACAATGGATTTAGGCCCAGATCTCTGTACTGGGGTGAATGTATGACATTGTTCTGTATTCTATCCATCAGCTTTTGTTTTTGCATTTGTCACCTCGAGTGGGACGGGTATGCCCAGACGTGGGTCCCGTGCTCTCCATGTCACTTGAATCAAGCTATCCTAGCTGAAGAGGGGTGAAACCCCGAACCCGGTCCTAGGATGCCTGTTTCCAGTCCAGGGAGGGCCTGGCGTGGCAGCTTGGGCTGGACCATTTCCATGAGGCACAGGGTCAAGACTGATTTGCATATGGCTGGGTCCAAACTGGAATGGCATGGTGATCAAAAATACGATGGATTTAGGCCCAGATCTCTGTACTGGGGTGAATGTATGACATTGTTCTGCATTCTGTCCATCAACTGTTGTTTTTGCATTTGTCACCCCGAGTTTGACAGGTATGCCCAGACGTGGGTCCTGTGCTCTCCATGCCACTGGAATCAAGCTATCCTGGCTGAAGGGGGGTGAAACCCCGAAACCGGTCCAGAGAGGACCTGCTCTCCATGTCACTGGAGTCAAGGTATCCTGTCTGAAGAGGGGTGAAACCCCGAAACCGGTCCTAGGATGCCTGTTTCCGGTCCAGGGAGGGTCTGGCTTAGCAGTTCGGGCTGGACTGTTCCTATGAGGCACAGGTCAAGACTGATTTGCATTAGGCTGGGTCCAAACTGGAATGGTATGTTGAGTAAACAAAACGATGGATTTAGGCCCAGATCTCTGTACTGGGGTGAATGTATGACATTGTTCTGCATTCTGTCCATCAACTGTTGTTTTTGCAATTGTCACCCCAGGTGGGACAGGTATGCCCAGACGTGGGTCCCGTTTTCTCTCTCTCTCTCTCTTTCCTGTCCCTACCTGCTTTTCTTACTTGTTTCTTGCTGAAACTCTTGTAAATGCCCTGCCCGGTAAATTTGTACCATATAATTGTCCAACCCTAATCGCTTTTTAAATGTAATCTTGAGTGTTTTGCAACTTGTATATATGTAATTCTAACAAGTAGAATCTGTTGTAAACATATTTACTTATTAATTTTCAACTTGTATATATGCAACTCTAACCTCTAGTATTTATAGTAGGCGTATGTACTGACTACTGTTCTTTTGCGATTTTAGAGTTGTTCTGTCTGTATCTTTTAAGTAACTCATGTACTCTCTTCATTGAGTGTCTTTACATCTTGTACATTTGCAATTTTTCCCTCCTTTCGCTCCACCTGTACATTTGCAATTTTTTTTATGTAACTCATATAATCCAAAGTCCTTATGTAACGCAACTGGTTCTTTTGTAAAGCGCTCTGACACCTTTGGGGAATGTTCGCTCTATATAAAATCGCAATAAATAAATAAAATAAAAATGTATGACATTGTTCTGCATTCTGTCCATCAACTGTTGTTTTTGCATTTGTCACCCCGAATGAGACGGATATGCTCAGACGTGGGTCCCGTGCTCTCCATGCCACTGGAATCAAGCTATCCTGGCGGAAGAGGGGTGATTCCCTGAAACTGGTCATAGGATGCCTGTTTCCGGTCCAGGGAGGGCTTGGCAGTTCAGGCTGGACTGTTTCCATGAGGCACAGGGTCAAGACTGATTTGCATATGGATGGGTCCAAACAGGAATGGCATGGTGTGCAAAAAAACTATGGATTTAGGCCCAGATCTCTGTACTGGGGAGAATTTATGACAATGTTCTGTATTCTGTCTATCAACTGTTGTTTTTGCAATTGTCACCCCAGGTGGGACAGGTATGCCCAGACGTGGGTCCCGTGCTCTCCATGCCACTGGAATCAAGCTATCCTGGCTGAATAGGGGTGAAACCCCGAAACTGGTCCTAGGATGAATGTTTCCGGTCCAGGGAAGGCCTGCTTTGGCAGGTCGGTCTGGACTGTTCCCATGAGGCACAGGTTCAAGACTGATTTGCATATAGCTGGGTCCATACTGGAATGGCATGGTGATCAAAAATAGGATGGATTTAGGCCCAGATCTCTGTACTGGGGTGAATGTATGACATTGTTTGGCATTTTGTCCATCAACTGTTGTTTTTGCATTTGTCACCCCGAGTGGGACGGGAATGCCCAGACGTGGGTCCTGTGCTCTCTATGCCACTGGAATCAAGCTATCCTGGCTGAAGGGAGGTGAAACCCCGAAACCGGTCGAGAGAGGACCTGGCTTGCCAGTTCGGGCTGGACTGTTCCTATGAGGCACAGGATCAAGACTCATTTGCATATGGATGGGTCCAAACTGGAATGGCATGGTGAGCAAAAAAGCGATGGATTTAGGCCCAGATCTATGTACTGGGGTGAATGTATGACTTTGTTCTGCATTCTGTCCATCAACTTTTGTTTTTGCATTTGTCATCCCAAGTGGGACGAGTATGCCCAGACCTGGGTCCCGTGCTCTCTATGCCACTGAAATCAAGCTATCCTGGCTGAACAGGGGTGAAACCCCAAAACCGGTCATAGGATGCCTGTTTCCGGTCCAGGGAGGGCCTGGCTTGGCAGTTCGGTCTGGACTGTTCCCATGAGGCACAGGGTCAGGACTGATTTGCATATTGCTGGGTCCAAACTGGAATGGCATGGTGATCAAAAATACGATGGATTTAGGCGTAGATCTCTGTACTGGGGTGAATGTATGACATGGATCTGCATTCTCTCCATCAACTTTTGTTTTTGCATTTGTCAACCCGAGTGGGACGGGAATGCCCGGACGTGAGTCCTGTGCTCTCCAAGCCACTGGAATCAAGCTATCCTGGTTGAAGAGAGGTGAAACCCCGAAACCGGTCCTAGAATGCCTGTTTCTGGTCCACGGAGGGCCTGGCTTGGCAGTTCGGGCTGGACTGTTCCCATGAGGCATAAGGTCAAGACTGATTTGCATATGGCTGTGTCCAAACTGGAATGGCATGTTGAGCAAGAAAATGATGGATTTAGGCCCAGTTCTCTGTACTGGGGTGAATGTATGACATTGTTCTGTATTCTGTCCATCAGCTTTTGTTTTTGCATTTGTCACCTCGAGTGGGACGGGTATGCCCAGACGTGGGTCCCGTGCTCTCCATGCCACTTGAATCAAGCTATCCTGGCTGAATAGGGGTGAAACCCAGAAACTGGACCTAGGATGCCTGTTTCCGGTCCAGGGAAGGCCTGCTTTGGCAGGTCGGTCTGGACTGTTTCCATGAGGCACAGGTTCAGGACTGATTTGCATATGGCTGGGTCCAAACTGGAATGGCATGGTGATCAAAAATACGATGGATTTAGGCCCAGATATCTGGACTGGGGACAATGTATGACATTGTTCGGCATTTTGTCCATCAACTGTTGTTTTTGCATTTGTCACCCCGAGTGGGACGGGAATGCCTAGACGTGGGTCCCGTGCTCTCCATGCCACTTGAATCAAGCTATCCTGGCTGAATAGGGGTGAAACCCAGAAACTGGTCCTAGGATGCCTGTTTCCGGTCCAGGGAAGGCCTGCTTTGGCAGTTCGGGCTGGACTGTTCCCATGAGGCACAGGGCAAGACTAATTTTCATATGGCTTGGTCCATACTGGAATGGCATGGTGAGCAAAAAAATGATGGATTGAGGCCCAGACCTCTGTACTGGGGTAATTTTCCGGAAAGATGGCCACCGGGTAGGAGCTCAGCCCGGGAGCTCCCGGGTCAGAAATGACCAAATCGGTGAAAATCCCAGTCTATTTACTGGGGTACCCAGCCATCCGCCTCCTATCTTCACACTTCCAACTCCCTTTGACATCAGACTTGGTTCTACTGTGTGGCCTACCTCTGGGGACGAACTCCAGGACCCCAATGTTCCTTTCGCCTTGCCCGCCGCACTTCACCAGGTTCTGTCCATCTGAGCCGGACGTGTGGCGATTCTGACTCCAACTGTCGTGCCGATTCGAGGATGTTCCTCTGTCGGACACGCAGCACCATCGCTGGACAAATTTCCTCCAGACTGGGCATGCTTCTACTCGTCGCCTTTCCTCGTCTACACTGATGCTCAGGATTGCCCAGATGGGGGTAGCCAGAGATCTCTGCTCGTGCAGCATCACTCATCCAGACTGCAGTCTCCTGTTAGCGTGCCCAGGTCTGTCCTTAGCGCTGTTAGCTACCGCTCCAAGAACTGTAAGAAGATGCTGGATCGGCAAGATGCAGCCTCTGCGCAGCGCGGCGGTCGCTTGATATGCAACTTCCGACGAGCTCACTTTGCACGCCGAGGATGCTCGCTGTGACCCTTCACGCACGCAGTGGGCATGAGCAGCCCAGAGAGAGAGCTGGCCCTGACACTGCAGGAGAACCTGGAGGCGGCCGTATGCCTTGGAAGCTACCCGCGAGCGCATATCGAGGTGTTGGTCTTAATGCTGGAGGATCGAGGCTGTGCCCTGCGGGCAGCCGTGTCCTGCGCCGCACTGGCCCTGGCTGACACCGGCATCGAGATGTACATGGACATGGACGACACAGTTGTGCTTCGGGGACCGGCTCCCCCTCCTTTTTTGACTTTCTGGCTCCTTTCCCCTTCTTGTTCCTTCTCCGTTGGGTTGGCTCCCTAATTTTCTTCGGACTTGGCCCTCTTTAGTTTTGGACTGGATCTCGTGTGCCCCCCACCATTTCTGAACCGTCTCCTGTTGTCGTTCTTGTTCTTGGTCCACCTTCTTGTGAACTGGTCTGTCCCTCCATCCCCGCTGGTCTCCAGCTGGCCGACCTATCGATCGTCCTCCTTCTCCATGGATCTGTTCCCTGTTTGTGACTATTGTTTATACTTATGGTCCGATCTCCGTTTTCTCTCTCTTTCTCTTTCCTGTCCCTACCTGCTTTTCTTACTTGTTTCTTGCTGAAACTCTTGTAAATGCCCTGCTCGGTAAATTTGTAACATATAATTGTCCAACCCTAATCGCTTTTTAAATGTAATCTTGAGTGTTTTGCAACTTGTATATATGTAATTCTAACAAGTAGAATCTGTTGTAGACGTATTTACTTATTAATTTTCAACTTGTATATATGCAACTCTAAACTCTAGTATTTGTAGTAGGCGTATGTACTGACTACTGTTCTTTTGCGATTTTAGAGTTGTTCTGTCTGTATCTTTTAAGTAACTCATGTACTCTCTTCATTGAGTGACTTTACATCTTGTACATTTGCAATTTTTCCCTCCTTTCGCTCCACCTGTACCTTTGCAATTTTTTTTATGTAACTCATATAATCCAAAGTCCTTATGTAACGCAACTGGTTCTTTTGTAAAGCGCTCTGACACCTTTGGGGAATGTTTGCGTTATATAAAATCGCAATAAATAAATAAAATAAAAATGTATGACATTGTTCTGCATTCTGTCCATCAACTGTTGTTTTTGAATTTGTCACCCCGAATGAGACGGGTATGCTCAGACGTGGGTCCCGTGCTCTCCATGCCACTGGAATCAAGCTATCCTGGCTGAAGAGGGGTGATTCCCTGAAACTGGTCACAGGATGCCTGTTTCCGGTCCAGGGAGGGCTTGGCAGTTCAGGCTGGACTGTTCCCATGAGGCACAGGGTCAAGACTGATTTGCATATGGATGGGTCAAAACAGGAATGGCATGGTGTGCAAAAAAACTATGGATTTAGGCCCAGATCTCTGTACTAGGGAGAATTTATGACAATGTTCTGTATTCTGTCCATCAACTGTTGTTTTTGCAATTGTCACCCCAGGTGGGACAGGTATGCCCAGACGTGGGTCCAGTGCTCTCCATGCCACTGGAATCAAGTTATCCTGGCTGAATAGGGGTGAAACCCCGAAACTGGTCCTAGGATGAATGTTTCCGGTCCAGGGAAGGCCTGCTTTGGGAGGTCCGTCTGGACTGTTCCCATGAGGCACAGGTTCAAGACTGATTTGCATATAGCTGGGTCCATACTGGAATGGCATGGTGATCAAAAATAGGATGGATTTAGGCCCAGATCTCTGTACTGGGGTGAATGTATGACTTTGTTCGGCATTTTGTCCATCAACTGTTGTTTTTGCATTTGTCACCCCGAGTGGGACGGGAATGCCCAGACGTGGTTCCTGTGCTCTCTATGCCACTGGAATCAAGCTATACTGGCTGAAGGGAGGTGAAACCCCGAAACCGGTCCAGAGAGGACCTGGCTTGCCAGTTCGGGATGGACTGTTCCCATGAGGCACAGGATCAAGACTCATTTGCATATGGATGGGTCCAAACTGGAATGGCGTGGTGAGCAAAAAAGCGATGGATTTAGGCCCAGATCTATGTACTGGGGTGAATGTATGACCTTGTTCTGCATTATGTCCATCAACTGTTGTTTTTGCATTTGTCACCCCAAGTGGGACGGGTATGCCCAGACGTGGGTCCCGTGCTCTCTATGCCACTGAAATCAAGCTATCCTGGCTGAACAGAGGTGAAACCCCAAAACCGGCCCTAGGATGCCTGTTTCCGGTCCAGGGAGGGCCTGGCTTGGCAGTTCGGGCTGGACTGTTCCCATGAGGCACAGGGTCAGGACTGATTTGCATATTGCTGGGTCCAAACTGGAATGGCGATCAAAAATACGATGGATTTAGGCTTAGATCTCTGTACTGGGGTGAATGTATGACATTGTTCTGCATTCTGTCCATCAACTGTTGTTTTTGCATTTGTCAACCCGAGTGGGACGGGAATGCCCGGACGTGGGTCCTGTGCTCTCCAAGCCACTGGAATCAAGCTATCCTGGTTGAAGAGAGGTGAAACCCCGAAACCGGTCCTAGAATGCCTGTTTGTGGTCCACGGAGGGCCTGGCTTGGCAGTTCGGGCTGGACTGTTCCCATGAGGCATAAGGTCAAGACTGATTTGCAAATGGCTGTGTCCAAACTGGAATGGCATGTTGAGCAAGAAAATGATGGATTTAGGCCCAGATCTCTGTACTGGGGTGAATGTATGACATTGTTCTGCATTCTGTCCATCAGCTTTTTTTTTTGCATTTCGCACCTCGAGTGGGATGGGTATGCCCAGACGTGGGTCCCGTGCTCTCCATGCCACTTGAATCAAGCTATCCTGGCTGAATAGGGGTGAAACCCAGAAACTGGTCATAGGATGCCTGTTTCCGGTCCAGGGAAGGCCTGCTTTGGCAGGTCGGTCTGGACTGTTCCCATGAGGCACAGGTTCAGGACTGATTTGCATATGGCTGGTTCCTAACTGGAATGGCATGGTGATCAAAAATACGATGGATTTAGGCCCAGATATCTGTACTGGGGAGAATGTATGACATTGTTCGGCATTTTGTCCATCAACTGCTGTTTTTGCATTTGTCACCCCGAGTGGGACGGGAATGCCTAGACGTGGGTCCTGTGCTCTCCATGCCACTGGACTCAAGCTATCCTGGCTGAAGGGGGGTGAAACCCCGAAACCGGTCCAGAGAGGACCTGGCTTGCCAGTTCGGGCTGTACTGTTCCCATGAGGCATAGGATCAAGACTCATTTGCATATGGATGGGTCCAAACTGGAATGGCATGGTGAGAAAAAAAGCGATGGATTTAGGCCCAGATCTATGTACTGGGGTGAATGTATGACATTGTTCTGCATTCTGTCAATCAACTGTTGTTTTTGCATTTGTCACCCCAAGTGGGACGGGTATGCCCAGACGTGGGTCCCGTGCTCTCTATGCCACTGAAATCAAGCTATCCTGGCTGGAGAGGGGTGAAACCCCAAAACCAGTCCTACTTTGCCTGTTTCCGGTCCAGGGAGGGCCTGGCTTGGCAGTTCGGGCTGGACTGTTCCCATGAGGCATAGGGTCAAGACTGATTTGCATGTGGCTGCGTACAAACTAGAATGGAATGTTGAGCAAGAAAACAATGGATTTAGGCCCAGATCTCTGTACAGGGGTGAATGTATGACATTGTTCTGTATTCTATCCATCAGCTTTTGTTTTTGCATTTGTCACCTCGAGTGGGACGTTTATGCCCAGACGTGGGTCCCGTGCTCTCCATGTCACTTGAATCAAGCTATCCTAGCTGAAGAGGGGTGAAACCCCGAACCCGGTCCTAGGATGCCTGTTTCCAGTCCAGGGAGGGCCTAGCGTGGCAGCTTGGGCTGGACTATTTCCATGAGGCACAGGGTCAAGACTGATTTGCATATGGCTGGGTCCAAACTGGAATGGCATTGTGATCAAAAATACGATGGATTTAGGCCCAGATCTCTGTACTGGGGTGAATGTATGACATTGTTCTGCATTCTGTCCATCAACTGTTGTTTTTGCATTTGTCACCCCAGTGGGACGGGTATGCCCAGACGTTGGTCCCGTGCTCTCTATGCCACGGAAATCAAGCTATCCTTGCTGAAGAGGGGTGAAACCCCAAAACCGGTCCTAGGTTGCCTGTTTCCGGTCCAGGGAGGACCTGGCTTGGCAGTTCGGGCTTGACTGTTCCCATGAGGCATAAGGTCAAGTCTGATTAGCATATGGCTGTGTCCAATCTGGAATGGCATGTTGAGCAAGAAAACAATGGATTTAGGCCCAGATCTCTGTACTGGGGTGAATGTATGACATTGTTCTGGATTCAGTCCATCAGCTCTTTTTTTTGCATTTGTCACCTCGAGTGGGACGGGTATGCCCAGACGTGGGTCCCGTGCTCTCCATGTCACTGGAATCAAGCCATCCTAGCTGAAGAGGGTTGAAACCCCGAAACCGGTCCTAGGATGCCTGTTTCCAGTCCAGGGAGGGCCTGGCGTGGCAGTTCGGTCTGGATTATTTCCATGAGGCACAGGGTCAAGACTGATTTGCATATGGCTGGGTCCAAACTAGAATGGCATGATGATCAAAAATACGATGGATTTAGGCCCAGATCTCTGTACTGGGGTGAATGTATGATATTGTTCTGCATTCTGTCCATCAACTGTTGTTTTTGCATTTGGCACCCCAAGTGGGACGGGTATGCCCAGGCGTGGGTCCCGTGTTCTCCATGCCACTGGAATCAAGCTATCCTGGCTGAAGAGGGGTGAAACCCCGAAACCGGTCCTAGGATGGCAGTTTCTGGTCCAGGGAGGGCCTGGCTTGGCAGTTCGGGCTGGACTGTTCCCATGAGGCACAGGGTCAAGACTCATTTGCATATGGCTGGGTCCAAACTGGAATGGCAGGGTGAGCAATAAAAAAATGGATTTAGGCCCCGATCTCTGTACTGGGGTGAATGTATGACATTGTTCTGCATTCTGTCCATCAACTGTTGTTTTTGCATTTGTCACCCAGAGTGGGACGGGAATGCCCAGACGTGGGTCCTGTGCTCTCCATGCCACTGGAATCAAGCTATCCTGGCTGAAGGGGGTGAAACCCCGAAACCGGTCCAGAGGGGACCGGGCTTGGCAGTTCGGGCTGGACTGTTCCCATGAGGCATAGGATCAAGACTCATTTGCATATGGATGGGTCCAAACTGGAATGGCATGGTGAGAAAAAAAGTGATGGATTTAGGCCCAGATCTATGTACTGGGGTGAATGCATGACATTGTTCTGCATTCTGTCCATCAACTGTTGTTTTTGCATTTGTCACCCCAAGTGGGACGGGTATGCCCAGACGTGGGTCCCGTGCTCTCTATGCCACTGAAATCAAGCTATCCTGGCTGAAGAGGGGTGAAACCCCAAAAACAGTCCTACTTTGCCTGTTTCCGGTCCAGGGAGGGCCTGGCTTGGCAGTTCGGGCTGGACTGTTCCCATGAGGCATAGTGTCAAGACTGATTTGCATATGGCTGCGTCCAAACTAGAATGGAATGTTGAGCAAGAAATCGATGGATTTAGGCCCAGATCTCTGTACTGGGGTGAATGTATGACATTGTTCTGTATTCTATCCATCAGCTTTTGTTTTTGCATTTGTCACCTCGAGTGGGACGGGTATGCCCAGAGATGGGTCCCGTGCTCTCCATGTCACTTGAATCAAGCTATCCTAGCTGAAGAGGGGTGAAACCCCGAACCCGGTCCTAGGATGCCTGTTTCCAGTCCAGGGAGGGCCTAGCGTGGCAGCTTGGGCTGGACTATTTCCATGAGGCACAGGGTCAAGACTGATTTGCATATGGCTGGGTCCAAACTGGAATGGCATGGTGATCAAAAATACGATGGATTTAGGCCCAGATCTCTGTACTGGGGTGAATGTATGACATTGTTCTACATTCTGTCCATCAACTGTTGTTTTTGCATTTGTCACCCCGAGTGGGACAGGTATGCCCAGACGTGGGTCCTGTGCTCTCCATGCCACTGGAATCAAGCTATCCTGGCTGAAGGGGGGTGAAACCCCGAAACCGGTCCAGAGAGGACCTTCTCTCCATGTCACTGGAATCAAGGTATCCTGTCTGAAGAGGGGTGAAACCCCGAAACCGGTCCTAGGATGCCTGTTCCCGGTCCAGGGAGGGTCTGGCTTGGCAGTTCGGGCTGGACTGTTCCTATGAGGCACAGGTCAAGACTGATTTGCATTAGGCTGGGTCCAAACTGGAATGGTATGTTGAGTAAACAAAACGATGGATTTAGGCCCAGATCTCTGTACTGGGGTGAATGTATGACATTGTTCTGCATTCTGTCCATCAACTGTTGTTTTTGCAATTGTCACCCCAGGTGGGACAGGTATGCCCAGACGTGGGTCCCGTGCTCTCCATACCACTGGAATCAAGCTATCTTGGCTAAATAGGGGTGAAACCCCGAAACTGGTCCTAGGATGCCTGTTTCTGGTCCAGGGAAGGCCTGCTTTGGCAGGTCGGTCTGGACTGTTCCCATGAGGCACAGGTTCAAAACTGATTTGCAAATGGCTGGGTCCAAACTGGAATGGCATGGTGATCAAAAATACGATGGATTTAGGCCCAGATCTCTGTACTGGGGTGAATGTATGACATTGTTCTGCATTCTGTCCATCAACTGTTGTTTTTGCATTTGTCACCCCAAGTGGGAAGAGTATGCCCAGATGTGGGTCCCGTGCTCTCTATGCCACTGAAATCAAGCTATCCTGGCTGAACATAGGTGAAACCCCGAAACCGGTCCTAGGATGCCAGTTTCTGGTCCAGGGAGGGCCTGGCTTGGCAGTTCGGGCTGGACTGTTCCCATGAGGCACAGGGTCAAGACTCATTTGCATATGGCTGGGTCCAAACTGGAATGGCAGGGTGAGCAATAAAAAAATGGATTTAGGCCCAGATCTCTGTACTGGGGTGAATGTATTTCATTGTTCTGCATTCTGTCCATCAACTGTTGTTTTTGCATTTGCCACCCAGAGTGGGACGGCTATGCCCAGACGTGGGTCCCGTGCTCTCTATGCCACTGAAATCAAGCTATCCTGGCTGAAGAGGGGTGAAACCCCAAAACCAGTCCTATGATGCCTGTTTCCGGTCCAGGGAGGGCCTGGCTTGGCAGTTCGGGCTGGACTGTTCCCATGAGGCACAGGGCCAGGACTGATTTGCATATTGCTGGGTCCAAACTGGAATGGCATGGTGATCAAAAATACGATAGATTTAGGCCTAGATCTCTGTACGGGGTTGAATGTATGACATTGTTCTGCATTCTGTCCATCAACTGTTGTTTTTGCATTTGTCAACCCGAGTGGGACGGGTATGCCCGGACGTGGGTCCTGTGCTTTCCAAGCCACTAAAATCAAGCTATCCTGGTTGAAGAGAGGTGAAACCCCGAAACCGGTCCTAGAATGCCTGTTTCCGGTCCAGGGAGGGCCTGGCTTGGCAGTTCGGGCTGGACTATTTCCATGAGGCACAGGGTCAAGACTGATTTGCATATGGCTGGGTCCAAACTGGAATGGCATGGTGATCAATAATACGATGGATTTAGGCCCAGATCTCTGTACTGGGGTGAATGTATGACATTGTTCTGCATTCTGTCCATCAACTGTTGTTTTTGCATTTGTCACCCCGAGTGGGACAGGTATGCCCAGACGTGGGTCCTGTGCTCTCCATGCCACTGGAATCAAGCTATCCTGGCTGAAGGGGGGTGAAACCCCGAAACCGGTCCAGAGAGGACCTGCTCTCCATGTCACTGGAATCAAGCTATCCTGTCTGAAGAGGGGTGAAACCCCGAAACCGTTCCTAGGATGCCTGTTTCCGGTCCAGGGAGGGTCTGGCTTGGCAGTTCGGGCTGGACTGTTCCTATGAGGCACAGGTCAAGACTGATTTGCATTAGGCTGGGTCCAAACTGGAATGGTATGTTGAGTAAAAAAAAACGATGGATTTAGGCCCAGATCTCTGTTCTGGGGTGAATGTATGACATTGTTCTGCATTCTGTCCATCAACTGTTGTTTTTGCAATTGTCACCCCAGATGGGACAGGTATGCCCAGACGTGGGTCCCGTGCTCTCCATACCACTGGAATCAAGCTATCTTGGCTAAATGGGGGTGAAACCCCGAAACTGGTCCTAGGATGCCTGTTTCTGGTCCAGGGACGGCCTGCTTTGACAGGTCGGTCTGGACTGTTCCCATGAGGCACAGGTTCAAAACTGATTTGCAAATGTCTGGGTCCAAACTGGAATGGCATGGTGATCAAAAATACGATGGATTTCGGCCCAGATCTCTGTACTGGGGTGAATGTAGGACATTGTTCTGCATTCTGTCCATCAACTGTTGTTTTTGCATTTGTCACCCCCAGTGGGACAGATATGCCCAGACGTGGGTCCCGGGCTCTCCTTGCCACTGGAATCAAGCTATCCTGGCTGAATATGGGTAAAAACCCTGAAACCGGTCCTAGGATGCCTGTTTCCTTTCCAGGGAGTGCCTGCCTTTGCAATTCGGGCTGGACTGTTCACATGAGGCACAGGGTCAAGACTGATTTGCATATGGCTGGGTCCAAACTGGAATGGCATGGTGAGCAACAAAACAATGGAGTTAGGTCCGCATCTGTGTACTGGGTTGAATGTATGAGATTGTTGTGCATTCTGTCCATCAACTGTTGTTTTTGCATTTGTCACCTCGAGTGGGACAGGTATGCCCTGACGTGGGTCCCTTGCTCTCCATGCCTCTGGAATCAAGCTATCCTGGTTGAAGAGAGGTGAAATCCCCAAAACCGGTCCTAGAATGCCTGTTTCCGGTCCGGGGAGGGCCTGGCTTGGCAGTTTGGGCTAGACTGTTCCCATGAGGCATAGGGTCAAGAATGATTTGCATATGGCTGTGTCCAAACTGGAATGGCATGTACAGCAAGAAAACGATGGATTTTGGCCCAGATCTCTGTACTGGGGTGAATGTATGACATTGTTCTGTATTCTGTCCATCAGCTTTTGTTTTTGCATTTGTCACCTCGAGTGGGACGGGTATGCCCAGACGTGTGTCCCGTGCTCTCCATGTCACTGGAATCAAGCAATCCTAGCTGAAGAGGTGTGAAACCCCGAAAACGGTCGTAGGATGCCTGTTTCCAGTCCAGGGAGGTCCTGGCGTGACAGTTCGGGCTGGACTATTTCCATGAGGCACAGGGTCAAGACTGATTTGCATATGGCTGGGTCCAAACTGGAATGGCATGGTGATCAAAAATACGATGGATTTAGGCCCAGATATCTGTACTGGGGTGAATGTATGACATTGTTCTGCATTCTGTCCATCAACTGTTGTTTTTGCATTTGTCACCCCGAGTGGGGCGGGTATGCCCGGACATGGTTCCTGTGCTCTCCATGCCACTGGAATAAAGCTATCCTGGCTGAAGGGGGGTGAATCCCCAAAACCGGTCCAGAGAGGACCTGCTCTCCATGCCACTGGAATCAAGCTATTCTGTCTGAAGAGGGGTGAAACCCCGAAACCGGTCCTAGGATGCCTGTTTCCGGTCCAGGTAGGGCCTGTCTTGGCAGTTCAGGCTGGACTGTTCCCATGAGGCACAGGGTCAAGACTGATTTCCATATGGCAGGGTCCAAACTGGAATGATATGGTGAGTGAAAAAAACCGATGGATTTAAGCCCAGATCTCTGTACTGGGGTGAATGTATAACATTGTTCTGCATTCTGTCCATCAATGTTAGAAATGAGGGGGCTCTGGTAGACGCAGGTATGTACCCACAACAAGCAGGGACCCTTTACTTCTTGTCAGGGCGAAGGATGACTCCCCAGAATAACCCCTGCTCACCCTCTAGATGCGTGGCGCGAGCAGTCTAGGCTAAGTCTCAGGCTTACACGGTTAAGCAAGTGCAATAATACATACAGTAGACCCCTTGCATGCACCACAAACGGACACCAATCAGGAAGTATATAAAAATAAGCTTTTATGTAGATTCAGCAGATTCAAATACAAGGCCCAGTAACGTTGAACTGATGGGGCCACAACTCTTGGAAATACGGTAAAGTCTCTTTGTCACGGAAAGTTCTTTAGGCGGGCACAAGGTAACTGGGGGCCTTAGCGCACTTCGTGCTGAGACGGCGTCCGGGAAAAAATAACGCAATGGCAAATATGCAAAATGTTGGTGCTCCACCTCCTTTCCTTCAAACTCCAGGAGATCCACCTGTACCGTGGAGAAATTGGTATAGGGCATTTACAAAGTATTTAGGAGCTATAGGTGGTAATAGATATCGACCAGAACGTAAGAGGTTTCTTTTGGAACACAATTTGGGATTCGAGGGTCAATCTATTTATGAACATCTTCCACTTTATGTCGCTCCTCCGGGTCATGATGATTTAGATGAATTTGAATTAGCTGTAAAGAAATTAGAAAAACAGTTTGACGTTCAACCCAGTTTAATCGTTAATAGACATAAGTTCTTCACAAGAGAGCAGTTGCAGGATGAGTCTATAGATACATATGTAGCAGTGTTACGTATGTTGGCTGCTGAATGTGAATTTTAAAACTTTACAGACCAGCTCATACGGGATCAAATTGTAATGAGTTGTTGGGATAAAAAGGTACAAGAGAAACTCCTTACTATGAGAAACCCAAATCTGATTGAAACTATTGACATAGTAAAGGGGATTGAGGTGTCACGGAAAGCACTTAGGGAACTCACTCGCAAAGAAACTAGTGGAGTGTCTGTGGTTAAAGAAAGCATAATTGCTAAACAAAATATGAATGAAAGTACAGTTTCTAAACAAAATAGTAATTTTAAAAAATTTACAAAGAAAAAAGAGTCAAAGAATACTTTTTTTCAACAAAAGAGTATTTGTTTTAGATGTGGTAACAATAGACATGGACCTAACAGTAGACCATGTCCGGCAAAAAATGTGAAGTGCAAAATGTGTAACAAAATTGGACATTTTGCAAAGGTTTGTCAGACGCCTAGAGACAGAATTAATGCAATGCAAGATGGAGATGTATCTGATAGTTCAGATGAAGAACAAAATTGCACAAGAGGAGTCAGAGACATGATTGTTGTAGTACAAGATGAGGAGACAGATTGTGTAGATCCGTATGAACACATTGAGGTAGATGGCAAAGATCTTAGACTTCTCATTGATTCTGGTGCTAGAATGACGATGATTACTGATGAGTTGTATGATGAAATATGGGGTAAACGCATGTTGTTTCCTCCAGATAGGAACCCAGTCACGTATGATGGAAGAAAAATTGAATTGTCAGGATATTTTGAATGTCAACTAAAATTCAAGGATCGTAGCATTTTTGGAAAAGTATATGTGGCCAAGAAAGGTTTAAATATTCTGGGATGGTATCACCAGGGTCTTTTTGGGATGACGCTTAGACCTGGGAGAGATGTACAAGTTTCATTAGTGACTGATGGTGAGGAAAATAGAGAGGCTGTTGCGAGAGGCGAGAATAATATCAAATGGGTTCAGAAGTTTCCTACTGTGTTTGGTGACAGGTTAGGCAAAATCAATGGTTTCAAACACAAGATTAAGGTCAAAGAGGGTGTTACCCCTGTGAAACACAAATTGAGAAATGTACCATTCAGTGTACGTGAAGACTTGGATAACATTCTAAAAAAAATGTGTGATGATGGTGTAATAGAACCAATAGAATCATCCTTATGGTTAAGTCCATTGGTCATCGCAAGGAAAAAAAATGGGCAATTGAGAGTGTGTGTCGACTTAAGGTGTCTCAACAAAGTAATTTGGGTTGATTCACACCCTTTGCCCAGGATTGATGATATCATAAGTACATTTTCAGGTGCTAGGTTATTTTCAAAAATTGTCCTAGCATCTGCGTATCATCAAGTGGTACTTGAGGAATCATCGCGCCATTTAACAGCTTTTGTTTCTCCTATGGGTTCCTACCAATTTAAGAGAATGCCTTTCGGTCTTGCATCGGCTGCGGCTGTTTTTCAACGTGTGTTGGAGAATGTACTGAAAGGTATTGATGGGGTAGTGACTTTCCAGGATGACATTTTAATAGCGGGGAAAGATCAGATTAGTCATGACAAACGTATGAGTGATGTATTAGAGAGATTAAAAAAATTTGGTATTGTGGCCAATCGGGGAAAATGTGAGTTTTCAAAGACTAAAATTGAATATCTAGGTCATGTAATTTCGGAAAAAGGGGTGGAACCTAGACCTGGCTTAGTAGATGCTATCACTAAAGCGCCGACGCCTAAGTCTAAAGAGAATGTGGCCTCCTTTTTAGGACTTTGTGAATTTTACTCAAAATTTATTCAGAATTGTTCAGCGAAAACTGTAAATTTGAGGGAATTGTTAAAGAAAGACATAAAATTCTCTTGGGAAGAGAAATGTCAAGTGGAGTTTGAAGGGTTGAAAAAAGAAATAATTTCTGCCGGAGTCCTTGCACCTTTTGAACCTTCACAAGAATGTATTATTACTGTGGATGCCAGCAATGACGGTCTGGGTGCTACCATTGCTCAGATGAAAGGGAAAACTGAAGTAACAATTGGGTTTGCATCAAGATCATTGAGGTCGAATGAAAAAATTTTCTCTGTCATTGAAAAAGAACTATTGAGTTGTTGTTGGGCTGTGGAAAGATTTAAATGTTTTATTTGGGGAAGGAAATTTGTACTCAAAACTGACCACAAACCTTTGGTTAGCATTCTAAGTGGGACAGTTATCAAAGATCACACCCCTAGAATAGCAAGGTTGAGCTCAAAACTTTTACAGTATAATTTTTCAATTGAATACATTCCAGGCGGTAAAAACATAAGGGCAGATTATTTATCTCGCTCACCCTTAAGTTTCACTGATTATCAAGAGAATTGTGAGGAAAACGATGAAGAATGTTTAATTGCATGTATCGATATTTGTCATGACACCACTTTTAATGAACGTGAATGGTTAGATGAATCTTCAAAAGATATGGAACTGGATAGTGTCAGGGAGTATGTCATGAGTGGGTGGCCTAAAGAAAAAAATCTGCCTCAAAATTTACAACCTTATTTCAAAGTGGCAGATGAACTATCCATTGAAGAAAAGGGGATGCTTGTACGGGGTGATAAGTTCATTCCACCAGTATCATTAAGGGAAAGGATTATTTCTTATGGTCATGAGGGTCATCTGGGTCAAACTATAACCAAAAGGAAAATTAGAGACAGCTATTGGTGGCCCGGAATGGACTCTGCCATTGTAGCAAGTGTGCGGGGATGTGTTATCTGTGCTTCTAGTGACAAAGGTCTTAAGACAAAAGCAGTTCCATTACAACCTGTTGAATTACCTAACACAGTTTGGTCAAAGATTGCCATAGATTTTATAGGTCCTTTTGGTCCGCTTCCACGGAAATTAAGATTTGCTATTGTAGTGGTAGATTACTACAGCAAGTGGTGGGAAGTGAAATTTGTAGAGGAACCTAATACTGTTAGCGTTGTCAAGTTCTTGAAAGGTCTGTTTTTAAGGGAAGGTTTTCCCAAAGAAATTGTATCGGACAACGGCGTCCAATTTGTTTCTAAGGAAATGAAAAGTTTCCTTAGTAACAATGCTATCAGACACAAATGTGTTGCTTTATACCACCCACAAGCCAATGGTCTGGTAGAAAAAATGAATCGCACATTAGTTGAGTGTATACAATGGGCAATTCAAAACAAGTTTGATGTTTGCAACTCTGTTGAAGAAATGCTGTGGTCACATAGATGTTGTCCAAATGCTGTAACAGGTATCACACCATTTGAATTGTTGCGAGGACGTCCACCTGCCTCAAAGTTGTGCCCTGCTTGGTTGAGAGAGTGTCAACACAAAAGTGATCATTTGTTAAGTATGGATAAAATTGTAAGACCAAAAGTTGAAGTTTTTCAAAGTAAAATGAAAAATCATTACGACACTACCCACAGAGTTAGACCTGTTGAAAGTAAACTATGTGTAGGAGATTGGGTTCGCATCAAGGACCCTAATCATGTTCCAAAGGGAATGTCTAAATTTAAACCTGCTGTCAGAATTGAGGTTGTGACTAAGAATTCAGTGAAAACTAGCAGAAATGAATGGTGGAACAGGGGACGGGTGGTGAAGGTAGATTGTCAAGATGCTCTTTCACATGATTCTTGTATTTCACCCAAACCGTTTTTACATTCTCATGTTCCTTCATCCATCTCTACTGACATTGTTGGGTCTGAATCCAAGGGTTCATCTTATCCTGTACTCGAGCGCAGAAGTAGCAGGCGGAATGTAATGAAACCTTTAAGATATCGTGATTAATGTTCTTTTGTATTAATTATCAGATGTTTATATATGTATTGATGTTTTTTATGCTATGTTATTCTATGTAATGTGTTTCTGTTTATTTATTGTAAAGAAGGGAGATATTGTGGAGATCTAGCATACATTCCAATGACACGGTGTTATGTCATTGGAATGTGGAATGTACTGATGAGGTTGGAGTGGAGAGATTCCATGTGAGACAGTTACTCTGGGACTGCAGCAGCTGTGGCTAATAAACCTATCAGTTGAAGTATCCAACTCTCTTACTCTTAATTCCATAATACTTCACTACAGAAGCACGCAGCAGATGACAGGGAAATCAGAACGTTGCGGACCCTGGATCCGATGCGAGCTCGCGGTCGAGTTCGTAAGTACAGTACCTTGTTTCTTGACGCAAAGGCGGGTGCGGGATTTCAGCGGCTCTTCGACAGAAGGGCGAGGCGGCGTTCGGGGCTCCCACACTTCACGATGGGGGTCTGATCTTCAGGCTCACGGCAAGAGCGGGGTGTTGCAGGTGGCGGGTGAACAAAGCGGGGCAGCCAGGCACGCAGGTTACGTCCGGGCCGTCCGAGGCTTGGAGATGCTCACAAACGCCGATTCAGGCGGGAGGGTGAAGGTGCACAGCGAGCCTCCAGCGAGCGAGGTGACGGGGCAGCCCAGCACAGCGTAGGGGGAGCGGCTCCGATCGAGCGAGGCTCTTCCCAAGGCGGGGGCGGCTAAGCAGTCCTGGTCACGGCTCAGGGAGGGACTGAGGCACGAGGGTCACAGCTCCGGCGAGGGAAAGGACACCACAGTCCAGCGGCAGGCGAGTGAAGATCAGGTAGAGCCCAATGATCCTGGGGCTCAGTTCAGGGGGCAAGCTCAGTTCCAAGCCCTTGGAGATCGTTTTGAAAAGCACAAGTCTTGAGAGTAAAAATAAAGCAAAGTCTTCAGCAACAGTTTCTCTTCTCCCCTTTGGCAGCAAGGTCACCACTGCAGGCCAATCCCCCAGGATAGGGACAGTCTCCCTCCTACAGCTTTCCCGGTGCGTCCTCCTCAGGCAGAGATTCTTCTTGGTCAAAAGCGGATCTAGTTTCTTAGGAGCAGGGCTCCTACATTTATACAGCAAATCTTTTGTTCTCCCAGGCCAGGGGGGCCCTTGCCTAGTCCAGTCCGGTTTCTGATCACTTTGTTTACGTGATGCAGGCTTCTTCTTTCAGAGTGCAGGGCAGAGTCCTCAGACGCTCCACAGGGGGCGGAGCCGGCATTGAGGTGGCAGAGCACTGTCCTATTCAGAGCCTAGGAGTACTCCTCCCCCCCATCTACCTGTCGATCGTCCTATTCACCACCAGGCTACCTAGCCCTGCCCATCTGGGTTCTCCCAGCCCTGTCACTCACACCAGCCAGACATCAGATACACATCACGCAGAGGCGGGCTGAAATGTTTAGGCACGCAAAGGCCAGCTTTCTAAAAGCGGCATTTGCAAACGCGGAATATTAAAATAAACCTTACGAAAAGATGTACCTTATTATTCCGAGTTCAGGCATACTAAACTCGATCTTCTACCATGTTCCCTGGGTGTGTTAAGATCATAGGATGTAACAATCCAAGTCGCCCATACTGGCCTATGAGAACAGGGTAGCCTTGCAGTAGTGAACAACAAGATGGCAGTAATTCACTACTAGGACATGCCACGCATCTAGGCTTGTCCTACCTTATGCTCACAACGCACCCTGCCCGTGGGCCTACCAGAGGGGTGACTAACATGCAGCTAAGGGAAGGTTTTAGGGACCGGCAAGTGTGGGCACTTGCCAGTCAGCATGTCAGTACCAGACTGCACGCAGGTTCTGCGATGGCAGACCTTAGACATATTTTACCGGCCGCTTCTGTGGGTGGCACAACCCGTGCTGCAAGCCCACCAGCGGTGTTTGCATTTACATGCCCTGGCGCTCCTGGCGCACTTTACTGGGGTCTGACAGTAAATCAAACAATCCAATCATGGAATCCAACCAACATATATAATTTACATAGGGAGCACTCGCACCGTGACACTGGTTGGCAGTGGCACAGCGCGCTGAGCGGCCAACACCATAAAAACACATGAGGCACAGCGACAAAAGAGGAAGGGAGACTCACGCCAAGGTGCCAGGTCTAACACGTGTCCCCTCCAGCTGAAAAGTTGGGAGAACTACCCTACCCCAGGGAGTTCCTCATCACTAAGGCGGAAAAATCTGGACAGACCGTCAGCATTGGCGTGATCTGTACCAGGGCGATGTTCCACCGTGAAATCCATACCCTGTAGGGAAATGGACCACTTCAACAGCTTTGGATTCTCACCCCTCATATGCATCAACCATCTGAGGGGCCTGTGGTCCATCTGAACCCGGAAGTGAGACCCAAACAGGTAGGGTCTTAGCTTCTTCAGCGCCCAGACCACAGCAAATGCCTCATGCTCAATAGCACTCCACCTCTGTTCCCGTGGAAGTAACCTCCTGCTAAGAAAGGCTACGGGTTGATCAAGGCCCCCCTCATTAATCTGTGAAAGAACAGCCCCCACACCATGCTCTGAAGCGTCTGTCTGAACGATAAACTCTTTGGAGAAGTTGGGAGCCAAGAGCACGGGCGCCGTGCACATAGCAGTTTTCAAGGCCTCAAAAGCTTTCTGACAGGTGTCAGTCCAAATCACTTTCCTGGGCTGCTTCTTCGAAGTCAGCGCTGTCAAGGGGGCAACCATGTTGCCATACCCCTTGACAAACCTCCTGTAGTACCCGGTGAGACCTAGGAAGGCTCTCACCTCTGTCTGGGTTTTGGGCGACTCCCAATTCAGCATGGTTTCTATCTTGGGCTGAAGGGGTGCCACCTGGCCACTCCCAACTTGGTGCCCCAAGTACACCACGGAACCCTGCCCGATCTGGCACTTACTTGCCTTGATCGTGAGGCCTGCCTTGCGCAGCGCCATCAACACTTCCCAGAGGTGGCGCAGGTGTTCTTCCCAAGTGGAGCTGAACACTGCGATGTCATCCAGGTAGGCTGCACTGAACGAATCCAGCCCAGCCAACACCTGGTTGACCAATCTCTGGAAGGTGGCAGGGGCATTCTTCATCCCAAAGGGCATAACCCGGAACTGGTAGTGCCCATCTGGGGTGGAAAATGCTGACCTCTCTTTGGCCCCCTCGGTCAAGGCGATCTGCCAATACCCAGACGTTAAATCAAACGTGCTGAGGTAGTTGGCAGTCCCTAGCCGATCTATGAGCTCATCAGCTCTGGGGATGGGGTGTGCGTCAGTCCTAGTGACCGAATTGAGTCCTCTGTAGTCCACACAGAACCGGAGTTCGGTTGTGGCTCCCGGCGCTGCAGCCTTTGGGACCAAGACCACTGGGCTGGCCCAAGGACTGCTGGAAGACTCAATTACCCCGAGTGCAAACATCTTGGAGACCTCCTCCTTGATGCATGTCCTCACCCTGTCAGTCACCCTGTAGGCCTTGTGCCGCACAGGTGTACTATCCCCAGTGTCCACATCATGGACGCACCAATCAGTGACACCGGGAACCAGGGAAAACAGATCAGAAAATTGTCCCAGCAACTGGCGACAATCATTCTGTTGCTCAGGGGTCAGGGTGGAAGAGAGGATGACACCATCCACTGACCCATCTTGCTCCTTGGCTGACAGGAGGTCAGGAAGAGGTTCTGTCTCCTCTTCCATCCCAGCATCTGTTGCCAAGAGCATGCCCACTTGGGACCTCTCCAAGTGGGGCTTGAGGCGGTTGACATGTAGGACCCTTAAGGGGTTCCTAGGAGACTTCAGATCCACCACGTAGGTAACAGGACTCTTGCGCTCCACCACCTCAAAGGGACCGGTCCACTTATCCTGGAGTGCACACGGCTCCACGGGGGCCAAGACCCATACCTTCTGTCCAGGCTGAAGCTCTACCAGAGTGGCATTCTGGTCGTACCACCGCTTCATCTCCTCCTGGCTGGCTTCCAGATTTGCCTCAGCAAGTTGCCTGAATCGCCTAGTCTGATTCCTGAAGGCCAGCATGTAACTATATACATTCTGGGGAGGTTTCCTGGGAGATTGCTCCCAGCCTTCCTTGACCAGACTTAGAGGTCCTCTGACTGGGTGACCATACAGAAGCTCAAAGGGACTGAACCCCAGAGACTTCTGTGGCACCTCACGGTAAGTGAAGAGAAGACATGGTAAGAGGACGTCCCACTTACGCCTCATGGGTCCTTCTAGGCCCATTATCATGCCTTTGAGGGTTTGGTTGAATCTCTCAACCATCCCGTTTCCTTGGGGTGGTAAGGTGTGGTGAACTTGTAGGTTACACCACACTCTTGCCAGAGGGATTTCATGTACTTGGACATGAAATTGGTACCTCGGTCAGACACCACCTCTAGAGGGAATCCCACTCGGGAGAAAATTCCCATCAGTGCACGTCCCACCACGGGGGCCGTCACTGTCCTCAGAGGAATGGCTTCCGGGTACCGGGTGGCATGGTCCACCAGGACCAGGATGAACCTATTGCCTATCGCTGTCCTGGGGTCCAATGGCCCTACAATGTCAATCCCCACTCGCTGGAATGGGGTACCGACCACAGGGAATGGCTGGAGTGGAGCCTTCTGCTTCCTTCCACTCTTTCCACTTGCCTGGCAAGTCTGGCATGTCCTGCAGTGAGTATCCGAACTCCTGCGCATTTGAGGCCAATAAAAGTGGGTGACAAGCCTTTCAAAGGTCTTGTCCTGCCCCAAATGCCCTGCCAATGGCACATCGTGAGCCAGCCCCAGTAGGAAGGCTCTGAAGTCCTGGGGTACCACCAGCGCACGGGCTGACCCAGGCTCAGCAACCTTAGGCTCTGTATATAGGAGGTCGTTCTCCCAGTAGACGAAATGTGATCCTGACTGATCACCTGCGGCCTGGTCTGCAGCCTGCTGCCGCATACCCACGAGAGAAGGGCACTCCTTCTGTGCCTTGCAAAAGTCCTCCCTGGTGGGACCTCCTTCCTGCTGCCAATGGGTCAGCTCCGGCAGGTTTTCCAGTTCAGCTATCTGCTCCCCTGTAGGCTCCAGGGCATCCCCCTCAAGGTCTGCTTCCTCCTGGACCGTGGGAACTTCAGGGGCCGGCTTCCCGTGCCCCTTGCTCTTTCTCTCTGAGGCCGGTTCCTGGGCCTCCCTCTCAGGCTCCAGGACCTCTTGAGTCCCTCTACTGGCTGCCATGGACCGTGTGGTGACACAGGCCCAATCCGGCATACCCAACATCTCCAGGTGAGCACTCCGCTCCACCTTAGCCCAAGGTGAGCTCTCCAAATCGTTCCCTAACAAACAGTCTACAGGCATGGCGGGCCTCACAGCTACCTGAAGAGTACCAGAGACCCCCCCCACTCAAAGGCAACCTGAGCCACCTTGCAGTGCCTCTCTGTGTTGTCAGCGGCAACAACGGGATAGAATGCATTGGGGACCACCTGCTCCTGAGACACCAGGTGACACCTGACAGCTGTCACACTGGCTCCTGTATCTCTAAGAGCTTGCACTCTATGGCCATTTATCGTCACCCACTGCCTGTACTTCTTAGTGTTCTCAGGCAGCTGGGTTGGAGGGACCACTTCACGGTCTCCTACTGAGACCAGGGACATCTCTGCGGGACCCCACCCACCTTGGATACCCCCTTCCTCCCCCAAGGCTACACTAGTCACCTGCCGGGGTGGAGCACCAGTGGGGGCTGGTTTACCAAACAATGGACACTTTACATCAGAGGCAAAATGCCCCAAATTGTTACACCTGTAACATCTGACGGGCCCCTTCTGAACAGGAGGACCTGTCGGGGCCCCGGTCGGTTTCTGGGGTGGGGGAGGCTGAGAACCCTTCCCTTGGGGACTACTTTGGGGCCCTTTTGGGAACTGCTTCTGTTTACCCCTGTCCCCCCACTCTTCTGCTGGGGACCCTGCCCACCTTTGGCGGAATCTCCCACGGGACCCTTGTGGACCCTGGTACTGACCCAGCGGTCCGCCTCCTCAGCAAGCTTCCTAGGGTTAGTCAGCCTACTATCTATCAGGTGCTGGTGTAGCTCAGGAAAACAATTACTGGACAAGTGCTCCCATGCCATTAAATCAAGAAGCCCTTGATAATCATTTACCTTACTACCCTTTACCCAACCATCCAGCGCTCTGCAAAAGAAAGTCACATACTCCACATACGTACTATTGGGAATCTTAGTGCAACCCCTGAACCTCTGTCTATATAACTCAGGGGTCAACCCATACCTAGTCATCAATGCTTCCTTCATATGGGCGTAAGAATTATGAACATCAGCAGGTAAATCTAACAGTGTGTCCCGCCCTTCACTCAGGAACCGTCCCCACAACCCCGCTCCCCAATCTCTCTCAGGGACCCGGTGGGAAGACATGGCTACCTCGTAGGCTCTGAACCACTGCCCGATGTCGTCATTCTTGAAGAACTCCTTCACTACATCCTTGGGAATATAAACTCTTGGTTCCGCCGGTTCTGGCGGTGTGCTGCCACCAGAGGGATTAAGCTCCAAACTTTTTGCTTTCAGCTCCAGCTCTCTCAGCTTCATGTCATGCTCTAATTGTAGTTTCTTTTCTTCCATGGCTAATCTTTGTTTTTCCATATCCATCTGCCCATGAAGTTTTGCCATCTCCACTTCGTGTGCCCGGGTTGCTGCCCTGTCTGCCAACTCTTCTGGCGACAGGCCTCTGCCAAACTCATGGACACTTTCTGGTGGAACCATTTCCACCTGATTCTCTGGTGCCTTTGACTCATACCAGGCCCTCAGCGCCTTCACGAGTTGGGCCTTGTTTTTCAACCCAGTTTGGACAATTCTGAACTTGGAGCAAAAACCTTTCAATTCTTCATTGGTATGATTCTGAAGTGCGCCTTCTTCCCAATCTATGTCCTCAAATCCAGAGATTATTGAAGCTGCCCTTCCGGCGGGGAGTGAACCAGGCATTGCTTTAACAACGGAGATTCTTGGCAAAACAAAAACAATTGCTAGTCTTGTGGCTGTGTTACTGGTCTGCTCTCACTACGTGGTGATCAGTGGTTCACTATACGCAAACCACAAATGCAAATCCGTAAATCCTCACCGCTGCCACCAATGTTAGAAATGAGGGGGCTCTGGTTGACGCAGGTGTGTACCCACAACAAGCAGGGACCCTTTACTTCTTGTCAGGGCGAAGGATGACTCCCCAGAATAACCTCTGCTCACCCTCTAGGTGCGTGGCGCGAGCAGTCTAGGCTAAGTCTCAGGCGTACACGGTTAAGCAAGTGCAATAATACATACAGTAAACCCCTTGCATGCACCACAAACGGACACCAATCAGGAAGTATATAAAAATAAGCTTTTATGTAGATTCAGCAGATTCAAATACAAGGCCCAGTAACGTTGAACTGATGGGGCCACAACTCTTGGAAATACGGTAAAGTCTCTTTGTCACGGAAAGTTCTTTAGGCGGGCACAAGGTAACTGGGGGCCTCAGCGCACTTCGTGCTGAGGCGGCGTCCGGGAAGCACGCGGCAGATGACAGGGAAATCAGAACGTTGCGGGCCCTGGATCCGGTGCGAGCTCGCGGTCGAGTTCGTAAGTACAGTACCTTGTTTCTTGACGCAAAGGCGGGTGCGGGATTTCAGCGGCTCTTCGACAGAAGGGCGAGGCGGCGTCCGGGGCTCCCACACTTCACGATGGGGGTCTGATCTTCAGGCTCACGGCAAGAGCGGGGTGTTGCAGGTGGCGGGTGAACAAAGCGGGGCAGCCGGGCACACAGGTTACGTCCGGGCCGTCCGAGGCTTGGAGATGCTCACAAACGCCGATTCCGGCTGGAGGGTGAAGGTGCACAGCGAGCCTCCAGCGAGTGAGGTGACAGGGGCAGCCCAGCACAGCGTAGGGGGAGCGGCTCAGATCGAGCGAGGCTCTTCCCAAGGCGGGGGCGGCTAAGCAGTCCTGGTCACGGCTCAGGGAGGGACTGGGGCACGAGGGTCACAGCTCCGGCGAGGGAAAGGACACCACAGTCCAGCGGCAGGCGAGTGAAGATCAGGTAGAGCCCAATAGTCCTGGGGCTCAGTTCAGGGGGCAAGCTCAGTTCCAAGCCCTTGGAGATCGTTTTGAAAAGCACAAGTCTTGAGAGTAAAAATAAAGCAAAGTCTTCAGCAACAGTTTCTCTTCTCCCCTTTGGCAGCAAGGTCACCACTGCAAGCCAATCCCCCTGGATAGGGACAGTCTCCCTCCTACAGCTTTCCCGGTGCCTCCTCCTCAGGCAGAGATTCTTCTTGGTCAAAAGCGGATCTAGTTTCTTAGGAGCAGGGTTCCTACATTTATACAGCAAATCTTTTGTTCTCCCAGGCCAGGGGGGCCCTTGCCTAGTCCAGTCCGGTTTCTGAGCACTTTGTTTACGTGATGCAGGCTTCTTCTTTCAGAGTGCAGGGCAGAGTCCTCAGACGCTCCACAGGGGGCGGAGCCGGCATTGAGGTGGCAGAGCACTGTCCTATTCAGAGCCTAGGAGTACTCCTCCCCCCCATCTACCTGTCGATCGTCCTATTCACCACCAGGCTACCTAGCCCTGCCCATCTGGGTTCTCCCAGCCCTGTCACTCACACCAGCCAGACATCAGATACACATCACGCAGAGGCGGGCTGAAATGTTTAGGCACGCAAAGGCCAGCTTTCTAAAAGCGGCATTTGCAAACGCAAATATTAAAATAAACCTTACGAAAAGATGTACCTTATTATTCCGAGTTCAGGCATACTAAACTCGATCTTCTACCATGTTCCCTGGGTCGGTTAAGATCATAGGAAGTAACAATCCTAGCCGCCCATACTGGCCTATGAGAACAGGGTAGCCTTGCAGTAGTGAACAACAAGATGGCGGTAATTCACTACTAGGACATGCCACGCATCTAGGCTTGTCCTACCTTATGCTCACAACGCACCCTGCCCGTGGGCCTACCAGAGGGGTGACTAACATGCAGCTAAGGGAAGGTTTTAGGGACCGGCAAGTGTGGGCACTTACCAGTCAGCATGTCAGTACCAGACTGCACGCAGGTTCTGCGATGACAGACCTTAGACATATTTTACCGGCCGCTTCTGTGGGTGGCACAACCCGTGCTGCAAGCCCACCAGCGGTGTTTGCATTTACATGCCCTGGCGCTCCTGGCGCACTTTACTGGGGTCTGACAGTAAATCAAACAATCCAATCATGGAATCCAACCAACATATATAATTTACATAGGGAGCACTCGCACCGTGACACTGGTTGGCAGTGGCACAGCGCGCTGAGCGGCCAACACCATAAAAACACATGAGGCACAGCGACAAAAGAGGAAGGGAGACTCACGCCAAGGTGCCAGGTCTAACAATCAACTGTTGTTTTTGCATTTGTCACCCCAAGTGGGACGGGTATGCCCAGATGTGGGTCACCTGCTCTGCATGCCACTGGAATCAAGCTATCCTGGCTGAAGAGGGGTGAAACCCCGAAACCGGTCCTAGGATGCATATTTCTGGTCCAGGGAGGGCCTGGCTTGGCAGTTCGGGCTGAACTGTTCCCATGAGGCACAGGGTCAAGACTCATTTGCATATGGCTGGGTCCAAACTGGAATGGCAGGGTGAGCAATAAAAAAAAGGATTTAGGCCCAGATCTCTGTACTGGGGTGAATGCGTGACATTATTCTGCATTCTGTCCATCAACTGTTGTTTTTGCATTTGTCACCCCGAGTGGGACGGGTATGCCCAGACGTGGGTCCCGTGCTCTCCATGCCACTCGAATGAAGCTATCCTGGCTGAAGAGGGGTGAAAGCCCGAAACTAGTCCTAGGATGCCTGTTTCCAGTCCAGGGAGGGCCTGGCTTGGCAGATCAGGCTGGACTGTTCCCATGAGGCACAGGGTCAAGACTGATTTGCATATGGCTGGGTCCAAACTGGAATGGTGAGCAAAAAAACTATGGATTTAGGCCCAGATCTCTGTACTGGGGTGAATGTATGACATTGTTCTGTATTCTGTCCATCAACTGTTGTTTTTGCATTTGTCACCCCAGGTGGGACTGGTATGCCCAGACGTGTGTCCCGGGCTCTCCTTGCCACTGGAATCAAGCTATAGTGGCTGAAGAGGGGTGAAACCCTGAAACCGGTCCTAGGATGCCTGTTTCTGGTCCAGGGAGGGCCTGGCTTGGCAGTTCGGGCTGGACTGCTCCCGTGAGGCACAGGGTCAAGACTGATTTGCATATGACTGGGTCCAAACTGGAATGGCATGGTGAGCAATAAAAAAATGGATTGATGCCCAGATCTCTGTACTGGGATGAATGTATGACATTGTTCTGCATTCTGTCCATCAACTGTTGTTTTTGCATTTGTCACCCCGAGTGGGACGGGTATTCCCAGATGTGGGTCCCATGCTCTCCATGCCACTGGAATCAAGCTATCCTGGCTGAAGAGAGGTGAAACCCCGAAACCGGTCCTAAGATTCCTGTTTCAGGTCCAGGACGGGCCTGGCTTGACAGTTCAGGCTGGACTGTTCCCATGAGGCACAAGGTCAAGACTGATTTGCATATGGCTGGGTCCTAACTGGAATGGCATGGTGAGCAAAAAAACAATGGATTTAGGCCCAGATCTCTGTACTGTGGTGAATGTATGGCATTGTTCTGCATTCTGTCCATCAACTGTTGTTTTTGCATTTGTCATTCAGAGTGGGACAGGTATGCCCAGACGGGGGTCCCGTGCTCTCCATGCCACTGAAATCAAGCTATCCTGGCTGAAGATGGGTGAAACCCCGAAACCGGTCCTGAAATGCCGGTTTCTGGTTCAGGGAGGGCCTGTCTTGGCAGTTCGGGCTGGACTGTTCCCATGAGGCACAGGGTCAAGACTCATTTGAATATGGATGGGTCCAAACTGGAATGGCATGGTGAGCAAAAAAGCGATGGATTTAGGCCCAGATCTATGTACTGGGGTGAATGTATGACTTTGTTCTGCATTCTGCCCATCAACTTTTGTTTTTGCATTTGTCACCCCAAGTGGGACGGGTATGCCCAGACGTGGGTCCCGTTTTCTCCATGCCACTGGAATCAAGCTATCCTGGCTGAATAGGGGTGAAATCCCGAAACCGGTCCTAGAATGCCTGTTTCCGGTCCACGAAGGGCCTGGCTTGGCAGTTTGGGCTGGACTGTTCCCATGAGGCATAAGGTCAAGACTGATTTTCATATGGCTGTGTCCAAACTGGAATGGCATGTTGAGCAAGAAAACAATGGATTTAGGCCCAGATCTCTGTACTGGGGTGAATGTATGACATTGTTCTGTTTTCTGTCCATCAGCTTTTGTTTTTGCATTTGTCACCTCGAGTGGGACGGGTATGCCCAGACGTGGGTCCCGTTTTCTCCATGCCACTGGAATCAAGCTATCCTGGCTGAATAGGGGTGAAACCCCGAAACTGGTCCTAGGATGCCTGTGTCCGGTCCAGGGAAGGCCTGCTTTGGCAGGTCGTTCTGGACTGTTCCCATGAGGCACAGGTTCAAGACTGATTTGCATATGGCTGAGTCCAAACTGGAATGGCATGGTGATCAAAAATACGATGGATTTAGGCCCAGATATCTGTACTGGGGAGAATGTATGACATTGTTCGGCATTTTGTCCATCAACTGTTGTTTTTGCATTTGTCACCCATAGTGGGACGGGAATGCCCAGACGTGGGTTCTGTGCTCTCCATGCCACTGGACTCAAGCTATCCTGGCTGAAGGGGGGTGAAACCCCAAAACCGGTCCAGAGTGGACCTGGTTTGCCAGTTCGGGCTGGACTGTTCCCATGAGGCACAGGATCAAGACTCATTTGCATATGGATGGGTCCAAACTGGAATGGCATGGTGAGCAAAAAAGCGATGGATTTAGGCCCAGATCTATGTACTGGGGTGAATGGATGACATTGTTCTGCATTCTGTCCATCCACTGTTGATTTTGCATTTGTCACCCCAAGTGGGACAGGTATGCCCAGACGTGGGTCCCGGGCTCTCTATGCCACTGAAATCAAGCTATCCTGGTTGAAGAGGGGTGAAACCCCAAAACCGGTCCTAGGATGCCTGTTTCCGGTCCAGGGAGGGCCTAGCTTGGTAGTTCGGGCTGGACTGTTTCCATGAGGCATAAGGTCAAGACTGATTAGCATATGGCTGTGTCCAAACTGGAATGGCATGTTGAGCAAGAAAACGATGGATTTAGGCCCAGATCTCTGCACTGGGGTGAATGTATGACATTGTTCTGTATTCTGTCCATCAGCTTTTGTTTTTGCATTTGTCACCTCGAGTGGGACGGGTATGCCCAGATGTGGGTCCCGTGCTCTCCATGTCACTGGAATCAAGCTATCCTAGCTGAAGAGGGGTGAAACCCCGAAACCGGTCCTAGGATGCCTGTTTCCAGTCCAAGGAGGGCCTGGCATGGCAATTAGGGCTGGATTATTTCCATGAGGCACAGGGTCAAGACTGATTTGCATATGGCTGGGTCCAAACTAGAATGGCATGGTGATCAAAAATACGATAGATTTAGGCCCAGATCTCTGTACTGGGGTGAATGTATGACATTGTTCTGCATTCTGTCCATCAACTGTTGTTTTTGCATTTGTCACCCAGAGTGGGACGGGAATGCCCAGTCGTGGGTCCTGTGCTATCCATGCCACTAGAATCAAGCTATCCTGGCTGAAGGTGGTGAAACCCCGAAACCGGTCCAGGGAGGACCGGGCTTGGCAGTTCGGGCTGGACTGTTCCCATGAGGCACAGGATCAAGACGCATTTGCATATGGATGGGTCCAAACTGGAATGGAATGGTGAGCAAAAAAGTGATGGATTTAGGCCCAGATCTATGTACTGGGGTGAATGTATGACATTGTTCTGCATTCTGTCCATCAACTGTTGTTTTTGCATTTGTCACCCCAAGTGGGACGGGTATGCCCAGACGTGGGTCCCGTGCTCTCAATTGCCACTGAAATCAAGCTATCCTGGCTGAAGAGGGGTGAAACCCCAAAACCAGTCCCAGGATGCCTGTTTCCGTTCCAGGGAGGGCCTGGCTTGGCAGTTCAGGCAGGACTGTTCCCATGAGGCACAGGGTCAGGACTGATTTGCATATTGCTGGGTCCAAACTGGAATGGCATGGTGATCAAAAATATGATGGATTTAGGCCTAGATCTCTGTACGGGGGTGAATGTATGACATTGTTCTGCATTCTGTCCATCAACTGTTGTTTTTGCAATTGTCACCCCAAGTGGGACAGGTATACCCAGACGTGGGTCCCGTGCTCTCCATACCACTGGAATCAAGCTATCCTGGCTAAATAGGGGTGAAACCCCAAAACTGGTCCTAGGATGCCTGTTTCCGGTCCTGGGAAGGCCTGCTTTGGCAGGTCGGTCTGGACTGTTCCCATGAGGCACAGGTTCAAAACTGATTTGCATATGGCTGGGTCCAAACTGGAATGGCATGGTGATCAAAAATACGACGGATTTAGGCCCAGTTCTCTGTACTGGGGTGAATGTATGACATCGTTCTGCATTCAGTATATCAACTGTTGTTTTTGCATTTGTCACCCCAAGTGGGACAGCTATGCCCAGACGTGGGTCCCGGGCTCCTTTCCACTGGAATCAAGCTATCCTGGCTGAAGAGGAGTGAAACCCCAAAACCGGTCCTGGGATGACTGTTTCCGGTCCAGGGAGGGCCTGGCTTGGCAGTTCGGACTGGACTGTTCCCATGAGGCACAGGGTAAAGACTGATTTGCAAATGGCTGGGTCCAAACTGGAATGGCATGGTGAGCAACAAAACAATGGACTTAGGTCCACATCTGTGTACTGGGGTGAATGTATGACATTGTTCTGTATTCTGTCCATCAGCTTTTGTTTTTGCTTTTGTCAACCCGAGTGGGACGGGTATGCCCGGACGTGGGTCTTGTGCTCTCCAAGCCCCTGGAATCAAGCTATCCTGGTTAAAGATAGGTTAAACCCCGAAACCGGTCCTAGAATGCCTGGTCCGGTCCAGGGAGGGCCTGGCTTGACAGTTTGGGCTAGACTGTTCCCATGAGGCATGGGGTCAAGACTGATTTGCATATGGCTGTGTCCAAACTGGAATGGCATGTATAGCAAGAAAACAATGGATTTAGGCCCAGATCAATGTATGACATTGTTCTGTATTCTGTCCATCAGCTTTTGTTTTTGCATTTGTCACCTTGAGTGGGACGGGTATGCCCAGAAGTGTGTCTCGTGCTCTCCATGCCACTGGAATCAAGCTATCCTGGCTGAAGGGGGGTGAAACCCCGAAACCTGTCCAGAGAGGACCTGCTGTCCATGCCACTGGAATGAAGCTATCCTGTCTGAAGAGGGGTGAAACCCCGAAACCGGTCCTAGGATGCCTGTTTCCAGTCCAGGGAGGGCCTGGCTTGGCAGTTCGGGCTGGATTGTTCCCATGAGGCACAGGGTCAGGACTGATTTGCATATTGCTGTGTCCAAATTGGAATGGCATGTTGATCAAAAATACTATGGATTTAGGCCTATATCTCTGTACTGGAGTGAATGTATGACATTGTTCTTCATTCTGTCCATCAACTGTTGTTTTTGCATTTGTCAACCCGAGTGGGACGGGTATGCACGGACGTGGGTCCTGTGCTCTCCAAGCCACTGGAATCAAGCTATCCTGGTTGAAGAGAGGTGAAACCCCGAAACCAAACCTAGAATGCCTGTTTCAGGTCCATGGAGGGCCTGGCTTGGCAGTTCGGGCTGGACTGTTCCCATGAGGCATAGGGTCAAGACTGATTTGTATATGGCTGTGTCCAAACTGGAATGGCATGTTGAGCAAGAAAACGATGGATTTAGGCCCAGATCTCTGTACTGGGGTGAATGTATGACATTGTTCTGTATTCTGTCCATCAGCTTTTGTTTTTGCATTTGTCACCTCGATTGGGATGGGTATGTCCAGACGTGGGTCCCGTGCTCTCCATGCCACTGGAATCAAGCTATCCTGGCTGAAGGGGGGTAACACCCCGAAACCGGTCCAGAGAAGACCAGCTCTCCATGCCACTGGAATCAAGCTATCCTGTCTGAAGACGGGTGAAACCCCGAAACCGGTCCTAGGATGCCTGTTTCCGGTCCAGGGAGGGCCTGGCTTGGCAGTTCGGGCTGAGCTGTTCCCATGAGGCACAGGTTTAATACTGATTTGCATATGGCTGGGTCCAAACTGGAATGGCATGGTGAGTGAAAAAAACGATGGATTTAGCCCCAGATCTCTGTACTGGGGTGAATGTATGACATCGTTCTGCATTCTGTCCATCAACTGTTGTTTTTGCATTTGTCACCCCAAGTGGGACGGGTATGCCTAGACGTGGGTCCCGTGCTCTCCATGCCACTGGAATCAAGCTATCCTGGCTAGAGAGGGGTGAAACCCGAAACCAGTCCTAGGAGGCCTGTGTCTGGTCCAGGGAGGGCCTGGCTTGGCAGTTCAGGCTGGACTGTTCCCATGAGGCACAGGGTCAATACTCATTTGCATATGGCTGGGTCCAAACTGGAATGGTGAGCAAAAAAACTATGGATTTAGGCCCAGATCTCTGTACTGGGGTGAATGTATGACATTGTTCTGCATTCTGTCCATCAACTGTTGTTTTTGCATTTGTCACCCCAGGTGGGACAGGTATGCCCAGACGTGGGCCCCGGGATCTCCTTCCCACTGGAATCAAGCTATCCTGGCTGAAGAGGGGTGAAACCCTGAAACAGGTCCTAGGATGCCTGTTTCCTTTCCAGGGAGGTCCTGCCTTTGCAGTTCGGGCTGGACTGTTCACATGAGGCACAGGGTCAAGATTGATTTTCATATGGCTGGGTCCAAACTGGAATGGCATGGTGAGCAACAAAACAATGGAGTTTGGTCCACATCTGTGTACTTGGGTGAATGTATGACATTGTTCTGCATTCTGTCCATCAAATGTTGTTTTGCCATTTGTCCCCTCGAGTGGGACAGGTATGCCCAGACATGGATCCTGTGCTCTCCATGCCACAGGAATCAAGCTATTGTGGCTGAAAGGGGGTGAAACCCAGAAACCGGTCCAGAGAGTACCTGGTTTGGCTGTTCGGGCTGGACTGTTCCCATGAGGCACAGGGTCAAGACTGATTTGCATATGGCTGGGTCCAAACTGGAATGGCATGGTGAGGAAAAAAACGATGGATTTAGGCCCAGATCTCTGTACTGGGGTGAATTTATGACATTGTTCTGCATTCTGTCCATCAACTGTTGTTTTTGCATTTGCCACCTCGAGTGGGACAGGAATGCCCTGACGTGGGTCCCATGCTCTCCATGCCACTGGAATCAAGCCATCCTGGCAGAAGAGGGGTGAAACCCCGAAACGGGTCCTGGGATGTGTGTTTCAGGTCCAGGGAGGGCCTGGCTTGGCATTTCGGGCTGGACTGTTCCCATGAGGCACAGGGTCAAGACTGATTTGCATATGGCTGGGTCCATACTGGAATGGCATGGTGAGCAATAAAAAAATGGATTTAGGCCCAGATCTCTGTATTAGGGTGAATGTATGACATTGTTCTGCATTCTGTCCATCAACTGTAGTTTTTGCATTTGTCACCCCAAGTGGGACGGGTATGGCCAGACGTGGGTCCCGTGCTCTCCATGCCACTGGAATCAAGCTATCCTGGCTGAAGAGGGGTGAAACCCTGAAACCGGTCCTAGGATGCCTGTTTCCGGTCCAGGGAGGGCCTGGCTTGGCAGTTCGGGCTGGACTTTTCCCATGAGGCACAGGGTCAGGACTGATTTGCATATTGCTGGGTCCACACTAGAATGGCATGATGAGCAAAAATATGATGGATTTAGGCCCAGATCTCTGTACTGGGGTGAATGTATGACATTGTTCTGCATTCTGTCCATCAACTTTTGTTTTTGCATTTGTCAACCCTGGTGGGACGGGTATGCCCAGACTTGGGTCCTGTGCTCTTCAAGCCACTGGAATCAAGCTATCCTGGCTGAAGAGGGGTGAAACCCCGAAACCGGTCCTATAATGCCTCTTTCCGGTCAAGGGAGGGTCTGGCTTGGCATTTGGGCTGGACTGTTCCCATGAGGCACAGGGTCAAGACTGATTTGCATATGGCTGTGTCCAAACTGGAATGGCATGTTGAGCAAAAAAACGATGCATTTAGACCCAGATCTCTGTACTGGGGTGAATGTATGACATTGTTCTGTATTCTGTCCTTCAACTTTTGTTTTTGCATTTGTCACCTAGAGTGGGACGGGTATGCCCAGACTTGGGTCCCGTGCTCTCCATGCCACTGGAATCAAGCTATCCTGGCTGAAGAGGGGTGAAACCCCGAAACCGGTCCTAGGATGCCTGTTTCCAGTCCAGGGAGGGCCTTTCATGGCATTTCGGGCTGGACTATTCCCATGAGGCACAGGATCAAGACTGATTTGCATATGGCTAGGTCCAAACTGGAATGGCATGGTGAGAAAAAAAAACTATGGATTTAGGCCCAGATCTCTGTACTGCGGTGAATGTATTACATTGTTCTGCATCATGTCCATCAACTGTTGTTTTTGCATTTGTCACACCAGGTAGGACCGGTATGCCCAGACGTGTGTGTCCCGTGCTCTCCATACCACTGGAATCAAGCTATCCTGGCTGATGAGTGGTGAAACCCCGAAACCGGTCTTAGGATGCCTGTTTCTGGTCCAGGGAGGTCTTGGCTTGGCAGTTCGGGCTGGACTGTTCCCATACTGCACAGTGTCATGACTGATTTGCATATGGCAGGGTCCAAACTGGAATGGCATGTTGAGCAAAAAAACTATGGATTTAGTCCCAGATTTCTGTACTGGGGTGAATGTATGACATTGTTCTGCATTCTGTCCATCAACTGTTGTTTTTGCATTTGTCACCCCGAGTGGGACGGGTATGCCCAGACGTGGGTCACGTGCTCTCCATGCCACTGGAATCAAGCTATCCTGGCTGAAGAGGGGTGATACCCCGAAACCGGTCCTAGGATGCCTGTTTCCGGTCCACGGAGGGCCTCGTTTGACAGTTCGGCCTGGATTGTACACATGAGGCAGAGGGTCAGGACTGATTTGCAGATTGCTGTGTCCAAACTGGAATGGCATGGTGAGCCGCTTCGCTTTGTGGCAGGAGAAGGAAGGTACCAAGCGGGACTACGTTGCCCAGAGGGCTTTGAGCCTCACACCTGCAGCGCATCACACGCCCACCACCACCACTACAAAGAACCTCGCCGCTCCCGCTGGCGCGGGAGCCGCTTCGCTTTGTGGCAGGAGAAGGAAGGTACCAAGCGGGACTACGTTGCCCAGAGGGCTTTGAGCCTCACACCTGCAGCGCATCACACGCCCACCACCACTATAAAGTCGTACCAGTTCCACCGCCGCGCGGACGCGCGCGGACTCAAGCCGGACGAAGCCCGGACCAAGGGCGGGCCCATTTGAGCCCGTTAGAGGACGTGTGAGGACGGGACGGGCCACCCCCCCTTCAACCTCCGCAACAAGGTCAGTCATGCTTTGCCCCTCATAAGATTCATACGCCCAAAGGATATATATCTGTTACGTGTTGTATACGCAGCAGTCTGCAGAGTGTTACTGGGGCTTAGGCTGAGTCAACTACACTCTACGCCCATATTATGACTGCAACTTCTGACACGGGACGGAAGTCCCTTGCTGGCACATTAGACCAATTCCTGGTAAGGGTGTCATCTATTTTGGACAAGGAAATTGACTATACAGAGAAGCTTTAATCCTTGGGACCACTTGCCGATAGACGTTCTTCATTGGGCCACTTGACTCACGTACATTCCCCGGTCCATAGCACAACTCAGGGGTTAAACAACGTTGCCAGTCCAGTGTTATGTGTGTCGGGGAAAATAATTTCTCCCACACATGGAAAATCCACCCAATGTATCCCGGAATCTGAAGGATCTAACCTTAGCACTAGATCAAGACCGGGTCAAATAAATTCAACCCAATCTGCTGGTGTATTCGAGAGTGTCAAGACCAGGTCCGCTACGAACGCCAAGACAAAAATACTACCTCTAAAAAGCAGGGTAACTACGAGAAAACAGAGACCTAAAAGAAAATGCGGTGAACTGTCAAATGGAGGCCAAAATGCTAAGACAAGGCGTATTACCCGAGAGGATACCTCTGAAATGTCCCCTCCTCTCTCAGGAATAACACTAACTGGTGGAAAGGACAATGGAAAGGCCGCAACATTAAGATCGTCATTTTTAGCACTACCAAAGGACCTACAAAATGTTGGAGAAGATGATTTCTGGGGGAAGATTGAGTCAATATTTTATAAAACCTGTCAACCAATATATGATAGACTGGATGGTATTGAAAACAGACTGACCTGTCTGGAGCTAGCGTATGCGTCAACCCAGACTCGTCAGAAATGTTCCAGAAATTGCCAGGTGTGTAACAAATTATCTGTTACGCCTTCTAACAAAAGTACTACACCTGCTAATGTCTTTCCCCCTCCTGTCCCAACCATAGCTAAAGATAACCCGCGCATAATGGATCAACCAATTAATAATCTCACTAAACCAACAGCGTGTAATACTGAGGTTGGGGGGAGTGCCCTGCTTACAGTAAGCGATAATCAAGCAGGAAAGCAACCAGAGAGGGCAGCGTTCAAAACCCCTGATATAAGAAAACTGCCAAGTATACACCTCCCCCCAGAATCAAGTCCTTATGTGATAATTTTGGCAGGGGTTAAGCCCCTGGGTCAAGATGGTAGGGAAGACTATGAGGAACTGAAAAACAAATGCATCTTTTGGTTAAATTGTAACCGCCCTTTACCCCAGCATGTTTCAACTGAAATCCTCTTTGTACGACGAGTTAACTGGGTAGGCCCGAAGAGGAAAACATTAGAGGGTGATTGCATAGTAATCAACTTCAGAGCTATTAGGGTAGTGAAACACATCTGCAAGTGGCAGAACCACACCTTTTGTACCCCCATTCTCTCCCTGCCTCTGTCTTTCTTTTACTCTGACTATCAACAGCTCAATTCAACTGATTATGGTCAGGGAGGTATTGGCACTTGGCCCAGACATAACAGAAGACCAAATGCCCAGTATAGGGTTTCAGGGACCTCTGGATTAGAGGATTGTGACTGACGCCCAAATCCCCTCAGTAAGAAGGAAAAAATATTAAGCAAACCAGCTCTAAAATCTGTAGGAAAACGGGTTGTTTGTACTTTCCCAACCGGAACATGTGATTTTAGCAAAGAAATTGTCGAGAAAACAACATTTGAACAGTGCCAGATAGATGAGGAAAAGCAATCGAATATTGGGGCCGGGGAGACATCGCATATAAGCTGTGCCTCAGACCTAGATGTGGAAGAAGAGTTTGGTACTGAAACCATCGTATCTAGTACCACGAAGGACAATTTAGGTTACTTAGAGAGTGAAAGTACTTATCTCCTACCAGGGAGCTCAAGTCTTCTTCTAGGAGGGAATAGCGAGAGTGGCGTATTGTCCATTATATCCTGGAATATTGCAGGACTAGGGCTAAAAATGGTAGACCCTGACTGGTTGGGTTTTATATCTAAATTTGACATATGTCTCTTTCAAGAGACGTGGTGATTAGATCCCTTGTTATGTAATGGGTTTCTAAATTATCACGTCCCTGCATTAAAAAACGTGAGAGGTCGCCCGTTTGGCGGGCTTACTATATGGCTAAAACAAGATCTGGGTTGTCGAGTTATTCAAGGACCTAGAATTAGTGACGACATTTTATCTGTTAAGATCACCCCGAAATCAGGGAATACGATAGAAATTTTCAATGTCTACGCACGAGGTCAGCCGGGGGGAAAAAAGTCTCCAGTTGTAAAGTTACTGGAAGAAGAAATTGACTCCCTGCCCCCGAATATTTTACCTATTGTAGCCGGTGATTTTAATACATGTTTTGAGCACCTGGACCATGAAATGCCACAGCTCACTGTCGATGAAGACGTCAGCTGGGGTATTCCGCCTCTAGAGATTTCACCCGTAAAAAGATGGACGGAGGCGGCTATCCAACTAAACGGACTATGTCTAGGCAATCATATGAGAGCTGCCAATGGCAGAAGTATTTCTGATAAATCCGGGACAAATACTTTTGATAATGGTCGCAGGGCAAGTAGGATAGATTATTTGCTTATTCATGTCGCACTTTGGCATTTTTTTAGAGACATGAAGGTAGTCAATCGTCTTGAGAGCGACCATCACCCATTGGTCTCATCATTTAACATGTCCTTAATGGGTAACCCTATATTGCAACAAATTTTTTATGAGCCCGACCACCTTCTGTCTAACAATATGCGCCATTTAAAATGGGACCGGATAGTAGCAGACCCAATGACTGTGCAAATAATAAACGATGAGGTAACTGCTGCACTTGAAGCGTTGGGTAGTGCAATTAAGAACCAAAGCCCTTGCCAGATAGTGGTGGAAGTTCATAATAGGCTTTTCCTGGGCCTAAAAAAATACTTTTTTAAGTCCATTCACAAAATTAACTGTAAATATAAAACAAAAGAGGGATGGTATAATTCCGATTGCAGGAAGGCCCGGGCTGGACTAGGTAATGCACTTAAGCAGAAAGACACACTACTTGTAAGATCTGCTAGGTCAAACTATGGGAAGACAATGAAGGATGCAAAGAAATCGTGGGACAACGAAAAATGGAAGGATCTTCTTGATGCATGTAGGTCCAAGAACAGTAAGGGCTTCTGGGACATATATAAGTGGGACAGGGGTGGCCTAGCTGAGAAACCACAGAACAACGTGGCCCAGAATGCATGGGTCGACTATTTTAAACCCCAATATGCTGCACCCTGTGAAAACACTCCTAGTGAGACGTTTGCCCATGTGTATTACGACAAGGCAATATTCTCATTGAAAGATGTTGACAGAGCCCTAGACAAAGTGGTTGGGGGAAAAGCTCCTGGCATAGACGGAATCCCTGCGGATGCATTTATCAATGGTAGAAGCCTCTGGTCCAGCTACATTATGTTACTTGCTAACGCAATTGCACAGGGAGCGGATATTCCCCCCTCGTGGAAGGGAGCTGAAATTGCCCAGTATTTAACAAAGGGGACAAATCTATTGCAAGTAACTATAGACCAATTAGCTTGATAGATTCGATCCAAAAGATCATAGGTCGTATGTTTCTTAATGTAATTCAAACTTGGATGGACGACCAGGATATCTTGAGCCCAATGCAGGCAGGATTCCGATCCCGAACAAGCACAATTGACCAAGTTTTTCGATTTGTTAACTTATACTGCAAGACTGTGGTCTTGGGGCACGGAGCCCTTTATGCGGTGTTCGTGTACCTTAAAGCTGCTTTTGATTTGGTCCCGCGTATAAAGCTTTGGCAGGTATTGAGGGAAATGGGCATTGCTCCTGAGCTTCTTACCGTGATTATCCGCTTGCATGAGGGAAATATCGCTCGGGTGCGGTGGGGGGGTGTGGGGGAGGTGACCGAGGATTTCCCGGTTGGCAGGGGCGTGAGGCAGGGTTGCGTTTTGGCACCGACCCTGTTCTCGCTCTTTGTCAACGGGGTGGCCGGCCGCCTCTCGCTTACCCCCACCGACGCGCCGGCTTTGGCAGGAGTGCGCATTCCTAACCTCATGTTCGCGGATGACACGCTAATCATCTCAAAGACCCCTAGTGGTCTACAAAAGGCCCTTGGGTGTTTTGAAGAATTTTGCACGGAAAGGGGCCTGGAAATCAATACCGGAAAAACGAAGTTCATGTCTTTCAATGCCCACAAATCCTTCAAAGGAAATTTTTTTATGAATAAGCTACCTTTGGAGGAGGTCACCTCATTCACATATCTAGGCATAACATTACAGAAAGATATGCGGTGGGGTTGCCAACTAGACCGTGTTATGTTGCAACATAAACAAAAATCAGGTGCCCTTATGTCGAGATTTAAATCCTCGTTTACTAAGCCAATTTCTCCAGTCTTAGAAATTTATGGGACAAAGGTCCTGAGCTCTTGCCTGTATGGTGCCGAGCTTTGGGGCCTCGACAACCTGAATAGCTTGAAGACACTAGAAAATGCGTTTTTGCGCAAGGTTACAAACCTACCTTCAAGTACACCAATGCGACCTCTACTTCTGGACCTTGGCAAAAAGCCACTTGAACATTTGGCGAAGCTCCGTCCAATACTATGTTGGCGTCGACTTTGGTGTACAGACGAACTTGTCCATTACAGGAGTGGCTTTGTGGACTTAATTGAATCTGACAGGTCCCAAAAAATAAAGTGGTTAAACGAGATCAAACTCCTCCTGGGTAGTTTAGGCTTGATCGAACTTTGGAAAGATCCCGCAAATGCTGTTTTCCCATCTAAAGAAAATTTGAAAACATTATATTGGGAATGGGTTTACAAGCTGGAAATTTCCCAAGGTTTTTCCTCCCAGCTATTGTGCCGTTTTTTCGACCTAAAAACCTACCCTCTCCTAGAGGAGTATTGGGATATCATCGAAAAAACTATAGATCGCAAGCTATATTTCCAGCTACGGGTGGGTACTTTACCCGTTGCAGAATTTACTTCTAGATGGGGGGGCAAAGGAAGTAAGAATGATAGGTGCTATAATTGTCTGGATGAATGCGAGACTATAGGACATGTATTATTCTTCTGCCCAATGTATGTAGCACCCCGGGAAAGATGGATAAAGCCAATTTGTAAACTCCTGGGTATCAGAAGGTATGCTATAGCTCTTCGCATTCTAAGCACAGACCCTGCACCCCCGATATGTATAGCTGTGGCCAAATTTTTAGGGTGGGCCTGGGGCATAAGGTCAAAAACCTTGAGGAATGCTGTAACCCTTCCCAATTAAAATCTAACGCCATTATTGAACTCTATTTGACGTAAATACCACATTCAAGTAGATAGGCCATGTGTCTGTAAAACTTAATCTTGTTAATTTCCATGTAACACAAGTCTCCCTGGGCTGACCCTATAAAGAATGTTCCCTCCTTTTTGTTTTGTTGTTTTAAACAAGTTTTAAACAAATTTGTTAGCTTGACGGTTGTCCAAATTTAATTGTATTTTAACTCTTTTTAGGTAATTTATTAACCTTCATTTTATGTAATTACTGTAAATGTGCTTTTATGACTTAATTGCCGAATAAAGCTTATTGATTGATTGATTGAATGGCATGGTGAGCAAAAAAACTATGGATTTAAGCCCAGATCTCTGTACTGGGGTGGATGTATGACATTGTTCTGCATTCTGTCCATCAACTGTTGTTTTTGCATTTGTCACCCCAAGTGGGACGGGTATGCCCAGACGTGGGTCCCGTGCTCTCCATGCAACTGGAATAAAGCTATCCTGGCTGAAGAGGGGTGAAACCCCGAAACCGGTCCTAGAATGCCTGTTTCCAGTCCAGGGAGGGTCTGGACTGGCAGTTCGGGCTGGACTATTCCCATGAGGCACAGGGTCAAAACTGATTTGCATATGGCTGGGTCCAAACTGGAATGGCATGGTGAGCAAAAATACGATGGATTTAGGCCCAGATCTCTGTACTGGGGTGAATTGATGACATTGTTCTGCAGTCTGTCCATCAACTTTTGTTTTTGCATTTGTCAACCCGAGTGGGATGTGTATGCCCAGACGTGGGTCCGGTGCTCTCCAAGCCACTGGAATAAAGCTATCCTGGCTGAAGAGGGGTGAAACCCCGAAACGGGTTTTATAATGCCTGTTTCCGGTCCAGGGAGGGCCTGGCTTGGCAGTTCGGGCAGGACTGTTCCCATGAGGCACAGTTTCAAGACTGATTTACATATGGCTGTGTCTAAACTGGAATGGCATGTTGAGCAAAAAAACGATGCATTTATGCCCAGATCTCTGTACTGGGGTGAATGTATGACATTGTTCTGTATTCTGTCCATCAACTTTTGTTTTTTCATTTGTCACCTCGAGTGGGACGGGTACGCCTAGACGTGGGTCCCGTGCTCTCCATGCCACTGGAATCAAGCTATCCTGGCTGAAGAGGGGTGAAACCCCGAAACTGGTCCTAGGATGGCAGTTTCTGGTCCAGGGAGGGGCTGGCTTGGCAGTTCGGGCTGGACTGTTCCCATGAGGCACAGGGTCAAGACTGATTTGCATATGGCTGGGTCCAAACAGGAATGGCATGGTGAGCAATAAAAAATGGATTTAGGCTCAGATCTCTGTACTGGGGTGAATGTATGACATTGTTCTGCAATCTGTCCATCAACTGTTGTTTTTGCATTTTTCACCCCGAGTGGGACGGGTATGCCCAGACGTGGGTCCCATGCTCTCCATGCCACTGGAATCAAGCTATCCTGGCTGAAGAGAGGTGAAACCCCGACACCGGTCCTAGGATGCCTGTTTACGGTCCAGGAAAGGCCTGGCTTGGCAGTTCGGGCTGGACTTTTCCCATGAGGCACAGGGTCAGGACTGATTTGCATATTGCTGGGTCCACACTAGAATGGCATAATGAGCAAAAATACGATGGATTTAGGCCCAGATCTCTGTACTGGGGTGAATGTATGACATTGTTCTGCATTCTGTCCATCAACTTTTGTTTTTGCATTTGTCAACCCTGGTGGGACGGGTATGCCCAGACTTGGGTCATGTGCTCTTCAAGCCACTGGAATCAAACTATTCTGGCTGAAGAGGGGTGAAACCCCGAAACCGGTCCTATAATGCCTCTTTCCGGTCCAGTGAGGGTCTGGCTTGGCATTCGGGCTGGACTGTTCCCATGAGGCACAGGGTCAAGACTGATTTGCATATGGCTGTGTCCAAACTGGAATGGCATGTTGAGCAAAAAAAACGATGCATTTAGGCCCAGATCTCTGTACTGGGGTGAATGTATGACATTGTTCTGTATTCTGTCCTTCAACTTTTGTTTTTGCATTTGTCACCTCGAGTGGGACGGGTATGCCTAGACATGGGTCCCGTGCTCTCCATGCCACTGGAATCAAGCTATCCTGGCTGAAGAAGGGTGAAACCCCGAAACTGGTCCTAGGATGGCAGTTTCTGGTCCAGGGAGGGGCTGGCTTGGCAGTTCGGGCTGGACTGTTCCCATACTGCACAGTGTCATGACTGATTTGCATATGGCAGGGTCCAAACTGGACTGGCATGTTGAGCAAAAAACTATGGATTTAGTCCCAGATTTCTGTACTGGGGTGAATGTATGACATTGTTCTGCATTCTGTCCATCAACTGTTGTTTTTGCATTTGTCGCCCCGAGTGGGACGGGTATGCCCAGACGTGGGTCACGTGCTCTCCATGCCACTGGAATCAAGCTATCCTGGCTGAAGAGGGCTGATACCCCGAAACCGATCCTAGGATGCCTGTTTCCGGTCCACGGAGGGCCTCGTTTGACAGTTCGGCCTGGATTGTACACATGAGGCAGAGGGTCAGGACTGATTTGCAGATTGCTGTGTCCAAACTGGAATGGCATGGTGAGCAAAAAAACTATGGATTTAAACCCAGATCTCTGTACTGGGGTGGATGTATGACATTGTTCTGCATTCTGTCCATCAACTGTTGTTTTTCCATTTGTCACCCCAAGTGGGACGGGTATGCCCAGACGTGGGTCCCGTGCTCTCCATGAAACTGGAATAAAGCTATCCCGGCTGAAGAGGGGTGAAACCCCGAAACCGGTCCTAGAATGCCTGTTTCCTATCCAGGGAGGGCCTGGACTGGCAGTTCGGGCTGGACTATTCCCATGAGGCACAGGGTCAAAACTGATTTGCATATGGCTGGGTCCAAACTGGAATGGCATGGTGAGCAAAAATACGATGGATTTAGGCCCAGATCTCTGTACTGGGGTGAATTTATGACATTGTTCTGCAGTCTGTCCATCAACTTTTGTTTTTGCATTTGTCAACCCGAGTGGGACGGGTATGCCCAGACGTGGGTCCGGTGCTCTCCAAGCCACTGGAATCAAGCTATCCTGGCTGAAGAGGGGTGAAACCCCGAAACGGGTCCTATAATGCCTGTTTCCGGTCAAGGGAGGGCCTGGCTTGGCAGTTCGGGCTGGACTGTTCCCATGAGGCACAGGGTCAAGACTGATTTACATATGGCTGTGTCCAAACTGGAATGGCATGTTGAGCTAAAAAACGATGCATTTATGCCCAGATCTCTGTACTGGGGTGAATGTATGACATTGTTCTGTATTCTGTCCATCAACTTTTGTTTTTTCATTTGTCACCTCGAGTGGGACGGGTATGCCTAGACGTGGGTCCCGTGCTCTCCATGCCACTGGAATCAAGCTATCCTGGCTGAAGGGGGGTGAAACCCCGAAACTGGTCCTAGGATGGCAGTTTCTGGTCCAGGGAGGGGCTGGCTTGGCAGTTCGGGCTGGACTATTCCCATGAGGCACAGGGTCAAAACTGATTTGCATATGGCTGGGTCCAAACTGGAATGGCATGGTGAGCAAAAATACGATGGATTTAGGCCCAGATCTCTGTACTGGGGTGAATTGATGACATTGTTCTGCAGTCTGTCCATCAACTTTTGTTTTTGCATTTGTCAACCCGAGTGGGATGTGTATGCCCAGACGTGGGTCCGGTGCTCTCCAAGCCACTGGAATAAAGCTATCCTGGCTGAAGAGGGGTGAAACCCCGAAACGGGTTTTATAATGCCTGTTTCCGGTCCAGGGAGGGCCTGGCTCGGCAGTTCGGGCTGGACTGTTCCCATGAGGCACAGTTTCAAGACTGATTTACATATGGCTGTGTCTAAACTGGAATGGCATGTTGAGCAAAAAAACGATGCATTTATGCCCAGATCTCTGTACTGGGGTGAATGTATGACATTGTTCTGTATTCTGTCCATCAACTTTTGTTTTTTCATTTGTCACCTCGAGTGGGACGGGTACGCCTAGACGTGGGTCCCGTGCTCTCCATGCCACTGGAATCAAGCTATCCTGGCTGAAGAGGGGTGAAACCCCGAAACTGGTCCTAGGATGGCAGTTTCTGGTCCAGGGAGGGGCTGGCTTGGCAGTTCGGGCTGGACTGTTCCCATGAGGCACAGGGTCAAGACTGATTTGCATATGGCTGGGTCCAAACAGGAATGGCATGGTGAGCAATAAAAAATGGATTTAGGCTCAGATCTCTGTACTGGGGTGAATGTATGACATTGTTTTGCAATCTGTCCATCAACTGTTGTTTTTGCATTTTTCACCCCGAGTGGGACGGGTATGCCCAGACGTGGGTCCCATGCTCTCCATGCCACTGGAATCAAGCTATCCTGGCTGAAGAGAGGTGAAACCCCGACACCGGTCCTAGGATGCCTGTTTACGGTCCAGGAAAGGCCTGGCTTGGCAGTTCGGGCTGGACTTTTCCCATGAGGCACAGGGTCAGGACTGATTTGCATATTGCTGGGTCCACACTAGAATGGCATAATGAGCAAAAATACGATGGATTTAGGCCCAGATCTCTGTACTGGGGTGAATGTATGACATTGTTCTGCATTCTGTCCATCAACTTTTGTTTTTGCATTTGTCAACCTTGGTGGGACGGGTATGCCCAGACTTGGGTCATGTGCTCTTCAAGCCACTGGAATCAAACTATTCTGGCTGAAGAGGGGTGAAACCCCGAAACCGGTCCTATAATGCCTCTTTCCGGTCCAGTGAGGGTCTGGCTTGGCATTCGGGCTGGACTGTTCCCATGAGGCACAGGGTCAAGACTGATTTGCATATGGCTGTGTCCAAACTGGAATGGCATGTTGAGCAAAAAAAACGATGCATTTAGGCCCAGATCTCTGTACTGGGGTGAATGTATGACATTGTTCTGTATTCTGTCCTTCAACTTTTGTTTTTGCATTTGTCACCTCGAGTGGGACGGGTATGCCTAGACATGGGTCCCGTGCTCTCCATGCCACTGGAATCAAGCTATCCTGGCTGAAGAAGGGTGAAACCCCGAAACTGGTCCTAGGATGGCAGTTTCTGGTCCAGGGAGGGGCTGGCTTGGCAGTTCGGGCTGGACTGTTGCCATACTGCACAGTGTCATGACTGATTTGCATATGGCAGGGTCCAAACTGGACTGGCATGTTGAGCAAAAAACTATGGATTTAGTCCCAGATTTCTGTACTGGGGTGAATGTATGACATTGTTCTGCATTCTGTCCATCAACTGTTGTTTTTGCATTTGTCGCCCCGAGTGGGACGGGTATGCCCAGACGTGGGTCACGTGCTCTCCATGCCACTGGAATCAAGCTATCCTGGCTGAAGAGGGCTGATACCCCGAAACCGATCCTAGGATGCCTGTTTCCGGTCCACGGAGGGCCTCGTTTGACAGTTCGGCCTGGATTGTACACATGAGGCAGAGGGTCAGGACTGATTTGCAGATTGCTGTGTCCAAACTGGAATGGCATGGTGAGCAAAAAAACTATGGATTTAAGCCCAGATCTCTGTACTGGGGTGGATGTATGACATTGTTCTGCATTCTGTCCATCAACTGTTGTTTTTCCATTTGTCACCCCAAGTGGGACGGGTATGCCCAGACGTGGGTCCCGTGCTCTCCATGAAACTGGAATAAAGCTATCCCGGCTGAAGAGGGGTGAAACCCCGAAACCGGTCCTAGAATGCCTGTTTCCTATCCAGGGAGGGCCTGGACTGGCAGTTCGGGCTGGACTATTCCCATGAGGCACAGGGTCAAAACTGATTTGCATATGGCTGGGTCCAAACTGGAATGGCATGGTGAGCAAAAATACGATGGATTTAGGCCCAGATCTCTGTACTGGGGTGAATTTATGACATTGTTCTGCAGTCTGTCCATCAACTTTTGTTTTTGCATTTGTCAACCCGAGTGGGACGGGTATGCCCAGACGTGGGTCCGGTGCTCTCCAAGCCACTGGAATCAAGCTATCCTGGCTGAAGAGGGGTGAAACCCCGAAACGGGTCCTATAATGCCTGTTTCCGGTCAAGGGAGGGCCTGGCTTGGCAGTTCGGGCTGGACTGTTCCCATGAGGCACAGGGTCAAGACTGATTTACATATGGCTGTGTCCAAACTGGAATGGCATGTTGAGCTAAAAAACGATGCATTTATGCCCAGATCTCTGTACTGGGGTGAATGTATGACATTGTTCTGTATTCTGTCCATCAACTTTTGTTTTTTCATTTGTCACCTCGAGTGGGACGGGTATGCCTAGACGTGGGTCCCGTGCTCTCCATGCCACTGGAATCAAGCTATCCTGGCTGAAGAGGGATGAAACCCCGAAACTGGTCCTAGGATGGCAGTTTCTGGTCCAGGGAGGGGCTGGCTTGGCAGTTCGGGCTGGACTGTTCCCATGAGGCACAGGGTCAAGACTGATTTGCATATGGCTGGGTCCAAACAGGAATGGCATGGTGAGCAATAAAAAATGGATTTAGGCTCAGATCTCTGTACTGGGGTGAATGTATGATATTGTTCTGCAATCTGTCCATCAACTGTTGTTTTTGCATTTGTCACCCCGAGTGGGACGGGTATGCCCAGACGTGGGACTCATGCTCTCCATGCCACTGGAATCAAGCTATCCTGGCTGAAGAGAGGTGAAACCCCGACACCGGTCCTAGGATGCCTGTTTAGGGTCCAGGGAGGGCCTGTCTTGGCAGTTCGGGCTGGACTGTTCCCATGAGGCACAGGGTCAGGACTGATTTGCATATTGCTGGGTCCACACTGGAATGGCATGATGAGCAAAAATACGATGGATTTAGGCCCAGATCTCTGTACTGGGGTGAATTTATGACATTGATCTGCAGTCTGTCCATCAACTTTTTTTTTTGCATGTGTCAACCCGAGTGGGACGGGTATGCCCAGACGTGGGTCCTGTGCTCTCCATGCCACTGGAATTAAGCTATCCTGGCTGAAGAGGGGTGAAACACGGAAACTGGTCCTAGGATGTCTGTTTCCAGTCCAGGGAGGGCCTGGCGTGGCAGTTCGGGCTGGACTATTCCCATGAGGCACAGGAGCAAGACTGATTTGCATATGGCTGGGTCCAAACTGGAATGGCATGGTGAGCAAAAAAACAATGGATTTAGGCCCAGATCTCTGTACTGAGGTGAATGTATGACATTGTTCTGCATCCTGTCCATCAACTGTTGTTTTTGCATTGGTCACCCCAAGTGGGACGGGTATGCCCAGACGTGGGTCCGGTGCTCTCCAAGCCACTGGAATCAAGCTATCCTGGCTGAAGAGGGGTGAAACCCCGAAACCGGTCCTATAATGCCTGTTTCCAGTCCAGGGAAGCCCTGGACTGGCATTTCGGGCTGGACTATTCCCATGAGGCACAGGGTCAAAACTGATTTGCATATGGCTGTGTCCAAACTGGAATGGCATGTTGAGCAAAAAAACGATTCATTTAGGCCCAGATCTCTGCACTGGGGTGAATGTATGACATTGTTCTGCAGTCTGTCCATCAACTTTTGTTTTTGCATTTGTCAACCCGAGTGGGATGAGTATGCCCAGACGTGGGTCCGGTGCTCTCCAAGCCACTGGAATCAAGCTATCCTGGCTGAAGAGGGGTGAAACCCCGAAACCGGTCCCATAATGCCTGTTTCCGGTCCAGGGAGGGGCTGGCTTGGCAGTTTGGGCTGGACTGTTCCCATGAGGCACAGGGTCAAGACTGATTTGCATATGGCTGGGTCCAAACAGGAATGGCATGGTGAGCAATAAGAAAATTGATTTAGGCTTAGATCTCTGTACTGGGGTGAATGTATGACATTGTTCTGCATTCTGTTCATCAACTGTTGTTTTTGCATTTGTCACCCCGAGTGGGACGGGTATGCCCAGACGTGGGTACCATGCTCTCCATGCCACTGGAATAAAGCTATCCTGGCTGAAGAGAGGTGAAACCCCATCCCCCGTCCTAGGATGCCTGTTCACGGTCCAGGGACAGCCTGGCTTGGCAGTTCGGGCTGGACGGTTCCCATGAGGTACAGGGTCAGGACTGATTTGCATATTGCTGGGTCCACACTGGAATGGCATGATGAGCAAAAATACGATGGATTTAGGCCCAGATCTCTATACTGGGGTGAATTTATGACATTGTTCTGCAGTCTGTCTATCAACTTTTGTTTTTGCATTTGTCAACCCGAGTGGGACGGGTATGCCCAGACGTGGGTCCGGTGCTCTCCAAGCCACTGGAATCAAGCTATCCTTGCTGAAGAGGGGTGAAACCCCGAAACCGGTCCTATAATGCCTGTTTGCGGTTCAGGGAGGGCCTGGCTTGGCAGTTCGGGCTGGACTGCTCCCATGAGGCACAGGGTCAGGACTGATTTGCATATTGCTGGGTCCACACTAGAATGGCATGATGAGCAAAAATACGATGGATTTAGGCCCAGATCTCTGTACTGGGGTGAATTTATGACATTGATCTGCAGTCTGTCCATCAACTTTTTTTTTTGCATTTGTCAACCCGAGTGGGACGGGTATGCCCAGACGTGGGTCCTGTGCTCTCCATGCCACTGGAATCAAGCCATCCTGGCTGAAGAGGGGTGAAACACGGAAACTGGTCCTAGGATGTCTGTTTCCAGTCCGGGGAGGGCCTGGCGTGGCAGTTCGGGCTGGACTATTCCCATGAGGCACAGGAGCAAGACTGATTTGCATATGGCTGGGTCCAAACTGGAATGGCATGGTGAGCAAAAAAACGATGGATTTAGACCCAGATCTCTGTACTGCGGTGAATGTATGACATTGTTCTGCATCCTGTCCATCAACTGTTGTTTTTGCATTGGTCACCCCAAGTGGGACGGGTATGCCCAGACGTGGGTCCGGTGCTCTCCAAGCCACTGGAATCAAGCTATCCTGGCTGAAGAGGGGTGAAACCCCGAAACCGGTCCTATAATGCCTGTTTCCAGTCCAGGGAGGGCCTGGACTGGCATTTCGGGCTGGACTATTCCCATGAGGCACAGGGTCAAAACTGATTTGCATATGGCTGTGTCCAAACTGGAATGGCATGTTGAGCAAAAAAACGATTCATTTAGGCCCAGATCTCTGCACTGGGGTGAATGTATGACATTGTTCTGCAGTCTGTCCATCAACTTTTGTTTTTGCATTTGTCAACCCGAGTGGGATGAGTATGCCCAGACGTGGGTCCGGTGCTCTCCAAGCCACTGGAATCAAGCTATCCTGGCTGAAGAGCGGTGAAACCCCGAAACCGGTCCCATAATGCCTGTTTCCGGTCCAGGGAGGGGCTGGCTTGCCAGTTTGGGCTGGACTGTTCCCATGAGGCACAGGGTCAAGACTGATTTGCATATGGCTGGTTCCAAACAGGAATGGCATGGTGAGCAATAAGAAAATTGATTTAGGCTTAGATCTCTGTACTGGGGTGAATGTATGACATTGTTCTGCATTCTGTTCATCAACTGTTGTTTTTGCATTTGTCACCCCGAGTGGGACGGGTATGCCCAGACGTGGGTTCCATGCTCTCCATGCCACTGGAATAAAGCTATCCTGGCTGAAGAGAGGTGAAACCCCATCCCCCGTCCTAGGATGCCTGTTCACGGTCCAGGGAGAGCCTGGCTTGGCAGTTCGGGCCGGACGGTTCCCATGAGGTACAGGGTCAGGACTGATTTGCATATTGCTGGGTCCACACTGGAATGGCATGATGTAGGAGAGTAGGGTCTGCTATCCTATGGTCACCCCAAATTTTTGCTTTTTGCTTCACTGGTTTTTGACATATTGAGGCTGTGGGCCTGCCAATCAGACCCCCAGCCTGCTGTTCTCTCTACTAAATTAAAACTATGCACCCTAGGTGCATAACCAATTGGAAGTGGATCACCCTGTCAGCCCCTGTACCAGTGTACACTAGGTACCCAGGGCATTGGTGTACCCAAGGCCTGCCAGGGGCTGCAGCATGTATTATGCCACCCCAGGCTTGGCCTAACAATCTGACACAACTGGCTGATCACTCAGCTGGGGTAAGTTGGTGTAATCACCTCTTACTTAGGTGTAGTATACCTATACCTAACCTTAAATGGGACACCTGGTAACCTCTAAGTCACTCCTATGGCAGGCCTTAACAATCCTGAAGGCAGAGTGCTTGGTTCCATGTGAGATGGTGCTCTGGCATGAGCTGAGCCTGTCTGCAGTGGTCGGAACAACTTCCTTCTACTGTTTCCAGATATCGTCATACCATATACTCTTAAGTGCATTATGAACCTCGCGGTTAAATGCTATCTTTGGTTTGGCTTTATCAAAACATGTCGAGTAAGGTGTCATACGAATTGGAATACTAACCCCTCGCCAATTCTGGCGACGGGGTTAGCATTCCACCCTTCTAGAGGGACACGACATGTACAGTACCTGAAACCCGGGTAAAATCAGACATAGCCTCAGCTCCACAAAATGGATGCTGCCACCACAGACACAAGTCTGCCCTCCTGCTGCTGGGAGTCCTTCCAGCTTGGGAGGTGTGGACAAAGGGTTTCCTGCCAGGGGAGGTGCGTGCACCACCCCAGACAGGATTTTGTGTATTGGTCAGGTAGGGCTTGAAAGAAACCAGACATGCCTGTGGCTCACAAGGAGCCTCGGTGCATATGCCAGTTCAAACCGGTCCTGGGGCACACCAGTCCCGGGCCTGGGGCGAGCTGGACAAAGGATTGGGGGTGTAACCACCCCCCTTCCTGGTCCCACCCATAGGGAGGGACCTAGCAGGTAGTCCGGCCCCTAGAATCCGCTTAAAGGTAGGAGCTGTGTCCTAAGACTTCAGACATCCTGGAATCAACTTGAAACTAAGAAGAAGACGGGAACTTCGACATTCTGCTGCACAGAAGACTGAAGAAAATCTCCCCTGTGGTCAGGGAGTGACCACCTTGCTAACGCAAGCACCATCCAGCGAATCACCGTCTGCTTTGCCGCCGCCTCCCGCCGGAGCCCGAGCCCAGAGACTGACAAGACCTGGACCTCCAGACCTCTCACCGCCCGATCCACAGTCCCTGAAAAGAGGAGACCCGTGGAGGCACCGAGACACGTGGAGCCAGCCATCTTGGAACGACTACGACAAGCTGACCAGTGCAACAACCGAGGCTCCCTCCAAGTTGTGCTTTGGGTCCTGAGAAGCCCAACCCTCGAGCAGCATCTGCACCAAAGGTGAGCCCTCCAGCATCTCCACGATCTGCGTGGGGCCCTTCTGCATTTTGCCACTCGACGCGCCTAACCGGTTGCTGGCCCGCTGGCTAGTGGCCATCTTGGCGACGAAATCTACGACAAACACCGCTGGTCTGGTTGCTCCAGACTGGCCCTTGCTCCCCTCCAAAGGAGCAATCCCTCTGACCTTGCTGGTCAGAACCAACAGCTTAAACTCCTTGCCTACAACAATTGCTTTTGCCAAGGCTTGTTTGCTTCGATCAAGTCGCCGACACCGCCGACAGCGAGAGCCTGCGTGGGACAGCTCGTGACTCGACTCCTGGACGTCGTCGACCTTCAGGGACCACGTGGCTGCAGAGTCAAGCTACACCTTCCTTCCTGTTTGCACCCGACATCGCCTGGTACCCACCTGGTGCCACGCTGGTCACTGGCTAGTGACTGTGAACACTGTCCCCTCTGCTTACAGGTCTTCAACATCTCCGATCCACTCTTGGATCCACTGCATCTCTTCCCGACCGACCGCCTGCAGCACTTTTGTCTACAGGCCCCACGGAACAGATAGAAGAAACCCGACGCACTTCGAGGCCTATGCACCCGCTTCCTGTGGGTGAGGTAAAGCTGGCACTCCGGTGCCCATGTGTAGTAATACATCTCTAGTGCCTGTGTTCCAAATCTTAAGTTCCTAGGTCATCCGGAAGATTCCTTTTGCAGTAACTTTGTACTTTTTACGCACCCATTGAAACCTATGGGAGCCCGCGTGTGACTATTTGCTCTGCACACGCCACCCGTGGACCTCCTGGTCACTAACTGACGTTAGCTCCTTGTAGGCCCAGCGATTCTAGAGGCCCTAGGCCTTTTCCCTTTTCTGTTCGTGGTACTTATACCACTATTTTAGTATATGGTTCGAGTGGCCACCAGGGCCTATCCATATAAAGTGCAACTTCTGTGTATTCTGTGATAATCTTGTTTGACGATTTGTGCTCCTGTGCTCATAAAGAGACTAGGGGTTACTTTGAGAAATAAATACATATATATTTTGAATATATATCTGTGTGGTGTCCTTTCATTGGTATAAAAGGGGGTTACTATTGGTAAAACAGCTTGCTTAACACGCATCACGAGTTTAGCCTCAAAGACTGCTTAGCCTACGCTACCACTAGGGCAGCTAGTCCAAAAAGGTTGACTTACAACCACACCATAAGGGTTGCTTGGCATGGTACAAGGTGGTCACTAGAACTAGTGAACAGCATATACCAGGCCAACTTCTCACATTGGTGAGCAGCGGTTGGATTTGAGCTTGCTGTGTTTTACCATTGTAATCTCTTGGTTACCAATTGAAAGATCACATAGGTACCTGTAGGTACATATAAAACAAGATTAGATATACTTAAGTTCTACTGAACTTAGTTGTTGTAGAGCAAAGGGAGTAGCACACCCTGACTACAACTACTAGATAGGTTTAGTAGGTAAACCCAAGTGTAGGTAGATTGCAACACATCCACCCACACTTAAGAGCAATGGCCGGGGCAGAGGGGTCCACTGTACCCATCTCTGTTGAGAGTGACCCCCAGAGGGCACCATCCAGCTTTGCTACCCTTAATCAGAATGAGCTCAGGCATTTGGCAACTCTTAGAGGCCTTAAACAGCCCAAGAACCCAAACTCTGCTGAGCTCAGAGAGCTCTTACAGAATGATGAGAATCAGAGAGCACTCAAGAAAGCTTCCCAGTTAGCCCCCTTAGGGACAGGAACAGGAGGCCCCCCTTCTAAAGATGCCACTGAAGTACCCCTTCCCAATAGTCACCCCTTAGATGGGATGCCTACCACAGAGGATGAGAGTGAAAAGGATACTGACAGTAGTGAGGATGAAGGGAGAACTAGCCCAGTGCCAAGTATTATACTTGGCCCAGCTAAACCAAGGCTATTGGGGACTGACAGTGGGTTCAACCCACTGGATCTCCCCAGTGGACTTAACACAGGGCTTGGAAGGCAAAGGAATCGCTCAGGTGACTCCAATGCTTCCCATGGCTCTAGAGGCTCTCAAGGTCACTCCAGGAGAAGGATGACCACCCCTCAGAGGAGGGAACATGAGGCCAAGATGCAAGAGGCTCAGCTGAGGATCAGGAAGCAGGAGCTAGAAGTAGCCCTGATGGAAGAGAAACTTAGCAAGGCTAGACAGCATAAAGAGAGTGGGTCTATACCCACTGGTGGCAGCATTGTCCCTAAGGACAAAGATAGGGTCTTTGACAATAGGAACCTGTCTAAGGTTGTGCCCCCCTACAAAAGTGGGGATGACATCCACAAATGGATAACTGCTCTTGAGAGAGCCTGCAAAGTACAGCAGGTTCCTGAAGACCAGTGGGCAGCAATCCTCTGGCTCTCCTTTGAAGGAAGAGGCAGAGACAGACTCCTCACTGTTAGAGAAGAGGATGTCAGAAACTACAGAGTCCTGAAGAGTGTTCTGGTAGATGGGTTAGGCTTAACCACTGAACAGTACAGGTTAATGTTCAGAGACACCCAAAAGACACAGACTCAGGACTGGTCTGAATACATTGAATGTGCCACTAAGGCTTTGGAGGGTTGGTTGCTGGGAAGTAAGGTATCTGATTTTACAGGATTGTATAATTTGATGATGAGAGAGCAGATTTTAAATAACTGTCAAAACCAGCAACTGCATCAACACTTGGTTGACTCTGATCTGACCTCTCCCCAAGAATTGGGAAAGAAGGCAGACAAATGGGTCAGAACCAGGGTTAAGCAAAAGAACCAGAACCAGGGCCAAGGGGGTGATCAGAAGAAAACAGACCAAAAGGGTGGAGATCAGAAACCTAAAGACCAGAAGTCTTCAACAGGGCCCCAAACTACTACTAAGGAGGGTGGGTCCCAACAGTCCAAAAAGAAGAAAGAAGGTCAGAAGAAACCCTGGTGCAATCATTGTAAAAATACAACTCACTGGACTAGTGATTGCAAAAAGGGTGGAGCCCCCAACACTGTTGCCCCTAAGGCACCTGCTCCCAGTACTACTGTTAGCAGTGTTGGTCCCCAGACAAAGGGTGTAGTGGGAATCACTATGGGAACTGAAGGAGATTCTGACTTAGACAGAACCCTTACACAGGCAGTCTTGATCTGTGATGGGGACATTGATTTGTCCCTGACTGTGAGCCCCAGTAACCTGGGCAAGTACAGACAGACTCCTTTAATTAATGACAAAGTGGCTCAAGCCTACAGGGACACATGTGCCAGTGTCACTATGGTGACACCAGGCTTTGTGGATCCTGGACAGTACATACCAGGTGAGAACTACCTGGTGACCAATGCCAGCAATGCCACTACTTCACATAGTGTGGCAGTTGTTAACTTCTCATGGGGAGGGGTAACTGGCCTCAAAAGGGTTGTGGTTAGTGCAGACCTCCCAGTAGAATGTTTGTTGGGCAATGACCTAGAGAGTTCTCTATGGTCAGAAGTGGAGTACAGGACTCATGCAGAGATGTTAGGTATATCATCACATGTCCTTGCTGTGACCAGGTCACAGGCCAAAAAGTGCCTCACTGAACCACAGGTCTTGGATCCTGGAACAATGGACCAAGCACCTACCAAGAAGAAGAACAGGAGGGTCAAGGCTGTGCCTTCCCCCCTGCCTCAGAGTGATGATCAGCCTTCCCAGGAAGCTGATCTAGAGGACCCTGAAGGAACTGTCCCTGAAGAGCTTGAACCTGATCAGGTTGAGTTTCTGGGGACAGGGGGACCTTCAAGGGCTGACTTGAGGCAGGCTCAGTTATCCTGTCCCTCTCTTGAACCCCTCAGACAGCTGGCTGCTGCTGAGGCTGCTGGGAATGCTCAAGGTACCCATAAAGTGTATTGGGATGAAGGGCTCCTTTATTCAGAGGCTAGAGACCCCAAGCCTGGTGCAACCAGGAGGTTGGTCATACCTCTGCAATTTAGGGGCTTCCTTCTTACCTTGGCCCATGACATTCCTTTAGCAGGACACTTAGGCCAGAACAAGACTTGGGACAGGCTTGTCCCTCACTTTCACTGGCCTCATATGAATGAAGATACAAAGGAGTTTTGTCGCTCCTGTGTTACCTGCCAAGCCAGTGGCAAATCAGGTGGCACAACAAAGGCCCCCCTAATACCACTACCTGTGGTGGGGGTCCCCTTTGAAAGAGTGGGAATAGACATAGTGGGTCCCATGGATCCTCCCACTGCATCTGGACACAGATTTATACTGGTGGTAGTGGATCATGCCACCAGGTATCCAGAGGCAATTCCCCTTAGGACCACTACAGCTCCTGTTGTGGCCAGGGCCCTGCTGGGAGTATTCTCCAGAGTGGGGTTTCCTAAGGAGGTAGTATCTGACAGAGGTACCAACTTTATGTCAGGATACTTGACAGCTATGTGGAAGGAATGTGGTGTCAACTACAAGTTCACCACCCCTTATCACCCACAATGCAATGGGCTTGTTGAGAGATTCAACAAGACCCTAAAGGGTATGATCAAAGGATTACCTGAAAAGCTCAGGCGAAGATGGGATATCCTTCTACCCTGCCTTCTGTTTGCTTACAGAGAGGTCCCACAAAAAGGAGTTGGCTACAGCCCCTTTGAATTGTTGTTTGGGCACCCTGTGAGAGGCCCACTGTGTTTGGTGAAGGAAGGATGGGAGTTACCTCTCAAAAAGCCTAAGCTAGACATAGTGGACTATGTACTTGGTCTCCGCTCCAGGATGGCTGAGTATATGGAGAAGGCATCTAAAAACCTTGAGGCAAGCCAGGCCTTACAGAAAGCTTGGCATGACCAAAAGGCTGTCTTGGTTGAGTATCAGCCAGGACAGAAGGTATGGGTGTTGGAGCCGGTGGCCCCAGCAGCACTCCAAGACAAATGGTCTGGACCCCATACAATCCTGGAAAAGAAGGGAGAGGTCACCTACTTGGTCGACCTAGGAACTCCCAGGAGTCCCCACAGGGTACTCCATGTTAACAGGCTTAAAGCATATGTTGACAGGGCAGACATGGGCTTGCTCATGGCTACAGATGAGGGACAGGAGGAAGAGAGTGACCCTCTCCCAGACCTGTTGTCTCAGAACCCTGAAGATGGCTCAGTTGAAGGAGTGACCCTTGGAGGCAACCTCACTGCCCATCAGCAGACTGAATGTAGACAGGTTCTACAATCATTTTCACATATGTTTTCCTTGATACCTAGTCAAACTGACTGGTGTACCCATGTTGTGGACACTGGTGACAGTCTGCCTGTAAAGAACAAACTTTACAGACAACCTGACCACGTCAGGGACTGTATAAAGGCTGAGGTACATAAAATGCTGGAATTAGGTGTCATTGAACCCTCAGAGAGCCCCTGGGCTAGCCCAGTGGTTCTGGTCCCCAAACCTCACACCAAAGATGGCAAGAGAGAGATGAGGTTCTGTGTGGATTACAGAGGACTCAATGCTGTCACCAGGACAGATGCACACCCTATTCCAAGGGCAGATGAGCTCATAGACAAACTAGCTTCTGCAAAGTTTTTGAGCACATTTGACTTGACAGCTGGCTATTGGCAAATCAGGTTAGCTGAGGAGTCTAAGGCCAAAACAGCATTCTCAACCCCAGGTGGGCATTATCAGTTTGTGGTGATGCCCTTTGGTCTGAAGAATGCACCTGCCACCTTCCAAAGGCTGGTGAACCAAGTCCTTACTGGGTTGGATGACTTTTGCGCAGCATATCTTGATGACATTGCTGTCTTTAGTTCCACCTGGGAGGATCACCTGATCCACCTGAAGAAGGCTCTTGAGGCTCTGCAAAGGGCAGGCCTCACTATCAAGGCTACTAAGTGCCAGATAGGGCAGAGTAAGGTTGTGTATTTGGGCCACCTTGTAGGTGGGGGCCAAGTTCAACCACTGGAGAGTAAGATACAGTCCATCAAGGATGGTCCCCTCCAACCACCCAGACTCAAGTTCGAGCTTTCTTGGGCTTGACTGGGTATTACAGGAAGTTTGTTAAGAACTATGGGTCCATTGTGACTCCTCTTAATGATCTGACATCCAAGAAGATGCCCAAAAAGGTTCAGTGGACAGTAAGCTGTCAAAAGGCATTTGATGACCTGAAGGAGGCCATGTGCTCTGCACCTATCCTGAAAAGTCCTGACTACTCCAAAGAGTTTATTGTCCAAACAGATGCTTCTGAGTTGGGTGTGGGAGCTGTGCTGTCACAACTTAATGTAGATGGTCAAGACCAACCCATTGCTTTTATTAGCAGAAGGTTGACCCCCAGAGAGAAGAATTGGTCAGCTATTGAGAGGGAGGCCTTTGCTGTGGTGTGGGCCCTGAAGAAGCTGAGGCCATACTTGTTTGGCACTCACTTCAAGATTCAGACCGACCATAAGCCCCTCTTGTGGCTAAATCAGATGAAGGGTGAAAACCCCAAACTGCTTAGGTGGTCCATTTCCCTACAGGGGATGGACTTTACAGTGGAGCACCGGCCAGGTACTGACCATGGGAATGCAGATGGTCTCTCCAGGTACTTCCACTTAGGACATGAAGACGAGACTGGTCAAGGCTAGTTTAATGTCCCAGCGTTTGGGGGGGGGTTGTGTAGGAGAGTAGGGTCTGCTATCCTATGGTCACCCCAAATTTTTGCTTTTTGCTTCACTGGTTTTTGACATATTGAGGCTGTGGGCCTGCCAATCAGACCCCCAGCCTGCTGTTCTCTCTGCTAAATTAAAACTATGCACCCTAGGTGCATAACCAATTGGAAGTGGATCACCCTGTCAGCCCCTGTACCAGTGTACACTAGGTACCCAGGGCATTGGTGTACCCAAGGCCTGCCAGGGGCTGCAGCATGTATTATGCCACCCCAGGCTTGGCCTAACAATCTGACACAACTGGCTGATCACTCAGCTGGGGTAAGTTGGTGTAATCACCTCTTACTTAGGTGTAGTATACCTATACCTAACCTTAAATGGGACACCTGGTAACCTCTAAGTCACTCCTATGGCAGGCCTTAACAATCCTGAAGGCAGAGTGCTTGGTTCCATGTGAGATGGTGCTCTGGCATGAGCTGAGCCTGTCTGCAGTGGTCGGAACAACTTCCTTCTACTGTTTCCAGATATCGTCATACCATATACTCTTAAGTGCATTATGAACCTCGCGGTTAAATGCTATCTTTGGTTTGGCTTTATCAAAACATGTCGAGTAAGGTGTCATACGAATTGGAATACTAACCCCTCGCCAATTCTGGCGACGGGGTTAGCATTCCACCCTTCTAGAGGGACACGACATGTACAGTACCTGAAACCCGGGTAAAATCAGACATAGCCTCAGCTCCACAAAATGGATGCTGCCACCACAGACACAAGTCTGCCCTCCTGCTGCTGGGAGTCCTTCCAGCTTGGGAGGTGTGGACAAAGGGTTTCCTGCCAGGGGAGGTGCGTGCACCACCCCAGACAGGATTTTGTGTATTGGTCAGGTAGGGCTTGAAAGAAACCAGACATGCCTGTGGCTCACAAGGAGCCTCGGTGCATATGCCAGTTCAAACCGGTCCTGGGGCACACCAGTCCCGGGCCTGGGGCGAGCTGGACAAAGGATTGGGGGTGTAACCACCCCCCTTCCTGGTCCCACCCATAGGGAGGGACCTAGCAGGTAGTCCGGCCCCTAGAATCCGCTTAAAGGTAGGAGCTGTGTCCTAAGACTTCAGACATCCTGGAATCAACTTGAAACTAAGAAGAAGACGGGAACTTCGACATTCTGCTGCACAGAAGACTGAAGAAAATCTCCCCTGTGGTCAGGGAGTGACCACCTTGCTAACGCAAGCACCATCCAGCGAATCACCGTCTGCTTTGCCGCCGCCTCCCGCCGGAGCCCGAGCCCAGAGACTGACAAGACCTGGACCTCCAGACCTCTCACCGCCCGATCCACAGTCCCTGAAAAGAGGAGACCCGTGGAGGCACCGAGACACGTGGAGCCAGCCATCTTGGAACGACTACGACAAGCTGACCAGTGCAACAACCGAGGCTCCCTCCAAGTTGTGCTTTGGGTCCTGAGAAGCCCAACCCTCGAGCAGCATCTGCACCAAAGGTGAGCCCTCCAGCATCTCCACGATCTGCGTGGGGCCCTTCTGCATTTTGCCACTCGACGCGCCTAACCGGTTGCTGGCCCGCTGGCTAGTGGCCATCTTGGCGACGAAATCTACGACAAACACCGCTGGTCTGGTTGCTCCAGACTGGCCCTTGCTCCCCTCCAAAGGAGCAATCCCTCTGACCTTGCTGGTCAGAACCAACAGCTTAAACTCCTTGCCTACAACAATTGCTTTTGCCAAGGCTTGTTTGCTTCGATCAAGTCGCCGACACCGCCGACAGCGAGAGCCTGCGTGGGACAGCTCGTGACTCGACTCCTGGACGTCGTCGACCTTCAGGGACCACGTGGCTGCAGAGTCAAGCTACACCTTCCTTCCTGTTTGCACCCGACATCGCCTGGTACCCACCTGGTGCCACGCTGGTCACTGGCTAGTGACTGTGAACACTGTCCCCTCTGCTTACAGGTCTTCAACATCTCCGATCCACTCTTGGATCCACTGCATCTCTTCCCGACCGACCGCCTGCAGCACTTTTGTCTACAGGCCCCACGGAACAGATAGAAGAAACCCGACGCACTTCGAGGCCTATGCACCCGCTTCCTGTGGGTGAGGTAAAGCTGGCACTCCGGTGCCCATGTGTAGTAATACATCTCTAGTGCCTGTGTTCCAAATCTTAAGTTCCTAGGTCATCCGGAAGATTCCTTTTGCAGTAACTTTGTACTTTTTACGCACCCATTGAAACCTATGGGAGCCCGCGTGTGACTATTTGCTCTGCACACGCCACCCGTGGACCTCCTGGTCACTAACTGACGTTAGCTCCTTGTAGGCCCAGCGATTCTAGAGGCCCTAGGCCTTTTCCCTTTTCTGTTCGTGGTACTTATACCACTATTTTAGTATATGGTTCGAGTGGCCACCAGGGCCTATCCATATAAAGTGCAACTTCTGTGTATTCTGTGATAATCTTGTTTGACGATTTGTGCTCCTGTGCTCATAAAGAGACTAGGGGTTACTTTGAGAAATAAATACATATATATTTTGAATATATATCTGTGTGGTGTCCTTTCATTGGTATAAAAGGGGGTTACTATTGGTAAAACAGCTTGCTTAACACGCATCACGAGTTTAGCCTCAAAGACTGCTTAGCCTACGCTACCACTAGGGCAGCTAGTCCAAAAAGGTTGACTTACAACCACACCATAAGGGTTGCTTGGCATGGTACAAGGTGGTCACTAGAACTAGTGAACAGCATATACCAGGCCAACTTCTCACACATGATGAGCAAAAATACGATGGATTTAGGCCCAGATCTCTATACTGGGGTGAATTTATGACATTGTTCTGCAGTCTGTCTATCAACTTTTGTTTTTGCATTTGTCAACCCGAGTGGGACGGGTATGCCCAGACGTGGGTCCGGTGCTCTCCAAGCCACTGGAATCAAGCTATCCTTGCTGAAGAGGGGTGAAACCCCGAAACCGGTCCTATAATGCCTGTTTGCGGTCCAGGGAGGGCCTGGCTTGGCAGTTCGGGCTGGACTGCTCCCATGAGGCACAGGGTCAGGACTGATTTGCATATTGCTGGGTCCACACTAGAATGGCATGATGTGCAAAAATACGATGGATTTAGGCCCAGATCTCTGTACTGGGGTGAATGTATGACATTGGTCTGCATTCTGTCCTTCAACTTTTGTTTTTGCATTTGTCACCTCGAGTGGGACGGGTATGCCCAGACTTGGGTTCCATGCTCTCCATGCCACTGGAATCAAGCTATCCTGGCTGAAGAGGGGTGAAACCCGGAAACCGGTCCTAGGATGTCTGTTTCCAGTCCAGGGATTGCCTGGCGTGGCAGTTCAGGCTGGACTATTCCCATGAGGCACAGGGTCAAGACTGATTTGCATATGGCTGGGTTTAAACTGGAATGGCATGGTGAGCAAAAAAACGATGGATTTAGACCCAGATTTCTGTATTGGGGTGAATGTATGACATTGTTCTGCATTCTGTCCATCAACTGTTGTTTTTGCATTTGTCACCCCGAGTGGGACGGGTATGCCCAGACTTGGGTTCCGTGCTCTCCATGCCACTGGAATCAAGGTATACTGGCTAAGGAGGGGTGAAACCCTGAAACCGGTCCTAGGATGCCTGTTTCCGGTCCAGGGAGGGCCTGGCTTGGCAGTTCGGGCTGGACTGCTCCCATGAGGCACAGGGTCAGGACTGATTTGCATATTGCTGGGTCCACACTAGAATGGCATGATGAGCAAAAAAACGATGCATTTAGGCCCAGATCTCTGTACTGGGTTGAATGTATGACATTGTTCTGTATTCTGTCCTTCAACTTTTGTTTTTGCATTTGTCACCTCGAGTGGGACGGGTATGCCCAGACGTGGGTCCCGTGCTTTCCATGCCTCTGGAATCAAGCTATCCGGGCTGAAGAGGGGTGAAACCCCGAAACCGGTCCTGGGATGCCTGTTTCCAGTCCAGGTTGGGCCTGGCGTGGCATTTCGGGCTGGACTATTCCCATGAGGCACAGGGTCAAGACTGATTTGCATATGGCTGGGTCCAAACTGGAATGGCATGGTGAGCAAAAAAACAATAGACTTAGGCTTAGATCTCTGTACTGCGGTGAATGTATGACATTGTTCTGCATCCTGTCCATCAACTGTTGTTTTTGCATTTGTCACACCAGGTGGGACGGGTATGCCCAGACGTGGGTCACATGCTCTCCATGCCACTGGAATCAAGATATCCTGGCTGAAGAGGGGTGATACCCCGAAACCGGTCCTAGGATGCCTGTTTCCAGTCCAGGGAGGGCCTAGCTTGGCAGTTTGGGCTGGAATGTTCCCATGAGGCACAGGGTCAAGGCTGATTTGCATATGGCTGGGTCCAAACTGGAATGGCATGGTGAGCAAAAAAACGATGGATTTAGTCCCAGATCTCTGCACTGGGGTGAATGTATCACATTGTTCTGCATTCTGTCGAGCAACTGTTGTTTTGTATTTGTCACCCCGAGTGGGACGGGTATGCCCAGACGTGGGTCAAGTGCTCTCCATGCCACTGGAATCAAGCTATCCTGTCTGAAGAAGGGTGATACCCCGAAACCGGTCCTAGGATGCCTGTTTACGGTCCAGGAAAGGCCTGACTTGGCAGTTCGGGCTGGACTTTTCCCATGAGGCACAGGGTCAGGACCGATTTGCATATTGCTGGGTCCACACTAGAATGGCATAATGAGCAAAAATACGATGGATTTAGGCCCAGATCTCTATACTGGGGTGAATTTATGACATTGTTCTGCAGTCTGTCCATCAACTTTTGTTTTTGCATTTGTCAACCCGAGTGGGATGGGTATGCCCAGACGTGGGTCCGGTGCTCTCCATACCACTGGAATCAAGCTATCCTGGCTGATGAGGGGAGAAACCCCGAAACCAGTCCTAGGATGCCTGTTTCTGGTCCAGGGAGGTGCTGGCTTGGCAGTTCGGGCTGGACTGTTCCCATGAGGCACAGGGTCAAGACTGATTTGCATATGGCTGGGTCCAAACTGGAATGGCCTCGTGAGCAATAAAAAAATGGATTTAGGCTCAGATCTCTGTACTGAGGTGAATGTATGACATTGTTCTGCATTCTGTCCATCAACTGTTGTTTTTGCATTTGTCACCCCGAGTGGGACGGGTATGCCCAGACGTGGGTCCCATGCTCTCCATGCCACTGGAATCAAGCTATCCTGGCTGAAGAGGGGTGAAACCCCAACACCGGTCCTAGGATGTCTGTTTCCGGTCCAGGGAGGGCCTGGCTTGAACGTTCGGGTTGGACTGTTCCCATGAGGCACAGGGTCAGGACTGATTTGCATATTGCTGGGTCAACACTGGAATGGCATGATGAGCAAAAATACGATGGATTTAGGCCCAGATCTCTGTACCTGGGTGAGTTTATGACATTGTTCTGCAGTCTGTCCATCAAGTTTTGTTTTTGCATTTGTCAACCCAAGTGGAACGGGTATGCCCAGACGTGGGTCTGGTGCTCTCCAAGCCACTGGAATCAAGCTATCCTGGCTGAAGAGGGGTAAAACCCCGAAACCGGTCCTATAATGCCTGTTTCCGGTCCAGGGAGGGCTGGCTTGGCAGTTCGGGTTGGACTGTTCCCATGAGGCACAGCGTCAAGACTGATTTGCATATGGCTGTGTCCAAACTGGAATGGCATGTTGAGCAAAAAAACGATGCATTTAGGCCCAGATCTCTGTACTGGGGTGAATGCATGACATTGTTCTGTATTCTGTCCATGAACTTTTGTTTTTGCATTTGTCACCTCGAGTGAGACGGGTATGCCCAGACGTGGGTCCCGTGCTCTCCATACCACTGGAATCAAGCTATCCTGGCTGATGAGGGGTGAAATCCCGAAACCGGTCCTAGGATGCCTGTTTCTGGTCCAGCGAGGTGCTGGCTTGGCAGTTCGGGCTGGAGTGTTCCCATGAGGCACAGGGTCAAGACTGATTTGCATATGGCTGTGTCCAAACTGGAAAGGCATGTTGAGCAAAAAAACAATTCATTTAGGCCCAGATCTCTGCACTGGGGTGAATGTATGACATTGTTCTGCAGTCTGTCCATCAACTTTTGTTTTTGCATTTGTCAACCCGAGTGGGATGGGTATGCCCAGACGTGGGTCCGGTGCTCTCCAAGCCACTGGAATCAAGCTATCCTGGCTGAAGAGGGGTGAAACCCCGAAATTGGTCCTATAATGCCTGTTTCCGGTCCAGGGAGGGGCTGGCTTGGCAGTTTGGGCTGGACTGTTCCATGAGGCACAGGGTCAAGACTGATTTGCATATGGCTGGGTCCAAACTGGAATGGCATGGTATGCAAAAAAACGATGGATTTAGATCCAGATCTCGGTACTGGGGTGGATGCATGACATTGTTCTGCATTCTGTCCATCAACTGTTGTTTTTGCATTTGTCACCCCGAGTGGGACGGGTATGGCCAGACGTGGGTCCCGTGCTCTCCATGCCACTGGAGTATAGGTATCCTGGCTGAAGAGGGGTGAAACCCTGAAACAGGTACTAGGATGCATGTTTCCAGTCCAGGGAGGGCCTGGCTTGGCAGTTCAGGCTGGACTGCTCCCATGAGGCACAGGGTCAGGACTGATTTGCACATGGCTGGGTCCAAACTGGAATGGCATGGTGAGCAAAAAAACAATAGACTTAGGCTTAGATCTCTGTACTGCGGTGAATGTATGACATTGTTCTGCATCCTGTCCATCAACTGTTGTTTTTGCATTAGTCACACCAGGTGGGACGGGTATGCCCAGACGTGGGTCACATGCTCTCCATGTCACTGGAATCAAGATATCCTGGCTGAAGATGGGTGATACCCCGAAACCGGTCCTAGGATGCCTGTTTCCAGTCCAGGGAGGGCCTAGCTTGGCAGTTTGGGCTGGAATGTTCCCATGAGGCACAGGGTCAAGGCTGATTTGCATATGGCTGGGTCCAAACTGGAATGGCATGGTGAGCAAAAAAACGATGGATTTAGTCCCAGATCTCTGCACTGGGGTGAATGTATCACATTGTTCTGCATTCTGTCGAGCAACTGTTGTTTTGTATTTGTCACCCCGAGTGGGACGGGTATGCCCAGACGTGGGTCAAGTGCTCTCCATGCCACTGGAATCAAGCTATCCTGTCTGAAGAAGGGTGATACCCCGAAACCGGTCCTAGGATGCCTGTTTACGGTCCAGGAAAGGCCTGGCTTGGCAGTTCGGGCTTGACTTTTCCCATGAGGCACAGGGTCAGGACTGATTTGCATATTGCTGGGTCCACACTAGAATGGCATAATGAGCAAAAATACGATGGATTTAGGCCCAGATCTCTATACTGGGGTGAATTTATTACATTGTTCTGCAGTCTGTCCATCAACTTTTGTTTTTGCATTTGTCAACCCGAGTGGGATGGGTATGCCCAGACGTGGGTCCGGTGCTCTCCATACCACTGGAATCAAGCTATCCTGGCTGATGAGGGGAGAAACCCCGAAACCAGTCCTAGGATGCCTGTTTCTGGTCCAGGGAGGTGCTGGCTTGGCAGCTCGGGCTGGACTGTTCCCATGAGGCACAGGGTCAAGACTGATTTGCATATGGCTGGGTCCAAACTGGAATGGCCTCGTGAGCAATAAAAAAATGGATTTAGGCTCAGATCTCTGTACTGAGGTGAATGTATGACATTGTTCTGCATTCTGTCCATCAACTGTTGTTTTTGCATTTGTCACCCCGAGTGGGACGGGTATGCCCAGACGTGGGTCCCATGCTCTCCATGCCACTGGAATCAAGCTATCCTGGCTGAAGAGGGGTGAAACCCCGACACCGGTCCTAGGATGTCTGTTTCCGGTCCAGGGAGGGCCTGGCTTGAACATTTGGGTTGGACTGTTCCCATGAGGCACAGGGTCAGGACTGATTTGCATATTGCTGGGTCAACACTGGAATGGCATGATGAGCAAAAATACGATGGATTTAGGCCCAGATCTCTGTACCTGGGTGAGTTTATGACATTGTTCTGCAGTCTGTCCATCAAGTTTTGTTTTTGCATTTGTCAACCCGAGTGGAACGGGTATGCCCAGACGTGGGTCTGGTGCTCTCCAAGCCACTGGAATCAAGCTATCCTGGCTGAAGAGGGGTAAAACCCCGAAACCGGTCCTATAATGCCTGTTTCCGGTCCAGGGAGGGCTGGCTTGGCAGTTCGGGCTGGACTGTTCCCATGAGGCACAGCGTCAAGACTGATTTGCATATGGCTGTGTCCAAACTGGAATGGCATGTTGAGCAAAAAAACGATGCATTTAGGCCCAGATCTCTGTACTGGGGTGAATGCATGACATTGTTCTGTATTCTGTCCATGAACTTTTGTTTTTGCATTTGTCACCTCGAGTGAGACGGGTATGCCCAGACGTGGGTCCCGTGCTCTCCATACCACTGGAATCAAGCTATCCTGGCTGATGAGGGGTGAAATCCCAAAACCGGTCCTAGGATGCCTGTTTCTGGTCCAGGGAGGTGCTGGCTTGGCAGTTTGGGCTGGACTGTTCCATGAGGCACAGGGTCAAGACTGATTTGCATATGGCTGGGTCCAAACTGGAATGGCATGGTATGCAAAAAAACGATGGATTTAGATCCAGATCTCGGTACTGGGGTGGATGCATGACATTGTTCTGCATTCTGTCCATCAACTGTTGTTTTTGCATTTGTCACCCCGAGTGGGACGGGTATGGCCAGACGTGGGTCCCGTGCTCTCCATGCCACTGGAGTCTAGGTATCCTGGCTGAAGAGGGGTGAAACCCTGAAACAGGTACTAGGATGCATGTTTCCAGTCCAGGGAGGGCCTGACTTGGCAGTTCAGGCTGGACTGCTCCCATGAGGCACAGGGTCAGGACTGATTTGCATATTGCTGGGTCCACACTAGAATGGCATGATGAGCAAAAATACGAAGGATTTAGGCCAAGATCTCTGTACTGGGGTGAATGTATGACATTGTTCTGCATTCTGTCCTTCAACTTTTATTTTTGCATTTGTCACCTCGAGTGGGACGGGTATGCCCAGACGTAGGTCCCGTGCTCTCCATGCCACTGGAATCAAGCTATCCTGGCTGAAGAGGGGTGAAACTCCGAAACCGGTCCTAGGATGCCTGTTTCCGGTCCAGGGAGGGCCTGGCTTGGCAGTTCAGGCTGGATTTTTCCCATGAGGCACCGGGTCAAGACTGATTTGCAAATGGCTGGGTCCAAACTGGAATGGCATGGTGAGCAATAAAAAAATGGATTTAGGCTAAGATCTCTGTACTGGGGTGAATTTATGACATTGTTTTGCAGTCTGTCCATCGACTTTTGTTTTTGCATTTCTCAACCCGAGTGGGATGGGTATGCCCAGACGTGAGTCCGGTGCTCTCCAAGCCACTGGAATCAAGCTATCCTGGCTGAAGAGGGGTGAAACCCCGAAACCGGTCCTAAAATGCCTGTTTCCGGTCCAGGGAGGGCCTGGCTTGGCAGTTCGGGCTGGACTGTTCCCATGAGACACAGGGTCAAGACTGATTTGCATATGGCTGTGTCCAAACTGGAATGGCATGTTGAGCAAAAAAACAATGCATTTAGGCCCAGATCTCTGTACTGGGGAGAATGTAAGACATTGTTCTGTATTCTGTCCATCAACTTTCGTTTTTGCATTTGTCACCTCAAGTGGGACGGGTATGCCCAGACGTGGGTCCCGTGCTCTCCATGCCACTGGAATCAAGCTATCCTGGCTGAAGAGGGGTGAAACCCCGAAACCGGTCCTATGATGCCTGTTTCCGGTCCAGGGAGGGCCTGGCATGGCAGTTCGGGCTGGACTGTTCCCATGAGGCACCGGGTCAAGACTGATTTGCATATGGCTGGGTCCAAACTGGAATGGCATGGAGAGCAATAAAAAAATTGATTTAGGCTAAGATCTCTGTACTGGGGTGAATGTATGACATTGTTCTGCATTCTGTCCATCAACTGCTGTTTTTGCATTTGTCAGCCTGAGTGGGACGGGAATGCCCAGACCTGGGTCCCATGCTCTCCATGCCACTGGAATCAAGCTATCCTGGCTGAAGAGGGGTGAAACCCCGACACCAGTCCTAGGATGCCTGTTTACGGTCCAGGGAGGGCCTGGCTTGGCAATTCGGGCTGGACTGTTCCCATGAGGTACAGGGTCAGGACTGATTTGCATATTGCTGGGTCCACACTGGAATGGCATGATGAGCAAAAATACGATGGATTTAGGCCCAGATCTCTGTACTGGGGTGAATTTATGACATTTTTCTGCAGTCTGTCCATCAAGTTTTGTTTTTGCATTTGTCAACCCGAGTGGGACGGATATGCCCAGACGTGGGTCCCGTGCTCTCCATGCCACTGGAATCAAGCTATCCTGGCTGAATAGGGGTGAAACCCCGAAACTTGTCCTAGGATGCCTGTGTCCGGTCCAGGGAAGGCCTGCTTTGGCAGGTCGGTCTGGACTGTTCCCATGAGGCACAGCTTCAAGACTGATTTGCATATGGCTGGGTCCAAACTGGAATGGCATGGTGATCATAAATACGATGGATTTAGGCCCAGATATCTGTACTGGGGAGAATGTATGACATTGTTCGGCATTTTGTACATCAACTGTTGTTTTTGCATTTGTCACCCATAGTGGGACGGGAATGCCCAGACGTGGGTCCTGTGCTATCCATGCCACTGGACTCAATCTATCCTGGCTGAGGGGGGGTGAAACCCCAAAACCGGTCCAGAGAGGACCTGGCTTACCAGTTCGGGCTGGACTGTTCCCATGAGGCACAGAATCAAGACTCATTTGCATATGGATGGGTCCAAACTGGAATGGCATGGTGAGCAAAAAAGCAATGGATTTAGGCCCAGATCTATGTACTGGGGTGAATGTATGACATTGTTCTGCATTCTGTCCATCAACTGATGTTTTTGCATTTGTCAACCCGAGTGGGACGGGTATGCCCAGACGTGGGTCCGGTGCTCTCCAAGCCACTGGAATCAAGCTATACTGGCTGAAGAGGAGTAAAACCCCGAAACTGGTCCTATAATGCCTGTTTCCGGTCCAGGGAGGGCCTGGCTTGGCAGTTCGGGCTGGACTGTTCCCATGAGGCACAGGGTCAAGACTGATTTGAATATGGCTCTGTCCAAACTGGAATGGCATGTTGAGCAAAAAAATGATGCATTTAGGCCCAGATCTCTGTACTGCGGTGAATGTATGACATTGTTCTGCATTCTGTCCATCAACTGTTGTTTTTGCATTTGTCACCCCGAGTGGGACGGGAATGCCAAGACGTGGGTCCTGTGCTCTCCATGCCACTGGACTCAAGCTATCCTGGCTGAAGGGGGGTGAAACCCCGAAACCGGTCCAGGGAGGGCCTGGCTTGGTAGTTCGGGCTGGACTGTTTCCATGAGGCATAAGGTCAAGACTGATTAGCATATGGCTGTGTCCAAACTGGAATGGCATGTTGAGGAAGAAAACAATGGATTTAGGCCCAGATCTCTGTACTGGGGTGAATGTATGACATTGTTCTGCATTCTGTCCTTCAACTTTTGTTTTTGCATTTGTCACCTCGAGTGGGACGGGTATGCCCAGACGTGGGTCCCGTGTTCTCCATGCCACTGGAATCAAGCTATCCTGGCTGAAGAGGGGTGAAACCCCGAAACCGGTCCAGAGAGGACCGGGCTTGGCAGTTCGGACTGGACTATTCCCATGAGGCACAGGGTCAAGACTCATTTGCATATGGCTGGGTCCAAACTGGAATGGCAGGGTGAGCAATAAAAAAATGGATTTAGGCCCAGATCTCTGTACTGGGGTGAATGTATGACATTGTTCTGAATTCTGTCCATCAACTGTTGTTTTTGCATTTGTCACCCAGAGTGGGACGGGAATGCCCTGTCGTGGGTCCTGTGCTATCCATGCCACTAGAATCAAGCTATCCTGGCTGAATGGGGTGAAACCCCGAATCCGGTCCAGAGAGGACCGGGCTTGGCAGTTCGGGCTGGACTGTTCCCATGAGGCACAGGATCAAGATGCATTTGCATATGGATTGGTCCAAACTGGAATGGAATGGTGAGCAAAAAAGTGATGGATTTAGGCCCAGATCTATGTACTGGGGTGAATGTATGACATTGTTTTGCATTCTGTCCATCAACTGTTGTTTTTGCATTTGTCACCCCAAGTGGGACGGGTATGCCCAGACGTGGGTCCCGTGCTCTCAATTGCCACTGAAATCAAGCTATCCTAGCTGAAGAGGGGTGAAACCCCAAAACCAGTCCTAGGATGCCTGTTTCCGGTCCAGGGAGGGCCTGGCTTGGCAGTTCGGGCAGGACTGTTCCCATGAGGCACAGGGTCAGGACTGATTTGCATATTGCTGGGTCCAAACTGGAATGGCATGGTGATCAAAAATACGATGGATTTAGGCCTAGATCTCTGTACGGGGGTGAATGTATGACATTGTTCTGCATTCTGTCCATCAACTGTTGTTTTTGCAATTGTCACCCCAGGTGGGACAGGTATACCCAGACGTGGGTCCCGTCCTCTCCATAACACTGGAATCAAGCTATCCTGGCTAAATAGGGGTGAAACCCCGAAACTGGTCCTAGGATGCCTGTTTCCGGTCCTGGGAAGGCCTGCTTTGGCAGGTCGGTCTGGACTGTTCCCATGAGGCACAGGTTCAAAACTGATTTGCATATGGCTGGGTCCAAACTGGAATGGCATGGTGATCAAAAATACGATGGATTTAGGCCCAGATCTCTGTACTGGGGTGAATGTATGACATCGTTCTGCATTCTGTCCATCAACTGTTGTTTTTGCATTTGTCACCCCAAGTGGGACAGGTATGCCCAGACGTGGGTCCCGGGCTCCTTTCCACTGGAATCAAGCTATCCTGGCTGAAGAGGGGTGAAACCCCAAAACCGGTCCTGGGATGACTGTTTCCGGTCCAGGGAGGGCCTGGCTTGGCAGTTCGGGTTGGACTGTTCCCATGAGGCACAGGGTAATGACTGATTTGCAAATGGCTGGGTCCAAACTGGAATGGCATGGTGAGCAACAAAACAATGGACTTAGGTCCACATCTGTGTACTGGGGTGAATGTATGACATTGTTCTGTATTCTGTCCATCAGCTTTTGTTTTTGCTTTTGTCAACCCGAGTGCGACGGGCATGCCCGGACGTGGGTCCTGTGCTCTCCAAGCCCCTGGAATCAAGCTATCCTGGTTGTAGAGAGGTGAAACCCTGAAACCGGTCCTAGAATGCCTGTTTCCGGTCCAGGGAGGGCCTGGCTTGACAGTTTGGGCTAGACTGTTCCCATGAGGCATGGGGTCAAGACTGATTTGCATATGGCTGTGTCCAAACTGGAATGGCATGTATAGCAAGAAAACAATGGATTTAGGCCCAGATCTCTGTACTGGGGTGAATGTATGACATTTTTCTGTATTCTGTCCATTAGCTTTTGTTTTTGCATTTGTCACCTTGAGTGGGACGGGTATGCCCAGAAGTGTGTCCCGTGCTCTCCATGCCACTGGAATCAAGCTATCCTGGCTGAAGGGGGGTGAAACCCCGAAACCTGTCCAGAGAAGACCTGCTCTCCATGCCACTGGAATGAAGCTATCCTGTCTGAAGAGGGGTGAAACCCCGAAACCGGTCCTAGGATGCCTGTTTCCAGTCCAGGGTGGGCCTGGCTTGGCAGTTCGGGCTGGAATGTTCCCATGAGGCACAGGGTCAGGACTGATTTGCATATTGCTGTGTCCAAACTGGAATGGCATGGTGATCAAAAATACGATGGATTTAGGCCTATATCTCTGTACTGGAGTGAATGTATGACATTGTTCTTCATTCTGTCCATCAACTGTTGTTTTTGCATTTGTCAACCCGAGTGGGATGGGTATGCACGGACGTGAGTCCTGTGCTCTCAAAGCCACTGGAATCAAGCTATCCTGGTTGAAGAGAGGTGAAACCCCGAAACCAAACCTAGAATGCCTGTTTCAGGTACAGGGAGGGCCTGGCTTGGCAGTTCGGGCTGGACTGTTCCTATGAGGCATAGGGTCAAGACTGATTTGTATATGGCTGTGTCCAAACTGGAATGGCATGTTGAGCAAGAAAACGATGGATTTAGGCCCAGATCTCTGTACTAGGGTGAATGTATGACATTGTTCTGTATTCTGTCCATCAGCTTTTGTTTTTGCATTTGTCACCTCGATTGAAACGGGTATGTCCAGACGTGGGTCCCGTGCTCTCCATGTCACTGGAATCAAGCTATCCTGGCTGAAGGGGGGTAACACCCCGAAACCGGTCCAGAGAGGACCAGCTCTCCATGCCACTGGAATCAAGCTATCCTGTCTGAAGACGGGTGAAACCCTGAAACCGGTCCTAGGATGCCTGTTTCCGGTCCAGGGAGGGCCTGGCTTGGCAGTTCGGGCTGAGCTGTTCCCATGAGGCACAGGGTTAAGACTGATTTGCATATGGCTGGGTCCAAACTGGAATGGCATGGTGTGTGAAAAAAACGATGGATTTAGCCCCAGATCTCTGTACTGGGGTGAATATATGACATCGTTCTGCATTCTGTCCATCAACTGTTGTTTTTGCATTTGTCACCCCAAGAGGAACGGGTATGCCCAGACGTGGGTCCCGTGCTCTCCATGCCACTGGAATCAAGCTATCCTGGCTAAAGAGGGGTGAAAGCCGAAACCGGTCCTAGGATGCCTGTTTCTGGTCCAGGGAGGGCCTGGCTTGGCAGTTCAGGCTGGACTGTTCCCATGAGGCACAGGGTCAATACTCATTTGCATATGGCTGGGTCCAAACTGGAATGGTGAGCAAAAAAACTATGGATTTAGGCCCAGATCTCTGTACTGAGGTGAATGTATGACATTGTTCTGCTTTCTATCCATCAACTGTTGTTTTTGCATTTGTCACCCCAGGTGGCACAGGTATGCCCAGACGTGGGCCCCGGGATCTCCTTCCCACTGGAATCAAGCTATCCTGGCTGAAGAGGGGGGAAACCCTGAAACAGGTCCTAGGATGCATGTTTCCTTTCCAGGGAGGGCCTGCCTTTGCAGTTCGGGCTGGACTGTTCACATGAGGCACAGGGTCAAGACTGATTTGCATATGGCTGGGTCCAAACTGGAATGGCATGGTGAGCAACAAAACAATGGAGTTTGGTCCACATCTGTGTACTGGGGTGAATGTATGACATTGTTCTGCATTCTGTCCATCAAATGTTGTTTTGGCATTTGTCCCCTCGAGTGGGACAGGTATGCCCAGACATGGATCCTGTGCTCTCCATGCCACAGGAATCAAGCTATTGTGGCTGAAAGGGGGTGAAACCCAGAAACCGGTCCAGAGAGTACCTGGTTTAGCAGTTCGGGCTGGACTGTTCCCATGAGGCACAGGGTCAAAACTGATTTGCATATGGCTGGGTCCAAACTGGAATGGCATGGTGAGGAAAAAAACGATGGATTTAGGCCCAGATCTATGTACTGGGGTGAATGTATGACATTGTTCTGCATTCTGCCCATCAAATGTTGTTTTTACATTTGTCACCCCAAGTGGGACGGGTATGCCCAGACGTGGGTCCAGTGCTCTCCATACCACTGGAATCAAGCTATCCTGGCTGATGAGGGGTGAAACCCCGAAACCGGTCCTGGATGCCTGTTTCTGGTCCAGGAAGGTGCTGGCTTGGCAGTTCGGGCTAGACTGTTCCCATGAGGCACAGGGTCAAGACTGATTTGCATATGGCTGGGTCCAAACTGGAATGGCATGGTGAGCAATACAAAAATGGATTTAGGCCCAGATCTCTGTATTAGGGTGAATGTATGACATTGTTCTGCATTCTGTCCATCAACTGTTGTTTTTGCATTTGTCACCCCGAGTGGGACGGGTATGGTCAGACGTGGGTCCCGTGCTCTCCATGCCACTGGAATCAAGCTATCCTGGCTGAAGAGGGGTGAAACCCCGAAACCAGTCCTATAATGCCTCTTTCCGGTCCAGGGAGGGTCTGGCTTGGCATTTGGGCTGGACTGTTCCCATGAGGCACAGGGTCAAGACTGATTTGCATATGGCTGTGTCCAAACTGGAATGGCATGTTGAGCAAAAAAACAATGCATTTAGGCCCAGATCTCTGTACTGGGGTGAATGTATGACATTGTTCTGTATTCTGTCCTTCAACTTTTGTTTTTGCATTTGTCACCTAGAGTGGGACGGGTATGCCCAGACGTGGGTCCCGTGCTCTCCATGCCACTGGAATCAAGCTATCCTGGCTGAAGAGGGGTGAAACCCCGAAACCGGTCCTAGGATGCCTGTTTCCAGTCCAGGGAGGGCCTTTCATGGCATTGCGGGCTGGACTATTCCCATGAGGCACAGGATCAAGACTGATTTGCATATGGCTAGGTCCAAACTGGAATGGCATGGTGAGAAAAAAAAACAATGGATTTAGGCCCAGATCTCTGTACTGCGGTGAATGTATTACATTGTTCTGCATTCTGTCCATCAACTATTGTTTTTGCATTTGTCACCCCGAGTGGGACGGGTATGCCCAGACGTTGGTCATGTGCTCTCCATGCCACTGGTATCAAGCTATCCTGGCTGAAGAGGGGTGATACCCCGAAACCGGTCCTAGGATGCCTGTTTCCGGTCCACGGAGGGCCTCGTATGACAGTTCGGCCTGGATTGTACACATGAGGCAGAGGGTCAGGACTGATTTGCAGATTGCTGTGTCCAAACTGGAATGGCATGGTGAGCAAAAAAACTATGGATTTAAGCCCAGATCTCTGTACTGGGGTGGATGTATGACATTGTTCTGCATTCTGTCCATCAACAGTTGTTTTTGCATTTGTCACCCCAAGTGGGACGGGAATGCCCAGACGTGGGTCCCGTGCTCTCCATGCAACTGGAATAAAGCTATCCTGGCTGAAGAGGGGTGAAACCCCAAAACCGGTCCTAGAATGCCTGTTTCCAGTCCAGGGAGGGCCTGGACTGGCAGTTCGGGCTGGACTATTCCCATGAGGCACAGGGTCAAAACTGATTTGCATATGGCTGGGTCCAAACTGGAATGGCATGGTGAGCAACAATACGATGGATTTAGGCCCGGATCTCTGTACTGGGGTGAATTTATGACATTGTTCTGCAGTCTGTCCATCAACTTTTGTTTTTGCATTTGTCAACCCGAGTGGGATGGGTATGCACAGAAGTGGGTCCGGTGCTCTCCAAGCCACTGGAATCAAGCTATCCTGGCTGAAGAGGGGTGAAACCCCGAAACGGGTCCTATAATGCCTGTTTCCTGTCCAGGGAGGGCCTGGCTTGGCAGTTCGGGCTGGACTGTTCCCATGAGGCACAGGGTCAAGACTGATTTACATATGGCTGTGTCCAAACTGGAATTGCATGTTGAGCAAAAAAACAATGCATTTATGCCCAGATCTCTGTACTGGGGTGAATGTATGACATTGTTCTGTATTCTGTCCATCAACTTTTGTTTTTTCATTTGTCACCTCGAGTGGGACGGGTATGCCTAGACGTGGGTCCCGTGCTCTCCATGCCACTGGAATCAAGCTATCCTGGCTGAAGAGGGGTGAAACCCCGAAACTGGTCCTAGGATGGCAGTTTCTGGTCCAGGGAGGGGCTGGCTTGGCAGTTCGGGCTGGACTGTTTCCATGAGGCACAGGGTCAAGACTGATTTGCATGTGGCTGGGACCAAACAGGAATGGTATGGTGAGCAATAAAAAATGGATTTAGGCTCAGATCTCTGTACTGGGGTGAATGTATGACATTGTTCTGCAATCTGTCCATCAACTGCTGTTTTTGCATTTGTCACCCTGAGTGGGACGGGAATGCCCAGATGTGGGTCTCATGCTCTCCATGCCACTGGAATCAAGCTATCCTGGCTGAAGAGAGGTGAAACCCCGACACCGGTCCTAGGATGCCTGTTTACGGTCCAGGGAGGGCCTGGCTTGGCAGTTCGGGCTGGACTGTTCCCATGAGGCACAGGGTCAGGACTGATTTGCATATTGCTGGGTCCACACTGGAATGGCATGATGAGCAAAAATACGATGGATTTAGGCCCAGATCTCTGTACTGGGGTGAATTTATGACATTGATCTGCAGTCTGTCCATCAACTTTTGTTTTTGCATTTGTCAACCCGATTGGGACGGGTATGCCCAGACGTGTGTCCCGTGCTCTCTATGCCACTGGAATCAAGCTATCCTGGCTGAAGAGGGGTGAAACCCCGAAACCGGTCCTAGGATGCCTGTTTCCAGTCCAGGGAGGGCCTGGCGTGGCATTTCGGGCTGGACTATTCCCATGACGCACAGGGTCAAGACTGATTTGCATATGGCTAGGTCCAAACTGGAATGGCATGGTGAGAAAAAAAAACGATGGATTTAGGCCCAGATCTCTGTACTGCGGTGAATGTATTACATTGTTCTGCATACCGTCCATCAACTGTTGTTTTTGCATTTGTCACACCAGTTAGGACCGTTATGCCCAGACGTGGGTCCCGTGCTCTCCATACCACTGGAATCAAGCTATCCTGGCTGATGAGTGGTGAAACCCCGAAACCGGTCTTAGGATGCCTGTTTCTGGTCCAGGGAGGTCTAGGCTTGGCAGTTTGGGCTGGACTGTTCCCATACTGCACAGTGTCATGACTGATTTGCATATGGCAGGGTCCAAACTAGAATGGCATGTTGAGCAAAAAAACTATGGATTTAGTCCCAGATTTCTGTACTGGGGTGAATGTATGACATTGTTCTGCATTCTGTCCATCAATTGTTGTTTTTGCATTTGTCACCCCGAGTGGGACAGGTATGCCCAGACGTGGGTCACGTGATCTCCATGCCACTGGAATGAAGCTATCCTGGCTGAAGAGGGGTGATACCCCGAAACCGGTCCTGGGATGCCTGTTTCCGGTCCACGGAGGGCCTCGTTTGACAGTTTGGCCTGGATTGTACACATGAGGCAGAGGGTCAGGACTGATTTGCAGATTGCTGTGTCCAAACTGGAATGGCATGGTGAGCAAAAAAACTATGGATTTAATCCCAGATCTCTGTACTGGGGTGGATGTATGACATTGTTCTGCATTCTGTCCATCAACTGTTGTTTTTGCATTTGTCACCCCAAGTGGGACGGGTATGCCCAGACGTGGGTCCCGTGCTCTCCATGCAACTGGAATAGAGCTATCCTGGCTTAAGAGGGGTGAAACCCCGAAACCGGTCCTAGAATGCCTGTTTCCAGTCCAGGGAGGGCCTGGACTGGAAGTTCGGGCTGGACTATTCCCATGAAGCACAGGGTCAAAACTGATTTGCATATGGCTGGGTCCAAACTGGAATGGCATGGTGAGCAAAAATACGATGGATTTAGGCCCAGATCTCTGTACTGGGGTGAATTTATGTCATTGTTCTGCAGTCTGTCCAGCAACTTTTGTTTTTGCATTTGTCAACTCGAGTGGGATGGGTATGCCCAGACGTGGGTCCGGTGCTCTCCAAGCCACTGGAATCAAGCTATCCTGGCTGAAGAGGGGTGAAACCCAGAATCGGGTCCTATAATGCCTGTTTCCGGTCCAGGGAGGGCCTGGCTTGGCAGTTCGGGCTGGACTGTTCCCATGAGGCACAGGGTCAAGACTGATTTACATACGGCTGTGTCCAAACTGGAATGGCATGTTGAGCAAAAAAACGATGCATTTATGCCCATATCTCTGTACTGGGGTGAATGTATGACATTGTTCTGTATTCTGTCCATCAACTTTAGTTTTTTCATTTGTCACCTCGAGTGGGACGGGTATGCCTAGACGTGGTCCCGTGCTCTCCATGCCACTGGAATCAAGCTATCCTGGCTGAAGAGGGGTGAAACCCCGAAACTGGTCCTAGGATGGCAGTTTCTGGTCCAGGGAGGGGCTGACTTGGCAGTTCGGGCTGGACTGTTCCCATGAGGCACAGGGTCAAGACTGATTTGCATATGGCTGGGTCCAAACAGGAATGGTATGGTGCGCAATAAAAAATGGATTTAGGCTCAGATCTCTGTACTGGGGTGAATGCATGATATTGTTCTGCAATCTGTCCATCAACTGCTGTTTTTGCATTTGTCACCCCGAGTGGGACGGGTAGGCCCAGACGTGGGTCCCATGCTCTCCATGCCACTGGAATCAAGCTATCCTGGCTGAAGAGGGCTGAAACCCCGACACCGGTCCTAGGATGCCTGTTTACGGTCCAGGGAGGGCCTGGCTTGGCAGTTCGGGCTGGACTGTTCCCATGAGGCACAGGGTCAGGACTGATTTGCATATTGCTGGGTCCACACTGGAATGGCATGATGAGCAAAAATACGATGGATTTAGGCCCAGATCTCTGTACTGGGGTGAATTTATGACATTGATCTGCAGTCTGTCCATCAACTTTTGTTTTTGCATTTGTCAACCCGAGTGGGACGGGTATGCCCAGACGTGGGTCCTGTGCTCTCCAAGCCACTGGAATCACGCTATCCTTGCTGAAGAGGGGTGAAACCCCGAAACCGGTCCTATAATGCCTGTTTCCGGTCCAGGGAGGGCCTGGCTTGGCAGTTCGGGCTGGACAGTTCCCATGAGGCACAGGGTCAAGACTGATTTGCATATGGCTGTGTCCAAACAGGAATGGCAGGTTGAGCAAAAAAATGATGCAATTAGGCCCAGATCTTTGTACTGGGGTGAATGTATGACATTGTTCTGTATTCTGTCCATCAACTTTTGTTTTTGCATTTGTCACCTCGAGTGGGACGGGTATGCCCAGACGTGGGTCCCATGCTCTCCGTGCCACTGGAATCAAGCTATCCTGGCTGAAGAGGGCTGAAACCCCGAAATCGGTCCTAGGATGCCTCTTTCTGGTCCAGGGAGGGGCTGGCTTGGCAGTTCGGGCTGGACTGTTCCCATGCGGCACAGGGTCAAGACTGATTTGCATATGGCTGGGTCCAAACTGGAATGGCATGGTGAGCAATAAAAAAATTGATTTAGGCCCAGATCTCTGTACTGGGGTGAATCTATGACATTGTTCTGCATTCTGCCTATCAACTGTTGTTTTTGCATTTGTCATCCCGAGTGTGACGGGTATGCCCTGACGTGGGTCCCGTGCTCTCCATGCCACTGGAATCAAGCTATCCTGGCTGAAGAGGCGTGAAACCCTGAAACCGGTCCTAGGATGCCTGTTTACGGTCCAGGGAGGGTCTGGCTTGGCAGTTCGGGCTGGACTGTTCCCATGAGGCACAGGGTCAGGACTGATTTGCATATTGCTGGGTCCACACTGGAATGGCATGATGAGCAAAAATACGATGGATTTAGGCCCAGATCTCTGTACTGGGGGTAATTTATGACATTGTTCTGCAGTCTGTCCATGAACTTTTGTTTTTGCATTTGTCAACCCTAGTGGGACGGGTATGCCCAGACGTGGGTCCTGTGCTCTCCAAGCCACTGGAATCAAGCTATCCTGGCTGAAGAGGGGTGAAACCCTGAAACCGGTCCTAGGAAGCCTGTTTCCAGTCCAGGGAGGGCCTAGCATGGCAGTTCAGGCTAGACTGTTCCCATGAGGCACAGGGTCAAGACTGATTTGCATATGGCTGGGTCCAAACTGGAATGTCATGTTGTGCAAAAAAAAGATGGATTTAGTCCCAGATTTCTGTACTGGGGTGAATGTATGACATTGTTCTGCATTCTGTCTATCAACTGTTGTTTTTGCATTTGTCACCCCGAGTGGGACGGGTATGGCCAGACGTGGGTCCCGTGCTCTCCATGCCACTGGAATCAAGGTATTCTGGCTGAAGAGGGGTGAAACCCTGAAACCGGTCCTAGGATGCCTGTTTCCGGTCCAGGGAGGGCCTGGCTTGGCAGTTCGGGCTGGACTGCTCCCATGAGGCACAGGGTCAGGACTGATTTCGATATTGCTGGGTCCACACTAGAATGGCATGATGAGCAAAAATATGATGGATTTAGGCCCAGATCTCTGTACTGGGGTGAATGTATGACATTGTTCTGTATTCTGTCCTTCAACTTTTGTTTTTGCATTTGTCACCTCGAGTGGGACGGGTATGCCCAGACGTGGGTCCCGTGCTCTCCATGCCTCTGGAATCAAGCTATCCGGGCTAAAGAGGGGTAAAACCCCGAAACCGGTCCTAGGATGCCTGTTTCCAGTCCAGGGTGGGCCTGGCGTGGCATTTCGGGCTGGACTATTCCCATGAGGCACAGGGTCAAGACTGATTTGCATATGGCTGGGTCCAAACAGGAATGGCATGGTGAGTAAAAAAACAATAGACATAGGCCCAGATCTCTGTACTGCGGTGAATGTATGACATTGTTCTGCATCCTGTCCATCAACTGTTGTTTTTGCATTTGTCACACCAGGTGGGACGGGTATGCCCAGACGTGGGTCACATGCTCTCCATGCCACTGGAATCAAGCTATCCCGGCTGAAGAGGGGTGAAACCCCGAAACCGGTCCTAGGATGCCTGTTTATGGTCCAGGGAGGGCCTGGCTTGGCAGGTCGGGCTCGACTGTTCCCATGAGGCACAGGGTCAGGACTGATTTGCATATTACTGGGTCCACGCTGGAATGGCATGATGAGCAAAAATATGATGGATTTGGGCCCAGATCTCTGTACTGGGGTTAATTTATGACATTGTTCTGCAGTCTGTCCATCAACTTTTGTTTTTGCATTTGTCAACCCGAGTGGGACGGGTATGCCCAGACGTGGGTCCTGTGCTCTCCAAGCCACTGGAATCAAGCTATCCTTGCTGAAGAGGGGTGAAACCCCGAAACCGGTCCTATAATGCCTGTTTGCGGTCCAGGGAGGGCCTGTCTTGGCAGTTCAAGCTGGACTGTTCCCATGAGGCACAGGGTCAAGACTGATTTGCATATGGCTGTGTCCAAACTGGAATGGCATTTTGAGCAAAAAAACTATGCAATTAGGCCCAGATCTCTGTACTGGGGTGAATGTATGACATTGTTCTGTATTCTGTCCATCAACTTTTGTTTTAGCATTTGTCACCTCGAGTGGGATGGGAATGGCCAGACGTGGGTCCCGTGCTCTCCATGCCACTGGAATCAAGGTATACTGGCTGAAGAGGGGTGAAACCCTGAAACCGGTCCTAGGATGCCTGTTTCTGGTCCAGGGAGGGGCTGGCTTGGCAGTTCGGGCTGGACTCTTCCCATGCGGCACAGGGTCAAGACTGATTTGCATATGGCTGGGTCCAAACTGGAATGGCATTGTGAGCAATAAAAAAATTGGTTTAGGCCCAGATCTCTGTACTGGAGTGAATGTATGACATTGTTCTGCATTCTGCCTATCAACTGTTGTTTTTGCATTTGTCATCCCTAGTGTGACGGGTATGCCCAGACGTGGGTCCCATGCTCTCCATGCCACTGGAATCAAGGGATACTGGCTGAAGAGGGGTGAAACCCTGAAACTGGTCCTAGGATGCCTGTTTCCGGTCCAGGGAGGGCCTGGCTTGGCAGTTCGGGCTGGACTGCTCCCATGAGGCACAGGGTCAGGACTGATTTCAATATTGCTGGGTCCACACTAGAATGGCATAATGAGCAAAAATACGATGGATTTAGGCCCAGATCTCTGTACTGGGGTGAATGTATTACATTGTTCTGCATTCTGTCCATCAACTTTTGTTTTTGCATTCGTCAACCCTTGTGGGACGGGTATGCCCAGACATTGTTCCTGTGCTCTCAAAAGCCACTGGAATCAAGCTATTCCGGCTGAAGAGGGGTGAAACCCCGAAACCGGTTCTATAATGCCTGTTTCCGGTCCAGGGAGGGTCTGGCTTTGCAGTTCGGGCTGGACTGTTCCCATGAGGCACAGGGTCAAGACTGATTTGCATATGGCAGTGTCCAAACTGGAATGGCATGTTGAGCAAAAAAACGATGCATTTAGGCCCAGATCTCTGTACTGGGGTGAATGTATGACATTGTTCTGTATTCTGTCCTTCAACTGTTGTTTTTGCATTTGTCACCCCGAGTGGGACACGTATGCCCAAACGTGGGTCCCGTGCTCTCCATGCCTCTGGAATCAAGCTATCCGGGCTGAAGAGGGGTAAAACCCCGAAACCGGTCCTAGGATGCCTGTTTCCAGTCCAGGGTGGGCCTGGCGTGGCATTTCGGGCTGGACTATTCCCATGAGGCACAGGGTCAAGACTGATTTGCATATGGCTGTGTCCAAACTGGAATGGCATGGTGAGCAAAAAAACAATAGACTTAGGCCCAGATCTCTGTACTGCGGTGAATGTATGATATTGTTCTGCATCCTGTCCATCAACTGTTGTTTTTGCATTTGTCACACCAGGTGGGACGGGTATGCCCAGACGTGGGTCACATGCTCTCCATGCCACTGGAATCAAGATATCCCGGCTGAAGAGGGGTGATACCCCGAAACCAGTCCTAGGATGCCTGTTTCCAGTCCAGGGAGGGCCTAGCTTGGCAGTTCGGGCTGGAATGTTCCCATGAGGCACAGGGTCAAGGCTGATTTGCATATGGCTGGGTCCAAACTGGAATGGCATGGTGAGCAAAAAAACGATGGATTTAGTCCCAGATCTCTGCACTGGGGTGAATGTATCACATTGTTCTGCATTCTGTCCAGCAACTGTTGTTTTGTATTTGTCACCCCGAGTGGGACGGGTATGCCCAGTCGTGGGTCCTGTGCTCTCCATACCACTGGAATCAAGCTATCCTGGCTGATGAGGGGTGAAACCCCGAAACCGGTCCTAGGATGCCTGTTTCTAGTCCAGGGAGGTGCTGGCTTGGCAGTTCGGGCTGGACTGTTCCCATGAGGCACAGGGTCAGGACTGATTTGCATATTGCTGGGTCCACACTGGAATGGCATGATGAGCAAAAATACGATGGATTTAGGCCCAGATCTCTGTACCTGGGTGAGTTTATGACATTGTTCTGCAGTCTGTCCATCAAGTTTTGTTTTTGCATTTGTCAACCCGAGTGGAACGGGTATGCCCAGATGTGGGTCTGGTGCTCTCCAAGCCACTGGAATCAAGCTATCCTGGCTGAAGAGGGGTGAAATCCCGAAACCGGTCCTATAATGCCTGTTTCCGGTCCAGGGAGGGCTGGCTTGGCAGTTCGGGCTGGACTGTTCCCATGAGGCACAGGGTCAAGACTGATTTGCATATGGCTGTGTCCAAACTGGAATGGCATGTTGAGCAAAAAAACGATGCATTTAGGCCCAGATCTCTGTACTGGGGTGAATGTATGACATTGTTCTGTATTCTGCCCATCAACTTTTGTTTTTGCATTTGTCACCTCGAGTGAGATGGGTATGCCCAGACGTGGGTTCCGTTATCTCCATGCCACTGGAATCAAGCTATCCTGGCTGAAGAGGGGTGAAACCCGGAAACTGATCCTAGGATGTCTGTTTCCAGTCCAGGTAGGGCCTGGCGTGGCAGTTCGGGCCGGACTATTCCCATGAGGCACAGGGTCAAGACTGATTTGCATATGGCTGGGTCCAAACTGGAATGGCTTGGTGAGCAAAAAAACAATGGATTTAGGCCCAGATCTCTGTACTGCGGTGAATGTATGACATTGTTCTGCATTCTGTCCATCAACTGTTGTTTTTGCATTTGTCACCCCGAGTGGGACGGGTGTGCCCAGACGTGGGTCCGGTGCTCTCCAAGCCACTGGAATCAAGCTATCCTGGCTGAAGAGGGGTGAAACCCCGAAACCGGTCCTATAATGCCTGTTTCCAGTCCAGGGAGGGCCTGGACTGGCATTTCGGGCTGGACTATTCCCATGAGGCACAGGGTCAAAACTGATTTGCATATGGCTGGGTCCAAACTGGAATGGCATGGTGAGCAAAAAAACAATGGACTTAGGCCCAGATCTCTGTACTGCGGTGAATGTATGACATTGTTCTGCATTCTGTCCATCAACGGTTGTTTTTGCATTTGTCACCCCAAGTGGGACGGGTATGCCCAGACGTGGGTCCCGTGCTCTCCATACCACTGGAATCAAGCTATCCTGGCTGATGAGGTGTGAAACCCCGAAACCGGTCCTAGGATGCCTGTTTCTGGTCCAGGGAGGTGCTGGCTTGGCAGTTCGGGCTGGAGTGTTCCCATGAGGCACAGGGTCAAGACTGATTTGCATATGGCTGTGTCCAAACTGGAATGGCATGTTGAGCAATAAGAAAATTGATTTAGGCTCAGCTCTCTGTACTGGGGTGAATGTATGACATTGTTCTGCATTCTGTTCATCAACTGTTGTTTTTGCATTTGTCACCCCGAGTGGGACGGGTATGCCCAGACGTGGGTACCATGCTCTCCATGCCACTGGAATCAAGCTATCCTGGCTGAAGAGAGGTGAAACCTCGTCCCCCGTCCTAGGATGCCTGTTCACGGTCCAGGGAGAGCCTGGCTTGGCAGTTCGGGCTGGACTGTTCCCATGAGGCACAGGGTCAGGACTGATTTGCATATTGCTGGGTCCACACTGGAATGGCATGATGAGCAAAAATACGATGGATTTAGGCCAAGATCTCTATACTGGGGTGAATTTATGACATTGTTCTGCAGTCTGTCCATCAACTTTTGTTTTTGCATTTGTCAACCCGAGTGGGACGGGTATGCCCAGACGTGGGTCCGGTGCTCTCCAAGCCACTGGAATCAAGCTATCCTTGCTGAAGAGGGGTGAAACCCCGAAACCGGTCCTATAATGCCTGTTTGCTGTCCAGGGAGGGCCTGGCTTGGCAGTTCGGGCTGGACTGCTCCCATGAGGCACAGGGTCAGGACTGATTTGCAAATGGCTGGGTCCAAACTGGAATGGCATGGTGAGCAATAAAAAAATGGATTTAGGCTAAGATCTCTGTACTGGGGTGAATTTAAGACATTGTTCTGCAGTCTGTCCATCGACTTTTGTTTTTGCATTTTTCAACCCGAGTGGGATGGGTATGCCCAGACGTGAGTCCGGTGCTCTCCAAGCCACTGGAATTAAGCTATCCTGGCTGAAGAGGGGTGAAACCCCGAAACCGGTCTTATAATGCCTGTTTCCGGTCCAGGGAGGGCCTGGCTTGGCAGTTCGGGCTGGACTTTTCCCATGAGACACAGGGTCAAGACTGATTTGCATATGGCTGGGTCCAAAGTGGAATGGCATGTGAGCAATAAAAAAATGGATTTAGGCTAAGATATCTGTACTGGGGTGAATGTATGAGATTGTTCTGCATTCTGTCCATCAACTGCTGTTTTTGCATTCGTCACCCTGAGTGGGACGGGTATGCCCAGACGTGCGTCCCATGCTCTCCATGCCACTGGAATCAAGCTATCCTGGCTGAAGAGGGGTGAAACCCCGACACCAGTGCTAGGATGCCTGTTTACGGTCCAGGGAGGGCCTGGTTTGGCAGTTCGGGCTGGACTGTTCCCATGAGGTACAGGGTCAGGACTGATTTGCATATTGCTGGGTCCACACTGGAATGGCATGATGAGCAAAAATACGATGGCTTTAGGCCCAGATCTCTGTACTGGGGTGAATTTATGACATTGTTCTGCAGTCTGTCCATCAAGTTTTGTTTTTGCATTTGTCAACCCGAGTGGGACGGGTAGGCCCAGACGTGGGTCTGGTGCTCTCCAAGCCACTGGAATCAAGCTATCCTGGCTGAAGAAGGGTGAAACCCCGAAACCGGTCCAATAATGCCTGTTTCCGGTCCAGGGAGGGCCTGGCTTGGCAGTTCGGGCTGGACTGTTCCCATGAGGCACAGGGTCAAGACTGATTTGCATATGGCTGTGTCCAAACTGGAATGGCATGTTGAGCAAAAAAATGATGCATTTAGGCCCAGATCTCTGTACCGGGGTGAATGTATGACATTGTTCTGTATTCTGTCCATCAACTTTTGTTTTTGCATTTGTCACATCGAGTGGGACGGGTATGCCCAGACGTGGGTTCCGTGCTCTCCATGCCACTGGAATCAAGATATCCTGGCTGAAGAGGGGTGAAACCCCGAAACCGGTCCTAGGATGTCTGTTTCCAGTCCAGGGAGGGCCCGGCGTGGCAGTTTGGGCTGGACTATTCCCATGAGGCACAGGGTCAAGACTGATTTGCATATGGCTGGGTCCAAACTGGAATGGCATGGTGAGCAAAAAATAATGGATTTAGGCCCAGATCTCTGTACCGCGGTGAATGTATGACATTGTTCTGCATCCTGTCCATCAACTGTTGTTTTTGCATTTGTCACCCCAAGTAGGACGGGTATGCCCAGATGTGGGTCCCGTGCTCTCCATACCACTGGAATCAAGCTATCCTGGCTGATGAGGGGTGAAACCCCGAAACCGGTCCTAGGATGCCTGTTTCTTGTCCAGGGAGGTGCTGGCTTGGCAGTTCGGGCTGGACTGTTCCCATGAGGCACAGGGTCAAGACTGATTTGCATATGGCTGGGTCCAAACTGGAATGGCATGGTGAGCAATAAAAAAAGGATTTAGGCTCAGATCTCTGTACTGGGGTGAATGTATGACATTGTTCTGCATTCTGTTCATCAACTGTTGTTTTTGCATTTGTCACCCTGAGTGGGACGGGTATGCTCATACGTTGGTCCCATGCTCTCCATGCCACTGGAATCATGCTATCCTGGCTGAAGAGGGGTGAAACCCCGACACCGGTCCTATAATGCCTGTTTCCTGTCCAGGGAGGGCCTGGCTTGGCAGTTCGGGCTGGACTGTTCCCATGAGACACAGGGTCAAGACTTATTTGCATATGGCTGTGTCCAAACTGGAATGGCAAGTTGAGCAAAAATTCGATGCATTTAGTCCCAGATCTCTGTACTGGGGTGAATGTATGACATTGTTCTGTATTCTGTCCATCAACTTTTGTTTTTGCATTTGTCACCTCGAGTGGGACGGGTATGCCCAGTCGTGGGTCCCGTGCTCTCCATGCCACTGGAATCAAGCTATCCTGGCTGAAGAGGGGTGAAACCCCGAAACTGGTCCTAGGATGCCTGTTTCTGGTCCAGGGAGGGCCTGGCTTGGCAGATCGGGCTGGACTGTTCCCATGAGGCACAGGGTCAAGACTGATTTGCATATGGCTGGGTCCAAACTGGAATGGAATGGTGAGCAAAAATATGCTGGATTTAGGCCCAATTCTCTGTACGGGGGTGAATTTATGACATAGTTCTGCAGTCTGTCCATCAACTTTTGTTTTTGCATTTGTCAACCTGAGTGGGACGGGTATGCCCAGACGTGGGTGTGGTGCTCTCCAAGCCACTGGAATCAAGCTATCCTGGCTGAAGAGGGGTGAAACCCTGAAACCGGTCCCATAATGCCTGTTTCCGGTCCAGGGAGGGCCTGGCTTGGCAGTTCGGGCTGGACTGTTCCCATGAGGCACAGGGTCAAGACTGATTTGCATATGGCTGTGTCCAAACTGGAATGGCATGTTGAGCAAAAAAATGATGCATTTAAGCCCAGATCTCTGTACTGGGGTGAATGTATGACATTGTTCTGTATTCTGTCCATCAACTTTTGTTTTCGCATTTGTCACCTCGAGTGGGATGGGTATGCCCAGACGTGGGTCCCGTGCTCTCCATGCCTCTGGAATCAAGCTATCCTGGCTGAAGAGGGGTGAAACCCCGAAACTGGTCCTAGGATGCCTGTTTCTGGTCCTGGGAGGGGCTGGCTTGGCAGTTCGGGCTGGACTGTTCCCATGAGGCACAGGGTCAAGACTGATTTGCATATGGCTGGGTCCAAACTGGAATGGCATGTTGAGCAAAAAAAGATGGGTTTAGTCCCAGATTTCTGTACTTGGGTGAATGTTTGACATTGTTCTGTATTCTGTCCATCAACTGTTGTTTTTGCATTTGTCACCCCGAGTGGGACGGGTATGCCCAGACGTGGGTCATGTGCTCTCCATGCCACTGGAATCAAGCTATCCTGGCTGAAGAGGGGTGATACTCCGAAACCGGTACTAGGATGCCTGTTTCCAGTCCAGGGTGGGTCTAGATTGGCAGTTCAGGCTGGAATGTTCCCATGAGGCACAGGGTCAAGACTGATTTGCATATGGCTGGGTCCAAACTGGAATGGCATGGTGAGCAAAAAAACGATGGATTTAGACACAGATCTCTCTACTGGGGTGAATGTATGACATTGTTCTGCATTCTGTCCATCAACTGTTGTTTTGTATTTGTCACCCTGAGTGGGACGGGTATGCCCAGTCGTGGGTCCCGTGCTCTCCATACCACTGGAATAAAGCTATCCTTGCTGAAGAGGGGTGAAACCCTGAAACCGGTCCCATAATGCCTGTTTCCGGTCCAGGGAGGGCCTGGCTTGGCAGTTCGGGCTGGACTGTTCCCATGAGGCACAGGGTCAAGACTGATTTGCATATGGCTGTGTCCAAACTGGAATGGCATGTTGAGCAAAAAAATGATGCATTTAAGCCCAGATCTCTGTACTGGGGTGAATGTATGACATTGTCCTGTATTCTGTCCATCAACTTTTGTTTTCGCATTTGTCACCTCGAGTGGGATGGGTATGCCCAGACGTGGGTCCCGTGCTCTCCATGCCTCTGGAATCAAGCTATCCTGGCTGAAGAGGGGTGAAACCCCGAAACTGGTCCTAGGATGCCTGTTTCTGGTCCTGGGAGGGGCTGGCTTGGCAGTTCGGGCTGGACTGTTCCCATGAGGCACAGGGTCAAGACTGATTTGCATATGGCTGGGTCCAAACTGGAATGGCATGGTGAGCAATAAAAAAATGTATGTAGGCCCAGATCTCTGTACTGGGGTGAATGTATGACATTGTTCTGCATTCTGCCTATCAACTGTTGTTTTTGCATTTGTCATCCCGAGTGGGACGGGTAAGCCCAGACGTGGGTCCCGTGCTCTCCATGCCACTGGAATCAAGCTATCCTGGCTGAAGAGGGGTGAAACCCCGAAACCGGTCCTAGGAAGCCTGTTTCCAGTCAAGGGAGAGCCTAGCTTGGCATTTCAGGCTGGACTGTTCTCATGAGGCACAGGGTCAAGACTGATTTACATATGGCTGGGTCCAAACTGGAATGGCATGTTGAGCAAAAAAAGATGGGTTTAGTCCCAGATTTCTGTACTTGGGTGAATGTTTGACATTGTTCTGTATTCTGTCCATCAACTGTTGTTTTTGCATTTGTCACCCCGAGTGGGACGGGTATGCCCAGACGTGGGTCATGTGCTCTCCATGCCACTGGAATCAAGCTATCCTGGCTGAAGAGGGGTGATACTCCGAAACCGGTACTAGGATGCCTGTTTCCAGTCCAGGGTGGGTCTAGATTGGCAGTTCAGGCTGGAATGTTCCCATGAGGCACAGGGTCAAGACTGATTTGCATATGGCTGGGTCCAAACTGGAATGGCATGGTGAGCAAAAAAACGATGGATTTAGACACAGATCTCTCTACTGGGGTGAATGTATGACATTGTTCTGCATTCTGTCCATCAACTGTTGTTTTGTATTTGTCACCCTGAGTGGGACGGGTATGCCCAGTCGTGGGTCCCGTGCTCTCCATACCACTGGAATAAAGCTATCCTTGCTGAAGAGGGGTGAAACCCTGAAACCGGTCCTAGGATGCCTGTTTCCGGTCCAGGGAGGCCCTGGCTTGGCAGTTCGGGCTGGACTGCTCCCATATGGCACAGGGTCAGGACTGATTTGCATATTGCTGGATCCACACTAGAATTGCATGATGAGCAAAAACACAATGGATTTAGGCCCAGATCTCTGTACTGGGGTGAATGTATGGCATTGTTCTGCATTCTGTCCATCAACTTTTGTTTTTGCATTTGTCAACCCCGGTGGGACGGGTATGCCCAGACATGGGTCCTGTGCTCTCCAAGCCACTGGAATCAAGCTATCCTGGCTGAAGAGGGGTGAAACCCCGAAACCGGTCCTATAAGGCCTGTTTCCAGTCCAGGGAGGGTCTGGCTTGGCAGTTCGGGCTGGACTGTTCCCAAGAGGCACAGGGTCAAGACTGATTTGCATATGGCTGTGTCCAACCTGGAATGGCATGTTGAGCAAATAAATCAATGCATTTAGGCCCAGATCTCTGTACCAGGGAGAATGTATGACATTGTTCTGTATTCTGTCCTTCAACATTTGTTTTTGCATTTGTCACCTCGAGTGGGACTTGTATGCCCAGACGTGGGTCCCGTGCTCTCCATGCCACTGGAATCAAGCTATCCTGGCTGAAGAGGGGTGAAACCCCGAAACCGGTCCTAGGAAGCCTGTTTCCAGTCAAGGGAGAGCCTAGCTTGGCATTTCAGGCTGGACTGTTCTCATGAGGCACAGGGTCAAGACTGATTTACATATGGCTGGGTCCAAACTGGAATGGCATGTTGAGCAAAAAAAGATGGGTTTAGTCCCAGATTTCTGTACTTGGGTGAATGTTTGACATTGTTCTGTATTCTGTCCATCAACTGTTGTTTTTGCATTTGTCACCCCGAGTGGGACGGGTATGCCCAGACGTGGGTCATGTGCTCTCCATGGCACTGGAATCAAGCTATCCTGGCTGAAGAGGGGTGATACTCCGAAACCGGTACTAGGATGCCTGTTTCCAGTCCAGGGTGGGTCTAGATTGGCAGTTCAGGCTGGAATGTTCCCATGAGGCACAGGGTCAAGACTGATTTGCATATGGCTGGGTCCAAACTGGAATGGCATGGTGAGCAAAAAAACGATGGATTTAGACACAGATCTCTCTACTGGGGTGAATGTATGACATTGTTCTGCATTCTGTCCATCAACTGTTGTTTTGTATTTGTCACCCTGAGTGGGACGGGTATGCCCAGGCGTGGGTCCCGTGCTCTCCATACCACTGGAATAAAGCTATCCTTGCTGAAGAGGGGTGAAACCCTGAAACCGGTCCTAGGATGCCTGTTTCCGGTCCAGGGAGGCCCTGGCTTGGCAGTTCGGGCTGGACTGCTCCCATATGGCACAGGGTCAGGACTGATTTGCATATTGCTGGATCCACACTAGAATTGCATGATGAGCAAAAACACAATGGATTTAGGCCCAGATCTCTGTACTGGGGTGAATGTATGACATTGTTCTGCATTCTGTCCATCAACTTTTGTTTTTGCATTTGTCAACCCTGGTGGGACGGGTATGCCCAGACATGGGTCCTGTGCTCTCCAAGCCACTGGAATCAAGCTATCCTGGCTGAAGAGGGGTGAAACCCCGAAACCGGTCCTATAAGGCCTGTTTCCAGTCCAGGGAGGGTCTGGCTCGGCAGTTCGGGCTGGACTGTTCCCAAGAGGCACAGGGTCAAGACTGATTTGCATATGGCTGTGTCCAACCTGGAATGGCATGTTGAGCAAATAAATCAATGCATTTAGGCCCAGATCTCTGTACCAGGGAGAATGTATGACATTGTTCTGTATTCTGTCCTTCAACATTTGTTTTTGCATTTGTCACCTCGAGTGGGACTTGTATGCCCAGACGTGGGTCCCGTGCTCTCCATGCCACTGGAATCAAGCTATCCTGGCTGAAGAGGGGTGAAACCCCAAAACCGGTCCTAGGATGCCTGTTTCCAGTCCAGGGAGGGCCTGGCGTGGCATTTCGGGCTGGACTATTCCCATGAGGCACAGGGTCAAGACTGATTTGCATATGGCTGTGTCCAAACTGGAATGGCATGTTGAGCAAAAAAACGATTCATTTAGGCCCAGATCTCTGTACTGGGGTGCATGTATGACATTGTTCTGCAGTCTGTCCATCAACTTTTGTTTTTGCATTTGTCAACCCGAGTGGGATGGGTATGCCCAGATGTGGGTCCGGTGCTCTCCAAGCCACTGCAATCAAGCTATCCTTGCTGAAGAAGGGTGAAAGCCCGAAACCGGTCCTATAAAGCCTGTTTCCGGTCCAGGGAGGGCCTGGCTTCGCAGTTCGGGCTGGACTGCTCCCATGAGGCACAGGGTCAGGACTGATTTGCATATTGCTGGGTCCACACTAGAATGGCATGATGAGCAAAAATACGATGGATTTAGGCCCAGATCTCTGTACTGGGGTGAATGTATGACATTGTTCTGCATTCTGTCCTTCAACTTTTATTTTTGCATTTGTCACCTCGAGTGGGACGGGTATGCCCAGACTTGGGTTCCGTGCTCTCCATGCCACTGGAATCAAGCTATCCTGGCTGAAGAGGTGTGAAACCCGGAAACTGGTCCTAGGATGTCTGTTTCCAGTCCAGGGAGGGCCTGGCGTGGCAGTTCGGGCTGGACTATTCCCATGAGGCACAGGGTCAAGACTGATTTGCATATGGCTGGGTTTAAACTGGAATGGCGTGGTGTGCAAAAAAACGATGGATTTAGGCCTCAGATTTCTGTACTGGGGTGAATGTATGACATTGTTCTGCATTCTGTCCTTCAACTTTTATTTTTGCATTTGTCACCTCGAGTGGGACGGGTATGCCCAGACTTGGGTTCCGTGCTCTCCAAGCCACTGGAATCAAGCTATCCTGGCTGAAGAGGGGTGAAACCCCGAAACCGGTCCTATAATGGATGTTTCCGGTCCAGGGAGGGCCTGGCTTGCCAGTTCGGGCTGGACTGTTCCCATGAGGCACGGGGTCAAGACTGATTTACTTATGGCTGTGTCCAACCTGGAATGGCAAGTTGAGTAAAAAAACGATGCATTTATGCCCAGATCTCTGTACTGGGGTGAATGTATGACATTGTTCTGTATTCTGTCCATCAACTTTTGTTTTTGCATTTGTCACCTCGAATGGGACGGGTATGCCTAGACGTGGGTCCCGTGCTCTCCATGCCACTGGAATCAAGCTATCCTGGCTGAAGAGGGGTGAAACCCCGAAACCGGTCCTAGGATGGCAATTTCTGGTCCAGGGAGGGGCTGGCTTGGCAGTTTGGGCTAGACTGTTCCCATGAGGCACAGGGTCAAGACTGATTTGCAGATGGCTGGGTCCAAACAGGAATGGCATGGTGAGCAATAAAAAAATTGATTTAGGCTCAGATCTCTGTACTGGAGTGAATGTATGACATTGTTCTGCATTCTGTCCATCAACTGTTGTTTTTGCATTTGTCACCCTGAGTGGGACGGGTATGCCCAGACGTGGGTACCATGCTCTCCATGCCACTGGAATCAAGCTATCCTGGCTGAAGAGAGGTGAAACCCCGACCCCCGTCCTAGGATGCCTGTTCACGGTCCAGGGAGGGCCTGGCTTGGCAGTTCGGGCTGGACTGTTCCCATGAGGCACAGGGTCAGGACTGGTTTGCATATTGCTGGGTCCACACTGGAATGGCATGATGAGCAAAAATACGATGGATTTAGGCCCAGATCTCTATACTGGGGTGAATTTATGACATTGTTCTGCAGTCTGTCCATCAACTTTTGTTTTTGCATTTGTCAACCCGAGTGGGACGGGTATGCCCAGACGTGAGTCCGGTGCTCTCCAAGCCACTGCAATCAAGCTATCCTTGCTGAAGAAGGGTGAAAGCCCGAAACCGGTCCTATAAAGCCTGTTTCCGGTCCAGGGAGGGCCTGGCTTCGCAGTTCGGGCTGGACTGCTCCCATGAGGCACAGGGTCAGGACTGATTTGCATATTGCTGGGTCCACACTAGAATGGCATGATGAGCAAAAATACGATGGATTTAGGCCCAGATCTCTGTACTGGGGTGAATGTATGACATTGTTCTGCATTCTGTCCTTCAACTTTTATTTTTGCATTTGTCACCTCGAGTGGGACGGGTATGCCCAGACTTGGGTTCCGTGCTCTCCATGCCACTGGAATCAAGCTATCCTGGCTGAAGAGGTGTGAAACCCGGAAACTGGTCCTAGGATGTCTGTTTCCAGTCCAGGGAGGGCCTGGCGTGGCAGTTCGGGCTGGACTATTCCCATGAGGCACAGGGTCAAGACTGATTTGCATATGGCTGGGTTTAAACTGGAATGGCGTGGTGTGCAAAAAAACGATGGATTTAGGCCTCAGATTTCTGTACTGGGGTGAATGTATGACATTGTTCTGCATTCTGTCCATCAACTGTTGTTTTTGCATTTGTCACCCCGAGTGGGACGGGTTTGGCCAGACGTGGGTCCCGTGCTCTCCATGCCACTGGAGTCAAGGTATCCTGGCTGAAGAGGGGTGAAACCCTGAAACCGGTCCTAGGATGCCTGTTTCCGGTCCAGGGTGGGCCTGGCTTGGCAGTTCAGGCTGGACTGCTCCCATGAGGCACAGGGTCAGGACTGATTTGCATATTGGTGGGTCCACACTAGAATGGCATGATGAACAAAAATACGATGGATTTAGGCCCAGATCTCTGTACTGGGGTGAATGTATGACATTGTTCTGCATTCTGTCCTTCAACTTTTGTTTTTGCATTTGTCACCTCGAGTGGGACGGGTATGCCCAGACGTGGGTCCCGTGCTCTCCATGCCACTGGAATCAAGCTATCCTGGCTGAAGAGGGGTGAAACCCCGAAAACGGTCCTAGGATGCCTGTTTCCAGTCCAGGGAGGGCCTGGCGTGGCATTTCGGTCTGGACTATTCCCATGAGGAACAAGGTCAAGACTGATTTGCATATGGCTTGGTCCAAACTGGAATGGCGAGCAAAAAAACGATGGATTTAGGCCCAGATCTCTGTACTGCGGTGAATGTATGACATTGTTCTGCATTCTGTCCTTCAACTTTTGTTTTTGCATTTGTCACCTCGAGTGGGACGGGTATGCCCAGACGTGGGTCCCGTGCTCTCCATGCCACTGGAATCAAGCTATCCTGGCTGAAGAGGGGTGAAACCCCGAAACCGGTCCTAGGATGCCTGTTTCTGGTCCAGGGAGGGCCTGGCTTGGCAGTTCGGGCTGGACTGTTCCCATGAGGCACAGGGTCAAGACTGATTTGCATATGGCTGTGTCCAAACTGGAATGGCATATTGAGCAAAAAAATTATGCATTTAAGCCCAGATCTCTGTACGGGGGTGAATGTATGACATTGTTCTGCATTCTGTCCATCAACTTTTGTTTTTGCATTTGTCATCGCGAGTGGGACGGGTATGCCCAGACGTGGGTCCGGTGCTCTCCAAGCCACTGGAATCAAGCTATCCTGGCTGAAGAGGGGTGAAACCCCGAAACCGGTCCTATAATGCCTGTTTCCGGTCCAGTTAGGGTCTGGCTTGGCAGTTCAGGCTGGACTGTTCCCATGAGGCATAGGGTCAAGACTGATTTGCATATGGCTGTGTCCAAACTGGAATGGCATGTTGAGCAAAAAAATGATGCATTTAGGCCCAGATCTCTGTACTGGGGTGAATGTATGACATTGTTCTGTATTCTGTCCATCAACTTTTGTTTTTACATTTGTCACCTCGAGTGGGACGAGTATGCCCAGACGTGGGTTCCGTGCTCTCCATGCCACTGGAATCAAGCTATCGCGGCTGAAGAGGGGTGAAACCCCAAAACCGGTCATAGGATGTCTGTTTCCAGTCCAGGGAGGGCCTGGCGTGGCAGTTCGGGCTGGACTATTCCCATGAGGCACAGGGTCAAGACTGATTTGCATATGTCTAGGTCCAAACTGGAATGACATGGTGAGCAAAAAAACTATGGATTTAGGCCCAGATCTCTGTACTGCGGTGAATGTATGACATTGTTTTGCATCCTGTCCATCAACTGTTGGTTTTGCATTTGTCACCAAAGTGGGACGGTTATGCCCAGATGTGGGTCCCGTGCTCTCCATACTACTGGAACCAAGCTATCCTGGCTGATGAGGGGTGAAACCCCGAAACCGGTCCTAGGATGCTTGTTTGTGGTCCAGGGAGGTGCTGGTTTGGCAGTTCGGGCTGGACTGTTCTCATGAGGCACAGGGTCAAGACTGATTTGCATATGGCTGGGTCCAAACTTGAATGGCATGGTGTGCAATACAAAAATGGATTTAGGCTCAGATCTCTGTGCTGGGGTGAATGTATGACAATGTTCTGCATTCTGTCCATCAACTGTTGTTTTTGCATTTGTCCCCCCGGGTGGAACAGGTATGCCCAGACGTGGGTCCCATGCTCTCCATGACACTAGAATCATGCTATCCTTTCTGAAGAGGGGTGAAACCCCGACACCGGTCCTAGGATGCCTGGTTCCGGTCCAGGGAGGGCCTGGCTTGGCAGTTTGGGCTGGACTGTTCCCATGAGGCACAGGGTCAGGACTGATTTGCATATTGCTGGGTCCACACTGGAATGGCATGATGAGAAAAATATGATGGATTTAGGACCAGATCTCTGTACTGGGGTGAATTTATGACATTGTTCTGTATTCTGTCCATCAACTTTTGTTTTTGCATTTGTCACCTCGAGTGGGACGAGTATGCCCAGACGTGGGTTCCGTGCTCTCCATGCCACTGGAATCAAGCTATCGCGGCTGAAGAGGGGTGAAACCCCAAAACCGGTCCTAGGATGTCTGTTTCCAGTCCAGGGAGGGCCTGGCGTGGCAGTGCGGGCTGGACTATTCCCATGAGGCACAGGGTGAAGACTGATTTGCATATGGCTGGGTCCAAACTGGAATGACATGGTGAGCAAAAAAACTATGGATTTAGGCCCAGATCTCTGTACTGCGGTGAATGTATGACATTGTTTTGCATCCTGTCCATCAACTGTTGGTTTTGCATTTGTCACCAAAGTGGGACGGGTATGCCCAGATGTGGGTCCCGTGCTCTCCATACTACTGGAACCAAGCTATCCTGGCTGATGAGGGGTGAAACCCCGAAACCGGTCCTAGGATGCTTGTTTGTGGTCCAGGGAGGTGCTGGTTTGGCAGTTCGGGCTGGACTGTTCCCATGAGGCACAGGGTCAAGACTGATTTGCATATGGCTGGGTCCAAACTTGAATGGCATGGTGTGCAATACAAAAATGGATTTAGGCTCAGATCTCTGTGCTGGGGTGAATGTATGACAATGTTCTGCATTCTGTCCATCAACTGTTGTTTTTGCATTTGTCACCCCGGGTGGAACAGGTATGCCCAGACGTGGGTCCCATGCTCTCCATGACACTAGAATCATGCTATCCTTTCTGAAGAGGGGTGAAACCCCGACACCGGTCCTAGGATGCCTGGTTCCGGTCCAGGGAGGGCCTGGCTTGGCAGTTTGGGCTGGACTGTTCCCATGAGGCACAGGGTCAGGACTGATTTGCATATTGCTGGGTCCACACTGGAATGGCATGATGAGAAAAATACGATGGATTTAGGACCAGATCTCTGTACTGGGGTGAATTTATGACATTGTTCTGTATTCTGTCCATCAACTTTTGTTTTTGCATTTGTCACCTCGAGTGGGACGAGTATGCCCAGACGTGGGTTCCGTGCTCTCCATGCCACTGGAATCAAGCTATCGCGGCTGAAGAGGGGTGAAACCCCAAAACCGGTCCTAGGATGTCTGTTTCCAGTCCAGGGAGGGCCTGGCGTGGCAGTTCGGGCTGGACTGTTCCCATGAGGCACAGGGTCAAGACTGATTTGCATATGGCTGGGTCCAAACTTGAATGGCATGGTGTGCAATACAAAAATGGATTTAGGCTCAGATCTCTGTGCTGGGGTGAATGTATGACAATGTTCTGCATTCTGTCCATCAACTGTTGTTTTTGCATTTGTCACCCCGGGTGGAACAGGTATGCCCAGACGTGGGTCCCATGCTCTCCATGACACTAGAATCATGCTATCCTTTTTGAAGAGGGGTGAAACCCCGACACCGGTACTAGGATGCCTGGTTCCGGTCCAGGGAGGGCCTGGCTTGGCAGTTTGGGCTGGACTGTTCCCATGAGGCACAGGGTCAGGACTGATTTGCATATTGCTGGGTCCACACTGGAATGGCATGATGAGAAAAATATGATGGATTTAGGACCAGATCTCTGTACTGGGGTGAATTTATGACATTGTTCTGCAGTCTGTCCATCAACTTTTGTTTTTGCATTTGTCAACCCGAGTTGGACGGGTATGCCCAGACGTGGGTCTCATGCTCTCCATGCCATTGAATCAAGCTATCCTTTCTGAAGAGGGGTGAAACCACGCCACGACACCGGTCCTAGGGTGCCTGTTTCCGGTCCAGGGAGGGCCTGGCTAGGCAGTTTGGGCTGGACTATTCCCATGAGGCACAGGGTCAGGACTGATTTGCATATTGCTGGGTCCACACTGGAATGGCATGATGAGCAAAAATACGATGGATTTAGGCCCAGATCTCTATACTGGGGTGAATTTATGACATTGTTCTGCAGTCTGTCCATCAACTTTTGTTTTTGCATTTGTCAACCCGAGTGGGACGGGTATGCCCAGACATGGGACCGGTGCTCTCCAAGCCACTGGAATCAAGCTATACTGGCTGAAGAGGAGTAAAACCCCGAAACTGGTCCTATAAAGCCTGTTTCCGGTCCAGGGAGGGCCTGGCTTGGCAGTTCGGGCTGGACTGTTCCCATGAGGCACAGGGTCAAGACTGATTTGAATATGGCTCTGTCCAAACTGGAATGGCATGTTGAGCAAAAAAATGATGCATTTAGGCCCAGATCTCTGTACTGCGGTGAATGTATGACATTGTTCTGCATTCTGTCCATCAACTGTTGTTTTTGCATTTGTCACCCCGAGTGGGACGGGAATGCCAAGACGTGGGTCCTGTGCTCTCCATGCCACTGGAATCAAGCTATCCTGGCTGAAGGGGGGTGAGACCCCGAAACTGGTCCAGAGAGGACCTGGCTTGGCAGTTCGGGCTGCCCTGTTTCCATGAGGCACAGGATCAAGACTCATTTGCATATGGATGGGTCCAAACTGGAATGGCATGGTGAGCAAAAAAGCGATGTATTTAGGCCCAGATCTATGTACTGGGGTGAATGTATGACATTGTTCTGCATTCTGTCCATCAACCGTTGTTTTTGCATTTGTCACCCCAAGTGGGACGGGTATGCCCATACGTGAGTCCCGTGCTCTCTATACCACTGAAATCAAGCTATCCTGGCTGAAGAGGGGTGAAACCCCAAAACCGGACCAAGGATGCCTGTTTCCGGTCCAGGGAGGGCCTGGCTTGGCAGTTCAGGCTGGTCTGTTCTCATGAGACACAGGGTCAGGACTGATTTGCATATTGCTGGGTCCAAACTGGAATGGCATGGTGATCAAAAATACAATGGATTTAGGCCCAGATCTCTGTACTGGGATGAATGTATGACATTGTTCTGCATTCTGTCCATCAACGGTTGTTTTTGCATTTGTCACCCCGAGTGGGACAGGAATGCCCAGACGTGGGTCCTGTGCTCTCCATGCCACTGGAATAAAGCTATCCTGGCTGAAGGGGGGTGAAACCCCGAAACCGGTCCAGAGAGGACCTGGCTTGGCAGTTTGGGCTGCCCTGTTCCCATGAGGCACAGGATCAAGACTCATTGGCATATGGATGGGTCCAAATTGGAATGGCATGGTGATCAAAAATATGATGGATTTAGGCCTAGATCTCTGTACTGGGGTGAATGTATGACATTGTTCTGCATTCTGTCCATCAACGGTTGTTTTTGCATTTGTCAACCCGAGTGGGACGGGTATGCCCGGACATGGGTCCTGTGCTCTCCAAGCCACTGGAATCAAGCTATCCTGGTTAAAGAGAGGTGAAACCCCGAAAACGGTCCTAGAATGCCTGTTTCCGGTCCAGGGAGGGCCTGGCTTGGCAGTTCGGGCTGGACTGTTCCCATGAGGCATAGGGTCAAGCCTTATTTGCATATGGCTGTGTCCAAACTGGAATGGCATGTTGAGCAAGAAAACGATGGATTTAGGCCCAAATCTCTCTACTGGGGTGAATATATGACATTGTTCTGTATTCTGTCCATCAGCATTTGTTTTTGCATTTGTCACCTCGAGTGGGACGGGTATGCCCAGACGTGGGTCCTGTGCTCTCTATGCTACTGGAATCAAGCTATCCTGGCTGAAGGGGGGTGAAACCCCGAAACCGGTCCAGAGAGGACCTGCTCTCCATGCCACTGGAATCAAGCTATCCTGTCTGAAGAGGGGTGAAACCCCGAAACCGGTCCTAGGATGCCTGTTTCCGGTCCAGGGAGGGCCTGGCTTGGCAGTTCGGGCTGGACTGTTCCCATGAGGCACAGGGTCAAGACTGATTTGCATATGGCTGGGTCTAAACTGGAATGGTATGGTGAGTAAAAAAAAGATGGATTTAAGCCCAGTTCTGTGTACTGGGGTGAATGTATGACATTGTTCTGCATTCTGTCCATCAACTGTTGTTTTTGCATTTGTCACCTCGAGTGGGAGAGGTATGCCCTGACGTTGGTCCCATGCTCTCCATGCCACTGGAATCAAGCTATCCTGGCTGAAGAGGGGTGAAACCCCGAAACGGGTCCTGGGATGCCTGTTTCCGGTCCAGGGAGGGCCTGGCTTGGCAGTTCGGGCTGGACTGTTCCCATGAGGCAAAGGGTCAAGACTCATTTGCATATGGCTGGGTCCAAACTGGAATGGCATGGTGAGCAATAAAACAATGGATTTAGGCCCAGATCTATGTACTGGTGTGAATGTACGACATTGTTCTGCATTCTGTCCATCAACTGTTGTTTTTGCATTTGTCACCCCGAGTGGGACAGGTATGGCCAGAAGTGGGTCCCGTGCTCTCCATGCCACTGGAATCAAGCTATCCTGGCTGAAGAGGGGTGAAACCCTGAAGCCTGTCCTAGGATGCCTGTTTCCGGTCCAGGGAGGGCCTGGTTTGGCAGTTCGGTCTGGACTGTTCCCATGAGGCACAGGGTCAGAACTGATTTGCATATTGCTGGGTCCAAACTAGAATGGCATGATGAGTAAAAATACAATGGATTTACGCCCAGATCTCTGTACTGGGGTGAATGTATGACATTGTTCTGCATTCTGTCCATCAACTTTTGTTTTTGCATTTGTCAACCCTGGTGGGACGGGTATGCCCAGACGTGGGTCCTGTGCTCTCCAAGCCACTGGAATCAAGCTATATTGGCTGAAGAGGGGTGAAACCCTGAAACCGGTCCTATAATGCCTGTTTCCGGTCCAGGGAGGGTCTGGCTTGGCAGTTCGGGCTGGACTGTTCCCATGAGGCACAGGGTCAAGATTGATTTGCATATGGCTGTGTCCAAACTGGAATGGCATGTTGAGCAAAAAAAAGATGCATTTAGGCCCAGATCTCTGTACTGGGGTGAATGTATGACATTGTTCTGTATTCTGTACTTCGAACTTTTGTTTTTGCATTTGTCACCTCGAGTGGGACGGGTAGGCCCAGGCGTGGGTCCCGTGCTCTCCATGCCACTGGAATCAAGCTATCCTGGCTGAAGAGGGGTGAAACCCCGAAACCGGTCCTAATTATGCCTGTTTCCAGTCCAGGGAGGGCCTGGCGTGGCATTTCGGGCTGGACTATTTCCATGAGGCACAGGGTCAAGACTGATTTGCATATGGCTGGGTCCAAACTGGAATGGCATGGTGAGCAAAAAAACAATGGATTTAGGCCCAGATCTCTGTACTGCGATGAGTGTATGACATTGTTCTGCATCCTGTCCATCAACTGTTGTTTTTGCATTTGTCACCCCAGGTGGGACGGGTATGCCCAGACGTGGGTCCAGTGCTCTCCATACCACTGGAATCAAGCTATCCTGGCTGATGATTGGTGAAACCCCAAAACCGGTCCTAGTATGCCTGTTTCTGGTCCAGGGAGGGCCTGGCTTGGCAGTTCGGGCTGGACTGTTCCCATGCCGCACAGGGTCAAGACTGATTTGCATATGGCTGGGTCCAAACTGGAATGGCCTGGTGAGCAATAAAAAAATGGATTTAGGCTCAGATCTCTGTACTGGGGTGAATGTATTACATTGTTCTGCATTTTGTCCATCAACTGTTGTTTTTGCATTTGTCAACCCGAGTGGGATGGGTATGCCCAGATGTTGTTAGCGTTCTAGTGGATGCACCACTGCCCCTGCTCCTCTACTTAAGGAGGGGCCATGCAAGTGCACAGCGCGCGCGCGCAGTGGGCGCGCCGACGGCACACCGGAGGCGCGCCAGATGCAAGCCCATCTGCGCCCGTCCGCGCCCCGACCGCACCCAGCACCAGTCACGCTGCCCGTGCCGGCCATAGTCCACTGATATACACGAGGGAACAGATGCTAGATATCAGGAATAAGGTCAGTTGGGGGGAGAAGGACGTCGAGGCGACGCAGCCTAGATTGGTTCTAGAGTGTGGGCTACTTAACTCTCGTTCTCTGGTCAAACACCATCAGGAAGTTTTAAATCTGGTGGAAAATTTGGAACTGGACGTACTATTTCTCACAGAGACGTGGTGTAGCAATGACTCACTGGTAGAGCTGGGTTTCGCCTGCCCGGAGGGATATAAGATTTTTCATAAGCCCAGAGCAACGAGTAGAGGTGGAGGGGTTGGGGTGATGTTTAGGGATACCTGGGATTTTGCCCCGTTTAAAGCGGACGAAGTGGTGGGCATTGAGCTTTTGGGGTTCTCCCTACAAGATCAGAGAGGGAGGCTCCTCACTGGGATGGTCGGCTATAGACCCCCAAGCTCTAACACTCAGTACCAGGCACTCCTGGATGTCATTACGGCCCAGTCACTGACCCATTCTAGAATGTTGCTTCTGGGTGATTTTAATCTGTGGGAGAATGGCATGTTAGATAGCCATCTAAGAGATCGCAAGGAAACCTGTGAGAGCTGTAATCTGCATCAGTTGGTCCAGCAACCCACGCACCAAGGAGGGCATACTCTGGATCTTCTGTTTGCAGACCGTACTGAAACCGAGGTGGTTAACATCCTACCCCAGACCTGGACCGACCATACACTGATCCAGTTTCGGATCCGGATACCTGGAGAAAAAAAGATCGGACAGCCCCCAGTAACATATCGTATGGGGAGGGATTGGGCAAAAATTTTGGGAAGCGGGGCAGAGTCCCCTTTTCAAAATTTGCCTTACTTCGACCCTCACGAGTCAGTGGATACGAATTATCACCTTTATTGTAACTATATCCAAGAAGTACTAGATAGGCTTGTGCCTTTGAAACGTCTGAAGGTCAGGAAAAAGTACTCCGCACCATGGTACACCGAGGAGTTGAGAAAAGCTCGTAGGACCTGCCGGCAGACAGAGAGGAGTTGGCGCAGGCACTATGCTGAGCCTGATAAAGTAGTCTTTAAAAGGGTGCTAGCTCAATACAAAGAGATGATTGCCAAGGCCAAGGCGGATTTTTTTACCAACACCATTCTGTCAGCACCAAACAGAGCCAGAGCTCTCTTTAAAATCGTTAGAGACCTCTCTTCCCCCACCAGCCTAGGTAATAAAGTGGTCGCCTCACAGGCGCTGTGCGATAAAATTGCCTCCCATTTTGAGAAGAAAATTTTAAAAATTGTCGGGGGACTAACCTACCACCCTAAAATCTCATGGTCAAATGCCTAAGGAGGAATACGGGGTGGAAACCACCATGGAGTATTTTACTCCCCTCACAGACGAGCTGTTTAACAGCTGCACACAGAAAGTTAGGTCAGGATCCCCACTTGACCCCCTCCCTAATAAGATTTGGAAAGAGCATATACAGACACTGTTCCCCCGGATGAGGCAGATTTGCTGCCAATCTCTGGAGGAAGGGGTGGTGCCTGAAGCCTGGAAGCTGGCGGTGGTCACCCCACTATTGAAGAAGCCCTCCCTGGACCCGGGAGATCCTAGTAGCTTTAGACCTATCTCTCTGCTACCGTTCCCCATAAAAATTCTCGAAAAGGTAGTAAGTAGATCTCTCTCTGGGTATTTGGAAGAGTTCCATCTCCTGGACAAGAACCAGTTTGGTTTTCGTCCAGGCCATGGGACGGAGACAGCTTTGATCACCGTATTGGACAATCTGCGGATACGGGCTGACAGAGGCCTCTCGTCGGTTTTGGTCCTCTTAGATATGTCAGCCGCGTTCGATACGGTTAACCACCGAATCCTGTTGAGTAGGCTGGAGCACTTGGGAGTTGGTGGCCGTGCCCTGAGATGGATGCAATCATACCTCACAGGGAGACAACAGGTGGTTACTCTGCCCCCGTTCACCTCTGGCAGGACTTTGGTGGAGCATGGGGTCCCTTAGGGATCGGCCATCAGTCCTATCCTTTTCAATATCTACTTGCAGCCACTAATGTCTATCATCAAGTCGCATGGGATTTATTTGGTCAACTATGCTGATGACACCCAACTGGTGTTTTCTCTGGAGGGGAAGGGCGCACTGACGGTGGACAGCTTTCAGGAATGTATGCGACAGACCTCAGAATGGCTAAGGGATAACTCCCTGCAATTTAATGGAGGAAAGACAGAGGTGATCTGCTGTCCCTCGGCGGGGGTGAGAGACATGCCTTTTGATCTTAGACTGACCCCAGAGGCGGATCCCATCACCCCTGTGACAACGGTACGGAATCTGGGGGTCATGTTTGATGACAATCTTCAAATGGCCTCCCAAGCCAAAAAAAACACTGGGATGTGTTTTGCTCTTCTGAAGGCTTTACGACAGATCCTGCCTCTTTTGCCTATAGAGGACAGACCGATGGTAGTACGCAGTATTATCTTGAGTAGGCTGGACTACTCCAATTCTCTATATTTGGGAGCTCCTCTTTACATCTATCAGAGCTTGCAGAGGCTCCAGTCTATGGCAGCCAAACTAGCACTGAACAGGAAACGCTGCTCCTCAACCACGTTGGCGCTACAAGAGCTCCACTGGCTCCCCATAAAAGAGAGAGTCATGTTTAAGTCTCTATGCATTGCCTTTAGAGCGGCACATGGCCTTGGCCCTATCTCCCTGCAGGAGAAACTGTCCTGGTATAAGCCTCAAAGAACCTTACGCTCCTCGCATGCCTCTCTGCTAAATACTGGCAGAGTTAAGAAGGCGAGGATGGGGGGTAGGGCCTTTAGTACAGTGGCTACGCGCTGCTGGAATGACCTCCCTCTGAATATCAGACAAGCCAACTCCTTGATGGATTTTAGGCGGAGTCTTAAAACCTGGCTCTTTCCGAGGGAGGGACCTATGACCTCATAGTCCTGTACCTCTGGTTAGCTGTTCTCTTCCTCTGTCTCCTCTTCTTTCCTGCTCTAAGGATGCGAACACTGGATTGGTTAAAGTTTTTCTTCCTCCATCTTAGTCCTAGCGCCAAGATACCCGTAGGGTGATAGATGCGCTCTACAAGACTGTTTTACATTACATTACATTACATTACATGTGGGTCCGATGCTCTCCAAGCCACTGGAATCAAGCTACCCTGGCTGAAGAGGGGTGAAACCCCGAAACTGATCCTATAATGCCTGTTTCCGGTCCAGGGAGGGCCTGGCTTGGCAGTTCGGGCTGGACTCTTCCCATGTGGCACAGGGTCAAGACTGATTTGCATGTGGCTGAGTCCAAACTGGAATGGCATGTTGAGCAAAGAAACGATACATTTAGGCCCAGATCTCTGTACTGGGGTGAATGTATGACATTGTTCTGTATTCAGTCCATCAACTTTTGTTTTTGCATTTGTCACCTCGAGTGGGACGAGTATGCCCAGATGTGGGTTCCGTGCTCTCGATGCCACTGGAATCAAGCTATCCCGGCTGAAGACGGTTGAAACCCCGAAACCGGTCCTAGGATGTCTGTTTCCAGTCCAGGGAGGGCCTGGCGTGGCAGTTCGGGCTGGACTATTCCCATGAGGCACAGGGTCAAGACTGATTTGCATATGGCTGGGTCCAAACTGGAATGACATGGTGAGCAAAAAAACGATGGATGTAGGCCCAGATCTCTGTACTGCGGTGAATGTATGACATTGTACTGCATCCTGTCCATCAACTGTTGTTTTTGCATTTGTCACCCCAAGTGGGACGGGTATGCCCAGATGTGGGTCCCGTGCTCTCCATACCACTGGAATCAAGCTATCCTGGCTGATGAGGGGTGAAACCCCGAAACCGGTCCTAGGATGCCTGTTTCAGGTCCAGGGAGATACTGGCTTGGCAGTTCGGGCTGGACTGTTCCCATGAGGCACAGGGTCAAGACTGATTTGCATATGGCTGGGTCCAAACTTGAATGGCACGGTGAGCAATAAAAAAATAGATTTAAGCTCAGATCTCTGTGTTGGGGTGAATGTATGACATTGTTCTGCATTCTGTCCATCAACTGTTGTTTTTGCATTTGTCACCCCGAGTGGGACGGGTATGTCCAGACGTGGGTCCCATGCTCTCCATGACACTAGAATCAAGCTATCCTTTCTGAAGAGGGGTGAAACCATGACACCGGTCCTAGGATGCCTGTTTCCGGTCCAGGGAGGGCCTGGCTTGGCAGTTCGGGCTGGACTGTTCCCATGAGGCACAGGGTCAGGACTGATTTGCATATTGCTGGGTCCACACTGGAATGGCATGATGAGCAAAAATACGATGGATTTAGGCCCAGATCTCTGTACTGGGGTGAATTTATGACATTGTTCTGCAGTCTGTCCATCAACTTTTGTTTTTGCATTTGTCAACCCGAGTGAGACGGGTATGCCCAGACACGGGTCCCATGCTCTCCATGCCACTGGAATCAAGCTATCCTTTCTGAAGAGGGGTAAAACCCCGACACCGGTCCTAGGATGCCTGTTTCTTGTCCAGGGAGGGCCTGGCTTGGCAGTTCAGGCTGGACTGTTCCCATGAGCCACAGGGTCAAGACTGATTTGCATATTGCTGGGTCCAAACTGGAATTGCATGATGAGCAAAAATGCGATGGATTTAGGCCCAGATCTCTGTACTGGGGTGAATATATGACATTGTTCTGCAGTCTGTCCATCAACTTTTGTTTTTGCATTTTTCAACCCGAGTGGGACGGGTATGCCCAGACGTGGGTCCTGTGCTCTCCAAGCAACTGGAATCAAGCTATCCTGGCTGAAGAGGGGTGAAACCCCGAAACTGGTCCTATAATGCCTGTTTCCGGTCCAAGGAGGGCCTGGCTTGGCAGTTCGGGCTGGACTGTTCCCATGAGGCACAGGGTCAAGACTGATTTGCATATGGCTTTGTCCAAACTGGAATGGCATGTTGAGCAAAAAAACGATGCATTTAGGCCCAGATCTCTGTACTGGGGTGAATGTATGACATTGTTCTGCATTTTCTCCATTAACTGTTGTTTTTGCTTTTGTCACCCCAAGTGGGACGGGCATGCCCAGACGTGTGTCCTGTGCTCTCCATGCCACTGGAATCAAGCTATCCTGGCTGAAGAGGGGTGAAACCCCAAAACCGGCCCTAGGATGCCTGTTTCCGGTCCAGGGAGGACCTGGCTTGGCAGTTCGGGCTGGACTGTTCCCATGAGGCACAGGGTCAGGACTGATTTGCATATTGCTGGGTCCAAACTGAAATGGCATGGTGATCAAAAATACGATGGATTTAGGCCTAGATCTCTGTACTGGGGTGAATGTATGACATTGTTCTGCATTCTGTCCATCAACTGTTGTTTTTGCATTTGTCAACCCGAGTGGGACAGGTATGCCCGGACGTGGGTCCTGTGCTCTCCAAGCAACTGGAATCAAGCTATCCTGGTTAAAGAGAAGGTGGAACCCTGAAACCGGTCCTAGAATGCCTGTTTCCGGTCCAGGGAGGGCCTGGCTTGGCAGTTCGGGCTGGACTATTCCCATTAGGCATAGGGTCAAGACTGATTTGCATATGGCTGTGTCCAAACTAGAATGGAATGTTGAGCAAGAAAACGATGGATTTAGGCCCAGATCTCTCTACTGGGGTGAATGTATGACATTGTTCTGTATTCTGTCCATCAGCTTTTGTTTTTGCATTTGTCACCTCGAGTTGGACGGGTATGCCCAGACGTGGGTCCCGTGCTCTCCATGTCACTGGAATCAAGCTATCCTAGCTGAAGAGGGTTGAAACCCCGAAACCGGTCCTAGGATGCCTGTTTCCAGTCCACGGAGGGCCTGGCGTGGCAGTTCGGGCTGGACTATTTCCATGAGGCACAGGGTCAAGACTGATTTGCATATGGCTGGGTCCAAACTGGAATGGTATGGTGAGTAAAAAAAACTATGGATTTAAGCCCAGATCTCTGTACTGGGGTGAATGTATGACATTGTTCTGCATTCTGTCCATCAACTGTTGTTTTTGCATTTGTCACCTCAAGTGGGACAGGTATGCCCTGACGTTGGTCCCATGCTCTCCATGCCACTGGAATCAAGCTATCCTGGCTGAAGAGGGGTGAAACCCCGAAACGGGTCCTGGGATGCCTGTTTCCGGTCCAGGGAGGGCCTGGCTTGGCAGTTCGGGCTGGACTGTTCCCATGAGGCAAAGGGTCAAGACTCATTTGCATATGGCTGGGTCCAAACTGGAATTGCATGGTGAGCAATAAAACAATGGATTTAGGCCCAGATCTATGTACTGGGGTGAATGTATGACATTGTTCTACATTCTGTCCATCAAATGTTGTTTTTGAATTTGTCACCCCAAGCGGGACGGGTATGCCCAGACGGGGGTCCAGTGCTCTCCATACCACTGGAATCAAGCTATCCTGGCTGATGAGGGGTGAAACCCCGAAACCGGCCCTAAGATGCCTGTTTCTGGTCCAGGGAGGGCCTGGCTTGGCAGTTCGGGCTGGACTGTGCCCATGAGGCACAGGGTCACGACTGATTTGCATATTGCTGGGTCCAAACTGGAATGGCATGGTGATCAAAAATACGATGGATTTAGGCCTAGATCTCTGTACTGGGGTGAATGTATGACATTGTTCTGCATTCTGTCCATCAACTGTTGTTTTTGCATTTGTCAACCCGAGTGGGGCAGGTATGTCTGGACGTGGGTCCTGTGCTCTCCAAGCCTCTGGAATCAAGCTATCCTGGTTAAAGAGAGGTGGAACCCCGAAACCGGTCCTAGAATGCCTGTTTCCGACCAGGGAGGGCCTGGCTCGGCAGTTCGGGCTGGACTATTCCCATGAGGCATAGGGTCAAGACTGATTTGCATATGGCTGTGTCCAAACTGGAATGGCATGTTGAGCAAGAAAACGATGGATTTAGGCCCAGATCTCTCTACTGGGGTGAATGTGTGACATTGTTCTGTATTCTGTCCATCAGCTTTTGTTTTTGCATTTGTCACCTCGAGTGGGACGGGTATGCCCAGACGTGGGTCCCGTGCTCTCCATGTCACTGGAATCAAGCTATCCTAGCTGAAGAGGGGTGAAACCCCGAAATCGGTCCTAGGATGCCTTTTTCCGGTCCAGGGAGGGCATGGCGTGGCAGTTCGGGCTGGACTATTTCCATGAGGCACAGGGTCAAGACTGATTTGCATATGGCTGTGTCCAAACTTGAATGACATGGTGATCAAAAATACGATGGATTTAGGCCCAGATCTCTGTACTGGGGTGAATGTATGACATTGTTCTGCATTCTTTCCTCAACTGTTGTTTTTGCATTTGTCACCCCGAGTTGGACGGGTATGCCCAGACGTGGGTCCTGTGCTCTCCATGCGACTGGAATCAAGCTATCCTGGCTGAAGGGGGGTGAAACCCCGAAACCGGTCCAGAGAGGACCTGCTCTCCATGCCACTGGAATCAAGCTATCCTGGCTGTAGAGGGGTGAAACCCCGAAACTGGTCCTATAATGCCTGTTTCCGGTCCATAGAGGGCCTGGCTTGGCAGTTCGGGCTGGACTGTTCCCATTAGGCACAGGGTCAAGACTGATTTGCAAATGGCTTGGTCCAAACTGGAATGGTATGGTGAGTAAAAAAAACTATGGATTTAAGCCCAGACCTCTGTACTGGGGTGAATGTATGACATTTTTCTGCATTCTGTCCATCAACTGTTGTTTTTGCATTTGTCACCTCGAGTGGGACAGGTATGCCCTGACGTTGGTCCCATGCTCTACATGTCACTGGAATCAAGCTATCCTGGCTGAAGAGGGGTGAAACCCCGAAACGGGTCCTGGGATGCCTGTTTCCGGTCCAGGGAGGGCCTGGCTTGGCAGTTCGGGCTGGAATGTTCCCATGAGGCAAAGGGTCAAGACTCATTGGCATATGGCTGGGTCCAAACTGGAATTGCATGGTGAGCAATAAAAAAATGGATTTAGGCCCAGATCTTTGTACTAGGGTGAATGTATGACATTGTTCTGCATTCTGTCCATCAACTGTTGTTTTGCATTTGTCACCCCGAGTGGGACGGGTATGGCCAGACGTGGGTCCCGTGCTCTCCATGCCACTGGAATCAAGCTATCCTGGCTGAAGAGGGGTGAAACCCTGAAACCTGTCCTAGGATGCCTGTTTCCGGTCCAGGGAGGGCCTGGCTTGGCAGTTCAGGCTGGACTGTTCCCATGAGGCACAGGGTCAGGACTGATTTGCATATTGCTGGGTCCACACTAGAATGGCATGATGAGCAAAAATACGATGGATTTAGTCCCAGATCTCTGTACAGGGGTGAATGTATGACATTGTTCTGCATTCTTTCCATGAACTTTTGTTTTTGCATTTGTCAACCCTGGTGGGACTGGTATGACCAGACGTGGGTCCTGTGCTCTCCATGCCACTGGAATCAAGCTATCTTGGCTGAAGAGGGGTGAAACACTGAAACCTGTCCTATAATGCCTGTTTCCGGTCCAGGGAGGGTCTGGCTTGGCAGTTCGGGCTGGACTGTTCGCATGAGGCACAGGGTCAAGACTGATTTGCATATGGCTGTGTCCAAACTGAATGGCATGTTGAGCAAAAAAACGATGCATTTAGGCCCAGATCTCTGTACTGGGGTGAATGTATGACATTGTTCTGTATTCTATCCATCAACTTTTGTTTTTGCATTTGTCACCTCGAGTGGGACGGGTATGCCCAGACGTGGGTCCCGTGCTCTTCATGCCACTGGAATCAAGCTATTCTGGCTGAAGAGGGGTGAAACCCCGAAACCGGTCCTAGGATGCCTGTTTCTGGTCCAGGGAGGTGCTGGCTTGGCAGTTCGGGCTGGACTGTTCCCATGAGACACAGGGTCAAGACTGATTTGCATATGGCTGGGTCCAAACTTGAATGGCATGGTGAGCAATAAAAAAATGGATTTAGGCTCAGATCTCTGTGCTGGGATGAATGTATGACATTTTTCTGCATTCTGTCCATCAACTGTTGTTTTTGCATTTGTCACCCCGAGTGTGACGCGTGTGCCCAGATGTGGGTCCCATGCTCTCCATGACACTAGAATCAAGCTATCCTTTCTGAAGATGGGTGAAACCCCGACACCGGTCCTAGGATGCCTGTTTCCGGTCCAAGGAGGGCCTGGCTTGGCAGTTCAGGCTGGACTGTTCCCATGAGGCACAGGGTCAGGACTGATTTGCATATTGCTGGGTCCACACTGGAATGGCATGATGAGCAAAAATACGATGGATTTAGGCCCAGATCTCTGTACTGGGGTGAATTTATGACATTGTTCTGCAGTCTGTCCATCAACTTTTGTTTTTGCATTTGTCAACCCGAGTGGGACGGGTATGCCCAGACGTGGGTCCGGTGCTCTCCAAGCCACTGGAATGAAGCTATCCTGGCTGAAGAGGGGTGAAACCCCGAAACTGGTCCTATAATGCCTGTTTACGGTCCACGGAGGGCCTGGCTTGGTAGTTCGGGCTGGACTGTTCCCATGAGGCACAAGGTCAAGACTGATTTGCATATGGCTGTGTCCAAACTGGAATGGCATGTTGAGCCAAAAAACGATGCATTTAGGCCCAGATCTCTGTACTGGGGTGAATGTATGACATTGTTCTGCATTCTGTCCTTCAACTTTTATTTTTGCATTTGTCACCTCGAGTGGGACGGGTATGCCCAGACTTGTGTTCCGTGCTCTCCATGCCACTGGAATCAAGCTATCCTGGCTGAAGAGGGGTGAAACCTGGAAACTGGTCCTAGGATGTCTGTTTCCAGTCCAGGGAGGGCCTGGCATGGCAGTTCGGGCTGGACTATTCCCATGAGGCACAGGGTCAAGACTGATTTGCATATGGCTGGGTTTAAACTGGAATGGCATGGTGTGCAAAAAAACGATGGATTTAGGCCCAGATTTCTGTACTGGGGTGAATGTATGACATTGTTCTGCATTCTGTCCATCAACTGTTGTTTTTGCATTTGTCACCCCGAGTGGGACGGGTTTGGCCAGACGTGGGTCCTGTGCTCTCCATGCCACTGGAGTCAAGGTATCCTGGCTGAAGAGGGGTGAAACCCTGAAACCGGTCCTAGGATGCCTGTTTCCGGTCCAGGGAGGGCCTGGCTTGGCAGTTCAGGCTGGACTGCTCCCATGAGGCACAGGGTCAGGACTGATTTGCATATTGGTGGGTCCACACTAGAATGGCATGATGAACAAAAATACGATGGATTTAGGCCCAGATCTCTGTACTGGGGTGAATGTATGACATTGTTCTGCATTCTGTCCTTCAACTTTTGTTTTTGCATTTGTCACCTCGAGTGGGACGGGTATGCCCAGACGTGGGTCCCGTGCTCTCCATGCCACTGGAATCAAGCTATCCTGGCTGAAGAGGGGTGAAACCCCGAAAACGGTCCTAGGATGCCTGTTTCCAGTCCAGGGAGGGCCTGGCGTGGCATTTCGGGCTGGACTATTCCCATGAGGAACAAGGTCAAGACTGATTTGCATATGGCTGGGTCCAAACTGGAATGGCGAGCAAAAAAACGATGGATTTAGGCCCAGATCTCTGTACTGCGGTGAATGTATGACATTGTTCTGCATCCTGTCCATCAACTGTTGTTTTTGCATTTGTCACACCAGGTGGGACGGGTATGCCCAGACGTGAGTCACATGCTCTCCATGCCACTGGAATCAAGCTATCTTGGCTGAAGAGGGGTGATACCCCGAAACCGGTCCTAGGATGCCTGTTTCCAGTCCAGGGAGGGCCTAGCTTGGCAGTTCGGACTGGAATGTTCCCATGAGGCACAGGGTCAAGGCTGATTTGCATATGGCTGGGTCAAAACTGGAATGGCATGGTGAGCAATAAAAAAATGGATTTAGGCTAAGATCTCTGTACTGGGGTGAATTTATGACATTGTTCTGCAGTCTGTCCATCGACTTTTGTTTTTGCATTTGTCAACCCGAGTGGGATGGGTATGCCCAGACGTGAGTCCGGTGCTCTCCAAGCCACTGGAATCAAGCTATCCTGGCTGAAGAGGTGTGAAACCCCGAAATAGGTCCTATAATGCCTGTTTCCGGTCCAGGGAGGGCCTGGGTTGGCAGTTCGGGCTGGACTGTTCCCATGAGACACAGGGTCAAGAATGATTTGCATATTGCTGGGTCCAAACTGGAATGGCATGTTGAGAAAAACAACTATGCATTTAGGCCCAGATCTCTGTACTGGGGTGAATGTATGACAATGTTCTGTATTCTGTCCATCAACTTTCGTTTTTGCATTTGTCACCTCGAGTGGGACGGGTAGGCCCAGACGTGGGTCCGGTGCTCTCCATGCCACTGGAATCAAGCTATCCTGGCTGAAGAGGGGTGAAACCCCGAAACCGGTCCTAGGAAGCCTGTTTCCAGTCCAGGGAGAGCCTAGCTTGGCAGTTCAGGGTGGACTGTTCCCATGAGGCACAGGGTCAAGACTGATTTACATATGGCTGATTCCAAACTGGAATGGCATGTTGAGCAAAAAAACGATGGATTTAGTCCCAGATTTCTGTACTGGGGTGAATGTATGACATTGTTCTGCATTCTGTCCATCAACTGTTGTTTTTGCATTTGTCACCCCGAGTGGGACGGGTATGCCCAGACGTGGGTCATGTGCTCTCCATGCCACTGGAATCAAGCTATCCTGGCTGAAGAGGGGTGATACCCCGAAACCGGTCCTAGGATGCCTGTTTCTAGTCCAGGGAGGGCCTAGCTTGGCAGTTCGTGCTGGAATGTTCCCATGAGGCATAGGGTCAAGACTGATTTGAATATGGCTGGGTACAAACTGGAATGGCATGGTGTGCAAAAAAACTATGGATTTAGGCCCAGATCTATGTACTGGGGTGAATGTATGACATTGTTCTGCATTCTGTCCATCAACTGTTGTTTTTGCATTTGTCACCCCGAGTGGAACGGGTATGCCCAGTCGTGGGGCCCGTGCTCTCCATACCACTGGAATCAAGCTATCCTGGCTGATGGGGTGTGAAACCCCGAAACTGGTCCTAGGATGCCTGTTTCCAGTCCAGGTTGGGCCTGGCTTGGCAGTTCGGGCTGGACTGTTTCCATGAGGCACAGGGTCAGGACTGATTTGCATATTGCTGGGTCCACACTGGAATGGCATAGTGAGCAATAAAAAAAATGGATTTATGCTCAGATCTCTGTACTGGGGTGAATGTATGACATTGTTCTGCATTCTGTCCATCAACTGTTGTTTTTGCATTTGTCACCCCGAGCGGGACGGGAACGCCAAGACGTGGGTACCATGCTCTCCATGCCACTGGAATCAACTATGCTGGCTGAAGAGAGGTGAAACCCCGACAACGGTCCTAGGATGTCTGTTTCAGGTCCAGGGAGGGCCTGGCTTGGCAGTTCGGGCTGGACCGTTCCCATGAGGCACAGGGTCAGGACTGATTTGCAAATTGCTGGGTCCTCACTGGAATGGCATGATGAGCAAAAATACAATGGATTTAGGCCCAGATCTCTGTACTTGGGTGAATTTATGACATTGTTCTGCAGTCTGTCCATCAACTTTTGTTTTTGCATTTGTCAACCCGAGTGGGACGGGTATGCCCAGACGTGGGTCTGGTGCTCTCCAAGCCACTGGAATCAAGCTATCCTGGCTGAAGAGGGGTGAAACCCCGAAACCGGTCCTTTAATGCCTGTTTCCGGTCCAGGGAGGGCCTGGCTTGGCAGTTCGGGCTGGACTGTTCCCATGAGGCACAGGGTCAAGATTGATTTGCATATGGCTGTGTCCAAACTGGAATGGCATGTTGAGCAAAAAAACAATGCATTTAGGCCCAGATCTCTATACTGGGGTGAATGTATGACATTGTTCCGTATTCTGTCCATCAACTTTTGTTTTTGCATTTGTCACCTCGAGTGGGACGGGTATGCCCAGACGTGGGTCCCGTGCTCGCCATGCCACTGGAATCAAGCTATCCTGGCTGAAGAGGGGTGAAACCCCGAAACAGGTCCAAGGATGCCTGTTTCTGGTCCAGGGAGGGGCTGGCTTGGCAGTTCGGGCTGGACTGTTCCCATGCGGCACAGGGTCAAGACTGATTTGCATATGGCTGGGTCCAAACTGGAATGGCATGGTGAGCAATAAAAATATGGATTTAGGCCCAGATCTCTGTACTGGGGTGAATGTATGACATTGTTCTGCATTCTACCTATCAACTGTTGTTTTTGCATTTGTCATCCCGAGTGGGACGGGTATGCCCAGACGTGGGTCCCGTGCTCTCCATGCCACTGCAATCAAGCTATCCTGGCTGAAGAGGGGTGAAACCCCAAAACCGGTCATAGGAAGCCTGTTTCCAGTCCAGGGAGGGCCTAGCTTGGCAGTTCAGGCTGGACTGTTCCCATGAGGCACAGGGTCAAGACTGATTTACATATGGCTGGGTCCAAACTGGAATGGCATGTTGAGCAAAAAAACAATGGATTTAGTCCCAGATTTCTGTACTGGGGTGAATGTATGACATTGTTCTGCATTCTGTCCATCAACTGTTGTTTTTGCATTTGTCAACCCGAGTGGGACGGGTATGCCCAGTCGTGGGGCCCGTGCTCTCCATACCACTGGAATCAAGCTATCCTGGTTGAAGAGAGGTGAAACCCCGAAACCAAACCTAGAATGCCTGTTTCCGGTCCACGGAGGGCCTGGCTTGGCAGTTCGGGCTGGACTGTTCCCATGAGGCATAGGGTCAAGACTTATTTGAATATGGCTGGGTACAAACTGGAATGGCATGGTGTGCAAAAAAACTATGGATTTAGGCCCAGATCTATGTACTGGGGTGAATGTATGACATTGTTCTGCATTCTGTCCATCAACTGTTATTTTTGCATTTGTCACTCCGAGTGGGACGGGTATGCCCAGACGTGTGTCATGTGCTCTCCATGCCACTGGAATCAAGCTATCCTGGCTGAAGAGGGGTGAAACCCCGACACCGGTCCTAGGATGTCTGTTTTAGGTCCAGGGAGGGCCTGGCTTGGCAGTTCGGGCTGGACTGTTCCCATGAGGCACAGGGTCAGGATTGATTTGCATATTGCTGGGTCCACACTGGAATGGCATGATGAGCAAAAATATGATGGATTTAGGCCCAGATCTCTGTACTTGGGTGAATTTATGACATTGTTCTGCAGTCTGTCCATCAACTGTTGTTTTTGCATTTGTCAACCCGAGTGGGACGGGTATGCCCAGACGTGCGTCCTGTGCTCTCCAAGCCACTGGAATCAAGCTATCCTGGTTGAAGAGAGGTGAAACCCTGAAACCAAACCTAGAATGCCTGTTTCCGGTCCACAGAGGGCCTGGCTTGGCAGTTCGGGTTGGACTGTTCCCATGAGGCATAGGGTCAAGACTGATTTGAATATGGCTGGGTACAAACTGGAATGGCATGGTGTGCAAAAAAACTATGGATTTAGGCCCAGATCTATGTACTGGGGTGAATGTATGACATTGTTCTGCATTCTGTCCATCAACTGTTGTTTTTGCATTTGTCACTCCGAGTGGGACGGGTATGCCCAGACGTGGGTCATGTGCTCTCCATGCCACTTGAATCAAGCTATCCTGGCTGAAGAGGGGTGATACCCCGAAACCGGTCCTAGGATGCCTGTTTCCAGTCCAGGGAGGGCCTAGCTTGGCAGTTCGGGCTGGAATGTTCCCATGAGGCACAGGGTCAAGGCTGATTTGCATATGGCTGGGTCCAAACTCGAATGGCCTGGTGAGCAATAAAAAAATGGATTTAGGCTCAGATCTCTGTACTAGGGTGAATGTATGACATTGTTCTGTATTCTGTCCATCAATTTTCGTTTTTGCGTTTGTCACCTTGAGTGGGACGGGTATGCCCAGACGTGGGTCCCATGCTCTCCATGCCACTGGAATCAAGCTATCCTGGCTGAAGAGGGGTGAAACCCCGACACCGGTCCTAGGAGGCCAGTTTCCGGTCCACGGAGGGCCTCGTTTGACAGTTCAGCCTGGATTGTACACATGAGGCAGAGGGTCAGGACTGATTTGCAGATTGCTGGGTCCAAACTGGAACGGCATGGTGAGCAAAAAAACGATGGATTTAGTCCCAGATCTCTGTACGGGGGTGAATGTGTGACATTGTTCTGCATTCTGTCCATCAACTGTTGTTTTGTATTTGTCACCCCGAGTGGGACGGGTATGCCCAGTCGTGGGTCCCATGCTCTCCATACCACTGGAATCAAGCTATCCTGGCTGATGAGGGGTAAAACCCCGAAACCGGTCCTAGGATGCCTGTTTCTGGTCCAGGGAGGTGCTGGCTTGGCAGTTCGGGCTGGACTGTTCCCATGAGGCACAGGGTCAAGACTGATTTGCATATGGCTGGGTCCAAACTGGAATGGCCTGGTGAGCAATAAAAAAATGGATTTAGGCTCAGATCTCTGTACTGGGGTGAATGTATGACATTGTTCTGTATTCTGTCCATCAACTGTTGTTTTTGCATTTGTCACCCCGAGTGGGACGGGTATGCCCAGACGTGGGTCCCATGCTCTCCATGCCACTGGAATCAAGCTATCCTGGCTGAAGAGGGGTGAAACCCCGACACCGGTCCTAGGATGTCTGTTTCCGATCCAGGGAGGGCCTGGCTTCGCAGTTCGGGCTGGACTGTTCCCATGAGGCACAGGGTCAGGACTGATTTGCATATTGCTGGGTCCACACTGGAATGGCATGATGAGCAAAAATACGATGGATTTAGGCCCCGATCTCTGTACTGGGGTGAATTTATGACATTGTTCTGAAGTCTGTCCATCAACTTTTGTTTTTGCATTTGTCAACCCGAGTGGGACGGGTATGCCCAGACGTGGGTCTGGTGCTCTCCAAGCCACTGGAATCAAGCTATCCTGGCTGAAGAGGCGTGAAACCCCGAAACCGGTCCTCTAATGCCTGTTTCCGGTCCAGGGAGGGCCTGGCTTGGCAGTTCGGGCTGGAATGTTCCCATGAGTCACAGGGTCAAGACTGATTTGCATATGGCTTTGTCCAAACTGGAATGGCATGTTGAGCAAAAAAATTATGCATTTAGGCCCAGATCTTTGTACTGGGGTGAATGTATGACATTGTTCTGTATTCTGTGCATCAACTTTTGTTTTTGCATTTGTCACCTCGAGTGGGACGGGTATGCCCAGACGTGGGTTCCGTGCTCTCCATGCCACTGGAATCAAGATATCCTGGCTGAAGAGGGGTGAAACCCCGAAACCGGTCCTAGGATGTCTGTTTCCAGTCCAGGGAGGGCCTGGGGTGGCAGTTCGGGCTGGACTGTTCCCATGAGGCACAGGGTCAAGACTGATTTGCATATGGCTGTGTCCAAACTGGAATGTCATGTAGAGCAAAAAAACGATGCATTTACGCTCAGATCGCTGTACTGGGGTGAATGTATGACATTGTTCTGTATTCTGTCCATCAACTTTTGTTTTTGCATTTGTCACCTCGAGTGGGACGGGTATGCCCAGACGTGGGTCCTGTGCTCTCCATGCCACTGGAATCAAGCTATCCTGGCTGAAGAGGGGTGAAACCCAGAAACCGGGCCTAGGATGCCTGTTTCTGGTCCAGGGAGGGGCTGGCTTGGCAGTTCGGGCTGGACTGTTACCATGAGGCACAGGGTCAAGACTGATTTGCATATGGCTGGATCCAAACTGGAATGGCATGGTGAGGAATAAAAAAATGGATGTATGCTCAGATCTCTGTACTGGGGTGAATGTATGACATTGTTCTGCATTCTGTCCATCAACTGATGTTTTTGCATTTGTCACCCCGAGTGGGACGGGTATACCCAGACGTGGGTCCCATGCTCTCCATGCCACTGGAATCAAGCTATCCTGCCTGAAGAGGGGTGAAACCCCGACACCGGTCCTAGGATGCCTGTTTACGGTCCAGGGAGGGCCTGGCTTGGCAGTTCGGGCTGGACTGTTCCCATGAGGCACAGGGTCAGGACTGAATTGCATATTGCTGGGTCCACACTGGAATGACATGATGAGCAAAAATACGATGGATTTAGGCCCAGATTTCTGTATGGGGGTGAATTTATGACATTGTTCTGCAGTCTGTCCATCAACTTTTGTTTTTGCATTTGTCAACACTAGTGGGACGGGTATGCCCAGACGTGGGTCCGGTGCTCTCCAAGCCACTGGAATCAAGCTATCCTGGCTGAAGAGGGGTGAAACCCTGAAACCGGTCCCATAATGCCTGTTTCTGGTCCAGGGAGGACCTGGCTTGGCAGTTCGGGCTGGACTGTTCCCATGAGGCACAGGGTCAAGACTTATTTGCATATGGCTGTGTCCAAACTGGAATGGCATGTTGAGCAAAAAAACAATGCATTTAGGCCCAGATCTCTGTACTGGGGTGAATGTATGACATTGTTCTGTATTCTGTCCATAAACTTTTGTTTTCGCATTTGTCACCTCGAGTGGGACGGGTATGCCCAGACGTGGGTCCCGTGCTCTCCATGCCACTGGAATCAAGCTATCCTGGCTGAAGAGGGGTGAAACCCCGAAACCGGTCCAAGGATACCTGTTTCTGGTCCAGGGTGGGGCTGGCTTGGCAGTTCGGGCTGCACTGTTCCCATGCGGCACAGGGTCAAGACTGATTTGCATATGGCTGGGTCCAAACTGGAATGGCATGGTGAGCAAAAATACGATGGATTGAGGCCCAGATCTCTGTACTGGGGTGAATTTATGACATTGTTCTGCAGTCTGTCCATCAACTTCTGTTTTTGCATTTGTCAACCCGAATGGGGCGGATATGCCCAGACGTGGGTCCGGTGCTCTCCAAGCCACTGGAATCAAGCTATCCTGGCTGAAGAGGGGTGAAACCCCGAAACCGGTCCTATAATGCCTGTTTCCGGTCCAGGGAGGGCCTGGCTTGGCAGTTCGGGCTGGACTGTTCCCATGAGGCACAGGGTCAGGACTGATTTGCATATGGCTGTGACCAAACTGGAATGGCATGTTGAGCAAAAAAGCGATGCATTTATGCTCAGATCTCTGTACTGGGGTGAATGTATGACATTGTTCTGTATTATGTCCATCAACTTTTGTTTATGCATTTCTCACCTTGAGTGGGACGAGTATGCCCAGACGTGGGTTCCGTGCTCTCCATGCCACTGTAATCAAGCTATCCCGGCTGAAGGGGGGTGAAACCCCGACACCAGTCCTAGGATGCCTGTTTCCAGTCCAGGGAGGGCCTGGCTTGGCAGTTCGGGCTGGACTGTTTCCATGAGGCACAGGGTCAGGACTGATTTGCATATTGCTGGGTCCACACTGGAATGGCATGGTGAGCAATAAAAAAAATGGATTTATGCTCAGATCTCTGTGCTGGGGTAAATGTATGACATTGTTCTGCATTCTGTCCATCAACTGTTGTTTTTGCATTTGTCACCCCGAGTGGGACGGGTATGCCCAGACGGGGGTCCCATGCTCTCCATGACACTGGAATCAAGCTATCCTTTCTGAAGAGGGGTGAAACCCCGACACCAGTCCTAGGATGCCTGTTTCCGGTCCAGGGACGGCCTGGCTGGGCAGTTCGGGCTGGACTATTTCCATGAGGCACAGGGTCAAGACTGATTTGCATATGGCTGGGTCCAAACTGGAATGGCATGGTGATCAAAAATACGATGGATTTAGGCCCAGATCTCTGTACTGGGGTGAATGTATGACATTGTTCTGCATTCTGGCCATCAACTGTTGTTTTTGCATTTGTCACCCCGAGTCGGGACGGGTGTGCAAAGACGTGGGTCCTGTGCTCTCCATGCCACTGGAATCAAGCTATCCTGGCTGAAGGGGGGTGAAACCCCGAAACCGGTCCTTGGATGCCTGTTTACAGTCCAGGGAGGGCCTGGCTTGGCAGTTCGGTCTGGACTGTTCCCATGAAGCACATGGTCAAGACTGATTTGCATATGGCTGGGTCCAAACGGGAATGGTATGGTGAGTAAAAAAACTATGGATTTAAGCCCAGATCTCTGTACTGGGGTGAATGTATGACATTGTTCTGCATTCTGTCCATCAACTGTTGTTTTTGTATTTGTCACCTCGAGTGGGACGGGTATGCCCAGACGGAGGTCCAGTGCTCTCCATACCACTGGAATCAAGCTATCCTGGCTGATGAGGGGTGAAAACCCGAAATCGGTCCTAGGATGCCTGTTTCTGGTCCAGGGAGGGGCTGGCTTGGCAGTTCGGGCTGGACTGTTCCCATGAGGCAAAGGGTCAAGACTTATTTGCATAGGGCTGGGTCCAAACTGAAATGGCATGGTGAGCAATAAAACAATGATTTTAGGCCCAGATCTATCTACTGGGGTGAATGTATGACATTGTTCTGCATTTTGTCCATCAAATGTTGTTTTTGCATTTGTCACCCCAAGTGGGACGGGTATGCCCAGACGGAGGTCCAGTGCTCTCCATACCACTGGAATCAAGCTATCCTGGCTGATGAGGGGTGAAAACCCGAAACTGATCCTAGGATGCCTGTTTCTGGTCCAGGGAGGGGCTGGCTTGGCAGTTCGGGCTGGACTGTTCCCATGAGGCACAGGGTCAAGACTGATTTGCATATGGCTGGGTCCAAACAAGAATGGCATGGTGAGCAATAAAAAAAATGGATTTAGGCCCAGGTCTTTGTAGCAGGGAGAATGTATGACATTGTTCTGCATTCTGTCCATCAACTGTTGTTTTTGCATTTGTCACCCCGAGTGGGACGGGTATGGCCAGACGTGGGTCCCGTGCTCTCCATGCCACTGGAATCAAGCTATCCTGGCTGAAGAGGGGTGAAACCCTCAAACCTGTCCTAGGATGCCGGTTTCCGGTCCAGGGAGGGCCTGGCTTGGCAGTTCGGGTTGGACTGTTCCCATGAGGCACAGGGTCCGGACTGATTTGCATATTGCTGGGTCAAAACTAGAATGGCATGATGAGCAAAAATACGATGGATTTAGGCCCAGATCTCTGTACGGGGGTGAATGTATGACATTGTTCTGCATTCTGTCCATCAACTTTTGTTTTTGCATTTGTCATCGCGAGTGGGACGGGTATGCCCAGACGTGGGTCCGGTGCTCTCCAAGCCACTGGAATCAAGCTATCCTGGCTGAAGAGGGGTGAAACCCCGAAACCGGTCCTATAATGCCTGTTTCCGGTCCAGTTAGGGTCTGGCTTGGCAGTTCAGGCTGGACTGTTCCCATGAGGCATAGGGTCAAGACTGATTTGCATATGGCTGTGTCCAAACTGGAATGGCATGTTGAGCAAAAAAATGATGCATTTAGGCCCAGATCTCTGTACTGGGGTGAATGTATGACATTGTTCTGTATTCTGTCCATCAACTTTTGTTTTTACATTTGTCACCTCGAGTGGGACGAGTATGCCCAGACGTGGGTTCCGTGCTCTCCATGCCACTGGAATCAAGCTATCGCGGCTGAAGAGGGGTGAAACCCCAAAACCGGTCATAGGATGTCTGTTTCCAGTCCAGGGAGGGCCTGGCGTGGCAGTTCGGGCTGGACTATTCCCATGAGGCACAGGGTCAAGACTGATTTGCATATGTCTGGGTCCAAACTGGAATGACATGGTGAGCAAAAAAACTATGGATTTAGGCCCAGATCTCTGTACTGCGGTGAATGTATGACATTGTTTTGCATCCTGTCCATCAACTGTTGGTTTTGCATTTGTCACCAAAGTGGGACGGTTATGCCCAGATGTGGGTCCCGTGCTCTCCATACTACTGGAACCAAGCTATCCTGGCTGATGAGGGGTGAAACCCCGAAACCGGTCCTAGGATGCTTGTTTGTGGTCCAGGGAGGTGCTGGTTTGGCAGTTCGGGCTGGACTGTTCCCATGAGGCACAGGGTCAAGACTGATTTGCATATGGCTGGGTCCAAACTTGAATGGCATGGTGTGCAATACAAAAATGGATTTAGGCTCAGATCTCTGTGCTGGGGTGAATGTATGACAATGTTCTGCATTCTGTCCATCAACTGTTGTTTTTGCATTTGTCCCCCCGGGTGGAACAGGTATGCCCAGACGTGGGTCCCATGCTCTCCATGACACTAGAATCATGCTATCCTTTCTGAAGAGGGGTGAAACCCCGACACCGGTCCTAGGATGCCTGGTTCCGGTCCAGGGAGGGCCTGGCTTGGCAGTTTGGGCTGGACTGTTCCCATGAGGCACAGGGTCAGGACTGATTTGCATATTGCTGGGTCCACACTGGAATGGCATGATGAGAAAAATATGATGGATTTAGGACCAGATCTCTGTACTGGGGTGAATTTATGACATTGTTCTGTATTCTGTCCATCAACTTTTGTTTTTGCATTTGTCACCTCGAGTGGGACGAGTATGCCCAGACGTGGGTTCCGTGCTCTCCATGCCACTGGAATCAAGCTATCGCGGCTGAAGAGGGGTGAAACCCCAAAACCGGTCCTAGGATGTCTGTTTCCAGTCCAGGGAGGGCCTGGCGTGGCAGTGCGGGCTGGACTATTCCCATGAGGCACAGGGTCAAGACTGATTTGCATATGGCTGGGTCCAAACTGGAATGACATGGTGAGCAAAAAAACTATGGATTTAGGCCCAGATCTCTGTACTGCGGTGAATGTATGACATTGTTTTGCATCCTGTCCATCAACTGTTGGTTTTGCATTTGTCACCAAAGTGGGACGGGTATGCCCAGATGTGGGTCCCGTGCTCTCCATACTACTGGAACCAAGCTATCCTGGCTGATGAGGGGTGAAACCCCGAAACCGGTCCTAGGATGCTTGTTTGTGGTCCAGGGAGGTGCTGGTTTGGCAGTTCGGGCTGGACTGTTCCCATGAGGCACAGGGTCAAGACTGATTTGCATATGGCTGGGTCCAAACTTGAATGGCATGGTGTGCAATACAAAAATGGATTTAGGCTCAGATCTCTGTGCTGGGGTGAATGTATGACAATGTTCTGCATTCTGTCCATCAACTGTTGTTTTTGCATTTGTCACCCCGGGTGGAACAGGTATGCCCAGACGTGGGTCCCATGCTCTCCATGACACTAGAATCATGCTATCCTTTCTGAAGAGGGGTGAAACCCCGACACCGGTCCTAGGATGCCTGGTTCCGGTCCAGGGAGGGCCTGGCTTGGCAGTTTGGGCTGGACTGTTCCCATGAGGCACAGGGTCAGGACTGATTTGCATATTGCTGGGTCCACACTGGAATGGCATGATGAGAAAAATACGATGGATTTAGGACCAGATCTCTGTACTGGGGTGAATTTATGACATTGTTCTGTATTCTGTCCATCAACTTTTGTTTTTGCATTTGTCACCTCGAGTGGGACGAGTATGCCCAGACGTGGGTTCCGTGCTCTCCATGCCACTGGAATCAAGCTATCGCGGCTGAAGAGGGGTGAAACCCCAAAACCGGTCCTAGGATGTCTGTTTCCAGTCCAGGGAGGGCCTGGCGTGGCAGTTCGGGCTGGACTGTTCCCATGAGGCACAGGGTCAAGACTGATTTGCATATGGCTGGGTCCAAACTTGAATGGCATGGTGTGCAATACAAAAATGGATTTAGGCTCAGATCTCTGTGCTGGGGTGAATGTATGACAATGTTCTGCATTCTGTCCATCAACTGTTGTTTTTGCATTTGTCACCCCGGGTGGAACAGGTATGCCCAGACGTGGGTCCCATGCTCTCCATGACACTAGAATCATGCTATCCTTTCTGAAGAGGGGTGAAACCCCGACACCGGTCCTAGGATGCCTGGTTCCGGTCCAGGGAGGGCCTGGCTTGGCAGTTTGGGCTGGACTGTTCCCATGAGGCACAGGGTCAGGACTGATTTGCATATTGCTGGGTCCACACTGGAATGGCATGATGAGAAAAATATGATGGATTTAGGACCAGATCTCTGTACTGGGGTGAATTTATGACATTGTTCTGCAGTCTGTCCATCAACTTTTGTTTTTGCATTTGTCAACCCGAGTTGGACGGGTATGCCCAGACGTGGGTCTCATGCTCTCCATGCCATTGAATCAAGCTATCCTTTCTGAAGAGGGGTGAAACCACGCCACGACACCGGTCCTAGGGTGCCTGTTTCCGGTCCAGGGAGGGCCTGGCTAGGCAGTTTGGGCTGGACTATTCCCATGAGGCACAGGGTCAGGACTGATTTGCATATTGCTGGGTCCACACTGGAATGGCATGATGAGCAAAAATACGATGGATTTAGGCCCAGATCTCTATACTGGGGTGAATTTATGACATTGTTCTGCAGTCTGTCCATCAACTTTTGTTTTTGCATTTGTCAACCCGAGTGGGACGGGTATGCCCAGACATGGGACCGGTGCTCTCCAAGCCACTGGAATCAAGCTATACTGGCTGAAGAGGAGTAAAACCCCGAAAATGGTCCTATAAAGCCTGTTTCCGGTCCAGGGAGGGCCTGGCTTGGCAGTTCGGGCTGGACTGTTCCCATGAGGCACAGGGTCAAGACTGATTTGAATATGGCTCTGTCCAAACTGGAATGGCATGTTGAGCAAAAAAATGATGCATTTAGGCCCAGATCTCTGTACTGCGGTGAATGTATGACATTGTTCTGCATTCTGTCCATCAACTGTTGTTTTTGCATTTGTCACCCCGAGTGGGACGGGAATGCCAAGACGTGGGTCCTGTGCTCTCCATGCCACTGGAATCAAGCTATCCTGGCTGAAGGGGGGTGAGACCCCGAAACTGGTCCAGAGAGGACCTGGCTTGGCAGTTCGGGCTGCCCTGTTTCCATGAGGCACAGGATCAAGACTCATTTGCATATGGATGGGTCCAAACTGGAATGGCATGGTGAGCAAAAAAGCGATGTATTTAGGCCCAGATCTATGTACTGGGGTGAATGTATGACATTGTTCTGCATTCTGTCCATCAACCGTTGTTTTTGCATTTGTCACCCCAAGTGGGACGGGTATGCCCATACGTGAGTCCCGTGCTCTCTATACCACTGAAATCAAGCTATCCTGGCTGAAGAGGGGTGAAACCCCAAAACCGGACCAAGGATGCCTGTTTCCGGTCCAGGGAGGGCCTGGCTTGGCAGTTCAGGCTGGTCTGTTCTCATGAGACACAGGGTCAGGACTGATTTGCATATTGCTGGGTCCAAACTGGAATGGCATGGTGATCAAAAATACAATGGATTTAGGCCCAGATCTCTGTACTGGGATGAATGTATGACATTGTTCTGCATTCTGTCCATCAACGGTTGTTTTTGCATTTGTCACCCCGAGTGGGACAGGAATGCCCAGACGTGGGTCCTGTGCTCTCCATGCCACTGGAATAAAGCTATCCTGGCTGAAGGGGGGTGAAACCCCGAAACCGGTCCAGAGAGGACCTGGCTTGGCAGTTTGGGCTGCCCTGTTCCCATGAGGCACAGGATCAAGACTCATTGGCATATGGATGGGTCCAAATTGGAATGGCATGGTGATCAAAAATATGATGGATTTAGGCCTAGATCTCTGTACTGGGGTGAATGTATGACATTGTTCTGCATTCTGTCCATCAACGGTTGTTTTTGCATTTGTCAACCCGAGTGGGACGGGTATGCCCGGACATGGGTCCTGTGCTCTCCAAGCCACTGGAATCAAGCTATCCTGGTTAAAGAGAGGTGAAACCCCGAAAACGGTCCTAGAATGCCTGTTTCCGGTCCAGGGAGGGCCTGGCTTGGCAGTTCGGGCTGGACTGTTCCCATGAGGCATAGGGTCAAGCCTTATTTGCATATGGCTGTGTCCAAACTGGAATGGCATGTTGAGCAAGAAAACGATGGATTTAGGCCCAAATCTCTCTACTGGGGTGAATATATGACATTGTTCTGTATTCTGTCCATCAGCATTTGTTTTTGCATTTGTCACCTCGAGTGGGACGGGTATGCCCAGACGTGGGTCCTGTGCTCTCTATGCTACTGGAATCAAGCTATCCTGGCTGAAGGGGGGTGAAACCCCGAAACCGGTCCAGAGAGGACCTGCTCTCCATGCCACTGGAATCAAGCTATCCTGTCTGAAGAGGGGTGAAACCCCGAAACCGGTCCTAGGATGCCTGTTTCCGGTCCAGGGAGGGCCTGGCTTGGCAGTTCGGGCTGGACTGTTCCCATGAGGCACAGGGTCAAGACTGATTTGCATATGGCTGGGTCTAAACTGGAATGGTATGGTGAGTAAAAAAAAGATGGATTTAAGCCCAGTTCTGTGTACTGGGGTGAATGTATGACATTGTTCTGCATTCTGTCCATCAACTGTTGTTTTTGCATTTGTCACCTCGAGTGGGAGAGGTATGCCCTGACGTTGGTCCCATGCTCTCCATGCCACTGGAATCAAGCTATCCTGGCTGAAGAGGGGTGAAACCCCGAAACGGGTCCTGGGATGCCTGTTTCCGGTCCAGGGAGGGCCTGGCTTGGCAGTTCGGGCTGGACTGTTCCCATGAGGCAAAGGGTCAAGACTCATTTGCATATGGCTGGGTCCAAACTGGAATGGCATGGTGAGCAATAAAACAATGGATTTAGGCCCAGATCTATGTACTGGTGTGAATGTACGACATTGTTCTGCATTCTGTCCATCAACTGTTGTTTTTGCATTTGTCACCCCGAGTGGGACAGGTATGGCCAGAAGTGGGTCCCGTGCTCTCCATGCCACTGGAATCAAGCCATCCTGGCTGAAGAGGGGTGAAACCCTGAAGCCTGTCCTAGGATGCCTGTTTCCGGTCCAGGGAGGGCCTGGTTTGGCAGTTCGGTCTGGACTGTTCCCATGAGGCACAGGGTCAGAACTGATTTGCATATTGCTGGGTCCAAACTAGAATGGCATGATGAGTAAAAATACAATGGATTTACGCCCAGATCTCTGTACTGGGGTGAATGTATGACATTGTTCTGCATTCTGTCCATCAACTTTTGTTTTTGCATTTGTCAACCCTGGTGGGACGGGTATGCCCAGACGTGGGTCCTGTGCTCTCCAAGCCACTGGAATCAAGCTATATTGGCTGAAGAGGGGTGAAACCCTGAAACCGGTCCTATAATGCCTGTTTCCGGTCCAGGGAGGGTCTGGCTTGGCAGTTCGGGCTGGACTGTTCCCATGAGGCACAGGGTCAAGATTGATTTGCATATGGCTGTGTCCAAACTGGAATGGCATGTTGAGCAAAAAAAAGATGCATTTAGGCCCAGATCTCTGTACTGGGGTGAATGTATGACATTGTTCTGTATTCTGTACTTCGAACTTTTGTTTTTGCATTTGTCACCTCGAGTGGGACGGGTAGGCCCAGGCGTGGGTCCCGTGCTCTCCATGCCACTGGAATCAAGCTATCCTGGCTGAAGAGGGGTGAAACCCCGAAACCGGTCCTAGTATGCCTGTTTCCAGTCCAGGGAGGGCCTGGCGTGGCATTTCGGGCTGGACTATTTCCATGAGGCACAGGGTCAAGACTGATTTGCATATGGCTGGGTCCAAACTGGAATGGCATGGTGAGCAAAAAAACAATGGATTTAGGCCCAGATCTCTGTACTGCGATGAGTGTATGACATTGTTCTGCATCCTGTCCATCAACTGTTGTTTTTGCATTTGTCACCCCAGGTGGGACGGGTATGCCCAGACGTGGGTCCAGTGCTCTCCATACCACTGGAATCAAGCTATCCTGGCTGATGATTGGTGAAACCCCAAAACCGGTCCTAGTATGCCTGTTTCTGGTCCAGGGAGGGCCTGGCTTGGCAGTTCGGGCTGGACTGTTCCCATGCCGCACAGGGTCAAGACTGATTTGCATATGGCTGGGTCCAAACTGGAATGGCCTGGTGAGCAATAAAAAAATGGATTTAGGCTCAGATCTCTGTACTGGGGTGAATGTATTACATTGTTCTGCATTTTGTCCATCAACTGTTGTTTTTGCATTTGTCAACCCGAGTGGGATGGGTATGCCCAGATGTTGTTAGCGTTCTAGTGGATGCACCACTGCCCCTGCTCCTCTAGTTAAGGAGGGGCCATGCAAGTGCACAGCGCGCGCGCGCAGCGGGCGCGCCGACGGCACACCGGAGGCGCGCCAGATGCAAGCCCATCTGCGCCCGTCCTCGCCCCGACCGCACCCAGCACCAGTCACGCTGCCCGTGCCGGCCATAGTCTACTGATATACACGAGGGAACAGATGCTAGATATCAGGAATAAGGTCAGTTGGGGGGAGAAGGACGTCGAGGCGACGCAGCCTAGATTGGTTCTAGAGTGTGGGCTACTTAACTCTCGTTCTCTGGTCAAACACCATCAGGAAGTTTTAAATCTGGTGGAAAATTTGGAACTGGACGTACTATTTCTCACAGAGACGTGGTGTAGCAATGACTCACTGGTAGAGCTGGGTTTCGCCTGCCCGGAGGGATATAAGATTTTTCATAAGCCCAGAGCAACGAGTAGAGGTGGAGGGGTTGGGGTGATGTTTAGGGATACCTGGGATTTTGCCCCGTTTAAAGCGGACGAAGTGGTGGGCATTGAGCTTTTGGGGTTCTCCCTACAAGATCAGAGAGGGAGGCTCCTCACTGGGATGGTCGACTATAGACCCCCAAGCTCTAACACTCAGTACCAGGCACTCCTGGATGTCATTACGGCCCAGTCACTGACCCATTCTAGAATGTTGCTTCTGGGTGATTTTAATCTGTGGGAGAATGGCATGTTAGATAGCCATCTAAGAGATCGCAAGGAAACCTGTGAGAGCTGTAATCTGCATCAGTTGGTCCAGCAACCCACGCACCAAGGAGGGCATACTCTGGATCTTCTGTTTGCAGACCGTACTGAAACCGAGGTGGTTAACATCCTACCCCAGACCTGGACCGACCATACACTGATCCAGTTTCGGATCCGGATACCTGGAGAAAAAAAGATCGGACAGCCCCCAGTAACATATCGTATGGGGAGGGATTGGGCAAAAATTTTGGGAAGCGGGGCAGAGTCCCCTTTTCAAAATTTGCCTTACTTCGACCCTCACGAGTCAGTGGATACGAATTATCACCTTTATTGTAACTATATCCAAGAAGTACTAGATAGGCTTGTGCCTTTGAAACGTCTGAAGGTCAGGAAAAAGTACTCCGCACCATGGTACACCGAGGAGTTGAGAAAAGCTCGTAGGACCTGCCGGCAGACAGAGAGGAGTTGGCGCAGGCACTATGCTGAGCCTGATAAAGTAGTCTTTAAAAGGGTGCTAGCTCAATACAAAGAGATGATTGCCAAGGCCAAGGCGGATTTTTTTACCAACACCATTCTGTCAGCACCAAACAGAGCCAGAGCTCTCTTTAAAATCGTTAGAGACCTCTCTTCCCCCACCAGCCTAGGTAATAAAGTGGTCGCCTCACAGGCGCTGTGCGATAAAATTGCCTCCCATTTTGAGAAGAAAATTTTAAAAATTGTCGGGGGACTAACCTACCACCCTAAAATCTCATGGTCAAATGCCTAAGGAGGAATACGGGGTGGAAACCACCATGGAGTATTTTACTCCCCTCACAGACGAGCTGTTTAACAGCTGCACACAGAAAGTTAGGTCAGGATCCCCACTTGACCCCCTCCCTAATAAGATTTGGAAAGAGCATATACAGACACTGTTCCCCCGGATGAGGCAGATTTGCTGCCAATCTCTGGAGGAAGGGGTGGTGCCTGAAGCCTGGAAGCTGGCGGTGGTCACCCCACTATTGAAGAAGCCCTCCCTGGACCCGGGAGATCCTAGTAGCTTTAGACCTATCTCTCTGCTACCGTTCCCCATAAAAATTCTCGAAAAGGTAGTAAGTAGATCTCTCTCTGGGTATTTGGAAGAGTTCCATCTCCTGGACAAGAACCAGTTTGGTTTTCGTCCAGGCCATGGGACGGAGACAGCTTTGATCACCGTATTGGACAATCTGCGGATGCGGGCTGACAGAGGCCTCTCGTCGGTTTTGGTCCTCTTAGATATGTCAGCCGCGTTCGATACGGTTAACCACCGAATCCTGTTGAGTAGGCTGGAGCACTTGGGAGTTGGTGGCCGTGCCCTGAGATGGATGCAATCATACCTCACAGGGAGACAACAGGTGGTTACTCTGCCCCCGTTCACCTCTGGCAGGACTTTGGTGGAGCATGGGGTCCCTTAGGGATCGGCCATCAGTCCTATCCTTTTCAATATCTACTTGCAGCCACTTATGTCTATCATCAAGTCGCATGGGATTGATTTGGTCAACTATGCTGATGACACCCAACTGGTGTTTTCTCTGGAGGGGAAGGGCGCACTGACGGTGGACAGCTTTCAGGAATGTATGCGACAGACCTCAGAATGGCTAAGGGATAACTCCCTGCAATTTAATGGAGGAAAGACAGAGGTGATCTGCTGTCCCTCGGCGGGGGTGAGAGACATGCCTTTTGATCTTAGACTGACCCCAGAGGCGGATCCCATCACCCCTGTGACAACGGTACGGAATCTGGGGGTCATGTTTGATGACAATCTTCAAATGGCCTCCCAAGCCAAAAAAAACACTGGGATGTGTTTTGCTCTTCTGAAGGCTTTACGACAGATCCTGCCTCTTTTGCCTATAGAGGACAGACCGATGGTAGTACGCAGTATTATCTTGAGTAGGCTGGACTACTCCAATTCTCTATATTTGGGAGCTCCTCTTTACATCTATCAGAGCTTGCAGAGGCTCCAGTCTATGGCAGCCAAACTAGCACTGAACAGGAAACGCTGCTCCTCAACCACGTTGGCGCTACAAGAGCTCCACTGGCTCCCCATAAAAGAGAGAGTCATGTTTAAGTCTCTATGCATTGCCTTTAGAGCGGCACATGGCCTTGGCCCTATCTCCCTGCAGGAGAAACTGTCCTGGTATAAGCCTCAAAGAACCTTACGCTCCTCGCATGCCTCTCTGCTAAATACTGGCAGAGTTAAGAAGGCGAGGATGGGGGGTAGGGCCTTTAGTACAGTGGCTACGCGCTGCTGGAATGACCTCCCTCTGAATATCAGACAAGCCAACTCCTTGATGGATTTTAGGCGGAGTCTTAAAACCTGGCTCTTTCCGAGGGAGGGACCTATGACCTCATAGTCCTGTACCTCTGGTTAGCTGTTCTCTTCCTCTGTCTCCTCTTCTTTCCTGCTCTAAGGATGCGAACACTGGATTGGTTAAAGTTTTTCTTCCTCCATCTTAGTCCTAGCGCCAAGATACCCGTAGGGTGATAGATGCGCTCTACAAGACTGTTTTACATTACATTACATTACATTACATGTGGGTCCGATGCTCTCCAAGCCACTGGAATCAAGCTACCCTGGCTGAAGAGGGGTGAAACCCCGAAACTGATCCTATAATGCCTGTTTCCGGTCCAGGGAGGGCCTGGCTTGGCAGTTCGGGCTGGACTCTTCCCATGTGGCACAGGGTCAAGACTGATTTGCATGTGGCTGAGTCCAAACTGGAATGGCATGTTGAGCAAAGAAACGATACATTTAGGCCCAGATCTCTGTACTGGGGTGAATGTATGACATTGTTCTGTATTCAGTCCATCAACTTTTGTTTTTGCATTTGTCACCTCGAGTGGGACGAGTATGCCCAGATGTGGGTTCCGTGCTCTCGATGCCACTGGAATCAAGCTATCCCGGCTGAAGACGGTTGAAACCCCGAAACCGGTCCTAGGATGTCTGTTTCCAGTCCAGGGAGGGCCTGGCGTGGCAGTTCGGGCTGGACTATTCCCATGAGGCACAGGGTCAAGACTGATTTGCATATGGCTGGGTCCAAACTGGAATGACATGGTGAGCAAAAAAACGATGGATGTAGGCCCAGATCTCTGTACTGCGGTGAATGTATGACATTGTACTGCATCCTGTCCATCAACTGTTGTTTTTGCATTTGTCACCCCAAGTGGGACGGGTATGCCCAGATGTGGGTCCCGTGCTCTCCATACCACTGGAATCAAGCTATCCTGGCTGATGAGGGGTGAAACCCCGAAACCGGTCCTAGGATGCCTGTTTCAGGTCCAGGGAGATACTGGCTTGGCAGTTCGGGCTGGACTGTTCCCATGAGGCACAGGGTCAAGACTGATTTGCATATGGCTGGGTCCAAACTTGAATGGCACGGTGAGCAATAAAAAAATAGATTTAAGCTCAGATCTCTGTGTTGGGGTGAATGTATGACATTGTTCTGCATTCTGTCCATCAACTGTTGTTTTTGCATTTGTCACCCCGAGTGGGACGGGTATGTCCAGACGTGGGTCCCATGCTCTCCATGACACTAGAATCAAGCTATCCTTTCTGAAGAGGGGTGAAACCATGACACCGGTCCTAGGATGCCTGTTTCCGGTCCAGGGAGGGCCTGGCTTGGCAGTTCGGGCTGGACTGTTCCCATGAGGCACAGGGTCAGGACTGATTTGCATATTGCTGGGTCCACACTGGAATGGCATGATGAGCAAAAATACGATGGATTTAGGCCCAGATCTCTGTACTGGGGTGAATTTATGACATTGTTCTGCAGTCTGTCCATCAACTTTTGTTTTTGCATTTGTCAACCCGAGTGAGACGGGTATGCCCAGACACGGGTCCCATGCTCTCCATGCCACTGGAATCAAGCTATCCTTTCTGAAGAGGGGTAAAACCCCGACACCGGTCCTAGGATGCCTGTTTCTTGTCCAGGGAGGGCCTGGCTTGGCAGTTCAGGCTGGACTGTTCCCATGAGCCACAGGGTCAAGACTGATTTGCATATTGCTGGGTCCAAACTGGAATTGCATGATGAGCAAAAATGCGATGGATTTAGGCCCAGATCTCTGTACTGGGGTGAATATATGACATTGTTCTGCAGTCTGTCCATCAACTTTTGTTTTTGCATTTTTCAACCCGAGTGGGACGGGTATGCCCAGACGTGGGTCCTGTGCTCTCCAAGCAACTGGAATCAAGCTATCCTGGCTGAAGAGGGGTGAAACCCCGAAACTGGTCCTATAATGCCTGTTTCCGGTCCAAGGAGGGCCTGGCTTGGCAGTTCGGGCTGGACTGTTCCCATGAGGCACAGGGTCAAGACTGATTTGCATATGGCTTTGTCCAAACTGGAATGGCATGTTGAGCAAAAAAACGATGCATTTAGGCCCAGATCTCTGTACTGGGGTGAATGTATGACATTGTTCTGCATTTTCTCCATTAACTGTTGTTTTTGCTTTTGTCACCCCAAGTGGGACGGGAATGCCCAGACGTGTGTCCTGTGCTCTCCATGCCACTGGAATCAAGCTATCCTGGCTGAAGAGGGGTGAAACCCCAAAACCGGCCCTAGGATGCCTGTTTCCGGTCCAGGGAGGACCTGGCTTGGCAGTTCGGGCTGGACTGTTCCCATGAGGCACAGGGTCAGGACTGATTTGCATATTGCTGGGTCCAAACTGAAATGGCATGGTGATCAAAAATACGATGGATTTAGGCCTAGATCTCTGTACTGGGGTGAATGTATGACATTGTTCTGCATTCTGTCCATCAACTGTTGTTTTTGCATTTGTCAACCCGAGTGGGACAGGTATGCCCGGACGTGGGTCCTGTGCTCTCCAAGCCACTGGAATCAAGCTATCCTGGTTAAAGAGAAGGTGGAACCCTGAAACCGGTCCTAGAATGCCTGTTTCCGGTCCAGGGAGGGCCTGGCTTGGCAGTTCGGGCTGGACTATTCCCATGAGGCATAGGGTCAAGACTGATTTGCATATGGCTGTGTCCAAACTAGAATGGCATGTTGAGCAAGAAAACGATGGATTTAGGCCCAGATCTCTCTACTGGGGTGAATGTATGACATTGTTCTGTATTCTGTCCATCAGCTTTTGTTTTTGCATTTGTCACCTCGAGTTGGACGGGTATGCCCAGACGTGGGTCCCGTGCTCTCCATGTCACTGGAATCAAGCTATCCTAGCTGAAGAGGGTTGAAACCCCGAAACCGGTCCTAGGATGCCTGTTTCCAGTCCACGGAGGGCCTGGCGTGGCAGTTCGGGCTGGACTATTTCCATGAGGCACAGGGTCAAGACTGATTTGCATATGGCTGGGTCCAAACTGGAATGGTATGGTGAGTAAAAAAAACTATGGATTTAAGCCCAGATCTCTGTACTGGGGTGAATGTATGACATTGTTCTGCATTCTGTCCATCAACTGTTGTTTTTGCATTTGTCACCTCAAGTGGGACAGGTATGCCCTGACGTTGGTCCCATGCTCTCCATGCCACTGGAATCAAGCTATCCTGGCTGAAGAGGGGTGAAACCCCGAAACGGGTCCTGAGATGCCTGTTTCCGGTCCAGGGAGGGCCTGGCTTGGCAGTTCGGGCTGGACTGTTCCCATGAGGCAAAGGGTCAAGACTCATTTGCATATGGCTGGGTCCAAACTGGAATTGCATGGTGAGCAATAAAACAATGGATTTAGGCCCAGATCTATGTACTGGGGTGAATGTATGACATTGTTCTACATTCTGTCCATCAAATGTTGTTTTTGAATTTGTCACCCCAAGCGGGACGGGTATGCCCAGACGGGGGTCCAGTGCTCTCCATACCACTGGAATCAAGCTATCCTGGCTGATGAGGGGTGAAACCCCGAAACCGGCCCTAAGATGCCTGTTTCTGGTCCAGGGAGGGCCTGGCTTGGCAGTTCGGGCTGGACTGTGCCCATGAGGCACAGGGTCACGACTGATTTGCATATTGCTGGGTCCAAACTGGAATGGCATGGTGATCAAAAATACGATGGATTTAGGCCTAGATCTCTGTACTGGGGTGAATGTATGACATTGTTCTGCATTCTGTCCATCAACTGTTGTTTTTGCATTTGTCAACCCGAGTGGGGCAGGTATGTCTGGACGTGGGTCCTGTGCTCTCCAAGCCTCTGGAATCAAGCTATCCTGGTTAAAGAGAGGTGGAACCCCGAAACCGGTCCTAGAATGCCTGTTTCCGACCAGGGAGGGCCTGGCTCGGCAGTTCGGGCTGGACTATTCCCATGAGGCATAGGGTCAAGACTGATTTGCATATGGCTGTGTCCAAACTGGAATGGCATGTTGAGCAAGAAAACGATGGATTTAGGCCCAGATCTCTCTACTGGGGTGAATGTGTGACATTGTTCTGTATTCTGTCCATCAGCTTTTGTTTTTGCATTTGTCACCTCGAGTGGGACGGGTATGCCCAGACGTGGGTCCCGTGCTCTCCATGTCACTGGAATCAAGCTATCCTAGCTGAAGAGGGGTGAAACCCCGAAATCGGTCCTAGGATGCCTTTTTCCGGTCCAGGGAGGGCCTGGCGTGGCAGTTCGGGCTGGACTATTTCCATGAGGCACAGGGTCAAGACTGATTTGCATATGGCTGTGTCCAAACTTGAATGACATGGTGATCAAAAATACGATGGATTTAGGCCCAGATCTCTGTACTGGGGTGAATGTATGACATTGTTCTGCATTCTTTCCTCAACTGTTGTTTTTGCATTTGTCACCCCGAGTTGGACGGGTATGCCCAGACGTGGGTCCTGTGCTCTCCATGCGACTGGAATCAAGCTATCCTGGCTGAAGGGGGGTGAAACCCCGAAACCGGTCCAGAGAGGACCTGCTCTCCATGCCACTGGAATCAAGCTATCCTGGCTGTAGAGGGGTGAAACCCCGAAACTGGTCCTATAATGCCTGTTTCCGGTCCATAGAGGGCCTGGCTTGGCAGTTCGGGCTGGACTGTTCCCATTAGGCACAGGGTCAAGACTGATTTGCAAATGGCTTGGTCCAAACTGGAATGGTATGGTGAGTAAAAAAAACTATGGATTTAAGCCCAGATCTCTGTACTGGGGTGAATGTATGACATTGTTCTGCATTCTGTCCATCAACTGTTGTTTTTGCATTTGTCACCTCGAGTGGGACAGGTATGCCCTGACGTTGGTCCCATGCTCTACATGTCACTGGAATCAAGCTATCCTGGCTGAAGAGGGGTGAAACCCCGAAACGGGTCCTGGGATGCCTGTTTCCGGTCCAGGGAGGGCCTGGCTTGGCAGTTCGGGCTGGAATGTTCCCATGAGGCAAAGGGTCAAGACTCATTGGCATATGGCTGGGTCCAAACTGGAATTGCATGGTGAGCAATAAAAAAATGGATTTAGGCCCAGATCTTTGTACTAGGGTGAATGTATGACATTGTTCTGCATTCTGTCCATCAACTGTTGTTTTGCATTTGTCACCCCGAGTGGGACGGGTATGGCCAGACGTGGGTCCCGTGCTCTCCATGCCACTGGAATCAAGCTATCCTGGCTGAAGAGGGGTGAAACCCTGAAACCTGTCCTAGGATGCCTGTTTCCGGTCCAGGGAGGGCCTGGCTTGGCAGTTCAGGCTGGACTGTTCCCATGAGGCACAGGGTCAGGACTGATTTGCATATTGCTGGGTCCACACTAGAATGGCATGATGAGCAAAAATACGATGGATTTAGTCCCAGATCTCTGTACAGGGGTGAATGTATGACATTGTTCTGCATTCTTTCCATGAACTTTTGTTTTTGCATTTGTCAACCCTGGTGGGACTGGTATGACCAGACGTGGGTCCTGTGCTCTCCATGCCACTGGAATCAAGCTATCTTGGCTGAAGAGGGGTGAAACACTGAAACCTGTCCTATAATGCCTGTTTCCGGTCCAGGGAGGGTCTGGCTTGGCAGTTCGGGCTGGACTGTTCGCATGAGGCACAGGGTCAAGACTGATTTGCATATGGCTGTGTCCAAACTGAATGGCATGTTGAGCAAAAAAACGATGCATTTAGGCCCAGATCTCTGTACTGGGGTGAATGTATGACATTGTTCTGTATTCTATCCATCAACTTTTGTTTTTGCATTTGTCACCTCGAGTGGGACGGGTATGCCCAGACGTGGGTCCCGTGCTCTTCATGCCACTGGAATCAAGCTATTCTGGCTGAAGAGGGGTGAAACCCCGAAACCGGTCCTAGGATGCCTGTTTCTGGTCCAGGGAGGTGCTGGCTTGGCAGTTCGGGCTGGACTGTTCCCATGAGACACAGGGTCAAGACTGATTTGCATATGGCTGGGTCCAAACTTGAATGGCATGGTGAGCAATAAAAAAATGGATTTAGGCTCAGATCTCTGTGCTGGGATGAATGTATGACATTTTTCTGCATTCTGTCCATCAACTGTTGTTTTTGCATTTGTCACCCCGAGTGTGACGCGTGTGCCCAGACGTGGGTCCCATGCTCTCCATGACACTAGAATCAAGCTATCCTTTCTGAAGATGGGTGAAACCCCGACACCGGTCCTAGGATGCCTGTTTCCGGTCCAAGGAGGGCCTGGCTTGGCAGTTCAGGCTGGACTGTTCCCATGAGGCACAGGGTCAGGACTGATTTGCATATTGCTGGGTCCACACTGGAATGGCATGATGAGCAAAAATACGATGGATTTAGGCCCAGATCTCTGTACTGGGGTGAATTTATGACATTGTTCTGCAGTCTGTCCATCAACTTTTGTTTTTGCATTTGTCAACCCGAGTGGGACGGGTATGCCCAGACGTGGGTCCGGTGCTCTCCAAGCCACTGGAATGAAGCTATCCTGGCTGAAGAGGGGTGAAACCCCGAAACTGGTCCTATAATGCCTGTTTACGGTCCACGGAGGGCCTGGCTTGGCAGTTCGGGCTGGACTGTTCCCATGAGGCACAAGGTCAAGACTGATTTGCATATGGCTGTGTCCAAACTGGAATGGCATGTTGAGCCAAAAAACGATGCATTTAGGCCCAGATCTCTGTACTGGGGTGAATGTATGACATTGTTCTGCATTTTGTCCATTAACTGTTGTTTTTGCTTTTGTCACCCCGAGTGGGACGGGAATGCCCAGACGCGGGTCCAGTGCTCTCCATGCCACTGGAATCAAGCTATCCTGGCTGAAGGGGAGTGAAACCCCGAAACCGGTGCAGAGAGGACCTGGCTTGGCAGTTCGGGCTGCCCTGTTCCCATGAGGCACAGGATCAAGACTCATTTACAGATGGATGGGTCCAAACTGGAATGGCATGGTGAGCAAAAAAGCGATGGATTTAGGCCCAGATCTATGTACTGGGGTGAATGTATGACATTATTCTGCATTCTGTCCATCAACTGTTGTTTTTGCATTTGTCACCCCGAGTGGGACGGGTATACCCAGACGTGGGTCCCATGCTCTCCATGCCACTGGAATCAAGCTATCCTGCCTGAAGAGGGGTGAAACCCCGACACCGGTCCTAGGATGCCTGTTTCCGGTCCAGGGAGGGCCTGGCTTGGCAGTTCGGGCTGAACTGTTCCCATGAGGCACAGGGTCAGGACTGATTTGCATATTGCTGGGTCCAAACTGGAATGGCATGGTGATCAAAAATACGATGGATTTAGGCCTAGATCTCTGTACTGGGGTGAATGTATGACATTGTTCTGCATTCTGTCCATCAACTGTTGTTTTTGCATCTGTCAACCCGAGTGGGACGGGTATGCCCGGACGTGGGTCCTGTGCTCTCCAAGCCACTGGAATCAAGCTATCCTGGTTAAAGAGAGGTGAAACCCCGAAACCGGTCCTAGAATGCCTGTTTCCGGTCCAGGGAGGGCCTGGCTTGGCAGTTCGGGCTGGACTGTTCCCATGAGGCACAAGGTCAAGACTGATTTGCATATGGCTGTGTCCAAACTGGAATGGCATGTTGAGCAAAAAAACGATGCATTTAGGCCCAGATCTCTGTACTGGGGTGAATGTATGACATTGTTCTGCATTTTGTCCATTAACTGTTGTTTTTGCTTTTGTCACCCCGAGTGGGACGGGAATGCCCAGACGCGGGTCCAGTGCTCTCCATGCCACTGGAATCAAGCTATCCTGGCTGAAGGGGAGTGAAACCCCGAAACCGGTAAGAGAGGACCTGGCTTGGCAGTTCGGGCTGCCCTGTTCCCATGAGGCACAGGATCAAGGCTCATTTACAGATGGATGGGTCCAAACTGGAATGGCATGGTGAGCAAAAAAGCGATGGATTTAGGCCCAGATCTATGTACTGGGGTGAATGTATGACATTATTCTGCATTCTGTCCATCAACTGTTGTTTTTGCAATTGTCACCCCAAGTGGGACGGGTATGCCCAGACGTGGGTCCCGTGCTCTCTATGCCACTGAAATCAAGCTATCCTGGCTGAAGAGGGGTGAAACCACAAAACCGGTCCTAGGATGCCTGTTTCCGGTCGAGGGAGGGCCTGGCTCGGCAGTTCGGGCTGGACTGTTCCCATGAGGCACAGGGTCAGGACTGATTTGCATATTGCTGGGTCCAAACTGGAATGGCATGGTGATCAAAAATACGATGGATTTAGGCCTAGATCTCTGTACTGGGGTGAATGTATGACATTGTTCTGCATTCTGTCCATCAACTGTTGTTTTTGCATCTGTCAACCCGAGTGGGACGGGTATGCCCGGACGTGGGTCCTGTGCTCTCCAAGCCACTGGAATCAAGCTATCCTGGTTAAAGAGAGGTGAAACCCCGAAACCGGTCCTAGAATGCCTGTTTCCGGTCCAGGGAGGGCCTGGCTTGGCAGTTCGGGCTGGACTGTTCCCATGAGGCATATGGTCAAGACTGATTTGCATATGGCTGTGTCCAAACTGGAATGGCATGTTGAGCAAGAAAACGATGGATTTAGGCCCAGATCTCTCTACTGGGGTGAATGTATGACATTGTTCTGTATTCTGTCCATCAGCTTTTGTTTTTGCATTTGTCACCTCGAGTGGGACGGGTATGCCCAGACGTGGGACCCGTGCTCTCCATGTCACTGGAATCAAGCTATCCTAGCTGAAGAGGGGTGAAACCCCGAAACCGGTCCTAGGATGCCTGTTTCCTGTCCAGGGAGGGCCTGGCGTGGCAGTTCGGGCTGGACTATTTCCATGAGGCACAGGGTCAAGACTGATTTGCATATGGCTGGGTCCAAACTTGAATGGCATGGTGATCAAAAATACGATGGATTTAGGCCCAGATCTCTGTACTGGGGTGAATGTATGACATTGTTCTGCATTCTGTCCATCAACTGTTGTTAGGTCTCGCGAGCCAAAGGCTCGAAGAGACATTTTATATGTGGGATTTTCAAAGTGCTACCCACACTCTTTTGGCTGGCCTAAACCTTGAGTGCACGATCATCACATGCACGTGCACAGCTGCTCCTCTGCTCATTGCATTCCCCCCTCCCTTCTCATCCAGCCCTTTGATGCTCTGTTCGATTACTTTCACTTTAGCCTCTTTGACCCTTGCATTCCCCCCTCCCTTCTCACCCAGCCCTTTGATGCTCTGCTCCATTACTTTCACTTTCGCTGCTTTGATGTTTGATCGCAAACGCAATGTTTTTAATTACTTTAGTTTACTTCACTTGCAGGAAATGTTCTAATTTTGTGTTATGTAAAAGCGGGTAACAGGTCTGTCAGCACCAGGCCCTCTACCAGCCGAGTTCTTTGATATGCGTTAAACATACCGACATTAATGTGTGGAATACTTCCGTGTTTACACAACTGCATTTCCCCCCCCATGTCCTCTAGCCATTCTCTCCTCCGTTTCCTGCTCGTTCTCCCTCTTGTATGTCCTTTGGTCCTTCTCTCCTCCCTTTCCTGCTGTCCTTCCTTCCCCGCTGTCCTACTGTCTACGCTTTCATACTCTCCTGTGTAGTGTCTTCTGTACAGTTTCCTGACGATTGCCTAGTCCCTTCTAGTCTCTATTCTTTTACCTTTCCCCTATGATCTGTCACCCCCTATGTTCGTCGCTTGCTGCTCTGTTCCTCTCCCGTCACTCCTTTCTCTTTCAGTTGCAGCAACACCCTAGTGCCCGAAGTTACATATTACATAGCATAGCCTAATCCTTACACATGGCACTTTTGCAGAGCGTTCTGATCCGTTCCCTCACGCCGAATGCCTCCCTGTTCCTCTCAAATCTCATTCTCTGAAAACTGCATCTTATTTCCTCTGTTTTCTCTCCTGACTCGTTCTCATTCACGTATGCACTCAAGAGGATACACAACTTGCTGTCAGCCAGCTTTGCCTTTGACATAATAAAACATAGCCTAGCGTTGCATACCATTGCATAGCATACCATAACTTAACAAAACATAACAAAACATAGCCTAGCCTAACATAACATAACAAATCATAACATAGCATAACAAAACATAACATAGTATAGCATAATATAACATAGTATAGCATAACAAAACAAAGCATAGCATAACAAAACAAAGCATAGCATAACAAAACATAACAAAACATAGCATAGCATCACAAAACATAGCATAGCATAACAAAACAAAGCATAGCATAGCAAAACACAACAAAGCATAGCATAACAAAACATAGTATAGCATAACAAAACAACAAAAAATAGCAAAGCAACAAAAAATATCAAAACAAAACATAGCATAGCATAACAAAGCATAACAAAACAAAACATAGCATAGCATAACAAAACATAGCATAGCATAGCAAAAAATAGCATAACATAGCATAACAAAATAAAACATAGCATAGCATAAGAAAACACAAAACATAGCATAACAAAACATAGTATAGCATAACAAAACACAACAAAATATACCAGAGCATAACAAAGCATAGCATAGCAAAACAAAACATAGCATAACAAAACATAGCATACCAAAACACAACAAAACATAGCATAGCATAACAAAACAAAACATAGCATAGCATAACAAAACACAACAAAACATAGCATAACAAAACAAAGCACAGCATTGCAAAACGCAACAAAACAGCATAGCATAACAAAACATAGCAGAGCATAACAAAACACAACATAGCATAGCATAACAAAACATAGCATAGCATAACAAAACACAACAAAACATAGCATAGCATAAAGCATAGCATAACAAAACACAACAAAACAAAACATCATAGCATAACATAACAAAACACAGCATAGCAAAACACAACAAAACATAGCATAGCATAACAAAACAACGCATAGCATACCAAAACAAAGCATAGCATAGCAAAACATAGCATAGCATAACAAAACGTAGCATAACATGACAAAACACAAAACATAGCATAGCATAACAAAACAAAACATAGCATAACAAAACATAGCATAGCATAACAAAACACAACAAACAATAGCATAGCAACAAAAAATATCAAAACAAAACATAGCATAGCATAACAAGCATAGTATAGCATAACAAAACATAGCATAGCATAACAAAAAATAGCATAACATAGCAAAGCATAACAAAATAAAACATAGCATAGCATAAGAAAACACAAAACATAGCATAACAAAACATAGTATAGCATAACAAAACACAACAAAACATACCATAGCATAACAAAGCATAGCATAGCAAAACAAAACATAGCATACCAAAACACAACAAAACATAGCATAGCATAACAAAACAAAACATAGCATAGCATAACAAAACACAACAAAACATAGCATAACAAAACAAAGCACAGCATAGCAAAACACAACAAAACAGCATAGCATAAGAAAACATAGCATAACAAAACACAACAAAACAAAACATAGCATAGCATAACAAAACATAGCATAGCATAACAAAACACAACAAAATATAGCATAGCATAACAAAGCATAGCATAACAAAACACAACAAAACAAAACATCATAGCATAACATAACAAAACACAGCATAGCAAAACACAACAAAACATAGCAGGGCATAACAAAACATAGCATAGCATAACAAAACACAACAAAACATAGCATAGCATAACAAAACATAGCATAGCATAACAAAACAAAGCATAGCATAGCATAAAAAAACCTAGCATAACATGACAAAACACAAAACATAGCATAGCATAACAAAACAAAACAGCATAACAAAACATAGTATAGCATAACAAAACACAACAAAACATAGCAAAACAAAACATAGCATAGCATAACAAAACACAACGTAGCATAGCATAACAAAACATAGCATAACATAACAAAACATAGTATAGCATAACAAAACACAACAAAAAATAGCATAGCAAAAACATATAAAAAAAAACATAGCATAGCATAACAAAGCATAACAAAACAAAACATAGCATAGCATAACAAAAAATAGCATAACATAGCAAAGCATAACAAAATAAAACATAGCATAGCATAAGAAAACACAAAACATAGCATAACAAAACATAGTATAGCATAACAAAACACAACAAAACATACCATAGCATAACAAAGCATAGCATAGCAAAACAAAACATAGCATAACAAAACATAGCATACCAAAACACAACAAAACATAGCATAGCATAACAAAACAAAACATAGCATAGCATAACAAAACACAACATAGCATAGCATAACAAAACACAGCATAGCATAACAAAGCATAGCAAAACAAAACACAACAAAACAAAATATCATAGCATAACATAAAAAAACACAGCATAGCAAAACACAACAAAACATAGCAGAGCATAACAAAACATAGCATAGCATAACAAAACACAACAAAACAAAGCATAGCATAGCATAACAAAACGTAGCATAACATGACAAAACACAAAACATAGCATAACAAAACAAAACATAGCATAACAAAACATAGTATAGCATAACAAAACATAGCATAACAAAACAAAACATAGCATAACAAAACACAACGTAGCATAGCATAACAAAACATAGCATAACATAACAAAAAACAACAAAACATAGCATAGCATAACTAAACAGAATATAGCATAGCATAACAAAACAAACATAGCCTAGCCTAACATAACGTAGCAAATCATAACATAGCATAACAAAACATAACATAGTATAGCATAATATAACATAGTATAGCATAACAAAACAACGCATAGCATAACAAAACAAAGCATAGCATAACAAAACACAACACAACATAGCATAGCATCACAAAACATAGCATAGCATAACAAAACAAAGCATAGCATAGCAAAACACAACAAAGCATAGCATAACAAAACATAGTATAGCATAACAAAACACAACAAAAAATAGCATAGCAACAAAAAATATCAAAACAAAACATAGCATAGCATAACAAAGCATAACAAAACAAAACATAGCATAGCATAACCAAACAAAGCACAGCATAGCAAAACACAACAAAACAGCATAGCATAAGAAAACATAGCATAGCATAATAAAACACAACATAGCATAGCATAACAAAACATAGCATAGCATAACAAAACACAACAAAACATAGCATAGCATAACAAAGCATAGCATAACAAAACACAACAAAACAAAACATCATAGCATAAGATAACAAAACACAGCATAGCAAAACACAACAAAACATAGCAGAGCATAACAAAACATAGCATAACAAAACACAACAAAACATAGCAGAGCATAACAAAACATAGCATAGCATAACAAAACAAAGCATAGCATAGCAAAACAAAGCATAGCATAACAAAACGTAGCATAACATGACAAAACACAAAACATAGCATAGCATAACAAAACAAAACATAGCATAACAACACATAGTATAGCATAACAAAACACAATAAACATAGCATAACAAAACACAACATAGCATAGCATAACAAAACGTAGCATAGCATAACAAAACATAGCATAACATAACAAAACATAGTATAGCATAACAAAACACAACAAAAAATAGCATAGCAACAAAAAATATCAAAACAAAACATAGCATAGCATAACAAAGCATAACAAAACATAGCATAGCATAACAAAACATAGCATAGCATAACAAAAAATAGCATAACATAGCATAGCATAACAAAATAAAACATAGCATAACAAAACATAGTATAGCATAACAAAACACAACAAAACATACCATAGCATAACAAAGCATAGCATAGCAAAACAAAACATAGCATAACAAAACATAGCATAACAAAACACAACAAAACATAGCATAGCATAACAAAACATAGCATAGCATAACAAAACACAACAAAACATAGCATAACAAAACAAAGCACAGCATAGCAAAACATAGCATAGCATAACAAAAACGTAGCATAACATGACAAAACACAACATAGCATAGCATAACAAAACATAGCATAGCATAACAAAACACAACATAGCATAGCATAACAAAACATAGCATAGCATAACAAAACACAACACAACATAGTATAGCATAACAAAGCATAGCATAACAAAACACAACAAAACAAAACATCATAGCATAACATAACAAAACACAGCATAGCAAAACACAACAAAAAATAGCAGAGCATAACAAAACATAGCATAGCATAACAAAACACAACAAAACATAGCATAGCATAACAAAACATAGCATAGCATAACAAAACAAAGCATAGCATAGCATAACAAAACACACCAAAACATAGCAGAGCATAACAAAACATAGCATAGCATAACAAAACAAAGCATAGCTTAGCAAAACATAGCATAGCATAACAAAACGTAGCATAACATGACAAAACACAAAACATAGCATAACAAAACAAAACATAGCATAACAAAACATAGTATAGCTTAACAAAACACAACAAAATATAGCATAACAAAACAAAACATAGCATAGCATAACAAAACATAGCATAACATAACAAAACACAACAAAACATAGCATAGCATAACTAAACAAAATATAGCATAGCATAACAAAACAAACATAGCATAACAAAACACAACAAAACATAGCATAGCATAACAAAACATAGCATAGCATAACAAAACACAACAAAACATAGCATAACAAAACAAAGCACAGCATAGCAAAACACAACAAAACAGCATACCATAAGAAAACATAGCATAGCATAACAAAACACAACATAGCATAGCATAACAAAACATAGCATAGCATAACAAAACACAACAAAACATAGCATAGCATAACAAAGCATAGCATAACAAAACACAACAAAACAAAACATCATAGCATAACATAACAAAACACAGCATAGCAAAACACAACAAAAAATAGCAGAGCATAACAAAACATAGCATAGCATAACAAAACACAACAAAACATAGCATAGCATAACAAAACATAGCATAGCATAACAAAACAAAGCATAGCATAGCATAACAAAACACAACAAAACATAGCATAGCATAACAAAACATAGCATAGCATAACAAAACAAAGCATAGCTTAGCAAAACATAGCATAGCATAACAAAACGTAGCATAACATGACAAAACACAAAACATAGCATAGCATAACAAAACAAAACATAGCATAACAAAACATAGTATAGCTTAACAAAACACAACAAAACATAGCATAACAAAACAAAACATAGCATAGCATAACAAAACATAGCATAACATAACAAAACACAACAAAACATAGCATAGCATAACTAAACAAAATATAGCATAGCATAACAAAACAAACATAGCATAACAAAACACAAGAAAACATAGCATAACAAAACATATCATAGCATAACATAACAAAACATAGAATAGCAACACACAACAAAACATAGCAAAGCATAACAAAACACAACAAAACAAAGCATAACAAAACATAGCATAGCATAACAAAACAAAACAGCATAGCAAAACACAACAAAACATAGCATAGCATAACAAAACAAAACATAGCATAGCATAACAAAACATAGCATATCTTAACAAAACAAAACATAGCATAACAAAACATAGCATAACATACACAAAACATAGCATAGCATAACAAAACATAGCATTGCATAGCATAACATAACTTAAAAATCATAGCATTAAGTTTGATAAACTCATAGTAGCGGGCTAGCTAGCTTTAACGGCCAGTGAGTGTAAGCAACTCCGTCAACCCAGAAGCAGTCACTCGGTCACCTTTGCTCTTGTATTGCAGTGGCTTTGTTTATTAAACAGTGCCCATATTTATACTGTTAGCACTTTACTTGTGCAAATTTCAGGGCTCACAAAACTTTAATGAATCGAAATTCACAACTGAGGCTGTTAAGTTCGTGCTATATAAAACCCTAAGGATAAATAAAAAACATTGCCATTTACAATGTGAATAGCTCCAACAAACACAACACCTTTTTCAAAGTACAAAACATTGCCATTTACAATACCAATAGCTCCAGCTCCAACAAATGCGAGACCTATTGCATTTCCAATGCTTGTTTTTGCATTTGTCACCCCGAGTGGGACGTTAATGCCCAGACGTGGGTCCTGTGCTCTCCATGCCACTGGAATCAAGCTATCCTGGCTGAAGGGGGGTGAAACCCCGAAACCTGTCCTAGGATGCCTGTTTCCGATCCAGGGAGGGCCTGGCTTGGCAGTTCAGGCTGGACTGTTCCCATGAGGCACAGGGTCAAGACTGATTTGCATATGGCTGGGTCCAAATTGGAATATTATGGTGAGTAAAAAAAAAGATGGATTTAAGCCCAGATCTATGTACTGGGATGAATGTATGACATTGTTCTGCATCCTGTCCATCAACTGTTGTTTTTGCATTTGTCACCCCATGTGGGACGGGTATGCCCAGACGTGGGTCCCGTGCTCTCCATACCACTGGAATCAAGCTATCCTGGCTGAAGAGGGGTGAAACCCCGAAACCGGTCCTAGGATGCCTGTTTCCAGTCCAGGGAGGGCCTGGTGTGGCATTTTGGGCTGGACTATTCCCATGAGGCAAAGGGTCAAGACTGATTTGCATATGGCTGGGTCCAAACTGGAATGCCATGGTGAGCAAAAATACGATGGATTTAGGCCTAGATCTCTGTACTGGGGTGAATGTATGACATTGTTCTCCATTCTGTCCATCAACTTTTGTTTTTGCATTTGTCGACCCTGGTGGGATGGGTATGCCCAGGCGTGGGTACTGTGCTCTCCAAGCCACTGGAATCAAGTTATCTTGGCTGAAGAGGGGTGAAACCCCGAAACCGGTCCTATAATGCCTGTTTCCGGTCCAGAGAGGACCTGGCTTGGCAGTTCGGGCTGCCCTGTTCCCATGAGGCACAGGATCAAGACTCATTTGCATATGGATGGGTCCAAACTGGAAAGGCATGGTGAGCATAAAAGCGATGGATTTAGGCCCAGATCTATGTACTGGGGTGAATGTATGACATTGTTCTGCATTCTGTCCATCAACTGTCGTTTTTGTATTTGTCACCCCAAGTGGGACGGGTATGCCCAGACGTGGGTCCCGTGCTCTCTATGCCACTGAAATCAAGCTATCTTGGCTGAAGAGGGGTGAAACCCCAAAACCGGTCCTAGGATGCCTGTTTCTGGTCCAGGGAGGGCCTGGCTTGGCAGTTCGGGCTGGACTGTTCCCATGAGGCACAGGGTCAGGACTGATTTGCATATTGCTGGGTCCAAACTGGAATGGCATGGTGATCAAAAATACGATGGATTTAGGCCTAGATCTCTGTACTGGGGTGAATGTATGACATTGTTCTGCATTCTGTCCATCAACTGTTGTTTTTGCATTTGTCAACCCGAGTGGGACGGGTATGCCCAGACGTGGGTCCGGTGCTCTCCAAGCCACTGGAATCAAGCTATCCTGGCTGAAGAGGGGTGAAACCTCGAAACCGGTCCTAGAATGCCTATTTCCGGTCCAGGGAGGGCCTGGCTTGGCAGTTCGGGCTTGACTGTTCCCATGAGGCATAGGGTCAAGACTGATTTGCATATGGCTGTGTCCAAACTGGAATGGCATGTTGAGCAGGAAAACAATGGATTTAGGCCCAGATCTCTCTACTGGGGTGAATGTATGACATTGTTCTGTATGCTGTCCATCAGCTTTTGTTTTTGCATTTGTCACCTCGAGTGGGACAGGTATGCCCTGACGTTGGTCCCATGCTCTCCATGCCACTGGAATCAAGCTATCCTAGCTGAAGAGGGGTGAAACCCCGAAACCGGTCCAAGGATGCCTGTTTCCAGTCTAGGGAGGGCCTGGGTTTTCAGTTCGGGCTGGACTGTTCCCATGAGGCACAGGGTCAAGACTGATTTGCATATGGCTGTGTTCAAATTGGAATGGTATGGTGAGTAAAAAAACGATGGATTTAAGCTCAGATCTCTTTACAAGGGTGAATGTATGACATTGTTCTGCATTCTGTCCATCAACTGTTGTTTTTGCATTTGTCACCTCAAGTGGGACAGGTATGCCCTGACGTTGGTCCCATGCTCTCCATGCCACTGGAATCAAGCTATCCTGGCTGAAGAGGGGTGAAACTCCGAAACGGGTCCTGGGATGCCTGTTTCCGGTCCAGGGAGGGCCTGGCTTGGCAGTTCGGGCTGGACTGTTCCCATGAGGCAAAGGGTCAAGACTCATTTGCATATGGCTGGGTCAAAACTGGAATGGCATGGTGCGCAAAAAAACAATGGATTTAGGCCCAGATCTTTGTACTGCGGTGAATGTATGACATTGTTCTGCATTCTGTCCATCAACTGTTGTTTTTGCATTTGTCAACCCGAGTGGGACGGGTATGCCCAGACGTGGGTCCGGTGCTCTCCAAGCCACTGGAATCAAGCTATCCTGGCTGAAGAGGAGTGAAACCCCGAAACCGGTCCTATAATGCCTGTTTCCGGTCCAGGGAGGGCCTGGCTTGGCAGTTCGGGCTGGACTGTTCCCATGAGGCACAGGGTCAAGACTGATTTGCATATGGCTGGGTCCAAATTGGAATGGTATGGTGAGTAAAAAAAAAGATGGATTAAAGCCCAGATCTCTTTACTGGGGTGAATGTATGACATTGTTCTGCATTCTGTCCATCAACTGTTGTTTTTGCATTTGTCACCTCAAGTGGGACAGGTATGCCCTGACGTTGGTCCCATGCTCTACATGCCACTGGAATCAAGATATCCTGGCTGAAGAGGGGTGAAACCCCAAAACGGGTCCTGGGATGCCTGTTTCCGGTCCAGGGAGGGCCTGGCTTGACAGTTCGGGCTGGACTGTTCCCTAGAGGCAAAGGGTCAAGACTCATTTGCATATGACTGGGTCCAAACTGAAATGGCATGGTGAGCAATAAAACAATGGATTTAGGCCCAGATCTATGTACTGGGGTGAATGTATGACATTGTTCTGCATTCTGTCCATCAAATGTTGTTTTTGCATTTGTCACTCCAGGTGGGACGGGTATGCCCAGACGGGGGTCCAGTGCTCTCCATACCACTGGAATCAAGCTACCTGGCTGATGAGGGGTGAATCCCCGAAACCGGTCCTATAATGCCTGTTTCCAGTCCAGGGAGGGTCTGGCTTGGCGGTTCGGGCTGGATTGTTCCCATGAGGCACAGAGTCCAGACAGATTTGCATATGGCTGTGTCCAAACTGGAATGGCATGTTGAGCAAAAAAACGATGCATTTAGGCTTAGATCTCTGTACTGGGGTGAATGTATGACATTGTTCTGTATTCTGTCCTTCAACTTTCGTTTTTACATTTGTCACCTCGAGTGGGACAGGTATGCCCAGACGTGGGTCCCGTGCTCTCCATGCCACTGGAATCAAGCTATCCTGGCTGAAGAGGGGTGAAACCCCGAAACCGGTCCTAGGATGCCTGTTTCAAGTCCAGGGAGGGCCTGGTGTGGCATTTCGGGCTGGACTATTCCCATGAGGCACAGGGTCAAGACTGATTTGCATATGGCTGTGTCCAAACTGGAATGGCATGTTGAGCAAAAAAACGATGCATTTAGGCCCAGATCTCTGTACTGGAGTGAATGTATGACATTGTTCTGTATTCTGTCCATCAACTTTTGTTTTTGCATTTGTCACCTCGAATGGGACGGGTATGCCCAGACGTGGGTCCCGTGCTCTCCATGCCACTGGAATCAAGCTTTCCTGGCTGAAGATGGGTGAAACCCCGAAACCGGTCCTAGGATGCCTGTTTCTGGTCCAGGGAGGTGCTGGCTTGGCAGTTCGAGCTGGACTGTTCCCATGAGGCACAGGATCAAGACTGATTTGCATATGGCTGGGTCCAAACTAGAATGACATGGTGAGCAATAAAAAAATGGATTTAGGCTCAGATCTCTGTACTGGGGTGAATGTATGACATTGTTCTGCATTCTGTCCATCAACTGTTGTTTTTGCATTTGTCAATCCTGGTGGGATGGGTATGCCCAGACGTGGGTACTGTGCTCTCCAAGCCACTGGAATCAAGTTATCTTGGCTGAAGAGGGGTGAAACCCCGAAACCGGTCCTATAATGCCTGTTTCCGGTCCAGAGATGACCTGGCTTGGCAGTTCGGGCTGCCCTGTTCCCATGAGGCACAGGATCAAGTCTAATTTGCATATGGATGGGTCCAAACTGGAATGGCATGGTGAGCAAAAAAGCGATGGATTTAGGCACAGATCTATGTACTGGGGTTAATGGATGACATTGTTCTGCATTCTGTCCATCAACTGTTGTTTTTGCATTTGTCACCACAAGTGGAACGGGTATGCCCAGACGTGGGTCCCGTGCTCTCTAAGCCACTGAAATCAAGCTATCTTGGCTGAAAAGGGGTAGAAACCTCAAAACCGGTCCTAGGATGCCTGTTTCCGGTCCAGGGAGGGCCTGGCTTGGCAGTTCGGGCTGGACTGTTCCCATGAGGCACAGGGTCAGGACTGATTTGCATATTGCTGGGTCCAAACTGGAATGGCATGGTGATCAAAAATATGATGGATTTAGGCCTAGATCTCTGTACTGGGGTGAATGTATGACATTGTTCTGCATTCTGTCCATCAACTGTTGTTTTTGCATTTGTCAACCCAAGTGGGACGGGTATGCCCGGACGTGGGTCCTGTGCTCTCCAAGCCACTGGTATCAAGCTATCCTGGTTAAAGAGAGGTGAAACCCTGAAACCGGTCCTAGAATGCCTGTTTCCGGTCCAGGGAGGGCCTGGCTGGGCAGTTCGGGCTGGACTGTTCCCATGAGGCATAGGGTCAAGACTGATTTACATATGGCTGTGTCCAAACTGGAATGGCATGTTGAACAAGAAAACGATGGATTTAAGCCCAGATCTCTTTACTAGGGTGAATGTATGACATTGTTCTGCATTCTGTCCATCAACTGTAGTTTTGCATTTGTCACCTCAAGTGGGACAGGTATGCCCTGACGTTGGTCCCATGCTCTCCATGCCACTGGAATCAAGCTATCCTGGCTGAAGAGGGGTGAAACTCCGAAACGGGTCCTGGGATGCCTGTTTCCGGTCTAGGGAGGCCCTGGCTTGGCAGTTCGGGCTGGACTGTTCCCATGAGGCAAAGGTTCAAGACTCATTTGCATATGGCTGGGTCCAAACTGGAAGGGCATGGTGCGCAAAAAAACAATGGATTTAGGCCCAGATCTCTGTACTGCGGTGAATGTATGACATTGTTCTGCATTCTGTCCATCAACTGTTGTTTTTGCATTTGTCACCCCAAGTGGGACGGGTATGCCCAGACGTGGGTCCCGTGCTCTCCATACCACTGGAATCAAGCTATCCTGGCTGATGAGGGGTGAAACCCCAAAACCGGTCCTAGGATGCCTGTTTCTGGTCCAGGGAGGTGCTGGCTAGGCAGTTCAGGCTGGACTGGTCCCATGAGGCACAGGGTCAAGACTGATTTGCATATGGCTGGGTCCAAACTGGAATGGCATGGTGAGCAATAAAAAACATGGATTTAGGCTCAGATCTCTGCACTGGGATGAAAGTATGACATTGTTCTGCATTCTGTCCATCAACTGTTGTTTTTGCATTTGTCACCCCGAGTGGGACGGGTATGCCCGGATGTGGGTCCCATGCTCTCCATGCGACTGGAATCAAGCTATCCTGGCTGGAGAGGGTTGAAACCCCGACACCGGTCCTAGGATGCCTGTTTACGGTCCAGGGAGGGCCTGGCTTGGCAGTTCGGGCTGGACTGTTCTCATGAGGCACAGGGTCAGGACTAATTTGCATATTGCTGGGTCCACACTGGAATGGCATGATGAGCAAAAATACGATGGATTTAGGCCCAGATCTCTGTACTGGGGGGAATTTATGACATTGTTCTGCAGTCTGTCCATCAACTTTTGTTTTTGCATTTGTCAACCCGAGTGGGACGGGTATGCCCAGACGTGGGTCCGGTGCTCTCCAAGCCACTGGAATCAAGCTATCCTGGCTGAAGAGGGGTAAAACCCCGAAACCGGTCCTATAATGCCTGTTTCCTGTCCAGGGAGGGCCTGGCTTGGCAGTTCAGGCTGGACTGTTCCCATGAGGCACAGGGTCAAGACTGATTTACATATGGCTGTGTCCAAACTGGAATGGCATGTTGAGCAATAAAAAAATGGATTTAGGCTCAGATCTCTGTACTGGAGTGAAAGTATGACATTGTTCTGCATTCTGTCCATCAACTTTTGTTTTTGCATTTGTCACCTCGAATGGGACGGGTATGCCCAGACGTGGGTCCCGTGCTCTCCATGCCACTGTAATCAAGCTATCCTGGCTGAAGAGGGGTGAAACCCCGAAACCGGTACTAGGATGTCTGTTTCCAGTCCAGGGAGGGACTGGCTTGGCAGTTCGGGCTGGACTATTTCCATGAGGCACAGGGTCAAGACTGATTTGCATATGGCTGTGTCCAAACTGAAATGGCATTATGAGCAAAAAAACGATGGATTTAGGCCCAGATCTCTGTACTGCGGTGAATGTATGACATTGTTCTGCATCCTGTCCATCAACTGTTGTCTTTGCATTTGTCACCCCAAGTGGGACGGGTATGCCCAGATGTGGGTCCCGTGCTCTCCATACCACTGGAATCAAGCTATCCTGGCTGATGAGGGGTGAAACCCCGAAACCGGTCCTAGGATGCCTGTTTCTGGGCAAGGGAGGTGCTGGCTTGCAGTTCGGGCTGGACTGTTCCCATGAGGCACAGGGTCAGGACTGATTTGCATATTGCTGGGTCCACACTGGAATGGCATGATGAGCAAAAATACGATGGATTTAGGCCCAGATCTCTGTACTGGGGTGAATTTATGACATTGTTCTGCAGTCTGTCCATCAACTTTTGTTTTTGCATTTGTCACCTCGAGTGGGATGGGTATGCCCAGACGTGGGTCCCGTGCTCTCCATGTCACTGGAATCAAGCTATCCTAGCTGAAGAGGGGTGAAACCCCGAAACCGGTCCTAGGATGCCTGTTTCCAGTCCAGGGAGGGCCTGGCTTGGCAGTTCGGGCTGGACTGTTCCCATGAGGCACAGGGTCAAGACTGATTTGCATATGGCTGGGTCCAAATTGGAATGGTATGGTGAGTAAAAAAAACGATGGATTTAAGCCCAGATCTCTTTACTAGGGTGAATGTATGACATTGTTCTGCATTCTGTCCATCAACTATTGTTTTTGCATTTGTCACCTCAAGTGGGACAGGTATGCCCTGACGTTGGTCCCATGCTCTCCATGCTACTGGAATCAAGCTATCCTGGCTGAAGAGGGGTGAAACTCCGAAACGGGTCCTGGGATGCCTGTTTCCGGTCCAGGGAGGGCCTGGCTTGGCAGTTCGGGCTGGACTGTTCCCATGAGGCAAAGGTTCAAGACTCATTTGCATATGGCTGGGTCCAAACTGGAAGGGCATGGTGTGCAAAAAAACAATGGATTTAGGCCCAGATCTCTGTACTGCGGTGAATGTATGACATTGTTCTGCATTCTGTCCATCAACTGTTGTTTTTGCATTTGTCACCCCAAGTGGGACGGGTATGCCCAGACGTGGGTCCCGTGCTCTCCATACCACTGGAATCAAGCTATCCTGGCTGATGAGGGGTGAAACCCCAAAACCGGTCCTAGGATGCCTGTTTCTGGTCCAGGGAGGTGCTGGCTAGGCAGTTCGGGCTGGACTGTTCCCATGAGGCACAGGGTCAAGACTGATTTGCATATGGCTGGGTCCAATCTGGAATGGCATGGTGAGCAATAAAAAAATGGATTTAGGCTCAGATCTCTGTACTGGGGTGAATGTATGACATTGTTCTGCATTCTGTCCATCAACTGTTGTTTTGCATTTGTCACCCCGAGTGGGACGGGTATGCCCGGATGTTGGTCCCATGCTCTCCATGCGACTGGAATCAAGCTATCCTGGTTGAAGAGGGGTGAAACCCCGACACCGTTCCTAGGATGCCTGTTTACGGTCCAGGGAGAGCCTGGCTTGGCAGTTCGGGCTGGACTGTTCCCATGAGGCACAGGGTCAGGACTGTGAGAAGTTGGCCTGGTATATGATGTTCACTAATTAAAGTGACCACCTTGTACCATGCCAAGCAACCCTTATGTTGTGTTTGTAAGTCAACCTTTTCGGACCAGCTGCCCTAGTGGTAGCGTAGGCTGAGCTGTCTTTGAGGCTAAACTCGTTTAGGCATGTTAAGCTGGCTGTTTTACCATATGTAACTCCACTTTATACCAATGAAAGGACACCACACAGATATATATTCAAAATATATATGTATTTATTACTCAAAGTATCCCTTAGACTCTTTATGAGCACAGGAGCACAAATCGTTAAACAAGAAAGTATTACAATATACGAAAGTTGCACTTTATATGGATAGGCCCTGGTGGCCGCTCAAACCATATACTAAAATAGTGGTATAAGTACCACGAACAGGAAAGGGAGAAGGCCTAGGGCCTCTAGAATCGCTGGGCCTACAAGGAGCTAACTTTAGTTAGTGACCAGGAGGTCCATGGGTCGCGTGTGCAGTGAGGAAAGTTACTCGCGGGCGCCCATAGGTTTTCAATGGGTGCGTAATTGTTCAAAAGTTACTGCTAGAAGGGTCTTCTGGTTGGACTACGAATTCAAGACTTCAAACCTAGACATTAGAGATGTTACTCTACACTTGTGCCCCGGAGTGCCAGCTTTACCTCACCCACAGGAAGCGGGTGCATAGGGCTCGAAGTGTGTCGGGTTTTGTCTATCTGTTCAATGGAGCCTGACGACAAAGATGCTGCAGGCGGTCGGTCCAGAAGAGATGCGGTGGATCCAAGGATGGATCGGAAGTGTAGAAGACCTGTAAGCAGAGGGGACAGTGTTCACAGTCACTAGCCAGTGACCGGCGTGGCACCAGGTAGGTACCAGGCAATGTCGGGTACAAACAGGTGAAGATGTGTAGCTTGTCTCTGCAGCCACGTGGTCCCTGAAGGTCGACGACATCCAGGAGTCGGTTCATGAGCTGTCCCACGCAGGCTCTCGCTGTCGGCCATGTCGGCGACTTAGAAGAAGCAAACAAGCCTTGGCAAAAGCAGGAGTCGCAGGAAGTGAAGAAAGCTGTTAGCTCTGACCAGCAAGGTTAGAGGGGCTGCTCCTTTGGAGGGAAGCAGGGGCCAGTCTGGAGCAACCAGACCAGCATCGTAGTTTTTCAAGATGGTTGCCAAGATGGCCACTGGTCAACGGACCAGTAACCGGTTAGGCGCGTCGAGTCACGAAGTGCAGAGTGGCCCCATGCAGATCGTGGAGATGCTGGAGGACTCACCTTTGGTGCAGATGCTGCTTGGATGTTGGGCTTCTCAGGACCCAAAGCACAACTTGGAGGGTGCCTCTGTTGTCGCGCTTTCAGCTAGTCGAGTGTCTTTCAAGATGGCTGGCTCCACGGGTCTCGGTGCCTCCACAGGTCCCTTCTTTACAGGGACTGTGGATCGGGCGGTGAGAGGTCTGGAGGTCTAGTCCTTGTTGGTCTCTGGGCTCGGGCTCCGGCGGGAGGCGGCGGCAAAGCAGATGTCGATTCGCTGGATGGTGCTTGCGTTAGCAAGATGGTCACTCCCTGACCATAGGGGAGATTTCCTTCAGTCTTCTGTGCAGCAGAACGTCGAAGTTCCCGTCTTCTTCTTAGTTTCAAGTTGATTCCAGGATGTCTGAAGTCTTTGCACACAGCTCCTACCTTTAAGCGGATTCTAGGGGCCGGACTACCTGCTAGGTCCCGCCCTACGGGTGGGACCAGGAAGGGGGGTGGTTACACCCCCAATCCTTTGTCCAGCTCGCCCCAGGTCTGGGGCTGGTGTGCCCCAGGACCGGATTGAACTGGCATATGCATCGAGGCCCCTTGTGAGCCTCAGGCATGTCTGTTTCCTTTCAAGCCCTACCTGACCAATACACAAAATCCTGTCTGGGGTGGTGCTCGCACATCCCCTGGCAGGAAACCCTTTGTCCACGTCTCCCAAGCTGGAAGGACTCCCAGCAGCAGGAGGGCAGACTTGTGTCTGTGGTGGCAGCGTCCATTTTGTGGAGCTGAGGCTATGTCTGATTTTACCCGGGTTTCAGGTTCTGTACATGTCAGGTCCCTCTAGGAGGGTGGAATGCTAACCCCGTCGCCAGAATTGGCGAGGGGTTAGTATTCCAATTCGTATGACACCTTACTCGACATGTTTTGATAAAGCCAAACAAAAGATAGCATTTAACCGCGAGGTTCATAATGCACTTAAGAGTATATGGTATGGCGATATCTAGAAACGGTAGAAGGAAGTTGTTCGGACTACTGCAGACAGGCTCAGCTCATGCCAGAGCACCATCTCACATGAAACCAAGCACTCTGCCTGCAGGATTGTTAAGGCCTGCCATAGGAGTGACTTATAGGTTAACATGTGTCCCATTTAAGGTTAGGTATAGGCATACTACACCTAAGTAAGAGGTGGATACACCAACTTACCCCAGCTGAGTGATCAGCCAGTTGTGTCAAATTGCTAGGCCAGGCCAGGGGTGGCACAATACATGCTTCAGCCCCTGGTAGGCCTCAGATACACCAATGCCCTGAGTACCTAGGGTACACTAGTACAGGGGCTCACAGGGTGATCCAGTTCCAATGGGTCATGCACCTAAAGTGCATAGTGTCAATTTAGCAGAGAGAACAGCAGGCTGGGGGTCTGATTAGCAGGCCCACAGCCTCAATACGTCAAAAACCAGTGAAGCAAAAAGCAAAAATTTGGGGTGACCATAGGATAGCAGACCCTACTTTCCTACACAACCCCCCCCCCCAAACGCAGGGACATTAAACTAGCCTGGACCAGTTGTGTCTTCATGTCCAAAGTGGAAGTACCTGGAGAGACCATCTGCATTCCCATGGTCTGTACCTGGCCGGTGCTCCACTGTAAAGTCCATCCCCTGTAGGGAAATGGACCACCTAAGCAGTTTGGGGTTTTCACCCTTCATCTGATTTAGCCACAAGAGGGGCTTATGGTCGGTCTGAATCTTGAAGTGAGTGCCAAACAAGTATGGCCTCAGCTTTTTCAGGGCCCACACCGCCCACACCACAGCAAAGGCCTCCCTCTCAATAGCTGACCAATTCTTCTCTCTGGGGTCAACCTTCTGCTAATAAAAGCAATGGGTTGGTCTTGACCATCTACATTAAGTTGTGACAGCACAGCCCCCACACCCAACTCAGAAGCATCTGTTTGGACAATAAACTCTTTGGAGTAGTCAGGACTTTTCAGGATAGGTGCAGAGCACATGGCCTTCTTCAGGTCATGCCTTTTGACAGCTTACTGTCCACTGAACCTTTTTGGGCATCATTTTGGATGTCAGATCATTAAGAGGAGTCACAATGGACCCATAGTTCTTTACAAACTTCCTGTAGTACCCAGTCAAGCCCAAGAAAGCTCGGACCTGAGTCTGGGTGGTGGGAGGAGACCAGTCCTTGATGGATTGTATCTTACTCTCCAGTGGTTGAACTTGGCCTCCACCTACAAGGTGGCCCAAGTACACAACCTTATTCTGCCCTATCTGGCACTTAGTAGCCTTGATAGTGAGGCCTGCCTTTTGCAGAGCCTCAAGTACCTTCTTCAAGTGGATCAGGTGATCCTCCCAGGTGGAGCTAAAGACAGCAATGTCATCAGGATATGCTGCACAAAAGTCATCCAACCCAGTAAGGACTTGATTCACCAACCTTTGGAAGGTGGCAGGTGCATTTTTCAGAGCAAAGGGCATCACCACAAATTGGTAGTGCCCTCCTGGGGTTGAAAATGCTGTTTTGGCCTTAGACTCCTCAGCTAAGCTGATTTGCCAATAGCCAGCTGTCAAATCAAATGTGCTCAAAAACTTAGCAGAAGCTAGTTTATCTATGAGCTCATCTGCCCTTGGAATAGGATGTGCGTCTGTCCTAGTGACAGCATTGAGTCCTCTGTAATCCACACAGAACCTCATCTCTCTCTTGCCATCTTTGGTGTGAGGTTTGGGGACCAGAACCACTGGGCTAGCCCAGTGGCTCTCTGAGGGCTCAATGACACCCAACTCCACCATGTTGTGTACCTCAGTCTTTATACAGTCCCTGACATGGTCAGGTTGCCTGTAAAGTTTGTTCTTCACAGGAAGACTGTCACCGGTGTCCACCACATGGGTACACCAGTCAGTTTGACTAGGTATCAGTGAGAACAAATGCTGAAATGATTGTAGAACTTGTCTACATTCAATTTGCTGATGCTCAGTGAGGTTGCCTCCCAGGGTCACTCCTTCAACTGAGCCATCTTCAGGGTTCTGAGACAACAGGTCTGGGAGAGGGTCACTCTCCTCCTCCTGTCCCTCATCTGTAGCCATGAGCAAGCCCATGTCTGCCCTGTCAACATATGCTTTTAACCTGTTAACATGGAGTACCCTGTGGGGACTCCTGGGAGTGCCTGGGTCCACCAAGTAGGTAACCTCTCCCTTCTTTTCCAGGATTGTATGGGGTCCAGACCATTTGTCTTAGAGTGCTGCTGGGGCCACTGGCTCCAACACCCATACCTTCTGTCCTGGCTGAAACTCAACCAAGACAGCCTTTTGGTCATGCCAAGCTTTCTGTAAGGCCTGGCTTGCCTCAAGGTTTTTGGATGCCTTCTCCATGTACTCAACCATCCTGGAGCGGAGACCAAGTACATAGTCCACTATGTCTTGCTTAGGCTTTTTGAGAGGTAACTCCCATCCTTCCCTCACCAGACATAGGGGTCCTCTTACAGGGTGCCCAAATAACAATTAAAAGGGGCTGTAGCCAACTCCTTTTTGTGGGACCTCTCTGTAAGCAAACAGAAGGCAGGGTAGAAGGATGTCCCATCTTTGCCTGAGCTTTTCAGGTAATCCTTTGATCATACCCTTTAGGGTCTTGTTGGCAGGTCACACAGGAGCGACAAAACTCCTTGGTATCTTCATTCATGTGAGGCCAGTGAAAGTGAGGGACATGCCTGTCCCAAGTCTTGTTCTGGCCTAAGTGTCCTGCTAGAGGAATATCATGGGCCAAGGTAAGAAGGAAGCCCCTAAATTGCAGAGGTATAACCAACCTCCTGGTTGCACCAGGTTTTGGGTCTCTAGCCTCTGAATAAAGGAGCCCATCATCCCAGTATACTTTATGGGTACCTTGAGCATTCCCAGCAGCCTCAGCAGCAGCCAGCTGTCTGAGGGGTTCAAGAGATGGACAGGATAACTGAGCCTGCCCCAAGTCAGCCCTAGAAGGTCCCCCTGTCCCCAGAAACTCAACCTGGTCAGGTTCAAGCTCTTCAGGGACAGTTCCTTCAAGGTTCTTGAGATCATCCTCCTGGGAAGACTGATCATCACTTGGAGGCAGGGGGGAAGGCACAGCCTTAACCCTCTGTTCTTCTTCTTGGAAGGTGCTTGGTCCATTGTTCCAGGATCCAAGACCTGAGGTTCAGTAAGGCACTTTTTGGCCTGTGACCTGGTCACAGCAAGGACATGTGGTGATATACCTAACATCTCTGCATGTGTCCTGTACTCCACTTCTGACTATAGAGAACTCTCTAGGTCATTGCCCAACAAACATTCTACTGGGAGGTCTGCACTAACCACAACCCTTTTGAGGCCAGTTACCCCTCCCCACGAGAAGTTAACAATAGCCACACTATGGGAAGTAGTGGTATTGCTGTCATTGGTCACCAGGTAATTCTCACCTGGTATGTACTATCCAGGATCCACAAAGCCTGGTGTCACCATAGTGACACTGGCACATGTGTCCCTGTAGGCTTGAGCCACTTTTGTATTAATCAATGGAGCCTGTCTGTACTTGCCCAGATTACTGGGGCTCACAGTCAGGGACAAATCCATGTCCCCATCACAGATCAAGACTGCCTGTGTAAGGGTTCTGTCTAGGTCAGAATCTCCTTCAGTTTCCATAGTGATTCCCACTACACCCTTTGTCTGGGGACCAACACTGCTAACAGTACTACTAGGAGCAGGTGCCTTAGGGGCAACAGTGTTGGGGGCTCCACCCTTCTTACAATCACTAGTCTAGTGAGTTGTATTCTTGCAAGATTTGCACCAGGGTTTCTTTGGACCTTCTTTCTTCTTTCCTTTAGATTGTTGGGACCCATCCTCATTAGTACTAGTTTGGGGCCCTGTTGAAGACTTCTGGTCTTTGGATTTCTGGTCATTACCCTTTTGGTCTGTTTTCTTCTGATCACCCCCTTGGCCCTGGTTCTGGTTCTTTTGCTTAACCCTGGTTCTGACCCATTTGTCTGCCTTCTTTCCCAATTCTTGGGGAGAGGTCAGATCCGAGTCAACCAAGTGTTGATGCAGTTGCTGGTTTTGACAGTTATTTAAAATCTGTTCTCTCATCATCAAATTGTACAATCCTGTATAATCTGAAACCTTACTTCCCAGCAACCAACCCTCCAAAGCCTTAGTGGCACATTCAACATATTCAGACCAGTCCTGAGTCTGTGCCTTCTGGGTATCTCTGAACATTAACCTGTACTGCTCAGTGGTTAAGCCTAACCCATCAACCAGGACACTCTTCAGGGCTCTGTAGTTTCTGACATCCTCCTCTCTAACAGTGAGGAGTCTATCTCTGCCTCTACCTTCAAAGGAGAGCCATAAGATTGCTGCCCACTGGTCCTCAGGAACCTGCTGCACTTTGCAGGCTCTCTCAAGAGCAGTCATCCATTTGTGGATATCATCCCCACTTTTGTAGGGGGGCACAACCTTGGACAGGTTCCTATTATCAAAGACCCTATCTTTGTCCCTAGGGACAATGCTGCCACCAGTGGGTATAGACCCACTCTCTCTAGGTTGCCTAGCCTTGTTCAGTTTCTCTTCCATCAGGGCTACTTCTAGCTCCTGTTTCCTGATCCTCAGCTGAGCTTCCTGCATTCTGGCCTCATGCTCCCTCCTCTGAGGGCTGGTCATCCTTCTTCTGGACTGACCCTGAGAGCCTCTAGAGGCGTGAGAGGCATTAGAGTCACCTGAGTGATTCCTCTGTCTCCCAAACCCCTGGTTAAGTCCACTGGGGAAACTCTATGGGGGGAACCCATTGTCATTCCCAAATAGTCTTAAGTTAGTTGGGCCAAGTATAATACCTGGCACTGGGCTATTTCTCCCATCAGAATCACTACTATTATCAGACTCATCCCCCTTGTCATTCTCGTCCCTATGCTGATCCTCATCCTCTGTAGTCTGATTCTCACCTAAGGGGTGACTGTTAGGAAGGGGTGCTTCAATAGCATCTTCAGAAGGAGGGCCTCCTGTTCCAGTCCCTGAGGGGCCTAACTGGGAGACTTTCTTGAGAGCTCTCTGATCTTCATCAGTTTGCAAGAGTTCTCTGAGTTCAGCAGAGGTAGGGTTCTTGGGCTGTTTAAGGCCCCTAGAATTAGCCAACTGCCTGAGCTTGTTCTGGTTTAGGGTAGCAAAGATGGATGGTGCCCTATGGGGGTCACTCTCGACAGAGATGGGTACCTTGGACCCCTCTGCCCCAGCCATTGCTCTTAAGTGTGGGTGGAAGTGTTGCAACTACCTACACTTGGGTTTTCCTACTAAACCTATCTAGTAGTTGTAGTCAGGGTGTGCTACTCCCTTTTCTCTACAACAACTAAGTTCAGTAGAACTTAAGTATATAACTAACTTGTTTTATATGTACCTAAAGGTACCTGTATGATCTTTCAATTGGTAACAAAGAGATTACAGAGGTAAAACAACAGCAAGCTCAAATCCCAACCGCTGCTCACCAATGTGAGAAGTTGGCCTGGTATATGATGTTCACTAATTAAAGTGACCACCTTGTACCATGCCAAGCAACCCTTATGGTGTGGTTGTAAGTCAACCTTTTCGGACCAGCTGCCCTAGTGGTAGCGTAGGCTAAGTAGTCCTTGAGGCTAAACTCGTTTAGGCGTGTTAAGCAAGCTGTTTTACCATATGTAACCCCACTTTATACCAATGAAAGGACACCACACAGATATATATTCAAAATATATATGTATTTATTACTCAAAGTATCCCCTAGACTCTTTATGAGCACAGGAGCACAAATCGTTAAACAAGAAAGTATTACAATATACGAAAGTTGCACTTTATATGGATAGGCCCTGGTGGCCGCTCAAACCATATACTAAAATAGTGGTATAAGTACCACGAACAGGAAAGGGAGAAGGCCTAGGGCCTCTAGAATCACTGGGCCTACAAGGAGCTAACTTTAGTTAGTGACCAGGAGGTCCACGGGTCGCGTGTGCAGTGAGGAAAGTTACACGCGGGCGCCCATAGGTTTTCAATGGGTGCGTAATTGTTCAAAAGTTACTGCTAGAAGGGTCTTCTGGTTGGACTACGAATTCAAGACTTCAAACCTAGACATTAGAGATGTTACTCTACACTTGTGCACCGGAGTGCCAGCTTTACCTCACCCACAGGAAGCGGGTGCATAGGGCTCAAAGTGTGTCGGGTTTCGTCTATCTGTTCAATGGAGCCTGACGACAAAGATGCTGCAGGCGGTCGGTCCAGAAGAGATGCGGTGGATCCAAGGATGGATCGGAAGTGTAGAAGACCTGTAAGCAGAGGGGACAGTGTTCACAGTCACTAGCCAGTGACCGGCGTGGCACCAGGTAGGTACCAGGCGATGTCGTGTGCAAACAGGTGAAGAGGTGTAGCTTGTCTCTGCAGCCACGTGGTCCCTGAAGGTCGACGACATCCAGGAGTCGGTTCACGAGCTGTCCCACGCAGGCTCTCGCTGTCGGCGACTCAGAAGAAGCAACCAAGCCTTGGCAAAAGCAGGAGTCGCAGGAAGTGAAGAAAGCTGTTAGCTCTGACCAGCAAGGTCAGAGGGGCTGCTCCTTTGGAGGGAAGCAGGAACCGGTCTGGAGCAACCAGACCAGTGTCGTAGTTTTTCAAGATGGTCGCCAAGATGGCCACTAGTCAACGGACCAGTAACCGGTTAGGCGCATCGAGTCGCGAAGTGCAGAGGGGCCACACGCAGATCGTGGAGATGCTGGAGGGCTCACCTTTGGTGCAGATGCTGCTCGGATGTTGGGCTTCTCAGGACACAAAGCACAACTTGGAGGGAGCCTCTGTTGTCGCGCTTTCAGCTAGTCGAGTGTCTTTCAAGATGGGTGGCTCCACGGTTCTCGGTGCCTCCACGGGTCCCCTCTTTGCAGGGACTGTGGATCGGGCGGTGAGAGGTCTGGAGGTCCAGTCCTTGTCAGTCTCTGGGCTCGGGCTCCGGCGGGAGGCGGCGGCAAAGCAGACGTCGATTCGCTGGATGGTGCTTGCGTTAGCAAGATGGTCACTCCCTGACCATAGGGGAGATTTCCTTCAGTCTTCTGTGCAGCAGAACGTCGAAGTTCCCGTCTTCTTCTTAGTTTCAAGTTGATTCCAGGATGTCTGAAGTCTTTGGACACAGCTCCTACCTTTAAGCGGATTCTAGGGGCCGGACTACCTGCTAGGTCCCTCCCTAAGGGTGGGACCAGGAAGGTGGGTGGTTACACCCCCAATCCTTTGTCCAGCTCGCCCCAGGTCTGGGGCTGGTGTGCCCCAGGACCGGATTGAACTGGCATATGCACCGAGGCCCCTTGTGAGCCTCAGGCATGTCTGTTTCCTTTCAAGCCCTACCTGACCAATACACAAATCCTGTCTGGGGTGGTGCTCGCACCTCCCCTGGCAGGAAACCCTTTGTCCACGTCTCCCAAGCTGGAAGGACTCCCAGCAGCAGGAGGGCAGACTTGTGTCTGTGGTGGCAGCGTCCATTTTGTGGAGCTGAGGCTATGTCTGATTTTACCCGGGTTGCAGGTTCTGTACATCTCGTGTCCCTCTAGGAGGGTGGAATGCTAACCCTGTCGCCAGAATTGGCGAGGGGTTAGTATTCCAATTCGTATGACACCTTACTCGACATGTTTTGATAAAGCCAAACCAAAGATAGCATTTAACCGCGAGGTTCATAATGCACTTAAGAGTATATGGTATGGCGATATCTAGAAACGGTAGAAGGAAGTTGTTCCGACTACTGCAGGCAGGCTCAGCTCATGCCAGAGCACCATCTCACATGAAACTAAGCACTCTGCCTGCAGGATTGTTAAGGCCTGCCATAGGAGTGACTTATAGGTTAACAGGTGTCCCATTTAAGGTTAGGTATAGGCATACTACACCTAAGTAAGAGGTGGATACAACAACTTACCCCAGCTGATTGATCAGCCAGTTGTGTCAAATTGCTAGGCCAGGCCAGGGGTGGCACAATACATGCTTCAGCCCCTGGTAGGACTCAGATACACCAATGCCCTGAGTACCTAGGGTACACTAGTACAGGGGCTCACAGGGTGATCCAGTTCCAATGGGTCATGCACCTAAAGTGCATAGTGTCAATTTAGCAGAGAGAACAGCAGGCTGGGGGTCTGATTAGCAGGCCCACAGCCTCAATACGTCAAAAACAAGTGAAGCAAAAAGCAAAAATTTGGGGTGACCATAGGATAGCAGACCCTACTCTCCTACAAGGACTAATTTGCATATTGCTGGGTCCACACTGGAATGGCATGATGAGCAAAAATACGATGGATTTAGGCTCAGATCTCTGTACTGGGGTGAATTTATGACATTGTTCTGCAGTCTGTCCATCAACTTTTGTTTTTGCATTTGTCAACCCGAGTGGGACGGGTATGCCCAGACGTGGGTCCGGTGCTCTCCAAGCCACTGGAATCAAGCAATCCTGGCTGAAGAGGGGTGAAACCCCGAAACCGGTCCTATAATGCCTGTTTCCGGTCCAGGGAGGGCCTGGCTTGGCAGTTCGGGCTGGACTGTTCCCATGAGGCAAAGGGTCAAGACTGATTTGCATATGGCTGTGTCCAAACTGGAATGGCATGTTGAGCAATAAAAAAATGGATTTAGGCTCAGATCTCTGTACTGGAGTGAATGTATGACATTGTTCTGTATTCTGTCCATCAACTTTTGTTTTTGCATTTGTCATCTCGAATGGGACGGGTATGCCCAGACGTGGGTCCCGTGCTCTCCATGCCACTGGAATCAAGCTATCCTGGCTGAAGATGGGTGAAACCCCGAAACCGGTCCTAGGATGCCTGTTTCTGGTCCAGGGAGGGGCTGGCTTGGCAGTTCGAGCTGGACTGTTCCCATGAGGCACAGGGTCAAGACTGATTTGCATATGGCTGGGTCCAAACTGGAATGGCATGGTGAGCAACAAAAAAATTGATTTAGGCTCAGATCTCTGTACTGGGGTGAATGTATGACATTGTTCTGCATTCTGTCCATCAACTGTTGTTTTTGCATTTGTCACCCTGAGTGGGACGGGTATGCCCAGACGTAGGTCCGTGCTCTCCATGCCACTGGAATCAAGCTATCCTGGCTGAAGAGGGGTGAAACCCCGAAACCGGTCCTAGGATGTCTGTTTCCAGTCCAGGGAGGGCCTGGCGTGGCAGTTCGGGCTGGACTATTTCCATGAGGCACAGGGTCAAGACTGATTTGCATATGGCTGTGTCCAAACTGAAATGGCATGGTGAGCAAAAAAACGATGGATTTAGGCCCAGATCTCTGTACTGCGGTGAATGTATGACATTGTTCTGCATCCTGTCCATCAACTGTTGTCTTTGCATTTGTCACCCCAAGTGGGACGGGCATGCCCAGATGTGGGTCCCATGGTCTCCATACCACTGGAATCAAGCTATCCTGGCTGATGAGGGGTGAAGCCCCGAAACCGGTCCTAGGATGCCTGTTTCTGGGCCAGGGAGGTGCTGGCTTGGCAGTTCGGGCTGGACTGTTCCCATGAGACACAGGGTCAAGACTGATTTGCATATGGCTGGGTCCAAACTGGAATGGCATGGTGAGCAATAAAAAAATGGATTTAGGATCAGATCTCTGTACTGGGGTGAATGTATGACATTGCTCTGCATTCTGTCCATCAACTGTTGTTTTTGCATTTGTCACCCCGAGAGGGACGGGTATGCCCGGACGTGGGTCCCATGCTCTCCATGCCACTGGAATCAAGCTATCCTGGCTGAAGAGGGGTGAAACCCCGACACCGGTCCTAGGATGCCTGTTTCCGGTCCAGGGAGGGCCTGGCTTGGCAGTTCGGGCTGGACTGTTCCCATGAGGCACAGGGTCAAGACTGATTTGCATATGGCTGGGTCCAAACTGGAATGGCATGGTGAGCAAAAATACGATGGATTTAGGCCCAGAACACTGTACTGGGGTGAATTTATGACATTGTTCTGCAGTCTGTCCATCAACTTTTGTTTTTGCATTTGTCAACCCGAGTGGAACGGGTATGCCCAGTCGTGGGTCCGGTGCTCTCCAAGCCACTGGAATCAAGCTCTCCTGGCTGGAGGGGTGAAACCTCGAAACCGGTCCTATAATGCCTGTTTCCGGTCCAGGGAGGGCCTGGCTTGGCAGTTCGGGCTGGACTGTTCCCATGAGGCACAGGGTCAAGACTGATTTGCATATTGCTGTGTCAAAACTGGAATGGCATGTTGAGCAAAAAAATGATGCATTTAGGCCCAGATCTCTGTACTGGAGTGAATGTATGACATTGTTCTGTATTCTGTCCATCAACTTTTGTTTTTGCATTTGTCACCTCGAATGGGATGGGTATGCCCAGACGTGGGTCCCGTGCTCTCCATGCCACTGGAATCAAGCTATCCTGGCTGAAGGTGGGTGAAACCCCGAAACCGGTCATAGGATGCCGGTTTCTAGTCCAGGGAGGGGCTGGCTTGGCAGTTCGAGCTGGACTGTTCCCATGAGGCACAGGGTCAAGACTGATTTGCATATGGCTGGGTCCAAACTGTAATGGCATGGTGAGCAATAAAAAAATGGATTTAGGCTCAGATCTCTGTACTGGGGTAAATGTATGACATTGTTCTGCATTTCGTCCTTCAACTGTTGTTTTTGCATTTGTCAGCCCGAGTGGGACGGGTATGCCCAGACGTAGGTCCCGTGCTCTCCATGCCACTGGAATCAAGCTATCCTGGCTGAAGAGGGGTGAAACCCCGAAACCGGTCCTAGGATGTCTGTTTCCAGTCCAGGGAGGGCCTGGCGTGGCAGTTCGGGCTGGACTATTCCCATGAGGCACAGATTCAAGACTGATTTGCATATGGCTGTGTCCAAACTGGAATAGCATGGTGAGCAAAAAAACGATGGATTTAGGCCCAGATCTATGTACTGCGGTGAATGTATGACATTGTTCTGCATCCTGTCCATCAACTGTTGTCTTTGCATTTGTCACCCCAAGTGGGACGGGTATGCCCAGATGTGGGTCCCGTGCTCCCCATACCACTGGAATCAAGCTATCCTGGCTGATGAGGGGTGAAACCCCGAAACCGGCCCTAGGATGCCTGTTTCTGGGTCAGGGAGGTGCTGGCTTGGCAGTTCGGGCTGGACTGTTCCCATGAAGCACAGGGTCAAGACTGATTTGCATATGGCTGGGTGCAAACTGGAATGGCATGGTGAGCAAAAATACGATGGATTTAGGCCCAGATCTCTGTAGTGGGGTGAATTTATGACATTGTTCTGCAGTCTGTCCATCAACTTTTGTTTTTGCATTTGTCAACCCGAGTGGCATGGGTATGCCCAGACGTGGGTCCGGTGCTCTCCAAGCCACTGGAATCAAGCAATCCTGGCTGAAGAGGGGTGAAACCCCGAAACCGGTCCAATAATGCCTGTTTCCGGTCCAGGGAGGGCCTGGCTTGGCAGATCGGGCTGGACTGTTCCCATGAGGCACAGGGTCAAGACTGATTTGCATATGGCTGTGTCCAAACTGGAATGGCATGTTGAGCAATAAAAAAATTGATTTAGGCTCAGATCTCTGTACTGGAGTGAATGTATGACATTGTTCTGTATTCTGTCCATCAACTTTTGTTTTTGCATTTGTCACCTCGAATGGGACGGGTATGCCCAGACGTGGGTCCCGTGCTTTCCATGCCACTGGAATCAAGCTATCCTGGCTGAAGATGGGTGAAACCCCGAAACCGGTCCTAGGATGCCTGTTTCTGGTCCAGGGAGGGGCTGGCTTGACAGTTCGAGCTGGACTGTTCCCATGAGGCACAGGGTCAAGACTGATTTGCATATGGCTGGGTCCAAACTAGAATGGCATGGTGAGCAATACAAAAATTGATTTAGGCTCAGATCTCTGTACTGGGGTGAATGTATGACATTGTTCTGCATTCTGTCCATCAACTGTTGTTTTTGCATTTGTCACCCTGAGTGGGACGGGTATGCCCAGACGTAGGTCCCGTGCTCTCCATGCCACTGAAATCAAGCTATCCTGGCTGAAGAGGGGTGAAACCCCGAAACCGGTCCTAGGATGTCTGTTTCCAGTCCAGGGAGGGCCTGGCGTGGCAGTTCGGGCTGGACTATTTCCATGAGGCACAGGGTCAAGACTGATTTGCATATGGCTGTGTCCAAACTGAAATGGCATGGTGAGCAAAAAAACGATAGATTTAGGCCCAGATCTCTGTACAGCGGTGAATGTATGACATTGTTCTGCATCCTGTCCATCAACTGTTGTCTTTGCATTTGTCACCCCAAGTGGGACGGGTATTCCCAGATGTGGGTCCAGTGCTCTCCATACCACTGGAATCAAGCTATCCTGGCTGATGAGGGCTGAAACCCCGAAACCGGTCCTAGGATGCCTGTTTCTGGGCCACGGAGATGCTGGCTTGGCAGTTCGGGCTGGACTGTTCCCATGCGGCACAGGGTCAAGACTGATTTGCATGTGGCTGGGTCCAAACTGGAATGGCATGGTGAGCAATAAAAAAATGGATTTAGGCTCAGATCTCTGCACTGCGGTGAATGTATGACATTGTTCTGCATTCTGTCCATCAACTGTTGTTTTTGCATTTGTCACCCCGAGTGGGACGGGTATGCCCAGACGTGGGTCCCATGCTCTCCATGCCACTGGAATCAAGCTATCCTGGCTGAAGAGGGGTGAAACCCCGACATCGGTCATAGGATGCCTGTTTACGGTCCAGGAAGGGCCTGGCTTGGCAGTTCGGGCTGGACTGTTCCCATGAGGCACAGGGTCAAGATTGATTTGCATACGGCTGTGTCCAGACTTGAATGGCATGGTGAGCTTTAAAAAAGTGGATTTAGGCTCAGATCTCTGTGCTGGGGTGAATGTATGACATTGTTCTGCATTCTGTCCATCAACTGTTCATTTTGCATTTGTCACCCCGAGTGGGACGGGTATGCCCAGACGTGGTCCCATGGACTTCATGACACTAGAATCAAGCTATCCTTTCTGAAGAGGGGTAAAACCCCGACACCGGTCCTAGGATGCCTGTTTCTGGTCCAGGGAGGGCCTGGCTTGGCAGTTCGGGCTGGACTGTTCCCATGAGGCACAGGGTCAGGACTGATTTGCATATTGCTGGGTCCACACTGGAATGGCATGATGAGCAAAAATACGATGGATTTAGGCCCAGGTCTCTGTACTGGGGTGAATTTATTACTATGTTCTGCAGTCTGTCCATCAACTTTTGTTTTTGCATTTGTCAACCCGAGTGAGACGGGTATGCCCAGACTTGGGTCCGGTGCTCTCCAAGCCACTGGAATCACGCTATCCTGGCTGAAGAGGGGTGAAACCCCAAAACTGGTCCTATAATGCCTGTTTCCGGTCCAGGGAGGGCCTGGATTGGCAGTTCGGGCTGGACTGTTCCTATGAGGCACAGGGTCAAGACTGATTTGCATATGGCTGTGTCCGAACTGAAATGGCATGTTGAGCAAAAAAACAATGCATTTAGGCCCAGATCTCTGTTCTGGGGTGAATGTATGACATTGTTCTGCATTTTGTCCATTAACTGTTGTTTTTGCTTTTGTCAACCCGAGTAGGACGGGAATGCCCAGACGTAGGTCCTGTGCTCTCCAAGCCACTGGAATCAAGCTATCCTGGTTAAAGAGAGGTGAAACCCCAAAACCGGTCTTAGAATGCCTGTTTCTGGTCGAGGGAGGGCCTGGCTTGGCAGTTCGGGCTGGACTGTTCCCACGAGGCATAGGGTCAAGACTGATTTGCATATGGCTGTGTCCAAACTGGAATGGCATGTTGAGCAAGAAAACGATGGATTTAGGCCCAGATCTCTCTACTGGGGTGAATGTATGACATTGTTCTGTATTCTGTCCATCAGATTTTGTTTTTGCATTTGTCACCTCGAGTGGGACGGGTATGCCCAGACGTGGGTTCCGTGCTCTCCATGTCACTGGAATCAAGCTATCCTAGCTGAAGAGGGGTGAAACCCCGAAACCGGTCCTAGGATGCCTGTTTCCGGTCCAGGGAGGGCCTGGCTTGGCAGTTCGGGCTGGACTGTTCCCATGAAGCACAGGGTCAAGACTGATTTGCATATGGCTGGGTCCAAACTTGAATGGCATGGTAATCAAAAATACGGTGGATTTAGGCCCAGATCTCTGTACTGGGGTGAATGTATGACATTGTTCTGCATTCTGTCCATCAACTGTTGTTTTTGCATTTGTCACCCCGAGTGGGACGGGTATGCCCAGACGTGGGTCCCATGCTCTCCATGCCACTGGAATCAAGCTATCCTGGCTGAAGAGGGGTGAAACCCCGAAACCGGTCCTAGGATGCCTGTTTCCGGTCCAGGGAGGGCCTGGCTTGGCAGTTCGGGCTGGACTGTTCCCACGAGGCATAGGGTCAAGACTGATTTGCATATGGCTGTGTCCAAACTGGAATGGCATGTTGAGCAAGAAAACGATGGATTTAGGCCCAGATCTCTCTACTGGGGTGAATGTATGACATTGTTCTGTATTCTGTCCATCAGATTTTGTTTTTGCATTTGTCACCTCGAGTGGGACGGGTATGCCCAGACGTGGGTTCCGTGCTCTCCATGTCACTGGAATCAAGCTATCCTAGCTGAAGAGGGGTGAAACCCCGAAACCGGTCCTAGGATGCCTGTTTCCGGTCCAGGGAGGGCCTGGCTTGGCAGTTCGGGCTGGACTGTTCCCATGAAGCACAGGGTCAAGACTGATTTGCATATGGCTGGGTCCAAACTTGAATGGCATGGTGATCAAAAATACGGTGGATTTAGGCCCAGATCTCTGTACTGGGGTGAATGTATGACATTGTTCTGCATTCTGTCCATCAACTGTTGTTTTTGCATTTGTCACCCCGAGTGGGACGGGTATGCCCAGACGTGGGTCCTGTGCTCTCCATGCCACTGAAATCAAGCTATCCTTGCTGAAGGGGGGTGAAACCCTGAAACCGGTCCAGAGAGGACCTGCTCTCCATGCCACTGGACTCAAGCTATCCTGTCTGAAGAGGGGTGAAACCCCGAAACCGGTGCTAGGATGCCTGTTTCCGGTCCAGGGAGGGCCTGGCTTGGCAGTTCAGTCTGGACTGTTCCCATGAGGCACAGGGTCAAGACTGATTTGCATATGGCTGGGTCCAAACTGGAATGGTATGGTGAGTAAAAAAAAACAATGGATTTAAGCCCAGATCTCTGTACTGGGGTGAATGTATGACATTGTTCTGCATTCTGTCCATCAACTGTTGTTTTTGCATTTGTCACCTCGAGTGGGACAGGTATGCCCTAACGTTGGTCCCATGCTCTCCATGCCACTGGAATCAAGCTATCCTGGCTGAAGAGGGGTGAAACCCCGAAACGGGTCCTGGGATGCCTGTTTCCAATCCAGGGAGGGCCTGGCTTGGCAGTTCGGGCTGGACTGTTCCCATGAAGCAAAGGGTCAAGACTGATTTGAATATGGCTGGGTCCAAACTGGAATGGCATGTTGAGCAAGAAAACAATGGATTTAGGCCCAGATCTTTGTACTAGGGTGAATGTATGACATTGTTCTGCATTCTGTCCATCAACTGTTGTTTTTGCATTTGTCACCCCGAGTGGGACGGGTATGGCCAGACGTGGGTCCCGTGCTCTCCATGCCACTGGAATCAAGCTATCCTGGCTGAAGAGGGGTGAAACCCTGAAACCTGTCCTAGGATGCCTGTTTCCAGTCCAGGGAGGGCCTGGCTTGGCAGTTCGGGCTGGACTGTTCCCATGAGGCACAGGGTCAGGACTGATTTGCATATTGCTGGGTCCACACTAGAATGGCATGATGAGCAAAAATACGATGGATTTAGGCCCAGATCTCTGTACTGGGGTGAATGTATGACATTGTTCTGCATTCTGTCCATGAACTTTTGTTTTTGCATTTTTCAACCCTGGTGGGACAGGCATGCACCGACGTGGGTCCTGTGCTCTCAAAGCCACTGGAATCAAGCTATCTTGGCTGAAGAGGGGTGAAACCCTGAAACCGGTCCTATAATGCCTGTTTCCGGTCCAGGGAGGGTCTGGCTTGGCAGTTCGGGCTGGACTGTTCCCATGAGGCACAGGGTCAAGACTGATTTGCATATGGTTGGGTCCAAACTGGAATGGCATGGTGAGCAAAAAAACGATGGATTTAGGCCCAGATCTCTGTCCTGCGGTAAATGTATGACATTGTTCTGCATCCTGTCCATCAACTGTTGTTTTTGCATTTGTTACCCAGAGTGGGACGGGTATGCCCAGACGTGGGTCCCATGCTCTCTATGCCACTGGAATCAAGCTATCCTGGCTGAAGAGGGGTGAAACCCCGACACCGGTCCTAGGATGCCTGTTTACGGTCCAGGGAGGGCCTGGCTTGACAGTTCGGGCTGGACTGTTCCCATGAGGCACAGGGTCAGGACTGATTTGCATATTGCTGGGTCCACACTGGAATGGCATGATGAGCACAAATACGATGGATTTAGGCCCAGATCTCTGTACGGGGTTGAATTTATGACATTGTTCTGCAGTCTGTCCATCAACTTTTGTTTTTGCATTTGTCAACCCGAGTGGGACGGGTATGCCCAGACGTGGGTCCGGTGCTCTCCAAGCCACTGGAATCAAGCTATCCTGGCTGAAGAGGGGTGAATTCCCGAAACCGGTTCTATAATGCCTGTTTCCGGTCCAGGGAGGGCCTGGCTTGGCAGTTCGGGCTGGACTGTTCCCATGAGGCACAGGGTCAAGACTGATTTGAATATGGCTGTGTCCAAACTGGAATGGCATGTTGAGCAAAAAAACAATGGATTTAGGCCCAGATCTCTGTACTGGGGTGAATGTATGACATTGTTCTGTATTCTCTCCATCAACTTTTGTTTTCGCATTTGTCACCCAGAGTGGGACGGGTATGCCCAGACGTGGGTCCCATGCTCTCCATTCCACTGGAATCAAGCTATCCTGGCTGAAGAGGGGTGAAACCCCGACACCGGTCCTAGGATGCCTGTTTACGGTCCAGGGAGGGCCTGGCTTGACAGTTCGGGCTGGACTGTTCCCATGAGGCACAGGCTCAGGACTGATTTGCATATTGCTGGGTCCACACTGGAATGGCATGATGAGCACATATATGATGGATTTAGGCCCAGATCTCTGTACGGGGTTGAATTTATGACATTGTTCTGCAGTCTGTCCATCAACTTTTGTTTTTGCATTTGTCAACCCGAGTGGGACGGGTATGCCCAGACGTGGGTCCGGTGCTCTCCAAGCCACTGGAATCAAGCTATCCTGGCTGAAGAGGGGTGAAACCCCGAAACCGGTTCTATAATGCCTGTTTCTGGTCCAGGGAGGGCCTGGCTTGGCAGTTCGGGCTGGACTGTTCCCATGAGACACAGGGTCAAGACTGATTTGAATATGGCTGTGTCCAAACTGGAATGGCATGTTGAGCAAAAAAACAATGCATTTAGGCCCAGATCTCTGTACTGGGGTGAATGTATGACATTGCTCTGTATTCTCTCCGTCAACTTTTGTTTTCGCATTTGTCACCCCGAGTGGGACGGGTATGCCCAGACGTGGGTCCCATGCTCTCCATGCCACTGGAATCAAGCTATCCTGGCTGAAGAGGGGTGAAACCCCGAAACCGGTCCTAGGAAGCCTGTTTCCAGTCCTAGGAGGGCCTGGATTGGCAGTTCGGGCTGGACTGTTCCCATGAGGCACAGGGTCAAGACTGATTTGCATATGGCTGTGTCCAAACTATAATGGCATGTTGAGCCAAAAAACGATGCATTTAGGCCCAGATCTCTGTACTGGGGTGAATGTATGACATTATTCTGTATTCTGTCCATCAACTTTTGTTTTTGCATTTTTCACCTCAAGTGGCACGAGTATGCCCAGATGTGGGTTCCGTGCTCTCCATGCCACTGGAATCAAGCTATCCCGGCTGAAGAGGGGTGAAACCCCGAAACCGGACCTAGGATGTCTGTGTCCAGTCCAGGGAGGGCCTGGCGTGGCAGTTCGGGCTGGACTATTCCCATGAGGCAAAGGGTCAAGACTGATTTGCATATGGCTGGGTCCAAACTGGAATGGCATGGTGAGCAAAAAAACTATGGATTTAGGCCCAGATCTCTGTACTGCGGTGAATGTATGACATTGTTCTGCATCCTGTCCATCAACTGTTGTTTTTGCATTTGTCACCCCAAGTGGGACGGGTATGCCCAGATGTGGGTCCCGTGCCCTCCATACCACTGGAATCAAGCTATCCTGGCTGATGAGGGGTGAAACCCCGAAACCGGTCCTAGCATGCCTGTTTCTGGTACAGGGAGGTACTGGCTTGGCAGTTCGGGCTGGACTGTTCACATGAGGCACAGGGTTAACACTGATTTGCATATGGCTGGGTCCAAACTTGAATGGCATTGTGAGCAATAAAAAATGGATTTAGGCTCAGATCTCTGTGCTGGGGTGAATGTATGACATTGTTCTGCATTCTGTCCATCAACTGTTGATTTTGCATTTGTCACCCCGAGTGGGACGGGTATGCCCAGACGTGGGTCCCATGCTCTCCATGATACTAGAATCAAGATATCCTTTCTGAAGAGGGGTGAAACCCCGACATCGGTCCTAGGATGCCTGTTTCCGGTCCAGGGAGGGCCTGGCTTGGCAGTTCGGGCTGGACTGTTCCCATGAGTCACAGGATCAAGACTCATTTGCATATGGATGGGTCCAAACTGGAATGGCATGGTGAGCAAAAAAGCGATGGATTTAGGCCCAGATCTATGTACTGGGATGAATGTATGACATTGTTCTGCATTCTGTCCATCGACTGTTGTTTTTGCATTTGTCACCCCAAGTAGGACGGGTATGCCCAGACGTGTGTCCCCGTGCTCTCTATGCCACTGAAATCCAGCTATCCTGGCTGAAGAGGGGTGAAACCACAAAACCGGTCATAGGATGCCTGTTTCCGGTCCAGGGAGGGCCTGGCTTGGCAGTTCGGGCTGGACTGTTCCCATGAGGCACAGGGTCAGGACTGATTTGCATATTGCTGGGTCCAAACTGGAAGGCATGGTGATCAAAAATACGATGGATTTAGGCCTAGATTTCTGTACTGGGGTGAATGTATGACATTGTTCTGCATTCTGTCCATCAACTGTTGTTTTTGCATTTGTCACCCCAAGTAGGACGGGTATGCCCAGACGTGGGTCATGTGCTCTCCATGCCACTGGAATCAAGCTATCCTGGCTGATGAGGGGTGAAACCCCGAAACCAGTCCTAGGATGCCTGTTTCTGGTCCAGGGAGGGCCTGCCTTGGCAGTTCGGGCTGGACTGTTCCCATGCGGCACAGGGTCAAGAATGATTTGCATATGGCTGGGTCCAAACTGGAATGGCATGTTGAGCAAAAAAAAATGGATTTAGGCTCAGATCTCTGTGCTGGGGTGAATGTATGACATTGTTCTGCTTTCTGTCTATCAACTGTTGTTTTTGCATTTGTCACCCCAAGTGGGATGGGTATGCCCAGACGTGGGTCCCGTGCTCTCCATGCCACTAGAATCAAGCTATCCTGGCTGAAGAGGGGTGACACCCCGAAACCGATCCTAGAATGCCTGTTTCCAGTCCACTGAGGGCCTGGAGTGGCAGTTCGGGCTGGACTATTCCCATGAGGCACAGGGTCAAAACTGATTTGCATATGGCTGGGTCCAAATTGGAACAGCATGGTGAGAAAAAAACAATGGATTTAGGCCCAGATCTCTGTACTGCGGTGAATGTATGACATTGTTCTGCATCCTGTCCATCAACTGTTGTTTTTGCATTTGTCACCCCAAGGGGACGGGTATGCCCAGATGTGGGTCCCGTGCTCTACAAACCACTGGAATCAAGCTATCCTGGCTGATGAGGGGTGAAACCCGGAAACCGGTCCTAGGATGCCTGTTTCTTGTCCAGGGAGGTGCTGGCTTGGCAGTTCGGGCTGGACTGTTCCCATGAGGCACAGGGTCAAGACTGATATGCATATGGCTGAGTCCAAACTGGAAAGGCATGGAGAGAAATAAAAAAATGGATTTAGGCTCAGATCTCTGTACTGGGGTGAATGTATGACATTGTTCTGCATTCTGTCCCTCAACTTTTGTTTTTGCATTTGTCAACCCGAGTGGGACGGGTATGCCCAGACGTGGGTCCGGTGCTCTCCAAGCCACTGGAATCAAGCTATCCTGGCTGAAGAGGGGTGAAACCCTGAAACCGGTCCTATAAGGCCTGTTTCCGGTCCAGGGAGGGCCTGGCTTGGAAGTTCGGGCTGGACTGTTCCCTTGAGGCACAGGGTCAAGACTCATTTGCATATTGCTGTATCCAAACTGGAATGGCATGGTGAGCAAAAAAACGATGCATTTAGGCCCAGATCTCTGTACTGGGGTGAATGTATGACATTGTTCTGTATTCTGTCTATCAACTTTTGCTTTTGCATTTGTAACCTCGAGTGCGACGGGTATGCCCAGACGTGGGTCCCATGCTCTCCATGCCACTGGAATCAAGCTATCCTGGCTGAAGAGGGATGAAACCCGGAAACCGGTCCTAGGATTCCTGTTTCTGGGCCAGGGAGGTGCTGGCTTGGCAGTTCGGGCTGGACTGTTCCCATGAAGCACATGGTCAAGACTGATTTGCATATGGCTGGGTCCAAACTGGAATGGCATGGTGAGCAATAAAAAAATGGATTTAGGCTCAGATCTCTGTACTGGGGTGAATGTATGACATTGCTCTGCATTCTGTCCTTCAACTGTTGTTTTTGCATTTGTCACCCCGAGTGGGACGGGTATGCCCAGACGTGGGTCCCATGCTCTCCATGCCACTGGAATCAAGCTATCCTGGCTGAAGAGGGGTGAAACCCCGACATCGGTCCTAGGATGCCTGTTTACGGTCCAGGAAGGGCCTGGCTTGACAGTTCGGGCTTGACTGTTCCCATGAGGCACAGAGTCAGGACTGATTTGCATATTGCTGGGTCCACACTGGAATGGCATGATGAGCACAAATACGATGGATTTAGGCCCTGATCTCTGTACGGGGGTGAATATATGACATTGTTCTGCAGTCTGCCCATCAACTTTTGTTTTTGCATTTTTCAACCCGAGTGGGACGGGTATGCCCAGACATGGGTCCGGTGCTCTCCAAGCCACTGGAATCAAGCTATCCTGGCTGAAGTGGGGTGAAACCCCGACACCGGTCCTAGGATGCCTGTTTCCGGTCCAGGGAGGGCCTGGCTTGGCAGTTCGGGCTGGACTGTTCGCATGAGGCACAGGGTCAGGACTGATTTGCATATTACTGGGTCCACACTGGAATGGCATAATGAGCAAAAATACGATGGATTTAGGCCCAGATCTCTGTAGTGGAGTGAATTTATGACATTGTTCTGCAGTTTGTCCATCAACTTTTGTTTTTGCATTTGTCAGCCCGAGTGGGACGGGTATGCCCAGACGTGGGTCCGGTGCTCTCCAAGCCACTGGAATCAAGCTATCCTGGCTGAAGAGGGGTGAAACCCTGAAACCGGTCCTAGGATGCCTGTTTCCGGTCCAGGGAGGGCCTGGCTGGGCAGTTCGGGCTGGACTGTTCCCATGAGGCATAGGGTCAAGACTGATTTACATATGGCTGTGTCCAAACTGGAATGGCATGTTGAACAAGAAAACGATGGATTTAAGCCCAGATCTCTTTACTAGGGTGAATGTATGACATTGTTCTGCATTCTGTCCATCAACTGTTGTTTTGCATTTGTCACCTCAAGTGGGACAGGTATGCCCTGACGTTGGTCCCATGCTCTCCATGCCACTGGAATCAAGCTATCCTGGCTGAAGAGGGGTGAAACTCCGAAACGGGTCCTGGGATGCCTGTTTCCGGTCCAGGGAGGCCCTGGCTTGGCAGTTCGGGCTGGACTGTTCCCATGAGGCAAAGGTTCAAGACTCATTTGCATATGGCTGGGTCCAAACTGGAAGGGCATGGTGCGCAAAAAAACAATGGATTTAGGCCCAGATCTCTGTACTGCAGTGAATGTATGACATTGTTCTGCATCCTGTCCATCAACTGTTGTTTTTGCATTTGTCACCCCAAGTGGGACGGGTATGCCCAGATGTGGGTCCCGTGCTCTCCATACCACTGGAATCAAGCTATCCTGGCTGATGAGGGGTGAAACCCCGAAACCGGTCCTAGCATGCCTGTTTCTGGTACAGGGAGGTGCTGGCTTGGCAGTTCGGGCTGGACTGTTCACATGAGGCACTGGGTCAACACTGATTTGCATATGGCTGGGTCCAAACTTGAATGGCATTGTGAGCAATAAAAAATGGATTTAGGCTCAGATCTCTGTGCTGGGGTGAATGTATGACATTGTTCTGCATTCTGTCCATCAACTGTTGATTTTGCATTTGTCACCCCGAGTGGGACGGGTATGCCCAGACGTGGGTCCCATGCTCTCCATGACACTAGAATCAAGATATCCTTTCTGAAGAGGGGTGAAACCCCGACATCGGTCCTAGGATGCCTGTTTCCGGTCCAGGGAGGGCCTGGCTTGGCAGTTCGGGCTGGACTGTTCCCATGAGTCACAGGATCAAGACTCATTTGCATATGGATGGGTCCAAACTGGAATGGCATGTTGAGCAAAAAAGCGATGGATTTAGGCCCAGATCTATGTACTGGGATGAATGTATGACATTGTTCTGCATTCTGTCCATCAACTGTTGTTTTTGCATTTGTCACCCCAAGTAGGACGGGTATGCCCAGACGTGTGTCCCGTGCTCTCTATGCCACTGAAATCCAGCTATCCTGGCTGAAGAGGGGTGAAACCACAAAACCGGTCATAGGATGCCTGTTTCCGGTCCAGGGAGGGCCTGGCTTGGCAGTTCGGGCTGGACTGTTCCCATGAGGCACAGGGTCAGGACTGATTTGCATATTGCTGGGTCCAAACTGGAATGGCATGGTGATCAAAAATACGATGGATTTAGGCCTAGATTTCTGTACTGGGGTGAATGTATGACATTGTTCTGCATTCTGTCCATCAACTGTTGTTTTTGCATTTGTCACCCCAAGTAGGACGGGTATGCCCAGACGTGGGTCATGTGCTCTCCATGCCACTGGAATCAAGCTATCCTGGCTGATGAGGGGTGAAACCCCGAAACCGGTCCTAGGATGCCTGTTTCTGGTCCAGGGAGGGCCTGCCTTGGCAGTTCGGGCTGGACTGTTCCCATGCGGCACAGGGTCAAGAATGATTTGCATATGGCTGGGTCCAAACTGGAATGGCATGTTGAGCAAAAAAACGATGGATTTAGTCCCAGATTTCTGTACTGGGGTGGATGTATGACATTGTTCTGCTTTCTGTCTATCAACTGTTGTTTTTGCATTTGTCACCCCAAGTGGGATGGGTATGCCCAGACGTGGGTCCCGTGCTCTCCATGCCACTGGAATCAAGCTATCCTGGCTGAAGAGGGGTGACACCCCGAAACCGGTCCTAGAATGCCTGTTTCCAGTCCACTGAGGGCCTGGAGTGGCAGTTCGGGCTGGACTATTCCCATGAGGCACAGGGTCAAAACTGATTTGCATATGGCTGGGTCCAAATTGGAATGGCATGGTGAGAAAAAAACAATGGATTTAGGCCCAGATCTCTGTACTGCGGTGAATGTATGACATTGTTTTGCATCCTGTCCATCAACTGTTGTTTTTGCATTTGTCACCCCAAGGGGACGGGTATGCCCAGATGTGGGTCCCGTGCTCTACAAACCACTGGAATCAAGCTATCCTGGCTGATGAGGGGTGAAACCCGGAAACCGGTCCTAGGATGCCTGTTTCTTGTCCAGGGAGGTGCTGGCTTGGCAGTTCGGGCTGGACTGTTCCCATGAGGCACAGGGTCAAGACTGATATGCATATGGCTGAGTCCAAACTGGAAAGGCATGGAGAGAAATAAAAAAATGGATTTAGGCTCAGATCGCTGTACTGGGGTGAATGTATGACATTGTTCTGCATTCTGTCCCTCAACTTTTGTTTTTGCATTTGTCAACCCGAGTGGGACGGGTATGCCCAGACGTGGGTCCGGTGCTCTCCAAGCCACTGGAATCAAGCTATCCTGGCTGAAGAGGGGTGAAACCCTGAAACCGGTCCTATAAGGCCTGTTTCCGGTCCAGGGAGGGCCTGGCTTGGAAGTTCGGGCTGGACTGTTCCCTTGAGGCACAGGGTCAAGACTCATTTGCATATTGCTGTATCCAAACTAGAATGGCATGGTGAGCAAAAAAACGATGCATTTAGGCCCAGATCTCTGTACTGGGGTGAATGTATGACATTGTTCTGTATTCTCTCCGTCAACTTTTGTTTTCGCATTTGTCACCCCGAGTGGGACGGGTATGCCCAGACGTGGGTCCCATGCTCTCCATGCCACTGGAATCAAGCTATCCTGGCTGAAGAGGGGTGAAAACCCGAAACCGGTCCTAGGAAGCCTGTTTCCAGTCCTAGGAGGGCCTGGATTGGCAGTTCGGGCTGGACTGTTCCCATGAGGCACAGGGTCAAGACTGATTTGCATATGGCTGTGTCCAAACTATAATGGCATGTTGAGCCAAAAAACGATGCATTTAGGCCCAGATCTCTGTACTGGGGTGAATGTATAACATTATTCTGTATTCTGTCCATCAACTTTTGTTTTTGCATTTTTCACCTCAAGTGGCACGAGTATGCCCAGATGTGGGTTCCGTGCTCTCCATGCCACTGGAATCAAGCTATCCCGGCTGAAGAGGGGTGAAACCCCGAAACCGGACCTAGGATGTCTGTGTCCAGTCCAGGGAGGGCCTGGCGTGGCAGTTCGGGCTGGACTATTCCCATGAGGCAAAGGGTCAAGACTGATTTGCATATGGCTGGGTCCAAACTGGAATGGCATGGTGAGCAAAAAAACTATGGATTTAGGCCCAGATCTCTGTACTGCGGTGAATGTATGACATTGTTCTGCATCCTGTCCATCAACTGTTGTTTTTGCATTTGTCACCCCAAGTGGGACGGGTATGCCCAGATGTGGGTCCCGTGCCCTCCATACCACTGGAATCAAGCTATCCTGGCTGATGAGGGGTGAAACCCCGAAACCGGTCCTAGCATGCCTGTTTCTGGTACAGGGAGGTACTGGCTTGGCAGTTCGGGCTGGACTGTTCACATGAGGCACAGGGTTAACGCTGATTTGCATATGGCTGGGTCCAAACTTGAATGGCATTGTGAGCAATAAAAAATGGATTTAGGCTCAGATCTCTGTGCTGGGGTGAATGTATGACATTGTTCTGCATTCTGTCCATCAACTGTTGATTTTGCATTTGTCACCCCGAGTGGGACGGGTATGCCCAGACGTGGGTCCCATGCTCTCCATGATACTAGAATCAAGATATCCTTTCTGAAGAGGGGTGAAACCCCGACATCGGTCCTAGGATGCCTGTTTCCGGTCCAGGGAGGGCCTGGCTTGGCAGTTCGGGCTGGACTGTTCCCATGAGTCACAGGATCAAGACTCATTTGCATATGGATGGGTCCAAACTGGAATGGCATGGTGAGCAAAAAAGCGATGGATTTAGGCCCAGATCTATGTACTGGGATGAATGTATGACATTGTTCTGCATTCTGTCCATCGACTGTTGTTTTTGCATTTGTCACCCCAAGTAGGACGGGTATGCCCAGACGTGTGTCCCGTGCTCTCTATGCCACTGAAATCCAGCTATCCTGGCTGAAGAGGGGTGAAACCACAAAACCGGTCATAGGATGCCTGTTTCCGGTCCAGGGAGGGCCTGGCTTGGCAGTTCGGGCTGGACTGTTCCCATGAGGCACAGGGTCAGGACTGATTTGCATATTGCTGGGTCCAAACTGGAATGGCATGGTGATCAAAAATACGATGGATTTAGGCCTAGATTTCTGTACTGGGGTGAATGTATGACATTGTTCTGCATTCTGTCTATCAACTGTTGTTTTTGCATTTGTCACCCCAAGTAGGACGGGTATGCCCAGACGTGGGTCATGTGCTCTCCATGCCACTGGAATCAAGCTATCCTGGCTGATGAGGGGTGAAACCCCGAAACCAGTCCTAGGATGCCTGTTTCTGGTCCAGGGAGGGCCTGCCTTGGCAGTTCGGGCTGGACTGTTCCCATGCGGCACAGGGTCAAGAATGATTTGCATATGGCTGGGTCCAAACTGGAATGGCATGTTGAGCAAAAAAACGATGGATTTAGTCCCAGATTTCTGTACTGGGGTGGATGTATGACATTGTTCTGCTTTCTGTCTATCAACTGTTGTTTTTGCATTTGTCACCCCAAGTGGGATGGGTATGCCCAGACGTGGGTCCCGTGCTCTCCATGCCACTAGAATCAAGCTATCCTGGCTGAAGAGGGGTGACACCCCGAAACCGATCCTAGAATGCCTGTTTCCAGTCCACTGAGGGCCTGGAGTGGCAGTTCGGGCTGGACTATTCCCATGAGGCACAGGGTCAAAACTGATTTGCATATGGCTGGGTCCAAATTGGAATGGCATGGTGAGAAAAAAACAATGGATTTAGGCCCAGATCTCTGTACTGCGGTGAATGTATGACATTGTTCTGCATCCTGTCCATCAACTGTTGTTTTTGCATTTGTCACCCCAAGGGGACGGGTATGCCCAGATGTGGGTCCCGTGCTCTACAAACCACTGGAATCAAGCTATCCTGGCTGATGAGGGGTGAAACCCGGAAACCGGTCCTAGGATGCCTGTTTCTTGTCCAGGGAGGTGCTGGCTTGGCAGTTCGGGCTGGACTGTTCCCATGAGGCACAGGGTCAAGACTGATATGCATATGGCTGAGTCCAAACTGGAAAGGCATGGAGAGAAATAAAAAAATGGATTTAGGCTCAGATCTCTGTACTGGGGTGAATGTATGACATTGTTCTGCATTCTGTCCCTCAACTTTTGTTTTTGCATTTGTCAACCCGAGTGGGACGGGTATGCCCAGACGTGGGTCCGGTGCTCTCCAAGCCACTGGAATCAAGCTATCCTGGCTGAAGAGGGGTGAAACCCTGAAACCGGTCCTATAAGGCCTGTTTCCGGTCCAGGGAGGGCCTGGCTTGGAAGTTCGGGCTGGACTGTTCCCTTGAGGCACAGGGTCAAGACTCATTTGCATATTGCTGTATCCAAACTGGAATGGCATGGTGAGCAAAAAAACGATGCATTTAGGCCCAGATCTCTGTACTGGGGTGAATGTATGACATTGTTCTGTATTCTGTCTATCAACTTTTGCTTTTGCATTTGTAACCTCGAGTGCGACGGGTATGCCCAGACGTGGGTCCCATGCTCTCCATGCCACTGGAATCAAGCTATCCTGGCTGAAGAGGGATGAAACCCGGAAACCGGTCCTAGGATTCCTGTTTCTGGGCCAGGGAGGTGCTGGCTTGGCAGTTCGGGCTGGACTGTTCCCATGAAGCACATGGTCAAGACTGATTTGCATATGGCTGGGTCCAAACTGGAATGGCATGGTGAGCAATAAAAAAATGGATTTAGGCTCAGATCTCTGTACTGGGGTGAATGTATGACATTGCTCTGCATTCTGTCCTTCAACTGTTGTTTTTGCATTTGTCACCCCGAGTGGGACGGGTATGCCCAGACGTGGGTCCCATGCTCTCCATGCCACTGGAATCAAGCTATCCTGGCTGAAGAGGGGTGAAACCCCGACATCGGTCCTAGGATGCCTGTTTACGGTCCAGGAAGGGCCTGGCTTGACAGTTCGGGCTTGACTGTTCCCATGAGGCACAGAGTCAGGACTGATTTGCATATTGCTGGGTCCACACTGGAATGGCATGATGAGCACAAATACGATGGATTTAGGCCCTGATCTCTGTACGGGGGTGAATATATGACATTGTTCTGCAGTCTGCCCATCAACTTTTGTTTTTGCATTTTTCAACCCGAGTGGGACGGGTATGCCCAGACATGGGTCCGGTGCTCTCCAAGCCACTGGAATCAAGCTATCCTGGCTGAAGTGGGGTGAAACCCCGACACCGGTCCTAGGATGCCTGTTTCCGGTCCAGGGAGGGCCTGGCTTGGCAGTTCGGGCTGGACTGTTCGCATGAGGCACAGGGTCAGGACTGATTTGCATATTACTGGGTCCACACTGGAATGGCATAATGAGCAAAAATACGATGGATTTAGGCCCAGATCTCTGTAGTGGAGTGAATTTATGACATTGTTCTGCAGTTTGTCCATCAACTTTTGTTTTTGCATTTGTCAGCCCGAGTGGGACGGGTATGCCCAGACGTGGGTCCGGTGCTCTCCAAGCCACTGGAATCAAGCTATCCTGGCTGAAGAGGGGTGAAACCCTGAAACCGGTCCTAGGATGCCTGTTTCCGGTCCAGGGAGGGCCTGGCTGGGCAGTTCGGGCTGGACTGTTCCCATGAGGCATAGGGTCAAGACTGATTTACATATGGCTGTGTCCAAACTGGAATGGCATGTTGAACAAGAAAACGATGGATTTAAGCCCAGATCTCTTTACTAGGGTGAATGTATGACATTGTTCTGCATTCTGTCCATCAACTGTTGTTTTGCATTTGTCACCTCAAGTGGGACAGGTATGCCCTGACGTTGGTCCCATGCTCTCCATGCCACTGGAATCAAGCTATCCTGGCTGAAGAGGGGTGAAACTCCGAAACGGGTCCTGGGATGCCTGTTTCCGGTCCAGGGAGGCCCTGGCTTGGCAGTTCGGGCTGGACTGTTCCCATGAGGCAAAGGTTCAAGACTCATTTGCATATGGCTGGGTCCAAACTGGAAGGGCATGGTGCGCAAAAAAACAATGGATTTAGGCCCAGATCTCTGTACTGCAGTGAATGTATGACATTGTTCTGCATCCTGTCCATCAACTGTTGTTTTTGCATTTGTCACCCCAAGTGGGACGGGTATGCCCAGATGTGGGTCCCGTGCTCTCCATACCACTGGAATCAAGCTATCCTGGCTGATGAGGGGTGAAACCCCGAAACCGGTCCTAGCATGCCTGTTTCTGGTACAGGGAGGTGCTGGCTTGGCAGTTCGGGCTGGACTGTTCACATGAGGCACTGGGTCAACACTGATTTGCATATGGCTGGGTCCAAACTTGAATGGCATTGTGAGCAATAAAAAATGGATTTAGGCTCAGATCTCTGTGCTGGGGTGAATGTATGACATTGTTCTGCATTCTGTCCATCAACTGTTGATTTTGCATTTGTCACCCCGAGTGGGACGGGTATGCCCAGACGTGGGTCCCATGCTCTCCATGACACTAGAATCAAGATATCCTTTCTGAAGAGGGGTGAAACCCCGACATCGGTCCTAGGATGCCTGTTTCCGGTCCAGGGAGGGCCTGGCTTGGCAGTTCGGGCTGGACTGTTCCCATGAGTCACAGGATCAAGACTCATTTGCATATGGATGGGTCCAAACTGGAATGGCATGTTGAGCAAAAAAGCGATGGATTTAGGCCCAGATCTATGTACTGGGATGAATGTATGACATTGTTCTGCATTCTGTCCATCAACTGTTGTTTTTGCATTTGTCACCCCAAGTAGGACGGGTATGCCCAGACGTGTGTCCCGTGCTCTCTATGCCACTGAAATCCAGCTATCCTGGCTGAAGAGGGGTGAAACCACAAAACCGGTCATAGGATGCCTGTTTCCGGTCCAGGGAGGGCCTGGCTTGGCAGTTCGGGCTGGACTGTTCCCATGAGGCACAGGGTCAGGACTGATTTGCATATTGCTGGGTCCAAACTGGAATGGCATGGTGATCAAAAATACGATGGATTTAGGCCTAGATTTCTGTACTGGGGTGAATGTATGACATTGTTCTGCATTCTGTCCATCAACTGTTGTTTTTGCATTTGTCACCCCAAGTAGGACGGGTATGCCCAGACGTGGGTCATGTGCTCTCCATGCCACTGGAATCAAGCTATCCTGGCTGATGAGGGGTGAAACCCCGAAACCGGTCCTAGGATGCCTGTTTCTGGTCCAGGGAGGGCCTGCCTTGGCAGTTCGGGCTGGACTGTTCCCATGCGGCACAGGGTCAAGAATGATTTGCATATGGCTGGGTCCAAACTGGAATGGCATGTTGAGCAAAAAAACGATGGATTTAGTCCCAGATTTCTGTACTGGGGTGGATGTATGACATTGTTCTGCTTTCTGTCTATCAACTGTTGTTTTTGCATTTGTCACCCCAAGTGGGATGGGTATGCCCAGACGTGGGTCCCGTGCTCTCCATGCCACTGGAATCAAGCTATCCTGGCTGAAGAGGGGTGACACCCCGAAACCGGTCCTAGAATGCCTGTTTCCAGTCCACTGAGGGCCTGGAGTGGCAGTTCGGGCTGGACTATTCCCATGAGGCACAGGGTCAAAACTGATTTGCATATGGCTGGGTCCAAATTGGAATGGCATGGTGAGAAAAAAACAATGGATTTAGGCCCAGATCTCTGTACTGCGGTGAATGTATGACATTGTTTTGCATCCTGTCCATCAACTGTTGTTTTTGCATTTGTCACCCCAAGGGGACGGGTATGCCCAGATGTGGGTCCCGTGCTCTACAAACCACTGGAATCAAGCTATCCTGGCTGATGAGGGGTGAAACCCGGAAACCGGTCCTAGGATGCCTGTTTCTTGTCCAGGGAGGTGCTGGCTTGGCAGTTCGGGCTGGACTGTTCCCATGAGGCACAGGGTCAAGACTGATATGCATATGGCTGAGTCCAAACTGGAAAGGCATGGAGAGAAATAAAAAAATGGATTTAGGCTCAGATCGCTGTACTGGGGTGAATGTATGACATTGTTCTGCATTCTGTCCCTCAACTTTTGTTTTTGCATTTGTCAACCCGAGTGGGACGGGTATGCCCAGACGTGGGTCCGGTGCTCTCCAAGCCACTGGAATCAAGCTATCCTGGCTGAAGAGGGGTGAAACCCTGAAACCGGTCCTATAAGGCCTGTTTCCGGTCCAGGGAGGGCCTGGCTTGGAAGTTCGGGCTGGACTGTTCCCTTGAGGCACAGGGTCAAGACTCATTTGCATATTGCTGTATCCAAACTAGAATGGCATGGTGAGCAAAAAAACGATGCATTTAGGCCCAGATCTCTGTACTGGGGTGAATGTATGACATTGTTCTGTATTCTCTCCGTCAACTTTTGTTTTCGCATTTGTCACCCCGAGTGGGACGGGTATGCCCAGACGTGGGTCCCATGCTCTCCATGCCACTGGAATCAAGCTATCCTGGCTGAAGAGGGGTGAAAACCCGAAACCGGTCCTAGGAAGCCTGTTTCCAGTCCTAGGAGGGCCTGGATTGGCAGTTCGGGCTGGACTGTTCCCATGAGGCACAGGGTCAAGACTGATTTGCATATGGCTGTGTCCAAACTATAATGGCATGTTGAGCCAAAAAACGATGCATTTAGGCCCAGATCTCTGTACTGGGGTGAATGTATAACATTATTCTGTATTCTGTCCATCAACTTTTGTTTTTGCATTTTTCACCTCAAGTGGCACGAGTATGCCCAGATGTGGGTTCCGTGCTCTCCATGCCACTGGAATCAAGCTATCCCGGCTGAAGAGGGGTGAAACCCCGAAACCGGACCTAGGATGTCTGTGTCCAGTCCAGGGAGGGCCTGGCGTGGCAGTTCGGGCTGGACTATTCCCATGAGGCAAAGGGTCAAGACTGATTTGCATATGGCTGGGTCCAAACTGGAATGGCATGGTGAGCAAAAAAACTATGGATTTAGGCCCAGATCTCTGTACTGCGGTGAATGTATGACATTGTTCTGCATCCTGTCCATCAACTGTTGTTTTTGCATTTGTCACCCCAAGTGGGACGGGTATGCCCAGATGTGGGTCCCGTGCCCTCCATACCACTGGAATCAAGCTATCCTGGCTGATGAGGGGTGAAACCCCGAAACCGGTCCTAGCATGCCTGTTTCTGGTACAGGGAGGTACTGGCTTGGCAGTTCGGGCTGGACTGTTCACATGAGGCACAGGGTTAACGCTGATTTGCATATGGCTGGGTCCAAACTTGAATGGCATTGTGAGCAATAAAAAATGGATTTAGGCTCAGATCTCTGTGCTGGGGTGAATGTATGACATTGTTCTGCATTCTGTCCATCAACTGTTGATTTTGCATTTGTCACCCCGAGTGGGACGGGTATGCCCAGACGTGGGTCCCATGCTCTCCATGATACTAGAATCAAGATATCCTTTCTGAAGAGGGGTGAAACCCCGACATCGGTCCTAGGATGCCTGTTTCCGGTCCAGGGAGGGCCTGGCTTGGCAGTTCGGGCTGGACTGTTCCCATGAGTCACAGGATCAAGACTCATTTGCATATGGATGGGTCCAAACTGGAATGGCATGGTGAGCAAAAAAGCGATGGATTTAGGCCCAGATCTATGTACTGGGATGAATGTATGACATTGTTCTGCATTCTGTCCATCGACTGTTGTTTTTGCATTTGTCACCCCAAGTAGGACGGGTATGCCCAGACGTGTGTCCCGTGCTCTCTATGCCACTGAAATCCAGCTATCCTGGCTGAAGAGGGGTGAAACCACAAAACCGGTCATAGGATGCCTGTTTCCGGTCCAGGGAGGGCCTGGCTTGGCAGTTCGGGCTGGACTGTTCCCATGAGGCACAGGGTCAGGACTGATTTGCATATTGCTGGGTCCAAACTGGAATGGCATGGTGATCAAAAATACGATGGATTTAGGCCTAGATTTCTGTACTGGGGTGAATGTATGACATTGTTCTGCATTCTGTCCATCAACTGTTGTTTTTGCATTTGTCACCCCAAGTAGGACGGGTATGCCCAGACGTGGGTCATGTGCTCTCCATGCCACTGGAATCAAGCTATCCTGGCTGATGAGGGGTGAAACCCCGAAACCAGTCCTAGGATGCCTGTTTCTGGTCCAGGGAGGGCCTGCCTTGGCAGTTCGGGCTGGACTGTTCCCATGCGGCACAGGGTCAAGAATGATTTGCATATGGCTGGGTCCAAACTGGAATGGCATGTTGAGCAAAAAAACGATGGATTTAGTCCCAGATTTCTGTACTGGGGTGGATGTATGACATTGTTCTGCTTTCTGTCTATCAACTGTTGTTTTTGCATTTGTCACCCCAAGTGGGATGGGTATGCCCAGACGTGGGTCCCGTGCTCTCCATGCCACTAGAATCAAGCTATCCTGGCTGAAGAGGGGTGACACCCCGAAACCGATCCTAGAATGCCTGTTTCCAGTCCACTGAGGGCCTGGAGTGGCAGTTCGGGCTGGACTATTCCCATGAGGCACAGGGTCAAAACTGATTTGCATATGGCTGGGTCCAAATTGGAATGGCATGGTGAGAAAAAAACAATGGATTTAGGCCCAGATCTCTGTACTGCGGTGAATGTATGACATTGTTCTGCATCCTGTCCATCAACTGTTGTTTTTGCATTTGTCACCCCAAGGGGACGGGTATGCCCAGATGTGGGTCCCGTGCTCTACAAACCACTGGAATCAAGCTATCCTGGCTGATGAGGGGTGAAACCCGGAAACCGGTCCTAGGATGCCTGTTTCTTGTCCAGGGAGGTGCTGGCTTGGCAGTTCGGGCTGGACTGTTCCCATGAGGCACAGGGTCAAGACTGATATGCATATGGCTGAGTCCAAACTGGAAAGGCATGGAGAGAAATAAAAAAATGGATTTAGGCTCAGATCTCTGTACTGGGGTGAATGTATGACATTGTTCTGCATTCTGTCCCTCAACTTTTGTTTTTGCATTTGTCAACCCGAGTGGGACGGGTATGCCCAGACGTGGGTCCGGTGCTCTCCAAGCCACTGGAATCAAGCTATCCTGGCTGAAGAGGGGTGAAACCCTGAAACCGGTCCTATAAGGCCTGTTTCCGGTCCAGGGAGGGCCTGGCTTGGAAGTTCGGGCTGGACTGTTCCCTTGAGGCACAGGGTCAAGACTCATTTGCATATTGCTGTATCCAAACTGGAATGGCATGGTGAGCAAAAAAACGATGCATTTAGGCCCAGATCTCTGTACTGGGGTGAATGTATGACATTGTTCTGTATTCTGTCTATCAACTTTTGCTTTTGCATTTGTAACCTCGAGTGCGACGGGTATGCCCAGACGTGGGTCCCATGCTCTCCATGCCACTGGAATCAAGCTATCCTGGCTGAAGAGGGATGAAACCCGGAAACCGGTCCTAGGATTCCTGTTTCTGGGCCAGGGAGGTGCTGGCTTGGCAGTTCGGGCTGGACTGTTCCCATGAAGCACATGGTCAAGACTGATTTGCATATGGCTGGGTCCAAACTGGAATGGCATGGTGAGCAATAAAAAAATGGATTTAGGCTCAGATCTCTGTACTGGGGTGAATGTATGACATTGCTCTGCATTCTGTCCTTCAACTGTTGTTTTTGCATTTGTCACCCCGAGTGGGACGGGTATGCCCAGACGTGGGTCCCATGCTCTCCATGCCACTGGAATCAAGCTATCCTGGCTGAAGAGGGGTGAAACCCCGACATCGGTCCTAGGATGCCTGTTTACGGTCCAGGAAGGGCCTGGCTTGACAGTTCGGGCTTGACTGTTCCCATGAGGCACAGAGTCAGGACTGATTTGCATATTGCTGGGTCCACACTGGAATGGCATGATGAGCACAAATACGATGGATTTAGGCCCTGATCTCTGTACGGGGGTGAATATATGACATTGTTCTGCAGTCTGCCCATCAACTTTTGTTTTTGCATTTTTCAACCCGAGTGGGACGGGTATGCCCAGACGTGGGTCCGGTGCTCTCCAAGCCACTGGAATCAAGCTATCCTGGCTGAAGTGGGGTGAAACCCCGACACCGGTCCTAGGATGCCTGTTTCCGGTCCAGGGAGGGCCTGGCTTGGCAGTTCGGGCTGGACTGTTCGCATGAGGCACAGGGTCAGGACTGATTTGCATATTACTGGGTCCACACTGGAATGGCATAATGAGCAAAAATACGATGGATTTAGGCCCAGATCTCTGTAGTGGAGTGAATTTATGACATTGTTCTGCAGTTTGTCCATCAACTTTTGTTTTTGCATTTGTCAGCCCGAGTGGGACGGGTATGCCCAGACGTGGGTCCGGTGCTCTCCAAGCCACTGGAATCAAGCTATCCTGGCTGAAGAGGGGTGAAACCCTGAAACCGGTCCTAGGATGCCTGTTTCCGGTCCAGGGAGGGCCTGGCTGGGCAGTTCGGGCTGGACTGTTCCCATGAGGCATAGGGTCAAGACTGATTTACATATGGCTGTGTCCAAACTGGAATGGCATGTTGAACAAGAAAACGATGGATTTAAGCCCAGATCTCTTTACTAGGGTGAATGTATGACATTGTTCTGCATTCTGTCCATCAACTGTTGTTTTGCATTTGTCACCTCAAGTGGGACAGGTATGCCCTGACGTTGGTCCCATGCTCTCCATGCCACTGGAATCAAGCTATCCTGGCTGAAGAGGGGTGAAACTCCGAAACGGGTCCTGGGATGCCTGTTTCCGGTCCAGGGAGGCCCTGGCTTGGCAGTTCGGGCTGGACTGTTCCCATGAGGCAAAGGTTCAAGACTCATTTGCATATGGCTGGGTCCAAACTGGAAGGGCATGGTGCGCAAAAAAACAATGGATTTAGGCCCAGATCTCTGTACTGCAGTGAATGTATGACATTGTTCTGCATCCTGTCCATCAACTGTTGTTTTTGCATTTGTCACCCCAAGTGGGACGGGTATGCCCAGATGTGGGTCCCGTGCTCTCCATACCACTGGAATCAAGCTATCCTGGCTGATGAGGGGTGAAACCCCGACATCGGTCCTAGGATGCCTGTTTCCGGTCCAGGGAGGGCCTGGCTTGGCAGTTCGGGCTGGACTGTTCCCATGAGTCACAGGATCAAGACTCATTTGCATATGGATGGGTCCAAACTGGAATGGCATGTTGAGCAAAAAAGCGATGGATTTAGGCCCAGATCTATGTACTGGGATGAATGTATGACATTGTTCTGCATTCTGTCCATCAACTGTTGTTTTTGCATTTGTCACCCCAAGTAGGACGGGTATGCCCAGACGTGTGTCCCGTGCTCTCTATGCCACTGAAATCCAGCTATCCTGGCTGAAGAGGGGTGAAACCACAAAACCGGTCATAGGATGCCTGTTTCCGGTCCAGGGAGGGCCTGGCTTGGCAGTTCGGGCTGGACTGTTCCCATGAGGCACAGGGTCAGGACTGATTTGCATATTGCTGGGTCCAAACTGGAATGGCATGGTGATCAAAAATACGATGGATTTAGGCCTAGATTTCTGTACTGGGGTGAATGTATGACATTGTTCTGCATTCTGTCCATCAACTGTTGTTTTTGCATTTGTCACCCCAAGTAGGACGGGTATGCCCAGACGTGGGTCATGTGCTCTCCATGCCACTGGAATCAAGCTATCCTGGCTGATGAGGGGTGAAACCCCGAAACCGGTCCTAGGATGCCTGTTTCTGGTCCAGGGAGGGCCTGCCTTGGCAGTTCGGGCTGGACTGTTCCCATGCGGCACAGGGTCAAGAATGATTTGCATATGGCTGGGTCCAAACTGGAATGGCATGTTGAGCAAAAAAACGATGGATTTAGTCCCAGATTTCTGTACTGGGGTGGATGTATGACATTGTTCTGCTTTCTGTCTATCAACTGTTGTTTTTGCATTTGTCACCCCAAGTGGGATGGGTATGCCCAGACGTGGGTCCCGTGCTCTCCATGCCACTGGAATCAAGCTATCCTGGCTGAAGAGGGGTGACACCCCGAAACCGGTCCTAGAATGCCTGTTTCCAGTCCACTGAGGGCCTGGAGTGGCAGTTCGGGCTGGACTATTCCCATGAGGCACAGGGTCAAAACTGATTTGCATATGGCTGGGTCCAAATTGGAATGGCATGGTGAGAAAAAAACAATGGATTTAGGCCCAGATCTCTGTACTGCGGTGAATGTATGACATTGTTCTGCATCCTGTCCATCAACTGTTGTTTTTGCATTTGTCACCCCAAGGGGACGGGTATGCCCAGATGTGGGTCCCGTGCTCTACAAACCACTGGAATCAAGCTATCCTGGCTGATGAGGGGTGAAACCCGGAAACCGGTCCTAGGATGCCTGTTTCTTGTCCAGGGAGGTGCTGGCTTGGCAGTTCGGGCTGGACTGTTCCCATGAGGCACAGGGTCAAGACTGATATGCATATGGCTGAGTCCAAACTGGAAAGGCATGGAGAGAAATAAAAAAATGGATTTAGGCTCAGATCGCTGTACTGGGGTGAATGTATGACATTGTTCTGCATTCTGTCCCTCAACTTTTGTTTTTGCATTTGTCAACCCGAGTGGGACGGGTATGCCCAGACGTGGGTCCGGTGCTCTCCAAGCCACTGGAATCAAGCTATCCTGGCTGAAGAGGGGTGAAACCCTGAAACCGGTCCTATAAGGCCTGTTTCCGGTCCAGGGAGGGCCTGGCTTGGAAGTTCGGGCTGGACTGTTCCCTTGAGGCACAGGGTCAAGACTCATTTGCATATTGCTGTATCCAAACTAGAATGGCATGGTGAGCAAAAAAACGATGCATTTAGGCCCAGATCTCTGTACTGGGGTGAATGTATGACATTGTTCTGTATTCTGTCTATCAACTTTTGCTTTTGCATTTGTAACCTCGAGTGCGACGGGTATGCCCAGACGTGGGTCCCATGCTCTCCATGCCACTGGAATCAAGCTATCCTGGCTGAAGAGGGATGAAACCCGGAAACCGGTCCTAGGATTCCTGTTTCTGGGCCAGAGAGGTGCTGGCTTGGCAGTTCGGGCTGGACTGTTCCCATGAGGCACAGGGTCAAAACTGATTTGCATATGGCTGGGTGCAAACTGGAATGGCATGGTGAGCAAAAAAACTATGGATTTAGGCCCAGATCTCTGTACTGTGGTGAATGTATGACATTGCTCTGCATCCTGTCCATCAACTGTTGTTTTTGCATTTGTCACCCCAAGTGGGACGGGTATGCCCTGACGTGGGTCCCGTGAAATCCATTCCACTGGAATCAAGCTATCCTGACTGATGAGGGGTGAAACACCGAAACCGGTCCTAGGATGCCTGTTTCTGGTCCAGGGAGGTGCTCGCTAGGCAGTTCGGGCTGGACTGTTCCCATGAGGCACAGGGTCAAGATGATTTGCATATGGCTGGGACCAAACTGGAATGGCATGGTGAGCAATAAAAAAATGGATTTAGGCTCAGATCTCTGTACTGGGGTGAATGTATGACATTGTTCTGCATTCTGTCCATCAACTGTTGTTTTTGCATTTGTCACCAGAGTGGGACGGGTATGCCCAGACGTGGGTCCCATGCTCTCCATGCCACTGGAATCAAGCTATCCTGGCTGAAGAGGGGTGAAACCCCAACACCGGTCCTAGGATGCCTGTTCACGGTCCAGGGAGGGCTTGGCTTGGCAGTTCGGGCTGGACTGTTCCCATGAGGCACAGGGTCAGGACTGATTTGCATATTGCTGGGTCCACACTGGAATGGCATGATGAGCAAAAATACGATGGATTTAGGCCCAGATCTCTGTACTGGGGTGAATTTATGACATTGTTCTGCAGTCTGTCCATCATCTTTTGTTTTTGCATTTGTCAACCCGAGTGGGACGGGTATGCCCAGACGTGGGTCCGGTGCTCTCCAAGCCACTGGAATCAAGCTATCCTGGCTGAAGAGGGGTGAAACCCCGAAACTGGTCCTATAATGCCTGTTTCCGGTCCAGGGAGGGCCTTGATTGGCAGTTGGGGCTGGACTGGTCCCATGAGGCACAGGTTCAAGACTGATTTGCATATGGCTGTGTCTAAACTGGAATGGCATGTTGAGCAAAAAAACGATGCATTTAGGCCCAGATCTCTGTACTGGAGTGAATTTATGACATTGTTCTGCATTCTGTCCATCAACTGTTTTTTTTGCATTTGTCACCCCGAGTGGGACGGGTATGCCCAGACGTAGGTCCCATGCTCTCCATGCCGCTGGAATTTAGCTATCCTGGCTGAAGAGAGGTGAAACCCCGAAACCGGTCCTAGGATGTCTGTTTCCAGTCCAGGGAGGGCGTGGCGTGGCAGTTCGGGCTGGACTATTCCCATGAGGCACAGGGTCAAGACTGATTTGCATATGGCTGGGTCCAAACTGGAATGGCATGGTGAGCAATAAAAAAATGGATTTAGTCCCAGATCTCTGTACTGCGGTGAATGTATGACATTGCCCTGCATCCTGTCCATCAACTGTTGTCTTTGCATTTGTCACCCCAGGTGGGACGGGTATGCCCAGACGTGGGTCCAGTGCTCTCCATACCACTGGAATCAAGCTATCCTGGCTGATGATTGGTGAAACCCCAAAACCGGTCCTAGTATGCCTGTTTCTGGTCCAGGGAGGGCCTGGCTTTGCAGTTCGGGCTGGACTGTTCCCATGCCGCACAGGGTCAAGACTGATTTGCATATGGCTGGGTCCAAACTGGAATGGCCTGGTGAGCAATAAAAAAATGGATTTAGGCTCAGATCTCTGTACTGGGGTGAATGTATTACATTGTTCTGCATTCTGTCCATCAACTGTTGTTTTTGCATTTGTCAACCCGAGTGGGATGGGTATGCCCAGATGTTGTTAGCGTTCTAGTGGATGCACCACTGCCCCTGCTCCTCTACTTAAGGAGGGGCCATGCAAGCGCACAGCGCGCGCGCGCAGCGGGCGCGCCGACGGCACACCGGAGGCGCGCCAGATGCAAGCCCGTCTGCGCCCGTCCGCGCCCCGACCGCACCCAGCACCAGTCACGCTGCCCGTGCCGGCCATAGTCCACTGATATACACGAGGGAACAGATGCTAGATATCAGGAATAAGGTCAGTTGGGGGGAGAAGGACGTCGAGGCGACGCAGCCTAGATTGGTTCTAGAGTGTGGGCTACTTAACTCTCGTTCTCTGGTCAAACACCATCAGGAAGTTTTAAATCTGGTGGAAAATTTGGAACTGGACGTACTATTTCTCACAGAGACGTGGTGTAGCAATGACTCACTGGTAGAGCTGGGTTTCGCCTGCCCGGAGGGATATAAGATTTTTCATAAGCCCAGAGCAACGAGTAGAGGTGGAGGGGTTGGGGTGATGTTTAGGGATACCTGGGATTTTGCCCCGTTTCAAGCGGACGAAGTGGTGGGCATTGAGCTTTTGGGGTTCTCCCTACAAGATCAGAGAGGGAGGCTCCTCACTGGGATGGTCGGCTATAGACCCCCAAGCTCTAACACTCAGTACCAGGCACTCCTGGATGTCATTACGGCCCAGTCACTGACCCATTCTAGAATGTTGCTTCTGGGTGATTTTAATCTGTGGGAGAATGGCATGTTAGATAGCCATCTAAGAGATCGCAAGGAAACCTGTGAGAGCTGTAATCTGCATCAGTTGGTCCAGCAACCCACGCACCAAGGAGGGCATACTCTGGATCTTCTGTTTGCAGACCGTACTGAAACCGAGGTGGTTAACATCCTACCCCAGACCTGGACCGACCATTCACTGATCCAGTTTCGGATCCGGATACCTGGAGAAAAAAAGATCGGACAGCCCCCAGTAACATATCGTATGGGGAGGGATTGGGCAAAAATTTTGGGAAGCGGGGCAGAGTCCCCTTTTCAAAACTTGCCTTACTTCGACCCTCACGAGTCAGTGGATACGAATTATCACCTTTATTGTAACTATATCCAAGAAGTACTAGATAGGCTTGTGCCTTTGAAACGTCTGAAGGTCAGGAAAAAGTACTCCGCACCATGGTACACCGAGGAGTTGAGAAATGCTCGTAGGACCTGCCGGCAGACAGAGAGGAGTTGGTGCAGGCACTATGCTGAGCCTGATAAAGTAGTCTTTAAAAGGGTGCTAGCTCAATACAAAGAGATGATTGCCAAGGCCAAGGCGGATTTTTTTACCAGCACCATTCTGTCAGCACCAAACAGAGCCAGAGCTCTCTTTAAAATCGTTAGAGACCTCTCTTCCCCCACCAGCCTAGGTAATAAAGTGGTCGCCTCACAGGCGCTGTGCGATAAAATTGCCTCCCATTTTGAGAAGAAAATTTTAAAAATTGTCGGGGGACTAACCTACCACCCTAAAATATCATGGTCAAATGCCTAAGGAGGAATACGGGGTGGAAACCACCATGGAGTATTTTACTCCCCTCACAGACGAGCTGTTTAACAGCTGCACACAGAAAGTTAGGTCAGGATCCCCACTTGACCCCCTCCCTAATAAGATTTGGAAAGAGCATATACAGACACTGTTCCCCCGGATGAGGCAGATTTGCTGCCAATCTCTGGAGGAAGGGGTGGTGCCTGAAGCCTGGAAGCTGGCGGTGGTCACCCCACTATTGAAGAAGCCCTCCCTGGACCCGGGAGATCCTAGTAGCTTTAGACCTATCTCTCTGCTACCGTTCCCCATAAAAATTCTCGAAAAGGTAGTAAGTAGATCTCTCTCTGGGTATTTGGAAGAGTTCCATCTCCTGGACAAGAACCAGTTTGGTTTTCGTCCAGGCCATGGGACGGAGACAGCTTTGATCACCGTATTGGACAATCTGTGGATGCGGGCTGACAGAGGCCTCTCGTCGGAATTGGTCCTCTTAGATATGTCAGCCGCGTTCGATACGGTTAACCACCGAATCCTGTTGAGTAGGCTGGAGCACTTGGGAGTTGGTGGCCGTGCCCTGAGATGGATGCAATCATACCTCACAGGGAGACAACAGGTGGTTACTCTGCCCCCGTTCACCTCTGGCAGGACTTTGGTGGAGCATGGGGTCCCTTAGGGATCGGCCATCCGTCCTATCCTTTTCAATATCTACTTGCAGCCACTAATGTCTATCATCAAGTCGCATGGGATTGATTTGGTCAACTATGCTGATGACACCCAACTGGTGTTTTCTCTGGAGGGGAAGGGCGCACTGACGGTGGACAGCTTTCAGGAATGTATGCGACAGACCTCAGAATGGCTAAGGGATAACTCCCTGCAATTTAATGGAGGAAAGACAGAGGTGATCTGCTGTCCCTCGGCGGGAGTGAGAGACATGCCTTTTGATCTTAGACTGACCCCAGAGGCGGATCCCATCACCCCTGTGACAACGGTACGGAATCTGGGGGTCATGTTTGATGACAATCTTCAAATGGCCTCCCAAGCCATAAAAAACACTGGGATGTGTTTTGCTCTTCTGAAGGCTTTACGACAGATCCTGCCTCTTTTGCCTATAGAGGACAGACCGATGGTAGTACGCAGTATTATCTTGAGTAGGCTGGACTACTCCAATTCTCTATATTTGGGAGCTCCTCTTTACATCTATCAGAGCTTGCAGAGGCTCCAGTCTATGGCAGCCAAACTAGCACTGAACAGGAAACGCTGCTCCTCAACCACGTTGGCGCTACAAGAGCTTCACTGGCTCCCCATAAAAGAGAGAGTCATGTTTAAGTCTCTATGCATTGCCTTTAGAGCGGCACATGGCCTTGGCCCTATCTCCCTGCAGGAGAAACTGTCCTGGTATAAGCCTCAAAGAACCTTACGCTCCTCGCATGCCTCTCTGCTAAATACTGGCAGAGTTAAGAAGGCGAGGATGGGGGGTAGGGCCTTTAGTACAGTGGCTACGCGCTGCTGGAATGACCTCCCTCTGAATATCAGACAAGCCAACTCCTTGATGGATTTTAGGCGGAGTCTTAAAACCTGGCTCTTTCCGAGGGAGGGACCTATGACCTCATAGTCCTGTACCTCTGGTTAGCTGTTCTCTTCCTCTGTCTCCTCTTCTTTCCTGCTCTAAGGATGCGAACACTGGATTGGTTAAAGTTTTTCTTCCTCCATCTTAGTCCTAGCGCCAAGATACCCGTAGGGTGATAGATGCGCTCTACAAGACTGTTTTACATTACATTACATTACATTACATGTGGGTCCGGTGCTCTCCAAGCCACTGGAATCAAGCTACCCTGGCTGAAGAGGGGTGAAACCCCGAAACTGGTCCTATAATGCCTGTTTCCGGTCCAGGGAGGGCCTGGCTTGGCAGTTCGGGCTGGACTCTTCCCATGTGGCACAGGGTCAAGACTGATTTGCATGTGGCTGAGTCCAAACTGGAATGGCATGTTGAGCAAAGAAACGATACATTTAGGCCCAGATCTCTGTACTGCGGTGAATGTATGACATTGTACTGCATCCTGTCCATCAACTGTTGTTTTTGCATTTGTCACCCCAAGTGGGACGGGTATGCCCAGATGTGGGTCCCGTGCTCTCCATACCACTGGAATCAAGCTATCCTGGCTGATGAGGGGTGAAACCCCGAAACCGGTCCTAGGATGCCTGTTTCAGGTCCAGGGAGATACTGGCTTGGCAGTTCGGGCTGGACTGTTCCCATGAGGCACAGGGTCAAGACTGATTTGCATATGGCTGGGTCCAAACTTGAATGGCATGGTGAGCAATAAAAAAATAGATTTAAGCTCAGATCTCTGTGCTGGGGTGAATGTATGACATTGTTCTGCATTCTGTCCATCAACTGTTGTTTTTGCATTTGTCACCCCGAGTGGGACGGGTATGTCCAGACGTGGGTCCCATGCTCTCCATGACACTAGAATCAAGCTATCCTTTCTGAAGAGGGGTGAAACCACGACACCGGTCCTAGGATGCCTGTTTCCGGTCCAGGGAGGGCCTGGCTTGGCAGTTCGGGCTGGACTGTTCCCATGAGGCACAGGGTCAGGACTGATTTTCATATTGCTGGGTCCACACTGGAATGGCATGATGAGCAAAAATACGATGGATTTAGGCCCAGATCTCTGTACTGGGGTGAATTTATGACATTGTTCTGCAGTCTGTCCATCAACTTTTGTTTTTGCATTTGTCAACCCGAGTGGGACGGGTATGCCCAGACACGGGTCCCATGCTCTCCATGCCACTGGAATCAAGCTATCCTTTCTGAAGAGGGGTAAAACCCCGACACCGGTCCTAGGATGCCTGTTTCTTGTCCAGGGAGGGCCTGGCTTGGCAGTTCAGGCTGGACTGTTCCCATGAGCCACAGGGTCAAGACTGATTTGCATATTGCTGGGTCCAAACTGGAATTGCATGATGAGCAAAAATGCGATGGATTTAGGCTCAGATCTCTGTACTGGGGTGAATATATGACATTGTTCTGCAGTCTGTCCATCAACTTTTGTTTTTGAATTTTTCAACCCGAGTGGGACGGGTATGCCCAGACGTGGGTCCTGTGCTCTCCAAGCAACTGGAATCAAGCTATCCTGGCTGAAGAGGGGTGAAACCCCGAAACTGGTCCTATAATGCCTGTTTCCGGTCCAAGGAGGGCCTGGCTTGGCAGTTCGGGCTGGACTGTTCCCATGAGGCACAGGGTCAAGACTGATTTGCATATGGCTTTGTCCAAACTGGAATGGCATGGTGCGCAAAAAAACAATGGATTTAGGCCCAGATCTCTGTACTGCGGTGAATGTATGACATTGTTCTGCACTTTGTCCATTAACTGTTGTTTTTGCTTTTGTCACCCCAAGTGGGACGGGAATGCCCAGACGTGTGTCCTGTGCTCTCCATGCCACTGGAATCAAGCTATCCTGGCTGAAGAGGGGTGAAACCCCAAAACCGGCCCTAGGATGCCTGTTTCCGGTCCAGGGAGGACCTGGCTTGGCAGTTCGGGCTGGACTGTTCCCATGAGGCACAGGGTCAGGACTGATTTGCATATTGCTGGGTCCAAACTGGAATGGCATGGTGATCAAAAATACGATGGATTTAGGCCTAGATCTCTGTACTAGGGTGAATGTATGACATTGTTCTGCATTCTGTCCATCAACTGTTGTTTTTGCATTTGTCAACCCGAGTGGGACAGGTATGCCCGGACATGGGTCCTGTGCTCTCCAAGCCACTGGAATCAAGCTATCCTGGTTAAAGAGAAGGTGGAACCCTGAAACCGGTCCTAGAATGCCTGTTTCCGGTCCAGGGAGGGCCTGGCTTGGCAGTTCGGGCTGGACTGTTCCCATGAGGCATAGGGTCAAGACTGATTTGCATATGGCTGTGTCCAAACTAGAATGGCATGTTGAGCAAGAAAACGATGGATTTAGGCCCAGATCTCTCTACTGGGGTGAATGTATGACATTGTTCTGTATTCTGTCCATCAGCTTTTGTTTTTGCATTTGTCACCTCGAGTTGGACGGGTATGCCCAGACGTGGGTCCCGTGCTCTCCATGTCACTGGAATCAAGCTATCCTAGCTGAAGAGGGTTGAAAACCCGAAACCGGTCCTAGGATGCCTGTTTTCAGTCCACGGAGGGCCTGGCGTGGCAGTTCGGGCTGGACTATTTCCATGAGGCACAGGGTCAAGACTGATTTGCATATGGCTGGGTCCAAACTGGAATGGTATGGTGAGTAAAAAAAACTATGGATTTAAGCCCAGATCTCTGTACTGGGGTGAATGTATGACATTGTTCTGCATTCTGTCCATCAACTGTTGTTTTTGCATTTGTCACCTCAAGTGGGACAGGTATGCCCTGACTTTGGTCCCATGCTCTCCATGCCACTGGAATCAAGCTATCCTGGCTGAAGAGGGGTGAAACCCCGAAACGGGTCCTGGGATGCCTGTTTCCGGTCCAGGGAGGGCCTGGCTTGGCAGTTCGGGCTGGACTGTTCCCATGAGGCAAAGGGTCAAGACTCATTTGCATATGGCTGGGTCCAAACTGGAATTGCATGGTGAGCAATAAAACAATGGATTTAGGCCCAGATCTATGTACTGGGGTGAATGTATGACATTGTTCTACATTCTGTCCATCAAATGTTGTTTTTGAATTTGTCACCCCAAGCGGGACGGGTATGCCCAGACGGGGGTCCAGTGCTCTCCATACCACTGGAATCAAGCTATCCTGGCTGATGAGGGGTAAAACCCCGAAACCGGCCCAAGGATGCCTGTTTCTGGTCCAGGGAGGGCCTGGCTTGGCAGTTCGGGCTGGACTGTGCCCATGAGGCACAGGGTCACGACTGATTTGCATATTGCTGGGTCCAAACTGGAATGGCATGGTGATCAAAAATACGATGGATTTAGGCCTAGATCTCTGTACTGGGGTGAATGTATGACATTGTTCTGCATTCTGTCCATCAACTGTTGTTTTTGCATTTGTCAACCCGAGTGGGGTAGGTATGTCCGGACGTGGGTCCTGTGCTCTCCAAGCCACTGGAATCAAGCTATCCTGGTTAAAGAGAGGTGGAACCCCGAAACCGGTCCTAGAATGCCTGTTTCCGGTACAGGGAGGGCCTGGCTCGGCAGTTCGGGCTGGGCTATTCCCATGAGGCATAGGGTCAAGACTGATTTGCATATGGCTGTGTCCAAACTGGAATGGCATGTTGAGCAAGAAAACGATGGATTTAGGCCCAGATCTCTCTACTGGGGTGAATGTATGACATTGTTCTGTATTCTGTCCATCAGCTTTTGTTTTTGCATTTGTCACCTCGAGTGGGACGGGTATGCCCAGACGTGGGTCCCGTGCTCTCCATGTCACTGGAATCAAGCTATCCTAGCTGAAGAGGGGTGAAACCCCGAAATCGGTCCTAGGATGCCTGTTTCCGGTCCAGGGAGGGCCTGGCGTGGCAGTTCGGGCTGGACTATTTCCATGAGGCACAGGGTCAAGACTGATTTGCATATGGCTGTGTCCAAACTTGAATGGCATGGTGATCAAAAATACGATGGATTTAGGCCCAGATCTCTGTACTGGGGTGAATGTATGACATTGTTCTGCATTCTGTCCTCAACTGTTGTTTTTGCATTTATCACCCCGAGTTGGACGGGTATGCCCAGACGTGGGTCCTGTGCTCTCCATGCGACTGGAATCAAGCTATCCTGGCTGAAGGGGGGTGAAACCCCGAAACCGGTCCAGAGAGGACCTGCTCTCCATGCCACTGGAATCAAGCTATCCTGGCTGAAGAGGGGTGAAACCCCGAAACTGGTCCTATAATGCCTGTTTCCGGTCCATAGAGGGCCTGGCTTGGCAGTTCGGGCTGGACTGTTCCCATTAGGCACAGGGTCAAGACTGATTTGCATATGGCTGGGTCCAAACTGGAATGGTATGGTGAGTAAAAAAAACTATGGATTTAAGCCCAGATCTCTGTACTGGGGTGAATGTATGACATTGTTCTGCATTCTGTCCATCAACTGTTGTTTTTGCATTTGTCACCTCGAGTGGGACAGGTATGCCCTGACGTTGGTCCCATGCTCTCCATGTCACTGGAATCAAGCTATCCTGGCTGAAGAGGGGTGAAACCCCGAAACGGGTCCTGGGATGCCTGTTTCCGGTCCAGGGAGGGCCTGGCTTGGCAGTTCGGGCTGGAATGTTCCCATGAGGCAAAGGGTCAAGACTCATTTGCATATGGCTGGGTCCAAACTGGAATTGCATGGTGAGCAATAAAAAAATGGATTTAGGCCCAGATCTTTGTACTAGGGTGAATGTATGACATTGTTCTGCATTCTGTCCATCAACTGTTGTTTTGCATTTGTCACCCCGAGTGGGACGGGTATGGCCAGACGTGGGTCCCGTGCTCTCCATGCCACTGGAATCAAGCTATCCTGGCTGAAGAGGGGTGAAACCCTGAAACCTGTCCTAGGATGCCTGTTTCCGGTCCAGGGAGGGCCTGGCTTGGCAGTTCAGGCTGGACTGTTCCCATGAGGCACAGGGTCAGGACTGATTTGCATATTGCTGGGTCCACACTAGAATGGCACGATGAGCAAAAATACGATGGATTTAGTCCCAGATCTCTGTACAGGGGTGAATGTATGACATTGTTCTGCATTCTTTCCATGAACTTTTGTTTTTGCATTTGTCAACCCTGGTGGGACTGGTATGACCAGACGTGGGTCCTGTGCTCTCCATGCCACTGGAATCAAGCTATCTTGGCTGAAGAGGGGTGAAACACTGAAACCTGTCCTATAATGCCTGTTTCCGGTCCAGGGAGGGTCTGGCTTGGCAGTTCGGGCTGGACTGTTTGCATGAGGCACAGGGTCAAGACTGATTTGCATATGGCTGTGTCCAAACTGGAATGGCATGTTGAGCAAAAAAACGATGCATTTAGGCCCAGATCTCTGTACTGGGGTGAATGTATGACATTGTTCTGTATTCTATCCATCAACTTTTGTTTTTGCATTTGTCACCTCGAGTGGGACGGGTATGCCCAGACGTGGGTCCTGTGCTCTTCATGCCACTGGAATCAAGCTATTCTGGCTGAAGAGGGGTGAAACCCCGAAACCGGTCCTAGGATGCCTGTTTCTGGTCCAGGGAGGTGCTGGCTTGGCAGTTCGGGCTGGACTGTTCCCATGAGACACAGGGTCAAGACTGATTTGCATATGGCTGGGTCCAAACTTGAATGGCATGGTGAGCAATAAAAAAATGGATTTAGGCTCAGATCTCTGTGCTGGGATGAATGTATGACATTTTTCTGCATTCTGTCCATCAACTGTTGTTTTTGCATTTGTCACCCCGAGTGTGACGCGTGTGCCCAGACGTGGGTCCCATGCTCTCCATGACACTAGAATCAAGCTATCCTTTCTGAAGATGGGTGAAACCCCGACACCGGTCCTAGGATGCCTGTTTCCGGTCCAAGGAGGGCCTGGCTTGGCAGTTCGGGCTGGACTGTTCCCATGAGGCACAGGGTCAGGACTGATTTGCATATTGCTGGGTCCACACTGGAATGGCATGATGAGCAAAAATACGATGGATTTAGGCCCAGATCTCTGTACTGGGGTGAATTTATGACATTGTTCTGCAGTCTGTCCATCAACTTTTGTTTTTGCATTTGTCAACCCGAGTGGGACGGGTATGCCCAGACGTGGGTCCGGTGCTCTCCAAGCCACTGGAATGAAGCTATCCTGGCTGAAGAGGGGTGAAACCCCGAAACTGGTCCTATAATGCCTGTTTACGGTCCAGGGAGGGCCTGGCTTGGCAGTTCGGGCTGGACTGTTCCCATGAGGCACAAGGTCAAGACTGATTTGCATATGGCTGTGTCCAAACTGGAATGGCATGTTGAGCAAAAAAACGATGCATTTAGGCCCAGATCTCTGTACTGGGGTGAATGTATGACATTGTTCTGCATTTTGTCCATTAACTGTTGTTTTTGCTTTTGTCACCCCGAGTGGGACGGGAATGCCCAGACGCGAGTCCAGTGCTCTCCATGCCACTGGAATCAAGCTATCCTGGCTGAAGGGGAGTGAAACCCCGAAACCGGTGCAGAGAGGACCTGGCTTGGCAGTTCGGGCTGCCCTGTTCCCATGAGGCACAGGATCAAGACTCATTTACAGATGGATGGGTCTAAACTGGAATGGCATGGTGAGCAAAAAAGCGATGGATTTAGGCCCAGATCTATGTACTGGGGTGAATGTATGACATTATTCTGCATTCTGTCCATCAACTGTTGTTTTTGCAATTGTCACCCCAAGTGGGACGGGTATGCCCAGACGTGGGTCCCGTGCTCTCTATGCCACTGAAATCAAGCTATCCTGGCTGAAGAGGGGTAAAACCCCAAAACCGGTCCTAGGATGCCTGTTTCCGGTCCAGGGAGGGCCTGGCTTGGCAGTTCGGGCTGGACTGTTCCCATGAGGCACAGGGTCAGGACTGATTTGCATATTGCTGGGTCCAAACTGGAATGGCATGGTGATCAAAAATACGATGGATTTAGGCCTAGATCTCTGTACTGGGGTGAATGTATGACATTGTTCTGCATTCTGTCCATCAACTGTTGTTTTTGCATCTGTCAACCCGAGTGGGACGGGTATGCCCGGACGTGGGTCCTGTGCTCTCCAAGCCACTGGAATCAAGCTATCCTGGTTAAAGAGAGGTGAAACCCCGAAACCGGTCCTAGAATGCCTGTTTCTGGTCCAGGGAGGGCCTGGCTTGGCAGTTCGGGCTGGACTGTTCCCATGAGGCACAAGGTCAAGACTGATTTGCATATGGCTGTGTCCAAACTGGAATGGCATGTTGAGCAAAAAAACGATGCATTTAGGCCCAGATCTCTGTACTGGGGTGAATGTATGACATTGTTCTGCATTTTGTCCATTAACTGTTGTTTTTGCTTTTGTCACCCCGAGTGGGACGGGAATGCCCAGACGTGGGTCCAGTGCTCTCCATGCCACTGGAATCAAGCTATCCTGGCTGAAGGGGAGTGAAACCCCGAAACCGGTGCAGAGAGGACCTGGCTTGGCAGTTCGGGCTGCCCTGTTCCCATGAGGCACAGGATCAAGGCTCATTTACAGATGGATGGGTCCAAACTGGAATGGCATGGTGAGCAAAAAAGCGATGGATTTAGGCCCAGATCTATGTACTGGGGTGAATGTATGACATTATTCTGCATTCTGTCCATCAACTGTTGTTTTTGCAATTGTCACCCCAAGTGGGACGGGTATGCCCAGACGTGGGTCCCGTGCTCTCTATGCCACTGAAATCAAGCTATCCTGGCTGAAGAGTGGTGAAACCCCAAAATCGGTTCTAGGATGCCTGTTTCCGGTCCAGGGAGGGCCTGGCTTGGCAGTTCGGGCTGGACTGTTCCCATGAGGCACAGGGTCAGGACTGATTTGCATATTGCTGGGTCCAAACTGGAATGGCATGGTGATCAAAAATACGATGGATTTAGGCCTAGATCTCTGTACTGGGGTGAATGTATGACATTGTTCTGCATTCTATCCATCAACTGTTGTTTTTGCATCTGTCAACCCGAGTGGGACGGGTATGCCCGGACGTGGGTCCTGTGCTCTCCAAGCCACTGGAATCAAGCTATCCTGGTTAAAGAGAGGTGAAACCCCGAAACCGGTCCTAGAATGCCTGTTTCCGGTCCAGGGAGGGCCTGGCTTGGCAGTTCGGGCTGGACTGTTCCCATGAGGCATATGGTCAAGACTGATTTGCATATGGCTGTGTCCAAACTGGAATGGCATGTTGAGCAAGAAAACGATGGATTTAGGCCCAGATCTCTCTACTGGGGTGAATGTATGACATTGTTCTGTATTCTGTCCATCAGCTTTTGTTTTTGCATTTGTCACCTCGAGTGGGACGGGTATGCCCAGACGTGGGACCCGTGCTCTCCATGTCACTGGAATCAAGCTATCCTAGCTGAAGAGGGGTGAAACCCCGAAACCGGTCCTAGGATGCCTGTTTCCTGTCCAGGGAGGGCCTGGCGTGGCAGTTCGGGCTGGACTATTTCCATGAGGCATAGGGTCAAGACTGATTTGCATATGGCTGGGTCCAAACTTGAATGGCATGGTGATCAAAAATACAATGGATTTAGGCCCAGATCTCTGTACTGTGGTGAATGTATGACATTGTTCTGCATTCTGTCCATCAACTGTTGTTAGGTCTCGCGAGCCAAAGGCTCGAAGAGACATTTTATATGTGGGATTTTCAAAGTGCTACCCACACTCTTTTGGCTGGCCTAAACCTTGAGTGCACGATCATCACATGCACGTGCACAGCTGCTCCTCTGCTCATTGCATTCCCCCCTCCCTTCTCATCCAGCCCTTTGATGCTCTGCTCGATTACTTTCACTTTAGCCTCTTTGACCCTTGCATTCCCCCCTCCCTTCTCACCCAGCCCTTTGATGCTCTGCTCCATTACTTTCACTTTCGCTGCTTTGATGTTTGATCGCAAACGCAATGTTTTTAATTACTTTAGTTTACTTCACTTGCAGGAAATGTTCTAATTTTGTGTTATGTAAAAGCGGGTAACAGGTCTGTCAGCACCAGGCCCTCTACCAGCCGAGTTCTTTGATATGCGTTAAACATACCAACATTAATGTGTGGAATACTTCTGTGTTTACACAACTGCATTTCCCCCCCCCCATGTCCTCTAGCCATTCTCTCCTCCGTTTCCTGCTCGTTCTCCCTCTTGTATGTCCTTTGGTCCTTCTCTCCTCCCTTTCCTGCTGTTCTTCCTTCCCCGCTGTCCTACTATCTACGCTTTCATACTCTCCTGTGAAGTGTCTTCTGTACAGTTTCCTGTCGATTGCCTAGTCCCTTCTAGTCTCTATTCTTTTACCTTTCCCCTATGATCTGTCACCCCCTATGTTCGTCGCTTGCTGCTCTGTTCCTCTCCCGTCACTCCTTTCTCTTTCAGTTGCAGCAACACCCTAGTGCCCGAAGTTACATATTACATAGCATAGCCTAATCCTTACACATGGCACTTTTGCAGAGCGTTCTGATCCGTTCCCTCACGCCGAATGCCTCCCTGTTCCTCTCAAATCTCATTCTCTGAAAACTGCATCTTATTTCCTCTGTTTTCTCTCCTGACTCGTTCTCATTCACGTATGCACTTAAGAGGATACACAACTTGCTGTCAGCCAGCTTTGCCTTTGACATAATAAAACATAGCCTAGCGTTGCATACCATTGCATAGCATACCATAACTTAACAAAACATAACAAAACATAGCCTAGCCTAACATAACATAACAAATCATAACATAGCATAACAAAACATAACATAGTATAGCATAATATAACATAGTATAGCATAACAAAACAAAGCATAGCATAACAAAACAAAGCATAGCATAACAAAACATAACAAAACATAGCATAGCATCACAAAACATAGCATAGCATAACAAAACAAAGCATAGCATAGCAAAACACAACAAAGCATAGCATAACAAAACATAGTATAGCATAACAAAACAACAAAAAATAGCATAGCAACAAAAAATATCAAAACAAAACATAGCATAGCATAACAAAGCATAACAAAACAAAACATAGCATAGCATAACAAAACATAGCATAGCATAGCAAAAAATAGCATAACATAGCATAACAAAATAAAACATAGCATAGCATAAGAAAACACAAAACATAGCATAACAAAACATAGTATAGCATAACAAAACACAACAAAACATACCATAGCATAACAAAGCATAGCATAGCAAAACAAAACATAGCATAACAAAACATAGCATACCAAAACACAACAAAACATAGCATAGCATAACAAAACAAAACATAGCATAGCATAACAAAACACAACAAAACATAGCATAACAAAACAAAGCACAGCATTGCAAAACACAACAAAACAGCATAGCATAAGAAAACATAGCATAGCATAACAAAACACAACATAGCATAGCATAACAAAACATAGCATAGCATAACAAAACAAAACATAGCATTGCATAAAGCATAGCATAACAAAACACAACAAAACAAAACATCATAGCATAACATAACAAAACACAGCATAGCAAAACACAACAAAACATAGCATAGCATAACAAAACAACGCATAGCATACCAAAACAAAGCATAGCATAGCAAAACATAGCATAGCATAACAAAACGTAGCATAACATGACAAAACACAAAACATAGCATAGCATAACAAAACAAAACATAGCATAACAAAACGTAGCATAGCATAACAAAACACAACAAACAATAGCATAGCAACAAAAAATATCAAAACAAAACATAGCATAGCATAACAAAGCATAGTATAGCATAACAAAACATAGCATAGCATAACAAAAAATAGCATAACATAGCATAGCATAACAAAATAAAACATAGCATAGCATAAGAAAACACAAAACATAGCATAACAAAACATAGTATAGCATAACAAAACACAACAAAACATACCATAGCATAACAAAGCATAACATAGCAAAACAAAACATAGCATACCAAAACACAACAAAACATAGCATAGCATAACAAAACAAAACATAGCATAGCATAACAAAACACAACAAAACATAACATAACAAAACAAAGCACAGCATAGCAAAACACAACAAAACAGCATAGCATAAGAAAACATAGCATAACAAAACACAACAAAACAAACGTAGCATAGCATAACAAAACAGCATAGCATAACAAAACACAACAAAATATAGCATAGCATAACAAAGCATAGCATAACAAAACACAACAAAACAAAACATAATAGCATAACATAACAAAACACAGCATAGCAAAACACAACAAAACATAGCAGGGCATAACAAAACATAGCATAGCATAACAAAACACAACAAAACATAGCATTGCATAACAAAACATAGCATAGCATAACAAAACAAAGCATAGCATAGCATAAAAAAACGTAGCATAACATGACAAAACACAAAACATAGCATAGCATAACAAAACAAAACAGCATAACAAAACATAGTATAGCATAACAAAACACAACGTAGCATAGCATAACAAAACATAGCATAACATAACAAAACATAGTATAGCATAACAAAACACAACAAAAAATAGCATAGCAAAAAAAATATCAAAACAAAACATAGCATAGCATAATAAAGCATAACAAAACAAAACATAGCATAGCATAACAAAAAATAGCATAACATAGCATAGCATAACAAAATAAAACATAGCATAGCATAAGAAAACACAAAACATAGCATAATAAAACATAGTATAGCATAACAAAACACAACAAAACATACCATAGCATAACAAAGCATAGCATAGCAAAACAAAACATAGCATAACAAAACATAGCATACCAAAACACAACAAAACATAGCATAGCATAACAAAACAAAACATAGCATAGCATAACAAAACACAACATAGCATAGCATAACAAAACACAGCATAGCATAACAAAGCATAGCATAACAAAACACAACAAAACAAAACATCATAGCATAACATAACAAAACACAGCATAGCAAAACACAACAAAACATAGCAGAGCATAACAAAACATAGCATAGCATAACAAAACACAACAAAACAAAGCATAGCATAGCAAAACATAGCATAGCATAACAAAACGTAGCATAACATGATAAAACACAAAACATAGCATAACAAAACAAAACATAGCATAACAAAACATAGTATAGCATAACAAAACACAACAAAACATAGCATAACAAAACAAAACATAGCATAACAAAACACAACGTAGCATAGCATAACAAAACATAGCATAACATAACAAAAAACAACAAAACATAGCATAGCATAACTAAACAAAATATAGCATAGCATAACAAAACAAACATAGCCTAGCCTAACATAACGTAGCAAATCATAACATAGCATAACAAAACATAACATAGTATAGCATAATATAACATAGTATAGCATAACAAAACAACGCATAGCATAACAAAACAAAGCATAGCATAACAAAACAAAGCATAGCATAGCAAAACACAACAAAGCAAAACACAACACAACATAGCATAGCATCACAAAACATAGCATAGCATAACAAAACAAAGCATAGCATAGCAAAACACAACAAAGCATAGCATAACAAAACATAGTATAGCATAACAAAACACAACAAAAAATAGCATAGCAACAAAAAATATCAAAACAAAACATAGCATAGCATAACAAAGCATAACAAAACATAGCATAGCATAACAAAACATAGCATAGCATAACAAAAAATAGCATAACATAGCATAGCATAACAAAATAAAACATAGCATAGCATAAGAAAACACAAAACATAGCATAACAAAACATAGTATAGCATAACAAAACACAACAAAACATACCATAGCATAACAAAGCATAGCATAGCAAAACAAAACATAGCATAACAAAACATAGCATAACAAAACACAACAAAACATAGCATAGCATAACAAAACATAGCATAGCATAACAAAACACAACAAAACATAGCATAACAAAACAAAGCACAGCATAGCAAAACATAGCATAGCATAACAAAAACGTAGCATAACATGACAAAACACAAAACATAGCATAGCATAACAAAACACAACAAAACATACCATAGCATAACAAAGCATAGCATAGCAAAACAAAACATAGCATAACAAAACATAGCATAACAAAACACAACAAAACATAGCATAGCATAACAAAACATAGCATAGCATAACAAAACACAACAAGACATAGAATAACAAAACAAAGCACAGCATAGCAAAACACAACAAAACAGCATAGCATAAGAAAACATAGCATAGCATAACAAAACACAACATAGCATAGCATAACAAAACATAGCATAGCATAACAAAACACAACAAAACATAGCATAGCATAACAAAGCATAGCATAACAAAACACAACAAAACAAAACATCATAGCATAACATAACAAAACACAGCATAGCAAAACACAACAAAAAATAGCAGAGCATAACAAAACATAGCATAGCATAACAAAACACAACAAAACATAGCATAGCATAACAAAACATAGCATAGCATAACAAAACAAAGCATAGCATAGCATAACAAAACACACCAAAACATAGCAGAGCATAACAAAACATAGCATAGCATAACAAAACAAAGCATAGCTTAGCAAAACATAGCATAGCATAACAAAACGTAGCATAACATGACAAAACACAAAACATAGCATAGCATAACAAAACAAAATATAGCATAACAAAACAAAACATAGCATAGCATAACAAAACATAGCATAACATAACAAAACACAACAAAACATAGCATAGCATAACTAAACAAAATATAGCATAGCATAACAAAACAAACATAGCATAACAAAACACAACAAAACATAGCATAGCATAACAAAACATAGCATAGCATAACAAAACACAACAAAACATAGCATAACAAAACAAAGCACAGCAGAGCAAAACACAACAAAACAGCATACCATAAGAAAACATAGCATAGCATAACAAAACACAACATAGCATAGCATAACAAAACATAGCATAGCATAACAAAACACAACAAAACATAGCATAGCATAACAAAGCATAGCATAACAAAACACAACAAAACAAAACATCATAGCATAACATAACAAAACACAGCATAGCAAAACACAACAAAAAATAGCAGAGCATAACAAAACATAGCATAGCATAACAAAACACAACAAAACATAGCATAGCATAACAAAACATAGCATAGCATAACAAAACAAAGCATAGCATAGCATAACACAACAAAACATAGCATAGCATAACAAAACATACCATAGCATAACAAAACAAAGCATAGCTTAGCAAAACATAGCATAGCATAACAAAACGTAGCATAACATGACAAAACACAAAACATAGCATAGCATAACAAAACAAAACATAGCATAACAAAACATAGTATAGCTTAACAAAACACAACAAAACATAGCATAACAAAACAAAACATAGCATAGCATAACAAAACATAGCATAACATAACAAAACACAACAAAACATAGCATAGCATAACTAAGCAAAATATAGCATAGCATAACAAAACAAACATAGCATAACAAAACACAAGAAAACATAGCATAACAAAACATATCATAGCATAACATAACAAAACATAGCATAGCAACACACAACAAAACATAGCAAAGCAGAACAAAACACAACAAAACAAAGCATAACAAAACATAGCATAGCATAACAAAACAAAACAGCATAGCAAAACACAACAAAACATAGCATAGCATAACAAAACAAAACATAGCATAGCATAACAAAACATAGCATATCTTAACAAAACAAAACATAGCATAACAAAACATAGCATAACATACACAAAACATAGCATAGCATAACAAAACATAGCATTGCATAGCATAACATAACATAAAAATCATAGCATTAAGTTTGATAAACTCATAGTAGCGGGCTAGCTAGCTTTAACGGCCAGTGAGTGTAAGCAACTCCGTCAACCCAGAAGCAGTCACTCGGTCACCTTTGCTCTTGTATTGCAGTGGCTTTGTTTATTAAACAGTGCCCATATTTATACTGTTAGCACTTTACTTGTGCAAATTTCAGGGCTCACAAAACTTTAATGAATCGAAATTCACAACTGAGGCTGTTAAGTTCGTGCTATATAAAACCCTAAGGATAAATAAAAAACATTGCCATTTACAATGTGAATAGCTCCAACAAACACAACACCTTTTTCAAAGTACAAAACATTGCCATTTACAATACCAATAGCTCCAGCTCCAACAAATGCGAGACCTATTGCATTTCCAATGCTTGTTTTTGCATTTGTCACCCCGAGTGGGATGTTAATGCCCAGACGTGGGTCCTGTGCTCTCCATGCCACTGGAATCAAGCTATCCTGGCTGAAGGGGGGTGAAACCTTGAAACCTGTCCTAGGATGCCTGTTTCCGATCCAGGGAGGGCCTGGCTTGGCAGTTCGGGCTGGACTGTTCCCATGAGGCACAGGGTCAAGACTGATTTGCATATGGCTGGGTCCAAATTGGAATATTATGGTGAGTAAAAAAAAAGATGGATTTAAGCCCAGATCTCTTTACTGGGGTGAATGTATGACATTGTTCTGCATTCTGTCCATCAACTGTTGTTTTTGCATTTGTCACCTCAAGTGGGACAGGTATGCCCTGACGTTGGTCCCATGCTCTCCATGCCACTGGAATCAAGCTATCCTGGCTGAAGAGGGGTGAAACCCCAAAACGGGTCCTGGGTTGCCTGTTTCCGGTCCAGGGAGGGCCTGGCTTGGCAGTTCGGGCTGGACTGTTCCCATGAGGCAAAGGGTCAAGACTCATTTGCATATGACTGGGTCCAAACTGGAATGGCATGGTGAGCAATAAAACAATGGATTTAGGCCCAGATCTATGTACTGGGGTGAATGTATGACATTGTTCTGCATCCTGTCCATCAACTGTTGTTTTTGCATTTGTCACCCCATGTGGGACGGGTATGCCCAGACGTGGGTCCCGTGCTCTCCATACCACTGGAATCAAGCTATCCTGGCTGAAGAGGGGTGAAACCCCGAAACCGGTCCTAGGATGCCTGTTTCCAGTCCAGGGAGGGCCTGGTGTGGCATTTTGGGCTGGACTCTTCCCATGAGGCAAAGGGTCAAGGCTGATTTGCATATGGCTGGGTCCAAACTGGAATGCCATGGTGAGCAAAAATACGATGGATTTAGGCCTAGATCTCTGTACTGGGGTGAATGTATGACATTGTTCTCCATTCTGTCCATCAACTTTTGTTTTTGCATTTGTCAACCCTGGTGGGATGGGTATGCCCAGGCATGGGTACTGTGCTCTCCAAGCCACTGGAATCAAGTTATCTTTGCTGAAGAGGGGTGAAACCCCAAAACTGGTCCTATAATGCCTGTTTCCGGTCCAGAGAGGACCTGGCTTGGCAGTTCGGGCTGCCCTGTTCCCATGAGGCACAGGATCAAGACTCATTTGCATATGGATGGGTCCAAACTGGAAAGGCATGGTGAGCATAAAAGCGATGGATTTAGGCCCAGATCTATGTACTGGGGTGAATGTATGACATTGTTCTGCATTCTGTCCATCAACTGTCGTTTTTGTATTTGTCACCCCAAGTGGGACGGGTATGCCCAGACGTGGGTCCCGTGCTCTCTATGCCACTGAAATCAAGCTATCTTGGCTGAAGAGGGGTGAAACCCCAAAACCGGTCCTAGGATGCCTGTTTCTGGTCCAGGGAGGGCCTGGCTTGGCAGTTCGGGCTGGACTGTTCCCATGAGGCACAGGGTCAGGACTGATTTGCATATTGCTGGGTCCAAACTGGAATGGCATGGTGATCAAAAATACGATGGATTTAGGCCTAGATCTCTGTACTGGGGTGAATGTATGACATTGTTCTGCATTCTGTCCATCAACTGTTGTTTTTGCATTTGTCAACCCGAGTGGGACGGGTATGCCCAGACGTGGGTCCGGTGCTCTCCAAGCCACTGGAATCAAGCTATCCTGGCTGAAGAGGGGTGAAACCTCGAAACCGGTCCTAGAATGCCTATTTCCGGTCCAGGGAGGGCCTGGCTTGGCAGTTCGGGCTTGACTGTTCCCATGAGGCATAGGGTCAAGACTGATTTGCATATGGCTGTGTCCAAACTGGAATGGCATGGTGAGCAAGAAAACAATGGATTTAGGCCCAGATCTCTCTACTGGGGTGAATGTATGACATTGTCCTGTATGCTGTCCATCAGCTTTTGTTTTTGCATTTGTCACCTCGAGTGGGACAGGTATGCCCTGACGTTGGTCCCATGCTCTCCATGCCACTGGAATCAAGCTATCCTAGCTGAAGAGGGGTGAAACCCCGAAACCGGTCCAAGGATGCCTGTTTCCAGTCTAGGGAGGGCCTGGGTTTTCAGTTCGGGCTGGACTGTTCCCATGAGGCACAGGGTCAAGACTGATTTGCATATGGCTGTGTTCAAATTGGAATGGTATGGTGAGTAAAAAAACGATGGATTTAAGCTCAGATCTCTTTACTAGGGTGAATGTATGACATTGTTCTGCATTCTGTCCATCAACTGTTGTTTTTGCATTTGTCACCTCAAGTGGGACAGGTATGCCCTGACGTTGGTCCCATGCTCTCCATGCCACTGGAATCAAGCTATCCTGGCTGAAGAGGGGTGAAACTCCGAAACGAGTCCTGGGATGCCTGTTTCCGGTCCAGGGAGGGCCTGGCTTGGCAGTTCGGGCTGGACTGTTCCCATGAGGCAAAGGGTCAAGACTCATTTGCATATGGCTGGGTCCAAACTGGAATGGCATGGTGCGCAAAAAAACAATGGATTTAGGCCCAGATCTCTGTACTGCGGTGAATGTATGACATTGTTCTGCATTCTGTCCATCAACTGTTGTTTTTGCATTTGTCACCCCAAGAGGGACGGGTATGCCCAGACGTGGGTCCCGTGCTCTCCATACCACTGGAATCAAGCTATCCTGGCTGATGAGGGGTGAAACCCCAAAACCGGTCCTAGGATGCCTGTTTCTGGTCCAGGGAGGTGCTAGCTAGGCAGTTCGGGCTGGACTGTTCCCATGAGGCACAGGGTCAGGACTAATTTGCATATTGCTGGGTTCACACTGGAATGGCATGATGAGCAAAAATACGATGGGTTTAGGCCCAGATCTCTGTACTGGGGTGAATTTATGACATTGTTCTGCAGTCTGTCCATCAACTTTTCTTTTTGCATTTGTCAACCCGAGTGGGACGGGTATGCCCAGACGTGGGTCCGGTGCTCTCCAAGCCACTGGAATCAAGCTATCCTGGCTGAAGAGGGGTGAAACACCGAAACCGGTCCTATAATGCCTGTTTCCGGTCCAGGGAGGGCCTGGCTTGGCAGTTCGGGCTGGACTGTTCCCATGAGGCACAGGGTCAAGACTGATTTGCATATGGCTGGGTCCAAATTGGAATGGTATGGTGAGTAAAAAAAAAGATGGATTAAAGCCCAGATCTCTTTACTGGGGTGAATGTATGACATTGTTCTGCATTCTGTCCATCAACTGTTGTTTTTGCATTTGTCACCTCAAGTGGGACAGGTATGCTCTGACGTTGGTCCCATGCTCTACATGCCACTGGAATCAAGATATCCTGGCTGAAGAGGGGTGAAACCCCAAAACGGGTCCTGGGATGCCTGTTTCCGGTCCAGGGAGGGCCTGGCTAGGCAGTTCGGGCTGGACTGTTCCCATGAGGCAAAGGGTCAAGACTCATTTGCATATGACTGGGTCCAAACTAGAATGGCATGGTGAGCAATAAAACAATGGATTTAGGCCCAGATCTATGTACTGGGGTGAATGTATGACATTGTTCTGCATTCTGTCCATCAAATGTTGTTTTTGCATTTGTCACTCCAGGTGGGACGGGTATGCCCAGACGGGGGTCCAGTGCTCTCCATACCACTGGAATCAAGCTACCTGGCTGATGAGGGGTGAATCCCCGAAACCGGTCCTATAATGCCTGTTTCCGGTCCAGGGAGGGTCTGGCTTGGCGGTTCGGGCTGGACTGTTCCCATGAGGCACAGAGTCAAGACAGATTTGCATATGGCTGTGTCCAAACTGGAATGGCATGTTGAGCAAAAAAACGATGCATTTAGGCTTAGATCTCTGTACTGGGGTGAATGTATGACATTGTTCTGTATTCTGTCCTTCAACTTTCGTTTTTGCATTTGTCTCCTCGAGTGGGACAGGTATGCCCAGACGTGGGTCCCGTGCTCTCCATGCCACTGGAATCAAGCTATCCTGGCTGAAGAGGGGTGAATCCCCGAAACCGGTCCTAGGATGCCTGTTTCCAGTCCAGGGAGGGCCTGGTGTGGCATTTCGGGCTGGACTATTCCCATGAGGCACAGGGTCAAGACTGATTTGCATATGGCTGGGTCCAAACTGGAATGGCATGGTGATCAAAAATACGATGGATTTAGGCCTAGATCTCTGTACTGGGGTGAATGTATGACATTGTTCTGCATTCTGTCCATCAACTGTTGTTTTTGCATTTGTCACCCCGAGTGGGACGGGTATGCCCGGACGTGGGTCCCATGCTCGCCATGCCACTGGAATCAAGCTATCCTGGCTGAAGAGGGGTGAAACCCCGACACCGGTCCTAGGATGCCTGTTTACGGTCCAGGGAGGGCTTGGCTTGGCAGTTCGGGCTGGACTGTTCCCATGAGGCACAGGGTCAGGACTAATTTGCATATTGCTGGGTTCACACTGGAATGGCATGATGAGCAAAAATACGATGGATTTAGGCCCAGATCTCTGTACTGGGGTGAATTTATGACATTGTTCTGCAGTTTGTCCATCAACTTTTGTTTTTGCATTTGTCAACCCGAGTGGGACGGGTATGCCCAGACGTGGGTCCGGTGCTCTCCAAGCCACTGGAATCAAGCTATTCTGGCTGAAGTGGGATGAAACCCCGAAACTGGTCCTATAAAGCCTGTTTCCGGTCCAGGGAGGGCCTGGCTTGGCAGTTCGGGCTGGACTGTTCCAATGAGGCACAGGGTCAAGACTGATTTGCATATGGCTGTGTCCAAACTGGAATGGCATGTTGAGCAAAAAAACGATGCATTTAGGCCCAGATCTCTGTACTGGAGTGAATGTATGACATTGTTCTGCATTCTGTCCATCAACTTTTGTTTTTGCATTTGTCACCTCGAATGGGACGGGTATGCCCAGACGTGGGTCCCGTGCTCTCCATGCCACTGGAATCAAGCTTTCCTGGCTGAAGATGGGTGAAACCCCGAAACCGGTCCTAGGATGCCTGTTTCTGGTCCAGGGAGGTGCTGGCTTGGCAGTTCGAGCTGGACTGTTCCCATGAGGCACAGGATCAAGACTGATTTGCATATGGCTGGGTCCAAACTAGAATGACATGGTGAGCAATAAAATAATGGATTTAGGCTCAGATCTCTGTACTGGGGTGAATGTATGACATTGTTCTGCATTCTGTCCATCAACTGTTGTTTTTGAATTTGTCAATCCTGGTGGGATGGGTATGCCCAGACGTGGGTACTGTGCTCTCCAAGCCACTGGAATCAAGTTATCTTGGCTGAAGAGGGGTGAAACCCCGAAACCGGTCCTATAATGCCTGTTTACGGTCCAGAGATGACCTGGCTTGGCAGTTCGGGCTGCCCTGTTCCCATGAGGCACAGGATCAAGTCTAATTTGCATATGGATGGGTCCAAACTGGAATGGCATGGTGAGCAAAAAAGCGATGGATTTAGGCACAGATCTATGTACTGGGGTTAATGGATGACATTGTTCTGCATTCTGTCCATCAACTGTTGTTTTTGCATTTGTCACCACAAGTGGGACGGGTATGCCCAGACCTGGGTCCCGTGCTCTCTAAGCCACTGAAATCAAGCTATCTTGGCTGAAGAGGGGTGAAACCACAAAACCGGTCCTAGGATGCCTGTTTCCGGTCCAGGGAGGGCCTGGCTTGGCAGTTCGGGCTGGACTGTTCCCATGAAGCACAGGGTCAGGACTGATTTGCATATTGCTGGGTCCAAACTGGAATGGCATGATGAGCAAAAATACGATGGATTTAGGCCCAGATCTCTGTACTGGGGGGAATTTATGACATTGTTCTGCAGTCTGTCCATCAACTTTTGTTTTTGCATTTGTCAACCCGAGTGGGACGGGTATGCCCAGACGTGGGTCCGGTGCTCTCCAAGCCACTGGAATCAAGCTATCCTGGCTGAAGAGGGGTAAAACCCCGAAACCGGTCCTATAATGCCTGTTTCCTGTCCAGGGAGGGCCTGGCTTGGCAGTTCAGGCTGGACTGTTCCCATGAGGCACAGGGTCAAGACTGATTTACATATGGCTGTGTCCAAACTGGAATGGCATGTTGAGCAATAAAAAAATGGATTTAGGCTCAGATCTCTGTACTGGAGTGAAAGTATGACATTGTTCTGCATTCTGTCCATCAACTTTTGTTTTTGCATTTGTCACCTCGAATGGGACGGGTATGCCCAGACGTGGGTCCTGTGCTCTCCATGCCACTGGAATCAAGCTATCCTGGCTGAAGAGGGGTGAAACCCCGAAACCGGTACTAGGATGTCTGTTTCCAGTCCAGGGAGGGACTGGCTTGGCAGTTCGGGCTGGACTATTTCCATGAGGCACAGGGTCAAGATTGATTTGCATATGGCTGTGTCCAAACTGAAATGGCATTATGAGCAAAAAAACGATGGATTTAGGCCCAGATCTCTGTACTGCGGTGAATGTATGACATTGTTCTGCATCCTGTCCATCAACTGTTGTCTTTGCATTTGTCACCCCAAGTGGGACGGGTATGCCCAGATGTGGGTCCCGTGCTCTCCATACCACTGGAATCAAGCTATCCTGGCTGATGAGGGGTGAAACCCCGAAACCGGTCCTAGGATGCCTGTTTCTGGGCAAGGGAGGTGCTGGCTTGCAGTTCGGGCTGGACTGTTCCCATGAGGCACAGGGTCAGGACTGATTTGCATATTGCTGGGTCCACACTGGAATGGCATGATGAGCAAAAATACGATGGATTTAGGCCCAGATCTCTGTACTGGGGTGAATTTATGACATTGTTCTGCAGTCTGTCCATCAACTTTTGTTTTTGCATTTGTCACCTCGAGTGGGATGGGTATGCCCAGACGTGGGTCCCGTGCTCTCCATGTCACTGGAATCAAGCTATCCTACCTGAAGAGGGGTGAAACCCCGAAACCGGTCCTAGGATGCCTGTTTCCAGTCCAGGGAGGGCCTGGCTTGGCAGTTTGGGCTGGACTGTTCCCATGAGGCACAGGGTCAAGACTGATTTGCATATGGCTGGATCCAAATTGGAATGGTATGGTGAGTAAAAAAAATGATGGATTTAAGCCCAGATCTCTTTACTAGGGTGAATGTATGACATTGTTCTGCATTCTGTCCATCAACTGTTGTTTTTGCATTTGTCACCTCAAGTGGGACAGGTATGCCCTGACGTTGGTCCCATGCTCTCCATGCCACTGGAATCAAGCTATCCTGGCTGAAGAGGGGTGAAACTCCGAAACGGGTCCTGGGATGCCTGTTTCCGGTCCAGGGAGGGCCTGGCTTGGCAGTTCGGGCTGGACTGTTCCCATGAGGCAAAGGTTCAAGACTCATTTGCATATGGCTGGGTCCAAACTGGAAGGGCATGGTGTGCAAAAATACGATGGATTTAGGCCCAGATCTCTGTACTGGGGTGAATGTATGACATTGTTCTGCATTCTGTCCATCAACTGTTGTTAGGTCTCGCGAGCCAAAGGCTCGAAGAGACATTTTATATGTGGGATTTTCAAAGTGCTACCCACACTCTTTTGGCTGGCCTAAACCTTGAGTGCACGATCATCACATGCACGTGCACAGCTGCTCCTCTGCTCATTGCATTCCCCTCTCCCTTCTCATCCAGCCCTTTGATGCTCTGCTCGATTACTTTCACTTTAGCCTCTTTGACCCTTGCATTCCCCCCTCCCTTCTCACCCAGCCCTTTGATGCTCTGCTCCATTACTTTCACTTTTGCTGCTTTGATGTTTGATCGCAAACGCAATGTTTTTAATTACTTTAGTTTACTTCACTTGCAGGAAATGTTCTAATTTTGTGTTATGTAAAAGCGGGTAACAGGTCTGTCAGCACCAGGCCCTCTACCAGCCGAGTTCTTTGATATGCGTTAAACATACCGACATTAATGTGTGGAATACTTCCGTGTTTACACAACTGCATTTCCCCCCCCCCATGTCCTCTAGCCATTCTCTCCTCCGTTTCCTGCTCGTTCTCCCTCTTGTATGTCCTTTGGTCCTTCTCTCCTCCCTTTCCTGCTGTTCTTCCTTCCCCGCTGTCCTACTGTCTACGCTTTCATACTCTCCTGTGTAGTGTCTTCTGTACAGTTTCCTGACGATTGCCTAGTCCCTTCTAGTCTCTATTCTTTTACCTTTCCCCTATGATCTGTCACCCCCTATGTTCGTCGCTTGCTGCTCTGTTCCTCTCCCGTCACTCCTTTCTCTTTCAGTTGCAGCAACACCCTAGTGCCCGAAGTTACATATTACATAGCATAGCCTAATCCTTACACATGGCACTTTTGCAGAGCGTTCTGATCCGTTCCCTCACGCCGAATGCCTCCCTGTTCCTCTCAAATCTCATTCTCTGAAAACTGCATCTTATTTCCTCTGTTTTCTCTCCTGACTCGTTCTCATTCACGTATGCACTCAAGAGGATACACAACTTGCTGTCAGCCAGCTTTGCCTTTGACATAATAAAACATAGCCTAGCGTTGCATACCATTGCATAGCATACCATAACTTAACAAAACATAACAAAACATAGCCTAGCCTAACATAACATAACAAATCATAACATAGCATAACAAAACATAACATAGTATAGCATAATATAACATAGTATAGCATAACAAAACAAAACATAGCATAGCATCACAAAACATAGCATAGCATAACAAAACAAAGCATAGCATAGCAAAACACAACAAAGCATAGCATAACAAAACATAGTATAGCATAACAAAACAACAAAAAATAGCATAGCAACAAAAAATATCAAAACAAAACATAGCATAGCATAACAAAGCATAACAAAACAAAACATAGCATAGCATAACAAAACATAGCATAGCATAGCAAAAAATAGCATAACATAGCATCACAAAATAAAACATAGCATAGCATAAGAAAACACAAAACATAGCATAACAAAACATAGTATAGCATAACAAAACACAACAAAACATACCATAGCATAACAAAGCATAGCATAGCAAAACAAAACATAGCATAACAAAACATAGCATACCAAAACACAACAAAACATAGCATAGCATAACAAAACAAAACATAGCATAGCATAACAAAACACAACAAAACATAGCATAACAAAACAAAGCACAGCATTGCAAAACACAACAAAACAGCATAGCATAAGAAAACATAGCATAGCATAACAAAACACAACATAGCATAGCATAACAAAACATAGCATAGCATAACAAAACACAACAAAACATAGCATAGCATAAAGCATAGCATAACAAAACACAACAAAACAAAACATCATAGCATAACATAACAAAACACAGCATAGCAAAACACAACAAAACATAGCATAGCATAACAAAACAACGCATAGCATACCAAAACAAAGCATAGCATAGCAAAACATAGCATAGCATAACAAAACATAGCATAACATAACAAAACACAAAACATAGCATAGCATAACAAAACAAAACATAGCATAACAAAACATAGCATAGCATAACAAAACACAACAAACAATAGCATAGCAACAAAAAATATCAAAGCAAAACATAGCATAGCATAACAAAGCATAGTATAGCATAACAAAACATAGCATAGCATAACAAAAAATAGCATAACATAGCATAGCATAACAAAATAAAACATAGCATAGCATAAGAAAACACAAAACATAGCATAACAAAACATAGTATAGCATAACAAAACACAACAAAACATACCATAGCATAACAAAGCATAGCATAGCAAAACAAAACATAGCATACCAAAACACAACAAAACATAGCATAGCATAACAAAACAAAACATAGCATAGCATAACAAAACACAACAAAACATAGCATAACATAACAAAGCACAGCATAGCAAAACACAACACAACAAAACAGCATAGCATAAGAAAACATAGCATAACAAAACACAACAAAACAAAACATAGCATAGCATAACAAAACATAGCATAGCATAACAAAACACAACAAAATATAGCATAGCATAACAAAGCATAGCATAACAAAACACAACAAAACAAAACATCATAGCATAACATAACAAAACACAGCATAGCAAAACACAACAAAACATAGCAGCGCATAACAAAACATAGCATCGCATAACAAAACACAACAAAACATAGCATAGCATAACAAAACATAGCATAGCATAACAAAACAAAGCATAGCATAGCATAGAAAAACGTAGCATAACATGACAAAACACAAAACATAGCATAGCATAACAAAACAAAACAGCATAACAAAACATAGTATAGCATAACAAAACACAACAAAACATAGCAAAACAAAACATAGCATAGCATAACAAAACACAACGTAGCATAGCATAACAAAACATAGCATAACATAACAAAACAAAACATAGTATAGCATAACAAAACAATATCAAAACAAAACATAGCATAGCATAACAAAGCATAACAAAACAAAACATAGCATAGCATAACAAAAAATAGCATAACATAGCATAGCATAACAAAATAAAACATAGCATAGCATAAGAAAACACAAAACATAGCATAACAAAACATAGTATAGCATAACAAAACACAACAAAACATACCATAGCATAACAAAGCATAGCATAGCAAAACAAAACATAGCATAACAAAACATAGCATACCAAAACACAACAAAACATAGCATAGCATAACAAAACAAAACATAGCATAGCATAACAAAACACAACATAGCATAGCATAACAAAACACAGCATAGCATAACAAAGCATAGCATAACAAAATACAACAAAACAAAACATCATAGCATACCATAACAAAACACAGCATAGCAAAACACAACAAAACATAACAGAGCATAACAAAACATAGCATAGCATAACAAAACACAACAAAACAAAGCATAGCATAGCAAAACATAGCATAGCATAACAAAACGTAGCATAACATGACAAAACACAAAACATAGCATAACAAAACAAAACATAGCATAACAAAACATAGTATAGCATAACAAAAAACACAACAAAACATAGCATAACAAAACAAAACATAGCATAACAAAACACAACGTAGCATAGCATAACAAAACATAGCATAACATAACAAAAAACAACAAAACATAGCATAGCATAACTAAACAAAATATAGCATAGCATAACAAAACAAACATAGCCTAGCCTAACATAACGTAGCAAATCATAACATAGCATAACAAAACATAACATAGTATAGCATAATATAACATAGTATAGCATAACAAAACAACGCATAGCATAACAAAACAAAGCATAGCATAACAAAACACACCACAACATAGCATAGCATCACAAAACATAGCATAGCATAACAAAACAAAGCATAGCATAGCAAAACACAACAAAGCATAGCATAACAAAACATAGTATAGCATAACAAAACAACAAAAAATAGCATAGCAACAAAAAATATCAAAACAAAACATAGCATAGCATAACAAAGCATAACAAAACAAAACATAGCATAGCATAACAAAACAAAGCACAGCATAGCAAAACACAACAAAACAGCATAGCATAAGAAAACATAGCATAGCATAACAAAACACAACATAGCATAGCATAACAAAACATAGCATAGCATAACAAAACACAACAAAACATAGCATAGAATACCAAAGCATAGCATAACAAAACACAACAAAACAAAACATCATAGCATAACATAACAAAACACAGCATAGCAAAACACAACAAAACATAGCAGAGCATAACAAAACATAGCATAACAAAACACAACAAAACATAGCATAGCATAACAAAACATAGCATAGCATAACAAAACAAAGCATAGCATAGCAAAACATAGCATAGCATAACAAAACGTAGCATAACATGACAAAACACAAAACATAGCATAGCATAACAAAACAAAACATAGCATAACAACACATAGTATAGCATAACAAAACACAATAAACATAGCATAACAAAACACAACATAGCATAGCATAACAAAACGTAGCATAGCATAACAAAACATAGCATAACATAACAAAACATAGTATAGCATAACAAAACACAACAAAAAATTGCATAGCAACAAAAAATATCAAAACAAAACATAGCATAGCATAACAAAGCATAACAAAACATAGCATAGCATAACAAAAAATAGCATAACATAGCATAGCATAACAAAATAAAACAGCATAGCATAAGAAAACACAAAACATAGCATAACAAAACATAGTATAGCATAACAAAACACAACAAAACATACCATAGCATAACAAAGCATAGCATAGCAAAACAAAACATAGCATAACAAAACATAGCATAACAAAACACAACAAAACATAGCATAGCATAACAAAACATAGCATAGCATAACAAAACACAACAAAACATTGCATAACAAAACAAAGCACAGCATAGCAAAACATAGCATAGCATAACAAAAACGTAGCATAACATGACAAAACACAAAACATAGCATAGCATAACAAAACACAACAAAACATACCATAGCATAACAAAGCATAGCATAGCAAAACAAAACATAGCATAACAAAACATAGCATAACAAAACACAACAAAACATAGCATAGCATAACAAAACATAGCATAGCATAACAAAACACAACAAGACATAGCATAACAAAACAAAGCACAGCATAGCAAAACACAACAAAACAGCATAGCATAAGAAAACATAGCATAGCATAACAAAACACAACATAGCATAGCATAACAAAACATAGCATAGCATAACAAAACACAACAAAACATAGCATAGCATAACAAAGCATAGCATAACAAAACACAACAAAACAAAACATCATAGCATAACATAACAAAACACAGCATAGCAAAACACAACAAAAAATAGCAGAGCATAACAAAACATAGCATAGCATAACAAAACACAACAAAACATAGCATAGCATAACAAAACATAGCATAGCATAACAAAACAAAGCATAGCATAGCATAACAAAACACATCAAAACATAGCAGAGCATAACAAAACATAGCATAGCATAACAAAACAAAGCATAGCTTAGCAAAACATAGCATAGCATAACAAAACGTAGCATAACATGACAAAACACAAAACATAGCATAGCATAACAAAACAAAACATAGCATAACAAAACATAGTATAGCTAAACAAAACACAACAAAATATAGCATAACAAAACAAAACATAGCATAGCATAACAAAACATAGCATAACATAACAAAACACAACAAAACATAGCATAGCATAACTAAACAAAATATAGCATAGCATAACAAAACAAACATAGCATAACAAAACACAACAAAACATAGCATAGCATAACAAAACATAGCATAGCATAACAAAACACAACAAAACATAGCATAACAAAACAAAGCACAGCATAGCAAAACACAACAAAACAGCATACCATAAGAAAACATAGCATAGCATAACAAAACACAACATAGCATAGCATAACAAAACATAGCATAGCATAACAAAACACAACAAAACATAGCATAGCATAACAAAGCATAGCATAACAAAACACAACAAAACAAAACATCATAGCATAACATAACAAAACACAGCATAGCAAAACACAACAAAAAATAGCAGAGCATAACAAAACATAGCATAGCATAACAAAACACAACAAAACATAGCATAGCATAACAAAACATTGCATAGCATAACAAAACAAAGCATAGCATAGCATAACAAAACACAACAAAACATAGCATAGCATAACAAAACATAGCATAGCATAACAAAACAAAGCATAGCTTAGCAAAACATAGCATAGCATAACAAAACGTAGCATAACATGACAAAACACAAAACATAGCATAGCATAACAAAACAAAACATAGCATAACAAAACATAGTATAGCTTAACAAAACACAACAAAACATAGCATAACAAAACAAAACATAGCATAGCATAACAAAACATAGCATAACATAACAAAACACAACAAAACATAGCATAGCATAACTAAACAAAATATAGCATAGTATAACAAAACAAACATAGCATAACAAAACACAAGAAAACATAGCATAACAAAACATATCATAGCATAACATAACAAAACATAGCATAGCAACACACAACAAAACATAGCAAAGCATAACAAAACACAACAAAACAAAGCATAACAAAACATAGCATAGCATAACAAAACAAAACAGCATAGCAAAACACAACAAAACATAGCATAGCATAACAAAACATAGCATATCTTAACAAAACAAAACATAGCATAACAAAACATAGCATAACATACACAAAACATAGCATAGCATAACAAAACATAGCATTGCATAGCATAACATAACATAAAAATCATAGCATTAAGTTTGATAAACTCATAGTAGCGGGCTAGCTAGCTTTAACGGCCAGTGAGTGTAAGCAACTCCGTCAACCCAGAAGCAGTCACTCGGTCACCTTTGCTCTTGTATTGCAGTGGCTTTGTTTATTAAACAGTGCCCATATTTATACTGTTAGCACTTTACTTGTGCAAATTTCAGGGCTCACAAAACTTTAATGAATCGAAATTCACAACTGAGGCTGTTAAGTTCGTGCTATATAAAACCCTAAGGATAAATAAAAAACATTGCCATTTACAATGTGAATAGCTCCAACAAACACAACACCTTTTTCAAAGTACAAAACATTGCCATTTACAATACCAATAGCTCCAGCTCCAACAAATGCGAGACCTATTGCATTTCCAATGCTTGTTTTTGCATTTGTCACCCCGAGTGGGACGTTAATGCCCAGACGTGGGTCCTGTGCTCTCCATGCCACTGGAATCAAGCTATCCTGGCTGAAGGGGGGTGAAACCCCGAAACCTGTCCTAGGATGCCTGTTTCCGATCCAGGGAGGGTCTGGCTTGGCAGTTCGGGCTGGACTGTTCCCATGAGGCACAGGGTCAAGACTGATTTGCATATGGCTGGGTCCAAATTGGAATATTATGGTGAGTAAAAAAAAAGATGGATTTAAGCCCAGATCTCTTTACTGGGGTGAATGTATGACATTGTTCTGCATTCTGTCCATCAACTGTTGTTTTTGCATTTGTCACCTCAAGTGGGACAGGTATGCCCTGACGTTGGTCCCATGCTCTCCATGCCACTGGAATCAAGCTATCCTGGCTGAAGAGGGGTGAAACCCCAAAACAGGTCCTGGGTTGCCTGTTTCCGGTCCAGGGAGGGCCTGGCTTGGCAGTTCGGGCTGGACTGTTCCCATGAGGCAAAGGGTCAAGACTCATTTGCATATGACTGGGTCCAAACTGGAATGGCATGGTGAGCAATAAAACAATGGATTTAGGCCCAGATCTATGTACTGGGGTGAATGTATGACATTGTTCTGCATCCTGTCCATCAACTGTTGTTTTTGCATTTGTCACCCCATGTGGGACGGGTATGCCCAGACGTGGGTCCCGTGCTCTCCATACCACTGGAATCAAGCTATCCTGGCTGAAGAGGGGTGAAACCCCGAAACCGGTCCTAGGATGCCTGTTTCCAGTCCAGGAAGGGCCTGGTGTGGCATTTTGGGCTGGACTCTTCCCATGAGGCAAAGGGTCAAGACTGATTTGCATATGGCTGGGTCCAAACTGGAATGCCATGGTGAGCAAAAATACGATGGATTTAGGCCTAGATCTCTGTACTGGGGTGAATGTATGACATTGTTCTCCATTCTGTCCATCAACTTTTGTTTTTGCATTTGTCAACCCTGGTGGGATGGGTATGCCCAGGCGTGGGTACTGTGCTCTCCAAGCCACTGGAATCAAGTTATCTTGGCTGAAGAGGGGTGAAACCCCGAAACCGGTCCTATAATGCCTGTTTCCGGTCCAGAGAGGACCTGGCTTGGCAGTTCGTGCTGCCCTGTTCCCATGAGGCACAGGATCAAGACTCATTTGCATATGGATGGGTCCAAACTGGAAAGGCATGGTGAGCATAAAAGCGATGGATTTAGGCCCAGATCTATGTACTGGGGTGAATGTATGACATTGTTCTGCATTCTGTCCATCAACTGTCGTTTTTGTATTTGTCACCCCAAGTGGGACGGGTATGCCCAGACGTGGGTCCCGTGCTCTCTATGCCACTGAAATCAAGCTATCTTGGCTGAAGAGGGGTGAAACCCCAAAACCGGTCCTAGGATGCCTGTTTCTGGTCCAGGGAGGGCCTGGCTTGGCAGTTCGGGCTGGACTATTCCCATGAGGCACAGGGTCAGGACTGATTTGCATATTGCTGGGTCCAAACTGGAATGGCATGGTGATCAAAAATACGATGGATTTAGGCCTAGATCTCTGTACTGGGGTGAATGTATGACATTGTTCTGCATTCTGTCCATCAACTGTTGTTTTTGCATTTGTCAACCCGAGTGGGACGGGTATGCCCAGACGTGGGTCCGGTGCTCTCCAAGCCACTGGAATCAAGCTATCCTGGCTGAAGAGGGGTGAAACCTCGAAACCGGTCCTAGAATGCCTATTTCCGGTCCAGGGAGGGCCTGGCTTGGCAGTTCGGGCTTGACTGTTCCCATGAGGCATAGGGTCAAGACTGATTTGCATATGGCTGTGTCCAAACTGGAATGGCATGTTGAGCAAGAAAACAATGGATTTAGGCCCAGATCTCTCTACTGGGGTGAATGTATGACATTGTCCTGTATGCTGTCCATCAGCTTTTGTTTTTGCATTTGTCACCTCGAGTGGGACAGGTATGCCCTGACGTTGGTCCCATGCTCTCCATGCCACTGGAATCAAGCTATCCTAGCTGAAGAGGGGTGAAACCCCGAAACCGGTCCAAGGATGCCTGTTTCCAGTCTAGGGAGGGCCTGGGTTTTCAGTTCGGGCTGGACTGTTCCCATGAGGCACAGGGTCAAGACTGATTTGCATATGGCTGTGTTCAAATTGGAATGGTATGGTGAGTAAAAAAACGATGGATTTAAGCTCAGATCTCTTTACTAGGGTGAATGTATGACATTGTTCTGCATTCTGTCCATCAACTGTTGTTTTTGCATTTGTCACCTCAAGTGGGACAGGTATGCCCTGACGTTGGTCCCATGCTCTCCATGCCACTGGAATCAAGCTATCCTGGCTGAAGAGGGGTGAAACTCCGAAACGGGTCCTGGGATGCCTGTTTCCGGTCCAGGGAGGGCCTGGCTTGGCAGTTCGGGCTGGACTGTTCCCATGAGGCAAAGGGTCAAGACTCATTTGCATATGGCTGGGTCCAAACTGGAATGGCATGGTGCGCAAAAAAACAATGGATTTAGGCCCAGATCTCTGTACTGCGGTGAATGTATGACATTGTTCTGCATTCTGTCCATCAACTGTTGTTTTTGCATTTGTCACCCCAAGAGGGACGGGTATGCCCAGACGTGGGTCCCGTGCTCTCCATACCACTGGAATCAAGCTATCCTGGCTGATGAGGGGTGAAACCCCAAAACCGGTCCTAGGATGCCTGTTTCTGGTCCAGGGAGGTGCTGGCTAGGCAGTTCGGGCTGGACTGTTCCCATGAGGCACAGGGTCAGGACTAATTTGCATATTGCTGGGTTCACACTGGAATGGCATGATGAGCAAAAATACGATGGGTTTAGGCCCAGATCTCTGTACTGGGGTGAATTTATGACATTGTTCTGCAGTCTGTCCATCAACTTTTCTTTTTGCATTTGTCAACCCGAGTGGGACGGGTATGCCCAGACGTGGGTCCGGTGCTCTCCAAGCCACTGGAATCAAGCTAACCTGGCTGAAGAGGGGTGAAACCCCAAAACCGGTCCTATAATGCCTGTTTCCGGTTCAGGGAGGGCCTGGCTTGGCAGTTCGGGCTGGACTGTTCCCATGAGGCACAGGGTCAAGACTGATTTGCATATGGCTGGGTCCAAATTGGAATGGTATGGTGAGTAAAAAAAAAGATGGATTAAAGCCCAGATCTCTTTACTGGGGTGAATGTATGACATTGTTCTGCATTCTGTCCATCAACTGTTGTTTTTGCATTTGTCACCTCAAGTGGGACAGGTATGCCCTGACGTTGGTCCCATGCTCTACATGCCACTGGAATCAAGATATCCTGGCTGAAGAGGGGTGAAACCCCAAAACGGGTCCTGGGATGCCTGTTTCCGGTCCAGGGAGGGCCTGGCTTGGCAGTTCGGGCTGGACTGTTCCCATGAGGCAAAGGGTCAAGACTCATTTGCATATGACTGGGTCCAAACTGGAATGGCATGGTGAGCAATAAAACAATGGATTTAGGCCCAGATCTATGTACTGGGGTGAATGTATGACATTGTTCTGCATTCTGTCCATCAAATGTTGTTTTTGCATTTGTCACTCCAGGTGGGACGGGTATGCCCAGACGGGGGTCCAGTGCTCTCCATACCACTGGAATCAAGCTACCTGGCTGATGAGGGGTGAATCCCCGAAACCGGTCCTATAATGCCTGTTTCCGGTCCAGGGAGGGTCTGGCTTGGCGGTTCGGGCTGGACTGTTCCCATGAGGCACAGAGTCAAGAAAGATTTGCATATGGCTGTGTCCAAACTGGAATGGCATGTTGAGCAAAAAAACGATGCATTTAGGCTTAGATCTCTTTACTGGGGTGAATGTATGACATTGTTCTGCATTCTGTCCATCAACTGTTGTTTTTGCATTTGTCACCTCAAGTGGGACAGGTATGCCCTGACGTTGGTCCCATGCTCTACATGCCACTGGAATCAAGATATCCTGGCTGAAGAGGGGTGAAACCCCAAAACGGGTCCTGGGATGCCTGTTTCCGGTCCAGGGAGGGCCTGGCTTGGCAGTTCGGGCTGGACTGTTCCCATGAGGCAAAGGGTCAAGACTCATTTGCATATGACTGGGTCCAAACTGGAATGGCATGGTGAGCAAGAAAACAATGGATTTAGGCCCAGATCTATGTACTGGGGTGAATGTATGACATTGTTCTGCATTCTGTCCATCAAATGTTGTTTTTGCATTTGTCACTCCAGGTGGGACGGGTATGCCCAGACGGGGGTCCAGTGCTCTCCATACCACTGGAATCAAGCTACCTGGCTGATGAGGGGTGAATCCCCGAAACCGGTCCTATAATGCCTGTTTCCGGTCCAGGGAGGGTCTGGCTTGGCGGTTCGGGCTGGACTGTTCCCATGAGGCACAGAGTCAAGACAGATTTGCATATGGCTGTGTCCAAACTGGAATGGCATGTTGAGCAAAAAAACGATGCATTTAGGCTTAGATCTCTGTACTGGGGTGAATGTATGACATTGTTCTGTATTCTGTCCTTCAACTTTCGTTTTTGCATTTGTCACCTCGAGTGGGACAGGTATGCCCAGACGTGGGTCCCGTGCTCTCCATGCCACTGGAATCAAGCTATCCTGGCTGAAGAGGGGTGAAACCCCGAAACCGGTCCTAGGATGCCTGTTTCCAGTCCAGGGAGGGCCTGGTGTGGCATTTCGGGCTGGACTATTCCCATGAGGCACAGGGTCAAGACTGATTTGCATATGGCTGGGTCCAAACTGGAATGGCATGGTGATCAAAAATACGATGGATTTAGGCCTAGATCTCTGTACTGGGGTGAATGTATGACATTGTTCTGCATTCTGTCCATCAACTGTTGTTTTTGCATTTGTCACCCCGAGTGGGACGGGTATGCCCGGACGTGGGTCCCATGCTCGCCATGCCACTGGAATCAAGCTATCCTGGCTGAAGAGGGGTGAAACCCCGACACCGGTCCTAGGATGCCTGTTTACGGTCCAGGGAGGGCTTGGCTTGGCAGTTCGGGCTGGACTGTTCCCATGAGGCACAGGGTCAGGACTAATTTGCATATTGCTGGGTTCACACTGGAATGGCATGATGAGCAAAAATACGATGGATTTAGGCCCAGATCTCTGTACTGGGGTGAATTTATGACATTGTTCTGCAGTTTTTCCATCAACTTTTGTTTTTGCATTTGTCAACCCGAGTGGGACGGGTATGCCCAGACATGGGTCCGGTGCTCTCCAAGCCACTGGAATCAAGCTATTCTGGCTGAAGTGGGGTGAAACCCCGAAACTGGTCCTATAAAGCCTGTTTCCGGTCCAGGGAGGGCCTGGCTTGGCAGTTCGGGCTGGACTGTTCCCATGAGGCCTAGGGTCAAGACTGATTTGCATATGGCTGTGTCCAAACTGGAATGGCATGTTGAGCAAAAAAACGATGCATTTAGGCCCAGATCTCTGTACTGGAGTGAATGTATGACATTGTTCTGTATTCTGTCCATCAACTTTTGTTTTTGCATTTGTCACCTCGAATGGGACGGGTATGCCCAGACGTGGGTCCCGTGCTCTCCATGCACTGGAATCAAGCTTTCCTGCCTGAAGATGGGTGAAACCCCGAAACCGGTCCTAGGATGCCTGTTTCTGGTCCAGGGAGGTGCTGGCTTGGCAGTTCGAGCTGGACTGTTCCCATGAGGCACAGGATCAAGACTGATTTGCATATGGCTGGGTCCAAACTAGAATGACATGGTGAGCAATAAAAAAATGGATTTAGGCTCAGATCTCTGTACTGGGGTGAATGTATGACATTGTTCTGCATTCTGTCCATCAACTGTTGTTTTTGCATTTGTCAATCCTGGTGGGATGGGTATGCCCAGACGTGGGTACTGTGCTCTCCAAGCCACTGGAATCAAGTTATCTTGGCTGAAGAGGGGTGAAACCCCGAAACCGGTCCTATAATGCCTGTTTCCGGTCCAGAGATGACCTGGCTTGGCAGTTCGGGCTGCCCTGTTCCCATGAGGCACAGGATGAAGTCTAATTTGCATATGGATGGGTCCAAACTGGAATGGCATGGTGAGCAAAAAAGCGATGGATTTAGGCACAGATCTATGTACTGGGGTTAATGGATGACATTGTTCTGCATTCTGTCCATCAACTGTTGTTTTTGCATTTGTCACCACAAGTGGGACGGGTATGCCCAGACGTGGGTCCCGTGCTCTCTAAGCCACTGAAATCAAGCTATCTTGGCTGAAGAGGGGTGAAACCACAAAACCGGTCCTAGGATGCCTGTTTCCGGTCCAGGGAGGGCCTGGCTTGGCAGTTCGGGCTGGACTGTTCCCATGAAGCACAGGGTCAGGACTGATTTGCATATTGCTGGGTCCAAACTGGAATGGCATGGTGATCAAAAATACGATGGATTTAGGCCTAGATCTCTGTACTGGGGTGAATGTATGACATTGTTCTGCATTCTGTCCATCAACTGTTGTTTTTGCATTTGTCAACCCGAGTGGGACGGGTATGCCCGGACGTGGGTCCTGTGCTCTCCAAGCCACTGGTATCAAGCTATCCTGGTTAAAGAGAGGTGAAACCCTGAAACCGGTCCTAGAATGCCTGTTTCCGGTCCAGGGAGGGCCTGGCTGGGCAGTTCGGGCTGGACTGTTCCCATGAGGCATAGGGTCAAGACTGATTTACATATGGCTGTGTCCAAACTGTAATGGCATGTTGAACAAGAAAACGATGGATTTAAGCCCAGATCTCTTTACTAGGGTGAATGTATGACATTGTTCTGCATTCTGTCCATCAACTGTTGTTTTTGCATTTGTCACCTCAAGTGGGACAGGTATGCCCTGACGTTGGTCCCATGCTCTCCATGCCACTGGAATCAAGCTATCCTGGCTGAAGAGGGGTGAAACTCCGAAACGGGTCCTGGGATGCCTGTTTCCAGTCCAGGGAGGGCCTGGCTTGGCAGTTCGGGCTGGACTGTTCCCATGAGGCAAAGGTTCAAGACTCATTTGCATATGGCTGGGTCCAAACTGGAAGGGCATGGTGTGCAAAAAAACAATGGATTTAGGCCCAGATCTCTGTACTGCGGTGAATGTATGACATTGTTCTGCATTCTGTCCATCAACTGTTGTTTTTGCATTTGTCACCCCAAGTGGGACGGGTATGCCCAGACGTGGGTCCCGTGCTCTCCATACCACTGGAATCAAGCTATCCTGGCTGATGAGGGGTGAAACCCCAAAACCGGTCCTAGGATGCCTGTTTCTGGTCCAGGGAGGTGGTGGCTAGGCAGTTCAGGCTGGACTGTTCCCATGAGGCACAGGGTCAAGACTGATTTGCATATGGCTGGGTCCAAACTGGAATGGCATGGTGAGCAATAAAAAACATGGATTTAGGCTCAGATCTCTGTACTGGGATGAAAGTATGACATTGTTCTGCATTCTGTCCATCAACTGTTGTTTTTGCATTTGTCACCCCGAGTGGGACGGGTATGCCCGGATGTGGGTCCCATGCTCTCCATGCGACTGGAATCAAGCTATCTTGGCTGAAGAGGGTTATAACCCCGACACCGGTCCTAGGATGCCTGTTTACGGTCCAGGGAGGGCCTGGCTTGGCAGTTCGGGCTGGACTGTTCTCATGAGGCACAGGGTCAGGACTAATTTGCATATTGCTGGGTCCACACTGGAATGGCATGATGAGCAAAAATACGATGGATTTAGGCCCAGATCTCTGTACTAGGGGGAATTTATGACATTGTTCTGCAGTCTGTCCATCAACTTTTGTTTTTGCATTTGTCAACCCGAGTGGGACGGGTATGCCCAGACGTGGGTCCGGTGCTCTCCAAGCCACTGGAATCAAGCTATCCTGGCTGAAGAGGGGTAAAACCCCGAAACCGGTCCTATAATGCCTGTTTCCTGTCCAGGGAGGGCCTGGCTTGGCAGTTCAGGCTGGACTGTTCCCATGAGGCACAGGGTCAAGACTGATTTACATATGGCTGTGTCCAAACTGGAATGGCATGTTGAGCAATAAAAAAATGGATTTAGGCTCAGATCTCTGTACTGGAGTGAAAGTATGACATTGTTCTGCATTCTGTCCATCAACTTTTGTTTTTGCATTTGTCACCTCGAATGGGACGGGTATGCCCAGACGTGGGTCCCGTGCTCTCCATGCCACTGGAATCAAGCTATCCTGGCTGAAGAGGGGTGAAACCCCGAAACCGGTACTAGTATGTCTGTTTCCAGTCCAGGGAGGGACTGGCTTGGCAGTTCGGGCTGGACTATTTCCATGAGGCACAGGGTCAAGACTGATTTGCATATGGCTGTGTCCAAACTGAAATGGCATTATGAGCAAAAAAACGATGGATTTAGGCCCAGATCTCTGTACTGCGGTGAATGTATGACATTGTTCTGCATCCTGTCCATCAACTGTTGTCTTTGCATTTGTCACCCCAAGTGGGACGGGTATGCCCAGATGTGGGTCCCGTGCTCTCCATACCACTGGAATCAAGCTATCCTGGCTGATGAGGGGTGAAACCCCGAAACCGGTCCTAGGATGCCTGTTTCTGGGCAAGGGAGGTGCTGGCTTGCAGTTCGGGCTGGACTGTTCCATGAGGCACAGGGTCAGGACTGATTTGCATATGGCTGGGTCCAAATTGGAATGGTATGGTGAGTAAAAAAAACGATGGATTTAAGCCCAGATCTCTTTACTAGGGTGAATGTATGACATTGTTCTGCATTCTGTCCATCAACTGTTGTTTTTGCATTTGTCACCTCAAGTGGGACAGGTATGCCCTGACGTTGGTCCCATGCTCTCCATGCCACTGGAATCAAGCTATCCTGGCTGAAGAGGGGTGAAACTCCGAAACGGGTCCTGGGATGCCTGTTTCCAGTCCAGGGAGGGCCTGGCTTGGCAGTTCGGGCTGGACTGTTCCCATGAGGCAAAGGTTCAAGACTCATTTGCATATGGCTGGGTCCAAACTGGAAGGGCATGGTGTGCAAAAAAACAATGGATTTAGGCCCAGATCTCTGTACTGCGGTGAATGTATGACATTGTTCTGCATTCTGTCCATCAACTGTTGTTTTTGCATTTGTCACCCCAAGTGGGACGGGTATGCCCAGACGTGGGTCCCGTGCTCTCCATACCACTGGAATCAAGCTATCCTGGCTGATGAGGGGTGAAACCCCAAAACCGGTCCTAGGATGCCTGTTTCTGGTCCAGGGAGGAGCTGGCTAGGCAGTTCGGGCTGGACTGTTCCCATGAGGCACAGGGTCAAAACTGATTTGCATATGGCTGGGTCCAATCTGGAATGGCATGGTGAGCAATAAAAAAATGGATTTAGGCTCAGATCTCTGTACTGGGGTGAATGTATGACATTGTTCTGCATTCTGTCCATCAACTGTCGTTTTGCATTTGTCACCCCGAGTGGGACGGGTATGCCCGGATGTTGGTCCCATGCTCTCCATGCGACTGGAATCAAGCTATCCTGGTTGAAGAGGGGTGAAACCCCGACACCGTTCCTAGGATGCCTGTTTACGGTCCAGGGAGAGCCTGGCTTGGCAGTTCGGGCTGGACTGTTCCCATGAGGCACAGGGTCAGGACTGTGAGAAGTTGGCCTGGTATATGATGTTCACTAATTAAAGTGACCACCTTGTACCATGCCAAGCAACCCTTATGTTGTGATTGTAAGTCAACCTTTTCGGACCAGCTGCCCTTGTGGTAGCGTAGGCTGAGCAGTCTTTGAGGCTAAACTCGTTTAGGCGTGTTAAGCAAGCTGTTTTACCATATGTAACTCCACTTTATACCAATGAAAGGACACCACACAGATATATATTCAAAATATATATGTATTTATTACTCAAAGTATCCCTTAGACTCTTTATGAGCACAGGAGCACAAATCGTTAAACAAGAAAGTATTACAATATACGAAAGTTGCACTTTATATGGATAGGCCCTGGTGGCCGCTCAAACCATATACTAAAATAGTGGTATAAGTACCACGAACAGGAAAGGGAGAAGGCCTAGGGCCTCTAGAATCGCTGGGCCTACAAGGAGCTAACTTTAGTTAGTGACCAGGAGGTCCATGGGTCGCGTGTGCAGTGAGGAAAGTTACACGCGGGCGCCCATAGGTTTTCAATGGGTGCGTAATTGTTCAAAAGTTACTGCTAGTAGGGTCTTCTGGTTGGACTACGAATTCAAGACTTCAAACCTAGACATTAGAGATGTTACTCTACACTTGTGCCCCGGAGTGCCAGCTTTACCTCACCCACAGGAAGCGGGTGCATAGGGCTCGAAGTGTGTCGGGTTTTGTCTATCTGTTCAATGGAGCCTGACGACAAAGATGCTGCAGGCGGTCGGTCCAGAAGAGATGCGGTGGATCCAAGGATGGATCGGAAGTGTAGAAGACCTGTAAGCAGAGGGGACAGTGTTCACAGTCACTAGCCAGTGACCGGCGTGGCACCAGGTAGGTACCAGGCGATGTCGGGTACAAACAGGTGAAGATGTGTAGCTTGTCTCTGCAGCCACGTGGTCCCTGAAGGTCGACGACATCCAGGATTTGGTTCATGAGCTGTCCCACGCAGGCTCTCGCTGTCGGCGACTCAGAAGAAGCAAACAAGCCTTGGCAAAAGCAGGAGTCGCAGGAAGTGAAGAAAGCTGTTAGCTCTGACCAGCAAGGTTAGAGGGGCTGCTCCTTTGGAGGGAAGCAGGGGCCAGTCTGGAGCAACCAGACCAGCATCGTAGTTTTTCAAGATGGTTGCCAAGATGGCCACTAGTCAACAGACCAGTAACCGGTTAGGCACGTCGAGTCGCGAAGTGCAGAGTGGCCCCATGCAGATCGTGGAGATGCTGGAGGACTCACCTTTGGTGCAGATGCTGCTTGGATGTTGGGCTTCTCAGGACCCAAAGCACAACTTGGAGGGTGCCTCTGTTGTCGCGCTTTCAGCTAGTCGAGTGTCTTTCAAGATGGCTGGCTCCACGGGTCTCGGTGCCTCCACAGGTCCCTTCTTTACAGGGACTGTGGATCGGGCGGTGAGAGGTCTGGAGGTCTAGTCCTTGTTGGTCTCTGGGCTCGGGCTCCGGCGGGAGGCGGCGGCAAAGCAGATGTCGATTCGCTGGATGGTGCTTGCGTTAGCAAGATGGTCACTCCCTGACCATAGGGGAGATTTCCTTCAGTCTTCTGTGCAGCAGAACGTCGAAGTTCCCGTCTTCTTCTTAGTTTCAAGTTGATTCCAGGATGTCTGAAGTCTTTGCACACAGCTCCTACCTTTAAGCGGATTCTAGGGGCCGGACTACCTGCTAGGTCCCTCCCTAAGGGTGGGACCAGGAAGGGGGGTGGTTACACCCCCAATCCTTTGTCCAGCTCGCCCCAGGTCTGGGGCTGGTGTGCCCCAGGACCGGATTGAACTGGCATATGCATCGAGGCCCCTTGTGAGCCTCAGGCATGTCTGTTTCCTTTCAAGCCCTACCTGACCAATACACAAAATCCTGTCTGGGGTGGTGCTCGCACCTCCCCTGGCAGGAAACCCTTTGTCCACGTCTCCCAAGCTGGAAGGACTCCCAGCAGCAGGAAGGCAGACTTGCGTCTGTGGTGGCAGCGTCCATTTTGTGGAGCTGAGGCTATGTCTGATTTTACCCGGGTTTCAGGTTCTGTACATGTCGGGTCCCTCTAGGAGGGTGGAATGCTAACCCCGTCGCCAGAATTGGCGAGGGGTTAGTATTCCAATTCGTATGACACCTTACTCGACATGTTTTGATAAAGCCAAACCAAAGATAGCATTTAACCGCGAGGTTCATAATGCACTTAAGAGTATATGGTATGGCGATATCTAGAAACGGTAGAAGGAAGTTGTTCGGACTACTGCAGACAGGCTCAGCTCATGCCAGAGCACCATCTCACATGAAACCAAGCACTCTGCCTGCAGGATTGTTAAGGCCTGCCATAGGAGTGACTTATAGGTTAACATGTGTCCCATTTAAGGTTAGGTATAGGCATACTACACCTAAGTAAGAGGTGGATACACCAACTTACCCCAGCTGAGTGATCAGCCAGTTGTGTCAAATTGCTAGGCCAGACCAGGGGTGGCACAATACATGCTTCAGCCCCTGGTAGGCCTCAGATACACCAATGCCCTGAGTACCTAGGGTACACTAGTACAGGGGCTCACAGGGTGATCCAGTTCCAATGGGTCATGCACCTAAAGTGCATAGTGTCAATTTAGCAGAGAGAACAGCAGGCTGGGGGTCTGATTAGCAGGCCCACAGCCTCAATACGTCAAAAACCAGTGAAGCAAAAAGCAAAAATTTGGGGTGACCATAGGATAGCAGACCCTACTCTCCTACACAACCCCCCCCCCCAAACGCAGGGACATTAAACTAGCCTGGACCAGTTGTGTCTTCATGTCCTAAGTGGAAGTACCTGGAGAGACCATCTGCATTCCCATGGTCTGTACCTGGCCGGTGCTCCACTGTAAAGTCCATCCCCTGTAGGGAAATGGACCACCTAAGCAGTTTGGGGTTTTCACCCTTCATCTGATTTAGCCACAAGAGGGGCTTATGGTCGGTCTGAATCTTGAAGTGAGTGCCAAACAAGTATGGCCTCAGCTTTTTCAGGGCCCACACCGCCCACACCACAGCAAAGGCCTCCCTCTCAATAGCTGACCAATTCTTCTCTCTGGGGTCAACCTTCTGCTAATAAAAGCAATGGGTTGGTCTTGACCATCTACATTAAGTTGTGACAGCACAGCCCCCACACCCAACTCAGAAGCATCTGTTTGGACAATAAACTCTTTGGAGTAGTCAGGACTTTTCAGGATAGGTGCAGAGCACATGGCCTTCTTCAGGTCATGCCTTTTGACAGCTTACTGTCCACTGAACCTTTTTGGGCATCATTTTGGATGTCAGATCATTAAGAGGAGTCACAATGGACCCATAGTTCTTAACAAACTTCCTGTAGTACCCAGTCAAGCCCAAGAAAGCTCGGACCTGAGTCTGGGTGGTGGGAGGAGACCAGTCCTTGATGGATTGTATCTTACTCTCCAGTGGTTGAACTTGGCCTCCACCTACAAGGTGGCCCAAGTACACAACCTTATTCTGCCCTATCTGGCACTTAGTAGCCTTGATAGTGAGGCCTGCCTTTTGCAGAGCCTCAAGTACCTTCTTCAAGTGGATCAGGTGATCCTCCCAGGTGGAGCTAAAGACAGCAATGTCATCAGGATATGCTGCACAAAGGTCATCCAACCCAGTAAGGACTTGATTCACCAACCTTTGGAAGGTGGCAGGTGCATTTTTCAGAGCAAAGGGCATCACCACAAATTGGTAGTGCCCTCCTGGGGTTGAAAATGCTGTTTTGGCCTTAGACTCCTCAGCTAAGCTGATTTGCCAATAGCCAGCTGTCAAATCAAATGTGCTCAAAAACTTAGCAGAAGCTAGTTTATCTATGAGCTCATCTGCCCTTGGAATAGGATGTGCGTCTGTCCTAGTGACAGCATTGAGTCCTCTGTAATCCACACAGAACCTCATCTTTCTCTTGCCATCTTTGGTGTGAGGTTTGGGGTCCAGAACCACTGGGCTAGCCCAGTGGCTCTCTGAGGGCTCAATGACACCCAACTCCAGCATGTTGTGTACCTCAGTCTTTATACAGTCCCTGACATGGTCAGGTTGCCTGTAAAGTTTGTTCTTCACAGGAAGACTGTCACCGGTGTCCACCACATGGGTACACCAGTCAGTTTGACTAGGTATCAGTGAGAACAAATGCTGAAATGATTGTAGAACTTGTCTACATTCAATTTGCTGATGCTCAGTGAGGTTGCCTCCCAGGGTCACTCCTTCAACTGAGCCATCTTCAGGGTTCTGAGACAACAGGTCTGGGAGAGGGTCACTCTCCTCCTCCTGTCCCTCATCTGTAGCCATGAGCAAGCTCATGTCTGCCCTGTCAACATATGCTTTTAACCTGTTAACATGGAGTACCCTGTGGGGACTCCTGGGAGTGCCTGGGTCCACCAAGTAGGTAACCTCTCCCTTCTTTTCCAGGATTGTATGGGGTCCAGACCATTTGTCTTGGAGTGCTGCTGGGGCCACTGGCTCCAACACCCATACCTTCTGTCCTGGCTGAAACTCAACCAAGACAGCCTTTTGGTCATGCCAAGCTTTCTGTAAGGCCTGGCTTGCCTCAAGGTTTTTGGATGCCTTCTCCATGTACTCAACCATCCTGGAGCGGAGACCAAGTACATAGTCCACTATGTCTTGCTTAGGCTTTTTGAGAGGTAACTCCCATCCTTCCCTCACCAGACATAGGGGTCCTCTTACAGGGTGCCCAAATAACAATTCAAAGGGGCTGTAGCCAACTCCTTTTTGTGGGACCTCTCTGTAAGCAAACAGAAGGCAGGGTAGAAGGATGTCCCATCTTTGCCTGAGCTTTTCAAGTAATCCTTTGATCATACCCTTTAGGGTCTTGTTGGCAGGTCACACAGGAGCGACAAAACTCCTTGGTATCTTCATTCATGTGAGGCCAGTGAAAGTGAGGGACAAGCCTGTCCCAAGTCTTGTTCTGGCCTAAGTGTCCTGCTAGAGGAATATCATGGGCCAAGGTAAGAAGGAAGCCCCTAAATTGCAGAGGTATAACCAACCTCCTGGTTGCACCAGGTTTTGGGTCTCTAGCCTCTGAATAAAGGAGCCCATCATCCCAGTATACTTTATGGGTACCTTGAGCATTCCCAGCAGCCTCAGCAGCAGCCAGCTGTCTGAGGGGTTCAAGAGATGGACAGGATAACTGAGCCTGCCCCAAGTCAGCCCTAGAAGGTCCCCCTGTCCCCAGAAACTCAACCTGGTCAGGTTCAAGCTCTTCAGGGACAGTTCCTTCAAGGTTCTTGAGATCATCCTCCTGGGAAGACTGATCATCACTTGGAGGCAGGGGGGAAGGCACAGCCTTAACCCTCTGTTCTTCTTCTTGGAAGGTGCTTGGTCCATTGTTCCAGGATCCAAGACCTGAGGTTCAGTAAGGCACTTTTTGGCCTGTGACCTGGTCACAGCAAGGACATGTGGTGATATACCTAACATCTCTGCATGTGTCCTGTACTCCACTTCTGACTATAGAGAACTCTCTAGGTCATTGCCCAACAAACATTCTACTGGGAGGTCTGTACTAACCACAACCCTTTTGAGGCCAGTTACCCCTCCCCACGAGAAGTTAACAATAGCCACACTATGGGAAGTAGTGGTATTGCTGCCATTGGTCACCAGGTAATTCTCACCTGGTATGTACTATCCAGGATCCACAAAGCCTGGTGTCACCATAGTGACACTGGCACATGTGTCCCTGTAGGCTTGAGCCACTTTTGTATTAATCAATGGAGCCTGTCTGTACTTGCCCAGATTACTGGGGCTCACAGTCAGGGACAAATCCATGTCCCCATCACAGATCAAGACTGCCTGTGTAAGGGTTCTGTCTAGGTCAGAATCTCCTTCAGTTTCCATAGTGATTCCCACTACACCCTTTGTCTGGGGACCAACACTGCTAACAGTACTACTAGGAGCAGGTGCCTTAGGGGCAACAGTGTTGGGGGCTCCACCCTTCTTACAATCACTAGTCCAGTGAGTTGTATTCTTGCAAGATTTGCACCAGGGTTTCTTTGGACCTTCTTTCTTCTTTCCTTTAGATTGTTGGGACCCATCCTCATTAGTACTAGTTTGGGGCCCTGTTGAAGACTTCTGGTCTTTGGATTTCTGGTCATTACCCTTTTGGTCTGTTTTCTTCTGATCACCCCCTTGGCCCTGGTTCTGGTTCTTTTGCTTAACCCTGGTTCTGACCCATTTGTCTGCCTTCTTTCCCAATTCTTGGGGAGAGGTCAGATCCAAGTCAACCAAGTGTTGATGCAGTTGCTGGTTTTGACAGTTATTTAAAATCTGTTCTCTCATCATCAAATTGTACAATCCTGTATAATGTGAAACCTTACTTCCCAGCAACCAACCCTCCAAAGCCTTAGTGGCACATTCAACATATTCAGACCAGTCCTGAGTCTGTGCCTTCTGGGTATCTCTGAACATTAACCTGTACTGCTCAGTGGTTAAGCCTAACCCATCAACCAGGACACTCTTCAGGGCTCTGTAGTTTCTGACATCCTCCTCTCTAACAGTGAGGAGTCTATCTCTGCCTCTACCTTCAAAGGAGAGCCATAAGATTGCTGCCCACTTGTCCTCAGGAACCTGCTGCACTTTGCAGGCTCTCTCAAGAGCAGTCATCCATTTGTGGATATCATCCCCACTTTTGTAGGGGGGCACAACCTTGGACAGGTTCCTATTATCAAAGACCCTATCTTTGTCCCTAGGGACAATGCTGCCACCAGTGGGTATAGACCCACTCTCTTTAGGTTGCCTAGCCTTGTTCAGTTTCTCTTCCATCAGGGCTACTTCTAGCTCCTGTTTCCTGATCCTCAGCTGAGCTTCCTGCATTCTGGCCTCATGCTCCCTCCTCTGAGGGCTGGTCATCCTTCTTCTGGACTGACCCTGAGAGCCTCTAGAGGCGTGAGAGGCATTAGAGTCACCTGAGTGATTCCTCTGTCTCCCAAACCCCTGGTTAAGTCCACTGGGGAAACTCTATGGGGGAACCCATTGTCATTCCCAAATAGTCTTAAGTTAGTTGGGCCAAGTATAATACCTGGCACTGGGCTATTTCTCCCATCAGAATCACTACTATTATCAGACTCATCCCCCTTGTCATTCTCGTCCCTATGCTGATCCTCATCCTCTTTAGTCTGATTCTCACCTAAGGGGTGACTGTTAGGAAGGGGTGCTTCAATAGCATCTTCAAAAGGAGGGCCTCCTGTTCCAGTCCCTGAGGGGCCTAACTGGGAGACTTTCTTGAGAGCTCTCTGATCTTCATCAGTTTGCAAGAGTTCTCTGAGTTCAGCAGAGGTAGGGTTCTTGGGCTGTTTAAGGCCCCTAGAATTAGCCAACTGCCTGAGCTTGTTCTGGTTTAGGGTAGCAAAGATGGATGGTGCCCTATGGGGGTCACTCTCGACAGAGATGGGTACCTTGGACCCCTCTGCCCCAGCCATTGCTCTTAAGTGGGGGTGGAAGTGTTGCAACTACCTACACTTGGGTTTTCCTACTAAACCTATCTAGTAGTTGTAGTCAGGGTGTGCTACTCCCTTTTCTCTACAACAACTAAGTTCAGTAGAACTTAAGTATATAACTAACTTGTTTTATATGTACCTAAAGGTACCTGTATGATCTTTCAATTGGTAACAAAGATATTACAGAGGTAAAACAACAGCAAGCTCAAATCCCAACCGCTGCTCACCAATGTGAGAAGTTGGCCTGGTATATGATGTTCACTAATTAAAGTGACCACCTTGTACCATGCCAAGCAACCCTTATGGTGTGGTTGTAAGTCAACCTTTTCGGACCAGCTGCCCTAGTGGTAGCGTAGGCTAAGTAGTCCTTGAGGCTAAACTCGTTTAGGCGTGTTAAGCAAGCTGTTTTACCATATGTAACCCCACTTTATACCAATGAAAGGACACCACACAGATATATATTCAAAATATATATGTATTTATTACTCAAAATATCCCCTAGACTCTTTATGAGCACAGGAGCACAAATCGTTAAACAAGAAAGTATTACAATATACGAAAGTTGCACTTTATATGGATAGGCCCTGGTGGCCGCTCAAACCATATACTAAAATAGTGGTATAAGTACCACGAACAGGAAAGGGAGAAAGCCTAGGGCCTCTAGAATCACTGGGCCTACAAGGAGCTAACTTTAGTTAGTGACCAGGAGGTCCACGGGTCGCGTGTGCAGTGAGGAAAGTTACACGCGGGCGCCCATAGGTTTTCAATGGGTGCGTAATTGTTCAAAAGTTACTGCTAGAAGGGTCTTCTGGTTGGACTACGAATTCAAGACTTCAAACCTAGACATTAGAGATGTTACTCTACACTTGTGCACCGGAGTGCCAGCTTTACCTCACCCACAGGAAGCGGGTGCATAGGGCTCAAAGTGTGTCGGGTTTCGTCTATCTGTTCAATGGAGCCTGACGACAAAGATGCTGCAGGCGGTCGGTCCAGAAGAGATGCGGTGGATCCAAGGATGGATCGGAAGTGTAGAAGACCTGTAAGCAGAGGGGACAGTGTTCACAGTCACTAGCCAGTGACCGGCGTGGCACCAGGTAGGTACCAGGCGATGTCGTGTGCAAACAGGTGAAGAGGTGTAGCTTGTCTCTGCAGCCATGTGGTCCCTGAAGGTCGACGACATCCAGGAGTCGGTTCACGAGCTGTCCCACGCAGGCTCTCGCTGTCGGCGACTCAGAAGAAGCAACCAAGCCTTGGCAAAAGCAGGAGTCGCAGGAAGTGAAGAAAGCTGTTAGCTCTGACCAGCAAGGTCAGAGGGGCTGCTCCTTTGGAGGGAAGCAGGAACCAGTCTGGAGCAACCAGACCAGTGTCGTAGTTTTTCAAGATGGTCGCCAAGATGGCCACTAGTCAACGGACCAGTAACCGGTTAGGCGCATCGAGTCGCGAAGTGCAGAGGGGCCACACGCAGATTGTGGAGATGCTGGAGGGCTCACCTTTGGTGCAGATGCTGCTCGGATGTTGGGCTTCTCAGGACACAAAGCACAACTTGGAGGGAGCCTCTGTTGTCGCGCTTTCAGCTAGTCGAGTGTCTTTCAAGATGGCTGGCTCCACGGGTCTCGGTGCCTCCACGGGTCCCCTCTTTGCAGGGACTGTGGATCGGGCGGTGAGAGGTCTGGAGGTCTAGTCCTTGTCAGTCTCTGGGTTCGGGCTCCGGCGGGAGGCGGCGGCAAAGCAGACGTCGATTCGCTGGATGGTGCTTGCGTTAGCAAGATGGTCACTCCCTGACCATAGGGGAGATTTCCTTCAGTCTTCTGTGCAGCAGAACGTCGAAGTTCCCGTCTTCTTCTTAGTTTCAAGTTGATTCCAGGATGTCTGAAGTCTTTGGACACAGCTCCTACCTTTAAGCGGATTCTAGGGGCCGGACTACCTGCTAGGTCCCTCCCTAAGGGTGGGACCAGGAAGGTGGGTGGTTACACCCCCAATCCTTTGTCCAGCTCGCCCCAGGTCTGGGGCTGGTGTGCCCCAGGACCGGATTGAACTGGCATATGCACCGAGGCCCCTTGTGAGCCTCAGGCATGTCTGTTTCCTTTCAAGCCCTACCTGAACAATACACAAATCCTGTCTGGGGTGGTGCTCGCACCTCCCCTGGCAGGAAACCCTTTGTCCACGTCTCCCAAGCTGGAAGGACTCCCAGCAGCAGGAGGGCAGACTTGTGTCTGTGGTGGCAGCGTCCATTTTGTGGAGCTGAGGCTATGTCTGATTTTACCCGGGTTGCAGGTTCTGTACATCTCGTGTCCCTCTAGGAGGGTGGAATGCTAACCCCGTCGCCAGAATTGGCGAGGGGTTAGTATTCCAATTCGTATGACACCTTACTCGACATGTTTTGATAAAGCCAAACCAAAGATAGCATTTAACCGCGAGGTTCATAATGCACTTAAGAGTATATGGTATGGCGATATCTAGAAACGGTAGAAGGAAGTTGTTCCGACTACTGCAGGCAGGCTCAGCTCATGCCAGAGCACCATCTCACATGGAACTAAGCACTCTGCCTGCAGGATTGATAAGGCCTGCCATAGGAGTGACTTATAGGTTAACAGGTGTCCCATTTAAGGTTAGGTATAGGCATACTACACCTAAGTAAGAGGTGGATACAACAACTTACCCCAGCTGATTGATCAGCCAGTTGTGTCAAATTGCTAGGCCAGGCCAGGGGTGGCACAATACATGCTTCAGCCCCTGGTAGGACTCAGATACACCAATGCCCTGAGTACCTAGGGTACACTAGTACAGGGGCTCACAGGGTGATCCAGTTCCAATGGGTCATGCACCTAAAGTGCATAGTGTCAATTTAGCAGAGAGAACAGCAGGCTGGGGGTCTGATTAGCAGGCCCACAGCCTCAATACGTCAAAAACAAGTGAAGCAAAAAGCAAAAATTTGGGGTGACCATAGGATAGCAGACCCTACTCTCCTACAAGGACTAATTTGCATATTGCTGGGTCCACACTGGAATGGCATGATGAGCAAAAATACGATGGATTTAGGCTCAGATCTCTGTACTGGGGTGAATTTATGACATTGTTCTGCAGTCTGTCCATCAACTTTTGTTTTTGCATTTGTCAACCCGAGTGGGACGGGTATGCCCAGACATGGGTCCGGTGCTCTCCAAGCCACTGGAATCAAGCAATCCTGGCTGAAGAGGGGTGAAACCCCGAAACCGGTCCTATAATGCCTGTTTCCGGTCCAGGGAGGGCCTGGCTTGGCAGTTCGGGCTGGACTGTTCCCATGAGGCAAAGGGTCAAGACTGATTTGCATATGGCTGTGTCCAAACTGGAATGGCATGTTGAGCAATAAAAAAATGGATTTAGGCTCAGATCTCTGTACTGGAGTGAATGTATGACATTGTTCTGTATTCTGTCCATCAACTTTTGTTTTTGCATTTGTCATCTCGAATGGGACGGGTATGCCCAGACGTGGGTCCCGTGCTCTCCATGCCACTGGAATCAAGCTATCCTGGCTGAAGATGGGTGAAGCCCCGAAACCGGTCCTAGGATGCCTGTTTCTGGTCCAGGGAGGGGCTGGCTTGGCAGTTCGAGCTGGACTGTTCCCATGAGGCACAGGGTCAAGACTGATTTGCATATGGCTGGGTCCAAACTGGAATGGCATGGTGAGCAACAAAAAAATTGATTTAGGCTCAGATCTCTGTACTGGGGTGAATGTATGACATTGTTCTGCATTCTGTCCATCAACTGTTGTTTTTGCATTTGTCACCCTGAGTGGGACGGGTATGCCCAGACGTAGGTCCGTGCTCTCCATGCCACTGGAATCAAGCTATCCTGGCTGAAGAGGGGTGAAACCCCGAAACCGGTCCTAGGATGTCTGTTTCCAGTCCAGGGAGGGCCTGGCGTGGCAGTTCGGGCTGGACTATTTCCATGAGGCACAGGGTCAAGACTGATTTGCATATGGCTGTGTCCAAACTGAAATGGCATGGTGAGCAAAAAAACGATGGATTTAGGCCCAGATCTCTGTACTGCGGTGAATGTATGACATTGTTCTGCATCCTGTCCATCAACTGTTGTCTTTGCATTTGTCACCCCAAGTGGGACGGGCATGCCCAGATGTGGGCCCCGTGCTCTCCATACCACTGGAATCAAGCTATCCTGGCTGATGAGGGGTGAAGCCCCGAAACCGGTCCTAGGATGCCTGTTTTTGGGCCAGGGAGGTGCTGGCTTGGCAGTTCGGGCTGGACTGTTCCCATGAGGCACAGGGTCAAGACTGATTTGCATATGGCTGGGTCCAAACTGGAATGGCATGGTGAGCAATAAAAAAATGGATTTAGGATCAGATCTCTGTACTGGGGTGAATGTATGACATTGCTCTGCATTCTGTCCATCAACTGTTGTTTTTGCATTTGTCACCCCGAGTGGGACGGGTATGCCCGGACGTGGGTCCCATGCTCTCCATGCCACTGGAATCAAGCTATCCTGGCTGAAGAGGGGTGAAACCCCGACACCGGTCCTAGGATGCCTGTTTCCGGTCCAGGGAGGGCCTGGCTTGTCAGTTCGGGCTGGACTGTTCCCATGAGGCACAGGGTCAAGACTGATTTGCATATGGCTGGGTCCAAACTGGAATGGCATGGTGAGCAAAAATACGATGGATTTAGGCCCAGAACACTGTACTGGGGTGAATTTATGACATTGTTCTGCAGTCTGTCCATCAACTTTTGTTTTTGCATTTGTCAACCCGAGTGGAACGGGTATGCCCAGTCGTGGGTCCGGTGCTCTCCAAGCCACTGGAATCAAGCTCTCCTGGCTGGAGGGGTGAAACCTCGAAACCGGTCCTATAATGCCTGTTTCCAGTCCAGGGAGGGCCTGGCTTGGCAGTTCGGGCTGGACTGTTCCCATGAGGCACAGGGTCAAGACTGATTTGCATATTGCTGTGTCAAAACTGGAATGGCATGTTGAGCAAAAAAATGATGCATTTAGGCCCAGATCTCTGTACTGGAGTGAATGTATGACATTGTTCTGTATTCTGTCCATCAACTTTTGTTTTTGCATTTGTCACCTTGAATGGGACGGGTATGCCCAGACGTGGGTCCCGTGCTCTCCATGCCACTGGAATCAAGCTATCCTGGCTGAAGATGGGTGAAACCCCGAAACCGGTCATAGGATGCCTGTTTCTAGTCCAGGGAGGGGCTGGCTTGGCAGTTCGAGCTGGACTGTTCCCATGAGGCACAGGGTCAAGACTGATTTGCATATAGCTGGGTCCAAACTGTAATGGCATGGTGAGCAATAAAAAAATGGATTTAGGCTCAGATCTCTGTACTGGGGTAAATGTATGACATTGTTCTGCATTGTGTCCTTCAACTGTTGTTTTTGCATTTGTCAGCCCGAGTGGGACGGGTATGCCCAGACGTAGGTCCCGTGCTCTCCATGCCACTGGAATCAAGCTATCCTGGCTGAAGAGGGGTGAAACCCCGAAACCGGTCCTAGGATGTCTGTTTCCAGTCCAGGGAGGGCCTGGCGTGGCAGTTCGGGCTGGACTATTCCCATGAGGCACAGGTTCAAGACTGATTTGCATATGGCTGTGTCCAAACTGGAATAGCATGGTGAGCAAAAAAACGATGGATTTAGGCCCAGATCTATGTACTGCGGTGAATGTATGACATTGTTCTGCATCCTGTCCATCAACTGTTGTCTTTGCATTTGTCACCCCAAGTGGGACGGGTATGCCCAGATGTGGGTCCCGTGCTCCCCATACCACTGGAATCAAGCTATCCTGGCTGATGAGGGGTGAAACCCCGAAACCGGCCCTAGGATGCCTGTTTCTGAGCCAGGGAGGTGCTGGCTTGGCAGTTCGGGCTGGACTGTTCCCATGAAGCACAGGGTCAAGACTGATTTGCATATGGCTGGGTGCAAACTGGAATGGCATGGTGAGCAAAAATACGATGGATTTAGGCCCAGATCTCTGTAGTGGGGTGAATTTATGACATTGTTCTGCAGTCTGTCCATCAACTTTTGTTTTTGCATTTGTCAACCCGAGTGGCATGGGTATGCCCAGACGTGGGTCCGGTGCTCTCCAAGCCACTGGAATCAAGCAATCCTGGCTGAAGAGGGGTGAAACCCCGAAACCGGTCCAATAATGCCTGTTTCCGGTCCAGGGAGGGCCTGGCTTGGCAGATCGGGCTGGACTGTTCCCATGAAGCACAGGGTCAAGACTGATTTGCATATGGCTGGGTGCAAACTGGAATGGCATGGTGAGCAAAAATACGATGGATTTAGGCCCAGATCTCTGTAGTGGGGTGAATTTATGACATTGTTCTGCAGTCTGTCCATCAACTTTTGTTTTTGCATTTGTCACCCCGAGTGGGATGGGTATGCCCAGACGTGGATCCCGTGCTCTCCATGCCACTGGAATCAAGCTATCCTGGCTGAAGAGGGGTGAAACCCCGAAACCAGTTCTAGGATGCTTGTTTCCAGGCCAGGGAGGACCTTTCTTGGCAGTTCGGGCTGGACTGTTCCCATGAGGCACAGGGTCAAGACTGATTTGCATATGGCTGGGTTCAAACTGGAATGGCATGGTGAGCAAAAAAACGATGGACTTAGACCCAGATCTCTGTACTGGGGTGAATGTATGACATTGTTCTGCATTCTGTCCATCAACGGATGGTTTTGCATTTGTCACCCCGAGTGGGATGGGTATGCCCAGACGTGGGTCCTGTGCTCTCCATGCCTCTGGAATCAAGCTATCCAGTCTGAAGAGGGGTGAAACCCCGAAACCGGTCCTAGGATGCATGTTTCCAGTCCAGGGAGGACCTGGCTTGGCAGTTCGGGCTGGACTGTTCCCATGAGGCACAGGGTCAAGACTAATTTGCATATGGCTGGGTTCAAACTGGAATGGCATGGTGAGCAAAAAAACGATGGATTTAGGCCCAGATCTCTGTACTGGGGTGAATGTATGACATTGTTCTGCATTCTGTCCATCAACTGTTGGTTTTGCATTTGTCACCACGAGTGGAACGGGTATGCCCAGACACGGGTCCTGCGCTCTCCATGCCTCTGAAATCAAGCTATCCAGGCTGAAGAGGGGTGAAACCCCGAAACCGGTCCTAGGATGCTTGTTTCCAGGCCAGGGTGGACCTTTCTTGGCAGTTCGGGCTGGACTGTTCCCATGAGGCACAGGGTCAAGACTAATTTGCATATGGCTGGGTTCAAACTGGAATGGCATAGTGAGCAAAAAAACGATGGATTTAGGCCCAGATCTCTGTACTGGGGTGAATGCATGACATTGTTCTGCATTCTGTCCATCAACTGTTGGTTTTGCATTTGTCACCACGAGTGGAACGGGTATGCCCAGACGTGGGCCCCGTGCTCTCCATGCCACTGGAATCAAGCTATCCTGGCTGAAGAGGGGTGAAACCCCTAAACCAGTCCTTGGATGCATGTATCCAGTCCAGGGAGGAACGGGCTTGGCAGTTTGGGCTGGACTGTTCCCATGAGGCATAGGGTCAAAAATGATTTGCATTTGGCTGGGTTCAAACTTGAATGGCATGGTGAGCAAAAAAATCGATGGATTTAGGCCCAGGTCTCTGTACTGGGGAGAATGTATGACAATGTTCTGCATTCTTTCCATCAACTGTTGGTTTTGCATTTGTCACCCTGAGTGGGACGGGTATGCTGAGACGTAGGTCTCATGCTCTCCATGTACTGGAATCAAGCTATCCTGGCTGAAGAGGGGTGAAACCCCCAAACCGGTCCTAGGATGCTTGTTTCCAGTCCAGGGAGGACCTGGCAAGGCAGTTCGGGTTGGACTGTTCCCATGAGGCACAGGGTCAAGACTGATTTGCATATGGCTGGGTTCAAACTGGAATGGCATGGTGAGCAAAAAAACGATGGATTTAGGCCCAGATCTCTGTACTGGGGTGAATGTATGACATTGTTCTGCATTCTGTCCATCAACTGTTGGTTTTGTATTTGTCACCCCGAGTGGGACGGGTGCCCCCAGACGTGGGTCCTGTGCTCTCCATGCCACTGGAATCAAGCTGTCCTGGCTGAAAAGGGGTGAAACCCCGAAACCAGTCCTAGGATGCCTGTTTCCAGTCCAGGGAAGAACTGGCTTGGCAGTTCGGGCTGGACTGTTCCCATGAGGCACAGGGTGAAGAATGATTTGCATATGGCTGGGTTCAAACTGGAATGGCATGGTGTGCAAAAAAACGATGGATTTAGGCCCAGATCTCTGTACTGGGGTGAATGTATGACATCGTTCTGCATTCTGTCCAACCACTGTTGGTTTTGCATTTGTCGCCCCGAGTGGGTCGAGTATGCCCAGACTTGGGTCCCGTGCTCTCCATGCCACTGGAATCAAGCTATCCTGGCTGAAGAGGGATGAAACCATGAAACCGGTCCTAGGAAGCTTGTTTCCAGTCCAGGGAGGACCTGGCGTGGCAGTTCGGGCTGGACTGTGCCCATGAGGCACAGGGTCAACACTAATTTGCATATGGCTGGGTTCAAACTGGAATGGCATGGTGAGCAAAAAAACGATGGATTTAGGCCCAGATCTCTGTAGTGGGGTGAATGTATGACATTGTTCTGCATTCTGTCTATCAACTGTTGGGTTTGCATTTGTTGTCACCCCGAGTGGGACGGGTATGCCCAGACGTGGGTCCCGTGCTCTCCATGCCACTGGAATGAAGCTATCCTGGCTGAAGAGGGGTGAAACCCCTAAACCAGTCCTAGGATGCTTGTATCCAGTCCAGGGAGGACTGGGCTTGGCAGTTTGGGCTGGACTGTTCCCATGAGGCACAGGGTCAAAAATGATTTGCATTTGGCTGGGTTCAAACTTGAATGACATGGTGAGCAAAAAAACGATGGATTTAGGCCCGGATCTCTGTACTGGGGTGAATGTATGACATTGTTCTGCATTCTGTCCATCAACTGTTGGTTTTGCATTTGTCACCCCGAATGGGATGGGTATGCCCAGACGTGGATCCCGTGCTCTCCATGCCACTGGAATCAAGCTATCCTGGCTGAAGAGGGGTGAAACCCCGAAACCAGTTCTAGGATGCTTGTTTCCAGGCCAGGGAGGACCTTTCTTGGCAGTTTGGGCTGGACTGTTCCCATGAGGCACAGGGTCAAGACTGATTTGCATATGGCTGGGTTCAAACTGGAATGGCATGGTGAGCAAAAAAACGATGGACTTAGGCCCAGATCTCTGTACTGGGGTGAATGTATGACATTGTTCTGCATTCTGTCCATCAACGGATGGTTTTGCATTTGTCACCCCGAGTGGGATGGGTATGCCCAGACGTGGGTCCTGTGCTCTCCATGCCTCTGGAATCAAGCTATCCAGTCTGAAGAGGGGTGAAACCCCGAAACCGGTCCTAGGATGCTTGTTTCCAGTCCAGGGAGGACCTGGCTTGGCAGTTCGGGCTGGACTGTTCCCATGAGGCACAGGGTCAAGACTAATTTGCATATGGCTGGGTTCAAACTGGAATGGCATGGTGAGCAAAAAAACGATGGATTTAGGCCCAGATCTCTGTACTGGGGTGAATGTATGACATTGTTCTGCATTCTGTCCATCAACTGTTGGTTTTGCATTTGTCACCACGAGTGGAACGGGTATGCCCAGACGTGGGTCCCGTGCTCTCCATGCCACTGGAATCAAGCTATCCTGGCTGAAGAGGGGTGAAACCCCTAAACCAGTCCTAGGATGCTTGTATCCAGTCCAGGGAGGACCGGGCTTGGCAGTTTGGGCTGGACTGTTACCATGAGGCACAGGGTTAAAAATGATTTGCATTTGGCTGGGTTCAAACTTGAATGGCATGGTGAGCAAAAAAAATCAATGGATTTAGGCCCAGGTCTCTGTACTGGGGAGAATGTATGACATTGTTCTGCATTCTGTCCATCAACTGTTGGTTTTGTATTTGTCACCCCAAGTGGGACGGGTATGCCCAGACTTGGATCCCGTGCTCTCCGTCCCACTGGAATCAAGGTATAATGGCTGAAGAGGGGTGAAACCCCGAAACCGGTCCTAGGATGCTTGTTTCCAGTCCAGGGAGGACCTGGCTTGGCAGTTCAGGCTGGATTGTTCCCATGAGGCACTGGGTCAAGACGGATTTGCATATGGCTGAGTTCAAACTGGAATGACATGGTGAGCAAAAAAACGATGGATTTAGGCCCAGATCTCTGTACTGGGGTGAATGTATGACATTGTTCTGCATTCTGTCCATCAACTGTTGGTTTTGCATTTGTCAGCCCGAGTGGGGCGGATATGCCCAGACGTGGTTCCCGTGCTCTCCATGCCACTGGAATCAAGCTAACCTGGCTGAAGAGGGGTGAAACCCCGAAACCGGTCCTAGGATGCTTGTTTCTAGTCCAGGGAGGACCTGGCTTGGCAGTTCAGGCTGGACTGTTCCCATGAGGCACAGGGTCAAGACTCATTTGCATATGGCTGGGTTCAAACTGGAATGGCATGGTGAGCAAAAAAACGATGGATTTAGGCCCAGATCTCTGTACTGGTGTGAATGTATGACATTGTTCTGCATTCTGTCCATCAACTGTTGGCTTTGTATTTGTCACCCCGAGTGGAACGGGTATGCCCAGACGTGGATCCCGTGCTCTCCATCCCACTGGAATCAAGCTATCCTGGCTGAAGAGGGGTGAAACCCCGAAACCGGTCCTAGGATGCTTGTTTGCAGTCCAGGGAAGACCTGGGTTGGCCGTTCAGGCTGGACTGTTCCCATGAGTCACAGGGTCAAGACTGATTTGCATGTGGCTGGGTTCAAACTGGAATGGCATGGTGAGCAAAAAAACAATGAATTTAGGCCCAGATCTCTGTACTGGGGTGAATGTATGACATTGTTCTATATTCTGTCCATCAACTGTTGGTTTTGCATTTGTCACCCCGAGTGGAACGGGTATGCCCAGACGTGGGTACCGTGCTCTCCATGCCACTGGAATCAAGCTATCTTGGCTGAAGAGGGGTGAAACCCCGAAACCAGTCCTAGGATGCTTGTATCCAGTCCAGGGAGGACCTGGCTTGGCAGTTCGGGCTAGACTGTTCCCATGAGGCACAGGGTAAAAACTGATTTGCATATGGCTGGGTTCAAACTGGAATGGCATGTTGAGCAAAAAAACAATGGATTTAGGCCCAGATCTCTGTACTGGGGTGAATGTATGACATTGTTCTGCATTCTGTCCATCAACGGATGGTTTTGCATTTGTCACCCCGAGTGAGATGGGTATGCCCAGACACGGGTCCTACGCTCTCCATGCCTCTGAAATCAAGCTATCCAGGCTGAAGAGGGGTAAAACCCCGAAACCGGTCCTAGGATGCTTGTTTCCAGTCCAGGGAGGACCTGGCTTGGCAGTTCGGGCTGGACTGTTCCCATGAGGCACAGGGTCAAGACTAATTTGCATATGGCTGGGTTCAAACTGGAATGGCATGGTAAGCAAAAAAACGATGAATTTAGGCCCAGATCTCTGTACTGGGGTGAATGTATGACATTGTTCTGCATTCTGTCCATCAACTGTTGGGTTTGCATTTGTCACCACGAGTGTAACGGGTATGCCCAGACGTGGGTCCCGTGCTCTCCATGCCACTGGAATCAAGCTATCCTGGCTGAAGAGGGGTGAAACCCCGAAACCGGTCCTAGGATGCTTGTTTCCAGGCCAGGGAGGACCTTTCTTGGCAGTTCGGGCTGGACTGTTCCCATGAGGCACAGGGTCAAGACTAATTTGCATATGGCTGGGTTCAAACTGGAATGGCATAGTGAGCAAAAAAACGATGGATTTAGGCCCAGATCTCTGTACTGGGGTGAATGCATGACATTGTTCTGCATTCTGTCCATCAACTGTTGGTTTTGCATTTGTCACCACGAGTGGGACGGGTATGCCCAGACGTGGGTCCCGTGCTCTCCATGCCACTGGAATCAAGCTATCCTGGCTGAAGAGGGGTGAAACCCCTAAACCAGTCCTTGGATGCTTGTATCCAGTCCAGGGAGGAACGGGCTTGGCAGTTTGGGCTGGACTGTTCCCATGAGGCATAGGGTCAAAAATGATTTGCATTTGGCTGGGTTCAAACTTGAATGGCATGGTGAGCAAAAAAATCGATGGATTTAGGCCCAGGTCTCTGTACTGGGGAGAATGTATGACAATGTTCTGCATTCTTTCCATCAACTGTTGGTTTTGCATTTGTCACCCTGAGTGGGACGGGTATGCTGAGACGTAGGTCTCATGCTCTCCATGCCACTGGAATCAAGCTATCCTGGCTGAAGAGGGGTGAAACCCCCAAACCGGTCCTAGGATGCTTGTTTCCAGTCCAGGGAGGACCTGGCAAGGCAGTTCGGGTTGGACTGTTCCCATGAGGCACAGGGTCAAGACTGATTTGCATATGGCTGGGTTCAAACTGGAATGGCATGGTGAGCAAAAAAACAATGGATTTAGGCCCAGATCTCTGTACTGGGGTGAATGTATGACATTGTTCTGCATTCTGTCCATCAACTGTTGGTTTTGTATTTGTCACCCCGAGTGGGACGGGTGCCCCCAGACGTGGGTCCTGTGCTCTCCATGCCACTGGAATCAAGCTGTCCTGGCTGAAAAGGGGTGAAACCCCGAAACCAGTCCTAGGATGCCTGTTTCCAGTCCAGGGAAGAACTGGCTTGGCAGTTCGGGCTGGACTGTTCCCATGAGGCACAGGGTGAAGAATGATTTGCATATGGCTGGGTTCAAACTGGAATGGCATGGTGAGCTAAAAAACGATGGATTTAGGCCCAGATCTCTGTACTGGGGTGAATGTATGACATTGTTCTGCATTCTGTCCATCAACTGTTGGTTTTGCATTTGTCACCCCGAGTGGGATGGGCATGCCCAGACGTGGGTCCCATGCTCTCCATGCCTCTGTAATCAAGCTATCCAGGCTGAAGAGGGGTGAAACCCCGAAACCGGTCCTAGGATGCTTGTTTCCAGTCCAGGGAGGACCTGGCTTGGCAGTTCGGGCTGGACTGTTCCCATGAGGCACAGGGTCAAGACTAATTTGCATATGGCTGGGTTCAAACTGGAATGGCATGGTGAGCAAAAAAACGATGGATTTAGGCCCAGATCTCTGTACTGGGGTGAATGTATGACATTGTTCTGCATTCTGTCCATCAACTGTTGGTTTTGCATTTGTCACCACGAGTGGAACGGGTATGCCCAGACGTGGGTCCCGTGCTCTCCATGCCACTGGAATCAAGCTATCCTGGCTGAAGAGGGGTGAAACCCCTAAACCAGTCCTAGGATGCTTGTATCCAGTCCAGGGAGGACCGGGCTTGGCAGTTTGGGCTGGACTGTTACCATGAGGCACAGGGTTAAAAATGATTTGCATTTGGCTGGGTTCAAACTTGAATGGCATGGTGAGCAAAAAAAATCAATGGATTTAGGCCCAGGTCTCTGTACTGGGGAGAATGTATGACATTGTTCTGCATTCTGTCCATCAACTGTTGGTTTTGTATTTGTCACCCCGAGTGGGACGGGTATGCCCAGACTTGGATCCCGTGCTCTCTGTCCCACTGGAATCAAGGTATAATGGCTGAAGAGGGGTGAAACCCCGAAACCGGTCCTAGGATGCTTGTTTCCAGTCCAGGGAGGACCTGGCTTGGCAGTTCAGGCTGGATTGTTCCCATGAGGCACTGGGTCAAGACGGATTTGCATATGGCTGAGTTCAAACTGGAATGACATGGTGAGCAAAAAAACGATGGATTTCGGCCCAGATCTCTGTACTGGGGTGAATGTATGACATTGTTCTGCATTCTGTCCATCAACTGTTGGTTTTGCATTTGTCAGCCCGAGTGGGGCGGATATGCCCAGACGTGGTTCCCGTGCTCTCCATGCCACTGGAATCAAGCTAACCTGGCTGAAGAGGGGTGAAACCCCGAAACCGGTCCTAGGATGCTTGTTTCCAGTCCAGGGAGGATCTGGCTTGGCAGTTCAGGCTGGACAGTTCCCATGAGGCACAGGGTCAAGACTCATTTGCATATGGCTGGGTTCAAACTGGAATGGCATGGTGAGCAAAAAAACGATGGATTTAGGCCCAGATCTCTGTACTGGTGTGAATGTATGACATTGTTCTGCATTCTGTCCATCAACTGTTGGCTTTGTATTTGTCACCCCGAGTGGGACGGGTATGCCCAGACGTGGATCCCGTGCTCTCCATGCCACTGGAATCAAGCTATCCTGGCTGAAGAGGGGTGAAACCCCGAAACCGGTCCTAGGATGCTTGTTTGCAGTCCAGGGAAGACCTGGGTTGGCCGTTCAGGCTGGACTGTTCCCATGAGGCACAGGGTCAAGACTAATTTGCATATGGCTGGGTTCAAACTGGAATGGCATAGTGAGCAAAAAAACGATGGATTTAGGCCCAGATCTCTGTACTGGGGTGAATGCATGACATTGTTCTGCATTCTGTCCATCAACTGTTGGTTTTGCATTTGTCACCACGAGTGGGACGGGTATGCCCAGACGTGGGTCCCGTGCTCTCCATGCCACTGGAATCAAGCTATCCTGGCTGAAGAGGGGTGAAACCCCTAAACCAGTCCTTGGATGCTTGTATCCAGTCCAGGGAGGAACGGGCTTGGCAGTTTGGGCTGGACTGTTCCCATGAGGCATAGGGTCAAAAATGATTTGCATTTGGCTGGGTTCAAACTTGAATGGCATGGTGAGCAAAAAAATCGATGGATTTAGGCCCAGGTCTCTGTACTGGGGAGAATGTATGACAATGTTCTGCATTCTTTCCATCAACTGTTGGTTTTGCATTTGTCACCCTGAGTGGGACGGGTATGCTGAGACGTAGGTCTCATGCTCTCCATGCCACTGGAATCAAGCTATCCTGGCTGAAGAGGGGTGAAACCCCCAAACCGGTCCTAGGATGCTTGTTTCCAGTCCAGGGAGGACCTGGCAAGGCAGTTCGGGTTGGACTGTTCCCATGAGGCACAGGGTCAAGACTGATTTGCATATGGCTGGGTTCAAACTGGAATGGCATGGTGAGCAAAAAAACAATGGATTTAGGCCCAGATCTCTGTACTGGGGTGAATGTATGACATTGTTCTGCATTCTGTCCATCAACTGTTGGTTTTGTATTTGTCACCCCGAGTGGGACGGGTGCCCCCAGACGTGGGTCCTGTGCTCTCCATGCCACTGGAATCAAGCTGTCCTGGCTGAAAAGGGGTGAAACCCCGAAACCAGTCCTAGGATGCCTGTTTCCAGTCCAGGGAAGAACTGGCTTGGCAGTTCGGGCTGGACTGTTCCCATGAGGCACAGGGTGAAGAATGATTTGCATATGGCTGGGTTCAAACTGGAATGGCATGGTGAGCAAAAAAACGATGGATTTAGGCCCAGATCTCTGTACTGGGGTGAATGTATGACATTGTTCTGCATTCTGTCCATCAACTGTTGGTTTTGCATTTGTCACCCCGAGTGGGATGGGCATGCCCAGACGTGGGTCCCATGCTCTCCATGCCTCTGTAATCAAGCTATCCAGGCTGAAGAGGGGTGAAACCCCGAAACCGGTCCTAGGATGCTTGTTTCCAGTCCAGGGAGGACCTGGCTTGGCAGTTCGGGCTGGACTGTTCCCATGAGGCACAGGGTCAAGACTAATTTGCATATGGCTGGGTTCAAACTGGAATGGCATGGTGAGCAAAAAAACGATGGATTTAGGCCCAGATCTCTGTACTGGGGTGAATGTATGACATTGTTCTGCATTCTGTCCATCAACTGTTGGTTTTGCATTTGTCACCACGAGTGGAACGGGTATGCCCAGACGTGGGTCCCGTGCTCTCCATGCCACTGGAATCAAGCTATCCTGGCTGAAGAGGGGTGAAACCCCTAAACCAGTCCTAGGATGCTTGTATCCAGTCCAGGGAGGACCGGGCTTGGCAGTTTGGGCTGGACTGTTACCATGAGGCACAGGGTTAAAAATGATTTGCATTTGGCTGGGTTCAAACTTGAATGGCATGGTGAGCAAAAAAAATCAATGGATTTAGGCCCAGGTCTCTGTACTGGGGAGAATGTATGACATTGTTCTGCATTCTGTCCATCAACTGTTGGTTTTGTATTTGTCACCCCGAGTGGGACGGGTATGCCCAGACTTGGATCCCGTGCTCTCTGTCCCACTGGAATCAAGGTATAATGGCTGAAGAGGGGTGAAACCCCGAAACCGGTCCTAGGATGCTTGTTTCCAGTCCAGGGAGGACCTGGCTTGGCAGTTCAGGCTGGATTGTTCCCATGAGGCACTGGGTCAAGACGGATTTGCATATGGCTGAGTTCAAACTGGAATGACATGGTGAGCAAAAAAACGATGGATTTAGGCCCAGATCTCTGTACTGGGGTGAATGTATGACATTGTTCTGCATTCTGTCCATCAACTGTTGGTTTTGCATTTGTCAGCCCGAGTGGGGCGGATATGCCCAGACGTGGTTCCCGTGCTCTCCATGCCACTGGAATCAAGCTAACCTGGCTGAAGAGGGGTGAAACCCCGAAACCGGTCCTAGGATGCTTGTTTCCAGTCCAGGGAGGATCTGGCTTGGCAGTTCAGGCTGGACTGTTCCCATGAGGCACAGGGTCAAGACTCATTTGCATATGGCTGGGTTCAAACTGGAATGGCATGGTGAGCAAAAAAACGATGGATTTAGGCCCAGATCTCTGTACTGGTGTGAATGTATGACATTGTTCTGCATTCTGTCCATCAACTGTTGGCTTTGTATTTGTCACCCCGAGTGGGACGGGTATGCCCAGACGTGGATCCCGTGCTCTCCATCCCACTGGAATCAAGCTATCCTGGCTGAAGAGGGGTGAAACCCCGAAACCGGTCCTAGGATGCTTGTGTGCAGTCCAGGGAAGACCTGGGTTGGCCGTTCAGGCTGGACTGTTCCCATGAGTCACAGGGTCAAGACTGATTTGCATGTGGCTGGGTTCAAACTGGAATGGCATGGTAAGCAAAAAAACAATGAATTTAGGCCCAGATCTCTGTACTGGGGTGAATGTATGACATTGTTCTATATTCTGTCCATCAATTGTTGGTTTTGCATTTGTCATCCCGAGTGGAACGGGTATGCCCAGACGTGGGTACCGTGCTCTCCATGCCACTGGAATCAAGCTATCTTGGCTGAAGAGGGGTGAAACCCCGAAACCAGTCCTAGGATGCTTGTATCCAGTCCAGGGAGGACCTGGCTTGGCAGTTCGGGCTAGACTGTTCCCATGAGGCACAGGGTAAAAACTGATTTGCATATGGCTGGGTTCAAACTGGAATGGCATGGTGAGCAAAAAAACAATGGATTTAGGCCCAGATCTCTGTACTGGGGTGAATGTATGACATTGTTCTGCATTCTGTCCATCAACGGATGGTTTTGCATTTGTCACCCCGAGTGGGATGGGTATGCCCAGACACGGGTCCTGCGCTCTCCATGCCTCTGAAATCAAGCTATCCAGGCTGAAGAGGGGTGAAACCCCGAAACCGGTCCTAGGATGCTTGTTTCCAGTCCAGGGAGGACCTGGCTTGGCAGTTCGGGCTGGACTGTTCCCATGAGGCACAGGGTCAAGACTAATTTGCATATGGCTGGGTTCAAACTGGAATGGCATGGTAAGCAAAAAAACGATGAATTTAGGCCCAGATCTCTGTACTGGGGTGAATGTATGACATTGTTCTGCATTCTGTCCATCAACTGTTGGTTTTGCATTTGTCACCACGAGTGTAACGGGTATGCCCAGACGTGGGTCCCGTGCTCTCCATGCCACTGGAATCAAGCTATCCTGGCTGAAGAGGGATGAAACCCCGAAACCGGTCCTAGGATGCTTGTTTCCAGGCCAGGGAGGACCTTTCTTGGCAGTTCGGGCTGGACTGTTCCCATGAGGCACAGGGTCAAGACTTATTTGCATATGGCTGGGTTCAAACTGGAATGGCATAGTGAGCAAAAAAACGATGGATTTAGGCCCAGATCTCTGTACTGGGGTGAATGCATGACATTGTTCTGCATTCTGTCCATCAACTGTTGGTTTTGCATTTGTCACCACGAGTGGAACGGGTATGCCCAGACGTGGGTCCCGTGCTCTCCATGCCACTGGAATCAAGCTATCCTGGCTGAAGAGGGGTGAAACCCCTAAACCAGTCCTTGGATGCTTGTATCCAGTCCAGGGAGGAACGGGCTTGGCAGTTTGGGCTGGACTGTTCCCATGAGGCATAGGGTCAAAAATGATTTGCATTTGGCTGGGTTCAAACTTGAATGGCATGGTGAGCAAAAAAATCGATGGATTTAGGCCCAGGTCTCTGTACTGGGGAGAATGTATGACAATGTTCTGCATTCTTTCCATCAACTGTTGGTTTTGCATTTGTCACCCTGAGTGGGACGGGTATGCTGAGACGTAGGTCTCATGCTCTCCATGCCACTGGAATCAAGCTATCCTGGCTGAAGAGGGGTGAAACCCCCAAACCGGTCCTAGGATGCTTGTTTCGTGTCCAGGGAGGACCTGGCAAGGCAGTTCGGGTTGGACTGTTCCCATGAGGCCCAGGGTCAAGACTGATTTGCTTATGGCTGGGTTCAAACTGGAATGGCATGGTGAGCAAAAAAACAATGGATTTAGGCCCAGATCTCTGTACTGGGGTGAATGTATGACATTGTTCTGCATTCTGTCCATCAACTGTTGGTTTTGTATTTGTCACCCCGAGTGGGACGGGTGCCCCCAGACGTGGGTCCTGTGCTCTCCATGCCACTGGAATCAAGCTGTCCTGGCTGAAAAGGGGTGAAACCCCGAAACCAGTCCTAGGATGCCTGTTTCCAGTCCAGGGAAGAACTGGCTTGGCAGTTCGGGCTGGACTGTTCCCATGAGGCACAGGGCCAAGACTAATTTGCATATGGCTGGGTTCAAACTGGAATGGCATGGAGAGCAAAAAACCGATGGATTTAGGCCCAGATCTCTGTACTGGGGTGAATGTATGACATTGTTCTGCATTCTGTCCATCAACTGTTGGTTTTGCATTTGTCACCACGAGTGGAACGGGTATGCCCAGACGTGGGTCCCGTGCTCTCCATGCCACTGGAATCAAGCTATCCTGGCTGAAGAGGGGTGAAACCCCTAAACCAGTCCTAGGATGCTTGTATCCAGTCCAGGGAGGACCGGGCTTGGCAGTTTGGGCTGGACTGTTACCATGAGGCACAGGGTTAAAAATGATTTGCATTTGGCTGGGTTCAAACTTGAATGGCATGGTGAGCAAAAAAAATCAATGGATTTAGGCCCAGGTCTCTGTACTGGGGAGAATGTATGACATTGTTCTGCATTCTGTCCATCAACTGTTGGTTTTGTATTTGTCACCCCGAGTGGGACGGGTATGCCCAGACTTGGATCCCGTGCTCTCTGTCCCACTGGAATCAAGGTATAATGGCTGAAGAGGGGTGAAACCCCGAAACCGGTCCTAGGATGCTTGTTTCCAGTCCAGGGAGGACCTGGCTTGGCAGTTCAGGCTGGATTGTTCCCATGAGGCACTGGGTCAAGACGGATTTGCATATGGCTGAGTTCAAACTGGAATGACATGGTGAGCAAAAAAACGATGGATTTAGGCCCAGATCTCTGTACTGGGGTGAATGTATGACATTGTTCTGCATTCTGTCCATCAACTGTTGGTTTTGCATTTGTCAGCCCGAGTGGGGCGGATATGCCCAGACGTGGTTCCCGTGCTCTCCATGCCACTGGAATCAAGCTAACCTGGCTGAAGAGGGGTGAAACCCCGAAACCGGTCCTAGGATGCTTGTTTCCAGTCCAGGGAGGATCTGGCTTGGCAGTTCAGGCTGGACTGTTCCCATGAGGCACAGGGTCAAGACTCATTTGCATATGGCTGGGTTCAAACTGGAATGGCATGGTGAGCAAAAAAACGATGGATTTAGGCCCAGATCTCTGTACTGGTGTGAATGTATGACATTGTTCTGCATTCTGTCCATCAACTGTTGGCTTTGTATTTGTCACCCCGAGTGGGACGGGTATGCCCAGACGTGGATCCCGTGCTCTCCATCCCACTGGAATCAAGCTATCCTGGCTGAAGAGGGGTGAAACCCCGAAACCGGTCCTAGGATGCTTGTTTGCAGTCCAGGGAAGACCTGGGTTGGCCGTTCAGGTTGGACTGTTCCCATGAGTCACAGGGTCAAGACTGATTTGCATGTGGCTGGGTTCAAACTGGAATGGCATGGTAAGCAAAAAAACAATGAATTTAGGCCCAGATCTCTGTACTGGGGTGAATGTATGACATTGTTCTATATTCTGTCCATCAACTGTTGGTTTTGCATTTGTCACCCCGAGTGGAACGGGTATGCCCAGACGTGGGTACCGTGCTCTCCATGCCACTGGAATCAAGCTATCTTGGCTGAAGAGGGGTGAAACCCCGAAACCAGTCCTAGGATGCTTGTATCCAGTCCAGGGAGGACCTGGCTTGGCAGTTCGGGCTAGACTGTTCCCATGAGGCACAGGGTAAAAACTGATTTGCATATGGCTGGGTTCAAACTGGAATGGCATGGTGAGCAAAAAAACAATGGATTTAGGCCCAGATCTCTGTACTGGGGTGAATGTATGACATTGTTCTGCATTCTGTCCATCAACGGATGGTTTTGCATTTGTCACCCCGAGTGGGATGGGTATGCCCAGACACGGGTCCTGCGCTCTCCATGCCTCTGAAATCAAGCTATCCAGGCTGAAGAGGGGTGAAACCCCGAAACCGGTCCTAGGATGCTTGTTTCCAGTCCAGGGAGGACCTGGCTTGGCAGTTCGGGCTGGACTGTTCCCATGAGGCACAGGGTCAAGACTAATTTGCATATGGCTGGGTTCAAACTGGAATGGCATGGTAAGCAAAAAAACGATGAATTTAGGCCCAGATCTCTGTACTGGGGTGAATGTATGACATTGTTCTGCATTCTGTCCATCAACTGTTGGTTTTGCATTTGTCACCACGAGTGTAACGGGTATGCCCAGACGTGGGTACCGTGCTCTCCATGCCACTGGAATCAAGCTATCTTGGCTGAAGAGGGGTGAAACCCCGAAACCAGTCCTAGGATGCTTGTATCCAGTCCAGGGAGGACCTGGCTTGGCAGTTCGGGCTAGACTGTTCCCATGAGGCACAGGGTAAAAACTGATTTGCATATGGCTGGGTTCAAACTGGAATGGCATGGTGAGCAAAAAAACAATGGATTTAGGCCCAGATCTCTGTACTGGGGTGAATGTATGACATTGTTCTGCATTCTGTCCATCAACGGATGGTTTTGCATTTGTCACCCCGAGTGGGATGGGTATGCCCAGACACGGGTCCTGCGCTCTCCATGCCTCTGAAATCAAGCTATCCAGGCTGAAGAGGGGTGAAACCCCGAAACCGGTCCTAGGATGCTTGTTTCCAGTCCAGGGAGGACCTGGCTTGGCAGTTCGGGCTGGACTGTTCCCATGAGGCACAGGGTCAAGACTAATTTGCATATGGCTGGGTTCAAACTGGAATGGCATGGTAAGCAAAAAAACGATGAATTTAGGCCCAGATCTCTGTACTGGGGTGAATGTATGACATTGTTCTGCATTCTGTCCATCAACTGTTGGTTTTGCATTTGTCACCACGAGTGTAACGGGTATGCCCAGACGTGGGTCCCGTGCTCTCCATGCCACTGGAATCAAGCTATCCTGGCTGAAGAGGGATGAAACCCCGAAACCGGTCCTAGGATGCTTGTTTCCAGGCCAGGGAGGACCTTTCTTGGCAGTTCGGGCTGGACTGTTCCCATGAGGCACAGGGTCAAGACTTATTTGCATATGGCTGGGTTCAAACTGGAATGGCATAGTGAGCAAAAAAACAATGGATTTAGGCCCAGATCTCTGTACTGGGGTGAATGCATGACATTGTTCTGCATTCTGTCCATCAACTGTTGGTTTTGCATTTGTCACCACAAGTGGAACGGGTATGCCCAGACGTGGGTCCCGTGCTCTCCATGCCACTGGAATCAAGCTATCCTGGCTGAAGAGGGGTGAAACCCCTAAACCAGTCCTTGGATGCTTGTATCCAGTCCAGGGAGGAACGGGCTTGGCAGTTTGGGCTGGACTGTTCCCATGAGGCATAGGGTCAAAAATGATTTGCATTTGGCTGGGTTCAAACTTGAATGGCATGGTGAGCAAAAAAATCGATGGATTTAGGCCCAGGTCTCTGTACTGGGGAGAATGTATGACAATGTTCTGCATTCTTTCCATCAACTGTTGGTTTTGCATTTGTCACCCTGAGTGGGACGGGTATGCTGAGACGTAGGTCTCATGCTCTCCATGCCACTGGAATCAAGCTATCCTGGCTGAAGAGGGGTGAAACCCCCAAACCGGTCCTAGGATGCTTGTTTCGTGTCCAGGGAGGACCTGGCAAGGCAGTTCGGGTTGGACTGTTCCCATGAGGCACAGGGTCAAGACTGATTTGCTTATGGCTGGGTTCAAACTGGAATGGCATGGTGAGCAAAAAAACAATGGATTTAGGCCCAGATCTCTGTACTGGGGTGAATGTATGACATTGTTCTGCATTCTGTCCATCAACTGTTGGTTTTGTATTTGTCACCCCGAGTGGGACGGGTGCCCCCAGACGTGGGTCCTGTGCTCTCCATGCCACTGGAATCAAGCTGTCCTGGCTGAAAAGGGGTGAAACCCCGAAACCAGTCCTAGGATGCCTGTTTCCAGTCCAGGGAAGAACTGGCTTGGCAGTTCGGGCTGGACTGTTCCCATGAGGCACAGGGTGAAGAATGATTTGCATATGGCTGGGTTCAAACTGGAATGGCATGGTGAGCAAAAAAACGATGGATTTAGGCCCAGATCTCTGTACTGGGGTGAATGTATGACATTGTTCTGCATTCTGTCCATCAACTGTTGGTTTTGCATTTGTCACCCCGAGTGGGATGGGTATGCCCAGACGTGGGTCCCATGCTCTCCATGCCTCTGGAATCAAGCTATCCAGGCTGAAGAGGGGTGAAACCCCGAAACCGGTCCTAGGATGCTTGTTTCCAGTCCAGGGAGCACCTGGCTTGGCAGTTCGGGCAGGACTATTCCCATGAGGCACAGGGTCAAGACTGATTTGCATATGGCTGGGTTCAAACTGGAATGGCATGGTGAGCAAAAAAATGATGGATTTAGGCCCAGATCTCTGTACTGGGGTGAATGTATTACATCGTTCTGCATTCTGTTCAACCACTGTTGGTTTTGCATTTGTCACCACGAGTGGAACGGGTATGCCCAGACGTGGGTCCCGTGCTCTCCATGCCACTGGAATCAAGCTATCCTGGCTGAAGAGGGATGAAACCATGAAACCGGTCCTAGGAAGCTTGTTTCCAGTCCATGGAGCACCTGGCGTGGCAGTTCGGGCTGGACTGTGCCCATGAGGCACAGGGTCAACACTAATTTGCATATGGCTGGGTTCAAACTGGAATGGCATGGTGAGCAAAAAAACGATGGATTTAGGCCCAGATCCCTGTAGTGGGGTGAATGTATGACATTGTTCTGCATTCTGTCTCTCAACTGTTGGGTTTGCATTTGTTGTCACCCCGAGTGGGACGGGTATGCCCAGACGTGGGTCCCGTGCTCTCCATGCCACTGGAATGAAGCTATCCTGGCTGAAGAGGGGTGGAACCCCGAAACCGGTCCTAGGATGCTTGTTTCCAGTCCAGGGAAGACCTGGGTTGGTCGTTCAGGCTGGACTGTTACCATGAGGCACAGGGTCAAGACTGATTTGCATATGGCTGGGTTCAAACTGGAATGGCATGGTGAGCAAAAATACGATGGATTTAGGCCCAGATCTCTGTACTGGGGTGAATGTATGACATTGTTCTACATTCTGTCCATCAACTGTTGGTTTTGCATTTGTCACCCCTTCGTGGAACGGGTATGCCCAGACGTGGGTCCCGTGCTCTCCATGCCACTGGAATCAAGCTATCCTGGCTGAAGAGAAGTGAAACCCCAAAACCAGTCCTAGTATGCTTGTTTCCAGTCCAGGGAGGACCTGGCTTGGCAGTTCGGGGTGAACTGTTCCCATGAGGCACAGGGTCAAGACTGATTTGCATATGGCTGGGTTTAAACTGGAATGGCATGGTGAGCAAAAAAAAGGAAGGTTTTAGGCCCAAATCTCTGTACTAGAGTGAATGTATGACATTGTTCTGCATTCTGTCCATCAATTGTCGGCTTTGCATTTGTCACCCCGAGTGGGAGGGTATGCCCAGACATGGGTCCCGTGCTCTCCATGCCACTGGAATCAAGCTATCCTGACCGAAGAGAGGTGAATCCCCGAAACCGGTCGTAGGATGCTTGTTTTCAGTCCAGGGAGGACCTTTCTTGGCAGTTCGGGCTGGACTGTTCCCATGAGGCCCAGAGCAAGACTGATTTGCATATGGCTGGGTTCAAACTGGAATGGCATGGTGAGCAAAAAAATGATGGATTTAGGCCCAGATATCTGTACTAGAGTGAATGTATGACATTGTTCTGCATTCTGTCCATCAATTGTCGGCTTTGCATTTGTCACCCCGAGTGGGAGGGTATGCCCAGACATGGGTCCCGTGCTCTCCATGCCACTGGAATCAAGCTATCCTGGCTGAAGAGAAGTGAAACCCCAAAACCAGTCCTAGTATGCTTGTTTCCAGTCCAGGGAGGACCTGGCTTGGCAGTTCGGGGTGAACTGTTCCCATGAGGCACAGGGTCAAGACTGATTTGCATATGGCTGGGTTTAAACTGGAATGGCATGGTGAGCAAAAAAACGATGGTTTTAGGCCCAAATCTCTGTACTAGAGTGAATGTATGACATTGTTCTGCATTCTGTCCATCAATTGTTGGCTTTGCATTTGTCACCCCGAGTGGGAGGGTATGCCCAGACATGGGTCCCGTGCTCTCCATGCCACTGGAATCAAGCTATCCTGACCGAAGAGAGGTGAATCCCCGAAACCGGTCGTAGGATGCTTGTTTTCAGTCCAGGGAGGACCTTTCTTGGCAGTTCGGGCTGGACTGTTCCCATGAGGCCCAGAGCAAGACTGATTTGCATATGGCTGGGTTCAAACTGGAATGGCATGGTGAGCAAAAAAATGATGGATTTAGGCCCAGATATCTGTACTGGGGTGAATGTATGACATTGCTCTGCATTCTGTCCATCAACTGTTGGTTTTGCACTTGTCACCCCGAGTGGGACGGGTATGCCCAGACGCGGGTCCCGTGCTCTCCATGTCACTGGAATCAAGCTACCCTGGCTGAAGAGGGGTGAAACCCCGAAACCGGTCCTAGGATGCTTGTTTCCAGTCCAGGGAGGACCTGGCTTGGCAGTTCAGGCTGGACTGTTCCTATGAGGCACAGGGTCAAGACTGATTTGCATATGGCTGGGTTCAAACTGGAATGGCATGGTGAGCAAAAATACGATGGATTTAGGCCCAGATCTCTGTACTGGGGTGAATTTATGACATTGTTCTACATTCTGTCCATCAACTGTTGGGTTTGCATTTGTCACCCCGAGTGGGACGGGTATGCCCAGACGTGGGTCCCGTGCTCTCCATGCCACTGGAATCAAGCTATCCTGACTGAAGAGGGGTGGAACCCCAAAACCGGTCCTAGGATGCTTGTTTCCAGTCCAGGGAAGACTTGGGTTGGCCGTTCAGGCTGGACTGTTACCATGAGGCACAGGGTCAAGAATGATTTGCATATGGCTGGGTTCAAACTGGAATGGCATGGTGAGCAAAAATACGATGGATTTAGGCCCAGATCTCTGTACTGGGGTGAATGTATGACATTGTTCTACATTCTGTCCATCAACTGTTGGTTTTGCATTTGTCACCCCTTCGTGGAACTGGTATGCCCAGACGTGGGTCCCGTGCTCTCCATGCCACTGGAATCAAGCTATCCTGGCTGAAGAGGGGTGAAACCCCAAAACCGGTACTAGTATGCTTGTTTCCAGTCCAGGGAGGACCTGGCTTGGCAGTTCGGGGTGAACTGTTCCCATGAGGCACAGGGTCAAGACTGATTTGCATATGGCTGGGTTTAAACTGGAATGGCATGGTGAGCAAAAAAACAATGGTTTTAGTCCTAAATCTCTGTACTAGAGTGAATGTATGACATTGTTCTGCATTCTGTCCATCAACTGTTTGCTTTGCATTTGTCACCCTGAGTGGGAGGGTATGCCCAGACATGGGTCCCGTGCTCTCCATGCCACTGGAATCAAGCTATCCTGGCCAAAGAGAGGTGAATCCCCGAAACCGGTCGTAGGATGCTTGTTTTCAGTCCAGGGAGGACCTTTCTTGGCAGTTCGGGCTGGACTGTTCCGATGAGGCACAGGGTCAAGACTGATTTGCATATGGCTGGGTTCAAACTGGAATGGCATGGTGAGCAAAAAAATGATGGATTTAGGCCCAGATCTCTGTACTGGGGTGAATGTATGACATTGCTCTGCATTCTGTCCATCAACTGTTGGTTTTGCATTTGTTACCCCGAGTGGGACGGGTATGCCCAGACGCGGGTCCCGTGCTCTCCATGTCACTGGAATCAAGGTACCCTGGCTGAAGAGGGGTGAAACCCCGAAACCGGTCCTAGGATGCTTGTTTGCAGTCCAGGGAAGACCTGGGTTGGCCGTTCAGGCTGGACTGTTCCCATGAGTCACAGGGTCAAGACTGATTTGCATGTGGCTGGGTTCAAACTGGAATGGCATGGTGAGCAAAAAAACAATGAATTTAGGCCCAGATCTCTGTACTGGGGTGAATGTATGACATTGTTCTACATTCTGTCCATCAACTGTTGGTTTTGCATTTGTCACCCCGAGTGGAACGGGTATGCCCAGACGTGGGTACCGTGCTCTACAAGCCACTGGAATCAAGCTATCCTGGCTGAAGAGGGGTTAAACCCCGAAACCGGTCCTAGGATGCTTGTTTCCAGTCCAGGGAGGACCTGGCTTGGCAGTTCAGGCTGGACTGTTCCCATGAGGCACAGGGTCAAGACTGATTTGCATATGGCTGAGTTCAAACTGGAATGACATGGTGAGCAAAAAAACGATGGATTTAGGCCCAGATCTCTGTACTGGGGTGAATGTATGACATTGTTCTGCATTCTGTCCATCAACTGTTGGTTTTGCATTTGTCACCCCGAGTGGGATGGGTATGCCCAGACGTGGGTCCCGTGCTTTCCATGCCACTGGAATCAAGTTATCCTGGCTGAAGAGGGGTGAAACCCCGAAACCGGTTCTAGGATGCTTGTTTCCAGGCCAGGGAGGACCTTTCTTGGTAGTTCGGGCTGGACTGTTCCCATGAGTCACAGGGTCAAGACTGATTTGCATATGGCTGGGTTCAAACTGGAATGGCATGGTGAGCAAAAAAACTATGGATTTAGGCCCAGATCTCTGTACTGGGGTGAATGTATGACATTGTTCTGCATTCTGTCCATCAACATATGGTTTTGCATTTGTCACCCCGAGTGGGATGGGTATGCCCAGACGTGGGTCCTGTGCTCTCCATGCCTCTGGAATCAAGCTATCCAGGCTGAAGAGGGGTGAAACCCCTTAACCGGTCCTAGGATGCTTGTTTCCAGTCCAGGGAGGACCTGGCTTGGCAGTTCGGGCTGGACTGTTCCCATGAGGCACAGGGTCAAGACTAATTTGCATATGGCTGGGTTCAAACTGGAATGGCATGGTGAGCAAAAAAACGATGGATTTAGGCCCAGATCTCTGTACTGGGGTGAATGTATGACATTGTTCTGCATTCTGTCCATCAACTGTTGGTTTTGCATTTGTCACCACGAGTGGAACGGGTATGCCCAGACGTGGGTCCCGTGCTCTCCATGCCACTGGAATCAAGCTATCCTGGCTGAAGAGGGGTGGAACCCCGAAACCGGTCCTAGGATGCTTGTTTCCAGTCCAGGGAAGACCTGGGTTGGCCGTTCAGGCTGGACTGTTACCATGAGGCACAGGGTCAAGACTGATTTGCATATGGCTGGGTTCAAACTGGAATGGCATGGTGAGCAAAAATACGATGGATTTAGGCCCAGATCTCTGTACTGGGGTGAATGTATGACATTGTTCTACATTCTGTCCATCAACTGTTGGTTTTGCATTTGTCACCCCTTCGTGGAACGGGTATGCCCAGACGTGGGTCCCGTGCTCTCCATGCCACTGGAATCAAGCTATCCTGGCTGAAGAGAAGTGAAACCCCAAAACCAGTCCTAGTATGCTTGTTTCCAGTCCAGGGAGGACCTGGCTTGGCAGTTCGGGGTGAACTGTTCCCATGAGGCACAGGGTCAAGACTGATTTGCATATGGCTGGGTTTAAACTGGAATGGCATGGTGAGCAAAAAAAAGGAAGGTTTTAGGCCCAAATCTCTGTACTAGAGTGAATGTATGACATTGTTCTGCATTCTGTCCATCAATTGTCGGCTTTGCATTTGTCACCCCGAGTGGGAGGGTATGCCCAGACATGGGTCCCGTGCTCTCCATGCCACTGGAATCAAGCTATCCTGACCGAAGAGAGGTGAATCCCCGAAACCGGTCGTAGGATGCTTGTTTTCAGTCCAGGGAGGACCTTTCTTGGCAGTTCGGGCTGGACTGTTCCCATGAGGCCCAGAGCAAGACTGATTTGCATATGGCTGGGTTCAAACTGGAATGGCATGGTGAGCAAAAAAATGATGGATTTAGGCCCAGATATCTGTACTGGGGTGAATGTATGACATTGCTCTGCATTCTGTCCATCAACTGTTGGTTTTGCACTTGTCACCCCGAGTGGGACGGGTATGCCCAGACGCGGGTCCCGTGCTCTCCATGTCACTGGAATCAAGCTACCCTGGCTGAAGAGGGGTGAAACCCCGAAACCGGTCCTAGGATGCTTGTTTCCAGTCCAGGGAGGACCTGGCTTGGCAGTTCAGGCTGGACTGTTCCTATGAGGCACAGGGTCAAGACTGATTTGCATATGGCTGGGTTCAAACTGGAATGGCATGGTGAGCAAAAATACGATGGATTTAGGCCCAGATCTCTGTACTGGGGTGAATTTATGACATTGTTCTACATTCTGTCCATCAACTGTTGGGTTTGCATTTGTCACCCCGAGTGGGACGGGTATGCCCAGACGTGGGTCCCGTGCTCTCCATGCCACTGGAATCAAGCTATCCTGGCTGAAGAGGGGTGGAACCCCAAAACCGGTCCTAGGATGCTTGTTTCCAGTCCAGGGAAGACTTGGGTTGGCCGTTCAGGCTGGACTGTTACCATGAGGCACAGGGTCAAGACTGATTTGCATATGGCTGGGTTCAAACTGGAATGGCATGGTGAGCAAAAATACGATGGATTTAGGCCCAGATCTCTGTACTGGGGTGAATGTATGACATTGTTCTACATTCTGTCCATCAACTGTTGGTTTTGCATTTGTCACCCCTTCGTGGAACTGGTATGCCCAGACGTGGGTCCCGTGCTCTCCATGCCACTGGAATCAAGCTATCCTGGCTGAAGAGGGGTGAAACCCCAAAACCGGTACTAGTATGCTTGTTTCCAGTCCAGGGAGGACCTGGCTTGGCAGTTCGGGGTGAACTGTTCCCATGAGGCACAGGGTCAAGACTGATTTGCATATGGCTGGGTTTAAACTGGAATGGCATGGTGAGCAAAAAAACAATGGTTTAGGCCCAAATCTCTGTACTAGAGTGAATGTATGAGATTGTTCTGCATTCTGTCCATCAACTGTTTGCTTTGCATTTGTCACCCTGAGTGGGAGGGTATGCCCAGACATGGGTCCCGTGCTCTCCATGCCACTGGAATCAAGCTATCCTGGCCAAAGAGAGGTGAATCCCCGAAACCGGTCGTAGGATGCTTGTTTTCAGTCCAGGGAGGACCTTTCTTGGCAGTTCGGGCTGGACTGTTCCGATGAGGCACAGGGTCAAGACTGATTTGCATATGGCTGGGTTCAAACTGGAATGGCATGGTGAGCAAAAAAATGATGGATTTAGGCCCAGATCTCTGTACTGGGGTGATTGTATGACATTGCTCTGCATTCTGTCCATCAACTGTTGGTTTTGCATTTGTTATCCCGAGTGGGACGGGTATGCCCAGACGCGGGTCCCGTGCTCTCCATGTCACTGGAATCAAGGTACCCTGGCTGAAGAGGGGTGAAACCCCGAAACCGGTCCTAGGATGCTTGTTTGCAGTCCAGGGAAGACCTGGGTTGGCCGTTCAGGCTGGACTGTTCCCATGAGTCACAGGGTCAAGACTGATTTGCATGTGGCTGGGTTCAAACTGGAATGGCATGGTGAGCAAAAAAACAATGAATTTAGGCCCAGATCTCTGTACTGGGGTGAATGTATGACATTGTTCTACATTCTGTCCATCAACTGTTGGTTTTGCATTTGTCACCCCGAGTGGAACGGGTATGCCCAGACGTGGGTACCGTGCTCTACAAGCCACTGGAATCAAGCTATCCTGGCTGAAGAGGGGTTAAACCCCGAAACCGGTCCTAGGATGCTTGTTTCCAGTCCAGGGAGGACCTGGCTTGGCAGTTCAGGCTGGACTGTTCCCATGAGGCACAGGGTCAAGACTGATTTGCATATGGCTGAGTTCAAACTGGAATGACATGGTGAGCAAAAAAACGATGGATTTAGGCCCAGATCTCTGTACTGGGGTGAATGTATGACATTGTTCTGCATTCTGTCCATCAACTGTTGGTTTTGCATTTGTCACCCCGAGTGGGATGGGTATGCCCAGACGTGGGTCCTGTGCTCTCCATGCCTCTGGAATCAAGCTATCCAGGCTGAAGAGGGGTGAAACCCCTTAACCGGTCCTAGGATGCTTGTTTCCAGTCCAGGGAGGACCTGGCTTGGCAGTTCGGGCTGGACTGTTCCCATGAGGCACAGGGTCAAGACTAATTTGCATATGGCTGGGTTCAAACTGGAATGGCATGGTGAGCAAAAAAACGATGGATTTAGGCCCAGATCTCTGTACTGGGGTGAATGTATGACATTGTTCTGCATTCTGTCCATCAACTGTTGGTTTTGCATTTGTCACCACGAGTGGAACGGGTATGCCCAGACGTGGGTCCCGTGCTCTCCATGCCACTGGAATCAAGCTATCCTGGCTGAAGAGGGGTGAAACCCCTAAACCAGTCCTAGGATGCTTGTATCCAGTCCAGGGAGGACCGGGCTTGGCAGTTTGGGCTGGACTGTTACCATGAGGCACAGGGTCAAAAATTATTTGCATTTGGCTGGGTTCAAACTTGAATGGCATGGTGAGCAAAAAAAATCAATGGATTTAGGCCCAGGTCTCTGTACTGGGGAGAATGTATGACATTGTTCTGCATTCTGTCCATCAACTGTTGGTTTTGCATTTGTCACCCCGAGTGGGACGGGTATGCCCAGACTTGGATCCCGTGCTCTCCGTCCCACTGGAATCAAGGTATCATGGCTGAAGAGGGGTGAAACCCCGAAACCGGTCCTAGGATGCTTGTTTCCAGTCCAGGGAGGACCTGGCTTGGCAGTTCAGGCTGGACTGTTCCCATGAGGCACAGGGTCAAGACGGATTTGCATATGGCTGAGTTCAAACTGGAATGACATGGTGAGCAAAAAAACGATGGATTTAGGCCCAGATCTCTGTACTGGGGTGAATGTATGACATTGTTCTGCATTCTGTCCATCAACTGTTGGTTTTGCATTTGTCACCCCGAGTGGGATGGGTATGCCCAGACGTGGGTCCCGTGCTCTCCATGCCACTGGAATCAAGCTATCCTGGCTGAAGAGGGGTGAAACTCCGAAACCGGTCCTAGGATGCTTGTTTCCAGGCCAGGGAGGACCTTTCTTGGCAGTTCGGGCTGGACTGTTCCCATGAGGCACAGGGTCAAGACTGATTTGCATATGGCTGGGTTCAAACTGGAATGGCATGGTGAGCAAAAAAACGATGGATTTAGGCCCAGATCTCTGTACTGGGGTGAATGTATGACATTGTTCTGCATTCTGTCCATCAACTGTTGGCTTTGTATTTGTCACCCGAGTGGGACGGGTATGCCCAGACGTGGATCCCGTGCTCTCCATCCCACTGGAATCAAGCTATCCTGGCTGAAGAGGGGTGAAACCCCGAAACCGGTCCTAGGATGCTTGTTTGCAGTCCAGGGAAGACCTGGGTTGGCCGTTCAGGCTGGACTGTTCCCATGAGTCACAGGGTCAAGACTGATTTGCATGTGGCTGGGTTCAAACCGGAATGGCATGGTGAGCAAAAAAACAATGAATTTAGGCCCAGATCTCTGTACTGGGTTGAATGTATGACATTGTTCTACATTCTGTCCATCAACTGTTGGTTTTGCATTTGTCACCCCGAGTGGAACGGGTATGCCCAGACGTGGGTACCGTGCTCTCCATGCCACTGGAATCAAGCTATCCAGGCTGAAGAGGGGTGAAACCCCGAAACCGGTCCTAGGATGCTTGTTTCCAGTCCAGGGAGGACCTGGCTTGGCAGTTCGGGCTGGACTGTTCCCATGAGGCACAGGGTCAAGACTAATTTGCATATGGCTGGGTTCAAACTGGAATGGCATGGTGAGCAAAAAAACGATGAATTTAGGCCCAGATCTCTGTACTGGGGTGAATGTATGACATTGTTCTGCATTCTGTCCATCAACTGTTGGTTTTGCATTTGTCACCACGAGTGGAACGGGTATGCCCAGACGTGGGTCCCGTGCTCTCCATTCCCTTGGAATCAAGCTATCCTGTCTGAAGAGGGGTGAAACCCCTAAAATAGTCCTAGGATGCTTGTATCCAGTCCAGGGAGGACCAGGCTTGGCAGTTTGGGCTGGACTGTTACCATGAGGCACAGGGTCAAAAATGATTTGCATTTGGCTGGGTTCAAACTTGAATGGCATGGTGAGCAAAAAAAATCAATGGATTTAGGCCCAGGTCTCTGTACTGGGGTGAATGTATGACATTGTTCTGCATTCTGTCCATCAACTGTTGGTTTTGCATTTGTCAGCCCGAGTGGGGCGGATATGCCCAGACGTGGTTCCGGTGCTCTCCATGCCACTGGAATCAAGCTAACCTGGCTGAAGAGGGGTGAAACCCCGAAACCGGTCCTAGGATGCTTGTTTCCAGTCCAGGGAGGACCTGGCTTGGCAGTTCAGGCTGGACTGTTCCCATGAGGCACAGGGTCAAGACTCATTTGCATATGGCTGGGTTCAAACTGGAATGGCATGGTGAGCAAAAAAACAATGGCTTTAGGCCCAGATCTCTGTACTGGGGTGAATGTATGACATTGTTCTGCATTCTGTCCATCAACTGTTGGCTTTGTATTTGTCACCCCGAGTGGGACGGGTATGCCCAGACGTGGATCCCGTGCTCTCCATCCCACTGGAATCAAGCTATCCTGGCTGAAGAGGGGTGAAACCCCGAAACCGGTCCTAGGATGCTTCTTTCCAGTCCAGGGAGGACCTGGCTTAGCAGTTCGGGCTGGACTGTTCCCATGAGGCACAGGGTCAAGACTAATTTGCATATGGCTGGGTTCAAACTGGAATGGCATGGTGAGCAAAAAAACGATGGATTTAGGCCCAGATCTCTGTACTGGGGTGAATGTATGACATTGTTCTGCATTCTGTCCATCAACTGTTGGTTTTGCATTTGTCACCACGAGTGGAACGGGTATGCCCAGACGTGGGTCCCGTGCTCTCCATGCCACTGGAATCAAGCTATCCTGGCTGAAGAGAGGTGAATCCCCGAAACCGGTCGTAGGATGCTTGCTTTCAGTCCAGGGAGGACCTTTCTTGGCAGTTCGGGCTGGACTGTTCCCATGAGGCACAGAGCAAGACTGATTTGCATATGGCTGGGTTTAAACTGGAATGGCATGGTGAGCTAAACAACGATGGTTTTAGGCCCAAATATCTGTACTGGGGTGAATGTATGACATTGCTTTGTATTCTGTCCATCAACTGTTGGTTTTGCACTTGTCACCCCGAGTGGGACGGGTATGCCCAGACGCGGGTCCCGTGCTCTCCATGTCACTGGAATCAAGATACCCTGGCTGAAGAGGGGTTAGACCCCGAAACCGGTCCTAGGATGCTTGTTTCCAGTCCAGGGAGGACCTGGCTTGGCAGTTCAGGCTGGACTGTTCCCATGAGGCACAGGGTCAAGACTGATTTGCATATGGCTGAGTTCAAACTGGAATGACATGGTGAGCAAAAAAACGATGGATTTAGGCCCAGATCTCTGTACTGGGGTGAATGTATGACATTATTCTGCACTCTGTCCATCAACTGTTGGTTTTGCATTTGTCACCCCGAGTGGGATGGGTATGCCCAGACGTGGGTCCCGTGCTCTCCATGCCACTGGAATCAAGCTATCCTGGCTGAAGAGGGGTGAAACTCCGAAACCGGTCCTAGGATGCTTGTTTCCAGGCTAGGGAGGACCTTTCTTGGCAGTTCGGGCTGGACTGTTCCCATGAGGCACAGGGTCAAGACTGATTTGCATATGGCTGGGTTCAAACTGGAATGGCATGGTGAGCAAAAAAACCATGGATTTAGGCCCAGATCTCTGTACTGGGGTGAATGTATGACATTGTTCTGCATTCTGTCCATCAACTGTTGGCTTTGCATTTGTCAGCCCGAGTGGGTCGGATATGCCCAGACGGGGTTCCCGTGCTCTCCATGCCACTGGAATCAAACTAACCTGGCTGAAGAGGGGTGAAACCCCGAAACCGGTCCTAGGATGCTTGTTTCCAGTCTAGGGAGGACCTGGCTTGGCAGTTCAGGCTGGACTGTTCCCATGAGGCACAGGGTCAAGACTCATTTGCATATGGCTGGGTTCAAACTGGAATGGCATGGTGAGCAAAAAAATGATGGATTTAGGCCCAGATCTCTGTACTGGGGTGAATGTATGACATTGTTCTGCATTCTGTCCATCAACTGTTGGCTTTGTATTTGTCACCCCGAGTGGGACGGGTATGCCCAGACGTGGATCCCGTGCTCTCCATCCCACTGGAATCAAGCTATCCTGGCTGAAGAGGGGTGAAACCCCGAAACCGGTCCTAGGATGCTTGTTTCCAGTCCAGGGAGGACCTGGCTTGGCAGTTCAGGCTGGACTGTTCCTATGAGGCACAGGGTCAAGACTGATTTGCATATGGCTGGGTTCAAACTGGAATGGCATGGTGAGCAAAAATACGATGGATTTAGGCCCAGATCTCTGTACTGGGGTGAATGTATGACATTGTTCTACATTCTGTCCATCAACTGTTGGGTTTGCATTTGTCACCCCGAGTTGGACGGGTATGCCCAGACGTGGATCCCGTGCTCTCCGTCCCACTGGAATCAAGGTATCCTGGCTGAAGAGGGGTTAGACCCCGAAACCGGTCCTAGGATGCTTGTTTCCAGTCCAGGGAGGACCTGGCTTGGCAGTTCAGGCTGGACTGTTCACATGAGGCACAGGGTCAAGACTGATTTGCATATGGCTGAGTTCAAACTGGAATGACATGGTGAGCAAAAAAACGATGGATTTAGGCCCAGATCTCTGTACTGGGGTGAATGTATGACATTGTTCTGCATTCTGTCCATCAACTGTTGGTTTTGCATTTGTCACACCGAGTGGGATGGGTATGCCCAGACGTGGGTCCCGTGCTCTCCATGCCACTGGAATCAAGCTATCCTGGCTGAAGAGGGGTGAAACTCTGAAACCGGTCCTAGGATGCTTGTTTCCAGGCCAGGGAGGACCTTTCTTGGCAGTTCGGGCTGGACTGTTCCCATGAGGCACAGGGTCAAGACTGATTTGCATATGGCTGGGTTCAAACTGGAATGGCATGGTGAGCAAAAAAACGATGGATTTAGGCCCAGATCTCTGTACTGGGGTGAATGTATGACATTGTTCTGCATTCTGTCCATTAACTGTTGGCTTTGCATTTGTCAGCCCGAGTGGGGCGGATATGCCCAGACGGGGTTCCCATGCTCTCCATGCCACTGGAATCAAGCTAACCTGGCTGAAGAGGGGTGAAACCCCGAAACCGGTCCTAGGATGCTTGTTTCCAGTCCAGGGAGGACCTGGCTTGGCAGTTCAGGCTGGACTGTTCCCATGAGGCACAGGGTCAAGACTCATTTGCATATGGCTGGGTTCAAACTGGAATGGCATGGTGAGCAAAAAAACGATGGATTTAGGCCCAGATCTCTGTACTGGGGTGAATGTATGACATTGTTCTGCATTCTGTCCATCAACTGTTGGCTTTGTATTTGTCACCCCGAGTGGGACGGATATGCCCAGACGTGGATCCCGTGCTCTCCATCCCACTGGAATCAAGCTATCCTGGCTGAAGAGGGGTGAAACCCCGAAACCGGTCCTAGGATGCTTGTTTGCAGTCCAGGGAAGACCTGGGTTGGCCGTTCAGGCTGGACTGTTCCCATGAGTCACAGGGTCAAGACTGATTTGCATGTGGCTGGGTTCAAACTGGAATGGCATGGTGAGCAAAAAAACAATGAATTTAGGCCCAGATCTCTGTACTGGGGTGAATGTATGACATTGTTCTACATTCTGTCCATCAACTGTTGGTTTTGCATTTGTCACCACGAGTGGAACGGGTATGCCCAGACGTGGGTCCCGTGCTCTCCATTCCACTGGAATAAAGCTATCCTGGCTGAAGAGGGGTGAAACCCCTAAAACAGTCCTAGGTTCTTGTATCCAGTCCAGGGAGGACCAGGCTTGGCAGTTTGGGCTGGACTGTTACCATGAGGCACAGGGTCAAAAATGATTTGCATTTGGCTGGGTTCAAATTTGAATGGCATGGTGAGCAAAAAAAATCAATGGATTTAGGCCCAGGTCTCTGTACTGGGGTGAATGTATGACATTGTTCTGCATTCTGTCCATCAACTGTTGGTTTTGCATTTGTCAGCCCGAGTGGGGCGGATATGCCCAGACGTGGTTCCCGTGCTCTCCATGCCACTGGAATCAAGCTAACCTGGCTGAAGAGGGGTGAAACCCCGAAACCGGTCCTAGGATGCTTGTTTCCAGTCCAGGGAGGACCTGGCTTGGCAATTCAGGCTGGACTGTTCCCATGAGGCACAGGGTCAAGACTCATTTGCATATGGCTGGGTTCAAACTGGAATGGCATGGTGAGCAAAAAAACGATGGATTTAGGCCAAGATCTCTGTACTGGGGTGAATGTATGACATTGTTCTACATTCTGTCCATCAACTGTTGGTTTTGCATTTGTCACCCCTTCGTGGAACGGGTATGCCCAGACGTGGGTCCCGTGCTCTCCATGCCACTGGAATCAAGCTATCCTGGCTGAAGAGAAGTGAAACCCCAAAACCAGTCCTAGTATGCTTGTTTCCAGTCCAGGGAGGTCCTGGCTTGGCAGTTCGGGATGAACTGTTCCCATGAGGCACAGGGTCAAGACTGATTTGCATATGGCTGGGTTTAAACTGGAATGGCATGGTGAGCAAAAAAAAGGAAGGTTTTAGGCCCAAATCTCTGTACTAGAGTGAATGTATGACATTGTTCTGCATTCTGTCCATCAATTGTCGGCTTTGCATTTGTCACCCCGAGTGGGAGGGTATGCCCAGACATGGGTCCCGTGCTCTCCATGCCACTGGAATCAAGCTATCCTGACCGAAGAGAGGTGAATCCCCGAAACCGGTCGTAGGATGCTTGTTTTCAGTCCAGGGAGGACCTTTCTTGGCAGTTCGGGCTGGACTGTTCCCATGAGGCCCAGAGCAAGACTGATTTGCATATGGCTGGGTTCAAACTGGAATGGCATGGTGAGCAAAAAAATGATGGATTTAGGCCCAGATATCTGTACTGGGGTGAATGTATGACATTGCTCTGCATTCTGTCCATCAACTGTTGGTTTTGCACTTGTCACCCCGAGTGGGACGGGTATGCCCAGACGCGGGTCCCGTGCTCTCCATGTCACTGGAATCAAGCTACCCTGGCTGAAGAGGGGTGAAACCCCGAAACCGGTCCTAGGATGCTTGTTTCCAGTCCAAGGAGGACCTGGCTTGGCAGTTCAGGCTGGACTGTTCCTATGAGGCACAGGGTCAAGACTGATTTGCATATGGCTGGGTTCAAACTGGAATGGCATGGTGAGCAAAAATACGATGGATTTAGGCCCTGATCTCTGTACTGGGGTGAATTTATGACATTGTTCTACATTCTGTCCATCAACTGTTGGTTTTGCATTTGTCACCCCTTCGTGGAACTGGTATGCCCAGACGTGGGTCCCGTGCTCTCCATGCCACTGGAATCAAGCTATCCTGGCTGAAGAGGGGTGAAACCCCAAAACCGGTACTAGTATGCTTGTTTCCAGTCCAGGGAGGACCTGGCTTGGCAGTTCGGGGTGAACTGTTCCCATGAGGCACAGGGTCAAGACTGATTTGCATATGGCTGGGTTTAAACTGGAATGGCATGGTGAGCAAAAAAACAATGGTTTAGGCCCAAATCTCTGTACTAGAGTGAATGTATGACATTGTTCTGCATTCTGTCCATCAACTGTTTGCTTTGCATTTGTCACCCTGAGTGGGAGGGTATGCCCAGACATGGGTCCCGTGCTCTCCATGCCACTGGAATCAAGCTATCCTGGCCAAAGAGAGGTGAATCCCCGAAACCGGTCGTAGGATGCTTGTTTTCAGTCCAGGGAGGACCTTTCTTGGCAGTTCGGGCTGGACTGTTCCGATGAGGCACAGGGTCAAGACTGATTTGCATATGGCTGGGTTCAAACTGGAATGGCATGGTGAGCAAAAAAATGATGGATTTAGGCCCAGATCTCTGTACTGGGGTGATTGTATGACATTGCTCTGCATTCTGTCCATCAACTGTTGGTTTTGCATTTGTTACCCCGAGTGGGACGGGTATGCCCAGACGCGGGTCCCGTGCTCTCCATGTCACTGGAATCAAGGTACCCTGGCTGAAGAGGGGTGAAACCCCGAAACCGGTCCTAGGATGCTTGTTTGCAGTCCAGGGAAGACCTGGGTTGGCCGTTCAGGCTGGACTGTTCCCATGAGTCACAGGGTCAAGACTGATTTGCATGTGGCTGGGTTCAAACTGGAATGGCACGGTGAGCAAAAAAACAATGAATTTAGGCCCAGATCTCTGTACTGGGGTGAATGTATGACATTGTTCTACATTCTGTCCATCAACTGTTGGTTTTGCATTTGTCACCCCGAGTGGAACGGGTATGCCCAGACGTGGGTACCGTGCTCTACAAGCCACTGGAATCAAGCTAGCCTGGCTGAAGAGGGGTTAAACCCCGAAACCGGTCCTAGGATGCTTGTTTCCAGTCCAGGGAGGACCTGGCTTGGCAGTTCAGGCTGGACTGTTCCCATGAGGCACAGGGTCAAGACTGAATGCATATGGCTGAGTTCAAACTGGAATGACATGGTGAGCAAAAAAACGATGGATTTAGGCCCAGATCTCTGTACTGGGGTGAATGTATGACATTGTTCTGCATTCTGTCCATCAACTGTTGGTTTTGCATTTGTCACCCCGAGTGGGATGGGTATGCCCAGACGTGGGTCCTGTGCTCTCCATGCCTCTGGAATCAAGCTATCCAGGCTGAAGAGGGGTGAAACCCCTTAACCGGTCCTAGGATGCTTGTTTCCAGTCCAGGGAGGACCTGGCTTGGCAGTTCGGGCTGGACTGTTCCCATGAGGCACAGGGTCAAGACTAATTTGCATATGGCTGGGTTCAAACTGGAATGGCATGGTGAGCAAAAAAACGATGGATTTAGGCCCAGATCTCTGTACTGGGGTGAATGTATGACATTGTTCTGCATTCTGTCCATCAACTGTTGGTTTTGCATTTGTCACCACGAGTGGAACGGGTATGCCCAGACGTGGGTCCCGTGCTCTCCATGCCACTGGAATCAAGCTATCCTGGCTGAAGAGGGGTGAAACCCCTAAACCAGTCCTAGGATGCTTGTATCCAGTCCAGGGAGGACCGGGCTTGGCAGTTTGGGCTGGACTGTTACCATGAGGCACAGGGTCAAAAATGATTTGCATTTGGCTGGGTTCAAACTTGAATGGCATGGTGAGCAAAAAAAATCAATGGATTTAGGCCCAGGTCTCTGTACTGGGGAGAATGTATGACAATGTTCTGCATTCTGTCCATCAACTGTTGGTTTTGCATTTGTCACCCCGAGTGGGACGGGTATGCCCAGACTTGGATCCCGTGCTCTCCGTCCCACTGGAATCAAGGTATTATGGCTGAAGAGGGGTGAAACCCCGAAACCGGTCCTAGGATGCTTGTTTCCAGTCCAGGGAGGACCTGGCTTGGCAGTTCAGGCTGGACTGTTCCCATGAGGCACAGGGTCAAGACGGATTTGCATATGGCTGAGTTCAAACTGGAATGACATGGTGAGCAAAAAAACGATGGATTTAGGCCCAGATCTCTGTACTGGGGTGAATGTATGACATTGTTCTGCATTCTGTCCATCAACTGTTGGTTTTGCATTTGTCACCCCGAGTGGGATGGGTATGCCCAGACGTGGGTCCCGTGCTCTCCATGCCACTGGAATCAAGCTATCCTGGCTGAAGAGGGGTGAAACTCCGAAACCGGTCCTAGGATGCTTGTTTCCAGGCCAGGGAGGACCTTTCTTGGCAGTTCGGGCTGGACTGTTCCCATGAGGCACAGGGTCAAGACTGATTTGCATATGGCTGGGTTCAAACTGGAATGGCATGGTGAGCAAAAAAACGATGGATTTAGGCCCAGATCTCTGTACTGGGGTGAATGTATGACATTGTTCTGCATTCTGTCCATCAACTGTTGGCTTTGTATTTGTCACCCGAGTGGGACGGGTATGCCCAGACGTGGATCCCGTGCTCTCCATCCCACTGGAATCAAGCTATCCTGGCTGAAGAGGGGTGAAACCCCGAAACCGGTCCTAGGATGCTTGTTTGCAGTCCAGGGAAGACCTGGGTTGGCCGTTCAGGCTGGACTGTTCCCATGAGTCACAGGGTCAAGACTGATTTGCATGTGGCTGGGTTCAAACCGGAATGGCATGGTGAGCAAAAAAACAATGAATTTAGGCCCAGATCTCTGTACTGGGTTGAATGTATGACATTGTTCTACATTCTGTCCATCAACTGTTGGTTTTGCATTTGTCACCCCGAGTGGAACGGGTATGCCCAGACGTGGGTACCGTGCTCTCCATGCCACTGGAATCAAGCTATCCAGGCTGAAGAGGGGTGAAACCCCGAAACCGGTCCTAGGATGCTTGTTTCCAGTCCAGGGAGGACCTGGCTTGGCAGTTTGGGCTGGACTGTTCCCATGAGGCACAGGGTCAAGACTAATTTGCATATGGCTGGGTTCAAACTGGAATGGCATGGTGAGCAAAAAAACGATGAATTTAGGCCCAGATCTCTGTACTGGGGTGAATGTATGACATTGTTCTGCATTCTGTCCATCAACTGTTGGTTTTGCATTTGTCACCACGAGTGGAACGGGTATGCCCAGACGTGGGTCCCGTGCTCTCCATTCCCTTGGAATCAAGCTATCCTGTCTGAAGAGGGGTGAAACCCCTAAAATAGTCCTAGGATGCTTGTATCCAGTCCAGGGAGGACCAGGCTTGGCAGTTTGGGCTGGACTGTTACCATGAGGCACAGGGTCAAAAATGATTTGCATTTGGCTGGGTTCAAACTTGAATGGCATGGTGAGCAAAAAAAATCAATGGATTTAGGCCCAGGTCTCTGTACTGGGGTGAATGTATGACATTGTTCTGCATTCTGTCCATCAACTGTTGGTTTTGCATTTGTCAGCCCGAGTGGGGCGGATATGCCCAGACGTGGTTCCGGTGCTCTCCATGCCACTGGAATCAAGCTAACCTGGCTGAAGAGGGGTGAAACCCCGAAACCGGTCCTAGGATGCTTGTTTCCAGTCCAGGGAGGACCTGGCTTGGCAGTTCAGGCTGGACTGTTCCCATGAGGCACAGGGTCAAGACTCATTTGCATATGGCTGGGTTCAAACTGGAATGGCATGGTGAGCAAAAAAACAATGGCTTTAGGCCCAGATCTCTGTACTGGGGTGAATGTATGACATTGTTCTGCATTCTGTCCATCAACTGTTGGCTTTGTATTTGTCACCCCGAGTGGGACGGGTATGCCCAGACGTGGATCCCGTGCTCTCCATCCCACTGGAATCAAGCTATCCTGGCTGAAGAGGGGTGAAACCCCGAAACCGGTCCTAGGATGCTTCTTTCCAGTCCAGGGAGGACCTGGCTTAGCAGTTCGGGCTGGACTGTTCCCATGAGGCACAGGGTCAAGACTAATTTGCATATGGCTGGGTTCAAACTGGAATGGCATGGTGAGCAAAAAAACGATGGATTTAGGCCCAGATCTCTGTACTGGGGTGAATGTATGTCATTGTTCTGCATTCTGTCCATCAACTGTTGGTTTTGCATTTGTCACCACGAGTGGAACGGGTATGCCCAGACGTGGGTCCCGTGCTCTCCATGCCACTGGAATCAAGCTATCCTGGCTGAAGAGAGGTGAATCCCCGAAACCGGTCGTAGGATGCTTGCTTTCAGTCCAGGGAGGACCTTTCTTGGCAGTTCGGGCTGGACTGTTCCCATGAGGCACAGAGCAAGACTGATTTGCATATGGCTGGGTTTAAACTGGAATGGCATGGTGAGCTAAACAACGATGGTTTTAGGCCCAAATATCTGTACTGGGGTGAATGTATGACATTGCTTTGTATTCTGTCCATCAACTGTTGGTTTTGCACTTGTCACCCCGAGTGGGACGGGTATGCCCAGACGCGGGTCCCGTGCTCTCCATGTCACTGGAATCAAGATACCCTGGCTGAAGAGGGGTTAGACCCCGAAACCGGTCCTAGGATGCTTGTTTCCAGTCCAGGGTGGACCTGGCTTGGCAGTTCAGACTGGACTGTTCCCATGAGGCACAGGGTCAAGACTGATTTGCATATGGCTGAGATCAAACTGGAATGACATGGTGAGCAAAAAAACGATGGATTTAGGCCCAGATCTCTGTACTGGGGTGAATGTATGACATTATTCTGCATTCTGTCCATCAACTGTTGGCTTTGTATTTGTCACCCGAGTGGGACGGGTATGCCCAGACGTGGATCCCGTGCTCTCCATCCCACTGGAATCAAGCTATCCTGGCTGAAGAGGGGTGAAACCCCGAAACCGGTCCTAGGATGCTTGTTTGCAGTCCAGGGAAGACCTGGGTTGGCCGTTCAGGCTGGACTGTTCCCATGAGTCACAGGGTCAAGACTGATTTGCATGTGGCTGGGTTCAAACCGGAATGGCATGGTGAGCAAAAAAACAATGAATTTAGGCCCAGATCTCTGTACTGGGTTGAATGTATGACATTGTTCTACATTCTGTCCATCAACTGTTGGTTTTGCATTTGTCACCCCGAGTGGAACGGGTATGCCCAGACGTGGGTACCGTGCTCTCCATGCCACTGGAATCAAGCTATCCAGGCTGAAGAGGGGTGAAACCCCGAAACCGGTCCTAGGATGCTTGTTTCCAGTCCAGGGAGGACCTGGCTTGGCAGTTTGGGCTGGACTGTTCCCATGAGGCACAGGGTCAAGACTAATTTGCATATGGCTGGGTTCAAACTGGAATGGCATGGTGAGCAAAAAAACGATGAATTTAGGCCCAGATCTCTGTACTGGGGTGAATGTATGACATTGTTCTGCATTCTGTCCATCAACTGTTGGTTTTGCATTTGTCACCACGAGTGGAACGGGTATGCCCAGACGTGGGTCCCGTGCTCTCCATTCCCTTGGAATCAAGCTATCCTGTCTGAAGAGGGGTGAAACCCCTAAAATAGTCCTAGGATGCTTGTATCCAGTCCAGGGAGGACCAGGCTTGGCAGTTTGGGCTGGACTGTTACCATGAGGCACAGGGTCAAAAATGATTTGCATTTGGCTGGGTTCAAACTTGAATGGCATGGTGAGCAAAAAAAATCAATGGATTTAGGCCCAGGTCTCTGTACTGGGGTGAATGTATGACATTGTTCTGCATTCTGTCCATCAACTGTTGGTTTTGCATTTGTCAGCCCGAGTGGGGCGGATATGCCCAGACGTGGTTCCGGTGCTCTCCATGCCACTGGAATCAAGCTAACCTGGCTGAAGAGGGGTGAAACCCCGAAACCGGTCCTAGGATGCTTGTTTCCAGTCCAGGGAGGACCTGGCTTGGCAGTTCAGGCTGGACTGTTCCCATGAGGCACAGGGTCAAGACTCATTTGCATATGGCTGGGTTCAAACTGGAATGGCATGGTGAGCAAAAAAACAATGGCTTTAGGCCCAGATCTCTGTACTGGGGTGAATGTATGACATTGTTCTGCATTCTGTCCATCAACTGTTGGCTTTGTATTTGTCACCCCGAGTGGGACGGGTATGCCCAGACGTGGATCCCGTGCTCTCCATCCCACTGGAATCAAGCTATCCTGGCTGAAGAGGGGTGAAACCCCGAAACCGGTCCTAGGATGCTTCTTTCCAGTCCAGGGAGGACCTGGCTTAGCAGTTCGGGCTGGACTGTTCCCATGAGGCACAGGGTCAAGACTAATTTGCATATGGCTGGGTTCAAACTGGAATGGCATGGTGAGCAAAAAAACGATGGATTTAGGCCCAGATCTCTGTACTGGGGTGAATGTATGTCATTGTTCTGCATTCTGTCCATCAACTGTTGGTTTTGCATTTGTCACCACGAGTGGAACGGGTATGCCCAGACGTGGGTCCCGTGCTCTCCATGCCACTGGAATCAAGCTATCCTGGCTGAAGAGAGGTGAATCCCCGAAACCGGTCGTAGGATGCTTGCTTTCAGTCCAGGGAGGACCTTTCTTGGCAGTTCGGGCTGGACTGTTCCCATGAGGCACAGAGCAAGACTGATTTGCATATGGCTGGGTTTAAACTGGAATGGCATGGTGAGCTAAACAACGATGGTTTTAGGCCCAAATATCTGTACTGGGGTGAATGTATGACATTGCTTTGTATTCTGTCCATCAACTGTTGGTTTTGCACTTGTCACCCCGAGTGGGACGGGTATGCCCAGACGCGGGTCCCGTGCTCTCCATGTCACTGGAATCAAGATACCCTGGCTGAAGAGGGGTTAGACCCCGAAACCGGTCCTAGGATGCTTGTTTCCAGTCCAGGGAGGACCTGGCTTGGCAGTTCAGGCTGGACTGTTCCCATGAGGCACAGGGTCAAGACTGATTTGCATATGGCTGAGATCAAACTGGAATGACATGGTGAGCAAAAAAACGATGGATTTAGGCCCAGATCTCTGTACTGGGGTGAATGTATGACATTATTCTGCATTCTGTCCATCAACTGTTGGCTTTGTATTTGTCACCCGAGTGGGACGGGTATGCCCAGACGTGGATCCCGTGCTCTCCATCCCACTGGAATCAAGCTATCCTGGCTGAAGAGGGGTGAAACCCCGAAACCGGTCCTAGGATGCTTGTTTGCAGTCCAGGGAAGACCTGGGTTGGCCGTTCAGGCTGGACTGTTCCCATGAGTCACAGGGTCAAGACTGATTTGCATGTGGCTGGGTTCAAACCGGAATGGCATGGTGAGCAAAAAAACAATGAATTTAGGCCCAGATCTCTGTACTGGGTTGAATGTATGACATTGTTCTACATTCTGTCCATCAACTGTTGGTTTTGCATTTGTCACCCCGAGTGGAACGGGTATGCCCAGACGTGGGTACCGTGCTCTCCATGCCACTGGAATCAAGCTATCCAGGCTGAAGAGGGGTGAAACCCCGAAACCGGTCCTAGGATGCTTGTTTCCAGTCCAGGGAGGACCTGGCTTGGCAGTTTGGGCTGGACTGTTCCCATGAGGCACAGGGTCAAGACTAATTTGCATATGGCTGGGTTCAAACTGGAATGGCATGGTGAGCAAAAAAACGATGAATTTAGGCCCAGATCTCTGTACTGGGGTGAATGTATGACATTGTTCTGCATTCTGTCCATCAACTGTTGGTTTTGCATTTGTCACCACGAGTGGAACGGGTATGCCCAGACGTGGGTCCCGTGCTCTCCATTCCCTTGGAATCAAGCTATCCTGTCTGAAGAGGGGTGAAACCCCTAAAATAGTCCTAGGATGCTTGTATCCAGTCCAGGGAGGACCAGGCTTGGCAGTTTGGGCTGGACTGTTACCATGAGGCACAGGGTCAAAAATGATTTGCATTTGGCTGGGTTCAAACTTGAATGGCATGGTGAGCAAAAAAAATCAATGGATTTAGGCCCAGGTCTCTGTACTGGGGTGAATGTATGACATTGTTCTGCATTCTGTCCATCAACTGTTGGTTTTGCATTTGTCAGCCCGAGTGGGGCGGATATGCCCAGACGTGGTTCCGGTGCTCTCCATGCCACTGGAATCAAGCTAACCTGGCTGAAGAGGGGTGAAACCCCGAAACCGGTCCTAGGATGCTTGTTTCCAGTCCAGGGAGGACCTGGCTTGGCAGTTCAGGCTGGACTGTTCCCATGAGGCACAGGGTCAAGACTCATTTGCATATGGCTGGGTTCAAACTGGAATGGCATGGTGAGCAAAAAAACAATGGCTTTAGGCCCAGATCTCTGTACTGGGGTGAATGTATGACATTGTTCTGCATTCTGTCCATCAACTGTTGGCTTTGTATTTGTCACCCCGAGTGGGACGGGTATGCCCAGACGTGGATCCCGTGCTCTCCATCCCACTGGAATCAAGCTATCCTGGCTGAAGAGGGGTGAAACCCCGAAACCGGTCCTAGGATGCTTCTTTCCAGTCCAGGGAGGACCTGGCTTAGCAGTTCGGGCTGGACTGTTCCCATGAGGCACAGGGTCAAGACTAATTTGCATATGGCTGGGTTCAAACTGGAATGGCATGGTGAGCAAAAAAACGATGGATTTAGGCCCAGATCTCTGTACTGGGGTGAATGTATGTCATTGTTCTGCATTCTGTCCATCAACTGTTGGTTTTGCATTTGTCACCACGAGTGGAACGGGTATGCCCAGACGTGGGTCCCGTGCTCTCCATGCCACTGGAATCAAGCTATCCTGGCTGAAGAGAGGTGAATCCCCGAAACCGGTCGTAGGATGCTTGCTTTCAGTCCAGGGAGGACCTTTCTTGGCAGTTCGGGCTGGACTGTTCCCATGAGGCACAGAGCAAGACTGATTTGCATATGGCTGGGTTTAAACTGGAATGGCATGGTGAGCTAAACAACGATGGTTTTAGGCCCAAATATCTGTACTGAGGTGAATGTATGACATTGCTTTGTATTCTGTCCATCAACTGTTGGTTTTGCACTTGTCACCCCGAGTGGGACGGGTATGCCCAGACGCGGGTCCCGTGCTCTCCATGTCACTGGAATCAAGATATCCTGGCTGAAGAGGGGTTAGACCCCGAAACCGGTCCTAGGATGCTTGTTTCCAGTCCAGGGAGGACCTGGCTTGGCAGTTCAGGCTGGACTGTTCCCATGAGGCACAGGGTCAAGACTGATTTGCATATGGCTGAGATCAAACTGGAATGACATGGTGAGCAAAAAAACGATGGATTTAGGCCCAGATCTCTGTACTGGGGTGAATGTATGACATTATTCTGCACTCTGTCCATCAACTGTTGGTTTTGCATTTGTCACCCCGAGTGGGATGGGTATGCCCAGACGTGGGTCCCGTGCTCTCCATGCCACTGGAATCAAGCTATCCTGGCTGAAGAGGGGTGAAACTCCGAAACCGGTCCTAGGATGCTTGTTTCCAGGCTAGGGAGGACCTTTCTTGGCAGTTCGGGCTGGACTGTTCCCATGAGGCACAGGGTCAATACTGATTTGCATATGGCTGGGTTCAAACTGGAATGGCATGGTGAGCAAAAAAACCATGGATTTAGGCCCAGATCTCTGTACTGGGGTGAATGTATGACATTGTTCTGCATTCTGTCCATCAACTGTTGGCTTTGCATTTGTCAGCCCGAGTGGGTCGGATATGCCCAGACGGGGTTCCCGTGCTCTCCATGCCACTGGAATCAAACTAACCTGGCTGAAGAGGGGTGAAACCCCGAAACCGGTCCTAGGATGCTTGTTTCCAGTCTAGGGAGGACCTGGCTTGGCAGTTCAGGCTGGACTGTTCCCATGAGGTACAGGGTCAAGACTCATTTGCATATGGCTGGGTTCAAACTGGAATGGCATGGTGAGCAAAAAAATGATGGATTTAGGCCCAGATCTCTGTACTTGGGTGAATGTATGACATTGTTCTGCATTCTGTCCATCAACTGTTGGCTTTGTATTTGTCACCCCGAGTGGGACGGGTATGCCCAGACGTGGATCCCGTGCTCTCCATCCCACTGGAATCAAGCTATCCTGGCTGAAGAGGGGTGAAACCCCGAAACCGGTCCTAGGATGCTTGTTTCCAGTCCAGGGAGGACCTGGCTTGGCAGTTCAGGCTGGACTGTTCCTATGAGGCACAGGGTCAAGACTGATTTGCATATGGCTGGGTTCAAACTGGAATGGCATGGTGAGCAAAAATACGATGGATTTAGGCCCAGATCTCTGTACTGGGGTGAATGTATGACATTGTTCTACATTCTGTCCATCAACTGTTGGGTTTGCATTTGTCACCCCGAGTGGGACGGGTATGCCCAGACGTGGATCCCGTGCTCTCCGTCCCACTGGAATCAAGGTATCCTGGCTGAAGAGGGGTTAGACCCCAAAACCGGTCCTAGGATGCTTGTTTCCAGTCCAGGGAGGACCTGGCTTGGCAGTTCAGGCTGGACTGTTCACATGAGGCACAGGGTCAAGACTGATTTGCATATGGCTGAGTTCAAACTGGAATGACATGGTGAGCAAAAAAACGATGGATTTAGGCCCAGATCTCTGTACTGGGGTGAATGTATGACATTGTTCTGCATTCTGTCCATCAACTGTTGGTTTTGCATTTGTCACCCCGAGTGGGATGGGTATGCCCAGACGTGGGTCCCGTGCTCTCCATGCCACTGGAATCAAGCTATCCTGGCTGAAGAGGGGTGAAACTCCGAAACCGGTCCTAGGATGCTTGTTTCCAGGCCAGGGAGGACCTTTCTTGGCAGTTCGGGCTGGACTGTTCCCATGAGGCACAGGGTCAAGACTGATTTGCATATGGCTGGGTTCAAACTGGAATGGCATGGTGAGCAAAAAAACGATGGATTTAGGCCCAGATCTCTGTACTGGGGTGAATGTATGACATTGTTCTGCATTCTGTCCATTAACTGTTGGCTTTGCATTTGTCAGCCCGAGTGGGGCGGATATGCCCAGACGGGGTTCCCATGCTCTCCATGCCACTGGAATCAAGCTAACCTGGCTGAAGAGGGGTGAAACCCCAAAACCGGTCCTAGGATGCTTGTTTCCAGTCCAGGGAGGACCTGGCTTGGCAGTTCAGGCTGGACTGTTCCCATGAGGCACAGGGTCAAGACTCATTTGCATATGGCTGGGTTCAAACTGGAATGGCATGGTGAGCAAAAAAACGATGGATTTAGGCCCAGATCTCTGTACTGGGGTGAATGTATGACATTGTTCTGCATTCTGTCCATCAACTGTTGGCTTTGTATTTGTCACCCCGAGTGGGACGGATATGCCCAGACGTGGATCCCGTGCTCTCCATCCCACTGGAATCAAGCTATCCTGGCTGAAGAGGGGTGAAACCCCGAAACCGGTCCTAGGATGCTTGTTTGCAGTCCAGGGAAGACCTGGGTTGGCCGTTCAGGCTGGACTGTTCCCATGAGTCACAGGGTCAAGACTGATTTGCATGTGGCTGGGTTCAAACTGGAATGGCATGGTGAGCAAAAAAACAATGAATTTAGGCCCAGATCTCTGTACTGGGGTGAATGTATGACATTGTTCTACATTCTGTCCATCAACTGTTGGTTTTGCATTTGTCACCACGAGTGGAACGGGTATGCCCAGACGTGGGTCCCGTGCTCTCCATTCCACTGGAATAAAGCTATCCTGGCTGAAGAGGGGTGAAACCCCTAAAACAGTCCTAGGTTCTTGTATCCAGTCCAGGGAGGACCAGGCTTGGCAGTTTGGGCTGGACTGTTACCATGAGGCACAGGGTCAAAAATGATTTGCATTTGGCTGGGTTCAAATTTGAATGGCATGGTGAGCAAAAAAAATCAATGGATTTAGGCCCAGGTCTCTGTACTGGGGTGAATGTATGACATTGTTCTGCATTCTGTCCATCAACTGTTGGTTTTACATTTGTCAGCCCGAGTGGGGCGGATATGCCCAGACGTGGTTCCCGTGCTCTCCATGCCACTGGAATCAAGCTAACCTGGCTGAAGAGGGGTGAAACCCCGAAACCGGTCCTAGGATGCTTGTTTCCAGTCCAGGGAGGACCTGGCTTGGCAATTCAGGCTGGACTGTTCCCATGAGGCACAGGGTCAAGACTCATTTGCATATGGCTGGGTTCAAACTGGAATGGCATGGTGAGCAAAAAAACGATGGATTTAGGCCCAGATCTCTGTACTGGGGTGAATGTATGACATTGTTCTACATTCTGTCCATCAACTGTTGGTTTTGCATTTGTCACCCCGAGTGGAACGGGTATGCCCAGACATGGGTACCGTGCTCTCCATGCCACTGGAATCAAGCTATCCAGGCTGAAGAGGGGTGAAACCCCGAAACCGGTCCTAGGATGCTTGTTTCCAGTCCAGGGAGGATCTGGCTTGGCAGTTCGGGCTGGACTGTTCCCATGAGGCACAGGGTCAAGACTAATTTGCATATGGCTGGGTTCAAACTGGAATGGCATGGTGAGCAAAAAAACGATGGATTTAGGCCCAGATCTCTGTACTGGGGTGAATATATTACATCGTTCTGCATTCTGTCCAACCACTGTTGGTTTTGCATTTGTCGCCCCGAGTGGGTCGAGTATGCCCAGACGTGGGTCCCGTGCTCTCCATGCCACTGGAATCAAGCTATCCTGGCTGAAGAGGGATGAAACCACGAAACCGGTCCTAGGATGCTTGTTTCCAGTCCAGGGAGGACCTGGCGTGGCAGTTCGGGCTGGACTGTGCCCATGAGGCACAGGGTCAAGACTAATTTGCATATGGCTGGGTTCAAACTGGAATGGCATGGTGAGCAAAAAAACGATGGATTTAGGCCCAGATCTCTGTACTGGGGTGAATGTATGACATTGTTCTACATTCTGTCCATCAACTGTTGGTTTTGCATTTGTCACCCCGAGTGGGACGGGTATGCCCAGACATGGGTCCCGTGCTCTCCATGCCACTGGAATCAAGCTATCCTGGCTGAAGAGGGGTGAAACCCCAAAACCAGTCCTAGTATGCTTGTTTCCAGTCCAGGGAGGACCTGGCTTGGCAGTTCGGGGTGAACTGTTCCCATGAGGCACAGGGTCAAGACTGATTTGCATATGGCTGGGTTTAAACTGGAATGGCATGGTGAGCAAAAAAACGATGGTTTTAGGCCCAAATCTCTGTACTAGAGTGAATGTATGACATTGTTCTGCATTCTGTCCATCAATTGTTGGCTTTGCATTTGTCACCCCGAGTGGGAGGGTATGCCCAGACATGGGTCCCGTGCTCTCCATGCCACTGGAATCAAGCTATCCTGGCCGAAGAGAGGTGAATCCCCAAAACCAGTCGTAGGATGCTTGTTTTCAGTCCAGGGAGGACCTTTCTTGGCAGTTCGGGCTGGACTGTTCCCATGAGGCACAGAGCAAGACTGATTTGCATATGGCTGGGTTCAAACTGGAATGGCATGGTGAGCAAAAAAATGATGGATTTAGGCCCAGATATCTGTACTGGGGTGAATGTATGACATTGCTCTGCATTCTGTCCATCAACTGTTGGTTTTGCACTTGTCACCCCGAGTGGGACGGGTATCCCCAGACGCCGGTCCCGTGCTCTCCATGTCACTGGAATCAAGCTACCCTGGATGAAGAGGGGTGAAACCCCGAAACCGGTCCTAGGATGCTTGTTTCCAGTCCAGGGTGGACCTGGCTTGGCAGTTCAGGCTGGACTGTTCCTATGAGGCACAGGGTCAAGACTGATTTGCATATGGCTGGGTTCAAACTGGAATGGCATGGTGAGCAAAAATACGATGGATTTAGGCCCAGATCTCTGTACTGGGGTGAATGTATGACATTGTTCTGCATTCTGTCCATCGACTGTTGGTTTTGCATTTGTCACCCCGAGTGGGACGGGTATGCCCAGAAGCGGGTCCCGTGCTCTCCATGTCACTGGAATCAAGCTACGCTGGATGAAGAGGGGTGAAACCCCGAAACCGGTCCTAGGATGCTTGTTTCCAGTCCAGGGTGGACCTGGCTTGGCAGTTCAGGCTGGACTGTTCCTATGAGGCACAGGGTCAAGACTGATTTGCATATGGCTGGGTTCAAACTGGAATGGCATGGTGAGCAAAAATACGATGGATTTAGGCTCAGATCTCTGTACTGGGGTGAATGTATGACATTGTTCTACATTCTGTCCATCAACTGTTGGGTTTGCATTTGTCACCCCGAGTGGGACGGGTATGCCCAGACGTGGGTCCCGTGCTCTCCATGCCACTGGAATCAAGCTATCCTGGCTGAAGAGGGGTGGAACCCCGAAACCGGTCCTAGGATGCTTGTTTCCAGTCCAGGGAAGACCTGGGTTGGCCGTTCAGGCTGGACTGTTACCATGAGGCACAGGGTCAAGACTGATTTGCATATGGCTGGGTTCAAACTGGAATGGCATGGTGAGCAAAAATACGATGGATTTAGGCCCAGATCTCTGTACTTGGGTGAATGTATGACATTGTTCTATATTCTGTCCATCAACTGTTGGTTTTGCATTTGTCACCCCTTCGTGGAACGGGTATGCCCAGACGTGGGTCCCGTGCTCTCCATGCCACTGGAATCAAGCTATCCTGGCTGAAGAGGGGTGAAACCCCAAAACCAGTCCTAGTATGCTTGTTTCCAGTCCAGGGAGGACCTGGCTTGGCAGTTCGGGGTGAACTGTTCCCATGAGGCACAGGGTCAAGACTGATTTGCATATGGCTGGGTTTAAACTGGAATGGCATGGTGAGCAAAAAAACGATGGTTTTAGGCCCAAATCTCTGTACTAGAGTGAATGTATGACATTGTTCTGCATTCTGTCCATCAACTGTTGGCTTTGCATTTGTCACCCTGAGTGGGAGGGTATGCCCAGACATGGGTCCCGTGCTCTCCATGCCACTGGAATCAAGCTATCCTGGCCGAAGAGAGGTGAATCCCCGAAACAGGTCGTAGGATGCTTGTTTTCAGTCCAGGGAGGACCTTTCTTGGCAGTTCGGGCTGGACTGTTCCCATGAGGCACAGGGTCAAGACTGATTTGCATATGGCTGGGTTCAAACTGGAATGGCATGGTGAGCAAAAAAATGATGGATTTAGGCCCAGAACTCTGTACTGGGGTGAATGTATGACATTGCTCTGCATTCTGTCCATCAACTGTTGGTTTTGCATTTGTTACCCCGATTGGGACGGGTATGCCCAGACGCGGGTCCCGTGCTCTCCATGTCACTGGAATCAAGGTACCCTGGCTGAAGAGGGGTGAAACCCCGAAACCGGTCCTAGGATGCTTGTTTCCAGTCCAGGGAGGACCTGGCTTGGCAGTTCAGGCTGGACTGTTCCTATGAGGCACAGGGTCAAGACTCATTTGCATATGGCTGGGTTCAAACTGGAATGGCATGGTGAGCAAACAAACGATGGTTTTAGGCCCAGATCTCTGTACTGGAGTGAATGTATGACATTGTTCTGCATTCTGTCCATCAACTGTTGGTTTTGCATTTGTCACCCCGAGTGGGACGGGGATGCCCAGACGTGGGTCCCGTGCTCTCCATGCCACTGGAATCAAGCTATCCTGGCTGAAGAGGGGTGAAACCCCGAAACCGGTCCTAGGATGCTTGTTTGCAGTCCAGGGAAGACCTGGGTTGGCCGTTCAGGCTGGACTGTTCCCATGAGACACAGGGTCAAGACTGATTTGCATGTGGCTAGGTTCAAACTGGAATGGCATGGTGAGCAAAAAAACAATGAATTTAGGCCCAGATCTCTGTACTGGGGTGAATGTATGACATTGTTCTACATTCTGTCCATCAACTGTTAGTTTTGCATTTGTCACCCCGAGTGGAACGGGTATGCCCAGACGTGGGTACCGTGCTCTCCATGCCACTGGAATCAAGCTATCCTGGCTGAAGAGGGGTGAAACCCCGAAACCAGTCCTAGGATGCTTGTATCCAGTCCAGGGAGGACCTGGCTTGGCAGTTCGGGCTAGACTGTTCCCATGAGGCACAGGGTCAAAACTGATTTGCGTATGGCTGGGTTCAAAATGGAATGGCATGGTGATCAAAAAAACAATGGATTTAGGCCCAGATCTCTGTACTGGGGTGAATGTATGACATTGTTCTGCATTCTGTCCATCAACGGATGGTTTTGCATTTGTCACCCCAAGTGGGATGGGTATGCCCAGACGTGGGTCCTGTGCTCTCCATGCCTCTGGAATCAAGCTATCCAGGCTGAAGAGGGGTGAAACCCCGAAACCGGTTCTAGGATGCTTGTTTCCAGTCCAGGGAGGACCTGGCTTGGCAGTTCGGGCTGGACTGTTCCCATGAGGCACAGGGTCAAGACTAATTTGCATATGGCTGGGTTCAAACTGGAATGGCATGGTGAGCAAAAAAACGATGGATTTAGGCCCAGATCTCTGTACTGGGGTGAATGTATGACATTGTTCTGCATTCTGTCCATCAACTGTTGGTTTTGCATTTGTCACCACGAGTGGAACGGGTATGCCCAGACGTGGGTCCCGTGCTCTCCATGCCACTGGAATCAAGCTATCCTGGCTGAAGAGGGGTGAAACCCCTAAACCAGTCCTAGGATGCTTGTATCCAGTCCAGGGAGGACTGGGCTTGGCAGTTTGGGCTGGACTGTTACCATGAGGCACAGGGTCAAAAATGATTTGCATTTGGCTGGATTCAAACTTGAATGGCATGGTGAGCAAAAAAAATCAATGGATTTAGGCCCAGGTCTCTGTACTGGGGAGAATGTATGACATTGTTCTGCATTCTGTCCATCAACTGTTGGTTTTGCATTTGTCACCCCGAGTAGGACGGGTATGCCCAGACGTGGATCCCGTGCTCTCCATCCCACTGGAATCAAGGTATCCTGGCTGAAGAGGGGTTAAACCCCGAAACCGGTCCTAGGATGCTTGTTTCCAGTCCAGGGAGGACCTGGCTTGGCAGTTCAGGCTGGACTGTTCCCATGAGGCACAGGGTCAAGACTGATTTGCATATGGCTGAGTTCAAACTGGAATGACATGGTGAGCAAAAAAACGATGGATTTAGGCCCAGATCTCTGTACTGGGGTGAATGTATGACATTGTTCTGCATTCTGTCCATCAACTGTTGGTTTTGCATTTGTCACCCCGAGTGGGATGGGTATGCCCAGACGTGGGTCCCGTGCTCTACATGCCACTGGAATCAAGTTATCCTGGCTGAAGAGGGGTGAAACCCCGAAACCAGTTCTAGGATGCTTGTTTCCAGGCCAGGGAGGACCTTCCTTGGCAGTTCGGGCTGGACTGTTCCCATGAGGCACAGGGTCAAGACTGATTTGCATATGGCTGGGTTCAAACTGGAATGGCATGGTGAGCAAAAAAACGATGGATTTTTGGCCCAGATCTCTGTACTGGGGTGAATGTATCACATTGTTCTGCATTCTGTCCATCAACGGATGGTTTTGCATTTGTCACCCCGAGTGGGATGGGTATGCCCAGACGTGGGTCCTGTGCTCTCCATGCCTCCGGAATCAAGCTATCCAGGCTGAAGAGGGGTGAAACCCCGAAACCGGTCCTAGGATGCTTGTTTCCAGTCCAGGGAGGACCTGGCTTGGCAGATCGGGCTGGACTGTTCCCATGAGGCACAGGGCCAAGACTAATTTGCATATGGCTGGGTTCAAACTGGAATGGCATGGTGAGCAAAAAACGATGGATTTAGGCCCAGATCTCTGTACTGGGGTGAATGTATGACATTGTTCTGCATTCTGTCCATCAACTGTTGGTTTTGCATTTGTCACCACGAGTGGAACGGGTATGCCCAGACGTGGGTCCCGTGCTCTCCATCCCACTGGAATCAAGCTATCCTGGCTGAAGAGGGGTGAAACCCCGAAACCGGTCCTAGGATGCTTGTTTCCAGTCCAGGGAGGACCTGGCTTGGCAGTTCAGGCTGGACTGTTCCTATGAGGCACAGGGTCAAGACTGATTTGCATATGGCTGGGTTCAAACTGGAATGGCATGGTGAGCAAAAATACGATGGATTTAGGCCCAGATCTCTGTACTGGGGTGAATGTATGACATTGTTCTACATTCTGCCCATCAACTGTTGGGTTTGCATTTGTCACCCCGAGTGGGACGGGTATGCCCAGACGTGGGTCCCGTGCTCTCCATGCCACTGGAATGAAGCTATCCTGGCTGAAGAGGGGTGGAACCCTGAAACCGGTCCTAGGATGCTTGTTTCCAGTCCAGGGAAGACCTGGGTTGGCCGTTCAGGCTGGACTGTTACCATGAGGCACAGGGTCAAGACTGATTTGCATATGGCTGGGTTCAAACTGGAATGGCATGGTGAGCAAAAATACGATGGATTTAGGCCCAGATCTCTGTACTGGGAAGAATGTATGACATTGTTCTACATTCTGTCCATCAACTGTTGGTTTTGCATTTGTCACCCCTTCGTGGAACGGGTATGCCCAGACGTGGGTCCCGTGCTCACCATGCCACTGGAATCAAGCTATCCTGGCTGAAGAGGGGTGACAGCCCAAAACCAGTCCTAGTATGCTTGTTTCCAGTCCAGGGAGGACCTGGCTTGGCAGTTCGGGGTGAACTGTTCCCATGAGGCACAGGGTCAAGACTGATTTGCATATGGCTGGGTTTAAACTGGAATGGCATGGTGAGCAAAAAAACGATGGTTTTAGGCCCAAATCTCTGTACTAGAGTGAATGTATGACATTGTTCTGCATTCTGTCCATCAACTGTTGGCTTTGCATTTGTCACCCCGAGTGGGAGGGTATGCCCAGACATGGGTCCCGTGCTCTCCATGCCACTGGAATCAAGCTATCCTGGCCGAAGAGAGGTGAATCCCCAAAACCGGTCGTGGGATGCTTGTTTTCAGTCCAGGGAGGACCTTTCTTGGCAGTTCGGGCTGGACTGTTCCCATGAGGCACAGGGTCAAGACTCATTTGCATATGGCTGGGTTCAAACTGGAATGGCATGGTGACAAAAAAACGATGGATTTAGGCCCAGATCTCTGTACTGGGGTGAATGTATGGCATTGTTCTGCATTCTGTCCATAGACTGTTGGTTTTGCATTTGTCACCCCGAGTGGGACGGGTATGCCCAGACGTGGATCCCGTGCTCTCCATCCCACTGGAATCAAGCTATCCTGGCTGAAGAGGGGTGAAACCCCGAAACCGGTCCTAGGATGCTTGTTTGCAGTCCAGGGAAGACCTGGGTTGGCCGTTCAGGCTGGACTGTTCCCATGAGTCACAGGGTCAAGACTGATTTGCATGAGGCTGGGTTCAAACTGGAATGGCATGGTGAGCAAAAAAACAATGAATTTAGGCCCAGATCTCTGTACTGGGGTGAATGTATGACATTGTTCTACATTCTGTCCATCAACTGTTGGTTTTGCATTTGTCACCCCGAGTGGAACGGGTATGCCCAGACGTGGGTACCGTGCTCTCCATGCCACTGGAATCAAGCTATCCTGGCCTTAGAGGGGTGAAACCCCGAAACCAGTCCTAGGATGCTTGTATCCAGTCCAGGGAGGACCTGGCTTGGCAGTTCGGGCTAGACTGTTCCCATGAGGCACAGGGTCAAAACTGATTTTCGTATGGCTGGGTTCAAACTGGAATGGCATGGTGATAAAAAAAACAATGGATTTAGGCCCAGATCTCTGTACTGGGGTGAATGTATGACATTGTTCTGCATTCTGTCCATCAACGGATGGTTTTGCATTTGTTACCCCGAGTGGGATGGGTATGCCCAGACGTGTGTCCTGTGCTCTCTATGCCTTTGGAATCAAGCTATCCAGGCTGAAGAGGGGTGAAACCCCGAAACCGGTCCTAGGATGCTTGTTTCCAGTCCAGGGAGGACCTGGCTTGGCAGTTCGGGCTGGACTGTTCCCATGAGGCACAGGGTCAAGACTAATTTGCATATGGCTGGGTTCAAACTGGAATGGCATGGTGAGCAAAAAAACGATGGATTTAGGCCCAGATCTCTGTACTGGGGTGAATGTATGACATTGTTCTGCATTCTGTCCATCAACTGTTGGTATTGCATTTGTCACCACGAGTGGAACGGGTATGCCCAGACGTGGGTCCCGTGCTCTCCATGCCACTGGAATCAAGCTATCCTGGCTGAAGAGGGGTGAAACCCCTAAACCAGTCCTAGGATGCTTGTATCCAGTCCAGGGAGGACTGGGCTTGGCAGTTTGGGCTGGACTGTTACCATGAGGCAAAGGGTCAAAAATGATTTGCATTTGGCTGGGTTCAAACTTGAATGGCATGGTGAGCAAAAAAAAAATGGATTTAGGCCCAGGTCTCTGTACTGGGGAGAATGTATGACATTGTTCTGCATTCTGTCCATCAACTGTTGGTTTTGCATTTGTCACCCCGAGTGGGACGGGTATGCCCAGACGTGGGTCCCGTGCTCTCCATGCCACTGGAATCAAGCTATCCTGGCTGAAGAGGGGTGAAACTCCGAAACCGGTCCTAGGATGCTTGTTTCCAGGCCAGGGAGGACCTTTCTTGGCAGTTCGGGCTGGACTGTTCCCATGAGGCACAGGGTCAAGACTGATTTGCATATGGCTGGGTTCAAACTGGAATGGAATGGTGAGCAAAAAAACGATGGATTTAGGCCCAGATCTCTGTACTGGGGAAAATGTATGACATTGTTCTGCATTCTGTCCATTAACTGTTGGCTTTGCATTTGTCAGCACGAGTGGGGCGGATATGCCCAGACGGGGTTCCCATGCTCTCCATGCCACTGGAATCAAGCTAACCTGGCTGAAGAGGGGTGAAACCCCGAAACCGGTCCTAGGATGCTTGTTTCCAGTCCAGGGAGGACCTGGCTTGGCAGTTCAGGCTGGACTGTTCCCATGAGGCACAGGGTCAAGACTCATTTGCATATGGCTGGGTTCAAACTGGAATGGCATGGTGAGCAAAAAAACGATGGATTTAGGCCCAGATCTCTGTACTGGGGTGAATGTATGACATTGTTCTGCATTCTGTCCATCAACTGTTGGCTTTGTATTTGTCACCCCGAGTGGGACGGATATGCCCAGACGTGGATCCCGTGCTCTCCATCCCACTGGAATCAAGCTATCCTGGCTGAAGAGGGGTGAAACCCCGAAACCGGTCCTAGGATGCTTGTTTGCAGTCCAGGGAAGACCTGGGTTGGCCGTTCAGGCTGGACTGTTCCCATGAGTCACAGGGTCAAGACTGATTTGCATGTGGCTGGGTTCAAACTGGAATGGCATGGTGAGCAAAAAAACAATGAATTTAGGCCCAGATCTCTGTACTGGGGTGAATGTATGACATTGTTCTACATTCTGTCCATCAACTGTTGGTTTTGCATTTGTCACCCCGAGTGGAACGGGTATGCCCAGACGTGGGTACCGTGCTCTCCATGCCACTGGAATCAAGCTATCCAGGCTGAAGAGGGGTGAAACCCCGAAACCGGTCCTAGGATGCTTGTTTCCAGTCCAGGGAGGACCTGGCTTGGCAGTTCGGACTGGACTGTTCCCATGAGGCACAGGGTCAAGACTAATTTGCATATGGCTGGGTTCAAACTGGAATGGCACGGTGAGCAAAAAAACGATGAATTTAGGCCCAGATCTCTGTACTGGGGTGAATGTATGACATTGTTCTGCATTCTGTCCATCAACTGTTGGTTTTGCATTTGTCACCCCGAGTGGAATGGGTATGCCCAGACGTGGGTACCGTGCTCTCCATGCCACTGGAATCAAGCTATCCAGGCTGAAGAGGGGTGAAACCCCGAAACCGGTCCTAGGATGCTTGTTTCCAGTCCAGGGAGGATCTGTCTTGGCAGTTCGGGCTGGACTGTTCCCATGAGGCACAGGGTCAAGACTAATTTGCATATGGCTGGGTTCAAACTGGAATGGCATGGTGAGCAAAAAAACGATGGATTTAGGCCCAGATCTCTGTACTGGGGTGAATGTATTACATCGTTCTGCATTCTGTCCAACCACTGTTTGTTTTGCATTTGTCGCCCCGAGTGGGTCGAGTATGCCCAGACGTGGGTCCCGTGCTCTCCATGCCACTGGAATCAAGCTATCCTGGCTGAAGAGGGATGAAACCACGAAACCGGTCCTAGGATGCTTGTTTCCAGTCCAGGGAGGACCTGGCGTGGCAGTTCGGGCTGGACTGTGCCCATGAGGCACAGGGTCAAGACTAATTTGCATATGGCTGGGTTCAAACTGGAATGGCATGGTGAGCAAAAAAACGATGGATTTAGGCCCAGATCTCTGTACTGGGGTGAATGTATAACATTGTTCTACATTCTGTCCATCAACTGTTGGTTTTGCATTTGTCACCCCGAGTGGGACGGGTATGCCCAGACGTGGGTCCCGTGCTCTCCATGCCACTGGAATCAAGCTATCCTGGCTGAAGAGGGGTGAAACCCCAAAACCAGTCCTAGTATGCTTGTTTCCAGTCCAGGGAGGACCTGGCTTGGCAGTTCGGGGTGAACTGTTCCCATGAGGCACAGGGTCAAGACTGATTTGCATATGGCTGGGTTTAAACTGGAATGGCATGGTGAGCAAAAAAACGATGGTTTTAGGCCCAAATCTCTGTACTAGAGTGAATGTATGACATTGTTCTGCATTCTGTCCATCAATTGTTGGCTTTGCATTTGTCACCCCGAGTGGGAGGGTATGCCCAGACATGGGTCCCGTGCTCTCCATGCCACTGGAATCAAGCTATCCTGGCCGAAGAGAGGTGAATCCCCAAAACCGGTCGTAGGATGCTTGTTTTCAGTCCAGGGAGGACCTTTCTTGGCAGTTCGGGCTGGACTGTTCCCATGAGGCACAGAGCAAGACTGATTTGCATATGGCTGGGTTCAAACTGGAATGGCATGGTGAGCAAAAAAATGATGGATTTAGGCCCAGATATCTGTACTGGGGTGAATGTATGACATTGCTCTGCATTCTGTCCATCAACTGTTGGTTTTGCACTTGTCACCCCGAGTGGGACGGGTATCCCCAGACGCCGGTCCCGTGCTCTCCATGTCACTGGAATCAAGCTACCCTGGATGAAGAGGGGTGAAACCCCGAAACCGGTCCTAGGATGCTTGTTTGCAGTCCAGGGAAGACCTGGGTTGGCCGTTCAGGCTGGACTGTTCCCATGAGTCACAGGGTCAAGACTGATTTGCATGTGGCTGGGTTCAAACTGGAATGGCATGGTGAGCAAAAAAACAATGAATTTAGGCCCAGATCTCTGTACTGGGGTGAATGTATGACATTGTTCTACATTCTGTCCATCAACTGTTGGTTTTGCATTTGTCACCCCGAGTGGAACGGGTATGCCCAGACGTCGGTACCGTGCTCTCCATGCCACTGGAATCAAGCTATCCAGGCTGAAGAGGGGTGAAACCCCGAAACCGGTCCTAGGATGCTTGTTTCCAGTCCAGGGAGGACCTGGCTTGGCAGTTCGGACTGGACTGTTCCCATGAGGCACAGGGTCAAGACTAATTTGCATATGGCTGGGTTCAAACTGGAATGGCACGGTGAGCAAAAAAACGATGAATTTGGGCCCAGATCTCTGTACTGGGGTGAATGTATGACATTGTTCTGCATTCTGTCTATCAACTGTTGGTTTTGCATTTGTCACCACGAGTGGAACGGGTATGCCCAGACGTGGGTCCCGTGCTCTCCATTCCACTGGAATAAAGCTATCCTGGCTGAAGAGGGGTGAAACCCCTAAAACAGTCCTAGGTTCTTGTATCCAGTCCAGGGAGGACCAGGCTTGGCAGTTTGGGCTGGACTGTTACCATGAGGCACAGGGTCAAAAATGATTTGCATTTGGCTGGGTTCAAATTTGAATGGCATGGTGAGCAAAAAAAATCAATGGATTTAGGCCCAGGTCTCTGTACTGGGGTGAATGTATGACATTGTTCTGCATTCTGTCCATCAACTGTTGGTTTTGCATTTGTCAGCCCGAGTGGGGCGGATATGCCCAGACGTGGTTCCCGTGCTCTCCATGCCACTGGAATCAAGCTAACCTGGCTGAAGAGGGGTGAAACCCCGAAACCGGTCCTAGGATGCTTGTTTCCAGTCCAGGGAGGACCTGGCTTGGCAGTTCAGGCTGGACTGTTCCCATGAGGCACAGGGTCAAGACTCATTTGCATATGGCTGGGTTCAAACTGGAATGGCATGGTGAGCAAAAAAACGATGGATTTAGGCCCAGATCTCTGTACTGGGGTGAATGTATGACATTGTTCTACATTCTGTCCATCAACTGTTGGTTTTGCATTTGTCACCCCGAGTGGAACGGGTATGCCCAGACGTGGGTACCGTGCTCTCCATGCCACTGGAATCAAGCTATCCAGGCTGAAGAGGGGTGAAACCCCAAAACCGGTCCTAGGATGCTTGTTTCCAGTCCAGGGAGGATCTGGCTTGGCAGTTCGGGCTGGACTGTTCCCATGAGGCACAGGGTCAAGACTAATTTGCATATGGCTGGGTTCAAACTGGAATGGCATGGTGAGCAAAAAAACGATGGATTTAGGCCCAGATCTCTGTACTGGGGTGAATGTATTACATCGTTCTGCATTCTGTCCAACCACTGTTGGTTTTGCATTTGTCGCCCCGAGTGGGTCGAGTATGCCCAGACGTGGGTCCTGTGCTCTCCATGCCACTGGAATCAAGCTATCCTGGCTGAAGAGGGATGAAACCACGAAACCGGTCCTAGGATGCTTGTTTCCAGTCCAGGGAGGACCTGGCGTGGCAGTTCGGGCTGGACTGTGCCCATGAGGCACAGGGTCAAGACTAATTTGCATATGGCTGGGTTCAAACTGGAATGGCATGGTGAGCAAAAAAACGATGGATTTAGGCCCAGATCTCTGTACTGGGGTGAATGTATGACATTGTTCTACATTCTGTCCATCAACTGTTGGTTTTGCATTTGTCACCCCGAGTGGGACGGGTATGCCCAGACGTGGGTCCCGTGCTCTCCATGCCACTGGAATCAAGCTATCCTGGCTGAAGAGGGGTGAAACCCCAAAACCAGTCCTAGTATGCTTGTTTCCAGTCCAGGGAGGACCTGGCTTGGCAGTTCGGGGTGAACTGTTCCCATGAGGCACAGGGTCAAGACTGATTTGCATATGGCTGGGTTTAAACTGGAATGGCATGGTGAGCAAAAAAACGATGGTTTTAGGCCCAAATCTCTGTACTAGAGTGAATGTATGACATTGTTCTGCATTCTGTCCATCAATTGTTGGCTTTGCATTTGTCACCCCGAGTGGGAGGGTATGCCCAGACATGGGTCCCGTGCTCTCCATGCCACTGGAATCAAGCTATCCTGGCCGAAGAGAGGTGAATCCCCAAAACCGGTCGTAGGATGCTTGTTTTCAGTCCAGGGAGGACCTTTCTTGGCAGTTCGGGCTGGACTGTTCCCATGAGGCACAGAGCAAGACTGATTTGCATATGGCTGGGTTCAAACTGGAATGGCATGGTGAGCAAAAAAATGATGGATTTAGGCCCAGATCTCTGTACTGGGGTGAATGTATGACATTGTTCTACATTCTGTCCATCAACTGTTGGTTTTGCATTTGTCACCCCGAGTGGAACGGGTATGCCCAGACGTGGGTACCGTGCTCTCCATGCCACTGGAATCAAGCTATCCAGGCTGAAGAGGGGTGAAACCCCGAAACCGGTCCTAGGATGCTTGTTTCCAGTCCAGGGAGGATCTGGCTTGGCAGTTCGGGCTGGACTGTTCCCATGAGGCACAGGGTCAAGACTAATTTGCATATGGCTGGGTTCAAACTGGAATGGCATGGTGAGCAAAAAAACGATGGATTTAGGCCCAGATCTCTGTACTGGGGTGAATGTATTACATCGTTCTGCATTCTGTCCAACCACTGTTGGTTTTGCATTTGTCGCTCCGAGTGGGTCGAGTATGCCCAGACGTGGGTCCTGTGCTCTCCATGCCACTGGAATCAAGCTATCCTGGCTGAAGAGGGATGAAACCACGAAACCGGTCCTAGGATGCTTGTTTCCAGTCCAGGGAGGACCTGGCATGGCAGTTCGGACTGGACTGTTCCCATGAGGCACAGGGTCAAGACTAATTTGCATATGGCTGGGTTCAAACTGGAATGGCATGGTGAGCAAAAAAATGATGGATTTAGGCCCAGATCTCTGTACTGGGGTGAATGTATGACATTGCTCTGCATTCTGTCCATCAACTGTTGGTTTTGCATTTGTTACCCCGATTGGGACGGGTATGCCCAGACGCGGGTCCCGTGCTCTCCATGTCACTGGAATCAAGGTACCCTGGCTGAAGAGGGGTGAAACCCCGAAACCGGTCCTAGGATGCTTGTTTCCAGTCCAGGGAGGACCTGGCTTGGCAGTTCAGGCTGGACTGTTCCTATGAGGCACAGGGTCAAGACTCATTTGCATATGGCTGGGTTCAAACTGGAATGGCATGGTGAGCAAAAAAACGATGGTTTTAGGCCCAGATCTCTGTACTGGAGTGAATGTATGACATTGTTCTGCATTCTGTCCATCAACTGTTGGTTTTGCATTTGTCACCCCGAGTGGGACGGGGATGCCCAGACGTGGGTCCCGTGCTCTCCATGCCACTGGAATCAAGCTATCCTGGCTGAAGAGGGGTGAAACCCCGAAACCGGTCCTAGGATGCTTGTTTGCAGTCCAGGGAAGACCTGGGTTGGCCGTTCAGGCTGGACTGTTCCCATGAGACACAGGGTCAAGACTGATTTGCATGTGGCTAGGTTCAAACTGGAATGGCATGGTGAGCAAAAAAACAATGAATTTAGGCCCAGATCTCTGTACTGGGGTGAATGTATGACATTGTTCTACATTCTGTCCATCAACTGTTGGTTTTGCATTTGTCACCCCGAGTGGAACGGGTATGCCCAGACGTGGGTACCGTGCTCTCCATGCCACTGGAATCAAGCTATCCTGGCTGAAGAGGGGTGAAACCCCGAAACCAGTCCTAGGATGCTTGTATCCAGTCCAGGGAGGACCTGGCTTGGCAGTTCGGGCTAGACTGTTCCTATGAGGCACAGGGTCAAAACTGATTTGCGTATGGCTGGGTTCAAAATGGAATGGCATGGTGATCAAAAAAACAATGGATTTAGGCCCAGATCTCTGTACTGGGGTGAATGTATGACATTGTTCTGCATTCTGTCCATCAACGGATGGTTTTGCATTTGTCACCCCAAGTGGGATGGGTATGCCCAGACGTGGGTCCTGTGCTCTCCATGCCTCTGGAATCAAGCTATCCAGGCTGAAGAGGGGTGAAACCCCGAAACCGGTTCTAGGATGCTTGTTTCCAGTCCAGGGAGGACCTGGCTTGGCAGTTCGGGCTGGACTGTTCCCATGAGGCACAGGGTCAAGACTAATTTGCATATGGCTGGGTTCAAACTGGAATGGCATGGTGAGCAAAAAAACGATGGATTTAGGCCCAGATCTCTGTACTGGGGTGAATGTATGACATTGTTCTGCATTCTGTCCATCAACTGTTGGTTTTGCATTTGTCACCACGAGTGGAACGGGTATGCCCAGACGTGGGTCCCGTGCTCTCCATGCCACTGGAATCAAGCTATCCTGGCTGAAGAGGGGTGAAACCCCTAAACCAGTCCTAGGATGCTTGTATCCAGTCCAGGGAGGACTGGGCTTGGCAGTTTGGGCTGGACTGTTACCATGAGGCACAGGGTCAAAAATGATTTGCATTTGGCTGGATTCAAACTTGAATGGCATGGTGAGCAAAAAAAATCAATGGATTTAGGCCCAGGTCTCTGTACTGGGGAGAATGTATGACATTGTTCTGCATTCTGTCCATCAACTGTTGGTTTTGCATTTGTCACCCCGAGTAGGACGGGTTTGCCCAGACGTGGATCCCGTGCTCTCCATCCCACTGGAATCAAGGTATCCTGGCTGAAGAGGGGTTAAACCCCGAAACCGGTCCTAGGATGCTTGTTTCCAGTCCAGGGAGGACCTGGCTTGGCAGTTCAGGCTGGACTGTTCCCATGAGGCACAGGGTCAAGACTGATTTGCATATGGCTGAGTTCAAACTGGAATGACATGGTGAGCAAAAAAACGATGGATTTAGGCCCAGATCTCTGTACTGGGGTGAATGTATGACATTGTTCTGCATTCTGTCCATCAACTGTTGGTTTTGCATTTGTCACCCCCGAGTGGGATGGGTATGCCCAGACGTGGGTCCCGTGCTCTACATGCCACTGGAATCAAGTTATCCTGGCTGAAGAGGGGTGAAACCCCGAAACCAGTTCTAGGATGCTTGTTTCCAGGCCAGGGAGGACCTTTCTTGGCAGTTCGGGCTGGACTGTTCCCATGAGGCACAGGGTCAAGACTGATTTGCATATGGCTGGGTTCAAACTGGAATGGCGAGCAAAAAAACGATGGATTTTTGGCCCAGATCTCTGTACTGGGGTGAATGTATCACATTGTTCTGCATTCTGTCCATCAACGGATGGTTTTGCATTTGTCACCCCGAGTGGGATGGGTATGCCCAGACGTGGGTCCTGTGCTCTCCATGCCTCTGGAATCAAGCTATCCAGGCTGAAGAGGGGTGAAACCCCGAAACCGGTCCTAGGATGCTTGTTTCCAGTCCAGGGAGGACCTGGCTTGGCAGTTCGGGCTGGACTGTTCCCATGAGGCACAGGGCCAAGACTAATTTGCATATGGCTGGGTTCAAACTGGAATGGCATGGTGAGCAAAAAACGATGGATTTAGGCCCAGATCTCTGTACTGGGGTGAATGTATGACATTGTTCTGCATTCTGTCCATCAACTGTTGGTTTTGCATTTGTCACCACGAGTGGAACGGGTATGCCCAGACGTGGGTCCCGTGCTCTCCATGCCACTGGAATCAAGCTATCCTGGCTGAAGAGGGGTGAAACCCCTAAACCAGTCCTAGGATGCTTATATCCAGTCCAGGGAGGACCGGGCTTGGCAGTTTGGGCTGGACTGTTACCATGAGGCACAGGGTCAAAAATGATTTGCATTTGGCTGGGTTCAAACTTGAATGGCATGGTGAGCAAAAAAAATCAATGGATTTAGGCCCAGGTCTCTGTACTGGGGAGAATGTATGACATTGTTCTGCATTCTGTCCATCAACTGTTGGTTTTGCATTTGTCACACCGAGTGGGACGGGTATGCCCAGACTTGGATCCCGTGCTCTCCGTTCCACTGGAATCAAGGTATCATGGCTGAAGAGGGGTGAAACCCCGAAACCGGTCCTAGTATGCTTGTTTCCAGTCCAGGGAGGACCTGGCTTGGCAGTTCAGGCTGGACTGTTCCCATGAGGCACAGGGTCAAGACGGATTTGCATATGGCTGAGTTCAAACTGGAATGACATGGTGAGCAAAAAAACGATGGATTTAGGCCCAGATCTCTGTACTGGGGTGAATGTATGACATTGTTCTACATTCTGTCCATCAACTGTTGGTTTTGCATTTGTCACCCCGAGTGGAACGGGTATGCCCAGACGTGGGTACCGTGCTCTCCATGCCACTGGAATCAAGCTATCCAGGCTGAAGAGGGGTGAAACCCCGAAACCGGTCCTAGGATGCTTGTTTCCAGTCCAGGGAGGACCTGGCTTGGCAGTTCGGACTGGACTGTTCCCATGAGGCACAGGGTCAAGACTAATTTGCATATGGCTGGGTTCAAACTGGAATGGCACGGTGAGCAAAAAAACGATGAATTTAGGCCCAGATCTCTGTACTGGGGTGAATGTATGACATTGTTCTGCATTCTGTCCATCGACTGTTGGTTTTGCATTTGTCACCCCGAGTGGGACGGGTATGCCCAGAAGCGGGTCCCGTGCTCTCCATGTCACTGGAATCAAGCTACGCTGGATGAAGAGGGGTGAAACCCCGAAACCGGTCCTAGGATGCTTGTTTCCAGTCCAGGGTGGACCTGGCTTAGCAGTTCAGGCTGGACTGTTCCTATGAGGCACAGGGTCAAGACTGATTTGCATATGGCTGGGTTCAAACTGGAATGGCATGGTGAGCAAAAATACGATGGATTTAGGCCCAGATCTCTGTACTGGGGTGAATGTATGACATTGTTCTACATTCTGTCCATCAACTGTTGGGTTTGCATTTGTCACCCCGAGTGGGACGGGTATGCCCAGACGTGGGTCCCGTGCTCTCCATGCCACTGGAATCAAGCTATCCTGGCTGAAGAGGGGTGGAACCCCGAAACCGGTCCTAGGATGCTTGTTTCCAGTCCAGGGAAGACCTGGGTTGGCCGTTCAGGCTGGACTGTTACCATGAGGCACAGGGTCAAGACTGATTTGCATATGGCTGGGTTCAAACTGGAATGGCATGGTGAGCAAAAAAACGATGGATTTAGGCCCAGATCTCTGTACTTGGGTGAATGTATGACATTGTTCTATATTCTGTCCATCAACTGTTGGTTTTGCATTTGTCACCCCTTCGTGGAACGGGTATGCCCAGACGTGGGTCCCGTGCTCTCCATGCCACTGGAATCAAGCTATCCTGGCTGAAGAGGGGTGAAACCCCAAAACCAGTCCTAGTATGCTTGTTTCCAGTCAAGGGAGGACCTGGCTTGGCAGTTCGGGGTGAACTGTTCCCATGAGGCACAGGGTCAAGACTGATTTGCATATGGCTGGGTTTAAACTGGAATGGCATGGTGAGCAAAAAAACGATGGTTTTAGGCCCAAATCTCTGTACTAGAGTGAATGTATGACATTGTTCTGCATTCTGTCCATCAACTGTTGGCTTTGCATTTGTCACCCTGAGTGGGAGGGTATGCCCAGACATGGGTCCCGTGCTCTCCATGCCACTGGAATCAAGCTATCCTGGCCAAAGAGAGGTGAATCCCCGAAACAGGTCGTAGGATGCTTGTTTTCAGTCCAGGGAGGACCTTTCTTGGCAGTTCGGGCTGGACTGTTCCCATGAGGCACAGGGTCAAGACTGATTTGCATATGGCTGGGTTCAAACTGGAATGGCATGGTGAGCAAAAAAATGATGGATTTAGGCCCAGATCTCTGTACTGGGGTGAATGTATGACATTGCTCTGCATTCTGTCCATCAACTGTTGGTTTTGCATTTGTTACCCCGATTGGGACGGGTATGCCCAGACGCGGGTCCCGTGCTCTCCATGTCACTGGAATCAAGGTACCCTGGCTGAAGAGGGGTGAAACCCCGAAACCGGTCCTAGGATGCTTGTTTCCAGTCCAGGGAGGACCTGGCTTGGCAGTTCAGGCTGGACTGTTCCTATGAGGCACAGGGTCAAGACTCATTTGCATATGGCTGGGTTCAAACTGGAATGGCATGGTGAGCAAAAAAACGATGGTTTTAGGCCCAGATCTCTGTACTGGAGTGAATGTATGACATTGTTCTGCATTCTGTCCATCAACTGTTGGTTTTGCATTTGTCACCCCGAGTGGGACGGGGATGCCCAGACGTGGGTCCCGTGCTCTCCATGCCACTGGAATCAAGCTATCCTGGCTGAAGAGGGGTGAAACCCCGAAACCGGTCCTAGGATGCTTGTTTGCAGTCCAGGGAAGACCTGGGTTGGCCGTTCAGGCTGGACTGTTCCCATGAGACACAGGGTCAAGACTGATTTGCATGTGGCTAGGTTCAAACTGGAATGGCATGGTGAGCAAAAAAACAATGAATTTAGGCCCAGATCTCTGTACTGGGGTGAATGTATGACATTGTTCTACATTCTGTCCATCAACTGTTGGTTTTGCATTTGTCACCCCGAGTGGAACGGGTATGCCCAGACGTGGGTACCGTGCTCTCCATGCCACTGGAATCAAGCTATCCTGGCTGAAGAGGGGTGAAACCCCGAAACCAGTCCTAGGATGCTTGTATCCAGTCCAGGGAGGACCTGGCTTGGCAGTTCGGGCTAGACTGTTCCTATGAGGCACAGGGTCAAAACTGATTTGCGTATGGCTGGGTTCAAAATGGAATGGCATGGTGATCAAAAAAACAATGGATTTAGGCCCAGATCTCTGTACTGGGGTGAATGTATGACATTGTTCTGCATTCTGTCCATCAACGGATGGTTTTGCATTTGTCACCCCAAGTGGGATGGGTATGCCCAGACGTGGGTCCTGTGCTCTCCATGCCTCTGGAATCAAGCTATCCAGGCTGAAGAGGGGTGAAACCCCGAAACCGGTTCTAGGATGCTTGTTTCCAGTCCAGGGAGGACCTGGCTTGGCAGTTCGGGCTGGACTGTTCCCATGAGGCACAGGGTCAAGACTAATTTGCATATGGCTGGGTTCAAACTGGAATGGCATGGTGAGCAAAAAAACGATGGATTTAGGCCCAGATCTCTGTACTGGGGTGAATGTATGACATTGTTCTGCATTCTGTCCATCAACTGTTGGTTTTGCATTTGTCACCACGAGTGGAACGGGTATGCCCAGACGTGGGTCCCGTGCTCTCCATGCCACTGGAATCAAGCTATCCTGGCTGAAGAGGGGTGAAACCCCTAAACCAGTCCTAGGATGCTTGTATCCAGTCCAGGGAGGACTGGGCTTGGCAGTTTGGGCTGGACTGTTACCATGAGGCACAGGGTCAAAAATGATTTGCATTTGGCTGGATTCAAACTTGAATGGCATGGTGAGCAAAAAAAATCAATGGATTTAGGCCCAGGTCTCTGTACTGGGGAGAATGTATGACATTGTTCTGCATTCTGTCCATCAACTGTTGGTTTTGCATTTGTCACCCCGAGTAGGACGGGTTTGCCCAGACGTGGATCCCGTGCTCTCCATCCCACTGGAATCAAGGTATCCTGGCTGAAGAGGGGTTAAACCCCGAAACCGGTCCTAGGATGCTTGTTTCCAGTCCAGGGAGGACCTGGCTTGGCAGTTCAGGCTGGACTGTTCCCATGAGGCACAGGGTCAAGACTGATTTGCATATGGCTGAGTTCAAACTGGAATGACATGGTGAGCAAAAAAACGATGGATTTAGGCCCAGATCTCTGTACTGGGGTGAATGTATGACATTGTTCTGCATTCTGTCCATCAACTGTTGGTTTTGCATTTGTCACCCCCGAGTGGGATGGGTATGCCCAGACGTGGGTCCCGTGCTCTACATGCCACTGGAATCAAGTTATCCTGGCTGAAGAGGGGTGAAACCCCGAAACCAGTTCTAGGATGCTTGTTTCCAGGCCAGGGAGGACCTTTCTTGGCAGTTCGGGCTGGACTGTTCCCATGAGGCACAGGGTCAAGACTGATTTGCATATGGCTGGGTTCAAACTGGAATGGCGAGCAAAAAAACGATGGATTTTTGGCCCAGATCTCTGTACTGGGGTGAATGTATCACATTGTTCTGCATTCTGTCCATCAACGGATGGTTTTGCATTTGTCACCCCGAGTGGGATGGGTATGCCCAGACGTGGGTCCTGTGCTCTCCATGCCTCTGGAATCAAGCTATCCAGGCTGAAGAGGGGTGAAACCCCGAAACCGGTCCTAGGATGCTTGTTTCCAGTCCAGGGAGGACCTGGCTTGGCAGTTCGGGCTGGACTGTTCCCATGAGGCACAGGGCCAAGACTAATTTGCATATGGCTGGGTTCAAACTGGAATGGCATGGTGAGCAAAAAACGATGGATTTAGGCCCAGATCTCTGTACTGGGGTGAATGTATGACATTGTTCTGCATTCTGTCCATCAACTGTTGGTTTTGCATTTGTCACCACGAGTGGAACGGGTATGCCCAGACGTGGGTCCCGTGCTCTCCATGCCACTGGAATCAAGCTATCCTGGCTGAAGAGGGGTGAAACCCCTAAACCAGTCCTAGGATGCTTATATCCAGTCCAGGGAGGACCGGGCTTGGCAGTTTGGGCTGGACTGTTACCATGAGGCACAGGGTCAAAAATGATTTGCATTTGGCTGGGTTCAAACTTGAATGGCATGGTGAGCAAAAAAAATCAATGGATTTAGGCCCAGGTCTCTGTACTGGGGAGAATGTATGACATTGTTCTGCATTCTGTCCATCAACTGTTGGTTTTGCATTTGTCACACCGAGTGGGACGGGTATGCCCAGACTTGGATCCCGTGCTCTCCGTTCCACTGGAATCAAGGTATCATGGCTGAAGAGGGGTGAAACCCCGAAACCGGTCCTAGTATGCTTGTTTCCAGTCCAGGGAGGACCTGGCTTGGCAGTTCAGGCTGGACTGTTCCCATGAGGCACAGGGTCAAGACGGATTTGCATATGGCTGAGTTCAAACTGGAATGACATGGTGAGCAAAAAAACGATGGATTTAGGCCCAGATCTCTGTACTGGGGTGAATGTATGACATTGTTCTACATTCTGTCCATCAACTGTTGGTTTTGCATTTGTCACCCCGAGTGGAACGGGTATGCCCAGACGTGGGTACCGTGCTCTCCATGCCACTGGAATCAAGCTATCCAGGCTGAAGAGGGGTGAAACCCCGAAACCGGTCCTAGGATGCTTGTTTCCAGTCCAGGGAGGACCTGGCTTGGCAGTTCGGACTGGACTGTTCCCATGAGGCACAGGGTCAAGACTAATTTGCATATGGCTGGGTTCAAACTGGAATGGCACGGTGAGCAAAAAAACGATGAATTTAGGCCCAGATCTCTGTACTGGGGTGAATGTATGACATTGTTCTGCATTCTGTCCATCAACTGTTGGTTTTGCATTTGTCACCACGAGTGGAACGGGTATGCCCAGACGTGGGTCCCGTGCTCTCCATTCCACTGGAATAAAGCTATCCTGGCTGAAGAGGGGTGAAACCCCTAAAACAGTCCTAGGTTCTTGTATCCAGTCCAGGGAGGACCAGGCTTGGCAGTTTGGGCTGGACTGTTACCATGAGGCACAGGGTCAAAAATGATTTGCATTTGGCTGGGTTCAAATTTGAATGGCATGGTGAGCAAAAAAAATCAATGGATTTAGGCCCAGGTCTCTGTACTGGGGTGAATGTATGACATTGTTCTGCATTCTGTCCATCAACTGTTGGTTTTGCATTTGTCAGCCCGAGTGGGGCGGATATGCCCAGACGTGGTTCCCGTGCTCTCCATGCCACTGGAATCAAGCTAACCTGGCTGAAGAGGGGTGAAACCCCGAAACCGGTCCTAGGATGCTTGTTTCCAGTCCAGGGAGGACCTGGCTTGGCAGTTCAGGCTGGACTGTTCCCATGAGGCACAGGGTCAAGACTCATTTGCATATGGCTGGGTTCAAACTGGAATGGCATGGTGAGCAAAAAAACGATGGATTTAGGCCCAGATCTCTGTACTGGGGTGAATGTATGACATTGTTCTACATTCTGTCCATCAACTGTTGGTTTTGCATTTGTCACCCCGAGTGGAACGGGTATGCCCAGACGTGGGTACCGTGCTCTCCATGCCACTGGAATCAAGCTATCCAGGCTGAAGAGGGGTGAAACCCCGAAACCGGTCCTAGGATGCTTGTTTCCAGTCCAGGGAGGATCTGGCTTGGCAGTTCGGGCTGGACTGTTCCCATGAGGCACAGGGTCAAGACTAATTTGCATATGGCTGGGTTCAAACTGGAATGGCATGGTGAGCAAAAAAACGATGGATTTAGGCCCAGATCTCTGTACTGGGGTGAATGTATTACATCGTTCTGCATTCTGTCCAACCACTGTTGGTTTTGCATTTGTCGCCCCGAGTGGGTCGAGTATGCCCAGACGTGGGTCCCGTGCTCTCCATGCCACTGGAATCAAGCTATCCTGGCTGAAGAGGGATGAAACCACGAAACCGGTCCTAGGATGCTTGTTTCCAGTCCAGGGAGGACCTGGCGTGGCAGTTCGGGCTGGACTGTGCCCATGAGGCACAGGGTCAAGACTAATTTGCATATGGCTGGGTTCAAACTGGAATGGCATGGTGAGCAAAAAAACGATGGATTTAGGCCCAGATCTCTGTACTGAGGTGAATGTATGACATTGTTCTACATTCTGTCCATCAACTGTTGGTTTTGCATTTGTCACCCCGAGTGGGACGGGTATGCCCAGACGTGGGTCCCGTGCTCTCCATGCCACTGGAATCAAGCTATCCTGGCTGAAGAGGGGTGAAACCCCAAAACCAGTCCTAGTATGCTTGTTTCCAGTCCAGGGAGGACCTGGCTTGGCAGTTCGGGGTGAACTGTTCCCATGAGGCACAGGGTCAAGACTGATTTGCATATGGCTGGGTTTAAACTGGAATGGCATGGTGAGCAAAAAAACGATGGTTTTAGGCCCAAATCTCTGTACTAGAGTGAATGTATGACATTGTTCTGCATTCTGTCCATCAATTGTTGGCTTTGCATTTGTCACCCCGAGTGGGAGGGTATGCCCAGACATGGGTCCCGTGCTCTCCATGCCACTGGAATCAAGCTATCCAGGCCGAAGAGAGGTGAATCCCCAAAACCGGTCGTAGGATGCTTGTTTTCAGTCCAGGGAGGACCTTTCTTGGCAGTTCGGGCTGGACTGTTCCCATGAGGCACAGAGAAAGACTGATTTGCATATGGCTGGGTTCAAACTGGAATGGCATGGTGAGCAAAAAAATGATGGATTTAGGCCCAGATATCTGTACTGGGGTGAATGTATGACATTGCTCTGCATTCTGTCCATCAACTGTTGGTTTTGCACTTGTCACCCCGAGTGGGACGGGTATCCCCAGACGCCGGTCCCGTGCTCTCCATGTCACTGGAATCAAGCTACCCTGGATGAAGAGGGGTGAAACCCCGAAACCGGTCCTAGGATGCTTGTTTCCAGTCCAGGGTGGACCTGGCTTGGCAGTTCAGGCTGGACTGTTCCTATGAGGCACAGGGTCAAGACTGATTTGCATATGGCTGGGTTCAAACTGGAATGGCATGGTGAGCAAAAATACGATGGATTTAGGCCCAGATCTCTGTACTGGGGTGAATGTATGACATTGTTCTGCATTCTGTCCATCGACTGTTGGTTTTGCATTTGTCACCCCGAGTGGGACGGGTATGCCCAGAAGCGGGTCCCGTGCTCTCCATGTCACTGGAATCAAGCTTCGCTGGATGAAGAGGGGTGAAACCCCGAAACCGGTCCTAGGATGCTTGTTTCCAGTCCAGGGTGGACCTGGCTTGGCAGTTCAGGCTGGACTGTTCCTATGAGGCACAGGGTCAAGACTGATTTGCATATGGCTGGGTTCAAACTGGAATGGCATGGTGAGCAAAAATACGATGGATTTAGGCCCAGATCTCTGTACTGGGGTGAATGTATGACATTGTTCTACATTCTGTCCATCAACTGTTGGGTTTGCATTTGTCACCCCGAGTGGGACGGGTATGCCCAGACGTGGGTCCCGTGCTCTCCATGCCACTGGAATCAAGCTATCCTGGCTGAAGAGGGGTGGAACCCCGAAACCGGTCCTAGGATGCTTGTTTCCAGTCCAGGGAAGACCTGGGTTGGCCGTTCAGGCTGGACTGTTACCATGAGGCACAGGGTCAAGACTGATTTGCATATGGCTGGGTTCAAACTGGAATGGCATGGTGAGCAAAAATACGATGGATTTAGGCCCAGATCTCTGTACTTGGGTGAATGTATGACATTGTTCTATATTCTGTCCATCAACTGTTGGTTTTGCATTTGTCACCCCTTCGTGGAACGGGTATGCCCAGACGTGGGTCTCGTGCTCTCCATGCCACTGGAATCAAGCTATCCTGGCTGAAGAGGGGTAAAACCCCAAAACCAGTCCTAGTATGCTTGTTTCCAGTCCAGGGAGGACCTGGCTTGGCAGTTCGGGGTTAACTGTTCCCATGAGGCACAGGGTCAAGACTGATTTGCATATGGCTGGGTTTAAACTGGAATGGCATGGTGAGCAAAAAAACGATGGTTTTAGGCCCAAATCTCTGTACTAGAGTGAATGTATGACATTGTTCTGCATTCTGTCCATCAACTGTTGGCTTTGCATTTGTCACCCTGAGTGGGAGGGTATGCCCAGACATGGGTCCCGTGCTCTCCATGCCACTGGAATCAAGCTATCCTGGCCGAAGAGAGGTGAATCCCCGAAACAGGTCGTAGGATGCTTGTTTTCAGTCCAGGGAGGACCTTTCTTGGCAGTTTGGGCTGGACTGTTCCCATGAGGCACAGGGTCAAGACTGATTTGCATATGGCTGGGTTCAAACTGGAATGGCATGGCGAGCAAAAAAACGATGGATTTAGGCCCAGATCTCTGTACTGGGGTGAATGTATGACATTGCTCTGCATTCTGTCCATCAACTGTTGGTTTTGCATTTGTTACCCCGATTGGGACGGGTATGCCCAGACGCGGGTCCCGTGCTCTCCATGTCACTGGAATCAAGGTACCCTGGCTGAAGAGGGGTGAAACCCCGAAACCGGTCCTAGGATACTTGTTTCCAGTCCAGGGAGGACCTGGCTTGGCAGTTCAGGCTGGACTGTTCCTATGAGGCACAGGGTCAAGACTCATTTGCATATGGCTGGGTTCAAACTGGAATGGCATGGTGAGCAAAAAAACGATGGTTTTAGGCCCAGATCTCTGTACTGGAGTGAATGTATGACATTGTTCTGCATTCTGTCCATCAACTGTTGGTTTTGCATTTGTCACCCCGAGTGGGACGGGGATGCCCAGACGTGGGTCCCGTGCTCTCCATGCCACTGGAATCAAGCTATCCTGGCTGAAGAGGGGTGAAACCCCGAAACCGGTCCTAGGATGCTTGTTTGCAGTCCAGGGAAGACCTGGGTTGGCCGTTCAGGCTGGACTGTTCCCATGAGACACAGGGTCAAGACTGATTTGCATGTGGCTAGGTTCAAACTGGAATGGCATGGTGAGCAAAAAAACAATGAATTTAGGCCCAGATCTCTGTACTGGGGTGAATGTATGACATTGTTCTACATTCTGTCCATCAACTGTTGGTTTTGCATTTGTCACCCCGAGTGGAACGGGTATGCCCAGACGTTGGTACCGTGCTCTCCATGCCACTGGAATCAAGCTATCCTGGCTGACGAGGGGTGAAACCCCGAAACCAGTCCTAGGATGCTTGTATCCAGTCCAGGGAGGACCTGGCTTGGCAGTTCGGGCTAGACTGTTCCCATGAGGCACAGGGTCAAAACTGATTTGCGTATGGCTGGGTTCAAAATGGAATGGCATGGTGATCAAAAAAACAATGGATTTAGGCCCAGATCTCTGTACTGGGGTGAATGTATGACATTGTTCTGCATTCTGTCCATCAACGGATGGTTTTGCATTTGTCACCCCAAGTGGGATGGGTATGCCCAGACGTGGGTCCTGTGCTCTCCATGCCTCTGGAATCAAGCTATCCAGGCTGAAGAGGGGTGAAACCCCGAAACCGGTTCTAGGATGCTTGTTTCCAGTCCAGGGAGGACCTGGCTTGGCAGTTCGGGCTGGACTGTTCCCATGAGGCACAGGGTCAATACTAATTTGCATATGGCTGGGTTCAAACTGGAATGGCATGGTGAGCAAAAAAACGATGGATTTAGGCCCAGATCTCTGTACTGGGGTGAATGTATGACATTGTTCTGCATTCTGTCCATCAACTGTTGGTTTTGCATTTGTCACCACGAGTGGAACGGGTATGCCCAGACGTGGGTCCCGTGCTCTCCATGCCACTGGAATCAAGCTATCCTGGCTGAAGAGGGGTGAAACCCCTAAACCAGTCCTAGGATGCTTGTATCCAGTCCAGGGAGGACTGGGCTTGGCAGTTTGGGCTGGACTGTTACCATGAGGCACAGGGTCAAAAATGATTTGCATTTGGCTGGATTCAAACTTGAATGGCATGGTGAGCAAAAAAAATCAATGGATTTAGGCCCAGGTCTCTGTACTGGGGAGAATGTATGACATTGTTCTGCATTCTGTCCATCAACTGTTGGTTTTGCATTTGTCACCCCGAGTAGGACGGGTATGCCCAGACGTGGATCCCGTGCTCTCCGTCCCACTGGAATCAAGGTATCCTGGCTGAAGAGGGGTTAAACCCCGAAACCGGTCCTAGGATGCTTGTTTCCAGTCCAGGGAGGACCTGGCTTGGCAGTTCAGGCTGGACTGTTCCCATGAGGCACAGGGTCAAGACTGATTTGCATATGGCTGAGTTCAAACTGGAATGACATGGTGAGCAAAAAAACGATGGATTTAGGCCCAGATCTCTGTACTGGGGTGAATGTATGACATTGTTCTGCATTCTGTCCATCAACTGTTGGTTTTGCATTTGTCACCCCGAGTGGGATGGGTATGCCCAGACGTGGGTCCCGTGCTCTACATGCCACTGGAATCAAGTTATCCTGGCTGAAGAGGGGTGAAACCCCAAAACCAGTTCTAGGATGCTTGTTTCCAGGCCAGGGAGGACCTTTCTTGGCAGTTCGGGCTGGACTGTTCCCATGAGGCACAGGGTCAAGACTGATTTGCATATGGCTGGGTTCAAACTGGAATGGCATGGTGAGCAAAAAAACGATGGATTTTTGGCCCAGATCTCTGTACTGGGGTGAATGTATCACATTGTTCTGCATTCTGTCCATCAACGGATGGTTTTGCATTTGTCACCCCGAGTGGGATGGGTATGCCCAGACGTGGGTCCTGTGCTCTCCATGCCTCTGGAATCAAGCTATCCAGGCTGAAGAGGGGTGAAACCCCGAAACCGGTCCTAGGATGCTTGTTTCCAGTCCAGGGAGGACCTGGCTTGGCAGTTCGGGCTGGACTGTTCCCATGAGGCACAGGGCCAAGACTAATTTGCATATGGCTGGGTTCAAACTGGAATGGCATGGTGAGCAAAAAAACAATGGATTTAGGCCCAGATCTCTGTACTGGGGTGAATGTATGACATTGTTCTGCATTCTGTCCATCAACTGTTGGTTTTGCATTTGTCACCACGAGTGGAACGGGTATGCCCAGACGTGGGTCCCGTGCTCTCCATGCCACTGGAATCAAGCTATCCTGGCTGAAGAGGGGTGAAACCCCTAAACCAGTCCTAGGATGCTTATATCCAGTCCAGGGAGGACCGGGCTTGGCAGTTTGGGCTGGACTGTTACCATGAGGCACAGGGTCAAAAATGATTTGCATTTGGCTGGGTTCAAACTTGAATGGCATGGTGAGCAAAAAAAATCAATGGATTTAGGCCCAGGTCTCTGTACTGGGGAGAATGTATGACATTGTTCTGCATTCTGTCCATCAACTGTTGGTTTTGCATTTGTCGCCACGAGTGGAACGGGTATGCCCAGACGTTGGTACCGTGCTCTCCATGCCACTGGAATCAAGCTATCCTGGCTGAAGAGGGGTGAAACCCCGAAACCAGTCCTAGGATGCTTGTTTGCAGTCCAGGGAAGACCTGGGTTGGCCGTTCAGGCTGGACTGTTCCCATGAGACACAGGGTCAAGACTGATTTGCATGTGGCTAGGTTCAAACTGGAATGGCATGGTGAGCAAAAAAACAATGAATTTAGGCCCAGATCTCTGTACTGGGGTGAATGTATGACATTGTTCTACATTCTGTCCATCAACTGTTGGTTTTGCATTTGTCACCCCGAGTGGAACGGGTATGCCCAGACGTTGGTACCTTGCTCTCCATGCCACTGGAATCAAGCTATCCTGGCTGAAGAGGGGTGAAACCCCAAAACCAGTCCTAGGATGCTTGTATCCAGTCCAGGGAGGACCTGGCTTGGCAGTTCGGGCTAGACTGTTCCCATGAGGCACAGGGTCAAAACTGATTTGCGTATGGCTGGGTTCAAAATGGAATGGCATGGTGATCAAAAAAACAATGGATTTAGGCCCAGATCTCTGTACTGGGGTGAATGTATGACATTGTTCTGCATTCTGTCCATCAACTGTTGGTTTTGCATTTGTCACCCCGAGTGGGATGGGTATGCCCAGACGTGGGTCCCGTGCTCTCCATGCCACTGGAATCAAGCTATCCTGGCTGAAGAGGGGTGAAACTCCGAAACCGGTCCTAGGATGCTTGTTTCAAGGCCAGGAAGGACCTTTCTTGGCAGTTCGGGCTGGACTGTTCCCATGAGGCACAGGGTCAAGACTGATTTGCATATGGCTGGGTTCAAACTGGAATGGCATGGTGAGCAAAAAAATGATGGATTTAGGCCCAGATATCTGTACTGGGGTGAATGTATGACATTGCTCTGCATTCTGTCCATCAACTGTTGGTTTTGCACTTGTCACCCCGAGTGGGACGGGTATGCTCAGACGCGGGTCCCGTGCTCTCCATGTCACTGGAATCAAGCTACCCTGGATGAAGAGGGGTGAAACCCCGAAACCGGTCCTAAGATGCTTGTTTCCAGTCCAGGGTGGACCTGGCTTGGCAGTTCAGGCTGGACTGTTCCTATGAGGCACAGGGTCAAGACTGATTTGCATATGGCTGGGTTCAAACTGGAATGGCATGGTGAGCAAAAATATGATGGATTTAGGCCCAGATCTCTGTACTTGGGTGAATGTATGACATTGTTCTATATTCTGTCCATCAACTGTTGGTTTTGCATTTGTCACCCCTTCGTAGAACGGGTATGCCCAGACGTGGGTCCCGTGCTCTCCATGCCACTGGAATCAAGCTATCCTTGCTGAAGAGGGGTGAAACCCCAAAACCAGTCCTAGTATGCTTGTTTCCAGTCCAGGGAGGACCTGGCTTGGCAGTTCGGGGTGAACTGTTCCCATGAGGCACAGGGTCAAGACTGATTTGCATATGGCTGGGTTTAAACTGGAATGGCATGGTGAGCAAAAAAACGATGGTTTTAGGCCCAAATCTCTGTACTAGAGTGAATGTATGACATTGTTCTGCATTCTGTCCATCAACTGTTGGCTTTGCATTTGTCACCCTGAGTGGGAGGGTATGCCCAGACATGGGTCCCGTGCTCTCCATGCCACTGGAATCAAGCTATCCTGGCCGGAGAGAGGTGAATCCCCGAAACAGGTCGTAGGATGCTTGTTTTCAGTCCAGGGAGGAACTTTCTTGGCAGTTCGGGCTGGACTGTTCCCATGAGGCACAGGGTCAAGACTGATTTGCATATGGCTGGGTTCAAACTGGAATGGCATGGTGAGCAAAAAAATGATGGATTTAGGCCCAGATCTCTGTACTGGGGTGAATGTATGACATTGCTCTGCATTCTGTCCATCAACTGTTGGTTTTGCATTTGTTACCCCGATTGGGACGGGTATGCCCAGACGCGGGTCCCGTGCTCTCCATGTCACTGGAATCAAGGTACCCTGGCTGAAGAGGGGTGAAACCCCAAAACCGGTCCTAGGATGCTTGTTTCCAGTCCAGGGAGGACCTGGCTTGGCAGTTCAGGCTGGACTGTTCCTATGAGGCAGAGGGTCAAGACTCATTTGCATATGGCTGGGATCAAACTGGAATGGCATGGTGAGCAAGAAAACAATGGTTTTAGGCCCAGATCTCTGTACTGGAGTGAATGTATGACATTGTTCTGCATTCTGTCCATCAACTGTTGGTTTTGCATTTGTCACCCGGAGTGGGACGGGGATGCCCAGACGTGGGTCCCGTGCTCTCCATGCCACGGGAATCAAGCTATCCTGGCTGAAGAGGGGTGAAACCCCGAAACCGGTCCTAGGATGCTTGTTTGCAGTCCAGGGAAGACCTGGGTTGGCCGTTCAGGCTGGACTGTTCCCATGAGTCACAGGGTCAAGACTGATTTGCATGTGGCTAGGTTCAAACTGGAATGGCATGGTGAGCAAAAAAACAATGAATTTAGGCCCAGATCTCTGTACTGGGGTGAATGTATGACATTGTTCTACATTCTGTCCATCAACTGTTGGTTTTGCATTTGTCACCCCGAGTGGAACGGGTATGCCCAGACGTGGGTACCGTGCTCTCCATGCCACTGGAATCAAGCTATCCTGGCTGAAGAGGGGTGAAACCCCGAAACCAGTCCTAGGATGCTTGTATCCAGTCCAGGGAGGACCTGGCTTGGCAGTTCGGGCTAGACTGTTCCCATGAGGCACAGGGTCAAAACTGATTTGCGTATGGCTGGGTTCAAAATGGAATGGCATGGTGATCAAAAAAACAATAGATTTAGGGTCAGATCTCTGTACTGGGGTGAATGTATGACATTGTTCTGCATTCTGTCCATCAACGGATGGTTTTGCATTTGTCACCCCAAGTGGGATGGGTATGCCCAGACGTGGGTCCTGTGCTCTCCATGCCTCTGGAATCAAGCTATCCAGGCTGAAGAGGGTTGAAACCCCGAAACCGGTCCTAGGATGCTTGTTTCCAGTCCAGGGAGGACCTGGCTTGGCAGTTCGGGCTGGACTGTTCCCATGAGGCACAGGGTCAAGACTAATTTGCATATGGCTGGGTTCAAACTGGAATGGCATGGTGAGCAAAAAAACGATGGATTTAGGCCCAGATCTCTGTACTGGGGTGAATGTATGACATTGTTCTGCATTCTGTCCATCAACTGTTGGTTTTGCATTTGTCACCACGAGTGGAACGGGTATGCCCAGACGTGGTTCCCGTGCTCTCCATGCCACTGGAATCAAGCTATCCTGGCTGAAGAGGGGTGAAACCCCTAAACCAGTCCTAGGATGCTTGTATCCAGTCCAGGGAGGACTGGGCTTGGCAGTTTGGGCTGGACTGTTACCATGAGGCACAGGGTCAAAAATGATTTGCATTTGGCTGGATTCAAACTTGAATGGCATGGTGAGCAAAAAAAATCAATGGATTTAGGCCCAGGTCTCTGTACTGGGGAGAATGTATGACATTGTTCTGCATTCTGTCCATCAACTGTTGGTTTTGCATTTGTCACCCCGAGTAGGACGGGTATGCCCAGACGTGGATCCCGTGCTCTCCGTCCCACTGGAATCAAGGTATCCTGGCTGAAGAGGGGTTAAACCCCGAAACCGGTCCTAGGATGCTTGTTTCCAGTCCAGGGAGGACCTGGCTTGGCAGTTCAGGCTGGACTGTTCCCATGAGGCACAGGGTCAAGACTGATTTGCATATGGCTGAGTTCAAACTGGAATGACATGGTGAGCAAAAAAACGATGGATTTAGGCCCAGATCTCTGTACTGGGGTGAATGTATGACATTGTTCTGCATTCTGTCCATCAACTGTTTGTTTTGCATTTGTCACCCCGAGTGGGATGGGTATGCCCAGACGTGGGTCCCGTGCTCTACATGCCACTGGAATCAAGTTATCCTGGCTGAAGAGGGGTGAAACCCCGAAACCAGTTCTAGGATGCTTGTTTCCAGGCCAGGGAGGACCTTTCTTGGCAGTTCGGGCTGGACTGTTCCCATGAGGCACAGGGTCAAGACTAATTTGCACATGGCTGGGTTCAAACTGGAATGGCATGGTGAGCAAAACACCGATGGATTTAGGCCCAGATCTCTGTACTGGGGTGAATGTATGACATTGTTCTGCATTCTGTCCATCAACTGTTGGTTTTGCATTTGTCACCACGAGTGGAACGGGTATGCCCAGACGTGGGTCCCGTGCTCTCCATGCCACTGGAATCAAGCTATCCTGGCTGAAGAGGGGTGAAACCCCTAAACCAGTCCTAGGATGCTTGTATCCAGTCCAGGGAGGACTGGGCTTGGCAGTTTGGGCTGAACTGTTACCATGAGGCACAGGGTCAAAAATGATTTGCATTTGGCTGGATTCAAACTTGAATGGCATGGTGAGCAAAAAAAATGAATGGATTTAGGCCCAGGTCTCTGTACTGGGGAGAATGTATGACATTGTTCTGCATTCTGTCCATCAACTGTTGGTTTTGCATTTGTCACCCCGAGTAGGACGGGTATGCCCAGACGTGGATCCCGTGCTCTCCGTCCCACTGGAATCAAGGTATCCTGGCTGAAGAGGGGTTAAACCCCGAAACCGGTCCTAGGATGCTTGTTTCCAGTCCAGGGAGGACCTGGCTTGGCAGTTCGGGGTGAACTGTTCCCATGAGGCACAGGGTCAAGACTGATTTGCATATGGCTGGGTTTAAACTGGAATGGCATGGTGAGCAAAAAAACGATGGTTTTAGGCCCAAATCTCTGTACTAGAGTGAATGTATGACATTGTTCTGCATTCTGTCCATCAACTGTTGGCTTTGCATTTGTCACCCTGAGTGGGAGGGTATGCCCAGACATGGGTCCCGTGCTCTCCATGCCACTGGAATCAAGCTATCCTGGCCGGAGAGAGGTGAATCCCCGAAACAGGTCGTAGGATGCTTGTTTTCAGTCCAGGGAGGAACTTTCTTGGCAGTTCGGGCTGGACTGTTCCCATGAGGCACAGGGTCAAGACTGATTTGCATATGGCTGGGTTCAAACTGGAATGGCATGGTGAGCAAAAAAATGATGGATTTAGGCCCAGATATCTGTACTGGGGTGAATGTATGACATTGCTCTGCATTCTGTCCATCAACTGTTGGTTTTGCACTTGTCACCCCGAGTGGGACGGGTATCCCCAGACGCCGGTCCCGTGCTCTCCATGTCACTGGAATCAAGCTACCCTGGATGAAGAGGGGTGAAACCCCGAAACCGGTCCTAGGATGCTTGTTTCCAGTCCAGGGTGGACCTGGCTTGGCAGTTCAGGCTGGACTGTTCCTATGAGGCACAGGGTCAAGACTGATTTGCATATGGCTGGGTTCAAACTGGAATGGCATGGTGAGCAAAAATACGATGGATTTAGGCCCAGATCTCTGTACTGGGGTGAATGTATGACATTGTTCTGCATTCTGTCCATCGACTGTTGGTTTTGCATTTGTCACCCCGAGTGGGACGGGTATGCCCAGAAGCGGGTCCCGTGCTCTCCATGTCACTGGAATCAAGCTTCGCTGGATGAAGAGGGGTGAAACCCCGAAACCGGTCCTAGGATGCTTGTTTCCAGTCCAGGGTGGACCTGGCTTGGCAGTTCAGGCTGGACTGTTCCTATGAGGCACAGGGTCAAGACTGATTTGCATATGGCTGGGTTCAAACTGGAATGGCATGGTGAGCAAAAATACGATGGATTTAGGCCCAGATCTCTGTACTGGGGTGAATGTATGACATTGTTCTACATTCTGTCCATCAACTGTTGGGTTTGCATTTGTCACCCCGAGTGGGACGGGTATGCCCAGACGTGGGTCCCGTGCTCTCCATGCCACTGGAATCAAGCTATCCTGGCTGAAGAGGGGTGGAACCCCGAAACCGGTCCTAGGATGCTTGTTTCCAGTCCAGGGAAGACCTGGGTTGGCCGTTCAGGCTGGACTGTTACCATGAGGCACAGGGTCAAGACTGATTTGCATATGGCTGGGTTCAAACTGGAATGGCATGGTGAGCAAAAATACGATGGATTTAGGCCCAGATCTCTGTACTTGGGTGAATGTATGACATTGTTCTATATTCTGTCCATCAACTGTTGGTTTTGCATTTGTCACCCCTTCGTGGAACGGGTATGCCCAGACGTGGGTCTCGTGCTCTCCATGCCACTGGAATCAAGCTATCCTGGCTGAAGAGGGGTAAAACCCCAAAACCAGTCCTAGTATGCTTGTTTCCAGTCCAGGGAGGACCTGGCTTGGCAGTTCGGGGTTAACTGTTCCCATGAGGCACAGGGTCAAGACTGATTTGCATATGGCTGGGTTTAAACTGGAATGGCATGGTGAGCAAAAAAACGATGGTTTTAGGCCCAAATCTCTGTACTAGAGTGAATGTATGACATTGTTCTGCATTCTGTCCATCAACTGTTGGCTTTGCATTTGTCACCCTGAGTGGGAGGGTATGCCCAGACATGGGTCCCGTGCTCTCCATGCCACTGGAATCAAGCTATCCTGGCCGAAGAGAGGTGAATCCCCGAAACAGGTCGTAGGATGCTTGTTTTCAGTCCAGGGAGGACCTTTCTTGGCAGTTTGGGCTGGACTGTTCCCATGAGGCACAGGGTCAAGACTGATTTGCATATGGCTGGGTTCAAACTGGAATGGCATGGCGAGCAAAAAAACGATGGATTTAGGCCCAGATCTCTGTACTGGGGTGAATGTATGACATTGCTCTGCATTCTGTCCATCAACTGTTGGTTTTGCATTTGTTACCCCGATTGGGACGGGTATGCCCAGACGCGGGTCCCGTGCTCTCCATGTCACTGGAATCAAGGTACCCTGGCTGAAGAGGGGTGAAACCCCGAAACCGGTCCTAGGATACTTGTTTCCAGTCCAGGGAGGACCTGGCTTGGCAGTTCAGGCTGGACTGTTCCTATGAGGCACAGGGTCAAGACTCATTTGCATATGGCTGGGTTCAAACTGGAATGGCATGGTGAGCAAAAAAACGATGGTTTTAGGCCCAGATCTCTGTACTGGAGTGAATGTATGACATTGTTCTGCATTCTGTCCATCAACTGTTGGTTTTGCATTTGTCACCCCGAGTGGGACGGGGATGCCCAGACGTGGGTCCCGTGCTCTCCATGCCACTGGAATCAAGCTATCCTGGCTGAAGAGGGGTGAAACCCCGAAACCGGTCCTAGGATGCTTGTTTGCAGTCCAGGGAAGACCTGGGTTGGCCGTTCAGGCTGGACTGTTCCCATGAGACACAGGGTCAAGACTGATTTGCATGTGGCTAGGTTCAAACTGGAATGGCATGGTGAGCAAAAAAACAATGAATTTAGGCCCAGATCTCTGTACTGGGGTGAATGTATGACATTGTTCTACATTCTGTCCATCAACTGTTGGTTTTGCATTTGTCACCCCGAGTGGAACGGGTATGCCCAGACGTTGGTACCGTGCTCTCCATGCCACTGGAATCAAGCTATCCTGGCTGACGAGGGGTGAAACCCCGAAACCAGTCCTAGGATGCTTGTATCCAGTCCAGGGAGGACCTGGCTTGGCAGTTCGGGCTAGACTGTTCCCATGAGGCACAGGGTCAAAACTGATTTGCGTATGGCTGGGTTCAAAATGGAATGGCATGGTGATCAAAAAAACAATGGATTTAGGCCCAGATCTCTGTACTGGGGTGAATGTATGACATTGTTCTGCATTCTGTCCATCAACGGATGGTTTTGCATTTGTCACCCCAAGTGGGATGGGTATGCCCAGACGTGGGTCCTGTGCTCTCCATGCCTCTGGAATCAAGCTATCCAGGCTGAAGAGGGGTGAAACCCCGAAACCGGTTCTAGGATGCTTGTTTCCAGTCCAGGGAGGACCTGGCTTGGCAGTTCGGGCTGGACTGTTCCCATGAGGCACAGGGTCAATACTAATTTGCATATGGCTGGGTTCAAACTGGAATGGCATGGTGAGCAAAAAAACGATGGATTTAGGCCCAGATCTCTGTACTGGGGTGAATGTATGACATTGTTCTGCATTCTGTCCATCAACTGTTGGTTTTGCATTTGTCACCACGAGTGGAACGGGTATGCCCAGACGTGGGTCCCGTGCTCTCCATGCCACTGGAATCAAGCTATCCTGGCTGAAGAGGGGTGAAACCCCTAAACCAGTCCTAGGATGCTTGTATCCAGTCCAGGGAGGACTGGGCTTGGCAGTTTGGGCTGGACTGTTACCATGAGGCACAGGGTCAAAAATGATTTGCATTTGGCTGGATTCAAACTTGAATGGCATGGTGAGCAAAAAAAATCAATGGATTTAGGCCCAGGTCTCTGTACTGGGGAGAATGTATGACATTGTTCTGCATTCTGTCCATCAACTGTTGGTTTTGCATTTGTCACCCCGAGTAGGACGGGTATGCCCAGACGTGGATCCCGTGCTCTCCGTCCCACTGGAATCAAGGTATCCTGGCTGAAGAGGGGTTAAACCCCGAAACCGGTCCTAGGATGCTTGTTTCCAGTCCAGGGAGGACCTGGCTTGGCAGTTCAGGCTGGACTGTTCCCATGAGGCACAGGGTCAAGACAGATTTGCATATGGCTGAGTTCAAACTGGAATGACATGGTGAGCAAAAAAACGATGGATTTAGGCCCAGATCTCTGTACTGGGGTGAATGTATGACATTGTTCTGCATTCTGTCCATCAACTGTTGGTTTTGCATTTGTCACCCCGAGTGGGATGGGTATGCCCAGACGTGGGTCCCGTGCTCTACATGCCACTGGAATCAAGTTATCCTGGCTGAAGAGGGGTGAAACCCCAAAACCAGTTCTAGGATGCTTGTTTCCAGGCCAGGGAGGACCTTTCTTGGCAGTTCGGGCTGGACTGTTCCCATGAGGCACAGGGTCAAGACTGATTTGCATATGGCTGGGTTCAAACTGGAATGGCATGGTGAGCAAAAAAACGATGGATTTTTGGCCCAGATCTCTGTACTGGGGTGAATGTATCACATTGTTCTGCATTCTGTCCATCAACGGATGGTTTTGCATTTGTCACCCCGAGTGGGATGGGTATGCCCAGACGTGGGTCCTGTGCTCTCCATGCCTCTGGAATCAAGCTATCCAGGCTGAAGAGGGGTGAAACCCCGAAACCGGTCCTAGGATGCTTGTTTCCAGTCCAGGGAGGACCTGGCTTGGCAGTTCGGGCTGGACTGTTCCCATGAGGCACAGGGCCAAGACTAATTTGCATATGGCTGGGTTCAAACTGGAATGGCATGGTGAGCAAAAAAACAATGGATTTAGGCCCAGATCTCTGTACTGGGGTGAATGTATGACATTGTTCTGCATTCTGTCCATCAACTGTTGGTTTTGCATTTGTCACCACGAGTGGAACGGGTATGCCCAGACGTGGGTCCCGTGCTCTCCATGCCACTGGAATCAAGCTATCCTGGCTGAAGAGGGGTGAAACCCCTAAACCAGTCCTAGGATGCTTATATCCAGTCCAGGGAGGACCGGGCTTGGCAGTTTGGGCTGGACTGTTACCATGAGGCACAGGGTCAAAAATGATTTGCATTTGGCTGGGTTCAAACTTGAATGGCATGGTGAGCAAAAAAAATCAATGGATTTAGGCCCAGGTCTCTGTACTGGGGAGAATGTATGACATTGTTCTGCATTCTGTCCATCAACTGTTGGTTTTGCATTTGTCGCCACGAGTGGAACGGGTATGCCCAGACGTTGGTACCGTGCTCTCCATGCCACTGGAATCAAGCTATCCTGGCTGAAGAGGGGTGAAACCCCGAAACCAGTCCTAGGATGCTTGTTTGCAGTCCAGGGAAGACCTGGGTTGGCCGTTCAGGCTGGACTGTTCCCATGAGACACAGGGTCAAGACTGATTTGCATGTGGCTAGGTTCAAACTGGAATGGCATGGTGAGCAAAAAAACAATGAATTTAGGCCCAGATCTCTGTACTGGGGTGAATGTATGACATTGTTCTACATTCTGTCCATCAACTGTTGGTTTTGCATTTGTCACCCCGAGTGGAACGGGTATGCCCAGACGTTGGTACCTTGCTCTCCATGCCACTGGAATCAAGCTATCCTGGCTGAAGAGGGGTGAAACCCCAAAACCAGTCCTAGGATGCTTGTATCCAGTCCAGGGAGGACCTGGCTTGGCAGTTCGGGCTAGACTGTTCCCATGAGGCACAGGGTCAAAACTGATTTGCGTATGGCTGGGTTCAAAATGGAATGGCATGGTGATCAAAAAAACAATGGATTTAGGCCCAGATCTCTGTACTGGGGTGAATGTATGACATTGTTCTGCATTCTGTCCATCAACTGTTGGTTTTGCATTTGTCACCCCGAGTGGGATGGGTATGCCCAGACGTGGGTCCCGTGCTCTCCATGCCACTGGAATCAAGCTATCCTGGCTGAAGAGGGGTGAAACTCCGAAACCGGTCCTAGGATGCTTGTTTCAAGGCCAGGAAGGACCTTTCTTGGCAGTTCGGGCTGGACTGTTCCCATGAGGCACAGGGTCAAGACTGATTTGCATATGGCTGGGTTCAAACTGGAATGGCATGGTGAGCAAAAAAATGATGGATTTAGGCCCAGATATCTGTACTGGGGTGAATGTATGACATTGCTCTGCATTCTGTCCATCAACTGTTGGTTTTGCACTTGTCACCCCGAGTGGGACGGGTATGCTCAGACGCGGGTCCCGTGCTCTCCATGTCACTGGAATCAAGCTACCCTGGATGAAGAGGGGTGAAACCCCGAAACCGGTCCTAAGATGCTTGTTTCCAGTCCAGGGTGGACCTGGCTTGGCAGTTCAGGCTGGACTGTTCCTATGAGGCACAGGGTCAAGACTGATTTGCATATGGCTGGGTTCAAACTGGAATGGCATGGTGAGCAAAAATATGATGGATTTAGGCCCAGATCTCTGTACTTGGGTGAATGTATGACATTGTTCTATATTCTGTCCATCAACTGTTGGTTTTGCATTTGTCACCCCTTCGTAGAACGGGTATGCCCAGACGTGGGTCCCGTGCTCTCCATGCCACTGGAATCAAGCTATCCTTGCTGAAGAGGGGTGAAACCCCAAAACCAGTCCTAGTATGCTTGTTTCCAGTCCAGGGAGGACCTGGCTTGGCAGTTCGGGGTGAACTGTTCCCATGAGGCACAGGGTCAAGACTGATTTGCATATGGCTGGGTTTAAACTGGAATGGCATGGTGAGCAAAAAAACGATGGTTTTAGGCCCAAATCTCTGTACTAGAGTGAATGTATGACATTGTTCTGCATTCTGTCCATCAACTGTTGGCTTTGCATTTGTCACCCTGAGTGGGAGGGTATGCCCAGACATGGGTCCCGTGCTCTCCATGCCACTGGAATCAAGCTATCCTGGCCGGAGAGAGGTGAATCCCCGAAACAGGTCGTAGGATGCTTGTTTTCAGTCCAGGGAGGAACTTTCTTGGCAGTTCGGGCTGGACTGTTCCCATGAGGCACAGGGTCAAGACTGATTTGCATATGGCTGGGTTCAAACTGGAATGGCATGGTGAGCAAAAAAATGATGGATTTAGGCCCAGATCTCTGTACTGGGGTGAATGTATGACATTGCTCTGCATTCTGTCCATCAACTGTTGGTTTTGCATTTGTTACCCCGATTGGGACGGGTATGCCCAGACGCGGGTCCCGTGCTCTCCATGTCACTGGAATCAAGGTACCCTGGCTGAAGAGGGGTGAAACCCCAAAACCGGTCCTAGGATGCTTGTTTCCAGTCCAGGGAGGACCTGGCTTGGCAGTTCAGGCTGGACTGTTCCTATGAGGCAGAGGGTCAAGACTCATTTGCATATGGCTGGGATCAAACTGGAATGGCATGGTGAGCAAGAAAACAATGGTTTTAGGCCCAGATCTCTGTACTGGAGTGAATGTATGACATTGTTCTGCATTCTGTCCATCAACTGTTGGTTTTGCATTTGTCACCCGGAGTGGGACGGGGATGCCCAGACGTGGGTCCCGTGCTCTCCATGCCACGGGAATCAAGCTATCCTGGCTGAAGAGGGGTGAAACCCCGAAACCGGTCCTAGGATGCTTGTTTGCAGTCCAGGGAAGACCTGGGTTGGCCGTTCAGGCTGGACTGTTCCCATGAGTCACAGGGTCAAGACTGATTTGCATGTGGCTAGGTTCAAACTGGAATGGCATGGTGAGCAAAAAAACAATGAATTTAGGCCCAGATCTCTGTACTGGGGTGAATGTATGACATTGTTCTACATTCTGTCCATCAACTGTTGGTTTTGCATTTGTCACCCCGAGTGGAACGGGTATGCCCAGACGTGGGTACCGTGCTCTCCATGCCACTGGAATCAAGCTATCCTGGCTGAAGAGGGGTGAAACCCCGAAACCAGTCCTAGGATGCTTGTATCCAGTCCAGGGAGGACCTGGCTTGGCAGTTCGGGCTAGACTGTTCCCATGAGGCACAGGGTCAAAACTGATTTGCGTATGGCTGGGTTCAAAATGGAATGGCATGGTGATCAAAAAAACAATAGATTTAGGGTCAGATCTCTGTACTGGGGTGAATGTATGACATTGTTCTGCATTCTGTCCATCAACGGATGGTTTTGCATTTGTCACCCCAAGTGGGATGGGTATGCCCAGACGTGGGTCCTGTGCTCTCCATGCCTCTGGAATCAAGCTATCCAGGCTGAAGAGGGTTGAAACCCCGAAACCGGTCCTAGGATGCTTGTTTCCAGTCCAGGGAGGACCTGGCTTGGCAGTTCGGGCTGGACTGTTCCCATGAGGCACAGGGTCAAGACTAATTTGCATATGGCTGGGTTCAAACTGGAATGGCATGGTGAGCAAAAAAACGATGGATTTAGGCCCAGATCTCTGTACTGGGGTGAATGTATGACATTGTTCTGCATTCTGTCCATCAACTGTTGGTTTTGCATTTGTCACCACGAGTGGAACGGGTATGCCCAGACGTGGTTCCCGTGCTCTCCATGCCACTGGAATCAAGCTATCCTGGCTGAAGAGGGGTGAAACCCCTAAACCAGTCCTAGGATGCTTGTATCCAGTCCAGGGAGGACTGGGCTTGGCAGTTTGGGCTGGACTGTTACCATGAGGCACAGGGTCAAAAATGATTTGCATTTGGCTGGATTCAAACTTGAATGGCATGGTGAGCAAAAAAAATCAATGGATTTAGGCCCAGGTCTCTGTACTGGGGAGAATGTATGACATTGTTCTGCATTCTGTCCATCAACTGTTGGTTTTGCATTTGTCACCCCGAGTAGGACGGGTATGCCCAGACGTGGATCCCGTGCTCTCCGTCCCACTGGAATCAAGGTATCCTGGCTGAAGAGGGGTTAAACCCCGAAACCGGTCCTAGGATGCTTGTTTCCAGTCCAGGGAGGACCTGGCTTGGCAGTTCAGGCTGGACTGTTCCCATGAGGCACAGGGTCAAGACTGATTTGCATATGGCTGAGTTCAAACTGGAATGACATGGTGAGCAAAAAAACGATGGATTTAGGCCCAGATCTCTGTACTGGGGTGAATGTATGACATTGTTCTGCATTCTGTCCATCAACTGTTGGTTTTGCATTTGTCACCCCGAGTGGGATGGGTATGCCCAGACGTGGGTCCCGTGCTCTACATGCCACTGGAATCAAGTTATCCTGGCTGAAGAGGGGTGAAACCCCGAAACCAGTTCTAGGATGCTTGTTTCCAGGCCAGGGAGGACCTTTCTTGGCAGTTCGGGCTGGACTGTTCCCATGAGGCACAGGGTCAAGACTAATTTGCACATGGCTGGGTTCAAACTGGAATGGCATGGTGAGCAAAACACCGATGGATTTAGGCCCAGATCTCTGTACTGGGGTGAATGTATGACATTGTTCTGCATTCTGTCCATCAACTGTTGGTTTTGCATTTGTCACCACGAGTGGAACGGGTATGCCCAGACGTGGGTCCCGTGCTCTCCATGCCACTGGAATCAAGCTATCCTGGCTGAAGAGGGGTGAAACCCCTAAACCAGTCCTAGGATGCTTGTATCCAGTCCAGGGAGGACTGGGCTTGGCAGTTTGGGCTGAACTGTTACCATGAGGCACAGGGTCAAAAATGATTTGCATTTGGCTGGATTCAAACTTGAATGGCATGGTGAGCAAAAAAAATGAATGGATTTAGGCCCAGGTCTCTGTACTGGGGAGAATGTATGACATTGTTCTGCATTCTGTCCATCAACTGTTGGTTTTGCATTTGTCACCCCGAGTAGGACGGGTATGCCCAGACGTGGATCCCGTGCTCTCCGTCCCACTGGAATCAAGGTATCCTGGCTGAAGAGGGGTTAAACCCCGAAACCGGTCCTAGGATGCTTGTTTCCAGTCCAGGGAGGACCTGGCTTGGCAGTTCGGGGTGAACTGTTCCCATGAGGCACAGGGTCAAGACTGATTTGCATATGGCTGGGTTTAAACTGGAATGGCATGGTGAGCAAAAAAACGATGGTTTTAGGCCCAAATCTCTGTACTAGAGTGAATGTATGACATTGTTCTGCATTCTGTCCATCAACTGTTGGCTTTGCATTTGTCACCCTGAGTGGGAGGGTATGCCCAGACATGGGTCCCGTGCTCTCCATGCCACTGGAATCAAGCTATCCTGGCCGGAGAGAGGTGAATCCCCGAAACAGGTCGTAGGATGCTTGTTTTCAGTCCAGGGAGGAACTTTCTTGGCAGTTCGGGCTGGACTGTTCCCATGAGGCACAGGGTCAAGACTGATTTGCATATGGCTGGGTTCAAACTGGAATGGCATGGTGAGCAAAAAAATGATGGATTTAGGCCCAGATCTCTGTACTGGGGTGAATGTATGACATTGCTCTGCATTCTGTCCATCAACTGTTGGTTTTGCATTTGTTACCCCGATTGGGACGGGTATGCCCAGACGCGGGTCCCGTGCTCTCTATGTCACTGGAATCAAGGTACCCTGGCTGAAGAGGGGTAAAACCCCAAAACCGGTCCTAGGATGCTTGTTTCCAGTCCAGGGAGGACCTGGCTTGGCAGTTCAGGCTGGACTGTTCCTATGAGGCACAGGGTCAAGACTCATTTGCATATGGCTGGGTTCAAACTGGAATGGCATGGTGAGCAAGAAAACAATGGTTTTAGGGCCAGATCTCTGTACTGGAGTGAATGTATGACATTGTTCTGCATTCTGTCCATCAACTGTTGGTTTTGCATTTGTCACCCGGAGTGGGACGGGGATGCCCAGACGTGGGTCCCGTGCTCTCCATGCCACTGGAATCAAGCTATCCTGGCTGAAGAGGGGTGAAACCCCGAAACCGGTCCTAGGATGCTTGTTTGCAGTCCAGGGAAGACCTGGGTTGGCCGTTCAGGCTGGACTGTTCCCATGAGTCACAGGGTCAAGACTGATTTGCATGTGGCTAGGTTCAAACTGGAATGGCATGGTGAGCAAAAAAACAATGAATTTAGGCCCAGATCTCTGTACTGGGGTGAATGTATGACATTGTTCTACATTCTGTCCATCAACTGTTGGTTTTGCATTTGTCACCCCGAGTGGAACGGGTATGCCCAGACGTGGGTACCGTGCTCTCCATGCCACTGGAATCAAGCTATCCTGGCTGAAGAGGGGTGAAACCCCGAAACCAGTCCTAGGATGCTTGTATCCAGTCCAGGGAGGACCTGGCTTGGCAGTTCGGGCTAGACTGTTCCCATGAGGCACAGGGTCAAAACTGATTTGCGTATGGCTGGGTTCAAAATGGAATGGCATGGTGATCAAAAAAACAATAGATTTAGGCCCAGATCTCTGTACTGGGGTGAATGTATGACATTGTTCTGCATTCTGTCCATCAACTGTTGGTTTTGCATTTGTCACCCCGAGTAGGACGGGTATGCCCAGACGTGGATCCCGTGCTCTCCGTCCCACTGGAATCAAGGTATCCTGGCTGAAGAGGGGTTAAACCCCGAAACCGGTCCTAGGATGCTTGTTTCCAGTCCAGGGAGGACCTGGCTTGGCAGTTCAGGCTGGACTGTTCCCATGAGGCACAGGGTCAAGACTGATTTGCATATGGCTGAGTTCAAACTGGAATGACATGGTGAGCAAAAAAACGATGGATTTAGGCCCAGATCTCTGTACTGGGGTGAATGTATGACATTGTTCTGCATTCTGTCCATCAACTGTTGGTTTTGCATTTGTCACCCCGAGTGGGATGGGTATGCCCAGACGTGGGTCCCGTGCTCTACATGCCACTGGAATCAAGTTATCCTGGCTGAAGAGGGGTGAAACCCCGAAACCAGTTCTAGGATGCTTGTTTCCAGGCCAGGGAGGACCTTTCTTGGCAGTTCGGGCTGGACTGTTCCCATGAGGCACAGGGTCAAGACTGATTTGCATATGGCTGGGTTCAAACTGGAATGGCATGGTGAGCAAAAAAGCGATGGATTTAGGCCCAGATCTCTGTACTGGGGTGAATGTATCACATTGTTCTGCATTCTGTCCATCAACGGATGGTTTTGCATTTGTCACCCCGAGTGGGATGGGTATGCCCAGACGTGGGTCCTGTGCTCTCCATGCCTCTGGAATCAAGCTATCCAGGCTGAAGAGGGGTGAAACCCCGAAACCGGTCCTAGGATGCTTGTTTCCAGTCCAGGGAGGACCTGGCTTGGCAGTTCGGGCTGGACTGTTCCCATGAGGCACAGGGCCAAGACTAATTTGCACATGGCTGGGTTCAAACTGGAATGGCATGGTGAGCAAAACACCGATGGATTTAGGCCCAGATCTCTGTACTGGGGTGAATGTATGACATTGTTCTGCATTCTGTCCATCAACTGTTGGTTTTGCATTTGTCACCACGAGTGGAACGGGTATGCCCAGACGTGGGTTCCGTGCTCTCCATGCCACTGGAATCAAGCTATCCTGGCTGAAGAGGGGTGAAACCCCTAAACCAGTCCTAGGATGCTTGTATCCAGTCCAGGGAGGACTGGGCTTGGCAGTTTGGGCTGAACTGTTACCATGAGGCACAGGGTCAAAAATGATTTGCATTTGGCTGGATTCAAACTTGAATGGCATGGTGAGCAAAAAAAATGAATGGATTTAGGCCCAGGTCTCTGTACTGGGGAGAATGTATGACATTGTTCTGCATTCTGTCCATCAACTGTTGGTTTTGCATTTGTCACCCCGAGTAGGACGGGTATGCCCAGACTTGGATCCCGTGCTCTCCGTCCCACTGGAATCAAGGTATCATGGCTGAAGAGGGGTGAAACCCCGAAACCGGTCCTAGTATGCTTGTTTCCAGTCCAGGGAGGACCTGGCTTGGCAGTTCAGGCTGGACTATTCCCATGAGGCACAGGGTCAAGACGGATTTGCATATGGCTGAGTTCAAACTGGAATGACATGGTGAGCAAAAAAACGATGGATTTCGGCCCAGATCTCTGTACTGGGGTGAATGTATGACATTGTTCTGCATTCTGTCCATCAACTGTTGGTTTTGCATTTGTCACCCCGAGTGGGATGGGTATGCCCAGACGTGGGTCCCGTGCTCTCCATGCCACTGGAATCAAGCTATCCTGGCTGAAGAGGGGTGAAACTCCGAAACCGGTCCTAGGATGCTTGTTTCCAGGCCAGGAAGGACCTTTCTTGGCAGTTCGGGCTGGACTGTTCCCATGAGGCACAGGGTCAAGACTGATTTGCATATGGCTGGGTTCAAACTGGAATGGCATGGTGAGCAAAAAAACAATGGATTTAGGCCCAGATCTCTGTACTGGGGTGAATGTATGACATTGTTCTGCATTCTGTCCATCAACTGTTGGTTTTGCATTTGTCAGCCCGAGTGGGGCGGATATGCCCAGACGGGGTTCCCGTGCTCTCCATGCCACTGGAATCAAGCTAACCTGGCTGAAGAGGGGTGAAACCCAGAAACCGGTCCTAGGATGCTTGTTTCCAGTCCAGGGAGGACCTGGCTTGGCAGTTCAGGCTGGACTGTTCCCATGAGGCACAGGGTCAAGACTCATTTGCATATGGCTGGGTTCAAACTGGAATGGCATGGTGAGCAAAAAAACGATGGATTTAGGCCCAGATCTCTGTACTGGGGTGAATGTATGACATTGTTCTGCATTCTGTCCATCAACTGTTGGCTTTGTATTTGTCACCCCGAGTGGGACGGGTATGCCCAGACGTGGATCCCGTGCTCTCCATCCCACTGGAATCAAGCTATCCTGGCTGAAGAGGGGTGAAACCCCGAAACCGGTCCTAGGATGCTTGTTTGCAGTCCAGGGAAGACCTGGGTTGGCCGTTCAGGCTGGACTGTTCCCATGAGTCACAGGGTCAAGACTGATTTGCATGTGGCTGGGTTCAACCTGGAATGGCATGGTGAGCAAAAAAACAATGAATTTAGGCCCAGATCTCTGTACTGGGGTGAATGCATGACATTGTTCTACATTCTGTCCATCAACTGTTGGTTTTGTATTTGTCACCCCGAGTGGAACGGGTATGCCCAGACGTGGGTACCGTGCTCTCCATGCCACTGGAATCAAGCTATCCAGGCTGAAGAGGGGTGAAACCCCGAAACCGGTCCTAGGATGCTTGTTTCCAGTCCAGGGAGGACCTGGCTTGGCAGTTCGGGCTGGACTGTTCCCATGAGGCACAGGGTCAAGACTAATTTGCACATGGGTGGGTTCAAACTCGAATGGCATGGTGAGCAAAAAAATGATGGATTTAGGCCCAGATCTCTGTACTGGGGTGAATGTATGACATTGTTCTGCATTCTTTCCATCAACTGTTGGTTTTGCATTTGGCACCACGAGTGGAACGGGTATGCCAGACGTGGGTCCCGTGCTCTCCATGCCACTGGAATCAAGCTATCCTGGCTGAAGAGGGGTGAAACCCCTAAACCAGTCCTGGGATGCTTGTATTCAGTCCAGGGAGGACCGGGCTTGGCAGTTTGGGCTGGACTGTTACCATGAGGCACAGGGTCAAAAATGATTTGCATTTGTCTGGGTTCAAACTTGAATGGCATGGTGAGCAAAAAAAATCAAGGATTTAGGCCCAGGTCTCTGTACTGGGGTGAATGTATGACATTGTTCTGCATTCTGTCCATCAACTGTTGGTTTTGCATTTGTCACCCGAGTGGGACGGGTATGCCCAGACTTGGATCCCGTGCTCTCCGTCTCACTGGAATCAAGGTATCATGGCTGAAGAGGGGTGAAACCCCAAAACCGGTCCTAGGATGCTCTTTTCCAGTCCAGGGAGGACCTGGCTTGGCAGTTCAGGCTGGACTGTTCCCATGAGGCACAGGGTCAAGACGGATTTGCATATGGCTGAGTTCAAACTTGAATGACATGGTGAGCAAAAAAACGATGGATTTAGGCCCAGATCTCTGTACTGGGGTGAATGTATGACATTTTTCTGCATTCTGTCCATCAACTGTTGGTTTTGCATTTGTCACCCCGAGTGGGATGGGTATGCCCAGACGTGGGTCCCGTGCTCTCCATGCCACTGGAATCAAGCTATCCTGGCTGAAAAGGGGTGAAACTCCGAAACCGGTCCTAGGATGCTTGTTTCCAGGCCAGGGAGGACCTTTCTTGGCAGTTCGGGCTTGACTGTTCCCATGAGGCACAGGGTCAAGACTGATTTGCATATGGCTGGGTTCAAACTGGAATGGCATGGTGAGCAAAAATACGATGGATTTAGGCCCAGATCTCTGTACTGGGGTTAATGTATGACATTGTTCTACATTCTGACCATCAACTGTTGGGTTTGCATTTGTCACCCCGAGTGGGACGGGTATGCCCAGACGTGGGTCCTGTGCTCTCCATGCCACTGGAATGAAGCTATCCTGGCTGAAGAGGGGTGGAACCCTGAAACCGGTCCTAGGATGCTTGTTTCCAGTCCAGGGAAGACCTGGCTTGGCAGTTCGGGGTGAACTGTTCCCATGAGGCACAGGGTCAAGACTGATTTGCATATGGCTGGGTTTAAACTGGAATGGCATGGTGAGCAAAAAAACGATGGTTTTACGCCCAAATCTCTGTACTAGAGTGAATGTATGACATTGTTCTGCATTCTGTCCATCAACTGTTGGCTTTGCATTTGTCACCCCGAGTGGGAGGGTATGCCCAGACAAGGGTCCCGTGCTCTCCATGCCACTGGAATCAAGCTATCCTGGCCGAAGAGAGGTAAATCCCCGAAACTGGTCGTAGGATGCTTGTTTTCAGTCCAGGGAGGACCTTTCTTGGCAGTTCGGGCTGGACTGTTCCCATGAGGCACAGGGTCAAGACTGATTTGCATATGGCTGGGTTCAAACTGGAATGGCATGGTGAGCAACAAAACGATGGATTTAGGCCCAGATCTCTGTACTGGGGTGAATGTATGACATGGCTCTGCATTCTGTCCATCAACTGTTGGTTTTGCATTTGTTACCCCGAGTGGGACGGGTATGCCCAGAAGCGGGTCCCGTGCTCTCCATGTCACTGGAATCAAGGTACCCTGGCTGAAGAGGGGTGAAACCCCGAAACCGGTCCTAGGATGCTTGTTTCCAGTCCAGGGAGGACCTGTCTTGGCAGTTCAGGCTGGACTGTTCCTATGAGGCACAGGGTCAAGACTCATTTGCATATGGCTGGCTTCAAACTGGAATGGCATGGTGAGCAAGAAAACGATGGTTTTAGGCCCAGATCTCTGTACTGGAGTGAATGTATGACATTGTTCTGCATTCTGTCCATCAACTGTTGGTTTTGCATTTGTCACCCCGAGTGGGACGGGTATGCCCAGACGTGGGTCCCGTGCTCTCCATGCCACTGGAATCAAGCTATCCTGGCTGAAGAGGGGTGAAACCCCGAAACCGGTCCTAGGATGCTTTTTTCCAGGCCAGGGAGGACCTTTCTTGGCAGTTCGGGCTGGACTGTTCCCATGAGGCACAGGGTCAAGACTGATTTGCATATGGCTGGGTTCAAACTGGAATGGCATGGTGAGCAAAAAAACGATGGATTTAGTCCCAGATCTCTGTACTGGGGTGAATGTATGGCATTGTTCTGCATTCTGTCCATCGACTGTTGGTTTTGCATTTGTCACCCCGAGTGGGACGGGTATGCCCAGAAGCAGGTCCCGTGCTCTCCATGCCACTGGAATCAAGCTACCCTGGCTGAAGAGGGGTGAAACCCCGAAACCTGTCCTAGGATGCTTGTTTCCAGTCCAGGGAGGACCTGGCTTGGAAGTTCAGGCTGGACTGTTCCCATGAGGCACAGGGCCAAGACTCATTTGCATATGGCTGGGTTCAAACTGGAATGGCATGGTGAGCAAAAAATCGATGGATTTAGGCCCAGATCTCTGTACTGGGGTGAATGTATGACATTGTTCTGCATTCTGTCCATCAACTGTTGGCTTTGTATTTGTCACCCCGAGTGGGACGGGTATGCCCAGACGTGGATCCCGTGCTCTCCATCCCACTGGAATCAAGCTATCCTGGCTGAAGAGGGGTGAAACCCCGAAACCGGTCCTAGGATGCTTGTTTGCAGTCCAGGGAAGACCTGGGTTGGCCGTTCAGGCTGGACTGTTCCCATGAGTCACGGGGTCAAGACTGATTTGCATGTGGCTGGGTTCAAACTGGAATGGCATGGTGAGCAAAAAAACAATGAATTTAGGCCCAGATCTCTGTACTGGGGTGAATGTATGACATTGTTCTACATTCTGTCCATCAACTGTTGGTTTTGCATTTGTCACCCCGAGTGGAACGGGTATGCCCAGACGTGGGTACCGTGCTCTCCATGCCACTGGAATCAAGCTATCCTGGCCTTAGAGGGGTGAAACCCCGAAACCAGTCCTAGGATGCTTGTATCCAGTCCAGGGAGGACTTGGCTTGGCAGTTCGGGCTAGACTGTTCCCATGAGGCACAGGGTCAAAACTGATTTGCGTATGGCTGGGTTCAAACTGGAATGGCATGGTGATCAAAAAAACAATGGATTTAGGCCCAGATCTCTGTACTGGGGTGAATGTATGACATTGTTCTGCATTCTGTCCATCAACGGATGGTTTTGCATTTGTCACCCCAAGTGGGATGGGTATGCCCAGACGTGGGTCCTGTGCTCTCCATGCCTCTGGAATCAAGCTATCCAGGCTGAAGAGGGGTGAAACCCTGAAACCGGTCCTAGGATGCTTGTTTCAAGTCCAGGGAGGACCTGGCTTGGCAGTTCGGGCTGGACTGTTCCCATGAGGCACAGGGTCAAGACTAATTTGCATATGGCTCGGTTCAAACTGGAATGGCATGGTGAGCAAAAAAAAGATGGATTTAGGCCCAGATCTCTGTACTGGGGTGAATGTATGACATTGTTTTGCATTCTGTCCATCAACTGTTGGTTTTGCATTTGTCACCACGAGTGGAACGGGTATGCCCAGACGTGGGTCCCGTGCTCTCCATGCCACTGGAATCAAGCTACCCTGGCTGAAGAGGGGTGAAACCCCTAAACCAGTCCTAGGATGCTTGTATCCAGTCCAGGGAGGACTGGGCTTGGCAGTTTGGGCTGGACTGTTACCATGAGGCAAAGGGTCAAAAATGATTTGCATTTGGCTGGGTTTAAACTTGAATGGCATGGTGAGCAAAAAAAAAAATGGATTTAGGCCCGGGTCTCTGTACTGGGGAGAATGTATGACATTGTTCTGCATTCTGTCCATCAACTGTTGGTTTTGCATTTGTCAACCCGAGTGGGACGGGTATGCCCAGACGTGGATCCCGTGCTCTCCGTCCCACTGGAATCAAGGTATCCTGGCTGAAGAGGGGTTAAACCCCGAAACCGGTCCTAGGATGCTTGTTTCCAGTCCAGGGAGGACCTGGCTTGGCAGTTCAGGCTGGACTGTTCCCATGAGGCACAGGGTCAAGACTGATTTGCATATGGCTGAGTTCAAACTGGAATGACATGGTGAGCAAAAAAACGATGGATTTAGGCCCAGATCTCTGTACTGGGGTGAATGTATGACATTGTTCTGCATTCTGTCCATCAACTGTTGGTTTTGCATTTGTCACCCCGAGTGGGATGGGTATGCCCAGACGTGGATCCCGTGCTCTCCATCCCACTGGAATCAAGCTATCCTGGCTGAAGAGGGGTGAAACCCCGAAACCGGTCCTAGGATGCTTGTTTCCAGTCCAGGGAGGACCTGGCTTGGCAGTTCGGGCTGGACTGTTCCCATGAGGCACAGGGTCAAGACTAATTTGCATATGGCTGGGTTCAAACTGGAATGGCATGGTGAGCAAAAAAACGATGGATTTAGGCCCAGATCTCTGTACTGGGGTGAATGTATGACATTGTTCTGCATTCTGTCCATCAACTGTTGGTTTTGCATTTGTCACCACGAGTGGAACGGGTATGCCCAGACGTGGGTCCCGTGCTCTCCATGCCACTGGAATCAAGCTATCCTGGCTGAAGAGGGGTGAAACGCCTAAACCAGTCCTAGGATGCTTGTATCCAGTCCAGGGAGGACCGGGCTTGGCAGTTTGGGCTGGACTGTTACCATGAGGCACAGGGTCAAAAATGATTTGCATTTGGCTGGGTTCAAACTTGAATGGCATGGTGAGCAAAAAAAATCAATGGATTTAGGCCCAGGTCTCTGTACTGGGGAGAATGTATGACATTGTTCTGCATACTGTCCATCAACTGTTGGTTTTGCATTTGTCACCCCGAGTGGGACGGGTATGCCCAGACTTGGATCCCGTGCTCTCCGTCCCACTGGAATCAAGGTATCATGGCTGAAGAGGGGTGAAACCCCGAAACCGGTCCTAGGATGCTTGTTTCCAGTCCAGGGAGGACCTGGCTTGGCAGTTCAGGCAGGACTGTTCCCATGAGGCACAGGGTCAAGACGGATTTGCATATGGCTGAGTTCAAACTGGAATGACATGGTGAGCAAAAAAACGATGGATTTAGGCCCAGATCTCTGTACTGGGGTGAATGTATGACATTGTTCTGCATTCTGTCCATCAACTGTTGGTTTTGCATTTGTCACCCCGAGTGGGATGGGTATGCCCAGACGTGGGTCCCGTGCTCTCCATGCCACTGGAATCAAGCTATCCTGGCTGAAGAGGGGTGAAACCCCAAAACCAGTCCTAGTATGCTTGTTTCCAGTCCAGGGAGGACCTGGCTTGGCAGTTCGGGGTGAACTGTTCCCATGAGGCACAGGGTCAAGACTGATTTGCATATGGCTGGGTTTAAACTGGAATGGCATGGTGAGCAAAAAAACTATGGTTTTAGGCCCAAATCTCTGTACTAGAGTGAATGTATGACATTGTTCTGCATTCTGTCCATCAATTGTTGGCTTTGCATTTGTCACCCCGAGTGGGAGGGTATGCCCAGACATGGGTCCCGTGCTCTCCATGCCACTGGAATCAAGCTATCCTGGCCGAAGAGAGGTGAATCCCCGAAACCGGTCGTAGGATGCTTGTTTTCAGTCCAGGGAGGAGCTTTCTTGGCAGTTCGGGCTGGACTGTTCCCATGGGGCACAGGGTCAAGACTGATTTGCATATGGCTGGGTTCAAACTGGAATGGCATGGTGAGCAAAAAAACGATGGATTTAGGCCCAGATCTCTGTACTGGGGTGAATGTATGACATTGCTCTGCATTCTGTCCATCAACTGTTGGTTTTGCACTTGTCACCCCGAGTGGGACGGGTATGCCCAGACGCGGGTCCCGTGCTCTCCATGTCACTGGAATCAAGCTACGCTGGCTGAAGAGGGGTGAAACCCCGAAACCGGTCCTAGGATGCTTGTTTTCAGTCCAGGGAGGAACTGGCTTGGCAGTTCAGGCTGGACTGTTCCTATGAGGCACAGGGTCAAGACTGATTTGCATATGGCTGGGTTCAAACTGGAATGGCATGGTGAGCAAAAATACGATGGATTTAGGCCCAGATCTCTGTACTGGGGTGAATGTATGACATTGTTCTGCATTCTGTCCATCAGCGGATGGTTTTGCATTTGGCACCCCGAGTGGGATGGGTATGCCCAGACACGGGTCCTGCGCTCTCCATGCCTCTGGAATCAGGCTATCCAGGCTGAAGAGGGGTGAAACCCCGAAACCGGTCCTAGGATGCTTGTTTCCAGTCCAGGGAGGACCTGGCTTGGCAGTTCGGGCTGGACTGTTCCCATGAGGCACAGGGTCAAGACTAATTTGCATATGGCTGGGTTCAAACTGGAATGGCATGGTGAGCAAATAAACGATGAATTTAGTCCCAGATCTCTGTACTGGGGTGAATGTATGACATTGTTCTGCATTCTGTCCATCAACTGTTGGTTTTGCATTTGTCACCACGAGTGGAACGGGTATGCCCAGACGTGGGTCCCGTGCTCTCCATTCCACTGGAATCAAGGTACCCTGGCTGAAGAGGGGTGAAACCCCGAAACCGGTCCTAGGATGCTTGTTTCCAGTCCAGGGAGGACCTGGCTTGGCAGTTCGGGGTGAACTGTTCCCATGAGGCACAGGGTCAAGACTGATTTGCATATGGCTGGGTTTAAACTGGAATGGCATGGTGAGCAAAAAAACGATGGTTTTAGGCCCAAATCTCTGTACTAGAGTGAATGTATGACATTGTTCTGCATTCTGTCCATCAACTGTTGGCTTTGCATTTGTCACCCCGAGTGGGAGGGTATGCCCAGACATGGGTCCCGTGCTCTCCATGCCACTGGAATCAAGCTATCCTGGCCGAAGAGAGGTGAATCCCCGAAACCGGTCGTAGGATGCTTGTTTTCAGTCCAGGGAGGAGCTTTCTTGGCAGTTCGGGCTGGACTGTTCCCATGGGGCACAGGGTCAAGACTGATTTGCATATGGCTGGGTTCAAACTGGAATGGCATGGTGAGCAAAAAAACGATGGATTTAGGCCCAGATCTCTGTACTGGGGTGAATGTATGACATTGCTCTGCATTCTGTCCATCAACTGTTGGTTTTGCATTTGTTACCCCGAGTGGGACGGGTATGCCCAGACGCGGGTCCCGTGCTCTCCATGTCACTGGAATCAAGGTACCCTGGCTGAAGAGGGGTGAAACCCCGAAACCGGTCCTAGGATGCTTGTTTCCAGTCCAGGGAGGACCTGGCTTGGCAGTTCAGGCTGGACTGTTCCTATGAGGCACAGGGTCAAGACTCATTTGCATATGGCTGGGTTCAAACTGGAATGGCATGGTGAGCAAGAAAACGATGGTTTTAGGCCCAGATCTCTGTACTGGAGTGAATGTATGACATTGTTCTGCATTCTGTCCATCAACTGTTGGTTTTGCATTTGTCACCCCGAGTGGGACGGGTATGCCCAGACGTGGGTCCCGTGCTCTCCATGCCACTGGAATCAAGCTATCCTGGCTGAAGAGGGGTGAAACCCCGAAACCGGTCCTAGGATGCTTGTTTCCAGTCCAGGGAGGAACTGGCTTGGAAGTTCAGGCTGGACTGTTCCCATGAGGCACAGAGCCAAGACTCATTTGCATATGGCTGGGTTCAAACTGGAATGGCATGGTGAGCAAAAAATCGATGGATTTAGGCCCAGATCTCTGTACTGGGGTGAATGTATGACATTGTTCTGCATTCTGTCCATCAACTGTTGGCTTTGTATTTGTCACCCCGAGTGGGACGGGTATGCCCAGACGTGGATCCCGTGCTCTCCATCCCACTGGAATCAAGCTATCCTGGCTGAAGAGGGGTGAAACCCCGAAACCGGTCCTAGGATGCTTGTTTGCAGTCCAGGGAAGACCTGGGTTGGCCGTTCAGGCTGGACTGTTCCCATGAGTCACAGGGTCAAGACTGATTTGCATGTGGCTGGGTTCAAACTGGAATGGCATGGTGAGCAAAAGAACAATGAATTTAGGCCCAGATCTCTGTACTGGGGTGAATGTATGACATTGTTCTACATTCTGTCCATCAACTGTTGGTTTTGCATTTGTCACCCCGAGTGGAACGGGTATGCCCAGACGTGGGTACCGTGCTCTCCATGCCACTGGAATCAAGCTATCCTGGCTGAAGAGGGGTGAAACCCCGAAACCAGTCCCAGGATGCTTGTATCCAGTCCAGGGAGGGCCTGGCTTGGCAGTTCGGGCTCGACTGTTCCCATGAGGCACAGGGTCAAAACTGATTTGCGTATGGCTGGGTTCAAATTGGAATGGCATGGTGATCAAAAAAACAATGGATTTAGGCCCAGATCTCTGTACTGGGGTGAATGTATGACATTGTTCTGCATTCTGTCCATCAACGGATGGTTTTGCATTTGTCACCCCGAGTGGGATGGGTATGCCCAGACGTGGGTCCTGTGCTCTCCATGCCTCTGGAATCAAGCTATCCAGGCTGAAGAGGGGTGAAACCCCGAAACCGGTCCTAGGATGCTTGTTTCCAGTCCAGGGAGGACCTGGCTTAGCAGTTCGGGCTGGACTGTTCCCATGAGGCACAGGGTCAAGACTAATTTGCATATGGCTGGGTTCAAACTGGAATGGCATGGTAAGCAAAAAAACGATGGATTTAGGCCCAGATCTCTGTACTGGGGTGAATGTATGACATTGTTCTGCATTCTGTCCATCAACTGTTGGTTTTGCATTTGTCACCACGAGTGGAACGGGTATGCCCAGACGTGGGTCCCGTGCTCTCCATGCCACTGGAATCAAGCTATCCTGGCTGAAGAGGGGTGAAACCCCTAAACCAGTCCTAGGATGCTTGTATCCAGTCCAGGGAGGACTGGGCTTGGCAGTTTGGGCTGGACTGTTACCATGAGGCAAAGGGTCAAAAATGATTTGCGTTTGGCTGGGTTCAAACTTGAATGGCATGGTGAGCAAAAAAAAAATGGATTTAGGCCCAGGTCTCTGTACTGGGGAGAATGTATGACATTGTTCTGCATTCTGTCCATCAACTGTTGGTTTTGCATTTGTCACCCCGAGTGGGACGGGTATGCCCAGACGTGGATCCCGTGCTCTCCGTCCCACTGGAATCAAGGTATCATGGCTGAAGAGGGGTGAAACCCCGAAACCGGTCCTAGGATGCTTGTTTCCAGTCCAGGGAGGACCTGGCTTGGCAGTTCAGGCTGGACTGTTCCCATGAGGCACAGGGTCAAGACGGATTTGCATATGGCTGAGTTCAAACTGGAATGACATGGTGAGCAAAAAAACGATGGATTTAGGCCCAGATCTCTGTACTGGGGTGAATGTATGACATTGTTCTGCATTCTGTCCATCAACTGTTGGTTTTGTATTTGTCACCCCGAGTGGGACGGGTATCCCCAGACGTGGGTCCCATGCTCTCCATTTCACTGGAATCAAGCTATCCTGGCTGATGAGGGGTGAAACCCCGAAACCGGTCCTAGGATGCTTGTTTCCAGTCCAGGGAGGACCTGGCTAGGCAGTTTGGGCTGGACTGTTCCCATGAGGCACAGGGTCAAGACTGATTTGCATATGTCTGGGTTGAAACTGGAATGGCATGGTGAGCAAAAAAACGATGGATTTAGGCCCAGATCTCTGTACTGGGGTGAATGTATGACATTTTTCTGCATTCTGTCCATCAACTGTTGGTTTCTCATTTGTCACCCCGAGTGGGACGGGTATGCCCAGACGTAGATCTCATGCTCTCCATGCCACTGGAATCAAGCTATCCTGGTTGAAGAGGGGTGAAACCCCGAAACCAGTCCTAAGATGCTTGTTTCCAGTACAGGGAGGACCTGGCTAGGCAGTTCAGGCTGGACTGTTCCCATGAGGCACAGGGTCAAGACTGATTTGCAAATGGCTGGGTTCAAACTGGAATGGCATGGTGAGCAAAAAAACGATGGATTTAGGCCCAGATCTCTGTACTGGGGTGAATGTATGACATTGTTCTGCATTCTGTCCATCAACTGTTGGTTTTGCATTTGTCACCCCGAGTGGGATGGGTATGCCCAAACGTGGGTCCCGTGCTCTCCATGCCACTGGAATCAAGCTATCCTGGCTGAAGAGGGGTGAAACCCCGAAACCGGTTCTAGGATGCTTGTTTCCAGGCCAGGGAGGACCTTTCTTGGCAGTTCGGGCTGGACTGTTCCCATGAGGCACAGGGTCAAGACTGATTTGCAAATGGCTGGATTCAAACTGGAATGGCATGGTGAGCAAAAAACTATGGATTTAGGCCCAGATCTCTGTACTGGGGTGAATGTATGACATTGTTCTGCATTCTGTCCATCAACTGTTGGTTTTGCATTTGTCACCCCGAGTGGGATGGGTATGCCCAGACGTGGGTCCCGTGCTCTCCATGCCACTGGAATCAAGCTAACCTGGCTGAAGAGGGGTGAAACCCCGAAACCGGTCCTAGGATGCTTGTTTCCAGTCCAGGGAGGACCTGGCTTGGCAGTTCAGGCTGGACTGTTCCCATGAGGCACAGGGTCAAGACTCATATGCATATGGCTGGGTTCAAACTGGAATGGCATGGTGAGCAAAAAAACGATGGATTTAGGCCCAGATCTCTGTACTGGGGTGAATGTATGACATTGTTCTGCATTCTGTCCATCAACTGTTGGCTTTGTATTTGTCACCCCGAGTGGGACGGGTATGCCCAGACGTGGATCCCGTGCTCTCCATCCCACTGGAATCAAGCTATCCTGGCTGAAGAGGGGTGAAACCCCGAAACCGGTCCTAGGATGCTTGTTTCCAGTCCAGGGAGGACCTGGCTTGGCAGTTCGGGCTGGACTGCTCCCATGAGGCACAGGGTCAAGACTAATTTGCATATGGCTGGGTTCAAACTGGAATGGCATGGTGAGCAAAAAAATGATGGATTTAGGCACAGATCTCTGTACTGGGGTGAATGTATGACATTGTTCTGCATTCTGTCCATCAACTGTTGGTTTTGCATTTGTCACCACAAGTGGAACGGGTATGCCCAGACGTGTGTCCCGTGCTCTCCATGCCACTGGAATCAAGCTATCCTGGCTGAAGAGGGGTGAAACCCCTAAACCAGTCCTAGGATGCTTGTATCCAGTCCAGGGAGGACCGGGCTTGGCAGTTTGGGCTGGACTGTTACCATGAGGCACAGGGTCAAAAATGATTTGCATTTGGCTGGGTTCAAACTTGAATGGCATGGTGAGCAAAAAAAATCAATGGATTTAGACCCAGGTCTCTGTACTGGGGAGAATGTATGACATTGTTCTGCATTCTGTCCATCAACTGTTGGTTTTGCATTTGTCGCCCCGAGTGGGACGGGTATGCCCAGACTTGGATCCCGTGCTCTCCGTCCCACTGGAATCAAGGTATCATGGCTGAAGAGGGGTGAAACCCCGAAACCGGTCCTAGGATGCTTGTTTCCAGTCCAGGGAGGACCTGGCTTGGCAGTTCAGGCTGGACTGTTCCCATGAGGCACAGGGTCAAGACGGATTTGCATATGGCTGAGTTCAAACTGGAATGACATGGTGAGCAAAAAAACGATGGATTTAGGCCCAGATCTCTGTACTGGGGTGAATGTATGACATTGTTCTGCATTCTGTCCATCAACTGTTGGTTTTGTATTTGTCACCCCGAGTGGGACGGGTATCCCCAGACGTGGGTCCCATGCTCTCCATTTCACTGGAATCAAGCTATCCTGGCTGATGAGGGGTGAAACCCCGAAACCGGTCCTAGGATGCTTGTTTCCAGTCCAGGGAGGACGTGGCTAGGCAGTTTGGGCTGGACTGTTCCCATGAGGCACAGGGTCAAGACTGATTTGCATATGTCTGGGTTGAAACTGGAATGGCATGGTGAGCAAAAAAACGATGGATTTAGGCCCAGATCTCTGTACTGGGGTGAATGTATGACATTTTTCTGCATTCTGTCCATCAACTGTTGGTTTCTCATTTGTCACCCCGAGTGGGACGGGTATGCCCAGACGTAGATCTCATGCTCTCCATGCCACTGGAATCAAGCTATCCTGGTTGAAGAGGGGTGAAACCCCGAAACCAGTCCTAAGATGCTTGTTTCCAGTACAGGGAGGACCTGGCTAGGCAGTTCAGGCTGGACTGTTCCCATGAGGCACAGGGTCAAGACTGATTTGCAAATGGCTGGGTTCAAACTGGAATGGCATGGTGAGCAAAAAAACGATGGATTTAGGCCCAGATCTCTGTACTGGGGTGAATGTATGACATTGTTCTGCATTCTGTCCATCAACTGTTGGTTTTGCATTTGTCACCCCGAGTGGGATGGGTATGCCCAAACGTGGGTCCCGTGCTCTCCATGCCACTGGAATCAAGCTATCCTGGCTGAAGAGGGGTGAAACCCCGAAACCGGTTCTAGGATGCTTGTTTCCAGGCCAGGGAGGACCTTTCTTGGCAGTTCGGGCTGGACTGTTCCCATGAGCCACAGGGTCAAGACTGATTTGCAAATGGCTGGATTCAAACTGGAATGGCATGGTGAGCAAAAAACTATGGATTTAGGCCCAGATCTCGGTACTGGGGTGAATGTATGACATTGTTCTGCATTCTGTCCATCAACTGTTGGTTTTGCATTTGTCACCCCGAGTGGGATGGGTATGCCCAGACGTGGGTCCCGTGCTCTCCATGCCACTGGAATCAAGCTAACCTGGCTGAAGAGGGGTGAAACCCCGAAACCGGTCCTAGGATGCTTGTTTCCAGTCCAGGGAGGACCTGGCTTGGCAGTTCAGGCTGGACTGTTCCCATGAGGCACAGGGTCAAGACTCATATGCATATGGCTGGGTTCAAACTGGAATGGCATGGTGAGCAAAAAAACGATGGATTTAGGCCCAGATCTCTGTACTGGGGTGAATGTATGACATTGTTCTGCATTCTGTCCATCAACTGTTGGCTTTGTATTTGTCACCCCGAGTGGGACGGGTATGCCCAGACGTGGATCCCGTGCTCTCCATCCCACTGGAATCAAGCTATCCTGGCTGAAGAGGGGTGAAACCCCGAAACCGGTCCTAGGATGCTTGTTTCCAGTCCAGGGAGGACCTGGCTTGGCAGTTCGGGCTGGACTGTTCCCACGAGGCACAGGGTCAAGACTAATTTGCATATGGCTGGGTTCAAACTGGAATGGCATGGTGAGCAAAAAAATGATGGATTTAGGCACAGATCTCTGTACTGGGGTGAATGTATGACATTGTTCTGCATTCTGTCCATCAACTGTTGGTTTTGCATTTGTCACCACAAGTGGAACGGGTATGCCCAGACGTGTGTCCCGTGCTCTCCATGCCACTGGAATCAAGCTATCCTGGCTGAAGAGGGGTGAAACCCCTAAACCAGTCCTAGGATGCTTGTATCCAGTCCAGGGAGGACCGGGCATGGCAGTTTGGGCTGGACTGTTACCATGAGGCACAGGGTCAAAAATGATTTGCATTTGGCTGGGTTCAAACTTGAATGGCATGGTGAGCAAAAAAAATCAATGGATTTAGACCCAGGTCTCTGTACTGGGGAGAATGTATGACATTGTTCTGCATTCTGTCCATCAACTGTTGGTTTTGCATTTGTCGCCCCGAGTGGGACGGGTATGCCCAGACTTGGATCCCGTGCTCTCCGTCCCACTGGAATCAAGGTATCATGGCTGAAGAGGGGTGAAACCCCGAAACCGGTCCTAGGATGCTTGTTTCCAGTCCAGGGAGGACCTGGCTTGGCAGTTCAGGCTGGACTGTTCCCATGAGGCACAGGGTCAAGACGGATTTGCATATGGCTGAGTTCAAACTGGAATGACATGGTGAGCAAAAAAACGATGGATTTAGGCCCAGATCTCTGTACTGGGGTGAATGTATGACATTGTTCTGCATTCTGTCCATCAACTGTTGGTTTTGCATTTGTCACCCCAAGTGGGATGGGTATGCCCAGACGTGGGTCCCGTGCTCTCCATGCCACTGGAATCAAGCTATCCTGGCTGAAGAGGGGTGAAACTCCGAAACCGGTCCTAGGATGCTTGTTTCCAGGCCAGGGAGGACCTTTCTTGGTAGTTCGGGCTGGACTGTTCCCATGAGGCACAGTGTCAAGACTGATTTGCATATGGCTGGGTTCAAACTGGAATGGCATTGTGAGCAAAAATACGATGGATTTAGGCCCAGATCTCTGTACTGGGGTTAATGTATGACATTGTTCTACATTCTGTCCATCAACTGTTGGTTTTGCATTTGTCACCCCTTCGTGGAACGGGTATGCCCAGACGTGGGTCCCGTGCTCTCCATGCCACTGGAATCAAGCTATCCTGGCTGAAGAGGGGTGAAACCCCAAAACCAGTCCTAGTATGCTTGTTTCCAGTCCAGGGAGGACCTGGCTTGGCAGTTCAGGGTGAACTGTTCCCATGAGGCACAGGGTCAAGACTGATTTGCATATGGCTGGGTTTAAACTGGAATGGCATGGTGAGCAAAAAAACAATGAATTTAGGCCCAGATCTCTGTACTGGGGTGAATGTATGACATTGTTCTGCATTCTGTCCATCAACTGTTGGCTTTGTATTTGTCACCCCGAGTGGGACGGGTATGCCCAGACGTGGATCCCGTGCTCTCCATCCCACTGGAATCAAGCTATCCTGGCTGAAGAGGGGTGAAACCCCGAAACCGGTCCTAGGATGCTTGTTTCCAGTCCAGGGAGGACCTGGCTTGGCAGTTCGGGCTGGACTGCTCCCATGAGGCACAGGGTCAAGACTAATTTGCATATGGCTGGATTCAAACTGGAATGGCATGGTGAGCAAAAAAATGATGGATTTAGGCACAGATCTCTGTACTGGGGTGAATGTATGACATTGTTCTGCATTCTGTCCATCAACTGTTGGTTTTGCATTTGTCACCACAAGTGGAACGGGTATGCCCAGACGTGTGTCCCGTGCTCTCCATGCCACTGGAATCAAGCTATCCTGGCTGAAGAGGGGTGAAACCCCTAAACCAGTCCTAGGATGCTTGTATCCAGTCCAGGGAGGACCGGGCTTGGCAGTTTGGGCTGGACTGTTACCATGAGGCACAGGGTCAAAAATGATTTGCATTTGGCTGGGTTCAAACTTGAATGGCATGGTGAGCAAAAAAAATCAATGGATTTAGACCCAGGTCTCTGTACTGGGGAGAATGTATGACATTGTTCTGCATTCTGTCCATCAACTGTTGGTTTTGCATTTGTCGCCCCGAGTGGGACGGGTATGCCCAGACTTGGATCCCGTGCTCTCCGTCCCACTGGAATCAAGGTATCATGGCTGAAGAGGGGTGAAACCCCGAAACCGGTCCTAGGATGCTTGTTTCCAGTCCAGGGAGGACCTGGCTTGGCAGTTCAGGCTGGACTGTTCCCATGAGGCACAGGGTCAAGACGGATTTGCATATGGCTGAGTTCAAACTGGAATGACATGGTGAGCAAAAAAACGATGGATTTAGGCCCAGATCTCTGTACTGGGGTGAATGTATGACATTGTTCTGCATTCTGTCCATCAACTGTTGGTTTTGTATTTGTCACCCCGAGTGGGACGGGTATCCCCAGACGTGGGTCCCATGCTCTCCATTTCACTGGAATCAAGCTATCCTGGCTGATGAGGGGTGAAACCCCGAAACCGGTCCTAGGATGCTTGTTTCCAGTCCAGGGAGGACCTGGCTAGGCAGTTTGGGCTGGACTGTTCCCATGAGGCACAGGGTCAAGACTGATTTGCATATGTCTGGGTTGAAACTGGAATGGCATGGTGAGCAAAAAAACGATGGATTTAGGCCCAGATCTCTGTACTGGGGTGAATGTATGACATTTTTCTGCATTCTGTCCATCAACTGTTGGTTTCTCATTTGTCACCCCGAGTGGGACGGGTATGCCCAGACGTAGATCTCATGCTCTCCATGCCACTGGAATCAAGCTATCCTGGTTGAAGAGGGGTGAAACCCCGAAACCAGTCCTAAGATGCTTGTTTCCAGTACAGGGAGGACCTGGCTAGGCAGTTCAGGCTGGACTGTTCCCATGAGGCACAGGGTCAAGACTGATTTGCAAATGGCTGGGTTCAAACTGGAATGGCATGGTGAGCAAAAAAACGATGGATTTAGGCCCAGATCTCTGTACTGGGGTGAATGTATGACATTGTTCTGCATTCTGTCCATCAACTGTTGGTTTTGCATTTGTCACCCCGAGTGGGATGGGTATGCCCAAACGTGGGTCCCGTGCTCTCCATGCCACTGGAATCAAGCTATCCTGGCTGAAGAGGGGTGAAACCCCGAAACCGGTTCTAGGATGCTTGTTTCCAGGCCAGGGAGGACCTTTCTTGGCAGTTCGGGCTGGACTGTTCCCATGAGGCACAGGGTCAAGACTGATTTGCAAATGGCTGGACTCAAACTGGAATGGCATGGTGAGCAAAAAACTATGGATTTAGGCCCAGATCTCGGTACTGGGGTGAATGTATGACATTGTTCTGCATTCTGTCCATCAACTGTTGGTTTTGCATTTGTCACCCCGAGTGGGATGGGTATGCCCAGACGTGGGTCCCGTGCTCTCCATGCCACTGGAATCAAGCTAACCTGGCTGAAGAGGGGTGAAACCCCGAAACCGGTCCTAGGATGCTTGTTTCCAGTCCAGGGAGGACCTGGCTTGGCAGTTCAGGCTGGACTGTTCCCATGAGGCACAGGGTCAAGACTCATATGCATATGGCTGGGTTCAAACTGGAATGGCATGGTGAGCAAAAAAACGATGGATTTAGGCCCAGATCTCTGTACTGGGGTGAATGTATGACATTGTTCTGCATTCTGTCCATCAACTGTTGGCTTTGTATTTGTCACCCCGAGTGGGACGGGTATGCCCAGACGTGGATCCCGTGCTCTCCATCCCACTGGAATCAAGCTATCCTGGCTGAAGAGGGGTGAAACCCCGAAACCGGTCCTAGGATGCTTGTTTCCAGTCCAGGGAGGACCTGGCTTGGCAGTTCGGGCTGGACTGTTCCCACGAGGCACAGGGTCAAGACTAATTTGCATATGGCTGGGTTCAAACTGGAATGGCATGGTGAGCAAAAAAATGATGGATTTAGGCACAGATCTCTGTACTGGGGTGAATGTATGACATTGTTCTGCATTCTGTCCATCAACTGTTGGTTTTGCATTTGTCACCACAAGTGGAACGGGTATGCCCAGACGTGTGTCCCGTGCTCTCCATGCCACTGGAATCAAGCTATCCTGGCTGAAGAGGGGTGAAACCCCTAAACCAGTCCTAGGATGCTTGTATCCAGTCCAGGGAGGACCGGGCATGGCAGTTTGGGCTGGACTGTTACCATGAGGCACAGGGTCAAAAATGATTTGCATTTGGCTGGGTTCAAACTTGAATGGCATGGTGAGCAAAAAAAATCAATGGATTTAGACCCAGGTCTCTGTACTGGGGAGAATGTATGACATTGTTCTGCATTCTGTCCATCAACTGTTGGTTTTGCATTTGTCGCCCCGAGTGGGACGGGTATGCCCAGACTTGGATCCCGTGCTCTCCGTCCCACTGGAATCAAGGTATCATGGCTGAAGAGGGGTGAAACCCCGAAACCGGTCCTAGGATGCTTGTTTCCAGTCCAGGGAGGACCTGGCTTGGCAGTTCAGGCTGGACTGTTCCCATGAGGCACAGGGTCAAGACGGATTTGCATATGGCTGAGTTCAAACTGGAATGACATGGTGAGCAAAAAAACGATGGATTTAGGCCCAGATCTCTGTACTGGGGTGAATGTATGACATTGTTCTGCATTCTGTCCATCAACTGTTGGTTTTGCATTTGTCACCCCAAGTGGGATGGGTATGCCCAGACGTGGGTCCCGTGCTCTCCATGCCACTGGAATCAAGCTATCCTGGCTGAAGAGGGGTGAAACTCCGAAACCGGTCCTAGGATGCTTGTTTCCAGGCCAGGGAGGACCTTTCTTGGTAGTTCGGGCTGGACTGTTCCCATGAGGCACAGGGTCAAGACTGATTTGCATATGGCTGGGTTCAAACTGGAATGGCATTGTGAGCAAAAATACGATGGATTTAGGCCCAGATCTCTGTACTGGGGTTAATGTATGACATTGTTCTACATTCTGTCCATCAACTGTTGGTTTTGCATTTGTCACCCCTTCGTGGAACGGGTATGCCCAGACGTGGGTCCCGTGCTCTCCATGCCACTGGAATCAAGCTATCCTGGCTGAAGAGGGGTGAAACCCCAAAACCAGTCCTAGTATGCTTGTTTCCAGTCCAGGGAGGACCTGGCTTGGCAGTTCAGGGTGAACTGTTCCCATGAGGCACAGGGTCAAGACTGATTTGCATATGGCTGGGTTTAAACTGGAATGGCATGGTGAGCAAAAAAACGATGGTTTTAGGCCCAAATCTCTGTACTAGAGTGAATGTATGACATTGTTCTGCATTCTGTCCATCAACTGTTGGTTTTGCATTTGTCGCCCCGAGTGGGACGGGTATGCCCAGACTTGGATCCCGTGCTCTCCGTCCCACTGGAATCAAGGTATCATGGCTGAAGAGGGGTGAAACCCCGAAACCGGTCCTAGGATGCTTGTTTCCAGTCCAGGGAGGACCTGGCTTGGCAGTTCAGGCTGGACTGTTCCCATGAGGCACAGAGCAAGACTGATTTGCATATGGCTGGGTTCAAACTGGAATGGCATGGTGAGCAAAAAAATGATGGATTTAGGCCCAGATATCTGTACTGGGGTGAATGTATGACATTGCTCTGCATTCTGTCCATCAACTGTTGGTTTTGCACTTGTCACCCCGAGTGGGACGGGTATGCCCTGACGCGGGTCCCGTGCTCTCCATGTCACTGGAATCAAGCTACCCTGGCTGAAGAGGGGTGAAACCCCGAAACCGGTCCTAGGATGCTTGTTTCCAGTCCAGGGAGGACCTGGCTTGGCAGTTCAGGCTGGACTGTTCCTATGAGGCACAGGGTCAAGACTGATTTGCATATGGCTGGGTTCAAACTGGAATGGCATGGTGAGCAAAAATACGATGGATTTAGGCCCAGATCTCTGTACTGGGGTGAATGTATGACATTGTTCTACATTCTGTCCATCAACTGTTGGTTTTGCATTTGTCACCCCTTCGTGGAATGGGTATGCCCAGACGTGGGTCCCGTGCTCTCCATGCCACTGGAATCAAGCTATCCTGGCTGAAGAGGGGTGAAACCCGAAAACCAGTCCTAGTATGCTTGTTTCCAGTCCAGGGATGACCTGGCTTGGCAGTTCGGGGTGAACTGTTCCCATGAGGCACAGGGTCAAGACTGATTTGCATATGGCTGGGTTTAAACTGGAATGGCATGGTGAGCAAGAAAACGATGGTTTTAGGCCCAGATCTCTGTACTGGAGTGAATGTATGACATTGTTCTGCATTCTGTCCATCAACTGTTGGTTTTGCATTTGTCACCCCGAGTGGGACGGGTATGCCCAGACGTGGGTCCCGTGCTCTCCATGCCACTGGAATCAAGCTATCCTGGCTGAAGAGGGGTGAAACCCCGAAACCGGTCCTAGGATGCTTGTTTCCAGTCCAGGGAGGACCTGGCTTGGAAGTTCAGGCTGGACTGTTCCCATGAGGCACAGAGCCAAGACTCATTTGCATATGGCTGGGTTCAAACTGGAATGGCATGGTGAGCAAAAAATCGATGGATTTAGGCCCAGATCTCTGTACTGGGGTGAATGTATGACATTGTTCTGCATTCTGTCCATCAACTGTTGGCTTTGTATTTGTCACCCGAGTGGGACGGGTATGCCCAGACGTGGATCCCGTGCTCTCCATCCCACTGGAATCAAGCTATCCTGGCTGAAGAGGGGTGAAACCCCGAAACCGGTCCTAGGATGCTTGTTTGCAGTCCAGGGAAGACCTGGGTTGGCCGTTCAGGCTGGACTGTTCCCATGAGTCACAGGGTCAAGACTGATTTGCATGTGGCTGGGTTCAAACTGGAATGGCATGGTGAGCAAAAGAACAATGAATTTAGGCCCAGATCTCTGTACTGGGGTGAATGTATGACATTGTTCTACATTCTGTCCATCAACTGTTGGTTTTGCATTTGTCACCCCGAGTGGAACAGGTATGCCCAGACGTGGGTACCGTGCTCTCCATGCCACTGGAATCAAGCTATCCTGGCTGAAGAGGGGTGAAACCCCGAAACCAGTCCTAGGATGCTTGTATCCAGTCCAGGGAGGACCTGGCTTGGCCGTTCGGGCTCGACTGTTCCCATGAGGCACAGGGTCAAAACTGATTTGCGTATGGCTGGATTCAAACTGGAATGGCATGGTGATCAAAAAAACAATGGATTTAGGCCCAGATCTCTGTACTGGGGTGAATGTATGACATTGTTCTGCATTCTGTCCATCAACGGATGGTTTTGCATTTGTCACCCCGAGTGGGATGGGTATGCCCAGACGTGGGTCCTGTGCTCTCCATGCCTCTGGAATCAAGCTATCCTGGCTGAAGAGAGGTGAAACCCCGAAACCAGTCCTAGGATGCTTGTATCCAGTCCAGGGAGGACCTGGCTTGGCAGTTCGGGCTAGACTGTTCCCATGAGGCACAGGGTCAAAACTGATTTGCATTTGGCTGGGTTCAAACTTGAATGGCATGGTGAGCAAAAAAAAAAATGGATTTAGGCCCAGGTCTCTGTACTGGGGAGAATGTATGACATTGTTATGCATTCTGTCCATCAACTGTTGGTTTTGCATTTGTCACCCCGAGTGGGACGGGTATGCCCAGACGTGGATCCCGTGCTCTCCGTCCCACTGGAATCAAGGTATCCTGGCTGAAGAGGGGTTAAACCCCAAAACCGGTCCTAGGATGCTTGTTTCCAGTCCAGGGAGGACCTGGCTTGGCAGTTCGGGCTGGACTGTTCCCATGAGGCACAGGGTCAAGACTGATTTGCATATGGCTGGGTTCAAACTGGAATGGCATGGTGAGCAAAAAAACGATGGATTTAGGCCCAGATCTCTGTACTGGGGTGAATGTATGACATTGTTCTGCATTCTGTCCATCAACGGATGGTTTTGCATTTGTCACCCCGAGTGGGACGGGTATGCCCAGACGTGGATCCCGTGCTCTCCGTCCCACTGGAATCAAGGTATCATGGCTGAAGAGGGGTGAAACCCCGAAACCGGTCCTAGGATGCTTGTTTCCAGTCCAGGGAGGACCTGGCTTGGCAGTTCAGGCTGGAATGTTCCCATGAGAAACAGGGTCAAGACGGATTTGCATATGGCTGAGTTCAAACTGGAATGACATGGTGAGCAAAAAAACGATGGATTTAGGCCCAGATCTCTGTACTGGGGTGAATGTATGACATTGTTCTGCATTCTGTCCATCAACTGTTGGTTTTGTATTTGTCACCCCGAGTGGGACGGGTATCCCCAGACGTGGGTCCCATGCTCTCCATTTCACTGGAATCAAGCTATCCTGGCTGATGAGGGGTGAAACCCCGAAACCGGTCCTAGGATGCTTGTTTCCAGTCCAGGGAGGACCTGGCTAGGCAGTTTGGGCTGGACTGTTCCCATGAGGCACAGGGTCAAGACTGATTTGCATATGTCTGGGTTGAAACTGGAATGGCATGGTGAGCAAAATAACGATGGATTTAGGCCCAGATCTCTGTACTGGGGTGAATGTATGACATTTTTCTGCATTCTGTCCATCAACTGTTGGTTTCTCATTTGTCACCCCGAGTGGGACGGGTATGCGCAGACGTAGATCTCATGCTCTCCATGCCACTGGAATCAAGCTATCCTGGTTGAAGAGGGGTGAAACCCCGAAACCAGTCCTAAGATGCTTGTTTCCAGTACAGGGAGGACCTGGCTAGGCAGTTCAGGCTGGACTGTTCCCATGAGGCACAGGGTCAAGACTGATTTGCAAATGGCTGGGTTCAAACTGGAATGGCATGGTGAGCAAAAAAACGATGGATTTAGGCCCAGATCTCTGTACTGGGGTGAATGTATGACATTGTTCTGCATTCTGTCCATCAACTGTTGGTTTTGCATTTGTCACCCCGAGTGGGATGGGTATGCCCAAACGTGGGTCCCGTGCTCTTCATGCCACTGGAATCAAGCTATCCTGGCTGAAGAGGGGTGAAACCCCGAAACCGGTTCTAGGATGCTTGTTTCCAGGCCAGGGAGGACCTTTCTTGGCAGTTCGGGCTGGACTGTTCCCATGAGGCACAGGGTCAAGACTGATTTGCAAATGGCTGGATTCAAACTGGAATGGCATGGTGAGCAAAAAACTATGGATTTAGGCCCAGATCTCTGTACTGGGGTGAATGTATGACATTGTTCTGCATTCTGTCCATCAACTGTTGGTTTTGCATTTGTCACCCCGGTGGGATGGGTATGCCCAGACGTGGGTCCCGTGCTCTCCATGCCACTGGAATCAAGCTAACCTGGCTGAAGAGGGGTGAAACCCCGAAACCGGTCCTAGGATGCTTGTTTCCAGTCCAGGGAGGACCTGGCTTGGCAGTTCAGGCTGGACTGTTCCCATGAGGCACAGGGTCAAGACTCATTTGCATATGGCTGGGTTCAAACTGGAATGGCATGGTGAGCAAAAAAACGATGGATTTAGGCCCAGATCTCTGTACTGGGGTGAATGTATGACATTGTTCTGAATTCTGTCCATCAACTGTTGGCTTTGTATTTGTCACCCCGAGTGGGACGGGTATGCCCAGACGTGGATCCCGTGCTCTCCATCCCACTGGAATCAAGCTATCCTGGCTGAAGAGGGGTGAAACCCCGAAAACGGTCCTAGGATGCTTGTTTCCAGTCCAGGGAGGACCTGGCTTGGCAGTTCGGACTGGACTGTTCCCATGAGGCACAGGGTCAAGACTAATTTGCATATGGTTGGGTTCAAACTGGAATGGCATGGTGAGCAAAAAAATGATGGATTTAGGCACAGATCTCTGTACTGGGGTGAATGTATGACATTGTTCTGCATTCTGTCCATCAACTGTTGGTTTTGCATTTGTCACCACAAGTGGAACGGGTATGCCCAGACGTGTGTCCCGTGCTCTCCATGCCACTGGAATCAAGCTATCCTGGCTGAAGAGGGGTGAAACCCCTAAACCAGTCCTAGGATGCTTGTATCCAGTCCAGGGAGGACCGGGCTTGGCAGTTTGGGCTGGACTGTTACCATGAGGCACAGGGTCAAAAATGATTTGCATTTGGCTGGGTTCAAACTTGAATGGCATGGTGAGCAAAAAAAATCAATGGATTTAGGCCCAGGTCTCTGTACTGGAGAGAATGTATGACATTGTTCTGCATTCTGTCCATCAACTGTTGGTTTTGCATTTGTCGCCCCGAGTGGGACGGGTATGCCCAGACTTGGATCCCGTGCTCTCCGTCCCACTGGAATCAAGGTATCATGGCTGAAGAGGGGTGAAACCCCGAAACCGGTCCTAGGATGCTTGTTTCCAGTCCAGGGAGGACCTGGCTTGGCAGTTCAGGCTGGACTGTTCCCATGAGGCACAGGGTCAAGACGGATTTGCATATGGCTGAGTTCAAACTGGAATGACATGGTGAGCAAAAAAACGATGGATTTAGACCCAGATCTCTGTACTGGGGTGAATGTATGACATTGTTCTGCATTCTGTCCATCAACTGTTGGTTTTGCATTTGTCACCCCAAGTGGGATGGGTATGCCCAGACGTGGGTCCCGTGCTCTCCATGCCACTGGAATGAAGCTATCCTGGCTGAAGAGGGGTGAAACTCTGAAACCGGTCCTAGGATGCTTGTTTCCAGGCCAGGGAGGACCTTTCTTGGTAGTTCGGGCTGGACTGTTCCCATGAGGCACAGGGTCAAGACTGATTTGCATATGGCTGGGTTCAAACTGGAATGGCATGGTGAGCAAAAATACGATGGATTTAGGCCCAGATCTCTGTACTGGGGTTAATGTATGACATTGTTCTACATTCTGTCCATCAACTGTTGGTTTTGCATTTGTCACCCCTTCGTGGAACGGGTATGCCCAGACGTGGGTCCCGTGCTCTCCATGCCACTGGAATCAAGCTATCCTGGCTGAAGAGGGGTGAAACCCCAAAACCAGTCCTAGTATGCTTGTTTCCAGTCCAGGGAGGACCTGGCTTGGCAGTTCAGGGTGAACTGTTCCCATGAGGCACAGGGTCAAGACTGATTTGCATATGGCTGGGTTTAAACTGGAATGGCATGGTGAGCAAAAAAACGATGGTTTTAGGCCCAGATCTCTGTACTGGGGTGAATGTATGACATTGTTCTACATTCTGTCCATCAACTGTTGGGTTTGCATTTGTCACCCCGAGTAGGACGGGTATGCCCAGACGTGGGTCCCGTGCTCTCCATGCCACTGGAATGAAGCTATCCTGGCTGAAGAGGGGTGGAACCCTGAAACCGGTCCTAGGATGCTTGTTTCCAGTCCAGGGAAGACCTGGGTTGGCCGTTCAGGCTGGACTGTTACTATGAGGCACAGGGTCAAGACTGATTTGCATATGGCTGGGTTCAAACTGGAATGGCATGGTGAGCAAAAATACGATGGATTTAGGCCCAGATCTCTGTACTGGGGTGAATGTATGACATTGTTCTACATTCTGTCCATCAACTGTTGGTTTTGCATTTGTCACCCCTTCGTGGAATGGGTATGCCCAGACGTGGGTCCCGTGCTCTCCATGCCACTGGAATCAAGCTATCCTGGCTGCAGAGGGTTGAAACCCCAAAACCAGTCCTAGTATGCTTGTTTCCAGTCCAGGGATGACCTGGCTTGGCAGTTCGGGGTGAACTGTTCCCATGAGGCACAGGGTCAAGACTGATTTGCATATGGCTGGGTTTAAACTGGAATGGCATGGTGAGCAAAAAAACGATGGTTTTGGGCCCAAATCTCAGTACTAGAGTGAATGCATGACATTGTTCTGCATTCTGTCCATCAACTGTTGGCTTTGCATTTGTCACCCTGAGTGGGAGGGTATGCCCAGACATGGGTCCCGTGCTCTCCATGCCACTGGAATCAAGCTATCCTGGCCGAAGAGAGGTGAATCCCCAAAACCGGTCGTAGGATGCTTGTTTTGAGTCCAGGGAGGACCTTTCTTGGCAGTTCGGGCTGGACTGTTCCCATGAGGCACAGGGTCAAGACTGATTTGCATATGGCTGGGTTCAAACTGGAATGGCATGGCGAGCAAAAAAACAATGAATTTAGGCTCAGATCTCTGTACTGGGGTGAATGTATGACATTGCTCTGCATTCTGTCCATCAACTGTTGGTTTTGCATTTGTTACCCCGAGTGGGACGGGTATGCCCAGACACGGGTCCCGTGCTCTCCATGTCACTGGAATCAAGGTACCCTGGCTGAAGAGGGGTGAAACCCGGAAACCGGTCCTAGGATGCTTGTTTCCAGTCCAGGGAGGACCTGGCTTGGCAGTTCAGGCTGGACTGTTCCTATGAGGCACAGGGTCAAGACTCATTTGCATATGGCTGGGTTCAAACTGGAATGGCATGGTGAGCAAGAAACAATGGTTTTAGGCCCAGATCTCTGTACTGGAGTGAATGTATGACATTGTTCTGCATTCTGTCCATCAACTGTTGGTTTTGCATTTGTCATCCCGAGTGGGACGGGTATGCCCAGACGTGGGTCCCGTGCTCTCCATGCCACTGTAATCAAGCTATCCTGGCTGAAGAGGGGTGAAACCCCGAAACCGGTACTAGGATGCTTGTTTCCAGGCCAGGGAGGACCTTTCTTGGCAGTTCGGGCTGGACTGTTCATATGAGGCACAGGGTCAAGACTGATTTGCATATGGCTGGGTTCAAACTGGAATGGCATGGTGAGCAAAAAAACGATGGATTTAGGCCCAGATCTCTGTACTGGGGTGAATGTATGGCATTGTTCTGCATTCTGTCCATCAACTGTTGGCTTTGTATTTGTCACCCCGAGTGGTACGGGTATGCCCAGACGTGGATCCCATGCTCTCCATCCCACTGGAATCAAGCTATCCTGGCTGAAGAGGGGTGAAACCCCGAAACCGGTCCTAGGATGCTTGTTTGCAGTCCAGTGAAGACCTGGGTTGGCCGTTCAGGCTGGACTGTTCCCATGAGTCACAGGGTCAAGACTGATTTGCATGTGGCTGGGTTCAAACTGGAATGGCAAGGTGAGCAAAAAAACAATGAATTTAGGCCCAGATCTCTGTACTGGGGTGAATGTATGACATTGTTCTACATTCTGTCCATCAACTGTTGGTTTTGCATTTGTCACCCCGAGTGGAACGGGTATGCCCAGACGTGGGTACCGTGCTCTCCATGCCACTGGAATCAAGCTATCCTGGCTGAAGAGAGGTGAAACCCCGAAACCAGTCCTAGGATGCTTGTATCCAGTCCAGGGAGGACCTGGCTTGGCAGTTCGGGCTAGACTGTTCCCATGAGGCACAGGGTCAAAACTGATTTGCATTTGGCTGGGTTCAAACTTGAATGGCATGGTGAGCAAAAAAAAAAATGGATTTAGGCCCAGGTCTCTGTACTGGGGAGAATGTATGACATTGTTATGCATTCTGTCCATCAACTGTTGGTTTTGCATTTGTCACCCCGAGTGGGACGGGTATGCCCAGACGTGGATCCCGTGCTCTCCGTCCCACTGGAATCAAGGTATCCTGGCTGAAGAGGGGTTAAACCCCAAAACCGGTCCTAGGATGCTTGTTTCCAGTCCAGGGAGGACCTGGCTTGGCAGTTCGGGCTGGACTGTTCCCATGAGGCACAGGGTCAAGACTGATTTGCATATGGCTGGGTTCAAACTGGAATGGCATGGTGAGCAAAAAAACGATAGATTTAGGCCCAGATCTCTGTACTGGGGTGAATGTATGACATTGTTCTGCATTCTGTCCATCAACGGATGGTTTTGCATTTGTCACCCCGAGTGGGATGGGTATGCCCAGACGTGGGTCCTGTGCTCTCCATGCCTCTGGAATCAAGCTATCCAGGCTGAAGAGGGGTGAAACCCCGAAACCGGTCCTAGGATGCTTGTTTCCAGTCCAGGGAGGACCTGGCTTGGCAGTTCTGGCTGGACTGTTCCCATGAAGCACAGGGTCAAGACTAATTTGCATATGGCTGGGTTCAAACTGGAATGGCATGGTGAGCAAAAAAACGATGGATTTAGGCCCAGATCTCGGTACTGGGGTGAATGTATGACATTGTTCTGCATTCTGTCCATCAACTGTTGGTTTTGCATTTGTCACCACGAGTGGAACGGGTATGCCCAGACTTGGATCCCGTGCTCTCCGTCCCACTGGAATCAAGGTATCATGGCTGAAGAGGGGTAAAACCCCGAAACCGGTCCTAGGATGCTTGTTTCCAGTCCAGGGAGGACCTGGCTTGGCAGTTCAGGCTGGACTGTTCCCATGAGGCACAGGGTGAAGACGGATTTGCATATGGCTGAGTTCAAACTGGAATGACATGGTGAGCAAAAAAACGATGGATTTAGGCCCAGATCTCTGTACTGGGGTGAATGTATGACATTGTTCTGCATTCTGTCCATCAACTGTTGGTTTTGCATTTGTCACCCCGAGTGGGATGGGTATGCCCAGACGTGGGTCCCGTGCTTTCCATGCCACTGGAATCAAGCTATCCTGGCTGAAGAGGGGTGAAACTCCGAAACCGGTCCTAGGATGCTTGTTTCCAGGCCAGGGAGGACCTTTCCTGGCAGTTCGGGCTGGACTGTTCCCATGAGGCACAGGGTCAAGACTGATTTGCATATGGCTGGGTTCAAACTGGAATGGCATGGTGAGCAAAAAAACGATGGATTTAGGCCCATATCTCTGTACTGGGGTGAATGTATGACATTGTTCTGCATTCTGTCCATCAACTGTTGGTTTTGCATTTGTCAGCCCGAGTGGGGCGGATATGCCCAGACGGGGTTCCCGTGCTCTCCATGCCACTGGAATCAAGCTAACCTGGCTGAAGAGGGGTGAAACCCCGAAACCGGTCCTAGGATGCTTGTTTCCAGTCCAGGGAGGACCTGGCTTGGCAGTTCAGGCTGGACTGTTCCCATGAGGCACAGGGTCAATACTCATTTGCATATGGCTGGGTTCAAACTGGAATGGCATGGTGAGCAAAAAAACGATGGATTTAGGCCCAGATCTCTGTACTGGGGTGAATGTATGACATTGTTCTGCATTCTGTCCATCAACTGTTGGCTTTGTATTTGTCACCCCGAGTGGGACGGGTATGCCCAGACGTGGACCCCGTGCTCTCCATCCCACTGGAATCAAGCTATCCTGGCTGAAGAGGGTGAAACCCCGAAACCGGTCCTAAGATGCTTGTTTCCAGTCCAGGGAGGACCTGGCTTGGCAGTTCAGGCTGGACTGTTCCCATAAGGCACAGGGTCAAGACTCATTTGCATATGGCTGGGTTCAAACTGGAATGGCATGGTGAGCAAAAAAACGATGGATTTAGGCCCAGATCTCTGTACTGGGGTGAATGTATGGCATTGTTCTGCATTCTGTCCATCAACTGTTGGCTTTGTATTTGTCACCCCGAGTGGTACGGGTATGCCCAGACGTGGATCCCATGCTCTCCATCCCACTGGAATCAAGCTATCCTGGCTGAAGAGGGGTGAAACCCCGAAACCGGTCCTAGGATGCTTGTTTGCAGTCCAGTGAAGACCTGGGTTGGCCGTTCAGGCTGGACTGTTCCCATGAGTCACAGGGTCAAGACTGATTTGCATGTGGCTGGGTTCAAACTGGAATGGCATGGTGAGCAAAAAAACAATGAATTTAGGCCCAGATCTCTGTACTGGGGTGAATGTATGACATTGTTCTACATTCTGTCCATCAACTGTTGGTTTTGCATTTGTCACCCCGAGTGGAACGGGTATGCCCAGACGTGGGTACCGTGCTCTCCATGCCACTGGAATCAAGCTATCCTGGCTGAAGAGAGGTGAAACCCCGAAACCAGTCCTAGGGTGCTTGTATCCAGTCCAGGGAGGACCTGGCTTGGCAGTTCGGGCTAGACTGTTCCCATGAGGCACAGGGTCAAAACTGATTTGCATTTGGCTGGGTTCAAACTTGAATGGCATGGTGAGCAAAAAAAAAAAATGGATTTAGGCCCAGGTCTCTGTACTGGGGAGAATGTATGACATTGTTATGCATTCTGTCCATCAACTGTTGGTTTTGCATTTGTCACCCCGAGTGGGACGGGTATGCCCAGACGTGGATCCCGTGCTCTCCGTCCCACTGGAATCAAGGTATCCTGGCTGAAGAGGGGTTAAAACCCAAAACCGGTCCTAGGATGCTTGTTTCCAGTCCAGGGAGGACCTGGCTTGGCAGTTCGGGCTGGACTGTTCCCATGAGGCATAGGGTCAAGACTGATTTGCATATGGCTGAGTTCAAACTGGAATGGCATGGTGAGCAAAAAAACGATGGATTTAGGCCCAGATCTCTGTACTGGGGTGAATGTATGACATTGTTCTGCATTCTGTCCATCAACGGATGGTTTTGCATTTGTCACCCCGAGTGGGATGGGTATGCCCAGACGTGGGTCCTGTGCTCTCCATGCCTCTGGAATCAAGCTATCCAGGCTGAAGAGGGGTGAAACCCCGAAACCGGTCCTAGGATGCTTGTTTCCAGTCCAGGGAGGACCTGGCTTGGCAGTTCTGGCTGGACTGTTCCCATGAAGCACAGGGTCAAGACTAATTTGCATATGGCTGGGTTCAAACTGGAATGGCATGGTGAGCAAAAAAACGATGGATTTAGGCCCAGATCTCTGTACTGGGGTGAATGTATGACATTGTTCTGCATTCTGTCCATCAACTGTTGGTTTTGCATTTGTCACCACGAGTGGAACGGGTATGCCCAGACTTGGATCCCGTGCTCTCCGTCCCACTGGAATCAAGGTATCATGGCTGAAGAGGGGTAAAACCCCGAAACCGGTCCTAGGATGCTTGTTTCCAGTCCAGGGAGGACCTGGCTTGGCAGTTCAGGCTGGACTGTTCCCATGAGGCACAGGGTGAAGACGGATTTGCATATGGCTGAGTTCAAACTGGAATGACATGGTGAGCAAAAAAACGATGGATTTAGGCCCAGATCTCTGTACTGGGGTGAATGTATGACATTGTTCTGCATTCTGTCCATCAACTGTTGGTTTTGCATTTGTCACCCCGAGTGGGATGGGTATGCCCAGACGTGGGTCCCGTGCTTTCCATGCCACTGGAATCAAGCTATCCTGGCTGAAGAGGGGTGAAACTCCGAAACCGGTCCTAGGATGCTTGTTTCCAGGCCAGGGAGGACCTTTCCTGGCAGTTCGGGCTGGACTGTTCCCATGAGGCACAGGGTCAAGACTGATTTGCATATGGCTGGGTTCAAACTGGAATGGCATGGTGAGCAAAAAAACGATGGATTTAGGCCCATATCTCTGTACTGGGGTGAATGTATGACATTGTTCTGCATTCTGTCCATCAACTGTTGGTTTTGCATTTGTCAGCCCGAGTGGGGCGGATATGCCCAGACGGGGTTCCCGTGCTCTCCATGCCACTGGAATCAAGCTAACCTGGCTGAAGAGGGGTGAAACCCCGAAACCGGTCCTAGGATGCTTGTTTCCAGTCCAGGGAGGACCTGGCTTGGCAGTTCAGGCTGGACTGTTCCCATGAGGCACAGGGTCAATACTCATTTGCATATGGCTGGGTTCAAACTGGAATGGCATGGTGAGCAAAAAAACGATGGATTTAGGCCCAGATCTCTGTACTGGGGTGAATGTATGACATTGTTCTGCATTCTGTCCATCAACTGTTGGCTTTGTATTTGTCACCCCGAGTGGGACGGGTATGCCCAGACGTGGACCCCGTGCTCTCCATCCCACTGGAATCAAGCTATCCTGGCTGAAGAGGGTGAAACCCCGAAACCGGTCCTAAGATGCTTGTTTCCAGTCCAGGGAGGACCTGGCTTGGCAGTTCAGGCTGGACTGTTCCCATAAGGCACAGGGTCAAGACTCATTTGCATATGGCTGGGTTCAAACTGGAATGGCATGGTGAGCAAAAAAACGATGGATTTAGGCCCAGATCTCTGTACTGGGGTGAATGTATGACATTGTTCTGCATTCCGTCCATCAACTGTTGGCTTTGTATTTGTCACCCCGAGTGGGACGGATATGCCCAGACGTGGATCCTGTGCTCTCCATCCCACTGGAATCAAGCTATCCTGGCTGAAGAGGGGTTAAACCCCGAAACCAGTCCTAGGATGCTTGTTTCCAGTCCAGGGAGGACCTGGCTTGGCAGTTCGGGCTGGACTGTTCCCATGAGGCACAGGGTCAAGACTAATTTGCATATGGCTGGGTTCAAACTGGAATGGCATGGTGAGCAAAAAAACGATGGATTTAGGCCCAGATCTCTGTACTGGGGTGAATGTATGACATTGTTCTGCATTCTGTCCATCAACTGTTGGTTTTGCATTTGTCACCACGAGTGGAACGGGTATGCCCAGACGTGGGTCCCGTGCTCTCCATGCCACTGGAATCAAGCTATCCTGGCTGAAAAGGGGTGAAACCCCTAAACCAGTCCTAGGATGCTTGTATCCAGTCCAGGGAGGACCGGGCTTGGCAGTTTGGGCTGGACTGTTACCATGAGGCACAGGGTCAAAAATGATTTGCATTTGGCTGGGTTCAAACTTGAATGGCATGGTGAGCAAAAAAAATCAATGGATTTAGGCCCAGGTGTCTGTACTGGGGAGAATGTATGACATTGTTCTGCATTCTGTCCATCAACTGTTGGTTTTGCATTTGTCACCCCGAGTGGGACGGGTATGCCCAGACTTGGATCCCGTGCTCTCCGTCCCACTGAAATCAAGGTATCATGGCTGAAGAGGGGTGAAACCCCGAAACCGGTCCTAGGATGCTTGTTTCCAGTCCAGGGAGGACCTGGCTTGGCAGTTCAGGCTGGACTGTTCCCATGAGGCACAGGGTCAAGACTCATTTGCATATGGCTGGGTTCAAACTGGAATGGCATGGTGAGCAAAAAAACGATGGCTTTAGGCCCAGATCTCTGTACTGGGGTGAATGTATGACATTGTTCTGCATTCTGTCCATCAACTGTTGGCTTTGTATTTGTCACCCCGAGTGGGATGGGTATGCCCAGACGTGGATCCCGTGCTCTCCATCCCACTGGAATCAAGCTATCCTGGCTGAAGAGGGGTGAAACCCCGAAACCGGTCCTAGGATGCTTGTTTGCAGTCCAGGGAAGACCTGGGTTGGCCGTTCAGGCTGGACTGTTCCCATGAGTCACAGGGTCAAGACTGATTTGCATGTGGCTGGGTTTAAACTGGAATGGCATGGTGAGCAAAAAAACAATGAATTTAGGCCCAGATCTCTGTACTGGGGTGAATGTATGACATTGTTCTACATTCTGTCCATCTACTGTTGGTTTTGCATTTGTCACCCCGAGTGGAACGGGTATGCCCAGACGTGGGTACCGTGCTCTCCATGCCACTGGAATCAAGCTATCGTGGCTGAAGAGGGGTGAAACCCCGAAACCAGTCCTAGGATGCTTGTATCCAGTCCAGTGAGGACCTGGCTTGGCAGTTCAGGCTAGACTGTTCCCATGAGGCACAGGGTCAAAACTGATTTGCATATGGCTGGGTTCAAACTGGAATGGCATGGTGAGCAAAAAAACAATGGATTTAGGCCCAGATCTCTGTACTGGGGTGAATGTATGACATTGTTCTGCATTCTGTCCATCAACGGATGGTTTTGCATTTGTCACCCCGAGTGGGACGGGTGCCCCCAGACGTGGGTCCCGTGCTCTCCATGCCACTGGAATCAAGCTGTCCTGGCTGAAGAGGGGTGAAACCCCAAAACCAGTCCCAGGATGCCTGTTTCCAGTCCAGGGAGGAACTGGCTTGGCAGTTCAGGCTGGACTGTTCCCATGAGGCACAGGGTGAAGACTGATTTGCATATGGCTGGGTAATACTGGAATGGCATGGTGAGCAAAAAACACGATGGATTTAGGCCCAGATCTCTGTACTGGGGTGAATGTATGACATTGTTCTGCATTCTGTCCATCAACTGGTGGTTTTGCATTTCTCAGCCCGAGTGGGGCGGATTTGCCCAGACGTGGTTCCCGTGCTCTCCATGCCACTGGAATCAAGCTAACCTGGCTGAAGAGGGGTGAAACCCCGAAACTGGTCCTAGGATGCTTGTTTCCAGTCCAGGGAGGACCTGGCTTGGCAGTTCAGGCTGAACTGTTCCCATGAGGCACAGGGTCAAGACTGATTTGCATATGGCTGGGTTCAAACTGGAATGGCATGGTGAGCAAAAAAACGATGGATTTAGGCCCAGATCTCTGTACTGGGGTGAATATATGACATTGTTCTACATTCTGTCCATCAACTGTTGGTTTTGCATTTGTCACCCCGAGTGGAACGGGTATGCCCAGTCATGGGTACCGTGCTCTCCATGCCACTGGAATCAAGCTATCCTGGCTGAAGAGGGGTGAAACCCCGAAACCAGTCCTAGGATGCATGTATCCAGTCCAGGGAGGACCTGGCTTGGCAGTTCAGGTTAGACTGTTCCCAGGAGGCACAGGGTCAAAACTGATTTGCATATGGCTGGGTTCAAACTAGAATGGAATGGTGATCAAAAAAACAATGGATTTAGGCCCAGACCTCTGTACTGGGGTGAATGTATGACATTGTTCTGCATTCTGTCCATCAACGGATGGTTTTGCATTTGTCACCCCGAGTGGGATGGGTGTGCCCAGACGTGGGTCCTGTGCTTTCCATGCCTCTGGAATCAAGCTATCCAGGCTGAAGAGGGGTGAAACCCCGAAACCAGTCCTAGGATGCATGTATCCAGTCCAGGGAGGACCTGGCTTGGCAGTTCAGGTTAGACTGTTCCCATGAGGCACAGGGTCAAAACTGATTTGCATATGGCTGGGTTCAAACTGGAATGGAATGGTGATCAAAAAAACGATGGATTTAGGCCCAGATCTCTGTACTGGGGTGAATGTATGACATTGTTCTGCATTCTGTCCATCAACTGTTGGATTTGCATTACTCACCACGAGTGGAACTGGTATGCTGAGACGTAGGTCTCATGCTCTCCATGCCACTGGAATCAAGCTATCCTGGCTGAAGAGGGGTGAAACCCCGAAACCGGTCCTAGGATGCTTGTTTCCAGTCCAGGGAGGACCTTTCTTGGCAGTTCGGGCTGGACTGTTCCCATGAGTCACAGGGTCAAGACTGATTTGTATGTGGCTGGGTTCAAACTGGAATGGCATGGTGAGCAAAAAAACAATGAATTTAGGCCCAGATCTCTTTACTGGGGTGAATGTATGACATTGTTCTACATTCTGTCCATCAACTGTTGGTTTTGCATTTGTCACCCCGAGTGGAACGGGTATGCCCAGACGTGGGTACCGTGCTCTCCATGCCACTGGAATCAAGCTATCCTGGCTGAAGAGGGGTGAAACCCCGAAACCAGTCCTAGGATGCTTTTATCCAGTCCAGGAAGGACCTGGCTTGGCAGTTCGGGCTAGACTGTTCCCATGAGGCACAGGGTCAAAACTGATTTGCATATGGCTGGGTTCAAACTGGAATGGCATGGTGAGCAAAAAAACGATGGATTTAGGCCCAGATCTCTGTACTGGGGTGAATGTATGAAATTGTTCTGCATTCTGTCCATCAACGGATGGTTTTGCATTTGTCACCCCGAGTGGGATGGGTATGCTCAGACACGGGTCCTGTGCTCTCCATGCCTCTGGAATCAAGCTATCCAGGCTGAAGAGGGGTGAAACCCCGAAACCGGTCCTAGGATGCTTGTTTCCAGTCCAGGGAGGACCTGGCTTGGCAGTTCGGGCTGGACTGTTCCCATGAGGCACAGGGTCAAGACTAATTTGCATATGGCTGGGTTCAAACTGGAATGGCATGGTGAGCAAAAAAACGATGGATTTAGGCCCAGATCTCTGTACTGGGGAGAATGAATGACATTGTTCTGCATTCTGTCCATCAACTGTTGGCTTTGCATTTGTCACCCCGAGTCGGACGGGTATGCCCAGAAGCGGGTCCCGTGCTCTCCATGCCACTGGAATCAAGCTACCCTGGCTGAAGAGGGGTGAAACCCCGAAACCGGTCTTAGGATGCTTGTTTCCAGTCCAGGGAGGACCTGGCTTGGCAGTTCAGGCTGGACTGTTCCCATGAGGCACAGGGTCAAGACGGATTTGCATATGGCTGAGTTCAAACTGGAATGACATGGTGAGCAAAAAAACGATGGATTTAGGCCCGATCTCTGTACTGGGGTGAATGTATGACATTGTTCTGCATTCTGTCCATCAACTGTTGGTTTTGCATTTGTCACCCCGAGTGGGATGGGTATGCCCAGACGTGGGTCCCGTGCTCTCCATGCCACTGGAATCAAGCTATCCTGGCTGAAGAGGGGTGAAACTCCGAAACCGGTCCTAGGATGCTTGTTTCCAGGCCAGGGAGGACCTTTCTTGGCAGTTCAGGCTGGACTGTTCCCATGAGGCACAGGGTCAAGACTCATTTGCATATGGCTGGGTTCAAACTGGAATGGCATGGTGAGCAAAAAAAGGATGGATTTAGGCCCAGATCTCTGTACTGTGGTGAATGTATGACATTGTTCTGCATTCTGTCCATCAACTGTTGGCTTTGTATTTGTCACCCCGAGTGGGACGGGTATGCCCAGACGTGGATCCCGTGCTCTCCATCCCACTGGAATCAAGCTATCCTGGCTAAAGAGGGGTGAAACCCCGAAACCGGTCCTAAGATGCTTGTTTCCAGTCCAGGGAGGACCTGGCTTGGCAGTTCAGGCTGGACTGTTCCCATGAGGCACAGGGTCAAGACTCATTTGCATATGGCTGGGTTCAAACTGGAATGGCATGGTGAGCAAAAAAACGATGGATTTATTCCCAGATCTCTGTACTGGGGTGAATGTATGACATTGTTCTGCATTCTGTCCATCAACTGTTTGCTTTGTATTTGTCACCCCGAGTGGGACGGGTATGCCCAGACGTGGATCCCGTGCTCTCCATCCCACTGGAATCAAGCTATCCTGGCTGAAGAGGTGTGAAACCCCGAAACCGGTCCTAGGATGCTTGTTTCCAGTCCAGGGAGGACCTGGCTTGGCTGTTCGGGCTGGACTGTTCCCATGAGGCACAGGGTCAAGACTAATTTGCATATGGCTGGGTTCAAACTGGAATAGCATGGTGAGCAAAAAAACGATGGATTTAGGCCCAGATCTCTGTACTGGGGTGAATGTATGACATTGTTCTGCATTCTGTCCATCAACTGTTGGTTTTGCATTTGTCACCCCGAGTGGGACGGGTATGCCCAGACTTGGATCCCGTGCTCTCCGTCCCACTGGAATCAAGGTATCATGGCTGAAGAGGGGTGAAACCCCGAAACCGGTCCTAGGATGCTTGTTTCCAGTCCAGGGAGGACCTGGCTTGGCAGTTCAGGCTGGACTGTTCCCATGAGGCACAGGGTCAAGACTCATTTGCATATGGCTGGGTTCAAACTGGAATGGCATGGTGAGCAAAAAACGATGGATTTAGGCCCAGATCTCTGTACTGGGGTGAATGTATGAGATTGTTCTGCATTCTGTCCATCAACTGTTGGCTTTGTATTTGTCACCCCGAGTGGGATGGGTATGCCCAGACGTGGATCCCGTGCTCTCCATCCCACTGGAATCAAGCTATCCTGGCTGAAGAGGGGTGAAACCCCGAAACCGGTCCTAGGATGCTTGTTTGCAGTCCAGGGAAGACCTGGGTTGGCCGTTCAGGCTGGACTGTTCCCATGAGTCACAGGGTCAAGACTGATTTGCATGTGGCTGGGTTCAAACTGGAATGGCATGGTGAGCAAAAAAACAATGAATTTAGGCCCAGATCTCTGTACTGGGGTGAATGTATGACATTGTTCTACATTCTGTCCATCAACTGTTGGTTTTGCATTTGTCACCCCGAGTGGAACGGGTATGCCCAGACGTGGGTACCGTGCTCTCCATGCCACTGGAATCAAGCTATCCTGGCTGAAGAGGGGTGAAACCCCGAAACCAGTCCTAGGATGCTTGTATCCAGTCCAGGGAGGACCTGGCTTGGCAGTTCGGGCTAGACTGTTCCCATGAGGCACAGGGTCAAAACTGATTTGCATATGGCTGGGTTCAAACTGGAATGGCATGGTGAGCAAAAAAACAATGGATTTAGGCACAGATCTCTGTACTGGGGTGAATGTATGACATTGTTCTGCATTCTGTCCATCAACGGATGGTTTTGCATTTGGCACCCCGAGTGGGATGGGTATGCCCAGACACGGGTCCTGCGCTCTCCATGCCTCTGGAATCAAGCTATCCAGGCTGAAGAGGGGTGAAACCCCGAAACCGGTCCTAGGATGCTTGTTTCCAGTCCAGGGAGGACCTGGCTTGGCAGTTCGGGCTGGACTGTTCCCATGAGGCACAGGGTCAAGACTAATTTGCATATGGCTGGGTTCAAACTGGAATGGCATGGTGAGCAAAAAAACGATGAATTTAGTCCCAGATCTCTGTACTGGGGTGAATGTATGACATTGTTCTGCATTCTGTCCATCAACTGTTGGTTTTGCATTTGTCACCACGAGTGGAACGGGTATGCCCAGACGTGGGTCCCGTGCTCTCCATTCCACTGGAATCAAGCTATCCTGGCTGAAGAGGGGTGAAACCCCTAAAACAGTCCTAGGATGCTTGTATCCAGTCCAGGGAGGACCGGGCTTGGCAGTTTGGGCTGGACTGTTACCATGAGGCACAGGATCAAAAATGATTTGCATTTGGCTGGGTTCAAACTTGAATGGCATGGTGAGCAAAAAAAATCAATGGATTTAGGCCCAGGTCTCTGTACTGGGGTGAATGTATGACATTGTTCTGCATTCTGTCCATCAACTGTTGGTTTTGCATTTGTCAGCCCGAGTGGGGCGGATATGCCCAGACGTGGTTCCCGTGCTCTCCATGCCACTTGAATCAAGCTAACCTGGCTGAAGAGGGGTGAAACCCCGAAACCGGTCCTAGGATGCTTGTTTCCAGTCCAGGGAGGACCTGGCTTGGCAGTTCAGGCTGGACTGTTCCCATGAGGCACAGGGTCAAGACTCATTTGCATATGGCTGGGTTCAAACTGGAATGGCATGGTGAGCAAAAAAACGATGGATTTAGGCCCAGATCTCTGTACTGGGGTGAATGTATGACATTGTTCTGCATTCTGTCCATCAACTGTTGGCTTTGTATTTGTCACCCCGAGTGGGACGGGTATGCCCAGACGTGGATCCCGTGCTCTCCATCCCACTGGAATCAAGCTATCCTGGCTGAAGAGGGGTGAAACCCCGAAACCGGTCCTAGGATGCTTGTTTGCAGTCCAGGGAAGACCTGGGTTGGCCGTTCAGGCTGGACTGTTCCCATGAGTCACAGGGTCAAGACTGATTTGCATGTGGCTGGGTTCAAACTGGAATGGCATGGTGAGCAAAAAAACAATGAATTTAGGCCCAGATCTCTTTACTGGGGTGAATGTATGACATTGTTCTACATTCTGTCCATCAACTGTTGGTTTTGCATTTGTCACCCCGAGTGGAACGGGTATGCCCAAACGTGGGTACCGTGCTCTCCATGCCACTGGAATCAAGCTATCCTGGCTGAAGAGGGGTGAAACCCCGAAACCAGTCCTAGGATGCTTTTATCCAGTCCAGAAAGGACCTGGCTTGGCAGTTCGGGCTAGACTGTTCCCATGAGGCACAGGGTCAAAACTGATTTGCATATGGCTGGGTTCAAACTTGAATGGCATGGTGAGCAAAAAATCAATGGATTTAGGCCCAGATCTCTGTACTGGGGTGAATGTATGAAATTGTTCTGCATTCTGTCCATCAACGGATGGTTTTGCATTTGTCACCCCGAGTGGGATGGGTATGCTCAGACACGGGTCCTGTGCTCTCCATGCCTCTGGAATCAAGCTATCCAGGCTGAAGAGGGGTGAAACCCCGAAACCGGTCCTAGGATGCTTGTTTCCAGTCCAGGGAGGACCTGGCTTGGCAGTTCGGGCTGGACTGTTCCCATGAGGCACAGGGTCAAGACTGATTTGCATATGGCTGGGTTCAAACTGGAATGGCATGGTGAGCAAAAAAACGATGGATTTAGGCCCAGATCTCTGTACTGGGGTGAATGTATGACATTGTTCTGCATTCTGTCCATCAACTGTTGGTTTTGCATTTGTCAGCCCGAGTGGGGCGGATATGCCCAGAGGGGGTTCCCGTGCTCTCCATGCCACTGGAATCAAGCTAACCTGGCTGAAGAGGAGTGAAACCCCGAAACCGGTCCTAGGATGCTTGTTTCCAGTCCAGGGAGGACCTGGCTTGGCAGTTCAGGCTGGACTGTTCCCATGAGGCACAGGGTCAAGACTCATTTGCATATGGCTGGGTTCAAACTGGAATGGCATGGTGAGCAAAAAAACGATGGATTTAGGCCCAGATCTCTGTACTGTGGTGAATGTATGAAATTGTTCTGCATTCTGTCCATCAACTGTTGGCTTTGTATTTGTCACCCCGAGTGGGACGGGTATGCCCAGACGTGGATCCCGTGCTCTCCATCCCACTGGAATCAAGCTATCCTGGCTGAAGAGGGGTGAAACCCCGAAACCGATCCTAAGATGCTTGTTTCCAGTCCAGGGAGGACCTGGCTTGGCAGTTCAGGCTGGACTGTTCCCATGAGGCACAGGGTCAAGACTCATTTGCATATTGCTGGGTTCAAACTGGAATGGCATGGTGAGCAAAAAAACGATGGATTTAGGCCCAGATCTCTGTACTGGGGTGAATGTATGACATTGTTCTGCATTCTGTCCATCAACTGTTGGTTTTGCATTTGTCATCCCGAGTGGGACGGGTATGCCCAGACGTGGGTCCCGTGCTCTCCATGCCACTGTAATCAAGCTATCCTGGCTGAAGAGGGGTGAAACCCCGAAACCGGTACTAGGATGCTTGTTTCCAGGCCAGGGAGGACCTTTCTTGGCAGTTCGGGCTGGACTGTTCATATGAGGCACAGGGTCAAGACTGATTTGCATATGGCTGGGTTCAAACTGGAATGGCATGGTGAGCAAAAAAACGATGGATTTAGGCCCAGATCTCTGTACTGGGGTGAATGTATGGCATTGTTCTGCATTCTGTCCATCAACTGTTGGCTTTGTATTTGTCACCCCGAGTGGTACGGGTATGCCCAGACGTGGATCCCATGCTCTCCATCCCACTGGAATCAAGCTATCCTGGCTGAAGAGGGGTGAAACCCCGAAACCGGTCCTAGGATGCTTGTTTGCAGTCCAGTGAAGACCTGGGTTGGCCGTTCAGGCTGGACTGTTCCCATGAGTCACAGGGTCAAGACTGATTTGCATGTGGCTGGGTTCAAACTGGAATGGCATGGTGAGCAAAAAAACAATGAATTTAGGCCCAGATCTCTGTACTGGGGTGAATGTATGACATTGTTCTACATTCTGTCCATCAACTGTTGGTTTTGCATTTGTCACCCCGAGTGGAACGGGTATGCCCAGACGTGGGTACCGTTTTCTCCATGCCACTGGAATCAAGCTATCCTGGCTGAAGAGAGGTGAAACCCCGAAACCAGTCCTAGGATGCTTGTATCCAGTCCAGGGAGGACCTGGCTTGGCAGTTCGGGCTAGACTGTTCCCATGAGGCACAGGGTCAAAACTGATTTGCATTTGGCTGGGTTCAAACTTGAATGGCATGGTGAGCAAAAAAAAAAATGGATTTAGGCCCAGGTCTCTGTACTGGGGAGAATGTATGACATTGTTATGCATTCTGTCCATCAACTGTTGGTTTTGCATTTGTCACCCCGAGTGGGACGGGTATGCCCAGACGTGGATCCCGTGCTCTCCGTCCCACTGGAATCAAGGTATCCTGGCTGAAGAGGGGTTAAACCCCAAAACCGGTCCTAGGATGCTTGTTTCCAGTCCAGGGAGGACCTGGCTTGGCAGTTCGGGCTGGACTGTTCCCATGAGGCACAGGGTCAAGACTGATTTGCATATGGCTGGGTTCAAACTGGAATGGCATGGTGAGCAAAAAAACGATAGATTTAGGCCCAGATCTCTGTACTGGGGTGAATGTATGACATTGTTCTGCATTCTGTCCATCAACGGATGGTTTTGCATTTGTCACCCCGAGTGGAACGGGTATGCCCAGATGTGGGTACCGTGCTCTCCATGCCACTGGAATCAAGCTATCCTGGCTGAAGAGAGGTGAAACCCCGAAACCAGTCCTAGGATGCTTGTATCCAGTCCAGGGAGGACCTGGCTTGGCAGTTCGGGCTAGACTGTTCCCATGAGGCACAGGGTCAAAACTGATTTGCATTTGGCTGGGTTCAAACTTGAATGGCATGGTGAGCAAAAAAAAAAAATGGATTTAGGCCCAGGTCTCTGTACTGGGGAGAATGTATGACATTGTTATGCATTCTGTCCATCAACTGTTGGTTTTGCATTTGTCACCCCGAGTGGGACGGGTATGCCCAGACGTGGATCCCGTGCTCTCCGTCCCACTGGAATCAAGGTATCCTGGCTGAAGAGGGGTTAAAACCCAAAACCGGTCCTAGGATGCTTGTTTCCAGTCCAGGGAGGACCTGGCTTGGCAGTTCGGGCTGGACTGTTCCCATGAGGCATAGGGTCAAGACTGATTTGCATATGGCTGAGTTCAAACTGGAATGGCATGGTGAGCAAAAAAACGATGGATTTAGGCCCAGATCTCTGTACTGGGGTGAATGTATGACATTGTTCTGCATTCTGTCCATCAACGGATGGTTTTGCATTTGTCACCCCGAGTGGGATGGGTATGCCCAGACGTGGGTCCTGTGCTCTCCATGCCTCTGGAATCAAGCTATCCAGGCTGAAGAGGGGTGAAACCCCGAAACCGGTCCTAGGATGCTTGTTTCCAGTCCAGGGAGGACCTGGCTTGGCAGTTCTGGCTGGACTGTTCCCATGAAGCACAGGGTCAAGACTAATTTGCATATGGCTGGGTTCAAACTGGAATGGCATGGTGAGCAAAAAAACGATGGATTTAGGCCCAGATCTCTGTACTGGGGTGAATGTATGACATTGTTCTGCATTCTGTCCATCAACTGTTGGTTTTGCATTTGTCACCACGAGTGGAACGGGTATGCCCAGACTTGGATCCCGTGCTCTCCGTCCCACTGGAATCAAGGTATCATGGCTGAAGAGGGGTAAAACCCCGAAACCGGTCCTAGGATGCTTGTTTCCAGTCCAGGGAGGACCTGGCTTGGCAGTTCAGGCTGGACTGTTCCCATGAGGCACAGGGTGAAGACGGATTTGCATATGGCTGAGTTCAAACTGGAATGACATGGTGAGCAAAAAAACGATGGATTTAGGCCCAGATCTCTGTACTGGGGTGAATGTATGACATTGTTCTGCATTCTGTCCATCAACTGTTGGTTTTGCATTTGTCACCCCGAGTGGGATGGGTATGCCCAGACGTGGGTCCCGTGCTTTCCATGCCACTGGAATCAAGCTATCCTGGCTGAAGAGGGGTGAAACTCCGAAACCGGTCCTAGGATGCTTGTTTCCAGGCCAGGGAGGACCTTTCCTGGCAGTTCGGGCTGGACTGTTCCCATGAGGCACAGGGTCAAGACTGATTTGCATATGGCTGGGTTCAAACTGGAATGGCATGGTGAGCAAAAAAACGATGGATTTAGGCCCATATCTCTGTACTGGGGTGAATGTATGACATTGTTCTGCATTCTGTCCATCAACTGTTGGTTTTGCATTTGTCAGCCCGAGTGGGGCGGATATGCCCAGACGGGGTTCCCGTGCTCTCCATGCCACTGGAATCAAGCTAACCTGGCTGAAGAGGGGTGAAACCCCGAAACCGGTCCTAGGATGCTTGTTTCCAGTCCAGGGAGGACCTGGCTTGGCAGTTCAGGCTGGACTGTTCCCATGAGGCACAGGGTCAATACTCATTTGCATATGGCTGGGTTCAAACTGGAATGGCATGGTGAGCAAAAAAACGATGGATTTAGGCCCAGATCTCTGTACTGGGGTGAATGTATGACATTGTTCTGCATTCTGTCCATCAACTGTTGGCTTTGTATTTGTCACCCCGAGTGGGACGGGTATGCCCAGACGTGGACCCCGTGCTCTCCATCCCACTGGAATCAAGCTATCCTGGCTGAAGAGGGTGAAACCCCGAAACCGGTCCTAAGATGCTTGTTTCCAGTCCAGGGAGGACCTGGCTTGGCAGTTCAGGCTGGACTGTTCCCATAAGGCACAGGGTCAAGACTCATTTGCATATGGCTGGGTTCAAACTGGAATGGCATGGTGAGCAAAAAAACGATGGATTTAGGCCCAGATCTCTGTACTGGGGTGAATGTATGACATTGTTCTGCATTCCGTCCATCAACTGTTGGCTTTGTATTTGTCACCCCGAGTGGGACGGATATGCCCAGACGTGGATCCCGTGCTCTCCATCCCACTGGAATCAAGCTATCCTGGCTGAAGAGGGGTTAAACCCCGAAACCAGTCCTAGGATGCTTGTTTCCAGTCCAGGGAGGACCTGGCTTGGCAGTTCGGGCTGGACTGTTCCCATGAGGCACAGGGTCAAGACTAATTTGCATATGGCTGGGTTCAAACTGGAATGGCATGGTGAGCAAAAAAACGATGGATTTAGGCCCAGATCTCTGTACTGGGGTGAATGTATGACATTGTTCTGCATTCTGTCCATCAACTGTTGGTTTTGCATTTGTCACCACGAGTGGAACGGGTATGCCCAGACGTGGGTCCCGTGCTCTCCATGCCACTGGAATCAAGCTATCCTGGCTGAAAAGGGGTGAAACCCCTAAACCAGTCCTAGGATGCTTGTATCCAGTCCAGGGAGGACCGGGCTTGGCAGTTTGGGCTGGACTGTTACCATGAGGCACAGGGTCAAAAATGATTTGCATTTGGCTGGGTTCAAACTTGAATGGCATGGTGAGCAAAAAAAATCAATGGATTTAGGCCCAGGTGTCTGTACTGGGGAGAATGTATGACATTGTTCTGCATTCTGTCCATCAACTGTTGGTTTTGCATTTGTCACCCCGAGTGGGACGGGTATGCCCAGACTTGGATCCCGTGCTCTCCGTCCCACTGAAATCAAGGTATCATGGCTGAAGAGGGGTGAAACCCCGAAACCGGTCCTAGGATGCTTGTTTCCAGTCCAGGGAGGACCTGGCTTGGCAGTTCAGGCTGGACTGTTCCCATGAGGCACAGGGTCAAGACTCATTTGCATATGGCTGGGTTCAAACTGGAATGGCATGGTGAGCAAAAAAACGATGGCTTTAGGCCCAGATCTCTGTACTGGGGTGAATGTATGACATTGTTCTGCATTCTGTCCATCAACTGTTGGCTTTGTATTTGTCACCCCGAGTGGGATGGGTATGCCCAGACGTGGATCCCGTGCTCTCCATCCCACTGGAATCAAGCTATCCTGGCTGAAGAGGGGTGAAACCCCGAAACCGGTCCTAGGATGCTTGTTTGCAGTCCAGGGAAGACCTGGGTTGGCCGTTCAGGCTGGACTGTTCCCATGAGTCACAGGGTCAAGACTGATTTGCATGTGGCTGGGTTTAAACTGGAATGGCATGGTGAGCAAAAAAACAATGAATTTAGGCCCAGATCTCTGTACTGGGGTGAATGTATGACATTGTTCTACATTCTGTCCATCTACTGTTGGTTTTGCATTTGTCACCCCGAGTGGAACGGGTATGCCCAGACGTGGGTACCGTGCTCTCCATGCCACTGGAATCAAGCTATCGTGGCTGAAGAGGGGTGAAACCCCGAAACCAGTCCTAGGATGCTTGTATCCAGTCCAGGGAGGACCTGGCTTGGCAGTTCAGGCTAGACTGTTCCCATGAGGCACAGGGTCAAAACTGATTTGCATATGGCTGGGTTCAAACTGGAATGGCATGGTGAGCAAAAAAACAATGGATTTAGGCCCAGATCTCTGTACTGGGGTGAATGTATGACATTGTTCTGCATTCTGTCCATCAACGGATGGTTTTGCATTTGTCACCCCGAGTGGGACGGGTGCCCCCAGACGTGGGTCCCGTGCTCTCCATGCCACTGGAATCAAGCTGTCCTGGCTGAAGAGGGGTGAAACCCCAAAACCAGTCCCAGGATGCCTGTTTCCAGTCCAGGGAGGAACTGGCTTGGCAGTTCAGGCTGGACTGTTCCCATGAGGCACAGGGTGAAGACTGATTTGCATATGGCTGGGTAATACTGGAATGGCATGGTGAGCAAAAAACACGATGGATTTAGGCCCAGATCTCTGTACTGGGGTGAATGTATGACATTGTTCTGCATTCTGTCCATCAACTGGTGGTTTTGCATTTCTCAGCCCGAGTGGGGCGGATTTGCCCAGACGTGGTTCCCGTGCTCTCCATGCCACTGGAATCAAGCTAACCTGGCTGAAGAGGGGTGAAACCCCGAAACTGGTCCTAGGATGCTTGTTTCCAGTCCAGGGAGGACCTGGCTTGGCAGTTCAGGCTGAACTGTTCCCATGAGGCACAGGGTCAAGACTGATTTGCATATGGCTGGGTTCAAACTGGAATGGCATGGTGAGCAAAAAAACGATGGATTTAGGCCCAGATCTCTGTACTGGGGTGAATATATGACATTGTTCTACATTCTGTCCATCAACTGTTGGTTTTGCATTTGTCACCCCGAGTGGAACGGGTATGCCCAGTCATGGGTACCGTGCTCTCCATGCCACTGGAATCAAGCTATCCTGGCTGAAGAGGGGTGAAACCCCGAAACCAGTCCTAGGATGCATGTATCCAGTCCAGGGAGGACCTGGCTTGGCAGTTCAGGTTAGACTGTTCCCAAGAGGCACAGGGTCAAAACTGATTTGCATATGGCTGGGTTCAAACTAGAATGGAATGGTGATCAAAAAAACAATGGATTTAGGCCCAGACCTCTGTACTGGGGTGAATGTATGACATTGTTCTGCATTCTGTCCATCAACGGATGGTTTTGCATTTGTCACCCCGAGTGGGATGGGTGTGCCCAGACGTGGGTCCTGTGCTTTCCATGCCTCTGGAATCAAGCTATCCAGGCTGAAGAGGGGTGAAACCCCGAAACCAGTCCTAGGATGCATGTATCCAGTCCAGGGAGGACCTGGCTTGGCAGTTCAGGTTAGACTGTTCCCATGAGGCACAGGGTCAAAACTGATTTGCATATGGCTGGGTTCAAACTGGAATGGAATGGTGATCAAAAAAACGATGGATTTAGGCCCAGATCTCTGTACTGGGGTGAATGTATGACATTGTTCTGCATTCTGTCCATCAACTGTTGGATTTGCATTACTCACCACGAGTGGAACTGGTATGCTGAGACGTAGGTCTCATGCTCTCCATGCCACTGGAATCAAGCTATCCTGGCTGAAGAGGGGTGAAACCCCGAAACCGGTCCTAGGATGCTTGTTTCCAGTCCAGGGAGGACCTTTCTTGGCAGTTCGGGCTGGACTGTTCCCATGAGTCACAGGGTCAAGACTGATTTGTATGTGGCTGGGTTCAAACTGGAATGGCATGGTGAGCAAAAAAACAATGAATTTAGGCCCAGATCTCTTTACTGGGGTGAATGTATGACATTGTTCTACATTCTGTCCATCAACTGTTGGTTTTGCATTTGTCACCCCGAGTGGAACGGGTATGCCCAGACGTGGGTACCGTGCTCTCCATGCCACTGGAATCAAGCTATCCTGGCTGAAGAGGGGTGAAACCCCGAAACCAGTCCTAGGATGCTTTTATCCAGTCCAGGAAGGACCTGGCTTGGCAGTTCGGGCTAGACTGTTCCCATGAGGCACAGGGTCAAAACTGATTTGCATATGGCTGGGTTCAAACTGGAATGGCATGGTGAGCAAAAAAACGATGGATTTAGGCCCAGATCTCTGTACTGGGGTGAATGTATGAAATTGTTCTGCATTCTGTCCATCAACGGATGGTTTTGCATTTGTCACCCCGAGTGGGATGGGTATGCTCAGACACGGGTCCTGTGCTCTCCATGCCTCTGGAATCAAGCTATCCAGGCTGAAGAGGGGTGAAACCCCGAAACCGGTCCTAGGATGCTTGTTTCCAGTCCAGGGAGGACCTGGCTTGGCAGTTCGGGCTGGACTGTTCCCATGAGGCACAGGGTCAAGACTAATTTGCATATGGCTGGGTTCAAACTGGAATGGCATGGTGAGCAAAAAAACGATGGATTTAGGCCCAGATCTCTGTACTGGGGAGAATGAATGACATTGTTCTGCATTCTGTCCATCAACTGTTGGCTTTGCATTTGTCACCCCGAGTCGGACGGGTATGCCCAGAAGCGGGTCCCGTGCTCTCCATGCCACTGGAATCAAGCTACCCTGGCTGAAGAGGGGTGAAACCCCGAAACCGGTCTTAGGATGCTTGTTTCCAGTCCAGGGAGGACCTGGCTTGGCAGTTCAGGCTGGACTGTTCCCATGAGGCACAGGGTCAAGACGGATTTGCATATGGCTGAGTTCAAACTGGAATGACATGGTGAGCAAAAAAACGATGGATTTAGGCCCGATCTCTGTACTGGGGTGAATGTATGACATTGTTCTGCATTCTGTCCATCAACTGTTGGTTTTGCATTTGTCACCCCGAGTGGGATGGGTATGCCCAGACGTGGGTCCCGTGCTCTCCATGCCACTGGAATCAAGCTATCCTGGCTGAAGAGGGGTGAAACTCCGAAACCGGTCCTAGGATGCTTGTTTCCAGGCCAGGGAGGACCTTTCTTGGCAGTTCAGGCTGGACTGTTCCCATGAGGCACAGGGTCAAGACTCATTTGCATATGGCTGGGTTCAAACTGGAATGGCATGGTGAGCAAAAAAAGGATGGATTTAGGCCCAGATCTCTGTACTGTGGTGAATGTATGACATTGTTCTGCATTCTGTCCATCAACTGTTGGCTTTGTATTTGTCACCCCGAGTGGGACGGGTATGCCCAGACGTGGATCCCGTGCTCTCCATCCCACTGGAATCAAGCTATCCTGGCTAAAGAGGGGTGAAACCCCGAAACCGGTCCTAAGATGCTTGTTTCCAGTCCAGGGAGGACCTGGCTTGGCAGTTCAGGCTGGACTGTTCCCATGAGGCACAGGGTCAAGACTCATTTGCATATGGCTGGGTTCAAACTGGAATGGCATGGTGAGCAAAAAAACGATGGATTTATTCCCAGATCTCTGTACTGGGGTGAATGTATGACATTGTTCTGCATTCTGTCCATCAACTGTTTGCTTTGTATTTGTCACCCCGAGTGGGACGGGTATGCCCAGACGTGGATCCCGTGCTCTCCATCCCACTGGAATCAAGCTATCCTGGCTGAAGAGGTGTGAAACCCCGAAACCGGTCCTAGGATGCTTGTTTCCAGTCCAGGGAGGACCTGGCTTGGCTGTTCGGGCTGGACTGTTCCCATGAGGCACAGGGTCAAGACTAATTTGCATATGGCTGGGTTCAAACTGGAATAGCATGGTGAGCAAAAAAACGATGGATTTAGGCCCAGATCTCTGTACTGGGGTGAATGTATGACATTGTTCTGCATTCTGTCCATCAACTGTTGGTTTTGCATTTGTCACCCCGAGTGGGACGGGTATGCCCAGACTTGGATCCCGTGCTCTCCGTCCCACTGGAATCAAGGTATCATGGCTGAAGAGGGGTGAAACCCCGAAACCGGTCCTAGGATGCTTGTTTCCAGTCCAGGGAGGACCTGGCTTGGCAGTTCAGGCTGGACTGTTCCCATGAGGCACAGGGTCAAGACTCATTTGCATATGGCTGGGTTCAAACTGGAATGGCATGGTGAGCAAAAAACGATGGATTTAGGCCCAGATCTCTGTACTGGGGTGAATGTATGACATTGTTCTGCATTCTGTCCATCAACTGTTGGCTTTGTATTTGTCACCCCGAGTGGGATGGGTATGCCCAGACGTGGATCCCGTGCTCTCCATCCCACTGGAATCAAGCTATCCTCCCCTTCCTGCTCTGCGTAATCACCGAGGTACCGACGGACAGAGCGGGGCCTCATTTCTCTGAGCGGATGCCAGGAGAGGTGAGGAGAGCTCCCGTACATGAACGGGTAAGCAACTTTCTTGTTTTTTCTGTTCTTTATCTTTGCAGGCAGTACTGTGAACAGATTTGATTGTACATTGATCGAGCATACAAAATTAATTTGGATAAAACTTAATTATGAGACTATGGTTGGCATTTATTGTTTTTTCTTATTTGTAGGAAATGGAAGGACACTCATATAGAATCAATTTTGAGTGTTCTGGGATGAGATACGCAACCAAAGTAGGTTGTACATTTTCCATATTTTGAGTGTATTCACTTTTGGGGATTGCACATAAATAAGCAGTAGCTAAGTTCAAAGGTCCTGATGCTGGCAGCTGATCTGTGCATGTTCTTAATGCACTGCAGGAACCGAGCTGCTGCTCGTTTTTAATATTGCCTCGTTTGTGTCATTTATTTTAAATTCCTCATTTATTATACCCTGCTTTTAACTAGCGCTTATTGCACCTGGCCCTTACTTGCATTTAAATTGGGACACCCACCGCTGTTTGGCGGGTCCGCTTCCCGGCGCAGGTCCGTTTTCAGCGCCATCTTGGATGGGGATGGCTCAACACTAACGCTGATTGGCTGGTATCGCGCTCTAGTCGCCAGGAGGACGCTAGGCGGATACTTAAGAGAGGTAAATCTCCTGCTCTCTCTCTATAGCTGGCAGCTGATCTGTGCATGTTCTTAATGCACTGCAGGAACCGAGCTGCTGCTCGTTTTTAATATTGCCTCGTTTGTGTCATTTATTTTAAATTCCTCATTTATTATACCCTGCTTTTAACTAGCGCTTATTGCACCTGGCCCTTACTTGCATTTAAATTGGGACACCCACCGCTGTTTGGCGGGTCCGCTTCCCGGCGCAGGTCTGTTTTCAGCGCCATCTTGGATGGGGATGGCTCAACACTAACGCTGATTGGCTGGTATCGCGCTCTAGTCGCCAGGAGGACGCTAGGCGGATACTTAAGAGAGGTAAATCTCCTGCTCTCTCTCTATAGCTGGCAGCTGATCTGTGCATGTTCTTAATGCACTGCAGGAACCGAGCTGCTGCTCGTTTTTAATATTGCCTCGTTTGTGTCATTTATTTTAAATTCCTCATTTATTATACCCTGCTTTTAACTAGCGCTTATTGCACCTGGCCCTTACTTGCATTTAAATTGGGACACCCACCGCTGTTTGGCGGGTCCGCTTCCCGGCGCAGGTCCGTTTTCAGCGCCATCTTGGATGGGGATGGCTCAACACTAACGCTGATTGGCTGGTATCGCGCTCTAGTCGCCAGGAGGACGCTAGGCGGATACTTAAGAGAATCATGCAGACGCGCTGCGGATACGCGCTGCGGGGACGCCAGACTGACGCCGGAGTTACGCCAGAGTTCAGCCCGTCTGCGCCCGTCCGCGTTGAGGACGCGCTGCAGGACGGGCTGGACCCTGGGCCCTCCGACGTTCATCCTTCCCCTCCATTAGAGATTCTGTATGGTACTCTTCTTTCTCTGAGACCTCGTGCACTTTGTTGCCATCACCGGCTTAGACCTGAAGTCCTGAGCCGGGCCCGTTTATGTCCCTCTTGCAATAGCTTTTTTACTCGTCCTACTCAATCCGGTACTCGTGCTACCCCTCTTCAGTCTACCAGCCACATCTGTCAACCCAAACAGGGTTTTTTGGTCAATGCTCGTTCCCTGATTAAACATGGGATCGAATTTCATGATTTCGTCAGTTTGAGGAATCCAGACTGGGTCTTTGTCACTGAAACCTGGGCTTCTGAGTCCGCTGGTCATGATTTGCTTTTGGCTATACCTGAAGGATACACCTTTCTAAGATTAGACAGAGAACGTTGTAGAGGAGGTGGAATAGCCATTCTTTTTAAATCTACTCTCTCCTGCATAATAAAACCTGTATCAGTTTCTACAGATCCTTTTGAAGCGCTTTATTTTTGTATTACGCACACTCCGGTGAGCTCTTTTTCTGGCATATTACTCTATAGACCCCCTGGGTCTAGAGTCAACTTCTGCCCTGAACTTTTTAGAATTTTAGAACCCTATTTTGGTAGGCCTTACTTTACCATTTTGGGCGACATCAATTTCCATTTAGAGGATTCTATATCAAAAGACACCTCCTCTCTGATTAATTCCTTGGAGGCATGTGATTTTGTCCAACTCGTTCTTCATCCGACCCACCAGGCGGGGCACACCCTTGACGGGATCTTCACCAACGATTCCAGACTAGAAGTCGGTTTGCCGGTACCAATTACATGGTCTGACCATTTAGCAGTCCCGCTGTCCCTAGACATTTCCTGTCCTGATGTCACGGCTGACACCGGTAAAAAACAATCTAAAAGGAGCTTCAAAAATTTTACTAAGGAGACACTTGCACCTTTTATCCGCAACATCAGTATTTCAACTAAACAGAAGGTTGATGACTCGGCTCAAGATTTAACTGATGCCATTATCAAAGCTGCTGATGAGCTAGCCCCCCCTTCCTTTAAATCTGCAGCTAGACAGAAGCCATCCGCCCCTTGGTTCTCTGCCGATCTGCGGTTGCTCAGACAAAAATGTAGACAGAAGGAACGTGGCTGGCGTAAATCTTGGGATTTAAAAGATAGAGAAGGTTATAAGAGTCTACTACGGGAGTATAGAAAGCGAATCATTAAGGAAAAACAGGACTATTTTTCTAACTTAACCTGTTCGTTAACATCTTCCAGAGAGCTTTTTAAAATTGTAGACTCCCTTTGCTCCCTTCAGGTTCCTGATCCAGTAGTTGCTTCCCAGGAGCTATGTGACGATATATCGAACTTTTTTTATACAAAGATAGACGATATTTACATAGCCCTAAAGACGCAGAGGAACTCACTCAGTTTGGAGGATTCCGTGCAAATCACACGATTGGAGGCCTGGAATGTAGATTCCCCTCAGTCCCTTGAACACTTCCCGGCTCTTACGCTAGAAGATCTCAATAGCCTGTTGGATAAAACTAAATCTTCATCTCCCCTTGACCCACTGCCCCTCAAGGTGCTTAAAAACTGCAGAGAAATCATTCTTCCTCCGATGCTTGAGGTAATGAATGGAGCCTTGGAACAGGGCATTTTTCCATCACTTTGGAAGAGAGCCATCGTAAAGCCGCTTTTGAAAAAGACCACCTTGGACCCTGGAGTGCTGAAAAATTTTAGACCCATCTCTCTGCTGCCAGCCCCTGCTAAGATGTTGGAGACCCACTTGAACTTCCATCTTTCGAACTTCCTCGACGCCTCTGGCTTCTTGGATGGGTCCCAACACGGCTTTAGAAAGCTACATAGCACGGAGTCTGCATTGACAAAAGTCATGGATAACATCCGCAGAAAAGTAGATTTGGGTCTTACCTCCGTACTGGTGCTGCTTGATCTTTCAGCAGCTTTCGACACCCTGTCTCCCCTGACTTTAACATCCAGGTTAAGGGAGGCAGGGGTAGTCGGACCAGCGCTCAGTCTCATGAGCTCCTTCTTACAACATCGAGAGCAACGTGTCATGCTAGGTGAATACCTCTCCCCTGTCAAGTCGTTGCAATGTGGGGTGCCACAGGGGTCGGCATTGAGCCCGACCCTGTTTAACATCTATGTGGCCCCCCTTGCAAGACTTGTAAGATCTCAGGGGATGGAGGTAGTGTCGTATGCGGACGACACGCAGATTATGGTATCCCTGACCCACTCTGTCAGTAAAACTGCCTCTAACTTTAGGGCCTGCATGCAACTTGTTGCAGATTGGATGGTCTCCAACTCCCTAAAGTTGAACGGGGACAAGACAGAGGTCCTGGTCTTTGGCAAGGACCAGGACATATGGTCAGATGACTGGTGGCCCCCTTCTTTAGGCAGCTGCCCTATACCTACCAAATCTGCTAGAAACCTAGGTGTCATCTTTGACACCCAGCTCTCCATGGAGCTACAGGTGAATAGAACGGTGGCGACCTGTTGGGGTGTCATCAAGACCCTAAAAAGGATTGTGAATTATTTGTCCCCACAGGCGCGGAAACAGGTGGTGATTGCCCTTGTTGGCTCAAGGCTCGATTACTGTAACTCTGTGTACGCCGGGGCCAACAAGGGCTTGCTCCAGCGTCTACAGGTCATACAGAACGCTGCAGCGCGGTTTGCCCTCGCTTTGCCCTGGTTGTCATCAATGACCTTAGCGAGGAAGAACCTCCATTGGCTCCCCATTCCGTCAAGGATCACTTTTAAACTTCTTTGCCTTACATTTAAGGCTCTAACTGCAGGCTCGGCTGATGCTCTTGGTTCATTACTTACCAGATATGTTCCGAGTAGATATTTACGTTCCAGCGAGCAACACCAACTGGTAATCCCCAGAGCCAAGAAGGTTAGATGGGGGTCCAAAGCTTTTTCCATATTGGCACCTCTAATGTGGAATTCACTCCCCCTTGAAATCAAACGACTTCCTTCCCTTGACCTCTTTAGGAAGTCCTTGAAAACTTGGCTCTTTATTAAGGCATACCAGTAGGTTCTGTTTCTGTCTGCTATCAGCTCTATATTTTGGTTTAGGCGCCTTGACGCCCACTGGGCATAGCTGCGCATTATAAATAATATTTCATTCATTCATTCATTCCTGGCTGAAGAGGGGTGAAACCCCGAAACCGGTCCTAGGATGCTTGTTTGCAGTCCAGGGAAGACCTGGGTTGGCCGTTCAGGCTGGACTGTTCCCATGAGTCACAGGGTCAAGACTGATTTGCATGTGGCTGGGTTCAAACTGGAATGGCATGGTGAGCAAAAAAACAATGAATTTAGGCCCAGATCTCTGTACTGGGGTGAATGTATGACATTGTTCTACATTCTGTCCATCAACTGTTGGTTTTGCATTTGTCACCCCGAGTGGAACGGGTATGCCCAGACGTGGGTACCGTGCTCTCCATGCCACTGGAATCAAGCTATCCTGGCTGAAGAGGGGTGAAACCCCGAAACCAGTCCTAGGATGCTTGTATCCAGTCCAGGGAGGACCTGGCTTGGCAGTTCGGGCTAGACTGTTTCCATGAGGCACAGGGTCAAAACCGATTTGCATATGGCTGGGTTCAAACTGGAATGGCATGGTGAGCAAAAAAACAATGGATTTAGGCCCAGATCTCTGTACTGGGGTGAATGTATGACATTGTTCTGCATTCTGTCCATCAACGGATGGTTTTGCATTTGGCACCCCGAGTGGGATGGGTATGCCCAGACACGGGTCCTGCGCTCTCCATGCCTCTGGAATCAAGCTATCCAGGCTGAAGAGGGGTGAAACCCCGAAAACAGTCCTAGGATGCTTGTATCCAGTCCAGGGAGGACCGGGCTTGGCAGTTTGGGCTGGACTGTTACCATGAGGCACAGGATCAAAAATGATTTGCATTTGGCTGGGTTCAAACTTGAATGGCATGGTGAGCAAAAAAAATCAATGGATTTAGGCCCAGGTCTCTGTACTGGGGTGAATGTATGACATTGTTCTGCATTCTGTCCATCAACTGTTGGTTTTGCATTTGTCAGCCTGAGTGGGGCGGATATGCCCAGACGTGGTTCCCGTGCTCTCCATGCCACTTGAATCAAGCTAACCTGGCTGAAGAGGGGTGAAACCCCGAAACCGGTCCTAGGATGCTTGTTTGCAGTCCAGGGAAGACCTGGGTTGGCCGTTCAGGCTGGACTGTTCCCATGAGGCACAGGGTCAAGACTCATTTGCATATGGCTGGGTTCAAACTGGAATGGCATGGTGAGCAAAAAAACGATGGATTTAGGCCCAGATCTCTGTACTGGGGTGAATGTATGACATTGTTCTGCATTCTGTCCATCAACTGTTGGCTTTGTATTTGTCACCCCGAGTGGGACGGGTATGCCCAGACGTGGATCCCGTGCTCTCCATCCCACTGGAATCAAGCTATCCTGGCTGAAGAGGGGTGAAACCCCGAAACCGGTCCTAGGATGCTTGTTTGCAGTCCAGGGAAGACCTGGGTTGGCCGTTCAGGCTGGACTGTTCCCATGAGTCACAGGGTCAAGACTGATTTGCATGTGGCTGGGTTCAAACTGGAATGGCATGGTGAGCAAAAAAACAATGAATTTAGGCCCAGATCTCTTTACTGGGGTGAATGTATGACATTGTTCTACATTCTGTCCATCAACTGTTGGTTTTGCATTTGTCACCCCGAGTGGAACGGGTATGCCCAGACGTGGGTACCGTGCTCTCCATGCCACTGGAATCAAGCTATCCTGGCTGAAGAGGGGTGAAACCCCGAAACCAGTCCTAGGATGCTTTTATCCAGTCCAGAAAGGACCTGGCTTGGCAGTTCGGGCTAGACTGTTCCCATGAGGCACAGGGTCAAAACTGATTTGCATATGGCTGGGTTCAAACTGGAATGGCATGGTGAGCAAAAAAACAATGGATTTAGGCCCAGATCTCTGTACTGGGGTGAATGTATGAAATTGTTCTGCATTCTGTCCATCAACGGATGGTTTTGCATTTGTCACCCCGAGTGGGATGGGTATGCTCAGACACGGGTCCTGTGCTCTCCATGCCTCTGGAATCAAGCTATCCAGGCTGAAGAGGGGTGAAACCCCGAAACCGGTCCTAGGATGCTTGTTTCCAGTCCAGGGAGGACCTGGCTTGGCAGTTCGGGCTGGACTGTTCCCATGAGGCACAGGGTCAAGACTGATTTGCATATGGCTGGGTTCAAACTGGAATGGCATGGTGAGCAAAAAAACGATGGATTTAGGCCCAGATCTCTGTACTGGGGTGAATGTATGACATTGTTCTGCATTCTGTCCATCAACTGTTGGTTTTGCATTTGTCAGCCCGAGTGGGGCGGATATGCCCAGAGGGGGTTCCCGTGCTCTCCATGCCACTGGAATCAAGCTAACCTGGCTGAAGAGGAGTGAAACCCCGAAACCGGTCCTAGGATGCTTGTTTCCAGTCCAGGGAGGACCTGGCTTGGCAGTTCAGGCTGGACTGTTCCCATGAGGCACAGGGTCAAGACTCATTTGCATATGGCTGGGTTCAAACTGGAATGGCATGGTGAGCAAAAAAACGATGGATTTAGGCCCAGATCTCTGTACTGTGGTGAATGTATGAAATTGTTCTGCATTCTGTCCATCAACTGTTGGCTTTGTATTTGTCACCCCGAGTGGGACGGGTATGCCCAGACGTGGATCCCGTGCTCTCCATCCCACTGGAATCAAGCTATCCTGGCTGAAGAGGGGTGAAACCCCGAAACCGATCCTAAGATGCTTGTTTCCAGTCCAGGGAGGACCTGGCTTGGCAGTTCAGGCTGGACTGTTCCCATGAGGCACAGGGTCAAGACTCATTTGCATATTGCTGGGTTCAAACTGGAATGGCATGGTGAGCAAAAAAACGATGGATTTATGCCCAGATCTCTGTACTGGGGTGAATGTATGACATTGTTCTGCATTCTGTCCATCAACTGTTGGTTTTGCATTTGTCATCCCGAGTGGGACGGGTATGCCCAGACGTGGGTCCCGTGCTCTCCATGCCACTGTAATCAAGCTATCCTGGCTGAAGAGGGGTGAAACCCCGAAACCGGTACTAGGATGCTTGTTTCCAGGCCAGGGAGGACCTTTCTTGGCAGTTCGGGCTGGACTGTTCATATGAGGCACAGGGTCAAGACTGATTTGCATATGGCTGGGTTCAAACTGGAACGGCATGGTGAGCAAAAAAACGATGGATTTAGGCCCAGATCTCTGTACTGGGGTGAATGTATGGCATTGTTCTGCATTCTGTCCATCAACTGTTGGCTTTGTATTTGTCACCCCGAGTGGTACGGGTATGCCCAGACGTGGATCCCATGCTCTCCATCCCACTGGAATCAAGCTATCCTGGCTGAAGAGGGGTGAAACCCCGAAACCGGTCCTAGGATGCTTGTTTGCAGTCCAGTGAAGACCTGGGTTGGCCGTTCAGGCTGGACTGTTCCCATGAGTCACAGGGTCAAGACTGATTTGCAGGTGGCTGGGTTCAAACTGGAATGGCATGGTGAGCAAAAAAACAATGAATTTAGGCCCAGATCTCTGTACTGGGGTGAATGTATGACATTGTTCTACATTCTGTCCATCAACTGTTGGTTTTGCATTTGTCACCCCGAGTGGAACGGGTATGCCCAGACGTGGGTACCGTGCTCTCCATGCCACTGGAATCAAGCTATCCTGGCTGAAGAGAGGTGAAACCCCGAAACCAGTCCTAGGATGCTTGTATCCAGTCCAGGGAGGACCTGGCTTGGCAGTTCGGGCTAGACTGTTCCCATGAGGCACAGGGTCAAAACTGATTTGCATTTGGCTGGGTTCAAACTTGAATGGCATGGTGAGCAAAAAAAAAAATGGATTTAGGCCCAGGTCTCTGTACTGGGGAGAATGTATGACATTGTTATGCATTCTGTCCATCAACTGTTGGTTTTGCATTTGTCACCCCGAGTGGGACGGGTATGCCCAGACGTGGATCCCGTGCTCTCCGTCCCACTGGAATCAAGGTATCCTGGCTGAAGAGGGGTTAAACCCCAAAACCGGTCCTAGGATGCTTGTTTCCAGTCCAGGGAGGACCTGGCTTGGCAGTTCGGGCTGGACTGTTCCCATGAGGCACAGGGTCAAGACTGATTTGCATATGGCTGGGTTCAAACTGGAATGGCATGGTGAGCAAAAAAACGATAGATTTAGGCCCAGATCTCTGTACTGGGGTGAATGTATGACATTGTTCTGCATTCTGTCCATCAACGGATGGTTTTGCATTTGTCACCCCAAGTGGGATGGGTATGCCCAGACGTGGGTCCTGTGCTCTCCATGCCTCTGGAATCAAGCTATCCAGGCTGAAGAGGGGTGAAACCCCGAAACCGGTCCTAGGATGCTTGTTTCCAGTCCAGGGAGGACCTGGCTTGGCAGTTCTGGCTGGACTGTTCCCATGAAGCACAGGGTCAAGACTAATTTGCATATGGCTGGGTTCAAACTGGAATGGCATGGTGAGCAAAAAAACGATGGATTTAGGCCCAGATCTCGGTACTGGGGTGAATGTATGACATTGTTCTGCATTCTGTCCATCAACTGTTGGTTTTGCATTTGTCACCACGAGTGGAACGGGTATGCCCAGACTTGGATCCCGTGCTCTCCGTCCCACTGGAATCAAGGTATCATGGCTGAAGAGGGGTAAAACCCCGAAACCGGTCCTAGGATGCTTGTTTCCAGTCCAGGGAGGACCTGGCTTGGCAGTTCAGGCCGGACTGTTCCCATGAGGCACAGGGTGAAGACGGATTTGCATATGGCTGAGTTCAAACTGGAATGACATGGTGAGCAAAAAAACGATGGATTTAGGCCCAGATCTCTGTACTGGGGTGAATGTATGACATTGTTCTGCATTCTGTCCATCAACTGTTGGTTTTGCATTTGTCACCCCGAGTGGGATGGGTATGCCCAGACGTGGGTCCCGTGCTTTCCATGCCACTGGAATCAAGCTATCCTGGCTGAAGAGGGGTGAAACTCCGAAACCGGTCCTAGGATGCTTGTTTCCAGGCCAGGGAGGACCTTTCCTGGCAGTTCGGGCTGGACTGTTCCCATGAGGCACAGGGTCAAGACTGATTTGCATATGGCTGGGTTCAAACTGGAATGGCATGGTGAGCAAAAAAACGATGGATTTAGGCCCATATCTCTGTACTGGGGTGAATGTATGACATTGTTCTGCATTCTGTCCATCAACTGTTGGTTTTGCATTTGTCAGCCCGAGTGGGGCGGATATGCCCAGACGGGGTTCCCGTGCTCTCCATGCCACTGGAATCAAGCTAACCTGGCTGAAGAGGGGTGAAACCCCGAAACCGGTCCTAGGATGCTTGTTTCCAGTCCAGGGAGGACCTGGCTTGGCAGTTCAGGCTGGACTGTTCCCATGAGGCACAGGGTCAATACTCATTTGCATATGGCTGGGTTCAAACTGGAATGGCATGGTGAGCAAAAAAACGATGGATTTAGGCCCAGATCTCTGTACTGGGGTGAATGTATGACATTGTTCTGCATTCTGTCCATCAACTGTTGGCTTTGTATTTGTCACCCCGAGTGGGACGGGTATGCCCAGACGTGGACCCCGTGCTCTCCATCCCACTGGAATCAAGCTATCCTGGCTGAAGAGGGTGAAACCCCGAAACCGGTCCTAAGATGCTTGTTTCCAGTCCAGGGAGGACCTGGCTTGGCAGTTCAGGCTGGACTGTTCCCATAAGGCACAGGGTCAAGACTCATTTGCATATGGCTGGGTTCAAACTGGAATGGCATGGTGAGCAAAAAAACGATGGATTTAGGCCCAGATCTCTGTACTGGGGTGAATGTATGGCATTGTTCTGCATTCTGTCCATCAACTGTTGGCTTTGTATTTGTCACCCCGAGTGGTACGGGTATGCCCAGACGTGGATCCCATGCTCTCCATCCCACTGGAATCAAGCTATCCTGGCTGAAGAGGGGTGAAACCCCGAAACCGGTCCTAGGATGCTTGTTTGCAGTCCAGTGAAGACCTGGGTTGGCCGTTCAGGCTGGACTGTTCCCATGAGTCACAGGGTCAAGACTGATTTGCATGTGGCTGGGTTCAAACTGGAATGGCATGGTGAGCAAAAAAACAATGAATTTAGGCCCAGATCTCTGTACTGGGGTGAATGTATGACATTGTTCTACATTCTGTCCATCAACTGTTGGTTTTGCATTTGTCACCCCGAGTGGAACGGGTATGCCCAGACGTGGGTACCGTGCTCTCCATGCCACTGGAATCAAGCTATCCTGGCTGAAGAGAGGTGAAACCCCGAAACCAGTCCTAGGATGCTTGTATCCAGTCCAGGGAGGACCTGGCTTGGCAGTTCGGGCTAGACTGTTCCCATGAGGCACAGGGTCAAAACTGATTTGCATTTGGCTGGGTTCAAACTTGAATGGCATGGTGAGCAAAAAAAATAAATGGATTTAGGCCCAGGTCTCTGTACTGGGGAGAATGTATGACATTGTTATGCATTCTGTCCATCAACTGTTGGTTTTGCATTTGTCACCCCGAGTGGGACGGGTATGCCCAGACGTGGATCCCGTGCTCTCCGTCCCACTGGAATCAAGGTATCCTGGCTGAAGAGGGGTTAAAACCCAAAACCGGTCCTAGGATGCTTGTTTCCAGTCCAGGGAGGACCTGGCTTGGCAGTTCGGGCTGGACTGTTCCCATGAGGCATAGGGTCAAGACTGATTTGCATATGGCTGAGTTCAAACTGGAATGGCATGGTGAGCAAAAAAACGATGGATTTAGGCCCAGATCTCTGTACTGGGGTGAATGTATGACATTGTTCTGCATTCTGTCCATCAACGGATGGTTTTGCATTTGTCACCCCGAGTGGGATGGGTATGCCCAGACGTGGGTCCTGTGCTCTCCATGCCTCTGGAATCAAGCTATCCAGGCTGAAGAGGGGTGAAACCCCGAAACCGGTCCTAGGATGCTTGTTTCCAGTCCAGGGAGGACCTGGCTTGGCAGTTCTGGCTGGACTGTTCCCATGAAGCACAGGGTCAAGACTAATTTGCATATGGCTGGGTTCAAACTGGAATGGCATGGTGAGCAAAAAAACGATGGATTTAGGCCCAGATCTCTGTACTGGGGTGAATGTATGACATTGTTCTGCATTCTGTCCATCAACTGTTGGTTTTGCATTTGTCACCACGAGTGGAACGGGTATGCCCAGACTTGGATCCCGTGCTCTCCGTCCCACTGGAATCAAGGTATCATGGCTGAAGAGGGGTAAAACCCCGAAACCGGTCCTAGGATGCTTGTTTCCAGTCCAGGGAGGACCTGGCTTGGCAGTTCAGGCTGGACTGTTCCCATGAGGCACAGGGTGAAGACGGATTTGCATATGGCTGAGTTCAAACTGGAATGACATGGTGAGCAAAAAAACGATGGATTTAGGCCCAGATCTCTGTACTGGGGTGAATGTATGACATTGTTCTGCATTCTGTCCATCAACTGTTGGTTTTGCATTTGTCACCCCGAGTGGGATGGGTATGCCCAGACGTGGGTCCCGTGCTTTCCATGCCACTGGAATCAAGCTATCCTGGCTGAAGAGGGGTGAAACTCCGAAACCGGTCCTAGGATGCTTGTTTCCAGGCCAGGGAGGACCTTTCCTGGCAGTTCGGGCTGGACTGTTCCCATGAGGCACAGGGTCAAGACTGATTTGCATATGGCTGGGTTCAAACTGGAATGGCATGGTGAGCAAAAAAACGATGGATTTAGGCCCATATCTCTGTACTGGGGTGAATGTATGACATTGTTCTGCATTCTGTCCATCAACTGTTGGTTTTGCATTTGTCAGCCCGAGTGGGGCGGATATGCCCAGACGGGGTTCCCGTGCTCTCCATGCCACTGGAATCAAGCTAACCTGGCTGAAGAGGGGTGAAACCCCGAAACCGGTCCTAGGATGCTTGTTTCCAGTCCAGGGAGGACCTGGCTTGGCAGTTCAGGCTGGACTGTTCCCATGAGGCACAGGGTCAATACTCATTTGCATATGGCTGGGTTCAAACTGGAATGGCATGGTGAGCAAAAAAACGATGGATTTAGGCCCAGATCTCTGTACTGGGGTGAATGTATGACATTGTTCTGCATTCTGTCCATCAACTGTTGGCTTTGTATTTGTCACCCCGAGTGGGACGGGTATGCCCAGACGTGGACCCCGTGCTCTCCATCCCACTGGAATCAAGCTATCCTGGCTGAAGAGGGTGAAACCCCGAAACCGGTCCTAAGATGCTTGTTTCCAGTCCAGGGAGGACCTGGCTTGGCAGTTCAGGCTGGACTGTTCCCATAAGGCACAGGGTCAAGACTCATTTGCATATGGCTGGGTTCAAACTGGAATGGCATGGTGAGCAAAAAAACGATGGATTTAGGCCCAGATCTCTGTACTGGGGTGAATGTATGACATTGTTCTGCATTCCGTCCATCAACTGTTGGCTTTGTATTTGTCACCCCGAGTGGGACGGATATGCCCAGACGTGGATCCCGTGCTCTCCATCCCACTGGAATCAAGCTATCCTGGCTGAAGAGGGGTTAAACCCCGAAACCAGTCCTAGGATGCTTGTTTCCAGTCCAGGGAGGACCTGGCTTGGCAGTTCGGGCTGGACTGTTCCCATGAGGCACAGGGTCAAGACTAATTTGCATATGGCTGGGTTCAAACTGGAATGGCATGGTGAGCAAAAAAACGATGGATTTAGGCCCAGATCTCTGTACTGGGGTGAATGTATGACATTGTTCTGCATTCTGTCCATCAACTGTTGGTTTTGCATTTGTCACCACGAGTGGAACGGGTATGCCCAGACGTGGGTCCCGTGCTCTCCATGCCACTGGAATCAAGCTATCCTGGCTGAAAAGGGGTGAAACCCCTAAACCAGTCCTAGGATGCTTGTATCCAGTCCAGGGAGGACCGGGCTTGGCAGTTTGGGCTGGACTGTTACCATGAGGCACAGGGTCAAAAATGATTTGCATTTGGCTGGGTTCAAACTTGAATGGCATGGTGAGCAAAAAAAATCAATGGATTTAGGCCCAGGTGTCTGTACTGGGGAGAATGTATGACATTGTTCTGCATTCTGTCCATCAACTGTTGGTTTTGCATTTGTCACCCCGAGTGGGACGGGTATGCCCAGACTTGGATCCCGTGCTCTCCGTCCCACTGAAATCAAGGTATCATGGCTGAAGAGGGGTGAAACCCCGAAACCGGTCCTAGGATGCTTGTTTCCAGTCCAGGGAGGACCTGGCTTGGCAGTTCAGGCTGGACTGTTCCCATGAGGCACAGGGTCAAGACTCATTTGCATATGGCTGGGTTCAAACTGGAATGGCATGGTGAGCAAAAAAACGATGGCTTTAGGCCCAGATCTCTGTACTGGGGTGAATGTATGACATTGTTCTGCATTCTGTCCATCAACTGTTGGCTTTGTATTTGTCACCCCGAGTGGGATGGGTATGCCCAGACGTGGATCCCGTGCTCTCCATCCCACTGGAATCAAGCTATCCTGGCTGAAGAGGGGTGAAACCCCGAAACCGGTCCTAGGATGCTTGTTTGCAGTCCAGGGAAGACCTGGGTTGGCCGTTCAGGCTGGACTGTTCCCATGAGTCACAGGGTCAAGACTGATTTGCATGTGGCTGGGTTTAAACTGGAATGGCATGGTGAGCAAAAAAACAATGAATTTAGGCCCAGATCTCTGTACTGGGGTGAATGTATGACATTGTTCTACATTCTGTCCATCTACTGTTGGTTTTGCATTTGTCACCCCGAGTGGAACGGGTATGCCCAGACGTGGGTACCGTGCTCTCCATGCCACTGGAATCAAGCTATCGTGGCTGAAGAGGGGTGAAACCCCGAAACCAGTCCTAGGATGCTTGTATCCAGTCCAGGGAGGACCTGGCTTGGCAGTTCAGGCTAGACTGTTCCCATGAGGCACAGGGTCAAAACTGATTTGCATATGGCTGGGTTCAAACTGGAATGGCATGGTGAGCAAAAAAACAATGGATTTAGGCCCAGATCTCTGTACTGGGGTGAATGTATGACATTGTTCTGCATTCTGTCCATCAACGGATGGTTTTGCATTTGTCACCCCGAGTGGGACGGGTGCCCCCAGACGTGGGTCCCGTGCTCTCCATGCCACTGGAATCAAGCTGTCCTGGCTGAAGAGGGGTGAAACCCCAAAACCAGTCCCAGGATGCCTGTTTCCAGTCCAGGGAGGAACTGGCTTGGCAGTTCGGGCTGGACTGTTCCCATGAGGCACAGGGTGAAGACTGATTTGCATATGGCTGGGTAATACTGGAATGGCATGGTGAGCAAAAAACACGATGGATTTAGGCCCAGATCTCTGTACTGGGGTGAATGTATGACATTGTTCTGCATTCTGTCCATCAACTGGTGGTTTTGCATTTCTCAGCCCGAGTGGGGCGGATTTGCCCAGACGTGGTTCCCGTGCTCTCCATGCCACTGGAATCAAGCTAACCTGGCTGAAGAGGGGTGAAACCCCGAAACTGGTCCTAGGATGCTTGTTTCCAGTCCAGGGAGGACCTGGCTTGGCAGTTCAGGCTGAACTGTTCCCATGAGGCACAGGGTCAAGACTGATTTGCATATGGCTGGGTTCAAACTGGAATGGCATGGTGAGCAAAAAAACGATGGATTTAGGCCCAGATCTCTGTACTGGGGTGAATATATGACATTGTTCTACATTCTGTCCATCAACTGTTGGTTTTGCATTTGTCACCCCGAGTGGAACGGGTATGCCCAGTCATGGGTACCGTGCTCTCCATGCCACTGGAATCAAGCTATCCAGGCTGAAGAGGGGTGAAACCCCGAAACCAGTCCTAGGATGCATGTATCCAGTCCAGGGAGGACCTGGCTTGGCAGTTCAGGTTAGACTGTTCCCAAGAGGCACAGGGTCAAAACTGATTTGCATATGGCTGGGTTCAAACTAGAATGGAATGGTGATCAAAAAAACAATGGATTTAGGCCCAGACCTCTGTACTGGGGTGAATGTATGACATTGTTCTGCATTCTGTCCATCAACGGATGGTTTTGCATTTGTCACCCCGAGTGGGATGGGTGTGCCCAGACGTGGGTCCTGTGCTTTCCATGCCTCTGGAATCAAGCTATCCAGGCTGAAGAGGGGTGAAACCCCGAAACCAGTCCTAGGATGCATGTATCCAGTCCAGGGAGGACCTGGCTTGGCAGTTCAGGTTAGACTGTTCCCATGAGGCACAGGGTCAAAACTTATTTGCATATGGCTGGGTTCAAACTGGAATGGAATGGTGATCAAAAAAACGATGGATTTAGGCCCAGATCTCTGTACTGGGGTGAATGTATGACATTGTTCTGCATTCTGTCCATCAACTGTTGGATTTGCATTACTCACCACGAGTGGAACTGGTATGCTGAGACGTAGGTCTCATGCTCTCCATGCCACTGGAATCAAGCTATCCTGGCTGAAGAGGGGTGAAACCCCGAAACCGGTCCTAGGATGCTTGTTTCCAGTCCAGGGAGGACCTTTCTTGGCAGTTCGGGCTGGACTGTTCCCATGAGTCACAGGGTCAAGACTGATTTGTATGTGGCTGGGTTCAAACTGGAATGGCATGGTGAGCAAAAAAACAATGAATTTAGGCCCAGATCTCTTTACTGGGGTGAATGTATGACATTGTTCTACATTCTGTCCATCAACTGTTGGTTTTGCATTTGTCACCCCGAGTGGAACGGGTATGCCCAGACGTGGGTACCGTGCTCTCCATGCCACTGGAATCAAGCTATCCTGGCTGAAGAGGGGTGAAACCCCGAAACCAGTCCTAGGATGCTTTTATCCAGTCCAGGAAGGACCTGGCTTGGCAGTTCGGGCTAGACTGTTCCCATGAGGCACAGGGTCAAAACTGATTTGCATATGGCTGGGTTCAAACTGGAATGGCATGGTGAGCAAAAAAACGATGGATTTAGGCCCAGATCTCTGTACTGGGGTGAATGTATGAAATTGTTCTGCATTCTGTCCATCAACGGATGGTTTTGCATTTGTCATCCCGAGTGGGATGGGTATGCTCAGACACGGGTCCTGTGCTCTCCATGCCTCTGGAATCAAGCTATCCAGGCTGAAGAGGGGTGAAACCCCGAAACCGGTCCTAGGATGCTTGTTTCCAGTCCAGGGAGGACCTGGCTTGGCAGTTCGGGCTGGACTGTTCCCATGAGGCACAGGGTCAAGACTAATTTGCATATGGCTGGGTTCAAACTGGAATGGCATGGTGAGCAAAAAAACGATGGATTTAGGCCCAGATCTCTGTACTGGGGAGAATGAATGACATTGTTCTGCATTCTGTCCATCAACTGTTGGCTTTGCATTTGTCACCCCGAGTCGGACGGGTATGCCCAGAAGCGGGTCCCGTGCTCTCCATGCCACTGGAATCAAGCTACCCTGGCTGAAGAGGGGTGAAACCCCGAAACCGGTCTTAGGATGCTTGTTTCCAGTCCAGGGAGGACCTGGCTTGGCAGTTCAGGCTGGACTGTTCCCATGAGGCACAGGGTCAAGACGGATTTGCATATGGCTGAGTTCAAACTGGAATGACATGGTGAGCAAAAAAACGATGGATTTAGGCCCGATCTCTGTACTGGGGTGAATGTATGACATTGTTCTGCATTCTGTCCATCAACTGTTGGTTTTGCATTTGTCACCCCGAGTGGGATGGGTATGCCCAGACGTGGGTCCCGTGCTCTCCATGCCACTGGAATCAAGCTATCCTGGCTGAAGAGGGGTGAAACTCCGAAACCGGTCCTAGGATGCTTGTTTCCAGGCCAGGGAGGACCTTTCTTGGCAGTTCAGGCTGGACTGTTCCCATGAGGCACAGGGTCAAGACTCATTTGCATATGGCTGGGTTCAAACTGGAATGGCATGGTGAGCAAAAAAAGGATGGATTTAGGCCCAGATCTCTGTACTGTGGTGAATGTATGACATTGTTCTGCATTCTGTCCATCAACTGTTGGCTTTGTATTTGTCACCCCGAGTGGGACGGGTATGCCCAGACGTGGATCCCGTGCTCTCCATCCCACTGGAATCAAGCTATCCTGGCTAAAGAGGGGTGAAACCCCGAAACCGGTCCTAAGATGCTTGTTTCCAGTCCAGGGAGGACCTGGCTTGGCAGTTCAGGCTGGACTGTTCCCATGAGGCACAGGGTCAAGACTCATTTGCATATGGCTGGGTTCAAACTGGAATGGCATGGTGAGCAAAAAAACGATGGATTTATTCCCAGATCTCTGTACTGGGGTGAATGTATGACATTGTTCTGCATTCTGTCCATCAACTGTTTGCTTTGTATTTGTCACCCCGAGTGGGACGGGTATGCCCAGACGTGGATCCCGTGCTCTCCATCCCACTGGAATCAAGCTATCCTGGCTGAAGAGGTGTGAAACCCCGAAACCGGTCCTAGGATGCTTGTTTCCAGTCCAGGGAGGACCTGGCTTGGCTGTTCGGGCTGGACTGTTCCCATGAGGCACAGGGTCAAGACTAATTTGCATATGGCTGGGTTCAAACTGGAATAGCATGGTGAGCAAAAAAACGATGGATTTAGGCCCAGATCTCTGTACTGGGGTGAATGTATGACATTGTTCTGCATTCTGTCCATCAACTGTTGGTTTTGCATTTGTCACCCCGAGTGGGACGGGTATGCCCAGACTTGGATCCCGTGCTCTCCGTCCCACTGGAATCAAGGTATCATGGCTGAAGAGGGGTGAAACCCCGAAACCGGTCCTAGGATGCTTGTTTCCAGTCCAGGGAGGACCTGGCTTGGCAGTTCAGGCTGGACTGTTCCCATGAGGCACAGGGTCAAGACTCATTTGCATATGGCTGGGTTCAAACTGGAATGGCATGGTGAGCAAAAAACGATGGATTTAGGCCCAGATCTCTGTACTGGGGTGAATGTATGACATTGTTCTGCATTCTGTCCATCAACTGTTGGCTTTGTATTTGTCACCCCGAGTGGGATGGGTATGCCCAGACGTGGATCCCGTGCTCTCCATCCCACTGGAATCAAGCTATCCTGGCTGAAGAGGGGTGAAACCCCGAAACCGGTCCTAGGATGCTTGTTTGCAGTCCAGGGAAGACCTGGGTTGGCCGTTCAGGCTGGACTGTTCCCATGAGTCACAGGGTCAAGACTGATTTGCATGTGGCTGGGTTCAAACTGGAATGGCATGGTGAGCAAAAAAACAATGAATTTAGGCCCAGATCTCTGTACTGGGGTGAATGTATGACATTGTTCTACATTCTGTCCATCAACTGTTGGTTTTGCATTTGTCACCCCGAGTGGAACGGGTATGCCCAGACGTGGGTACCGTGCTCTCCATGCCACTGGAATCAAGCTATCCTGGCTGAAGAGGGGTGAAACCCCGAAACCAGTCCTAGGATGCTTGTATCCAGTCCAGGGAGGACCTGGCTTGGCAGTTCGGGCTAGACTGTTCCCATGAGGCACAGGGTCAAAACTGATTTGCATATGGCTGGGTTCAAACTGGAATGGCATGGTGAGCAAAAAAACAATGGATTTAGGCCCAGATCTCTGTACTGGGGTGAATGTATGACATTGTTCTGCATTCTGTCCGTCAACGGATGGTTTTGCATTTGGCACCCCGAGTGGGATAGGTATGCCCAGACACGGGTCCTGCGCTCTCCATGCCTCTGGAATCAAGCTATCCAGGCTGAAGAGGGGTGAAACCCCGAAACCGGTCCTAGGATGCTTGTTTCCAGTCCAGGGAGGACCTGGCTTGGCAGTTCGGGCTGGACTGTTCCCATGAGGCACAGGGTCAAGACTAATTTGCATATGGCTGGGTTCAAACTGGAATGGCATGGTGAGCAAGAAAACGATGAATTTAGTCCCAGATCTCTGTACTGGGGTGAATGTATGACATTGTTCTGCATTCTGTCCATCAACTGTTGGTTTTGCATTTGTCACCACGAGTGGAACGGGTATGCCCAGACGTGGGTCCCGTGCTCTCCATTCCACTGGAATCAAGCTATCCTGGCTGAAGAGGGGTGAAACCCCTAAAACAGTCCTAGGATGCTTGTATCCAGTCCAGGGAGGACCGGGCTTGGCAGTTTGGGCTGGACTGTTACCATGAGGCACAGGATCAAAAATGATTTGCATTTGGCTGGGTTCAAACTTGAATGGCATGGTGAGCAAAAAAAATCAATGGATTTAGGCCCAGGTCTCTGTACTGGGGTGAATGTATGACATTGTTCTGCATTCTGTCCATCAACTGTTGGTTTTGCATTTGTCAGCCCGAGTGGGGCGGATATGCCCAGACGTGGTTCCCGTGCTCTCCATGCCACTTGAATCAAGCTAACCTGGCTGAAGAGGGGTGAAACCCCGAAACCGGTCCTAGGATGCTTGTTTCCAGTCCAGGGAGGACCTGGCTTGGCAGTTCAGGCTGGACTGTTCCCATGAGGCACAGGGTCAAGACTCATTTGCATATGGCTGGGTTCAAACTGGAATGGCATGGTGAGCAAAAAAACGATGGATTTAGGCCCAGATCTCTGTACTGGGGTGAATGTATGACATTGTTCTGCATTCTGTCCATCAACTGTTGGCTTTGTATTTGTCACCCCGAGTGGGACGGGTATGCCCAGACGTGGATCCCGTGCTCTCCATCCCACTGGAATCAAGCTATCCTGGCTGAAGAGGGGTGAAACCCCGAAACCGGTCCTAGGATGCTTGTTTGCAGTCCAGGGAAGACCTGGGTTGGCCGTTCAGGCTGGACTGTTCCCATGAGTCACAGGGTCAAGACTGATTTGCATGTGGCTGGGTTCAAACTGGAATGGCATGGTGAGCAAAAAAACAATGAATTTAGGCCCAGATCTCTTTACTGGGGTGAATGTATGACATTGTTCTACATTCTGTCCATCAACTGTTGGTTTTGCATTTGTCACCCCGAGTGGAACGGGTATGCCCAGACGTGGGTACCGTGCTCTCCATGCCACTGGAATCAAGCTATCCTGGCTGAAGAGGGGTGAAACCCCGAAACCAGTCCTAGGATGCTTTTATCCAGTCCAGGAAGGACCTGGCTTGGCAGTTCGGGCTAGACTGTTCCCATGAGGCACAGGGTCAAAACTGATTTGCATATGGCTGGGTTCAAACTGGAATGGCATGGTGAGCAAAAAAACAATGGATTTAGGCCCAGATCTCTGTACTGGGGTGAATGTATGAAATTGTTCTGCATTCTGTCCATCAACGGATGGTTTTGCATTTGTCACCCCGAGTGGGATGGGTATGCTCAGACACGGGTCCTGTGCTCTCCATGCCTCTGGAATCAAGCTATCCAGGCTGAAGAGGGGTGAAACCCCGAAACCGGTCCTAGGATGCTTGTTTCCAGTCCAGGGAGGACCTGGCTTGGCAGTTCGGGCTGGACTGTTCCCATGAGGCACAGGGTCAAGACTGATTTGCATATGGCTGGGTTCAAACTGGAATGGCATGGTGAGCAAAAAAACGATGGATTTAGGCCCAGATCTCTGTACTGGGGTGAATGTATGACATTGTTCTGCATTCTGTCCATCAACTGTTGGTTTTGCATTTGTCAGCCCGAGTGGGGCGGATATGCCCAGAGGGGGTTCCCGTGCTCTCCATGCCACTGGAATCAAGCTAACCTGGCTGAAGAGGAGTGAAACCCCGAAACCGGTCCTAGGATGCTTGTTTCCAGTCCAGGGAGGACCTGGCTTGGCAGTTCAGGCTGGACTGTTCCCATGAGGCACAGGGTCAAGACTCATTTGCATATGGCTGGGTTCAAACTGGAATGGCATGGTGAGCAAAAAAACGATGGATTTAGGCCCAGATCTCTGTACTGTGGTGAATGTATGAAATTGTTCTGCATTCTGTCCATCAACTGTTGGCTTTGTATTTGTCACCCCGAGTGGGACGGGTATGCCCAGACGTGGATCCCGTGCTCTCCATCCCACTGGAATCAAGCTATCCTGGCTGAAGAGGGGTGAAACCCCGAAACCGATCCTAAGATGCTTGTTTCCAGTCCAGGGAGGACCTGGCTTGGCAGTTCAGGCTGGACTGTTCCCATGAGGCACAGGGTCAAGACTCATTTGCATATTGCTGGGTTCAAACTGGAATGGCATGGTGAGCAAAAAAACGATGGATTTATGCCCAGATCTCTGTACTGGGGTGAATGTATGACATTGTTCTGCATTCTGTCCATCAACTGTTTGCTTTGTATTTGTCACCCCGAGTGGGACGGGTATGCCCAGACGTGGATCCCGTGCTCTCCATCCCACTGGAATCAAGCTATCCTGGCTGAAGAGGTGTGAAACCCCGAAACCGGTCCTAGGATGCTTGTTTCCAGTCCAGGGAGGACCTGGCTTGGCAGTTCGGGCTGGACTGTTCCCATGAGGCACAGGGTCAAGACTAATTTGCATATGGCTGGGTTCAAACTGGAATGGCATGGGGAGCAAAAAAACGATGGATTTAGGCCCAGATCTCTGTACTGGGGTGAATGTATGACATTGTTCTACATTCTGTCCATCAACTGTTGGTTTTGCATTTGTCACCACGAGTGGAACGGGTATGCCCAGACGTGGGTCCCGTGCTCTCCATGCCACTGGAATCAAGCTATCCTGGCTGAAGAGGGGTGAAACCCCTAAACCAGTCCTAGGATGCTTGTATCCAGTCCAGGGAGGACCGGGCTTGGCAGTTTGGGCTGGACTGTTACCATGAGGCACAGGGTCAAAAATGATTTGCATTTGGCTGGGTTCAAACTTGAATGGCATGGTGAGCAAAAAAAATCAATGGATTTAGGCCCAGGTCTCTGTACTGGGGAGAATGTTTGACATTGTTCTGCATTCTGTCCATCAACTGTTGGTTTTGCATTTGTCACCCCGAGTGGGACGGGTATGCCCAGACTTGGATCCCGTGCTCTCCGTCCCACTGGAATCAAGGTATCATGGCTGAAGAGGGGTGAAACCCCGAAACCGGTCCTAGGATGCTTGTTTCCAGTCCAGGGAGGACCTGGCTTGGCAGTTCAGGCTGGACTGTTCCCATGAGGCACAGGGTCAAGATGGATTTGCATATGGCTGAGTTCAAACTGGAATGACATGGTGAGCAAAAAAACGATGGATTTAGGCCCAGATCTCTGTACTGGGTTGAATGTATGACATTGTTCTACATTCTGTCCATCAACTGTTGGTTTTGCATTTGTCACCCCGAGTGGGATGGGCATGCCCAGACGGGGTTCCCGTGCTCTCCATGCCACTGGAATCAAGCTAACCTGGCTGAAGAGGGGTGAAACTCTGAAACCGGTCCTAGGATGCTTGTTTCCAGGCCAGGGAGGACCTTTCTTGGCAGTTCAGGCTGGACTGTTCCCATGAGGCACAGGGTCAAGACTGATTTGCATATGGCTGGGTTCAAACTGGAATGGCATGGTGAGCAAAAAAACGATGGATTTATGCCCAGATCTCTGTACTGGGGTGAATGTATGACATTGTTCTGCATTCTGTCCATCAACTGTTGGTTTTGCATTTGTCAGCCCGAGTGGGGCGGATATGCCCAGACGGGGTTCCCGTGCTCTCCATGCCACTGGAATCAAGCTAACCTGGCTGAAGAGGGGTGAAACCCTGAAACCGGTCCTAGGATGCTTGTTTCCAGTCCAGGGAGGACCTGGCTTGGCAGTTCAGGCTGGACTGTTCCCATGAGGCACAGGGTCAAGACTCATTTGCATATGGCTGGGTTCAAACTGGAATGGCATGGTGAGCAAAAAAACGATGGATTTAGGCCCAGATCTCTGTACTGGGGTGAATGTATGACATTGTTCTGCATTCTGTCCATCAACTGTTGGCTTTGTATTTGTCACCCCGAGTGGGACGGGTATGCCCAGACGAGGATCCCGTGCTCTCCATCCCACTGGAATCAAGCTATCCTGGCTGAAGAGGGGTGAAACCCCGAAACCGGTCCTAGGATGCTTGTTTGCAGTCCAGGGAAGACCTGGGTTGGCCGTTCAGGCTGGACAGTTCCCATGAGTCACAGGGTCAAGACTGATTTGCATGTGGCTGGGTTCAAACTGGAATTGCATGGTGAGCAAAAAAACAATGAATTTAGGCCCAGATCTCTGTACTGGGGTGAATGTATGACATTGTTCTACATTCTGTCCATCAACTGTTGGTTTTGCATTTGTCACCCCGAGTGGAACGGGTATGCCCAGACGTGGGTACCGTGCTCTCCATGCCTCTGGAATCAAGCTATCCTGGCTGAAGAGGGGTGAAACCCCGAAACCAGTCCTAGGATGCTTGTATTCAGTCCAGGGAGGACCTGGCTTGGCAGTTCGGGCTAGACTGTTCCCATGAGGCGCAGGGTCAAAACTGATTTGCATATGGCTGGGTTCAAACTGGAATGGCATGGTGAGCAAAAAAACAATGGATTTAGGCCCAGATCTCTGTACTGGGGTGAATGTATGACATTGTTCTGCATTCTGTCCATCAACGGATGGTTTTGCATTTGTCATCCCGAGTGGGATGGGTATGCCCAGACACGGTTCCTGCGCTCTCCATGCCTCTGAAATCAAGCTATCCAGGCTGAAGAGGGGTGAAACCCCGAAACCGGTTCTAGGATGCTTGTTTCCAGTCCAGGGTGGACCTGGCTTGGCAGTTCGGGCTGGACTGTTCCCATGAGGCACAGGGTCAAGACTAATTTGCATATGGCTGGGTTCAAACTGGAATGGCATGGTGAGCAAAAAAACGATGAATTTAGGCCCAGATCTCTGTACTGGGGTGAATGTATGACATTGTTATGCATTCTGTCCATCAACTGTTGGTTTTGCATTTGTCACCACGAGTGGAACGGGTATGCCCAGACGTGGGTCCCGTGCTCTCCATTCCACTGGAATCAAGCTATCCTGGCTGAAGAGGGGTGAAACCCCTAAAACAGTCCTATGATGCTTGTATCCATTCCAGGGAGGACCGGGCTTGGCAGTTTGGGCTGGACTGTTACCATGAGGCACAGGGTCAAAAATGATTTGCATTTGGCTGGGTTCAAACTTGAATGGCATGGTGAGCAAAAAAAATCAATGGATTTAGGCCCAGGTCTCTGTACTGGGGTGAATGTATGACATTGTTCTGCATTCTGTCCATCAACTGTTGGTTTTGCATTTGTCAGCCCGAGTGGGGCGGATATGCCCAGACGTGGTTCCCGTGCTCTCCATGCCACTGGAATCAAGCTAACCTGGCTGAAGAGGGGTGAAACCCCGAAACCGGTCCTAGGATGCTTGTTTCCAGTCCAGGGAGGACCTGGCTTGGCAGTTCAGGCTGGACTGTTCCCATGAGGCACAGGGTCAAGACTCATTTGCATATGGCTGGGTTCAAACTGGAATGGCATGGTGAGCAACAAATGATGGATTTAGTCCCAGATATCTGTACTGGGGTGAATGTATGACATTGTTCTGCATTCTGTCCATCAACTGTTGGCTTTGTATTTGTCACCCCGAGTGGGATGGGTATGCCCAGACGTGGATCCCGTGCTCTCCATCCCACTGGAATCAAGCTATCCTGGCTGAAGAGGGGTGAAACCCCGAAACCGGTCCTAGGATGCTTGTTTGCAGTCCAGGGAAGACCTGGGTTGGCCGTTCAGGCTGGACTGTTCCCATGAGTCACAGGGTCAAGACTGATTTGCATGTGGCTGTGTTCAAACTGGAATGGCATTGTGAGCAAAAAAACAATGAATTTAGGCCCAGATCTCTGTACTGGGGTGAATGTATGACATTGTTCTACATTCTGTCCATCAACTGTTGGTTTTGCATTTGTCACCCCGAGTGGAACGGGTATGCCCAGACGTGGGTACCGTGCTCTCCATGACACTGGAATCAAGCTATCGTGGCTGAAGAGGGGTAAAACCCCAAAACCAGTCCTAGGATGCTTGTATCCAGTCCAGGGAGGACCTGGCTTGGCAGTTCAGGCTAGACTGTTCCCATGAGGCACAGGGTCAAAACTGATTTGCATATGGCTGGGTTCAAACTGGAATGGCATGGTGAGCAAAAAAACAATGGATTTAGGCCCAGATCTCTGTACTGGGGTGAATGTATGACATTGTTCTGCATTCTGTCCATCAACGGATGGTTTTGCATTTGTCACCCCGAGTGGGACGGGTGCCCCCAGACGTGGGTCCCGTGCTCTCCATGCCACTGGAATCAAGCTGTCCTGGCTGAAGAGGGGTGAAACCCCGAAACCAGTCCCAGGATGCCTGTTTCCAGTCCAGGGAGGAACTGGCTTGGCAGTTCGGGCTGGACTGTTCCCATGAGGCACAGGGTGAAGACTGATTTGCATATGGCTGGGTAATACTGGAATGGCATGGTGAGCAAAAAACACGATGGATTTAGGCCCAGATCTCTGTACTGGGGTGAATGTATGACATTGTTCTGCATTCTGTCCATCAACTGGTGGTTTTGCATTTCTCAGCCCGAGTGGGGAGGATATGCCCAGACGTGGTTCCCGTGCTCTCCATGCCACTGGAATCAAGCTAACCTGGCTGAAGAGGGGTGAAACCCCGAAACTGGTCCTAGGATGCTTGTTTCCAGTCCAGGGAGGACCTGGCTTGGCAGTTCAGGCTGAACTGTTCCCATGAGGCAGAGGGTCAAGACTGATTTGCATATGGCTGGGTTCAAACTGGAATGGCATGGTGAGCAAAAAAACGATGGATTTAGGCCCAGATCTCTGTACTGTGGTGAATATATGACATTGTTCTACATTCTGTCCATCAACTGTTGGTTTTGCATTTGTCACCCCGAGTGGAACGGGTATGCCCAGTCATGGGTACCGTGCTCTCCATGCCACTGGAATCAAGCTATCCTGGCTGAAGAGGGGTGAAACCCCGAAACCAGTCCTAGGATGCATGTATCCAGTCCAGGGAGGACCTGGCTTGGCAGTTCAGGTTAGACTGTTCCCATGAGGCACAGGGTCAAAACTGATTTGCATATGGCTGGGTTCAAACTAGAATGGAATGGTGATCAAAAAAACAATGGATTTAGGCCCAGACCTCTGTACTGGGGTGAATGTATGACATTGTTCTGCATTCTGTCCATCAACGGATGGTTTTGCATTTGTCACCCCGAGTGGGATGGGTGTGCCCAGACGTGGGTCCTGTGCTTTCCATGCCTCTGGAATCAAGCTATCCAGGCTGAAGAGGGGTGAAACCCCGAAACCAGTCCTAGGATGCATGTATCCAGTCCAGGGAGGACCTGGCTTGGCAGTTCAGGTTAGACTGTTCCCATGAGGCACAGGGTCAAAACTGATTTGCATATGGCTGGGTTCAAACTGGAATGGAATGGTGATCAAAAAAACGATGGATTTAGGCCCAGATCTCTGTACTGAGGTGAATGTATGACATTGTTCTGCATTCTGTCCATCAACTGTTGGATTTGCATTACTCACCACGAGTGGAACTGGTATGCTGAGACGTAGGTCTCATGCTCTCCATGCCACTGTAATCAAGCTATCCTGGCTGAAGAGGGGTGAAACCCCGAAACCGGTCCTAGGATGCTTGTTTCCAGTCCAGGGAGGACCTTTCTTGGCAGTTTGGGCTGGACTGTTCCCATGAGTCACAGGGTCAAGACTGATTTGCATGTGGCTGGGTTCAAACTGGAATGGCATGGTGAGCAAAAAAACAATGAATTTAGGCCCAGATCTCTTTACTGGGGTGAATGTATGACATTGTTCTACATTCTGTCCATCAACTGTTGGTTTTGCATTTGTCACCCCGAGTGGAACGGGTATGCCCAGACGTGGGTACCGTGCTCTCCATGCCTCTGGAATCAAGCTATCCAGGCTGAAGAGGGGTGAAACCCCGAAACCGGTCCTAGGATGCTTGTTTCCAGTCCAGGGAGGACCTGGCTTGGCAGTTCGGGCTAGACTGTTCCCATGAGGCACAGGGTCAAAACTGATTTGCATATGGCTGGGTTCAAACTGGAATGGCATGGTGAGCAAAAAAACAATGGATTTAGGCCCAGATCTCTGTACTGGGGTGAATGTATAAAATTGTTCTGCATTCTGTCCATCAACGGATGGTTTTGCATTTGTCACCCCGAGTGGGATGGGTATGCTCAGACAGGGGTCCTGTGCTCTCCATGCCTCTGGAATCAAGCTATCCAGGCTGAAGAGGGGTGAAACCCCGAAACCGGTCTTAGGATGCTTGTTTCCAGTCCAGGGAGGACCTGGCTTGGCAGTTCGGGCTGGACTGTTCCCATGAGGCACAGGGTCAAGACTAATTTGCATATGGCTGGGTTCAAACTGGAATGGCATGGTGAGCAAAAAAACGATGGATTTAGGCCCAGATCTCTGTACTGGGGAGAATGAATGATATTGTTCTGCATTCTGTCCATCAACTGTTGGCTTTGCATTTGTCACCCCGAGTGGGACGGGTATGCCCAGAAGCGGGTCCCGTGCTCTCCATGCCACTGGAATCAAGCTACCCTGGCTGAAGAGGGGTGAAACCCCAAAACAGGTCTTAGGATGCTTGTTTCCAGTCCAGGGAGGACCTGGCTTGGCAGTTCAGGCTGGACTGTTCCCATGAGGCACAGGGTCAAGACGGATTTGCATATGGCTGAGTTCAAACTGGAATGACATGGTGAGCAAAAAAACGATGGATTTAGGCCCAGATCTCTGTACTGGGGTGAATGTATGACATTGTTCTGCATTCTGTCCATCAACTGTTGGTTTTGCATTTTTCACCCCGAGTGGGATGGGTATGCCCAGACGTGGGTCCCGTGCTCTCCATGCCACTGGAATCAAGCTATCCTGGCTGAAGAGGGATGAAACTCCGAAACCGGTCCTAGGATGCTTGTTTCCAGGCCAGGGAGGACCTTTCTTGGCAGTTCGAGCTGGACTGTTCCCATGAGGCACAGGGTCAAGACTGATTTGCATATGGCTGGGTTCAAACTGGAATGGCATGGTGAGCAAAAAAACGACGGATTTAGGCCCAGATCTCTGTACTGGGGTGAATGTATGACATTGTTCTGCATTCTGTCCATCAACTGTTGGTTTTGCATTTGTCAGCCCGAGTGGGGCGGATATGCCCAGAGGGGGTTCCCGTGCTCTCCATGCCACTGGAATCAAGCTAACCTGGCTGAAGTGGGGTGAAACCCCAAAACCGGTCCTAGGATGCTTGTTTGCAGTCCAGGGAAGACCTGGGTTGGCCGTTCAGGCTGGACAGTTCCCATGAGTCACAGGGTCAAGACTGATTTGCATGTGGCTGGTTTCAAACTAGAATGGCATGGTGAGCAAAAAAACAATGAATTTAGACCCAGATCTCTGTACTGGGGTGAATGTATGACATTTTTCTACATTCTGTCCATCAACTGTTGGTTTTGCATTTGTCACCCCGAGTGGAACGGGTATGCCCAGACGTGGGTACCGTGCTCTCCATGCCACTGGAATCAAGCTATCCTGGCTGAAGAGGGGTGAAACCCCAAAACCAGTCCTAGGATGCTTGTATTCAGTCCAGGGAGGACCTGGCTTGGCAGTTCGGGCTAGACTGTTCCCATGAGGCACAGGGTCAAAACTGATTTGCATATGGCTGGGTTCAAACTGGAATGGCATGGTGAGCAAAAAAACAATGGATTTAGGCCCAGATCTCTGTACTGGGGTGAATGTATGACATTGTTCTGCATTCTGTCCATCAACGGATGGTTTTGCATTTGTCATCCCGAGTGGGATGGGTATGCCCAGACACGGGTCCTGCGCTCTCCATGCCTCTGAAATCAAGCTATCCAGGCTGAAGAGGGGTGAAACCCCGAAACCGGTCCTAGGATGCTTCTTTCCAGTCCAGGGAGGACCTGGCTTGGCAGTTCGGGCTGGACTGTTCCCATGAGGCACAGGGTCAAGACTAATTTGCATATGGCTGGGTTCAAACTGGAATGGCATGGTGAGCAAAAAAACGATGAATTTAGGCCCAGATCTCTGTACTGGGGTGAATGTATGACATTGTTCTGCATTCTGTCCATCAACTGTTGGTTTTGCATTTGTCACCCCGAGTGGGACGGGTATGCCCAGACGTGGATCCCGTGCTCTCCATCCCACTGGAATCAAGCTATCCTGGCTGAAGAGGGGTGAAACCCCGAAACCGATCCTAAGATGCTTGTTTCCAGTCCAGGGAGGACCTGGCTTGGCAGTTCAGGCTGGACTGTTCCCATGAGGCACAGGGTCAAGACTCATTTGCATATGGCTGGGTTCAAACTGGAATGGCATGGTGAGCAAAAAACCCGATGGATTTATGCCCAGATCTCTGTACTGGGGTGAATGTATGACATTGTTCTGCATTCTGTCCATCAACTGTTTGCTTTGTATTTGTCACCCCGAGTGGGACGGGTATGCCCAGACGTGGATCCCGTGCTCTCCATCCCACTGGAATCAAGCTATCCTGGCTGAAGAGGGGTGAAACTCTGAAACCGGTCCTAGGATGCTTATATCCAGTCCAGGGAGGACCGGGCTTGGCAGTTTGGGCTGGACTGTTACCATGGGGCACAGGGTCAAAAATGATTTTCATTTGGCTGGGTTCAAACTTGAATGGCATGGTGAGCAAAAAAAAATCAATGGATTTAGGCCCAGGTCTCTGTACTGGGGAGAATGTTTGACATTGTTCTGCATTCTGTCCATCAACTGTTGGTTTTGCATTTGTCACCCCAAGTGGGATGGGCATGCCCAGACGTGGGTCCCGTGCTCTCCATGCCACTGGAATCAAGCTATCCTGGCTGAAGAGGGGTGAAACTCCGAAACCGGTCCTAGGATGCTTGTTTCCAGGCCAGGGAGGACCTTTCTTGGCAGTTCGGGCTGGACTGTTCCCATGAGGCACAGGGTCAAGACTGATTTGCATATGGCTGGGTTCAAACTGGAATGGCATGGTGAGCAAAAAAACGATGGATTTAGGCCCAGATCTCTGTACTGGGGTGAATATATGACATTGTTCTGCATTCTGTCCATCAACTGTTGGTTTTGTATTTGTCAGCCCGAGTGGGGCGGATATGCCCAGACGGGGTTCCCGTGCTCTCCATGCCACTGGAATCAAGCTAACCTGGCTGAAGAGGGGTGAAACCCTGAAACCGGTCCTAGGATGCTTGTTTCCAGTCCAGGGAGGACCTGGCTTGGCAGTTCAGGCTGGACTGTTACCATGAGGCACAGGGTCAAGACTCATTTGCATATGGCTGGGTTCAAACTGGAATGGCATGGTGAGCAAAAAAACGATGGATTTAGGCCCAGATCTCTGTACTGGGGTGAATGTATGACATTGTTCTGCATTATGTCCATCAACTGTTGGCTTTGTATTTGTCACCCCGAGTGGGACGGGTATGCCCAGACGAGGATCCCGTGCTCTCCATCCCACTGGAATTAAGCTATCCTGGCTGAAGAGGGGTGAAACCCCGAAACTGGTCCTAGGATGCTTGTTTGCAGTCCAGGGAGGACCTTTCTTGGCAGTTCAGGCTGGACTGTTCCCATGAGGCACAGGGTCAAAACTGATTTGCATATGGCTGGGTTCAAACTGGAATGGCATGGTGAGCAAAAAAACAATGGATTTAGGCCCAGATCTCTGTACTGGGGTGAATGTATGACATTGTTCTGCATTCTGTCCATCAACGGATGGTTTTGCATTTGTCACCCCGAGTGGGACGGGTGCCCCCAGACGTGGGTCCCGTGCTCTCCATGCCACTGGAATCAAGCTGTCCTGGCTGAAGAGGGGTAAAACCCCGAAACCAGTCCCAGGATGCCTGTTTCCAGTCCAGGGAGGAACTGGCTTGGCAGTTCGGGCTGGACTGTTCCCATGAGGCACAGGGTGAAGACTGATTTGCATATGGCTGGGTAATACTGGAATGGCATGGTGAGCAAAAAACACGATGGATTTAGGCCCAGATCTCTGTACTGGGGTGAATGTATGACATTGTTCTGCATTCTGTCCATCAACTGGTGGTTTTGCATTTCTCAGCCCGAGTGGGGCGGATATGCCAAGACGTGGTCCCCGTGCTCTCCATGCCACTGGAATCAAGCTAACCTGGCTGAAGAGGGGTGAAACCCCAAAACTGGTCCTAGGATGCTTGTTTCCAGTCCAGGGAGGACCTGGCTTGGCAGTTCAGGCTGAACTGTTCCCATGAGGCACAGGGTCAAGACTGATTTGCATATGGCTGGGTTCAAACTGGAATGGCATGGTGAGCAAAAAAACGATGGATTTAGGCCCAGATCTCTGTACTGGGGTGAATATATGACATTGTTCTACATTCTGTCCATCAACTGTTGGTTTTGCATGTGTCACCCCGAGTGGAACGGGTATGCCCAGTCATGGGTACCGTGCTCTCCATGCCACTGGAATCAAGCTATCCTGGCTGAAGAGGGGTGAAACCCCGAAACCAGTCCTAGGATGCATGTATCCAGTCCAGGGAGGACCTGGCTTGGCAGTTCAGGTTAGACTGTTCCCATGAGGCACAGGGTCAAAACTGATTTGCATATGGCTGGGTTCAAACTAGAATGGAATGGTGATCAAAAAAACAATGGATTTAGGCCCAGACCTCTGTACTGGGGTGAATGTATGACATTGTTCTGCATTCTGTCCATCAACGCATGGTTTTGCATTTGTCACCCCGAGTGGGATGGGTGTGCCCAGACATGGGTCCTGTGCTTTCCATGCCTCTGGAATCAAGCTATCCAGGCTGAAGAGGGGTGAAACCCTGAAACCAGTCCTAGGATGCATGTATCCAGTCCAGGGAGGACCTGGCTTGGCAGTTCAGGTTAGACTGTTCCCATGAGGCACAGGGTCAAAACTGATTTGCATATGGCTGGGTTCAAACTGGAATGGAATGGTGATCAAAAAAACGATGGATTTAGGCCCAGATCTCTGTACTGGGGTGAATGTATGACATTGTTCTGCATTCTGTCCATCAACTGTTGGATTTGCATTACTCACCACGAGTGGAACTGGTATGCTGAGACGTAGGTCTCATGCTCTCCATGCCACTGGAATCAAGCTATCCTGGCTGAAGAGGGGTGAAACCCCGAAACCGGTCCTAGGATGCTTGTTTCCAGTCCAGGAAGGACCTTTCTTGGCAGTTCGGGCTGGACTGTTCCCATGAGTCACAGGGTCAAGACTGATTTGCATGTGGCTGGGTTCAAACTGGAATGGCATGGTGAGCAAAAAAACAATGAATTTAGGCCCAGATCTCTTTACTGGGGTGAATGTATGACATTGTTCTACATTCTGTCCATCAACTGTTGGTTTTGCATTTGTCACCCCGAGTGGAACGGGTATGCCCAGACGTGGGTACCGTGCTCTCCATGCCACTGGAATCAAGCTATCCTGGCTGAAGAGGGGTGAAACCCCGAAACCAGTCCTAGGATGCTTTTATCCAGTCCAGGAACGACCTGGCTTGGCAGTTCGGGCTAGACTGTTCCCATGAGGCACAGGGTCAAAACTGATTTGCATATGGCTGGGTTCAAACTGGAATGGCATGGTGAGCAAAAAAACAATGGATTTAGGCCCAGATCTCTGTACTGGGGTGAATGTATGAAATTGTTCTGCATTCTGTCCATCAACGGATGGTTTTGCATTTGTCACCCCGAGTGGGATGGGTATGCTCAGACACGGGTCCTGTGCTCTCCATGCCTCTGGAATCAAGCTATCCAGGCTGAAGAGGGGTGAAACCCCGAAACCGGTCCTAGGATGCTTTTTTCCAGTCCAGGGAGGACCTGGCTTGGCAGTTCGGGCTGGACTGTTCCCATGAGGCACAGGGTCAAGACTAATTTGCATATGGCTGGGTTCAAACTGGAATGGCATGGTGAGCAAAAAAACAATGGATTTAGGCCCAGATCTCTGTACTGGGGAGAATGAATGACATTGTTCTGCATTCTGTCCATCAACTGTTGGCTTTGCATTTGTCACCCCGAGTGGGACGGGTATGCCCAGAAGCGGGTCCCGTGCTCTCTATGCCACTGGAATCAAGCTACCCTGGCTGAAGAGGGGTGAAACCCCGAAACCGGTCTTAGGATGCATGTTTCCAGTCCAGGGAAGACCTGGCTTGGCATTCAGGCTGGACTGTTCCCATGAGGCACAGGGTCAAGACGGACTTGCATATGGCTGAGTTCAAACTGGAATGACATGGTGAGCAAAAAAACGATGGATTTAGGCCCAGATCTCTGTACTGGGGTGAATGTATGACATTGTTCTGCATTCTGTCCATCAACTGTTGGTTTTGCATTTGTCACCCCGAGTGGGATGGGTATGCCCAGACGTGGGTCCCGTGCTCTCCATGCCACTGGAATCAAGCTATCCTGGCTGAAGAGGGGAGAAACTCCGAAACCGGTCCTAGGATGCTTGTTTCCAGGCCAGGGAGGACCTTTCTTGGCAGTTCGAGCTGGACTGTTCCCATGAGGCACAGGGTCAAGACTGATTTGCATATGGCTGGGTTCAAACTGGAATGGCATGGTGAGCAAAAAAACGATGGATTTAGGCCCAGATCTCTGTACTGGGGTGAATGTATGACATTGTTCTGCATTCTGTCCATCAACTGTTGGTTTTGCATTTGTCAGCCCGAGTGGGGCGGATATGCCCAGAGGGGGTTCCCGTGCTCTCCATGCCACTGGAATCAAGCTAACCTGGCTGAAGAGGGGAGAAACTCCGAAACCGGTCCTAGGATGCTTGTTTCCAGGCCAGGGAGGACCTTTCTTGGCAGTTCGAGCTGGACTGTTCCCATGAGTCACAGGGTCAAGACTGATTTGCATGTGGCTGGGTTCAAACTGGAATGGCATGGTGAGCAAAAAAACAATGAATTTAGGCCCAGATCTCTTTACTGGGGTGAATGTATGACATTGTTCTACATTCTGTCCATCAACTGTTGGTTTTGCATTTGTCACCCCGAGTGGAACGGGTATGCCCAGACGTGGGTACCGTGCTCTCCATGCCACTGGAATCAAGCTATCCTGGCTGAAGAGGGGTGAAACCCCGAAACCAGTCCTAGGATGCTTTTATCCAGTCCAGGAACGACCTGGCTTGGCAGTTCGGGCTAGACTGTTCCCATGAGGCACAGGGTCAAAACTGATTTGCATATGGCTGGGTTCAAACTGGAATGGCATGGTGAGCAAAAAAACAATGGATTTAGGCCCAGATCTCTGTACTGGGGTGAATGTATGAAATTGTTCTGCATTCTGTCCATCAACGGATGGTTTTGCATTTGTCACCCCGAGTGGGATGGGTATGCTCAGACACGGGTCCTGTGCTCTCCATGCCTCTGGAATCAAGCTATCCAGGCTGAAGAGGGGTGAAACCCCGAAACCGGTCCTAGGATGCTTTTTTCCAGTCCAGGGAGGACCTGGCTTGGCAGTTCGGGCTGGACTGTTCCCATGAGGCACAGGGTCAAGACTAATTTGCATATGGCTGGGTTCAAACTGGAATGGCATGGTGAGCAAAAAAACAATGGATTTAGGCCCAGATCTCTGTACTGGGGAGAATGAATGACATTGTTCTGCATTCTGTCCATCAACTGTTGGCTTTGCATTTGTCACCCCGAGTGGGACGGGTATGCCCAGAAGCGGGTCCCGTGCTCTCTATGCCACTGGAATCAAGCTACCCTGGCTGAAGAGGGGTGAAACCCCGAAACCGGTCTTAGGATGCATGTTTCCAGTCCAGGGAAGACCTGGCTTGGCATTCAGGCTGGACTGTTCCCATGAGGCACAGGGTCAAGACGGACTTGCATATGGCTGAGTTCAAACTGGAATGACATGGTGAGCAAAAAAACGATGGATTTAGGCCCAGATCTCTGTACTGGGGTGAATGTATGACATTGTTCTGCATTCTGTCCATCAACTGTTGGTTTTGCATTTGTCACCCCGAGTGGGATGGGTATGCCCAGACGTGGGTCCCGTGCTCTCCATGCCACTGGAATCAAGCTATCCTGGCTGAAGAGGGGAGAAACTCCGAAACCGGTCCTAGGATGCTTGTTTCCAGGCCAGGGAGGACCTTTCTTGGCAGTTCGAGCTGGACTGTTCCCATGAGGCACAGGGTCAAGACTGATTTGCATATGGCTGGGTTCAAACTGGAATGGCATGGTGAGCAAAAAAACGATGGATTTAGGCCCAGATCTCTGTACTGGGGTGAATGTATGACATTGTTCTGCATTCTGTCCATCAACTGTTGGTTTTGCATTTGTCAGCCCGAGTGGGGCGGATATGCCCAGAGGGGGTTCCCGTGCTCTCTATGCCACTGGAATCAAGCTAACCTGGCTGAAGAGGGTTGAAACCCCGAAACCGGTCCTAGGATGCTTGTTTCCAGTCCAGGGAGGACCTGGCTTGGCAGTTCAGGCTGGACTGTTCCCATGAGGCACAGGGTCAAGACTCATTTGCATATGGCTGGGTTCAAACTGGAATGGCATGGTGAGCAAAAAAACGATGGATTTAGGCCCAGATCTCTGTACTGTGGTGAATGTATGACATTGTTCTGCATTCTGTCCATCAACTGTTGGCTGTGTATTTGTCACCCCGAGTGGGACGGGTATGCCCAGACGTGGATCCCGTGCTCTCCATCCCACTGGAATCAAGCTATCCTGGCTGAAGAGGGGTGAAACCCCGAAACCGGTCCTAAGATGCTTGTTTCCAGTCCAGGGAGGACCTGGCTTGGCAGTTCAGGCTGGACTGTTCCCATGAGGCACAGGGTCAAGACTCATTTGCATATGGCTGGGTCCAAACTGGAATGGCATGGTGAGCAAAAAAACGATGGATTTATGCCCAGATCTCTGTACTGGGGTGAATGTATGACATTGTTCTGCATTCTGTCCATCAACTGTTTGCTTTGTATTTGTCACCCCGAGTGGGACGGGTATGCCCAGACGTGGATCCCGTGCTCTCCATCCCACTGGAATCAAGCTATCATGGCTGAAGAGGTGTGAAACCCCGAAACCGGTCCTAGGATGCTTGTTTTCAGTCCAGGGAGGACCTGGCTTGGCAGTTCAGGCTGAACTGTTCCCATGAGGCACAGGGTCAAGACTGATTTGCATATGGCTGGGTTCAAACTGGAATGGCATGGTGAGCAAAAAAACGATGGATTAAGGCCCAGATCTCTGTACTGGGGTGAATATATGACATTGTTCTACATTCTGTCCATCAACTGTTGGTTTTGCATGTGTCACCCCGAGTGGGATGGGTGTGCCCAGACGTGGGTCCTGTGCTTTCCATGCCTCTGGAATCAAGCTATCCAGGCTGAAGAGGGGTGAAACCCCGAAACCAGTCCTAGGATGCATGTATCCAGTCCAGGGAGGACCTGGCTTGGCAGTTCAGGTTAGACTGTTCCCATGAGGCACAGGGTCAAAACTGATTTGCATATGGCTGGGTTCAAACTGGAATGGAATGGTGATCAAAAAAACGATGGATTTAGGCCCAGATCTCTGTACTGGGGTGAATGTATGACATTGTTCTGCATTCTGTCCATCAACTGTTGGATTTGCATTACTCACCACGAGTGGAACTGGTATGCTGAGACGTAGGTCTCATGCTCTCCATGCCACTGGAATCAAGCTATCCTGGCTGAAGAGGGGGGAAACCCCGAAACCGGTCCTAGGATGCTTGTTTCCAGTCCAGGGAGGACCTTTCTTGGCAGTTCGGGCTGGACTGTTCCCATGAGTCACAGGGTCAAGACTGATTTGCATGTGGCTGGGTTCAAACTGGAATGGCATGGTGAGCAAAAAAACAATGAATTTAGGCCCAGATCTCTTTACTGGGGTGAATGTATGACATTGTTCTACATTCTGTCCATCAACTGTTGGTTTTGCATTTGTCACCCCGAGTGGAACGGGTATGCCCAGACGTGGGTACCGTGCTCTCCATGCCACTGGAATCAAGCTATCCTGGCTGAAGAGGGGTGAAACCCCGAAACCAGTCCTAGGATGCTTTTATCCAGTCCAGAAACGACCTGGCTTGGCAGTTCGGGCTAGACTGTTCCCATGAGGCACAGGGTCAAAACTGATTTGCATATGGCTGGGTTCAAACTGGAATGGCATGGTGAGCAAAAAAACAATGGATTTAGGCCCAGATCTCTGTACTGGGGTGAATGTATGAAATTGTTCTGCATTCTGTCCATCAACGGATGGTTTTGCATTTGTCACCCCGAGTGGGATGGGTATGCTCAGACACGGGTCCTGTGCTCTCCATGCCTCTGGAATCAAGCTATCCAGGCTGAAGAGGGGTGAAACCCCGAAACCGGTCCTAGGATGCTTTTTTCCAGTCCAGGGAGGACCTGGCTTGGCAGTTCGGGCTGGACTGTTCCCATGAGGCACAGGGTCAAGACTAATTTGCATATGGCTGGGTTCAAACTGGAATGGCATGGTGAGCAAAAAAACAATGGATTTAGGCCCAGATCTCTGTACTGGGGAGAATGAATGACATTGTTCTGCATTCTGTCCATCAACTGTTGGCTTTGCATTTGTCACCCCGAGTGGGACGGGTATGCCCAGAAGCGGGTCCCGTGCTCTCTATGCCACTGGAATCAAGCTACCCTGGCTGAAGAGGGGTGAAACCCAGAAACCGGTCTTAGGATGCTTGTTTCCAGTCCAGGGAAGACCTGGCTTGGCAGTTCAGGCTGGACTGTTCCCATGAGGCCCAGGGTCAAGACGGACTTGCATATGGCTGAGTTCAAACTGGAATGACATGGTGAGCAAAAAAACGATGGATTTAGGCCCAGATCTCTGTATTGGGGTGAATGTATGACATTGTTCTGCATTCTGTCCATCAACTGTTGGTTTTGCATTTGTCACCCCGAGTGGGATGGGTATGCCCAGACGTGGGTCCCGTGCTCTCCATGCCACTGGAATCAAGCTATCCTGGCTGAAGAGGGGTGAAACTCCGAAACCGGTCCTAGGATGCTTGTTTCCAGGCCAGGGAGGACCTTTCTTGGCAGTTCGAGCTGGACTGTTCCCATGAGGCACAGGGTCAAGACTGATTTGCATATGGCTGGGTTCAAACTGGAATGGCATGGTGAGCAAAAGAACGATGGATTTAGGCCCAGATCTCTGTACTGGGGTGAATGTATGACATTGTTCTGCATTCTGTCCATCAACTGTTGGTTTTGCATTTGTCAGCCCGAGTTGGGCGGATATGCCCAGAGGGGGTTCCCGTGCTCTCCATGCCACTGGAATCAAGCTAACCTGGCTGAAGAGGGGTGAAACCCCGAAACCGGTCCTAGGATGCTTGTTTCCAGTCCAGGGAGGACCTGGCTTGGCAGTTCAGGCTGGACTGTTCCCATGAGGCACAGGGTCAAGACTCATTTGCATATGGCTGGGTTCAAACTGGAATGGCATGGTGAGCAAAAAACGATGGATTTAGGGGCAGATCTCTGTACTGTGGTGAATGTATGACATTGTTCTGCATTCTGTCCATCAACTGTTGGCTGTGTATTTGTCACCCCGAGTGGGACGGGTATGCCCAGACGTGGATCCCGTGCTCTCCATCCCACTGGAATCAAGCTATCCTGGCTGAAGAGGGGTGAAACCCCGAAACCGGTCCTAAGATGCTTGTTTCCAGTCCAGGGAGGACCTGGCTTGGCAGTTCAGGCTGGACTGTTCCCATGAGGCACAGGGTCAAGACTCATTTGCATATGGCTGGGTCCAAACTGGAATGGCATGGTGAGCAAACAAACGATGGATTTATGCCCAGATCTCTGTACTGGGGTGAATGTATGACATTGTTCTGCATTCTGTCCATCAACTGTTTGCTTTGTATTTGTCACCCCGAGTGGGACGGGTATGCCCAGACGTGGATCCCGTGCTCTCCATCCCACTGGAATCAAGCTATCCTGGCTGAAGAGGTGTGAAACCCCGAAACCGGTCCTAGGATGCTTGTTTTCAGTCCAGGGAGGACCTGGCTTGGCAGTTCGGGCTGGACTGTTCCCATGAGGCACAGGGTCAAGACTAATTTGCATATGGCTGGGTTCAAACTGAAATGGCATGGTGAGCAAAAAAACGATGGCTTTAGGCCCAGATCTCTGTACTGGGGTGAATGTATGACATTGTTCTGCATTCTGTCCATCAACTGTTGGTTTTGCATTTGTCACCACGAGTGGAACGGGTATGCCCAGACGTGGGTCCCGTGCTCTCCATGCCACTGGAATAAAGCTATCCTGGCTGAAGAGGGGTGAAACCCCTAAACCAGTCCTAGGATGCTTGTATCCAGTCCAGGGAGGACCGGGCTTGGCAGTTTGGGCTGGACTGTTACCATGAGGCACAGGGTCAAAAATGATTTGCATTTGGCTGGGTTCAAACTTGAATGGCATGGTGAGCAAAAAAAATCAATGGATTTAGGCCCAGGTCTCTGTACTGGGGAGAATGTTTGACATTGTTCTGCATTCTGTCCATCAACTGTTGGTTTTGCATTTGTCACCCCGAGTGGGACGGGTATGCCCAGACTTGGATCCCGTGCTCTCCGTCCCACTGGAATCAAGGTATCATGGCTGAAGAGGGGTGAAACCCCGAAACCGGTCCTAGGATGCTTGTTTCCAGTCCAGGGAGGACCTGGCTTGGCAGTTCAGGCTGGACTGTTCCAATGAGGCACAGGGTCAAGACGGATTTGCATATGGCTGAGTTCAAACTGGAATGACATGGTGAGCAAAAAAACGATGGATTTAGGCCCAGATCTCTGTACTGGGGTGAATGTATGACATTGTTCTGCATTCTGTCCATCAACTGTTGGTTTTGCATTTGTCACCCCGAGTGGGATGGGCATGCCCAGACGTGGGTCCCGTGCTCTCCATGCCACTGGCATCAAGCTATCCTGGCTGAAGAGGGGTGAAACTCTGAAACCGGTCCTAGGATGCTTGTTTCCAGGCCAGGGAGGACCTTTCTTGGCAGTTCGGGCTGGACTGTTCCCATGAGGCACAGGGTCAAGACTGATTTGCATATGGCTGGGTTCAAACTGGAATGGCATGGTGAGCAAAAAAACGATGGATTTAGGCCCAGATCTCTGTACTGGGGTGAATGTATGACATTGTTCTGCATTCTGTCCATCAACTGTTGGCTTTGCATTTGTCAGCCCGAGTGGAGCGGATATGCCCAGACGGGGCTCCCGTGCTCTCCATGCCACTGGAATCAAGCTAACCTGGCTGAAGAGGGGTGAAACCCTGAAATCGGTCCTAGGATGCTTGTTTCCAGTCCAGGGAGGACCTGGCTTGGCAGTTCAGGCTGGACTGTTCCCATGAGGCACAGGGTCAAGACTCATTTGCATATGGCTGGGTTCAAACTGGAATGGCATGGTGAGCAAAAAAACGATGGATTTAGGCCCAGATCTCTGTACTGGGGTGAATGTATGACATTGTTCTGCATTCTGTCCATCAACTGTTGGCTTTGTATTTGTCACCCCGAGTGGGACGGGTATGCCCAGACGAGGATCCCGTGCTCTCCATCCCACTGGAATCAAGCTATCCTGGCTGAAGAGGGGTGAAACCCCGAAACTGGTCCTAGGATGCTTGTTTGCAGTCCAGGGAAGACCTGGGTTGGCCGTTCAGGCTGGACAGTTCCCATGAGTCACAGTGTCAAGACTGATTTGCATGTGGCTGGGTTCAAACTGGAAAGGCATGGTGAGCAAAAAAACAATGAATTTAGGCCCAGATCTCTGTACTGGGGTGAATGTATGACATTGTTCTACATTCTGTCCATCAACTGTTGGTTTTGCATTTGTCACCCCGAGTGGAACGGGTATGCCCAGACGTGGGTACCGTGCTCTCCATGCCACTGGAATCAAGCTATCCTGGCTGAAGAGGGGTAAAACCCCGAAACCAGTCCTAGGATGCTTGTATTCAGTCCAGGGAGGACCTGACTTGGCAGTTCGGGCTAGACTGTTCCCATGAGGCACAGGGTCAAAACTGATTTGCATATGGCTGGGTTCAAACTGGAATGGCATGGTGAGCAAAAAAACAATGGATTTAGGCCCAGATCTCTGTACTGGGGTGAATGTATGACATTGTTCTGCATTCTGTCCATCTACGGATGGTTTTGCATTTGTCATCCCGAGTGGGATGGGTATGCCCAGACACGGGTCCTGCGCTCTCCATGCCTCTGAAATCAAGCTATCCAGGCTGAAGAGGGGTGAAACCCCGAAACCGGTCCTAGGATGCTTGTTTCCAGTCCAGGGAGGACCTGGCTTGGCAGTTCGGGCTGGACTGTTCCCATGAGGCACAGGGTCAAGACTAATTTGCATATGGCTGGGTTCAAACTGGAATGGCATGGTGAGCAAAAAAACGATGAATTTAGGCCCAGATCTCTGTACTGGGGTGAATGTATGACATTGTTCTGCATTCTGTCCATCAACTGTTGGTTTTGCATTTGTCACCACGAGTGGAAAGGGTATGCCCAGACGTGGGTCCCGTGCTCTCCATTCCACTGGAATCAAGCTATCCTGGCTGAAGAGGGGTGAAACCCCTAAAACAGTCCTAGGATGCTTGTATCCAGTCCAGGGAGGACCGGGCTTGGCAGTTTGGGCTGGACTGTTACCATGAGGCACAGGGTCAAAAATGATTTGCATTTGGCTGGGTTCAAACTTGAATGGCATGGTGAGCAAAAAAAATCAATGGATTTAGGCCCAGGTCTCTGTACTGGGGTGAATGTATGACATTGTTCTGTATTCTGTCCATCAACTGTTGGTTTTGCATTTGTCAGCCCGAGTGGGGCGGATATGCCCAGACGTGGTTCCCGTGCTCTCCATGCCACTGGAATCAAGCTAACCTGGCTGAAGAGGGGTGAAACCCCGAAACCGGTCCTAGGATGCTTGTTTCCAGTCCAGGGAGGACCTGGCTTGGCAGTTCAGGCTGGACTGTTCCCATGAGGCACAGGGTCAAGACTCATTTGCATATGGCTGGGTTCAAACTGGAATGGCATGGTGAGCAAAAAAACAATGGCTTTAGGCCCAGATCTCTGTACTGGGGTGAATGTATGACATTGTTCTGCATTCTGTCCATCAACTGTTGGCTTTGTATTTGTCACCCCGAGTGGGACGGGTATGCCCAGACGTGGATCCCGTGCTCTCCATCCCACTGGAATCAAGCTATCCTGGCTGAAGAGGGGTGAAACCCCGAAACCGGTCCTAGGATGCTTGTTTGTAGTCCAGGGAAGACCTGGGTTGGCCGTTCAGGCTGGACTGTTCCCATGAGTCACAGGGTCAAGACTGATTTGCATGTGGCTGGGTTCAAACTGGAATGGCATGGTGAGCAAAAAAACAATGAATTTAGGCCCAGATCTCTGTACTGGGGAGAATGTATGACATTGTTCTACATTCTGTCCATCAACTGTTGGTTTTGCATTTGTCACCCCGAGTGGAACGGGTATGCCCAGACGTGGGTACCGTGCTCTCCATGCCACTGGAATCAAGCTATCCTGGCTGAAGAGGGGTGAAACCCCGAAACCAGTCCTAGGATGCTTGTATCCAGTTCAGGGAGGACCTGGCTTGGCAGTTCGGGCTAGACTGTTCCCATGAGGCACAGGGTCAAAACTGATTTGCATATGGCTGGGTTCAAACTGGAATGGCATGGTGAGCAAAAAAACAATGGATTTAGGCCCAGATCTCTGTACTGGGGTGAATGTATGACATTGTTCTGCATTCTGTCCATCAACGGATGGTTTTGCATTTGTCACCCCGAGTGGGACGGGTTCCCCCAGACGTGGGTCCCGTGCTCTCCATGCCACTGGAATCAAGCTGTCCTGGCTGAAGAGGGGTGAAACCAAGAAACCAGTCCCAGGATGCCTGTTTCCAGTCCAGGGAGGAACTGGCTTGGCAGTTCGGGCTGGACAGTTCCCATGAGGCACCCGGTGAAGACTGATTTGCATATGGCTGGGTAATACTGGAATGGCATGGTGAGCAAAAAACACGATGGATTTAGGCCCAGATCTCTGTACTGGGGTGAATGTATGACATTGTTCTGCATTCTGTCCATCAACTGGTGGTTTTGCATTTCTCAGCCCGAGTGGGGCGGATATGCCCAGACGTTGTTTCTGTGCTCTCCATGCCACTGGAATCAAGCTAACCTGGCTGAAGAGGGGTGAAACCCCGAAACTTGTCCTAGGATGCTTGTTTCCAGTCCAGGGAGGACCTGGCTTGGCAGTTCATGCTGAACTGTTCCCTTGAGGCACAGGGTCAAGACTGATTTGCATATGGCTGGGTTCAAACTGGAATGGCATGGTGAGCAAAAAAACGATGGATTTAGGCCCAGATCTCTGTACTGGGGTGAATATATGACATTGTTATACATTCTGTCCATCAACTGTTGGTTTTGCATTTGTCACCCCGAGTGGAACGGGTATGCCCAGTCATGGGTACCGTGCTCTCCATGCCACTGGAATCAAGCTATCCTGGCTGAAGAGGGGTGAAACCCCGAAACCAGTCCTAGGATGCATGTATCCAGTCCAGGGAGGACCTGGCTTGGCAGTTCAGGTTAGACTGTTCCCATTCGGCACAGGGTCAAAACTGATTTGCATATGGCTGGGTTCAAACTAGAATGAAATGGTGATCAAAAAAACAATGGATTTAGGCCCAGACCTCTGTACTGGGGTGAATGTATGACATTGTTCTGCATTCTGTCCATCAACGGATGGTTTTGCATTTGTCACCCCGAGTGGGATGGGTGTGCCCAGACGTGGGTCCTGTGCTTTCCATGCCTCTGGAATCAAGCTATCCAGACTGAAGAGGGGTGAAACCCCGAAACCAGTCCTAGGATGCATGTATCCAGTCCAGGGAGGACCTGGCTTGGCAGTTCAGGTTAGACTGTTCCCATGAGGCACAGGGTCAAAACTGATTTGCATATGGCTGGGTTCAAACTGGAATGGAATGGTGATCAAAAAAACGATGGATTTAGGCCCAGATCTCTGTACTGGGGTGAATGTATGACATTGTTCTGCATTCTGTCCATCAACTGTTGGATTTGCATTACTCACCACGAGTGGAACTGGTATGCTGAGACGTAGGTCTCATGCTCTCCATGCCACTGGAATCAAGCTATCCTGGCTGAAGAGGGGTGAAACCCCGAAACCAGTCCTAGGATGCTTTTATCCAGTCCAGAAACGACCTGGCTTGGCAGTTCGGGCTAGACTGTTCCCATGAGGCACAGGGTCAAAACTGATTTGCATATGGCTGGGTTCAAACTGGAATGGCATGGTGAGCAAAAAAACAATGGATTTAGGCCCAGATCTCTGTACTGGGGTGAATGTATGAAATTGTTCTGCATTCTGTCCATCAACGGATGGTTTTGCATTTGTCACCCCGAGTGGGATGGGTATGCTCAGACACGGGTCCTGTGCTCTCCATGCCTCTGGAATCAAGCTATCCAGGCTGAAGAGGGGTGAAACCCCGAAACCGGTCCTAGGATGCTTTTTTCCAGTCCAGGGAGGACCTGGCTTGGCAGTTCGGGCTGGACTGTTCCCATGAGGCACAGGGTCAAGACTAATTTGCATATGGCTGGGTTCAAACTGGAATGGCATGGTGAGCAAAAAAACAATGGATTTAGGCCCAGATCTCTGTACTGGGGAGAATGAATGACATTGTTCTGCATTCTGTCCATCAACTGTTGGCTTTGCATTTGTCACCCCGAGTGGGACGGGTATGCCCAGAAGCGGGTCCCGTGCTCTCTATGCCACTGGAATCAAGCTACCCTGGCTGAAGAGGGGTGAAACCCCGAAACCGGTCTTAGGATGCTTGTTTCCAGTCCAGGGAAGACCTGGCTTGGCAGTTCAGGCTGGACTGTTCCCATGAGGCCCAGGGTCAAGACGGACGTGCATATGGCTTAGTTCAAACTGGAATGACATGGTGAGCAAAAAAACGATGGATTTAGGCCCAGATCTCTGTACTGGGGTGAATGTATGACATTGTTCTGCATTCTGTCCATCAACTGTTGGTTTTGCATTTGTCACCCCGAGTGGGATGGGTATGCCCAGACGTGGGTCCCGTGCTCTCCATGCCACTGGAATCAAGCTATCCTGGCTGAAGAGGGGTGAAACTCCGAAACCGGTCCTAGGATGCTTGTTTCCAGGCCAGGGAGGACCTTTCTTGGCAGTTCGAGCTGGACTGTTCCCATGAGGCACAGGGTCAAGACTGATTTGCATATGGCTGGGTTCAAACTGGAATGGCATGGTGAGCAAAAGAACGATGGATTTAGGCCCAGATCTCTGTACTGGGGTGAATGTATGACATTGTTCTGCATTCTGTCCATCAACTGTTGGTTTTGCATTTGTCAGCCCGAGTTGGGCGGATATGCCCAGAGGGGGTTCCCGTGATCTCCATGCCACTGGAATCAAGCTAACCTGGCTGAAGAGGGGTGAAACCCCGAAACCGGTCCTAGGATGCTTGTTTCCAGTCCAGGGAGGACCTGGCTTGGCAGTTCAGGCTGGACTGTTCCCATGAGGCACAGGGTCAAGACTCATTTGCATATGGCTGGGTTCAAACTGGAATGGCATGGTGAGCAAAAAAACGATGGATTTAGGGGCAGATCTCTGTACTGTGGTGAATGTATGACATTGTTCTGCATTCTGTCCATCAACTGTTGGCTGTGTATTTGTCACCCCGAGTGGGACGGGTATGCCCAGACGTGGATCCCGTGCTCTCCATCCCACTGGAATCAAGCTATCCTGGCTGAAGAGGGGTGAAACCCCGAAACCGGTCCTAGGATGCTTGTTTCCAGTCCAGGGAGGACCTGGCTTGGCAGTTCAGGCTGGACTGTTCCCATGAGGCACAGGGTCAAGACTCATTTGCATATGGCTGGGTCCAAACTGGAATGGCATGGTGAGCAAACAAACGATGGATTTATGCCCAGATCTCTGTACTGGGGTGAATGTATGACATTGTTCTGCATTCTGTCCATCAACTGTTTGCTTTGTATTTGTCACCCCGAGTGGGACGGGTATGCCCAGACGTGGATCCCGTGCTCTCCATCCCACTGGAATCAAGCTATCCTGGCTGAAGAGGTGTGAAACCCCGAAACCGGTCCTAGGATGCTTGTTTTCAGTCCAGGGAGGACCTGGCTTGGCAGTTCGGGCTGGACTGTTCCCATGAGGCACAGGGTCAAGACTAATTTGCATATGGCTGGGTTCAAACTGGAATGGCATGGTGAGCAAAAAAACGATGGCTTTAGGCCCAGATCTCTGTTCTGGGGTGAATGTATGACATTGTTCTGCATTCTGTCCATCAACTGTTGGTTTTGCATTTGTCACCACGAGTGGAACGGGTATGCCCAGACGTGGGTCCCGTGCTCTCCATGCCACTGGAATAAAGCTATCCTGGCTGAAGAGGGGTGAAACCCCTAAACCAGTCCTAGGATGCTTGTATCCAGTCCAGGGAGGACCGGGCTTGGCAGTTTGGGCTGGACTGTTACCATGAGGCACAGGGTCAAAAATGATTTGCATTTGGCTGGGTTCAAACTTGAATGGCATGGTGAGCAAAAAAAATCAATGGATTTAGGCCCAGGTCTCTGTACTGGGGAGAATGTTTGACATTGTTCTGCATTCTGTCCATCAACTGTTGGTTTTGCATTTGTCACCCCGAGTGGGACGGGTATGCCCAGACTTGGATCCCGTGCTCTCCGTCCCACTGGAATCAAGGTATCATGGCTGAAGAGGGGTGAAACCCCGAAACCGGTCCTAGGATGCTTGTTTCCAGTCCAGGGAGGACCTGGCTTGGCAGTTCAGGCTGGACTGTTCCAATGAGGCACAGGGTCAAGACGGATTTGCATATGGCTGAGTTCAAACTGGAATGACATGGTGAGCAAAAAAACGATGGATTTAGGCCCAGATCTCTGTACTGGGGTGAATGTATGACATTGTTCTGCATTCTGTCCATCAACTGTTGGTTTTGCATTTGTCACCCCGAGTGGGATGGGCATGCCCAGACATGGGTCCCGTGCTCTCCATGCCACTGGAATCAAGCTATCCTGGCTGAAGAGGGGTGAAACTCTGAAACCGGTCCTAGGATGCTTGTTTCCAGGCCAGGGAGGACCTTTCTTGGCAGTTCGGGCTGGACTGTTCCCATGAGGCACAGGGTCAAGACTGATTTGCATATGGCTGGGTTCAAACTGGAATGGCATGGTGAGCAAAAAAACGATGGATTTAGGCCCAGATCTCTGTACTGGGGTGAATGTATGACATTGTTCTGCATTCTGTCCATCAACTGTTGGCTTTGCATTTGTCAGCCCGAGTTGAGCGGATATGCCCAGACGGGGTTCCTGTGCTCTCCATGCCACTGGAATCAAGCTAACCTGGCTGAAGAGGGGTGAAACCCTGAAACCGGTCCTAGGATGCTTGTTTCCAGTCCAGGGAGGACCTGGCTTGGCAGTTCAGGCTGGACTGTTCCCATGAGGCACAGGGTCAAGACTCATTTGCATATGGCTGGGTTCAAACTGGAATGGCATGGTGAGCAAAAAAACGATGGATTTAGGCCCAGATCTCTGTACTGGGGTGAATGTATGACATTGTTCTGCATTCTGTCCATCAACTGTTGGCTTTGTATTTGTCACCCCGAGTGGGACGGGTATGCCCAGACGAGGATCCCGTGCTCTCCATCCCACTGGAATCAAGCTATCCTGGCTGAAGAGGGGTGAAACCCCGAAACTGGTCCTAGGATGCTTGTTTGCAGTCCAGGGAAGACCTGGGTTGGCCGTTCAGGCTGGACAGTTCCCATGAGTCACAGTGTCAAGACTGATTTGCATGTGGCTGGGTTCAAACTGGAAAGGCATGGTGAGCAAAAAAACAATGAATTTAGGCCCAGATCTCTGTACTGGGGTGAATGTATGACATTGTTCTACATTCTGTCCATCAACTGTTGGTTTTGCATTTGTCACCCCGAGTGGAACGGGTATGCCCAGACGTGGGTACCGTGCTCTCCATGCCACTGGAATCAAGCTATCCTGGCTGAAGAGGGGTAAAACCCCGAAACCAGTCCTAGGATGCTTGTATTCAGTCCAGGGAGGACCTGACTTGGCAGTTCGGGCTAGACTGTTCCCATGAGGCACAGGGTCAAAACTGATTTGCATATGGCTGGGTTCAAACTGGAATGGCATGGTGAGCAAAAAAACAATGGATTTAGGCCCAGATCTCTGTACTGGGGTGAATGTATGACATTGTTCTGCATTCTGTCCATCTACGGATGGTTTTGCATTTGTCATCCCGAGTGGGATGGGTATGCCCAGACACGGGTCCTGCGCTCTCCATGCCTCTGAAATCAAGCTATCCAGGCTGAAGAGGGGTGAAACCCCGAAACCGGTCCTAGGATGCTTGTTTCCAGTCCAGGGAGGACCTGGCTTGGCAGTTCGGGCTGGACTGTTCCCATGAGGCACAGGGTCAAGACTAATTTGCATATGGCTGGGTTCAAACTGGAATGGCATGGTGAGCAAAAAAACGATGAATTTAGGCCCAGATCTCTGTACTGGGGTGAATGTATGACATTGTTCTGCATTCTGTCCATCAACTGTTGGTTTTGCATTTGTCACCACGAGTGGAAAGGGTATGCCCAGACGTGGGTCCCGTGCTCTCCATTCCACTGGAATCAAGCTATCCTGGCTGAAGAGGGGTGAAACCCCTAAAACAGTCCTAGGATGCTTGTATCCAGTCCAGGGAGGACCGGGCTTGGCAGTTTGGGCTGGACTGTTACCATGAGGCACAGGGTCAAAAATGATTTGCATTTGGCTGGGTTCAAACTTGAATGGCATGGTGAGCAAAAAAAATCAATGGATTTAGGCCCAGGTCTCTGTACTGGGGTGAATGTATGACATTGTTCTGTATTCTGTCCATCAACTGTTGGTTTTGCATTTGTCAGCCCGAGTGGGGCGGATATGCCCAGACGTGGTTCCCGTGCTCTCCATGCCACTGGAATCAAGCTAACCTGGCTGAAGAGGGGTGAAACCCCGAAACCGGTCCTAGGATGCTTGTTTCCAGTCCAGGGAGGACCTGGCTTGGCAGTTCAGGCTGGACTGTTCCCATGAGGCACAGGGTCAAGACTCATTTGCATATGGCTGGGTTCAAACTGGAATGGCATGGTGAGCAAAAAAACAATGGCTTTAGGCCCAGATCTCTGTACTGGGGTGAATGTATGACATTGTTCTGCATTCTGTCCATCAACTGTTGGCTTTGTATTTGTCACCCCGAGTGGGACGGGTATGCCCAGACGTGGATCCCGTGCTCTCCATCCCACTGGAATCAAGCTATCCTGGCTGAAGAGGGGTGAAACCCCGAAACCGGTCCTAGGATGCTTGTTTGTAGTCCAGGGAAGACCTGGGTTGGCCGTTCAGGCTGGACTGTTCCCATGAGTCACAGGGTCAAGACTGATTTGCATGTGGCTGGGTTCAAACTGGAATGGCATGGTGAGCAAAAAAACAATGAATTTAGGCCCAGATCTCTGTACTGGGGAGAATGTATGACATTGTTCTACATTCTGTCCATCAACTGTTGGTTTTGCATTTGTCACCCCGAGTGGAACGGGTATGCCCAGACGTGGGTACCGTGCTCTCCATGCCACTGGAATCAAGCTATCCTGGCTGAAGAGGGGTGAAACCCCGAAACCAGTCCTAGGATGCTTGTATCCAGTTCAGGGAGGACCTGGCTTGGCAGTTCGGGCTAGACTGTTCCCATGAGGCACAGGGTCAAAACTGATTTGCATATGGCTGGGTTCAAACTGGAATGGCATGGTGAGCAAAAAAACAATGGATTTAGGCCCAGATCTCTGTACTGGGGTGAATGTATGACATTGTTCTGCATTCTGTCCATCAACGGATGGTTTTGCATTTGTCACCCCGAGTGGGACGGGTTCCCCCAGACGTGGGTCCCGTGCTCTCCATGCCACTGGAATCAAGCTGTCCTGGCTGAAGAGGGGTGAAACACCGAAACCAGTCCCAGGATGCCTGTTTCCAGTCCAGGGAGGAACTGGCTTGGCAGTTCGGGCTGGACAGTTCCCATGAGGCACCCGGTGAAGACTGATTTGCATATGGCTGGGTAATACTGGAATGGCATGGTGAGCAAAAAACACGATGGATTTAGGCCCAGATCTCTGTACTGGGGTGAATGTATGACATTGTTCTGCATTCTGTCCATCAACTGGTGGTTTTGCATTTCTCAGCCCGAGTGGGGCGGATATGCCCAGACGTTGTTTCTGTGCTCTCCATGCCACTGGAATCAAGCTAACCTGGCTGAAGAGGGGTGAAACCCCGAAACTTGTCCTAGGATGCTTGTTTCCAGTCCAGGGAGGACCTGGCTTGGCAGTTCAGGCTGAACTGTTCCCATGAGGCACAGGGTCAAGACTGATTTGCATATGGCTGGGTTCAAACTGGAATGGCATGGTGAGCAAAAAAACGATGGATTTAGGCCCAGATCTCTGTACTGGGGTGAATATATGACATTGTTATACATTCTGTCCATCAACTGTTGGTTTTGCATTTGTCACCCCGAGTGGAACGGGTATGCCCAGTTGTGAGAAGTTGGCCTGGTATATGCTGTTCACTAGTTCTAGTGACCACCTTGTACCATGCCAAGCAACCCTTATGGTGTGGTTGTAAGTCAACCTTTTTGGACTAGCTGCCCTAGTGGTAGCGTAGGCTAAGCAGTCTTTGAGGCTAAACTCGTGATGCGTGTTAAGCAAGCTGTTTTACCAATAGTAACCCCCTTTTATACCAATGAAAGGACACCACACAGATATATATTCAAAATATATATGTATTTATTTCTCAAAGTAACCCCTAGTCTCTTTATGAGCACAGGAGCACAAATCGTCAAACAAGATTATCACAGAATACACAGAAGTTGCACTTTATATGGATAGGCCCTGGTGGCCACTCGAACCATATACTAAAATAGTGGTATAAGTACCACGAACAGAAAAGGGAAAAGGCCTAGGGCCTCTAGAATCGCTGGGCCTACAAGGAGCTAACGTCAGTTAGTGACCAGGAGGTCCACGGGTGGCGTGTGCAGAGCAAATAGTCACACGCGGGCTCCCATAGGTTTCAATGGGTGCGTAAAAAGTACAAAGTTACTGCAAAAGGAATCTTCCGGATGACCTAGGAACTTAAGATTTGGAACACAGGCACTAGAGATGTATTACTACACATGGGCACAGGTGTGCCAGCTTTACCTCACCCACAGGAAGCGGGTGCATAGGCCTCGAAGTGCGTCGGGTTTCTTCTATCTGTTCCGTGGGGCCTGTAGACAAAAGTGCTGCAGGCGGTCGGTCGGGAAGAGATGCAGTGGATCCAAGAGTGGATCGGAGATGTTGAAGACCTGTAAGCAGAGGGGACAGTGTTCACAGTCACTAGCCAGTGACCAGCGTGGCACCAGGTGGGTACCAGGCGATGTCGGGTGCAAACAGGAAGGAAGGTGTAGCTTGACTCTGCAGCCACGTGGTCCCTGAAGGTCGACGACGTCCAGGAGTCGAGTCACGAGCTGTCCCACGCAGGCTCTCGCTGTCGGCGGTGTCGGCGACTTGATCGAAGCAAACAAGCCTTGGCAAAAGCAATTGTTGTAGGCAAGGAGTTTAAGCTGTTGGTTCTGACCAGCAAGGTCAGAGGGATTGCTCCTTTGGAGGGGAGCAAGGGCCAGTCTGGAGCAACCAGACCAGCGGTGTTTGTCGTAGATTTCGTCGCCAAGATGGCCACTAGCCAGCGGGCCAGCAACCGGTTAGGCGCGTCGAGTGGCAAAATGCAGAAGGGCCCCACGCAGATCGTGGAGATGCTGGAGGGCTCACCTTTGGTGCAGATGCTGCTCGAGGGTTGGGCTTCTCAGGACCCAAAGCACAACTTGGAGGGAGCCTCGGTTGTTGCACTGGTCAGCTTGTCGTAGTCGTTCCAAGATGGCTGGCTCCACGTGTCTCGGTGCCTCCACGGGTCTCCTCTTTTCAGGGACTGTGGATCGGGCGGTGAGAGGTCTGGAGGTCCAGGTCTTGTCAGTCTCTGGGCTCGGGCTCCGGCGGGAGGCGGCGGCAAAGCAGATGGTGATTCGCTGGATGGTGCTTGCGTTAGCAAGGTGGTCACTCCCTGACCACAGGGGAGATTTTCTTCAGTCTTCTGTGCAGCAGAATGTCGAAGTTCCCGTCTTCTTCTTAGTTTCAAGTTGATTCCAGGATGTCTGAAGTCTTAGGACACAGCTCCTACCTTTAAGCGGATTCTAGGGGCCGGACTACCTGCTAGGTCCCTCCCTATGGGTGGGACCAGGAAGGGGGGTGGTTACACCCCCAATCCTTTGTCCAGCTCGCCCCAGGCCCGGGACTGGTGTGCCCCAGGACCGGTTTGAACTGGCATATGCACCGAGGCTCCTTGTGAGCCACAGGCATGTCTGGTTTCTTTCAAGCCCTACCTGACCAATACACAAAATCCTGTCTGGGGTGGTGCACGCACCTCCCCTGGCAGGAAACCCTTTGTCCACACCTCCCAAGCTGGAAGGACTCCCAGCAGCAGGAGGGCAGACTTGTGTCTGTGGTGGCAGCATCCATTTTGTGGAGCTGAGGCTATGTCTGATTTTACCCGGGTTTCAGGTACTGTACATGTCGTGTCCCTCTAGAAGGGTGGAATGCTAACCCCGTCGCCAGAATTGGCGAGGGGTTAGTATTCCAATTCGTATGACACCTTACTCGACATGTTTTGATAAAGCCAAACCAAAGATAGCATTTAACCGCGAGGTTCATAATGCACTTAAGAGTATATGGTATGACGATATCTGGAAACAGTAGAAGGAAGTTGTTCCGACCACTGCAGACAGGCTCAGCTCATGCCAGAGCACCATCTCACATGGAACCAAGCACTCTGCCTTCAGGATTGTTAAGGCCTGCCATAGGAGTGACTTAGAGGTTACCAGGTGTCCCATTTAAGGTTAGGTATAGGTATACTACACCTAAGTAAGAGGTGATTACACCAACTTACCCCAGCTGAGTGATCAGCCAGTTGTGTCAGATTGTTAGGCCAAGCCTGGGGTGGCATAATACATGCTGCAGCCCCTGGCAGGCCTTGGGTACACCAATGCCCTGGGTACCTAGTGTACACTGGTACAGGGGCTGACAGGGTGATCCACTTCCAATTGGTTATGCACCTAGGGTGCATAGTTTTAATTTAGTAGAGAGAACAGCAGGCTGGGGGTCTGATTGGCAGGCCCACAGCCTCAATATGTCAAAAACCAGTGAAGCAAAAAGCAAAAATTTGGGGTGACCATAGGATAGCAGACCCTACTCTCCTACACAACCCCCCCCCAAACGCTGGGACATTAAACTAGCCTTGACCAGTCTCGTCTTCATGTCCTAAGTGGAAGTACCTGGAGAGACCATCTGCATTCCCATGGTCAGTACCTGGCCGGTGCTCCACTGTAAAGTCCATCCCCTGTAGGGAAATGGACCACCTAAGCAGTTTGGGGTTTTCACCCTTCATCTGATTTAGCCACAAGAGGGGCTTATGGTCGGTCTGAATCTTGAAGTGAGTGCCAAACAAGTATGGCCTCAGCTTCTTCAGGGCCCACACCACAGCAAAGGCCTCCCTCTCAATAGCTGACCAATTCTTCTCTCTGGGGGTCAACCTTCTGCTAATAAAAGCAATGGGTTGGTCTTGACCATCTACATTAAGTTGTGACAGCACAGCTCCCACACCCAACTCAGAAGCATCTGTTTGGACAATAAACTCTTTGGAGTAGTCAGGACTTTTCAGGATAGGTGCAGAGCACATGGCCTCCTTCAGGTCATCAAATGCCTTTTGACAGCTTACTGTCCACTGAACCTTTTTGGGCATCTTCTTGGATGTCAGATCATTAAGAGGAGTCACAATGGACCCATAGTTCTTAACAAACTTCCTGTAATACCCAGTCAAGCCCAAGAAAGCTCGAACTTGAGTCTGGGTGGTTGGAGGGGACCAATCCTTGATGGACTGTATCTTACTCTCCAGTGGTTGAACTTGGCCCCCACCTACAAGGTGGCCCAAATACACAACCTTACTCTGCCCTATCTGGCACTTAGTAGCCTTGATAGTGAGGCCTGCCCTTTGCAGAGCCTCAAGAGCCTTCTTCAGGTGGATCAGGTGATCCTCCCAGGTGGAACTAAAGACAGCAATGTCATCAAGATATGCTGCGCAAAAGTCATCCAACCCAGTAAGGACTTGGTTCACCAGCCTTTGGAAGGTGGCAGGTGCATTCTTCAGACCAAAGGGCATCACCACAAACTGATAATGCCCACCTGGGGTTGAGAATGCTGTTTTGGCCTTAGACTCCTCAGCTAACCTGATTTGCCAATAGCCAGCTGTCAAGTCAAATGTGCTCAAAAACTTTGCAGAAGCTAGTTTGTCTATGAGCTCATCTGCCCTTGGAATAGGGTGTGCATCTGTCCTGGTGACAGCATTGAGTCCTCTGTAATCCACACAGAACCTCATCTCTCTCTTGCCATCTTTGGTGTGAGGTTTGGGGACCAGAACCACTGGGCTAGCCCAGGGGCTCTCTGAGGGTTCAATGACACCTAATTCCAGCATTTTATGTACCTCAGCCTTTATACAGTCCCTGACGTGGTCAGGTTGTCTGTAAAGTTTGTTCTTTACAGGCAGACTGTCACCAGTGTCCACAACATGGGTACACCAGTCAGTTTGACTAGGTATCAAGGAAAACATATGTGAAAATGATTGTAGAACCTGTCTACATTCAGTCTGCTGATGGGCAGTGAGGTTGCCTCCAAGGGTCACTCCTTCAACTGAGCCATCTTCAGGGTTCTGAGACAACAGGTCTGGGAGAGGGTCACTCTCTTCCTCCTGTCCCTCATCTGTAGCCATGAGCAAGCCCATGTCTGCCCTGTCAACATATGCTTTAAGCCTGTTAACATGGAGTACCCTGTGGGGACTCCTGGGAGTTCCTAGGTCGACCAAGTAGGTGACCTCTCCCTTCTTTTCCAGGATTGTATGGGGTCCAGACCATTTGTCTTGGAGTGCTGCTGGGGCCACCGGCTCCAACACCCATACCTTCTGTCCTGGCTGATACTCAACCAAGACAGCCTTTTGGTCATGCCAAGCTTTCTGTAAGGCCTGGCTTGCCTCAAGGTTTTTAGATGCCTTCTCCATATACTCAGCCATCCTGGAGCGGAGACCAAGTACATAGTCCACTATGTCTAGCTTAGGCTTTTTGAGAGGTAACTCCCATCCTTCCTTCACCAAACACAGTGGGCCTCTCACAGGGTGCCCAAACAACAATTCAAAGGGGCTGTAGCCAACTCCTTTTTGTGGGACCTCTCTGTAAGCAAACAGAAGGCAGGGTAGAAGGATATCCCATCTTCGCCTGAGCTTTTCAGGTAATCCTTTGATCATACCCTTTAGGGTCTTGTTGAATCTCTCAACAAGCCCATTGCATTGTGGGTGATAAGGGGTGGTGAACTTGTAGTTGACACCACATTCCTTCCACATAGCTGTCAAGTATCCTGACATAAAGTTGGTACCTCTGTCAGATACTACCTCCTTAGGAAACCCCACTCTGGAGAATACTCCCAGCAGGGCCCTGGCCACAACAGGAGCTGTAGTGGTCCTAAGGGGAATTGCCTCTGGATACCTGGTGGCATGATCCACTACCACCAGTATAAATCTGTGTCCAGATGCAGTGGGAGGATCCATGGGACCCACTATGTCTATTCCCACTCTTTCAAAGGGGACCCCCACCACAGGTAGTGGTATTAGGGGGGCCTTTGTTGTGCCACCTGATTTGCCACTGGCTTGGCAGGTAACACAGGAGCGACAAAACTCCTTTGTATCTTCATTCATATGAGGCCAGTGAAAGTGAGGGACAAGCCTGTCCCAAGTCTTGTTCTGGCCTAAGTGTCCTGCTAAAGGAATGTCATGGGCCAAGGTAAGAAGGAAGCCCCTAAATTGCAGAGGTATGACCAACCTCCTGGTTGCACCAGGCTTGGGGTCTCTAGCCTCTGAATAAAGGAGCCCTTCATCCCAATACACTTTATGGGTACCTTGAGCATTCCCAGCAGCCTCAGCAGCAGCCAGCTGTCTGAGGGGTTCAAGAGAGGGACAGGATAACTGAGCCTGCCTCAAGTCAGCCCTTGAAGGTCCCCCTGTCCCCAGAAACTCAACCTGATCAGGTTCAAGCTCTTCAGGGACAGTTCCTTCAGGGTCCTCTAGATCAGCTTCCTGGGAAGGCTGATCATCACTCTGAGGCAGGGGGGAAGGCACAGCCTTGACCCTCCTGTTCTTCTTCTTGGTAGGTGCTTGGTCCATTGTTCCAGGATCCAAGACCTGTGGTTCAGTGAGGCACTTTTTGGCCTGTGACCTGGTCACAGCAAGGACATGTGATGATATACCTAACATCTCTGCATGAGTCCTGTACTCCACTTCTGACCATAGAGAACTCTCTAGGTCATTGCCCAACAAACATTCTACTGGGAGGTCTGCACTAACCACAACCCTTTTGAGGCCAGTTACCCCTCCCCATGAGAAGTTAACAACTGCCACACTATGTGAAGTAGTGGCATTGCTGGCATTGGTCACCAGGTAGTTCTCACCTGGTATGTACTGTCCAGGATCCACAAAGCCTGGTGTCACCATAGTGACACTGGCACATGTGTCCCTGTAGGCTTGAGCCACTTTGTCATTAATTAAAGGAGTCTGTCTGTACTTGCCCAGGTTACTGGGGCTCACAGTCAGGGACAAATCAATGTCCCCATCACAGATCAAGACTGCCTGTGTAAGGGTTCTGTCTAAGTCAGAATCTCCTTCAGTTCCCATAGTGATTCCCACTACACCCTTTGTCTGGGGACCAACACTGCTAACAGTAGTACTGGGAGCAGGTGCCTTAGGGGCAACAGTGTTGGGGGCTCCACCCTTTTTGCAATCACTAGTCCAGTGAGTTGTATTTTTACAATGATTGCACCAGGGTTTCTTCTGACCTTCTTTCTTCTTTTTGGACTGTTGGGACCCACCCTCCTTAGTAGTAGTTTGGGGCCCTGTTGAAGACTTCTGGTCTTTAGGTTTCTGATCTCCACCCTTTTGGTCTGTTTTCTTCTGATCACCCCCTTGGCCCTGGTTCTGGTTCTTTTGCTTAACCCTGGTTCTGACCCATTTGTCTGCCTTCTTTCCCAATTCTTGGGGAGAGGTCAGATCAGAGTCAACCAAGTGTTGATGCAGTTGCTGGTTTTGACAGTTATTTAAAATCTGCTCTCTCATCATCAAATTATACAATCCTGTAAAATCAGATACCTTACTTCCCAGCAACCAACCCTCCAAAGCCTTAGTGGCACATTCAATGTATTCAGACCAGTCCTGAGTCTGTGTCTTTTGGGTGTCTCTGAACATTAACCTGTACTGTTCAGTGGTTAAGCCTAACCCATCTACCAGAACACTCTTCAGGACTCTGTAGTTTCTGACATCCTCTTCTCTAACAGTGAGGAGTCTGTCTCTGCCTCTTCCTTCAAAGGAGAGCCAGAGGATTGCTGCCCACTGGTCTTCAGGAACCTGCTGTACTTTGCAGGCTCTCTCAAGAGCAGTTATCCATTTGTGGATGTCATCCCCACTTTTGTAGGGGGGCACAACCTTAGACAGGTTCCTATTGTCAAAGACCCTATCTTTGTCCTTAGGGACAATGCTGCCACCAGTGGGTATAGACCCACTCTCTTTATGCTGTCTAGCCTTGCTAAGTTTCTCTTCCATCAGGGCTACTTCTAGCTCCTGCTTCCTGATCCTCAGCTGAGCCTCTTGCATCTTGGCCTCATGTTCCCTCCTCTGAGGGGTGGTCATCCTTCTCCTGGAGTGACCTTGAGAGCCTCTAGAGCCATGGGAAGCATTGGAGTCACCTGAGCGATTCCTTTGCCTTCCAAGCCCTGTGTTAAGTCCACTGGGGAGATCCAGTGGGTTGAACCCACTGTCAGTCCCCAATAGCCTTGGTTTAGCTGGGCCAAGTATAATACTTGGCACTGGGCTAGTTCTCCCTTCATCCTCACTACTGTCAGTATCCTTTTCACTCTCATCCTCTGTGGTAGGCATCCCATCTAAGGGGTGACTATTGGGAAGGGGTACTTCAGTGGCATCTTTAGAAGGGGGGCCTCCTGTTCCTGTCCCTAAGGGGGCTAACTGGGAAGCTTTCTTGAGTGCTCTCTGATTCTCATCATTCTGTAAGAGCTCTCTGAGCTCAGCAGAGTTTGGGTTCTTGGGCTGTTTAAGGCCTCTAAGAGTTGCCAAATGCCTGAGCTCATTCTGATTAAGGGTAGCAAAGCTGGATGGTGCCCTCTGGGGGTCACTCTCAACAGAGATGGGTACAGTGGACCCCTCTGCCCCGGCCATTGCTCTTAAGTGTGGGTGGATGTGTTGCAATCTACCTACACTTGGGTTTACCTACTAAACCTATCTAGTAGTTGTAGTCAGGGTGTGCTACTCCCTTTGCTCTACAACAACTAAGTTCAGTAGAACTTAAGTATATCTAATCTTGTTTTATATGTACCTACAGGTACCTATGTGATCTTTCAATTGGTAACCAAGAGATTACAATGGTAAAACACAGCAAGCTCAAATCCAACCGCTGCTCACCAATGTGAGAAGTTGGCCTGGTATATGCTGTTCACTAGTTCTAGTGACCACCTTGTACCATGCCAAGCAACCCTTATGGTGTGGTTGTAAGTCAACCTTTTTGGACTAGCTGCCCTAGTGGTAGCGTAGGCTAAGCAGTCTTTGAGGCTAAACTCGTGATGCGTGTTAAGCAAGCTGTTTTACCAATAGTAACCCCCTTTTATACCAATGAAAGGACACCACACAGATATATATTCAAAATATATATGTATTTATTTCTCAAAGTAACCCCTAGTCTCTTTATGAGCACAGGAGCACAAATCGTCAAACAAGATTATCACAGAATACACAGAAGTTGCACTTTATATGGATAGGCCCTGGTGGCCACTCGAACCATATACTAAAATAGTGGTATAAGTACCACGAACAGAAAAGGGAAAAGGCCTAGGGCCTCTAGAATCGCTGGGCCTACAAGGAGCTAACGTCAGTTAGTGACCAGGAGGTCCACGGGTGGCGTGTGCAGAGCAAATAGTCACACGCGGGCTCCCATAGGTTTCAATGGGTGCGTAAAAAGTACAAAGTTACTGCAAAAGGAATCTTCCGGATGACCTAGGAACTTAAGATTTGGAACACAGGCACTAGAGATGTATTACTACACATGGGCACAGGTGTGCCAGCTTTACCTCACCCACAGGAAGCGGGTGCATAGGCCTCGAAGTGCGTCGGGTTTCTTCTATCTGTTCCGTGGGGCCTGTAGACAAAAGTGCTGCAGGCGGTCGGTCGGGAAGAGATGCAGTGGATCCAAGAGTGGATCGGAGATGTTGAAGACCTGTAAGCAGAGGGGACAGTGTTCACAGTCACTAGCCAGTGACCAGCGTGGCACCAGGTGGGTACCAGGCGATGTCGGGTGCAAACAGGAAGGAAGGTGTAGCTTGACTCTGCAGCCACGTGGTCCCTGAAGGTCGACGACGTCCAGGAGTCGAGTCACGAGCTGTCCCACGCAGGCTCTCGCTGTCGGCGGTGTCGGCGACTTGATCGAAGCAAACAAGCCTTGGCAAAAGCAATTGTTGTAGGCAAGGAGTTTAAGCTGTTGGTTCTGACCAGCAAGGTCAGAGGGATTGCTCCTTTGGAGGGGAGCAAGGGCCAGTCTGGAGCAACCAGACCAGCGGTGTTTGTCGTAGATTTCGTCGCCAAGATGGCCACTAGCCAGCGGGCCAGCAACCGGTTAGGCGCGTCGAGTGGCAAAATGCAGAAGGGCCCCACGCAGATCGTGGAGATGCTGGAGGGCTCACCTTTGGTGCAGATGCTGCTCGAGGGTTGGGCTTCTCAGGACCCAAAGCACAACTTGGAGGGAGCCTCGGTTGTTGCACTGGTCAGCTTGTCGTAGTCGTTCCAAGATGGCTGGCTCCACGTGTCTCGGTGCCTCCACGGGTCTCCTCTTTTCAGGGACTGTGGATCGGGCGGTGAGAGGTCTGGAGGTCCAGGTCTTGTCAGTCTCTGGGCTCGGGCTCCGGCGGGAGGCGGCGGCAAAGCAGACGGTGATTCGCTGGATGGTGCTTGCGTTAGCAAGGTGGTCACTCCCTGACCACAGGGGAGATTTTCTTCAGTCTTCTGTGCAGCAGAATGTCGAAGTTCCCGTCTTCTTCTTAGTTTCAAGTTGATTCCAGGATGTCTGAAGTCTTAGGACACAGCTCCTACCTTTAAGCGGATTCTAGGGGCCGGACTACCTGCTAGGTCCCTCCCTATGGGTGGGACCAGGAAGGGGGGTGGTTACACCCCCAATCCTTTGTCCAGCTCGCCCCAGGCCCGGGACTGGTGTGCCCCAGGACCGGTTTGAACTGGCATATGCACCGAGGCTCCTTGTGAGCCACAGGCATGTCTGGTTTCTTTCAAGCCCTACCTGACCAATACACAAAATCCTGTCTGGGGTGGTGCACGCACCTCCCCTGGCAGGAAACCCTTTGTCCACACCTCCCAAGCTGGAAGGACTCCCAGCAGCAGGAGGGCAGACTTGTGTCTGTGGTGGCAGCATCCATTTTGTGGAGCTGAGGCTATGTCTGATTTTACCCGGGTTTCAGGTACTGTACATGTCGTGTCCCTCTAGAAGGGTGGAATGCTAACCCCGTCGCCAGAATTGGCGAGGGGTTAGTATTCCAATTCGTATGACACCTTACTCGACATGTTTTGATAAAGCCAAACCAAAGATAGCATTTAACCGCGAGGTTCATAATGCACTTAAGAGTATATGGTATGACGATATCTGGAAACAGTAGAAGGAAGTTGTTCCGACCACTGCAGACAGGCTCAGCTCATGCCAGAGCACCATCTCACATGGAACCAAGCACTCTGCCTTCAGGATTGTTAAGGCCTGCCATAGGAGTGACTTAGAGGTTACCAGGTGTCCCATTTAAGGTTAGGTATAGGTATACTACACCTAAGTAAGAGGTGATTACACCAACTTACCCCAGCTGAGTGATCAGCCAGTTGTGTCAGATTGTTAGGCCAAGCCTGGGGTGGCATAATACATGCTGCAGCCCCTGGCAGGCCTTGGGTACACCAATGCCCTGGGTACCTAGTGTACACTGGTACAGGGGCTGACAGGGTGATCCACTTCCAATTGGTTATGCACCTAGGGTGCATAGTTTTAATTTAGTAGAGAGAACAGCAGGCTGGGGGTCTGATTGGCAGGCCCACAGCCTCAATATGTCAAAAACCAGTGAAGCAAAAAGCAAAAATTTGGGGTGACCATAGGATAGCAGACCCTACTCTCCTACACCAGTCATGGGTACCGTGCTCTCCATGCCACTGGAATCAAGCTATCCTGGCTGAAGAGGGGTGAAACCCCGAAACCAGTCCTAGGATGCATGTATCCAGTCCAGGGAGGACCTGGCTTGGCAGTTCAGGTTAGACTGTTCCCATTCGGCACAGGGTCAAAACTGATTTGCATATGGCTGGGTTCAAACTAGAATGGAATGGTGATCAAAAAAACAATGGATTTAGGCCCAGACCTCTGTACTGGGGTGAATGTATGACATTGTTCTGCATTCTGTCCATCAATGGATGGTTTTGCATTTGTCACCCCGAGTGGGATGGGTGTGCCCAGACGTGGGTCCTGTGCTTTCCATGCCTCTGGAATCAAGCTATCCAGCCTGAAGAGGGGTGAAACCCCGAAACCAGTCCTAGGATGCATGTATCCAGTCCAGGGAGGACCTGGCTTGGCAGTTCAGGTTAGACTGTTCCCATGAGGCACAGGGTCAAAACTGATTTGCATATGGCTGGGTTCAAACTGGAATGGAATGGTGATCAAAAAAACGATGGATTTAGGCCCAGATCTCTGTACTGGGGTGAATGTATGACATTGTTCTGCATTCTGTCCATCAACTGTTGGATTTGCATTACTCACCACGAGTGGAACTGGTATGCTGAGACGTAGGTCTCATGCTCTCCATGCCACTGGAATCAAGCTATCCTGGCTGAAGAGGGGTGAAACCCCGAAACCGGTCCTAGGATGCTTGTTTCCAGTCCAGGGAGGACCTTTCTTGGCAGTTCGGGCTGGACTGTTACCATGAGGCACAGGGTCAAGACTGATTTGCATATGGCTGGGTTCAAACTGGAATGGCATGGTGAGCAAAAAACGATGGATTTAGGCCCAGATCTCTGTACTGGGGTGAATGTATGACATTGTTCTGCATTCTGTCCATCGACTGTTGGTTTTGCATTTGTCACCCGAGTGGGACGGGTATGCCCAGAAGCGGGTCCCGTGCTCTCCATGCCACTGGAATCAAGCTACCCTGGCTGAAGAGGGGTGAAACCCCGAAACCGGTCTTAGGATGCTTGTTTCCAGTCCAGGGAGGATCTGGCTTGGCAGTTCAGGCTGGACTGTTCCCATGAGGCACAGGGTCAAGACTCATTTTCATATGGCTGGGTTCAAACTGGAATGGCATGCTGAGCAAAAAAAAGATGGATTTAGGCCCAGATCTCTGTACTGGGGTGATTGTATGACATTGTTCTGCATTCTGTCCATCAACTGTTGGCTTTATATTTGTCACCCCGAGTGGGACGGGTATGCCCAGACGTGGATCCCGTGCTCTCCATCCCACTGGAATCAAGCTATCCTGGCTGAAGAGGGGTGAAACCCCGAAACCGGTCCTAGGATGCTTGTTTGCAGTCCAGGGAAGACCTGGGTTGGCCGTTGAGGCTGGACTGTTCCCATGAGTCACAGGGTCAAAACTGATTTGCATGTGGCTGGATTCAAACTGGAATGGCATGGTGATCAAAAAAACAATGGATTTAGGCCCAGATCTCTGTACTGGGGTGAATGTATGACATTGTTCTGCATTCTGTCCATCAACGGATGGTTTTGCATTTGTCACCCCGAGTGAGATGGGTATGCCCAGACGTGGGTCCTGTGCTCTCCATGCCTCTGGAATCAAGCTATCCAGGCTGAAGAGGGGTGAAACCCCGAAACCGGTCCTAGGATGCTTGTTTCCAGTCCAGGGAGGACCTGGCTTGGCAGTTCGGGCTGGACTGTTCCCATGAGGCACAAGGTCAAGACTAATTTGCATATGGCTGGGTTCAAACTGGAATGGCATGGTGACCAAAAAAACGATGGATTTCGGCCCAGATCTCTGTACTGGGGTGAATGTATGACATTGTTCTGCATTCTGTTCATCAACTGTTGGTTTTGTATTTGTCACCCCGAGTGGGACTGGAGCCCCCAGACGTGGGTCCCGTGCTCTCCATGCCACTGGAATCAAGCTGTCCTGGCTGAAAAGGGGTGAAACCCCGAAACCAGTCCTAGGATGTCTGTTTCCAGTCCAGGGAGGAACTGACTTGGCAGTTTGGGCTGGACTGTTCCCATGAGGCACAGGGTGAAGACTGATTTGCATATGTCTGGGTTTATACTGGAATGGCATGGTGAGCAAAAAAACGATGGATTTAGGCCCAGATCTCTATACTGGGGTGAATGTATGACATTGTTCTGCTTTCTGTCCATCAACTGTTGGTTTCGCATTTGTCACCCCGAGTGGGACGGGTATGCCCAGACGTAGGTCTCATGCTCTCCATGCCACTGGAATCAAGCTATCCTGGCTGAAGAGGGGTGAAACCCCGAAACCGGTCCTAGGATGCTTGTTTCCAGTCCAGGGAGGACCTGGCTAGGCTGTTCGGGCTGGACTGTTCCCATGAGGCACAGGGTCAAGACTGATTTGCATATGGCTGGGTTCAAACTGGAATGGCATGGTGAGCAAAAAAACGATGGATTTAGGCCCAGATCTCTGTACTGGGGTGAATGTATGACATTGTTCTGCATTCTGTCCATCAACTGTTGGTTTTGCATTTGTCACCCCGAGTGGGATGGGTATGCCCATACGTGGGTCCCGTGCTCTCCATGCCACTGGAATCAAGCTATCCTGGCTGAAGAGGGGTGAAACAACGAAACCGGTCCTAGGATGCTTGTTTCCAGTCCAGGGAGGACCTGGCTTGGCAGTTCGGGCTGGACTGTTCCCATGAGGCACAGGGTCAAGACTAATTTGCATATGGCTGGGTTCAAACTGGAATGGCATGGTGAGCAAAAAAATTATGGATTTAGGCCCAGATCTCTGTACTGGGGTGAATGTATGACATTGTTCTGCATTCTGTCTATCAACTGTTGGGTTTGCATTAGCCACCCCGAGTGGGACGGGTAGGCCCAGATGTGGGTCCCGTGCTCTACATGCCACTGGAATGAAGCTATCCTGGCTGAAGAGGGGTGAAACCCCGAAACCATTCCTAGGATGCTTGTATCCAGTCCAGGGAGGACCTGGCTTGGCAGTTCAGGCTAGACTGTTCCCATGAGGCACAGGGTCAAAACTGATTTTCATATGGCTGGGTTCAAACTGGAATGGAATGGTGATCAAAAAAACAATGGATTTAGGCCCAGATCTCTGTACTGGGGTGAATGTATGACATTGTTCTGCATTCTGTCCATCAACGGATGGTTTTGCATTTGTCACCCCCGAGTGGGATGGGTATGCCCAGACGTGGGTTCCGTGCTCTCCATGCCACTGGAATCAAGCTATCCTGGCTGAAGAGGGGTGAAACCCCGAAACCGGTCCTAGGATGCTTTTTTCCAGTCCAGGGAGGACCTGGCTTGGCAGTTCGGGCTGGACTGTTCCCATGAGGCACAGGGTCAAGACTAATTTGCATATGGCTGGGTTCAAACTGGAATGGCATGGTGAGCAAAAAAACAATGGATTTAGGCCCAGATCTCTGTACTGGGGAGAATGAATGACATTGTTCTGCATTCTGTCCATCAACTGTTGGCTTTGCATTTGTCACCCCGAGTGGGACGGGTATGCCCAGAAGCGGGTCCCGTGCTCTCTATGCCACTGGAATCAAGCTACCCTGGCTGAAGAGGGGTGAAACCCCGAAACCGGTCTTAGGATGCTTGTTTCCAGTCCAGGGAAGACCTGGCTTGGCAGTTCAGGCTGGACTGTTCCCATGAGGCCCAGGGTCAAGACGGACTTGCATATGGCTGAGTTCAAACTGGAATGACATGGTGAGCAAAAAAACGATGGATTTAGGCCCAGATCTCTGTACTGGGGTGAATGTATGACATTGTTCTGCATTCTGTCCATCAACTGTTGGTTTTGCATTTGTCACCCCGAGTGGGATGGGTATGCCCAGACGTGGGTCCCGTGCTCTCCATGCCACTGGAATCAAGCTATCCTGGCTGAAGAGGGGTGAAACTCCGAAACCGGTCCTAGGATGCTTGTTTCCAGGCCAGGGAGGACCTTTCTTGGCAGTTCGAGCTGGACTGTTCCCATGAGGCACAGGGTCAAGACTGATTTGCATATGGCTGGGTTCAAACTGGAATGGCATGGTGAGCAAAAGAACGATGGATTTAGGCCCAGATCTCTGTACTGGGGTGAATGTATGACATTGTTCTGCATTCTGTCCATCAACTGTTGGTTTTGCATTTGTCAGCCCGAGTTGGGCGGATATGCCCAGAGGGGGTTCCCGTGATCTCCATGCCACTGGAATCAAGCTAACCTGGCTGAAGAGGGGTGAAACCCCGAAACCGGTCCTAGGATGCTTGTTTCCAGTCCAGGGAGGACCTGGCTTGGCAGTTCAGGCTGGACTGTTCCCATGAGGCACAGGGTCAAGACTCATTTGCATATGGCTGGGTTCAAACTGGAATGGCATGGTGAGCAAAAAAACGATGGATTTAGGGGCAGATCTCTGTACTGTGGTGAATGTATGACATTGTTCTGCATTCTGTCCATCAACTGTTGGCTGTGTATTTGTCACCCCGAGTGGGACGGGTATGCCCAGACGTGGATCCCGTGCTCTCCATCCCACTGGAATCAAGCTATCCTGGCTGAAGAGGGGTGAAACCCCGAAACCGGTCCTAAGATGCTTGTTTCCAGTCCAGGGAGGACCTGGCTTGGCAGTTCAGGCTGGACTGTTCCCATGAGGCACAGGGTCAAGACTCATTTGCATATGGCTGGGTCCAAACTGGAATGGCATGGTGAGCAAACAAACGATGGATTTATGCCCAGATCTCTGTACTGGGGTGAATGTATGACATTGTTCTGCATTCTGTCCATCAACTGTTTGCTTTGTATTTGTCACCCCGAGTGGGACGGGTATGCCCAGACGTGGATCCCGTGCTCTCCATCCCACTGGAATCAAGCTATCCTGGCTGAAGAGGTGTGAAACCCCGAAACCGGTCCTAGGATGCTTGTTTTCAGTCCAGGGAGGACCTGGCTTGGCAGTTCGGGCTGGACTGTTCCCATGAGGCACAGGGTCAAGACTAATTTGCATATGGCTGGGTTCAAACTGGAATGGCATGGTGAGCAAAAAAACGATGGCTTTAGGCCCAGATCTCTGTTCTGGGGTGAATGTATGACATTGTTCTGCATTCTGTCCATCAACTGTTGGTTTTGCATTTGTCACCACGAGTGGAACGGGTATGCCCAGACGTGGGTCCCGTGCTCTCCATGCCACTGGAATAAAGCTATCCTGGCTGAAGAGGGGTGAAACCCCTAAACCAGTCCTAGGATGCTTGTATCCAGTCCAGGGAGGACCGGGCTTGGCAGTTTGGGCTGGACTGTTACCATGAGGCACAGGGTCAAAAATGATTTGCATTTGGCTGGGTTCAAACTTGAATGGCATGGTGAGCAAAAAAAATCAATGGATTTAGGCCCAGGTCTCTGTACTGGGGAGAATGTTTGACATTGTTCTGCATTCTGTCCATCAACTGTTGGTTTTGCATTTGTCACCCCGAGTGGGACGGGTATGCCCAGACTTGGATCCCGTGCTCTCCGTCCCACTGGAATCAAGGTATCATGGCTGAAGAGGGGTGAAACCCCGAAACCGGTCCTAGGATGCTTGTTTCCAGTCCAGGGAGGACCTGGCTTGGCAGTTCAGGCTGGACTGTTCCAATGAGGCACAGGGTCAAGACGGATTTGCATATGGCTGAGTTCAAACTGGAATGACATGGTGAGCAAAAAAACGATGGATTTAGGCCCAGATCTCTGTACTGGGGTGAATGTATGACATTGTTCTGCATTCTGTCCATCAACTGTTGGTTTTGCATTTGTCACCCCGAGTGGGATGGGCATGCCCAGACATGGGTCCCGTGCTCTCCATGCCACTGGAATCAAGCTATCCTGGCTGAAGAGGGGTGAAACTCTGAAACCGGTCCTAGGATGCTTGTTTCCATGCCAGGGAGGACCTTTCTTGGCAGTTCGGGCTGGACTGTTCCCATGAGGCACAGGGTCAAGACTGATTTGCATATGGCTGGGTTCAAACTGGAATGGCATGGTGAGCAAAAAAACGATGGATTTAGGCCCAGATCTCTGTACTGGGGTGAATGTATGACATTGTTCTGCATTCTGTCCATCAACTGTTGGCTTTGCATTTGTCAGCCCGAGTGGAGCGGATATGCCCAGACGGGGTTCCTGTGCTCTCCATGCCACTGGAATCAAGCTAACCTGGCTGAAGAGGGGTGAAACCCTGAAACCGGTCCTAGGATGCTTGTTTCCAGTCCAGGGAGGACCTGGCTTGGCAGTTCAGGCTGGACTGTTCCCATGAGCCACAGGGTCAAGACTCATTTGCATATGGCTGGGTTCAAACTGGAATGGCATGGTGAGCAAAAAAACGATGGATTTAGGCCCAGATCTCTGTACTGGGGTGAATGTATGACATTGTTCTGCATTCTGTCCATCAACTGTTGGCTTTGTATTTGTCACCCCGAGTGGGACGGGTATGCCCAGACGAGGATCCCGTGCTCTCCATCCCACTGGAATCAAGCTATCCTGGCTGAAGAGGGGTGAAACCCCGAAACTGGTCCTAGGATGCTTGTTTGCAGTCCAGGGAAGACCTGGGTTGGCCGTTCAGGCTGGACAGTTCCCATGAGTCACAGTGTCAAGACTGATTTGCATGTGGCTGGGTTCAAACTGGAAAGGCATGGTGAGCAAAAAAACAATGAATTTAGGCCCAGATCTCTGTACTGGGGTGAATGTATGACATTGTTCTACATTCTGTCCATCAACTGTTGGTTTTGCATTTGTCACCCCGAGTGGAACGGGTATGCCCAGACGTGGGTACCGTGCTCTCCATGCCACTGGAATCAAGCTATCCTGGCTGAAGAGGGGTAAAACCCCGAAACCAGTCCTAGGATGCTTGTATTCAGTCCAGGGAGGACCTGACTTGGCAGTTCGGGCTAGACTGTTCCCATGAGGCACAGGGTCAAAACTGATTTGCATATGGCTGGGTTCAAACTGGAATGGCATGGTGAGCAAAAAAACAATGGATTTAGGCCCAGATCTCTGTACTGGGGTGAATGTATGACATTGTTCTGCATTCTGTCCATCTACGGATGGTTTTGCATTTGTCATCCCGAGTGGGATGGGTATGCCCAGACACGGGTCCTGCGCTCTCCATGCCTCTGAAATCAAGCTATCCAGGCTGAAGAGGGGTGAAACCCCGAAACCGGTCCTAGGATGCTTGTTTCCAGTCCAGGGAGGACCTGGCTTGGCAGTTCGGGCTGGACTGTTCCCATGAGGCACAGGGTCAAGACTAATTTGCATATGGCTGGGTTCAAACTGGAATGGCATGGTGAGCAAAAAAACGATGAATTTAGGCCCAGATCTCTGTACTGGGGTGAATGTATGACATTGTTCTGCATTCTGTCCATCAACTGTTGGTTTTGCATTTGTCACCACGAGTGGAAAGGGTATGCCCAGACGTGGGTCCCGTGCTCTCCATTCCACTGGAATCAAGCTATCCTGGCTGAAGAGGGGTGAAACCCCTAAAACAGTCCTAGGATGCTTGTATCCAGTCCAGGGAGGACCGGGCTTGGCAGTTTGGGCTGGACTGTTACCATGAGGCACAGGGTCAAAAATGATTTGCATTTGGCTGGGTTCAAACTTGAATGGCATGGTGAGCAAAAAAAATCAATGGATTTAGGCCCAGGTCTCTGTACTGGGGTGAATGTATGACATTGTTCTGTATTCTGTCCATCAACTGTTGGTTTTGCATTTGTCAGCCCGAGTGGGGCGGATATGCCCAGACGTGGTTCCCGTGCTCTCCATGCCACTGGAATCAAGCTAACCTGGCTGAAGAGGGGTGAAACCCCGAAACCGGTCCTAGGATGCTTGTTTCCAGTCCAGGGAGGACCTGGCTTGGCAGTTCAGGCTGGACTGTTCCCATGAGGCACAGGGTCAAGACTCATTTGCATATGGCTGGGTTCAAACTGGAATGGCATGGTGAGCAAAAAAACAATGGCTTTAGGCCCAGATCTCTGTACTGGGGTGAATGTATGACATTGTTCTGCATTCTGTCCATCAACTGTTGGCTTTGTATTTGTCACCCCGAGTGGGACGGGTATGCCCAGACGTGGATCCCGTGCTCTCCATCCCACTGGAATCAAGCTATCCTGGCTGAAGAGGGGTGAAACCCCGAAACCGGTCCTAGGATGCTTGTTTGTAGTCCAGGGAAGACCTGGGTTGGCCGTTCAGGCTGGACTGTTCCCATGAGTCACAGGGTCAAGACTGATTTGCATGTGGCTGGGTTCAAACTGGAATGGCATGGTGAGCAAAAAAACAATGAATTTAGGCCCAGATCTCTGTACTGGGGAGAATGTATGACATTGTTCTACATTCTGTCCATCAACTGTTGGTTTTGCATTTGTCACCCCGAGTGGAACGGGTATGCCCAGACGTGGGTACCGTGCTCTCCATGCCACTGGAATCAAGCTATCCTGGCTGAAGAGGGGTGAAACCCCGAAACCAGTCCTAGGATGCTTGTATCCAGTTCAGGGAGGACCTGGCTTGGCAGTTCGGGCTAGACTGTTCCCATGAGGCACAGGGTCAAAACTGATTTGCATATGGCTGGGTTCAAACTGGAATGGCATGGTGAGCAAAAAAACAATGGATTTAGGCCCAGATCTCTGTACTGGGGTGAATGTATGACATTGTTCTGCATTCTGTCCATCAACGGATGGTTTTGCATTTGTCACCCCGAGTGGGACGGGTTCCCCCAGACGTGGGTCCCGTGCTCTCCATGCCACTGGAATCAAGCTGTCCTGGCTGAAGAGGGGTGAAACCCCGAAACCAGTCCCAGGATGCCTGTTTCCAGTCCAGGGAGGAACTGGCTTGGCAGTTCGGGCTGGACAGTTCCCATGAGGCACCCGGTGAAGACTGATTTGCATATGGCTGGGTAATACTGGAATGGCATGGTGAGCAAAAAACACGATGGATTTAGGCCCAGATCTCTGTACTGGGGTGAATGTATGACATTGTTCTGCATTCTGTCCATCAACTGGTGGTTTTGCATTTCTCAGCCCGAGTGGGGCGGATATGCCCAGACGTTGTTTCTGTGCTCTCCATGCCACTGGAATCAAGCTAACCTGGCTGAAGAGGGGTGAAACCCCGAAACTTGTCCTAGGATGCTTGTTTCCAGTCCAGGGAGGACCTGGCTTGGCAGTTCAGGCTGAACTGTTCCCATGAGGCACAGGGTCAAGACTGATTTGCATATGGCTGGGTTCAAACTGGAATGGCATGGTGAGCAAAAAAACGATGGATTTAGGCCCAGATCTCTGTACTGGGGTGAATATATGACATTGTTATACATTCTGTCCATCAACTGTTGGTTTTGCATTTGTCACCCCGAGTGGAACGGGTATGCCCAGTCATGGGTACCGTGCTCTCCATGCCACTGGAATCAAGCTATCCTGGCTGAAGAGGGGTGAAACCCCGAAACCAGTCCTAGGATGCATGTATCCAGTCCAGGGAGGACCTGGCTTGGCAGTTCAGGTTAGACTGTTCCCATTCGGCACAGGGTCAAAACTGATTTGCATATGGCTGGGTTCAAACTAGAATGGAATGGTGATCAAAAAAACAATGGATTTAGGCCCAGACCTCTGTACTGGGGTGAATGTATGACATTGTTCTGCATTCTGTCCATCAACGGATGGTTTTGCATTTGTCACCCCGAGTGGGATGGGTGTGCCCAGACGTGGGTCCTGTGCTTTCCATGCCTCTGGAATCAAGCTATCCAGACTGAAGAGGGGTGAAACCCCGAAACCAGTCCTAGGATGCATGTATCCAGTCCAGGGAGGACCTGGCTTGGCAGTTCAGGTTAGACTGTTCCCATGAGGCACAGGGTCAAAACTGATTTGCATATGGCTGGGTTCAAACTGGAATGGAATGGTGATCAAAAAAACGATGGATTTAGGCCCAGATCTCTGTACTGGGGTGAATGTATGACATTGTTCTGCATTCTGTCCATCAACTGTTGGATTTGCATTACTCACCACGAGTGGAACTGGTATGCTGAGACGTAGGTCTCATGCTCTCCATGCCACTGGAATCAAGCTATCCTGGCTGAAGAGGGGTGAAACCCCGAAACCGGTCCTAGGATGCTTGTTTCCAGTCCAGGGAGGACCTTTCTTGGCAGTTCGGGCTGGACTGTTACCATGAGGCACAGGGTCAAGACTGATTTGCATATGGCTGGGTTCAAACTGGAATGGCATGGTGAGCAAAAAACGATGGATTTAGGCCCAGATCTCTGTACTGGGGTGAATGTATGACATTGTTCTGCATTCTGTCCATCGACTGTTGGTTTTGCATTTGTCACCCGAGTGGGACGGGTATGCCCAGAAGCGGGTCCCGTGCTCTCCATGCCACTGGAATCAAGCTACCCTGGCTGAAGAGGGGTGAAACCCCGAAACCGGTCTTAGGATGCTTGTTTCCAGTCCAGGGAGGATCTGGCTTGGCAGTTCAGGCTGGACTGTTCCCATGAGGCACAGGGTCAAGACTCATTTTCATATGGCTGGGTTCAAACTGGAATGGCATGCTGAGCAAAAAAAAGATGGATTTAGGCCCAGATCTCTGTACTGGGGTGATTGTATGACATTGTTCTGCATTCTGTCCATCAACTGTTGGCTTTATATTTGTCACCCCGAGTGGGACGGGTATGCCCAGACGTGGATCCCGTGCTCTCCATCCCACTGGAATCAAGCTATCCTGGCTGAAGAGGGGTGAAACCCCGAAACCGGTCCTAGGATGCTTGTTTGCAGTCCAGGGAAGACCTGGGTTGGCCGTTGAGGCTGGACTGTTCCCATGAGTCACAGGGTCAAAACTGATTTGCATGTGGCTGGATTCAAACTGGAATGGCATGGTGATCAAAAAAACAATGGATTTAGGCCCAGATCTCTGTACTGGGGTGAATGTATGACATTGTTCTGCATTCTGTCCATCAACGGATGGTTTTGCATTTGTCACCCCGAGTGAGATGGGTATGCCCAGACGTGGGTCCTGTGCTCTCCATGCCTCTGGAATCAAGCTATCCAGGCTGAAGAGGGGTGAAACCCCGAAACCGGTCCTAGGATGCTTGTTTCCAGTCCAGGGAGGACCTGGCTTGGCAGTTCGGGCTGGACTGTTCCCATGAGGCACAAGGTCAAGACTAATTTGCATATGGCTGGGTTCAAACTGGAATGGCATGGTGACCAAAAAAACGATGGATTTCGGCCCAGATCTCTGTACTGGGGTGAATGTATGACATTGTTCTGCATTCTGTTCATCAACTGTTGGTTTTGTATTTGTCACCCCGAGTGGGACTGGAGCCCCCAGACGTGGGTCCCGTGCTCTCCATGCCACTGGAATCAAGCTGTCCTGGCTGAAAAGGGGTGAAACCCCGAAACCAGTCCTAGGATGTCTGTTTCCAGTCCAGGGAGGAACTGACTTGGCAGTTTGGGCTGGACTGTTCCCATGAGGCACAGGGTGAAGACTGATTTGCATATGTCTGGGTTTATACTGGAATGGCATGGTGAGCAAAAAAACGATGGATTTAGGCCCAGATCTCTATACTGGGGTGAATGTATGACATTGTTCTGCTTTCTGTCCATCAACTGTTGGTTTCGCATTTGTCACCCCGAGTGGGACGGGTATGCCCAGACGTAGGTCTCATGCTCTCCATGCCACTGGAATCAAGCTATCCTGGCTGAAGAGGGGTGAAACCCCGAAACCGGTCCTAGGATGCTTGTTTCCAGTCCAGGGAGGACCTGGCTAGGCTGTTCGGGCTGGACTGTTCCCATGAGGCACAGGGTCAAGACTGATTTGCATATGGCTGGGTTCAAACTGGAATGGCATGGTGAGCAAAAAAACGATGGATTTAGGCCCAGATCTCTGTACTGGGGTGAATGTATGACATTGTTCTGCATTCTGTCCATCAACTGTTGGTTTTGCATTTGTCACCCCGAGTGGGATGGGTATGCCCATACGTGGGTCCCGTGCTCTCCATGCCACTGGAATCAAGCTATCCTGGCTGAAGAGGGGTGAAACAACGAAACCGGTCCTAGGATGCTTGTTTCCAGTCCAGGGAGGACCTGGCTTGGCAGTTCGGGCTGGACTGTTCCCATGAGGCACAGGGTCAAGACTAATTTGCATATGGCTGGGTTCAAACTGGAATGGCATGGTGAGCAAAAAAATTATGGATTTAGGCCCAGATCTCTGTACTGGGGTGAATGTATGACATTGTTCTGCATTCTGTCTATCAACTGTTGGGTTTGCATTAGCCACCCCGAGTGGGACGGGTAGGCCCAGATGTGGGTCCCGTGCTCTACATGCCACTGGAATGAAGCTATCCTGGCTGAAGAGGGGTGAAACCCCGAAACCATTCCTAGGATGCTTGTATCCAGTCCAGGGAGGACCTGGCTTGGCAGTTCAGGCTAGACTGTTCCCATGAGGCACAGGGTCAAAACTGATTTTCATATGGCTGGGTTCAAACTGGAATGGAATGGTGATCAAAAAAACAATGGATTTAGGCCCCGATCTCTGTACTGGGGTGAATGTATGACATTGTTCTGCATTCTGTCCATCAACGGATGGTTTTGCATTTGTCACCCCCGAGTGGGATGGGTATGCCCAGACGTGGGTCCCGTGCTCTCCATGCCACTGGAATCAAGCTATCCTGGCTGAAGAGGGGTGAAACCCCGAAACCGGTCCTAGGATGCTTTTTTCCAGTCCAGGGAGGACCTGGCTTGGCAGTTCGGGCTGGACTGTTCCCATGAGGCACAGGGTCAAGACTAATTTGCATATGGCTGGGTTCAAACTGGAATGGCATGGTGAGCAAAAAAACAATGGATTTAGGCCCAGATCTCTGTACTGGGGAGAATGAATGACATTGTTCTGCATTCTGTCCATCAACTGTTGGCTTTGCATTTGTCACCCCGAGTGGGACGGGTATGCCCAGAAGCGGGTCCCGTGCTCTCTATGCCACTGGAATCAAGCTACCCTGGCTGAAGAGGGGTGAAACCCCGAAACCGGTCTTAGGATGCTTGTTTCCAGTCCAGGGAAGACCTGGCTTGGCAGTTCAGGCTGGACTGTTCCCATGAGGCCCAGGGTCAAGACGGACTTGCATATGGCTGAGTTCAAACTGGAATGACATGGTGAGCAAAAAAACGATGGATTTAGGCCCAGATCTCTGTACTGGGGTGAATGTATGACATTGTTCTGCATTCTGTCCATCAACTGTTGGTTTTGCATTTGTCACCCCGAGTGGGATGGGTATGCCCAGACGTGGGTCCCGTGCTCTCCATGCCACTGGAATCAAGCTATCCTGGCTGAAGAGGGGTGAAACTCCGAAACCGGTCCTAGGATGCTTGTTTCCAGGCCAGGGAGGACCTTTCTTGGCAGTTCGAGCTGGACTGTTCCCATGAGGCACAGGGTCAAGACTGATTTGCATATGGCTGGGTTCAAACTGGAATGGCATGGTGAGCAAAAGAACGATGGATTTAGGCCCAGATCTCTGTACTGGGGTGAATGTATGACATTGTTCTGCATTCTGTCCATCAACTGTTGGTTTTGCATTTGTCAGCCCGAGTTGGGCGGATATGCCCAGAGGGGGTTCCCGTGATCTCCATGCCACTGGAATCAAGCTAACCTGGCTGAAGAGGGGTGAAACCCCGAAACCGGTCCTAGGATGCTTGTTTCCAGTCCAGGGAGGACCTGGCTTGGCAGTTCAGGCTGGACTGTTCCCATGAGGCACAGGGTCAAGACTCATTTGCATATGGCTGGGTTCAAACTGGAATGGCATGGTGAGCAAAAAAACGATGGATTTAGGGGCAGATCTCTGTACTGTGGTGAATGTATGACATTGTTCTGCATTCTGTCCATCAACTGTTGGCTGTGTATTTGTCACCCCGAGTGGGACGGGTATGCCCAGACGTGGATCCCGTGCTCTCCATCCCACTGGAATCAAGCTATCCTGGCTGAAGAGGGGTGAAACCCCGAAACCGGTCCTAAGATGCTTGTTTCCAGTCCAGGGAGGACCTGGCTTGGCAGTTCAGGCTGGACTGTTCCCATGAGGCACAGGGTCAAGACTCATTTGCATATGGCTGGGTCCAAACTGGAATGGCATGGTGAGCAAACAAACGATGGATTTATGCCCAGATCTCTGTACTGGGGTGAATGTATGACATTGTTCTGCATTCTGTCCATCAACTGTTTGCTTTGTATTTGTCACCCCGAGTGGGACGGGTATGCCCAGACGTGGATCCCGTGCTCTCCATCCCACTGGAATCAAGCTATCCTGGCTGAAGAGGTGTGAAACCCCGAAACCGGTCCTAGGATGCTTGTTTTCAGTCCAGGGAGGACCTGGCTTGGCAGTTCGGGCTGGACTGTTCCCATGAGGCACAGGGTCAAGACTAATTTGCATATGGCTGGGTTCAAACTGGAATGGCATGGTGAGCAAAAAAACGATGGCTTTAGGCCCAGATCTCTGTTCTGGGGTGAATGTATGACATTGTTCTGCATTCTGTCCATCAACTGTTGGTTTTGCATTTGTCACCACGAGTGGAACGGGTATGCCCAGACGTGGGTCCCGTGCTCTCCATGCCACTGGAATAAAGCTATCCTGGCTGAAGAGGGGTGAAACCCCTAAACCAGTCCTAGGATGCTTGTATCCAGTCCAGGGAGGACCGGGCTTGGCAGTTTGGGCTGGACTGTTACCATGAGGCACAGGGTCAAAAATGATTTGCATTTGGCTGGGTTCAAACTTGAATGGCATGGTGAGCAAAAAAAATCAATGGATTTAGGCCCAGGTCTCTGTACTGGGGAGAATGTTTGACATTGTTCTGCATTCTGTCCATCAACTGTTGGTTTTGCATTTGTCACCCCGAGTGGGACGGGTATGCCCAGACTTGGATCCCGTGCTCTCCGTCCCACTGGAATCAAGGTATCATGGCTGAAGAGGGGTGAAACCCCGAAACCGGTCCTAGGATGCTTGTTTCCAGTCCAGGGAGGACCTGGCTTGGCAGTTCAGGCTGGACTGTTCCAATGAGGCACAGGGTCAAGACGGATTTGCATATGGCTGAGTTCAAACTGGAATGACATGGTGAGCAAAAAAACGATGGATTTAGGCCCAGATCTCTGTACTGGGGTGAATGTATGACATTGTTCTGCATTCTGTCCATCAACTGTTGGTTTTGCATTTGTCACCCCGAGTGGGATGGGCATGCCCAGACATGGGTCCCGTGCTCTCCATGCCACTGGAATCAAGCTATCCTGGCTGAAGAGGGGTGAAACTCTGAAACCGGTCCTAGGATGCTTGTTTCCAGGCCAGGGAGGACCTTTCTTGGCAGTTCGGGCTGGACTGTTCCCATGAGGCACAGGGTCAAGACTGATTTGCATATGGCTGGGTTCAAACTGGAATGGCATGGTGAGCAAAAAAACGATGGATTTAGGCCCAGATCTCTGTACTGGGGTGAATGTATGACATTGTTCTGCATTCTGTCCATCAACTGTTGGCTTTGCATTTGTCAGCCCGAGTGGAGCGGATATGCCCAGACGGGGTTCCTGTGCTCTCCATGCCACTGGAATCAAGCTAACCTGGCTGAAGAGGGGTGAAACCCTGAAACCGGTCCTAGGATGCTTGTTTCCAGTCCAGGGAGGACCTGGCTTGGCAGTTCAGGCTGGACTGTTCCCATGAGGCACAGGGTCAAGACTCATTTGCATATGGCTGGGTTCAAACTGGAATGGCATGGTGAGCAAAAAAACGATGGATTTAGGCCCAGATCTCTGTACTGGGGTGAATGTATGACATTGTTCTGCATTCTGTCCATCAACTGTTGGCTTTGTATTTGTCACCCCGAGTGGGACGGGTATGCCCAGACGAGGATCCCGTGCTCTCCATCCCACTGGAATCAAGCTATCCTGGCTGAAGAGGGGTGAAACCCCGAAACTGGTCCTAGGATGCTTGTTTGCAGTCCAGGGAAGACCTGGGTTGGCCGTTCAGGCTGGACAGTTCCCATGAGTCACAGTGTCAAGACTGATTTGCATGTGGCTGGGTTCAAACTGGAAAGGCATGGTGAGCAAAAAAACAATGAATTTAGGCCCAGATCTCTGTACTGGGGTGAATGTATGACATTGTTCTACATTCTGTCCATCAACTGTTGGTTTTGCATTTGTCACCCCGAGTGGAACGGGTATGCCCAGACGTGGGTACCGTGCTCTCCATGCCACTGGAATCAAGCTATCCTGGCTGAAGAGGGGTAAAACCCCGAAACCAGTCCTAGGATGCTTGTATTCAGTCCAGGGAGGACCTGACTTGGCAGTTCGGGCTAGACTGTTCCCATGAGGCACAGGGTCAAAACTGATTTGCATATGGCTGGGTTCAAACTGGAATGGCATGGTGAGCAAAAAAACAATGGATTTAGGCCCAGATCTCTGTACTGGGGTGAATGTATGACATTGTTCTGCATTCTGTCCATCTACGGATGGTTTTGCATTTGTCATCCCGAGTGGGATGGGTATGCCCAGACACGGGTCCTGCGCTCTCCATGCCTCTGAAATCAAGCTATCCAGGCTGAAGAGGGGTGAAACCCCGAAACCGGTCCTAGGATGCTTGTTTCCAGTCCAGGGAGGACCTGGCTTGGCAGTTCGGGCTGGACTGTTCCCATGAGGCACAGGGTCAAGACTAATTTGCATATGGCTGGGTTCAAACTGGAATGGCATGGTGAGCAAAAAAACGATGAATTTAGGCCCAGATCTCTGTACTGGGGTGAATGTATGACATTGTTCTGCATTCTGTCCATCAACTGTTGGTTTTTGCATTTGTCACCACGAGTGGAAAGGGTATGCCCAGACGTGGGTCCCGTGCTCTCCATTCCACTGGAATCAAGCTATCCTGGCTGAAGAGGGGTGAAACCCCTAAAACAGTCCTAGGATGCTTGTATCCAGTCCAGGGAGGACCGGGCTTGGCAGTTTGGGCTGGACTGTTACCATGAGGCACAGGGTCAAAAATGATTTGCATTTGGCTGGGTTCAAACTTGAATGGCATGGTGAGCAAAAAAAATCAATGGATTTAGGCCCAGGTCTCTGTACTGGGGTGAATGTATGACATTGTTCTGTATTCTGTCCATCAACTGTTGGTTTTGCATTTGTCAGCCCGAGTGGGGCGGATATGCCCAGACGTGGTTCCCGTGCTCTCCATGCCACTGGAATCAAGCTAACCTGGCTGAAGAGGGGTGAAACCCCGAAACCGGTCCTAGGATGCTTGTTTCCAGTCCAGGGAGGACCTGGCTTGGCAGTTCAGGCTGGACTGTTCCCATGAGGCACAGGGTCAAGACTCATTTGCATATGGCTGGGTTCAAACTGGAATGGCATGGTGAGCAAAAAAACAATGGCTTTAGGCCCAGATCTCTGTACTGGGGTGAATGTATGACATTGTTCTGCATTCTGTCCATCAACTGTTGGCTTTGTATTTGTCACCCCGAGTGGGACGGGTATGCCCAGACGTGGATCCCGTGCTCTCCATCCCACTGGAATCAAGCTATCCTGGCTGAAGAGGGGTGAAACCCCGAAACCGGTCCTAGGATGCTTGTTTGTAGTCCAGGGAAGACCTGGGTTGGCCGTTCAGGCTGGACTGTTCCCATGAGTCACAGGGTCAAGACTGATTTGCATGTGGCTGGGTTCAAACTGGAATGGCATGGTGAGCAAAAAAACAATGAATTTAGGCCCAGATCTCTGTACTGGGGAGAATGTATGACATTGTTCTACATTCTGTCCATCAACTGTTGGTTTTGCATTTGTCACCCCGAGTGGAACGGGTATGCCCAGACGTGGGTACCGTGCTCTCCATGCCACTGGAATCAAGCTATCCTGGCTGAAGAGGGGTGAAACCCCGAAACCAGTCCTAGGATGCTTGTATCCAGTTCAGGGAGGACCTGGCTTGGCAGTTCGGGCTAGACTGTTCCCATGAGGCACAGGGTCAAAACTGATTTGCATATGGCTGGGTTCAAACTGGAATGGCATGGTGAGCAAAAAAACAATGGATTTAGGCCCAGATCTCTGTACTGGGGTGAATGTATGACATTGTTCTGCATTCTGTCCATCAACGGATGGTTTTGCATTTGTCACCCCGAGTGGGACGGGTTCCCCCAGACGTGGGTCCCGTGCTCTCCATGCCACTGGAATCAAGCTGTCCTGGCTGAAGAGGGGTGAAACACCGAAACCAGTCCCAGGATGCCTGTTTCCAGTCCAGGGAGGAACTGGCTTGGCAGTTCGGGCTGGACAGTTCCCATGAGGCACCCGGTGAAGACTGATTTGCATATGGCTGGGTAATACTGGAATGGCATGGTGAGCAAAAAACACGATGGATTTAGGCCCAGATCTCTGTACTGGGGTGAATGTATGACATTGTTCTGCATTCTGTCCATCAACTGGTGGTTTTGCATTTCTCAGCCCGAGTGGGGCGGATATGCCCAGACGTTGTTTCTGTGCTCTCCATGCCACTGGAATCAAGCTAACCTGGCTGAAGAGGGGTGAAACCCCGAAACTTGTCCTAGGATGCTTGTTTCCAGTCCAGGGAGGACCTGGCTTGGCAGTTCAGGCTGAACTGTTCCCATGAGGCACAGGGTCAAGACTGATTTGCATATGGCTGGGTTCAAACTGGAATGGCATGGTGAGCAAAAAAACGATGGATTTAGGCCCAGATCTCTGTACTGGGGTGAATATATGACATTGTTATACATTCTGTCCATCAACTGTTGGTTTTGCATTTGTCACCCCGAGTGGAACGGGTATGCCCAGTCATGGGTACCGTGCTCTCCATGCCACTGGAATCAAGCTATCCTGGCTGAAGAGGGGTGAAACCCCGAAACCAGTCCTAGGATGCATGTATCCAGTCCAGGGAGGACCTGGCTTGGCAGTTCAGGTTAGACTGTTCCCATTCGGCACAGGGTCAAAACTGATTTGCATATGGCTGGGTTCAAACTAGAATGGAATGGTGATCAAAAAAACAATGGATTTAGGCCCAGACCTCTGTACTGGGGTGAATGTATGACATTGTTCTGCATTCTGTCCATCAACGGATGGTTTTGCATTTGTCACCCCGAGTGGAACTGGTATGCTGAGACGTAGGTCTCATGCTCTCCATGCCACTGGAATCAAGCTATCCTGGCTGAAGAGGGGTGAAACCCCGAAACCGGTCCTAGGATGCTTGTTTCCAGTCCAGGGAGGACCTTTCTTGGCAGTTCGGGCTGGACTGTTACCATGAGGCACAGGGTCAAGACTGATTTGCATATGGCTGGGTTCAAACTGGAATGGCATGGTGAGCAAAAAACGATGGATTTAGGCCCAGATCTCTGTACTGGGGTGAATGTATGACATTGTTCTGCATTCTGTCCATCGACTGTTGGTTTTGCATTTGTCACCCGAGTGGGACGGGTATGCCCAGAAGCGGGTCCCGTGCTCTCCATGCCACTGGAATCAAGCTACCCTGGCTGAAGAGGGGTGAAACCCCGAAACCGGTCTTAGGATGCTGGTTTCCAGTCCAGGGAGGATCTGGCTTGGCAGTTCAGGCTGGACTGTTCCCATGAGGCACAGGGTCAAGACTCATTTTCATATGGCTGGGTTCAAACTGGAATGGCATGCTGAGCAAAAAAAAGATGGATTTAGGCCCAGATCTCTGTACTGGGGTGATTGTATGACATTGTTCTGCATTCTGTCCATCAACTGTTGGCTTTATATTTGTCACCCCGAGTGGGACGGGTATGCCCAGACGTGGATCCCGTGCTCTCCATCCCACTGGAATCAAGCTATCCTGGCTGAAGAGGGGTGAAACCCCGAAACCGGTCCTAGGATGCTTGTTTGCAGTCCAGGGAAGACCTGGGTTGGCCGTTGAGGCTGGACTTTTCCCATGAGTCACAGGGTCAAAACTGATTTGCATGTGGCTGGATTCAAACTGGAATGGAATGGTGATCAAAAAAACAATGGATTTAGGCCCAGATCTCTGTACTGGGGTGAATGTATGACATTGTTCTGCATTCTGTCCATCAACGGATGGTTTTGCATTTGTCACCCCGAGTGAGATGGGTATGCCCAGACGTGGGTCCTGTGCTCTCCATGCCTCTGGAATCAAGCTATCCAGGCTGAAGAGGGGTGAAACCCCGAAACCGGTCCTAGGATGCTTGTTTCCAGTCCAGGGAGGACCTGGCTTGGCAGTTCGGGCTGGACTGTTCCCATGAGGCACAAGGTCAAGACTAATTTGCATATGGCTGGGTTCAAACTGGAATGGCATGGTGACCAAAAAAACGATGGATTTCGGCCCAGATCTCTGTACTGGGGTGAATGTATGACATTGTTCTGCATTCTGTTCATCAACTGTTGGTTTTGTATTTGTCACCCCGAGTGGGACTGGAGCCCCCAGACGTGGGTCCCGTGCTCTCCATGCCACTGGAATCAAGCTGTCCTGGCTGAAAAGGGGTGAAACCCCGAAACCAGTCCTAGGATGTCTGTTTCCAGTCCAGGGAGGAACTGACTTGGCAGTTTGGGCTGGACTGTTCCCATGAGGCACAGGGTGAAGACTGATTTGCATATGTCTGGGTTTATACTGGAATGGCATGGTGAGCAAAAAAACGATGGATTTAGGCCCAGATCTCTATACTGGGGTGAATGTATGACATTGTTCTGCTTTCTGTCCATCAACTGTTGGTTTCGCATTTGTCACCCCGAGTGGGACGGGTATGCCCAGACGTAGGTCTCATGCTCTCCATGCCACTGGAATCAAGCTATCCTGGCTCAAGAGGGGTGAAACCCCGAAACCGGTCCTAGGATGCTTGTTTCCAGTCCAGGGAGGACCTGGCTAGGCTGTTCGGGCTGGACTGTTCCCATGAGGCACAGGGTCAAGACTGATTTGCATATGGCTGGGTTCAAACTGGAATGGCATGGTGAGCAAAAAAACGATGGATTTAGGCCCAGATCTCTGTACTGGGGTGAATGTATGACATTGTTCTGCATTCTGTCCATCAACTGTTGGTTTTGCATTTGTCACCCCGAGTGGGATGGGTATGCCCATACGTGGGTCCCGTGCTCTCCATGCCACTGGAATCAAGCTATCCTGGCTGAAGAGGGGTGAAACAACGAAACCGGTCCTAGGATGCTTGTTTCCAGTCCAGGGAGGACCTGGCTTGGCAGTTCGGGCTGGACTGTTCCCATGAGGCACAGGGTCAAGACTAATTTGCATATGGCTGGGTTCAAACTGGAATGGCATGGTGAGCAAAAAAATTATGGATTTAGGCCCAGATCTCTGTACTGGGGTGAATGTATGACATTGTTCTGCATTCTGTCTATCAACTGTTGGGTTTGCATTAGCCACCCCGAGTGGGACGGGTAGGCCCAGATGTGGGTCCCGTGCTCTACATGCCACTGGAATGAAGCTATCCTGGCTGAAGAGGGGTGAAACCCCGAAACCATTCCTAGGATGCTTGTATCCAGTCCAGGGAGGACCTGGCTTGGCAGTTCAGGCTAGACTGTTCCCATGAGGCACAGGGTCAAAACTGATTTTCATATGGCTGGGTTCAAACTGGAATGGAATGGTGATCAAAAAAACAATGGATTTAGGCCCAGATCTCTGTACTGGGGTGAATGTATGACATTGTTCTGCATTCTGTCCATCAACGGATGGTTTTGCATTTGTCACCCCCGAGTGGGATGGGTATGCCCAGACGTGGGTCCCGTGCTCTCCATGCCACTGGAATCAAGCTATCCTGGCTGAAGAGGGGTGAAACCCCGAAACCGGTCCTAGGATGCTTTTTTCCAGTCCAGGGAGGACCTGGCTTGGCAGTTCGGGCTGGACTGTTCCCATGAGGCACAGGGTCAAGACTAATTTGCATATGGCTGGGTTCAAACTGGAATGGCATGGTGAGCAAAAAAACAATGGATTTAGGCCCAGATCTCTGTACTGGGGAGAATGAATGACATTGTTCTGCATTCTGTCCATCAACTGTTGGCTTTGCATTTGTCACCCCGAGTGGGACGGGTATGCCCAGAAGCGGGTCCCGTGCTCTCTATGCCACTGGAATCAAGCTACCCTGGCTGAAGAGGGGTGAAACCCCGAAACCGGTCTTAGGATGCTTGTTTCCAGTCCAGGGAAGACCTGGCTTGGCAGTTCAGGCTGGACTGTTCCCATGAGGCCCAGGGTCAAGACGGACTTGCATATGGCTGAGTTCAAACTGGAATGACATGGTGAGCAAAAAAACGATGGATTTAGGCCCAGATCTCTGTACTGGGGTGAATGTATGACATTGTTCTGCATTCTGTCCATCAACTGTTGGTTTTGCATTTGTCACCCCGAGTGGGATGGGTATGCCCAGACGTGGGTCCCGTGCTCTCCATGCCACTGGAATCAAGCTATCCTGGCTGAAGAGGGGTGAAACTCCGAAACCGGTCCTAGGATGCTTGTTTCCAGGCCAGGGAGGACCTTTCTTGGCAGTTCGAGCTGGACTGTTCCCATGAGGCACAGGGTCAAGACTGATTTGCATATGGCTGGGTTCAAACTGGAATGGCATGGTGAGCAAAAGAACGATGGATTTAGGCCCAGATCTCTGTACTGGGGTGAATGTATGACATTGTTCTGCATTCTGTCCATCAACTGTTGGTTTTGCATTTGTCAGCCCGAGTTGGGCGGATATGCCCAGAGGGGGTTCCCGTGATCTCCATGCCACTGGAATCAAGCTAACCTGGCTGAAGAGGGGTGAAACCCCGAAACCGATCCTAGGATGCTTGTTTCCAGTCCAGGGAGGACCTGGCTTGGCAGTTCAGGCTGGACTGTTCCCATGAGGCACAGGGTCAAGACTCATTTGCATATGGCTGGGTTCAAACTGGAATGGCATGGTGAGCAAAAAAACGATGGATTTAGGGGCAGATCTCTGTACTGTGGTGAATGTATGACATTGTTCTGCATTCTGTCCATCAACTGTTGGCTGTGTATTTGTCACCCCGAGTGGGACGGGAATGCCCAGACGTGGATCCCGTGCTCTCCATCCCACTGGAATCAAGCTATCCTGGCTGAAGAGGGGTGAAACCCCGAAACCGGTCCTAAGATGCTTGTTTCCAGTCCAGGGAGGACCTGGCTTGGCAGTTCAGGCTGGACTGTTCCCATGAGGCACAGGGTCAAGACTCATTTGCATATGGCTGGGTCCAAACTGGAATGGCATGGTGAGCAAACAAACGATGGATTTATGCCCAGATCTCTGTACTGGGGTGAATGTATGACATTGTTCTGCATTCTGTCCATCAACTGTTTGCTTTGTATTTGTCACCCCGAGTGGGACGGGTATGCCCAGACGTGGATCCCGTGCTCTCCATCCCACTGGAATCAAGCTATCCTGGCTGAAGAGGTGTGAAACCCCGAAACCGGTCCTAGGATGCTTGTTTTCAGTCCAGGGAGGACCTGGCTTGGCAGTTCGGGCTGGACTGTTCCCATGAGGCACAGGGTCAAGACTAATTTGCATATGGCTGGGTTCAAACTGGAATGGCATGGTGAGCAAAAAAACGATGGCTTTAGGCCCAGATCTCTGTTCTGGGGTGAATGTATGACATTGTTCTGCATTCTGTCCATCAACTGTTGGTTTTGCATTTGTCACCACGAGTGGAACGGGTATGCCCAGACGTGGGTCCCGTGCTCTCCATGCCACTGGAATAAAGCTATCCTGGCTGAAGAGGGGTGAAACCCCTAAACCAGTCCTAGGATGCTTGTATCCAGTCCAGGGAGGACCGGGCTTGGCAGTTTGGGCTGGACTGTTACCATGAGGCACAGGGTCAAAAATGATTTGCATTTGGCTGGGTTCAAACTTGAATGGCATGGTGAGCAAAAAAAATCAATGGATTTAGGCCCAGGTCTCTGTACTGGGGAGAATGTTTGACATTGTTCTGCATTCTGTCCATCAACTGTTGGTTTTGCATTTGTCACCCCGAGTGGGACGGGTATGCCCAGACTTGGATCCCGTGCTCTCCGTCTCACTGGAATCAAGGTATCATGGCTGAAGAGGGGTGAAACCCCGAAACCGGTCCTAGGATGCTTGTTTCCAGTCCAGGGAGGACCTGGCTTGGCAGTTCAGGCTGGACTGTTCCAATGAGGCACAGGGTCAAGACGGATTTGCATATGGCTGAGTTCAAACTGGAATGACATGGTGAGCAAAAAAACGATGGATTTAGGCCCAGATCTCTGTACTGGGGTGAATGTATGACATTGTTCTGCATTCTGTCCATCAACTGTTGGTTTTGCATTTGTCACCCCGAGTGGGATGGGCATGCCCAGACATGGGTCCCGTGCTCTCCATGCCACTGGAATCAAGCTATCCTGGCTGAAGAGGGGTGAAACTCTGAAACCGGTCCTAGGATGCTTGTTTCCAGGCCAGGGAGGACCTTTCTTGGCAGTTCGGGCTGGACTGTTCCCATGAGGCACAGGGTCAAGACTGATTTGCATATGGCTGGGTTCAAACTGGAATGGCATGGTGAGCAAAAAAACGATGGATTTAGGCCCAGATCTCTGTACTGGGGTGAATGTATGACATTGTTCTGCATTCTGTCCATCAACTGTTGGCTTTGCATTTGTCAGCCCGAGTGGAGCGGATATGCCCAGACGGGGTTCCTGTGCTCTCCATGCCACTGGAATCAAGCTAACCTGGCTGAAGAGGGGTGAAACCCTGAAACCGGTCCTAGGATGCTTGTTTCCAGTCCAGGGAGGACCTGGCTTGGCAGTTCAGGCTGGACTGTTCTCATGAGGCACAGGGTCAAGACTCATTTGCATATGGCTGGGTTCAAACTGGAATGGCATGGTGAGCAAAAAAACGATGGATTTAGGCCCAGATCTCTGTACTGGGGTGAATGTATGACATTGTTCTGCATTCTGTCCATCAACTGTTGGCTTTGTATTTGTCACCCCGAGTGGGACGGGTATGCCCAGACGAGGATCCCGTGCTCTCCATCCCACTGGAATCAAGCTATCCTGGCTGAAGAGGGGTGAAACCCCGAAACTGGTCCTAGGATGCTTGTTTGCAGTCCAGGGAAGACCTGGGTTGGCCGTTCAGGCTGGACAGTTCCCATGAGTCACAGTGTCAAGACTGATTTGCATGTGGCTGGGTTCAAACTGGAAAGGCATGGTGAGCAAAAAAACAATGAATTTAGGCCCAGATCTCTGTACTGGGGTGAATGTATGACATTGTTCTACATTCTGTCCATCAACTGTTGGTTTTGCATTTGTCACCCCGAGTGGAACGGGTATGCCCAGACGTGGGTACCGTGCTCTCCATGCCACTGGAATCAAGCTATCCTGGCTGAAGAGGGGTAAAACCCCGAAACCAGTCCTAGGATGCTTGTATTCAGTCCAGGGAGGACCTGACTTGGCAGTTCGGGCTAGACTGTTCCCATGAGGCACAGGGTCAAAACTGATTTGCATATGGCTGGGTTCAAACTGGAATGGCATGGTGAGCAAAAAAACAATGGATTTAGGCCCAGATCTCTGTACTGGGGTGAATGTATGACATTGTTCTGCATTCTGTCCATCTACGGATGGTTTTGCATTTGTCATCCCGAGTGGGATGGGTATGCCCAGACACGGGTCCTGCGCTCTCCATGCCTCTGAAATCAAGCTATCCAGGCTGAAGAGGGGTGAAACCCCGAAACCGGTCCTAGGATGCTTGTTTCCAGTCCAGGGAGGACCTGGCTTGGCAGTTCGGGCTGGACTGTTCCCATGAGGCACAGGGTCAAGACTAATTTGCATATGGCTGGGTTCAAACTGGAATGGCATGGTGAGCAAAAAAACGATGAATTTAGGCCCAGATCTCTGTACTGGGGTGAATGTATGACATTGTTCTGCATTCTGTCCATCAACTGTTGGTTTTGCATTTGTCACCAAGAGTGGAAAGGGTATGCCCAGACGTGGGTCCCGTGCTCTCCATTCCACTGGAATCAAGCTATCCTGGCTGAAGAGGGGTGAAACCCCTAAAACAGTCCTAGGATGCTTGTATCCAGTCCAGGGAGGACCGGGCTTGGCAGTTTGGGCTGGACTGTTACCATGAGGCACAGGGTCAAAAATGATTTGCATTTGGCTGGTTTCAAACTTGAATGGCATGGTGAGCAAAAAAAATCAATGGATTTAGGCCCAGGTCTCTGTACTGGGGTGAATGTATGACATTGTTCTGTATTCTGTCCATCAACTGTTGGTTTTGCATTTGTCAGCCCGAGTGGGGCGGATATGCCCAGACGTGGTTCCCGTGCTCTCCATGCCACTGGAATCAAGCTAACCTGGCTGAAGAGGGGTGAAACCCCGAAACCGGTCCTAGGATGCTTGTTTCCAGTCCAGGGAGGACCTGGCTTGGCAGTTCAGGCTGGACTGTTCCCATGAGGCACAGGGTCAAGACTCATTTGCATATGGCTGGGTTCAAACTGGAATGGCATGGTGAGCAAAAAAACAATGGCTTTAGGCCCAGATCTCTGTACTGGGGTGAATGTATGACATTGTTCTGCATTCTGTCCATCAACTGTTGGCTTTGTATTTGTCACCCCGAGTGGGACGGGTATGCCCAGACGTGGATCCCGTGCTCTCCATCCCACTGGAATCAAGCTATCCTGGCTGAAGAGGGGTGAAACCCCGAAACCGGTCCTAGGATGCTTGTTTGTAGTCCAGGGAAGACCTGGGTTGGCCGTTCAGGCTGGACTGTTCCCATGAGTCACAGGGTCAAGACTGATTTGCATGTGGCTGGGTTCAAACTGGAATGGCATGGTGAGCAAAAAAACAATGAATTTAGGCCCAGATCTCTGTACTGGGGAGAATGTATGACATTGTTCTACATTCTGTCCATCAACTGTTGGTTTTGCATTTGTCACCCCGAGTGGAACGGGTATGCCCAGACGTGGGTACCGTGCTCTCCATGCCACTGGAATCAAGCTATCCTGGCTGAAGAGGGGTGAAACCCCGAAACCAGTCCTAGGATGCTTGTATCCAGTTCAGGGAGGACCTGGCTTGGCAGTTCGGGCTAGACTGTTCCCATGAGGCACAGGGTCAAAACTGATTTGCATATGGCTGGGTTCAAACTGGAATGGCATGGTGAGCAAAAAAACAATGGATTTAGGCCCAGATCTCTGTACTGGGGTGAATGTATGACATTGTTCTGCATTCTGTCCATCAACGGATGGTTTTGCATTTGTCACCCCGAGTGGGACGGGTTCCCCCAGACGTGGGTCCCGTGCTCTCCATGCCACTGGAATCAAGCTGTCCTGGCTGAAGAGGGGTGAAACCCCGAAACCAGTCCCAGGATGCCTGTTTCCAGTCCAGGGAGGAACTGGCTTGGCAGTTCGGGCTGGACAGTTCCCATGAGGCACCCGGTGAAGACTGATTTGCATATGGCTGGGTAATACTGGAATGGCATGGTGAGCAAAAAACACGATGGATTTAGGCCCAGATCTCTGTACTGGGGTGAATGTATGACATTGTTCTGCATTCTGTCCATCAACTGGTGGTTTTGCATTTCTCAGCCCGAGTGGGGCGGATATGCCCAGACGTTGTTTCTGTGCTCTCCATGCCACTGGAATCAAGCTAACCTGGCTGAAGAGGGGTGAAACCCCGAAACTTGTCCTAGGATGCTTGTTTCCAGTCCAGGGAGGACCTGGCTTGGCAGTTCAGGCTGAACTGTTCCCATGAGGCACAGGGTCAAGACTGATTTGCATATGGCTGGGTTCAAACTGGAATGGCATGGTGAGCAAAAAAACGATGGATTTAGGCCCAGATCTCTGTACTGGGGTGAATATATGACATTGTTATACATTCTGTCCATCAACTGTTGGTTTTGCATTTGTCACCCCGAGTGGAACGGGTATGCCCAGTCATGGGTACCGTGCTCTCCATGCCACTGGAATCAAGCTATCCTGGCTGAAGAGGGGTGAAACCCCGAAACCAGTCCTAGGATGCATGTATCCAGTCCAGGGAGGACCTGGCTTGGCAGTTCAGGTTAGACTGTTCCCATTCGGCACAGGGTCAAAACTGATTTGCATATGGCTGGGTTCAAACTAGAATGGAATGGTGATCAAAAAAACAATGGATTTAGGCCCAGACCTCTGTACTGGGGTGAATGTATGACATTGTTCTGCATTCTGTCCATCAACGGATGGTTTTGCATTTGTCACCCCGAGTGGGATGGGTGTGCCCAGACGTGGGTCCTGTGCTTTCCATGCCTCTGGAATCAAGCTATCCAGACTGAAGAGGGGTGAAACCCCGAAACCAGTCCTAGGATGCATGTATCCAGTCCAGGGAGGACCTGGCTTGGCAGTTCAGGTTAGACTGTTCCCATGAGGCACAGGGTCAAAACTGATTTGCATATGGCTGGGTTCAAACTGGAATGGAATGGTGATCAAAAAAACGATAGATTTAGGCCCAGATCTCTGTACTGGGGTGAATGTATGACATTGTTCTGCATTCTGTCCATCAACTGTTGGATTTGCATTACTCACCACGAGTGGAACTGGTATGCTGAGACGTAGGTCTCATGCTCTCCATGCCACTGGAATCAAGCTATCCTGGCTGAAGAGGGGTGAAACCCCGAAACCGGTCCTAGGATGCTTGTTTCCAGTCCAGGGAGGACCTTTCTTGGCAGTTCGGGCTGGACTGTTACCATGAGGCACAGGGTCAAGACTGATTTGCATATGGCTGGGTTCAAACTGGAATGGCATGGTGAGCAAAAAACGATGGATTTAGGCCCAGATCTCTGTACTGGGGTGAATGTATGACATTGTTCTGCATTCTGTCCATCGACTGTTGGTTTTGCATTTGTCACCCGAGTGGGACGGGTATGCCCAGAAGCGGGTCCCGTGCTCTCCATGCCACTGGAATCAAGCTACCCTGGCTGAAGAGGGGTGAAACCCCGAAACCGATCTTAGGATGCTTGTTTCCAGTCCAGGGAGGATCTGGCTTGGCAGTTCAGGCTGGACTGTTCCCATGAGGCACAGGGTCAAGACTCATTTTCATATGGCTGGGTTCAAACTGGAATGGCATGCTGAGCAAAAAAAAGATGGATTTAGGCCCAGATCTCTGTACTGGGGTGATTGTATGACATTGTTCTGCATTCTGTCCATCAACTGTTGGCTTTATATTTGTCACCCCGAGTGGGACGGGTATGCCCAGACGTGGATCCCGTGCTCTCCATCCCACTGGAATCAAGCTATCCTGGCTGAAGAGGGGTGAAACCCCGAAACCGGTCCTAGGATGCTTGTTTGCAGTCCAGGGAAGACCTGGGTTGGCCGTTGAGGCTGGACTGTTCCCATGAGTCACAGGGTCAAAACTGATTTGCATGTGGCTGGATTCAAACTGGAATGGCATGGTGATCAAAAAAACAATGGATTTAGGCCCAGATCTCTGTACTGGGGTGAATGTATGACATTGTTCTGCATTCTGTCCATCAACGGATGGTTTTGCATTTGTCACCCCGAGTGAGATGGGTATGCCCAGACGTGGGTCCTGTGCTCTCCATGCCTCTGGAATCAAGCTATCCAGGCTGAAGAGGGGTGAAACCCCGAAACCGGTCCTAGGATGCTTGTTTCCAGTCCAGGGAGGACCTGGCTTGGCAGTTCGGGCTGGACTGTTCCCATGAGGCACAAGGTCAAGACTAATTTGCATATGGCTGGGTTCAAACTGGAATGGCATGGTGACCAAAAAAACGATGGATTTCGGCCCAGATCTCTGTACTGGGGTGAATGTATGACATTGTTCTGCATTCTGTTCATCAACTGTTGGTTTTGTATTTGTCACCCCGAGTGGGACTGGAGCCCCCAGACGTGGGTCCCGTGCTCTCCATGCCACTGGAATCAAGCTGTCCTGGCTGAAAAGGGGTGAAACCCCGAAACCAGTCCTAGGATGTCTGTTTCCAGTCCAGGGAGGAACTGACTTGGCAGTTTGGGCTGGACTGTTCCCATGAGGCACAGGGTGAAGACTGATTTGCATATGTCTGGGTTTATACTGGAATGGCATGGTGAGCAAAAAAACGATGGATTTAGGCCCAGATCTCTATACTGGGGTGAATGTATGACATTGTTCTGCTTTCTGTCCATCAACTGTTGGTTTCGCATTTGTCACCCCGAGTGGGACGGGTATGCCCAGACGTAGGTCTCATGCTCTCCATGCCACTGGAATCAAGCTATCCTGGCTGAAGAGGGGTGAAACCCCGAAACCGGTCCTAGGATGCTTGTTTCCAGTCCAGGGAGGACCTGGCTAGGCTGTTCGGGCTGGACTGTTCCCATGAGGCACAGGGTCAAGACTGATTTGCATATGGCTGGGTTCAAACTGGAATGGCATGGTGAGCAAAAAAACGATGGATTTAGGCCCAGATCTCTGTACTGGGGTGAATGTATGACATTGTTCTGCATTCTGTCCATCAACTGTTGGTTTTGCATTTGTCACCCCGAGTGGGATGGGTATGCCCATACGTGGGTCCCGTGCTCTCCATGCCACTGGAATCAAGCTATCCTGGCTGAAGAGGGGTGAAACAACGAAACCGGTCCTAGGATGCTTGTTTCCAGTCCAGGGAGGACCTGGCTTGGCAGTTCGGGCTGGACTGTTCCCATGAGGCACAGGGTCAAGACTAATTTGCATATGGCTGGGTTCAAACTGGAATGGCATGGTGAGCAAAAAAATTATGGATTTAGGCCCAGATCTCTGTACTGGGGTGAATGTATGACATTGTTCTGCATTCTGTCTATCAACTGTTGGGTTTGCATTAGCCACCCCGAGTGGGACGGGTAGGCCCAGATGTGGGTCCCGTGCTCTACATGCCACTGGAATGAAGCTATCCTGGCTGAAGAGGGGTGAAACCCCGAAACCATTCCTAGGATGCTTGTATCCAGTCCAGGGAGGACCTGGCTTGGCAGTTCAGGCTAGACTGTTCCCATGAGGCACAGGGTCAAAACTGATTTTCATATGGCTGGGTTCAAACTGGAATGGAATGGTGATCAAAAAAACAATGGATTTAGGCCCCGATCTCTGTACTGGGGTGAATGTATGACATTGTTCTGCATTCTGTCCATCAACGGATGGTTTTGCATTTGTCACCCCCGAGTGGGATGGGTATGCCCAGACGTGGGTCCCGTGCTCTCCATGCCACTGGAATCAAGCTATCCTGGCTGAAGAGGGGTGAAACCCCGAAACCGGTCCTAGGATGCTTTTTTCCAGTCCAGGGAGGACCTGGCTTGGCAGTTCGGGCTGGACTGTTCCCATGAGGCACAGGGTCAAGACTAATTTGCATATGGCTGGGTTCAAACTGGAATGGCATGGTGAGCAAAAAAACAATGGATTTAGGCCCAGATCTCTGTACTGGGGAGAATGAATGACATTGTTCTGCATTCTGTCCATCAACTGTTGGCTTTGCATTTGTCACCCCGAGTGGGACGGGTATGCCCAGAAGCGGGTCCCGTGCTCTCTATGCCACTGGAATCAAGCTACCCTGGCTGAAGAGGGGTGAAACCCCGAAACTGGTCTTAGGATGCTTGTTTCCAGTCCAGGGAAGACCTGGCTTGGCAGTTCAGGCTGGACTGTTCCCATGAGGCCCAGGGTCAAGACGGACTTGCATATGGCTGAGTTCAAACTGGAATGACATGGTGAGCAAAAAAACGATGGATTTAGGCCCAGATCTCTGTACTGGGGTGAATGTATGACATTGTTCTGCATTCTGTCCATCAACTGTTGGTTTTGCATTTGTCACCCCGAGTGGGATGGGTATGCCCAGACGTGGGTCCCGTGCTCTCCATGCCACTGGAATCAAGCTATCCTGGCTGAAGAGGGGTGAAACTCCGAAACCGGTCCTAGGATGCTTGTTTCCAGGCCAGGGAGGACCTTTCTTGGCAGTTCGAGCTGGACTGTTCCCATGAGGCACAGGGTCAAGACTGATTTGCATATGGCTGGGTTCAAACTGGAATGGCATGGTGAGCAAAAGAACGATGGATTTAGGCCCAGATCTCTGTACTGGGGTGAATGTATGACATTGTTCTGCATTCTGTCCATCAACTGTTGGTTTTGCATTTGTCAGCCCGAGTTGGGCGGATATGCCCAGAGGGGGTTCCCGTGATCTCCATGCCACTGGAATCAAGCTAACCTGGCTGAAGAGGGGTGAAACCCCGAAACCGGTCCTAGGATGCTTGTTTCCAGTCCAGGGAGGACCTGGCTTGGCAGTTCAGGCTGGACTGTTCCCATGAGGCACAGGGTCAAGACTCATTTGCATATGGCTGGGTTCAAACTGGAATGGCATGGTGAGCAAAAAAACAATGGCTTTAGGCCCAGATCTCTGTACTGGGGTGAATGTATGACATTGTTCTGCATTCTGTCCATCAACTGTTGGCTTTGTATTTGTCACCCCGAGTGGGACGGGTATGCCCAGACGTGGATCCCGTGCTCTCCATCCCACTGGAATCAAGCTATCCTGGCTGAAGAGGGGTGAAACCCCGAAACCGGTCCTAGGATGCTTGTTTGTAGTCCAGGGAAGACCTGGGTTGGCCGTTCAGGCTGGACTGTTCCCATGAGTCACAGGGTCAAGACTGATTTGCATGTGGCTGGGTTCAAACTGGAATGGCATGGTGAGCAAAAAAACAATGAATTTAGGCCCAGATCTCTGTACTGGGGAGAATGTATGACATTGTTCTACATTCTGTCCATCAACTGTTGGTTTTGCATTTGTCACCCCGAGTGGAACGGGTATGCCCAGACGTGGGTACCGTGCTCTCCATGCCACTGGAATCAAGCTATCCTGGCTGAAGAGGGGTGAAACCCCGAAACCAGTCCTAGGATGCTTGTATCCAGTTCAGGGAGGACCTGGCTTGGCAGTTCGGGCTAGACTGTTCCCATGAGGCACAGGGTCAAAACTGATTTGCATATGGCTGGGTTCAAACTGGAATGGCATGGTGAGCAAAAAAACAATGGATTTAGGCCCAGATCTCTGTACTGGGGTGAATGTATGACATTGTTCTGCATTCTGTCCATCAACGGATGGTTTTGCATTTGTCACCCCGAGTGGGACGGGTTCCCCCAGACGTGGGTCCCGTGCTCTCCATGCCACTGGAATCAAGCTGTCCTGGCTGAAGAGGGGTGAAACCCCGAAACCAGTCCCAGGATGCCTGTTTCCAGTCCAGGGAGGAACTGGCTTGGCAGTTCGGGCTGGACAGTTCCCATGAGGCACCCGGTGAAGACTGATTTGCATATGGCTGGGTAATACTGGAATGGCATGGTGAGCAAAAAACACGATGGATTTAGGCCCAGATCTCTGTACTGGGGTGAATGTATGACATTGTTCTGCATTCTGTCCATCAACTGGTGGTTTTGCATTTCTCAGCCCGAGTGGGGCGGATATGCCCAGACGTTGTTTCTGTGCTCTCCATGCCACTGGAATCAAGCTAACCTGGCTGAAGAGGGGTGAAACCCCGAAACTTGTCCTAGGATGCTTGTTTCCAGTCCAGGGAGGACCTGGCTTGGCAGTTCAGGCTGAACTGTTCCCATGAGGCACAGGGTCAAGACTGATTTGCATATGGCTGGGTTCAAACTGGAATGGCATGGTGAGCAAAAAAACGATGGATTTAGGCCCAGATCTCTGTACTGGGGTGAATATATGACATTGTTATACATTCTGTCCATCAACTGTTGGTTTTGCATTTGTCACCCCGAGTGGAACGGGTATGCCCAGTCATGGGTACCGTGCTCTCCATGCCACTGGAATCAAGCTATCCTGGCTGAAGAGGGGTGAAACCCCGAAACCAGTCCTAGGATGCATGTATCCAGTCCAGGGAGGACCTGGCTTGGCAGTTCAGGTTAGACTGTTCCCATTCGGCACAGGGTCAAAACTGATTTGCATATGGCTGGGTTCAAACTAGAATGGAATGGTGATCAAAAAAACAATGGATTTAGGCCCAGACCTCTGTACTGGGGTGAATGTATGACATTGTTCTGCATTCTGTCCATCAACGGATGGTTTTGCATTTGTCACCCCGAGTGGGATGGGTGTGCCCAGACGTGGGTCCTGTGCTTTCCATGCCTCTGGAATCAAGCTATCCAGACTGAAGAGGGGTGAAACCCCGAAACCAGTCCTAGGATGCATGTATCCAGTCCAGGGAGGACCTGGCTTGGCAGTTCAGGTTAGACTGTTCCCATGAGGCACAGGGTCAAAACTGATTTGCATATGGCTGGGTTCAAACTGGAATGGAATGGTGATCAAAAAAACGATAGATTTAGGCCCAGATCTCTGTACTGGGGTGAATGTATGACATTGTTCTGCATTCTGTCCATCAACTGTTGGATTTGCATTACTCACCACGAGTGGAACTGGTATGCTGAGACGTAGGTCTCATGCTCTCCATGCCACTGGAATCAAGCTATCCTGGCTGAAGAGGGGTGAAACCCCGAAACCGGTCCTAGGATGCTTGTTTCCAGTCCAGGGAGGACCTTTCTTGGCAGTTCGGGCTGGACTGTTACCATGAGGCACAGGGTCAAGACTGATTTGCATATGGCTGGGTTCAAACTGGAATGGCATGGTGAGCAAAAAACGATGGATTTAGGCCCAGATCTCTGTACTGGGGTGAATGTATGACATTGTTCTGCATTCTGTCCATCGACTGTTGGTTTTGCATTTGTCACCCGAGTGGGACGGGTATGCCCAGAAGCGGGTCCCGTGCTCTCCATGCCACTGGAATCAAGCTACCCTGGCTGAAGAGGGGTGAAACCCCGAAACCGATCTTAGGATGCTTGTTTCCAGTCCAGGGAGGATCTGGCTTGGCAGTTCAGGCTGGACTGTTCCCATGAGGCACAGGGTCAAGACTCATTTTCATATGGCTGGGTTCAAACTGGAATGGCATGCTGAGCAAAAAAAAGATGGATTTAGGCCCAGATCTCTGTACTGGGGTGATTGTATGACATTGTTCTGCATTCTGTCCATCAACTGTTGGCTTTATATTTGTCACCCCGAGTGGGACGGGTATGCCCAGACGTGGATCCCGTGCTCTCCATCCCACTGGAATCAAGCTATCCTGGCTGAAGAGGGGTGAAACCCCGAAACCGGTCCTAGGATGCTTGTTTGCAGTCCAGGGAAGACCTGGGTTGGCCGTTGAGGCTGGACTGTTCCCATGAGTCACAGGGTCAAAACTGATTTGCATGTGGCTGGATTCAAACTGGAATGGCATGGTGATCAAAAAAACAATGGATTTAGGCCCAGATCTCTGTACTGGGGTGAATGTATGACATTGTTCTGCATTCTGTCCATCAACGGATGGTTTTGCATTTGTCACCCCGAGTGAGATGGGTATGCCCAGACGTGGGTCCTGTGCTCTCCATGCCTCTGGAATCAAGCTATCCAGGCTGAAGAGGGGTGAAACCCCGAAACCGGTCCTAGGATGCTTGTTTCCAGTCCAGGGAGGACCTGGCTTGGCAGTTCGGGCTGGACTGTTCCCATGAGGCACAAGGTCAAGACTAATTTGCATATGGCTGGGTTCAAACTGGAATGGCATGGTGACCAAAAAAACGATGGATTTCGGCCCAGATCTCTGTACTGGGGTGAATGTATGACATTGTTCTGCATTCTGTTCATCAACTGTTGGTTTTGTATTTGTCACCCCGAGTGGGACTGGAGCCCCCAGACGTGGGTCCCGTGCTCTCCATGCCACTGGAATCAAGCTGTCCTGGCTGAAAAGGGGTGAAACCCCGAAACCAGTCCTAGGATGTCTGTTTCCAGTCCAGGGAGGAACTGACTTGGCAGTTTGGGCTGGACTGTTCCCATGAGGCACAGGGTGAAGACTGATTTGCATATGTCTGGGTTTATACTGGAATGGCATGGTGAGCAAAAAAACGATGGATTTAGGCCCAGATCTCTATACTGGGGTGAATGTATGACATTGTTCTGCTTTCTGTCCATCAACTGTTGGTTTCGCATTTGTCACCCCGAGTGGGACGGGTATGCCCAGACGTAGGTCTCATGCTCTCCATGCCACTGGAATCAAGCTATCCTGGCTGAAGAGGGGTGAAACCCCGAAACCGGTCCTAGGATGCTTGTTTCCAGTCCAGGGAGGACCTGGCTAGGCTGTTCGGGCTGGACTGTTCCCATGAGGCACAGGGTCAAGACTGATTTGCATATGGCTGGGTTCAAACTGGAATGGCATGGTGAGCAAAAAAACGATGGATTTAGGCCCAGATCTCTGTACTGGGGTGAATGTATGACATTGTTCTGCATTCTGTCCATCAACTGTTGGTTTTGCATTTGTCACCCCGAGTGGGATGGGTATGCCCATACGTGGGTCCCGTGCTCTCCATGCCACTGGAATCAAGCTATCCTGGCTGAAGAGGGGTGAAACAACGAAACCGGTCCTAGGATGCTTGTTTCCAGTCCAGGGAGGACCTGGCTTGGCAGTTCGGGCTGGACTGTTCCCATGAGGCACAGGGTCAAGACTAATTTGCATATGGCTGGGTTCAAACTGGAATGGCATGGTGAGCAAAAAAATTATGGATTTAGGCCCAGATCTCTGTACTGGGGTGAATGTATGACATTGTTCTGCATTCTGTCTATCAACTGTTGGGTTTGCATTAGCCACCCCGAGTGGGACGGGTAGGCCCAGATGTGGGTCCCGTGCTCTACATGCCACTGGAATGAAGCTATCCTGGCTGAAGAGGGGTGAAACCCCGAAACCATTCCTAGGATGCTTGTATCCAGTCCAAGGAGGACCTGGCTTGGCAGTTCAGGCTAGACTGTTCCCATGAGGCACAGGGTCAAAACTGATTTTCATATGGCTGGGTTCAAACTGGAATGGAATGGTGATCAAAAAAACAATGGATTTAGGCCCCGATCTCTGTACTGGGGTGAATGTATGACATTGTTCTGCATTCTGTCCATCAACGGATGGTTTTGCATTTGTCACCCCCGAGTGGGATGGGTATGCCCAGACGTGGGTCCCGTGCTCTCCATGCCACTGGAATCAAGCTATCCTGGCTGAAGAGGGGTGAAACCCCGAAACCGGTCCTAGGATGCTTTTTTCCAGTCCAGGGAGGACCTGGCTTGGCAGTTCGGGCTGGACTGTTCCCATGAGGCACAGGGTCAAGACTAATTTGCATATGGCTGGGTTCAAACTGGAATGGCATGGTGAGCAAAAAAACAATGGATTTAGGCCCAGATCTCTGTACTGGGGAGAATGAATGACATTGTTCTGCATTCTGTCCATCAACTGTTGGCTTTGCATTTGTCACCCCGAGTGGGACGGGTATGCCCAGAAGCGGGTCCCGTGCTCTCTATGCCACTGGAATCAAGCTACCCTGGCTGAAGAGGGGTGGAACCCCGAAACTGGTCTTAGGATGCTTGTTTCCAGTCCAGGGAAGACCTGGCTTGGCAGTTCAGGCTGGACTGTTCCCATGAGGCCCAGGGTCAAGACGGACTTGCATATGGCTGCGTTCAAACTGGAATGACATGGTGAGCAAAAAAACGATGGATTTAGGCCCAGATCTCTGTACTGGGGTGAATGTATGACATTGTTCTGCATTCTGTCCATCAACTGTTGGTTTTGCATTTGTCACCCCGAGTGGGATGGGTATGCCCAGACGTGGGTCCCGTGCTCTCCATGCCACTGGAATCAAGCTATCCTGGCTGAAGAGGGGTGAAACTCCGAAACCGGTCCTAGGATGCTTGTTTCCAGGCCAGGGAGGACCTTTCTTGGCAGTTCGAGCTGGACTGTTCCCATGAGGCACAGGGTCAAGACTGATTTGCATATGGCTGGGTTCAAACTGGAATGGCATGGTGAGCAAAAGAACGATGGATTTAGGCCCAGATCTCTGTACTGGGGTGAATGTATGACATTGTTCTGCATTCTGTCCATCAACTGTTGGTTTTGCATTTGTCAGCCCGAGTTGGGCGGATATGCCCAGAGGGGGTTCCCGTGATCTCCATGCCACTGGAATCAAGCTAACCTGGCTGAAGAGGGGTGAAACCCCGAAACCGGTCCTAGGATGCTTGTTTCCAGTCCAGGGAGGACCTGGCTTGGCAGTTCAGGCTGGACTGTTCCCATGAGGCACAGGGTCAAGACTCATTTGCATATGGCTGGGTTCAAACTGGAATGGCATGGTGAGCAAAAAAACGATGGATTTAGGGGCAGATCTCTGTACTGTGGTGAATGTATGACATTGTTCTGCATTCTGTCCATCAACTGTTGGCTGTGTATTTGTCACCCCGAGTGGGACGGGTATGCCCAGACGTGGATCCCATGCTCTCCATCCCACTGGAATCAAGCTATCCTGGCTGAAGAGGGGTGAAACCCCGAAACCGGTCCTAAGATGCTTGTTTCCAGTCCAGGGAGGACCTGGCTTGGCAGTTCAGGCTGGACTGTTCCCATGAGGCACAGGGTCAAGACTCATTTGCATATGGCTGGGTCCAAACTGGAATGGCATGGTGAGCAAACAAACGATGGATTTATGCCCAGATCTCTGTGCTGGGGTGAATGTATGACATTGTTCTGCATTCTGTCCATCAACTGTTTGCTTTGTATTTGTCACCCCGAGTGGGACGGGTATGCCCAGACGTGGATCCCGTGCTCTCCATCCCACTGGAATCAAGCTATCCTGGCTGAAGAGGTGTGAAACCCCGAAACCGGTCCTAGGATGCTTGTTTTCAGTCCAGGGAGGACCTGGCTTGGCAGTTCGGGCTGGACTGTTCCCATGAGGCACAGGGTCAAGACTAATTTGCATATGGCTGGGTTCAAACTGGAATGGCATGGTGAGCAAAAAAACGATGGCTTTAGGCCCAGATCTCTGTTCTGGGGTGAATGTATGACATTGTTCTGCATTCTGTCCATCAACTGTTGGTTTTGCATTTGTCACCACGAGTGGAACGGGTATGCCCAGACGTGGGTCCCGTGCTCTCCATGCCACTGGAATAAAGCTATCCTGGCTGAAGAGGGGTGAAACCCCTAAACCAGTCCTAGGATGCTTGTATCCAGTCCAGGGAGGACCGGGCTTGGCAGTTTGGGCTGGACTGTTACCATGAGGCACAGGGTCAAAAATGATTTGCATTTGGCTGGGTTCAAACTTGAATGGCATGGTGAGCAAAAAAAATCAATGGATTTAGGCCCAGGTCTCTGTACTGGGGAGAATGTTTGACATTGTTCTGCATTCTGTCCATCAACTGTTGGTTTTGCATTTGTCACCCCGAGTGGGACGGGTATGCCCAGACTTGGATCCCGTGCTCTCCGTCCCACTGGAATCAAGGTATCATGGCTGAAGAGGGGTGAAACCCCGAAACCGGTCCTAGGATGCTTGTTTCCAGTCCAGGGAGGACCTGGCTTGGCAGTTCAGGCTGGACTGTTCCAATGAGGCACAGGGTCAAGACGGATTTGCATATGGCTGAGTTCAAACTGGAATGACATGGTGAGCAAAAAAACGATGGATTTAGGCCCAGATCTCTGTACTGGGGTGAATGTATGACATTGTTCTGCATTCTGTCCATCAACTGTTGGTTTTGCATTTGTCACCCCGAGTGGGATGGGCATGCCCAGACATGGGTCCCGTGCTCTCCATGCCACTGGAATCAAGCTATCCTGGCTGAAGAGGGGTGAAACTCTGAAACCGGTCCTAGGATGCTTGTTTCCAGGCCAGGGAGGACCTTTCTTGGCAGTTCGGGCTGGACTGTTCCCATGAGGCACAGGGTCAAGACTGATTTGCATATGGCTGGGTTCAAACTGGAATGGCATGGTGAGCAAAAAAACGATGGATTTAGGCCCAGATCTCTGTACTGGGGTGAATGTATGACATTGTTCTGCATTCTGTCCATCAACTGTTGGCTTTGCATTTGTCAGCCCGAGTGGAGCGGATATGCCCAGACGGGGTTCCTGTGCTCTCCATGCCACTGGAATCAAGCTAACCTGGCTGAAGAGGGGTGAAACCCTGAAACCGGTCCTAGGATGCTTGTTTCCAGTCCAGGGAGGACCTGGCTTGGCAGTTCAGGCTGGACTGTTCCCATGAGGCACAGGGTCAAGACTCATTTGCATATGGCTGGGTTCAAACTGGAATGGCATGGTGAGCAAAAAAACGATGGATTTAGGCCCAGATCTCTGTACTGGGGTGAATGTATGACATTGTTCTGCATTCTGTCCATCAACTGTTGGCTTTGTATTTGTCACCCCGAGTGGGACGGGTATGCCCAGACGAGGATCCCGTGCTCTCCATCCCACTGGAATCAAGCTATCCTGGCTGAAGAGGGGTGAAACCCCGAAACTGGTCCTAGGATGCTTGTTTGCAGTCCAGGGAAGACCTGGGTTGGCCGTTCAGGCTGGACAGTTCCCATGAGTCACAGTGTCAAGACTGATTTGCATGTGGCTGGGTTCAAACTGGAAAGGCATGGTGAGCAAAAAAACAATGAATTTAGGCCCAGATCTCTGTACTGGGGTGAATGTATGACATTGTTCTACATTCTGTCCATCAACTGTTGGTTTTGCATTTGTCACCCCGAGTGGAACGGGTATGCCCAGACGTGGGTACCGTGCTCTCCATGCCACTGGAATCAAGCTATCCTGGCTGAAGAGGGGTAAAACCCCGAAACCAGTCCTAGGATGCTTGTATTCAGTCCAGGGAGGACCTGACTTGGCAGTTCGGGCTAGACTGTTCCCTTGAGGCACAGGGTCAAAACTGATTTGCATATGGCTGGGTTCAAACTGGAATGGCATGGTGAGCAAAAAAACAATGGATTTAGGCCCAGATCTCTGTACTGGGGTGAATGTATGACATTGTTCTGCATTCTGTCCATCTACGGATGGTTTTGCATTTGTCATCCCGAGTGGGATGGGTATGCCCAGACACGGGTCCTGCGCTCTCCATGCCTCTGAAATCAAGCTATCCAGGCTGAAGAGGGGTGAAACCCCGAAACCGGTCCTAGGATGCTTGTTTCCAGTCCAGGGAGGACCTGGCTTGGCAGTTCGGGCTGGACTGTTCCCATGAGGCACAGGGTCAAGACTAATTTGCATATGGCTGGGTTCAAACTGGAATGGCATGGTGAGCAAAAAAACGATGAATTTAGGCCCAGATCTCTGTACTGGGGTGAATGTATGACATTGTTCTGCATTCTGTCCATCAACTGTTGGTTTTGCATTTGTCACCACGAGTGGAAAGGGTATGCCCAGACGTGGGTCCCGTGCTCTCCATTCCACTGGAATCAAGCTATCCTGGCTGAAGAGGGGTGAAACCCCTAAAACAGTCCTAGGATGCTTGTATCCAGTCCAGGGAGGACCGGGCTTGGCAGTTTGGGCTGGACTGTTACCATGAGGCACAGGGTCAAAAATGATTTGCATTTGGCTGGGTTCAAACTTGAATGGCATGGTGAGCAAAAAAAATCAATGGATTTAGGCCCAGGTCTCTGTACTGGGGTGAATGTATGACATTGTTCTGTATTCTGTCCATCAACTGTTGGTTTTGCATTTGTCAGCCCGAGTGGGGCGGATATGCCCAGACGTGGTTCCCGTGCTCTCCATGCCACTGGAATCAAGCTAACCTGGCTGAAGAGGGGTGAAACCCCGAAACCGGTCCTAGGATGCTTGTTTCCAGTCCAGGGAGGACCTGGCTTGGCAGTTCAGGCTGGACTGTTCCCATGAGGCACAGGGTCAAGACTCATTTGCATATGGCTGGGTTCAAACTGGAATGGCATGGTGAGCAAAAAAACAATGGCTTTAGGCCCAGATCTCTGTACTGGGGTGAATGTATGACATTGTTCTGCATTCTGTCCATCAACTGTTGGCTTTGTATTTGTCACCCCGAGTGGGACGGGTATGCCCAGACGTGGATCCCGTGCTCTCCATCCCACTGGAATCAAGCTATCCTGGCTGAAGAGGGGTGAAACCCCGAAACCGGTCCTAGGATGCTTGTTTGTAGTCCAGGGAAGACCTGGGTTGGCCGTTCAGGCTGGACTGTTCCCATGAGTCACAGGGTCAAGACTGATTTGCATGTGGCTGGGTTCAAACTGGAATGGCATGGTGAGCAAAAAAACAATGAATTTAGGCCCAGATCTCTGTACTGGGGAGAATGTATGACATTGTTCTACATTCTGTCCATCAACTGTTGGTTTTGCATTTGTCACCCCGAGTGGGATGGGCATGCCCAGACATGGGTCCCGTGCTCTCCATGCCACTGGAATCAAGCTATCCTGGCTGAAGAGGGGTGAAACTCTGAAACCGGTCCTAGGATGCTTGTTTCCAGGCCAGGGAGGACCTTTCTTGGCAGTTCGGGCTGGACTGTTCCCATGAGGCACAGGGTCAAGACTGATTTGCATATGGCTGGGTTCAAACTGGAATGGCATGGTGAGCAAAAAAACGATGGATTTAGGCCCAGATCTCTGTACTGGGGTGAATGTATGACATTGTTCTGCATTCTGTCCATCAACTGTTGGCTTTGCATTTGTCAGCCCGAGTGGAGCGGATATGCCCAGACGGGGTTCCTGTGCTCTCCATGCCACTGGAATCAAGCTAACCTGGCTGAAGAGGGGTGAAACCCTGAAACCGGTCCTAGGATGCTTGTTTCCAGTCCAGGGAGGACCTGGCTTGGCAGTTCAGGCTGGACTGTTCCCATGAGGCACAGGGTCAAGACTCATTTGCATATGGCTGGGTTCAAACTGGAATGGCATGGTGAGCAAAAAAACGATGGATTTAGGCCCAGATCTCTGTACTGGGGTGAATGTATGACATTGTTCTGCATTCTGTCCATCAACTGTTGGCTTTGTATTTGTCACCCCGAGTGGGACGGGTATGCCCAGACGAGGATCCCGTGCTCTCCATCCCACTGGAATCAAGCTATCCTGGCTGAAGAGGGGTGAAACCCCGAAACTGGTCCTAGGATGCTTGTTTGCAGTCCAGGGAAGACCTGGGTTGGCCGTTCAGGCTGGACAGTTCCCATGAGTCACAGTGTCAAGACTGATTTGCATGTGGCTGGGTTCAAACTGGAAAGGCATGGTGAGCAAAAAAACAATGAATTTAGGCCCAGATCTCTGTACTGGGGTGAATGTATGACATTGTTCTACATTCTGTCCATCAACTGTTGGTTTTGCATTTGTCACCCCGAGTGGAACGGGTATGCCCAGACGTGGGTACCGTGCTCTCCATGCCACTGGAATCAAGCTATCCTGGCTGAAGAGGGGTAAAACCCCGAAACCAGTCCTAGGATGCTTGTATTCAGTCCAGGGAGGACCTGACTTGGCAGTTCGGGCTAGACTGTTCCCTTGAGGCACAGGGTCAAAACTGATTTGCATATGGCTGGGTTCAAACTGGAATGGCATGGTGAGCAAAAAAACAATGGATTTAGGCCCAGATCTCTGTACTGGGGTGAATGTATGACATTGTTCTGCATTCTGTCCATCTACGGATGGTTTTGCATTTGTCATCCCGAGTGGGATGGGTATGCCCAGACACGGGTCCTGCGCTCTCCATGCCTCTGAAATCAAGCTATCCAGGCTGAAGAGGGGTGAAACCCCGAAACCGGTCCTAGGATGCTTGTTTCCAGTCCAGGGAGGACCTGGCTTGGCAGTTCGGGCTGGACTGTTCCCATGAGGCACAGGGTCAAGACTAATTTGCATATGGCTGGGTTCAAACTGGAATGGCATGGTGAGCAAAAAAACGATGAATTTAGGCCCAGATCTCTGTACTGGGGTGAATGTATGACATTGTTCTGCATTCTGTCCATCAACTGTTGGTTTTGCATTTGTCACCACGAGTGGAAAGGGTATGCCCAGACGTGGGTCCCGTGCTCTCCATTCCACTGGAATCAAGCTATCCTGGCTGAAGAGGGGTGAAACCCCTAAAACAGTCCTAGGATGCTTGTATCCAGTCCAGGGAGGACCGGGCTTGGCAGTTTGGGCTGGACTGTTACCATGAGGCACAGGGTCAAAAATGATTTGCATTTGGCTGGGTTCAAACTTGAATGGCATGGTGAGCAAAAAAAATCAATGGATTTAGGCCCAGGTCTCTGTACTGGGGTGAATGTATGACATTGTTCTGTATTCTGTCCATCAACTGTTGGTTTTGCATTTGTCAGCCCGAGTGGGGCGGATATGCCCAGACGTGGTTCCCGTGCTCTCCATGCCACTGGAATCAAGCTAACCTGGCTGAAGAGGGGTGAAACCCCGAAACCGGTCCTAGGATGCTTGTTTCCAGTCCAGGGAGGACCTGGCTTGGCAGTTCAGGCTGGACTGTTCCCATGAGGCACAGGGTCAAGACTCATTTGCATATGGCTGGGTTCAAACTGGAATGGCATGGTGAGCAAAAAAACAATGGCTTTAGGCCCAGATCTCTGTACTGGGGTGAATGTATGACATTGTTCTGCATTCTGTCCATCAACTGTTGGCTTTGTATTTGTCACCCCGAGTGGGACGGGTATGCCCAGACGTGGATCCCGTGCTCTCCATCCCACTGGAATCAAGCTATCCTGGCTGAAGAGGGGTGAAACCCCGAAACCGGTCCTAGGATGCTTGTTTGTAGTCCAGGGAAGACCTGGGTTGGCCGTTCAGGCTGGACTGTTCCCATGAGTCACAGGGTCAAGACTGATTTGCATGTGGCTGGGTTCAAACTGGAATGGCATGGTGAGCAAAAAAACAATGAATTTAGGCCCAGATCTCTGTACTGGGGAGAATGTATGACATTGTTCTACATTCTGTCCATCAACTGTTGGTTTTGCATTTGTCACCCCGAGTGGAACGGGTATGCCCAGACGTGGGTACCGTGCTCTCCATGCCACTGGAATCAAGCTATCCTGGCTGAAGAGGGGTGAAACCCCGAAACCAGTCCTAGGATGCTTGTATCCAGTTCAGGGAGGACCTGGCTTGGCAGTTCGGGCTAGACTGTTCCCATGAGGCACAGGGTCAAAACTGATTTGCATATGGCTGGGTTCAAACTGGAATGGCATGGTGAGCAAAAAAACAATGGATTTAGGCCCAGATCTCTGTACTGGGGTGAATGTATGACATTGTTCTGCATTCTGTCCATCAACGGATGGTTTTGCATTTGTCACCCCGAGTGGGACGGGTTCCCCCAGACGTGGGTCCCGTGCTCTCCATGCCACTGGAATCAAGCTGTCCTGGCTGAAGAGGGGTGAAACCCCGAAACCAGTCCCAGGATGCCTGTTTCCAGTCCAGGGAGGAACTGGCTTGGCAGTTCGGGCTGGACAGTTCCCATGAGGCACCCGGTGAAGACTGATTTGCATATGGCTGGGTAATACTGGAATGGCATGGTGAGCAAAAAACACGATGGATTTAGGCCCAGATCTCTGTACTGGGGTGAATGTATGACATTGTTCTGCATTCTGTCCATCAACTGGTGGTTTTGCATTTCTCAGCCCGAGTGGGGCGGATATGCCCAGACGTTGTTTCTGTGCTCTCCATGCCAATGGAATCAAGCTAACCTGGCTGAAGAGGGGTGAAACCCCGAAACTTGTCCTAGGATGCTTGTTTCCAGTCCAGGGAGGACCTGGCTTGGCAGTTCAGGCTGAACTGTTCCCATGAGGCACAGGGTCAAGACTGATTTGCATATGGCTGGGTTCAAACTGGAATGGCATGGTGAGCAAAAAAACGATGGATTTAGGCCCAGATCTCTGTACTGGGGTGAATATATGACATTGTTATACATTCTGTCCATCAACTGTTGGTTTTGCATTTGTCACCCCGAGTGGAACGGGTATGCCCAGTCATGGGTACCGTGCTCTCCATGCCACTGGAATCAAGCTATCCTGGCTGAAGAGGGGTGAAACCCCGAAACCAGTCCTAGGATGCATGTATCCAGTCCAGGGAGGACCTGGCTTGGCAGTTCAGGTTAGACTGTTCCCATTCGGCACAGGGTCAAAACTGATTTGCATATGGCTGGGTTCAAACTAGAATGGAATGGTGATCAAAAAAACAATGGATTTAGGCCCAGACCTCTGTACTGGGGTGAATGTATGACATTGTTCTGCATTCTGTCCATCAACGGATGGTTTTGCATTTGTCACCCCGAGTGGGATGGGTGTGCCCAGACGTGGGTCCTGTGCTTTCCATGCCTCTGGAATCAAGCTATCCAGACTGAAGAGGGGTGAAACCCCGAAACCAGTCCTAGGATGCATGTATCCAGTCCAGGGAGGACCTGGCTTGGCAGTTCAGGTTAGACTGTTCCCATGAGGCACAGGGTCAAAACTGATTTGCATATGGCTGGGTTCAAACTGGAATGGAATGGTGATCAAAAAAACGATGGATTTAGGCCCAGATCTCTGTACTGGGGTGAATGTATGACATTGTTCTGCATTCTGTCCATCAACTGTTGGATTTGCATTACTCACCACGAGTGGAACTGGTATGCTGAGACGTAGGTCTCATGCTCTCCATGCCACTGGAATCAAGCTATCCTGGCTGAAGAGGGGTGAAACCCCGAAACCGGTCCTAGGATGCTTGTTTCCAGTCCAGGGAGGACCTTTCTTGGCAGTTCGGGCTGGACTGTTACCATGAGGCACAGGGTCAAGACTGATTTGCATATGGCTGGGTTCAAACTGGAATGGCATGGTGAGCAAAAAACGATGGATTTAGGCCCAGATCTCTGTACTGGGGTGAATGTATGACATTGTTCTGCATTCTGTCCATCGACTGTTGGTTTTGCATTTGTCACCCGAGTGGGACGGGTATGCCCAGAAGCGGGTCCCGTGCTCTCCATGCCACTGGAATCAAGCTACCCTGGCTGAAGAGGGGTGAAACCCCGAAACCGGTCTTAGGATGCTTGTTTCCAGTCCAGGGAGGATCTGGCTTGGCAGTTCAGGCTGGACTGTTCCCATGAGGCACAGGGTCAAGACTCATTTTCATATGGCTGGGTTCAAACTGGAATGGCATGCTGAGCAAAAACAAGATGGATTTAGGCCCAGATCTCTGTACTGGGGTGATTGTATGACATTGTTCTGCATTCTGTCCATCAACTGTTGGCTTTATATTTGTCACCCCGAGTGGGACGGGTATGCCCAGACGTGGATCCCGTGCTCTCCATCCCACTGGAATCAAGCTATCCTGGCTGAAGAGGGGTGAAACCCCGAAACCGGTCCTAGGATGCTTGTTTGCAGTCCAGGGAAGACCTGGGTTGGCCGTTGAGGCTGGACTGTTCCCATGAGTCACAGGGTCAAAACTGATTTGCATGTGGCTGGATTCAAACTGGAATGGCATGGTGATCAAAAAAACAATGGATTTAGGCCCAGATCTCTGTACTGGGGTGAATGTATGACATTGTTCTGCATTCTGTCCATCAACGGATGGTTTTGCATTTGTCACCCCGAGTGAGATGGGTATGCCCAGACGTGGGTCCTGTGCTCTCCATGCCTCTGGAATCAAGCTATCCAGGCTGAAGAGGGGTGAAACCCCGAAACCGGTCCTAGGATGCTTGTTTCCAGTCCAGGGAGGACCTGGCTTGGCAGTTCGGGCTGGACTGTTCCCATGAGGCACAAGGTCAAGACTAATTTGCATATGGCTGGGTTCAAACTGGAATGGCATGGTGACCAAAAAAACGATGGATTTCGGCCCAGATCTCTGTACTGGGGTGAATGTATGACATTGTTCTGCATTCTGTTCATCAACTGTTGGTTTTGTATTTGTCACCCCGAGTGGGACTGGAGCCCCCAGACGTGGGTCCCGTGCTCTCCATGCCACTGGAATCAAGCTGTCCTGGCTGAAAAGGGGTGAAACCCCGAAACCAGTCCTAGGATGTCTGTTTCCAGTCCAGGGAGGAACTGACTTGGCAGTTTGGGCTGGACTGTTCCCATGAGGCACAGGGTGAAGACTGATTTGCATATGTCTGGGTTTATACTGGAATGGCATGGTGAGCAAAAAAACGATGGATTTAGGCCCAGATCTCTATACTGGGGTGAATGTATGACATTGTTCTGCTTTCTGTCCATCAACTGTTGGTTTCGCATTTGTCACCCCGAGTGGGACGGGTATGCCCAGACGTAGGTCTCATGCTCTCCATGCCACTGGAATCAAGCTATCCTGGCTCAAGAGGGGTGAAACCCCGAAACCGGTCCTAGGATGCTTGTTTCCAGTCCAGGGAGGACCTGGCTAGGCTGTTCGGGCTGGACTGTTCCCATGAGGCACAGGGTCAAGACTGATTTGCATATGGCTGGGTTCAAACTGGAATGGCATGGTGAGCAAAAAAACGATGGATTTAGGCCCAGATCTCTGTACTGGGGTGAATGTATGACATTGTTCTGCATTCTGTCCATCAACTGTTGGTTTTGCATTTGTCACCCCGAGTGGGATGGGTATGCCCATACGTGGGTCCCGTGCTCTCCATGCCACTGGAATCAAGCTATCCTGGCTGAAGAGGGGTGAAACAACGAAACCGGTCCTAGGATGCTTGTTTCCAGTCCAGGGAGGACCTGGCTTGGCAGTTCGGGCTGGACTGTTCCCATGAGGCACAGGGTCAAGACTAATTTGCATATGGCTGGGTTCAAACTGGAATGGCATGGTGAGCAAAAAAATTATGGATTTAGGCCCAGATCTCTGTACTGGGGTGAATGTATGACATTGTTCTGCATTCTGTCTATCAACTGTTGGGTTTGCATTAGCCACCCCGAGTGGGACGGGTAGGCCCAGATGTGGGTCCCGTGCTCTACATGCCACTGGAATGAAGCTATCCTGGCTGAAGAGGGGTGAAACCCCGAAACCATTCCTAGGATGCTTGTATCCAGTCCAGGGAGGACCTGGCTTGGCAGTTCAGGCTAGACTGTTCCCATGAGGCACAGGGTCAAAACTGATTTTCATATGGCTGGGTTCAAACTGGAATGGAATGGTGATCAAAAAAACAATGGATTTAGGCCCAGATCTCTGTACTGGGGTGAATGTATGACATTGTTCTGCATTCTGTCCATCAACGGATGGTTTTGCATTTGTCACCCCCGAGTGGGATGGGTATGCCCAGACGTGGGTCCCGTGCTCTCCATGCCACTGGAATCAAGCTATCCTGGCTGAAGAGGGGTGAAACCCCGAAACCGGTCCTAGGATGCTTTTTTCCAGTCCAGGAAGGACCTGGCTTGGCAGTTCGGGCTGGACTGTTCCCATGAGGCACAGGGTCAAGACTAATTTGCATATGGCTGGGTTCAAACTGGAATGGCATGGTGAGCAAAAAAACAATGGATTTAGGCCCAGATCTCTGTACTGGGGAGAATGAATGACATTGTTCTGCATTCTGTCCATCAACTGTTGGCTTTGCATTTGTCATCCCGAGTGGGACGGGTATGCCCAGAAGCGGGTCCCGTGCTCTCTATGCCACTGGAATCAAGCTACCCTGGCTGAAGAGGGGTGAAACCCCGAAACCGGTCTTAGGATGCTTGTTTCCAGTCCAGGGAAGACCTGGCTTGGCAGTTCAGGCTGGACTGTTCCCATGAGGCCCAGGGTCAAGACGGACTTGCATATGGCTGAGTTCAAACTGGAATGACATGGTGAGCAAAAAAACGATGGATTTAGGCCCAGATCTCTGTACTGGGGTGAATGTATGACATTGTTCTGCATTCTGTCCATCAACTGTTGGTTTTGCATTTGTCACCCCGAGTGGGATGGGTATGCCCAGACGTGGGTCCCGTGCTCTCCATGCCACTGGAATCAAGCTATCCTGGCTGAAGAGGGGTGAAACTCCGAAACCGGTCCTAGGATGCTTGTTTCCAGGCCAGGGAGGACCTTTCTTGGCAGTTCGAGCTGGACTGTTCCCATGAGGCACAGGGTCAAGACTGATTTGCATATGGCTGGGTTCAAACTGGAATGGCATGGTGAGCAAAAGAACGATGGATTTAGGCCCAGATCTCTGTACTGGGGTGAATGTATGACATTGTTCTGCATTCTGTCCATCAACTGTTGGTTTTGCATTTGTCAGCCCGAGTTGGGCGGATATGCCCAGAGGGGGTTCCCGTGATCTCCATGCCACTGGAATCAAGCTAACCTGGCTGAAGAGGGGTGAAACCCCGAAACCGGTCCTAGGATGCTTGTTTCCAGTCCAGGGAGGACCTGGCTTGGCAGTTCAGGCTGGACTGTTCCCATGAGGCACAGGGTCAAGACTCATTTGCATATGGCTGGGTTCAAACTGGAATGGCATGGTGAGCAAAAAAACGATGGATTTAGGGGCAGATCTCTGTACTGTGGTGAATGTATGACATTGTTCTGCATTCTGTCCATCAACTGTTGGCTGTGTATTTGTCACCCCGAGTGGGACGGGTATGCCCAGACGTGGATCCCGTGCTCTCCATCCCACTGGAATCAAGCTATCCTGGCTGAAGAGGGGTGAAACCCCGAAACCGGTCCTAAGATGCTTGTTTCCAGTCCAGGGAGGACCTGGCTTGGCAGTTCAGGCTGGACTGTTCCCATGAGGCACAGGGTCAAGACTCATTTGCATATGGCTGGGTCCAAACTGGAATGGCATGGTGAGCAAACAAACGATGGATTTATGCCCAGATCTCTGTACTGGGGTGAATGTATGACATTGTTCTGCATTCTGTCCATCAACTGTTTGCTTTGTATTTGTCACCCCGAGTGGGACGGGTATGCCCAGACGTGGATCCCGTGCTCTCCATCCCACTGGAATCAAGCTATCCTGGCTGAAGAGGTGTGAAACCCCGAAACCGGTCCTAGGATGCTTGTTTTCAGTCCAGGGAGGACCTGGCTTGGCAGTTCGGGCTGGACTGTTCCCATGAGGCACAGGGTCAAGACTAATTTGCATATGGCTGGGTTCAAACTGGAATGGCATGGTGAGCAAAAAAACGATGGCTTTAGGCCCAGATCTCTGTTCTGGGGTGAATGTATGACATTGTTCTGCATTCTGTCCATCAACTGTTGGTTTTGCATTTGTCACCACGAGTGGAACGGGTATGCCCAGACGTGGGTCCCGTGCTCTCCATGCCACTGGAATAAAGCTATCCTGGCTGAAGAGGGGTGAAACCCCTAAACCAGTCCTAGGATGCTTGTATCCAGTCCAGGGAGGACCGGGCTTGGCAGTTTGGGCTGGACTGTTACCATGAGGCACAGGGTCAAAAATGATTTGCATTTGGCTGGGTTCAAACTTGAATGGCATGGTGAGCAAAAAAAATCAATGGATTTAGGCCCAGGTCTCTGTACTGGGGAGAATGTTTGACATTGTTCTGCATTCTGTCCATCAACTGTTGGTTTTGCATTTGTCACCCCGAGTGGGACGGGTATGCCCAGACTTGGATCCCGTGCTCTCCGTCCCACTGGAATCAAGGTATCATGGCTGAAGAGGGGTGAAACCCCGAAACCGGTCCTAGGATGCTTGTTTCCAGTCCAGGGAGGACCTGGCTTGGCAGTTCAGGCTGGACTGTTCCAATGAGGCACAGGGTCAAGACGGATTTGCATATGGCTGAGTTCAAACTGGAATGACATGGTGAGCAAAAAAACGATGGATTTAGGCCCAGATCTCTGTACTGGGGTGAATGTATGACATTGTTCTGCATTCTGTCCATCAACTGTTGGTTTTGCATTTGTCACCCCGAGTGGGATGGGCATGCCCAGACATGGGTCCCGTGCTCTCCATGCCACTGGAATCAAGCTATCCTGGCTGAAGAGGGGTGAAACTCTGAAACCGGTCCTAGGATGCTTGTTTCCAGGCCAGGGAGGACCTTTCTTGGCAGTTCGGGCTGGACTGTTCCCATGAGGCACAGGGTCAAGACTGATTTGCATATGGCTGGGTTCAAACTGGAATGGCATGGTGAGCAAAAAAACGATGGATTTAGGCCCAGATCTCTGTACTGGGGTGAATGTATGACATTGTTCTGCATTCTGTCCATCAACTGTTGGCTTTGCATTTGTCAGCCCGAGTGGAGCGGATATGCCCAGACGGGGTTCCTGTGCTCTCCATGCCACTGGAATCAAGCTAACCTGGCTGAAGAGGGGTGAAACCCTGAAACCGGTCCTAGGATGCTTGTTTCCAGTCCAGGGAGGACCTGGCTTGGCAGTTCAGGCTGGACTGTTCCCATGAGGCACAGGGTCAAGACTCATTTGCATATGGCTGGGTTCAAACTGGAATGGCATGGTGAGCAAAAAAACGATGGATTTAGGCCCAGATCTCTGTACTGGGGTGAATGTATGACATTGTTCTGCATTCTGTCCATCAACTGTTGGCTTTGTATTTGTCACCCCGAGTGGGACGGGTATGCCCAGACGAGGATCCCGTGCTCTCCATCCCACTGGAATCAAGCTATCCTGGCTGAAGAGGGGTGAAACCCCGAAACTGGTCCTAGGATGCTTGTTTGCAGTCCAGGGAAGACCTGGGTTGGCCGTTCAGGCTGGACAGTTCCCATGAGTCACAGTGTCAAGACTGATTTGCATGTGGCTGGGTTCAAACTGGAAAGGCATGGTGAGCAAAAAAACAATGAATTTAGGCCCACATCTCTGTACTGGGGTGAATGTATGACATTGTTCTACATTCTGTCCATCAACTGTTGGTTTTGCATTTGTCACCCCGAGTGGAACGGGTATGCCCAGACGTGGGTACCGTGCTCTCCATGCCACTGGAATCAAGCTATCCTGGCTGAAGAGGGGTAAAACCCCGAAACCAGTCCTAGGATGCTTGTATTCAGTCCAGGGAGGACCTGACTTGGCAGTTCGGGCTAGACTGTTCCCATGAGGCACAGGGTCAAAACTGATTTGCATATGGCTGGGTTCAAACTGGAATGGCATGGTGAGCAAAAAAACAATGGATTTAGGCCCAGATCTCTGTACTGGGGTGAATGTATGACATTGTTCTGCATTCTGTCCATCTACGGATGGTTTTGCATTTGTCATCCCGAGTGGGATGGGTATGCCCAGACACGGGTCCTGCGCTCTCCATGCCTCTGAAATCAAGCTATCCAGGCTGAAGAGGGGTGAAACCCCGAAACCGGTCCTAGGATGCTTGTTTCCAGTCCAGGGAGGACCTGGCTTGGCAGTTCGGGCTGGACTGTTCCCATGAGGCACAGGGTCAAGACTAATTTGCATATGGCTGGGTTCAAACTGGAATGGCATGGTGAGCAAAAAAACGATGAATTTAGGCCCAGATCTCTGTACTGGGGTGAATGTATGACATTGTTCTGCATTCTGTCCATCAACTGTTGGTTTTGCATTTGTCACCACGAGTGGAAAGGGTATGCCCAGACGTGGGTCCCGTGCTCTCCATTCCACTGGAATCAAGCTATCCTGGCTGAAGAGGGGTGAAACCCCTAAAACAGTCCTAGGATGCTTGTATCCAGTCCAGGGAGGACCGGGCTTGGCAGTTTGGGCTGGACTGTTACCATGAGGCACAGGGTCAAAAATGATTTGCATTTGGCTGGGTTCAAACTTGAATGGCATGGTGAGCAAAAAAAATCAATGGATTTAGGCCCAGGTCTCTGTACTGGGGTGAATGTATGACATTGTTCTGTATTCTGTCCATCAACTGTTGGTTTTGCATTTGTCAGCCCGAGTGGGGCGGATATGCCCAGACGTGGTTCCCGTGCTCTCCATGCCACTGGAATCAAGCTAACCTGGCTGAAGAGGGGTGAAACCCCGAAACCGGTCCTAGGATGCTTGTTTCCAGTCCAGGGAGGACCTGGCTTGGCAGTTCAGGCTGGACTGTTCCCATGAGGCACAGGGTCAAGACTCATTTGCATATGGCTGGGTTCAAACTGGAATGGCATGGTGAGCAAAAAAACAATGGCTTTAGGCCCAGATCTCTGTACTGGGGTGAATGTATGACATTGTTCTGCATTCTGCCCATCTACGGATGGTTTTGCATTTGTCATCCCGAGTGGGATGGGTATGCCCAGACACGGGTCCTGCGCTCTCCATGCCTCTGAAATCAAGCTATCCAGGCTGAAGAGGGGTGAAACCCCGAAACCGGTCCTAGGATGCTTGTTTCCAGTCCATTGAGGACCAGGCTTGGCAGTTCGGGCTGGACTGTTCCCATGAGGCACAGGGTCAAGACTAATTTGCATATGGCTGGGTTCAAACTGGAATGGCATGGTGAGCAAAAAAACGATGAATTTAGGCCCAGATCTCTGTACTGGGGTGAATGTATGACATTGTTCTGCATTCTGTCCATCAACTGTTGGTTTTGCATTTGTCACCACGAGTGGAAAGGGTATGCCCAGACGTGGGTCCCGTGCTCTCCATTCCACTGGAATCAAGCTATCCTGGCTGAAGAGGGGTGAAACCCCTAAAACAGTCCTAGGATGCTTGTATCCAGTCCAGGGAGGACCGGGCTTGGCAGTTTGGGCTGGACTGTTACCATGAGGCACAGGGTCAAAAATGATTTGCATTTGGCTGGGTTCAAACTTGAATGGCATGGTGAGCAAAAAAAATCAATGGATTTAGGCCCAGGTCTCTGTACTGGGGTGAATGTATGACATTGTTCTGTATTCTGTCCATCAACTGTTGGTTTTGCATTTGTCAGCCCGAGTGGGGCGGATATGCCCAGACGTGGTTCCCGTGCTCTCCATGCCACTGGAATCAAGCTAACCTGGCTGAAGAGGGGTGAAACCCCGAAACCGGTCCTAGGATGCTTGTTTCCAGTCCAGGGAGGACCTGGCTTGGCAGTTCAGGCTGGACTGTTCCCATGAGGCACAGGGTCAAGACTCATTTGCATATGGCTGGGTTCAAACTGGAATGGCATGGTGAGCAAAAAAACAATGGCTTTAGGCCCAGATCTCTGTACTGGGGTGAATGTATGACATTGTTCTGCATTCTGTCCATCAACTGTTGGCTTTGTATTTGTCACCCCGAGTGGGACGGGTATGCCCAGACGTGGATCCCGTGCTCTCCATCCCACTGGAATCAAGCTATCCTGGCTGAAGAGGGGTGAAACCCCGAAACCGGTCCTAGGATGCTTGTTTGTAGTCCAGGGAAGACCTGGGTTGGCCGTTCAGGCTGGACTGTTCCCATGAGTCACAGGGTCAAGACTGATTTGCATGTCGCTGGGTTCAAACTGGAATGGCATGGTGAGCAAAAAAACAATGAATTTAGGCCCAGATCTCTGTACTGGGGAGAATGTATGACATTGTTCTACATTCTGTCCATCAACTGTTGGTTTTGCATTTGTCACCCCGAGTGGAACGGGTATGCCCAGACGTGGGTACCGTGCTCTCCATGCCACTGGAATCAAGCTATCCTGGCTGAAGAGGGGTGAAACCCCGAAACCAGTCCTAGGATGCTTGTATCCAGTTCAGGGAGGACCTGGCTTGGCAGTTCGGGCTAGACTGTTCCCATGAGGCACAGGGTCAAAACTGATTTGCATATGGCTGGGTTCAAACTGGAATGGCATGGTGAGCAAAAAAACAATGGATTTAGGCCCAGATCTCTGTACTGGGGTGAATGTATGACATTGTTCTGCATTCTGTCCATCAACGGATGGTTTTGCATTTGTCACCCCGAGTGGGACGGGTTCCCCCAGACGTGGGTCCCGTGCTCTCCATGCCACTGGATTCAAGCTGTCCTGGCTGAAGAGGGGTGAAACCCCGAAATCAGTCCCAGGATGCCTGTTTCCAGTCCAGGGAGGAACTGGCTTGGCAGTTCGGGCTGGACAGTTCCCATGAGGCACCCGGTGAAGACTGATTTGCATATGGCTGGGTAATACTGGAATGGCATGGTGAGCAAAAAACACGATGGATTTAGGCCCAGATCTCTGTACTGGGGTGAATGTATGACATTGTTCTGCATTCTGTCCATCAACTGGTGGTTTTGCATTTCTCAGCCCGAGTGGGGCGGATATGCCCAGACGTTGTTTCTGTGCTCTCCATGCCACTGGAATCAAGCTAACCTGGCTGAAGAGGGGTGAAACCCCGAAACTTGTCCTAGGATGCTTGTTTCCAGTCCAGGGAGGACCTGGCTTGGCAGTTCAGGCTGAACTGTTCCCATGAGGCACAGGGTCAAGACTGATTTGCATATGGCTGGGTTCAAACTGGAATGGCATGGTGAGCAAAAAAACGATGGATTTAGGCCCAGATCTCTGTACTGGGGTGAATATATGACATTGTTATACATTCTGTCCATCAACTGTTGGTTTTGCATTTGTCACCCCGAGTGGAACGGGTATGCCCAGTCATGGGTACCGTGCTCTCCATGCCACTGGAATCAAGCTATCCTGGCTGAAGAGGGGTGAAACCCCGAAACCAGTCCTAGGATGCATGTATCCAGTCCAGGGAGGACCTGGCTTGGCAGTTCAGGTTAGACTGTTCCCATTCGGCACAGGGTCAAAACTGATTTGCATATGGCTGGGTTCAAACTAGAATGGAATGGTGATCAAAAAAACAATGGATTTAGGCCCAGACCTCTGTACTGGGGTGAATGTATGACATTGTTCTGCATTCTGTCCATCAACGGATGGTTTTGCATTTGTCACCCCGAGTGGGATGGGTGTGCCCAGACGTGGGTCCTGTGCTTTCCATGCCTCTGGAATCAAGCTATCCAGACTGAAGAGGGGTGAAACCCCGAAACCAGTCCTAGGATGCATGTATCCAGTCCAGGGAGGACCTGGCTTGGCAGTTCAGGTTAGACTGTTCCCATGAGGCACAGGGTCAAAACTGATTTGCATATGGCTGGGTTCAAACTGGAATGGAATGGTGATCAAAAAAACGATGGATTTAGGCCCAGATCTCTGTACTGGGGTGAATGTATGACATTGTTCTGCATTCTGTCCATCAACTGTTGGATTTGCATTACTCACCACGAGTGGAACTGGTATGCTGAGACGTAGGTCTCATGCTCTCCATGCCACTGGAATCAAGCTATCCTGGCTGAAGAGGGGTGAAACCCCGAAACCGGTCCTAGGATGCTTGTTTCCAGTCCAGGGAGGACCTTTCTTGGCAGTTCGGGCTGGACTGTTACCATGAGGCACAGGGTCAAGACTGATTTGCATATGGCTGGGTTCAAACTGGAATGGCATGGTGAGCAAAAAACGATGGATTTAGGCCCAGATCTCTGTACTGGGGTGAATGTATGACATTGTTCTGCATTCTGTCCATCGACTGTTGGTTTTGCATTTGTCACCCGAGTGGGACGGGTATGCCCAGAAGCGGGTCCCGTGCTCTCCATGCCACTGGAATCAAGCTACCCTGGCTGAAGAGGGGTGAAACCCCGAAACCGGTCTTAGGATGCTTGTTTCCAGTCCAGGGAGGATCTGGCTTGGCAGTTCAGGCTGGACTGTTCCCATGAGGCACAGGGTCAAGACTCATTTTCATATGGCTGGGTTCAAACTGGAATGGCATGCTGAGCAAAAAAAAGATGGATTTAGGCCCAGATCTCTGTACTGGGGTGATTGTATGACATTGTTCTGCATTCTGTCCATCAACTGTTGGCTTTATATTTGTCACCCCGAGTGGGACGGGTATGCCCAGACGTGGATCCGGTGCTCTCCATCCCACTGGAATCAAGCTATCCTGGCTGAAGAGGGGTGAAACCCCGAAACCGGTCCTAGGATGCTTGTTTGCAGTCCAGGGAAGACCTGGGTTGGCCGTTGAGGCTGGACTGTTCCCATGAGTCACAGGGTCAAAACTGATTTGCATGTGGCTGGATTCAAACTGGAATGGCATGGTGATCAAAAAAACAATGGATTTAGGCCCAGATCTCTGTACTGGGGTGAATGTATGACATTGTTCTGCATTCTGTCCATCAACGGATGGTTTTGCATTTGTCACCCCGAGTGAGATGGGTATGCCCAGACGTGGGTCCTGTGCTCTCCATGCCTCTGGAATCAAGCTATTCAGGCTGAAGAGGGGTGAAACCCCGAAACCGGTCCTAGGATGCTTGTTTCCAGTCCAGGGAGGACCTGGCTTGGCAGTTCGGGCTGGACTGTTCCCATGAGGCACAAGGTCAAGACTAATTTGCATATGGCTGGGTTCAAACTGGAATGGCATGGTGACCAAAAAAACGATGGATTTCGGCCCAGATCTCTGTACTGGGGTGAATGTATGACATTGTTCTGCATTCTGTTCATCAACTGTTGGTTTTGTATTTGTCACCCCGAGTGGGACTGGAGCCCCCAGACGTGGGTCCCGTGCTCTCCATGCCACTGGAATCAAGCTGTCCTGGCTGAAAAGGGGTGAAACCCCGAAACCAGTCCTAGGATGTCTGTTTCCAGTCCAGGGAGGAACTGACTTGGCAGTTTGGGCTGGACTGTTCCCATGAGGCACAGGGTGAAGACTGATTTGCATATGTCTGGGTTTATACTGGAATGGCATGGTGAGCAAAAAAACGATGGATTTAGGCCCAGATCTCTATACTGGGGTGAATGTATGACATTGTTCTGCTTTCTGTCCATCAACTGTTGGTTTCGCATTTGTCACCCCGAGTGGGACGGGTATGCCCAGACGTAGGTCTCATGCTCTCCATGCCACTGGAATCAAGCTATCCTGGCTGAAGAGGGGTGAAACCCCGAAACCGGTCCTAGGATGCTTGTTTCCAGTCCAGGGAGGACCTGGCTAGGCTGTTCGGGCTGGACTGTTCCCATGAGGCACAGGGTCAAGACTGATTTGCATATGGCTGGGTTCAAACTGGAATGGCATGGTGAGCAAAAAAACGATGGATTTAGGCCCAGATCTCTGTACTGGGGTGAATGTATGACATTGTTCTGCATTCTGTCCATCAACTGTTGGTTTTGCATTTGTCACCCCGAGTGGGATGGGTATGCCCATACGTGGGTCCCGTGCTCTCCATGCCACTGGAATCAAGCTATCCTGGCTGAAGAGGGATGAAACAACGAAACCGGTCCTAGGATGCTTGTTTCCAGTCCAGGGAGGACCTGGCTTGGCAGTTCGGGCTGGACTGTTCCCATGAGGCACAGGGTCAAGACTAATTTGCATATGGCTGGGTTCAAACTGGAATGGCATGGTGAGCAAAAAAATTATGGATTTAGGCCCAGATCTCTGTACTGGGGTGAATGTATGACATTGTTCTGCATTCTGTCTATCAACTGTTGGGTTTGCATTAGCCACCCCGAGTGGGACGGGTAGGCCCAGATGTGGGTCCCGTGCTCTACATGCCACTGGAATGAAGCTATCCTGGCTGAAGAGGGGTGAAACCCCGAAACCATTCCTAGGATGCTTGTATCCAGTCCAGGGAGGACCTGGCTTGGCAGTTCAGGCTAGACTGTTCCCATGAGGCACAGGGTCAAAACTGATTTTCATATGGCTGGGTTCAAACTGGAATGGAATGGTGATCAAAAAAACAATGGATTTAGGCCCAGATCTCTGTACTGGGGTGAATGTATGACATTGTTCTGCATTCTGTCCATCAACGGATGGTTTTGCATTTGTCACCCCCGAGTGGGATGGGTATGCCCAGACGTGGGTCCCGTGCTCTCCATGCCACTGGAATCAAGCTATCCTGGCTGAAGAGGGGTGAAACCCCGAAACCGGTCCTAGGATGCTTTTTTCCAGTCCAGGGAGGACCTGGCTTGGCAGTTCGGGCTGGACTGTTCCCATGAGGCACAGGGTCAAGACTAATTTGCATATGGCTGGGTTCAAACTGGAATGGCATGGTGAGCAAAAAAACAATGGATTTAGGCCCAGATCTCTGTACTGGGGAGAATGAATGACATTGTTCTGCATTCTGTCCATCAACTGTTGGCTTTGCATTTGTCACCCCGAGTGGGACGGGTATGCCCAGAAGCGGGTCCCGTGCTCTCTATGCCACTGGAATCAAGCTACCCTGGCTGAAGAGGGGTGAAACCCCGAAACCGGTCTAAGGATGCTTGTTTCCAGTCCAGGGAAGACCTGGCTTGGCAGTTCAGGCTGGACTGTTCCCATGAGGCCCAGGGTCAAGACGGACTTGCATATGGCTGAGTTCAAACTGGAATGACATGGTGAGCAAAAAAACGATGGATTTAGGCCCAGATCTCTGTACTGGGGTGAATGTATGACATTGTTCTGCATTCTGTCCATCAACTGTTGGTTTTGCATTTGTCACCCCGAGTGGGATGGGTATGCCCAGACGTGGGTCTCGTGCTCTCCATGCCACTGGAATCAAGCTATCCTGGCTGAAGAGGGGTGAAACTCCGAAACCGGTCCTAGGATGCTTGTTTCCAGGCCAGGGAGGACCTTTCTTGGCAGTTCGAGCTGGACTGTTCCCATGAGGCACAGGGTCAAGACTGATTTGCATATGGCTGGGTTCAAACTGGAATGGCATGGTGAGCAAAAGAACGATGGATTTAGGCCCAGATCTCTGTACTGGGGTGAATGTATGACATTGTTCTGCATTCTGTCCATCAACTGTTGGTTTTGCATTTGTCAGCCCGAGTTGGGCGGATATGCCCAGAGGGGGTTCCCGTGATCTCCATGCCACTGGAATCAAGCTAACCTGGCTGAAGAGGGGTGAAACCCCGAAACCGGTCCTAGGATGCTTGTTTCCAGTCCAGGGAGGACCTGGCTTGGCAGTTCAGGCTGGACTGTTCCCATGAGGCACAGGGTCAAGACTCATTTGCATATGGCTGGGTTCAAACTGGAATGGCATGGTGAGCAAAAAAACGATGGATTTAGGGGCAGATCTCTGTACTGTGGTGAATGTATGACATTGTTCTGCATTCTGTCCATCAACTGTTGGCTGTGTATTTGTCACCCCGAGTGGGACGGGTATGCCCAGACGTGGATCCCGTGCTCTCCATCCCACTGGAATCAAGCTATCCTGGCTGAAGAGGGGTGAAACCCCGAAACCGGTCCTAAGATGCTTGTTTCCAGTCCAGGGAGGACCTGGCTTGGCAGTTCAGGCTGGACTGTTCCCATGAGGCACAGGGTCAAGACTCATTTGCATATGGCTGGGTCCAAACTGGAATGGCATGGTGAGCAAACAAACGATGGATTTATGCCCAGATCTCTGTACTGGGGTGAATGTATGACATTGTTCTGCATTCTGTCCATCAACTGTTTGCTTTGTATTTGTCACCCCGAGTGGGACGGGTATGCCCAGACGTGGATCCCGTGCTCTCCATCCCACTGGAATCAAGCTATCCTGGCTGAAGAGGTGTGAAACCCCGAAACCGGTCCTAGGATGCTTGTTTTCAGTCCAGGGAGGACCTGGATTGGCAGTTCGGGCTGGACTGTTCCCATGAGGCACAGGGTCAAGACTAATTTGCATATGGCTGGGTTCAAACTGGAATGGCATGGTGAGCAAAAAAACGATGGCTTTAGGCCCAGATCTCTGTTCTGGGGTGAATGTATGACATTGTTCTGCATTCTGTCCATCAACTGTTGGTTTTGCATTTGTCACCACGAGTGGAACGGGTATGCCCAGACGTGGGTCCCGTGCTCTCCATGCCACTGGAATAAAGCTATCCTGGCTGAAGAGGGGTGAAACCCCTAAACCAGTCCTAGGATGCTTGTATCCAGTCCAGGGAGGACCGGGCTTGGCAGTTTGGGCTGGACTGTTACCATGAGGCACAGGGTCAAAAATGATTTGCATTTGGCTGGGTTCAAACTTGAATGGCATGGTGAGCAAAAAAAATCAATGGATTTAGGCCCAGGTCTCTGTACTGGGGAGAATGTTTGACATTGTTCTGCATTCTGTCCATCAACTGTTGGTTTTGCATTTGTCACCCCGAGTGGGACGGGTATGCCCAGACTTGGATCCCGTGCTCTCCGTCCCACTGGAATCAAGGTATCATGGCTGAAGAGGGGTGAAACCCCGAAACCGGTCCTAGGATGCTTGTTTCCAGTCCAGGGAGGACCTGGCTTGGCAGTTCAGGCTGGACTGTTCCAATGAGGCACAGGGTCAAGACGGATTTGCATATGGCTGAGTTCAAACTGGAATGACATGGTGAGCAAAAAAACGATGGATTTAGGCCCAGATCTCTGTACTGGGGTGAATGTATGACATTGTTCTGCATTCTGTCCATCAACTGTTGGTTTTGCATTTGTCACCCCGAGTGGGATGGGCATGCCCAGACATGGGTCCCGTGCTCTCCATGCCACTGGAATCAAGCTATCCTGGCTGAAGAGGGGTGAAACTCTGAAACCGGTCCTAGGATGCTTGTTTCCAGGCCAGGGAGGACCTTTCTTGGCAGTTCGGGCTGGACTGTTCCCATGAGGCACAGGGTCAAGACTGATTTGCATATGGCTGGGTTCAAACTGGAATGGCATGGTGAGCAAAAAAACGATGGATTTAGGCCCAGATCTCTGTACTGGGGTGAATGTATGACATTGTTCTGCATTCTGTCCATCAACTGTTGGCTTTGCATTTGTCAGCCCGAGTGGAGCGGATATGCCCAGACGGGGTTCCTGTGCTCTCCATGCCACTGGAATCAAGCTAACCTGGCTGAAGAGGGGTGAAACCCTGAAACCGGTCCTAGGATGCTTGTTTCCAGTCCAGGGAGGACCTGGCTTGGCAGTTCAGGCTGGACTGTTCCCATGAGGCACAGGGTCAAGACTCATTTGCATATGGCTGGGTTCAAACTGGAATGGCATGGTGAGCAAAAAAACGATGGATTTAGGCCCAGATCTCTGTACTGGGGTGAATGTATGACATTGTTCTGCATTCTGTCCATCAACTGTTGGCTTTGTATTTGTCACCCCGAGTGGGACGGGTATTCCCAGACGAGGATCCCGTGCTCTCCATCCCACTGGAATCAAGCTATCCTGGCTGAAGAGGGGTGAAACCCCGAAACTGGTCCTAGGATGCTTGTTTGCAGTCCAGGGAAGACCTGGGTTGGCCGTTCAGGCTGGACAGTTCCCATGAGTCACAGTGTCAAGACTGATTTGCATGTGGCTGGGTTCAAACTGGAAAGGCATGGTGAGCAAAAAAACAATGAATTTAGGCCCAGATCTCTGTACTGGGGTGAATGTATGACATTGTTCTACATTCTGTCCATCAACTGTTGGTTTTGCATTTGTCACCCCGAGTGGAACGGGTATGCCCAGACGTGGGTACCGTGCTCTCCATGCCACTGGAATCAAGCTATCCTGGCTGAAGAGGGGTAAAACCCCGAAACCAGTCCTAGGATGCTTGTATTCAGTCCAGGGAGGACCTGACTTGGCAGTTCGGGCTAGACTGTTCCCATGAGGCACAGGGTCAAAACTGATTTGCATATGGCTGGGTTCAAACTGGAATGGCATGGTGAGCAAAAAAACAATGGATTTAGGCCCAGATCTCTGTACTGGGGTGAATGTATGACATTGTTCTGCATTCTGTCCATCTACGGATGGTTTTGCATTTGTCATCCCGAGTGGGATGGGTATGCCCAGACACGGGTCCTGCGCTCTCCATGCCTCTGAAATCAAGCTATCCAGGCTGAAGAGGGGTGAAACCCCGAAACCGGTCCTAGGATGCTTGTTTCCAGTCCAGGGAGGACCTGGCTTGGCAGTTCGGGCTGGACTGTTCCCATGAGGCACAGGGTCAAGACTAATTTGCATATGGCTGGGTTCAAACTGGAATGGCATGGTGAGCAAAAAAACGATGAATTTAGGCCCAGATCTCTGTACTGGGGTGAATGTATGACATTGTTCTGCATTCTGTCCATCAACTGTTGGTTTTGCATTTGTCACCACGAGTGGAAAGGGTATGCCCAGACGTGGGTCCCGTGCTCTCCATTCCACTGGAATCAAGCTATCCTGGCTGAAGAGGGGTGAAACCCCTAAAACAGTTCTAGGATGCTTGTATCCAGTCCAGGGAGGACCGGGCTTGGCAGTTTGGGCTGGACTGTTACCATGAGGCACAGGGTCAAAAATGATTTGCATTTGGCTGGGTTCAAACTTGAATGGCATGGTGAGCAAAAAAAATCAATGGATTTAGGCCCAGGTCTCTGTACTGGGGTGAATGTATGACATTGTTCTGTATTCTGTCCATCAACTGTTGGTTTTGCATTTGTCAGCCCGAGTGGGGCGGATATGCCCAGACGTGGTTCCCGTGCTCTCCATGCCACTGGAATCAAGCTAACCTGGCTGAAGAGGGGTGAAACCCCGAAACCGGTCCTAGGATGCTTGTTTCCAGTCCAGGGAGGACCTGGCTTGGCAGTTCAGGCTGGACTGTTCCCATGAGGCACAGGGTCAAGACTCATTTGCATATGGCTGGGTTCAAACTGGAATGGCATGGTGAGCAAAAAAACAATGGCTTTAGGCCCAGATCTCTGTACTGGGGTGAATGTATGACATTGTTCTGCATTCTGTCCATCAACTGTTGGCTTTGTATTTGTCACCCCGAGTGGGACGGGTATGCCCAGACGTGGATCCCGTGCTCTCCATCCCACTGGAATCAAGCTATCCTGGCTGAAGAGGGGTGAAACCCCGAAACCGGTCCTAGGATGCTTGTTTGTAGTCCAGGGAAGACCTGGGTTGGCCGTTCAGGCTGGACTGTTCCCATGAGTCACAGGGTCAAGACTGATTTGCATGTGGCTGGGTTCAAACTGGAATGGCATGGTGAGCAAAAAAACAATGAATTTAGGCCCAGATCTCTGTACTGGGGAGAATGTATGACATTGTTCTACATTCTGTCCATCAACTGTTGGTTTTGCATTTGTCACCCCGAGTGGAACGGGTATGCCCAGACGTGGGTACCGTGCTCTCCATGCCACTGGAATCAAGCTATCCTGGCTGAAGAGGGGTGAAACCCCGAAACCAGTCCTAGGATGCTTGTATCCAGTTCAGGGAGGACCTGGCTTGGCAGTTCGGGCTAGACTGTTCCCATGAGGCACAGGGTCAAAACTGATTTGCATATGGCTGGGTTCAAACTGGAATGGCATGGTGAGCAAAAAAACAATGGATTTAGGCCCAGATCTCTGTACTGGGGTGAATGTATGACATTGTTCTGCATTCTGTCCATCAACGGATGGTTTTGCATTTGTCACCCCGAGTGGGACGGGTTCCCCCAGACGTGGGTCCCGTGCTCTCCATGCCACTGGAATCAAGCTGTCCTGGCTGAAGAGGGGTGAAACCCCGAAACCAGTCCCAGGATGCCTGTTTCCAGTCCAGGGAGGAACTGGCTTGGCAGTTCGGGCTGGACAGTTCCCATGAGGCACCCGGTGAAGACTGATTTGCATATGGCTGGGTAATACTGGAATGGCATGGTGAGCAAAAAACACGATGGATTTAGGCCCAGATCTCTGTACTGGGGTGAATGTATGACATTGTTCTGCATTCTGTCCATCAACTGGTGGTTTTGCATTTCTCAGCCCGAGTGGGGCGGATATGCCCAGACGTTGTTTCTGTGCTCTCCATGCCACTGGAATCAAGCTAACCTGGCTGAAGAGGGGTGAAACCCCGAAACTTGTCCTAGGATGCTTGTTTCCAGTCCAGGGAGGACCTGGCTTGGCAGTTCAGGCTGAACTGTTCCCATGAGGCACAGGGTCAAGACTGATTTGCATATGGCTGGGTTCAAACTGGAATGGCATGGTGAGCAAAAAAACGATGGATTTAGGCCCAGATCTCTGTACTGGGGTGAATATATGACATTGTTATACATTCTGTCCATCAACTGTTGGTTTTGCATTTGTCACCCCGAGTGGAACGGGTATGCCCAGTCATGGGTACCGTGCTCTCCATGCCACTGGAATCAAGCTATCCTGGCTGAAGAGGGGTGAAACCCCGAAACCAGTCCTAGGATGCATGTATCCAGTCCAGGGAGGACCTGGCTTGGCAGTTCAGGTTAGACTGTTCCCATTCGGCACAGGGTCAAAACTGATTTGCATATGGCTGGGTTCAAACTAGAATGGAATGGTGATCAAAAAAACAATGGATTTAGGCCCAGACCTCTGTACTGGGGTGAATGTATGACATTGTTCTGCATTCTGTCCATCAACGGATGGTTTTGCATTTGTCACCCCGAGTGGGATGGGTGTGCCCAGACGTGGGTCCTGTGCTTTCCATGCCTCTGGAATCAAGCTATCCAGACTGAAGAGGGGTGAAACCCCGAAACCAGTCCTAGGATGCATGTATCCAGTCCAGGGAGGACCTGGCTTGGCAGTTCAGGTTAGACTGTTCCCATGAGGCACAGGGTCAAAACTGATTTGCATATGGCTGGGTTCAAACTGGAATGGAATGGTGATCAAAAAAACGATGGATTTAGGCCCAGATCTCTGTACTGGGGTGAATGTATGACATTGTTCTGCATTCTGTCCATCAACTGTTGGATTTGCATTACTCACCACGAGTGGAACTGGTATGCTGAGACGTAGGTCTCATGCTCTCCATGCCACTGGAATCAAGCTATCCTGGCTGAAGAGGGGTGAAACCCCGAAACCGGTCCTAGGATGCTTGTTTCCAGTCCAGGGAGGACCTTTCTTGGCAGTTCGGGCTGGACTGTTACCATGAGGCACAGGGTCAAGACTGATTTGCATATGGCTGGGTTCAAACTGGAATGGCATGGTGAGCAAAAAACGATGGATTTAGGCCCAGATCTCTGTACTGGGGTGAATGTATGACATTGTTCTGCATTCTGTCCATCGACTGTTGGTTTTGCATTTGTCACCCGAGTGGGACGGGTATGCCCAGAAGCGGGTCCCGTGCTCTCCATGCCACTGGAATCAAGCTACCCTGGCTGAAGAGGGGTGAAACCCCGAAACCGGTCTTAGGATGCTTGTTTCCAGTCCAGGGAGGACCTTTCTTGGCAGTTCGGGCTGGACTGTTCCCATGAGGCACAGGGTCAAGACTCATTTTCATATGGCTGGGTTCAAACTGGAATGGCATGCTGAGCAAAAAAAAGATGGATTTAGGCCCAGATCTCTGTTCTGGGGTGATTGTATGACATTGTTCTGCATTCTGTCCATCAACTGTTGGCTTTATATTTGTCACCCCGAGTGGGACGGGTATGCCCAGACGTGGATCCCGTGCTCTCCATCCCACTGGAATCAAGCTATCCTGGCTGAAGAGGGGTGAAACCCCGAAACCGGTCCTAGGATGCTTGTTTGCAGTCCAGGGAAGACCTGGGTTGGCCGTTGAGGCTGGACTGTTCCCATGAGTCACAGGGTCAAAACTGATTTGCATGTGGCTGGATTCAAACTGGAATGGCATGGTGATCAAAAAAACAATGGATTTAGGCCCAGATCTCTGTACTGGGGTGAATGTATGACATTGTTCTGCATTCTGTCCATCAACGGATGGTTTTGCATTTGTCACCCCGAGTGAGATGGGTATGCCCAGACGTGGGTCCTGTGCTCTCCATGCCTCTGGAATCAAGCTATCCAGGCTGAAGAGGGGTGAAACCCCGAAACCGGTCCTAGGATGCTTGTTTCCAGTCCAGGGAGGACCTGGCTTGGCAGTTCGGGCTGGACTGTTCCCATGAGGCACAAGGTCAAGACTAATTTGCATATGGCTGGGTTCAAACTGGAATGGCATGGTGACCAAAAAAACGATGGATTTCGGCCCAGATCTCTGTACTGGGGTGAATGTATGACATTGTTCTGCATTCTGTTCATCAACTGTTGGTTTTGTATTTGTCACCCCGAGTGGGACTGGAGCCCCCAGACGTGGGTCCCGTGCTCTCCATGCCACTGGAATCAAGCTGTCCTGGCTGAAAAGGGGTGAAACCCCGAAACCAGTCCTAGGATGTCTGTTTCCAGTCCAGGGAGGAACTGACTTGGCAGTTTGGGCTGGACTGTTCCCATGAGGCACAGGGTGAAGACTGATTTGCATATGTCTGGGTTTATACTGGAATGGCATGGTGAGCAAAAAAACGATGGATTTAGGCCCAGATCTCTATACTGGGGTGAATGTATGACATTGTTCTGCTTTCTGTCCATCAACTGTTGGTTTCGCATTTGTCACCCCGAGTGGGACGGGTATGCCCATACGTAGGTCTCATGCTCTCCATGCCACTGGAATCAAGCTATCCTGGCTGAAGAGGGGTGAAACCCCGAAACCGGTCCTAGGATGCTTGTTTCCAGTCCAGGGAGGACCTGGCTAGGCTGTTCGGGCTGGACTGTTCCCATGAGGCACAGGGTCAAGACTGATTTGCATATGGCTGGGTTCAAACTGGAATGGCATGGTGAGCAAAAAAACGATGGATTTAGGCCCAGATCTCTGTACTGGGGTGAATGTATGACATTGTTCTGCATTCTGTCCATCAACTGTTGGTTTTGCATTTGTCACCCCGAGTGGGATGGGTATGCCCATACGTGGGTCCCGTGCTCTCCATGCCACTGGAATCAAGCTATCCTGGCTGAAGAGGGGTGAAACAACGAAACCGGTCCTAGGATGCTTGTTTCCAGTCCAGGGAGGACCTGGCTTGGCAGTTCGGGCTGGACTGTTCCCATGAGGCACAGGGTCAAGACTAATTTGCATATGGCTGTGTTCAAACTGGAATGGCATGGTGAGCAAAAAAATTATGGATTTAGGCCCAGATCTCTGTACTGGGGTGAATGTATGACATTGTTCTGCATTCTGTCTATCAACTGTTGGGTTTGCATTAGCCACCCCGAGTGGGACGGGTAGGCCCAGATGTGGGTCCCGTGCTCTACATGCCACTGGAATGAAGCTATCCTGGCTGAAGAGGGGTGAAACCCCGAAACCATTCCTAGGATGCTTGTATCCAGTCCAGGGAGGACCTGGCTTGGCAGTTCAGGCTAGACTGTTCCCATGAGGCACAGGGTCAAAACTGATTTTCATATGGCTGGGTTCAAACTGGAATGGAATGGTGATAAAAAAACAATGGATTTAGGCCCAGATCTCTGTACTGGGGTGAATGTATGACATTGTTCTGCATTCTGTCCATCAACGGATGGTTTTGCATTTGTCACCCCCGAGTGGGATGGGTATGCCCAGACGTGGGTCCCGTGCTCTCCATGCCACTGGAATCAAGCTATCCTGGCTGAAGAGGGGTGAAACCCCGAAACCGGTCCTAGGATGCTTTTTTCCAGTCCAGGGAGGACCTGGCTTGGCAGTTCGGGCTGGACTGTTCCCATGAGGCACAGGGTCAAGACTAATTTGCATATGGCTGGGTTCAAACTGGAATGGCATGGTGAGCAAAAAAACAATGGATTTAGGCCCAGATCTCTGTACTGGGGAGAATGAATGACATTGTTCTGCATTCTGTCCATCAACTGTTGGCTTTGCATTTGTCACCCCGAGTGGGACGGGTATGCCCAGAAGCGGGTCCCGTGCTCTCTATGCCACTGGAATCAAGCTACCCTGGCTGAAGAGGGGTGAAACCCCGAAACCGGTCTTAGGATGCTTGTTTCCAGTCCAGGGAAGACCTGGCTTGGCAGTTCAGGCTGGACTGTTCCCATGAGGCCCAGGGTCAAGACGGACTTGCATATGGCTGAGTTCAAACTGGAATGACATGGTGAGCAAAAAAACGATGGATTTAGGCCCAGATCTCTGTACTGGGGTGAATGTATGACATTGTTCTGCATTCTGTCCATCAACTGTTGGTTTTGCATTTGTCACCCCGAGTGGGATGGGTATGCCCAGACGAGGATCCCGTGCTCTCCATGCCACTGGAATCAAGCTATCCTGGCTGAAGAGGGGTGAAACTCCGAAACCGGTCCTAGGATGCTTGTTTCCAGGCCAGGGAGGACCTTTCTTGGCAGTTCGAGCTGGACTGTTCCCATGAGGCACAGGGTCAAGACTGATTTGCATATGGCTGGGTTCAAACTGGAATGGCATGGTGAGCAAAAAAACGATGGATTTAGGCCCAGATCTCTGTACTGGGGTGAATGTATGACATTGTTCTGCATTCTGTCCATCAACTGTTGGCTTTGTATTTGTCACCCCGAGTGGGACGGGTATGCCCAGACGAGGATCCCGTGCTCTCCATCCCACTGGAATCAAGCTATCCTGGCTGAAGAGGGGTGAAACCCCGAAACTGGTCCTAGGATGCTTGTTTGCAGTCCAGGGAAGACCTGGGTTGGCCGTTCAGGCTGGACAGTTCCCATGAGTCACAGGGTCAAGACTGATTTGCATGTGGCTGGGTTCAAACTGGAAAGGCATGGTGAGCAAAAAAACAATGAATTTAGGCCCAGATCTCTGTACTGGGGTGAATGTATGACATTGTTCTACATTCTGTCCATCAACTGTTGGTTTTGCATTTGTCACCCCTAGTGGAACGGGTATTCCCAGACGTGGGTACCGTGCTCTCCATGCCACTGGAATCAAGCTATCCTGGCTGAAGAGGGGTGAAACCCCGAAACCAGTCCTAGGATGCTTGTATTCAGTCCAGGGAGGACCTGGCTTGGCAGTTCGGGCTAGACTGTTCCCATGAGGCACAGGGTCAAAACTGATTTGCATATGGCTGGGTTCAAACTGGAATGGCATGGTGAGCAAAAAAACAATGGATTTAGGCCCAGATCTCTGTACTGGGGTGAATGTATGACATTGTTCTGCATTCTGTCCATCTACGGATGGTTTTGCATTTGTCATCCCGAGTGGGATGGGTATGCCCAGACACGGGTCCTGCGCTCTCCATGCCTCTGAAATCAAGCTATCCAGGCTGAAGAGGGGTGAAACCCCGAAACCGGTCCTAGGATGCTTGTTTCCAGTCCAGGGAGGACCTGGCTTGGCAGTTCGGGCTGGACTGTTCCCATGAGGCACAGGGTCAAGACTAATTTGCATATGGCTGGGTTCAAACTGGAATGGCATGGTGAGCAAAAAAACGATGAATTTAGGCCCAGATCTCTGTACTGGGGTGAATGTATGACATTGTTTTACATTCTGTCCATCAACTGTTGGTTTTGCATTTGTCACCCCGAGTGGAACGGGTATGCCCAGACGTGGGTACCGTGCTCTCCATGCCACTGGAATCAAGCTATCCTGGCTGAAGAGGGGTGAAACCCCGAAACCAGTCCTAGGATGCTTGTATTCAGTCCAGGGAGGACCTGGCTTGGCAGTTCGGGCTAGACTGTTCCCATGAGGCACAGGGTCAAAACTGATTTGCATATGGCTGGGTTCAAACTGGAATGGCATGGTGAGCAAAAAAACAATGGATTTAGGCCCAGATCTCTGTACTGGGGTGAATGTATGACATTGTTCTGCATTCTGTCCATCTACGGATGGTTTTGCATTTGTCATCCCGAGTGAGATGGGTATGCCCAGACACGGGTCCTGCGCTCTCCATGCCTCTGAAATCAAGCTATCCAGGCTGAAAAGGGGTGAAACCCCGAAACCGGTCCTAGGATGCTTGTTTCCAGTCCAGGGAGGACCTGGCTTGGCAGTTCGGGCTGGACTGTTCCCATGAGGCACAGGGTCAAGACTAATTTGCATATGGCTGGGTTCAAACTGGAATGGCATGGTGAGCAAAAAAACGATGAATTTAGGCCCAGATCTCTGTACTGGGGTGAATGTATGACATTGTTCTGCATTCTGTCCATCAACTGTTGGTTTTGCATTTGTCACCACGAGTGGAACGGGTATGCCCAGACGTGGGTCCCGTGCTCTCCATTCCACTGGAATCAAGCTATCCTGGCTGAAGAGGGGTGAAACCCCTAAAACAGTCCTAGGATGCTTGTATCCAGTCCAGGGAGGACCGGGCTTGGCAGTTTGGGCTGGACTGTTACCATGAGGCACAGGGTCAAAAATGATTTGCATTTGGCTGGGTTCAAACTTGAATGGCATGGTGAGCAAAAAAAATCAATGGATTTAGGCCCAGGTCTCTGTACTGGGGTGAATGTATGACATTGTTCTGCATTCTGTCCATCAACTGTTGGTTTTGCATTTGTCAGCCCGAGTGTGGCGGATATGCCCAGACGTGGTTCCCGTGCTCTCCATGCCACTGGAATCAAGCTAACCTGGCTGAAGAGGGGTGAAACCCCGAAACCGGTCCTAGGATGCTTGTTTCCAGTCCAGGGAGGACCTGGCTTGGCAGTTCAGGCTGGACTGTTCCCATGAGGCACAGGGTCAAGACTCATTTGCATATGGCTGGGTTCAAACTGGAATGGCATGGTGAGCAAAAAAACGATGGCTTTAGGCCCAGATCTCTGTACTGGGGTGAATGTATGACATTGTTCTGCATTCTGTCCATCAACTGTTGGCTTTGTATTTGTCACCCCGAGTGGGACGGGTATGCCCAGACGTGGATCCCGTGCTCTCCATCCCACTGGAATCAAGCTATCCAGGCTGAAGAGGGGTGAAACCCCGAAACCGGTCCTAGGATGCTTGTTTCCAGTCCAGGGAGGACCTGGCTTGGCAGTTCGGGCTGGACTGTTCCCATGAGGCACAGGGTCAAGACTAATTTGCATATGGCTGGGTTCAAACTGGAATGGCATGGTGAGCAAAAAAACGATGAAGTTAGGCCCAGATCTCTGTACTGGGGTGAATGTATGACATTGTTCTACATTCTGTCCATCAACTGTTGGTTTTGCATTTGTCACCCCGAGTGGAACGGGTATGCCCAGACGTGGGTACCGTGCTCTCCATGCCACTGGAATCAAGCTATCCTGGCTGAAGAGGGGTGAAACCCCGAAACCAGTCCTAGGATGCTTGTATTCAGTCCAGGGAGGACCTGGCTTGGCAGTTCGGGCTAGACTGTTCCCATGAGGCACAGGGTCAAAACTGATTTGCATATGGCTGGGTTCAAACTGGAATGGCATGGTGAGCAAAAAAACAATGGATTTAGGCCCAGATCTCTGTACTGGGGTGAATGTATGACATTGTTCTGCATTCTGTCCATCTACGGATGGTTTTGCATTTGTCATCCCGAGTGGGATGGGTATGCCCAGACACGGGTCCTGCGCTCTCCATGCCTCTGAAATCAAGCTATCCAGGCTGAAGAGGGGTGAAACCCCGAAACTGGTCCTAGGATGCTTGTTTCCAGTCCAGGGAGGACCTGGCTTGGCAGTTCGGGCTGGACTGTTCCCATGAGGCACAGGGTCAAGACTAATTTGCATATGGCTGGGTTCAAACTGGAATGGCATGGTGAGCAAAAAAACGATGAATTTAGGCCCAGATCTCTGTACTGGGGTGAATGTATGACATTGTTCTGCATTCTGTCCATCAACTGTTGGTTTTGCATTTGTCACCACGAGTGGAACGGGTATGCCCAGACGTGGGTCCCGTGCTCTCCATTCCACTGGAATCGAGCTATCCTGGCTGAAGAGGGGTGAAACCCCTAAAACAGTCCTAGGATGCTTGTATCCAGTCCAGGGAGGACCGGGCTTGGCAGTTTGGGCTGGACTGTTACCATGAGGCACAGGGTCAAAAATGATTTGCATTTGGCTGGGTTCAAACTTGAATGGCATGGTGAGCAAAAAAAATCAATGGATTTAGGCCCAGGTCTCTGTACTGGGGTGAATGTATGACATTGTTCTGCATTCTGTCCATCAACTGTTGGTTTTGCATTTGTCAGCCCGAGTGGGGCGGATATGCCCAGACGTGGTTCCCGTGCTCTCCATGCCACTGGAATCAAGCTAACCTGGCTGAAGAGGGGTGAAACCCCGAAACCGGTCCTAGGATGCTTGTTTCCAGTCCAGGGAGGACCTGGCTTGGCAGTTCATTCTGGACTGTTCCCATGAGGCACAGGGTCAAGACTCATTTGCATATGGCTGGGTTCAAACTGGAATGGCATGGTGAGCAAAAAAACGATGGCTTTAGGCCCAGATCTCTATACTGGGGTGAATGTATGACATTGTTCTGCATTCTGTCCATCAACTGTTGGCTTTGTATTTGTCACCCCGAGTGGGACGGGTATGCCCAGACGTGGATCCCGTGCTCTCCATCCCACTGGAATCAAGCTATCCTGGCTGAAGAGGGGTGAAACCCCGAAACCGGTCCTAGGATGCTTGTTTGCAGTCCAGGGAAGACCTGGGTTGGCCGTTCAGGCTGGACTGTTCCCATCAGTCACAGGGTCAAGACTGATTTGCATGTGGCTGGGTTCAAACTGGAAAGGCATGGTGAGCAAAAAAACAATGAATTTAGGCCCAGATCTCTGTACTGGGGAGAATGTATGACATTGTTCTACATTCTGTCCATCAACTGTTGGTTTTGCATTTGTCACCCCGAGTGGAACGGGTATGCCCAGACGTGGGTACCGTGCTCTCCATGCCACTGGAATCAAGCTATCCTGGCTGAAGAGGGGTGAAACCCCGAAACCAGTCCTAGGATGCTTGTATCCAGTCCAGGGAGGACCTGGCTTGGCAGTTCGGGCTAGACTGTTCCCATGAGGCACAGGGTCAAAACTGATTTGCATATGGCTGGGTTCAAACTGGAATGGCATGGTGAGCAAAAAAACAATGGATTTAGGCCCAGATCTCTGTACTGGGGTGAATGTATGACATTGTTCTGCATTCTGTCCATCAACGGATGGTTTTGCATTTGTCACCCCGAGTGGGACGGGTGCCCCCAGACGTGGGTCCCGTGCTCTCCATGCCACTGGAATCAAGCTGTCCTGGCTGAAGAGGGGTGAAACCCCGAAACCAGTCCCAGGATGCCTGTTTCCAGTCCAGGGAGGAACTGGCTTGGCAGTTCATTCTGGACTGTTCCCATGAGGCACAGGGTCAAGACTCATTTGCATATGGCTGGGTTCAAACTGGAATGGCATGGTGAGCAAAAAAACGATGGCTTTAGGCCCAGATCTCTATACTGGGGTGAATGTATGACATTGTTCTGCATTCTGTCCATCAACTGGTGGTTTTGCATTTCTCAGCCCGAGTGGGGCGGATATGCCCAGACGTTGTTTCCGTGCTCTCCATGCCACTGGAATCAAGCTAACCTGGCTGAAGAGGGGTGAAACCCCGAAACTTGTAATAGGATGCTTGTTTCCAGTCCAGGGAGGACCTGGCTTGGCAGTTCAGGCTAAACTCTTCCCATGAGGCACAGGGTCAAGACTGATTTGCATATGGCTGGGTTCAAACTGGAATGGCATGGTGAGCAAAAAAACGATGGATTTAGGCCCAGATCTCTGTACTGGGGTGAATATATGACATTGTTCTACATTCTGTCCATCAACTGTTGGTTTTGCATTTGTCACCCCGAGTGGAACGGGTATGCCCAGTCATGGGTACAGTGCTCTCCATGCCACTGGAATCAAGCTATCCTGGCTGAAGAGGGGTGAAACCCCGAAACCAGTCCTAGGATGCATGTATCCAGTCCAGGGAGGACCTGGCTTGGCAGTTCAGGTTAGACTGTTCCCATTCGGCACAGGGTCAAAACTGATTTGCATATGGCTGGGTTCAAACTAGAATGGAATGGTGATCAAAAAAACAATGGATTTAGGCCCAGACCTCTGTACTGGGGTGAATGTATGACATTGTTCTGCATTCTGTCCATCAACGGATGGTTTTGCATTTGTCACCCCGAGTGGGATGGGTGTGCCCAGACGTGGGTCCTGTGCTTTCCATGCCTCTGGAATCAAGCTATCCAGGCTGAAGAGGGGTGAAACCCCGAAACCAGTCCTAGAATTCATGTATCCAGTCCTGGGAGGACCTGGCTTGGCAGTTCAGGTTAGACTGTTCCCGTGAGGCACAGGGTCAAAACTGATTTGCATATGGCTGGGTTCAAACTGGAATGGAATGGTGATCAAAAAAACGATGGATTTAGGCCCAGATCTCTGTACTGGGGTGAATGTATGACATTGTTCTGCATTCTGTCCATCAACTGTTGGATTTGCATTACTCACCATGAGTGGAACTGGTATGCTGAGACGTTGGTCTCATGCTCTCCATGCCACTGGAATCAAGCTATCCTGGCTGAAGAGGGGTGAAACCCCGAAACCGGTCGTAGGATGCTTGTTTCCAGTCCAGGGAGGACCTTTCTTGGCAGTTCGGGCTGGACTGTTACCATGAGGCACAGGGTCAAGACTGATTTGCATATGGCTGGGTTCAAACTGGAATGGCATGGTGAGCAAAAAACGATGGATTTAGGCCCAGATCTCTGTACTGGGGTGAATGTATGACATTGTTCTGCATTCTGTCCATCGACTGTTGGTTTTGCATTTGTCACCCGAGTGGGACAGGTATGCCCAGAAGCGGGTCCCGTGCTCTCCATGCCACTGGAATCAAGCTACCCTGGCTGAAGAGGGGTGAAACCCCGAAACCGGTCCTAGGATGCTTGTTTCCAGTCCAGGGAGGATCTGGCTTGGCAGTTCAGGCTGGACTGTTCCCATGAGGCACAGGGTCAAGACTCATTTGCATATGGCTGGGTTCAAACTGGAATGGCATGGTGAGCAAAAAAACGATGGATTTAGGCCCAGATCTCTGTACTGGGGTGATTGTATGACATTGTTCTGCATTCTGTCCATCAACTGTTGGCTTTATATTTGTCACCCCGAGTGGGACGGGTATGCCCAGACGTGGATCCCGTGCTCTCCATCCCACTGGAATCAAGCTATCCTGGCTGAAGAGGGGTGAAACCCCGAAACCGGTCCTAGGATGCTTGTTTGCAGTCCAGGGAAGACCTGGGTTGGCCGTTGAGGCTGGACTGTTCCCATGAGTCACAGGGTCAAAACTGATTTGCATGTGGCTGGGTTCAAACTGGAATGGCATGGTGATCAAAAAAACAATGGATTTAGGCCCAGATCTCTGTACTGGGGTGAATGTATGACATCGTTCTGCATTCTGTCCATCAACGGATGGTTTTGCATTTGTCACCCCGAGTGAGATGGGTATGCCCAGATGTGGGTCCTGTGCTCTCCATGCCTCTGGAATCAAGCTATCCAGGCTGAAGAGGGGTGAAACCCCGAAACCGGTCCTAGGATGCTTGTTTCCAGTCCAGGGAGGACCTGGCTTGGCAGTTCGGGCTGGACTGTTCCCATGAGGCACAAGGTCAAGACTAATTTGCATATGGCTGGGTTCAAACTGGAATGGCATGGTGACCAAAAAAACGATGGATTTCGGCCCAGATCTCTGTACTGGGGTGAATGTATGACATTGTTCTGCATTCTGTTCATCAACTGTTGGTTTTGTATTTGTCACCCCGAGTGGGACTGGAGCCCCCAGACGTGGGTCCCGTGCTCTCCATGCCACTGGAATCAAGCTGTCCTGGCTGAAAAGGGGTGAAACCCCGAAATCAGTCCTAGGATGTCTGTTTCCAGTCCAGGGAGGAACTGACTTGGCAGTTTGGGCTGGACTGTTCCCATGAGGCACAGGGTGAAGACTGATTTGCATATGTCTGGGTTTATACTGGAATGGCATGGTGAGCAAAAAAACGATGGATTTAGGCCCAGATCTCTATACTGGGGTGAATGTATGACATTGTTCTGCTTTCTGTCCATCAACTGTTGGTTTCGCATTTGTCACCCCGAGTGGGACTGGAGCCCCCAGACGTGGGTCCCGTGCTCTCCATGCCACTGGAATCGAGCTATCCTGGCTGAAGAGGGGTGAAACCCCTAAAACAGTCCTAGGATGCTTGTATCCAGTCCAGGGAGGACCGGGCTTGGCAGTTTGGGCTGGACTGTTACCATGAGGCACAGGGTCAAAAATGATTTGCATTTGGCTGGGTTCAAACTTGAATGGCATGGTGAGCAAAAAAAATCAATGGATTTAGGCCCAGGTCTCTGTACTGGGGTGAATGTATGACATTGTTCTGCATTCTGTCCATCAACTGTTGGTTTTGCATTTGTCAGCCCGAGTGGGGCGGATATGCCCAGACGTGGTTCCCGTGCTCTCCATGCCACTGGAATCAAGCTAACCTGGCTGAAGAGGGGTGAAACCCCGAAACCGGTCCTAGGATGCTTGTTTCCAGTCCAGGGAGGACCTGGCTTGGCAGTTCATTCTGGACTGTTCCCATGAGGCACAGGGTCAAGACTCATTTGCATATGGCTGGGTTCAAACTGGAATGGCATGGTGAGCAAAAAAACGATGGCTTTAGGCCCAGATCTCTATACTGGGGTGAATGTATGACATTGTTCTGCATTCTGTCCATCAACTGTTGGCTTTGTATTTGTCACCCCGAGTGGGACGGGTATGCCCAGACGTGGATCCCGTGCTCTCCATCCCACTGGAATCAAGCTATCCTGGCTGAAGAGGGGTGAAACCCCGAAACCGGTCCTAGGATGCTTGTTTGCAGTCCAGGGAAGACCTGGGTTGGCCGTTCAGGCTGGACTGTTCCCATGAGTCACAGGGTCAAGACTGATTTGCATGTGGCTGGGTTCAAACTGGAAAGGCATGGTGAGCAAAAAAACAATGAATTTAGGCCCAGATCTCTGTACTGGGGAGAATGTATGACATTGTTCTACATTCTGTCCATCAACTGTTGGTTTTGCATTTGTCACCCCGAGTGGAACGGGTATGCCCAGACGTGGGTACCGTGCTCTCCATGCCACTGGAATCAAGCTATCCTGGCTGAAGAGGGGTGAAACCCCGAAACCAGTCCTAGGATGCTTGTATCCAGTCCAGGGAGGACCTGGCTTGGCAGTTCGGGCTAGACTGTTCCCATGAGGCACAGGGTCAAAACTGATTTGCATATGGCTGGGTTCAAACTGGAATGGCATGGTGAGCAAAAAAACAATGGATTTAGGCCCAGATCTCTGTACTGGGGTGAATGTATGACATTGTTCTGCATTCTGTCCATCAACGGATGGTTTTGCATTTGTCACCCCGAGTGGGACGGGTGCCCCCAGACGTGGGTCCCGTGCTCTCCATGCCACTGGAATCAAGCTGTCCTGGCTGAAGAGGGGTGAAACCCCGAAACCAGTCCCAGGATGCCTGTTTCCAGTCCAGGGAGGAACTGGCTTGGCAGTTCATTCTGGACTGTTCCCATGAGGCACAGGGTCAAGACTCATTTGCATATGGCTGGGTTCAAACTGGAATGGCATGGTGAGCAAAAAAACGATGGCTTTAGGCCCAGATCTCTATACTGGGGTGAATGTATGACATTGTTCTGCATTCTGTCCATCAACTGGTGGTTTTGCATTTCTCAGCCCGAGTGGGGCGGATATGCCCAGACGTTGTTTCCGTGCTCTCCATGCCACTGGAATCAAGCTAACCTGGCTGAAGAGGGGTGAAACCCCGAAACTTGTAATAGGATGCTTGTTTCCAGTCCAGGGAGGACCTGGCTTGGCAGTTCAGGCTAAACTCTTCCCATGAGGCACAGGGTCAAGACTGATTTGCATATGGCTGGGTTCAAACTGGAATGGCATGGTGAGCAAAAAAACGATGGATTTAGGCCCAGATCTCTGTACTGGGGTGAATATATGACATTGTTCTACATTCTGTCCATCAACTGTTGGTTTTGCATTTGTCACCCCGAGTGGAACGGGTATGCCCAGTCATGGGTACAGTGCTCTCCATGCCACTGGAATCAAGCTATCCTGGCTGAAGAGGGGTGAAACCCCGAAACCAGTCCTAGGATGCATGTATCCAGTCCAGGGAGGACCTGGCTTGGCAGTTCAGGTTAGACTGTTCCCATTCGGCACAGGGTCAAAACTGATTTGCATATGGCTGGGTTCAAACTAGAATGGAATGGTGATCAAAAAAACAATGGATTTAGGCCCAGACCTCTGTACTGGGGTGAATGTATGACATTGTTCTGCATTCTGTCCATCAACGGATGGTTTTGCATTTGTCACCCCGAGTGGGATGGGTGTGCCCAGACGTGGGTCCTGTGCTTTCCATGCCTCTGGAATCAAGCTATCCAGGCTGAAGAGGGGTGAAACCCCGAAACCAGTCCTAGGATTCATGTATCCAGTCCTGGGAGGACCTGGCTTGGCAGTTCAGGTTAGACTGTTCCCGTGAGGCACAGGGTCAAAACTGATTTGCATATGGCTGGGTTCAAACTGGAATGGAATGGTGATCAAAAAAACGATGGATTTAGGCCCAGATCTCTGTACTGGGGTGAATGTATGACATTGTTCTGCATTCTGTCCATCAACTGTTGGATTTGCATTACTCACCATGAGTGGAACTGGTATGCTGAGACGTTGGTCTCATGCTCTCCATGCCACTGGAATCAAGCTATCCTGGCTGAAGAGGGGTGAAACCCCGAAACCGGTCGTAGGATGCTTGTTTCCAGTCCAGGGAGGACCTTTCTTGGCAGTTCGGGCTGGACTGTTACCATGAGGCACAGGGTCAAGACTGATTTGCATATGGCTGGGTTCAAACTGGAATGGCATGGTGAGCAAAAAACGATGGATTTAGGCCCAGATCTCTGTACTGGGGTGAATGTATGACATTGTTCTGCATTCTGTCCATCGACTGTTGGTTTTGCATTTGTCACCCGAGTGGGACAGGTATGCCCAGAAGCGGGTCCCGTGCTCTCCATGCCACTGGAATCAAGCTACCCTGGCTGAAGAGGGGTGAAACCCCGAAACCGGTCCTAGGATGCTTGTTTCCAGTCCAGGGAGGATCTGGCTTGGCAGTTCAGGCTGGACTGTTCCCATGAGGCACAGGGTCAAGACTCATTTGCATATGGCTGGGTTCAAACTGGAATGGCATGGTGAGCAAAAAAACGATGGATTTAGGCCCAGATCTCTGTACTGGGGTGATTGTATGACATTGTTCTGCATTCTGTCCATCAACTGTTGGCTTTATATTTGTCACCCCGAGTGGGACGGGTATGCCCAGACGTGGATCCCGTGCTCTCCATCCCACTGGAATCAAGCTATCCTGGCTGAAGAGGGGTGAAACCCCGAAACCGGTCCTAGGATGCTTGTTTGCAGTCCAGGGAAGACCTGGGTTGGCCGTTGAGGCTGGACTGTTCCCATGAGTCACAGGGTCAAAACTGATTTGCATGTGGCTGGGTTCAAACTGGAATGGCATGGTGATCAAAAAAACAATGGATTTAGGCCCAGATCTCTGTACTGGGGTGAATGTATGACATCGTTCTGCATTCTGTCCATCAACGGATGGTTTTGCATTTGTCACCCCGAGTGAGATGGGTATGCCCAGATGTGGGTCCTGTGCTCTCCATGCCTCTGGAATCAAGCTATCCAGGCTGAAGAGGGGTGAAACCCCGAAACCGGTCCTAGGATGCTTGTTTCCAGTCCAGGGAGGACCTGGCTTGGCAGTTCGGGCTGGACTGTTCCCATGAGGCACAAGGTCAAGACTAATTTGCATATGGCTGGGTTCAAACTGGAATGGCATGGTGACCAAAAAAACGATGGATTTCGGCCCAGATCTCTGTACTGGGGTGAATGTATGACATTGTTCTGCATTCTGTTCATCAACTGTTGGTTTTGTATTTGTCACCCCGAGTGGGACTGGAGCCCCCAGACGTGGGTCCCGTGCTCTCCATGCCACTGGAATCAAGCTGTCCTGGCTGAAAAGGGGTGAAACCCCGAAATCAGTCCTAGGATGTCTGTTTCCAGTCCAGGGAGGAACTGACTTGGCAGTTTGGGCTGGACTGTTCCCATGAGGCACAGGGTGAAGACTGATTTGCATATGTCTGGGTTTATACTGGAATGGCATGGTGAGCAAAAAAACGATGGATTTAGGCCCAGATCTCTATACTGGGGTGAATGTATGACATTGTTCTGCTTTCTGTCCATCAACTGTTGGTTTCGCATTTGTCACCCCGAGTGGGACGGGTATGCCCAGACGTAGGTCTCATGCTCTCCATGCCACTGGAATCAAGCTATCCTGGCTGAAGAGGGGTGAAACCCCGAAACCGGTCCTAGGATGCTTGTTTCCAGTCCAGGGAGGACCTGGCTAGGCAGTTCGGGCTGGACTGTTCCCATGAGGCACAGGGTCAAGACTGATTTGCATATGGCTGGGTTCAAACTGGAATGGCATGGTGAGCAAAAAAACAATGGATTTAGGCCCAGATCTCTGTACTGGGGTGAATGTATGACATTGTTCTGCATTCTGTCCATCAACTGTTGGTTTTGCATTTGTCACCCCGAGTGGGATGAGTATGCCCATACGTGGGTCCCGTGCTCTCCATGCCACTGGAATTAAGCTATCCTGGCTGAAGAGGGGTGAAACCACGAAACCGGTCCTAGGATGCTTGTTTCCAGTCCAGGGAGGACCTGGCTTGGCAGTTCGGGCTGGACTGTTCCCATGAGGCACAGGGTCAAGACTAATTTGCATATGGCTGGGTTCAAACTGGAATGGCATGGTGAGCAAAAAAATTATGGATTTAGGCCCAGATCTCTGTACTGGGGTGAATGTATGACATTGTTCTGCATTCTGTCTATCAACTGTTGGGTTTGCATTAGCCACCCCGAGTGGGACGGGTAGGCCCAGATGTGGGTCCCGTGCTCTCCATGCCACTGGAATGAAGCTATCCTGGCTGAAGAGGAGTGAAACCCCGAAACCATTCCTAGGATGCTTGTATCCAGTCCAGGGAGGACCTGGCTTGGCAGTTCAGGCTAGACTGTTCCCATGAGGCACAGGGTCAAAACTGATTTTCATATGGCTGGGTTCAAACTGGAATGGAATGGTGATCAAAAAAACAATGGATTTAGGCCCAGATCTCTGTACTGGGGTGAATGTATGACATTGTTCTGCATTCTGTCCCTCAACGGATGGTTTTGCATTTGTCACCCCGAGTGGGATGGGTATGCCCAGACGTGGGTCCCGTGCTCTCCATGCCACTGGAATCAAGCTAACCTGGCTGCAGAGGGGTGAAACCCCGAAACTGATCCTAGGATGCTTGTTTCCAGTGCAGGGAGGACCTGGCTTGGCAGTTCAGGCTGAACTGTTCCCATGAGGCACATGGTCAAGACTGATTTGCATATGGCTGGGTTCAAACTGGAATGGCATGGTGAGCAAAAAAACGATGGATTTAGGCCCAGATCTCTGTACTGGGGAGAATGAATGACATTGTTCTGCATTCTGTCCTTCAACTGTTGGCTTTGCATTTGTCACTCCGAGTGGGACGGGTATGCCCAGACGTGGGTTCCGTGCTCTCCATGCCACTGGAATCAAGCTATCCTGGCTGAAGAGGGGTGAAACCCCGAAACCAGTCCTAGGATGCTTGTTTGCAGTCCAGGGAAGACCTGGGTTGGCCGTTCAGGCTGGACTGTTCCCATGAGTCACAGGGTCAAAACTGATTTGCATATGGCTGGGTTCAAACTGGAATGGAATGGTGATAAAAAAAACAATGGATTTAGGCCCAGATCTCTGTACTGGGGTGAATGTATGACATTGTTCTGCATTCTGTCCATCAACGGATGGTTTTGCATTTGTCACCCCGAGTGGGATGGGTGTGCCCAGATGTGGGTCCTGTGCTCTCCATGCCTCTGGAATCAAGCTATCCAGGCTGAAGAGGGGTGAAACCCCGAAACCGGTCCTAGGATGCTTGTTTCCAGTCCAGGGAGGACCTGGCTTGGCAGTTCGGGCTGGACTGTTCCCATGAGGCACAGGGTCAAGACTAATTTGCATATGGCTGGGTTCAAACTGGAATGGCATGGTAGGCAAAAAAACGATGGATTTAGGCCCAGATCTCTGTACTGGGGTGAATGTATGACATTGTTCTGCATTCTGTCCATCAACTGTTGGCTTTGCATTTGTCACCACGAGTGGAACGGGTATGCTGAGACGTAGGTCTCATGCTCTCCATGCCACTGGAATCAAGCTATCCTGGCTGAAGAGGGGTGAAACCCCGAAACCGGTCCTAGGATGCTTGTTTCCAGTCCAGGCAGGACCTTTCTTGGCAGTTCGGGCTGGACTGTTCCCATGAGGCACAGGGTCAAGACTGATTTGCATATGGCTGGGTTCAAACTGGAATGGCATGGTGAGCAAAAAAACGATGGATTTAGGCCCAGATCTCTGTACTAGGGTGAATGTATGACATTGTTCTGCATTCTGTCCATCGACTGTTGGTTTTGCATTTGTCACCCCGAGTGGGACGGGTATGCCCAGAAGCGGGTCCCGTGCTCTCCATGCCACTGGAATCAAGCTACCCTGGCTGAAGAGGGGTGAAACCCCGAAACCGGTCTTAGGATGCTTGTTTCCAGTTCAGGGAGGACCTGGCTTGGCAGTTCAGGCTGGACTGTTCCCATGAGGCACAAGGTCAAGACTAATTTGCATATGGCTGGGTTCAAACTGGAATGGCATGGTGACCAAAAAAACGATGGATTTCGGCCCAGATCTCTGTACTGGGGTGAATGTATGACATTGTTCTGCATTCTGTTCATCAACTGTTGGTTTTGTATTTGTCACCCCGAGTGGGACTGGAGCCCCCAGACGTGGGTCCCGTGCTCTCCATGCCACTGGAATCAAGCTGTCCTGGCTGAAGAGGGGTGAAACCCCGAAACCAGTCCTAGGATGTCTGTTTCCAGTCCAGGGAGGAACTGACTTGGCAGTTTGGGCTGGACTGTTCCCATGAGGCACAGGGTGAAGACTGATTTGCATATGTCTGGGTTTATACTGGATTGGCATGGTGAGCAAAAAAACGATGGATTTAGGCCCAGATCTCTGTACTGGGGTGAATGTATGACATTGTTCTGCTTTCTGTCCATCAACTGTTGGTTTCGCATTTGTCACCCCGAGTGGGACGGGTATGCCCAGACGTAGGTCTCATGCTCTCCATGCCACTGGAATCAAGCTATCCTGGCTGAAGAGGGGTGAAACCCCGAAACCGGTCCTAGGATGCTTGTTTCCAGTCCAGGGAGGACCTGGCTAGGCAGTTCGGGCTGAACTGTTCCCATGAGGCACAGGGTCAAGACTGATTTGCATATGGCTGGGTTCAAACTGGAATGTCATGGTGAGCAAAAAAACGATGGATTTAGGCCCAGATCTCTGTACTTGGGTGAATGTATGACATTGTTCTGCATTCTGTCCATCAACTGTTGGTTTTGCATTTGTCACCCCGAGTGGGATGGGTATGCCCATACGTGGGTCCCGTGCTCTCCATGCCACTGGAATCAAGCTATCCTGGCTGAAGAGGGGTGAAACCACAAAACCGGTCCTAGGATGCTTGTTTCCAGTCCAGGGAGGACCTGGCTTGGCAGTTCGGGCTGGACTGTTCCCATGAGGCACAGGGTCAAGACTAATTTGCAAATGGCTGGGTTCAAACTGGAATGGCATGGTGAGCGAAAAAACGATGGATTTAGGCCCAGCTCTCTGTACTGGGGTGAATGTATGACATTGTTCTGCATTCTGTCTATCAACTGTTGGGTTTGCATTAGCCACCCCGAGTGGGACGGGTAGGCCCAGATGTGGGTCCCGTGCTCTCCATGCCACTGGAATGAAGCTATCCTGGCTGAAGAGGGGTGAAACCCCGAAACCATTCCTAGGATGCTTGTATCCAGTCCAGGGAGGACCTGGCTTGGCAGTTCAGGCTAGACTGTTCCCATGAGGCACAGGGTCAAAACTGATTTTCATATGGCTGGGTTCAAACTGGAATGGAATGGTGATCAAAAAAACAATGGATTTAGGCCCAGATCTCTGTACTGGGGTGAATGTATGACATTGTTCTGCATTCTGTCCATCAACGGATGGTTTTGCATTTGTCACCCCGAGTGGGATGGGTATACCCAGACGTGGGTCCCGTGCTCTCCATGCCACGGGAATCAAGCTAACCTGGCTGAAGAGGGGTGAAACCCCGAAACTGATCCTAGGATGCTTGTTTCCAGTGCAGGGAGGACCTGGCTTGGCAGTTCAGGCTGAACTGTTCCCATGAGGCACAGGGTCAAGACTGATTTGCATATGGCTGGGTTCAAACTGGAATGGCATGGTGAGCAAAAAAACGATGGATTTAGGCCCAGATCTCTGTACTGGGGAGAATGAATGACATTGTTCTGCATTCTGTCCATCAACTGTTGGCTTTGCATTTGTCACCCCGAGTGGGACGGGTATGCCCAGAAGCGGGTCCCGTGCTCTCCATGCCACTGGAATCAAGCTACCCTGGCTGAAGAGGGGTGAAACCCCGAAACCGGTCTTAGGATGCTTGTTTCCAGTTCAGGGAAGACCTGGCTTGGCAGTTCAGGCTGGACTGTTCCCATGAGGCACAGGGTCAAGACTCATTTGCATATGGCTGGGTTCAAACTGGAATGGCATGATGAGCAACAAAACGATGGATTTAGGCCCAGATATCTGTAATGGGGTGATTGTATGACATTGTTCTGCATTCTGTCCATCAACTGTTGGCTTTGTATTTGTCACCTCGAGTGGGACGGGCATGCCCAGACGTGGATCCCGTGCTCTCCATCCCACTGGAATCAAGCTATCCTGGCTGAAGAGGGGTGAAACCCCGAAACCGGTCCTAGGATGCTTGTTTGCAGTCCAGGGAAGACCTGGGTTAGCCGTTCAGGCTGGACTGTTCCCATGAGTCACAGGGTCAAGACTGATTTGCATGTGGCTGGGTTCAAACTGGAATGGCATGGTGAGCAACAAAACAATGAATTTAGGCCCAGATCTCTGTACTGGGGTGAATGTATGACATTGTTCTACATTCTGTCCATCAACTGTTGGTTTTGCATTTGTCACCCCGAGTGGAACGGGTATGCCCAGACGTGGGTACCGTGCTCTCCATGCCACTGGAATCAAGCTATCCTGGCTGAAGAGGGGTGAAACCACGAAACCAGTCCTAGGATGCTTGTATCCAGTCCAGGGAGGACCTGGCTTGGCAGTTCAGGCTAGACTGTTCCCATGAGGCACAGGGTCAAGACTGATTTGCATATGGCTGGGTTCAAACTGGAATGGCATGGTGAGCAAAAAAAGGATGGATTTAGGCCCAGATATCTGTACTGGGGTGATTGTATGACATTGTTCTGCATTCTGTCCATCAACTGTTGGCTTTGTATTTGTCACCTCGAGTGGGACGGGTATGCCCAGACGTGGATCCCGTGCTCTCCATCCCACTGGAATCAAGCTATCCTGGCTGAAGAGGGGTGAAACCCCGAAACCGGTCCTAGGATGCTTGTTTGCAGTCCAGGGAAGACCTGGGTTGGCCGTTCAGGCTGGACTGTTCCCATGAGTCACAGGGTCAAGACTGATTTGCATGTGGCTGGGTTCAAACTGGAATGGCATGGTGAGCAAAAAAACTATGAATTTAGGCCCAGATCTCTGTACTGGGGTGAATGTATGACATTGTTCTACATTCTGTCCATCATCTGTTGGTTTTGCATTTGTCACCCCAAGTGGAACGGGTATGGCCGGAGGTGGGTACCGTGCTCTCCATGCCACTGGAATCAAGCTATCCTGGCTGAAGAGGGGTGAAACCCCGAAACCAGTCCTAGGATGCTTGTATCCAGTCCAGGGAGGACCTGGCTTGGCAGTTCAGGCTAGACTGTTCCCATGAGGCACAGGGTCAAAACTGATTTACATATGGCTGGGTTCAAACTGGAATGGAATGGTGATAAAAAAAAAACCAATGGATTTAGGCCCAGATCTCTGTACTGGGGGGAATGTATGACATTGTTCTGCATTCTGTCCATCAACGGATGGTTTTGCATTTGTCACCCCGAGTGGGATGGGTGTGCCCAGATGTGGGTCCTGTGCTCTCCATGCCTCTGGAATCAAGCTATCCAGGCTGAAGAGGGGTGAATCCCCGAACCCGGTCCTAGGATGCTTGTTTCCAGTCCAGGGAGGACCTGGCTTGGCAGTTCGTGCTGGACTGTTCCCATGGGGCACAGGGTCAAGACTAATTTGCATATGGCTGGGTTCAAACTGGAATGGCATGGTGAGCAAAAAAACGATGGATTTAGGCCCAGATCTCTGTACTGGGGTGAATGTATGACATTGTTCTGCATTCTGTCCATCAACTGTTGGTTTTGCATTTGTCACCACGAGTGGAACGGGTATGCTGAGACGTAGGTCTCATGCTCTCCATGCCACTGGAATCAAGCTATCCTGGCTGAAGAGGGGTGAAACCCTGAAACCGGTCATAGGATGCTTGTTTGCAGTCCAGGGAAGACCTGGGTTGGCCATTCAGGCTAGACTGTTCCCATGAGTCACAGGGTCAAGACTGATTTGCATGTGGCTGGGTTCAAACTGGAATGGCATGGTGAGCAAAAAAACGATGGATTTAGGCCCAGATCTCTGTACTGGGGTGAATGTATGACATTGTTCTTCATTCTGTCTATCAACTGTTGGGTTTGCATTAGCCACCCCGAGTGGGACGGGTAGGCCCAGATGTGGGTCCCGTGCTCTCCATGCCACTGGAATGAAGCTATCCTGGCTGAAGAGGGGTGAAACCCCGAAACCATTCCTAGGATGCTTGTATCCAGTCCAGGGAGGACCTGGCTTGGCAGTTCAGGCTAGACTGTTCCCATGAGGCACAGGGTCAAAACTGATTTTCATATGGCTGGGTTCAAACTGGAATGGAATGGTGATCAAAAAACAATGGATTTAGGCCCAGATCTCTGTACTGGGATGAATGTATGACATTGTTCTGCATTCTGTCCATCAACGGATGGTTTTGCATTTGTCACCCCGAGTGGGATGGGTATGCCCAGACGTGGGTCCCGTGCTCTCCATGCCACGGGAATCAAGCTAACCTGGCTGAAGAGGGGTGAAACCCCGAAACTGATCCTAGGATGCTTGTTTCCAGTGCAGGGAGGACCTGGCTTGGCAATTCAGGCTGAACTGTTCCCATGAGGCACAGGGTCAAGACTGATTTGCATATGGCTGGGTTCAAACTGGAATGGCATGGTGAGCAAAAAAACAATGGATTTAGGCCCAGATCTCTGTACTGGGGTGAATGTATGACATTGTTCTGCATTCTGTCCATCAACTGTTGGTTTTGCATTTGTCACCCCGAGTGGAACGGGTATGCCCAGAAGTGGGTACCGTGCTCTCCATGCCACTGGAATCAAGCTATCCTGGCTGAAGAGGGGTGAAACCACGAAACCAGTCCTAGGATGCTTGTATCCAGTCCAGGGAGGACCTGGCTTGGCAGTTCAGGCTAGACTGTTCCCATGAGGCACAGGGTCAAAACTGATTTGCATATGGCTGGGTTCAAACTGGAATGGAATGGTGATCAAAAAAACAATGGATTTAGGCCCAGATCCCTGTACTGGGGTGAATGTATGACATTGTTCTGCATTCTGTCCATCAACGGATGGTCTTGCATTTGTCACCCCGAGTGGGATGGGTGTGCCCAGATGTGGGTCCTGTGCTCTCCATGCCTCTGGAATCAAGCTATCCAGGCTGAAGAGGGGTGAAACCCCGAAACCGGTCCTAGGATGCTTGTTTCCAGTCCAGGGAGGACCTGGCTTGGCAGTTCGGGCTGGACTGTTCCCATGAGGCACAGGGTCAAGACTAATTTGCATATGGCTGGGTTCAAACTGGAATGGCATGGTAGGCAAAAAAACAATGGATTTAGGCCCAGATCTCTGTACTGGGGTGAATGTATGACATTGTTCTGCATTCTGTCCATCAACTGTTGGTTTTGCATTTGTCACCACGAGTGGAACGGGTATGCTGAGACGTAGGTCTCATGCTCTCCATGCCACTGGAATCAAGCTATCCTGGCTGAAGAGGGGTGAAACCCCGAAACCGGTCCTAGGATGCTTGTTTCCAGTCCAGGGAGGACCTTTCTTGGCAGTTCGGGCTGGACTGTTCCCATGAGGCACAGGGTCAAGACTGATTTGCATATGGCTGGGTTCAAACTGGAATGGCATGGTGAGCAAAAAAATGATGGATTTAGGCCCAGATCTCTGTACATGGGGTGAATGTATGACATTGTTCTGCATTCTGTCCATCAACTGTTGGTTTTGCATTTGTCACCCCGAGTGGGACGGGTATGCCCAGAAGCGGGTCCCGTGCTCTCCATGCCACTTGAATCAAGCTACCCTGGCTGAAGAGGGGTGAAACCCCGAAACCGGTCTTAGGATGCTTGTTTCCAGTTCAGGGAGGACCTGGCTTGGCAGTTCAGGCTGGACTGTTCCCATGAGGCACAGGGTCAAGACTCATTTGCATATGGCTGGGTTCAAACTGGAATGGCATGGTGAGCAAAAAAACGATGGATTTAGGCCCAGATATCTGTACTGGGGTGATTGTATGACATTGTTCAGCATTCTGTCCATCAACTGTTGGCTTTGTATTTGTCACCTCGAGTGGGACGGGTATGCCCAGACATGGATCCCGTGCTCTCCATCCCACTGGAATCAAGCTATCCTTGCTGAAGAGGGGTGAAACCCCGAAACCGGTCCTAGGATGCTTGTTTGCAGTCCAGGGAAGACCTGGGTTGGCCGTTCAGGCTGGACTGTTCCCATGAGTCAGAGGGTCAAGACTGATTTGCATGTGGGTGGGTTCAAACTGGAATGGCATGGTGAGCAAAAAAACAATGAATTTAGGCCCAGATCTCTGTACTGGGGTGAATGTATGACATTGTTCTACATTCTGTCCATCAACTGTTGGTTTTGCATTTGTCACCCCGAGTGGAACGGGTATGCCCGGACGTGGGTACCGTGCTCTCCATGCCACTGGAATCAAGCTATCCTGGCTGAAGAGGGGTGAAACCCCGAAACCAGTCCTAGGATGCTTGTATCCAGTCCAGGGAGGACCTGGCTTGGCAGTTCAGGCTAGACTGTTCCCATGAGGCACAGGGTCAAAACTGATTTGCATATGGCTGGGTTCAAACTGGAATGGAATGGTGATCAAAAAAACAATGGATTTAGGCCCAGATCTCTGTACTGGGGTGAATGTGTGACATTGTTCTGCATTCTGTCCATCAACGGATGGTTTTGCATTTGTCACCCCGAGTGGGATGGGTGTGCCCAGACGTGGGTCCTGTGCTCTCCATGCCTCTGGAATCAAGTTATCCAGGCTGAAGAGGGGTGAAACCCCGAACCCGGTCCTAGGATGCTTGTTTCCAGTCCAGGGAGGACCTGGCTTGGCAGTTCGGGCTGGACTGTTCCCATGAGGCACAGGGTCAAGACTAATTTGCATATGGCTGGGTTCAAACTGGAATGGCATGGTGAGCAAAAAAACGATGGATTTAGGCCCAGATCTCTGTACTGGGGTGAATGTATGACATTGTTCTGCATTCTGTCCATCAACTGTTGGTTTTGCATTTGTCCCCACGAGTGGAACGGGTATGCTGAGACGTAGGTCTCATGCTCTAAATGCCACTGGAATCAAGCTTTCCTGGCTGAAGAGGGGTGAAACCCCGAAACCGGTCCTAGGATGCTTGTTTCCAGTCCAGGGAGGACCTTTCTTGGCAGTTCAGGCTGGACTGTTCCCATGAGGCACAGGGTCAAGACTCATTTGCATATGGCTGGGTTCAAACTGGAATGGCATGGTGAGCAAAAAAAGGATGGATTTAGGCCCAGATATCTGTACTGGGGTGATTGTATGACATTGTTCTGCATTCTGTCCATCAACTGTTGGCTTTGTATTTGTCACCTCGAGTGGGACGGGTATGCCCAGACGTGGATCCCGTGCTCTCCATCCCACTGGAATCAAGCTATCCTGGCTGAAGAGGGGTGAAACCCCGAAACCGGTCCTAGGATGCTTGTTTGCAGTCCAGGGAAGACCTGGGTTGGCCGTTCAGGCTGGACTGTTCCCATGAGTCACAGGGTCAAGACTGATTTGCATGTGGCTGGGTTCAAACTGGAATGGCATGGTGAGCAAAAAAACAATGAATTTAGGCCCAGATCTCTGTACTGGGGTGAATGTATGACATTGTTCTACATTCTGTCCATCAACTGTTGGTTTTGCATTTGTCACCCCGAGTGGAACGGGTATGGCCGGACGTGGGTACCGTGCTCTCCATGCCACTGGAATCAAGCTATCCTGGCTGAAGAGGGGTGAAACCCCGAAACCAGTCCTAGGATGCTTGTATCCAGTCCAGGGAGGACCTGGCTTGGCAGTTCAGGCTAGACTGTTCCCATGAGGCACAGGGTCAAAACTGATTTGCACATGGCTGGGTTCAAACTGGAATGGAATGGTGATCAAAAAAAAAACAATGGATTTAGGCCCAGATCTCTGTACTGGGGGGAATGTATGACATTGTTCTGCATTCTGTCCATCAACGGATGGTTTTGCATTTGTCACCCCGAGTGGGATGGGTGTGCCCAGACGTGGGTCCTGTGCTCTCCATGCCTCTGGAATCAAGCTATCCAGGATGAAGAGGGGTGAAACCCCGAACCCGGTCCTAGGATGCTTGTTTCCAGTCCAGGGAGGACCTGGCTTGGCAGTTCGGGCTGGACTGTTCCCATGAGGCACAGGGTCAAGACTAATTTGCATATGGCTGGGTTCAAACTGGAATGGCATGGTGAGCAAAAAACAATGGATTTAGGCCCAGATCTCTGTACTGGGGTGAATGTATGACATTGTTCTGCATTCTGTCCATCAACTGTTGGTTTTGCATTTGTCCCCACGAGTGGAACGGGTATGCTGAGACGTAGGTCTCATGCTCTAAATGCCACTGGAATCAAGCTTTCCTGGCTGAAGAGGGGTGAAACCCCGAAACCGGTCCTAGGATGCTTGTTTCCAGTCCAGGGAGGACCTTTCTTGGCAGTTCAGGCTGGACTGTTCCCATGAGGCACAGGGTCAAGACTCATTTGCATATGGCTGGGTTCAAACTGGAATGGCATGGTGAGCAAAAAAAGGATGGATTTAGGCTCAGATATCTGTACTGGGGTGATTGTATGACATTGTTCTGCATTCTGTCCATCAACTGTTGGCTTTGTATTTGTCACCTCGAGTGGGACGGGTATGCCCAGACGTGGATCCCGTGCTCTCCATCCCACTGGAATCAAGCTATCCTGGCTGAAGAGGGGTGAAACCCCGAAACCGGTCCTAGGATGCTTGTTTGCAGTCCAGGGAAGACCTGGGTTGGCCGTTCAGGCTGGACTGTTCCCATGAGTCACAGGGTCAAGACTGATTTGCATGTGGCTGGGTTCAAACTGGAATGGCATGGTGAGCAAAAAAACAATGAATTTAGGCCCAGATCTCTGTACTGGGGTGAATGTATGACATTGTTCTACATTCTGTCCATCAACTGTTGGTTTTGCATTTGTCACCCCGAGTGGAACGGGTATGGCCGGACGTGGGTACCGTGCTCTCCATGCCACTGGAATCAAGCTATCCTGGCTGAAGAGGGGTGAAACCCCGAAACCAGTCCTAGGATGCTTGTATCCAGTCCAGGGAGGACCTGGCTTGGCAGTTCAGGCTAGACTGTTCCCATGAGGCACAGGGTCAAAACTGATTTGCACATGGCTGGGTTCAAACTGGAATGGAATGGTGATCAAAAAAAAAACAATGGATTTAGGCCCAGATCTCTGTACTGGGGGGAATGTATGACATTGTTCTGCATTCTGTCCATCAACGGATGGTTTTGCATTTGTCACCCCGAGTGGGATGGGTGTGCCCAGACGTGGGTCCTGTGCTCTCCATGCCTCTGGAATCAAGCTATCCAGGCTGAAGAGGGGTGAAACCCCGAACCCGGTCCTAGGATGCTTGTTTCCAGTCCAGGGAGGACCTGGCTTGGCAGTTCGGGCTGGACTGTTCCCATGAGGCACAGGGTCAAGACTAATTTGCATATGGCTGGGTTCAAACTGGAATGGCATGGTGAGCAAAAAACAATGGATTTAGGCCCAGATCTCTGTACTGGGGTGAATGTATGACATTGTTCTGCATTCTGTCCATCAACTGTTGGCTTTGCATTTGTCACCCCGAATGGGACGGGTATGCCCAGAAGCGGGTCCCGTGCTCTCCATGCCACTGGAATCAAGCTACCCTGGCTGAAGAGGGGTGAAACCCCGAAACCGGTCTTAGGATGCTTGTTTCCAGTTCAGGGAGGACCTGGCTTGGCAGTTCAGGCTGGACTGTTCCCATGAGGCACAGGGTCAAGACTCATTTGCATATGGCTGGGTTCAAACTGGAATGGCATGGTGAGCAAGAAAACGATGGATTTAGGCCCAGATATCTGTACTGGGGTGATTGTATGACATTGTTCTGCATTCTGTCCATCAACTGTTGGCTTTGTATTTGTCACCTCGAGTGGGACGGGCATGCCCAGACGTGGATCCCGTGCTCTCCATCCCACTGGAATCAAGCTATCCTGGCTGAAGAGGGGTGAAACCCCGAAACCGGTCCTAGGATGCTTGTTTGCAGTCCAGGGAAGACCTGGGTTAGCCGTTCAGGCTGGACTGTTCCCATGAGTCACAGGGTCAAGACTGATTTGCATGTGGCTGGGTTCAAACTGGAATGGCATGGTGAGCAAAAAAACAATGAATTTAGGCCCAGATCTCTGTACTGGGGTGAATGTATGACATTGTTCTACATTCTGTCCATCAACTGTTGGTTTTGCATTTGTCACCACGAGTGGAACGGGTATGCCCAGACGTGGGTACCGTGCTCTCCATGCCACTGGAATCAAGCTATCCTGGCTGAAGAGGGGTGAAACCACGAAACCAGTCCTAGGATGCTTGTATCCAGTCCAGGGAGGACCTGGCTTGGCAGTTCAGGCTAGACTGTTCCCATGAGGCACAGGGTCAAAACTGATTTGCATATGGCTGGGTTCAAACTGGAATGGCATGGTAGGCAAAAAAACGATGGATTTAGGCCCAGATCTCTGTACTGGGGTGAATGTATGACATTGTTCTGCATTCTGTCCATCAACTGTTGGTTTTGCATTTGTCACCACGAGTGGAACGGGTATGCTGAGACGTAGGTCTCATGCTCTCCATGCCACTGGAATCAAGCTATCCTGGCTGAAGAGGGGTGAAACCCCGAAACCGGTCCTAGGATGCTTGTTTCCAGTCCAGGGAGGACCTTTCTTGGCAGTTCGGGCTGGACTGTTCCCATGAGGCACAGGGTCAAGACTGATTTGCACATGGCTGGGTTCAAACTGGAATGGCATGGTGAGCAAAAAAATGATGGATTTAGGCCCAGATCTCTGTACATGGGGTGAATGTATGACATTGTTCTGCATTCTGTCCATCGACTGTTGGTTTTGCATTTGTCACCCCGAGTGGGACGGGTATGCCCAGAAGCGGGTCCCGTGCTCTCCATGCCACTGGAATCAAGCTACCCTGGCTGAAGAGGGGTGAAACCCCGAAACCGGTCTTAGGATGCTTGTTTCCAGTTCAGGAAGGACCTGGCTTGGCAGTTCAGGCTGGACTGTTCCCATGAGGCACAGGGTCAAGACTCATTTGCATATGGCTGGGTTCAAACTGGAATGGCATGGTGAGCAAAAAAACGATGGATTTAGGCCCAGATATCTGTACTGGGGTGATTGTATGACATTGTTCAGCATTCTGTCCATCAACTGTTGGCTTTGTATTTGTCACCTCGAGTGGGACGGGTATGCCCAGACATGGATCCCGTGCTCTCCATGCCACTGGAATCAAGCTATCTTGGCTGAAGAGGGGTGAAACCCCAAAACCGGTCCTAGGAGGCTTGTTTCCAGTGCAGGGAGGACCTGGCTTGGCAGTTCGTGCTGGACTGTTCCCATGAGGCACATGGTCAAGAATGTTTTGCATATGGCTGGGTTCAAATTGGAATGCCATGGTGAGCAAAAAAACGATGGATTGAGGCCCAGATCTCTGTACTGGGGTGAATGTATGACATCGGTCTGCATTCTGTCCAATCACTGTTGGTTTTACATTTGTCGCCCCGAGTGGGACGAGTATGCCCAGACGTGGGTCCCGTGCTCTCCATGCCACTGGAATCAAGCTATCCTGGCTGAAGAGGGGTGAAACCACAAAACCGGTCCTAGGATGCTTGTTTCCAGTCCAGGGAGGACCTGGCTTGGCAGTTCGGGCTGGACTGTTCCCATGAGGCACAGGGTCAAGACTAATTTGCATATGGCTGGGTTCAAACTGGAATGGCATGGTGAGCAAAAAAACGATGGATTTAGGCCCAGATCTCTGTACTGGGGTGAATGTATGACATTGTTCTGCATTCTGTCCATCAACTGTTGGTTTTGTATTTGTCACCCCGAGTGGGACGGGTATCCCCAGACGTGGGTCCCGTGCTCTCCATGCCACTGGAATCAAGCTATCCTGGCTGAAGAGGGGTGAAACCCCGAAACCAGTCCTAGGATGCTTGTTTCCAGTCCAGGGAGGACCTGGCTTGGCAGTTCAGGCTGGACTGTTCCCATGAGGCACAGAGTCAAGACTGATTTGCATATGACTGGGTTCAAACTGAAATGGCATGGTGAGCAAAAAAGATGGATTTAGGCCCAGATCTCTGTACTGGGGTGAATGTATGACATTGTTCTGCATTCTGTCCATCAACTGTTGGTTTTGCATTTGTCACCCCGAGTGGAATGGGTATGCCCAGACGTGGGTCCCATGCTCTTCATGCCACTGGAATCAAGCTATCCTGGTCGAAGAGGGGTGAAACCCCGAAACCGGTCGTAGGATGCTTGTTTTCAGTCCAGGGAGGACCTTTCTTGGCAGTTCGGACTGGACTGTTCTCATGAGGCACAGAGTCAAGACTGATTTGCATATGGCTGGGTTCAAACTGGAACGGCATGGTGAGCAAAAAAACAACGGATTTAGGCCCAGATCTCTGTACTGGGGTGAATGTATGACATTGCTCTGCATTCTGTCCATCAACTGTTCGTTTTGCATTTGTCACCCTGAGTGGGACGGGTATGCCCAGACGCGGGTCCCGTGCTCTCCATGCCACTGGAATCAAGCTACCCTGGCTGAAGAGGGGTGAAACCCCGAAACCGGTCCTAGGATGCTTGTTTCCAGTCCAGGGAGGACCTGGCTTGGCAGTTCGGGCTGGACTGTTCCCATGAGGCACAGGGTCAAGACTGATTTGCATATGGCTGGGTTCAAACTGGAATGGCATGGTGAGCAACAAATCGATGGATTTAGTCCCAGATCTCTGTACTGGGGTGAATGAATGACATTGTTCTGCATTCTGTCCATCAACTGTTGGCTTTGCATTTGTCACCCCGAGTGGGACGGGTATGCCCAGACGTGGATCCCGTGCTCTCCATCCCACTGGAATCAAGCTATCCTGGCTGAAGGATGGTGAAACCCCGAAACCGGTCCTAGGATGCTTGTTTCCAGTCCAGGGAAGACCTGGGTTGGCAGTTCAGGCTGGACTGTTACCATGAGGCACAGGGTCAAAACTGATTTGCATATGGCTGGGTTCAAACTGGAATGGCATGGTGAGCAAACATACGATGGATTTAGGCCCAGATCTCTGTACTGGGGTGAATGTATGACATTGTTCTACATTCTGTCCATCAACTGTTGGTTTTGCATTTGTCACCCCTTCGTGGAACGGGTATGCCCAGACGTGAGTCCCGTGCTCTCCATGCCACTGGAATCAAGCTATCCTGGCGGAAGAGGGGTAAAACCCCGAAACCAGTCCTAGTATGCTTGTTTCCAGTCCAGGGAGGACCTGGCTTGGCAGTTCGGGGCGAACTGTTCCCATGAGGCACAGGGTCAAGACTGATTTGCATATGGCTGGGTTTAAACTGGAATGGCATGGTGAGCAAAACACAATGGTTTTAGGCCCAAATCTATGTATTAGAGTGAATGTATGACATTGTTCTGCATTCTGTCCATCAACTGTTGGCTTTGCATTTGTCACCCCGAGTGGGAGGGTATGCCCAGACATGGGTCCCGTGCTCTCCATGCCACTGGAATCAAGCTATCCTGGCTGAAGAGGGGTGAAACCCCGAATCCGGTCCTAGGATGCTTGTTTCCAGTCCAGGGAGGACCTGGCTTTGCAGTTCAGGCTGGACTGTTCCCATGAGGCACAGGGTCAAGACTAATTTGCATATGGCTGTGTTCAAACTGGAATGGCACGGTGAGCAAAAAACGATGGATTTAGGCCCAAATCTCTGTACTGGAGTGAATGTATGACATTGTTCTGCATTCTGTCCATCAACTGTTGGCTTTGCATTTGTCACCCCGAGTGGGACGGGTATGCCCAGACGTGGGTCCCGTGCTCTCCATGCCACTGGAATCAAGCTATCCTGGCTGAAGAGGGGTGAAACACCTAAACCAGTCCTAGGATGCTTGTATCCAGTCCAGGGAGGACTGGGCTTGGCAGTTTAGGCTGGACTGTTCCAATGAGGCACAGGGTCAAAACTGATTTGCATATGGCTGGGTTCAAACTTGAATTTCATGGTGAGCAAAAAAACGATGGATTTAGGCCCAGATCTCTGTACTGGGGTGAATGTATGACATTATTCTGCATTCTGTCCATCAACTGTTGGTTTTGCATTTGTCACCACGAGTGGGACGGGTATGCCCAGACGTAGGTCTCATGCTCTCCATGCCACTGGAATCAAGCTATCCTGGCTGAAGAGGGGTGAAGTTATGAAACCGGTCCTAGGATGCTTGTTTCCAGTCCAGGGAGGACCTGGCTAGGCAGTTTGGGCTGGACTGCTCCCATGAGGCACAGGGTCAAGACTGATTTGCATATGTCTGGCTTCAAACTGGAATGTCATGGTGAGCAAAAAAACGATGGATTTAGGCCCAGATCTCTGTACTGGGGTGAATGTATGACATTATTCTGCATTATGTCCATCAACTGTTGGTTTTGTATTTGTCACCCCGAGTGGGACGGGTATCCCCAGACGTGGGTCCCGAGCTCTCCATGCCACTGGAATCAAGCTATCCTGGCTGAAGAGGGGTGAAACCCCGAAACCAGTCCTAGGATGCTTGTTTCCAGTCCAGGGAGGACCTGGCTTGGCAGTTCAGGCTGGACTGTTCCCATGAGGCACAGAGTCAAGACTGATTTGCATATGACTGGGTTCAAACTGAAATGGCATGGTGAGCAAAAAAGATGGATTTAGGCCCAGATCTCTATACTGGGGTGAATGTATGACATTGTTCTGCATTCTGTCCATCAACTGTTGGTTTTGCATTTGTCACCCCGAGTGGGATGGGTATGCCCAGACGTGGGTCCCGTGCTCTCCATGCCTCTGGAATCAAGCTATGCAGGCTGAAGAGGGGTGAAACCCCGAAACCGGTCCTAGGATGCTTGTTTCCAGTCCAGGGAGGACCTGGCTTGGCAGTTCGGGCTGGACTGTTCCCATGAGGCAGAGGGTCAAGACTGATTTGCATATGACTGGGTTCAAACTGAAGTGGCATGGAGAGCAAAAAAGATGGATTTAGGCCCAGATCTCTGTACTGGGGTGAATGTATGACATTGTTCTGCATTCTGTCCATCAACTGTTCGTTTTGCATTTGTCACCCCGAGTGGAATGGGTATGCCCAGACGTGGGTCCCGTGCTCTCCATGCCACTGGAATCAAGCTATCCTGGCTGAAGAGGGGTGAAACCCCGAAACCGGTCGTAGGATGCTTGTTTTCAGTCCAGGGAGGACCTTTCTTGGCAGTTCGGGCTGGACTGTTCCCATGAGGCACAGAGTCAAGACTGATTTGCATATGGCTGGGTTCAAACTGGAATGGCATGGTGAGCAAAAAAACAATGGATTTAGGCTCAGATCTCTGTACTGGGGTGAATGTATGACATTGCTCTGCATTCTGTCCATCAACTGTTCGTTTTGCATTTGTCACCCCGAGTGGGACGGGTATGCCCAGACGCGGGTCCCGTGCTCTCCATGCCACTGGAATCAAGCTACCCTGGCTGAAGAGGGGTGAAACCCCGAAACCGGTCCTAGGATGCTTGTTTCCTGTCCAGGGAGGACCTGGCTTGGCAGTTCGGGCTGGACTGTTCCCATGAGGCACAGGGTCAAGACTGATTTGCATATGGCTGGGTTCAAACTGGAATGGCATGGTGAGCAACAAATCGATGGATTTAGGCCCATATCTCTGTACTGGGGTGAATGAATGACATTGTTCTGCATTCTGTCCATCAACTGTTGGCTTTGCATTTGTCACCCCGAGTGGGACGGGTATGCCCAGACGTGGATCCCGTGCTCTCCATCCCACTGGAATCAAGCTATCTTGGCTGAAGAGGGGTGAAACCCCAAAACCGGTCCTAGGATGCTTGTTTCCAGTCCAGGGAAGATCTGGGTTGGCCGTTCAGGCTGGACTGTTCCCATGAGTCACAGGGTCAAGACTGATTTGCATGTGGCTGGGTTCAAACTGGAATGGCATGGTGAGCAAAAAGACGATGGATTTAGGCCCAGATCTTTGTACTGGGGTGAATGTATGACATTGTTCTACATTCTGATCATCAATTGTTGGTTTTGCATTTGTCACCCCGAGTGGAACAGGTATGCCCAGACGTGGGTACCGTGCTCTCCATGCCACTGGAATCAAGCTATCCTGGCTGAAGAGGGGTGAAACCCCGAAATCAGTCTTAGGATGCTTGTATCTAGTCCAGGGAGGACCTAGCTTGGCAGTTCGGGCTAGACTGTTCCCATGAGGCACAGGGTCAAGACTGATTTGCATATGGCTGGGTTCAAACTGGAATGGCATGGTGAGCAAAAAAACGATGGATTTAGGCCCAGATCTCTGTACTGGGGTGAATGTATGACATTGCTCTGCATTCTGTCCATCAACTGTTCGTTTTTCATTTGTCACCCCGAGTGGGACGGGTATGCCCAGACGCGGGTCCCGTGCTCTCCATGCCACTGGAATCAAGCTACCCTGGCTGAAGAGGGGTGAAACCCCACAACCGGTCCTAGGATGCTTGTTTCCAGCCCAGGGAGTACCTGGCTTGGCAGTTCGGGCTGGACTGTTCCCATGAGGCACAGGGTCAAGACTGATTTGCATATGGCTGGGTTCAAACTGGAATGGCATGGTGAGCAAAAAATCGATGGATTTAGGCCCAGATCTCTGTACTGGGGTGAATGAATGACATTGTTCTGCATTCTGTCCATCAACTGTTGGCTTTGCATTTGTCAACCCGAGTGGGATGGGTATGCCCAGACGTGGATCCCGTGCTCTCCATCCCTCTAGAATCAAGCTATCCTGGCTGAAGAGGGCTGAAACCCCGAAACCGGTCCTAGGATGCTTGTTTCCAGTCCAGGGAAGACCTGGGTTGGCCGTTCAGGCTGGACTGTTCCCATGAGTCACAGGGTCAAGACTGATTTGCATGTGGCTGGGTTCAAACTGGAATGGCATGGTGAGCAAAAAAGACGATGGATTTAGGCCCAGATCTTTGTACTTGGGTGAATGTATGACATTGTTCTACATTCTGTTCATCAACTGTTGGTTTTGCATTTGTCACCCTGAGTGGAACGTGTATGCCCAGACGTGGGTACCGTGCTCTCCATGCCACTGGAATCAAGCTATCCTGGCTGAAGAGGGGTGAAACCCCGAAACCAGTCCTAGGATGCTTGTATCCAGTCCAGGGAGAACCTAGCTTGGCAGTTCGGGCTAGACTGTTCCCATGAGGCACAGGTTCAAAACTGATTTGCATATGGCTGGGTTCAAACTGGAATGGCATGGTGAGCAAAAAAACGATGGATTTAGGGCCAGATCTCTGTACTGGTGTGAATGTATGACATTGTTCTGCATTCTGTTCATCAACTTTTGGTTTTGCATTTGTCACCCGAGTGGGACGGGTATGCCCGGACGTCGGTCTCATGCTCTCCATGCCAATTGAATCAAGCTATCCTGGCTGAAGAGGGGTGAAACCCCTAAACCAGTCCTAGGATGCTTGTATCCAGTCCAGGGAGGACTGGGCTTGGCAGTTTAGGCTGGACTGTTCCCATGAGGCACAGGGTCAAAACTGATTTGCATATGGCTGGGTTCAAACTTGAATTTCATGGTGAGCAAAAAAACTATGGATTTAGGCCCAGATCTCTGTACTGGGGTGAATGTATGACATTATTCTGCATTCTGTCCATCAACTGTTGGTTTTGCATTTGTCACCACGAGTGGGACGGGTATGCCCAGACGTAGGTCTCATGCTCTCCATGCCACTGGAATCAAGCTTTCCTGGCTGAAGAGGGGTGAAGTTACGAAACCGGTCCTAGGATGCTTGTTTCCAGTCCAGGGAGGACCTGGCTAGGCAGTTTGGGCTGGACTGTTTCCATGAGGCACAGGGTCAAGACTGATTTGCATATGTCTGGCTTTAAACTGGAATGGCATGGTGAGCAAAGCAACGATGGATTTAGGCCCAGATCTCTGTACTTGGGTGAATGTATGACATTGTTCTGCATTCTGTCCATCAACTGTTGGTTTTTTATTTGTCACCCCGAGTGGGACGGGTATCCCCAGACGTGGGTCCCGTGCTCTCCATGCCACTGGAATCAAGCTATCCTGGCTGAAGAGGGGTGAAACCCCGAAACCAGTCCTAGGATGCTTGTTTCCAGTCCAGGGAGGACCTGGCTTGGCAGTTCGGGCTGGACTGTTCCCATGAGGCACAGGGTCAAGACTGATTTGCATATGGCTGGGTTCAAACTGGAATGGCATGGTGAGCAAAAAGACGATGGATTTAGGCCCAGATCTTTGTACTGGGGTGAATGTATGACATTGTTCTACATTCTGTTCATCAATTGTTGGTTTTGCATTTGTCACCCCGAGTGGAACAGGTATGCCCAGACGTGGGTACCGTGCTCTCCATGCCACTGGAATCAAGCTATCCTGGCTGAAGAGGGGTGAAACCCCGAAATCAGTCTTAGGATGCTTGTATCTAGTCCAGGGAGGACCAAGCTGGGCAGTTCGGGCTAGACTGTTCCCATGAGGCACAGGGTCAAGACTGATTTGCATATGGCTGGGTTCAAACTGGAATGGCTTGGTGAGCAAAAAAACGATGGATTTAGGCCCAGATCTCTGTACTGGGGTGAATGTATGACATTGCTCTGCATTCTGTCCATCAACTGTTCGTTTTTCATTTGTCACCCCGAGTGGGACGGGTATGCCCAGACGCGGGTCCCGTGCTCTCCATGCCACTGGAATCAAGCTACCCTGGCTGAAGAGGGGTGAAACCCCACAACCGGTCCTAGGATGCTTGTTTCCAGCCCAGGGAGTACCTGGCTTGGCAGTTCGGGCTGGACTGTTCCCATGAGGCACAGGGTCAAGACTGATTTGCATATGGCTGGGTTCATACTGGAATGGCATGGTGAGCAAAAAATCGATGGATTTAGGCCCAGATCTCTGTACTGGGGTGAATGAATGACATTGTTCTGCATTCTGTCCATCACCTGTTGGCTTTGCATTTGTCACCCCGAGTGGGACGGGTATCCCCAGACGTGGGTCCCGTGCTCTCCATGCCACTGGAATCAAGCTATCCTGGCTGAAGAGGGGTGAAACCCCGAAACCAGTCCTAGGATGCTTGTTTCCAGTCCAGGGAGGACCTGGCTTGGCAGTTCAGGCTGGACTGTTCCCATGAGGCACAGAGTCAAGACTGATTTGCATATGACTGGGTTCAAACTGAAATGGCATGGTGAGCAAAAAAGATGGATTTAGGCCCAGATCTCTGTACTGGGGTGAATGTATGACATTGTTCTGCATTCTGTCCATCAACTGTTGGTTTTGCATTTGTCACCCCGAGTGGAATGGGTATGCCCAGACGTGGGTCCCGTGCTCTCCATGCCACTGGAATCAAGCTATCCTGGCCGAAGAGGGGTGAAACCCAGAAACCGGTCGTAGGATGCTTGTTTTCAGTCCATGGAGGACCTTTCTTGGCAGTTCGGGCTGGACTGTTCTCATGAGGCACAGAGTCAAGACTGATTTGCATATGGCTGGGTTCAAACTGGAATGGCATGGTGAGCAAAAAAACAATGGATTTAGGCCCAGATCTCTGTACTGGGGTGAATGTATGACATTGCTCTGCATTCTGTCCATCAACTGTTCGTTTTGCATTTGTCACCCCGAGTGGGACGGGTATGCCCAGACGCGGGTCCCGTGCTCTCCATGCCACTGGAATCAAGCTATCCTGGCTGAAGAGGGGTGAAACCCCGAAACCTGTCCTAGGATGCTTGTTTCCAGTCCAGGGAGGACCTGGCTTGGCAGTTCGGGCTGGACTGTTCCCATGAGGCACAGGGTCAAGACTGATTTGCATATGGCTGGGTTCAAACTGGAATGGCATGGTGAGCAACAAATCGATGGATTTAGGCCCAGATCTCTGTACTGGGATGAATGAATGACATTGTTCTGCATTCTGTCCATCAACTGTTGGCTTTGCATTTGTCACCCCGAGTGGGACGGGTATGCCCAGACGTGGATCCCGTGTTCTCCATCCCACTGGAATCAAGCTATCCTGGCTGAAGACGGGTGAAACCCCGAAACCGGTCCTAGGATGCTTGTTTCCAGTCCAGGGAAGATCTGGGTTGGCCGTTCAGGCTGGACTGTTCCCATGAGTCACAGGGTCAAGACTGATTTGCATGTGGCTGGGTTCAAACTGAAATGGCATGGTGAGCAAAAAGACGATGGATTTAGGCCCAGATCTTTGTACTCCGGTGAATGTATGACATTGTTCTGCATTCTGTTCATCAACTGTTGGTTTTGCATTTGTCACCCCGAGTGGAACAGGTATGCCCAGACGTGGGTACCGTGCTCTCCATGCCACTGGAATCAAGCTATCCTGGCTGAAGAGGGGTGAAACCCCTAAACCAGTCCTAGGATGCTTTTATCCAGTCCAGGGAGGACCGGGCTTGGCAGTTTGGGCTGGACTGTTCCCATGAGGCACAGGGTCAAAAATGATTTGCATTTGGCTGGGTTCAAACTTGAATGGCATGGTGAGCAAAAAAATCAATGGATTTAGACCCAGGTTTCTGTACTGGGGAGAATGTATGACATTGTTCTGCATTCTGTCCATCAACTGTTGGTTTTGCATTTGTCACCCCGAGTGGGACGGATATGCTGAGACGTAGGTCTCATGCTCTCCATGCCACTGGAATCAAGCTATCCTGGCTGAAGAGGGGTGAAACCCCGAAACCGGTCCTAGGATGCTTGTGTCCAATCCAGGGAGGACCTGGCTAGGCAGTTCGGGTTAGACTGTTCCCATGAGGCACAGGGTCAAGACTGATTTGCATATGGCTGGGTTCAAACTGGAATGGCATGGTGAGCAAAAAAACGATGGATTTAGGCCCAGATCTCTGTACTGGGGTGAATGTATGACATTGTTCTGCATTCTGTCCATCAACTGTTTGTTTTGCATTTGTCACCCCGAGTGGGACGGGTGCCCCCAGACGTGGGACCCGTGCTCTCCATGCTACTGGAATCAAGCTATCCTGGCTGAAGAGGGGTGAAACCCCGAAACCGCTCCTAGGATGCTTGTTTCCAGTCCAGGGAGGACCTGGCTTGGCAGTTCAGGCTAGACTGTTCCCATGAGGCACAGGGTCAAGACTGATTTGCATATGGCTGGGTTCAAACTGGAATGGCATGGTGAGCAAAAAAACGATGGATTTAGGCCCAGATCTCTGTACTGGGGTGAATGTGTGACATTGTTCTGCATTCTGTCCATCGACTGTTGGTTTTGCATTTGTCACCCCGAGTGGGACGGGTATGCCCAGACGTGGGTCCCGTGCTCTCCATGCCACTGGAATCAAGCTATCCTGGCTGAAGACGGGTGAAACCCCGAAACCGGTCCTAGGATGCTTGTTTCCAGTCCAGGGAGGACCTGGCTTGGCAGTTCAGGCTGGACTGTTCCCATGAGGCACAGGGTCAAGACTCATTTGCATAATGCTGGGTTCAAACTGGAATGGCATGGTGAGCAAAAAAACGATGGTTTTAGGCCCAGATCTCTGTACTGGAGTGAATGTATGACATTGTTCTGCATTCTGTCCATCAACTGTTGGTTTTGCATTTGTCACCCCGAGTGGGACGGGTAATCCCAGACGTGGGTCCCGTGCTCTCCATGCCACTGGAATCAAGCTATCCTGGCTGAAGAGGGGTGAAACCCCGAAACCAGTCCTAGGATGCTTGTTTCCAGTCCAGGGAGGACCTGGCTTGGCAGTTCGGGCTGGACTGTTCCCATTAGGCACAGGGTCAAGACTGATTTAAATATGGTTGGGTTCAAACTGGAATGGCATGGTGAGCAAACAAACGATGGATTTAGGGCCAGATCTCTGTACTGGGGTGAATGTATGACATTGTTCTGCATTCTGTCCATCAACTGTTGGTTTCACATTTGTCACCCCGAGTGGGACGGGTATGCCCAGACGTAGGTCTCATGCTCTCCATGCCACTGGAATCAAGCTATCCTGGTTGAAGAGGGGTGAAACCCCAAAACCGGTCCTAGGATGCTTGTTTCCAGTCCAGGGAGGACCTGGCTAGGCAGTTCAGGCTGGACTGTTCCCATGAGGCACAGGGTCAAGACTGATTTGCAAATGGCTGGGTTCAAACTGGAATGGCACGGTGAGCAAAAAAACGATGGATTTAGGCCCAGATCTTTGTACTTGGGTGAATGTATGACATTGTTCTACATTCTGTTCATCAACTGTTGGTTTTGCATTTGTCACCCTGAGTGGAACGGGTATGCCCAGATGTGGGTACCGTGCTCTCCATGCCACTGGAATCAAGCTATCCTGGCTGAAGAGGGGTGAAACCCCGAAACCAGTCCTAGGATGCTTGTATCCAGTCCAGGGAGAACCTAGCTTGGCAGTTTGGGTTAGACTGTTCCCATGAGGCACAGGGTCAAAACTGATTTGCATATGGCTGGGTTCAAACTGGAATGGCATGGTGAGCAAAAAAACGATGGATTTAGGGCCAGATCTCTGTACTGGTGTGAATGTATGACATTGTTCTGCATTCTGTCCATCAACTTTTGGTTTTGCATTTGTCACCCGAGTGGGACGGGTATGCCCAGACGTCGGTCTCATGCTCTCCATGCCAATGGAATCAAGCTATCCTGGCTGAAGAGGGGTGAAACCCCTAAACCAGTCCTAGGATGCTTGTATCCAGTCCAGGGAGGACCTAGCTTGGCAGTTCGGGCTAGACTGTTCCCATGAGGCACAGGGTCAAGACTGATTTGCATATGGCTGGGTTCAAACTGGAATGGCATGGTGAGCAAAAAAACGATGGATTTAGGCCCAGATCTCTGTACTGGGGTGAATGTATGACATTGCTCTGCATTCTGTCCATCAACTGTTCGTTTTTCATTTGTCACCCCGAGTGGGACGGGTATGCCCAGACGCGGGTCCCGTGCTCTCCATGCCACTGGAATCAAGCTACCCTGGCTGAAGAGGGGTGAAACCCCACAACCGGTCCTAGGATGCTTGTTTCCAGCCCAGGGAGTACCTGGCTTGGCAGTTCGGGCTGGACTGTTCCCATGAGGCACAGGGTCAAGACTGATTTGCATATGGCTGGGTTCAAACTGGAATGGCATGGTGAGCAAAAAATCGATGGATTTAGGCCCAGATCTCTGTACTGGGGTGAATGAATGACATTGTTCTGCATTCTGTCCATCAACTGTTGGCTTTGCATTTGTCAACCCGAGTGGGATGGGTATGCCCAGACGTGGATCCCGTGCTCTCCATCCCTCTAGAATCAAGCTATCCTGGCTGAAGAGGGCTGAAACCCCGAAACCGGTCCTAGGATGCTTGTTTCCAGTCCAGGGAAGACCTGGGTTGGCCGTTCAGGCTGGACTGTTCCCATGAGTCACAGGGTCAAGACTGATTTGCATGTGGCTGGGTTCAAACTGGAATGGCATGGTGAGCAAAAAAGACGATGGATTTAGGCCCAGATCTTTGTACTTGGGTGAATGTATGACATTGTTCTACATTCTGTTCATCAACTGTTGGTTTTGCATTTGTCACCCTGAGTGGAACGTGTATGCCCAGACGTGGGTACCGTGCTCTCCATGCCACTGGAATCAAGCTATCCTGGCTGAAGAGGGGTGAAACCCCGAAACCAGTCCTAGGATGCTTGTATCCAGTCCAGGGAGAACCTAGCTTGGCAGTTCGGGCTAGACTGTTCCCATGAGGCACAGGTTCAAAACTGATTTGCATATGGCTGGGTTCAAACTGGAATGGCATGGTGAGCAAAAAAACGATGGATTTAGGGCCAGATCTCTGTACTGGTGTGAATGTATGACATTGTTCTGCATTCTGTTCATCAACTTTTGGTTTTGCATTTGTCACCCGAGTGGGACGGGTATGCCCGGACGTCGGTCTCATGCTCTCCATGCCAATTGAATCAAGCTATCCTGGCTGAAGAGGGGTGAAACCCCTAAACCAGTCCTAGGATGCTTGTATCCTGTCCAGGGAGGACTGGGCTTGGCAGTTTAGGCTGGACTGTTCCCATGAGGCACAGGGTCAAAACTGATTTGCATATGGCTGGGTTCAAACTTGAATTTCATGGTGAGCAAAAAAACTATGGATTTAGGCCCAGATCTCTGTACTGGGGTGAATGTATGACATTATTCTGCATTCTGTCCATCAACTGTTGGTTTTGCATTTGTCACCACGAGTGGGACGGGTATGCCCAGACGTAGGTCTCATGCTCTCCATGCCACTGGAATCAAGCTATCCTGGCTGAAGAGGGGTGAAGTTACGAAACCGGTCCTAGGATGCTTGTTTCCAATCCAGGGAGGACCTGGCTAGGCAGTTTGGGCTGGACTGTTTCCATGAGGCACAGGGTCAAGACTGATTTGCATATGTCTGGCTTTAAACTGGAATGGCATGGTGAGCAAAGCAACGATGGATTTAGGCCCAGATCTCTGTACTTGGGTGAATGTATGACATTGTTCTGCATTCTGTCCATCAACTGTTGGTTTTTTATTTGTCACCCCGAGTGGGACGGGTATCCCCAGACGTGGGTCCCGTGCTCTCCATGCCACTGGAATCAAGCTATCCTGGCTGAAGAGGGGTGAAACCCCGAAACCAGTCCTAGGATGCTTGTTTCCAGTCCAGGGAGGACCTGGCTTGGCAGTTCGGGCTGGACTGTTCCCATGAGGCACAGGGTCAAGACTGATTTGCATATGGCTGGGTTCAAACTGGAATGGCATGGTGAGCAAAAAGACGATGGATTTAGGCCCAGATCTTTGTACTGGGGTGAATGTATGACATTGTTCTACATTCTGTTCATCAATTGTTGGTTTTGCATTTGTCACCCCGAGTGGAACAGGTATGCCCAGACGTGGGTACCGTGCTCTCCATGCCACTGGAATCAAGCTATCCTGGCTGAAGAGGGGTGAAACCCCGAAATCAGTCTTAGGATGCTTGTATCTAGTCCAGGGAGGACCAAGCTGGGCAGTTCGGGCTAGACTGTTCCCATGAGGCACAGGGTCAAGACTGATTTGCATATGGCTGGGTTCAAACTGGAATGGCATGGTGAGCAAAAAAACGATGGATTTAGGCCCAGATCTCTGTACTGGGGTGAATGTATGACATTGCTCTGCATTCTGTCCATCAACTGTTCGTTTTTCATTTGTCACCCCGAGTGGGACGGGTATGCCCAGACGCGGGTCCCGTGCTCTCCATGCCACTGGAATCAAGCTACCCTGGCTGAAGAGGGGTGAAACCCCACAACCGGTCCTAGGATGCTTGTTTCCAGCCCAGGGAGTACCTGGCTTGGCAGTTCGGGCTGGACTGTTCCCATGAGGCACAGGGTCAAGACTGATTTGCATATGGCTGGGTTCATACTGGAATGGCATGGTGAGCAAAAAATCGATGGATTTAGGCCCAGATCTCTGTACTGGGGTGAATGAATGACATTGTTCTGCATTCTGTCCATCAACTGTTGGCTTTGCATTTGTCACCCCGAGTGGGACGGGTATCCCCAGACGTGGGTCCCGTGCTCTCCATGCCACTGGAATCAAGCTATCCTGGCTGAAGAGGGGTGAAACCCCGAAACCAGTCCTAGGATGCTTGTTTCCAGTCCAGGGAGGACCTGGCTTGGCAGTTCTGGCTGGACTGTTCCCATGAGGCACAGAGTCAAGACTGATTTGCATATGACTGGGTTCAAACTGAAATGGCATGGTGAGCAAAAAAGATGGATTTAGGCCCAGATCTCTGTACTGGGGTGAATGTATGACATTGTTCTGCATTCTGTCCATCAACTGTTGGTTTTGCATTTGTCACCCCGAGTGGAATGGGTATGCCCAGACGTGGGTCCCGTGCTCTCCATGCCACTGGAATCAAGCTATCCTGGCCGAAGAGGGGTGAAACCCAGAAACCGGTCGTAGGATGCTTGTTTTCAGTCCATGGAGGACCTTTCTTGGCAGTTCGGGCTGGACTGTTCTCATGAGGCACAGAGTCAAGACTGATTTGCATATGGCTGGGTTCAAACTGGAATGCCATGGTGAGAAAAAAAACGATGGATTTAGGCCCAGATCTCTGTACTGGGTTGAATGTATGACATTGTTCTACATTCTGTCCATCAACTGTTGGTTTTGCATTTGTCACCCCAAGTGGGACGGGTATGCCCAGACGTGGGTCCCGTGCTCTCCATGCCACTGGAATCAAGCTATGTTGGCTGAAGAGGGGTGAAACCCCAAAACCGGTCCTAGGAGGCTTGTTTCCAGTGCAGGGAGGACCTGGCTTGGCAGTTCGTGCTGGACTGTTCCCATGAGGCACAGGGTCAAGACTGATTTGCATATGGCTGGGTTCAAACTGGAATGGCATGGTGAGCAAAAAAACGATTAATTTAGGCCCAGATCTCTGCACTGGGGTGAATGTATGACATTGTTCTGCATTCTGTCCATCAACTGTTGGTTTTGTATTTCTCACCCCAAGTGGGACGGGTATCCCAAGATGTGGGTCCCGTGCTCTCCATGCCACTGGAATCAAGCTGTCCTGGCTGAAGAGGGGTGAAACCCCGAAACCAGTCCTAGGATGCCTGTTTCCAGTCCAGGGAGGAACTGGCTTGGCAGTTCAGGCTGGATTGTTCCCATGAGGCACAGGGTCAAGACTGATTTTCATATGGCTGGGTTCAAACTGGAATGGCATGGTGAGCAAAAACAACGATGGATTTAGGCCCAGATCTCTGTACTGGGGTGAATGTATGACATTGTTCTGCATTCTGTCCATCAACTGTTGGTTTTGTATTTGTCACCCCAAGTGGGACGGGTATCCCCAGACGTGGGTCCCGTGCTCTCCATGCCACTGGAATCAAGCTGTTCTGGCTGAAGAGGGGTGAAACCCCGAAACCAGTCCTAGGATGCCTGTTTCCAGTCCAGGGAGGAACTGGCTTGGCAGTTCGGGCTGGATTGTTCCCATGAGGCACAGGGTGAAGACTGATTTGCATATGGCTGAGTTTATTCTCAAATGGCATGGTGAGCAAAACAACGATGGATTTGGGCCCAGATCTCTGTACTGGGGTGAATGTATGACATTGTTCTGCATTCTGTCCATCAACTGTTGGTTTTGCATTTGTCACCCCGAGTGGGATGGGTATGCCCAGACGTGGGTCCTGTGCTCTCCATGCCACTGGAATCAAGCTATGCTGGCCGAAGAGGGGTGAAACCCCGAAACCTGTCCTAGGATGCTTGTTTTCAGTCCAGGGAGGACCTTTCTTGGTATTTCGGGCTGGACTGTTCCCATGAGGCACAGGGTCAAGACTGACTTGCATATGGCTGGGTTCAAACTGGAATGGCATGGTGAGCAACAAAATGATGGATTTAGGCCCAGATCTCTGTACTGGGGTGAATGTATGATATTGCTCTGCATTCTGTCCATCAACTCTTGGTTTTGCATTTGTCACCCCGAGTGGGACAGGTATGCCCAGACGGGGGTCCCGTGCTCTCCATGCCACTGGAATCAAGCTACCCTGGCTGAAGAGTGGTAAAGCCCCGAAACCGGTCCTAGGATGCTTGTTTCCAGTCCAGGGAGGACCTGGCTTGGTAGTTCAGGCTGGACTGTTCCCATGAGGCACAGGGTCAAGGCTCAATTGCATATGGCTGGGTTCAAACTGGAATGGCATGGTGAGCAAAAAAACGATGGTTTTAGGCCCAGATCTCTGTACTGGAGTGAATGTATGACATTGTTCTGCATTCTGTCCATCAACTGTTGGTTTTGCATTTGTCACCTCGAGTGGGACGGGTATGCCCAGACGTGGGTCCCGTGCTCTCCATGCCACTGGAATCAAGCTATCCTGGCTGAAGAGGGGTGAAACCCCGAAACCAGTCCTAGGATGCTTGTTTCCAGTCCAGGGAGGACCTGGCTTGGCAGTTCAGGCTGGACTGTTCCCATTAGGCACAGGGTCAAGACTGATTTAAATATGGTTGGGTTCAAACTGGAATGGCATGGTGAGCAAACAAACGATGGATTTAGGGCCAGATCTCTGTACTGGGGTGAATGTATGACATTGTTCTGCATTCTGTCCATCAACTGTTGGTTTCACATTTGTCACCCCGAGTGGGACGGGTATGCCCAGACGTAGGTCTCATGCTCTCCATGCCACTGGAATCAAGCTATCCTGGCTGAAGAGGGGTGAAACCCCGAAACCAGTCCTAGGATGCTTGTATCCAGTCCAGGGAGAACCTAGCTTGGCAGTTTGGGTTAGACTGTTCCCATGAGGCACAGGGTCAAAACTGATTTGCATATGGCTGGGTTCAAACTGGAATGGCATGGTGAGCAAAAAAACGATGGATTTAGGGCCAGATCTCTGTACTGGTGTGAATGTATGACATTGTTCTGCATTCTGTCCATCAACTTTTGGTTTTGCATTTGTCACCCGAGTGGGACGGGTATGCCCAGACGTCGGTCTCATGCTCTCCATGCCAATGGAATCAAGCTATCCTGGCTGAAGAGGGGTGAAACCCCTAAACCAGTCCTAGGATGCTTGTATCCAGTCCAGGGAGGACCTAGCTTGGCAGTTCGGGCTAGACTGTTCCCATGAGGCACAGGGTCAAGACTGATTTGCATATGGCTGGGTTCAAACTGGAATGGCATGGTGAGCAAAAAAACGATGGATTTAGGCCCAGATCTCTGTACTGGGGTGAATGTATGACATTGCTCTGCATTCTGTCCATCAACTGTTCGTTTTTCATTTGTCACCCCGAGTGGGACGGGTATGCCCAGACGCGGGTCCCGTGCTCTCCATGCCACTGGAATCAAGCTACCCTGGCTGAAGAGGGGTGAAACCCCACAACCGGTCCTAGGATGCTTGTTTCCAGCCCAGGGAGTACCTGGCTTGGCAGTTCGGGCTGGACTGTTCCCATGAGGCACAGGGTCAAGACTGATTTGCATATGGCTGGGTTCAAACTGGAATGGCATGGTGAGCAAAAAATCGATGGATTTAGGCCCAGATCTCTGTACTGGGGTGAATGAATGACATTGTTCTGCATTCTGTCCATCAACTGTTGGCTTTGCATTTGTCAACCCGAGTGGGATGGGTATGCCCAGACGTGGATCCCGTGCTCTCCATCCCTCTAGAATCAAGCTATCCTGGCTGAAGAGGGCTGAAACCCCGAAACCGGTCCTAGGATGCTTGTTTCCAGTCCAGGGAAGACCTGGGTTGGCCGTTCAGGCTGGACTGTTCCCATGAGTCACAGGGTCAAGACTGATTTGCATGTGGCTGGGTTCAAACTGGAATGGCATGGTGAGCAAAAAAGACGATGGATTTAGGCCCAGATCTTTGTACTTGGGTGAATGTATGACATTGTTCTACATTCTGTTCATCAACTGTTGGTTTTGCATTTGTCACCCTGAGTGGAACGTGTATGCCCAGACGTGGGTACCGTGCTCTCCATGCCACTGGAATCAAGCTATCCTGGCTGAAGAGGGGTGAAACCCCGAAACCAGTCCTAGGATGCTTGTATCCAGTCCAGGGAGAACCTAGCTTGGCAGTTCGGGCTAGACTGTTCCCATGAGGCACAGGTTCAAAACTGATTTGCATATGGCTGGGTTCAAACTGGAATGGCATGGTGAGCAAAAAAACGATGGATTTAGGGCCAGATCTCTGTACTGGTGTGAATGTATGACATTGTTCTGCATTCTGTTCATCAACTTTTGGTTTTGCATTTGTCACCCGAGTGGGACGGGTATGCCCGGACGTCGGTCTCATGCTCTCCATGCCAATTGAATCAAGCTATCCTGGCTGAAGAGGGGTGAAACCCCTAAACCAGTCCTAGGATGCTTGTATCCTGTCCAGGGAGGACTGGGCTTGGCAGTTTAGGCTGGACTGTTCCCATGAGGCACAGGGTCAAAACTGATTTGCATATGGCTGGGTTCAAACTTGAATTTCATGGTGAGCAAAAAAACTATGGATTTAGGCCCAGATCTCTGTACTGGGGTGAATGTATGACATTATTCTGCATTCTGTCCATCAACTGTTGGTTTTGCATTTGTCACCACGAGTGGGACGGGTATGCCCAGACGTAGGTCTCATGCTCTCCATGCCACTGGAATCAAGCTATCCTGGCTGAAGAGGGGTGAAGTTACGAAACCGGTCCTAGGATGCTTGTTTCCAATCCAGGGAGGACCTGGCTAGGCAGTTTGGGCTGGACTGTTTCCATGAGGCACAGGGTCAAGACTGATTTGCATATGTCTGGCTTTAAACTGGAATGGCATGGTGAGCAAAGCAACGATGGATTTAGGCCCAGATCTCTGTACTTGGGTGAATGTATGACATTGTTCTGCATTCTGTCCATCAACTGTTGGTTTTTTATTTGTCACCCCGAGTGGGACGGGTATCCCCAGACGTGGGTCCCGTGCTCTCCATGCCACTGGAATCAAGCTATCCTGGCTGAAGAGGGGTGAAACCCCGAAACCAGTCCTAGGATGCTTGTTTCCAGTCCAGGGAGGACCTGGCTTGGCAGTTCGGGCTGGACTGTTCCCATGAGGCACAGGGTCAAGACTGATTTGCATATGGCTGGGTTCAAACTGGAATGGCATGGTGAGCAAAAAGACGATGGATTTAGGCCCAGATCTTTGTACTGGGGTGAATGTATGACATTGTTCTACATTCTGTTCATCAATTGTTGGTTTTGCATTTGTCACCCCGAGTGGAACAGGTATGCCCAGACGTGGGTACCGTGCTCTCCATGCCACTGGAATCAAGCTATCCTGGCTGAAGAGGGGTGAAACCCCGAAATCAGTCTTAGGATGCTTGTATCTAGTCCAGGGAGGACCAAGCTGGGCAGTTCGGGCTAGACTGTTCCCATGAGGCACAGGGTCAAGACTGATTTGCATATGGCTGGGTTCAAACTGGAATGGCATGGTGAGCAAAAAAACGATGGATTTAGGCCCAGATCTCTGTACTGGGGTGAATGTATGACATTGCTCTGCATTCTGTCCATCAACTGTTCGTTTTTCATTTGTCACCCCGAGTGGGACGGGTATGCCCAGACGCGGGTCCCGTGCTCTCCATGCCACTGGAATCAAGCTACCCTGGCTGAAGAGGGGTGAAACCCCACAACCGGTCCTAGGATGCTTGTTTCCAGCCCAGGGAGTACCTGGCTTGGCAGTTCGGGCTGGACTGTTCCCATGAGGCACAGGGTCAAGACTGATTTGCATATGGCTGGGTTCATACTGGAATGGCATGGTGAGCAAAAAATCGATGGATTTAGGCCCAGATCTCTGTACTGGGGTGAATGAATGACATTGTTCTGCATTCTGTCCATCAACTGTTGGCTTTGCATTTGTCACCCCGAGTGGGACGGGTATCCCCAGACGTGGGTCCCGTGCTCTCCATGCCACTGGAATCAAGCTATCCTGGCTGAAGAGGGGTGAAACCCCGAAACCAGTCCTAGGATGCTTGTTTCCAGTCCAGGGAGGACCTGGCTTGGCAGTTCTGGCTGGACTGTTCCCATGAGGCACAGAGTCAAGACTGATTTGCATATGACTGGGTTCAAACTGAAATGGCATGGTGAGCAAAAAAGATGGATTTAGGCCCAGATCTCTGTACTGGGGTGAATGTATGACATTGTTCTGCATTCTGTCCATCAACTGTTGGTTTTGCATTTGTCACCCCGAGTGGAATGGGTATGCCCAGACGTGGGTCCCGTGCTCTCCATGCCACTGGAATCAAGCTATCCTGGCCGAAGAGGGGTGAAACCCAGAAACCGGTCGTAGGATGCTTGTTTTCAGTCCATGGAGGACCTTTCTTGGCAGTTCGGGCTGGACTGTTCTCATGAGGCACAGAGTCAAGACTGATTTGCATATGGCTGGGTTCAAACTGGAATGCCATGGTGAGAAAAAAAACGATGGATTTAGGCCCAGATCTCTGTACTGGGTTGAATGTATGACATTGTTCTACATTCTGTCCATCAACTGTTGGTTTTGCATTTGTCACCCCAAGTGGGACGGGTATGCCCAGACGTGGGTCCCGTGCTCTCCATGCCACTGGAATCAAGCTATGTTGGCTGAAGAGGGGTGAAACCCCAAAACCGGTCCTAGGAGGCTTGTTTCCAGTGCAGGGAGGACCTGGCTTGGCAGTTCGTGCTGGACTGTTCCCATGAGGCACAGGGTCAAGACTGATTTGCATATGGCTGGGTTCAAACTGGAATGGCATGGTGAGCAAAAAAACGATTAATTTAGGCCCAGATCTCTGCACTGGGGTGAATGTATGACATTGTTCTGCATTCTGTCCATCAACTGTTGGTTTTGTATTTCTCACCCCAAGTGGGACGGGTATCCCAAGATGTGGGTCCCGTGCTCTCCATGCCACTGGAATCAAGCTGTCCTGGCTGAAGAGGGGTGAAACCCCGAAACCAGTCCTAGGATGCCTGTTTCCAGTCCAGGGAGGAACTGGCTTGGCAGTTCAGGCTGGATTGTTCCCATGAGGCACAGGGTCAAGACTGATTTTCATATGGCTGGGTTCAAACTGGAATGGCATGGTGAGCAAAAACAACGATGGATTTAGGCCCAGATCTCTGTACTGGGGTGAATGTATGACATTGTTCTGCATTCTGTCCATCAACTGTTGGTTTTGTATTTGTCACCCCAAGTGGGACGGGTATCCCCAGACGTGGGTCCCGTGCTCTCCATGCCACTGGAATCAAGCTGTTCTGGCTGAAGAGGGGTGAAACCCCGAAACCAGTCCTAGGATGCCTGTTTCCAGTCCAGGGAGGAACTGGCTTGGCAGTTCGGGCTGGATTGTTCCCATGAGGCACAGGGTGAAGACTGATTTGCATATGGCTGAGTTTATTCTCAAATGGCATGGTGAGCAAAACAACGATGGATTTGGGCCCAGATCTCTGTACTGGGGTGAATGTATGACATTGTTCTGCATTCTGTCCATCAACTGTTGGTTTTGCATTTGTCACCCCGAGTGGGATGGGTATGCCCAGACGTGGGTCCTGTGCTCTCCATGCCACTGGAATCAAGCTATGCTGGCCGAAGAGGGGTGAAACCCCGAAACCTGTCCTAGGATGCTTGTTTTCAGTCCAGGGAGGACCTTTCTTGGTATTTCGGGCTGGACTGTTCCCATGAGGCACAGGGTCAAGACTGACTTGCATATGGCTGGGTTCAAACTGGAATGGCATGGTGAGCAACAAAATGATGGATTTAGGCCCAGATCTCTGTACTGGGGTGAATGTATGATATTGCTCTGCATTCTGTCCATCAACTCTTGGTTTTGCATTTGTCACCCCGAGTGGGACAGGTATGCCCAGACGGGGGTCCCGTGCTCTCCATGCCACTGGAATCAAGCTACCCTGGCTGAAGAGTGGTAAAGCCCCGAAACCGGTCCTAGGATGCTTGTTTCCAGTCCAGGGAGGACCTGGCTTGGTAGTTCAGGCTGGACTGTTCCCATGAGGCACAGGGTCAAGGCTCAATTGCATATGGCTGGGTTCAAACTGGAATGGCATGGTGAGCAAAAAAACGATGGTTTTAGGCCCAGATCTCTGTACTGGAGTGAATGTATGACATTGTTCTGCATTCTGTCCATCAACTGTTGGTTTTGCATTTGTCACCTCGAGTGGGACGGGTATGCCCAGACGTGGGTCCCGTGCTCTCCATGCCACTGGAATCAAGCTATCCTGGCTGAAGAGGGGTGAAACCCCGAAACCAGTCCTAGGATGCTTGTTTCCAGTCCAGGGAGGACCTGGCTTGGCAGTTCAGGCTGGACTGTTCCCATTAGGCACAGGGTCAAGACTGATTTAAATATGGTTGGGTTCAAACTGGAATGGCATGGTGAGCAAACAAACGATGGATTTAGGGCCAGATCTCTGTACTGGGGTGAATGTATGACATTGTTCTGCATTCTGTCCATCAACTGTTGGTTTCACATTTGTCACCCCGAGTGGGACGGGTATGCCCAGACGTAGGTCTCATGCTCTCCATGCCACTGGAATCAAGCTATCCTGGTTGAAGAGGGGTGAAACCCCAAAACCGGTCCTAGGATGCTTGTTTCCAGTCCAGGGAGGACCTGGCTAGGCAGTTCAGGCTGGACTGTTCCCATGAGGCACAGGGTCAAGACTGATTTGCAAATGGCTGGGTTCAAACTGGAATGGCACGGTGAGCAAAAAAACTATGGATTTAGGCCCAGATCTTTGTACTTGGGTGAATGTATGACATTGTTCTACATTCTGTTCATCAACTGTTGGTTTTGCATTTGTCACCCTGAGTGGAACGGGTATGCCCAGACGTGGGTACCGTGCTCTCCATGCCACTGGAATCAAGCTATCCTGGCTGAAGAGGGGTGAAACCCGAAACCAGTCCTAGGATGCTTGTATCCAGTCCAGGGAGAACCTAGCTTGGCAGTTTGGGCTAGACTGTTCCCATGAGGCACAGGGTCAAAACTGATTTGCATATGGCTGGGTTCAAACTGGAATGGCATGGTGAGCAAAAAAACGATGGATTTAGGGCCAGATCTCTGTACTGGTGTGAATGTATGACATTGTTCTGCATTCTGTCCATCAACTTTTGGTTTTGCATTTGTCACCCGAGTGGGACGGGTATGCCCAGACGTCGGTCTCATGCTCTCCATGCCAATGGAATCAAGCTATCCTGGCTGAAGAGGGGTGAAACCCCTAAACCAGTCCTAGGATGCTTGTATCCAGTCCAGGGAGGACTGGGCTTGGCAGTTTAGGCTGGACTGTTCCCATGAGGCACAGGGTCAAAACTGATTTGCATATGGCTGGGTTCAAACTTGAATTTCATGGTGAGCAAAAAAACTATGGATTTAGGCCCAGATCTCGGTACTGGGGTGAATGTATGACATTATTCTGCATTCTGTCCATCAACAGTTGGTTTTGCATTTGTCACCACGAGTGGGACGGGTATGCCCAGACGTAGGTCTCATGCTCTCCATGCCACTGGAATCAAGCTATCCTGGCTGAAGAGGGGTGAAGTTACGAAACCGGTCCTAGGATGCTTGTTTCCAGTCCAGGGAGGACCTGGCTAGGCAGTTTGGGCTGGACTGTTCCCATGAGGCACAGGGTCAAGACTGATTTGCATATGTCTGGCTTTAAACTGGAATGACATGGTGAGCAAAAAAACGATGGATTTAGGCCCAGATCTCTGTACTTGGGTGAATGTATGACATTGTTCTGCATTCTGTCCATCAACTGTTGGTCTTTTATTTGTCACCCCGAGTGGGACGGGTATCCCCAGACGTGGTTCCCGTGCTCTCCATGCCATTGGAATCAAGCTATCCTGGCTGAAGAGGGGTGAAACCCCGAAACCAGTCCTAGGATGCTTGTTTCCAGTCCAGGGAGGACCTGGCTTGGCAGTTCAGGCTGGACTGTTCCCATGAGGCACAGAGTCAAGACTGATTTGCATATGACTGGGTTCAAACTGAAATGGCATGGTGAGCAAAAAAGATGGATTTAGGCCCAGATCTCTGTACTGGGGTGAATGTATGACATTGATCTGCATTCTGTCCATCAACTGTTGGTTTTGCATTTGTCACCCCGAGTGAAATGGGTATGCCCAGACGTGGGTCCTGTGCTCTCCATGCCACTGGAATCAAGCTATCCTGGCCGAAGAGGGGTGAAACCCCGAAACCGGTCGTAGGATGCTTGTTTTCAGTCCATGGAGGACCTTTCTTGGCAGTTCGGGCTGGACTGTTCTCATGAGGCACAGAGTCAAGACTGATTTGCATATGGCTGGGTTCAAACTGGAATGGCATGGTGAGCAAAAAAACAATGGATTTAGGCCCAGATCTCTGTACAGGGGTGAATGTATGACATTGCTCTGCATTCTGTCCATCAACTGTTCGTTTTGCATTTGTCACCCCGAGTGGGACGGGTATGCCCAGACGCGGGTCCCGTGCTCCCCATGCCACTGGAATCAAGCTACCCTGGCTGAAGAGGGGTGAAACCCCGAAACCTGTCCTAGGATGCTTGTTTCCAGTCCAGGGAGGACCTGGCTTGGCAGTTCGGGCTGGACTGTTCCCATGAGGCACAGGGTCAAGACTGATTTGCATATGGCTGGGTTCAAACTGGAATGGCATGGTGAGCAACAAATCGATGGATTTAGGCCCAGATCTCTGTACTGGGGTGAATGAATGACATTGTTCTGCATTCTGTCCATCAACTGTTGGCTTTGCATTTGTCACCCCGAGTGGGACGGGTATGCCCAGACGTGGATCCCGTGCTCTCCATCCCACTGGAATCAAGCTATCCTGGCTGAAGACGGGTGAAACCCCGAAACCGGTCCTAGGATGCTTGTTTCCAGTCCAGGGAAGATCTGGGTTGGCCGTTCAGGCTGGACTGTTCCCATGAGTCACAGGGTCAAGACTGATTTGCATATGGCTGGGTTCAAACTGAAATGGCATGGTGAGCAAAAAGACGATGGATTTAGGCCCAGATCTTTGTACTGGGGTGAATGTATGACATTGTTCTGCATTCTGTTCATCAACTGTTGGTTTTGCATTTGTCACCCCGAGTGGAACAGGTATGCCCAGACGTGGGTACCGTGCTCTCCATGCCACTAGAATCAAGCTATCCTGGCTGAAGAGGGGTGAAACCCTTAAACCAGTCCTAGGATGCTTGTATCCAGTCCAGGGAGGACCGGGCTTGGCAGTTTGGGCTGGACTGTTCCCATGAGGCACAGGGTCAAAAATGATTTGTATTTGGCTGGGTTCAAACTTGAATGGCATGGTGAGCAAAAAAATCAATGGATTTAGACCCAGGTCTCTGTACTGGGGAGAATGTATGACATTGTTCTGCATTCTGTCCATCAACTGTTGGTTTTGCATTTGTCACCCCGAGTGGGACGGGTATGCTGAGACGTAGGTCCCATGCTCTCCATGCCACTGGAATCAAGCTATCCTGGCTGAAGAGGGGTGAAACCCCGAAACCGGTCCTAGGATGCTTGTGTCCAATCCAGGGAGGACCTGGCTAGGCAGTTCGGGTTAGACTGTTCCCATGAGGCACAGGGTCAAGACTGATTTGCATATGGCTGGGTTCAAACTGGAATGACATGGTGAGCAAAAAAACGATGGATTTAGGCCCAGATCTCTGTACTGGGGTGAATGTATGACATTGTTCTGCATTCTGTCCATCAACTGTTTGTTTTGCATTTGTCACCCCGAGTGGGACGGGTATGCCCAGACGTGGGTCCCGTGCTCTCCATGCCACTGGAATCAAGCTATCCTGGCTGAAGACGGGTGAAACCCCGAAACCGGTCCTAGGATGCTTGTTTCCAGTCCAGGGAGGGCCTGGCTTGGCAGTTCAGGCTGGACTGTTCCCATGAGGCACAGGGTCAAGACTCATTTGCATAATGCTGGGTTCAAACTGGAATGGCATGGTGAGCAAAAAAACGATGGTTTTAGGCCCAGATCTCTGTACTGGAGTGAATGTATGACATTGTTCTGCATTCTGTCCATCAACTGTTGGTTTTGCATTTGTCACCCCGAGTGGGACGGGTATGCCCAGACGTGGATCCCGTGCTCTCCATCCCACTGGAATCAAGCTATCCTGGCTGAAGACGGGTGAAACCCCGAAACCGGTCCTAGGATGCTTGTTTCCAGTCCAGGGAAGATCTGGGTTGGCCGTTCAGGCTGGACTGTTCCCATGAGTCACAGGGTCAAGACTGATTTGCATATGGCTGGGTTCAAACTGAAATGGCATGGTGAGCAAAAAGACGATGGATTTAGGCCCAGATCTTTGTACTGGGGTGAATGTATGACATTGTTCTGCATTCTGTTCATCAACTGTTGGTTTTGCATTTGTCACCCCGAGTGGAACAGGTATGCCCAGACGTGGGTACCGTGCTCTCCATGCCACTAGAATCAAGCTATCCTGGCTGAAGAGGGGTGAAACCCTTAAACCAGTCCTAGGATGCTTGTATCCAGTCCAGGGAGGACCGGGCTTGGCAGTTTGGGCTGGACTGTTCCCATGAGGCACAGGGTCAAAAATGATTTGTATTTGGCTGGGTTCAAACTTGAATGGCATGGTGAGCAAAAAAATCAATGGATTTAGACCCAGGTCTCTGTACTGGGGAGAATGTATGACATTGTTCTGCATTCTGTCCATCAACTGTTGGTTTTGCATTTGTCACCCCGAGTGGGACGGGTATGCTGAGACGTAGGTCCCATGCTCTCCATGCCACTGGAATCAAGCTATCCTGGCTGAAGAGGGGTGAAACCCCGAAACCGGTCCTAGGATGCTTGTGTCCAATCCAGGGAGGACCTGGCTAGGCAGTTCGGGTTAGACTGTTCCCATGAGGCACAGGGTCAAGACTGATTTGCATATGGCTGGGTTCAAACTGGAATGACATGGTGAGCAAAAAAACGATGGATTTAGGCCCAGATCTCTGTACTGGGGTGAATGTATGACATTGTTCTGCATTCTGTCCATCAACTGTTTGTTTTGCATTTGTCACCCCGAGTGGGACGGGTATGCCCAGACGTGGGTCCCGTGCTCTCCATGCCACTGGAATCAAGCTATCCTGGCTGAAGACGGGTGAAACCCCGAAACCGGTCCTAGGATGCTTGTTTCCAGTCCAGGGAGGGCCTGGCTTGGCAGTTCAGGCTGGACTGTTCCCATGAGGCACAGGGTCAAGACTCATTTGCATAATGCTGGGTTCAAACTGGAATGGCATGGTGAGCAAAAAAACGATGGTTTTAGGCCCAGATCTCTGTACTGGAGTGAATGTATGACATTGTTCTGCATTCTGTCCATCAACTGTTGGTTTTGCATTTGTCACCCCGAGTGGGACGGGTATTCCCAGACGTGGGTCCCGTGCTCTCCATGCCACTGGAATCAAGCTATCCTGGCTGAAGAGGGGTGAAACCCCGAAACCAGTCCTAGGATGCTTGTTTCCAGTCCAGGGAGGACCTGGCTCGGCAGTTCGGGCTGGACTGTTCCTATTAGGCACAGGGTCAAGACTGATTTAAATATGGTTGGGTTCAAACTGGAATGGCATGGTGAGCAAACAAACAATGGATTTAGGGCCAGATCACTGTACTGGGGTGAATGTATGACATTGTTCTGCATTCTGTCCATCAACTGTTGGTTTCACATTTGTCACCCCGAGTGGGACGGGTATGCCCAGACGTAGGTCTCATGCTCTCCATGCCACTGGAATCAAGCTATCCTGGTTGAAGAGGGGTGAAACCCCGAAACCGGTCCTAGGATGCTTGTTTCCAGTCCAGGGAGGACCTGGCTAGACAGTTCAGGCTGGACTGTTCCCATGAGGCACAGGGTCAAGACTGATTTGCAAATGGTTGGGTTCAAACTGGAATGGCACGGTGAGCAAAAAAACGATGGATTTAGGCCCAGATCTCTGTACTGGGGTGAATGTATGACATTGTTCTGCATTCTGTCCATCAACTGTTGGTTTTGTATTTGTCACCCCGAGTGGGACGGGTATCCCCAGACGTGGGACCCATGCTCTCCATTTCACTGGAATCAAGCTATCCTGGCTGAAGAGGGGTGAAACCCCGAAACCGGTCCTAGGATGCTTGTTTCCAGTCCAGGGAGGACCTGGCTTGGCAGTTCGGGCTGGACTGTTCCCATGAGGCACAGGGTCAAGACTAATTTGCATATGGCTGGGTTCAAACTGGAATGGCATGGTGAGCAAAAAAACGATGGTTTTAGGCCCAGATCTCTGTACTGGAGTGACTGTATGACATTGTACTGCATTCTGTCCATCAACTGTTGGTTTTGCATTTGTCACCCCGAGTGGGACGGGTATTCCCAGACGAGGGTCCCGTGCTATCCATGCCACTGGAATCAAGCTATCCTGGCTGAAGAGGGGTGAAACCCCGAAACCAGTCCTGGGATGCTTGTTTCCAGTCCAGGGAGGACCTGGCTTAGCAGTTCGGGCTGAACTGTTCCCATTAGGCACAGGGTCAAGACTGATTTAAATATGGCTGGGTTCAAACTGGAATGGCATGGTGAGCAAACAAACAATGGATTTAGGGCCAGATCTCTGTACTGGGGTGAATGTATGACATTGTTCTGCATTCTGTCCATCAACTGTTGGTTTCACATTTGTCACCCCGAGTGGGACCGGTATGCCCAGACGTATGTCTCATGCTCTCCATGCCACTGGATTCAAGCTTTCCTGGTTGAAGAGGGGTGAAACCCTGAAACCGGTCCTAGGATGCTTGTTTCCAGTCCAGGGAGGACCTGGCTAGGCAGTTCAGGCTGGACTGTTCCCATGAGGCACAGGGTCAAGACTGATTTGCAAATGGCTGGGTTCAAACTGGAATGGCACAGTGAGCAAAAAACAGGATGGATTTAGGCCCAGATCTCTGTACTGGGGTGAATGTATGACATTGTTCTGCATTCTGTCCATCAACTGTTGGTTTTGTATTTGTCACCCCGAGTGGGACGGGTATCCCCAGACGTAGGTCCCATGCTCTCCATTTCACTGGAATGAAGCTATCCTGGCTGAAGAGGGGTGAAACCCCGAAACCGGTCCTAGGATGCTTGTTTCCAGTCCAGGGAGGACCTGGCTTGGCAGTTCGGGCTGGACTGTTCCGATGAGGCACAGGCACAATACTAATTTGCATATGGCTGGGTTCGAACTGGAATGGCGAGCAAAAAAACAATGGATTTAGGCCCAGATCTCTGTACTGGGGTGAATGTATGACATCGTTCTGCATTCTGTCCAACCACTGTTGTTTTTGCATTTGTCGCCCCGAGTGGGACGAGTATGCCCAGACGTGGGTCCTGTGCTCTCCATGCCACTGTAATCAAGCAATCCTGGCTGAAGAGGGGTGAAACCACGAAACCGGTCCTAGGATGCTTGTTTCCAGTCCAGGGAGGACCTGGCTTGGCAGTTCGGGCTGGACTGTTCCCATGAGGCACAGGGTCAAGACTAATTTGCATATGGCTGGGTTCAAACTGGAATGGCATGGTGAGCAAAAAAACGATGGATTTAGGTCCAGATCTCTGTACTGGGGTGAATGTATGACATCGTTCTGCATTCTGTCTATCAACTGTTGGGTTTGCATTTGTCACCCCGAGTGGGACGGGTATGCCCAGACGTGGGTCGCGTGCTCTCCATGCCACTGGAATGAAGCTATCCTGGCTGAAGAGGGGTGAAACCCCGAAACCGGTCCTAGGATGCTTGTTTCCAGTCCAGGGAAGACCTGGGTTGGCCGTTCAGGCTGGACTGTTACCATGAGGCACAGGGTAAAGACTGATTGGCATATGGCTGGGTTCAAACTGGAATGGCATGGTGAGCAAAAATACGATGGATTTAGGCCTAGATCTCTGTACTGGGGTGAATGTATGACATTGTTCTACATTCTGTCCATCAACTGTTGGTTTTGCATTTGTCACCCCTTCGTGGAACGGGTATGCCCAGACGTGGGTCCCGTGCTCTCCATGCCACTGGAATCAAGCTATCCTGGCTGAAGAGGGGTGAATCCCTGAAACCAGTCCTAGTATGCTTATTTCCAGTCCAGGGAGGACCTGGCTTGGCAGTTCGGGGTGAACTTTTCCCGTGAGGCACAGGGTCAAGACTGATTTGCATTTGGCTGGGTTTAAACTGGAATGGCATAGTGAGCAAAAAAACGATGGTTTTAGGCCCAAATCTCTGTACTAGAGTGAATGTATGACATTGTTCTGCATTCTGTCCATCAACTGTTGGCTTTGCATTTGTCACCCCGAGTGGGAGGGTATGCCCAGATGTGGGTCCCTTGCTCTTCATGCCACTGGAATCAAGCTATCCTCGCTGAAGAGGGGTGAAACCCCGAAACCGGTCCTAGGATGCTTGTTTCCAGTCCAGGGAGGACCTGGCTAGGCAGTTTGGGCTGGACTGTTCCCATGAGGCACAGGGTCAAGACTGATTTGCATGTGTTTGGGTTGAAACTGGAATGGCATGGTGAGCAAAAAAACGATGGATTTAGGCCCAGATCTCTGTACTGGGGTGAATGTATCACATTGTTCTGCATTCTGTCCATCAACTGTTGGTTTCACATTTGTCACCCCGAGGGGAACGGGTATGCCCAGACATAGATCTCATGCTCTCCATGCCACTGGAATCAAGCTATCCTGGTTGAAGAGGGGTGAAACCCCGAAACCAGTCCTAGGATGCTTATTTCCAGTCCAGGGAGGACCTGGCTAGGCAGTTCAGGCTGGACTGTTCCCATGAGGCACAGGGTCAAGACTGATTTACAAATGGCTGGGTTCAAACTGGAATGGCATGGTGAGCAAAAAAACGATGGATTCAGGCCCAGATCTCTGTACTGGGGTGAATGTATGACATTGTTCTGCATTCTGTCCATCAACTGTTGGTTTTGTATTTGTCACCCCGAGTGGGACGGGTATCCACAGACGTGGGTCCCATTCTCTCCATTTCACTGGAATCAAGCTATCCTGGCTGAAGAGGGGTGAAACCCCGAAACCGGTCCTAGGATGCTTGTTTCCAGTCCAGGGATGACCTGGCTAGGCAGTTTGGGCTGGACTGTTCCCATGAGGCACAGGGTCAAGACTGATTTGCATATGTCTGGGTTGAAACTGAAATGGCATGGTGAGCAAAAAAACGATGGATTTAGGCCCAGATCTCTGTACTGGGGTGAATGTATGACATTGTTCTGCATTCTGTCCATCAACTGTTGGTTTCTCATTTGTCACCCCGAGTGGGACGGGTATGCCCAGACGTAGATCTCATGCTCTCCATGCCACTGGAATCAAGCTATCCTAGTTGAAGAGGGGTGAAACCCCGAAACCGCTCCTAAGATGCTTGTTTCCAGTCCAGGGAGGACCTGGCTAGGCAGTTCAGGCTGGACTGTTCCCATGAGGCACAGGGTCAAGACTGATTTGCAAATGGCTGGGTTCAAACTGGAATGGCATGGTGAGCAAAAAAAATGATGGATTTAGGCCCAGATCTCTGTACTGGGGTGAATGTATGACATTGTTCTGCATTCTGTCCATCAACTGTTGGTTTTGCATTTGTCACCCCGAGTGGGATGGGTATGCCCAAACATGGGTCCCGTGCTCTCCATGCCACTGGAATCAAGCTATCCTGGCTGAAGAGGGGTGAAACCCCGAAACCGGTTCTAGGATGCTTGTTTCCAGGCCAGGGAGGACCTTTCTTGGCAGTTTGGGCTGGACTGTTCCCATGAGGCACAGGGTCAAGACTGATTTACATATGGCTGGGTTCAAACTGGAATGCATAGTGAGCAAAAAAACAATGGATTTAGGCCCAGATCTCTATACTGGGGTGAATGTATGACATTGTTCTGCATTCTGTCCATCAACTGTTGGTTTTGCATTTGTCACCCCGAGTGGGATGGGTATGCCCAGACGTGGGTCCCGTGCTCTCCATGCCTCTGGAATCAAGCTATGCAGGCTGAAGAGGGGTGAAACCCCGAAACCGGTCCTAGGATGCTTGTTTCCAGTCCAGGGAGGACCTGGCTTGGCAGTTCGGGCTGGACTGTTCCCATGAGGCAGAGGGTCAAGACTGATTTGCATATGACTGGTTTCAAACTGAAGTGGCATGGAGAGCAAAAAAGATGGATTTAGGCACAGATCTCTGTACTGGGGTGAATGTATGACATTGTTCTGCATTCTGTCCATCAACTGTTCGTTTTGCATTTGTCACCCCGAGTGGAATGGGTATGCCCAGACGTGGGTCCCGTGCTCTCCATGCCACTGGAATCAAGCTATCCTGGCTGAAGAGGGGTGAAACCCCGAAACCGGTCGTAGGATGCTTGTTTTCAGTCCAGGGAGGACCTGGCTTGGCAGTTCGGGCTGGATTGTTCCCAAGAGGGACAGGGTCAAGACTGATTTGCATATGGCTGGGTTCAAACTGGAATGGCATGGTGAGCAACAAATCGATGGATTTAGGCCCAGATCTCTGTACTGGAGTGAATGTATGACATTGTTCTGCATTCTGTCCATCAACTGTTGGTTTTGCATTTGTCACCCCGAGTGGGACGGGTATTCCCAGACGTGGGTCCCGTGCTCTCCATGCCACTGGAATCAAGCTATCCTGGCTGAAGAGGGGTGAAACCCCGAAACCAGTCCTAGGATGCTTGTTTCCAGTCCAGGGAGGACCTGGCTCGGCAGTTCGGGCTGGACTGTTCCTATTAGGCACAGGGTCAAGACTGATTTAAATATGGTTGGGTTCAAACTGGAATGGCATGGTGAGCAAACAAACGATGGATTTAGGGCCAAATCACTGTACTGGGGTGAATGTATGACATTGTTCTGCATTCTGTCCATCAACTGTTGGTTTCACATTTGTCACCCCGAGTGGGACGGGTATGCCCAGACGTAGGTCTCATGCTCTCCATGCCACTGGAATCAAGCTATCCTGGTTGAAGAGGGGTGAAACCCCGAAACCGGTCCTAGGATGCTTGTTTCCAGTCCAGGGAGGACCTGGCTAGACAGTTCAGGCTGGACTGTTCCCATGAGGCACAGGGTCAAGACTGATTTGCAAATGGCTGGGTTCAAACTGGAATGGCACGGTGAGCAAAAAAACGATGGATTTAGTCCCAGATCTCTGTACTGGGGTGAATGTATGACATTGTTCTGCATTCTGTCCATCAACTGTTGGTTTTGTATTTGTCACCCCGAGTGGGACGGGTATCTCCATACGTGGGTCCCATGCTCTCCATTTCACTGGAATCAAGCTATCCTGGCTGAAGAGGGGTGAAACCCCGAAACCGGTCCTAGGATGCTTGTTTCCAGTCCAGGGAGGACCTGGCTTGGCAGTTCGGGCTGGACTGTTCCCATGAGGCACAGGGTCAAGACTAATTTGCATATGGCTGGGTTCAAACTGGAATGGCATGGTGAGCAAAAAAACGATGGTTTTAGGCCCAGATCTCTGTACTGGAGTGACTGTATGACATTGTACTGCATTCTGTCCATCAACTGTTGGTTTTGCATTTGTCACCCCGAGTGGGACGGGTATTCCCAGACGAGGGTCCCGTGCTATCCATGCCACTGGAATCAAGCTATCCTGGCTGAAGAGGGGTGAAACCCCGAAACCAGAACTAGGATGCTTGTTTCCAGTCCAGGGAGGACCTGGCTTGGCAGTTCGGGCTGGACTGTTCCCATTAGGCACAGGGTCAAGACTGATTTAAATATGGCTGGGTTCAAACTGGAATGGCATGGTGAGCAAACAAACAATGGATTTAGGGCCAGATCTCTGTACTGGGGTGAATGTATGACATTGTTCTGCATTCTGTCCATCAACTGTTGGTTTCACATTTGTCACCCCGAGTGGGACCGGTATGCCCAGACGTATGTCTCATGCTCTCCATGCCACTTGATTCAAGCTTTCCTGGTTGAAGAGGGGTGAAACCCTGAAACCGGTCCTAGGATGCTTGTTTCCAGTCCAGGGAGGACCTGGCTAGGCAGTTCAGGCTGGACTGTTCCCATGAGGCACAGGGTCAAGACTGATTTGCAAATGGCTGGGTTCAAACTGGAATGGCACGGTGAGCAAAAAACACGATGGATTTAGGCCCAGATCTCTGTACTGGGGTGAATGTATGACATTGTTCTGCATTCTGTCCATCAACTGTTGGTTTTGTATTTGTCACCCCGAGTGGGACGGGTATCCCCAGACGTAGGTCCCATGCTCTCCATTTCACTGGAATCAAGCTATCCTGGCTGAAGAGGGGTGAAACCCCGAAACCGGTCCTAGGATGCTTGTTTCCAGTCCAGGGAGGACCTGGCTTGGCAGTTCGGGCTGGACTGTTCCGATGAGGCACAGGCACAATACTAATTTGCATATGGCTGGGTTCAAACTGGAATGGCGAGCAAAAAAACGATGGATTTAGGCCCAGATCTCTGTACTGGGGTGAATGTATGACATCATTCTGCATTCTGTCCAACCACTGTTGTTTTTGCATTTGTCGCCCCGAGTGGGACGAGTATGCCCAGACGTGGGTCCTGTGCTCTCCATGCCACTGGAATCAAGCAATCCTGGCTGAAGAGGGGTGAAACCACGAAACCGGTCCTAGGATGCTTGTTTCCAGTCCAGGGAGGACCTGGCTTGGCAGTTCGGGCTGGACTGTTCCCATGAGGCACAGGGTCAAGACTAATTTGCATATGGCTGGGTTCAAACTGGAATGGCATGGTGAGCAAAAAAACGATGGATTTAGGTCCAGATCTCTGTACTGGGGTGAATGTATGACATCGTTCTGCATTCTGTCTATCAACTGTTGGGTTTGCATTTGTCACCCCGAGTGGGACGGGTATGCCCAGACGTGGGTCGCGTGCTCTCCATGCCACTGGAATGAAGCTATCCTGGCTGAAGAGGGGTGAAACCCCGAAACCGGTCCTAGGATGCTTGTTTCCAGTCCAGGGAAGACCTGGGTTGGCCGTTCAGGCTGGACTGTTACCATGAGGCACAGGGTAAAGACTGATTGGCATATGGCTGGGTTCAAACTGGAATGGCATGGTGAGCAAAAATACGATGGATTTAGGCCTAGATCTCTGTACTGGGGTGAATGTATGACATTGTTCTACATTCTGTCTATCAACTGTTGGTTTTGCATTTGTCACCCCTTCGTGGAACGGGTATGCCCAGACGTGGGTCCCGTGCTCTCCATGCCACTGGAATCAAGCTATCCTGGCTGAAGAGGGGTGAATCCCCGAAACCAGTCCTAGTATGCTTATTTCCAGTCCAGGGAGGACCTGGCTTGGCAGTTCGGGGTGAACTTTTCCCGTGAGGCACAGGGTCAAGACTGATTTGCATATGGCTGGGTTTAAACTGGAATGGCATAGTGAGCAAAAAAACGATGGTTTTAGGCCCAAATCTCTGTACTAGAGTGAATGTATGACATTGTTCTGCATTCTGTCCATCAACTGTTGGCTTTGCATTTGTCACCCCGAGTGGGAGGGTATGCCCAGATGTGGGTCCCGTGCTCTTCATGCCACTGGAATCAAGCTATCCTCGCTGAAGAGGGGTGAAACCCCGAAACCGGTCCTAGGATGCTTGTTTACAGTCCAGGGAGGACCTGGCTAGGCAGTTTGGGCTGGACTGTTCCCATGAGGCACAGGGTCAAGACTGATTTGCATGTGTTTGGGTTGAAACTGGAATGGCATGGTGAGCAAAAAAACGATGGATTTAGGCCCAGATCTCTGTACTGGGGTGAATGTATCACATTGTTCTGCATTCTGTCCATCAAGTGTTGGTTTCACATTTGTCACCCCGAGTGGGACGGGTATGCCCAGACATAGATCTCATGCTCTCCATGCCACTGGAATCAAGCTATCCTGGTTGAAGAGGGGTGAAACCCCGAAACCAGTCCTAGGATGCTTGTTTCCAGTCCAGGGAGGACCTGGCTAGGCAGTTCAGGCTGGACTGTTCCCATGAGGCACAGGGTCAAGACTGATTTGCAAATGGCTGGGTTCAAACTGGAATGGCATGGTGAGCAAAAAAAAGATGGATTCAGGCCCAGATCTCTGTACTGGGGTGAATGTATGACATTGTTCTGCATTCTGTCCATCAACTGTTGGTTTTGTATTTGTCACCCTGAGTGGGACGGGTATCCCCAGACGTGGGTCCCATGCTCTCCATTTCACTGGAATCAAGCTATCCTGGCTGAAGAGGGGTGAAACCCCGAAACCGGTCCTAGGATGCTTGTTTCCAGTCCAGGGAGGACCTGGCTAGGCAGTTTGGGCTGGACTGTTCCCATGAGGCACAGGGTCAAGACTGATTTGCATATGTCTGGGTTGAAACTGGAATGGCATGGTGAGCAAAAAAACGATGGATTTAGGCCCAGATCTCTGTACTGGGGTGAATGTATGACATTGTTCTGCATTCTGTCCATCAACTGTTGGTTTCTCATTTGTCACCCCGAGTGGGACGGGTATGCCCAGACGTAGATCTCATGCTCTCCATGCCACTGGAATCAAGCTATCCTGGTTGAAGAGGGGTGAAACCCCGAAACCGCTCCTAAGATGCTTGTTTCCAGTCCAGGGAGGACCTGGCTTGCCAGTTCGGGCTGGACTGTTGCCATGAGGCACAGGGTCAAGACTGATTTGCATATGGCTGGGTTCAAACTTGAATAGCATGGTGAGCAAAAAACGATGGATTTAGGCCCAGATCTCTGTACTGGGGTGAATGTATGACATTGTTCTACATTCTGTCCTTCAACTGTTGGTTTTGCATTTGTCACCCCAAGTGGGACGGGTATGCCCAGACGTGGGTCCGGTGCTCTCCATGCCACTGGAATCAAGCTCTCTTGGCTGAAGAGGGGTGAAACCCTGAAACCGGTCCTAGGATGCTTAATTCCAGTCCAGGGAGGACCTGGCTTGCCAGTTCGTGCTGGACTGTTCCCATGAGGCACAGGGTCAAGACTGATTTGCATATGGCTGGGTTCAAACTGGAATTGCATGGTGATAAAAAAATGATGGATTTAGGCCCTGATCTCTGTACTGGGGTGAATGTATGATATTGTTCTGCATTCTGTCCATCAACTGTTGGTTTTGCATTTGTCACCCCCTAGTGGGATGGGTATGCCCAGACGTGGGTCCCGTGCTCTCCAAGCTACTGGAATCAAGCTATCCTGGCTGAAGAAGGGTGAAACCCCGAAAACGGTCCTAGGATGCTTGTTTCCAGTCCAGGGAGGACCTGGCTTGGCAGTTCGGGCTGGACTGTTCTCATGAGGCACAGGGTCAAGACTGATTTGCATATGGCTGGTTTCAAACTGGAATGGCATGGTGAGCAAAAAAACGATGGATTTAGGCCCAGATCTCTGCACTGGGGTGAATGTATGACATTGTTCTGCATTCTGTCCATCAACTGTTGGTTTTGCATTTGTCACCCCGAGTGGGACGGGTATGGCCAGACGTGGGTCCCGTGCTCTCCATGCCACTGGAATCAAGCTATCCTGGCTGAAGAGGGGTGAAACCCCGAAACAAGTCCTAGGATGCTTGATTCCAGTCCAGGGAGGCCCTGGCTTGGCAGTTCGGGCTGGACTGTTCCCATGAGGCACAGGGTGAACACAGATTTGCATATGGCTGGGTTCAAGCTGGAATGGCATGGTGAGAAAAAAACGATGGATTTAGGCCCAGATCTCTGTACTGTGGTGAATGTATGACATTGTTTTGCATTCTGTCCATCAACTGTTTGTTTTGCATTTGTCACCCCGAGTGGGATGGGTATGCCCAGACGTGGGTCCCGTGCTCTCCATGCCACTGGAATCAAGCTATCCTGGCTGAGTAGGGGTGAAACCCCGAAACCGGTCCTAGGATGCTTGTTTCCAGTCCAGGGAGGACCTGGCTTGGCAGTTCGTGCTGGACTGTTCCTATGAGGCACAGGGTGAAGACTGATTTGCATATGTCTGGGTTCAAACTGGAATTTCATGGTGAGCAAAAAAACGATGGATTTAGGCCCAGATCTCTGTACTGGGGTGAATGTATGACATTGTTCTGCATTCTGTCTATCAACTGTTGGTTTTGCATTTGTCACCCCGATTGGGACGGGTATGCCCAGACGTAGGTCTAATGCTCTCCATGCCACTGGAATCAAGCTATCCTCGCTGAAGAGGGGTGAAACCCCGAAACCGGTCCTAGGATGCTTGTTTCCAGTCCAGGGAGGACCTGGCTAGGCAGTTTGGGCTGGACTGTTCCCATTAGGCACAGGGTCAAGACTGATTTGCATATGTCTTGGTTGAAACTGGAATGGCATGGTGAGCAAAAAAACGATGGATTTAGGCCCAGATCTCTGTACTGGGGTGAATGTATGACATTGTTCTGCATTCTGTCCATCAACTGTTGGTTTCTCATTTGTCACCCCGAGTGGGACGGGTATGCCCAGACGTAGATCTCATGCTCTCCATGCCACTGGAATCAAGCTATCCTGGTTGAAGAGGGGTGAAACCCCGAAACCGCTCCTAAGATGCTTGATTCCAGTCCAGGGAGGACCTGGCTTGGCAGTTCGGGCTGGACTGTTGCCATGAGGCACAGGGTCAAGACTGATTTGCATATGGCTGGGTTCAAACTTGAATAGCATGGTGAGCAAAAAACGATGGATTTAGGCCCAGATCTCTGTACTGGGGTGAATGTATGACATTGTTCTACATTCTGTCCTTCAACTGTTGGTTTTGCATTTGTCACCCCAAGTGGGACGGGTATGCCCAGACGTGGGTCCGGTGCTCTCCATGCCACTGGAATCAAGCTCTCTTGGCTGAAGAGGGGTGAAACCCTGAAACCGGTCCTAGGATGCTTAATTCCAGTCCAGGGAGGACCTGGCTTGCCAGTTCGTGCTGGACTGTTCCCATGAGGCACAGGGTCAAGACTGATTTGCATATGGCTGGGTTCAAACTGGAATTGCATGGTGATAAAAAAATGATGGATTTAGGCCCTGATCTCTGTACTGGGGTGAATGTATGATATTGTTCTGCATTCTGTCCATCAACTGTTGGTTTTGCATTTGTCACCCCCTAGTGGGATGGGTATGCCCAGACGTGGGTCCCGTGCTCTCCAAGCTACTGGAATCAAGCTATCCTAGCTGAAAAAGGGTGAAACCCCGAAAACGGTCCTAGGATGCTTGTTTCCAGTCCAGGGAGGACCTGGCTTGGCAGTTCGGGCTGGACTGTTCTCATGAGGCACAGGGTCAAGACTGATTTGCATATGGCTGGTTTCAAACTGGAATGGCATGGTGAGCAAAAAAACGATGGATTTAGGCCCAGATCTCTGTCCTGGGGTGAATGTATGACATTGTTCTGCATTCTGTCCAGCAACTGTTGGTTTTGCATTTGTCACCCAGAGTGGGCCAGGTATGCCCAGACGTGGGTCCTGTGCTCTCCATGCCACTGGAATCAAGCTATCCTGGCTGAAGAGGGGTGAAACCCCGAAACCAGTCCTAGGATTCTTGTTTCCAGTCCAGGCAGGACCTGGCTTGGCAGTTCGGGCTGGACTGTTCCCATGAGGCACAGGGTCAAGACTGATTTGCATATGGCTGGGTTCAAACTGGAATGGCATGGTGAGCAAAAAAACGATGGATTTAGGCCCAGATCTCTGCACTGGGGTGAATGTATGACATTGTTCTGCATTCTGTCCATCAACTGTTGGTTTTGCATTTGTCACCCCGAGTGGGACGGGTATGGCCAGACGTGGGTCCCGTGCTCTCCATGCCACTGGAATCAAGCTATCCTGGCTGAAGAGGGGTGAAACCCCGAAACAAGTCCTAGGATGCTTGATTCCAGTCCAGGGAGGCCCTGGCTTGGCAGTTCGGGCTGGACTGTTCCCATGAGGCACAGGGTGAACACAGATTTGCATATGGCTGGGTTCAAGCTGGAATGGCATGGTGAGAAAAAAACGATGGATTTAGGCCCAGATCTCTGTACTGTGGTGAATGTATGACATTGTTTTGCATTCTGTCCATCAACTGTTTGTTTTGCATTTGTCACCCCGAGTGGGATGGGTATGCCCAGACGTGGGTCCCGTGCTCTCCATGCCACTGGAATCAAGCTATCCTGGCTGAGTAGGGGTGAAACCCCAAAACCGGTCCTAGGATGCTTGTTTCCAGTCCAGGGAGGACCTGGCTTGGCAGTTCGTGCTGGACTGTTCCTATGAGGCACAGGGTCAAGACTGATTTGCATATGTCTGGGTTCAAACTGGAATTTCATGGTGAGCAAAAAAACGATGGATTTAGGCCCAGATCTCTGTACTGGGGTGAATGTATGACATTGTTCTGCATTCTGTCTATCAACTGTTGGTTTTGCATTTGTCACCCCGATTGGGACGGGTATGCCCAGACGTAGGTCTAATGCTCTCCATGCCACTGGAATCAAGCTATCCTCGCTGAAGAGGGGTGAAACCCCGAAACCGGTCCTAGGATGCTTGTTTCCAGTCCAGGGAGGACCTGGCTAGGCAGTTTGGGCTGGACTGTTTCCATGAGGCACAGGGTCAAAACTGATTTGCATATGTCTGGGTTGAAACTGGAATGGCATGGTGATCAAAAAAAGGATGGATTTAGGCCCAGATCTCTGTACTGGGGTGAATGTATGAAATTGTTCTGCATTCTGTCCATCAACTGTTGGTTTTGCATTTGTCACCCCGAGTGGGATGGGTATGCCCAGACGTGGGTCCTGTGCTCTCCATACCACTGGAATCAAGCTATGCTGGCCGAAGAGGGGTGAAACCCCGAAACCTGTCCTAGGATGCTTGTTTTCAGTCCAGGGAGGACCTTTCTTGGTATTTCGGGCTGGACTGTTCCCATGAGGCACAGGGTCAAGACTGACTTGCATATGGCTGGGTTCAAACTGGAATGGCATGGTGAGCAAAAAAACGATGGATTTAGGCCCAGATCTCTGTACTGGGGTGAATGTATGACATTGCTCTGCATTCTGTCCATCAACTGTTGGTTTTGCATTTGTCACCCCGAGTGGGACGGGTATGCCCAGATGTGGGTCCCGTGCTCTCCATGCCACTGGAATCAAGCTATCCTGGCTGAAGAGGGGTGAAACCCCGAAACCAGTCCTAGGATGCTTGTTTCCAGTCCAGGGAGGACCTGGCTTGGCAGTTCGGGCTGGACTGTTCCCATGAGGCACAGGGTCAAGACTGATTTGCATATGGCTGGGTTCAAACTGGAATGGCATGGTGAGCAAAAAAACGATGGATTTAGGCCCAGATCTCTGTACTGGGTTGAATGTATGACATTGTTCTGCATTCTGTACATCAACTGTTGGTTTTGTATTTGTCACCCCGAGTGGGACGGGTATCCCCAGACGTGGGTCCCGTGCTCTCCATGCCACTGGAATCACGCTATCCTGGCTGAAGAGGGGTGAAACCCCGAAACCAGTCCTAGGATGCTTGTTTCCAATCCAGGGAGGACCTGGCTTGGCAGTTCGGTCTGGACTGTTCCCATGAGGCACAGGGTGAAGACTGATTTGCATATGGCTGGGTTCAAACTGGAATGGCATGGTGAGCAAAAAAACAATAGATTTAGGCCCAGATCTCTGTACTGGGGTGAATGTATGACATTGTTCTGCTTTCTGTCCATCAACTGTTGGTTTTGCATTTGTCACCCTGAGTGGGACGGGTATGCCCAGACGTGGTTCTCCTGCTCTCCATGCCACTGGAATCAAGCTATCCTGGATGAAGTGGGGTGAAACCCCGAAACCAGTCCTAGGATGCTTGTTTCCAGTCCAGGGAGACCCTGGCTTGGCAGTTCGGGCTGGACTGGTCCCGTGAGGCACAGGGTCAAGACTGATTTGCATATGGCTGGGTTCAAACTGGAATGCCATGGTGAGAAAAAAAACGATGGATTTAGGCCCAGATCTCTGTACTGGGTTGAATGTATGACATTGTTCTACATTCTGTCCATCAACTGTTGGTTTTGCATTTGTCACCCCAAGTGGGACGGGTATGCCCAGACGTGGGTCCCGTGCTCTCCATGCCACTGGAATCAAGCTATCTTGGCTGAAGAGGGGTGAAACCCCAAAACCGGTCCTAGGAGGCTTGTTTCCAGTGCAGGGAGGACCTGGCTTGGCAGTTCGTGCTGGACTGTTCCCATGAGGCACAGGGTCAAGACTGATTTGCATATGGCTGGGTTCAAACTGGAATGGCATGGTGAGCAAAAAAACGATTAATTTAGGCCCAGATCTCTGCACTGGGGTGAATGTATGACATTGTTATGCATTCTGTCCATCAACTGTTGGTTTTGTATTTCTCACCCCAAGTGGGACGGGTATCCCAAGATGTGGGTCCCGTGCTCTCCATGCCACTGGAATCAAGCTGTCCTGGCTGAAGAGGGGTGAAACCCCGAAACCAGTCCTAGGATGCCTGTTTCCAGTCCAGGGAGGAACTGGCTTGGCAGTTCAGGCTGGATTGTTCCCATGAGGCACAGGGTCAAGACTGATTTTCATATGGCTGGGTTCAAACTGGAATGGCATGGTGAGCAAAAACAACGATGGATTTAGGCCCAGATCTCTGTACTGGGGTAAATGTATGACATTGTTCTGCATTCTGTCCATCAACTGTTGGTTTTGTATTTGTCACCCCAAGTGGGACGGGTATCCCCAGACGTGGGTCCCGTGCTCTCCATGCCACTGGAATCAAGCTGTTCTGGCTGAAGAGGGGTGAAACCCCGAAACCAGTCCTAGGATGCCTGTTTCCAGTCCAGGGAGGAACTGGCTTGGCAGTTCGGGCTGGATTGTTCCCATGAGGCACAGGGTGAAGACTGATTTGCATATGGCTGAGTTTATTCTCAAATGGCATGGTGAGCAAAACAACGATGGATTTGGGCCCAGATCTCTGTACTGGGGTGAATGTATGACATTGTTCTGCATTCTGTCCATCAACTGTTGGTTTTGCATTTGTCACCCCGAGTGGGATGGGTATGCCCAGACGTGGGTCCTGTGCTCTCCATGCCACTGGAATCAAGCTATGCTGGCCGAAGAGGGGTGAAACCCCGAAACCTGTCCTAGGATGCTTGTTTTCAGTCCAGGGAGGACCTTTCTTGGTATTTCGGGCTGGACTGTTCCCATGAGGCACAGGGTCAAGACTGACTTGCATATGGCTGGGTTCAAACTGGAATGGCATGGTGAGCAACAAAATGATGGATTTAGGCCCAGATCTCTGTACTGGGGTGAATGTATGACATTGCTCTGCATTCTGTCCATCAACTCTTGGTTTTGCATTTGTCACCCCGAGTGGGACAGGTATGCCCAGACGGGGGTCCCGTGGTCTCCATGCCACTGGAATCAAGCTACCCTGGCTGAAGAGTGGTAAAACCCCGAAACCGGTCCTAGGATGCTTGTTTCCAGTCCAGGGAGGACCTGGCTTGGCAGTTCGGGCTGGACTGTTCCCATGAGGCACAGGGTCAAGGCTCAATTGCATATGGCTGGGTTCAAACTGGAATGGCATGGTGAGCAAAAAAACGATGGTTTTAGGCCCAGATCTCTGTACTGGAGTGAATGTATGACATTGTTCTGCATTCTGTCCATCAACTGTTGGTTTTGCATTTGTCACCTCGAGTGGGACGGGTATGCCCAGACGTGGGTCCCGTGCTCTCCATGCCACTGGAATCAAGCTATCCTGGCTGAAGAGGGGTGAAACCCCGAAACCAGTCCTAGGATGCTTGTTTCCAGTCCAGGGAGGACCTGGCTTGGCAGTTCGGGCTGGACTGTTCCCATGAGGCACAGGGTCAAGACTGATTTGCATATGGCTGGGTTCAAACTGGAATGGCATGGTGAGCAAAAAAACGATGGATTTAGGCCCAGATCTCTGCACTGGGGTGAATGTATGACATTGTTCTGCATTCTGTCCATCAACTGTTGGTTTTGCATTTGTCACCCCGAGTGGGACGGGTATGGCCAGACGTGGGTCCCGTGCTCTCCATGCCACTGGAATCAAGCTATCCTGGCTGAAGAGGGGTGAAACCCCGAAACAAGTCCTAGGATGCTTGATTCCAGTCCAGGGAGGCCCTGGCTTGGCAGTTCGGGCTGGACTGTTCCCATGAGGCACAGGGTGAACACAGATTTGCATATGGCTGGGTTCAAGCTGGAATGGCATGGTGAGAAAAAAACGATGGATTTAGGCCCAGATCTCTGTACTGTGGTGAATGTATGACATTGTTTTGCATTCTGTCCATCAACTGTTTGTTTTGCATTTGTCACCCCGAGTGGGATGGGTATGCCCAGACGTGGGTCCCGTGCTCTCCATGCCACTGGAATCAAGCTATCCTGGCTGAGTAGGGGTGAAACCCCGAAACCGGTCCTAGGATGCTTGTTTCCAGTCCAGGGAGGACCTGGCTTGGCAGTTCGTGCTGGACTGTTCCTATGAGGCACAGGGTCAAGACTGAATTGCATATGTCTGGGTTCAAACTGGAATTTCATGGTGAGCAAAAAAACGATGGATTTAGGCCCAGATCTCTGTACTGGGGTGAATGTATGACATTGTTCTGCATTCTGTCTATCAACTGTTGGTTTTGCATTTGTCACTCCGATTGGGACGGGTATGCCCAGACGTAGGTCTAATGCTCTCCATGCCACTGGAATCAAGCTATCCTCGCTGAAGAGGGGTGAAACCCCGAAACCGGTCCTAGGATGCTTGTTTCCAGTCCAGGGAGGACCTGGCTAGGCAGTTTGGGCTGGACTGTTCCCATGAGGCACAGGGTCAAAACTGATTTGCATATGTCTGGGTTGAAACTGGAATGGCATGGTGATCAAAAAAAGGATGGATTTAGGCCCAGATCTCTGTACTGGGGTGAATGTATGACATTGTTCTGCATTCTGTCCATCAACTGTTGGTTTTGCATTTGTCACCCCGAGTGGGATGGGTATGCCCAGACGTGGGTCCTGTGCTCTCCATACCACTGGAATCAAGCTATGCTGGCCGAAGAGGGGTGAAACCCCGAAACCTGTCCTAGGATGCTTGTTTTCAGTCCAGGGAGGACCTTTCTTGGTATTTCGGGCTGGACTGTTCCCATGAGGCACAGGGTCAAGACTGACTTGCATATGGCTGGGTTCAAACTGGAATGGCATGGTGAGCAAAAAAACGATGGATTTAGGCCCAGATCTCTGTACTGGGGTGAATGTATGACATTGCTCTGCATTCTGTCCATCAACTGTTGGTTTTGCATTTGTCACCCCGAGTGGGACGGGTATGCCCAGATGTGGGTCCCGTGCTCTCCATGCCACTGGAATCAAGCTATCCTGGCTGAAGAGGGGTGAAACCCCGAAACCAGTCCTAGGATGCTTGTTTCCAGTCCAGGGAGGACCTGGCTTGGCAGTTCGGGCTGGACTGTTCCCATGAGGCACAGGGTCAAGACTGATTTGCATATGGCTGGGTTCAAACTGGAATGGCATGGTGAGCAAAAAAACGATGGATTTAGGCCCAGATCTCTGTACTGGGTTGAATGTATGACATTGTTCTGCATTCTGTACATCAACTGTTGGTTTTGTATTTGTCACCCCGAGTGGGACGGGTATCCCCAGACGTGGGTCCCGTGCTCTCCATGCCACTGGAATCACGCTATCCTGGCTGAAGAGGGGTGAAACCCCGAAACCAGTCCTAGGATGCTTGTTTCCAATCCAGGGAGGACCTGGCTTGGCAGTTCGGTCTGGACTGTTCCCATGAGGCACAGGGTGAAGACTGATTTGCATATGGCTGGGTTCAAACTGGAATGGCATGGTGAGCAAAAAAACAATAGATTTAGGCCCAGATCTCTGTACTGGGGTGAATGTATGACATTGTTCTGCTTTCTGTCCATCAACTGTTGGTTTTGCATTTGTCACCCTGAGTGGGACGGGTATGCCCAGACGTGGTTCTCCTGCTCTCCATGCCACTGGAATCAAGCTATCCTGGATGAAGTGGGGTGAAACCCCGAAACCAGTCCTAGGATGCTTGTTTCCAGTCCAGGGAGACCCTGGCTTGACAGTTCGGGCTGGACTGGTCCCGTGAGGCACAGGGTCAAGACTGATTTGCATATGGCTGGGTTCAAACTGGAATGCCATGGTGAGAAAAAAAACGATGGATTTAGGCCCAGATCTCTGTACTGGGTTGAATGTATGACATTGTTCTACATTCTGTCCATCAACTGTTGGTTTTGCATTTGTCACCCCAAGTGGGACGGGTATGCCCAGACGTGGGTCCCGTGCTCTCCATGCCACTGGAATCAAGCTATCTTGGCTGAAGAGGGGTGAAACCCCAAAACCGGTCCTAGGAGGCTTGTTTCCAGTGCAGGGAGGACCTGGCTTGGCAGTTCGTGCTGGACTGTTCCCATGAGGCACAGGGTCAAGACTGATTTGCATATGGCTGGGTTCAAACTGGAATGGCATGGTGAGCAAAAAAACGATTAATTTAGGCCCAGATCTCTGCACTGGGGTGAATGTATGACATTGTTCTGCATTCTGTCCATCAACTGTTGGTTTTGTATTTCTCACCCCAAGTGGGACGGGTATCCCAAGATGCGGGTCCCGTGCTCTCCATGCCACTGGAATCAAGCTGTCCTGGCTGAAGAGGGGTGAAACCCCGAAACCAGTCCTAGGATGCCTGTTTCCAGTCCAGGGAGGAACTGGCTTGGCAGTTCAGGCTGGATTGTTCCCATGAGGCACAGGGTCAAGACTGATTTTCATATGGCTGGGTTCAAACTGGAATGGCATGGTGAGCAAAAACAACGATGGATTTAGGCCCAGATCTCTGTACTGGGGTGAATGTATGACATTGTTCTGCATTCTGTCCATCAACTGTTGGTTTTGTATTTGTCACCCCAAGTGGGACGGGTATCCCCAGACGTGGGTCCCGTGCTCTCCATGCCACTGGAATCAAGCTGTTCTGGCTGAAGAGGGGTGAAACCCCGAAACCAGTCCTAGGATGCCTGTTTCCAGTCCAGGGAGGAACTGGCTTGGCAGTTCGGGCTGGATTGTTCCCATGAGGCACAGGGTGAAGACTGATTTGCATATGGCTGAGTTTATTCTCAAATGGCATGGTGAGCAAAACAACGATGGATTTGGGCCCAGATCTCTGTACTGGGGTGAATGTATGACATTGTTCTGCATTCTGTCCATCAACTGTTGGTTTTGCATTTGTCACCCCGAGTGGGATGGGTATGCCCAGACGTGGGTCCTGTGCTCTCCATGCCACTGGAATCAAGCTATGCTGGCCGAAGAGGGGTGAAACCCCGAAACCTGTCCTAGGATGCTTGTTTTCAGTCCAGGGAGGACCTTTCTTGGTATTTCGGGCTGGACTGTTCCCATGAGGCACAGGGTCAAGACTGACTTGCATATGGCTGGGTTCAAACTGGAATGGCATGGTGAGCAACAAAATGATGGATTTAGGCCCAGATCTCTGTACTGGGGTGAATGTATGACATTGCTCTGCATTCTGTCCATCAACTCTTGGTTTTGCATTTGTCACCCCGAGTGGGACAGGTATGCCCAGACGGGGGTCCCGTGCTCTCCATGCCACTGGAATCAAGCTACCCTGGCTGAAGAGTGGTAAAACCCCGAAACCGGTCCTAGGATGCTTGTTTCCAGTCCAGGGAGGACCTGGCTTGGCAGTTCGGGCTGGACTGTTCCCATGAGGCACAGGGTCAAGGCTCAATTGCATATGGCTGGGTTCAAACTGGAATGGCATGGTGAGCAAAAAAACGATGGTTTTAGGCCCAGATCTCTGTACTGGAGTGAATGTATGACATTGTTCTGCATTCTGTCCATCAACTGTTGGTTTTGCATTTGTCACCTCGAGTGGGACGGGTATGCCCAGACGTGGGTCCCGTGCTCTCCATGCCACTGGAATCAAGCTATCCTGGCTGAAGAGGGGTGAAACCCCGAAACCAGTCCTAGGATGCTTGTTTCCAGTCCAGGGAGGACCTGGCTTGGCAGTTCGGGCTGGACTGTTCCCATGAGGCACAGGGTCAAGACTGATTTGCATATGGCTGGGTTCAAACTGGAATGGCATGGTGAGCAAAAAAACGATGGATTTAGGCCCAGATCTCTGCACTGGGGTGAATGTATGACATTGTTCTGCATTCTGTCCATCAACTGTTGGTTTTGCATTTGTCACCCCGAGTGGGACGGGTATGGCCAGACGTGGGTCCCGTGCTCTCCATGCCACTGGAATCAAGCTATCCTGGCTGAAGAGGGGTGAAACCCCGAAACAAGTCCTAGGATGCTTGATTCCAGTCCAGGGAGGCCCTGGCTTGGCAGTTCGGGCTGGACTGTTCCCATGAGGCACAGGGTGAACACAGATTTGCATATGGCTGGGTTCAAGCTGGAATGGCATGGTGAGAAAAAAACGATGGATTTAGGCCCAGATCTCTGTACTGTGGTGAATGTATGACATTGTTTTGCATTCTGTCCATCAACTGTTTGTTTTGCATTTGTCACCCCGAGTGGGATGGGTATGCCCAGACGTGGGTCCCGTGCTCTCCATGCCACTGGAATCAAGCTATCCTGGCTGAGTAGGGGTGAAACCCCGAAACCGGTCCTAGGATGCTTGTTTCCAGTCCAGGGAGGACCTGGCTTGGCAGTTCGTGCTGGACTGTTCCTATGAGGCACAGGGTCAAGACTGAATTGCATATGTCTGGGTTCAAACTGGAATTTCATGGTGAGCAAAAAAACGATGGATTTAGGCCCAGATCTCTGTACTGGGGTGAATGTATGACATTGTTCTGCATTCTGTCTATCAACTGTTGGTTTTGCATTTGTCACTCCGATTGGGACGGGTATGCCCAGACGTAGGTCTAATGCTCTCCATGCCACTGGAATCAAGCTATCCTCGCTGAAGAGGGGTGAAACCCCGAAACCGGTCCTAGGATGCTTGTTTCCAGTCCAGGGAGGACCTGGCTAGGCAGTTTGGGCTGGACTGTTCCCATGAGGCACAGGGTCAAAACTGATTTGCATATGTCTGGGTTGAAACTGGAATGGCATGGTGATCAAAAAAAGGATGGATTTAGGCCCAGATCTCTGTACTGGGGTGAATGTATGACATTGTTCTGCATTCTGTCCATCAACTGTTGGTTTTGCATTTGTCACCCCGAGTGGGATGGGTATGCCCAGACGTGGGTCCTGTGCTCTCCATACCACTGGAATCAAGCTATGCTGGCCGAAGAGGGGTGAAACCCCGAAACCTGTCCTAGGATGCTTGTTTTCAGTCCAGGGAGGACCTTTCTTGGTATTTCGGGCTGGACTGTTCCCATGAGGCACAGGGTCAAGACTGACTTGCATATGGCTGGGTTCAAACTGGAATGGCATGGTGAGCAAAAAAACGATGGATTTAGGCCCAGATCTCTGTACTGGGGTGAATGTATGACATTGCTCTGCATTCTGTCCATCAACTGTTGGTTTTGCATTTGTCACCCCGAGTGGGACGGGTATGCCCAGATGTGGGTCCCGTGCTCTCCATGCCACTGGAATCAAGCTATCCTGGCTGAAGAGGGGTGAAACCCCGAAACCAGTCCTAGGATGCTTGTTTCCAGTCCAGGGAGGACCTGGCTTGGCAGTTCGGGCTGGACTGTTCCCATGAGGCACAGGGTCAAGACTGATTTGCATATGGCTGGGTTCAAACTGGAATGGCATGGTGAGCAAAAAAACGATGGATTTAGGCCCAGATCTCTGTACTGGGTTGAATGTATGACATTGTTCTGCATTCTGTACATCAACTGTTGGTTTTGTATTTGTCACCCCGAGTGGGACGGGTATCCCCAGACGTGGGTCCCGTGCTCTCCATGCCACTGGAATCACGCTATCCTGGCTGAAGAGGGGTGAAACCCCGAAACCAGTCCTAGGATGCTTGTTTCCAATCCAGGGAGGACCTGGCTTGGCAGTTCGGTCTGGACTGTTCCCATGAGGCACAGGGTGAAGACTGATTTGCATATGGCTGGGTTCAAACTGGAATGGCATGGTGAGCAAAAAAACAATAGATTTAGGCCCAGATCTCTGTACTGGGGTGAATGTATGACATTGTTCTGCTTTCTGTCCATCAACTGTTGGTTTTGCATTTGTCACCCTGAGTGGGACGGGTATGCCCAGACGTGGTTCTCCTGCTCTCCATGCCACTGGAATCAAGCTATCCTGGATGAAGTGGGGTGAAACCCCGAAACCAGTCCTAGGATGCTTGTTTCCAGTCCAGGGAGACCCTGGCTTGGCAGTTCGGGCTGGACTGGTCCCGTGAGGCACAGGGTCAAGACTGATTTGCATATGGCTGGGTTCAAACTGGAATGCCATGGTGAGAAAAAAAACGATGGATTTAGGCCCAGATCTCTGTACTGGGTTGAATGTATGACATTGTTCTACATTCTGTCCATCAACTGTTGGTTTTGCATTTGTCACCCCAAGTGGGACGGGTATGCCCAGACGTGCGTCCCGTGCTCTCCATGCCACTGGAATCAAGCTATCTTGGCTGAAGAGGGGTGAAACCCCAAAACCGGTCCTAGGAGGCTTGTTTCCAGTGCAGGGAGGACCTGGCTTGGCAGTTCGTGCTGGACTGTTCCCATGAGGCACAGGGTCAAGACTGATTTGCATATGGCTGGGTTCAAACTGGAATGGCATGGTGAGCAAAAAAACGATTAATTTAGGCCCAGATCTCTGCACTGGGGTGAATGTATGACATTGTTCTGCATTCTGTCCATCAACTGTTGGTTTTGTATTTCTCACCCCAAGTGGGACGGGTATCCCAAGATGCGGGTCCCGTGCTCTCCATGCCACTGGAATCAAGCTGTCCTGGCTGAAGAGGGGTGAAACCCCGAAACCAGTCCTAGGATGCCTGTTTCCAGTCCAGGGAGGAACTGGCTTGGCAGTTCAGGCTGGATTGTTCCCATGAGGCACAGGGTCAAGACTGATTTTCATATGGCTGGGTTCAAACTGGAATGGCATGGTGAGCAAAAACAACGATGGATTTAGGCCCAGATCTCTGTACTGGGGTGAATGTATGACATTGTTCTGCATTCTGTCCATCAACTGTTGGTTTTGTATTTGTCACCCCAAGTGGGACGGGTATCCCCAGACGTGGGTCCCGTGCTCTCCATGCCACTGGAATCAAGCTGTTCTGGCTGAAGAGGGGTGAAACCCCGAAACCAGTCCTAGGATGCCTGTTTCCAGTCCAGGGAGGAACTGGCTTGGCAGTTCGGGCTGGATTGTTCCCATGAGGCACAGGGTGAAGACTGATTTGCATATGGCTGAGTTTATTCTCAAATGGCATGGTGAGCAAAACAACGATTGATTTGGGCCCAGATCTCTGTACTGGGGTGAATGTATGACATTGTTCTGCATTCTGTCCATCAACTGTTGGTTTTGCATTTGTCACCCCGAGTGGGATGGGTATGCCCAGACGTGGATCCTGTGCTCTCCATGCCACTGGAATCAAGCTATGCTGGCCGAAGAGGGGTGAAACCCCGAAACCTGTCCTAGGATGCTTGTTTTCAGTCCAGGGAGGACCTTTCTTGGTATTTCGGGCTGGACTGTTCCCATGAGGCACAGGGTCAAGACTGACTTGCATATGGCTGGGTTCAAACTGGAATGGCATGGTGAGCAACAAAATGATGGATTTAGGCCCAGATCTCTGTACTGGGGTGAATGTATGACATTGCTCTGCATTCTGTCCATCAACTCTTGGTTTTGCATTTGTCACCCCGAGTGGGACAGGTATGCCCAGACGGGGGTCCCGTGCTCTCCATGCCACTGGAATCAAGCTACCCTGGCTGAAGAGTGGTAAAACCCCGAAACCGGTCCTAGGATGCTTGTTTCCAGTCCAGGGAGGACCTGGGTTGGTAGTTCAGGCTGGACTGTTCCCATGAGGCACAGGGTCAAGGCTCAATTGCATATGGCTGGGTTCAAACTGGAATGGCATGGTGAGCAAAAAAACGATGGTTTTAGGCCCAGATCTCTGTACTGGAGTGAATGTATGACATTGTTCTGCATTCTGTCCATCAACTGTTGGTTTTGCATTTGTCACCTCGAGTGGGACGGGTATGCCCAGACGTGGGTCCCGTGCTCTCCATGCCACTGGAATCAAGCTATCCTGGCTGAAGAGGGGTGAAACCCCGAAACCAGTCCTAGGATGCTTGTTTCCAGTCCAGGGAGGACCTGGCTTGGCAGTTCGGGCTGGACGGTTCCCATGAGGCACAGGGTCAAGACTGATTTGCATATGGCTGGGTTCAAACTGGAATGGCATGGTGAGCAAAAAAACGATGGATTTAGGCCCAGATCTCTGTACTGGGGTGAATGTATGACATTGTTCTGCATTCTGTACATCAACTGTTGGTTTTGTATTTGTCACCCCGAGTGGGACGGGTATCCCCAGACGTGGGTCCCGTGCTCTCCATGCCACTGGAATCAAGCTATCCAGGCTGAAGAGGGGTGAAACCCCGAAACCAGGCCTAGGATGCTTGTTTCCAGTCCAGGGAGGACCTGGCTAGGCAGTTTGGGCTGGACTGTTCCCATGAGGCACAGGGTCAAGACTGATTTGCATATGTCTGGGTTGAAACTGGAATGGCATGGTGAGCAAAAAAGGATGGATTTAGGCCCAGATCTCTGTACTGGGGTGAATGTATGACATTGTTCTGCATTCTGTCCATCAACTGTTGGTTTTGCATTTGTCACCCCGAGTGGGATGGGTATGCCCAGACGTGGGTCCTGTGCTCTCCATGCCACTGGAATCAAGCTATGCTGGCCGAAGAGGGGTGAAACCCCGAAACCTGTCCTAGGATGCTTGTTTACAGTCCAGGGAGGACCTTTCTTGGTATTTCGGGTTGGACTGTTCCCATGAGGCACAGGGTCAAGACTGACTTGCATATGGCTGGGTTCAAACTGGAATGGCATGGTGAGCAAAAAAACGATGGATTTAGGCCCAGATCTCTGTACTGGGGTGAATGTATGACATTGCTCTGCCTTCTGTCCATCAACTGTTGGTTTTGTATTTGTCACCCCAAGTGGGACGGGTATCCCCAGACGTGGGTCCCGTGCTCTCCATGCCACTGGAATCAAGCTATCCTGGCTGAAGAGGGGTGAAACCCCGAAACCAGTCCTAGGATGCTTGTTTCCAATCCAGGGAGGACCTGGCTTGGCAGTTCGGTCTGGACTGTTCCCATGAGCCACAGGGTAAAGACTGATTTGCATATGGCTGGGTTCAAACTGGAATGGCATTCTGAGCAAAAAAAAAATAGATTTAGGCCCAGATCTCTGTACTGGGGTGAATGTATGACATTGTTCTGCTTTCTGTCCATCAACTGTTGGTTTTGCATTTGTCACCCCGAGTGGGACGGGTATCCCCAGACGTGGGTCCCGTGCTCTCCATGCCACTGGAATCAAGCTATCCTGGCTGAAGAGGGGTGAAACCCCGAAACCAGTCCTAGGATGCTTGTTTCCAGTCCAGGGAGGCCCTGGCTTGGCAGTCTGGGCTGGACTGGTCCCACGAGGCACAGGGTCAAGACTGATTTGCATATGGCTGGGTTCAAACTGGAATGCCATGGTGAGCAAAAGAACGATGGATTTAGGCCCAGATCTCTGTACTGGGGTGAATGTATGACATTGTTCTACATTCTGTCCATCAACTGTTGGTTTTGCATTTGTCACCCCAAGTGGGACGGGTATGCCCAGACGTGGGTCCGGTGCTCTCCATGCCACTGGAATCAAGCTATCTTGGCTGAAGAGGGGTGAAACCCCAAAACCGGTCCTAGGAGGCTTGTTTCCAGTGCAGGGAGGACCTGGCTTGGCAGTTCGTGCTGGACTGTTCCCATGAGGCACATGGTCAAGAATGTTTTGCATATGGCTGGGTTCAAATTGGAATGCCATGGTGAGCAAAAAAACGATGGATTGAGGCCCAGATCTCTGTACTGGGGTGAATGTATGACATTGTTCTGCATTCTGTCCATCAACTATTGGTTTTGCATTTGTCACCCCGAGTGGGACGGGTATGCCCAGACGTGGGTGCCGTGCTTTCCATGCCACTGGAATCAAGCTATCCTGGCTGAAGAGGGGTAAAACCCCAAAACCGGTCCTAGGATGCTTGTTTCCAGTCCAGGGAGGACCTGGCTTGGCAGTTCGGGCTGGACTGTTCCCATGAGGCACAGGGTCAAGACTGATTTGCATATGGCTGGGTTCAAACTGGAATGGCATGGTGAGCAAAAAAACGATTAATTTAGGCCCAGATCTCTGTACTGGGGTAAATGTATGACATTGTTCTGCATTCTGTCCATCAACTGTTGGTTTTGTATTTCTCACCCCAAGTCGGACGGGTATCCCCAGACGTGGGTCCCGTGCTCTCCATGCCACTGGAATCAAGCTGTCCTGGCTGAAGAGGGTTGAAACCCCGAAACCAGTCCTAGGATGCCTGTTTCCAGTCCAGGGAGGAACTGGCTTTGCAGTTCGGGCTGGATTGTTCCCATGAGGCACAGGGTGAAGACTGATTTGCATATGGCTGGTTTTATACTCGAATGGCATGGTGAGCAAAAAAACAATGGATTTGGGCCCATATCTCTGTACTGGGGTGAATGTATGACATTGTTCTGCATTCTGTCCATCAACTGTTGGTTTTGCATTTGTCACCCCGAGTGGGATGGGTATGGCCAGACGTGGGTCCTGTGCTCTCCATGCCACTGGAATCAAGCTATCCTGGCTGAAGAGGGGTGAAACCCCGAAACCAGTCCTAGGATGCCTGTTTCCAGTCCAGGGAGGAACTGGCTTTGCAGTTCGGGCTGGATTGTTCCCATGAGGCACAGGGTGAAGACTGATTTGCATATGGCTGAGTTTATACTCGAATGGCATGGTGAGCAAAAAAACGATGGATTTGGGCCCAGATCTCTGTACAGGGGATAATGTATTACATTGTTCTTCTTTCTGTCCATCAACTGTTGGTTTTGCATTTATCACCCCGAGTGGGACGGGTATGCCCAGACGTGGTTCTCCTGCTCTCCATGCCACTGGAATCAAGCTATCCTGGATGAAGAGGGGTGAAACCCCGAAACCAGTCCTAAGATACTTGTTTCCAGTCCAGGGAGGACCTGGCTTGGCAGTTCGGGCTGGACTGGTCCCATGAGGCACAGGGTCAAGACTGATTTGCATATGGCTGGGTTCAAACTTGAATGGCATGGTGAGCAAAAAACGATGGATTTAGGCCCAGATCTCTGTACTGGGGTGAATGTATGACATTGTTCTACATTCTGTCCATCAACTGTTGGTTTTGCATTTGTCACCCCAAGTGGGACGGGTATGCCCAGACGTGGGTCCGGTGCTCTCCATGCCACTGGAATCAAGCTATCTTGGCTGAAGAGGGGTGAAACCCCGAAACCGGTCCTAGGATGATTGTTTCCAGTCCAGGGAGGACCTGGCTTGCCAGTTCGTGCTGGACTGTTCCCATGAGGCACAGTGTCAAGACTGATTTGCATATGGCTGGGTTCAAACTGGAATTGCATGGTGGTAAAAAAACGATGGATTTAGGCCCTGATCTCTGTACTGGGGTGAATGTATGATATTGTTCTGCATTCTGTCCATCAACTGTTGGTTTTGCATTTGTCACCCCCTAGTGGGACGGGTATGCCCAGACGTGGGTCCCGTGCTCTCCATGCTACTGGAATCAAGCTATCCTGGCTGAAGAAGGGTGAAACCCCGAAAACGGTCCTAGGATGCTTGTTTCCAGTCCAGGGAGGACCTGGCTGGGCAGTTCGGGCTGGACTGTTCTCATGAGGCACAGGGTCAAGACTGATTTGCATATGGCTGGTTTCAAACTGGAATGGCATGGTGAGCAAAAAAATGATGGATTTAGGCCCAGATCTCTGTCCTGGGGTGAATGTATGAAATTGTTCTGCATTCTGTCCATCAACTGTTGGTTTTGCATTTGTCACCCAGAGTGGGCCGGGTATGCCCAGACGTGGGTCCCGTGCTCTCCATGCCACTGGAATCAAGCTATCCTGGCTGAAGAGGGGTGAAACCCTGAAACCAGTCCTAGGATGCTTGTTTCCAGTCCAGGCAGGACCTGGCTTGGCAGTTCGGGCTGGACTGTTCCCATGAGGCACAGGGTCAAGACTGATTTGCATATGGCTGGGTTCAAACTGGAATGGCATGGTGAGCAAAAAAACGATGGATTTAGGCCCAGATCTCTGCACTGGGGTGAATGTATGACATTGTTCTGCATTCTGTCCATCAACTGTTGGTTTTGCATTTGTCACCCCGAGTGGGACGGGTATGCCCAGACGTGGGTCCCGTGCTCTCCACGCCACTGGAATCAAGCTGTCCTGGCTGAAGAGGGGTGAAACCCCGAAACCAGTCCTAGGATGCCTGTTTCCAGTCCAGGGAGGAACTGGCTTGGCAGTTCGGGCTGGATTGTTCCCATGAGGCACAGGGTGAAGACTGATTTGCATATGGCTGAGTTTATACTCGAATGGCATGGTGGGCAAAAAAACGATGGATTTGGGCCCAGATCTCTGTACTGGGGATAATGTAGTACATTGTTCTGCATTCTGTCCATCAACTGTTGGTTTTGCATTTGTCACCCCGAGTGGGACGGGTATGCCCAGACGTGGGTCCCGTGCTCTCCATGCCACTGGAGTCAAGCTATCCAGGCTGAAGAGGGGTGAAACCCCGAAACCAGTCCTAGGATGCTTGTTTCCAGTCCAGGGAGGACCTGGCTTGGCAGTTCGGGCTGGGCTGTTCCCATGAGGCACAGGGTCAAGACTGATTTGCATATGGCTGGGTTCAAACTGGAATGGCATGGTGAGCAAAAAACGATGGATTTAGGCCCAGACCTCTGTACTGGGGTGAATGTATGACATTGTTCTACATTCTGTCCATCAACTGTTGGTTTTGCATTTGTCACCCCAAGTGGGACGGGTATGCCCAGACGTGGGTCCGGTGCTCTCCATGCCACTGGAATCAAGCTATCTTGGCTGAAGAGGGATGAAACCCCGAAACCGGTCCTAGGATGCTTGTTTCCAGTCCAGGGAGGACCTGGCTTGCCAGTTCGTCCTGGACTGTTCCCATGAGGCACAGGGTCAAGACTGATTTGCATATGGCTGGGTTCAAACTGGAATTGCATGGTGGTAAAAAAACGATGGATTTAGGCCCTGATCTCTGTACTGGGGTGAATGTATGATATTGTTCTCCATTCTGTCCATCAACTGTTGGTTTTGCATTTGTCACCCCCTAGTGGGACGGGTATGCCCAGACGTGGGTCCCGTGCTCTCCATGATACTGGAATCAAGCTATCCTGGCTGAAGAAGGGTGAAACCCCGAAAACGGTCCTAGGATGCTTGTTTCCAGTCCAGGGAGGACCTGGCTTGGCAGTTCGGGCTGGACTGTTCTCATGAGGCACAGGGTCAAGACTGATTTGCATATGGCTGGTTTCAAACTGGAATGGCATGGTGAGCAAAAAAATGATGGATTTAGGCCCAGATCTCTGTCCTGGGGTGAATGTATGACATTGTTCTGCATTCTGTCCATCAACTGTTGGTTTTGCATTTGTCACCCAGAGTGGGCCGGGTATGCCCAGACGTGGGTCCCGTGCTCTCCATGCCACTGGAATCAAGCTATCCTGGCTGAAGAGGGGTGAAACCCTGAAACCAGTCCTAGGATGCTTGTTTCCAGTCCAGGCAGGACCTAGCTTGGCAGTTCGGGCTGGACTGTTCCCATGAGGCACAGGGTCAAGACTGATTTGCATATGGCTGGGTTCAAACTGGAATGGCATGGTGAGCAAAAAAACGATGGATTTAGGCCCAGATCTCTGCACTGGGGTGAATGTATGACATTGTTCTGCATTCTGTCCATCAACTGTTGGTTTTGCATTTGTCACCCCGAGTGGGACGGGTATGCCCAGACGTGGGTCCCGTGCTCTCCATGCCACTGGAATCAAGCTATCCTGGCTGAAGAGGGGTAAAATCCCGAAACCAGTCCTAGGATGCTTGTTTCCAGTCCAGGGAGGCCCTGGCTTGGCAGTTCGGGCTGGACTGTTCCCATGAGCCACAGGGTGAACACTGATTTGCATATGGCTGGGTTCAAACTGGAATGGCATGGTGAGCAAAAAAACGATGGATTTAAGCCCAGATCTCTGTACTGGGGTGAATGTATGACATTGTTCTGCATTCTGTCCATCAACTGTTTGTTTTGCATTTGTCACCCCGAGTGGGATGGGTATGCCCAGACGTGGGTCCCGTGCTCTCCATGCCACTGGAATCAAGCTATCCTGGCTGAAGAGGGGTGAAACCCGGAAACCGGTCCTAGGATGCTTGTTTCCAGTCCAGGGAGGACCTGGCCTGGCAGTTCGTGCTGGACTGTTCCCATGAGGCACAGGGTCAAGACTGATTTGCATATGGCTGGGATCAAACTGGAATGGCATGGTGAGCAAAAAAATGATTGATTATATTCCCAAATCTCTTTACTGGGGTGAATGTATGACATTGTTCTGCATTCTGTACATCAACTGTTGGTTTTGCATTTGTCACCCTGTGTGGGACGGGTATGCCCAGACGTGGGTCCCGTGCTCTCCATGCCACTGGATTCAAGCTATCCTTGCTAAAGGGGGGTGAAACCCCGAAACCGGTCCTAGGATGCTTGTTTCCAGTCCAGGGAGGCCCTGGCTTGGCAGTTCGGGCTGGACTGTTCCCATGAGGCACAGGGTCAAGACTGATTTGCATATGCCTGGGTTCAAACTGGAATGGCATGGTGAGCAAAAAAACAATGGATTTAGGCCCAGATCTCTGCACTGGGGTGAATGTATGACATTTTTCTGCATTCTGTCCATCAACTATTGGTTTTGCACTACTTACAATTATAGTCATAGGGAAACAATAGTTTTGAAAATGATATGTTTGACACAACATTTTCCTATCACGACATTGTTGTTTTTGATATTGTGTCAGTGATCAATTGTCACATTAAATTGAGAGTAAAAATAATCATTGTACTTTTAGTTAATCTGACAGAAAACTGTATTTAAACAGCTATACATATTCCAGAACCAACATTGTTAAGCGCAAAATAACATAAATAGTAGTGATGTTGCTTTAAGGGCTCTTCATCGGGCCAGATGTCTATGACATTCACTGCATTCCTCTTGCAAATATTCTCACTAATGGGTGGAGTTTTGGAGTTTAATGATATAGACTTACAGGCCTACACAATGTTTAGTTACATAGGTACTCTACTGACACTTTTTGAGACATCATGAACACCAGACATGGTTTGGTGGTCAATTGCCCCATACGCCACAAAATGTTAATATGGGTTTGCTAAATTATGACAGTCACCTGTCACGTATTGGCTGATTTTAGACCATGTGCTGACATATACATTTTTACTCTTCTACAAGTAACCCACTTCGGAATTAAGTAGTATTAGTCTATAGGCGCCTTAGACAATAAGTCATACAAATGACTTTTTTAGACTCATTCTTCCGGACCTGTACAACATGTACAAACGTGCAAGACATACATATAATACAAGTAATCAATCCATAATAGCACTTCAGGAAAGCATAGCAGAAGTGACAACTGTTCATTAAAATCTTGAAAGAACATCTTGTGGTAAATTTAAATAAACCATATACAGATTAATGTGGGCATTCCACGCAAAATTAAAGCAACATTCTGAGCACATTATCTGATGTTTGTGACATCATTTTGTGACATCGTTTTTTGCAGAGGTTGACTGGCTTACAGTTGTTGGAAACAGATGCGCCTCAAAACGAGGAGGTAATAATACTGGCATTTTTTCCTCCTTAATACTTGAAGAGCTCAAGTAAAAAATGTTCAAACAAGTGGGCTTTTAAAACAGACAGCAGGTCAGCACAGGAATCAAGTTGGTGTGTGATAAAATCAGTTCCACATGCCATTCCCTTAAAGACTGAGCCCCAGGAACCCTCTGAACCTAGAAGCTAAGCACGACAAAAAAGCTATTTTAATCCAGCTACAATATCAATATCATTACATTATAGTGCCTTGCAGCTCTATAATGAACACTCCTCTTTTTTTCTGGTTTTAATAAACCTGACAGATCCTCTAAAATTGTATTGGACTTTATAAATTTAGACATGCATACACTCACACATGACCACTCACAACACCGGTTTAGAAATCAAACTAATACAAATATACATTTAAAACGACCCAAGACATTTCAAATGAGTTTTTCAGCTAAAATATAGCACCCAAAAATGCAGTATCTATCCGCTTTTCTTGTTCAAATAGGTTTCAGTATTTTTAGATTCCTATATAAAATCATTTATGTGCTATTAATAGACCTGATTTTTATGTAGTGAAATAATGACTATTTCACAAGAAAATGCATAACTCAAAACATTTACATCACAAATTATAATTGGCTTTTCTAAACACCTGACTAGGATAAACATTACTGACCACACACAGTTCCAAAATGAACTCTTTAAAATGCAAAATCGTGCACTTAGATGTAATTTTGCTTAGCTGCGATTTATCCAGCACTGGCATACGTGATTATTTCACAGTCTATGTTAGATATATGTATATAGTCTATGCTATATATATGCTATAGTATATGATATCTATCTATCTATCTATCTATCTATCTATCTATCTATCTATCTATCTATCTATCTATCTATCTATCTATCTATCTATCTATCTATATATATATATATATATCGAAGGATTTCGCCAGAAACACTCCTGCAAACCAGCAATGTCGAAGAGAGCAGGAATAGACGAACACTGACCCAAATTGCGAGTGAGTAATAAGATCTTTATTTATCTCACAGCGGTGCCTGCATGACGCGTTTCAGCCTTCCAGAGGCATTGATCACATGACGCCGAGGCTTAGCAGGATTGTATTTAAAGTGCTAGTGCAAATGAAAGGTGTAACACGATTGGCTGGCGCATACATAGCGCAATAGACATGGAAAAAATACAATTAGTCGACAGACGATGATGTTCAACAATCAATAAATATCAACATCAAAAATGTAAACGCTTGCAACAATTGGTTAAAAGATCCTTGAGAACACGGAAAACACAAATGATAAGTGCAATCCAATTCAAAGGTAAAACCAAAGGAGAACAGGTAAAAAATCATTTACAATGGAATTAAAATGAACTCCTGTATGTGCAACAATGGACAGAGTTGTGCAAAATTAGCATTTTGTGCAAATAATACCCAAGTGGGTAAAGTCCACATGATATTGATGATCAATGAACATACAATCAAATAATCTATCCATAATGGATAATAACATGCCTATATTAATATGCCAATCATAGTGTAACGTGACGTGCAAAGTGCAGTAAAGTGATACAATAAAACTTGTATTACAAAATAATATGAATTCTAGATAATAACTATTTGCTGAGGCTGACAATTTCCTAAAACAGTAAAAAAACGCTGGAAAACTAACTAAATGACATGGTTTAAAGACAGGTAAAAAATCTTCACTAGAATTGAGGCCCTGCGGTGTCTTGGTATCCAATTCTAGGATATATCGAGTTTCAAGTGCACGTAGCAAGGACTCACGGTTACCTCCCCGTCTCAAAGGGAGCACTGTATCAATGACATAGAATTTGAGAAGTTCACTTCTATTGTCATGTCGCTCTTTGAAATGACGTGCAACTGGGTAGGAAGCATCACTACCATTAATTGCCCGGATGTGCTGGAGTATCCGCTTGTGAACCTGCAACTTGGTACTACCAACATATTGCAGGCCACACGGACACTCCAGCACATACACAGCAAATTTTGTCTTACATGTAAGCAATTTGGTGATGGGGTGAGGGATATCACAAAACAGAATACAACGGAGATGGAGACGGAGATAATGGAGAACTTTTTCCAAAATACAAGGCAAGAAGTGAGGTAAAGAAATGCTCCATAAGAACTGGGAGGATAAAAAAAAAAAAATTAAAAAATTGATACAGCACTATGGATCATTAGAATGGGTATACTTACCATAGAAAATGTGTATATTATTATGACAACTCGAATTTCTGTACACGTTTGACTGATTGAACTATCGGTTATAATTTAAATACTGCTTTTGAGTTTCTAAATTAATAATTATGTTCTAATTTTAAATAAGTGTTAATTTGCATATTAATGTATCAGGAACGTGCTTTATTGTAAGTTGTTCTCCTTTTCTGTTTAAAAAAAAAATGTATGTTGTTTGTATGACAGCCCTGAAGAAGCGCAGTGTGCGCGAAACACGTGTTGGCTTTACTGTGATACTTGCATGTAAATCTGAACATAAAGGAAAAAGAAGGCATCACTGTGATTCTTATATGTAACTCTCTACAAAGAAAATAAGAATAAATATCAGAAGATGAATACATAAGAAGACTTATATATTGTTTCTCTGCTTGTAATAGGAAAATATCTCAGATTTGTTTGTGTTGAATATATAATTGCACTGGTGGGGACCAGTGTCTGAGATTGGTGGCGCCGGGCAATGTTACCTGTAACCCAAGTTGTATTAGAATCTATGTAACAACAGGTGCAAGGTGCCTTTTTGAATTCTGATAAATTTTGCTTTGTGCAATGGCTAAACATTTTGACAAACGTGAATTTTTGGCTAAAGATCTGTTCTCAGGTGTGCTTGTGACAGGAAATGGGGTTGTTCAAGAACCTAAAAAAAGTTTAAAAGAACTTTTTATTAAATTAGAGAGACTACAGAAAAAAAGAATCCGCTAAATGGTGGGATCCGATGACTCTTAGAAAATATCTAGACAGATAGGACACCTAGAGGTCTCAGGATTAATATCTTTCCAGCTGTAGAAGACCTAGATGAGCAAAAAGCAGAAAAATGGGAAGAAAGACTCAAGACAACTTCTAAAGATCTCATGATTATGCTTATTGAATTTGCTGAAGATCAAAGAAAACTGTTATTGATAGAGATTGAGGAAATAAAGAAAGACATAGATAATCTTAAGTGCTCAGAGAACACAGCTAAAAACGATGAGATCTTAGACAAAATTATGGATTTATACCAAGCTGAATTGAAAGAAAAAAAGAGGCTTAAATTTGCAAGAGACGAAAGAGATTACAAATATGGTAGGGTGTATACATATGCTAGAAAATTTGATGGTTCTATACGAAATGATGAGAGAAACTATAAAAATCTTATTAAAAACACCACTAAAACTATAATCCCTAGTGACACATGAAGTGCTGGTTTAAGTAGTAGCGAATCTGACACAGAACGGTCTAACATTGAGGAAACAGGAGCTGGGGCAAGAACCTCTTCTTTTTTAAGGGAACTCAAAAGAATGCGGAGAATACAATTTCAAGCAGGAGGGAGAGATCGAGAACAGATAATGAGAGGAGGAGAGGCAGTAAAGGAGGGGGTACTAGGACCTTCCGTAGAAGACAGAAACAGAGATGGGGTAAGAACCAGGTCACAACTACAGAGGGAGACAGGAATGAGGAAATAGAAAATCTGATAGTTAATTTGTCTAGCAAATCTTTGACAACAGCAGAAATTAATGTTCTTAATAAGGGTTTAAGCTTTGCACCGTCACATAAATGGGATGATTTGAAAGCTAAAGTTGATGTTAATAGATTTGCACGTACATTGAAATTGAAGAAATACTTTTTTAACAATATGGATATGAGAAAAACAGTATGCATAGAGAAAGATATCAGCCACATATCTATAAAAGAACTGAATGATATTGGATGTCTTGTTAATTAGGATGATGAAACCAATTGTGACATTGAGGATATTGCATTAGAACTAGATATTGAAACTGACCACAGTGTACCCAGTAAATTAAGACCAAAATCTAAGTTTGTACCTCCTATGAAAGGAGAGAATGTGATAGATGTATTTACTAATCTTGTTATGAGAGAGTTTGACAAAAACATACCAAGCAAATGTAAGTACAATCTAAATAAAGATGAATTTGGAGCACTGCAAAATTTGAGTAAAGACAAAAGTATTATTATTCGACAAGCAGATAAAGGGGGGAATGTGGTGGTGTTAAACCACAATGACTATCATAATGAAGCATTAAGACAATTGAGAGACCGTGAGAGTTATGCCAAAGCAAATTCATCTCAGCTAACTAACTCAAAAGAAATGATTCAGAATTCATTGAAGGTGTTTTTAGATAAAAAATAGATTGATATCGATGAATATAATTATCTATTGGTAGATAAAGCAAAAACACCTATTATCTATTTCCTTCCAAAAATACATAAAGGTGGGAAATTACCACCAGGACGACCAATTATATCTGGTATTGGCAGTAGGACAGAACATATATCAGAATATATAGATATGTTCCTAGCACCATTTGTTAAAACTCTTGTGTCGTATATCAAAGACACTAAAGATTTTTTGCGACAAATGAGAAATATTACTTGGGAGAATGGAATGATTCTAGTAACTATGGATGTTAACAGTCTTTATACTAGTATCAAACATGACAAAGGGATTGAAACTGTTAAATACTTTCTGTATACCAAATCAGCAAGCTATCTTCAACACTCTAATATGATACTAGAGCTTCTACACTTGGTTCTTACAAACAACGTATTTTTTTATAGAGGTGATTTGTTTCATCAAATAACAGGTACAGCAATGGGTGCGAAATTCGCACCTTCATATGCTAATTTATTTATGGGACATTATGAAAGAGAACATGCTTGGAGGCGAAGTGTATTTGAGGAAAATATTATCTACTGGGGTAGATTTATAGATGATGTGTTTATGATTTAAAAAAGGTAGTGAAGTAAAGCTAAAATTATTTCACAATTATTTAAATACTAACAACTATAATATAACTCTTTCCCTTGAATATAGTCTAGAAAGCATTGTTTTTTTGATGTAGAAATGTACGTTTCACATGGACACATAGAGTCTAGACTTTTTCAGAAAATAACATGAACGAATTCAATATTACATGCTAAATCAGGACATCTAAGAATGCAGATTGATAACATTCCATACGGGGAATTTCTTAGAGCTAAAAGAAACTGTAGTGAGGAAATGGAATACCAAACTGTAACGAAAGATATAACTGAAAGATTTTTGAGAAGAGGTTATGACAGCAGAACTGTAGAAAAAGCTAGACTCAGAGCACACAATTTGACAAGAGATGAACTTTTTGAATGACAGACCACGACCCAGAGAGAGGGCGTCTGGGGGGCCACGTTGGGGTCGTGGTGGTGGTGGGGGTGGTTGGGGTGGTGGGGGTGTAATTCAACTTCAGTCAAAATTGAGCGACATATAAAGACTTTAACTGACTATCTGTGGGATATGGAATGTCATTTAGATTGGTTCATCAATGTTATATTTTTGGGTAAAGTGATGAAACATCCAGCTATTGTGATCTATTTTTCAACTTTATATGCAGCCATTCTTGAAAAATTATCTTATTTTTTCTTATGTCTCTTCACCTAATGGATAAGGTAATTAAAATCTGTTCTTTAAATGTTAATGGTCTCAATGATGCAAAAAAGAGAAGCATATTGACCAATATGATTCATCTGCTACAGATAGACATACTCTGTCTACAAGAGACACATTTATCATGGGAAGAAAGGGACCTGCTAAAACATCTGGGATTGGATATGTTAATAGTTTCTAGGCAGACTGGCATCAAACGCGGCGTAGCTATACTTATGTGTCGGAATCTGGGCACTGTAATTAAGACATCTGCTGATAAATGGGGCCGCTGGGCTGCTGCTGAACTTTTAATCTCTCAGAATCGATTTTTGATTTATTCAGTCTACGGCCCCAATCTGGATGATTCCGAGCTGTTTAATTGTCTAAACCAGGAGCTCGCTCTTAATAGTGTTCCCATTATTTTTTGCAGTGATTTTAATATTCACATTGAGGCTAATTTCAGTATTAGACAAAATCCAAGTTATAAAGGTGCTAAGCCACGCTCTTTTAAAGCTTTGCGGTCTCTGGTATTAGATAATGCCTTATCTGATGCATGGCATAGTATCCACCCAGATGAGTCCGGTTTTACTTATTTTTCTGCCCCACACAGGAAATTTGTTCGTATTGATTACTTTTTCTTATCTCAGTTTTTTTGGGATAAAATTGAGCTAGAAGTTTTACCTAAACTCTTATCTGATCATAATCCTCTCTGTGTAAAGCTCAATCTCCCTCTAGCCGGACAGGGCAATAAATCAACCTGGACATTCCAGTGGAATTTACTTTCACAAAGAGATTATATTCTCTTTATGACGAAGGTTATTCAAGAGTTCTTCGAGACTAATAATGAATCTGCTCCAGTCCCAGTAGTTTGGGACACCTTTAAATCTGTAGTACGGGGAGAGACACTAAAATATGCTAACCTCCAATTAAGAGTTAAAAGGAATAAATTTAAAAAGGATTGTGATATGGTTTTATTAGCCGAGAAACGACTCGCTGAAAGTATCAAAATGCACAAAGAAATAGAGGAATCTCAACGTGATTTATCGATTAAACGCAGCCTGGTTTATGCACACATAGCCGACCAAGTAGCTTTACATCATAATCAACATCGAACTGAAAGCTATGAACTGAGTGAACAAACCGGTAAAATTTTAGCACAACGATTACGTCAAAGAGCCACGGCTAACGAGATCCTTAAAATTCAAGATCCCAATGGGGGCTTTAAAACCTCCAAAGAAGAAATACTTGCCGCATTTAATGAATTTTATCAGCAGCTGTATCATCAACCAAACAACATATCTAGCCTTGATATCAAACATTATCTTGATAAAATTTATACTCCAAATTTGTTACCAGCACATTTGGAACATCTCAGTGCTCCAGTCACCTGGGAAGAGATTGAATTAGCCATTACCGGTCTCGCGGCCGGTAAAGCTATGGGTCCGGATTCTATACCTCTAGAATTTTATCGTGTGTTTAGAATTAATAAAAATCTTTAGCTCTGCCTTTGTTGGTAATCCACCTAAGTCTTGGTCTCACGCTATTATTGTTATTTTCAAAAAGAAAGGAAAAAATAGTGAAGAATTAAGTTCATACCGACCTATTTCTCTGATTCCTACTGATAGCAAAATCTATTTGAAAATTCTTGCCAACAGACTGAATCCGTTGATGCCGACTTTAGTATCCATTAGACAACATGGCTTTATACTGAAAAGGGAAACCACAGACCATGTAAAAAAAATAATTGCACTATTAGATTGGGCTCAGACCTCCAAGTCTCCAGTTGCTGTGGCCCTGTTGGACGCAGAAAAAGCGTTCGACAGGGTCTCCTGGGAGTTTTTATGGTTTGTCTTGTTATGGATGGGCTTCCCTTCTTCTTATATTAACGCAGTTAAAGCCCTCTATATTCAACCTAAAGCTGCTATAAGAATAACCAACTCTCTTTCTAAGGGGGTTACGATACCAAGGGGGACCAGACAAGGATGTCCGTGCTCCCCCTTGCTCTTCGCATTATATCTAGAACCATATTTACGCTGTTTATCTTCTGCAGTAGATATTATACCTGTTACGGTTAATAACAACTCGTTTAAAATCTTCGCTTATGCGGATGATGTTGCTGTAACTACCACAGACATTAGACGCGCATTACCAAAAATCATCCTGCTAGCTAAAGAATTCGGCTCGTTATCTGGTTATAAATTAAATATATCCAAAACTCAATTAATTCATTCTGATTTTGGTCGGCCCAATGAATTAGTTTTTGACTCTGAAGTCCAATATTTGGGGATAACGATCTCGGCTAAGGTCGAAGAGATTGTACATTTAAATATTGTACCTATCCTGGATTCTTCCAATAAAGCTTTGGAAAGATTAAATAATCTGCACTTTTCCCTGTACGGTCGAGTTAATATAATAAAAATGATAATTTTTCCAAAGTTTTTATATTTATTTCGAACCATACCACTCTTGTTTTCGGCATATTACTTTACTAAAATTGACAGAATGATCTCTAGATTCCTGTGGGGCTATCATCGCTCTCGTCGGGCGCTGAAATGGTGCTCTCTTCCTAGGTCGAAAGGGGGCTGGGGAGTCCCTAATGTCCGCTTGTATTATTGGCTCATCTCTTTAAGATTTATGAGAATTCTCCTTTTTCCGGATATTGCTGTCGAAGATTCTGTTTTTCCTTCAATTTATTAATTATTGTTAGGCAGAGCTGCTCCTCAATGTTTAGTTAAAATCATTGAACCTAGTTATTATAAAAAAAACAAATTCAAGATTATTTCAGCCTGTGCCACAATCTGGCGTCAATTTAGGAAAAAAAATTGTTGCTTGGGGGAAATTAATTTCTATTCCCCGATTTTCAATAATCCTGCTCTACCTTCAGTTTTTCATGACCAAATCATAAAAAAATGGCTGCTCTTAGGAATACGGATCCTAGGAGACCTATATGAAGATACTCAATTTTCTTCATTTTCAGCCCTTCAAATTAAATATGGTCTAGCACAACATCACTTTTTTAAGTATCTTCAGATTCACAGTTTTTTAGAATCAAGAGGACTCCTTAACCATTCTTGCATGAGCCCTAACAAGATCCTAGAATCTCTGCGGAAAGCACAAAAAATAGGCCAAATCTATCAAATGACTGTTAATCAGTTTCAGGATGATTTATCTTCCGTGGAGAACAATTGGCGTAGGAGGTTAGATTTTATAGATATTGATATAGGCAGATCAATTGAATTATCTATTAAGGTACTTTTTAACGGATCCCTTCAAAGCCAACACTATATGTCTATTTTTGATCTTTACTACTCTCCTATCAAGATAGCTAAGTGGAAGGTGGGGGGTATATCAAGATGTAACCGCTGCAATGAGACGGATGTGGACTCTATTCATATGTTTTATAAATGTGAAAAATTGCTTTGTTTTATTACTACCATTGAATAGTTTCTTAATAATAATTTAGGGATTGTTGTAAAATTTTCTCCTGATTTGGTAATTTTTGGTATTCAGGCAGATCAGTCTGGGATTAGATCAACATCTCAAGAAGCTTTCTTGTTTATTTGTATGTCCGTTCTCCGCTTCTGTATTACTTCTTGTTGGATCGATATTGATCCCCCCACCTTTCATCAATGGCAATCCAAGTTACTCGCTATCTACCATTTGGAACTGGCTATGTACAGGCTTAAGGGGACTGGAAAAAAACGCAAGGATCAAAAATGTGGGATCCTGTTACAAAATGGATTTAAGATATTTCTTTCTGTTGTGTTTTTGTCAATAATGGCTATACTTATTCCTTTCTTTTTTTTTTTTTTTTTTTTGCTCAATGTATGACTGCTTTGTTGAAGTAAAACAAAAAAAATATAAAAAAAAAATAATAAAAATAAAGACCACGACCCAGAGAGAATAAAAAAGATGTGATTAGATATATCACTACGTACAGTGAAGGAATCGATAGGGTCTTCCATTCACTTCGTAAATATTGGGACATATTGACTTTAGATAAAGAAATTGCCCAATTTCTAGACAACAAGCCTAAAATGGTGTATAAAAAAGCACCAACACTTAGAAATCTTCTGAGTACCAGTGATACATGTCAATATGAAGTGCAGAATGAACAACAACTATTAACAAAAACTATCTTAACACCTGGATGTTATAGATGTAATCAATGTATTTGTTGTAAATATGTTGTAGATAAAACTCAAACTTTTTGTGATCACACATATAAGAACACATACAGAATCAACTCTTTCATTAACTGCAATACGAGCCACTGTATATACACAATGACTTGTATTTGTAAAAAAATATATGTGGGTTCATCTATGAGAAAACTGAAGATTAGATGGATGTAACATCATAGAGCCATCAAAAACTGTGATCCTAAATAGCCAATGGCAGTACATTTCAAAGATAAACATAAACTGACTGAATTAAAAGCTATCCAATTCATGGGTATTGAACAAGTTAATATTGATAGAAGAGGTGGAGACTTAGAAGCAAAATTAAGATCGAGAGAAACCTATTGGATTAATAAATTACGAGCAGTACAATATGGGTTGAATATGGATCGTGAAATATATACATTATTAAGTTAATTCGGTCCTTAATAAGTAGGATATATATGCAGCATGTAGGTAATATCTCAATATCTTAATTAAATCTTCTTTGCGACTCTGTATGTCACATGTAGGAATGAATAAGAGAAATACATATATATACGTATTGATATTTAAGATGATCATAATTGGGACTCTAAGTTACTTCCCATAGATCACGACCTCCTGCTACAATACAATTAAGAAGTTGAGAATAGGTACAGTGACCTGAGCAGGCAGCTTTGATGTTGATTCTAATAAACAACAATTATTGAGTATTCTAAATTTGGGTACGTTCTTTCATTAAAATGGTCTGAGTAAATAATACATTTTGGGTTTCAATTAGATGGAGGAGAAATTAACAAATTTAATAAATTACTTACCTAATAGATTTAATACTAGTTGTTCAAGAGGTTTTTTATAATAGATCGTATGCATATTTGTTTTTTACTTTGGTTAATTTTTGTTGTCCTAAATTTTAGATTATGACTAAGGACTTATGAATAAATTGCGTAATATTATAGAATTGTGTGGTAGAAAAACTATTATAAGATGCAACTTTTATATAGTTCTAGATAGCACAACACATAAGAACGATCAAATTCCAATGCTAGCTATCCAGGGTTCGATTCTCGGCTGAGATACTTAGAAGATGCATGGGTGTGGATAATTATCAAGATACCATGTATTTATGCCTTAGGCTTTATTTGTTGTAACCTTTTTAAGTTGAACTATATATATTTCTAATTTATCACCATTATTATAATACTAGTTCTAGGGTAGAAACAGATATCTATTAAAAGACTGACTGCACTGACTTACAAGATAGCTCAGAGCAGTAAAACACAGAATCTCAATAGAGCTAACATTAGAGGTTCGTGTTCGTGATGAGAAAAGAATTCAACTAAATATTTTTTCTTTTTATAAATCCCTTAATTTTGCTACATGTAGTACTCTATTTTTATTTTTTATTTTAATATACATTCAGATTTTGTTCTAAATAAATGTTGAACATTATTAAGGAGAAGAACTCATGTTGATCTGGCAACGACGCATCTTGAGTCTGCTAACATTTAATCGAACTTTCCCGCCAAATTATGCTGATTGATTGACTAAGGGGGAGTATATAAAGTGACAGTTGACACTAATGTTTTGTCTGCGGTACAGGCTGAGGAAAAGGTTAGACGATCGTCGAAAGGTTGAGAGGTAAGAAGAATTCTCTAGCATTGGGACTCTAATTTTGTTGAACTTAGACATAAAGTGTAGTCATTCCTCTGTCAATTTGACTTTAAATACTGACAGGTCCTGTCCTAGTTCGTAAATACTTTTCACAGCTATTCTCAGAGTCAATAATCATAGATATATTTTTTTACTGATATTGACAGAATGAAGCTTTTTAGTAAGCATGAAGAGTAGAGTGTACCTATAGTGTAGATTCAAATGTGTAATATTAGTAAGTGTTCTTTAATTTTGGGTATAATTCATCAGAAGCCTTTCTGAACATGTAATTAATCTAAATAACCAAACAGATAGCTAGTTCAAACTGGATTCGCTCTGACAAGGAGGATAGCGTAGCGCATTAGATCAAGGTATCAACAAAAAATTAACTTTGCGGGTTCGATCCTGGTATAAGTTTCAACAAACAATTAATTAAAATAAACTCTTTAATATTTAAAATAATTTTCTTCTTTAGACTAGGTGACACTGGGTAAGGTATATGTTTGTTTTTTTGGACTATTACAGATCTTATCAAGGATCAGTAGACTGAGGACTGATAAAGAATACACTCTGATTATGAAGATATATTGTAGCTGTGCAACAAGAATACATGAATAATTAAGGTGAGAATTAAGTTTCAATATTAATAATGATTATTTGTAAATAAACAAAGCAATAATGTAACATCAATATATATTATTTTAGGACCCTATACTTAGAAAACGGAGACTCTACTAATACGAGAACTTTTTCCAAAATACAAGGCAAGAAGTGAGATTAGCTACTTAACTGAGGTAAAGAAATGCTCCAGCCATTATAAGAACTGGGAGGATAAAAACATTTTTAAAAAATTGATACACCACTATGGATCATTAGAATGGGTATACGTACCATAGAAAATGTGTATATTATTATGACAACCCGAATTTCTGTACACGTTTGACTGATTGAACAATCGGTTATAATTTAGATACTGGTTTTGAGTTTATAAATTAATAATTATGTTCTAATTTTAAATAAGTGTTAATTTGCATATTAATGTATCAGGAATGTGCTTTATTGTAAGTTGTTCTCCTTTTCTGTTTAAAAAAAAAAAATTATGTTGTTTGTATGACAGCCCTGAAGAAGCGCAGGGTGCGCGAAACACGTGTTGGCTTTACTGTGATACTTGTATGTAAATCTGAACATTAAGGAAAAAGAAGGCATCACTGTGATTCTTATATGTAAATCTCTACAAAGAAAATAAGAATAAACATCAGAAGATGAATACATAAGAAGACTCATATATTGTTTCTTTGCTTGTAATAGGAAACTATCTCAGATTTGTTTGTGTTGAATATATATATATATATATATCCCTTTATCAATTGAGTCAAACACCATGACACGATACCCTCACGGCCGGTGCAGGCATTATAGGCAGAATCATGCCCCTGTAATGATTCAACATCAACAAAAGATTATGTCACACTCCAGGAGTTTCTTATTCAAAGCTTTTTTCATCACACCACAAGCACCAACGCGTTTTGACTAAAAAGTCTTGATCACAGTAGGTGAGTCCTTCTACCATTTCGCTATTAATACAGACATGCCCACCTAGCTTATAATGAAGCCTTGTGGGATATGTAGTTTTTACTGTGTCCTTTAAAAAAATCCAAACAAACAATACCGCAAAATTTCTTGATAGCTTCATGTGCATATTGTGACATTTGATCGAGGGTAAATGTTAAAACATGTTAATGCATTTGCATCAAGTTTTTCATATTTCATATTCATTATTACATTTGTATGAGTTATTGTCTATTAATTCCATAATAACAGATATGTTCAAGACTTTTAGTACATTTTCCTGTGTATTTAGCTGTTCATTATGCAAAATTAGTTCTGCTTGGCGTATGTATTGTTGTCAATAGCAAAATCCCAAATTTTAGGCTTAGTGCCTTTTTAACACCTCATATTGAAGATATAACTTCTTACATACTCATACATACATATTGAAGGCATCCACAATTCTATCAAAGCAATTGAGACACAATCCAATCATTAAAAAAAGAAGAAGTGGAACAACTAAGAATGGAAATGGAACTAAGATTGGACAAATAAGAAAAAAAACTGAGGAAATTTAGACGTGACGAAAGAGACTATGAAGTAGGAACTATTTTCACATTTGCCAAAACATTTGAGACACTGAAACACCAACTCATACCTCGTCAAACAACAGAGCATAAGTGATTCGGACACTGGTGTAAGTGAAGGAGAGGGAATTCCACATGGAGTATGTAAAACCACCTTTTTGGAGGAAATGAAATTACTTTACATTGATCAGAGATCTGGAAGAGGCAGAGCCAAAGGGAGAGGTCATGGGAGAGGACAAGGAAGGTGAAGATCATTAAGTCACACAAGAGAAGAAAAATCAGGAGAGGAACAAGAAAAAACAAACAAATAACCCCTACGCAATCGACAAAAGGAATGATAAATCTAAGTCGATCAAACCCGAAGGCCAACCTCATTGTAAATTTGTCTAAACTGACTTTGTGTCAAGATGCAATCAATTTTCTAAATAAGGGACTAACCGTCTGTCCTGAAAAGCACTCTGATTATGTGGAGACTAAAATTGATATATACAAATACACAAGGAAACCCAAACTAACCAAATATTTTTCCAAGAAAGATGGAACAAAATAGTTAAAAAAAGAAACTACAACCTGGATATCAATCTGCTGATAGAACAGAAACCGGACTCGCAAACGAAATATGAGTTGATGTTAAATTTACAGGAAGATGAATTGTCAGATACAGTGGGCCTGATTCACAGAACTAATCTGAGACAAAATCCTAAACTTACTACTTTTGGTATTCACAGAAGAAATTTAATAGGAGTAAAGTTAGGATTTTGTCTTAAGTTTGACTTAAGACAAACTTAAGACGGACTTAAGACAGACTTAAAACAAACTTAAGGCAAACTTAAGACAGACTTAAGACAGACTTAAGATAAAATCCTAACTTTACTACTACTAAGGTGCCGATTCGGATCCTGGAGAAACCGGGTACGAACCGTCGGTCGGGGCATTTTTTGTCCATCCGACTCGTACCCGGGAAATAAACATTACAAACATGCAAGTACGATTCCCGCGGAAACACCATTTCCGTACGAATCGTACAAAACTCCGACCGACGAAAAAATACATACCAATGTGATCCGGGACAGCGCCGACGTGACGTCGGGACGCATTCAGCCTGCGGTTCACGAACCAGGAAGTACGATCCGCACCGACGTCACCCCGCACGGATAAATTTCTCCGCCTGCCAAAAACTGCCGGGAAACCAGGATGACGCGCACAAGGAGCACCTGTACGCGACGGACAGCCATGGACCCGAACCTACGTGTCATCCCAGCCCTCATAGCAGTCCACCTGCTCTACAGGCACCGACGCAGATGCCGCAGAAGGTCAGAATAACACCCAGGGGCAAAGGGGGGGGGCAGGGGCAGGACACATAACCCCCACCCAAGTCACAAATTACACATGCCCTGGACATACCTGACCTGCAGGACCTGGTTACCTCGAGGGGGTGGGGGCGTGTCCAGCAACGCAAGCATCCACCACAACGGAAGTTGATTTTGACGCGAACCGGCAACACAACAATACCGGTACGTACTGTACCCAGGCCTTAAGAGCGTGGGTACGGGTCGTACCACGCCCACCACTACGTCACCCCAACAATGGCGGTACGGCCCGTACCCACGTTCTAAAGGCCTGGGTACGGGCCGTACCAGCATTGTTGGGGTGATGTAGGGGTATGCGTGGTACGACCCGTACCCACGCTCTGAAGGGCTGGGTACGGTGCGTACCCCTAAGGCACCCCATTGGGGGTCTGCACCGTACCCAGGCCATCAGAGCGTTGGTATGGGTCGTACCATGCCCACCCCAACATCATCCCAACAATGCTGGTACGGCCCGTACCCAGGCCTCAAGAACGTGGGTACGGCCCGTACCGCCATTGTTGGGGTGATGTTGGGGTGGGCGTGGTACGACCCGTACCAACGCTGTGAAGGCCTGGGTACGGTGCAGACCCCGAATGGGGTGCCGTAGGGGTACGCACCATACCCAGCCCTTCATAGCGTGGGTACGGGTCGTACCACGCATACCCCTACATCACCCCAACAATGCTGGTACGGCCCGTACCCAGGCCTTAAGAACGTGGGTATGGCCCGTACCGCCATTGTTGGGGTGACATTGGGGTGGGTGTGGTACGACCCGTACCAATGCTCTGAAGGCCTGGGTACAGTGCAGACCCCCAATGGGGTGCCGTAGGGGTACGCACCGTACCCAGCCCTTCAGAGCGTGTGTACGGGTCGTACCACGCATACCCCTACATCACCCCAACAATCCTGGTATGGCCCGTACCCAGGCCTTTAGAACGTGGGTACTGGCCGTACCGCCATTGTTGGGGTGACGTAGTGGTGGGCGTGGTACGATCCGTACCCACGCTCTGAAGGGCTGGGTATGGTACGTACCCAGGCCTGCAAATCGTGGGTACGTGAATGTACGGAGCGTACCCCCACCCGTGTATGAATGGAGCATACCCCCACCCGAGTATGAATGTAGCATACCCACACCCCACCAGTGTATGTACGGAGCGTACCCACACCCGTGTATGTCCCGACCGTACATGCCCAGACGCAGGAGGGGTGTGTGCCTATCACTCCCAGCAGTGCCCAGCAACAGAAGGGGTGTGTGCAGAGTCCTCCCAGCAGTGCCCAGACACAGGAGGGGTGTGTGCAGAGTCCTCCCAGCAGTGCCCAGACGCAGGAGGGGTGGTTGCAGAGGCTTCCCAGCAGTGCCCAGACACAAGAGGGGTGGGTGCAGAGTCCTCCCAGCAGTGCCCAGACACAGGAGGGGTGTGTGCAGAGTCCTCCCAGCTGTGCCCAGTAACAGGAGGGGTGGTTGCAGAGTCCTCCCAGCAGTGCCCAGACACAGGAGGGGTGTGTGCAGAGTCCTCCCAGCAGTGCCCAGACACAGGAGGGGTGTGTGCAGAGTCCTCCCAGCAGTGCCCAGACATAGGAGGGGTGTGTGCCTATCACTCCCAGCAGTGCCCAGACGCAGGAGGGGTGGTTGCAGAGTCCTCCCAGCAGTGCCCAGACACAGGAGGGGTGTGTGCAGAGTCCTCCCAGCAGTGCCCAGACACAGGAGGGGTGTGTGCAGAGTCCTCCCAGCAGTGCCCAGACGCAGGAGGGGTGGTTGCAGAGGCCTCCCAGCAGTGCCCAGACACAGGAGGGGTGGGTGCAGAGTCCTCCCAGCAGTGCCCAGACACAGGAGGGGTGTGTGCCTATCACTCCCAACAGTACCCAGACACAGGAGGGGTGGTTGCAGAGTCCTCCCAGCAGTGCCCAGACACAGGAGGGGTGTGTGCAGAGTCCTCCCAGCAGTGCCCAGACACAGGAGGGGTGTGTGCAGAGTCCTCCCAGCAGTGCCCAGACACAGGAGGGGTGTGTGCCTATCACTCCCAGCAGTGCCCAGACACAGGAGGGGTGGGTGCAGAGTCCTCCCGGCAGTGCCCAGACATAGGAGGGGTGTGTGCCTATCACTCCCAGCAGTGCCCAGAGGCAGGAGGGGTGGTTGCAGAGTCCTCCCAGCAGTGCCCAGACACAGGAGGGGTGTGTGCAGAGTCCTCCCAGCAGTGCCCAGACACAGGAGGGGTGTGCGCAGAGTCCTCCCAGCAGTGCCCAGACACAGGAGGGGTGTGTGCAGAGTCCTCCCAGCAGTGCCCAGACACAGGAGGGGTGTGTGCAGAGTCCTCCCAGCAGTGCCCAGACACAGGAGGGGTGTGTGCAGAGGCCTCCCAGGAGTGCCCAGACGCAGGAGGGGTGGTTGCAGAGGCCTCCCGGCAGTGCCCAGACACAGGAGGGGTGGGTGCAGAGTCCTCCCAGCAGTGCCCAGACACAGCAGGGGTGGGTGCCTATCACTCCCAGCAGTGCCCAGACACAGGAGGGGTGGTTGCAGAGTCCTCCCAGCAGTGCCCAGACACAGGAGGGGTGTGTGCAGAGTCCTCCCAGCAGTGTCCAGACGCAGGAGGGGTGGTTGCAGAGTCCTCCCAGCAGGTCCCAGACATAGGAGGGGTGTGTGCAGAGTCCTCCCAGCAGTGCCCAGACACAGGAGGGGTGTGTGCAGAGTCCTCCCAGCAGTGCCCATGGAAAAAAAGGGTGCAGTACCCACAGATACAATGCCCACAATAGTCAGTCAGGTGCTCAATGACCCTGCAGAACACGTAACATGTGTGCGAGGCTGGGAGTACACACATGCATAGTGTGTAAAAGGGAACATGTCCACATGAAGTAACTTCAATATACTCCACACACAAGTACAGTGACCACCAAGGATGCCACAAATGATGCAGGTGGAGACATTGCCCAGCATTCATGGCCAAAGTAGAACGGATCCGTCATACACCAAGGATATGTAGACACAGCTTAGCACAACATTTAGGAAACACCCTGCAGGGAAGATGTCAGGGTCCACAGAGGAAGGGACACACCTTGGGACAATGTCACCATGCAGTAAGAGCATACATGAACAAAGTTATTTCGCAAATACCTTGTGATGGCACACAGATACCAGGGTCCATCCCATGAGCAGCACACCACTACATTTGCCAGACACCTAACACATTATCCCCACCCCAAACATGGAGCAGCACCACCAACAGCAATCAGGGGCGGCTGGTGACATTTGAAAGTGGTAGGGCGTAAAATATTTGTCATACTTCACCGCAGCGAGCGAGCGCAGCGAACGAGCTGGACCAACCTAAGGGGGGTTCGGGGGAAAAGTTTGAAAAAGAGTGGACAAATGGTGTATTTTCAAGCAAATTTGAGAAAGCAGGAAGGTCCATCTGGATTTCCTAATTCTATCAGCAGCTAGATTGCAAAGCAGTAGAAAGGGGCTTTTAACAACTTAAGCATTTTTCATGCTTTTTTTTTAATTCAAATTAGAGAGTTTCAATATGATTTAAAAAGAAGACTCCTAAAAAAACTGTTGCTGCACCCTGTAAGAGACAAGGTAGTATAGAAACTTACACTACTTGCTATAAGTAGTACCTGAGAGGACGTGAAGAAAGAGATATGACATGAAATAGGCAAACACGTTTTAGTGATTGACCGTCACTAGAACAAAGGTCCTTAAATGCACTTAAAAGGGGTGGTGCAGGCTCCGGAGTAACATTAAGAAATATTTATCTGGCTGACGTTTCAAGTCTCCCCGAACTTGCAGTCTTTCTATAATATGCCAACAACCGACCTCCCTGATGATGCTTTTACACCTTAGTTTCACGAAATGGCAAATAAACTTTAGAATGAGAAACACGCCGTGCGACGATACAAACTGTGAAGGAATTATTGACAATTCTGCACAATCCCCCGGAGGAACTCAGGATGAAAATGGTACGAAGAGATGACAAACTATTGGACGACTTGGAAACCCCTGGTCTGTGATGCTTCACGTGTTCACAAGGGGCCCGGGACCCAAGAACGGTGTCTGGGGTGGGGGTGATTTGCGTGTGATATTGAATAGATGCTTATGTTTTGTTCCTAAACCTACATCTGCATATTTTTTTCACCTTGCCATCGCCGAACAAACTAACGTAGAGCAGAAATGGGATTATCCAGCCAAACCTGTCAGTATGCAATTACTTTAGAAACACCCATGGCTTCACCTGCATTATGTATTTGGATGCGCTATACCCTGAATTAAAGCGAACACTGTACATAAAGTACAGGTTAGGTATCCTGCCAACCAGGGATTACCTAACCCCAAGATTCATGCTCACTGCGGGATTCGAGTGCTTTGATTGTAGTTTTGGTGGGAAAGATAATCCCACCCATTTTCTCCTTTCTGTAGTAAATATGATTCTACCCAAATCTCCTCACTGCCTTTCAATATCCTTGTAACGTACAGCAGAGGGTACTTTATCTCATATATAAAGTGCCTCCAAAATGAAATTGACAAGTATATTAAGTTAGATTCCGCCCCACATTCCTCCATGTTCTGGTTCACTTCCATTGTCAACAAATATGAGTTTGGTTCATTTATAGCCTAAAAGTTACGCTTGTTTACTAATCGCCAGATTCCAAATTTGAAGCAAGAGCAGGACATGTAACTAACATATCGAACTAATTCTTTTCTTTTTTGCATTTTATACAAAGTCAGAAATTCATTTTCTCTACGTTTAATGGAGGACATTAAGCATCGCAGTCTGACCAACCTGCAACTGGCGCAGGATGTCCACAGACTCGGCATTGGCGGCAGCAGTGGAGACAGTGGCAGGGGGTGCGGTGCCTGGCAAGAAGGAGACACGTGGTGACCTAGCACGGCGGGAAGGGACCAGAGCAAGTGGGAGGCCGGTGATGGGAATCGAGGGGGCAGGTAGAGATCGAGTGCTGCTGTCAGCTGTGGGAGCAGCCTCCGCCCCCTCTGGGAGCTCAGCCTCGGACCCGTCAGCGTCATAGTCGGTGGTGTAACTGGACAGGTCCTCCGCCTCACTCCCCTCGGCCTCCGTGCCACTCGATGTGCCAGACAAGACAGCACTGCTGCCACTGGTGCCTGCTCCCTCCTCACGATCCGTGCCAGTGTCTCCCTCGGAGTCCCCCGACGATGCTGTGGGCAAGGTGAAGAGACAGGAAATGATCAGACACCTGTATACATATGTCACATGAGTCAAATCGACATAGGTCACAGTGCATAGCCTGAAAAGCAACATGAGTAACATCTACAACACAAGGTACATATGTAGGCCCTGCAACACCCAGCTGGTTGACCCACCATGCCACTGAGAAACAATGGAGAGCATGACCCAACAGCAAATTACTTGTTATCAAATAGGACAGAGGAGCCAGGCTCTGGGGACAATCGTGCACAGCATCTGTACCACACAGCGTTGACAAAAAAGGGATGAGCAGGAACCATGTCTATTAACTTTTTGCACATGCTGCAAAGCCAATACATAAAAACATGCACAACATGACTGGGTCACTGCACCTTGAGTGCATGTCCAGACAAATATCACACACAGGCCAGACCTAGCAGGAAGACTTCAGATTTGGACATGTAGGCCTTGCCCGCACACAGCACCCCCTACCTGAGACAATGTGATTGTGACAGAGGAAGTACTTACACCTCTTACTCTGGGATAAAAACACATGGCCTGCACTAAATCCTGATTGTACACAAACTACCCCTGGTGCGCCTGTCCACATATATCATTGACAATCAACCAGCATCAGATTGTCGTTCCAAGACACACAGGCACTGCCCACTGTGAGTATGCACAAGCAAAATTGGGTCACACTGTACAGTGGACACATGTAGCACAGTTTACGTCAATACAGATGAGGCCAGGGTACAATGCCACAGAGCCCAACCTATGCCGAAGACACAGAAAATGTCCACATAGTTGGATGACACAAATGATACCTAGGAAAAGGTGCCCCAGGGCATGGTAGTGGCCACACACCTCCATGGTCCTGGAAGAATATGACTGCAACTGAAGCAACCGTCCCTGCACTATCAATCAATCAATCAATCAATCAATGTATTTGTAAAGCGCGCTACTCACCCGGAGGGTTTCAAGGCGCTAGGGGAAGGGGGTCCGCTACTGCTCGAACAGCCAGGTCTTGAGATGCTTCCTGAAGGAGAGGTGGTCTTGGGTGAGGCGGAGGTGGATGGGGAGGGAGTTCCATGTCTTGGCTGCCAGGTAGGAGAACGATCTTCCTCCCATGGTGGCTCTTCGAATGCGTGGAACCGCGGCGAGGGCGTGACTGGAAGATCGTAGCTGGCGGGTGGGAGTATAGAAGATCAGGCGGTTGTTGAGGTACCTGGAGCCCAGGTTGTGGAGGGCTTTGTGTGCGTGGGTGAGCAGTCGGAACGTGATTCTCTTGCTGATGGGGAGCCAGTGAAGGTCTTTCAGGTGTCCGGAGATGTGGCTGTGTCGGGGGATGTCTAGGATGAGTCGTGCGGAGGCGTTCTGGATGCGTTGAAGTCTTTTCTGTAGTTTGGCTGTGGTTCCGGTGTAGAGGGTGTTGCCGTAGTCCAGACGGCTGGTGACAAGTGCCTGGGTTACCGTCTTCCTGGTTTCGGTGGGGATCCATCGGAAGATCTTTCGGAGCATGCGTAGGATGTTGAAGCATGATGATGAGACGGCGTTGACTTGTCTGGTCATCGAGAGGGAGGAGTCCAGGATGAAGCCCAGGTTGCGTGCGTGGTCTGTTGGTTTGGGTGCACTGCCCAGGGCGGGGGGCCACCAGGAATCGTCCCAAGCGGAGGGTGATGGTCCGAGGATGAGGACTTCCGTTTTGTCGGAGTTCAGTTTCAGGCGGCTGTTAGTCATCCACTCGGCTACGTCTTTCATCCCTTCGTGTAGGTTGGTTCTGGCGGTGGTTGGGTCATTGGTGAGGGAGAGGATCAGCTGGGTGTCGTCGACGTAGGAGATGATGTTGAGGTTGTGTCGGCGTGCGATGGCTGGGAGGGGGCTCATGTAGACGTTGAAGAGGGTGGGGCTGAGTGATGATCCTTGTGGTACGCCGCAAATGACTTCGGTGGCCTCGGATCTGAATGGGGGAGGCGAACTCTCTGGGTTCTTCCGGCGAGGAATGAGATGATCCACTCCAGGGCCTTCTCTTGGATTCCGATGTTGCGGAGGCGCTGCACCAGGGTGCGGTGGCAGACAGTGTTGAATGCTGCGGAGAGGTCTAGGAGGATGAGGGCCGCTGTTTCCCTGTTGTCGAGCATGGTTCAGATGTCATCAGTGGCTGCGATGAGGGCGGTCTCGGTGCTGTGGTTGGCTCTGAAACCGGACTGTGAGTGGTCGAGGGATCCGTTCGTCTCGAGGAAGGTAGCAAGCTGTCTGTTGACGGTCTTCTCGATGACTTTGGCGGGGAACGGGAGGAGCGAGATGGGGCAGTAGTTCTTGAGGTCGGTGGGGTCTGCTGATGGTTTCTTCAGGAGGGCGCTGAGTTCGGCATGCTTCCAGCTCTCCGGGAAGGTGGCGGTGTTGAAGGAGCAGTTGATGATGTCCCGGAGTTGGGGTGCGATGACGGAGTCGGCCTTGGTGAGGATGTGGTGGGGGCATGGGTCGGTTGGTGATCCGGAGTGGATAGTGTTCATCGTGCGGATGGTGTCGTCGGTGCTGACCGGGGTCCAGGCGCGGAGGGTGGTGGTGGGGGGCGTTGGTTCGGCGGTTGGGTGCGTGGGCTGAGCGCCGAAGCTGTTGTGTATGTCGGCGATCTTGCGGTGAAAGAACGAGGCCAGAGAGTCGCAGAGGTCTTGTGAGGGAGTGATGTCGTTGTTTTCGGCTCTGGGGTTGGAGAGCTCTTTGACGATATTGAAGAGTTCCTTGCTGTTGTGTGCGTTGTTGTCCAGTCGTTCCTTGAATGCTGTCCTCTTGGTGGTGTGGATCAGCTGGTGGTGTTTGAGGGAAGCTTGCTTGAGGGTGTTCATGTTGTCTGTAGTCGGGTTTTTTCGCCAGGCTTTCTCGAGGGTGCGGCAGTTATTCTTGGAGTTCTTGAGGTCGTCATTAAACCAAGGGGCTGTCTTGCATCTGGTCCTGTTGGGACGGTTTTTCAGGGGTGCGAGGTCGTTGGCGCAGTTGGTGATCCACTGTGAGAGGTTCATCCATGTTTCCATGAGGAAGGCTACGTCTGGAGATGTGGTGTCGAGCAGGTTTCAGAGTTCTACGGCGTGCCTGTGGACGGAGTGGGTGTTGAGCAGGATGCACTTCAGATGGTTGCTGCTGGTGCTTGGCTTGGCGGGTGTCGTACGGGTCCGGATGCAGGAAAATTTGCAGAACTGGCAGGTGAAGGGTCCGTGGGTGCGTCTTGGGGCTGCGCGGCAGCAGTCCGGGATGCGGCCGGGGTTGAGTGCGATGAGGGTGGCGGCGTCGTAGGTCTGGCGGGTAGGCTGGCAACTGTGGGGGCCAGGGGGTCCGGCGCTGGGCGCGGGCCAGGCGCGGAGGGGCGCAGACGGGCTTGCCTTAGGCGCGCCTTCGGCGCGCCCGCTGCGCGGCCTCCATATGAGTGGGAGAGGGAGGGAGGAGCAGCTGGGAGGTGGGAGCGGGGCGGCCAATAGGGTGAGAGTGGGCGGAGCTACGGGACCCGGTGGCGGGATTCGGGCAGCGAGGGACGGGAACAGGAGAAAAGGGAGCACTACTGGGCGACAATATGGAGGTAAAACGAGGGCACAAGGAGTCACAAGGGGGTAAAAGTCACAAAAGAAGTCACAAAAGAAGGCATGCAGGCAGGCAGGCACTCACACGGGTACAAAAAAGAGAAGGGGGCACTGGCACTCGGCAGGCAGTCGGTCTTGAGCAGCAGCAGCGGCAAGCGTCACACAGGGGGCTGCGTGGCGGTGAGGGGAGCGACCTGCCTGGTGAACAGGGTCAAAGGTCGCTCTCTCTACTGCTGCGCGGCCTCCATATGAGTGGGAGAGGGAGGGAGGAGCAGCTGGGAGGTGGGAGCGGGGCGGCCAATAGGGTGAGAGTGGGCGGAGCTACGGGACGCAGTGGCGGGAATCAGGCAGCGAGGGACGGGAACAGGTGAAAAGGGAGCACTACTGGGCGACAATATGGAGGTAAAACGAGGGCACAAGGAGTCACAAGGGGGTAAAAGTCACAAAAGAAGTCACAAAAGTCACAAAAGAAGGCAGACAGGCAGGCACTCACACGGGTACAAAAAAGAGAAGGGGGCACTGGCACTCGGCAGGCAGTCGGTCTTGAGCAGCGGCAGCGGCAAGCGTCACACAGGGGGCTGCGTGGCGGTGAGGGGAGCGACCTGCCTGGTGAACAGGGTCAAAGGTCGCTCTCTCTACCGCTGCGTGGCCTCCATATGAGTGGGAGAGGGAGGGAGGAGCAGCTGGGAGGTGGGAGCGGGGCGGCCAATAGGGTGAGAGTGGGTGGAGCTACGGGACGCGGTGGCGGGAATCGGGCAGCGAGGGACGGGAACAGGAGAAAAGGGAGCACTACTGGGCGACAATATGGAGGTAAAACGAGGGCACAAGGAGTCACAAGGGGGTAAAAATCACAAAAGAAGTCACAAAAGTCACAAAAGAAGGCAGGCAGGCAGGCACTCACACGGGTACAAAAAAGAGAAGGGGGCACTGGCACTCGGCAGGCAGTCGGTCTTGAGCAGCGGCAGCGGCAAGCGTCACACAGGGGGCTGCATGGCGGTGAGGGGAGCGACCTGCCTGGTGAACAGGGTCAAAGGTGCATTAATCCCACTTATGGACATCATGTCAGAGGGCACAACATTGGACATGCATGCTGGAAGGCAGTACACTTTAAAGACACACTCCTATGTTGGGCCTCAGCATGAGTGCCAACTGACATGGACCCCACAATGACTGAACTGGCCAAGGCACAGCCAAGGTACCAAAACCTGTCACACTCCACCCCCACACATGATGCTGCAAGCATTGGGCACTTGGATTTACTGCCAGCCTACATTACCTTGTGCAAGAGTGACTACACACAGACCAGGGAACACATGGCAAGGAGGGGAAGGGAGGAAGAACAGCACCGGTTTACTTTGGGGAACTGGTTATGCACTGCACATGTAAACCCTGGCAGTGTATCCATGCAACTGCGCACTTCCAAAAGCTGGTGACACACAACAAACACACATGTACCTACCCCCTTCCTGCTGCTGCTTCTCCAGTAAGCGCCTATCCAAGTCGGGGAAGACCACCGCCAGCACACGGTTATGGATGTGGGTCAGACGCTGGCGCCCACGGTTCTTCCGGCTCTCAGGGGAGTCCCCCAGCAGGACCTGTGCAATCCTCCTCGTCCAGCACCGGATATCCTGCCAGCGTTTCCTCACCTGGGCTAGGCGCCGCTTCCGACCCTCCGTATTCCTCACGGCACTGACGGCTTGCTTCCATATCTCCCCCTTGGCATGGACGCCTACCTGTGAGGATGCAAAAGTGAGAATACTTTAATTCACCTGAGCAATGACATAGAGATACACATATTAACAAATTGTCTTCTTTGAACAGGCTATGGTATGCAGGCAACTCATTGCACATTTGTCATAGGGACATAATCCACTGTGGAATGCAAAATGCACTACGTGGCATTGAAGGTACACAGGTGGCATGAGGGGTGCCACACAATAAATGATCCTGGATCACACTGTGCATCACAAGCTACACAAGGATTATGTACAACACCTCAAAGCAGTCACATGTCCCAGCCCACTGACGCTACCTCAGCAGAGTACACAGACACACACAGACACAGGACAATCACCTGCCATTGCCAACTGCGGGTTCAAACCTCACTCTGCCCATGTGCCACTAGACTGGGGGGTGTCACAGGTGTGGGGCTGGCTCAGCACCGCAGTCACACAGCACTGCTCCCTGCTCACATCACATGGGCACGGTATATCCATCCCTCATGCAGCTGGTGTGCAACACTCCCCATATGCACTCACCCACATGACAGGGGACTTACACACACACCAATGTCCAGGGGACGAACACATCATTTGTACACTCACAGCACAGGTACAGTAAACAAACACACATCTATGGGTACTGTCACCTGTCACACTGGGGGGACCACAGAATCACATCAGGACTGTAGCAACAACATTCCCAGGAGGAGTAGCCAGGCAGAATGTGGCATGCACCATGCATTGATTGTCACAGTAAGCACAATGCAAGTGAGGAGTGCACACAGGAACCACAGCATGCTCTGCATGGGAGACATGAGGCCTTCCCCACCCTGTGACCCACTCCAAACAACATTGCATGTCTGTCACACAGGGACACAATGCCAGAAGTCACAGTCACAAAACAGGGGCACAGTCTAAGCTAGTGGAGTCTGCACTCACCTGCTCCCCTGGTCGACCATACAGCATGGTGTACTGTGGGAGGATCACATCCACCAACGCAATGTTCTCCTCCATGGTGAATGGCTGGGCCCTCTCCACAGACCTGGACATGGTGCCAGAGGAATCACAAGCAGCAGCAGTGTTGTGGAATGAAAGGATGTGCAGGCAAGTGCTCTCTCATGGGACCTGGCTGCCTTATATTGGCCTTGCTGGTCTGTTTCATTCAAAGGAGTACAGAGTGATTGGTCAGTCACATTAGCATCCTACGTTTCCTCCAATCCCTGTAAACCTACCCCAGTGAGTGGTTTTGCATGGTTTAAAAATTGAGCATGATGTCAAGTCAACAACCACTTTGCAACAAAGTATATCTTTTCAAACCGACTTCTGCTGGCCACCTGATGCAATAATTCAAACTTTAAACTCGGTCTCCATGACAACCAGCATGCATTTAGGCCCTTATGCTTGTCCCTCATGTGTCCCCTATGTTATTTCAAGATTTACACACAGGTACGGTCCGTTCCATGGCCCTAGGGCACCCCAAATGCAGTGATACGGACCGTACATGCGTGTGTAGGGTCCCTATCACTATGGGAGTGCTGGCGAATGCGTACGCCATAGTGATACGGACCGTACACGCGTGTGTAGGGTCCCTATCACTATGGGAGTGCTGGCGAATGCGTACGCCATAGTGATACGGACCGTACACATGCCTGTACGGTCCGTATCACTGTGGCGTACGCATTCGCCAGCACTCCCATAGTGATAGGGACCCTACACCCGCGTGTACGGTCCGTATCACTGTGGCGTACGCATACGCCTGCACTCCCATATTGATAGGGACCCTACACACGCCACACATCCCCTTCACTCCTTTGACATGTGTGCATGTAGTACAGACTTGGTGAGCCATGCGTCACTGGCATGGCACAGTCACCGACACCCGCAAATGTCCCCTGATGCCAGGTACACGGAATGTTACCCCTGACAAGTGAATGCCCGCGTTGCACGCTGTAACTATGTCATGTGTGTGTCATGTGTTCCCATAGGTTTGCTGTAGGTGTTTGGTCAAATGCATCTGCAGTTGCTGCAACCAACATGTGTCTGTGTGTAGATGGGCATGGCACACTGTTACGCACACCAGCACACATGTGTAATCCGACGTAAGGTGTGTATGTATGCATCGACACGGAGTTTCAAAACAAGGACATATCTGCATACTCTCAATGTATGTGTGATCAGTCTTGACATGTAATCCTTCATGGCAAGGTGTGTGGTCTGTCCTTTTTCTATGACATGTGACCTGTGCCTCTAGTGTTCCGCAACCTGTCTGTACAATAAACATCCTTCTTCTGCACATATTTGGATGTCTGTAACTCCTGTAATGCGTCTGCCTGCTCACTTACACTGGCCCACAGCTAGTTTCATGGCATGGCATATTGAGGTTGAGAATCAACGTTTGTAGCTGGCTCTTGGTAGGAGTGCCACATGCCTGGCATACGTGTCCAGGGCATATTGCACAGACCTGACACTGTATGTAGCATATGTGTATTGCCTGTTGAGCATGTACATTGACATTGGTGGTGTACTGTACTCACTCTTCGTTGTCCCTTCTAATTCACTGCAGGGCTCTGCCTCTCCCTCGAGCAATTCCGGACTTGGCTGACCTGAGGGAACATGACTGTATACGCCGCTACCGCTTCCCCCAACGTTTGATTGAGGACTTGACAACACGGCTGGCACCACACCTCCAACCGCTACACAGGTATCCTACTGCACTGACACCCAAGATGAAGGTGATGGCAGCCCTACATTTCTTTGCCACGGGTACCTTTCAACATACCATTACCCATGTCGGTGGCATGTCCCAAACCATGTTCAGCCGTGTTCTGCATGATTTTTTAGAGGCCATGTTGGATCACCTGGATGAGTTCATAAAATTCCCAACTCCTGAGCAGTTGACAGGTGTCAAGCATGAGTTCTATGCCCTGGGAGGGATGCCCCATGTCATTGGGTCCATAGATGGAACACATGTGGCTTTGGTACCACCACAGGCACAGGAGGTAGCGTATAGGAACCGCAAGCATTACCACTCCATTAATGCCCTTGTGGTGTGTCTTGCCAACATGGTGATTTCACATGTCTGTGCTCGTTTTCCAGGATCAGCACACGATGCCTACATCATGAGGTGTAGCAGGGTGCCTGAAATGATGCTGCAGCTTCACAACGAACGAGCATGTATTGTTGGTGGGTATACTCTGGCAGTCCTGTATTTAACGTCATCTTCCTGTCTTACTGCTTCTGCTGACCCACTGTTGTCCATGATGTTTCCATGTAGGGGACGCTGGCTATCCCAACATGCCATGGCTGATCACGCCTCTCCGCAACCCCCGCACGGCTGCCGATCACCGCTACAACAACGCCCATGGGCGGACCAGGCGAGTGAGAGAGAGGACGTTTGGCCTCCTGAAGAGCCGATTCCGTTGCCTCCACAAGACCGGTGGCGCACTCCCATATGCACCGGTGAAGGTCTGCAAGATATTCCTCGTGTGCTGCATGCTGCACAACATGGCAGTGGATCCAGATGAGCAGGACCATCCACCCATGGAGGATGGAGGGCTTGGTCACGAGGCAAGTGATGTGGAGGAGGAGGAGGCGGTAAAGGACATCTGGAGTCGGCTCATACGCAACTTCTTTGCTTAGTGGTGAGTTCCAGTGTCTGAGTGTGCACGCATTGGGCCGTGTGTGGCATGTGTTGCAATGTGTGTGTCCATCTGCATGTCTGCCAAGTGAGTCAGAGGTGTGTTGGGATGTGTCACTCGAGTGATGGTGCAATAGAAGAATGTTTTTCCAGAGTCATCATTGTCACCTAGCATGTTGACAACCTTATACGTGTCGAGTACATGCACATGCATGCGGATGTGCTTCTTTTGGCTGACTTCTGGTGTGTCTCTCATCCACAGGTACTTGCGTATGCTGTCTGCTGGTGGCATTGTTGTGCTCCTGCTATTCCTCATGAACACAGCAACATGTGCTGAATCAGCGTTACATGCACGGACAAGTTAGAAAATCTCCTTAGGGTAAGGGATGCAGCACGGCTTTTTGGGAGTGGTATTTGTTTTGAATGTGTGTGCACTGCTCCTGTTCATGTTTGGATACTTTACATACATGTAGAATCACCATGGGGCACATGACATGGAGCTGAATTCACCTGAATTGATGGTCAGACTTGGTGACAGTCATCTGTAATGGGATTGTGGATTGTGATGGAGCCATCAATGTGTGTAACACTGCCCTCGGAAACATACGGGTTGCACCGGGTTGACATGGTGTGTGAATTCCCCATTAGGGGCTCAATGGTGTATAGCAGCCTCTCCGTGAGCAGCAGGGGGTGTTTAGCTGTAACCCGTCACTTGTGTGCCAGTGCCATGGATTTCCAGCATCTGTGGTGGTAAGGGGGGTGCCAGCGTTGGTCCCACGTGTTCATCCACATGACCTGTGTATGTGTTGACAGAGTTGCATTAGCATTCCGACACACATGAGTAATAAAGGTGTCCCGCTGCCTCCAAGGTGCCTCATCACTGTCAATGGTGGTCTGTTGCTACTGTGCATGCGGCATGTCTGGCATTCAATCAATCAATCAATCAATCACGACATTTGTATAGCGCGCTACTCACCCGGAAGGGTCTCAAGGCGCTGGGGGGGAGGGGTACATTACTGCTCGAACAGCCAGGTCTTGAGCTGCTTCCTGAAGGAGAGATGGTCTTGGGTTAGCCGAAGGTGGATGGGGAGGGAGTTACAAGTCTTGGCTGCCAGGTAGGAGAAGGATCTTCCTCCGGCGGTGGCTCTGCGGATGCGTGGTACGGTGGCGAGGGCGTGGCTGGTCGATCGTAGCTGGCTTGTGGGCGTGTAGAAGGTCATGCGGTCATTGAGGTACTTGGGGCCCAGGTCGTGGAGAGCCTTGTGTGCATGGGTGAGGAGTCTGAACGTGATTCTCTTGTTGACGGGGAGCCAGTGCAGGTCTCTCAGGTGTCCGGTGATGCGGCTTTGTCGGGGGATGTCCAGGATGAGTCGTGCGGAGGCGTTCTGGATGCGTTGGAGTCTTTTTTGAAGTTTGGCTGTGGATCCGGCGAAGAGGGTGTTCCTGTAGTCCAGTCGGCTGGTGACGAGTGCCTGGGTAACGGTCTTCCTGGTTTCTGTGGGGATCCATCTGAAGATCTTGCGGAGCATGCCCAGGGTGTTGAAGCATGATGAGGAGACGGCGTTGACTTGTCTGGTCATCGAGAGGGAGGAGTCCAGGATGAAGCCCAGGTTGCGTGCGTGATCCGTTGGTTTGGGAGTGGTGCCCAGGGCAGGGGGCCACCAGGAGTCGTCCCAGGCGGAGGGGGATGATCCCAGGATGAGGACTTTCGTCTTGTCTGAGTTCAGTTTCAGGCGGCTGTTCTTCATCCACTCGGCGACGTCTTTCATCCCTTCGTGTAGGCTGGCTCTGGGGGTGGCGGGGTCGTTGGTGAGGGAGAGGATCAGTTGGGTGTCGTCGGCATAGGAGATGATGTTGAGGTTGTGTTGGCGTGCGATGGCTGCGAGGGGGCTCATGTAGACGTTGAAGAGGGTTGGGCTGAGTGATGATCCTTGTGGTACACCGCAGATGACTTCGGTGGCCTCGGATCTGAACGGGGGAAGGCGGACTCTCTGCGTTCTTCCGGCGAGGAACGAGATGATCCACTCCAGTGCCTTCTCTTGGATTCCGATGTTGCTGAGGCACTGCACTAGGGTGCGGTGGCAGACAGTGTCGAACGCAGCAGAGAGGTCCAGGAGGATGAGGGCCGCTGTTTCCCCGTTGTCGATCAGGGATCTGATGTCGTCGGTGGCTGCGATCAGGGCGGTCTCGGTGCTGGGGTTAGCCCGAAACCTGGACTGCGAGGGGTCGAGGGATCCGTTCGTCTCGAGGAAGGCGGCGAGCTGTCTGTTGACGGTCTTCTCGATGACTTTGGCAGGAAAAGGAAGGAGCGAGATGGGACGGTAGTTCTTGAGGTCGGTGGGGTCTGCCGTTGGTTTCTTCAGGAGGGCGCTAAGCTCGGCGTGCTTCCAGCTCTCCGGGAAGGTGGCGGTGTGTATGGAGGTGTTGATGATGTCCCGGAGATGGGGTGCAATGATGGCGTCGGCCTTGTTGAAGACGTAGTGGGGGCAGGGGTCGGTGGGGGATCCGGAGTGGATGGTGTTCATCGTGCGGGTGGTGTCTTCGGTGCTGATCGGGGTCCCGTTGCAAAGGGTGGTGGTGGCGGGCGTTGGTTCGGTGGTAGGGTGCGTGGTCTGTGCGTTGAAGCTGTTGTGTATGTCGGCGATCTTGTGGTGGAAGAACGAGGCGAGTGAGTTGCAGAGGTCTTGCGAGGGATTGATGTCGCTGTTTCCAGCGCTGGGGTTGGAGAACTCTTTGACGATGCTGAAGAGTTCCTTGCTGTCGTGGGCGTTGTTGTCCAGTCTTTCTTTGAGTGCTGTCTTCTTGGTGGCGCGGATCAGCTGATGGTGTTTGCGGGTGGCGTGCTTGAGGGCGGTCCTGTTGTCTGTGGTCTGGTCGAGCCGCCAGGCTTTCTCGAGGGTGCGGCAGTTCTTCTTGGAGTCCTTGAGTTCATCGTTGAACCAGGGGGTTTTCTTGCTGCTGGGTCTGTTGGGAGGGTTCTTTAGTGGTGCGAGGTCATCGGCGCAGGCGGTCAGCCACTTGGTGAGGTTGCTGGCTGCTTCATTGGGGTCCGTTGTGCTGGTGGGAGGGTTCTGGTTGAGGGAGGCGGTGAGCTGCTCGGTGGTGATCTTGCTCCAGCTCCGGCGAGGAACCTGTTGCGGGTGGTGGTGGGTCGTGGTTCTTCTGAAGCTGAAGTGGACGCAGCTGTGGTCGGTCCAGTGGAGTCCGGTGGAGTGGCTGAAGGAGATGTGCTTGCTGGATGAGAAGACGGGGTCAAGCGTGTGGCCGGCGTAGTGGGTGGGGGTGTTCACCAGTTGCTTGAGTCCGAGGTTGGCGAGGTTGTCCAGCAGGGTGGTGGTGTTTCTGTCATTGTTGTTCTCCAGGTGGAAGTTGAGATCCCCTAGGAGGATGTAGCCAACGGAGGGAAGGGCGTGCGGGCTGATGAAGTCTGCGATGTCTTCGCTGAATTGTGTGCGTGGTCCCGGGGGTCTGTAGATGAGGGTGCCTCTGAGGGTGGTCTTGGGGTCGGTGTGTATCTGGAAGTGGAGGTGTTCGGCGGCGGTGAAGGTTTCGTCGGAGTTGGTTGAGATGCGTATGGTGTTCTTGTGTACGATGGCGATGCCTCCTCCCGTCTGGTTGACGCGGTCCCTCCGGGTGATCTTGTATCCGTCCGGGATTGCTATGGCGATGTCGGGCGCTGAGGAGGCGTTCATCCAGGTTTCAGTGAGGAAGGCGACGTCTGGTGCTGTTGCGTCGAGCAGGTTCCAGAGTTCGACGGCGTGCCTGTCGACGGAGCGGGTGTTGAGCAGGATGCACTTGAGGTGGGTGTTGCTGGTGTCTGGCTTGGCGGGAGCGGTGCAGGTCCGGAGGCAGGTGAATTTGCATTCTTGGCAGGTGAAGGGTCCGTGGGTGCGTCTCGGGGTGGCACGGTAGCAGGCGGGGTTCCGGCTGGCGTTGAGTGCGTTGAGGGTGGTGGGGTCGTAAGTCCGTCCGACGGGGGCCAGTGGTCCTGGCGCTGGGCGCGGTCCAGGCGCGGACGGGCGCAGACGGGCTTGCCTTTGGCGCGCCCGCTGCGCGTCAGCGCTGCGCGTGGGCGTCATAAGTAAGGAGCCGGAAGGGCGGGTCAGCTGGGTGGTGGGAGCGGGGCGGTGAATGGGCTGGCGGGGCTGCAGGGAGGCAGCGGCGGGAAAGTCTGGGGCAGGCGGGCGGCTCAGCGGCGGCTGGGTCGCTTGGGAAGCGGCAGGCAGGAGAAGGCTGCAATCGGCGTCAGCAGGAGCAGGAGGGGGCGACCAGGCCTTGATACAGGCACAGTGGTCACAGAGATGGTGCATATGAGTCTATGTGTAGAGTAGCAAGATGCAAGCTGTTTGTCAGGGATTAGATTCTGTATTGTGCATGATGTCCATGGCTGTGTAGGTATTGTGGCATGTCAGTCTCCACGACGGCCACTGTGCTGCATGTGAATCCATTGTGTGTGTGTGTGCCATGTTGAACCAGACATTCCTTCCTTGACATACACCTTTTGCATAGTTCCTTCCTGAGATCCTTGTCTTTGTGTGCTACTTGTGGCATTGTTTTCTTGACATGGCGCATGCTGCTGCAGGCCCTGCAGCAAGGGCACCCAGTGTCCACGCAAACGAGCTGGTGTTCATCATGGATTGCTTGCTGACATGTGCTATGCTGATCAGCAGCATCTGTGCGTCATGCGGCAGCACACTCTGCATTATGCACAAGATCCCCAGTTCCATCAACCTCAAGGCAAGAGGGAGACCATCCCCCAGGTCAACTACGACATCCGTGTCTCTAATCCTACCCTGCACTCTACGGACATGTGCGTTAGAAATCCCATGATACTTGTCCACATACAGGGTGCATCTGCACAGCTCTGCTACTACATCCGGCGACCAGGCCACATCAACGTCCAACAGAGATGGGGGGAGTGGATCACTGCCAGCTGCAGGATGACCTTCTCAATCTACACACACACTCAGGATGCAGCCCACAACCACAACACAACCTTGTGGCACTGTGATCCAACACCCAATTGTGCCATCTCCATGCATCCAACCTTGGCCGGCCCACCATTCTCCACATCCACCTGACTCAAGCATGCAGGACATGGTTCTGCCACGTGTCTACACATACCTGGGACTCCCACCCCAGGACACTCCACATGATCCCTGACCTCTGCGCATGACTGTTGCTCTTCTAAATAGGTCTGTAGGCACAGTTGTGCGGGCACCTCCTCAGCTGGTTGGGCCCATCACGGGTGAGTATGGTGCTCCATGTCTGTCTTAGATGGCACATTGTGACCCATGTGTGTCCTGTGCCAGACTCAGACCCCAGGGTATGGATGTTTGGAGTTAGTTCTGAAATCAGGCATGGTTTGACTTTACAACACACACATGTAGTGGAATAATGCAAAATGACGGCATCATCTTGTGATTGTGATGAATTTTATTAGTGCTGGGGTACGTGTTTGGGGGGGTGACAAGAGGTGCTTGGTGGGAGTGTAGAATCCAAAGTTCACAGGGGGAGTGGGTATCCTGCCATTGAAAGTCATCAGAGTCTGTGCCACAGTCTTTGTCAACATTGGTCAGACAGTGACCAGCAAGGCCATGTGGCAGAGAATGTCATTTGCTGCTGTGCTGCTGTTGGGCCAGAGGGCCAGGTGCCAGGCCAGGTGACCTGGGAGATGGTGATGTTCCGCTGACTCTCACGGTCTTTTGCGTGGACGACCCACCTTCCTGCGGGGACCCTCAGAAGCAGGCCTTGACGATGCTAGGGACGATCCGTCAGATGAATCCTCCTCCTCCTCCCTCCCTGTTTCTGGTGCTGGTCTACGCCTGGTGGCACAGGGAGGGTTTGCCAGGCTTTGGGCGATCTGATGGAGTGATTGGCTCACGTCCCTGTGACCCGCCAGGAGCTCAGCCAGTCTTGCCTCCATCCGTCCATGGTGCTGTAGATGACTGGCATGATGCTCGACCTGCAGGGTCTTCATCTCATTGAGGGTCTCCACTACCTGGTCGATGCCTCTGGAGTCACGTCGGTATGTGTCCAGGATGTTGTGGACGTGTGACAATACCGGTTCCTGAGCCAACTGGTCAGGTTCGCGCCTCCGCCGTCCTCCACTCCCACCACCCCTGCCCACTTGCGCCTGGCCTGCCGTTGTGGGCACATCGGGTCTCCGGGACCCCTGAGGGATGGCATTTGCGGTGTCGCCTGCCTCCTCCTGGGTGCCCGGAGAACCTTGTCCCTCCTGGACAGACTGGCTGTGTTGTTGTGTGCGGGCAGGGCTCCTGGGTGTCTCCTGGGATGTGGCAGGAATGGGGGTGGTGGTTGGCACAGTTGTACCTGACGCAGGTGCTGCAGGTGGTTGGACACCAGAGGGGCCAGGTTGGTCTGGGTCATCCACGGAGTGGTGAGAGCCGTCGCTGCCGGTGGGGTCCTCTTCACGCGGAGCCTGGTCATGTGAGTCTTCCCCCCCAGTGTTGGGGGGAGATTGACAACGTTGACCTGTGTGTGAGAGAGACAGTGTTAATTGTGTTACATGCGACATCCATGTTCATTCATTTTTGATTAGGCACAGTTCCTCTGGGTGGTTGGATTTGGCTAGCATTCCTCTCACAGTGCACTTGTGCATGGGTATGTCCCTTGGCCACAGCTTTCGACACTTTACCTATGTGTGACACAATCTTAGTTGTTGCATCTTTTGGGAACGCAGTCAGCAGTGTAGTGAGCGGGCGTAGCAAGCCATGCAGGGCCGCCTTACGTGTTGCACTGTACGTGGCCAAATGGTGTTTTTTCTATGCTATTTGAGAATGCAGGTAGGTAAATTTGTGACAGGGTTCTGACAAACACAGTGGGTGGGTATACTGGGTGTAAGGTTCTGTTTGTGCCTGCAGCACAAATGTACTCGTGCACAGATTGACACATGGCCCAGTGTATATCAAAGGTTGAAGGGGGGGTTCACGCACTGCCAAACCTTGTCTACATGCACACAGTCCACCTGCTGACGAGCGGACATGGCCACACCACCCAAGGGTGATTTGGTCTCCCTCTGTCTCCCTTTCTCCCTCCCTCTGTCAGCCTCCTCCCACTGTCCGTCTCCCTGTCTCCCTTTCTCCCTCCCTCTGTCAGCCTCCTCCCTCTGTCCGTCTCCCTTTCTCCCTCCCTGTGTCAGCCTCCTCCCTCTGTCCGTCTCCCTCTGTCTCCCTTTCTCCCTCCCTCTGTCAGCCTCCTCCCTCTGTCCGTCTCCCTCTGTCTCCCTTTCTCCCTCCCTCTGTCACCCTCCTCCCTCTGTCCGTCTCCCTCTGTCTCCCTTTCTCCTTCCCTCTGTCACCCTCCTCCCTCTGTCCGTCTCCCTCTGTCTCCCTTTCTCTCTCCCTCTGTCAGCCTCCTCCCTCTGTCTCCCTTTCTCCCTCCCTCTGTCAGCCTCCTCCCTCTGTCCGTCTCCCTCTGTCTCCCTTTGCCCCTCCCTCTGTCAGCCTCCTCCCTCTGTCCGTCTCCCTCTGTCTCCCTTTCTCCCTCCCTCTGTCACCCTCCTCCCTCTGTCCGTCTCCCTCTGTCTCCCTTTCTCCCTCCCTCTGTCACCCTCCTCCCTCTGTCCGTCTCCCTCTGTCTCCCTTTCTCCCTCCCTCTGTCAGCCTCCTCCCTCTGTCCGTCTCCCTCTGTCTCCCTTCCTCCCTCCCTCTGTCAGCCTCCTCCCTCTGTCCGTCTCCCTCTGTCCGTCTCCCTCTGTCTCCCTTTCTCCCTCCCTCTGTCTCCCTCCTCCCTCTGTCCGTCTCCCTCTGTCTCCCTTTCTCCCTCCCTCTGTCACCCTCCTCCCTCCCTCTGTCTGTCTCCCTGTGTCCACCTCTGTCTCCCTCCCTCTCTCTCCCCCTCTCCCTCCCTCTGTGTGTCACCCTCTGTCACCTCAGCCCAGCTTCCTGGGCACACACAGTTTGCAGGTGTTTCAAAGGCCATTGGCTTGTTCATGTGGGTTTGTTTCTTCTCTGCGGGCACCCATTGGGTGGAGTGTCTGAGTCTGCGCTGCTGCTGTGGCGGTGTGTGCTGACACTCTTTCAGAGTGATGCGTCTTCATTAGCTGCTGTTATGTGCAAATTGTGCCTTCATACCCATGTCGTCCTGCAACGCGGCCACCATTAGCAGGCAAAACAGTACTGTGTGGGGACACACTGTTTGTATGGCTGTGCCCTAAGCCATATGGGCTGAGGGCATTGTTTTGTGCTTTAGAGTTGCTCTGTGTTAGTTTTGAGGCCCACCCTCCCGGCATCGGGGACATCCTGTCTTGTGTTGGTGTTTTGTGTGGCCTGTGACTTGGCATGGCCTTGCTTGGGGCATGGGGCATGGAGGCGTTAGTGGCATGTGTGTGTTTTTGGAGTGTGGCTGTGTACGGTGCAGGCTTTGGGGGGGGTTGCATGCATGATTGGTATTTGGGTTGTATATGGCGTTTCCCCCCATGTGAGGTGAGTTGTTTGTGTACTCACCAGGCTCTCGGACTCCTTCTAGTCCGTCTACTACCACCGCCGGCAGCGTGGCCATCACCTTCTTCTCCCAGAGATGGTAGTGTACCGGTCTGCGGGCCGGACCTCCTCCAGTGATGTTTGCCTGGTTGTGGTCGTCCGTCATTTAGCGGCGGACCTTCCTCTGCAGATCGTACCACCTGGCTTGGCACTCATGCCTGGTCCTTCTGGTGGACCCAACAGCATTCACTGAATTGACTATCCTCTCCCACATGGCAGATTTTTCGGCTATGCTGGTCCGTCTGACCAATGTTCCAAAGAGCTGTGGCTCGACTCTGGCGATTTCGTCAACAAGGACCTCCAGCTCCTCCTTTGTGAACTTTGGATTCTTGTTAGTGGGCATGGTGTGGGGTGTGGGTGTGGATGGTTGTGGGGGTGTGGGTGTGGATGGTTGTGGGTGTGTGAGTGTGGTTGTGCAGGTGTGTGTGTGTGTGAATGTGATGAGGGTGTGTTTGTGATGGTGGTTGTGTGAAGGAGTGCAAGTGTAAGGTGTATTGATGTATGTAGTATGGTGCAGTGTGTTGTCTCTGTGGTCTGGCAGTAGGGGATCTGTTGCAAAGGATCATGGTTTGTGTGTGCTGGGCCTTTTTTTTGGTCCATTTGTGGGTGTGGCTGTGTTTGAACTTTGGGTGGGTGTGTTATAAGGAGTGGTAGTGGTATGGGCCTCTGTTTAGCTGTTTGTCAGTTGCAGGTCAGTGTATAGGATGTATTTGGGCTTGTTGGACATGTTTTGTGGTGTTGTGTGCATCGAATTGACTCTCCTTGTGTTGTTTTGGTTCGTCCTGGTTCAGTACGAGTGTTTTTTGCGTCTGTACGGTGCGTACATGGGCCATGTTGTTGTACAGTGCTGTCCTTTGCTATGGCTTAGTACGACTCGTACATGCGTGATGTTGGGTGAGGGTGCTGGTGTGTGGGCCTGGGGTAGGGTGCGTACGAACATGGGCAGGGTGTTGGTCCGCACTGTCCATCGGTGGTGGTGTTTCGTACCGTACATACAGGGGGGGCTGGGTGTAGGGTCCGTACATACACTGGTGGGGTGTGGGTACGGTCTGTACATACACGGGTGGGGGTACGGTCCGTACATACACGGGTGGGGGTACGCTCCATACATACACTGGTGGGGTGTGGGTACGGTCCGTACATACACGGGTGGGGGTACGCTCCATTCATACACGGGTGGGGAGTTGGTACGCTCCATGCATACACGGGTGGGGAGTTGGTACGCTCCATGCATACACGGGTGGGGGTACGGTCCATACATACACGGGTGGGGGTACGGTCCGTACATACACTGGTGGGGTGGGGGTACGGTCCGTACATATACGGGTGGGGGTATGGTCCGTTAATACACTGGTGGGGTGGGGGTACGGTCCGTACATACACTGGTGGGGTGGGGGTACGGTCCGTACATACCCGGGTGGGGTGTGGGTACGGTCCGTACATACACGGGTGGGGAGTTGGTATGCTCCATGCATACACGGGTGGGGGTACGGTCCGTACATACACGGGTGGGGGTACGATCGATACATACACGGGTGGGGGTACGGTCCGTACATACACTGGTGGGGTGGGGGTACGGTCCGTACATACACTGGTGGGGTGGGGGTACGTTCCGTACATACACGGGTGGGGTGTGGGTACGGTCCGTACATACACGGGTGGGGAGTTGGTACGCTCCATGCATACACGGGTGGGGGTACGCTCCATACATACACTGGTGGGGGTTCGGCGCATACATCCGCGGCCGGGGGGCGTTTTGCGCGTACATGCGGGGTCTGTGGTGGGGTATTCGGCGCGTATGCGGGCACATATCTCCATGGTTGCTATGGGAGTTCGGTCTGTACGGTGTTTTTTCCATACAGTTGTAAAATCGAAAGGACGGGAGTGATCGTAGTTGCACGGTCGGACTTCATTTTTCCGATTCGTACGGTAAATCGTCCGGGGATGTGTCGGACACATTTTCCGACCCGAGGACGTGTGGGGAAATTTTCCCGATGTGATTTGTATGGAGTTTTTCCCATGCGAATCGTACTTGGCAGTTTGTACGCTACTTGTACGATTCGTACGGAAAAAAATCCGGATGCAATTCGGACGGGGGAAATTTTTCCAGGATCGGAATCGGCCCCTAGATGCCTTCTGTGAATACCAAATGTAGTACGGTTAGGATTTTGTTTCAGATTAGTTCTGTGAATTGGGCACTCAGATTTTAGAGGATCTGGAAATCAATGTAACAGGACATCAGTTTACTCAATTCAAAAGAAAATCCAAATTCTGTCCGATTTTAGCTCCTGGAAACAGAATAGATCCATTCTATGAATTAGTCACATCTGAATTGGAAAAATTGGAAAACAATGTAAAAAAAATAAGAAACAAATCTACTGATTGGAGAAAGAAAAGCACTGGATGAATTGATGAAAAATTATAAAATAGAAATAAAGCCAGCAGATAAAGGAGGGAATATTGTAGTCATGGATAAGTCACAATATATAAAAGAAGCTAAAAGACCACTTAATGATGAGACAATAAAACAAACTAAAGGAAAAATAAATATGTTCAGTGATAATATTTTTCTCAACAGATTTTATTTTTGTAAGGCTAGTGCAGACTTCCCACACTCTTTTGATTGGCATTTTGCTGCGATCTTTCCATTGACAATGTCAGGGCTAATCACAGATTATTTTATCTTAGTTTCTGTTGATTTGGCTCCAAATTCTCATGGGTTGGGCCACAAAGAAATGCTGATATGCTTGAGCTGTTGAAAAGACTTACAGTATCAAAGTCACTGGAGCAGTTTTTATACTTCTCATTCATACAATTGTCTTGTGTTCACCTCAAAGGCTTACAGGGATGTTAGGTCTGCTCTGGGTGTTTATCTGCAATTCACTAACCTTTTTTGACTAGTAAGCAATTGGTTAGGTGAGCGTGCTTTGGTATACTCAACAAATCTTGACTGCTGGGGTATTGAATGCAGGACTGAGTTGGTTGCATAATATGTAGGAAGTCTAAAGAGCATTAAATAATGCGGTTGCACTTCACATTATATGCTCTCCGGAGTACATACCTGTTCTGGATTTCCATGGAAAGGCGGCAGAAGCAAAAGTGTCTGACACAAAAACTCATCAAACGTTGATGCTAAATATTCAAGAAGTCAGAACTAAACTATCCATTGTGACACATTGCAACTCTGCCACCTGTAAAGTTAAGGTTTCCATAGCTGCTGACAGGTGTCTCATAAAAGTTCGAGAAAAGATTTGTGATAAACACGTATTTAAGCCAATTTACAGACCACTCGATCCAGTTCTTGGGATAGATGGCACATGGACTACAATCCTGCTTCCACTACCTGATTCAAAAAACAACAAGAAGGTCTCTCTCATTCGCATTGAAAATATCATATGTCTGATTCTGTTCTACAGACCACCTTTTGACACCAAAGTGCCTTCAGAGAACAACCTCTCAGTTTCTCCGTACTCTGGAGGAACAGCCTCAGCAAGAGTACAGTGATGCTGGTATCCTGAGTCCCAATCCAGGGACTACATGGCCTACTGTGTCTCCAGCTTTACACTAAGTTCCATATTTCATAAAAGAACCTACTGTTGCAATTTCAGCAATTCTATGCTCTCAGCTACTGCTCTGGTTTACCATGAACCTCCGCATGAGTCAACATTGACATTGATTATGCCTTTTTGAGAGTAACACTTTATGAAAATGAATCTGAATTCTACACAGAGGACTTTTCATCACAATCCACAGTCACTCTACACCATTGATATCCTTGGCTCCATGCTTGGATAACTACAACAGTGTTTCTTTTTCATCATTTGGCTGACAACGCTGACTGTTGTTCCACAGCTACAGAATGGACATTACGTCCCTGAAAGAACTGCTCCACAAACCGTGATTCGAGAACTTTAATTGCATCTCTCATCCCACAGAGCTCGACAAGATCTCTACGCTGCCAACATTACAGTCTATCCTTTGCCTGAGGGTATAGTTTGGGAACGGGTGCCTTATTAAGTTATGCGACCCACTGAGACAATGTAATTGGCATATGTGTTGAAAGTTTCAATGAATTAAGTAATTATTCCTGATTCCTTTTCAGGTCTATGGAAGTTGACACTGTACAACTGATTGGTGTGTCTGTTAATGCTACCTTTGGAAAGTAAGGTTCATGTTTTCAGGTTCTAAATTAAAAAGAAATATACTGTTTTAATAATTGTGGTTATTATCAACTTCACAAAACCATTAGATCCTCTGAAACGTACAATTATACACATTATACACAATAGGTACACTGCATGGCCTTGCACATAAATTAGCATAGACATTTCAGAGAAAGTTTTCTTATTCACCGTTGCTGACGCATCAAGCACATCTGCTTTTTGCTACACTCCGAAAACAGAGAAACTTCAGAGAAATCTGATTAAACACCATTATCACTTTCAGACTCAGTTGCACTGCACATTTCGTTGAATCTTTTACTATCGGTGGGCGGGGCCGGAGGTGAGGAACATGGCGGCAGGCTGAACGCCGGTCGTAGCGGTTCCGGGAGACTGTCTGATGGTTGTAAAATGCCGATGAACGAAGCGGGACAACAAGCGGCTGGAGTAGGCACTCTGAAGCGGTAAGATTCGGATGGAGACGGCACAGTGACAGAGAAGGTTTTATTTATTAATTACCGCCTTCTATTTCCTTTTCCCCCTCGAGGTATATCTATGAACTACGCGGCCTAGGTACGGCAGAGGTGGCGGCACTAGGACCTGCTCTTTGGCACGTATGATTGGGAAAGAAGGGCCGGAGAAGGAAAACCCGGATGTATGCCGGAGGAACTGGTGGTTTCGCTCACGTCTAGCCCTCGTCCTACTGCAGCTCCGTGGGCCAGTCTGTGAGAGAGTCTCTCGTCTCCCTTGGGGTAATGCGGCATCAGTGCAAGTTCAGGCGGTAAGCTGCCGTGGTGGAGGGATAGCGCCGGAGCGCAAGTTTATGGAGCAGGATATAGGTGTTCCTACCCCGGATAACCCCACAGATGGTCAATACCGCGAGTTACATCAAGAACGTGTTACGAGGCAGAGGCAGAGGCCAATTGTGGGGCCAATTGAGAGACCCCCCTCCCAGATAGCTCACGTTCTATTTCGACCCCTACACCAGCTATTGCACCGGCAGTAAAAGTATTAAGCCGGAAACAAGGGCAACAGCTGGTTACATCGCTTTTTCCACTAGGGAGACAAAGGAATAGATACCAACTTCGGTCACAGGAGCTGAAAGCTGGTGGAGAGTTAAATCATGTTGAAAGAGAACGGCCCATGCCATTAACCCCCTGTAAGGGGAGAAAAAAAGCAGGAAATATAAAAAAAGCGAAGGTGCCTAAAACCGTGCAATTGCCCCTCAAGAAAAATTTGCCCTCACTCAAAACTTATTTCAGAATAATGGAGCAGGCTGACGGTCACGACATATAGGCAGAGTCCAATCTTATTACACAAAGAATACAGAGTATGGAGACCTCCACACTCCCCTTGGAGAATAAATTTGCCCCTCTGGCAGGTCTGGCAGGTCTGTCTGATACCGGGAGTGGGATACAATCAGTACTGACTGAGGAGACCGAGGGGGTGGTTAAAGGTTCAGGTTCAGATCCCCAGGCTAGCCAGTCCCACGTACCCCTAACAAAGGTAGTGCCCTTACTGGTTGTTACTCAGGAAAAGCACTCAGTGCAAGGCGAAGGTCTGGGCCCGGCTTGGGATCAGGGTCAGGGGAGCCCAAGGGAATTAGAGAGTTTAGACGTGGACAGGCTGGGTTCCCTCTTTCAGTCCTTAAGGGGAGATCTGATGACTAAATTTGAGATCTCGGAGGGCAACCAAAGGGCGATTCATGACAGGTTCGACCTATTGGAATCTAAATTAGATGATGTTATCACCCGGACCAGTAAACTGGAACTGGAAGTGGTAGCCTTAACTAAATCTGTCCAGGGGAACTCAAAAGATATTGAAACTCTGAAAATACAAAATAGATCTTTGGCTTCGGAAGTGGAGAGGCTGGAAACCCAAGCTCGAGGAAACAACTTGAGAATTTTAAAAATACCAGAGGGAGCGGAGCTGGAGGACATTAAGGGGTTTGTCTGTAATATGTTAAGAGACGGTGTTTTAAAAGACCGTCCAGATATTGACTTGGAGGCCGAAATTCAACGGGTACATAGAGACCCCTTCAAGTTACACACAGACAGAAAGGCGCCAAGGAAAATGTTGGTGAATTTTCAGACTTTTAATATCAAAGAATTAATCTTGGGGAGAAGTCTCTCTAAATCGGACCTTCACTATCGGGCAATCCCATATCTCACTAGATCTGATATAGGAGGAAGAACAGCCCAGAGGCAGTGGGAGCTGGGTACCAGAATGCCAGAATTAAGATCATTTGGAGCCCAAGTACAAATGAAATTCCCAGCTCTTCTAAAGATCATGTGGAACAATAAAATGTACAACTGTACCCAGACCACGGATGTGGATGATCTTTTAATTTTGATGAGACAGAAGTGACAGGGTAGGGGGAAATTAAACCCGGTAAACAAGGAATTAGAGGGGGGTGAGGCATGGATTAAAGAAGGTATAAAATATTGGAGGTAATATAGGCCATACTGGGACACATAGGGGTACGTGGGACATGGAGCCTATGTAACTAATAGGAAAAGGGGGGAAAAGAAAGGAACAGTAAAAGCAAAAAAATAAATAAATAAATAAATAACTCTAAAATAAAAACTTAAACCCTAATTCGTCACGTAGCACTTTTACACTTATTCACTAAATGTTCTTATAGTTGGAGCAATAATAAAATATCCCGCTGATGTATGTAGACTCAAAGGTAGCTCTCCCGGAGTCCTAAAGGCGTTTTTCATCGTCAGGTATGTCGGGGGGTTCCTTAGGGGAGGGATAGGGGTGGGGTGTTGGGTAGTAGGTGAAAAAGCAAAAAAAATAGTCCTCATATATAGGAAAACTCACAAGCCCAGGATGAGAGAAAACGCAGAGTATGGTCATGAGTAGGTCAATAAGTATTAAAACCCTCTCCTGGAATGTGAATGGAATGGGTGAAAAGAGGAAACAATCTAGGGTCTGTGAATTTTTAAGAAACACCGATGCTCACCTTATGTTAATACAAGAGACACACCTTGAGTTGAATGTATGTAAGCCACTCTTTGAGAAACTGGGGTGGGTGCAGGAGATAGTGTGTTCCAGACAGAAGGGGGCGACTAGGGGGTTGCGATAATTGTTAGGTCAAATAGGGGGATAAGGCTGATAAAGACTGAAACAGATCAAACTGGTAGATGGATTGTGGCAGCCGTTTCCATTTATAGCATCCACTACATATGTGTAGTATATTACGGCCCAAATGACGACAATCCCGGTCCTCTATTGAAATTGATAGCAGGTCTACTAGTGACCCCAGGTCCCGTGATCTTGGGGGGGGATTTTAATCTTATTTTTGATTTTAATTTGGATAGGACCTCAAAGGCTAAATACCATGCCCCTACTAAATCACTTTCTGTCCTGGGATCTATGATGAAAGACTTTAATTTGTTGGATGTTTGGAGGGCTAAATTTGGGGGTTCACATTTTATAGTAAGAAATATAAACATTACTCGAGAATAGATTACTTCCTGGTAGACCAACATTTGCTCACAGACATAACCTCTCTTTCCCATATCCCAGTAGGGATATCAGATCATGCGGTTGTTGAAATGTTTTTTTTATTAGGTTCTAGACTTCCGGTTACTAGATGGACACTAGAGAGGACACTGCTTTTAGAGGATCGAGTAAAGGTAGAAGTGAGGGAAAAAACAATCGAATTCCTAAATATCAACATTGGCTCCTCCACCATTCAGACTGTGTGGGAATCGTATAAGGCTTTTTTATGAGGCGTGTTGAGTTCTTTAATGGCTCACAATAGAAAGATTATTTTAAAAAAAAAAAAAAACCAGAATGATTTGAAAGCAATTATTGAAAAAGACTTTGAATTACAAGTGGCCATTGTCTCAGATAGAAAGAAGATTTCTGAATTGGAAAAGGAGCTTTTCGAACTACAACTATCTCTTAAAGTCAGTGACGAAAAGAACATTAGGAAAAAATGGGAAACCAGTAAGCTCAAGAATTTTGAGTATGGGGAGAAATGTGGGGGCCTTCTCGCTTGGAAAGCTAGAGAGGAAAGATCTAGGAACAATATTAAAGTTTTAACACAAAGGGAGACAGGTATATCAATTATGGAGGATTGGGACATTAGGGAGGAAGTGAGAGGGTTCATGCAAGGCCTATATACGGAAGATGAGAGTGTTGAGATAGAGGAAGCTCAGTCTTGGTCAAGTCAGAGAAATTTACCCCAAATCTCAGAAATAGACAGGAAGTATTTAGAGAGTGAGATCATGGAAGGGGAAGTAATAGCTCAACTTAAGAGAATAAAGCGGGCGAAAGAGGCGGGCCCAGACGGGTTACCAAGCTAAGTATATTCTGATTATTCAGAGCAATTGGTACCTGTGCTTACTTTACTTTTTAACCATTTATTGATTCACGGCCACAGCATCCCCCCTACCTGGGCTAAAGCTACGATTACTCTTATCGCAAAACCCAATTAGGACCCAAAAAAAATCGAGTCCTATAGGCCCATCTCTCTTTTGAATTCAGATCTGAACCTTTACTCGGGGATCCTGGCAACTAGGCTTGCCAAAATTATAAAATCTTTAATCCACCGGGATCAAAGAGGGTTCATCCCGGGGAGGCAGCTGTATAACTCCATCCCCCTATCATTTCCACAGAAAGAGATTAAGAGCCTTCAAGGTAAGATCGGCTCCTTTATCTGGGCATGTAAATCTCCCAGGATAGCCTGGAAAAAGCTAAGGAGGGGGTTTAAAATCGGGGGTCTAGCCTTACCAGACCTTCTCATGTATTGTCATGCCTTTCATTTTAAAAATTTTAGATTATTGACCAATAAATTGGACTCAACTTCGCAAGACCGCCTATTCCAGGCATTGCTCCACGATTTACCACAGGGACAGGAGTTTTTTTTATTCAAATTCGGCGACCCGAAATTTTATTAAAAAATCCGCTTGAAGATCCTGAGGAACTGGGTATATGTCCAGAGAGCTCTGGGAATCCCATATTACCATACTAATGCCCCAGTTTGGGACTCCCCGGGCACTCCGGAGTGCCTTCAGGACCAGCTGTCCCAGCCTCTAAAAACAGCTGGCGTGAGGAGATGGGGAGATCTCTGGGGCAATTCGGGCCTCATGGATTGGGATTCCTTAGTGTCACTGACAAATGGATCTTTAACGAGATTTAAGTTTTACCAACTCTCCGCCTAGTGGTCAAGACAGATGGGACCTTGAGATCCTTGAGTCTGTCTGCAGGGGAGGAGGGTGGAAACAAGAGTTTTCATTTTGGTATAGGGCTTTAATGGGGGCAACAGAAATGTTAAACTGTAAGCTGACGAGTCTTTGGGGTAATTTGATATCAGATAGTCCCGAAGCAATTAGTAAGATCTGGACAGATTCTTTCTCTTTGTCTCAGAGCCTAATAAAACCAGCCAATCTAAGGAGAAACCATCTGTACATGGTCTATCGGGTGTACTGGACCCCTGCTAAACTGTCCAGGGTCACACTTGAGAGTTATTGTTGCCCACGCTGTAAAATCCTGGCAGCCGACGATATACATATATTCTTAAAATGTCCAAAGATTCTTGAATACTGGAAGGAGATCGTGGACTTCCTGGGGAAGGTTTTAACAACCACTATTACATGCTCTCCGAGGTTAGTTTTTTTTGGCTTACCACCTGGCTACAACGTTAATAACTATTCTTCACAATTCATATTCTATGTGATGGTTATAGCAAGGAGAGAGATCTGTTAAGAATGGAAGTCAGCGGCCCCCCCCAGGCTTACTGATTGTTTACGAAACATTATAGAAGTCAGTAAGATGGACATGGCGTGCCAAGTAGAGAATACAGACAATGTGTGGTTGGAATTGGTGGCCTGGTTGTCGATATAATGGTCCGATGATTATGCTAGAGGTTTGTGTGGGTCCTGTCCTCCCCAGGTCCGAGGTATTCCATCATAGGACAGGGGAGTGGGACAAGGAAACAGCCTACCTCTGGGTGACCCCTGACTGCTACACAATGAGTCCAGGGTGGTATCAACTTGACAACGTGAAAGGCACACGGGGTTCCCATCTAGAGTATATACTGGTGGCATATATGAGGACAAAAAAAAAAAAAAAGAATCTTTTACTGTCCAAGGCTGCAAGCATTAAAAAGAAAACATTACTGATAGTAATTCAATAAAACTATTCATAATGGTATTTTCAATTTAACTTTATTCAGAATGGTATTTTTAATTTGACTTAATTATTTTTTTTTTTGTCAAACCATTTTTATTGCAGGTCCCAATATACTGTATAACACTCAGGATAAATGCCATTAATGCAGATTTTTCGCCCCCCTCAGTCATACATTCGTGCGGTACACACAGCCGTACTGCCCACATCCCGGAGGCCGGGCGGCGCCACTTAGCCATATGTTACATCTTTACATTTCTTACAAGTACGGTCATCTAGTGGGGAAATCCGCTGCCTGCTTTTAAAGTTAACCCCCCTCACCCCCAAGATTCTCATGGATCTCGCATTCTTCTTCCATTAAGTTTGGACTTGCAATCCCTCCCTCAGTCCTCCCCCCCCCAGTGTCCCCCCATAGCGCCTAGCCAGGAAGAGTCAGTATGTGTGGTGGTTAGCAGGAGAGTTCCATTAATTACTAAGCGTGTGTGACTGGCAGGGGAGCCGGTACCACGACTGCATCGACTGCATCATCAGAGTCCTCGTCTTCCTCCCCCATAGTTAGGCTGTCACGCAAGGCCTGCACTAAAATTTCCCATTCCATCGCCGCTTTCTGAGCTCGCTCATCTGGTTTGCGGCGAGCCAGTTGATATCTGAGTGTGCTCTCACTAGCCGCCCATTTTAGGAATTCGTTCAGCCATCTCCGGTGTGTTGGACCTACCTTCGACTTCCACCCCTTAGTCACCTCCCTCTTTGCCAATATTAGGCCCATGTCTATAAACTTGCTGGATATTTTATTCTTGGGCGTGTGCGGGAACCAGTGGAGTACACTAACGGCCTCGTCGTACTGTAAGTCTCTGTCTGCTACTTCATTCAATGTGTTGACTATCTCCCTCCAGTACTCCTGCAGGTGTGGAGAAGCCCTCAACATGTGGATCAGATCTGCTCCTATCTTGTTACATCTGGGGCAAGCAGCCTCCTCCGCCCCAAAGTATTTCTTTATTTTTCCTGGGGTAAGGTATGCTCTATGGAGCACATAGAAATGAATCAGTTGAAATCGTGCATTTCTTGTGCTTTTTCTGGCTCTTCGCACTAGCTGCGACCACGTGGTGTCCGGGATTTCCACCTGCAGCTCCAGCTCCCACTTGTTTTTTAATGCAGCCAAGGGCTGAAGGGTTTCGTTCAGCATCCGTGAGTATAGACACGTCACTGCTTTGAAGGTGCCAGCCGACATCATTGCGTAATGGCACGGCAGCGACGTCGCGGGCTCGACTAATCCCTCCCCCCAATGTGCCTGTATGGCTCTCACCACCGCCGCATGCAGCAAGTAATCTCCTCTCGGGAGGTCGTAGCGGTCTTGCAATGTCTGGAACGGGGACAGCACTCTGTCATCGTACAGGTGCCCCACCATCTGCAGACCTGCCTCCTCCCACAGCTGCAGCCTCGACCAATCACCCCCGTGCGGGAGTGCTGTCACCATGCCTAGTGGGATTTCGGGCGCATATGGGTGTCTGATTCCTGCGCGCCTCTGTGAGCTGTTCCAGCATAGGCGGAACGTGCGCTCCTCCTGGGACAGATCATTGAGTGCCAATCTCTGTTGTAGGGTGATGTAGGCCAACACATGACGGGGAGTGCCGTTGTCTCTCTCCCGCTCCGGACCGCGGTATACCCTCGCTACCTCCTGCGTGAAGGACTGCAGTTGTGCTGCTAGATAATAGAGCTCGAAGTTCGGGACCGCCAGGCCCCCTTCGTCTTTTGGACGGGTCAGCGTCGCTAACGCTATTCTGCGTCTGCCCGAGCCCCACAGGAAGGATGTTATCAACGACTTTAGTTGCTTAAAGATCGTTCCAGGCACCCAAACTGGGAGTGTCCTGAAGTAATATAACAATCGGGGCAAGGCGATCATCTTCAGAAGAGATATGCGGCCTGTTACTGACAGCGGCAGGGTGGTCCAGAATGACATACTGCTTCGTAGGGCCCGGATGCAGCGTCCTATGTTGCCCTCCAACAAGTTCGTGGCGTCATGGTATACGTGTACCCCCAGGTAGTCCAGGCAACTAGGCTCCCATCTAATCAACTGGCAGGTGGGGGGCTGCTCCTCCTCCCGCCGTAGGGGGAACAGACAGGTCTTAGCCCAATTAACCCTGAGGCCAGATAACCTGCCGAAGCTCTCCAGGAGTCTTTCCACGCCCTCTACCGCACTGTCGGAGTTCTCCAGAAAAAGGAGGAGGTTGTCCGCGTACAGCGAGATAAAGTGGCGGTTCCCACTGAAATCCAAACCACTGTAATGGTTGCCCATTCTAGCCATGGCTGCAAGAGGCTCCACCGCCAATGCAAACAGCAGGGGGGATAATGCGCATCCTTGCCGGGTGCCGCGGCACACCTCATACTGTTGTGATACCAGCGTGCCCACTTTCACTCGTGCACTCGCCGAGGAATACAGCACTTTTGTCCATTGTATGTAGTCTTCACCCAGGCCGAAACACTGCATCACTTTGTACAAATATTCCCACTCCAGGCTATCAAAAGCCTTTTCAATGTCCACTGACAATACTAGGGGCGCCCTCGCCTCGGGCAGAGGGTCATTCACCAGCCTAATCAACCGCCGGATGTTGTGAGTGGTGTTACGGGTGGGTATAAACCCAGACTGATCCTTATGGATCAGTTCTTGCATGTGGTTCAACAACCTGGTCGCCAGTATCATGCTTAGAATCTTGTAGTCTGTTATTAGCATGGACAGAGGTCGGTAGGACGCCGGGTCAGTGCTTTCCCTACGTGGCTTCAGTAAGGGGATCATTATGGCTTCATGCATGGATCGCAGGAGCCGTCCCCTGTCCCTGGCTTCATTATAGACAATTTGGAGCCTGGGAGCCAGTTGCTCCAGGTATCGCCCATAAAACTCTATGGGCAGGCTGTCCAAGCCCGGAGTTTTATTACGAGCCATCCGTTTCACAGCTCCTCTTATTTCCGCCAATTCCATTTGACCGCCAAGGGCGTCTGCTTGCTCTTGTTCCAGGCGAGGTAGTTGCAGCTCATCTAGGAATGCCTCTATTTCCTCTCCCTGTGCCATTAACGCGGTTTTGTACATTTGCACGTAGTAGGACCTAAAGCCGTCCAGAATGTCCGGTTGTGTGGTACCTATGCGGCCCTCCTCTCCTCTTAAGGCTAAAATCGGATGACTGTTTCTAGCGGGGTTTGCTAACCAGGCCAGTAGTGTCCCAGCTTTATCTCCTTCGGCATGTGATTTAGTCAGGTACGTCCTGTAGTCAAAGCAGCGAAGATGCTCCACCTCCACCGCTACTGCCTCCCGCGCCTCACAGTCCTTGTCCTGAAGCTCGGGTCGATTGGGGCGCGCTAATTCGGCCTCTCTCAGCGAGCGTTCGGCTCTTTCTAAGTCATCCAGCAAGGTCCTCCGAATCCCCGCATACTTCCCTATGCAGTGGCCCCTCACTACAATCTTGAAGGCATCCCATTCCGCAGCCCTAGAGGTCGCAGAGCCGTCATTCTCTGCGAAGTAGTGGCTAACCCTCTGACCCAGTGCCTCCCGGAACGGTGGGTCATCCAAAGTGTCCGGCCTCAGTCGCCACGTCGGGACCCGTGATGTTTCATTCATCCAGCCTAGCGTTAGTAGCAAGGGATTATGGTCGGAAATAGTGCGCGCCAGATATTCCGTCTGGGCCACCGCTGGAAGGACTAAAGGGGAGCACAGAAAGGTGTCCAGTCAGACATGGAGGTCATGGAGGCTGGAGTAGAACGAGTAATCCCGCTCCGCTGGGTGCTGAGCGCGCCAAGCGTCAGCCAAGTCCCATTTGTCCGGCCAATCCGATCTGGTTTTCGCTAGTCGGTGCACCGGGGACGCGGGCAGCAGTGGATGTGATCTATCCAGCGTGATGTCTGATATGGAATTGAAGTCTCCCCCTAATAGTACTGGGCCTGCGAGGTAGCTAGCCAACACACCAGAGAGCTTTGCGAGGTAGGTCGCCTGGTCCACATTAGGTGTATAGATGCTTCCTAGAGCTAAATGCCTGCCCCTGAGTTTGCCCTCCACCGCTACATACCGCCCCTCCGGGTCCACTATATGTCTGGTTACCTGAAAAGGAGTGCCCGCCCGTATCCAAATCAACACCCCCCTAGCAAAGGCGGAGTACGTGGTGTAAAACAGGTGGCCCCTCCATCTACGCTGCAGGGCTATGCCCTCCTTCCTTGTGAGGTGAGTCTCCTGTAGAAACGCAATCTGCACTCCTCTGCGGATTAGGTAAGCATGCACCTTGTGTCTTCTTGCCATGGTGTGGGGCCCCCTCACATTCCAAGTCACACATTTTATTGACCCTGCATTAGCCATTATCCCACATTGTTCGGTACATTGTGCAGATGATCCGTTCCCAGGTGCTTATGGTGACACTGTGCCCTCCCCCCCTTAGCACATCCCTCATCCCCCTACCCCTAATCTCGCCTTGAGCCAACTACTCCAGGCCCCCCCCCCCCAGAATAGGACCTAACTTCACAAGAGCTGCTCCCATGTTATGTTATGTTGTGTTATGTTAAACTTTTATTTCTATAGCGCACGGCTACTCCGTGGAGTGTCCCGGCGCTTTATCGAGGCAGCTCAGTAAAACCGAAAACATAAAAACAGACTAAAGAAAAAAAGACAAAAAAAGACAAAGACACCCTACAGGTTAAAAAGCCACGTCTTGAGGCTCTTCCTAAACAGAAGGAGAGAAGAAGAGGATCGTAGGTCCAAAGGCAGAGAGTTCCACAACTGAGGGGCCCTCAAACTAAAAGAGTGACCCCCAGTGCGGGCCTTCCTCACCCGAGGAACCACCGCGAGAAACAAAGATTCCGACCGCAGAGATCTAACTGGGCGATAGAAAGACAATCTCTGCTGTAGATACCTCGCTCCGGTGCCAAATAGCGCTTTATGCGCCAGGGTCAGTGCTTTAAACATAATCCGCTTCCGGATAGGTAACCAATGAAGCGATCGCACCAGACCCGAAGCTCTCGCTCGCCTATGAAGGCCAAAGATGGCCCGGGCCGCGGAGTTCTGCACAACCTGCAGCCGCTGAACCAGATATTCCGGAAGACCTACATAAAGGACGTTCGCATAGTCCAATCTCGAGCCTATCAAGGCTTGCACAGTGATCTTTCTGTGCTCTTCTGAGAGTAAAGGCAGGAACTTCCGGAGCATCTTAAGCATACCAAAGCAGGTACCCACCAGGCCAGAAGTATGTGAGCTCAGTGACAAATTATTGTCAACCTTCACTCCCAGATTCTTAGCCACAAGCGATGCCTGGACAGGGCAATCCATACCTAATGGCCACCAGGCCTGCCAATCTATCCAAACTGTGTTCGAGCAAACGCACTCTCACAACCCTGCTATTCCGCAGTCTGCACTACGGAGGCCCTATGGGCCCTATGGAGCGTTAACTAGTCACAAAGATCCCAGTCATCGTCCCATCCCCCCCGCCTCACAATGCTCATGTAACTCACGAAAATTCAGTCTTACTGTATCCTGCTCTGGCGTCTGTAGTGGCAAGCCCCGGCCACCGCTGTTCAGCAGGAGTCCCTTGTCCAACGCTCAGCCCTCGACTATTTCCTCCGACGTCTGTGGCGTGATCACTGGGCCTTTCGTGCTGCCAAAGTCTGAATGTTCTGTTTCCGAGCCCGTACCTTGGTCCTCCGAGCCAGAGGCCCGCCCCGACGGGGCCAGTGCCGCGCCCGATAAGTCTATCACCGCTTGTAACGCTGCTCTTCTTCCGTCCTCCGTCTGGGATTCAGTCGGCCTCCTGGCCCCCTGCTTGCGCCTTCGGAGCCTCTGTGATTTCCTCACCGGTCGCTGTCGTTGCTGTTCCACTTCCTCTCTGGCTCTAACCCCATCTGTGCCTGCCTTGTAGGTGTCCCACCAGGCACATGCCTCCGCTGCCGTGAGGAAGAACATCGTTTTTTCATCCACCACTACTCTGAGTCTGGCTGGGAAAAGGAGCGAGTACTGTATGCCCTCAGAGCGAAGTTCCTTTTTAATGGATAGAAAGGAGGCACGCAGTTTCTGGGTCTCAAACGTGTAGTCCGGGAATAGCGTGACCTTGCTATTTTCAACCTGGAAGGGGCCCGCTTCTCTGGCCCTCTGCAATAACCAGTCCCTATCTTTGTAGTGGAGGAGTTTGATGACCACAGGGCGAGGTGGTTGGCCCGGTCTAGGGGGTCTGGCAGGTACTCGGTGCGCTCGTTCCAGTGTGAAGAAGGGCAAGAGGCCTTCCGGGGCTACCGTAGTTCTCAGCCAGTCGTCCAAGTAGCCCACCATATCGGAGCCCTCTTTTTTTTCCGGAAGGCCTACTAGGCGTACGTTGTTGCGCCTACTACGGTTTTCCGCGTCCTCAGCCCTCTTTTCCAGTGCTTGTATTCGGTCTAGCGCCTCCGTCAGCCGACCCTCCACAGATTTTTGCGCCGGTACCAGGTCTTTCAGAGTGTTCTCCGTGGCCTTGACCCTGTCCGTTAGCTTACCATGATCAGCCCGCAGGAGCCCCAGACCCGTTGCTACTTGCGCTATGTCTTGGTGCAGAGCGTCCTTTGTGGCCGCGATGGCCTCCAGGATGCGGTCTTGCATCTGCCGTAGGTCCGTCGGGTTCTGCATCACCTCTTCGGGCGCCTCTGAGGAGAGACCTCCGTCCCCTTTCCCCCCTCTTGGTTTCCCCATTCCAAAGCGCTATGTCCGATCCAGGCACTTCCAGGGTCCAGTGGCGGTCGGGACGCCCCTCTCGCTGTTATATCGAACCGCGTTGTATGCGCCTCCCAGTGGGGCCGGCCGGTCAGCGTCCTCACGACCACTTTTCCTCGTACTCCCTGCTTCTCAGATCTCAGGGCCTCCTCCCCATCAGGGCCGCCACCCTCTCATCACTGCTCTGCAGTCAGCCACGGCGCCCCGCTCCGAGCTGCTCCCACCGATTGGGGCCAGTTCCTTCTTAGATACCCGCTGTGAGCACCTATTAGCAGGCCCAGCACGGGGGTTGGAGGATATTTTAATGGCGTAGTCACTGTGTTTGGCACGGTGAGCCGGCGTTTGTAGCACCCCTGTAAGGAACTCGGGGTCCGGCCCTGCCAATGTTATGCCTCGGTTGGGAGTGCCGGTCCCCAGTCCGCGCACCCTCCTGCACTGTACCAGTTCCCAGCGCCGAGGTGATAGAGGCCAATTCACCGGACACCCCGCCGGGCAGCCAGGGGGGGCAGCCGGGGGCCCCCCGCAGGGTAATCCGCCGGGGAGCACAGATCCGTGGCGGGCACAGCCTGCTTCACAGTCGACGTCAGCAAGGATCCCCCAGAGGACTCCGGGATCTAGCGGCTGCACAGGGCCCAAAAGCCGGGGCGTCGGGTGCTCCTCGCCCGATGCTGGGCTGCGGGCCGCAGGCCGAGCAGGTCCGCTCCACTCCCACTCTATTGGGCAAGTCCAGGGATGGCAGGGGTTCCTCGCGCCTCGGTGGCCGCCGGCTGCAGGAGAGTCTCCGAGTCCCCGGCGGCCTCAGGGAGCGCCCGGCTGCCCCAGTTCCCACAGCCGGGACGCCGGGCAATGCAGCGCCCCACTCGGGGGAGAGAAAGAAAATGGCCACTTCTCAGGCCCTTCCTGTCCGGCCCAGAGCCTCCGCCGTCAGTGCCCCAACCCGGCCAGGCTCCGCGATCCTTTATTCCGGGCTCCTGGGCCCGGGCGGGCGACAGGTGGGCCGTGCTCTGGCTCCCAGCGCCAACGGAGCTCCGCAGCCGGAGGCCTCCGGTCCGCACCGCGGTGGGGGAGGAAGGGAGGATCCGCGTCTCGGACGGTCCGAGTGCCGTTTCAGTCCCGCGGTCACCAAATGTCGGGAAACTTTACTCCAGCGGAGCCCCAACAATGTTCATCCTTCCAATTCATTGAAGAGCTCACGTCCACATCATCAGCAGAAAGTAACAAAGGTGAACGGATTGTATCCCTATGCACGAAAGTAACTCTACCTATTTGCTTTTAAATAGAGTTTTTAATGTGACTGGTTACACTTTTTTGTCTTCTTGCCAGCCGCAATAATCAGAAAATGAAACATTTTTCTAGGTCCCTCTTATTTTTCATTTCCCATAAAACCCTTGCTTATGATGTTACACATAATAATTAGTTTTTAAATGTATGTTTCTTTTCAAGTGGTGGTGTTGTTGTTATCATGTCTTCCAGTGCAGAGACCCCTTTTCATTTCAGTTCGAAGACATGTGTGATTGACCATGTAACAAATGATTTTTTGCTATTTCATCAAATCCCACTTTATGGCATGGTCATTTATTCTGTAAATGTATAATGAAAATGTCTGATAAGCAAGATCAATCAAAAGCACATTCAGTGATAATTTAGTTACTATTTAGGTTAGAAATTATTCCAGGTATGTCATACATCTTACAACTGTATCCCTTCATAATTCTATTATTTATGCATTTTAATCACTTGCTTTTGTGTTTTGTTTCTTTTAGGTTTAGGTTCTCAAAAACATACAGGACAGGTTCCATTTTATCTGCAGTCTTCATTTTATTTAGCCTGTCCAGCTTGTTTACCTTTGCCCCAGATACTGCATGCCATTATGACATAAAGACCATAAGGCTTGACTCCATTTTAAGTAGGCCAAGGCTCTATTTTCTGTATTTCTGCACAATCACCAACATTTCTGCCTTTGACGCAGATGTCGTCTGTGTTTATCGTTCCAAGAACTTTGAAAGTTTCAAGTCATTTATTTTAGCTTATTAGTACATCCACTGATGTATATGATTATGTCAAAGCAGTCCTAAGGTGACATTGAAAAGTCTGTCTTATATAACATACAATATATAAGGACTACCACTTGACTATTTAGTTAGGAGAGAACCTTTACCCAGGTCACAGACGCAGATCACAGATCCAGATGAGCACAGCACTGGATTCCATCCCAACTAAAGATGCCTCCAGCAAGAATCTCAAAGACTCTGCGAAGCATTCCATTCTGCCTTTAAGAACTGGTGCCAGGAGTGTGTTCTTGCACAGATGCAATCTCTTAGTTCTTGGCCTTGTGCTCGAAATAGCAGACAAGTTAATCCAAACAGACAGCAAACCCTGTTGTCCAGGTATGCGTATCACCTATGAAACTCAGGCCTGTCATTTATTCATCTGCTAGAATTAGCATATCGCTGAGAGAAATCACAAGGAGGGTGTTAAGGGCTATAAATTGTGATGTTACAAGCGTTCCCTGTTTTCACCGTTATTGAAAAGCTTAGCTGCTTTTTCTCTTCTGTGATGTTGCCAATATTATGTGCATTTGATCCCAGCATTTTAAAATAACTATTTTAAAAAAATATGTTGAAATACATATTCTGTTTCTAGTGATCTTGAGCATATAAATCATTAATGAATGATCGTTTGGATTACCACTGCTCCCTGTTTGTAACCCAAAAGCATTGACACTACCTCAGTTATGTATTGGGTGCATTTCTGCAGAGCTACAATAACCTATTTTTCATTTTCAGCGCTGGTGCTTTTAGCTGTGTTCACTTATGTTACCCGTGGAGTGAAAACAAATCTTGTAGAGTTGACCCAAAGACTCAGTTCACACAGCAGAATTGCCAATTTATGTTAGTATATCAGGCCCTTAACTCTTAAGCAGGATCAAGGGAGCTTGATGAATAATGAGGCAAGGGTAGACTGAAGATGTAGGAGAGTTTTAGAATCTCGTCATTATTAAGGAAGTGGTGAATGAACAGGTGGGAGTTAGGTACACTTGGTATTCAATAGAGAATGGAGGGCTATCTTTTAGAGAAGTAGGGAACATGTGCTGATTAACAAGCAAAGTAGACAGATCTGCATGGTTGCTAGTGTTAGGACCTTACTTAGACTCTGGTTGATTGTCCTGTGGCACCATGGAGGCAGAAGTAATGTTGCCATCCATGAGCAAGACCCTCAACTATATATAGAGATGGCCGCCTCCCTGCTTGGCGGAGATCTCTGTGCTGTGAAGGAGCATTGAATGTTTTGCCAGTTTTCCGCAAGGGCACCATGTCTAAGAGCCCAGTCGGCAAACGTTTTTGCTCCGAGAAACAAATTCCCAAAGCATGATTTTATTGTCTCTGAACAAAAAGGAAATTGCCCCAATGCATTGGACATGGTGACCAGGCATCCCGGATTTTCCAGAACAGTCTCTGTTGATCAGCATCTGCCCTGGCAAATTTCAGTAAGTTTAGCCATTAGTTTTTAGATAATGTTGACTGTGTTCCAATGCAGAGTTAGTGAGCATGGCTTATCAGAAAACAATGCAGTTAATGTGGAAAATAGTGTGTGCAAACTGTGGGATTTAATTCCCTTTTTGGTGCCTCTCTGTTTTCTATGTTGGTGAGCTCTTTCAGTCAAGACAATCTGTACCCTTCCGTTGATCCACAATTGTAGTCCTACTTCTATGTTTGAGCAATGCCCCAGTTTTTGTTTTTTAAGATCTGGCCACACTACGCAGGAGCTTTTTCCCTGCACAATGGGTCATTTAACATCTTCCCTGTGCATTTCTGCAGTGGCTCAGAACCTAATGATGATGGTAGTCTCATCATCATTACGGTGGGATACCAGTCAGTTTGGAAGATGGACTACTGGTTCAGGGATTACCATTTTGTGGAGCCAATCAACGCTTTGCCAATGGAAATCCATCCATTTTTTCCTAATTCTAAATAGAGTGGGAGAACCATGAGTTTGGCAGAGCATGCCTCCTTAGTTGCCATAGCGTAAATAATGCCCTTTTTAGGTCTCGCTCTCGAGACCTATTGTCGACGAGATGCCTCTCAAGGGAGACAGACTGGGGCACGCGCAGTGTTGTGGTTGTAGTGATTGCTGTCTGTGAACGCGCTTCACATGAACAGCATTTGCGCGCTGAGTGCTCCTCTCCGGAAGACCTGCTGGCATGCGCAGAGTGGGATGTATGACATTACAACGCGTGTCATTACAACGCGTGCAGTAACATTGGACGCATGCGATGTTACAACGCTATGCCATTACAACGCAAGTCTTTACATCGACTTGCACTAGATGGCATGCTAACATTAGAAAAGTGTAATTTACTATTCCAACTCCAGTCCACGTAACAGTAGGGAAGGTGTTGGGATAGTAAACTACACTATTTGTAATGTTAGCACGCCATCTAGCGCAAGTCGATGTAAAGACTTGCGTTGTAATGGCATTGCGTTGTAACATCGCATGCGTTGTAACGCATGCGATGTAAAAGCTGCGCGTGGTAAAAACCGCGTTGTAATGGCTGTTCCCCGCAGAGTGTTGTGATTTGTGATTGCTGTCTGTGAGCGCGCTTCACATGAACAGCATTTGCGCGTTGAGTGCTCCTCTCCGGAAGCCCTGCTGAGTTAATTATAGGTCTGCAGCATGGGGCGCCTGTCGGCATGCTGTGATAATGACCTTTTTCGCTTAGTTGCTTGGTCACTCTGCCCATAGACCGTGGAAATTCAACAGGTGTATTATCCTACGGATTTAGCACATCCTACAAAAATTCAAGAATTTTCCATTACCACTCAATTCAAAATTATGTCCATAGCCTAGATGTTTGTTTGGCCAAAGGCCACGCCGAGATGCCTCTCAAGGGAGACAGACCGGGGCACGCGCAGCAATTGGGGTCGGGGTCTGTGGACGCGCTTCTGAGACCCCCCTCACCGCATCCGCGGCTGCCTAACGCGCGCGCACACACCTCGTACTGACTTGCTTCGGAAGGGAGACAGGAGATGGGCACGTGCAGGGCTGACTGGAGGTTGTGAACGCGCACGTACAGACACGTGATGTGCACATCTCCTGTCCCCCTTCCGTCCTCGCAAGCCTCATGCAAATTTTTTTTTTTAATGCGCACGCATGCTCCAAGCTCGGCGCGCTTTACACGTACAGCATGCCCCACTTACCGGCTCCTGTACATTGGCGCTGCAGATATGGACGATGCAGTTAAAACCCCGGGACGGGGAGCGCTGCGGGTCCAAGTGCCCATACATGGCGGCAGTAGTGTCTTTTTCTCGCTGCTGTGAAGGCTTCCCAGGTGCTACCTCCTTCGATCCAATACAGTGATCTGACTTGCCCCGGTATTGCTCTCAAGCCCTCTCCACTGCTCCTAGTGTTAGGTCCGCTATAGTCGGGTCTCTGAACCTGCCCCAACTGTCAGCTGTGTACTCAAACACCCATACCACACATGCGCCATGTGCAGAGGAAGGCACGCCTTACGGCAGGCGCTCTTGATCCTTACGTGCTACGTCACAAGGGCTTGTTGTCAATTGTGATGAGTAACAAACACCCATACCACACATGCGCCTTGCGCAGAGCAAGGCACGCCTTACGGCGGGTGCACTTGATCCTTACGTGCTACGTCACCTGGGAGATGGAGTGGCCTTACACATTTACAAGGCCTGGAGCTGCTGTCAGATGGTGACATGGGCAGAGACCCTCATGCAGCCTCCCTGCCAGGGTCCCACGGTCTGTTATGAGCCGGGTCAGCAGGGAGCATTTAACCGCAGTGAACACAAAGTGGGAAGACCGCCTCGGTTTAAGATTATACAAGCTCTGCTGTCCCTGACTGACTTCAGACCATCAAACAACAAAGGTTTACATCTAGCAGCAACGGTTGGAGTACAGTCCACTGCCCCCCCAACCCCGTCACTCTCCTCCCAACCCGGCTGGGCCTCCTCCACGGCCCTGGCATCTAACTAGCGCTCAGCCCTGCTCTAAGCGCTACATAAAAGATTTGGGGTGAAAAGAGTCGGGGGTTGGTGGCGGGGGGGTTGTTATATTATTCAAAGTAAAGAAAGCCTGTTCTTTACATATTATCGACACCTGCTGTGTAATCCCCCAATGCGCCCACCTCCCTACCCCCCACAATACACACGCACCGGCCCGTCACAAAAGTGAGTGGTTTCAGCCCCTTCCAGGGTGTACAGTAGCCCTGCTTGCGTCTCCTCGCGGGGGGCTCTCACTGCTCCCCCTCTTCTTCCTGAGTGACTCATTAGGGTCCGGAATGTGACAGCTCCTTTGTGCGTCTCTGATAGCAGAGGAGTAATCGTCAAACCGGAATGTGGTTGCACACTTAGACAATAGGTAGGCTGTTCCGTAACGAAATGGCAACCACATGACAGTGGAAGGATGAAAGGCTGTAACAGCCCTGCCAACATTAGGACCTGTGCCCTGTATTGTACGAAGCTCCAAGGCGACTTATGTCATGCTTAGATAAAGGCCAGTGGGAAGGAATCTAGGACCCTGCACGTGCGAGTCACCATACTACTTTTCAACACCCACGGGCATTTTATTAATACTCAAAACTCCCACGGGCCACGAAACACTCTTTCCAAATTGACTAGGCGCTTTACAAATGGTGCTGCAGAGCTACGCTTGCATAAAAGACAGAGCACTCGTTTTATGGACCTCCGAAGGATGAAAGGCAGAGTAGACCTCAGTGGGATTTGGACCTGAAACAGCGCAGATGTTGACAGCCACAGTGGTATCTCTAGAAGTGATTTCTAGGGGCTTGGGGACAGGGGAAGGAGATGCAACTGGCCACAAATATAATTGGTGGAGCCATCTATAATGGGCAATGGTGAAGGGTGTTTGTGCACGTGTGTGTGTGTGTACACACATCTGTACTCACACACATACAAAGTTATAGTAATCACATTCACAAAACACTGTCCGTGACTCATGTATTTCCTTAGTCACTGATTTACAGTGAGAGGTACTTGGACAACATGTGAAAGAACAGATTTAAATTGTTTTTCACCATCACTGATGCTAACACACCGAGTGACAGCTGAAGTGCACAGCCTTTCAAAGCAACATTTGCATTCTGTAGCTTGTGCTCCAGTGAAAGTTTATATGACTGTCGCCTACTCAGGCTGACGAAACGACACTGGAAGCAACTGGAGCACACACGGAGAGTGAGCCAAAATCTGCAGACAAAGATGTTCAAATCCACACTAAGATGCGACCAGCAGCAAATCCGGAAGACCAAGCGCACAGCCCCCCAAGGCCGCATCAATGGCAGCACCAGCAAAAACAAGCTTTTGCAATGCAATAGGTTTCGCAGTTACCCGAGTTTAAGCTAATGGCATTATAAATGGCAATGCCTTTTATTTATGTTTTAAAAACAAAAATAAAAGGCATTGCTATTTGCAATGCCAATAGCTCAAACTCGCATAAATGCGAGACCTATTGCATTGCAAATGCTTGTTCTAAGAGTGCCCCAGTTAATTTAGATAGTTATGATAACTGCTGTGTTACCACACATATTAAATTATGAGTTTTGCAGCACCCTTGCAATTTTTTCAGGTACTCATTTTTCAGGCAAAACTCAAAATAGATCAAAATGTCCTCATCCATTCAATTTTGAGCACCTCAGCATCGGTATCACACCCAATACTGGGGCACTCAGAGCCGAAGCCTAATGGCTCTGTACGGCATAAGAGATGGACAGAGTTCAACGGTAGTCATGATCTATATCACAAAACATGAGGGTCTTCTTTCACTAGTGTTGTACATCCTGTAAGGGGATACATTCTATAAAGAAATACAATCAATAAGTTTCAACGGATTAGGGATGAATGACATAACAGATCAAAAATGCTTTGTATGTAATGATTAAAGATTTTTCTTTCAACCTCCAGGACAACTGTCTCATCCATAGTGAATATGGATCTATTTCAGAGCATCGCCTCAATCTGGATAGATCAAATAGCTTTCCTGTGACAGTACGAGGACCCTTATCATACAATGTGTGATGCACTAAACAGAATACTTTTATTTTCACCCCCTCTCTTTACTGGTATCCTGTGCTCTCTAGCCAACGTTCTTCTACTTTCCTCACACCTCCCTAATACAGGAGGGCGGGCCAAGAGATAACAGGGGTGAATGAGCCAGAGCTGAGCCAAGGGTCTGGCTCGGCTTTTAGAGCTTGTGCACGAGCCGAGCCTTGAAAATGTGCGCTATGCAAATCATACAACCATCATCGTATACAACATGGTGAGACTTTTCAAAATTTAAAAAAAGTGTATTTCTTTAACATGTGAAAGCTTTGACAATAGTACATCAACTACAAAACATATGTTTGGGTTTCATGGATAGAGTCTAAAGATTCGTACCGCTGTGGCAAATACAGCAGAACCCTTTGTTACCTAATGAATGAGTGCAAATGTGAGTTAAAGAGTATACAGAAAAAGAAAACCCTGCCTAAAGCAGTCGACAAGATTGGATCCCACTAAATCGAGGATTACCCCCATTATTTTGTAGCTACTAAATGAAACTACTCCCTCACGGCGTGAACACCAGTAAAAGAGTTCCCGCGTGTGTCTCGATATGGATCATTGCTACCACTGAACTCTGTCCATCTCTCAGACCACATAGTATAGGGGTCCTCTTTACTAGCAGCATCCTAGGTAGGACTCTCACATTTTCAGGGAGGAGAAACCAGTGCTCCCCAAAGGTTCCAGATCCAGAGCAGGTGGTAGACCACTGACAGTACAAAAAGCCAGACTCTGGGGCACTCTGTCTTCTGTCCAGCTAGAACAAATGAGAGTTTATTTGTTAAAAACAATAGGTGAGTTAGGCCACGTGGCATAGTCTATGTATTAAGGAAAGATGGCATAGAGAGCCTATGTACTAAGTATAGCCTGCATGACAACATCCATTGGTTGCTGAAATCGTAGCAATGGAGCAAGACGCAGCACTGGAAAAACTTGCGTCGCAGGGAGAAGCCCCTGATTCGAACACCTGAACACGAGCTTTGGAGACTTGCCGTGCGACCAGATTAAAACGGCAGAGTTTGGTGTTGGGCACCTCCCCCCACTACACCACCTATTCGACCTGCAGAGCGACTGATGAGTTGCAATTCAAAGCAGGTGAAAGGCCAGAAGAGGCCTAAGACTTGGACATTTGCCTTTCTTTCTCTCTCCTTTTTTCCTACTCTTTCTTCCTTGTCCTGTCTTCATCTCCCCTCCCCTGGACTTCTCCTCTTTTTCAGTCTTCGGCTTCGTTTTTCTTCTTCCTTATTGGTTGTTCTCTTTCTTGGGGTCGTTTGTGGCGATGCAAGAGTTTGAACTTGTAACGTAAGTTTTGGGCTGGGGTGGGCGACAGACCTCTACCACCCTTTTGCACAAACTCGGAAGTATGATTCTGGATGAGGATGTGGAAATGGTGGGGGGGAGGTGGGGTGGGGGGACGGGAGGGGGTTTCAATCATTTAAGTTGTTGGTATTGTTATTTACGTTTTTGTTGAGGTTCAGTCACAGAGTCCGCAGAACATGCACAACTGACCACACCCCTATTTCAGGGTGTTACATTACTGCATACACATACATACACCACCACTGCATTATAGCCTCCTATGATGAGTTCGGGGAATAGTCCCTTCACGGCCCTAACCTGGAATGTTAATGGCCTTGGAGACAAAATTAAAAGAGCATCAGTGAAGTCTTTCAAAAACGCACTGTTGCAGGAAACACATCTCAAAGGCACTAAATGTGGGTTCATAGCAGGAGGGGCATACACCGTCCTGGGGCATGCGGGGTACACCCCCGGCTCTAGAGGAGTCGCCATCCTGATTAAGAAGTCACCTCCCTTCAGTGTGAAGCATATGTGGATAGATCCCCAAGGTACCTTTGCGGGAGTGACAGGGTCATGGGGCAGGAGGAATGTTACCCTTCTCTCGGTCTATGCCCCACCGAAACTACAAACCAGGACGCTAAACAAAGTGACAGACATATTATTGGAGACACTAGGCTTGACACACATTATCGGGGGTGACTTCAATGACGTGATGCATATTCTCATAGACCGCTCGGGGGACCATGTCCAATCGTCCCCTGCTACACAATTGGCGCGTCTTGCTGAAACACTGGGTCTGGTGGATGTATGGCGACAACTGCATCCGGGGGAACGACACTACTCATACTATTCTGGTGCCCATAGGGTCTACTCGAGATTGGACTGTGTGTTTTTCCCAAGTGGTGCAATACAAGACATGCACAAAGCGGAATACATGGCCTGGGGCTTGTCCGATCATTCACCCCTGTATGTAGGAGTGGGTGAGAGGACCAGGAAGGGGCATGTGGACTGGAGATTGGCGGCATGGGACCTACAGAATGATGAGGTGGTCAAGGGAATCCGAGCCGATATAAAAGTCTTCTTTGCTGAAAATTTGTGTTCGGTACAGTCAGGGGTGGTGATTTGGGAAATGTATAAAACGGCCCTGAGAGATAGGGCTCAAAATCGGGTAGCATGGGAAAGGAGGAATGACCAGGAAGAACTAACTACACTGATGGCCCAGATTCTTACCCTAGAGAGACGGAACATCATGCAGAGAGACCCCCAGGTCCTGTGACAGCTAACTGACGTACAACATCACTATGGAGCCCTAGCCACTCAGGCGGCCAAGGCACAGGCCCAGGCCACCTTGCATAGGCTGTATGATGTGGGGGACAAGTCGGGTAAGCTCCTGGCATGGCTTAGTCGCAGAGAAGTGGTGGCCCAATGGGTGACAAGTATTATAGATCACCAAGGGATAACACAGACACAAGATAAGCAGATAGTGCAGAATTTCGCGTCCTATTATCAAAACTTCTATGATGGCCGGACCCTGAGTACGCCCTCGGCCATTACAGAATATTTGACTGAGATTCATACCCCACTATTAGAGGAGGCTGATAGGGAGGGGCTAGGCTCAGATATTACTGTTGACAAAATTAGAATGGCTATAACCCAATTACATCCCGGGAAGTCCCCAGGTCCAAACGGCCGACCTGCAGAACTCTAAGAGGTGCACTGATCTCTTTAGTCCCCACCTTTTGAATCTCTTTCAGGATGCATCTCAGGAGGGAATCCTTCCCTTAGACCTAAGTATGGCCACGATCATCCCTATCCATAAACAGGGGAAGCCCCCAAATGAATGTGCATCATATCGCCCAATATCCCTTCTCAATATTGAGGTGAAAATATTGGCTATTATCCTTGCCACGAGACTTCGCCAAGTAATTACTACTTTAGTACATGACGACCAGTCAGGTTTTTTGCCCAGCCGAGCGACTAGACTAAATTTACTAAGGACCCATAACTGGTTAATGGAGGTTAAAGACCGCGACACCCCGCATCTGCTCCTGTCATTGGACACGGAAAAGCCGTTTGACGCAGTCCACTGGCCCTTCCTTGAAGCAACCTTGATTACATTTGGTATAGGTCCCAATTTACGGATCTGGGTGGGACTCCTGTATAAAGATCCCCAGGCGAGGGTAAGGGTCAATGGTCAGACCTCCCGAGAATTCCCTTCAGACGAGGCACCCGTCAGGGCTGCCCTCTCTCCCTGTTGCTCTTTGCTCTCATGATCGAGACACTGGCTTGTGTGGTTAGACAGTGCCCTGAGATCCAGGGGTTCCGCATTAAAGCAGGGGACACTTGGGAAGAAAAGATCTCACTATATGCGGACGATATCCTTCTCTATATTACGCATCCAGAAACAACGATCCCCACCTTGTTTTCTACCATGGACGCCTATGGGATTAACTCGAGGTACACCTATAACTGGCAAAAGTCAGTAATATATAGCCCGAGTGCTCTGTCCACATGGCCTACCCTCCGGGGGCCCTTCAGATAGCCCATAGTGGGTTCACATACTTGGGAATTTACCTCACTACCGATAAGAACCTTTGTTACCAGAGAAACATTAAACGTATACTTACAAATTTTGCAGAAGACTCGCAGCGATGGAAATCCCTTCCTCTCACTATCCTAGGCCAGGCCGCCATGTTTAAAATGATTACGTTGCCCGCTCCCTGTATGCACTACAGAACACGTATTTCCCCCTTTCGCGACTAACCTTCCGAGCTATTGAGGCGGAATTAGCTCCCTCCTATGGCTTGGGAAACAGCCGAGAATTGCATTGAGTAAGCTGCAACGCAGCTGGATGTAAAAAATTCTAATACCCACCAAAAGGCGTCGATGCTCTCCTAATTTTTTTTAACGCTCGATCTTTGGGACATTTGTGAGTCAAAGGAAACTAAAAGTCAGACTGGAAACAAATGATCTATTATAGACTGGTGTTAAACCAATGACAAAATATAATTGTCTGATATTGTTTTCCCACTGTGTTGTCTGTTCAATGAAGGTGTATTATTCTGTGAATTACATGTTGTCTGCGTTGTAATCAGTATGCTTTTATGTTTTTTACACCAGATATAACAAATTGTATTTTTCTTATAATGAAATTGTTTACATTGATTTTTGAAAGAAAAATACATGTATGACATTGTTATAATAAACTTGGCTCACATTGAGTGTATTATAAAGGGAAAAAAAGATGTCACTCACTTTTAATTTATGTTTTGGTGATATGGTTTAATTTGGGATTGGAATGTTTGAAAAATGAGTGATTGATCTTGCCAAAGAGGATTTTATTATTTGACCTACATCCTGTAATAAGGTCAGACAACTGTCCTTCTATTAAAGACAAGAGACACAGACAGTATCTTAAGGACACTTGGAACAGGCAGTATTAAGGACAGGCGACAGTCGGTGTAATAAAGACAGGCGGCACAGGCAATATGTTAAGAACACCAACTACTTCTCCCAAAAAATTGAAGCAGCCACTAACTCTTCTGGGGAGCTCTTTTTAACAGTGAACATGCTCACAACAGAGCCAACCAGATCCTACATTAGTGCCAATCAATCTTTCCGTGATTCCTTAGCCAACTTCTTCCTTCAAAAAATATCCAATATTTGTGGTACCTTTTCTAATTCCTGTAGTCTGCTTTTCAACATTAGCACTACCTACAACTCCATTTCGATCATGCCCACTTTTGAATCCTTTTCTCCCCCTTCAACAAAAACCAATCACCAAACTGACCAAATCTGCAAGATCAGGATCTCCGGAGGACCCTTGTCCACCAAAGATAGCTACTTCCATCGCAAAGACATTAACACCCCCTCTGACCAGGATCTTTCACCACGTTTCACACTGCTATTTTTCCTGTTAGCTAGAAAAAAGCATCAAATCTTCCTCTTCTAAAAAAACTATCTCTTGATCCCGCCTAGCCAAATAGTTACTGCCCTATATTGCACCTCCCCTTGCCTGCCAAGCTTATCGAGAACAAAATGAACTCTCAGCTAGTTAAATTTATCCTCGCCAATAATCATCTGGATAAAACTCAGTTTGGCTTCAGTTCCGGACATACAACAAAGATGGCTCTAATTAAGGCAACAGAGGAAATAAGAAAATCCCTTTATCAAGGGGGCAAAGCCGCCTTAATACTTCTGGACCTGTCAGCGACATTCAACACCACACCCCATGACAGATTACTAGGTTGTCTAAAGAATATCAGTGTCACTGGCAGTGCTTGGAAACCTCTCAGGCCATTTCTTCATGGCCGTGAGCAAACAGCTCAGTTGGAGACATTTGTATCTCTCTACTTCTCCCTTCCGTGTGGATTTCTGCAGGGGTCTTCAATCAGCCCTACGCAGTTTAACATATTTGTTATCCCTCTTGTGGAACTCATCAAGTTGTTTGGCTTTAGGCTTACCTCCTATGCCGACGATACACAAATCTTGGCTTACCTGGTGAATGATTCATTAGGAACAGGATGCAATTTCTGCAATTGTATGCAGGCCATCAACCACTGGATGGCAGATAATTGAACTCGGGTAAGACGGAGGTCCTACTCTTTGAGGCTAACGAATCCTTCTGGACGCCCACCTGGTGGCCCCAGGATATGGGCTCACTTCCATCCTCTGTCAGCAAAGCCCGCAACCTAGGTATTTTAATCAGCAACATGTTATCCCTCGCTGATCAAGTTAATGCAGTTGCCTCCGAGGTCTTTTACACCTTAAAGCTTATTAAGAAGGTACTTCCTTTCATTCCCTCCCCCCAACTTCAGAAGACGCTAGTGACTTCCCTTGCTCTTCCCCGACAGGAGTATTGTAACAGTCTGTAATTAACCCCCCACAAGCATGTGCTAAATAGACTACAGACCTTGCAAAATGCAGCTGCACGGCTCCTCCTTTAAAACCCTAAGCACTATTAGGTAGCTAAACATATGAGGAAGCTAAACTGGTTGCCTATCAGGCAAAGAGTTACCTTCAAGGCCCTGTATATCGTCTATAAGGCCCTGAATGATCAAGGCCCCTTATTTCTTAAAAACAGCTTTAACTGGTACAAGCCCACTAGGTCACTAAGATCCTCTTCAGCAAAAACAGTACCAGTATACCAAGCTTTAAACGAGTGACCTGGAGTGGCCGCTGCTTTGTGTGGGCCGCCGCTCTTGCCTGGAATGAGCTTCTGCTTTATATCACAGCCTCTTCCAACCTCTTAGGGTTCAGAAAATCCCTCAAAACCTGGCTATTTAATTCTCCATTATAGGCCTATTAACCCAGTGTAATTACTGCCATACTGTGTCCAGCGCCAAGGCAGCCTTCTGTGTATTTGAGCGCGTACAAAATATTATAACATAATGGGCCATATGTAGGAAGCCCAATACCGGTCGGTAACGGCCGATTTTCGGTAAATATACCGTTACCGACCGGTATTTAGGCTTTTGCTATGTAGGGGGATCATTTCTGGATTCGGTAAGTTACCGAATCGGTAAAATTACCGAATCGGTAATTTTACCGATTCGGTAAATACCGAATCCAGAAATGAGATGTAGGGGGAGTGTGTCGTGGGTGTTGGGATTCGTTATTTACCACCAACTGAAAGTTGGTGGTAAATGACGAATAGGTGTAAAATGCATTTTTGTGCACTGTGAAGTGTGCAATGTGGCAGACATACATGCCCTTAGGGCATGTATGTGCGCCACATGTGCACACATCGACGATTCAGGGGTGCAACAGGGTGTCAATGTGACACCCTGCCACCCATGATACAGCCTCCCCCATTACCGATTCGGTATTTACCGATTCGCTAATGGCAACTGGCTTCCCATTCATTCCTATGGGCCTCCAGGCCCATAGGAATGAATGGGAAGCCAGTTGCCATTACCGAATCGGTAAATACCGACTCTAAAATACCGACACTTACCGATTCGGTATTATATAACCTACATTACATTTACCGATTCATAAATACCGAATCGGTAAAATTCGGTATTTAAGAATCGGTAAATGTAATTTACCTACATATGGCCCAATATAACATAACTTGGTACATCCTGTATTAAGGACAGGCAACAGTCTGTGTGTTAAAGACAGAAGGCACAGATAGTATCCTAAGTACACTTGCCATGTCCTGTATTAAGGACAGGCAGAGGTCTGTCTGTTAAATACAGGAGGCACAGACAGTATGCTAAGGTCACAGTATAGTTTGTATTAACGACAGGTGGCATTGACAGTTTTATGTTAAGTACATATCATGCACACTGTATTAAGGATAGGCGACGTATTCAGTGTATGAAAGACAGGTGACCAATGTTCCCTCTAATTTTTTTCCTCTGTGTGCGGAAGTGGAGGGTCTCTGTGCGCTGCAACCTTGGCTATGTGCGCCAGGAACCAGACCGCGCACGTGTGCAGCGCCAAAAGTCACTCCAAACGTTTACTTTAAAAAGTGAATTTTTACACATACAGCGCCACGTTAAGGGTCTTAAGGTCGGTTTGCAAATTGGATAAACACTCCATGACATGAATTGGTTACACAGGCAAGTACACTTCAGGTTTAGAAAAGCACAAGACTCCAAGGGGCATATTATCAAGAACGGCGTTAAAATTATCGCCGCTTTAGCGGCAGGAAACTGCCGCTAAAGCGGCGATAATGGGCTTGATAATATGCCCTTGAGAATTCCAATAGAAGCCCATGTTCTGGTGTGAACCTGGGCTTCTATTGGAATGCTCAAGGGCATAATATTAAGCCCATTATCGCCGCTTTAGTGGCAGTTTCCTGCTGCTAAAGCGTCGATAATTTTAACGCCATTCTTGATAATATGCCCCCAACGGTGGTACCATCATAAGATTTTACTAAAGATTCTTAACTGGAGCACTGTTCATTGGGTGGGGAAATGTTGCTCCTTTTGTTACTTGCAGTTTATAAGTTTAAATCCTAATATAGAACAGTAAGCTATTAACTATCAAAGAGCTGCATTTCCATTCATTGCAATGGTAGAAAACCTGCGACAGACCACCCGAGCGGAAGAGTAATATAGCTTTTGATTGTAAGAACGTAAGGGTGTTTTTGAACAGTAAATAGAAAAATTCAGCCGGAAATGTAAAAATCGTCATCAAGAGGAACAACCTTCAATCATGTTTTACTTGCAGATTAATTTAAGCAAAACACAGAACAAGGCACAGTAGGGCAGCCGATTCAAGGGAGTTCCTCAAATACTAAAATAGATGCCTAAATAACAGCCAACCTCTATACGTCTCAAACCACAAAGTGACTAGCTAGAATCCCATGACCTCTTCCTCAGATTCCCTCACTGCCACTCTCCAACAGTGCCCCTCATCTTTACATAGCCCCTCTCTCATATGCATTTCATTTGTTATATAGCGCTACTCATATCAGTGTAGTGTGTGTCAGTACTTTACGCCACGCACACAAATTTTACAGAGACAATGAATCATACAAGTATGTAAATCAGTCTACAGGGAATGTCACATAAACCAATGAGGATTACAAGGTGCAGGAATCACATGTCATCCATACTGGTGGGCAGTATATTTTAAGAGGGTTTGGTCTGGGGAAACACAACCTTAGGATTTAAAGAGTATTCCATGGGGGTCAGCTTTACTGATAAAAATGTATATCTGCCCAAGCATACTCATTTTAGCAACATTAGAATAATGAAAGACTGGGGAAGTTCTAGCTATATCACAAAACAAAAAAAAGCCAAGTTCTAAGTATACCATTCATGTTTGTCTGCAGCTCTTTGATGACAGTTCACTGGTCACTGTCCTATGTTAGGATTGTAACTTCTGAACTGCAAGTAACACAAGGATCTCTGTGACAAAGGCAGTAACCCACTGAGCTATCCACATAAAATACAGTTCATCTGACAGACAAATGATTGCTCTCCAGCAGGATCACCAGTGTTATCTTGGCATTTTGTACTGTCTTATTGTTGTCATGCATCGGCCATGATAATGATAAAAACTGTTTAAATGAAGCACACACTGTACAGATTTTAAAAAGAAACAAAATGTAGTAACACATTCTCGTAGCTACTCCATTAGTCAAACATTGTGTCACAACCTGATGTGATAAGCCGCTGCAGGGCCAGGAAAGGTAAATAGGAATAAATAAACTTCTTCTCTCATGCGCTGCATAGAAAAAGAAAAATCCACGCAGCAGAACAGTAGGCAAAGGTTACCAGTGCCAAAGAAAGGATTTGTCGCCTTTCGCCATGTGGAGATGAAGGGGTGAAAAAATAAACAAAGCCTTGTTACCATGTAAATGGTCTTTTAAAGACCTGTGAAGTACTTGGGTGCGGCTTGATAATCTCTAAAACTGTCTGTGTGCGCCCGGGAAGCTGTCTCGTCCCGGGCTGACACACACGAGGGGGGGTTGCAGCACTTTGAGCCCCATGGCGTTGCGCGCATGCCTTCAAGCCTTCACTGCGAGGGCCAAGGCTCCTGTTTGGCTGGAACCGGGCCTGGTGGGGAAGAGTGTGGGCTTTTGTTTAAGTATTTATGTTAATCACAGCTCGTGAAGGTGCTGTGATTAACATGAATACTTAAAAGCCCACAATCTGCCCCGCAGGTGCCCACAGCCGCAAGCCCCCAAGCCCCAAAGCTCGCCTTACCTTCACTCACGAATCGCGCCCCTGCTTTAAAAAAGCGAGCCGTGCGATTCACTCCCGGGATGTCGTGGGTGTGTGCGCGCTGCTCATCGGGCAGTGCGCGATCACGTTAATAGAGGAACAGTGCAGGTGACACTGCCTAAGTGTCATTTTTGCACTTGTTAACACTGTCTGATGATTGGTAGCACCTCATTAGTACCAGTATAACACCCAAATATAGCAATAAACAAGAGGAAGGTGACTGTCACCCTCTGCAAAGGGCCTTTAACTGCGCAGTGACATGTGTCACTGCGTTTTTAGTAACTTTTAAATCATTTAAGCTAGAACATTTTCATACCTGCCAACTCATACAGTGCCATCATGTGACACACAATATCGGCTCCCATCACATAATCTCCCAGTGAGGAGCCAATATCACACAGTGGCAGGGAAAAGGAGCTGAAAGCCCCTGTGAATAGTGGTTTTCCAGCTCGTTTTCCGAGGCTTTGAACTCTGATGTTCATTAAGGGATGTGAAAACACCCCGCCCTGCACCTCCTCTCCAGGTGAGATTGGTTTTTGAGTCCGCGGGTATGACTTTTTTTGTTAAAATCTGCAGTCTATGCAACAGATGATGGATTACGTGGCAAAGCGGCAAAGCTATAGTTATGCGATTAATGTCACAGCCACGCAATCACATAATTCTAGTGGCTCTGGACGTTGTTAGGGACAGGCGGCAGAGACCAGGGCCGGCTCTAGGGCGGTGCGACTGGTGTCACCGCACCGGGTGCTAACTTCATATTGGGGCGCCTGTTTGCTAGTTTATGTCATGCTTAAAAGCACCAGCTGCCGCATGTGGAGAAGTGTGGCTCAATGGTTAGAGCGGCAGACCCTGATGCAGAGGTCTGGCCCGGGACCAGCGTTCAATTCCCGCCTCGGCGGGTCTTGGGCTCAAAATTCCACAGACCTGTCAATTCTCGCCTCGGTGCCTATTCCAAATATGGAGTGCAACTCTGGGCAATAGCTTGCTTAATCTCCACAACGGCCCCCACAACGCTAAGGATGCCTGGCCTCCACCTTGGGGGTGCCCAGGAGTGGACGCCTCACAGGGAAAGCCAGGATGGGTTCCACAGCGGTTTTCGTACAAGCGCCTTGAGACCCTTGCGGGTGAGTAGTGCGCTATACAAGTATCAATTTACATTTACATTCCTGGCCTCCAGCAATTTTCAAGCAACTATTAAAATGTCAAGAAAGCTCCAGTGATATATGTTCTTCCTGGTGAGATGAGAGTTTTGTCTAATAGAAGTTTTGACTAGTGGAAGTTTTAATTCCTGGTAAATTAGCACAGAGGGTTAATATGCCTGCTGCGAAGAACATGTACCATGCAGATCACAAAGTGAATGCAACGTAAACAGGTCAGTGGGTTACTGCTTTTGTCGGAGACTTCCTTTTGCTAGTTGCAGTTTACAGTGAGCAATTAACTGTCATCAAAGAACTGCGTGCAGCCTTCAAGGTATAGATTAGAGCGTAAGGATTTTTTCCCAGACTTTCATTATTCAAATGTTGTAAAAAGGATTCATTTGGGTACAAATTAGTTCTTGTTATTAAAGAGAGCCCCAATCCACTGTGTTACATTTTAAATTCAGAGTTTGTGCTTCACCAGGCCAAGTACTCTTTAACTATACTACCTACCTGTATGGATCACATGTGGATCCACCCCTTGCTGTCATCTGTCTTATGTAACATTTCCTATACACTGATTTACACACCTTTCATTGATAGTCTCTGTGTAATGTGTGTGTTATGTACAGACCGCATCGAGGATAGACGGCACAGACGACATTGAGGACAGGCGATGCAGTTACAGACCGCATCGAGGACAGTCGACGCAGACCACATCAAGGACAAGCACACAGACCACACATAGGGGCGGCGGCACTGACTGTATGAAGTATAGGCGGCACTTACTGTATTAAAGACAGGCGGCACATATCTCTTTAATGACAGTAGGCAAAGACTGTAATAAAAACAGGCAGTACCGATTAAGGGTAGGTGGCACATCTAATCAATTTTGATAACTTGAATATGTGTCATCTAACCACAACTAAAAAACACACTTTCATTCAGTCAAGTTCTTTCCTGAGACTGGAGTGTTTTACATTTAAACATCTCAAGCTGTTTCTTTAACCTAAGAAAGGCAGGCATTTACTGCTACTACTAGCTTCTAGATTATTCCTAAGAGCCAAGAGCCTTCTTTTCGACTGGACAAGGTTAAAAATGTGCTCTGGGAACCTTCTAATTGGGAGGGCTCAGTGAGGGGCTGCGGCAAGAAGTGGGTGGAAGGAAGGGAGGGCCACTAAGAGCACAGTCAATTGCAATCAGCTCATTGGCGTGCTAGTAGTACCTATGCATTATTTTTACATACTGCCCCAAAGAAAAAATGAATGCAAAGAATCAATGTGTAGCCAGCAACCCTAAGGCTATACCAGTGGTAATATGGCTTACGTGGTTAATGCATTTTCTGCAGAGTTCTGTGTGCAATTTATGGGCACTGGTTTACATCTTCATAACAAAGTTGAACAGGTTAATGTGCCTGCAACAGAGCTTTGTGTGTAATATGCATGTCACACTGTTGTAGCCCAGTAAGATAGCACAATGGGTCACTAAAAGCCTGAATTGTAGTTTCACAGACAGCACTCTGACCCTCAAAGGTAACAGGAGACATTATGCCAACCACCCTAATAGGCTACTGATTCTCAAATTCAGAAATGATAGCTGGCCTGGAGGTCCTCTCTGTACATTGACAGGAAGTTTCATAACAGTGTGCAAAACGTTTTGTGCACGGCCATCGCTGGTTTTGATGGCTGTTCACTAAACCTTTCAGAAGCTTTTGTTGTTCTGAAAGAGGAAGTTTGTTGAAAAAAAATTGAGACACCCCCACACACACACAGCTAATGAGGTATTGGAAGGGCAGCGAGGAACTTGCAGTAAGAAAGTGTATCTACCTGAAAGAGGATTGCACAGTTAAGTAACTTGTTCTTCTGATGAATAATTCTAACCACAGATTCCTTACCCTTAGAAAAAATACCTCAGCAGTAACGCCCAAAAATGGAATGCGTGGGAAGTGAATTCAATTCAAGAAGTTGCCCTCCCTTCAGACCTGGCTGTCAAGGCAGCATTGCTTCATGAATGTGTGTCCTAACACACATGTCGCAGTCTGGCAGATGTTCAGAACATGCACCCCCTCCTTGCCAATGCCACTGTAGCAATCTTGGCCCTGGTGGAATGGGCCAGGAGGCCTTCAGTGGTCCCTTCTTGGTAGACACTTACCACATCATTATGCTGAGGACAATCCACCTCAACAGAGTTATCTCTTCCACCACCTTACCTTTCGTAGCCCCAGCTAAACCCACAGAGAGCTGATTGTTTACTCAGCGGTCTTTTCTGCAGGCAATGTAGAATCAAAGCCCTCTTAGGGGTTTCTTAATGGAGCCGCTCCTACTCTTTCAAGGGGTGTGAGAAAAAATACCAGCAGTGTGATCGATTGACGGACATGGATGGGCAATACCACCTTTGGCAGGAATGCAGCCTGATTCTTCAGCACTGACTTGTCTAGGTAAAAATTAGTAGAGGGATGTTGCACCAAAAGTGTCTGCAGTTCACTCATGGAGAGCACAGAATTGGTGACAATCAGGAAAACTGACTTAACTGTCACAAACCATAAAGAGCATTTATACATTGGCTCAAAAGGTGAGCACATAAGGAACGGCAGGACCAAATTTAGGTTCCATTGCGGAATAATCAATGGTTTTGGAGCAAACATGTAAGTAAAGCGGTTAGACCTGGCATCCTTAGCATGGTTTCCCCTGACTTTTTGCCTTCAAACACCCTGTATTTGCTGAGTTCGTTTTTGCTGGCCTTAGGTTTCGTCACACTTTAACACTGCTGACCAGTGCTACAGTGCTTGCTCTCTTTCCCTAAAACTTGATAACATTGACTTATACACAATTGGCATATTTAATTTACCTATAAGTCCCCAATAAAATGTACTACATGCGCCCAGGGCCTGTAAATTAAATGCTTCTCGTGGTCCTGCAGCACTGGTTATGCCACCCACTTAAGTAGCCCTTTAAAACATGTCTCAGGCCTGCCATTGCAGGGCCTGTGTGTGCAGTTTTAAACAGCCATGTCAACCTGGCAAGATAATCTAAATATACCTCTTTATTCCGCTTGCCGCCACCATGCATGTTGTTACAACGCAGTCATTACAACGACCGCATTGTAACAACGCATACCATTACCCCGCAAGTCGTAATAACAACTTGCGTAGGGGGGCGCTGGATGTTGGAATAGGATAATTTTCTATTCCAACTCCACTCTGTGCGGACAGTAGGGAAGGTGTTGGATTTTAAATCCAAGACCTTCTGCCCCCTCCGCAAGTCGTTGTTACGCCTTGCGGGGTAATGGTATGCGCTGTTACAACGCAGTCGTTGTAATGACCGCGTTGTAACAACATGCGGGGTGACGGATTCATAGTAAGGGCTGTTTACCGAAAAAACTGTTGCCAGGCCCAGACCTTCATTTTTAATAAATATGGCACCCCTAAAGCAGACCCTGGACAGCCCAAGAGCAGGGTGCAGTGCATCTAAAATGTTGGACATGTACTTGTAAGTTTTAGATCTCCTGGAAGTGAAAAACTCTTAATGTAGATTTTTCACTACTACAAAGCCTATATCTCCCATAGGATTTTTCAACTTTATAAGTGTAAATTCCAAATGGGAAGATATACCTGATTGATTCAAGTTTGGTGTCTCTGGAATCATAATTTAAAATCACAACTTGTAGTTAAGTCGGAATTTAAATTGCAATTCTGAAAATTCCACTTTTAGAAAGTTGGAATTTTCTTACTATAGCCATTTGGTGCCTGCTGCCTGTGTCTGATCACATCTGAGGCAGTTTAGATTTGGACTTTGTTTATCCCTCCTAGACAGCAACACACAGTGAGAGCTTGGATGTGACCTGGTGGGCTATCCTGGCAGGATGAAAGTGAGGAGCTGGGTACAGCCTCGCTTACACCTGAATGGGCTGTGTCCTTGCATAACTTTCTGTAGTGAGTCTGGAGCCAGGACAGGAAGGACAGGGACTCTGTGCACTTCGAAGGCATGTCTTTGAAGTTTCCCCATTTCAAAGGCACAACTGGAAACAAGTACTGGACCTCAGCCACCAATACTTTAGTACACGTCTGGACCTGTGAAAACTCTGCCAGGAAGAAAGACCGCTGTGCTGCTGAAAGGACTGCCACTCTGCTGCACTACTGCTTTGCTGTGCAGACCTGTTGCCTGCTGCCCTCTTGCTTGGGTGAGGAGGACTGGACCTGCATCACTTGAACCCAGAGTGACTCCATGGGCTAGTTGACTGGCCTCCTGATCTAATGTCTCAGGGACATAAAAGACTTCCAACCATCCTGCTTTGACACCTAGACTCTGCCATCTGTGAGTCTGCCAAGTGGTGCCACTCCAGAACTGGAACCGTGGAAGTGAGCCCAAGTTGCTTACCAGTGGAGCGGACCCATCTCCTCCGCTGAGCAGTACATCCTCTAGCCGAACTGACACATCTACTCGGCTGAGCAGCGTTCCCTCAAGCAGAACAGTTGCATTTCCGCTGCTGTGTGGATTGGACCCGGTGCAGAGGGCCTGCTCCGCCCTCGCAGTCCGTGGAACCAACACATCACCCTTGTAGTCCTTGGAACTGACATATCGCCAAAGCCATGGCGCATCCCCAGCCCAGGCCCTTGTATCTCTCATCAATGGCAGCCTCACAACTGATGCTGAAACTCGGCATCACAGCTTCATCGATCATCGGAACTGACACATCACCTCGTCTGTGCAACGTACCCTCGACACCGGACTTCACTTCCAAAGCCTTGTTGACAGGATCCTTGATGCCAACACATCAGGACCTCGCTCCACGGCCTTACCGCACCTCAGAACCGATGCATCACCTCAGCTGTGCATTGCTCTTTCGACAACTAGGATTTCAGGTACTTTTGTTCAGTGGACCTGACTGGGTCCCTGTAGCCGGCCCACGCTCCAACGTGGTTGGACTAAACTTGTGAGTTTGTTTGGTCTGGCGCGACCAGATATCCCAGGTAGGTGCTTCCTATTTCTAAGCGCTATTTTATAGTTTATTCTGACAAAATTCATAACTCAAGTTCTATTTATTGGATTTTTGTCATTTTTGACTTGTTTTATTTATTAAAATCAGAACTAGTTTTCTATACTGGTGTGGATTCATTTCTTGTGATGTTTTGACTGTTTTACTGTTTGGAGTGTTTCACAAATACTTTACACATTGCCTCCATGTTAAGCCTGACTGCTCTGTGCCAAGCTACCAGCGGGTGATCACAGGTTTATTTAGGAAGTACTTTTGCCTTATCCTCACTTAGATTGCAGTTACTGTGGGCTTATACCCCAGTCAAACAGGAACCCAATTACTAACATTGCTGATCGGCGGTGAGACTAGGAATTGTGTTTGTGCAGTGCCAGACAATGATTGGTGTAAACTACCATTCCACATCTAAGACCAATTCAAATGTTTTAATTCTCCCTGATTGGCTTTTTGCTTTTTTCTCTAAATTCATTCCTATTCTACCTGTTTAACAGTTGTTGTGGCCTCTCCTACAAAAATGGAGTTTGAACTGGCCAACATAGAATCCTACATAGTGGTCCGGCTCAAGGAGTTTTGTCAAAAGAGGTACACAAGGTACTGAGAGCCTGGGCAAAAGTCCACCAGTCATTGGCTACGGCTACAGAGGATCGAATGGACGGTGAAGGAGAGGATTCGAATACCAGCCTGAGGGGGAAAGACCTGAAGAGGACCTTCATGTGGTTCCTCTTGCAGTTGAGGGGGGATGATGTAACCCCCGAATTGGCACTGACTACCAGCTAAGGGAGCAATGTGTCTTCCAGGGGCCTGAGCCCAGACGAATTGGAAGACAGGAAAGAGGAAAGGAGGACAGGAGGCTCAAGCTAGAGCAGGCCAGATTGGAGCTGGAGAAAGAGGCAAAGAAATTGGATGAGAGAATCAATTTTGAGCGTTTGGCCAATGAGAGGAGCCTTAGGGAGCTGGACATCAAAGCCAGACAGGCAGAGTCCATCAGTGATGGTGGCAGCATTCCCTAAGTGCCCTCTGGAGACAAAAGGGTCAATATTCCCAAAGGTCTGGTGCCTGACTTTATTTTGGGAGATGACATCCACATGTGGTTTGAGGTTTATGAGATTGCCTTATGTTATGTTATGTTATGTTATGTTATGTTATGTTACCAGCACTTTTATAGCGCACGGCTGCCCCAGCTAAGGGGTGTCCCGGCACTTAGAAAAGGAAGTCCCAAACACAACAGAACCGAAAAGGAGGAAACTCGCGCAGAAACAGAAAACTAACCTAGGGAGGGAAACAGATATGTCTTAATGGCCCTCCTAAACTTCAAGAGTTCGTCAATTCCACGCAAATAGGGAGGAAGAGAATTCCACAACTTTGCGGCCAGGACCCGAAAGGACCTTCCACCCGCACTACAAAGCCTGAACCGCGGGACCACCACGAGGTTTTTGTTAAACGGTAGCGGCAGTTTCAGTCGATAACCTTTCAAGTATTGCCCGGCGGTAATCGCCTCTTATACCATTCGATGTTAAACCAATAAAGAGGCAGGCGCCGGAGACTGGAAGGCAGGAAACAAAGTTTTATTCCGTCGGAGCAGAACACATCAGATCAGACAGCAAGGTATCGTCACGAGGTGCTCTAACTGCATCTCTGAGGCCTGGCCTCTTATACACAGGTTTATGACTTTATTGCAGAGTTATCATACATGGCACATTCTTGAGATTGTCTTGGAACATGAAAGAACATCCTCGGAATCCCCACTTCGAGCTCGTTCCCACACATATCTACAGTGGAAGTCCCCACCCCATCCACAGTAGGAGATGGCTATCACACAGCTGGACATTCCGCCAATTCCCGGGGGTGTGTGCGACCGGCCGGGTCTCAGGGGGTAGGGGCTTTGATCTACTGTAATCCCTTTGATGTGGGGTGTTTCCCTTACAGTAGGGGCAATAAACTGCATCCGCAGGGCTAGGTGATGGCCTGGGATCGGTTCGGACAATGGGGCGCAGAGGAAGGGGGTTATCAAAGAGATGCATGACCATGTATGGGATGTCGGTCAGGCGTGGGATGTGGTTCCATGGCAGGGTCGCGCAGAAGGAGAGGGTTTATGGCCCGTGTATGAGAGAGCGGGGGTGGCCGGCGCGCGGGGGATGCTTGCAGCGCCAGGGGGACGCGCTGGCGATCGGCAATGAGCAGGGAGAGACCAGGGTGCCTAAAATGGCTGCCGTGCGCTTTCCTGTGTGTCGCACTGGGGAGAGACAAGATGGCGCAGATAATGTTCAGTTTGCAAGCTAAATTTCCACAGTCCTCCCTTTTAACATGTCTCGCCAGCTTGTCTAGTTCGGATCTATCCCCATAATACTACGAACTTCCATCTCATACAGAGCTTTCATTCGTTCCGCTTCAAAGTTCAAAGTCTTAGGGCAGATGCAGTTCATAAAAAGCGAACATAAAGGTGGCAGACACTGAATCCCCAAGCAGCATCCACATAGTATCACAATTGGTATTAGGATAAATGAAAACAGCCTCCATCCCCAACTTCTAATAGTGTCCCAAAACCAACTCCCCAGTGACCATTCTTCTTGCTCCTGATGAACCTCTGCAGAAAGTCTGTGGAGGTGTTCAATTGCTTTGTAGACTGAGGGTGAGTTATCCGGTACGTAGGTACAACAGCTGGACCCAATGATGCGGCATGCTCCTCCACGATCAGCCAGAACCACATCTAGAACGAGGCGGTTCTGAAGAGCCACTAGGCGGACGGCCTGGAGCTCGGCGGTGTTGTTGGCGAGGATGCCAGCCGTAATGTTCATCGCCGTTTCGACTGCCTGGGTTAAGTGGCGGATGGCACGGCTGTTTGCCATTGGACCCCAGAGCGGAACAAGACCTTTTACTGCGTCCATGAACTGTGCTCCGGTGAAGTCGGCTTGCACAATGTCTTTGGCACGTTTCTGTCGGTGATGGTTTGCTGGAGCCACATATGTCGGAGGAAGGACAAAGGCGATGTAGCAGGTGCCTCCCCAACCTTTCGGAAGCCAGGTGTAGGCCTTAGTACCACAGACGAAGTACATATTCGGGGAGGCAACAAAGGAGGGTGGATCAACTGAGTTCAATGTTCGGGTGATGAGGCAGGAGCTGTGGCCCACCAGCTGTGCCCCCAGGCCTTCGAGGCACACAAATCCAGTGATGTTGATGACGGATAGGGCCACTGTTAGGGTGGCGGCCGTCCGTTTCCGGAGGTAAGAGAAGGTGGGTCTGGCTGGGTTGTTGAACACTTGCATTTCAACTCGTTCTTTGGCAGGGATGTCCATGTGAAAGGAAGTGTTTGATCTCAGAGGACAGAAGGGGGCAGAAGTTCTTCCAGTTTTGTTCAGCCAGAACCCATGGTAGAAGTGTGACATAGTTCTGCCGGAAGTGGCATTGTCCTTGTAGCTTTCTTGCAGGAGGATTAGCCAGGCGAGGCAGGAACCATGGACAGAAAAAGGTGAAGGGATGAAAGGGATAGAGTGTCCAGTAGCATGTGGTAGCAATCCACAGATCCAGCAATTAGTGGCGTTGGCGGCAAGATTGTGTTGGTGGAGCAACTGCACAAAAGAGTTATTCCAGAACTCCTTACGCCTTTCTCGGAGTTGGGGTGAAAGTGAGATCAGATGGTGTTCTTTCATGGTGGTAGGTTGAACGGTGGTCAGCAATGTCTTATGAGCGGGTGTGCTCTCCTCCATGATCCAGAAGGTGACCATGAGGAGAAGGCAAAAGAGAAGGGTAATGAAAAGTGTAATAGTCTTTGAGCTGTGCATTCTGTCAGTCTTTGGGTTTTTGTAGTGGATCTTCGGACGTCCGGTTGCTTCCATCATCTTCATGTCGGGCGCTTCCATCACCTTCAAGAGACTCGGTAGCGGGCAGAACCACAGACTTTGTTTAGTTTCTCTCCTGGTGGCCTTTGAGGTGACTAGGCTACCGCTCTGAGATTTCCACTTAGTTTGTGGTCTGCTTAGCCGAAGTTCTCTCCTTTCGTCGCAAGTTATACCCTTCCTTGGATGGCACGGTGGGATCGGGATATTTCACTAGCTCAAGTGTCTCCGTATCTGGGCGGCGGTTCAGGGATGGTCGGTCTTTGTCCAGAAGTTCTTCTTGGGCGGTGATGTTGTCCGTGGTCGTCAGGGTCGGTGATACCTTCTTGCAGTGGTGTGCATGCAGCCAATTGCGTTTCCCCTCCACTCGAAGAGCTGTTCGGGTGGTGATCAGGACTTGCAGGGGGCCCGTCCACCGGGGCTCCAGACTCTTGGTGCGCTGGAAGCTACGCACTAAGACAAAGTCGCCGGGTTGGATGTCGTGCCCGGGGCCCCTGGAAACATCGGGAATGGCTTGCAGCACCTGCTGATGGATAACAGACAACGTTTTAGTTAGGTTATACAAATAGTCAGATATGAGGACGTCCGGAACGTCGTGGATGGATGTTGGCTTTGGTGCAGTCCAAAGGTTCATGGGCCGCCCGAAAACGACCTCGTAGGGGGTTAAGTGGTGTTTAGTGGGGGTGGAACGCATTGATAGCAATGCTAGCGGGAGAGCGTCTGGCCATTTCAGTCCTGTGGTGGCAACTATTTTTGCTATCTTAAGCTTCAATGTGGCATTATGTCGCTCAACCAAGCCTGCAGATTGGGGATGGAAGACCGCGTGGAATTTCTGTTTCACACCCAGCCCCTTTAAGATGAGTTGGATAACCTCGGCTATAAAGTGGGGGCCATTATCGCTCCACAAAATTCGACAAAGGCCGTATCGGGGGAAGAATTCTTTCAGTAGTACTTTTGCAGTAGTCATAGCGGTGTTGTCCTGGGTTGGGTAGGCCTCCACCCACTTGCTGAAGGCACACACAACGACAAGTACGTACTTAAAACCTTGGCACCTTTCTAACTGGACATAGTCCATTTGTAGGACTTCAAAGGGGTGATTGGGAACCCCAAACCCTCCCCGGGGTACAGCAGTTCCTTTCCCAGGGTTGTGTTGGAGGCATACCAGGCATTGTTGGACCAGACGTTTGGCTGAGTCTGGGATTTTGTCATTGTGCCAGACTTTGGAGATGAGTTCGATCATGGGGGCAGACCCTATGTGTGCGGGGGAGTGTGCCATGGTCAGCATGGGGATCAAGTATGAGTCGGGTAGCAACCATTTGTTCGAGTCTTTAGTTCGCCAGCAACCGTCATCGTCCTTCAATCCCACCCGGGCCCATTCAGTTAATTCGTGTGGTGTGCTGGCTAGTTGGATATCCCTAATCGTTTCCCTAGCATCCTTCCATTTCTCAGTTTGTGACCTGGTCACGTACATATGGGTCGTGGACCTATTCTCGGCTGTGGTTCGGGCAGTAATGTCAGCTAGTGCATTTCCCTGTCCTATAATGTCCGTCACCTTCTTGTGTGCCTGGCATTTGATTACAGCCAGCCGTGTGGGGAGGAGGACTGCTTCGGTCAGGGCAGAGACTAGATCTCCATGCAGGATGGGTGTGCCATGGGAAGTCAAGAATCCCCTCTCTTTCCATAAGAGCCCAAAGTGGTGAACTACCCCGAAGGCGTACTGACTGTCTGTGTAAATGTTTGCGGTTGTCCCTGCTGCCAGGATGCATGCTCGTGTGAGAGCAATTAGTTCCGCCGCCTGTGCGGATCGCTGTGTGATGCGGGCTGTCTCAACAACTGTTCGGGCTGTGGTGACTGCATAGGCAGCTGAGGTGGTGCCATCGGGGAGCTTGATACATGAGCCATCCACCCACAGTTCTCCGTCAGGGTCCGGGAAGGCAGTATCCCGGAGGTCAACCCTACTCTTGGTCTGTTCGTCGGTGAGGGTCACGCAGTCATGTATAGGGGACGCATTGGGGTCAGCGTCAGGGAGAGGTAGTAGAGTAGCTGGATTCAGAGTGGTGCATCGTTTCAATGTGATGTGGGGTGCAAGCAGAGTTAGTTCGTAACCAGTCAGTCGTGCGCTAGTCAGGTGTTGGGTCTTGGTTTGGTTCAGGAGGGTGTCAACCGCATGGGGTACCAATACTGTGAGGGGGTTCGAGAGCACGATCCCCTCACTTTGCCGGATAGAGACAGCAGCGGCGGCTACTGCTCGAAGGCAGGCGGGCAAAGCTCTGGCTACAGGGTCAAGAGTGGCAGAGAAGTAGGCACAAGGGCGTTGTTTAGGGCCTATGGACTGGGTTAGGACAGACAACGCACATCCCTCCCTTTCGTGGGTGTAGAGGGAGAAAGGTTTAGTGTAGTCTGGGGTTCCTAGGACTGGGGCCGAGCAGAGGGCGTCTCGTAATTCTTTGAAGGAGGATTGGCATTTGGGTGTCCAGGGGAGGGGGAAGGGGACATCTTTAGCCAGCAGGGAAAGCAGAGGTTTTACAATAAGACTGAAGTTTGGCATCCATTGTCGACAAAAGGAGGTGAGGCCTACTAAAGACCGCACTTGCTTCTGAGTTTTGGGAACATGGGTTTCTAGGATGGTCTGAATTCGGTCAGGGGTAAGTTTCCTCCCGTCTTTGGATAGTAGGTGGCCTAGATATGTCACTTGGGGTTGGCAGAATTGCAACTTCTTCCTGGAGACCTTGTGACCGTTTTCCGCGAGGAAGTGGAGAAGGTGAATGGTGGCTGTGACGGCAAGTGGAGTGGTGTCGGCCGCCAAAAGAATGTCATCGACGTACTGTATTAACACCACTCCATCGGGTAGTTGGACTGCATCTAGTTGTCTCTTGAGGGCTTGGCTATAAATGCTGGGACTCTCAGTGTAGCCTTGGGGTGCCCTACAGAATCTGTACGAACGGGCTTTTAAAGTGAAGCCGAACAGGTAGCGGCTGTCTGGGTGGATGGGGATGGAAAAGAATGCGTTCTTGAGATCAATAACGGTAAAGGTGGTGGCAGTGGATGGAATCAGGGTGAGGATGGTGGTGATGTCTGAGACCACGGGGTACTGAGGTATGACTACTTTGTTAACTTCTCGTAAGTCAACAATAAAGCGGTATGCTTTCTCATCTCCCTCGCCTTGCTTTTTTACAATGGGTAGGATAGGGCTGTTGCAAACATTACTGACTACTTCTTCTACCACTCCTGCATCGACTAGGAACTCGATGATTTCCACCAATGCCTTCTCGCCTTCGGGCGATATCCGATACTGTGGAAGCTTTGGGAGCACTGCGTCCGGTCGGACGGTTATGTGTACTGGGTCGATCACCATGCGCCCTACATCTGAGTCGGTTTTAGCCCATAGATGTGAAGGTAACGTGTCGAGTAGGGACAGGTCAGCATCGGTTATAGAGAGCATACGCCGTGTGTGACAAGGTCTGGACAGATCTGGGTTATCGTGCAGGATGACTCGAACTCCGTCTGGGGAGCATCTGATGGTAGCTCGAAAATGTTTTAGCAAATCAAGTCCCATAATAGCATCGGGGGTGTTGGAGGAGAGTAGAAAGGTCGTGTCAGTGGCGTTATCTTCTAAGTCAAAGGAGATTGGTGCTGATAAGGGGTTAGTGGAGGGCGTTCCATCGAAGCCTATTGAGGTTACATGTGAGCCAGACAAGGGTGCCCTAGGAATCAGTCGTTTAGATAACGCACTACGTGTCGCCCCAGTATCTACCAGGAATGGAGACTTGGTGCCCAAGACCTTAGCAGTGACGTAAGGACCTTGCTGGTCAACACGGAGTTCGACTGGATCCCTCCCTTGCCCCTGGCGGTCCTATGCGAAGTCATGGGTGCTTTCATAGTCGGACTGCTGACACTGGTTTTGTCGGGGGTGATCAAAGGTGTTTGGTCTGCCTGGCCTGTCGTTGATGGCGTCGTTCGTGTACCCTCGTCCCTGTCCTCTATTTCTGGGGTCATATGCTGTGTCTCTGGGGTCCCTATTTTTGTTCAATTCCAGAAGGACCGGGCACTGGGATTTCCAGTGTCCGAACCCTCTACAGAACGCACATTGGTTCCCATCTAAGTCTCTCCGTCCGTTGTAGGGTGCAGGTGTATGGTCTCTAGGGGGTAGCTTTCTAGGGGCGGTTGGTTGGTAATTCCCTTTCGGGGGTTCCCTTCCTATGGTCACCCCTTGCAACTGTGCTATCATTACCCTCTCCTTCAGTTCCTTTTTCTTCCTCTCTGACGCCCTATCGTTCTCATTCTTTTGGTTTTCGTAGTATTGGGCCATCTGGAGGATTGCTGCGGGTTTGGAGGCTGCCCAACTACTCTCGCTGGTCTGTAGCTTCTGGGAGACTTCTTGTGACAGACCCTTCACATAATTCTGGACAAAGAGGTGATGTCCGGTTGCAGTGGTCATGTCCTGGCCACTATAATCGGAAAACACAGTCTCGAATCGAGAGAAGTATTCAGACACATCCTCCTGGGGTTTCTGGCGACAAGCCGTCACTATCGACCAGTCTACCTTTCTTTCTGGGATTAGAGTCTTCAATTTCTGTACAATCTTGTCTGGGAGCTCCAATATGGCTTTCGGGGGTTTCTGTCCCGGTTCTCGCTGTTTATCTATGGTATCGAGTTGTACCCAGGTATATCCGAACGGCTCAGCGTGGTGAACTTTCCGGATTTGCTTCCACACATCAGCCGGCAGACATAATCCGAAGAACAAGTCGATATCTGCTAAAGTCATTATTGTTGAGCCTAAGGCTGTACCTAGTTCGGTGTAGAAGGCAGTCGGGTTCTTTCTTAAGTCGGGTAGAGTTTTTATAAAGGTCAAAATATCTTGTCGGTCCCATGGCTGGTAGACCCAATTATATACAACCCTTCCCTTCGCATCTTGGTGGTTGATGTCGTCATGTGTTCCCTGACCTCGTGGGGGGACCCAGTAGGGGGCGGCCTCTTTGATGGGCATCATGGTATCAGTCCTTCCTTCCTGGGGCTTAGTCGCTATTTGGGTTTCTGCTTTGGTGGCCTGTCTGTGTTCTTTAAGGTGTCGATAGACCTCGAGTGTACTAGTGAAGAGGTTCGTCACATCGCCCTCTCCTTCTTCCCCAATGTCTACCTTCCTATATAGGGCCGCTAAGCCTTCGGGACCTTTATCGTGGTACCTATCCTCATATGTATTCAGGGCGTGATAACAAAGTCGTACGACAAAGTGTCGTCTGCGGCTGTCGGCATATGAGTTATACACGTCTGTTATATACTCCTCACTTTCCTTTCGCTCCACCAGTGTCCCTACTATCTTGTCGATTCCTGCTCGTTCATCCCTTGTTAGTCGATTCATTCTGGTGGAATCTTTCTTTCTCATCTCAGGGTCATCCAACGTTATTGCCGACGTTGTGTTCAGTACAACAGGCGCGGAGGCCGTGAGGACCGAGGCCCCTGTACTGCTTTCGCTTGTGTTTGGGGGTTGTGGGTGTTGCACTACCGATTGGAAGGGTGCGTATGGAGGGGGCATGTAAATGATCGGGGGACCTAATAGTAATTCATCATTCGTCCGTTGCTTAGAGGACAACTCAGGGTAGAGCATAGAGGGGGTCCTAACAGCGTACTGGCCTGATGTTTCGGGCTCCTGTCTTAGTTTAGTTTCCCTTCTCTCCTTTATTTCTTCTTCTAACTTTCTAGCGGCAAGGTGAGCTGCCTTTCGTAATTCCTTTTCTGCTTTTACCTCTTCCCTCTTTTTCCGTTGTGTTGCTTCTTTGCGCCACATGCCGATACTGTCAAGCATAGTAGGCGTCGTCTTATTGCTACGCAGAGCTATTTCTAGCATTTCTATCTTATGGTCGTCGAAGGATCCCATCAGTGGCCACTGACTCTCGGGGTCCTTCCTTGTATATTTATGCCATAGCTTGCTATAAGCTATGGCGACTAGTCCATATTTAGTGAACATGTCCTTATTAGGGGTGCCTTCCAGTGGAGCTGGATGGTCCACCTCTAATAAGCGGTCCGGGCAGAACCAACTACCTATCAGTGGGGAGAAGATAGGCATGACGGGTTTCAACGGGGACAAAAGTCAGCACTACCTATCTTTTCACTGCTTGCAAAGACTAGACAGAATATCTCTATTCCTCGTTATTTGTAAGCAGAGAATACCTCCAAAGAACCAATATCGAACAACTAGTGTTCGGACAATCAATCAATCAATGGGGAGATAAAGATAGGCACGACGGGTTACAACGGGGACAAAAGTCTGCGTTACCTACCCTTCACTATTTGCAAAGACTAGACAGAATATTTCTATTCTACGTTATTTGCAAACAGAGAATATCTCAAAGAGCACTATTCTTCAAAACAATCAATGTTCGGACAATCAATCAGTGGGGAGATAAAGATAGGCACGACGGGTTACAACGGGGACAAAAGTCTGCGTTACCTACCCTTCACTATCTGCAAAGGGAGAGAGAGAGAGTATTTCTACTCCTCCCCATTTGTAGACAGCGAATATCTCAAAGAGAGCAATCAATAAGCAATACTAGTATTTCAAACAATCAATCAATCGTTTCACAATTTGTCGTGTTTCACGACCTTACCCGGACCACGTGGACAGTTTCTCGTCTTCCGCCTCCAGCGCCCGATCGTCCTCTACTCTCCGTATTTGCCGCGGCCATCCTGATGGTTCCCAGTCAGGACCGTAGATCACTCGAGAGAGGTCTGCTCGGAACCAGTGAAGTTCGGATGATCGGCTGCCAGACGAGGGTCTATCGGGCAGGAGCTCTCCCGATCGTTGCAGTCGTTCACTCTGTCGTCAGGACCTCTCCCACTGGATCCACGTGTCGCTGATGGGCCCCACGCTTGGGACGCCAATTGTTAAACGGTAGCGGCAGTTTCAGTCGATAACCTTTCAAGTATTGCCCGGCGGTAATCGCCTATTATACCATTCGATGTTAAACCAATAAAGAGGCAGGCGCCGGAGACTGGAAGGCAGGAAACAAAGTTTTATTCCGTCGGAGCAGAACACATCAGATCAGACAGCAAGGTATCGTCACGAGGTGCTCTAACTGCATCTCTGAGGCCTGGCCTCTTATACACAGGTTTATGACTTTATTGCAGAGTTATCATACATGGCACATTCTTGAGATTGTCTTGGAACATGAAAGAACATCCTCGGAATCCCCACTTCGAGCTCGTTCCCACACATATCTACAGTGGAAGTCCCCACCCCATCCACAGTAGGAGATGGCTATCACACAGCTGGACATTCCGCCAATTCCCGGGGGTGTGTGCGACCGGCCGGGTCTCAGGGGGTAGGGGCTTTGATCTACTGTAATCCCTTTGATGTGGGGTGTTTCCCTTACAGTAGGGGCAATAAACTGCATCCGCAGGGCTAGGTGATGGCCTGGGATCGGTTCGGACAATGGGGCGCAGAGGAAGGGGGTTATCAAAGAGATGCATGACCATGTATGGGATGTCGGTCAGGCGTGGGATGTGGTTCCATGGCAGGGTCGCGCAGAAGGAGAGGGTTTATGGCCCGTGTATGAGAGAGCGGGGGTGGCCGGCGCGCGGGGGATGCTTGCAGCGCCAGGGGGACGCGCTGGCGATCGGCAATGAGCAGGGAGAGACCAGGGTGCCTAAAATGGCTGCCGTGCGCTTTCCTGTGTGTCGCGCTGGGGAGAGACAAGATGGCGCAGATAATGTTCAGTTTGCAAGCTAAATTTCCACAGTTTTTACCTAAAGATCTCAGGGGGCGCGAGGGCACGTAAGGGACCAAAAAAGTGGAAAGAATCTGGGGAGAAATCTTCCTGAGGATCTTATAAGAAAGGGACAAGGTCTTAAACTGGATCCTCTGCACCATAGGTAACCAGTGCAGAGAACGGATGGTGCTTTCCGCAGAGCAGGACCTTGGTAAATCTATCAGGGCTCTTGCAGCGGCATTCTGAACACGTTGCATCCGTGCTATTTCAGCCTGATTAGCCCCAACAGAAGTGAGCTGGCATAATCTAGCCGCGATAATATGGATGCCTGGATAACCAGCTGTCTGGTGGGGGCATCGAAAAACCAAAGCAGGTGGCCGCCACTTTTTTTGTATGGACACTAAAACTCAAGGCAGAGTCTAGCCACACTCCCAGGTTTTTTACCTCTGACACTGGCACAGGAGTCGCACCCAATTCCGAAGGCCACCACCTATCACCCCACAGGTCCGTCCGCTTGCCCACGATCATGACCTCAGTTTTTTTAGCATTCAATTGGAGACAGTTGATATTCATCCATCTAGCCACTGCCGATAGTCCATCCCGGAATCTGGGTGCATCCAGGTCGGAGTCCCCACTTAGGACGACCGCCAGCTGCGTGTCGTCTGCATAGGAGACCATAGTCATACCCCAATGCTTGACGACATCCGCTAGCGGCCTCACATATAGATTAAACAATGTGGGGCTCAACGACGAACCCTGAGGCACACCCATCTCCAGCGAATAGGACTTAGATTCAAAAGGCGGCGTGGCTACCTTAAAGGTCCGACTAATGAGAAAGGAACGGAACCAATCAAGAGCAGGGCCCATAACACCCACCTCCCTGAGTTGTTGAATTAAAATCCCATGCGAAACCGTGTCAAATGCGGCACTGAGATCCAACAATAACAGTGCCGCAGTCTGACCTGAATCAAGCGTAACACGCAGATGTTCTGTCATAAAGAGCAGGGCGGTCTCGGTGCTATGACCAGCACGAAAACCATTCTGGGAAGGGTCCAGAATGTTTGCCCCTATGAGGTGTTTAGTCAGGACCTCGTTCACATGGGACTCGACAACTTTGGAAGCCCAAGGGAGGAGGGAGATCGGGCGATAGTTCTCGAGTTTAGATGGATCCAGTGTAGGATTTTTTAGAACGGGTGTTACGACAGCCTGTTTCCATTTAGTTGGAATAACACCCGTAGCAAGCGAGAGGTTTAAAAGATGGCATAATGGAGGAAGGCAGATAGTGGCGGAATCTCTAAACTGAGCTGGCCTCATGGGATCCATAGGCGAGCCAGATTTACCTTCTGGGCTAGTTTTAAAAGTGTGTCCATTGATAAACTAGGAAATACCTCCAATGTGTCACCTATGATTGGTGTGGAGCTGGTACATTCAACAACTGGCTCAGAAGTGGGAAAGGCACGGTAAATGGCTTGAATTTTTTCAAGAAAAAACAGAGCCAGATCTTCACAATGAGCCACCGAACGAATTTCAGCCGAATGAACTTTTTTAGCCATCAGGTCCTTTAGGACCTTACAAATTAGTTTGGATGGATTAGGACTTGCTCTGAATTCATGTGAATAGAAGGCAGCCCGAGCTCTGCACACAGCTCTGTGATAGTGTTTGACTGTGGAGAGATACCTTGATTTTTTTCCGGCATCATAAGACTTCCGCCACTCCCTTTCCGCCTGTTTACAAGCCTTTTTTACCAGTGTCAGGGAACTGTCGTACCATGGGCTGGGTTCTCTGGACCGACATTTCGACCAGGCAGCAGGGATCAGTATGTCCAAGGCCTGAGAGACCCAGTCACAGAACAAATCATACCCAGATTCAACACTGTGAAAAGGGCCAAGCGGATTCGTAAGCAACAAATGGTGAAAGTCCTCCAGCTTAAGTTTTTTCCAATGACGCTTGTACACTACTTTATCCTGGGGCTTATACGGATATTCAGCAGTTGAGAGCGAAATTTTAACCAAAAAATGGTCGGACCAAGCAACAGGGCTTGGTATAGCTACCGTGGCCCCTGACAAATTAGTAAATAACGGGTCAAGTATATGACCACCCACATGCGTTGGAAGAGTGACCAGCTGATTAAGCTGGAGAGCCTCTAAATCCGCCAACGTGCTGCTGATAGCCAGGATGTGAGGGCAATCAAAATGAAGATTGAGGTCACCCAGGATGCTAAAATAAGCGCACCCCAATGCAAGCGAGCTAATACATTCCGGGAGAGCCTTTCGAAATGCAGTGTCGCATCCAGGGGGACGATAAATAAGAAGACCAGATAGTGCAAAATGATGGGAAATAGAGATCTTAAAAAATGCACTTTCACATCCTACCAGGTTTACTGCCCTCCAGTCACAAGGGTAGCAGGATTTGACAGCCACAGCAATTCCACCCCCCCTAGATGCCCGATAAAGGGTATGGATGGAATAGTCTGAGGGGAGGGCCAGATTCACCACTGCGGTGTCAGCTTCCTGAAGCCAAGTCTCCGTCATAAAAAAGACATCAGGTGTCTCATCACGTATAAGATCCCATATTTCTAAGTGATGCTTCGATAGGGACCTAATATTTAAATTCCAGATCGTAATGTTTCGAGGGGTTATTGACCTATTACCTGAAGGCTTGCACGGAGACGGGTCCGTTAAAGCGGAGATTAGGGAGGGTTCATTTAACGACCAGTTACAGCCGGCGCACCTATACTGACCACGAAGGGGGCTGACGGGCTCACAGACACACCGTGAAGCCACCCCTCCCAGGTACAGCAACTCTTCCCTGGAATATCCCCTCGCGACAGCCATCTGCACAACGGATATGTACCACCTACCTATAGAGTCTTCCGCACCTCGTGCCTCCTTAGCGCTGACGGGCGCAGACGGGCAGGACTCTGGCACGACTCAGGCACAGGAAAGGCACTCCCGCTGCACGCAACCGCTGCGCGCTTGAGGGCTGGTTTAAATAGGGTGCCCGTGTGTGTAGAAGAGCGCAAGACCGCTCAAAATGGCGGCCCCAGACGTCCCCGACACCACTCCAAGATGGCGGCCTAATCCCCCTAATGACGTGCCCCACCAGGACCGGACCCGCTAAAGCAGCGGTGGTACAACAAATTTAAATGCGGGTAAGAGGGAGGGTGCCCTATGTTAAGAACAGGGATAAACAAACTAAATAGCAACAAAAATACTAGAATAGGTAGTTTAAAATACGAGCGCTACGCGCCTTTGCCACAGCACACAATGCGCGCGTCCTAAAATGCTCTGACGATCCGGGTTACCTTGTCCAGGCTGACCCCCTTGAAGTACCGCCTTAAATAGGGTGCCCGTGTGTGTAGAGCGCTAGACCACAAGATGCACAAGATCCCTGAATGGAATTGGGGGGCTAGTTTGTGGTGGCATATCTGTAGTGAGGGTAGGGACACTCGACTGGCCGTAGGCACGGGGGACAGGATGAAGTATCCCCTCAATGTAGGAAGCCCTTGTAAGGAAGTATGGTCTGACCCCTGAAAAACACAGACAGAAGTTCAATGATAGTCAGAAACTGGAACAACAGACCTGGGAGGGCTGTGTGGATTCATTTTGCAAGGCACTGAAAGCTTGGGTGAAGGGCAGTGAAGTACAAGATTATCAGAGGATGTATAATTTGATTGTGAAACTGCATTGACAGTAAGCTCACTGACCCCAGAGAGCTTGCTAAGGAGGTGGACCACTGGATCAGTACCAGGCTCCATAAGCAGGTATCTGGGGAGATCACCACAAGGGTGGAAAGGGTCCCCAACAGAAGAAGGAGGGGGGGAGGGACAAACATAACAGCAAGGAGTTCTCTAAAGGTCCCCAATATAGATCTACGGGTCAGGACTCCAGTCCCCAACTGAGAAGAAGAGGAGATGGTTCCCTGACAGTAAGCCTGCATGGATGGCAACCCCAAAACCCACCAAGGGTTAGGATTGTCACCAGGAAGGACACTTCAAGGGGGATGCCGAGTGTCCCAAGTGGGCACAGCCCCCCACTGGAGGGTAGTCACTGGGCTTGGCTAGTGTTGCGCTTGGGAAGGAGATTGTCTCAGATAATGTTGGGGTCAAAGTGGAGGTTACCCTAGTGTCCTCGGGTGATGGAGAGGTGATGCAGAGAACTCACATGCTTAGTAAGACAAAGAAGTATAGGCAGTGGGTCACCATCAATGGCAAAGGGTGGAGACTCAGAGAGATACTGGATCCAGCTTGACAAACGTCATATGTCATCTGGTATACTCAGACAGGTAGTCCCTCATGTATTTGACCAAGTTGCTGCAGCTGACAACCATGAGAGTCACTATCCAGTGGCTCCGGTTTCTTTTGAAGGGGAGATGGGTCTCAGGTTCCTTAAGGATAGCTGTGAGTCCGTCCATGCATGTGGAGTATTTGCTGGGCAAGGACCTCAAGCACACCTTCTGAAAGGACGGTTGAGCTCAGGTCCCACTTGGAGATGTTAATCATGATGTCAGCCTATTCAGCAATGCATGTATACTCAAAAATGAGATCAAGTCACTGTTGTCGTAATCTCTCGAGATAACCTCTCCATCAACCCTGAGTAAGAAATACGTGGTCAGACAGGCCCTGCGACCTAGTCCTGAGGCTACTGATTGACAAATCACAGGTGGGATGGCACGTAACCAGCCAGATGAACATGCAAACAGTAAAAACCCAGATTAATCCCACAGATACTAAGCAACATTACAATGGTCCCAGGAGATTGGACCCAATAAGGCACATATGGCTGAAGTGGTGCACACATTCCCAAAACACCATTAACTGATAAATAGATACCACATGAAGTTAGAAACACTCAGCAAATCAGAGCATAGCACACATAGTACATGCAGTGATCACGCACTCACCATACCAAACATCTGGACACTTCACCCACTGGCTCTCATTGTGTTGAAGCAATGTCAAAACCCACCTGCATTCACTATCAAGTGGTCCTGATTTACACCCCATAATTAGGCCCACATTCCCTTCTCTAAAATAAGATCTAAATTGTTTTATTATGATCCAAAAACTGTGTATATAATGGCACTCAGAGTGAATGTATGTTGAGACAGTCCTCAGACTTATTTTTGTGGATGTTTCCTGGCTCAAGTGTTTAATTAAACCAACTATTCCTGTTTTGCCAAATGCCTCTTGTCTTTTGTTTTTTCAAAGTAAATTCATATTCCAGCACCATTTTGGTGAGCCATATAGGAGAGATTGGTTCTTCGAGCCCGACTGCAGCCGAGGGAAAAGGACCCTCCCCGAACGGATTCAAATCTGCACAACAAGAAAGGCAAGCAAATGCCGCAAGTGATTGAAAGTTCTGCTGAATCTGTGGGGCAGAGGTCTGTCCTGAAGCTGCCGTCAGTGGGTAAGAGACTACATATGATCCTTAATCCCAGCATTTGGCATATGGAAAACTAGGAAGAAGCTCAGTAATTTAACTAGAGGGCCCTGCCACTAACAGAAATCTTATATATTGCCCACTTCATGGGTCCAAAATTACTCGGTGCAAGGCGGCCTCGGAAGCTATCCCGCAGAGGTCACCTTTCTTCGATAGCCAACATGCAAGGAGAGGTGAAGTTTTTTTGCCACTTGGACCGCTGGGCATGACACAGTCGGTTCCCTTATTCCCTGGGCGTAATTCAGGATTGAGGCATCACTGCCTGGACCACTGGGTGTAACACAGAAGAAACGCATAGCCCCTGGGTGTGATACAGGGCCATCACCTCGATCTTATTTTTTTAGTCTAAAGGGTTTTCTCTGTGCTGTCACGGGTAAAAGAAAGAAGTGAGAGGTGTTATTCGCTTGGACCATTGGGTGTGCCACAGAAGGTACGTGGTGGATGTGACATTGGGTGATTTGGACTTTAGGGAAAATTTGGATCTTGGAGACTAGGTGTAGCTTGTTTTTGGCCAAGGAGGGTCTGTGATTTTCAAGTTGTTCCTTCTTCTCTGCTTAAATTGTTACTATCTTTGTCCCAGAGCCTATATTGACAGACTATCGGGCTCACTTAGGGCCACATGCATCAATGGAAAAATCGGTTGCAAACGGACAGATTCTTAGAATCTTCCCCTTTGCAACCGGTATTTTTGCATTTAGGATGCATCATCCCAAATGCAAAAAACGCAAATTGCAATTGCATTTAAGGAATCGCAAATTGCGATGCCTTGAATGCAATGCATTAAATAAAAAATTAGTGTGATTTCTCTATTAGGAATCGCAAATTACCATTGAACTAAAGTTGATGGTAATTTGCGATTTCTTTGAAAAATGCACTAAAGTCACATTTTACACACACATATGCCCCTTGGGGCATGTGTGTGCGCAACATGTGTAAAAATTGGAATTCCAGGGGTGTAACAGGGTATCCTTTAGGAACCCTTGCACCCTTGAAATTGCATGCACAATTTGTGAGTACCTATTGGGTACTCGCAAATTGTGCATGCAATTTCCATTGATTCTTATGGGCCTCCAGGCCCATAGAAATGAATGGGAATCAATTCCTTAATTGTGACTGGCAATTTGCGAGTCGCAATTATGGAATTTTAAGGAATCATTTTTTTTTTGCGATTTCTACATGCATTGCATTTTGCGATTTCTAAATAGCGAATCGTTAAAATTCGCTATTTAAAAATCGCAAAATGCGGGCTTGATACATGGGCCCCTTAGTCCTGTGTACCGCATAGAGTCTCCCCTCTTCATCAGGCAGCATGGGCTAGGAGCGCGCTAAGGTTTTTTGACAAAGGCACCTTGTGTCTGTTTTTACTGCTCTCTCTCTCTCTCTCTCTCTCTCTCTCTCTCTCTCTCTCTCTCTTTCATCATTTCTGTGTTCAGATGTTACATTCTTGATGTTTTGGATATTCTTGATGTTGTGGTGCTGGTAAATTAATACAACTGTGTTTTATGTTGCATGTTGTGTCTTGTTAATGACCTAATGTATGTGTGAAGAAGTTGCCATTTTCGCAAACTTCTATTCCATATCTGCTATTCTGCTGCTAACAATTTACAGTGTTTTGAATTTAACCATTGCACTTTATTCATTGTGACCCTTCATATGCATTGTTGTGCAATGCAGCTTTGTCTAAATATGAGCTTAGAGTAAGTAGTTATTGCTGGCATAATCCCGTGAACATATTTCCCCATGATCAGAGTATAAATGTAGGATTTTTTTGACATGAGAAGTTTGAGTATACCGTTCCCTTGAAAAGTTTCTAACTAAATGATGGAGTCACCACTAACCCACATGCAAACTAGGTTACCACGCAGGATAAAAAACTAGATAAGTTTTGCCGTGAATGGAACGCACACACTAAGACATAAGCATTCCCCTGGCCAGAGGGGGGAACATTTGACACCAACATAATAGAACACACAGGGACACATATTCGGACCAAATATGTCGGACAAAAGAAAGCTAGAAGAGAGGCACTGCTAGAACTGTTGGCCATCTTTGAGGCGACACAGACTGACAATCCCGTCTCAGACCACTCAAGTATGGCCTCTGCACCTCCCCCACGGTATAAGGGAGTAGAGGTGCTCTCTCTGATGCCTGGCATCCCAACTGCTTCTGCAAAAGTATACACCAATCTGCCAGTTGTGAGAGCGGGAGGGCCCCCCACCGGGCAGCAAGCCTCTAGATCTAGGACTGTGAGACTACTAGACTGGCAAACCCAGGTGATTCCAGCCTCTCCCCAGCTTGGTGCTAGGATTCCCTGAAGTTCGACCCTCCCCATTCATTGCATTCAACACATCAAGTCCCAGTGGCGCGGGGAAACCTCGCTCCAACCCATCCATTAGAACGCTCTCAGTTGACCGGGAGGTTCATAACAGTTCTGGACAGTGACACCACTAGTGGGGGCGAAGAAGTAGGTCCCAGTGTCCCGGGGTCCAACATCGAGGGGGAGCCACATGGCATACTCCCCCAGGGTATGCTCAGGCATCGGGAGAGATGACAGAAAGTGAGTATGAGGGCAAATTCCTACCAAGAGAACATCACACAGCACTGAATGAAGGAGGCAGCCCAGGCAGGAGTTAGAGGAGAGACACAAGTTAAGGATGGGAATAGCTGTGGGAGCATCAACAGAGAAGAGAGCAGCACAACCTCCATCGGGGGAATGGGTCCAGGCCCAGGGTTCCACATGGAGAGGAGTCTGAAGTTGAACCAGAGGAGAAGACCCTATTGGGAACCCAGGCCTCACCAGACCATCAGCGTAGAAGAGGGGCTGACTAGGAAATAGGGGATCAAGATAGCTAGTTCAAACTCAATTAAGGTTTAGTAGAGGTAACACAGTCCCTTTCCACGCACTCAAGGAAAGCAGCGGAGAAGGCGTCTGCCTTTCCCACGGAACGCACCGGTCAGACAAACTGACCCCCAGAAAGATAGTGACTAGAGAAGAAGGTGAGGTCTTTGTGCGACCATTTTGCCACCTGATAGCCCGTTGGACTGAAAGGAAGGGTAAATATGATAGACCATGGCTGGAGGAGGAATTCATCCCACCAGAGGACATGGCCATTGTGGAAGACTGCATCCGGCACATGGGTGGAGATCCCAAATGGAACTTTTCCTACATGTAGGATTGCCTGAGAAGATGGGAGCACTACATTGGTGAGAAACCAGCGGGGCCACTCCAGGTCAAAATATGCCTGTTATTTCAGAAGGGCATGACAGGGACCATCGATGTGCCATAGGGTCAAATGGATAAAGAAGGGCTCAACTGCCCCCATTGATGGACGGGGCAAGAAATTGGATCTTGTGTTTTGAGAAAAATACTGTAGGAATAAATCTAGCAGTAGGCGATGTCAACAGTCTGCCCAGCAGCTTCATCGAGGAGCAGCCCAACATGGTGTTCCTCCAAGCCTGCCTCCGTGCAGTCACGCTGAACAACACCAAGCATGGTGAGGCCACATTCAATTTTTTCAGGGACCAGATATTGGCGGCCCTGAAGGAAATGTTCCCTGACTACCCAGATGTAGGAGGATTGATGGAAGAAAGTATGAAACCTGGTGTTAGACCTGTCAGCCCTAGGGTGGTCTTTCCCTGTGTTTTTTCCCTTGCCTCATTTTTTCCACCCTCTTTTTCGTTGGCCTTAGGTCTCCAAGTGCCTTTCCATTGCTAATCAGTGTTAAGGTGCAGGTGCTCTCTTCCCCCAATATGGCTGCCACAGGCCCCTGCTACTGTGGAGTGGCCTTTTTAGTAGCACCCTAGTTGCCAGGAGCTGGCTGGGACCCTACAACATTGTTGCGACACCAGCCTGCCTTTTTGTCCTATAGCTAGAGTGGGGAAGCTCCTGGAACTTGCTGGAACTTTCTAGAAGAAGGGTGGGGTTTACTTTTGCCGCCTTAGAGGGTGGTCACCTGACCTAGGGATACTTAAGGAAAGGAGGGAATATCTTTAGTCAGTTGGGGCGACGCAGACCTGGGGGAACCTACGCAGGAGTTTTAGGCGGTAGGGCCTAGTCAGGGACCTATGCCACTGAAAGTGACAGGGCTTAGGTGCTGCCTTTAAAAGTTGAGTGAGGGATCCTGAACTAGCCCACTGATCTGGCCCAGCGGGAGAGGAACCCAGGAACCACCTACCAAGCCTGACTAAGAACTACCTAGTCACCAACTCAATCTACCCCCCCCCCCCCAAGGAACAAACCCGCTAAGGGCGCCAGAACCAACAAGCGCCAAGAAAATCTACTAACTTTACCACAGAACTGCTGGGGGATCAGCCAGGTAACAGCGCAGTGACACCCCCGCGCTCCCTGGCCCCACCTGGGATCCCCCCACCCTTCACCCACGTGTCACTGTCGTGGAGCCTGCCCCATTAACCTGCCCTGAGCTGTAGCGCTCCCCCTGTGGGCGTAGGGATCGCTGGGCATCGATCGAATTGCCCCCAGACGACAGCCAGAGACTTGCTTTCCCCCAACCCTGTTGGGGTACCTTCCCGTCACTCACCGCTGCGGCCCGGGGCCGAGTAGCTTGTCCCCTGACATCCACGGGGGCCCGCGGGGAAGACCGGGGCCCCGCCGCGACCAAAGACGGCCGCGCGACGCAGGCCGTAACTGGAAGAGGGCCGCCGTAGGATAAAGAAGGCCGCTCTAGGCCTTGAAGCCATCACCCACCATCACGTGATGGGGGCGGACTGCTCAACGCCGCCCCCACTGTCTGGGGAGAGATTGTGGAGGCCGCACCCCCGCAGGCAGCGCTAGGATTGGTGGTTGCAGGCGCGCCTCCCCTGCCGAAGGCTCGCGTGAAGGAGGGAGACCCTCTCGATGGCGGGACCGGCGCAAGGGCCTAGCTGAGGCCGAAGCTCAAGGTAACCCCCCGAGCACGTGGGCGGGAGGCCCCGTGGAGGCCGGAGCACGCCCCTCCCCCAGGGGGGATCCCCCGTCACGTCGGTTGGCCCCACATCCCTCAGAACAGGGCCCGACACCGGCCGACGACATTTGAGGGAAGAAGGTGAGACGGTGTACCCCCACCCGGCCGGCGGCCGTGCCAAACACGTGTCGAACATCTGACTTCCACCCAGGGGGAATGCTCGGAAGGAAATGCCCAACTTAATGCTTGGAACCCTTGCCCTATTTAGCGCTTCGACTAATGGATTAAGCGCTATGATTAATTGCCATGAGTAGTGCGTTGCTCCATTAGATGTGTAGGAGTAGCGCTTTGACTTCGTACCAGGTGTAGCGCTTGAAGTCCATGCCAGTTGAGCACTGTAAAGACTTGTAAGGCTTGATGCTCTACTGAGATTACCCGTTGAGCGCCTCAGTGAACCGTGATGTTTAGCGCTCCAGTGATAGGATGATTAGCGCTTCAGTGATTTACAATGTTTAGCGCTTCAATGACCTGCAAGGTTTAATGCGCCAATGTAATGCCATGTGTCAGGCTTCAATGTACTGCCATGTTTTGAAGCGCTATTGATTTGCTATGTGCAGCGCTAGGTTTAAATGCCATGTGTTGCAGCGCTATTGATTGGCTATGTGCAGCGCTATGCTTAAATTCCATGTTTTGCAGCGCTATTGATTGGCTATGTGCAGCGCTATGCTTAAGTGCCATGTCTTGGAGCGCTATTGATTTGCTATGTGTAGCGCTATGCTTAAGTGCCATGTTTTGAAGCGCTAATGAATTGCTATGTGCCGCGCTTGGCGTAAACGCTGTGTTTGACGCTCCCCAGGATCACCAGGTGTCGCGCTTTGATTCAATGCCAGGTTTTGATGTTTTAATGAACTGCCAATCTATTCCTAATGAAATGCTTTTGATCCTAATGTTGATCTAGATAAAACTGATTGGTTTTATTCAACCTACTGTGTGGTGTCAATTATTGCGTGCGTTTCCTGTCTCAGTGGATGTGTGTGCTGTATGGTCACTTTACACGTAAGCCTTTGGATGCCTACCTGCTCGCGCCACGCTACCCCCATAGGGCCTGGTGACCCCCGGTCCTACACCTGGGGAGACAGTAACTGTCTTTTTTGACAGAATGAGGGAACGATAGGGACAGGAGACAGGACAGCCGTGGACTGGCACAGGCTCCCAGGTCGCATTCTTCTATAACATCCTCAAAAAGGGACTGCCCACCGAAATTCAGAATAGACTGAACAGTGAAGTAGGATTAGACACCAAATCCTGGTGAGAAATACAGGCCCACATATTACACTACTGCAGAAAGAAACAGGAAAAGGACAGGGAGAAACAGGAGCAAGCTCAACGAGACACCACTAAGCTGGTCCAACACAAATTGAAAAGACCGCTCTCAAGGGGGCTGCATTGGCCGCAAGCATGCAAATGGCACGAGTCTTCAAGGGAGCTCAGCCTCAGAACTCCAGAGCGTTTTCACCCAGTCCTAACGGCAGAGGTCAGGGAGACTGGCAGCAGCCAGATCTCAAAGAATGTTTCTATTGCCACTGAATTGGACACATGTTCAAAGATCCTGGTTAAAACTGTATTCTGAGAAATGATTGATAAGCCTAGGCCAGTTACCGCAAAATCCCCATCCACAAATTCAAGCCTACACCAACCTGAATGCACCTTACATTCAGTCACAGCAAAATCAGTTAGCGACTACACCATCATAAGCAGGTGGTTGGCCAAACACGCGACCACAGCAGCAGCAGATATGGAACCCATCCCAACAGGGACAGGGACCACAACCACAGCAGGGAGGGGTAACCATCTGGGGAGGCAACACCTTCGCACCAACACAAAACTCAAATACGTAGTAGATTCCAATTTCCAATGCAGAACATACACTTCACGTACACCTCAATACACATTTTAGAATAAAGATAACATTAATTTTAAGACTTCACTTGCGTTCAGGAAACTCAGGGCTGCCATATGTTGTGTCGATCTGGAATCTGCGCTAGAGTCCGCCATTTGGGTGCCTGTGAAGCCTAGGCCCCACTCTGCTGCTGATCCCCCAGGGCGGGGTTGGCTGGCCACACCCTGGGGGGAGGGCAGTCTGATGAGTAGGCAGGGTGGCTCCAGCGACCGGCGCAAAAGAACAGGCACCCAGGTCCCCCCACCCAAGTCACTAGGATGGGCCTTAGGTCCATCCTTGAATTGCCTCCAAGCCAATGGAGGTCCTTTTTTGGTTTCAAAACAAGGGTGATTTTCCAGTATCGGGAGCCAGATTTTCTATGCGTGTGGGATAATGGTGCCCCCATAAAACTCCAACCATTCACAAATCACTGCATGATGCCGAGTCAGTAGGGAGTTTATCGGAATAATCGCCAATCCCAGTCCACTAACCGCATCGGGCGAACTCTGACGAAATGTGGCCTTGCTCTGGACTCTCCATTAAGCAACAATCTGCCTCCTCCCTTCCCTCAAAGTTCTCCAAAACACCCAAAGCCTGCTTGGCTGGTCATGTCCCTCCAAAATATCAAAGGTAGCATATCACAGAATTGGAAGTCTCTGGCCACAGCCTGGGACAGGAGGGTATATTCAAAGGGAAAGGGAGAGGGGGTGCCTCAAAGGGGAAAGGTCTGCAAAAATCAATCACAGCTCCGTGCCAGGTACTCAGAAATAGGCTCACCACCGTACCAGGCCTAATGACCAATGACCAAGCTGACAGCACACAAGACCTTACACACACTGTCTAGGGAAGCAAGTAAGACCAATCTTGGCCACCACCACAGCAGAAACACGTAGGGACAGTGGAACAGCTCTCTGACCCCTCCGGTACACGACAATGAAAATAACCAAATCACATGAGAACCTAGGGAAGTGCCTAAAAGACCTACAAAAAAGAAGCCCACAAGAATCCAAAAAGAAGTCTCTAGAAAATGGGCGTGACCCGGACAACTGGCACCAATAGGGGGAATCAGCCCTGCACGTAGCATGCCGGAGCTAGAGAGGCAGACACTTGATCTTAGAGCACTGTGCAAGCATTAACAAATACCCAATTACGATCCACCCCCACTTCTACATTGTCCTGCGCATCCACAGGTCAAAAGACATCGCCTGCATCAATAAATTATCTCCACTCACATTAAGGAAGGTAGGAGGCTAGAGGTCTGAAACCACCCATAACAATCAGATAAGTAGACAAGATCACCCGCTTACTGAAACGTCCCTTCCCGTTGTGGTGATGGGAGAGACAATGGCTTATGAGTAAAAGACCCAGGCTAACCATGAATGAGTACTTACCACTGAATTTCAAAATAAATACCACAACTGGGGCCACCTTCCGGTACCCCACCAAAATTGTGCAAATAAAAATAAAGAGAGCAAAACCCCCAAAAGGAATGGTACAGGAAGTCCCAGGGTTGATTTAGGATGATACAGAAGGAAGCATGTTTTTCTAAACTAACCTTATCCAACAGGTCTGCAGTCGAGCCACAAGTGCACCACCTTTACAGCAGCCCACCACCTCTGCAAAGACTACTTTCCGAACCCCAACCAGGCCCAAGTGCACTAGTCAAAGACCACAGACTGTGTTTTTACGGACATTTGCAAACAAACTCTTTTTAGCACTTTCACCAAAGCAAAAGAAACCCAGATCATCAGAAGACTACATATGTCTCCTTTGGAAATCATCCCAAGACCGTAAATGTTCAAAAGTTATGTGTTATTGTACCCTTGTATACCCTCTGTTTAGTGTGGGTGTGGCCGCATCCATCTCTAGCCAGAAATCTGCCTAGTTAAATGGAGCCTATCCCGACATTTCTACAGCTCTTGCGCAGAGGTCTCTTGCACACCACTTCCAATTTCACTGAACCAACGCTAGTATTCCACAGGCACTACTCAGTGCACTCTTACACAATACTTGGTGTTAGCAAATGATTGCTGTGGGTGCCCAGACATCAGCCAGGTCATGTTAAATATGATCACTGATAACACACGCAGTAGGTGCAGACAGGCTTTATTTATTTCAAGAGGGAGCCCCCGAAAGAGTAAAATGCCTCCTCCACCTGTACCTATGTAGGATTAAGGCCAAGATACAACTCAATAGAGTAGAACCTCATCGAGTAGTAGTAAACCTAACTCGATACAAGACCAATCCAACAGCACTATATCTTTACACCGAGCCTAGAGAGATTCAAACAGATCTAGATAGAATGCGCAGGCAGGGCACCATAAGGGAGGATACTGTTTGGCCCGAGACATTCCTAAAAAGAGATTCTTGGAGGCAGCAAAGCCACAGTACCAGTGCACAAACACATTCAGTCCCACTTCTGTTTGTAGTCCCAGGGTGGCCCTTAGCATGTCTGGTGCAGTTGTCATTAATAACAAATGGACGCCAGACATGGAGTTCCACTATAGGGCCATCCACCTCGATGAAACAAAGGGAAATGAGTTACGTTGGGGAGGGTTAAATTCCAGCATACATAACCCCTGTCAGGAAATATAGGACACTGAGATAGATAGGTACACGCAGTTAGATGGGAAGGAGCAGCCCCTAATTGTACACTGTATTCCTTTTGTTTCAGATGCAAAGGAATGATTCCACTCGGCATATATGAGAACTGCGGAGCAATACTGCTCATAACGGACATGCAATGGGGCACCTCCACACTGATGGATCTGTACTGGCATTTTGGGGAATTCACATATGCTCAGCTCATCCCCGTATGGTGTGACCTTCGCTCCCTCATCAAACCGGGCTAGGACAAGGGGCCAGCTAAGTTTTGGACATTCCTTACTGTTCCCTGACGCAAGGGGATAGAGTCCCGTTGTACCTGATCACTTTGTTTGTGCAACATGCTTTCTGTATTGATGTTACAATGTGCCTTTTATTTATGTATAAAAACTCTATTTACTGTTAAGCGCTCTGATACCCGCAAGGGTCTTGTTCGCGCTCTATAAAACTTTTCAAATAAATAAATAAAATAAATAAACATACACACCCCGAACCTGGTCATTCCTAGAGAAGATCTGTCAGAGTTGTACCAACATCCGCTACAGAAGAAAACAACTGTATTACATCAGGATTGAGAAAAAAGAACTGCCGATTATCTTAGTTGGGCTCAGTACAAGGGCATTCCAGAAGAATTCAGACTGTTTACTAACACACAAGCAAATGCAGGAGGGTCTGTACCCTTTTTCACCGTGCAGACGAAAGCAAACAGCCGCTAGTTACAAATAACCAGGTGGGAGCTGCTGAAAATGATGAACAGTATTGAGCTCTGTCTTAACACAATCAAGGAAGAAGTAAGAGCCATCTGTCTCATGGTGATGCAACACCGATATGTATTGGACTTGATGACATGGGTGTGTACCAAAATTGGTGCATCCTGCTGTACTTTAATCTCAGGCATTGTCTTGGATAATAGGACACTCACGCTTGCCATCTGTTAGAAATGGGGGTCTCTGGTTGGCAGTGGATGGCCACCGTCCAAGCAGGGACCCTTCTTTCTAAGTCAGAGTGAAGGGCTGCACCCCCTTGACAACCCCTTGTCGCAGCAATGATTTTCTGGCCCCAAACGTGCGGGGCGATGATCAGGCCAGCGAGCCTTCAGTGGCAGCGATGCGAAGATTTTCTTTACGCTCTGTAGGTGTAGCGATGATTTTTAGGCTTTAGCGATAATTTTGAGGCTTTAGTGATAATTTTGAGGCTTTAGCGACGAAATGAAGTCTACTGGTCCTGAGACTTCAGTCAGGGGGCTAACTCTCTCTCTAGCCCTTGGGTGATTGCAGGTTCAAGATTAAAAAGTTCTCTTACAGCTCCTTTTCCCTCCTTTTTCCAGTCCAATGAAAACTACTACAGGCCAATCCAGGGAACAGCACACAACACCAGGACAGTCCTCTCCTGCAGCTTTCCTCAGTTCCATGGACAGAGGTTCGTCTTGAAATCCAGGGGCAATACAAATTGTAGGGATTTGGGCACAAATATTTATACCCCCAAAGTCTTTGTTCTTAGAAGCTACAAGTCACTGAACCCAGCCAGAACCAGTTCTGTTCAGCCCTGGAGCACTTTGTTTACCAGGCTGCATCCTTCCTTTCAGAAAGATGGGACCTGCCCTCAGACGCACAGTGGGAGGTGGAGCCAGCCTTCACCTTGCCAGGCACAGCCATATTCAAGTGCAGGAGCTACCCCTCCCCTCACTCCAAGGCAGATCTCTCTATTCAACCTAGGTCTGACTCAGCCTGCTCTGTCCCTCCAAAACCAGACAGCCAATACACATAATAGCAGAGCACACTGGAAGGCTTAGGCAAGAAAGTACCTACATTCTAAAAGTGGTATTTTCAAACACAGAATATAAAAATAGATTTCACTAAAAGACGTATTTTAATATTCTGAGCTCAGGCATACTAAATTCATTTTTCCACCATGTTCTATGGGTCAGTTAGGACTATAGAATGTAATAGCCAAACCTCCCATTCTGGCCTATGGAGAACAGGTAGTCTTACAGTAGTGAAAAACGAAATTGGGTGTAATTCACTACCAGGACATGCTACACACATCAGAGCATGTCCTACCTTACACATACAATACACCCTACCATAGGGGTGGCTTACATGATGCCAAGAAAAGGTTCAGGGGCTGGGAAGTGGGTGCACTTCACAGCCAAGATGGCAGTTCTAGACTGCACACAGACACTGCAGTGGCAGGTCTGAGACGCACTTTACAAGCTGCTTCTGTGGGTGGCGCAAACCAGCGCTGCAGGCCCACCAGCAACATTTGGATTACCAGCCCTGGGCACACACAGGCCACGCTACTAGGGACTAACAGGTAAACCAAATAAGCCAATCATGAATATACCAATTCACACATCATATTTACAAAGGGAGAGCATATGCACTTTAGCACTGATCAGCAGTGGTAAAGTGCACAGAGTCATAAAATCAACACAAACAGGTCAGAAAAAATACAGGAGGAAGGCAAAAAGTTTAGGGATGACCCTGCAAAAAAAGCCATTTCCAACACCATCCAAACACTGCATCGATTGCAAAAGGACATGCGTAAGGAGGGAGGTGCCCAAAACAGGAATGGTATGAAGGCTGGTTTGCCTGGCTTCCCCAGTGGTTTACGGGACTGTGTACGCCATTGCTGCTGGTTCTTATTCATGTACTGTTTTTTGTGGTTTCCTACAATTGGGTATTTCCTGGTGTACAAATGCAGTCCTCAAAGTGGGTATAATGCAAATAACTAGAGAAGTAGTAGTAATTGAAACTGGAACACTACAAGACCCCAACAATGTGACTGCCATGAAGTGTGGGGTAGTTCAACTTGAGGGAAGAATGTTAATATTGATGTCAGTATACGTAACAATACATGTATATTAAACAATGAGATCAAGTCACTGTTGTCAAAATCTCCCAGGATTTCCTCTTTATCAAACCTGAGTAAGAAATGGGTGGTCAGCCAGGCCATGCGACTTAGGCCTGAGGTTGCTGATTGACAGATCACAGGTGGGGTGGCATGTAACCAGATGGGCAAACACGCGAACAGGAAAACCCAGATTAGTCCCACAGATAGGCAACAAAACCACAATGGTCCCAGAACATTGGCCCCAATGAAGCACATATGGCCAGACGGATGCACACGTTCCCAAAACACCAAAGAGTTAGATGCCACATGAAATTAGAACACTCAGCCAATAAGAGCACAGCACACACAGCACACTCAGCAATCATGTGCTCCCCATACCGGACATCTGGATACTTCACTCACTGGCCCTCATTGTGTTCATGCAAGGTTGAGACCTACCTGCAGTCACTATTAGGTTTCCTGATTTACACCCTGTGACTAAGCCCACATTCTTATCTCTAAAATAAGATCTAAATAGTTGTATGATGGTTCAAAGACTGTATATAATGGCACTCACAATAAATGTATGTTGAGAAAGTCCTCAGAGCCGTTTATGTGGATGTTTCCCAGCCAAAACATTTATTAAACCAACTATTCCTGTTTTGCCAAATGACACTTATCTTGGTTTTTCAAGGTAAGTTCATATTCCAGCAACAGAGATGTTAGGGTTGCGTGAAAGGGTGTGCCTGACCACATAGTCATTGGCACCCCAATGGGCTAGCCAGGAGGACCTGGAGTCTGGAAGAATGGCCCAGGTACCAGAAAAGGGCATGAGAAACCTGCTCCTGAAACGCCCACAGCCCTGGAGGAGGCTAACCCTGATGGGTACGTCCTGGAGCCTGGAGAGGAGGAACGTACCTGATCTGTCCAATTGGCAGAAGGAAAGAATTCTGAAAGGCGCAGAAGGAATGCCCTACACTTTTTTTTTAACCATATATTATTGGTATTTAATCAGTGTTGACACAAACATTGTTCCAATCTGATTAGTCTCTTAACAGATATGATTGGTGATCTACTAACATTCGTGGTCTATTATTGTCAACCGTCCCGTGAAACAAAACAATCCCCCTCTCCCCCCTTGAGTTGCATTTGAACAATTAGTACATGGTAGCAGCTTGCCAGCAGCTGCCCGTGCATGTGGGTCTCATCGGTCGTGCGATGCAGTGCCAGATTTTTGGCTGTGTTAGGTCTGCTGTCACCCCAGTTCATTGTCTGGGGCTGCTTCTGCTGCTCTAGGAGAACTCGCCTCGCTAATGTCCTCCTGCCCAGATGTTATTAGCTCACCTACTACGGTTTCCCATGCTCTGGCTCTTTCCATCTTGCCAATTCCCCGGCTGGCTTCTCGAAATAATAACCTGCTTTCTGCTCCCGCCCATCTCTCTAGCTCCCTTATCCAGGTGGTGATCTGTGGTATTCTCGGGGCCTTCTAGTTCCTGGCTCTCTCCCTCTTGGCTAGGACATAGGCAAGGTCCTGAAACTTCCCCGTCACTTTGTTCTTGGCTGTGTGTGGAAACCACCCCAATAGGAAGTTTTCTGGTGATTGTGGTAGCTCTTTATCAATCAAGTCGCCTATTACCTGCCGTATGTCTCCCCAGAAGGTCTGCAATAGGGGGCAGTTCCAGAACATGTGGAGTATGTGTGCCTCTCTTTTCCCCATCTCGGACAGGCCGCTGACTCCGCACCAAAGTATCTCCTAATGCGGGCCGGAGTTAAGTATGCTCTGTGTAGCACATAGTAGTTAATTAATTTAAAATGTGCGTTCCTGGACGCCTGTGGAGTTCGTTCTAGAATTTTCTCCCACTCTCTCTCTGGTATCTGCTTACCGAGTTCTTCTTCCCATTGCAGTTTCAGTCACTCTAATGGCTGTTGCACATCCTTCTGTATGGCCTTATATAGGCAGGATACCGTTTTAATTCTTCCTGCTGAGAGCGCGACATATCTGCACCCCGCAAGCGCTCGCGGCTCCGCACCCCCACTTTTCCAATGCATCCTAACCCTGCGCGTCAAGGAACTATGTTTCAGGAAATGACCCCCAGGTATCTCATATGCAGCTTGCAGGTCCTCAAAGTGTTGGAGCGTGGAGTCTCAGTATATGTCCCCCATCTTTCTCAGTCCTGCTTCAACCCAGTCTTCTAGCCCTGCCCAGTGTTTCCCCTGCGGGAGATATCGCAGCATTGTGAGTGGTATGTCAGAGGAGTAGGGAGTCGCAGCACCCACCTTCCTCAGGTACCTGGACCAGCAGCGCACCACCACCTTGGTAGCAATTGTGTCCCCAGTCGTAGCTCGCCAGACTCGTAAATTGATTTTTGCCAGGCTGGCCCTGTCCGGTGCGTCTGAGCATCGTTCCCTGTCTGGAATACGATCTGCCGCCAGTCATTGGATCAGCCAGTATAACTGAGCAGCTATGTAGTAGCTCTCGAGATCAGGAACCGCCAGCCCGCCCTCCGCTGTGGGGCGTCGCAGCGATGTCAACGCTACTCTCCGTCTGCCTGAACCCCAAATAAAGGACGTGACCATCCAGTCTAATTCTTTGAATATGGCCCGTGGGATGCATGCTGGTAGAGTCCCAAAATAATATAATAGGCGTGGCAGCGTTACCATCTTCAGGACCGCCACTCTCCCAGCCACAGAAAGTGGAAGTGTGCTCCAGAAGTCCATCGCCGCTTTCGCTGACCTCACTGCCTTACCCACATTGCCTTCCAGGAGGTCAATTGCGTTGTGGTAAATTTTAACTCCCAAGTATTGTAGGCAGCTAGGTTCCCACCGCAAGCGTTCCAAAGTAAGTGGCGGGGGGGTGTCTGGGGCTAGCGGATACAGGCTGGATTTTTGCCGGTTGACCTGAAGGCCAGATACGGTGCCAAAGCGGGCCAGCATGGCGCACGCCCATGCAATTGACCCGCTGTGTCGCGCAGGAAGATCAAAAGATCGTCCACGTATAATGCTATAAAATGCTGTCCTGTTGTCGTCTCTAGGCCCCTGTACTCCTGGCCGCTCCTGGCCCTGCACGCTAGTGGTTCCATGGCCAGACCGAACAGGAGGAGGGAAAGGGGGCATCCCTGCCTCGTACCTCTCTCCACCTTCTGCCTAGGTGAGATGACTCTTCCAGTGCGCATGCCTGCTGTAGGGGCTGTGTACAGGAGTCGCACCCACTTCAGGAATCCCTCCCCCAGGCCCATCTTGACCAGGACTACATATAAATACTGCCACTCTTTCAGCTGTTGAATGCCTTCTCTATGTCCACTGCGAACACTGCTGCATCTTGCTTATTGTACCCTTCAGAGTCCATTACTGCCAGGAGTCGTCTGATATTTATGGCAGTGTTCCGCCCCGGAAATAATCCCGCCTGGTCTGGCTGAACTAGATGAGGCATGTGTGGCAGTAAGCGAGTCGCGAGGATTTTGCTCAGGATTTTATAGTCCATGTTCAACATGGACAATGGTCTATAGGCCGTGTAGAAATGGGGTTCCTTCCCCGGTTTAGGTATGGGGATAATAAGGGCCTCTCTGGCACTGTCGGGTAGCTCCCCCAGTTCTCGGGCCTTCTGGTACATTGTGGCCAGGCGAGGGGTCAGCTCGTCCGCATATGTTGCATAAAATTCGGCCGGCAGACCATCAGTACCCGGTGTTTTATTGCGCGCCATGCCCTTGATGGCAACCCATATCTCCCGCTGCGTAATATCGGCCTCTAATAGTTTTGCTATCTGAGGGCTTAGGCATGGCAGTAGTAAATCAGTCAGGTAGTCACCCATATCCGCCAACTTGCATGTCTTTGTATAGAGTTTGGCGTAGTAGCGGGCAAAGACCTCATTGATTTTTCCCTGCATGAAGTGTCTAATCCCCCACTCATCCTCTATCTCCACTAGGGTAAAGCCCTGGCTCACCGGGTTCGTCAGCCATGCCAGGAACGATCCCGACTTGTCCCTTTCAGCATGTGTGGGTTCTAAATATTTCTTGTAGTCAAAGCTCCTGAGCCTCTCAGTTTGTTTTTCCACTTCCTACTTGGCATCCAGGAGTGCCCGTTTGAGCTCTGGGTGCCCTGGCCTTCTGCGCTCCACCTCCCTGAGAGCTGACTCTGCCCCCTCCACTTCCCTCATGATGACCCGCCTGACTCCCTTGGCGCGCGTCATACACTGGCCCCTCAAAACCACCTTAAAAGCATCCCACTCTGTGGTCAGGGATGCCGTTGTCCCGGTATTGAGTCGGAAATAATCCGCTATCAAGCCTCTAATCTCCTCTCTAAAGAACTGATCTTCCAGCGTGTCTGGGCAAAGTCGCCACGTAGGGATCGCCGCTGGCGGGTGCACCTATTTCAGGGACATGATCAGTGGATTATGGTCCAAAATGGTGCACGCAAGATATTCTGCAGCCGTGACTTGTTGTTGAGCATCTACTGAGCATAAAAGGGCATCCAGTCGTGCGTGCACCTCGTGGACTGCTGAGAAATAGGAGTAGTCCTTGCTTTGCGGGTTTAGGGTTCGCCATGCATCTAAGAGTTCCCAGCTCTGTCGCCAAGTAGTGAATGCATGGGAAGTGCGTTCTGCCTGGGAAGTTGGCAGCGGGGGATGGGACCTGTCCAGGAGCACGTTGTCTACCCTATTGAAGTTGCCCCCCACTATACCAGTACCGGCTTAGCGTCGCAAAGAATGCAGGCTGATCTACCTTTGGGGCATATACACTAATCATGGTAATTTTTCGGCCTTCCAGTCGCCCCTTGATGGCCATGTAGCAGCCCTCCTGATCGACTACTGAGTTTAGCAGCTGGAACGGGACTCCTGCTTGGACCCACACTAACGCCCCTTGTGCATAGACCAAGTAAGTGGTGTAGAAGAGCTGCCCTCTCCACCTTCTGTGTAATGCCTGCCCCTCCTTTTGTGTTAGGTGTGTTTCTTGTAGGAGAGCTATCTGGGCTCCCTGTCTCCGGATGTATGAGAGGACTATGTGGCGTTTAATCATAGTGTGCATGCCCCTGATATTCCAGGTCATGTATTTGTAGTGTTGTTTGTCAGCCATTGCCGAGTATTATCGAGGTCTGATCTCCTCCCAGGCTGAGTGGCACCCACTGCGCCCTTCCCCCATTTGAGCACGCATGGTATTTAACATTATGCAACTCAAGGTTTCTCTCCTAATACAACAATAAACTTGTCCCTGAACACCCACTCCCCTGGATAAGCAGGAAAAAAAGTCTACAAGTGACTGCTTGGAGGTCGATCAGTCAGTCCCAGGGGGTGGCTATTTGTCGAAGCTCTCCCAGTCTCTGCAGCCACCATCCCCCTCTGCAATGACAGAGGTCTTCCCCACAGCATTCCCCCCTTAGTTACCCCGGTACCTGAATGCAACTGCAGGAACGCCTCATAACACTCGAGTCCTGCACATCCCAGTCCGCCGTTTCTTGCCGTTAGATAATGTCGTCCGCCGTCTGCGGTGTGACAGCCAGGAGTGACTCACTCTGCGCCTCAGATTTGCTGGACCCACCCTCAGAGCCGGTGTCCGCTGCATTTTTGCTGTCTTCAGGAGGGTCCTGGCTCTGCACTCCACCGCTGATCCTGGCCACCACTTGCATCACGTTCAGCCGCTCGCAGTGTGTCTCTTCCTGTGAAGGCGCCAGAGTCTCCGCCCCAACCCTCCGATTCCTGGAGTGTGTTCCTCGTCGTCCTCCTTTCGCCAGGTTCCGTGGCTGCTCCACTCCATCATGGCGGCGTGCTCGGTCTCCCAGGTGCAGTATTGCAGGGCATCTCTCCGGGTTCCCCCCGCCCGTTGCGCCACTCCTTGCAGGGGGTGGAAGAGAGGGCACATCGGCACCCAAACCTCACACTGTGTTGTAGGTGGCCAGCGTTCTTTTGCTCCTACCGGGCACCGCCATCTTGGCTCGGTGTTCGGCCGCGTTCACCACAATTAACATTTTGGCGGTCTACAGCTGCGAGGGAGTCTCCCTGCTCCTCCAAGGCACTCCAGCTCCTTCCTTGGCTGTGGGGGTGTGCTGTGGGGTGTCATGCCCCGCATGGGGGTTCAGGATGGTCTTCGATGGTGGCTGGCCGATGGAAGCTCGCGGTTAGAGATGCTCACTCCATCGGCACCAAGCCCCCTCCCCCCCCCCCCCGGAATGCCCTACTCTCTTGGGCCTACGGCAGCAGGCCGAGACCCAACCAACTGGTGACACCTCTAGTGATCGCCTGATATACTAGTGAGCCCAAGGTTCCTGAGCCTGGTTCAAACCAGGTTTGGTGGTTCCCCAGGGTTACTGGGCCTTCCTACTGGAGCTGGCTCATAATGTGCCCCTGACAAGTCACATAGGGCAGATCAAGACCTTTGACAGGCTGGTCACTCACTTTTACTGGCCCCAAATGAGGAAGGCCTCAAACACAGTCTGCAGGTCCTGTCCTACCTGTCAGGCCTGTGGCAAGTCATGGGGGGAGCGCAAGGCTGCCCTGAAACTGTTTCCTGTTGTCGCACCACATTTGAAAAGGTGGTCATCAACATTGTTGGGTCTCTGGACTCCAAGACAGCCATGGGCAACAGGTTCATCCTGTTCTTGGTGGACCATGCCACCTAGTACCCGGAGACTTTCCCTCTGAAGACAGTGACTGTATCCGCAGTGGCCAGAGCACTGATGAGGGTCTTTACCCGTGTGGTGTTCCCCAAGGAGGTGGTGTCAGACTGGGGTACCAACTTCATGTCAGGGTACATGAAGGCCATGTGGAAGAAGTGTGGGGTAACCTACAAGTTATCCACTCCTTACCACCCTCAAACCAATAGAAGTGTTGAAAGGTTCAACAGGACCCTAAAGGGCATGAGAATGGGCCTATCAGATCCCATGAGGCAGAAGTGGGATGTCCTCCTGCCATGCCTTTTATTTGCCTACAAGGAGGCACCAAAGAAGGGGATTGGCTTCAGCCTCTTTGAACTTCTGTATGAGCACCCCTTGAGAGGACCTCCCAGTCCTGTGAAGGAGAGATGGGAGCAAGCTCCCAGGAAAGCCCACCAGGATGTGGTCAGCTACATGCTGGCATTACGGAACCAGACAAAGTGCTTCTGGAAGCAAGCGTAGGAGAATTTGGTAGCCAGCCTGGAGAACATGAAAAGTGGTATGATCAGGAAGCCAGTCTGGTCAAGTTTCAGCCTGGTCAAAAAGTGTGGGTTATGGAACCAATGGAGCACCGGGCCCTTCAAGACCATTGGTCGGGCCTTATGAGGTGAAGGAGGGCAAGAGTGATGTCCCCTACCTGGTGGACCTTAAGACTCCAAGCAATCCTTTAAGGGTTCTGCATGTCAATCGCCCCACTTTGAGAGGTCTGAGTTAGTCGTGCTCTAGTCTCTGATAAAGGAATGGAAGAGGAGAGTGAACTTCTCCTCAGCCTCCTTTCTTCTAAGGAGCTGGATGGGTCAGTGGAGGGTGTAGTCCTCTCCCCCACACTGACCCTAGAACAACAGAGAGACTGCCCCCAGTTGCTGGGGCAGTTTGCCTCTCTATTCTCCTTTACCCCAAGACTCATTAGAGGATGTACCCATGATATTGATACTGGGGACAGCATGCCTGTGAAGAATATCATTTGCAGGTTGTCCGATAATGTGAGAGCCAGAATTAAAGGGGAGGTCTCCAAGATGCTGGTGTTAGGGGTTATTGACCCCTTAAACCGACCATGGTCCAGCCCAGTGGTGTTGGTCCCCAAAGCTGCCCCTCCAGGTGTCGAACCCGAACTCAGGTTCTGTGTGGACTACCGTAGACTCAATGTGGTCACCAAGACTGACGCATACCCCATCCCCCAAGCTGAAGTGCTCATAGATCAGCTGGGAGTAGCCACGTTCCTCAGTATTTTCGAATTTACGTCTAGGTTCTGGAAGATTACCTTGACAGAGGGAGTCAAAGAGAGGTTTGCGTTCTCCACCCCAGAAGGGCACTTACAGTTCCGGGTAAGTAAAGTGCACTACATATGCCCAGGGCCTGTAAATCAAATGCTACTCGTATGCCTGCAGCACTGGTTGTGCCCCCCACTTAAGTAGCTTTTTCAAACATGTCTCAGGCATGCCATTGGATTGCAGTTTTAAAGATACACCTCTTGCCAGGCCCAAACCGTTCTTTTTAATACATATGAGTCACCCTACCCTAAGATAGGCCCTGGACTGCCCAAGGGCAGGGTGTAGTGTATCTAAACAGTTGAACATGTACTTGTAAGTTTTACCTGTCCTGGTAGAGAAAAAATCTTAACGTCTTTTACACTACTGCAAGGCCTATATCTCTCATAAGATAACATTGGGATTACCTTCTTACATGTTATAAAATTACATTCCAAATGGGAAGATATGACGTATTCAAGTTTGGAGTCTCTGGAACTATAATGTAAAATCATAACTTATGGTGAAGTCGGATTTTAAATTGGAATTCTGAAAACTAGGATTTAAGGTATTTTTGTTCAGCTGACCTATTTGGGCCCCTGTAGCCAGCCCGCACTCCAACGCAGTCGACCTGAACTTGAGACTTTGTCCCGTTCTGGCGCGACCAGAAATCCCCGGTAGGTGATGCCTGTTTCTAACCTCTATTTTTCAGTTTATTCTTTAAAAATTCATAACTCACGTTCTACATATTCGATTTTTGTCATTTTGGTCTTGTTTTATTTATTAAAATCAGAGCTATGTTTCTAAACTGGCACGGAATCATTTTGGTAAAGTGTTTTCACTGTTTTACTGTTTTGCACAAATACTTTACAGATTGCCTTCAAGTTATGCGTGACTGCTCTGTGCCAAGCTACCAGAGGGTTAGTACAGGTTTAACTAGGGTGTACTTGTGCCTTACCCTGACTAGGATTGCGGTTACTGCCTGAACAGGGCTTATAAACCAGTCAACCAGGAACCCAATTTCTAACCAAGGCCTTTCAGAAAACTCATCAAAACAGGTGATTTGAGGAGAGAAAGCTGGTCTAGTAAATTTGGCAAGTCAAATGATTTTGACTGTTGTGCTCAATCTCCAGGCATGGAGGTATAGATTGCTGATATTCTGGTGTAGGACGTTCCCTGTTGCTGAGACAGGAGGCACTCCCAAAACAATAGTTGGATCAGAGGACAAATGCCCAGTTCAGCAGTTCTGAGTATCACAGTCTCCTGATCCATTCCGGGCTATTAGGATGATTAGGACCCAGTTTACCCTGACTTTCCTCAGGACATGAAGCAGCAGAGGCAATGGCAGTAATGTGTACAGAAGACGTGTGGCCCATCGCAGCTGGACTGCTTCTCCCAGTGAATATTCTAGAGGGGGCAGTGTTTTTGACACATACATGATCTTGCCAGTGGCAAACAGATCTATACAGTACATTTCCTCCTGGTCAAAGATGGCCCATGCTACCTTGGGAGGAACATGCCAATCATGGTCTGTCAGACGACATCTGCTCAGCTTGTCTGCATTTGCATTCAAGGACCTCGCCACCTGGTTGATACCAAATGATCTTCTGTGGGTACATCAACCTCAAGAGACGTAGATCCTGTTGCCATAGGATTCAGAAAACCACATTGCTCTGTTTGGTACAATATCACATGGCGGTTATATTCTCCATGATACCTGCACCAGTGCTCTCTTGATTTTTGGCAAAAATGCTTTCAGGGCCAGGAGAATTGCCCAAAGCTCCAAAAGGCTGATGTAGAGCGTGCTCTCTGCAAAAGCCTTCCACAGATCAAATTGACGCTTCCCTGCCACCACATGAGATCATAAGCCATCTCGTGTGAGATCTGTATGTAGTCAGAGACTCAGCCCCAGTTCTGGGCCTATTGAAAGATGAGGCTCCCCTGCAGGGTTTGTATGTGCCATCTGGCTTATGAGATGGGGAGGATACATGAGGCCAGAAACTCAAGAAGCCACAGAGCGATGCTCACTAAGACCCAAGATTGAGCCTTAAATATCAAGATCATATCCTGGACTGCAGTGGTGGAAAGACCTTGAATTCTACAGTGTCCAGCATAGTCCCTTTGAAGGAAATTTTCTGCATAGGACTCATGTGAGACTTGGTTTGTTGAAGGAAAACTCCAAGGAGATCAAGAGACTGGCCATGAGCAGCCAGTCATCGAGGTAAAGGAATATATGTTTTTGCCCCTAAGATGCCCTGTGACCACTGCCATCAGTTTCATGCACATATGAGGGGACGATGTAAAGCGGAAGGGAAAGCAACAAGCTGGAAGTGTTCTGATCCCACCGTGAACCACGGGTAGCATTTGTAGGATTGCAGGGCAGTTACATGAAAGTATAGGTCTTGCAAGTCCAGGACCTATTCAGTCTCCAGGGACCACAGTATAAAGCATCTGAGTCAGCATTTTGACCTCATTTGTCAGAGATCCAGAATAGGCCTGAGGTCTTTCTTTAGCATGAGTAAGTAGCATGAATAGCACCCTTGAGGCATGGTTCACCGAAATTAGCTCTGGAGTGGGGAAACCAAAAGAAGGGACAAAATGAAAGGAAGGCCAAAGCCTCTTTGAATGATCTGTAAAACCTATCAGTCTGAAGGGAAGGATTTCTGGATGGGGAGGATATATCATATACTGCCCCTTACCAACTGGCTGTGGGCCTTCAAGGACAATAAAAGCAGCTCGGAGTCCGCTGGTGCAAGGGAGGAAGAGTTGAAAGATTGCTACCCCTTTGGAGTCAATGTCCTTGGGCGCCACTGTCTCCTCTGCCTAGAAAGGGCTGGGTTTGCTGCTTCACCAGCTGTGAAAGTTGGTGCTGCTGCTAGGATAGATCTCTGGAATAAGCCCTATATTTCTTGGACTTCTGGTGGAACTGTTGGCGGGGCCCAAATAACCCAAATATGTTGTGGCATGACTATTTTTTAATCACTCAAGCAAAGCACTGAGTTAGCCTTTTCATCGAAAAGTAAAACATTTTCAAAGACCATGTCCATGTTGAATGTCTGGATGTTCCCTGAAAATTCGGTTTATCATATCCATTGATGCCTTCTGAGCAACATATTGGTGCCAAGAGTACAGTCTATACAATCAGTAGTGTCCAGATTGGCTTATAACACATAATTTACAGAACCCTGTCCATATTGGATTGTTTGGGCAAGCGAAGCCCAGATGTCTTTTGGGATGGTAGGCAAGCTCTCACTGGCCATGGGCTATAAGGCATGGGTGAACTTGCCAGGTGGTGCACCACATGCAAATAACACAGAGCTAGCCTCGCTGAGGAAAACAATTTCTTTTTAAAGGCATCAATAGGTTTTTACTGTCTATTTGGGGGTTTGCAGGATAAGGCATCTGGATTGACTTTACTTGTTAATGCCTGGGCCACAAGGCTTTCATGCATGGGGTGTTTCTTTTGAAAGAAAGGGTCCTGAGGGCTGGTTTGTGCCGCCTGACCACAGGTGGACTAACTGGTAGGGCTGAGGATGGCCTTAATAAAGTAACCATGAAAGTGTGCATAAGAGCCTTCTAAAATGGCAACAGTGGCTCTCATGAAGTTGGACTTGGTTGAAGAATCTCAGTCAGTAGATTGTCTTTAGTTTTCAAATGAAGCCCGTTGCAAGTCTAGCATTTCTGTCGCTGTCATACTACTACAGCAAAAGAAGCACTTCATCCATTGGTGGAGCAGGTGGTGACTCCTGTTCGGTCTCTGGGAAGGTATCTCACCCACTGGCATTTTATAGCTTTAAGTAAAGCCGTTCATTAGTGTAGTGATGTGGGGAGCAAATTGTCCGCCTCCTCAGTGTCATGTGGAACATTTGGTATGTCTTGGACCACGTCAGAATCAGAGCTGAATAGCACCTCCAGCCTCCGGTAATACTGGTATTGAGGAAGAGGCTGATGCAGAGGGTCTGCTTGCATGAACACTGATTGCACCTCAGTAATTTCATAACGCAACTTAGGCCTTTTGCAGGACATCAGCTAGGGGTCAGAGACCGGCGTCGGGATCGTATCCAGTACTGGCGGAGTTGGCATCTGTGGATGGAATGTTCTAATGGGAAACAGCCTTTACCACGAAGGCTTTTCTACGCGTTACGTTTACAACGGTACACTAACCTCGTAAACGTCTTCACAACGCGTATTGCTTCCACGACCGTCTTTACCACGCAAGCAATGTTATCACGGAACGTCTTCTTCCTCATCCGAAAAAATGCATCAGTCCTTTTTTAGTGTCGGCGAAGACGTGCGAAAAAGGCAAAAAAAAGAAGAAAGGAGGCTTGGGGGGGTCTCCCCCCCAAAAAAGAAAAAGCGGGGTAAAGGAAAAATCGAGGTAAAGGCAATGCGTAGAAGAAACATTCCGTTGTAACGCATGCGTGGTAAAGGCATGCGTTGCAACGGAATGCGTAGAAACAACATTTATTCGTTCTAATAGCATTGTATCAAAAGCAATAGGGGGGAGAGTAGAGGTAGGCTAGAGTAGGGACCTGTCCTGCAACAGTACAATGTAAATGGTCAAATGAGGCACCCTCTAAAGGGAAGACAGAAAAAAAGTTCCTCACAATACCTTGCAGGAAATATATAACGAAAAGAGAAACATTTTTCTTTTCATAAAACCCTCAAGTTGTTTACTAACCGCGAGACACGGTCTAGTCTTTCCCTGGTTTAGCTGCGTCATACGCGCTTCACGTTTTACGTGTTCAAGTAGTTCCCCGACCCGGCCGTGACTCCAGTAACTTCGGAGCCACAGTCGAGCGCTGTCAGGTTTTCTCGAGAGGGAGTAGCCTTGACAGAGTAAGTAGGGCTGTCCTGCCCGTTATTCAGAACATACATTAGGTTGCATTATGATTCCAAGTAGCTCATGTTCTTTTTCCATTATTTTTCCATTTGGGCATAATTATAGGGTTTGACTACAGGCGTCCCTCTTCATACTTGCCGTTGGACTCATGGGGCCCAGTGATTGTCAAATTATAAGTATGAAACCTTCCTCCAACCCGTTTCGCTGGTGACATTTTTAATTACATGTTAAATGTTTGTATTGTCTTGTGCGTCTTGTTTTCACAGGTTCACGCACTGCGTGGGGTATAGTGCAATTAGCCATCTAACCACCACTTTATTACCATGTACTATAGACTACTATTCAGACCGTAAGGTTGTGTATTTTTTAACCTTTTCACTTTTATATCCATGCAGATTTTTTTATATTTAACACAAACCAATTTATTTGCTGTATATTTATTTTGACTTTTTCTTCATTATTATTGTGTTAAGTGTGACACTTGGAGTGGGAACATTATTTTTCCTCCTAGGTCCTGAAGAAATGCCTTGGGGAAAGGCATGAAACTAGTCGACCAGAAGGGAAATTATAGTTACTGATGCCTAAGGTTTTCCTGCACATTTCCAGATTTTAACATGCTTCCTTTGGGGTAGGGAATAAAATTTAGTTTTGAACCCACGAATTTGTTTTTTTTAAACCTTTTTTCATCTTAGCAAAAAAAAACACTCCCTTTGTATTCTATCATATGTGGTTAGGTGTATAGGGACCCCCTTCATTTGACAACAAAGCGCGCCCGCATATTCGCTGGTAACAGCACGCCCCTGTCCGTAGAGGACAGGAATGGACCATATGATGAAGCATGCTACCAAGGGGCAACCCGGGTGGGTGAGGGTTTTATGAAAAGAAAAATCTTTCTCTTTTAGTTATATATTTCCTGCAAGGTATTGTGAAGAACTTTTTTTCTCTCTTCCCTTTAGAGGGTGCCTCTAATAGCATCATACCCTTCTGCCTTGGGCTTCAGCCACCCCCCGCATGTATCTCAGCCCAGTCTGCTGCTGTGGGCTCGGCTGCCTGGAGTCTTATCGCCGGCACACCCGAATTTTTCACAGGTCTGTAAAGACCATTTGCATACTTATATATCTTTGCAAACTGGTTACCGAGGCTTAGTTTTCTTTTCCTGGTTCCAGTACCCCAAGGGCCCCCACTCTGCCTATTCCTTACATCGTATTTTACATTTACTGCGGTAGTGTGAGAATGTATTTCATGAAAAGGTATATAAAGAAGGGATGCCAAAAGAAAAATGCCAGCCATGTGTTGTTTAAAGAGCCTGCAAAGACCACCTCTTGACACTAAATTGGGATATAAATAAAAAAGTATGTATTCATTTGTAATGTGACTTTTCTGTCTTTGTTCACTTTAATTATCAGTCATGGATCATTCAGGCAGCCCTAGAACACAATTAAAAGTCCTTTCTATTTATATGTGCTGTTCGAAGTATGCACAGATAAGTGCAGAAAATACGGCTTTAGGTGACTGCTTATTTTTATAACGTCTGGGGCATCCAATTAAAAAGCTGGCAACCCTAATCATAAGAATGGAAGTTTGTTGCAGGATTAGCACATTATTTATTTCCTCACCCTTGATTAATGCCATAATAGAAGGGCTTTAAGTGGGCCAGGTCCTGTCGGTGCTCAGCACCAGCAGTTCGTAAAAGCAAGCACCAAGACAGGTCCCTATTGGGCTCTCCATTTTACCCTCACACTCAGACTTGAAAAAAATCTTAACTCTGCAGCAGTTCACTGTTTTGATGTAACTTTTATTTTTTTGCAGTTCTGTATCGCTAAACTTGAAGTGCTTTACATGAGCACCAACAAGGACATCTTCATCTATTTTTTGGTAGTCACGGATGATTAAATGATTTGCCCAGGAAACACAGTATGTTGAGCCGACACTGAGACTCAAACGCACTTCCTCAGCTCCAAATTTGGCAGCTCTAGCCATTATGCCACAACCTTTTGCAGAAGAACTAAAGCATTTTCAATATTATATACAACAAAGCCATAGTTGTAAGAATGCATGTAGCATATTTATCGTATGCACCTTTGACAAAGCCAATAGTCCTGGCTTGTTGTAGGTGTAATGTGACTTATGTGGAAGCAATAACAGAAGCAAGTGAAATACCAGTCGGGCAGCAAATTATGCTGAGCACAGATTTTTTGCATAAATGTTTTAAGCCACTCCCTTAATTATATTGCCCCTTTTGAGAGACCTCCTTGTAAGAAGCTGGCTCTGTATATACTATACCAAAATTAGGTATAGTGTGCCCAAATCCAGTGGAACCCCAAAATTAGGCAGAGGTAAAAGTAGATAGCAGCTTACTACTTGTGGTTGTATGGGTGAGCAGTAAGGGTTTATCAGAGGGTAGTGTTAAGTATTTATTATACACACTCAGGCAAGAAATTATTTCACACACTCAAAGACTAAACTCAGACCAATTTGTTTGCATAAAAATATTAGTTAGTTATTTTATTTCTAAAACCAAGCCAGACTTGGCGCAGGTAAGTTAAATAATACTTTGCAAAATCTTCTGCAGTGATCTACAGTTGAATGCAGGTTCGAATGCAGTTGGTTGATTTACAGGTAAGTCAACCGTTTGAAATTACTTTTCAGTTACTTTACAGATTACTGTGCACGTTACGTTTTAGATTACTTTTTAAGTTTCTATTGCTAATCAGTGTGATATGACTAGATATCACACTGAGACATTTCCTAGACAAAAGGTAAGTAATTCAGTTTTTACACATATGCAGTTTTTCAATGTTCCATATAAACCAACTCCACACAAAAGAATTTTCAAGGAAAAGCAGTCAATGCAGTCCTATGGGAGGAAATTAAGTTATCGGTTTGCAAGGAAGTACTAGTTTGTGGGAGTTGGTATTCTGGGGTTAGAACCAGGGTTCCCCTAGGGCCGAGGATGCACTCGACCCTAGGGGAACACCGTCAGCGGCACAAGGGTGGCCGGGTGCTGAGTGCTGAGGCCCAATGTTATCCAATGGGGAATATGGGGCCCCCGGTTGGTGGCTGCTCACAAGCAGGCCACAAGGTTGTGGGAGCAAAGTTCCTGGTGTTAGGCTCAGGAAAAAGGGGGGTCTGAGTTAGCACACAAGGTTCTGTGAGGAACCAACAGCTGGGCAGGTAAGTTGGAGTGCTCGGGACGTAGGTGCACCTCGGGTTCTTTTCTCCAATGCACAGGGCGACTGGATGCAGGGGTGTCTTTTGAGATCGGATTTCACCCTGCCGGGCCACTCCTGGTGGGGGGGGTTTCCGTGCAGAGGCTGCAGGCGATGTCGGGGAGTCCTGGAGGGGTCAACCTACAGTGGACTCAGACTCTGGTGCGCTGGGGGACCTCGCTGGGACTGGTGGGCCACCCAGATTCGGGCCGTAGGCATCGGGTGAAGTGGTGTTTCTAGGCGTCGGGTTTCTTTGTCCTCAGCAGGCTCAGAGTCTGTTTTGGGAGTTTCTTTGAACAGAGCTACTGGTCACAGGAGATCTAATTTTTGTTGACGGTAGTCAATCCTCCCAAGGGTTCTGGAGGTCACTGTCTGCAAGACATGGCAACTTTTGGCGCAGGATCTCTGGAAACTGAAGACGGGCTGGTAGGTCTGGGGCCAAGTCTGTTCTTTATTCATCCTTCTTCTTCTTAGGTTGCAAGAACCTGCCTTCGTGGTTCAGGGCTACCCCCTAAATACTGAATTAAGGGGACGTTTTAGGGGTCTCGAGGTTAGTTTTTATTTTTTGTTTTTTATTCAGTTTTTATTATTTTATTATAGTAGCCAATCGGCTACTGACCTTAGGGTGATTGCACCCTTGGTGTGTTCACCCCATGTGGGGGAGTGGGCACAATCCCTAATCCTGATTGGAGAGTGCCTGCCATCTGCAAGATGGCGAGCACTGAAGAGTGGGCTTCACCTCGCCTCCCGCACCTGAGGGGTGTGATTGGCAGAGGTGGGCACACCTTCTTGGCTGTGCTACTTTTTCCTGCCTGTCTTCCTGCCAAAAAGGAGGGGAGACAGGAAGGGGGCCTGCTCCTGTTAGCAGGAGAGGCTGGGGGTCGCGTTACAAAGGCAGCAAGGCCTTTGAAGCTCCCCTGCCACAGAAGGGTCTTCCTGGTCTGGGGAAGGTGTGACCACCTCGGCCCAGGTAAGGCTTTGTTTCTGGTCTCAGGGAGCGAAGGCTCCCACTCCAGGGGTCCAGAAGCATGTCTTGTGGGTGGCAGGCTGGTGTGTACCAGTCTGGGAACCCACCAGAGGCTGATCATTTTTCAGGGGGATCTCTAAGATGCCTTCTGAGTGCATTGTATAAGAAATCCCACACTGGCATCAGTGTGGGTTTATTATGCTGAGATGTTTGCTACCAAACTTCCCAGAATTCAGTAATGGCATTATGGTGCTGTGGAGTTTGTAATGACAAACTCCCAGACCATATACTCTTTATGGCTTTACTGCTTTTACAATGTCTAAAAATAGACTTAGACACTGTAGGGGTACAGTGCTCATGCAACTGTACCCTCACCAGTGATATTGTGCACCCAGCTAGAGGGGTGTCTTACCTATACCACAGGCAGTGGGTTGTAGGCATGGCATACAGGAATGTCGACTCTTCACTTTTCTCTGCACCAAAACATGCAGCCTGCAATGGCAGTGTGTGTGTTAAGGTACAGGACCTCTAAGGGTGACACAATATCTGCTGCAGCCCTTAGATGCCTTCCCTGGTCACAGTGCCCTTGGTACCCATGGTACCTTTTACAAGGGACTTACATGTGACCAGAGAGGTGCCAATTGGGGGTACAAAGGTACAGTTTTGCAAAAGAACACAGGCCCTGGGAACCTGATTGGCAGGGACCCAGGGCACATCAAGTCAGAGTGCATCAGTAATCTAGCAAAAAGTGGGGGAGTTACTGCAACAGTAACCCAGCTTCCTACACTCCCCAGTTTTTTCATTCCACTTACAGCCCTGCATAATAGCAATAGTTTAACTTATATCTGAAACTCTATGCCACCATCAATAGCATGCTGAGTTACTTCAAGTGTCTGGGAATGCACCCTGCATTCAGACAATTCACTCCTCATTCTCACCCTTCACTTTCACGCTCACTCTGCACTCACAGCGATCATTGCACTCGTACTGATAACCATGCACTCACACCATTCACCCGCTCACCCTGCCCTCACAGCGATCACTTTGCACCCACAATGCAGTTGCACTGTTCACCCTGTACCTCGCCCTGTAGTCCAGGCCCAGCTCTAGGATTCTTGCTCAGGGAGGGCCATGAGCAAGATTGGGTGGGCCACAAAGATGAGAATGGGCAGTGGTAAAAAGTATTGCACAGATTTGATATTGTAGATACAGACATTGTCGAACTTTGACGTCTTAACACCCTAACAACCAACGAGGTACCTACTTTGCATTCCCTACTGGGTTTCCGCCTTTGTTGAAAGGGAGAGGTGCAGCATGCAGATGGGCTGCAGCCTGCTCCTGGTCATGTGCAGAAACATTCCTGCCGCAACATATCTCTTTGTGTGTGTGTGTGTGTGTGCATAATGGTGCCAAGTAGATTGACAAAGCCTGCTGTGCAGGCGAAACGCGTCTCTTCTTTTACCTCATGGGTTGAGGGTGTCCTGAACGATTAAATTGATGCCTTATCCATACAGCCTCGTGTCCGTGCCTTCTACTATGGAGTTTTCTGTGGGAGTTGGATGGAGTGTTCATTTTATGCAGTGTGACCGGCCTTCACTCTTATCGCGGAACACCAGTCGTCTGTGGCCTTCCCCTGTTGACCGCAAAGTCTTCGGAGGAGTACGTGAGTGCTAAGGGTTGGGCCCCCAGTTAGTTTGCCAGGAAGAGGAACAAGGATGGCAGCTGTGGGGGACTTGGTCCTGTAGCGGGGCGGTTTACACGACTGCTAGTACAGGGGCTTTAACTCACAGCAAGAACAGCCTTGCCCAGGAGTCTGGCGCGGACTGGGCACTGCTGACGCCTACGCCGAAGCGGTGAGGTTGTTTGGCATTTTCATCCTTTTCTTTTCATCGACCCCCTTCAACCAGGAGTTTGTGCTTGATAATTACTGTATTTGAATACTGTCGGTCTTTTAGATTTCGAGACTCTCGCCCTGACCCTGGTCATACTGCATCCATGATTTGACCTCGTATTGTTTAAGACAGCCGAAAACTCCTTTGGATAACGTTTTGAACTACTGTATGGCATTGTGGGATTGGTAGTCCCGAGATGATTTACTCCCGTGATTGATGACATGGCATTTATGCTGACATTTGGCAGGTCATAATTGGTGCACAATGCAACCCTGGAGTGCGGACTACCAGTGTCCTATTTGTTATGTTTTCGAAGATCTGCTATAGAAATAGTAGCATTTCACAATGTTTTCTTCAGTCCATCCGGCGTATAATTTGGAGGTCAAAGGGCGCCATATGGTGACGCTGAGATCAAGATTGACCTTTATTTGGGGTTTGAGATTGACTCTTTGAAAATAGCAAATGACCTTGAGCAGTTTGGTTTTAATTAATGTTATTTTCTTTTACAAGTTCAGGTGTTACAAGAGAAATTGCAGTGGTGCCGCATTTACATTTACATTTTTGTTTAAAATATTCCCACTTGAATGTTTTAAAGTCACAATTAAGATATGCACTGTGCGTATTATATAATATTCAGCATGCGCTTTACCGATTTTGTGACCATGTGCTTTGGTGTTTGTTTGAGCATGTTATGAGCAGTTTATTCTTTTTGCCATGCATTGTGTGAAATTACTTGACAGTATGTCTTTTATGCTTATTTATTATTCAAGTGGGGAGGAGTATAAAACATGTGGGCATAATGGCGCCAAGTAGATTGACAAAACCTTCTGTGCAGGCGAAACGCGTCTCTTCTTTTACCTCATGGGTTGAGGGTGTCCTGAACGATTAAATTGATGCCTTATCCATACAGCCTTGTGTCCGTGCCTTCTACTATGGAGTTTTCTGTGGAGTTAGATGGAGTGTTCATATATATATATATATATATATATATTCACAGAAAAAACCATAGGTTTCAGGCACGTTATAGTTAGGAATTAGCATTTAAAAAACCTCAGAAATTCACTGAAAAAACCATAGGTTTCAGGGGTGTTATAGTTAGCTGGACTTTTCACTTGTACAAAACCATTGAAATTCCCCCGTTATAGTTAGTTCAGCTAACTATAACTCGCGCGCCCGCAATGCACTGCTGATGACGTCACATATTACATCACTCATGACATGGTCAGTGACATCACTCATGACATCACTGATGACATCTCAAATGACATCACTGATGACATCACTGATGACATCATCCAGTGAATGTGTGTTTTTCTGAAAATTAAATATGTTTTATATATGTATATCTCAAGGTCGATGGAAGAATAAATGGGTATATAAGTGTCTAAATGGATGATTTGTTTTTGAAAAATTGATTGTGTAACTGACTGATTAAGTGTATCATAGTGAATACATGGCTTAGTGAGTAATGTTTAAATATGTAAATATCTGTATCAGTCTCTCACTTTGTGTATAAGTGGCTGCATGGGTTGGTGAGTAGCTACATGGGTGTCTATATAGGTTATTAGTTGGTTTTTTGAGTATCAGTCTGAGTGTCTGCATGGTTCGGTGGGGGGTATTACGTAGTGCATAGGTGCATGAATGAGTGACTCACTGTTTGTATGTGTTGAACACAGCATGTGTGCAGGACTGTATGGGTGGATGAGTGTGTGTATGGGTGTGTTAGTGAGTGAATGACTGTCTCAATAGTGTCTTTATGAGTAACTACATATGTTTTAAACTAGTATATGTGACTATTGGTGTATATATGTGAGTATATGTGAGAGTGAGAGATTGAAAGAGTTCCTGTATGAATAAGTATGTGTTTCTATAAGTGATTGTTTAAAAGACTAAGTATGTGTAAGTTTCCGTAGAAGTAAGTGTGGTGGTGTGTGTATATAACTGTATATGCAAGTAAATGTATGTTTGATTCTTTATTAGCATGAGTGACTATGTGTGTGAGTAACTCTATGGATGAATGGCATTGTGTAACAGGATGTATAGGTGCATGAGTACATATGATGAGTGAGTACATGTATGAGTGACTGTATAGGACTGTTGGTGAATGAGTGGATGTGTATGTGGATCTTAGAATTACTGAAGAGGTTGTTGTAACTGGTATTGGTATGTCCATTGTTTTGAAAATTTTAGTCTCTATTTTTGAATGTGTGTATCAAAGGTTATATTAGGGTGAGAGGAGGTCTGCCACTCTATCACAAGGATGATGTCATCAGTGATGTCATCAGTGATGTCATTTGAGATGTCATCAGTGATGTCATGAGTGATGTCACTGACCATGTCATGAGTGATGTAATATGTGACGTCATCAGCAGTGCATTGCGGGCGCGCGAGTTATAGTTAGCTGAACTAACTATAACGGGGGAATTTCAATGGTTTTGTACAAGTGAAAAGTCCAGCTAACTATAACACCCCTGAAACCTATGGTTTTTTCAGTGAATTTCTGAGGTTTTTTAAATGCTAATTCCTAACTATAACGTGCCTGAAACCTATGTTTTTTTCTGTGAATTTCAAAGGTTTTTTAAATGCTAATTTCTAACTATGCCTACAGAGATAGGACATGTGAAGAAGGAAGAAAAAATGCACAGAAAGAAACAAAAGAAGTGCAGAAAGAAGCAACAGAAGTCCTCAAATACGAAGATAAGTGCAGGAAGAAGGATAACGTGCAGAAAGAACAAAAAGAAGAGCAGAAAGAAGCCTTGTTGCAAAATCATCCTGTACCCTCAACTTTTTCAGACGGATACTGGTGGTAACTGAGTCTGACTAGCCAGTCCTAGAGCCAGTGCTATGTTAAAAGACACTTAGAATACAGTGAAAACACCTACATACACAAGGGAACATTATGCGTTGGGGTCCCCCTGTGATTAGCATGACCTCCTCTGTAAGCCCCTAGTACATAATAGGGCATGGGGATTAAAACTACCTCTTAAAACAGGCCACAGGGCGTTTTTGCACACGTTAACTCAGGCCCTGTCCCCTCCCTTCACCACTGTGTAAACACGCCCTGTGTCCATTTTTAGTTGGGAGATTAAGTTCATTTGAATCCTGAGGGTCCCTAGGGTCCAACTAGCCCACTAGGTACCTCCAGTAAATGCCACAGAGCTGTGTTGCAGAGAGGTGTAAAAAGTGGCACGGCCTGGACCACCTCCTTGCAATGCAGCTCAGTGGCGCTTACTGGAAGCACTTGGTGGGCTAGTTAGCCCCCAGGGGCCCTCAGTATTGAAGGGAAATTATATCCCCAATTTAAAACGTGCCATAGTGCGTGTTTGCACACGTCACCTCAGGCCCCGTCCCCTCCCTTCACCACTGTGTAAACGCGCCCTGTGGCTGTTCTAAGTTGAGAGATTAAGTCCCCTTGAATCCTAAGGGTCCCTAGGGTCAAACTAGACCACTAGGTACCTCCAGTAAGCGCCACAGAGCTGCGTTGCAGAGAGGTGTAAAAAGGGGCTTGGCCTCAGAACACCTGTCTGCAGCGCAGCTCCCTGGCGCATACTGGAGATGCCTGTTGGGGGCGCATTTGCAGAGTGCTGCACGGAGGGGGCATGGCCTCCGGCACGATGCCAGTCTTTTATTTATTTTAATTTTTTAAGAAGGGGGGCTGTGTGGTTCCCCTTCTTATTCTAATTTATTGGCCCTGATGACCCCATCCCCCAGGGCCTGTCTCCTAATTATATTTTTTTGACCCCAATCCCTAGGGCCGGCCACTGTTTTTTATTATTTTAAAAAAATATTTATTTATAGACACACCTAGGACATGCTGGACAAACCGTACGTACCTATCACCATGACGATTTGCGGGATATTCATTAAAAGGCGACTGCATGCAATGAATCCACGTGGAATGTATTTACACTACTAGTGAAGCTCTGACATGTCTGATGCCCTACCGTGCCTAATCCCGGTAGACACCCTTGTCGTTTATTTATACAAACATGGGTAGCTATTGACGGGCACATTTAATACACATGCACACCAAGCCATTCAAAGGGGATTCGACAAAAATTCGACCAAAACTATGCAAGAAACCCCCCTCACGGTTAATAAAACACACATCCACTGCCGGATGTGTAATACTTTTTATTTTACTCTCTGGAAAGGGGACGAACATCACTTGAGAGTCACAGCGCGCTCCTGACAGAGCCCAATGCTGTGTTACACCCACCATTGCCTGCCGAGTGCCACACACCTCTGTGTTGTATTCCACTAGCTAGTGCATATGCTATGACACTCTCTAGCCCATGTGCACTGTAACACCACCCCGTGAATATGTCATGCCACACTTGTCTTCGCACGGGTTATATTGCCCCATCTAACGTGCCTTCCTCGATGCCTATGTTAAAACGCACAGTGCTATGCCATACATATTACAATCTGCGATCCATATCTGTGTCACAGTGCATATGCAACGTTACACTCCCCAGCACATATTTTATATTACAACTTTAGAGACTAGTTAGGTTACACAACACTGCCCTGTGCATATTACACTCCAAGGCGCATATCGCATAGCACGCGCTAGTGCCTGTGCTATCTCGCGCTCTCCAATGAATCTGTCATTGCGCACAATGTATTGCATATTATATTTCACGCCCGGTTCATCTTATATCACACTTTTTGGTGCATAGTTTATACCATACACTATATCTAGTTTTCATTTTCAATCGTGCTCTCAGGACTATGTTCTATATAACACTGTGTTCACCTACCCTTTTCACGGGCATTACATTTTGCGATAGGGGGTGGAGGGTCAGGGGGTGTTTCTGCCAAGTGAGCCCGGAGTCACAGTCACAAACGTCCTCTTCTTCCTGAATAAAAGTGAGATTATGCTGCATACTTGTTCATATTTTAAGTAGTTCGCACAGACTCAATGTTTTAAAAACAATAAAGTTCCTAATACCCGCCTTCTCTGAACAGTTAGCTTGCTGCCCCATCCCCCTCCTCCCTATCCTCTGTTGTGTGAATCCATGGAATAGCCTCCTCCCTCCTGCCATGCATGGTCTGATGTGCTGCCACTGCCCTCAATTTAGTATGATGTACCAGTCCACTCCTCCTGCCCTCCATTGCCCAATTCTATGCCCCATCATTGACCTCCTGCTTAAACTCTGTGCTTAGCTTGCTGCCCCTATTCTCCTTCCCCCTGCCCTCCGATGTCTTTGTGCATGCCCCTGCTCCATCCTTTTTGCCCACCATGTCCCATGGACCTGCCACTCCTATCTACTCTGAGTGTTCTGTTGAGCTGCCACTCCCCTCCCACCTGCCTAGCATTGTCAGATGACTGTAACCTGTCCCTGCCACCTCCACCCTGCCTGTCCACATGCCATGCCCCTATCCTCTTCCTCCTGTCCTACATGGTCCATTGTACTGCCACACCCTTCTGCCCTCCCTGGTCTGTTGTGCTGCAACTGCTCCTCCTGCCTGCCCCGTGTGGTCTGTTGTGAGGTCCCTTCCCCTGAACTTTCTTGTCTGTGCACAGGTCCTGACCCTCCCTTCTATCCTCCATCGTCCTTTGTGCATGCCCCTGCACCCTCCTTCTTGCCCATCATAGCCATTGGTCTTCTGTGCTGCCATGGCCCCTCCCACCTTCCCTGTGTGGTCAGTTAGCTGCCCCTGACCCCCTCCCACCTTCCCTCCATGGTCTGTGTGTATGCCATCACAGTCTCACTGTTGCTCTTCATGGTGTGTCTTGCTTCTAGTGCCCATCCTGCCTGACCTCCATGGCTATCTTGCTGCTCCTGCCCTGCCCCCTTGCCCCCAGCCCTCTGTTTACATGTGAAGACCCCTACTCCCTCCCTCCTGGCTTGTCTGTTCCATTGTAATGCCCCTGATCCGTCCCTACTGCCCTTTATGGTCTGTAATGCTGCAGCTTTCTCTCCTGTCTGTCCATTATGGTCAGCTAGCTACCATTGCGTGTAGCCCCTCTGTTCTCTGTTGTCCATGTGCATGGTCCTGTCCCCTCCCTCTTGCTTTCTATGGATTGTTGTGCTGCACTCCCGTCCTGCATGCCCTGTGTGGTGTATTGTGCTGCTGCAAACCCTGATGCCTGCCCTGCAGGGTCAGTTTGGTGCACCTCTCCATGTCCCTCTTGTCCTCTGTTATCCAAGTCCATGTCCCTATCCCATTTCCTTCCATGATCCAATGTACCATACTTGCGAACATTTTGAACTTGGTAAGAGGGAGATTTTGAAAAAAAACTGGGGTATTGATTTTCCCCTTTGAGTTACATTGAAAAAGAGGATATTGTAGACAGGAGACAGATCAAATAAAGCCCATTTGAGCTTAAAAACATTGGACGTTTCCTGGCTGAATCGGGTCTGTTGGCATGTATGGTTGTACTACCATTGCCTCTTCCTTCTGCCCACAATGGTCTATTACATTGCCACAGCCTTGAAGGAGGGTAGATTTTGTATCACAGGGGGCCCCTGGCCCGTTCTGTCCACACCTGAAGTATGAGACCCTTGTCCTTGCCCTGCCAGCCGCATTTGTAGGCCGTATTAAATTGACCAGCGGGTCCTGTGTTGCTATATAATTATCCTGAGACATCCTTACCACTCAGCCAGCATAAAACCCCTGTGTAGGCCCTTCTGTTCAATATGTAGGCCTCTTTGTTAAATTGACCATAGCTCTGCAATTTTAGTGTATAGCAGTCTGAAGGCAGGTCTGCGAGGCCTTCTGCTCCAAACTAGTAGCCCCCACCCTACCCGAGTGCTCCGTGCTCGGTATCAAAGTTCAACATCCCACTGAAGCTGTCGACATACAGTAGGCTGCATCCTGGACTGGTACTTGCTTCCTGGGCAGGTTTCCCGCTTTTAAGGAAGTGGCAACCGCAGAGCGTCAAGTTAGGAGAACTGAGGAGATTTTGTACATGAATATATTGAATTCCCGTACAATACCCATTATTTTCTGCTTGCTCTATGGAACTTACGATAAGCGATTGGCCTGAGAGACTGACCTTTTCACCCAGTCCATTGTCAGCATTAAGTGGGTAAATGACGAAATGTCTGGTAAAATCTGCAGACGAAGCTTTTGGGTAGCATACGTAGGTAGATGTAGCGTGCAAAGGAGCCCACAAAATGATATAAAAAGGGAGCACCCACAGATATCGACGGACTACCTCGCCGTCTGTATGTAGGTTAACAGGCTGTGCAGGTTTTCCCCAAGAGCTGGGAGCTCTTGTCTTCCTTTGCTTAAAATGTCTTGCTCTGCTTTGCTTGAAGTATCTTATTCTATTTTACCTATATGAAATGTCATGTTATGTTTAACCATTGTTCTCTTTACTTTTGCATTTAAAAGATTTTGTATTGTAATTGCAGGAATGCTTGCTCTAAGAGTAAACGTGAGTGTTCCTAGGTAACATTTTCCTTGGTGTAACTTGTTTCTCATGATGCATTTATAGATGTGTTTTCTCTCTCTCTCTGTCAGTACATTAATTGAGATACAGAGAATATCATGACAGCTGTATGATTATCTGGATTCTGTATTTTGTACTTTATGTCTCTATTCTGCGGTTTCTTTGAGGTTGTATCTTCTCATTAAACTGCCATTGTATTCTGCCACCAATTCCATGTCTCATATGTCTGTTTTCTTCATTTTTGGAGCAAGCGTTCCTAGGCACCCCGGCTCAAATTAAGGTGCCCCTTTTGTCCCTGATTCACTCTCCTGCTCAGTTCTGTGGTGGCTCCCGGGGCTCTGGGGACCGCCTCTAGCTTCCTTGACCCGTAATAGATCTTCCCTCCAACAGCCTCTCTTGCAAGTCCTGTATTGTTGGTTTGTTGCCCCTGCCCCCCTTTCCACTGCCCTCCATAGTCTGTTGTGCTTCCACGGCCCTTCCTGCCTGCTCAGTGTGGTTAAATTGTTGCCTTTGCACTCTCCTACCTGCCTTCAATTTTCAGAGTCCGTGCCCCTGGCCTTTGCCTCTCAACAGTATCCCAATGAACAACTAGATTGCTAACATTCTATATTTATTACAAAAGTGTGGAACGCCTGACATCATCTTGATGTAATCAAAACTGTAATACCTAGAGCATTTCCTTTAGAAATTACATATATGAGAGGGTCTTATTGGCATCAAAATTATGGTTAGTGCTCTAAAAGACTAAAATAAGGACATTTTGTCTGAGTTTTCAAATAGCGACAAAGCACTTTTAAATTATTTGTTATCTTTATGTTTTTTTATCCAGTTGACCACTTGATTAAATGTTGCACTTAGGGGAGAGGATGTGGTGTTACTTCCAGAACTGCAGACTTTGCAACTGGGGAACCAGGTTGAAGTTTCTGCTTCAGCTCGACATTCTGTGATTCTGGTCAAATCACTTAGTCTCCCCATGTCTACAACCAAAATGAATATGTGCTTGTGTGATGTAACCAATGCTCATGTAAAGCACTCCAATACCTGACAAGTCTGCACTATATAACACTGCAAAAACACTAAATAATAAGTGTTTTGCACACTTCTGTCATTGGGCTATATTTGGGCTACATCTGGGTGATTTTGGGCTACATTTGGGCTCTTTTGTCTCCGGTGGCCATCTTGGGAGATTTATTTGTTATGAAGTTTCCTAATTTCCTCATGTACTGCAGTCTCCTCAGTAGGAAATGCTTTCAGTTTTTTACGTTGATTCCATCATGAAGGTATTCAGATATGTCACACATTTGCCATAAATTCTGAATGTTAGCACTCTAGTTGCTCATTAGATCACTGTAGTAAAACTACTGTTCACCATGGAAGTCTGCTCCTGGTATTAAAAGTGCATGTTTCAGTCTGCATGTCAGAATTTTTTAATGAAATAGAAGAGGATTTGAGAAGTCACTCAAAATGTGCCCTCATTTTCTTTCTTCAGCATTAATGATAATTTCTATGGCAAAATGAACCCCCTCATTGTGTTCCTTTTTAAATTAAATGTTTTAAGTGTTACCAGTTTATTCCAATCAAGATGGCTTCAGGTGTGCCATACTTTTGTCATAATGAAGACAGTAAGCGCTCTAGTTGTTTTTAAGAACATTCTGGGACATTCTGTCATTGGGCTATACTTGGGCTACATCTGGGTGATATTTGGGCTACATTTGGGCTCTTTTGTCTCTGGTGGCCATCTTGGGAGACTTATTTGTTATGAAGTTTCCTAATTTCCTCATTTACTGCAGTCTCCTCAGTAGGAAATACTTTCAGTTTTTTACTTTGATTCCATCAAGAAGGCATTCAGATGTGTCACACATTTGCCATAAATTCAGAATGTTAGCACTCTTTTTGCTCATTAGATCACTGTAGTAAAGCTACTGCTCACCAGGGAAAACTGCTGCTGGTATTGAAAGTTCATGTTTCAGTCTGCATGTCAGAATTTTTTAATGAAATAGAAGAGGATTTGAGAAGTCACTCAAAATGTGCCCTAATTTTTCTTTCTGCAGCACTAATCATACTTTTTATGGAAAAATGAACCCCCTCATTTTGTTCCTTTTGAAATTAAATGTTTTAAGAGTTACCACTTTATTCCAAGCAAGATGGCTTCAGGTGTGCCATACGTTTATAATAGGTAGGACTGTTAGCGCTCTAGTAGTTCTTTGGAACACTCTGGGAAGCTGCAGTAGAACACAAAGGAATCAACTGACAGTCTCTGCCCTTGTTGGATGTACATGTTTTACTGAGAATGTCAGACTTCATTCTCACATGACTGAGAAAGATAATGTGAATTTACAGAAAATAAGCTCTCAGTTTAGCTTATAGATCACCTTCCAAACCTCTGTGGTAAAAGCATGAGAAAATATTTTTCTCTCAATCATGATATCCCAGCAGAAGGCTTTTTCACATGGTGAAATCACCTTAGAACATACCACAATTCCTAAAATGAGTATGGTACCATCAACAAATGATTTATAATGTAACTAAAGTCTTAAAACCTTCTATTAACTGCAATGCTTTTTAATGAGGTGCTATCATGTATATTGGTCCCAAGATGGCTGCCAACACTTCTTGGATGAAGTGCTGACAGCCAATCAGATCTCAGGATGAGATGTGTGGTTAGGCTCCGCCCACATATATATATGCTTTTAAATGCTATTTTCTCAGGAAATACTGAACAGATTTACACCAAACCTACAAAAGGCACTTCCTTGACCTGAGGACTACCTCTCTGCCAAATTTCAAGTAAATCTGTTCAGCCGTTCGGGCTGTAGCCCTGTCTAAAGGTCCTATGGAAAAATGCATGGGAAAAACGCGTTTTGGGACCCCCCTTTTATCTCAGCCCCCGCTTGACGAATCCCCCCCGAGACTTTCAGGGTAGGAGCGGAGCGTAGCGCCCCACCTATTTTGAAAAATTCGCGAGGATTCGTCGACCGGCGCCAAAGTTATTCAAAATAGAATGTTGCGGATTTCCTATGGAAAAGGGGTCCTAACTATAACTACCTACTGGCGACCGCCAGTAGGTAATATATATATATACATATTTTCACTGAAAAAACCATAGGGGCGTTATAGTTAGCTGGACTTTTCACTCGTACAAAACCATTGAAATTCCCCCGTTATAGTTAGTTCAGCTAACTATAACTCGCGTGCCCGCAATGCGCTGCTGATGACGTCACATATTACATCACTCATGACATGGTCAGTGACATCACTGATGACATCACTGATGACATCCCAAATGACATCCCAAATGACATCACTGATGACATCATCCGGTGAATGTGTGTTTTTCTGAAAATTAAATATCTTTTATATATGTATATCTCAAGGTCGATGGAAAATAAATGGGTATATAAGTGTCTAAATGGATGATTTGTTTTTGAAAAATTGATTGTATAACTGACTGATTAAGTGTATCTTAGTGAATACATGGCTTAGTGAGTAATGTTTAAATATGTAAATATCTGTACCAGTCTCTCACTTTGTGTATAAGTGGCTGCATGGGTTGGTGAGTAGCTACATGAGTGTCTATATAGGTTATTAGCTGGTTTTTTGAGTATCAGTATGAGTGTCTGAGTGTCTGTATGGTTCGGTGGAGGTATTACGTAGTGCATAGGTGCATGAATGAGTGACTCACTGTTTGTATGTGTTGAAGACAGCATGTGTGCAGGACTGTATGGTTGGATGAGTGTGTGCATGGGTGTTAGTGAGTGAATGACTGTCTCAATAGTGTCTTTATGAGTAACTACATATGTTTTAAATTAGTTTATGTGACTATTGGTGTATATAAGTGAGTATATGTGAGAGTGAGAGATTGGAAGAGTTCCTGTATGAATAAGTATGTGTTTCTAAAAGTGATTGTTTAAAAGACTAAGTATGTGTAAGTTTCTGTAGAAGTAAGTGTGGTGGTGTGTGCATAACTGTATATGCAAGTAAATGGATGTTTGATTCTTTATTAGCATGAGTGACTATGTGTGTGAGCAACTCTATGGATGAGTGGCGTTGTGTAACAGGATGTATAGGTGTATGAGTACATATGATGAGTGAGTACATATATGAGTGACTGTATAGGACTGTTGGCGAATGAGTGGATGTGTATGTGGATCTTCGAATTGCTGAATAGGTTGTTGTAACTGGTATTGGTATGTCCATTGTTTTGAAACTGTTAGTTTCTATTTTTGAATGTGTGTATCAAAGGTTATATTAGGGTGAGAGGAGGTCTGCCACTCTATCACAAGGATGATGTCATCAGTGATGTCAGCAGTGCATTGCGGGCGCGCGAGTTATAGTTAGCTGAACTAACTATAACGGTAGAATTTCAATGGTTTTGTACAAGTGAAAAGTCCAACTAACTATAATGCCCCTGAAACCTATGGTTTTTTCAGTGAATTTCTAAGGTTTTTTAAATGCTAATTCCTAACTATAACGTTCCTGAAACCTATGGTTTTTTCAGTGAATTTCAAAGGTTTTTTAAATGCTAATTTCTAACTATGCCTACAGAGATGGGGCATGTGAAGAAAGAAGAAAAAACGCACAGAAAGGAAAAAATGAAATGCAGAAAGAAGCAACAGAAGTCCTCAAAGACGAAGAAAAGTGCAGGAAGAAGGATAATGTGCAGAAAGAACAAACAGAAGAGCAGAAAGAAGCCTTGTTGCAAAATCATCCTGTACCCTTTTTTAGATGGATACTGGTGGTAACTGAGTCTGACTAACCAGTCCTAGAGCCAGTGCTATGTTAAAGACACTCAGAATACAGTGAAAACACCTACATACCCTAGGGAACACTATGCGTTGGGGTCCCCCTGTGATTAGCATGACCTCCTCTGTAAGCCCCTAGTATGTACTAGGGCAGGGGGATTAAAACTACCTTTTAAAACGCACCACAGGGCGTGATCGCACACGTCACCTCAGGCCCCGTCGCTTCCCTTCCCCACTGTGTAAACACGCCCTGTGGCCGTTTTAAGTTGAGAGATGAAGTCCCCTTGAATCCTGAGGGTCCCTAGGGTCCAACTAGACCACAAGGTACCTCCAGTAAGCGCAACAGAGCTGCGTTGCAGAGAGATGTAAAAAGGGGCACGGCCTAGACAATCTCTCTGCAACGCAGCGCAGTGGGGCTTACTGGAAACACCTGGTGGGCTAGTTGGCCCCCAGGGTCCCTCAGGATTGAAGGTGAATTATTTCCCCAACTTAAAACGCACCACAGGGCGTGTTTGCACACGTTAACTCAGGCCCCGTCCCCTCCCTTCACCCCTGTGTAAACACGCCCTGTGGCCGTTTTTAGTTGGGAGATTAAGTTCATTTGAATCCTGAGGGTGTCTAGGGTCCAACTAGCCCACTAGGTACCTCCAGTAAGCGCCACAGGGCTGCGTTGCAGAGAGGTGTAAAAAGTGTCATGGCCTGGACCCCCTCTCTGCAACGCAGCTCAGTGGCGCTTACTGGAAGCACCTCAGGATTGAAGGGGAATTATTTCCCCAATTTAAAACGCGCCATAGGGCGTGTTTGCACATGTCACCTCAGGCCCCGTCCCCTCCCTTCCCCACTGTGTAAACACGCCCTGTGGTCATTTTAAGTTGGGAGATTAAGTCCCCTTGAATCCTGAGGGTCCCTAGGGGCAAAATAGCCCACTAGGTACGTCCAGTAAGCGCCATTGCAGAGAGGTGTAAAAAGGGGCACTGCCTGCACCACCTCTGTGCAACGCAGAGCAGTGGCGCTTACTGGAAGCACCTGGTGGGCTAGTTGGCCCCCAGGGTCCCTCAGGATTGAAAGGGAATTATTTCCCCAACGTAAAACGCGCCACAGGGCGTGTTTGCACACGTCACCTCAGGCCCCATCCCCTCCCTTCACCACTGTGTAAACGCGCCCTGTGGCCGATCTAAGTTGAGAGATTAAGTCCCCTTGAATCCTAAGGGTCCCTAGGGTCAAACTAGCCCACTAGGTACCTCCAGTAAGCGCCATAGAGCTGCGTTGCAGAGAGGTGTAAAAAGAGGTGTGGCCTCAGAACACCTGTCTGCAACGCAGCTCCCTGGCGCATACTGGAGATACCTGTTGGGCTAGTTGGCCCTCAGGGACCCTCAGAATTGAAGGGGAATTAATTCCCCAACTTACAACTGGTGAGGGGGCGCGTTTGCAGAGTGCTGAAAGGAGGGGGTGTGGCCTCCAGCGCGATGATGGTCTTTTATTTATTTTATTTTTTTAAGAAGGAGGGCTGTGTGCCCCCCCTTCTTTTTCTAATTTATTGGCCCCGGGGACCCCATCCCCCAGGGCCTGCCCCCAAATTTTTTTGGGGAAAAAAAAATTGGGCCACGTGGCCCCTCTCCCAATGCCTTAATCAGCCCCAGGAACCCCAACCCCCAGGGCATGGCCTTTTTTCCTCAGGCTACTTATGGCCCCGGGGACCCCATCCCCTGGGGCCGGCCTTTGTTTTTTAATATTTTAAAAATATATATATTTATAGAAACACCTAGGACATGCTGGACAAACCGTATGTACCTATCACCATGACGATTTGCGTGATATTCATTAAAAGGTGACTATGCATATAATGAATCCACGTGGAATGTATTTACACCGCTAGTGAAGCTCTGACGTGTCTGACGCCCTAACGTGCCTTATCCCGGCACCCCCGCCGGTGGGTACTCTCCAAGTAGACACCCTTGTCGTTTATTTATACAAACATGGGTAGCTATTGACGGGCACATTTAATACACACGCACACCAAGCCATTCAAAGGGGATTCGACAAAAATTCGACAAACTATGCAAGAAACCCCCCTCACGGTTAATAAAACACACATCCACCGCCGGATGTGTAATACTTTTTATTTTACTCTCTGGAAAGGAGACGAACCTCACTTGAGAGTCACAGCGCACTCCTGGCTGAGCCCAATGCTGTGTTACACCCACCAGTGCCCGCCGAGGGCCACACACCTCTGTGTTGTATGCCACCAGCTAGTGCGTATGCTATGACATTCTCTAGCCCATGTGCACTGTAACACCACCCCGTGAATATGTCATGCCACACTTGCCTTCGCGCGGGTTATATTGCCCCATCTAAGGTGCCTTCCTCGATGCCTATGTTATAACGCACAGTGCTATGCCATACATATTACAATCTTGGATCCATATCTTTGTCACAGTGCATATGCAACGTTACACTCCCCAGCACATATTTTATATTACAACTTTAGAGACTAGTTAGGTTACACAACACTGCCCTGTGCATATTACACTCCAAGGCGCATATCGCATAGCACGCGCTAGTTCCTGTGCTATCTCGTGCTCTCAAAAGAATCTGTCATTGCGCACAATGTATTGCATATTATATTTCACGCCCCGGTTCATCTTATATCACACTTTTTGGTGCATAGTTTATACCATACACTATATTTAGTTTTCATTTTCAATCGTGCTCTCAGAACTATGTTCTATATAACACTGCGTTCACCTACCCTTTTCACGGGCATTACATTTTGCGATGGGGGGTGGAGGGTCAGGGGGTGTTTCTGCCAAGTGAGCCCGGAGTCACGGTCACAAACATCCTCTTCTTCCTGAATAAAAGTGAGATTATGCTGCATACCTGTTCATATTTTAAGTAGTTCGCACAGACACACATTTTAAAAACAATAAAGTTCCTAATAACCACCTTCTCTGAACAGTTAGCTTGCTGCCCAATCCACCTCCTCCCTATCCTCTGTTGTATGAATCCATGGACTAGCCTCCTCCCTCCTGCCATTCATGGTCTGATGTGCTGCCACTGCCCACTATTTAGCATGATGTACCAGTCCACTCCTCCTGCCCTCCATTGCCCAATTCTATGCCCCATCATTGACCTCCTGCTTAGCCTCTGTGCTTAGCTTGCTGCCCCTATTCTCCTTCCCCCTGCCCTCCGAAGTCTTTGTGCATGCCCCTGCTCCATCTTTTTTTCCCACCATGTTCCATTGACCTGCCACTCCTATATACTCTGAGTGTTCTGTTGAGCTGCCACTCCCCTCCCACCTGCCTAGCATTGTCAGATGACTGTAACCTGTCCCTGCCACCTCCACCCTGCCTGTCCACATGCCATGCCCCTATCCCCTTCCTCCTGTCCTCCATGGTCCATTTGACTGCCACACCCTTCTGCCCTCCCTGGTCTGTTGTGCTGCAACTGCTCCTCCTGCCTGCCCTGCGCGGTCTGTTGTGAGGCCCCTTCCCCTGAACTCTCTTGTCTGTGCCCAGGTCCTGACCCTCTCTTCTATCCTCCATGGTCCTTTGTGCATGCCTCTGCACCCTCCTTCTTGCCCATCATAGCCATTGTGCTGCAACTAACCCTCCAGCTTGCCATGCATGGTCTTCTGTGCCGCCACGGCCCCTCCCACCTTCCCTGTATGGTCAGCTAGCTGCCCCTGACCCCCTCCCACCTTCCTTCCATGGTCTGTGTGTATGCCATCATAGTCTCACTGTTGCTCTCCATGGTGTGTCTTGTTTCTAGTGCCCATCCTGCCTGACCTCCATGGTCATCTTGCTGCTCCTGCCCTGCCCCCTTGCCCTCAGCCCTCTGTTTCCATGTGCAGACCCCTATTCCCTCCCTCCTGGCTTGTCTGTTCCATTGTAATGCCCCTGACCCGTCCCTCCTGCCCTTTATGGTCTGTTATGCTGCAGCTTTCTCTCCTGTCTGTCCATTATGGTCAGATAGCTACCATTGCCTCTTTCCCCTCTGTTCTCTGTTGTCCATGTGCATGGTCCTGTCCCCTCCCTATTGCTTTCTATGGATTGTTGTGCTGCACTCCTGTCCCGCATGCCCTGTGTGGTGTATTGTGCTGCTGCAAACCCTGATGCCTGCCCTGTAGGGTCAGTTTGGTGCACCTCTCCATGTCCCTCCTGTCCTCTGTTATCCGAGTCCATGTCCCTACCCCAATTCCTCCTGCCTTCCATGATCCAATGTACCATACTTGCAAACATTTTGAACTTGGTAGGAGGGAGATTTTGAAAACAAACTGAGGTATTGATTTTCCCATATGAGTTACATTGAAAAAGAGGAGATTGTAGACAGGAGACAGATCAAATAAGCCCCATTTGAGCTTAAAAACATTGGACGTTTCCTGGCTGAATTGGGTCTGTTGGCATGTATGGTTGTACTACCACTGCCTCTTCCTTCTGTCCACAATGGTCTATTGTATTGCTACAGCCTCTCTTGCCAGTCCTGTATTGTTGGTTTGTTGCCCCTGTCCCCCTTTCCACTGCCCTCCATAGTCTGTTGTGCTGCCACTGCCCTTCCTGCCTGCCCAGTGTGGTCAAATTGTTGCCTCTGCACCCTCCTACCTGCCTTCAAGTCCATGCCCCTGGCCTCTGCCTCTCAACAGTATCCTAATGAACAACTAGATTGCTAACTTTTATATTTATTACAAAAGTGTGGAACGCCTGACGTCATCTTGATTTAATCAAAACTGTAATACCTAGAGCATTTCCTTTCGAAATTACATATATGAGAGGGTCTTATTTGCATACAAATTATGGTTAGTGCTCTAAAAAACTAAAATGAGGACATTTTTTCTGAGCTTTCAAATAGCGACAAAGCACTTTTGAATTATTTATTGTCATTATGTTTTTTTATCCATTTGACCACTTGATTAAATGTTGCACTTAGGGGAGAGCATATTGTGTTACTTCCAGAGCTGCAGATTTTGCAACTGGGGAATCAGTTTGGAGTTTCTGCTTCAGCTCAACATTCTGTGATTCTGGTCAAATCCCTTAATCTCCCCATGTCTACAACCAAAATGAATTTGATCTTGTGTGATGTAACCAATGCTCATGTAAAGCACTCCAATACTTGACAAGTCTGCACTATATAAAACTGCAAAAACACTAAAAATAAGTGTTTTGCACACTTCTGTCATTGGGCTACATGTGGGCTACATCTGGGTGATATTTGTGCTGCATTTGGGCTCTTTTGCCTCTGGTGGCCATCTTGGGAGATTTATTTGTTATGAAGTTTCCTTATTTTCTCATTTACTGCAGTCTCCTCAGTAGGAAATGCTTTCAGTTTTTTTACTTTGATTCCATCAAGAAGGTTTTCAGATATGTCACACATTTGCCATAAATTCTGAATGTTAGCATTCTAGTTGCTCATTAGATCACTGTAGTAAAGCTACTGCTCACCACGGAAGTCTGCTGCTGGTATTAAAAGTGCATGTTTCAGACTGCATGTCAGAATTTTTTAATGAAATAGAAGAGGATTTGATAAGTCACTCAAAATGTGCCCTAATTTTTCTTTCTTCAGCACTAATGATAATTTCTATTGTTAAATTGAACCCCCTCATTGTGTTCCTTTTTAAATTAAATGTTTTAAGTGTTACCAGTTTATTCCATTCAAGATGGCTTCAGGTGTGCCATACTTTTGTCATAAGTTAGACAGTAAGCGCTCTAGTTGTTCTTAAGAACACTCTGAGACATTCTGTCATTGGGCTATACTTGGGCTACATCTGGGTGATATTTGGGCTACATTTGGGCTCTTTTGTCTCTGGTGGCCATCTTGGGAGACTTATTTGTTATGAAGTTTCCCAATTTCCTCATTTACTGCAGTCTCCTTAGTAGTAAATACTTTCAGTTTTTTACTTTGGTTCCATCAAGAAGGCATTCAGATGTGTCACACATTTGCCATAAATTCTGAATGTTAGCACTCTAGTTGCTCATTAGATCACTGTAGTAAAGCTACTGCTCACCAGGGAAGTCTGCTGCTGGTATTTAAAGTGCATGTTGCAGTCTGCATGTCAGAATTTTTTTATGAAATAGAAGAGGATTTGAGAAGTCAAAATGTGCCCTAATTGTTCTTTCTGCAGCACTAATCATACTTTCTATGGCAAAATGAACTCCCTCATTTTGTTCCTTTTTAAATTAAATGTTTTAAGAGTTACCACTTTATTCCAATCAAGATGGCTTCAGGTGTGCAATACGTTTGTCATAAGTAGGACTATTAGCGCTCTAGGAAGCTGCAGTAGAACACTAAGTTATCAACTGTCAGTCTCTGCCCTTGTTGGATGTACATGTTTTACTGAGAATGTCAGACTTCATTCTCACATGACTGAGAAAGATAATGGAAATGTACAGAAAATATGCTCCCAGTTTAGCTTATAGATCACCTTCCAAACCTCTGTGGGAAAAGCATGAGAAAATAGTTTTCTCTCAAACATGATTCATGATATCACAGCAGAAGGCTTTTTCACATGGTAAAATCACCTTAGAACATACCACAAATCCTAAAATGAGTATGGTACCATCAACAAATGATTTATAATGTAACTAAAGTCTTAAAACCTTCTATTAACTGCAGTGCTTTTTAATGAGGTGCTATCATGTATATTGGTCCCAAGATGGCTGCCAACACTTCTTGGATGAAGTACTGACAGACAATCAGATCTCACGATGAGATGTGTGGTTAGGCTCCACCCAGATATATATGTGATTTTGATTTTCTCAGGAACTACTGAACGGATGTACACCATTTAAGCAAAAGGCACGACTCTGAATCAAGGTCTACCTTTCTGCCAAATTTGGTGTAATTCCGTTCAGCAGTTCGGGCTGTAGCTGAGGCTAAAGTTCCTATGGGAAATTGCATGGAGAAAACACGTTTTGGGCCCCCCCTTTTTTCTCAGCCCCCGCTACACGAATCACTCTGAGACTTTCAGGGTAGGAGCGGACCGGAGCTGGCCAAAAGTTTTAAAATTTCAGCGGGCGCCAAAGTTATTCCAAATAGAATGTTGCGGATTTCCTATGGAAAATAGGTCCTAACTATAACTACCTACTGGCGACTGCCAGTAGGTAATATATATATATATATTCAGTGAAAAAACCATGGGTTTCACACACGTTATTGTTAGGAATTAGCATTTAAAAAGCTTGCAAATTCAGTGAAAAAACCATAGGTTTCACACACGTTATAGTTAGCTGGACATTTCACTCGTAAAAAACCAATGAAATTCCCCCGTTATAGTTAGTTAAGCTAACTATAACTCGCGCACCCGCAATCCACTGCTGATGACGTCACATATTACATCACTCATGACATGGTCAGTGACATCACTCATGACATCACTGATGACATCTCAAATGACATCACTGATGACATCATCCAGTGAATGTGTATTTTTCTGAAAATTAAATATGTTTTATATATGTATATCTCACGGACGATGGAAGAATAAATGGGTATATAAGTGTCTAAATGGATGATTTGTTTTTGAAAAATTGATTGTATAACTGACTGATTAAGTATATCTTAGTGAATACATGGCTTACTGAGTAATGTTTAAATATGTAATTATCTGTATCAGTCTCTCACTTTGTGTATAAGTGGCTGCATGGGTTGGTGAGTAGCTACATGGGTGTTTATATAGGATATTAGGTGGTTTTTTGAGTATCAGTCTGAGTGTCTGCATGGTTCGGTGGGGGGTATTACGTAGTGCATAGGTGCATGAATGAGTGACTCACTGGTTGTATGTGTTGAAGACAGCATGTGTGCAGGACTGTATGGGTGGATGAGTGTGTGTATGGGTGTGTTAGTGAGTGAATGACTGTCTCAATAGTGTCTTTATGAGTAACTACATATGTTTTAAACTAGTATATGTGACTATTGGTGTATATAAGTGAGTATATGTGAGAGTGAGAGATTGAAAGAGTTCCTGTATGAATAAGTATGTGTTTCTATAAGTGATTGTTTAAAAGACTAAGTAAGTGTAAGTTTCCGTAGAAGTAAGTGTGGTGGTGTGTGTATAACTGTATATGCAAATAAATCTATGTTTGATTCTTTATTTTCATGAGTGAGTATGTGTGTCAGTAACTCTGTGGATGAGTGGCATTGTGTAGCAGGATGTATAGGTGTATGAGTACATATGATGAGTGAGTACATGTATGAGTGACAGTACAGGACTGTTCGTGAATGAGTGGATGTGTATGTGGATCTTAGAATTACTCAAGAGGTTGTTGTAACTGGTATTGGTATGTCCATTTTTTTGAAAATGTTAGTCTCTATTTTTGAATGTGTGTTTCAAAGGTTTTATTAGGGTGAGAGGAGGTCTGCCACTCTGTCACAAGGATGATGTCATCAGTGATGTCATTTGAGATGTCATCAGTGATGTCATGAGTGATGTCACTGACCATGTCATGAGTGATGTAATATGTGACGTCATCAGCAGTGGATTGCGGGTGCGCGAGTTATTGTTAGCTTAACTAACTATAACGGGGGAATTTCATTGGTTTTTTACGAGTGAAATGTCCAGCTAACTATAACGTGTGTGAAACCTATGGTTTTTTCACTGAATTTGCAAGGTTTTTTAAATGCTAATTCCTAACTATAACGTGTGTGAAACCCATGGTTTTTTCACTGAATTTGCAAGGTTTTTTAAATGCTAATTCCTAACTATAACGTGTGTGAAACCCATGGTTTTTTCACTGAATTTGCAAGGTTTTTTAAATGCTAATTCCTAACTATAACGTGTGTGAAACCCATGGTTTTTTCAGTGAATTTGTATGGTTTTTTAAATGCTAATTCTTACCTATAACGTGTGTGAAACCCATGGTTTTTTCAGTGATTTTGTATGGTTTTTTAAATACAAATTCTTATATTAAACGTGTGATTTTTTTTTTTTTTGCAAGGTTTTTTACATCTTTTTATTTTTACTTTATATTCTCTTTAAACACTATGCTTAAATTTTAAAAATTCTGCAATATATTATTTGTTCTCATTTTTTTTTTTACCAAACAGGTAAGATATATTAGTATAACATAGTGATTCTTTTTTTCCAATTTTTTTTTTTTTTTTTTTTACGTGCGCGTACGGTAAGCTTACGGTAAGCGTACGTTTTGCGTAATGTATGTAATATTTCTACTCTTTTTGCGTATGGTTACGCAATTTACGTAGACGTGCGTACTGCGTACGCGGCGCGTAAGCGCATACGTTACACGCGCACGTTACGCGGAAGTGTTGGGGCGTGCCTGGTATGCGCATGCGCGCGTGCGCGCGTGCGCGTGTCTTTTAAACGCGCATGCGTACTTTTACCGTAAGCGCTCCGTAAGCGCTCCGTAAGCGTAACGTACGCGCACGGTGGGTCATGTGATCAAGAAACAAAACTTTTGATTGGTTTAAAGTACTTTCAGTTCTAGAACTCTCCTACACCACACCCATTCCCCTCATTTCTGCTTGTGATCCCTTAGGAGAAGGAGCTGAGTTGTCTTTGGGATACGATGGCAGACCAGCACCCCTCTTCTGGGAGTGAGGCTAGCAGCACCACCATCAGGCAGAGAAGGAGGAAACAGAAGAGCTCTTTTATATGGGAGTATTTTACGTTTCCTGAGGGCCCGAAAAAAGTAAATGCTGCTTTAGTGACTTGCAAGCTTTGCCAGCGTGTACTTTCTAGAGGTAATCCTAACAAGAAGTATTCCTTCAGGAATCACACTATGTTAAGACACCTTGAGGATGTACACCCTAGGACACATGCTCGACATACTGGAGGAAACCCTTCAGTAAGTCGACCAAGCACATCCACAGCAGCTCAGCCGAGTCCATCTTCGGCAGCTCAGCTGAGCCCTTCATCTGGGGGGGAGATTCACCTTTTTCTGGTCCTCTGGAAACTAACCATCGATTTGCGAGGGTTACAATGCGGTGCTCAAATTGCCATGGTCTAATTGTTCGTGGGGAGACCAGTGTTCCCCTAATTAACAACAGAATAGACCAGCACATTTGTCCTACCAGCTAATATTCCCATTCTTTCTTTCCTCTGTCCCTGCATGAACACAACGGCTCTTTTAAGAGCCAACCTTACCTCTCAACTTTTTTAAATTTTTTCTTAAAAACTTTTTTTTTTTTTTTTTACAGTACGCGTATTTTTTTTTTTTTTTTAAAAAAAACACTAAAAAACAATTACCACATTACAAGGTCCTTGAGGGATTAATAACGAAATACTGAAAATCTGTTTGAGGAGAAGTGGAAAAAAGGGACCATCAAATTTCTGACTTACCTGACCCACCCAAAAATTTAATTATCAATTTAAATTTTATTGAAATTGCTTGAAAAAATGGTTTTATTTTTCGAAAATGTTCTTTCTCAATCTGAAAAAAAAGAAAAAAGTATTAATATTTAATAAAACATTTTATAATACAGTACACGTATTTACATATTTTCCAAAAACTATTTTTTGCCATTTTTTTGCTGTTTTCAGAATATATTGCATTTCACTATAAATCGTGAAAGCAATTGCATTCATCACTTAACAGCGGGCAAAAAAAAAATAACAATCTCAAAGATTGTTTTAAAAAAGCCCAGAATCTCTTCTCACTTAAACATAACATTATAGAAATGCAAAATATTCAAAAAAAATATCATCTAATAACAATAACTATTTCTAAAAAATACCGTCTGACAATTTTGTTACAGAAGCATAATCACAAAAATAATATATCTCAAATAACTCCACAATACATCTGGTTACCTTTCCTTTAGGCCAAATGGTAATTTTAAAATTCTTTTTTGATTAAATTTCCAATGGTAATCCAATAAAATTCCAAAATTTAAATTGTACAGATGTTACCGATTCTCTCTAAAATTTTGGTTTCCGAAAGATTAATTAGGAATTAAATAAGTCCACAATACAATTGGTTACCTTTCCTTTAGGCCAAATGGTAATTTTAAAAATCTTTTTTGATTAAATTTCCAATGGTAATCCAATAAAATTCCAAAATTTAAATTGTACAGATGTTACCGATTCTCTCTAAAATTTTGGTTTCCGAAAGATTAATTAGGAATTAAATAAGTCCACAATACAATTGGTTACCTTTCCTTTAGGCCAAATGGTAATTTTAAAAATCTTTTTATTTGAAAATTCCAATGGTAATCCAATAAAATGGTAAAATTGTTTTGTACAGATGTTGCCAATTCTCTCTAAAATTTAGGTTTCAGGAAGATTAGATAGGAATTTGCTAAATCAAAAGGCACACGTTGCTTAAAAACCAATTGACAATCATTACACATTGTCTAGCCTTTTTTACATTTTAGATAAACTGTGTAATGACCAGAAGTTACAGTAGGTCCATCATGGAAAATTATTGCAACTGTTACAAAAGTTTTTCCTGAAATTGATAATTGCTGTCCTGTAAACTTCTTTATTAAAGTATCCAATTTTGAACCATCAGCTCTACATCGTTGCATCATTAAAATTACATACTGTCCGTATTCCTTTAAAATTAACGTTGAAAACATGTCAGATTTACACTCACCGCATTCCATGCTATGATTAGCATCTTTAACTAATTTAGCAAAAGTGACTGTTTTACTCTCTGGCAATGTTAAATAAATAAACCTTTCAGAATCAACATTAGAGCCACATGTATTGAAACAGTTTTCACAACTATGTTCCCATTTATAAGAGAGACCAAACATATTTTCAATTTGTACCCCTTCTTCTTCCAGTACCTGAAGAAAATACATCAAGAATTCCTGTGCGTCTTGCTGTACATTTTGAGAAAACTGTGTACATCCTGAACATACATCTAAAAGTTTTCTAATTTCAGTAGCACTTTCTATTTTAGTTTTATCATTACTCAGCTTTTCAAAAAGGAGACTCAACTCAGAACAGAATCTTTTTCTCTGATTTACTATTATCTGCTCTTGCAAACTTTCGAGATAAAATACAACATTCAGCACTACATTAGCGTAGCAGTTGACACCAGAGCTATTTTCAAAATGACAACCAACAACCTCTTCAACATTTTCCTTTTTCTTATTGCTTGCAATTACATCACTCTTCTTTTTTTTTCTCCTCTCTACATCCTCATTACAGATATTCTCAATTCTCCTTTTTCGAGAAACAACACGTTTTTCCAACACAGGATACTGACCTAAATGAGGAGCATAGGTTCTTCTTAATCTATTATACTCCTTTACACAATTTGCATCAGCACTAACTTATGAGTCATCAAAGTCTATCATAAATAAACCAGATAATGTTTCAACTTGTGACAAAGCAACATAAGCCATACCTTCTTTGAACACAGTTGAACCAAAGTTCACAAAAGCACAATCTACAGTCAATCCTTGAGACTTGTGAATAGTTACAGCATATGCTAGAGAAAACGGAAACTGCTTCCTACGTACATATAAGTCTTTCACAAGCATGAAACGAACTGTACAACGACAAATGTCTATAACTTCTTCTATCTGATCAAATTTTATTTTTAAACATTCAATTCCATCTTTTTTCTGGTAATTAATAAAACCCACAACTCTTCCCATAGCTCCATTCACTAAACATTTTTCAACATCCAAATTTCTCCTTAAAAATACTCTACAGTTCATGCAAACATATAGATTTTTTTCTAATCCAGCAGTTTTGGAAATGTTCTTCTCTAGTGAATCCAATTTATTTTTCAGTTTGCCTGTTAATGTAATAGTAATTCTTTCATGCTGAATTTTGTCCACTGCTTCCAATTTCCTAATCTCTTCCTTTTCCAATTTCAAAAGTTCCTCATTGAATATTGAGCATTCACGTAGAGTTGGCATTAAGCAGATTACACTTTTCTTTTCTGCAATGTTCTTGTATATTTTCTCTGCAACTATTTCTTCCTTTGGGAATAAATTATGTAGCAACCGACTCTGTAATGCTTTCATGCCAGCTTCAGTGAGTAGTCCAATTCTGATATCTTTCAGAATACTTCCATATTCTTCATCGTTTGCTTGCCTCATATTAGGAGTAAGTTCCTTGTACTCAAAGAAGGACCAAATATTTGCATTACCAATGCTTCCCAATGACTTCTTTGTGTCTTCATGTGTCACAGTATTAAACACTGGTTGTCCTTTAACTGGAGTAAGCTGTAGAAGATCCCCAAAAACTATGACATGTTTTCCACCAAATAACACGTCATAGTCTCTCCTTAGAATTTGCTGCATTCTTAAATGCACAAAGGCAAGCATTAAGTTTGATACCATGCTCACCTCATCAATAATGAGAACTTGCATCTTCTTCAATACTCTTGAAACTTCCAAGCATGCTTCTCCAGTTAGCTTGTGGTATTGTATTTTGTTCTCATGCTCCACTGGTAACATTAGCAAACGATGTAAGGTGATTCCTTTTATGTTATATGCTGCTAACCCAGTTGGAGCAGTAACCACACAAGACAAAGTTGAATCCGATTTTTGCTGTAGGTAGCTTCTGATGACTTTTATTAAGAAACTTTTTCCAGTTCCAGCTTGTCCGCTTACATACATCCTGATTGGTTGAAATGATGTGCATGAGCACTCTTTTTTTTCATGTAGTAATCCGTGATCAATTTTGTTTCTGATCTCTTCATAAATTTGTTGCTGCTCTTCATTCAGTTGTCCTTCCAAATTTGGTAAGTCTATTAATTCTTCTTGAGCTTGATTTATAGCCGTTTCCACTTCAGTCATAGCTATTGCAGCTTCATTTTCTACGATTGGTTGTCCTAGGGGATCTTGACTGAGCGTTCCAGAACTTTGGCTGTCTTGAGAACTGTCTCTAGCTACTTCAGCTGCAATTGTAGTTTCCTGTTCAATTTCTTCATTTAACATTTGGACATAAGTTATGAAAGTACTGCATTCTATGCTGTCTTTGCAAGCATTAAAGGAATCTTCATAGCTTTGAAATTCTCCCAGTAGTTCGTCCTCTGAACGCCATGGTTTAAACAGCTGTAAAAGAGCCAAGTAGTAAAATTCCTTTTTGTCAGTAGTTTCGCAACTGAGCTTCCTGTGATTTATCAAACTTCCTTTTGTTTGCTTCACCAAACATCCTTCCTCACCAATGACTTTATATTTTCCATTGTTGATGTCTTCTGTGGCTTTCCGTGAATAAATGGAGTTCTGCAGCACTTCATAGAGACACATGTTCTCAAGATGATGACTTCTCTTTGGGTAATATGTGTCCAACATGTTTGATTTCAAAATATCTGTACTTTCTGGGTCATTCTCGGCCAAATATTCAATTTCTCCAACAGATTTCAGTACCCGATTTCTCATTGCTGCAAGGCCTAAACTTGCCCAAATTATTCTTCTTGATTTCGAGTAGAGACTTGCAGAAGATAACCTATCTGAACATTCGTAGGATCCAATTTCTCGATGCGATAACATCTTTAAAATGAAACTGGATAGCTTCTCACTGACAGTCTTCTCGTGAGAAATCTCTTCCCACATTTCTTTCAATTCAGTTTTTTCTGATTTAGTAATGTAAGACGTTACATATCGAGCAACAACAATGGAATTGTCAGCTACATACTGTATATCCATGTTAGCATTCCACATGGATAAAATGACTGGGTTGTAGTCATTTATATTTTTTGATTCTTCTTTTCTTTTTAGGTTGTAGGTATTCTTAGGTGATTTTCTTGTAATAGTATGTCTCACAGCTGACATAAAACTGTTTACTCTTCCTTTTGAAAGAACAGGTCTAGGAAATCCAAATCAACATTTAGTGTAGAATTTATCTTTGCTCTTGTATTTCCGTCGACAGTATTTTCCACACCGATGACTTTGGAAACGTAAAACTTGCTCCTTTAACTTATTCTCTTCTGTGCTTTTTGGTATAGCACATGTTGCATATTCTTCAATGAAAGATAACACTGCTTCATCAGTTTCTGTTCCAAACTTTGGGGCATCCTTGATCCACAACAGCATATGAATATGAGGAGCACCTCTTGCTTGGTACTCTTTTCTCCAAAAGAAATCCACAACTTCTCCAAGAGGTGGATTTTTTTTATTGCAGATGAAGCACATCATGGCCTCAAATCTATGATTGAAATATCTGCAAACATTAACCGGATCCAATGAGCACAGTTCTCCTGCTGTCTTGTATTCGATGTTTTTAATGTTTGAATTTGCCTCTCGTAGAAAATCCAGTAAATCATCCCAAGCGTACTCGGCACAGCTTAGGGTAAGGAACCATGTTGGAGTTCCTAAATTCCGTAACATGCATTTTAATTCACCATGGCATCGGTACCAATATTCATTTGTCCCACGCTGACAAGCCATCAGATTGATCAGTTGTGTTTCCAAATGATCATCTCGGTGCTGCACTTTCTCCATAAAATCCTTAGCAGACACATTTTGTAAATGTACTCCACTTTTTAAAATGTGATTTACTGCATAAGATAATGCAGACAAGTCGCTTTCAAATAAAAGATGGAACAAATAAGGAATACTTTGTCGAAATCTTGGATCTTCTGCATATAGTCTTGTAGTCCGATACTCAGAAGCTGGAATCTGTTCTGGACGTTCATCGTATCGTCCTCCTTTTCCTGTAGGAAACAGCTGGGGAAAACATCGAGCTTCCAAGCTGTCCTCCCATACACTCACGGGAGTTCCTTTTGCTTTCTTCATCTGAAACAGATCAATAGTGTCTCCCATAACTTCTTTTGAATGAAGAGGATGTATGCTAAAATGTTCATAAATTTCTTCTTCCTTTGACTTGTCCACTTTTTCAATTTGTCCAGTTGGTGTTTCTGTGTCTTCTTGTAAATCTTCTTCTTCTTCTTCTATATAAATTGATTCATACCATTTGTTATTCCTTTTCAAATACAAATTTGCTCTTTGTACTTTCCGTACATCTACCAGCTCCTGCCAAATCTTCTTATTCTTTGTAGGTACACCATTAACCAGAATAACTAATGGTTCAGTTTCCAAAGTATCTGCATCAATAGTTTCCATATTTTTTTTTTCAAATCCAAGGGCAAATACACCACTCTACCTTTTAAACCTCTCAGTAAATCTGAAGGAGGTAATTTACCAGTTTTGGGCTCCATACGTACTATGGTCTGGAACGGATGAACACATTGAATGAGTATAGACTCATATGTATTTAATTCAGAAAGTTCGGCAGGAATAGCATCCAATTCTAAATTATTATGTACAGCTCTGGTCGGCATTCTATTTTCTTCTAACTTATTATAACAGTATTTACAAATACGCTGATCTTCACCCAATTCAAAACAATTTTCAAGAAATATATATGTTGCAAAATCCTTCCACTTATAATTATCTTCATTTTCACTTTTTCTGTAGAGATCAACATTCCTGGTTTGATTTCTATAATGAGTTCTGCGGCAACAAATACAAGTAATATTTGGTATTTCATTAGAGATTATTGCAAATTTTGTCATTTGATCATCAAATTTCTTACTTACAGATGGTTCTACATTCTCTTCCACATCTTCCTCAATAACTGTGTCATTACCTGCACTGTCTTGTTCTGGACCAAAGTAACTAAACTGAATTTCATCAGTAACCTTCTCTACATCTGATACCGATCCACGGAACAGAGCCCTATTCAATTCATCTAACTTTATTGCTGGACTTTTAGCAAAATACAATCGTCTCACAAACTTTCTCATTTCAGTATGATGGACAGCCAGCATCCTAAAATGATGAAAAACACTTTTACACAATTTTCTAGATAGACAAGCCAGAGAATGTCCCTGCAAACCAGTATTCTCTCTCACTCTGCATGGATCTAGACTTTGAAGCACCTTAATCTTCTGTTTAACACTTTTTTTTACTATATTCTCTTAGAAACTCACGAAATTTATCAATAGATTCCTGACGCACAGTGCAAATACTACTACAATTCCAAGTATACACTGGGGCTTTAGGACGTCTCCCCATAACCTCATCCGCCATCACTTGTTCCTCATCTCTTGGAACCATTTTCTCCTTCTCCATTATACAACCATTTTTCACTTCATAGGCACGACCTCTGGTGTCAACTGCATGCAGCAAACTATTACTTTGAAGATAACTCTCTTCATTAAAAAAAGGTTCACTACTTGAACTATGCATCCATTCTCCTAAAAACACTTTACAAAAGTTTGTTCTTTTCACTAGTCTTTTCCTTTTGCTTTGTGATTTCAGTACATTGACCATTTTATCTAATGTACGCATCCTGTTCAAAATTAAAATGAATAGTTTCCTTTTTAATTCTAAAGCCTTTGCTACAATGGCTTCAATTTCTTTTTTTCTCTTATAAAATTTTGCTTTTTTCTTATATTTCTTCACATCCTTTATCAAATTGGACATAACTCTTCTCTGAAACATTTTTCTACGAATCTCTTTAAACGCTGTTTTTCTGTTTAAGTTAATCTTTATTGTTTCTGAAGGTATATTTGCATTAACTAAATGCTCAATTTTTTCCTGTTGTTTTCTATTTAAAACATTATTTCCAGTACAGACATTTTGTACATTTTTCCTTTTTTTGAAGATAGTTTTAAAAAAATCTTTTGTCTGCTTACCAGAAGACTTTCTCTTTTTCCCAACATGAGCATCTCCAACTAACTTAGGTCCTCCAGTTGTCTTCAAATATAGATTTTTTTTCTGGTTTTTCCTTAGTCTGGATTTTGTAGGCATCTTAAATTGTGTTCACTGCTCTTCAGCAATACCTGAAAAAAACTAAAAAATAATTCCTTTATTTTATTTAAATACATTACTATATTTTTTATGATCTTTTCAAATCTTAAAATACTATGTACCCCTTTCCTACAAGTGAAAATCACAATAAAACCATCACAAATTAAATATCTAAAAACAATTCCTGTGTGCACACAGAGTCATGGTTTGATATTAAGCAGAACACGAAATTTCTTTGCCAATTGAAAGCACACTTACTACTCTTTTTTTGGCAAGTGATAAGTACTTTTACAGTCTGACACATTTTCAATCCACTTTTCAGATTCTGAAAACAGCACATGTCCAAACAGCTTTTTGAGTCCAGGAACATGTGTAACCTGGGTGAATGACTACACTCCAGCAAAGGCAACCAGCCTTAGTGATGTTGAATGTATTTGCATTACTCACTGCAATCTCAAACCCCACTCGGTTGTGAATATTATGCATGATTCTACAGGATAAGCAGCTGGGTGTATGCTAAGAGTCTGCTTCTGCAGAAAAATAGCTGCCCCTTTCCTACTAATGCAAATCTAAAATTACCAGAGTAATACGCAATAAATCTCTGTCAACAATTCCTCTTTGCACATAGAGTCATGGTTTGATATTAGGCAGAAAACGAAATTTCTTTGCCAATTTGAAAGCACACTTACTACTCTTTTTTTGGCAAGTGATAAGTACTTTTACAGTCTGACACATTTTCAATCCATTTTTCAGATTCTGAAAACAGCACTAGTCCAAACAGGTTTTTGAGACCAGGAACATGTGTAACCTGGGTGAATGACTACACTCCAGCAAGGGCAACCAGCCTTAGTGATGCTGAATGTATTTGCATTACTCACTGCAACCTCAAACCCCACTCGGTTGTGAATACTATGCATGATTCTACAGGGTAAGCAGCTTGGTGTGTGCTAAGAGTCTGCTTCTGCAGAAAAATAGCTGCCCCTTTCCTACTAATGCAAATCTAAAATTACCAGAGTAATACGCAATAAATCTCTGTCAACAATTCCTCTTTGCACACAGAGTCATGGTTAGAAATTAGGCAGAAAACAAAATTTCTTTGCCAATTTGAAAGCACACTTACTACTCTTTTTTTGGCAAGTGATAAGTACTTTTACAGTCTGACACATTTTCAATCCACTTTTCAGATACTGAAAACAGCACATGTCCAAACAGCTTTTTGAGACCAGGAACATGTGTAACCTGGGTGAATGACTACACTCCAGCAAAGGCAACCAGCCTTAGTGATGTTGAATGTATTTGCATTACTCACTGCAACCTCAAACCCCACTCGGTTGTGAATACTATGCATGATTCTACAGGATAAGCAGCTGGGTGTGTGCTAAGAGTCTGCTTCTGCAGAAAAATAGCTGCCCCTTTCCTACTAATGCAAATCTAAAATTACCAGAGTAATACGCAATAAATCTCTGTCAACAATTCCTCTTTGCACACAGAGTCATGGTTTGATATTAGGCAGAAAACGAAATTTATTTGCCAATTTGAAAGCACACTTACTACTCTTTTTTTGGCAAGTGATAAGTACTTTTACAGTCTGACACATTTTCAATCCACTTTTCAGATTCTGAAAACAGCACATGTCCAAACAGCTTTTTGAGACCAGGAACATGTGTAACCTGGGTGAATGACTACACTCCAGCAAAGGCAACCAGCCTTAGTGATGTTGAATGTATTTGCATTACTCACTGCAACCTCAAACCCCATTCGGTTGTGAATACTATAAATGATTCTACAGGGTAAGCAGCTGGGTGTGTGCTAAGAGTCTGCTTCTGCAGAAAAATAGCTGCCCCTTTCCTACTAATGCAAATCTAAAATTACCAGAGTAATACGCAATAAATCTCTGTCAACAATTCCTCTTTGCACACAGAGTCATGGTTTGATATTAGGCAGAAAACGAAATTTCTTTGCCAATTTGAAAGCACACTTACTACTCTTTTTTTGGCAAGTGATAAGTACTTTTACAGTCTGACACATTTTCAATCCACTTTTCAGATTCTGAAAACAGCACATGTCCAAACAGCTTTTTGAGACCAGGAACATGTGTAACCTGGGTGAATGACTACACTCCAGCAAAGGCAACCAGCCTTAGTGATGTTGAATGTATTTGCATTACTCACTGCAACCTCAAACCCCATTCGGTTGTGAATACTATAAATGATTCTACAGGGTAAGCAGCTGGGTGTGTGCTAAGAGTCTGCTTCTGCAGAAAAATAGCTGCCCCTTTCCTACTAATGCAAATCTAAAATTACCAGAGTAATACGCAATAAATCTCTGTCAACAATTCCTCTTTGCACACAGAGTCATGGTTTGATATTAGGCAGAAAACGAAATTTCTTTGCCAATTTGAAAGCACACTTACTACTCTTTTTTTGGCAAGTGATAAGTACTTTTACAGTCTGACACATTTTCAATCCACTTTTCAGATTCTGAAAACAGCACATGTCCAAACAGCTTTTTGAGACCAGGAACATGTGTAACCTGGGTGAATGACTACACTCCAGCAAAGGCAACCAGCCTTAGTGATGTTGAATGTATTTGCATTACTCACTGCAACCTCAAACCCCACTCGGTTGTGAATACTATGCATGATTCTACAGGATAAGCAGCTGGGTGTGTGCTAAGAGTCTGCTTCTGCAGAAAAATAGCTGCCCCTTTCCTACTAATGCAAATGTAAAATTACCAGAGTAATACGCAATAAATCTCTGTCAACAATTCCTCTTTGCATACAGAGTCATGGTTTGATATTAGGCAGAAAACGAAATTTCTTTGCCAATTTGAAAGCACACTTACTACTCTTTTTTTGGCAAGTGATAAGTACTTTTACAGTCTGACACATTTTCAATCCACTTTTCAGATTCTGAAAACAGCACATGTCCAAACAGCTTTTTGAGTCCAGGAACATGTCTAACCTGGGTGAATGACTACACTCCAGCAAAGGCAACCAGCCTTAGTGTTGTTGTATGTATTTGCATTACTCACTGCAACCTCAAACACCACTCGGTTGTGAATACTATGCATGATTCTACAGGATAAGCAGCTGGGTGTGTGCTAAGAGTCTGCTTTTGCAGAAAAATAGCTGCCCCTTTCCTACTAATGCAAATCTAAAATTACCAGAGTAATACGCAATAAATCTCTGTCAACAATTTAATTGAATTTAATTTGAATTTGAATTTGAATTTGAATTTGAATTTAAATTATTTTTTAAAGCGCACATACACCAGCGGTTTCTTGGCGCTACAACTAACAAAGGACCGGAGCAGAAAAACAAAAACAAACTACAGGAGGGTTAGTTAAAGGACTTCATGAACAGATGAGCCTTGAGGTGTTTCTGAAATTGCGGGTACAGGGTGAGGGTTCGGAGTTCAAGAGGAAGAGAGTTCCAGAGGAGCGGGGCAAGGGTCGCAAATTTCGAGCCTCCCCATTTCTTTCTCCGGTACCGTGGGATAGTGAGAAGGGACTGGGTGGATGAGCGTAGTTCCCTGGTGGGAACGTAAGGGGTAATCTCAGAAGAGATGAAAGCCGGTGCCGAGCCCAGTCGAGCCTGAAAGGTGATGGAGGCGAGCTTAAACTGGACCCGGGCACGAACAGGAAGCCAATGCAAAGATTTCAAGAGGGGGGTAGTGTGGTGAAATTTCGGGAGTTTAAAGACCAGGCGGGCCGCCTGGTTTTGAATCTGTTGCAAACGCCGTAGGCTATATGCAGGAATACCTGCATATAGGGCGTTGCCGTAATCCAGGCGGGAAACCACCATGGCCAAGATGATCAGTTTGAGGGCAGTGAAGGAAAAAAAACGGGACACCCTGCGTATAGTGCGCAGTGATAGGAAAGAAGAAGAAACCACAGAACTAACCTGAGAGTGAAGAGTGAGTTGAGAGTTGAGTTTTATGCCTAGTGTTTTGACTGAGGTAGAAGGGATAGGTGAAGGGCCAAGAGAGGGGGGCCAGAATAAAGAGGACCAGGGGCTGGATGAACCACCCGTCAACACCAGCTCGGTCTTGTCTGGGTTGAGCTTCAAGTGGTTGTGGTTCATCCAGACCCGGATATGGAGCATAATAGATTGGAAATTTAGAACAGAAGAGAGGGAAGAAGACAGATTAAAAACAAGCTGGAGGTCATCCGCATAATTGAATACGGCGACCTCCATTTGTTGCAGAGAAAAGATAAGAGGGGCAATATAAAGATTAAACAGAAGAGGGGAAAGGGAGGAGCCTTGGGGGACCCCGCACTGAACTTTCCGAACGTCCGCAGTAAAGTCGCCCAGGCGGACAGCCTGGGTGCGGTCGCTCAGGAAGGAGGATAGCCAGACCAGAGCGGTGCCCCCGATCCCCGCCGCCTTGACACGGGAAAGCAAGATGGTATGATCCACCGTGTCAAAAGCGCCTGAGAGATCGAGGAGCACCAGGGCCTGGGGCTGGTTAATATCCATACCCTCCCTGAGGTTGTCCAGGACCGAGAGGACTACGGACTCTGTAGAGTGTGCGGGGCGGAACCCGGCCTGGCGGGGGGCAAGAGCTCCATGCTTCTCCACAAAAGAGCTCAGAGCGCAGGTGACATGGCGCTCGAGCACCTTTGCCAGGAATGGCAGGAGGGAGATGGGGCGGAAATTGGCGGGGATTGAGGGGTCCGCGCCTGGCTTTTTCAGGATGGGTACAATAACCGCAGATTTTAATGGGTTTGGTACTACGCCCTGAGAAAGGGAGCTATTGAGGAGGTGAAGGGGGGGTCTGGGCAAGTGATAAAGATGTGGCGGAGAATATGGGCAGGACAGGGGTCTAGTGGGGAGCCGGATTTGACAAGGGGTATTATGGATGTCAGGGTTTCCTTAGTTAGAGGGGGAAGGGTGGTGAGTTCTCCCTTAGGAAAGGGACACTGGGGGTCAACAAAAGTGGGGGAAGGGGGAGGGATGTTGGCTTTAATAGTGGCTATTTTCTGAATGAAATAGTTATTGAGGGAGTGACAGAGTTCTTTGGAAGGGACGGGCTTTAGAGTTGTTCTGTCCGAAAACGCCAAGTTGTGCACGATCGAAAAGAATTCCTTCGACTGGTTTTCTGCTGCGAGGATTTTGGAGGAGAAGTAGGTGGTTTTAGCCCCCAAGATGTCTTTTTTGTATTGGGTCAAGATGTTAATGAACTCTAATCATAGAGAGGGGCAGTAATTTCTCCTCCAAGCCCGCTTCGCGCGACGTACCGCTAGTTTGGTGGCCTTGAGCTCTTCGTTGAACCACCGGTTGGCATCCTTCTCTCGCTTGGAGGTAATTTGTTTTAGAGGGACAACAGAATCGCAGCCTGAGGAGAGCCACTGTTCGATGGCCTTGACCTGGGAGAGGGTGGGTAGGCCTTGCAGGGAAGGGAGGGAAGTGGTAAGTAGGGACGATAAGTTTTCCGGATCAACTCGTCCCCAAGCACGAACCCAGATGTTTTTGGGGCGAGGGGGGTTGGTCGGAGGGTGAATGGGGAGGGCAAATGAGATCAGGTAGTGGTCAGACCATGTGCAAGGCGAGATAGAGAAGGACTCCACAGGACAGTTCAGGGACCAGATCTGGTCTAATGTGTGACCTTTGATATGGGTAGGGAAGTGAATATGAGATGTAAAGTTAAGGGATTGGAGAGTTTCTGAAAATTCTTTTCAAGATGAACATTCCGCTGGATCAGAGGGCCAGAAGTTGAAGTCACCAAGAAGTAGAATAGAGGAGTTGTTAACGGTGATTGTAGCTAGGACTTCCAGAAAGTCAGGGAGAAACAATAAAGGGGATCGAGGAGGACGGTAGGTAAGAAAGCAGGTAAGAGGGGGCGTAATGGATGTAGTGCGGATAGCCAGATACTCGGTATTCGCGATGTCTGGCAGGGACAGGGTTTGGAAAGGAAGGTCGGTACGTGCGATGACCGCCACGCCGCCCCCAGCTCTGCCAGTAAGGCGATCTGCTCGGAGGGCGTAGTATGGAGCTGGTAAAGTGGCCAGTAGGGCAGGGAGGGAGTCATCGCAGAACCAAGTTTCCGTTAGAAAAAGAAGATCTGGGGCATGAAGGTCTAGCAGTACCGAGAGTTCGTGTGCATGGGCTACAGCAGACCGGGTGTTAAGGTAAAATGCCGCAAGGGTTTTGGAGGTTGCAGGGAGAGCATTGTCACTAGGAGAGTGGGGAGGAACGACTAGAGGAGGGGGGATGTCAAGAGGAACAACGGGAGACAGACCGAGGGACGAAATGCGAGAGCAGGTGGAGGATGGTAGGGACCATGATCCCTGGAGGCTGCGTAGGTGGTCGGGGGCATAGATGGTGAGTGAGGCAGAGTGACGTGCCCCTAGCCCCGGACAGTCGCGGACGGGCGCAGACGGGCTTGCCTTAGGCGCGCCTTCGGCGCGCCATCGTCGCGCCCGCTGCGCCCGTCCGCTGCGCCTCCGGCCCATACACATCCTTTATGAGGGAATCAAAGGGAGAGAGGGAATGGAAGGGGGCGTGACCGGTAAAGTGGGCGGAGCTTACTCGCTCGCGGTAGATGGCGGCAGCGAGGGAGGATTCCCCAAGGCAGCGCCCAAATCGGCTGTCTGGGACCTCTGAAGGCAGGCAAAGATCGTGGCAAGATGCCGGTGAGTGAGCAAACACAGCAGTACAATACAATTTTAAAAAGCAATTAAAATAAGCAGCGCTCCCGGCTTTCCGCCTCAGGAGTTTGCACACAGAGTCATGGTTAGAAATTAGGCAGAAAACGAAATTTCTTTGCCAATTTGAAAGCACACTTACTACTCTTTTTTTGGCAAGTGATAAGTACTTTTACAGTTTGACACATTTTCAATCCACTTTTCAGATTCTGAAAACAGCACATGTCCAAACAGCTTTTTGAGACCAGGAACATGTGTAACCTGGGTGAATGACTACACTCCAGCAAAGGCAACCAGCCTTAGTGTTGTTGTATGTATTTGCATTACTCACTGCAACCTCAAACACCACTCGGTTGTGAATACTATGCATGATTCTACAGGATAAGCAGCTGGGTGTGTGCTAAGAGTCTGCTTATGCAGAAAAATAGCTGCCCCTTTCCTACTAATGCCAATCTAAAATTACCAGAGTAATACGCAATAAATCTCTTTCAACAATTCCTCTTTGCACATGGTGAAAACATAGTCCATAATATTTTACATGTTCCTTACATTTAAATTTCTCCCAAAACACAAATTGAAAAAACACAACTTCAACAAAAGGAATTCCAATTCTATTATTCATTTCTAAATTTACCACATACATCCCCTCTCAAACTCTTAACTCACCTTTAAAATTAGTTAGTTGTGAAAGAAATGTGGCACTCAAACAGCAGATTATCAGAGCCAGGATCTCTGTTCTGTACACCTCTCTCCTCTCACCAGAACCAGATAATGGCAATGTTTCCCTCTCTTTATCCACACATATACATGTTAATTACAAATCTCATTGCTTCCCCCTTTTTTTCAAATGAAATCACACATTTCTATTGGTTGAAAACCAACCCTTTTCCAAAAGTACCCTTCCCCCAACTTGACTTCTGCCTGCTACCATAGCAACAGCTCATGGAACACTGTTGTGTGGAGTCAGGTCAGAAGTTCACCACACAATGTTTCATTTTCAAAGTGCAAGAGTGCTTGACTTTTCAAACCTAACAGCAAATCCATAGTAATGTTCTTTGGTAACACATTTTTCTGTACCAATACAAAACATGCTTCTATAAATTTACACATACAGCCTAGTTTTTAGTGTAAAATGGTGTGAAACAGCCAATGAGTTCTTTTTATTTTAAAAAAATATGTATGCCTCCATTTCCAAACTGTCTTTCATTTCTTTTTCCCATTCTACTGAAATACACCTCCTGAGTGCATCCAGATCTCCTTTGAAGATGTTCACAGTGTGGATTGTAGGGCACAGCTATGTCTTCTGGAGTGAAAAGTATGCAGAGAAAACAGGTATGGTGAGAGACCTTGCTTTGCCAAATGTAGACATTAAATGGATTGGTCAGAGAGGGTTAAAGTGGCACCAATTGATGCCATTGGTGAAATCCTTCATGCAAATCCAACACCCTGACCTCATAATAGTGCACTGTGGTGGCAATGACCTAGGCACTTTGACTGGGGTAGGTCTGGAAATGCTTATGAAGGAGACCTTTGCACAACTGTTTTCACTTTTCCCTAAAACTGCCTTTGCGTATTCTAACATATGCCAAAGGCAAAAATGGAACTGGTCCAATCATTTTTGTCCACAGATTGACAAAGCAAGAAAGCACGTCAACAAATCTGTTTCTGCTTTCCTCCGAGACTATGGTATGGGTTCCATTTACCACAACAACTTGCGTTACAACATGCAAGACATTTATAGAGGAGATGGTGTACACTTCACTGATGGAGGGAACAGAGTCTTCCTCTTGAACCTTAGACTCTGCGTCGGTACTTACTTGTAGGTATCACTAAAAAATCACTTCATAAACACAACGGCTCTTTTTAGAGCCCCCTAATATCTAAACACTTAAATCTGAATTTTATTTATTTTTTTATTTATTTTTTCTACCGTACGCGTACGGTAAGCTTACCGTACGCGTACTCCGCGATTTTTTTTTAAAAATTAATAAATGTTTTTTTCGTACTTTTGTGTCCTTCTTTGACCCCCTTTCAAATGTTAGGGGGTCTGTAACTCTCTTCCTTGCCCCCTTTTCACGTTATCTCCCTTTTTTTTTCTGTGTGAAACACACGAAATGGCGGCCGACACTTCCTGATTTCGTCCGATTCGAATGTTTACAGTCATGTGACAACCAATCAGATTTGAGCTCGCGCACGGCACCGTACGCGTACGGTAAGCTTACCGTAAGCGCACGGAGCGCGCTTACAGATATATATATTGATTTAAATGCTATTTTCTCAGGAACTACTGAAAAGATTTACACCAGACCTACAAAAGGCACATCCTTGACCTGCGGACTACCTCTCTGCAAAATTACAAGTAATTCTGTTCAGCCGTTCGGGCTGTAGCTCGGACTAAAGGTCCTATGGAAAAATGCATGGGGAAAACGCGTTTTGGGACCCCCCTTTTTTCTCAGCCCCCGCTTGACGAATCACCCCGAGACTTTCAGGGTAGGAGCGGAGTGTAGCGCCCCATTAGTTTTGAAAATTTCGCGAGGATTCGTCAACCGGCGCCAAAGTTATTCACAATAGAATTTTGAGATTTCCTATAGAAACACGGTCCTAACTATAACTACCTACTGGCGACCGCCAGTAGGTAATATATATTCACTTAAAAAACCATAGGTTTCACACATGTTATAGTTAGCTGGACATTTCACTCGTAAAAAAACAATGAAATTCCCCCGTTATAGTTAGGTCAGATAACTATAACTCGCGCGCCCGCAATCCACTGCTGATGACGTCACATATTACATCACTCATGACATGGTCAGTGACATCACTCATGACATCACTGATGACATCTCAAATGACATCACTGATGACATCACTGATGACATCATCCATTGAGTATGTGTTTCTGAACAATTTTAATATGTTTAATATATATAGGGAAAGGCCTGTTGAAGAATAAGTGGGTGTACAAGTGTGTAAATGGATGATTTTCTGTGGTGCGTAACTGACTCTATAAGTGAGTCATTAAATGTATCTTACTGCAGACTACTGACTAAACTGTGTAAATGTCTGTATGTGTCTGTATGTTGGTGTATTAGTGGCTGCATGGTTTTGTGAATAAGCTATATGAGTGTCTATATGAGTTATTGATTGCTTGTCTGAGTATCTGTATGGGTTCCTGAGTGTTTGTGTGGGTAGGGTGTGTGTGACTCTATGCATAGATGTGTGAGTGGGTGATTCTATGGGTGCATGGTTTTAAGAGTGCATCTGTGATGGACTGTATGGTTGAGTGAGTGTATGCATGGGTGTATTAGGGATTGAATGTATATCTCAGTGGATGGTTTGGGTTGCCTTAGCCGAAAATGCAAAAGGAATGATAGGGTTGGTGAGGACGTGATCGAGACTCCGCCCTCCGGAGGGAAGACCGCAGTGGACCGTGTGGAGTGGAGAGGGTAATGGTGACCGCTCGAGAACGCGAGCTGAAATCATCCCCGAAAGCCTTGAAAGCGGGATGTGTAAACTAGCGAAGTGTTCAGCGGTGAGCTTAATTTTCATCTAGGCCGAGCATCTAAATTTGAGCGCCGCGGAGGGCTGAAAACTACAGCTTCAAATTCCAGGGCTAACCGGGGAACCGGGGGACGCTGTAACGCTGAAATGCTGTACCTCCCTCGACCGGGCGCAAATTGAATCGCCGGCCTCAGCTGTCAAGGGCGGTTCCCCGCACATCGGGTCTCCGGAAGCAGCCGCCGGTAAGCTTCCCTTCCTCTCCTTGCGCCAGTCTGACTTGGCTCCCTTGGCTCCCTTGGTGCAGGAACAGTTTGGGTGACCCGGCTTGCCCACCCCACGGCACCAGCCCCAGGGGGGGGTCATTGGAAAAGCAGTGTGGACCATCTGAGCCTCGCTCCATACAGGCAAGTGGGGCCACGCGCCTAAAAGTAACAGGGGAACCTTGAGGCGACGAGGCAACGCTGGTATTGTTTTCAAGCTTTGGATGAACTTTGGATGAATTGACGCCAATTTTGTGGAGCATAGGTCAAATTGTTGAGGCAGTTTTGAGGGGCAATTTGGGGCACCAGGCATAGAGCAAAAAAATCACTGCTCGTCACAGTAAGGTGAAGGACTACCTCGTGGTAGGGGTTTATGGCAAGGAGCCCTATTGGATTAAAAGGAGTTGTTTATTCAGGATCTCTTCTCCCCGTTTGTGCAGCAGTACCGCAAGGAACTTTACACGGACATACTTAAAATGGTTTGTTTGCTGCCCCACTTGATTTCATCGGGTGCCTCTCCGTGAGTCCCTCATTCCCGCCGCTGCTGCTGGGCTCGGCTCCGCATTTTCCTTCTCGAAGGCGAGCTCCCTCCAGCGTCGACGACCGGCCGGGAAGTGAGGACTGCATCTCCCAGGAGCCCTTGGGGAAGGACATTGTAGATGCTGTGCCTGTAGCCGTTAGGGCTGAAGGGGCTGAAGGAGGCTGGGCTGGGCCCGCTTTCTAACACACAAGTTTAATCAGGATCTGTGACAAGTGGAGGTGTGTTGTTCCTTGGAGGCTACTGTCTTCTTGCGAGTTGTTATCTTGCGAGTCCTGATTATTGCTGATTATTGCTCCTGTCCATTATATCCTATGGCTAAAAGTAACAGTAAGTGCCCTCCAATGGGGGGTACGGGGACATTAGATGCTTTTTAAAAAAAAGCAGAAAGTGTTGTTTCCAGGGAAATTGAAATGGTGGAAAGGAGGTTATCTTTGGAGCCATTAACCCAGATTAATCTTGTGAAACAACCTGGCGATACTACCCTAGGTTTAGTTGCCTTACAGGCTGCATATCATTACCCCAATGGGTCCATGTTAGAGTCCAGTCTTGTAATTTCTCCTGCCTCTATGAATATCCCTAGTCCCCCTCCTTCACCGCCAGTTACACGTACTAGGCAGCTACAGGCCCTTCCTGTTGCTGTTACTAAAATAACCAAGGGGAAAAGAAAAGCTAATAATGTCCCCAAAGGAAGTCGGCAACAAGCCAAACAACCCAGGAACAAAGATTCCGTACATGGGTTGGACAGACAGGAAAGCAGTGTGGTTGTCCAGGCTATGGTTGACAAGTGTCACGGGTGTAATGAGTGTACTGACCAGGGGGAAGTAGATATCATGGGGATTAAGATGGCCGAACTGTTAAAGCTTATGGATGAGCGATTGAGAGCGGCTATATTGCCAGTCATGGAACATCATATGGCGGGTCAGAATGCATCGATGCCAAGGCAAGATCCATCTGAGATGCACCCTTTAAGTGTAGTAGCAACTAGAGTTTCTGAGTTGGTTGAGTCTATGACGACCCCTGTTCCCCCTGCTGTCGGGCCCATAAATCCTCCTTCATCTGCTTTAGGAACTAATGGTGGTGACAGTTCGGGGTCTAGGGGCCCTACAGGTAGACTAAGTCCTCTTGCGGAGTATCCATCAAGGGAACGTCCTCTGCACTTGCCGCCGGAGGCCTGTCCGTATACTATAATTTTGGCAAATGTTCCGAAAACTCATAATGGTAGGGAAGAGCATTGGTCCTCGTTAAAAAATAAAAATCTCCACTACTTGGCTAGTAAGACAGTATTAGGGAGCCACCTTTTTGAAAGTTTTAAAATGGTAAGAAGAGTTCCATGGGTGGGGAAGACCAATCAGTCGCTGAAGGGTGACTGCGTTGTAGTGAGCTTTTTCTCTCCCGATTTAGTAGACCACATCTTGAGGCAGGCAGGGTCGATCAGAATACATCAGGACTATGTAAATGTTCTTCCGTTGTTTTTTTTTTATCCACCTCATAATTTGGGGATTATTGGGAATAGAGGGTACATCTCTCAGTTTGTCCCTGCGAGTAGTACATTGGTTTTTAGTAATAGGTATAAGGCCCTTAGCACTTTAGACGTCAATGATTGACTCAGTGCTGATAGAGTTCAGGCCCAAAATAAACTTAGTGCGGTTTCTTCTAGTGACTCTGGGCTTTTGTTTCCCACTGTGTTGGCTGTGAAAGATAGTATTGACCTTAATGGCTTTGGAGACACAATTTTACCCCTAAAAATAGCTTGCGGAAAAGGAACTAGCCAGATGATCACTGAGGAGGTTCAAGCGGGCAGGAGAGAAATAGTTCCTCCTATTGTAACTGGTAATTTGATTGTTACGGTTCCTGTACACAGAGAGGATGTTGATTCTCAACTCCTTTCACTGAATTTGGAGAATACCGTGACACAAGAGATGGGGCATGGGTGGGGAACCCCAATAATGAATAAAATTATGGCTTTATCATGGAATATTGCTGGCCTGCGATCTAAAAGAGGCGATATAAATTGGAAGGTTTTTCTCTCCACCCACCACATAATTGCCCTTCAAGAAACGTGGGAGGCCAAAGACCCCTATCATTTGGATGGGTACCAGTCTGTTAATAAAAATGCCGTGCCTTCCACTATGGGGAGACCACGGGGGGGTCTCTTGTTATTATTTAGTCTCAAGTTACTATACAGTACAGAGTTGTTAGTGACTAGTTCTCCAAACATTTTGGCGGTTAAACTTGAAGGTGCCAACTTGCCGTCATTATTAGTGGTGAATTTTTACAACTCATTCACTAGGTCTGATGAATTGGAGCACCTAAAAGCACTGTTTACATTTTTGGACGAGTATGATGCAAATAACGTTACACCTTATTTTCTTTTACTTTTTGGTGATTTTAATATCCATGTATGTCATCTTAATTGTTTTGAAAATATCATTTATGATCTTTGCCCTCAAGAGGTTACCCATTTTGAACACTCTAAGGGTGGGATGTACCTAGAGAGTATTGTATCTGCCCTTCACTTATTCGCTCCTGTACAAGATTCTTTGTCTCCTGCCCCTACGTTCACTGGTCAAGGCCATTATAGTACGATCGACTATATTTTTGTGTCTTCTCTTTTGAAGGATTCAATAGGCGCCTTTTGTGTTACTCAAAATGCCTTAAGTGATCACAATCCTCTCACTATGGAAATTAAAGTCAAGGCTCTGATGAGGGACAATCCACTGCCTATGATTTCTAATTTAAACCTAGTTTCTATAAATCAGGGAAGACGATTGAGATGGGATGTCATCACCCCGGCTGATTTCCTCGAGAATTTGTATAATAGTAATAACGTGGATCTAAGCCTATGTTTGTCGACTGAGTCGCAACCAGTGGAAATCCTTGGTGCTTTCGAGAGAATAACAAAACAGGTAGTGGGGAACTTAACCTGCCACGGGAGACCAAGGCCGAAGAAACTAAAATTTGGTTTGATCATGTCTGTTCTAGTGCTCACACTGCACTCCTGTTGGCATTGAAAGAAAGTGGAAAAGACTCAAGTAAGATTGTAGAGGCAAGAAGGTCCTATAAAAAAGCTATAAAGGCAAGGAAAATCCAGTTAAGAAATATGGCATGGGATGAATTGTCAGAGGCAAGTGTTTTGAAAAATAGCACTAAATTCTGGAAGGTGATTAATAGTCCACTTTTTGATGAGTTGGAGAATTCAAATAAAGACTGTCTTATCCCGCCAGATAGATGGGTGGACCATTTTAGTGGTCTTTATTCTGAGATTCATCAACCTAATCCAGTGAATTATGGGGATATTAAACAGGCTTCAAAAATTAATTTTAAGGACGATGAAGTCCAGGAGGCCATTGTGTCAATGGCAAAAGGTAAAGCACCAGGTCCGGATGGCGTCCCTGTGGACCTTTATAGGTCAGATCCAAGGTACTGGGCAAAGATTTTAACTTCTGTTTTTAACGCAGTATCAAAGGCGGGTGCTCCTATGTCATGGGGCAGTTATAGTTCCATTATTTAAAAAAGGGTCAAGAGAAGATCCGGCATGTTACTGGCCCATCTCTCTCTTGGATTCTGCTATGAAGATAATGGGTAAAGTAGTTATCGTTCGATTAACAAATTGGTTGGAAGATAAATCCATAATTTCTGATTTACAATATGGGTTTAGACAAGGTAAGGGCACAGTGGGTCAATGCCTCAATTTACATCTTATCATTGGGAAGTACACGGTCGCTAAGCAGGGGGACTTACATCTGGCATTTATGGATTTGTCCACTGCTTTCGATCTTGTAAATCGTCAAAAATTATGGGCCTCCCTAGTGGTACTGGGGCTTGACCCTGTGTTGATATCCTTCCTGGCGGTTATTCACGAGGACACTACCGCAGTCCGCTACAATGAAGACAGGAGTCTGTCAGAAGCATGGCAGGTAAAGCGAGGGGTAAGGCAGGGGTGTATTCTTGCCCCCCTGCTTTTCTCGCTTTACATTAATAATCTGGGTGAGGCTCTAATCTCGACCAGTAAGGATATTCCCAGAGCCGGCTCAAAATTGATTCCCGCATTATTGTATGCCGACGACACGGTTCTGCTGGCAAGAACCGCGAGAGGCCTACAAGCCCTCTTAAATGGATTTAATGATTTTATGGTCTCTTTAGACTTAACAATAAATTTTAAAAAATCACATTCCATGTCAATTGGTTGTGGGAGGGCGAAAAAGGCTAAATTCTACTGTAATGGGCAGGAGCTCATAATAGTGCAGACCTTCCCATATTTGGGGATTGTTTTTGATGACAGGAGATCTTGGGTCATGCAACGCGCCCAGAAAAAGAATATTCTTGCTAGGGCGACAGGAGCGCTGTTGGGCTTTGCAAAACTTTTGGGGTGTAAACCCCTACCCGCTCTTATGAAGATATATAGAGCTAAGTGTGTTCCTATGGCCCTATATGGCAGCGAGGTATGGGGTTATAAGGCTACGACTGAAATCCAAACAGTAGAAAATGCCTTTTTTCGGAAAATGTTGTCACTCCCCCCTTCTGCTCCTATTTTTAATATACATGAAGACTTGGGGGTAGGATATCTCACTGATCAAATTTCTGTGGCTCCATTGTTAGGTTGATTGAGAGTTTGGGCACATCAACCCCCGAATCTAAACCAACTTATTATTCAAGACTGTTTGTCTCTTGATAAAGCAATGTCTATTCCATGGTTTCGATATATTACAATTAATTTGGAGTCACTTGGCTGCCTCGAATTGTTTGACAAACCAAGTGCGTTGAGTAAAGAGGAGATAAAGGCTGTTAAGACTCAGTTCTTGAGTAGAGCGATGTTATTGAGGGAAGGAGGTGAACTGGGAAAGCCGGCAGTCAGGAGGTTTGTCACACTTAGCATAGGTAGAGAGATCCAGCCATACCTGACCTATATAAACAAACCATTTCATCTGTTTTTGTTAATAAGGTTCAAGCATGGCATGCTTCCCTGGCTATTGGCTTACCCTAAGGGTTTTTTCAAAGAGGGAACCCTGGGGCCCTGTCCTTGCGATAACACCTCAGAACAAAACACGTTGCATTTGGTATTTTTTTATAAATTTTACTCTTTGCAGCGTAAGAAATGTATTTTTCCCATTTTTAAGAACTGTAATTTTGAGCAAGTTAGGCCCGCACTGGTTTATCTGCAAATGCTTGGGTCACCACTGGTATGCTTCGGGGTAGCCAGCTATATTACAGGGGCCATTAGGTGTAGAGATAGGGCGCAGTCTTTTTAGTAACCTCCCCATATTTTATTAGTATTGTTTTTGATAGTTGATGAAAGTGGACTGATGAAGTTGCAATGGTTTTATGGATTTGTGAAAATTGTAGAATCAGTTAGATGATATACTTTTATTGTGTATTACGTGCCAATTGTATTGTATTATTTATTATTTATGAAATGTTGTAAATTGTGTTTTAATCTGTATTGTGTTAGTGGTCTTATTTGATTTTTTGTAACTGTAACTATTTGCATTATGAAACATTGTCCTGTGCTTTGATGGTTTTAACATTTTTAACCGAATAAAGCAATCTTTTTGACTTTGACTTTGACAGTGGTACATTTGTGACTAACTACATATGTGAAAGGCAGTATATATGCGTGTAAGAGTATATAAGTGGGTAGATGTGAGAGTGTGTGATTGTGAGAGTGACTGTATGGATGAGTGTGTGCTTGCATTAAGGGTGGGCGTAGTTCGCGAAGTAGCACTTCGCGAAGCTACGCAAAGTGAAGTTCGCACTATGCGAGCTACGCGTAGCACTTCGCGAACTGCGTAGTAACATGTTCGCACTGTGCAAGATGTTGTTTTCAATGATTGCACAGTGCGGACAAGCAACCGGCACTGTGCAATCATTGAAAATGGCATCTTGCACAGTGCAAGCTGTAGTTTTCTGCTGCTCGAGTAGATTTTTACTCGAGCGGCAGCTTTCTCAACGCGAACTGGTAGTTTCTCATCGCGAGCGGTCGCGAGCATACGCAACCCCTCGCAATGAGAAACCTGACCTCCTCGCGTTAGGAATCTCGCCGGGAGGTTTATTTTCCTTGCTCGCGATCGCCAACTTGATGTTGCTGATCGCGAACAACGAAAAAGTCTCGCCGGGATTTCATTTTGCTTGCTCGCGGTCGCCAACTTGACGTTGAGGACCGCGAGCAAGCAAAAAATGACCGCAGCACTACGCAACACTACGCTACGCGTGTTCGCACTGTGCTACGTGCAGTTCGTGTAGTGCGAAGTAGCGCGAACTTCGTAAACTACGCGAGCGCAGCGTAGTGCTTCGCCCAGGCTTAGCTTGTATCAATGATTCTATAAGAGCGTAAGAATGTGGTTTTATGAGTAAGTGAACTTGAGTGTGTATAACTGCATAGGTGAGTAAATGGGAGTGTGATTATTTGCATGACTGACTAGGTGTGAGAGTACCTCAATGGATGATTGGTGGTGTGTGAGTGTCTATATAGGTGTATAAATGCATATGATAGTCTTGTATGGAGTGACTGTAAGTATGAGTGACTGTACAGGTGAATGAGTGGAGGTGTATGTAGACCTAAGAGTTAATAAGTGGGTATGTAGTTATTGGTATTGGAGTATGTATGGTTTTGAGAATGGAACTTTGAAATTTTGAGTCGGTGAATCAAAGGTTATATTAGGGTGTGAGAAGATGTGGTAATTGATCACATGGATGACGTCATCAGTGATGTCATCAGTGATGTCATTTGAGATGTCATCAGTGATGTCATCAGTGATGTCACTGACCATGTCATGAGTGATGTAATATGTGACGTCATCAGCAGTGGATTGCGGGCGCGCGAGTTATAGTTAGCTGAACTAACTATAACGGGGGAATTTCAATGGTTTTGTACGAGTGAAATGTCCAGCTAACTATAACATGTTTGAAACCTATGGTTTTTTCAGTGAATTTTCAAGGTTTTTTAAGTGCTAATTCCTAACTATAACGTGTGTGAAACCTATGGTTTGTTCAGTGAATTTGCAAGGTTTTTTAAATGCTAATTCGTAACTATAACGTGTGTGAAACCTATGTTTTTTTCAGTGAATTTGCAAGGTTTTTTAAATGCTAATTCCTAATTATAACGTGTGTGAAACCTATGGTTTTTTCAGTGAATTTCAAAGGTTTTTTAAATGCTAATTCCTAACTTTAACGCGTGTGAAACCTATGTTTTTTTTACTGAATTTGCAAAATTTTTTAAATGCTAATTTATGTATGTATTATTATATTTTTTATATATTTATTTTACAATAAACTACCTATATATATAGTTATGGATTGACTGTATCCTGTAATATGGAATGGCTCAGCTCTTTTTTTTTAAATTTTTATAAAGTTGAACAGCATAGTTAATATCTTCCATAAACTTATAAACAGTTTTTCTTTTTTTTTTTTAGGGTTTTTGACGATGCACGCACGTGGCGCGCACGGTGCGCGCACCGTTTCCGTGTGCGCATGCGTGCGTGCTCAGTGCGTGCTCCGTGTGCGCATGCGTGCGTGCTCCATGCGCACATGCGTACGTGCTCCGTGCGTGCTCCGTGTGCGCATGCGTGCGTGCTCTGTGCGCGCATGCGTGCGTGCTCTGTGCGCGCACGGTGCGTGCACGGTGCGCGCACCGCAAGTCATGTTATTACGAAACAACACTTTTTATTAGTTCATAGTAGATTCAGTTCCAGAATCTTCAAACACCACACCCACTCCCCTCATTATTTCTTCTTATTTCCCGGGAGAAGGAGCTGGAGAGCTTTTCCACTACGTGAGAATGGCAGAACAGCAATCTTCTACAGAGAGTGAAGAGGAGACCTTTGTGCCACCAAGCCAGAGGAAACAAAAGGACTCCTTCATATGGAAGTTCTTTACTTTTCCAGAGGGGCAGAAGAAGGTGAATGCCCCAAAAGTCACCTGCACTGTTTGTGGAGTTGTCCTTTCTAGAGGAGATCCCCCCCAAAAATACTCCTTTAGCATTTATACTATGTTGAGTCACTTTCAAAAAGTGCATCCTGTGGCTTATGCCCGTGAATCCACAAGAGCCACAAGAGACAACCCTCCAGGAGCTCAGCCAAGCACATCATCTGCGGCCGCAGATTCCCCTGCATCAAGACCTCTGGATATCCACCCTCTGTTCCAGAAGGTTCATATACGGTGCAATGTGTGCAATGTTGTTCTCTGTTATGGTGAGAGCAGCATCAACTTAATAGAGAACAAAATCCAGCAGCACACATGCTCCACCGTATAATTTTTTCCATTTTCTTTTTTTTTGTTCCCGTTGAACACTTTTTCATTCCCTGTTTTTTTTTTGCTGCTCTAAAAAAAACAAAAAAATACAAAATTGTTAAAAAACTAAAAAAAAATACAAAACAAAAAAGACAAAAAAAACTGTTCTTTTCAGAACTCACTTCACTTCTCCAACAAGAGCTATATTCTTAATATACTGTGTTGTAATTTTATTGAATGAATGTGTTGTGTATACACAAATGATTGAAATGATTGAAATGACTGAGTGAAGAGGAGGAAAGGACTGACAGAATGAGTGAGAAAAGGAAAGTATAATCAGTCATGAAAGGGAAGTGAAAGACTGACTGCAACAAAAGGACTAAGGGAAGAGGGTACAGGTAAGAAGAGTAAATGAGTAAGGGAATGGCAGTGAGTAATGGAGAGAGAAGGAGGGGGGAGTGAGAAAAGGAGAGTAAGGGACAGAGATAGGAAAAGGGAGTAAAAGACGAAGCGGATGAAGTACAGCAGGGTAAAGGGATTGAAAGTAAGAGAAGTGGAGTGATGGTGAGATAACAGGTATGAGGATTAAAAGGGGGCAAGAGAAAGTGAGAGATAGGGAGTGAGGGGATGGAGGGATTTAGGAAACTGGAGTGAGAGAAAGGGAGTCAGGATTTCAATGAGCAAAGCAGAGTGAGGGAGAGTGAAAGAAAGAATGCGAAAAGGTGAAGGGGTGTGAGATACAGACAGGAGGAAGTGAAGTAGGAGAATAGGAGTGACTATGAGTAAAGGATAGTGACAGTTAGGGAAGGTGAGGGAAGGAGAATGACGGAGAAGGTTAAAAAATTAACATAGATGGAAAATGAGTGAGGGAGAGAGGAGGAGTGGTAGAAACAGAGGGGCAGATTTATAACAAACTAACGCAGCACGGTGCAGCAAGTAATTTTGCTGCGCCGTGCTGCGTTAGTTTTGAAGCACATAGATGCGACATATTTACAAGAATATATCGCATCTCTACGCTTCCCCTGCGCTGGCGCACAAACTGCAGCCATGCGCCGGCGCAGGCTCCCTTGCACCATGCTGCAAGGATGCCTGCGTGGTGGGGAGACTGTTCTTCTGCAGAAAGGGACACCTTCCTGCACAAAAACAATCACAAGAGGATTTTTCCTCTTTCAATGCGTGCTGTAGCATGCAGCATGCACTGAAAGAGGAAAAAACGAGGAGAAAGGAAAACATTTCTCCTCGTTGTGACTCGCTACGCCACCTCTAGGGTGGCGTAGCATTCACATGCATCTCCAAAGTTACGATTTCTCGTAAATCTGGAGATGTGTCTAGTTCTATGGGTGTTGCGTGGGAACACCCACAACAACACCCATTGAACGCCCCTTCAACGCACAGTGCTGCGTGTGAAGTGGCTGTATTTACAAGGGAAGAAAAAGTCACGCAGGGTGGCTTTTCCTCTCCTTGTAAATATGGAGGAGCCCCCTGCACCACCAGTACATCATGAAAAGTGACGTAGTGGTGGCGCAGGGGGCTTGTAAATCTTCCCCAGAGATGTTAAGGAAATTAAGGGTAAGACAGACAAAGGGAGAGAAACAGAAACAGAGACAGAGAGCAAGGAACTGAGAAGGACTAAGGCAGTTAGAATGACTGAGACATATGGAGACAGGGAGAGAAACATGGTTGAAAAAATAGTGATGGAGGCAGTAAACCTAGGGGAGTAGTAGAGAAGGAATGAGGGAGTTACGAAAGAGCAGTAAAGGAAGAAGAGAGAGAGAAGGGGAATGAGAAAAGCAGAGTGAGGAGAAGTGAACAAAAGGGAGCATGAAAGTGAAGGGGTGAGAAATACAGATATTTTAAACTTACCTGACCAACAAAATAACTTAATTAAAAATAAATGGGTTTTTTTAATTGCAAGAAAAAAGGATTCAATTTCCTAAATTTTCTTTCTCGATCTGAAAAAAAAGAAAAAAAGTAGTAATATTTAACAATACATTTTAGAATACAGTCCACATATTTTCATATTTAACAAAGTAATTTTTTGCCCTTTTTTTGCTGTTTTCAGAATATATTGAATTTCACTGAAATTAGTGATATCAATTGCATTCATCACTTACCAGCGGGCAAAAAAATAAACAATATGAAAGATTGTTTAAAAAAGTCCTGAATCTATCCTCAGTAAAACATACCTTGATAGAAATGTAACATATATATTAAAAATATCTTCTAAGAACAATAACTATTTGCAATAAATAACGTCTGTAAATCTTGTTGCTTAAGCACATACACCAAAATAATATCTGTCAAAGAAGTCCACAATAGAAACATTTACCTTTCCATGAGGCCAAATGGTAATTTTTAACTCCTTTTTAGGTGAAATATCCAATGGTAATCTTATAAAATCGAAATAATGGTTTCTTCAGATGCTGCAATTTGTATCTAAAATTTTGGTTTTAGAAAAATTAAGTATGAATTTGGTAATTCTGCAGGCAAACGTTGCTTGAAAATCAATTGAGAATCATTACACAGTGTCCAGCCTTTTTCACATTTTAGATAAACTGTGTAATGACCAGAAGTTATAGAAGGTCCATCATGGAAAATTATTGCAACTGCAACAAAAGTCTTTCCTGATATTGATAATTGATTTCCTGTAAACTTCTTTATTAAAGTGTCCAATTTTGTTCCATCAGCTCTACAACGTTGCATCATTAAAATTATATACTGTCCATATTTCTTTAAAAATAACGTTGATAACATTTCTGATTTACATTGAGAACATTCCATGTTGTGATTTGCATCTTTAACTAATTTACTAAAAGTCACTGCTTTACTCTCTGGTAATGTTAAATGTATGAACCTTTCAGAATCAACATTAGTGCTGCATGTGTTCATACAGTTTTCACAACAATGTTCCCATTTATAAGAGAGACCAAACATATTTTCTATTTCTACCCCTTCATCTTCCAGTACCATAAGCATATACATTAGGAATTCCTGTGCATCTTGCTGGACATTTTGAGTAAACTGTGTACATCCAGAACATACATCTAAAAGATTTCTAACATCAGAAGCACTTTCTATTTTAGTTTTATCATTACTCAGCTTCTCATAAAGGAAACTCAGCAGAGAACAAAATCTTTTTTCATGATTTAGTATTATCTGCTCTTGCAAACTTTCAAGATAAAATACAACATTCAGCACTACATTAGCGTAGCAGTTGACACCAGAGCTATTTTCAAAATGACAACCAACAACCTCTTCAACATTGTCCTTTTTCTTTTTGCTTGCAATCACATCACTCTCCTTTTGTTTTCTCTTCTGTACATCCTCAAAACAGATATTCTCAATTCTCCTTTTCCGACAAACAACACGTTTTTCAAACACAGGATACTGACCTAAATGAGGAGCATAGCTTCTTCTTAATCTATTATACTCCTTTACACAATTCGCATCAGCACTAACTTTTGAGTCATCAAAGTCTATCATGAATAAACCAGATAATTTTTTCACTCGTGACAAAGCAACATATGCCATACCTTCTTTAAACACACTAGATCCAATGTTTACAAAAGCACTATCTACAGTTAATCCTAGAGATTTGTGAATAGTTACAGCATATGCTAGAGAAAATGGAAACTGCTTCCTACATACATATAAGTCTTTCACAAGCAAAAAACGAACTGAACAACGACTAATGTCTTTAACCTCTTCAATCTGATCAAATTTTATTTTGAAAAATTCAATTCCATCTTTTTTCTGGTAGTTAACAAAACCCACAACTTTACCCATAGCTCCATTCACTAAACCTTTTTCTACATTCAAATTACGTCTTAAAATTACTCGACAGTTAAATACATACATAAAGATTCTTTTCTAAACCAGCTGTTTTCGTTATGTTTTTCTCTAGAGGATCCAATTTAGTTTTCAATTTGCCTGTCAATGTAATAGTTATTCCTTCATGCTGTATTTGATCCATGGCTTCCATTTTCATAATCTCTTCATTTTCCAATTTCAAAAGTTCTTCATTGAATATAGAGCATTCATGTATTGTTGGCATTAAGAAGATTACAGTATTTTTTTCTGCAATTTTCTTGTATATTTTCTCTGGAACTATTTGTTCTGTTGGAAACAAATTACATAGCAATCGACTCTGTAAAGCTTTTCTGCCATTTTCTGTGAGTAGTCCAATTCTGATATCTTTGAGAATACTTGCATAATCATCATCATTTGCTTGCCGCATATTGGTAATGAGTTCTTTGTACTCAAAGTATGACCAAATATTCACATTACCTATACTTCCTAACGACTTTTTTGTGTCTTCATGTGTAAGAGTATTAAATACTGGTTGTCCCTTAACTGGAGTGAGCTGCAGTAGATCCCCAAAAACTATAACATGTTTTCCTCCAAATAACACGTCATAGTCTGTCTTTAGAATTTGCTGCATTCTTAAATGCACAAAGGCAAGCATTAAGTTTGATACCATGCTTACCTCATCAATAATGAGAACTTTCATTTTCTTCAACAGTCTTGAAACTTCAAAACATGCTTCTCCTGTTAGCTTGTGGTATTCTATTTTGTTCTCATGCTCTACTGGTAACATTAACAAACGATGTAAGGTAATTCCGTTTATGTTATATGCTGCTAACCCACTTGGAGCAGTAACAACACAAGAGAAAGCTGAATCAGTTTTTTTCTGTAGGTAGCTTCTAATTATTTTAATTAAGAAATGTTTTCCAGTTCCAGCTTGTCCACTCACATACATTCTGATTGGTTCAAATGCTGTGCATGAGCACTCTTTATTTTCATGTAGTAATCCATGATCAATTTGTTTTGTGACTTCTTCATAAATTTGTTGTTGTTCATCATTCAGTTGTTGTTCCAAATTTGGTAAGTCTATTAAATCTTCCTGAGCTTGATTCATAGCTGTTTCCACTTCAGTCATGGCTATTGCAGCTTCATTTTCTACGATTGGTTGTCCTAGAGGATCTTGACTGAGCGTACCAGAACTTTTACTGTCTTGAGAACTGTCTCTAGCTACTTCAGTTGCAATTGTAGCTTCTTGTTCAATTTCCTCATTTAACATTTGTACATAATTTGAGAAAGAACTGCATTCTATGTTATCTTTGCATGCATTAAAGGAATCTTCATAGCTCTGAAAATCTCCAAGTAATTCATCCTCTGAACGCCATGGTTTAAACAGCTGTAAAAGTGCTAAGTAGTAAAATTCCTTTTTGTCAGTAGTGTCGCAACTCAGCTTCCTGTGATTAATCAAACTTCCTTTTGTTTGTTTCACCAAACATCCTTCCTCACCAAAGACTTCTGTTTGGGTAATATGTGTCCAACATATTTGTTTTCAAAATGTCTGTACTTTCTGGTTCGTTCTCTGCTAAACATTCAATTTCTCGAATAGATTTCAGTACCCGATTTCGCATTCCTACAAGGCCTAAACTTACCCAAATTATTCTCCTGGATTTGGAGTACAGACTTGAAGATGATAACCTATCTGAGCATTCGTATGACCCAATTTCTCGATGCGATAACATCTTTAAACTGAAACTGTATAGCTTTTTACTGACAGTCTTCTCGTGAGAAATCTCTTCCCACATTTCTTTCAATTCCGTTTTCTCAGATTTAGTGATGTAAGATGTGACATACCGAGCAACAGCAATAGAATTGTCAGCTACATACTGAATATCCATGTTAGCATTCCACATGGATAAAATGACTGGGTTGTAGTCATTTATATATTTTGACTCTTCTTTTCTTCTTAGGTTGTAGGTATTATTCATAGACTTTCTTGTAATGGTATGTCGCACAGCTAACATAAAACTGTTTACTCTTCCTTTTGAAAGAACAGGTCGTGGAAATCCAAATCGACATTTTGTGTAGAATTTATCTTTACTCTTGTACTTTCGTCGACAGTATTTTCCACACCGATGACTTTGGAAACGTAAAACTTGCTCTTTTAAGTTTTTTTCTTCTTTGCTTTTAGGTATAGCACATGTTGCATATTCTTCAATGAAAGATAAAACTGCATCATCAGAATCTGTTCCAAATTTTTGGGCATCCTTGATTCACAACAGCATTTGAATATGAGGAGCACCTCTTGCTTGGTACTCTTTTCTCCAAAAGAAATCCACAACTTCTCCAAGAGGTGGATTTTTTTTATTGCATATGAAGGACATCATAGCCTCAAATCTATGATTGAAATATCTGCAAACATTAACCGGATCCAATGAGCACAATTCTCCTGCTGTCTTGTATTGGATGTTTTCAATATTTGAATTTGCCTCTCGAAGAAAATCCAGTAAATCATTCCAAGCGTACTCAGCACAGATTAGGGTAAGGAACCATGTGGGAGTTCCTAAATTCCGTAACATACATTTCAATTCTCCATGGCATCGGTACCAATATTCATTAGTTCCACGCTGACAAGCCATCAGATTAATCAATTGAGATTCCAAATGATCATCTCGCTGTTGCACTTTGCTCATAAAATCCTTTGCAGACACATTATGTAGATGTAGTCCAGTTTTTAAAATGTGATTTACTGCATAAGATAGTGCAGACAAGTCACTTTCAAATAAAAGATGGAACAAATAAGGAACACTTTGACGAAATCTTGGATCTTCTGCATATAATCTTGTAGTCCGATACTCAGAAGCAGGAATCTGTACTAGACGTTCATATCGTCCACCTTTTCCTGTAGGAATCAGCTGGGGAAAACAACGAGCTTGCAAGCTCTCCTCCCATACACTCACAGGAGTTCCTTTTGCTTTTTTCATCTGAAACAGATCAATAGTGTTTCCCATAACTTCTTTAGAATGAAGAGGATGTATGCTGAAATGTTCATAAATTTCTTCTTCTTTTGACTTATCCACTTTTTCAATTTGCCCAGTTGGTATTCCTGTGTCTGCTAGTAAAACTTCTTCATCTTCAGCCATATAAATTGATTCATAGTACTTATTATTTCTTTTCAAATATAAATTTGCTTTTTGTACTTTTCGTACATCTACTAGCTCCTGCCAAATTTTCTTATTCTTCGCAGGTACACCATTAACCAGAATAACTAATGGTTCAGTTTCCAAACTATCTGCATCAATTGTTTCAATATTTTTTTTCAAATCTAATGGCAAATAGAAAACTCTTCCTTTTAAACCTCTTTGTAAATCTGAAGGAGGTAATTTACCTGTTTTGGGCTCCATACGAACTATAGTCTGAAACGGATGGACACATTGAATGAGTATAGACTCATACGTATTTAAACCACTAAGTTCTGCAGGAATATCAACCAATTCTAAATTATTATGTACAGCTCTAGCTGGCATTTTATTTTCTTCTAACTTGTTATAACAGTATTTACAAATACGCTGATCTTCACCCAAATAAAAACAATTTTCCAGAAATAAATATGTAGCAAAATCCTTCCACTCATAATTATTTTCTTTTTCACTTTTTTTATAGAGATCAACATTCCTTGTTTGAGTTTTATAATGGCTTCTCCGGCAACAGATACAAGTAATATTTGGTCTTTCATTGGAGATGATAGTACATTTTGTCATTTGATCTTCAAAATTTTTACTAACAGTGAGTTCCACATTTTCCTCAATAACTGTGTCAATTCCTGCACTTTCTTGCTCTGGACCAAAGTAACAAAACTGAATATCATCAATAACCTTCTCTAAATCTGATACAGATCCACGGAACAGAGCACTATTCAACTCATTTAACTTTAGTGCTGGACTTTTAGCAAAATACAATCTTCTCACAAACTTTCTCATTTCAGTATGATGTACTGCCAGCATCCTAAAATGGTGAAAAACACTTTGACAAACTTTCCTAGAAAGACAAGCCAGAGAATGTCCTTGCAAACCAGTATTCTTTCTCACTCTGCATGGATCTAGTCTTTGAAGCACTTTAGTCTTCTGTTTAACACTTTTTTTACTATATTCTCTTAGAGAGTCACGTAATTTATCAATAGATTCTTGTCGTACAGTACAAATACTACTACAATTCCAAGTGTACACTGGGGCTTTAGGACGTTTCCACATAACCCCATCAGCTAACACTTCTTCCTCATTTCTTGGAACCATTTTCTCCTTTTCCATTACACAACCATCCTTAACTTCATAAGCTCGACCACTGGTGTCAACTGCATGCAGCAAACTATTACTTTGAAGATAACTCTCTTCATTAAAAAATGGTTCAGTACTTGAACTATGCTTCCATTCTCCTAAGAAAACTTTACAAAAGTTATTTTTTTTCACTACTCTTTTCCTTTTGCTTTTTGACTTCATTACATTGACTATTTTATCTAATGTACGGATCCTGTTCAAAATTAAAATGAATAGTTTTCTTTTTAATTCCAAAGCCTTTACAACAATTGATTCAATATGTTTCTTTTTCTTATAAAATTTTGCTTTCTTCCTATATTTTTTCACATCCTTTAGCAAATTGAACATCACTCTTCTCTGAAACATTTTTCTACGAATGTTTTGAAATTCTGTTTTTCTTTTTAAGTCATTCTTTCTTGCTTCTGATTGTACATTATCATTTAGTATTTTCTTTCTATTGTCTTGTTGTTTTCTACTTGAAACACTATTTGCAGTGGATATATTTTTTAAATTTTTTCTATGTTTGAAGATATTTTAAAAAAAATCCATAGTCTGCTTACCAGAAGACTCTTTCTTTTTTCCAACATGAGGTTCTTCAACTAATTTGTGTTGTCCAGTTGTCTTCAAATATAGATGTTTTTGCTGTTCTTTTCTCTTTCTTGATTTTATAGGCATGTTTAATTTATTTCAGTGTTGTTCACCAATACATAAAAGAAACTAAAAAAAAACCTTTATGTAATTTAAATGTATTACTATATTTTTTTTGAGCTTTTCAAGTCCTATCATTTGAGCTGCCCCTTTCCTACGTGTGCAAGTTTTACAGAACAAGAGCAACACAAATTAAATCTCTGACAACAATTCGTGTGTGCACACAGACTCATGGTGTGATTCTAGGCAGAAAACGATATTTGATTGGCAATTTCAAAGCACATTTACTACTGTGGTAGAGCAAGTGATAATTACTGTAACAGCCTGACACATTTTCCTTATAGTTTAGAGAGGCAGAAAAGAGCACATGTCCTAACAGCTACTTGAGCCCATGAGCATGTGGAACCTGGGTGAGAGATTAGACTAGAGCAAAGAAAATGAGCCTTGGTGACGTTGAATGTGTTAGCGTTACACACTGCTACCTGAAATACCACACAGTGCTGAATAGTAAGCATGGGAGTGCAGGAAAATCATCTGCCTGTGTACTAAGAGTGTGCTTCTGGAGACTGTGTATTGTCAGGTGAAAGAGTGATCTGCATGGACGCTTCCACAACTGCATGAAGACTGCAGAGATGTATGTAAGAGTACATGTGTGGTAAGGGTTAATTGGAGTTTTGAACATGTAGGATCCACCTCACCCATTGCAGGAGTGGAACGAAAATCTACCATGTTGATTTCAAATGTGTTAGCATTTGCCTCTCATTTGTGAGATAGTGATTTGTGCTGAATGCTAACCATCACAGGTCAAGAAAACAAGCTGCCCCTTTCCTGCGAGTGCAAGTCTTACAGAACAAGAGCAACACAAATTAAATCTCTGACAACAATTCCTGTGTACAGACAGACTCATGGTGTGATTCTAGGCAGAAAACGATATTTGATTGGCAATTTCAAAGCACATTTACTACTGTGGTAGAGCAAGTGCTAATTACTGTAACAGCCTGACACATTTTTCTTATAGTTTAGAGAGGCAGAAAAGAGCACATGTCCTAACAGCTACTTGAGACCATGAGCATGTGGGACCTGGGTGAGTGATTAGACTAGAGCAAAGAAAATGAGCCTTGGTGACGTTGAATGTGTTAGCGTTACACACTGCTACCTGAAATACCACACAGTGCTGAATAGTAAGCATGGGAGTGCAGGAAAATCAGCTGCCTGTGTGCTAAGAGTGTGCTTCTGGAGACTGTGTATTGTCAGGTGGAAGAGAGATCTGCATGGACGCTTGCACAGACGCTTGCACAACTGCATGAAGACTGCAGAGATGTATGTAAGAGTACATGTGTGGTAAGGGTTAATTGGAGTTTTGAACATGTAGGATCAAACTCACCCATTGCAGGAGTGGAACGAAAATCTACCATGTTGATTTCAAATGTGTTAGCATTTGCCTCTCATTTGTGAGATAGTGATTTGTGCTGAATGCTAACCATCACAGTTCAAGAAAACAAGCTGCCCCTTTCCTGCGAGTGCAAGTCTTACAGAACAAGAGCAACACGAAGTAAATCTCTGACAACAATTCCTGTGTGCAGACAGACTCATGGTGTGATTCTAGGCAGAAAACGATATTTGATTGGCAATTTCAAAGCACATTTACTACTGTGGTAGAGCAAGTGATAATTACTGTAAAAGCCTGACACATTTTCCTTATAGTTTAGAGTGGCAGAAAAGAGCACATGTCCCAACAGCTACTTGAGACCATGAGCATGTGGAACCTGGGTGAGTGATTAGACTAGAGCAAAGGAAATGAGCCTTGGTGACGTTGAATGTGTTAGCGTTACACACTGCTATATGAAATACCACACAGTGCCGAATAGTAAGCATGGGAGTGCAGGAAAATCAAATGCCTGTGTGCTAAGAGTGTGCTTCTGGAGTCTGTGTATTGTCAGGTGCAAGAGAGATCTGCATGGACGCTTGCACAACTGCATGAAGACTGCAGAGATGTATGTAAGAGTACATGTGTGGTAAGGGTTTTTTTTTTTATTTTTTTTTTTTATTGATTTTATTTCAACAATCAGTCAAGCTTAAGCAATATAAGACAGCAAAAAAAAAACATAATACATCAAATCCAGTTAGTGATTGGGTTCCAAATTTTTAAGCCTAGCATTTTTTTCCTTATCCCCTTTAGTTTATACATAGCTATTTCAATATGATAGATATACAATAATTTGCATTGCCACTGATAAAAAGTTGGGGGTTCATTATCAATCCAGCGGGAAGTGATGCAGAATCGAAATACAGACATACAAATAAAAAGAAATGCTTCTTCAGCCCTAGACCTTATCCCAGATTGGTCAGTTTGAATACCAAAAATTACCAATTCGGGGGATAATTTGACGACAATACCTAAAATATGATTGATAAAATATTCAATATCAATAATAAAGCGAGACAGTTTGGTACATTTAAAAAACATATGAATAGAGTCCGCATCCTCCTCCGCACAACGATTAGATCTTGAATCTCCCCCAACCTTCCATTTAGCTATCTTAGCAGGGGAGTAATAAAGGTCAAAAATAGACATATAATGTTGGCTTTGAAGAGATCCGTTGAAAAGTACTTTCATAGATATTTCAATTGATCTTACCATATCGATATTTGATAAATCTAACTTCCTTAGCCACCTGTTCTCAACTAAAGAAAGATCGTCTTCAATTAAATTAATTGCCATTTGATAGACTGGGCCAACTATCTTTGTTTTCCTTATGGCCTCCAGAGTTTTATTAGCGTTCATACAAGAGTGCATAAGAAGACCTTTTGATGTTAAAAAGCTCCGAATCTGAAGATATTTAAAGAAATGATGTTGTGGTAAGCCAAATTGATTCTGCAGGGCAGTGAATGAGGAAAATTGAGAGTCTTGATATAGATCACCAAGAATCTGTAAACCTAATGAAGACCAAACTCTTATAATTTGATCGTGAAACACAGATGGTAACGCAGGATTATTAAGCAGAGGAGAATAATAGCTGAATGAGCCCAAACCAAGAAATTTCCCCTTAAATTGTCGCCAAATTGCAGCACATGCTATAATAATCTTAAATTTGGTTTTCTTATAATAACTGGGTTCAATAATTTTAACTAAACATTGAGGGGCCATTTCACCTAATAACAGTTCGTAAACAGATGGATAGAGGAAATTCTCAGTGGTAATATCTGAAAAAATAAGTATACCCATAAATCTTATAGAAATAAGCCAATAATACAGCCGGAAGTTCGGGACTCCCCAGCCTCCTTTTAGCCTAGGTAGATAACACCACTTAAGCGCTCGACGAGAGCGACAGTACCCCCACAGAAATCTAGAAATCATCCTATCAATTTTCGTAAAATAAAGAGCAGGAAACAGAAGAGGGATTGTTCGAAATAAGTATAAAAACTTAGGAAAAATTAGCATTTTGATTATATTGACTCGGCCGTACAGGGAGAAATGTAGATTATTTAATCTCTCTAGAGTTTTATTAGAAGAGTTCAGGACAGGCTCAATGTTCAATCGTACGATCTCGTCGACCCTGGGAGAGATAATAATCCCTAAATACTGGACCTGAGCATCAAATACTAGTTCATTAGGATGACCAGAGTCAGAATGGATTAGTTGAGTTTTGGCAACATTTAACTTGTAGCCCAATAAAGAGCCAAATTCTCCTGCAAGAGAAATAATTTTAGGTAGAGCACGTCTTATATCTGTAGTGGTAACAGCTACGTCATCTGCGTATGCAAAGACTTTAAATAAATTAGCATTTATTTGGACAGGCATGATATCCAGGGCAGAAGAAAGATTGCAGAGGTATGGTTCGAGGTATAAAGCAAACAAAAGAGGCGAACAAGGACAACCTTGTCTGGTCCCCCTTGTTATTATAAAACCCTTAGATAGAGAATTAGTAATTCTAATGACAACTTTAGGATGAGTATATAAAGATTTTACAGCATTGATAAATACATTGGGAAAACCCATCCAGAGCATAACAGACCATAAGAACTCCCAGGAGACCCTGTCGAACGCTTTTTCAGCGTCCAACAGGGCCACCGCAGCTGGTGATTAAAAAATCTGGGCCCAGTCCAATATGGCTATTATCTTTTTAACATGGTCGGTGGTATCTCTTTTCGAGATAAAACCATGTTGTCTAGGAGAAACAAGGGTCGACATTAAGGGATTAAGTCTATTAGCGAGGATTTTAGAATAGATCTTACTGTCGGTAGAAATAAGAGAAATGGGCCGATACGAACCTAGTTCTTCACTGTTTTTACCTTTTTTCTTAAAGATTACGATAGTGGCATGGGACCAAGAGTCTGGTGGGTTGCCTGTAAAAGCCGAGCAGAAAATCTTAATCAACTCCGGCTTTAAGATTCCTTTAAATTTAAGATAGAATTCTAGAGGAATAGAATCTGGGCCCATGGCTTTTCCAACCGCGAGACCATTAATAGCTGATTCAATCTCTTCCCAAGTAATTGAGGTGCTGAGACATTCAAAAAAATCTGATGGCATTCTAGAAATATTGATCTGATCAAGAAAATGTTTAATCTCAGAGCCAGACACTATATCGGCTTGATGGTATAGCTGTTGATAAAATTCGTTAAATGCTGCTAATATATCGGTTTTAGCAGTTTGAAACTCACCATGGAGATCTTGGATTTTGTAAATCTCATTAGCCAAAGATCTTTGACGTAATCTTTGGGCCAGGACCTTCCCAGTTTGCTCACTAAGTTCATAACTTTCAGTCCGATATTGGTTATGTTGTAGAGCAACATGATCAGCTATATAAGCATACACCAAGCTACGCTTGATCGATAGATTTTGTTGGGCTTCCTCTATGTCTTGGTTCAATTGGATATTCTCCGCAAGTCGTTTCTCTGCATTCAAAACCACATTACAATCACTTTTAAATTTATTACGCTTATTCTTTAATTGAAAGTCAGCATATTTTAGAGTCTCACCCCGTACGACTGATTTAAACGTATCCCATACTACAGGAATTGAGGCCGTGTCATTATTTAAATTAAAGAACTCCTGGATGACATTAGACATAAATTTAACATAGTCAGATTGTAAGAGTAAGTTCCGTTGAAACGTCCAGGTTGATTTCTGTGTTTGACCAGCTAACGGCAGACTGAGCTTTAGACAGAGAGGATTATGGTCGGATAGCAATCTGGGCGAGACTTCAATCTCGATTTTATCCAAAAAAAACTGGGATAAGAAAAAATAATCAATACGAACACACTTCTTATGTGGGGCAGAGAAAAACGTAAAACCAAGCTCGTTAGGGTGAGTCATGTTCCAAGCGTCGAATAAAGCATTATCTAACAATAAAGACCTTAACGCCCGGAAGGACCGTGGTTTCAAACCACTATACCTTAAATTTTGTCGAACATCACAGTCAGCGTCAGAGTGGATATTAAAATCCCCACAGAGAATAATAGGAGTATCATTAAGCGCTAGCTCTTGATTTAAATAGTGAAATAATTCAGAATCATCAATATTGGGACCGTAGATTGAATAAAGTAAAAATCTACAGTGAGAGACAAGGAGTTCTGCCCTTGCCCATCTGCCCCAGTTATCAGCAGAAGTTTTAAGAACTGCACCCAGGTTCCGACGCATAAGTATGGCTACGCCCCGTGTAATACCAGTCTGCCTAGAAGCGATGAGCAATTCGAATCCAGGAAACTTGAGCAAGTTTTTTTTCTCCCAGGATACATGCGTCTCTTGGAGACAGAGTATATCAATCTGTGATAAATAAATCATTCTAGTCAACATAGCCCTTTTTTTGGGGTCATTAAGCCCATTGATATTAAGTGTACAAATTTTAATTGTCTTCTGCATAGAAAAAAACGAAGAGAGACAATATCAAAATTAGGAGATTGTGGAGGTTATATTCTAACACAAAAAGTTTCCTATGATAATGAAGACCAGATAAGACACAGTGGCATTCCACAACTTTACCAAATACTGCGTTAACAGACAACCAGTCCAAATTGTGCTCCATAAACAAAAAAAAGGGACCTATATAGCAATCATGCTCAGCTCTGACTGATGTTGAATTACACCCCCACCACCCCCACCACCCCCACCCCAGCAAACCCTCCCCCAACAAAAACCCCCCACCCCAACCCACCTTATGAGGCACAGGGACAGCCAGTCCCTGGGATCAGCGAGTGCCAACCCGCCCCCCTCCCGGAAGACCCAAGGAGAAAAAAAAGAAGAGATCAAAAATCCAGGTAATCCAGCCAGAAAACCTGTCTAAAGCAATACCAAATTGACAGCTTGGCCAAAAGAAAACTAGTACATGATAAACATGAAATGTGAAAGATACAAGAAAAAGAAATAAAAATACAAAAACAGTGCTAAGATAAGGTTAAGATATGATTAAATAGAGTCCAAATATTCCTTGGCCAAGATTTCAGAAACAAAAAATCTTGTTTGATTCTTGAAGATGACTTTGAGTTTAGCTGGATTTTGTAAGTAGACTGTAGCGCCTTTTTCTTGGAAGCCAGCAATTAATTGTCGTAGCTGCCAACGTTTGGTAACAGTTGATTGACAAAAATCCGGCCTGGCAAAGAAGCAGCAGCCATTAGCAGAACGTTTTTTATTGGGTCTGGCCAAATCAGAGATAGCTTCTCGGGCCAAAAAGTTATTAAATCTCACCAAAATAGCTCTTGGATATTCTCCATCTTTAGACTTAGATTTGCTTTGAAATGGAAACCGATGGGCACGTTCAATCACTAGAGGCCAGTCCCAAGAGGTGAGTTCAGGGAATGCAGAAGAAAAGAGATCACAAATACATTTTCGAGTATCTGTTCCCCCAAGATTCTCGTGGATACCTAGGATACGTAAGTTATTCCTCCTCGAGTGGTTTTTCAATTCAGCAAGCTTAAAGCTGACATCATCCCGTTGAGCCTTGACCAGGACAAGTTATTTTTTGTGAGTAGCAACTTCGTCTTCCAGAGTGGAAATCCTGGTCTCAGCCTCTGAGACTCTGACAGTTATATCAGTGCAGAATTTAGTAAAGCGTCGAACAGCATTTTTTACTTTTTGACAGGTCCCTTGTGTGCGAGCTATCTCCATTTTGGTGTCAGATCTGTGAGCCAGCATTGTTTGGTAGATCATGGAAAGAGTCACCACCGAGGAGGAATCAGAAGAAGGCTCTTCGCAAATAGCTTGCTCGTTTGACGGATCAGGCTGAACAGAAAGGGAGCCCTCAGGACCATTAGATCTGTTCCTATATGCGGATGATCGCCTGATCCTATGTTTCTTAACAGTTATGCCAGAACCTGGAGAAGTTTCACTTGCCCCCGTCTCATCACCCAAACTACCTTCCTCAGGAGAATCAGCCCAGTCCTTATCAAAACTTTCGTCAGATGTTAAATCGGACATTGAGAAAAATTTCTCCGTAGGCTCTAAGGTGATATCTTGAGAGGATTTTTCAATGACAATTGACGCAGATGACTCTGTTGGTTTCGTAGGGTTGATGAAGGAGCATGCTTTATCACTTGGTAGTTCCAGGGGGGTTTCGGAGCCAGCAGAAGTATTCGCGATATTAGGAACTACAAGTCCCAGAATGCTATGTGCTGGAGAGCCAGATAGAGTTACAGCGTCATGAGCTGAAATCATGGCTAAATCAGAATTAGAATTTAATACACTGTCATTAACATGTATAGCCATATTGCAATCTTCTTTTTCAAAAGATGTGGGGGAAGTAGTTGTAGTCAGCGAAGATTGTTTATTAATATTTTTAGCAGTATGCTTCTCAAAGAGTTCAGGTACAGTTTGAGTGACCCCCTTGCTAAGAAACACTCCCCGTTTTTTTAACTCACCAGCTTTCCCGTGTGAAGAATTAGCAAATTCAGGCTCCTCCGCCTCGTTAGATGGAACATGCTTGCTCTTGCCGCTCCGGGTGCTCGGGGGTTTCGCCGACGAGTTAATATTTTTTGGCGGCATAATGTAGGACCGCAACCCCGGGTGGGAGACTGGATGTCTAGCCCACCAGAACCAGGGTGGAAAACACCGGGCAGAGCAACAAAGCCGAGGGAGCTGAAGAAGAGCAAGCCACATAGGTCTTAAGCAGAATGTAGCACAGGCGGTCTTAAGCAATTGAAACAATCCGAAGGTCTGTGATACAAAGTATCAGACAACGGGAATACGGCTCAGCTCAGCGTCAGCTTCAGCGTCAGCGGGAGAGAGGAGCCAGCCAGCCAGCCAGCCAACCGAGCACCACAAACCGGAAAGAACCCAGATAACGGAGTGAGTACAGTTTAAGGTAAAATAACGTTTTTCTCGTGAAACTCGTGCCCCGACCCTTTCAGCCTTGCAGAAGCCACAAATCCATTGGTCAGACCATCAAGGCGCCGGTTCTCCTCGGGTCGGAGGGTGGAAGAGCGGAGACAACTCACACCGCTGCACTAGCGGCCGCCATCTTGCCTCCGAACATTCTAGTGTGGTAAGGGTTAATTGGAGTTTTGAACATGTAGGAACTACCTCACCCATTGCAGGAGTGGAAGGAAAATCTACCATGTTGATTTCAAATGTGTTAGCATTTGCCTCTCATCTGTGAGATAGTGATTTGTGCTGAATGCTAACCATCACAGTTCAAGAAAACAAGCTGCCCCTTTCCTACGAGTGCAAGTCTTACAGAACAAGAGCAACACAAATTAAATCTCTGACAACAATTCCTGTGTGCACACAGACTCATGGTGTGATTCTAGGCAGAAAACGATATTTGATTGGCAATTTCAAAGCACATTTACTACTGTGGTAGAGCAAGTGATAATTACTGTAACAGCCTGACACATTTTCCTTATAGTTTAGAGAGGCAAAAAAGAGCACATGTCCTAACAGCTACTTGAGACCATGAGCATGTGGAACCTGGGTGAGTGATTAGACTAGAGCAAAGGAAATGAGCCTTGGTGACATTGAATGTGTTAGCGTTACACACTGCTATCTGAAATACCACACAGTGCTGAATAGTAAGCATGGGAGTACAGGGAAATCAGCTGCCTGTGTGCTAAGAGTGTGCTTCTGGAGAATGTGTATTGTCAGGTGCAAGAGAGATCTGCATGGACGCTTGCACAACTGCATGAAGACTGCAGAGATGTATGTAAGAGTACATGTGTGGTAAGGGTTAATTGGAGTTTTGAACATGTAGGAACTACCTCACCCATTGCAGGAGTGGAAGGAAAATCTACCATTTTGATTTCAAATGTGTTAGCATTTGCCTCTCATTTGTGAGATATTGATTTGTGCTGGATGCTAACCATCACAGTTCAAGAAAACAAGCTGCCCCTTTCCTGCGAGTGCAAGGTTTACAGAACAAGAGCAACACAAATTAAATCTCTGACAACAATTCCTGTGTGCACACAGAATCATGATGTGATTCTAGGCACAAAACAGTATTCCTGAGTGATACCAGTACACCTTAACTTATGGTGTAGACATACTCCATAATATCTTACAAGTTCAAGGCAGTTAAATATCTTCCAAAACATAAAATGTAAAACACATCTTTAAAAGAAGAAACACATTTCTATTATTTATATCAAAATGCACCACATATATCCCCTCTCAAATTCATAACTCACCTTTAAAAGTAGTTAGTCGAGAAAGAAATGTGGCACTCACACAGCAGATTATCAGAGCCAGAATCTCTGAGCTGTACACCTCTCACCAGAACCAGTAAATGGCAAACTTTCCCTCTCTTTTTTCACACATATACATGTTAACTTCAAATCACATTGCTTCCCACATTTTTTCAAATGGAAACACACATTTCTATTGGTTGCAAATTTCAACCCTTTCCAAATGATTCCTACCCCCAACATGACTTCTGCCTGCTACCATAGCAACAGATCATGGAACAATGGTGTGAGCAGAGAGGTCAGAAGTTCAGCACACAATGTTTCTAATCCAAAGAGCAAGAGTGCTTGACTTTTCAAACCTAACAGCAAATCCAAAGTAATGTTCTGTGGGAACACATTTTTCTGAACCAATACAAAACATGCTTTTAAAAATGTAAACATACTGCCTAGTTTTTAGTGTAGAATGGTGTGAAACAGCCAATGAGTTCTTTTTATTTAAAAAAGTATGTAAGCCTCCATTTTACAACTATCTTTCTTTTCATATTGCCATTCTACTGAAAGACACCTTCTGAGTGCATCCAGATCTCCTTGAAAGATGTTCACAGTGTGGATTGTAGGTCATAGCTATGTCTTCTGGAGTGAAAAGTATGCAGAAAAAAGAGGTATTGTGAAAGACCTTGCTTTGCCAAATGTAGACATTAAATGGATTGGTCAGAGAGGGTTAAAGTGGCACCAATTAATGCCTTTGGTGAAATCCTTTCTACATCTCCCACAGCCGGATGTATGACGTTACAACGCATGCTGTTACAACGAAAGTTTTACAACGCGAGTGCATTGACAACGCAGGACATTACAACGCAAGTCTTTACATCGACTTGCACTAGATGGCGTGCTAACATTAAAAAAGTGTAATTTACTATTCCAACTCCAGTCCACGTAACAGTAGGGAAGGTGTTGGGATAGTAAACTACACTATTTTTAATGTTAGCACGCCATCTAGTGCAAGTCGATGTAAAGACTTGCGTTGTAATGTCCTGCGTTGTCAATGCACTCGCGTTGTAACAGTTTTGTTGTAATGGTAGTGCGTTGTAAAAGTTGCGTTGTAAAGGTTGTCCCCCCCCCACAGCCTAACCTTATAGTTGTGCACTGTGTTGGAAATGACCTAGGCACTTTAACTGGGGTAGGTCTGGAAATGCTTGTTAAGGACACCTTTGTGCAATTGATGTCACTTTTTCCACAAACTACCTTTATATATTCTAATATATGCCAAAGGCAAAAGTGGAACTGGTCCAACCAATATTGTCCACAGATTGAGAAAGCAAGAAAGCACGTCAATAAGTCTGTTTCTGCTTTCCTCAGAGACTATGGTATGGGTTCTATATACCACAACAACTTGCGTTACAACATGCAAGGCATTTATAGAGGAGACGGTGTACATTTCACAGATGAAGGGAACAGAGTCTTCCTCTTGAACCTTAGACTGTGCATCGGTACTTACTTGTAGGTACCAAAAAACACTCAATGAACACAACGGCTCTTTTTAGAGCCAACCAACATCTAAACTCTTAGACTTGATTTTTTATTCTATTTTTTTTACGAATTTTTTGCCGCCGTGCGCGCACCGTGCGCGCACCCCGCAAATTTTTAAAAATAAATAAAATGTTTTTTTCACCTTTTGGGATCCTTCAGAGACCCCCTGACAAAGGCTAGAGGGTCAGGAACTCTCTACCCTGCCCCCTTTTCACGTTCTCCACCTTTCTTTTAAATGGAAACACACATTTCTATTGGTTGCAAATTTCAACCCTTTCCAAATGATTCCTACCCCCAACATGACTTCTGCCTGCTAGCATAGCAACAGATCATGGAACACAGGTGTGAGCAGAGAGGTCAGAAGTTCAGCACACAATGTTTCTAATCCAAAGAGCAAGATTGCTTGACTTTTCAAACCTAACAGCAAATCCAAAGTACTGTTCTGTGGGAACACATTTTTCTGAACCAATACAAAACATGCTTTTAAAAATGTAAACATACAGCCTAGATTTTAGTGTTGAATGGTGTGAAACAGCCAATGAGTTCTTTTTATTAAAAAAAGTATGTAAGCCTCCATTTTACAACTATCTTTCTTTTCATATTGCCATTCTACTGAAAGACACCTTCTGAGTGCATCCAGATCTCCTTGAAAGATGTTCACAGTGTGGATTGTAGGTCATAGCTATGTCTTCTGGAGTGAAAAGTATGCAGAAAAAAGAGGTATTGTGAAAGACCTTGCTTTGCCAAATGTAGACATTAAATGGATTGGTCAGAGAGGGTTAAAGTGGCACCAATTAATGCCTTTGGTGAAATCCTTTCTACATCTCCCACAGCCGGATGTATGACGTTACAACGCATGCTGTTACAACAAAAGTTTTACAACGCGAGTGCATTGACAACGTAGGACATTACAACGCAAGTCTTTACATCGACTTGCACTAGATGGCGTGCTAACATTAAAAAAGTGCAATTTACTATTCCAACTCTAGTCCACGTAACAGTAGGGAAGGTGTTGGGATAGTAAACTACACTATTTTTAATGTTAGCACGCCATCTAGTGCAAGTCGATGTAAAGACTTGCGTTGTAATGTCCTGCGTTGTCAATGCACTCGCGTTGTAACAGTTTCGTTGTAATGGTAGTGCGTTGTAAAAGTTGCGTTGTAAAGGTTGTTCCCCCCCACAGCCTAACCTTATAATTGTGCACTGTGTTGGAAATGACCTAGGCACTTTAACTGGGGTAGGTCTGGAAATGCTTGTTAAGGACACCTTTGTGCAATTGATGTCACTTTTTCCACAAACTACCTTTGTATATTCTAATATATGCCAAAGGCAAAAGTGGAACTGGTCCAACCAATATTGTCCACAGATTGAGAAAGCAAGAAAGCACGTCAATAAGTCTGTTTCTGCTTTCCTCAGAGACTATGGTTTGGGTTCTATATACCACAACAACTTGCGTTACAACATGCAAGGCATTTATAGAGGAGACGGTGTACATTTCACAGATGAAGGGAACAGAGTCTTCCTCTTGAACTTTAGACTGTGCATCGGTACTTACTTGTAGGTACCAAAAAACACTCAATGAACACAACGGCTCTTTTTAGAGCCAACCAACATCTAAACTCTTAGACTTGATTTTTTATTCTATTTTTTTTACGAATTTTTTGCCGCCGTGCGCGCACCCCGCGAATTTTTAAAAATAAATAAAATGTTTTTTTCACCTTTCGGGATCCTTCAGAGACCCCCTGACAAAGGCTAGAGGGTCAGGAACTCTCTACCCTGCCCCCTTTTCACGTTCTCCACCTTTCTTTTAAATGGAAACACACATTTCTATTGGTTGCAAATTTCAACCCTTTCCAAATGATTCCTACCCCCAACATGACTTCTGCCTGCTAGCATAGCAACAGATCATGGAACACAGGTGTGAGAAGAGAGGTCAGAAGTTCAGTACACAATGTTTCTAATCCAAAGAGCAAGATTGCTTGACTTTTCAAACCTAACAGCAAATCCAAAGTACTGTTCTGTGGGAACACATTTTTCTGAACCAATACAAAACATGCTTTTAAAAATGTAAACATACAGCCTAGTTTTTAGTGTTGAATGGTCTGAAACAGCCAATGAGTTATTTTTATTTTAAAAAAGTATGTAAGCCTCCATTTTACAACTATCTTTCTTTTCATATTGCCATTCTACTGAAAGACACCTTCTCAGTGCATCCAGGTCTCCTCCTCACTCCCTGAAGTAGACTGCTGTTCTGCCATTTTCAAGTAAAATTGATACCTGTTCAGCACCTTTTCCCAGGAAATAAGACGAAATAGTGAGGGGAGTGGCAAGGCATTTATGGAGGAGACGGTGTACATTTCACAGATGAAGGGAACAGAGTCTTCCTCTTGAACTAAATACTCTGCATCAGTACTCACTTATAGGTACCAAAAAACACTCAATGAACACAACGGCTCTTTTTAGAGCCAACCAACATCTAAACACTTAAACTTGATTTTTAATTCAATTTTTTTAATGAATTTTTTGCCGCCGTGCGTGCACCGTGCGCGCACCCCGTGATTTTTTGAAAAAAAAAATAAATGTTTTTTTCACACTTCAGGTACCCCCTGACAAAGGCTAGGGGGTCAGGAACTCTCTACCCTGCCCCCTTTTCACGTTCTCCACCTTTGTTTTTCACTGCCACACACAAAATGGCGTCCGACACTTCCTGATTTCGACCGATTCGAATGTTGACTGACATCTAACCACCAATCAGAATTACGCTTGCGCACGGCACGGTGCGCGCATATAGATATTTATGTACTTTTAACTGCAATTTTCTCAGAAACTACTGAACAGATTGACACCATATCTGCAAAAGGCACATCCCTGACCTGGGGACTACCTCTTTTCAAATTTCAAGTAATTCTGTTCGTCTAAAGGTCCTATGGGAAAATGCATAGGGAAAACGCGTTTTGGGACCCCCCTTTTTTCTCAGCCCCCGCTTGACGAATCACCCCGAGACTTTCAGGGTAGGAGCTGAGCGGAGCGCCCCATTAGTTTTGAAAATTTCGCGAACATTCGTCAACCGGCACCAAAGTTATTCAAAATTGAATTTTCAGATTTCCTATGGGAACTCGGTCCTAACTATAACTATCTACTGGCGACCACCAGTAGATAATATATATATATATATATATATATATATATATATATATATATATATATATATACATATATATTGCCAGTTTTGCACTTTGCAAAGCATTGAAGTTTAAAAAGTGGTGCAGTAAGCCCTCTGACAATGCTGCACACCCCTACCTATACAATAATACTGACTTCACCATTATTTATCCTCCCTTTCTATGCACATGCTCAATAAACAAAAACACAGTTAAAACTGAGTTATGGTTTTGACAAACGTGCAAAACCAACTCAAATGGGCCTGGGTCTTTCTCCCATCTGTTTTGAGGCAAACCAAGTTTTTTCTGAAATATTGCTTTTTTGGCCATTCTTGCCTCTAGCAGTCTCCCCTGTAGGGAAAATGCTTGCAACATTCACATCTCCCCCTTAAACTAACAACATGCTTGAACTGCTAGTATTGAGTTGTCTGGTTGTTTTGTAGCATGTATTTGGTTTGCAATGTGTTCATAGTAATTAACGTGTACCAAGTGATAAAATAAGCTTTACTCAGGAAAACAATACGGCAGTGCCCTATACTAAACAAACATGCTCAGAACCCCTTTATTTTAATCCTATATCATTCTCCCTCCCATTATTCTGCCTCCCTTGTTTTCCATCTCTTTCTTCCTGTCTCTCTCTCTCTCCGTTGTAGCCCTGATTTTCCCCATTTCCATCGCCCCTGCAATATTTTCCTCCCTCTCTCTTAGTCTCTAAACTCCCCCTCTTTCTCACTCCACTGTCTCCCACATACACTCTATCCTTCGTTCTTTTACTACCTCCCATGTCCTTATTCCCCACTTTCTCAATTTCTATTGTCTCTTTGATTTTTACTTCAGTTATTTTTCCTGTGTTACAAATTCTCCCTTTCTTCAGTTGTGTTTTCTCATGCGTTACCCTCATTTTCCTCTAGCCCATGAGCTTGTTTGTGTCCTACACCTAATGTTATATTTCATTGTGTCCCATTTACTGACTTGCTTCTGTCAGTACCTACCTGCTTTATCAAACCATGACATTTGCAGAAGACCATTCTCTGTAGACATTACATAGATTCCTGTCCTTGTAAGTGCTTTCAGGACTGCAGGTCCCAAATGTTATTCAGGAAAGTGGAGTGCTTGTTCTACCTTTAGTAAAGATCAGACCACAAGTATGTTTTATTGTTGAGTGGTAAGGAAAATCCACCTATTTCTGGAGGAATTGTTAGAAACAGTGGAGAATCCACAGGTGGCATTTCTTAGACCATACTATACCTTTCTTGGGGTTTACTCCATATATGGCACTTCAACCTCTAAATCAAGCTGTGGACTGCTGGAACATCAGAATTAAGAAGTGTGTGTGAGGCTCTGTCCATCCTTTCCTTATGATTACTGGCCAGGAAACTTCTAACATCCTCTTCAACATCCAGCCTACACTCTGTCATTCACTGTTCTTTGTATCCCTTTGCATCACCCTTCTGTCCATGTTTGTTTCTACCCTTCCCTCTTTCTATCAATCTCTTGTTCTGCCCTCCTCTCCACTTAGTCTGTCCTCACTTCTTCTTTTCAATGGCTGTTTCCCTCTCTCCTTTCTCCCTGTCTCACTCCCTTAATGTGTTTATCTATAATTATTTCCCTCTCTTCTAGCCTCTTTCCTCTATTCTCTCCTCAGTCGTTTCTCCCTCTTTCCTCTCCCCCTGTTTGGCTCTACTCCCCACTCCATCTCTTATGTTCTGTTGTCTCTGTCTCTCTCTTTATCTCTGCACTGCCCTCACCTCTCATTTTGCCCCAACATAGAGGGTGCATTAATTTGTTCACTGCATCTTTGTCACTTTTGCAACTTTGTCAAAATCGATTTTTTCTTTTACCCATTTCTAGTCATAGGTAAATTTATTTCAATCCTTATTGTTTTATTTCTGAAGTTCCATCGCTCTTTGCTGTGCACAAAATGAAATTCCTGATCTACATATGGTGTGTCACTACACAGTTTTTTAACCCAAAAAAGCTGCCCCCCCTTCTCCCCAGGTAGCTTTACTTTCCGATCGTTGTGGCCTGCTGCGAGCCAACGTCCCCCGCCTAATTGTGCTGATCGAAAGCACCAGCAGCTCCCCGTGGACTCACTCATCTCTTGAGGCCTGGGATCGGAGGAGATGCACCATGCTGTGCCTCCTCTGCCGGCCCATTGTCATTCTGCCCATGACAATGGACCGGCCTGACTCTGGCTTGCTGAGAGTCACAGCCAAGCTGCAGCAGATTTTCGGGAAAGTTGGCCTAGGTATGTGGACCTGCTTTTCCACTTCTGGATGGCCTTGGATGGGCCAGGATCTTCCTTGAGTGGGCCTGGCCCACCTGGCCCACCCTCTAGAACCGGGCCTGCTGTAGTCACACAAACACACTACTCACCCGCACTCATGTGACACTTAGCTCACCTGTCCCCCTCACTGCTCAATCTGCAATCTCACTCAAACAAGCCCATAACTAACAATGCATTCATTCATACCACTCTGCACTTACATCCGCACAATATGTTCACCTCACTCACCCTGCAGTCACTCTTCTCAGCCTACTCTTACACTGTTGCATGGCTCACCGTGCACTCACCTGGGTGCTCCTGACACCCACATAGTGCGGAGGATTAATGTGCCTGCTACAAAGAGTGTGTGCCATGCAGATCACAGAAATGTGTGAGTGTACTATGAGTAGTGCTATAAAAAACAAAATGTTTGTCAGAAAGGTGCAATAGAGCGATGAGGTGCATTGTTGGTGAGTGGTAAAGAGGGAATTCATGGAAAAGGAGGAAATGGGAAGGGGCGCCCCAAAAAAATGTTGCACCGTGTGCGAACAGTGCTAGGGCCAGCCTTGGCTGGGAGTGTTAGACCCCACCCCCCCAAGAAGTTCGGGTCTAGTTGCGCCCCTGATCTGGAGCCTATAACTCATGTTCAGGTCCTTTAATCACCTGTAGAGCCTTCGATTGCAGGGTATCATGCTTATGTACGTAGGCGTAAATAAAGTATTTTACACTGTCATGCTTTGTTAGGGTTCTGTTTCTGTCAAAGATCTGACGTTTTTGAGATACATTGTTCATGTTTGCTGGTTTTAATAAGCAGGGTAACGTTCCAGGATAAAAACACCGCGAGCCCGGACCCCAACCAGGGAAGAAGGAAAGATGCGACGAGCTTGATTTGTTTCATTAGATCCAGTGCTTGCTTTGGCTCCACGTAATGGCAATGACTCCTGCACGTTGGGTGCCCAATCCTCGGTGGATGCTAGCTTCTGTTTTTGGCCATGTGGTTGTGAAATTAGCCACTTCTTCCTGGGCAGGTTAGCTAAGCACGGCCTAAATGTGTCCCTTCTGCTTGGGCAGGCGTTCCCAGCGCGATTACATTTGTCGCCCTCATATTCCACATCGCTCTGCAGCTTCTTCTTGAAGTTGAAGCGCGCGCTAATTGAGCAAGGTGCCGAGGCGTCATGTTTGTTCAGAGAGCGTCTTTTGCGTGCGGTGAAGGGCCTGCGCGGCATTAGCGCGTGCAGTTTGAAGTCGCGAGCGCGCGGCAGATCACCTCAGCCTCATAGCTGCCACTTTATTCTCTAACGCGGGATGCTGAGTCTGTGTGTAACATGCGCTGGGGCTCTACCCATCTACGATGAAAAGAGCCCTCTATTTAAAGGTTTTAGGGAGTGCTTGAAATGGAAAATTAGAAGTGCAGGTACTCTGTAACAGGGTACCTGCTCATTTCTGAGAAGTGCCAGTACTCCTCAATTGAAAGTATTACGTTTTTCTTGAGAGTGCAGGTACTCTCCCTCTCAAAATAAAAAAAAGAAGTGCTGGTACTCAATACAAGGCAGGCACGACCCATTTCAAAGACTGGTTTTGGGTTACCCATGGGCATTGTGACTACAGTCGTAAATGGAATGCCCACTCACTTCCCTGTTTATCAGCTACCTACCCACACACCGGAGCATGTGTTACTAGGTGGTGGTAACATCCTAAACAATCCTTGGCAAGGCCATTCGGTCTCGCATTTCGGACCTATTGGGTTTGCCAATGGTTCTAGCCATGCGCCACTGCATCCAATGTCTCCACAATTAAAAAACATAAAGCTATTGACGCAGCCGGCCGCTTCATTTTGTAGGCGGGAACCTCAAACACCTATAAAATTACACAGCTGCTTATTTTTTATTCTTACTTTTTATATAATAACCTGAGTTGGATTGGTAACTAAAAAGAAAAAAAAATGTGCAAAAGAGCTTATAAAAAATAAATAAAATCAGTCGGAGAGAAAAAACACAAGAGGGTGGGGGCAACACAGAGGCCCCAGATGGGGACGTAAGCAACACAGGACCACGGGTAGGTGAGGGTTTTTTAAAATGGGTGGTGGCAGAAGCAACATGTAGCACGAGGGGCCAAAGTAACATGGGAACACAGGTAGGGTCTGAAACTAAATGGAAAGCATGGTTGGGAGAAGCACCATCAGGGCATGGGAGGCATGGGGGATCGAATGGTTAAAAGAGAGCAACGCATAATATGTATGGAGAAAATATACATGCAAGAAGGCAACATGTGGGGATTGTGAAATAAGCACAGGGGCAAAAGAGAGGAACATGGACACACAAAGGAGACAGCTGGAAAACACATGCACTCTTGTAGAGTGCCTACAAAAAAGAAGTTGCACCTGAAAAAGTGAGCAGTAGAAGGACATAGGAATGCTTCTATACTACAGAAGGAACAAAACAAGAAGAGGAAGGAACGCCCACACAGCGAACGAACAAGAAGCAGAGAGTGACAATGAAGCCAACCAATGATAAGCAGTGGGCAGGCTCTAAGCCCACTCTAAGATAATATGTTTTGCATGATAGCATGTGCTGTCATAAGAGAGTCCTAAAAACTCGGAAAACACATTTCCTTCCATTAAATCTCGTTCTAGTCGAGCTCTCTGCTGCCAGTGGCATCAGTCGCTTTCATTAATAAAACTTCGTCCTTCCTCTCGCCATGCTTTCCTTCCCTTCGTCCTCCCCACATTCCTTCCCTCCTGCTCTCCTACCATCCACGTCTTGCTTCACCTTCCATCTTCCCTTCATTCTTACAATCCCGCATTTCTTCCGTCTGTATCCCTTACCATTCATCCGCCCTTCTTCCCCTCCTTTATTTATCCCTCCTCTCCTTTCTTCCTCCCTTCGTTCCTGTTTCTCTCCTCCTTCCTTTTTTCCGCCCCTCATTCCTACCCCGCCATCTTTTCATCTTCCCGTTACTCACCTTTCTTCTTTTTCACCCTCCCACCATGCTACCTTCAGCCCACCCTGTTAGAGCTCATGCCTCCAGGATTACTTGTGTCCCTATGTCCTTATAATTCAATTTTACCAACACACTTTCTCAGCCTCCTTTTCTTGTTCTGGGGTTTCTTGTCTCTTTGTTCTGGTGTCTGGCATTTTCTTAGACCAGTATCACTCGCAGCAGACTCGAAGGAGCCCCATTCTCTGGGATTCCCTGTCCTGCCACTGGGGCCTTATATGTAAGTTTCACCACGTACTTAAAACTAATGACGTGTATGATTATCTATTTGCACAGCCCCTCCCCCAATGCACCCCACAGTATCTTGCCCGACAGAAGAAGCGTTGAGGCCCAATTTTACTTCTGCTTTGCGTTACTTATCTAATGCAAAACCTATTTTGAAGGTTTGAAAGGGGATGTGGAGACAGATTTTGTAGGTATTAATTAATTAGAGACCCAGTTGAATTGAAATATACACCGAGATTCCTGACCGGACATATATACGGATGAAAGTGTTGGGGAAAACAGCATAGGAGTCAGAAGACTTGTGGCTTTTGATTTAGCAGGAAAGCAGATAATATCTGTCATGGAGTTATTTAGCATCAGGGAATGGGCATTCATCCAATCACTGAAGTGAATAGCCAGAATAGGAAGAACATTTGTGTGTCATCAGGATATAGATGATAAGAGAAGGTGAACAACAAGATAATATGTCATAAGGATTTGATTTAAAGAGAGAAAAGCAGAGAACGCAGAACCGAGACTTGAGGAACATCAACTGGCAGAGGAGTCGGGATATAGTGAGATGAGTACCATGTTATGTTATGCAGATTTGTAGGGTACTCTTTTACCCGGTAGGGTATCCTTGCACTGAGCAGGTGTGAGTCTAGGCCTAGGTCCTAGTGGGACTGCTCGAAAAGCCAGATCTTCAGCTTCTTGGGGAATTCAAAAAGTGAGGAGGATTGTGTAGAGGCTTTGTGAGCAGTGTAAGACAAGGCTCGACCACCAGATCTGGTTTGTGCAAGTAGGAGTCCTGATTTGTAGACCTGTCTGGATTGTTTGTGAAAGCAGATGTGATTGTTGAGGTATGCTGGGCAAGTGTTATGGAGTGCCTTAAAAGTGTGGGTTAGGAGTTTGAATTGTGCTTGTTTGTGAATAGGGAGCCAGTGGAGCTCCTTCAAGTGGGCTGTGATGTGAGTGCGGCATGGGAGGTTGAAAGTGATTCTGGCCACTGAGTACTGAATGGTCTGCAGCCCTCTGGTGAATTTTTTGTTGATTCCGGCATAGAGGGTGTTCCCCTAGTCCAGGTTGCCTGTGACCAGGGCATGCGTGACAGTTTCCCAGGTGCTCATTGGGACCATTAGAAAATTCTCCTCTGCATCTTCAGGATATGGAAGCATGGGGCGGTGATGGCATGGACTTGGGTGGTCATGTTGAGTTTGCTGTCAATTATGATCATGAGGTTCTTGGTGTGGGTGGTGGGCATCAATCCTAGCTCTGTTCGCCACCAGGTAGAGTACCAAAGTGATTTGCTCTTCCCAAAGATCACCATTTCAGTCTTGTTGGTGTTCAGCTTTAGACAGTTGCCTTTATCCAGTGGGCAATTTCAGTCATACAGGTGATCCAGGTACCTGACGTTTTGTCCATGAGGGAAACAATGAGTTGCATGTCCTCAGCATATAACTGGACGTTGATATTATGAGGGCAGATGATGCTGGTTAGAGGGATCATGTATGTGTTGAAGAGGGTTGGGCTCAGGGAGGATCCTTGCAACCACGAGACACAAAAAGATTGGTTAAAGAGATAGGAGGAAAACAAGTTAAGTTGGTAGTGCCTAAAGTAGTATGTAGAAAAGAGAGTAGTGTGGCTGATGGTGTCAAATCTGGTAGAAAGGCTAAGCAGTATTAGAAAGGATAACAGTTTTTCATGGTGTGCAGTTGTGATGAATTTGCATGTGACAAAGTGCAGTTTCAGTGGTGTACTGACTTCTAATTATATTATTAAGGGAAGTAAGAGTGCTGTGAAGTCAGTAAAGACAAAGCAGTCCAAGATTCTGGAGATGTGAATTTGTTCAACAGAATGATAGTTTGAAGGGGTTGGATGGATCAGCACAGGGTTCCTGATTAAGGGCAGGGCATTAGCTAACATGAGGCATTGAGGGTAAGTACTAGACCTCAGTTAAAAGGAAAAATGTGCCCAGTCTTGGGTTGCTTGTTTTCTGGTGCATCAACGACCTTCTCTGGCAGTTCGGGCTGGACTGTTCCTATTGGATCAGAGTCTAGACTGATTTGCATATGGCTGGGTCCAAACTGAGATGGCATGGTGGGAGAAAAACTATGGACTAGAGAGCGACCAGAGCAATTGCAAGTGGCTTAGATGAATTCAAGCATTCCATCCATCACCTTGTTGCTGTTATAGTTAAAGAGTGATGTCAAACAGGATACTGTATGCGATGAGTAGAGGCTCGATAGTTTAGAAGTTAAAATGGTGGGATGGTGCACAAGAGGAGATGGCACTCTTAAGTATAGGAATGGGCTCAGCTGTGGATGTCAGGGAGAGTGCTGTTAGTTTGGTAATGTTAGTCAAAGAGGGAGGTAAAGTGTAACAATATGGTGGCAAGTCGTACAAAGAGTAGGGCTAGGATGATTCTAATTTTTGAAAGTTTGAAGGAGAAATTGTGAAGTCCGAGGCTGAGAGAAGGGAGTGAGTTATTGAGAGACGAGAGGAGGAGAGAAGACTGTTGATAGTGCATGCAATATTCCACAGATTGGAACGTAAGGGTGTTATTAGAACTTGTAAGGATGTAAATTTAGCTATGCTCAGTGCAGAAGTACGCTGGCTGAAGGATAGTTTGCAACCATTTAGGTATGCAGTGACTTTTGATTTCTGTGGTGTGGAATGAGATTATTTGTAGTCATCAAGGCATGCTGTGTGTTGTCATGTTGGAGGAGGAGATTGTACTTATTTTTTGTGTAAGTAGATGACAACCTAGCTCTTCTGAGTGTGCTATTAGAGAGTGGCATTGGGTTTCCTTTCTGCTTCCTTTGATTTCTTTAGAGATCTAGGATGCCCATTTTATAAATATATCTAATGATTCATTGTTTGTTATTATTATGTTGTGTGAAAAAAGTGGCACACTTATTTCACAGGCTATAAGACATGCTCACAGTTACAGTTCACAGCGGTGTAACTGCCTAACAAGGAACCTATGAGAGATTTAAAACTCCAGTAGAAGGCTCACCAATACCAAGGATGCTTCTGTACAAGCACATTTAAAATATGAATACCAAGGCACCCTCTTTCCCTACAATGCAAATATAAAAAATAAAATAAAGCATTATGAACAAGTACCTATAGAAGAACTGTCACAAGATGCACTAAGATGAGATGGCATAACAAACAAATAGAAAAATGGCATATTTAAGAAAGTATACATGACCCCGTACACCAGAGTATAAAGCTTAACAAAAAAACAAATGCAACACATAGAAATATGTAAAAGTCCCTGGTTATCACATATAAACTCACCCAACTTCACTGCTACTCTTCTCTTGGCGCTAGTATTTTCCCTTAGCACCATTTCTCATTTAACAATATTTTCATCAGAATTCATTTTAGGCGGTTTCTTCCATCTAGAAATTAAACTTTCCACATTCATCACCTTCAGCAGCTACAGTGTGTTTGTAAAACTTCATACATGTAGTCAATGAACACAGCCTCATCATTTTTTGTCTTCCTTTCCAACTACATCCCCAAACCCATTTGCACAACTTGAATCTTCTCATTTTGCCCAAGATTAAGCCCCAAACGTCTCCGAATAATTTTCTTGAGTACTCAAAAATCCATTAGCAACTTCATCATGGTCATAACCCTGTGATGTCTGAGGCCATATTTCTTCATGAATATTCTCACTTCCTCTAATACAAGGTATGGAAAATAATCTGCAAGAATTACCTCAGAGAAAACCTCTCTCATAAACAGTCTGTGAAAAAGTCTCTCAAGAAATCTCACAATGTCAGCTGTCCTCACGTCACTGACCAACATGACTTTCGGCTACTTTGAAAAGTAGTCCACTATGACACTCCACCCCAAAGACAACTGAATGGACCTGTAATATTGACACCACTCTATGCCATGTCCTCTAGTGTAGCCACAGGGTACCACATCTGTTTCTCTACCCACCAGGGTTTCATCAGATGCAGCACATTCTTCACAATTTCTAACATGCCTATCAGTTTCCTAATCTATCCCGGCCACCAAAAGTCCAATCTAGCCCTCTTTTTTACAGTTGACATTCCACCGTATCTCTCATGCAGCATACAATCAATTTTGCTCTAATCAACACTGGCGCCTCAGATCTACATATGGTGGCTCCATCATCAGATAATTATCACCAGATAGGTTAGATTTGGGGGTCTCTAGTTGGCATAGGTGGGTACCTGTGAGAAATAGGGACCCTTGTGTCTAGTCAGGGTAAGGGGCTACACTCCCAAAATAACCCCTGCTTAACTACTTGGTAGCTTGGCACGAGCAGGCAGGCTTATCTCAGAGGCAGTGTGTAAATCATTTGTGAACACATACAGTAATACAGTGACAACACTACAAATGGACACCACACAGGTTGTATTATAAAAATAGGTCTTTTTATAGAGACTTAACACAAGACCAAACGACAAAAATCCACAATACTGTACTCAAAAATAGACTTTAGAATGTTATAAAATAGCTCAGTCCTCTCAAGTTGTAAATGCAACACTTTACTCTTAAATGCATAACGCAAGGAAAACAAAAGGGTCGCAGGGAAGTTGATGCGTCGGTTCCTTTCACGCAGGGGAGTGGATGCGTCGGTTCCTTACTGCTGTGCAGGGAAGTTGATGCTCGCTTCCTTACTGTGTGGGGAGTTGATGCGTCGGTTTCTTACTGCTCTCCTGTGCGATGCGACACGCTGGCACCTCGATGCGATACTCTTCTCTGGTGCGATGCGACAAAATGGCGTCTTGGTTGTGATGCGACAACGTTGGTGTGATGCGTGGACTTCCGACGGCCGTGCGGTGACTCAATGATATTTGGAACCGCGACAGGCCCTGCGACGCGTTTTTCCAGTGATGCGACGATGACCTCTGTGGCAGCATCCCGCTTCTCCGGCGATGCGCCGCGCTTCGGCGATGCGATGATGACAGCGGCAGCGGCGGCTCGATTCCTTGGCAATGCGATGACAGCGGCTGCGGTGGCGACACGCTTCTCGTTGTTGCGTCGCGCTTCCAGCTCCCAGCGACACGCAGTCTCTCAGAAGGCCCAGCACAACAGCAGGCACTTCAATTCCCAGCAAGGGAATTCAGGGGGGAGCTGGTTGGTGAAGTCTTGTATTCCTGAGACTTCAGGCAGGAGGCAAGCTCTAGTTCAAGCCCTTGGAGATTCTTCTTCAAGTTGATAAAAAGCACACTCAGTCCTTTTCTCCTCTCTTTGGTAATGAAGCAACCACTGCAGGCCAACTCCCAAACACACAGCACAGGGATAGTCTCCTCCTTCAGCTTCCTGGTTCTTCTCAGCAAAGGTTTGTCTTGATTCCCAGAAGTGATCTAAAGTTCTTGGGTCGGGGTCCCAATTTTTATACTACTTTTCTCTTTGTTCTCTGAAGACAGAGAGGCCTTTGCCTAGTCCAAACCAGTTCTGGTCAGTCCTGGAGCACTTTGTTGACATGTCTCCTGCTTTCCTTTCACAGTGCAGGGCAGGGACATCAGACACACAACAGGAGGTGGAGCCAGCACTGTGGAGGGAAGGCCCAGCCCTATTCAGGTCCAAGGTGCAACCCCTCCCACCCATCTAGATGCAGATCTCTCTATTCAGCCTTGTGCTGACTCACCCTGTCTCCTGGAATCCCCCAGCCCCTGTCACTCAAACTCCAGACAAGGAGTACATAGCCTAGCAGAGGCAGGTTTGGATGGTTAGACAAGAAAATACCTTCTTTCTAAAAGTGGTATTTTCAAACACAGAATGTTAAAACCAACTTCACTAAAAGATGTATTTTATCATTCTGAGTTCAGGCATACTAAACTCGAATTTCTACCATGTTCCCTGAGTCAGTTAGGATTATAAAATGTAATAATCAAACTGCCCATTCTGGCCTATGGAGAACAGGTAGCCTTGCAATAGTGAAAAACGAAAATGGCTTTAATTCACTATCAGGACATGTCATACACATCAGGGCATGTCCTACCTCTTACCTACAATGCACCCTGCCCTTTGGCCTACCATAGGGGTGACTAATATGTATAAAAGGGAAGGTTTAGGGACTGGCAAGTGGGTGCACTTGCCAAGTCAGCATGGCAGTACCAGACTGCACACAGTCTCTGCAGTGGCAGACCTGAGACACACTTTACAAGCTGCTCTGGTGGGTGGCACAATCAGTGCTGCAAGCCCACCAGCAGCATTGGTTACAAGCCCTGGGCACACACAGTGCACTGTACTAGGGTCTGACAAGTAAACCAATCAAGCCAATCATTCAGTCATTAATTCATACATCAATTTTCCATGAGGAGCACTTGCACTGTGGCACTGATCAGCAGTGGCACAGTGCCCAAAGCATCTATAACCAGCAAAAACACATGAGGCAACTGCAAACAAATGGAAGGGAGACCCATGCCAATGGTGCCAGGTCTAACAAGATACATTTATTGATCCCCTATTTTACTGCAATTGTTCTCACATTTAAGCCACCCATTTGCCAAACTATTACTTACCTCTACCAATTCTCCATCATCCTCCACCCCTATTAACAGGGACGGATTGGAAATTTAAATGAACTCTGGCAGAAATGTTCGTACCAGCCCCACACTGCATGAGGAGTCACTAGAAGAGGGTCATGAATCCATAGGTGGGTCATGGTAGCCTATACATCATTGAAAATAGCTCTATAGACTGCAGACCATTGGGAAAATGTCAGGGCGCAGAATAGACAGTCTGCCTGCTGTTAGCCACTCTTTATCCACAATGACCATGTCTTCCTCAGTAAACAGCCCACACTTAAATTGCACAGTCCAGGAACATGCTTCAATTCATTTAAGTACTCCTACAACTGGTTTAACCATTTTGCAATTTATGAGGTTGCTCAGATCACTCCTTTGGGGTGAGACTCTCAACCTGAAGTGCATAGTTTGTCCTTATTTTAGACCGTGATCTCCACACACATCGGTGCAGTGTTGCACTAATACCATCAAACTAGTGCCTCTTTCTCTAAAACAGAATTACTGCTCTCAGATCCAATAAAAAGTTTTGACACAAACACAGCTACTCTTTCTTCTCCCATTTTGACTTGTACCATGAAAGCCCCAATCAACGTGAATTAGCATTAATCATTATTATTTCTTTTTGCCATGAAAGGTTTCAACTCCATTGCATCCCTTATGTCAGTCAGTCATATATGTTATTCGACAATTCAGTCATAAAAGATCAACATTTAGATAACAGTTGGACACAATCATTCAATCAATTTCGATTTATAAAAATATTCACATAAATTGATAAAGAATCTCACTATACTTTGATAATATACTTGATAAAACTAAATGTACAAATCATCATTAAATTGTCCAAAACAGGATGAAAAACCGTGAACGGTACCAAGTCAAAGCTAATTAAGAATATCTCTTTCTAATGGTTAGCGGCTCTTTAATATAACTAATCACAGCGGCATAAACCCCGGGTTATTCTAACTGCTGTAAATACATAAATCCCTTTTTAAGTGAACTAAAAGGGAGTGACCGTAAAAGAGGAATTAAAAAACGCATTGTCACAGATTTGTGGAGCGAATAAAAAGCATAAAGTGCAATGTGCTTTGACATGAATGATTATCACAGGAGCAAGCCGGGAGATTCTCAAACCATGCACCTTGCTGCGGAAAAGCTAAAAGAAAATGTGAGGACCCCAATCTTGACCTGATCAGATAAAACCTGTATTGTACAATTTCTCTATGAGTAATGATAATATTACAATTCATTTTTAGGTTATAGAAGATGGTAATTACCCAAAGAAGACGGCTGGGGTGCATTCTTTCTGAGGGTAAAGTATGCCTCATCCTAAAAGAGGGTCTTCATGCGGGCTTTGGCTGAAGTGGGCATTACACTGGGGTTGCTGAAATACTCAGGTACCCCTCAGTCTAATAAGAGTAGTCTTCACATAAGCTAGCCAAGAAATATTAGTCATCTTGTCCAAGGCTAAGCAATCCCAAAAACTACATTTGAGAAGACTTAAATCAGGGAATAGCAACATTTTCAGCCACAGCACAAGTGGGGCGAGCCCAATAGAAACTTCCAGGTGATTTAGACCCATTTCCGAATGGTAGAAAAGGTAGGCGAACCAGAAGGAACCATTGGTAGTCTACGCAGAAAGAACTTTTCAACTTTTTGAAGGCTGGTACAGTTATGATAACCCCACAGTCCCGCCCCATAAGTATCAATCGAGCAACATTTGGCTTTATACAAGATTTTCATCTCCTTCACTGGCCTGTGACCCAGTTTTGATGCAGACCAAAAAATGGCTTCAACTGATCTGGACAAATGCTGTGCTCTTAAGGTCAATAGTGATCCCCAATGCAAATCAAATCAAAAGGCAGGTAATTAAAACTCTATACTTTAGAGATAGTGGCACCATCAATAAAATGGGTCTTAGTTTTTGTTCCTTTTGGCACACAGACCATTATAAAGGACTTTGAATGGTTAATCTTTAAGTCTAAAGCCGTCATGAACTCAGGGAAAGCATCCATCGCTCTCTGCAGGCCATTTGTAGTCATCATCCGCATATAAGAGGGTCAGGATAAACTGATTACCCGTCCTAGGGACATCTAGATTTTTCTGTAGTGGATGATCTTCGAGGCCATTTATAATAAGAAGAAATAAAAACGGTGCTAGAATTCACCCCTGGTAAACTCCCTGGTTACAATAGATGGGTGATATACATTCCCCCTCAAGCCTAAGCGAATCTTAGCTGAGGTGTCCCAATGAGGACGACATAATAGGGTAGTTGAAGCCTCTTCCATCCTGAGATTTTCACGCATCACTCATAAATTTGAACGGTTTACTGTGTCAAATGTGCATGACAAATCCATAAAAACTAAGGACCTCATTACGATGTTAGGCGGAAGGCCATCCAACAGCTCGCTGGTGGTGGTCCATCTGACATCTGAGGCATCGGTCCAAAAGCCGTACTACGATACAGGCGGTCTGACCAATACCTGCGGGGGGAATCCACTTCTCCTTCAACAGGATCAAGAAGCCCGTCGTGGTTTTGGACTGATCCTAATCACCGAAATGGAGGCGGTGCCTGCTCAGGCACCACTGTGGGAGTTGCTATGCACCTTTCCGACAGCCTTTTCATGTTGGATCTGCTGCCATGAAATGGCTGGCGGAAAGGGTCTTTTGGGGCCATTAGCAGGGCCCTAGTCCCCCTGTGGCACTCCGTTATGGGCCCTGTGTGCACCTATGGTGTTCCCCTAAGCATCCATGCACCGCATGGTGCACGGTTTCAAAAGTGTATCTTTCTTATTGAGGCTTGTGATGCGGCCCACAGCACAAGCCACAATTGGGGAAATACACATTCCGACAACCATGAAGGTGGTCGCATCATAATTATGGTAGCGGGACCACCAATTCCTTGTTGGGTGGTCACGCTTCTGCTATGATGCAGGTTGGATGCATGTACAACTGGCATTGTAATGAGACCCTAAGTGTAGTGCATCTTTCTTGGCTTTGGTGTGCTTGCCAATTAATAGGGAAAAATTCAAACATTATTCAACAGTACCAGAGTCTTGTCTTAAACCATATTACACCTCAGAAAAAATATTATTAGAATTAGCCCACTACTCTGGTCTTGCTAAAAGAACCCTACCCAGAATCTTTACTGTGGAGTTCAATAAAGATATTGGACGATAACAGGCTGGCTTATCTCCCTTTTTGAGACTGGGCGCTATACCAGTTTCTTTCCATGTGGAGGGTAAAAGGCCAATAATTGCAGCTCTAACTACATTTGTAACCAAAGGGGCACATAGGTCAATGTTTTCTTTAAACAAGTCCAAAGGGCCATCAGGGCCTGTTGCTTTTCCCCATTGAGTGTTCTTAATGGCCGCTGCAACAACTTTAACGCTGATAGTATAACTAAACTGAAGGGCCAATTCCATGTCTTTGGGAGAGAGTACCTTAGTGTCCTGTTGCGTACAAAGTGAAGTTGAGGAATTAAATGCTTGTATGAAGTACTCGACCCAAGACCCAACTGGGCTTTAACAATCTATCTTAGAGGGAGGCCATTCTTTAAAATTCGGGTGATTCACAACCTCCCCATTAAGGTCTAGCGACTCTGGAATCCCCTGTGGTTATTAGGTCAGACAAAGCACGATCTCTTCATTCGTCCTTCCACTCCCTGAGAGTAGCTTTATAGACCTTGTGAGCTGTTCTGATGTACCCATATCTTTGGGGACACTGTTTAACCCCTTCGACGCTTGTGACGGAGCGGTTCCGTCACGTGCGTCGGTTGCGCTGTGCGCATGACGGAACCGCTCCGTCATGGCCCCGCCCGCGCACGGAATCTTCAGCGCGGCGCGGAAATCCGCGCCGCGCTGAACGGGTTAAGGCTACCTTCAACTGTTTATGTGCTTTAGAGCTGGATGCATTGAAACGAACAAGTTACTTACCTTCGGTAATGCTTTTTCTGGTGGATACAGTATCTGCCTGTGGATTCCTCACCTTGTGAATATCCCCTGCGCCAGCAACATTCGGAAACTTTTGTAGCAGTCCACGCCGATGAGGTCGAAGACGACGTCACAGAGGCATGGCTCCGCTCGCGACTCTGCTGACTTCACCGGCTCCATAAGAAGACCTCGTCGGCGTGATGACGTCAGTTCCGCCCTTTTTTCCGTGCCTTCGAGGCACACGGACGGACTGACAGCAATATATACATAGCATACACAGTACACAATATACAAAGCAACACACACAGTGTGGAGAATAAGGCAAAAGAAACCACACAATGCCTTTGACAGTAATCAATGTACATGAAACACCATCATATACTAAAGGTATACAAGGGTAGACAACGGGGAGGCGGGTGGGTCAGTGAGGAATTCACAGGCAGATACTGTATCCACCAGAAAAAGCATTACCGAAGGTAAGTAACTTGTTCTTCTGATGGATACATCTGCCAGTGGATTCCTCACCTTGTGAATAGATTCCACAGCAGTCCCCACTCCCGGAGGAGGGTGTCCACCCTTCTATACCAGAAAGTCCTGAAGGACGGAACGAGCAAAGTGTCCGTCCCTCCTCACCTCAGTGTCCAAGCAATAATGTTTTGCGAAGGTGTGGAGGGAGGCCCAAGTTGCCGCCCTACAAATGTCCTTTACAGGAACACCCCTAGACAAAGCAGAAGTGGAAGACTTTGCTCTAGTGGAATGAGCCCTTAAACCCTCTGGAGGTTCCTTACCAGCCAAAGAGTAGCATATCTTGATGCACAAGACAATCCATCTGGAAAGGGTGCGCTTGTGCACCGCTCGACCTTTCCTGCAGCCAACAAAGCCCACGAAGAGCTGGTCATCAACTCTGAAGTCCTTTGTCCTGTCCAGGTAGAAGCTCACCGCCCTCTTAGGGTCAAAGCGGTGAAGTCTCTCCTCCTCCTTGGAAGGGTGAGGGGGAGGATAGAAGGAAGTAAGAGTAATGGACTGCCCCAGATGGAAGGGAGTTACCACCTTAGGCAAAAATGCAGCCCTGGTCCTGAGTACCATCCTTTCAGCATGAATGGTCAAAAACGGGGATTTTGAACTTAGAGCTTGAAGCTCACTTACCCTCCTTGCCGAGGTGATTGCAATGAGGAAAACCGTCTTAAAAGACAACAGTCTCAAGGGACACTTGTGTAAGGGCTCGAAGGGAGAACCCATAAGATAAGTCAAGACAAGGTTTAAGTCCCATTGAGGCACAATAAAGGGAGTAGGAGGAAATCTGTTTGTGAGGCCCTTGAGAAATCTAAGCACAATAGGTGATTTGAATAAAGAAGGCTGGTCCGGCAAGCAAAGGAAAGCCGACAAAGCCGATAAGTATCCCTTTACAGTGGCCACAGCAAAGCCTTGCTGGGCAAGAGAAAGGGCAAACTGTAGAATATTAGACAGACGAGCCTTCAAAGGATCAATTGACTTCTCACCACACCAAAGTACAAATTTAGACCACCTATAAGAATATATAGATTTGGTGGAATGACGTCTGGCAGACAAAATTACATCTATCACATCAGGTGGGAGAGAAAAAGAATTCAGGTTGCCCCGTTCAATCTCCAGGCATGAAGGTGTAAGTTCTGGAGGTGGGGGTGTAGAACCTGCCCCTCTGATTGCGAGAGGAGGTCTGCCCTCAGAGGGAGACAGAGCGGGGGGCATGAGGAGAGGTGGAGAAGATCTGTGTACCACACCCTTCTTGGAGAATCCGGGGCGACCAATATGACTTGGGCCCGGTCTTGGCGAATCTTCCTCAGAACCCGAGGAATCAAGGGTATGGGAGGAAACGCGTAAAGGAGTAGAGAGCCCCAACTCAACTGAAACGCGTCCCCCAACGCTCCCTGCATCGGATACTGGAGACTGCAGAATGACGGGCAGTGAGCATTCTCGTGAGTGGCGAACAGGTCCACCCGAGGAGTTCCCCACGTCCGGAAGACGTGACGAACCACCTCCCGATGGAGCCTCCACTCGTGGTCGGAAGGAGAACTGCCGACTGAACTGTCTGCACGTACTTTCAGAACCCCGGCCAAATGATTTGCCATCAGACAAATCTGATGATCCTGAGCCCAGGACCAGAGACGCAGAGCCTCTCTGCAGAGACAATGAGACCCCACTCCTCCCTGTTTGTTGATATACCACATCGCGGTAGTGTTGTTCGTCAGGACTTGAACAGACTGACCGCGAAGGGAAGGGAGGAAGGCCTTGAGCACCAAACGAATCGCCCGCAATTCCAGAAGGTTGATGTGAAGCAACCTCTCCTCTGGAGACCAAAGACCCTTGATCTCCAGATCCCCCAGATGAGCACCCCACCCTAAAGTGGATGCATCCGTAATCACTGTGGTCACCGATGGAGGTAGGGGGAAGGGCTTTCCTTGAGACAGATTGCCCTCCCCGCTCCACCAAGACAGATCCGCCGCAGCTTCTCTGGACATCCTCACAGACTCCCTGAGATCTCCCTTGTGCTGATACCACTGCCTGCGGAGGCACCACTGGAGTGCCCTCATGTGCCAGCATGCATGGTTGACCAACAGAATGCAGGAAGCGAACAGACCGAGCAGGCGAAGGACCTTCAGAACTGGAACGACCACTCCATTGTAAGACAAAGGAATAATTTCCTGTATGTCGAGAATCCTTTGAGGAGGAGGAGGGAATGCTCAACACACAGTAGTGTCCAGTACCGCACCTATGAACAGGTTGCACCAGGTGAGATTTGGGCACATTTATCGAGAAACCCAATTTGAACAACAGCTGAGCTGTATCTTGCAGATGATCTAGCACCTTCTCTGGTGACTCCGCTTTGATCAGCCAGTCGTCCAGATAGGGGAAAACCGAAATCCCCGACCTTCTGAGATGGGCTGCCACCACTGCCATCACCTTCGTGAAGACTCGGGTGCAGTAGTAAGACCAAGCGGAAGGACCGCAAACTGATAATGTTGCGACCCTACCGTAAACCAGAGATACTTCCTGTGCGACTTCAGGATGGGGATGTGGAAATACACATCCTGCAAGTCGATCAACACCATCCAGTCGTCCTGATTCAGCGCTTGAAGAACCTGAGCCAGGGTGAGCATCTTGAACTTCTCTTGCTTTAGAAAAAGATTCAAGATTCTGAGGTCCAATATCGGACGCAATCTGCCGTCCTTTTTCGGAATCAGGAAATACCAAGAGTAGCATCCCTGACCCTTTTCCTGCTCTGGAACCACCTCTATTGCACCTTTTTGAACCAACTTCAGGACTTCCTCCTGCAGGAGAAGACGGTGGTCCTCCGAGCAAGCCCCTTGACAAGGAGGGTAATTTGGCGGGAATTCCCGAAAGGGAAGGGCGTACCCATTTTCTACAAGATCCAGAACCCAGAGATCTGTGGTTACAGATTCCCAATCTTGTAGAAAATGGGTAAGCCGGCCCCCCACAGGACCAACATGATCCGGAATGGCGGATCTAGGTCTGCTTTGCGGTGGTGGGAGGGGCTGAGGAGGAGGAAGAGGAGGAGGAGAGTTGACCGCCACGTGTGCGACCCCTAATTCTACCTCTGAATCCTCTAGACGAGGAACCTTGCTGCTGCTGCTGGGTCTGTCTGTAGGATCAAAAGGATGCCCTTCCGAACCCTCTGTACCTTTTAAAAGACCCCCTCCACTGGGACTGAAGGCCCATAAACTTAGCCGTTGCCTTGCTCTCCTTGAAACGTTCAAGAGCAGCATCTGCCTTTTTGCCAAACAAGCCAGATCCATCAAATGGCAAGTCCAACAGAGTCGACTGCACATCCTGGGAAAACTCCGAAGACTTCAGCCACGCACTCCTCCTAGTGGCGACAGAAGATCCCATGACCCTTGCCACTGAATCCGCCGTGTCCAGCCCAATTTGGATCACCTGGCGTGCTGCTGCCTGGGCATCAGTCAAGATCTCCTGAAAACCAATCCTATCCTCCTCAGATAGTTTTGGCGCCAGCTTTTGAGCAGAATCCATAAGTGCATGTACATAACGTCCTAAAAGGCATGTGGCATTCGTTGACTTCAGAGCCATGCTGGCCGATGAAAAGACCTTTTTGGCCGATTGATCCAACCTTTTAGCCTCTCTCGTCCCCCGGAACCTGAGGAAAAGCACCCTTGGATTTCCCTGAACAAGCCGCCTGAATCACCAGGCTCTCAGGCGATGGTGCGATGTCAAGAATTCAGGGTCTCCTGGAGCTGCCCTATACCTCCTAGCAACCGTCTTGGAGACTGCAGGAGCAAAAAAAGGCTTACGCCACACCTCCAACACAGGGTCAATAATGGCCTCATTAAAAGGTAACAACGGTTCAGAAACTGCCGTAGGAGAATGTAACACCTCAGTCAAAATGTTTGATTTAAACTCTGTTGTTGGCAACTGGAGATCAAGCAGTTCCGCAGCTTTTCTGATTACCGCATGATACGGAGCCACATCTTTGGAGAGTTCATCAGACGGAGGAGTAATCTCCCACTCAGGAGGCAAATCCAGCCCACTAGCTTCCTTAAGCTCCTCAAACACTTCATCCAACTCCACCAGCTATCCTTCCTCTGCTTCCTCCAGAAGGTACCTCCGCTCACCAATCACCCTCTGAGCCTCCCTTCTGGACCGAATCTGTACCAATGGCGTCGGCGGCGCCGTGTTCGAGTCCGACTGCGCCGGTGCCGGCGTCGAACGAAGTTGAGCCGGCACCGGTGAAGATGGAAGCGGCATCGACGTCCTCGGTGCCGGTAGATGCCAAGACGGCGTCGCCGGAAAGAACGGCATAAAGGGGGCCTGTGGATAGACTTGCGGCACCCCCAAATTAAACGCCATTGGACCCATCGGACCCGCAGGTGCACCAGTGGTGTACATGGCTCTAGCGAATACCCCGTACATGGCATTTAAATAATGCGAGGGGTCCTGACCTGGACCAGGAAAAGCAGGGTACTGGTCAGTCATCACCGGACTTGGGCCAACCGGCGCCAACGGTGGAATCAACGGCATCGCAGGCTCACCCGGGACTTGAAGATCTTCAACAGGGGCCGGAGATGGAATTGGAGATGGAACCGGAGCCGGAGATGGAACCGGCGTCGGAGTCTGAGGCGGCGCGGGAGAAGCCGGAGCCAGGGAAGCCACTGGAGAAGAAGGACCAGAAGGCGAATCCGGCAGAGGAGAAGGAGACACAGAGTCCCTCCGACGTCGAGATGGCGACTTCGACTTTGGAGCCGAACTCTTGTCCGAGTGGCGTGGAGAAGAGTGCCTCCTCTTCTTCTTATGCTTCTTGGCTCACGAAGCATGCCCCGAAGTCGACTTCGACGCCGACCTCAATCGAGACCTCGACCTCGTCCTCGACTTCCTTCTTCCTCTCTTCTTCTTTTTCATCCTTGCGATGAAGAGCTTCGCTCCCCTTTCCTTGAGAGCCTTCGAGCTCATCTTGCGGCAACTGGAACAACCATCCACATCGCGGTCAGATGACAAGCACCACACACAGTCCTCATGTGGATCAGTGAAAGAGCCAGGTCTTGAGGTCCTTCCTGAACCTGTGCAGGGTCGGGGACTGTCTAATGTTCATAGGGAGCTTGTTCCAGGTTTTGGCCGCGATGTAGGAAAAAGCTCTCCCATCGGTTCTGTTTCTGCGGATGCGGGGGACCTCTGCCAGGATGAGGTCGGCGTAGCGTAGGAAGAATATTCTCTCATTGAGGTATTTGGGTCCGATGTGGAGGGATTTGTAGGTGTGGGTGGGGGCACCCTCTTCTCGAAGGGGAGCCAGTGGAGGCCTTGTAGGTGATGGGTCATATGCTCATGGTGCGGTGTCCCGAGCATGAGTCTGGCTGCGGCGTTCTGGATGGTCTGGAGCCTGTGCAGGAGAAACTTGTTGATTCCGGCGTAGAGGGCATTGCCGTAGTCCAGTCGGCTAGTGATGAGTGTGTGGGTGACGGTCCTTCTGCAGTCTGGGGGGATCCACTCCAAAGTTCAAAAGAGGATGCAGAGGCGGTTGAAACTAGTGGAGGTGATGGCATTGATCTGGCGGTTCATGGAGAGGGAGGAGTCGAGGATGATGCCAAGGTGCCGGGCGTGGTCTGTAGGGGTGGGTGGGGTCCTTAGGGCAAAGGGCCACCAGGTGTTGTCCCAGGCGGAGGTGCAGGGTCCGAGGATGAGGACCTTAGTCTTCTCTGAGTTTAGCTTCAGGCAGCTGTCCTTCATCCAGGCTGCCACGTTCTTCATACCTTCCTGGAAACAGAGTCTGGTGTCTTTGGGGTTTTTTGTGAGCGAGAGGAGAAGCTGGGTGTCGTCGGCGTAGGATATGATGCTGAGCCCATGCTGTCTGACGATGGCGGCGAGGGGGCCATGTAGATGTTGAAAAGCGTGGGACTGAGCGATGATGCCTATGGGTACTCCGCAGTTGATTTCTGTTGGGTTTGGAGAGGAAGGGAGGGAGTCGGATCCTCTGGGTTCTGCCGGAGAGGAAGGATTGGATCCAGTCGTGGGCGGCTCCATGCATTCCTGCGTAGTGCAGTCGGGCTGCGAGAGTGCGATGAGAGATGGTGTCGAAGGCTGTGGAGAGGCCACTCACAAAAAAGGAGATCCTTGGTGAAGAACGTTGTATTCAAAGCATCCCCATACTTGGTGTGTCTAAAATTATACATCGTCTGGCCATCTAAATTCTGTTTGCCACACACCCATGATCCATTTGGAATTGAAGTTAGCAATCATATCCTCTAACATGGCCTCAACATCAGAACAGCAGTGATCAAACAGATTATGATAAAAGTTAATAAATAACAAATCAAATGAGTCCAAGCCGAACAACCTCAATAATTGAAACCAAGGAGAAGATCCTAAAGACTCTACTTTAAGGCAAGGAAACTTAATAGAGATCAAAATAGTCAAACCTTCCCTTGCCTGCCCACTAGCAGACGGGAGAGCAGGGTTGCAAAATGAAGAACAACTATTGATATGAAAATTATCCAGTGACCAAGTTTCTTGTAAATTAATGATATCAAAATCTTTTATGCATTCTAACCAGTCTTCATTGGTCAACTTGGCATGAACTCCGGCTATATTCCATGATAACAAATTTGAGATAGCGAAATGTCTGTTAGTCCCTGATGCAATGTCAGCTTTAGGATCTGACCCTAAAACAGTCCTTGGGGTAGCATCACTCTCCAAAGAAGAGGAGGAGAGAATTCATGGTTTGGGTGACAATGGGTGTCAATCAATGTCCTGAAGATTGCTCAAGGGAGAAAACAATTATTCAAAGAAATCGTTAGAGACTGGACTGACGGCATGATATTTACATTGTCCTGGCCCACACTTTCTCCCACCTGAACAAGAGCGTGACTGGGCTTGTAGAAAAAACCCAAAGGGAGACCTCTGATTTGGCCATGAGAATCCACCAGATGTTTCAAGGCTGCAAGCAGTTTCCCTACCAGCCATGGATTTCTAAACTTTATGACGGCACAGGCCCCTTGGGATAATTTTGGTTCCTCTGCCCACCCATGACACTCTCCTCACTGTCAATATCTCAGATTAAAGATCACCTGCCCAGCCTGAGTCTGCCCTAAACCAGTGGATTACTTTATGTTTCACATCCAGCTAAGACTCCCTCTTTGCTGGTTGTAAAGGAGGGACTTGTTCCAAAATTATAAAAAAAACAGGGGCAAGATATTAGTGAGACTGATGGAGATCTGGAGATGGGACTCTACCTTCATGCAAAGGGGGCTGCAAATTATAAGGGTTCAAGGCAGGACTGAGCTATAGGGAATCTACTTTTTCCCCATGACGATCTCTACTATGTGGATTAACAGCCAAAGAGCTAGAAGCCCCTGAAGATAAAGTTGCTTTGAGACTAATGTAATGAACCTAAACTTAGGGGCAGGCTGGTTAGGCTTAGAGATATCCGCATGGGCGGCTTGGCCTGATGTAGACCAGAGTATCTTCTAATCAATCGAGGGAAATAGAAGCTGAGATCCATTCGGCTTCCAAGCAATAATCCATTAATCATCGGGGAATGGATCACTTGTCCTGAAATAGTACCAGGGTCTGGGGTGTTATCCGTCTTAAAAAAAGCCTCATTCACGTAAATGGAACAGTGGCGGTATATCTTGATTATCTGCTAGTTTGCTAACGTAAAAAGCATCATCATTGGGTATTTTTGTTTTCTTTCCTCTGCCTGGAGGGAGACATACTGATGGTTACAGTAGTGATCAGTCATGGTGAGAGAGTGGTTAAAGTGAATTTAAAATTGCCTCCATCTCTCGACAGCGTGTTTTATTTAGTCGGGGATGCGGCAAGGTTTAAAAGGTGAGATCGGTGTGTATCTAGAAGGGCTACTATTCTATAGCACCTGCTTCAAAAGAAGTGTGTGGTCGACATGTTTCTGCCCCATCGGTGCCCAAAAGGGTCGGGGGGCTTTCTTCAGGACCAGTGTCACGCACGTGACCAAGAATGTGGTGTGCGAAGGTAAGTAACTGCACTTACCCTTCTTCTCAGGTGTTATGGGTCAATAGTACCTATAACTTAAGGTTTAAATGTTGTGCTTCCTCAGGGGTCGCACTGGTTTCTCCTCGGTCTTTTGAGGAGCCAAATGCACGACTTGTGCTTACTCCATCGGCTGTGCCCCGGGGGCAGTGATGATGCTTTTCACATTGGTAAACTAGCGGATAATCAAGATATACCGACAATGTTCCATTTACAGGAATGAGTTTTTTTTAAAGACAGATAACACTCCAGACCCTGGTAATAATACAAGACAAGTGATCCATTCCCATGATAAATGGGTAGACCAGAGTATGCCAGATTTGTCCCTATCCCCTGCTCCAATTTAGTCAGGAAATCCTCTTGCAGATCCTTCAAAAACAGCTGCAACTTTGCACGCAGGCCATCGCAGTGACCTTCAATATAATATAGAAGGAATATTTGGGGAGAGTTCATACTTTCTTCATGTTGGACAAGGGTGAGTGAGGCACACTGCCCTTATTGATCAAAGGAGATTTGGGTGCCATTTTATTCTTTACTTTGCTTCTTCTAATTCTTTTTGGAGGGGGCGAAGTTAACTGATGGTGGAGTTCAGCACAATTGTTGGACGTCACTGTTAAAGTGTTAAAGACTACACAGGCAGTACCAGCTTGATCAGTGGCTTAACCCATGTTTCTCCTCATATTGGGATTATTACTAGTATTACAGGTATTATTAGAGGAGGCTGACTCACTCCCTTCCATGGCAACTGCAAGTGCTTCTGCTCTAGGGTACGTTGGAGAGCAACAGCCTCTAGGTGCGCAAATGGAGTGTGAATGTAGTGAAAGATGCCTGACAGCGTCAATTCTCTCCTCGACCAAACCTATTTCTAAATCAATGGCTCCCATTACAATGAACAGGTGGTTGGCAATGGAGAGAGCAATAGTAGTTATGTAGTCCTTCTCCCCTCTGGACCTCAATGCTTTTATTTTGCCCTTGGTCTCCAATAGGGCCATTTTGAAGGTACTATTTTGGGGTTTGTGAGTACTGTAATAAAGTCATACCTTCTCACAAGCAAGGCCAAGTGGGATGGCCCTGCCCTGCCTTTTCCTGGTGATGACGGGCATAGACATGCATGTTGTTGGCTCTTGGTGTCCTACGCCGCTGGAGTGCCAGAGCGTCTCTGCGCACAATGAAAGATCTGTGCCCCTCCTCCTTACTATGAGGCGGCTGGGGGAAGAAGTCCCATCCCAGATATAGCAATTGTGGCCAAGAGTCTTGTCTAGCCAGGTGACACATCGTAATGCAGAGAAAACAAGAGAGATAGATATTGAAAAAAGTACCTTGACTTCTGCCCATTTCAATTTAAAATTCAAACTCACTTTCAGTAAGATCTGCTGGGAAGCACTCAAGCAGCAGATAGCGGGTCGTTCTCTCAACCCCTCACAGCTATCAGCTGTGGCCATAATGCATCCAGTTTCTAAGTAGGCATCAGAGTTGGTGTCTTTCTCTGCTAGCGTCTCCAAGCTGCTCACGGGCAACTGCAGAGTTGCGCGCCTCTGGGTCGCGCCTGATAGCTGTTGGGTCACTCCAGGTAGTTGTCGGGTCCTCTTTCCAGGAGCGACACCTCAATTGGCCTTGGCAAGCCTATCTCTGTCCTCCGTAGGTCAGCCACACGCCTTTCCACTGCAGCCCGCTACCTCAGGGCCACAGTGTCTCAGTGGAAGCCTGCTTCCACTCGTATCACCGGGGTTTACCCATCTCTCCCTCTGAGTCATATCCCAGAGCCAGTCTCACCAGAGAGGGGTGCACCAGGCTTGTCTCTATCCGAAAACCGGTGCCCACAAGTACAAGTGCTCGGTGCATCTCCCGGCTCAGCTTCGGTGTAGGGTCCATGCTGGCTGCAAGGGGCCACGGGCTGCAGGTCAGGGCTGGATCTTTCCGAAGAGCTCACAGTCCACCCAGCCACCCTGAGAGATTAATACCTGAGCTGGTGCAGCTAAACATCAGATCTGGGCGGCGAGCTGTAAGCTCATCCCTTGTCCACTTGGCTATGTCACCACAATCCCGTGCACACTCTCGAGAACATTCAAGGTTACAAATTTCTTCAGCAAACCTCAATAATTCCCAGTCCTGTTAGGAAATTGATCCGTTGTTAAACGTAAGTATGGAAAATGCAAATTTGTCATTGATGCTATATTTTAGAGTGAAATGTGTGAATGTGAGGGACCATTATGCCCTAAAAAGTGCAAAAAACTAAAACACAATGAACAACAGTCATTTGCGTTTTGTTTTTTCCGAATGTCTGAGTCCGAATCAGTTCCGATCGGCATTCGATCAGGCCAAGTCGTTCGTAGCTGAATCGTACAGCTCTATGCACCATGGGGGCCTGTCACAGGGTGCAAGCTTTTCCCCAACTACCCCTTTTTCAATGAGAGACTGTGTTCTCGTTCGGAACATAGGCTCCCATTGAAGTCAATGCGAGTCTGACCGAACGATGTTCGGTAGCATCATAATCGGTCATTTGGACTCGCAGAACCTGATTCAGTCGGAAACGATTCCGAAACCGATTTGGTCGGATGAGTTTCCGAACTATATCGTAATCAGCCCCTTAGATATTTGAGCATTAAGAGTTATGCACGGAATGGGTGTCATGTTAGTAACCATCACCAAAGAGATGTATTTCAACTCAAACCTCACGTCCTCCAGTAATAATTGGTGGAATGACAGTCCACCCTGCATCAACATTGAGAAGCATCATGGGTCTGAAGGAGGCGCAAAGCATGGGGTCTTTCACAGGTTGAAGAATTACTGAAATGTCCATTTATTTCGTGGCAGATGCGCTTTCCCTGAGTCAGCCATAGTGCTATACACTTCAATGACATACTATCAGGATTAATATTATCGACATACGAAAATATTGTTAAAAAAATCACAAATACAAATAACGCCATCCTATAGATAAAACACAAATAGTCACCTAAAACAATGTACCTGCAGAAATACCTAAAACACATAGATGTCAAAAACAAACATAAAAAATTACTAAATATTGTCAATACAATACAGCATAAGACATATGACCCAAGCTAAAAAAACAAACAAAAATATAGTGAACCAAAACATCCCTAATAATAACTTACAATATTCTAATTATCTATAATTCTTTTAAATGAAATATATATTAGGGAAAAAAGCCTTTCAAATATCGGGCAACCTCTTTCTGTTGTTGCCCCGCTAAGTGACTTTCCACTATCTCATCACAGATCGAGCGAGATTTTCTGATTGTGATAAGAGGATGTGGTGACAAATCTTTCCCTATGATGACATCCGTTTTTAGGATCTTCTAATGTCTCTGCATAATATTCCTGACGCTCTCTCTCGCTCTCTCTCTCTCTCTCTCTTTCTAAGGCCTGTACATATAGCAGTAGAGTTACTAAAGAGATAAAGAAATGTATGAACTGCCAAACAGAGCTTACAGTATATTGCCTCACATGTCCATGCCAACTGAATTATGTAGTAAGCACTATTCAGCCGGTAAAACAAAGGATCTTAGAACATATGAGGGTGATAAGTAACAAAGATGCCTCATACCCAGTGGCTAGACACTTTGAGTCTCATCATCAGAGCAACAGAACCTGCTAAGATGTTTTTGTCTGGACCACGTACCACAAGAAGAATGAGGGGGAACAGAGAACTAAAATTAAGACAACTGGAATCTAGATATATTATAGACTTACAAACAAAAACACCTTTTGGTCTAAATGTGAGTGAGAAGCTAGGGGTTCATATTTAGATCAGGACTGAAAGAAAGTAGGTTCACATTGAATATAATGGCATGCATAGCCCATACAGGGCGAGATCTCTCTATGTGACTAATGAGTTTAGAAGAAAGTGACATACTAAAAATGAACTAAATAATTCGTGAAATTTTAGAATTTAAGCCCATCAAGGGCAAGATTAAAAAGTTAAAAAGAAAAACAGCGAGTTCCTTTAAACACAGAATCATGAAATGGCCATATAGGGCGCTAGTCAAACTGTTAAATGAGTTCATAAAGAGAGATAACTTGTGAAAGCATAATGAAATTAACTATAAAGCATTAAATAGAAAATGTCATGAATAGTAATTGTGAATTAGAAATGTTTTTTGTCGTATGCATACAAAATGTATTGTAACGTAGATGAATGGCAATGTTACAAGATGGCGCTAATGCTTGACTGAGACTATTGAGTCGGTTTTTAATGTTATTATCACATGGAAATGTAATGACATAAAAGAAGTGCATAGAATGGTGGATGCTAACATCGAGGAAGGCGCATAGCCGAAACGCGTTTGTCGGAGAGTGCATGAATCATTCAATAAACTGGATAATTCTTCCCAGTGAGTGCTGGTCGCAATATTCTTTGGAGCGTGATATTAAGTGTGTGTGCCTGCGCATGACACAGCACCCGCTCGTGAGCGCTGAAGCGAGGGGTTCTTTGGACCATCCCATTTTCAAAGGTGCATGGACACATTTCCTGGTCAATTTGTGGTGGCAAACATTGCCCCATAACATTATGCACATAGATCCCTGGTAGTCCTCATGGGCAGTTTGGCATCCTCCGCAGCAGGACCACGCCGCTTAACATCAAACAAGCTCCTTCTTCACGAAAGAAAGAGGCGCACTTCCAAATCTGGCAATATAATTGATTTATTTTCAACACTGACGGCAGTCCTGATGCACTGCAGTCAATGTGACCTTTCTCAAAGGCAAAGTCTGGCAGTTTACATGATGGCAACCCTTCGGTAAATGTATCTATAATTCTTTCAGATAACATTTTTAAAATACATATATATATATATATTCACTGAAAAAACCATAGGTTTCACTCACGTTATAGTTAGGAATTAGCATTTAAAAAACCTTGCAAATTCACTGAAAAAACCAGAGGTTTCACACATGTTATAGTTAGCTGGACATTTCACTTGTACAAAACCATTGAAATTCCCCCGTTATAGTTAGTTCAGCTAACTATAACTCGCGCGCCCGCAATCCACTGCTGATGACGTTACATATTACATCACTCATGACATGGTCAGTGACATCACTCATGACATCACTGATGACATCTCAAATGACATCACTGATGACATCACTGATGACATCATCCATTGAGTATGTGTTTCTGAACAATTTTAATATGTTTAATATATATAGGGAAAGGCCTGTTGAAGAATGAGTGGGTGTACAAGTGTGTAAATGGATGATTTTCTGTGGTGCGTAACTGACTCTATAAGTGAGTCATTAAATGTATCTTACTGCAGACTAGTGACTAAACTGTGTAAATGTTTGTATGTGTCTGTATGTTGGTGTGTAAGTGGGGCATGGTTTTGTGAATACCTATATAAGTGTCTATATGAGTTATTGATTGCTTGTCTCAGTATCTGTATGGGTTCCTGAGTGTTTGTGTGGGTAGGGTGTGTGTGACTCTATGCATAGATGTGTGAGTGGGTGATTCTATGGGTGCATGGTTTTAAGATTGCATCTGTGATGGACTGTATGGTTGAGTGAGTGTATGTATGGGTGTGTTAGGGATTGAATGTATATCTCAGTGGTACATTTGTGACTAACTACATATGTGAAAGGCAGTATATATGCGTGTAAGAGTATATAAGTGGGTAGATGTGATAGTGTGTGATTGTGAGAGTGACTGTATGGATGAGTGTGTGCTTGTATCAATGATTCTATAAGAGTGTAAGAATGTGATACTATTTTTATGAGTAAGTGAACTTGAGTGTGTATAACCGCATATGTGAGTAAATGGGAGTGTGATTATTTGCATGACTGAGTAGGTGTGAGAGTAGCTCTATGGATGATTGGTAGTGTGTGAGTGTCTATATAGGTGTATAAATGCATATGATAGTTTTGTATGGAGTGACTGTAAGTATGAGTGACTGTACAGGTGAGTGAGTGGAGGTGTATGTAGACCTAAGAGATAATAAGTGGGTATGTAGTTATTGGCATTGTAGTATGTATGGTTTTGAGAATGGAACTCTTAGATTTTGAGTCGGTGTATCAAAGGTTATATTAGGGTGTGAGAAGATGTGGTAATTTATCACATGGATGACTTCATCAGTGATGTCATTTGAGATGTCATCAGTGATGTCATGAGTGATGTCACTGACCATGTCATGAGTGATGTAATATGTGACATCATCAGCAGTGGATTGCGGGCGCGCGAGTTATAGTTAGCTGAACTAACTATAACGGGGGAATTTCAATGGTTTTGTACGAGTGAAATGTCCAGCTAACTATAACATGTGTGAAACCTCTGTTTTTTTCAGTGAATTTGCAAGGATTTTAAATGCTAATTCCTAACTATAACGTGTGTGAAACCTATGTTTTTTTCAGTGAATTTGCAAGGTTTTTTAAATGCTAATTCCTAACTTTAACGTGTGTGAAACCTATGTTTTTTTTAATGAATTTGCAAGGTTTTTTAAATCCAATTTTTTTTAAAAACAATATGCTACCTATGTATATAATCATTGATTTACTGTATCCTGCAATATGGAATGGTTCACCTTTTTTAAATAAATGTTTAGATATAGTTGAACAACATAGTTAATATCTTCTACAAACCTTTATACTTTTTTGTTAGGATTTTTTACCGTGCGCGTACGGTAAGCTTACGGTACGCGCACGGTACGCTATAAGTACGGTGCGTGTACGTAATATCTATGCTCCGTGTGCGCATGCGTACGCGATTTACGTACGCAACCGTACTTCGTATGCGACGCTTATGCGCTTGCTTCCTACGCGCATGCACGCGTGCACCTTACGCGGAACTGCTGTACGTGCATGCGCGCGTGCCTCTAATGCGCGTGCGCGCGTGCCTCTAATGCGCGCGTGCGCGCTTCTTACGTACACGCCTGCACTTTTACCGTGCGCGTACGGAGCGCGCACGGTAGGTCATGTGATCCAGAAACAACACTTTTCATTGGTTTAAACTTCTTTTATTTCCAGAAACTTCCAACACCACACCCATTCCCCTCATTATTGCTTGTGATTCCCTAGGAGAAGGAGCTGAAGTGTCTTTGGGATTCAATGGCTGAGCAGCAGTCCTCTTCTGGGAGTGAGCAGGACAGCATATATCAGACAGAGAAAGAGGAAACAGATGGATTATTTTGTCTGGCAATATTTTACATTTCCAGAGGTGCAGAAGAAAGTCAATGCTCCATTAGTCACCTGCAAACTTTGTGAGCGTGTCTTGTCTAGAGGAGATCCAAAGAAGAAGTACTCTTTTGTAATCTTCACTATGTTCAGACACATTAGGGATGTACATCCCAAGACTTTTGCTCGTGCTACTGCAGCAACCCCTTCAGCAGCTCAGCCGAGCACATCCGCAGCTGCTCAGCTGAGTACATCTTCGGCAGCTCAGCCGAGCACTTCCTCTGCGGTGGGAGCGTCACCCTCTTCTGCTCCTCTGGACATTTACCCTCAGTTTCAGAGTGTACATATAAGGTGCAATACTTGCTACTCTCTTATTGCTTATGGGGAGCCTAGTATTTCTCTAATAGACAATAAGATAGAACAGCACAAGTGCGGTACCTTATAATATTGCCATTCTTTCCTTCCTCTGTCCCTGTATTAACACAATGGCTCTTTTAAGAGCCACCTTACCTCACAATTTTTTAAAAATTTTGTAATCACTTTTTAAAAAAAATGTTTTACCGTGCGCACCCGTTTAAAAAAAAATAAAATATTTATTTCACCCTTCAATGTACTTGAGGGACCACAAGGGAAATGAGAAAAGCAGAGTGAGGAGAAGTGAAAAAAAGGGAGTATGGAAGTAAATGTGTGATAAATACAGATATTTCAAACTTACCTGACCAACAAAATAACTTAATTATCAATAAATGTTTTTTTTAAATTGCTAGAAAAAAGGATTCATTTTCCTAAATTTTCTTTCTCAATCTGTAAAAAAAGAACAAAAGTATTAATATTTAACTTTACATTTTAGATTACAGTACACATATTTTCTTATTTAAAAAAACAATATTTTGCCCTTTTTTTGCTGTTTTCAGATTTTATTGAATTTCACTGTAAATCGTGAAACCAATGGCATTCATCACTTAACAGCGGGCAAAAAAATTAACAATGTGAAAGATTGTTTAAAAAAAGCCCTGAATCTCTTCTCAGTAAAACATACCTTTATAGAAATGTAACATATTTAATAAAAACATCATCTAAAAACAATAACTATTTTCAATAAATATCGTCTGTAAATCTTGTTGCTTAAGCACATACACCAAAATATTTTCTGTCAAAGAAGTCCACAAGAGAAATTTTTACCTTTCCATGAGGCCAAATGGTAATTTTTAAATTCTTTTTTGATGAAATATCCAATGGTAATCCAATAAAATCGCAAAAATGATTTGTTCAGATGTTGCAATTTGTATCTAAAATTTTGGTTTCAGAAAAAATAATTAGGAAATTGGTAATTCTGCAGGCAAATGTTGCTTGAAAATCAATTGAGAATCATTACACAGTGTCCAGCCTTTTTCACATTTAAGATAAACTGTGTAATGACCAGAAGTTATAGAAGGTCCATCATGGAAAATTATTGCAACTGCAACAAAAGTTTTTCCAGATATTGATAATTGATGTCCTGTAAACTTCTTTATTAAAGTGTCCAATTTTGAACCATCAGCTCTACAACCTTGCAAGAATTCCTGTGCATCTTGCTGGACATTTTGAGTAAACTGTGTACATACTGAACATACATCTAAAAGTTTTCTAACATCAGAAGCACTTTCTATTTTAGTTTTAACAATACTCAGCTTCTCAAAAAGAAAACTCATCAGAGAACAAAATCTTTTTTCATGATTTACTATTATCTGCTCTTGCAAACTTTCAAGATAAAATACAACATTCAGCACTACATTAGCGTAGCAGTTGACACCAGAGCTATTTTCAAAATGACAACCAACAACCTCTTGAACATTGTCCTTTTTCTTTTTGCTTGCAATCACATCACTCTCCTTTTGTTTTCTCTTCTGTACATCCTCATTACAGATATTCTCAATTCTCCTTTTCCGAGAAACAACACGTTTTTCAAACACAGGATACTGACCTAAATGAGGAGCATAGGTTCTTCTTAATCTATTATACTCCTTTACACAATTTGCATCAGCACTAACTTTTGAGTCATCAAAGTCTATCATGAATAAACCAGATAATGTTTTCACTCGTGACAAAGCAACATATGCCATACCTTCTTTGAACACAGTAGAACCAATGTTTACAAAAGCACTATCTACAGTTAATCCTTGAGATTTGTGAATAGTTACAGCATATGCTAGAGAGAACGGAAACTGCTTCCTACGTACATATAAGTCTTTTACAAGCAAAAAACGGACTGAACAACGACTAATGTCTTTAACCTCTTCAATCTGACCAAATTTTATTTTTAAAAATTCAATCCCATCTTTTTTCTGGTATTTCACAAAACCCACAACTTTACCCATAGCTCCATTCACTAAACCTTTTTCTACATCCAAATTTCTTCTTAAAAATACTCGACAGTTCATACAAACATAAAGATTTTTTTCTAATCCAGCTGTTTTCGAAATGTTCTTCTCTAGAGAATCCAATTTATTTTTCAATTTGCCTGTTAATGTAATAGTAATTCCTTCATGCTGAATTTTGTCCACTGCTTCCATTTTCTTAATCTCTTCCTTTTCCAATTTCAAAAGTTCCTCATTGAATATCGAGCTTTCACGTAGTGCTGGCATTAAGCAGATTACAGTATTTTTTTCTGCAATGTTCTGACAACTATTTCTTCACTTGGAAATAAATTATGTAGCAACCGACTCTGTAATGCTTTTCTGCCAACTTCTGTGAGTAGTCCAATTCTGATATCTTTAAGAATACTTGCATAATCTTCATCATTTGCTTGCCTCATATTGGTAGTGAGTTCGTTGTACTCAAATAATGACCAAATATTCGCATTACCACTACTTCCTAATGACTTCTTCGTGTCTTCATGTGTCACAGTATTAAACACTGGTTGTCCTTTAACTGGAGTGAGCTGCAGAAGATCCCCAAAAACTATAACATGTTTTCCACCAAATAACACGTCATAGTCTCTCTTTAGAATTTGCTGCATTCTTAAATGCACAATGGCAAGCATTAAGTTTGATACCATGCTTACCTCATCAATAATGAGAACTTGCATCTTCTTCAACACTCTTGAAACTTCGAAGCATGCGTCTCCTGTTAGCTTGTGATATTCTATTTTGTTCTCATGCTCCACTGGTAACATTTGCAAGCGATGTAAGATAATTCATTTTATGTTATATGCTGCTAAGCCAGTGGGAGCAGTAGCAACACAAGACAAAGTTGAATCTGTTTTTTTGCTGTAGATAGCTTCTGATGACTTTAATTAAGAAACTTTTTCCAGTTCCAGCTTGTCCACTCACATACATCCTGATTGGTTCAAATGATGTGCATGAGCACTCTTTCTTTTCATGTAGTAATCCATGATCAATTTTTTTTGTGACTTCTTCATAAATTTATTGTTGTTCTTCATTCAGTTGCTGTTCCAAATTTGGTAAGTCTATTAAATCTTCCTGAGCTTGATTCATAGCTGTTTCCACTTCAGTCATTGCTATTGCAGCTTCATTTTCTACGATTGGTTGTCCTAGGGGATCTTGACTGAGTGTTCCAGAACTTTCGCTGTCTTGAGAACTGTCTCTAGCTACTTCAGCTGCAATTGTAGCTTCCTGTTCAATTTCTTCATCTAACATTTGTACATAATTTGTGAAAGTACTGCATTCAATCGTATCTTTACATGCATTAAAGGAATCTTCATAGCTGTGAAAATCTCCAAATAATTCATCCTCTGAACGCCATGGTTTAAACAGCTGTAAAAATGCTAAGTAGTAAAATTCCTTTTTGTCAGGAGTGTCGCAACTCAGCTTCCTGTGATTAATCAAACTTCCTTTTGTTTGCTTCACCAAACATCCTTCCTCACCAATGACTTTATATTTTCCATTGTTGATGTCTTCTGTGGCTTTCCGTGTAAAATTGTAGTTCTGCAGCACTTCATAGAGACACATGTTCTCAAGATGACGACTTCTTTTTGGGTAATATGTGTCCAACATGTTTGGTTTCAAAATATCTGTACTTTCCGTGTCGTTCTCTCCCAAATATTCAATTTCTTCAACAGATTTCAGTACCTGATTTTGCATTCCTGCAAGGCCTAAACTTACCCAAATTATTCTTCTGGATTTGGAGTACAGATTTGCAGATGATAACCTATCTGAGCATTCATAGGACCCAATTTCTCGATGCGATAACATCTTTAAACTGAAACTGCATAGCTTCTTACTGACAGTCTTCTCGTGAGAAATCTCTTCCCACATTTCCTTCAATTCCGTTTTCTCAGATTTAGTGATGTAAGATGTGACATACCAAGCAACAGCAATAGAATTGTCAGCAACATACTGTATATCCATGTTAGCATTCCACATGGATAAAATGACTGGGTTGTAGTCATTTATATATTTTGACTCTTCTTTTCTTCTTAGGTTGTACGTATTTTTGGGAGATTTTCTTGTAATAGTATGTCGCACAGCTGACATAAAACTGTTGACTCTTCCTCTTGAAAGAACAGGTCGTGGAAATCCAAATCGACATTTTGTGTAGAATTTTTCTTTACTCTTGTACTTTCGTCGACAGTATTTTCCACACCGATGACTTTGGAAACGTAAAACTTGCTCTTTTAAGTTTTTCTCTTCTGTGCTTTTAGGTATAGCACATGTTGCATATTCTTCGATGAAACTTAAAACTGCATCATCAGAATCTGTTCCAAATTTTGGGGCATCCTTGATCCACAACAGCATATGAATATGAGGAGCACCTCTTGCTTGGTACTCTTTTCTCCAAAAGAAATCCACAACTTCTCCAAGAGGTGGATTTTTTTTATTGCAGATGAAGGACATCATAGCCTCAAATCTATGATTGAAATATCTGCAAACATTAACCGGATCCAATGAGCACAATTCTCCTGCTGTCTTGTATTGGAAGTTTTCAATATTTGAATTTGCCTCTCAAAGAAAATCCAGAAAATCATCCCAAGCGTACTCAGCACAGCTTAGGGTGAGAAACCATGTAGGAGTTCCTATATTCCGTAACATACATTTCAATTCTCTATGGCGTCGGTACCAATATTCATTTGTCCCACGCTGACAAGCCATCAGATTAATCAATTGAGATTCCAAATGATCATCTCGCTGTTGCACTTTGTTCATAAAATCCTTTGCAGACACATTATGTAGATGTACTCCAGTTTTTAAAATGTGATTTACTGCATAAGATAGTGCAGATAAGTCACTTTCAAATAAAAGATGGAACAAATAAGGAATACTTTGACGAAATCTTGGATCTTCTGCATATAATCTTGTAGTCCAATACTCAGAAGCAGGAATCTGTACTGGACGTTCATCATATCGTCCACCTTTTCCTGTAGGAAACAGCTGGGGAAAACAACGAGCTTCCAAGCTCTCCTCCCATACACTCACGGGAGTTCCTTGTGCTTTTTTCATCTGAAAAAGATCAATAGTGTTTGCCATAACTTCTTTTGAATGAAGAGGATGTATGCTGAAATGTTCATAAATTTCTTCTTCTTTTGACTTATCCACTTTTTCAATTTGCACAGCTGGTATTCCTGAGTCTGGTAGTAAAATTTCTTCATCTTCATCCATATAAATTGTTTCATACCATTTATTATTTCTTTTCAAATATAAATTTGCTCTTTGTACTTTTCGTACATCTACCAGCTCCTGCCAAATATTCTTATTATTTGTTGGTACTCCATTAACCAGAATAACTAATGGTTCAGTTTCCAATCTATCTGCATCAATTGTTTCCATATTTTTTTTCAAATCCAATGGCAAATAGACAACTCTTCCTTTTAAACCTCTTTGTAAATCCGAAGGAGGTAATTTACCTGTTTTTGGCTCCATACGCACTATGGTCTGAAATGGATGGATTAAGAAACCATAAGGGAGGGTCCAAGGGAACATTTAAAGACCAAACAGACTCAATCCCCTGTACAATAATCAATAACTCACAAGAAGTCTGATGGTCTATGTGTTAGAAGAGAGACAACAGAAAAACAAATACAAAAGGTGAGAGAGAAAGGCTTTACAGTGCTATATGGCTCTAAAGGATTTCCATCAATAACCAGTGATTGGTCAGTATCATCATCTGGATATCCGTCCTTCCCACCACAATAAACCCCTCCAACAAGGGGTGTAACGTGTGGTATAGGTGTCAACCAGAGCACCAAGATGTAAACCGGGAAGGGGGAAAAAAAGACAGCAAAGGTCACTGGCTTAGTCAAGGGAGTGTGAATATATACCAAAAAATGATATGTAAATAGTGCAGTGCAAAAACGTGTAGTTAAAAAAGGATTTAGAGGGAAAAAGAGTTTTATTCAGGATATTCCTACTAATCCTTGAGTTAAAAATCGGTGCAGAAACAGCTTTTAACAAATAGGCTGTGTGTCAATGCGGTCGACATGTTTCAGCCTTCTTGACCCTTGTCAAATGGCTTTCTTCAGGACCTAATGATCTATTGCATATTGCTACTGCAACAATAGGTGTGACAAAATTAATAATAAGTGCGTAAAATACAACCTTCGTGGTGTATGCCTCTTCGTGCAAACAGTATATATGAATTATCTGTACAGAACAAAGAGAAAAACCAGAAAGAACACAGTTTGTAAAATTAAACATTGTCTCTCGAGATAGAACAGTTAGTATTGGACCAGACCAATATCATATTTACCAAGTGCTCACCTGATTTGCACGAGGAGTAAGCCTCACCTCACCCGGTGCTGACTCAGGTTAAGGGAGGCCCCGCCCTGTAAGAAGTAAGGAAGGGAGTAGGGAGACTATTAAACCATCGAGGTAGCGGGCTCCCAAGTACAATCAAAAAGAAACCAAACATCTTTTGACTGTTATGTTCAATGCTCTGTTAAAAACTATGTTGACAAACTTCCCAAATGGAGAGACTGTGTACCTCTCCAACGATCAGCAAACGTGTGTCTATTAACGCAGCGTGTGCTGCATAACAAAGTTAAAATTATACCGTCAAACACTGCAGCAATGTAGATAAGCTATAAATGATTATCCTGTGAGCTGCGAGTGAAAAAACGGAAGGGACTTAGGCATATAGGGCCTCATGTAGGTAGCCAAATACCGGTCGGTAACGGCCGATTTTCGGTAATTATACCGTTACCGACCGGTATTTTGGCTTTTGAGATGTAGGGGGAGAATTTCTGTATTCGGAATTTACCGAATCGGTAAAATTACCGAATCGGTAAAATTACCGATTCGGTAATTTTACCGATTCGGTAAATTCCGAATACAGAAATGAGATGTAGGGGGACTGTGTGGTGTGTGTGGGGATTCGTTATTTACCACCAACTAATAGTTGGTGGTAAATGACGAATATGTGTGTAAATGCAATATTTTGCCCGTAGATGTGTGCAATGTGGCAGACACACATGCCCTCAGGGCATGTATGTGTGCCACATGTGCACACATGGCCGAATCAGGGGTGCAACATGGTGTCAATGTGACACCCTGCCACCCTTACATGTGCTCCCCCATTACCGAATCGGTATTTACCAATTCGGTAATGAGGCATACCTTCCCATCAATGGGAAGGTATGCCTCATTACCGAATCGGTAAATAGCGATTCGGTAATTACCGAATTTTTCCGAATCGGTAATATTTACCGACCAATTACCTACATAGCATTTACCACTTCATAAATACCGAATCGGTATGATTCGGTATTTATGAAGTGGTAAATGCCAGCCCACCTACATAAGGCCCATAGAGTTCAATCCTGCATATAGGCGAAGCGTGATATGAGTTCAATACAAATGCTGCAGCGGTGTACCCAAGCTATAAATAATTACAACTCTAACCTTGCGTGTGCACTGCGAGTAAAGAGCCGGAACGAACTTAGACATTCAGTTAAGTATTCCGTCTACGCGAAGCGCGCAGCTAGTTTAATGCAAAAAAAGGGGGAGAAATCCTATAGCCTACCTCTCCGTCGGTACCTCGGAGTTTGTCTGAGCCGTGTGGGAGGTAACTGGACATCACTCTTCTCTGAAACATTTTTCTACGAATGTCTTTAAATGCTGTTTTTCTTTTTAGGTCAATATTTATTGCTTCTGATTGTACATTAGCATTTAGTAATTTCTCACTTTTGTCCTGTTGTTTTCTACTTGAAACACTATTTACAGTGGGGACATTTTTAAAAAAAATTCATTTTTTGAAGATATTTTTTTTAAAATCCTTAGTCTGCTTACCAGAAGACTTTTTCTTTTTTCCAACATGAGGATCTTCAACTAATTTGGGTCCTCCAGTTGTCTTCAAATATAAATGTTTTTTCTGTTCTTTTCTCTTTCTTGATTTTATAGGCATCTTTAATTTATTTCACTGTTGTTCAGCAATACCTGAAAGAAACTAAAAAAAAATACCTTTATGTAATTTAAATATATTACTATATTTTTTTGAGCTTTTCAAATCTTATAATACTGTCTACCCCTTTCCTATGAGTGAAAAACACAATAAAACCAACACGAATTAAAGCTTCCCCTTTCCTACGAATGCAATTCTAAAAGAACCAGAGTAACACGAATTAAATCTCTGACAACAATTCCTGTGTGCGCACAGACTCATGGTGTGATTCTAGGCAGAAAACGAAATTTGATTAGCAATTTGAAAGCACACTTACTACTGTGGTAGAGCAAGTGATAATTACTCTAACAGTCTGACACATTTTCATTATAGTTTTCAGAAACAGAAAAGAGCACATGTCCAAACAGCTTTTTGAGACCATGAACATGTGTAACCTGGATAACGTACTACACTCCAGCAAAGGAAATGAGCATTGGTGATGTTAAATGTATTAGCGTTACTCACTGCTATCTGAAACACCACACAGTGCTGAATAGTAAGCATGACTGTACATGAGAAACAGCTTGCTCTCTGCTAAGAGTGTACTTCTGGGGACTGTCTACTGTCAGGTGCAAGAGAGATCCGCATAGACGCTTGCACAAAAGCATAAACACTGGTGACATGTATGTAACACTACATGTGTGGTAAGGGTTAATAGGAGTTTTAAACATGTAGAAACTACATGACCAATTGCACGAGTGGAAGGAAAATCTACCATGTTGATTTCAACTGTGTTAGCATTGCCCTCTCATTTGTGACATATTAATTTGGGCTGAATGCTAACCAGCACAGTTCATGAAAACAAGCTTTCCCTTTCCTACGAATGCAATTCTAAAAGAACCAGAGTAACACGAATTAAATCTCTGACAACAATTCCTGTGTGCGCACAGACTCATGGTGTGATTCTAGGCAGAAAACGAAATTTGATTTGCAATTTGAAAGCACACTTACTACTGTGGTAGAGCAAGTGATAATTACTCTAACAGTCTGACACATTTTCATTATAGTTTTCAAAAGCAGAAAAGAGCACATGCCCAAACAGCTTTTTGAGACCATGAACATGTTTAACCTGGGTGACTGACTACACTCCAGCAAAGGAAATGAGCCTTGGTGATGTTGAATGTATTAGCGTTACTCACTGCTATCTGAAACACCACACAGTGCTGAATAGTAAGCATGACTGTACAGGAGAAACAGCTTGCTCTCTGCTAAGAGTGTGCTTCTGGAGACTGTCTACTGTCAGGTGCAAGAGAGATCTGCATAGACGCTTGCACAAAAGCATATACACTGGAGACATGTATGTAACACTACATGTGTGGTAAGGGTTAATAGGAGTTTTAAACATGTAGAAACTACATGACCAATTGCACGAGTGGAAGGAAAATCTACCATGTTGATTTCAAATGTGTTAGCATTGCCCTCTCATTTGTGACATATTAATTTGGGCTGAATGCTAACCAACACAGTTCATGAAAACAAGCTTTCCCTTTCCTACGAATGCAATTCTAAAAGAACCAGAGTAACACGAATTAAATCTCTGACAACAATTCCTGTGTGCGCACAGACTCATGGTGTGATTCTAGGCAGAAAACGAAATTTGATTTGCAATTTGAAAGCACACTTACTACTGTGGTAGAGCAAGTGATAATTACTCTAACAGTCTGACACATTTTCATTATAGTTTTCAAAAGCAGAAAAGAGCACATGCCCAAACAGCTTTTTGAGACCATGAACATGTGTAACCTGGGTGACTGACTACACTCCAGCAAAGGAAATGAGCCTTGGTGATGTTGAATGTATTAGCGTTACTCACTGCTATCTAAAACACCACACAGTGCTGAATAGTAAGCATGACTGTACAGGAGAAACAGCTTGCTCTCTGCTAAGAGTGTGCTTCTGGAGACTGTCTACTGTCAGGTGCAAGAGAGATCTGCATAGATGCTTGCACAAAAGCATATACACTGGAGACATGTATGTAACACTACATGTGTGGTAAGGGTTAATAGGAGTTTTAAACATGTAGGAACTACATGACCCATTGCACGAGTGGAAGGAAAATCTACCATGTTGATTTCAAATGTGTTAGCATTGCCCTCTCATTTGTGACATATTAATTTGGGCTGAATGCTAACCAACACAGTTAATGAAAACAAGCTTCCCCTTTCCTACGAATGCAATTCTAAAAGAACCAGAGTAACACAAATTAAATCTCTGACAACAATTCCTGTGTGCGCACAGACTCATGGTGTGATTCTAGGCAGAAAACTAAATTTGTTTTGCAATTTGAAAGCACACTTACTACTGTGTTAGAGCAAGTGATAATTACTCTAACAGTCTGACACATTTTCATTATAGTTTTCAGAAACAGAATAGAGCACATGTCCAAACAGCTTTTTGAGACCATGAACATGTGTAACCTGGATAACGTACTACACTCCAGCAAAGGAAATGAGCCTTGGTGATGTTGAATGTATTAACGTTACTCACTGCTATCTGAAACACCACACAATGCTGAATAGTAAGCATGACTGTACATGAGAAAGAGCTTCCTCTCTGCTAAGAGTGTGCTTCTGGAGACTGTCTACTGTCAGGTGCAAGAGAGATCTGCATGGACGTTTGCACAACTACATAAACACTGGAGACATGTATGTAACACTACATGTGTGGTAAGGGTTAATAGGAGTTTTGAACATGTAGTAACTACATGACCCATTGCACGAGTGGAAGGAAAATCTACCATGTTGATTTCAAATTGTCGTACTTTAATATTCGGGACCGCGTAGGGAACAGGGCCCTACCTCTGTCTATCTTGGTATTAGCGAACCGCAAATGGTAAATGCGGCACGTACGAGTGCTTTATATATCGTTCTAGCTATGAATGCACTGCGTACACGTTATTTTGCTTCGCTACGCGGGTTCCATTTTGGAAGCAGTGGCCATCTTGTCATTGCCCTCACATAGGCTATAATGGAGCAAATACGGGCCTCACAGTACATGGGCTTCCTCTCTGACTTCTCTGTGACCTGGGCAGCTGGCTCTGCTGCCCCGGGTCAAACTGGTCTCACGAGCTCCCCTTCCTCTCTCCACCTGTGATTCGTATCAGGGCTTGGCCCGTCATAAAACCCTTTTCATCCTACACAAGCCCCTGGCTAATCTCTTTCGCACCTGGCTGTTCCTGCTTTATGACTTGCTTCCCAAAACAGGAGATGCTCATGTTTATTGGGGGGATCTGTAAATCTAATGTGGGATCTGAACCTTGTTGTGTAAATCATTGTGGGCTGGCCGAACTGGAATGTGGGATGGTCATCATGACTCTGCCTTTTCTTTGTAACATATCCTTGTATATTGCCGTTTCATAAAACTCAGGAATGTATGCTTGGGGCCAGAAAAGGCCTATTTAAGATGTAGCCTGTTCCTATGATTTTCGGCAGTCTCCTGAGAACATACACGCTGGTGTACTTCTAGGATACCTGTAATTGGTCTGCAGCCAATAAACGATTCTTTGACTTCACCCAGAAGACTCTGTGTTTCTGTAGGTCCGGAACAGGGTGAAACCCAGAAGTCATAGGGTGTGTGCCCCTGCACCGCTGGGACTAAAATACCCAGTACTTCAGTTTGGCGCCCAACGTGGGGCGATTTCAGCGGTACCAGTCCAAGCCAGAGGTTCGTGAGGAGCTTCGTGTGGAAATTCCGGAGGAAGGCCGCCACTTCATCGACCCCTGCATGTCGACGTGGTCCGAAAGTCTTTTCTGCGAGGTTCTCCGCGTCCCGACGGCTACGAAGGACTGCTGCCCTGATTAATCGACCTGTTTTGGACCCTTGACGAGTTTGAGAGAGCGAAACAATCGAGAGAGTCTTCTGGTGACGTCATCGATCAGCAATATTCAGTTAAGTATAAGTGGAGCGTCTCCCATTTGTTTTGGTATCCTTCGGGATCGTTTGGTTTGATTTGGTAATTTGGTGATTTGGTGTTTGCAAACCCCAAAGCCAGAGGACTCGTGTATTCACGAGAATATCGTAATCGATAATCCTCTGACGTTTGGATCTAGACTAGTGAGCGAAGATGCCTGGTTCTGGACTATTTGGTAGATTATTCTGTTTGGGTTGTAGAAAAGGTTTCCAGCTGGAAGAATCATGTCCGGTTCCTCCGGTTGGAACTCCAACTTATGAGCTCTATGTAAAGCATGGCGTAGGCCCAATTGCATATAATGAAGTGTGGATCCACTACACCAGGAAAGACGGTGTTTTAAAATGGCCCCAAAATGGTAGTTTTGATACCGATATTTTAGATAATTTGGAAATTAAATTGTTTAAGAAGAAAGCCCGGCCGGCGATGTTTGACTCTTTCCGCTTATGGCGAAAGGAAGCCAAACAGAAGGAAATTAAGCTAGCGAAGAAGAATAAAAGAGAGAGAGGTATGTCAGTAATGCAAGCAGCTGTACAATTTAAAGACAATGAGGAGGAGCAGATGAGCGAGCAAATGCACAGGCAGCGTAAGTTAGGGATTGACAAATGTTACCCAGCTTTACCACATTCTAAGCAGAATGAGTTAGAAGAAAAGGAAAAAGATCCCCTGATGTCACATTTGTTGAGTTCACCACCTCCGTATGCTCAAAATGCCACAGCACCTCCCCAGCTTGTGAATATGCCACCTCCAGTTGATATAATACAAGCCTTGCCGTTACCGCCAGCTGCTGTGCAGCCGGCTCCTATCCATGTAACGCAACCCTCTCAAGGGCTGCCAGTTGTGCTTCCAACTGCCCCCGCACTTCCTGCGACTTTGCCTAATCCAGCAGCTGCCTCCCCTAACACTCTTCCTTGCACCACTCCAGTACCCGTTTCTACATCCTCTTTTCTTCCCTCTGTTTTTCCCCCTGTTTCCGTTTCAGCTTCTCCTTCAGCGCGACAGCGTTTAGCTAATGTGGTTACTACGTTAATGTCGCCTCTCTTTGAGTCATCTGGTGCGACTCCTGGTTTACGGCGTAAGCAATTGCGTAGTCAGTTGCCTAACCCTGATGAGAAAAGGGTAATAGATAGCATGGCGCGTAGATGGATTGTTTTCCCTTCATTGTATGATGTGGAATCAGTTGTCAATGTCTTCCATCAGTGGGATGCCCCAAAACAGAGATATGTGTTTGAGAAAATGTGCGAATTTCTCTGTGAGGAATTGGAGGATAGTGGTAAAAATCCGAGCCCGCAGGAATTGTGTAGAGTGAGGTTTGATTTCGGAACTGGTGTAATTGTGGACCGCGATATAGATAAAGCAATTGCGGTCGTATTTTCCTTTAGGAATGATGATTGTCATCAGTCATTGTTTGAGCAAGATGTCCTTGCGGGGAAAAAGGTAAAAGCGCGACAATATCCCATGAGAGAAGTTCCCCCGGTATGGAAGGAAGCAGTTGCAGCTGTCGGCAATAACCCCGCTGTGCCAGCGCATTTCCAACGTGTTTGGGTGCATGTTCCATGGAAGCGCTCTGAGGTGTTAGCACTTAAACAGACATTGCCTGATCCCCGTAAAAACCCAGCAGGTTATTATAAAGAGTTGTCACAGACGGCAGGGTCATGCGTTATGAACCTGGCCGATATAGACATGTTGTTTGGTAATGTTGTTCCACAGCCTCTATGGGGGTCAATTCGTAATGCAGATCACGATGCAGAACTAGGGGATACATGGGCTAACATTATTGCTGCTGATGCAAGACAAACTGGTGGCGCGAAACCTGAGCCTTTAGTAGCTGAATTGCCTGGTAGAATAATCACGTATATGAAGACACTAATGCCTGCGATGCGCGTAAATTGGGACAAGTTATCTGCATGTAAGCAGAAGAAAGATGAGACAGTGTCAGACTTCTTTACTAGGTTTGAGGAAACGTTTATTGATCACAGTGGGCAGGATATGAGTACTGAGGGTGGCCAACGGCTGTTTGTGGATAAGTTTGTGCAGAATTTACTTCCTGACCTGTGTAAAAAGTTGAAAGACTCAGAGAGTTCTTGGGCTGTTTCTTCTTCAGCGCAAATACTGGCTACTGCACAGTATTATGAAAACAGAGATAAAGACGAGAAAGATAGGACAGAAAAGAAAACGAAGGAATTAAAGACAAAGGTCCTTTTACAGCAGGCCTATCCACCACGTGGAGGTCAGAATAATTATAGGCAACCCCAAGGTGTTTATCACCAACCCCAACAGTTTCAGACTAATCAGCAAATAAATGGGTATTATCAACCACGTGTCCCTGTAGGTCCCAACCAATGTTCATACTGCAAAGAGGAAGGTCATTTTAAATATAGTTGCCCTAAATTAATGCAACGGAACGGTAATGCGTATGGCGCCAGAGGTAGAGGTGGTCAGCAAGCTCCTAGAGGCAGAGGGCGTGGAAGTGTTCCCCAAAACGCGCGTCCTCTTCCGCCCCAAAGCGCCATTAATAGTTTTGATCAGCAAGCTAACGCGACTAGTAATACGGCCCAGTATTACAATAATGATTATTATGTGGAGAATGGCGATGCAGAAAATAATGATTACTAGGACAGCCATAGACAGAAAGAGGGAGTTGTTTCAGTGCCAGTGGATCAGAGTGGACCGTATGTTGATGTGACTACAGCAAATGTAACGGAGCCTTTCCTGCTAGACACTGGTGCTGCAAAGAGTTCAATAATGCATTCCAAACTCCCTGGCGCACCTTTGTCTGGCGATATAAATGTTTCAGTAGGTTTTTCTGGCGCCCCAGTTAGGAACCCGATTTCTAGTCCCATGTCACTTTCTGTTGGACCTTGCGAACTGAAAGCACCCCTGATCCTAACAACAGGTTGTGGTGAGAATTTGCTGGGATTAGATTTGTTGAAAAGATTGCACGCTACACTGTATTGTTCTCCTTCAGGAGTACAACTTACATTAGGCAAAAAAGTGATTTCCCCTATGTACTTGTCTAAAAATACAATGCCACCTGAATTGTCATCCCTTCCGGATGCCCTTTGGGCTACTGGTCCCAATGATGTGGGCCTCTTGGAGATACCGCCATACGTGGTGACTTTAAAGGCTAATGTCAGACTGCCACGTATTCCCCAGTACAAAATCTCTAATGAAGGCCAAAAAGCATTGTTAGACATTGTCAGCGACTTGATTAATAAGGGTGTGATTGAAGAGACAAGAGGCAACATTTGCAATAGTCCGATTTTACCTGTCTTAAAACGAACGGACCCTTCACAGCCACCTGTTTACAGATTTGTGATTGATCTTAGAGAGGTTAATAAGATTGTTGTGCCACAGTTTCCGGTTGTCCCTGATATAACTGCCTTGTTAACGATGATTCCAGCTTCTGCTGCATGGTTCTCAGTGATAGATTTAAAGAATGCTTTCTTTAGCATCCCAATTGCAGAAGAGAGCAGAGACATTTTTGGTTTTAGTCTGGGAGGCCGAAGCTTCCGCTTCAAACGCGCTCCCCAGGGCTACTGCGAGAGTCCATCCATATACAGTCAAGCTTTGAAAGCGCAGCTTGATGCACTTGTTTTACCTAATGGAGCTATCCTGATTCAGTACGTGGATGATTTACTAATCGCCGCGGATACTGAGAAGATCTGTAAAGAAGCCACATTGTCATTGTTGCGCCATTTATCCGCTTACCATCACAAAGTGTCTCTCTCTAAGCTGCAATATTGTCGACAAGAAGTGACCTACTTAGGTCATCTCTTATCGAAGGAGGGAAGGAGACTGACCCCAGAAAGAATTCAAGCCATCGCACAGTTGAGTGTGCCAAGAACACAGAGAGAAGTGCGTGCTTTCTTGGGCATTACTTCATACTGTAGGCATTGGATCCCAAGTTTTTCTTTGTTGGCAAAACCTTTATTAGCATTAACATGCAAAGACACACCGAATCCTATCCCATGGTCTGAAGAGTGCCAGAAAAGTTTTGTGGAATTGCGCAATGCGTTGTGTTCAGCACCTGTGTTGGGCACTCCTGACTATAGCAAGCCTTTTACATTGTATGTTCACGAGAAAGATGGATGTGCGTTGTCAGTGTTAACACAGCCTTTTGGCGACAGACCGCGCCCATGCGCATATTTTTCATCCACCTTGGACCCTGTAGCGAGGGCATTGCCAAGCTGTCTGAGAGCGACAGCTGCTGCAGCAATGTCTATCCGACAATCTGCTGGTCTGGTAATGGACAACACATTGATCGTTATGGTTCCACATGCTGTAGACACATTATTAAATAGGACCAAGACACAACACTTGACTAGTGCGCGATTATCAGGGTATGAACTCACACTGTTAGCGAATCATATACACATAAAAAGATGCAATACGCTGAATCCAGCCACGTTATTGCCGATTCCAGCAGACTCAGATGAGATTGAGCAGCATGACTGCCTGTTCAGAACGGAAGAAGAAACGAAAGGGAGAGTGGATCTGAAAGATATTCCCCTGACTGAGTGTGATGGTACTTTATGGGTGGATGGTTCATGCTTCAAACTCCCTAATGGTGACACGACTGCTGCATATGCTATCACGACTTTACACATGGTCGTGGAAACTGCACGAGTGCCACATAATTCGGCCCAAGCAGCAGAATTAATTGCCCTCACGAGAGCATGCGTGTTGTCTGAAGGAATGAGAGTGAATATATACACAGATAGCCAGTACGCCTTTGGCGTGGCTCATAATTTCGGGCGACTGTGGAAAGAGCGTGGGTTCCTGACGTCACATGGAGCTAAAATCCAGAATGGCAAGTTGGTGAATGATCTCCTTGAGTCACTGACCCTACAGTTGCAAGTTGCGATCATGAAATGCAGTGCGCACAGGAAAGTCACAGATGATGTTGGACGTGGGAATGCGTTTGCTGATGAGACCGCGAAAGAGACAGCACAGAATGTGAAGACTAGAATGTATGTTGCAGGCCCCGCAAGATGGGTTAATGATGTGGGAATGTGCGAGAACACAATAGAGAGTGTGAAGTCGCTTCAGGCTGAAGCTACAGAAGAAGAGTTAAGCAAGTGGAGAGAGAGTATGGGTAAGTTGGATGAGAATGGTTGTTGGATTGATCTGACAGAACATAAGCGATGGTTGTTGCCTGATGCATATGTGCTTCCAGTGGTTACTATGGCACATGGAATGGCACATATCAGTACGAAAGGTATCTGTAAGTTGTTGGCTCCAGTATGGCAGAATGCTGGGATTCCCAAGTGTGCAGAGAATGTGGTCAAGAATTGTATGGTATGCTTGAAGTACAACCCTGGTAGGGGAACCCCAACTCCAGCCGGTCACTTTGCACCCCCATCATGTCCATTCGAAGTTTTGCAGCTGGACTTTATTCACATGGACAGATGCAACAACCTAAAATATGTACTGGTGGTTGTTTGTGCTTTCTCCAAATGGGTAGAGGCTTATCCTCTGAAAGATAACACTGCCCTATCCACAGCCAAAGCCCTTGTGAAGGAATTTTTCCCCAGGTTTGGAATGCCGAGAATGGTATGGTGTGATAATGGAAGTGAGTTTGTGGGTAAAGTGATGAAGAATGTATGTGAAGGTTTAGGCATAAGGCAGAAATTCCACGCTGCAAATCACCCCCAATCAGCTGGACTAGTCGAACGCTACAATGGAGCCTTAAAGCTCAAGCTGGCCAAAATCCAGGCGAGCACCGGTCTTAAATGGCCTGACGCTCTGCCTTTAGCACTCCTGTCCACCAGAATGACGATACACTCACGAGTGGGACTTAGTCCTTATGAAGTAGTCTTTGGCCGCCCGGCCAACGTATGGGGTGTGCCAAGGCCTACGAAGTTCAGTGAAATAGAGCATCCAGTACTGCTCGATTACCTGTATGATTTGACTGTTAAACTGCGTGTTTTGCACCAACAGGTACATGATACTCTTCCCCAAGCTTCTGAACCTCCTGGACACCCTATCAACCCTGGCTCGTGGGTCCTGGTCCGGAATTTCCAGCGTAAGGGCAACGACGAACCTCGCTGGATCGGCCCTCATCTTGTGCTTCTGTCAACGAGATCAGCGGTGCGAGTAAAAGGGAGGAAGCACTGGATTCATGGTGCCCACTGCAAAATAGTCCCTTTGCCTCTGCCATATGACCAGTGGGTCAAAGAGGGTATCGCCGACACTGAGACAGACACTGTGCTTCGTTTTGTACCATTCAGTGACGCACGCCTAAAAGACACAGCTTCAGTCCAAGAGAGTGACAATATTCTGCAGGAAGCTGTGCCGCCATCGAATCGACTGGACACCACTGAGCCTGAACTTTTGTTTCAAGACCAAACGGCACCTGGCCGTCTCCGTTATAATTTGAGACCAAGGCCCATGGACAAATAAAGATTTTTCCTTACTCTTTCCTTTTTGACATTTTTTGCTCTCCCATCTGAAGGACTTTCTTGATTTTTGTTTTTCGAACCACCATCCGGGTTCTGCCGCAGGGTCGCGGTGCCAAGACTTTGGGGTACAGGCCGAAGACGTTAGGTCAACGGTTCTGGTTGGTCTAGGGCGTTTCCCTGGACTGACAGGCGTACTCCTTAGCAGAAGAAACTCATCCGCCGCGAGCGGCCCGAGTAGAGGATGGAGTTGTTTAAGATGGAGAGACCGATTGAGGAAATGAACTTTCAAACAAGGATGTGTAGAATTGTGAAAAGTAAATGTTTTGTCTTTTTGTGCCTTTTTGCACTGTGTAGTATAATGATGTTTATTGTAGGATGTGTGTTTTTCTCTGCTCAAAAGCCCATTGCACCCACTGAACAGCCTATACCCCTTTCTACTGCCTCCTCTCACTCTTTTCACCCTTTGCCTGAACACGAACAGACCAGACGATCAGAGTTCGTAAATAACTCGTTCATCCAGCTCTTGCACCAGCACCAACTAGTAGTGAACACGACCAATTGCTGGGTGTGTGGGTTAATGCCACATACCATTAACAAGGGTATTCCCTACCTGGTGCTGCCATATAGTTACAATGGATCGTCATGGGCATTCCAGACCATGTTTCTCTATGCTCTAGATACGTACTCCCCTCGCCAACCGCGTTCCATCAGACCTGGTACAAATAATAAAGCCTTAGTGAGAGGAATTGCCGATATGAGTAGGGATATTGATGCATACTCATCCATTCCCAAAGAAGAGCTGAGACCTTATGTAGGATGGAACGCGACGGGGTATAGTATTAGTCTGGGTGAAAGACAGCGAAAAATCTCATCTCCAATCTGGGTCGTACCCCACATGGGTCGGTTCTGCTTACAGGGTAATGGTCAGAATCCTAGAGCTCAACTGGGAAGAAGTGACTGTACTGAAACGTACACTTTTCCGTCACAGATTTCCCCTGCGTTTTTGACTGCCAAGGGTACATATTTCATCTGTAATGATCGAGCATATACATGGTTGCCCCCTGATTTCTCGGGCACATGTTATATTGCGAATCTGCTACCGCCTACATTTACTGCTGCCTCCGACTATCACAAGACCAGAGTTGTGAGAGGCGTGATTAGTAAGGAGGACACTGCCGGTCAGGAAGCAGGAGATTTCTTCTTGGGTTTCCTGCCGTTTTGGGGACCTATGGTCAATAGTAGGAACCTGAGACAGCTGACTCGTGTGGTTGAATCCACCGTCAATGCAACGGCTGGTGCCCTTGGTAATCTGACAGCTGAGCTCCAAGCGGATCGCCTTATGACTTTGCAGAACCGCATGGTCCTAGACGTTATTCTTGCAGACCGTGGTGGGGTATGCAGGGTTATCCAATCCAGTTGCTGCATTTTCATACCAGATAATGCTCCAACAGTGTATCAAGCCATCTCCAAACTCCATAAAATATCTGAATCCATACACGTGGATAAGGGAGATTGGTCACTGGTGGGGTGGTTCTGGGAATTGATATCTGCCTGGGGTTGGAAAGTTCTAATGGTCATTGGAATGATCTTAGCCATTCTTTTCCTGTTCTGTCTATGCATACAGTGTGCTCCTGCGATATGTGGCCTCTGTGCTACCTTATGTGTAAGGAAACCTGTATCGAGGGACGAGCTAAGTAATAGGATGATGCTACAGCAACATCTCCATGACTTTGTGAACATTGACCTAGACTCGGATTAAGATGAGTATAGTGATTGCCTATGTAAGGGCAAAAGGAGGGTCTGTCGTACTTTAATATTCGGGACCGCGTAGGGAACAGGGCCCTACCTCTGTCTATCTTGGTATTAGCGAACCGCAAATGGTAAATGCGGCACGTACGAGTGCTTTATATATCGTTCTAGCTATGAATGCACTGCGTACACGTTATTTTGCTTCGCTACGCGGGTTCCATTTTGGAAGCAGTGGCCATCTTGTCATTGCCCTCACATAGGCTATAATGGAGCAAATACGGGCCTCACAGTACATGGGCTTCCTCTCTGACTTCTCTGTGACCTGGGCAGCTGGCTCTGCTGCCCCGGGTCAAACTGGTCTCACGAGCTCCCCTTCCTCTCTCCACCTGTGATTCGTATCAGGGCTTGGCCCGTCATAAAACCCTTTTCATCCTACACAAGCCCCTGGCTAATCTCTTTCGCACCTGGCTGTTCCTGCTTTATGACTTGCTTCCCAAAACAGGAGATGCTCATGTTTATTGGGGGGATCTGTAAATCTAATGTGGGATCTGAACCTTGTTGTGTAAATCATTGTGGGCTGGCCGAACTGGAATGTGGGATGGTCATCATGACTCTGCCTTTTCTTTGTAACATATCCTTGTATATTGCCGTTTCATAAAACTCAGGAATGTATGCTTGGGGCCAGAAAAGGCCTATTTAAGATGTAGCCTGTTCCTATGATTTTCGGCAGTCTCCTGAGAACATACACGCTGGTGTACTTCTAGGATACCTGTAATTGGTCTGCAGCCAATAAACGATTCTTTGACTTCACCCAGAAGACTCTGTGTTTCTGTAGGTCCGGAACAGGGTGAAACCCAGAAGTCATAGGGTGTGTGCCCCTGCACCGCTGGGACTAAAATACCCAGTACTTCAAAATGTGTTAGCATTGCCCTCTCATTTGTGACATATTAATTTGGGCTGAATGCTAATCAACACAGTTCATGAAAACAAGCTTCCCCTTTCCTACGAATGCAATTCTAAAAGAACCAGAGTAACACGAATTAAATCTCTGGCAACAATTCCTGTGTGCGCACAGACTCATGGTGTGATTCTAGGCAGAAAACGAAATTTGATTTGCAATTTGAAAGCACACTTACTACTGTGGTAGAGCAAGTGATAATTACTCTAACAGTCTGACACATTTTCATTATAGTTTTCAGAAACAGAAAAGAGCACATGTCCAAACAGCTTTTTGAGACCATGAACATGTGTAACCTGGATAACGTACTACACTCCAGCAAAGGAAATGAGCCTTGGTGATGTTAAATGTATTAGCGTTACTCACTGCTATCTGAAACACCACACAGTGCTGAATAGTAAGCATGACTGTACATGAGAAACAGCTTGCTCTCTGCTAAGAGTGTACTTCTGGGGACTGTCTACTGTCAGGTGCAAGAGAGATCTGCATAGACGCTTGCACAAAAGCATAAACACTGGTGACATGTATGTAACACTACATGTGTGGTAAGGGTTAATAGGAGTTTTAAACATGTAGAAACTACATGACCAATTGCACGAGTGGAAGGAAAATCTACCATGTTGATTTCAACTGTGTTAGCATTGCCCTCTCATTTGTGACATATTAATTTGGGCTGAATGCTAACCAACACAGTTCATGAAAACAAGCTTTCCCTTTCCTACGAATGCAATTCTAAAAGAACCAGAGTAACACGAATTAAATCTCTGACAACAATTCCTGTGTGCGCACAGACTCATGGTGTGATTCTAGGCAGAAAACGAAATTTGATTTGCAATTTGAAAGCACACTTACTACTGTGGTAGAGCAAGTGATAATTACTCTAACAGTCTGACACATTTTCATTATAGTTTTCAAAAGCAGAAAAGAGCACATGCCCAAACAGCTTTTTGAGACCATGAACATGTTTAACCTGGGTGACTGACTACACTCCAGCAAAGGAAATGAGCCTTGGTGATGTTGAATGTATTAGCGTTACTCACTGCTATCTGAAACACCACACAGTGCTGAATAGTAAGCATGACTGTACAGGAGAAACAGCTTGCTCTCTGCTAAGAGTGTGCTTCTGGAGACTGTCTACTGTCAGGTGCAAGAGAGATCTGCATAGACGCTTGCACAAAAGCATATACACTGGAGACATGTATGTAACACTACATGTGTGGTAAGGGTTAATAGGAGTTTTAAACATGTAGAAACTACATGACCAATTGCACGAGTGGAAGGAAAATCTACCATGTTGATTTCAAATGTGTTAGCATTGCCCTCTCATTTGTGACATATTAATTTGGGCTGAATGCTAACCAACACAGTTCATGAAAACAAGCTTTCCCTTTCCTACGAATGCAATTCTAAAAGAACCAGAGTAACACGAATTAAATCTCTGACAACAATTCCTGTGTGCGCACAGACTCATGGTGTGATTCTAGGCAGAAAACGAAATTTGATTTGCAATTTGAAAGCACACTTACTACTGTGGTAGAGCAAGTGATAATTACTCTAACAGTCTGACACATTTTCATTATAGTTTTCAAAAGCAGAAAAGAGCACATGCCCAAACAGCTTTTTGAGACCATGAACATGTGTAACCTGGGTGACTGACTACACTCCAGCAAAGGAAATGAGCCTTGGTGATGTTGAATGTATTAGCGTTACTCACTGCTATCTGAAACACCACACAGTGCTGAATAGTAAGCATGACTGTACAGGAGAAACAGCTTGCTCTCTGCTAAGAGTGTGCTTCTGGAGACTGTCTACTGTCAGGTGCAAGAGAGATCTGCATAGATGCTTGCACAAAAGCATATACACTGGAGACATGTATGTAACACTACATGTGTGGTAAGGGTTAATAGGAGTTTTAAACATGTAGGAATTACATGACCCATTGCACGAGTGGAAGGAAAATCTACCATGTTGATTTCAAATGTGTTAGCATTGCCCTCTCATTTGTGACATATTAATTTGGGCTGAATGCTAACCAACACAGTTAATGAAAACAAGCTTCCCCTTTCCTACGAATGCAATTCTAAAAGAACCAGAGTAACACAAATTAAATCTCTGACAACAATTCCTGTGTGCGCACAGACTCATGGTGTGATTCTAGGCAGAAAACTAAATTTGTTTTGCAATTTGAAAGCACACTTACTACTGTGGTAGAGCAAGTGATAATTACTCTAACAGTCTGACACATTTTCATTATAGTTTTCAGAAACAGAATAGAGCACATGTCCAAACAGCTTTTTGAGACCATGAACATGTGTAACCTGGATGACGTACTACACTCTAGCAAAGGAAATGAGCCTTGGTGATGTTCAATGGATTAGCGTTACTCACTGCTATCTGAAACACCACACAGTGCTGAATAGTAAGCATGACTGTACATGAGAAACAGCTTGCTCTCTGCTAAGAGTGTGCTTCTGGAGACTGTCTACTGTCAGGTGCAAGAGAGATCTGCATAGACGCTTGCACAAAAGCATAAACACTGGTGACATGTATGTAACACTACATGTGTGGTAAGGGTTAATAGGAGTTTTAAACATGTAGAAACTACATGACCCATTGTACGAGTGGAAGGAAAATCTACCATGTTGATTTCAAATGTGTTAGCATTGCCCTCTCATTTGTGACATATTAATTTGGGCTGAATGCTAACCAACACAGTTCATGAAAACAAGTTTCCCCTGTCCTACGAATGCAATTCTAAAAGAACCAGAGTAACACGAATTAAATCTCTGACAACAATTCCTGTGTGCGCACAGACTCATGGTGTGATTCTAGGCAGAAAACGAAATTTGATTTGCAATTTGAAAGCACACTTACTACTGTGGTAGAGCAAGTGATAATTACTCTAACAGTCTGACACATTTTCATTATAGTTTTCAAAAGCAGAAAAGAGCACATGCCCAAACAGCTTTTTGAGACCATGAACATGTGTAACCTGGGTGACTGACTACACTCCAGCAAAGGAAATGAGCCTTGGTGATGTTCAATGTATTAGCGTTACTCACTGCTATCTGAAACACCACACAGTTGTGAATACTAAGCATGATAGTACAGGATTAGCAGCTGGGTGTGTGCTAAGAGTCTGCTTCTGCAGACTGTGTATTTTCAGTTACAATAGACATGTGCATGTACGCTTCCACAACAGCATAAACATTGGAGTGATGTATATAAAAGTACATGTGTGGTAAGGGTTAATTGGAGTTTTGTACATGTAGGAACAACCTTACCCATTGCATGATTAAAAGTAAAATCTACCATATCAATTTCAAATGTGTTAGCATTTGCCTCCCATTTGTGAGATACTGTTTTATGCTGAATGCAAATCATCACAGTTCTAAAAAACAAGCCGCCCCTTTCCTACGAATACCATTCTTACAGAACCAGACCAACACAAATTAAATCTCTGACAACAATTCCTTTGTGCACACAGACTCATGGTGTGATTCTAGGCAGAAAACAGTATTCCTGGGTGATACCAGTACACCTTAACTTATGGTGAAGACATACTCCATAATATCTTACACGTTCAAGACAGTTAAATATCTCCCAAAACACAAAATGTGAAACACAACTTTACAAGAAGAATCACATTTCTATTATTTATATCAAAATACACCACATACATCCCCTCTCAAATTCATAAATCACCTTTAAAAGTAGTTATTTGAGAAAGAAATGTGGCACTCAAACAGCAGATTATCAGAGCAACAATCTCTGAGCTGTACACCTCTCTCCTCTCACCAGAACTAGTTAATGGCAATGTTTCCCTCTCTTTTTTCACACATATACATGTTAACTCCAAATCACAGTGCTTCCCACATTTTTTTCAAATGGAAACACACATTTCTATTGGTTGGAAATTTCAACCCTTTCCAAATGATCCCTTCCCCCAACATGACTTCTGCCTGCTACCATAGCAACAGGTCATGGAACACTGGTGTGAGCAGAGAGGTCAGAAGTTCAGCACACGTTTCTAATCCAAAGAGCAAGAGTGTCTGACTTTTCAAACCTAACAGCAAATCCAAAGTAATGTTCTGTGGGTACACATTTTTCTGAACCATGCTTGTAAAAATCTAAACATACAGCCTAGTTTTAACTGTAAAATGGTTTGACTCAGCCAAGGAGTTCTTTTTAAAAAAAAAAAGTATGTTAGCCTCCATTTTACAACTATCTTTCTTTTCATATTGCCATTCTACTGAAAGACACCTTCTGAGTCCATCCAGCTCTCCTTGAAAGATGTTCACAGTGTGGATTGTAGGTCATAGCTATGTCTTCTGGAGTGAAAAGTTTGCAGAAAAAAGAGGTATTGTGAAAGACCTTGCTTTGCCAAATGTAGACATTAAATGGATTGGTCAGAGAGGGTTAAAGTGGCACCAATGAATGCCTTTGGTGAAAACCTTTCTACATCTCCCACAGCCTAACCTTATTATTGTGCACTGTGGTGGAAATTACCTAGGCACTTTAACTGGGGTAGGTCTGGAAATGCTTTTTAAGGACACCTTTGTGCAATTGATGTCACTTTTTCCACAAACTGCCTTTGTATATTCTAATATATGCCAAAGGCAAAAGTGGAACTGGTCCAACCAATTTTGTCCGCAGATTGACAAAGCAAGAAAGCACGTCAATAAGTCTGTTTCTGCTTTCCTCAGAGACTATGGTGTGGGTTCTATATACCACAACAACTTGCGTTACAACATGCAAGACATTTATAGAGGAGACGGTGTACATTTCAATGATGGAGGGAACAGAGTCTTCCTCTTGAACTTTAGACTCTGCATCGGTACTTACTTGTAGGTACCAAAAAAACACTTCATAAACACAACGGCTCTTTTTAGAGCCACCTAACATCTAAACATTTAATTTTGATTTTTAATTTCAGTACCCTGTCTTGGATCAAGATGTCCCATTTCTTTTTGATTATCTGATTAAATTGATTAGATTGAGAGTTGAAGGTTGTGATAAGTCTAATGGGTGAATCTGTCTCAGATTGTTTTTTCTTAGGTGCTTTGTAGAGTGCCTCACTTCTTTTAATTTCATCTGTTCTTTTCTCACCTTTTTTGAGCATTGCATAGGGGTACCCTCTAGCTAGAAATCTTTCTGACATTTCCCTTTTGTTTCTTTCGTATGATTCATCCGTGCTACAGTTTCCCTTGGTACGGAGGAACTCACCGAAGGGTATGCTCCACCTAAAATTCTGAGGATGACAACTAGTTGCATATAGTACTGAGTTTCCCGCAGTACTCTTTCTAAATAGATCTGTCTCTAGTTTGTTGTCTTTTACTGTCAATCTGATGTCCAAGAAATCAACAGTTTCTTGGCTGTGTTGCATGGTAAATTTTAAGTTAAGAACATTTTCATTTAGTACATTCAGGAACTCGAAGAGTTCTTGTTCTCCACCTTCCCACACAAAGAAAATGTCGTCAATAAATCTCAGCCAAATGCTGATCTTACTCGTCCAGTGTTCCATCAATTCACTTCTGAGCACCTGCTTCTCCCACCAGCCGACCAAAAGATTGGCATAACTAGGAGCGATGCAGGTGCCCATTGAAGTTCCTTGTACTTGTTTATAAAGTACTCCATTAAATGTGAATACATTTTCTACAAGGCACAACTCAATCATTTGCAATAACATCAATGTGTGTGTTGACAAATGTATACTCCTAGAACTGAGGAAGTGTTCACAAGCTTTAAGTCCATCTCTGTGCCTAATAGTGGTATACACACTTTCCACGTCTAAACAAACAAGCCAAAAGTTTCTGTCCCAATGTATGTTTTCAATCTTCTGTAGAAAATCTTTTGTATCTCTAATGTACGATGTATATATTATCTACTGGCGGTCGCCAGTAGATAGTTATAGTTAGGACCGTGTTTCCATAGGAAATCCGCAACATTCTGTTTGGAATAACTTTGGCGCCAGTTGACGAATCCTCGCGAAATTTGCAAAATAGGTGGGGCGCTCCGCTCTGCTCGTACCCTAAAAATCTCAGGGGGATTCGTCAAGCGGGGGCCGAGAAAAAGGGGGGTCCCAAAACGCGTTTTCCCCATGCATTTTTCCATAGGGACCTTTAGTCCAAGGTACAGCCCGAACGGCTGAACAGAATTATTTGAAATTTGACAAAGAGAAAGTCCTCAGGTCAGGGATGTGCCTTTTGAATATATGGAGTCAATCTGTTCAGTAGTTCCTGAGAAAATTGCAGTTAAATGTACATACATATCTATAGCCTCGCACATTACGCGTACCGTACGCGCACCGTACGCATACCGTACGCGCACGCTGCCGTGCGCGAGCGTAATTCTGATTGGTGGTTACATGACAGTAAACATTCCAGTTGGTCGAAATCAGGAAGTGTCGGCTGCCATTTTGTGTGTCTTGCACTGAAAAACAAAGGTGAAGAACGTGAAAAGGGGGCAAGGTAGAGAGTTGCAGACCCCCTTTTGCTAGCCTTTGTCAGGGGGTCCAAGAAGGACCCAGAAGTGTGAAAAAAAAAAAAAATTAAAACGCGGGGTGCGCGTACTGTACATGAGTGATGTCACAGACCATGTCATGAATGATGTAATTTGTGACGTCATCAGCAGTGCATTGCGGGCGCGCGAGCTATAGTTAGCTGAACTAACTATAACGGGGGAATTTCAATGGTTTTGTACGAGTGAAAAGTCCAGCTAACTATAACGCCCCTGAAACCTATGGTTTTTTCAGTAAATTTCTAAGGTTTTTTAAATGCTAATTCCTAACTATAACGTGCCTGAAACCTATGGTTTTTTCAGTGAATTTCAAAGGTTTTTTAAATGCTAATTTCTAACTATGCCTACAGAGATAGGACATGTGAAGAAAGAAGAAAAAACGCACAGAAAGAAAAAAAGAAATGCAGAAAGAAGCAACAGAAGTCCTCAAAGACGAAGAAAAGTGCAGGAAGAAGGATAACGTGCAGAAAGAACAAACAGAAGAGCAGAAAGAAGCCTTGTTGCAAAATCATCCTGTACCCTCAACTTTTTCAGACGGATACTGGTGGTAACTGAGTCTGACTAACCAGTCCTAGAGCCAGTGCTATGTTAAAAGACACTCAGAATACAGTGAAAACACCTACATACACTAGGGAGCACTATGCGTTGGGGTCCCCCTGTGATCAGCATGACCTCCTCTGTAAGCCCCTAGTATATAATAGGGCAGGGGATTAAAACTACCTCTTAAAACGCGCCACAGGGCGTGTTTGCACACGTCACCTCAGGCCCCGTCCCCTCACTTCTCCACTCTGTAAGTTGGGAGATTGAGTCCCCTTGAATCCTGAGCGTCCCTAGGGTCCAACTAGACCACTAGGTACCTCCAGTAAGCGCCACAGAGCTGCGTTGCACAGAGATGTAAAAAGGGGCACGGCCTAGACCACCTCTCTGCAACGAAGCGAGTGGTGCTTACTGGAAGCACCTGGTGGGCTAGTTGGCCCCCAGGGTCCCTCAGGATTGAAGGGGAATTATTTCCCCAACTTAAAACACGCCACAGGGCTTGTTTGCACACGTTAACTCAGGCCCCGTCCCCTCCCTTCACCACGGTGTAAACACGCCCTGGGGCCTTTTTTAGTTGGGAGATTAAGTTAATTTGAATCCTGAGGATCCCTAGGGTCCAACTAGCCCACTAGGTACCTCCAGTGTGCGCCACAGAGCTGCGTTGCAGAGAGGTGTAAAAAGTGGCACGGCCTGGACCACCTCTCTGCAACGCAGCTCAGTGGCGCTTACTGGAAGCACCTGGTGGGCTAGTTAGCCCCCAGGGGCCCTCAAGATCGAAGGGGAATTATATCCCCAACTTAAAACGCGCCATAGGGCGTGTTTGCACACAGCACCTCAGGCCCCGTCCCCTTCCTTCCCCACTGTGTAAACATGCCCTGTGGCCGTTTTTAGTTGGGAGATTAAGTTCATTTGAATCCTGAGGGTCCCTAGGGTCCAACTAGCCCACTAGGTACCTCCAGTATGCGCCACAGAGCTGCGTTGCAGAGAGGTGTAAAAAGTGGCACGGCCTGGACCACCTCTCTGCAACGCAGCTCAGTGGCGCTTACTGGAAGCACCTGGTGGGCTAGTTAGCCCCCAGGGGCCCTCAGGATTGAAGGGGAATTATTTCCCCAACTTAAAACGCGCCACAGGGCTTGTTTGTACACGTTAACTCAGGCCCCGTCCCCTCCCTTCACCACTGTGTAAACACGCCCTGTGGCCGTTTTTAGTTGGGAGATTAAGTTAATTTGAATCCTGAGGATCCCTAGGGTCCAACTAGCCCACTATGTACCTCCAGTGTGCGCCACAGAGCTGCGTTGCAGAGAGGTGTAAAAAGTGGCACGGCCTGGACCACCTCTCTGCAACGCAGCTCAGTGGCGCTTACTGGAAGCACCTGGTGGGCTAGTTAGCCCCCAGGGGCCCTCAAGATCGAAGGGGAATTATATCCCCAACTTAAAACGCGCCATAGGGCGTGTTTGCACACAGCACCTCAGGCCCCGTCCCCTTCCTTCCCTACTGTGTAAACATGCCCTGTGGCCGTTTTTTAAGTTGGGAGATTAAGTCCCCTTGAATACTGAGGATCCCTAGGGGCAAATAGCCCACTAGGTACGTCCATTAAGCGCCATTGCAGAGAGGTGTAAAAAGGGGCACGGCCTGCACCACCTCTCTGCAACGCAGAGCAGTGGCACTTACTAGAAGTACCTGGTGGGCTAGTTGGCCCCCAGGGTCCCTCAGGATTGAAAGGGAATTATTTCCCCAACTTAAAACGCACCACAGGGCGTGTTTGCACACGTCACCTCAGGCCCCATCCCCTCCCTTCACCACTGTGTAAACTCGCCCTGCGGCCGTTCTAAGTTGAGAGATTAAGTCCCCTTGAATCCTAAGGGTCCCTAGGGTCAAACTAGCCCACTAGGTACCTCCAGTAAGCGCCACAGAGCTGCGGTGCATAGAGGTGTAAAAAGAGGCGTGGCCTCAGAACACCTGTCTGCAACGCAGCTCCCTGGCGCACACTGGAGATACGTGTTGGGCTAGTTGGCCCTCAGGAACCCTCAGTATTGAAGGGGAATTAATTCCCCAACTTACAACTGGCCAGGGGGCGCGTTTGCAGAGTGCTGCAAGGAGGGGGCGTGGCCTCCAGCGCGATGCCGGTCTTTTATTTATTTTATTTTTGTAAGAAGAAGGGCTGTGTGGCCCCCTTCTTTTTCTAATTTACTGGCCCTGGGGACCCCATCCCCCAGGGACTGCACCCTAATTTTTTTTGTTGAAAAAAATTAATTTGGCCCTCCCAAGGACCCCGGGTCATGGCCTTTTTTTAATTTAAATTCTTTAGGAGGGGGCTGCGTTGCCCCCCTCCTCAGGCCACTTATGGCTCCGGGAACCCCATCCCCCGGGGCCGGCCTTTGATTTTTAATATTTTAAAAATATATATATTTATAGAAACACCTAGGACATGCTGGACAAACCGTATGTACCTATCACCATGACGATTTGTGTGATGTTCATTAAAAGGCGACTATGCATAGAATGAATCCACATGGAATGTATTTACACCGCTAGTGAAGCTCTGACGTGTCTGATGCCCTACCGTGCCTAATCCCGGCACCCCCGCCGGTGGGTACTCTCCAAGTAGACACCCTTGTTGTTTATTTATACAAACATGGGTAGCTATTGACGGGCACATTTAATATACACGCACACCAAGCCATTCAAAGGGGATTCGACAAAAATTCGACCAAACTATGCAAGAAACCCCCCTCACGGTTAATAAAAAACACATCCACTGCCGGATGTGTAATACTTTTTATTTTACTCTCTGGAAAGGAGACAAACCTCACTTGAGAGTTACAGCGTGCTCCTGGCTGAGCCCAATGCTATGTTACACCCACCAGTGCCCGCCGATTGCCTCACACCTCTGTGTTGTATTCCACCAGCTAGTGCGTATGCTATGACACTCTCTAGCCCATGTGCACTGTAACACCACCCCGTGAATATGTCATACCACACTTGCCTTCGCACGGGTTATATTGCCCCATCTAACGTGCCTTCCTCGATGTGTATGTTATAACGCACAGCGCTATGCCTTACATATTACAATCTGGGATCCATATCTTTGTCACAGTGCATATGCAACGTTACACTCCCCAGCACATATTTTATATTACAACTTTAGAGACTAGTTATGTTACACAACACTGCCCTGTGCATATTACACTCCAAGGCGCATATCGCATAGCACGCGCTAGTGCCTGTGCTATCTCGCGCTCTCCAATGAATCTGTCATTGCGCACAATGTATTGCATATTATATTTCACTCCCCGGTTCATCTTATATCACACTTTTTGGTGCATAGTTTATACCATATACTACATCTAGTTTTCATTTTCAATCGTGCTCTCAGGACTATGTTCTATATAATACTGCATCCACCTACCCTTTTCACGGGCATTACATTTTGCGATGGGCGTGGAGGGTCAGGGGGTGTTTCTGCCAAGTGAGCCCGGAGTCACAGTCACAAACGTCCTCTTCTTCCTGAATAAAAGTGAGATTATGCTGCATATTTGTTCATATTTTAAGTACTTCGCACAGACACACATTTTAAAAACAATAAAGTTCCTAATACCCACCTTCTCTGAACAGTTAGCTTGCTGCCCCATCCACCTCCTCCCTATCCTCTGTTGTCTAAATCCATGGACTAGCCTCCTCCCTCCTGCCATGCATGGTCTGATGTGCTGCCACTGCCCTCCATTTAGCATGATGTACCAGTCCACTCCTCCTGCCCTCCATTGCCCAATTCTATGGCCCATCATTGACCTCCTGCTTAGCCTCTGTGCTTAGCTTGCTGCCCCTATTCTCCTTCCCCCTGCCCTCCGATGTCTTTGTGCATGCCCCTGCTCCATCCTTTTTGCCCACTATGTTCCATGGACCTGCCACTCCTATCTACTCTGAGTGTTCTGTTGAGCTGCCACTCCCCTCCCACCTGCCTAGCATTGTCAGATGACTGTAACCTGTCGCTGCCACCTCCACCCTGCCTGTCCACATGCCATGCCCCTATCCCCTTCCTCCTGTCCTCCATGGTCCATTTTACTGCCACACCCTTCTGCCCTCCCTGATCTGTTGTGCTGCAACTGCTCCTCCTGCCTGCCCCACGCGGTCTGTTGTGAGGCCCCTTCCCCTGAACTCTCTTGTCTGTGCCCAGGTCCTGACCCTCCCTTCTATCCTCCATGGTCCTTTGTGCATGCCCCTGCACCCTCCTTCTTGCCCATCATAGCCATTGTGCTGCCACTAACCCTCCCACTTGCCATGCATGGTCTTCTGTGCTGCCATGGCCCCTCCCACCTTCCCTGTGTGGTCAGCTAGCTGCCCCTGACCCCCTCCCACCTTCCCTCCATGGTCTGTGTGTATGCCACCTTAGTCTCATTGTTGCTCTCCATGGTGTGTCTTGTTTCTAGTGCCCATCCTGCCTGACCTCCATGGTCATCTTGCTGCTCCTGCCCTGTCACCTTGCCCCCAGCCCTCTGTTTCCATGTGCAGACCCCCTATTCCCTCCCTCCTGGCTTGTCTGTTCCATTGTAATGCCCCTGATCCGTCCCTCCTGCCCTTTATGGTCTGTTATGCTGCAGCTTTCTCTCCTGTCTGTCCATTATGGTCAGCTAGCTACCATAGCCTCTTTCCTATCTGTTCTCTGTTGTCCATGTGCATGGTCCTGTCCCCTCCCTATTGCTTTCTATGGATTGTTGTGCTGCACTCCCGTCCCGCATGCGCTGTGTGGTATATTGTGCTGCTGCAAACCCTGATGCCTGCCCTGTAGGGTCAGTTTGGTGCACCTCTCCATGTCCCTCCTGTCCTCTGTTATCCGAGTCCATGTCCCTACCCCAATTCCTCCTGCCTACCATGATTCAATGTACCATACTTGCGAACATTTTGAACTTGGTAAGAGGGAGATTTTGAAAAAAAACTGGGGTATTGATTTTCCCCTTTGAGTTACATTGAAAAAGAGGAGATTGAAGACAGGAGACAGATCAAATAAAGCCCATTTGAGCTTAAAAACATTGGACGTTTCCTGGCTGAAACGGGTCTGTTGGCATGTATGGTTGTACAACCACTGCCTCTTCCTTCTGCCCACAATGGTCTATTATATTGCCACAGTCTCTCTTGCCAGTCCTGTATTGTTGGTTTGTTGCCCCTGCCCCCCTTTCCACTGCCCTCCATAGTCTGTTGTGCTGCCACTGCCTTTCCTGCCTGCCCAGTGTGGTCAAATTGTTGCCTCTGCACTCTCCTACCTGCCTTCAATTCTCAGAGTCTGTGCCCCTGACCTCTGCCTCTCAACAGTATCCCAATGAACAACTAGATTGCTAACATTCTATATTTATTACAAAATTGTGGAACGCCTGACGTCATCTTGATGTAATCAAAGCTGTAATACCTAGAGTATTTCCTTTAGAAATTACATATATCGGAGGGTCTTATTTGCATCAAAATTATGGTTAGTGCTTTTAAATTATTTGAGATGTCATCAGTGATGTCATGAGTGATGTCACTGACCATGTCATGAGTGATGTAATATGTGACGTCATCAGCAGTGCATTGCGGGGGCGCGAGTTATAGTTAGCTGAACTAACTATAACGGGGGAATTTCATTGGTTTTTCACGAGTGAAATGTCCAGCTAACTATAACATGTGTGAAACCTATGGTTTTTTCAGTGAATTTGCAAGGTTTTTTAAATGCTAATTCTTAACTATAACGTGTGTGAAACCTTTGGTTTTTTCAGTGAATTTGTACGGTTTTTTAAATGCTAATTTTTGAATTATTTAATTAAAAAATTGTTTTTTTATATTAAAAATAAAATTCCTATGTATTCATTTATATATTATCTGTATCTTTTTATTTGTTTTTGCTTTTTTTTAAAAATTTCAATTACGATAAAGTTGAACAGTTTTTTAAATTTTTGCAATTAATTTTTCTCCACTTTTTTTTTTATATAAATTCTTGGGGTGCGCGCTCTGAGCGCGCTCCTAGTACAATTTCGTAAGTTTTTTATGAATACCGTCATACGTTATTTACGTACGCATATATACGTCATACTGCGCGCTGGGAGCGCGCACCCAGTACGTATGCGTACGTACGTACGCATGCGTGCGTGCGTCCTACGCGCTCCACGCGGTTTACTTCCGCATATGCTTAAATTACGCGCAATAACGGTCGCGTATACGCGCGTTCAACGTATGCGCGCTACGTACGCGCATATGATGTATGCACATGCGCACCTACGCGTTTGCGCATACGTAATCACGAGGTGCGCGCTCGGAGCTTGCGCAGTGCGCGCACCTCGGGTATATGCATAATAAAACAACACTTCTTATTGGTTATCATTACTTTCAGTTTCTGATTGTTTCAACACCACACCCAATCCCCTCATGGCAAGTCATATGATCAAGAATCATCACTTTTGATTGGTTTGAAGTACTTTCAGTTCCAGATTCTTCCCAAACCACACCTACTCCCCTCATTATTAGTTCTGATTCCTTTGGAGAAGGAGCTATTCTGTTGTTGAGAGACAATGGCTGAACAGCAACCATCTTCAGACAGTGACCAGGACACTCTTGAGAGGCAGAGGAACAGGAAGCAGAAGGACAGCTTTATATGGCAGTTTTTTACTTTTCCAGAGGGAAAAAAAAAGGCAAATGCACCTAAAGTTACATGTGTACTCTGTCAAAAAGTCTTGTCATGTGGGAATCCTAACAAGAAGTATTCTTTTAGCATTCACACTATGTTGAGGCATGTTGACAAAATGCATCCAGTGACTTTTCGTCGAGCTTCTGGAGCAAACCCTCCACCTGCTCAACCGACGACGTCTGCAGCAGCTCAGCCGAGCACATCTTCGGCAGCTCAGCCGAGCACTTCTTCTGCAGTGGTGCCTTTGCCTTCTTCCACACCTCTTTTTGGACCACCTTGTTTTGCGAGGTTGTCCACACGCTGCACTGATTGCGGTAAACTTATTTCTGTGTGTGAGACCAGTCTTGATCTCATTCAGAGAAAATTTGATGCCCATGAGTGCAGTAGGCCATAGATGTTTTTTATTTTTTTTCGTTTTTCTCTTCCTGTTTCCCTCCATTAACTCAAGGGCTCTTTTAAGAGCCACTTATAAACTTAACTCCAAATTTTTTTATTTTTTTTAAATTTAATGTACAAAAAGAGGTGAAGAAATGGAAGCATGAAAAGGGAGGATTGAGTAATACTAATATTTTTCACTTATTTTAAAAAAAAAAATACATTTTTTAGAAAAAAAAATGTAAAAGTATTTTGCAAGGGAACAGAATTTTTTTTTTTTTTTCTTTCCAGTTCTGCAAAAAAATAAAAAAAGTATTAATATTCAATCATACATTACAAAAAGCATTACATGTTTTTACATATTTTACAAAGCAATTTTTTGCCCTTTTTTTGCTGTTTTCAGAATTTTTCATTTTTCACTTAAAATAGTGAAAACATTTGTATTCATCATTTAACAGCGGGCAAAAAAAAACAATCTGAAAGATTGCTTAAAAAAAGCCCTAAAACTTTCCTCACTAAAATATACCTTGTTAGAAATATTACATATATATTACAAGTACTTCTCTAGATGAATAACATTTTTCTAGACAAACCGTCTTTAAACCTTGTCGCAAAAGCACACATGCCAAAATAATTTCTGTCAAAGGAGTCCACAATTGTTTTTATTACTTTTCCTTTAGGCCAAATAGTAATTTTAAAATACTTTTTAAGTGATATCTTCAATTATAATCCTTTAAAAATACAAAAAATGCTTTGTTCAGATGCAGTTTTTAGTTTTCAAAATTTAGGTTTCAGAAAAATTAAATAAAAATTGGGTAAATCATAAGGCAAAAGTTGCTTGAAAATCAATTGGGAATCATTACACAGTGTCCAGCCTTTTTCACATTTAAGATAAACTGTGTAATGCCCAGAAGTTACAGTAGGTCCTTCATGAAAAATTATTGCAACTGTAACAAAAGTTTTTCCAGAAATTGATAATTGCTGTCCTGTAAACTTCTTTATTAAAGTTTCCAATTTTGAACCATCAGCTCTACAACGTTGCATCATTAAAATTACATACTGACCATATTTCTGTAAAAATAATGTGGAAAACATGTCTGATTTACATTCAGAACATTCCATGTTGTGATTGGTATCTTTAACTAATTTACTAAAAGTCACTGATTTACTTTGTGGTAATGGTAAAAATATGAACCTTTCTGAATCAACATTACTACTACATGTGTTCCTACAGTTTTCACAGCAATGTTCCCATTTGTAAGAGACACCAAATAAGTGTTCTACTTCTACTCCTTCATCTTCTATTACACTCAAAATATATATTAAGAATTCCTGTGCATCTTGCTGGACATTTTCTTTAAACTGTGTAGAACCACAACATACATCTAAAAGATTTCTAACATCAGAAGCACTTTCTATTTCAGTTTTATCAGTACTCAGCTTCTCAAAAAGGAGACTCAGCAGAGAACACAATCTTTTTCCATGATTTACTATTATCTGTTCTAGCAACTTTTCAAGATAAAATACAACATTCAGCACTACATTTGCATAGCAGTTGACACCAGAGCTATTTTCAAAATGGCAACCAACAACCTCTTCAACACTGTTCTTTTTTGTTTTCCTTGCTATCACATCACTGTCCTTTTTTTTTTGTTCTGTTCATCCACATTACAGATATTCTCAAATCTCCTTTTCCGACAAACAACATGTTTTTCAATCACAGGATACTGACCTAAATGAGGAGCATAGGTTCTTCTTAATCTGTTATACTCCTTTACACAGTTTGTATCAGCACCAACTTTTGAGTCATCAAAGTCTATCATAAATAAACCAGATAATGTTTTCACTCGTGACAAAGCAACATATGCCATACCTTCTTTGAACACAGTAGAACCAATGTTTACAAAAGCACTATCTACAGTCAATCCTTGAGACTTATGAATAGTTACAGCATATGCTAGAGAAAACGGAAATTGCTTCCTACGCACATATAAGTCTTTCACAAGCATGAAACGAACTGAACAACGACAAATGTCTTTAACTTCTTCTATCTGATCAAATTTTATTTTTAAACATTCAATTCCTTCTTTTTTCTGATAATTAATAAAACCCACAACTCTTCCCATAGCTCCATTCACTAAACCTTTTTCTACATCCAAATTTCTCCTTAAAATCACTCGACAATTCATGCAAACATATAGATTTTTTTCTAATCCAGCTGTTTTGGAAATGTTCTTCTCTAGTGAATCCAATTTATTTTTCAGTTTGCCTGTTAATGTAAAAGTAATTCTTTCATGCTGAATTTTGTCCTCTGCTTCCATTTTCTTAATCTCTTCCTTTTCCAATTTCAAAAGTTCCTCATTGAATATTGAGCACTCACGTAGTGTTGGCATTAAGCAGATTACAGTATTTTTTTCTGCAATGTTCTGGTATATTTTCTCTGCAACTATTTCTTCATTTGGAAATAAATTATGTAGCAACCGACTCTGTAATGCTTTTTTGCCAACTTCTGTGAGTAGTCCAATTCTGATATCTTTCAGAATATTTGCATAATCTTCGTAGTTTGCATGTCTCATATTGGTAGTGAGTTCTTTGTACTCAAAGAACGACCAAATATTCGCATTACCAATGCTTCCTAATGACTTCTTCGTGTCTTCATGTGTCACAGTATTAAACACTGGTTGTCCTTTAACTGGAGTGAGCTGTAAAAGATCTCCAAAAACTATGACGTGTTTACCTCCAAATAACACGTCATAGTCTCTCTTAAGAATTTGTTGCATTCTTAAATGCACAAAGGCAAGCATTAAATTTGAAACCATGCTCACCTCATCAATAATGAGAACTTGCATCTTCTTCAACACTCTTGAAACTTCGAGGCATGCTTCTCCAGTTAGCTTGTGGTATTCTATTTTGTTCTCATGCTCCACTGGTAACATTAGAAAGCGATGTAAGGTAATTCCTTTTATGTTATAGGCTGCTAACCCAGTTGGAGCAGTTACCACACAAGACAAATTTGAAGCTGTTTTTTGCTGTAGGTAGCTTCTGATGACTTTTATTAAGAAACTTTTACCAGTTCCAGCTTGTCCACTCACATACATCCTGATTGGTTCAAATGATGTGCATGAGCACTCTTTCTTTTCATGTAGTAATCCATGATCAATTTTTTTGGTGACTTCTTCATAAATTTCTTTTTGTTCTTCATTCAGTTGTTGTTCCAGATTTAGTAAGTCGATTGAATCTTCCTGTGCTTGATTCATAGCCGTTTCTACTTCAGTCATGGCTACTGCAGCTTCATTTTCTATGATTGGTTGTCCTAGGGGATCTTGACTAAGTGTTCCTGAACTTTGGCTGTCTTGAGAACTGTCTCTAGCTACTTCAGCTGCAATTTTTGCTTCCTGTTCATTTTCTTCATTTAACATTTGGACATAAGTTGTGAAAGCACTGCATTCTATGCTGTCTTTGCTAGCATTAAAAGAATCTTCATAGCTTTGAAATTCTCCCAGTAGTTCGTCCTCTGAACGCCATGGTTTAAACAGCTGTAAAAGAGCCAGTAGTAAAATTCCTTTTTGTCAGTAGTTTCGCAACTGAGCTTCCTGTGATTTATCAAACTTCCTTTTGTTTGCTTCACCAAACATCCTTCCTCACCAATGACTTTATATTTTCCATTGTTGATGTCTTCTGTGGCTTTCCGTGAAAAAATGTAGTTCTGCAGCACTTCATAGAGACACATGTTCTCAAGATGATGACTTCTCTTTGGGTAATTTGTGTCCAACATGTTTGATTTCAAAATATCTTTACTTTCTGGGTCATTCTCGGCCAAATATTCAATTTCTCCAACAGATTTCAGTACCCGATTTCTCATTCCTGCAAGGCCTAAGCTTACCCAAATTATTCTTCTGGATTTCGAGTAAAGACTTGCAGATGATAACCTATCTGAGCATTCGTAGGATCCGATTTCTCGATGCGATAACATCTTTAAACTAAAACTGTACAGCTTCTTACTGACAGTCTTCTCGTGAGAAATCTCTTCCCACATTTCCTTCAATTCTGTTTTCTCAGATTTAGTGATGTAAGATGTCACATACCGAGCAACAGCAATAGAATTGTCTGCCACATACTGAATATCCATGTTAGCATTCCACATGGATAAAATGACTGGGTTGAAGTCATTTATAAATTTTGACTCTTCTTTTCTTTTTAGGTTGTAGGTATTTTTGAGAGATTTTCTGGTTATAGTATGTCGCACAGCTGACATAAAACTGTTGACTCTTCCTTTTGAAAGAACAGGTCTAGGAAATCCAAATCGACACTTTGTGTAGAATTTATCTTTGGTCTTGTACTTCCGTCAACAGTATTTTCCACACCGAGGACTTTGAAAACGTAAAACTTGTTCTTTTAACTTTTTCTCTTCTGTGCTTTTAGGTATAGCACATGTTGCATATTCTTCAATGAAAGATAACACTGCTTCATCAGTATCTGTTCCAAACTTTGGGGCATCCTTGATCCACAACAGCATATGAATATGAGGAGCACCTCTTGCCTGGTACTCTTTTCTCCAAAAGAAATCCACTACTTCTCCAAGAGGTGGATTTTTTTTATTGCAGATGAAGGACATCATAGCCTCAAATCTATGATTGAAATATCTGCAAACATTAACTGGATCCAATGAGCACAGTTCTCCTGCTGTCTTGTATTCAATGTTTTTAATGTTTGAATTTGCCTCTCGTAGAAAATCCAGTAAATCATCCCAAGCGTACTCGGCACAGCTTAGGGTTAGAAACCATGTAGGAGTTCCTAAATTCCGTAACATGCATTTTAATTCACCATGCGTCGGTACCAATATTCATTTGTCCCACGCTGACAAGCCATCAGATTGATCAGTTGTGTTTCCAAATGATCATCTCGGTGCTGCACTTTCTCCATAAAATCCTTAGCAGACACATTTTGTAAATGTACTCCACTTTTTAAAATGTGATTTACTGCATAAGATAATGCAGACAAGTCGCTTTCAAATAAAAGATGGAACAAATAAGGAATACTTTGACGAAATCTTGGATCTTCTGCATATAATCTTGTAGTCCGATACTCAGAAGCAGGAATCTGTTCTGGGCGTTCATCGTATCGTCCACCTTTTCCTGTAGGAAACAGCTGAGGAAAACATCGAGCTTCCAAGCTCTTCTCCCATACACTCACAGGAGTTCCTTTTGCTTTCTTCATCTGAAACAGATCAATAGTGTCTCCCATAACTTCTTTTGAATGAAGAGGATGTATGCCAAAATGTTCATAAATGTGTTCTTCCTTTGACTTGTCCACTTTTTCAATTTGACCAGTTGGTGTTTCTGTGTCTTCTTGTAAATCTTCTTCTTCTTCATCTATATAAATTGATTCATACCATTTATTATTTTTTTTCAAATATAAATTTGCTCTTTGTACTTTTCTTACATCCACCAGCTCCTGCCAAATCTTCTTATTCTTTGTAGGTACACCATTAACCAGAATTACTAATGGTTCATTTTCCAAAGTATCTGCATCAATAGTTTCCATATTTTTTTTCAAATCCAAGGGCAAATACACCACTCTTCCTTTTAAACCTCTCAGTAAATCAGAAGGAGGTAATTTACCACTTTTGGGCTCCATACGTACTATGGTCTAGAATGGATGAACACATTGAATGAGTATAGACTCATATGTATTTAATTCAGAAAGTTCGGCAGGAATAGCATCCAATTCTAAATTATTATGTACAGCTCTGGTCAGCATTCTATTTTCTTCTAACTTGTTATAACAGTATTTACAAATACGCTGATCTTCACCCAATTCAAAACAATTTTCAAGAAATATATATGTTGCAAAATCCTTCCACTTATAATTATCTTAATTTTCACTTTTTTTATACAGATCAACATTCCTTGTTTGAATTTTATAATGACTTCTGCGGCAACAAATACAAGTAATATTTGGTCTTTCATTAGAGGTGATAGTAAATTTTGTCATTTCATCCTCAAAATTTTTAGTAATAATGAGTTCTACATTCTGTTCCTCATTTTCCTCATTTACTGTGTCCTTTTCTGCACTTTCTTGTTCTGGACCAAAGCAACAAAACTGAATCTCATCAGTAACCTTCACTACATCTGATACAGATCCACGGAACAGAGCATTATTTAACTCATTTAACTTTACTGCTGGACTTTTAGCAAAATACAATGTTCTCACAAACTTTCTCATTTCAGTATGATGAACAGCCAGCATCCTAAAATGATGAAAAATACTTTTACACACTTTTCTAGATAGACAAGCCAGAGAATGTCCCTGCAAACCAGTATTTTCTCTCACTCTGCATGGATCTAGTGTTTGAAGCACCTTCATCTTCTGTTTTACACTCTTTTTACTATATTCTCTTAGAAAGTCACGTAATTTATCAATAGATTCCTGACGCACAGTACAAATACTACTACAGTTCCAAGTGTACACTGGGGCTTTTGGACGTCTCCTCATAGCCTCAGCAGCCATTACTTCTTTCTCATTTATTGGAACCATTTTCTCTTTTTCCATCACACAACCATCCTTAACTTCATATGCTCTACCATTGGTGTCAACTGCATGCAACAAACTATTACTTTGGAGATAACTCTCTTCATTAAAAAATGGTTCAGTACTTGAACTGTGTTTCCATTCTCCCAAGAACACTTTACAAAAGTTACTTTTTTTCACTTCTCTTTTCCTTTTGCTTTGTGACTTCATTGCATTCAGTAATTTATCTAATCTACGCATCCTATTCAAAATTAGAATAAAAAGTTTTCTTTTTATTTCCAAAGCCTTACTTACAATATTTTCTATAAAAAAAAATTTCTTAATAAATTTTGTTTTTTTCTTATATTTTTTCACATCCTTTAGCAAATTTAACATCACTCTTCTCTGAATCATTTTTCGACGAATGTTTTTAAAATCTAATTTTCGTGTTAAATCAGTTTGACATACTTCTGATTGTACATTAGCTTTTTTTTTTGCTGTTGACTGTGTTGTTGCTTTGTACATAAAACACTGTTTGTTTTACAGTTATTTTTGCCATTTTTTTTTTTTTTTGAAAATCTTTTTTAAGAAATCTCTGCTCTGCTTACCAGTAGACTTTTTCTTTTTGCCATCACCAGCTTCTCCTCCTATTTTTTTTCTCCCAGTTTTGTCCAGATATACTTGTTGTTGCTTTTCTTTCCTCTTTCTTGTCCTTAAAGGCATTTTTTTTTCACTGTTGCTCAGCAATACCTGCAAGGAACTTAAAAAAAAATCCTTTTTGTAATTAAAATTCATTAAAATATTTTTTTTTACTTTTCATTAATTTCAAATGTTTTTCCATTTGCCTCTCATTTGTGATTTACTAATTTGTGCACAGTGCTAACCACAACAGTTGAAAAAAAACAAGCTGCCCCTTTCCTGCAAGTGCATGTTTTACAGAACAACTGCAACACAAATTATATCTGTGGCCACAATTCCTGTGCGCACACAGCCTCATGGTGTGCTTCTAACCAGAAAACAGAATTTGATTTGCAAATTCAAAGCACATTTACTACTCTGGTAGATCAAGTGATAATTGCTGGTACAGCCTTACACATTTTCCTTGTAGATCACAGAGGCAGAAAAGAGCACATTTCCTAACAGCTACTTCATACCATAAGCATCTGCAACCTGGGTGAGTGTTTAGAGTAGAGCAAAGAAAATGAGGCCTTGGTGACGTTGAATGTGTTTGCATTACACACAGACCTGAGTAGTACGCATGGGAGTGTTGGAGAAGCTGCTGCGTGTGTCCCAAGAGTGTGTTTCTGCAGACTATGTATTGTCATCTGCAAGAGACATGAGCAAGGAGATTTCCAGAACTGCATTAAGACTGCAGGGATGTACGTAACAGTGCATGTGTGCTAAGGGATAATTTGTGTAAACACAACAGGCTGCCCCTTTCCTGGGACTGCAATTCTTACTGAACAACAACTTCACAAACTAAATCTCTGCCCACAATTCCTGTGCGCACACAGACTCATGCTATGTTTTTTGGAACAAAACAGTGTCCCTGAATAGTACCAAATTACTGTTACAGCCTGACACATTTCCCTTATCATTTACAGAAGCAGAAAACAGCACATGTCCTAACAGCTCCTTATGACCATGACCATGTGTTACAGGGTGAGTGATTAGACTAGATCAATTTAAATGAGGCCTTGGTGACGTTGAATGTGTTTGCATTACACAGTGCTATCTGAAACAGCACACAGAGCTGAGTACTACACATGAGAGTGTTGCAGAAGCTGCTGCGTGTGTGCCAAGAGTGTGTTTCTGAAGACTGTGTATTGTCTGGTGCAAGACAGATGAGCAAAGAGACTTCCAGAACTGCATGAAGACTGCAGGGATGTATGTAACAGTGCATGTGTGCTAAGGGATAATTTGTGTAAACACAACAGGCTGACCCTTTCCTGGGACTGCATTTCTTACTGAACAACATCTTCACAAATTAAATCTCTGCCCACAATTCCTGTGCACACACAGACTCATGCTATGTTTTTTGGAACAAAACAGTGTCCCTGAATAGTACCAAATTACTGTTACAGCCTGACACATTTCCCTTATCATTTACAGAAGCAGAAAACAACACATGTCCTAACAGCTCCTTAAGACCATGACCATGTGTTACAGGGTGAGTGATTCGACTAGATCAATTTAAATGAGGCCTTGGTGACGTTGAATGTATTTGCATTACACAGTGCTATCTGAAACAGCACACAGAGCTGAGTACTACACATGAGAGTGTTGGAGAAGCTGCTGTGTGTGTGCCAAGAGTGTGTTTCTGAAGACTGTGTATTGTCTGGTGCAAGACAGATGAGCAAAGAGACTTCCAGAACTGCATGAAGACTGCAGGGATGTATGTAACAGTGCATGTGTGCTAAGGGATAATTTGTGTAAACACAACAGGCTGCCCCTTTCCTGGGACTGCATTTCTTACTGAACAACATCTTCACAAATTAAATCTCTGCCCACAATTCCTGTGCGCACACAGACTCATGCCATCATTTTAGGCACATAACACAGGCTGCCCCTTTCCTGGGACTGCATTTCTTACTGAACAACAACTTCATAAATTAAATCTCTGCCCACAATTCCTGTGTGCACACAGAGTCATATCATCATTTTAGGCACATAACACAGGCTGCCCCTTTCCTGGGACTGCAATTCTTAATGAACAACATCTTCACAAATTAAATCTCTGCCCACAATTCCTGTGCGCACACAGACTCATGCTATGTTTTTTGGAACAAAACAGTGTCCCTGAATAGTACCAAATTACTGTTACAGCCTGACACATTTCCCTTATCATTTACAGAAGCAGAAAACAGCACATGTTCTAACAGCTCCTTAAGACCATGACCATGTGTTACAGGGTGAGTGATTAGACTAGATCAATTTAAATGAGGCCTTGGTGACGTTGAATGTGTTTGCATTACACAGTGCTATCTGAAACAGCACACAGAGCTGAGTACTACACATGAGAGTGTTGGAGAAGCTGCTGCGTGTGTGCCAAGTGTGTGTTTCTGAAGACTGTGTATTGTCTGGTGCAAGACAGATGAGCAAAGAGACTTCCAGAACTGCATGAAGACTGCAGGGATGTATGTAACAGTGCATGTGTGCTAAGGGATAATTTGTGTAAACACAACAGGCTGCCCCTTTCCTGGGACTGCATTTCTTACTGAACAACATCTTCACAAATTAAATCTCTGCCCACAATTCCTGTGCGCACACAGACTCATGCCATCATTTTAGGCACATAACACAGGCTGCCCCTTTCCTGGGACTGCATTTCTTACTGAACAACAACTTCATAAATTAAATCTCTGCCCATAATTCCTGTGTGCACACAGAGTCATGCCATCATTTTAGGCACATAACACAGGCTGCCCCTTTCCTGGGACTGCAATTCTTACTGAACAACATCTTCACAAATTAAATCTCTGCCCACAATTCCTGTGCGCACACAGACTCATGCTATGTTTTTTGGAACAAAACAGTGTCCCTGAATAGTACCAAATTACTGTTACAGCCTGACACATTTCCCTTATCATTTACAGAAGCAGAAAACAGCACATGTTCTAACAGCTCCTTAAGACCATGACCATGTGTTACAGGGTGAGTGATTAGACTAGATCAATTTAAATGAGGCCTTGGTGACGTTGAATGTGTTTGCATTACACAGTGCTATCTGAAACAGCACACAGAGCTGAGTACTACACATGAGAGTGTTGGAGAAGCTGCTGCGTGTATACCAAGAGTGTGTTTCTGAAGACTGTGTATTGTCTGGTGCAAGACAGATGAGCAAAGAGACTTCCAGAACTGCATGAAGACTGCAGGGATGTATGTAACAGTGCATGTGTGCTAACGGATAATTTGTGTAAACACAACATGCTGCCCCTTTCCTGGGACTGCATTTCTTACTGAACAACATCTTCACAAATTAAATCTCTGCCCACAATTCCTGTGCGCACACAGACTCATGTTATGTTTTTTGGAACAAAACAGTGTCCGTGAATAGTACCAAATTACTGTTACTGCCTGACACATTTCCCTTATCATTTACAGAAGCAGAAAACAGCACATGTCCTAACAGCTCCTTAAGACCATGACCATGTGTTACAGGGTGAGTGATTAGACTAGATCAATTTAAATGAGGCCTTGGTGACGTTGAATGTGTTTGCATTACACATTGCTATCTGAAACAGCACACAGAGCTGAGTACTACACATGAGAGTGTTGAAGAAGCTGCTGCGTGTGTGCCAAGAGTGTGTTTCTGAAGACTGTGTATTGTCTGGTGCAAGACAGATGAGCAAAGAGACTTCCAGAACTGCATGAAGACTGCAGAGATATATGTAACAGTGCATGTGTGCTAAGGGTTTTTTTCAGTTTTGAACATATGGCATCTGCATGTGCCTTTGCTATTTTGAAAGGGAAATCTACCCTGTTGGTTTCAATTTTTTTAGCTTTTACCTCCAATTTGCGATTAAGTGATTTCTGCTGAGTGCTAACCACCACATTTGAAGAAAACAAGCTGTCCCTTTCCTGCAAGTGCATGTTTTACAAAACATCTGCAACACAAAATACATCTCTGGCCACAATTCCTATATGCACACAGACTCATGCTGTGTTGGTAGGCACAAAGCACAGGCTGCCCCTTTCCTGGGTCAGCAATCCTTACAGAACAACAACTTCACAAATTAAATCTCAGACAACAATTCCTATATGCACACAGACTCATGCTGTGTTGGTAGGCACAAAACACAGGCTGACCCTTTCCTGGGTCACCAATTCTTACAGAACTGATCCTTTTTTCAAATGTTCTGCCATTTTCCTCTCTTTTCCTTCAAAGTGATTTCTGCTAAATCCTAACCATCACAATTAAAAACAAGCTGTCCTTTTCTTTCAACTGCAAGTCTTACTTTTCAACAGCAACGCAAATTAAATCTCTGTCAATAATTCTTCTCTGCACACAGACTCATGGTTTGATGGTAGGCACAAAACAGTATTCCTCATTGTTACCAGTACACATTAACTTATGGTGAAAACATAGTCCTTAATATCTTACAGGTTCAAGACAGTTAAATATCTCCCAAACCTCAAAATGTAAAACATAACTTTTGAAGAAGATTCACAATTCTAATATTTATCTCAAAAATCACCACATACTTTCCCTCTCAAACTCATAACTCACCTTTAAAATTAGTTAGTTGTTTAAGAAATGTGCCACTCAAACAGCAGACTATCAGAGTCAGAATATCAGAGCTCTACACCTCTCTCCTCTCTGCAGAACCAGTAAATGGCAATGTTTCCCTCTCTTTTTTCACACATATACATGTTAATTTCCAATCTCAGTGCTTCCCACTTTTTTTCAAATGAAATCACACATTTCTATTGGTTGAAAACTTCAACCCCTTTCCAAATGTACCCTTCCCCCAACTTGACTTCTGCCTGCTACCATAGCAACAGGTCATGGAACACAGGTGTGAGCAGAGAGGTCAGAAGTTCAGCAGACAATGTTTCATTTCCAAAGAGCAAGAGTGTTTGACTTTTCAAACCTAACAGCAAATCCAAACTAATGTTCTTTGCTCACACATTTTTCTGAACCAATACAAAACATGCTTTTTAAAATTTAAACATACAGCCTAGTTTTTAGTGTAGAATGGTTTGAAACAGCCAATGAGTTCTTTTTATAAAAAAAAGTATGTGTGCCCCCATTTTTCAACTGTCTTTCATTTCTTATTGCCTTTCTACTGAAAGACACCTCCTGAGTGCATCCAGATCTCCTTTGAAGATGTTCACAGTGTGGATTGTAGGTCACAGCTATGTCTTCTGGAGTGAAAAATTTGCAGAAAAAAGAGGTATGGTGAGAGACCTTGCTTTGCCAAATGTAGACATTAAATGGATTGGTCAGAGAGGGTTAAAGTGGCACCAATTAATGCCTTTGGTGAAAACCTTTCTACATCTCCCACAGCCTAACCTTATTATTGTGCACTGTGGTGGTAATGACCTAGGCACTTTAACTGGGGTAGGTCTGGAAATGCTTATTAAGGACACCTTTGTGCAATTGATGTCGCTTTTTCCACAAACTGCTTTTGTATATTCTACCATATGCCAAAGGCAAAAGTGGAACTGGTCCAACCAATTTTGTCCGCAGATTGACAAAGCAAGGAAGCACGTCAACAAATCTATTTTTGCTTTCCTCAGAGACTATGGTATGGGTTCTATATACCACAACAACTTGCGTTACAACATGCAAGACATTTATAGAGGAGATGGTGTACACTTCACTGATGAAGGCAACAGAGTCTTCCTCTTGAACTTTAGACTCTGCATCGGTACTTACTTGTAGGTACCAAAAAACACACAATAAACAAAAGGGCTCTTTTTAGAGCCACCTTATATCTAAACACTTAAATGCGATTTTTTATTATTTTTTTTGTAAAGTTTTTTTTCGGGTGCGCACTGGGTGCGAGCACTCGGCGATATTTTTTTTTCAAAATATAAATCTTTTTTTTTGCCCTACAAGGTCCTACTGTGACCCCCTTACAATGCCTAGTGGGTCAATATCTCCCCACTCTGCCCCCTTTTCAAGTTCTCCCCCTTTGTTTATCACCCCCTCTTTATGCGAGAGACAAAATGGTGGCTGCCGCTTCCTGATTTCCACCGATTCGAATGTTTACTGACATCTAACAACCAATCAGAAGTGCGCTCGTGCACGGCAAGGTGCGCGCACAGGACTTGCTCAGTGCGTGCACGGTACGCGCGTACAGATATATATATTGATTTAAATGCTAATTTCTCAGGAAATACTGAACAGATTTACACCAAACCTGCAAAAGGCACTTCATGGACCTTATGGCTACCTCTCTGCCAAATTTCACATAATTCTGTTCAGCCGTTCGGGCTGTAGCTGCGACTAAAGTCCCTATGGAAAAATGCATGGGGAAAACGCGTTTTGGGACCCCCCTTTTTTCTCGGCCCCCGCTTGACGAATCCTCCCGAAACTTTCTGGGTAGGAGTTGAGCGGAGCGCCCCATTAGTTTTAAAAATTTCGCGAGGATTCGTCAACCAGCGCCAAAGTTATTCAAAATAGAATTTTGAGATTTCCTATGGAAACGCGGTCCTAACTATAACTACCTACTGGCGACCGCCAGTAGGTAATATATATATATATATATATATATATATATATATATATATATATATATATATATATATATATCCACCACACCTTTTCTTCGCGATTCCTTGCCACCGGAATCAGAAAGGAACGGACACCTCTTTCTGCGTACAACTTTCTTTATTTTCGTGCTCAGCCGCCATTACGCGTTTCAACCCCTAGAGGCCTTGATTACATCCTTCTTTCTTTACCTGCCAGTGAACAAGGACACCAATGTTTGAAATGCGTTAGGCTTCAGGAATTTCGAATTGGTGTGTGTGATCCTGTTTGCACTGTGGTCTTCATTAAAAAGGTGTTAATCCCCACAAGTGGCGTCTCCATAAAAGGCAACTTCTAATGATGGATATATATATATATATATATTCACTGAAAAAAACATAGGTGTCAGGGGCGTTATAGTTAGCTGGACTTTTCACTCGTACAAAACCATTGAAATTCCCCCGTTATAGTTAATTCAGCTAACTATAACTCGCGCGCCCGCAATGCACTGCTGATGACGTCACATATTAACTCACTCATGACATGGTCAGTGACATCACTGATGACATCTCAAATGACATCACTGATGACATCATCCAGTGAATGTGTGTTTTTCTGAAAATTAAATATGTTTTATATATGTATATCTCAAGGTCGATGGAAGAATAAATGGGTATATAAGTGTCTAAATGGATGATTTGTTTTTGAAAAATTGATTGTATAACTGTCTGATTAAGTGTATCTTAGTGAATATATGGCTTAGTGAGTAATGTTTAAATATGTAAATATCTGTATCAGTCTCTCACTTTGTGTATAAGTGGCTGCATGGGTTGGTGAGTAGCTACATAAGTGTCTATATAGGTTATTAGTTGTTTTTTGAGTATCAGTATGAGTGTCTGAGTGTCTGTATGGTTCGGTGGGGGTATTACGTAGTGCATAGGTGCATGAATGAGTGACTCACTGTTTGTATGTGTTGGAGATAGCATGTGTGCAGGACTGTATGGGTGGATGAGTGAATACTGTCTCAATAGTGTCTTTATGAGAAACTACATATGTTTTAAACTAGTTTATGTGACTATTGGTGTATTTAAGTGAGTATGTGTGAGAGTGAGAGATTGGAAGAGTTCCTGTATGAATAAGTATGTGTTTCTATAAGTGATTGTTTAAAAGACTAAGTATGTGTAAGTTTCTGTAGAAGTAAGTGTGGTGGTGTGTGTATAACTGTATATGCAAGCAAATGAATGTTTGATTCTTTATTAGCATGAGTGACTATGTGTGTGAGCAACTCTATGGATGAGTGGCGTTGTGTAACAGGATGTATAGGTGTATGAGTACATATGATGAGTGAGTACATGTATGAGTGACTGTATAGGACTGTTGGTGAATGATTGGATGTGTATGTGGATCTTAGAATTACTGAATCGGTTGTTGTAACTGGTATTGGTATGTCCATTGTTTTGAAAATTTTAGTTTCTATTTTTGAATGTGTGTATCAAAGGTTATATTAGGGTGAGAGGAGGTCTGCCACTCTCTCACAAGGATGATAACTAGCCCACTAGGTATCTCCAGTAAGCGCCACAGAGTTGCGTTGCAGAGAGGTGTAAAAAGGAGCGTGGCCTCAGAACACCTGTCTGCAACGCAGCTCCCTGGCGCATACTGGAGATTCCGGTTGGGCTAGTTGGGCCTCAGGACCCTCAGTATTGAAGGGGAATTAATTCCCCAACTTACAATTGGCCAGGCGGCGCGTTTGCAGAGTGCTGCAAGGAGGGGGGGTGGCCTCCGGCACGATGCCGGTCTTTTATTTATTTTATTTTTTTAAGAAGGAGGGTTGTGTGGCCCCTCTTCTTTTTTTAATTTATTGGCCCTGGGGACCCCATCCCCCAGGGCCTGCCCCCTAATTAAAAAAAAAAAAATTTGGCCGCGTGGCCCAACTCCCAAGGCCTTAATCGGCCCGGGGACCCCAACCCCAGGGGCATGGCCTTTTAAAAAAAAAAAAATTCTTTAGGCGGGGGGCTGTGTTGCCTCCCTCCTCAAGCCACTTATGACCCCGGGACCCCATCCCCCGGGGCTGGCCATTCTTTTTTATTATTTAAAAAAATATATATTTATAGAAACACCTAGGACATGCTGGACAAACCGTATATACCTATCACCATGACGATTTGAGTGATATTCATTAAAAGGCGACTATGCATACAATGAATCCACGTGGAATGTATTTACACTGCTAGTGAAGCTCTGACGTGTCTGACGCCCTACCGTGCCTAATCCCGATGCCCCCACCGGTGGGTACTCTCCAAGTAGACACCCTTGATGTTTATTTCTACAAACGTGGGTAGCTATTGATGGGCACATTTAATACACACGCACACCAAGACATTCAAAGGGGATTCAACAAAAATTCGACAAACTATGCAAGAAACCCCCCTCACGGTTAATAAAACACACATCCACCGCCGGATGTGTAATACTTTTTGTTTTACTCTCTGGAAAGGAGACGGACCTCACTTGAGAGTCACAGCGCGCTCCTGGCTGAGCCCAATGCTGTGTTACACCCACCAGGGCCCGCCGAGTGCCACACACTTCTGTGTTGTATTTCACCAGCTAGTGCGTATGCTATGACACTCTCTAGCCCATGTGCACTGTAACACCACCCCGTGAATATGTTATGCCACAGTTGCCTTCGCATGGGTTATATTGCCCCATCTAACGTGCCTTTCTCGATGCCTATGTTATAACGCACAGCGCTATGCCATACATATTACAATCTGGGATCCATATCTTTGTCACAGTGCATATGCAACATTACACTCCCCAGCACATATTTTATATTACAACTTTAGAGACTAGTTAGGTTTCACAACACTGCCCTGTGCATATTACACTCCAAGGCGCATATCGCATAGCATGCGCTAGTGCCTGTGCTATCTCGCGCTCTCCAATGAAACTGTCATTGCGTACAATGTATTACATATTATATTTCACGCCCCGGTTCATCTCATATCACACTTTTTGGTGCATAGTTTATACCATACACTATATCTAGTTTTCATTTTCAATCGTGCTCTCAGGACTATGTTCTATATAACACTGCGTTCACCTACCCTTTTCATGGGCATTACATTTTGCGATGGGGGGTGGAGGGTCAGGGGGTGTTTCTGCCAAGTGAGCCCAGAGTCACAGTCACAAACGTCCTTTTCTTCCTGAATAAAAGTGAGATTATGCTGCATACTTGTTCATATTTTAAGTAGTTCGCACAGACACACATTTTAAAAACAATAAAGTTCCTAATACCCACCTTCTCTGAACAGTTAGCTTGCTGCCCCATCCACCTCCTCCCTATCCTCTGTTGTCTGAATCCATGGACTAGCCTCCTCCCTCCTGCCATGCATGGTCTGATGTGCTGCCACTGCCCTCTATTTAGCATGATGTACCAGTCCACTCCTCCTGCCCTCCATTGCCCAATTCTATGCCCCATCATTGACCTCCTGCTTAGCCTCTGTGCTTAGCTTGCTGCCCCTATTCTCCTTCCCCCTGCCCTCCGATCTCTTTGTGCATGCCCCTGCTCTATCCTTTTTTCCCACCATGTTCCATGGACCTGCCACTCCTATCTACTCTGAGTGTTCTGTTGAGCTGCCACTCCCCTTCCACCTGCCTAGCATTGTCAGATGACTGTAACCTGTCCCTGCCACCTCCACCCTGCCTGTCCACATGCCATGCCCCTATCCCCTTCTTCCTGTACTCCATGGACCATTTTACTGCCACACTCTTCTGCCCTCCCTGGTCTGTTGTGCTGCAACAGCTCCTCCTGCCTGCCCCGCATGGTCTGTTGTGAGGCCCTTTTTCCTGAACTCTCTTGTCTGTGCCCAGGTGCTGATCCTCCCTTTTATCCTCCGTGGTCCTTTGTGCATGCCCCTGCACCCTCCTTCTTGCCCATCATAGCCATTGTGCTGCCACTAACCCTCCTGCTTGCCATGCATGGTCTTCTGTGCTGCCACGGCCCCTCCCACCTTCCCTGTGTGGTCAGCTAGCTGCCCCTGACCCCCTCCCACCTTCCTTCCATGGTCTGTGTGTATGCCATCATAGTCTCACTGTTGCTCTCCATGGTGTGTCTTGTTTCTTGTGCCCATCCTGCCTGACCTCCATGGTCATCTCTCTGCTCCTGCCCTGCCCCCTTGCCCTCAGCCCTCTGTTTCCATGTGCAGACCCCTATTCCCTCCCTCCTGGCTTGTCTGTTCCATTGTAATGCCCCTGATCCGTCCCTCCTGCCCTTTATGGTCTGTTATGCTGCAGCTTTCTCTCCTGTCTGTCCATTATGGTCAGATAGCTACCATTGCCTCTTTCCCCTCTGTTCTCTGTTGTCCATGTGCATGGTCCTGTCCCCTCCCTATTGCTTTCTATGGATTGTTGTGCTGCACTCCTGTCCCGCATGCCCTGTGTGGTGTATTGTGCTGCTGCAAACCCTGATGCCTGCCCTGTAGGGTCAGTTTGGTGCACCTCTCCATGTCGCTCCTGTCCTCTGTTATCCGAGTCCATGTCCCTACTCCAATTCCTCCTGCCTTCCATGATCCAATGTACCATACTTGCGAACATTTTGAACTTGGTAAGAGGGAGATTTTGAAAAAAAACTGGGGTATTGATTTTCCCCTTTGAGTTACATTGAAAAAGAGGAGATTGTAGACAGGAGACAGATCAAATAAAGCCCATTTGAGCTTAAAAACATTGGACGTTTCCTGGCTGAATCAGGTCTGTTGGCAGGTATGGTTGCACTACCACTGCCTCTTCCTTCTGCCCACAATGATCTATTATATTGCCACAGCCTCTCTTGCCAGTCCTGTATTGTTGGTTTGTTGCCCCTGCCCCCCTTTCCACTGCCCTCCATAGTCTGTTGTGCTGCCACTGCCCTTCCTGCCTGCCCAGTGTGGTCAAATTTTTGCCTCTGCACCCTCCTACCTGCCTTCAATTTTCAGAGTTCGTGCCCCTGGCCTCTGCCTCTCAACAGTATCCTAATGAACAACTAGATTGCTAACTTCTATATTTATTACAAAAGTGTGGAACGCCTGACGTCATCTTGATGTAATAAAAACTGTAATACCTAGAGCATTTCCTTTAGAAATTACATATATGAGAGGGTCTTATTTGCATCAAAATTATGGTTAGTGCTCTAAAAAACTAAAATGAGGACATATTTTCTGAGTTTTCAAATAGCGACAAAGCACTTTTAAATTATTTGTTGTCTTTATGTTTTTTTATCCAATTGACCACTTGATTGAATGTTGCACTTAGGGGAGAGGATATGGTGTTACTTCCAGGGCTGCAGACTTTGCAACTGGGGAACCAGTTTGGAGTTTCTGCTTCAGCTCAACATTCTGTGATTCTGGTCAAATCACTTAATCTCCCCATGTCTACAACCAAAATGAATTTGATCTTGTGTGATGTAACCAATGCTCATGTAAAGCACTCCAATACCTGACAAGTCTGCACTATATAAAACTGCAAAAACACAAAAAATAAATGTTTTGCACACTTCTGTCATTGGGCTACATCATGGCTACATCTGGGTGATATTTGTGCTGCATTTGGGCTCTTTTGTCTCTGGTGGCCATCTTGGGAGATTTATTTGTTATGAAGTTTCCTAATTTCCTCATTTACTGCAGTCTCTTTGCATCCATCAAGAAGGTATTCAGATATGTCACACATTTGCCATAAATTCTGAATGTTAGCACTCTAGTTGCTCATTAGATCACTGTAGTAAAGCTACTGCTCACCACGGAAGTCTGCTGCTGGTATTAAAAGTACATGTTTCAGACTGCATGTCAGAATTTTTTAATGAAATAGAAGAGGATTTGAGAAGTCACTCAAAATGTGCCCTAATTTTCTTTCTTCAGCACTAATCATAATTTCTATGGTAAAATGAACCCCCTCATTGTGTTCCTTTTTAAATTAAATGTTTTAAGTGTTGCCAGTTTATTCCAATCAAGATGGCATTGCTGGAGTGGGGTTTTCTCTTAAATTTGTATACCCTCTCCATTTTGCATGTTTAGATTAATAAGATTAATTAATTAATTGTAATTATACTAATGGTTTGCTGTGTGAATGAATCAACATTACTAATATAAGAAATATACGTGGGAATTGCAGTGGCATCGCCTAACTAATGACGTAAACTCAATTTGTATGCATATTAATATTATATATTCAGAAATTGCATGATTATATGTTGCTTTCATGATGTATCTGTGATTTGTGCTTTATTAATGTGATTATAACCCGCATTGAGTGTTGCTTCTGCTAGATAAATACATACACATATGGGTATTAGTAAGGGGATAACAGATTATTAGTCGTTTCTATGTATTAATTATATTTTTGTGTTTCTTTGCTTAAGTTAACCATTTAGTGGCCACAATATGGCCGACGTCCCTGTTAGACGAGAACAACTCCATTATGAGCATCTCTGGATGAAGTGCGCATGCGTCGCCATCAGCTGCCGCAGCCTTTGCATGACCCCGACTCAACTGTGACAACCAAGGCTATTTCCTGGGCTTATGGCCAAGCTGCTCTGAAAGAAACAATGAAAAGATACTATTGCGTGGATTGGAACTATATCTAAAGACACATTATATGTATGGGAAAGAAGTCGAACTTTCCCCAACGGACCAATCAAATTTGTTCAAACATTCAATAGTTACATTTTGGAATGTAAATTTACTATAAAAATGGTAGATTAGAGAGGGGCCTTAGTTAGCTTTTGCCTTTCAATTGTTCGAGACCCTTCAGAAGATTTGCGATTTACTGACGGAGAGGACGGTGACACTGCGGGACAGCTATTTCCAAAGGCTCTGACAGTATGAACCGATGACCGGGATTTTGACTTAGAGGGCGACTTTTAGCCAGAATAGGTAACTATGATGATCTAATTTGCTTGATTAAAACCCAGAGATTCGAATTCAATTATTTAGATAAAATTTAATATTCATTACAAAGAACTGTGTTGGGTCGTTATTATTTGAGAAAATGTATTTATGTAAATGATGTTATAGATTTCGTTATCACTTCAACCTGCAGCTAGTAGATCCATGGCCTATACATGGGAGGAGTACTAAAGGTGAATTTTAGATCTTTATGAATAGGGTTATGTGAGTACTCTCTCCCATTACAGCGAGTGGAACGATCACCTCTTTGAAACAGGTTATTCGATGGGTGTATGTTGGTGTTATGGGCCCCACCAGCGTATGTAGTATTGTTTGTGATCTATGACCTGTGACGAAGAGAGGGATTTTGCATTCCGCGCTGCAACAGTTTTTCTTGGTAGCAGAGATATGATTTACTACTGTTTTGGTTTAGTGATCATTGCTTGTAAATAGCTTATTGATTATTGATTGGTATTGATTTATGTACTAACACTATATGTTGAGTCGCGTCGAGTTATATGTTGTTAGCATGGCTTCTGGGATGTAGGAAGTCGGAAGTTTGTAACAGTTCCGTAGTAGAGCAGAGGTAAGCGCTGCTCTTGAGAAAGACGGAATTGTTGTAGCCCTGTAGGTACACTGGGGAAACGTGTGACAAGTGAAGTTGCACGGCGCATTGTCTGGGTTCGATTCGGCGGCATCGTCGTGTGTTGCCATTAGAAATATTCTCGGTGTGAGAGAAGTGTGTATGAAAGCAAAGGTTACCTGTGAAATTTTGGTCTTTAAGTACCAGGAAACCAATTGGCATACCAATAACGCTTATCACTGAAAAGGTAGCAGGTGTTCTCTGAGCTTGTTAGAAGGACAAAGTAGAGGGAAGCGCTGCTTTGTTAACGTGTGTCATAATTCTGTAGTAGGACAGACTGTTCGCTGTTCTCGGGAAAGACAGGATTCTGTGCGTATGTACTACATTTTCTTGTATGAACGAGTGTGAATGTAAGGCATTCGGGTTGATTGCGAAACTCTAGGTTTATTTCTAAAATGCCAGAGAAACAATCAGCTAATGCTTGCTAGAAGGGTGAAGTAGAGGGATGTGCTACTTTATCAACGGAAGTAACGATTCCGTAGTAGGGCAGAGGTAAGCGCTGCTCTCGGGAAAGACGGAATTCTCGTGAGAAAGGTCTATTGCTATTCTTTGGTTAGCGGAGCAGACAATGGAGATGTTTTAGTGTTGTAACTAATAGAATTGGAAAAAGTTGCAGTAAGAGTTCACGGAGCGGTCTTGTAAAGGAGGGGTAGACAGGAGCAGAACTGCCGCAGCGGCTGCTGACGTTAGAACGACCGCGCTGGGATTGGACAGTGGGTCAGAAGTGTAGAACGCTGCGGATTGGTGCGTTAGTGTGAAGTTGCGCTGGGATTGGAGAAGTACAGGGTGACGTAAACGCTCTTCATTGGTGCGTTAGTGTGAGTCGCGCTGGGATTAGAGGACTGAGACAGTGACGTAGACGCTCTTGATTGGTGCGTTATCGTGAAGTTGTGCTGTGAGTGGACGAAATAGCGGTACAGTCGTAAAAGACTAGCGACACACAAAAAACCAAGAAAATGTATTACCAGCCACCAGATAGAGAAAAGAAATCCTGGTTTGGTAAAGTTAAAAGGTGGTTCAAGAAGGACAAACAGGTCAAAACTAGGGAAGGACAGTTAATTCCTCCACCGAAAACCCCCGCAGTTCTAATGTTTGCGAAGTATGGATATCATACTTGTATTTGGGTAGATAATTGGGTAAAATATACCAAGGACGGTGAAGTCTTGACATTTCCAGAACATGGTTCTTTTAATTTGGCTGTTTTAAGCAACTTGCGCAAAAAAATGATGTACTTAGAACCAAGACCTAGACCGATGCAGTTTGAGGCATTGACAGAGTGGGAAGACGAAGCACATGAGCGAGAAAAACAGAGAAATGGTAGAGGTTACAGATATATGTTTGGCAGGTCATATCGACATGAAACGCATGATGATCGGATGAAAAGATGGAGGAATACAAGTATGACTGAGGGTTTGTTTCCTGTAAGAGCGGTAGGAGAGAATGAAGGTAGAAAATGTATGGAAAAGAGGAGTAATGTGGAATCAAGAGGTTACGGAGCAAATGATTCGGATGATGATGTGTTGGATGATGTGTTTTATAAAAATCCACCACCGTACCGACCAGAACCAGAAATGTTGACACCAAATGCCCCAATGAGAGAAACATTACGAATTATCAAGACAGAGACTATGTCACCAGATTTAGAAAAAAGAAACTCCATCAGAGAGGCAGAAAAGAGATTTGAGAATAAAATAGATAACGAAAATTCAACAGAATTGGCAAAAACCACTCTAGAATTAACAGAGAAAATAAGAGAATTAACTAAGAATCTGGAAGCTGTAACAGTCCCAGTGACTATAGGTCCAGTAATGCCTATTTTTGAGAAGCAAAAGGATAGCGAACATTGTTTAACGGTACCATACCGGAACAATAATATGGTCGAGAGTCCAGAACAAAGTCAAATTGAGAATCCATGGGGACCGACAGTAAATACGTTTGAACCACACGTTTCAAATAATCCCTTTATTAATCAGAATTATGCTGAAAGGAATAGAATGACAGTAGAAACGTTGTTAGAACCCCAAAGAAGTCCAGAACAGAGTAGTATAGAGAACCCAGTAGGACCATCTGTGGAAGAACTAAGTGAATGGTTAAAGGGGTTGCAGAGACAAAGATTTTCAGTCGATTGATGTGGCAAAATTACAGATGGTTTTGGAAGAATTGATTGTAGGGTCTATTCCGGTAGAAAAAATACAATTTTATCAGGATGAGGAGCTGTTATTCCTGTGTAAGAGTGTGACATGGAGAGCAAGGAATCTGCATGAAAGACTAGGAGAAGTTGCGAATGAAATGGGTATAGATATTGATAAGGTAAAAGCCTTACAGAAACCCTATCGAAAAAGACATTGAAAACCTGAACACCACAGGACAGATAGGTCAGATTAAGGACATAATCATTGTATTGAGAAAATGGGGAGATGTGGATAAATGGAGAAGTAAATGGTATAGAAAACGTAATGGTGCCTCAGACAGGACAGTTTCGGCACTCCCTGTTAGAGAAAAAGAAAAGGTAGCGACTGAATACCCCATGAGAGAGATCCCAGGAGGAGGATATGTACATGTCCCATGGACAAGACAGGACATTTTGTCATTTACGAATGATTTCCCTCGACTACACGAAAAGCCCGTTGAGTGGTACAGACAGGTAGACAGATTTGTAAAATTATCAAAATTATTGTGGATAGACTTAAATAGTCTGTTCGACATAATAGTACCAGCAGATTTGTGGTCTGAGTGCAAATTGATGATCAACTGGCCAACTCAGGAGTACCCTAGGGATCCTAAGACAGGAGCCCCAGACCCTGAAGTAATGAAAAAGTATGAACAGGTTATGGTATTTTTAAAAAACAAAGTGCCCCCTAAAGAGACAGATTGGGTAAAGATTGATCGAACGCATCAGGAAGCAAAGGAATCAGTACATGCATACTATGAGAGACTAATTCAAGCTTTTAAGCAGTTCAGTGGAGATGAGAACCTGAGTGATAAGGATTTGAGTCATTTCGTATACAGATTTGTATATGGTTTATGCCCAGAAATTGGTGACATGATAAAGCAGCATACAGTTGATTGGCAGAATAAGAAAATAGATGAAGTACTGAGACATGCTAAATATTTCAGTGACAAGATTGAGGCTAAACAGCGAAAATTGAAGGAAAAGGCAATGTGGGCACAAGTAAAGGTAGCAGAAAGGCAGGAAGCACAATTGGTCGAACAAGCAAATAACCCAGGAACTAAACCGAGATTTGGCCCAGGAAAAGGGAAAGGTAATATAGAAGAAGCTAAAAAGAAGTTCCCATGCCATAATTGCGGTAGGTTAGGGCATTGGAAATCCGAGTGTAAATACCCTCCAAATACTAATAATGAAAATGCATCATTGAATCCGCAGGTGCAGAATGAGGTGAGTGGTCAACTGCAGCAACAGCAGCAGGTGGTTACTTCACAGAATCAGGTGCCAAAACCACCTTTCCCGCAGAGCAGAAACACTCAGAAGTATAGTAATGAATCGGGATTCTACAATGAAGAACAGGTAAATAAACCGCCGCGCGCTCGCGCCGTTTCACAGTATTGGCTGCAACGCGATGAGAGTGACTCAGAGGAAAGGTATTGACGGTGCCGAAAAGAGGAAGAAGAGTGCGTACTTGGCGCAACTCTAGAAGTAGACCAGACAGGACCATTTGTAGATGGGAAGGTTAATGATGAAAATATTACTTTCTTAGTGGATACTGGTGCTACTCGATCAACTGTTCGATCAGCTGATGTTAAGAATCTTCCTCTTTCGGATGAAACAATCCAAGTGGTTGGTGTGTCCAACAAACAGTTAAAAACATTTTTGACAGAACCAGTGAAAGTCAGTATAGAGAAATTTACAGAAATGCACCGCTTTGTGGTGTGTGACACCAGTCCAGTGAATTTATTAGGTACGGACCTGTTGTGCAAGATGAATTGCACTATATTCTGTACTCCAGATGGAATAGCTTTTGAAACCCCAGATGAGGATGTGCTATATAAAATGACTATAGCTAATAGAGAAAATGAGTTAACTGAGACCTATGCAATATTTAACCCTGATGAATTACCTAAAGAATTAAAACAGTCAGTGAAGGCAGAAGTGTGGGATTTTACTGGAGAAGATGTAGGGTTAGTGAGAAATGTAGATCCAGTCAGGATAACTGTAAAGGAAGGAATAAGTTATCCAAACGTCCCTCAGTACAGATTGACACCGGAGATAATTGAAGGGGTTACTCCAATAATTGAGAAAATGATCAAGCAAGGAATTTACCGATAATGGGACTGAAAAAGCCTAATGGGAAAATCAGGATAGTGCAAGATTTGAGAAAGGTAAACAAAATTGTGGTGTCATGCTGTCCTATTGTGCCGAACCCATCAGTAATTCTGTACCAGATACCCCATTATGCGGAATGGTATACAGTAAATAATCTATGTCATGCATTCTTCTCTATCCCATTGCACCACGACAGTCAGCCAATTTTTGCATTTCGTTTTGGAGAGCGGATTTTGGCATGGTGCCGAATCCCACAGGGGTATACAGAGAGCCCCTCAATATTCAATCAATTGTTGAAGAAATCGTTGGAAAGTCTGCAAATGCCTGAGAGTTCAGTATTAGTGCAGTATATTGACAACCTTTTGGTGGCGTCGAAAACGCATGAAGTTTGCGAGGTAGACACAATAGCACTACTGAATCATTTGGCAGACGGAGGGTTGAAAGTGTCACCAACAAAATTACAGTATTGCCATAAAGAAGTGCAATATTTGGGACATAAAATTGAGAAAGGACTGAGAAAATTAACAATAGACAGAATCAGAATTATAAAAGGAATGAGAGCCCCCATGACCCAAAGAGAAGTGAGAAGTGAGATTGTTTCTGGGAATGGTCGTCAGTGGATTAGTAACTTTTCCTTGATTGCAAAGCCCTTAGTGTGATTAACAAGGAGTGATGTAAAAGATCCCCTTGAATTGAACAAGGATGAATTGGCAGCATTCAAAAAATTAAAAGAGCACTGGGCATGCCTGACTATGAGAAAGAGTTTGAGTTGTATTGCAGTGAGAGAAATGGATGTGCACTCTCTGTGTTGATCCAGAAGCATGGAAGATTGAGGAGACCAATCGCATATTTTTCCTTAATGCTTGACCCGGTGGCTGCAGCTTTACCTGGGTGTCTGAAAGCAGTGGCTGCAACATGTCGAAGTTTGGAGCAGAGTGAAGGTATTGTGATGGGGTATCCATTGAAAGTGTTTGTTCCTCATGATGTGGCGATTCCTTTAACAAGGAGTCGTACTCAGTATATGACGCATAGTCGGCTAACTAAGTATGAGAAGGTCATATTAGGTGCAACGAATGTGAGCCTTGCGAGATGTGTGAATGTGAATCCTACAACGTTGTTCCCTGATGCTGAGAATGTGGAAGTGAGAGATGAAGCAGATCATGACTGTTTGGATGTGCTTGAGTATTGCACAAAGCCACGACCAGATATAAAGGATGTACCACTGCCTGAGACTGATTTTGTGTTGTTTGTTGATGGGTCATGTTTGAGAACAGATGAAGGAGTGCTAAGCGCAGCATATGCAGTATGCACGGTTGCAGCAGTGATGGAAGCATCTTATCTAAAAGGAGTGAGGTCAGCTCAAGTAGCTGAACTTGTTGCTTTGACCAAAGCAAGTAAAATTGGGAAAAGTGTGAGAGTGACTGTGATAACGGACAGCCAGTATGGCTTCGGGGTCGTCCATGATTTTGGCCAGCTTTGGCTGCAAAGAGGTTTCCTGACCTCAAGTGGAACCCCTATAAAGAATGCTGAAGTGGTTGGGAAGTTGATTGAGGCGATACAGCTGCCTAAACAATTGGCTGTGGTAAAATGTGCTGCCCATAGTCAGGGAAGCAATTACATCACTACTGGGAATAGGTATGCTAATGATACGGCACAATATTGTGCACGGAACCAGAATTCAGTCAATCGGGCTAAGGAGAGAGAAATGTCTTCTTGCTCAGTAATGTTTACTAACGCAGTAGGAACCTGGGAGGAAGTGAGACAATTGCAGGAAGAGTCAGGGGATGAGGAAATGAAACAATGGATAAAAGCAGGGTGTGCACCAAGAGAGAAGGACCGTGTGTGGGTCTATTGAGATGGAAGACCAGTAATGCCTGACAGCATGATGTCTACAATGGCACGTATGTATCATGGCCAGGGACACATAGGGAGAGACGCCATGATAAGGTCTTTTAAGCAGACCTGGTACAATCCAAAATTCAGACTTGTAGCAGAAAGCCTGTGTCAGAGATGTCTGATATGTCAGAAATACAATCCTGGGAGAAAGACAGTGGTGAGTCTAGGGACCATAGGCCAGGAAGGTGGACCTTTTACCAGAATGCAGGTTGACTTCATTGAAATGCCTCCATGTAACAGACTGAGGTATGTCCTGGTTGTAGTTTGCCTGTTCTCCAGGTGGGTGGAAGCATACCCAACAAGAAGAAATGATGGGTTGACAGTGGCAAAGCTACTTTTGAGAGAATTCATCCCTAGGTTTGGGTTCCTAGTGACTCTTGAATCAGACAGAGGAGGACATTTTCATAACGAGATTGTAAAATTGATTAGCGAAGCATTGAATGTACAACAGAAACTACATTGTGCCTACCGGCCAGAGGCTTCTGGTGTGGTTGAACAGATGAATGGTACAATCAAAAACAGAATTGGGAAAATGTGTTTAGCCACTGGTATGATATGGCCTGATGTCTTGCCTCTAGTTCTAATGACCATTAGAGCAACACCAGACAGAACCACAGGGTTAAGTCCTCATGAAATAATAATGGGACGAGCGATGAGGCATGTTTATATTCCAATCAACAAGCTGATGACAATAACTGATGACATGGTGTTGGAATACTGTAAAGGCCTGGCTGACGCAGTTCATTCTGTTTTTCATCAGGTTGGAGCCGTTGCCACCACCCCTGAAAGGAAGCCAGCCCATGATCTGAGCCCAGGAGACTGGGTAAGGATAAAAGTCCACAGAAGAAGAAACTGTTTGGTTCCAAGGTGGGGAAAACCAAGACAAGTCATTCTGACCACAACAACAGCTGTGAAGTGTGCTGGAGTGAAAAACTGGATCCATGCAAGCCATACTTTGAGGATACCAAATCCAGTTGACAGCAAAAGAAAAGAGTACTATGACGAATCAGAGTCAAGTACTGAATCAGATAACGAAGAGCCAAGAACACAAGAAAATCCTGAAAGGGGTGAAAAGGAACCTGATCAGATATTAGTCCCCAGAAGTATCTCTCTGAGAAGACGATTGCAGATTTTTGATATCAGTTCAGATTCTGAAGACGAACAGGGAAGTCAAGGTCTCAGAAAAGAACACAGAAAGGAGAAAGGAAAAGACAACCAAGAAGCAGTGAAAGAAATTCGAGAGAAGGAAGTTTCAGATGAAAAACAAAGAGAAATTCCACCCGAAATAATAGATCAAAGTGGAATAGGGACAGGTACAGAGAGAGAGGGACAGATTGCGGAAGACCCCCGAGGAGGTGTAGGGAACTGCAACATCAAGCTAGGTGAAGGGACAAGTATCCAGCAGGAAGATTGCGTGTCGGAGCCCCGAGGAGGGACAGAAGTAGGGAAAACAGTGGTGGAAAAAGAAGTTGTCGAAAAGAAAAAGCAAGTTGAGACAGAATCTGAAGAGAGTGAAAATGAGATACCAGAAGGATGAGTTCTAAGAAAAAAGAGCTTGGAGAGAGGAAAAGAACAATAAAGAAAGTAAACAGAAAAGAGTCAAAAAGGATGAAGTGTTCCCAAATAAAATAAAGAGATTGAGATATCGGCTGACACGAGTAAAATCACCAAGAGAAGATCAGGTGAATAAAGTGACAAGCCAAGACAAATCAAAAGAAAAAGAGGTTAGTCAAGAAGAGGGGAAAAGAACAAGAAAACCCAACTAGAAGTATAAGTCACCAGAATGGACGTATGTGGCACTGCCTGAAACGGAGGAAGAGGCAGATAGTCAAGGAAATCCAAAGGAGGCTGTACTGAAAGTGGTTGAAGAAGAGGAAGAAGCAGGAATCCTGAGAGTTATCTTATCCGACATTGGAGAAGAAGAAACGGAAGATCAGGAAATTCTGTATTTGGATGAACTGATGAAATGCCAAACTGAGAAAAATTTGAAAACTACTGATGAAGAAGTAACAATTGAATCAAACGATAGATACTGGTAGAACTAAGTAGGGCCTTAGAGGCCTAATTTTAGAGAACTAGTGGTGAAATAAAAGAGGCTAAGTCAAAAGACACAGTCCAAACTAACAAGATGGCTAACATAGAAAGTAGCAAAGGAAAATGTACATTCATGAAGAGATGGTGTAAAATGTGTTGATGTTGTACAGGATTATTAATGCTTCTATGGAGCATACTTGCTCTAATAATTTCTTTTAAGGTCACTATAGATACATTAGAAGGACACACTGAGAACATTACTAACATAAAAAAGATTCCAAAGGTAGTTCCGACTAGAATCGATAATAACTATTTACATAAGGATAGTTCTATTAATGATTTTTCAAATAATGTGTTTTCAAAGTTATTGTATGAATATGTAAAGACCATGGACGTAAGGGATTGCTACGTCTGTATGCAGTTACCTGCTTCTGTGTCAGAAGGAGTGACATATCATCACCTTCCAGCAACATATGGAATAGCATGTAGTGTGATAGCAAGCTTATTTTATGAAACAGGTAAATTAGAATATTATTATTCAGATGTAGATAAAAAATTTTTGCAAGTGCCTGCTATTAATAAACTAAACAAAGTGAGACCTGCTAAGGTGTTAGGTGAATTTTTCTCAGTAACGAAGGAGCTAACATTAGAGTATATATTTACAAATAATTTGACATGCAGTTTGAAGAATAAAGAAAAGACATTCCTAGACATAGTTGAGGAAAGGAGATTGAAAATGAGAAGAAAGGGATCTGAAGGAAAAGGGGAGAAAACAGTCTGGGATGTAGAAACGGAAAAACATATGAAGGGAGAGTCTAATCAAACTATGGCTTTAGATTGGCCTCAGAAAGGGAAACTGTGTATCAGAAGAAATCAAACAGCATATGATAATCATTTTGTAGGGAATAGTGAGTGCCATGATACATATCGAATCATAGGTGGATGGGGATTTAAAGGTGGAAGAGATCCAGTCTTTCCTGGACTTTATTTTATCTGTGGGAACAGGGCATATTATCGTTTGCCAGACCATTGGTATGGCACATGTTACGTAGGCCTGGTCTTTCCAAAAATCTTTCACATGGACAGAGATAAAGATGGTGTACATAGGTTAGGTAATCAATTAACACGTAGTAAAAGAGAATCTTGGGCAGAAATTGCAGGGAACATTTTTGGAGCATTGATACCAGCAGTGGGAATATCTCTGAATGCGAACAATATTAGAAGATTATCAACAGTAGTGGATCGCTTGTCAACAAGCACCGCTGGAGGATTTTTATAGGTTAATACTGAAATGGTTGCCATGCGTGCTATGGTAATGCAAATTCGACTTGCCCTTGATATCTTATTGGCAACAGAGGGTGGAGTCTGTGGAATGCTGAAAGTTCAACATTGTTGCACGTTCAATCCAGACGAAAGCAAAGACCAAAAGGTTTACATTCAAAATATTACTGAATTGCATGATGAATTTGTACCACTGGAGGTTGAAAGTGTTTGGGAAAAGATTGGGAAGAAAATTGCTGCTATTAAAAATTTCTTAATAAAAATAGGTATTACAGTTATAGGTAAGATCTTATTCCCATTAACTTGTGTGATGTTCGTCTTACTAATATTAAGATTAGGATGTATGTGTTGTAGAAACAAGAAAACAAAGAATAAACTAAAAAGAGAAAAACTAAAAATAAAGAAGGATGTAGATGGAGACTTAACAGAGATAACTTTAGAAGAGTGGAAAGAAAGTTTGTATAAAAAAGCAAAAAGAGATGAAGAAGAAACTGAACTATAATTAAGAGCAAGAATACATTTCAATTTTCCGTAAAAGGGTGAATCAAATTAGTGTTGTGGTGGTGATAAAATCACCAAAGGGGGGATTGCTGGAGTGGGGTTTTCTTTTAAAATTGTATACCCTCTCCATTTTGCATGTTTAGATTAATAAGATTAATTAATTAATTGTAATTATACTAATGGTTTCCTGTGTGAATTAATCAACATTACTAATATAAGAAATATACGTGGGAATTGCAGTGGCATGGCCTAACTAATGACGTAAACTAAATTTGTATGCATATTAATAATATAAATTCAGAAATTGCATGATTATATGTTGCTTTCGTGATGTATCTGTGATTTGTGCTTTATTAATGTGATTATAACCCGCATTGAGTGTTGCTTCTGCTAGATAAATACATACACATATGGGTATTAGTAAGGGGATAACAGATTATTAGTCGTTTCTATGTATTAATTATATTTTTGTGTTTCTTTGCTTAAGTTGACCATTTGGTGGCCACAAAATGGCCGACGTCCTTGTTAGACGAGAACAACTCCATTATGAGCATCTCTGGGTGAAGTGCGCATGCGTCGCCATCAGCTGCCGCAGCCTTTGCATGACCCCGACTCAAGTGTGACAACCAAGGCTATTTCCTGGGCTTACGGCCAAGCTGCTCTGAAAGAAACAATGAAAAGATACTATTGCGTGGATTGGAACTATATCTAAAGACACATTATATGTATGGGAAAGAAGTCGAACTTTCCTCAACGGACCAATCAAATTTTTTCAAAAGTTCAATAGTTACATTTTGGAATGTAAATTTACTATAAAAATGGTAGATTAGATAGGGGCCTTAGTTAGCTTTTGCCTTTCAATTGTTCGAGACGCTTCAGAAGATTTGCGATTTACTGACGGAGAGGACGGTGACACTGCGGGACAGCTGTTTCTAAAGACTCTGACAGTATGAACCGATGACTGGGATTTTGACTTAGAGGGCGACATTTAGCCAGAATAGGTAACTATGATGATCTAATTTGCTTGATTAAAACCCAGAGATTCAAATTCAATTATTTAGATAAAATTTAATATTCATTACAAAGAACTGTGTTGGGTCGTTATTATTTGAGAAAATGTATTTATGTAAATGATGTTATAGATTTCGTTATCACTTCAACCTGGTAGTAGATCCATGGCCTATACATGGGAGGAGTACTAAAGGTGAAGTTTAGATCTTTATGAATAGGGTTATGTGAGTACTCTCTCCCATTACAGAGAGTGGAACGATCACCTCTTTGAAATAGGTTATTCGATGGGTGTATGTAGGTGTTATGGGCCCCACCAGCGTATGTAGTATTGTTTGTAATCTATGACCTGTGACGAAGAGAGGGATTTTGCATTCCACGCTGCAACAGCATCATGTGTGCCATACTTTTGTCATAAGTAAGACAGTAAGCGTTCTAGTTGTTCTTAAGAGCACTCTGAGACATTCTGTCATTGGGCTATATTTGGGCTACATTTGGGCTCTTTTGTCTCTGGTCGCCATCTTGGGAGACTTATTTGTTATGAAGTTTCCTAATTTCCTCATTTACTGCAGTCTCCTCAGTAGGAAATACTTTCAGTTTTTTACTTTGGTTCCATCAAGAAGCCATTCAGATGTGTCACACATTTGCCATAAATTCAGAATGTTAGCACTCTAGTTGCTCATTAGATCACTGTAGTAAAGCTACTGCTCACCAGGGAAGTCTGCTGCTGGTATTCAAAGTGCATGTTGCAGTCTGCATGTCAGAATTTTTTAATGAAATAGAAGAGGATTTGAGAAGTCAAAATGTGCCCTATTTTTTCTTTCTGCAGCACTAATCATACTTTCTATGGCAAAATGAACCCCTCATTATGTTCCTTTGCAAATTAAATGTTTTCAGTGTTACCAGTTTATTCCAATCAAGATGGCTTCAGGTGTGCCATACTTTTGTCATAAGTAAGACAGTAAGCGCTCTAGTTGTTCTTAAGAACACTCTGAGACATTCTGTCATTGGGCTATACTTGGGCTACATCTGGGTGATATGTTTGCTACATTTGTGCTCTTTTGTCTCTGGTGGCCATCTTGGGAGACTTATTTGTTATGAAGTTTCCTAAGTTCCTCATTTACTGCAGTCTCCTCAGTAGGAAATACTTTCAGTTTTTTACTTTGGTTCCATCAAGTAGGCATTCAGATGTGTCACACAATTGCCATAAATTCTGAATGTTAGCACTCTAGTTGCTCATTAGATCACTGTAGTAAAACTATAACTACCTAACTACCTACTGGCGACTGCCAGTAGGTAATATATATATATATATATATATATATATAGATATATATATATATATAGATATATATAGATATATATATAAGTATATTATCTACTGGCGGTCGCCAGCAGATAGTTATAGTTAGGACCGTGTTTCCATAGGAATTCTGAAAATTCTATTTTGAATAACTTTGGCGCCGGTTGACGAATCCTCGCGAAATTTTCAAAACTAATGGGGCGCTCCGCTCAGCTCCTACCTTGAAAGCCTCGGGGTGATTCGTCAAGGGGGTGCTGAGAAAAAAGGGGGGTCCCAAAACGCGTTTTCCCCATGCATTTTTCCATAGGACCTTTAGTCGAAGGTACAGCCCGAACGGCTGAACAGAATTACTTGAAATTTGGCAGAGAGGTAGTCCTCAGGTCAGGGAAGTGCCTTTTGCAGGTCTGGTGTCAATCTGTTCAGTATTTCCTGAGAAAATAGCATTTAAAAGCATATAAATATCTATACGCGCGCACCATGCGCGCACGATGCGCTCACGGTGCCGTTCGCGAGCAAAATTCTGATTGGTTGATAGATGTCAGTAAACATTCGAATTGGTCGAAATCAGGAAGTGTCGGCTGCCATTTTGTCTGTCGCACTGAAAAGGAAAGGTGTAAAAAAGGTGTAAAACGTAAAAAGGGAACAGGGGAGATAGTTCCTGACCCCCTAGCCTTTGGTATGGGTTCACAGAAGGACCCCCAAGGGTGAAAAAAACATTTTATTATGTTTTTAAAAAATTGCGGGGTGCGCGCACGGTGAAAAACCTTGAAAAAAAAAAATTAAAACAAACACATAACTTAGCATTTAAAAAACCGTACAAATTCACTTAAAAAACCATAGGTTTCACACACGTTATAGTTAGGAATTACCATTTAAAAAACCTTGCAAATTCACTTAAAAAACCATAGGTTTCACACAGGTTATAGTTAGGTGGACATTTCACTCGTAAAAAACCAATGAAATTCCCCCGTTATAGTTAGTTCAGATAACTATAACTCGCGCGACCGCCACTCTATCACAAGGATGATGTCATCAGTGATGTCATGAGTGATGCCATTGACCATGTCATGAGTGATGTAATGTGTGACGTCATGAGCAGTGGATTGCGGGCGTGCGAGTTATAGTTATCTGAACTAACTATAACGGGGGAATTTCATTGTTTTTTACGAGTGAAATGTCCACCTAACTATAACCTGGGTTTCACACATGTTATAGTTAGCTGGACATTTCACTCGTAAAAAACCAATGAAATTCCCCCGTTATAGTTAGTGCAAGCAACTATAACTCACGCGACCGCAATCCTCTGCTGATGACGTCAGATATTACATCACTGATGACATATGTTTCTTTATGAAAAATAAATATTTGTAATATATGTATAGCTAAAGATTAATGGAAGAAGACATGAGTAAATAAGTGTCTAAATACAGTGATGTAATATCTGACGTCATCAGCAGAGGATTGCGGTCGCGTGAGTTATAGTTGCCTGCACTAACTATAACGGGGGAATTTCATTGTTTTTTTACGAGTGAAATGTCCAGCTAACTATAACATGTGTGAAACCTATGGTTTTTTAAGTGAATTTGCAAGGTTTTTTAAATGCTAATTCGTAACTATAACGTGTGTGAAACCTATGGTTTTTTCAGTGAATATATAAACATATAAATATAATCTGCATATCTATATAAATATAAATTCATGCAAACATATACATTTATGCATACATATGCATGGTATGTACATGAAAGTTTGAAAAACTCTAATACAAGCAAAGCTAAAAAGCCACCTAATTACAAACAGAATTGCATTAACTTAGACGAGGGCGAGACCTATTGCATTTTCAGTGCTTGTTTACTTTGATTCCATCAAGAAGGCATTCAGATGTGTCCCACATTTTCCATAAATTCTGAATGGTAGCACTCTAGTTGCTCATTAGATCACTGTAGTAAAGATACTGCTCACCAGGAAAGTCTGCTGCTGGTATTGAAAGTGCATGTTTCAGTCTGCATGTCAGAATTTTTTAATGAAATAGAAGAGGATTTGATAAGTCACTCAAAATGTGCCCTAACTTTTCTTTTTTCCTCACTAATCATAATTTCTATGGCAAAATGAACCTCCTCATTGTGTTCCTTTTAAATTAAACTACTCACTCTCTACTACTCACTCGCTACTACTTTCTACTACTCACTATCTACTACTCACTTTCTACTACTCTCTACTACTCTACTACTCTCTACTACTCACTCTCTACTACTCACTCTCTACTACTCTCTACTACTCTCTACCACTCACTCTCTACTACTCTACTACTCACTCTCTACTACTCTCTACTACTCTCTCTCTACTACTCTCTCTCTCTACTACTCCCTCTCTACTACTCTCTCTACTACTCACTCTCTACTACTCACTCTCTACTACTCTCTACTACTCTCTACTACTCTCTACTACTCTCTACTACTCACTCTCAACTACTCACTCTACTACTCTCTCTACTACTCACTCTACTACTCACTCTACTACTCTCTACCACTCACTCTCTACTACTCTCTCTCTCTACTACTCACTCTCTACTACTCACTCTACTACTCTCTACTACTCTCTCTGCTACTCACTTTCTACTACTCTCTACTACTCACTCTCTACTACTCACTCTCTACTACTCACTCTCTACTACTCTACTACTTTCTACTACTCTCTCTACTAGTCACTCTCTACTACTCACCCTCTACTACTCTATACTACTCTCTCTCTACTACACACTCTCTACTACTTGCTCTCTACTACTCACTCTACTACTCACTCTCTACTACTCCCTACTACTCCCTACTACTCACTCTACTACTCACTCTCTACTACTCTCTACTACTCTCTCTACTACTCTCTACTACTCACTCTCTCTACTACTCTCTCTCTACTACTCACTCTCTACTACTCACTCTCTACTACTCTCTACTACTCACTCTCTACTACTCTCTACTACGCACTCTACTACTCATTCTCTACTACTCATGCTCTACTACTCTCTCTCTGCTACTCAGTCTACACTACTCACTCTCTACTACTCTCTACTACTCACTCTCTAATACTTACTCTCCACTACTCCCTCTACTACTCACTCTCTACTACTCTCTACTACACCCTCTACTACTCACTCTCTACTACTCTCTACTACTCTCTACTTCTCACTCGCTACTACTCTCTACTACTCACTCTCTACTACTCACTACTACTCTCTCCTACTCACTCTCTGCTACTCTCTCTACTACTCTCTACTACTCTCTCTACTACTCTCTCTCTACTCTCTACTCTCTATTACTCATCCTCTACTGTCTACCTCTCTACCTTTCTCTACCTCTCTCTCTCTACTACTCTCTACCTCTCTACCTCTACCTCTCTACCTCTACCTCTCTACCTCTACGTCCCTACCTCTACATCTCTACCTCTCTCTACACGCACACATATGCACATATATGCATTTATATATATGTATGTGTATATATGTATATACATACATATATAAACATATATATAATCTGCATATCTATATAAATACAAATATAAATGCATGCATACATATACAGATATGCATGTTATTTACATGAAATTTTGAAAAACACTAATAAAAGCAAAGCTAAAAAGTCACCTAATTACAAACAGAATTGCTCTAACTTAAACGAGGGCGAGACCTATTGCATTTTCAATGCTTGTTTACTTTGGTTCCATCAAGAAGGCATTCAGATGTGACACATTTGCCATAAATTCTGAATGGTAGCACTCTAGTTCCTCATTAGATCACTGTAGTAAAGCTACTGCTCACCAGGGAAGTCTGCTGCTGGTATTCAAAGTGCATGTTTCAGTCTGCATGTCAGAACTTTTTAATGAAATAGAAGAGGATTTGAGAAGTCAAAATGTGCCCTAAGATTTCTTTCTGCAGCACTAGTCATAATTTCTATGGCAAAATGAACCCCCTCATTTTGTTCCTTTGCAAATTAAATGTTTTAAATGTTACCACTTTATTCCAATCAAGATGGCTGCAGGTGTGTTATACCTTTGTCATAAGTAAGACTGTTAGCGCTCTAGTTGTTCTTTAAAACACTCTGGGATTTCTGTCATTGGGCTATACTTGGGCTACATCTCGGTGATATTTGTGCTACATTTGGGCTCTTTTGTCTCTGGTGGCCATCTTGGGAGACTTGTTATGAAGTTTCCTAATTTCCTCATTTACTGCAGTCTCCTCAGTAGGCATACTGTCAGTTTTTTTAATTTGATTCAATGAAGAAGGCATTCAGATGTGTCACACATTTGCCATAAATTCAGAATGTTAGCACTCTAGTTGCTCATTAGATCACTGTAGTAAAGCTACTGCTCACCAGGGAAGTCTGCTGCTGGTATTGAAAGTGCATGTTTCAGTCTGCATGTCAGAATTCTTTAATGAAATAGAAGAGGATTTGAGAAGTCACTCAAAATGTGCCCTAATTTTTCTTTCTGCAGCACTAATCATACATTCTATGGCAAAATGAACCCTCTCATTTTGTTCCTTTTTAAATTAAATGTTTTAAATGTTACCACTTTATTCCAATCAAGATGGCTTCAGGTGTGCCATACCTTTGTCATAAGTAAGACTGTTAGCGCTCTAGTTGTTCTTTGGAACACTCTGGGAAGCTGCAGTAGAACACAAAGGAATCAACTGACAGTCTCTGCCCTTGTTGGATGTACATGTTTTACTGAGAATGTCAGACTTCATTCTCACATGACTGAGAAAGATAATGTGAATTTACAGAAAATATGCTCTCAGTTTAGCTTGTAGATCACCTTCCAAACCTCTGTGGGAAAAGCATGTGAAAATAGTTTTCTCTCAAACATGATTCATGATATCCCAGCAGAAGGCTTTTTCACATGGTAAAATCACCTTAGAACATACTACAATTCCTAAAATGAGTATGGTACCATCAACAAATGATTTATAATGTAACTAAAGTCTTACAACCTTCTATTAACTGCAATGCTTTTTAATGAGGTGCTATCATGTATATTGGTCCCAAGATGGCTGCCAACACTTCTTGGATGAAGTGCTGACAGCCAATCAGATCTCACAATGAGATGTGTGGTTAGGCTCCGCCCAGATATGTATATCATTTTACTTTTGATTTTCTCAGGAACTACTGAACGGATTTACACCATATATGCAAAAGGCACATGCCTGACCTGAGGACTACCTCTTTGCCAAATTTCAAGTAATTCTGTTCAGCCGTTCTGGCTGTAGCTGTGTCTAAAGGTCCTATGGAAAAATGCATGGGGAAAACGCATTTTGGGACCCCCCCTTTTTTCTCAGCCCCCGCTTGACGAATCACCCCAAGACTTTCAGGGTAGGAGCTGAACGGAGCGCCCCATTAGTTTTGAAAAATTCGCTAGGATTCGTCAACCGGCGCCAAAGTTATTCAAAATAGAATTTTGAGATTTCCTATGGAAACTAGGTTGTAACCATAACTATCTACTGGCGACCGCCAGTAGATAATATGTATATATATATATTCACTAAAAAAAACATAGGTTTCAGGGACGTTATAGTTAGTTGAACATTTGACTCATATAAAACCAGAGAAATTTGTCTGTTATAGTTAGTTGAGCTAATGATGTCACATATTACATCACTCATGACATGGTCAATGACATCACTGATGACATCACTGATGACATCTCAAATGACATCACTGATGACATCACTCATGACACCATCCAGTGAATGTGTGTTTCTAGAAAATGTAAATATGTTTTATATATCATCATGATAACTTTATTTCGGTTGCAGGACCATAAAAGTACAATAAAATATATACAAGTACAAAAATAAGATCATAAATAAGAAGATGTAAATTTAAGAAACAATTATTAAACAATGAGTTATCATGGTCAGTTAATAAAAAAATAAAAACTGATAGGCCATTACTATGGATTAATAAAACTCATTCGTCTCCTTCACATAGCAAATAGGAAACGGGAAACTGCATAGACAATAAGTGGGTTGGTATCGTAGGTTAGAACTCTTCGAGCTTGTACACATTTTCTGAGGCCTAATATTTTGCACAATATTATATATATATATGCCAAGGTGTATTGAAGAATGAATGCATTTTCAAGTGCCTAAAGGAATTTTTTTGTATGTGTGTGACTGACTGTATAAGTGAGTGATTGAACGTGTCTTACTGAATGCATGGGTTACTGACTAAACTGTGTAAAAGTCTGTATTAGTCTCTCCATTGGTGTGTAAGCAACTGCATGGGCTGCTGAATACCTACATGAGTGTCTATATAGGTTATTGATTTGTTGTCTGAGTATCTGTATGGGTCCCTGAGTGTCTGTGTGGGTGTATGAGTCTGTGCATAGATGTCTGAGTAGGTGATTCAGTGGTTGTATAGATTAAGTGCATCTGGAAAGGGCTGTATGGGTGAGTTAGTGTGTCTATGGGTGTGTTGGTGAGTGAATAAATGTCTCAGTTGTATATCTGTGACTAACTACATATGTTTTAAGCCACTATATGTGAATGTTGGAGTATATAAATGAGTATACGTGAGACTAAGTTATTTCAAGAGTGGGTGTATAAATAAGTGTCGGCTTCTATCAGTGATTGTATAAGACAGTAAATATGGGTTAGCATCTGTATAAATAAGTGGTGTGGTATGTCTAAAAATAACGAAGTTGGTGTGTAGAACTGTATACATGATTAAATGGGTATGTGATTCATTCTTTGCATTACTGACAAGGTGTGTGAGTAACTCTACGGATGAGTGGCAGCATGTGACTGCATGTATAGATGTATGAGTGAATATTATAGTCCTCTATTGATGAGTAACTACATGTATAAGTGACTGGATGTGTGTGTAGACCTAGGAAATAGTGAGTGCTATGTAGTATATGGCATTCTTCTGTGTATGGTTTCAAAAATAGTAGTCAGCATTTTAGAACGGGTGTATCAAAGTTTATATTAGAGCATCAGTATGTGCATCAGATTGTCACGTGGATGATGTCATGAGTGATGTCATGAGTGATGTCATTTGAGATATCATCAGTGATGTCATCAGTGATGTCACTGACCATGTCATGAGTGATGTAATATGTGACATCATCAGCAGTGCATTGCGGGCGCGCGAGTTATAGTTAGCTCAACTAACTATAACAGGCAGATTTCTCTGGTTTTATATGAGTCAAATGTTCAACTAACTATAACGTCCCTGAAACCTATGGTTTTTTAAAATGAATTTCTAAGGTTTTTTAAATGCTAATTTCATATTTTAATGTTTATAAAACCTATATTTTTTCAATTATATTTTTAAATATTTTGGAACTCTATTATACTTCTTGTTTTTAACTTTAAAAATCATGTACTGTTTTATATCTTCCCCAAAAAATATGTATATATTTTTATTTTGGGGAGAAAACTGCACTCCCATACCAGTAGCGTACCAAGCTCCATCACCACACAAATCCTATCCGCCACATTGCTAAACTCGTAAAGGATGCGCATTTCGTATCCGACGAGTTCGTGGCACCGCGTCCCGCGTCACATCATATACGCATGAAGTCACCCCAGGTACTACTTTGGTATCCGACGGGTACGCAGTACCGAGCCACGTGTTACGTCATGTACATATGGGGTCGCGCCTGCTGCTCGTTGCGTATTCGACGAGTACATGCTGCCAGGCCCTGTGTTACGTCACAGACGTATAGTATCACGCCGGGTATGCCATTCCCTTTTTTTTTTGTCTCAAAAGTATATCTAAATAACTTTAAACAGTATAAGAGAGCATGCGAAAATCTAAATTATTTTAAACATTTATATATTTCTAACTGTAATAAACTTATATTATGATAAATATATTTTGTCAAAAACGCGTCGGGTGCGGCCTCCTTGCGCGCTCATTGCGCGATTGCCATGTGACCTTAAAAAAAAGCATTTGATTGGTTCATAACATTTCCCATTGTAACAGTTGTACGACCCGACCCATTTTACTCATTCTCTCTACAGAGTTTGATGAGAGACATCTCTTCTGCACATCCTAGATCACATGCCATCTCATTAACAATAGTTTCCGCCCTCCCGACACATGCTACACTAATCTAAATTGCACACTCTGCGAGGTCAAAACTACAAAAGAAACACACATAAGTACATTTCCTGGCCAGGCAGGAACTGAACAACGCCCAAGTCCCCGGAATAATTATTCACACCCCTACGCTGGCCTGGCGTACGCAAGCCCAGCCCACTTTGCGTACGTATAAATAGGATAACCACGACGCCACACGTCCCTCTTCTTCCACACTACCACAAATGATTTGCCGCATCCACCTCGCATATCACAATGTGCAATAAAAAAAAGAAATGGTTCCATGAGGTGTACTCCATCCTGGCAATCAACACGGGCTCTAAATTGTGAGCCCTACTGCCCGTCGTCTACGAAACGGATCCATGAGATGTACACTCTCCTGCAATCAACACTCCATCCGAATTGTGAGCACTGCTGCCTGTAGTGTTTGCTCACACAACAATGACAGCAGGTAAGCAGAGCGGCCTGGGTGCACAGGGCCTCCAATTGTGGCGAGAGGGGTGGGGTGCTTCAGCCTAGCTGCGCAGGTCTGAACAAACGATATTGCCATGTGTTATGATATGATCTTTGACCTCATTCAGTCACATCTCTGTCTCATTTTAAAGACCTGCTGGACTGTACTGCAGGCCTGAGCCAGCGGGCAGCGCTGCCCTACAGACACCTCTTCAGCGCGGTGCTGCGGGAGGGATGAGATGCATCAGCCAGACTGCGCACGTGCGAATAAGCGACATTGCCATGTTTATGATGTGATCTTTGACCTCATTCAGTCACATCTCTGTCTCATTTTAAAGACCTGCTATACCATAAGGTAGGCCTGAACCTACAGGCAGCGTTGCCCTACAGACACCTGTTGAGGGCGGTTCTGCGGGAAGGGTGGGGTGCATCACCCTGAGTGCGCACATGCAAAAAAGCTATGTTGCCGTGCGTAATGATGTGATCTCTGACCTCATTCAGTCACATCGGTCTAATTTTAAGGACCTGCTGGACCGTACTGTAGGCATGAGCCAGCAGGCAGCGCTGCCTACAGACACGTGGCGTTGGCTTTTAGGACACTGTAGTGAGCTCCTTAGTAAGTGTACATGCACACAGGCTCCCGCCACTGCATTACACGCGCACATTATGCTTCTAGCATGCGCTCTGTTCCTTTGTATGTGAACGTTGGCATAACATATTATTATTTAACCTTGTGTATTCTCGTGCACTCCAACTCCTCTTTGAACCACGATTACCACTAACAGTTGGTAGATCGTACTTTAAAAACGAAGGATGCACTCAACTCCTATTTTCTATCAAGCTTGACATAAACCTCCATTTACCTCCAGACGTTTCCACCAATAAGTTATTTCTCCCTTTGCAGACATTCCATTGATTGCCACAAGAAGGGCGGAGCGGGAGCTGACCCCGCAATGATGCTCTGGCACTCTGACACCTTCCATCGTGGTATCAAGACACCGTCCCCGACCGGAGACCTGCTCTATCGTACAAACATACCCCGGACTAGGAGCTTGCACCAACACATCGTGGGACACACCAGTGGTGGCAGGTGGGCAGTGAAGCCTCGATGTACAAGACCTACAATTGAGCACAGTGTGGGGGAAGGGGTTGGGGTGCAGCACCCTGGGTGCACAGGTGCATGCAAGCAATTTTCCCGTAGCTAATTATGTAGGACTATATTATCAAACAACGGCGATAACATTATCACCACTTTAGCGACAGGAAACTGCCGCTAAAGCGACGATAGGGGTTGATAATATGCCCTTGTAAATTCCCATAGAAGCCCAGGTTCACACTAGAACCTGGGCTTCTAAGGGAATTCACAAGCGCATACTATCAACCCCTTAACGCCACTTTAGCTGCAGTTTCCTGCCACTAAAGCGGTGATAATGTTATCGCCCTTCCTTCATAATATGGCCCATAATCTCTGGCCCAATGTATTTAATTTTAAGGACTTGCTGAACCACACTCTTTCTCGCAGACCCCAGCGTCCTAGACAAACGGGTAACGGAGGGTAAACACTAAGGGCTGGGTGCAATAAGCCGACGCTCTGTCTCCTCCTCCCTCTCTTCTTTTGACTCTCCCTCCCCTTCTCCCGTCCACCCACCCACTCCCCCTCCCTTCCATTCTCAAAATGGCCCTTTCATTCGGACTACCTTTCTTTACCTCTTCCACATAGCACACATACTTATGTTTCATTTTTGTCTTGCAGGTTTCCTACGCTGCTTCCACTGGAGTCCACTGGAGTCCAACCCACGTTTTTTTTTATTATACTGTTCTATTAAAGTTACATTTCTATTTATTTCAAATACATAACTGAGTGTATAGGTCTTCTTTTTCTGACGACACTTGTCTATTGTTTATTGTGAAAATCATCTGTTTATAGGAGATTTTAAGGACAACATTATTTAGTATTAGAGTGCACCTACCAAACATAATCTAACTGACGATTAGACAAATGAAGCCTGGGTAATTGTACAACTGCAAGAGTTCTATGAGTGTATCACTTTATAACACCATAAGTACTGCCCGTGTGATTACAGAACAAATAAGGGACTGCCGAGGCCCACCCTGCATATTTAAATAAAGACCCGGAGTGCGATCCCCAGACTTCAGTTGACCTCGAACCCCCCAAACAATTAGTAAACAATACCCGGGAAGGTGGCGCTCCCCTAGGGTGCAAACGTCTCTGTGCCCTTCCGCGCCTAATTTACATGTGACATTAAGATCCTCAGTCCTAACGAGACCCCGCAATATAATAATTGGATTGGCCACGGAACATTACCTACCCACCAGGGGCCTCATTTAAAAGAACAGGTGAGACCCCGCTTTTTTTTTGTTTTGTTCTTTTCTCTCCATTTTTACCATCTGCATCCCCTCTATTCCTCCTCTCGCTTCAAGTAGTCGAACAAGTATTTGCTATCACAGGGTGGAAGCCATGCACCACCCTCTAATAGCAAACACAAATGTCCAGTGAATGCACACCCTGGGACATTGTATGAGCTGCGCCTGAGAGGTCGCCCTCCCTACTACCATGATGCATTTGTTAGTATAAACGCATACTAACACTACTTACACACGTGTAGTACAGCGACCAGAATGTAGTGAAGAAGCAGAGAAAGCACAAACACTAAAAATATAAATCCTACCAGAAGTCGGATGACATAGTTCAATGAGCCGACGACCCTGGCATGAGTAGAAACAGCTACACGAACAAAACGGGTCTTCAGCACAACGCAAGCAATTTTGAAATATTGCTGAGTGGTGCCTTCTTTTTGCCTTCTCCCACTCGTCACCAAATTTATGTAGTGAAGAGGCAGACAGCAGTGAATCCAATAAGTAGATTTATTACAAGAAAACAAGACACCTGAAACAACCACCAACAGGAGCAGACAGCAAAGCAACCGTCTAATCCAATACCGTTTACAAACTCCGTAAGCTTCCCCTCATGACAGCCCTACATTCTAACATTACATACTGAGGGCCATATTATCAAGGAACGGCGTTAAAATTGACGCCGCTTTAGCGGCAGGAAACTGCAGCTAAAACGGCGATAATGGGCTTGATAATATGCCATAGAGAATTCCAATAGAAGCCCATGTTCTCGTGTTAACATGGGCTTCTATTGGAATTCTCTTCGGCATAATATCAAGCCCATTATCGCAGTTTTAGCGGCAGTTTCAATTGTGACTTACAATGGAATACTACACAGAGCACATGCCTTTACAGCAATAAGCTCATAGTTTCATCCACGAGTCTTGAAACTGGTAGGGGTAAGACTTTCGCTTCCCACTCCCTATATTGTATTAACGTAAACTAACACTTCTTCCACAAGTATGCTACAGTGCCCAGAGCACATCACTTTACAGCAATGAGCTCACAATTTAGGCTCACAGTTTAATCCCCGAGTCTTCACACCAGAAGTGATGAGTAGTTCGCTTCCCACTCCCTATATACTATAAACGCATACTAACACTACTTACACACTTATACTACAGTGGCTAGTATCCTGCACCACCCAGAGCACATCACTTTACAGCAATCAGCTCGGTTTCATCCCCAGGTCTTCACACCGGAAGGCGTAACTACTTCGCTTCCCGCTTCCCGTATACTATCAACACACAGTAGCGGTCAGTAGTTCGCTTCCCACTCCCTGTATGGTATAAACGCCTACTAACACTACTTGCACACGTATGATACAAACACCAGACCACATCACTTTACACCAATGACCTCACGGTTTAGACTCTCGGTTTCATACCTGAGTGTAGCACCATATCATATCACCACCATGCCACTCTGAGCAACACCGCACTTTCAGACCGTTAACAGTGATAACTACTTACTGGCGACCGCCAGTAGGTAATCAAAAACAAATTACAATAGTTCCTTGATTCTTTTAGCTTCCAAAAATTCACTCTATTACTGTCTTTCTACTTTTCCATATAAATCGTGTTGGAAACGGCCCTTTTTGCAGGGTTATCCCCAAACTTTTTGCTTCTTCCTCCTTTATTTTTTCTGACCCGTGGTTGTTGGCAATAGGACTTTGGGCACTTTACTACTGCTGATCAGTGCTAAAGTGCATATGCTCCCTGTATAAATTGTTATATTGATTGGTTATCCATGATTGGTATATTTGTTTCACCTGTTAGCCCCTAGTAAAGTGCACTGCGTGTGCCAGGGCTGGTGATTCAAATGCTACTAGTGGGCTGCAGCACTGATTGTGCCACCCACAGGAGTAGCGCTAAAATGATGTCTTAGGCCTGCTTGCAGTGCCTATGTGCAGTCCAGGACTGCCATGTCGACCTGGCCAGTGCACCCACTGACCAGGCCTTATCCTTCCTTTTCTGTACATGTCAGGCATCCCTATGGTGGCCCTAGGTACCCCCCTGGGCTGGGCGCAGTGTATCTGAAAGGTAGGGCATGTACTGAGGTGTGTAACATGCCCTGGTAGTGAATTACAGCCATTTACGTTTTTCACTGCTGAGAGGCTAACTTGCCCATAGGATAGAATGGGGAAGGCTGTTTACATGCCTATCTTCCCATAAGGGCAAGATAGAAAATCCAAGTTTGGTATCTTTGTGTTCAGAATTTAATTATACATCTTTTTAGCAAGATGGTTTTTAAATTCACTGTGTGGGAATAGCACTTTTTAGAAAGTAGCTATTCTCCTGTTTAACCTTCCTGTGTGCTGGTTGGCTGACTGGTGTCATGTGATGGGCTAGGTGGCTCCAGGAGCCTGGATGAGTCAGCAGCAGGGTGAATAGGGAGATCTGCTTTAGATGGGTGGGAGGAGTAGTCCCTGGGTTTGAATAGGGCTGCCTCTGCCAGCACAATGCTGGCTCCACCCCCTGCTGGCCAGGCTGAGGACTCTGCCTCTGCTGGCACAAAGAAGGCTCCACCTCCTGCTGAGCGTCTAACGACCCTGCCCCTCACTCTGAAAGGAACCAGGTGCTCCAGAGCAGAGCACACCCAGGAACCGGTTTGAGCAGGGGAATCCCCCCCACTGAAACACAGAGAGACAAAGACTTGGAGGGGTATAAGAAGATGACCCCAGACACCTACACTTTAGATCACTTTGGAACTAAGAAGAAACCTCTGCCGAGGAGAAAGCTGAAAAGGACTGAAGAGGAGAAGACTGCCTGCTTGCTGTTTTGCTTTGCTGCCAAGGAGAGGGGAAGGACTTTGCTGTGTCCCCTTCCTTTGATTCTGATCTCCAAGGGCCTGAGAAGAGCTGGCTCCCTGTTAAGAAGTCCCAGGAACAAAAGTCCTTCACCACCAGCTCCCCTGGAACTCTGCTGAAGGAGTTCTGACCTGCCTTGGAGTGCTTGCCCAGTCTTGGGGCCTCAGGAGGTTGTTTTTGCTGTGTTTGGGAGCTGGGAAGCAGAAGCGTGAAAAAGAGTAACTGGTACCCAACGCATAATCCGATTGCGTGTCGCAAGAACGAGAGTGCGAGAAGAATTTCATCGCGGCGTCATCGCAGCACCCGGAGTCCCCGCATCGCCGAGTGCGTCGAGCATCGTCCCGGTGCGAGAAGATTCCTGACGCTGCGAGGGTCGTCGCAGAACCAGTTTGCGGGCCGCACCACTGCCGGTGCGTGAAAGTATCCAGTCGCTGCGTGTGTCGACGCAGAGTCCCATCCCGTGACGCATCGAGGGTTGCGGCGCCCGAAGTCAACGCTGCGCCGCGCACCGCGACGCATCGAGGGTTGCGGCGCCAGAAGTCATCGCCGCGCATCGCGCCGCACCGAAGATCGTCGCATCGTACCTGTACGTGAAGCTTCCCCCTAAGAAACCTATGCAACGAAAGCCAAAGTCATCGCATCCTCCCCCTACAGATCGGAGCCGGCGCATCCACCTCTGCTGCGTGAAGCAGGGCTGCTGCAAAGCCTCCCCAGGATCTCAGGAGTATCGTATCGCCTTTGCCATCTTCCTTGTGATAGCTTTTGGGAACCTTATCGCAACTACAGGTACTGTTGGGCACGAGAGTGTCGCATTTTGTGCATTGAGAGTCGCATTGTGCAGGACACTGACTTTTACATCCTGGAGTACTTTCTGCAAACTCTTGAATTATCTTTAAAGTAATCTTTTTAATTGTATGTTGGTTTTTCTGTAGTATTTGGTCTTGTGAAGTTTTTAGTAAAGATATCTTATTTTTCTAAAACTGGTGTGGAGTAAATCTGTGGTGTTTTCACTGTGTTACTGTGAGTGTTGGTACAAATACTTTACACATTGCCTTTGATAGCCTAGACTGCTCAGGCCAAGCTACCTAGAGGGTGAGCAGGGGTTATCTTAACAGTGTATCCCCCTTTCCCTGACTAGAAGCAAGGGTCCCTACTTGGACAGTGGTACCTACCATGCCAACTAGAGACCCCCAGATCTAACAAATAGTTTTTTTAATATTCAAGTACACATCGAAGTCAGAAATGCAACGTATTCTATCAACACACTTTCTAGAACATTCTATAACACGTGGATGTTAAAAGTTCATCAATTTTTTTAAACCTGACGATATTTGTTTGCAACATTTTCTCGAACATTTAACGGTACTTGCAGGTTAAAAGTTCACGATTGTTTTAAGTTCGAACAGTGCCTTCCGAATGCAAGTAACAGGTGTGGTTGACTTGAGCAAATTTTATCCTATAATATGTACTATAATATGTACGTGCAAACTGCTTTTTCTTAACCAATCACAAACATACTTTTCCGCAAAACGAATGTGCACCCTACTTTTAAAAAACAATGCTTTTCATCTCCCAATCAGGTACCGTTTTGTATGCGAAATGAAATTAGTTCCCCATCTTTAAACATATCTCTTATTCTATGAAGGAACTGCATGAGCTACAGACATCTTTCCATACCTTCCAGCCATACCTTCAAAATGCTAGTGTGGATTGTAGGACATAGCTATGTTTTCTGGTGCAAGAGGTATGCAGAACAGAGACGTATTGACTTAGACCTAGGTTTACAAAATGTGGACAATAAATGGTTTGGACAGAGAGGATTGAAGTGGCACCAATTTGGTTAAAACCTGTTTGCATCTCCAACACCCTGACCTCATGATTGTGCTCTGTGGTGGAAACGACCTAGGCACATTGACTGGTGTAGATTTGGAAATGCTTATTAAGGACACCTCTGGACAATTGATGTTACTTTTGGCTCAAACTGTCTTTGTATATTCCAATATATGCCAAAGACAGAAGTGGAAATGGTCCAAACAATTTTACCCTCAGATTGAAAAATCTCGGAAAAAAGTCAACAAAACTGTCTCTGCATACCTCAGAGACCACAAAATGGGGTCCATATACAACAACAACATACGTTTTGATATGGCGGACAGGTGCGGATCGTCCATTGGGGCGTTGGGGCGTATCCCCCCCGCCCCCGCGCACCCGCCCGCGCCCGCAGCTCCCTCGGTGTCTCTGAACTTAGTTTACTTAAGTTCAGAGACGCCGATGGTGGGGAGAACTTACTGACAATGCATGTCAGTCAGCATGACGTCGGACCGGGGGCGGTCCGGCGTCATGTTGACTGACAAGCATTGTCAGACCTGGCAGCACTGCAGCACAAGTGCGCATGAGTGGGCATGGTGAGCTAGTTTTTAGCCCGTGCCCAGTCATGCGCACCTGTGTTTTCACAGATTTGCGCATGCCCATTAGTAGCCCCTCAGTCTCCTAATGGGCAGGCGGCGGGCGAGGAGTAGGCTGTGTCCTCAGCCAATCCTGGCGCTGCAGCAGCGCCAGGATTGGCTGAGGGGTTACCACGCAGTGCTGACGTGCTGTTCCAGTTCGAAGAGGGAAGAGGCGCCAACGCGGACCAGGAGCAGAGGCGGTCAGGTAAGTTTTTTTCCTCTTATTTTTAAATGTATAAGGCTTGTTTGTACTTTGTAGTGTTTATAAATGTGTCTGTAGTGTTAGACATGGGCGTATTATAGCATTGGTGTGCATGCTGTACTCACGCTGGTGGTTCGTGTCTGTTTGGTTCACTACCGGCAACTATCAGGTGTATGTATGAAAACACCCCACATTTGTGGCCTCTGAAGAAGGACTTCCTGCAGCAGGAAAAGGGAGAATTGAATTTGCCTTTTGACTTGCTTTGCTGTGCAGTAAGCCTTTCTTTTCGGCGGAGCCCGGATAAAAATACGTCGAGAAATACCCAAAATGAAGGCTAAATAATAAAACAAAGCGTCCACTCTTCCTAACGGTGAACGTCTTGTTACTTGCGCGCATGTTGTCTCACTTTTGCCAAGTCATGAATAGAAGCAATAGAACGCGTTCTAGCGCTTGAGAGCGGCATGCATTTAGCTACAGAAAGCTGCAGTCCACGGTCTCATTTGTGCGGAGTATGTTTAATTAAATATCACCAGAAATAGCTCTAGATTCGAAATTTCAACTCCTGGACAATTACTTGATCGTCCGTGCTTCAAGATTTTGTATTTTCTACTAGGTGTGTTAGTTTGTGTGTTCGGGAGCGTGTGTCCTATGAGTGCTGTGTCGCGCCCCGAGACGCAGGCACACTGTGCAGTCCGCCTTTCCTTCTCTGAGCAGTAGTTTGTGAGCGGCCGCCCCTTCCTGGCGTCCTCCCTGATCAGAAGCACATTGCGACGGCGCAGTCATTAAACTGGGAGCTGGAACGGGCCAGACGTTTTCATCGGCGCTGTCAGTCAGCGCCGGTAAATCATAGGTGCACTTGAACTTGGAAGCAACGGGCTGAGTACGGGGGTCTCCGGGGCCTGATTTGGTTACCCCTGCCCTACTGCAGTAACTCTGTCCCTCTACTGGAAGTATGGCATGTATTCTGGTTCGTAACCTGGAAACAACCATCACAAACACACACAAACATACACACCACATATTTACATTGAAACAGGGAATGCAGGCGTTGGGGCCTATCCGGAGCCCGCAATCTGAATTTATTTGCAGGTGACGGTTTAAGAGTTTCATATTAAAGGGGAAGTCATCTGTGGGACATAGTTATGGGTACAAGCAAAACAGTGATGCGGTTCGGTACATCTAATACTGACAGCGCTTATGTTGTGGGTTTCGATTTGTGCTATAGCACTTGGATGAAAATCCATTTTTCTATGGCAACGTAGACAACATGGGGACATGATGGGTATTGGTCCACCAGCCTCTTCGAGGGCCATATTTGTTCAATGTTTACTGAATGTGTAGGTGCATGTTTTGATTGCTTTTAGAAGCTTATACGAGAATCCTTTTTAAATGACGATGTGAACAATATTGGGAGGTGGAGGGGGTGCTGAATCACTGTGCGCTTGTGGAACACAATTTTCATTATTTTTTTTTACAGTGTAGTGTATTGCAGATGCAACCGAATGCCTTCTTGTTTGTGGACGTGGTGGCCACCTGTACTCACCCACTTTGTTGTAGTCCTGTATTTGTTTCGAAATATAACAATGTTCGTACGTGTTTTTTGACCTGGTGTTGACCTCGCTCGTTGCTCTGCATTAGGACAATAATTTTACGCTCACCACTTTCAAATGTCACCAGCCGCCCCTGATGGCGGATATATACAGAAGTGATGGAGTACACTTCACAGATCAGGGAAATCGAGTTTTCCTGAGTAGCTTGAAGCTGTGCATCCGCACTTATATGTAGCTCCAACTAATGAACACAAGGGCTCTTTTTAGAGCCACCCTATAACTTACAACTTAGGCCCCCTATTTTAGGGCCATATAACGCCAACTCCCGCACCCTCGCCAAAATGTATTCTCCACACAGCTGTGGCGCAGCGGCCAGACCATCTCACTTTGCAGCACAGACCTCTCGCTTTGATCCCCAGCTCTACTCACCCATAGGGGTGAGTAGTTTGTGCTCTACAAATACCATATTGATGTACCTTTGCACTCCCTATACAAGACCACCATACACAAGCTACAATGTTCAAAACAAAAGTGCATCTAAGTACCTATAACTACATGCTGACACTACTTGCACAGATGTGGCACAGCGGCCAGAGCACATGACTTCACAGCATATGACACACAGTTTGGGCTCACGCTTTAATCCCCGACTCCGGCAGCAGCTCAGCTTAGCAACATGAGACTCTAGACAATACCTCACATATATTCCATACCCCAGGACTTTGATACCAGTATGGGTCAGTAGTTTGTCCTAGTAGTTATAAACACATCCAGACACTACTTCCACAACTGTAGTGCAGTGGCCACGGCACATGACTTCACAGCATAAGACACACAATTTGGGCTTACGCTTTAATCCCCGAGTTCCGCACCAGCTCACCTTACCCACATCAGACTCTACCCAATACCTCACTTAATTTCTGTAGCCCACCACTTACACACCGGTAGGGGTAAATACTTCACTTCGCACCCCCTCTATAGCACACCCTAAACACCCCACAGAGGTTACAGTGCTCCTACCCTCCTATTTCCCACTTTTTCCCCCTTTTTTCCCCCTTTTTTTACCCTACTCGCTTCAACGGAATCACAAAATGTCAGCCAACACTTCCTAGTTGCAACCGCTCGCACCACTCGCAGCCAATCAGCAACAAGCTCATGCTTGTAACGCCTCAGCCAATCAGATGGCAGAATTCCCAAATATCGATATCTATAAATTTCGATATTTCTCAAAAACTACTAAATGAATATACACCAAATACACAAAAGTGTTCTTTCTAGACCAAGATCCTTCTCCCTGCCAAATTTGGGGTAATTCCGTTCACCCGTTCGACCTGTAGCCTTGTCTAAAATTTCCTATGGAAATTAACATGGAGAGCACATGTTTTGGGACCCCCTTTTTTCTCGCCCCCCCCTTGACAAATCACCCCGAAACTTTCAACATAGGAGCTGATCTCAACAAAGAATTAGTTTTGAAAATTTTGCGAAGATTCATCAATCAGCGCCAAAGTTATTGGGAATAGAATGTTGCCATTTTCCTATGGTAACTAGGTCCTAACTATAACTATCTACTGGCGACCGCCAGTAGGTAACATATATATATATATTTTGTATACTATGTATACATGTGAAAATATCTCGGTCCGCCTGTTTGCCTCGGTGGCACGGAAAAAATGGGTGGAACTGACGTCAGCACACCGACGAGGTGATCTTATGGCTCCGATGACGTCATAAGTTGTCGCGAGTGGAGCCGTGCTATTATGACGTCCTTCTCGACGTGGGAGAGCTTGGAAAGAATTTCCATGGAATGCTGGTGCAGGGGATATTCACCTAAGTGTTCGGGCTAGTCCTTTGGGAGCAACTGTTTATGTTGCCACTCCAGAAACTGAAACCAGTGATCCGAGGGCAGAGGCCCTGCAGATGGCACCCGAGGTGGGGTGCCCAGTCGCGTGCACCGGCGGGGCAGCAAAGTGACAAGCAACACAACCCACAAAAAAGGTAACAAGGGCACTGAATAACACAGGATCTTCTCTTTGTATCTTGCAAGAACAACGAGGTTAAAATGCCCTTGTTCCAAAATGTAGAATTAGTGCTACAACGGTCTTCAAGAGGACATGCAATGCCACTTCTGCCTCCCGTACCCTGGAGGTGGCACATGGGTCACGCAGTACGGTCATACAGCGGTGGGACACACACTCGTCGACCTCTCATGGCACTGCTCCACACTTCAGGGGGGATGCTTTCCATTAGCTGTGTTTTCTGATGACGTGTCGCGCCGGCCCCGTCCAACAACAGAACTCCTTTAGATCCAAACAGACTCTTCCACTCTCTCACCAGAAGTGAAAGCAGGCAACGCGGACAATTTCACAATACAACAGTCGGGAATGCACTTTTTGGTAAAAAAAAACACATTACTTCCTCCTAATGTATCAAATAAACGACCAACTGAAGGATACGGGCCAGCTTCAATCGGTAAACAGCCGTTACAAGGACTTTTTTACTTCGCGATACCATTACAACGCATGCATTACCACGCATGCGTTGTTCATCGCACAGTCATTTCTACGCATTGCTTTAGAACGCATGGTCATTTACCACGCATGCCTTTACAACAAATTTCGTTGTAAAGGTATGTATGATAAATGAAATGAAATGAAAATGAAATTTTGTACTTGTATAGCGCACTGCTGCCCCAGCGATGGGGCGTCCTGGTGCTTGTACTCATACTGCTGTGGAACCCTTCCTGGCTTTCCCTGTGAAATGTCCACTCCTGGGCACCCCCAAGGTGAAGCCAGGCTTCCCCAGTGCTGTTGGGGCAGTTGTGGAGATTAAGCAAGCTATTGCCCAGAGTTGCAGAGTGGGACCCATGATTAGAGTAGGCACCGAGGCGAGAATTGTCAGGTCGGAGGAAATTGAGCCCAAGACCAGCCGAGGCTGGAATTGAACCCTGGTCCCGGGCCAGATCTCTGCATTAGGGTCTGCCGCTCTAACCATTGAGCCACACTTCTCCACAATGACCATGACCATGAGTTCTAAAAAACATGTAGACAATCCAGAGACGACGTGAAGCAGGAAACACGAGGAGAGAGGAACCACGAGGAGTGAGAAGTAAGGGAGATTGGGCATGGGGTGGGGGTTTCTTTTCTAGGGTTTAGGGTAGTGCAGTGGTGTTTGGGTAGTGTAGGGGTCGTGCTGGGTAGTGTTCTAGGGTTTAGGGTAGTCCAGTGGTGTTTGGGTAGTGTAGGGGGTCGTGCTAGGGTAGTGTTTTAGGGTTTAGGGTAGTGCAGTGGTGTTTGGGTAGTGTAGGGAATTATGCTGGGTGTAGTGTTTTAGGGTTTAGGGTAGTGCAGCGGTGTTTGTGTAGTATAGGGGGTCGAGCTAGGGGTGGTGTTTTAGGGTTAGGGTAGTGCAGTGGTGTTTAGGTAGTGTAGGGGGTCAAGCTGGGGTAGATGTAGGGTTTAGGTTAGTGCAGTGGTGTTTGGGTAGTGTAGGGAGTTGTGCTGGGGGTATTGTTTTAGGGTTTAGGGTAGTGCAGTGGTGTTTATATACTGTACGGGATTGTGCTGGTGGTAGTGTTTTAGGGTTTATGGTAGTGCAGTGGTGTTTGGGTAGTATAGGGGGTACTGCTGGGGAAGTGTTTTAGGGTTTAGGGTAGTGCAGTGGTGTTTGTGTAGTGCAGGGGGAAGTGCTGGGGGTAGTGTTTTAGGGTTTAGGGTAGTGCAGTGGTGTTTGGGTAGTGTAGAGGTTCATGCTGGGTGTAGTGTTTTAGGGTTTAGGGTAGTGCAGTGGTGTTTGGGTAGTGTAGGGGGTCATGCTGGGGATAGATTTAGGGTTTAGGGTAGTGCTGTTGTGTTTGTGTTGGGAGGGGGTCATGCTGGGTGTAGTGTTTTAGGGTAGTGCAGTAGTGTTTATATAGTGTAGGGGTGATTCTGGGGATAGTGTTTTAGGGTTTAGGATAGTGCAGTGGTGTTTGGGTAGTCTATGGGGTCATGCTGGGGGTAGTGTTTTAGGGTTTAGGGTAGTGCAGTGGTGTTTGTGTAGTGTAGGGGGTCATGCTGGGTGTAGTGTTGTAGGGTTTAGGGTAGTGCAGTGGTGTTTGGGTAGTGCAAGGAGTCATGCTGGGTGTAGTGTTTTAGGGTTTAGGGTAGTGCAGTGGTGTTTGTGTAGTGTAGGGGGTCGAGCTAGGGGTAGTGTTTTAGGGTTAGACTAGTGCAGGGGTATTTAGGTAGTGTAGGGGGTCAAGCTGGGGTAAATGTAGGGTTTAGGGTAGTGCAGTGGTGTTTGCGGAGTGTAGGGAGTTGTGCTGGGGGTAGTGTTTAGGGTTTATGGTAGTGCAGTGGTGTTTGGGTAGTGTAGGTGGTAGTGCTGGGGTAGTGTTTTAAAGTTTAGGGTAGTGCAGTGGTGTTTGTGTAGTGTAGGGGGTCGAGCTAGGGGTAGTGTTTTAGGGTTAGGGTAGTGCAGTGGTGTTTAGGTAGTGTAGGGGGTCAAGCTGGGGTAGATGTAGGTTTTAGGGTAGTGCAGTGGTGTTTGGGTAGTATAGGGAGTTGTGCTGGGGGTATTGTTTTAGGGGTTATGGTAGTGCAGTGGTGTTTGTATACTGTACGGGGTTGTGCTGGTGGTTGTGTTTTAGGGTTTATGGTAGTGCAGTGGTGTTTGGGTAGTGTAGGGGGTAGTGCTGGGGAAGTGTTTTAGGGTTTAGGGTAGTGCAGTGGTGTTTATATACTGTACGGGATTGTGCTGGTGGTAGTGTTTTAGGGTTTATGGTAGTGCAGTGGTGTTTGGGTAGTATAGGAGGTACTGCTGGGGAAGTGTTTTAGGGTTTAGGGTAGTGCAGTGGTGTTTGTGTAGTGCAGGGGGAAGTGCTGGGGGTAGTGTTTTAGGGTTTAGGGTAGTGCAGTGGTGTTTGGGTAGTGTAGAGGTTCATGCTGGGTGTAGTGTTTTAGGGTTTAGGGTAGTGCAGTGGTGTTTGGGTAGTGTAGGGGGTCATGCTGGGGATAGATTTAGGGTTTAGGGTAGTGCTGTTGTGTTTGTGTTGGGAGGGGGTCATGCTGGGGGTAGTGTTTTAGGGTAGTGCAGTAGTGTTTATATAGTGTAGGGGTGATTCTGGGGATAGTGTTTTAGGGTTTAGGATAGTGCAGTGGTGTTTGGGTAGTCTATGGGGTCATGCTGGGGGTAGTGTTTTAGGGTTTAGGGTAGTGCAGTGGTGTTTGTGTAGTGTAGGGGGTCATGCTGGGTGTAGTGTTGTAGGGTTTAGGGTAGTGCAGTGGTGTTTGGGTAGTGCAAGGAGTCATGCTGGGTGTAGTGTTTTAGGGTTTAGGGTAGTGCAGTGGTGTTTGTGTAGTGTAGGGGGTCGAGCTAGGGGTAGTGTTTTAGGGTTAGACTAGTGCAGGGGTATTTAGGTAGTGTAGGGGGTCAAGCTGGGGTAAATGTAGGGTTTAGGGTAGTGCAGTGGTGTTTGGGGAGTGTAGGGAGTTGTGCTGGGGGTAGTGTTTAGGGTTTATGGTAGTGCAGTGGTGTTTGGGTAGTGTAGGTGGTAGTGCTGGGGTAGTGTTTTAAAGTTTAGGGTAGTGCAGTGGTGTTTGTGTAGTGTAGGGGGTCGAGCTAGGGGTAGTGTTTTAGGGTTAGGGTAGTGCAGTGGTGTTTAGGTAGTGTAGGGGGTCAAGCTGGGGTAGATGTAGGTTTTAGGGTAGTGCAGTGGTGTTTGGGTAGTATAGGGAGTTGTGCTGGGGGTATTGTTTTAGGGGTTAGGGTAGTGCAGTGGTGTTTGTATACTGTACGGGGTTGTGCTGGTGGTAGTGTTTTAGGGTTTATGGTAGTGCAGTGGTGTTTGGGTAGTGTAGGGGGTAGTGCTGGGGAAGTGTTTTAGGGTTTAGGGTAGTGCAGTGGTGTTTAGGTAGTGTAGAGGTTCATGCTAGGGGTAGTGTTTTAGGGTTTAGGGTAGTGCAATGGTATTTGGGTAGTATAGGGGTCCTGCTGGGGATAGATTTAGGGTAGTGCAGTGGTGTTTGTGTTGTGAGGGGGTCATGCTGGGGGTAGTGTTTTAGGGTTTAGGGTAGTGCAGTGGTGTTTATATAGTGTAGGGGTGATTCTGGGGATAGTGTTTTAGGGTTTAGGATAGTGCAGTGGTGTTTGGGTAGTCCAGGGGTCATGCTGGGGGTAGTGTTTTAGGGTTTAGGGTAGTGCAGTGGTGTTTGTGTAGTGTAGGGGGTCATGCTGGGGGTAGTGTTGTAGGGTTTAGGGTAGTGCAGTGGTGTTTGGGTAGTGCAAGGAGTCATGCTGGGTGTAGTGTTTTAGGGTTTAGGGTAGTGCAGTGGTGTTTGTGTAGTGTAGTGGGTCGAGCTAGGGGTAGTGTTTTATGGTTAGGGTAGTGCAGGGGTGTTTAGGTAGTGTAGGGAGTTGTGCTTGGGGTAGTGTTTTAGGGTTTATGGTAGTGCAGTGGTGTTTGGGTAGTGTAGGCGGTAGTGCTGGGGAAGTGTTTTAAAGTTTAGGGTAGTGCAGTGGTATTTGTGTAGTGTAGGGGGTCGAGCTATGGGTAGTGTTTTAGGGTTAGGGTAGTGCAGTGGTGTTTAGGTAGTGTAGGGGGTCAAGCTGGGGTAGATGTAGGTTTTAGGGTAGTGCAGTGGTGTTTGGGTAATATAGGGAGTTGTGCTGGGGGTATTGGTTTAGGGGTTAGGGTAGTGCAGTGGTGTTTGTATACTGTACGGGGTTGTGCTGGTGGTAGTGTTTTAGGGTTTATGGTAGTGCAGTGGTGTTTGGGTAGTGTAGGGGGTAGTGCTGGGGAAGTGTTTTAGGGTTTAGGGTAGTGCAGTGGTGTTTGTGTAGTGTAGGGGGAAGTGCTGGGGGTAGTGTTTTAGGGTTTAGGGTAGTGCAGTGGTGTTTGGGTAGTGTAGAGGTTCATGCTGGGGGTAGTGTTTTAGGGTTTAGGGTAGTGCAGTGGTATTTGGGTTGTATGGGGTCATGCTGGGGATAGATTTAGGGTTTAGGGTAGTGCAGTGGTGTTTGTGTTGTGAGGGGGTCATGCTGGGGGTAGTGTTTTAGGGTTTAGGGTAGTGCAGTGGTGTTTATATAGTGTAGGGGTGATTCTGGGGATAGTGTTTTAGGGTTTAGGAGAGTGCAGTGGTGTTTGGGTAGTCTAGGGGGTCATGCTGGGGGTAGTGTTTTAGGGTTTAGGGTAGTGCAGTGGTGTTTGTGTTGTGTAGGGGGTCATGCTGGGGATAGTGTTGTAGGGTTTAGGGTAGTGCAGTGGTGTTTGGGTAGTGCAAGGAGTCATGCTGGGGGTAGTGTTTTAGGGTTTAGGGTAGTGCAGTGGTGTTTGTGTAGTGTAGGGGGTCGAGAAAGGGGTAGTGTTTTAGGGTTTGCATAGTGCAGTGGTGTTTAGGTAGTGTAGGGGGTCAAGATGGGGTAGATGTAGGGCTTCAGGTAGTGCAGTGGTGTTTGGGTAGTGTAGGGAGTTGTGCTGGGGGTAGTGTTTTAGGGTTAATGGTAGTGCAGTGGTGTTTGGGTAGTGTAGGCAGTAGTGATGGGGTAGTGTTTTAGGGTTTAGGGTAGTGCAGTGGTGTTTGTGTAGTGTAGGGGGAAGTGCTGGGGGTAGTGTTTTAGGGTTTAGGGTAGTGCAGTGGTGTTTGGGTAGTATAGGGGGTCATACTAGGGATAGATTTAGGGTTTAGGGTAGTGCAGTGGTGTTTGTGTTGTGAGGGGGTCATGCTGGGGGTAGTCTTTTAGGGTTTAGGGTAGTGCAGTGGTGTTTATATAGTGTAGGGGTGATTATGGGGGTAGTGTTTTAGGGTTTAGGATAGTGCAGTGGTGTTTGTGTAGTCTAGGGGGTCATGCTGGGGGTAGTGTTTTAGGGTATAGGGTAGTGCAGTGGTGTTTGTGTAGTGTAGGGGGTCATGCTGGGGGTAGTGTTGTAGGGTTTAGGGTAGTGCAGTGGTGTTTGGGTAGTGTAGGGGGTCGTGCTGGGGGTAGTGTTTTAGGGTTTAGGGTAGTGCAGTGGTGTTTGTGTAGCTTAGGGGGTCGTAATAGGGGTAGTGTTTAAGGGTTTAGGGTAGTGCAGTGGTGTTTGGGTAGTGTAGGGGGTCATGCTGGGGTAGATTTAGGATTTAGGGAAGTGCAGTGGTGTTTGTGTTGTGTAGGGGGTCATGCTGGGGATAGTGTTGTAGGGTTTAGGGTAGTGCAGTGGTGTTTGTATACTGTAGGGGGTTGTGCTGGGGTAGTGTTTTAGGGTTTAGGGTAGTGCAGTGGTGTTTGGGTAGTGTAGGGGGTAGTGCTGGGGTAGTGTTTTAGGGTTTAGGGTAGTGCAGTGGTGTTTGTGTAGTGTACGGGGTTGTGCTGATGGTAGTGTTTTAGGGTTTATGGTAGTGCATTGGTGTTTGGGTAGTGTAGGGGTAGTGCTGGGGAAGTGTTTTAGGGTTTAGGGTAGTGCAGTGGTGTTTGTGTAGTGTAGGGGGTAGTGCTGGGGGTAGTGTTTTAGGGTTTAGGGTAGTTCAGTGGTATTTGGGTAGTATAGGGGTCATGCTGGGGATAGATTTAGGGTTTAGGGTAGTGCAGTGGTGTTTGGGTAGTGTAGGGGGTAGTGCTGGGGAAGTGTTTTAGGGTTTAGGGTAGTGCAGTGGTGTTTGTGTAGTGTAGGGAAAGTGCTGGGGGTAGTGTTTTAGGGTTTAGGGTAGTGCAGTGGTGTTTGGGTAGTGTAGAGATTCATGCTGGGGGTAGTGTTTTAGGGTTTAGGGTAGTGCAGTGGTATTTGGGTAGTATGGGGTGATGCTGGGGATAGATTTAGGGTTTGGGGTAGTGCAGTGGTGTTTGTGTTGTGAGGGGGTCATGCTGGGTGTAGTGTTTTAGGGTTTAGGGTAGTGCAGTGGTGTTTATATAGTGTAGGGGTGATTCTGGGGATAGTGTTTTAGGGTTTAGGATAGTGCAGTGGTGTGTGGGTAGTCTAGGGGGTCATGCTGGGGGTAGTGTTTTAGGGTTTAGGGTAGTGCAGTGGTGTTTGTGTTGTGTAGGGGGTCATGCTGGGGATAGTGTTGTAGGGTTTAGGGTAGTGCAGTGGTGTTTGGGTAGTGCAAGGAGTCATGCTGGGGGTAGTGTTTTAGGGTTTAGAGTAGTGCAGTGGTGTTTGTGTAGTGTAGGGGGTCGAGCTAGGGGTAGTGTTTTAGGGTTTGCGTAGTGCAGTGGTGTTTAGGTAGTGTAGGGGGTCAAGATGGGGTAGATGTAGGGCTTTGGGTAGTGCAGTGGTGTTTGGGTAGTGTAGGGAGTTGTGCTGGGGGTAGTGTTTTAGGGTTTATGGTAGTGCAGTGGTGTTTGGGTAGTGTAGGCAGTAGTGATGGGGTAGTGTTTTAGGGTTTAGTGTAGTGCAGTGGTGTTTGTGTAGTGTAGGGGGAAGTGCTGGCGGTAGTGTTTTAGGATTTAGGGTAGTGCAGTGGTGTTTGGTGAGTGTAGAGGTTCATGCTGGGGGTAGTGTTTTAGGGTTTAGGGTAGTGCAGTGGTGTTTGGGTAGTATAGGGGGTCATACTAGGGATAGATTTAGGGTTTAGGGTAGTGCAGTGGTGTTTGTGTTGTGAGGGGGTCATGCTGGGGGTAGTGTTTTAGGGTTTAGGGTAGTGCAGTGGTGTTTATATAGTGTAGGGGTGATTCTGGGGGTAGTGTTTTAGGGTTTAGGATGATGCAGTGGCATTTGGGTAGTCTAGGGGGTCATGCTGGGGGTAGTGTTTTAGGGTTTAGGGTAGTGCAGTGATGTTTGTATAGTGTAGGGGGTCATGCTGGAGGTAGTGTTGTAGGGTTTAGGGTAGTGCAGTGGTGTTTGGGTAGCGTAGGGGGTCGTGCTGGAGGTAGTGTTTTAGGGTTTAGGGTAGTGCAGTGGTGTTTGTGTAGCTTAGGGGGTCATACTAGGGGTAGTGTTTAAGGGTTTAGGTTAGTGCAGTGGTGTTTGGGTAGTGTAGGGGGTCATGCTGGGGTAGATTAAGGATTTAGGGAAGTGCAGTGGTGTTTGGGTAGTGTAGGGAGTCGTGCTGGGGGTAGTGTTTTAGGGTTTAGGGTAGTGCAGTTGTGTTTGGGTAGTGTAGGGGAAGTGCTGGGGTAGTGTTTTAGGGTTTAGGGTAGTGCAGTGGTGTTTGTGTAGTGTACGGGGTTGTGCTGGTGGTAGTGTTTTAGGGTTTATGGTAGTGCAGTGGTGTTTGGGTAGTGTAGGGGGTAGTGCTGGGGAAGTGTTTTAGGGTTTAGGGTAGTGCAGTGGTGTTTGTGTAGTGTAGGGGGTAGTGCTGGGGGTAGTGTTTTAGGGTTTAGGGTAGTGCAGTGTTCTTTGGGTAGTATAGGGGTCATGCTGGGGATAGATTTAGGGTTTAGGGTAGTGCAGTGGTGTTTGGGTAGTGTAGGGGGTAGTGCTGGGGAAGTGTTTTAGGGTTTAGGGTAGTGCAGTGGTGTTTGTGTAGTGTAGGGGGAAGTGCTGGGGGTAGTGTTTTAGGGTTTAGGGTAGTGCAGTGGTGTTTGGGTAGTGTAGAGGTTCATACTGGGGGTAGTGTATTAGGGTTTAGGGTACTGCAGTGGTATTTGGGTAGTATGGGGTGATGCTGGGGATAGATTTAGGGTTTAGGGTAGTGCAGTGGTGTTTGTGTTGTGAGGGGGTCATGCTGGGGGTAGTGTTTTAGGGTTTAGGGTAGTGCAGTGGTGTTTATATAGTATAGGGGTGATTCTGGGGATAGTGTTTTAGGGTTTAGGATAGTGCAGTGGTGTTTGGGTAGTCTAGGGGGTCATGCTGGGGGTAGTGTTTTAGGGTTTAGGGTAGTGCAGTGGTGTTTGTGTTGTGTAGGGGGTCATGCTGGGGATAGTGTTGTAGGGTTTAGGGTAGTGCAGTGGTGTTTGGGTAGTGCAAGGAGTCATGCTGGGGGTAGTGTTTTAGGGTTTAGAGTATTGCAGTGGTGTTTGTGTAGTGTAGGGGGTCGAGCTAGGGGTAGTGATTTAGGGTTTGCGTAGTGCAGTGGTGTTTAGGTAGTGTAGGGGGTCAAGATGGGGTAGATGTAGGGCTTCGGGTAGTGCAGTGGTGTTTGGGTAGTATAGGGAGTTGTGCTGGGGGTAGTGTTTTAGGGTTTATGGTAGTGCAGTGGTGTTTGGGTAGTGTAGGCAGTAGTGATGGGGTAGTGTTTTAGGGTTTAGGGTAGTGCAGTGGTGTTTGTGTAGTGTAGGGGGAAGTGCTGGGGGTAGTGTTTTAGGATTTAGGGTAGTGCAGTGGTGTTTGTTGAGTGTAGAGGTTCATGCTGGGGGTAGTGTTTTAGGGTTTAGGGTAGTGCAGTGGTGTTTGGGTAGTATAGGGGGTCATACTAGGGATAGATTTAGGGTTTAGGGTAGTGCAGTGGTGTTTGTGTTGTGAGGGGGTCATGCTGGGGGTAGTGTTTTAGGGTTTAGGGTAGTGCAGTGGTGTTTATATTGTGTAGGGGTGATTCTGGGGGTAGTGTTTTAGGGTTTAGGATAGTGCAGTGGTGTTTGGGTAGTCTAGGGGGTCATGCTGGGGGTAGTGTTTTAGGGTTTAGGGTAGTGCAGTGGTGTTTGTGTAGTGTAGGGGGTCATGCTGGGGGTAGCGTTGTAGGGTTTAGGGTAGTGCAGTGGTGTTTGGGTAGTGTAGGGGGTCGTGCTGGGGGTAGTGTTTTAGGGTTTAGGGTAGTGAAGTGGTGTTTGTGTAGCTTAGGGGGTCGTACTAGGGGTAGTGTTTATGGGTTTAGGGTAGTGCAGTGGTGTTTGGGTAGTGTAGGGGGTCATGCTGGGGTAGATTTAGGATTTAGGGAAGTGCAGTGGTGTTTGGGTAGTGTAGGGAGTCGTGCTGGGGGTAGTGTTTTAGGGTAGTGCAGTGGTGTTTGTATACTGTAGGGGGTTTTGCTGGGGTAGTGTTTTAGGGTTTAGGGTAGTGCAGTGGTGTTTGGGTAGTGTAGGGGAAGTGCTGGGGTAGTGTTTTAGGGTTTAGGGTAGTGCAGTGGTGTTTGTGTAGTGTAGGGGAAGTGCTGGGGTAGTGTTTTAGGGTTTAGGGTAGTGCAGTGGTGTTTGGGTAGTATAGGGGGTCATACTAGGGATAGATTTAGGGTTTAGGGTAGTGCAGTGGTGTTTGGGTAGTGTAGGGGGTCATGCTGGGGGTAGTGTTGTAGGGTTTAGGGTAGTGCAGTGGTGTTTGTGTAGTTTAGGGGGTCATACTAGGGGTAGTGTTTAAGGGTTTAGGGTAGTGCAGTGGTGTTTGGGTAGTGTATGGGGTCATGCTGGGGTAGATTTAGGGTTTAGGGAAGTGCAGTGGTGCTTGGGTAGTGTAGGGAGTCGTGCTGGCGGTAGTGTTTTAGGGTAGTGCAGTGGTGTTTGTATACTATAGGGGGTTGTGCTGGGGTAGTGTTTTAGGGTTTAGGGTAGTGCAGTGGGGTTTGGGTAGTGTAGGGGGTAGTGCTGGGGTAGTGTTTTAGTGTTTAGGGTAGTGCAGTGGTGTTTGTGTAGTGTACGGGGTTGTGCTGGTGGTAGTGTTTTAGGGTTTATGGTAGTGCAGTGGTGTTTGGGTAGAGTAGGGGGTAGTGCTGGGGAAGTGTTTTAGGGTTTAGGGTAGTGCAGTGGTGTTTTTGTAGTGTAGGGGGAAGTTCTGGGGGTAGTGTTTTAGGGTTTAGGGTAGTGCAGTGGTATTTGGGTAGTATAGGGGTCATGCTGGGGATAGATTTATGGTTTAGGGTAGTGCAGTGGTGTTTGTGTTATGAGGGGTCATGCTGGGGGTAGTGTTTTAGGGTTTAGGGTAGTGCAGTGGTGTTGATATAGTGTAGGGGTGATTCTGGGGATAGTGTTTTAGGGTTTAGGATAGTGCAGTGGTGTTTAGGTAGTTTAGGGGGTCATGCCGGGGGTAGTGTTTTAGGGTTTAGGGTGGTGCAGTGGTGTTTGTGTAGTGTAGGGGGTCCAGCCAGGGGTAGTGTTTTAGGGTTTGTTTAGTGCAGTGGTGATTAGGTAGTGTAGGGGGTCAAGCTGGGGTAGATGTAGGGTTTCGGGTAGTGCAGTGGTGTTTGGGTAGTGTAGGGAGTTGTGCTGGGTGTAGTGTTTTAGGGTTTATGGTAGTGCAGTGGTGTTTGGGTAGTGTAGGCGGTAGTGCTGGGGTAGTGTTTTAGGGTTTAGGGTAGTGCAGTGGTGTTTGTGTAGTGTAGGGGGACGTGCTGGGGTAGTGTTTTAGGATTTAGGGTAGTGCAGTGGTGTTTGGGTACTGTAGAGGTTCATGCTGGGGGTAGTGTTTTAGGGTTTAGGGTACTGCAGTGGTGTTTGGGTAGTATAGGGGGTCAAACTAGGGATAGATTTAGGGTTTAGGGTAGTGCAGTGGTGTTTATATAGTGTAGGGGTGATTCTGGGGGTAGTGTTTTAGGGTTTAGGATAGTGCAGTGGTGTTTGGGTAGTGTAGGGGGTCATGCTGGGGGTAGTTTTGTAGGGTTTAGGGTTGTGCAGTGGTGTTTGGGTAGTGTAGGGGGTCGTGCTGGGGTTAGAGTTTTAGGGTTTAGGGTAGTGCAGTGGTGTTTGTGTAGTTTAGGGGGTTGTACTAGGGGTAGTGTTTAAGGGTTTAGGGTAGTGCAGTGGTGTTTGGGTAGTGTAGGGGGTCGTGCTGGGGTAGATTTAGGGTTTAGGGAAGTGCAGTGGTGTTTGGGTAGTGTAGGGAGTCGTGCTGGGGTAGTGTTTTAGGGTAGTGCAGTGGTGTTTGTATACTGTAGGGGGTTGTGCTGGGGTAGTGTTTTAGGGTTTAGGGTAGTGCAGTGGAGTTTGGATAGTGTAGGGGGTAGTGCTGGGGTAGTGTTTTAGGGTTTAGGGTAGTGCAGTGGTGTTTGTGTAGTGTAGGGGGAAGTGCTGGGGGTAGTGTTTTAGGGTTCAGGGTAGTGCACTGGTGTTTGGGTAGTGTAGAGGTTCATGCTGGGGGTAGTGTTTTAGGGTTTAGGGTAGTGCAGTGGTATTTGGGTAGTATAGGGGTCATGCTGGGTATAGATTTAGGGTTTAGGGTAGTGCAGTGGTGTTTGTGTTGTGAGGGGGTCATGCTGGGGGTAGTGTTTTAGGGTTTAGGGTAGTGCAGTGATGTTTATATAGTGTAGGGGTGATTCTGGGGATAGTGTTTTAGGGTTTAGAATAGTGCAGTGGTGTTTGGGTAGTCTAGGGGGTCATGCTGGGGGTAGTGTTTTAGGGTTTAGGGTAGTGCAGTGGTATTTGGGTAGTATAGGGGTCATGCTGGGGATAGATTTAGGGTTTAGGGTAGTGCAGTGGTGTTTGTGTTATGAGGGGGTCATGCTGGGGGTTGTGTTTTAGGGTTTAGGGTAGTGCAGTGGTGTTGATATAGTGTAGGGGTGATTCTGGGGATAGGGTTTTAGGGTTTAGGATAGTGCAGTGGTGTTTGGGTAGTTTAGAGGTTCATGCTGGGGGTAGTGTTTTAGGGTTTAGGGTAGTGCAGTGGTATTTGGGTAGTATAGGGGTCATGCTGGGTATAGATTTAGGGTTTAGGGTAGTGCAGTGGTGTTTGTGTTGTGAGGGGGTCATGCTGGGGGTAGTGTTTTAGGGTTAAGGGTAGTGCAGTGATGTTTATATAGTGTAGGGGTGATTCTGGGGATAGTGTTTTAGGGTTTAGAATAGTGCAGTGGTGTTTGGGTAGTCTAGGTGGTCATGCTGGGGGTAGTGTTTTAGGGTTTAGGGTAGTGCAGTGGTATTTGGGCAGTATAGGGGTCATGCTGGGGATAGATTTAGGGTTTAGGGTAGTGCAGTGGTGTTTGTGTTATGAGGGCGTCATGCTGGGGGTAGTGTTTTAGGGTTTAGGGTAGTGCAGTGGTGTTGATATAGTGTAGGGGTGATTCTGGGGATAGGGTTTTAGGGTTTAGGATAGTGCAGTGGTGTTTGGGTAGTTTAGGGGGTCATGCTGGGGGTAGTGTTTTAGGGTAGTGCAGTGGTGTTTGTGTAGTGTAGGGGGTCGAGCTAGGGGTAGTGTTTTAGGGTTTGTTTAGTGCAGTGGTGATTAGGTAGTGTAGGGGGTCAAGCTGGGGTACATGTAGGGTTTCGGGTAGTGCAGTGGTGTTTGGGTAGTGTAGGGAGTTGTGCTGGGTGTAGTGTTTTAGGGTTTATGGTAGTGCAGTGGTGTTTGGGTAGTGTAGGCGGTAGTGCTGGGGTAGTGTTTTAGGGTTTAGGGTAGTGCAGTGGTGTTTGTGTAGTGTAGGGGGACGTGCTGGGGGTAGTGTTTTAGGATTTAGGGTAGTGCAGTGGTGTTTGGGTAGTGTAGAGGTTCATGCTGGGGGTAGTGTTTTAGGGTTTAGGGTACTGCAGTGGTGTTTGGGTAGTATAGGGGGTCAAACTAGGGATAGATTTAGGGTTTAGGGTAGTGCAGTGGTGTTTGTGTTGTGAGGGGGTCATGCTGGGGGTAGTGTTTTAGGGTTTAGGGTAGTGCAGTGGTGTTTATATAGTGTAGGGGTGATTCTGGGGGTAGTGTTTTAGGGTTTAGTATAGTGCAGTGGTGTTTGGGTATTATAGGGGGTCATTCTGGGGGTAGTGTTTTAGGGTTTAGGGTAGTGCAGTGGTGTTTGTGTAGTGTAGGGGGTCATGCTGGGGGTAGTTTTGTAGGGTTTAGGGTTGTGCAGTGGTGTTTGGGTAGTGTAGGGGGTCGTGCTGGGGTTAGAGTTTTAGGGTTTAGGGTAGTGCAGTGGTGTTTGTGTAGTTTAGGGGGTTGTACTAGGGGTAGTGTTTAAGGGTTTAGGGTAGTGCAGTCGTGTTTGGGTAGTGTAGGGGGTCGTGCTGGGGTAGATTTAGGGTTTAGGGAAGTGCAGTGGTGTTTGGGTAGTGAAGGGAGTCGTGCTGGGGTAGTGTTTTAGGGTAGTGCAGTGGTGTTTGTATACTGTAGGGGGTTGTCCTGGGGTAGTGTTTTAGGGTTTAGGGTAGTGCAGTGGTGTTTGGGTAGTGTAGGGGGTAGTGCTGGGGTAGTGTTTTAGGGTTTAGGGTAGTGCAGTGGTGTTTGTGTAATGTAGGGGGAAGTGCTGGGGGTAGTGTTTTAGGGTTCAGGGTAGTGCAGTGGTATTTGAGTAGTATAGGGGTCATGCTGGGGATAGATTTAGGGTTTAGGGTAGTGCAGTGGTGTTTGTGTTGTGAGGGGGTCATGCTGGGGGTAGTGTTTTAGGGTTTAGGGTAGTGCAGTGGTGTTTATATAGTGTAGGGGTGATTCTGGGGATAGTGTTTTAGGGTTTAGAATAGTGCAGTGGTGTTTGGGTAGTCTAGGGGGTCATGCTGGGGGTAGTGTTTTCGGGTTTAGGGTAGTGCAGTGGTGTCTGTGTTGTGTAGGGGGTCATGCTGGGGATAGTGTTGTAGGGTTTAGGGTAGTGAAGTGGTGTTTGGGTAGTGCAAGGAGTCATGCTGGGTGTAGTGTTTTAGGGTTTAGGGTAGTGCAGTGGTGTTTGTGTAGTGTAGGGGGTCGAGCTAGGGTTAGTGTTTTAAGGTTTGCGTAGTGCAGTGGTGTTTAGGTAGTGTAGGGGGTCAAGCTGGGGTAGATGTAGGTTTCGGGTAGTGCAGTGGTGTTTGGGTAGTGTAGGGAGTTGTGCTGGGGGTAGTGTTTTAGGGTTTATGGTAGTGCAGTGGTGTTTGGGTAGTGTAGGCGGTAGTGCTGGGGTAGTGTTTTAGGGTAGTGCAGTGGTGTTTGTGTAGTGTAGGGGAAGTGCTGGGGTAGTGTTTTAGGGTTTAGGGTAGTGCAGTGGTGTTTGGGTAGTATAGGGGGTCATACTAGGGATAGATTTAGGGTTTAGGGTAGTGCAGTGGTGTTTGGGTAGTGTAGGGGGTCATGCTGGGGGTAGTGTTGTAGGGTTTAGGGTAGTGCAGTGGTGTTTGTGTATTTTAAGGGGTCGTACTAGGGGTAGTGTTTAAGGGTTTAGGGTAGTGCAGTGGTGTTTGGGTAGTGTATGGGGTCATGCTGGGGTAGATTTAGGGTTTAGGGAAGTGCAGTGGTCTTTGGGTAGTTTAGGGAGTCGTGCTGTGGGGTAGTGTTTTAGGGTAGTGCAGTGGTGTTTGTATACTGTAGGGGGTTGTGCTGGGGTAGTGTTTTAGGGTTTATGGTAGTGCAGTGGTGTTTGGGTAGTGTAGGGGGTAGTGCTGGGGAAGTGTTTTAGGGTTTAGGGTAGTGCAGTGGTGTTTGTGTAGTGTAGGGGTCATGCTGGGGATAGATTTAGGGTTTAGGGTAGTGCAGTGGTGTTTGTGTTGTGAAGGGGTCATGCTGGGGGTAGTGTTTTAGGGTTTAGGGTAGTGCAGTGGTGTTTATATAGTGTAGGGGTGATTCTGGGGACAGTGTTTTAGGGTTTAGGATAGTGCAGTGGTGTTTGGGTAGTCTAGGGGGTCATGCTGGGGGTAGTGTTTTAGGGTTTAGGGTAGTGCAGTGGTGTTTGTGTAGTGTAGGGGGTCATGCTGGGGGTAGTGTTGTAGGGTTTAGGGTAGTGCAGTGGTGTTTGGGTAGTGCAAGGAGTCATGCTGGGTGTAGTGTTTTAGGGTTTAGGGTAGTGCAGTGGTGTTTGTGTAGTGTAAGGGGTCGAGCTAGGGGTAGTGTTTTAGGGTTAGGGTAGTGCAGGGGTGTTTAGGTAGTGTAGGGAGTTGTGCTTGGGGTAGTGTTTTAGGGTTTATGGTAGTGCAGTGGTGTTTGGGTAGTGTAGGCGGTAGTGCTGGGGAAGTGTTTTAAAGTTTAGGGTAGTGCAGTGGTATTTGTGTAGTGTAGGGGGTCGAGCTATGGGTAGTGTTTTAGGGTTAGGGTAGTGCAGTGGTGTTTAGGTAGTGTAGGGGGTCAAGCTGGGGTAGATGTAGGTTTTAGGGTAGTGCAGTGGTGTTTGGGTAATATAGGGAGTTGTGCTGGTGGTAGTGTTTTAGGGTTTATGGTAGTGCAGTGGTGTTTGGGTAGTGTAGGGGGTAGTGCTGGGGAAGTGTTTTAGGGTTTAGGGTTGTGCAGTGGTGTTTGTGTAGTGTAGGGGGAAGTGCTGGGGGTAGTGTTTTAGGGTTTAGGGTAGTGCAGTGGTGTTTGGGTAGTGTAGAGGTTCATGCTGGGGGTAGTGTTTTAGGGTTTAGGGTAGTGCAGTGGTATTTGGGTAGTATGGGGTCATGCTGGGGATAGATTTAGGGTTTAGGGTAGTGCAGTGGTGTTTGTGTTGTGAGGGGGTCATGCTGGGGGTAGTGTTTTAGGGTTTAGGGTAGTGCAGTGGTGTTTATATAGTGTAGGGGTGATTCTGGGGATAGTGTTTTAGGGTTTAGGATAGTGCAGTGGTGTTTGGGTAGTCTAGGGGGTCATGCTGGGGGTAGTGTTTTAGGGTTTAGGGTAGTGCAGTGCTGTTTGTGTTGTGTAGGGGGTCATGCTGGGGATAGTGTTGTAGGGTTTAGGGTAGTGCAGTGGTGTTTGGGTAGTGCAAGGAGTTATGCTGGGGGTAGTGTTTTAGGGTTTAGGGTAGTGCAGTGGTGTTTGTGTAGTGTAGGGGGTCGAGATAGGGGTGTGTTTTAGGGTTTGCGTAGTGCAGTGGTGTTTGTGTTGTGAGGGGGTCATGCTGGGGGTAGTCTTTTAGGGTTTAGGGTAGTGCAGTGGTGTTTATATAGTGTAGGGGTGATTCTGGGGGTAGTGTTTTAGGGTTTAGGATAGTGCAGTGGTGTTTGGGTAGTCTAGGGGGTGATGCTGGGGGTAGTGTTTTAGGGTTTAGGGTAGTGCAGTGGTGTTTGTGTAGTGTAGGGGGTCATGCTGGGGGTAGTGTTGTAGGGTTTAGGGTAGTGCAGTGGTGTTTGGGTAGTGTAGGGGGTCGTGCTGGGGGTAGTGTTTTAGGGTTTAGGGTAGTGCAGTGGTGTTTGTGTAGCTTAGGGGGTCGTACTAGGGGTAGTGTTTAAGGGTTTAGGGTAGTGCAGTGGTGTTTGGGTAGTGTAGGGGGTCATGCTGGGGTAGATTTAGGATTTAGGGAAGTGCAGTGGTGTTTGGGTAGTGTAGGGAGTCGTGCTGGGGGTAGTGTTTTAGGGTAGTGCAGTGGTGTTTGTATACTGTAGGGGGTTGTGCTGGGGTAGTGTTTTAGGGATTAGGGTAGTGCAGTGGTGTTTGGGTAGTGTAGGGGGTAGTGCTGGGGTAGTGTTTTAGGGTTTAGGGTAGTGCAGTGGTGTTTGTGTAGTGTACGGGGTTGTGCTGATGGTAGTGTTTTAGGGTTTATGGTAGTGCATTGGTGTTTGGATAGTTTAGGGGGTAGTGCTGGGGAAGTGTTTTAGGGTTTAGGGTAGTGCAGTGGTGTTTGTGTAGTGTAGGGGTTAGTGCTGGGGGTAGTGTTTTAGGGTTTAGGGTAGTTCAGTGGTATTTGGGTAGTATAGGGGTCATGCTGGGGATAGATTTAGGGTTTAGGGTAGTGCAGTGGTGTATGGGTAGTGTAGGGGGTAGTGCTGGGGATGTCAGGATCACCAAGCACTCTTACCTGAATTTCTCTTACCTTTACCTGTAAGGTGCTTGGTGGTGTTTCGCAGAGACGCTATGGGCCAAACTCCCTATAACTCTATTCGATAACCCAGATGGTTATATGCACTCCTAGGTTGACAATAGGATTGAGGGAGGAGGGCCGGAATCGACGCTAATGACGTTCCTGTAGTCGACCTGCGAATTAACAAGAAGATTCCTTAGTTTACTGACCCGTCACTAAACTCTTTTTGAGTACTTTAACTTTCTTGTCACCTCCTTGATTCTTTTAAGTATGCTAGCTACAAGTATCCTACCTGCGATTCTACAGGATTAGGCTTCGCGTCCAGGAAGGTGTCACGATGTGAAGAAGTTCTATGTTCTCCACTTGTTTGGTGACTTGTGATTAGTGAAGCAGTTGGGTTTTTGAAGTGTCTAAGAACAAACAATACAGAACATTCATTATTAATGTTTCAACAGTATTTTGGTGAACACTTCCATTACATTATTCCCTTATGCCTGTTCACTTACTAAGCAATCCTTCCTGTTCTTTCCGTCGTTGCCAAGTCATGTCTATTAATTCAAAAACAAAGAATATGCAACAAAAATATACATAACACAATTACAATGCTTTTCTCTGTCGATTATTAACTTATTCCGAACAATTACGTCTCGATTGTCCGAATGTCCAAAAATTGGTAAAGTTCCTTTACTTAAACTCTCTCTCTTGCGATGGGCGCCAGAAGATGTTGTAAGAGAAATGCACTTAGCTTATTTTCCTTTCTTTACAGGTTTCATCTCGCTGCGAGGATCGAAGAGACGAAGATGCTGGAAGCGGAACTGAAAACAGGAAAATCCAGGGCCCAAGGAGCCGGATTACCGGTAAGTGCAGAGCCAGGTCAGCGCGATGTTCTCCGGTGAAGAGGCGGAAGGCTAAGCACCTTTCCGGAATCTGGGTGTGCCTTAAATACCCTAGCCACACCCAGAGACGTCCGTAAACAGGCGCGCGTGTGCGTGCTCCTTGTTCCGGGTTTTGAGCTTACGCGAGCAGACCGATTCCATTGCTCAGATGCTTCTTGCGCTCGCACCGCATAGACGCCAAGCAGGCCGAAACAAGCACTGACAGTGTTATCAAGATCACAAGTGTTATCAATTCAGGAACTCGAATGTTGCCACTGCCCAAATGATACTGTACACTAGAGAAGTTCACAAAAACAACCAGAACCTTTTTCCCAAACACTGACATCAATGAACCATGCAGATAACCATCAGCAAATAAATACACACATCTTTTGGAGTGCAGGATGCACGGGATAGGGGTGGGTTTTTTATTGGGAACAGGGTATGGATTCATGACAGTACCCCCCTCGTAGAATCCCCCCTAACACTCCGGGAATTGGTCGTGGTTTCTCAGGACAACGGGCATGAAATCTTTTCAAAGCTTTAGGAGCATTTCGTAAATTGGCCAGAGGTTCCCAAGAACGTTCCTCAGGACCGTAACCTTTCCAGTCTACAAGATAAAACAATTTGTTCCTAATGCGTTTCGAATCTAGAACTGCTTTTACCTCAAATTCTGGGACTCCATCTACTTCTATTGCAGAAGGACTTGCTGTGAGTCTAGTGTTAGAATTAAACGGTTTCACTAATGATACATGAAAAACTGGATGAAACTGAAAATGGGATGGAAGAGACAATTTCACACATACTGGATTGATGACTTTTTCTATAGCAAAAGGTCCTATGAAGCGAGGACGAAAAGCTTTATGACTTTTTATTCTTAAATTCTTGGTAGATAACCAAACTTTATCCCCTGCTACATAAGAAGGAGGTTCCGACCTATGTTTATCGGCAAATCTTTTTTGACTTTCCTTTGCTTGTGCTAAAGATAAGTGTGCTAGTTGTTGATTTTTAATCAGCTGGGTAACAAACTCTGTGACTGATGGATTTTCTTTTTCCAGATCGTGTAAAACCATGGTATCCTTGGGATGGAAACCGTGATTACAAAAAAAAGGAGACATTCCTATAGCAGAATGTTCTGAATTGTTGTAAGCAAATTCCATCGCCCACAAAACATCTGACCATTCTCGGTCACAGGTACTTAGTGTACATCTGAGAAACTGTTCAATGGTTTGATTCGTGCGTTCCGTTAAGCCATCGGTTTGGGGATGGTAACTGGATGAAGTACGCACGTCTATATTCAAGGATTTTCCTAATTGTTGCCAAAAATGTGAAATAAACTGCGGACCTCTGTCCGAAAGGACAATGGACGGTATTCCATGTAATCTCACTATTTCTTTGACAAACACTTTAGCTAACTCGCAGGCAGATGGGAGTTTCTTCAACGGAATGAAATGAGCTTCTCGTGAAAACTGATCTATAACAGTTAAAATTACAGTAAAACCCTTGTTTGTACGAGGTAGCTCTACTATGAAGTCTAATGACAGAGTGTGCCAAGGTTGAGGAGGTATAGGCAACGGTAACAGCATACCACTAGGAGCATGACGAGTGGACTTATTTTGAATACACACAGAACATGTAGCAACATAATCTTGGATGTCTTTGAACATGGTAGGCCACCAATAATTTCTCTTGATTATTTGATACATTTTAGTAATTCCTGGATGAACAGACAACAAAGAATCATGATACATTTCCAGAACACGTCTTTGAATGGGTACAGTGGGTACAAAAATCTGATCTGTCATGTACAACAACTCTTTTCTCCATTGCAATAAAGGAAAATCTAGACTCCACTCCTCCTTAGATCGAGTCTGTAGTGCCTTTGTAATGTCTGGTATTACATTAGTGTCTGTAAGTCCAATGTGAAAACATTCTGTAGGGATTATAGGTTGAATTTTTTCATGCCGTACATTTAAGTCGTCACTTATGCCGATGCGAGATAATGCATCCGCTTTGTTATTGTCTTTTCCAGGGCGATAAGTGATGACAAAGTCGTAATCATTGAAAAACTGCGACCAGCGCAACTGACGAGCTGATAAAGCCTTGACAGATTTTAAAGACTGTAAATTCCGGTGATCAGTGTATATGGTTACAGGATGTCTAGCTCCTAACAGATAATGACGCCATTCTTCAAATACAGCTTTTATAGCTAATAATTCCCGATCAGCAATGGCATAATTCTGTTCTGTGGGAGACAGTTTCCTTGAATAATATGCAATGGGATGCATTTGGCCTGTGTTTTTGTCTCGTTGGGATAAAATACCCCCTATGGCATATTGTGAAGCATCCGCTTCAACTATGTATGGTTGGGCTGGATCTGGATGTGTCAAAACAGGGGCAGAAGTAAAGTGAGCTTTTAACTTTTGAAAGGCTTTTTCAGCTTCTGATGTCCAATCAAACTTGGTATTTTTTCTCAATAGTTTTGTGATGGGAGTGATTGTGTCGGAAAACTTGTCAATGAAACGCCTATAGAAATTGGCAAACCCCAAAAAACTTTGTACCTGTTTGACAGTAGTGGGACTAGGCCATTCTGTGATTGCTTTAATTTTCTTGGGATCCATTTCAATTCCTGATGGACTTAGGATGTAACCTAAAAAATCCACAGTAGTTACATGAAACATGCTTTTTTCCAATTTTACAAACAGGGAATTATTAAGAAGCTGTTGAAGAATGGCCCTTACCTGTTTTACATGATCAGATTTGTTCTTTGAATAAATGAGTATATCATCAATATACACTATACAACATATGTCCAAAAAATCTCTTAAGACCTCATTTATAAAAAACTGGAACGCTGCAGGTGCGTTACAGAGTCCGAAAGGCATGACCTGGTATTCATATAAACCAAATTTGGTACGGAAAGCAGTCTTCCATTCATCGCCCTCTCGGACTCGTACCAAATGATATGCACCTCGTAGATCCAGTTTTGTATAAATGGTCGCATCTTTGATCTGATCGAGTAAAGTTGGTATCAAAGGTAAAGGATATCTATTCTTCACCGTTACATTATTGATGGCTCTATAGTCGATGCATGTACGTAACTCCCCCCCCTTTTTAGGGATAAAAAAGAGAGGAGATGAAACTGGGGACTTAGAATGCCGTATAAATCCATTCTTTAAATATTCATCTAGATATTCACGTAAATGCTCGTTTTCCTTTTCGGTTAATGCATATATGCGACTACACGGTAAAGTCGCACCTGGGACCAAATCTATTTGACAATCATAATCCCTATGAGGCGGCAAGGTGTTAGCCTTCTTTTTGTCAAATACATCTAGCAGATCGTTATATTCTTTTGGAACTCCATCAAGAAGTAGAACCGTTTTCGATTCTTTCGGAAAATCATAACCTTGTATTACAAACTCAGCGTCAGGATGACCCTGTAAACAGGTTGTATGACAAAAATCAGATTTGAACAATATTGTTCGTTGTGTCCAATCTATGTAGGGGTTATGAAGCACTAACCATGGTATGCCTAAGATCAAACCAAACTGAGGAGCATCAATGATATCGAACCTAATATCTTCGGTGTGTTTGGAGGCACAAGTCATAGTTAACAATTCAGTATGATATTGAATAGGCCCTGAAGTTAACTCCTTCCCATCGACAGCTCGTACTATCTCTGGTGTCTCTTTTATGATTTTTCTCAATCCCAGATTCGAAAACAACTGAGTATCCACGAAATTTCCTGTAGCCCCTGAATCAATAAGAGCATCTATGGACCAAGTTTTAGTATTGTCGCCTGGGGTCCGTAAGCAGACTTTTATGCTAAGATGGCAATGAGAAGGAACAGGGTTTGAAGAGGCCAAACTAGTTTGAACACTCGATAAAATGACCTCTGTATCTACCGAGTGTTTTAGTTTTCCGATTGTTGAAGTGCTACTACCTCAGAAATTTTTGTCTTGGGTCTAACAGGTCGAGTTGGGCATTCTTTTACAAAATGTCCTTTCTTTCCGCAGTAAAGACATTGGTTTAATTTACGACGTTTTTCTTTCTCTTCGGCAGTTAAGGGTCCTCTAATGGTACCAATTTGCATAGGCTCTACTGAATCTGGTCTAGAAGAGGACTCAGTTTTAGAGGTTGTTTTGTCTTTAAACGACAACATTCTATGGTCAAACTTCCCTTTCTCCCCCTTTCTCTCTGAAATGCGATGATTTAATTTTACTACCAAATCTATGAATTCTTCGCTATTGGTAGGAGGGTCTAAAATCTGAGTGATCATGTCTTTAAGGTCGTCTTTTAAACCACGATAGAATAGTGACACCCGTTTCTCCTCTGGCCACTCTGTTTCTATTACCAGCCTATTGAACCTTGATATATAATGTAGAAGATCGGAATTTCCTTGTTTTAAATCCAGTAGTTCATGATCTGCTGATTGTACAAACACATGTTTCGCAAACAATTTTTTCATCGCATCTTTAAATCGTTGCAGATCATTCAATATTGGATCATTTCGTTCTACTAAAGGTACTGACCATAATGCTGCGTCCCCACCTAGATAAGATAAGATAAAAGCAACCTTAGATGAATCATTTGGAAACGCAGTGGGTTTTGCTATAAAATGCAAATGACACTGATTTAAAAATATAGAAAACTTGTTACTATCTCCTTGAAATCTTTCTGGGGGTGCCAAAGGAACCGGTACTGGAGTAACAACCTGAATTTGAGTAGGCATAGCAGAGGTTGTAGTGGATGATCCACCAAACGCATTTTGCAAGGGCGGTTGAAAGAGAGGTGGCTTTAACACGGGTTTCTGCACTCGAGATTGTAACACCGAAATGTCCCTACGTATTTCCGCATTTTCCGTTCTAATCTCTACTAACATTGCAGCTAAATCTTGCAAGGATATCTGCGTAGTTTGATCCATAGCGTCTGGGCGAAACTGGTTACGTGGGCTTAGCCTTCTGTCAGGATCACCAAGCACTCTTACCTGAATTTCTCTTACCTTTACCTGTAAGGTGCTTGGTGGTGTTTCGCAGAGACGCTATGGGCCAAACTCCCTATAACTCTATTCGATAACCCAGATGGTTATATGCACTCCTAGGTTGACAATAGGATTGAGGGAGGAGGGCCGGAATCGACGCTAATGACGTTCCTGTAGTCGACCTGCGAATTAACAAGAAGATTCCTTAGTTTACTGACCCGTCACTAAACTCTTTTTGAGTACTTTAACTTTCTTGTCACCTCCTTGATTCTTTTAAGTATGCTAGCTACAAGTATCCTACCTGCGATTCTACAGGATTAGGCTTCGCGTCCAGGAAGGTGTCACGATGTGAAGAAGTTCTATGTTCTCCACTTGTTTGGTGACTTGTGATTAGTGAAGCAGTTGGGTTTTTGAAGTGTCTAAGAACAAACAATACAGAACATTCATTATTAATGTTTCAACAGTATTTTGGTGAACACTTCCATTACATTATTCCCTTATGCCTGTTCACTTACTAAGCAATCCTTCCTGTTCTTTCCGTCGTTGCCAAGTCATGTCTATTAATTCAAAAACAAAGAATATGCAACAAAAATATACATAACACAATTACAATGCTTTTCTCTGTCGATTATTAACTTATTCCGAACAATTACGTCTCGATTGTCCGAATGTCCAAAAATTGGTAAAGTTCCTTTACTTAAACTCTCTCTCTTGCGATGGGCGCCAGAAGATGTTGTAAGAGAAATGCACTTAGCTTATTTTCCTTTCTTTACAGGTTTCATCTCGCTGCGAGGATCGAAGAGACGAAGATGCTGGAAGCGGAACTGAAAACAGGAAAATCCAGGGCCCAAGGAGCCGGATTACCGGTAAGTGCAGAGCCAGGTCAGCGCGATGTTCTCCGGTGAAGAGGCGGAAGGCTAAGCACCTTTCCGGAATCTGGGTGTGCCTTAAATACCCTAGCCACACCCAGAGACGTCCGTAAACAGGCGCGCGTGTGCGTGCTCCTTGTTCCGGGTTTTGAGCTTACGCGAGCAGACCGATTCCATTGCTCAGATGCTTCTTGCGCTCGCACCGCATAGACGCCAAGCAGGCCGAAACAAGCACTGACAGTGTTATCAAGATCACAAGTGTTATCAATTCAGGAACTCGAATGTTGCCACTGCCCAAATGATACTGTACACTAGAGAAGTTCACAAAAACAACCAGAACCTTTTTCCCAAACACTGACATCAATGAACCATGCAGATAACCATCAGCAAATAAATACACACATCTTTTGGAGTGCAGGATGCACGGGATAGGGGTGGGTTTTTTATTGGGAACAGGGTATGGATTCATGACAGGGGAAGTGTTTTAGGGTTTAGGGTAGTGCAGTGGTGTTTGTGTAGTGTAGGGGAAGTGCTGGGGGTAGTGTTTTAGGGTTTAGGGTAGTGCAGTGGTGTTTGGGTAGTGTAGAGGTTCATGCTGGGGGTAGTGTTTTAGGGTTTAGGGTAGTGCAGTGGTATTTGGGTAGTATGGGATGATGCTGGGGATAGATTTAGGGTTTAGGGTAGTGCAGTGGTGTTTGTGTTGTGAGGGGGTCATGCTGGTGGTAGTGTTTTAGGGTTTAGGGTAGTGCAGTGGTGTTTATATAGTGTAGGGGTGATTCTGGGGATAGTGTTTTAGGGTTTAGTATAGTGCAGTGGTGTTTGGGTAGTCTAGGGGGTCATGCTGGGGGTAGTGTTTTAGGGTTTAGGGTAGTGCAGTTGTGTTTGTGTTGTGTAGGGGGTCATGCTGGGGATAGTGTTGTAGGGTTTAGGGTAGTGCAGTGGTGTTTGGGTAGTGCAAGGAGTCATGCTGGGGGTAGTGTTTTAGGGTTTAGAGTAGTGCAGTGGTGTTTGTGTAGTGTAGGGGGTCGAGCTAGGGGTAGTGTTTTAGGGTTTGCATAGTGCAGTGGTGTTTAGGTAGTGTAGGGGGTCAAGATGGGGTAGATGTAGGGCTTCGGGTAGTGCAGTGGTGTTTGGGTAGTATAGGGAGTTGTGCTGGGGGTAGTGTTTTAGGGTTTATGGTAGTGCAGTGGTGTTAGGGTAGTGTAGGGGGAAGTGCTGGCGGAAGTGTTTTAGGATTTAGGGTAGTGCAGTGGTGTTTGGTGAGTGTAGAGGTTCATGCTGGGGGTAGTGTTTTAGGGTTTAGGGTAGTGCAGTGGTGTTTGGGTAGTATAGGGGGTCATACTAGGGATAGATTTAGGGTTTAGGGTAGTGCAGTTGTGTTTGTGTTGTGAGGGGGTCATGCTGGGGGTAGTGTTTTAGGGTTTAGGGTAGTGCAGTGGTGTTTATATAGTGTAGGGGTGATTCTGGGGGTAGTGTTTTAGTGTTTAGGATAGTGCAGTGGCGTTTGGGTAGTCTAGGGGGTCATGCTGGGGGTAGTGTTTTAGGGTTTATGGTAGTGCAGTGGTGTTTGTGTAGTGTAGGGGGTCATGCTGGGGGTAGTGTTGTAGGGTTTAGGGTAGTGCAGTGGTGTTTGGGTAGCGTAGGGGGTCGTGCTGGGGGTAGTGTTTTAGGGTTTAGGGTAGTGCAGTGGTGTTTGTGTAGCTTAGGGGGTCGTACTAGGGGTAGTGTTTAAGGGTTTAGGGTAGTGCAGTGGTGTTTGGGTAGTGTAGGGGGTCATGCTGGGGTAGATTTAGGATTTAGGGACGTGCAGTGGTGTTTGGGTAGTGTAGGGAGTCGTGCTGGGGGTAGTGTTTTAGGGTAGTGCAGTGGTGTTTGTATACTGTAGGGGGTTTTGCTGGGGTAGTGTTTTAGGGTTTAGGGTAGTGCAGTGGTGTTTGGGTAGTGTAGGGGAAGTGATGGGGTAGTGTTTTAGGGTTTAGGGTAGTGCAGTGGTGTTTGTGTAGTGTACGGGGTTGTGCTGATGGTAGTGTTTTAGGGTTTATGGTAGTGCATTGGTGTTTGGATAGTTTAGGGGGTAGTGCTGGGGAAGTGTTTTAGGGTTTAGGGTAGTGCAGTGGTGTTTGTGTAGTGTAGGGGTTAGTGCTGGGGGTAGTGTTTTAGGGTTTAGGGTAGTTCAGTGGTATTTGGGTAGTATAGGGGTCATGCTGGGGATAGATTTAGGGTTTAGGGTAGTGCAGTGGTGTATGGGTAGTGTAGGGGGTAGTGCTGGGGAAGTGTTTTAGGGTTTAGGGTAGTGCAGTGGTGTTTGTGTAGTGTAGGGGAAGTGCTGGGGGTAGTGTTTTAGGGTTTAGGGTAGTGCAGTGGTGTTTGGGTAGTGTAGAGGTTCATGCTGGGGGTAGTGTTTTAGGGTTTAGGGTAGTGCAGTGGTATTTGAGTAGTATGAGTGATGCTGGGGATAGATTTAGGGTTTAGGGTAGTGCAGTGGTGTTTGTGTTGTGAGGGGGTCATGCTGGGGGTAGTGTTTTAGGGTTTAGGGTAGTGCAGTGGTGTTTATATAGTGTAGGGGTGATTCTGGGGATAGTGTTTTAGGGTTTAGGATAGTGCAGTGGTGTTTGGGTAGTCTAGGGGGTCATGCTGGGGGTAGTGTTTTAGGGTTTAGGGTAGTGCAGTTGTGTTTGTGTTGTTTAGGGGGTCATGCTGGGGATAGTGTTGTAGGGTTTAGGGTAGTGCAGTGGTGTTTGGGTAGTGCAAGGAGTCATGCTGGGGGTAGTGTTTTAGGGTTTAGAGTAGTGCAGTGGTGTTTGTGTAGTGTAGGGGGTCGAGCTAGGGGTAGTGTTTTAGGGTTTGCGTAGTGCAGTGGTGTTTAGGTAGTGTAGGGGGTCAAGATGGGGTAGATGTAGGGCTTCGGGTAGTGCAGTGGTGTTTGGGTAGTATAGGGAGTTGTGCTGGGGGTAGTGTTTTAGGGTTTATGGTAGTGCAGTGGTGTTTGGGTAGTGTAGGCAGTAGTGATGGCGTAGTGTTTTAGGGTTTAGGGTAGTGCAGTGGTGTTTGTGTAGTGTAGGGGGAAGTGCTGGCGGTAGTGTTTTAGGATTTAGGGTAGTGCAGTGGTGTTTGGTGAGTGTAGAGGTTCATGCTGGGGGTAGTGTTTTAGGGTTTAGGGTAGTGCAGTGGTGTTTGGGTAGTATAGGGGGTCATACTAGGGATAGATTTAGGGTTTAGGGTAGTGCAGTGGTGTTTGTGTTGTGAGGGGGAAGTTCTGGGGGTAGTGTTTTAGGGTTTAGGGTAGTGCAGTGGTATTTGGGTAGTATAGGCGTCATGCTGGGGATAGATTTAGGGTTTAGGGTAGTGCAGTGGTGTTTGTGTTATGAGGGGTCATGCTGGGGGTAGTGTTTTAGGGTTTAGGGTAGTGCAGTGGTGTTTATATAGTGTAGGGGTGATTCTGGGGGTAGTGTTTTAGGGTTTAGGATAGTGCAGTGGCGTTTGGGTAGTCTAGGGGGTCATGCTGGGGGTAGTGTTTTAGGGTTTATGGTAGTGCAGTGGTGTTTGTGTAGTGTAGGGGGTCATGCTGGGGGTAGTGTTGTAGGGTTTAGGGTAATGCAGTGGTGTTTGGGTAGCGTAGGGGGTCGTGCTGGGGGTAGTGTTTTAGGGTTTAGGGTAGTGCAGTGGTGTTTGTGTAGCTTAGGGGGTCGTACTAGGGGTAGTGTTTAAGGGTTTAGGGTAGTGCAGTGGTGTTTGGGTAGTGTAGGGGGTCATGCTGGGGTAGATTTAGGATTTAGGGACGTGCAGTGGTGTTTGGGTAGTGTAGGGAGTCGTGCTGGGGGTAGTGTTTTAGGGTAGTGCAGTGGTGTTTGTATACTGTAGGGGGTTTTGCTGGGGTAGCTTTTTAGGGTTTAGGGTAGTGCAGTGGTGTTTCGGTAGTGTAGGGGAAGTGATGGGGTAGTGTTTTAGGGTTTAGGGTAGTGCAGTGGTGTTTGTGTAGTGTAGGGTGAAGTGCTAGGGTAGTGTTTTAGGGTTTAGGGTAGTGCAGTGGTGTTTGGGTAGTATAGGGGGTCATACTAGGGATAGATTTAGGGTTTAAGGTAGTGCAGTGGTGTTTGGGTAGTGTAGGGGGTCATGCTGGGGGTAGTGTTGTAGGGTTTAGGGTAGTGCAGTGGTGTTTGTGTAGTTTAGGGGGTCATACTAGGGGTAGTGTTTAAGGGTTTAGGGTAGTGCAGTGGTGTTTGGGTAGTGTATGGGGTCATGCTGGGGTAGATTTAGGGTTTAGGGAAGTGCAGTGGTGCTTGGATAGTGTAGGGAGTCGTGCTGGGGTAGTGTTTTAGGGTAGTGCAGTGGTGTTTGTATACTATAGGGGGTTGTGCTGGGGTAGTGTTTTAGGGTTTAGGGTAGTGCAGTGGGGTTTGGGGAGTGTAGGGGGTAGTGCTGGGGTAGTGTTTTAGGGTTTAGGATAGTGCAGTGGTGTTTGTGTAGTGTACGGGGTTGTGCTGGTGGTAGTGTTTTAGGGATTATGGTAGTGCAGTGGTGTTTGGGTAGAGTAGGGGGTAGTGCTGGGGAAGTGTTTTAGGGTTTAGGGTAGTGCAGTGGTGTTTGTGTAGTGTAGGGGGAAGTGCTGGGGGTAGTGTTTTAGGGTTTAGGGTAGTGCAGTGGTATTTGGGTAGTATAGGGGTCATGCTGGGGATAGATTTAGGGTTTAGGGTAGTGCAGTGGTGTTTGTGTTATGAGGGGGTCATGCTGGGGGTAGTGTTTTAGGGTTTAGGGTAGTGCAGTGGTGTTGATATAGTGTAGGGGTGATTCTGGGGATAGTGTTTTAGGGTTTAGGATAGTGCAGTGGTGTTTGGGTAGTTGAGGGGGTCATGCTGGGGGTGGTGTTTTAGGGTTTAGGGTAGTGCAGTGGTGTTTGTGTAGTGTAGGGGGTCGAGCTAGGGGTAGTGTTTTAGGGTTTGTTTAGTGCAGTGGTGATTAGGTAGTGTAGGGGGTCAAGCTGGGGTAGATGTAGGGTTTCGGGTAGTGCAGTGGTGTTTGGGTAGTGTAGGGAGTTGTGCTGGGTGTAGTGTTTTAGGGTTTATGGTAGTGCAGCGGTGTTTGGGTAGTGTAGGCGGTAGTGCTGGGGTAGTGTTTTAGGGTTTAGGGTAGTGCAGTGGTGTTTGTGTAGTGTAGGGGTTCGTGCTGGGGGTAGTGTTTTAGGATTTAGGGTAGTGCAGTGGTGTTTGGGTAGTGTAGAGGTTCATGCTGGGGGTAGTGTTTTAGGGTTTAGGGTACTGCAGTGGTGTTTGGGTAGTATAGGGGGTCAAACTAGGGATAGATTTAGGGTTTAGGGTAGTGCAGTGGTGTTTGTGTTGTGAGGGGGTCATGCTGGGGGTAGTGTTTTAGGGTTTAGGGTAGTGCAGTGGTGTTTATATAGTGTAGGGGTGATTCTGGGGGTAGTGTTTTAGGGTTTAGGATAGTGCAGTGGTGTTTGGGTAGTCTAGGGGGTCATTCTGGGGGTAGTGTTTTAGGGTTTAGGGTAGTGCAGTGGTGTTTGTGTAGTGTAGGGGGTCATGCTGGGGGTAGTTTTGTAGGGTTTAGGGTTGTGCAGTGGTGTTTGGGTAGTGTAGGGGGTCGTGCTGGGGGTAGAGTTTTAGGGTTTAGGGTAGTGCAGTGGTGTTTGTGTAGTTTAGGGGGTTGTACTAGGGGTAGTGTTTAAGGGTTTAGGGTAGTGCAGTTGTGTTTGGGTAGTGTAGGGGGTCGTGCTGGGGTAGATTTAGGGTTTAGGGAAGTGCAGTGGTGTTTGGGTAGTTTAGGGAGTCGTGCTGGGGTAGTGTTTTAGGGTAGTGCAGTGGTGTTTGTATACTGTAGGGGGTTGTGCTGGGGTAGTGTTTTAGGGTTTAGGGTAGTGCAGTGGTGTTTGTTTGGGTAGTGTAGGGGGTAGTGCTGGGGTAGTGTTTTAGGGTTTAGGGTAGTGCAGTGGTGTTTGTGTAGTGTAGGGGGAAGTGCTGGGGGTAGTGTTTTAGGGTTCAGGGTAGTGCACTGGTGTTTGGGTAGTGTAGAGGTTCATGCTGGGGGTAGTGTTTTAGGGTTTAGGGTAGTGCAGTGGTATTTGGGTAGTATAGGGGTCATGCTGGGGATAGATTTAGGGTTTAGGGTAGTGCAGTGGTGTTTGTGTTGTGAGGGGGTCATGCTGGGGGTAGTGTTTTAGGGTTTAGGGTAGTGCAGTGGTGTTTATATAGTGTAGGGGTGATTCTGGGGATAGTGTTTTAGGGTTTAGAATACTGCAGTGGTGTTTGGGTAGTCTAGGAGGTCATGCTGGGGGTAGTGTTTTCGGGTTTAGGGTAGTGCAGTGGTGTTTGTGTTGTGTAGGGGGTCATGCTGGGGATAGTGTTGTAGGGTTTAGGGTAGTGAAGTGGTGTTTGGGTAGTGCAAGGAGTCATGCTGGGTGTAGTGTTTTAGGGTTTAGGGTAGTACAGTGGTGTTTGTGTAGTGTAGGGGGTCGAGCTAGGGGTAGTGTTTTAGGGTTTGCGTAGTGCAGTGGTGTTTAGGTAGTGTAGGGGGTCAAGCTGGGGTAGATGTAGGGTTTCGGGTAGTGCAGTGGTGTTTGGGTAGTGTAGGGAGTTGTGCTGGGGGTAGTGTTTTAGGGTTTATGGTAGTGCAATGTTGTTTGGGTAGTGTAGGCGGTAGTGCTGGGGTAGTGTTTTAGGGTAGTGCAGTGGTGTTTGTGTAGTGTAGGGGGAAGTGCTGGGATAGTGTTTTAGGGTTTAGGGTAGTGCAGTGGTGTTTGGGTAGTATAGGGGGTCATACTAGGGATAGATTTAGGGTTTAGGGTTGTGCAGTGGTGTTTGGGTAGTGTAGGGGGTCATGCTTGGGGTAGTGTTGTAGGGTTTAGGGTAGTGCAGTGGTGTTTGTGTAGTTTAAGGGGTCGTACTAGGGGTAGTGTTTAAGGGTTTAGGGTAGTGCAGTGGTGTTTGGATAGTGTATGGGGTCATGCTGGGGTAGATTTAGGGTTTAGGGAAGTGCAGTGGTCTTTGGGTAGTTTAGGGAGTCGTGCTGTGGGGCAGTGTTTTAGGGTAGTGCAGTGGTGTTTGTATACTGTAGGGGGTTGTGCTGGGGTAGTGTTTTAGGGTTTATGGTAGTGCAGTGGTGTTTGGGTGGTGTAGGGGGTAGTGCTGGGGGTAGTGTTTTAGGGTTTAGGGTAGTGCAGTGGTGTTTATATAGTGTAGGGGTGATTCTGGGGATAGTGTTTTAGGGTTTAGGATAGTGCAGTGGTGTTTGGGTAGTTTAGGGGGTCATGCTGGGGGGAGTGTTTTAGGGTTTAGGGTAGTGCAGTGGTGTTTGTGTAGTGTAGGGAGTCATGCTGGGGGTAGTGTTGTAGGGTTTAGGGTAGTGCAGTGGTGTTTGGGTAGTGTAGGGGGTCGTGTTGGGGGTAGAGTTTTAGGGTTTAGGGTAGTGCAGTGGTGTTTGTGTAGTTTAGGGGGTCGTACTATGGGTAGTGTTTAAGGGTTTAGGGTAGTGCAGTGGTGTTTGGGTAGTGTAGGTGGTCGTGCTGAGGTAGATTTAGGGTTTAGGGAAGTGCAGTGGTGTTTGGGTAGTGTAGGGAGTCGTGCTGGGGTAGTGTTTTAGGGTAGTGCAGTGGTGTTTGTATACTGTAGGGGGTTGTGCTGGGGTAGTGTTTTAGGGTTTAGGGTAGTGCAGTGGTGTTTGGGTAGTGTAGGGGGTAGTGCTGGGGTAGTGTTTTAGGGTTTAGGGTAGTGCAGTGGTGTTTGTGTAGTGTAGGGGGAAGTGCTGGGGGTAGTGTTTTAGGGTTTAGGGTAGTGCAGTGGTGTTTGGGTAGTGTAGAGGTTCATGCTGGGAGTAGTGTTTTAGGGTTTAGGGTAGTGCAGTGGTATTTGGGTAGTATAGGGTTCATGCTGGGGATAGATTTAGGGTTTAGGGTAGTGCAGTGGTGTTTGTGTTGTGAGGGGGTAATGCTGGGGGTAGTGTTTTAGGGTTTAGGGTAGTGCAGTGGTGTTTATATAGTGAAGGGGTGATTCTGGGGATAGTGTTTTAGGGTTTAGGATAGTGCAGTGGTGTTTGGATAGTCTAGGGGGTCATGCTGGGGGTAGTGTTTTCGGGTTTAGGGTAGTGCAGTGGTGTTTGTGTTGTGTAGGGGTCATGCTGGGCATAGTGTTGTAGGGTTTAGGGTAGTGAAGTGGTGTTTGGGTAGTGCAAGGAGTCATGCTGGGTGTAGTGTTTTAGGGTTTAGGGTAGTGCAGTGGTGTTTGTGTAGTGTAGGGGGTCGAGCTAGGGGTAGTGTTTTAGGGTTTGCGTAGTGCAGTGGTGTTTAGGTAGTGTAGGGGGTCAAGCTGGGGTAGATGTAGGGTTTCGGGTAGTGCAGTGGTGTTTGGGTAGTGTAGGGAGTTGTGCTGGGGGTAGTGTTTTAGGGTTTATGGTAGTGCAGTGGTGTTTGGGTAGTGTAGGCGGTAGTGCTGGGGTAGTGTTTTAGGGTAGTGCAGTGGTGTTTGTGTAGTGTAGGGGGAAGTGCTGGGGTAGTGGTTTAGGGTTTAGGGTAGTGCAGTGGTGTTTGGGTAGTATAGGGGGTCATACTAGGGATAGATTTAGGGTTTAGGGTAGTGCAGTGGTGTTTGGGTAGTGTAGGGGGTCATGCTGGGGGTAGTGTTGTAGGGTTTAGGGTAGTGCAGTGGTGTTTGTGTAGTTTAAGGGGTCGTACTAGGGGTAGTGTTTAAGGGTTTAGGGTAGTGCAGTGGTGTTTGGGTAGTGTATGGGGTCATGCTGGGGTAGATTTGGGGTTTAGGGAAGTGCAGTGGTCTTTGGGTAGTTTAGGGAGTCGTGCTGTGGGGTAGTGTTTTAGGGTAGTGCAGTGGTGTTTGTATACTGTAGGGGGTTGTGCTGGGGTAGTGTTTTAGGGTTTATGGTAGTGCAGTGGTGTTTGGGTAGTGTAGGGGGTAGTGCTGGGGAAGTGTTTTAGGGTTTAGGGTAGTGCAGTGGTGTTTGTGTAGTGTAGGGGTCATGCTGGGGATAGATTTAGAGTTTAGGGTAGTGCAGTGGTGTTTATGTTGTGAAGGGGTCATGCTGGGGGTAGTGTTTTAGGGTTTAGGGTAGTGCAGTGGTGTTTATATAGTGTAGGGGTGATTCTGGGGATAGTGTTTTAGGGTTTAGGATAGTGCAGTGGTGTTTGGGTAGTTTAGGGGGTCATGCTGGGGGTAGTGTTTTAGGGTTTAGGGTAGTGCAGTGGTGTTTGTGTAGTGTAGGGAGTCATGCTGGGGGTAGTGTTGTAGGGTTTAGGGTAGTGCAGTGGTGTTTGGGTAGTGTAGGGGGTCGTGTTTGGGGTAGAGTTTTAGGGTTTAGGGTAGTGCAGTGGTGTTTGTGTAGTTTAGGGGGTCGTACTATGGGTAGTGTTTAAGGGTTTAGGGTAGTGCAGTGGTGTTTGGGTAGTGTAGGTGGTCGTGCTGGGGTAGATTTAGGGTTTAGGGAAGTGCAGTGGTGTTTGAGTAGTGTAGGGAGTCGTGCTGGGGGTAGTGTTTTAGGGTAGTGCAGTGGTGTTTGTATACTGTAGGGGTTGTGCTGGGGTAGTGTTTTAGGGTTTAGGGTAGTGCAGTGGTGTTTGGGTAGTGTAGGGGGTAGTGCTGGGGTAGTGTTTTAGGGTTTAGGGTAGTGCAGTGGTGTTTGTGTAGTGTAGGGGGAAGTGCTGGGGGTAGTGTTTTAGGGTTTAGGGTAGTGCAGTGGTGTTTGGGTAGTGTAGAGGTTCATGCTGGGGGTAGTGTTTTAGGGTTTAGGGTAGTGCAGTGGTATTTGGGTAGTATAGGGGTCATGCTGGGGATAGATTTAGGGTTTAGGGTAGTGCAGTGGTGTTTGTGTTGTGAGGGGGTAATGCTGGGGGTAGTGTTTTAGGGTTTAGGGTAGTGCAGTGGTGTTTATATAGTGTAGGGGTGATTCTGGGGATAGTGTTTTAGGGTTTAGGATAGTGCAGTGGTGTTTAGGTAGTCTAGGGGGTCATGCTGGGGGTAGTGTTTTCGGGTTTAGGGTAGTGCAGTGGTGTTTGTGTTGTGTAGGGGGTCATGCTGGGGATAGTGTTGTAGGGTTTAGGGTAGTGAAGTGGTGTTTGGGTAGTGCAAGGAGTCATGCTGGGTGTAGTTTTTTTAGGGTTTAGGGTAGTGCAGTGGTGTTTGTGTAGTGTAGGGGGTCGAGCTAGGGGTAGTGTTTTAGGGTTTGCGTAGTGCAGTGGTGTTTAGGTAGTGTAGGGGGTCAAGCTGGGGTAGATGTAGGGTTTCGGGTAGTGCAGTGGTGTTTGGGTAGTGTAGGGAGTTGTGCTGGGGGTAGTGTTTTAGGGTTTATGGTAGTGCAGTGGTGTTTGGGTAGTGTAGGCGGTAGTGCTGGGGTAGTGTTTTAGGGTAGTGCAGTGGTGTTTGTGTAGTGTAGGGGGAAGTGCTGGGGTAGTGTTTTAGGGTTTAGGGTAGTGCAGTGGTGTTTGGGTAGTATAGGGGGTCATACTAGGGATAGATTTAGGGTTTAGGGTAGTGCAGTGGTGTTTGGGTAGTGTAGGGGGTCATGCTGGGGGTAGTGTTGTAGGGTTTAGGGTAGTGCAGTGGTGTTTGTGTAGTTTAAGGGGTCGTACTAGGGGTAGTGTTTAAGGGTTTAGGGTAGTATAGTGGTGTTTGGGTAGTGTATGGGGTCATGCTGGGGTAGATTTAGGGTTTAGGGAAGTGCAGTGGTGTTTGGGTAGTGTAGGGAGTCGTGCTGTGGGGTAGTGTTTTAGGGTAGTGCAGTGGTGTTTGTATACTGTAGGGGGTTGTGCTAGGGCAGTGTTTTAGGGTTTATGGTAGTGCAGTGGTGTTTGGGTAGGGTAGGGGGTAGTGCTGGGGAAGTGTTTTAGGGTTTAGGGTAGTGCAGTGGTGTTTGTGTAGTGTAGGGGTCATGCTGGGGATAGATTTAGGGTTTAGGGTAGTGCAGTGGTGTTTGTGTTGTGAAGGGGTCATGCTGGGGGTAGTGTTTTAGGGTTTAGGGTAGTGCAATGGTGTTTATATAGTGTAGTGGTGATTCTGGGGATAGTGTTTTAGGGTTTAGGATAGTGCAGTGGTGTTTGGGTAGTTTAGGGGGTCATGCTGGGGGTAGTGTTTTAGGGTTTAGGGTAGTGCAGTGGTGTTTGTGAAGTGTAGGGGGTCATGCTGGGGGTAGTGTTGTAGGGTTTAGGGTAGTGCAGTGGTGTTTGGGTAGTGTAGGGGGTCGTGCTGGGGGTAGAGTTTTAGGGTTTAGGGTAGTGCAGTGGTGTTTGTGTAGTTTAGGGGGTCGTACTAGGGGTAGTGTTTAGGGTAGTGCAGTGGTGTTTGTATACTGTAGGGTGTTGTGCTGGGGTAGTGTTGTAGGGTTTAGGGTAGTGCAGTGGTGTTTGGGTAGTGTGGGGGGTAGTGCTGGGGTAGTGTTTTAGGGTTTAGGGTAGTGCAGTGGTGTTTGTGTAGTGTAGGTGGAAGTGCTGGGGGTAGTGTTTTAGGGTTTAGGGGAGTGCAGTGGTGTTTTGGTAATGTAGAGGTTCATGCTGGGGGTAGTGTTTTAGGGTTTAGGGTAGTGCAGTGGTATTTGGGTAGTATAGGGGTCATGCTGGGGATAGATTTAGGGTTTAGGGTAGTGCAGTGATGTTTGTGTTGTGAGGGGGTCATGCTGGGGGTAGTGTTTTAGGGTTTAGGGTAGTGCAGTGGTGTTTATATAGTGTAGGGGTGATTCTGGGGATAGTGTTTTAGGGTTTAGGATAGTGCTGTGGTGTTTGGGTAGTCTAGGGGGTCATGCTGGGGGTAGTGTTTTAGGGTTTAGGGTAGTGCAGTCATGTTTGTGTTGTGTAGGGGGTCATGCTGGGGATAGTGTTGTAGGGTTTAGGGTAGTGCAGTGGTGTTTGGGTAGTGCAAGAAGTCATGCTGGGTGTAGTGTTTTAGGGTTTAGGGTAGTGCAGTGGTGTTTGTGTAGTGTAGGGGGTCGAGCTAGGGGTAGTGTTTTAGGGTTTGCGTAGTGCAGTGGTGTTTAGGTAGTGTCGGGAGTCAAGCTGGGGTAGATGTAGGGTTTCGGGTAGTGCAGTGGTGTTTGGGTAGTGTAGGGAGTTGTGCTGGGGTTAGTGTTTTAGGGTTTATGGTAGTGCAGTGGTGTTTGGGTAGTGTAGGCGGTAGTGCTGGGGTAGTGTTTTAGGGTTTAGGGTAGTGCAGTGGTGTTTGTGTTGTGTAGGGGGAAGTGCTGGGGGTAATGTGTTAGGATTTAGGGTAGTGCAGTGGTGTTTGGGTAGTGTAGAGGTTCATGCTGGGGGTAGTGTTTTAGGGTTTAGTGTAGTGCAGTGGTGTTTGGGTAGTATAGGGGGTCATACTAGGGAAAGATTTAGGGTTTAGGGTAGTGCAGTGGTGTTTGTGTTGTGAGGGGGTCATGCTGGGGGTAGTGTTTTAGGGTTTAGGGTAGTGCAGTGGTGTTTATATAGTGTAGGGGTGATTCTGGGGGTAGTGTTTTAGGGTTTAGGATAGTGCAGTGGTGTTTGGGTAGTCTAGGGGGTCATGCTGGAGGTACTGTTTTAGGGTTTAGGGTAGTGCAGTGGTGTTTGTGTAGTGTAGGGGGTCATGCTGGGGGTAGTGTTGTAGGGTTTAGGGTAGTGCAGTGGTGTTTGGGTAGTGTAGGGGGTTGTGCTGGGGGTAGAGTTTTAGGGTTTAGGGTAGTGCAGTGGTGTTTGTGTAGTTTAGGGGGTCGTACTAGGGGTAGTTTTTAAGGGTTTAGGGTAGTGCAGTGGTGTTTGGGTAGTGTAGGGGGTCGTGCTGGGGTAGATGTAGGGTTTAGGGAAGTGCAGTGGTGTTTGGGTGGTGTAGGGAGTTGTGCTGGGGTAGTGTTTTAGGGTAGTGCAGTGGTGTTTGTATACTGTAGGGGGTTGTGCTGGGGTAGTGTTTTAGGGTTTAGGGTAGTGCAGTGGTGTTTGGGTAGTGTAGGGGGTAGTGCTGGGGTAGTGTTTTAGGGTTTAGGGTAGTGCAGTGGTGTTTGTGTAGTGTACGGGGTTGTGCTGGTGGTAATCCTTTAGGGTTTATGGTAGTGCAGTGGTGTTTGGGTAGTGTAGGGGGTAGTGCTGGGGAAGTGTTTTAGGGTTTAGGGTAGTGCAGTGGTGTTTGTGTAGTGTAGGGGGAAGTGCTGGGGGTAGTGTTTTAGGGTTTAGGGTAGTACAGTGGTATTTGTGTAGTATAGGGGTCATGCTGGAGATAGATTTAGGGTTTAGGGTAGTGCAGTGGTGTTTGTGTTGTGAGGGGGTCATGCTGGGGGTATTGTTTTAGGGTTTAGGGTAGTGCAGTGGTGTTTATATAGTATAGGGGTGATTCTGGGGATAGTGTTTTAGGGTTTAGGATAGTGCAGTGGTGTTTGGGTCGTTTAGGGGGTCATGCTGGGGCTAGTGTTTTAGGGTTTAGGGTAGTGCAGTGGTGTTTGAGTAGTGTAGGGGGTCATGCTGGGGGTAGTGTTGTAGGGTTTAGGGTAGTGCAGTGGTGTTTGTGTAGTGCAAGGAGTCATGCTAGGTGTGGTGTTTTAGGGTTTAGGGTAGTGCAGTGGTGTTTTTGTAGTGTAGGGGGTCGAGATAGGGGTAGTGTTTTAGGGTTTTTGTAGTGCAGTGGTGATTAGGTAGTGTAGGGGGTCAAGCTGGGGTAGATGTAGGGTTTCGGGTAGTGCAGTGGTGTTTGGGTAGTGTAGGGAGTTGTGCTGGGAGTAGTGTTTTAGGGTTTATGGTAGTGCAGTAGTGCTTGGGTAGTGTAGGCGGTAGTGCTGGGTTAGTGTTTTAGGGTTTAGGGTAGTGCAGTGATGTTTGGGTAGTGTATGGGGTCATGCTGGGGTAGATTTAGGGTTTAGGGAAGTGCAGTGGTCTTTGGGTAGTTTATGGAGTCGTGCTGTGGGGTAGTGTTTTAGGGTAGTGCAGTGGTGTTTGTATACTGTAGGGGGTTGTGCTGGGGTAGTGTTTTAGGGTTTATGGTAGTGCAGTGGTGTTTGGGTGGTGTAGGGGGTAGTGCTGGGGAAGTGTTTTAGGGTTTAGGGTAGTGCAGTGGTGTTTGTGTAGTGTAGGGGTCATTCTGGGGATAGATTTAGGGTTTAGGGTAGTGCAGTGGTGTTTGTGTTGTGAAGGGGTCATGCTGGGGGTAGTGTTTTAGGGTTTAGGGTAGTGCAGTGGTGTTTATATAGTGTAGGGGTGATTCTGGGGATAGTGTTTTAGGGTTTAGGATAGTGCAGTGGTGTTTGGGTAGTTTAGGGGGTCATGCTGGGGGTAGTGTTTTAGGGTTTAGGGTAGTGCAGTGGTGTTTGTGTAGTGTAGGGAGTCATGCTGGGGGTAGTGTTGTAGGGTTTAGGGTAGTGCAGTGGTGTTTGGGTAGTGTAGGGGGTCGTGTTGGGGGTAGAGTTTTAGGGTTTAGGGTAGTGCAGTGGTGTTTGTGTAGTTTAGGGGGTCGTACTATGGGTAGTGTTTAAGGGTTTAGGGTAGTGCAGTGGTGTTTGGGTAGTGTAGGTGGTCGTGCTGGGGTAGATTTAGGGTTTAGGGAAGTGCATTGGTGTTTGGGTAGTGTAGGGAGTCGTGCTGGGGTAGTGTTTTAGGGTAGTGCAGTGGTGTTTGTATACTGTAGGGGGTTGTGCTGGGGTAGTGTTTTAGGGTTTAGGGTAGTGCAGTGGTGTTTGGGTAGTGTAGGGGGTAGTGCTGGGGTAGTGTTTTAGGGTTTAGGGTAGTGCAGTGGTGTTTGTGTAGTGTAGGGGGAAGTGCTGGGGGTAGTGTTTTAGGGTTTAGGGTAGTGCAGTGGTATTTGGGTAGTGTAGAGGTTCATGCTGGGGGTAGTGTTTTAGGGTTTAGGGTAGTGCAGTGGTATTTGGGTAGTATAGGTTTCATGCTGGGGATAGATTTAGGGTTTAGGGTAGTGCAGTGGTGTTTGTGTTGTGAGGGGGTAATGCTGGGGGTAGTGTTTTAGGGTTTATGGTAGTGCAGTGGTGTTTATATAGTGTAGGGGTGATTCTAGGGATAGTGTTTTAGGGTTTAGGATAGTGCAGTGGTGTTTGGATAGTCTAGGGGGTCATGCTGGGGGTAGTGTTTTCGGGTTTAGGGTAGTGCAGTGGTGTTTGTGTTGTGTAGGGGGTCATGCTGGGCATAGTGTTGTAGGGTTTAGGGTAGTGAAGTGGTGTTTGGGTAGTGCAAGGAGTCATGCTGGGTGTAGTGTTTTAGGGTTTAGGGTAGTGCAGTGGTGTTTGTGTAGTGTAGGGGGTCGAGCTAGGGGTAGTGTTTTAGGGTTTGCGTAGTGCAGTGGTGTTTAGGTAGTGTAGGGGGTCAAGCTGGGGTAGATGTAGGATTTCGGGTAGTGCAGTGGTGTTTGGGTAGTGTAGGGAGTTGTGCTGGGGGTAGTGTTTTAAGGTTTATGGTAGTGCAGTGGTGTTTGGGTAGTGTAGGCGGTAGTGCTGGGGTAGTGTTTTAGGGTAGTGCAGTGGTGTTTGTGTAGTGTAGGGGGAAGTGCTGGGGTAGTGTTTTAGGGTTTAGGGTAGTGCAGTGGTGTTTGGGTAGTATAGGGGGTCATACTAGGGATAGATTTAGGGTTTAGGGTAGTGCAGTGGTGTTTGGGTAGTGTAGGGGGTCATGCTGGGGGTAGTGTTGTAGGGTTTAGGGTAGTGCAGTGGTGTTTGTGTAGTTTAAGGGGTCGTACTAGGGGTAGTGTTTAAGGGTTTAGGGTAGTGCAGTGGTGTTTGTATACTGTAGGGGGTTGTGCTGGGGTAGTGTTTTAGGGTTTATGGTAGTGCAGTGGTGTTTGGGTAGTGTAGGGGGTAGTGCTGGGGAAGTGTTTTAGGGTTTAGGGTAGTGCAGTGGTGTTTGTGTAGTGTAGGGGTCATGCTGGGGATAGATTTAGGGTTTAGGGTCGTGCAGTGGTGTTTGTGTTGTGAAGGGGTCATGCTGGGGGTAGTGTTTTAGGGTTTAGGGTAGTGCAGTGGTGTTTATATAGTGTAGGGGTGATTCTGGGGATAGTGTTTTAGGGTTTAGGATAGTGCAGTGGTGTTTGGGTAGTTTAGGGGGTCATGCTGGGGGTAGTGTTTTAGGGTTTAGGGTAGTGCAGTGGTGTTTGTGTAGTGTAGGGAGTCATGCTGGGGGTAGTGTTGTAGGGTTTAGGGTAGTGCAGTGGTGTTAGGGTAGTGTAGGGGGTCGTGTTGGGGGTAGAGTTTTAGGGTTTAGGGTAGTGCAGTGGTGTTTGTGTAGTTTAGGGGGTCGTACTATGGGTAGTGTTTAAGGGTTTAGGGTAGTGCAGTGGTGTTTGGGTAGTGTAGGTGGTCGTGCTGGGGTAGATTTAGGGTTTAGGGAAGTGCAGTGGTGTTTGAGTAGTGTAGGGAGTCGTGCTGGGGGTAGTGTTTTAGGGTAGTGCAGTGGTGTTTGTATACTGTAGGGGGTTGTGCTGGGGTAGTGTTTTAGGGTTTAGGGTAGTGCAGTGGTGTTTGGGTAGTGTAGGGGGTAGTGCTGGGGTAGTGTTTTAGGGTTTAGGGTAGTGCAGTGGTGTTTGTGTAGTGTAGGGGGAAGTGCTGGGGGTAGTGTTTTAGGGTTTAGGGTAGTGCAGTGGCGTTTGGGTAGTGTAGAGGTTCATGCTGGGGGTAGTGTTTTAGGGTTTAGGGTAGTGCAGTGGTATTTGGGTAGTATAGGGGTCATGCTGGGGATAGATTTAGGGTTTAGGGTAGTGCAGTGGTGTTTGTGTTGTGAGGGGGTAATGCTGGGGGTAGTGTTTTAGGGTTTAGGGTAGTGCAGTGGTGTTTATATAGTGTAGGGGTGATTCTGGGGATAGTGTTTTAGGGTTTAGGATAGTGCAGTGGTGTTTGGGTAGTCTAGGGGGTCATGCTGGGGGTAGTGTTTTCGGGTTTAGGGTAGTGCAGTGGTGTTTGTGTTGTGTAGGGGGTCATGCTGGGGATAGTGTTGTAGGGTTTAGGGTAGTGAAGTGGTGTTTGGGTAGTGCAAGGAGTCATGCTGGGTGTAGTTTTTTTAGGGTTTAGGGTAGTGCAGTGGTGTTTGTGTAGTGTAGGGGGTCGAGCTAGGGGTAGTGTTTTAGGGTTTGCGTAGTGCAGTGGTGTTTAGGTAGTGTAGGGGGTCAAGCTGGGGTAGATGTAGGGTTTCGGGTAGTGCAGTGGTGTTTGGGTAGTGTAGGGAGTTGTGCTGGGGGTTGTGTTTTAGGGTTTATGGTAGTGCAGTGGTGTTTGGGTAGTGTAGGCGGTAGTGCTGGGGTAGTGTTTTAGGGTAGTGCAGTGGTGTTTGTGTAGTGTAGGGGGAAGTGCTGGGGTAGTGTTTTAGGGTTTAGGGTAGTGCAGTGGTGTTTGGGTAGTATGGGGGGGTCATACTAGGGATAGATTTAGGGTTTAGGGTAGTGCAGTGGTGTTTGTGTTGTGAAGGGGTCATGCTGGGGGTAGTGTTTTAGGGTTTAGGGTAGTGCAGTGGTGTTTATATAGTGTAGTGGTGATTCTGGGGATAGTGTTTTAGGGTTTAGGATAGTGCAGTGGTGTTTGGGTAGTTTAGGGGGTCATGCTGGGGGTAGTGTTTTAGGGTTTAGGGTAGTGCAGTGGTGTTTGTGAAGTGTAGGGGGTCATGCTGGGGGTAGTGTTGTAGGGTTTAGGGTAGTGCAGTGGTGTTTGGGTAGTGTAGGGGGTCGTGCTGGGGGTAGAGTTTTAGGGTTTAGGGTAGTGCAGTGGTGTTTGTGTAGTTTAGGGGGTCGTACTAGGGGTAGTGTTTAAGGGTTTAGGGTAGTGCAGTGGTGTTTGGGTAGTGTAGGGGGTCGTGCTGGGGTAGATTTAGGGTTTAGGGAAGTGCAGTGGTGTTTGGGTAGTGTAGGGAGTCGTGCTGGGGGTAGTGTTTTAGGGTAGTGCAGTGGTGTTTGTATACTGTAGGGTGTTGTGCTGGGGTAGTGTTGTAGGGTTTAGGGTAGTGCAGTGGTGTTTGGGTAGTGTGGGGGGTAGTGCTGGGGTAGTGTTTTAGGGTTTACGGTAGTGCAGTGGTGTTTGTGTAGTGTAGGTGGAAGTGCTGGGGGTAGTGTTTTAGGGTTTTGGGGAGTGCAGTGGTGTTTTGGTAGTGTAGAGGTTCATGCTGGGGGTAGTGTTTTAGGGTTTAGGGTAGTGCAGTGGTATTTGGGTAGTATAGGGGTCATGCTGGGGATAGATTTAGGGTTTAGGGTAGTGCAGTGATGTTTGTGTTGTGAGGGGGTCATGCTGGGGGTAGTGTTTTAGGGTTTAGGGTAGTGCAGTGGTGTTTATATAGTGTAGGGGTGATTCTGGGGATAGTGTTTTAGGGTTTAGGATAGTGCTGTGGTGTTTGGGTAGTCTAGGGGGTCATGCTGGGGGTAGTGTTTTAGGGTTTAGGGTAGTGCAGTCGTGTTTGTGTTGTGTAGGGGGTCATGCTGGGGATAGTGTTGTAGGGTTTAGGGTAGTGCAGTGGTGTTTGGGTAGTGCAAGAAGTCATGCTGGGTGTAGTGTTTTAGGGTTTAGGGTAGTGCAGTGGTGTTTGTGTAGTGTAGGGGGTCGAGCTAGGGGTAGTGTTTTAGGGTTTGCGTAGTGCAGTGGTGTTTAGGTAGTGTCGGGAGTCAAGCTGGGGTAGATGTAGGGTTTCGGGTAGTGCAGTGGTGTTTGGGTAGTGTAGGGAGTTGTGCTGGGGTTAGTGTTTTAGGGTTTATGGTAGTGCAGTGGTGTTTGGGTAGTGTAGGCGGTAGTGCTGGGGTAGTGTTTTAGGGTTTAGGGTAGTGCAGTGGTGTTTGTGTTGTGTAGGGGGAAGTGCTGGGGGTAGTGTGTTAGGATTTAGGGTAGTGCAGTGGTGTTTGGGTAGTGTAGAGGTTCATGCTGGGGGTAGTGTTTTAGGGTTTAGTGTAGTGCAGTGGTGTTTGGGTAGTATAGGGGGTCATACTAGGGATAGATTTAGGGTTTAGGGTAGTGCAGTGGTGTTTGTGTTGTGAGGGGGTCATGCTGGGGGTAGTGTTTTAGGGTTTAGGGTAGTGCAGTGGTGTTTATATAGTGTAGGGGTGATTCTGGGGGTAGTGTTTTAGGGTGTAGGATAGTGCAGTGGTGTTTGGGTATTCTAGGGGGTCATGCTGGAGGTAGTGTTTTAGGGTTTAGGGTAGTGCAGTGGTGTTTGTGTAGTGTAGGGGGTCATGCTGGGGGTAGTGTTGTAGGGTTTAGGGTAGTGCAGTGGTGTTTGGGTAGTGTAGGGGGTTGTGCTGGGGGTAGAGTTTTAGGGTTTAGGGTAGTGCAGTGGTGTTTGTGTAGTTTAGGGGGTCGTACTAGGGGTAGTTTTTAAGGGTTTAGGGTAGTGCAGTGGTGTTTGGGTAGTGTAGGGGGTCGTGCTGGGGTAGATGTAGGGTTTAGGGAAGTGCAGTGGTGTTTGGGTGGTGTAGGGAGTTGTGCTGGGGTAGTGTTTTAGGGTAGTGCAGTGGTGTTTGTATACTGTAGGGGGTTGTGCTGGGGTAGTGTTTTAGGGTTTAGGGTAGTGCAGTGGTGTTTGGGTAGTGTAGGGGGTAGTGCTGGGGTGGTGTTTAAGGGTTTAGGGTAGTGCAGTGGTGTTTGTGTAGTGTACGGGGTTGTGCTGGTGGTAATCTTTTAGGGTTTATGGTAGTGCAGTGGTGTTTGGGTAGTGTAGGGGGTAGTGCTGGGGAAGTGTTTTAGGGTTTAGGGTAGTGCAGTGGTGTTTGTGTAGTGTAGGGGGAAGTGCTGGGGGTAGTGTTTTAGGGTTTAGGGTAGTACAGTGGTATTTGTGTAGTATAGGGGTCATGCTGGAGATAGATTTAGGGTTTAGGGTAGTGCAGTGGTGTTTGTGTTGTGAGGGGGTCATGCTGGGGGTATTGTTTTAGGGTTTAGGGTAGTGCAGTGGTGTTTATATAGTATAGGGGTGATTCTGGGGATAGTGTTTTAGGGTTTAGGATAGTGCAGTGGTGTTTGGGTCGTTTAGGGGGTCATGCTGGGGCTAGTGTTTTAGGGTTTAGGGTAGTGCAGTGGTGTTTGAGTAGTGTAGGGGGTCATGCTGGGGGTAGTGTTGTAGGCTTTAGGGTAGTGCAGTGGTGTTTGTGTAGTGCAAGGAGTCATGCTAGGTGTAGTGTTTTAGGGTTTAGGGTAGTGCAGTGGTGTTTTTGTAGTGTAGGGGGTCGAGCTAGGGGTAGTGTTTTAGGGTTTGTGTAGTGCAGTGGTGATTAGGTAGTGTAGGGGGTCAAGCTGGGGTAGATGTAGGGTTTCGGGTAGTGCAGTGGTGTTTGGGTAGTGTAGGGAGTTGTGCTGGGGGTAGTGTTTTAGGGTTTATGGTAGTGCAGTAGTGCTTGGGTAGTGTAGGCGGTAGTGCTGGGTTAGTGTTTTAGGGTTTAGGGTAGTGCAGTGGTGTTTGTGTAGTGTAGGGGGAAGTGCTGGGGTAGTGTTTTAGGATTTAGGGTAGTGCAGTGGTGTTTGGGTAGTATAGAGGTTCATGCTGGGGGTAGTGTTTTAGGGTTTAGGGTAGTGCACTGGTGTTTGGGTAGAGTAGGGGGGCATACTAGGGATAGATTTAGGGTTTAGGGTAGTGTAGTGGTGTTTGTGTTGTGAGGGGGTCATGCTGGCGGTAGTGTTTTAGGGTTTAGGGTAGTGCAGTGGGGTTTATGTAGTGTAGGGGTGATTCTGGGGGTAGTGTTTTAGGGTGTAGGATAGTGCAGTGGTGTTTGGGTATTCTAGGGGGTCATGCTGGAGGTAGTGTTTTAGGGTTTAGGATAGTGCAGTGGTGTTTGGGTAGTCTAGGGGGTCATGCTGGGGATAGTGTTTTAGGGTTTAGGGTAGTGCAGTGGTGTTTGGGTAGTGTAGGGGGTCGTGCTGGGGATAGAGTTTTAGGGTTTAGGGTAGTGCAGTGGTGATTGTGTAGTTTAGGGGGTCGTACTAGGGGTAGTGTTTAAGGGTTTAGGGTAGTGCAGTGGTGTTTTGGTAGTGTAGGGGGTCGTGCTGAGGTAGATTTAGGGTTTAGGGAAGTGCAGTGGTGTTTGGGTAGTGTAGGGAGTCGTGCTGGGGGTAGTGTTTTAGGGTAGTGCAGTGGTGTTTGTATACTGTAGGGGGTTGTGCTGGGGTAGTGTTTTAGGGTTTAGGGTAGTGAAGTGGTGTTTGGGTAGTGTAAGGGGTCATGCTGGGGGTAGATTTAGTGTTTAGGGTAGTGCAGTGGTGTTTGTGTTGTGAGGGGGTCGTTCTGGGGGTTAGTGTTTTTGGGTTTAGAGTAGTGCTTTGGTGTTTGTATAGTGTATGGGGTCATGCGGGGAGTAGTGTTTTAGGGTTTAGGATAGTGTAGTGGTGTTTGTGTAGTGTAGGGGGTCATGCTGGGGGTAGTGTTTTAGGGATTAGGGTAGTGCAGTGGTGTTTGTGTAGTGTAGGGGGTCATGCCGTGGGTAGTGCTTTAGGGATTAGGGTAGTGCAGTGGTGTTTGTGTAGTGTAGGGGGTCATGTTTTAGCGTATAGGGTAGTGCAGTGGTGTTTGTGTAGTGTAGGGGGTAGTGCTGGGGAAGTGTTTTAGGGTTTAGGGTAGTGCAGTGGTGTTTGTGTAGTGTAGGGGGAAGTGCTGGGGGTAGTGTTTTAGGGTTTAGGGTAGTGCAGTGGTATTTGTGTAGTATAGGGGTCATGCTGGGGATAGATTTAGGGTTTAGGGTAGTGCAGTGGTGTTTGTGTTGTGAGTGGGTCATGCTGGGGGTATTGTTTTAGGGTTTAGGGTAGTGCAGTTATGTTTATATAGTATAGGGGTGATTCTGGGGATAGTGTTTTAGGGTTTAGGATAGTGCAGTGGTGTTTGGGTAGTGTAGAGGTTCATGCTGGGGGTAGTGTTTTAGGGTTACGGGTAGTGCAGTGGTATTTGGGTAGTATAGGGGTCATGCTGGGGATTGATTTAGGGTTTAGGGTAGTGCAGTGGTGTTTGTGTTGTGAGGGGGTCATGCTGGGGGTAGTGTTTCAGGGTTTAGGGTAGTGCAGTGGTGTTTATATAGTGTAGGGGTGATTCTGGGGATAGTGTTTTAGGGTTTAGGATAGTGCTGTGGTGTTTGGGTAGTCTAGGGGGTCATGCTGGGGGTAGTGTTTTAGGGTTTAGGGTAGTGCAGTGGTGTTTGTGTTGTGTAGGGGGTCATGCTGGGGATAGTGTTGTAGGGTTTAGGGTAGTGCAGTGGTGTTTGGGTAGTGCAAGAAGTCATGCTGGGTGTAGTGTTTTAGGGTTTAGGGTAGTGCAGTGGTGTTTGTGTAGTGTAGGGGGTCGAGCTAGGGTAGTGTTTTAGGGTTTGCGTAGTGCAGTGGTGTTTAGGTAGTGTTGGGAGTCAAGCTGGGGTAGATGTAGGGTTTTGGGTAGTGCAGTGGTGTTTGGGTAGTGTAGGGAGTTGTGCTGGGGGTAGTGTTTTAGGGTTTATGGTAGTGCAGTGGTGTTTGGGTAGTGTAGGCGGTAGTGCTGGGGTAGTGTTTTAGGGTTTAGGGTAGTGCAGTGGTGTTTGTGTTGTGAGTGGGTCATGCTGGGGGTAGTGTTTTAGGGTTTAGGGTAGTGCAGTGGTGTTTATATAGTGTAGGGGTGATTCTGGGGGTAGTGTTTTAGGGTTTAGGATAGTGCAGTGGTGTTTGGGTAGTCTAGGGGTCATGCTGGAGGTAGTGTTTTAGGGTTTAGGGTAGTGCAGTGGTGTTTGTGTAGTGTAGGGGGTTGTGCTGGGCTAGAGTTTTAGGGTTTAGGGTAGTGCAGTGGTGTTTGTGTAGTTTAGGGGGTCGTACTAGGGGTAGTGTTTAAGGGTTTAGGGTAGTGCAGTGGTGTTTGGGTAGTGTAGGGGGTCGTGCTGGGGTAGATTTAGGGTTTAGGGAAGTGCAGTGGTGTTTGGGTGGTGTAGGGAGTCGTGCTGGGGTAGTGTTTTAGGGCAGTGCAGTGGTGTTTGTATACTGTAGGGGGTGGTGCTGGGGTAGAGTTTTAGGGTTTAGGGTAGTGCAGTGGTGTTTGGGTAGTGTAGGGGGTAATGCTGGGGTAGTGTTTTAGGGTTTAGGGTAGTGCAGTGGTGTTTGTGTAGTGTACGGGGTTGTGCTGGTGGTAATCTTTTAGGGTTTATGGTAGTGCAGTGGTGTTTGGGTAGTGTAGGGGGTAGTGCTGGGGAAGTGTTTTAGGGTTTAGGGTAGTGCAGTGGTGTTTGTGTAGTGTAGGGGGAAGTGCTGGGGGTAGTGTTTTAGGGTTTAGGGTAGTACAGTGGTATTTGTGTAGTATAGGGGTCATGCTGGAGATAGATTTAGGGTTTAGGGTAGTGCAGTGGTGTTTGTATTGTGAGGGGGTCATGCTGGGGGTATTGTTTTAGGGTTTAGGGTAGTGCAGTGGTGTTTATATAGTATAGGGGTGATTCTGGGGATAGTTTTTTAGGGTTTAGGATAGTGCAGTGGTGTTTGGGTAGTTTAGGGGGTCATGCTGGGGGTAGTGTTTTAGGGTTTAGGGTAGTGCAGTGGTGTTTGGGTAGTGCAAGGAATCATGCTGGGTGTAGTGTTTTAGGGTTTAGGGTACTGCAGTGGTGTTTGTGTAGTGTAGGGGGTCGAGCTAGGGGTAGTGTTTTAGGGTTTGTGTAGTGCAGTGGTGATTAGGTAGTGTAGGGGGTCAAGCTGGAGTAGATGTAGGGTTTCGGGTAGTGCAGTGGTGTTTGGGTAGTGTAGGGAGTTGTGCTGGGGGTAGTGTTTTATGGTTTATGGTAGTGCAGTAGTGCTTGGGTAGTGTAGGCGGTAGTGCTGGGGTAGTGTTTTAGGGTTTAGGGTAGTGCAGTGGTGTTTGTGTAGTGTAGGGGGAAGTGCTGGGGTAGTGTTTTAGGATTTAGGGTAGTGCGGTGGTGTTTGGGTAGTATAGAGGTTCATGCTGGGGGTAGTGTTTTAGGGTTTAGGGTAGTGAACTGGTGTTTGGGTAGTATAGGGGGTCATACTAGGGATAGATTTAGGGTTTAGGGTAGTGCAGTGGTGTTTGTGTTGTGAGGGGGTCATGCTGAGGGTAGTGTTTTAGGGTTTAGGGTAGTGCAGTGGGGTTTATGTAGTGTAGGGGTGATTCTGGGGGTAGTGTTTTAGGGTTTAGGATAGTGCAGTGGTGTTTGGGTAGTCTAGGGGGTCATGCTGGGGATAGTGTTTTAGGGTTTAGGGTAGTTCAGTGGTGTTTGGGTAGTGTAGGGGGTCGTGCTGGGGGTAGAGTTTTAGGGTTTAGGGTAGTGCAGTGGTGTTTGTGTAGTGTAGGGGGTCGTACTAGGGGTAGTGTTTAAGGGTTTAGGGTAGTGCAGTGGTGTTTGGGTAGTGTAGGGGGTCGTCCTGGGGTAGATTTAGGGTTTAGGGAAGTGCAGTGGTGTTTGGGTAGTGTAGGGAGTCGTGCTGGGGGTAGTGTTTTACGGTAGTGCAGTGGTGTTTGTATACTGTAGGGGGTTGTGCTGGGGTAGTCTTTTAGGGTTTAGGGTAGTGCAGTGGTGTTTGGGTAGTGTAGTGGGTAGTGCTGGGGTAGTGTTTTAGGGTTTAGGGTAGTGCAGTGGTGTTTGTGTAGTGTAGGGGGTAGTGCTGGGGTAGTGTTTTAGGATTGAAGGTAGTGCAGTGGTGTTTGTGTAGTGTTGGGGTTCATGCTGGAGGAAGTGTTTTAGGGTTTAGGGTAGTGAAGTGGTTTTTGGGTAGTGTAAGGGGTCATGCTGGGGGTAGATTTAGTGTTTAGGGTAGTGCAGTGGTGTTTGTGTTGTGAGGGGGTCGTTCTGGGGGTAGTGTTTTTGGGTTTAGGGTAGTGCTTTGGTGTTTGTATAGTGTATGGGGTCATGCGGGGAGTAGTGTTTTAGGGTTTAGGATAGTGTAGTGGTGTTTGTGTAGTGTAGGGGTCATGCTGGGGGTAGTGTTTTAGGGATTAGGGTAGTGCAGTGGTCTTTGTGTATTGTAGGGGGTCATGCCGTGGGTAGTGCTTTAGGGATTAGGGTAGTGCAGTGGTGTTTGTGTAGTGTAGGGGGTCATGTTTTAGCGTATAGGGTAGTGCAGTGGTGTTTGAGTAGTGTAGGGGGTAGTGCTGGGGAAGTGTTTTAGGGTTTAGGGTAGTGCAGTGGTGTTTGTGTAGTGTAGGGGGAAGTGCTGGGGGTATTGTTTTAGGGTTTAGGGTAGTGCAGTTATGTTTATATAGTATAGGGGTGATTCTGGGGATAGTGTTTTAGGGTTTAGGATAGTGCAGTGGTGTTTGGGTAGTGTAGAGGTTCATGCTGGGGGTAGTGTTTTAGGGTGAAGGGTAGTGCAGTGGTATTTGGGTAGTATAGGGGTCATGCTGGGGATAGATTTAGGGTTTAGGGTAGTGCAGTGGTGTTTGTGTTGTGAGGGGGTCATGCTGGGGGTAGTGTTTTAGGGTTTAGGGTAGTGCAGTGGTGTTTATATAGTGTAGGGGTGATTCTGGGGATAGTGTTTTAGGGTTTAGGATAGTGCTGTGGTGTTTGGGTAGTCTAGGGGGTCATGCTGGGGGTAGTGTTTTAGGATTTAGGGTAGTGCAGTGGTGTTTGTGTTGTGTAGGGGGTCATGCTGGTGATAGTGTTGTAGGGTTTAGGGCAGTGCAGTGGTGTTTGGGTAGTGCAAGAAGTCATGCTGGGTGTAGTGTTTTAGGGTTTAGGGTAGTGCAGTGGTGTTTGTGTAGTGTAGGGGGTCGAGCTAGGGGTAGTGTTTTAGGGTTTGCGTAGTGCAGTGGTGTTTAGGTAGTGTCGGGAGTCAAGCTGGGGTAGATGTAGGGTTTCGGGTAGTGCAGTGGTGTTTGGGTAGTGTAGGGAATTGTGCTGGGGGTAGTGTTTTAGGGTTTATGGTAGTGCAGCGGTGTTTGGGTAGTGTAGGCGGTAGTGCTGGGGTAGTGTTTTAGGGTTTAGGATATTGCAGTGGTGTTTGTGTAGTGTAGGGGGAAGTGCTGGGGGTAGTGTTTTAGGATTTAGGGTAGTGCAGTGGTGTTTGGGTAGTGTAGAGGTTCATGCTGGGGGTAGTGTTTTAGGGTTTAGTGTAGTGCAGTGGTGTTTGGGTAGTATAGGGGGTCATACTAGGGATAGATTTCGGGTTTAGGGTAGTGCAGTGGTGTTTGTGTTGTGAGTGGGTCATGCTGGGGGTAGTGTTTTAAGGTTTAGGGTAGTGCAGTGGTATTTCTATAGTGTAGGGGTGATTCTGGGGGTAGTGTTTTAGGGTTTAGGATAGTGCAGTGGTGTTTGGGTAGTCTAGGGGTCATGCTGGAGGTAGTGTTTTAGGGTTTAGGGTAGTGCAGTGGTGTTTGTGTAGTGTAGGGGGTCATGCTGGGGGTAGTGTTGTAGGGTTTAGGGTAGTGCAGTGGTGTTTGGGTAGTGTAGGGGGTTGTGCTGGGGTAGAGTTTTAGGGTTTAGGGTAGTGCAGTGGTGTTTGTGTAGTTTAGGGGGTCATACTAGGGGTAGTGTTTAAGGGTAGTGCAGTGGTGTTTGGGTAGTGTAGGGGGTCGTGCTGGGGTAGATTTAGGGTTTAGGGAAGTGCAGTGGTGTTTGGGTGGTGTAGGGAGTCGTGCTGGGGGTAGTGTTTTAGGGTAGTGCAGTGGTGTTTGTATACTGTAGGGGGTGGTGCTGGGGTAGAGGTTTAGGGTTTAGGGTAGTGCAGTGGTGTTTGGGTAGTGTAGGGGGTAGTGCTGGGGTAGTGTTTTAGGGTTTAGGGTAGTGCAGCGGTGTTTGTGTAGTGTACGGGGTTATGCTGGTGGTAATCTTTTAGGGTTTATGGTAGTGCAGTGGTGTTTGGGTAGTGTAGGGGGTAGTGCTGGGGAAGTGTTTTAGGGTTTAGGGTAGTGCAGTGGTGTTTGTGTAGTGTAGGGGGAAGTGCTGGGGGTAGTGTTTTAGGGTTTAGGGTAGTACAGTGGTATTTGTGTAGTATAGGGGTCATGCTGGAGATAGATTTAGGGTTTAGGGTAGTGCAGTGGTGTTTGTATTGTGAGGGGGTCATGCTGGGGGTATTGTTTTAGGGTTTAGGGTAGTGCAGTGGTGTTTATATAGTATAGGAGTGATTCTGGGGATAGTGTTTTAGGGTTTAGGATAGTGCAGTGGTGTTTGGGTAGTTTAGGGGGTCATGCTGGGGGTATTGTTTTAGGGTTTAGGGTAGTGCAGTGGTGTTTGTGTAGTGTAGGGGGTCATGCTGGGGGTAGTGTTGTAGGGTTTAGGGTAGTGCAGTGGTGTTTGGGTAGTGCAAGGAGTCATGCTGGGTGTAGTGTTTTAGGGTTTAGGGTACTGCAGTGGTGTTTGTGTAGTGTAGGGGGTCGAGCTAGGGGTAGTGTTTTAGGGTTTGTGTAGTGCAGTGGTGATTAGATAGTGTAGGGGGTCAAGCTGGGGTAGATGTAGGGTTTCGGGTAGTGCAGTGTTGTTTGGGTAGTGTAGGGAGTTGTGCTGGGGGTACTGTTTTAGGGTTTATGGTAGTGCAGTAGTGCTTGGGTAGTGTAGGCGGTAGTGCTGGGGTAGTGTTTTAGGGTTTAGGGTAGTGCAGTGGTGTTTGTGTAGTGTAGGGGGAAGTGCTGGGGTAGTGCTTTAGGATTTAGGGTAGTGCAGTGGTGTTTGGGTAGTATAGAGGTTCATGCTGGGGGTAGTGTTTTAGGGTTTAGGGTAGTGCACTGGTGTTTGGGTAGTATAGGGGGTCATACTAGGGATAGATTTAGGGTTTAGGGTAGTGCAGTGGTGTTTGTGTTGTGAGGGGGTCATGCTGGGGGTAGTGTTTTAGGGTTTAGGGTAGTGCAGTGGGGTTTATGTAGTGTAGGGGTGATTCTGGGGGTAGTGTTTTAGGGTTTAGGATAGTACAGTGGTGTTTGGGTAGTCTAGGGGGTCATGCTGGGGATAGTGTTTTAGGGTTTAGGGTAGTGCAGTGGTATTTGGGTAGTGTAGGGGGTCCTGCTGGGGGTAGAGTTGTAATGTTTAGGGTAGTGCAGTGGTGTTTGTGTAGTGTAGGGGGTCGTACTAGGGGTAGTGTTTAAGGGTTTAGGCTAGTAAAGTGGTGTTTGGGTAGTGTAGGGGGTCGTCCTAGGGTAGATTTAGGGTTTAGGGAAGTGCAGTGGTGTTTGGGTAGTTTAGGGAGTCGTGCTGGGGGTAGTGTTTTACAGTAGTGCAGTGGTGTTTGTATACTGTAGGGGGTTGTGCTGGGGTAGTCTTTTAGGGTTTAGGGTAGTGCAGTGGTGTTTGGGTAGTGTAGTGGGTAGTGCTGGGGTAATGTTTTAGGGTTTAGGGTAGTGCAGTGGTGTTTGTGTAGTGTAGGGGGTAGTGCTGGGGTAGTGTTTTAGGATTGAAGGTAGTGCAGTGGTGTTTGTGTAGTGTTGGGGTTCATGCTGGAGGAAGTGTTTTAGGGTTTAGGGTAGTGAAGTGGTGTTTGGGTAGTGTAAGGGGTCATGCTGGGGGTAGATTTAGTGTTTAGGGTAGTGCAGTGGTGTTTGTGTTGTGAGGGGGTCGTTCTGGGGGTAGTGTTTTTGGGTTTAGGGTAGTGCTTTGGTGTTTGTATAGTGTATGGGTCATGCGGGGAGTAGTGTTTTAGGGTTTAGGATAGTGTAGTGGTGTTTGTGTAGTGTAGGGGTCATGCTGGGGGTAGTGTTTTAGGGATTAGGGTAGTGCAGTGGTCTTTGTGTAGTGTAGGGGGTCATGCCGTGGGTAGTGCTTTAGGGATTAGGGTAGTGCAGTGGTGTTTGTGTAGTGTAGGGGGTCATGTTTTAGCGTATATGGTAGTGCAGTGGTGTTTGTGTAGTGTAGGGGGTAGTGCTGGGGAAGTGTTTTAGGGTTTAGGGTAGTGCAGTGGTGTTTGTGTAGTGTAGGGGGAAGTGCTGGGGGTAGTGTTTTAGGGTTTAGGGTAGTGCAGTGGTATTTGTGTTGTGAGGGGTCATGCTGGGGGTATTGTTTTACGGTTTAGGGTAGTGCAGTGGTGTTTATATAGTATAGGGGTGATTCTGGGGATAGTGTTTTAGGGTTTAGGATAGTGCAGTGGTGTTTGGGTAGTTTAGGGGTCATGCTGGGGGTAGTGTTTTAGGGTTTAGTGTAGTGCAGTGGTGTTTGTGTAGTGTAGGGGGTCATGCTGGGGGTAGTGTTGTAGGGTTTAGGGTAGTGCAGTGGTGTTTGGGTAGTGCAAGGAGTCATGCTGGGTGTAGTGTTTTAGGGTTTAGGGTAGTGCAGTGGTGTTTGTGTAGTGCAGGGGGTCAAGCTGGGGTAGATGTAGGGTTTCGGGTAGTGCAGTGGTGTTTGGGTAGTGTAGGGAGTTGTGCTGGGCGTAGTGTTTTAGGGTTTATGGTAGTGCAGTGGTGTTTGGGTAGTGTAGGCGGTAGTGCTGGGGTAGTGTTTTAGGGTTTGGGGTAGTGCAGTGGTGTTTGTGTAGTGTAGGGGGAAGTGCTGGGGTAGTGTTTTAGGATTTAGGGTAGTGCAGTGGTGTTTGGGTAGTATAGAGGTTCATGCTGGGGGTAGTGTTTTAGGGTTTAGGGTAGTGCACTGGTGTTTGGGTAGTATAGGGGGTCATACTAGGGATAGATTTAGGGTTTAGGGTAGTGCAGTGGTGTTTGTGTTGTGAGGGGGTCATGCTGGGGGTAGTGTTTTAGGGTTTAGGGTAGTGCAGTGGGGTTTATATAGTGTAGGGGTGATTCTGGGGGTAGTGTTTTAGGGTTTAGGATAGTGCAGTGGTGTTTGGGTAGTCTAGGGGGTCATGCTGGGGGTAGTGTTTTAGGGTTTAGGGTAGTGCAGTGGTGTTTGTGTAGTGTAGGGGGTCATGCTGGGGGTAGTGTTGTAGGGTATAGGGTAGTGCAGTGGTGTTTGGGTAGTGTAGGGGGTCGTGCTGGGGGTAGAGGTGTAGGGTTTAGGGTAGTGCAGTGGTGTTTGTGTAGTTTAGGGGGTCGTACTAGGGGTAGTGTTTAAGGGTTTAGGGTAGTGCAGTGGTGTTTGGGTAGTGTAGGGGGTGGTGCTGGGGTATATTTAGGGTTTAGGGAAGTGCAGTGGTGTTTGGGTAGTGTAGGGAGTCGTGCTGGGGGTAGTGTTTTAGGGTAGTGCAGTGGTGTTTGTATACTGTAGGGGGTTGTGCTGGGGTAGTGTTTTAGGGTTTAGGGTAGTGCAGTGGTGTTTGTGTAGTGTAGTGGGAAGTGCTGGGGTAGTGTTTTAGGATTTAGGGTAGTGCAGTGGTGTTTGGGTAGTATAGAGGTTCATGCTGGGGGTAGTGTTTTAGGGTTTAGGGTAGTGCACTGGTGTTTGGGTAGTATAGGGGGTCATACTAGGGATAGATTTAGGGTTTAGGGTAGTGCAGTGGTGTTTGTGTTGTGAGGGGGTCATGCTGGGGGTAGTGTTTTAGGGTTTAGGGTAGTGCAGTGGGGTTTATATAGTGTAGGGGTGATTCTGGGGGTAGTGTTTTAGGGTTTAGGATAGTGCAGTGGTGTTTGGGTAGTCTAGGGGGTCATGCTGGGGGTAGTGTTTTAGGGTTTAGGGTAGTGCAGTGGTGTTTGTGTAGTGTAGTGGGTCATGCTGGGGGTAGTGTTGTAGGGTTTAGGGTAGTGCAGTGGTGTTTGGGTAGTGTAGGGGGTCGTGCTGGGGGTAGAGTTTTAGGGTTTAGGGTAGTGCAGTGGTGTTTGTGTAGTTTAGGGGGTCGTACTAGGGGTAGTGTTTAAGGGTTTATGGTAGTGCAGTGGTGTTTGGGTAGAGTAGGGGGTCGTGCTGGGGTATATTTAGGGTTTAGGGAAGTGCAATGGTGTTTGGGTAGTGTAGGGAGTCGTGCTGGGGGTAGTGTTTTAGGGTAGTGCAGTGGTGTTTGTATACTGTAGGGGCTTGTGCTGGGGTAGTGTTTTAGGGTTTAGGGTAGTGCAGTGGTGTTTGGGTAGTGTAGGGGGTAGTGCTGGGGTAGTGTTTTAGGGTTTAGGGTAGTGCAGTGGTGTTTGTGTAGTGTAGGGGGTAGTGCTGGGGTAGTGTTTTAGGATTGAAGGTAGTGCATTGGTGTTTGGGTAGTGTTGGAGTTCATGCTGGAGGAAGTGTTTTAGGGTTTAGGGTAGTGAAGTGGTGTTTGGGTAGTGTAAGGGGTCATGCTGGGGGTAGATTTAGTGTTTAGGGTAGTGCAGTGGTGTTTGTGTTATGAGGGGGTCGTTCTGGGGGTAGTGTTTTTGGGTTTAGGGTAGTGCTTTGGTGTTTGTATAGTGTATGGAGTCATGCGGGGAGTAGTATTTTAGGGTTTAGGATAGTGCAGTGGTGTTTGTGTAGTGTAGGGGGTCATGCTGGGGGTAGTGTTTTAGGGATTAGGGTAGTGCAGTGGTCTTTGTGTAGTGTAGGGGTCATGCCATGGATAGTGCTTTAGGGATTAGGGTAGTGCAGTGTTGTTTGTGTAGTGTAGGGGGTCATGTTTTAGCGTATAGGGTAGTGCAGTGGTGTTTGTGTAGTGTAGGGGGTAGTGTTTTAGGGTTTAGGGTAGTGCAGTGGTGCTTGTGTAGTATTGGAGGTAGTTCTGGGGGTTGTGTTTTAAGGGTTTAGGGTAGTGCAGTGCTGTTTGTGAAGTATAGGGGTTGTGCTGGGGTATTGTTTTAGGGTTTAGGGTAGTGCAGTGGTGTTTTTGTGGTGTTTAGTGTAGTGGAGTCGTGTTTGGGTAGTATAGGGGGTCATGAAGGGGGTAGTGTTTTAGGGTTTAGGGTAGTGCGGTGGTGTTTGAGTGGTGTAGGGGGTCATGCTAGGGTAAGTGTTTTAGGGTTTAGGGTAGTGCAGTGGTGTTTGGGTAGTGAAGGGGGTCATGATAGGGGTTGTGTTTTAGGGTTTAGGGTAGTGCAGTGGTGTTTGTGTAGTGTAGGGGGTCATGCTGACAGCAGTGTTTTAGGGTTTAGGGTAGTGCAGTGGTGTTTGTGTAGTGTAGGGGGTTGTGCTAGGTGTAATGTTTTAGGGTTTAGGGTAGTGCAGTGGTGTTTGTGTAGTGTAGGGGGTCGTGCTGGGGTTGTGTTTTAGGGTTTAGGGTAGTGCAGTGGTGTTTGTGTAGTGTAGGGTGTTGTGCTGGGGGTAGTGTTTTAGGGTTTAGGGTAGTGCAGTGGTGTTTGGGTAGTGTAGGGGGTAGTCCTGGGGGTATTGTTTTAGGGTTTAGGGTAGTGCAGTGATTTTTGGATAGTTTAGGGGTTGTGCTGGGGGTAGTGTTTAAGGGTTTAGGGTAGTGCAGTGGTGTTTGTGTAGAGTAGGGGGTCATATTTTAGGGTTTAGGGTAGTGCAGTTGTGTTTGGGTAGTGTAGGGGGTCGTGCTGGGGTTAGTGTTTAGGGTTTAAGGTAGTACAGTGGTGTTTGTGTAGTGTAGGGGTCGTGCTTTGGGTAGGGCTTTAGGGTTTAGTGGAGTGCAGTGGTGTTTGTGTAGTATAGGGGTTCATGCTGGGGGTAGTGTTTTAGGGTTTAGGGTAGTGCAGTGGTGGTTGTGTAGTATAGGGGTTCATGCTGGGGTAGTGTTATAGGATTTAGGGTAGTGCAGTGGTGTTTTGGCAGTGTAGGGGGTCATGCTGGGGTAGTTGAGGAAATTCGATTTTCGATCTCGCTTATATTCAGCCACCATTTTGTGTTCCACCGCCATTTTGTGTTGCCCTTACTCAGGCAGCACAATGAACGAAGTTTTTTCTGCTGATCTCACTGCAACGTGTCAAAATAACCTCCTGCTTCTGTTTACAAGACTGATGTCAGGGACTGGCTGAGTCCACTAATCCCCGTCTGGTCCGAGTGATCCCTGTTTCAACTATCTGTTGGTTTGCACCATTCTTTCCTGACTTTATCTTATCTTCTGGCCTTCGCTATTCTCTACTTGTATTCTCTCGTTTCACAACTGTCCTCCAAAGCATACAAATGTGTCCTGCCACCTGCAAGTGGAGTTGTAGATACAACCACTGATTAAATTGTGGGGAGGGGTGACAAAAATAGTTGTAAGAGAGGTTTATTTGGGTTACTTGATATCTTGTTTTCAAACTTTTCTCATTGGTTATATCTTGTTTTTAAACTCTTCCCATTGGCTAAACATGTATGCATTGGGTGTGTTCTTGGTGAATCTATGTGCTATAAAAGATTGTGCGCCATGGAGTAAAGTGGCAGTCTCCTAAGAACATACCGGGTGTACTTCTGGGACAACTGTACTTAGCTGCAGCTAATAAACCTGATCTTCTACGCTCAACAGAGTGTCCTGTGTCTCTGTTCAACAAAGCAGGTGAACTCAGGAGATTAAGGCGTACCCTGCGCCACCAGGCCTAATTCAGCCTGGCTCTTCAAATGGTGTCCTCTGTGAGGCGGCTTCAGAGGTAGCGGTTTTGCCTGAAGGTCGTGAGGAACCCCGCAAGAAAATTCTGGAGGAGTCGCGAACCACGTCAAGCGACCCCTGCATGTCAAAGTGGTCCGAAGCTCTTTTTCAGTGCGGTTTCTCCTTCCTGACGGCTGCTGACGACTGCTGCCCTGACTGCCGCCTTGCTTTGCCCCCCTTTTTGGTGATGTATGGTATTGCAAGACGTTAGAAGGGCCTCTGTTGGCGTAAGAAGACTCTTAGTTAAGTATTGGTGGGTAGCTCCCACTATTTTGTTTGATTTGGGTCTTTGATTCGGCTATTGCAAAAGCCGAAGCCGAGGGGTGAGTACAGTTTGTGCTATATTATTTGATTTAACCCCTTAATGTTTGTGAACAATCCAGTGAAATAACGATGCCTGGTCTGGGTAAGTTTAGAAAGTTTTGTTGTTTTGGTTGTGAAAGGGATTCCCGGCTGGAGGACTCTTGTCCAATTCCTCCGGTTGGAACTCCCACTTATGAGCTTTATTCTAAACATGGTGTTGGCCCCATTGCCTTTAATGAGGCATGGATCCGATACACGAAGAACGATGGTGTTCTGCAGTGGCCACAGAATGGTAGCTTTGAGCCTGACATATTAGATAATTTGGAAGCAATTTTGTTTAAAAGAAAAGCCCGGCTGGCAATGTTTGACTCTTTTCGCCTCTGGCGGAAGGAAGCCAAACAGAGAGAAATTAAACAGGCAAAAACAGATAAGAAAACACAAAGTATGATGATTATACTGGCTGCCCAGCAGTTTAAAGATAATGAAATTAATCAAGAAATGGAAATTTCAGAGAGACAGCATCGTATGGCGATAGATAAATGCTATCCGGTGTTGCCTATTTCCCCTTCTGATAAAAGTAAAGATCCGGTGGAAGATCCTTTGATGTCTCACTTATTGAGATTGCCTCCTCCCTATGTACAAGGTGCTAATGCACCCCCATTGTTACAACCAGTTCAGCCATTAGTTGCGCCTCCGCCTGCTCCGGCTCTTCCGCATTTGCCCCTTCCGGTAGTGCCACCCCCACCTCTTCCGCCACCGACTTCTTTGCCTTCGTCTCCTGAACATCAATCTCCTCTGCCTTCGGCTCCCTTTCCAACTGTCAATTCTTCTGTTAGTTCACCTAATACCTTGTCCCCTGTCCTTATGTCTAATTCTCCTACTGTGCGCAAACAAATCACAGATACTGTCTCTGATTTTCTGTCTCCTTTCTTTGAGACTCTTAATATGTCTCCGGTTTTTCCCTGAAGACAGTCTCGTAGTCAGCTTCCGACGAACGGGTAATATTGGACTCTCTCGCTCGCAAATGGATCGAGAAGGGTCCCCAAAATAGTATGAATGATATCATGGCCACCTTTCACCAGTGGGAAGCGCCCACGCAGAGATATGTTTTTAATGTTATGTGTGACACTCTTGTTAAAGGATGGGAGGATATGGATGTGGGTTCAGTTCCTCAGGGTTTGTTAGATGTTCAGGGTAATTTCGATAAGGGACTCATTGTGGGTTCTAAGGTTAAGGATGCCGTAAAGATACTTGTCACTTTTAGGTCCCTATTTTACTCGCAGACTTTTTTTGATTCCGATCCTGCTGTTCGGCTGACATCCAAACATTATCCCATGAGAGAGGTTCCTCCAGTGTGGAGAGAAGCGGTTGCAGCAGCAGGTGCTAATCCAGCTGTTCCCGCGCACTTCCAGCGTCTATGGGTACATATCCCCGGGAAAAGATCTGAAGTTTTAGCTCTTAAACAGTCTCTACCAGATCCCCGTAAAAACCCTGCTGGTTATTATAAAGAGTTGTTCCAGACTGTTGATGCCTGTATTATGAATTTAGCCGATATTGATGTGTTGATGGGAAATGTAGTCCCACAAGCATTATGGGCTCGGATTCGTAGAGAGGATCACGCCCAAGCATTAGATGGTGATTGGGCTGCTATAACTGCCGCGGATGCAGCCCAAGTGGGTGGTGCTAAGCCTGATGTTTTGATTTCAGAACTCCCTGGTAGGATTATTACTTTAATGAAAATGATGATGCCCGCCTTGCGAGTTAATTGGGATAAACTAACTGCGTGTAAGCAGAAGAAAGATGAGAGTGTCTCTGATTTCTTCACTCGTTTTGAGGAGACGTTTATTGATCACAGTGGTCAGGATATGACTACGGAAGGTGGACAGCGATTATTTGTAGATAAATTAGTATTTAATTTGCTTCCCGAGCTGTCACATAAGTTGAAAGACTCTGAAAGTTCATGGGCTGTTTTCTCTTCTACTCAGATATTGGCTACTGCTCAATATTATGAGAACAGGGATAAAGAGGAAAAAGACAAGCAAGAGAAAAAGACTAAAGAATTAAAAACAAAGGTTCTTCTGCAACAGGCTTATCCTCCTCGTCCTGCTCAGCGCCAGTTTCAACAGCCTCCACAGTTTCAGAGGGTGTATCAAAAGCCTGAGCCTTTTATTCCGCGACCTTTATTAGGTCCTAACCAATGTGCCTATTGTAGAGAGGAGGGTCATTTCAAGAATAGTTGCCCGGTTTTATTACAGCGTAATGGAGGATTATCTGCTCCACGAGGTCGTGGTATTTATCAATTAGCGCCCAGGGGTAGAGGTCGAGGTGCGTGACCCAAGAACAGCGTTCCCTTCCCCCTCCAAATTCCACGAACTACTTTGATCAACAAAATACTCAGTCTACCCAGTATTACAATGATGATTATCATGTTGAAGGTGAAAATGAAAGCCTTCACGCTAACTAGGACAGCCATAGACAAAGTGAGGGAGTTGTATCGATTCCAGTAGATCAGAGTGGACCTTATGTTAATGTCACTACAATGGGTGCTTCAGAGCCATTTCTTTTAGATACTGGTGCGATGAGAAGTTCTATCATTCACTCTAAACTCCCTGGCCACCTTTGTCTGGCTCAACAAATGTATCAGTAGGATTTTCTGGCGCCCCAGTTTGTAACCCGGTCTCTAGCCCTCTGCCTATTTCAATTGGCCCTTATGATTTGGAAGCTCCTCTTCTTTTAACAACTGGTTGCGGCGAGAATCTGTTGGGTTTGGATTTATTGAAAAGATTGCATGCAACGATATATTGTTCTCCTTCTGGTGTGCATCTTACTTTGGGGCAGAAATTGACTTCTTCAATGTATTTGTCTAAAGATCAATTCCCACCTGAATTGCTCTCTCTTCCTGCAACGCTCTGGGCTATGGGTCCAAATGATGTTGGTTGTCTTGAGATCCCGCCTTATGTTGTTACTCTCCAGCCCAATGCTAAATTGCCACGCATTCCTCAATACAGAATTTCCAATGAAGGTGAAAGAGCGCTTTTGGATATCATTTATGATTTGATTCAGAAGGGTGTAATTGAGGAAACGAAAGGAAATGTATGCAATAGTCCTATTCTTCCTGTTCTTAAACGCACTGATCCTTCTCAGCCTCTGTTTATCGTATTGTGATTGATCTTCGGGAAGTCAATAAAATTGCTGTACCACAGTTTCCTGTTGTCCCAGATATTACTGCCTTGTTAACTATGATACCTGCCTCAGCGGCTTGGTTTTCTGTTATTGATCTGAAAAATGCTTTCTTCAGCATTCTCATTGTCGAAGAGAGTAGGGATATTTTTGGTTTCTCTCTAGGAGGCCGAAGTTTCCGGTTCAAGCGCGCACCCCAAGGCTATTGTGAAAGCCCCTCCATTTATAGTCAAGCTCTGAAATGTCAGCTTGATGCTTTTCCTTTGCCCCCAGGTGCTACTCTTACTCAGTATATGGATGATTTGTTGATTGCTGCTGATTCAGAGAATGTCTGCAAAAATGTGACTGTTGCACTGTTACGTCACTTGTCTGATCTTAATCATAAGGTTTCGCCTTCTAAACTACAATATGTCCGTCGAGAGGTTACCTACTTGGGTCATCTCTTATCAAAGGAGGGAAGGCGATTAACCCCAGAACGAATTCAAGCCATTGCGCAAATGTCTGTGCCATCCACACAAAGAGAGGTGAGTGCCTTTCTGGGCATTACCTCTTATTGTAGGCAATGGATTCCAAATTTTTCTTTGTTGGCCAAGCCTTTGTTAGCACTCACTTTGAAAGACACACCGCAACCCCTTCCTTGGACTGACAAATGTCAGAAGAGTTTTACTGATTTACGTGCTGCTCTGTGTTCTGCTACTGTGTTGGGTACTCCAGATTACAGTAAGCCCTTCACGCTCTATGTCCATGAAAGAGAGGGTTGTGCGTTGTCAGTCTTAACACAACGATTTGGAGACAAACAGCGGCCATGTGCCTATTTTTCAGCTACATTAGACCCAGTAGCCAAGGCATTGCCAAGTTGTCTTAAAGCTACGGCAGCAGCAGCGATTTCTATTCGTCAGTCTGCTGGAGTGGTGCTAGATAATACTCTCATTGTTATGGTACCACATGCAGTGGATACCTTGCTAAATAGGACAAAAACACAACATCTTACAAGTGCTTGATTGTCTGGATATGAGCTGACGCTCTTGGCTAGTCATGTGTACATCAAACGATGTACCATTTTAAACCCAGCCACACTGTTACCTCTTCCAGAAGAGAAAGATATTCAGGAACAACATGATTGTTTTCTCCGTACTGAGGAGGAAACAAAAGGAAGAATTGATTTGAAAAATACGCCGCTAGTGGATCCAGATGGGATCCTGTGGGTGGATGGGTCTTGTTTCAAACTCCCAAATGGCGAGACAACTTCAGCTTATGCTGTTACCACCTTGTATACAATTGTGGAGACAGCACGCATCAGATATAATTCAGCTCAGGCGGCTGAATTGATAGCTTTGACCAGAGCGTGTGTGTTATCTAAAGGAAAGAGAGTGAATGTATATACCGACAGCCAGTATGCGTTCGGTGTGGCGCATAGCTTCGGTCGTTTGTGGAAGGAAAGAGGATTCCTTACCTCCCACGGTACTAAAATACAGCATGGTCAATTGGTAACTGATCTTCTTGAGTCACTTGCTTTGCCTACCCAGATAGCAATTGTGAAATGTAGTGCACATAAGAAGATTACTGATGATGTTGGTCACGGAAATGCTTTTGCGGACGAGGTAGCAAAAAGGACAGCCAGAGATGCTACAAATCGCATGTATGTTGCGGGCCCTGCGAATTGGGTCAGGGTAAGAGGGATGTGTGAGGACACAATAGAAAGTGTGAGATCGATTCAGGGAGATGCTACAGAGAAAGAGTTGAGAAAGTGGAAAGAAAGTACAGGAATGTTAGACGCAACAGGATGTTGGATAGAATTGTCAGAACACCAGCGTTGGTTGTTACCAGATGGCTAGGCTGATCCCTGGAGAACGGGTTGTGTGTTATACCCGCCAGGTCACGCTCCTTTTTTAAAGGCCAGCTGGGGAGGAAAGCTGTTTTCATATGGTGCTGCCACCGCATGGAACTGTCTGCCAGCACATATGAGAAAAATGGAGGAACTTTTCTCTTTCAGAAAGGGCCTGAAGACTTGGTTGTTTAGGGATTAGACACTCGCTCTCCAGGGATGATCAGTTTCTTAGCGCCAGGACACCTTCGTGTATAAGCGCGCTTTATAAGCTCCTAATAATAATGTACTGCCTGTAGTTACTGTGGCGCATGGTCCAGCCCACATCAGTGCGAAAGGAATATGTAAACTTCTGGCTCCAGTGTGGCTGAACGAAGGGATTCCAAAATGTGCAGATAATGTGGTGAAGCATTATATCATTTGCTTGATGTACAATCCGGGAAAGGGAACCCCAACTCCGGCAGGTCATTTTGCTCCCCCAACATATCCTTTTGAGGTGTTGCAAATCGACTATATTCACATGGATCGATGTAACAATCTTAAATATGTTCTGGTGGTGGTATGTGCCTTTTCCAGATGGATAGAGGCTTACCCCCTGAAAAACAACACTGCTTTGTCCACTGCCAAGGTTCTTCTAAAAGAGTTCTTCCCTAGGTTTGGTTTGCCGCGCATTGTCTGGAGTGACAATGGAAGTGAATTTGTAGGCCAAATTATGCAAAAGGTGTGTACCGGTCTTGGTATAAGGCAGAAATTTTATGCGGCAAATCATCCTCAGTCCGCAGGTTTGGTAGAGTGCTATAACGGCACTCTCAAACTTAAGCTTGCAAAAGTACAAGCCAGCACAGGTCTTAGTTGGCCCGATGCTTTACCTTTGGCTCTTCTGTCCACTAGAACAGCTGTACATTCTCGTTTGGGACTCAGCCCATACGAGGTTGTTTTCAGGCGCCCAGCTAATGTATGGGGAGTCCCTCGCCCTAAAAAGTACTCTGACATACAGTATCCAATGCTGATTGACTATTTACATGACCTCACCACTAAATTACGTGTTCTTCACCAACAGGTTCAAAACGCTTTACCAGAAGCCTCCACAGACCCAGGCCATTCTATCCAACCTGGAGACTGGGTCTGCGTGAAAAATTTTCAGAGGACAAAGAATTTGGAAACTCGCTGGAGGCCACCTCGACACGTCCTCCTGACAACTCGCACAGCAGTAAAAGTCGAAGGGAAAAAGAACTGGATCCATGGCGTGCACTGCAAGAAAGTGCCCTTGCCCTTGCCTTTTGATCAGTGGGTTCGTAAAGGTATAGATGATTCTGAAGGAGAAAAAGTCCCCCGATTCATACCTTTCAGTAGAGCACACCTGGATGGAACTCGATCGGAGAAAGAAGATGACGACATTCTACAGGAAGCCATACCTTCCCATCTCCGATTAAACACTACAGAGCCACAGACCCTATTTCAAGACCAAACTGTACCAACAAGGACTAGATACAATTTAAGACCTAGATTGGTCAAGGACACCTGAGATTTTCATCTCTTCTGCTACATTTTATCATCTGTCCAGGTTGCAGGGTCACGGTAGGAGTCTTGGTTTGTGACCTGCATAGTGGCTAGGCCCCCAGGCCTTGCAGTGTCATAGGACGGCTAATAATCACAGCTAAGTGAGTAAGGAAGATTGCCGTGAGCAACAATTTTAGAGGATGGATGTTAAATTAGGAAAGAAGGATAATAAGGAAGAGATGAGAAAGAAATATTGTAAAATATTGTACAGTCGATGTGGCGTAACATTGTGTGTTTTTATGTTTTTGTGTATCTTATTGGCTTGTGTAGATTGGGTTATTCATGCTACGCAGCAACAAGTTGTCCCTAATTCTATTTCTTTGCCTCTTCATTCTACTATCTCCCCACATCAATTATATACACTTCCCCAACATGAACTAATCAGGAGAACAGAATATTTTAATAATTCATTTATCCAATTGTTGCACCAACACCAATTGGTAGTTAACACAACCGACTGTTGGGTGTGTGGACTTATGCCTCGTACCACAGATAAATGGATGCCATATTTAGTACTTCCATTTTCCTATGAAGGTTCCGCTTGGGCTTATTTTGTAATATTTTCAAATGCATATCAGAGCCGATTTAGACGTCCAGATGGTTCCTATGGTAGTAAGCCAGATTTTAGTCATAATTCTCTTATTAAGGGAATGGTGGCTATGACTAAAGTTGTGGAGAATAATAAGGTTCCTGTTGATGAGAGACAATCATATATTAATTGGAACGTGACTCATTACATTACTAGCCTTACAGATAAAACTAAACAGGGAAAATCTCCACCAATGTGGACTGTCCCTCATCAAGTTAATTTCTGTTTACAAATGAATGGCCAAACTACTGACACTGGACAAAGAAAAAGCTTTTGTTCTCATACATACATCTACACGTCTCAAAATTCACTGCCGTTAGTGCCATCCCAGGGCACATATTTTGTCTGCCACGATAGAGCTTACACGTGGCTACCAACGGATTTTTCAGGAACATGCTATATAGCTTTTCTTCTCCCTCCTACATACACTGCTCCTTCAGGCCATCATAGAAACAGATATGGCAGAGGGATTATTGATTCTAAAGACACGGCAGGACAAGAGGGAAGTGATTTCCTCAAAGGATTTCTTCCTTTTTGGGCCCCAATGGCCAACAGCAGAAACATGAGACAGCTGGTTCGTGTTGTTGAGACTACCATAGATGTCACTGTAGGAGCCTTGAGTAATCTCACAGCTGAACTTCAGGCGGACTGTCTCATGACTTTGCAGAACCGGATTGCACTAGATGTTATTCTTGCAGATCGTGGTAGAGTCTGTAAATTGATCGGATCTAGCTGTTGTATTTATATACCTGACGACGCCCCTACGGTATACCAGGCTTCTCCAAATTACATATGATCTCCGAATCGATCCATCAAGACGAAGGAGATTGGTCTTTATTGGGATGGTTTTGGGGATTACTGTCTAAATGTGGATGGAAGGCACTAACCTTCCTTGGAGGGGTTTTGGCCATCATTTTTTCCTGTTGTCTCTGTATGCAGTGTGGCCCCGCCATCTGCGGTCTTTGTGCCACTCTGTGTGTCCCAAGACCTGAGTCACAGAAAATAGAGAACATTAAAATGATGTTGCAGCAACAGCTTGACGACCTCATGGCTACTGACATTGATTCAGATTAACGTGAATCTGTTTTTTTTGCCTGAGTTATGGCAAAAGGAGGGTCTGAGGAAATTCGATTTTCGATCTCGCTTATATTCAGCCACCATTTTGTGTTCCACCGCCATTTTGTGTTGCCCTCACTCAGGCAGCACAATGAACGAAGTTTTTTCTGCTGATCTCACTGCAACGTGTCAAAATAACCTCCTGCCTCTGTTTACAAGACTGATGTCAGGGATTGGCTGAGCCCACTAATCCCCATCTGGTCCGACTGATCCCTGTTCCAACTATCTGTTGGTTTGCACCATTCTTTCCTGACTTTATCTTATCTTCTGGCCTTCGCTATTCTCTACTTGTATTCTCTCGTTTCACAACTGTCCTCCAAAGCATACAAATATGATCTGCCACCTGCAAGTGGAGTTGCAGATACAACCACTGATTAACTTGTGGGGAGGGGTGACAAAAACAGTTGTAAGAGAGGTTTATTTGGGTTACTTGATATCTTGTTTTCAAACTTTTCTCATTGGTTATATCTTGTTTTTAAACTCTTCCCATTGGCTAAACATGTATGCATTGGGTGTGTTCTTGGTGAATCTATGTGCTATAAAAGATTGTGCGCCATGGAGTAAAGTGGCAGTCTCCTAAGAACATACCGGGTGTACTTCTGGGACAACTGTACTTAGCTGCAGCTAATAAACCTGATCTTCTACGCTCAACAGAGTGTCCTGTGTCTCTGTTCAACAAAGCAGGTGAACTCAGGAGATTAGGGCGTACCCTGTGCCGCCAGGCCTAATTCAGCCTGGTTCTTCATAGTGTTTTAGGGTTTAGGGTAGTGCAGTGGTGTATGTGTAGTGTAGGGGGTCTTAATGGGGGTAGTGTTTTAGGGTTTAGGGTAGTGCAGTGGTGTTTGTTTAGTGTAGGGGGTCAAGCTGGGGGTAGTGTTTTAGGGTTTAGGGTAGCGCAGTGGTGTTTGTGTAGTATAGGGGGTCATGTTTTAGGGTAGAGGTTAGTGCAGTAGTGTTTGGGAAGTGGTGTGTGTAGAGTATTGGGGGTAGTTCTGGGGGTAGTGTTTTAGGGTTTAGGGGGGTTAAGTGGTGTTTGGGTAGTGTACGGGTAGTGCTGGGGGTAGTGTTTTAGGGTTTAGGTTAGTGCAGTGGTGTTTGGGTAGTGTAGGGGGTCGTGCTGGGGATAGTGTTTTAGGGTTTAGGGTAGTGCAGTTGTGTTTGTGTAGTGTAGGGGTCATGCTGGCGGTAGTATTTTAGGGTTTAGGGCAGTGCAGTGGTGATTGTGTGGTGTAGGGGGTCATGCTTAGGTATGTGTTTTAGGGTTTAGGGTAGAGGAGTGGTGTTTGGGTAGTATAGGGGGCCGTGCTGGGGGTAGTTTTTTAGGGTTTAGGGTAGGGCAGTGGTGTTTGTGTGGAGTAGGGGATCGTACTGGGTAAGTGTTTTAGGGTTTAAGAGGTGTTTGGGTAGTGTAGGGGTCGCTATAGGGGTAGTGTTTTAGGATTTAGGGTAGTGTAGTGGTGTTTGTGTGGTTTAGGGGGTCATACTGGGGGTAGAGTTTTAGGGTTGAGGGTAGTGCAGTGGTGTTTGTGTAGTGTAGGGGGTAGTGTTTTAGGGTTTAGGCCAGTGCTGTGGTGTTTCTTTAGTGAAGGGGGTTGTGCTGGGGGTGGTGTTTTAGGGTTTAGGGTAGTGCAGTGGTGTTTGCTTAGTGTAGGGTGTCGTGTTTTAGGGTTAAGGGTAGTGCAGTGATGTTTGGGTAGTGTAGGGGGTCGCGCTGAAGGTGGAGTTTTGGGGTTTAGGGCAGTGCTGTTGTGTTTGGTTAGTGAAGGGGGTTGTGCTGGGGGTAGGGTTTTAGGGTGTAGGGTAATACAGTGGTGTTTATGTAGTATAGGGGATCATGCTTGGGGTAGTGTTTTAAGGTTTTGGGTAGTGCTGTGGTGTTTGTGAAGTATAGGGGGTCATGCTGGGGTTTGTGTTTTAGGGTTTAGGGCAGTGCAGTGGTGTTTGTGTAGTGTAGGGGGTCGTGCTGGGGGTATTGTTTTAGGGTTTAGGGCAGTGCAGTGGTGTTTGGGTATTGTAGGGGGTTGTGCTGGGGATAGTATTTTAGTGTTTAAGGTAGTGCAGTGGTTTTTGGGTAGTTTAGGGGGTACTGCTGGGGGTAGTGTTCTAGAGTTTAGGGTTGCGCAGTGGTGTTATGGTATTGTAGGGGGTCGTGCTGGGGTAGATGTAGAGTTTAGGGTAGTGCAGTGGTGTTTGGGTAGTGTAGGGAGTTGTGCTGGCGTAGTGCTTTAGGGTTTAGGGTAGTGCAGTGGTGTTTGTATTCTGTACGGGGTTGTGCTGGTGGTAGTGTTTAAGGGTTTATGGCAGGGCAGTGGTGTTTGGGTAGTGTAGTGGGTAGTGCTGGGGTAGTGTTTTAGGGTTTAGGGTAGTGCAGTGGTGTTTGTTTAGTGTAGGGGGTCGTGTTTTAGGGTTTAGGGTAGTGCAGTGGTGCTTGTGTAGTGTAGGGGGTCATGCTGGGGCTAGATTTAGGATTTAGGGTAATGCATTGGGGTTTGGGTAGTGTAGAGGGTCGTGCTGCAGGTAGTGTTTTAGGGTTTAGGGCAGTGCAGTGGTGTTTGTGTAATGTAGGGGGTCATGCGGGGATAGTGTGTTAGTGTTTAGGGTAGTGCAGTTGTGTTTGGGTAGTGTAGGGGGTCATGCTGGGGTTTATGTTTTAGGGTTTAGGGCAGTGCAGTGGTGTTTGTGTAGTGTAGGGGGTCGTGCTGGTGGTGTTGTTTTAGGGTTTAGGGCAGAGCAATGGTGTTTGGGTATTGTAGGGGGTTGTGCTTTGGATAAAGTTTTAGTGTTTAGGGTAGTGCAGTGGTGTTTCGGTAGTGTAGGGGGTACTGCTGGGGGTAGTGTTCTAGGGTTTAGGGTAGTGCAGTGGTATTTGGGTAGTGTAGGAGGTCGTGCTGGGGTAGGTGTAGAGTTTAGGGTAGTGCAGTGGTGTTTGCGTAGTGTAGGGAGTTGTGCTGGGGTAGTGTTTTAGGGTTTAGGGTAGTGCAGTGGTTTTTGTATTCTGTATGGGGTTGTGCTGGTGGTAGTGTTTTAGGGTTTATGGTAGGGCAGTGGTGTTTGGGTAGTGTTTTAGGGTTTAGGGTAGTGCAGTGGTGTTAGTGTAGTATAGGGGGTCATGCTGGGGGTAGTGTTGTAGGGTTTAGGATAGTGCAGTGGTGTTTGGGTAGTCTAGGGGGTCATGTTGGGGGTAGTGTTTTAGGGTTTAGGGTAGTGCAGTGGTGTTAGTGTAGTGTAGGGGTCATGCTGGGGGTAGTGTTTTAGGGATTAGGGTAGTGCAGTGGTGTTTGTGTAGTGTAGGGGGTCGTGTTGGGATTCGTGTTTTAGCGTTTAGGGTAGTGCAGTGGTGTTTGTGTACTGTAGGGAGTATTACTGGGGTAGTGTTTTAGGGTTTAGGGGAATGCAGTGGTGTTTGGGTAGTGTAGGGGGTAGTGCTGCAATAGTGTTTTAGGGTTTAGGGTAGTGCAGTGGTGTTTGCATTGTGTAGGGGGTAGTGCTGGGGTAGTGTTTTAGGATTTAGGGTAGTGCAGTGGTGTTTGGGTAGTGTAGGGTTTCATGCTGGAGGAAATGTTTTAGGGTTTAGGGTAGTGCAGTGGTGTTTTGGTAGTGTAAGGGGTCATGCTATGGGTAGATTTAGGGTTTAGGGTAGTGCAGTGGAGTTTGTGTTGTGAGGGGGTCGTTCTGGGGGAAATGATTTGGGGTTTAGGGCAGTGCAGTGGTGTTTGTGTAGTGTAGGGGATCATGCTTGGGGTAGTGTTTTAGGGTTTTGGGTAGTGCAGTGGTGTTTGTGAAGTATAGGGGTTTATAATGGGGTAGTGTTTTAGGGTTTAGGGTAGTGCAGTAGTGTTTGTGTAGTATAGGGGTTTGTGCTGGGGTAGTGTTTTAGGGTTTAGGGTAGTGCAGTGGTGTTTTGGTGGTCTAGGGGGTCATACTGGGGGTAGTATTTTAGGGTAGCGCAGTGGTGTTTGTGTAGTGTAGGGGGTCTTGCTGGGGGTAGTGTTTTAGGGTTTAGAGTAGTGCAGTGGTGTTTGTGTAGTGTAGGGGGTCAAGCTGGGGGTAGTGTTTTAGGGTTTAGCGTAGTGCTCTGGTGCTTTTGTAATGTAGGGGGTCTTGCTGGGGCTGGATTTAGGGTTTAGGGTAATGCATTGGTGTTTGGGTAGTGAAGAAGGTCGTGCGCAAGGTAGTGTTTTAGGGTTTAGGGCAGTGTAGTTGTGTTTGTGTAATATAGGGGGTCATGCTGGGGGTAGTGTTTTAGTGTTTAGGGCAGTGCAGTTGTGTTTGGGTAGTGTAGGGGGTCGTGCTGGGGTTTGTGTTTTAGGGTTTAGGGCAGTGCAGTGGTGTTTGTGAAGTGCTAGGGGGTCGTGCTGAGGGTATTGTTTTAGGGTTAAGGGCAGTGCAGTGGTGTTTGGGTATTGTAGGGGGTTGTGCTGGGGATAGTTTTTTAGCGTTTAGGGTAGTGCAGTGGTATTTGGGTAGTGTAGGGGGTGCTGCTGGGGTAGTGTTTTAGTGTTTAGGGTAGTGCAGTTGTGTTTGGGTAGTGTAGGGGGTCATGCTGGGGTTTGTGTTTTAGGGTTTAGGGCAGTGCAGTGGTGTTTGTGTAGTGTAGGGGGTCGTGCTGGGGGTGTTGTTTTAGGGTTTAGGGCAGAGCAGTGGTGTTTGGTTATTGTAGGGGGTCGTGCTGGGGATGTTGTTTTAGGGTTTAGGGCAGAGCAGTGGTGTTTGGGTATTGTAGGGGGTTGTGCTGGGGGTGTTGTTTTAGGGTTTAGGGCAGAGCAGTGGTGTTTGGGTATTGTAGGGGGTTGTGCTGGGGATAAAGTTTTAGCGTTTAGGGTAGTGCAGTGGTGTTTCGGTAGTGTAGGGGGTACTGCTGGGGGTAGTGTTCTAGGGTTTAGGGTAGTGCAGTGATGTTTGGGTAGTGTAGGGGGTTGTGCTGGGGTAGGTGTAGAGTTTAGGGTAGTGCAGTGGTGTTTGCGTAGTGTAGGGAGCTGTGCTGGGGTAGTATTTTAGGGTTTAGGGTAGTGCAGTGGTGTTTGTATTATGTATGGGGTTGTGCTGATGGTAGTGTTTTAGGGTTTATGGTAGGGCAGTGGTGTTTGGGTAGTGTTTTAGGGTTTAGGGTAGTGCAGTAGTGTTAGTGTAGTGTAGGGGGTCATGCTGGGGGTAGTGTTGTAGGGTTTAGGATAGTGCAGTGGTGTTTGGGTAGTCTATGGGGTCATGCTGGGGGTAGTGTTTTAGGGTTTAGGGTAGTGCAGTGGTGTTAGTGTAGTGTAGGGGTCATGCTGGGGGTAGTGTTGTAGGGTTTAGGGTAGTGCAGTGGTGTTTGGGTAGTACAGGGGGTCGTGCTGGGGGTAGTGTTTTAGGGATTAGGGTAGTGCTGTGGTATTTGTGTAGTGTAGGGGGTCGTGTTGGGATTCGTGTTTTAGGGTTTAGGGTAGTGCAGTGGTGTTTGTGTAGTGTAGGGGGTCGTGCTGGGGGTCTTGTTTTAGGGTTAAGGGCAGTGCAGTGGTGTTTGGGTATTGTAGGGGGTTGTGCTGGGGATAGTGTTTTAGCGTTTAGGGTAGTGCAGTGGTGTTTGGGTAGTGTAGGGGTCGTGCTGGGGGTATTGTTTTAGGGTTAAGGGCAGTGCAGTGGTGTTTGGGTACTGTAGGGGGTTGTGCTGGGGATAGTGTTTTAGCGTTTAGGGTAGTGCAGTGGTGTTTGGGTAGTGTAGGGGGTACTGCTGGGGTAGATTTCTAGGGTTTAGGGTAGTGCAGTGGTGTTTGGGTAGTGTAGGGGGTCGTGCTGGGGTAGATGTACAGTTTAGGGTAGTGCAGTGGTGTTTGGGTAGTGTAGGGAGTTGTGCTGGGGGTAGTGTTTTAGGGTTTATGGCAGTGCAGTGGTGTATGGGTAGTGTAGGGGGTAGTGCTGTGGTAGTGTTTTAGGGTTTAGGTAGTGCAGTGGTGTTCGTGCAGTGTAGGGGGAAGTGCTGCGGGTAGTGTATTAGTGTTTAGGGTAGTGCAGTGGTGTTTGGGTAGTGTAGAGGTTCATGCTGGGGGTAGTGTTCTAGGGTTTAGGGTAGTGCAGTGATGTTTGGGTAGTGTGGGGGGTCAGGCTGGGGGTATATTTAGGGTTTAGGGTAGTGCAGTGGTGTTTGGGTAGTGTAGGGGGTAGTGCTGGGGGCAGTGTTTAGGGTTTAGGGTAGTACAGTGGTGTTTGTGTAGTGTAGGGGGTCGTGCTTGGGATAGGGTTTTAGGGTTTAGGGTAGTGCAGTGGTGTTTGTGTAGTTTAGGGGGTCATGTTTTAGAATTAAGGGTAGTGCAGTTGTGTTTTTGTAGTGTAGTGGGTCGTGCTTGAGGTAGGGTTTTAGGGTTTAGGGGAGTGCAGTGGTGTTTGTGTAGTATAGGGGTTCATGCTGGGGGTAGTGTTTTAGGGTTTAGGGTAGTGCAGTGGTGTTTGTGTAGTATAGGGGTTCATGCTGGGGTAGTGTTATAGGATTTAGAGTAGTGCAGTGGTGTTTTGGTAGTGTAGGGGGTCATGCTGGGGTAGTGTTTTAGGGTTTAGGGTAGTGCAGTGGTGTATGTGTAGTGTAGGCGGTCTTAATGGGGGTAGTGTTTTAGGGTTTAGGGTAGTGCAGTGGTGTTTGTTTAGTGTAGGGCGTCAAGCTGAGGTTAGTGTTTTAGGGTTTAGGGTAGCGCAGTGGTGTTTGTGTAGTGTAGGGGGTCATGTTTTAGGGTATAGGTTAGGGCAGTAGTGTTTGGGAAGTGGTGTGTGTGTTGTATTGGGGGTAGTTCTGGGGGTAGTGTTTTAGGGTTTAGGGTAGTTCAGTGGTGTTTGGGTAGTGTACGGGTAGTGCTGGGGGTAGTGTTTTAGGGTTTAGGTTAGTGCAATGGTGTTTGGGTAGTGCAGGGGGTCGTGCTGGGGATAGTGTTTTAGGGTTTAGGGTAGGGCAGTGGTGTTTGTGTGGTGTAGGGGATCATACTGGGTAAGTGTTTTAGGGTTTAAGGTAGTGCAGTGGTGTTTGGGTAGTGTAGGGGACGCTATAGGGATAGTGTTTTAGGATTTAGGGTAGTGTAGTGGTGTTTGTGTAGTGTAGGGGGTCTTACTGGGGGTCGAGTTTTAGGGTTCAGGGTAGTGCAGTGGTGTTTGTGTAGTGTAGGGGGTAGTGTTTTAGGGTTTAGGTCAGTGCCATGGTGTTTCTTTAGTCAAGTGGGTTGTGCTGGGGGTAGTGTTTTAGGGTTTAGGGTACTGCAGTGCGGTTTGTTTAGTGTAGGAGATTGTGTTTTAGGGTTTAGGGTAGTGCAGTGATGTTTGGGTAGTGTAGGGGGTTGTGCTGAGGGTAGAGTTTTGGGGTTTAGGGCAGTGCTGTTGTGTTTGGTTAGTGAAGGGGGTTGTGCTGGGGGTAGGGTTTTAGGGTTTAGGGTAGTACAGTGGTGTTTGTATAGTGTAGGGGATCATGCTTGGGGTAGTGTTTTAGGGTTTTGGGTAGTGCAGTGGTGTTTGTGAAGTATGGGGGTCATGCTGGGGTTTGTGTTTTAGGGATTAGGGCAGTGCAGTGGTGTTTGTGTAGTGTAGGAGGTCGTGCTGGAGGTATTCTTTTAGGGTTTAGGGCAGTGCAGTGGTGTTTGGGTATTATAGAGGGTTGTGCTGGGGATAGTGTTTTAGCGTTTAGGGTGGTGCAGTGGTGTTTGAGTAGTGTAGGGGGTCGTGCTGGGGTAGGTGTAGAGTTTAGGGTAGTGCAGCGGTGTTTGGGTACTGTAGGGAGTTGTGATGGGGTAGTGTTTTAGGGTTTAGGGCAGTGCAGTGGTGTTTGTGTGGTGTAGGGGGACATGCTGTGTTTTAGGGTAGAGGAGTGGTGTTTGGGTAGTATAGGGGGCGTGCTGGCGTAGTTTTTTAGGGTTTAGGGTAGGGCAGTGGTGTTTGTGTGGTGTAGGGGATCGTACTGGGTAAGTGTTTTAGGGTTTAAGGTAGTGCAGTGGTGTTTGGGTAGTGTAGGAGACGCTATAGGGATAGTGTTTTAGGATTTAGGGTAGTGTAGTGGTGTTTGTGTAGTGTAGGGGGTCGTACTGGGGGTCGAGTTTTAGGGTTCAGGGTAGTGCAGTGGTGTTTGTGTAGTGTAGGGGGTAGTGTTTTAGGGTTTAGGTCAGTGCCGTGGTGTTTCTTTAGTCAAGTGGGTTGTGCTGGGGGTAGTGTTTTAGGGTTTAGGGTACTGCAGTGGTGTTTGTTTAGTGTAGGGGATCGTGTTTTAGGGTTTAGGGCAGTGCAGTGATGTTTGGGTAGTGTAGGGGGTTGTGCTGAGGGTAGAGTTTTGGGGTTTAGGGCAGTGCTGTTGTGTTTGGTTAGTGAAGGGGGTTGTGCTGGGGGTAGGGTTTTAGGGTTTAGGGTAGTACAGTGGTGTTTGTGTAGTGTAGGGGATCATGCTTGGGGTAGTGTTTTAGGGTTTTGGGTAGTGCAGTGGTGTTTGTATTCTGTATGGGGTTGTGCTGGTGGTAGTGTTTTAGGGTTTATGGTAGGGCAGTGGTGTTTGGGTAGTGTTTTAGGGTTTAGGGTAGTGCAGTGGTGTTAGTGTAGTGTAGGGGGTCATGCTGGGGGTAGTGTTGTAGGGTTTAGGATAGTGCAGTGGTGTTTGGGTAGTCTATGGGGTCATGCTGGGGGTAGTGTTTTAGGGTTTAGGGTAGTGCAGTGGTGTTAGTGTAGTGTAGGGGTCATGCTGGGGGTAGTGTTGTAGAGTTTAGGGTAGTGCAGTGGTGTTTGGGTAGTGCAGGGGGTCGTGCTGGGGGTAGTGTTTTAGGGATTAGGGTAGAGCTGTGGTGTTTGTGTAGTGTAGGGGGTCGTGTTGGGATTAGTGTTTTAGGGTTTAGGGTAGTGCAGTGGTGTTTGTGTAGTGTAGGGGGTCGTGCTGGGGGTCTTGTTTTAGGGTTAAGGGCAGTGCAGTGGTGTTTGGGTATTGTAGGGGGTTGTGCTGGGGATAGTGTTTTAGCGTTTAAGGTAGAGCAGTGGTGTTTGGGTAGTGTAGGGGGTACTGCTGGGGTAGATTTCTAGGGTTTAGGGTAGTGCAGTGGTGTTTGGGTAGTGTAGGGGGTCGTGCTGGAGTAGATGTACAGTTTAGGGTAGTGCAGTGGTGTTTGGGTAGTGTAGAGAGTTGTGCTGGGGGTAGTGTTTTAGGGTTTAGGGCAGTGCAGTCGTGTTTGTATTCTGTACGGGGTTGTGCAGGTGTTAGTGTTTTAGGGTTTATGGTAGTGCAGTGGTGTATGGGTAGTGTAGGGGGTAGTGCTGTAGTAGTGTTTTAGGGTTTATGTAGTGCAGTGGTGTTTGTGTAGTGTAGGGGGAAGTGCTGCGGGTAGTGTATTAGTGTTTAGGGTAGTGCAGTGGTGTTTGAGTAGTGTAGAGGTTCATGCTGGGGGTAGTGTTCTAGGGTTTAGGGTAGTGCAGTGATGTTTGGGTAGTGTGGGGGGTCAGGCTGGGGGTATATTTAGGGTTTAGGGTAGTGCAGTGGTGTTTGGGTAGTGTAGGGGGTAGTGCTGGGGGTAGTGTTTAGGGTTTAGGGTAGTACAGTGGTGTTTGTGTAGTGTAGGGGGTCGTGCTTGGGATAGGGTTTTAGGGTTTAGGGTAGTGCAGTGGTGTTTCTGTAGTTTAGGGGGTCATGTTTTAGGGTTTAGGGTAGTGCAGTTGTGTTTTTGTAGTGTAGGGGGTCGTGCTTGAGGTAGGGTTTTAGGGTTTAGGGGAGTGCAGTGGTGTTTGTGTAGTATAGGGGTTCATGCTGGGGGTAGTGTTTTAGGGTTTAGGTTAGTGCAGTGGTGTTTGTGTAGTATAGGGGTTCATGCTGGGGTAGTGTTATAGGATTTAGAGTAGTGCAGTGGTGTTTTGGTAGTGTAGGGGGTCATGCTGGGGTAGTGTTTTAGGGTTTAGGGTAGTGCAGTGGTGTATGTGTAGTGTAGGCGGTCTTAATGGGGGTAGTGTTTTAGGGTTTAGGGTAGTGCAGTGGTGTTTGTTTAGTGTAGGGCGTCAAGCTGGGGTTAGTGTTTTGGGGTTTAGGGTAGCGCAGTGGTGTTTGTGTAGTGTAGGGGGTCATGTTTTAGGGTATAGGTTAGGGAAGTAGTGTTTGGGAAGTGGTGTGTGTGTTGTATTGGGGTAGTTCTGGGGGTAGTGTTTTAGGGTTTAGGGTAGTGCAGTGGTGTTTGGGTAGTGTACGGGTAGTGCTGTGGGTAGTGTTTTAGGGTTTAGGTTAGTGCAGTGGTGTTTGGGTAGTGTAGGGGGTCGTGCTGGGGATAGTGTTTTAGGGTTTAGGGTAGGGCAGTGGTGTTTGTGTGGTGTAGGGATCATACTGGGTAAGTGTTTTAGGGTTTAAGGTAGTGCAGTGGTGTTTGGGTAGTGTAGGGGACGCTATAGGGATAGTGTTTTAGGATTTAGGGTAGTGTAGTGGTGTTTGTGTAGTGTAGGGGGTCGTACTGGGGGTCGAGTTTTAGGGTTCAGGGTAGTGCAGTGGTGTTTGTGTAGTGTAGGGGGTAGTGTTTTAGGGTTTAGGTCAGTGCCATGGTGTTTCTTTAGTCAAGGGGGTTGTGCTGGGGGTAGTGTTTTAGGGTTTAGGGTACTGCAGTGCTGTTTGTTTAGTGTAGGGGATCGTGTTTTAGGGTTTAGGGTAGTGCAGTGATGTTTGGGTAGAGTAGGGGGTTGTGCTGAGGGTAGAGTTTTGGGGTTTAGGGCAGTGCTGTTGTGTTTGGTTAGTGAAGGGGGTTGTGCTGGGGGTAGGGTTTTAGGGTTTAGGGTAGTACAGTGGTGTTTGTGTAGTGTAGGGGATCATGCTTGGGGTAGTGTTTTAGGGTTTTGGGTAGTGCAGTGATGTTTGTGAAGTATGGAGGTCATGCTGGGGTTTGTGTTTTAGGGATTAGGGCAGTGCAATGGTGTTTGTGTAGTGTAGGAGGTCGTGCTGGAGGTATTCTTTTAGGGTTTAGGGCAGTGCAGTGGTGTTTGGGTATTATAGAGGGTTGTGCTGGGGATAGTGTTTTAGCGTTTAGGGTAGTGCAGTGGTGTTTGAGTAGTGTAGGGGGTCGTGCTGGGGTAGGTGTAGAGTTTAGGGTAGTGCAGCGGTGTTTGGGTACTGTAGGGAGTTGTGATTTGGTAGTGTTTTAGGGTTTAGGGCAGTGCAGTGATGTTTGTTTGGTGTAGGGGGACATGCTGTGTTTTAGGGTAGAGGAGTGGTGTTTGGGTAGTATAGGGGGGCGTGCTGGCGTAGTTTTATGGGGTCATGCTGGGGGTAGTGTTGTAGAGTTTAGGGTAGTGCAGTGGTGTTTGGGTAGTGTAGGGGGTCGTGCTGGGGGTATTGTTTTAGGGTTAAGGGCAGTGCAGTGGTATTTGGGTACTGTAGGGGGTTGTGCTGGGGATAGTGTTTTAGCATTTAGGGTAGTGCAGTGGTGTTTGGGTAGTGTAGGGGTACTGCTGGGGTAGATTTCTAGGGTTTAGGGTAGTGCAGTGGTGTTTGGGTAGTGTAGGGGGTCGTGCTGGGGTAGATGTACAGTTTAGGGTAGTGCAGTGGTGTTTGGGTAGTGTAGGGAGTTGTGCTGGGGGTAGTGTTTTAGGGTTTAGGGCAATGCAGTCGTGTTTGTATTCTGTACAGGGTTGTGCAGGTGGTAGTGTTTTAGGGTTTATGGTAGTGCAGTGGTGTATGGGTAGTGTAGGGGGTAGTGCTGTGGTAGTGTTTTAGGGTTTAGGTAGTGCAGTGGTGTTAATGTAGTGTAGGGGGAAGTGCTGCGGGTAGTGTATTAGTGTTTAGGGTAGTGCAGTGGTGTTTGGGTAGAGTAGAGGTTCATGCTGGGGGTAGTGTTCTAGGGTTTAGGGTAGTGCAGAGATGTTTCGGTAGTGTGGGGGGTCAGGCTGGGGGTATATTTAGGGTTTAGGGTAGTGCAGTGGTGTTTGGGTAGTGTAGGGGGTAGTGCTGGGGGTAGTGTTTAGGGTTTAGGGTAGTACAGTGGTGTTTGTGTAGTATAGGGGTTCATGCTGGGGTAGTGTTATAGGATTTAGTGTAGTGCAGTGGTGTTTTGGTAGTGTAGGGGGTCATGCTGGGGTAGTGTTTTAGGGTTTAGGGTAGTGCAGTGGTGTATGTGTAGTGTAGGCGGTCTTAATGGGGGTAGTGTTTTAGGGTTTAGGGTAGTGCAGTGGTGTTTGGGTAGTGTAGGGGGTCGTGCTGGGGATAGTGTTTTAGGGTTTAGGGTAGTGCAGTGGTGTTTGGGTAGTGTACGGGTAGTGCTGGGGGTAGTGTTTTAGGGTTTAGGTTAGTGCAGTGGTGTTTGGGTAGTGTAGGGGGTCGTGCTGGCGTAGTTTTTTAGGGTTTAGGGTAGGGCAGTGGTGTTTGTGTGGTGTAGGGGATCGTACTGGGTAAGTGTTTTAGGGTTTAAGGTAGTGCAGTGGTGTTTGGGTAGTGTAGGAGACGCTATAGGGATAGTGTTTTAGGATTTAGGGTAGTGTAGTGGTGTTTGTGTAGTGTAGGGGGTCGTACTGGGGGTCGAGTTTTAGGGTTCAAGGTAGTGCAGTGGTGTTTGTGTAGTGTAGGGGGTAGTGTTTTAGGGTTTAGGTCAGTGCCGTGGTGTTTCTTTAGTCAAGTGGGTTGTGCTGGGGGTAGTGTTTTAGGGTTTAGGGTACTGCAGTGGTGTTTGTTTAGTGTAGGGGATCGTGTTTTAGGGTTTAGGGCAGTGCAGTGATGTTTGGGTAGTGTAGGGGGTTGTGCTGAGGGTAGAGTTTTGGGGTTTAGGGCAGTGCTGTTGTGTTTGGTTAGTGAAGGGGGTTGTGCTGGGGGTAGGGTTTTAGGGTTTAGGGTAGTACAGTGGTGTTTGTGTAGTGTAGGGGATCATGCTTGGGGTAGTGTTTTAGGGTTTTGGGTAGTGCAGTGGTGTTTGTATTCTGTATGGGGTTGTGCTGGTGGTAGTGTTTTAGGGTTTATGGTAGGGCAGTGGTGTTTGGGTAGTGTTTTAGGGTTTAGGGTAGTGCAGTGGTGTTAGTGTAGTGTAGGGGGTCATGCTGGGGGTAGTGTTGTAGGGTTTAGGATAGTGCAGTGGTGTTTGGGTAGTCTATGGGGTCATGCTGGGGGTAGTGTTTTAGGGTTTAGGGTAGTGCAGTGGTGTTAGTGTAGTGTAGGGGTCATGCTGGGGGTAGTGTTGTAGAGTTTAGGGTAGTGCAGTGGTGTTTGGGTAGTGCAGGGGGTCGTGCTGGGGGTAGTGTTTTAGGGATTAGGGTAGAGCTGTGGTGTTTGTGTAGTGTAGGGGGTCGTGTTGGGATTAGTGTTTTAGGGTTTAGGGTAGTGCAGTGGTGTTTGTGTAGTGTAGGGGGTCGTGCTGGGGGTCTTGTTTTAGGGTTAAGGGCAGTGCAGTGGTGTTTGGGTATTGTAGGGGGTTGTGCTGGGGATAGTGTTTTAGCGTTTAGGGTAGTGCAGTGGTGTTTGGGTAGTGTAGGGGGTACTGCTGGGGTAGATTTCTAGGGTTTAGGGTAGTGCAGTGGTGTTTGGGTAGTGTAGGGGGTCGTGCTGGAGTAGATGTACAGTTTAGGGTAGTGCAGTGGTGTTTGGGTAGTGTAGAGAGTTGTGCTGGGGGTAGTGTTTTAGGGTTTAGGGCAGTGCAGTCGTGTTTGTATTCTGTACGGGGTTGTGCAGGTGTTAGTGTTTTAGGGTTTATGGTAGTGCAGTGGTGTATGGGTAGTGTAGGGGGTAGTGCTGTAGTAGTGTTTTAGGGTTTATGTAGTGCAGTGGTGTTTGTGTAGTGTAGGGGGAAGTGTTGCGGGTAGTGTATTAGTGTTTAGGGTAGTGCAGTGGTGTTTGAGTAGTGTAGAGGTTCATGCTGGGGGTAGTGTTCTAGGGTTTAGGGTAGTGCAGTGATGTTTGGGTAGTGTGGGGGGTCAGGCTGGGGGTATATTTAGGGTTTAGGGTAGTGCAGTGGTGTTTGGGTAGTGCAGGGGGTAGTGCTGGGGGCAGTGTTTAGGGTTTAGGGTAGTACAGTGGTGTTTGTGTAGTGTAGGGGGTCGTGCTTGGGATAGGGTTTTAGGGTTTAGGGTAGTGCAGTGGTGTTTCTGTAGTTTAGGGGGTCATGTTTTAGGGTTTAGGGTAGTGCAGTTGTGTTTTTGTAGTGTAGGGGGTCGTGCTTGAGGTAGGGTTTTAGGGTTTAGGGGAGTGCAGTGGTGTTTGTGTAGTATAGGGGTTCATGCTGGGGGTAGTGTTTTAGGGTTTAGGTTAGTGCAGTGGTGTTTGTGTAGTATAGGGGTTCATGCTGGGGTAGTGTTATAGGATTTAGAGTAGTGCAGTGGTGTTTTGGTAGTGTAGGGGGTCATGCTGGGGTAGTGTTTTAGGGTTTAGGGTAGTGCAGTGGTGTATGTGTAGTGTAGGCGGTCTTAATGGGGGTAGTGTTTTAGGGTTTAGGGTAGTGCAGTGGTGTTTGTTTAGTGTAGGGCGTCAAGCTGGGGTTAGTGTTTTGGGGTTTAGGGTAGCGCAGTGGTGTTTGTGTAGTGTAGGGGGTCATGTTTTAGGGTATAGGTTAGGGAAGTAGTGTTTGGGAAGTGGTGTGTGTGTTGTATTGGGGTAGTTCTGGGGGTAGTGTTTTAGGGTTTAGGGTAGTGCAGTGGTGTTTGGGTAGTGTACGGTAGTGCTGTGGGTAGTGTTTTAGGGTTTAGGTTAGTGCAGTGGTGTTTGGGTAGTGTAGGGGGTCGTGCTGGGGATAGTGTTTTAGGGTTTAGGGTAGGGCAGTGGTGTTTGTGTGGTGTAGGGATCATACTGGGTAAGTGTTTTAGGGTTTAAGGTAGTGCAGTGGTGTTTGGGTAGTGTAGGGGACGCTATAGGGATAGTGTTTTAGGATTTAGGGTAGTGTAGTGGTGTTTGTGTAGTGTAGGGGGTCGTACTGGGGGTCGAGTTTTAGGGTTCAGGGTAGTGCAGTGGTGTTTGTGTAGTGTAGGGGGTAGTGTTTTAGGGTTTAGGTCAGTGCCATGGTGTTTCTTTAGTCAAGGGGGTTGTGCTGGGGGTAGTGTTTTAGGGTTTAGGGTACTGCAGTGCTGTTTGTTTAGTGTAGGGGATCGTGTTTTAGGGTTTAGGGTAGTGCAGTGATGTTTGGGTAGAGTAGGGGGTTGTGCTGAGGGTAGAGTTTTGGGGTTTAGGGCAGTGCTGTTGTGTTTGGTTAGTGAAGGGGGTTGTGCTGGGGGTAGGGTTTTAGGGTAGTACAGTGGTGTTTGTGTAGTGTAGGGGATCATGCTTGGGGTAGTGTTTTAGGGTTTTGGGTAGTGCAGTGGTGTTTGTGAAGTATGGAGGTCATGCTGGGGTTTGTGTTTTAGGGATTAGGGCAGTGCAATGGTGTTTGTGTAGTGTAGGAGGTCGTGCTGGAGGTATTCTTTTAGGGTTTAGGGCAGTGCAGTGGTGTTTGGGTATTATAGAGGGTTGTGCTGGGGATAGTGTTTTAGCGTTTAGGGTAGTGCAGTGGTGTTTGAGTAGTGTAGGGGGTCGTGCTGGGGTAGGTGTAGAGTTTAGGGTAGTGCAGCGGTGTTTGGGTACTGTAGGGAGTTGTGATGGGGTAGTGTTTTAGGGTTTAGGGCAGTGCAGTGATGTTTGTTTGGTGTAGGGGGACATGCTGTGTTTTAGGGTAGAGGAGTGGTGTTTGGGTAGTATAGGGGGGCGTGCTGGCGTAGTTTTATGGGGTCATGCTGGGGGTAGTGTTGTAGAGTTTAGGGTAGTGCAGTGGTGTTTGGGTAGTGTAGGGGGTCGTGCTGGGGGTATTGTTTTAGGGTTAAGGGCAGTGCAGTGGTATTTGGGTACTGTAGGGGGTTGTGCTGGGGATAGTGTTTTAGCATTTAGGGTAGTGCAGTGGTGTTTGGGTAGTGTAGGGGAACTGCTGGGGTAGATTTCTAGGGTTTAGGGTAGTGCAGTGGTGTTTGGGTAGTGTAGGGGGTCGTGCTGGGGTAGATGTACAGTTTAGGGTAGTGCAGTGGTGTTTTGGTAGTGTAGGGAGTTGTGCTGGGGGTAGTGTTTTAGGGTTTAGGGCAATGCAGTCGTGTTTGTATTCTGTACAGGGTTGTGCAGGTGGTAGTGTTTTAGGGTTTATGGTAGTGCAGTGGTGTATGGGTAGTGTAGGGGGTAGTGCTGTGGTAGTGTTTTAGGGTTTAGGTAGTGCAGTGGTGTTAATGTAGTGTAGGGGGAAGTGCTGCGGGTAGTGTATTAGTGTTTAGGGTAGTGCAGTGGTGTTTGGGTAGAGTAGAGGTTCATGCTGGGGGTAGTGTTCTAGGGTTTAGGGTAGTGCAGTGATGTTTCGGTAGTGTGGGGGGTCAGGCTGGGGGTATATTTAGGGTTTAGGGTAGTGCAGTGGTGTTTGGGTAGTGTAGGGGGTAGTGCTGGGGGTAGTGTTTAGGGTTTAGGGTAGTACAGTGGTGTTTGTGTAGTATAGGGGTTCATGCTGGGGTAGTGTTATAGGATTTAGAGTAGTGCAGTGGTGTTTTGGTAGTGTAGGGGGTCATGCTGGGGTAGTGTTTTAGGGTTTAGGGTAGTGCAGTGGTGTATGTGTAGTGTAGGCGGTCTTAATGGGGGTAGTGTTTTAGGGTTTAGGGTAGTGCAGTGGTGTTTGGGTAGTGTAGGGGGTCGTGCTGGGGATAGTGTTTTAGGGTTTAGGGTAGTGCAGTGGTGTTTGGGTAGTGTACGGGTAGTGCTGGGGGTAGTGTTTTAGGGTTTAGGTTAGTGCAGTGGTGTTTGGGTAGTGTAGGGGGTCGTGCTGGGGATAGTGTTTTAGGGTTTAGGGTAGGGCAGTGGTGTTTGTGTGGTGTAGGGGATCATACTGGGTAAGTGTTTTAGGGTTTAAGGTAGTGCAGTGGTGTTTGGGTAGTGTAGAGGACGCTATAGGGATAGTGTTTTAGGATTTAGGGTAGTGTAGTGGTGTTTGTGTAGTGTAGGGGGTCGTACTGGGGGTCGAGTTTTAGGGTTCAGGGTAGTGCAGTGGTGTTTGTGTAGTGTAGGGGGTAGTGTTTTAGGGTGTAGGTCAGTGCCGTGGTGTTTCTTTAGTCAAGTGGGTTGTGCTGGGGGTAGTGTTTTAGGGTTTAGGGTACTGCAGTGGTGTTTGTTTAGTGTAGGGCATCGCGTTTTAGGGTTTAGGGCAGTGCAGTGATGTTTGGGTAGTGTAGGGGGTTGTGCTGAGGGTAGAGTTTTGGGGTTTAGGGCAGTGCTGTTGTGTTTGGTTAGTGAAGGGGGTTGTGCTGGGGGTAGGGTTTTAGGGTTTAGGGTAGTACAGTGGTGTTTGTGTAGTGTAGGGGATCATGCTTGGGGTAGTGTTTTAGGGTTTTGGGTAGTGCAGTGGTGTTTGTATTCTGTATGGGGTTGTGCTGGTGGTAGTGTTTTAGGGTTTATGGTAGGGCAGTGGTGTTTGGGTAGTGTTTTAGGGTTTAGGGTAGTGCAGTGGTGTTAGTGTAGTGTAGGGGGTCATGCTGGGGGTAGTGTTGTAGGGTTTAGGATAGTGCAGTGGTGTTTGGGTAGTCTATGGGGTCATGCTGGGGGTAGTGTTTTAGGGTTTAGGGTAGTGCAGTGGTGTTAGTGTAGTGTAGGGGTCATGCTGGGGGTAGTGTTGTAGGGTTTAGGGTAGTGCAGTGGTGTTTGGGTAGTACAGGGGGTCGTGCTGGGGGTAGTGTTTTAGGGATTAGGGTAGTGCTGTGGTGTTTGTGTAGTGTAGGGGGTCGTGTTGTGATTCGTGTTTTAGGGTTTAGGGTAGTGCAGTGGTGTTTGTGTAGTGTAGGGGGTCGTGCTGCGGGTCTTGTTTTAGGGTTAAGGGCAGAGCAGTGGTGTTTGGGTATTGTAGGGGGTTGTGCTGGGGATAGTGTTTTAGCGTTTAGGGTAGTGCAGTGGTGTTTGGGTAGTGTAGGGGGTCGTGCTGGGGGTATTGTTTTAGGGTTAAGGGCAGTGCAGTGGTATTTGGGTACTGTAGGGGGTTGTGCTGGGGATAGTGTTTTAGCATTTAGGGTAGTGCAGTGGTGTTTGGGTAGTGTAGGGGTACTGCTGGGGTAGATTTCTAGGGTTTAGGGTAGTGCAGTGGTGTTTGGGTAGTGTAGGGGGTCGTGCTGGGGTAGATGTACAGTTTAGGGTAGTGCAGTGGTGTTTTGGTAGTGTAGGGAGTTGTGCTGGGGGTAGTGTTTTAGGGTTTAGGGCAATGCAGTCGTGTTTGTATTCTGTACAGGGTTGTGCAGGTGGTAGTGTTTTAGGGTTTATGGTAGTGCAGTGGTGTATGGGTAGTGTAGGGGGTAGTGCTGTGGTAGTGTTTTAGGGTTTAGGTAGTGCAGTGGTGTTAATGTAGTGTAAGGGGAAGTGCTGCGGGTAGTGTATTAGTGTTTAGGGTAGTGCAGAGGTGTTTGGGTAGAGTAGAGGTTCATGCTGGGGGTAGTGTTCTAGGGTTTAGGGTAGTGCAGTGATGTTTCGGTAGTGTGGGGGGTCAGGCTGGGGGTATATTTAGGGTTTAGGGTAGTGCAGTGGTGTTTGGGTAGTGTAGGGGGTAGTGCTGGGGGTAGTGTTTAGGGTTTAGGGTAGTACAGTGGTGTTTGTGTAGTATAGGGGTTCATGCTGGGGTAGTGTTATAGGATTTAGAGTAGTGCAGTGGTGTTTGGGTAGTGTAGGGGGTCGTGCTGGGGATAGTGTTTTAGGGTTTAGGGTAGTGCAGTGGTGTTTGGGTAGTGTACGGGTAGTGCTGGGGGTAGTGTTTTAGGGTTTAGGTTAGTGCAGTGGTGTTTGGGTAGTGTAGGGGGTCGTGCTGGGGATAGTGTTTTAGGGTTTAGGGTAGGGCAGTGGTGTTTGGGTAGTGTAGGGGGTCGTGCTGGGGATAGTGTTTTAGGGTTTAGGGTAGTGCAGTGGTGTTTGGGTAGTGTACGGGTAGTGCTGGGGGTAGTGTTTTAGGGTTTAGGTTAGTGCAGTGGTGTTTGGGTAGTGTAGGGGGTCGTGCTGGGGATAGTGTTTTAGGGTTTAGGGTAGGGCAGTGGTGTTTGTGTGGTGTAGGGGATCATACTGGGTAAGTGTTTTAGGGTTTAAGGTAGTGCAGTGGTGTTTGGGTAGTGTAGAGGACGCTATAGGGATAGTGTTTTAGGATTTAGGGTAGTGTAGTGGTGTTTGTGTAGTGTAGGGGGTCGTACTGGGGGTCGAGTTTTAGGGTTCAGGGTAGTGCAGTGGTGTTTGTGTAGTGTAGGGGGTAGTGTTTTAGGGTTTAGGTCAGTGCCATGGTGTTTCTTTAGTCAAGGGGGTTATACTGGGAGTAGTGTTTTAGGGTTTAGGGTACTGCAGTGCTGTTTGTTTAGTGTAGGGGATGGTGTTTTAGGGTTTAGGGTAGTGCAGTGATGTTTGGGTAGTGTAGGGGGTTGTGCTGAGGGTAGAGTTTTGGGGTTTAGGGCAGTGCTGTTGTGTTTTGTTAGTGAAGGGGGTTGTGCTGGGGGTAGGGTTTTAGGGTTTAGGGTAGTACAGTGGTGTTTGTGTAGTGTAGGGGATCATGCTTGGGGTAGTGTTTTAGGGTTTTGGGTAGTGCAGTGGTGTTTGTGAAGTATGGGGGTCATGCTGGGGTTTGTGTTTTAGGGATTAGGGCAGTGCAGTGGTGTTTGTGTAGTGTAGGAGGTCGTGCTGGAGGTATTCTTTTAGGGTTTAGGGCAGTGCAGTGGTGTTTGGGTATTATAGAGGGTTGTGCTGGGGATAGTGTTTTAGCATTTAGGGTAGTGCAGTGGTGTTTGAGTAGTGTAGGGGGTCGTGCTGGGGTAGGTGTAGAGTTTAGGGTAGTGCAGCGGTGTTTGGGTACTGTAGGGAGTTGTGATGGGGTAGTGTTTTAGGGTTTAGGGCAGTGCAGTGATGTTTGTGTGGTGTAGGGGGACATGCTGTGTTTTAGGGTAGAGGAGTGGTGTTTGGGTAGTATAGGGGGGCGTGCTGGCGTAGTTTTTTAGGGTTTAGGGTAGGGCAGTGGTGTTTGTGTGGTGTAGGGGATCGTACTGGGTAAGTGTTTTAGGGTTTAAGGTAGTGCAGTGGTGTTTGGGTAGTGTAGGGGACGCTATAGTGATAGTGTTTTAGGATTTAGGGTAGTGTAGTGGTGTTTGTGTAGTGTAGGGGGTCGTACTGGGGGTCGAGTTTTAGGGTTCAGGGTAGTGCAGTGGTGTTTGTGTAGTGTAGGGGGTAGTGTTTTAGGGTTTAGGTCAGTGCCGTGGTGTTTCTTTAGTCAAGTGGGTTGTGCTGGGGGTAGTGTTTTAGGGTTTAGGGTACTGCAGTGGTGTTTGTTTAGTGTAGGGGATCGTGTTTTAGGGTTTAGGGCAGTGCAGTGATGTTTGGGTAGTGTAGGGGGTTGTGCTGAGGGTAGAGTTTTGGGGTTTAGGGCAGTGCTGTTGTGTTTGGTTAGTGAAGGGGGTTGTGCTGGGTGTAGGGTTTTAGGGTTTAGGGTAGTACAGTGGTGTTTCTGTAGTGTAGGGGATCATGCTTGGGGTAGTGTTTTAGGGTTTTGGGTAGTGCAGTGGTGTTTGTGAAGTATGGGGGTCATGCTGGGGTTTGTGTTTTAGGGATTAGGGCAGTGCAGTGGTGTTTGTGTAGTGTAGGAGGTCGTGCTGGAGGTATTCTTTTAGGGTTTAAGGCAGTGCAGTGGTGTTTGGGTATTATAGGGGGTTGTGCTGGGGATAGTGTTTTAGTGTTTAGGGTAGTGCAGTGGTGTTTGAGTAGTGTAGGGGGTCGTGCTGGGGTAGGTGTAGAGTTTAGGGTAGTGCAGCGGTGTTTGGGTAGTGTAGGGAGTTGTAATGGGGTAGTGTTTTAGGGTTTAGGGTAGTGCAGTGGTGTTTGTGTAGTGTAGGGGGTCATGCTGGCAGTAGTGTTTTAGGGTTTAGGGTAGTGCAGTGGTGCTTGTGTAGTGTAGGGGGTTATGCTGAGGGTAGATTTAGGGTTTAGGGTAGTGCAGTGGTGTTTGTGTAGTGTAGGGGGTCATGCTAGGGGTAATGTTTTAGGGTTTAGGGTAGTGCAGTGGTGTTTGTGTAGTGTAGGGGGTCGTGCTGGGGGTAGTGTTTTAGGGTTTAGGGTAGTGCAGTGGTGTTTGGGTAGTGTAGGGGTAGTGCTGCAGTAGTGTTTTAGGGTTTAGGGTAGTGCAGTGGTGTTTGTGTTGTGTAGGGGGTAGTGCTGGGTTAGTGATTTAGGATTTAGCGTAGTGCAGTGGTGTTTGGGTAGTGTAGGGGTTCATGCTGGAGGAAGTGTTTTAGAGTTTAGGGTAGTGCAGTGGTGTTTGTGTTGTGAGGGGGTCGTTCCGGGAGTAGTGTTTTGGGGTTTAGGGTAGTGCAGTGGTGTTTGTGTAGTGTAGGGGATCATGCTTGGGGTAGTGTTTTAGGGTTTTGGGTAGTGCAGTGATTTTTGGATAGTGTAGGGGTTGTGCTGGGGGTAGTGTTTAAGGGTTTAGGGTAGTGCAGTGGTGTTTGTGTAGTGTAGGGGGTCATATTTTAGGGTTTAGGGTAGTGCAGTTGTGTTTGGGTAGTGTAGGGGGTCGTGCTGGGGGTAGCGTTTAGGGTTTAGGGTAGTACAGTGGTGTTTGTGTAGTGTAGGGGGTCGTGCTTGGGGTAGGGTTTTAGGGCTTAGGAGAGTGCAGTGGTGTTTGTGTAGTATAGGGGTTCATGCTGGGGGTAGTGTTTTCGGGTTTAGGGTAGTGCAGTGGTGTTTGTGTAGTATAGGGGTTCATGCTGGGGTAGTGTTATAGGATTTAGGGTAGTGAAGTGGTGTTTTGGTAGTGTAGGGGGTCATGCTGGGGTAGTGTTTTAAGGTTTAGGGCAGTGCAGTGGTGTTTGTGTGGTGTAGGGGGTCATGCTTAGGTATGTGTTTTAGGGTTTAGGGTAGAGGAGTGGTGTTTGGGTAGTATGGGGGATCGTGCTGTGGGTAGTTTTTTATGGTTTAGGGTAGGGCAGTGGTGTTTGTGTGGTGTAGGGGATCATACTGGGTAAGTGTTTTAGGGTTTAAGGTAGTGCAGTGGTGTTTGGGTAGTGTAGGGGTCGCTATAGGGGTAGTGTTTTAGGATTTAGTGTAGTGTAGCGGTGTTTGTGTAGTGTAGGGGGTCATACTAGGGGTAGAGTTTTAGGGTTCAGGGTAGTGCAGTGGTGTTTGTGTAGTGTAGGGGGTAGTGTTTTAGGGTTAAGGTCATGCTGGGGCTAGATTTAGGATTTAGGGTAATGCATTGGGGTTTGGGTAGTGTAGAGGGTCGTGCTGCAGGTAGTGTTTTAGGGTTTAGGGCAGTGCAGTGGTGTTTGTGTAATTTAGGTGGTCATGCGGGGGGTAGTGTTTTAGTGTTTAGGGTAGTGCATTTGAGTTTGGGTAGTGTAGGGGGTCATGCTGGGGTTTGTGTTTTAGGGTTTAGGGCAGTGCAGTGGTGTTTGTGTAGTGTAGGGGGTTGTGCTGGGGATAGTGTTTTAGCGTTTAGGGTATTGCAGTGGTGTTTAGGTAGTGTAGGGGGTACTGCTGGGGGTAGTGTTCTAGGGTTTAGGGTAGTGCAGTGGTGTTTGGGTAGTGTAGGGGGTTGTGATGGGGTAGGTGTAGAGTTTAGGGTAGTGCAGTGGTGTTTGCGTAGTGTAGGGAGTTGTGCTGGGGTAGTGTTTTAGGGTTTAGGGTAGTGCAGTGGTGTTTGTATTCTGTACGGGGTTGTGCTGGTGGTAGTGTTTTAGGGTTTATGGTAGGGCAGTGGTGTTTGGGTAGTGTTTTAGGGTTTAGGGTAGTGCAGTAGTGTTAGTGTAGTGTAGGGGGTCATGCTGGGGGTAGTGTTCTAGGGTTTAGGATAGTACAGTGGTGTTTGGGTAGTCTAGGGGGTCATGCTGGGGTAGTGTTTTAGGGTTTAGGGTACTGCAGTGGTGTTAGTGTAGTGTAGGGGATCATGCTGGGGGTAGTGTTGTAGGGTTTAGGGTAGTGCAGTGCAGTGGTGTTTGGGTAGTGTAGGGGGTTGTGCTGGGGGTAGTGTTTTAGGGATTAGGGTAGTGCAGTGGTGTTTGTGTATTGTAAGGGGTCATGTTGGGATTAGTGTTTTAGGGTTTAGGGTAGTGCCGTGGTGTTTGTGTACTGTAGGGGGTTGTGCTGGGGGTAGTGTTTTAGGGTTTAGGGGAATGCAGTGGTGTTTGGGTAGTGTAGGAGTTAGTGCTGCAGTAGTGTTTTAGGGTTTAGGTTAGTGCAGTGGTGTTTGTGTTGTGTAGGGGTAGTGCTGGGTTAGTGTTTTAGGATTTAGGGCAGTGCAGTGGTGTTTGGGTAGTGTAGGGGTCATGCTGGAGGAAGTGTTTTAGGGTTTAGGGTAGTGCATTGGTGTTTGTAATGTGAGGGGGTCGTTCTGGGGGTAGTGTTTTTGGGTTTAGGGTAGTGCAGTGGTGTTTGTGTAGTCTAGGGGATCATGCTTGGGGTAGAGTTTTAGGGTTTTGGGTAGTGCAGTGGTGTTTGTGAAGAATAGGGGTTTATGCTGGGGTAGTGTTTTAGGGTTTAGGGTAGTGCAGTAGTGTTTGTGTAGTATAGGGGTTTGTGCTGGGGTAGTGTTTTAGGGTTTAGGGTAGCGCAGTGGTGTTTTGGTGGTCTAGGGGGTCATGCTGGGGGTAGTGTTTTAGGGTAGCGCAGTGGTGTTTGTGTAGTGTAGGGGGTCTTGCTGGGGGCAGTGTTTTAGGGTTTAGAGTAGTGTAGTGGTGTTTGTGTAATGTAGGGGGTCAAGCTGGGGGTAGTGTTTTAGGGTTTAGGGTAGTGCTTTGGTGCTTGTGTAGTGTAGGGGGTGATGCTGGGGCTAGATTTAGGGTTTAGGGTAATGCATTGGTGTTTGGGTAGTGTAGGGGGTCGTGCTGCAGGTAGTGTTTTAGGGTTTAGGGCAGTGCAGTGGTGTTTGTGTAATGTAGGGAATCATGCTGGGGGTAGTGTTTTAGTGTTTAGGGCAGTGCAGTTGTGTTTGGGAAGTGTAGGGGGTCGTGCTGGGGTTTGTGTTTTAGGGTTTAGGGCAGTGCAGTGGTGTTTGGGTAGTGTAGGGGTCGTGCTGGGGTAGATGTAGAGTTTAGGGTAGTGCAGTGGTGTTTGGGTAGTGTAGGTGGTACTGCTGGCGTAGTGTTCTAGGGTTTAGGGTAGTGCAGTGGTGTTTGGGTAGTGTAGGGGTCGTGCTGGGGTAGATGTAGAGTTTAGGGTAGTGCAGTGGTGTTTGGGTAGTATAGGGAGTTGTGCTGGGGGTAGTGTTTTAGTGTTTAGGGCAGCGCCGTGCTGTTTGTATTCTGTATGGGGTTGTGCTGGTGGTAGTGTTTTGGGGTTTATGGTAGTGCAGTGGTTTTTGGGTAGTGTAGGGGGTAGTGCTGTGGTAGTGTTTTAGGGTTTAGGGTAGTAAACTGGTGTTGGACTTGGCCCTTTTTACAGGGGCATCCCTGAACTTTTTGCCTTACTCCTATATTTTTTCTGACCTGTTGTTGGCTGTTTTATGACTCTGGGCACCTTACCACTGCTGACCAGTGCTAAGGTGCATATGCTCTCCCTTATGAAAAGTGTATACATTGATTGGTGTCCATGTTTGGCTTATTTGGTTTACTATCAACCCCTAGTGAAGTGCACCAGGAGTGCCAGGGCTTGTAAATACAAATGCTGCTGGTGGGATTGCAGCACTGGTTGTGCCACCCACAAAAGCGGCCTAGTAAAATGTGTCTAGGGTCTGCCACTGCCGAACCTGCGCGCGGTCTGGTACTGTCGCGCTGATTGCGCAAGTGCACCTACTTGCCAGTCCCCAAACCTTCACTTAACTACATATTAGTCACCCCTCTGGTAGGCCCAATGGCAGGGTGCATTGTAGGTATAAGGTAGGACATGCCCTGATGTGTGTGGCATGTCCTAATAGTGAATTACAGCCATTTTCGTTTTTCACTATTGAAGGCTACCTGCTCTCCTTAGGCCAGAATGGGCTGCTGGAATTACTACACGCTGTAATCCCAGTGGACTCAGAGAGCATGGTAGAAAGTCAAGTTTAGTATGCCTGAACTCAGAATAATAAAATACTTCTTTTAGTAAAGTTTATTTTAATATCCTGTGTTTGTAAATACTACTTTTAGAAAGTTAGTATTTACTGACCTGGCCATTTCAGTCTGCCTCTGCTGTGTGTGTGTGTTCTGCCTAGTAACAGTAAAGGAGCAGGGCTCGGGAATTCCAGGAGACAGGCTGGCTTCCAGGTGGTGGGTAGAGAGATTACACCAGGATGGGTGGGAGGAGTACACCTTTGACTCTGAATAGACCTATGCTCTGCCACCACAATGCCGGCTCCGCCCCCTGTGGAGCGGCTGATGTCTCTGCCCTGCTGCTAAAAGGAAAGAGCAGAGTCACCACAACAAAGTGCTCCAAAACTGGACTGAGCCAGGCCCAGGCCCCCTGGCAACAAAGAACAAAAGAATTGTGCTATAAAAGAAGGAGCCCTGCTCCTAAGAAATCAGATCCTGTTTGCACCAAGAAGAAACTCTGCCTGAAGAGAAGGACCTGGGAAAGCTTCATGGAGGACTACTGTCTCTGACCTGTGAGACTGGCCTGTGGTGTGTGCCTTGCTGCAAGAAGGAGAGGAGGAAAAGACTTGAGAAGAAAAGACTTTTGAATCAACTTGTGCTTTGAACAATCTCCAAGGGCTTGCTGGTGAACTTGCCCACTGATCTGCGCCCCAGGAACAGTGGGCGCTACCTTTCCCCAAGAAGAGGAGAAGCTGATGGAGGCGATCCTGTGACGCTGACCCCTGAGGACCTGTGTGCCCCTCATCTGAGCACCGCGACATCTGCCACCGGGGCTACTGCGAGCACCGCAAAGACCTGTTTACCTGGTCCAAGCACCGCAAGCATCTGCCCCCCGAGCCGTAGCTCGCAACGCAAAGAAGAAACTGACTAGGCTGCGAGCGCCGAGCCTCTGCGACCCCCCCTGGCCGTGGAAGCCCCTGCAAGGACCTACGAAGCCCTGTGTGTCCTCTCTGTGAAGCCGGCAACGCGACGCGCTGAAGGAATTGCCCCCGATCTGCCCCTCCTGCTTCTACCCTCTGGTGCGTGTCCGGAAGCCTCGACGTGCCCCACGAAGCATCGCCATCCTCTGACCTCCAGGGACAGCAACGTGACGTGGGACACCCCTCACCGACTTCTGGAGCCGCCAGGACCTTTGCCCAACAAGAATTCCAAGGTACTGTGTGCAGCGCGCGTTGGTATGACCTGTACGTTGCTTGGTTCGGGCCGTACTGACGCTTGAGACCCGCTACGCTGCTCACGCGTAAAGCATGCGCTTTAGCAACCTTCGGAGCGACTGTATGAAGCGATCCGGAAAGGTACGAATCGTCCCCCATTGAAAGTATAGTACGTTGCTCACGCGAGAAGCGTGAGGTTTGGGAAGAGGCGTACCGAATGTGTACGACATGTACCTACGAGGGTACGGTCCGTACAGTTCACGTCCCGAGTACGCGTGGTCACTTGAGAAGCGTGAGAAACGGCAAGAGACGTCCAAAACTTAGTACGAAGCGTACCGAAGGCGCTACGAAGCGCACAGAGCCCCAAAGAAGCTTGTTTTGAATAGGAAAGTGCCATTTTAAGAACTGTGGACTGCCTAAAAGCATTTAAAGTAACTGGGACCGTATTCAAGTGAAGGAACTGTATTTTGACATCCTGCTTGAAGAAATCTTTTATATAAAGAACTTTATTTTGATGTAAATACATCCTTGTGTCTTTGTGTGGTGGGGTGGTGATTATTGTGTGAGATATCTTGAACGCTTAACCTAATGCCCTCCAGAAATCTAGCCTGACTGCTTGCGCCACGTTACCTAGAGGGTGAGCAGCAGTTATTTTTAAAGAGGTAATCCTACGCCCTGACTTAGAGGAAAGGGTCCCTGCTTGTCGCAAGTGCATACCTGCGCCAACCAGAGACCCCAGATTCTAACAAGTGGTGTTTGTGTAGTGTAGGTGGAAGTGCTGGGGGTAGTGTGTTAGGGTTGATGGTAGTGCAGTGGTGTTTGGGTAGTGTAGAGATTCAAGCTGGGAGTAGTGTTCTAGGGTTTAGGGTAGTGCAGTGATGTTTGGGTAGTGTAGGGGGTCATGCTGGGGGTAGATTTAGGGTTTAGGGTAGTGCAGTGGTGTTTATATAGTGTAGGGGGCCATTCTGGGGGTAGTGTTTTAGGGTTTACGATAGTGCAGTGGTGTTTGGGTATTCTAGGGAGCCATGCTGGGGGTAGTGTTTAAGGGTGTAGGGTAGTGTAGTTGTGTTTTGTTTGTGTAGTATAGGGGGTCGTGTTAGGGGTAATGTTTAAGGGTTTAGGGTAGTGCAGTGGTGTTTGGGTAGTGTTGGGTTCGTGCTGGGGTAGCTTTAGGATATAGGGTAGTGCAGTGGTGTTTGGGTAGTGTAGGGAGTTGTGCTGGGGATAGTGTTTTAGATTTTAGGGTAGTGCAGTGGTGTTTGTGTACTGTAAGGGTTTGTGCTGGGGTAGTGTTTTAGGGTTTAGGGTAGTGCAGTGGTGTTTGTGTAGGCTAGTGGTTAGTGCTGGAGTACTGTTTTAGGGTAGTACAGTGGTGTTTGTGTAGTGTAGGGGTAGTGCTGGGGTAGTGTTTTAGGATTTAGGGTAGTGCAGTGGTTGTAATGTAGTGTAGGGATTCATGCTGGAGGAAGTGTTTTAGGGTTTAGGGTAGTGCAGTGGTGTTTTGGTAGTGTAAGGGGTCATGCTGTGGGTAGATTTAGGGTTTAGGGTAGAGCAGTGGTGTTTGTGTTGTGAGGGGGCCATTCTGGGGTAGTGTTTTTGGGTTTTGGGTAGTGCCTTGGTGTTTGTATAGTGTAGGGGGTCATTCTGGGGATAGTGTTTTAGGGATTTGGGTAGTGCAGTGGTGTTTGTGTAGTGTAGGGGGTCATGCCCTGGGAAGTGCTTTAGGGTTTAGGGTAGTAAAGTTGTGTTTGTGTAGTGTAGGGGGTCATGTTTTAAGATATAGGGTAGTGCAGTGGTGTTTGGGTAGTGTAGGGGGTAATGCTGGGGGTAGTGTTTTAGGGTTTAGGGTAGTGCAGCGGTGTTTGAGTAGTATTGGGGGTAGTTCTGGGGGTAGTGTTTTATGGTTTAGGGTAGAGCAGTGGTGTTTGGGTAGTGTGCGGGTATTCCTGGGTGTAGTGGTTTAAAGGTTTAGGGTAGTGCAGTGGTGTTTGGTTAGTGTAGGGGGTCGTGCTGGGGGTAGTGTTTAGGATTTAGGGTAGTGTAGTGGTGTTTGTGTGGCGTAGGGGGTCATGCTGGGGTATGTGTTTTAGGGTTTTGGGTAGTGCACTGGTGATTGTATAGTGTAGGGGGCCATGCTGGGGGTAGTGTTTTAGGGATTAGGGCAGTGCAGTGGTGTTTGTGTAGTGTAGTGGGTAGTGTTTTAGGGTTTAGGGTAGTGCAGTGGTCTTTGTGTAGTGTAGGGGTCATGCTGTGGGAAGTGCCTTAGGGTTTAGGATAGTGCAGTGGTGTTTGTGTAGTGTAGGGGGTCATGTTTTAAGATATAGGGTAGTGCAGTGGTGTTTGGGTAGTGTAGGGGTACTGCTGGGGGTAGTGTTTTAGGGTTTAGGGTAGTGCAGTGGTGTTTGTGTAGTATTGGGGGTAGTTCTGGGGGTAGTGTTTTAGGGTTTAGGGTAAAGCAGTGGTGTTTGGGTAGTGTGCGGGTATTCCTGGGTGTAGTGGTTTAGGGTTTAGGGTAGTGCAGTGGTGTTTGGGTAGTGTAGGGGCTCGTGCTGGGGGTAGTGTTTTAGGTTTTAGGGAAGTGCAGTGCTGTTTGTGTAGTGTAGGGGTTGTGCTGGGGGTAGGGTTTTAGGGATTAGGGTAGTGCAGTGGTGTTTTTGTGGTGTAGGGGGTCGTGCTGGGGTAAGTGTTTTAGTGTTTAGGGTAGTGGAGTCGTGTTTGGGTACTATAGGGGGTTGTGCTGGGGATAGTGTTATAGGGTTTAGGGTAGTGCAGTGGTGTATGTGTGGTGTAGGGGGTCGTGCTGGGGTAAGTGTTGTAGGGTTTAGGGTAGTGCAGTGGTGTTTGGGTAGAGTAGGGGGTCATGCTAGGGGTAGTGTTTTAGGGTTTAGGGTAATGCAGTGGTGTTTGTGTAGTGTAGGGGGTCATGCTGGGGGTACTGTTTTGGGGTTTAGGGTAGTGCAGTGGTGCTTGTGTAGTGTAGGGGTTGTGCTGAGGGTAGATGTAGGGTTTAGGGTAGTGCAGTGGTGTTTGTGTAGTGTAGGGGGTCATGCTAGGGGTACTGTTTTATGGTTTAGGGTAGTGCAGTGTTGTTTGTATAGTGGAGGGGTTTTACTGGGGGTAGTGTTTTAGGGTTTAGGGTAGTGCAGTGGTGTTTTTGTGGTGTAGGGGGTCGTGATGGGGTAAGTGTTTTAGGGTTTAGGGTAGTGGAGTCATGTTTGGGTAGTATAGGGGGTCGTGCTGAGGGTAGTGTTTTATGGTTTAGGGTAGTGCAGTGGTGTTTGTGTGGTTTAGGGGTCGTGCTGTGGTGGGGTTTTTAGGGTTTAGGGTAGTGCAGTGGTGTTTGGGTAGTGTAGGGGGTCATGCTAGGGGGAGTGTTTTAGGGTTTAGGGTTGTGCAGTGGTGTTTGTGTAGGGTAGGGGGCATGCTGGGGGTAGGGTATTAGGGTTTAGGGTAGTGCTGTGGTGTTTGGGTAGTGTAGGGGGTTGTGCTGGGGGTGGTGTTTAAGGGTTTAGGGTAGTGCAGTGGTGTTTGTTTAGTTTATGGGGTTGTGCTGAGGGTAAATGTATGGTTTAGGGTAGTGCAGTGGTGTTTGTGTAGTGTAGGGGGTCATGCTAGGGTTAATGTTTTAGGGTTTATGGTAGTGCAGTGGTGTTTGTATAGTGTAGGGGGTTGTGCTGGGGGTAGTGTTTTAGGGTTTAGGGTAGTGCAGTGGTGTTTGGGTAGTGTAGGGTGTAGTGCTGTGGATAGTTTTTAGGGTTTAGGGTAGTGCAGTAATGTTTGGATAGTGTAGGGTGTTGTGCTGGGGGTAGTGTTTAAGGGTTTAGGGTAGTGCAGTGGTGTTTGTGTGGTGTAGGGGGTCATGTTTTAGGGTTTAGGGTAGTGCAGTTGTTTTTGGGTAGTGAAGGGGAACGTGCTGGGGGTAGTGTTTTAGGGTTTAGGGTAGTACAGTGGTGTTTTGGTAGTGTAGGGGGTCGTGCTGGGGTAGTGTTTTAGGGTTTAGGGTAGTGCAGTGGTGTATGTGTAGTGTAGGGGGTCTTAATGGGGGTAGTGTTTTAGAGTTTAGGGTAGTGCAGTGGTGTTTGTTTAATGTAGGGGGTCAAGCTGGGGGTAGTGTTTTAGGGTTTAGGGTAGTGCAGTGGTGTTTGTGTAGTGTAGTGGGTCATGTTTTAGGGTATAGGGTAGTGCAGTAGTGTTTGGGTAGTGTAGGGGGTACTATTGAGTGTAGTGTAGGGTTTACGGTAGTGCAGTGGGGTAGTGCAGTGGTGTTTGTGTAGTATTGGGGGCAGTTCTGGGGGTAGTGTTTTAGGGTTTAGGGTAGTGCAGTTATGTTTGGGTAGTGTACGGGTAGTGTTTTATGGTTTAGGGTAGTGCATTGGTGTTTGGGTAGTGTAGGGGGTCATGCTGGGGGTAGTGTTTAGTGTATGGGGTTGTGCTGAGGGTAGATGTATGATTTAGGGTAGTGCAGTGGTGTTTGTGTAGTGTAGGGGGTAATGCTAGGGTTAATGATATAGGGTTTAGGGTAGAGCAGTTGAGTTTGTGTAGTGTAGGGGTCGTGCTGGGGTAGTATTTTAGGGTTTAGGGTAGTGCATTGGTGTTTGTGTGGTGTAGTGGGTAGTGCTGGGGTATGTGTTTTAGTGTTTAAGATAGTGCATTGGAGTTTGGGTAGTGTAGGGGTCGTTATAGGGGTAGTGTTTTAGGATTTAGGGTAGTGCAGTGTTGGTTGTGTAGTGTAAGGGGTCATGCAGGGGGTAGTGTTTTAGGGTTTAGAGTAGTGCAGTGGTGTTTGTGTATTGTAGGGGTTAGTGTTTTAGGGTTTAGGTTAGTGCTGTTGTGTTTGTGTAGTGTAGGGGGTTGTGCTGGGAGTAGTGTTTTAGGGTTTAGGGTAGTGCAGTGGTGTTTGTGTACTGTAGGGGGTCGTGTTCTAGGGTTTAGGGTAGTGCAGTGATGTTTGGGTAGTGTAGGGGCCGTGCTGGGATAGTGTTTTTGGGTTTATGGTAGTGCTGTTGTGTTTTGTATTGAAGGAGGTTGTGCTGGGTGTAGGGTTTTAGGGATTAGGGTAGTACAGTGGTGTTTGAGTAGTGTAGGGGGTCATGCTTGGTATAGTGTTTTAGGGTTTTGGGTAGTGCAGTGGTGTTTGTGTAGTACAGGGGTTTATGCTGGGGTAGTGTTTTAGGGTTTAGGGTAGTGCAGTAGTGTTTGTGTAGTATAGGGATTCGTGCTGGGGTAGTGTTTTAGGGTTTAGGGTAGTGCATTGGTGTTTTGGTGGTGTAGGGGGTCGTGCTGGGGGTAGTGTTTTAGCGTTTAGGGTAGCGCAGTGGTGTTTGTGTAATGTAGGGGGTCTTGCTGGGGGTAATGTTTTAGGGTTTAGAGTATTGTAGTGGTGTTTGTGTAGTGTAGGGGGTCAAGCTGGGAGTAGTGTTTTAGGGTTTAGGGTAGTGCAGTGGTGTTTGTATATTGTAGGGGGTCATGCTAAGGGCTAGATTTCGGGTTTAGGGTAATGCATTGGTGTTTGGGTAGTGTAGGGGGTCGTGCTGCAGGTAGTGTTTTAAGGTTCAGTGCAGTGATGTTTGTGTAATGTAGAGGGTCATGCTGGGGGTAGTGTTTTAGGGTTTAGGGCAGTGCAGTTGTGTTTGGGTATTGTAGGGGGTTGTGCTGGGGATAGTGTTTTAGCATTTAGGGTAGTGGAGTGGTGTTTGGGTAGTGTAGGGGTACTACTGGGGGTAGTGTTCTAGGGTTTAGGGTAGTGCAGTAGTGTTTGTGTAGTATTGGGGGTAGTTCTGGGGATAGTGTTTTAGGTTTTAGGGTAGAGCAGTGGTGTTTGGGTAGTGTAGGGGGTCGTGCTGGGGGTAGTGTTGTAGGGTTTATGGTAGTGCAGTGGTGTTTGTGTAGTGTAGGGGTTGTGCTGGGGGTAGTGTTTTAGGGTTTAGGGTAGTGCAGTGGTGTTTGTGTTGTGTAGGGGGTCATGCTGGGGTAAGTGTTATAGGGTTTAGGGTAGTGCAGTGGTGTTTGGTTAGAGTAGGGGATCATGCTGGGGTAGTGTTTTAGGGTTTAGGGTAGTGCAGTGGTGCTTGTGTGGTGTAGGGGGTTTTGCTGAGGGTAGATGTAGGGTTTAGGGTAGTGCAGTGGTGTTTGTGTAGTGTAGGGGTCGTGCTGGGGGTAGTGTTTTAGGGTTTAGGGTAGTTCAGTGGTGTGTGGGAAGTGTAGGCGTAGTGCTGGGGGAAGTGTTTTACGGTTGAGGGTAGTGCAGTAGGGTAGTGCAGTGGTGTTTGTGACGTATTGGGGTAGTTCTGGGGGTAGTGTTTTAGCGTTTAGGGTAGTGCAGTTATGTTTGGGTAGTATACGGGTAGTGCTGGGGGTAGTGTTTTAGGGTTTAGGGTAGTACAGTGGTGTTTGGGTAGTGTAGGGTGTCGTGCTGGGGATAGTCTTTTAGGGTTTAGGGTAGTGCAGTTGTGTTTGTGTTGTATAGGGGTCGTGTTGGTGGTAGTATTTTAGGGTTTAGGGTAGTGCAGTGGTGTTTGTGTGGTGTAGTGGGTCGTGCTGGGGTAAGTGTTTTAGGGTTTAAGGTAGTGCAGTGGAGTTTGGGTAGTGTAAGGGGTAGTGTTTTAGGGTTTAGGTTAGTGCCGTTGAGTTTGTGTAGTGTAATGGGTTGTGCTGGGGGTATTGTTTTAGGGTTTAGGGTAGTGCAGTGGTGTTTGTGTAGTGTAGGGGGTCGTGTTTTAGGGTTTAGGGTAGTGCAGTGATGTTTGGGTAGTGTAGGGGGTCGTGCTGGGTGTAGTGTTTTGGGTTTAGGGTAGTGCTGTTGTGTTTGTGTAGTGAAGGAGGTTGTGCTGGATGTAGGGTTTTAGGGTTTAGGGTCGTACAGTGGTGTTTGTGTAGTGTAGGGGGTCGTGCTTGGGATAGTGTTTTAGGGTTTTGGGTAGTGCAGTGGTGTTTGTGTAGTATAGGGGTTTATGCTGGGGGTAGTGCTTTAGTGTTTAGGGTCGTGCAGTAGTGTTTGTGTAGTATAGGGATTCGTGCTGGGGTAGTGTTTCAGGGTTAGGGATAGTGCAGTGGTGTTTTGGTGGTGTAGGGGGGTTGTGGTGGGGGTAGTGTTTTAGGGTTTAGGGTAGCGCAGTGGTGTTTGTGTAGTGTAGGGGTCTTGCTTGGATAGTGATTTAGGGTTTAGAGTAGTGCAGTGGTGTTTGCGTAGTATAGGGGGTCAAGCTGGGGGTAGTGTTTTAGGGTTTAGGGTAGTGCAGTGGTGTTTGTGTAGTGTAGGGGGTCATGCTGGGGCTAGATTTAGGGTTAAGGGCAATGCATTGGTGTTTGGGTAGTGTAGGGGGTCGTGCTGCAGGTAGAGTTTTAGCGTTTAGGGCAGTGCAGTGATGTTTGTGTAATGTAGGGGGTCATGCTGGGGTAGTGGTTTAACGTTTAGGGCAGTGCAGTTGTGTTTAGGTAGTGTAGGGGTCGCGCTGGGGTTCGTGTTTTAGGGTTCAGGGGAGTGCAGTGGTGTTTGTGTACTGTAGGGGGTCGTGCTGAGGGTATTGTTAAAGGGTTTAGGGCACTGCAGTGGTGTTTGTGTATTGTAGGGGTTTTGCTGGGGATAGTGTTTTAGCGTTTAGTGTAGTGCAGTGGTGTTTGGGTAGTGTAGGGGGTACAGCTGGGGGTAGTGTTCTAGGGTTTAGGGTAGTGCAGTGGTGTTTGTGTCGTATTGGGGGTAGTTCTGGGGGTAGTGTATTAGGGTTTAGGGTAGAGCAGTGGTGTTTGGGTAGTGGAGGGGTTGTGCTGGGGGTAGTGTTTCAGGGTTTAGGGTAGTGCAGTGGTGTTTGTGTAGTGTAGGGATTGTGCTGGGGGTAGTGTGTTAGGGTTTAGGGTAGTGCAGTGGTGTTTGTTTGGTGTAGGGGTCGTGCTGGGTAAGTGTTTTAGGGTTTAGGGTAGTGCAGTGATGTTTGGGTAGCTTATAGGGTCATGCTAGGGGAATTGTTTTAGGGTTTACGTTAGTGCAGTGGTGTTTTGGTAGTGTAGGGGTAATGCTGGGGGTAGTGTTTTAGGTTTTAGGGTAGTGCAGTGGTGCTTGTGTGGTGTAGGGGGTTGTGCTGAGGGCAGAGGTAGGGTTTAGGGTAGTACAGTGGTGTTTGTGTAGTATAGTGGGTAATGCTGGGGGTAGTGTTTTAGGGATTAGGGTCGTGCAGTGGTGTTTGGGAAGTGTAGGGGGTAGTGTTTTAGGGTTTAGGGTAGTGCAGCGATGTTTGGATTGTGAAGGGGGTTGTGCTGGGGGTAGTGTTTAAGGGTTTAGGGTAGTGCAGTGGTGTTTGTGAAGTGTAAGGGGTCATGCTAGGGGGAGTGTTTTAGGGTTTAGCGTTGTGCAGTGGTGTTTGTGTAGGGTAGGGGGCGTGCTGGGGGTAGGGTATTAGGGTTTAGGGTAGTGCTGTGGTGTTTGGGTAGTGTAGGGGGTTGTGCTGTGGGTGGTGTTTAAGGGTTTAGGGTAGTGCAGTGGTGTTTGTTTAGTGTATGGGGTTGTGCTGAGGATAGATGTATGGTTTAGGGTAGTGCAGTAGTGCTTGTATAGTGTAGGGGGTCATGCTAGGGTTAATGTTTTAGGGTTTAGGGTAGTGCAGTGGTGTTTGTACAGTGTAGGGGTTGTGCTGGGGGTAGTGTTTTAGGGTTTAGGGTAGTGCAGTGGTGTTTGGGTAGTGTAGGGTGTAGTGCTGTGGATAGGTTTTTAGGGTTTAGGGTAGTGCAGTGATGTTTGGATAGTATAGGGGGTTGTGCTGGGGGTAGTGTTTAAGGGTTTAGGGTAGTGCAGTGGTGTTTGTGTGGTGTAGGGGTTCATGTTTTAGGGTTTAGGGTAGTGCAGTTGTTTTTGGGTAGTGAAGGGGATCGTGCTGGGGGTAGTGTTTTAGGGTTTAGGGTAGTACAGTGGTGTTTTGGTAGTGTAGGGGGTCGTGCTGGGGTAGTGTTTTAGGGTTTAGGGTAGTGCAGTGGTGTATGTGTAGTGTAGGGGGTCTTAATGGGGGTAGTGTTTTAGAGTTTAGGGTAGTGCAGTGCTGTTTGTTTAATGTTGGGGGTCAAGCTGGGGGTAGTGTTTTAGGGTTTAGGGTAGTGCAGTGGTGTTTGTGTAGTGTAGTGGGTCATGTTTTAGGGTATAGGGTAGTGCAGTAGTGTTTGGGTAGTGTATGGGGTACTATTAAGTGTAGTGTTTTAGGGTTTACGGTAGTGCAGTGGGGTAGTGCAGTGGTGTTTGTGTAGTATTGGGGGCAGTTCTGGGGGTAGTGTTTTAGGGTTTAGGGTAGTGCAGTTATGTTTGGGTAGTTTACGGGTAGTGTTTTACGGTTTAGGGTAGTGCATTGGTGTTTGGGTAGTGTAGGGGTCGTGCTGGGTGTAGTGTTTTAGGGTTTAGGGTAGTGCAGTGGTGTTTGGTTAGAGTAGGGGATCATGCTGGGGTAGTGTTTTAGGGTTTAGGGTAGTGCAGTGGTGTTTGTGTGGTGTAGGGGGTTGTGCTGAGGGTAGATGTAGGGTTTAGGGTAGTGCAGTGGTGTTTGAGTAGTGAAGGGGTCGTGCTGGGGGTAGTGTTTTAGGGTTTAGGGTAGTGCAGTGGTGTTTGGGTAGTGTAGGGGGACGAGCTGGGGATAGTCTTTTAGGGGTTAGGGTAGTGCAGTGGTGTTTGTGTTATATAGGGGCCATGTTGGTAGTAGTATTTTAGGGTTTAGGGTAGTCCAGTGGTGTTTGTGTGGTATAGGGGGTCGTGCTGGGGTACGTGTTTTAGTGTTTAAGGTAGTGCATTGGAGTTTGGGTAGTGTAAGGGGTAGTGTTTTAGGGTTTAGGTTAGTGCCGTTGAGTTTGTGTAGTGTAGTGGGTTGTGCTGGGGGTATTGTTTTAGGTTTTAGGGTAGTGCAGTGGTGTTTGTGTAGTGTAGGGGGTCGTGTTTTAGGGTTTAGGGTAGTGCAGTGATGTTTGGGTAGTGTTGGGGGTCGTGCTGGGTGTAGTGTTTTGGGTTTAGGGTAGTGCTGTTGTGTTTGGGTAGTGAAGGAGGTTGTGCTGGATGTAGGGTTTTAGGGTTTAGGGTCGTACAGTGGTGTTTGCGTAGTGTAGGGGGTCGTGCTTGGGATAGAGTTTTAGGGTTTTGGGTAGTGCAGTGGTGTTTGTGTAGTATAGGGGTTTATGCTGGGGGTAGTGCTTTAGTGTTTAGGGTCGTGCAGTAGTGTTTGTGTAGTATAGGGATTCGTGCTGGGGTAGTGTTTTAGGGTTTAGGATAGTGCAGTGGTGTTTTGGTGGTGTAGGTGGGTTGTGGTGGGGGTAGTGTTTTAGGGTTTAGGGTAGCGCAGCGGTGTTTGTGTAGTGTAGGGGTCTTGCTGGGGTAGTGATTTAGGGTTTAGAGTAGTGCTGTGGTGTTTGCGTAGTGTAGGGTGTCAAGCTGGGGGTAGTGTTTTAGGGTTTAGGGTAATGCAGTGGTGTTTGTGTAGTGTAGGGGGTCATGGTGGGGGTCTAGATTTAGGGTTAAGGGTAATGCATTGGTGCTTGGGTAGTGCAGGGGGTCGTGCTGCAGGTAGTGTTTTAGCGTTTAGGGCAGTGCAGTGATGTTTGTGTAATGTAGGGGGTCGTGCTTCAGGTAGTGTTTTAGCGTTTAGGGCAGTGCAGTGATGTTTGTGTAATGTAGGGGGTCATGCTGGGGTAGTGGTTTAGCGTTTAGGGCAGAGCAGTTGTGTTTAGGTAGTGTAGGGGTCGCTCTAGGGTTCGTGTTTTAGGGTTCAGAGGACTGCAGTGGTGTTTGTTTAGTGTAGGGGGTACAGCTGGGGGTAGTGTTCTAGAGTTTAGGGTAGTGCAGTGGTGTTTGTGTCGTATTGGGGTTAGTTCTGGGGGTAGTGTATTAGGGTTTAGGGTAGAGCAGTGGTGTTTGGGTAGTGGAGGGGTTGTGCTGGGGGTAGTGTTTTAGAGTTTAGGTTAGTGCAGTGGTGTTTGTGTAGTGTAGGGGTTGTGCTGGGGGTAGTGTGTAAGGGTTTAGGGTAGTGCAGTGGTGTTTGTTTGGTGTAGGGGGTCGTGCTGGGGTAAGTGTTTTAGAGTTTAGGGTAGTGCAGTGATGTTTGGGTAGCTTATGGGGTCATGCTAGGGGAAGTGTTTTAGGGTTTACGTTAGTGCAGTGGTGTTTTGGTAGTGTAGGGGTAATGCTGGGGGTAGTGTTTTAGGTTTTAGGATAGTGCAGTGGTGCTTGTGTGGTGTAGGGGGTTGTGCTGAGGGCAGAGGTAGGGTTTAGGGTAGTGCAGTGTTGTTTGTGTAGTATAGGGGGTAATGCTGGGGGTAGTGTTTTAGGGTTTAGGGTAGTGCAGTGGTGTTTGGGAAGTGTAGGGGGTAGTGTTTTAGGGTCTAGGGTAGTGCAGTGGTGTTTGGATTGTGTAGGGGGTTGTGCTGGGGGTAGTGTTTAAGGGTTTAGGGTAGTGCAGTGGTGTTTGTGAAGTGTAGGGGGTCAAGCGGGGGGTAGTGTTTTAGGGTTTAGGATAGTGCAGTGGTGTTTGTTTAGAGTAGGGGGTCAAGCTGGGCGTAGTGTTTTAGGGTTTAGGGTCGTGCAGCGGAGTTTGTGTAGTGTAGGGGGTCATGTTTTCGGGTTTAGGGTAGTGCAGTGGTGTTTGTTTTGTATTGGGGTAGTTCTGGGGGTAGTATTTTAGGGTTTAGGGTAGTGCAGTGGTGTTTGAGTAGTGTACGGGTAGTTCTGGTTGGTAGTGTTTTAGGGTTTAGGGTAGTGCAGTGTTTTTGGGTAGTGTAGGGGGTTGTGCTAGGGGTAGTGTTTTAGGGTTTAGGGTAGTGCAGTTGTGTTTGTGTAGTGTAGGGGTCGTGCTGGGGGTAGTGTTTTAGGGTTTTGGGTAGTGCAGTGGTGTTTGTGTGGTGTTGGGGTCATGCTGGGGTAAGTGTTTTAGGGTTTAGGGTAGTGGACTGGTGTGTGGGTAGTATAGGGGGTCGTGCTGTGGGTAGTGTTTTAGCGTTTAGGGTAGTGCAGTGGTGTTTTTGTGGTGTAGGGGGTCGTGCTGGGGTAAGTGTTTTAGGGTTTAGGGTAGTGCAGTGGCGTCTGGGTAGTGTAGCGGGTTCTTGCTAGGGGTAGTGTTGTAGGGTTTAGGGTAGTACAGTGGTGTTTGTTTAGTGTATTGGGTCGTGCTGTGGTAGTGTTTTAGGGTTTAGGGTAGTGCAGTGGTGTTTGTGTAGTGTAGGGGGTCGTGCTGGGGGTAGATGTAGGGTTAAGGGTGGCTCAGTGGTGTTTCGGTAGTATAGGGGATCGTGCTGGGGGTAGTGTTTTAGGGTTTAGGGTAGTGCAGTGGTGTTTGCGTAGTATAGAGGGTAATGCTGGGGGTAGTGTTTTAGGGTTTAGGGCAGTGCAGTGAATTTTGGGAAGTGTAGGGGGTTGAGCTGGAGGTTGTGTTTAAGGGTTTAGGGTAGTGCAGTGGTGTTTGTGTAGTGTAGGGGTTAGTGTTTTAGGGTTTAGGATAGTGCTGTGGTGTTTGTATAGTGTAGGGGGTCATGCTGGGGCTAGATTTAGGGTTAAGGGTAATGGATTGGTGTTTGGGTAGTGCAGGGGGTCGTGCTTCAGGTAGTGTTTTAGCGTTTAGGGCAGTGCAGTGATGTTTGTGTAATGTAGGGGGTCATGCTGGGGTAGTGGTTTAGCGTTTAGGGCAGAGCAGTTGTGTTTAGGTAGTGTAGGGGTCGCTCTAGGGTTCGTGTTTTAGGGTTCAGAGGACTGCAGTGGTGTTTGTTTAGTGTAGGGGGTCGTGCTGAGGGTATTGTTTTAGGGTTTAGGGCAGTGCAGTGGTGTTTGGGTATTTTAGGGGTTTTGCTGGGGATAGTGTTTTAGCATTTAGGGTAGTGCAGTGGTGTTTGGGTAGTGCAGGGGGTACAGCTGGGGGTAGTGTTCTAGAGTTTAGGGTAGTGCAGTGGTGTTTGTGTCGTATTAGGGTTAGTTCTGGGGGTAGTGTATTAGGGTTTAGGGTAGAGCAGTGGTGTTTGGGTAGTGGAGGGGTTGTGCTGGGGGTCGTGTTTTAGGGTTTAGGTTAGTGCAGTGGTGTTTGTGTAGTGTAGGGGTTGTGCTTGGGGTAGTGTGTAAGGGTTTAGGGTAGTGCAGTGGTATTTGTTTGGTGTAGGGGGTCGTGCTGGGGTAAGTGTTTTAGAGTTTAGGGTAGTGCAGTGATGTTTGGGTAGCTTATGGGGTCATGCTAGGGGAAGTGTTTTAGGGTTTACGTTAGTGCAGTGGTGTTTTGGTAGTGTAGGGGTAATGCTGGGGGTAGTGTTTTAGGTTTTAGGATAGTGCAGTGGTGCTTCTGTGGTGTAGGGGGTTGTGCTGAGGGCAGAGGTAGGGTTTAGGGTAGTGCAGTGGTGTTTGGGAAGTGTAGGGGGTAGTGTTTTAGGGTCTTGGGTAGTGCAGTGATGTTTGGATTGTGTAGGGGGTTGTGCTGGGGGTAGTGTTAAAGGGTTTAGGGTAGTGCAGTGGTGTTTGTGAAGTGTAGGGGGTCAAGCGGGGGGTAGTGTTTTAGGGTTTAGGATAGTGCAGTGGTGTTTGTTTAGAGTAGGGGGTCAAGCTGGGCGTAGTGTTTTAGGGTTTAGGGTCGTGCAGCAGAGTTTGTGTAGTGTAGGGGGTCATGTTTTCGGGTTTAGGGTAGTGCAGTGGTGTTTGTTTTGTATTGGGGTAGTTCTGGGGGTAGTATTTTAGGGTTTAGGGTAGTGCAGTGGTGTTTGAGTAGTGTACGGGTAGTTCTGGTTGGTAGTGTTTTAGGGTTTAGGGTAGTGCAGTGTTTTTGGGTAGTGTAGGGGGTTGTGCTAGGGGTAGTGTTTTAGGGTTTAGGGTAGTGCAGTTGTGTTTGTGTAGTGTAGGGGTCGTGCTGGGGGTAGTGTTTTAGGGTTTTGGGTAGTGCAGTGGTTTTTGTGTGGTGTTGGGGTCATGCTGGGGTAAGTGTTTTAGGGTTTAGGGTAGTGGACTGGTGTGTGGGTAGTATAGGGGGTCGTGCTGTGGGTAGTGTTTTAGCGTTTAGGGTAGTGCAGTGGTGTTTTTGTGGTGTAGGGGGTCGTATTGGGGTAAGTGTTTTAGGGTTTAGGGTAGTGCAGTGGCGTCTGGGTAGTGTAGGGGTTCTTGCTAGGGGTAGTGTTGTAGGGTTTAGGGTAGTACAGTGGTGTTTGTTTAGTGTATTGGGTCGTGCTGTGGTAGTGTTTTAGGGTTTAGGGTAGTGCAGTGGTGTTTGTGTAGTGTAGGGGGTCGTGCTGGGGGTAGATGTAGGGTTAAGGGTGGCTCAGTGGTGTTTGGGTAGTATAGGGGATCGTGCTGGGGGTAGTGTTTTAGGGTTTAGGGTAGTGCAGTGGTGTTTGCGTAGTATAGAGGGTAATGCTGGGGGTAGTGTTTTAGGGTTTAGGGCAGTGCAGTGAATTTTGGGAAGTGTAGGGGGTTGAGCTGGGGGTTGTGTTTAAGGGTTTAGGGTAGTGCAGTGGTGTTTGTGTAGTGTAGGGGGTAGTGTTTTAGGGTTTAGGATAGTGCTGTGGTATTTGTATAGTGTAGGGGATCGTGTCTTCGGGTTTAGGGTAGTGCAGTGATGTGTGGGTAGTGTGGGTGGTCGTGCTGGGGTAGTGTTTTTGGGTTTAGAGTAGAGCTGTTGTGTTTGGCTAGTGAAGGGGGTCATGCTGGGGGTAGTGTTTTAGGGTTTAGGGTAGTAGAGTGTTGTTTGTGTAGTGTAGGGGTTCATGTGGGGGGTAGTGGTTTAGGGTTTATGGTAGTCCAGTGGTGTTTTGGTAGTGTAGGGGTCGTGCTGGGGTAGTGTTTTAGGGTTTAGGGTAGTGCAGTAGTGTTAGTGTAGTATAGGGGGTCTTGCTGGGGGGTAGTGTTTTAGGGTTTAGTATAGTGCAGTGGTGTTTGTGTAGTATAGGGAGTCATGATGGGGATAGATTTAGGGTTTAGGGTAATTCTGTGTTGTTTGGGTAGTGTAGGGGGTCGTGCTGGGGGTAGTATTATAATGTTTAGGGTAGTGCAGTAGTGTTTGTGTGGTGCAGGGGGTCATGCTGGGGTATGTGTTTTAGGGTTTGAGGTAGTGCATTGGAGTTTGGGTAGTGTAGGGGTCGTTATAGGGGTAGGGTTTTAGGATTTAGGGTAGTGCAGTGGTGGTTGTGTAGTGTAGGGGGTCATGCAGGGGGAGTGTTTTAGGGTTTAGGGTAGTGCAGTGGTGTTTGTGTAGTGTAGGGGGTAGTGTTTTAGGGTTTAGGTTAGTGCTTTGGTGTTTGTGTAGTGTAGGGGCTTGTGCTGGGGTAGTGTTTTAGCGTTTAGGGTAGTGCAGTGGTGTTAGTGTAGTATATGGGGTCGTGTTTTAAGGTTTAGGGTAGTGCAGTGATGTTTGGTAAGTGTAGGGGGTCGTGCTGGGGTAGTGTTTTTGGGTTTAGAGTAGTGCTGTTTGGGTATTGAAGAGGGTTGTGCTGGGTGTAGGGTTTTAGGATAGTACAGTGGTGTTTGTGTGGTGTGAGGGGTCATGCTTGTGGTAGTGTTTTAGGGTTTTGGGTAGTGCAGTGGTATTTGTGTAGTATAGGGGTTTATGCTGGGGGTAGTGTTTTAGGATTTAGGGTAGTGCAGTAGTGTTTGTGTAGTATAGGGATTTGTGCTGGGGTAGTGTTTTAGGGTTTAGGGTAGCGCAGTGGTGTTTGTGTAGTGTAGGGGGTCTTGCTGGGGGTAGTGGTTTTGGGTTTAGGGTAGTGCAGTGGTGTTTGTGTAGTATAGGGGGTCATGCTGGGGATAGATTTAGGGTTTAGGGTAATTCAGTGTTTGGATAGTGTAGGGGGTCGTGCTGCAGGTAGTGTTTTCGGGTTTCGGGCAGTGCAGTGGTGTTTGTGTAGTGTTGGGGGTCATGCTGGGGTTAGTGTTTTAGGGTTTAGGGCAATGTAGTGGTGTTTGGGTATTGTAGGGGGTTGAGCTGGGGATAGTGTTTTAGCGTTTTTTTGGTAGTGCAGTGGTGTTTGGGTAGTGTAGGGGGTCGTGCTGGGGGTATTGTTTAAGGGAAGTGCAGTGGTGTTTGGGTATTGTAGGGGGTTGTGCTGGCGATAGTGTTTTAGCGTTTAGGGTAGTGCGGTGGTGTTTGGGTATTGTAGGGGGTTGTGCTGGGGATAGTGTTTTAGGGTTTAGGGTAGTGAAGTGGTGTTTGTGTAGTGTAGGGGATCGTGATGGGGTAGATTTATGGTTTAGGGTAGTGCAGTGGTGTTTGTGTAGTGTAGGGGATCGTGCTGGGGTAGATTTATGGTTTAGGGTAGTGCAGTGGTGTTTGGGTAGTACAGGTGGTCATTCTGGGGGTAGTGTTTTAGGGTTTAGGGTAGTGCAGTTGAGTTTGTGTAGAATAGGGGTCGTGCTGGGGTAGTATTTTAGGGTTTAGGGTAGTGCAGTACTGTTTGCGTGGTGTAGGGGGTCGTGCTGGGGTATGTGTTAGGGTTTAAGGTAGTGCATTGGAGTTTGGGTAGTGTAGAGGTCGTTATAGGGGTAGTGTTTTAGGATTTAGGGTAGTGCAGTGGGGGTTGTGTAGTGTTGGGGGTCATGCTGGGGATAGATTTAGGGTTTAGGGTAATTCAGTGTTTGGATAGTGTAGGGGGTTGTGCTGCAGGTAGTGTTTTAGGGTTTCGGGCAGTGCAGTGGTGTTTGTGTAGTGTTGGGGGTCATGCTGGGGTTAGTGTTTTAGGGTTTAGGGCAGTGCAGTGGTGTTTGGGTATTTTAGGGGGTTGAGCTGGGTATAGTGTTTTAGCGTTTAGGGTAGTGCAGTGGTCTTTGGGTAGTGTAGGGGGTCGTGCTGGGGGTATTGTTTTAGGGAAGTGCAGTGGTGTTTGGGTATTGTAGGGGGTTGTGCTGGGGATAGTGTTTTAGCGTTTAGGGTAGTGCAGTGGTGTTTGGGTATTGTAGGGGCTTGTGCTGGGGATAGTGTTTTAGGGTTTAGGGTAGTGAAGTGGTGTTTGTGTAGTGTAGGGGATCGTGCTGGGGTAGATTTATGGTTTAGGGTAGTGCAGTGGTGTTTGTGTAGTGTAGGGGATCGTGCTGGGGTAGATTTATGGTTTAGGGTAGTGCAGTGGTGTTTGTGTAGTATAGGGGGTCGTGTTTTAGGGTTTAGGGTAGTGCAGTAGTGTTTCTGTAGTGTAGGGGGTCATGTTTTAGGTTTTAGGGTAGTGCATTGGTGTTTGGGTAGTGGAGGGGGTTGTGCTGGGAGTAGTGTTTTAGGGTTTATGGTAGTGATGTGGTCTTTGGGTAGTGTAGGGTGTTGTGCTGCGGGTGGTGTTTAAGGGTTTAGGGTAGTGCAGTGATGTTGTGTAGTGTAGGGGGTTGTGCTGAGGGTAGATGTATGGTTTAGGGTAGTGCAGTGGTGTTTGTGTAGTGTAGGGGTTCATGCTAGGGGTAATGTTTTAAGGTGTACGGTAGAGCCGTGGTGTTTGTGTAGTGTAGGGGGTCATGCTGGGGATAGTGTTTCAGGGTTTTGGGTAGTGCGGTGGTGTTTGGGTAGTCTAGATTGTAGTGCTGGGGGTAGTGTTTTAGGGTTTAGGGTAGTGCAGTGATGTTTGGATAGTGTAGGGTTTGTGCTGGGGGTAGTTTTTAAGGGTTTAGGGTAGTGCAGTGGTGTTTGTGTAGTATAGGGGGTCATATTTTAGGGTTTAGGGTAGTGCAGTTGTTTTTGGGTAGTGAAGGGGGTCGTGCTGGGGGTAGTGTTTCAGGGTTTAGGTCAGCACACTGGTGTTTTGGTAGTGTAGGGGGTCGTGCTGGGGTAGTGTTTTAGGGTTTAGGGTAGTGCAGTGGTGTATGTGTAGTGTAGGGGGTCTTAATGGGGGTAGTGTTTTAGGGTTTAGGGAAGTGCAGTGGTGTTTTCTTAGTGTAGGGGGTCAAGCTGGGGGTAGTGTTTTAGGGTTTAGGGTAGTGCATTGGTGTTTGTGTAGTGTAGTGGGTCATGTTTTAGGGTATAGGGTAGTGCAGTAGTGTTTGTGTAGTGTAGGGGGTACTGCTGTGTGTAGTGTTTTAGGGTTTAGGGTAGTGCAGCAGGGTAGTGCAGTGGTATTTGTGTAATATTGGGGTTCCTTCTGGGGGTAGTGTTTTAGGGATTAGGGTAGTGCAGTTATGTTTGGGTAGTGTACGGTTAGTGCTGTGGGTAGTGTTTTGCAGTTTAGGGTGGTGCAGTGGTGTTTGGGTAGTGCAGGTGGTCATGCTGGGGGTAGTGTTTTAGGGTTTAGGGTAGTGCAGTTGAGTTTGTGTAGAATAGGGGTCGTGCTGGGGTAGTATTTTAGGGTTTAGGGTAGTGCAGTACTGTTTGCGTGGTGTAGGGGGTCGTGCTGGGGTATGTGTTTTAGGGTTTAAGGTAGTGCATTGGAGTTTGGGTAGTGTAGAGCTCGTTATAGGGGTAGTGTTTTAGGATTTAGGGTAGTGCAGTGGTGGTTGTGTAGTGTAGGGGGTCATGCTGGGGATAGATTTAGGGTTTAGGGTAATTCAGAGTTTGGATAGTGTAGGGGGTTGTGCTGCAGGTAGTGTTTTAGGGTTTCGGGCAGTGCAGTGGGGTTTGTGTAGTGTTGGGGTCATGCTGGGGTTAGTGTTTTAGGGTTTAGGGCAGTGCAGTGGTGTTTGGGTATTGTAGGGGGTTGAGCTGGGTATAGTGTTTTAGCGTTTAGGGTAGTGCAGTGGTGTTTGGGTAGTGTAGGGGGTCGTGCTGGGGGTATTGTTTTAGGGAAGTGCAGTGGTGTTTGGGTATTGTAGGGGGTTGTGCTGGGGATAGTGTTTTAGCGTTTAGGGTAGTGCAGTGGTGTTTGGGTATTGTAGGGGGTTGTGCTGGGGATAGTGTTTTAGGGTTTAGGGTAGTGAAGTGGTGTTTGTGTAGTGTAGGGGATCGTGCTGGGGTAGATTTATGGTTTAGGGTAGTGCAGTGGTGTTTGTGTAGTATAGGGGGTCGTGTTTTAGGGTTTAGGGTAGTGCAGTGGTGTTTCTGTAGTGTAGGGGGTCATGTTTTAGGTTTTAGGGTAGTGCAGTGGTGTTTGGGTAGTGTAGGGGGTTGTGCTGGGAGTAGTGTTTTAGGGTTTATGGTAGTGATGTGGTGTTTGGGTAGTGTAGGGGGTTGTGCTGCGGGTGGTGTTTAAGGGTTTAGGGTAGTGCAGTGATGTTTGTGTAGTGTAGGGGGTTGTGCTGAGGGTAGATGTATGGTTTAGGGTGGTGCAGTGGTGTTTGTGTAGTGTAGGGGTTCGTGCTAGGGGTAATGTTTTAAGGTGTACGGTAGAGCAGTGGTGTTTGTGTAGTGTAGGGGGTCAAGCTGGGGATAGTGTTTTAGGGTTTTGGGTAGTGCAGTGTTGGTTGGGTAGTCTAGATTGTAGTGCTGGGGGTAGTGTTTTAGGGTTTAGGGTAGTGCAGTGATGTTTAGATAGTGTAGGGTTTGTGCTGGGGATAGTGTTTAAGGGTTTAGGGTAGTGCAGTGGTGTTTGTGTAGTATAGGGGGTCATATTTTAGGGTTTAGGGTAGTGCAGTTGTTTTTGGGGAGTGAAGGGGGTCGTGCTGGGGGTATTGTTTCAGGGTTTAGGTCATCACACTGGTGTTTTGGTAGTGTAGGGGGTCGTGCTGGGGTAGTGTTTTAGGGTTTAGGGTAGTGCAGTGGTGTATGTGTAGTGTAGGGGGTCTTAATGGGGGTAGTGTTTTAGGGTTTAGGGAAGTGCAGTGGTGTTTTCTTAGTGCAGGGGGTCAAGCTGGTGGTAGTGTTTTAGGGTTTAGGGGAATGCATTGGTGTTTGTGTAGTGTAGTGGGTCATGTTTTAGGGTATAGGGTAGTGCAGTAGTGTTTGTGTAGTGTAGGGGGTACTGCTGTGTGTAGTGTTTTAGGGTTTAGGGTAGTGCAGTGGTATTTGTGTAATATTGGGGTTCCTTCTGGGGGTAGTGTTTTAGGGATTAGGGTAGTGCAGTTATGTTTGGGTAGTGTACAGTTAGTGCTGTGGGTAGTGTTTTGCAGTTTAGGGTAGTGCAGTGGTGTTTGGGTAGTGTAGGTGGTCATGCTGGGGGTAGTGTTTTAGGGTTTATGGTAGTGCAGTTGAGTTTGTGAAGAATAGGGGTCGCGCTGGGGTAGTATTTTAGGGTTTAGGGTAGTGCAGTACTGTTTGTGTGGTATAGGGGGTCATGCTTGGGTATGTGTTTTAGGGTTTAAGGTAGTGCATTGGAGTTTGGGTAGTGTAGAGGTCATTATAGGGGTAGTGTTTTAGGATTTAGGGTAGTGCAGTGGTGGTTGTGTAGTGTAGGGGGTCATGCTGGGGATAGATTTAGGGTTTAGGGTAATTCAGTGTTTTGATAGTGTAGGGGGTTGTGCTGCAGGTAGTGTTTTAGGGTTTCGGGCAGTGCAGTGGTGTTTGTGTAGTGTTGGGGGTTGAGCTGGGTATAGTGTTTTAGCATTTAGGGTAGTGCAGTGGTGTTTGGGTAGTGTAAGGGGTCGTGCTGGGGGTATTGTTTTAGGGAAGTGCAGTGGTGTTTGGGTATTGTAGGGGGTTGTGCTGGGGATAGTGTTTTAGGGTTTAGGGTAGTGAAGTGGTGTTTGTGTAGTGTAGGGGATCGTGCTGGGGTAGATTTATGGTTTAGGGTAGTGCAGTGGTGTTTGTGTAGTATAGGGGGTCATGTTTTAGGGTTTAGGTTAGTGCAGTGGTGTTTCTGTAGTGTAGGGGGTAATGTTTTAGGTTTTAGGGTAGTGCAGTGGTGTTTGTGTAGTATAGGGGGTCATGTTTTAGGGTTTAGGTTAGTGCAGTGGTGTTTCTGTAGTGTAGGGGGTAATGTTTTAGGTTTTAGGGTAGTGCATTGGTGTTTGTGTAGTGTAGTGGGTCATGTTTTAGGGTATAGGGTAGTGCAGTAGTGTTTGTGTAGTGTAGAGGGTACTGCTGTGTGTAGTGTTTTAGGGTTTAGGGTAGTGCAGCAGGGTAGTGCAGTGGTATTTGTGTAATGTTGGGGTTCCTTCTGGGGGTAGTGTTTTAGGGATTAGGGTAGTGCAGTTATGTTTGGGTAGTGTACAGTTAGTGCTGTGGGTAGTGTTTTGCAGTTTAGGGTAGTGCAGTGGTGTTTGGGTAGTGTAGGGGGTTCAGCTGGGAGTAGTGTTTTAGGGTTTATGGTAGTGATGTGGTGTTTGGGTAGTGTAGGGGGTTGTGCTGCAGGTGTTGTTTAAGGGTTTAGGGTAGTGCAGTGATGTTTGTGTAGTGTAGGGGGTTGTGCTGAGGGTAGATGTATGGTTTAGGGTAGAGCAGTGGTGTTTGTGTAGTGTAGGGGGTCAAGCTGGGGATAGTGTTTTAGGGTTTTGGGTAGTGCAGTGGTGTTTGGGTAGTCTAGATTGTAGTGCTGGGGGTAGTGTTTTAGGGTTTAGGGTAGTGCAGTGATGTTTGGATAGTGTAGGGTTTGTGCTGGGGGTAGTGTTTAAGGGTCTAGGGTAGTGCAGTGGTGTTTGTGTAGTATAGGGGGTCATATTTTAGGGTTTAGGGCAGTGCAGTGGTGAGTGGGTATTGTAGGGGGTTGAGCTGGGTATAGTGTTTTAGCGTTTAGGGTAGTGCAGTGGTGTTTGGGTAGTGTAAGGGGTCGTGCTGGGGGTATTGTTTTAGGGAAGTGCAGTGGTGTTTGGGTATTGTAGGGGGTTGTGCTGGGGATAGTGTTTTAGCGTTTAGGGTAGTGCAGTGGTGTTTGGGTATTGTAGGGGGTTGTGCTGGGGATAGTGTTTTAGGGTTTAGGGTAGTGAAGTGGTGTTTGTGTAGTGTAGGGGATCGTGCTGGGGTAGATTTATGGTTTAGGGTAGTGCAGTGGTGTTTGTGTAGTATAGGGGTCGTGTTTTAGGGTTTAGGGTAGTGCAGTGGTGTTTCTGTAGTGTAGGGGGTCATGTTTTAGGTTTTAGGGTAGTGCAGTGGTGTTTGGGTAGTGTAGGAGGTTGTGCTGGGAGTAGTGTTTTAGGGTTTATGGTAGTGATGTGGTGTTTGGGTAGTGTAGGGGGTTGTGCTGCGGGTGGTGTTTAAGGGTTTAGGGTAGTGCAGTGATGTTTGTGTAGTGTAGGGGGTTGTGCTGAGGGTAGATGTATGGTTTAGGGTAGTGCAGTGGTGTTTGTGTAGTGTAGGGGTTCGTGCTAGGGGTAATGTTTTAAGGTGTACCTGTAGAGCAGTGGTGTTTGTGTAGTGTATTGGGTCATGCTGAGGATAGTGTTTTAGGGTTTTGGGTAGTGCAGTGGGGTTTGGGCAGTCTAGATTGCAGTGCTGGGGGTAGTGTATGTGTAGTGTAAGGGGTCTTAATGGGGGTAGTGTTTTAGGGTTTAGGGAAGTGCAGTGGTGTTTTCTTAGTAGAGGGGGTCAAGCTGGGGGTAGTGTTTTAGGGTTTAGGGTAGTGCATTGGTGTTTGTGTAGTACTGGGGGTAGTTCTGGGGGTAATGTTTTAGGGTTTAGGGTAGTGCAGTTATGTTTGGGTAGTGTACAGGTAGTGCTGTGGGTAGTGTTTTGTGGTTAAGGGTAGTACAGTGGTGTTTGGGTAGTGTAGGGGGTACTGCTGTGTGTGTTGTTTTAGGGTCTAGGGTATTGCAGTAGGGTAGTGCAGTGGTTTTTGTGTAGTACTGGGGGTAGTTCTGGGGTAGTGTTTTAGGGTTTAGGGTAGTGCAGTTATGTTTGGGTAGTGTACGGGTAGTGCTGTGGGTAGTGTTTTGTGGTTTAGGGTAGTACAGTGGTGTTTGGGTAGTGTAGGGGGTCATGCTGGGGTAGTGTTTTAGGGTTTAAGTTAGTGTAGTTGAGTTTGTGTAGTGTAGGGGTCGTGCTGGGGGTAGTATTTTAGGGTTTAGGGTAGTGCAGTAGTGCTTGTGTGGTGTAGGGGGTCGTGCTGGGATATGTGTTTTAGGGTTTAAGGTAGTGCAGTGGTGTTTGTGTAGTGTTGGGGGTAGTGTTTTAGGGTTTAGGTTAGTGCTGTGGTGTTTGTGTAGTGAAGTGGGTTGTGCTGGGGGTAGTGTTTTAGGGTTTAGGGTAGTGCAGTGGTGTTTGTGTAGTGTTGGGGGTCGTATTTTAGGGTTTAGGGTAGTGCAGTGATGTTTGGGTAGTCTAGGGGGTCGTGCTGGGGTAGTGTTTTTGGGTTTACTGTAGTGCTGTTGTGTTTGGGTATTGAAGAGGGTTGTGCTGGGTTTAGGGTTTTACGGTTTAGGGTAGTACAGTGGTGTTTGTGTGCTGTAGGGGGTCGTGCTTGTGGTAGTGTTTTTGGGTTTTGGGTAGTGCAGTGGTATTTGTGTAGTATAGAGGTTCGTGCTGGGGTAGTGTTTTAGGGTTTAGGGTAGTGCAGTGGTTTTTTGGTGGTGTGGGGGATCGTGCTGGGCATAGTGTTTTAGGGTTTAGAGTAGCGCAGTGGTGTTTGTTTAGTGTAGGAGGTCTTGCTGGGGGTAGTGTTTTAGGGTTTAGAGTATTGCAGTGGTATTTGTGTAGTGTAGGGAGTCAAGCTGGGGGTAGTGTTTTAAGGTTTAGGGTGGTGCAGTGGTGTTTGTGGAGTGTAGGGGGTCATGCTGGGGCTAGATTTAGGGTTTAGGGTAATGCATTGGTGTTTGGGTAGTGTAGGGGGCTTGCTGCAGGTAGTGTTTTAGGGTTCAGTGCAGTGATGTTTGTGTAATGTAGGGGGTCATGCTGGGGTAGTGTTTTAGGGTTTAGGGCAGTGCAGATGTGTTTGGGTAGTGTAGGGGGTCATGCTGGGGTTCGTGTTTTAGGGTTTAGGGCAGTGCAGTGGTGTTTGTGTAGTGTAGGGGGTCGTGCTGGGGGTATTGTTTTAGGGTTTAGGGCAGTGCAGTGGTGTTTGGGTATTGTATAGAGTTGTGCTGGGGATAGTGTTTTAGCGTTTAGGGTAGAGCAGTGGTGTTTGGGTAGTATAGGAGGTACTTCTGGGGGTAGTGTTTTTGGGTTTAGGGCAGAGCAGTGGTGTTTGGGTAGTGTAGGGGTCGTGATGGGGCTATTTTTGTAGGGTTTAGGGTAGTGCAGTGGTGTTTGTGTGATGTAGGGGGTTGTGCTGAGAGTAGATGTAGGGTTTAGGGTATTACAGTGGTGTTTGTGTAGTGTAGGTTGTCGTGCTGGGGGTAGTGTTTTAGGTTTTAGGGTAGTGCAGTGGTGTTTGGGAAGTGTAGGGGGTAGTGCTGGGGGGTAGTGTTTTAGGGCTTAGGGTAGTGCAGTAGCGTAGTGCAGTGGTGTTTGTGTAGTATTGGGGTAGTTCTGGGGGTAGTATTTTAGGGTTTAGTGTAGTGCAGATGTGTTTGTGTAGGGTAGGGTTCGTGCTGGGGGTAGTATTTTAGGGTTTAGGGTAGTGCAGTGGTGTTTGTGTGGTGTAGGGTTCGCGCTGGGGTAAGTGTTTTAAGGTTTAAGGTAGTGCATTGGAGTTTGGGTAGTGTAGGGATCGTTATAGGGGTAGTGTTTTAGGATTTAGGGTAGTGCAGTGGTGGTTGTGTAGTGTAGGGGGTCGCACAGGTGGTAGTGTTTTAGGGTTTAGGGTAGTGCAGTGGTGTTTGTGTAGTGTAGGGGGTAGTGTTTTAGGGTTTAGGTTAGTGCCATCGTGTTTGTGTAGTGTAAGGGGTTTTGCTGGGGGTAGTGTTTTAGGGTTTAGGGTAGTGCAGTGATGTTTGGGTAGTGTAGGTGGTTGTGCTTGGTGTAGTGTTTTTGGGTTTAGGGTAGTGCTGTTGTATTTGGGTTGTGAAGGGGGTTGTGCTGGGTGAAGGGTTTTAGGGTTTAGGGTCGTTCAGTGGTGTTTGTGTAGTGTAGGGGGTCGTGCTTCGGGTAGTGTTTTAGAGTTTTGGGTAGTGCAGTGGTGTTTGTGTAGTATAGGGGTTTATGCTGGGGTAGTGTTTTTAGGGTTTAGGGTAGTACAGTAGTGTTTGTGTAGTGTATGGGGTCGTGCTGGGGGTATTGTTTTAGGGTTTAGGGCAGTGCAGTGGTGTTTGGGTATTGTAGGGGGTTGTGCTGGGGATAGTGTTTTAGCGTTTAGGGTAGTGCAGTGGTGTTTGGGTAGTGTAGGGGGTACAGCTGGGGGTAGTGGTCTAGGGTTTAGGGTAGTGTAGTGGTGTTTGTGTAGTACTGGGGTAGTTCTGGGGGTAGTGTTTTAGGGTTTAGGGTAGAGCAGTGGTGTTTGGGTAGTATAGGGGTTGTGCTGGGGTAGTGTTTTAGGGTAGTGCAGTGGTGTTTGTGTACTGTAGGGGTTGTGCTCGGGGTAGTATTTTAGGGTTTAGGGTAGTGCAGTGGTGTTTGGGTAGTGTAGGGGGTACAGCTGGGGGTGGTGTTCTAGGGTTTAGGGTAGTGCAGTGGTGTTTATGTAGTATTGGGGGTAGTTCTGGGGGTAGTGTTTTAGGGTTTAGGGTAGAGCAGTGGTGTTTGTGTAGTGTAGGGGTTGTGCTGGGGTAGTGTTTTAGGGTTTAGGGTAGTGCAGTTATGTTTGGGTAGTGTACAGGTAGTGATGGGGGTAGTCCTTTATGGTTTAGGGTAGTGCAGTGGTGTTTGGGTAGTATAGGGGGTCATGCTGGGGGTAGTGTTTTAGGGTTTAGGGTAGTGCAGTTGAGTTTGGGTAGTGTAGGGGTCGTGCTGGGGGTAGTATTTTAGGGTTTAGGGTAGTGCAGTAGTGTTTGTGTGGTGTAGGGGGTCATGTTGGGGTATGTGTTTTAGGGTTTAGGGTAGTGCAGTGGTGTTTGTATAGTGTAGGGGGTCGTGTTTTAGGGTTTAGGGTAGTGCAGTGATGTTTGGGTAGTGTAGTGGGTCGTGCTGGGATAGTGTTTTAGGGTTTAGGGTAGTGCTGTTGTGTTTGGGTATTGAAGAGGGTTGTGCTGGGTGTAGGGTTTTAGGGTTTAGGGTAGTACAGTGGTGTTTGTGTGGTGTTTGGGATTATGCTTGTGGTAGTGTTTTAGGGTTGTGGGTAGTGCAGTGGTATTTGTGTAGTATAGGGGTTTATTTTGGGGGTAGTGTTTTAGGGTTTAGGGTAGTTCAGTAGTGTTTGTGTAGTATAGGGATTCGTGCTGGGGTAGTGTTTAGGGTTTAGGGTAGTGCAGTGGTTTTTTGGTGGTGTAGGGAGTCGTGCTGGGCGTAGTGTTTTAGGGTTTAGGGTAGCGCAGTGGTGTGTGTGTAGTGTAGGGGGTCTTGCTGGGGGTAGTGTTTTAGGGTTTAGAGTAGTGCAGTGGTGTTTGTGTAGTGTAGGGAGTGAAGCTGGGGGTAGTGTTTTAGGGTTTAGGGTAGTGCAGTGGTGTTTGTGTAGTGTAGTGGTCATACTGGGGCTAGATTTAGGGTTTAGGGTAATGTATTGGTGTTTGGGTAGTGTAGGGGGTCTTGCTGCAGGTTGTGTTTTTGGGTTCAGAGCAGTGATGTTTGTATGTAGGGGGTCATGCTGGGGGTAGTGTTTTTGGGTTTAGGTCAGAGCAGTGGTGTTTGGGTAGTGCAGGTGGTCATGCTGGGGGTAGTGTTTTAGGGTTTAGGGTAGTGCAGTTGAGTTTGTGTAGAATAGGGGTCGTGCTGGGGTAGTATTTTAGGGTTTAGGGTAGTGCAGTACTGTTTGTGTGGTATAGGGGGTCATGCTTGGGTATGTGTTTTAGGGTTTAAGGTAGTGCATTGGAGTTTGGGTAGTGTAGAGCTCATTATAGGGGTAGTTTTTTAGGATTTAGGGTAGTGCAGTGGTGGTTGTGTAGTGTAGGGGGTCATGCTGGGGATAGATTTAGGGTTTAGGGTAATTCAGTGTTTGGATAGTGTAGGGGGTTGTGCTGCAGGTAGTGTTTTAGGGTTTCGGGCAGTGCAGTGGTGTTTGTGTAGTGTTGGGGGTCATGCTGGGGTTAGTGTTTTAGGGTTTAGGGCAGTGCAGTGGTGTTTGGGTATTGTAGGGGGTTGAGCTGGGTATAGTGTTTTAGCGTTTAGGGTAGTGCAGTGGTGTTTGGGTAGTGTAGGGGGTCGTGCTGGGTGTATTGTTTTAGGGAAGTGCAGTGGTGTTTGGGTATTGTAGGGGGTTGTGCTGGGGATAGTGTTTTAGGGTTTAGGGTAGTGAAGTGGTGTTTGTGTAGTGTAGGGGATCGTGATGGTGTAGATTTATGGTTTAGGGTAGTGCAGTGGTGTTTGTTTAGTATAGGGGGTCGTGTTTTAGGGTTTAGGGTAGTGCAGTAGTTTTTCTGTAGTGTAGGGGGTCATGTTTTAGGTTTTAGGGTAGTGCAGTGGTGTTTGGGTAGTGTAGGGGGTTGTGCTGGGAGTAGTGTTTTAGGGTTTATGGTAGTGATGTGGTGTTTGGGTAGTGTAGGGTGTTGTGCTGCGGGTGGTGTTTAAGGGTTTAGGGTAGTGCAGTGATGTTGTGTAGTGTAGGGGGTTGTGCTGAGGGTAGATGTATGGTTTAGGGTAGTGCAGTGGTGTTTGTGTAGTGTAGGGGTTCGTGCTAGGGGTAATGTTTTAAGGTGTACGGTAGAGCAGTGGTGTTTGTGTAGTGTAGGGGATCGTGATGGTGTAGATTTATGGTTTAGGGTAGTGCAGTGGTGTTTGTTTAGTATAGGGGGTCGTGTTTTAGGGTTTAGGGTAGTGCAGTAGTTTTTCTGTAGTGTAGGGGGTCATGTTTTAGGTTTTAGGGTAGTGCAGTGGTGTTTGGGTAGTGTAGAGGGTTGTGCTGGGAGTAGTGTTTTAGGGTTTAAGTTAGTGTAGTTGAGTTTGTGTAGTGTAGGGGTCGTGCTGGGGGTAGTATTTTAGGGTTTAGGGTAGTGCAGTAGTGCTTGTGTGGTGTAGGGGGTCGTGCTGGGATATGTGTTTTAGGGTTTAAGGTAGTGCAGTGGTGTTTGTGTAGTGTTGGGGGTAGTGTTTTAGGGTTTAGGTTAGTGCTGTGGTGTTTGTGTAGTGAAGTGGGTTGTGCTGGGGGTAGTGTTTTAGGGTTTAGGGTAGTGCAGTGGTGTTTGTGTAGTGTTGGGGGTCGTATTTTAGGGTTTAGGGTAGTGCAGTGATGTTTGGGTAGTCTAGGGGGTCGTGCTGGGGTAGTGTTTTTGGGTTTACTGTAGTGCTGTTGTGTTTGGGTATTGAAGAGGGTTGTGCTGGGTTTAGGGTTTTACGGTTTAGGGTAGTACAGTGGTGTTTGTGTGCTGTAGGGGGTCGTGCTTGTGGTAGTGTTTTTGGGTTTTGGGTAGTGCAGTGGTATTTGTGTAGTATAGAGGTTCGTGCTGGGGTAGTGTTTTAGGGTTTAGGGTAGTGCAGTGGTTTTTTGGTGGTGTGGGGGATCGTGCTGGGCATAGTGTTTTAGGGTTTAGAGTAGCGCAGTGGTGTTTGTTTAGTGTAGGAGGTCTTGCTGGGGGTAGTGTTTTAGGGTTTAGAGTATTGCAGTGGTATTTGTGTAGTGTAGGGAGTCAAGCTGGGGGTAGTGTTTTAAGGTTTAGGGTGGTGCAGTGGTGTTTGTGGAGTGTAGGGGGTCATGCTGGGGCTAGATTTAGGGTTTAGGGTAATGCATTGGTGTTTGGGTAGTGTAGGGGGCTTGCTGCAGGTAGTGTTTTAGGGTTCAGTGCAGTGATGTTTGTGTAATGTAGGGGGTCATGCTGGGGTAGTGTTTTAGGGTTTAGGGCAGTGCAGATGTGTTTGGGTAGTGTAGGGGGTCATGCTGGGGTTCGTGTTTTAGGGTTTAGGGCAGTGCAGTGGTGTTTGTGTAGTGTAGGGGGTCGTGCTGGGGGTATTGTTTTAGGGTTTAGGGCAGTGCAGTGGTGTTTGGGTATTGTATAGAGTTGTGCTGGGGATAGTGTTTTAGCGTTTAGGGTAGAGCAGTGGTGTTTGGGTAGTATAGGAGGTACTTCTGGGGGTAGTGTTTTTGGGTTTAGGGCAGAGCAGTGGTGTTTGGGTAGTGTAGGGGTCGTGATGGGGCTATTTTTGTAGGGTTTAGGGTAGTGCAGTGGTGTTTGTGTGATGTAGGGGGTTGTGCTGAGAGTAGATGTAGGGTTTAGGGTATTACAGTGGTGTTTGTGTAGTGTAGGTTGTCGTGCTGGGGGTAGTGTTTTAGGGTTTAGGGTAGTGCAGTGGTGTTTGGGAAGTGTAGGGGGTAGTGCTGGGGGGTAGTGTTTTAGGGCTTAGGGTAGTGCAGTAGCGTAGTGCAGTGGTGTTTGTGTAGTATTGGGGTAGTTCTGGGGGTAGTATTTTAGGGTTTAGTGTAGTGCAGATGTGTTTGTGTAGGGTAGGGTTCGTGCTGGGGGTAGTATTTTAGGGTTTAGGGTAGTGCAGTGGTGTTTGTGTGGTGTAGGGTTCGCGCTGGGGTAAGTGTTTTAAGGTTTAAGGTAGTGCATTGGAGTTTGGGTAGTGTAGGGATCGTTATAGGGGTAGTGTTTTAGGATTTAGGGTAGTGCAGTGGTGGTTGTGTAGTGTAGGGGGTCGCACAGGTGGTAGTGTTTTAGGGTTTAGGGTAGTGCAGTGGTGTTTGTGTAGTGTAGGGGGTAGTGTTTTAGGGTTTAGGTTAGTGCCATCGTGTTTGTGTAGTGTAAGGGGTTTTGCTGGGGGTAGTGTTTTAGGGTTTAGGGTAGTGCAGTGATGTTTGGGTAGTGTAGGTGGTTGTGCTTGGTGTAGTGTTTTTGGGTTTAGGGTAGTGCTGTTGTATTTGGGTTGTGAAGGGGGTTGTGCTGGGTGAAGGGTTTTAGGGTTTAGGGTCGTTCAGTGGTGTTTGTGTAGTGTAGGGGGTCGTGCTTCGGGTAGTGTTTTAGAGTTTTGGGTAGTGCAGTGGTGTTTGTGTAGTATAGGGGTTTATGCTGGGGTAGTGTTTTTAGGGTTTAGGGTAGTACAGTAGTGTTTGTGTAGTGTATGGGGTCGTGCTGGGGGTATTGTTTTAGGGTTTAGGGCAGTGCAGTGGTGTTTGGGTATTGTAGGGGGTTGTGCTGGGGATAGTGTTTTAGCGTTTAGGGTAGTGCAGTGGTGTTTGGGTAGTGTAGGGGGTACAGCTGGGGGTAGTGGTCTAGGGTTTAGGGTAGTGTAGTGGTGTTTGTGTAGTACTGGGGTAGTTCTGGGGGTAGTGTTTTAGGGTTTAGGGTAGAGCAGTGGTGTTTGGGTAGTATAGGGGTTGTGCTGGGGTAGTGTTTTAGGGTAGTGCAGTGGTGTTTGTGTACTGTAGGGGTTGTGCTCGGGGTAGTATTTTAGGGTTTAGGGTAGTGCAGTGGTGTTTGGGTAGTGTAGGGGGTACAGCTGGGGGTGGTGTTCTAGGGTTTAGGGTAGTGCAGTGGTGTTTATGTAGTATTGGGGGTAGTTCTGGGGGTAGTGTTTTAGGGTTTAGGGTAGAGCAGTGGTGTTTGTGTAGTGTAGGGGTTGTGCTGGGGTAGTGTTTTAGGGTTTAGGGTAGTGCAGTTATTTTTGGGTAGTGTACAGGTAGTGATGGGGGTAGTCCTTTATGGTTTAGGGTAGTGCAGTGGTGTTTGGGTAGTATAGGGGGTCATGCTGGGGGTAGTGTTTTAGGGTTTAGGGTAGTGCAGTTGAGTTTGGGTAGTGTAGGGGTCGTGCTGGGGGTAGTATTTTAGGGTTTAGGGTAGTGCAGTAGTGTTTGTGTGGTGTAGGGGGTCATGTTGGGGTATGTGTTTTAGGGTTTAGGGTAGTGCAGTGGTGTTTGTATAGTGTAGGGGGTCGTGTTTTAGGGTTTAGGGTAGTGCAGTGATGTTTGGGTAGTGTAGTGGGTCGTGCTGGGATAGTGTTTTAGGGTTTAGGGTAGTGCTGTTGTGTTTGGGTATTGAAGAGGGTTGTGCTGGGTGTAGGGTTTTAGGGTTTAGGGTAGTACAGTGGTGTTTGTGTGGTGTTTGGGATTATGCTTGTGGTAGTGTTTTAGGGTTGTGGGTAGTGCAGTGGTATTTGTGTAGTATAGGGGTTTATGCTGGGGGTAGTGTTTTAGGGTTTAGGGTAGTTCAGTAGTGTTTGTGTAGTATAGGGATTCGTGCTGGGGTAGTGTTTTAGGGTTTAGGGTAGTGCAGTGGTTTTTTGGTGGTGTAGGGAGTCGTGCTGGGCGTAGTGTTTTAGGGTTTAGGGTAGCGCAGTGGTGTGTGTGTAGTGTAGGGGGTCTTGCTGGGGGTAGTGTTTTAGGGTTTAGAGTAGTGCAGTGGTGTTTGTGTAGTGTAGGGAGTGAAGCTGGGGGTAGTGTTTTAGGGTTTAGGGTAGTGCAGTGGTGTTTGTGTAGTGTAGTGGTCATACTGGGGCTAGATTTAGGGTTTAGGGTAATGCATTGGTGTTTGGGTAGTGTAGGGGGTCTTGCTGCAGGTAGTGTTTTTGGGTTCAGCGCAGTGATGTTTGTATGTAGGGGGTCATGCTGGGGGTAGTGTTTTTGGGTTTAGGTCAGAGCAGTGGTGTTTGGGTAGTGCAGGTGGTCATGCTGGGGGTAGTGTTTTAGGGTTTAGGGTAGTGCAGTTGAGTTTGTGTAGAATAGGGGTCGTGCTGGGGTAGTATTTTAGGGTTTAGGGTAGTGCAGTACTGTTTGTGTGGTATAGGGGGTCATGCTTGGGTATGTGTTTTAGGGTTTAAGGTAGTGCATTGGAGTTTGGGTAGTGTAGAGCTCATTATAGGGGTAGTTTTTTAGGATTTAGGGTAGTGCAGTGGTGGTTGTGTAGTGTAGGGGGTCATGCTGGGGATAGATTTAGGGTTTAGGGTAATTCAGTGTTTGGATAGTGTAGGGGGTTGTGCTGCAGGTAGTGTTTTAGGGTTTCGGGCAGTGCAGTGGTGTTTGTGTAGTGTTGGGGGTCATGCTGGGGTTAGTGTTTTAGGGTTTAGGGCAGTGCAGTGGTGTTTGGGTATTGTAGGGGGTTGAGCTGGGTATAGTGTTTTAGCGTTTAGGGTAGTGCAGTGGTGTTTGGGTAGTGTAGGGGGTCGTGCTGGGGGTATTGTTTTAGGGAAGTGCAGTGGTGTTTGGGTATTGTAGGGGGTTGTGCTGGGGATAGTGTTTTAGGGTTTAGGGTAGTGAAGTGGTGTTTGTGTAGTGTAGGGGATCGTGATGGTGTAGATTTATGGTTTAGGGTAGTGCAGTGGTGTTTGTTTAGTATAGGGGGTCGTGTTTTAGGGTTTAGGGTAGTGCAGTAGTTTTTCTGTAGTGTAGGGGGTCATGTTTTAGGTTTTAGGGTAGTGCAGTGGTGTTTGGGTAGTGTAGGGGGTTGTGCTGGGAGTAGTGTTTTAGGGTTTATGGTAGTGATGTGGTGTTTGGGTAGTGTAGGGTGTTGTGCTGCGGGTGGTGTTTAAGGGTTTAGGGTAGTGCAGTGATGTTGTGTAGTGTAGGGGGTTGTGCTGAGGGTAGATGTATGGTTTAGGGTAGTGCAGTGGTGTTTGTGTAGTGTAGGGGTTCGTGCTAGGGGTAATGTTTTAAGGTGTACGGTAGAGCAGTGGTGTTTGTGTAGTGTAGGGGGTCATGCTGGGGATAGTGTTTTTGGGTTTTGGGTAGTGCAGTGGTATTTGTGTAGTATAGAGGTTCGTGCTGGGGTAGTGTTTTAGGGTTTAGGGTAGTGAAGTGGTTTTTTGGTGGTGTGGGGGATCGTGCTGGGCATAGTGTTTTAGGGTTTAGAGTAGCGCAGTGGTGTTTGTTTAGTGTAGGAGGTCTTGCTGGGGGTAGTGTTTTAGGGTTTAGAGTATTGCAGTGGTATTTGTGTAGTGTAGGGAGTCAAGCTGGGGGTAGTGTTTTAGGGTTTAGGGTGGTGCAGTGGTGTTTGTGGAGTGTAGGGGGTCATGCTGGGGCTAGATTTAGGGTTTAGGGTAATGCATTGGTGTTTGGGTAGTGTAGGGGGCTTGCTGCAGGTAGTGTTTTAGGGTTCAGTGCAGTGATGTTTGTGTAATGTAGGGGGTCATGCTGGGGTAGTGTTTTAGGGTTTAGGGCAGTGCAGATGTGTTTGGGTAGTGTAGGGGGTCATGCTGGGGTTCGTGTTTTAGGGTTTAGGGCAGTGCAGTGGTGTTTGTGTAGTGTAGGGGGTCGTGCTGGGGGTATTGTTTTAGGGTTTAGGGCAGTGCAGTGGTGTTTGGGTATTGTATAGAGTTGTGCTGGGGATAGTGTTTTAGCGTTTAGGGTAGAGCAGTGGTGTTTGGGTAGTATAGGAGGTACTTCTGGGGGTAGTGTTTTTGGGTTTAGGGCAGAGCAGTGGTGTTTGGGTAGTGTAGGGGTCGTGATGGGGCTATTTTTGTAGGGTTTAGGGTAGTGCAGTGGTGTTTGTGTGATGTAGGGGGTTGTGCTGAGAGTAGATGTAGGGTTTAGGGTATTACAGTGGTGTTTGTGTAGTGTAGGTTGTCGTGCTGGGGGTAGTGTTTTAGGGTTTAGGGTAGTGCAGTGGTGTTTGGGAAGTGTAGGGGGTAGTGCTGGGGGGTAGTGTTTTAGGGCTTAGGGTAGTGCAGTAGCGTAGTGCAGTGGTGTTTGTGTAGTATTGGGGTAGTTCTGGGGGTAGTATTTTAGGGTTTAGTGTAGTGCAGATGTGTTTGTGTAGGGTAGGGTTCGTGCTGGGGTAGTATTTTAGGGTTTAGGGTAGTGCAGTGGTGTTTGTGTGGTGTAGGGTTCGCGCTGGGGTAAGTGTTTTAAGGTTTAAGGTAGTGCATTGGAGTTTGGGTAGTGTAGGGATCGTTATAGGGGTAGTGTTTTAGGATTTAGGGTAGTGCAGTGGTGGTTGTGTAGTGTAGGGGGTCGCACAGGTGGTAGTGTTTTAGGGTTTAGGGTAGTGCAGTGGTGTTTGTGTAGTGTAGGGGGTAGTGTTTTAGGGTTTAGGTTAGTGCCATCGTGTTTGTGTAGTGTAAGGGGTTTTGCTGGGGGTAGTGTTTTAGGGTTTAGGGTAGTGCAGTGATGTTTGGGTAGTGTAGGGGGTCGTGCTGGGTGTAGTGTTTTTGGGTTTAGGGTAGTGCTGTTGTATTTGGGTTGTGAAGGGGGTTGTGCTGGGTGAAGGGTTTTAGGGTTTAGGGTCGTTCAGTGGTGTTTGTGTAGTGTAGGGGGTCGTGCTTCGGGTAGTGTTTTAGAGTTTTGGGTAGTGCAGTGGTGTTTGTGTAGTATAGGGGTTTATGCTGGGGTAGTGTTTTTAGGGTTTAGGGTAGTACAGTAGTGTTTGTGTAGTGTATGGGGTCGTGCTGGGGGTATTGTTTTAGGGTTTAGGGCAGTGCAGTGGTGTTTGGGTATTGTAGGGGGTTGTGCTGGGGATAGTGTTTTAGCGTTTAGGGTAGTGCAGTGGTGTTTGGGTAGTGTAGGGGGTACAGCTGGGGGTAGTGGTCTAGGGTTTAGGGTAGTGTAGTGGTGTTTGTGTAGTACTGGGGTAGTTCTGGGGGTAGTGTTTTAGGGTTTAGGGTAGAGCAGTGGTGTTTGGGTAGTATAGGGGTTGTGCTGGGGTAGTGTTTTAGGGTAGTGCAGTGGTGTTTGTGTACTGTAGGGGTTGTGCTCGGGGTAGTATTTTAGGGTTTAGGGTAGTGCAGTGGTGTTTGGGTAGTGTAGGGGGTACAGCTGGGGGTGGTGTTCTAGGGTTTAGGGTAGTGCAGTGGTGTTTATGTAGTATTGGGGGTAGTTCTGGGGGTAGTGTTTTAGGGTTTAGGGTAGAGCAGTGGTGTTTGTGTAGTGTAGGGGTTGTGCTGGGGTAGTGTTTTAGGGTTTAGGGTAGTGCAGTTATGTTTGGGTAGTGTACAGGTAGTGATGGGGGTAGTCCTTTATGGTTTAGGGTAGTGCAGTGGTGTTTGGGTAGTATAGGGGGTCATGCTGGGGGTAGTGTTTTAGGGTTTAGGGTAGTGCAGTTGAGTTTGCGTAGTGTAGGGGTCGTGCTGGGGGTAGTATTTTAGGGTTTAGGGTAGTGCAGTAGTGTTTGTGTGGTGTAGGGGGTCATGTTGGGGTATGTGTTTTAGGGTTTAGGGTAGTGCAGTGGTGTTTGTATAGTGTAGGGGGTCGTGTTTTAGGGTTTAGGGTAGTGCAGTGATGTTTGGGTAGTGTAGTGGGTCGTGCTGGGATAGTGTTTTAGGGTTTAGGGTAGTGCTGTTGTGTTTGGGTATTGAAGAGGGTTGTGCTGGGTGTAGGGTTTTAGGGTTTAGGGTAGTACAGTGGTGTTTGTGTGGTGTTTGGGATTATGCTTGTGGTAGTGTTTTAGGGTTGTGGGTAGTGCAGTGGTATTTGTGTAGTATAGGGGTTTATGCTGGGGGTAGTGTTTTAGGGTTTAGGGTAGTTCAGTAGTGTTTGTGTAGTATAGGGATTCGTGCTGGGGTAGTGTTTTAGGGTTTAGGGTAGTGCAGTGGTTTTTTGGTGGTGTAGGGAGTCGTGCTGGGCGTAGTGTTTTAGGGTTTAGGGTAGCGCAGTGGTGTGTGTGTAGTGTAGGGGGTCTTGCTGGGGGTAGTGTTTTAGGGTTTAGAGTAGTGCAGTGGTGTTTGTGTAGTGTAGGGAGTGAAGCTGGGGGTAGTGTTTTAGGGTTTAGGGTAGTGCAGTGGTGTTTGTGTAGTGTAGTGGTCATACTGGGGCTAGATTTAGGGTTTAGGGTAATGCATTGGTGTTTGGGTAGTGTAGGGGGTCTTGCTGCAGGTAGTGTTTTTGGGTTCAGCGCAGTGATGTTTGTATGTAGGGGGTCATGCTGGGGGTAGTGTTTTTGGGTTTAGGTCAGAGCAGTGGTGTTTGGGTAGTGCAGGTGGTCATGCTGGGGGTAGTGTTTTAGGGTTTAGGGTAGTGCAGTTGAGTTTGTGTAGAATAGGGGTCGTGCTGGGATAGTATTTTAGGGTTTAGGGTAGTGCAGTACTGTTTGTGTGGTATAGGGGGTCATGCTTGGGTATGTGTTTTAGGGTTTAAGGTAGTGCATTGGAGTTTGGGTAGTGTAGAGCTCATTATAGGGGTAGTTTTTTAGGATTTAGGGTAGTGCAGTGGTGGTTGTGTAGTGTAGGGGGTCATGCTGGGGATAGATTTAGGGTTTAGGGTAATTCAGTGTTTGGATAGTGTAGGGGGTTGTGCTGCAGGTAGTGTTTTAGGGTTTCGGGCAGTGCAGTGGTGTTTGTGTAGTGTTGGGGGTCATGCTGGGGTTAGTGTTTTAGGGTTTAGGGCAGTGCAGTGGTGTTTGGGTATTGTAGGGGGTTGAGCTGGGTATAGTGTTTTAGCGTTTAGGGTAGTGCAGTGGTGTTTGGGTAGTGTAGGGGGTCGTGCTGGGGGTATTGTTTTAGGGAAGTGCAGTGGTGTTTGGGTATTGTAGGGGGTTGTGCTGGGGATAGTGTTTTAGGGTTTAGGGTAGTGAAGTGGTGTTTGTGTAGTGTAGGGGATCGTGATGGTGTAGATTTATGGTTTAGGGTAGTGCAGTGGTGTTTGTTTAGTATAGGGGTCGTGTTTTAGGGTTTAGGGTAGTGCAGTAGTTTTTCTGTAGTGTAGGGGGTCATGTTTTAGGTTTTAGGGTAGTGCAGTGGTGTTTGGGTAGTGTAGGGGGTTGTGCTAGGAGTAGTGTTTTAGGGTTTATGGTAGTGATGTGGTGTTTGGGTAGTGTAGGGTGATGTGCTGCGGGTGGTGTTTAAGGGTTTAGGGTAGTGCAGTGATGTTGTGTAGTGTAGGGGGTTGTGCTGAGGGTAGATGTATGGTTTAGGGTAGTGCAGTGGTGTTTGTGTAGTGTAGGGGTTCGTGCTAGGGGTAATGTTTTAAGGTGTACGGTAGAGCAGTGGTGTTTGTGTAGTGTAGGGGATCGTGATGGTGTAGATTTATGGTTTAGGGTAGTGCAGTGGTGTTTGTTTAGTATAGGGGGTCGTGTTTTAGGGTTTAGGGTAGTGCAGTAGTTTTTCTGTAGTGTAGGGGGTCATGTTTTAGGTTTTAGGGTAGTGCAGTGGTGTTTGGGTAGTGTAGGGGGTTGTGCTGGGAGTAGTGTTTTAGGGTTTATGGTAGTGATGTGGTGTTTGGGTAGTGTAGGGTGTTGTGCTGCGGGTGGTGTTTAAGGGTTTAGGGTAGTGCAGTGATGTTGTGTAGTGTAGGGGGTTGTGCTGAGGGTAGATGTATGGTTTAGGGTAGTGCAGTGGTGTTTGTGTAGTGTAGGGGTTCGTGCTAGGGGTAATGTTTTAAGGTGTACGGTAGAGCAGTGGTGTTTGTGTAGTGTAGGGGGTCATGCTGGGGATAGTGTTTTAGGGTTTTGGGTAGTGCAGTGGTGTTTGGGTAGTCTAGATTGTAGTGCTGGGGGTAGTGTTTTAGGGTTTAGGGTAGTGCAGTGATGTTTGGATAGTGTAGGGTTTGTGCTGGGGGTAGTGTTTAAGGGTTTAGGGTAGTGCAGTGGTGTTTGTGTAGTATAGGGGGTCATATTTTAGGGTTTAGGGTAGTGCAGTTGTTTTTGGGTAGTGAAGGGGGTCGTGCTGGGGGTAGTGTTTCAGGGTTTAGGTCAGCACACTGGTGTTTTGGTAGTGTAGGGGGTCGTGCTGGGGTAGTGTTTTAGGGTTTAGGGTAGTGCAGTGGTGTATGTGTAGTGTAGGGGGTCCTAATGGGGGTAGTGTTTTAGGGTTTAGGGAAGTGCAGTAGTGTTTTCTTAGTTTAGGGGGTCAAGCTGGGGGTAGTGTTTTAGGGTTTAGGGTAGTGCATTGGTGTTTGTGTGGTGTAGTGGGTCATGTTTTAGGGTATAGGGTAGTGCAGTAGTGTTTGTGTAGTGTAGGGGGTACTGCTGTGTGTAGTGTTTTAGGGTTTAGGGTAGTGCAGCAGGGTAGTGCAGTGGTATTTGTGTAATACTGGGGTTTCTTCTGGGGGTAGTGTTTTAGGGATTAGGGTAGTGCAGTTATGTTTGGGTAGTGTACGGTTAGTGCTGTGGGTAGTGTTTTGCAGTTTAGGGTAGTGCAGTGGTGTTTGGGTAGTACAGGTGGTCATTCTGGGGGTAGTGTTTTAGGGTTTAGGGTAGTGCAGTTGAGTTTGTGTAGAATAGGGGTCGTGCTGGGGTAGTATTTTAGGGTTTAGGGTAGTGCAGTACTGTTTGCGTGGTGTAGGGGGTCGTGCTGGGGTATGTGTTAGAGTTTAAGGTAGTGCATTGGAGTTTGGGTAGTGTAGAGGTCGTTATAGGGGTAGTGTTTTAGGATTTAGGGTAGTGCAGTGGGGGTTGTGTAGTGTAGGGGGTCATGCTGGGGATAGATTTAGGGTTTAGGGTAATTCAGTGTTTGGATAGTGTAGGGGGTTGTGCTGCAGGTAGTGTTTTAGGGTTTCGGGCAGTGCAGTGGTGTTTGTGTAGTGTTGGGGGTCATGCTGGGGTTAGTGTTTTAGGGTTTAGGGCAGTGCAGTGGTGTTTGGGTATTGTAGGGGGTTGAGCTGGGTATAGTGTTTTAGCGTTTAGGGTAGTGCAGTGGTGTTTGGGTAGTGTAGGGGGTCGTGCTGGGGGTATTGTTTTAGGGAAGTGCAGTGGTGTTTGGGTATTGTAGGGGGTTGTGCTGGGATAGTGTTTTAGCGTTTAGGGTAGTGCAGTGGTGTTTGGGTATTGTAGGGGGTTGTGCTGGGGATAGTGTTTTAGGGTTTAGGGTAGTGAAGTGGTGTTTGTGTAGTGTAGGGGATTGTGCTGGGGTAGATTTATGGTTTAGGGTAGTGCAGTGGTGTTTGTGTAGTATAGGGGGTCGTGTTTTAGGGTTTAGGGTAGTGCAGTAGTGTTTCTGTAGTGTAGGGGGTCATGTTTTAGGTTTTAGGGTAGTGCAGTGGTGTTTGGGTAGTGTAGGGGGTTGTGCTGGGAGTAGTGTTTTAGGGTTTATGGTAGTGATGTGGTGTTTGGGTAGTGTAGGGTGTTGTGCTGCGGGTGGTGTTTAAGGGTTTAGGGTAGTGCAGTGATGTTGTGTAGTGTAGGGGGTTGTGCTGAGGGTAGATGTATGGTTTAGGGTAGTGCAGTGGTGTTTGTGTAGTGTAGGGGTTCATGCTAGGGGTAATGTTTTAAGGTGTACGGTAGAGCAGTGGTGTTTGTGTAGTGTAGGGGGTCATGCTGGGGATAGTGTTTTAGGGTTTTGGGTAGTGCAGTGGTGTTTGGGTAGTCTAGATTGTAGTGCTGGGGTAGTGTTTTAGGGTTTAGGGTAGTGCAGTGATGTTTGGATAGTGTAGGGTTTGTGCTGGGGGTAGTGTTTAAGGGTTTAGGGTAGTGCAGTGGTGTTTGTGTAGTATAGGGGGTCATATTTTAGGGTTTAGGGTAGTGCAGTTGTTTTTGGGTAGTGAAGGGGGTCGTGCTGGGGGTAGTGTTTCAGGGTTTAGGTCAGCACACTGGTGTTTTGGTAGTGTAGGGGGTAGTGCTGGGGTAGTGTTTTAGGGTTTAGGGTAGTGCAGTGGTGTATGTGTAGTGTAGGGGGTCTTAATGGGGGTAGTGTTTTAGGGTTTAGGGAAGTGCAGTGGTGTTTTCTTAGTGTAGGGGGTCAAGCTGGGGGTAGTGTTTTAGGGTTTAGGGTAGTGCATTGGTGTTTGTGTAGTGTAGTGGGTCATGTTTTAGGGTATAGGATAGTGCAGTAGTGTTTGTGTAGTGTAGGGGGTACTGCTGTGTGTAGTGTTTTAGGGTTTAGGGTAGTACAGCAGGGTAGTGCAGTGGTATTTGTGTAATATTGGGGTTCCTTCTGGGGGTAGTGTTTTAGGGATTAGGGTAGTGCAGTTATGTTTGGGTAGTGTACGGTTAGTGCTGTGGGTAGTGTTTTGCAGTTTAGGGTAGTGCAGTGGTGTTTGGGTAGTGCAGGTGGTCATGCTGGGGGTAGTGTGTTAGGGTTTAGGGTAGTGCAGTTGAGTTTGTGTAGAATAGGGGTCGTGCTGGGGTAGTATTTTAGGGTTTAGCGTAGTGCAGTACTGTTTGCGTGGTGTAGGGGGTCGTGCTGGGGTATGTGTTTTAGGGTTTAAGGTAGTGCATTGGAGTTTGGGTAGTGTAGAGCTCGTTATAGGGGTAGTGTTTTAGGATTTAGGGTAGTGCAGTGGTGGTTGTGTAGTGTAGGGGGTCATGCTGGGGATAGATTTAGGGTTTAGGGTAATTCAGTGTTTGGATAGTGTAGGGGGTTGTGCTGCAGGTAGTGTTTTAGGGTTTCGGGCAGTGCAGTGGTGTTTTTGTAGTGTTGGGGGTCATGCTGGGGTTAGTGTTTTAGGGTTTAGGACAGTGCAGTGGTGTTTGGGTATTGTAGGGGGTTGAGCTGGGTATAGTGTTTTAGCGTTTAGGGTAGTGCAGTGGTGTTTGGGTAGTGTAGGGGGTCGTGCTGGGGGTATTGTTTTAGGGAAGTGCAGTGGTGTTTGGGTATTGTAGGGGGTTGTGCTGGGGATAGTGTTTTAGCGTTTAGGGTAGTGCAGTGGTGTTTGGGTATTGTAGGGGGTTGTGCTGGGGATAGTGTTTTAGGGTTTAGGGTAGTGAAGTGGTGTTTGTGTAGTGTAGGGGATCGTGCTGGGGTAGATTTATGGTTTAGGGTAGTGCAGTGGTGTTTGTGTAGTATAGGGGGTCGTGTTTTAGGGTTTAGGGTAGTGCAGTGGTGTTTCTGTAGTGTAGGGGGTCATGTTTTAGGTTTTAGGGTAGTGCAGTGGTGTTTGGGTAGTGTAGGGGGTTGTGCTGGGAGTAGTGTTTTAGGGTTTAGGGTAGTGCAGTGATGTTTGTGTAGTGTAGGGGGTTGTGCTGAGGGTAGATGTATGGTTTAGGGTGGTGCAGTGGTGTTTGTGTAGTGTAGGGGTTCGTGCTAGGGGTAATGTTTTAAGGTGTACGGTAGAGCAGTGGTGTTTGTGTAGTGTAGGGGTTCAAGCTGGGGATAGTGTTTTAGGGTTTTGGGTAGTGCAGTGTTGGTTGGGTAGTCTAGATTGTAGTGCTGGGGGTAGTGTTTTAGGGTTTAGGGTATTGCAGTGATGTTTGGATAGTGTAGGGTTTGTGCTGGGGATAGTGTTTAAGGGTTTAGGGTAGTGCAGTGGTGTTTGTGTAGTATAGGGGGTCATATTTTAGGGTTTAGGGTAGTGCAGTTGTTTTTGGGGAGTGAAGGGGGTCGTGCTGGGGGTATTGTTTCAGGGTTTAGGTCATCACACTGGTGTTTTGGTAGTGTAGGGGGTCGTGCTGGGGTAGTGTTTTAGGGTTTAGGGTAGTGCAGTGGTGTATGTGTAGTGTAGGGGGTCTTAATGGGGGTAGTGTTTTAGGGTTTAGGGAAGTGCAGTGGTGTTTTCTTAGTGCAGGGGGTCAAGCTGGTGGTAGTGTTTTAGGGTTTAGGGGAATGCATTGGTGTTTGTGTAGTGTAGTGGGTCATGTTTTAGGGTATAGGGTAGTGCAGTAGTGTTTGTGTAGTGTAGGGGGTACTGCTGTGTGTAGTGTTTTAGGGTTTAGGGTAGTGCAGTGGTATTTGTGTAATATTGGGGTTCCTTCTGGGGGTAGTGTTTTAGGGATTAGGGTAGTGCAGTTATGTTTGGGTAGTGTACAGTTAGTGCTGTGGGTAGTGTTTTGCAGTTTAGGGTAGTGCAGTGGTGTTTGGGTAGTGTAGGTGGTCATGCTGGGGGTAGTGTTTTAGGGTTTATGGTAGTGCAGTTGAGTTTGTGAAGAATAGGGGTCGTGCTGGGGTAGTATTTTAGGGTTTAGGGTAGTGCAGTACTGTTTGTGTGGTATAGGGGGTCATGCTTGGCTATGTGTTTTAGGGTTTAAGGTAGTGCATTGGAGTTTGGGTAGTGTAGAGGTCATTATAGGGGTAGTGTTTTAGGATTTAGGGTAGTGCAGTGGTGGTTGTGTAGTGTAGGGGGTCATGCTTGGGATAGATTTAGGGTTTAGGGTAATTCAGTGTTTGGATAGTGTAGGGGGTTGTGCTGCAGGTAGTGTTTTAGGGTTTCGGGCAGTTCAGTGGTGTTTGTGTAGTGTTGGGGGTCAAGCTGGGGTTAGTGTTTTAGGGTTTAGGGCAGTGCAGTGGTGTTTGGGTATTGTAGGGGGTTGAGCTGGGTATAGTGTTTTAGCGTTTAGGGTAGTGCAGTGGTGTTTGGGTAGTGTAAGGGGTCGTGCTGGGGGTATTGTTTTAGGGAAGTGCAGTGGTGTTTGGGTATTGTGGGGGGTTGTGCTGGGGATAGTGTTTTAGGGTTTAGGGTAGTGAAGTGGTGTTTGTGTAGTGTAGGGGATCGTGCTGGGGTAGATTTATGGTTTAGGGTAGTGCAGTGGTGTTTGTGTAGTAAAGGGGGTCATGTTTTAGGGTTTAGGGTAGTGCAGTGGTGTTTCTGTAGTGTAGGGGGTCATGTTTTAGGTTTTAGGGTAGTGCAGTGGTGTTTGGGTAGTGTAGGGGGTTGTGCTGGGAGTAGTGTTTTAGGGTTTATGGTAGTGATGTGGTGTTTGGGTAGTGTAGGGGGTTGTGCTGCGGGTGGTGTTTAAGGGTTTAGGGTAGTGCAGTGATGTTTGTGTAGTGTAGGGGGTTGTGCTGAGGGTAGATGTATGGTTTAGGGTGGTGCAGTGGTGTTTGTGTAGTGTAGGGGTTCGTGCTAGGGGTAATGTTTTAAGGTGTACGGTAGAGCAGTGGTGTTTGTGTAGTGTAGGGGTTCAAGCTGGGGATAGTGTTTTAGGGTTTTGGGTAGTGCAGTGTTGGTTGGGTAGTCTAGATTGTAGTGCTGGGGGTAGTGTTTTAGGGTTTAGGGTAGTGCAGTGATGTTTGGATAGTGTAGGGTTTGTGCTGGGGGTAGTGTTTAAGGGTTTAGGGTAGTGCAGTGGTGTTTGTGTAGTATAGGGGGTCATATTTTAGGGTTTAGGGTAGTGCAGTTGTTTTTGGGGAGTGAAGGGGGTTGTGCTGGGGGTATTGTTTCAGGGTTTAGGTCAGCACACTGGTGTTTTGGTAGTGTAGGGGGTCGTGCTGGGGTAGTGTTTTAGGGTTTAGGGTAGTGCAGTGGTGTATGTGTAGTGTAGTGGGTCATGCTGGGTGTAGTGTTTTAGGGTTTAGGGTAGTGCAGTGTTGCTTTTGTGGTGTAGGGGGTTGTGCTGAGGGTAGATGTAGGGTTTAGGGTAGTGCAGTGATGTTTGTGTAGTATAGGGGTCATGCTGGGGGTAGTGTTTTAGAGTTTAAGGTAGTGCATTAGAGTTTGGGTAGTGTAGGGATCGTTATAGGGGTAGTGTTCTAGGATTTAGGGTAGTGCAGTGGTGGTTGTGTAGTGTAGGGGGTCGCGCAGGGGGTAGTGTTTTAGGGTTTAGGGGAATGCATTGGTGTTTGTGTAGTGTAGTGGGTCATGTTTTAGGGTATAGGGTAGTGCAGTAGTGTTTGTGTAGTGTAGGGGGTACTGCTGTGTGTAGTGTTTTAGGGTTTAGGGTAGTGCAGCAGGGTAGTGCAGTGGTATCTGTGTAATATTGGGGTTCCTTCTGGGGTAGTGTTTTAGGGATTAGGGTAGTGCAGTTATGTTTGGGTAGTGTACAGTTAGTGCTGTGGGTAGTGTTTTGCAGTTTAGGGTAGTGCAGTGGTGTTTGGGTAGTGTAGGTGGTCATGCTGGGGGTAGTGTTTTAGGGTTTATGGTAGTGCAGTTGAGTTTGTGAAGAATAGGGGTCGTGCTGGGGTAGTATTTTAGGGTTTAGGGTAGTTCAGTACTGTTTGTGTGGTATAGGGGGTCATGCTTGGGTATGTGTTTTAGGGTTTAAGGTAGTGCATTGGAGTTTGGGTAGTGTAGAGGTCATTATAGGGATAGTGTTTTAGGATTTAGGGTAGTGCAGTGGTGGTTGTGTAGTGTAGGGGGTCATGCTGGGGGATAGATTTAGGGTTTAGGGTAATTCAGTGTTTGGATAGTGTAGGGGGTTGTGCTGCAGGTAGTGTTTTAGGGTTTCGGGCAGTGCAGTGGTGTTTGTGTAGTGTTGGGGGTCAAGCTGGGGTTAGTGTTTTAGGGTTTAGGGCAGTGCAGTGGTGTTTGGGTATTGTAGGGGGTTGAGCTGGGTATAGTGTTTTAGCGTTTAGGGTAGTGCAGTGGTGTTTGGGTAGTGTAAGGGGTCGTGCTGGGGGTATTGTTTTAGGGAAGTGCAGTGGTGTTTGGGTATTGTAGGGGGTTGTGCTGGGGATAGTGTTTTAGGGTTTAGGGTAGTGAAGTGGTGTTTGTGTAGTGTAGGGGATCGTGCTGGGGTAGATTTATGGTTTAGGGTAGTGCAGTGGTGTTTGTGTAGTATAGGGGGTCATGTTTTAGGGTTTAGGGTAGTGCAGTGGTGTTTCTGTAGTGTAGGGGGTCATGTTTTAGGTTTTAGGGTAGTGCAGTGGTGTTTGGGTAGTGTAGGGGGTTGTGCTGGGAGTAGTGTTTTAGGGTTTATGGTAGTGATGTGGTGTTTGGGTAGTGTAGGGGGTTGTGCTGCGGGTGGTGTTTAAGGGTTTAGGGTAGTGCAGTGATGTTTGTGTAGTGTAGGGGGTTGTGCTGAGGGTAGATGTATGGTTTAGGGTGGTGCAGTGGTGTTTGTGTAGTGTAGGGGTTCGTGCTAGGGGTAATGTTTTAAGGTGTACAGTAGAGCAGTGGTGTTTGTGTAGTGTAGGGGGTCAAGCTGGGGATAGTGTTTTAGGGTTTTGGGTAGTGCAGTGTTGGTTGGGAAGTCTAGATTGTAGTGCTGGGGGTAGTGTTTTAGGGTTTAGGGTAGTGCAGTGATGTTTGGATAGTATAGGGTTTGTGCTGGGGGTAGTGTTTAAGGGTTTAGGGTAGTGCAGTGGTGTTTGTGTAGTATAGGGGGTCATATTTTAGGGTTTAGGGTAGTGCAGTTGTTTTTAGGGAGTGAAGGGGGTTGTGCTGGGGGTATTGTTTCAGGGTTTAGGTCAGCACACTGGTGTTTTGGTAGTGTAGGGGGTCGTGCTGGGGTAGTGTTTTAGGGTTTAGGGTAGTGCAGTGGTGTATGTGTAGTGTAGGGGGTCATGCTGGGTGTAGTGTTTTAGGGTTTAGGGTAGTGCAGTGTTGCTTTTGTGGTGTAGGGGGTTGTGCTGAGGGTAGATGTAGGGTTTAGGGTAGTGCAGTGATGTTTGTGTAGTATAGGGGTCATGCTGGGGGTAGTGTTTTAGAGTTTAAGGTAGTGCATTAGAGTTTGGGTAGTGTAGGGATCGTTATAGGGGTAGTGTTCTAGGATTTAGGGTAGTGCAGTGGTGGTTGTGTAGTGTAGGGGGTCGCGCAGGGGGTAGTGTTTTAGGGTTTAGGGGAATGCATTGGTGTTTGTGTAGTGTAGTGGGTCATGTTTTAGGGTATAGGGTAGTGCAGTAGTGTTTGTGTAGTGTAGGGGGTACTGCTGTGTGTAGTGTTTTAGGGTTTAGGGTAGTGCAGCAGGGTAGTGCAGTGGTATCTTTGTAATATTGGGGTTCCTTCTGGGGGTAGTGTTTTAGGGATTAGGGTAGTGCAGTTATGTTTGGGTAGTGTACAGTTAGTGCTGTGGGTAGTGTTTTGCAGTTTAGGGTAGTGCAGTGGTGTTTGGGTAGTGTAGGTGGTCATGCTGGGGGTAGTGTTTTAGGGTTTATGGTAGTGCAGTTGAGTTTGTGTAGTGTAGGGGTCGTGCTGGGGTTAGTATTTTAGGGTTAAGGGTAGTGCAGTAGTGTTTGTGTGGTGTAGGGGGTCATGCTTGGGTATGTGTTTTAGGGTTTAAGGTAGTGCATTGGAGTTTGGGTAGTGTAGAGGTCGTTATAGGGGTAGTGTTTTAGGATTTAGGGTAGTGCAGTGGTGGTTGTGTAGTGTAGGGGGTCATGCTGGGGATAGATTTAGGGTTTAGGGTAATTCAGTGTTTGGATAGTGTAGGGGGTTGTGCTGCAGGTAGTGTTTTAGGGTTTCGGGCAGTGCAGTGGTGTTTGGGTATTGTAGGGGGTTGAGCTGGGTATAGTGTTTTAGCGTTTAGGGTAGTGCAGTGGTGTTTGGGTAGTGTAAGGGGTCGTGCTGGGGGTATTGTTTTAGGGAAGTGCAGTGGTGTTTGGGTATTGTAGGGGGTTGTGCTGGGGATAGTGTTTTAGCGTTTAGGGTAGTGCAGTGGTGTTTGGGTATTGTAGGGGGTTGTGCTGGGGATAGTGTTTTAGGGTTTAGGGTAGTGCATTGGTGTTTGTGCAGTGTAGTGGGTCATGTTTTAGGGTATAGGGTAGTGCAGTAGTGTTTGTGTAGTGTAGGGGGTACTGCTGTGTGTAGGGTTTTAGGGTTTAGGGTAGTGCAGCAGGGTATTGCAGTGGTATTTGTGTAATATTGGGGTTCCTTCTGGGGGTAGTGTTTTAGGGATTAGGGTAGTGTAGTTATGTTTGGGTAGTGTACGGTTAGTGCTGTGGGTAGTGTTTTGCAGTTTAGGGTAGTGCAGTGGTGTTTGGGTAGTGCAGGTGGTCATGCTGGGGGTAGTGTTTTAGGGTTTAGGGTAATGCAGTTGAGTTTGTGTAGAATAGGGGTCGTGCTGGGGTAGTATTTTAGGGTTTAGGGTAGTGCAGTACTGTTTGTGTGGTGTAGGGGGTCATGCTGGGGTATGTGTTTTAGGGTTTAAGGTAGTGCATTGGAGTTTGGGTAGTGTAGAGTTTGTTATAGGGGTAGTGTTTTAGGATTTAGGGTAGTGCAGTGGTGGTTGTGTAGTGTAGGGGGTCATGCTGGGGATAGATTTAGGGTTTAGGGTAATTCAGTGTTTGGATAGTGTAGGGGGTCGTGCTGCAGGTAGTGTTTTAGGGTTTCGGGCAGTGCAGTGGTGTTTGTGTAGTGTTGGGGGTCATGCTGGGGTTAGTGTTTTAGGGTTTAGGGCAGTGCAGTGGTGTTTGGGTATTGTAGGGGGTTGAGCTGGGTATAGTGTTTTAGCGTTTAGGGTAGTGCAGTGGTGTTTGGGTAGTGTAGGGGGTCGTGCTGAGGGTATTGTTTTAGGGAAGTGCAGTGGTGTTTGGGTATTGTAGGGGGTTGTGCTGGGGATAGTGTTTTAGCGTTTAGGGTAGTGCAGTGGTGTTTGGGTATTGTAGGGGGTTGTGCTGGGGATAGTGTTTTAGGGTTTAGGGTAGTGAAGTGGTGTTTGTGTAGTGTAGGGGATCGTGGTGGGGTAGATTTATGGTTTAGGGTAGTGCAGTGGTGTTTGTGTAGTATAGGGGGGTCGTGTTTTAGGGTTTAGGGTAGTGCAGTGGTGTTTCTGTAGTGTAGGGGGTCATGTTTTAGGTTTTAGGGTAGTGCAGTGGTGTTTGGGTAGTGTAGGGGGTTGTGCTGGGAGTAGTGTTTTAGGGTTTATGGTAGTGATGTGGTGTTTGGGTAGTGTAGGGGGTTGTGCTGCGGGTGGTGTTTAAGGGTTTAGGGTAGTGCAGTGATGTTTGTGTAGTGTAGGGGGTTGTGCTGAGGGTAGATGTATGGTTTAGGGTAGTGCAGTGGTATTTGTGTAGTGTAGGGGTTCGTGCTAGGGGTAATGTTTTAAGGTGTACGGTAGAGCAGTGGTGTTTGTGTAGTGTAGGGGGTCAAGCTGGGGATAGTGTTTTAGGGTTTTGGGTAGTGCAGTGGTGTTTGGGTAGTCTAGATTTTAGTGCTGGGGGTAGTGTTTTAGGGTTTAGGGTAGTGCAGTGATGTTTGGATAGTGTAGGGTTTGTGCTGGGGGTAGTGTTTAAGGGTCTAGGGTAGTGCAGTGGTGTTTGTGTAGTATAGGGGTCATATTTTAGGGTTTAGGGTAGTGCAGTTGTTTTTGGGTAGTGAAGGGGGTCGTGCTGGGGGCATTGTTTCAGGGTTTAGGTCAGCACACTGGAGTTTAGGTAGTGTAGGGGGTCGTGCTGGGGTAGTGTTTTAGGGTTTAGGGTAGTGCAGTGGTGTATGTGTAGTGTAGGGGGTCTTAATGGGGGTAGTGTTTTAGGGTTTAGGGAAGTGCAGTGGTGTTTTCTTAGTGTAGGGGATCAAGCTGGGGGTAGTGTTTTAGGGTTTAGGGTAATGCATTGGTGTTTGTGTAGTGTAGTGGGTCATGTTTTAGGGTTTAGGGTAGTGCAGTAGTGTTTGTGTAGTGTAGAGGGTACTGCTGTGTGTAGTGTTTTAGGGTTTAGGGTAGTGCAGCAGGGTAGTGCAGTGGTATTTGTGTAATGTTGGGGTTCCTTCTGGGGGTAGTGTTTTAGGGATTAGGGTAGTGCAGTTATGTTTGGGTAGTGTACAGTTAGTGCTGTGGGTAGTGTTTTGCAGTTTAGGGTAGTGCAGTGGTGTTTGGGTAGTGTAGGGGGTTGTGCTGGGAGTAGTGTTTTAGGGTTTATGGTAGTGATGTGGTGTTTGGGTAGTGTAGGGGGTTGTGCTGCAGGTGGTGTTTAAGGGTTTAGGGTAGTGCAGTGATGTTTGTGTAGTGTAGGGGGTTGTGCTGAGGGTAGATGTATGGTTTAGGGTAGAGCAGTGGTGTTTGTGTAGTGTAGGGGGTCAAGCTGGGGATAGTGTTTTAGGGTTTTGGGTAGTGCAGTGGTGTTTGGATAGTCTAGATTGTAGTGCTGGGGGTAGTGTTTTAGGGTTTAGGGTAGTGCAGTGATGTTTGGATAGTGTAGGGTTTGTGCTGGGGGTAGTGTTTAAGGGTCTAGGGTAGTGCAGTGGTGTTTGTGTAGTATAGGGGGTCATATTTTAGGGTTTAGGGCAGTGCAGTGGTGTTTGGGTATTGTAGGGGGTTGTGCTGGGGATAGTGTTTTAGCGTTTAGGGTAGTGCAGTGGTGTTTGGGTATTGTAGGGGGTTGTGCTGGGGATAGTGTTTTAGCGTTTAGGGTAGTGCAGTGGTGTTTGGGTATTGTAGGGGGTTGTGCTGGGGATAGTGTTTTAGGGTTTAGGGTAGTGAAGTGGTGTTTGTGTAGTGTAGGGGATCGTGCTGGGGTAGATTTATGGTTTAGGGTAGTGCAGTGGTGTTTGTGTAGTATAGGGGTCGTGTTTTAGGGTTTAGGGTAGTGCAGTGGTGTTTCTGTAGTGTAGGGGGTCATGTTTTAGGTTTTAGGGTAGTGCAGTGGTGTTTGGGTAGTGTAGGAGGTTGTGCTGGGAGTAGTGTCTTAGGGTTTATGGTAGTGATGTGGTGTTTGGGTAGTGTAGGGGGTTGTGCTGCGGTGGTGTTTAAGGGTTTAGGGTAGTGCAGTGATGTTTGTGTAGTGTAGGGGGTTGTGCTGAGGGTAGATGTATGGTTTAGGGTAGTGCAGTGGTGTTTGTGTAGTGTAGGGGTTCGTGCTAGGGGTAATGTTTTAAGGTGTACGGTAGAGCAGTGGTGTTTGTGTAGTGTATTGGGTCATGCTGGGGATAGTGTTTTAGGGTTTTGGGTAGTGCAGTGGTGTTTGGGTAGTCTAGATTGTAGTGCTGGGGGTAGTGTATGTGTAGTGTAAGGGGTCTTAATGGGGGTAGTGTTTTAGGGTTTAGGGAAGTGCAGTGGTGTTTTCTTAGTAGAGGGGGTCAAGCTGGGGGTAGTGTTTTAGGGTTTAGGGTAGTGCATTGGTGTTTGTGTAGTACTGGGGGTAGTTCTGGGGGTAGTGTTTTAGGGTTTAGGGTAGTGCAGTTATGTTTGGGTAGTGTACAGGTAGTGCTGTGGGTAGTGTTTTGTGGTTTAGGGTAGTACAGTGGTGTTTGGGTAGTGTAGGGGGTACTGCTGTGTGTGTTGTTTTAGGGTCTAGGGTATTGCAGTAGGGTAGTGCAGTGGTTTTTGTGTAGTACTGGGGGTAGTTCTGGGGTAGTGTTTTAGGGTTTAGGGTAGTGCAGTTATGTTTGGGTAGTGTACGGGTAGTGCTGTGGGTAGTGTTTTGTGGTTTAGGGTAGTACAGTGGTGTTTGGGTAGTGTAGGGGGTCATGCTGGGGTAGTGTTTTAGGGTTTAAGTTAGTGTAGTTGAGTTTGTGTAGTGTAGGGGTCGTGCTGGGGTAGTATTTTAGGGTTTAGGGTAGTGCAGTAGTGCTTGTGTGGTGTAGGGGGTCGTGCTGGGATATGTGTTTTAGGGTTTAAGGTAGTGCAGTGGTGTTTGTGTAGTGTTGGGGGTAGTGTTTTAGGGTTTAGGTTAGTGCTGTGGTGTTTGTGTAGTGAAGTGGGTTGTGCTGGGGGTAGTGTTTTAGGGTTTAGGGTAGTGCAGTGGTGTTTGTGTAGTGTTGGGGGTCGTATTTTAGGGTTTAGGGTAGTGCAGTGATGTTTGGGTAGTCTAGGGGGTCGTGCTGGGGTAGTGTTTTTGGGTTTACTGTAGTGCTGTTGTGTTTGGGTATTGAAGAGGGTTGTGCTGGGTTTAGGGTTTTACGGTTTAGGGTAGTACAGTGATGTTTGTGTGCTGTAGGGGGTCGTGCTTGTGGTAGTGTTTTAGGGTTTTGGGTAGTGCAGTGGTATTTGTGTAGTATAGAGGTTCGTGCTGGGGTAGTGTTTTAGGGTTTAGGGTAGTGCAGTGGTTTTTTGGTGGTGTGGGGGATCGTGCTGGGCATAGTGTTTCAGGGTTTAGAGTAGCGCAGTGGTGTTTGTTTAGTGTAGGAGGTCTTGCTGGGGGTAGTGTTTTAGGGTTTAGAGTATTGCAGTGGTATTTGTGTAGTGTAGGGAGTCAAGCTGGGGGTAGTGTTTTAGGGTTTAGGGTGGTGCAGTGGTGTTTGTGGAGTGTAGGGGGTCATGCTGGGGCTAGATTTAGGGTTTAGGGTAATGCATTGGTGTTTGGGTAGTGTAGGGGGCTTGCTGCAGGTAGTGTTTTAGGGTTCAGTGCAGTGATGTTTGTGTAATGTAGGGGGTCATGCTGGGGTAGTGTTTTAGGGTTTAGGGCAGTGCAGATGTGTTTGGGTAGTGTAGGGGGTCATGCTGGGGTTCGTGTTTTAGGGTTTAGGGCAGTGCAGTGGTGTTTGTGTAGTGTAGGGGGTCGTGCTGGGGGTATTGTTTTAGGGTTTAGGGCAGTGCAGTGGTGTTTGGGTATTGTATAGAGTTGTGCTGATGATAGTGTTTTAGCGTTTAGGGTAGAGCAGTGGTGTTTGGGTAGTATAGGAGGTACTTCTGGGGGTAGTGTTTTTGGGTTTAGGGCAGAGCAGTGGTGTTTGGGTAGTGTAGGGGTCGTGATGGGGCTATTTTTGTAGGGTTTAGGGTAGTGCAGTGGTGTTTGTGTGATGTAGGGGGTTGTGCTGAGAGTAGATGTAGGGTTTAGGGTATTACAGTGGTGTTTGTGTAGTGTAGGTTGTCGTGCTGGGGGTAGTGTTTTAGGGTTTAGGGTAGTGCAGTGGTGTTTGGGAAGTGTAGGGGGTAGTGCTGGGGGGTAGTGTTTTAGGGCTTAGGGTAGTGCAGTAGCGTAGTGCAGTGGTGTTTGTGTAGTATTGGGGTAGTTCTGGGGGTAGTATTTTAGGGTTTAGTGTAGTGCAGATGTGTTTGTGTAGGGTAGGGTTCGTGCTGGGGGTAGTATTTTAGGGTTTAGGGTAGTGCAGTGGTGTTTGTGTGGTGTAGGGTTCGCGCTGGGGTAAGTGTTTTAAGGTTTAAGGTAGTGCATTGGAGTTTGGGTAGTGTAGGGATCGTTATAGGGGTAGTGTTTTAGGATTTAGGGTAGTGCAGTGGTGGTTGTGTAGTGTAGGGGGTCGCACAGGTGGTAGTGTTTTAGGGTTTAGGGTAGTGCAGTGGTGTTTGTGTAGTGTAGGGGGTAGTGTTTTAGGGTTTAGGTTAGTGCCATCGTGTTTGTGTAGTGTAAGGGGTTTTGCTAGGGGTAGTGTTTTAGGGTTTAGGGTAGTGCAGTGATGTTTGGGTAGTGTAGGGGGTCGTGCTGGGTGTAGTGGTTTTGGGTTTAGGGTAGTGCTGTTGTATTTGGGTTGTGAAGGGGGTTGTGCTGGGTGAAGGGTTTTAGGATTTAGGGTCGTTCAGTGGTGTTTATGTAGTGTAGGGGGTCGTGCTTCGGGTAGTGTTTTAGAGTTTTGGGTAGTGCAGTGGTGTTTGTGTAGTATAGGGGTTTATGCTGGGGTAGTGTTTTTAGGGTTTAGGGCAGTACAGTAGTGTTTGTGTAGTGTATGGGGTCGTGCTGGGGGTATTGTTTTAGGGTTTAGGGCAGTGCAGTGGTGTTTGGGTATTGTAGGGGGTTGTGCTGGGGATAGTGTTTTAGCGTTTAGGGTAGTGCAGTGGTGTTTGGGTAGTGTGGGGGGTACAGCTGGGGGTAGTGGTCTAGGGTTTAGGGTAGTGTAGTGGTGTTTGTGTAGTACTGGGGTAGTTCTGGGGGTAGTGTTTTAGGGTTTAGGGTAGAGCAGTGGTGTTTGGGTAGTATAGGGGTTGTGCTGGGGGTAGTGTTTTAGGGTAGTGCAGTGGTGTTTGTGTACTGTAGGGGTTGTGCTCGGGGTAGTATTTTAGGGTTTAGGGTAGTGCAGTGGTGTTTGGGTAGTGTAGGGGGTACAGCTGGGGGTGGTGTTCTAGGGTTTAGGGTAGTGCAGTGGTGTTTGTGTAGTATTGGGGGTAGTTCTGGGGGTAGTGTTTTAGGGTTTAGGGTAGAGCAGTGGTGTTTGTGTAGTGTAGGGGTTGTGCTGGGGTAGTGTTTTAGGGTTTAGGGTAGTGCAGTTATGTTTGGGTTGTGTACAGGTAGTGATGGGGGTAGTGCTTTATGGTTTAGGGTAGTGCAGTGGTGTTTGGGTAGTGTAGGGGGTCATGCTGGGGGTAGTGTTTTAGGGTTTAGGGTAGTGCAGTTGAGTTTGCGTAGTGTAGGGGTCGTGCTGGGGGTAGTATTTTAGGGTTTAGGGTAGTGCAGTAGTGTTTGTGTGGTGTAGGGGGTCATGTTGGGGTATGTGTTTTAGGATTTAGGGTAGTGCAGTGGTGTTTGTATAGTGTAGGGGGTCGTGTTTTAGGGTTTAGGGTAGTGCAGTGATGTTTGGGTAGTGTAGTGGGTCGTGCTGGGATAGTGTTTTAGGGTTTAGGGTAGTGCTGTTGTGTTTGGGTATTGAAGAGGGTTGTGCTGGGTGTAGGGTTTTAGGGTTTAGGGTAGTACAGTGGTGTTTGTGTGGTGTTTGGGATTATGCTTGTGGTAGTGTTTTAGGGTTGTGGGTAGTGCAGTGGTATTTGTGTAGTATAGGGGTTTATGCTGGGGGTAGTGTTTTAGGGTTTAGGGTAGTTCAATAGTGTTTGTGTAGTATAGGAATTCGTGCTGGGGTAGTGTTTTAGGGTTTAGGGTAGTGCAGTGGTTTTTTGGTGGTGTAGGGAGTCGTGCTGGGCGTAGTGTTTTAGGGTTTAGGGTAGCGCAGTGGTGTTTGTGTAGTGTAGGGGGTCTTGCTGGGGGTAGTGTTTTAGGGTTTAGAGTAGTGCAGTGGTGTTTGTGTAGTGTAGGGAGTGAAGCTGGGGGTAGTGTTTTAGGGTTTAGGGTAGTGCAGTGGTGTTTGTGTAGTGTAGTGGTCATACTGGGGCTAGATTTAGGGTTTAGGGTAATGCATTGGTGTTTGGGTAGTGTAGGGGGTCTTGCTGCAGGTAGTGTTTTTGGGTTCAGCGCAGTGATGTTTGTATGTAGGGGGTCATGCTGGGGGTAGTGTTTTTGGGTTTAGGTCAGAGCAGTGGTGTTTGGGTAGTGTAGGGGTCGTGATGGGGGTAGTGTTGTAGGGTTTAGGGTAGTGCAGTGGTGTTTGTGTAATGTAGTGTGTCATGCTGGGGGTAGTGTTTTAGGGTTTAGGGCAGTGCAGTTGTGCTTGGGTAGTGTAGGGGTTTTGCTGAGGTTCGTGTTTTAGGGTTTAGGGCAGTGCAGTGGTGTTTGTGTAGTGTAGGGGTCGTGCTGGGGGTATTGTTTTAGGGTTTAGGGCAGGACAGTGGTGTTTGGTGGAGGGAGTCGTGCTGGGGTAAGTGTTTTAGGGTTTAGGGTTGTGCAGTGGTGTTTGGGTAGTGTAGGGGGTCATGCTAGGGGTAGTGTTTTAGGGTTTTCGGTAGTGCAGTGGTGTTTTGATAGTGTAGGGGGTTATGCTGGGGTAGTGTTTTAGGGTTTAGGGTAGTGCAGTGGTGCTTGTGTGGTGTAGGTTGTCGTGCTGGGGGTAGTGTTTTAGGGTTTAGGGTAGTACAGTGGTGTTTGGGAAGTGTAGGGGGTAGTGCTGGGGGTAGTGTTTTAGGGTTTAGGGTAGTGCAGTAGGGTAGTGCAGCGGTGTTTGCATAGTATTGGGGTAGTTTTGGGGGTAGTGTTTGAGGGTTTAGTGTAGTGCAGTTATGTTTGGGTAGTGTCCAGGTTGTGCTGGGGGTAGTGTTTTAGGGTTTAGGGTAGTGCAGTGGTGTTTGGGTAGTGTAGGGGGTCGTGCTGAGGTAAGTGTTTTAGGGTTTAGGCTAGTGCAGTGGTGTTTGGGAAGTGTAGGGGGTAGTGCTGGGGGTAGTGTACTAGGGTTTAGGTTATTTCAGTAGGGTAGTGCAATGGTGTTTGTGTAGTATTGGGGGTAGTTCTGGGGGTAGTGTTTTAGGGTTTAGGGTAGTGCAATTATGTTTGGGTAGTGTACGGGTAGTGCTGGGGTAGTGTTTTAGGGTTTAGGGTAGTGCAGTGGTGTTTGGGTAGTATAGCGGGTCGTACTGGGGATTGTGTTTTAGGGTTTAGGGTAGTGCAGTTGTGATTGTGTAGTGTAGGGGTCGTGCTGGGGGTAGTATTTTAGGGTTTAGAGTAGTGCAGTGGTGTTTGTGTGGTGTAGGGGGTCGTGCTGCGGTAAGTGTTTTAGGGTTTAAGGTAGTGCATTGGAGTTTGGGTAGTGTAGGGATCGTGATAGGGGTAGTGTTTTATGATTTAGGGTAGTGCAGTGGTCGTTGTGTAGTATAGGGGGTAGTGTTTTAGGGTTAAGGTTAGTGCTGTGGTGTTTGTATAGTGTAGGGGGTTGTGCTTTAGGGTTTAGGGTAGTGCAGTGATGTTTGGGTAGTGTAGGGGGTCGTGCTGGGGATAGTGTTTTGGGGTTTAGGGTAGTGTAGTTGAGTTTGTGTAGTGTAGGGGTCGTGCTGGGGGTAGTATTTTAGGGTTAAGGGTAGTGCAGTAGTGTTTGTGTGGTATAGGGGGTCGTGCTGGGGTATGTGTTTTAGGGTTTAAGGTAGTGCTTTGGAGTTTAGGTAGTGTGGGGGTCGGTATACGGGTAATGTTTTAGGATTTAGGGTAGTGCAGTGGTGGTTGTGTAGTGTAGGGGGTCATCCAGGGGGAGTGTTTTAGGGTTTAGGGTAGTGGAGTCGTGTTTGGGTAGTATAGGGGTATCGTGCTTTGGGTAGTGTTTTAGAGTTTAGGGTAGTGCAGTGGTGTTTGTTTGGTGTATGGGGTGATGCTAGGGGAAGTGTTTTAGGGTTTACGGTAGTGCAGTGGTGTTTTGGTAGTGTTGGGGTTCATGCTGGGGTAAGTGTTTTAGGGTCGTGGAGGGGTGTTTGGGTAACATAGGGGGTCATGCTGGGGGTAGTGTTTAGGGTTTAGGGTAGTGCAGTGGTGTTTGTGTGGTGTAGGGTGTTGTGCTGGGGTAAGTGTTTTAGGGTTTAGGGTAGTGCAGTGGTGTCTGGGTAGTGTAGGGGGTCTTGCTAGGGGTAGTGTTTTAGGGTCTAGGGTAGTGCAGTGGTGTTTGTTTGGTGGAGGGAGTCATGCTGGGGTAAGTGTTTTAGGGTTTATGGTTGTGCAGTGGTGTTTGGGTAGTGTAGGGGGTCATGCTAGGGGTAGTGTTTTAGGGTTTTCGGTAGTGCAGTGGTGTTTTGATAGTGTAGGGGGTTATGCTGGGGTAGTGTTTTAGGGTTTAGGGTAGTGCAGTGGTGCTTGTGTGGTGTAGGTTGTCGTGCTGGGGGTAGTGTTTTAGGGTTTAGGGTAGTACAGTGGTGTTTGGGAAGTGTAGGGGGTAGTGCTGGGGGTAGTGTTTTAGGGTTTAGGGTAGTGCAGTAGGGTAGTGCAGTGGTGTTTGCATAGTATTGGGGTAGTTTTGGGGGTAGTGTTTGAGGGTTTAGGGTAGTGCAGTTATGTTTGGGTAGTGTACGGGTTGTGCTGGGGGTAGTGTTTGAGGGTTTAGGGTAGTGCAGTGGTTGTTGGGTAGTGTAGGAGGTCGTGCTGAGGTAAGTGTTTTAGGGTTTAGGGTGATGCAGTGGTGTTTGGGAAGTGTAGGGGGTAGTGCTGGGGGTAGTGTACTAGGGTTAGGTTATTTCAGTAGGGTAGTGCAGTGGTGTTTGTGTAGTATTGGGGGTAGTTCTGGGGGTAGTGTTTTAGGGTTTAGGGTAGTGCAGTTATGTTTGGGTAGTGTACGGGTAGTGCTGGGGTAGTGTTTTAGGGTTTAGGGTAGTGCAGTGGTGTTTGGGTAGTATAGCGGGTCGTACTGGGGATTGTGTTTTAGGGTTTAGGGTAGTGCAGTTGTGATTGTGTAGTGTAGGGGTCGTGCTGGGGGTAGTATTTTAGGGTTTAGAGTAGTGCAGTGGTGTTTGTGTGGTGTAGGGTCTCGTGCTGGGGTAAGTGTTTTAGGGTTTAAGGTAGTGCATTGGAGTTTGGGTAGTGTAGGGATCGTGATAGGGGTAGTGTTTTAGGATTTAGGGTAGTGCAGTGGTGGTTGTGTAGTATAGGGGGTAGTGTTTTAGGGTTAAGGTTAGTGCTGTGGTGTTTGTATAGTGTAGGGGGTTGTGCTTTAGGGTTTAGGGTAGTGCAGTGATGTTTGGGTAGTGTAGGGGGTCGTGCTGGGGATAGTGTTTTGGGGTTTAGGGTAGTGTAGTTGAGTTTGTGTAGTGTAGGGGTTGTGCTGGGGGTAGTATTTTAGGGTTTAGGGTAGTGCAGTAGTGTTTGTGTGGTATAGGGGGTCGTGCTGGGGTATGTGTTTTAGGGTTTAAGGTAGTGCTTTGGAGTTTAGGTAGTGTGGGGGTCGTTATACGGGTAATGTTTTAGGATTTAGAGTAGTGCAGTGGTGGTTGTGTAGTGTAGGGGGTCGTGCTGGGGGTATTGTTTTAGGGTTTAGGGCAGTGCAGTGGTGTTTGGGTATTGTATAGAGTTGTGCTGATGATAGTGTTTTAGCGTTTAGGGTAGAGCAGTGGTGTTTGGGTAGTATAGGAGGTACTTCTGGGGGTAGTGTTTTTGGGTTTAGGGCAGAGCAGTGGTGTTTGGGTAGTGTAGGGGTCGTGATGGGGCTATTTTTGTAGGGTTTAGGGTAGTGCAGTGGTGTTTGTGTGATGTAGGGGGTTGTGCTGAGAGTAGATGTAGGGTTTAGGGTATTACAGTGGTGTTTGTGTAGTGTAGGTTGTCGTGCTGGGGGTAGTGTTTTAGGGTTTAGGGTAGTGCAGTGGTGTTTGGGAAGTGTAGGGGGTAGTGCTGGGGGGTAGTGTTTTAGGGCTTAGGGTAGTGCAGTAGCGTAGTGCAGTGGTGTTTGTGTAGTATTGGGGTAGTTCTGGGGGTAGTATTTTAGGGTTTAGTGTAGTGCAGATGTGTTTGTGTAGGGTAGGGTTCGTGCTGGGGGTAGTATTTTAGGGTTTAGGGTAGTGCAGTGGTGTTTGTGTGGTGTAGGGTTCGCGCTGGGGTAAGTGTTTTAAGGTTTAAGGTAGTGCATTGGAGTTTGGGTAGTGTAGGGATCGTTATAGGGGTAGTGTTTTAGGATTTAGGGTAGTGCAGTGGTGGTTGTGTAGTGTAGGGGGTCGCACAGGTGGTAGTGTTTTAGGGTTTAGGGTAGTGCAGTGGTGTTTGTGTAGTGTAGGGGGTAGTGTTTTAGGGTTTAGGTTAGTGCCATCGTGTTTGTGTAGTGTAAGGGGTTTTGCTGGGGGTAGTGTTTTAGGGTTTAGGGTAGTGCAGTGATGTTTGGGTAGTGTAGGGGGTCGTGCTGGGTGTAGTGTTTTAGGGTTTAGGGTAGTGCAGTGTTGCTTTTGTGGTGTAGGGGGTTGTGCTGAGGGTAGATGTAGGGTTTAGGGTAGTGAAGTGGTGTTTGTGTAGTGTAGGGGATCGTGCTGGGGTAGATTTATGGTTTAGGGTAGTGCAGTGGTGTTTGTGTAGTATAGGGGGTCGTGTTTTAGGGTTTAGGGTAGTGCAGTAGTGTTTCTGTAGTGTAGGGGGTCATGTTTTAGGTTTTAGGGTAGTGCAGTGGTGTTTGGGTAGTGTAGGGGGTTGTGCTGGGAGTAGTGTTTTAGGGTTTATGGTAGTGATGTGGTGTTTGGGTAGTGTAGGGTGTTGTGCTGCGGGTGGTGTTTAAGGGTTTAGGGTAGTGCAGTGATGTTGTGTAGTGTAGGGGGTTGTGCTGAGGGTAGATGTATGGTTTAGGGTAGTGCAGTGGTGTTTGTGTAGTGTAGGGGTTCATGCTAGGGGTAATGTTTTAAGGTGTACGGTAGAGCAGTGGTGTTTGTGTAGTGTAGGGGGTCATGCTGGGGATAGTGTTTTAGGGTTTTGGGTAGTGCAGTGGTGTTTGGGTAGTCTAGATTGTAGTGCTGGGGTAGTGTTTTAGGGTTTAGGGTAGTGCAGTGATGTTTGGATAGTGTAGGGTTTGTGCTGGGGGTAGTGTTTAAGGGTTTAGGGTAGTGCAGTGGTGTTTGTGTAGTATAGGGGGTCATATTTTAGGGTTTAGGGTAGTGCAGTTGTTTTTGGGTAGTGAAGGGGGTCGTGCTGGGGGTAGTGTTTCAGGGTTTAGGTCAGCACACTGGTGTTTTGGTAGTGTAGGGGGTAGTGCTGGGGTAGTGTTTTAGGGTTTAGGGTAGTGCAGTGGTGTATGTGTAGTGTAGGGGGTCTTAATGGGGGTAGTGTTTTAGGGTTTAGGGAAGTGCAGTGGTGTTTTCTTAGTGTAGGGGGTCAAGCTGGGGGTAGTGTTTTAGGGTTTAGGGTAGTGCATTGGTGTTTGTGTAGTGTAGTGGGTCATGTTTTAGGGTATAGGGTAGTGCAGTAGTGTTTGTGTAGTGTAGGGGGTACTGCTGTGTGTAGTGTTTTAGGGTTTAGGGTAGTACAGCAGGGTAGTGCAGTGGTATTTGTGTAATATTGGGGTTCCTTCTGGGGGTAGTGTTTTAGGGATTAGGGTAGTGCAGTTATGTTTGGGTAGTGTACGGTTAGTGCTGTGGGTAGTGTTTTGCAGTTTAGGGTAGTGCAGTGGTGTTTGGGTAGTGCAGGTGGTCATGCTGGGGGTAGTGTGTTAGGGTTTAGGGTAGTGCAGTTGAGTTTGTGTAGAATAGGGGTCGTGCTGGGGTAGTATTTTAGGGTTTAGCGTAGTGCAGTACTGTTTGCGTGGTGTAGGGGGTCGTGCTGGGGTATGTGTTTTAGGGTTTAAGGTAGTGCATTGGAGTTTGGGTAGTGTAGAGCTCGTTATAGGGGTAGTGTTTTAGGATTTAGGGTAGTGCAGTGGTGGTTGTGTAGTGTAGGGGGTCATGCTGGGGATAGATTTAGGGTTTAGGGTAATTCAGTGTTTGGATAGTGTAGGGGGTTGTGCTGCAGGTAGTGTTTTAGGGTTTCGGGCAGTGCAGTGGTGTTTTTGTAGTGTTGGGGGTCATGCTGGGGTTAGTGTTTTAGGGTTTAGGACAGTGCAGTGGTGTTTGGGTATTGTAGGGGGTTGAGCTGGGTATAGTGTTTTAGCGTTTAGGGTAGTGCAGTGGTGTTTGGGTAGTGTAGGGGGTCGTGCTGGGGGTATTGTTTTAGGGAAGTGCAGTGGTGTTTGGGTATTGTAGGGGGTTGTGCTGGGGATAGTGTTTTAGCGTTTAGGGTAGTGCAGTGGTGTTTGGGTATTGTAGGGGGTTGTGCTGGGGATAGTGTTTTAGGGTTTAGGGTAGTGAAGTGGTGTTTGTGTAGTGTAGGGGATCGTGCTGGGGTAGATTTATGGTTTAGGGTAGTGCAGTGGTGTTTGTGTAGTATAGGGGGTCGTGTTTTAGGGTTTAGGGTAGTGCAGTGGTGTTTCTGTAGTGTAGGGGGTCATGTTTTAGGTTTTAGGGTAGTGCAGTGGTGTTTGGGTAGTGTAGGGGGTTGTGCTGGGAGTAGTGTTTTAGGGTTTAGGGTAGTGCAGTGATGTTTGTGTAGTGTAGGGGGTTGTGCTGAGGGTAGATGTATGGTTTAGGGTGGTGCAGTGGTGTTTGTGTAGTGTAGGGGTTCGTGCTAGGGGTAATGTTTTAAGGTGTACGGTAGAGCAGTGGTGTTTGTGTAGTGTAGGGGGTCAAGCTGGGGATAGTGTTTTAGGGTTTTGGGTAGTGCAGTGTTGGTTGGGTAGTCTAGATTGTAGTGCTGGGGGTAGTGTTTTAGGGTTTAGGGTATTGCAGTGATGTTTGGATAGTGTAGGGTTTGTGCTGGGGATAGTGTTTAAGGGTTTAGGGTAGTGCAGTGGTGTTTGTGTAGTATAGGGGGTCATATTTTAGGGTTTAGGGTAGTGCAGTTGTTTTTGGGGAGTGAAGGGGGTCGTGCTGGGGGTATTGTTTCAGGGTTTAGGTCATCACACTGGTGTTTTGGTAGTGTAGGGGGTCGTGCTGGGGTAGTGTTTTAGGGTTTAGGGTAGTGCAGTGGTGTATGTGTAGTGTCGGGGGTCTTAATGGGGGTAGTGTTTTAGGGTTTAGGGAAGTGCAGTGGTGTTTTCTTAGTGCAGGGGGTCAAGCTGGTGGTAGTGTTTTAGGGTTTAGGGGAATGCATTGGTGTTTGTGTAGTGTAGTGGGTCATGTTTTAGGGTATAGGGTAGTGCAGTAGTGTTTGTGTAGTGTAGGGGGTACTGCTGTGTGTAGTGTTTTAGGGTTTAGGGTAGTGCAGTGGTATTTGTGTAATATTGGGGTTCCTTCTGGGGGTAGTGTTTTAGGGATTAGGGTAGTGCAGTTATGTTTGGGTAGTGTACAGTTAGTGCTGTGGGTAGTGTTTTGCAGTTTAGGGTAGTGCAGTGGTGTTTGGGTAGTGTAGGTGGTCATGCTGGGGGTAGTGTTTTAGGGTTTATGGTAGTGCAGTTGAGTTTGTGAAGAATAGGGGTCGTGCTGGGGTAGTATTTTAGGGTTTAGGGTAGTGCAGTACTGTTTGTGTGGTATAGGGGGTCATGCTTGGGTATGTGTTTTAGGGTTTAAGGTAGTGCATTGGAGTTTGGGTAGTGTAGAGGTCATTATAGGGGTAGTGTTTTAGGATTTAGGGTAGTGCAGTGGTGGTTGTGTAGTGTAGGGGGTCATGCTTGGGATAGATTTAGGGTTTAGGGTAATTCAGTGTTTGGATAGTGTAGGGGGTTGTGCTGCAGGTAGTGTTTTAGGGTTTCGGGCAGTGCAGTGGTGTTTGTGTAGTGTTGGGGGTCAAGCTGGGGTTAGTGTTTTAGGGTTTAGGGCAGTGCAGTGGTGTTTGGGTATTGTAGGGGGTTGAGCTGGGTATAGTGTTTTAGCGTTTAGGGTAGTGCAGTGGTGTTTGGGTAGTGTAAGGGGTCGTGCTTGGGGTATTGTTTTAGGGAAGTGCAGTGGTGTTTGGGTATTGTGGGGGGTTGTGCTGGGGATAGTGTTTTAGGGTTTAGGGTAGTGAAGTGGTGTTTGTGTAGTGTAGGGGATCGTGCTGGGGTAGATTTATGGTTTAGGGTAGTGCAGTGGTGTTTGTGTAGTAAAGGGGGTCATGTTTTAGGGTTTAGGGTAGTGCAGTGGTGTTTCTGTAGTGTAGGGGGTCATGTTTTAGGTTTTAGGGTAGTGCAGTGGTGTTTGGGTAGTGTAGGGGGTTGTGCTGGGAGTAGTGTTTTAGGGTTTATGGTAGTGATGTGGTGTTTGGGTAGTGTAGGGGGTTGTGCTGCGGGTGGTGTTTAAGGGTTTAGGGTAGTGCAGTGATGTTTGTGTAGTGTAGGGGGTTGTGCTGAGGGTAGATGTATGGTTTAGGGTGGTGCAGTGGTGTTTGTGTAGTGTAGGGGTTCGTGCTAGGGGTAATGTTTTAAGGTGTACGGTAGAGCAGTGGTGTTTGTGTAGTGTAGGGGTTCAAGCTGGGGATAGTGTTTTAGGGTTTTGGGTAGTGCAGTGTTGGTTGGGTAGTCTAGATTGTAGTGCTGGGGGTAGTGTTTTAGGGTTTAGGGTAGTGCAGTGATGTTTGGATAGTGTAGGGTTTGTGCTGGGGGTAGTGTTTAAGTGTTTAGGGTAGTGCAGTGGTGTTTGTGTAGTATAGGGGGTCATATTTTAGGGTTTAGGGTAGTGCAGTTGTTTTTGGGGAGTGAAGGGGGTTGTGCTGGGGGTATTGTTTCAGGGTTTAGGTCAGCACACTGGTGTTTTGGTAGTGTAGGGGGTCGTGCTGGGGTAGTGTTTTAGGGTTTAGGGTAGTGCAGTGGTGTATGTGTAGTGTAGTGGGTCATGCTGGGTGTAGTGTTTTAGGGTTTAGGGTAGTGCAGTGTTGCTTTTGTGGTGTAGGGGGTTGTGCTGAGGGTAGATGTAGGGTTTAGGGTAGTGCAGTGATGTTTGTGTAGTATAGGGGTCATGCTGGGGGTAGTGTTTTAGAGTTTAAGGTAGTGCATTAGAGTTTGGGTAGTGTAGGGATCGTTATAGGGGTAGTGTTCTAGGATTTAGGGTAGTGCAGTGGTGGTTGTGTAGTGTAGGGGGTCGCGCAGGGGGTAGTGTTTTAGGGTTTAGGGGAATGCATTGGTGTTTGTGTAGTGTAGTGGGTCATGTTTTAGGGTATAGGGTAGTGCAGTAGTGTTTGTGTAGTGTAGGGGGTACTGCTGTGTGTAGTGTTTTAGGGTTTAGGGTAGTGCAGTAGGGTAGTGCAGTGGTATCTGTGTAATATTGGGGTTCCTTCTGGGGTAGTGTTTTAGGGATTAGGGTAGTGCAGTTATGTTTGGGTAGTGTACAGTTAGTGCTGTGGGTAGTGTTTTGCAGTTTAGGGTAGTGCAGTGGTGTTTGGGTAGTGTAGGTGGTCATGCTGGGGGTAGTGTTTTAGGGTTTATGGTAGTGCAGTTGAGTTTGTGAAGAATAGGGGTCGTGCTGGGGTAGTATTTTAGGGTTTAGGGTAGTGCAGTACTGTTTGTGTGGTATAGGGGGTCATGCTTGGGTATGTGTTTTAGGGTTTAAGGTAGTGCATTGGAGTTTGGGTAGTGTAGAGGTCATTATAGGGATAGTGTTTTAGGATTTAGGGTAGTGCAGTGGTGGTTGTGTAGTGTAGGGGGTCATGCTGGGGGATAGATTTAGGGTTTAGGGTAATTCAGTGTTTGGATAGTGTAGGGGGTTGTGCTGCAGGTAGTGTTTTAGGGTTTCGGGCAGTGCAGTGGTGTTTGTGTAGTGTTGGGGGTCAAGCTGGGGTTAGTGTTTTAGGGTTTAGGGCAGTGCAGTGGTGTTTGGGTATTGTAGGGGGTTGAGCTGGGTATAGTGTTTTAGCGTTTAGGGTAGTGCAGTGGTGTTTGGGTAGTGTAAGGGGTCGTGCTGGGGGTATTGTTTTAGGGAAGTGCAGTGGTGTTTGGGTATTGTAGGGGGTTGTGCTGGGGATAGTGTTTTAGGGTTTAGGGTAGTGAAGTGGTGTTTGTGTAGTGTAGGGGATCGTGCTGGGGTAGATTTATGGTTTAGGGTAGTGCAGTGGTGTTTGTGTAGTATAGGGGGTCATGTTTTAGGGTTTAGGGTAGTGCAGTGGTGTTTCTGTAGTGTAGGGGGTCATGTTTTAGGTTTTAGGGTAGTGCAGTGGTGTTTGGGTAGTGTAGGGGGTTGTGCTGGGAGTAGTGTTTTAGGGTTTATGGTAGTGATGTGGTGTTTGGGTAGTGTAGGGGGTTGTGCTGCGGGTGGTGTTTAAGGGTTTAGGGTAGTGCAGTGATGTTTGTGTAGTGTAGGGGGTTGTGCTGAGGGTAGATGTATGGTTTAGGGTGGTGCAGTGGTGTTTGTGTAGTGTAGGGGTTCGTGCTAGGGGTAATGTTTTAAGGTGTACGGTAGAGCAGTGGTGTTTGTGTAGTGTAGGGGGTCAAGCTGGGGATAGTGTTTTAGGGTTTTGGGTAGTGCAGTGTTGGTTGGGTAGTCTAGATTGTAGTGCTGGGGGTAGTGTTTTAGGGTTTAGGGTAGTGCAGTGATGTTTGGATAGTGTAGGGTTTGTGCTGGGGGTAGTGTTTAAGGGTTTAGGGTAGTGCAGTGGTGTTTGTGTAGTATAGGGGGTCATATTTTAGGGTTTAGGGTAGTGCAGTTGTTTTTGGGGAGTGAAGGGGGTTGTGCTGGGGGTATTGTTTCAGGGTTTAGGTCAGCACACTGGTGTTTTGGTAGTGTAGGGGGTCGTGCTGGGGTAGGGTTTTAGGGTTTAGGGTAGTGCAGTGGTGTATGTGTAGTGTAGGGGGTCATGCTGGGTGTAGTGTTTTAGGGTTTAGGGTAGTGCAGTGTTGCTTTTGTGGTGTAGGGGGTTGTGCTGAGGGTAGATGTAGGGTTTAGGGTAGTGCAGTGATGTTTGTGTAGTATAGGGGTCATGCTGGGGGTAGTGTTTTAGAGTTTAAGGTAGTGCATTAGAGTTTGGGTAGTGTAGGGATCGTTATAGGGGTAGTGTTCTAGGATTTAGGGTAGTGCAGTGGTGGTTGTGTAGTGTAGGGGGTCGCGCAGGGGGTAGTGTTTTAGGGTTTAGGGGAATGCATTGGTGTTTGTGTAGTGTAGTGGGTCATGTTTTAGGGTATAGGGTAGTGCAGTAGTGTTTGTGTAGTGTAGGGGGTACTGCTGTGTGTAGTGTTTTAGGGTTTAGGGTAGTGCAGCAGGGTAGTGCAGTGGTATCTGTGTAATATTGGGGTTCCTTCTGGGGGTAGTGTTTTAGGGATTAGGGTAGTGCAGTTATGTTTGGGTAGTGTACAGTTAGTGCTGTGGGTAGTGTTTTGCAGTTTAGGGTAGTGCAGTGGTGTTTGGGTAGTGTAGGTGGTCATGCTGGGGGTAGTGTTTTAGGGTTTATGGTAGTGCAGTTGAGTTTGTGTAGTGTAGGGGTCGTGCTGGGGTTAGTATTTTAGGGTTAAGGGTAGTGCAGTAGTGTTTGTGTGGTGTAGGGGGTCATGCTTGGGTATGTGTTTTAGGGTTTAAGGTAGTGCATTGGAGTTTGGGTAGTGTAGAGGTCGTTATAGGGGTAGTGTTTTAGGATTTAGGGTAGTGCAGTGGTGGTTGTGTAGTGTAGGGGGTCATGCTGGGGATAGATTTAGGGTTTAGGGTAATTCAGTGTTTGGATAGTGTAGGGGGTTGTGCTGCAGGTAGTGTTTTAGGGTTTCGGGCAGTGCAGTGGTGTTTGGGTATTGTAGGGGGTTGAGCTGGGTATAGTGTTTTAGCGTTTAGGGTAGTGCAGTGGTGTTTGGGTAGTGTAAGGGGTCGTGCTGGGGGTATTGTTTTAGGGAAGTGCAGTGGTGTTTGGGTATTGTAGGGGGTTGTGCTGGGGATAGTGTTTTAGCGTTTAGGGTAGTGCAGTGGTGTTTGGGTATTGTAGGGGGTTGTGCTGGGGATAGTGTTTTAGGGTTTAGGGTAGTGCATTGGTGTTTGTGCAGTGTAGTGGGTCATGTTTTAGGGTATAGGGTAGTGCAGTAGTGTTTGTGTAGTGTAGGGGGTACTGCTGTGTGTAGGGTTTTAGGGTTTAGGGTAGTGCAGCAGGGTATTGCAGTGGTATTTGTGTAATATTGGGGTTCCTTCTGGGGGTAGTGTTTTAGGGATCAGGGTAGTGTAGTTATGTTTGGGTAGTGTACGGTTAGTGCTGTGGGTAGTGTTTTGCAGTTTAGGGTAGTGCAGTGGTGTTTGGGTAGTGCAGGTGGTCATGCTGGGGGTAGTGTTTTAGGGTTTAGGGTAATGCAGTTGAGTTTGTGTAGAATAGGGGTCGTGCTGGGGTAGTATTTTAGGGTTTAGGGTAGTGCAGTACTGTTTGTGTGGTGTAGGGGGTCATGCTGGGGTATGTGTTTTAGGGTTTAAGGTAGTGCATTGGAGTTTGGGTAGTGTAGAGTTTGTTATAGGGGTAGTGTTTTAGGATTTAGGGTAGTGCAGTGGTGGTTGTGTAGTGTAGGGGGTCATGCTGGGGATAGATTTAGGGTTTAGGGTAATTCAGTGTTTGGATAGTGTAGGGGGTCGTGCTGCAGGTAGTGTTTTAGGGTTTCGGGCAGTGCAGTGGTGTTTGTGTAGTGTTGGGGGTCATGCTGGGGTTAGTGTTTTAGGGTTTAGGGCAGTGCAGTGGTGTTTGGGTATTGTAGGGGGTTGAGCTGGGTATAGTGTTTTAGCGTTTAGGGTAGTGCAGTGGTGTTTGGGTAGTGTAGGGGGTCGTGCTGAGGGTATTGTTTTAGGGAAGTGCAGTGGTGTTTGGGTATTGTAGGGGGTTGTGCTGGGGATAGTGTTTTAGCGTTTAGGGTAGTGCAGTGGTGTTTGGGTATTGTAGGGGGTTGTGCTGGGGATAGTGTTTTAGGGTTTAGGGTAGTGAAGTGGTGTTTGTGTAGTGTAGGGGATCGTGGTGGGGTAGATTTATGGTTTAGGGTAGTGCAGTGGTGTTTGTGTAGTATAGGGGGGTCGTGTTTTAGGGTTTAGGGTAGTGCAGTGGTGTTTCTGTAGTGTAGGGGGTCATGTTTTAGGTTTTAGGGTAGTGCAGTGGTGTTTGGGTAGTGTAGGGGGTTGTGCTGGGAGTAGTGTTTTAGGGTTTATGGTAGTGATGTGGTGTTTGGGTAGTGTAGGGGGTTGTGCTGCGGGTGGTGTTTAAGGGTTTAGGGTAGTGCAGTGATGTTTGTGTAGTGTAGGGGGTTGTGCTGAGGGTAGATGTATGGTTTAGGGTAGTGCAGTGGTATTTGTGTAGTGTAGGGGTTCGTGCTAGGGGTAATGTTTTAAGGTGTACGGTAGAGCAGTGGTGTTTGTGTAGTGTAGGGGGTCAAGCTGGGGATAGTGTTTTAGGGTTTTGGGTAGTGCAGTGGTGTTTGGGTAGTCTAGATTTTAGTGCTGGGGGTAGTGTTTTAGGGTTTAGGGTAGTGCAGTGATGTTTGGATAGTGTAGGGTTTGTGCTGGGGGTAGTGTTTAAGGGTCTAGGGTAGTGCAGTGGTGTTTGTGTAGTATAGGGGTCATATTTTAGGGTTTAGGGTAGTGCAGTTGTTTTTGGGTAGTGAAGGGGGTCGTGCTGGGGGCATTGTTTCAGGGTTTAGGTCAGCACACTGGAGTTTAGGTAGTGTAGGGGTTCGTGCTGGGGTAGTGTTTTAGGGTTTAGGGTAGTGCAGTGGTGTATGTGTAGTGTAGGGGGTCTTAATGGGGGTAGTGTTTTAGGGTTTAGGGAAGTGCAGTGGTGTTTTCTTAGTGTAGGGGATCAAGCTGGGGGTAGTGTTTTAGGGTTTAGGGTAATGCATTGGTGTTTGTGTAGTGTAGTGGGTCATGTTTTAGGGTTTAGGGTAGTGCAGTAGTGTTTGTGTAGTGTAGAGGGTACTGCTGTGTGTAGTGTTTTAGGGTTTAGGGTAGTGCAGCAGGGTAGTGCAGTGGTATTTGTGTAATGTTGGGGTTCCTTCTGGGGGTAGTGTTTTAGGGATTAGGGTAGTGCAGTTATGTTTGGGTAGTGTACAGTTAGTGCTGTGGGTAGTGTTTTGCAGTTTAGGGTAGTGCAGTGGTGTTTGGGTAGTGTAGGGGGTTGTGCTGGGAGTAGTGTTTTAGGGTTTATGGTAGTGATGTGGTGTTTGGGTAGTGTAGGGGGTTGTGCTGCAGGTGGTGTTTAAGGGTTTAGGGTAGTGCAGTGATGTTTGTGTAGTGTAGGGGGTTGTGCTGAGGGTAGATGTATGGTTTAGGGTAGAGCAGTGGTGTTTGTGTAGTGTAGGGGGTCAAGCTGGGGATAGTGTTTTAGGGTTTTGGGTAGTGCAGTGGTGTTTGGATAGTCTAGATTGTAGTGCTGGGGGTAGTGTTTTAGGGTTTAGGGTAGTGCAGTGATGTTTGGATAGTGTAGGGTTTGTGCTGGGGGTAGTGTTTAAGGGTCTAGGGTAGTGCAGTGGTGTTTGTGTAGTATAGGGGGTCATATTTTAGGGTTTAGGGCAGTGCAGTGGTGTTTGGGTATTGTAGGGGGTTGTGCTGGGGATAGTGTTTTAGCGTTTAGGGTAGTGCAGTGGTGTTTGGGTATTGTAGGGGGTTGTGCTGGGGATAGTGTTTTAGCGTTTAGGGTAGTGCAGTGGTGTTTGGGTATTGTAGGGGGTTGTGCTGGGGATAGTGTTTTAGGGTTTAGGGTAGTGAAGTGGTGTTTGTGTAGTGTAGGGGATCGTGCTGGGGTAGATTTATGGTTTAGGGTAGTGCAGTGGTGTTTGTGTAGTATAGGGGTCGTGTTTTAGGGTTTAGGGTAGTGCAGTGGTGTTTCTGTAGTGTAGGGGGTCATGTTTTAGGTTTTAGGGTAGTGCAGTGGTGTTTGGGTAGTGTAGGAGGTTGTGCTGGGAGTAGTGTCTTAGGGTTTATGGTAGTGATGTGGTGTTTGGGTAGTGTAGGGGGTTGTGCTGCGGTGGTGTTTAAGGGTTTAGGGTAGTGCAGTGATGTTTGTGTAGTGTAGGGGGTTGTGCTGAGGGTAGATGTATGGTTTAGGGTAGTGCAGTGGTGTTTGTGTAGTGTAGGGGTTCGTGCTAGGGGTAATGTTTTAAGGTGTACGGTAGAGCAGTGGTGTTTGTGTAGTGTATTGGGTCATGCTGGGGATAGTGTTTTAGGGTTTTGGGTAGTGCAGTGGTGTTTGGGTAGTCTAGATTGTAGTGCTGGGGGTAGTGTATGTGTAGTGTAAGGGGTCTTAATGGGGGTAGTGTTTTAGGGTTTAGGGAAGTGCAGTGGTGTTTTCTTAGTAGAGGGGGTCAAGCTGGGGGTAGTGTTTTAGGGTTTAGGGTAGTGCATTGGTGTTTGTGTAGTACTGGGGGTAGTTCTGGGGGTAGTGTTTTAGGGTTTAGGGTAGTGCAGTTATGTTTGGGTAGTGTACAGGTAGTGCTGTGGGTAGTGTTTTGTGGTTTAGGGTAGTACAGTGGTGTTTGGGTAGTGTAGGGGGTACTGCTGTGTGTGTTGTTTTAGGGTCTAGGGTATTGCAGTAGGGTAGTGCAGTGGTTTTTGTGTAGTACTGGGGGTAGTTCTGGGGTAGTGTTTTAGGGTTTAGGGTAGTGCAGTTATGTTTGGGTAGTGTACGGGTAGTGCTGTGGGTAGTGTTTTGTGGTTTAGGGTAGTACAGTGGTGTTTGGGTAGTGTAGGGGGTCATGCTGGGGTAGTGTTTTAGGGTTTAAGTTAGTGTAGTTGAGTTTGTGTAGTGTAGGGGTCGTGCTGGGGTAGTATTTTAGGGTTTAGGGTAGTGCAGTAGTGCTTGTGTGGTGTAGGGGGTCGTGCTGGGATATGTGTTTTAGGGTTTAAGGTAGTGCAGTGGTGTTTGTGTAGTGTTGGGGGTAGAGTTTTAGGGTTTAGGTTAGTGCTGTGGTGTTTGTGTAGTGAAGTGGGTTGTGCTGGGGGTAGTGTTTTAGGGTTTAGGGTAGTGCAGTGGTGTTTGTGTAGTGTTGGGGGTCGTATTTTAGGGTTTAGGGTAGTGCAGTGATGTTTGGGTAGTCTAGGGGGTCGTGCTGGGGTAGTGTTTTTGGGTTTACTGTAGTGCTGTTGTGTTTGGGTATTGAAGAGGGTTGAGCTGGGTTTAGGGTTTTACGGTTTAGGGTAGTACAGTGATGTTTGTGTGCTGTAGGGGGTCGTGCTTGTGGTAGTGTTTTAGGGTTTTGGGTAGTGCAGTGGTATTTGTGTAGTATAGAGGTTCGTGCTGGGGTAGTGTTTTAGGGTTTAGGGTAGTGCAGTGGTTTTTTGGTGGTGTGGGGGATCGTGCTGGGCATAGTGTTTCAGGGTTTAGAGTAGCGCAGTGGTGTTTGTTTAGTGTAGGAGGTCTTGCTGGGGGTAGTGTTTTAGGGTTTAGAGTATTGCAGTGGTATTTGTGTAGTGTAGGGAGTCAAGCTGGGGGTAGTGTTTTAGGGTTTAGGGTGGTGCAGTGGTGTTTGTGGAGTGTAGGGGGTCATGCTGGGGCTAGATTTAGGGTTTAGGGTAATGCATTGGTGTTTGGGTAGTGTAGGGGGCTTGCTGCAGGTAGTGTTTTAGGGTTCAGTGCAGTGATGTTTGTGTAATGTAGGGGGTCATGCTGGGGTAGTGTTTTAGGGTTTAGGGCAGTGCAGATGTGTTTGGGTAGTGTAGGGGGTCATGCTGGGGTTCGTGTTTTAGGGTTTAGGGCAGTGCAGTGGTGTTTGTGTAGTGTAGGGGGTCGTGCTGGGGGTATTGTTTTAGGGTTTAGGGCAGTGCAGTGGTGTTTGGGTATTGTATAGAGTTGTGCTGATGATAGTGTTTTAGCGTTTAGGGTAGAGCAGTGGTGTTTGGGTAGTATAGGAGGTACTTCTGGGGGTAGTGTTTTTGGGTTTAGGGCAGAGCAGTGGTGTTTGGGTAGTGTAGGGGTCGTGATGGGGCTATTTTTGTAGGGTTTAGGGTAGTGCAGTGGTGTTTGTGTGATGTAGGGGGTTGTGCTGAGAGTAGATGTAGGGTTTAGGGTATTACAGTGGTGTTTGTGTAGTGTAGGTTGTCGTGCTGGGGGTAGTGTTTTAGGGTTTAGGGTAGTGCAGTGGTGTTTGGGAAGTGTAGGGGGTAGTGCTGGGGGGTAGTGTTTTAGGGCTTAGGGTAGTGCAGTAGCGTAGTGCAGTGGTGTTTGTGTAGTATTGGGGTAGTTCTGGGGGTAGTATTTTAGGGTTTAGTGTAGTGCAGATGTGTTTGTGTAGGGTAGGGTTCGTGCTGGGGGTAGTATTTTAGGGTTTAGGGTAGTGCAGTGGTGTTTGTGTGGTGTAGGGTTCGCGCTGGGGTAAGTGTTTTAAGGTTTAAGGTAGTGCATTGGAGTTTGGGTAGTGTAGGGATCGTTATAGGGGTAGTGTTTTAGGATTTAGGGTAGTGCAGTGGTGGTTGTGTAGTGTAGGGGGTCGCACAGGTGGTAGTGTTTTAGGGTTTAGGGTAGTGCAGTGGTGTTTGTGTAGTGTAGGGGGTAGTGTTTTAGGGTTTAGGTTAGTGCCATCGTGTTTGTGTAGTGTAAGGGGTTTTGCTGGGGGTAGTGTTTTAGGGTTTAGGGTAGTGCAGTGATGTTTGGGTAGTGTAGGGGGCCGTGCTGGGTGTAGTGGTTTTGGGTTTAGGGTAGTGCTGTTGTATTTGGGTTGTGAAGGGGGTTGTGCTGGGTGAAGGGTTTTAGGATTTAGGGTCGTTCAGTGGTGTTTATGTAGTGTAGGGGGTCGTGCTTCGGGTAGTGTTTTAGAGTTTTGGGTAGTGCAGTGGTGTTTGTGTAGTATAGGGGTTTATGCTGGGGTAGTGTTTTTAGGGTTTAGGGTAGTACAGTAGTGTTTGTGTAGTGTATGGGGTCATGCTGGGGGTATTGTTTTAGGGTTTAGGGCAGTGCAGTGGTGTTTGGGTATTGTAGGGGGTTGTGCTGGGGATAGTGTTTTAGCGTTTAGGGTAGTGCAGTGGTGTTTGGGTAGTGTAGGGGGTACAGCTGGGGGTAGTGGTCTAGGGTTTAGGGTAGTGTAGTGGTGTTTGTGTAGTACTGGGGTAGTTCTGGGGGTAGTGTTTTAGGGTTTAGGGTAGAGCAGTGGTGTTTGGGTAGTATAGGGGTTGTGCTGGGGGTAGTGTTTTAGGGTAGTGCAGTGGTGTTTGTGTACTGTAGGGGTTGTGCTCGGGGTAGTATTTTAGGGTTTAGGGTAGTGCAGTGGTGTTTGGGTAGTGTAGGGGGTACAGCTGGGGGTGGTGTTCTAGGGTTTAGGGTAGTGCAGTGGTGTTTGTGTAGTATTGGGGGTAGTTCTGGGGGTAGTGTTTTAGGGTTTAGGGTAGAGCAGTGGTGTTTGTGTAGTGTAGGGGTTGTGCTGGGGTAGTGTTTTAGGGTTTAGGGTAGTGCAGTTATGTTTGGGTTGTGTACAGGTAGTGATGGGGGTAGTGCTTTATGGTTTAGGGTAGTGCAGTGGTGTTTGGGTAGTGTAGGGGGTCATGCTGGGGGTAGTGTTTTAGGGTTTAGGGTAGTGCAGTTGAGTTTGCGTAGTGTAGGGGTCGTGCTGGGGGTAGTATTTTAGGGTTTAGGGTAGTGCAGTAGTGTTTGTGTGGTGTAGGGGGTCATGTTGGGGTATGTGTTTTAGGGTTTAGGGTAGTGCAGTGGTGTTTGTATAGTGTAGGGGGTCGTGTTTTAGGGTTTAGGGTAGTGCAGTGATGTTTGGGTAGTGTAGTGGGTCGTGCTGGGATAGTGTTTTAGGGTTTAGGGTAGTGCTGTTGTGTTTGGGTATTGAAGAGGGTTGTGCTGGGTGTAGGGTTTTAGGGTTTAGGGTAGTACAGTGGTGTTTGTGTGGTGTTTGGGATTATGCTTGTGGTAGTGTTTTAGGGTTGTGGGTAGTGCAGTGGTATTTGTGTAGTATAGGGGTTTATGCTGGGGGTAGTGTTTTAGGGTTTAGGGTAGTTCAATAGTGTTTGTGTAGTATAGGAATTCGTGCTGGGGTAGTGTTTTAGGGTTTAGGGTAGTGCAGTGGTTTTTTGGTGGTGTAGGGAGTCGTGCTGGGCGTAGTGTTTTAGGGTTTAGGGTAGCGCAGTGGTGTTTGTGTAGTGTAGGGGGTCTTGCTGGGGGTAGTGTTTTAGGGTTTAGAGTAGTGCAGTGGTGTTTGTGTAGTGTAGGGAGTGAAGCTGGGGGTAGTGTTTTAGGGTTTAGGGTAGTGCAGTGGTGTTTGTGTAGTGTAGTGGTCATACTGGGGCTAGATTTAGGGTTTAGGGTAATGCATTGGTGTTTGGGTAGTGTAGGGGGTCTTGCTGCAGGTAGTGTTTTTGGGTTCAGCGCAGTGATGTTTGTATGTAGGGGGTCATGCTGGGGGTAGTGTTTTTGGGTTTAGGTCAGAGCAGTGGTGTTTGGGTAGTGTAGGGGTCGTGATGGGGGTAGTGTTGTAGGGTTTAGGGTAGTGCAGTGGTGTTTGTGTAATGTAGGGTGTCATGCTGGGGTAGTGTTTTAGGGTTTAGGGCAGTGCAGTTGTGCTTGGGTAGTGTAGGGGTTTTGCTGAGGTTCGTGTTTTAGGGTTTAGGGCAGTGCAGTGGTGTTTGTGTAGTGTAGGGGTCGTGCTGGGGGTATTGTTTTAGGGTTTAGGGCAGGACAGTGGTGTTTGGTGGAGGGAGTCGTGCTGGGGTAAGTGTTTTAGGGTTTAGGGTTGTGCAGTGGTGTTTGGGTAGTGTAGGGGGTCATGCTAGGGGTAGTGTTTTAGGGTTTTCGGTAGTGCAGTGGTGTTTTGATAGTGTAGGGGGTTATGCTGGGGTAGTGTTTTAGGGTTTAGGGTAGTGCAGTGGTGCTTGTGTGGTGTAGGTTATCGTGCTGGGGGTAGTGTTTTAGGGTTTAGGGTAGTACAGTGGTGTTTGGGAAGTGTAGGGGGTAGTGCTGGGGGTAGTGTTTTAGGGTTTAGGGTAGTGCAGTAGGGTAGTGCAGCGGTGTTTGCATAGTATTGGGGTAGTTTTGGGGGTAGTGTTTGAGGGTTTAGTGTAGTGCAGTTATGTTTGGGTAGTGTCCAGGTTGTGCTGGGGGTAGTGTTTTAGGGTTTAGGGTAGTGCAGTGGTGTTTGGGTAGTGTAGGGGGTCGTGCTGAGGTAAGTGTTTTAGGGTTTAGGCTAGTGCAGTGGTGTTTGGGAAGTGTAGGGGGTAGTGCTGGGGGTAGTGTACTAGGGTTTAGGTTATTTCAGTAGGGTAGTGCAATGGTGTTTGTGTAGTATTGGGGGTAGTTCTGGGGGTAGTGTTTTAGGGTTTAGGGTAGTGCAATTATGTTTGGGTAGTGTACGGGTAGTGCTGGGGTAGTGTTTTAGGGTTTAGGGTAGTGCAGTGGTGTTTGGGTAGTATAGCGGGTCGTACTGGGGATTGTGTTTTAGGGTTTAGGGTAGTGCAGTTGTGATTGTGTAGTGTAGGGGTCGTGCTGGGGGTAGTATTTTAGGGTTTAGAGTAGTGCAGTGGTGTTTGTGTGGTGTAGGGGGTCGTGCTGCGGTAAGTGTTTTAGGGTTTAAGGTAGTGCATTGGAGTTTGGGTAGTGTAGGGATCGTGATAGGGGTAGTGTTTTATGATTTAGGGTAGTGCAGTGGTCGTTGTGTAGTATAGGGGGTAGTGTTTTAGGGTTAAGGTTAGTGCTGTGGTGTTTGTATAGTGTAGGGTGTTGTGCTTTAGGGTTTAGGGTAGTGCAGTGATGTCTGGGTAGTGTAGGGGGTCGTGCTGGGGATAGTGTTTTGGGGTTTAGGGTAGTGTAGTTGAGTTTGTGTAGTGTAGGGGTCGTGCTGGGGGTAGTATTTTAGGGTTAAGGGTAGTGCAGTAGTGTTTGTGTGGTATAGGGGGTCGTGCTGGGGTATGTGTTTTAGGGTTTAAGGTAGTGCTTTGGAGTTTAGGTAGTGTGGGGGTCGGTATACGGGTAATGTTTTAGGATTTAGGGTAGTGCAGTGGTGGTTGTGTAGTGTAGGGGGTCATCCAGGGGGAGTGTTTTAGGGTTTAGGGTAGTGGAGTCGTGTTTGGGTAGTATAGGGGTATCGTGCTTTGGGTAGTGTTTTAGAGTTTAGGGTAGTGCAGTGGTGTTTGTTTGGTGTATGGGGTGATGCTAGGGGAAGTGTTTTAGGGTTTACGGTAGTGCAGTGGTGTTTTGGTAGTGTTGGGGTTCATGCTGGGGTAAGTGTTTTAGGGTCGTGGAGGGGTGTTTGGGTAACATAGGGGGTCATGCTGGGGGTAGTGTTTAGGGTTTAGGGTAGTGCAGTGGTGTTTGTGTGGTGTAGGGTGTTGTGCTGGGGTAAGTGTTTTAGGGTTTAGGGTAGTGCAGTGGTGTCTGGGTAGTGTAGGGGGTCTTGCTAGGGGTAGTGTTTTAGGGTCTAGGGTAGTGCAGTGGTGTTTGTTTGGTGGAGGGAGTCATGCTGGGGTAAGTGTTTTAGGGTTTATGGTTGTGCAGTGGTGTTTGGGTAGTGTAGGGGGTCATGCTAGGGGTAGTGTTTTAGGGTTTTCGGTAGTGCAGTGGTGTTTTGATAGTGTAAGGGGTTATGCTGGGGTAGTGTTTTAGGGTTTAGGGTAGTGCAGTGGTGCTTGTGTGGTGTAGGTTGTCGTGCTGGGGGTAGTGTTTTAGGGTTTAGGGTAGTACAGTGGTGTTTGGGAAGTGTAGGGGGTAGTGCTGGGGGTAGTGTTTTAGGGTTTAGGGTAGTGCAGTAGGGTAGTGCAGTGGTGTTTGCATAGTATTGGGGTAGTTTTGGGGGTAGTGTTTGAGGGTTTAGGGTAGTGCAGTTATGTTTGGGTAGTGTACGGGTTGTGCTGGGGGTAGTGTTTGAGGGTTTAGGGTAGTGCAGTGGTTGTTGGGTAGTGTAGGAGGTCGTGCTGAGGTAAGTGTTTTAGGGTTTAGGGTGATGCAGTGGTGTTTGGGAAGTGTAGGGGGTAGTGCTGGGGGTAGTGTACTAGGGTTAGGTTATTTCAGTAGGGTAGTGCAGTGGTGTTTGTGTAGTATTGGGGGTAGTTCTGGGGGTAGTGTTTTAGGGTTTAGGGTAGTGCAGTTATGTTTGGGTAGTGTACGGGTAGTGCTGGGGTAGTGTTTTAGGGTTTAGGGTAGTGCAGTGGTGTTTGGGTAGTATAGCGGGTCGTACTGGGGATTGTGTTTTAGGGTTTAGGGTAGTGCAGTTGTGATTGTGTAGTGTAGGGGTCGTGCTGGGGGTAGTATTTTAGGGTTTAGAGTAGTGCAGTGGTGTTTGTGTGGTGTAGGGTCTCGTGCTGGGGTAAGTGTTTTAGGGTTTAAGGTAGTGCATTGGAGTTTGGGTAGTGTAGGGATCGTGATAGGGGTAGTGTTTTAGGATTTAGGGTAGTGCAGTGGTGGTTGTGTAGTATAGGGGGTAGTGTTTTAGGGTTAAGGTTAGTGCTGTGGTGTTTGTATAGTGTAGGGGGTTGTGCTTTAGGGTTTAGGGTAGTGCAGTGATGTTTGGGTAGTGTAGGGGGTCGTGCTGGGGATAGTGTTTTGGGGTTTAGGGTAGTGTAGTTGAGTTTGTGTAGTGTAGGGGTTGTGCTGGGGGTAGTATTTTAGGGTTTAGGGTAGTGCAGTAGTGTTTGTGTGGTATAGGGGGTCGTGCTGGGGTATGTGTTTTAGGGTTTAAGGTAGTGCTTTGGAGTTTAGGTAGTGTGGGGGTCGTTATACGGGTAATGTTTTAGGATTTAGAGTAGTGCAGTGGTGGTTGTGTAGTGTAGGGGGTCATCCAGGGGGAGTGTTTTAGGGTTTAGGGTAGTGGAGTCGTGTTTGGGTAGTATAGGGGGGTCGTGATTTGGGTAGTGTTTTAGAGTTTAGGGTAGTGCAGTGGTGTTTGTTTGGTGTATGGAGTGATGCTAGGGGAAGTGTTTTAGGGTTTACGGTAGTGCAGTGGTGTTTTGGTAGTGTTGGGGTTCATGCTGGGGTAAGTGTTTTAGGGTTTAGGGTAGTGGAGTGGTGTTTGGGTAGTATAGGGGGTCATGCTGGGGGTAGTGTTTTAGGGTTTAGGGTAGTGCAGTGGTGTTTGTGTGGTGTAGGGTGTTGTGCTGGGGTAAGTGTTTTAGGGTTTAGGGTAGTGCAGTGGTGTCTGGGTAGTGTAGAGGGTCTTGCTAGGGGCAGTGTTTTAGGGTCTGGAGTAGTGCAGTGGTGTTTGTTTGGTGGAGGGAGTCGTGCTGGGGTAAGTGTTTTAGGGTTTAGGGTTGTGCAGTGGTGTTTGGGTAGTGTAGGGGGGTCATGCTAGGGGTAGTGTTTTAGGGTTTTCGGTAGTGCAGTGGTGTTTTGATAGTGTAGGGGGTTATGCTGGGGTAGTGTTTTAGGGTTTAGGGTAGTATAGTGGTGTTTGGGAAGTGTAGGGGTAGTGCTGGGGGTAGTATTTTAGGGTTTAGGGTAGTGCAGTAGGTTAGTGCAGTGGTGTTTGCATAGTATTGGGGGTAGTGTTTTAGGGTTTAGGGTAGTGCAGTTATATTTGGGTAGTGTACGGGTTGTGCTGGGGGTAGTGTTTTAGGGTTTAGGGTAGTGCAGTGGTGTTTGGGTAGTGTAGGGGGTCGTGCTGAGGTAAGTGTTTTAGGGTTTAGGGTAGTGCAATGGTGTTTGGGAAGTGTAGGGGGTAGTGCTGGGGGTAGTGTACTAGGGTTTAGGGAAGAGCAGTGGTGTTTGGGTAGTGTAGGGGTCATGATGGGGGTAGTGTTGCAGGGTTTAGGGTTGTGCAGTGGTGTTTGTGTAATGTAGGGTGTCATGCTGGGGGTAGTGTTTTAGGGCTTAGGGCAGTGCAGTTGTGCTTGGGTAGTGTAGGGGTTGTGCTGAGGTTCGTGTTTTAGGGTTTAGGGCAGTGCAGTGGTGTTTGTGTAGTCTAGGGGGTCGTGCTGGGGGTATTGTTTTAGGGTTTAGGGCATGACAGTGGTGTTTGGGTATTGTAGGGGGTTGTGCTGGGGATAGTGTTTTAGCGTTTAGGGTAGTGCAGTGGTGTTTGGGTAGTGTAGGGGGTACAGCTGAGGGTAGTGTTCTAGGGTTTAGGGTTGTGTAGTGGTGTTTGTGTAGTATTGGGGTAGTTCTGGGGGTAGTGTTTTAGGGTTTAGGGTAGAGCAGTGGTGTTTGGGTAGTGTAGGGGTTGCGCTGGGGGTAGTGTTTTAGGGTTTAGGGTAGTGTGTTTGTGTTTGGATAGTTTAGGGGGTCATGCTAGGGGAAGTGTTTTAGGGTTTAGGGAAGTGCAGTGGTGTTTTGGTAGTGTAGGGTGTCATGCTGGGGGTAGTGTTTTAGGGTTTAGAGTAGTGCAGTGTTGCTTTTGTGGTGTAGGGGGTTGTGCTGAGGGTAGATGTAGGGTTTAGGGTAGTGCAGTGATGTTTGTGTAGTATAGGGGTCATGCTGGGGGTAGTGTTTTAGGGTTTAGGGTAGTGCAATGGTGTTTGGGAAGTGTAGGGGGTAGTGCTGTGGGTAGTGCTTTAGGGTTTAGGGTAGTGCAGTGATGTTTGGATCGTGTAGGGGGTTGTGCTGGGGTTAGTGTTTAAAGGTTTAGGGTAGTGCAGTGGTGTTTGTGAAGTGTAGGGGATCTTAATCGGGGTAGTATTTTACGGTTTAGGGTAGTGCAGTCATGTTTGTTTAGAGTAGGGGGTCAAGCTGAGGTAGTGTTTTAGGGATTAGGGTCGTGCAGTGGTGTTTGTGTAGTGTAGGGGGTCATGTTTTCATGAATAGGGTAGTGCAGTGGTGTTTTTGTTGTTTTGGGGGTAGTTCTGGGGTTATCATTGTAGGGTTTAGGGTACTACAGTGGTGTTTGAGTAGTGTACAGGTAGTGCTGCTTGGTAGTGTTTTAGGGTTTAGGGTAGTGCACTGTTTTTGGGTAGTGTAGGGGGTCATGCTGGGGGTAGTGTTTTAGGGTTTAGGGTAGTACAGTTGTGTTTGTGTAGTGTAGGGTTCGTGCTGGGGGTAGTGTTTTAGGGTTTAGGGTAGTGCAGTGGTGTTTGTGTGATATTGGGTTCTTGCTGGGGTAATTGTTTTAGGGTTTAGGGAAGTGGAGTGGTGTTTGGGTAGTATATGGGGTCGTACTGGGGGTTGTGTTTTAGCGTTTAGGGCAGTGCAGTGGTGTTTGTGTAGTGTAGGGGTCGTGCTGGGGGTATTGTTTTAGGGTTTAGGGCAGGACAGTGGTGTTTGGGTATTGTAGGGGGTTGTGCTGGGGAAAGTGTTTTAGCGTTTAGGGTAGTGCAGTGGTGTTTGGGTAGTGTAGGGGGTACAGCTGAGGGTAGTGTTCTAGGGTTTAGGGTAGTGTAGTGGTGTTTGTGTAGTATTGGGGGTAGTTCTGGGGTTAGTGTTTTAGGGTTTAGGGTAGAGCAGTGGTGTTTGGGTAGTGTAGGGGTTGTGCTGGGGGTAGTGTTTTAGGGTTTAGGGTAGTGCAGTGGTGTTTGTGTGGTGTAGGGGGTCTTGTTGGGGTAAGTGTTTTAGGGTTTAGGGTAGTGGAGTGTTGTTTGGGTGGTATAGGGGGTCGTGCTGGGGGTAGTGTTTTAGAGTTTAGGGTATTGCAGTGGTGTTTGTTTGGTGTAGAGGGTCGTGCTGGGGTAAGTGTTGTAGGGTTTAGGGTAGTGCGTTTGTGTTTGGATAGTGTAGGGGTCATGCTGGGGGTAGTGTTTTAGGGTTTAGGGTTGTGCAGTGTTGCTTTTGTGGTGTAGGGGGTTGTGCTGAGGGTAGATGTAGGGTTTAGGGTAGTACAGTGATGTTTGTGTAGTATAGGGGTCATGCTGGGGGTTGTGTTTTAGGGTTTAGGGTAGTGCAATGGTGTTTGGGAAATGTAGGGGGTAGTGCTGGGGGTAGTGCTTTAGGGTTTAGGGTAGTGCAGTGGTGTTTGTGAAGTGTAGGGGATCTTAATGGGGTAGTGTTTTACGGTTTAGGGTAGTGCAGTCATGTTTGTTTAGAGTAGGGGGTCAAGCTGAGGTAGTGTTTTAGGGATTAGGGTCATGCAGTGGTGTTTGTGTAGTGTAGGGGGTCATGTTTTCAGGAATAGGGTAGTACAGTGGTGTTTGAGTTGTTTTGGGGTAGATCTGAGGTTAGCATTGTAGGGTGTAGGGTACTACAGTGGTGTTTGAGTAGTGTACTGGTAGTGCTGCTTGGTAGTGTTTTAGGGTTTAGGGTAGTGCACTGTTTTTGGTTAGTGTAGGGGGTCATGCTGGGGGTAGTGTTTTAGGGTTTAGGGTAGTGCAGTTGTGTTTGTGTAGTATAGGAGTCGTGCTGGGGGTAGTGTTTTAGGGTTTAGGGTAGTGCAGTGGTGTTTGTGTGATGTTGGGGTCTTGCTGGGGTAATTGTTTTAGGGTTTAGGGAAGTAGAGTGGTGTTTGGGTAGTATATGGGGTCGTACTGGGGGTTGTGTTTTAGGGTTTAGGGTAGTGCAGTTGTGTTTGTGTGGTATAGGGGGTCGTACTGGGGTAAGAGTTTTGGGGTTTACAGTAGTGCAGTGGTGTTTTGGTAGTGTAGGGGGTCATGCTGGGGGTAGTGTTTTAGGGTTTAGGGTAGTGCAGTGATGCTTTTGTGGTGTAGGGGGTTGTGCTGAGGGTAGATGTAGGGTTTAGGGTAGTGCAGTGATGTTTGTGTAGTATAGGGTTCATGCTGGGGGTAGTGATTTAGGGTTTAGGGTAGTGCAGTGATGTTTGGATCGTGTAGGGGGTTGTGCTGGGGGTAGTGTTTAAAGGTTTAGGGTAGTGCAGTGGTGTTTTTGAAGTGTAGGGGATCTTAATGGGGGTAGTGTTTTACGGTTTAGGGTAGTGCAGTCATGTTTGTTTAGAATAGGGGGTCAAGCTGAGGTAGTGTTTTAGGGATTAGGGTCGTGCAGTGGTGTTTGTGTAGTGTAGGGGTTCATGCTTTCAGGAATAGGGTAGTGCAGTGGTGTTTGTGTTGTTTTGGGGGTAGTTCTGGGGTTATCATTGTAGGGTTTAGGGTACTACAGTGGTGTTTGAGTAGTGTACTGGTAGTGCTGCTTGGTAGTGTTTTAGGGTTTAGGGTAGTGCACTGTTTTTGGGTAGTGTAGGGGGTCATGCTGGGGGTAGTGTTTTAGGGTTTAGGGTAGTACAGTTGTGTTTGTGTAGTGTAGGGGTCGTGCTGGGGGTAGTGTTTTAGGGTTTAGGGTAGTGTAGTGGTTGTTGTGTGATGTTGGCGTCTTGCTGGGGTAATTGTTTTAGGGTTTAGGGAAGTGGAGTGGTGTTTGGGTAGTATATGGGGTCGTACTGAGGGTTGTGTTTTAGGGTTTAGGGCAGGACAGTGGTGTTTGGGTATTGTAGGGGGTACAGCTGAGGGTAGTGTTCTAGGGTTTAGGGTAGTGTAGTAGTGTTTGTGTAGTATTGGGGGTAGTTCTGGGGTTAGTGTTTTAGGGTTTAGGGCAGGACAGTGGTGTTTGGGTAGTGTAGGGGGTACAGCTGAGGGTAGTGTTCTAGGGTTTAGGGTAGTGTAGTGGTGTTTGTGTAGTATTGGGGGTAGTTCTGGGTTTAGTGTTTTAGGGTTTAGGGTAGAGCAGTGGTGTTTGGGTAGTGTAGGGGTTGTGCTGGGGGTAGTGTTTTAGGGTTTAGGGTAGTGCAGTGGTGTTTGTGTGGTGTAGGGGGTCTTGTTGGGGTAAGTGTTTTAGGGTTTAGGGTAGTGGAGTGTTGTTTGGGTAGTATAGGGGGTCGTGCTGGGGGTAGTGTTTTAGAGTTTAGGGTAGTGCAGTGGTGTTTGTTTGGTGTAGAGGGTCGTGCTGGGGTGCGTGTTGTAGGGTTTAGGGTAGTGCGTTTGTGTTTGGATAGTGTAGGGGGTCATGCTAGGGGAAGTGTTTTAGGGATTACGGTAGTGCAGTGGTGTTTTGGTAGTGTAGGGGGTCATGCTGGGGGTAGTGTTTTAGGGTTTAGGGTTGTGCAGTGTTGCTTTTGTGTTGTAGGGGGTTGTGCTGAGGGTAGATGTAGGGTTTAGGGTAGTGCAGTGATGTTTGTGTAGTATAGGGGTCATGCTGGGGGTAGTGTTTCAGGGTTTAGGGTAGTGCAATTGTGTTTGGGAAGTGTAGGGGGTAGTGCTGGGGATAGTGTTTTAGGGTTTAGGGTAGTGCAGTGATGTTTGGATCATGTAGGGGGTTGTGCTGGGGGTAGTGTTTAAAGGTTTAGGGTAGTGCAGTGGTGTTTGTGAAGTGTAGGGGATCTTAATGGGGGTAGTGTTTTACGGTTTAGGGTAGTGCAGTCATGTTTGTTTAGAGTAGGGGGTAAAGCTGAGGTAGTGTTTTAGGCATTAGGGTCGTGCAGTGGTGTTTGTGTAGTGTAGGGGGTCATGTTTTCAGGAATAGGGTAGTGCAGTGGTGTTTGAGTTGTTTTGGGGGTAGATCTGAGGTTAGCATTGTAGGGTTTAGAGTACTACAGTGGTGTTTGAGTAGTGTACTGGTAGTGCTGTTTGGTAGTGTTTTAGGGTTTAGGGTAGTGCACTGTTTTTGGGTAGTGTAGGGGGTCGTGCTGGGGGTAGTGTTTTAGGGTTTAGGGTAGTGCAGTTGTGTTTGTGTAGTATAGGGGTCTTGCTGGGGGTAGTGTTTTAGGGTTTAGGGTAGTGCAGTGGTGTTTGTGTGATGTTGGGGTCTTGCTGGGGTAATTGTTTTAGGGTTTAGGGAAGTGGAGTGGTGTTTGGGTAGTATATGGGGTCGTACTGGAGGTTGTGTTTTAGGGTTTAGGGTAGTGCAGTTGTGTTTGTGTGGTATAGGGGGTTGTGCTGGGGTAAGAGTTTTAGGGTTTACAGTAGTGCAGTGGTGTTTTGGTAGTGTAGGGGGTCATGCTGGGTGTAGTGTTATAGGGTTTAGGGTAGTGCAGTGATGCTTTTGTGGTGTAGGGGGTTGTGCTGAGGGTAGATGTAGGGTTTAGGGTAGTGCAGTGGTGTTTGTGTAGTATAGGGGTCATGCTGGGGGTAGTGTTTTAGGGTTTAGGGTAGTGCAATGGTGTTTGGGAAGTGTAGGGGGTAGTGCTGGGGGTAGTGCTTTAGGGTTTAGGGTAGTGCAGTGATGTTTGGATCGTGTAGGGGGTTGTGCTGGGGGTAGTGTTTAAAGGTCTAGGGTAGTGCAGTGGTGTTTTTGAAGTGTAGGGGATCTTAATGGGGGTAGTGTTTTACGGTTTAGGGTAGTGCAGTCATGTTTGTTTAGAATAGGGGGTCAAGCTGAGGTAGTGTTTTAGGGATTAGGGCCGTGCAGTGGTGTTTGTGTAGTGTAGGGGTTCATGTTTTCAGGAATAGGGTAGTGCAGTGGTGTTTCTGTTGTTTTGGGGGTAGTTCTGGGGTTAGCATTGTAGGGTTTAGGGTACTACAGTGGTGTTTGAGTAGTGTACTGGTAGTGCTGCTTGGTAGTGTTTTAGGGTTTAGGGTAGTGCAATGTTTTTGGGTAGTGTAGGGGGTCGTGCTGGGGGTAGTGTTTTAGGGTTTAGGGTAGTGCAGTTGTGTTTGTGTAGTGTAGGGGTCGTGCTGGGGGTAGTGTTTTAGGGTTTAGGGTAGTGCAGTGGTGTTTGTGTGATGTTGGGGTCTTGCTGAGGTAATAGTTTTAGGGTTTAGGGAAGTGGAGTGGTGTTTGGGTAGTATATGGGGTCGTACTGGGGGTTGTGTTTTAGGGTTTAGGGCAGTGCAGTGGTGTTTGTGTAGTGTAGGGGGTCGTGCTGGGGGTATTGTTTTAGGGTTTAGGGCAGAACAGTGGTGTTTGAGTATTGTAAGGGGTTGTGCTGGTTATAGTGTTTTAGCGTTTAGGGTAGTGCAGTGGTGTTTGGGTAGTGTAGGGGGTACAGCTGAGGGTAGTGTTCTAGGGTTTAGGGTAGTGTAGTGGTGTTTGTGTAGTATTGGGGGTAGTTCTAGGGGTAGTGTTTTAGGGTTTAGGGTAGAGCAGTGGTGTTTGGGTAGTGTAGGGGTTGTGCTGGGGGTAGTGTTTTAGGGTTTAGGGTAGTGCAGTGGTGTTTGTGTACTTTAGAGATTGTGCTGGGGGTAGTGTTTTAGGGTTTAGGGTAGTGCAGTGGTGTTTGTGTGGTGTAGGGGGTCTTGTTGGGGTAAGTGTTTTAGGGTTTAGGGTAGTGGAGTGTTGTTTGGGTAGTATAGGGGGTCGTGCTGGGGGTAGTGTTTTACAGTTTAGGGTAGTGCAGTGGTGTTTGTTTGGTGTAGAGCGTCGTGCTGGGGTAAGTGTTGTAGGGTTTAGGGTAGTGCGTTTGTGTTTGGGTAGTGTAGGGGGTCATGCTAGGGGAAGTGTTTTAGGGTTTACGGTAGTGCAGTGGTGTTTTGGTAGTGTAGGGGGTCATGCTGGGGGTAGTGTTTTAGGGTTTAGGGTAGTGCAGTGGTGTTTGTGTGATGTTGGGGTCTTGCTGGGGTAATTGTTTTAGGGTTTAGGGAAGTGTAGTGGTGTTTGGGTAGTATATGGGGTCGTACTGGGGGTTGTGTTTTAGGGTTTAGGGTAGTACAGTTGTGTTTGTGTGGTATAGGGGGTCGTGCTGGGGTAAGAGTTTTAGGGTTTACAGTAGTGCAGTGGTGTTTTGGTAGTGTAGGGGGTCATGCTGGGGGTAGTGTTTTAGGGTTTAGGGTAGTGCAGTGATGCTTTTGTGGTGTAGGGGGTTGTGCTGAGGGTAGATGTAGGGTTTAGGGTAGTGCAGTGATGTTTGTGTAGTATAGGGGTCGTGCTGGGGGTATTGTTTTAGGGTTTAGGGCAGGACAGTGGTGTTTGGGTATTGTAAGGGGTTGTGCTGGTTATAGTGTTTTAGCGTTTAGGGTAGTGCAGTGGTGTTTGGGTAGTGTAGGGGGTACAGCTGAGGGTAGTGTTCTAGGGTTTAGGGTAGTGTAGTGGTGTTTGTGTAGTATTGGGGGTAGTTCTAGGGGTAGTGTTTTAGGGTTTAGGGTAGAGCAGTGGTGTTTGGGTATTGTAGGGGTTGTGCTGGGGGTAGTGTTTTAGGGTTTAGGGTAGTGCAGTGGTGTTTGTGTACTGTAGAGATTGTGCTGGGGTAGTGTTTTAGGGTTTAGGGTAGTGCAGTGGTGTTTGTGTGGTGTAGGGGGTCTTGTTGGGGTAAGTGTTTTAGGGTTTATGGTAGTGGAGTGTTGTTTGGGTAGTATAGGGGGTCATGCTGGGGGTAGTGTTTTAGAGTTTAGGGTAGTGCAGTGGTGTTTGTTTGATGTAGAGCGTTGTGCTGGGGTAAGTGTTGTAGGGTTTAGGGTAGTGTGTTTGTATTTGGGTAGTGTAGGGGGTCATGCTAGGGGAAGTGTTTTTGGGTTTATGGGAGTGCAGTGGTGTTTTGGTAGTGTAGGGGGTCATGCTGGGGGTAGTGTTTTAGGGTTTAGGGTAGTGCAGTGGTGTTTGTGTGATGTTGGGGTCTTGCTGGGGTAATTGTTTTAGGGTTTAGGGAAGTGGAGTGGTGTTTGTGTAGTATATGGGGTCGTACTGGGGGTTGTGTTTTAGGGTTTAGGGTAGTGCAGTTGTGTTTGTGTGGTATAGGGGGTCGTGCTGGGGTAAGAGTTTTAGAGTTTACAGTAGTGCAGTGGTGTTTTGGTAGTGTAGGGGGTCATGCTTTGGGTAGTGTTTTAGGGTTTAGGGTAGTGCAGTGATGCTTTTGTGGTGTAGGGGGTTGTGCTGAGGGTAGATGTATGATTTAGGGTAGTGCAGTGATGTGTGTGTAGTATAGGGGTCATGCTGGGGGTAGTGTTTTAGGGTTTAGGGTAGTGCAATGGTGTTTGGGAAGTGTAGGGGGTAGTGCAAGGGGTAGTGCTTTAGGGTTTAGGGTAGTGCAGTGATGTTTGGATCATGTAGGGGGTTGTGCTGGGGGTAGTGTTTAAAGGTTTAGGGTAGTGCAGTGGTGTTTTTGAAGTGTAGGGGATCTTAATGGGGGTAGTGTTTTACGGTTTAGGGTAGTGCAGTCATGTTTGTTTAGAATAGGGGTCAAGCTGAGGTAGTGTTTTAGGGATTAGGGTCGTGCAGTGGTGTTTGTGTAGTGTAGGGGTTCATGTTTTCAGGAATAGGGTAGTGCAGTGGTGTTTGTGTTGTTTTGGGGGTAGTTCTGGGGTTATCATTGTAGGGTTTAGGGTACTACAGTGGTGTTTGAGTAGTGTACTGGTAGTGCTGCTTGGTAGTTTTTTAGGGTTTAGGGTAGTGCACTGTTTTTGGGTAGTGTAGGCGGTCATGCTGGGGGTAGTGTTTTAGGGTTTAGGGTAGTACAGTTGTGTTTGTGTAGTGTAGGGGTCATGCTGGGGGTAGTGTTTTAGGGTTTAGGGTAGTGCAGTGGTGTTTGTGTGATGTTGGGGTCTTGCTGGGGTAATTGTTTTAGGGTTTAGGGAAGTGGAGTGGTGTTTGGGTAGTATATGGGGTCGTACTGGGGGTTGTGTTTTAGGGTTTAGGGCAGTGCAGTGGTGTTTGTGTAGTGTAGGGGTCGTGCTGGGGGTATTGTTTTAGGGTTTAGGGCAGGACAGTGGTGTTTGGGTATTGTAGGGGGTAGTTCTGGGGTTAGTGTTTTAGGGTTTAGGGTAGAGCAGTGGTGTTTGGGTAGTGTAGGGATTGTGCTGGGGGTAGTGTTTTAGGGTTTAGGGCAGTGCAGTTGTGTTTGTGTGGTGTAGGGGGTCTTGTTGGGGTAAGTGTTTTAGGGTTTAGGGTAGTGGAGTGTTGTTTGGGTAGTATAGGGGGTCGTGCTGGGGGTAGTGTTTTAGAGTTTAGGGTAGTGCAGTGGTGTTTGTTTGGTGTAGAGGGTCGTGCTGGGGTAAGTGATGTAGGGTTTAGGGTAGTGCGTTTGTGTTTGGATAGTGTAGGGGGTCATGCTAGGGGAAGTGTTTTAGTGTTTACGGTAGTGCAGTGGTGTTTTGGTTGTGTAGGGGGTCATGCTGGGGGTAGTGTTTTAGGGTTTAGGGTTGTGCAGTGTTGCTTTTGTGGTGTAGGGGTTGTGCTGAGGGTAGATGTAGGGTTTAGGGTAGTGCAGTGATGTTTGTGTAGTATAGGGGTCATGCTGGGGGTAGTGTTTTAGGGTTTAGGGTAGTGCAATGGTGTTTGGGAAGTGAAGGGGTAATGCTGGGGGTAGTGTTTTAGGGTTTAGGGCAGTGCAGTGATGTTTGGATAGTGTAGGAGGTTGTGCTGGGGGTAGTGTTTAAAGGTTTAGGGTAGTGCAGTGGTGTTTGTGAAGTGTAGGGGATCTTAATGGGGGTAGTGTTTTACGGTTTAGGGTAGTGCAGTCATGTTTGTTTAGAGTAGGGGGTCAAGCTGAGGTAGTGTTTTAGGGATTAGGGCAGGACAGTGGTGTTTGGGTATTGTAAGGGGTTGTGCTGGTTATAGTGTTTTAGCGTTTAGGGTAGTGCAGTGGTGTTTGGGTAGTGTAGGGGGACCAGCTGAGCGTAGTGTTCTAGGGTTTAGGGTAGTGTAGTGGTGTTTGAGTAGTATTGGGGGTAGTTCTAGGGGTAGTGTTTTAGGGTTTAGGGTAGAGCAGTGGTGTTTGGGTAGTGTAGGGGTCGTGCTGGGGGTAGTGTTTTAGGGTTTAGGGTAGTGCAGTGGTGTTTGTGTGATGTTGGGGTCTTGCTGGGGTAATAGTTTTAGGGTTTAGGGAAGTGGAGTGGTGTTTGGGTAGTATATGGGGTCGTACTGGGGGTTGTGTTTTAGGGTTTAGGGCAGTGCAGTGGTGTTTGTGTAGTGTAGGGGGTCGTGCTGGGGTATTGTTTTAGGGTTTAGGGCAGGACAGTGGTGTTTGGGTATTGTAAGGGGTTGTGCTAGTTATAGTGTTTTAGCGTTTAGGGTAGTGCAGTGGTGTTTGGGTAGTGTAGGGGGTACAGCTGAGGGTAGTGTTCTAGGGTTTAGGGTAGTGTAGTGGTGTTTGTGTAGTATTGGGGGTAGTTCTGGGGTAGTGTTTTAGGGTTTAGGGTAGAGCAGTGGTGTTTGGGTAGTGTAGGGGTTGTGCTGGGGGTAGTGTTTTAGGGTTTAGGGTAGTGCAGTGGTGTTTGTGTACTGTAGAGATTGTGCTGGGGGTAGTTTTTTAGGGTTTAGGGTAGTGCAGTGGTGTTTGTGTGGTGTAGGGGGTCTTGTTGGGGTAAGTGTTTTAGGGTTTAGGGTAGTGGAGTGTTGTTTGGGTAGTATAGGGGGTCGTGCTGGGGGTAGTGTTTTAGAGTTTAGGGTAGTGCAGTGGTGTTTGTTTGGTGTAGAGCGTCGTGCTGGGGTAAGTGTTGTAGGGTTTAGGGTAGTGCGTTTGTGTTTGGGTAGTGTAGGGGGTCATGCTAGGGGAAGTGTTTTAGGGTTTACGGTAGAGCAGTGGTGTTTTGGTAGTGTAGGGGGTCATGCTGGAGGTAGTGTTTTAGGGTTTAGGGTAGTGCAGTGGTGTTTGTGTGATGTTGGGGTCTTGCTGGGGTAATTGTTTTAGGGTTTAGGGAAGTGGAGTGGTGTTTGGGTAGTATATGGGGTCGTACTGGGGGTTGTGTTTTAGGGTTTAGGGTAGTGCAGTTGTGTTTGTGTGGTATAGGGGGTCGTGCTGGGGTAAGAGTTTTAGGGTTTACAGTAGTGCAGTGGTGTTTTGGTAGTGTGGGGGGTCATGCTGGGGGTAGTGTTTTAGGGTTTAGGGTAGTGCAGTGATGCTTTTGTGGTGTAGGGGGTTGTGCTGAGAGTAGATGTAGGGTTTAGGGTAGTGCAGTGATGTTTGTGTAGTATAGGGGTCATGCTGGGGGTAGTGTTTTAGGGTTTAGGATAGTGCAATGGTGTTTGGGAAGTGTAGGGGGTAGTGCTGGGGGTAGTGCTTTAGGGTTTAGGGTAGTGCAGTGATGTTTGGATCGTGTAGGGGGTTGTGCTGGGGGTAGTGTTTAAAGGTTTAGGGTAGTGCAGTGGTGTTTTTGAAGTGTAGGGGATCTTAATGGGGGTAGTGTTTTACGGTTTAGGGTAGTGAATTCATGTTTGTTTAGAATAGGGGTCAAGCTGAGGTAGTGTTTTAGGGATTAGGGTCGTGCAGTGGTGTTTGTGTAGTGTAGGGGTTCATGTTTTCAGGAATAGGGTAGTGCAGTGGTGTTTGTGTTGTTTTGGGGGTAGTTCTGGGGTTATCATTGTAGGGTTTAGGGTACTACAGTGGTGTTTGAGTAGTGTACTGGTATTGCTGCTTGGTAGTGTTTTAGGGTTTAGGGTAGTGCACTGGTTTTGGGTAGTGTAGGGGGTCATGCTGGGGGTAGTGTTTTAGGGTTTAGGGTAGTACAGCTGTGTTTGTATAGTGTAGGGGTCGTGCTGGGGGTAGTGTTTTAGGGTTTAGGGTAGTGCAGTGTTGTTTGTGTGATGTTGGGGTCTTGCTGGGGTAATTGTTTTAGGGTTTAGGGAAGTGGAGTCGTGTTTGGGTAGTATATGGGGTTGTACTGGGGGTTGTGTTTTAGGGTTTAGGGCAGTGCAGTGGTGTTTGTGTAGTGTAGGGGTCGTGCTGGGGGTATTGTTTTAGGGTTTAGGGCAGGACAGTGGTATTGGGTATTGTAGGGGGTTGTGCTGGGGATAGTGTTTTAGCATTTAGGGTAGTGCAGTGGTGTTTGGGTAGTGTAGGGGGTACAGCTGAGGGTAGTGTTCTAGGGTTTAGGGTAGTGTAGTGGTGTTTGTGTAGTATTGGGGGTAGTTCTGGGGTTAGTGTTTTAGGGTTTAGGGTAGAGCAGTGGTGTTTGTGTACTGTAGAGATTGTGCTGGGGGTAGTGTTTTAGGGTTTAGGGTAGTGCAGTGGTGTTTGTTTGGTGTAGGGGTTCTTGTTGGGGTAAGTGTTTCAGGTTTTAGGGTAGTGGAGTGTTGTTTGGGTAGTATAGGGGGTCGTGCTGGGGTAGTGTTTTAGAGTTTAGGGTAGTGCAGTGGTGTTTGTTTGGTGTAGAGGGTCGTGCTGGGGTAAGTGTTGTAGGGTTTAGGGTAGTGCGTTTGTGTTTGGGTAGTGTAGGGGGTAATGCTAGGGGAAGTGTTTTAGGGTTTATGGCAGTGCAGTGGTGTTTGTGAAGTGTAGGGGATCTTAATGGGGTAGTGTTTTACGGTTTAGGGTAGTGCAGTCATGTTTGTTTAGAGTAGGGGGTCAAGCTGAGGTAGGGTTTTAGGGTTTAGGGTCGTCCAGTGGTGTTTGTGTAGTGTAGGGGGTCGTGCTTGGGGTAGTGGTTTTGGGTAGTGCAGTGGTGTTTGTGTAGTATAGGGGTTTATGCTGGGGGTAGTGTTTTAGGGTTTAGGGTAGTGCAGTAGTGTTTGTGTAGAATAGGGATTCGTGCTGGGGTAGTGTTTTAGGGTTTAGGGTAGTCCAGTGGTGTTTTGGTGGTGTAGGGGGTCGTGCTGGGGTAGTGTTTTAGGCTTTAGGGTAGTGCAGTGTTGTTTGTGTAGTGTAGGGGGTCATGCTGGAGATAGATTTAGGGTTTAGGGTAATGCAGTGGTGCTTGGGTAGTGTGGGGGTTGTGCTGCAGGCAGTGTTTTAGTGTTTGGGGCAGTGCAGTGGTGTTTGTGTAGTGTTGGGGTCATGCTGGGGTTAGTGTCTTAGGGTTTAGGGCAGTGCAGTGGTGTTTGGGTAGTGTAGGAGGTCATGCTGGAGTTCGTGTTTTAGGGTTTAGGGCAGTGTAGTGGTGTTTGTGTAGTGGAGGAGGTCGTGCCGGGGGTATTGTTTTAGGGCAGTGCAGTGGTGTTTGGGTATTGTAGGGGGTTGTGCAGGGGATAGATTTAGGGTTTAGGGTAGAACAGTGGTGTTTGTGTAGTGTAGGGGGTTATACTGTGGGTAGTGTTTTAGGGTTTAGTGTAGTGCAGTGGTGTTTGGGTAGTGTAGCGGGTCATGCTTGGGGTAGTGTTTTAGGGCAGCGCAGAGGTGTTTGTGTAGTGTAGGGTGTCGTGCTGGGGTAGTGTTTTAGGGTTTAGGGTAGTGAAGTGGAGATTGTGTAGTGTAGGGGGTCGTGCTGGGGAAGATTTACGATTTAGGGTAGTGCAGTGGTGTTTGTGTAGTATAGGGGGTCGTGTTTTAGGGTTTAGGGTAGTGCAGTGGTGTTTGTGTAGTATAGGGGTTTGTGCTCGGGTAGTGTTTGAGTGTTTAGGTTAGTGCAGTGTTTTTTCTATAGTGTAGGGGGTCATGTTTTAGGTTTTAGGGTAGTGCAGTGGTGTTTGGGTAGTGCTGGGGGTAGTGTTTTAGGGTTTAGGGTAGTGCAGTGGGGCTTGGGTATTGTAGGGGTGTCATGCTGGGGGTAGTATTTTAGGGTTTAGGGTAGTGCTGTGTTGTTTGTGTAGTGTAGGGGGTCGTGCTGGGGGCAGTGTGTTAGGGTTTATGGTGGTGCAGTGGTGATTATGTAGTGTAGCGAGTCTTGTTGGGGTAAGTGTTTTAGGGTAGTGGAGTCGTGTTTGGGTAGTTTAGGGGGTCGTGCTGTGGGTAGTGTTTTAGAGTTTAGGGTAGTGCAGTGGTGTTTGTTTGGTGTAGGGGGTGATGCTAGGGGAAGTGTTTAAGGGTTTACGGTAGTGCAGTGGTGTTTTGGTAGTGTAGGGGTCATGCTGGGGGTAGTGTTTTAGGGTTTAGGGTAGTGCAGTGCTGCTTGTGTGGTGAAGGGGGTTGTGCTGAGGGTAGATGTATGGTTTAGGGTAGTGCAGTGGTGTTTGTGTAGTGTAACGGTCATGCTGGGGGTAATGTTTTAGGGTTTAGGGTAGTGCAGTGGTGTTTGGGAAGTGTAGGGGTAGTGCTGGGGGTTGTGTTTTAGGGTTTAGGGTAGTGCAGTGATGTTTGGATAGTGTAGGAGGTTGTGCTGGGGGTAGTGTTTAAGGGTTTAGTGTAGTGCAGTGGTGTTTGTGTAGTATAGGGGTTTATACTGGGGTAGTATTTTAGGGTTTAGTGTAGTGCAGTAGTTTTTGTGTAGTATAGGGATTTGTGCTGGGGTAGTGTTTTAGGGTTTAGGGTAGTGCAGTGGTGTTTGCTTAGCTTAGGGGGTCAAGCTGGGGTAGTGTTTTAGAGTTTAGGGTCGTGCAGTGGTGTTTGTGTAGTGTAGGGGTCATGTTTTGGGTATAGGGTAGTGCAAAGATGTTTTTGTTGTACTGGGGGTAATATTTTAGGGTTTAGAGTAGTGTAGTGGTGTTTGAGTAGTGTATGGGTAGTGCTGGTCGGTAGTGTTTTAGGGTTTAGGGTAGTGCAGTGTTTTTGGGTAGTGTAGGGGGTCGTGCTGGGGTAGTGTTTTAGGGTTTAGGGTTGTGCAATTGTGTTTGTGTGGTGTTGGGGTCATGCTGGGGTAAGTGTAGTGGTGTTTTGGTAGTGTAGGGGGTCATGCTGGGGGTAGTGTTTTAGGGTTTAGGGTAGTTCAGTGGTGCTTGTGTGGTGTAAGGGGTTGTGCTGAGGGCAGATGTAGGTTTTAGGGTAGTGCAGTAGTGTTTGTGTAGTGTAGGGGGTCGTGCTGGGGTAGTGTTTTAGGGTTTAGGGTTGTGCAATTGTGTTTGTGTGGTGTTGGGGTCATGCTGGGGTAAGTGTTTTAGGGTTTAGGGTAGTGGAGTGGTGTTTATGTAGTATAGGGGGTCGTGCTGGGGGTAATGTTTTAGGGTTTAGGGTAGTACAGTGGTGTTTGTGTGGTGTAGGGGGTTGTGCTGGAATAAGTGTTTTAGGGTTTAGGGTAGTGCAGTGGTGTCTGGGTAGTGTAGGGGTTCATGCTAGGGGTAGTGTTTTAGGGTTTTCGATAGTGCAGTGGTGTTTTGATAGTGTAGGGGGTTATGCTGGGGTAGTGCTTTAGGGTTTAGGGTAGTGCAGTGGTGCTTGTGTGGTGTAGGGGGTTGTGCTGAGGGTAGATATAGGGTTTAGGGTAGTACAGTGGTGTTTGGGAAGTGTAGGGGGTAGTGCTGGGGGTAGTGTTTTAGGGTTTAGGGCAGTGCAGTAGGGTAGTGCAGTGGTGTTTGCATAGTATTTGGGGTAGTTTTGGGGGTAGTGTTTTAGGGTTTAGGGTAGTGCAGTTATGTTTGGGTAGTGTACGGGTTGTGCTGGGTGTAGTGTTTTAGGGTTTAGGGTAGTGCAGTGGTGTTTGGGTAGTGTAGGGGGTCGTGCTGGGGTAAGTGTTTTAGGGATTAGGGTAGTGCAGTGGTGTTTGGGAAGTGTAGGGGGTAGTGCTGGGGGTAGTGTAATAGGGTTTAGGTTATTGCAGTAGGGTAGTGCAGTGGTGTTTGTGTAGTATTAGGGGTAGTTCTGGGGGTAGTGTTTTAGGGTTTAGGGTAGTGCAGTTATGTTTGGGTAGTGTACAGGTAGTGCTGGGGTAGTGTTTTAGGGTTTAGGGTAGTGCAGTGGTGTTTGGGTAGTATAGCGGGTCGTGCTGGGGATTGTGTTTTAGGGTTTAGGGTAGTGCAGTTGTGATTGTGTAGTGTAGGGGTCGTGCTGGGGGTAGTATTTTAGGGTTTAGGGTTGTGCAGTGGTGTTTGTGTGGTGTCGGGGGTCGTGCTGGGGTAAATGTTTTAGGGTTTAAGGTAGTACATTGGAGTTTGGGTAGTGTAGGGATCGTTATAGGGGTAGTGTTTTAGGATTTAGGGTAGTGCAGTGGTGGTTATGTAATATAGGGGGTAGTGTTTTAGGGTTTAGATTAGTGCTGTGGTGTTTGTATAGTGTAAGGGGTTGAGCTGGGGGTAGTGTTTTAGGGTTTAGGGTAGTGCAGTGGTGTTTGTGTAGTGTAGGGGGTCGTGTTTTAGGGTTTAGGGTAGTGCAGTGATGTATGGGTAGTGTGGTGGGTTGTGCTGGAGTTAGTACTTTTTGGTTTAGGGTAGTGCTGTTGTGTTTGGGTAGTGAAGGGGGTTGTGCTGGGTGTAGGGTTTTAGGGTTTAGGGTCATCCAGTGGTGTTTGTGTAGTGTTGGGGTCGTGCTTGGGGTAGTGGTTTAGGGTACTGCAGTAGTGTTTGTGTAGAATAGGGATTCGTGCTGGGGTAGTGTTTTAGGGTTTAGGGTAGTGCAGTGGTGTTTTGGTGGTGTAGGGGGTCGTGATGGGGGTAGTGTTTTAGGGTTTAGGCTAGCACAGTAGTGTTTGTGTAGTGTAGGGGTCTTGCTGGGGGTAGTGTTTTAGGGTTTAGAGTAGTGCAGTGGTGTTTGTGTAGTGTAGGGGGTCATGCTGGGGCTAGATGTTGGGTTTAGGGTAATGCATTGGTGTTTGGGTAGTGTAGGGAGTCGTGCTGCTGGTAGTGTTTTAGCGTTTAGGGCAGTGCAGTGATGATTGTGCAATGTAGGGGGTCATGCTGGGGGTAGTGTTTTAGCGTTTAGGGCAGCGCAGTTGTGTTTGGGTAGTGTAGGGGTCGTGCTGGGGGTAGTATTTTAGCGTTTAGGGTAGTGCAATAGTGTTTGTGTGGTGTAGGGGGTCGTGTTGGGGTATGTGTTTTAGGGATTAGGGTAGTGCAGTGGTGTTTGTGTGGTGTGGGGGGGTCATGTTGGGGTAAGTGTTTTAGGGTTTAGGTTAGTGCAGTGATGTTTGGGTAGTGTAGGGGGTCATGCTAGGGGAAGTGTTTTAGGGTTTACGGTAGTGTAGTGGTGTTTTGGTAGTATAGGGGGTCATGCTGGGGGTAGTGTTTTAGGGTTTAGGGTAGTGCAGTGGTGCTTTTGTGATGTAGAGGGTTGTGCTGAGGGCAGATGTAGCGATAAGGGTAGTGCAGTGGTGTTTGTGTAGTGTAGGGGTCATGCTGGGGGTAGTGTTTTAGGGTTTAGGGTAGTGCAGTGGTGTTTGGGAAGTGTAGGGGGTAGTGCTGGAGGTAGAGTTTTAGGGTTTAGGGTAGTGCAGTGATGTTTGGATAGTGTAGGGGGTTGTGCTGGGGTAGTGTTTAAGGGTTTAGGGTAGTGCAGTGGTGTTTGTGAAGTGTAGGGGGTCTTAATGGGGGTAGTGTTTTAGGAATTAAGGTAGTGCAGTGGTGTTTGTTTAGAGTAGGGGGTCAAGCTGGGGGTAGTGTTTTAGGGTTTAGGGTCGTGCAGTGGTGTTTGTGCAGTGTAGGGGGTCATGTTTTTGGGTATAGGGTAGTGCAGTGGTGTTTGTGTTGTATTGGGGTAGTTCTGGGTTTAGTATTTTAGGGTTTAGGGTAGGGCAGTGGTGTTTGAGTAGTGTACGGGTAGTGCTGGTTGGTAGTGTTTTAGGGTTAAGGGTAGTGCAGTGGTGTTTGTGTAGTGTAGGGGGTCGTCCTGGGGTAGTGTTCTAGGGTTTAAGGTAGTGCAGTGGTGTTTGTTTGGTGTAGGGGGTCAAAGGTAGTGCAGTGGTGTTTGTTTGGTGTAGGGGGTCATGTTGGGGTAAGTGTTTTAGGGTTTAGGGTAGGGGAGTTGTGTTTGGGTAGTATAGGGGGTCGTGCTGGGTGTGGTGTTTTAGAGTTTAGGGTAGTGCAGTGGTGTTTGTTTGGTGTAGGGGGTCGTGCTGGGGTAAGTGTTTTAGGGTTTAGGTTAGTGCAGTGATGTTTGGGTAGTGTAGGGGGTCATGCTAGGGGAAGTGTTTTAGGGTTTGCGGTAGTGTAGTGGTGTTTTGGTAGTGTAGGGGGTCATGCTGGGGGTAGTGTTTTAGGGTTTAGGGTAGTTCGGTGGTGCTTGTGTGGTGTAAGGGGTTGTGCTGAGGGCAGATGTAGGGTTTAGGGTAGTGCAGTAGTGTTTGTGTAGTGTAGGGGGTCATGCTGGGGGAAGTGTTTTAGGTTTTAGGGTAGTGCAGTGGTGTTTGGTAAGTGTAGGGGGTAGTGCTGGGATAGTGTTTTAGGGTTTAGGGTAGTGCAGTGATGTTTGGATAGTGTAGGGGGTTGTGCTGGGGGTAGTGTTTAAGGGTTTAGGGTAGTGCAGTGGTGTTTGTGAAGTGTAGGGGGTATTAATAGGGGTAGTGTTTTAGGGTTTAAGGTAGTGCAGTGGTGTTTGTTTAGAGTAGGGGGTCAAGCTGGGGGTAGTGTTTTTGGGTTTAGGGTTGTGCAGTGGTGTTTGTGTAGTGTAGGGTGTCATGTTTTCGGGTATAGGGTAGTGCAGTGGTGTTTGTGTTGTATTGGGAGTAGTTCTGGGTGTAGTATTTTAGGGTTTAGGGTAGTGCAGTGGTGTTTGAGTAGTGTACGGGTAGAGCTGGTTGGTAGTTTTTTAGGGTTTAGGGTAGTGCAGTGTTTTTGGGTTGTGTAGGGGGTCGTGCTGGGGGTAGTGTTTTAGGGTTTAAGGTAGTGCAGTTTTGTTTGTGTAGTGCAGGGGTCGAGCTGGGGGTAGTGTTTTAGGGTTTAGGGTAGTGGAGTGGCGTCTGGGTAGTGTAGGGGGTCTTCCTAGGGGAAGTGTTTTAGGGATTAGGGTAGCGCAGTGGCGTCTGGGTAGTATCGGGGGTCTTGCTAGGGGTAGTGTTTTAGGGTTTAGGGTAGTACAGTGGTGTTTGTGTAGTGTAGGGGGCCGTGCTGTGGTAGTGTTTTAGGGTCTATGGTAGTGCAGTGGTGTTTGTGTAGTGTAGGCGGTCGTGCTGGGGGTAGATGTAGGGTTTAGGGTAGTTGAGTGGTGTTTGGGTAGTATAGGGGGTTGTGCTGGGGGTAGTGTTTTAGGGTTTATGGTAGTGCATTGGTGTTTGGGAAGTGTAGGGGGTAATTCTGGGGGTAGTGATTTATTTATTTATTTATTTATTTATAGGTTTATACCGCGCTAGAATCGACTCTTAACAAGAGTATCTCTGCGCACAGGGATAGAGAGAAGAAGGATAGAAAATAAGCAACTGCAGGAGGAATATCGTATAGCTCAGCTCAGTTCAACATACAAAATTGGCATAGCTGACAGATTACTAGAATAGAAACTTTTTGAGTTTTTTCCTAAAAACAAAGAGTTCTGAGCATTGCCTGAGCTCAAGGGGGAGTTTATTCCATAATATAGGACCGGCCACCGACAAGGCTTTCCCACCATGTCCGCTCCTCTTAATAGTAGGTACTTTAAGTAGGAGTTGGCTACTGGACCTAAGAGACCGAGTGGGGTTGTACGGAGTAAATTTGTGCTTCCAGTAAGAGGGTCCAGACCCATGTATGGTTCTATGGATAAGACAGCATGTCTTAAAAGTAATCCTCTTACGGACCGGGAGCCAATGAAATTTGTCAAGGAGTGGTTTAGAAGGAGTTCTTGGGGGGGCATTCAGTACAAGTCTAGCCGCTGTGTTTTGTATCACCTGGAGTTTTGCCAGGACTCCCTCATTGGCTGACAGCAGGAGTCCATTGCAGTAATCCAGGCGGCTCAACACTAGTGCCTGTACCAAGGTTTTTCTGGTGGAATCAGGCAATAGTGGAAACACTTTGCGTAGAAGTCCAATTAAATAAAAACAGTGGCCAACCACCCAATTGCCATGCTGTTTGAAGGTGAGCTCCCGATCAAGACGAACACCCAGGTTTTTTACGACCAATTTAGGTACAGGTACTTGACCGAGCTCACATGGCCACCACTCCGGAGTCCACAGAGTTCTAACCTCCCCAAAAAGCATTACTTCGGTCTTATTCACATTACATTGAAGATAGTTAGACTTCATCCAATTCGCTACAGCCTTCATGCCGTCTGAGAAGGCTACCTTCACTTCGTCGGTAAGATGTTTAAAAGGGAATAAGAGCTGCGTATCATCAGCATAGGAGACAGGGACAAACCCAAAGTCTCTCAATATGCTGGCCAGGGGTGCCATGTAGATGTTAAAAAGAGTCGGGCTTAAGCAAGAGGCTTGTGGCACCCCCTTGGTGATATAAGTTTCAGTCGACCGAAATGTGCCCATGCTAACGGCTTGGGTGCGGTCAGATAGAAAACTCTTTAGCCAGTTTAGCGCTATACTCTCAATCCCAATTGCGGCCAGACGTTCGATTAAGATTTTATGAGATATCGTATCGAACGCCGCCGATAGATCCAACAGTACCAAGATTGCAGAATAACCTTGATCCTGATACATGTGCAGGTCATCTGTCACGGATAGCAGGGCGGATTCAGTACTATGTTTAGGTCTAAAGCCAAACTGAGAGCTGTCTAGCTTATCAGACTGTTCAATGTAGTGCGATACCTGTTTGTTAACATGTTTCTCTATAACTTTCCCAAAAAAGGGAGTAACGAGATGGGCCTCAAATTGGATAAGTCGGTCCAGGGGATGGAAGAGTTTTTTCTGATAGGTCTTACTAGTGCTTTTTTCCATTCCCCGGGGACTTGCCCCTCCGTTAGAGAAAGATTAATGAGACTTTGAATCTGTGGGCTAATACTTTTTCCTACTGCCGGGATAATTCGGGCTGGGATAATGTCTGAGGGGCTCCCACTTTTAATCTGTCTGAGATAACATTCGGTCTCAGTCAAGGAATTAGGGGAAAAGGATTGCAGGTGCGTAGTTCCTGACTCCTCCTTATTTTCCAAAAATAATGAAATATCTCCAATGGAAGATAGATTGGATTTGGAAATATCGTCATGAATCTTATTTATTTTGTTTGTAAAAAAAAGAGCAACTTCATCACAAAGTTGTTGTGAAGCTAGTTCAGAAGTTTCACAAGCTGCTGGTTTCACAAATGAGTTTAAGGTTTGATATAAGATTCTGGGAGTATTTCCTGCAGCTAACAGAAGAGCTTGTATATGGGATTTTCGGGCATTACGGATTTCTTTATGATACTTAGTTAAGGCTGCCCAAAAATGAGTCTTATCAGGGTTTAGGGCAGTGCAGTGATGTTTGGGAAGTGTAGGGGGTTGTGCTGGGGATTGTGTTTAAGGGTTTAGGGTAGTGCAGTGGTGTTTGTGTAGTGTAGGGGGTCATTCAGGGGGTAGTGTTTTAGGGTTTAGTGTAGTGCAGTGGTGTTTGGGTAGTGTAGGGTGTAGTGCTGGGGGTAGTGTTTTAGTGTTTAGGGTAGTGCAGTGATGTTTGGATAGGGTAGGGGGTTGTGCTGGGGGTAGTTTTTTAAGGGTTTAGGGTAGTGCAGTGAAGTTTGTGTAGTGTAGGGGGTCATATTTTAGGGTATAGGGTAGTGCAGTTGTTTTTGGGTAGTGAAGGGGGTCGTGCTGGGGTAGTGTTTTAGGGTTTAGGGTAGTGCAGTGGTGTATGTGTAGTGTAGGGGGTCTTAATGGGGGTAGTGTTTTAGGGTTTACGGTAGTGCATTGGTGTTTGTTTAGTGTAGGGGTCAAGCTGAGGGTAGTGTTTTAGGGTTTAGTGTAGTGCAGTGGTGTTTGTGTAGTGTAGTGGGTCATGTTTTAGGGTATAGGGTAGTGCAGTAGTGTCTGTGTAGTGTAGGGGGTACTGCTGTGTGTAGTGTTTTAGGGTTTAGGGTAGTGCAGAAGGGTAGTGCAGTGGTGTTTCTGTAGTATTGGGGGTAGTTCTGGGGGTAGTGTTTTAGGATTTAGGGTAGTGCAGTGATGTTTGGGTAGTGTATGGGTAGTGCTGGGGGTAGTGTTTTAGGGTTTAGGGTAGCGCAGTAGTGTTTGTGTGGTGTAGGGGGTCGTGCTGGGGTATGGGTTTTAGGTTTAAGGTAGTGCATTGGAGTTTGGGTAGTGTAGGGGGTTGTGCTGGGGGTAGTGTTTTAGTGTTAGGGTAGTGCAGTGTTGTTTCTGTAGTGTAGAGGGACATGTTTTAGGTTTTAGGGGAGTGCAGTGGTTTTTGGGTGGTGTAGGGGGTCGTGCTGGGGGTAGCGTTTTATGACTTAGGGTAGTGCTGTGGTGTTTGGGTAGTGTAGGGGGTTGTGCTGGGAGTTGATGTTCAAGGGTTTACAATAGTCTAGTGGTGTTTGTGTAGTGTAGGGGGTCGTGCAGGGGGAGTGTTTTAGGGTTTAGGTTAGTGCAGTGGTGTTTGTGTAGTGTAGGGGGTAGTGTTTTAGGGTTTAGGTTAGTGCCGTGGTGTTTGTGTAGTGTAGGGGGTCGTGATGGGGTAAGTGTTTTAGGGTTTAGGGTAGTGCAGTGGTGTTTGTGTAGTGTGGTGGGTCGTGTTTTAGGGTTTAGGGTAGTGCAGTGATGTTTGGGTAGTGTAGGGGGTCGTGCTGGGGTAGTGTTTTTGGGTTTAGGGTAGTGCTGTTGTGTTTGGGTATTGAAGGGGGTTGTGCTGGGTGTAGGGTTTTAGGGATTAGGGTAGTATAGTGGTGTTTGTGTGGTGTAGGGGTCGTGCTTGGGGTAGTGTTTTAGGGGTTTGGATATTGCAGTGGTGTTTGTGTATTATAGGGGTTTATGTTGGGGGTAGTGTTTTAGGGTTTAGGGTAGAGCAGTAGTGTTTGTGTAGTATAGAGATTCGTGCTGGGGTAGTGTTTTAGGGTTTAGGGTAGTGCAGTGATTTTTTGGTGGTGTAGGTGGTGGTGCTGTGGCGTACTGTTTTAGGGTAGCGCAGTTGTGTTTGTGTAGTGTAGATGGTCTTTCTGGGGGTAGTGTTTTCGGGTTTAAAGTAGTGCAGTGGTGTTTGTGTAGTGTAGGGAGTCAAGCTGGGGGTAGTGTTTTAGGGTTTAGGGTAGTGCAGTGGTGTTTGTGTAGTGTAGGGGTTCATGCTGGGGCTAGATTTAGAGTTTAGGGTAATGCATTGGTCTTTGGGTAGTGTAGGAGGTCGTGCTGCAGGTACTGTTTTAGGGTTCAGTGCAGTGATGTTTGTGTAATGTAGGGGGTCATGCTGGGGGTACTGTTTTAGTGTTTAGGGCAGTGCAGTTGTGTTTGGGTAGTGTAGGGGATCCTGCGGGGGTTCGTGTTTTAGTTTTTAGGGCAGTGCAGTGGTGTTTGTGTAGTGTAGGACGTCGTGCTGGGGGTATTGTTTTAGGGTTTAGGGCAGTGCAGTGGTGTTTGGGTATTGTAGGGGGTTGTGCTGGGGGTAGTGTTTTAGCGTTTAGGGTAGTGTAGTGGTGTTTGGGTAGTGTAGGGGGTACTGCTGGGGGTAGTGTTCTAGGGTTTAGGGTAGTGTAGTTGTGTTTGTGTAGTATTGGGGGTAGTTCTGGGGGTAGTGTTTTAGGGTTTAGGACAGAGTAGTGGTGTTTGGGTAGTGTAGGGGTCAAGCTGGGGGTACTGTTGTAGGGTTTAGGGTAGTGCAGTGGTGTTTGTGTAGTGTAGGGGTTGTGCTGGGGTTAGTGTTTTAGGGTTTAGGGTAGTGCAGTGGTGTTTGTGTGGTGTAGGGGGTCATGCTGGGGTAAGTGTTTTAGGGTTGAGGGTAGTGGAGTCGTGTTTGGGTAGTATAGGGGGTCATGATGGGGGTAGTGTTTTAGGGTTTAGGGTAGTGCGGTGGTGTTTGTTTGGTGTAGGGGGTCGTGATGGGGTAAGTGTTTTAGGGTTTAGGGTAGTGCATTGGTGTTTGGGTAGTGTTGGGGTCATGCTAGGGGAAGTGTTTTAGGGTTTATGGTAGTGCAGTGGTGTTTAGGTAGTGTAGGGGGTCATGCTGGGGTAGTGTTTTAGGGTTTAGGGTAGTGCAGTGGTGCTTGTGTGATGTAGGGGTTTTGCTGAGGGTAGATGTAGGGTTTAGGGTAGTGCAGTGGTGATTGTGTAGTGTAGGTTGTCGTGCTGGGGGTAGTGTTTTAGGGTTTAGGGTTGTGCAGTGGTGTTTGGGAAGTGTAGGGGGTAGTGCTGGGGTATTGTTTTAGGGTTTAGGGTAGTGCAGTGGTGTTTGCGTAGTGTAGGGGGTCGTGCTGGGGATAGTGTTTTAGAGTTTAGGATAGTGCAGTTGTGTTTGTGTAGTGTAGGGGTTGTGCTGGGGGTAGTATTTTAGGGTTTAGGGTAGTGCAGTGGTGTTTGTGTGGTGTAGGGGGTCATTCTGGGGGTAGTGTTTTAAGGTTTAGGGTAGTGCAGTGTTATTTGTGTAGTGTAGAGACTAGTGTTTTAGGGTTTAGGATAGTGCCGTGGTATTTGTATAGTGTAGGGGTCCGTGCTGGGGGTAGTGTTTTAGGGTTTATGGTAGTGCAGTGGTGTTTGTATAGTGCAGGGGTAGATTTTTGGTTTAGGGTAGTGCAGTGGTGTTTGTGTAGTATAGGGAGTCGTGTTTTAGGGTTTAGGGTAGTGCAGTGGTGTTTGTGTAGTGTAGGGGTTTGTGCTGGGGGCAGTGTTTTAGTGTTTAGGGTAGTGCAGTGTTTATTTTGTAGTGTAGAGGGACATGTTTTAGGTTAGTGCAGTGGTGTTTGGGTAGTGTAGGGGTCGTGCTGGGGTAGTGTTTTAGGGTTTGGCAGTACTGTGGTGTTTGGGTAGTGTAGGGGGTTGTGCTGGGGGTGGTGTTTAAGGGTTTAGGGTAGTGCAGTGGTGTTTGGGTTGTGTAGGGGGTTGTTCTGAGGGTAGATGTATGGTTTAGGGTAGTGCAGTGGTGTTTGTGTAGTGTAGGGGTTCGTGCTAGGGGTAATGATTTAGGGTTTAGGGTAGAGCAGTGGTGTGTGGGTAGTGTAGGGTGTAGTGCTGGGGATAGTGTTTTAGGGTTTAGGGTAGTTAAGTGATGTTTGAATAGTGTAGGGGATGTGCTGGGGGTAGTGTTTAAGGGTTTAGGGTAGTGCAGTGGTGTTTGTGTTGTGTAGGGGGTCATATTTTAGTGTTTAGGGTAGTGCAGTTTTTTAGGGTAGTGAAGCGGGTCGTGCTGGGGGTAGTGTTTTAGGGTTTAGGGTAGTACACTGGTGTTTTTGTCGTTTAGGGGGTTGTGCTGGGGTGGTGTTTTAGGGTTTAGGGTAGTGCAGTTTTGTTTGTTTAGTTTAGGGGGTCAAGCTGGGGGTAGTGTTTTAGGGTTTAGGATAGTGCAGTGGTGTTTGTGTAGTGTAGTGGGTCTTGTTTTAGGGTATATGGTAGTGCAGTAGTGTTTGTGTAGTGTAGGGGGTATTGCTGTGTGGAATGTTTTAGGGTTTAGGGTAGTGCAGTAGGGTAGTGCAGTGGTGTTTGTGTAGTATTAGGGGTAGTTCTGGGGGTAGTGTTTTAGGGTAGTGCAGTTATGTTTGGGTAGTATACGGGTAGTGCTGGGGTAGTGTTTTACAGTTTAGGGTAGAGCAGTGGTGTTTGGGTAGTGTAGGGGGTCATGCTGGGGGTAGTATTTTAGGGTTTAGGGTAGTGCAGTACTGTTTGTGTGGTGTTTTGGGGTCATGCTGGGGTATGTGTTTTAGGGTTTAAGGTAATGCATTGGAGTTTGGGTAGTGTAGGGGTCGTTATAGGGGTAGTGTTTTAGGGTTTATGGCAGTGCAGTGGTGTTTGGGAATTGTAGGGTGTAGTGCTGGGGGTAGTGTTTTAGGGTTTAGGGTAGTGCAGTGAGGTTTGGATAGTGTACGGGGTTGTGCTTGTGGTAGTGTTTAAGGGTTTAGGGTAGTGCAGTGGTGTTTGTGAAGTGTAGGGGGTCTTAATGGGGGAGTGTTTTAAGGTTTAGGGTAGTGCAGTGGTGTTTGTTTAGAGTAGGGGGTCAAGCTGGGGGTAGTGTTTTAGGGTTTAGGGTCGTGCAGCGGTGTTTGTGTAGTGTAGGGGTCATGTTTTCAGTTATAGGTTAGTGCAGTGGTGTTTGTGTTGTATTGGGGGTAGTTCTGGGGGTAGTATTTTAGGGTTTAGGGTAGTGCAGTGGTGTTTGAGTAGGGTGTGGGTAGTGCTGGTTGGTAGTGTTTTAGGGTTTATGGTAGTGCAGTGTTTTTGGGTAGTGTAGGGGGTCGTGCTGGGGAGAGTGTTTTAGGGTTTAGGGTAGTGCAGTTGTGTTTGTGTAGTGTAGGGGTCATGCTGGGGGTAGTGTTTTAGGGTTTAGGGTAGTGCATTGGTGTATGTGTGGTGTTGGGGTCGTGCTGTGGTAAGTGTTTTAGGGTTTAGGGTAGTGGAGTGGTGTTTGGGTAGTATAGGGGGTCGTGCTGGGGGTAGTGTTTTAGGATTTAGGGTAGTGGAGTGGTGTTTGTGTGGTATAGGGGGTTGTGCTGGGGTAAGTGTTTTAGGGTTTAGGGTAGTGCAGTGGCATCTGGGTAGTGTAGGGGGTCTTGCAAGGGGTAGTGTTTTAGGGTTTAGGGTAGTACAGTGGTGTTTGTGTAGTGTAGGGGTTCGTGCTGGGGGTAGATGTAGGGTTTAGGGTAGTTCAGTGGTGTTTGTTTAGTATAGGGGGTCGTGCCGGGGGTAGTGTTTTAGGGTTTAGGGTAGTGCAGTGGTGTTTGGGTAGTGAAGGGGTGTTGGACTTGGCCCTTTTTGCAGGGTCATCCCTAAACTTTTTGCCTTCCTCCTGTATTTTTTCTGACCTGGTGTTGGCTGTTTTATGACTCTGGGCACCTTACCACTGCTGACCAGTGCTAAGGTGCATATGCTCTCCCTATGGTAAAATGTATTATGTGAATTGACTTCCACGTTTGGCATATTTGGTTTACTATCAGTCCCTAGTAGAGTGCACCAGGGGTGCCAAGGGCTTGTATATCCAAATGCTGCTAGTGGGCTTGCAGCACTGATTGTGCCACCCACCGAAGCAGCGGGGTAAAATGTGTCTAGGATCTGCCACTGCAGAACCTGCGCGCGGTCTGGTACCGTCGCGCTGACTGAGCAAGTGTCCCCACTTGCCAGTCCCTAAACCTTCCCTTAACTACATGTTAGTCACCCCTCTGGTAGGCCCAAGCGCAGGGTGCATTGTAGGCATAAGGTAGGACATGCCCTGATGTGTGTGGCATGTCTTAATAGTGAATTACAGCCATTTTCGTTTTTCACTATTGAAGGCTACCTGCTCTCCGTAGGCCAGAATGGGCTGCTGGGATCGCTACACGCTGTGACCCCAGTGGACTCAGAGAGCATGGTAGAAAGTCATGTTTAGTATGCCTGAACTCGGGATAATAAAATACATCTTTTAGTAAAGGTTATTTTAATATCCTGGGTTTGCAAATGCTACTTTTAGAAAGTTAGCCTTTGCGTGCCTGACCATCTCAGTCCGCCTCTGCTGTGGGTGTGGGTTCTGCCTAGCAACAGTACAGGAGCAGGGCTGGGGGATTCCAGGAGACAGGTTGGCTGCCAGGTGGTGGGTAGAGAGATTACACCAGGATGGGTGGGAGGAGTACACCTTGACTCTTGAATAGGCCTGTGATCTGCCACCACAATGCCGGCTCCGCCCCCTGTGGAGCGTCTGATGTCTCTGCCCTGCTGCTGAAAAGAAAAAGCAGAGTCACCACAACAAAGTGCTCCAAGACTGGACTGAGCCAGACCCAGGCCCCCTGGCGACAAAGAACAAAAGAATTGTGCTATAAAAGAAGGAGCCCTGCTCCTAAGAAATCAGATCCAGATTGAACCACGAAGGAACTCTGCCCGACTAGAAGGACCTGGAAGAAGCTGAAGGAGGAGTAACTTTCCCTGACCTGGGGGATTGGCCTGCAGTAGGTGCCTTGCTGTGGAAGGAGAGGAAAAGACTGAAAGAGACTTTACACTTTGTTTTTCAACTATCTCCAAGGGCTTGGAAGAAGAGCTTGCCCCTTGAACTGAACCCCAGGACCAGTGGGTTCACCGTGTCTTCGCTCGTCTGAGAATTCGAGCCGTGTGCTTTCTCCCGCCGGAGTGCTCTGCGCACCTTCGCATCCCTCCTAGGGCCGTGACACCCAGAAGCCTGGCCGCCTCCACTCGCCGAGAGCCCCGCTCTACCTGAGTCGCTCTGGACCCATCGAGTCTGGCCGTCCCGCTTCCCTGTCACCTGCCTGCTACTGGAGCGCGCTTGGTGCCCTCTCGCCCTCCCGCCGGATTTCTAGTTGGGAAGTGAAATCCAGCCTCGGACGGCCGCCCGTAAGTCGTAACGTATCCGGCCGCCCCGCTTCACCCCCAGCCAGAGTCTGACCGTGCCGCCCGCTGAAGTAACCTCCCGCACAGTCCGTGTCGGAGGCCTGGGGCTGCACCTGTCTACTGAGAGCCGCCCGCTGATTCTCGATCCGGAGACCCTCGAGGTGCAGAACCTGCATCTCCCCCGAAGACTCGTCCAAGCACATCGCACGTTCCCAGGTACAGTGAACTCACTATCGGACTCGGGGTCCGCAACGTTCTGATTTCCCCGTATCACTGTACCCTGGGTGCACTGCGCATCACCGTGACTGGACCGACCCAACCGAGCACTGCGAAGCGCTCGTGATAGACTAAGTGACCGAAGAAAACAACAGTGCCTAATTATCATCTTGTGGCTCCCATTTCGCAACCGTTATTTATGGTCTTGTACATGCCTGCGTAACCAAGAATCCTTTATATAAAGTATACGTATTTTTGATACAACTTACGCCTGGTGTCCATTTGTGGGGGATCGTTGTGATTTACTGTGTGTGATCATAAATGCTTAACTGATTAGCGCCCTGAAGTTTAGCCCTGACTGCTCGCGCCACACTACCTATAGGGTGAGCAGGGGTTGTTCTGAAGGGGTAATTCTCTCGCCCTGAATAGAAGAAGGGACCACTGCTTGTCACAAGTACCTACCTGTGCCAACCAGAGGTTCCCCATTCTAACAAGGGGTAATGCTTGGAGTAGTGTTGTAGGGTTTAGGGCAGTGCAGTGATGTTTGGGAAGTGTAGGGGGTTGTGCTGGGGGTGGTGTTTAAGGGTTTAGTGTAGTGCATTGGTGTATGTGTAGTGTAGGGGGTCTTAATGGGGTAGTGTTTTAGGGTTTAGGGTAGTGCAGTGGTGTTTGTTTAGTGTAGGGGGTCAAGCTGGGGGTAGTGTTTTAGGGTTTAGGATAGTGCAGTGGTGTTTGTGTAGTGTAGTGGGTCTTGTTTTAGGGTATATGGTAGTGCAGTAGTGTTTGTGTAGTGTAGGGGGTATTGCTGTGTGAAGTGTTTTAGGGTTTAGGGTAGTAGGGTAGTGCAGTGGTGTTTGTGTAGTATTGGGGTAGTACTGGGGGTAGTGTTTTAAGGTTTAGGGCAGTGCAGTTATGTTTGGGTAGTATATGGGTAGTGCTGGGGGTAGTGTTTTACAGTTTAGGGTAGTGCAGTGGTGTTTGGGTAGTGTGGGGGGTCATGCTGGGGGTAGTGTTTTAGGGTTTAGGGTAGTGCAGTTGATTTTGTGTAGTGTAGGGGTCGTGCTGGGGGTAGTATTTTAGGGTTTAGGGTAGTGCAGTGGTGTTTGTGTGGTGTAGGGGGTCGTGCTGGGGTATGTGTTTTAGGGTTTAAGGTAGTGCATTGCAGTTTGGGTAGTGTAGGGGTCGTTATAGGGGTAGTGTTTTAGGATTTATGGTAGTGCAGTGAGGTTTGGATAGTGTAGGGGGTTGTGCTTGGGGTAGTGTTTAAGGGTTTAGGGTAGTGCAGGGGTGTTTGTGAAGTGTAGGGGGTCTTAATGGGGGTAGTGTTTTAAGGTTTAGGGTAGTGCAGTGGTGTTTGTTTAGAGTAGGGGGTCAAGCTGGGGGTAGTGTTTTAGGGTTTAGGGTAGTGCAGTGAGGTTTGGATAGTGTAGGGGGTTGTGCTTGGGGTAGAGTTTAAGGGTTTAGGGTAGTGCAGTGGTGTTTGTGAAGTGTAGGGGGTCTTAATGGGGGTAGTGTTTTAAGGTTTAGGGTAGTGCAGTGGTGTTTGTTTAGAGTAGGGGGCCAAGCTGGGGGTAGTGTTTTAGGGTTTAGGGTAGTGCAGTGGCATCTGGGTAGTGTAGGGGGTCTTGCAAGGGGTAGTGTTTTAGGGTTTAGGGTAGTACAGTGGTGTTTGTGTAGTGTAGGGGTTCGTGCTGGGTGTAGATGTAGGGTTTAGGGTAGTTCAGTGGTGTTTGTTTAGTATAGGGGGTAGTGCTGGGGGTAGTGTTTTAGGGTTTAGGGTAGTGCAGTGGTGTTTGGGTAGTGAAGGGGTAATGCTGGGGGTAGTGTTTTAGGGTGTAGGGTAGTGCGGTGGTGTTTGGGTAGTGTAGGGGGTAGTTTTTTAGGGTTTAGGATAGTGCAGTGGTGTTTGTATAGTGTAGGGGGCCGTGCTGGGGGTAGTGTTTTAGGGTTTATAGTAGTGCAGTGGTATTTGTGTAGTTTAGGGGGTCGTGTTTTAGGGTTTAGGGTAGTGCAGTGGCATTTGTGTAGTATAGGGGGTCGTGTTTTAGGGTTAAGGGTAGTGAAGTGTTGTTTGTGTAGTGTAGGGGTTTTTGCTGGGGGTAGTGTTTTAGTGTTTAGGGTTGTGCAGTGTTGTTTCTGTAGTGTAGAGGGACATGTTTTAGGTTTTAGGGTAGTGCAGTGGTGTTTGGGTAGTGTAGGGGGTCGTGCTGGGGGTAGCGTTTTAGGATTTAGGGTAGAGCTGTGGTGTTTGGGTAGTATAGGGGATTGTGCTGGGGTTGGTGTTTAAGGGTTTAGGGTAGTGCAGTGGTGTTTGTGTAGTGTAGGGGGTTGTGCTGAGGGTAGATGTATGGTTTAGGGTAGTGCAGTGGTGTTTGTGTAGTGTAGGGGTTCGTGCTAGGGGTAATGTTTTAGGGTTTAGGGTAGAGTAGTGGTGTTTGTGTAGTGTAGGGGGTCGTGCTGGGGATAGTGTTTTAGGGTTTAGGGTAGTGCAGTGGTGTTTAGGTAGTGTAGGGTGTAGTGCTGTGGGTAGTGTTTTAGGGTTTAGGGTAGTGCAGTGGTGTTTTTGTAGTGTAGGGGCTCATATTTTAGGGTTCAGAGTAGTGCAGTTGTTTTTGGGTAGTGAAGGGGGTCATGCTGGGGGTAGTGTTTTAGGGTTTAGGGTAGTACACTGGTGTTTTGGTAGAGTAGGGGGTCGTGCTGGCGTAGTGTTTTAGGGTTTAGGGTAGTGCAGTGGTGTATGTGTAGTATAGGGGGTCTTAATAGGGGTTGTGTTTTAGGGTTTAGGGTAGTGCAGTGGTGTTTGTTTAGTGTAGGGGTCAAGCTGGGGCTAGTGTTTTAGAGTTTAGGGTAGTGCAGTGGTGTTTGTGTAGGCTAGTGGGTCATGTTTTAGGGTATAGGGTAGAGCTGTAGTGTTTGTGTAGTATAGGGGGTACAGCTGTGTGTAGTGTTTTAGGGTTTAGCGTAGTGCAGTAGGGTAGTGCAGTAGTGTTTGTGTAGTATTGGGGTAGTTCTGGGGGTAATGTTTTATGGTTTAGGGTAGTGCAATGGTGTTTGGGTATTGTATGGGGTCATGCTGGGTGTAGTGTTTTAGGGTTTAGGGTAGTGCAGTTGAGTTTGTGTAGTGTAGGGGTCATGCTGAGGGTAGTATTTTAGGGTTTAGGGTTTAGGGTAGTGCAGTAGTGTTTGTGTGGTGTAGGGGTCATGCTGATGTATGTGTTTTAGGGTTTAAGGTAGTGCATTGGAGTTTGGGTAGTGTAGGGGTCATTATAGGGGTAGTGTTTTAGGATTTAGGGTAGTGCACTGGTGGTTGTGTAGTGTAGGGGGTCATGCAGGGGGAGTGTTTTAGGGTTTAGGGTAGTGCAGTGGTGTTTGTGTAGTATAGGGGGCAGTGTTTTAGGGTTTAGGTTAGTGCCGTGGTGTTTGTGTAGTGTAGGGGTTGTGCTGGGGGTAGTGTTTTAGGGTTTAGGGTAGTGCAGTGGTGTTTGTGTAGTGTAGGGGGTCGTATTTTAGGGTTTAGGGTAGTGCAGTGATGTTTGGGTAGTGTAGGGAGTTGTGCTGGGGTAGTGTTTTTGGGGTTAGGGTAGTGCTGTTGTGTTTGGGTATTGAAGGGGGTTGTGCTGGGTATAAGGTTTTAGGGTTTAGGGCAGTACAGTGGTGTTTGTGTGGTGTTGGGGGTCGTGTTTGGGGTAGTGTTTTATTGTTTTGGGTAGTGCAGTGGTGTTTGTGTAGTATAGGGGTTTATGCTGGGGGTTGTGTTTTAGGGTTTAGGGTAGTGCAGTAGTGTTTGTGTAGTATAGGGATTCGTGCCGGGGTAGTGTTTTAGGGTTTAGGGTAGTGCAGTGATTTTTTGGTGGTGCAGGGTGTTGTGCTAAGGCATAGTGTTTTAGGGTAGCGCAGTTGTGTTTGTGTAGTGTAGATGGTCTTTCTGGGGTTAGTGTTTCAGGGTTTAGAGTAGTGCAGTGGTGTTTGTGTAGTGTAGGGAGTCAAGCTGGGGGTAGTGTTTTAGGGTTTAGGGTAGTGCAGTGGTGTGTGTGTAGTGTAGGGGTTCATGCTGGGGCTAGATTTAGGGTTTAGGGTAATACATTGGTGTTTGGGTAGTGTAGGGGGTTGTGCTGCAGGTAGTGTTTTAGGGTTCAGTGCAGTGATGTTTGTGTAATGTAGGGGGTCATGCTCGGGGTAGTGTTTTAGTGTTTAGGGCAGTGCAGTTGTGTTTGGGTAGTGTAGGGGGTCGTGCTGGTGTTTGTGTTTTAGTTTTTAGGGCAGTGCAGTGGTGGTTGTGTAGTGTAGGACGTCGTGCTGGGGGTATTGTTTTTGGGTTTAGGGCAGTGCAGTGGTGTTTGGGTATTGTTGGGGGCTGTGCTGTGGATAGTGTTTTAGCGTTTAGGGTAGTGCAGTGGTGTTTGTGTGGTGTAGGGTGTCATGCTGGGGTAAGAGTTTTAGGGCTTAGGGTAGTGCAGTGGTGTTTGGGTAGTGTTGGGGATACTGCTGGGGGTAGTGTTCTAGGGTTTAGGGTAGTGCAGTGGTGTTTGTGTAGTATTGGGGGTAGTGTTTTAGGGTATAGGAAAGAGCAGTGGTGTTTGGATAGTGCAGGGGTCGTGCTGAGGGTACTGTTGTAGGGTTTAGGGTAGTGCAGTGGTGTTAGTGTAGTGTAGGGGTTGTGCTGGGGTTAGTGTTTTAGGGTTTAGGGTAGTGCAGTGGTGTTTGTGTAGTGTAGGGGTTGTGCTGGGGTTAGTGTTTTAAGGTTTAGGGTAGTGCAGTGGTGTTTGTGTGGTGTAGGGGGTCATGCTGGGGTAAGTGTTTTAGGGTTGAGGGTAGTGGAGTCGTGTTTGGGTAGTATAGGGTGATATGATGGGGGTAGTGTTTTAGGGTTTAGGGTAGTGCAGTGGTGTTTGTTTGGTGTAGGGGGTCGGTATGGGGTAAGTGTTTTAGGGTTTAGGGTAGTACAGTGGTGTTTGGGTAGTGTTGGGGTCATGCTAGGGGTAGTGTTTTAGGGTTTACGGTAGTGCAGTGGTGTTTAGGTAGTGTAGGGGGTCATGCTGGGGTAGTGTTTTAGGGTTTAGGGTAGCGCAGTGGTGCTTGTGTGGTGTAGGGGTTGTGCTGAGGGTAGATATAGGGTTTAGGGTAGTGTAGTGGTGATTGTGTAGTGTAGGTTGTCGTGCTGGGGGTAGTGTTTTAGGGTTTAGGGTTGTGCAGTGGTGTTTGGGAAGTGTAGGGGGTAGTGCTGGGGGTAGTGTTTTAGGGTTTAGGGTAGTGCAGTGGTGTTTGCGTAGTGTAGGGGGTCGTGCTGGGGATAGTGTTTTAGAGTTTAGGATAGTGCAGTTGTGTTTGTGTAGTGTAGGGGTTGTGCTGGGGGTAGTATTTTAGGGTTTAGTGTAGTGCAGTGGTGTTTGTGTGGTGTAATGGGTCATTCTGGGGGTAGTGTTTTAGGGTTTAGGGCAGTGCAGTGTTATTTGTGTAGTGTAGGGGGTAGTGTTTTAGGGTTTAGGATAGTGCCGTGGTATTTGTATAGTGTAGGGGTCTGTGCTGGGGGTAGTGTTTTAGGGTTTATGGTAGTGCAGTGGTGTTTGTATAGTGCAGGGGGTCGTGCTGGGGTAGATTTTTGGTTTAGGGTAGTGCAGTGGTGTTTGTGTAGTGTAGGGGTTTGTGCTGGGGGCAGTGTTTTAGTGTTTAGGGTAGTGCAGTGTTTATTTTGTAGTGTAGAGGGACATGTTTTAGGTTAGTGCAGTGGTGTTTGGGTAGAGTAGGGGTCGTGCTGGGGTAGTGTTTTAGGGTTTGGCAGTGCTGTGGTGTTTGGGTAGTGTAGGGGGTTGTGCTGGGGTGGTGTTTAAGGGTTTAGGGTAGTGCAGTGGTGTTTGGGTAGTGTAGGGGGTTGTTCTGAGGGTAGATGTATGGTTTAGGGTAGTGCAGTGGTGTTTGTGTAGTGTAGGGGTTCGTGCTAGGGGTAATGATTTAGGGTTTAGGGTAGAGCAGTAGTGTATGTGTCGTGTAGGGGGTCATGCTGGGGGTAGTGTTTTAGGGTTTAGGGTAGTGCAGTGGTGTATGGGTAGTGTAGGGTGTAGTGCTGGGGGTAGTGTTTTAGGGTTTACGGTAGTTAAGTGATGTTTGGATAGTGTAGGGGATGTGCTGGTGGTAGTGTTTAAGGGTTTAGGGTAGTGCAGTGGTGTTTGTGTTGTGTAGGGGGTCATATTTTAGTGTTTAGGGTAGTGCAGTTTTTTAGGGTAGTGAAGCGGGTCGTGCTGGGGGTAGTGTTTTAGGGTTTAGGGTAGTACACTGGTGTTTTTGTCGATTAGGGGGTTGTGCTGGGGTGGTGTTTTAGGGTTTAGGGTAGTGCAGTGGTGTTTTTTTTCAGTGTAGGGGGTCAAGCTGGGGGTAGTGTTTTAGGGTTTAGGATAGTGCAGTGGTGTTTGTGTAGTGTAGTGGGTCTTGTTTTAGGGTATATGGTAGTGCAGTAGTGTTTGTGTAGTGTAGGGGGTATTGCTGTGTGAAATGTTTTAGGGTTTAGGGTAGTGCAGTAGGGTAGTGCAGTGGTGTTTGTGTAGTATTAGGGGTAGTTCTGGGGGTAGTGTTTTAGGGTTTAGGGTAGTGCTGTTATGTTTGGGTAGTATACGGGTAGTGCTGGGGGTAGTGTTTTACAGTTTAGGGTAGAGCAGTGGTGTTTGGGTAGTGTAGGGGGTCATGCTGGGGGTAGTATTTTAGGGTTTAGGGTAGTGCAGTACTGTTTGTGTGGTGTAGGGGGTCATGCTGGGGTATGTGTTTTAGGGTTTAAGGTAATGCATTGGAGTTTGGGTAGTGTAGGGGTCGTTATAGGGGTAGTGTTTTAGGGTTTATGGCAGTGCAGTGGTGTTTGGGAAGTGTAGGGTGTAGTGCTGGGGGTAGTGTTTTAGGGTTTAGGGTAGTGCAGTGAGGTTTGGATAGTGTAGGGGGTTGTGCTTGGGGTAGTGTTTAAGGGTTTAGGGTAGTGCAGTGGTGTTTGTGAAGTGTAGGGAGTCTTAATGGGGGTAGTGTTTTAAGGTTTAGGGTAGTGCAGTGGTGTTTGTTTAGAGTAGGGGGTCAAGCTGGGGGTAGTGTTTTAGGGTTTAGGGTCGTGCAGTGGTGTTTGTGTAGTGTAGGGGTCATGTTTTCAGTTATAGGTTAGTGCAGTGGTGTTTGTGTTGTATTGGGGGTAGTTCTGGGGGTAGTATTTTAGGGTTTAGGGTAGTGCAGTGGTGTTTGAGTAGGGTGCGGGTAGTGCTGGTTGGTAGTGTTTTAGGGTTTATGGTAGTGCAGTGTTTTTGGGTAGTGTAGGGGGTCGTGCTGGGGATAGTGTTTTAGGGTTTAGGGTAGTGCAGTTGTGTTTGTGTAGTGTAGGGGTCATGCTAGGGGTAGTGTTTTAGGGTTTAGGGTAGTGCATTGGTGTATGTGTGGTGTTGGGGTCGTGCTGGGGTAAGTGTTTTAGGGTTTAGGGTTGTGGAGTGGTGTTTGGGTAGTATAGGGGGTCGTGCTGGGGGTAGTGTTTTAGGATTTAGGGTAGTGGAGGGGTGTTTGTGTGGTATAGGGGGTTGTGCTGGGGTAAGTGTTTTAGGGTTTAGGGTAGTGCAGTGGCATCTGGGTAGTGTAGGGGGTCTTGCAAGGGGTAGTGTTTTAGGGTTTAGGGTAGTACAGTGGTGTTTGTGTAGTGTAGGGGTTCGTGCTGGGGGTAGATGTAGGGTTTAGGGTAGTTCAGTGGTGTTTGTTTAGTATAGGGGGTCGTGCCGGGGGTAGTGTTTTAGGGTTTAGGGTAGTGCAGTGGTGTTTGGGTAGTGAAGGGGTAATGCTGGGGGTAGTGTTTTAGGGTTTAGGGCAGTGCAGTGATGTTTGGAAAGTGTAAGGGGTTGTGCTGGGGGTGGTGTTTTAGGGTTTAGGGTAGTGCAGTGGTGCATGTGTAGTGTAGGGGGTCTTAATGGGGTAGTGTTTTAGCGTTTAGGGTAGTGCAGTGGTGTTTGTTTAGTGTGGCGGGTCAAGCTGGGGGTAGTGTTTTAGGGTTTAGGATAGTGCAGTGGTGTTTGTGTAGTGTAGTGGGTCTTGTTTTAGGGTATATGGTAGTGCAGTAGTGTTTGTGTAGTATAGGGGGTATTGCTGTGTGAAGTGTTTTAGGGTTTAGGGTTTAGGGTAGTGCAGTGGTGTTTGAGTAGGGTGCGGGTAGTGCTGGTTGGTAGTGTTTTAGGGTTTATGGTAATGCAGTGTTTTTGGGTAGTGTAGGGGGTTGTGCTGGGGATAGTTTTTTAGGGTTTAGGGTAGTGCAGTTGTGTTTGTGTAGTGTAGGGGTCATGCTGGGGGTAGTGTTTTAGGGTTTAGGGTAGTGCATTGGTGTATGTGTGGTGTTGGGGTTGTGCTGGGGTAAGTGTTTTAGGGTTTAGGGTAGTGGAGTGGTGTTTGGGTAGTATAGGGGGTCGTGCTGGGGGTAGTGTTTTAGGATTTAGGGTAGTGGAGTGGTGTTTGTGTGGTATAGGGGGTTGTGCTGGGGTAAGTGTTTTAGGGTTTAGGGTAGTGCAGTGGCATCTGGGTAGTGTAGGGGGTCTTGCAAGGGGTAGTGTTTTAGGGTTTAGGGTAGTACAGTGGTGTTTCTGTAGTGTAGGGGTTCGTGCTGGGAGTAGATGTAGGGTTTAGGGTAGTTCAGTGGTGTTTGTTTAGTATAGGGGGTCGTGCCAGGGGTAGTGTTTTAGGGTTTAGGGTAGTGCAGTGGTGTTTGGGTAGTGAAGGGGTAATGCTGGGAGTAGTGTTTTAGGGTTTAGGGCAGTGCAGTGATGTTTGGGAAGTGTAGGGGGTTGTGCTGGGGGTGGTGTTTTAGGGTTTAGGGTAGTGCAGTGGTGTATGTGTAGTATAGGGGGTCTTAATGGGGTAGTGTTTTAGGGTTTAGGGTAGTGCAGTGGTGTTTGTTTAGTGTAGGGGCTCAAGCTGGGGGTAGTGTTTTAGGGTTTAGGATAGTGCAGTAGTGTTTGTGTAGTGTAGGGGGTATTTCTGTGTGAAGTGTTTTATGATTTAGGGTAGTAGGGTAGTGCAGTGGTGTTTGTGTAGTATTGGGGTAGTACTGGGGGTAGTGTTTTAAGGTTTAGGGCAGTGCAGTTATGTTTGGGTAGTATACGGGTAGTGCTGGGGGTAGTGTTTTTACAGTTTAGGGTAGTGCAGTGGTGTTTGGGTAGTGTAGGGGGTCATGCTCGGGGTAGTGTTTTAGGGTTTAGGGTAGTGCAGTTGAGTTTGTGTAGTGTAGGGGTCGTGCTGGGGGTAGTATTTTAGGGTTTAGGGTAGTGCAGTGGTGTTTGTGTGGTGTAGGGGGTCGTGCTGGGGTATGTGTTTTAGGGTTTAAGGTAGTGCATTGCAGTTTGGGTAGTGTAGGGGTCGTTATAGGGGTAGTGTTTTAGGGTTTATGGTAGTGCAGTGAGGGTTGGATAGTGTAGTGGGTTGTGCTTGGGGTAGTGTTTAAGGGTTTAGGGTAGTGCAGTGGTGTTTGTGAAGTGTAGGGGGTCTTAATGGGGGTAGTGTTTTAAGGTGTAGGGTAGTGCAGTGGTGTTTGTTTAGAGTAGGGGGTCAAGCTGGGGGTAGTGTTTTAGGGTTTAGGGTAGTGCAGTGAGGTTTGGATAGTGTAGGGGGTCGTGCTTGGGGTAGTGTTTAAGGGTTTAGGGTAGTGCAGTGGTGTTTGTGAAGTGTAGGGGGTCCTAATTGGGGTAGTGTTTTAAGGTTTAGGGTAGTACAGTGGTGTTTGTTTAGAGTAGGGGGCCAAGCTGGGGGTAGTGTTTTAGGGTTTAGGGTAGTGCAGTGGCATCTGGGTAGTGTAGGGGGTCTTGCAAGGGGTAGTGTTTTAGGGTTTAGGGTAGTACAGTGGTGTTTGTGTAGTGTAGGGGTTTGTGCTGGGGGTAGATGTAGGGTTTAGGGTAGTTCAGTGGTGTTTGTTTAGTATAAGGGTAGTGCTGGGGGTAGTGTTTTAGGGTTTAGGGTAGTGCAGTGGTGTTTGGGTAGTGAAGGGGTAATGCTGGGGGTAGTGTTTTAGGGTTTAGGGCAGTGCAGTGGTGTTTGTGTAGTGTAGGGGGTCGTTCTAGGGGTAGTGTTTTAGGGTGTAGGGTACTGCAGTGGTGTTTGGGTAGTGTAGGGGTTAGTTTTTTAGGGTTTAGGATAGTGCAGTGGTGTTTGTATAGTGTAGGGGGCCGTGCTGGGGGTAGTGTTTTAGGGTTTATAGAAGTGCAGGGGTATTTGTGTAGTTTAGGGGTCGTGTTTCAGGGTTTAGGGTAGTGCAGTGGCATTTGTGTAGTATAGGGGGTCGTGTTTTAGGGTTAAGGGTAGTGAAGTGTTGTTTGTGTAGTGTAGGGGTTTTTGCTGGGGGTAGTGTTTTAGTGTTTAGGGTTGTGCAGTGTTGTTTCTGTAGTGTAGAGGGACGTTTTAGGTTTTAGGGTAGTGCAGTGGTGTTTGGGTAGTGTAGGGGGTCGTGCTGGGGGTAGCGTTTTAGGATTTAGGGTAGTGCTGTGGTGTTTGGGTAGTATAGGGGGTTGTGCTGGGGTTGGTGTTTAAGGGTTTAGGGTAGTGCAGTGGTGTTTGTGCAGTGTAGGGGGTTGTGCTGAGGGTAGATGCATGGTTTAGGGTAGTGCAGTGGTGTTTGTGTAGTGTAGGGGTTCGTGCTAGGGGTAATGTTTTAGGGTTTAGGGTAGAGTAGTGGTGTTTGTGTAGTGTAGGGGGTCATGCTGGGGGTAGTGTTTTAGGGTTTAGGGTAGTGCAGTGGTGTTTAGGTAGTGTAGGGTGTAGTGCTGTGGGTAGTGTTTTAGGGTTTAGGGTAGTGCAGTGGTGTTTTTGTAGTGTAGGGGCTCATATTTTAGGGTTTAGAGTAGTGCAGTTGTTTTTGGGTAGTGAAGGGGGTCATGCTGGGGGTAGTGTTGTAGGGTTTAGGGCAGTACACTGGTGTTTTGGTAGTGTAGGGGGTCGTGCTGCCGTAGTGTTTTAGGGTTTATGGTAGTGCAGTGGTGTATGTGTAGTATAGGGGGTCTTAATAGGGGTTGTGTTTTAGGGTTTAGGATAGTGCAGTGGTGTTTGTTTAGTGTAGGGGTCAAGCTGGGGGTAGTGTTTTAGGGTTTAGGGTAGTGCAGTGGTGTTTGTGTAGGCTAGTGGGTCATGTTTTAGGGTATAGGGTAGAGCAGTAGTGTTTGTGTAGTATAGGGGGTACAGCTGTGTGTAGTGTTTTAGGGTTTAGGGTAGTGCAGTAGGGTAGTGCAGTATTGTTTGTGAAGTATTGGGGTAGTTCTGGGGGTAGTGTTTTATGGTTTTGGGTAGTGCAGTGGTGTTTGGGTATTGTATGGGGTCATGCTGGGTGTAGTGTTTTAGGGTTTAGGGTAGTGCAGTTGAGTTTGTGTATTGTAGGGGTCATGCTGAGGGTAGTATTTTAGGGTTTAGGGTAGTGCAGTAGTGTTTGTGTGGTGTAGGGGTCATGCTGATGTATGTGTTTTAGGGTTTAAGGTAGTGCATTGGAGTTTGGGTAGTGTAGGGGTCATTATAGGGGTAGTGTTTTAGGATTTAGGGTAGTGCACTGGTGGTTGTGTAGTGTAGGGGGTCATGCAGGGGGAGTGTTTTAGGGTTTAGGGTAGTGCAGTGGTGTTTGTGTAGTATAGGGGGTAGTGTTTTAGGGTTTAGGTTAGTGCCGTGGTGTTTGTGTAGTGTAGGGGGTTGTGCTGGGGGTAGTGTTTTAGGGTTTAGGGTAGTGCAGTGGTGTTTGTGTAGTGTAGGGGGTCGTATTTTAGGGTTTAGGGTAGTGCAGTGATGTTTGGGTAGTGTAGGGAGTCGTGCTGGGGTAGTATTTTTGGGTTTAGGGTAGTGCTGTTGTGTTTGGGTATTGAAGGGGGTTGTGCTGGGTATAAGGTTTTAGGGTTTAGGGCAGTACAGTGGTGTTTGTGTGGTGTAGGGGGTCGTGTTTGGGGTAGTGTTTTATTGTTTTGGGTAGTGCAGTGGTGTTTGTGTAGTATAGGGGTTTATGCTGGGGGTTGTGTGTTAGGGTTTAGGGTAGTGCAGTAGTGTTTGTGTAGTATAGGGATTCGTGCTGGGGTAGTGTTTTAGGGTTTAGGGTAGTGCAGTGATTTTTTGGTGGTGCAGTGGTTCGTTCTGTGGCATAGTGTTTTAGGGTAGCGCAGTTGTGTTTGTGTAGTGTAGATGGTCTTTCTGGGGTTAGTGTTTTAGGGTTTAGAGTAGTGCAGTGGTGTTTGTGTAGTGTAGGGAGTCAAGCTGGGGGTAGTGTTTTAGGGTTTAGGGTAGTGCAGTGGTGTGTGTGTAGTGTAGGGGTTCATGCTGGGGCTAGATTTAGGGTTTAGGGTAATACATTGGTCTTTGCGTAGTGTAGGGGGTCGTGCTGCAGGTAGTGTTTTAGGGTTCAGTGCAGTGATGTTTGTGTAATGTAGGGGGTCATGCTCGGGGTAGTGTTTTAGTGTTTAGGGCAGTGCAGTTGTGTTTGGGTAGTGTAGGGGGTCGTGCTGGTGTTCGTGTTTTAGTTTTTAGGGCAGTGCAGTGGTGGTTGTGTAGTGTAGGACGTCGTGCTGGGGGTATTGTTTTAGGGTTTAGGGCAGTGCAGTGGTGTTTGGGTATTGTAGGTGGCTGTGCTGTGGATAGTGTTTTAGCGTTTAGGGTAGTGCAGTGGTGTTTGTGTGGTGTAGGTGGTCATGCTGGGGTAAGAGTTTTAGGGCTTAGGGTAGTGCAGTGGTGTTTGGGTAGTGTTGGGGATACTGCTGGGGGTAGTGTTCTAGGGTTTAGGGTAGTGCAGTGGTGTTTGTGTAGTATTGAGGGTAGTGTTTTAGGGTATAGGAAAGAGCAGTGGTGTTTGGATAGTGCAGGGGTCGTGCTGGGGGTACTGTTGTAGGGTTTAGGGTAGTGTAGTGGTGTTTGTGTAGTGTAGGGGTTGTGCTGGGGTTAGTGTTTTAGGGTTTAGGGTAGTGCAGTGGTGTTTATGTGGTGTAGGGGGTCATGCTGGGGTAAGAGTTTTAGGGCTTAGGGTAGTGCAGTGGTGTTTGGGTAGTGTTGAGGGTCATGCTAGGGGTAGTGTTTTAGGGTTTACGGTAGTGCAGTGGTGTTTAGGTAGTGTAGGGGGTCATGCTGGGGTAGTGATTTAGGGTTTAGGGTAGTGCATTGGTGCTTGTGTGGTGTAGGGGGTTGTGCTGAGGGTAGATGTAGGGTTTAGGGTGGTGCAGTGGTGTTTGTGTAGTGTAGGTTGTCATGCTGGGGGTAGTGTTTTAGGATTTAGGGTAGTGCAGTGGTGTTTGGGTAGTGTAGGGGGTCGTGCTGGGGATAGTGTTTTAGGGTATAGTGTAGTGCAGTGGTGTTTTTGTGGTGTAGGGGGTCGTTCTGGGGTAGTGTTTTAGGGTTTAGGGTAGTACAGTGGTGTTTGTGTAGAGTGGGGGGTAGTGTTTTAGGGTTTAGGATAGTGCAGTGGTATTTGTATAGTGTAGGGGTCCGTGCTGGGGGTAGTGTTTTAGGGTTTATGGTAGTGCAGTGGTGTTTGTGTAGTGTAGGGGGTCGTGTCTTAGGGTTTAGGGTAGTGCAGTGATGTTTGGGTAGTGTAGGTGGTCCTGCTGGGGTAGTGTTTTTGGGTTTAGGGTAGTGCTGTTGAATTTGGGTAGTGAAGGAGGTCATGCTGGGGGTAGTGTTTTAGGGTTTAGGGTAGTAGAGTAGTGTTTGTGTAGTGTAGGGGTTCATGTGGGGGGTAGTGTTTAGGATTAGGGTAGTGCAGTGGTGTTTGTGTAGTGTAGGGGGTTGTATTTTAGGGTTTAGGGTAGTGCAGTGATGTTTGGGTAGTGTAGGGAGTCGTGCTGGGGTAGTGTTTTTGGGTTTAGGGTAGTGCTGTTGTGTTTGGGTATTGAAGGGGGTTGTGCTGGGTATAAGGTTTTAGGGTTTAGGGCAGTACAGTGGTGTTTGTGTGGTGTAGGGGGTCGTGTTTGGGGTAGTGTTTTATTGTTTTGGGTAGTGCAGTGGTGTTTGTGTAGTATAGGGGTTTATGCTGGGGGTTGTGTGTTAGGGTTTAGGGTAGTGCAGTAGTGTTTGTGTAGTATAGGGATTCGTGCTGGGGTAGTGTTTTAGGGTTTAGGGTAGTGCAGTGATTTTTTGGTGGTGCAGTGGTTCGTTCTGTGGCATAGTGTTTTAGGGTAGCGCAGTTGTGTTTGTGTAGTGTAGATGGTCTTTCTGGGGTTAGTGTTTTAGGGTTTAGAGTAGTGCAGTGGTGTTTGTGTAGTGTAGGGAGTCAAGCTGGGGGTAGTGTTTTAGGGTTTAGGGTAGTGCAGTGGTGTGTGTGTAGTGTAGGGGTTCATGCTGGGGCTAGATTTAGGGTTTAGGGTAATACATTGGTCTTTGGGTAGTGTAGGGGGTCGTGCTGCAGGTAGTGTTTTAGGGTTCAGTGCAGTGATGTTTGTGTAATGTAGGGGGTCATGCTCGGGGTAGTGTTTTAGTGTTTAGGGCAGTGCAGTTGTGTTTGGGTAGTGTAGGGGGTCGTGCTGGTGTTCGTGTTTTAGTTTTTAGGGCAGTGCAGTGGTGGTTGTGTAGTGTAGGACGTCGTGCTGGGGGTATTGTTTTATGGTTTAGGGCAGTGCAGTGGTGTTTGGGTATTGTAGGCGGCTGTGCTGTGGATAGTGTTTTAGCGTTTAGGGTAGTGCAGTGGTGTTTGTGTGGTGTAGGTGGTCATGCTGGGGTAAGAGTTTTAGGGCTTAGGGTAGTGCAGTGGTGTTTGGGTAGTGTTGGGGATACTGCTGGGGGTAGTGTTCTAGGGTTTAGGGTAGTGCAGTGGTGTTTGTGTAGTATTGGGGGAAGTGTTTTAGGGTATAGGAAAGAGCAGTGGTGTTTGGATAGTGCAGGGGTCGTGCTGGGGGTACTGTTGTAGGGTTTAGGGTAGTGTCGTGGTGTTTGTGTAGTGTAGGGGTTGTGCTGGGGTTAGTGTTTTAGGGTTTAGGGTAGTGCAGTGGTGTGTGGGTAGTGTAGGGTGTAGTGCTGGGGGTAGTGTTTTAGGGTTTAGGGTAGTTAAGTGATGTTTGGATAGTGTAGGGGATGTGCTGGTGGTAGTGTTTAAGGGTTTAGGGTAGTGCAGTGGTGTTTGTGTTGTGTAGGGGGTCATATTTTAGTGTTTAGGGTAGTGCAGTTTTTAGGGTAGTGAAGTGGGTCGTGCTGGGGGTAGTGTTTTAGGGTTTAGGGTAGTACACTGGTGTTTTTGTCGTTTATGGGGTTGTGCTGGGGTGGTGTTTTAGGGTTTAGGGTAGTGCAGTGGTGTTTGTTTAGTGTAGGGGTCAAGCTGGGGGTAGTGTTTTAGGGTTTAGGATAGTGCAGTAGTGTTTGTGTGGTGTAGGGGTCATGCTGATGTATGTGTTTTAGGGTTTAAGGTAGTTCATTGGAGTTTGGGTAGTGTAGGGGTCATTATAGGGGTAGTGTTTTAGGATTTAGGGTAGTGCACTGGTGGTTGTGTAGTGTAGGGGGTCATGCAGGGGGAGTGTTTTAGGGTTTAGGGTAGTGCAGTGCTGTTTGTGTAGTATAGGGGGTAGTGTTTTAGGGTTTAGGTTAGTGCCGTGGTGTTTGTGTAGTGTAGGGGGTTGTGCTGGGGGTAGTGTTTTAGGGTTTAGGGTAGTGCAGTGGTGTTTGTGTAGTGTAGGGGGTCGTATTTTAGGGTTTAGGGTAGTGCAGTGATGTTTGGGTAGTGTAGGGAGTCGTGCTGGGGTAGTATTTTTGGGTTTAGGGTAGTGCTGTTGTGTTTGGGTATTGAAGGGGGTTGTGCTGGGTATAAGGTTTTAGGGTTTAGGGCAGTACAGTGGTGTTTGTGTGGTGTAGGGGGTCGTGTTTGGGGTAGTGTTTTATTGTTTTGGGTAGTGCAGTGGTGTTTGTGTAGTATAGGGGTTTATGCTGGGGGTTGTGTGTTAGGGTTTAGGGTAGTGCAGTAGTGTTTGTGTAGTATAGGGATTCGTGCTGGGGTAGTGTTTTAGGGTTTAGGGTAGTGCAGTGATTTTTTGGTGGTGCAGTGGTTCGTTCTGTGGCATAGTGTTTTAGGGTAGCGCAGTTGTGTTTGTGTAGTGTAGATGGTCTTTCTGGGGTTAGTGTTTTAGGGTTTAGAGTAGTGCAGTGGTGTTTGTGTAGTGTAGGGAGTCAAGCTGGGGGTAGTGTTTTAGGGTTTAGGGTAGTGCAGTGGTGTGTGTGTAGTGTAGGGGTTCATGCTGGGGCTAGATTTAGGGTTTAGGGTAATACATTGGTCTTTGGGTAGTGTAGGGGGTCGTGCTGCAGGTAGTGTTTTAGGGTTCAGTGCAGTGATGTTTGTGTAATGTAGGGGGTCATGCTCGGGGTAGTGTTTTAGTGTTTAGGGCAGTGCAGTTGTGTTTGGGTAGTGTAGGGGGTCGTGCTGGTGTTCGTGTTTTAGTTTTTAGGGCAGTGCAGTGGTGGTTGTGTAGTGTAGGACGTCGTGCTGGGGGTATTGTTTTAGGGTTTAGGGCAGTGCAGTGGTGTTTGGGTATTGTAGGTGGCTGTGCTGTGGATAGTGTTTTAGCGTTTAGGGTAGTGCAGTGGTGTTTGTGTGGTGTAGGTGGTCATGCTGGGGTAAGAGTTTTAGGGCTTAGGGTAGTGCAGTGGTGTTTGGGTAGTGTTGGGGATACTGCTGGGGGTAGTGTTCTAGGGTTTAGGGTAGTGCAGTGGTGTTTGTGTAGTATTGAGGGTAGTGTTTAGGGTATAGGAAAGAGCAGTGGTGTTTGGATAGTGCAGGGGTCGTGCTGGGGGTACTGTTGTAGGGTTTAGGGTAGTGTAGTGGTGTTTGTGTAGTGTAGGGGTTGTGCTGGGGTTAGTGTTTTAGGGCTTAGGGTAGTGCAGTGGTGTTTGTGTGGTGTAGGGGGTCATGCTGGGGTAAGAGTTTTAGGGCTTAGGGTAGTGCAGTGGTGTTTGGGTAGTGTTGAGGGTCATGCTAGGGGTAGTGTTTTAGGGTTTACGGTAGTGCAGTGGTGTTTAGGTAGTGTAGGGGGTCATGCTGGGGTAGTGATTTAGGGTTTAGGGTAGTGCATTGGTGCTTGTGTGGTGTAGGGGGTTGTGCTGAGGGTAGATGTAGGGTTTAGGGTGGTGCAGTGGTGTTTGTGTAGTGTAGGTTGTCATGCTGGGGGTAGTGTTTTAGGATTTAGGGTAGTGCAGTGGTGTTTGGGTAGTGTAGGGGGTCGTGCTGGGGATAGTGTTTTAGGGTATAGTGTAGTGCAGTGGTGTTTTTGTGGTGTAGGGGGTCGTTCTGGGGTAGTGTTTTAGGGTTTAGGGTAGTACAGTGGTGTTTGTGTAGTGTAGGGGTAGTGTTTTAGGGTTTAGGATAGTGCAGTGGTATTTGTATAGTGTAGGGGTCCGTGCTGGGGGTAGTGTTTTAGGGTTTATGGTAGTGCAGTGGTGTTTGTGTAGTGTAGGGGGTCGTGTCTTAGGGTTTAGGGTAGTGCAGTGATGTTTGGGTAGTGTAGGTGGTCCTGCTGGGGTAGTGTTTTTGGGTTTAGGGTAGTGCTGTTGAATTTGGGTAGTGAAGGAGGTCATGCTGGGGGTAGTGTTTTAGGGTTTAGGGTAGTAGAGTAGTGTTTGTGTAGTGTAGGGGTTCATGTGGGGGGTAGTGTTTTAGGATTAGGGTAGTGCAGTGGTGTTTGTGTAGTGTAGGGGGTTGTATTTTAGGGTTTAGGGTAGTGCAGTGATGTTTGGGTAGTGTAGGGAGTCGTGCTGGGGTAGTGTTTTTGGGTTTAGGGTAGTGCTGTTGTGTTTGGGTATTGAAGGGGGTTGTGCTGGGTATAAGGTTTTAGGGTTTAGGGCAGTACAGTGGTGTTTGTGTGGTGTAGGGGGTCGTGTTTGGGGTAGTGTTTTATTGTTTTGGGTAGTGCAGTGGTGTTTGTGTAGTATAGGGGTTTATGCTGGGGGTTGTGTGTTAGGGTTTAGGGTAGTGCAGTAGTGTTTGTGTAGTATAGGGATTCGTGCTGGGGTAGTGTTTTAGGGTTTAGGGTAGTGCAGTGATTTTTTGGTGGTGCAGTGGTTCGTTCTGTGGCATAGTGTTTTAGGGTAGCGCAGTTGTGTTTGTGTAGTGTAGATGGTCTTTCTGGGGTTAGTGTTTTAGGGTTTAGAGTAGTGCAGTGGTGTTTGTGTAGTGTAGGGAGTCAAGCTGGGGGTAGTGTTTTAGGGTTTAGGGTAGTGCAGTGGTGTGTGTGTAGTGTATGGGTTCATGCTGGGGCTAGATTTAGGGTTTAGGGTAATACATTGGTCTTTGGGTAGTGTAGGGGGTCGTGCTGCAGGTAGTGTTTTAGGGTTCAGTGCAGTGATGTTTGTGTAATGTAGGGGGTCATGCTCGGGGTAGTGTTTTAGTGTTTAGGGCAGTGCAGTTGTGTTTGGGTAGTGTAGGGGGTCGTGCTGGTGTTCGTGTTTTAGTTTTTAGGGCAGTGCAGTGGTGGTTGTGTAGTGTAGGACGTCGTGCTGGGGGTATTGTTTTATGGTTTAGGGCAGTGCAGTGGTGTTTGGGTATTGTAGGCGGCTGTGCTGTGGATAGTGTTTTAGCGTTTAGGGTAGTGCAGTGGTGTTTGTGTGGTGTAGGTGGTCATGCTGGGGTAAGAGTTTTAGGGCTTAGGGTAGTGCAGTGGTGTTTGGGTAGTGTTGGGGATACTGCTGGGGGTAGTGTTCTAGGGTTTAGGGTAGTGCAGTGGTGTTTGTGTAGTATTGGGGGAAGTGTTTTAGGGTATAGGAAAGAGCAGTGGTGTTTGGATAGTGCAGGGGTCGTGCTGGGGGTACTGTTGTAGGGTTTAGGGTAGTGTCGTGGTGTTTGTGTAGTGTAGGGGTTGTGCTGGGGTTAGTGTTTTAGGGTTTAGGGTAGTGCAGTGGTGTGTGGGTAGTGTAGGGTGTAGTGCTGGGGGTAGTGTTTTAGGGTTTAGGGTAGTTAAGTGATGTTTGGATAGTGTAGGGGATGTGCTGGTGGTAGTGTTTAAGGGTTTAGGGTAGTGCAGTGGTGTTTGTGTTGTGTAGGGGGTCATATTTTAGTGTTTAGGGTAGTGCAGTTTTTTAGGGTAGTGAAGTGGGTCGTGCTGGGGGTAGTGTTTTAGGGTTTAGGGTAGTACACTGGTGTTTTTGTCGTTTAGGGGGTTGTGCTGGGGTGGTGTTTTAGGGTTTAGGGTAGTGCAGTGGTGTTTGTTTAGTGTAGGGGTCAAGCTGGGGGTAGTGTTTTAGGGTTTAGGATAGTGCAGTAGTGTTTGTGTGGTGTAGGGGTCATGCTGATGTATGTGTTTTAGGGTTTAAGGTAGTGCATTGGAGTTTGGGTAGTGTAGGGGTCATTATAGGGGTAGTGTTTTAGGATTTAGGGTAGTGCACTGGTGGTTGTGTAGTGTAGGGGGTCATGCAGGGGGAGTGTTTTTGGGTTTAGGGTAGTGCAGTGGTGTTTGTGTAGTATAGGGGGTAGTGTTTTAGGGTTTAGGTTAGTGCCGTGGTGTTTGTGTAGTGTAGGGGGTTGTGCTGGGGGTAGTGTTTTAGGGTTTAGGGTAGTGCAGTGGTGTTTGTGTAGTGTAGGGGGTCGTATTTTAGGGTTTAGGGTAGTGCAGTGATGTTTGGGTAGTGTAGGGAGTCGTGCTGGGGTAGTATTTTTGGGTTTAGGGTAGTGCTGTTGTGTTTGGGTATTGAAGGGGGTTGTGCTGGGTATAAGGTTTTAGGGTTTAGGGCAGTACAGTGGTGTTTGTGTGGTGTAGGGGGTCGTGTTTGGGGTAGTGTTTTATTGTTTTGGGTAGTGCAGTGGTGTTTGTGTAGTATAGGGGTTTATGCTGGGGGTTGTGTGTTAGGGTTTAGGGTAGTGCAGTAGTGTTTGTGTAGTATAGGGATTCGTGCTGGGGTAGTGTTTTAGGGTTTAGGGTAGTGCAGTGATTTTTTGGTGGTGCAGTGGTTCGTTCTGTGGCATAGTGTTTTAGGGTAGCGCAGTTGTGTTTGTGTAGTGTAGATGGTCTTTCTGGGGTTAGTGTTTTAGGGTTTAGAGTAGTGCAGTGGTGTTTGTGTAGTGTAGGGAGTCAAGCTGGGGGTAGTGTTTTAGGGTTTAGGGTAGTGCAGTGGTGTGTGTGTAGTGTAGGGGTTCATGCTGGGGCTAGATTTAGGGTTTAGGGTAATACATTGGTCTTTGGGTAGTGTAGGGGGTCGTGCTGCAGGTAGTGTTTTAGGGTTCAGTGCAGTGATGTTTGTGTAATGTAGGGGGTCATGCTCGGGGTAGTGTTTTAGTGTTTAGGGCAGTGCAGTTGTGTTTGGGTAGTGTAGGGGGTCGTGCTGGTGTTCGTGTTTTAGTTTTTAGGGCAGTGCAGTGGTGGTTGTGTAGTGTAGGATGTCGTGCTGGGGGTATTGTTTTAGGGTTTAGGGCAGTGCAGTGGTGTTTGGGTATTGTAGGGGGCTGTGCTGTGGATAGTGTTTTAGCGTTTAGGGTAGTGCAGTGGTGTTTGTGTGGTGTAGGTGGTCATGCTGGGGTAAGAGTTTTAGGGCTTAGGGTAGTGCAGTGGTGTTTGGGTAGTGTTGGGGATACTGCTGGGGGTAGTGTTCTAGGGTTTAGGGTAGTGCAGTGGTGTTTGTGTAGTATTGGGGGAAGTGTTTTAGGGTATAGGAAAGAGCAGTGGTGTTTGGATAGTGCAGGGGTCGTGCTGGGGGTACTGTTGTAGGGTTTAGGGTAGTGTCGTGGTGTTTGTGTAGTGTAGGGGTTGTGCTGGGGTTAGTGTTTTAGGGTTTAGGGTAGTGCAGTGGTGTTTGTGTGGTGTAGGGGGTCATGCTGCGGTAAGAGTTTTAGGGCTTAGGGTAGTGCAGTGGTGTTTGGGTAGTGTTGAGGGTCATGCTAGGGGTAGTGTTTTAGGGTTTACGGTAGTGCAGTGGTGTTTAGGTAGTGTAGGGGGTCATGCTGGGGTAGTGATTTAGGGTTTAGGGTAGTGCATTGGTGCTTGTGTGGTGTAGGGGGTTGTGCTGAGGGTAGATGTAGGGTTTAGTGTGGTGCAGTGGTGTTTGTGTAGTGTAGGTTGTCATGCTGGGGGTAGTGTTTTAGGATTTAGGGTAGTGCAGTGGTGTTTGGGTAGTGTAGGGGGTCGTGCTGGGGATAGTGTTTTAGGGTATAGTGTAGTGCAGTGGTGTTTTTGTGGTGTAGGGGGTCGTTCTGGGGTAGTGTTTTAGGGTTTAGGGTAGTACAGTGGTGTTTTTGTAGTGTAGGGGGTAGTGTTTTAGGGTTTAGGATAGTGCAGTGGTATTTGTATAGTGTAGGGGTCCGTGCTGGGGGTAGTGTTTTAGGGTTTATGGTAGTGCAGTGGTGTTTGTGTAGTGTAGGGGGTCGTGTCTTAGGGTTTAGGGTAGTGCAGTGATGTTTGGGTAGTGTAGGTGGTCCTGCTGGGGTAGTGTTTTTGGGTTTAGGGTAGTGCTGTTGAATTTGGGTAGTGAAGGAGGTCATGCTGGGGGTAGTGTTTTAGGGTTTAGGGTAGTAGAGTAGTGTTTGTGTAGTGTAGGGGTTCATGTGGGGGGTAGTATTTTAGGATTAGGGTAGTGCCGTGCTGTTTGTGTTGTGCAGGGGGTCTTGCTGGGGGTAGTGGTTTAGGGTTTAGGGTAGTGCAGTGGTGTTTGTGTAATGTAGGAGGTCATGCTGGGGATAGATTTATGGTTTAGGGTAATGCAGTGGTGTTTGGGTAGCGTAGGGGGTCATGCTGCAGGTAGTGTTTTAGGGTTTTGGGCAGTGCAGTGGTGTTTGTGTAGTGTTGGGGGCCATGCTGGAGTTAGTGTTTTAGAGTTTAGGGCAGTGCAGTGGTGTTTGTGTCGTGTAGGGGGTCGTGCTGGGGTCCGTGTTTTAGGGTTTAGGGCAGTGCAGTGGTGTTTGTGTAGTGTAGGGGATCGTGCCGGGGGTATTGTTTTAGGGCAGTGCAGTGGTGTTTGGGTATTGTAGGGGGTTGTGCTGGGGATAGTGTTTTAGCGTTTTGGGGTAGTGCAGTGGTGTTTGGGTAGTGTAGGGGGTCATGCTGGGGATAGTGTTTTAGGGCAGTGCAGAGGTGTTTGTGTAGTGTAGGGGGTCGTGCTGGTGTAGATTTATGGTTTAGGGTAGTGCAGTGGTGTTTGTATTCTGTGCGTGGTTGTGCTGGTGGTAGTGTTTTAGGGTTTAGGGTAGTGCAATGGTGTTTGGGTAGTATAGGGGGCCGTGCTGGGGTAGTGTTTTATGGTTTAGAGTAGTGCAGTGGTGTATGTTTAGTGTAGGGGTCAAGCTGGGGGTAGTGTTTTAGGGTTTAGAGTAGTGCAGTGGTGTTTGTGTAGTATAGTGGGTCATGTTTTAGGGTATAGGGTAGTGCAGTGGTGTTTGTGTAGTGTAGGGGGTACTGCTGTGTGTAGTGTTTTAGGGTTTACGGTAGTGCAGTAGGGCAGTGCAGTGGTGTTTTTTTGTAGTATTAGGGGTAGTTCTCGAGGTAGTGTTTTACGGTTTAGGGTAGTGCAGTTATGTTTGGGTAGTGTACGGGTAGTGCTGGGGGTAGTGTTTTACGGTTTAGGTTAGTGCAGTGGTGTTTGGGTAGTGTAGGGGGTCGTGCTGGGGGTAGTGTTTTAGGGTTAAGGTAGCGCAGTGGTGTTTGGGTAGTGTAGGGGGTCATGCTAGGGGGAGTGTTTTAGGGTTTAGGGTTGTGCAGTGGTGTTTGTGTAGGGTAGGGGATCATGCTGGGGTGACTGTTTTAGGGTTTAGGGTAGCGCAGTGGTGTTTGGGTAGTGTAGGGGGTCATGCTAGGGGGAGTGTTTTAGGGTTTAGGGTTGTGCAGTGGTGTTTGTGTAGGGTAGGGGGTCATGCTGGGGGCAGTGTTTTAGGGTTTACGGTAGTGCTGTGGTGTTTGGGTAGTGTAGGGGGTTTTGCTGGGGGTGGTGTTTAAGGATTTAGGGTAGTGCAGTGGTGTTTGTGTAGTGTAGGGGTCATGCTAGGGGTAATGTTTTAGGGTTTAGGGTAGTGCAGTGGTGTTTGTGTAGTGTAGGGGGTCGTGCTGGGGTAGTGTTTTAGGGTTTAGGGTAGTGCAGTGGTACATGTGTAGTGTAGGGGGTCTTAATGGGGGTCGTGTTTTAGGGTTTAGGGTAGTGCAGGGGTGTTTCTTTAATGTAGGGGGTCAAGCTGGGGGTAGTGTTTTAGGGTTTAGTGTAGTGCAGTGGTGTTTGTGTAGTGTAGAGGGTCATATTTAGGGTATAGGGTAGTGCAGTAGTGTTTGGGTAATGAAAGGGGGTACTGCTGGGTGTAGTGTTTTAGGGTTTACGGTAGTGCAGTAGGGTAGTGCAGTGGGGTTTGTGTAGTATTGGGGGTAGTGTTTTAGGGTATAGGGTAGTGCAGTTATGTTTGGGTAGTGTACGGGTAGTGCTGGGGTAGTGTTTTACGGTTTAGGGTAGTGCAGTTGTGTTTGGGTAGTGTAGGGGGTCGTGCTGGGGATAGTGTTTTAGGGTATAGTGTAGTGCAGTGGTGTTTTTGTGGTGTAGGGGGTCGTTCTGGGGTAGTGTTTTAGGGTTTAGGGTAGTACAGTGGTGTTTGTGTAGTGTAGGGGGTAGTGTTTTATGGTTTAGGATAGTGCAGTGGTATTTGTATAGTGTAGGGGTCCGTGCTGGGGGTAGTGTTTTAGGGTTTATGGTAGTGCAGTGGTGTTTGTGTAGTGTAGGGGGTCGTGTCTTAGGGTTTAGGGTAGTGCAGTGATGTTTGGGTAGTGTAGGTGGTCGTGCTGGGGTAGTGTTTTTGGGTTTAGGGTAGTGCTGTTGAATTTGGGTAGTGAAGGAGGTCATGCTGGGGGTAGTGTTTTAGGGTTTAGGGTAGTAGAGTAGTGTTTGTGTAGTGTAGGGGTTCATGTGTGGGGTAGTGTTTTAGGGTTTAGGGTAGTGCAGTGGTGTTTGTGTTGTGCAGGGGGTCTTGCTGGGGGTAGTGGTTTAGGGTTTAGGGTAGTGCAGTGGTGTTTGTGTAATGTAGGAGGTCATGCTGGGGATAGATTTATGGTTTAGGGCAATGCAGTGGTGTTTGGGTAGTGTAGGGGGTCATGCTGCAGGTAGTGTTATAGGGTTTTGGGCAGTGCAGTGGTGTTTGTGTAGTGTTGGGGGCCATGCTGGTGTTAGCGTTTTAGGGTGTAGGGCAGTGCAGTGGTGTTTGTGTCGTGTAGGGGGTCATGCTGGGGTTCGTGTTTTAGGGTTTAGGGCAGTGCAGTGGTGTTTGTGTAGTGTAGGGGGTCGTGCCGGGGGTATTGTTTTAGGGCAGTGCAGTGGTGTTTGGGTATTGTAGGGGATTGTGCTGGGGATAGTGTTTTAGCGTTTTGGGGTAGTGCAGTGGTGTTTGGGTAGTGTAGGGGGTCATGCTGGGGATCGTGTTTTAGGGCAGTGCAGAGGTGTTTGTGTAGTGTAGGGGGTCGTGCTGGGGTAGATTTATGGTTTAGGGTAGTGCAGTGGTGTTTGTGTAGTATAGGGGATCGTGTTTTATGGTTTAGGGTAGTGTAGGGGTTTGTTCTGGGGGTAGTGTTTTAGTGTTTAGGGTAGTGCAATTTTATTTCTGTAGTGTTGAGGGACATGTTTTAGGTTTTAGGGTAGTGCAGTGGTGTTTGGGTTGTGTAGGGAGTCATGCTGGGGTAGTGTTTTAGGGTTTAGGGTAGTGCTGTGGTGTTTGTGTAGTATAGGGGGTTGTGCTGGTGGTGGTGTTTAAGGGTTAGGGTAGTGCAGTGGTGTTTGTGTAGTGTAGGGGGTTGTGTTGAGGGTAGATGTATGGTTTAGGGCAGTGCAGTGGTGTTTGTATTCTGTACGGGGTTGTGCTGGGGGTAGTGTTTTATGGTTTTAGGTAGTGCAGTGGTGTTTGGGTAGTGTAGGGGGTCATGCTGGGGTAAGTGTTTTAGGGATTAGGGTAGTGCAGTGGTGTTTGGGAAGTGTAGGGTGTAGTGCTGGGGGTAGTGTAATAGGGTTTAGGTTATTGCAGTAGGGTAGTGCAGTGGTGTTTGTGTAGTATTAGGGGTAGTTCTGGGGTTAGTGTTTTAGGGTTTAGGGTAGTGCAGTTATGTTTGGGTAGTGTACGGGTAGTGCTGGGGTAGTGTTTTAGGGTTTAGGGTAGTGCAGTGGTGTTTGGGTAGTATAGCGGGTCGTGCTGGGGATTGTGTTTTAGGGTTTAGGGTAGTGCAGTTGTGATTGTGTAGTTTAGGGGTCGTGCTGGGGTAGTGTTTTAGGGTTTAGGGTAGTGCAGTGGTGTTTGGGTAGTGTAGGGGGCCGTGCTGGGGTAGTCTTTTAGTGTTTAGAGTAGTGGAGTGGTGTTTGTGTAGTGTAGTGGGTCATGTTTTAGGGTATAGGGTAGTGCAGTAGTGTTTGTGTAGTGTAGGGGGTACTGCTGTGTGTAGTGTTTTAGGGTTTAGGGTAGTGCAGTAGGGCAGTGCAGTGGTGTTTGTGTAGTATTGGGGTTAGTTCTGAGGGTAGTGTTTTAGGGTTTATGGTAGTGCAGTTATGTTTGGGTAGTGTACGGGTAGTGCTGGGGTAGTGTTTTATGGTTTAGGATAGTGCAGTGGTGTTTGTGTAGTGTAGGGGGTCATGCTGGGGGTAGTGTTTTAGGGTTTAGGATAGTGCAGTTGAGTTTGTGTAGTGTAGGGGTCGTGCTGGGGGTAGTATTTTAGGGTTTAGGGTAGTGCAGTAATGTTTGTGTAGTGTAGGGGATCGTGCTGTGGTATATGTTTTAGGGTTTAAGGTAGTGCATTGGAGTTTGGATAGTGTAGGGGTCGTTATAGGGGTAGTGTTTTAGGGTTTAGGGTAGTGCAGTGGTGATTGGGAAGTGTAGGGGGTAGTGTTTTACGGTTTAGGGTAGTGTAGTGAGGTTGGGATAGTGCAATCGGTTGTGCTGGGGGTAGTGTTTAAGGGTTTAGGGTAGTGCAGTGGTGTTTGTGAAGTGTTTGGGGTCTTAATGGGGGTAGTGTTTTCAGGTTTAGGGTAGTGCAGTGGTGTTAGTATTGTATTGGGGTAGTTCTGGGGGTAGTATTTAAGGGTTTAGGGTAGTGCAGTGGTGTTTGAGTAATGTGCGGGTAGTACTGGTTGGTAGTGATTTAGGGTTTAGGGTAGTGCAGTATTTTTGGGTAGTGTAGGGGGTTGTGCTGGGGGTAGTGTTTTAGGGTTTAGGGTAGAGCAATTGTGTTTGTGTAGTGTAGTGGTCGTGCTGGGGACAGTGTTTTATGGTTTAGGGTAGTACAGTGGTGTTTGTGTGGTGTTGGGGGTGTGCTGGGGTAAATGTTTTAAGGTTTAGGGTAGTGGAGTGGTGTTTCGGGTAGTATAGGGGTCGTGCTGGTGGTAGTTTTTTAGGGTTTAGAATAGTGCAGTGGTGTTTGTGTAGTTTAGGGGGTTGTGCTGGGGTAAGTCTTTTAGGGTTTAGGGCAGTGCAGTGGGGTCTGGGTAGTGTAGGGGGTCTTGCTAGGGGTAGTGTTTTAGGGTTTAGTGTAGTACAGTGGTGTTTGTGTAGTGCAGGGGGTCGTGCTGGGGTAGTGTTTTAGGGTTTAGGGTAGTGCAGCGGTGTTTGTGTAGTGTAGCGGGTAGTGTTTTAGGGTTTAGGGTAGTGCCGTGGTGTTTGTGTAGTGTAGGGGGTCGTGCTGGGGGAAGTGTTTTAGTGTTTAGGGTAGTGCATTGGTGTTTGTGTAGTGTAGGGGGTCAAGCTGGGGGTAGTGTTTTAGGGTTTAGGATAGTGCAGTGGTGTTTGTGTAGTGTAGTGGGTCTTGTTTTAGGGTATATGGTAGTGCAGTAGTGTTTGTGTAGTGTAGGGGGTATTGCTGTGTGAAATGTTTTAAGGTTTAGGGTAGTGCAGTAGGGTAGTGCAGTGGTGTTTGTTTAGTATTAGGGGTAGTTCTGGGGGTAGTGTTTTAGGGTTTAGGGTAGTGCAGTTATGTTTGGGTAGTGTACAGGTAGTGCTGGGGTAGTGTTTTACGGTTTAGGGTAGTTCAGTGGTGTTTGGGTAGTGTAGGGGGTCGTGCTGGGGATAGTGTTTTAGGGTATAGTGTAGTGCAGTGGTGTTTTTGTGGTGTAGGGGGTTGTTCTGGGGTAGTGTTTTAGGGTTTAGGGTAGTACAGTGGTGTTTGTGTAGTGTAGGGGGTAGTGTTTTATGGTTTAGGATAGTGCAGTGGTATTTGTATAGTGTAGGGGTCCGTGCTGGGGGTAGTGTTTTAGGGTTTATGGTAGTGCAGTGGTGTTTGTGTAGTGTAGGGGGTCGTGTCTTAGGGTTTAGGGTAGTGAAGTGATGTTTGGGTAGTGTAGGTGGTCGTGCTGGGGTAGTGTTTTTGGGTTTAGGGTAGTGCTGTTGAATTTGGGTAGTGAAGGAGGTCATGCTGGGGGTAGTGTTTTAGGGTTTAGGGTAGTAGAGTAGTGTTTGTGTAGTGTAGGGGTTCATGTGGGGGGGTAGAGTTTTAGGGTTTAGGGTAGTGCAGTGGTGTTTGTGTTGTGCAGGGGGTCTTGCTGGGGGTAGTGGTTTAGGGTTTAGGGTACTGCAGTGGTGTTTGTGTAATGTAGGAGGTCATGCTGGGGATAGATTTATGGTTTAGGGTAATGCAGTGGTGTTTGGGTAGTGTAGGGGGTCATGCTGCAGGTAGTGTTTTAGGGTTTTGGGCAGTGCAGTGGTGTTTGTGTAGTGTTGGGGGCCATGCTGGGGTTAGTGTTTTAGGGTTTAGGGCAGTGCAGTGGTGTTTGTGTCGTGTAGGGGGTCGTGCTGGGGTTCGTGTTTTAGGGTTTAGGGCAGTGCAGTGGTGTTTGTGTAGTGTAGGGGGTCGTGCCGGGGGTATTGTTTAGGGCAGTGCAGTGGTGTTTGGGTATTGTAGGGGATTGTGCTGGGGATAGTGTTTTAGCGTTTTGGGGTAGTGCAGTGGTGTTTGGGTAGTGTAGGGGGTCATGCTGGGGATAGTGTTTTAGGGCAGTGCAGAGGTGTTTGTGTAGTGTAGGGGGTCGTGCTGGGGTAGATTTATGGTTTAGGGTAGTGCAGTGGTGTTTGTGTAGTATAGGGGATCGTGTTTTATGGTTTAGGGTAGTGCAGAGGTGTTTGTGCAGTGTAGGGGTTTGTTCTGGGGGTAGTGTTTTAGTGTTTAGGGTAGTGCAATTTTATTTCTGTAGTGTTTAGGGACATGTTTTAGGATTTAGGGTAGTGCAGTGGTGTTTGGGTTGTGTAGGGAGTCATGCTGGCGTAGTGTTTTAGGGTTTAGGGTAGTGCTGTGGTGTTTGTGTAGTATAGGGGGTTGTGCTGGTGGTGGTGTTTAAGGGTTAGGGTAGTGCAGTGGTGTTTGTGTAGTGTAGGGGGTTGTGTTGAGGGTAGATGTATGGTTTAGGGCAGTGCAGTGGTGTTTGTATTCTGTACGGGGTTGTGCTGGGGGTAGTGTTTTAGGGTTTAAGGTAGTGCAGTGGTGTTTGGGTAGTGTAGGGGGTCGTGCTGGGGTAAGTGTTTTAGGGATTAGGGTAGTGCAGTGGTGTTTGGGAAGTGTAGGGGGTGGTGCTGGGGGTAGTGTAATAGGGTTTTAGTTATTGCAGTAGGGTAGTGCAGTGGTGTTTGTGTAGTATTAGGGGTAGTTCTGGGGTTAGTGTTATAGGGTTTAGGGTAGTGCAGTTATGTTTGGGTAGTGTACGGGTAGTGCTGGGGTAGTGTTTTAGGGTTTAGGGTAGTGCAGTGGTGTTTGGGTAGTATAGCGGGTCGTGCTGGGGATTGTGTTTTAGGGTTTAGGGTAGTGCAGTGGTGTTTGGGTAGTATAGCGGGTCATGCTGGGGATTGTGTTTTAGGGTTTAGGGTAGTGCAGTTGTGATTGTGTAGTGTAGGGGTCGTGCTGGGGTAGTGTTTTAGGGTTTAGGGTAGTGCAGTGGTGTATGTTTAGTGTAGGGGTCAAGCTGGGGGTAGTGTTTTAGTGTTTAGAGTAGTACAGTGGTGTTTGTGTAGTGTAGTGGGTCATGTTTTAGGGTATAGGGTAGTGCAGTAGTGTTTGTGTAGTGTAGGGGGTACTGCTGTGTGTAGTGTTTTAGGGTTTATGGTAGTGCAGTAGGGCAGTGCAGTGGTGTTTGTGTTGTATTGGGGTTAGTTCTGAGGGTAGTGTTTTAGGGTTTAGGGTAGTGCAGTTATGTTTGGGTAGTGTACAGGTAGTGCTGGGGTAGTGTTTTATGGTTTAGGATAGTGCAGTGGTGTTTGTGTAGTGTAGGGGGTCATGCTGGGGGTAGTGTTTTAGGGTTTAGGGTAGTGCAGTTGAGTTTGTGTAGTGTAGGGGTCGTGCTGGGGGTAGTATTTTAGGGTTTAGGGTAGTGCAGTAATGTTTGTGTAGTGTAGGGGATCGTGCTGTGGTATATGTTTTAGGGTTTAAGGTAGTGCATTGGAGTTTGGGTAATGTAGGGGTCGTTATAGGGGTAGTGTTTTAGGGTTTAGGGTAGTGCAGTGGTGTTTGGGAAGCGTAGGGGGTAGTGCTGGGGGTAGTGTTTTACGGTTTAGGGTAGTGTAGTGAGGTTGGGATAGTGCAATGGGTTGTGCTGGGGGTAGTGTTTAAGGGTTTAGGGTAGTGCAGTGGTGTTTGTGAAGTGTATGGGGTCTTCATGGGGGTAGTGTTTTCAGGTTTAGGGTAGTGCAGTGGTGTTTGTGTTGTATTGGGGTAGTTCTGGGGGTAGTATTTAAGGGTTTAGGGTAGTGCAGTGGTTTTTGAGTAATGTGCGGGTAGTGCTGGTTGGTAGTGATTTAGGGTTTAGGGTAGTGCAGTGTTTTTGGGTAGTGTAGGGGGTTGGGCTGGGGGTAGTGTTTTAGGGTTTAGGGTAGTGCAATTGTGTTTGTGTAGTGTAGTGGTCGTGCTGGGGACAGTGTTGTAGGGTTTAGGGTAGCACAGTGGTGTTTGTGTGGTGTTGGGGGCGTGCTGGGGTAAATGTTTTAAGGTTTAGGGTAGTGGAGTGGTGTTTCGGGTAGTATAGGGGTCGTGCTGGTGGTAGTGTTTTAGGGTTTAGAATAGTGCAGTGGTGTTTGTGTAGTGTAGGGGGTTGTGCTGGGGTAAGTCTTTTAGGGTTTAGGGCAGTGCAGTGGGGTCTGGGTAGTGTAGGGGGTCTTGCTAGGGGTAGTGTTTTAGGGTTTAGTGTAGTACAGTGGTGTTTGTGTAGTGCAGAGGGTCGTGCTGGGGTAGTGTTTTAGGGTTTAGGGTAGTGCAGCGGTGTTTGTGTAGTGTAGGGGGTCATGCTTTAGGGTTTAGGGTAGTGCAGTTGTGTTTGGGTAGTGTAGGGGGTCGTGCTAGGGGTAGTGTTTAGGGTTTAGGGTAGTACAGTGGTGTTTGTTTAGTGTACGGGGTCGTGCTTGTGGTAGGGTTTTAGGGTTTAGGGGAGTGCAGTGGAGTTTGTGTAGTATAGGGGTTCATTCTGGGGGTGGTGTTTTAGGGTTTAGGGTAGTGCATTGGTGTTTGTGTAGTATAGAGGTTCATGCTGGGGTAGTGTTTTAGAATTTAGGGTAGTGCAGTGGTGTTTTGGTACTGTAGGGGCTCATGCTGGGGTAGTGTTTTAGGGTTTAGGGTAGTGCAGTGGTGTATGTGTAGTGTAGGGGGCTTAATGGGGGTCGTGCTTTAGGGATTAGGGTAGTGCAGGGGTGTTTGTTTAGTGTAGGGGGTCAAGCTGGGGGTAGTGTTTTAGGGTTTAGGGTAGTGCAGTGGTGTTTGTGTAGTGTAGGGGGTCATGTTTTAGGGTATAGGTTAGAGAAGTAGTGTTTGGGAAGTGGCGTGTGTGTGGTATTGGGGGTTGTTCTGGGGGTAGCGTTTTAGGGTTTAGGGTAGTGCAGTGGTGTTTGGGTAGTGTACGGGTAGTGCTGGGGGTGGTGTTTTAGGGTTCAGGTTAGTGCAGTGGTGTTTGGGTAATGTAGGGTGTTGTGCTGGGGATAGTTTTTTTAGGGTTTAGGGGAGTGCAGTTGTGTTTGTGTAGTGTAGGGGTCATGCTGGCAGTAGTATTTTAGGGTTTAGGGCAGTGCAGTGGTGTTTGTGTGGTGTAGGTGGTCATGCTGGGGTATGTATTTTAGGGTTTAGGGTAGAGGAGTGGTGTTTGGGTAGTATAGGGGGTCGTGCTGGGGGTATTTTTTTAGGGTTTAGGGTAGGGCAGTGGTGTTTGTGTGGTGTAGGGGATCGTACTGGGTAAGTGTTTTAGGGTTTAAGGTAGTGCAGTGGTGTTTGGGTAGTGTAGGGGTCGCTATAGGGGTAGTGTTTTAGGATTTAGGGTAGTGTAATGGTGTTTGTGTAGTGTAGGGGGTAGTGCTTGGGTACTGTTTTAGAGTTTAGGATAGTGCAGTGGTGTTTGTATAGTGTAGTGGGTAGTGCTGGGGCAGTGTTTTAGGATTTAAGGTAGTGCCGTTGTGTTTGGGTAGTGTAGGGGTTCATGCTGGAGGAAGTGTTTTAGGGTTTCGGGTAGTGAAGTGGTGTTTGGGTAGTGTAGGGGGTCATGCTGTGGGTAGTGCTTTAGGGTTTAGGGTAGTGCAGTGGTGTTTGAGTAGTATAGGGGATCGTGTTTTATGGTTTAGGGTAGTGCAGAGGTGTTTGTGCAGTGTAGGGGTTTGTTCTGGGGTAGTGTTTTAGTGTTTAGGGTAGTGCAATTTTATTTCTGTAGTGTTGAGGAACATGTTTTAGGTTTTAGGGTAGTGCAGTGGTGTTTGGGTTGTGTAGGGGTCGTGCTGGGGGTAGTGTTTTAGGGTTTAGGGTAGTGCTGTGGTGTTTGTGTAGTATAGGGGGTTGTGCTGGTGGTGGTGTTTAAGGGTTAGGTTAGTGCAGAGGTGTTTGTGTAGTGTAGGGGGTTGTGTTTAGGGTAGATGTCTGGTTTAGGGTAGTGCAGTGGTGTTTGTATTCTGTACGGGGTTGTGCTGGTGGTAGTGTTTTAGGGTTTATGGTAGTGCAGTGGTGTTTGTGTAGGGGGTTGTGCTGGGGTAGTGTTTTAGGGTTTAGGGTAGTGCAGTGGTGTTTGGGTAGTGTAGGGGGCCGTGCTGGGGTAGTCTTTTAGGGTTTAGGGTAGTGCAGTGGTGTATGTTTAGTGTAGGGGTCAAGCTGGGGGTAGTGTTTTAGTGTTTAGAGTAGTGCAGTGGTGTTTGTGTAGTGTAGGGGTTTGTTCTGGGGTAGTGTTTTAGTGTTTAGGGTAGTGCAATTTTATTTCTGTAGTGTTGAGGGACATGTTTTAGGTTTTAGGGTAGTGCAGTGGTGTTTGGGTTGTGTAGGGGTCGTGCTGGGGGTAGTGTTTTAGGGTTTAGGGTAGTGCTGTGGTGTTTGTGTAGTATAGGGGGTTGTGCTGGTGGTGGTGTTTAAGGGTTAGGTTAGTGCAGAGGTGCTTGTGTAGTGTAGGGGGTTGTGTTTAGGGTAGATGTCTGGTTTAGGGTAGTGCAGTGGTGTTTGTATTCTGTACTGGGTTGTGCTGGTGGTAGTGTTTTAGGGTTTATGGTAGTGCAGTGGTGTTTGTGTAGGGGGTTGTGCTGGGGTAGTGTTTTAGGGTTTAGGGTAGTGCAGTAGTGTTTGGGTAGTGTAGGGGGCCGTGCTGGGGTAGTCTTTTAGGGTTTAGGGTAGTGCAGTGGTGTATGTTTAGTGTAGGGGTCAAGCTGGGGGTAGTGTTTTAGTGTTTAGAGTAGTGCAGTGGTGTTTGTGTAGTGTAGTGGGTCCTGTTTTAGGGTATAGGGTAGTGCAGTGGTGTTTGTGTTGTATTGGGGTAGTTCTGGGGGTAGTATTTAAGGGTTTAGGGTAGTGCAGTGGTGTTTGAGTTATGTGCGGGTAGTACTGGTTGGTAGTGATTTAGGGTTTAGGGTAGTGCAGTGTTTTTGGGTAGTGTAGGGGGTTGTGCTGGGGGTAGTGTTTTAGGGTTTAGGGTAGTGCAATTGTGTTTGTGTAGTGTAGTGGTCGTGCTGGGGACAGTGTTTTAGGGTTTAGGGTAGTACAGTGGTGTTTGTGTGGTGTAGGGGTTCGTGCTGGGGGTAGATGTAGGGTTTAGGGTAGTTCAGTGGTGTTTGTTTAGTATAGGGGTCGTGCCAGGGGTAGTGTTTTAGGGTTTAGGGTAGTGCAGTGGTGTTTATGTAGTGAAGGGGTAATGCTGGGGGTAGTGTTTTAGGGTTTAGGGCAGTGCAGTGATGTTTGGGAAGTGTAGGGGGTTGTGCTGGGGGTGGTGTTTTAGGGTTTAGGGTAGTGCAGTGGTGTATGTGTAGTGTAGGGGGTCTTAATGGGGTAGTGTTTTAGGGTTTAGGGTAGTGCAGTGGTGTTTGTTTAGTGTAGGGGGTCAAGCTAGGGGTAGTGTTTTAGGGTTTAGGATAGTGCAGTGGTGTTTGTGTAGTGTAGTGGGTCTTGTTTTAGGGTATATGGTAGTGCAGTAGGGTAGTGCAGTGGTGTTTGTGTAGTATTGGGGGTAGTGTTTTAGGGTTTAGGGTAGTGCAGTTATGTTTGGGTAGTGTACGGGTAGTGCTAGGGTAGTGTTTTACGGTTTAGGGTAGTGCTGTGGTGTTTGGGTAGTGTAGGGGGTCGTGCTGGGGATAATGTTTTAGGGTATAGTGTAGTGCAGTGGTGTTTTTGTGGTGTAGGGGGTCGTTCTGGGGTAGTGTTTTAGGGTTTAGGGTAGTACAGTGGTGTTTGTGTAGTGTAGGGGGTAGTGTGTTATGGTTTAGGATAGTGCAGTGGTATTTGTATAGTGTAGGGGTCCATGCTGGGGTAGTGTTTTAGGGTTTATGGTAGTGCAGTGGTGTTTGTGTAGTGTAGGGGGTCGTGTCTTAGGGTTTAGGGTAGTGCAGTGATGTTTGGGTAGTGTAGGTGGTCGTGCTGGGGTAGTGTTTTTGGTTTTAGGGTAGTGCTGTTGAATTTGGGTAGTGAAGGAGGTCATGCAGGGGGTAGTGTTTTAGGGTTTAGGGTAGTAGAGTAGTGTTTGTGTAGTGTAGGGGTTCATGTGGGGGGTAGGGTTTTAGGGTTTAGGGTAGTGCAGTGGTGTTTGTGTTGTGCAGGGGGTCTTGCTGGGGGTAGTGGTTTAGGGTTTAGGGTAGTGCAGTGGTGTTTGGGTAGTGTAGGGGGTCGTGCTGGGGATAATGTTTTAGGGTATAGTGTAGTGCAGTGGTGTTTTTGTGGTGTAGGGGGTCGTTCTGGGGTAGTGTTTTAGGGTTTAGGGTAGTACAGTGGTGTTTGTGTAGTGTAGGGGGTAGTGTGTTATGGTTTAGGATAGTGCAGTGGTATTTTTATAGTGTAGGGGTTCATGCTGGGGGTAGTGTTTTAGGGTTTATGGTAGTGCAGTGGTGTTTGTGTAGTGTAGGGGGTCGTGTCTTAGGGTTTAGGGTAGTGCAGTGATGTTTGGGTAGTGTAGGTGGTCGTGCTGGGGTAGTGTTTTTGGTTTTAGGGAAGTGCTGTTGAATTTGGGTAGTGAAGGAGGTCATGCTGGGGGTAGTGTTTTAGGGTTTAGGGTAGTAGAGTAGTGTTTGTGTAGTGTAGGGGTTCATGTGGGGGGTAGTGTTTTAGGGTTTAGGGTAGTGCAGTGGTGTTTGTGTTGTGCAGGGGGTCTTGCTGGGGGTAGTGGTTTAGGGTTTAGGGTAGTGCAGTGGTGTTTGTGTAATGTAGGAGGTCATGCTGGGGATAGATTTATGGTTTAGGGTAATTCAGTGGTGTTTGGGTAGTGTAGAGGGTCATGCTGCAGGTAGTGTTTTAGGGTTTTGGGCAGTGCAGTGGTGTTTGTGTAGTGTTGGGGGACATGCTGGGGTTCATGTTTTAGGGTTTAGGGCAGTGCAGTGGTGTTTGTGTAGTGTAGGGGGTCGTGCCGGGGGTATTGTTTTAGGGCAGTGCAGTGGTGTTTGGGTATTGTAGGGGATTGTGCTGGGGATAGTGTTTTAGCGTTTTGGGGCAGTGCAGTGGTGTTTGGGTAGTGTAGGGGGTCATGCTGGGGATAGTGTTTTAGGGCAGTGCAGAGGTGTTTGTGTAGTGTATGGGGTCGTGCTGGGGTAGATTTATGGTTTAGGGTAGTGCAGTGGTGTTTGTGTAGTATAGGGGATCGTGTTTTATGGTTTAGGGTAGTGCAGAGGTGTTTGTGCAGTGTAGTGGTTTGTTCTGGGGGTAGTGTTTTAGTGTTTAGGGTAGTGCAATTTTATTTCTGTAGTGTTGAGGGACATGTTTTAGGTTTTAGGGTAGTGCAGTGGTGTTTGGGTTGTGTAGGGAGTCATGCTGGGGTAGTGTTTTAGGGTTTAGGGTAGTGCTGTGGTGTTTGTGTAGTATAGGGGGTTGTGCTGGTGGTGGTGTTTAAGGGTTAGGGTAGTGCAGTGGTGTTTGTGTAGTGTAGGGGGTTGTGTTGAGGGTTGATGTATGGTTTAGGGCAGTGCAGTGGTGTTTGTATTCTGTACGGGGTTGTGCTGGGGGTAGTGTTTTAGGGTTTAGGGTAGTGCAGTTATATTTGGGTAGTGTACGGGTAGTGCTGGGGTAGTGTTTTAGGGTTTAGGGTAGTGTAGTGGTGTTTGGGTAGTATAGCGGGTCGTGCTGGGGATTGTGTTTTAGGGTTTAGGATAGTTCAGTTGTGATTGTGTAGTGTAGGGGTCGTGCTGGGGTAGTGTTTTAGGGTTTAGGGTAGTGCAGTGGTGTTTGGGTATTGTAGGGGGCCGTGCTGGGGTAGTCTTTTAGGGTTTAGGGTAGTGCAGTGGTGTATGTTTAGTGTAGGGGTCAAGCTGGGGGTAGTGTTTTAGTGTTTAGAGTAGTGCAGTGGTGTTGGTGTAGTGTAGTGGGTCATGTTTTAGGGTATAGGGTAGTGCAGTAGTGTTTGTGTAGTGTAGGGGGTACTGCTGTGTGTAGTGTTTTAGGGTTTAGGGTAGTGCAGTAGGGCAGTGCAGTGGTGTTTGTGTAGTATTGGGGTTAGTTCTGAGGGTAGTGTTTTAGGGTTTAGGGTAGTGCAGTTATGTTTGGGTAGTGTACGGGTAGTGCTGGGGTAGTGTTTTATGGTTTAGGATAGTGCAGTGGTGTTTGTGTAGTGTAGGGGGTCATGCTGGGGGTAGTGTTTTAGGGTTTAGGGTAGTGCAGTTGAGTTTGTGTAGTGTAGGGGTCGTGCTGGGGGTAGTATTTTAGGGTTTAGGGTAGTGCAGTAATGTTTGTGTAGTGTAGGGGATCGTGCTGTGGTATATGTTTTAGGGTTTAAGGTAGTGCATTGGAGTTTGGGTAGTGTAGGGGTCGTTATAGGGGTAGTGTTTTAGGGTTTAGGGTAGTGCAGTGGTGTTTGGGAAGTGTAGGGGGTAGTGCTGGGGGTAGTGTTTTACGGTTTAGGGTAGTGTAGTGAGGTTGGGATAGTGCAATGGGTTGTGCTGGGGTAGTGTTTAAGGGTTTAGGGTTGTGCAGTGGTGTTTGTGAAGTGTATGGGGTCTTAATGAGGGTAGTGTTTTCAGGTTTAGGGTAGTGCAGTGGTGTTTGTATTGTATTGGGGTAGTTCTGGGGGTAGTATTTAAGGGTTTAGGGTAGTGCAGTGTTTTTGGGTAGTGTAGGGGGTTGTGCTGGGGGTAGTGTTTTAGGGTTTAGGGTAGTGCAATTGTGTTTGTGTAGTGTAGTGGTCGTACTGGGGACAGTGTTTTAGGGTTTAGGGTAGTACAGTGGTGTTTGTGTGGTGTTGGGGGCGTGCTGGGGTAAATGTTTTAAGGTTTAGGGTAGTGGAGTGGTGTTTCGGGTAGTATAGGGGTCGTGCTGGTGGTAGTGTTTTAGGGTTTAGAATAGTGCAGTGGTGTTTGTGTAGTGTAGGGGGTTGTGCTGGGGTAAGTCTTTTAGGGTTTAGGGCAGTGCAGTGGGGTCTGGGTAGTGTAGGGGGTCTTGCTAGGGGTAGTGTTTTAGGGTTTAGTGTAGTACAGTGGTGTTTGTGTAGTGCAGGGGGTCGTGCTGGGGTAGTGTTTTAGGGTTTAGGGTAGTGCAGCGGTGTTTGTGTAGTGTAGCGGGTAGTGCTGGGGTACTGTTTTAGGGTTTAGGGTAGTGCAGTGGTGTTTGTGTAGTGTAGTGGGTAGTGCTGGGGCAGTGTTTTAGGATTTAAGGTAGTGCAGTGGTGTTTGGGTAGTGTAGGGGTTCATGCTGGAGAAAGTGTTTTAGGGTTTAGGGTAGTGAAGTGGTGTTTGGGTAGTGTACAGGGTCATGCTGGGGGTAGATTTAGGGTTTAGGGTAGTGCAGGGGTGTTTGTGTTGTGAGGGGGTCGTTCTGGGGTAGTGCTTTTGGGTTTAGGGTAGTGCTGTGTTGTTTGTATAGTGTAGAGGGGTCATGCTGGGAGTAGTGTTTTAGGGTTTAGGATAGTACAGTGGTGTTTGTGTAGTGTAGGGGGTCATGCTGTGGGTAGTGCTTTAGGGTTTAGGGTAGTGCAGTGGTGTTTGTGGAGTATAGGGGTCATGTTTTAGGGTTTAGGGTAGTGCAGTGGTGTTTGTGTAATATAGTGGGTAGTGTTTTAGGGTTTAGGGTAGTGCAGTGGTGTTTGTGTAGTATTGGAGGTGGTTCTGGGAGTAGTGTTTTAGGGTTTAGGGTAAAGCAGTGGTGTTCGGTTAGTGTAGAGGGTTGTGCTGGGGGTAGTGTTTTCAGGTTTAGGGTAGTGCATTGATGTTTGTGTAGTGTAGGGGTTGTGCTGGGTGTATTGTTTTAGGGTTTAGGGTAGTGAAATGGTGTTTTTGTGGTGTAGGGGGTCGTGCTGGGGGTAATGTTTTAGGGTTTAGGGTAGTGCAGTGGTGTTTGTGTAGTGTAGGGGGTCGTGCTGGGGTAGTGTTTTAGGGTTTAGGGTAGTGCAGTGGTGTTTGTGTAGTGTAGGGGGTCGTGCTGGGGGTAGTGTTTTAGGGTTTAGGATAGTGCAGTGGTGTTTGGGTAGTGTAGGGGGTCATCATAGGGGTAGTGTTTTAGGGTTTAGGGTAGTGCAGTGGTGTTTATGTAGTGTAGGGGTTCGTGCTAGGGGTAATGTTTTAGGGTTTAGGGTAGTGCAGTGGTGTTTGTGTAGTGTAGGGGGTCGTGCTGGGGTAGTGTTTTAGGGTTTAGGGTAGTGCAGTGGTGTTTGTGTAGTGTAGGGGGTCGTGCTGGGGGTAGTGTTTTAGGGTTTAGGATAGTGCAGTGGTGTTTGGGTAGTTTAGGGGGTAGTGCTGGGGGTTGTGTTTTAGGGTTTAGGGAAGTGCATTGATTTTTGGATAGTTAAGGGGTTGTGCTGGGGGTAGTGTTTAAGGGTTTAGGGTAGTGCAGTGGTGTTTGTGTAGTGTAGGGGGTCGTGCTGGGGTAGTGTTTTATGGTTTAGGGTAGTGCAGTGGTGTTTGTGTAGTGTAGGGGGTAGTGTTTTAGGGTTTAGGGTAGTGCCGTGGTGTTTGTGTAGTGTAGGGGGTCGTGCTGGGGGTAGTGTTTTAGTGTTTAGGGTAGTTCAGTGGTGTTTGTGTAGTGTAGGGGGTCGTGCTGGGGTAGTGTTTTATGGTTTAGGGTAGTGCAGTGGTGTTTGTGTAGTGTAGGGGGTAGTGTTTTAGGGTTTAGGGTAGTGCCGTGGTGTTTGTGTAGTGTAGGGGGTCATGCTGGGGGTAGTGTTTTAGTGTTTAGGGTAGTGCAGTGATGTTTGTGTAGTGTAGGGGGTCATGTTTTAGGGTTTAGGGTAGTGCAGTTGTGTTTGGGTAGTGTAGGGGGTCGTGCTGGGGGTAGTGTTTAGGGTTTAGGGTAGTACAGTGGTGTTTGTGTAGTATAGGGGGTCGTGCTTGGGGTAGGGTTTTAGGGTTTAGGGGAGTGCAGTGGTGTTTGTGTAGTATAGGGGTTAATGCTGGGGTTAGTGTTTTTTAGGGTTTAGGGTAGTGCATTGGTGTTTGTGTAGTATAGGGGTTCATGCTGGGGTAGTGTTTTAGGATTTAGGGTAGTGCAGTGGTGTTTTGGTAGTGTAGGGGGTCATGCTGGGGTAGTGTTTTAGGGTTTAGGGTAGTGCTGTGGTGTATGTGTAGTATAGGGGGTCTTAATGGGGAAGTGTTTTAGGGTTTAGGGTAGTGCAGTGGTGTTTGTTTAGTGTAGGGGTCAAGCTGGGGGGAGTGTTTTAGGGTTTAGGGTAGCGCAGTGGTGTTTGTGTAGTATAGGGGGTAGTTCTGGGGGTCGTGTTTTAGGGTTTAGGGTAGTGCAGTGGTGTTTGGGTAGTGTACGGGTAGTGCTGGGGTAGTGCTTTAGGGTTTAGGTTAGTGCAGTGGTCTTTGGGTAGTGTAGGGGGTCGTGCTTCGAATAGTGTTTTAAGGTTTAGGGTAGTGCAGTTGTGTTTGAGTAGTGTAGGGGTCATGCTGGTGATAGTATTTTAGGGTTTAGGGCAGTGCAGTGGTGTTTGTGTGGTGTAGGGGTTATGCTGGGGTATGTGTTTTAGGGTTTAGGGTAGGGCAGTGGTGTTTGTGTGGTGTAGGGGATCGTACTGGGTAAGTGTTTTATGGTTTAAGGTAGTGCAGTGGTGTTTGGGTAGTGTAGAGGTTGCTTTAGGGGGAGTGTTTTAGGATTTAGGGTAGTGTAGTGGTGTTTGTGTAGTGTAGGGGGTCGTACTGGGGTAGAGTTTTAGGGTTCAGGGTAGTGCAGTGGTGTTTGTGTTGTATAGGGGGTAGTGTTTTAGGGTTTAGGTCAGTGCTGTGGTGTTTCTTTAGTCAAGGGGGTTGTGCTGGGGTAGTGTTTTAGGGTTTAGGGTAGTGCAGTGGTGTTTGTTTAGTGTAGGGGTCGTGTTTTAGGGTTTAGGGTAGTGCTGTGATGTTTGGGTAGTGTAGGGGGTCGTGCTGAGGGTGGAGTTTTGGGGTTTAGGGCAGTGCTGTTGTGTTTGGTTAGTGAAGGGGTTTGTGCTGGGGATAGGGTTATAGGGTTTTGGGTAGTGCAGTGGTGTTTGTGAAGTATAATGGGTCATGCTGGGGTTTGTGTTTTAGGGTTTAGGGCAGTGCAGTGGTGTTTGTGTAGTGTAGAGGGTCGTGCTGGGGGTATTGTTTTAGGGTTTAGGGCAGTGCAGTGGTGTTTGGGTATTGTTTGGGGTTGTGCTGGGGATAGTGTTTTAGCGTTTAGGGTAGTGCAGTGGTGTTTGGGTAGTATGGGGGTACTGCTGGGGGTAGTGTTCTAGAGTTTAGGGTAGTGAAGTGGTGTTTGGGTTGTGTAGGGGGTCGTGCTGGGGTAGATGTAGAGTTTAGGGTAATGCAGTGGTGTTTGGGTAGTGTAGGGAGTTATGCTGGGGTAGTGTTTTAGGGTTTAGGCTAGTGCAGTGGTGTTTGTATTCTGTAAGGGGTTGTGCTGGTGGTAGTGTTTTATGGTTTATGGTAGTGCAGTGGTGTTTGGGTAGTGTAGTGGGTAGTGCTGGGGTAGTGTTTTAGGGTTTATGGTAGTGCAGTGGTGTTTGTGTAGTGTAGGGGGAAGTGCTGGGGTAGTATTATAGGCTTTAGTGTAGTGAAGTGGTGTTTGTTTAGTGTAGGGGGTCGTGTATTAGGGTTTAGGTTAGTGCAGTGGTGCTTGTGTAGTGTAGGGGGTCATGCTGGGGCTATATTTAGGGTTTAGGGTAATGCATTGGGGTTTGGGTAGTGTAGGGAGTCGTGCTGCAGGTCGTGTTTTAGGGTTTAGGGCAGTGCAGTGGTGTTTGTGTAATGTAGGGGGTCATGCTGGAGGTAGTGTTTTAGTGTTTAGGGCAGTGCATTTATGTTTGGGTAGTGTAGCAGGTCGTGCTGGGGTTTGTGTTTTAGGGTTTAGGGCAGTACAGTGGTGTTTGGGTATTGTAGGGGGTTGTACTGAGGATAATGTTTTAGCGTTTGGGGTAGTGCAGTGGTGTTTGGGTAGTGTAGGGGGTTCTGCTGGGGTAGTGTTCTAGGGTTTAGGGTAGTGCAGTGGGGTTTGGGTAGTGTAGGGGGTCGTGCTGGGGTAGATATAGAGTTTAGGGTAGTGCAGTGGTGTTTGGGTATTGTAGGGAGTTGTGCTGGGGTAGTGTTTTAGAATTTAGGGTAGTGCAGTTGTGTTTGTATTCTGTACGGTGTTGTGCTGGTGGTAGTGTTTTAGGGTTTATGGTAGGGCGGTGGTGTTTGGGTAGTCTAGGGGGTCATGCTGGGGGTAGTGTTTTAGGGTTTAGGGTAGTGCAGTGGTCGTAGTGTAGTGTAGGGGGTCATGCTGGGGTAGTGTTGTAGGGTTTTGGGTAGTGCAGTGGTGTTTGCGTAGTGTAGGGGGTCGTGCTGGGGTAGTGTTTTAGGGATTAGGGTAGTGCAGTGGTGTTTGTGTAGTGTAGGGGGTCATGCTGGGGTAGTGTTGTAGGGTTTAGGGTAGTGCAGTGGTGTTTTTGTACTGTAGGGGGTTGTGCTGGGGGTAGTGTTTTAGGGTTTAGGGGAATGCAATGGTGTTTGGGTAGTGTAGGGGGTTGTGCTGGATTAGTGTTCAAGGGTTTAGGGTAGCCCAGTGGTGTTTGTGTTGTGTAGGGCGTAGTGCTGGGGTAGTGTTTTAGGATTAGGCTAGTGCAGTGGTGTTTGGGTAGTGTAGGGGTTCATGCTGGAGGAAGTGTTTTAGGGTTTGATTTAGTGCAGTGGTGTTTTGGTAGTGTAAGGGGTCATGCTGTGGGTAGATTTAGGGTTTAGGGTAGTGCAGTGGTGTTTGTGTTGTGAGGGGGTCATTCTGGGGTAGTGTTTTTGGGTTTAGGGTAGTGCAGTGGTGTTTGTGAAGTATAGGGGTTTATGTTGGGGGTAGTGTTTTAGGGTTTAGGGAAATGCAGTAGTGTTTATGTAGTATAGGGGTTTGTGCTGGGGTAGTGTTTTAGGGTTTAGGGTAGTGCAGTGGTGTGTTGGTGGTCTAGTGTTTCATGCTGGGGGTAGTGTTTTAGGGTTTAGGGTAGCACAGTGGTGTTTGTGTAGTGTAGGGGGTCTTGCTGGGAGTAGTGTTTTAGGGTTTAGAGTAGTGCAGTGGTGTTTGTGTAGTGTAGGGGGTCAAGCTGGGGGTGGTGTTTTAGGGTTTAGGGTAGTGCAGTGGTGCTTGTGTAGTGTAGGGGGTCATGCTGGGGCTAGATTTAGGGTTTAGGGTAATGCATTGGTGTTTGGGTAGTGTAGGGGGTCGTGCTGCAGGTACTGATTTAGGGCAGTGCAGTGGTGTTTGTGTAATGTAGGGGGTCATGCTGGGGGTAGTGTTTTGGTGCTTAGGGCAGTGCAGTTGTGTTTGGGTAGTGTAGGGGGTCGTGCTGGGGTTTGTGTTTTAGGGTTTAGGGCAGTGCAGTGGTGTTTGGGTATTGTAGGGGGTTGTACTGGGGATAGTGTTTTAGCGTTTAGGGTAGTGCAGTGGTGTTTGGGTAGTGTAGGGGGTACTGCTGGGGTAGTGTTCTAGGGTTTAGGGTAGTGCAGTGGGGTTTGGGTAGTGTAGGGGGTCGTGCTGGGGTAGATGTAGAGTTTAGGTTAGTGCAGTGGTGCTTGGGTAGTGTAGTGAGTTGTGCTGCGGGTACTGTTTTAGGGTTTAGGGCAGTGCAGTCGTGTTTGTATTCTGTATGGGGTTGCGCTGGTGGTTGTGTTTTAGGGTTTATGGTAGTGCAGTGGTGTATGGATAGTATAGGGGGTAGTGCTGCGGTAGTGTTTTAGGGTTTTGGGTAGTGCAGTGGTGCTTGTGTAGTGTAGGGGGAAGTGCTGGGGGTAGCGTTTTAGGGTTTAGGGTAGTGCAGTGGTGTTTGGGTAGTATAGAGGTTCATGCTGGGGGTAGTGTTCTAGGGTTTAGGGTAGTGCAGTGATGTTTGGGTAGTGTAGGGGTCATGCTGGGGGTAGATTTAGGGTTTGGGGTAGTGCAGTGGTGTTTATATAGTGTAGGGGGCCATTCTGGGGGTAGTGTTTTAGGGTTTACGATAGTGAAGTGGTGTTTGGGAAGTCTAGGGGGTCAAGCTGGGGGTAGTGTTTTAGGGTTTAGGGTAGTGCAGTGGTGTTATTGTAGTGTAGGGGGTCATGCTGGGGGTAGTGTTGTAGTGTTTAGAGTAGTGCCGTGGTGTTTGGGTAGTGTAGGGGGTCATGCTGGGGGTAGTGTTTAAGGGTGTAGGGTAGTGCTGTGGTGTTTGTGTAGTGTAGGGGGTCGTGTTAGGGGTAATAATTAAGGATTTAAAGTAGTGCAGTGGTGTATGGGTAGTGTTGGGGTCGTGCGGTGGGTAGATTTAGGGTTTAGTGTAGAGCAGTGGTGTTTGTGTTGTGAGGGGGTCATTCTGGGGGTAGTGTTTTATGGATTAGGGTAGTGCACTGTTGTTTGTGTAGTGTAGTGGTTTTTGCTGGGGGTAGTGTTTTAGTGTTTAGGGTAGTGCAGTGTTGTTTCTGTAGTGTAGAGGGACATGTTTTAGGTTTTAGGGTAGTGCAGTGGTGTTTGGGTTGTGTAGGGGTTCGTGCTAGGGGTAATGTTTTAGGGTTTAGTGTAGAGTAGTGGTGTTTGTGTAGTGTAGGGGGTCGTGCTGGGGGTAGTGTTTTAGGGTTTAGGGTAGTGCAGTGGTGTTTGGGTAGTGTAGGGTGTAGTGCTGGGCGTAGTTTTTTAGGGTTTAGGGTAGTGCAGTGGCGTTTGTGTAGTGTAGGGTGTCATATTTTAGGGTTTAGAGTAGTGCAGTTGTTTTTGGGTAGTGAAGGGGGTCGTGCTGGGGGTAGTGTTTTAGGTTTTAGGGTAGTACACTGGTGTTTTGGTAGTGTAGGGGGTCGTGCTGGGGTAGTGTTTTAGGGTTTAGGGTAGTGCAGTGGTGTATGTGTAGTGTAGGGCGTCTTAATGGGGGTAGTGTTTTAGGGTTTAGGGTAGTGCAGTTGTGTTTGTTTAGTGTAGGGGGTCAAGCTGGGGTAGTGTTTTAAGGTTTAGGGTAGTGCAGTGGTGTTTGTGTAGTGTAGTGGGTCATGTTTTAGGGTATAGGGTAGAAGTAGTGTTTGTGTAGTATAGGGGTTAAAGCTGTGTGTAGTGTTTTAGGGTTTAGGGTAGTGCAGTAGGGGAGTGCAGTGGTGTTTGTTTAGTATTGGGGTAGTTCTGGGGGTAGTGTTTTAGGGTTTAGGGTAGTGCAGTTATGTTTGGGTAGTGTACGGGTAGTGCTGGGGGTAGTGTATTAGGGTTTAGGGTAGTGCAGTGGTGTTTGTGTAGTGTCGGGGGTAGTGTTTTAGGGTTTAGGTTAGTGCCGTGGTGTTTGTGTAGTGTAGGGGGTTGTGCTGGGGGTAGTGTTTTATGGTTTAGGGTAGTGCAGTGGTGTTTGTGTAGTGTAGGGGGTCGTGTTTTAGGGTTTAGGGTAGTGCAGTGATGTGTGGGTAGTGTAGAGGGTCGTGCTGGGGTAGTGTTTTTGGGTTTAGGGTAGTGCTGTTGTGTTTGGGTATTGAAGGGGGTTGTGCTGGGTATAAGGTTTTAGGGTTTAGGGTAGTACAGTGGTGTTTGTGTGGTGTAGGGGGTCGTGCTTGGGGTAGTGTTTTAGGGTTTTGTGTAGTGCAGTGGTGTTTGTGTAGTATAGGGGTTTATGCTGGGGGTAGTGTTTTAGGGTTTATTGTAGTACACTAGTGTTTTGGTAGTGTAGGGGGTCGTGCTGGGGTAGTGTTTTAGGGTTTATGGTAGTGCAGTGGTGAATGTGTAGTGTAGGGCGTCTTAATGGGGGTAGTGTTTTAGGGTTTAGGGTAGTGCAGTTGTGTTTGTTTAGTGTAGGGGGTCAAGCTGGGGGTAGTGTGTTAGGGTTTAGGGTAGTGCAGTGGTGTTTGTGTAGTGTAGTGGGTCATGTTTTAGGGTATAGGGTAGAGCAGTAGTGTTTGTGTAGTATAGGGGTTACAGCTGTCTGTAGTGTTATAGGGTTTAGGGTAGTGCAGTAGGGTAGTGCAGTGGTGTTTGTGTAGTATTGGGGTAGTTCTGGGGGTAGTGTTTTAGGGTTTAGGGTAGTGCAGTTATGTTTGGGTAGTGTACGGGTAGTGCTGGGGGTAGTGTTTTAGGGTTTAGGGTAGTGCAGTGGTGTTTGGGTATTGTAGGGGGTCATGCTGTGGGTAGTGTTTTAGGGTTTAGGGTAGTGCAGTTGAGTTCATGTAGTGCAGGGGTCGTGCTGGGGGTAGTATTTTAGGGTTTAGGGTAGTGCAGTAGTGTTTGTGTGGTGTAGGGGTCGTGTTGGGGTATGTGTTTTAGGGTTTAGGGTAGTGCAGTGATTTTTTGGTGGTGTAGGGGGTCGTGCTGTGGCATAGTGTTTTAGGGTAGCGAAGTTGTGTTTGTGTAGTGTAGATGGTCTTGCTGGGGGTAGTATTTTAGGGTTTAGAGTAGTGCAGTGGTGTTTGTGTAGTGTAGGGAGAAAAGCTGGGGGTAGTGTTTTAGGGGTTAGGGTAGTGCAGTGGTGTTTGTGTAGTATAGGGGTTCATGCTGGGGCTAGATTTAGGGTTTAGGGTAATGCACTGATCTTTGGGTAGTGTAGGGGGTTGTGCTGCAGGTAGTGTTTTAGGGTTCAGTGCAGTGATGTTTGTGTAATGTAGACAGTCATGCTTGGGGTAGTGTTTTAGTGTTTAGGGCAGTGCAGTTGTGTTTGGGTAGTGTAGGGGGTTGTGTTGGGGTTCGTGTTTTAGTTTTTAGGGCAGTGCAGTGGTGTTTGCGTAGTGTAGGACGTCATGCTGGGGGTATTGTTTTAGGGTTTAGGGCAGTGCAGTGGTGTTTGGGTAGTGTAGGGGGTACTGCTGAGGGTAGTGTTCTAGGGTTTAGGGTAGTGCAGTGGTGTTTGTGTAGTTTTGGGGGTATTTCTGGGGGTAGTGTCTTAGGGCATAGGACAGAGCAGTGGTGTTTGGGTAGTGTAGGGGTCATGCTGGGGGTACTGTTGTAGGGTTTAGGGTAGTGCAGTGGTGTTTGTGTAGTGTAGGGGTTGTGCTGGGGTTAGTGTTTTAGGGTTTAGGGTAGTGCAGTGGTGTTTGTGTGGTGTAGGGGGTCATTGTGGGGTAAGAGTTTTAGGGCTTATGGTAGTGCAGTGTTGTTTGGGTAGTGTTGTGGGTCATGCTAGGGGTAGTGTTTTAGGGTTTACGGTAGTGCAGTGGTGTTTAGGTAGTGTAGGGGGTCATGCTGGGGTAGTGTTTTAGGGTTTAGGGTAGTGTAGTGGTGCTTGTGTGGTGTAGGGGGTTGTGCTGAGATTAGATGTAGGGTTTAGGGTAGTGCAGTGGTGTTTGTGTAGTGTAGGTTGTCGTGCTGGCCGTAATGTTTTAGGGTTTAGGGTAGTGCAGTAGTGTTTGGGTAGTGTAGGGGTTCGTGCTAGGGATAGAGTTTGTGAGTTTAGGGTAGTGCAGTTGTGTTTGTGTAGTGTAGGGGTCGTGCTGGGGGTAGTATTTTAGGGTTTAGGGTAGTGCAGTGGTGTTTGTGTGGTGCAGGGGGTCGTTCTGGGGGTAGTGTTTTAGGGTTTAGGGTAGTGCAGTGGTGTTTGTGTAGTGTAGGGGTAGTGTTTTAGGGATTAGGATAGTGCAGTGGTATTTGTCTAGTTTAGGGGTCCGTGCTGGGGGTAGTGTTTTAGGGTTCTTGGTAGTGCAGTGGTGTTTGTGTAGTGTAGGGGGTCGTGTCTTAGGGTTTAGGGTAGTGCAGTGATGTTTGGGTAGTATAGGTGGTCGTGCTGGGGTAGTGTTTTTGGGTTTAGGGTAGTGCTGTTGTATTTGGGTAGTGAAGGGGGTCGTGCCGGGGTAGTGTTTTAGGGTTTAGGGTAGTAGAGGGGTGTTTGTGTAGTGTAGGGGTTCATGTGGGGGGGTAGTGTTTTAGGGTTTAGGGTAGTGCAGTGGTGTTTGTGTTGTGTAGGGGGTCTTGCTGGGGGTCGTTTTTTAGGGTTTAGGGCAGTGCAGTGGTATTTGTGTAGTGTAGGAGGTCATGCTGGGGATAGATTTAGGGTTTAGGGTAATGCAGTGGTGTTTGGGTAGTGTAGGGGGTCATGCTGCAGGTAGTGTTTTAAGGTTTTGGGCAGTGCAGTGGTGTTTGTGTAGTGTTGGGGGTCATGCTGGGGTTAGTGTTTTAGGGTTTAGGGCAGTACAGTGGTGTTTGTGTAGTGTAGGGGGTCGTGCCGGCGTTCGTGTTTTAGGGTTTTGGGCAGTGCAGTGGTGTTTGTGTAGTGTAGGGGGTCGTGCTGGGGTTTGTGTTTTAGGGTTTAGGGCAGTGCAGTGGTGTTTGTGTAGTGTAGGGGGTCGTGCTGGGGTTCGTGTTTTAGGGTTTAGGGCAGTGCAGGGTGTTTGTGTAGTGTAGGGGGTCGTGCCGGGGGTATGGTTTTAGGGCAGTGCAGTGGTGTTTGGGTTTTGTAGGGGGTTGTGCTGGGGATAGCGTTTTAGTGTTTTGGGGTAGTGCAGTGGTGTTTGGGTAGTGTAGGGGGCCGTTCTGGGGGTAGTGTTTTAGGGCAGTGCAGAGGTGTTTGTGTAGTGTAGGGGGTCGTGTTTTAGGGTTTAGGGTAGTGCAGTGGTGTTAGTGTAGTGTAGGGGTTTGTGCTCGGGGTAGTTTTGTAGTGTTTAGGGTAGTGCAATTTTATTTCTGTAGTGTTGAGGGACATGTTTTAGGTTTTAGGGTAGTGCAGTGGTGTTTGTGTAGTATAGGGGGTCGTGTTTTAGGGTTTAGGGTAGTGCAGTGGTGTTAGTGTAGTGTAGGGGTTTGTGCTGGGGGTAGTGTTGTAGTGTTTAGGGTAGTGCAATTTTATTTCTGTAGTGTTGAGGGACATGTTTTAGGTTTTAGGGTAGTGCAGTGGTGTTTGGGTAGTGTAGGGGGTCGTCCTGGGGGTAGTGTTTTAGGGTTTACGGTAGTGCTGTGGTGTTTGGGTAGTGTAGGGGGTTGTGCTGGGGGTGGTGTTTAAGGGTTAGAGTAGTGCAGTGGTGTTTGTGTAGTGTAGGGGGTTGTGTTGAGGGTAGATGTATGGTTTAGGGTAGTGCAGTGGTGTTTGTATTCTGTGCGTGGTTGTGCTGGTGGTAGTGTTTTAGGGTTTAGGGTAGTGCAATGGTGTTTGGGTAGTGTAGGGGGCCGTGCTGGGGTAGTGTTTTAGGGTTTAGAGTAGTGCAGTGGTGTATGTTTAGTGTAGGGGTCAAGCTGGGGGTAGTGTTTTAGGGTTTAGAGTAGTGCAGTGGTGTTTGTGTAGTATAGTGGGTCATGTTTTAGGGTATAGGGTAGTGCAGTAGTGTTTGTGTAGTGTAGGGGGTACTGCTGTGTGTAGTGTTTTAGGGTTTAGGGTAATGCAGTAGGGTAGTGCAGTGTTGTTTGTGTAGTATTGGGGGCAGTTCTGGGGGTAGTGTTTTAGGGTTTAGGGAAGTGCAGTTATGTTTGGGTAGTGTACGGGCAGTGCTGGGGGTAGTGTTTTACAGTTTAGGATAGTGCAGTGGTGTTTGGGTAGTGTAGGGGGTCATGCTGGGGGTAGTGTTTTAGGGTTTAGGGTAGTGCAGTAGTGTGTGTGTAGTGTAGGGGGTCGTGCTGTGGTATGTGTTTTAGGGTTTAAGGTAGTGCATTGGAGTTTGAGTAGTGAAGAGGTCGTTAAAGGGGTAGTGTTTTAGGGTTTAGGGTAGTGCAGTGGTGTTTGGGAAGTGTAGGGGGTAGTGCTGGGGTTAGTGTTTTAGGGTTTAGGGTAGTGCAGTGACGTTTGGATAGTGTAATGGGTTGTGCTGGGGTAGTGTTTAAGGGTTTAGGATAGTGCAGTGGTGTTTGTGAAGTGTAGGGGGTCTTAATGGGGGTAGTGTTTTCAGGTTTAGGGTAGTGCAGTGGTGTTTGTTTAGAGTAGGGGGTCAAGCTGGGGGTAGTGTTTTAGGTTTTAGGGTTGTGCAGTGATGTTTGTGTACTGTAGGGGGTCATGTTTTCGGGTATAGGGTAGTGCAGTGGTGTTTGTGTTGTATTGGGAGTAGTTCTGGGGGTAGTATTTTAGGGTTTAGGGTAGGGCAGTGGTGTTTGAGTAGTGTGTGGGTAGTACTGGTTGGTAGTGTTTTAGGGTTTAGGATAGTGCAGTTGTGTTTGTGTAGTGTAGGGGTTGTGCTGGGGACAGTGTTTTAGGGTTTAGGGTAGTGCAGTGGTGTTTGTGTGGTGTAGGGGGTCGTGCTGGGGTAAGTCTTTTAGGATTTAGGGTAGTGCAGTGGGGTCTCGGTAGTGTAGGGGGTCTTGCTAGGGGTAGTGTTTTAGGGTTTAGGGTAGTACAGTGGTGCTTGTGTAGTGCAGGGGGTCCTGCTGGGGTAGTGTTTTAGGGTTTAGGGTAGTGCAGTGGTGTTTGTGTAGTATAGTGGGTAGTGTTTTAGGGTTTAGGGTAGTGCCGTGGTGTTTGTGTAGTGTAGGGGGTCATACTGGGGGAAGTGTTTTAGTGTTTAGGGTAGTGCAGTGGTGTTTGTGTAGTGTAGGGGGTCATGTTTTAGGGTTTAGGGTAGTGCAGTTGTGTTTGGGTAGTGTAGGGGGTCGTGTTAGGGGTAATGTTTAGGGTTTAGGGTAGTACAGTGGTGTTTGTGTAGTGTAGGGGGTCGTGCTTGGGGAAGGGTTTTAGGGTTTAGGGGAGTGCAGTGGTGTTTGTGTAGTGTAGGGGGTCGTGCTGGGGGTAAGGTTTTAGGATTTAGGGTAGTGCAGTGGTGTTTGGGTATTGTAGGGGGTCATGCTGTGGGTAGTGCTTTAGGGTTTAGGGTAGTGCAGTTGAGTTTGTGTAGTGTAGGGGTCGTGCTGGGGGTAGTATTTTAGGGTTTAGGGTAGTGCAGTAGTGTTTGTGTGGTGTAGGGGTCGTGCTGGGGTATGTGTTTTAGGGTTTAAGGTAGTGCATTGGAGTTTGGGTAGTGTAGGGGTCGTTATAGGGGTAGTGTTTTAGGATTTAGGGTAGTGCAGTGGTGGTTGTGTAGTATAGGGGGTCGTGCAGGGGGAGTGTTTTAGGGTTTAGGGTAGTGCAGTGGTGTTTGTGTAGTGTCGGGGGTAGTGTTTTAGGGTTTAGGTTAGTGCCGTGGTGTTTGTGTAGTGTAGTGGGTTGTGCTGGGGGTAGTGTTTTATGATTTAGGGTAGTGCAGTTGTGTTTGTGTAGTGTAGGGGGTTGTGTTTTAGGGTTTAGGGTATTGCAGTGATGTGTGGGTAGTGTAGGGGGTCGTGCTGGGGTAGTGTTTTTGGGTTTAGGGTAGTGCTGTTGTGTTTGGGTATTGAAGGGGGTTGTGCTGGGTATAAAGTTTTAGGGTTTAGGGTAGTACAGTGGTGTTTGTGTGGTGTAGCGGATCATGCTTGTGGTAGTGACATCAGATTGTTCGCACACTGCTACACCTACCAGTAGTGTTCCCCCAATGAAAATGGTCCCTGAAGGTCAGCGTCGGCGGATACACCTATGCTCAAGAGTGCGTGCAAGTATGCGTGGTGTGTGCCATCCCTGGACACGTGTTTCGAGGTAGTTGCCTCTCGTCAGCAGGGAGTAGGAAAATGAGAGTGGGGTTGCTGTGTAAGCTGCTAAAAACATAATCAGGTCTAGTACCTCTCTTAGCGCGCAGGTGCGTAACCATGAGTCCGTCGACTCCACCGGCTCAAGGGAGCCTGAATATAAAGTTACATCAGATTGGTCGCACACTGCTACACCTACCAGTCGTGTTCCCCCAATGAAAATGGTCCCTGAAGGTCAGCGTCGGCGGATACACCTATGCTCAAGAGTGCGTGCAAGTATGCGTGGCGTGTGCCATCCCTGGACACGTGTTTTGAGGTAGTTGCCTCTCGTCAGCAGGGAGTAGGAAAATGAGAGTGGGGTTGCTGTGTAAGCTGCTAAAAACATAATCAGGTCTAGTACCTCTCTTAGCGCGCAGGTGCGTAACCATGAGTCCGTCGACTCCACCGGCTCAAGGGAGCCTGAATATAAAGTTACATCAGATTGGTCGCACACTGCTACACCTACCAGTCGTGTTCCCCCAATGAAAATGGTCCCTGAAGGTCAGCGTCGGCGGATACACCTATGCTCAAGAGTGCGTGCAAGTATGCGTGGCGTGTGCCATCCCTGGACACGTGTTTCGAGGTAGTTGCCTCTCGTCAGCAGGGAGTAGGAAAATGAGAGTGGGGTTGCTGTGTAAGCTGCTAAAAACATAATCAGGTCTAGTACCTCTCTTAGCGCGCAGGTGCGTAACCATGAGTCCGTCGACTCCACCGGCTCAAGGGAGCCTGAATATAAAGTTACATCAGATTGGTCGCACACTGCTACACCTACCAGTCGTGTTCCCCCAATGAAAATGGTCCCTGAAGGTCAGCGTCGGCGGATACACCTATGCTCAAGAGTGCGTGCAAGTATGCGTGGCGTGTGCCATCCCTGGACACGTGTTTCGAGGTAGTTGCCTCTCGTCAGCAGGGAGTAGGAAAATGAGAGTGGGGTTGCTGTGTAAGCTGCTAAAAACATAATCAGGTCTAGTACCTCTCTTAGCGCGCAGGTGCGTAACCATGAGTCCGTCGACTCCACATGCTTGGGGTAGTGTTTTAGGGTTTTGGGTAGTGCAGTGGTGTTTGTGTAGTATAGGGGTTTATGCTGGGGGCAGTGTTTTAGGGTTTAGGGTAGTGCAGTAATATTTGTTTAGTATAGGGATTCGTGCTGGGGTAGTGTTTTAGGGTTTAGGGTAGTGCAGTGATTTTTTGGTGGTGTAGGGGGTTGTGCTGTGGCATAGTGTTTTAGGGTAGCGAAGTTGTGTTTGTGTAGTGTAGATGGTCTTGCTGGGGGTAGTGTTTTAGGGTTTAGAGTAGTGCAGTGGTGTTTGTGTAGTATAGGGGTTCATGCTGGGGCTAGATTTAGGGTTTAGGGTAATGCACTGGTCTTTGGGTAGTGTAGGGGGTCGTGCTGCAGGTAGTGTTTTAGGGTTCAGTGCAGTGATGTTTGTGTAATGTAGACAGTCATGCTGGGGGTAGTGTTTTAGTGTTTAGGGCAGTGCAGTTGTGTTTGGGTAGTGTAGGGGGTTGTGTTGGGGTTCGTGTTTTAGTTTTTAGGGCAGTGCAGTGGTGTTTGCGTAGTGTAGGACGTCATGCTGGGGGTATTGTTTTAGGGTTTAGGGCAGTGCAGTGGTGTTTGGGTAGTGTAGGGGGTACTGCTGAGGGTAGTGTTCTAGGGTTTAGGGTAGTGCAGTGGTGTTTGTGTAGTTTTGGGGGTATTTCTGGGGGTAGTTTCTTAGGGTATAGGACAGAGCAGTGGTGTTTGGGTAGTGTAGGGGTCGTGCTGGGGATACTGTTGTAGGGTTTAGGGTAGTGCAGTGGTGTTTGTGTAGTGTAGGGGTTGTGCTGGGGTTAGTGTTTTAGGGTTTAGGGTAGTGCAGTGGTGTTTGTGTGGTGTAGGGGGTCATTGTGGGGTAAGAGTTTTAGGGCTTATGGTAGTGCAGTTTTGTTTGGGTAGTGTTGGGGGTCATGCTAGGGGTAGTGTTTTAGGGTTTACAGTAGTGCAGTGGTGTTTAGGTAGTGTAGGGGGTCATGCTGGGGTAGTGTTTTAGGGTTTAGGGTAGTGTAGTGGTGCTTGTGTGGTGTAGGGGGTTGTGCTGAGATTATATGTAGGGTTTAGGGTAGTGCAGTGGTGTTTGTGTAGTGTAGGTTGTCGTGCTGGCCGTAGTGTTTTAGGGTTTAGGGTAGTGCAGTGGTGTTTGGGTAGTGTAGGGGTTCGTGCTGGGGATAGAGTTTGTGAGTTTAGGGTAGTGCAGTTGTGTTTGTGTAGTGTAGGGGTCGTGCTGGGGGTAGTATTTTAGGGTTTAGGGTAGTGCAGTGGTGTTTGTGTGGTGCAGGGGGTCGTTCTGGGGGTAGTGTTTTAGGGTTTAGGGTAGTGCAGTGGTGTTTGTGTAGTGTAGGGGTAGTGTTTTAGGGATTAGGATAGTGCAGTGGTATTTGTATAGTTTAGGGGTCCCTGCTGGGGGTAGTGTTTTAGGGTTCTTGGTAGTGCAGTGGTGTTTGTGTAGTGTAGGGGGTCGTGTCTAAGGGTTTAGGGTAGTGCAGTGATGTTTGGGTAGTATAGGTGGTCGTGCTGGGGTAGTGTTTTTGGGTTTAGGGTAGTGCTGTTATATTTGGGTAGTGAAGGGGGTCGTGCCGGGGTAGTGTTTTAGGGTTTAGGGTAGTAGAGGGGTGTTTGTGTAGTGTAGGGGTTCATGTGGGGGGGTAGTGTTTTAGGGTTTAGGGTAGTGCAGTGGTGTTTGTGTTGTGTAGGGGGTCTTGCTGGGGGTCGTTTTTTAGGGTTTAGGGCAGTGCAGTGGTATTTGTGTAGTGTAGGAGGTCATGCTGGGGATAGATTTAGGGTTTAGGGTAATGCAGTGGTGTTTGGGTAGTGTAGGGGGTCATGCTGCAGGTAGTGTTTTAAGGTTTTGGGCAGTGCAGTGGTGTTTGTGTAGTGTTGGGGGTCATGCTGGGGTTAGTGTTTTAGGGTTTAGAGCAGTACAGTGGTGTTTGTGTAGTGTAGGGGGTCGTGCTGGGGTTCGTGTTTTAGGGTTTTGGGCAGTGCAGTGGTGTTTGTGTAGTGTAGGGGGTCGTGCTGGGGTTCGTGTTTTAGGGTTTAGGGCAGTGCAGTGGTGTTTGTGTAGTGTAGGGGGTCGTGCTGGGGTTCGTGTTTTAGGGTTTAGAGCAGTGCAGGGTGTTTGTGTAGTGTAGGGGGTCGTGCCGGGGGTATGGTTTTAGGGCAGTGCAGTGGTGTTTGGGTTTTGTAGGGGGTTGTGCTGGGGATAGCGTTTTAGCGTTTTGGGGTAGTGCAGTGGTGTTTGGGTAGTGTAGGGGGCCGTTCTGGGGGTAGTGTTTTAGGGCAGTGCAGAGGTGTTTGTGTAGTGTAGGGGGTCGTGTTTTAGGGTTTAGGGTAGTGCAGTGGTGTTAGTGTAGTGTTGGGGTTTGTGCTGGGGGTAGTGTTGTAGTGTTTAGGGTAGTGCAATTTTATTTCTGTAGTGTTGAGGGACATGTTTTAGGTTTTAGGGTAGTGCAGTGGTGTTTGTGTAGTATAGGGGGTCGTGTTTTAGGGTTTAGGGTAGTGCAGTGGTGTTAGTGTAGTGTAGGGGTTTGTGCTGGGGGTAGTGTTGTAGTGTTTAGGGTAGTGCAATTTTATTTCTGTAGTGTTGAGGGACATGTTTTAGGTTTTAGGGTAGTGCAGTGGTGTTTGGGTGGTGTAGGGGGTCGTCCTGGGGGTAGTGTTTTAGGGTTTACGGTAGTGCTGTGGTGTTTGGGTAGTGTAGGGGGTTGTGCTGGGGGTGGTGTTTAAGGGTTAGAGTAGTGCAGTGGTGTTTGTGTAGTGTAGGGGGTTGTGTTGGGGTTCGTGTTTTAGTTTTTAGGGCAGTGCAGTGGTGTTTGCGTAGTGTAGGACGTCATGCTGGGGGTATTGTTTTAGGGTTTAGGGCAGTGCAGTGGTGTTTGGGTAGTGTAGGGGGTACTACTGAGGGTAGTGTTCTAGGGTTTAGGGTAGTGCAGTGGTGTTTGTGTAGTTTTGGGGGTATTTCTGGGGGTAGTTTCTTAGGGTATAGGACAGAGCAGTGGTGTTTCGGTAGTGTAGGGGTCGTGCTGGGGGTACTGTTGTAGGGTTAGGGTAGTGCAGTGGTGTTTGTGTAGTGTAGGGGTTGTACTGGGGTTAGTGTTTTAGGGTTTAGGGTAGTGCAGTGGTGTTTGTGTGGTGTAGGGGGTCATTGTGGGGTAAGAGTTTTAGGGCTTATGGTAGTGCAGTGTTGTTTGGGTAGTGTTGGGGGTCATGCTAGGGGTAGTGTTTTAGGGTTTACAGTAGTGCAGTGTTGTTTAGGTAGTGTAGGGGGTCATGCTGGGGTAGTGTTTTAGGGTTTAGAGTAGTGTAGTGGTGCTTGAGTGGTGTAGGGGGTTGTGCTGAGATTAGATGTAGGGTTTAGGGTAGTGCAGTGGTGTTTGTGTAGTGTAGGTTGTCGTGCTGGCCGTAGTGTTTTAGGGTTTAGGGTAGTGCAGTGGTGTTTGGGTAGTGTAGGGGTTCGTGCTGGGGATAGAGTTTGTGAGTTTAGGGTAGTGCAGTTGTGTTTGTGTAGTGTAGGGGTCGTGCTGGGGTAGTATTTTAGGGTTTAGAGTAGTGCAGTGGTGTTTGTGTGGTGCAGGGGGTCGTTCTGGGGGTAGTGTTTTAGGGTTTAGGGTAGTGCAGTGGTGTTTGTGTAGTGTAGGGGTAGTGTTTTAGGGATTAGGATAGTGCAGTGGTATTTTTATAGTTTAGGGGTCCGAGCTGGGGGTAGTGTTTTAGGGTTCTTGGTAGTGCAGTGGTGTTTGTGTAGTGTAGGGGGTCGTGTCTTAGGGTTTAGGGTAGTGCAGTGATGTTTGGGTAGTATAGGTGGTCGTGCTGGGGTAGTGTTTTTGGGTTTAGGGTAGTGCTGTTGTATTTGGGTAGTGAAGGGGGTCGTGCCGGGGTAGTGTTTTAGGGTTTAGGGTAGTAGAGGGGTGTTTGTGTAGTGTAGGGGTTCATGTGGGGGGGTAGTGTTTTAGGGTTTAGGGTAGTGCAGTGGTGTTTGTGTTGTGTAGGGGGTCTTGCTGGGGGTCGTTTTTTAGGGTTTAGGGCATTGCAGTGGTATTTGTGTAGTGTAGGAGGTCATGCTGGGGATAGATTTAGGGTTTAGGGTAATGCAGTGGTGTTTGGGTAGTGTAGGGGGTCATGCTGCAGGTAGTGTTTTAAGGTTTTGGGCAGTGCAGTGGTGTTTGTGTAGTGTTGGGGGTCATGCTGGGGTTAGTGTTTTAGGGTTTAGGGCAGTACAGTGGTGTTTGTGTAGTGTAGGGGGTCGTGCTGGGGTTCGTGTTTTAGGGTTTTGGGCAGTGCAGTGGTGTTTGTGTAGTGTAGGGGGTCGTGCTGGGGTTCGTGTTTTAGGGTTTAGGGCAGTGCAGTGGTGTTTGTGTAGTGTAGGGGGTCGTGCTGGGGTTCGTGTTTTAGGGTTTAGAGCAGTGCAGGGTGTTTGTGTAGTGTAGGGGGTCGTGCCGGGGGTATGGTTTTAGGGCAGTGCAGTGGTGTTTGGGTTTTGTAGGGGGTTGTGCTGGGGATAGCGTTTTAGCGTTTTGGGGTAGTGCAGTGGTGTTTGGGTAGTGTAGGGGGCCGTTCTGGGGGTAGTGTTTTAGGGCAGTGCAGAGGTGTTTGTGTAGTGTAGGGGGTCGTGTTTTAGGGTTTAGGGTAGTGCAGTGGTGTTAGTGTAGTGTAGGGGTTTGTGCTGGGGGTAGTGTTGTAGTGTTTAGGGTAGTGCAATTTTATTTCTGTAGTGTTGAGGGACATGTTTTAGGTTTTAGGGTAGTGCAGTGGTTTTTGTGTAGTATAGGGGGTCGTGTTTTAGGGTTTAGGGTAGTGCAGTGGTGTTAGTGTAGTGTAGGGGTTTGTGCTGGGGGTAGTGTTGTAGTGTTTAGGGTAGTGCAATTTTATTTCTGTAGTGTTGAGGTACATGTTTTAGGTTTTAGGGTAGTGCAGTGGTGTTTGGGTAGTGTAGGGGGTCATCCTGGGGGTAGTGTTTTAGGGTTTACGGTAGTGCTGTGGTGTTTGGGTAGTGTAGGGGGTTGTGCTGGGGGTGGTGTTTAAGGGTTAGAGTAGTGCAGTGGTGTTTGTGTAGTGGGGGGGGTTGTGTTGAGGGTAGATGTATGGTTTAGGGTAGTGCAGTGGTGTTTGTATTCTGTGCGTGGTTGTGCTGGTGGTAGTGTTTTAGGGTTTAGGGTAGTGCAATGGTGTTTGGGTAGTGTAGGGGGCTGTGCTGGGGTAGTGTTTTAGGGTTTAGAGTAGTGCAGTGGTGTATGTTTAGTGTAGGGGTCAAGCTTGGGGTAGTGTTTTAGGGTTTAGAGTAGTGCAGTGGTGTTTGTGTAGTATAGTGGGTCATGTTTTAGGGTATAGGGTAGTGCAGTAGTGTTTGTGTAGTGTAGGGGGTACTGCTGTGTGTAGTGTTTTAGGGTTTAGGGTAATGCAGTAGGGTAGTGCAGTGTTGTTTGTGTAGTATTGGGGGCAGTTCTGGGGGTAGAGTTTTAGGGTTTAGGGAAGTGCAGTTATGTTTGGGTAGTGTACGGGCAGTGCTGGGGGTAGTGTTTTACAGTTTAGGATAGTGCAGTGGTGTTTGGGTAGTGTAGGTGGTCATGCTGGGGGTAGTGTTTTAAGGTTTAGGGTAGTGCAGTAGTGTTTGTGTAGTGTAGGGGGTCATGCTGTGGTATGTGTTTTAGGGTTTAAGGTAGTGCATTGGAGTTTGGGTAGTGTAGAGGTCGTTATAGGGGTAGTGTTTTAGGGTTTAGGGTAGTGCAGTGGGGTTTGGGAAGTGTTGGGGGTAGTGCTGGGGGTAGTGTTTTAGGGTTTAGGGTAGTGCAGTGACGTTTGGATAGTGTAATGGGTTGTGCTGGGGTAGTGTTTAAGGGTTTAGGATAGTGCAGTGGTGTTTGTGAAGTGTAGGGGGTCTTAATGGGGGTAGTGTTTTCAGGTTTAGGGTAGTGCAGTGGTGTTTGTTTAGAGTAGGGGGTTAAGCTGGGGGTAGTGTTTTAGGGTTTAGGGTTGTGCAGTGATGTTTGTGTACTGTAGGGGGTCATGTGTTCGGGTATAGGGTAGTGCAGTGGTGTTTGTGTTGTATTGGGGGTAGTTCTGGGGGTAGTATTTTAGGGTTTAAGGTAGGGCAGTGGTGTTTGAGTAGTGTGTGGGTAGTACTGGTTGGTAGTGTTTTAGGGTTTAGGGTAGTGCAGTTGTGTTTGTGTAGTGTAGGGGTCGTGCTGGGGACAGTGTTTTAGGGTTTAGGGTAGTGCAGTGGTGTTTGTGTGGTGTTGGGGTCATGCTGGGTAAATGTTTTAAGGTTTAGGGTAGTGGAGTGGTGTTTCGGGTAGTATAGGGGGTCGTGCTGGGGGCAGTGTTTTAGGGTTTAGAATAGTGCAGTGGTGTTTGTGTGGTATAGGGGGTCGTGCTGGGGTAAGTCTTTTAGGGTTTAGGTTAGTGCAGTGGGGTCTCGGTAGTGTAGGGGGTCTTGCTAGGGGTAGTGTTTTAGGGTTTAGGGTAGTACAGTGGTGCTTGTGTAGTGCAGGGGGTCCTGCTGGGGTAGTGTTTTAGGGTTTAGGGTAGTGCAGTGGTGTTTGTGTAGTGTAGTGGGTAGTGTTTTAGGGTTTAGGGTAGTGCCGTGGTGTTTGTGTAGTGTAGGGGGTCGTACTGGGGGAAGTGTTTTAGTGTTTAGGGTAGTGCAGTGGTGTTTGTGTAGTGTAGGGGGTCATGTTTTAGGGTTTAGGGCAGTGCAGTTGTGTTTGGGTAGTGTAGGGGGTCGTGTTAGGGGTAGTGTTTAGGGTTTAGGGTAGTACAGTGGTGTTTGTGTAGTGTAGGGGGTCGTGCTTGGGGAAGGGTTTTAGGGTTTAGGGGAGTGCAGTGGTGTTTGTGTAGTGTAGGGGTCGTGCTGTGGGTAAGGTTTTAGGGTTTAGGGTAGTGCAGTGGTGTTTGGGTATTGTAGGGGGTCATGCTGTGGGTAGTGTTTTAGGGTTTAGGGTAGTGCAGTTGAGTTTGTGTAGTGTAGGGGTCGTGCTGGGGGTAGTATTTTAGGGTTTAGGGTAGTGCAGTAGTGTTTGTGTAGTATAGGGGGTCGTGCAGGGGGAGTGTTTTAGGGTTTAGGGTAGTGCAGTGGTGTTTGTGTAGTGTCGGGGGTAGTGTTTTAGGGTTTAGGTTAGTGCCATGGTGTTTGTGTAGTGTAGTGGGTTGTGCTGGGGGTAGTGTTTTATGATTTAGGGTAGTGCAGTTGTGTTTGTGTAGTGTAGGGGGTTATGTTTTAGGGTTTAGCGTAGTGCAGTGATGTGTGGGTAGTGTAGGGGGTCGTGCTGGGGTAGTGTTTTTGGGTTTAGGGTAGTGCTGTTGTGTTTGGGTATTGAAGGGGGTTGTGCTGGGTATAAAGTTTTAGGGTTTAGGGTAGTACAGTGGTGTTTGTGTGGTGTAGCGGATCATGCTTGGGGTAGTGTTTTAGGGTTTTGGGTAGTGCAGTGGTGTTTGTGTAGTATAGGGGTTTATGATGGGGGCAGTGTTTTAGGGTTTAGGGTAGTGCAGTAATATTTGTTTAGTATAGGGATTCGTGCTGGGGTAGTGTTTTAGGGTTTAGGGTAGTGCAGTGATTTTTTGGTGGTGTAGGGGGTCGTGCTGTGGCATAGTGTTTTAGGGTAGCGAAGTTGTGTTTGTGTAGTGTAGATGGTCTTGCTGGGGGTAGTTTTTTAGGGTTTAGAGTAGTGCAGTGGTGTTTGTGTAGTGTAGGGAGAAAAGCTGGGGGTAGTGTTTTAGGGGTTAGGGTAGTGCAGTGGTGTTTGTGTAGTATAGGGGTTCATGCTGGGGCTAGATTTAGGGTTTAGGGTAATGCACTGGTCTTTGGGTAGTGTAGGGGGTCGTGCTGCAGGTAGTGTTTTAGGGTTCAGTGCAGTGATGTTTGTGTAATGTAGACAGTCATGCTGGGGGTAGTGTTTTAGTGTTTAGGGCAGTGCAGTTGTGTTTGGGTAGTGTAGGGGGTTGTGTTGGGGTTCGTGTTTTAGTTTTTAGGGCAGTGCAGTGGTGTTTGCGTAGTGTAGGACGTCATGCTGGGGGTATTGTTTTAGGGTTTAGGGCAGTGCAGTGGTGTTTGGGTAGTGTAGGGGGTACTGCTGAGGGTAGTGTTCTAGGGTTTAGTGCAGTGGTGTTTGTGTAGTTTTGGGGGTATTTCTGGGGGTAGTTTCTTAGGGTATAGGACAGAGCAGTGGTGTTTGGGTAGTGTAGGGGTCGTGCTGGGGGTACTGTTGTAGGGTTTAGGGTAGTGCAGTGGTGTTTGTGTAGTGTAGGGGTTGTGCTGGGGTTAGTGTTTTAGGGTTTAGGGTAGTGCAGTGGTGTTTGTGTGGTGTAGGGGGTCATTGTGGGGTAAGAGTTTTAGGGCTTATGGTAGTGCAGTGTTGTTTGGGTAGTGTTGGGGGTCATGCTAGGGGTAGTGTTTTAGGGTTTACAGTAGTGCAGTGGTGTTTAGGTAGTGTAGGGGGTCATGCTGGGGTAGTGTTTCAGGGTTTAGGGTAGTGTAGTGGTGCTTGTGTGGTGTAGGGGGTTGTGCTGAGATTAGATGTAGGGTTTAGGGTAGTGCAGTGGTGTTTGTGTAGTGTAGGTTGTTGTGCTGGCCGTAGTGTTTTAGGTTTTAGGGTAGTGCAGTGGTGTTTGGGTAGTGTAGGGGCTCGTGCTGGGGATAGAGTTTGTGAGTTTAGGGTAGTGCAGTTGTGTTTGTGTAGTGTAGGGGTCGTGCTGGGAGTAGTATTTTAGGGTTTAGGGTAGTGCAGTGGTGTTTGTGTGGTGCAGGGGGTCGTTCTGGGGGTAGTGTTTTAGGGTTTAGGGTAGTGCAGTGGTGTTTGTGTAGTGTAGGGGTAGTGTTTTAGGGATTAGGATAGTGCAGTGGTATTTGTATAGTTTAGGGGTCCGTGCTGGGGGTAGTGTTTTAGGGTTCTTGGTAGTGCAGTGGTGTTTGTGTAGTGTAGGGGGTCATGTCTTAGGGTTTAGGGTACTGCAGTGATGTTTGGGTAGTATAGGTGGTCGTGCTGGGGTAGTGTTTTTGGGTTTAGGGTAGTGCTGTTGTATTTGGGTAGTGAAGGGGGTCTTGCTGGGGTAGTGTTTTAGGGTTTAGGGTAGTAGAGGGGTGTTTGTGTAGTGTAGGGGTTCATGTGGGGGGGTAGTGTTTTAGGGTTTAGGGTAGTGCAGTGGTGTATGTGTTGTGTAGGGGGTCTTGCTGGGGGGTCGTTTTTTAGGGTTTAGGGCAGTGCAGTGGTATTTGTGTAGTGTAGGAGGCATGCTGGGGATAGATTTAGGGTTTAGGGTAATGCAGTGGTGTTTGGGTAGTGTAGGGGGTCATGCTGCAGGTAGTGTTTTAAGGTTTTGGGCAGTGCAGTGGTGTTTGTGTAGTGTTGGGGGTCATGCTGGGGTTAGTGTTTTAGGGTTTAGGGCAGTACAGTGGTGTTTGTGTAGTGTAGGGGGTCGTGCTGGGGTTCGTGTTTTAGGGTTTTGGGCAGTGCAGTGGTGTTTGTGTAGTGTAGGGGGTCGTGCTGGGGTTCGTGTTTTAGGGTTTAGGGTAGTGCAGTGGTGTTTGTGTAGTGTAGGGGGTCATGCTGGGGTTCGTGTTTTAGGGTTTAGGGCAGTGCAGGGTGTTTGTGTAGTGTAGGGGGTCGTGCCGGGGGTATGGTTTTAGGGCAGTGCAGTGGTGTTTGGGTTTTGTAGGGGTTTGTGCTGGGGATAGCGTTTTAGCGTTTTGGGGTAGTGCAGTGGTGTTTGGGTAGTGTAGGGGGTCGTTCTGGGGGTAGTGTTTTAGGGCAGTGCAGAGGTGTTTGTGTAGTGTAGGGGGTCGTGCCGGGATAGATGTATGGTTTAGGGTAGTGCAGTGGTGTTTGTGTAGTATAGGGGGTCGTGTTTTAGGGTTTAGGGTAGTGCAGTGGTGTTAGTGTAGTGTAGGGGTTTGTGCTGGGGGTAGTGTTGTAGTGTTTAGGGTAGTGCAATTTTATTTCTGTAGTGTTTAGGGACATGTTTTAGGTTTTAGGGTAGTGCAGTGGTGTTTGGGTAAAGTAGGGGGTCGTCCTGGGGGGAGTGTTTTAGGGTTTACGGTAGTGCTGTGGTGTTTGGGTAGTGTAGGGGGTTGCGCTGGGGGTGGTGTTTAAGGGTTAGAGTAGTGCAGTGGTGTTTGTGTAGTGTAGGGGGTTGTGTTGAGGGTAGATGTATGGTTTAGGGTAGTGCAGTGGTGTTTGTATTCTGTGCGTGGTTGTGCTGGTGGTAGTGTTTTAGGGTTTAAGGTAGTGCAATGGTGTTTGGGTAGTGTAGGGGGCCGTGCTGGGGTAGTGTTTTAGGGTTTAGAGTAGTGCAGTGGTGTATGTTTAGTGTAGGGGTCAAGCTGGGGGTAGTGTTTTAGGGTTTAGAGTAGTGCAGTGGTGTTTGTGTAGTATAGTGGGTCATGTTTTAGGGTATAGGGTAGTGCAGTAGTGTTTGTGTAGTGTAGGGGGTACTGCTGTGTGTAGTGTTTTAGGGTTTAGGGTAATGCAGTAGGGTAGTGCAGTGTTGTTTGTGTAGTATTGGGGGCAGTTCTGGGGGTAGTGTTTTAGGGTTTAGGGAAGTGCAGTTATGTTTGGGTAGTGTACGGGCAGTGCTGGGGGTAGTGTTTTACAGTTTAGGATAGTGCAATGGTGTTTGGGTAGTGTAGGGGGTCATGCTGGGGGTAGTGTTTTAGGGTTTAGGGTAGTGCAGTAGTGTTTGTGTAGTGTAGGGGGTCGTGCTGTGGTATGTGTTTTAGGGTTTAAGGTAGTGCATTGGAGTTTGGGTAGTGTAGGGGTCGTTATAGGGGTAGTGTTTTAGGGTTTAGGGTAGTGCAGTGGTGTTTGGGAAGTGTAGGGGGTAGTGCTGGGGGTAGTGTTTTAGGGTTTAGGGTAGTGCAGTGACGTTTGGATAGTGTAATGGGTTGTGCTGGGGTAGTGTTTAAGGGTTTAGGATAGTGCAGTGGTGTTTGTGAAGTGTAGGGGGTCTTAATGGGGGTAGTTTTTTCAGGTTTAGGGTAGTGCAGTGGTGTTTGTGTACTGTAGGGGGTCATGTTTTCGGGTATAGGGTAGTGCAGTGGTGTTTGTGTTGTATTGGGGTAGTTCTGGGGGTAGTATTTTAGGGTTTAGGGTAGGGCAGTGGTGTTTGAGTAGTGTGTGGGTAGTACTGGTTGGTAGTGTTTTAGGGTTTAGGGTAGTGCAGTTGTGTTTGTGTAGTGTAGGGGTCGTGCTGGGCACAGTGTTTTAGGGTTTAGGGTAGTGCAGTGGTGTTTGTGTGGTGTTGGGGTCGTGCTGGGGTAAATGTTTTACGGTTTAGGGTAGTGGAGTGGTGTTTCGGGTAGTATAGGGGGTCGTGCTGGGGGCAGTGTTTTAGGGTTTAGAATAGTGCAGTGGTGTTTGTGTGGTATAGGGGGTCGTGCTGGGGTAAGTCTTTTAGGGTTTAGGGTAGTGCAGTGGGGTCTCGGTAGTGTAGGGGGTCTTGCTAGGGGTAGTGTTTTAGGGTTTAGGGTAGTACAGTGGTGCTTGTGTAGTGCAGGGTGTCCTGCTGGGTTAGTGTTTTAGGGTTTAGGGTAGTGCAGTGGTGTTTGTGTAGTGTAGTGGGTAGTGTTTTAGGGTTTAGGGTAGTGCCGTGGTGTTTGTGTAGTGTAGGGGGTCGTACTGGGGGAAGTGTTTTAGTGTTTAGGGTAGTGCAGTGGTGTTTGTGTAGTGTAGGGGGTCATGTTTTAGGGTTAGGGTAGTGCAGTTGTGTTTGGGTAGTGTAGGGGGTCGTGTTAGGGGTAGTGTTTAGGGTTTAGTGTAGTACAGTGGTGTTTGTGTAGTGTAGGGGGTCGTGCTTGGGGAAGGGTTTTAGGGTTTAGGGCAGTGCAGTGGTGTTTGTGTAGTGTAGGGGGTCGTGCTGGGGGTAAGGTTTTAGGGTTTAGGGTAGTGCAGTGGTGTTTGGGTATTGTAGGGGGTCATGCTGTGGGTAGTGTTTTAGGGTTTAGGGTAGTGCAGTTGAGTTTGTGTAGTGTAGGGGTCGTGCTGGGGTAGTATTTTAGGGTTTAGGGTAGTGCAGTAGTGTTTGTGTGGTGTAGGGGTCATGCTGGGGTATGTGTTTTAGGGTTTAAGGTAGTGCATTGGAGTTTGGGTAGTGTAGGGGTCATTATAGGGGTAGTGTTTTAGGATTTAGGGTAGTGCAGTGGTGGTTGTGTAGTATAGGGGGTTGTGCAGGGGGAGTGTTTTAGGGTTTAGGGTAGTGCAGTGGTGTTTGTGTAGTGTCGGGGGTAGTGTTTTAGGGTTTAGGTTAGTGCCATGGTGTTTGTGTAGTGTAGTGGGTTGTGCTGGGGGTAGTGTTTTATGATTTAGGGTAGTGCAGTTGTGTTTGTGTAGTGTAGGGGGTCGTGTTTTAGGGTTTAGGGTAGTGCAGTGATGTGTGGGTAGTGTAGGGGGTCGTGCTGGGGTAGTGTTTTTGGGTTTAGGGTAGTGCTGTTGTGTTTGGGTATTGAAGGGGGTTGTGCTGGGTATACAATTTTAGGGTTTAGGGTAGTACAGTGGTGTTTGTGTCGTGTAGCGGGTCATGCTTGGGGTAGTGTTTTAGGGTTTTGGGTAGTGCAGTGGTGTTTGTGTAGTATAGGGGTTTATGTTGGGGGCAGTGTTTTAGGGTTTAGGGTAGTGCAGTAATATTTGTTTAGTATAGGGATTCGTGCTGGGGTAGTGTTTTAGGGTTTAGGGTAGTGCAGTGATTTTTTGGTGGTGTAGTGGGTCGTGCAGTGGCATAGTGTTAGGGTAGCGAAGTTGTGTTTCTGTAGTGTAGATGGTCTTGCTGGGGGTAGTGTTTTAGGGTTTAGAGTAGTGCAGTGGTGTTTGTGTAGTGTAGGGAGAAAAGCTGGGGGTAGTGTTTTAGGGGTTAGGGTAGTGCAGTGGTGTTTGTGTAGTATAGGGGTTCATGCTGGGGCTAGATTTAGGGTTTAGGGTAATGCGCTGGTCTTTGGGTAGTGTAGGGGGTCGTGCTGCAGGTAGTGTTTTAGGGTTCAGTGCAGTGATGTTTGTGTAATGTAGACAGTCATGCTGGGGGTAGTGTTTTAGTGTTTAGGGCAGTGCAGTTGTGTTTGGGTAGTGTAGGGGGTTGTGTTGGGGTTCGTGTTTTAGTTTTTAGGGCAGTGCAGTGGTGTTTGCGTAGTGTAGGACGTCATGCTGGGGGTATTGTTTTAGGGTTTAGGGCAGTGCAGTCGTCTTTGTGTAGTGTCGGGGGTAGTGTTTTAGGGTTTAGGTTAGTGCCATGGTGTTTGTGTAGTGTAGTGGGTTGTGCTGGGGGTAGTGTTTTATGATTTAGGGTAGTGCAGTTGTGTTTGTGTAGTGTAGGGGGTCGTGTTTTAGGGTTTAGGGTAGTGCAGTGATGTGTGGGTAGTGTAGGGGATCGTGCTGGGGTAGTGTTTTTGGGTTTAGGGTAGTGCTGTTGTGTTTGGGTATTGAAGGGGGTTGTGCTGGGTATAAAGTTTTAGGGTTTAGGGTAGTACAGTGGTGTTTGTGTCGTGTAGCGGGTCATGCTTGGGGTAGTGTTTTAGGGTTTTGGGTAGTACAGTGGTGTTTGTGTAGTATAGGGGTTTATGCTGGGGGCAGTGTTTTAGGGTTTAGGGTAGTGCAGTAATATTTGTTTAGTATAGGGATTCGTGCTGGGGTAGTGTTTTAGGGTTTATGGTAGTGCAGTGATTTTTTGGTGGTGTAGTGGGTCGTGCAGTGGCATAGTGTTAGGGTAGCGAAGTTGTGTTTCTGTAGTGTAGATGGTCTTGCTGGGGGTAGTGTTTTAGGGTTTAGAGTAGTGCAGTGGTGTTTGTGTAGTGTAGGGAGAAAAGCTGGGGGTAGTGTTTTAGGGGTTAGGGTAGTGCAGTGGTGTTTGTGTAGTATAGGGGTTCATGCTGGGGCTAGATTTAGGGTTTAGGGTAATGCACCGGTCTTTTGGTAGTGTAGGGGATCGTGCTGCAGGTAGTGTTTTAGGGTTCAGTGCAGTGATGTTTGTGTAATGTAGACAGTCATGCTGGGGGTAGTGTTTTAGTGTTTAGGGCAGTGCAGTTGTGTTTGGGTAGTGTAGGGGGTTGTGTTGGGGTTCGTGTTTTAGTTTTTAGGGCAGTGCAGTGGTGTTTGCGTAGTGTAGGACGTCATGCTGGGGGTATTGTTTTAGGGTTTAGGGCAGTGCAGTGGTGTTTGGGTAGTGTAGGGGGTACTGCTGAGGGTAGTGTTCTAGGGTTTAGGGTAGTGCAATGGTGTTTGTGTAGTTTTGGGGGTATTTCTGGGGGTAGTTTCTTAGGGTATAGGACAGAGCAGTGGTGTTTGGGTAGTGTAAGGGTCGTGCTGGGGGTACTGTTGTATGGTTTAGGGTAGTGCAGTGGTGTTTGTGTAGTGTAGGGGTTGTGCTGGGGTTAGTGTTTTAGGGTTTAGGGTAGTGCAGTGGTGTTTGTGTGGTATAGGGGGTCATTGTGGGGTAAGAGTTTTAGGGCTTATGGTAGTGCAGTGTTGTTTGGGTAGTGTTGGGGGTTATGCTAGGAGTAGTGTTTTAGGGTTTACAGTAGTGCAGTGGTGTTTAGGTTGTGTAGGGGGTCATGCTGGGGTAGTGTTTTAGGGTTTAGGGTAGTGTAGTGGTGCTTGTGTGGTGTAGGGGGTTGTGCTGAGATTAGATGTAGGGTTTAGGGTAGTGCAGTGGTGTTTGTGTAGTGTAGGTTGTCGTGCTGGCCGTAGTGTTTTAGGGTTTAGGGTAGTGCAGTGGGGTTTGGGTAGTGTAGGGGTTCGTGCTGGGGATAGAGTTTGTGAGTTTAGGGTAGTGCAGTTGTGTTTGTGTGGTGCAGGGGGTCTTCTGGGGGTAGTGTTTTAGGGTTTAGGGTAGTGCAGTGGTGTTTGTGTAGTGTAGGGGTAGTGTTTTAGGGATTAGGATAGTGCAGTGGTATTTGTATAGTTTAGGGGTCCGTGCTGGGGGTAGTGTTTTAGGGTTCTTGGTAGTGCAGTGGTGTTTGTGTAGTGTAGGGGGTCGTGTCTTAGGGTTTAGGGTAGTGCAGTGATGTTTGGGTAGTATAGGTGGTCGTGCTGGGGTAGTGTTTTTGGGTTTAGGGTAGTGCTGTTGTATTTGGGTAGTGAAGGGGGTCGTGCTGGGGTAGTGTTTTAGGGTTTAGGGTAGTAGAGGGGTGTTTGTTTAGTGTAGGGGTTCATGTGGGGGGGTAGTGTTTTAAGGTTTAGGGTAGTGCAGTGGTGTTTGTGTTGTGTAGGGGGTCTTGCTGGGGGTCGTTTTTTAGGGTTTAGGGCAGTGCAGTGGTATTTGTGTAGTGTACGAGGTGATGCTGGGGATAGATTTAGGGTTTAGGGTAATGCAGTGGTGTTTGGGTAGTGTAGGGGATCATGCTGCAGGTAGTGTTTTAAGGTTTTGGGCAGTGCAGTGGTGTTTGTGTAGTGTTGGGGGTCATGCTGGGGTTAGTGTTTTAGGGTTTAGGGCAGTACAGTGGTGTTTGTGTAGTGTAGGGGGTCGTGCTGGGGTTCGTGTTTTAGGGTTTTGGGCAGTGCAGTGGTGTTTGTGTAGTGTAGGGGGTCGTGCTGGGGTTCGTGTTTTAGGGTTTAGAGCAGTGCAGTGGTGTTTGTGTAGTGTAGGGGGTCGTGCTGGGGTTCGTGTTTTAGGGTTTAGGGCAGTGCAGGGTGTTTGTGTAGTGTAGGGGGTCATGCCGGGGGTATGGTTTTAGGGCAGTGCAGTGGTGTTTGGGTTTTGTAGGGGGTTGTGCTGGGGATAGCGTTTTAGCGTTTTGGGGTAGTGCAGTGGTGTTTGGGTAGTGTAGGGGGTCGTTCTGGGGGTAGTGTTTTAGGGCAGTGCAGAGGTGTTTGTGTAGTGTAGGGGGTCGTGCCGGGATAGATGTATGGTTTAGGGTAGTGCAGTGGTGTTTGTGTAGTATAGGGGGTCGTGTTTTAGGGTTTAGGGTAGTGCAGTGGTGTTAGTGTAGTGTAGGGGTTTGTGCTGGGGGTAGTGTTGTAGTGTTTAGGGTAGTGCAATTTTATTTCTGTAGTGTTGAGGGACATGTTTTAGGTTTTAGGGTAGTGCAGTGGTGTTTGGGTAGTGTAGGGGGTCGTCCTGCGGGTAGTGTTTTAGGGTTTATTGTAGTGCTGTGGTGTTTGGGTAGTGTAGGGGGTTGTGCTGGGGGTGGTGTTTAAGGGTTAGAGTAGTGCAGTGGTGTTTGTGTAGTATAGGGGGTTGTGTTGAGGGTAGATGTATGGTTTAGGGTAGTGCAGTGGTGTTTGTATTCTGTGCGTGGTTGTGCTGGTGGTAGTGTTTTAGGGTTTAGGGTAGTGCAATGGTGTTTGGGTAGTGTAGGGGGCCGTGCTGGGGTAGTGTTTTAGGGTTTAGAGTAGTGCAGTTGTGTATGTTTAGTGTAGGGGTCAAGCTGGGGGTAGTGTTTTAGGGTTTAGAGTAGTGCAGTGGTGTTTGTGTAGTATAGTGGGTCATGTTTTAGGGTATAGGGTAGTGCAGTAGTGTTTGTGTAGTGTAGGGGGTACTGCTGTGTGTAGTGTTTTAGGGTTTAGGGTAATGCAGTAGGGTAGTGCAGTGTTGTTTGTGTAGTATTGGGGGCAGTTCTGGGGGTAGTGTTTTAGGGTTTAGGGAAGTTCAGTTATGTTTGGGTAGTGTACTGGCAGTGCTGGGGTAGTGTTTTACAGTTTAGGATAGTGCAGTGGTGTTTGGGTAGTGTAGGGGGTCATGCTGGGGGTAGTGTTTTAGGGTTTAGGGTAGTGCAGTAGTGTTTGTGTAGTGTAGGGGGTCGTGCTGTGGTATGTGTTTTAGGGTTTAGGGTAGTGCAGTGGTGTTTGGGAAGTGTAGGGGGTAGTGCTGGGGGTAGTGTTTTAGGGTTTAGGGTAGTTCAGTGACGTTTGGATAGTGTAATGGGTTGTGCTGGGGTAGTGTTTAAGGGTTTAGGATAGTGCAGTGGTGTTTGTGAAGTGTAAGGGGTCTTAATGGGGGTAGTGTTTTCAGGTTTAGGGTAGTGCAGTGGTGTTTGTTTAGAGTAGGGGGTCAAGCTGGGGGTAGTGTTTTAGGGTTTAGGGTTGTGCAGTGATGTTTGTGTACTGTAGGGGGTCATGTTTTCGGGTATAGGGTAGTGCAGTGGTGTTTGTGTTGTATTGGGGGTAGTTCTGGGGGTAGTATTTTAGGGTTTAGGGTAGGGCAGTGGTGTTTGAGTAGTGTGTGGGTAGTACTGGTTGGTAGTGTTTTAGGGTTTAGGGTAGTGCAGTTGTGTTTGTGTAGTGTAGGGGTCGTGCTGGGGACAGTATTTTTTGGGTTTAGGGTAGTGCAGTGGTGTTTGTGTGGTGTTGGGGTCGTGCTGGGGTAAATGTTTTAAGGTTTAGGGTAGTGGAGTGGTGTTTCGGGTAGTATAGGGGGTCGTGCTGGGGGCAGTGTTTTAGGGTTTAGAATAGTGCAGTGGTGTTTGTGTGGTGTAGGGGGTCGTGCTGGGGTAAGTCTTTTAGGGTTTAGGGTAGTGCAGTGGGGTCTCGGTAGTGTACGGGTGTTGGACCCGGCCTCGTGGCATGGTCCTTACCCCCGTGGATTGTGCCCGTTCCCCGCCCCGGCCTTCATGGGCCACCCTTCTGAACTGCACCGAGGCCCTTCCTCCTGAGCGGCACGAGGTCGCATACCCCTCGTGGCTCCGCCATCTTGTTGGCACCCACGTGACTCTGTGCACCAGCCAGCGCGACCCCGCTCCACCCGGCCTCGACCCCAGCGAAGCCCCGACATTGAGGCACCACGAACTGGCCAGGGGGTGCCGCAGGAACCATTCATCGCCCCCGGCGGAGGACAGTATCGATGGGACCCCCAACTGTCCTCCCCTCTCGAGGTGTGATCGCCCTGCAACTCCCTTGGGCCTGGCGCCTCTCCTGCTGGGCGTCTGGCCACCTCCACCCGGCCTCTCCGCCCCCACCGGACGCCTGGGTCCGGACATCAAAGGGCTCCAGACCTATATTTGGGGCGACCCTGCCACAGATCGGCAGTTGTATCCCGGAGTCGAGAGCCCTGCTGATTGTATCGCGGCTGACCCTACGGAGAAGAACTCTTGTCGGAACCATCACGAGCCCTGCTGACTACGTCGCGGCTCCTTCTTGTGAACACTTTGAAGCCACCTGGAACATCGGAGCCCTGCTGACGCTGTCGCGGCCCAACCTCGCTGAAACCTCCCTCGGAGCCCTGCTGACGACGTCGCGGCTCGAGCTGAGCAGAAACCATCTTGAGAGCCCTGCTGATTGGATCGCGGCTCTCCACGAACTGTCCGCCAGAGCCCTGCTGACGCCGTCGCGGCTCGACCCCTCCGAGATCCGGAGGTCCTCCAGCTTGAGGATAAGAACTGGGCCCCAGGTACCCTCGTACCGCACTCCTGCCGAGGACTGTCCCGCTACCCCTCCCCCTTCAAAAGAGACACTGAGACTTTTGGTGGATCCCTCGATCCCTTCGTGTAAATATTGACCTCGTAACCTTTTTATTGCTGATAAAGAATTGCTTGTCCTGAGACAACCTCCTTGAGTCCTGTGTGGTGGTGTTACTGTGCTAGTACGTGATAGGAGAAGGATCTCTCAGGAGACTTCTCGGCAGCGCTCGGCTACTTCGTACAGTGTGAGGGCCCCCCTTGGTGGTCTCGCCGACTCCTCGGGGTCCGCCTTCCAACATTTGGTGGCCAGCGACGGGATCCGAGCCGAACGCAGTACGTACCAGCCAGTACCCACCAGCTACCCATCCAAACGTACAGTAATCATGAGCAGCCAGGAAAACAACGCGACAATGGAGTTCCAGCCCGAACGGCTGGAAGAATATACGCACAGAGTTAAAACAGTTCTGCAAAGACAAAGGCATTGCAACCACCGGACTAAGTACCAAAGAGGACATGCAGAAAGCTCTGAGGACATGGCTGGAGGCCGGGGCAGGCCCCTCCCAGGAAGAAGGTCCCTTACCCCTGACTGAGACCTCATCAACCGCCCGGACCCCGGCAACCGGAGGAAGAAAGAGCCTAGAAACCGGCCTCTCCGAAGAAGAAATACGAGAGCGGGAGAAGGTCCGGAACCACGAGCTAGAGCTCGCACGACTGCGGCTGGACGGCGAACTCCAGCTGGCGGAAAAGAAACTGGCCCTAGAACAGCTACGGCTTCAAGAGGAGATAGAGGAGAAGAGGCGACACCGGGAGTTGGAGGAAAAGAAACTGACCCTTGAGCACGAGCGCAGTCTCAAGGAGCTCGAAATCAAGGCCAAGAACGGAGGGACCAACGCCCCAGTACTAGAGACACTCTACCACCTGCCGAGACCAAGGTACATATCCCGAAAGAGGTCGTCAAGGAGTACTACAAGAATGACGACATCCAACAATGGTTCAAGGCCTACGAGGTGGCCATGACCTCTCATCGGGTGCCCCGAAAAGACTGGGGCGCGGGCCTGTGGGGGCGGTTCCTGAGTGAGGGTCGAGACACACTGCTCCAGCTGCCGGAGGAGGTGATGACCTCCTACGATCACATGAAGGAGGCTCTGCTCACCCGCTACGGGCTAACCACAGAAATGTACCGCCAGCGGTTCAGAGACTGCAAGAAAATCCCAGGCACCACCTGGGTGGAATATGTGGACCCTAGAAGGGTGGATCAGAGGTAGCAAAGTAACCACCTACGGGCAGCTGGTCGACCTCATCGTGTGGGAACATCTCTCCAACAATTGCTTCGTGACAGCACCTCCTCAACAGCAAAATGACCGACCCGCGAAAACTCGCCTTCGAGGCCGATCGATGGGTCAACTCCCGGGTCCCCCGGAACTCAATGGGGGAGTACCAGAGGAACCCCACCGGACCCCTCTGCCAACGCGGTGGAGGGGGAGGGCCGAACAGGAACCGAGACCCTCCCGCCGGGGCCCCCAGGAGTCCCCCTCGAGGGCCACAGCAGCAACACCTCTCCCCGAGCCTAGCCCGAAGGGGGGCGCCCCCGGTCAGATCCGGACCACGGCCACCAGTAACGTGCTACGGCTGCCAACAAACCGGACACTATGCCAGCGATCCGGTCTGCCCCCTGAACCGAAGAAACGGGGCCGGCGGGCCCCCGCCCCGACAGCTGGCGGCTGCCGCCCTGGGAGAAGGAGAAGAGGAAGAGGAGAACCTCGACCGAGGGACCACTGAATGGGAGCCGGCAGCCATGTCCCTGGTCTGCCTGGGTAGCCGAGAAATGGTACCCTGCACCCCCATCCCAAGCAACACCCAGAAGTACCGGCAGCAGGTCACGGTCAATGGACAACGGGCCGAAGCCCTTCGTGACACCGGCGCCAGTGTCACCGCTGTCCGCTGCCATCTGGTGACCCCCGAACAGATCCTACCGAATGTGCTGTGTCCCGTCCGGACAGCCGGCAACAGCCAAAGCCTGTGCCAGATGGCCCTGGTCCCCTTCGAGTGGGGAGGGTTGACGGGCCTGCTGAAGGTGACGGTACGCGACGACGCCCCTGTCGACTGCCTCCTGGGGAACGACTTGGAGAGTTCCCCCTGGGCTCAAGTAGAGCGACGAGAGCACCTCCGAATGCTGGGACTATCTGACTGGGCCTGTGCCATCACCCGGTCCATGACCGCCCGGGCCCCCCGCTCATCCTCGGCCTCCGGGGCCGCCCAGCCCGAGGGGCTCGCACCACCTCCCGCCAGCAGCGAGGGGGAGGCAGACACCGACCCTGGACCTAGTGAATCCTCCCCCGAAGAGATGGCTTCCCCGTGCGCCCTACCAGAGCTGACACAATGGCGACACGAAGGGGGCCCCACCCGGGAGCAGTTCCAACAAGAGCCGCAGTCCTGCCCCACTCTCGAAGGGGTCCGCCAACAAGCGTCCGCCCAAACCAACGGGGACCAGACCGGCACCCACTGGGTCTACTGGGCCGAGGGCCTGCTATACAGTGAGCAGAAGGTGGCAGAACTCGGGGCCAGCCGAGTGTTGGTGGTCCCCCTCCGCTTCCGGGAGTTCCTGCTCAACCTGGCACATGATGTGCCCCTCGCCGGACACTTGGGGCAAGACAAAACGTACAGCCGTTTGGTGACCCACTTCTACTGGCCTCGGATGCGGAGGGACGTGGACAACCACTGCCGGTCCTGCCAGACCTGCCAAGCCTGCGGGAAGACGGGGGGTCGGGTCAAGGCCCCCCTCCAACCCTTTCTAACAGTCAGCACCCCGTTCGAACGGGTCGGAATCGATATCGTGGGGCCCCTGGACCCCCAGACCGCCCTGGGCCACCGCTTCATCCTGGTCCTCGTGGACCACGCCACCAGGTACCCGGAGGCGGCCCCGCTAAGAACTGTAACGGCCCCCGTGGTAGGCCGGGCCCTAATGGGGATCTTCTCCCGAGTGGGATTTCCCCGCGAAGTGGTGAGCGACAGAGGCACAAACTTTATTTCCAGATACATGCGGTCCCTGTGGCAGCAGTGCGGGGTCACATACAAGTTCACGACCCCCTATCACCCTCAGGGGAACGGACTGGTTGAGCGGTGAAACAGAACATTAAAGGGAATGATCCAGGGCCTAAAAGAGCCCCTCAGGCGGAGATGGGATGTCCTGCTGCCGTGCCTCCTGTTTGCCTATCGGGAGGTCCCGCAGAAGTCCCTGGGGTTCAGCCCGTTTGAACTATTGTACGGACACCCGGTCCGCGGACCGCTCAGCCTGGTCAAAGAGAGCTGGGAGACGAAGCCCCAAGGCACCCCTCCTGACGTCTACCGATACCTCCTGACCCTCCGAAACCAGACCCGCAAGTTCCGAGCCCTGGCCGAAGCCAACCTCGAGGCCAGCCAGGAGGACATGAAGCGGTGGTACGATCGGAACTCCTCTACCATAGAATTCGAGCCAGGTCAGAAGGTATGGGTCATGGCCCCGGTTGAACCCGGCGCCCTCCAGGACAAGTGGACCGGGCCCTTCAAGGTAGTGGAGAAGAAAAGTCCCGTCACCTACCTGGTCGACCTGGAGTCCCCCCGGAACCCCCTCCGGGTCCTACATGCTAACAGGCTAAAACCCCACTTTGCCCGGACCGAACTGAGCCTGCTACTGGCGACCGACGAGGGGGGTGAGGACGACTCCGAGCCCCTGCCCGACCTCTTGCAGTCCAACGTCCATGATGGAACAATCGAGGGTGTCCAACTCGCCTCTTCCCTGACTCCGGAACAGCGCAACGACTGCCAGCAACTGCTGCAGGACTACGCAGCCCTCTTCTCCCTCACCCCGGGGGTGACCCACTGGTGCGTCCACGACGTCGACACCGGGGAGAGCCCCCCCGTGCGGCACAGAGCCTACCGGGTACCCGACCGAGTGCGGGCATGCATCCAGGCCGAAGTAACGAAGATGCTGGCCCTGGGGGTCATCGAACCCTCCGACAGCCCGTGGGCCAGTCCTGCCGTCCTGGTGCCAAAGGCCGCAGCACCCGGCCACCCCCCGGAGTTGCGATTCTGCGTGGACTACCGAGCCCTGAATGCAGTGACCAAGACGGACGCCCACCCTATACCCAGGGCCGACGAACTCATTGACCGATTAGGGGCCGCTCGCTACTTGAGCACGCTGGACCTCACCGCCGGGTACTGGCAGATCCAGTTCACCCCCGGCGCCCAAGAAAGATCCGCCTTTTCGACCCCGGATGGGCATTACCACTTTCGGGTGATGCCCTTCGGAATGAAGAACGCCCCGGCCACTTTTCAAAGACTGGTGAACAAGGTTTTGGCCGGGCTTGAGGCCTTCAGCGCGGCCTACCTTGATGACATTGCCGTGTACAGCAACCACTGGGCAGAGCACCTCCTTCACATTAAAGCCGTCCTGGCCGCCCTCCAGCGGGCCGGGCTCACAATCAAGGCCAGCAAATGCCAGATCGGCCACGGATCCGTGACCTATCTGGGCCATCATGTGGGGAGCGGGCAGGTGGCCCCTCTCCAACCGAAAATAGATGCCATCCAGGCCTGGGAACCCCCCACTACCCAGACCGCTGTCCGGGCCTTCCTGGGTCTCACCGGATACTACCGGCGGTTTATCCGGGACTATGGGAGCATTGTTGGCCCCCTCACAGAGCTAACGTCCAAAAAGCAGCCCAAGAAGGTGCACTGGACACCCCGCTGCCAAGCAGCCTTCGACACCCTAAAGACCGCAATGTGTACCGCCCCGGTGCTAAAGGCCCCTGACTACAATAAGGAGTTCGTGGTGCAGACGGACGCCTCCGAGTATGGGATCGGGGCCGTCCTGTCCCAGGCTGATGAAAAGGGGCTCGACCGACCAGTGGCCTTCATCAGCCGACGGCTACTGCCCCGGGAGCAACGATGGAGCACCATCGAGCGCGAGGCCTTCGCTGTGGTGTGGGCCCTTAAGAAACTCCGGCCCTACCTCTTCGGTACCCACTTCCGGGTCCAGACCGACCACCGGCCCCTGCGGTGGTTAATGCAAATGCGGGGCGAGAACCCCAAGCTGCTGCGGTGGTCCATCTCGCTACAAGGTATGGACTTTGACGTTGAACACCGGCCCGGCAATGACCACGCCAACGCCGACGGCCTGTCCCGCTTCTTCCGCCTTGACGAGGAGAATCCCCAAGGAGATGGGTGACTCTCCATGCCTTCGGCTGGGGGGGACGCCTGTTGGACCCGGCCTCGTGGCATGGTCCTTACCCCGGTGGATTGTGCCCGTTCCCCGCCCCGGCCTTCACGGGCCACCCTTCTGAACTGCACCGAGGCCCTTCCTCCTGAGCGGCACGAGGTCGCATACCCCTCGTGGCTCCGCCATCTTGTTGGCACCCACGTGACTCTGTGCACCAGCCAGCGCGACCCCGCTCCACCCGGCCTCGACCCCAGCGAAGGCCCGACATCGAGGCACCACGAACTGGCCAGGGGGTGCCGCAGGAACCATTCATCGCCCCCGGCGGAGGACAGTATCGATGGGACCCCCAACTGTCCTCCCCTCTCGAGGTGTGATCGCCCTGCAACTCCCTTGGGCCTGGCGCCTCTCCTGCTGGGCGTCTGGCCACCTCCACCCGGCCTCTCCGCCCCCACCGGGCGCCTGGGTCCGAACATCAAAGGGCTCCAGACCTATATCTGGGGCGACCCCGCCACAGATCGGCAGTTGTATCCTGGAGTCGAGAGCCCTGCTGATTGAATCGCAGCTGACCCTACGGAGAAGAACTCTTGTCGGAACCATCACGAGCCCTGCTGACTACGTCGCGGCTCCTTCTTGTGAACACTTTGAAGCCACCTGGAACATCGGAGCCCTGCTGACGCTGTCGCGGCCCAACCTCGCTGAAACCTCCCTCGGAGCCCTGCTGACGACGTCGCGGCTCGAGCTGAGCAGAAACCATCTTGAGAGCCCTGCTGATTGGATCACGGCTCTCCACGAACTGTCCGCCAGAGCCCTGCTGACGCCGTCGCGGCTCGACCCCTCCGAGATCCGGAGGTCCTCCAGCTTGAGGATAAGAACTGGGCCCCAGGTACCCCAGTACCGCACTCCTGCCGAGGACTGTCCCGCTACCCCTACCCTTCCAAAGAGACACTGAGACTTTTGGTGGATCCCTCGATCCCTTCGTGTAAATATTGACCTCGTAACCTTTTTATTGCTGATAAAGAATTGCTTGTCCTGAGACAACCTCCTTGAGTCCTGTGTGGTGGTGTTACTGTGCTAGTACGTGATAGGAGAAGGATCTCTCAGGAGACTTCTCGGCAGCACTCGGCTACTTCGTACAGTGTGAGGGCCCCCCTTGGTGGTCTCGCCGACTCCTCGGGGTCCGCCTTCCAACAACGGGGTCTTGCTAGGGGTAGTGTTTTAGGGTTTAGGGTAGTACAGTGGTGCTTGTGTAGTGCAGGGGGTCCTGCTGGGGTAGTGTTTTAGTGTTTAGGGTAGTGCAGTGGTGTTTGTGTAGTGTAGTGGGTGGTGTTTTAGGGTTTAGGGTAGTGCCGTGGTGTTTGTGTAGTGTAGGGGGTCGTACTGGGGGAAGTGTTTTAGTGTTTAGGGTAGTGCAGTGGTGTTTGTGTAGTGTAGGGGGTCGTGCTGGGGTAGTGTTTTAGAATTTAGGGTTGTGCAGTGGTGTTTTGGTAGTGTAGGGGGTCATGCTGGGGTAGTGTTTTAGGGTTTAGGGTAGTGCAGTGGTGTATGTGTAGTGTAGGGGGTCTTAATGGGGGTAGTGTTTTAGGGTTTAGGGTAGTGCAGTGGAGTTTGTTTAGTGTAGGGGGTCAAGCTGGGGGTAGTGTTTTATGGTTTAGGGTAGCGCAGTGGTGTTTGTGTAGTGAAGGGGGTCATGTTTTAGGGTATAGGTTAGTGGAGTAGTGTTTGGGAAGTGGTGTGTGTGTGTGTGGTATTGGAGGTAGTTCTGGGGGTAGCGTTTTAGGGTTTAGGGTAGTGCCGTGGTGTTTGGGTAGTGTACGGGTAGTGCTGGGGGTGGTGTTTTAGGGTTTAGGTTAGTGCAGTGGTGTTTCGGTAGTGTAGGGGATTGTGCTGGGGATAATTTTTATAGGGTTTAGGGTAGTGCAGATGTGTTTGTGTAGTGTAGGGATCATGCTGGCGGTACTATTTTTGGGTTTACGGCAGTGCAGTGGTGTTTGTGTGGTGTAGGGGGTCATCCTGGGGTATGTGTTTTAGGGTTTAGGGTAGAGGAGTGGTGTTTGGGTAGTATAGGGGGTTGTGCTGGGGGTAGTTTTTTAGGGTTTAGGGTAGGGCAGTGGTGTTTGTGTGGTGTAGGGGATCGTACTGGGTAAGTGTTTTAGGGTTTATGGTAGTGCAGTGGTGTTTGGTTAGTGTAGGGGTAGCTATAGGGGTAGTGTTTTAGGAATTAGGGTAGTGTAGTGGTGTTTGTGTAGTGTAGGGGGTCGTAATGGGGGTAGAGTTTTAGGGTTTAGGGTAGTGCAGTGGTGTTTGTGTAGTGTAGGGGGTAGTGCTGGGGTAGTGTTTTAGGGTTTAGGGTAGTGCAGTGGTGTTTGTATAGTGTAGTGGGTAGTGCTGAGGCAGTGTTTTAGGATTTAAGGTTGTGCTGGGGGTCGTTTTTTAGGGTTTAGTGTAGGGCAGTGGTGTTTGTGTGGTGTAGGGGATCGTACTGGGTAAGTGTTTTAGGGTTTATGGTAGTGCAGTGGTGTTTGGTTAGTGTAGAGGTCGCTATAGGGGTAGTGTTTTAGGAATTAGGGTAGTGTAGTGGTGTTTGTGTAGTGTAGGGGGTTGTAATGGGAGTAGTGTTTTAGGGTTTAGGATAGTGCAGTGGTGTTTGTGTAGTGTAGGGGTCATGCTGGTTGTAGTGTTTTAGGGATTAGGGTAGTGCAGTGGTCTTTGTGTAGTGTAGGGGGTCATGCTGTGGGTAGTGCTGTAGGGTTTAGGGTAGTGCAGTGGTGTTTGTGTAGTGTAGGGGGTCATGTTTTAGGGTATAGGGTAGTGCAGTTGTGTTTGTGTAGTGTTGGGGTAGTGTTTTATGGTATAGGGTAGTGCAATGGTGTTTGTGTAGTATTGGAGGTAGTTCTGGGAGTAGTGTTTTAGGGTTTAGGGTAAAGCAGTGGTGTTCGGGTAGTGTGCAGGTAGTGCTGGGGGTAGTGTTTTCGGGTTTAGGGTAGTGCAATGGTGTTTTTGTGGTGTAGGGGGTCGTGCTGGGGTAAGTGTTTTAAGTTTTAGGGTAGTGGAGTCGTGTTTGGGCAGTATAGGGGATCATGACGGGGGTAGTGTTTTAGGGTTTAGGGTAGTGCGGTGGTGTTTGAGTGGTGTAGGGGGTCATGCTGGGGTAAGTGTTTTAGGGTTTAGGGTAGTGCAGTGGTGTTTGGGTAGTGTAGGGGGTCATCATAGGGGTAGTGTCTTAGGGTTTAGGGTAGTGCAGTGGTGTTTGTGTAGTGTAGGGGGTCATGCTGGGGGTAGTGTTTTAGGGTTTAGGGTAGTGCAGTGGTGCTTGTGTAGTATAGGGGGTTATGCTGAGGGTAGATGGAGGGCTTAGGGTAGTGCAGTGGTGATTGTGCAGTGTAGGGGGTTGTGCTAAGGGTAATCTTTTAGGGTTTAGGGTAGTGCAGTGGTGTTTGTGTAGCGTAGGGGGTAGTGCTGGGATAGTGTTTTAGGGTTTAGGGTATTGCAGTGGTGTTTGTGTAGTGTAGGGGGTCATGCTGGGGTAAGTGTTTTAGGGTTTAGGGTGGTGCAGTGGTGTTTGGGTAGTGTAGGGGGTCATCATAGGGGTAGTGTTTTAGGGTTTAGGGTAGTGCAGTGGTGTTTGTATGGTGTAGGGGGTCATGCTGGAAGTAGTGTTTTAGGGTTTAGGCTAGTGCAGTGGTGTTTGTGTAGTGCAGGGGGTCATGCTGGGGGTATTGTTTTAGGGATTAGGGTAGTGCAGTGGTCTTTGTGTAGTGTAGGGGGTCATGCTGTGGGTAGTGCTGTAGGGTTTAGGGTAGTGCAGTGGTGTTTGTGTAGTGTAGGGGGTCATGTTTTAGGGTATAGGGTAGTGCAGTTGTGTTTGTGTAGTATAGGGGGTAGTGTTTTATCGTATAGGGTAGTGCAGTGGTGTTTGTGTAGTATTGGAGGTAGTTCTGGGAGTAGTGTTTTAGGGTTTAGGGTAAAGCAGTGGTGTTCGGGTAGTGTGCAGGTAGTGCTGGGGGTAGTGTTTTCGGGTTTAGGGTAGTGCATTGTTGTTTGTGTAGTGTAGGGGTTGTGCTGCGTTTATTGTTTTAGGGTTTCGGGTAGTGCAATGGTGTTTTTGTGGTGAAGGGGGTAGTGCTGGGGTAAGTGTTTTAGGTTTTAGGGTAGTGGAGTCGTGTTTGGGCAGTATAGGGGATCATGACGGGGGTAGTGTTTTAGGGTTTAGGGTAGTGCGGTGGTGTTTGAGTGGTGTAGGGGGTCATGCTGGGGGTAGTGTTTTAGGGTTTAGGGTAGTGCAGTGAAGCTTGTGTAGTGTAGGGGGTTATGCTGAGGGTAGATGGAGGGTTTAGGGTAGTGCAGTGGTGTTTGTGTAGTGTAGGGGGTTGTGCTAAGGGTAATGTTTTAGGGTTTAGGGTAGTGCAGTGGTGTTTGTTTAGTGTAGGGGGTAGTGCTGGGATAGTGTTTTAGGGTTTAGGGTATTGCAGTGGTGTTTGTGTAGTGTAGGGGGTAGTGCTGGGGGTAGTGTTTAAGGGTTTATGGTAGTGGTGTGGTTTTTGTGTAGTGTAGACGGTCGTGCTGGGGTAGTGTTTTGGGGTTTAGGGTAGTGCCATGGTGTTTGTGTAGTGTAGGGGGTTGTGCTAAGGGTAATGTTTTAGGGTTTAGGGTAGTGCAGTGGTGTTTGTGTAGTGTAGGGGGTAGTGTTTTAGGGTTTAGGGTAGTGCCGTGGTGTTTGCGTAGTAAAGGGGGTCGTGCTGGGGGTAGTGTTTTAGTGTTTAGGGTAGTGCAGTGGTGTTTGTGTAGTGTAGGGGGTCATGTTTTAGGGTTTATGGTAGTACAGTTGTGTTTGTGTAGTGTAGGGGGTCGTGCTTGGGGTAGGGTTTTAGGGTTTAGGGGAGTGCAGTGGTGTTTGTGTAGTATAGGGGTTCATGCTGGGGTTAGTGTTTTAGGGTTTAGGGTAGTGCATTGGTGTTTGTGTAGTATAGGGTTTCATGCTGGGGTAGTGTTTTAGGATTTAGGGTAGTGCAGTGGTGTTTTGGTAGTGTAGGGGGTCATGCTGGGGTAGTGTTTTAGGGTTTAGGGTAGTGCAGTGGTGTATGTGTAGTGTAGGAGGTCTTAATGGGGTAGTGTTTTAGGGTTTAGGGTAGTGCAGTGGTGTTTGTTTAGTGTAGGGGTCAAGCTGGGGGTAGTGTTTTAGGGTTTAGAGTAGCGCAGTGGTGTTTGTGTAGTGTAGGGGGTCATGTTTTAGGGTATAGGTTAGTGCAGTAGTGTTTGGAAAGTTGTGTGTGTGTAGTATTGGGGGTAGTTCTGGGGGTAGTGTTTTAGGGTTTAGAGTAGTGCAGTGGTGTTTGGGTAGTGTATGGGTAGTGCTGGGGGTAGTGTTTTAGAGTTTAGGTTAGTGCAGTGGTCTTTGGGTAGTGTGGGGGTCGTGCTTCGGATAGTGTTTAAAGGTTTAGGGTAGTGCAGTTGTTTTTGTGTAGTGTAGGGGTCATGCTGACTGTAGTATTTTAGGGTTTATGGCAGTGCAGTGGTGTTTATGTGGTGTAGGGGGTCATGCTGGGGTATGTGTTTTAGGGTTTAGGGTAGAGGAGTGGTGTTTGGGTAGTATAGGGGGTCGTGCTGGGGGTTGTATTTTAGGGTTTAGGGTAGGGCAGTGGTGTTTGTTTAGTGTAGGGGTCGCTATAGGGGTAGTGTTTTAGGATTTAGGGTAGTGTAGTGGTGTTTGTGCAGTGTAGGGGGTCGTACTGTGGGTAGAGTTTTAGGGTTCAGGGCAGTCAAGTGGTATTTGTGCTGTGTAGAGGGTAGTGTTTTAGGGTTTAGGTCAGTGCTGTGGTGTTTCTTTAGTCAAGGGGGTTGTGTTGAGGTTGGAGTTTTTGGGCTTAGGGCAGTGCTGTTGTGTTTGGTTAGTGAAGGGGGTTGTGCTGGGGTAGTGTTTTAGGGTTTGGGGTAGTGCAGTGGTGTTTGTGAAGTATAATGGGTCATGCTGGGATTTGTGTTTTAGGGTTTAGGCCAGTGCAGTGGTGTTTGTGCAGTGTAGGGGGTCGTGCTGGGGGTATTGTTTTAGGGTTTAGGGTAGTGCAGTGGTGTTTGGGTATTGTAGGGGGTTGTGCTGGGGATAGTGTTTTAGCGTTTAGGGTAGTGCAGTGGTGTTTGTGTAGTGTAGGGGGAAGTGCTGGGGGTTGTATTTTAGGCTTTAGGGTAGTGAAGTGGTGTTTGTTTAGTGTAGGGGGTCGTGTTTTAGGGATTAGGGTAGTGCAGTGGTGTTAGTGTAGTGTAGGGGGTCATGCTGGGGGTAGTGTTGTAGGGTTTTAGGTAGTGCAGTGGTGTTTGGGTAGTGTAGGGGGTTGTGCTGGGGATAGTGTTTTAGCGTTAAGGGTAGTGCAGTGGAGTTTGGGTAGTGTAGGGGGTACTGCTGGGGGTAGTGTTTGAGAGTTTAGGGTAGTGCAGTGGTGTTTGGGTTGTGTAGGGGGTCGTGCTGTGGTAGATGTAGAGTTTAGGGTAATGCAGTGGTGTTTGGGTAGTGTAGTGGGTAGTGCTGGGGTAGTGTTTTAGGGTTTAGGGTAGTGCAGTGGTGTTTGTATTCTGTAAGGGGTTGTGCTGGTGGTAGTGTTTTAGGGTTTATGGTAGTGCAGTGGTGTTTGGGTAGTGTAGTGGGTAGTGCTGGGGTAGTGTTTTAGGGTTTATGGTAGTGCAGTGGTGTTTGTGTAGTATAGGGGGAAGTGCTGGGGGTAGTATTTTATGCTTTAGGGTAGTGAAGTGGTGTTTGTTTAGTGTAGGGGGTTGTGTTTTAGGGTTTAGGGAAGTGCAGTGGTGCTTGTGCAGTGTAGGGGGTCATGCTGGGGCTAGATTTAGGGTTTAGGTTAATGCATTGGGTTTGGGTAGTGTAGGGGGTCGTGCTGCATATAGTGTTTTAGGGTTTAGGGCAGTGCAGTGGTGTTTGTGTAATGTAGGGGGTCATGCTGGAGGTAGTGTTTTAGTGTTTAGGGCAGTGCATTTGTGTTTGGGTAGTGTAGGGGGTCATGCTGGGGTTTGTGTTTTAGGGTTTAGGGCAGTGCAGTGGTGCTTGTGTAGTGTAGGGGTCGTGCTGGGGGTATTGTTTTAGGGTTTAGGGCAGAGCAGTGGTGTTTGGGTATTGTAGGGGATTGTGCTGGGGATAGTGTTTTAGCATTTAGGGTAGTGCAGTGGTGTTTTGGTAGTGTAGGGGGTACTGCTATGGGTAGTGTTCTAGGGTTTAGGGAAGTACAGTGGTGTTTGGGTAGTGTAGGGGGTCGTGCTGGGGTAGATGTAGAGTTTAGGGTAGTGCAGTGGTGTTTGGGTATTGTAGGGAGTTATACTGGGGTAGTGTTTTAGGGTTTAGGGTAGTGCAGTGGTGTTTGTATTCTGTACTGGGTTGTGCTGGTGGTAGTGTTTTAGGGTTTATGGTAGGGCAGTGGTGTTTGTGTAGTGTAGGGGGTCTTGCTGGGAGTAGTGTTTTAGGGTTTAGAGTAGTGCAGTGGTGTTTGTGTAGTGAAGGGGGTCAAGCTGGGGGTGGTGTTGTAGGGTTTAGGGTAGTGCTGTGGTGTCTGTGTAGTGTAGGGGGTCATGCTGGGGCTAGAGTTAGGGTTTAGTGTCATGCATTGGTGTTTGGGTAGTGTAGGGGGTCGTGCTGCAGGTAGTGTTTTAGGGTTTAGGGTAGTGCAGTGGTGTTTGGGTAGTGTAGGGGGTCGTGTTTTAGGGTTTAGGGTAGTGCAGTGGTCCTTGTGTAGTGTAGGGGGTCATGCTGGGGCTAGATTTAGGGTTTAGGGTAATGCACTTGGGATTGGGTAGTGTAGGGGGTCGTGCTGCAGGTAGTGTTTTAGGGTTTAGGGCAGTGCAGTGGTGTTTGTGTAATGTAGGGGGTCATGCTGGGGGTAGTGTATTATTGATTAGGGCAGCGCAGTTGTGTTTGGGTAGTGTAGGGGGTCATGCTGGGTTTGTGTTTTAGGGTTTAGGGCAGTGCAGTGGTGTTTGTGTAGTGTAGGGGGTCGTGCTGGGGGTATTTTGTTAGGGTTTAGGGCAGAGCAGTGGTGTTTGGGTATTGTAGAGGGTTGTGCTGGGGATTGTGTTTTAGCATTTACGGTAGTGCTGTGGTATTTCAGTAGTGTAGGGGGTACTGCTGCGGGTATTGTTCTAGGGATTAGGGAAGTGCAGTGGTGTTTGGGTAGTGTAGGGGGTCATGCTGGGGGTTGTGTTTTAGGGTTTAGGGTAGTGCGGTGGTGTTAGTGTAGTGTAGGGGGTCATGCTGGGGGTAGTGTTGTAGGGTTTAGGGTAGTGCCGTGGAGTTTGGGTAGTGTAGGGGGTCATTCAGGGGCTAGTGTTTATGGGTGTAGGGTAGTGCAGTGGTGTTTGTGTAGTGTAGGGGGTCGTGTTAGGGGTAATGTTTAAGGGTTTAGGGTAGTGCAGTGGTGTTTGGGTAGTGTTGGGGTCGTGCTGGGATAGCTTTAGGATTTAGAGTAGTGCAGTGGTGTTTGGGTAGTGTAGGGAGCTGTGCTGGGGATGGTGTTTTAGGGTTTAGGGTAGTGCAGTGGTGTTTGGGTAGTGTAGTGGGTAGTGCTGGGGTAGTGTTTTAGGGTTTATGGTAGTGCAGTGGTGTTTGTGTAGTATAGGGGGAAGTGCTGGGGGTAGTATTTTATGCTTTAGGGTAGTGAAGTGGTGTTTGTTTAGTGTAGGGGGTTGTGTTTTAGGGTTTAGGGAAGTGCAGTGGTGCTTGTGCAGTGTAGGGGGTCATGCTGGGGCTAGATTTAGGGTTTAGGTTAATGCATTGGGTTTGGGTAGTTTAGGGGGTCGTGCTGCATATAGTGTTTTAGGGTTTAGGGCAGTGCAGTGGTGTTTGTGTAATGTAGGGGGTCATGCTGGAGGTAGTGTTTTAGTGTTTAGGGCAGTGCATTTGTGTTTGGGTAGTGTAGGGGGTCATGCTGGGGTTTGTGTTTTAGGGTTTAGGGCAGTGCAGTGGTGCTTGTGTAGTGTAGGGGTCGTGCTGGGGGTATTGTTTTAGGGTTTAGGGCAGAGCAGTGGTGTTTGGGTATTGTAGGGGATTGTGCTGGGGATAGTGTTTTAGCATTTAGGGTAGTGCAGTGGTGTTTTGGTAGTGTAGGGGGTACTGCTATGGGTAGTGTTCTAGGGTTTAGGGAAGTACAGTGGTGTTTGGGTAGTGTAGGGGGTCGTGCTGGGGTAGATGTAGAGTTTAGGGTAGTGCAGTGGTGTTTGGGTATTGTAGGGAGTTATACTGGGGTAGTGTTTTAGGGTTTAGGGTAGTGCAGTGGTGTTTGTATTCTGTACTGGGTTGTGCTGGTGGTAGTGTTTTAGGGTTTATGGTAGGGCAGTGGTGTTTGTGTAGTGTAGGGGGTCTTGCTGGGAGTAGTGTTTTAGGGTTTAGAGTAGTGCAGTGGTGTTTGTGTAGTGAAGGGGGTCAAGCTGGGGGTGGTGTTGTAGGGTTTAGGGTAGTGCTGTGGTGTCTGTGTAGTGTAGGGGGTCATGCTGGGGCTAGAGTTAGGGTTTAGTGTAATGCATTGGTGTTTGGGTAGTGTAGGGGGTCGTGCTGCAGGTAGTGTTTTAGGGTTTAGGGTAGTGCAGTGGTGTTTGGGTAGTGTAGGGGGTCGTGTTTTAGGGTTTAGGGTAGTGCAGTGGTCCTTGTGTAGTGTAGGGGGTCATGCTGGGGCTAGATTTAGGGTTTAGGGTAATGCACTTGGGATTGGGTAGTGTGGGGGGTCGTGCTGCAGGTAGTGTTTTAGGGTTTAGGGCAGTGCAGTGGTGTTTGTGTAATGTAGGGGGTCATGCTGGGGGTAGTGTATTAGTGATTAGGGCAGCGCAGTTGTGTTTGGGTAGTGTAGGGGGTCATGCTGGGTTTGTGTTCTAGGGATTAGGGAAGTGCAGTGGTGTTTGGGTAGTGTAGGGGGTCATGCTGGGGGTTGTGTTTTAGGGTTTAGGGTAGTGCGGTGGTGTTAGTGTAGTGTAGGGGGTCATGCTGGGGGTAGTGTTGTAGGGTTTAGGGTAGTGCCGTGGAGTTTGGGTAGTGTAGGGGGTCATTCAGGGGCTAGTGTTTATGGGTGTAGGGTAGTGCAGTGGTGTTTGTGTAGTGTAGGGGGTCGTGTTAGGGGTAATGTTTAAGGGTTTAGGGTAGTGCAGTGGTGTTTGGGTAGTGTTGGGGTCGTGCTGGGATAGCTTTAGGATTTAGAGTAGTGCAGTGGTGTTTGGGTAGTGTAGGGAGCTGTGCTGGGGATGGTGTTTTAGGGTTTAGGGTAGTGCAGTGGTGTTTGTGTACTGTAGGGGGTTGTGCTGGGGGTAGTGTTTTAGGGGTTGGGGTAGTGCAGTGGTGTTTGGGTAAGGTAGGGGGCAGTGCTGGAGTACTGTTTTAGGGTTTAGGGTAGAGCATTGGTGTTTGTGTAGTGTAGGGGTAGTGCTGGGGTAGTGTTTTAGGATTTAGGGTAGTGTAGTGGCTGTTAGGTAGTGTAGGGGTTCATGCTGGCGTAGTGTTTTAGGATTTAGGGTAGTGCAGTGGTTGTTATGTAGTGTAGGGGTTCATGCTGGAGGAAGCGTTTTAGGGTTTAGGGTAGTGCAGTGGTGTTTTGGTAGTGTAAGGGGTCATGCTGTGGGTAGATTTAGGGTTTAGTGTAGAGCAGTGGTGTTTGTGTTGTGAGGGGGTCGTTCTGGGGGTAGTGTTTTGGGTTTAGGGTAGTGCAGTGGTGTTTGTATAGTGTAGGGGATCATGCTGGGGGTAGCATTTTAGGGATTAGGGTAGTGCAGAGGTGTTTGTGTAGTGTAGTGGGTAGTGTTTTAGGGTTTAGGGTAGTGCAGTGGTCTTTGTGTAGTGTAGGGGGTCATGATGTGGGAAGTGCTTTACGGTTTAGGGTAATGCAGTGGTGTTTATGTAGTGTAGGGGGTACTGCTGGGGGTAGTGTTTTAATGTTTAGGGTAGTGCAGTGGTGTTTGTGTAGTATTGGGGGTAGTTCTGGGGGTAGTGTTTTAGGGTTTAGGGTAGAGCAGTGGTGTTTGGGTAGTGTGCGGGTATTCCTGGGTGTAGTGGTTTAGGGTAGTGCAGTGGTGTTTGGGTAGTGTAGGGGGTCGTGCTGGGGGTAGTGTTTTAGGTTTTAGGGAAGTGCAGTGCTGTTTGTGTAGTGTAGGGGTTGTGCTGGGGGTAGTGTTTTAGGGATTAGGGTAGTGCAGTGGTGTTTTTGTGGTATAGGGGGTCGTGCTTTGGTAAGTGTTTTAGGGTTTAGGGTAGTGGAGTCGTGTTTGGGTGCTATAGGGGGTCGTGCTGGGGATAGTGTTTTAGGGTTTAGGGTAGTGCAGTGGTGTTTGTGTGGTGTAGGGGGTCGTGCTGGGGGTAGTGTTTTAGGGTTTAGGGTACTGCAGTGGTGCTTGTGTAGTGTAGGGGGTTGTGCTGAGGGTAGATGTAGGGTTTAGGGTAGTGCAGTGGTGTTTGTGTAGTGTAGGGGGTCGTGCTAGGGGTAATGTTTTAGGGTTTAGGGTAGTGCAGTCCTGTTTGTGTAGTGGAGGGGTTGTGCTGCGGGTAGTGTTTTAGGGTTTAGGGTAGTGCAGTGGTGTTTTTGTGGTGTAGGGGGTCGTGCTGTGGTAAGTGTTTTAGTGTTTAGGGTAGTGGAGTCGTGTGTTTGTTTAGTATAGGGGATCGTGCTGAGGGTAGTGTTTTAGGGTTTAGGGTAGTGCAGTGGTGTTTGTGTTGTTTAGGGGTCATTCTGGGGCAAGTGTTTTAGGGTTTAGGGTAGTGCAGTGGTGTTTGGGTAGTGTAGGGGATCATGCTTAGGGTAGTGTTTTAGGGTTTGGGGAAGTGCAGTGGTGTTTGTGAAGTATAGGGGGTCATGCTGGGGTTTGTGTTTTAGGGTTTAGGGCAGTGCAGTGGTGTTTGTGTAGCGTAGGGGGTTGTGCTGGGGGTATTGTTTTAGGGTTTAGGGCAGAGCAGTGGTGTTTGTGTAGTGTAGGGGGTTGTGCTGGGGGTAGTGTTCCAGAGTTCAGGGTAGTGCAGTGGTGTTTGGGTAGTGTAGGGGGTCGTGCTGGGGTAGATGTAGAGTTTAGGGTAGTGCAGTGGTGTTTGGGTAGTGTTGGGGGTCGTGTTTTAGGGTTTAGGTTAGTGCAGTGGTGCTTGTGTTGTGTAGGGGGTCATGCGTGGGCTAGATTCAGGGTTTAGGGTAATGCATTGGGGATTGGGTAGTGTAGGGGGTCGTGCTGCAGGTAGTGTTTTAGGGTTTAGTGCAGTGCAGTGGTGTTTGTGTAATGTAGGGGGTCATGCTGGGGGTAGTGTATTAGTGTTTAGGGCAGTGCAGTTGTGTTTGGGTAGTGTAGGGGGTCATGCTGGGGTTTGTGTTTTAGGGTTTAGGGCAGTGCAGTGGTGTTTGTGTAGTGTAGGGGGTCGTGCTGGGGGTATTTTTTTAGGGTTTAGGGCAGAGCAGTGGTGTTTGGATATTGTAGGGGGGTTGTGCTGGGGATAGTGTTTTAGCGTTTAGGGTAGTGCAGTGGTGTTTCGGTAGTGTAGGGGGAACTGCTGGGGGTATTGTTCTAGGGTTTAGGGAAGTGCAGTGGTGTTTGGGTAGTATAGGGGGTCGTGCTGGGGTAGATGTAGAGTTTAGGGTAGTGCAGTGGTGTTTGGGTAGTGTAGGGAGTTGCGCTGGGGTAGTGTTTTAGGGTTTAGGGTAGTGCAGTGGTGTTTGTTTTCTGTACGGGGTTGTGCTGGTGGTAGTGTTTTAGGGTTTATGGTAGGGCAGTGGTGTTTGGGTAGTGTAGGGGGTAGTGCTGAGGTAGTGTTTTAGGGTTTAGGGTAGTGCAGTGGTGTTAGTGTAGTATGGGGGGTCATGCTGGGGGTAGTGTTGTAGGGTTTAGGATGGTGCAGTGGTGTTTGGGTAGTCTAGGGGGTCATGCTGGGGGTGGTGTTTTAGGGTTTAGGGTAGTGCAGTGGTGTTAGTATAGTGTAGGGGGTCATGCTGGGGGTAGAATTGTAGGGTTTAGGGTAGTGCAGTGGTGTTTGGGTAGTGTAGGGGATGTGCGGGGGTAGTGTTTTAGGGATTAGGGTAGTGCAGTGGTGTTTGTGTAGTGTAGGGGGTCTTGTTAAGGGTAATGTTTAAGGATTTAGGGTAGTGCAGTGGTGTTTGGGCAGTGTTGGGGGTCCTGCTGGGGGTAGATTTAGGGTTTAGGGTAGTGCAGTGGTGTTTCTGTACAGTAGGGGGTTGTGCTGGGGGTAGTGTTTTAGGGTTTAGGGGAAAGCAGTGGTGTTTGGGTAGTGTAGGGGGTTGTGCTGGAGTAGTGTTCAAGGGTTTAGGGTAGTGCAGTGGTGTTTGTGTTGTGTAGGGCTAGTGCTGGGGTAGTGTTTTAGGATTTAGGGTAGTGCAGTGCAGTGTTTGGGTAGTGTAGGGGTTCATGCTGGAGGAAGTGTTTTAGGGTTTAGGGTAGTGCAGTGGTGTTTTGGTAGCGTAAGGGGTCATGCTGTGGGTAGATTTAAGGTTTAGGGTAGTGCAGTGGTGTTTGTGCTGTGAGGGGGTCGTTCTGGGGGTAGTGTTTTTGGGTTTAGGGTAGTGCAGTGGTGTTTGTGTAGTGTAGAGGATCATGCTTGGGGTAGTGTTTTATGGTTTTGGGTGGTGCAGTGGTGTTTGTGAAGTATAGGGGTTTATGCTGGGGGTAGTGATTTAGGGTTTAGGGTAGTGCAGTAGTGTTTGTGTAGTATAGGGGTTTGTGCTGGGGTAGTGTTTTAGGGTTTAGGGTAGTGCAGTGTTGTTTTGGTGGTCTAGGGGGTCCTGCTGGGGGTAGTGTTTTAGGGTTTAGGGTAGCACAGTGGTGTTTGTGTAGTGTAGGGGGTCAATTTGGGGGTGGTGTTTTAGGGTTTAGGGTAGTGCTGTGGTGCTTGTGTAGTGTAGGGGGTTGTGCTGGGGGTATTGTTATAGGGATTAGGGCAGAGCAGTGGTGTTTGGGTATTGTAGCGGGTTGTGCTGGGGATAGTGTTTTAGCGTTTAGTGTAGTGCAGTGGTGTTTCGGTAGTGTAGGGGATACTGCTGGGGGTAGTGTTCTAGGGTTTAGGGAAGTGCAGTGGTGTTTGGGTAGTGTAGGGGGTCGTGCTGGGGTAGATGTAGAGTTTATGGTAGTGCAGTGGTGTGTGGGTAGTGTAGGGAGTTGTGCTGGGGTAGTGTTTTAGGGTTTAGGAAAGTGCAGTGGTGTTTGCTTTCTGTACGGAGTTGTGCTGGTGGTAGTGGTTTAGGGTTTATGGTAGGGCAGTGGTGTTTGGGTAGTGTAGGGGGTACTGCTGGGGGTAGTGTTTTAGTGTTTAGGGTAGTGCAGTGGTGTTTGTGTAGTATTGGGGTAGTTCTGGGGGTAGTGTTTTAGGGTCTAGGGTAGAGCAGTGGTGTTTGGGTAGTGTGCGGGTATTCCTGGGTGTAGTGGTTTAGGGTTTAGGGTAGTGCAGTGGTGTTTGGGTAGTGTAGGGGGTCGTGCTGGGGGTAGTGTTTTAGGTTTTAGGGAAGTGCAGTGCTGTTTGTGTAGTGTAGGGGTTGTGCTGGGGGTAGTGTTTTAGGGATAAGGGTAGTGCAGTGGTGTTTTTGTGGTATAGGGGGTCGTGCTGGGGTAAGTGTTTTAGGGTTTAGGGTAGTGGAGTCGTGTTTGGGTACTATAGGGGGTCGTGCTGGGGATAGTGTTTTAGGGTTTAGGGTAGTGCAGTGGTGTTTGTGTGGTGTAGGGGGTCGTGCTGGGGGTAGTGTTTTAGGGTTTAGGGTAGTGCAGTGGTACTTGTGTAGTGTAGGGGGTTGTTCTGAGGGTAGATGTAGGGTTTAGGGTAGTGCATTGGTGTTTGTGTAGTGTAGGGGGTCGTGCTAGAGGTAATGTTTTAGGGTTTAGGGTAGTGCAGTCCTGTTTGTGTAGTGGAGGGGTTGTGCTGCGGGTAGTGTTTTAGGGTTTAGGGTAGTGCAGTGGTGTTTTTGTGGTGTAGGGGGTCGTGCTGGGGTAAGTGTTTTAGTGTTTAGGGTAGTGGAGTCGTGTTTGGGTAGTATAGGGGGTCGTGCTGAGGGTAGTGTTTTAGGGTTTAGGGTAGTGCAGTGGTGTTTGTGTTGTTTAGGGGGTCATGCTGGGGCAAGTGTTTTAGGGTTTAGGGTAGTGCAGTGGTGTTTGGGTAGTGTAGGGGATCATGCTTGGGGTAGTGTTTTAGGGTTTTGGGTAGTGCAGTGGTGTTTGTGAAGTATAGGGGGTCATGCCGGGGTTTGTATTTTAGGGTTTAGGGCAGTGCAGTGGTGTTTGTGTAGCGTAGGGGGTTGTGCTGGTGGTATTGTTTTAGGGTTTAGGGCAGAGCAGTGGTGTTTGTGTAGTGTAGGGGGTTGTGCTGGGGGTAGTGTTCTAGAGTTTAGGGTAGTGCAGTGGTGTTTGGGTAGTGTAGGGGGTCGTGCTGGGGTAGATGTAGAGTTTAGGGTAGTGCAGTGGTGTTTGGGTAGTGTAGGGGGTCGTGTTTTAGGGTTTAGGGTAGTGCAGTGGTGCTTGTGTAGTGTAGGGGTCATGCTGGGGCTAGATTTAGGGTTTAGGGTAATGCATTGGGGATTGGGTAGTGTACAGGGTCATGCTGCAGGTAGTGTTTTAGGGTTTAGGGCAGTGCAGTGGTGTTTGTGTAATGTAGGGGGTCATGCTGGGGTTTGTGTTTTAGGGTTTAGGGCAGTGCAGTGGTGTTTGTGTAGTGTAGGGGGTCGTGCTGGGGGTATGTTTTTAGGGTTTAGGGCAGAGCAGTGGTGTTTGGGTATTGTAGGGGGGTTGTGCTGTGGATAGTGTTTTAGCGTTTAGGGTAGTGCAGTGGTGTTTCGGTAGTGTAGGGGGCACTGCTGGGGGTATTGTTCTAGGGTTTAGGGAAATGCAGTGGTGTTTGGGTAGTGTAGGGGGTCGTGCTGGGGTAGATGTAGAGTTTAGGGTAGTGCAGTGGTGTTTGGGTAGTGTAGGGAGTTGCGCTGGGGTAGTGTTTTAGGGTTTAGGGCAGTGCAGTGGTGTTTGTTTTCTGTACGGGTTTGTGCTGGTGGTAGTGTTTTAGGGTTTATGGTAGGGCAGTGGTGTTTGGGTAGTGTAGGGGGTAGTGCTGAGGTAGTGTTTTAGGGTTTAGGGTTGTGCAGTGGTGTTAGTGTAGTATAGGGGTCATGCTGGGGGTAGTGTTGTAGGGTTTAGGATGGTGCAGTGGTGTTTGTTTAGTCTAGGGGGTCATGCTGGGGGTAGTGTTTTAGGGTTTAGGGTAGTGCAGTGGTGTTAGTATAGTGTAGGGGGTCATGCTGGGGGCAGAATTGTACGGTTTAGGGTAGTGCATTGGTGTTTGGGTAGTGTAGGGGATGTGCGGGGGTAGTGTTTTAGGGATTAGGGTAGTGCAGTGGTGTTTGTGTAGTGTAGGGGGTCTTGTTAAGGGTAATGTTTAAGGATTTAGGGTAGTGTAGTGGTGTTTGGGCAGTGTTGGGGGTCGTGCTGGGGGTAGATTTAGGGTTTAGGGTAGTGCAGTGGTGTTTGTGTACTGTAGGGGTTGTGCTGGGGGTAGTGTTTTAGGGTTTAGGGGAAAGCAGTGGTGTTTGGGTAGTGTAGAGGGTTGTGCTGGAGTAGTGTTCAAGGGTTTAGGGTAGTGCAGTGGTGTTTGTGTTGTGTAGGGGGTAGTGTTTTAGGATTTAGGGTAGTGCAGTGGTGTTTGGGTAGTGTAGGGGTTCATGCTGGAGGAAGTGTTTTAGGGTTTAGGGTAGTGCAGTGGTGTTTTGGTAGCGTAAGGGGTCATCCTGTGGGTAGATTTAAGGTTTAGGGTAGTGCAGTGGTGTTTGTGCTGTGAGGGGGTCGTTCTGGGGGTAGTGTTTTTGGGTTTAGGGTAGTGCAGTGGTGTTTGTGTAGTGTAGGGGATCATGCTTGGGGTAGTGTTTTATGGTTTTGGGTAGTGCAGTGGTGTGTGTGAAGTATAGGGGTTTATGCTGGGGGTAGTGTTTTAGGGATTAGGGTAGTGCAGTAGTGTTTGTGTAGTATAGGGGTTTGTGCTGGGGTAGTGTTTTAGGGTTTAGGGTAGTGCAGTGTTGTTTTGGTGGTCTAGGGGGTCATGCTGGGGGTAGTGTTTTAGGGTTTAGGGCAGAGCAGTGGTGTTTGGGTATTGTAGGGGGATGTGCTGGGGATAGTATTTTAGAGTTTAGGGTAGTGCAGTGGTGTTTCGGTAGTGTAGGGGATACTGCTGGGGGTAGTGTTCTAGGGTTTAGGGAAGTGCAGTGGTGTTTGGGTAGTGTAGGGGGTCGTGCTGGGGTAGATGAAGAGTTTAGGGTAGTGGTGTCGGGTAGTGTAGGGAGTTGTGCTGGGGTAGTGTTTTAGGGTTTAGGGAAGTGCAGTGGTGTTTGCTTTCTGTACGGGGTTGTGCTGGTGGTAGTGTTTTAGGGTTTATGGTAGGGCAGTGGTGTTTGGGTAGTGTAGGGGGTAGTGCTGGGGTAGTGTTTTAGGGTTTAGGGTAGTGCAGTGGTGTTAGTGTAGTATAGGGGGTCATGCTGGGGGTAGTGTTGTAGGCTTTAGGATGGTGCAGTGGTGTTTGGGTAGTCTAGGGGGTCATGCTGGGGGTAGTATTGTAGGGTTTAGGGTAGTGCAGTGGTGTTTGGGTAGTGTAGGGGATGTGCGGGGTTAGTGGTGGGATTAGGGTAGTGCAGTGGTGTTTCTGTAGTATAGGGGGTCGTGTTAAGGGTAATGTTTAAGGATTTAGGGTAGTGCAGTGGTGTTTGTGTACTGTAGGGGGTTGTGCTGGGGGTAGTGTTTTAGGGTTTAGGGGAAAGCAGTGGTGTTTGGGTAGTGTAGGGGGTTGTGCTGGAGTAGTGTTCAAGGGTTTAGGGTAGTGCAGTGGTGTTTGTGTTGTGTAGGGGTAGTGCTGGGGTTGTGTTTTAGGATTTAGGGTAGTGCAGTGGTGTTTGGGTAGTGTAGGGGTTCATGCTGGAGGAAGTGTTTTAGGGTTTAGGGTAGTGCAGCGGTGTTTGTGCTGTTAGGGGGTCGTTCTGGGGGTAGTGTTTTTGGGTTTAGGGTAGTGCATTGGTGTTTGTGTAGTGTAGGGGATCATGTGTTGGGTAGTGTTTTATGGTTTTGGGTAGGGGAGTGGTGTTTATGAAGTATAGGGGTTTATGCTGGGGGTAGTGTTTTAGGGTAGTGCAGTAGTGTTTGTGTAGTATAGGGGTTTGTGCTGGGGTAGTGTTTTAGGGTTTAGGGTAGTGCAGTGGTGTTTTGGTGGTCTAGGGGGTAGTGTTTTAGGGTAGCGCAGTGGTGTTTGTGCAGTGTAGGGGTCTTGCTGGGAGTAGTGTTTTAGGGTTTAGAGTAGTGCAGTGGTGTTTGTGTAGTGTAGGGGGTCAATTTTGGGGCGGTGTTTTAGGGTTTAGCTTAGTGCTGTGGTCCTTGTGTAGTGTAGGGGGTCATGCTGGGGCTATATTTAGGGTTTAGGGTAATGCATTGGTGTTTGTGTAGTGTAGGGGGTCGTGCTGCAGGTAGTGTTTTAGGGTTTAGGGCAGTGCAGTGGTGTTTGTGTAATGTAGGGGGTCATGCTGGGGGTAGTGTTTTAGTGTTGAGGGCAGTGCAGTTGTGTTTGGGTAGTGTAGGGGGTCGTGCTGGTGTTTGTGCTTTAGTGTTTAGGGTAGTGCAGTGGTGTTTGGGTAGTGTAGGGCGTGCTGCTGGGGTAGTGTTTTAGGGTTTAGGGTAGTGCAGTGGTGTTTGGGTAGTGTAGGGGGTCGTGCTGGGGTAGATGTAGAGTTTAGGCTAGTGCAGTGATGTTTGGTAGTGTAGGGAGTTGTGCTGGGGGTATTGTTTTAGGGTTTAGGGCAGTGCAGTGGTGTTTGTATTCTGTACGGGGTTGTGCTGGTGGTGGTGTTTTAGGGTTTAGGGCAGTGCAGTGGCGTTTGGATAGTGTAGAGGTTCATTCTGGGGGTAGTGTTCTAGGGTTTGGGGTAGTGCAGTGATGTTTCGGTAGTGTAGGGGGTCATGCTGGGGGTAGATTTAGGGTTTAGGGTAGTGCAGTGGTGTTTATATAGTGTAGGGGGCCATGCTGGGGGTAGTGTTTTAGGGATTAGGGCAGTGCAGTGGTGTTTGGGAACTCTAGGGGGTCATGCTGGGGGTAGTGTTTTAGGGTTTAGGGTAGTGCAGTGGTGTTAGTGTAGTGTAGGGGGTCATGATGGGGGTAGTGTTGTAGGGTTTAGGGTAGTGCCGTGGTGTTTGGGTTGTGTAGGGGGTCGTGCTGGGGGTAGTTTTTAAGTGTGTAGGGTAGTGCAGTGGTGTTTGGGTAGTGTAGGGGGTCGTGATAGGGGTAATGTTTAAGGGTTTAGGGTAGTGCAGTGGTGTTTGGGTAGTGTTGGGGTCATGCCGGGGTAACTTTAGGATTTAGGGTAGTGCAGTGGTGTTTGGGTAGTGTAGGAAGTTGTGCTGGGGATAGTTTTTCAGGGTTTAGGGTAGTACAATGGTGTTTGTGTACTGTAGGGGGTTGTGCTGGGGATAGTGTTTTAGGGTTTGGGGTAGTGCAGTGGTGTTTGGGTAGGGTAGGGGGTAGTGCTGGAGTAGTGTTTTAGGGTTTAGGGTAGTGCAGTGGTGTTTGTGTAGTGTAGGGGTAGTGCTGCGGTAGTGTTTTAGGATGTAGGGTAGTGCAGTCGTTGTTGGGTAGTGTAGGGGTTCATGCTGGAGGAAGTGTTTTAGGGTTTAGGGTAATGCAGTGGTGTTTTGGTAGTGTAAGGGGTCATGCTGTGGTAGATTTAGGGTTTAGTGTAGAGCAGTGGTGTTTGTGTTGTGAGGGGGTCGTTCTGGGGGTAGTGTTTTTGGGTTTAGGGTAGTGCAGTGGTGTTTGTATAGTATAGGGGGTCATGCTGGGGGTAATGTTTTAGGGATTAGGGTAGTGCAGTGGTGTTTGTGTAGTGTAGTGGGTAGTGTTTTAGGGTTTAGGGTAGAGCAGTGGTCTTTGTGTAGTGTAGGGGGTCATGCTGTGGGAAGTGCTTTAGGGTTTAGGGTAGTGCAGTGGTGTTTGTGTAGTGTAGGGGGTCATGTTTTAAGATATAGGGTAGTGCAGTGGTGTTTAGGTAGTGTATGGGGTACTGCTGGGGGTAGTGTTTTAGGGTTTAGGGTAAAGCAGTGGTGTTTGTGTAGTATTGGGGTAGTTCTGGGGGTAGTGTTTTAGGGTTTAGGGTAGAGCAGTGGTGTTTGGGTAGTGTGCGGGTATTCCTGGGTGTAGTGGATTAGGGTTTAGGGTAGTGCAGTGGTGTTTGGGTAGTGTAGGGGGTTGTGCTGGGGGTAGTGTTTTAGGTTTTAGGGAAGTGCAGTGCTGTTTGTGTAGTGTAGGGGTAGTGCTGGGGGTAGTGTTTTAGGGATTAGGGTAGTGCGGTGGTGTTTTTGTGGTATAGGGGGTCGTGTTGGGGTAAGTGTTTTAGGGTTTAGGGTAGTGGAGTCGTGTTTGGATAGTGTAGGGGGTCATGCTAGGGGTAGTGTTTTAGGGTTTAGGGTAATGCAGTGGTGTTTGTGTAGTATAGGTTGTCATGCTGGGGGTAGTGTTTTAGGGTTTAGGGTAGTGCAGTGGTGCTTGTGTAGTGTAGGGGGTTGTGCTGAGGGTAGATGTAGGGTTCAGGGTAGTGCAGAGGTGTTTGTGTAGTGTAGGGGGTCGTGCTAGGGGTAATGTTTTAGGGTTTAGGTTAGTTCAGTGCTGTTTGTGTAGTGGAGGGGTTGTGCTGGGGGTAGTGTTTTAGGGTTTAGGGTAGTAAAGTGGTGTTTTTGTGGTGTAGGGGGTCGTACTGGGGTAAGTGTTTTAGGGTTTAGGGTAGTGGAGTCGTGTTTGGGTAGTATAGGGGGTTGTGCTGAGGGTAGTGTTTTAGGGTTTAGGGTAGTGCAGTGGTGTTTGGGTAGTGTAGGGGGTCATGCTAGGGGGTGTGTTTTAGGGTTGTGTAGTGGTGTTTGTGTAGGGTATGGGGTCATTCTGTGGGTAGTGTTTTTCGGGTTTAGGGTAGTGCTGTGGTGATTGGGTAGTGTAGGTGGTTGTGCTGGGGGTGGTGTTTAAGGGTTTAGGGTAGTGCGGTGGTGTTTGTGTAGACTAGGGGGTTATGCTGAGGGTAGATGTAGGGTTTAGGGTAGTGCAGTGGTGTTTGTGTAGTGTAGGGGGTCGTGCTAGGGGTAATGTTTGAGGGTTTAGGGTAGTGCAGTGCTGTTTGTGTAGTGGAGGGGTTGTGCTGGGGTAGTGTTTTAGGGTTTAGGGTAGTGCAGTGGTGTTTTTGTGGTGTAGGGGGTCGTGCTGGGGTAAGTGTTTTAGGGTTTAGGGTAGTGGAGTCGTGTTCGGGTTGTATACGGGGTCGTGCTGAGGGTAGTGTTTTAGGGTTTAGGGTAGCGCAGTGGTGTTTGTGTGGTTTAGGGGGTCATGCTGGGGTGAGTGTTTTAGGGTTTAGGGTAGTGAAGTGGTGTTTGGGTAGTGTAGGGGGTCATGCTAGGGGGAGTGTTTTAGGGGTTAGGGTTGTGCAGTGGTGTTTGTGTAGTGTAAGGGGTCGTGCTGCGGTAGTGTTTTAGGGTTTAGCGTAGTGCAGTGGTGTATGTGTAGTGTAGGGGTCGTGCTAGGGGTAATGTTTTATGGTTTAGGGTAGTGCAGTGCTGTTTATGTAGGGGAGGGGTTGTCTTCGGGATACAGTTTTAGGGCAGTGCAGTGGTGTTTTTGTGGTTTAGGGGGTAGTGCTGGGGTGATTGTGTGGTTTAGGCGGTAGTGCTGGGGTGAGTGTTTTAGGGTTTCGGGTAGTGCAGTGGTGTTTGGGTAGTGTAGGGGTCATGCTAGGGGGAGTGTTTTAGGGTTTAGGGTTGTGCAGTGGTGTTTGTGTAGGGTAGGAGCGTGCTGGAGGTAGTGTTTTAGTGTTTAGGGTAGTGCTGTGGTGTTTGGGTAGTGTAGGGGGTTGTGCTGAGGGTAGATGTATGGTTTAGGGCAGTGCAGTGGTGTTTGTGTAGTGTAGGGGGTCATGCTAGGGTTAATGTTTTAGGGTTTAGGGTAGTCCCCTGGTGTTTGTATAGTGTAGGGGGTTGTGCTGGGGGTAGTGTTTTAGAGTTCAGGGTAGTGCAGTGGTGTTTGGGTAGTGTAGGGTGTAGTGCTGGGGATATTTTTTTAGGGTTTAGGGTAGTGCAGTGATGTTTGAATAGTGTAGGGGGTTGTGCTGGTGGTAGTGTTTAAGGGTTTAGGGTAGTGCAGTGGTGTTTGTGTAGTGTAGGGGTCATGTTTTAGGTTTAGGGTAGTGCAGTTGTTTTTGGGTAGTGAAGTGGATCATGCTGGGGGTAGTGTTTTAGGGTTTAGGGTAGTACAGTGGTGTTTTGGTAGTGTAGGAGGTTGTGCTGGGGTAGTGTTTTAGGGTTTAGGGTAGTGCAGTGTTGTATGTGTAGTGTAGGGGGTCCTAATGGGGCTAGCGTTTTAGGGTTAAGGGTAGTGCAGTGGTGTTTGTGTAGTGTAGTGGGTCATGTTTTAGGGTATAGGGTAGTGCAGTAGTGTTTGGGTAGTTTAGGGGGTAATTCTGGGGGTAGTTTTGTATGGTTTAGGGTAGTGCGGTTATGTTTGGGTAGTGTACGGGTAGTGCTGGGGGTAGTGTTTTAGGGTTTAGGGTAGTGCAGTTGAGTTTTTGTAGTGTAGGGGTCATGCTGGGGGTAGTGTTTTAGTGTTTAGGGTAGTGCAGTGGTGTTTGTGTGGTGTAGGGGGTCGTGCTGGGGTATGTGTTTTAGGGTTTAAGGTAGTGCATTGCAGTTTGGGTAGTGTAGGGGTCGTTATAAGGGTAGTGTTTTAGGATTTAGGGAAGTGCAGTGGTGGTTGTGTAGTGTAGGGGGTCGTGCTGAGGATAGATATAGGGTTTAGGGTAGTGCAGTGGTGTTTGTGTAGTGTAGGGGGTCGTGCTAGGGGTAATGTTTCATAGTTTAGGGTAGTGCAGTGCTGTTTGTGTAGGGGAGGGGTTGTCTTGGGGATACTGTTTTAGGGTTTAGGGTAGTGCAGTGGTGTTTTTGTCGTTTAGGGGGTAGTGCTGGGGTGATTGTGTGGTTTAGGGGGTAGTGCTGGGGTGAGTGTTTTAGGGTTTCGGGTAGTGCAGTGGTGTTTGGGTAGTGTAGGGGTCATGCTAGGGGGAGTGTTTTAGGGTTTAGGGTTGTGCAGTGGTGTTGTGTAGGGTAGGAGCGTGCTGGAGGTAGTGTTTTAGTGTTTAGGGTAGTGCTGTTGTGTTTGGGTAGTGTAGGGGGTTGTGCTGAGGGTAGATGTATGGTTTAGGGAAGTGCAGTGGTGTTTGTGTAGTGTAGGGGGTCATGCTAGGGTTAATGTTTTAGGGTTTAGGGTAGTCCCCTGGTGTTTGTATAGTGTAGGGGATTGTGCTGGGGGTAGTGTTTTAGAGTTTAGGGTAGTGCAGTGGTGTTTGGGTAGTGTAGGGTGTAGTGCTGGGGATATTTTTTTAGGGTTTAGGGTAGTGCAGTGATGTTTGAATAGTGTAGGGGGTTGTGCTGGTGGTAGTGTTTAAGGGTTTAGGGTAGTGCAGTGGTGTTTGTGTAGTGTAGGGGTCATGTTTTAGGGTTTAGGGTAGTGCAGTTGTTTTTGGGTAGTGTAGGAGGTTGTGCTGGGGTAGTGTTTTAGGGTTTAGGGTAGTGCAGTGTTGTATGTGTAGTGTAGGGGGTCTTAATGGGGGTAGTGTTTTAGGGTTTAGGGTAGTGCAGTGGTGTTTGTGTAGTGTAGTGGGTCATGTTTTAGGGTATAGGGTAGTGCGGTAGTGTTTGGGTAGTGTAGGGGGTAGTTCTGGGGGTAGTTTTTTATGGTTTAGGGTACTGCAGTTATGTTTGGGTAGTGTACGGGTAGTATTGGGGGTAGTGTTTTAGGGCTTAGGGTAGTGCAGTTGAGTTTTTGTAGTGTAGGGGTCATACTGGGGGTAGTATTTTAGGGTTTAGGGTAGTGCAGTGGTGTTTGTGTGGTGTAGGGGGTCGTGTTGGGGTATGTGTTTTAGGGTTTAAGGTAGTGCATTGCAGTTTGGGAAGTGTAGGGGTCGTTATAGGGGTAGTGTTTTAGGATTTAGGGAAGTGCAGTGGTGGTTGTGTAGTGTAGGGGGTCGTGCAGGGGATAGTGTTTTAGGGTTTAGTGTAATGCAATGGTGTATGAGTATTGTAGGTGGTAGTGTTTTAGGGTTTAGGTTACTGCTGTGGTGTTTGTGTAGTGTAGGGGATTGTGCTTGGTGTAGTGTTTTAGGGTTTTGGGTAGTGCAGTGGTGTTTGTGTAGTACAGGGGTTCATGCTGGGGGTAGTGTTTTAGGGTTTAGGGTAGTGCAGTAGTGTTTGTGTAGTATAGGGATTTGTGCTGGGGTAGTGTTTTAGGGTTTAGGGTAGTGAAGTGGTGTTTGGGTAGTGTAGGGGTCATGCTAGGGGGAGTGTTTTAGGGGTTAGGGTTGTGCAGTGGTATTTGTGTAGGGTAGGGGTTCGTGCTGGGGGTAGTGTTTTAGGGTTTACGGTAGTGCTGTGGTGTTTGTGTAGTGTAGGGGGTTATGCTGGGGATGGTGTTTAAGGGTTTAGGATTGTGCAGTGGTGTTTGTGTAGTGTAGGGGGTCATGCTAGGGGTAATGTTTTAGGGTTTAGGTTAGTGCAGTGTTGTTTGTGTAATGTAGGGGGTCGTGCTGCGGTAGTGTTTTAGGGTTTAGGGTAGTGCAGTGGTGTATGTGTAGTGTAGGGGGTCTAAATGGGGGTCGTGTTTTAGGGTTTAGGGTAGTGCAGTGGTGTTTGTTTAATATAGGAGGTCAAGCTGGGGGTACTGTTTTAGGGTTTAGGGTAGTGCAGTGGTGTTTGTGTAGTGTAGTGGGTCATGTTTTAGGGTATAGGGTAGTGCAGTAGTGTTTGGGTATTGTAGGGGGTACTGCTGGGTGTAGTGTTTTAGGGTTTACGGTAGTGCAGTAGGGTAGTGCAGTGGTGTTTGTGTAGTATTAGGGGTAGTTCTGGGGGTAGTGTTTTAGGGTTTAGGGTAGTGCAGTTATGTTTGGGTAGTGTACGGGTAGTGCTGGGGGTAGTGTTTTACGGTTTAGGTTAGTGCAGTGGTGTTTGGGTAGTGTAGGGGGTCGTGCTGGGGGTAGTGTTTTAGGGTTTATGGTAGTGCAGTGGTGTTTTTGTGGTGTAGGGGGTCGTGCTGGGGTGAGTGTTTTAAGGTTTAGGGTAGCGCAGTGGTGTTTGGGTAGTGTAGGGGGTCATGCTAGGGGGAGTGTTTTAGGGTTTAGGGTTGTGCAGTTGTGTTTGTGTAGGGTAGGGGTTCATGCTGGGGGCAGTGTTTTAGGGTTTACGGTAGTGCTGTGGTGTTTGGGTAGTGTAGGGGGTTTTGCTGGGGGTGGTGTTTAAGGGTTTAGGGTAGTGCAGTGGTGTTTGTGTAGTGTAGGGGGTTGTGCTGAGGGTAGATGTATTGTTTAGGGTAGTGCAGTGGTGTTTGTGTAGTGTAGGGGGTCATGCTAGGGGTAATGTTTTAGGGTTTAGGGTAGTGCAGTGGTGTTTGTGTAGTGTAGGGGGTCTTAATGGGGGTCGTGTTTTAGGGTTTAGGGTAGTGCAGGGGTGTTTCTTTAATGTAGGGGGTCAAGCTGGGGGTAGTGTTTTAGGGTTTAGGGTAGTGCAGTGGTACATGTGTAGTGTAGGGGGTCTTAATGGGGGTCGTGTTTTAGGGTTTAGGGTAGTGCAGGGGTGTTTCTTTAATGTAGGGGGTCAAGCTGGGGGTAGTGTTTTAGGGTTTAGTGTAGTGCAGTGGTGTTTGTGTAGTGTAGTGGGTCATGTTTTAGGGTATAGGGTAGTGCAGTAGTATTTGGGTAATGTAGGGGGTACTGCTGGGCGTAGTGTTTTAGGGTTTACGGTAGTGCAGTAGGGTAGTGCAGTGGTGTTTGTGTAATATTGGGGGTAGTGTTTTAGGGTTTAAGGTAGTGCATTGCAGTTTGGGTAGTGTAGGGGTCGTTATAGGGGTAGTTTTTTAGGATTTAGGGAAGTGCAGTGGTGGTTGTGTAGTGTAAGGGGTCGTGCAGGGGATAGTGTTTTAGGGTTTAGTGTAATGCAATGGTGTATGAGTATTGTAGGGGGTAGTGTTTTAGGGTTTAGGTTACTGCTGTGGTGTTTGTGTAGTGTAGGGGATTGTGCTTGGTGTAGTGTTTTAGGGTTTTGGGTAGTGCAGTGGTGTTTGTGTAGTACAGGGGTTCATGCTGGGGGTAGTGTTTTAGGGTTTAGGGTAGTGCAGTAGTGTTTGTGTCGTATAGGAATTTGTGCTGGGGTAGTGTTTTAGGGTTTAGGGGAGTGAAGTGGTGTTTGGGTAGTGTAGGAGGTCATGCTAGGGGGAGTGTTTTAGGGGTTAGGGTTGTGCAGTGGTATTTGTGTGGGGTAGGGGGTCGTGCTGGGGGTAGTGTTTTATGGTTCACGGTAGTGCTGTGGTGTTTGGGTAGTGTAGGGGGTTGTGCTGGGGATGGTGTTTAAGGGTTTAGGATAGTGCAGTGGTGTTTGTGTAGTGTAGGGGGTGATGCTAGGGGTAATGTTTTAGGGTTTAGGGTAGTGCAGTGGTGTTTGTGTAGTGTAGGGGGTCGTGCTGCGGTAGTGTTTTAGGGTTTAGGGTAGTGCTGTGGTGTATGTGTAGTGTAGGGGGTCTATATGGGGTCGTGTTTTAGGGTTTAGGGTAGTGCAGTGGTGTTTGTTTAATATAGGAGGTCAAGCTGGGGGTACTGTTTTAGGGTTTAGGGTAGTGCAGTGGTGTTTGTGTAGTGTAGTGGGTCATGTTTTAGGGTATAGGGTAGTGCAGTAGTGTTTGGGTAGTGTAGTGGGTACTGCTGGGTGTAGTGTTTTAGGGTTTACGGTAGTGCAGTAGGGTAGTGCAGTGGTGTTTGTTTAGTATTAGGGGTAGTTCTGGGGGTAGTGTTTTAGGGTTTAGGGTAGTGCAGTTATGTTTGGGTAGTGTACGGGTAGTGCTGGGGGTAGTGTTTTACGGTTTAGGTTAGTGCAGTGGTGTTTGGGTAGTGTAGGGGGTCGTGCTGGGGGTAGTGTTTTAGGGTTTATGGTAGTGCAGTGGTGTTTTTGTGGTGTAGGGGGTCATGCTGGGGTGAGTGTTTTAGGGTTTAGGGTAGCGCAGTGGTGTTTGGGTAGTGTAGGGGGTCATGCTAGGGGGAGTGTTTTAGGGTTTAGGGTTGTGCAGTGGTGTTTGTGTAGGGTAGGGGGTCATGCTGGGGGCAGTGTTTTAGGGTGTACGGTAGTGCTGTGGTGTTTGGGTAGTGTAGGGGGTTTTGCTGGGGGTGGTGTTTAAGGGTTTAGGGTAGTGCAGTGGTGTTTGTGTAGTGTAGGGGGTTGTGCTGAGGGTTATGTTTTAGGGTTTAGGGTAGTGCAGTGGTGTTTGTGTAGTGTAGGGGGTCGTGCTGGGGTAGTGTTTTAGGGTTTAGGGTAGTGCAGTGGTACATGTGTAGTGTAGGGGGTCTTAATGGGGGTCGTGTTTAAGGGTTTAGGGTAGTGCAGGGGTGTTTCTTTAATGTAGGGGGTCATGCTGGGGGCAGTGTTTTAGGGTTTACGGTAGTGCTGTGGTGTTTGGGTAGTGTAGGGGGTTTTGATGGGGGTGGTGTTTAAGGGTTTAGGGTAGTGCAGTGGTGTTTGTGTAGTGTAGGGGGTCATGCTAGGGGTAATGTTTTAGGGTTTAGGGTAGTGCAGTGGTGTTTGTGTAGTGTAGGGGGTCGTGCTGGGCTAGTGTTTTAGGGTTTAGGGTAAGCCTGGGCAAAGCACTACGCTACGCTCGCGTAGTTTGCGAAGTTCGCGCTACTTCGCACTACGCGAACTGCACGTAGCACAGTGCGAACACGCGTAGCATAGTGTTGCATAGTGCTGCGGTCATTTTTTGCTTGCTCGCGGTCCTCAACGTCAAGTTGGCGACCGTGAGCAAGCAAAATGACATCCCGGCGAGACTTTTTCCTTGTTCGCGATCAGCAACTTCAAGTTGGCGATCGCTAGCATGGAAAATAAACCTCCCGGCGAGATTCCCAACGCGAGGAGGTCAGGTTTCTCATTGCGAGTGGTCGCGTATGCTCGCGACCGCTCGCGATGAGAAACTACCAGTTCGCGTTGAGAAAGCTGAAGCTCGAGTAAAAATCTACTCGAGCAGCAGAAAACTACAGCTCGCACTGTGCAAGATGCCATTTTCAATGATTGCACAGTGCCGGTTGCTTGTCCGCACTGTGCAATCATTGAAAACGACATCTGGCACAGTGCAAACAAGGTACTACGCAGTTCGCGAAGTGCTACGCGTAGCTTGCGTAGTGCGAACTTCACTTTGTGTAGCTTCGCGAAGTGCTACTTCGCGAACTACGCCCAGGCCTAGTTTAGGGTAGTGCAGTGGTACATGTGTAGTGTAGGGGGTCTTAATGGGGGTCGTGTTTTAGGGTTTAGGGTAGTGCAGGGGTGTTTCTTTAATGTAGGGGGTCAAGCTGGGGGTAGTGTTTTAGGGTTTAGTGTAGTGCAGTGGTGTTTGTGTAGTGTAGTGGGTCATGTTTTAGGGTATAGGGTAGAGCAGTAGTGTTTGGGTCATGTAGGGGGTACTGCTGGGTGTAGTGTTTTAGGGTTTACGGTAGTGCAGTAGGGTAGTGCAGTGGTGTTTGTGTAGTATTGGGGGTAGTGTTTTAGGGTTTAGGGTAGTGCAGTTATGTTTGGGTAGTGTACGGGTAGTGCTGGGGTAGTGTTTTACGGTTTAGGGTAGTGCAGTGGTGTTTGGGTAGTGTAGGGGGTCATGCTGGGGGTAGTGTTTTAGGGTTTATGGCAGTGCAGGTGAGTTTGTGTAGTGTAGGAGTCATGCTGGGGGTAGTATTTTAGGGTTTAGGGTAGTGCAGTGGTGTTTGTGTGGTTTAGGGGGTTGTGCTGTGGTATGTGTTTTAGGGTTTTGGGTAGTGTAGTGGTTTTTGTATAGTGCAGTGGGTCATGCTGGGGTAGTGTTTTAGTGATTAGGGTAGTGCAGTGGTGTTTGTGTAGTGTAGTGGGTAGTGTTTTACGGTTTAGGGTAGTGCAGTGGTCTTTGTGTAGTGTAGGGGGTCATGCAGTGAGAAGTGCTTTAGGGTTTAGGGTAGTGCAGTGGTCTTTGTGTAGTGTAGGGGTCATGTTTTAAGATATAGGGTAGTGCAGTGGTGTTTGGGTAGTGTAGGGGGTACTGCTGGGGGTAGTGTTTTAGGGTTTAGGGTAGTGCAGTGGTGTTTGTGTAGTATTGGGGGGTAGATCTGGGGGTAGTGTTTTAGGGTTTAGGGTAGAGCAGTGGTGTTTGGGTAGTGTGCTGGTATTCCTGGGTGTAGTGGTTTAGGGTTTAGGGTAATGCAGTGGTGTTTGGATAGTGTAGGGGGAAATGCTGGGGGTAGTGTTTTAGGTTTTAGGGAAGTGCAGTGGTGTTTTTGTGGTGTAGGGGTTCGTGCTGGGATAAGTGGTATAGGGTTTAGGATAGTGGAGTCGTGTTTGGGTACTATAGGGGGTCGTGCTGGGGATAGTGTTTTAGGGTTTAGGGTAGTGCAGTGGTGTTTGTGTGGTGTAGGGGGTCGTGCTGGGGTAAGTGTTCTAGGGTTTAGGGTAGTGCAGTGGTGTTTGGGTAGAGTAGGGGGTCATGCTAGGGGTAGTGTTTTAGGGTTTAGGGTAATGCAGTAGTGTTTGTGTAGTGTAGGGGGTCATGCTGGGGGTACTGTTTTATGGTTTAGGGTAGTGCAGGGGTGCTTGTGTAGTGTAGGGGGTTGTGCTGAGGGTAGATGTAGGGTTTAGGGTAGTGCAGTGCTGTTTGTGTAGTGTAGGGGGATCATGCTGGTGGAAGTGTTTTAGGGTTTAGGGCAGTGCAGTGGTGTTTGGGTAGTGTAGGGGGTCGTGCGGGAGTAATGTTTTAGGGCAGTACAGAGGTGTTTGTGTAGTGTAGGGGGTCATGCTGGGGGTAGTATTTTAGGGTTTAGAGGAGTTCAATGGTGTTTGTCTAGTGTAGGGGTTCGTGCTGGGAGTAGTGTTTTATGGTTTAAGGTAGCGAAGTTGTTTTTGTGTAGTGTAGGGGTCATGCTGGGGGTAGTGTTTTGGGTTTTAGGGTAGTGCACTGGTGTTTGTTTGGTGTAGGGTGATGTGCTGATGTAAGTGTTTTAGGGTTTAGGGTAGTGCAGTTGTGATTGTGTGGTGTAGGAGGTTGTGCTGGGGTAGTGTTTTAGGATTTAGGGTAGTGCAGTTGTGTTTGGGTTGTGAAGGGGTCGTCCTGGGGGCAGTGTTTTAGGGTTTAGTAGTGCAGTGGTGTTTGTGCAGTGTAGGGGGTCATGCTGGAGGTAGTATTTTAGTGTTTGGGGTAGTGCAGTGGTGTTTGTGTAGTGTAGCGGGTCGTGCTGGGCGTAGTGTTTTAGGTTGTAGGGCAGTGCATTGGTGTTTGTGTAGTGTAGGCGGTTGTGCTGGGGGTAGATGTAGGGTTTAGGGTAGTGCAGTCATGTTTGGGTAGTGTAATGGGTCATGCTAGGGGTAATGTTTTAGGGTTTCGGATAGTGCAGTGGTGTTTGTGTAGTGTAGGCGGTTGTGCTGAGGGTAGTGATTAAGGGTTTAGGGTAGTGCAGTGGTATTTGTGTAGTGTAGGGGTCATGCTGGGGGTAGTGTTTTAGGATTTAGGGTAGTGCAGTGGTGTTTGTGTAGTGTAGGGGGTAGTGGTTTAGGGTTTAGGGTATTGCAGTGGTGTTTGTGTAGTGTAGGGGGCCATTCTGGGGGTAGTGTTTTAGGCTTTAGGGTATTGCAGTCGTATTTGTGTTCTGTAAGGGGTCGCGCTGGGGATAGTGTTTTAGGGTTTAGGTTAGTGCAGTGATGCTTGGACAGTGTAGGGGGTAACGCTGCGGGTAGTGTTTTAGAGTCTAGGGTAGTGCAGTGGTGTTTGTGTAGTGTAAGGGGTCATGCTGGGGGTAGTGTTTTAGGGTTTAGGGTAGTGCAGTGTTTGTGTAGTGTAGGGGAACGTGCTTGGTTAATGTTTTAGGGTAGTGCAGTGGTGTTTGTGTAGTGTAGTGGGTCGTACTGTGGGTAGATTTAGGGTTTAGGATAGTGCAGTGGTGTTTGGGTAGTGTAGGGGTTTGTGTTGGTGGAAGTGTTTAAGGGTTTAGGACAGTGCAGTGGTGTTTGGGTAGTGTAGAGGGTCGTGCTGGGGGGTAGTGTTTTAGGGTTTAGGGTAGTCTAGTGGTATTTGTGAACTGTAGGGGTCGTGCTTGGCGTAGTGGTTTAATGTTTGGGATAGTGCAGTGGTGTTTGTAACGTGTCCGGCATCATGCTGGGGATAGATTTAGGGTTTAGGGTAATGCAGTGGTGTTTTGGTAGTGTAAGGCGTAGTGCTGGGGGTAGATTTAGGGTTTAGGGTAGTGCATTGGTGATGTTTAGTGTAGGGGAACGTGCTGGGTTAGTGTTTTAGGGTTACGGGAGTGCAGTGGTGTTTGTGTACTGTAGGGGTTGTACTGGGGCTAGATTTAGGGTTTAGGGCAGTGCAATGGTGTTTGGGCAGCGTAAAGGGATCGTGCTGGTGGAAGTGTTTTAGGGTTTAGGGCAGTGCAGTGGTGTATCGGTAGTGTAGGTGGTTGTGCTGGGGGTAGTGTTTTAGGGCAGTGCAGAGGTGTTTGTGTGGTGTAGGGGGTCGTGCTGGGAGTAGTGATTTAGGGTTCAGGATAGTGAAGTGGTGTTTGTGTAGTGGAAGGGGTTGTGCAGGGGGGAGGTTTAGGGTTTAGGGTAGCGCACTGGTGTTTGTGTAGTGAAGGGGGTCGTGTTTTAGTGTTTAGGGTAGTGCAGTGGTGTTTGGGTCATGTACGGGGTTTTGTAGGGGGTAGTGTTTTAGTGTTTAGGGTTGTGCAGTGGTGTTTGTGTAGTGTGGGGGGTCATGTTTTAGGGTTTAGGGTAGTGCAGTGGTGTTTCGGTAGTGCAGGGAGTCGTGCTGGGTGTAGTGTTTTAGGGTTAAGAGTAGTGCAGTTGTGTTTGTGTTGTGGAAGGGGTCATGCCATGGGCAGTGTTTTAGCGTTTAGGGTAGTGCAGTGGTGTTTGTGTAGTGTAAGGGGTCATGCTGGGGATAGATTTAGGGTTTGGGGTAATGCAGTGGTGTTTGGGAAGTGTAGGGGGTCAAGCTGGGGGTAGTGTTATAGGGTTTATGGTGTTGCAGTGATGTTTGGGTAGTGTAGGGGGTTGTGCTGGGGGTACTCTTTTATGGTTTAGGGTAGTGCAGTTGTGTTTGTGTAGTGTAGGGGCTTGTGCTGGGGATAGATTTAGGGTTTAGGGTAGTGCAGTGGTGTTTGGATAGTGTACGGGGTCATGCTGGGGGTAGTGTTATAGGGTTTAGGGTGTTGCAGTGGTGTTTGGGTAGTGTAGGGGGTAGTGCTGGGGTAGTGTTTTAGGGTTTAGGGTATTGCAGTGGTGTTTGGGTAGTGTAGGGGGTAGTGCTGGGGGTAGTGTTTTAGGGTTTGGGGTAGTGCAGTGATGTTTGGGTAGTGTAGGAAGTTGTGCTACTGGTAATGTTCTAGGGTTTAGGGTAGGCTCAGTGGTGTTTGTGTAGTGTAGGGGGTCATGCTGTGGTAGTGGTTTAGGGTTTAGGGTATTGCAGTGGTGTTTGTGTAGTATAGGAGGTTGTACTGGGTTTGTGTTTTAGTGTTTAGGGTAGTGCAGTGATGTTTGGGTAGTGTGGGGGTTATACTGGGTATAGTGTTTAAGGATTTAGAGTAGTTCAGTGGTGTTTGTGTAGAGTAGGGGGCATGCTAGGGGTAGTGTTTTACGGTTTAGGGTAGTGCAGTGGTGTTTGTGTAGTATAGGGGTAGTGTTTTAGGGTTTAAGGTACTGCCGTGGTGTTTGTGTAGTGTAGGGTGTTGTGCTGGGGGTAGTGTTTTAGGGTTTAGGGTAGTGCAGCGGTGTTTGTGTAGTGTAGGGGGTCGTGTTTTAGGGTTTAGCGTAGTGCAGTGGTGTTTGGGTAGTGAAGGGGGTCATGCTGTGGGTAGTGGTTTAGAGTTTAGGGTAGTACAATGGTGTTTGTGTACTATAGGGGTCGTGCTTGAGGTAGTGTTTTATTGTTTGGGATAGTGCAGTGGTATTTGTGTAGTGTCCGGGATCATGCTGGGGATAGATTTAGGGTTTAGGGTAATGCAGTGTTGTTTGGGAAGTGTGGGTGTCATGCTGCAGGTAGTGTTTTAGGGTTTGCGGTAGTGCAGTGGTGTTTTGGTAGTGTAGGGCTTTGTGCTGGGGTAGATTTAGGGTTTAGGGTAGTGCCGTGGTGTTTGTGTAGTGTAGGGGGTCATGCTGGGGGTAGTGTTTTAGGGTATAGGGTAGTGCAGTGGTGCTTGGGTAGTGTAGAAGTTCACGCTGGGGGTAGTGTTTTAGGGTTTACGGTACTGCAGTGGTGTTAGTGTTGTGTAGGGGGTCATGCTGGGGGTAGTGTTTTAGGGTTTAGGGTAGTGCAGTGGTGCTTGGGTAGTGTAGGAGGTCACGCTGGTGGTAGTGTTTTAGGGTTTAGGGTAGTGCAGTGGTGTTAGTGTAGTGTAGGGGGTCATGTTGGGGGTAGTGTTTTAGGGATTAAAGTAGTGAAGTGGTGATGTTTAGTGTAGGTTGACGTGCTGGAGTAGTGTTTTAGGGTTTAGGGTAGAGCAGTGGTGTTTGTGTACTGTAGGGGGTCGTACTGGGGTAGATTTAGGTTTTAGGATAGTGCAGTGGTGTTTGGATAGGGTAGGGGGTCGTGCTGGGGGTAGGGTTTTAGGGTTTAGGGCAGTGCAATGGTTTTTTGGGCAGTGTAAAGGGATCGTGCTGGTGGAAGTGTTTTAGAGTTTAGGGCAGTGCAGTGATGTATGGGTAGTGTAGGGGGTTGTGCTGGGGTAGTGTTTTAGGGCAGTGCAGAAGTGTTTGTGTGGTGTAGGGGATCGTGCTGGCAGTAGTGTTTTAGGGTTTAAGGTAGTGAAGTGGTGTTTGTGTAGTGGAGGGGGTTGTGCAGGGGGTAGTTTTAGGGTTTAGGGTAGCGCACCGGTGTTTGTATAGTGTAGGGGGTCGTGTTTTAGTGTTTAGGGTAGTGCAGTGGTGTTTGGGTCATGTAGAGGTTGTGTAGGGTGTAGTGTTTTAGTGTTTAGGGTTGTGCAGTGTTGTTTGTGTAGTGTAGAGGGTCGTGTTTTAGGGTTTAGGGTAGTGCAGTGGTGTTTCGGTAGTGCAGGGAGTCGTGCTGGGGTAGTGTTTTAGGGTTTAGGGCAGTGCAGTAGGGTAGCGCAGTGGTGTTTGTGTTGTGTAAGGGGTCATGCTGGGGGTAGTTTTTTAGGGTTTAGGGTAGTGCCGTGGTGTTTGTGTAGTGTAGGGGGTCATGCTGGGGGTAGGGTTTTAGGGTTTAGAATAGTACAGTGTTTTTTGTGTACTGTAGAGGGTCTTGCTGGTGGTAGTGTTTTAAGTTTTAGGGTAGTGCAGTGGTGTTTGAGTAGTGTAGGGGGTCATGCTGGGGGCAGCGTTTTAGGGTTTACGGTAGTGAAGTGGTGTTTGTGTAGTGTAGGGGTCATGCTGGGGGTAGGGTGTTCGGGTTTAGGGTAGTACAGTGGTTTTTGTGTACTGTAGAGGGTCTTGCTGGGGGTAGTGATTCAAGGTTTAGGGTAGTACAGTAGTGTTTGGGTAGTGTAGGGGGTCATGCTGGGGTAGTGTTTTTGGGTTTGGGGTACTGCAGTTGTGTTTGGGAAGTGAAGGTGGTCGTGCTGGGTGTAGTGTTTTAGGGTTTAGGGTAGTACTGTGGTGTTTGTGTAGTGTAGGGGGTCTTAATGGGGGTCATGTTTTAGGGTTTAGGATAGTGCAGGGGTGTTTGTTTAATGTAGGGGGTCAAGCTGGGGGTAGTGTTTTAGGGTTTAGTGTAGTGCAGTGGTGTTTGTGTAGTGTAGTGGATCATGTTTTAGGGTATAGGGTAGTGCAGTAGTGTTTGGGTAATGTAGGGGGTACTGCTGGGTGTAGTGTTTTAGGGTTTACGGTAGTGCAGTAGGGCTGTGCAGTGGTGTTTGTGTAGTATTGGGGGTAGTTCTGGGGGTAGTGTTTTAGGGTTTAGGGTAGTGCAGTTATGTTTGGGTAGTGTACGGGTAGTGCTGGGGTAGTGTTTTACGGTTTAGGGTAGTGCAGTGGTGTTTGGGTAGTGTAGGGGGTCGTGCTGGGGTAGTGTTTTAGGGTTTATGGTAGTGCAGTTGAGTTTGTGTAGTGTAGGAGTCATGCTGGGGGTCGTATTTTAGGGTTTAGGGTAGTGCAGTGGTGTTTGTATGGTGTAGGGGGTCGTGCTGGGGTATGTATTTTAGGGTTTTGGGTAGTGTAGTGGTTTTTATATAGTGTAGGGGGTCATGCTGGGGGTAGTGTTTTAGGGGTTAGGGTAGTGCAGTGGTGTTTGTGTAGTGTAGTGGGTAGTGTTTTAGGGTTTAGGGTAGTGCAGTGGTCTTTGTGTAGTGTAGGGGGTCATGCTGTGGGAAGTGCTTTAGGGTTTAAGGTAGTGCAGTGGTCTTTGTGTAGTGTAGGGGGTCATGTTTTAAGATATAGGGTAGTGCAGTGGTGTTTGGGTAGTGTAGGTGGTACTGCTGGGGGTAGTGTTTTAGGGTTTAGGGTAGTGCAGTGGTGTTAGTGTAGTGTAGGGGGTCATGTTGGGGGTAGTGTTTTAGGGTTTAAAGTAGTGAAGTGGTGATGTTTAGTGTAGGTTGACGTGCTGGAGTAGTGTTTTAGGGTTTAGGGTAGAGCAGTGGTGTTTGTGTACTGTAGGGGGTCGTACTGGGGTAGATTTAGGTTTTAGGATAGTGCAGTGGTGTTTGGGCAGTGTAAAGGGATCGTGCTGGTGGAAGTGTTTTAGGGTTTAGGGCAGTGCAGTGATGTATGGGTAGTGTAGGGGGTTGTGCTGGGGTAGTGTTTTAGGGCAGTGCAGAAGTGTTTGTGTGGTGTAGGGGATCGTGCTGGCAGTAGTGTTTTAGGGTTTAAGGTAGTGAAGTGGTGTTTGTGTAGTGGAGGGGGTTGTGCAGGGGGTAGTTTTAGTGTTTAGGGTAGCGCACAGGTGTTTGTATAGTGTAGGGGGTCGTGTTTTAGTGTTTAAGGTAGTGCAGTGGTGTTTGGGTCATGTAGGGGGTTGTGTAGGGTGTAGTGTTTTAGTGTTTAGGGTTGTGCAGTGTTGTTTGTGTAGTGTAGGGGGTCGTGTTTTAGGGTTTAGGGTAGTGCAGTGGTGTTTCGGTAGTGCAGGGAGTCGTGCTGGGGTAGTGTTTTAGGGTTTAGGGCAGTGCAGTAGGGTAGCGCAGTGGTGTTTGTGTTGTGTAAGGGGTCATGCTGGGGGTAGTTTTTTAGGGTTTAGGGTAGTGCCGTGGTGTTTGTGTAGTGTAGGGGGTCATGCTGGGGGTAGGGTTTAGGGTTTAGAATAGTACAGTGTTTTTTGTGTACTGTAGAGGGTCTTGCTGGTGGTAGTGTTTTAAGTTTTAGGGTAGTGCAGTGGTGTTTGAGTAGTGTAGGGGGTCATGCTGGGGGCAGCGTTTTAGGGTTTACGGTAGTGAAGTGGTGTTTGTGTAGTGTAGGGGTCATGCTGGGGGTAGGGTGTTCGGGTTTAGGGTAGTACAGTGGTTTTTGTGTACTGTAGAGGGTCTTGCTGGGGGTAGTGATTCAAGGTTTAGGGTAGTACAGTGGTGTTTGGGTAGTGTAGGGGGTCATGCTGGGGTAGTGTTTTTGGGTTTGGGGTACTGCAGTTGTGTTTGGGAAGTGAAGGTGGTCGTGCTGGGTGTAGTGTTTTAGGGTTTAGGGTAGTACTGTGGTGTTTGTGTAGTGTAGGGGGTCTTAATGGGGATCATGTTTTAGGGTTTAGGATAGTGCAGGGGTGTTTGTTTAATGTAGGGGGTCAAGCTGGGGGTAGTGTTTTAGGGTTTAGTGTAGTGCAGTGGTGTTTGTGTAGTGTAGTGGGTCATGTTTTAGGGTATAGGGTAGTGCAGTAGTGTTTGGGTAATGTAGGGGGTACTGCTGGGTGTAGTGTTTTAGGGTTTACGGTAGTGCAGTAGGGCTGTGCAGTGGTGTTTGTGTAGTATTGGGGGTAGTTCTGAGGGTAGTGTTTTAGGGTTTAGTGTAGTGCAGTTATGTTTGGGTAGTGTACGGGTAGTGCTGGGGTAGTGTTTTACGGTTTAGGGTAGTGCAGTGGTGTTTGGGTAGTGTAGGGGGTCGTGCTGGGGTAGTGTTTTAGGGTTTATGGTAGTGCAGTTGAGTTTGTGTAGTGTAGGAGTCATGCTGGGGGTCGTATTTTAGGGTTTAGGGTAGTGCAGTGGTGTTTGTATGGTGTAGGGGGTCGTGCTGGGGTATGTATTTTAGGGTTTTGGGTAGTGTAGTGGTTTTTATATAGTGTAGGGGGTCATGCTGGGGGTAGTGTTTTAGGGGTTAGGGTAGTGCAGTGGTGTTTGTGTAGTGTAGTGGGTAGTGTTTTAGGGTTTAGGGTAGTGCAGTGGTCTTTGTGTAGTGTAGGGGGTCATGCTGTGGGAAGTGCTTTAGGGTTTAGGGTAGTGCAGTGGTCTTTGTGTAGTGTAGGGGGTCATGTTTTAAGATATAGGGTAGTGCAGTGGTGTTTGGGTAGTGTAGGTGGTACTGCTGGGGGTAGTGTTTTAGGGTTTAGGGTAGTGCAGTGGTGTTAGTGTAGTGTAGGGGGTCATGTTGGGGGTAGTGTTTTAGGGTTTAAAGTAGTGAAGTGGTGATGTTTAGTGTAGGTTGACGTGCTGGAGTAGTGTTTTAGGGTTTAGGGTAGAGCAGTGGTGTTTGTGTACTGTAGGGGGTCGTACTGGGGTAGATTTAGGTTTTAGGATAGTGCAGTGGTGTTTGGGCAGTGTAAAGGGATCGTGCTGGTGGAAGTGTTTTAGGGTTTAGGGCAGTGCAGTGATGTATGGGTAGTGTAGGGGGTTGTGCTGGGGTAGTGTTTTAGGGCAGTGCAGAAGTGTTTGTGTGGTGTAGGGGATCGTGCTGGCAGTAGTGTTTTAGGGTTTAAGGTAGTGAAGTGGTGTTTGTGTAGTGGAGGGGGTTGTGCAGGGGGTAGTTTTAGTGTTTAGGGTAGCGCACAGGTGTTTGTATAGTGTAGGGGGTCGTGTTTTAGTGTTTAAGGTAGTGCAGTGGTGTTTGGGTCATGTAGGGGGTTGTGTAGGGTGTAGTGTTTTAGTGTTTAGGGTTGTGCAGTGTTGTTTGTGTAGTGTAGGGGGTCGTGTTTTAGGGTTTAGGGTAGTGCAGTGGTGTTTCGGTAGTGCAGGGAGTCGTGCTGGGGTAGTGTTTTAGGGTTTAGGGCAGTGCAGTAGGGTAGCGCAGTGGTGTTTGTGTTGTGTAAGGGGTCATGCTGGGGGTAGTTTTTTAGGGTTTAGGGTAGTGCTGTGGTGTTTGTGTGGTGTAGGGGGTCATGCTGGGGGTAGGGTTTTAGGGTTTAGAATAGTACAGTGTTTTTTGTGTACTGTAGAGGGTCTTGCTGGTGGTAGTGTTTTAAGTTTTAGGGTAGTGCAGTGGTGTTTGAGTAGTGTAGGGGGTCGTGCTGGGGGCAGCGTTTTAGGGTTTACGGTAGTGAAGTGGTGTTTGTGTAGTGTAGGGGTCATGCTGGGGGTAGGGTGTTCGGGTTTAGGGTAGTACAGTGGTTTTTGTGTACTGTAGAGGGTCTTGCTGGGGGTAGTGATTCAAGGTTTAGGGTAGTACAGTGGTGTTTGGGTAGTGTAGGGGGTCATGCTGGGGTAGTGTTTTTGGGTTTGGGGTACTGCAGTTGTGTTTGGGAAGTGAAGGTGGTCGTGCTGGGTGTAGTGTTTTAGGGTTTAGGGTAGTACTGTGGTGTTTGTGTAGTGTAGGGGGTCTTAATGGGGGTGATGTTTTAGGGTTTAGCATAGTGCAGGGGTGTTTGTTTAATGTAGGGGGTCAAGCTGGGGGTAGTGTTTTAGGGTTTAGTGTAGTGCAGTGGTGTTTGTGTAGTGTAGTGTAGTGTTTTAGGGTTTAGGGTAGTGCAGTGGTCTTTGTGTAGTGTAGGGGGTCGTGCTGTGGGAAGTGCTTTAGGGTTTAGGGTAGTGCAGTTATGTTTGGGTAGTGTACGGGTAGTGCTGGGGTAGTGTTTTACGGTTTAGGGTAGTGCAGTGGTGTTTGGGTAGTGTAGGGGCTCGTGCTGGAGTAGTGTTTTAGGGTTTATGGTAGTGCAGTTGAGTTTGTGTAGTGTAGGAGTCATGCTGGGGGTCGTATTTTAGGGTTTAGGGTAGTGCAGTGGTGTTTGTGTGGTGTAGGGGGTCGTGCTGGGGTATGTATTTTAGGGTTTTGGGTAGTGTAGTGGTTTTTGTATAGTGTAGGGGGTCATGCTGGGGGTAGTGTTTTAGGGATTAGGGTAGTGCAGTGGTGTTTGTGTAGTGTAGTGGGTAGTGTTTTAGGGTTTAGGGTAGTGCAGTTGTCTTTGTGTAGTGTAGGGGGTCATGCTGTGGGAAGTGCTTTAGGGTTTAGGGTAGTGCAGTGGTCTTTGTGTAGTGTAGGGGGTCATGTTTTAAGATATAGGGTATTGCAGTGGTGTTTGGGTAGTGTAGGTGGTACTGCTGGGGGTAGTGTTTTAGGGTTTAGGGTAGTGCAGTGGTGTTAGTGTAGTGTAGGGGGTCATGTTGGGGGTAGTGTTTTAGGGTTTAAAGTAGTGAAGTGGTGATGTTTAGTGTAGGTTGACGTGCTGGAGTAGTGTTTTAGGGTTTAGGGTAGAGCAGTGGTGTTTGTGTACTGTAGGGGGTCGTACTGGGGTAGATTTAGGTTTTAGGATAGTGCAGTGGTGTTTGGGCAGTGTAAAGGGATTGTGCTGGTGGAAGTGTTTTAGGGTTTAGGGCAATGCAGTGATGTATGGGTAGTGTAGGGGGTTGTGCTGGGGTAGTGTTTTAGGGCAGTGCAGAAGTGTTTGTGTGGTGTAGGGGATTGTGCTGGCAGTAGTGTTTTAGGGTTTAAGGTAGTAAAGTGGTGTTTTGTGTAGTGGAGGGGGTTGTGCAGGGGGTAGTTTTAGGGTTTAGGGTAGCGCACCGGTGTTTGTATAGTGTAGGGGGTCGTGTTTTAGTGTTTAGGGTAGTGCAGTGGTGTTTGGGTCATGTAGGGGGTTGTGTAGGGTGTAGTGTTTTAGTGTTTAGGGTTGAGCAGTGTTGTTTGTGTAGTGTAGGGGGTCGTGTTTTAGGGTTTAGGGTAGTGCAGTGGTGTTTCGGTAGTGCAGGGAGTCGTGCTGGGGTAGTGTTTTAGGGTTTAGGGCAGTGCAGTAGGGTAGCGCAGTGGTGTTTGTGTTGTGTAAGGGGTCATGCTGGGGGTAGTTTTTTAGGGTTTAGGGTAGTGCCGTGGTGTTTGTGTAGTGTAGGGGGTCATGCTGGGGGTAGGGTTTTAGGGTTTCGAATAGTACAGTGTTTTTTGTGTACTGTAGAGGGTCTTGCTGGTGGTAGTGTTTTAAGTTTTAGGGTATTGCAGTGGTGTTTGAGTAGTGTAGGGGGTCGTGCTGGGGGCAGCGTTTTAGGGTTTACGGTAGTGAAGTGGTGTTTGTGTAGTGTAGGGGTCATGCTGGGGGTAGGGTGTTCGGGTTTAGGGTAATACAGTGGTTTTTGTGTACTGTAGAGGCTCATGCTGGGGGTAGTGATTCAAGGTTTGGGGTACTGCAGTTGTGTTTGGGAAGTGAAGGTGGTCGTGCTGGGTGTAGTGTTTTAGGGTTTAGGGTAGTACTGTGGTGTTTGTGTAGTGTAGGTGGTCTTAATGGGGGTCATGTTTTAGGGTTTAGGATAGTGCAGGGGTGTTTGTTTAATGTAGGGGGTCAAGCTGGGGGTAGTGTTTTAGGGTTTAGGGTAGTGCATTGGTCTTTGTGTATTGTAAGGGGTCATGCTGTGGGAAGTGCTTTAGGGTTTAGGGTAGTGCAGTGGTCTTTGTGTAGTGTAGGGGGTCATGTTTTAAGATATAGGGTAGTGCAGTGATGTTTGGGTAGTGTAGGTGGTACTGCTGGGGGTAGTGTTTTAGGGTTTAGGGTCGTGCAGTGGTGTTTTTGTAGTATTGGGGGTAGTTCTGGGGTAGTGTTTTAGGGTTTAGGGTAGAGCAGTGGTGTTTGGGTAGTGTGCGGGTATTCCTGGGTGTAGTGGTTTAGGGTTTAGGGTAGTGCAGTGGTGTTTGGGTAGTGTAGGGGGTCATGCTGGGGGTAGTGTTTTAGGTTTTAGGGAAGTGCAGTGGTGTTTTTGTGGTGTAGGGGGTCGTGCTGGGGTAAGTGTTTTAGGGTTTAGGGTAGTGGAGTCGTGTTTCGGTACTATAGGGGGTCGTGCTGGGTGTAGTGGTTTAGGGTTTAGGGTAGTGCAGTGGTGTTTGGGTAGAGTAGGGGGTCATGCTAGGGATAGTGTTTTAGGGTTTAGGTAATGCAGTGGTGTTTGTGTAGTATAGGGGGTCATGCTGGGTGTACTGTTTTATGGTTTAGGGTAGTGCAGTGGTGCTTGTGTAGTGGAGGGGTTGTCTTGGGGATAGTGTTTTAGAGTTTGGGGTAGTGCAGTGGTGTTTTTGTGGTGTAGGGGGTCGAGCTGGGGTAAGTGTTTTAGGGTTTAGGGTAGTGGAGTCGTGTTTGGGTAGTATAGGGGGTCGTGCTGAGCGTAGTGTTTTATGGTTTAGGGTAGTGCAGTGGTGTTTGTGTGGTTTAGGAGGTAGTGCTGAGGGTAGATGTTTGGTTTAGGGCAGTGCAGTGGTGTTTGTGTAGTGTAGGGGGTCATGCTAGGGTTAATGTTTTAGGGTTTAGGGTAGTCCCCTGGTGTTTGTATAGTGTAGGGGGTTGTGCTGGGGGTAGTGTTTTAGAGTTTAGGGTAGTGCAGTGGTGTTTGGGTAGTGTAGGGTGTAGTGCTGGGGATATTTATTTAGGGTTTAGGGTAGTGCAGTGATGTTTGAATAGTGTAGGGGGTTCTGCTGGTGGTAGTGTTTAAGGGTTTAGGGTACTGCAGTGGTGTTTGTGTAGTGTAGGGGTCATGTTTTAGGGTATAGGGTAGTGCAGTTGTTTTTGGGTAGTGAAGGGGATCATGTTGGGGGTAGTGTTTTAGGGTTTAGGGTAGCACAGTGTTGTATGTGTAGTATAGGGTGTCTTAATGGGGGTAGTGTTTTAGGGTTTAGGGTAGTGCAGTGGTGTTTGTGTAGTGTAGTGGGTCATGTTTTAGGGTATAGGGTAGTGCAGTAGTGTTTGGGTAGTGTAGGGGTAGTTCTGGGGGTAGTGTTTTATGGTTTAGGGTAGTGCAGTTATGTTTGGGTAGTGTACGGGTAGTGCTGGGGGTAGTGTTTTAGGGTTTAGGGTAGTGCAGTTGAGTTTTTGTAGTGTAGGGGTCATGCTGGGGGTAGTATTTTATGGTTTAGGGTAGTGCAGTGGTATTTGTGTGGTGTAGGGGGTCGTGCTGGGGTATGTGTTTTAGGGTTTAAGGTAGTGCATTGCAGTTTGGGTAGTGTAGGGGTCGTTATAGGGGTAGTGTTTTAGGATTTAGGGAAGTGCAGTGGTGGTTGTGTAGTGTAGGGGGTCGTGCAGGGGATAGTGTTTTAGGGTTTAGTGTAATGCAATGGTGTTTGAGTATTGTAGGGGGTAGTGTTTTAGGGTTTAGGTTACTGCTGTGGTGTTTGTGTGGTGTAGGGGATTGTGCTTGGTGTAGTGTTTTAGGGTTTTGGGTAGTGCAGTGGTGTTTGTGTAGTACAGGGGTTCATGCTGGGGGTAGTGTTTTAGGGTTTAGGGTAGTGCAGTAGTGTTTGTGTAGTATAGGGATTTGTGCTGGGGCAGTGTTTTAGGGTTTAGGGTAGTGCAGTGGTTTTTTGGTAGTGTAGGGGGATCATGCTGGTGGAAGTGTTTTAGAGTTTAGGGCAGTGCAGTGGTGTTTGGGTAGTGTAGGGGGTCGTGCTGGGGGTAATGTTTTAGGGCAGTACAGAGGTGTTTGTGTAGTGTAGGGGGTCATGCTGGGGGTAGTATTTTAGGGTTTAGAGTAGTGCAATGGCGTTTGTGTAGTGTAGGGGTTCGTGCTGGGAGTAGTGTTTTATGGTTTAGGGTAGCAAAGTGGTTTTTGTGTAGTGTAGGGGTCATGCTGGGGGTAGTGTTTTGGGTTTTAGGGTAGTGCAGTGGTGTTTGTTTGGTGTAGGGGGATGTGCTCATGTAAGTGTTTTAGGGTTTAGGGTAGTGGAGTGGTGTTTGGGTAGTATAGGGGGTCGTGCTGGGGATAGTGTTTTAGGGTTTAGGGTAGTGCAGTTGTGATTGTGTGGTGAAGGAGGTTGTGCTGGGGGTAGTGTTTTAGGATTTAGGGTAGTGCAGTTGTGTTTGGGTTGTGAAGGGGGTCGTCCTGTGGGCAGTGTTTTAGGGTTTAGGGCAGTGCAGTGGTGTTTGTGCAGTGTAGGGGGTCGAGCTGGAGGTAGTATTTTAGTGTTTGGGGTAGTGCAGTGGTGTTTGTGTAGTGTAGCAGGTCGTGCTGGGCATAGTGTTTTAGGTTGTAGGGCAGTGCATTGGTGTTTGTGTAGTGTAGGCGGTTGTGCTGGGGGTAGATGTAGGGTTTAGGGTAGTGCAGTCGTGTTTGGGTAGTGTAATGGGTCATGCTAGGGGTAATGTTTTAGGGTTTAGGATAGTGCAGTGGTGTTTGTGTAGTCTAGGCGGTTGTGCTGAAGGTAGTGTTTAAGGGTTTAGGGCAGTGCAGTGGTATTTGTGTAGTGTAGGGGTCATGCTGGGGGTAGTGTTTTAGGATTTAGGGTAGTGCAGTGGTGTTTGTGTAGTGTAGGGGGTAGTGGTTTAGGGTTTAGGGTATTGCCGTGGTGTTTGTGTAGTGTAGGGGGTCATTCTGGGGGTAGTGTTTTATGGTTTAGGGTATTGCAGTCGTATTTGTGTTGTGTAAGGGGTCGCGCTGGGGATAGTGTTTTAGGGTTTAGGTTAGTGCAGTGATGCTTGGGCAGTGTAGGGGGTAACGCTGTGGGTAGTGTTTTAAAATCTAGGGTAGTGCAGTGTTATTTGTATTGTGTAAGGGGTTATGCTGGGGGTAGTGTTTTAGGGTTTAGGGTAGTGCAGTGTTTGTGTAGTGTAGGGGAACGTGCTTGGTTAATGTTTTAGGGTAGTGCAGTGGTGTTTGTGTAGTGGAGTGGGTCGTACTGGGGGTAGATTTAGGGTTTATGATAGTGCAGTGGTGTTTGGATAGTGTAGGGGTTTGTGTTGGTGGAAGTGTTTAAGGGTTTAGGACAGTACAGTGGTGTTTGGGTAGTGTAGAGGGTCGTGCTGGGGGTAGTGTTTTAGCGTTTAGGGTAGTCTAGTGGTGTTTGTGTACTGTAGGGGTCGTGCTTGGGGTAGTGTTTTAATGTTTGGGATAGTGCAGTGGTGTTTGGAACGTGTCCGGGATCATGCTGGGGATAGGTTTAGGGTTTAGGGTAATGCAGTGGTGTTTTGGTAGTGTAGGGCGTTGTGCTGGGGGTAGATTTAGGGTTTAGGTTAGTGCATTGGTGATGTTTAGTGTAGGGGACTTGCTGGGTTAGTGTTTTAGGGTTACGGGAGTGCAGTGGTGTTTGTGTACTGTAGGGGTCGTACTGGGGGTAGATTTAGGGTTTAGGATAGTGCAGTGGTGTTTGGATAGTGTAGGGGGTGGTGCTGGGGGTAGGGTTTTAGGGTTTAGGGCAGTGCAATGGTGTTTGGGCAGTGTAAAGGGATCGTGATGGTGGAAGTGTTTTAGGGTTTAGGGCAGTGCAGTGGTGTATCATTAGTGTAGGGGGTTGTGCTGGGGGTAGTGTTTTAGGGCAGTGCAGAGGTGTTTGTGTGGTGTAGGGGGTCGTGCTGGGAGTAGTGATTTAGGGTTCAGGATAGTGAAGTGGTGTTTGTGTAGTGGAGGGGGTTGTGCAGGGGGAGGTTTAGGGTTTAGGGTAGCGCACTGGTGTTTGTGTAGTGAAGGGGGTCGTGTTTTAGTGTTTAGGGTAGTGCAGTGGTGTTTGGGTCAGGTATGGGGTTTTGTAGGGGGTAGTGTTTTAGTGTTTAGGGTTGCGCAGTGTTGTTTGTGTAGTGTAGGGGGTCATGTTTTAGGGTTTAGGGTAGTGCAGTGGTGTTTCAGTAGTGCAGGGGGTCATGTTGGGGGTAGTGTTTTAGGGTTAAGGGTAGTGCAGTTGTGTTTGTGTTGTGGAGGGGGTCATGCCGTGGGCAGTGTTTTAGCGTTTAGGGTAGTGCAGTGGTGTTTGTGTAGTGTAAGGGGTCATGCTGGGGATAGATTTAGGGTTTAGGGTAATGCAGTGGTGTTTGGGAAGTGTAGGGGGTCAAGTTGGGGGTAGTGTTATAGGGTTTATGGTGTTGCAGTGATGTTTGGGTAGTGTAGGGGGTTGTGCTGGGGGTACTCTTTTAGGGTTTAGGGTAGTGCAGTTGTGTTTGTGTAGTGTAGGGGCTTGTGCTGGGGATAGATTTAGGGTTTAGGGTAGTGCAGTGGTGTTTGGATAGTGTACGGGGTCATGCTGGGGGTAGTGTTATAGGGTTTAGGGTGTTGCAGTGATGTTTGGGTAGTATAGGGGGTCGTGCTACTGATAATGTTTTAGGGTTTAGGGTAGGCTCAGTGGTGTTTGTGTAGTGTAGGGGGACGTGCTGGGGTAGTGTTTTAGGGTTTAGGGTATTGCAGTGGTGTTTGGGTAGTGTAGGGGTAGTGCTGGGGGTAGTGTTTTAGGGTTTAGGGTAGTGCAGTGATGTTTGGGTAGTGTAGGGGGTTGTGCTACTGGTAATGTTCTAGGGTTTAGGGTAGGCTCAGTGGTGTTTGTGTAGTGTAGGGGGTCATGCTGGGGTAGTGTTTTAGGGTTTAGGGTATTGCAGTGGTGTTTGTGTAGTGTAGGGGGTTGTACTGGGGTAGTGTTTTAGTGTTTAGGGTACTGCCGTGGTGTTTGGGAAGTGTAGGGGGTCAAGCTGGGGGTAGTGTTATAGGGTTCATGGTGTTGCAGTGATGTCTGGGTAGTGTAGGGGGTTGTGCTGGGGGTACTCTTTTAGGGTTTAGGGTAGTGCAGTTGTGTTTGTGTAGTGTAGGGGCTTGTGCTGGGGATAGATTCAGGGTTTAGGGTAGTGCAGTGGTGTTTGGATAGTGTACGGGGTCATGCTGGGGGTAGTGTTATAGGGTTTAGGGTGTTGCAGTGATGTTTGGCTAGTATAGGGGGTCGTGCTACTAGTAATGTTTTTGGGTTTAGGGTAGGCTCAGTGGTGTTTGTGTTGTGTAGGGGGTCGTGCTGGGGTAGTGTTTTAGGGTTTAGGGTATTGCAGTGGTGTTTGGGTAGTGTAAGGGGTAGTGCTGGGTGCAGTGTTTTAGGGTTTAGGGTAGTGCAGTGATGTTTGGGTTGTGTAGGGGGTCGTGCTACTGGTAATGTTCTAGGGTTTAGGGTAGGCTCAGTGGTGTTTGTGTAGTGTAGGGGGTCATGCTGGGGTAGTGTTTTAGGGTTTAGTGTATTGCAGTGGTGTTTGTGTAGTGTAGGGGGTTGTACTGGGGGTAGTGTTTTAGTGTTTAGGGTACTACCGTGGTGTTTGTGTAGTGTAGGGTGTTGTGCTGGGGGTAGTGTTTTAGGGTTCAGGGTAGTGCAGTGGTGTTTGTGTAGTGTAGGGGGTCGTGTTTTAGTGTTTAGCGTAGTGCAGTGGTGTTTGGGTAGTGTAGGGGGTCATGCTGGGGTAGTGTTTTTGGGTTTGGGGTACTGCAGTTGTGTTTGGGAAGTGAAGGTGGTCGTGCTGGGTGTAGTGTTTTAGGGTTTAGGGTAGTACTGTGGTGTTTGTGTAGTGTAGGGGGTCTTAATGGGGGTCGTGTTTTAGGGTTTAGGGTAGTGCAGGGGTGTTTGTTTAATGTAGGGGGTCAAGCTGGGGGTAGTGTTTTAGGGTTTAGTGTAGTACAGTGGTGTTTGTGTAGTGTAGTGGGTCATGTTTTAGGGTATAGATTAGTGCAGAAGTGTTTGGTTAATGTAGGGGGTACTGCTGGGTGTAGTGTTTTAGGGTTTACGGTAGTGCAGTAGGGTGGTGTTTGTGTAGTATTGGGGGTAGTTCTGGGGGTAGTGTTTTAGGGTTAAGGGTAGTGCAGTTATGTTTGGGTAGTGTACGGGTAGTGCTGGGGTTGTGTTTTACGGTTTAGGGTAGTGCAGTGGTGTTTGGGTAGTGTAGGGGGTCGTGCTGGGGGTAGTGTTTTAGGGTTTATGGTAGTGCAGTTGAGTTTGTGTAGTGTAGGAGTCATGCTGGGGGTAGTATTTTAGGGTTTAGGGTAGTGCAGTGGTGTTTGTGTGGTGTATGGGGTCGTGCTGTGGGAAGTGCTTTAGGGTTTAGGGTAGTGCAGTGGTTTTTGTATAGTGTAGGGGGTCATGCTGGAGGTGGTGTTTTAGGGATTAGGGTAGTGCAGTGTTGTTTGTGTAGTGTAGTGGGTAGTGTTTTAGGGTTTAGGGTAGTGCAGTGGTCTTTGTGTAGTGTAGGGGGTCATGCTGTGGGAAGTGCTTTAGGGTTTAGGGTAGTGCAGTGGTCTTTGTGTAGTGTAAGGGGTCATGTTTTAAGATATAGGGTAGTGCAGTGGTGTTTGGGTAGTGTAGGGGGTACTGCTGGGGGTAGGTGTATCCGCCGACGCTGACCTTCAGGGACCATTTTCATTGGGGGAACACGACTGGTAGGTGTAGCAGTGTGCGACCAATCTGATGTAACTTTATATTCAGGCTCCCTTGAGCCGGTGGAGTCGACGGACTCATGGTTACGCACCTGCGCGCTAAGAGAGGTACTAGACCTGATTATGTTTTTAGCAGCTTACACAGCAACCCCACTCTCATTTTCCTACTCCCTGCTGACGAGAGGCAACTACCTCAAAACACGTGTCCAGGGATGGCACACGCCACGCATACTTGCACGCACTCTTGAGCATAGGTGTATCCGCCGACGCTGACCTTCAGGGACCATTTTCATTGGGGGAACACGACTGGTAGGTGTAGCAGTGTGCGACCAATCTGATGTAACTTTATATTCAGGCTCCCTTGAGCCGGTGGAGTCGACGGACTCATGGTTACGCACCTGCGCGCTAAGAGAGGTACTAGACCTGATTATGTTTTTAGCAGCTTACACAGCAACCCCACTCTCATTTTCCTACTCCCTGCTGACGAGAGGCAACTACCTCGAAACACGTGTCCAGGGATGGCACACGCCACGCATACTTGCACGCACTCTTGAGCATAGGTGTATCCGCCGACGCTGACCTTCAGGGACCATTTTCATTGGGGGAACACGACTGGTCGGTGTAGCAGTGTGCGACCAATCTGATGTAACTTTATATTCAGGCTCCCTTGAGCCGGTGGAGTCGACGGACTCATGGTTACGCACCTGCGCGCTAAGAGAGGTACTAGACCTGATTATGTTTTTAGCAGCTTACACAGCAACCCCACTCTCATTTTCCTACTCCCTGCTGACGAGAGGCAACTACCTCAAAACACGTGTCCAGGGATGGCACACGCCACGCATACTTGCACGCACTCTTGAGCATAGGTGTATCCGCCGACGCTGACCTTCAGGGACCATTTTCATTGGGGGAACACGACTGGTAGGTGTAGCAGTGTGCGACCAATCTGATGTAACTTTATATTCAGGCTCCCTTGAGCCGGTGGAGTCGACGGACTCATGGTTACGCACCTGCGCGCTAAGAGAGGTACTAGACCTGATTATGTTTTTAGCAGCTTACACAGCAACCCCACTCTCATTTTCCTACTCCCTGCTGACGAGAGGCAACTACCTCGAAACACGTGTCCAGGGATGGCACACGCCACGCATACTTGCACGCACTCTTGAGCATAGGTGTATCCGCCGACGCTGACCTTCAGGGACCATTTTCATTGGGGGAACACGACTGGTCGGTGTAGCAGTGTGCGACCAATCTGATGTAACTTTATATTCAGGCTCCCTTGAGCCGGTGGAGTCGACGGACTCATGGTTACGCACCTGCGCGCTAAGAGAGGTACTAGACCTGATTATGTTTTTAGCAGCTTACACAGCAACCCCACTCTCATTTTCCTACTCCCTGCTGACGAGAGGCAACTAGCTCGAAACACGTGTCCAGGGATGGCACACGCCACGCATACTTGCACGCACTCTTGAGCATAGGTGTATCCGCCGACGCTGACCTTCAGGGACCATTTTCATTGGGGGAACACGACTGGTAGGTGTAGCAGTGTGCGACCAATCTGATGTACTGCTGGGGGTAGTGTTTTAGGGTTTAGGGTAGTGCAGTGGTGTTTGTGTAGTATTGGGGTAGTTCTGGGGGTAGTGTTTTAGGGCAGTGCAGAGGTGTTTGTGTGGTGTAGGGGATCGTGCTGACAGTAGTGTTTTAGGGTTTAGGATAGTAAAGTGGTGTTTGTGTAGTGGAGGGGGTTGTGCAGGGGGTAGTTTTAGGGTTTAGCGTAGCGCACCGGTGTGTGTATAGTCTAGGGGGTCATGTTTTAGTGTTTAGGGTAGTGTAGTGGTGTTTGGGTCATGTAGGGGGTTGTGTAGGGTGTAGTGTTTTAGTGTTTAGGGTTGTGCAGTGTTGTTTGTGTAGTGTAGGGGGTCGTGTTTTAGGGTTTAGGGTAGTGCAGTTGTGTTTCGGTAGTGCAGGGAGTCGTGCTGGGGGTAGTGTTTTAGGGTTTAGGGCAGTGCAGTTGGGTAGCGCAGTAGTGTTTGTGTTGTGTAAGGGGTCATGCTGGGGGTAGTTTTTTAGGGTTTAGGTTAGTGCCGTGGTGTTTGTGTAGTGTAGGGGGTCATGCTGGGGGTAGGGTTTTAGGGTTTAGAATAGTACAGTGTTTTTTGTGTACTGTAGAGGGTCTTGCAGGTGGTAGTGTTTTAAGTTTTAGGGTAGTGCAGTGGTGTTTGAGTAGTGTAGGGGGTCGTGCTTTGGGCAGTGTTTTAGGGTTTACGGTAGTGAAGTGGTGTTTATGTAGTGTAGGGGTCATGCTGGGGGTAGGGTTTTCGGGTTTAGGGTAGTACAGTGTTGTTTGTGTACTGTAGAGGGTCTTGCTGGGGGTAGTGATTCAAGGTTTAGGGTAGTGCAGTGGTGTTTGGGTAGTGTAGGGGGTCATGCTGGGGTAGTGTTTTTGGGTTTGGGGTACTGCAGTTGTGTTTGGGAAGTGAAGGTGGTCGTGCTGGGTGTAGTGTTTTAGGGTTTAGGATAGTACTGTGGTGTTTGTGTAGTGTAGGGGGTCTTAATGGGGGTCGTGTTTTAGGGTTTAGGGTAGTGCAGGGGTGTTTGTTTAATGTAGGGGGTCAAGCTGGGGGTAGTGTTTTAGGGTTTAGTGTAGTGCAGTGGTGTTTGTGTAGTGGGTCATGTTTTAGGGTATAGGGTAGTGCAGTAGTGTTTGGGTAATGTAGGGGGTACAGCTTGGTGTAGTGTTTTAGGGTTTACAGTAGTGCATTAGGGTAGTGTAGTGGTGTTTGTGTAGTATTGGGGGTAGTTCTGGGGGTAGTGTTTTAGGGTTTAGGGTAGTGCAGTTATGTTTGGGTAGTGTACGGGTAGTGCTGGGTTAGTGTTTTACGGTTTAGGGTAGTGCAGTGGTGTTTGGGTAGTGTAGGGGGTCGTGCTGGGGGTAGTGTTTTAGGGTTTATGGTAGTGCAGTTGAGTTTGTGTAGTGTAGGAGTCATGCTGGGGGTAGTATTTTAGGGTTTAGGGTAGTGCAGTGGTGTTTGTGTGGTGTAGGGGGTCGTGCTGGCGTATGTATTTTAGGGTTTTGGGTAGTGTAGTGGTTTTTGCATAGTGTAGGGGGTCATGCTGGGGGTAGTGTTTTAGGGATTAGGGTAGTGCAGTGGTGTTTGTGTAGTGTAGTGGGTAGTGTTTTAGGGTTTAGGGTAGTGCAGTGGTCTTTGTGTAGTGTGGGGGGTCATGCTGTGGGAAGTGCTTTAGGGTTTAGGGTAGTGCAGTGGTCTTTGTGTAGTGTAAGGGGTCATGTTTTAAGATATAGGGTAGTGCAGTGGTGTTTGGGTAGTGTAGGGGGTACTGCTGGGGGTAGTGTTTTAGGGTTTAGGGTAGTGCAGTGGTGTTTGTGTAGTATTGGGGGTAGTTCTGGGGGTAGTGTTTTAGGGTTTAGGGTAGAGCAGTGGTGTTTGGGTAGTGTGCCGGTATTCCTGGGAGTAGTGGTTTAGGGTTTAGGGTAGTGCAGTGGTGTTTTGGTAGTGTAGGGGGTCATGCTGGGGGTAGTGTTTTAGGTTTTAGGGTAGTGGAGTCGTGTTTCGGTACTATAGGGGGTCGTGCTGGGGATAGTGTTTTAGGGTTTAGGGTAGTGCAGTTGTGTTTTTGTGGTGTAGGGGGTCGTGCTGGGGTAAGTGTTTTAGGGTTTAGAGTAGTGCAGTGTTGTTTGGGTAGAGTAGGGGGTCATGCTAGGGGTAGTGTTTTAGGGTTTAGGGTAATGCAGTGATGTTTGTGTAGTGTAGGGGGTCATGCTGGGGGTACTGTTTTATGGTTTAGGATAGTGCAGTGGTGCTTGTGTAGTGTAGGGGGTTGTGCTGAGGGTAGATGTAGGGTTTAGGGTAGTGCAGTGGTGTTTGTGTAGTGTAGGGGGTCGTGCTAGGGGTAATGTTTTATGGTTTAGGGTAGTGCAGTGCTGTTTGTGTAGTGGAGGGGTTGTCTTGGGGATAGTGTTTTAGGGTTTAGGGTAGTGCAGTGGTGTTTTTGTGATGTAGGGGGTCGTGCTGGGGTAAGTATTTTAGGGTTTAGGGTAGTGGAGTCCTGTTTGGGTAGTATAGGGGGTCGTGCTGAGGGTAGTGTTTTCTGGTTTAGGGTAGTGCAGTGGTGTTTGTGTGGTTTAGGGGGTAGTGCTGGGGTGAGTGTTTTAGGGTTTCGGGTAGTGCAGTGGTGTTTGGGTAGTGTAGGGTGTAATGCTGGGGGAAGTGTTTTAGGGTTTAGGGTTGTGCAGTGGTGTTTGTGTAGGGTAGAAGCATGCTGGAGGTAGTGTTTTATGGTTTAGGGTAGTGCTGTGGTGTTTGGGTAGCATAGGCAGTTGTGCTGAGGGTAGATGTATGGTTTAGGGCAGTGCAGTGGTGTTTGTGTAGTGTAGGGGGTCATGCTAGGGTTAATGTTTTAGGGTTTAGGGTAGTCCCCTGGTGTTTGTATAGTGTAGGGGGTTGTGCTGGGGGTAGTGTTTTAGAGTTTAGGGTAGTGCAGTGGTGTTTGTGTAGTGTAGGGGTCATGTTTTAGGGTTTAGGGTAGTGCAGTTGTTTTTGGGTAGTGAAGGGGATCATGCTGGGGGTAGTGTTTTAGGGTTTAGGGTAATACAGTTGTGTTTTGGTAGTGTAGGAGGTTGTGCTGGGGTAGTGTTTTAGGGTTTAGTGTAGAGCAGTGTTGTATGTGTAGTGTAGGGGGTCTTAATGGGGGTAGTGTTTTAGGGTTTAGGGTAGTGCAGTGGTGTTTGTGTAGTGTAGTGGGTCATGTTTTAGGGTATAGGGTAGTGCAGTAGTGTTTGGGTAGTGTAGGGGGTAGTTCTGGGGGTAGTGTTTTATGGTTTAGGGTAGTGCAGTTATGTTTGGGTAGTGTACGGGTAGTGCTAGGGGTAGTGTTTTAGGGTTTAGGGTAGTGCAGTTGAGTTTTTGTAGTGTAGGGGGTCGTGCTAGGGGTAATGTTTTATGGTTTAGGGTAGTGTAGTGCTGTTTGTGTAATGGAGGGGTTGTCTTGGGGATAGTGTTTTAGGGTTTAGGGTAGTGCAGTGGTGTATTTGTGGTGTAGGGGGTCATGCTGGGGTAAGTATTTTAGGGTTTAGGGTAGTGGAGTCGTGTTTGGGTAGTATAGGGGGTCGTGCTGAGGGTAGTGTTTTATGGTTTAGGGTAGTGCAGTGGTGTTTGTGTGGTTTAGGGGTAGTGCTGGGGTGAGTGTTTTATTGTTTCGGGTAGTGCAGTGGTGTTTGGGTAGTGTAGGGGGTCATGCTAGGGGGAGTGTTTTAGGGTTTAGGGCTGTGCAGTGGTGTTTGTGTAGGGTAGGAGCGTGCTGGAGGTCGTGTTTTAGGGTTTAGGGTAGTGCTGTGGTGTTTGGGTAGTGTAGGGGGTTGTGCTGAGGGTAGATGTATGGTTTAGGGCAGTGCAGTGTTGTTTGTGTAGTGTAGTGGGTCATGCTAGGGTTAATGTTTTAGGGTTTAGGGTAGTCCCCTGGTGTTTGTATAGTGTAGGGGGTTGTGCTGGGTGTAGTGTTTTAGAGTTTAGGGTAGTGCAGTGGTGTTTGGGTAGTGTAGGGTGTAGTGCTGGGGATATTGATTTAGGGTTTAGGGTAGTGCAGTGATGTTTGAATAGTGTAGGGGGTTTTGCTGGTGGTAGTGTTTAAGGGTTTAGGGTAGTGCAGTGGTGTTTGTGTAGTGTAGGGGTCATGTTTTAGGGTTTAGGGTAGTGCAGTTGTTTTTGGGTAGTGAAGGGGATCATGCTGGGGGTAGTGTTTTAGGGTTTAGGGTAGTACAGTGGTGTTTTGGTAGTGTAGGAGGTTGTGCTGGGGTAGTGTTTTAGGGTTTAGGGTAGAGCAGTGTTGTATGTGTAGTGTAGGGGGTCTTAATGGGGGTAGTGTTTTAGGGTTTAGGGTAGTGCAGTGGTGTTTGTGTAGTGTAGCGGGTCATGTTTTAGGGTATAGGGTAGTGCAGTAGTGTTTGGGTAGTGTAGGGGGTAGTTCTGGGGGTAGTGTTTTATGGTTTAGGGTAGTGCAGTTATGTTTGGGTAGTGTACGGGTAGTGCTGGGGTAGTGTTTTAGGGTTTAGGGTAGTGCAGTTGTGTTTGTGTGGTGTAGGGGGTCGTGCTGGGGTATGTGTTTTAGGGTTTAAGGTAGTGCATTGCAGTTTGGGTAGTGTAGGGGTCGTTATAGGGGTACTGTTTTTGGATTTAGGGAAGTGCTGTGGTGGTTGTGTAGTGTAGGGGGTCGTGCAGGGGATAGTGTTTTAGGGTTTAGAGTAATGCAATAGTGTTTGAGTATTGTAGGGGGTAGTGTTTTAGGGTTTAGGTTACTGCTGTGGTGTTTGTGTCGTGTAGGGGATTGTGCTTGGTGTAGTGTTTTAGTGTTTTGGGTAGTGCAGTGGTGTTTGTGTAGTACAGGGGTTCATGCTGGGGGTAGTGTTTTAGGGTGTAGGGTAGTGCAGTAGTGTTTGTGTAGTATAGGGATTTGTGCTGGGGTAGTGTTTTAGGGTTTAGGGTAGTGCAGTGGTGTTTTGGTAGTGTAGGGGGATCATGCTGGTGGAAGTGTTTTAGGGTTTAAGGGAGTGCAGTGGTGTTTGGGTAGTGTAGGGGGTCGTGCTGGGGGTAATGTTTTAGGGTAGTACAGAGGTGTTTGTGTAGTGTAGGGGGTCATGCTGGGGGTAGTATTTTAGGGTTTAGAGTAGTGCAATGGTGTTTGTGTAGTGTAGGGGTTCGTGCTGGGAGTAGTGTTTTATGGTTTAGGGTAGCGAAGTGGTTTTTGTGTAGTGTAGGGTTCATGCTGGGGGTAGTGTTTTGGGTTTTAGGGTAGTGCAGTGGTGTTTGTTTGGTGTAGGGGGATGTGCTGATGTAAGTGTTTTAGGGTTTAGGGTAGTGGAGTGGTGTTTGGGTAGTATAGGGGGTCGTGCTGGGGATAGTGTTTTAGGGTTTAGGGTAGTGCAGTTGTGATTGTGTGGTGTAGGAGGTTGTGCTGGGGGTAGTGATTTAGGATTTAGGGTAGTGCAGTTGTGTCTGGGTTGTGAAGGGGGTCATCCTGGGGGCAGTGTTTTAGGGTTTAGGGTAGTGCAGTGGTGTTTGTGCAGTGTAGGGGGTCGTGCTGGAGGTAGTATTTTAGTGTTTGGGGTAGTGCAGTGGTGTTTGTGTAGTGTAGCGGGTCGTGCTGGGCGTAGTGTTTTAGGTTGTAGGGCAGTGCATTGGTGTTTGTGTCGTGTAGGCGGTTGTGCTGGGGGTAGATGTAGGGTTTAGGGTAGTGCAGTCGTGTTTGGGTAGTGTAATGGGTCATGCTAGGGGTAATGTTATAGGGTTTAGGATATTGCAGTGGTGTTTGTGTAGTGTAGGCGGTTTTGCTGAGGGTAGTGTTTAAGGGTTTAGGGTAGTGCAGTGGTATTTGTGTAGTGTAGGGGTCATGCTGAGGGTAGTGTTGTAGGGTTTAGGGTAGTGCAGTGGTGTTTGTGTAGTGTAGGGGGTAGTGGTTTAGGGTTTAGGGTATTGCCGTGGTGTTTGTGTAGTGTAGGGGGTCATTCTGGGGGTAGTGTTTTAGGGTTTAGGGTATTGCAGTCGTATTTGTGTTGTGTAAGGGGTCGCGCTGGGGATAGAGTTTTAGGGTTTAGGATAGTGCAGTGGTGTTTGGGTAGTATAGGGGTTTGTGTTGGTGGAAGTGTTTAAGGGTTTAGGACAGTACAGTGGTGTTTGGGTAGTGTAGAGGGTCATGCTGGGGGTAGTGTTTTAGGGTTTAGGGTAGTCTAGTGGTGTTTGTGTACTGTAGGGGTCGTGCTTGGGGTAGTGTTTTAATGTTTGGGATATTGCAGTGGTGTTTGTAACATGTCCGGGATCATGCTGGGGATAGACTTAGGGTTTAGGTTAATGCAGTGGTGTTTTGATAGTGTAGGGCGTTGTGCTGGGGGTAGATTTAGGGTTTAGGGTAGTGCATTGGTGATGTTTAGTGTAGGGGGACGTGCTGGGTTAGTGTTTTAGGGTTTACGGTAGTGCAGCGGTGTTTGTGTACTGTAGGGGTCGTACTGGGGTAGATTTAGGGTTTAGGATAGTGCAGTGGTGTTTGGATAGTGTAGGGGTAGTGCTGGGGGTAGGGTTTTTGGGTTTAGGGCAGTGCAATGGTGTTTGGGCAGTGTAAAGGGATCGTGCTGGTGGAAGTGTTTTAGGGTTTAGGGCAGTGCAGTGGTGTATCGGTAGTGCAGGCGGTTGTGCTGGGGGTAGTGTTTTAGGGGAGTGCAGAGGTGTTTGTGTGGTGTAGGGGGTGGTGCTGGGAGTAGTGATTTAGGGTTCAGGATAGTGAAGTGGTGTTTGTGTAGTGGAGGGGGTTGTGGAGGGGGGAGGTTTAGGGTAGCGCACTGGTGTTTGTTTAGTGAAGGGGGTCGTGTTGTAGTGTTTAGGGTAGTGCAGTGGTGTTTGGGTCATGTACGGGGTTTTGTAGGGGGTAGTGTTTTAATGTTTAGGGTTGTGCAGTGTTGTTTGTGTAGTGTAGGGGGTCATGTTTTAGGGTTTAGGGTAGTGCAGTGGTGTTTCGGTAGTGCAGGGGGTCATGTTGGGGGTAGCGTTTTAGGGTTAAGGGTAGTGCAGTTGTGTTTGTGTTGTGGAGGGGGTCATGCCGTGGGCAGTGTTTTAGCGTTTAGGGTAGTGCAGTGGTGTTTGTGTAGTGTAAGGGGTCATGCTGGGGATAGATTTAGGGTTTAGGGTAATGCAGTGGTGTTTGGGAAGTGTAGGGGGTCAAGCTGGGGGTAGTGTTATAGGGTTTATAGTGTTGCAGTGATGTTTGGGTAGTGTAGGGGGTTGTGCTGGGGGTACTCTTTTAGGGTTTAGGGTAGTGCAGTTGTGTTTGTGTAGTGCAGGGGCTTGTGCTGGGGATAGATTTAGGGTTTAGGGTAGTGCAGTGGTGTTTGGATAGTGTACGGGGTCATGCTGGGGGTAGTGTTATAGGGTTTAGGGTGTTGCAGTGATGTTTGGGTAGTATAGGGGGTCGTGCTACTGGTAATGTTTTAGGGTTTAGGGTAGGCTCAGTGGTGTTTGTGTAGTGTAGGGGGTCGTGCTGGGGTAGTGTTTTAGGGTTTACAGTATTGCAGTGGTGTTTGGGTAGTGTAGGGGGTAGTGCTGGGGTAGTGTTTTAGGGTTTAGGGTAGTGCAGTGATGTTTGGGTAGTGTAGGGGGTCATGCTACTGGTAATGTTCTAGGGTTTAGGGTAGGCTCAGTGGTGTTTGTGTAGTGTAGGGGGTCATTCTGGGGTAGTGTTTTAGGGTTTAGGGTATTGCGGTGGTGTTTGTGTAGTGTAGGGGGTTGTACTGGGGGTAGTGTTTTAGTGTTTAGGGTAGTGCAGTGATGTTTGGGTAGTGTGGGAGTTGTACTGGGTGTAGTGTTTAAGGGTTTAGGGTAGTTCAGTGGTGTTTGTGTAGAGTAGGGGGTCGTGCTGGGGGTAGTGTTTTACGGTTTAGGGTAGTGCAGTGGTGTTCGTGTAGTATAGGGGTAGTGTTTTAGGGTTTAGGGTACTGCCGTGGTGTTTGTGTAGTGTAGGGTGTTGTGCTGGGGTAGTGTTTTACGGTTTAGGGTAGTGCAGTGGTGTTTGTGTAGTGTAGGGGGTTGTGTTTTAGGGTTTAGCGTAGTGCAGTGGTGTTTGGGTAGTGAAGGGGGTTGTGCTGGGGGTAGTGTTTTAGAGTTTAGGGTAGTACAATGGTGTTTGTGTACTGTAGGGGTCGTGCTTGAGGTAGTGTTTTATTGTTTGGGATAGTGCAGTGGTGTTTGTGTAGTGTCCGGGATCATGCTGGGTGATAGATTTGGGGTTTAGGGTAATGCAGTGGTGTTTGGGAAGTGTGGGTGTCGTGCTGCAGGTAGTGTTTTAGGGTTTGCGGTAGTGCAGTGGTGTTTTGGTAGTGTAGGGCTTTGTGCTGGGGGTAGATTTAGGGTTTAGGGTAGTGCAGTGGTTTTTGTGTAGTGTAGGGGGTTGTTCTGGGTGTAGTGTTTAAGGGTTTAGGGTAGTTCAGTGGTGTTTGTGTAGAGTAGGGGGTCGTGCTGGGGGTAGCGTTTTACGGTTTAGGGTAGTGCAGTGGTGTTTGTGTAGTATAGGGTTAGTGTTTTAGGGTTTAGGGTAGTGCCGTGGTGTTTGTGTAGTGTAGGGTGTCGTGCTGGGGGAAGTGTTTTAGGGTTTAGGGTAGTGCAGTGGTGTTTGTGTAGTGTAGGCGGTCGTGTTTTAGGGTTTAGGGTAGTGCAGTGGTGTTTGGGTAGTGTACGGGGTCGTGCTGGGGGTAGTGTTTTGGGGTTTAGGGTAGTGCAGTTGTGTTTTGGGTAGTGAAGTGGGTCGTGCTGGGGGAAATGTTTTTGGGTTTAGGGTAGTGCAGTTGTGTTTTGGGTAGTGAAGTGGGTCGTGCTGGGGGTAGTGTTTTATTGTTTGGGATAGTGCAGTGGTGTTTGTGTAGTGTCCGGGATCATGCTGGGGATACATTTAGGCTTTAGGGTAATGGAGTGGTGTTTGGGTAGTGTAGGGGTCGTGCTGCAGGTTGTGTTTTAGGGTTTAGGGTAGTGCAGTGGTGTTTTGGTAGTGTAGGGCGTTGTGCTGGGGGTAGTGTTTTAGGGTTTTGGGTAGTGCAGCGGTGTTTGTGTAGTGTAGGGGGTCATGCTGGGGATAGATTTAGGGTTTAGGGTAATGCAGTGGTGTTTGGGTAGTGTAGGGGGTCTGCTGAAGGTAGTGTTTTAGGGTTTAGGGTAATGCAGTGGTGTTTGGGTAGTGTAGGGGGTCGTGCTGCAGGTAGTGTTTTAGGGTTTAGGGCAGTGCAGTTGTGTTTGAGTAGTGTAGGGGGTCGTGCTGCAGGTAGTGTGTTAGTGTTGATGGGAGTGCAGTGCTGTTTGTGTAGAGTACAGTGTCATGTTGGGGGTAGTGTTATAGGGTTTAGGGTGTTGCAGTGATGTTTGGGTAGTGTAGGGGGTTGTGCTGGGGGTAGTGTTTTAGGGTTTAGGGTAGTGTTGTGGTGTTTGTGTAGTGTAGGGGGTCGTGCTGGGGGTAGTGTTTTAGGGTTTAGGGTAGTGCAGTGGTGTTTGTGTAGTGTAGGGAGCCGTGTTTTAGGGTTTAGGGGAGTGCAGTGGTGTTTGGGTAGTGTAGGGGGTCGTGCTGGGGGTAGTGTTTTTGGGTTTAGGTTAGTGCAGTTGTGTTTGGGTAGTGAAGGGGGTCATGCTGTGGGTTGTTTTTTTAGGGTTTAGGGTAGTACAGGGGTGTTTGTGCACTGTAGATGTCATGCTTGGGGTAGTGTTTTAGGGTCTGGGGTAGTACAGTGGTGTTTGTATAGTGTAGGGGGTCATGCTGGAGATAGACTTAAGGTTAAGGGAAATGCAGTGGTGTTTGGGTAGTGTAGATGGTCGTGCTGCAGGTAGTGTTTTAGGGTTTAGGTTAGTGCAGTTGTGTTTGTGTAGTTTAGGGGGTCATGCTGGGGGTAGTGTTTTAGGGTTTAGGGCAGTGCAGGAGTGTTTGGGTAGTGTAGGGGGTCATGCTGGGGTTAGTGTTTTCGGGTTTAGGACAGTGCAGTGTTGTTTGTGTAGTGTAGGTGGTCCTGTTGGGTATTGTTTTTGGGTTTAGGGCAGTGTAGTGGTGTTTGGGTTGTATAGGGGGTGGTGCTGGGGGTAGTGTTGTTGCATTTAGTGTAGTGTAGTGGTGTTTGGGTATTTTAGGGTCTCATGCTGGGGGTAGATTTAGGGTTTAGGGAAGTGCAGTGGTGTTTGTGTAGTGTAGGGGGTCGCGCTGGGGGTAGTGTTTTAGGGTTTAGGGTAGTGCAGTGGTGTTTGTGTAGTGTAGGGAGCCGTGTTTTAGGGTTTAGGGGAGTGCAGTGGTGTTTGGGTAGTGTAGGGGGTCGTGCTGGGGGTAGTGTTTTTGGGTTTAGGTTAGTGCAGTTGTGTTTGGGTAGTGAAGGGGGTCATGCTGTGGGTTGTTTTTTTAGGGTTTAGGGTAGTACAGGGGTGTTTGTGCACTGTAGATGTCATGCTTGGGGTAGTGTTTTAGGGTCTGGGGTAGTACAGTGGTGTTTGTATAGTGTAGGGGGTCATGCTGGAGATAGACTTAGGGTTAAGGGAAATGCAGTGGTGTTTGGGTAGTGTAGATGGTCGTGTTGCAGGTAGTGTTTTAGGGTTTAGGTTAGTGCAGTTGTGTTTGTGTAGTTTAGGGGGTCATGCTGGGGGTAGTGTTTTAGGGTTTAGGGCAGTGCAGGAGTGTTTGGGTAGTGTAGGGGGTCATGCTGGGGTTAGTGTTTTCGGGTTTAGGACAGTGCAGTGTTGTTTGTGTAGTGTAGGTGGTCCTGTTGGGTATTGTTTTTGGGTTTAGGGCAGTGTAGTGGTGTTTGGGTTGTATAGGGGGTGGTGCTGGGGGTAGTGTTTTTGCATTTAGTGTAGTGTAGTGTAGTGGTGTTTGGGTATTTTAGGGTCTCATGCTGGGCGTAGATTTAGGGTTTAGGGAAGTGCAGTGGTGTTTGTGTAGTGTAGGGGGTCGCGCTAAGGGTAGTGTTTTAGGGTTTAGGGTAGTGCATGGTGTTTGGGTAGTGTAGGGGGTCGTGCTGGGGGTAGTGTTTTTGGGTTTAGGATAGTGCAGTTGTTTTTGGGTAGTGAAGGGGGTCATGCTGCGGGTAGTTTTTTCAGGGTTTAGGGTAGTACAATGGTGTTTGTGTACTGTAGGGGTCATGCTTGGGGCAGTGTTTTAGGGTTTGGGGTAGTGCAGTGGTGTTTGTGTAGTGGAGGGGGTCATGCTGGGGATAGATTTAGGGTTTAGGGAAATGCAGTGGTGTTTGGGTAGTGTAGGGGGTCATGCTGGGGTTAGTGTTTTAGGGTTTAGGGTAGTGCAGTGGTGTTTGTGTAGTGTAGGAGGTCATGCTCGGGGTAGTGTTTTAGGGTTTAGGGAAGTGCAGTGGTGATGTGTAGTGTAGGGGGATATGCTGGGGTAGTGTTTTAGGGTTTAGCGTAGTGCAGTGGTGTTTGTGTACTGTAAGGGGTCATACTGGGGGCAGATTTAGGGTATAGGATAGTGCAGTGGTGTTTGTGTAGTGTAGGGGGTCGTGCTGGGGGTAAGGTTTTAGGGTTTAGGGCAGTGCAGTGGTGTTTGGGCAGTGTAAGGGGATCGTGCTGGTATAAGTATTTTAGGGTTTAGGGCAGTGCAGTGGTGTTTGGGTAGTGTAGGGGGTCGTGCTGGGGGTAGTGTTTTTAGGTTTAGGTTAGTGCAGTTGTGTTTGGGTAGTGAAGGGGGTCATACAAGGGGTAGTTGTTTTTAGAGTTTAGGGTAGTGCAGTGGTGTTTGTGTACTGTAGGGGTCATGCTTGGTGTAGTGTTTTAGGGTCTGGGGTAGTGCAGTGGTGTTTGTGTAGTGTAGGGGGTCATGCTGGGGATAGACTTAGGGTTTAGGGAAATGCAGTGGTGTTTGGGTAGTGTAGGGGGTCGTGCTGCAGGTAGTGTTTTAGGGTATAGGGCAGTGCAGTGGTGTTTGTGTAGTGTAGGTGGTCATGCTGGGGGTAGTGTTTTAGGGTTTAGGGCAGTGCAGTAGTGTTTGGGTAGTGTAGGGGGTCATGCTGGGGTAAGTGTTTTAGGGTTTAGGACAGTGCAGTGGTGTTTGTGCAGTGTAGGCGGTCCTGTTAGGTATTGTTTTAGGGTTTAGGGCAGTGTAGTGGTGTTTGGGTTGTATAGGGGGTCATGCTGGGGGTAGTGTTTAGGGTTTAGGGTAGTGCAGTGGTGTTTGTGTAGTGTAGGGAGTCGTGTTTTAGGGTTTAGGGTAGTGCGGTGGTGTTTGGGTAGTGTAGGGGGTCGTGCTGGGGGTAGTGTTTTTGGGTTTAGGGTAGTGCAGTTGTGTTTGGGTAGTGAAGGGGGTCATGCTGGGGGTAGTGTTTTTGGGTTTAGGGTAGTGCAGTTGTGTTTGGGTAGTGAAGGGGGTCATGCTGGGGGTAGGTTTTTCAGGGTTTAGGGTAGTACAGTGGTGTTTGTGTACTGTAGGGCTCATGCTTGGGGCAGTGTTTTAGGGCTTGGGGTAGAGCAGTGGTGTTTGTGTAGTGGAGGGGGTCATGCTGGGGATAGATTTAGGGTTTAGGGAAATGCAGTGGTGTTTGGGTAGTGTAGGGGGTCGTGCTGCAGGTAGTGTTTTAGGGCTTAGGGCAGTGCACTGGTGTTTGTGTAGTGTAAGGGGTCATGCTGGGGATAGTGTTTTACGGTTTAGGGCAGTGCAGTAGTGTTTGGGTAGTGAAGGGCGTTGTGCTGTGGTTAGTGTTTTAGGGTTTAGGACAGTGCAGTGGTATTTCTGTAGTGTAGGTTGTCGTGTTGGGGTATTGTTTTAGGGTTTAGGGTAGTGTAGTGGTGTTTGGGTTGTATAGGGGGTTGTGCTGGGGGTAGTGTTTTAGCATTTAGGGTAGTGTAGTGGTGTTTCGGTAGTGTAGGGGGTCGCGCTGTGGTTAGAGTTTTAGGGTTTAGGGTTGTGCAGCAGTGTTTGGTTAGTGTAGGGGGTCACGCTTGGTGTAGTGTTTTAGGGTTTTGGGTAGTTCAGTGGTGTTAGTGTAGTGTAGGGGGTCATTCTGGGGGTAGTTTTTTAGGTTTTAGGGTAGTGCAGTGGTGATGTGTAGTGTAGGGGGATGTGCTGGGGTAGTGTTTTAGTGTTTAGCGTAGTGCAGTGGTGTTTGTGTACTGTAGGGGGTCATACCGGGGGTAGATTTAGGGTTTAGGATAGTGCAGTGGTGTTTGGGTAGTGTAGGGGGTCGTGCTGGGGGTAGGGTTTTAGGATTTAGGGCAGTGTAGTGGTGTTTGGGCAGTGTAAGGGATCGTGCTGGTGGAAGTGTTTTAGGGTTTGGGCAGTGCAGTGTTGTTTGGGTAGTGAAGGGGGTCGTGCTGGGAGTAGTGTTTTAGGGATTAGGATAGTGAAGTGGTGTTTTTTGTTGTGTAGGGAGTTTGTGCTGGGGGTAGATTTTGGGTTTAGGGTAGTGCAGTGGTGTTTATGTAGTGTAGGGGTTGTGTTTCAGTGTTTAGGGAAGTGCTGTGGTGTTTGGGTAGTGTATGGGGTTATGCTGGGGTAGTGTTTTAGTGTTTAGGGTAGTGCAGTGTTGTTTGTGTAGTGTACTGGGTCATGTTTTAGGGTTTAGGGTAGTGCAGTGGTGTTTGGGTAGTGCAGGGGGTTGTGCTGGGGTAGCGTTTTAGGGTTTAAGGTAGTGCAGTGGTGTTTGGGTAGTGTAGGGGGTCATGCTGGGGGCAGTGTTTTAGGGTAGTGCAGTGGTGTTTGTGTAGTGTAGGGGGTCATGCTGGGGGTAGTGTTTTAGGGTTTAGGGAAGTGCAGTGGTGATGTGTAGTGTAGGGGGATGTGCTGGGGTAGTGTTTTAGGGTTTAGCGTAGTGCAGTGGTGTTTGGGTAGTGTAGGGGGTCGTGCTGGGGGTAGGGTTTTAGGGTTTAGGGCAGTGCAGTGGTGTTTGGGCAGTGTAAGGGGATCGTGCTGGTGGAAGTATTTTAGGGTTTAGGGCAGTGCAGTCGTGTTTGGGTAGTGTAGGGGGTCGTGCTGGGGGTAATGTTAGTACAGTGGTGTTTGGGTAGTTTAGGGGGTCGTGCTGGGATCAGTGTTTTAGGGTTTAGGAAAGTGAAGTGGTGTATTTTGTTGTGTAGGGGGTTTGTGCTGGGGGTTGATTTGGGGTTTAGGGTAGTGCAGTGGTGTTTGTGTAGTGTAGGGGTCGTGTTTTAGTGTTTAGGGTAGTGCTGTGGTGTTTGGGTAGTGTATGGGGTTATGCTGGGGTAGTGTTTTAGTGTTCAGGGTATTGCAGTGTTGAATGTGTAGTGTAGGGGGTCATGTGTTAGGGTTTAGGGTAGTGCAGTGGTGTTTGGGTAGTGCAGGGGGTCGTGCTGGGGTAGTGTTTTAGGGTTTAAGGTAGTACAGTGGTGTTTGGGTAGTGTAGGGGGTCATGCTGGGGGTAGTGTTTTAGGGTTTAGGGTAGTGCAGTGGTGTTTGTGTAGTGTAGGGGGTCATGCTGGGGGTAGTGTTTTAGGGTTTAGGGTAGTGCAGTGGTGTTGGGTTGTGTAGGGGGTACTGCTGGGGGTAGTGTTTTAGGGTTTAGGGTAATGCAGTGGTGTTTGTGTAATATTGGGGTGTTAGTTCTGGGGGTAGTGTTTTAGGGTTTAGGGTAGTGCAGTGGTGTTTGGGTAGGGTAGGGGTAGTTCTGGGGGTAGTGTTTTAAGGTTTAGGGTAGTGCAGTGGTGTTTGGGTAGTGTAGAGGGTCGTGCTGGTGGTAGTGTTTTAGGATTTATGGTAGTACAGTGGTGTTTGTGTGATGTAGGGGGTCGTGCTGGGGTAAGTGTTTTAGTGTTTAGGGTATTAGAGAGGTGTTTGGGTAGTATAGGGGGTCGTCCTGGGGGTAGTGTTTTAGGGATTAGGGTAGTGCAGTTGTGTTTATGTGGTGTGGGGGGTCGTGCTGGTATAAGTGTTTTAGGGTTTAGGGTAGGGCAGTGGTGTTTTGGTAGTGTAGGATGTCGTGCTAGGGGTAGTGTTTTAGGATCTAGGGTAGTGCATTGGTGATTGTGTAGTGTAGGGGGTTGTGCTGGGGGTACTGTTTTAGGGTTTAGGGCAGTGCAGTTGTGTTTGGGTATTGTAGCGGGACGTGCTGGGGTAGTGGTTTAGGGTTTAGGGTAGTGAAGTGGTGTTTGTGTAGTGTAGGGTGTCGTACTGGGGATAGATTTATGGTTTAGGATAGTGCAAGGGTGTTTGGGTAGTGTAGGGGGTCATGCTGGGGGTAGGGTTTTAGGGTTTAGGGCAGTGCAGTGGTGTTTCGGTAGTGTAGTTGGATCGTGCTGTTGGAAGTGTTTTAGGCTTTAGGGCAGTGGTGTTTGGGTAGTGTAGGACGTCGTGCTGGGGTTAGTGTTTCAGGGCAGTGCAGAGGTGTTTGTGTAGTGTAGGGGATCGTGCTGTGGTAGTGGTTTAGGGTTTAGGGTAGTGCAGTGGTGTTTGGGTAGTGTAGGGGGTCATGCTGGGAGTAGTGTTTTAGGGTTTAGGGTAGTGAAGTGGTGATTGTGTAGTGTAGGGTGTCGTGCTGGGGTAGATTTAGGGTTTATGGTAATGCAGCGGTGTTTGTGTAGTGTTGGCGGTTGTATTTTAGGGTTTAGGGTAGTGCAGTGGTGTTTGGGTAGTGTAGGGGGTTGTGCTGGGGGTAGTGTTTTAGTGTTTAGGGTAGTGCTGTGTTGTTTGTGTAGTGTAGGGGATCATGGTTAAGGGTAGTGCAGTGGTGTTTGGGTAGTGTAGGGGGTCATGCTCGGGGTAGATTTAAGGTTTAGGGTAGTGCAGTGGTGTTTGGAAAGTGTAGGGGGTTGTGCTGGGGTTAGTGTTTTGGGGTTTAAGGCAGTGCAGTGGTGTTTGGGTAGTGTAGTGGCATCGTGCTAGGGGTAGTGTTTTAGGGTTTAGGGCAGTGCAGTGGTTTTTGGGTAGTGTAGGGGGTCATGCTGGGGGTAGTGTTTTAGGGTTTAGGGTAATGCAGTGGTGTTTGTGTAGTTTAGGGGGTCGTGCTGGGGGTAGTGTTTTAGGGTTTAGGGTAGTGTAGTGGTGTTTGTGTAGTGTAGGGGGTCGTGTTTTAGGGCAGTTCAGTGATGTTTGGGTAGTGTAGGGGGTCATGCTGGGGGTTGTGTTTTAGGGTTTAAGGTAGTGCAGTGGTGTTTGTGTAGTGTAGGGTGTCATGCTGGGGGTAGTGTTTTTAGGGTTTAGGGTAGTGCTTTGATGTTTGTGTAGTGTAGCGGGTCGTGTTTTAAGGTAGTGTAGTGGCATTTGGGAAGTGTAGGGGCTCATGCTTGGGGTAGTGTTTTAGGATTTAGAGTTGTGCAGTGGTGTTTGGGTAGTGTAGGGGGTCATGCTGGAGGTAGGGTTTTAGGGTGTAGGGTAGTGCAGTTGTGTTTGTGTAGTGTAGGGGGTCGTGCTGGGGTAGTGTTTTAGGGTTTAGGTTGGTGCAGTGGTGTTTGGGTGGATCGACAACAATAGATCTCGCCAAGCGTGCAGCGCATGCGCTGCATCGCTAGGCGAGACCTAAAAGCATTGTACCAAGATGGCTGCCAACACTTCCTGGATTGAAGTGTTATCAGCCAATTAGTGCCAAGCTCGTTCTTGTGTAGTTAGGTCCCGCCCAGATATATAAACACATTTTTCCTTTGATATCTCAAAAACTACTGAACGGATTTACACCGTTTAAGAAAAAGGTCTCTTTATGAACCAAGGGCTACCTTTTTGCCAAATTTGGTGTAATTCCGTTCAGCAGTTTCAGCTGTAACCGTGTCTAAAGTTTCCTATGGGAAAATGATTTTCCGACCTGTAGTTTTTTGAATTTTTCAGGAACTACTGAACGGATTTACTTCATTTAAAAAAAAGGTCTCTTTCTGAAACAAGGGCTACCTTTTTGCCAAATTTGGTATAATTCCATTCAGCAGTTCGAGCTGTAGCCGTGTCTGAAATTTCCAACGGGAATTAACATGGAAAAAACATGTTTTGGGACCCCCTTTTTTTCTCGGCCCCAACTTGGCAAATCACCCCAAAATTTTCAGGAAAGGAGCTGACCGGAGCATCCCACAAGTTTTGAAAATTTCACGAAGATTCGTCATTTGGCGCCAGAGTTATTGGGAAAACAAAAAACGCTTTTCCTATGGAAACTAGGTCCTAACTATAAATATCTACTGGGGACCGCCAGTAGATAATATATATATATATTCACTGAAAAAACCATAGGTTTCAGGGGTGTTATAGTTAGCTGGACTTTTCACTTGTACAAAACCATTGAAATTCCCCCGTTATAGTTAGTTCAGCTAACTATAACTCGCGCGCCCGCAATGCACTGCTGATGACGTCACATTTTACATCACTCATGACATGGTCAGTGACATCACTCATGACATCACTGATGACATCTCAAATGACATCACTGATGACATCATCCAGTGAATGTGTGTTTTTCTGAAACTTAAATATGTTTTATATATGTATATCTCAAGGTCGATGGAAGAATAAATGGGTATATAAGTGTCTAAATGGATGATTTGTTTTTGAAAACTTGATTGTGTAACTGACTGATTAAGTGTATCATAGTGAATACATGGCTTAGTGAGTAATGTTTAAATATGTAAATATCTGTATCAGTCTCTCACTTTGTGTATAAGTGGCTGCATGGGTTGGTGAGTAGCTACATGGGTGTCTATATAGGTTATTAGTTGTTTTTTTGAGTATCAGTCTGAGTGTCTGCATGGTTCGGTGGGGGGTATTACGTAGTGCATAGGTGCATGAATGAGTGACTCACTCTTTGTATGTGTTGAAGACAGCATGTGTGCAGGACTGTATGGGTGGATGAGTGTGTGTATGGGTGTGTTAGTGAGTGAATGACTGTCTCAATAGTGTCTTTATGAGTAACTACATATGTTTTAAACTAGTATATGTGACTATTGGTGTATATAAGTGAGTATATGTGAGAGTGAGAGATTGAAAGAGTTCCTGTATGAATAAGTATGTGTTTCTGTAAGTGATTGTTTAAAAGACTAAGTATGTGTAAGTTTCCGTAGAAGTAAGTGTGGTGGTGTCTGTATAACTGTATATGCAAATAAATGTATTTTTGATTCTTTATTAGCATGAGTGACTATGTGTGTGAGTAACTCTATGGATGAGTGGCATTGTGTAACAGGATGTATAGGTGTATGTGTACATATGATGAGTGAATACATGTATGAGTGACTGTATAGGACTGTTGGTGAATGAGTGGATGTGTATGTGGATCTTAGAATTACTGAAGAGGTTGTTGTAACTGGTATTGGTATGTCCATTGTTTTGAAAAGTTTAGTTTCTATTTTTGAATGTGTGTATCAAAGGTTATATTAGGGTGAGAGGAGGTCTGCCACTCTATCACAAGGATGATGTCATCAGTGATGTCATGAGTGATGTCATTTGAGATGTCATCAGTGATGTCATGAGTGATGTCACTGACCATGTCATGAGTGATGTAATATGTGACGTCATCAGCAGTGCATTGCGGGCGCGCAAGTTATAGTTAGCTGAACTAACTATAACGGGGGAATTTCAATGGTTTTGTACAAGTGAAAAGTCCAGCTAACTATAACACCCCTGAAACCTATGGTTTTTTCAGTGAATTTCTGAGGTTTTTTAAATGCTAATTCCTAACTATAACGTGCCTGAAACCTATGTTTTTTTTCTGTGAATTTCAAAGGTTTTTTAAATGCTAATTTCTAACTATGCCTACAGAGATAGGACATGTGAAGAAAGAAGAAAAAATGCACAGAAAGAAAAAAAATAAGTGCAGAAAGAAGCAACAGAAGTCCTCAAAGACGAAGAAAAGTGCAGGAAGAAGGATAACGTGCAGAAAGAACAAAAAGAAGAGCAGAAAGAAGCCTTGTTGCAAAATCATCCTGTACCCTCAACTTTTTCAGACGGATACTGGTGGTAACTGAGTCTGACTAACCAGTCCGAGAGCCAGTGCTATGTTAAAAGACACTTAGAATACAGTGAAAACACCTACATACACTAGGGAACATTATGCGTTGGGGTCCCCCTGTGATTAGCATGACCTCCTCTGTAAGCCCCTAGTATATAATAGGGCGGGGGGATTAAAACTACCTCTTAAAACATGCCACAGGGCGTTTTTGCACACGTTAACTCAGGCCCCATCCCCTCCCATCACCACTGTGTAAACACGCCCTGTGTCCGTTTTTAGTTGGGAGATTAAGTTCATTTGAATCCTGAGGGTCCCTAGGGTCCAACTAGCCCAGTAGGTACCTCCAGTAAGTGCCACAGAGCTGCGTTGCAGAGAGGTGTAAAAAGTGGCACGGCCTGGACCACCTCTCTGCAATGCAGCTCAGTGGCGCTTACTGGAAGCACTTGGTGGGCTAGTTAGCCCCCAGGGGCCCTCAGTATTGAAGGAAAATTATATCCCCAATTTAAAACGTGCCATAGTGCGTGTTTCCACACGTCACCTCAGGCCCCGTCCCCTCCCTTCACCACTGTGTAAACGCGCCCTGTGGCTGTTCTAAGTTGAGAGATTAAGTCCCCTTGAATCCTAAGGGTCCCTAGGGTCAAACTAGACCACTAGGTACCGCCAGTAAGCGCCACAGAGCTGCGTTGCAGAGAGGTGTAAAAAGGGGCTTGGCCTCAGAACACCTGTCTGCAGCGCAGCTCCCTGGTGCATACTGGAGATGCCTGTTGGGCTAGTTAGCCCTCAGGGACCCTCAGTATTGAAGAGGAATTAATTCCCCAACTTACAACTCGCCAGGGGGCGCGTTTGCAGAGTGCTGCAAGGAGGGGGCGTGGCCTCCGGCACAATGCCAGTCTTTTATTTATTTAAATTTTTTAAGAAGGGGGGCTGTGTGGTTCCCCTTCTTATTCTAATTTATTGGCCCTGATGACCCCATCCCCAAGGGCCTGTCTCCTACTTATATTTTTTTGACCCCAATCCCCAGGGCCTGCCACTGTTTTTTATTATTTTTAAAAAATATATATTTATAGACACACCTAGGATATGCTGGACAAACCGTACGTACCTATCACCATGACGATTTGCGTGATATTCATTAAAAGGCGACTATGCATACAATGAATCCACGTGGAATGTATTTACACCACTAGTGAAGCTCTGACATGTCTGATGCCCTACCGTGCCTAATCCCGGTAGACACCCTTGTCGTTTATTTATACAAACATGGGTAGCTATTGACGGGCACATTTAATACACATGCAAACCAAGCCATTCAAAGGGGATTCGACAAAAATTCGACCAAAACTATGCAAGAAACCCCCCTCACGGTTAATAAAACATACATCCACTGCCGGATGTGTAATACTTTTTATTTTACTCTCTGGAAAGGGGACGAACAACACTTGAGAGTCACAGAGCGCTCCTGGCAGAGCCCAATGCTGTGTTACACCCACCATTGCCTGCTGAGTGCCACACACCTCTGTGTTGTATTCCACTAGCTAGTGCATATGCTATGACACTCTCTAGCCCATGTACACTGTAACACCACCCCGTCAATATGTCATGCCACACTTGTCTTCGCACGGGTTATATTGCCCCATCTAACGTGCCTTCCTCGATGCCTATGTTATAACGCACAGTGCTATGCCATACATATTACAATCTGGGATCCATATCTTTGTCACAGTGCATATGCAACGTTACACTCCCCAGCACATATTTTATATTACAACTTTAGAGACTAGTTAGGTTACACAACACTGCCCTGTGCATATTACACTCCAAGGCGCATATCGCATAGCACGCGCTAGTGCCTGTGCTATCTCGCGCTCTCCAATGAATCTGTCATTGCGCACAATGTATTGCATATTATATTTCACGCCCGGTTCATCTTAAATCACATTTTTTGGTGCATAGTTTATACCATACACTATATCTAGTTTTAATTTTCAATCGTGCTCTCAGGACTATGTTCTATATAACACTGTATTCACCTACCCTTTTCACGGGCATTACATTTTGTGATAGGGGGTGGAGGGTCAGGGGGTGTTTCTGCCAAGTGAGCCCGGAGTCACAGTCACAAACGTCCTCTTCTTCCTGAATAAAAGTGAGATTATGCTACATACTTTAAGTAATTCGCACAGACACACGTTTTAAAAACAATAAAGTTCCTAATACTCGCCTTCTCTGAACAGTTAGCTTGCTGCCCCATCCCCCTCCTCCATATCCTCTGTTGTGTGAATCCATGGACTAACCTCCTCCCTCCTGCCATGCATGGTCTGATGTGCTACCACTGCCCTCAATTTAGTATGATGTACCAGTCCACTCCTCCTGCCCTCCATTGCCCAATTCTATGCCCCATCATTGACCTCCTGCTTAAACTCTGTGCTTAGCTTGCTGCCCCTATTCTCCTTCCCCCTGCCCTCCAATGTCTTTGTGTATGCCCCTGCTCCATCCTTTTTGCCCACCAAGTTCCATGGACCTGCCACTCCTATCTACTCTGAGTGTTCTGTTGAGCTGCCACTCCCCTCCCACCTGCCTAGCATTGTCAGATGACTGTAACCTGTCCCTGCCACCTCCACCCTGCCTGTCCACATGCCATGCCCCTATACTCTTCCTCCTGTCCTACATGGTCCATTGTACTGCCACACCCTTCTGCCCTCCCTGGTCTGTTGTGCTGCAACTGCTCCTCCTGCCTGCCCCGTGCGGTCTGTTGTGTGGCCCCTCCCCCTGAACTTTCTTGTCTGTACACAGGTCCTGACCCTCCCTTCTATCCTCCATCGTCCTTTGTGCATGCCCCTGCACCCTCCTTCTTGCCCATCATAGCCATTGTGCTACCACTAACCCTCCCACTTGCCATGCATGGTCTTCTGTGCTGCCATGGCCCCTCCCACCTTCCCTGTGTGGTCAGTTAGCTGCCCCTGAACCCCTCCCACCTTCCCTCCATGGTCTGTGTGTATGCCATCACAGTCTTACTGTTGCTCTTCATGGTGTGTCTTGCTTCTAGTGCCCATCCTGCCTGACCTCCATGGCTATCTTGCTGCTCCTGCCCTGCCCCCTTGCCCCCAGCCCTCTGTTTACATGTGCAGACCCCTACTCCCTCCCTCCTGGCTTGTCTGTTCCATTGTAATGCCCCTGATCCATCCCTCCTGCCCTTTATGGTCTGTTATGCTGCAGCTTTCTCTCCTGTCTGTCCATTATGGTCCTGCCTCTTGCCCCTCTGTTCTCTGTTGTCCATGTGCAAGGTCCTGTCCCCTCCCTCTTGCTTTCTATGGATTGTTGTGCTGCACTCCCATCCCGCATGCCCTGTGTGGTGTATTGTGCTGCTGCAAACCCTGATGCCTGCCCTGCAGGGTCAGTTTGGTGCACCTCTCCATGTCCCTCCTGTCCTCTGTTATCCAAGTCCATGTCCCTACCCCATTTCCTTCCATGATCCAATGTACCATACTTGCGAACATTTTGAACTTGGTAAGAGGGAGATTTTGAAAAAAAACTGGGGTATTGATTTTCCCCTTTGAGTTACATTGAAAAAGAGGAGATTGTAGACAGGAGACAGATGAAATAAAGCCCATTTGAGCTTAAAAACATTGGACGTTTCCTGGCTGAATCGGGTCTGTTGGCATGTATGGTTGTACTACCATTGCCTCTTCCTTCTGCCCACAATGGTCTATTACATTGCCACAGCCTCTCTTGCAAGTCCTGTATTGTTGGTTTGTTGCCCCTGCCCCCCTTTCCACTGCCCTCCATAGTCTGTTGTGCTGCCACGGCCCTTCCTGCCTGCTCAGTGTGGTTAAATTGTTGCCTTTGCACCCTCCTACCTGCCTTCAATTTTCAGAGTCCGTGCCCCTGGCCTCTGCCTCTCAACAGTATCCTAATGAACAACTAGATTGCTAACATTCTATATTTATTACAAAAGTGTGGAACGCCTGACGTCATCTTGATGTAATCAAAACTGTAGTACCTAGAGCATTTCCTTTAGAAATTACATATATGAGATGGTCTTATTGGCATCAAAATTATGGTTAGTGCTCTAAAAGACTAAAATAAGGACATATTTTCTGAGTTTTCAAATAGCGAGAAAGCACTTTTAAATTATTTGTTACCTTTATATTTTTTTATCCAGTTGACCACTTGATTAAATGTTGCACTTAGGGGAGAGGATGTGGTGTTACTTCCAGAACTGCAGACTTTGCAACTGGGGAACCAGGTTGGAGTTTCTGCTTCAGCTCGACATTCTGTGATTCTGGTCAAATCACTTAGTCTCCCCATGTCTACAACCAAAATGAATTTGTTCTTGTGTGATGTAACCAATGCTCATGTAAAGCACTCCAATACCTGACAAGTCTGCACTATATAACACTGCAAAAACACAAAAGAATAAGTGTTTTGCACACTTCTGTCATTGTGCTATATTTGGGCTACATCTGGGTGATTTTGGGCTACATTTGGGCTCTTTTGTCTCTGGTGGCCATCTTGGAAGATTTATTTGTTATGAAGTTTCCTAATTTCCTCATGTACTGCATTCTCCTCAGTAGGAAATGCTTTCAGTTTTTTACTTTGATTCCATCATGAAGGTATTCAGATATGTCACACATTTGCCATAAATTCTGAATGTTAGCACTCTAGTTGCTCATTAGATCACTGTAGTAAAACTACTGTTCACCATGGAAGTCTGCTCCTGGTATTAAAAGTGCATGTTTCAGTCTGCATGTCAGAATTTTTTAATGAAATAGAAGAGGATTTGAGAAGTCACTCAAAATGTGCCCTCATTTTCTTTCTTCACCATTATTCATAATTTCTATGGCAAAATGAACCCCCTCATTGTGTTACTTTTTAAATTAAATGTTAAAAGTGTTACCAGTTTATTCCAATCAAGATAGCTTCAGGTGTGCCATACTTTTGTCATAATGAAGACAGTAAGCGCTCTAGTTGTTTTTAAGAACACTCTGGGACATTCTGTCATTGGGCTATACTTGGGCTACATCTGGGTGATATTTGGGCTACATTTGGGCTCTTTTGTCTCTGGTGGCCATCTTGGCAGACTTATTTGTTATGAAGTTTCCTAATTTCCTCATTTACTGCAGTCTCCTTAGTAGGAAATACTTTCAGTTTTTTACTTTGATTCCAAAGGCATTCAGATGTGTCACACATTTGCCATAAATTCAGAATGTTAGCACTCTTTTTGCTCATTAGATCACTGTAGTAAAGCTACTGCTCACCAGGGAAAACTGCTGCTGGTATTGAAAGTGCATGTTTCAGTCTGCATGTCAGAATTTTTTAATGAAATAGAAGAGGATTTGAGAAGTCACTCAAAATGTGCCCTAATTTTTCTTTCTGCAGCACTAATCATACTTTTTATGGAAAAATGAACCCCCTCATTTTGTTCCTTTTTAAATTAAATGTTTTAAGAGTTACCACTTTAATCCAAGCAAGATGGCTTCAGGTGTGCCATACGTTTATCATAAATCGGACTGTTAGCGCTCTAGTTGTTCTTTGGAACACTCTGGGAAGCTGAAGTAGAACACAAAGGAATCAACTGACAGTCTCTGCCCTTGTTGGATGTACATGTTTTACTGAGAATGTCAGACTTCATTCTCACATGACTGAGAAAGATAATGTGAATTTACAGAAAATAGGCTCTCAGTTTAGCTTATAGATCACCTTCCAAACCTCTGTGGGAAAAGCATGAGAAGATATTTTTCTCTCAATCATGATATTCCAGCAGAAGGCTTTTTCACATGGTGAAATCACCTTAGAACATACCACAATTCCTAAAATGAGTATGGTACCATCAAAAAATGATTTATAATGTAACTAAAGTCTTAAAACCTTCTATTAACTGCAATGCTTTTTAATGAGGTGCTATCATGTATATTGCTCCCAAGATGGCTGCCAACACTTCTTGGATGAAGTGCTGACAGCCAATCAGATCTCAGGATGAGATGTGTGGTTAGGCTCCGCCCACATATATATATGATTTTGCTTTTGATTTTCTCAGGAACTACTGAACAGATTGACACCAGACCTGCAAAAGGCACATCCCTGACCTGAGGACTACCTCTCTGCCAAATTTCAAGTAATTCCGTTCAGCCGTTCGGGCTGTACCTTGGACTAAAGGTCCCTATGGAAAATTGCATGGGGAAAACGCGTTTTGGGACCCCCCTTTTTTCTCAGCCCCCGCTTCACGAATCGCCCCGAGACATTCAGGGTAGGAGCGGAGCGGAGCGCCCCACCTATTTTGAAAATTTCGCGAGGATTCGTCGCGGATTTCCTATGGAAACACGGTCCTAACTATAACTATCTACTGGCGACCGCTAGTAGATAATATGTCTATATATATCTGTCTATATATATATATATATTCACTGAAAAAACCATAGGTTTCAGGGGTGTTATAGTTAGCTGGACTTTTCACTTGTACAAAACCATTGAAATTCCCCCGTTATAGTTAGTTCAGCTAACTATAACTCGCGCGCCCGCAATGCACTGCTGATGACGTCACATATTACATCACTCATGACATGGTCAGTGACATCACTCATGACATCACTGATGACATCTCAAATGACATCACTGATGACATCACTGATGACATCATCCTTGTGATAGAGTGGCAGACCTCCTCTCACCCTAATATAACCTTTGATACACACATTCAAAAATAGAGACTAAAATTTTCAAAACAATGGACATACCAATACCAGTTACAACAACCTCTTCAGTAATTCTAAGATCCACATACACATCCACTCATTCACCAACAGTCCTATACAGTCACTCATACATGTACTCACTCATCATATGTACTCATACACCTATACATCCTGTTACACAATGCCACTCATCCATAGAGTTACTCACACACATAGTCACTCATGCTAATAAAGAATCAAACATACATTTACTTGCATATACAGTTATACACACACCACCATACTTACTTCTACGGAAACTTACACATACTTAGTCTTTTAAACAATCACTTATAGAAACACATACTTATTCATACAGGAACTCTTTCAATCTCTCACTCTCACATATACTCACATATATACACCAATAGTCACATATACTAGTTTAAAACATATGTAGTTACTCATAAAGACACTATAGAGACAGTCATTCACTCACTAACACACCCATACACACACTCATCCACCCATACAGTCCTGCACACATGCTGTGTTCAACACATACAGTGAGTCACTCATTCATGCACCTATGCACTACGTAATACCCCCCACCGAACCATGCAGACACTCAGACTGATACTCAAAAAACCAACTAATAACCTATATAGACACCCATGTAGCTTCTCACCAACCCATGCAGCCACTTATACACAAAGTGAGAGACTGATACAGATATTTACATATTTAAACATTACTCACTAAGCCATGTATTCACTATGATACACTTAATCAGTCAGTTACACAATCAATTTTTCAAAAACAAATCATCCATTTAGACACTTATATACCCATTTATTCTTCCATCGACCTTGAGATATACATATATAAAACATATTTAATTTTCAGAAAAACACACATTCACTGGATGATGTCATCAGTGATGTCATCAGTGATGTCATTTGAGATGTCATCAGTGATGTCATGAGTGATGTCACTGACCATGTCATGAGTGATGTAATATGTGACGTCATCAGCAGTGCATTGCGGGCGCGCGAGTTATAGTTAGCTGAACTAACTATAACGGGGGAATTTCAATGGTTTTGTACAAGTGAAAAGTCCAGCTAACTATAACACCCCTGAAACCTATGGTTTTTTCAGTGAATTTCTGAGGTTTTTTAAATGCTAATTCCTAACTATAACGTGCCTGAAACCTATGGTTTTTTCTGTGAATTTCAAAGGTTTTTTAAATGCTAATTTCTAACTATGCCTACAGAGATAGGACATGTGAAGAAAGAAGAAAAAATGCACAGAAAGAAACAAAAGAAGTGCAGAAAGAAGCAACAGAAGTCCTCAAATACGAAGATAAGTGCAGGAAGAAGGATAACGTGCAGAAAGAACAAAAAGAAGAGCAGAAAGAAGCCTTGTTGCAAAATCATCCTGTACCCTCAACTTTTTCAGACGGATACTGGTGGTAACTGAGTCTGACTAACCAGTCCTAGAGCCAGTGCTATGTTAAAAGACACTTAGAATACACCTACATACACTAGAGAACATTATGCGTTGGGGGTCCCCCTGTGATTAGCATGACCTCCTCTGTAAGCCCCTAGTATATAATAGGGCATGGGGATTAAAACTACCTCTTAAAACAGGCCACAGGGCGTTTTTGCACACGTTAACTCAGGCCCCGTCCCCTCCCTTTACCACTGTGTAAACAAGCCCTGTGTCCATTTTTAGTTGGGAGATTAAGTTCATTTGAATCCTGAGGGTCCCTAGGGTCCAACTAGCCCACTAGGTACCTCCAGTAAGTGCCACAGAGCTGCGTTGCAGAGAGGTGTAAAAAGTGGCACGGCCTGGACCACCTCTCTGCAATGCAGCTCAGTGGCGCTTACTGGAAGCACTTGGTGGGCTAGTTAGCCCCCAGGGGCCCTCAGTATTGAAGGGAAATTATATCCCCAATTTAAAACGTGCCATAGTGCGTGTTTGCACACGTCACCTCAGGCCCCGTCCCTCCCTTCACCACTGTGTAAACGCGCCCTGTGGCTGTTCTAAGTTGAGAGATTAAGTCCCCTTGAATCCTAAGGGTCCCTAGGGTCAAACTAGACCACTAGGTACCTCCAGTAAGCGCCACAGAGCTGCGTTGCAGAGAGGTGTAAAAAGGGGCTTGGCCTCAGAACACCTGGCTGCAGCGCAGCTCCCTGGCGCATACTGGAGATGCCTGTTGGGGGCGCGTTTGCAGAGTGCTGCACGGAGGGGGCATGGCCTACGGCACGATGCCAGTCTTTTATTTATTTTAGTTTTTTAAGAAGGGGGGCTGTTTGGTTCCCCTTCTTATTCTAATTTATTGGCCCTGATGACCCCATCCCCCAGGGCCAGTCTCCTAATTATATTTTTTTGACCCCAATCCCCAGGGCCGGCCACTGTTTTTTATTATTTTTAAAAAATATATATTTATAGACACACCTAGGACATGCTGGACAAACCGTACGTACCTATCACCATGACGATTTGCGTGATATTCATTAAAAGGCGACTATGCATGCAATGAATCCACGTGGAATGTATTTACACCACTAGTGAAGCTCTGACATGTCTGATGCCCTACCGTGCCTAATCCCGGTAGACACCCTTGTCGTTTATTTATACAAACATGGGTAGCTATTGACGGGCACATTTAATACACATGCACACCAAGCCATTCAAAGGGGATTCGACAAAAATTCGACCAAAACTATGCAAGAAACCCCCCTCACGGTTAATAAAACACACATCCGGATGTGTAATACTTTTTATTTGACTCTCTGGAAAGGGGACGAACATCACTTGAGAGTCACAGGGCGCTCCTGACAGAGCCCAATGCTGTGTTACACCCACCATTGCCTGACGAGTGCCACACACCTCTGTGTTGTATTCCACTAGCTAGTGCATATGCTATGACACTCTCTAGCCCATGTGCACTGTAACACCACCCCGTGAATATGTCATGCCACACTTGTCTTCGCACGGGTTATATTGCCCCATCTAACGTGCCTTCCTCGATGCCTATGTTATAACGCACAGTGCTATGCCATACATATTACAATCTGGGATCCATATCTTTGTCACAGTGCATATGCAACGTTACACTCCCCAGCACATATTTTATATTACAACTTTAAAGACTAGTTAGGTTACACAACACTGCCCTGTGCATATTACACTCCAAGGCGCATATCGCATAGCACGCGCTAGTGCCTGTGCTATCTCGCACTCTCCAATGAATCTGTCATTGCGCACAATGTATTGCATATTATATTTCACGCCCGGTTCATCTTATATCACACTTTTTGGTGCATAGTTTATACCATACACTATATCTAGTTTTCATTTTCAATCGTGCTCTCAGGACTATGTTCTATATAACACTGTGTTCACCTACCCTTTTCACAGGCATTACATTTTGCGATAGGGGGTGGAGGGTCAGGGGGTGTTTCTGCCAAGTGAGCCTGGAGTCACAGTCACAAACGTCCTCTTCTTCCTGAATAAAAGTGAGATTATGCTGCATACTTGTTCATATTTTAAGTAGTTCGCACAGACACAATGTTTTAAAAACAATAAAGTTCCTAATACCCGCCTTCTCAGAACAGTTAGCTTGCTGCCCCATCCCCTTCCTCCCTATCCTCTGTTGTGTGAATCCATGGACTAGCCTCCTCCCTCCTGCCATGCATGGTCTGATGTGCTGCCACTGCCCTCAATTTAGTATGATGTACCAGTCCACTCCTCCTGCCCTCCATTGCCCAATTCTATGCCCCATCATTGACCTCCTGCTTAAATTCTGTGCTTAGCTTGCTGCCCCTATTCTCCTTCCCCCTGCCCTCCGATGTCTTTGTGCATGCCCCTGCTCCATCCTTTTTGCCCACCATGTCCCATGGACCTGCCACTCCTATCTACTCTGAGTGTTCTGTTGAGCTGCCACTCCCCTCCCACCTGCCTAGCATTGTCAGATGACTGTAACCTGTCCCTGCCACCTCCACCCTGCCTGTCCACATGCCATGCCCCTATCCTCTTCCTCCTGTCCTACATGGTCCATTGTACTGCCACACCCTTCTGCCCTCCCTGGTCTGTTGTGCTGCAACTGCTCCTCCTGCCTGCCCCGTGTGGTCTGTTGTGAGGTCCCTTCCCCTGAACTTTCTTGTCTGTGCACAGGTCCTGACCCTCCCTTCTATCCTCCATCGTCCTTTGTGCATGCCCCTCCACCCTCCTTCTTGCCCATCATAGCCATTGTGCTGCCACTAACCCTCCCACTTGCCATGCATGGTCTTCTGTGCTGCCATGGCCCCTCCCACCTTCCCTGTGTGGTCAGTTAGCTGCCCCTGACCCCCTCCCACCTTCCCTCCATGGTCTGTGTGTATGCCATCACAGTCTCACTGTTGCTCTTCATGGTGTGTCTTGCTTCTAGTGCCCATCCTGCCTGACCTCCATGGCTATCTTGCTGCTCCTGCCCTGCCCCCTTGCCCCCAGCCCTACTCCCTCCCTCCTGGCTTGTCTGTTCCATTGTAATGCCCCTGATCCGTCCCTCCTGCCCTTTATGGTCTGTTATGCTGCAGCTTTCTCTCCTGTCTGTCCATTATGGTCAGCTAGCTACCATTGCCTCTTGCCCCTCTGTTCTCTGTTGTCCATGTGCATGGTCCTGTCCCCTCCCTCTTGCTTTCTATGGATTGTTGTGCTGCACTCCCGTCCTGCATGCCCTGTGTGGTGTATTGTGCTGCTGCAAACCCTGATGCCTGCCCTGCAGGGTCAGTTTGGTGCACCTCTCCATGTGCCTCCTGTCCTCTGTTATCCAAGTCCATGTCCCTATCCCATTTCCTTCCATGATCCAATGTACCATACTTGCGAACATTTTGAACTTGGTAAGAGGGAGATTTTGAAAAAAAACTGGGGTATTGATTTTGCCCTTTGAGTTACATTGAAAAAGAGGATATTGTAGACAGGAGACAGATCAAATAAAGCCCATTTGAGCTTAAAAACATTGGACGTTTCCTGGCTGAATCGGGTCTGTTGGCATGTATGGTTGTACTACCATTGCCTCTTCCTTCTGCCCACAATGGTCTATTACATTGCCACAGCCTTGAAGGAGGGTAGATTTTGTATCACAGGGGCCCCCTGGCCCGTTCTGTCCACACCTGAAGTATGAGACCCTTGTCCTTGCCCTGCCAGCTGCATTTGTAGGCCGTATTAAATTGACCAGCGGGTCCTGTGTTGCTATATATTTATCCTGAGACATCCTTACCACTCAGCCAGCATAAAACCCCTGTGTAGGCCCTTCTGTTCAATATGTAGGCCTCTTTGTTAAATTGACCATAGCTCTGCAATTTTAGTGTATAGCAGTCTGAAGGCAGGTCTGCGAGGCCTTCTGCTCCAAACTAGTAGCCCCCACCCTACCCGAGTGCTCCGTGCTCGGTATCAAAGTTCAACATCCCCCTGAAGCTGTCGACATACAGTAGGCTGCATCCTGGACTGGTACTTGCTTCCTGGGCAGGTTTCCCGCTTTTAAGGAAGTGGCAACCGCAGAGCGTCAAGTTAGGAGAACTGATGAAATTTTATACATGAATATATTGAATTCCCGTACAATACCCATTATTTTCTGCTTGCTCTATGGAACTTACGATAAGCGATTGGCCTGAGAGACTGACCTTTTCACCCAGTCCATTGTCAGCATTAAGTGGGTAAATGACGAAATGTCTGGTAAAATCTGCAGACGAAGCTTTTGGGTAGCATACGTAGGTAGATGTAGCGTGCAAAGGAGCCCACAAAATGATATAAAAAGGGAGCACCCACAGATATCGACGGACTACCTCGCCGTCTGTATGTAGGTTAACAGGCAGTGCAGGTTTTCCCCAAGAGCTGGGAGCTCTTGTCTTCCTTTGCTTAAAATGTCTTGCTCTGCTTTGCGTATCTTATTCTATTTTACCTATATGAAATGTCATGTTCTGTTTAACCATTGTTCTCTTTACTTTTGCATTTAAAAGATTTTGTATTGTAATTGCAGGAATGCTTGCTCTAAGAGTAAACGTGAGTGTTCCTAGGTAACATTTTCCTTGGTGTAACTTGTTTCTCATGATGCATTTATAGATGTGTTTTCTCTCTCTCTCTGTCAGTACATTAATTGAGATACAGAGAATATCATGACAGCTGTATGATTATCTGGATTCTGTATTTTGTACTTTGTCTCTATTCTGCGGTTTCTTTGAAGTTGCATCTTCTCATTAAACTGCCATTGTATTCTGCCTCCAATTCCATGTCTCATATGTCTGTTTTCTTCATTTTTGGAGCAAGCGTTCCTAGGCACCCCGGCTCAAATTAAGGTGCCCCTTTTGTCCCTGACTCACTCTCCTGCTCAGTTCTGTGGTGGCTCCCGGGGATCTGGGGACCGCCCCTAGCTTCCTTGACCCGTAATAGATCTTCCCTCCAACAGCCTCTCTTGCAAGTCCTGTATTGTTGGTTTGTTGCCCCTGCCCCCCTTTCCACTGCCCTCCATAGTCTGTTGTGCTTCCACGGCCCTTCCTGCCTGCTCAGTGTGGTTAAATTGTTGCCTTTGCACCCTCCTACCTGCCTTCAATTTTCAGAGTCCGTGCCCCTGGCCTCTGCCTCTCAACAGTATCCTAATGAACAACTAGATTGCTAACATTCTATATTTATTACAAAAGTGTGGAACGCCTGACATCATCTTGATGTAATCAAAACTGTAATACCTAGAGCATTTCCTTTAGAAATTACATATATGAGAGGGTCTTATTGGCATCAAAATTATGGTTAGTGCTCTAAAAGACTAAAATAAGGACATATTTTCTGAGTTTTCAAATAGCGACAAAGCACTTTTAAATTATTTGTTATCTTTATGTTTTTTATCCAGTTGACCACTTGATTAAATTTTGCACTTAGGGGAGAGGATGTGGTGTTACTTCCAGAACTGCAGACTTTGCAACTGGGGAACCAGGTTGAAGTTTCTGCTTCAGCTCGACATTCTGTGATTCTGGTCAAATCACTTAGTCTCCCCATGTCTACAACCAAAATGAATTTGTTCTTGTGTGATGTAACCAATGCTCATGTAAAGCACTCCAATACCTGACAAGTCTGCACTATATAACACTGCAAAAACACAAAATAATAAGTGTTTTGCACACTTCTGTCATTGGGCTATATTTGGGCTACATCTGGGTGATTTTGGGCTACATTTGGGCTCTTTTGTCTCCGGTGGCCATCTTGGGAGATTTATTTGTTATGAAGTTTCCTAATTTCCTCATGTACTGCAGTCTCCTCAGTAGGAAATGCTTTCAGTTTTTTACTTTGATTCCATCATGAAGGTATTCAGATATGTCACACATTTGCCATAAATTCAGAATGTTAGCACTCTAGTTGCTCATTAGATCACTGTAGTAAAACTACTGCACCATGGAAGTCTGCTCCTGGTATTAAAAGTGCATGTTTCAGTCTGCATGTCAGAATTTTTTAATGAAATAGAAGAGGATTTGAGAAGTCACTCAAAATGTGCCCTCATTTTCTTTCTTCAGCATTAATCATAATTTCTATGGCAAAATGAACCTCCTCATTGTGTTCCTTTTTAAATTAAATGTTTTAAGTGTTACCAGTTTATTCCAATCAAGATGGCTTCAGGTGTGCCATACTTTTGTCATAATGAAGACAGTAAGCGCTCTAGTTGTTTTTAAGAACATTCTGGGACATTCTGTCATTGGGCTATACTTGGGCTACATCTGGGTGATATTTGGGCTTCATTTGGGCTCTTTTGTCTCTGGTGGCCATCTTGGGAGACTTATTTGTTATGAAGTTTCCTAATTTCCTCATTTACTGCAGTCTCCTCAGTAGGAAATACTTTCAGTTTTTTACTTTGATTCCATCAAGAAGGCATTCAGATGTGTCACACATTTGCCATAAATTCAGAATGTTAGCACTCTTTTTGCTCATTAGATCACTGTAGTAAAGCTACTGCTCACCAGGGAAAACTGCTGCTGGTATTGAAAGTGCATGTTTCAGTCTGCATGTCAGAATTTTTTAATGAAATAGAAGAGGATTTGAGAAGTCACTCAAAATGTGCCCTAATTTTTCTTTCTGCAGCACTAATCATACTTTTTATGGAAAAATGAACCCCCTCATTTTGTTCCTTTTTAAATTAAATGTTTTAAGAGTTACCACTTTAATCCAAGCAAGATGGCTTCAGGTGTGCCATACGTTTATCATAAGTAGGACTGTTAGCGCTCTAGTAGTTCTTTGGAACACTCTGGGAAGCTGCAGTAGAACACAAAGGAATCAACTGACAGTCTCTGCCCTTGTTGGATGTACATGTTTTACTGAGAATGTCAGACTTCATTCTCACATGACTGAGAAAGATAATGTGAATTTACAGAAAATATGCTCTCAGTTTAGCCTATAGATCACCTTCCAAACCTCTGTGGTAAAAGCATGAGAAAATATTTTTCTCTCAATCATGATATCCCAGCAGAAGGCTTTTTCACATGGTAAAATCACCTTAGAACATACCACAATTCCTAAAATGAGTATGGTACCATCAACAAATGATTTATAATGTAACTAAAGTCTTAAAACCTTCTATTAACTGCAATGCTTTTTAATGAGGTGCTATCATGTATATTGGTCCCAAGATGGCTGCCAACACTTCTTGGATGAAGTGCTGACAGCCAATCAGATCTCAGGATGAGATGTGTGGTTAGGCTCCGCCCACATATATATATGCTTTTAAATGCTATTTTCTCAGGAAATACTGAACAGATTTACACCAAACCTACAAAAGGCACTTCCTTGACCTTATGGCTACCTCTCTGCCAAATTTCAAGTAATTCTGTTCAGCCGTTCGGGCTGTAGCTGTGTCTAAAGGTCCTATGGAAAAATGCATGGGGAAAACGCGTTTTGGGACCCCCCTTTTTTCTCAGCCCCCGCTTGACGAATCCCCCCGAGACTTTCAGGGTAGGAGCGGAGCGTAGCGCCCCACCTATTTTGAAAAATTCGCGAGGATTCGTCGACCGGCGCCAAAGTTATTCAAAATAGAATGTTGCGGATTTCCTATGGAAACAGGGTCCTAACTATAACTACCTACTGGCGACCGCCAGTAGGTAATATATATATATATTCACTTAAAAAACCATAGGTTTCACACATGTTATAGTTAGCTGGACATTTCACTCGTAAAAAACCAATGAAATTCCCCCTTTATAGTTAGTGCAGGCAACTATAACTCACGCGACCGCAATCCTCTGCTGATGATGTCAGATATTACATCACTGTATTTAGACACTTATTTACCCATGTCTTCTTCCATTAATCTTTAGCTATACATATATTACAAATATTTATTTTTCATAAAGACACATATGTCATCAGTGATGTAATATCTGACGTCATCAGCAGAGGATTGCGGTCGCGTGAGTTATAGTTGCCTGCACTAACTATAACGGGGAAATTTCATTGATTTTTTATGAGTGAAATGTCCAGCTAACTATAACATGTGTGAAACCTATGGTTTTTTAAGTGAATTTGCAAGGTTTTTTAAATGCTAATTCGTAACTATAACGTGTGTGAAACCTATGGTTTTTTCAGTGAATTTGTACGTTTTTTTAAATGCTAAGTTATGTATTTATAATGTGTTTTTTTTTCAGGTTTTTCACCGTGCGCGCACCGTGCTCGCGCGGAGCGCTTCGCGCACCGTGCGCGCGCTGTGGGCGCTCGGTGCACTTCGCGCACTGAGCGATTTAAAAAAAAAAATACATTGTTTTTTTCTACCTTGGGGGTCCTTCTGTGACCCCCTGACCAAGGCTAGGGGTTCAGGAACTGTCCACTCTGCCCCCTTTTCACGTTCTCCGCCTTTGTTTTTCACCTGCTCAGACTGCGAGAGGCAACATGGCAGCCGACACTTCCTGGTTTCGACCGATTCGAATGTTTACTGACATCTAACAACCAATCAGAATTGCGCTCGCGCACGGCAGGGTGCGCGCACAGTGCGCGCACGGTGCGCGCGTATAGATATTGATATGCTTTTAAATGCTATTTTCATAGGAAATACTGAACAGATTTACACCAGACCTGCAAAAGGCACTTCCTTGACCTTATGGCTACCTCTCAGCCAAATTTCACGTAATTCTGTTCAGCCGTTCGGGCTGTAGCTGCGACTAAAGGTCCTATGGAAAAATGCATGGGGAAAACGCGTTTTGGGACCCCCCCTTTTTCTCGGCCCCCACTTGACGAATCACCCGAGACTTTCAGGGTAGGAGCTGAACGGAGCGCCCCATTTGGTTTGAAAATTTCGCGAGGATTCGTCAACCGGCGCCAAAGTTATTCTAAATAGAATTTTGAGATTTCCTATGGAAACTAGGTTGTAACTATAACTATCTACTGGCGACCGCCAGTAGATAATATATATTCTATTGGGAATATCTTTGGCGCCGATTGATGAATCTTCGCGAAATTTTCCAAACTTTTGGCCAGCTCCGCTCCGCTCCTACCCTGAAAGTGTTGCGGTGATCCGTGAAGCGGGGGCTGAGAAAAAAGGGGGTCCCAAAACGCGTTTCCCCATGCAATTTCCCATAGGATCTGTTGTTGCAGCTACAGCCTGAACCACTGAACGGAGTGACACCAAATTTGGAAAGAGGTAGTCCTCAGTTCGGACTCGTGCCTTTTGCATATTTGGTGTGAATCTGTTCAGTAGTTCCTGAGAAAATTGCATTTAAAAGCACATACATATCTATAGCCGCGCAACGTCCTCGCACCGTACGCGCACGGTGCGCGCACCCTAACGTGGTCGAGCGTAATTTTGATTGGTGGATTCATGACAGTCAACATTCTAATCGGTCGAAATCAGGAAGTGTCGGCCGCCATTTTGTGTGTTGTGTGTGTGACAGGGAAAAAGAAAGGTGGAGAACGTGAAAAGGGGGCAGGGTAGAGAGTTCCTGACCCCCTAGCTTTTGTCAGGGGGTCCCTGAAGGACCCCGAAGGGTGAAAAAAACATTTTATTTTTTTTCAAAAACCACGGGGTGCGCGCACGGTGCGCGCACCCCCAGCCGCCATTTTGAGTTTTAGAGGTAGAAGAGAGCTAAAAACACAAGTAGAGAACGTGAAAAGTGGGCAGGGTAGAGAGTCCCTGACCCCCTAGGCCTTCTCATGGGGACCATGAAAGACCTCTTAGGTCTCAAAAAAAAAAAAACTTTTAAAAAATATCGCGGGGTGCGCGCACGGTGGCAAAAAAAACATTAAAAAAATAGATTAAAAAATCAAGTTTAAGTGTTTAGATGTTGGTTGGCTCTAAAAAGAGCCATTGTGTTCATTGAGTGTTTTTTGATACCTACAAGTAAGTACCGATGCAGAGTCTAAAGTTCAAGAGGAAGACTCTGTTGCCTTCATCTGTGAAATGAACACCGTCTCCTCTATAAATGCCTTGCATGTTGTAACGCAAGTTGTTGTGGTATATAGAACCCATACCATAGTCTCTGAGGAAAGCAGAAACAGACTTATTGACGTGCATTCTTGCTTTGTCAATCTGCGGACAATATTGGTTGGACCAATTCCACTTTTGCCTTTGGCATATATTAGAATATACAAAGGTAGTTTGTGGAAAAAGTGACATCAATTGCACAAAGGTGTCCTTAACAAGCATTTCCAGACCTACCCCAGTTAAAGTGCCTAGGTCATTTCCACCACAGTGCACAATTATAAGGTCAGGCTGTGGAAGATGTAGAAAAGATTTCACCAAAGGCATTAATTGGTGCCACGTTAACCCTCTCTGACCAATCCATTAAATGTCTACATTTGGCAAAGCAAGGTCTTTGAAAATACCTCTTTTTTCTGCATACTTTTCACTCCAGAAGACATAGCTATGACCTACAATCCACACTGTGAACATCTTTCAAGGAGATCTGGATGCACTCAGAATGTGTCTTTCAGTAGAATGGCAATATGAAAAGAAAGATAGTTGTAAAATGGAGGCTTACATACTTTTTTTTTAATAAAAAGAACTCATTGGCTGTTTCACACCATTCTACACTAAAAACTAGGCTGTATGGTTACATTTTAAAAAGCATGTTTTGTATTGGTTCAGAAAAATGTGTTCCCACAGAACATTACTTTGGATTTGCTGTTAGGTTTGAAAAGTCAAGCACTCTTGCTCTTTGGATTAGAAACATTGTGTGCTGAACTTCTGACCTCTCTGCTCACACCAGTGTTCCATGACCTGTTGCTATGGTAGAAAGCAGAAGTCATGTTGGGGGTAGAGATCATTTGGAAAGGGTTGAAATTTGCAACCAATAGAAATATGTGTTTCCATTTGAAAAAATGTGGGAAGCACTGTGATTTGAAGTTAACATGTATATGTGTGAAAAAAGAGAGGGAAACATTGCCATTTACTGGTTCTGCTGAGAGGTGTACAGTTCAGAGATTCTGGCTCTGATAATCTACTGTGTGAGTGCCACATTTCTTTCTCAACTAACTACTTTTAAAGGTGAGTTATGAATTTGAGAGGGGATGTATGTGGTGCATATTATTAAAAAAAATGTAAATGAGATTCTTGTTTTAAAGTTGTGCTTTACATTTTATGTTTTGGGAGATATTTAACTGCCTTGAACTTGTCAGATATTATGGAGTATGTCTTCACCATAAGTAAAGGTGTACTGGTATCACCCAGGAATATTGTTTTCTGCCTAGAATCACACCATGAGTCTGTGTGCACAAAGGAATTGTTGTCAGAGATTTAATTTGTGGTGGTCTGGTTCTGTAAGACTTGCATTCGTAGGAAAGGGGCAGCTTGTTTTGTTGAAGTGTGATGGCTAGCATTCAGCACAAATCAATATCTCACAAAATAGAGGCAAATGCTAACACATTTGAAAACAACAGGGTAGATTTTCCTTCCACTCCTGCCATGGGTGAGGTAGATCCTACATGTTCAAAACTGCAACTAACCCTTACCCCACATGTACTCTTACATACATCTGTGCAGTCTTCATGCAGTTCTGCAAGCGTCAATGCAGATCTCTCTTGCACCTGACAATACACAGTCTCCAGAAGCACGCTCTTAGCACACAGACAGTTGCTTCTCCTGCACTCCCATGCAAAGTATTCAGCACTGTGTGGTATTTTAGATAGTAGTGTGTAACGCTAACACATTCAATGTCACCAAGGCTCATTTCCTTTGCTCTAGTCTAATCACTCACTCAGGTTCCACATGCTCATGCTCTCAAGTAGCTGTTAGGACAGGTGCTCTTTTCTGTCTCTCTAAACTATAAGGAAAATGAGTCAGGCTCTTACAGTATTTATCACTTGCAAAACCACAGTGGTAAAAGTGCTTTGAAATTGCCAATGAAAAATCTTTTCTGCCTAGAATCACACCATGAGTCTGTGTGCACACAGCAATTTGTTGTCAGAGATTTAATTTGTGTTGGTCTGGTTCTGTAAGACTTGCATTTGTAGGAAAGGGGCAGATTGTTTTCTTGAACTGTGATGGTTTGCATTCAGCAGAAATCACTATCTCACAAATGAGAGGCAAATGCTAACACATTTGAAAACAACAGGGTAGATTTTCCTTCCACTGCTGCCATGGGTGAGGTAGATCCTACATGTTCTAAACTGCAATTAACCCTTACCCCACATGTACTCTTACATACATGTGTGCAGTCTTCATGCAGTTCTGCAAGTGTGCATGCAGATCTCTCTTGCACCTGACAATACACAGTCTCCAGAAGCACGCTCTTATCACACAGGCATTTGCTTCTCCTGCACTCCCTTGCTAAGTATTCAGCACTGTGTGGTATTTTAGATAGTAGTGTGTAACGCTAACACATTCAATGTCACCAAGGCTCATTTCCATTGCTCTAGTCTAATTACTCACTCAGGATCCACATGCTCATGCTCTCAAGTAGCTGTTAGGACATGTGCTCTTTTCTGCCTCTCTAAACTATAAGGAAAATGTGTCAGGCTCTTACAGTAATTATCACTTGCAAAACCACAGCGGTAAATGTGCTTTGAAATTGCCAACGAAAAATCGTTTTCTGCCGAGAATCACACCATGAGTCTGTGTGCACACAGGAATTTGTTGTCAGAGATTTAATTCGTGTTGGTCAGGTTCTGTAAGACTTGCATTCATAGGAAAGGGGCAGCTTGTTTTCTTGAACTGTGATGGTTTGCATTCAGCAGAAATCACTATCTCACAAATGAGAGGCAAATGCTATCACATTTAAAAACAACAGGGTAGATTTTCCTTCCAGTCCTGCCATGGGTGAGGTAGATCCTACATGTTCAAAACTGCAATTAACCCTTACCCCACATGAACTCTTACATACATCTGTGCAGTCTTCATGCAGTTCTGCAAGTGCCCATGCAGATTTCTCTTGCACCTGACAATACACAGTCTCCAGAAGCACGCTCTTAACACACAGGCAGTAGCTTCTCCTGCACTCCCATGCTAAGTATTCAGCACTGTGTGGTATTTTAGACAGTAGTGTGTAACGCTAACACATTCAATGTTACCAAGGCTCATTTCCTTTGCTCTAGTCTAATCACTCACTCTGGTTCCACATGCTCATGCTCTCAAGTAGCTGTTAGGACATGTGCTCTTTTCTGCCTCTCTAAACTATAAGGAAAATGTGTCAGGCTCTTACAGTAATTATCACTTGCAAAACCACAGCGGTAAATGTGCTTTGAAATTGCCAATGAAAAATCGTTTTCTGCCTAGAATCACACCATGAGTCTGTGTGCACACAGAAATTTCTTGTCAGAGATTTAATTCGTGTTGGTCAGGTTCTGTAAGACTTGCATTTGTAGGAAAGGGGCAGCTTGTTTTCTTGAACTGTGATGGTTTGCATTCAGCAGAAATCACTATCTCACAAATGAGAGGCAAATGCTAACACATTTGAAAACAACAGGGTAGATTTTCCTTCCCGTCCTGCCATGGGTCAGGTAGATCCTACATGTTCAAAACTGCAATTAACCCTTACCCCACATGTACTCTTACATACATCTGTGCAGTCTTCATGCAGTTCTGCAAGCGTCCATGCAGATCTCTCTTGCACATGACAATACACAGTCTCCAGAAGCACGCTCTTAGCACACAGACAGTTGCTTCTCCTGCACTCCCATGCAAAGTATTCAGCACTGTGTGGTATTTTAGATAGTAGTGTGTAATGCTAACACATTCAACGTCACCAAGGCTCATTTCCTTTGCTCTAGTCTAATCACTCACTCAGTTTCCACATGCTCATGCTCTCAAGTAGTTCTTAGGACATGTGCTGTTTTCTGCCTCTCTAAACTATAAGGAAAATGTGTCAGGCTCTTACAGTAATTATGACTTGCAAAACCACAGCGGTAAATGTGCTTTGAAATTGCCAATGAAAAATCGTTTTCTGCCTAGAATCCCAGCATGAGTCTGTGTGCACACAGGAATTTGTTGTCAGAGATTTAATTTGTGTTGGCCTGATTCTGTAAGACATGCATTCGTAGGAAAGGGGCAGCTTGTTTTCTTGAACTGTGATGGGTTGCATTCAGCAGAAATCACTATCTCACAAATGAGAGGCAAATGCTAACCCATTTGAAAACAACAGGGTAGATTTTCCTTCCACTCCTGCCATGGGTGAGGTAGATCCTACATGTTCAAAACTGCAATTAACCCTTACCGCACATGTACTCTTACATACATCTGTGCAGTCTTCATGCAGTTCTGCAAGCGTCCATGCAGATCTCTCTTGCACCTGACAATACACAGTCTCCAGAAGCATGCTCTTAGCACACAGGCAGTTGCTTCTCCTGCACTCCCATGCTAAGTATTCAGCACTGTGTGGTATTTCAGATAGTAGTGTGTAACGCTAACACATTCAACATCACCAAGGCTAATTTCTTTTGCTCTAGTCTAATCACTCACTCACGTTCTACATGCTCATGCTCTCAAGTAGCTGTTAGGACATGTGCTCTTTTCTGCCTCTCTAAACTATAAGGAAAATGTGTCAGGCTCTTACAGTATTTATCACTTGCAAAACCACAGTGGTAAAAGTGCTTTGAAATTGCCAATGAAAAAAACTTTTCTGCCTAGAATCACACCATGAGTCTGTGTGCACACAGGAATTTGTTGTCAGAGATTTAATTTGTGTTGGTCTGGTTCTGAAAGACTTGCATTTGTAGGAAAGGGGCAGCTTGTTTTCTTGAACTGTGATGGTTTGCATTCAGCAGAAATCACTATCTCACAAATGAGAGGCAAATGCTAACACATTTGAAAACAACAGGGTAGATTTGTCTTCCACTGCTGCCATGGGTGAGGTAGATCCTACATGTTCAAAACTGCAATTAACCCTTACCCCACATGTACTCTTATATACATGTGTGCAGTCTTCATGCAGTTCTGCAAGCGTCCATGCAGATCTCTCTTGCACCTTACAATACACAGTCTCCAGAAGCACGCTCTTATCACACAGGCAGTTGCTTCTCCTGCACTCCCATGCTAAGTGTTCAGCACTGTGTGGTATTTTAGATAGTAGTGTGTAACGCTAACACATTCAATGTCACCAAGGCTCATTTCCTTTGCTCTAGTCTAATCACTCACTCAGGTTCCACATGCTCATGCTCTCAAGTAGCTGTTAGGACATGTGCTCTTTTCTGCCTCTCTAAACTATAAGGAAAATGTGTCAGGCTCTTACAGTATTTATCACTTGCAAAACCACAGTGGTAAAAGTACTTTGAAATTGCCAATGAAAAAAACGTTTCTGCCTAGAATCACACCATGAGTCTGTATGCACACAGGAATTTGTTGTCAGAGATTTAATTCGTGTTGGTCAGGTTCTGTAAGACTTGCATTCGTAGGAAAGGGGCAGCTTGTTTTCTTGAGCTGTGATGGTTTGCATTCAGCAGAAATCACTATCTCACAAATGAGAGGCAAATGCTAACACATTTGAAAACAACAGGGTAGATTTTCCTTCCACTCCTGCCATGGGTGAGGTAGATCCTACATGTTCAAAACTGCAATTAACCCTTACCGCACATGTACTCTTACATACATCTGTGCAGTCTTCATGCAGTACTGCAAGCGTCCATGCAGATCTCTCTTGCACCTGACAATACACAGTCTCCAGAAGCACGCTCTTAGCACACAGGCAGTTGCTTCTCCTGCACTCCCATGCTAAGTATTCAGCACTGTGTGGTATTTCAGATAGTAGTGTGTAACGCTAACACATTCAACATCACCAAGGCTCATTTCTTTTGCTCTAGTCTAATCACTCACTCAGGTTCTACATGCTCATGCTCTCAAGTAGCTGTTAGGACATGTGCTCTTTTCTGCCTCTCTAAACTATAAGGAAAATGTGTCAGGCTCTTACAGTATTTATCACTTGCAAAACCACAGTGGTAAAAGTGCTTTGAAATTGCCAATGAAAAAAACTTTTCTGCCTAGAATCACACCATGAGTCTGTGTGCACACAGGAATTTGTTGTCAGAGATTTAATTCGTGTTGGTCAGGTTCTGTAAGACTTGCATTCATAGGAAAGGGGCAGCTTGTTTTCTTGAACTGTGATGGTTTGCATTCAGCAGAAATCACTATCTCACAAATGAGAGGCAAATGCTATCACATTTGAAAACAACAGGGTAGATTTTCCTTCCAGTCCTGCCATGGGTGAGGTAGATCCTACATGTTCAAAACTGCAATTAACCCTTACCCCACATGAACTCTTACATACATCTGTGCAGTCTTCATGCAGTTCTGCAAGTGCCCATGCAGATTTCTCTTGCACCTGACAATACACAGTCTCCAGAAGCACGCTCTTAACACACAGGCAGTAGCTTCTCCTGCACTCCCATGCTAAGTATTCAGCACTGTGTGGTATTTTAGATAGTGTGTAACGCTAACACATTCAATGTTACCAAGGCTCATTTCCTTTGCTCTAGTCTAATCACTCACTCTGGTTCCACATGCTCATGCTCTCAAGTAGCTGTTAGGACATGTGCTATTTTCTGCCTCTCTAAACTATAAGGAAAATTTGTCAGGCTCTTACAGTAATTATCACTTGCAAAACCACAGCGGTAAATGTGCTTTGAAATTGCCAATGAAAAATCGTTTTCTGCCTAGAATCACACCATGAGTCTGTGTGCACACAGACATTTCTTGTCAGAGATTTAATTTGTGTTGGTCAGGTTCTGTAAGACTTGCATTTGTAGGAAAGGGGCAGCTTGTTTTCTTGAACTGTGATGGTTTGCATTCAGCAGAAATCACTATCTCACAAATGAGAGGCAAATGCTAACACATTTGAAAACAACAGGGTAGATTTTCCTTCCAGTCCTGCCATGGGTGAGGTAGATCCTACATGTTCAAAACTGCAATTAACCCTTACCCCACATGTACTCTTACATACATCTGTGCAGTCTTCATGCAGTTCTGCAAGCGTCCATGCAGATCTCTCTTGCACCTGACAATACACAGTCTCCAGAAGCACGCTCTTAGCACACAGACAGTTGCTTCTCCTGCACTCCCATGCAAAGTATTCAGCACTGTGTGGTATTTTAGATAGTGTGTAACGCTAACACATTCAATGTTACCAAGGCTCATTTCCTTTGCTCTAGTCTAATCACTCTCTCTGGTTCCACATGCTCATGCTCTCAAGTAGCTGTTAGGACATGTGCTGTTTTCTGCCTCTCTAAACTATAAGGAAAATGTGTCAGGCTCTTACAGTAATTATGACTTGCAAAAATACAGCGGTAAATGTGCTTTGAAATTGCCAATGAAAAATCGTTTTCTGCCTAGAATCACACCATGAGTCTGTGTGCACACAGGAATTTGTTGTCAGAGATTTAATTCGTGTTGGCCTGGTTCTGTAAGACATGCATTCGTAGGAAAGGGGCAGCTTGTTTTCTTGAACTGTGATGGGTTGCATTCAGCAGAAATCACTATCTCACAAATGAGAGGCAAATGCTAACCCATTTGAAAACAAACGGGTAGATTTTCCTTCCACTCCTGCCATGGGTGAGGTAGATCCTACATGTTCAAAACTGCAATTAACCCTTACCGCACATGTACTCTTACATACATCTGTGCAGTCTTCATGCAGTTCTGCAAGCGTCCATGCAGATCTCTCTTGCACCTGACAATACACAGTCTCCAGAAGCACGCTCTTAGCACACAGGCAGTTGCTTCTCCTGCACTCCCATGCTAAGTATTCAGCACTGTGTGGTATTTCAGATAGTAGTGTGTAACGCTAACACATTCAACATCACCAAGGCTCATTTCTTTTGCTCTAGTCTAATCACTCACTCTGGTTCCACATGCTCATGCTCTCAAGTAGCTGTTAGGACATGTGCTGTTTTCTGCCTCTCTAAACTATAAGGAAAATGTGTCAGGCTCTTACAGTAATTATGACTTGCAAAACCACAGCGGTAAATGTGCTTTGAAATTGCCAATGAAAAATCGTTTTCTGCCTAGAATCACACCATGAGTCTGTGTGCACACAGGAATTTGTTGTCAGAGATTTAATTCGTGTTGGTCAGGTTCTGTAAGACTTGCATTTGTAGGAAAGGGGCAGCTTGTTTTCTTGAACTGTGATGGTTTGCATTCAGCAGAAATCACTATCTCACAAATGAGAGGCAAATGCTAACACATTTGAAAACAACAGGGTAGATTTTCCTTCCAGTCCTGCCATGGGTGAGGTAGATCCTACATGTTCAAAACTGCAATTAACCCTTACCCCACATGTACTCTTACATACATCTGTGCAGTCTTCATGCAGTTCTGCAAGCGTCCATGCAGATCTCTCTTGCACCTGACAATACACAGTCTCCAGAAGCACGCTCTTAGCACACAGACAGTTGCTTCTCCTGCACTCCCATGCAAAGTATTCAGCACTGTTTGGTATTTTAGATAGTAGTGTGTAATGCTAACACATTCAACGTCACCAAGGCTCATTTCCTTTGCTCTAGTCTAATCACTCACTCAGTTTCCACATGCTCATGCTTTCAAGTAGTTCTTAGGACATGTGCTGTTTTCTGCCTCTCTAAACTATAAGGAAAATGTGTCAGGCTCTTACAGTAATTATGACTTGCAAAACCACAGCGGTAAATGTGCTTTGAAATTGCCAATGAAAAATCGTTTTCTGCCTAGAATCACAGCATGAGTCTGTGTGCACACAGGAATTTGTTGTCAGAGATTTAATTCGTGTTGGCCTGGTTCTGTAAGACATGCATTCGTAGGAAAGGGGCAGCTTGTTTTCTTGAACTGTGATGGGTTGCATTCAGCAGAAATCACTATCTCACAAATGAGAGGCAAATGCTAACCCATTTGAAAACAACAGGGTAGATTTTCCTTCCACTCCTGCCATGGGTGAGGTAGATCCTACATGTTCAAAACTGCAATTAACCCTTACCGCACATGTACTCTTACATACATCTGTGCAGTCTTCATGCAGTTCTGCAAGCGTCCATGCAGATCTCTCTTGCACCTGACAATACACAGTCTCCAGAAGCACGCTCTTAGCACACAGGCAGTTGCTTCTCCTGCACTCCCATGCTAAGTATTCAGCACTGTGTGGTATTTCAGATAGTAGTGTGTAACGCTAACACATTCAACATCACCAAGGCTCATTTCTTTTGCTCTAGTCTAATCACTCACTCAGGTTCCACATGCTCATGCTCTCAAGTAGCTGTTAGGACATATGCTCTTTTCTGCCTCTCTAAACTATAAGGAAAATGTGTCAGGCTCTTACAGTAATTATCACTTGCAAAACCACAGCGGTAAATGTGCTTTGAAATTGCCAATGAAAAATCGTTTTCTGCCTAGAATCACACCATGAGTCTGTGTGCACACAGGAATTTCTTGTCAGAGATTTAAGTCGTGTTGGCCTGGTTCTGTAAGACTTGCATTCGTAGGAAAGGGGCAGCTTGTTTTCTTGAACTGTGATGGTTTGCATTCAGCAGAAATCACTATCTCACAAATGAGAGGCAAATGCTAACACATTTGAAAACAACAGGATAGATGTTTCTTCCACTCCTGCCATGGGTGAGATAGATCCTACATGTTCAAAACTGCAATTAACCCTTACCCCACATGTACTCTTACATACATCTGTGCCGCCTTCATGCAGTTCTGCAAGCGTCCGTGCAGATCTCTCTTGCACCTGACAATACACAGTCTCCAGAAGCACGCTCTTAGCACACAGGCAGTTGCTTCTCCTGCACTCTCATGCTAAGTATTCAGCACTGTGTGGTATTTTAGATAGTAGTGTGTATACTAACACATTCAACGTCACCAGGGCTCATTTCCTTTGCTCTAGTCTAATCAATCACTCAGGTTCCACATGCTCATGCTCTCAAGTAGCTCTTAGGACATGTGCTGTTTTCTGCCTCTCTAAACTATAAGGAAAATGTGTCAGGCTCTTACAGTAATTATGACTTGCAAAACCACAGCGGTAAATGTGCTTTGAAATTGCCAATGAAAAAGCATTGTCTGCCCAGAATCACAGCATGAGTCTGTGTGCACACATGAATTTGTTGTCAGAGATTTAATTTGTGTTGGCCTGGTTCTGTAAGACTTGCATTCGTAGGAAAGGGGCAGCTTGTTTTCTTGAACTGTGATGGTTTGCATTCAGCAGAAATCACTATCTCACAAATGAGAGGCAAATGCTAACACATTTGAAAACAACAGGGTAGATTTTCCTTCCACTCCTGCCATGGGTGAGATAGATCCTACATGTTAAAAACTGCAATTAACCCTTACCCCACATGTACTCTTACATACATCTGTGCAGTCTTCATGCAGTTCTGCAAGCGTCCATGCAGATCTCTCTTGCACCTGACAATACACAGTCTCCAGAAGCATGCTCTTAGCACACAGGCAGTTGCTTCTCCTGCACTCCCATGCTAAGTATTCAGCACTGTGTGGTATTTAAGATAGTAGTGTGTAATGCTAACACATTCAACGTCACCAGGGCTCATTTCCTTTGCTCTAGTCTAATCACTCACTCAGGTTCCACATGCTCATGCTCTCAAGTAGCTCTTAGGACATGTGCTGTTTTCTGCCTCTCTAAACTATAAGGAAAATGTGTCAGGCTCTTACAGTAATTATGACTTGCAAAACCACAGCGGTAAATGTGCTTTGAAATTGCCAATGAAAAATCATTTTCTGCCTAGAATCACAGCATGAGTCTGTGTGCACACATGAATTTGTTGTCAGAGATTTAAGTCGTGTTGGCCTGGTTCTGTAAGACTTGCATTCGTAGGAAAGGGGCAGCTTGTTTTCTTGAACTGTGATGGTTTGCATTCAGCAGAAATCACTATCTCACAAATGAGAGGCAAATGCTAACACATTTGAAAACAACAGGGTAGATTTTCCTTCCACTGCTGCCATGGGTGAGGTAGATCCTACATGTTCAAAACTGCAATTAACCCTTACCCCACATGTACTCTTATATACATGTGTGCAGTCTTCATGCAGTTCTGCAAGCGTCCATGCAGATCTCTCTTGCACCTTACAATACACAGTCTCCAGAAGCACGCTCTTATCACACAGGCAGTTGCTTCTCCTGCACTCCCATGCTAAGTGTTCAGCACTGTGTGGTATTTTAGATAGTAGTGTGTAACGCTAACACATTCAATGTCACCAAGGCTCATTTCCTTTGCTCTAGTCTAATCACTCACTCAGGTTCCACATGCTCATGCTCTCAAGTAGCTGTTAGGACATGTGCTCTTTTCTGCCTCTCTAAACTATAAGGAAAATGTGTCAGGCTCTTACAGTAATTATCACTTGCAAAACCACAGCGGTAAATGTGCTTTGAAATTGCCAATGAAAAATCGTTTTCTGCCTAGAATCACACCATGAGTCTGTGTGCACACAGAAATTTCTTGTCAGAGATTTAATTCGTGTTGGTCAGGTTCTGTAAGACTTGCATTTGTAGGAAAGGGGCAGCTTGTTTTCTTGAACTGTGATGGTTTGCATTCAGCAGAAATCACTATCTCACAAATGAGAGGCAAATGCTAACACATTTGAAAACAACAGGGTAGATTTTCCTTCCAGTCCTGCCATGGGTGAGGTAGATCCTACATGTTCAAAACTGCAATTAACCCTTACCCCACATGTACTCTTACATACATCTGTGCAGTCTTCATGCAGTTCTGCAAGCGTCCATGCAGATCTCTCTTGCACCTGACAATACACAGTCTCCAGAAGCACGCTCTTAGCACACAGACAGTTGCTTCTCCTGCACTCCCATGCAAAGTATTCAGCACTGTGTGGTATTTTAGATAGTAGTGTGTAATGCTAACACATTCAACGTCACCAAGGCTCATTTCCTTTGCTCTAGTCTAATCACTCACTCAGTTTCCACATGCTCATGCTTTCAAGTAGTTCTTAGGACATGTGCTGTTTTCTGCCTCTCTAAACTATAAGGAAAATGTGTCAGGCTCTTACAGTAATTATGACTTGCAAAACCACAGCGGTAAATGTGCTTTGAAATTGCCAATGAAAAATCGTTTTCTGCCTAGAATCACAGCATGAGTCTGTGTGCACACAGGAATTTGTTGTCAGAGATTTAATTCGTGTTGGCCTGGTTCTGTAAGACATGCATTCGTAGGAAAGGGGCAGCTTGTTTTCTTGAACTGTGATGGGTTGCATTCAGCAGAAATCACTATCTCACAAATGAGAGGCAAATGCTAACCCATTTGAAAACAACAGGGTAGATTTTCCTTCCACTCCTGCCATGGGTGAGGTAGATCCTACATGTTCAAAACTGCAATTAACCCTTACCGCACATGTACTCTTACATACATCTGTGCAGTCTTCATGCAGTTCTGCAAGCGTCCATGCAGATCTCTCTTGCACCTGACAATACACAGTCTCCAGAAGCACGCTCTTAGCACACAGGCAGTTGCTTCTCCTGCACTCCCATGCTAAGTATTCAGCACTGTGTGGTATTTCAGATAGTAGTGTGTAACGCTAACACATTCAACGTCACCAGGGCTCATTTCCTTTGCTCTAGTCTAATCACTCACTCAGGTTCTACATGCTCATGCTCTCAAGTAGCTGTTAGGACATGTGCTCTTTTCTGCCTCTCTAAACTATAAGGAAAATGTGTCAGGCTCTTACAGTATTTATCACTTGCAAAACCACAGTGGTAAAAGTGCTTTGAAATTGCCAATGAAAAAAACTTTTCTGCCTAGAATCACACCATGAGTCTGTGTGCACACAGGAATTTGTTGTCAGAGATTTAATTCGTGTTGGTCTGGTTCTGTAAGACTTGCATTTGTAGGAAAGGGGCAGCTTGTTTTCTTGAACTGTGATGGTTTGCATTCAGCAGAAATCACTATCTCACAAATGAGAGGCAAATGCTAACACATTTGAAAACAACAGGGTAGATTTTCCTTCCACTGCTGCCATGGGTGAGGTAGATCATACATGTTCAAAACTGCAATTAACCCTTACCCCACATGTACTCTTATATACATGTGTGCAGTCTTCATGCAGTTCTGCAAGCGTCCATGCAGATCTCTCTTGCACCTTACAATACACAGTCTCCAGAAGCACGCTCTTATCACACAGGCAGTTGCTTCTCCTGCACTCCCATGCTAAGTGTTCAGCACTGTGTGGTATTTTAGATAGTAGTGTGTAACGCTAACACATTCAATGTCACCAAGGCTCATTTCCTTTGCTCCAGTCTAATCACTCACTCAGGTTCCACATGCTCATGCTCTCAAGTAGCTGTTAGGACATGTGCTCTTTTCTGCCTCTCTAAACTATAAGGAAAATGTGTCAGGCTCTTACAGTAATTATCACTTGCAAAACCACAGTGGTAAATGTGCTTTGAAATTGCCAATGAAAAATCGTTTTCTGCCTAGAATCACACCATGAGTCTGTGTGCACACAGGAATTTCTTGTCAGAGATTTAAGTCGTGTTGGCCTGGTTCTGTAAGACTTGCATTCGTAGGAAAGGGGCAGCTTGTTTTCTTGAACTGTGATGGTTTGCATTCAGCAGAAATCACTATCTCACAAATGAGAGGCAAATGCTAACACATTTGAAAACAACAGGATAGATGTTTCTTCCACTCCTGCCATGGGTGAGATAGATCCTACATGTTCAAAACTGCAATTAACCCTTACCCCACATGTACTCTTACATACATCTGTGCCGCCTTCATGCAGTTCTGCAAGCGTCCGTGCAGATCTCTCTTGCACCTGACAATACACAGTCTCCAGAAGCACGCTCTTAGCACACAGGCAGTTGCTTCTCCTGCACTCTCATGCTAAGTATTCAGCACTGTGTGGTATTTTAGATAGTAGTGTGTATACTAACACATTCAACGTCACCAGGGCTCATTTCCTTTGCTCTAGTCTAATCAATCACTCAGGTTCCACATGCTCATGCTCTCAAGTAGCTCTTAGGACATGTGCTGTTTTCTGCCTCTCTAAACTATAAGGAAAATGTGTCAGGCTCTTACAGTAATTATGACTTGCAAAACCACAGCGGTAAATGTGCTTTGAAATTGCCAATGAAAAATCATTTTCTGCCTAGAATCACAGCATGAGTCTGTGTGCACACATGAATTTGTTGTCAGAGATTTAATTTGTGTTGGCCTGGTTCTGTAAGACTTGCATTCGTAGGAAAGGGGCAGCTTGTTTTCTTGAACTGTGATGGTTTGCATTCAGCAGAAATCACTATCTCACAAATGAGAGGCAAATGCTAACACATTTGAAAACAACAGGGTAGATTTTTCTTCCACTCCTGCCATGGGTGAGATAGATCCTACATGTTAAAAACTGCAATTAACCCTTACCCCACATGTACTCTTACATACATCTGTGCAGTCTTCATGCAGTTCTGCAAGCGTCCATGCAGATCTCTCTTGCACCTGACAATACACAGTCTCCAGAAGCATGCTCTTAGCACACAGGCAGTTGCTTCTCCTGCACTCCCATGCTAAGTATTCAGCACTGTGTGGTATTTAAGATAGTAGTGTGTAATGCTAACACATTCAACGTCACCAGGGCTCATTTCCTTTGCTCTAGTCTAATCACTCACTCAGGTTCCACATGCTCATGCTCTCAAGTAGCTCTTAGGACATGTGCTTTTTTCTGCCTCTCTAAACTATAAGGAAAATGTGTCAGGCTCTTACAGTAATTATGACTTGCAAAACCACAGCGGTAAATGTGCTTTGAAATTGCCAATGAAAAATCATTTTCTGCCTAGAATCACAGCATGAGTCTGTGTGCACACATGAATTTGTTGTCAGAGATTTAAGTCGTGTTGGCCTGGTTCTGTAAGACTTGCATTCGTAGGAAAGGGGCAGCTTGTTTTCTTGAACTGTGATGGTTTGCATTCAGCAGAAATCAGTATCTCACAAATGAGAGGCAAATGCTAACACATTTGAAAACAACAGGGTAGATTTTCCTTCCACTCCTGCCATGGGTGAGATAGATCCTACATGTTAAAAACTGCAATTAACCCTTACCCCACATGTACTCTTACATACATCTGTGCAGTCTTCATGCAGTTCTGCAAGCGTCCATGCAGATCTCTCTTGCACCTGACAATACACAGTCTCCAGAAGCATGCTCTTAGCACACAGGCAGTTGCTTCTCCTGCACTCCCATGCTAAGTATTCAGCACTGTGTGGTATTTAAGATAGTAGTGTGTAACGCAAACACATTCAACATCACCAAGGCTCATTTCTTTTGCTCTAGTCTAATCACTCACTCAGGTTCCACATGCTCATGCTCTCAAGTAGCTGTTAGGACATGTGCTCTTTTCTGCCTCTCTAAACTATAAGGAAAATGTGTCAGGTTCTTACAGTAATCATCACTTGCAAAACCACAGCGGTAAATGTGCTTTGAAATTGCCAATGAAAAATCGTTTTCTGCCTAGAATCACACCATGAGTCTGTGTGCACACAGGAATTGTTGTCAGAGATTTAATTTGTGTAGCTTTCATTGTGTAAGACTTGCAGTCGTAGGAAAGGGATAGCTCATATGATATGTTTTGAAAAGCTCATAAAAAAATATAGTAATATATATAAATTACATAAAGGTATTTTTTTTTTTTAGTTTCTTTCAGGTATTGCTGAACAAGACTGAAATAAATTAAAGATGCCTATAAAATCAAGAAAGAGAAAAGAACAGCAACAACATGTATATTTGAAGACAACTGGAGAAAAAAAAATAGTTGAAGAACCTCATGTTGTAGAAAAAGCCTTCTCGTAAGCAGACTAAGGATTTTTTTAAAAATATCCTCAAGCCAAGAAAAAATGTAAAAAATATATCCACTGGAAATAGTGTTTCAAGTAGAAAACAACAAGACAATCGACAGAATATACTAAATGCTAATGTACAAACAGAAGTAAGAAAGAATGACTTAAAAAGAAAAACAGATTTTAAAAACATTCGTAGAAAAATGTTTGAGAGAAGAGTGATGTTCAATTTGCTAAAGGATGTGAAAAAATATAGGAAGAAAGCCAAATTTTATAAGAAAAAAAAACATATTGAATCAATTGTTGCAAAGGCTTTGGAATTAAAAAGAAAACTGTTAATTTTAATTTTGAACAGGATCCGTACATTAGATAAATTAGTGAATGTAATGAAGTCAAAAAGCAAAAGAAAAAGAGAAGTGAAAAAAAACTTTTGTAAAGGAGAATGGAAGCATAGTTCAAGTACTGAACCATTTTTTAATGAAGAGAGTTATCTTCAAAGTAATAGTTTGCTGCATGCAGTTGACACCAGTGGTCGAGCTTATGAAGTTAAGGATGGTTGTGTAATGGAAAAGGAGAAAATGGTTCCAAGAAATGAGGAAGAAGTGTTAGCTGATGAGGTTATGGGGAGACGTCCTAAGGCCCCAGTGTACACTTGGAATTGTAGTAGTATTTGTACTGTACGACAGGAATCTATTGATAAATTTCGTGACTTTCTAAGAGAATATAGTAAAAAAAGTGTTAAACAGAAGATTAAGGTGCTTCAAAGACTAGATCCATGCAAAGTGAGAGAGAATACTGGTTTGCAAGGACATTCTCTGGCTTGTCTTTCTAGGAAAGTTTGTCAAAGTGTTTTTCACCATTTTAGGATGCTGGCTGTTCATCATACTGAAATGAGAAAGTTTGTGAGAAGATTGTATTTTGCTAAAAGTCCAGCACTAAAGTTACATGAGTTGAATAGTGCTCTGTTCCTTGGATCTGTAACAGATGTGAAGAAGGTTTGTAAGGATATTGAGTTTTGTTACTTTGGTCCAGAGCAAGAAAGTGCAGGAAATGACACAGTTATTGAAGAAAATGTGGAAGAGAATGTAGAACTCACTGTTAGTAAAACATTTGAAGATCAAATGACAAAATGTACTATCATCTCTAATGAAAGACCAAATATTACTTGTGTTTGTTGCCGGAGAAGCCATTACAAAAATTAAAACAAGGAATGTTGATCTCTATAAAAAAAGTGAAAAAGAAAATAATTCTAAGTGGATGGATTTTGCTACATATTTATTTCTGGAAAACTGTTTTGATTTGGGTGAAGATCACCGTATTTGTAAATACTGTTATAACAAGTTAGAAGAAAATAAAATGCCTGCTAGAGCTGTACATAATAATTTAGAATTGGTTGATATTCCTGCAGAACTTAGTGATTTAAATACATATGAGTCTATACTCATTCAATGTGTCCATCCGTTCCAGACGGGGAACAGCCATTACAACGCGGTTTTTACTACGTGCAGCTTTTACATCGCATGCGTTACAACGCATGCGATGTTACAACGCAATGCCATTACAACACAAGTCTTTACATCGACTTGCGCTAGATGGCGTGCTAACATTACAAATAGTGTAGTTTACTATCCCAACACCTTCCCTACTGTTACGTGGACTGGAGTTGGAATAGTAAATTACACTTTTCTAATGTTAGCACGCCATCTAGTGCAAGTCGATGTAAAGACTTGCGTTGTAATGGCCTAGCGTTGTAACATCGCATGCGTTGTAACGCATGCGATGTAACTGCACGTGTTGTAATGACACGCGTTGTAATGTCATACATCCGTTTCAGACTATAGTTCGTATGGAGCCCAAAACAGGCAAATTACCTCCTACAGATTTACAAAGAGGTTTAAAAGGAAGAGTTGTCTATTTGCCATTAGATTTGAAAAAAAAATATTGAAACAATTGATGCAGATAGTTTGGAAACTGAACCATTAGTTATTCTGGTTAATGGTGTACCTACAAAGAATAAGAAAATTTGGCAGGAGCTGGTGGATGTACGAAAAGTACAAAGAGCAAATTTATATTTGAAAAGAATTAATAAATGGTATGAAACAGTTTATATGGAAGAAGATGAAGAAGATTTACTAGCAGACACAGGAACACCAACTGGGCAAATTGAAAAAGTGGATAAGTCAAAAGAAGAAGAAATTTATGAACATTTCAGCATACATCCTCTTCATTCTAAAGAAGTTATGGGAAACACTATTGTTCTCTTTCAGATGAAAAAAGCAAAAGGAACTCCCATGAGTGTATGGGAGGAGAGCTTGGAAGCTCGTTGTTTTCCCCAGCTGTTTCCTACAGGAATAGGTGGACGATTTGATGAACATCCAGTACAGATTCCTGCTTCTGAGTATCGGACTACAAGATTATATGCAGAAGATCCAAGATTTCGTCAAAGTATTCCTTATTTGTTCCATCTTTTATTTGAAAGTGACTTATCAGCACTATCTTATGCAGTAAATCACATTTTGAAAACTGGAGTACATCTACATAATGTGTCTGCAAAGGATTTTATGAGCAAAGTGCAACAGCGAGATGATCATTTGGAATCTCAATTGATTAATCTGATGGCTTGTCAGCGTGGGACTAATGAATATTGGTACCAACGCCATGGAGAATTGAAATGTATGTTACTGAATTTAGGAACTCCTACATGGTTCCTTACCCTAAGCTGTGCTGAGTACGCTTGGGATGATTTACTGGATTTTCTTCGAGAGGCAAATTCAAATATTGAAAACATCCAATACAAGACAGCAGGAGAATTGTACTCATTGGATCCGGTTAATGTTTGCAGATATTTCAATCATAGATTTGAGGCTATGATGTCCTTCATCTGCAATAAAAAAAATCCACCTCTTGGAGAAGTTGTGGATTTCTTTTGGAGAAAAGAGTACCAATCAAGAGGTGCTCCTCATATTCATATGCTGTTGTGGATCAAGGATGCCCCAAAATTTGGAACAGATTCTGATGATGCAGTTTTATCTTTCATTGAAGGATATGCAACATGTGCTATACCTAAAAGCACAGAAGAAAAAAAATTAAAAGAGCAAGTTTTACGTTTCCAAAGTCATCGGTGTGGAAAATAATGTCGACGAAAGTACAAGAGTAAAGATAAATTCTACACAAAATGTCGATTTGGATTTCCACGACCTGTTCTTTCAAAAGGAAGAGTAAACAGTTTTATGTCAGCTGTGCGACATACTATTACAAGAAAATCACCTAAGAATACCTAAGAGTCAAAATATATAAATGACTACAACCCAGTCATTTTATCCATGTGGAATGCTAACATGGATATTCAGTATGTAGCTGACAATTCTATTGCTGTTGCTCGGTATGTCACATCTTACATCACTAAATCTGAGAAAACGGAATTGAAAGAAATGTGGGAAGAGATTTCTCACGAGAAGACTGTCAGTAAAAAGCTATACAGTTTCAGTTTAAAGATGTTATCACATCGAGAAATTGGCTCTTATGAATGCTCAGATAGGTTATCATCTGCAAGTCTGTACTCCAAATCCAGAAGAATAATTTGGGTAAGTTTAGGCCTTGCAGGAATGTGAAATCGGGTACTGAAATCTATTCGAGAAATTGAATATTTAGCAGAGTACGAACCTGAAAGTACAGACATTTTAAGAACAAACATGTTGGACACATATTACCCAAAGAGAAGTCATCATTTTGAGAACATGTGTCTCTATGAAGTGCTGCAGAACTACATTTATAAACGGAATGCCACAGAAGACATCAACAATGAAAAATATAAAGTCATTGGTGAGGAAGGATGTTTGGTAAAACAAACTAAAGGAAGTTTGATTAATCACAGGAAGCTGAGTTGCGACACTACTGACAAGAAGGAATTTTACCACTTAGCACTTTTACAGTTGTTTAAACCATGGCGCTCAGAGGATGAATTACTTGGACATTTTCAAAGCTATGAAGATTCCTTTAATGCATGCAAAGATACCATTGAATGCAGTACTTTCACAACTTATGTACAAATGTTAAATGAAGAAATTGAACAAGAAGCAACAATTGCAGCTGAAGTAGCTAGAGACAGTTCTCAAGACAGTCAAAGCTCTGGGACGCTCAGTCAAGATCCCCTAGGACAACCAATCGTAGAAAATGAAGCTGCAATAGCCATGACTGAAGTGGAAACAGCTATGAATGAAGCTCAGGATGATTTAATAAACTTACCAAATGTGGAACAGCAACTGAATGATGAACAACAACAAATTTATGAGGAAGTCACAAAACAAATTGATCATGGATTACTACATGAAAATAAAGAGTGCTCATGCACATCATTTGAACCAATCAGAATGTATGTGAGTGGACAAGCTGGAACTGGAAAAAGTTTCTTGATTAAAGTAATTAGAAGCTACCTACAGAAAAAAACTGATTCAACTTTGTCTTATGTTGTTACTGCTCCAACTGGGTTATCAGCATATAACATAAAAGGAATTACCCTCCATCGTTTGCTAATGTTACCAGTAGAGCATGAGAACAAAATACAATACCACAAGCTAACAGGAGAAGCATGTTTTGAAGTTTCAAGAGTATTGAAAAAAATGAAACTTCTCATTATTGATGAGGTAGGCATGGTATCAAACTTAATGCTTGCCTTTGTGCATTTAAGAATGCAGCAAATTCTAAAGACAAACTATGACGTGCTATTTGGAGGAAAACATGTTATAGTTTTTGGGGATCTACTGCAGCTCACTCCAGTTAAAGGACAACCAGTATTTCATACTCTTACACATGAAGACACGAAAAAGTCGTTAGGAAGTATAGGTAATGTGAATATTTGGACATACTTTGAGTACAAAGAACTCATAGCCAATATGCGGCAAGCAAATTATGATGATTATGCAAGTATTCTCAAAGATATCAGAATTGGACTACTCACAGAACATGGCAGAAAAGCTTTACAGAGTCGATTGCTATGTAATTTGTTTCCAACAGAACAAATAGTTCCAGAGAAAATATACAAGAAAATTGTTGGAAAAATACTGTAATCTGCTTAATTCCAACACTACATGAATGCTCTATATTCAATCAAGAACTTTTGAAATTGGAAAATGAAGAGATTGTAAAACTGGAAGCGGTGGATAAAATACAACATGAAGGAATAACTATTATATTGACAAGCAAATTGACAACTAAATTGGATTCTCTAGAGAAAAACATCTCGAAAACAGCTGGTTTAGAAAAGAATCTTTATGTATGTATGAACTGTAATTTTAAGACGTAATTTGGATGTAGAAAAAGGTTTAGTGAATTGAGCTATGGGTAAAGTTGTGGGTTTTGTTAATTACCAGAAAAAAGTTGGAATTGAATTTTTAAAAATAAAATTTGATCAGATTGAAGAGGTTAAAGACATTAGTCGTTGTTCAGTTCGTTTCTTGCTTGTGAAAGACTTATATGTACGTAGGAAGCAGTTTCCGTTTTCTCTAGAATATGCTGTAACTATTCACAGATCTCAAGGATTAACTGTAGATAGTGCTTTTGTAAACATTGGATCTAGTATGTTTAAAGAAGGTATGGCATATGTTGCTTTGTCACGCGTGAAAAAAATATCTGGTTTATTCATGATAGACTTTGATGAGTCAAAAGTTAGTGCTGATGCAAACTGTGTAAAGGAATATAATAAATTAAGAAGAAGCTATGCTCCTCATTTAGGTCAGTATCCTGTGTTTGAAAAACGTGTTGTTTGTCAGAAAAGGAAAATTGAGAATATCTGTAATGAGGATTTACAAAAGAGAAAACAAAAGGAGAGTGATGTGATTCCAAGCACAAAGAAAAAGGACAATGTTGAAGAGGTTGTTGGTTCTCATTTTGAAAATAGCTCTGGTGTCAACTGCTACGCTAATGTAGTGCTGAATGTTGTATTTTATCTTGAAAGTTTGCAAGAGCAGATAATACTAAATCATGAAAAAAGATTCTGTTCTCTGCTGAGTTTTCTTTATGAGAAGCTGAGTAATGATAAAACTAAAATAGAAAGTGCTTCTGATGTTATAAATCTTTTAGATGTATGTTCAGGATGTACACAGTTTACTCAAAATGTCCAGCAAGATGCACAGGAATTCTTAATGTATATGCTTATGGTACTGGAAGATGAAGGGGTAGAAATAGAAAATATGTTTGGTCTCTCATATAAATGGGAACATAGTTGTGAAAACTGTTTGAACACATGCAGCTCTAATGTTGATTCTGAAAGGTTCATATATTTAACATTACCAGAGAGGAAATCAGTGACTTTTAGTAAATTAGTTAAAGATGCAAATCACAACATGGAGTTTTTAAAGAAATATGGACAGTATGTAATTTTAATGATGCAAGGTTGTAGAGCTGATGGATCAAAATTGGACACTTTAATAAAGAAGTTTACAGAACATCAATTATCAATATCAATATCAGGAAAAACTTTTGTTGCAGTTGCATTAATTTTCCATGATGGACCTTCTATAACTTCTGGTCATTACACAGTTTATCTAAAATGTGAAAGAGGCTGGACACTGTGTAATGATTCTAAATTGATTTTCAAGCAACGTTTGCCTGCAGGATTACCAAATTCCTACTTAATTTTTCGAAAACCAAAATTTTAGATACATATAGGATTAACATTGGATATTTCACCAAAAAAGAATTTTAAAATTACCATTTGGCCTCATGGAAAGGTAAAAATTTCTGTTGTTGACTTCTTTGACATTATTTTGGTGTATGAGCTTAAGCAACAAGATTTACAGACGTTATTTATTGCAAATAGTTATTGTTCTTAGATGATGGTTTTTTCTCATATATATGTTACATTTCTATCAAGGTATGTTTTACTGAGAAGAGATTCAGGGCTTTTTTTAAACAATCTTTCAGATTGTTAATTTTTTGGCCCGCTGTTAAGTGATGAATGCAATTGATTTCACAATTTGCAGTGAAATTCAATATATTCTGAAAACAGCAAAAAAAGGGCAAAAAAAGACTTTGTTAAATATGAAAATATGTGTACTATATTCTAAAATGTATTCTTAAATATTATTACTTGTTTTCTTTTTTTTCAGATCGAGAAAGAAAATGTAGGATATTTAATCCTTTTTTCTAGCAATTTAAAAAAAACATTTATTTATAATTAAGTTATTTTGTTGGTCAGGTAAGTTTGAAATATCTGTATTTCTCACCCCTTCACTTTCATGCTCCCTTTTCTTCACTTCTCCTCACTGTGCTTTTATTATTCCCCTTCTCTCTGTCTTCTTCCTTTACTGCTCTTTCGTAACTCCCTTACTCCTTCTATACTACTCCCCTAGGGTTACTGCCTCCATCACTACTTTTTCAACCATGTATCTCTCCCTGTCTCCATGTGTCTCAGTCATTCTAACTGCCTTACTCCTTACTCCTTCTCAGTTCCTTGCTCTCTGTCTCTGTTTCTGTCTCTCTCCCTTTGTCTGTCTTACCCTTAATTTCCTTAACATCTCTGGAGCAGATTAACAAGGCCTCTGCGCCACCACTATGTCACTTTTCATAACGTACTGGTGGCGCAGGGAGCTCCTTCATATTTACAAGGAGAGGAAAAGCCACCCTGCGTGACTTTTCCTCTCCACATAAATACAGCCACTTCACACGCAGCACTGTGTGTTGAAGGGGCGTTCCATGGGTGTTGTTGTGGGTGTTCCCACGCAACACACAAAGAACTAGACACATCTCCTGGTTTACGAGAAATCGTAACTCTGGAAATGCGTGTGAATGCTATGCCACCCTAGAGGTGGTGTTGTGAGGCACAACGAGGAGAAATGTTTTTATTTCTCCTCGTTTTTTCCTCTTTTAGTGTGTCCTCCATTCTACAGCACGCATTGAAAGAGGAAAAAGCCTCCTGTGATTGTTTTTGTGCAGGAAGGGACACCTTCCTGCACAAAAACAATCTCCCCACCACACAGGCATCCTTGTACCATGGTGCAAGGGAGCCTGCGCCGGCGCATGGCTGCAGTTTGTACGCCTGCGCAGGGGAAGCATAGAAATGCGACAAAAAAAATCGTTAAAAAAAAAGATTTAATAAAAAAGTTTAAGTGTTTGGATGTTGGTTGGCTCTAAAAAGAGCCATTGTGTTAATTGAGTGTTTTTTGGTACCTATAAGTAAGTATCAATGCAGAGTCTAAAGATCAAAAAGAAGACTCTGTTCCCTTCATCTGTGAAATGTACTCTTGCTCTTTGGATTAGAAACATTATGTGATGAACTTCTGACGTCTCTGCACACACAAGTGTTACATGATCTAATGCTATACTAGCAGGCAAAAGTCATGTTGGGAGTAGAAATCATTTAGAAAGGGGTAAAATATGCAACAAAAAAAAAATGTGTGTTTCCATTTAAAAAAAAGTGGAGAACGTGAAAAGGGAGCAAGGTACAGAGTTCCTGACCCCCTACCTTTTGACAGGAGGTCCCTGAAGGACCATGAAGGGTGAAAAAAACTTTATTTTATTTAAAAAATCGAGGGGTGCGCGTACCATGCGCGCACGGTATACGCACGTCGGGGGAAATTTTTTTTAAAAAATGATTAAAAAAAAAAGTGTTTAGATGTAAGGTGGCTCTAAAAAGAGCCGTTGTGTTAATTGAGGGACAGAGAAAGGAAAGAATGGCAAAAATTATAGGGTGTTGCGCGTGTGCTGCTGTATCTTGATCTCTATTAGGGGAATGCTGGTCTCCCCCAAAGCAAGAAGAACATTACACGTATTGCACCGTATATGCACCCTCTCAAGCAGAGGGTGTATGTCCAGAGGAGCAGAAGAAGGTGAAGCTGCCACCGCAGATAAAGTGCTCGGCTGAGCTGCCGATGATGTACTCGGCTGAGCTGCTGCGGTAGTGCTCGGCTGAGCTGCAGGAGGGTTTTCTCTAGCAGCTCGAGCATAAGCCACAGGATGTACATCCCTAACGTGCCTGATCATAGTGAAGATACTAAAAGAGTATTTCTTTTTAGGATCTCCTCTTGATAAGACACGACCACAAAGAGTGCAGGTGACTTTGGGAGCATTCACCTTCTTCTGCCCCTCTGGAAATGTGAAATATTGCCAGATAAAAGAATCTTTCTGTTTCCTCTGTCTCTGTCTCACAAGAGTCTCCTGCTCACTCCCAGAAAATGACTGCTGCTCTGCCATTGTATCACAAAAACAGTTCAGCTCCTTCTCCCAGGGAATCAGAAGAAATAATGAGGGGAGTGGGTGTGGTGTTGGAAGTTTCTGGAACTGAAACTACTATAAAACAATGAAAAGTGTTGTTTCTGGATCACATGATTTACCGTGCGCGCACCTTACGCTTACGGTGCGCGCACGGTACAAGTATGCATGCGCGTACATAAGAAGCTTGCATGCGCGTACGGAGCACACGCGTATGATGCACGCGCGCATGAGCATTCGGAGCACGCGCACAGGCGCGTACAGAGCACGCGCGTACAGAGAACGCGCGCAAGCGCAAAAAGAACACGCGTGCAAGCGTGTACGGAGCACGCGCGTACGCATGACGAACGAAGTACGCATGCGCACGTAAATCACGTACGCATGCGCACACGGAGCACGTACGCATGCAAGCCACGTGCGTGCACCGTACGCATACCGTACCGTACGCGTACGGTACGCGAACGGTGCGCGCACGGTAAAAACCCTTTAAAAAAAAAAATGTTTAGAGATGTATAGAAGATATTAACTATGCTGTTCAACTATATCTAAAATTTTTAAAAAAAAGCTGAGCCATTCCATATTGCAGGATACAGTAAATCTATAATTATATACATAGGTAGCATATTGTAAAATGAATTTAAAAAAAATATAATAAAGAATGATAAATTAGCATTTAAAAAACCTTGCAAATTCACTAAAAAAAACATAGGTTTCACACACGTTATAGTTAGGAATTAGCATTTAAAAAACCTTGCAAATTCACTGAAAAAACCATAGCTTTCACACACGTTACAGTTAGGAATTAGCATTTAAAAAACCTTTGAAATTCACTGAAAAAACCATAGGTTTCACACACGTTATAGTTAGGAATTAGCATTTAAAAAACCTTGCAAATTCACTGAAAAACCATAGGTTTCACACATGGTATAGTCAACTGGGCATTTCGCTCGTAAAAAACCAATGAAATTCCCCCGTTATAGTTAGTTCAGCTAACTATAACTCGTGCGCCCGCAATCCACTGCTGATGACGTCACTTATTACATCACTCATGACATGGTCAGTGACATCACTCATGACATCACTGATGACATCTCAAATGACATCACTGATGACATCACTGATGACGTCATCCATGTGATAAATTACCACATCTTCTCACACCCTAATATAACCTTTGATACACCGACTCAAAATTTAAGAGTTCCATTCTCAAAACCATACATACTACAATACCAATAACTACATACCCACTTATTAACACTTAGGTCTACATACACCTCCACTCATTCACCTGTACAGTCACTCATACTTACAGTCACTCCATACAAAACTATCATATGCATTTATACACCTATATAGACACTCACACACTACCAATCATCCATAGAGGTACTCTCACACCTACTCAGCCATGCAAATAATCACACTCCCATTTACTCACCTATGCGGTTATACACACTCAAGTTCACTTACTCATAAAAATAGTATCACATTCTTACGCTCTTATAGAATCATTGATACAAGCACACACTCATCCATACAGTCACTCTCACAATCACACACTCTCACATCTACCCACTTATATACTCTTACACACATATATACTGCCTTTCACATATGTAGTTAGTCACAAATGTACAACTTAGATATAGATTCAATCCCTAACACACCCATACATATACTCACTCAACCATACTGTCCATCACAGATAAACTCTTAAAACCATGCACCCATAGAATCACCCACTCACACATCTATGCATAAAGTCACACACACCCTACCCACACAAACACTCAGGAACCCATACTGATACTGAGACAAGCAATCAATAACTCATATAGACACTCATATAGCTATTCACAAAACCATGCAGCCACTTATACACCAACATACAGACACATACAAACATTTACACAGTTTAGCCACTAGTCTGCAGTAAGATACATTTAATGACTCACTTATAGAGTCAGTTACGCACCACAGAAAATCATCCATTTACACACTTGTACACCCACTCATTCTTCAACAGGCCTTTCCCTATATACATTAAACATATTAAAATTGTTCAGAAACACATACTCAATGGATGATATCATCAGTGATGTCATCAGTGATGTCATTTGAGATGACATCAGTGATGTCATGAGTGATGTCACTGACCATGTCATGAGTGATGTAATATGTGACGTCATCAGCAGTGGATTGCGGGCGCGCGAGTTATAGTTAGCTGAACTAACTATAACGGGGGAATTTCATTGGTTTTTTACGAGCGAAATGTCCAGCTAACTATAATATGTGTGAAACCTATGGTTTTTTCAGTGTATATATATATATATATAAATATATTATCTACTGGCAGTCGCCAGTAGATAGTTATAGTTAGGATCTATTTTCCGTAGGAAATCCGCAACATTCTATTGGGAATATCTTAGGCGCCGATTGACGAATCTTCGTGAAATTTTCCAAACTTTTGGCCAGCTCTGCTCCGCTCCGCTCCTACCCTGAAAGTATTGCGGTGATCCGTGAAGCGGGGGTCGAGAAAAAAGGGGGTCCCAAAACGCATTTTCCCCATGCAATTTCCCATAGGATCTGTTGTCGCAGCTACAGCCCGAACCGCTGAACGGAATGACACCAAATTTGGCAAAGAGGTAGTACTCAGTTCGGACTGTGCCTTTTGCATATTTGGTGTGAATCTGTTCAGTAGGTCCTGAGAAAATTAGGGTAAAAAAGTTAGTGATATGTATGGCCGCGGAGGATCCGCGGACCCTACCCTCACCGTAAGCGCACCCTCCCCGAACGGAGCGCGCACCCTCCCAATCACGCGCTGAATGCTAATTGGCTGTTGAGCGTCTCTCTACATTCGAAACCAGGAACTGTTGGCAGCCATTTTCTGCCTCGGTAGAAGCGAGGCTGAAGATGGAAGGGGAATACGTGTGTAACAGATATAAAGGTGACAGAGTGGAAATACTCTGACCCTCTAGATCTGTTTAGGGGGTCCCAGAAGGACCCCCTGTGGCCCCCCTTTTAAAAAAAAAAAAAGCGGCGAAATGCGCGCACGGTGCGCGCATTCTATCGCATTGGATGCCCGGATTCTCTCGCGGTGGGTTCGCGGATCCAAGGAAAAAAAAAATGAAATTGTTGGGAGATAAAGATTAAAAGCTTATGTATTTTGTTCTTGAGTAGCTCTAAAAGAGCCGTTGTGTTCATTTAGAGTTTTTGGTACTTATAAGTAAGTACCTATACAGACTCTAAAGTTGTTGAGGAAGACTCTGTTTCCTTCATCAGTAAAGTGTACTCCATCTCTCCTATACATCTCTTGCATATGAAAGCGCAGATTGTTATTGTAAATGGACCCCATTCTGTAGTCTCGGAGAAAAGCAGAAACAGATTTATTCACATGTTTCCTATCTTTCTCAATCTGTGGACAAAAATGATCGGACCAGTTCCATTTCTGCCTTTGGCATATGTCAGAATACACAAAGGCAGTTTTAGGGAAAAGTGAAATCAGTTGTGCAAATGTGTCCTTCATAAGCATTTCCAGACCTACCCCAGTCAAAGTGCCTAGGTCATTGCCACCACAGTGCACTATTATGAGGTCAGGGTGTTGGATTTGCATGAAGGATTTCACCAATGGCATCAATCGGTGCCACTTTAACCCTCTCTGTCCAATCCATTTAATGTCTACATTTGGCAAACCTAGGTCTTTGTGAATGCCTTTGTTTTCTGCATACCTTTGGCTCCAGAAAATGTTACTGTGTCCCACAATCCACACTGTAAGCATCTTGTAAGGAGGTCTGGATGCACTCAGATGGTCTCTGTAAATGAAATGGAAGTTTAGAAAGTAAGATGTTTCTATAATGGTGGCTAAGATGCAATTTTGAAAAAAGACAAGAAATCATTGGTTGTTTGACAACCTTCTACACTGAAAGGTAGGGTGCATATTTCTGTTTTTTAAACGCATGATTCTTATTGGTTAACAAAAAGTGTGTGAAAGGAACATTATATATGATAAGCTGATATGTTGAGAAGTCAAGCACACTTGCTGTTTTGATTAGCAACATTGTGTGTGCTGAACTTGTGACCTGTGTGCTCAGTACAGTGTTCCATGACCTGTTTCTATGGTAACGGGCAGAAGGCAGATTAGGGGAAGGGTTGAAGTTTATGTCATTTGGAAAGGGTTGAAATGTTTAACCAATAGAAATGTGTGTTTGCTTTTGAATTTATGTGGGAAGGAATGTGATTTGATGTTTACATGTATATGTGTGGAAAATGAGAGGGAAACTTTGCCATTCTTTGGATCTGCTGACAGGTGCACAGTGCAGAGATTCTGTATAAGATAATCTGGTGTGTGACTGATATCTGGTGTGTGACTGATATACTTCTTAATCTACAAAACATCTTGAAAGGTGAGTTATTTAATTGTGAGGGGATGTATGTAGACTATTTTTTATTTTAATCAGACTAATGTATTTTCTCTGCTAAAGTGCAGGGAGTATTTTTTTTTCTCTACAATCTTATTGACAGTGTGTGTGCATGTGGAAACCATTTTGTGATAAGGATTTGTGTTTTTTCATGTGTTTGTAGACAGATAACTATGCAGTTCTTATATTTTGGTAGATTTAGAAACCACTTATTGTTTATGAATTTGTGAAATGAGTTATTTTTCTGCAGTAAAATGTAGTACTCCTTGTAGATGAGGACATGTGTTTTGGTATAGTGCAAGGGATAGTGTTGTTTGTCTAGAATCACACAGAGAGCCTGTGTGCATTTGGGAACCACTGTGGAGAAGCGTTTGGTAACATCGTGCATTTGCTGGCAGATAACTGTTTTCAAACATGTCATGTTGTCAAGTTTTAGTAGCATTAGAAGCCAGTCTTTGCTTATGTGTTGATTAAATGAGTCAGGCATTGACACTAAAGTGCAGTCGTGAAATATGTAGATTGTGTGCAGTTCCCTTACCTCTTCCACTGTAGTGAATGAGTTTTGGTAAACTCCTAGGGATAGTGGTGCTTGTATAGAATCACACTGTGAGTCTGTGTGCATTTGGGACCCACTGTCAGAGAAGCGTTTGGTAACATCGTGCATTTGCTGACAGAAAACTGTTTTGAAACCTGTCATGTTGTCAAGTTTTAGTAGCATTTGAAGCCAGTCTTTGCTTATGTGTTGATTAAATGAGTCAGGCATTGACACTAAAGAGCAATCGTGAAATATGTAGATTGTGTGCAGTTCCCTTATCACTTCCAGTCTAGTCAATGAGTTTTGGTAAACTCCTAGGAATACTGGTGCTTGTCTAGAATCACACTATGAGTCTGTGTACATTTGGGAACCACTGTGAGAGAAGCGTTTGGTAACATTGTGCATTTGCTGGCAGATAACTGTTTTAAAACATGTCATGTTGTCAAGTTTTAGTAGCATTAGAAGCCAGTCTTTGCTTATGTGTTGATTAAATGAGTCAGGCATTGACACTAAAGCGCAGTCGTGAAATATGTAGATTGTGTGCAGTTCCCTTACCTCTTCCACTGTAGTGAATGAGTTTTGGTAAACTCCTAGGGATAGTGGTGCTTGTCTAGAATCACACTGTGAGTCTTTGTGCATTTGGGAACCACTGTGAAAGAAGCGTTTGGTAACATCGTGTATTTGCTGACAGAAAACTGTTTTAAAACTTGTCATGTTGTCAAGTTTTAGTAGCATTAGAAGCCAGTCTTTGCTTATGCGTTGATTAAATGAGTTAGGCTTTGACACAAAAGTGCAGTCCTGAAATATGTAGATTGTGTGCAGTTCCCTTACCACTTCCACAGTAGTGAATGAGTTTTGGTAAACTCCTAGGGATAGTGGTTGTTGTCTAGAATCACACTTTGGGTCTGTGTGCATTTGGGAACCACTGTCAGAGAAGCGTTTGGTAACATCGTGCATTTGCTGACAGAAAACTGTTTTGAAACCTGTCATGTTGTCAAGTTTTAGTAGTATTACAAGCCAGTCTTTGCTTATGTGTTGATTAAATGAGTCAGGCATTGACACTAAAGTGTAGTCGTGAAATATGTAGATTGTGTGCAGTTCCCTTACCTCTTCCACTTTAGTGAATGAGTTTTGGTAAACTCCTAGGGATAGTGGTGCTTGTCTAGAATCACACTGTGAGTCTGTGTGCATTTGGGAACCACTGTCAGAGAAACGTTTGGTAACATCGTGCATTTGCTGACAGAAAACTGTTTTGAAACCTGTCATGTTGTCAAGTTTTAGTAGCATTAGAAGCCAGTCTTTGCTTATGTGTTGATTAAATGAGTCAGGCATTGACACTAAAGTGTAGTTGTGAAATATGTAGATTGTGTGCAGTTCCCTTATCACTTCCACTGTAGTGAATTAGTTTTGGTAAACTCCTAGGGATAGTGGTGCTAGTCTAGAATCACACTGTGAGTCTGTGTGCATTTGGGAACCACTGTCAGAGAAGCGTTTGGTAACATTGTGCATTTGCTGACAGAAAACTGTTTTGAAACCTGTCATGTTGTCAAGTTTTAGTAGCATTAGAAGCCAGTCTTTGCTTATGCGTTGATAAAATGAGTCATGCTTTGACACTAAAGTACAGTACCAGGTATTATTGTCTTTACTGCCCCAGAACTGAAAATTTATATTTTTACCCAGGCACTGTCCTAGAAGTAGTCTGATGATTTAGTCAGTTTCTAAGTACTTATGTTGTGAACCATTCATTACCAAATAGACTGCTTCGAATGTCCATGCAGTATGCATGTAGTTCTCTAACCACCTACACAGTTGTTTTTCACACCTTCAATTCTCTAGACAGTTTCCATACACTTCCACGAAACACCCTATCACTCTCTTTGTAGTCTTCTAGTGACCCATTCATCACCATGTAGTAATTCATTCACTGAGCCAAAACCCAAACATTTATAAATTCACCAAGACACTCTCTTTCCAGTACTCTAATGATTCAGTTACTGTCTAAGTATTCATGCACTGAGCCAGGACTTAGCAAATGGACTGCTTCAAACCCCTATGCACTATGCATGCAGTCTTTTAACCACCTAGAGATGTGTCTTTTATACTTTCAATTCCCTAGTCAATATCCATATAGTCCAGCAAACATCTTGTCACTCCCTTTGCAGTCTTTTAGTGACCTTTTTAGTACCAAGTACTAATTCATTCCCTGTGCGAAAAGTCTACCAGTCATAAATTCATCCAGGCAGTCTCCTTGCTGTAGTCTAATCATTTAGTCAGTACCCAAGTACTCATGCAGTTAGCCGGGCCTTAGCACATGGACTGCTTTAAATGCCTATCCAGTATGCATTCAGTTCTCTAATGAGCTACACAGTTGTCTTTCACAGCTTCAATTCCCCAGTTAGTATTCATACACTTCTAGCAAACACCCTGTTACTCACCCAGTGTGTCCCTTTTTAGTACTGTAATCATTCAGTTAGTTAGCATGAAGTCTTTTAGTGAGGTAGGCTTTAGGGCATGAACTGCTTCAAAGTAGTATGTATTATGTATGTAGTGTTTTAATCATTGTCACACTTGTGGTTCAGGGCTATAGTTTTTTAGTCTGTTTTTATATAAAATGTGTTTGTACAGTAATAGAATATTGTAAATTTGAAAGTTCAAATAATTTTTTAAGTAAGAAAAAAAATCAAAATAAGAGGAAAAGTAAAAAAGCAAATGTTCCGTCAAAGGAGATAAAGTATGGTAAAAGAAGACAAAATCAGTATAAGGAATTACGCAAAAAAATATTTTACAAGAGAGTAGTGCATAATTTGCTCAAAGATGTAAAGAAATATAAAAAGAGAGCTTTATTTTATAAAAAGAAGAAGCATATTGAAAGCATTGTGGAAAAGGCTTTTGAAGTAAAAAGGAAACTGTTTATTTTAGTGTTAAACAGAATTCGATCACTAGATAAATCAATATATGTAATGAAGGCCAAAAGTAGGAGGAAAAGAATTATTAATAAAAAAAAAGTTTGTGATGTTTTTTTGGGAGGATTGGAAACACAGTTCTAGTTCAGAGCCTTTTTTAATGAAGAGAGTTATTCACTAAGTGAAAAATTATTGTATGCAGTTGACACCAGTGGTAGAGGTTATGAGGTTAGTGATGGTTGTCCAATGGAGTAAGAGAAAATGGTTGAAAGAAATGCAGAAGAAGTGATAGCTGATGAAGTTTTAGGGAGAGGTGCTAAAAACCCTGTGTACACTTGGGATTGCAGTAGTGTTTGTAGTGTACAACAGGAATCTATTGAAAAATTATGTAGATTTTTACGAGTTTAGACTAAAAAAAGTGTAAAACAAAAGATTAAGCTGTTGCAAGGACTAGACCCTTGCAGAGTGAGAAAACATACTGGTTTGCAAGGTCATTCTCTGGCTTGTCTTTCTAGGAAAGTTTGTGAAAGTGTTTTTCACCATTTAAGAATGCTGGCAGTACATCATACTCAAATGCGGAAGTTAGTGAGAAGGTTGTATTATGCAAAAAGTCCAGCACTAAAGTTAAGTGAGTTGAACAGTGCTCTTTTGCGTGGGTCAGTTTCAGATGTGAAGCAGGTCTGTGAGGATATTGAGATTTGTTACTTCGGTCCTCAGCAAGAGAGTGAAGAAACTGACAGATTAGTAGACCAAAAAGTTGAAGGCAATGTAGAACCTGTAATTACAGAAAAATTTGAGGATGAAATGACAAAGTTTAAGGTAATTTCAGGTGAAAGACCAAATGTTTCTTGTATTTGTTGTCGGCAAAGTCACTATAAAAATCAGACTAGGGGTGTCAATCTGTATTTAAAAAGTGAAATAGAAGATAATGATAAGTGGATGGAATTTGCAACTTATTTGTTGGTAGAGGATTGTTTTGATTTGGGATATGAGCAGCGTATTTGCAAATATTGTTATAATAAATTAGATGAGAATAAAATGCCTGCTAGAGCTGTTCATAATAATCTAGAGTTGGTTGCTATTCCTCCAGAGCTGATAGATTTAAATACGTATGAGTCTATTCTGATACAATGTGTTCACCCATTTCAGGCTATTGTTCGTATGGAGCCCAAAACAAGTAAATTACCTCCATCAGAGTTGCAAAGAGGATTGAAAGGAAGAGTTGTGTATTTACCATTAGATTTCAGGAAAAATGTTGAAACTATTGGTGTAGATCATGCAGAAAATGAGCCACTAGTCATTCTAGTTAATGGTGTTTCTACTAAGAATAAGAAATCTGGCAAGAGTTAGTGGATGTTAGAAAAGTGCAAAAGGCATCATTGTATCTGATAAAAAATAATGACTACTATAGAAATGTGTTTGATGGAGAAGAAGAAATAGATTTAGCAGAAGATAGTGAAACATTAAGTGGACAAATTAAAAAAGTGGACATGTCCAGATGTGAAGAGATCTATGAACATTACAGTGTACATCCACTTCATTCCAAAGAGGTGATGGGGAATACAATTGAGTTGTTTCAAATGAAAAAAGCAACAGGAAGTCCCATGAGTGTATGGGAAGAGAGTTTGGAAGCTCGTTGTTACCCGCAGTTGTTTCCAACAGGAAAAGGTGGACGATATGATGAACGTCCTGTGCAGATTCTTGCATCTGAATATCGTACAACAAGATTATATGCAGGAGATCCAAGATTTCGACAATGTATCCCTTATATGTTTCATCTTCTGTTTGAAAGTGACTTGTCTGGACTTTTATATGCAGTAAATCACATTTTAAAAACTGGAATGCATCTGCAAAATGTAACTGCAAAGGATTTTATGGATAAAGTGCATCAGAGAGATGATCATTTAGAATCTCAGTTGATTAATCTGATGGCATGTCAGCGTGGGACTAATGAATATTGGTACCGTCGACATGGAGAACTGAAATGCATGGTTTGTTACACTAAGCTGTGCTGTGTATGCTTGGGATGATTTACTTGAATTTCTTCGAGAGGCAAATTCCAATATAAAAAATATTGAATACAGGACTCCTGGAGAAATTGTGCTCTTTGGATCCTGTCAATGTATGCAGATATTTCAATCATAGATTTGAAGCTATGATGTCTTTCATCTGCAATAAAAAGAATCCTCCTCTTGGAGAAGTTGTGGATTTCTTTTGGAGAAAGGAGTATCAAGCAAGAGGTGCTCCCCACATACATATTTTGTTATGGGTCAAGGAGGCCCCCACATTTGGAACAGATTCAGATGAAAGTGTTGTCTTTCATTGAAGATTATGCTACATGTGCTGTACCAAATAGCAGAGAAGACAAAAATTTAAAAGAACAAGTCTTACGATTTCAAAGCCATAGGTGTGGAAAATACTGCCGACGAAAGTACAAGTCAAAGGATAAGTTATATACCAAATGTCGTTTTGGATTTCCACGTCCTGTATTAGCCAAAGGAAGAGTGAACAGTTTCATGTCAGCTGTACGACATACCATCACAAGAAAGTCTCCGAAAAACACCTGCAACTTAAGAAGAAGCGAAGAATCAAAATACATAAATGACTACAATCCAGTTATTTTATCCATGTGGAACGCTAATATGGATATTCAGTTGTTGCGGACAATTCTATTGCTGTTGCTCGATATGTAACGTCTTACATTACTAAATCAGAAAAGACTGAATTGAATGAAATGTGGGAAGAGATTTCTCACGAGAATAGTCTAAGTAAGAAATTATACAGTTTCAGTTTGAAAATTATATCGCATCGTGAAATTGGAGCATATGAATGTTCAGATCGGTTATCATCTGCAAGTCTATGTTCCAAAAGTAGAAGAATCATTTGGGTGAGTCTAGGTCTTGCAGGAATGCGAAATCGGGTACTGAAATCTGTTCAAGAAATTGAATATTTAGCAGAAAATGACCCTGAAATTACAGATATTTTGAAAACCAATATGTTGGAAACATACTATCCAAAGAGAAGTCATCATCTTGAGAACATTTGTCTCTATGAAGTGTTGCAAAACTACACTTTTAAACAGAATATTACAGAGAACATCAACGATGGAAAATATGGAGTGATTGGTTCTGAAGGATGTCTGGTGAAACAAAGGAAAGGAAATTTAAATAATCACAGAAAACTGAGTTGCGACACTGCTGACAAAAGGGAATTTTACTATTTAGCCCTTTTGCAAATGTTCAAACCATGGCGTTCTGAACTGGAATTACTTGGAGATTTTCCCAGCTATGAAGATTCATTTAATGCTTGTAAAGATAGCATACAATGGAGTGCTTTCGCAAATTATGTGAAAATGTTGAATGATGAAATTGATCAAGAAGCTACAATTGCAGCTGAGATTCACTTGGAAAACCAATTGTTGAAAATAAAGCCGCGATTGCCATGAATGAGGTGGAAACAGCAATGTATCAAGCACAAGAAGATGCAATACAGTTAGGAAACTTGGAAGAGCAACTAAATGTGGAACAGAAACAAATATATCAGCAAGTGAAAGAGCAGATTGACCATGGATTACTTCATGAAAAGAAAGACTGCTCATGTACATCATTTCAACCTATCCGAATGTATGTGAGTGGTCAAGCTGGAACAGGAAAGAGTTTCTTAATTAAAGTAATTACAAGTTATCTGCAGACAACAATTGAGTCGCATTTGTCTTGTGTTGTCACTGCTCCAACTGGATTGGCAGCACATAACATTAAAGGAATTACTTTACATCGTTTACTAATGCTGCCAGTAGAACATAAGAACAAATTGGAATACCACAAGCTATCTGGAGAAGCTTGTTGTGAAGTTTCAAGAGTGCTGAAGAAAATGAAACTTCTCATTATTGATGAGGTGAGAATGGTTTCAAACTTGATGCTTGCCTTTGTGCATTTAAGAATGCAGCAATTTCTTAAAACAGAGTATGACGTGTTATTTGGAGGAAAACACGTCATAGTTTTTGGAGATCTACTGCAACTGACACCGGTAAAAGGACAACCGGTATTTAAAACACTTGCCCATGAAGATACTAGAAAGTCTCTTGGCAGTGTTGGTAATGTGAACATTTGGAGTAATTTTGAATACAAAGAACTGACAACAAATATGCGACAGGCAAATGATGCTGAATATGGAAGTATTCTTCAAGATATAAGAATTGGAATTCTTTCAAAAAAAGGGAAAGAAGCTTTGGAGAGTCGATTACTTTGCAATGTCTTTCCAAATGAAAATGCAGTTGCTGCAAAAGTGTACGTGGAAATTGCTAAAAATAAGTCAGTGATTTGCTTAATGCCGACACTGCGTGAGTGTTCAATATTCAACGAAGAATTATTAAAATTGGAAAATGAAGAAATTGTCAAAATGGAAGCCATTGATAAAATACAACATGAAGGAATCACTATTATTTTAACAGGTAAGTTGAGATCAAAACCAGATTGTTTAGAAAAAAAAATATCTAAAACTGCTGGTTTGGAAAAGACACTGTGTGTGTAAACTGTCGGGTAATTTTAAGGCGTAATTTGGATGTAGATAAAGGTTTAGTTAATGGTGCAATGGGCAAAGTGGTGGATTTTGTGAATTATCAGAAAAAAGAAGGAATTGAATTTTAAAAAATTAAATTTAATCCGATTGATGAAGTTAAAGAAATTGGTCGTTGTTCAGTTAGTTTTTTTCTTGTTAAAGATTTATATGTCCGTAGGAAACAATTTCCATTTTCTCTGGCATATGCAATGACTATTCATAAATCTCAAGGATTAAGTGTAGACAGTGCATTGGTGAACATTGGATCTACTGTATTTAAAGAGGGTATGGCATATGTTGCTTTGTCGCGAGTCAGAACATTATCTTGTTTGTTTTTGATTGATTTTGATGAGACAAAGGTTACTGCAGATGCAAACTGTGTAAACGAGAATAATAGGTTAAGAAGGGTGTATGCTCCAAATTTAGGTCAATATCCTGTATTTGAAAAGCGTGTGGTTGGTTGAAAAAGAAGGTTAGAGAATATCTGTTCTGAAGGTATCAAGAAATGAAAAGAACAAGATAATGTTGTGATTGCAGGTAAAAAGAAATTGGACACTGTTGAAGAGATTGTTGGTTATCAGTTTGAAAATAGTTCTGGTGTCAACTGCTATGCTAATGTAGTGGTCAATGTTGTTTTTGATCTTGAAGATTTGCAAGAGCAAATTATGGAGAATCGGCAAAAAAGATTTTGTTCTCTGTTGCACTCTGTTTATGAAAAATTGACAACAGATTGAAGTAAAATACAATCTGTTTCAGATGTTCTTAGTCTTTTGGATGTGTGTTCTGGTTCTACACAATTTACACAAAATATCCAACAAGATGCTCAGGAATTTTTAATGTATATGCTTACCATTTTTAAAAATAAAGGAGTAGAAATAGAAAATATTTTTGGCCTTTCTTACAAATGGGAACATCATTGTGAAAATTGCACGTATACATGTGGCACCAATGTAGACACTGATAGATTTCTGTATTTCACATTACCAGACTGTAAATCAGTGGCTTTCAATAAATTAGTGAAAGGTGCAATTCAAAACATGGAGTGTAGCCAATGTAAATCAGAAATGTTATCCACATTATTGTTAACAAAATATGGAAAATACATAATTTTAATGATGTAACGTAGTACAGCTGATGGAAGAAAATTGGATACTTTAATAAAACAATTTGTAGCAGCACAAATATCAATATCAGGAAGGACTTTTGTGGCAATTGAATAATTTTCCATGATGGTCCTTCCACCACATCTGGACATTACACTGCCCATCTAAAATGTGACAAAGGCTGGACACTTTGTAATGATGCCCAGTTGGTTTTCAAACAACGTTTGCCTAGGGAATTACAAAATTCCTACCTAATATTTTTGAAGCCAAAGTTTTAGGAAGCTAATTCACTCTCTGAGGAATTTATTATTATAATTTAACAGAACTACCATTGGACAGTTTACATAAAGAAGAAGTGCAAAAATACCATGTGGCCTCAAGGAAAGGTATATTTTTGAATTATGGACTTTTTGGTGGTCATTTATTTGGTGATTATTTTAATGTGGCAACATTTACAGTTTTTATAAGTTAAAGTTATAAAATGTTGTAATCTGTAAGCATTTCATATATGTATGATTTGTATTTTCTGGTATTTTACTGAGAATAGTATGTTGTTTTTTTTTAACAATCTTTCTGATTGGTTTTTTTTTGTCCGCTGTTAAGTGATGAGTACCATTGAAATCACTATTTCGAGTGAAATTCAATATATTCTGAGAACAGCAAAAAAGGCAAAAAAATTACTTTGTGGAAATTATGTTGTGTTGTAAAAAATGTATTATTATATGTTATAATTTTTATTTTATTTTCTTTCACAGATCCAAATGTTAAAATGAGCAATTTTTAAGAATTTATATTTTAATGAAAAATAGGCAAAAATGAATAACATTTTTTATTCCTATTACTGTGAAGGTAAGTTTAACTAAGTCTCAATATGCAGAATGAAGAGGCCTGCAAGAATCTACAAAGTTGAAACACGTTTCTTAAAACACTTTGTTTATGTAGTTTTGAAATCTGACCATAATCAGATATCAAGTGACCTGCAAAAAAAAGAGATTTGAGGGGTTCATAATATTTCATCTTTTTAGCTGTTGAAGGACCACAATCATTTCAATCATTCTTCTTTGAACATCATTGCAGTCCAAATTCTGTGCTTACCTTCTATCATTCGCAAGGAAATTTAAAAACGTAAATATGTCACTTTTTGTAACATAGTTATTGTGTAAAATACTCTTTCATATTTTCAAAGAGAGGAAAAGGCACGCTGTGCACTTTTTATACTCCATGAAAATATAACCTCATCATGAAGACCACTTTCGGTTGAAAGGGTGTTCTATAAGTGTTGTTGTGCATGATTGCACTTAATACTCATAGAACAAGACACATGTCTAGATTTATTAGAAATTGTAAATCTCGATATGTGTGTGAATGGTGCACCATTCTACAATTGGTGTAGGAAAGCACAACAAAGAGAGTTGTTTTAATTTCTCCACATTTTTATATCTTCAATGCATGCTGAAATGTTCAGCATACATTGAAGGAGAAAAATGCATTTTCTCATTGTTTTTGTACAGGAAGGTGTGTCTTCCTGTAGAAAAATAAACAGCACATGACACAGATATCCTTGCACTATTGTGCAAGGGTGCCTGTGTCACCACATGGCTGCAGTTTAAGCAGCCGTGCAGAGAGAAGCATAGATTTGCAACATATTTATGTACATATGTTGCATCCCTGTGCTTGGGAAGTACTACAGCACACTACAATTAAAGAGGTTACTATGTGATGCTGCAGCACTTCCTTATAGTTCTGCACTTATACATTCACCATACGCTACTACTGCATTCATTCAGTCAATTACGTACTACACATACATTCATCTAAAGTTTCACACACCAACAAAGAAATTTAGCTCTTTTTTTAAAACAGGAAAGTTAGTTCTTACAAGAACTTTTTTTTTTCTTCTTTCTTCTTTTATGTTTTTTGGGGGGTTTTCTGAACAATTTTGTGATTTTTTTGGTTTTTCTGAAAAAAAACAAAAAAATAACAGGAGAAACCAAACAATGAACTTCAGGGAACAGTAAAAAAAAAACAAAAAAAAACTAGCAAATATGACTTTCCTGCCGGCGGCAGATGAGGTCGATTGACTGCTCGCCATAGCACAAAGTCTTATTGCACTTAGTGCAGAGCACTTTTAAAAATTGAAATTGAGGACGAATGTCCAAGGTTTGTTCTGAGGGATGCACTCTTGAAGTGCTCGGCTGCGATGAGGTGGATGGCGCAGGAGCAGGAGTGTCTCTCATCTGTAGGCACTCTTCACGTGCAAGATTGTTTGGATGAAGGCTCCTCATGTGCTTCATCATACTTGCCGTGCTGCAAGAGTATTTCTTGGTAGGATCCCCTCTCGATAAGACTCTTTTGCAAATCTTACATGTGACCAAGGTGGCATTGGTCTTATTCTGTCCTTCGGGAAAAGTAAAAAATTTCCACACCACTGAAGCAAAACGTTTTTTCTGTGGTTCCTCCGTCAAAAATTTATCTTCAGAGGTGATGCCTGCTGCCCTGAAGCCATTTTTGGTTGCAAAAAGTTAGAACTAAGTGTATACTTAGTCTAAAAAAATCTTCTTCTCTCCAAAGAGATGGTTCTCCAAAGAAGCTCGAAGAAGAATGATTGAAATGGGTGGGGTCTTTCAATAGTTAGAAGAGGAAGTGTAATGAACCAATCAATTCTCTTTTTTTGCAGGTCACATGGGATCCGCGCACCGTGCGCTTACGCAGCACGCACCCAGTGCGCATCCGCGAAATTGAATTAAAAAGAAATATAGGATTAGATGTCAAAATATATTAGTTTTAAGACTAGTTTAGAGTTTGTCTTCAATTAATATTCACATGCAATACATAAATATGTTTTTTTAAATGTTAAATACTTCGCGGGATCCGCGGACATACCGCGTCACGGACGCATATGACGCATCGCAGAAGCGCGTAGACGTCACGTTACGTACATCGAACGTATCGCGTATAAGCTGGGAGTCGCGTACCGGTTGCATAGCAGTGCATTGCGGGGGCGCGAGTTATAGTTAGCTGAACTAACTATAACAGGGGAATTTCTAGGGTTTTGTACGAGGGAAATGTCCAGCTAACTATAACGCCCCTGAAACCTATGGTTTTTTCAGTGAATTTCTAAGGTTTTTTAAATGCCAATTCCTAACTATAACATGCATGAAACCTATGGTTTTTTCAGTGAATTTCAAAGGTTTTTTAAATGCCAATTCCTAACTATAACGCCCCTGAAACCTATGGTTTTTTCAGTGAATTTCTAAGGTTTTTTAAATGCCAATTCCTAACTATAACGCCCCTGAAACCTTTGGTTTTTTCAGTGAATATATATATATATATATATATAAATATTTATATATATTTATTGCAGCTCCTTTCGTACACCAGCCTGCTGAACTCTCGAACGGGTGCTAACCGGACGGGGGTGTTACCGCCTAATTATTACGCTCCCAGTTACTCGGGTAATCAGACCAGTTTAAGGATGATGGCTGATGTACGAAAGGAGCTGCAATTGATTTATTTCCAACTGCACCGTGGTTGCATTTACAGTGGAGATCGGAAACTGGAGAATTTATGACATCTTATGTGCCGGGAAGTTTCCGCCTGAAACTCATGAAAGTTGGTTAGCGCAACGAAAAGTTTTCCGGTAAGGTGCCAGTGGCACAGTGAACTTTGATTATTGAACGCATTGACCACAGAACGATGGAGTATAAGGGCATAAAACATCTAGCTATGTTTTCACAGCTATTAATCATCATTATCATGTTTTGTCAGTCGGAACGCCGAGAAGCAGCCGAAAGCATTTTTAAGAAACATGATGGCACTAACAAAGCTGCGAACAGAGAAGGGACTACATTGATATCTAATCTAGCCTCAACATTTTCCGCTCTAGAACGTCTCTATGAGAGCGAAATATGAAAATGGTGGGAGGCAACCTCTTTGCAAAATTATATTGAGTTTGGAAGAGTTCCGAGGGGCCTTTGTATTTACACTGTCCCTGCTTATGAGAACCCTGATCCCTTGCTGTTGGATGCTTGGGCAGCACATACAGCCCAATCCTGTAAAGGGATGTTGGAGATACTCATCAGATTTGCATGGAGTGACTGCGATAAGGCTTTGGAACAAATCAAGGAATTGGAAAAAGAGTTAATGAAAGAGGATGATCAAACTAAAGTGGATGAAAAGCGGGAACAGATGAAAAAGAGACTAAGGAACTATGAACAGAAAATTAAACAGTGGAAGGAGGAAAAATTTGACCGAGATGAAAAAGACTACAGTCAGGGCAGAGTATTGACCTTTGCCAAAAAATACGACAATCCCAGGAAAGAACTACAACAAAAAACAGTACAACCAGTGACGATTGCCCAAGATACCTCAGAATCGGAGGTAACAGGTGGTGACTCATCAAGTGATGATGGTAACAGTGGATTGTCGGCAAACACACCTCCTTTTTACGAGGAATTCAGAATAATCAGACAACAGCAATTACAGGGAGGCAGATGCAAGCCTCCAGAACAGGCAGCAAGAGGAAGATGAGGTGGGGGGGCGGGGCGGGGGTCTGAAAAATCAAAGGCTCTCCACCCGTAACTCGCAGCAAAAAGTCTTACAACAAAAGGAACTAGAACATGATAATCTAACCATAATCAATTTGACACCAAGAATCTTGACTACTAAGGAAGAATCGATTTTAAAAATTGGTCTTTCAATCTGTCCACAAAACAATATGGAATTCACTCAGACGCGGATAGATTTGTTTAAATTTACCCGCAAGTTAAAATTACATAAGTACTTTAAGTTGAAACCATCTACAACTAAATTAAGACATCCATGCCCTATAAGAACTGAAACAGATGATTTAACTGGTAAAGACATTGAGGCTTTAAGGACATTAGAAAGTCTAAGAATAGAGGCCACTGAAATTGAAGATCTGGACATGGGCGCCACTCAAGTAGTGGCCTTATCTGAAATCCAACAAAGTGGGGGCCTGAGTCCATTTAAACCTGCCTCTGTATTTCTTCCACAAATGGCCACGGATGCCATTGATACTTTTTTAGAAGCTGTGATGAAAGACCTAACACGCTTACGTAATGACAATAAGTATAATAAAAAAGTTATGAATTTCTCCAGAGATCAACAAGGAGCTTTAAACAAACTATGTCAAGACACTTCTCTGATCTGCAAGCCTTCAGACAAGGGAGGCAACATTGTTTTATTAACTCAAGATCAGTATGAGAAAGAGGCGTTTCGCCAATTGAATGATACTCTATGTTATGAAAGAACTAATGAACAGACATACAATCAGAGTATTACGGATTATCATCTCCTGATTTCCTCGTGGTACAAAAAGAATATGTTGGATTCAGAGGAACATTTATTTTTACGATGCTTAAATCCAACCATTCCCACATTTTATTATCTGCCAAAGGTACATAAAGACATTAGGAACCCTCCCGGGAGACCGATCTTTGCCTCACAATGCAGTTTGACCGAACATCTGTCTATGTATATTGATTTCTTTATCTCCCAACATGTGATTAAATTGAAATCTTACTTGAGGGATGCTAAAGATTTTCTTACAAACATAGAAAAGATCCAGTTGAGAGAGGGTTACTGTTTAATGGTACTTGATATCACCAGTCTTTATACTTGTATTGCTCATACGGATGGTCTGAAAGCTGTGAAGTATTTTTTGGGGAGTTTCGTACTTTAAAATATTTTGAACATAGTCGCATGATACTTGAATTGATCAATTTCTGTTTGACTCACAATATATTTTTGTTCCAAAAACAACTATTTGGACAAGTGTCAGGCACCGCGATTGGCACCTGCTTCGCCCCAGCTACGCGAAACTCTTCGTGGGCTGGTGGGAGGAGCAGGTGGCCTGGGGGGGCACAGAATCACATTTGGAACAAACGGATAATAGCTTGGCATCGTTATATTGATGACCTTTTTATTGTGTTTGATGGTTCCTTAGAGCTGGCTAGCTCATATATAGAGGTTCTGAATTGCAACAATATAAATTTGAAATTACAGGTGAAGTGAGTACTAAGGAGGTCAATTACTTAGATCTTACAGTACACATATCGGATGGTAAATTGCACACTAGGCTTTATAGGAAGATTACTGCAGGGAATTCCACCCTTTTTGCTACGAGCAGCCATCCCAAAAAGCTCATTAATAATATCTCCTATGGGGAACTGTTAAGACTTATGAGAAATAATACTAGTGACTTAGAATTCCAGAAGGCAGCTAAATCTAGTATGCAATGTTTCAGAGTGAGAGGATAAAGTGAAACAGTTCTGTCACAGGCCCTATCAAGAGTCAATTGCATTCAAAGGGGAGAATTATTGACCAATAAGAATATCACGAAGTCCGATAATGGGGCTTTTTGAATGATCACTACTTTCTCAGACAATGTTAATCAATTGACGAGGATACTGTGTAAGAATTGGCATATTCTGCTCACTGACAATGTTATAGGGGAAGATTTACCATCAAACCCCTTAGTTACATTTAGGAAAGCCAGGTCCCTAAAAGATAATTTGATTCATAGTTACCATAATATTGAACCGATAAAAACAACTTTGAGAGCACTTAATGGATTTTATCCGTGTGGTAAGTGCAAAGCATGTAAAAAGAGCAATCAAACCTTATCTTATACTGTTCCAGGACTGAGTAAACCTAAAAGAATTATTCAGTTCCTTACCTGTACCACCCCCTATGCTATATATTGTCTAGTGTGTCCGTGTGGGCTACGATACATCGGTAGCACCATTCATCCAGTTAAAATACGGCTACTGGAACACATGAGGGCGATTGCTAATTTTGATGAGTCTTACCCTGTGGCAAGACATTTCAACAAAGCACATGGCCGTAATAGGGATCTTTTGAAATACTATTGCCTTGACCATGTATCAGCGAATCCGAAAGGAGGGGATAGGATACAGAGATTGAGACGTTTAGAATCACGCTGGATATTAGACCTACAGAGTAAGAACCCTTTGGGTCTTAATAGTAGCGAGGAGCTAGCAGTACATCTGGGATGAAAACTGTTTGATTGGCTGATTCTATGTATGGAAAGTTCATGTTCTTTAATTATTTTGATTATGGCATCTGAGGCTTTAGATGCTATGATATGCTTTTGAGATTCTTTATTGGCATGATCGATGAAAAGAGATTACCTTATCAATGTTTAACTCCATGTACTATGTTGGTGCTACATGTTTTTAGTGAAAATCATGAACTAATTCCGGGCATAATGAGTGTGCAACATGGCCCATTCAGGGCGTAATGGTTACTTGTACTAATGAATGTTTACGCAATATATATTGCCCATCAAGGGGACAACTGTATATATGATATAAAGGAATTTGGCTTTTGACATTGTGAGCCCATCTATGGGTGTTATAAAGTAATCATCGATGCATGTGCCGAAGGAAATGATTATCTAACACATTCCATATGGTTAAATGTATTATACAGAATTTTCATTTCTGCTATTCAAAGATGGCGGAACCTTTTTACTTTTACTTGCGTTAATGTTGCGCAATGTGGAATGGTCCGTTTTCTGTGGTGTATGCCCGGAAATTGACAATGAGTATAAAAAAAGTAATGATGGCTGCGGAGTTTTGTGCAAATATTGACGAAGGCTAAGCGCCGAAGCGCATCTGTGTACCCGGAATACAAGTTTTGAATAAACTTGTGGAATCTACCCCGCGAGTGCTGTCATCCTTAAACGGGTATGATTACCCGAGGAACTGGGAGCGTAATATATATATATATATATATATATTATCTACTGGTGGTCGCCAGTAGATAGTTATAGTTAGGACCTATTTTCCATAGGAAATCCGCAACATTCTATTTGGAATAACGTTGGCGCCGGTTCATGAATCTTCGAGAAATTTTCCAAACTTTTGGCCAGCTCCGCTCCGCTCCTACCCTGAAAGTTTTGTGGTGATCCGCCAAGCAGGGGCCGAGAAAAAAGGGGGGTCCCAAAACACGTTTTCCCCATGCAATTTCCCATAGGATCTGTTGTGGCAGCTACAGCCCGAACCGCTGAACGGAATGACACCAAATTTGGCAAAGAGGTAGTCCTCCGTTCGGACTCGTGCCTTTTGCATATATACGGTGTGAATCTGTTCAGTAGTTCCTGAGAAAATTAGGGTAAAATAGTTAGTGATATCTATGGCCGGGGAGGATCCGCGGACCCTACCCGCACCGAAAGCGCACCCTCCCCGAACCGAGCGCGCACCCTCCCGATCGCGCGCTGAATGCTAATTGGCTGTCGAGTGTCTCTCTACATTCGAAACCAGGACCTGTTGGCGGACATTTTCTGCCTCCGTAGAAGCGAGGCTGAAGATGCAAGGGGAATAAGTGTGTAAAACAAATAAAGGGAGCAGAGTGGAAATACTCTGACCCTCTAGAGGTGCTTAGGGGGTCCCAGAAGGACCCCCTGGGGCCCCTTTTTAAAATAAAAACTGCGAAATGCGCGCATTGTGCGCGCATCCTATCGCGTTGGATGCACGGATCCTCTCGCGGTGGGTTTGCGGATCCAAGGGGAAAAAAATGAAATTGTTGCGAGATAAAGATTAAGCTTAAGTGTTTTGTTCTTGAGTGGCTCTAAAAAGAGCCGTTGTGTTCATTGAGAGTTTTTGGTACTTATAAGTAAGTACCTAAACAGAGTCTAAAGTTGTTGAGGAAGACTCTGTTTCCTTCATCAGTAAAGTGTACTCCATCTCTCCTATACATCTCTTGCATATGAAAGCGCAGATTGTTATTGTAAATGGACCCCATTCTGTAGTCTCGGAGAAAAGCAGAAACAGATTTATTCACATGTTTCCTAGCTTTCCCAATCTGTGGACAAAAATGATCAGACCAGTTCCATTTCTGCCTTTGGCATATGTTAGAGTACACAAAGGCAGTTTTAGGGAAAAGTGAAATCAGTTGTGCAAAGGTGTCCTTCATAAGCATTTCCAGACCTACCCCAGTCAAAGTGCCTAGGTCATTGCCACCACAGTGCACTATTATGAGGTCAGGGTGTTGGATTTGCATGAAGGATTTCACCAATGGCATCAATTGGTGCCACTTTAACCCTCTCTGTCCAATCCATTTAATGTCTACATTTGGCAAACCTAGGTCTTTGTGAATGCCTTTGTTTTCTGCATACCTTTGGCTCCAGAAAATATAGCTGTGTCGCACAATCCACACTGTAAGCATCTTGTAAGGAGGTCTGGATGCACTCAGATGGTCTCTGTAAATGAAATGGCAGTTTGGAAAGTAAGATGTTTCTAAAATGGTGGCTAAGATGCAATTTTGAAAAAAGACAAGAACTCATTGGTTGTTTAACAACCTTCTACACTGAAAGGTAGGGTGCATGTTTCTGTTTTTTAAACGCATGATTCTTATTGGTTAACAAAAAGTGATAAGCTGATATGTTGAGAAGTCAAGCACACTTGCTGTTTTGATTAGCAACATTGTGTGTGCTGAACTTGTGACCTGTGTGCTCAGTACAGTTTTCCATGACCTGTTTCTATGGTAATGGGCAGAAGGCAGATTGGGGGAAGGGTTGAAGTTTATGTCATTTGGAAAGGGTTGAAATGTTTAACCAATAGAAATGTGCTTTTGAATTTATGTGGGAAGGAATGTGATTTGAAGTTTACATGTATATGTGTGCAAAATGAGAGGGAAACTTTGCCATTTTTTGGTTCTGCTGACAGGTGCACAGTGCAGAGATTCTGTATAGGAAAATCTGGTGTGTGACTGATATCTGGTGTATGACTGATATACTTCTTAATCTATAAAACATCTTGAAAGGTGAGTTATTTAATTGTGAGGGGATGTATGTAGACTATTTTTATTTTAATCAGACTAATGTATTTCTTCTGCTAAAGTGTAGGGAAAACTTTTTTTTCCTCTACAATCTTATTGACAGTGTGTGTGCATGTAGAAACCATTTTGTGATAAGGATTTGTTTTTTTCATGTGTTTGTAGACAGATAACTATGCAGTTTTTATATTTTGGTAGATTTAGAAACCAGTCATTGTTTATGAATTTGTGAAATGTTATGTTTCTGCAGTAAAATGTAGTACTCCTTGTAGATGAAGAAATGTGTTTTGGTATAGTGCAAGGGATAGTGTTGTTTGTCTAGAATCACACAGAGAGCCTGTGTGCATTTGGGAACCACTGTGAGAGAAGCATTTAGTAATATCTCGTATTTGCTGACAGATAACTCTTTTAAAACCTGTCATGTTGTCAAGTTTTAGTAGCATGAGAAGCCAGTGTTTGCTTATGCATTGATTAAATGAGTCAGGCAATGATACAAAAGTGCACTTTTGAAATATTCACATTGTGTGCAGTTCTCTTACCACTTCCATAGTAGTAAATAAGGTTTGGTAAACTCGTAGGGATAGTGGTTGTTGTCTAGAATCACACTGTGAGTCTGTGTGCATTTGGGAACCAATGTGAGAGAAGCATATGGTAACATTGCTTATTTGCTGACAGATAACTATTTTAAATCCTGTCATGTTGTCAAGTTTTAGTAGCATTTGAAGCCAGTCATTGCTTATGCGTTGATTAAATGAGTCAGGCATTGACACTAAAGTGTAGTCGTGAAATATGTAGATTGTGTGCAGTTCCCTTACCACTTGCACTGTAGTGAATTAGTTTTTTTAAACTCCTAGGGATAGTGGTGCTTGTGTAGAATCACACTGTGAGTCTGTGTGCATTTGGGAACCACTGTGAGAGAAGCGTTTGGTAACATCGTGTATTTGCTGACAGATAACTGTTTTAAAATCTGTCATGTTGCCAAGTTTTAGTGGCATTAGAAGCCAGTCTTTGCTTATGCGTTGATTAAAAGAGTCAAGCATTGACACTAAAGTGCAGTCGTGAAATATGTAGATTGTGTGCAGTTCCCTTACCTCTTCCACTGTAGTGAATGAGTTTTGGTAAACTCCTAGGGATAGTGGTGCTTGTATAGAATCACACTGTGAGTCTGTGTGCATTTGGGACCCACTGTCAGAGAAGCGTTTGGTAACATCGTGCATTTGCTGACAGAAAACTGTTTTGAAACCTGTCATGTTGTCAAGTTTTAGTAGCATTTGAAGCCAGTCTTTGCTTATGTGTTGATTAAATGAGTCAGGCATTGACACTAAAGAGCAATCGTGAAATATGTAGATTGTGTGCAGTTCCCTTATCACTTCCAGTCTAGTCAATGAGTTTTGGTAAACTCCTAGGAATACTGGTGCTTGTCTAGAATCACACTATGAGTCTGTGTACATTTGGGAACCACTGTGAGAGAAGCGTTTGGTAACATTGTGCATTTGCTGGCAGATAACTGTTTTAAAACATGTCATGTTGTCAAGTTTTAGTAGCATTAGAAGCCAGTCTTTGCTTATGTGTTGATTAAATGAGTCAGGCATTGACACTAAAGCGCAGTCGTGAAATATGTAGATTGTGTGCAGTTCCCTTACCTCTTCCACTGTAGTGAATGAGTTTTGGTAAACTCCTAGGGATAGTGGTGCTTGTCTAGAATCACACTGTGAGTCTTTGTGCATTTGGGAACCACTGTGAAAGAAGCGTTTGGTAACATCGTGTATTTGCTGACAGAAAACTGTTTTAAAACTTGTCATGTTGTCAAGTTTTAGTAGCATTAGAAGCCAGTCTTTGCTTATGCGTTGATTAAATGAGTTAGGCTTTGACACAAAAGTGCAGTCCTGAAATATGTAGATTGTGTGCAGTTCCCTTACCACTTCCACAGTAGTGAATGAGTTTTGGTAAACTCCTAGGGATAGTGGTTGTTGTCTAGAATCACACTTTGAGTCTGTGTGCATTTGGGAACCACTGTCAGAGAAGCGTTTGGTAACATCGTGCATTTGCTGACAGAAAACTGTTTTGAAACCTGTCATGTTGTCAAGTTTTAGTAGTATTACAAGCCAGTCTTTGCTTATGTGTTGATTAAATGAGTCAGGCATTGACACTAAAGTGTAGTCGTGAAATATGTAGATTGTGTGCAGTTCCCTTACCTCTTCCACTTTAGTGAATGAGTTTTGGTAAACTCCTAGGGATAGTGGTGCTTGTCTAGAATCACACTGTGAGTCTGTGTGCATTTGGGAACCACTGTCAGAGAAACGTTTGGTAACATCGTGCATTTGCTGACAGAAAACTGTTTTGAAACCTGTCATGTTGTCAAGTTTTAGTAGCATTAGAAGCCAGTCTTTGCTTATGTGTTGATTAAATGAGTCAGGCATTGACACTAAAGTGTAGTTGTGAAATATGTAGATTGTGTGCAGTTCCCTTATCACTTCCACTGTAGTGAATTAGTTTTGGTAAACTCCTAGGGATAGTGGTGCTAGTCTAGAATCACACTGTGAGTCTGTGTGCATTTGGGAACCACTGTCAGAGAAGCGTTTGGTAACATTGTGCATTTGCTGACAGAAAACTGTTTTGAAACCTGTCATGTTGTCAAGTTTTAGTAGCATTAGAAGCCAGTCTTTGCTTATGCGTTGATAAAATGAGTCATGCTTTGACACTAAAGTACAGTACCAGGTAGTATTGTCTTTACTGCCCCAGAACTGAAAATTTATATTTTTACCCAGGCACTGTCCTAGAAGTAGTCTGATGATTTAGTCAGTTTCTAAGTACTTATGTTGTGAACCATTCATTACCAAATAGACAGCTTCGAATGTCCATGCAGTATGCATGTAGTTCTCTAACCACCTACACAGTTGTTTTTCACACCTTCAATTCTCTAGACAGTTTCCATACACTTCCACGAAACACCCTATCACTCTCTTTGTAGTCTTCTAGTGACCCATTCAGCACCATGTAGTAATTCATTCACTGTGCCAAAACCCAAACATTTATAAATTCACCAAGACACTCTCTTTCCAGTACTCTAATGATTCAGTTACTGTCTAAGTATTCATGCACTGAGCCAGGACTTAGCAAATGGACTGCTTCAAACCCCTATGCACTATGCATGCAGTCTTTTAACCACCTAGAGATGTGTCTTTTATACTTTCAATTCCCTAGTCAATATCCATATAGTCCAGCAAACATCTTGTCACTCCCTTTGCAGTCTTTTAGTGACCTTTTTAGTACCAAGTACTAATTCATTCCCTGTGCGAAAAGTCTACCAGTCATAAATTCATCCAGGCAGTCTCCTTGCTGTAGTCTAATCATTTAGTCAGTACCCAAGTACTCATGCAGTGAGCCGGGCCTTAGCACATGGACTGCTTTAAATGCCTATCCAGTATGCATTCAGTTCTCTAATGAGCTACACAGTTGTCTTTCACAGCTTCAATTCCCCAGTTAGTATTCATACACTTCTAGCAAACACCCTGTTACTCACCCAGTGTGTCCCTTTTTAGTACTGTAATCATTCAGTTAGTTAGCATGAAGTCTTTTAGTGAGGTAGGCTTTAGGGCATGAACTGCTTCAAAGTAGTATGTATTATGTATGTAGTGTTTTAATCATTGTCACACTTGTGGTTCAGGGCTATAGTTTTTTAGTCTGTTTTTATATAAAATGTGTTTGTACAGTAATGGAATATTGTAAATTTGAAAGTTATTAATATACATTTATTTGTGAATCTTTTTTGCAGATACTGTTTTTCAACGTTAAAATCGCGAAAGTATGCCAGAAAAACAAAGAAAAAGAAAAGAACAGAGACAGGAGGATTATTTGAAGAAACATCAACCACAAGTATTGAATGAAAAAGATAATGTGGCTAAAAGGAAAAAATCTTCTGGTAAGATCACAAAGCAATTTATTAAAAATGTTTGTAGGAGCAAACAGAATGTAGAGAATTCTGCAACTTCAAATAATTTTTTAAGTAAGAAAAAAAATCAAAATAAGAGGAAAAGTAAAAAAGCAAATGTTCCGTCAAAGGAGATAAAGTATGGTAAAAGAAGACAAAATCAGTATAAGGAATTACGCAAAAAAATGTTTTACAAGAGAGTAGTGCATAATTTGCTCAAAGATGTAAAGAAATATAAAAAGAGAGCTTTATTTTATAAAAAGAAGAAGCATATTGAAAGCATTGTGGAAAAGGCTTTTGAAGTAAAAAGGAAACTGTTTATTTTAGTGTTAAACAGAATTCGATCACTAGATAATTCAATATATGTAATGAAGGCCAAAAGTAGGAGGAAAAGAATTATTAATAAAAAAAAAGTTTGTGATGTTTTTTTGGGAGGATTGGAAACACAGTTCTAGTTCAGAGCCTTTTTTTAATGAAGAGAGTTATTCACTAAGTGAAAAATTATTGTATGCAGTTGACACCAGTGGTAGAGGTTATGAGGTTAGTGATGGTTGTCCAATGGAGAAAGGGAAAATGGTTGAAAGAAATGCAGAAGAAGTGATAGCTGATGAAGTTTTAGGGAGAGGTGCTAAAAACCCTGTGTACACTTGGGATTGCAGTAGTGTTTGTAGTGAACAACAGGAATCTATTGAAAAATTATGTAGATTTTTACGAGTCTAGACTAAAAAAAGTGTAAAACAAAAGATTAAGCTGTTGCAAGGACTAGACCCTTGCAGAGTGAGAAAACATACTGGTTTGCAAGGTCATTCTCTGGCTTGTCTTTCTAGGAAAGTTTGTGAAAGTGTTTTTCACCATTTAAGAATGCTGGCAGTACATCATACTCAAAAGCGGAAGTTAGTGAGAAGGTTGTATTATGCAAAAAGTCCAGCACTAAAGTTAAGTGAGTTGAACAGTGCTCTTTTGCGTGGGTCAGTTTCAGATGTGAAGCAGGTCTGTGAGGATATTGAGATTTGTTACTTCGGTCCTCAGCAAGAGAGTGAAGAAACTGACAGATTAGTAGACCAAAAAGTTGAAGGCAATGTAGAACCTGTAATTACAGAAAAATTTGAGGATGAAATGACAAAGTTTAAGGTAATTTCAGGTGAAAGACCAAATGTTTCTTGTATTTGTTGTCGGCAAAGTCACTATAAAAATCAGACTAGGGGTGTCAATCTGTATTTAAAAAGTGAAATAGAAGATAATGATAAGTGGATGGAATTTGCAACTTATTTGTTGGTAGAGGATTGTTTTGATTTGGGATATGAGCAGCGTATTTGCAAATATTGTTATAATAAATTAGATGAGAATAAAATGCCTGCTAGAGCTGTTCATAATAATCTAGAGTTGGTTGCTATTCCTCCAGAGCTGATAGATTTAAATACGTATGAGTCTATTCTGATACAATGTGTTCACCCATTTCAGGCTATTGTTCGTATGGAGCCCAAAACAAGTAAATTACCTCCATCAGAGTTGCAAAGAGGATTGAAAGGAAGAGTTGTGTATTTACCATTAGATTTCAGGAAAAATGTTGAAACTATTGGTGTAGATCATGCAGAAAATGAGCCACTAGTCATTCTAGTTAATGGTGTTTCTACTAAGAATAAGAAAATCTGGCAAGAGTTAGTGGATGTTAGAAAAGTGCAAAAGGCATCATTGTATCTGATAAAAAATAATGACTACTATAGAAATGTGTTTGATGGAGAAGAAGAAATAGATTTAGCAGAAGATAGTGAAACATTAAGTGGACAAATTAAAAAAGTGGACATGTCCAGATGTGAAGAGATCTATGAACATTACAGTGTACATCCACTTCATTCCAAAGAGGTGATGGGGAATACAATTGAGTTGTTTCAAATGAAAAAAGCAACAGGAAGTCCCATGAGTGTATGGGAAGAGAGTTTGGAAGCTCGTTGTTACCCGCAGTTGTTTCCAACAGGAAAAGGTGGACGATATGATGAACGTCCTGTGCAGATTCTTGCATCTGAATATCGTACAACAAGATTATATGCAGGAGATCCAAGATTTCGACAATGTATCCCTTATATGTTTCATCTTCTGTTTGAAAGTGACTTGTCTGGACTTTTATATGCAGTAAATCACATTTTAAAAACTGGAATGCATCTGCAAAATGTAACTGCAAAGGATTTTATGGATAAAGTGCATCAGAGAGATGATCATTTAGAATCTCAGTTGATTAATCTGATGGCATGTCAGCGTGGGACTAATGAATATTGGTACCGTCGACATGGAGAACTGAAATGCATGGTTTGTTACACTAAGCTGTGCTGTGTATGCTTGGGATGATTTACTTGAATTTCTTCGAGAGGCAAATTCCAATATAAAAAATATTGAATACAGGACTCCTGGAGAAATTGTGCTCTTTGGATCCTGTCAATGTATGCAGATATTTCAATCATAGATTTGAAGCTATGATGTCTTTCATCTGCAATAAAAAGAATCCTCCTCTTGGAGAAGTTGTGGATTTCTTTTGGAGAAAGGAGTATCAAGCAAGAGGTGCTCCCCACATACATATTTTGTTATGGGTCAAGGAGGCCCCCACATTTGGAACAGATTCAGATGAAAGTGTTGTCTTTCATTGAAGATTATGCTACATGTGCTGTACCAAATAGCAGAGAAGACAAAAATTTAAAAGAACAAGTCTTACGATTTCAAAGCCATAGGTGTGGAAAATACTGCCGACGAAAGTACAAGTCAAAGGATAAGTTATATACCAAATGTCGTTTTGGATTTCCACGTCCTGTATTAGCCAAAGGAAGAGTGAACAGTTTCATGTCAGCTGTACGACATACCATCACAAGAAAGTCTCCGAAAAACACCTGCAACTTAAGAAGAAGCGAAGAATCAAAATACATAAATGACTACAATCCAGTTATTTTATCCATGTGGAACGCTAATATGGATATTCAGTTGTTGCGGACAATTCTATTGCTGTTGCTCGATATGTAACGTCTTACATTACTAAATCAGAAAAGACTGAATTGAATGAAATGTGGGAAGAGATTTCTCACGAGAATAGTCTAAGTAAGAAATTATACAGTTTCAGTTTGAAAATTATATCGCATCGTGAAATTGGAGCATATGAATGTTCAGATCGGTTATCATCTGCAAGTCTATGTTCCAAAAGTAGAAGAATCATTTGAGTGAGTCTAGGTCTTGCAGGAATGCGAAATCGGGTACTGAAATCTGTTCAAGAAATTGAATATTTAGCAGAAAATGACCCTGAAATTACAGATATTTTGAAAACCAATATGTTGGAAACATACTATCCAAAGAGAAGTCATCATCTTGAGAACATTTGTCTCTATGAAGTGTTGCAAAACTACACTTTTAAACAGAATATTACAGAGAACATCAACGATGGAAAATATGGAGTGATTGGTTCTGAAGGATGTCTGGTGAAACAAAGGAAAGGAAATTTAAATAATCACAGAAAACTGAGTTGCGACACTGCTGACAAAAGGGAATTTTACTATTTAGCCCTTTTGCAAATGTTCAAACCATGGCGTTCTGAACTGGAATTACTTGGAGATTTTCCCAGCTATGAAGATTCATTTAATGCTTGTAAAGATAGCATACAATGGAGTGCTTTCGCAAATTATGTGAAAATGTTGAATGATGAAATTGATCAAGAAGCTACAATTGCAGCTGAGATTCACTTGGAAAACCAATTGTTGAAAATGAAGCAGCGATTGCCATGAATGAGGTGGAAACAGCAATGTATCAAGCACAAGAAGATGCAATACAGTTAGGAAACTTGGAAGAGCAACTAAATGTGGAACAGAAACAAATATATCAGCAAGTGAAAGAGCAGATTGACCATGGATTACTTCATGAAAAGAAAGACTGCTCATGTACATCATTTCAACCTATCCGAATGTATGTGAGTGGTCAAGCTGGAACAGGAAAGAGTTTCTTAATTAAAGTAATTACAAGTTATCTGCAGACAACAATTGAGTCGCATTTGTCTTGTGTTGTCACTGCTCCAACTGGATTGGCAGCACATAACATTAAAGGAATTACTTTACATCGTTTACTAATGCTGCCAGTAGAACATAAGAACAAATTGGAATACCACAAGCTATCTGGAGAAGCTTGTTGTGAAGTTTCAAGAGTGCTGAAGAAAATGAAACTTCTCATTATTGATGAGGTGAGAATGGTTTCAAACTTGATGCTTGCCTTTGTGCATTTAAGAATGCAGCAATTTCTTAAAACAGAGTATGACGTGTTATTTGGAGGAAAACACATCATAGTTTTTGGAGATCTACTGCAACTGACACCGGTAAAAGGACAACCGGTATTTAAAACACTTGCCCATGAAGATACTAGAAAGTCTCTTGGCAGTGTTGGTAATGTGAACATTTGGAGTAATTTTGAATACAAAGAACTGACAACAAATATGCGACAGGCAAATGATGCTGAATATGGAAGTATTCTTCAAGATATAAGAATTGGAATTCTTTCAAAAAAAGGGAAAGAAGCTTTGGAGAGTCGATTACTTTGCAATGTCTTTCCAAATGAAAATGCAGTTGCTGCAAAAGTGTATGTGGAAATTGCTAAAAATAAGTCAGTGATTTGCTTAATGCCGACACTGCGTGAGTGTTCAATATTCAACGAAGAATTATTAAAATTGGAAAATGAAGAAATTGTCAAAATGGAAGCCATTGATAAAATACAACATGAAGGAATCACTATTATTTTAACAGGTAAGTTGAGATCAAAACCAGATTGTTTAGAAAAAAAAATATCTAAAACTGCTGGTTTGGAAAAGACACTGTATGTGTGTGTAAACTGTCGGGTAATTTTAAGGCGTAATTTGGATGTAGAGAAAGGTTTAGTTAATGGTGCAATGGGCAAAGTGGTGGATTTTGTGAATTATCAGAAAAAAGAAGGAATTGAATTTTAAAAAATTAAATTTAATCCGATTGATGAAGTTAAAGAAATTGGTCGTTGTTCAGTTAGTTTTTTTCTTGTTAAAGATTTATATGTCCGTAGGAAACAATTTCCATTTTCTCTGGCATATGCAATGACTATTCATAAATCTCAAGGATTAAGTGTAGACAGTGCATTGGTGAACATTGGATCTACTGTATTTAAAGAGGGTATGGCATATGTTGCTTTGTCGCGAGTCAGAACATTATCTGGTTTGTTTTTGATTGATTTTGATGAGACAAAGGTTACTGCAGATGCAAACTGTGTAAACGAGAATAATAGGTTAAGAAGGGTGTATGCTCCAAATTTAGGTCAATATCCTGTATTTGAAAAGCGTGTGGTTGGTTGAAAAAGAAGGTTAGAGAATATCTGTTCTGAAGGTATCAAGAAATGAAAAGAACAAGATAATGTTGTGATTGCAGGTAAAAAGAAATTGGACACTGTTGAAGAGATTGTTGGTTATCAGTTTGAAAATAGTTCTGGTGTCAACTGCTATGCTAATGTAGTGGTCAATGTTGTTTTTGATCTTGAAGATTTGCAAGAGCAAATTATGGAGAATCGGCAAAAAAGATTTTGTTCTCTGTTGCACTCTGTTTATGAAAAATTGACAACAGATTGAAGTAAAATACAATCTGTTTCAGATGTTCTTAGTCTTTTGGATGTGTGTTCTGGTTCTACACAATTTACACAAAATATCCAACAAGATGCTCAGGAATTTTTAATGTATATGCTTACCATTTTTAAAAATAAAGGAGTAGAAATAGAAAATATTTTTGGCCTTTCTTACAAATGGGAACATCATTGTGAAAATTGCACGTATACATGTGGCACCAATGTAGACACTGATAGATTTCTGTATTTCACATTACCAGACTGTAAATCAGTGGCTTTCAATAAATTAGTGAAAGGTGCAATTCAAAACATGGAGTGTAGCCAATGTAAATCAGAAATGTTATCCACATTATTGTTAACAAAATATGGAAAATACATAATTTTAATGATGCAACGTAGTACAGCTGATGGAAGAAAATTGGATACTTTAATAAAACAATTTGTAGCAGCACAAATATCAATATCAGGAAGGACTTTTGTGGCAATTGAATAATTTTCCATGATGGTCCTTCCACCACATCTGGACATTACACTGCCCATCTAAAATGTGACAAAGGCTGGACACTTTGTAATGATGCCCAGTTGGTTTTCAAACAACGTTTGCCTAGGGAATTACAAAATTCCTACCTAATATTTTTGAAGCCAAAGTTTTAGGAAGCTAATTCACTCTCTGAGGAATTTATTATTATAATTTAACAGAACTACCATTGGACAGTTTACATAAAGAAGAAGTGCAAAAATACCATGTGGCCTCAAGGAAAGGTATATTTTTGAATTATGGACTTTTTGGTGGTCATTTATTTGGTGATTATTTTAATGTGGCAACATTTACAGTTTTTATAAGTTAAAGTTATAAAATGTTGTAATCTGTAAGCATTTCATATATGTATGATTTGTATTTTCTGGTATTTTACTGAGAATAGTATGTTGTTTTTTTTTAACAATCTTTCTGATTGGTTTTTTTTTGTCCGCTGTTAAGTGATGAGTACCATTGAAATCACTATTTCGAGTGAAATTCAATATATTCTGAGAACAGCAAAAAAGGCAAAAAAATTACTTTGTGGAAATTATGTTGTGTTGTAAAAAATGTATTATTATATGTTATAATTTTTATTTTATTTTCTTTCACAGATCCAAATGTTAAAATGAGCAATTTTTAAGAATTTATATTTTAATGAAAAATAGGCAAAAATGAATAACATTTTTTATTCCTATTACTGTGAAGGTAAGTTTAACTAAGTCTCAATATGCAGAATGAAGAGGCCTGCAAGAATCTACAAAGTTGAAACACGTTTCTTAAAACACTTTGTTTATGTAGTTTTGAAATCTGACCATAATCAGATATCAAGTGACCTGCAAAAAAAAGAGATTTGAGGGGTTCATAATATTTCATCTTTTTAGCTGTTGAAGGACCGCAATCATTTCAATCATTCTTCTTTGAACATCATTGCAGTCCAAATTCTGTGCTTACCTTCTATCATTCGCAAGGAAATTTAAAAACGTAAATATGTCACTTTTTGTAACATAGTTATTGTGTAAAATACTCTTTCATATTTTCAAAGACAGGAAAAGGCACGCTGTGCACTTTTTATACTCCATGAAAATATAACCTCATCATGAAGACCACTTTCGGTTGAAAGGGTGTTCTATAAGTGTTGTTGTGCATGATTGCACTTAATACTCATAGAACAAGACACATGTCTAGATTTATTAGAAATTGTAAATCTCGATATGTGTGTGAATGGTGCACCATTCTACAATTGGTGTAGGAAAGCACAACAAAGAGAGTTGTTTTAATTTCTCCACATTTTTATATCTTCAATGCATGCTGAAATGTTCAGCATACATTGAAGGAGAAAAATGCATTTTCTCATTGTTTTTGTACAGGAAGGTGTGTCTTCCTGTAGAAAAATAAACAGCACATGACACAGATATCCTTGCACTATTGTGCAAGGGTGCCTGTGTCACCACATGGCTGCAGTTTAAGCAGCCGTGCAGAGAGAAGCATAGATTTGCAAAATATTTATGTACATATGTTGCATCCCTGTGCTTGGGAAGTACTACAGCACACTACAATTAAAGAGGTTACTATGTGATGCTGCAGCACTTCCTTATAGTTCTGCACTTATACATTCACCATACGCTACTACTGCATTCATTCAGTCAATTACGTACTACACATACATTCATCTAAAGTTTCACACACCAACAAAGAAATTTAGCTCTTTTTTTAAACCAGGAAAGTTAGTTCTTACAAGAACTTTTTTTTTTCTTCTTTCTTCTTTTATGTTTTTTGGGGGGTTTTCTGAACAATTTTGTGATTTTTTTGGTTTTTCTGAAAAAAAACAAAAAAATAACAGGAGAAACCAAACAATGAACTTCAGGGAACAGTAAAAAAAAACAAAAAAAAACTAGCAAATATGACTTTCCTGCCGGCGGCAGATGAGGTCGATTGACTGCTCGCCATAGCACAAAGTCTTATTGCACTTAGTGCAGAGCACTTTTAAAAATTGAAATTGAGGACGAATGTCCAAGGTTTGTTCTGAGGGATGCACTCTTGAAGTGCTCGGCTGCGATGAGGTGGATGGCGCAGGAGCAGGAGTGTCTCTCATCTGTAGGCACTCTTCACGTGCAAGATTGTTTGGATGAAGGCTCCTCATGTGCTTCATCATACTTGCCGTGCTGCAAGAGTATTTCTTGGTAGGATCCCCTCTCGATAAGACTCTTTTGCAAATCTTACATGTGACCAAGGTGGCATTGGTCTTATTCTGTCCTTCGGGAAAAGTACAAAATTTCCACACCACTGAAGCAAAACGTTTTTTCTGTGGTTCCTCCGTCAAAAATTTATCTTCAGAGGTGATGCCTGCTGCCCTGAAGCCATTTTTGGTTGCAAAAAGTTAGAACTAAGTGTATACTTAGTCTAAAAAAATCTTCTTCTCTCCAAAGAGATGGTTCTCCAAAGAAGCTCAAAGAAGAATGATTGAAATGGGTGGGGTCTTTCAATAGTTAGAAGAGGAAGTGTAATGAACCAATCAATTCTCTTTTTTTGCAGGTCACATGGGATCCGCGCACCGTGCGCTTACGCAGCACGCACCCAGTGCGCATCCGCGAAATTGAATTAAAAAGAAATATAGGATTAGATGTCAAAATATATTAGTTTTAAGACTAGTTTAGAGTTTGTCTTCAATTAATATTCACATGCAATACATAAATATGTTTTTTTAAATGTTAAATACTTCGCGGGATCCGCGGACATACCGCGTCACGGACGCATATGACGCATCGCAGAAGCGCGTAGACGTCACGTTACGTACATCGAACGTATCGCGTATAAGCTGGGAGTCGCGTACCGGTTGCATAGCAGTGCATTGCGGGGGCGCGAGTTATAGTTAGCTGAACTAACTATAACAGGGGAATTTCTAGGGTTTTGTACGAGGGAAATGTCCAGCTAACTATAACGCCCCTGAAACCTATGGTTTTTTCAGTGAATTTCTAAGGTTTTTTAAATGCCAATTCCTAACTATAACATGCATGAAACCTATGGTTTTTTCAGTGAATTTCAAAGGTTTTTTAAATGCCAATTCCTAACTATAACGCCCCTGAAACCTATGGTTTTTTCAGTGAATTTCTAAGGTTTTTTAAATGCCAATTCCTAACTATAACATGCATGAAACCTATGGTTTTTTCAGTGAATTTCAAAAGTTTTTTAAATGCCAATTCCTAACTATAACGCCCCTGAAACCTTTGGTTTTTTCAGTGAATATATATATATATATATATAAATATTTATATATATTTATTGCAGCTCCTTTCGTACACCAGCCTGCTGAACTCTCGAACGGGTGCTAACCGGACGGGGGTGTTACCGCCTAATTATTACGCTCCCAGTTACTCGGGTAATCAGACCAGTTTAAGGATGATGGCTGATGTACGAAAGGAGCTGCAATTGATTTATTTCCAACTGCACCGTGGTTGCATTTACAGTGGAGATCGGAAACTGGAGAATTTATGACATCTTATGTGCCGGGAAGTTTCCGCCTGAAACTCATGAAAGTTGGTTAGCGCAACGAAAAGTTTTCCGGTAAGGTGCCAGTGGCACAGTGAACTTTGATTATTGAACGCATTGACCACAGAACGATGGAGTATAAGGGCATAAAACATCTAGCTATGTTTTCACAGCTATTAATCATCATTATCATGTTTTGTCAGTCGGAACGCCGAGAAGCAGCCGAAAGCATTTTTAAGAAACATGATGGCACTAACAAAGCTGCGAACAGAGAAGGGACTACATTGATATCTAATCTAGCCTCAACATTTTCCGCTCTAGAACGTCTCTATGAGAGCGAAATATGAAAATGGTGGGAGGCAACCTCTTTGCAAAATTATATTGAGATTGGAAGAGTTCCGAAGGGCCTTTGTATTTACACTGTCCCTGCTTATGAGAACCCTGATCCCTTGCTGTTGGATGCTTGGGCAGCACATACAGCCCAATCCTGTAAAGGGATGTTGGAGATACTCATCAGATTTGCATGGAGTGACTGCGATAAGGCTTTGGAACAAATCAAGGAATTGGAAAAAGAGTTAATGAAAGAGGATGATCAAACTAAAGTGGATGAAAAGCGGGAACAGATGAAAAAGAGACTAAGGAACTATGAACAGAAAATTAAACAGTGGAAGGAGGAAAAATTTGACCGAGATGAAAAAGACTACAGTCAGGGCAGAGTATTGACCTTTGCCAAAAAATACGACAATCCCAGGAAAGAACTACAACAAAAAACAGTACAACCAGTGACGATTGCCCAAGATACCTCAGAATCGGAGGTAACAGGTGGTGACTCATCAAGTGATGATGGTAACAGTGGATTGTCGGCAAACACACCTCCTTTTTACGAGGAATTCAGAATAATCAGACAACAGCAATTACAGGGAGGCAGATGCAAGCCTCCAGAACAGGCAGCAAGAGGAAGATGAGGTGGGGGGGCGGGGCGGGGGTCTGAAAAATCAAAGGCTCTCCACCCGTAACTCGCAGCAAAAAGTCTTACAACAAAAGGAACTAGAACATGATAATCTAACCATAATCAATTTGACACCAAGAATCTTGACTACTAAGGAAGAATCGATTTTAAAAATTGGTCTTTCAATCTGTCCACAAAACAATATGGAATTCACTCAGACGCGGATAGATTTGTTTAAATTTACCCGCAAGTTAAAATTACATAAGTACTTTAAGTTGAAACCATCTACAACTAAATTAAGACATCCATGCCCTATAAGAACTGAAACAGATGATTTAACTGGTAAAGACATTGAGGCTTTAAGGACATTAGAAAGTCTAAGAATAGAGGCCACTGAAATTGAAGATCTGGACATGGGCGCCACTCAAGTAGTGGCCTTATCTGAAATCCAACAAAGTGGGGGCCTGAGTCCATTTAAACCTGCCTCTGTATTTCTTCCACAAATGGCCACGGATGCCATTGATACTTTTTTAGAAGCTGTGATGAAAGACCTAACACGCTTACGTAATGACAATAAGTATAATAAAAAAGTTATGAATTTCTCCAGAGATCAACAAGGAGCTTTAAACAAACTATGTCAAGACACTTCTCTGATCTGCAAGCCTTCAGACAAGGGAGGCAACATTGTTTTATTAACTCAAGATCAGTATGAGAAAGAGGCGTTTCGCCAATTGAATGATACTCTATGTTATGAAAGAACTAATGAACAGACATACAATCAGAGTATTACGGATTATCATCTCCTGATTTCCTCGTGGTACAAAAAGAATATGTTGGATTCAGAGGAACATTTATTTTTACGATGCTTAAATCCAACCATTCCCACATTTTATTATCTGCCAAAGGTACATAAAGACATTAGGAACCCTCCCGGGAGACCGATCTTTGCCTCACAATGCAGTTTGACCGAACATCTGTCTATGTATATTGATTTCTTTATCTCCCAACATGTGATTAAATTGAAATCTTACTTGAGGGATGCTAAAGATTTTCTTACAAACATAGAAAAGATCCAGTTGAGAGAGGGTTACTGTTTAATGGTACTTGATATCACCAGTCTTTATACTTGTATTGCTCATACGGATGGTCTGAAAGCTGTGAAGTATTTTTTGGGGAGTTTCGTACTTTAAAATATTTTGAACATAGTCGCATGATACTTGAATTGATCAATTTCTGTTTGACTCACAATATATTTTTGTTCCAAAAAAAACTATTTGGACAAGTGTCAGGCACCGCGATGGGCACCTGCTTCGCCCCCAGCTACGCGAATCTCTTCGTGGGCTGGTGGGAGGAGCAGGTGGCCTGGGGGGGCACAGAATCACATTTGGAACAAACGGATAATAGCTTGGCATCGTTATATTGATGACCTTTTTATTGTGTTTGATGGTTCCTTAGAGCTGGCTAGCTCATATATAGAGGTTCTGAATTGCAACAATATAAATTTGAAATTACAGGTGAAGTGAGTACTAAGGAGGTCAATTACTTAGATCTTACAGTACACATATCGGATGGTAAATTGCACACTAGGCTTTATAGGAAGATTACTGCAGGGAATTCCACCCTTTTTGCTACGAGCAGCCATCCCAAAAAGCTCATTAATAATATCTCCTATGGGGAACTGTTAAGACTTATGAGAAATAATACTAGTGACTTAGAATTCCAGAAGGCAGCTAAATCTAGTATGCAATGTTTCAGAGTGAGAGGATAAAGTGAAACAGTTCTGTCACAGGCCCTATCAAGAGTCAATTGCATTCAAAGGGGAGAATTATTGACCAATAAGAATATCACGAAGTCCGATAATGGGGCTTTTTGAATGATCACTACTTTCTCAGACAATGTTAATCAATTGACGAGGATACTGTGTAAGAATTGGCATATTCTGCTCACTGACAATGTTATAGGGGAAGATTTACCATCAAACCCCTTAGTTACATTTAGGAAAGCCAGGTCCCTAAAAGATAATTTGATTCATAGTTACCATAATATTGAACCGATAAAAACAACTTTGAGAGCACTTAATGGATTTTATCCGTGTGGTAAGTGCAAAGCATGTAAAAAGAGCAATCAAACCTTATCTTATACTGTTCCAGGACTGAGTAAACCTAAAAGAATTATTCAGTTCCTTACCTGTACCACCCCCTATGCTATATATTGTCTAGTGTGTCCGTGTGGGCTACGATACATCGGTAGCACCATTCATCCAGTTAAAATACGGCTACTGGAACACATGAGGGCGATTGCTAATTTTGATGAGTCTTACCCTGTGGCAAGACATTTCAACAAAGCACATGGCCGTAATAGGGATCTTTTGAAATACTATTGCCTTGACCATGTATCAGCGAATCCGAAAGGAGGGGATAGGATACAGAGATTGAGACGTTTAGAATCACGCTGGATATTAGACCTACAGAGTAAGAACCCTTTGGGTCTTAATAGTAGCGAGGAGCTTGCAGTACATCTGGGATGAAAACTGTTTGATTGGCTGATTCTATGTATGGAAAGTTCATGTTCTTTAATTATTTTGATTATGGCATCTGAGGCTTTAGATGCTATGATATGCTTTTGAGATTCTTTATTGGCATGATCGATGAAAAGAGGTTACCTTATCAATGTTTAACTCCATGTACTATGTTGGTGCTACATGTTTTTAGTGAAAATCATGAACTAATTCCGGGCATAATGAGTGTGCAACATGGCCCATTCAGGGCGTAATGGTTACTTGTACTAATGAATGTTTACGCAATATATATTGCCCATCAAGGGGACAACTGTATATATGATATAAAGGAATTTGGCTTTTGACATTGTGAGCCCATCTATGGGTGTTATAAAGTAATCATCGATGCATGTGCCGAAGGAAATGTTTATCTAACACATTCCATATGGTTAAATGTATTATACAGAATTTTCATTTCTGCTATTCAAAGATGGCGGAACCTTTTTACTTTTACTTGCGTTAATGTTGCGCAATGTGGAATGGTCCGTTTTCTGTGGTGTATGCCCGGAAATTGACAATGAGTATAAAAAAAGTAATGATGGCTGCGGAGTTTTGTGCAAATATTGACGAAGGCTAAGCGCCGAAGCGCATCTGTGTACCCGGAATACAAGTTTTGAATAAACTTGTGGAATCTACCCCGCGAGTGCTGTCATCCTTAAACGGGTATGATTACCCGAGGAACTGGGAGCGTAATATATATATATATATATATTATCTACTGGTGGTCGCCAGTAGATAGTTATAGTTAGGACCTATTTTCCATAGGAAATCCGCAACATTCTATTTGGAATAACGTTGGCGCCGGTTCATGAATCTTCGAGAAATTTTCCAAACTTTTGGCCAGCTCCGCTCCGCTCCTACCCTGAAAGTTTTGTGGTGATCCGCCAAGCAGGGGCCGAGAAAAAAAGGGGGGTCCCAAAACACGTTTTCCCCATGCAATTTCCCATAGGATCTGTTGTGGCAGCTACAGCCCGAACCGCTGAACGGAATGACACCAAATTTGGCAAAGAAGTAGTCCTCCGTTCGGACTCGTGCCTTTTGCATATATGGTGTGAATCTGTTCAGTAGTTCCTGAGAAAATTAGGGTAAAATAGTTAGTGATATCTATGGCCGGGGAGGATCCGCGGACCCTACCCGCACCGAAAGCGCACCCTCCCCGAACCGAGCGCGCACCCTCCCGATCGCGCGCTGAATGCTAATTGGCTGTCGAGTGTCTCTCTACATTCGAAACCAGGAACTGTTGGCGGACATTTTCTGCCTCCGTAGAAGCGAGGCTGAAGATGCAAGGGGAATAAGTGTGTAAAACAAATAAAGGGAGCAGAGTGGAAATACTCTGACCCTCTAGAGGTGCTTAGGGGGTCCCAGAAGGACCCCCTGGGGCCCCTTTTTAAAATAAAAACTGCGAAATGCGCGCATTGTGCGCGCATCCTATCGCGTTGGATGCACGGATCCTCTCGCGGTGGGTTTGCGGATCCAAGGGGAAAAAAATGAAATTGTTGCGAGATAAAGATTAAGCTTAAGTGTTTTGTTCTTGAGTGGCTCTAAAAAGAGCCGTTGTGTTCATTGAGAGTTTTTGGTACTTATAAGTAAGTACCTAAACAGAGTCTAAAGTTGTTGAGGAAGACTCTGTTTCCTTCATCAGTAAAAGTGTACTCCATCTCTCCTATACATCTCTTGCATATGAAAGCGCAGATTGTTATTGTAAATGGACCCCATTCTGTAGTCTCGGAGAAAAGCAGAAACAGATTTATTCACATGTTTCCTAGCTTTCCCAATCTGTGGACAAAAATGATCAGACCAGTTCCATTTCTGCCTTTGGCATATGTTAGAGTACACAAAGGCAGTTTTAGGGAAAAGTGAAATCAGTTGTGCAAAGGTGTCCTTCATAAGCATTTCCAGACCTACCCCAGTCAAAGTGCCTAGGTCATTGCCACCACAGTGCACTATTATGAGGTCAGGGTGTTGGATTTGCATGAAGGATTTCACCAATGGCATCAATTGGTGCCACTTTAACCCTCTCTGTCCAATCCATTTAATGTCTACATTTGGCAAACCTAGGTCTTTGTGAATGCCTTTGTTTTCTGCATACCTTTGGCTCCAGAAAATATAGCTGTGTCGCACAATCCACACTGTAAGCATCTTGTAAGGAGGTCTGGATGCACTCAGATGGTCTCTGTAAATGAAATGGCAGTTTGGAAAGTAAGATGTTTCTAAAATGGTGGCTAAGATGCAATTTTGAAAAAAGACAAGAAATCATTGGTTGTTTAACAACCTTCTACACTGAAAGGTAGGGTGCATGTTTCTGTTTTTTAAACGCATGATTCTTATTGGTTAACAAAAAGTGATAAGCTGATATGTTGAGAAGTCAAGCACACTTGCTGTTTTGATTAGCAACATTGTGTGTGCTGAACTTGTGACCTGTGTGCTCAGTACAGTTTTCCATGACCTGTTTCTATGGTAATGGGCAGAAGGCAGATTGGGGGAAGGGTTGAAGTTTATGTCATTTGGAAAGGGTTGAAATGTTTAACCAATAGAAATGTGCTTTTGAATTTATGTGGGAAGGAATGTGATTTGAAGTTTACATGTATATGTGTGCAAAATGAGAGGGAAACTTTGCCATTCTTTGGTTCTGCTGACAGGTGCACAGTGCAGAGATTCTGTATAGGAAAATCTGGTGTGTGACTGATATCTGGTGTATGACTGATATACTTCTTAATCTATAAAACATCTTGAAAGGTGAGTTATTTAATTGTGAGGGGATGTATGTAGACTATTTTTATTTTAATCAGACTAATGTATTTCTTCTGCTAAAGTGTAGGGAGAACTTTTTTTTCCTCTACAATCTTATTGACAGTGTGTGTGCATGTAGAAACCATTTTGTGATAAGGATTTGTTTTTTTCATGTGTTTGTAGACAGATAACTATGCAGTTTTTATATTTTGGTAGATTTAGAAACCAGTCATTGTTTATGAATTTGTGAAATGTTATGTTTCTGCAGTAAAATGTAGTACTCCTTCTAGATGAAGAAATGTGTTTTGGTATAGTGCAAGGGATAGTGTTGTTTGTCTAGAATCACACAGAGAGCCTGTGTGCATTTGGGAACCACTGTGAGAGAAGCATTTAGTAATATCTCGTATTTGCTGACAGATAACTCTTTTAAAACCTGTCATGTTGTCAAGTTTTAGTAGCATGAGAAGCCAGTGTTTGCTTATGCATTGATTAAATGAGTCAGGCAATGATACAAAAGTGCACTTTTGAAATATTCACATTGTGTGCAGTTCTCTTACCACTTCCATAGTAGTAAATAAGGTTTGGTAAACTCGTAGGGATAGTGGTTGTTGTCTAGAATCACACTGTGAGTCTGTGTGCATTTGGGAACCAATGTGAGAGAAGCATATGGTAACATTGCTTATTTGCTGACAGATAACTATTTTAAATCCTGTCATGTTGTCAAGTTTTAGTAGCATTTGAAGCCAGTCATTGCTTATGCGTTGATTAAATGAGTCAGGCATTGACACTAAAGTGTAGTCGTGAAATATGTAGATTGTGTGCAGTTCCCTTACCACTTGCACTGTAGTGAATTAGTTTTTTTAAACTCCTAGGGATAATGGTGCTTGTGTAGAATCACACTGTGAGTCTGTGTGCATTTGGGAACCACTGTGAGAGAAGCGTTTGGTAACATCGTGTATTTGCTGACAGATAACTGTTTTAAAATCTGTCATGTTGCCAAGTTTTAGTGGCATTAGAAGCCAGTCTTTGCTTATGCGTTGATTAAAAGAGTCAGGCATTGACACTAAAGTGCAGTCGTGAAATATGTAGATTGTGTGCAGTTCCCTTACCTCTTCCACTGTAGTGAATGAGTTTTGGTAAACTCCTAGGGATAGTGGTGCTTGTATAGAATCACACTGTGAGTCTGTGTGCATTTGGGACCCACTGTCAGAGAAGCGTTTGGTAACATCGTGCATTTGCTGACAGAAAACTGTTTTGAAACCTGTCATGTTGTCAAGTTTTAGTAGCATTTGAAGCCAGTCTTTGCTTATGTGTTGATTAAATGAGTCAGGCATTGACACTAAAGAGCAATCGTGAAATATGTAGATTGTGTGCAGTTCCCTTATCACTTCCAGTCTAGTCAATGAGTTTTGGTAAACTCCTAGGAATACTGGTGCTTGTCTAGAATCACACTATGAGTCTGTGTACATTTGGGAACCACTGTGAGAGAAGCGTTTGGTAACATTGTGCATTTGCTGGCAGATAACTGTTTTAAAACATGTCATGTTGTCAAGTTTTAGTAGCATTAGAAGCCAGTCTTTGCTTATGTGTTGATTAAATGAGTCAGGCATTGACACTAAAGCGCAGTCGTGAAATATGTAGATTGTGTGCAGTTCCCTTACCTCTTCCACTGTAGTGAATGAGTTTTGGTAAACTCCTAGGGATAGTGGTGCTTGTCTAGAATCACACTTTGAGTCTGTGTGCATTTGGGAACCACTGTCAGAGAAGCGTTTGGTAACATCGTGCATTTGCTGACAGAAAACTGTTTTGAAACCTGTCATGTTGTCAAGTTTTAGTAGTATTACAAGCCAGTCTTTGCTTATGTGTTGATTAAATGAGTCAGGCATTGACACTAAAGTGTAGTCGTGAAATATGTAGATTGTGTGCAGTTCCCTTACCTCTTCCACTTTAGTGAATGAGTTTTGGTAAACTCCTAGGGATAGTGGTGCTTGTCTAGAATCACACTGTGAGTCTGTGTGCATTTGGGAACCACTGTCAGAGAAACGTTTGGTAACATCGTGCATTTGCTGACAGAAAACTGTTTTGAAACCTGTCATGTTGTCAAGTTTTAGTAGCATTAGAAGCCAGTCTTTGCTTATGTGTTAATTAAATGAGTCAGGCATTGACACTAAAGTGTAGTTGTGAAATATGTAGATTGTGTGCAGTTCCCTTATCACTTCCACTGTAGTGAATTAGTTTTGGTAAACTCCTAGGGATAGTGGTGCTAGTCTAGAATCACACTGTGAGTCTGTGTGCATTTGGGAACCACTGTCAGAGAAGCGTTTGGTAACATTGTGCATTTGCTGACAGAAAACTGTTTTGAAACCTGTCATGTTGTCAAGTTTTAGTAGCATTAGAAGCCAGTCTTTGCTTATGCGTTGATAAAATGAGTCATGCTTTGACACTAAAGTACAGTACCAGGTAGTATTGTCTTTACTGCCCCAGAACTGAAAATTTATATTTTTACCCAGGCACTGTCCTAGAAGTAGTCTGATGATTTAGTCAGTTTCTAAGTACTTATGTTGTGAACCATTCATTACCAAATAGACAGCTTCGAATGTCCATGCAGTATGCATGTAGTTCTCTAACCACCTACACAGTTGTTTTTCACACCTTCAATTCTCTAGACAGTTTCCATACACTTCCACGAAACACCCTATCACTCTCTTTGTAGTCTTCTAGTGACCCATTCAGCACCATGTAGTAATTCATTCACTGTGCCAAAACCCAAACATTTATAAATTCACCAAGACACTCTCTTTCCAGTACTCTAATGATTCAGTTACTGTCTAAGTATTCATGCACTGAGCCAGGACTTAGCAAATGGACTGCTTCAAACCCCTATGCACTATGCATGCAGTCTTTTAACCACCTAGAGATGTGTCTTTTATACTTTCAATTCCCTAGTCAATATCCATATAGTCCAGCAAACATCTTGTCACTCCCTTTGCAGTCTTTTAGTGACCTTTTTAGTACCAAGTACTAATTCATTCCCTGTGCGAAAAGTCTACCAGTCATAAATTCATCCAGGCAGTCTCCTTGCTGTAGTCTAATCATTTAGTCAGTACCCAAGTACTCATGCAGTGAGCCGGGCCTTAGCACATGGACTGCTTTAAATGCCTATCCAGTATGCATTCAGTTCTCTAATGAGCTACACAGTTGTCTTTCACAGCTTCAATTCCCCAGTTAGTATTCATACACTTCTAGCAAACACCCTGTTACTCACCCAGTGTTTCCCTTTTTAGTACTGTAATCATTCAGTTAGTTAGCATGAAGTCTTTTAGTGAGGTAGGCTTTAGGGCATGAACTGCTTCAAAGTAGTATGTATTATGTATGTAGTGTTTTAATCATTGTCACACTTGTGGTTCAGGGCTATAGTTTTTTAGTCTGTTTTTATATAAAATGTGTTTGTACAGTAATGGAATATTGTAAATTTGAAAGTTATTAATATACATTTATTTGTGAATCTTTTTTGCAGATACTGTTTTTCAACGTTAAAATCGCGAAAGTATGCCAGAAAAACAAAGAAAAAGAAAAGAACAGAGACAGGAGGATTATTTGAAGAAACATCAACCACAAGTATTGAATGAAAAAGATAATGTGGCTAAAAGGAAAAAATCTTCTGGTAAGATCACAAAGCAATTTATTAAAAATGTTTGTAGGAGCAAACAGAATGTAGAGAATTCTGCAACTTCAAATAATTTTTTAAGTAAGAAAAAAAATCAAAATAAGAGGAAAAGTAAAAAAGCAAATGTTCCGTCAAAGGAGATAAAGTATGGTAAAAGAAGACAAAATCAGTATAAGGAATTACGCAAAAAAATATTTTACAAGAGAGTAGTGCATAATTTGCTCAAAGATGTAAAGAAATATAAAAAGAGAGCTTTATTTTATAAAAAGAAGAAGCATATTGAAAGCATTGTGGAAAAGGCTTTTGAAGTAAAAAGGAAACTGTTTATTTTAGTGTTAAACAGAATTCGATCACTAGATAAATCAATATATGTAATGAAGGCCAAAAGTAGGAGGAAAAGAATTATTAATAAAAAAAAAGTTTGTGATGTTTTTTTGGGAGGATTGGAAACACAGTTCTAGTTCAGAGCCTTTTTTTAATGAAGAGAGTTATTCACTAAGTGAAAAATTATTGTATGCAGTTGACACCAGTGGTAGAGGTTATGAGGTTAGTGATGGTTGTCCAATGGAGAAAGAGAAAATGGTTGAAAGAAATGCAGAAGAAGTGATAGCTGATGAAGTTTTAGGGAGAGGTGCTAAAAACCCTGTGTACACTTGGGATTGCAGTAGTGTTTGTAGTGTACAACAGGAATCTATTGAAAAATTATGTAGATTTTTACGAGTCTAGACTAAAAAAAGTGTAAAACAAAAGATTAAGCTGTTGCAAGGACTAGACCCTTGCAGAGTGAGAAAACATACTGGTTTGCAAGGTCATTCTCTGGCTTGTCTTTCTAGGAAAGTTTGTGAAAGTGTTTTTCACCATTTAAGAATGCTGGCAGTACATCATACTCAAATGCGGAAGTTAGTGAGAAGGTTGTATTATGCAAAAAGTCCAGCACTAAAGTTAAGTGAGTTGAACAGTGCTCTTTTGCGTGGGTCAGTTTCAGATGTGAAGCAGGTCTGTGAGGATATTGAGATTTGTTACTTCGGTCCTCAGCAAGAGAGTGAAGAAACTGACAGATTAGTAGACCAAAAAGTTGAAGGCAATGTAGAACCTGTAATTACAGAAAAATTTGAGGATGAAATGACAAAGTTTAAGGTAATTTCAGGTGAAAGACCAAATGTTTCTTGTATTTGTTGTCAGCAAAGTCACTATAAAAATCAGACTAGGGGTGTCAATCTGTATTTAAAAAGTGAAATAGAAGATAATGATAAGTGGATGGAATTTGCAACTTATTTGTTGGTAGAGGATTGTTTTGATTTGGGATATGAGCAGCGTATTTGCAAATATTGTTATAATAAATTAGATGAGAATAAAATGCCTGCTAGAGCTGTTCATAATAATCTAGAGTTGGTTGCTATTCCTCCAGAGCTGATAGATTTAAATACGTATGAGTCTATTCTGATACAATGTGTTCACCCATTTCAGGCTATTGTTCGTATGGAGCCCAAAACAAGTAAATTACCTCCATCAGAGTTGCAAAGAGGATTGAAAGGAAGAGTTGTGTATTTACCATTAGATTTCAGGAAAAATGTTGAAACTATTGGTGTAGATCATGCAGAAAATGAGCCACTAGTCATTCTAGTTAATGGTGTTTCTACTAAGAATAAGAAAATCTGGCAAGAGTTAGTGGATGTTAGAAAAGTGCAAAAGGCATCATTGTATCTGATAAAAAATAATGACTACTATAGAAATGTGTTTGATGGAGAAGAAGAAATAGATTTAGCAGAAGATAGTGAAACATTAAGTGGACAAATTAAAAAAGTGGACATGTCCAGATGTGAAGAGATCTATGAACATTACAGTGTACATCCACTTCATTCCAAAGAGGTGATGGGGAATACAATTGAGTTGTTTCAAATGAAAAAAGCAACAGGAAGTCCCATGAGTGTATGGGAAGAGAGTTTGGAAGCTCGTTGTTACCCGCAGTTGTTTCCAACAGGAAAAGGTGGACGATATGATGAACGTCCTGTGCAGATTCTTGCATCTGAATATCGTACAACAAGATTATATGCAGGAGATCCAAGATTTCGACAATGTATCCCTTATATGTTTCATCTTCTGTTTGAAAGTGACTTGTCTGGACTTTTATATGCAGTAAATCACATTTTAAAAACTGGAATGCATCTGCAAAATGTAACTGCAAAGGATTTTATGGATAAAGTGCATCAGAGAGATGATCATTTAGAATCTCAGTTGATTAATCTGATGGCATGTCAGCGTGGGACTAATGAATATTGGTACCGTCGACATGGAGAACTGAAATGCATGGTTTGTTACACTAAGCTGTGCTGTGTATGCTTGGGATGATTTACTTGAATTTCTTCGAGAGGCAAATTCCAATATAAAAAATATTGAATACAGGACTCCTGGAGAAATTGTGCACTTTGGATCCTGTCAATGTATGCAGATATTTCAATCATAGATTTGAAGCTATGATGTCTTTCATTTGCAATAAAAAGAATCCTCCTCTTGGAGAAGTTGTGGATTTCTTTTGGAGAAAGGAGTATCAAGCAAGAGGTGCTCCCCACATACATATTTTGTTATGGGTCAAGGAGGCCCCCACATTTGGAACAGATTCAGATGAAAGTGTTGTCTTTCATTGAAGATTATGCTACATGTGCTGTACCAAATAGCAGAGAAGACAAAAATTTAAAAGAACAAGTCTTACGATTTCAAAGCCATAGGTGTGGAAAATACTGCCGACGAAAGTACAAGTCAAAGGATAAGTTATATACCAAATGTCGTTTTGGATTTCCACGTCCTGTATTAGCCAAAGGAAGAGTGAACAGTTTCATGTCAGCTGTACGACATACCATCACAAGAAAGTCTCCGAAAAACACCTGCAACTTAAGAAGAAGCGAAGAATCAAAATACATAAATGACTACAATCCAGTTATTTTATCCATGTGGAACGCTAATATGGATATTCAGTTGTTGCGGACAATTCTATTGCTGTTGCTCGATATGTAACGTCTTACATTACTAAATCAGAAAAGACTGAATTGAATGAAATGTGGGAAGAGATTTCTCACGAGAATAGTCTAAGTAAGAAATTATACAGTTTCAGTTTGAAAATTATATCGCATCGTGAAATTGGAGCATATGAATGTTCAGATCGGTTATCATCTGCAAGTCTATGTTCCAAAAGTAGAAGAATCATTTGGGTGAGTCTAGGTCTTGCAGGAATGCGAAATCGGGTACTGAAATCTGTTCAAGAAATTGAATATTTAGCAGAAAATGACCCTGAAATTACAGATATTTTGAAAACCAATATGTTGGAAACATACTATCCAAAGAGAAGTCATCATCTTGAGAACATTTGTCTCTATGAAGTGTTGCAAAACTACACTTTTAAACAGAATATTACAGAGAACATCAACGATGGAAAATATGGAGTGATTGGTTCTGAAGGATGTCTGGTGAAACAAAGGAAAGGAAATTTAAATAATCACAGAAAACTGAGTTGCGACACTGCTGACAAAAGGGAATTTTACTATTTAGCCCTTTTGCAAATGTTCAAACCATGGCGTTCTGAACTGGAATTACTTGGAGATTTTCCCAGCTATGAAGATTCATTTAATGCTTGTAAAGATAGCATACAATGGAGTGCTTTCGCAAATTATGTGAAAATGTTGAATGATGAAATTGATCAAGAAGCTACAATTGCAGCTGAGATTCACTTGGAAAACCAATTGTTGAAAATGAAGCAGCGATTGCCATGAATGAGGTGGAAACAGCAATGTATCAAGCACAAGAAGATGCAATACAGTTAGGAAACTTGGAAGAGCAACTAAATGTGGAACAGAAACAAATATATCAGCAAGTGAAAGAGCAGATTGACCATGGATTACTTCATGAAAAGAAAGACTGCTCATGTACATCATTTCAACCTATCCGAATGTATGTGAGTGGTCAAGCTGGAACAGGAAAGAGTTTCTTAATTAAAGTAATTACAAGTTATCTGCAGACAACAATTGAGTCGCATTTGTCTTGTGTTGTCACTGCTCCAACTGGATTGGCAGCACATAACATTAAAGGAATTACTTTACATCGTTTACTAATGCTGCCAGTAGAACATAAGAACAAATTGGAATACCACAAGCTATCTGGAGAAGCTTGTTGTGAAGTTTCAAGAGTGCTGAAGAAAATGAAACTTCTCATTATTGATGAGGTGAGAATGGTTTCAAACTTGATGCTTGCCTTTGTGCATTTAAGAATGCAGCAATTTCTTAAAACAGAGTATGACGTGTTATTTGGAGGAAAACACGTCATAGTTTTTGGAGATCTACTGCAACTGACACCGGTAAAAGGACAACCGGTATTTAAAACACTTGCCCATGAAGATACTAGAAAGTCTCTTGGCAGTGTTGGTAATGTGAACATTTGGAGTAATTTTGAATACAAAGAACTGACAACAAATATGCGACAGGCAAATGATGCTGAATATGGAAGTATTCTTCAAGATATAAGAATTGGAATTCTTTCAAAAAAAGGGAAAGAAGCTTTGGAGAGTCGATTACTTTGCAATGTCTTTCCAAATGAAAATGCAGTTGCTGCAAAAGTGTATGTGGAAATTGCTAAAAATAAGTCAGTGATTTGCTTAATGCCGACACTGCGTGAGTGTTCAATATTCAACGAAGAATTATTAAAATTGGAAAATGAAGAAATTGTCAAAATGGAAGCCATTGATAAAATACAACATGAAGGAATCACTATTATTTTAACACGTAAGTTGAGATCAAAACCAGATTGTTTAGAAAAAAAAATATCTAAAACTGCTGGTTTGGAAAAGACACTGTATGTGTGTGTAAACTGTCGGGTAATTTTAAGGAGTAATTTGGATGTAGAGAAAGGTTTAGTTAATGGTGCAATGGGCAAAGTGGTGGATTTTGTGAATTATCAGAAAAAAGAAGGAATTGAATTTAAAAAAATTAAATTTAATCCGATTGATGAAGTTAAAGAAATTGGTCGTTGTTCAGTTAGTTTTTTTCTTGTTAAAGATTTATATGTCCGTAGGAAACAATTTCCATTTTCTCTGGCATATGCAATGACTATTCATAAATCTCAAGGATTAAGTGTAGACAGTGCATTGGTGAACATTGGATCTACTGTATTTAAAGAGGGTATGGCATATGTTGCTTTGTCGCGAGTCAGAACATTATCTTGTTTGTTTTTGATTGATTTTGATGAGACAAAGGTTACTGCAGATGCAAACTGTGTAAACGAGAATAATAGGTTAAGAAGGGTGTATGCTCCAAATTTAGGTCAATATCCTGTATTTGAAAAGCGTGTGGTTGGTTGAAAAAGAAGGTTAGAGAATATCTGTTCTGAAGGTATCAAGAAATGAAAAGAACAAGATAATGTTGTGATTGCAGGTAAAAAGAAATTGGACACTGTTGAAGAGATTGTTGGTTATCAGTTTGAAAATAGTTCTGGTGTCAACTGCTATGCTAATGTAGTGGTCAATGTTGTTTTTGATCTTGAAGATTTGCAAGAGCAAATTATGGAGAATCGGCAAAAAAGATTTTGTTCTCTGTTGCACTCTGTTTATGAAAAATTGACAACAGATTGAAGTAAAATACAATCTGTTTCAGATGTTCTTAGTCTTTTGGATGTGTGTTCTGGTTCTACACAATTTACACAAAATATCCAACAAGATGCTCAGGAATTTTTAATGTATATGCTTACCATTTTTAAAAATAAAGGTGTAGAAATAGAAAATATTTTTGGCCTTTCTTACAAATGGGAACATCATTGTGAAAATTGCACGTATACATGTGGCACCAATGTAGACACTGATAGATTTCTGTATTTCACATTACCAGACTGTAAATCAGTGGCTTTCAATAAATTAGTGAAAGGTGCAATTCAAAACATGGAGTGTAGCCAATGTAAATCAGAAATGTTATCCACATTATTGTTAACAAAATATGGAAAATACATAATTTTAATGATGCAACGTAGTACAGCTGATGGAAGAAAATTGGATACTTTAATAAAACAATTTGTAGCAGCACAAATATCAATATCAGGAAGGACTTTTGTGGCAATTGAATAATTTTCCATGATGGTCCTTCCACCACATCTGGACATTACACTGCCCATCTCAAATGTGACAAAGGCTGGACACTTTGTAATGATGCCCAGTTGGTTTTCAAACAACGTTTGCCTAGGGAATTACAAAATTCCTACCTAATATTTTTGAAGCCAAAGTTTTAGGAAGCTAATTCACTCTCTGAGGAATTTATTATTATAATTTAACAGAACTACCATTGGACAGTTTACATAAAGAAGAAGTGCAAAAATACCATGTGGCCTCAAGGAAAGGTATATTTTTGAATTATGGACTTTTTGGTGGTCATTTATTTGGTGATTATTTTAATGTGGCAACATTTACAGTTTTTATAAGTTAAAGTTATAAAATGTTGTAATCTGTAAGCATTTCATATATGTATGATTTGTATTTTCTGGTATTTTACTGAGAATAGTATGTTGTTTTTTTTTAACAATCTTTCTGATTGTTTTTTTTTTGTCTGCTGTTAAGTGATGAGTACCATTGAAATCACTATTTCGAGTGAAATTCAATATATTCTGAGAACAGCAAAAAAGGCAAAAAAATTACTTTGTGGAAATTATGTTGTGTTGTAAAAAATGTATTATTATATGTTATAATTTTTATTTTATTTTCTTTCACAGATCCAAATGTTAAAATGAGCAATTTTTAAGAATTTATATTTTAATGAAAAATAGGCAAAAATGAATAACATTTTTTATTCCTATTACTGTGAAGGTAAGTTTAACTAAGTCTCAATATGCAGAATGAAGAGGCCTGCAAGAATCTACAAAGTTGAAACACGTTTCTTAAAACACTTTGTTTATGTAGTTTTGAAATCTGACCATAATCAGATATGAAGTGACCTGCAAAAAAAAGAGATTTGAGGGGTTCATAATATTTCATCTTTTTAGCTGTTGAAGGACCGCAATCATTTCAATCATTCTTCTTTGAACATCATTGCAGTCCAAATTCTGTGCTTACCTTCTATCATTCGCAAGGAAATTTAAAAACGTAAATATGTCACTTTTTGTAACATAGTTATTGTGTAAAATACTCTTTCATATTTTCAAAGAGAGGAAAAGGCACGCTGTGCACTTTTTATACTCCATGAAAATATAACCTCATCATGAAGACCACTTTCGGTTGAAAGGGTGTTCTATAAGTGTTGTTGTGCATGATTGCACTTAATACTCATAGAACAAGACACATGTCTAGATTTATTAGAAATTGTAAATCTCGATATGTGTGTGAATGGTGCACCATTCTACAATTGGTGTAGGAAAGCACAACAAAGAGAGTTGTTTTAATTTCTCCACATTTTTATATCTTCAATGCATGCTGAAATGTTCAGCATACATTGAAGGAGAAAAATGCATTTTCTCATTGTTTTTGTACAGGAAGGTGTGTCTTCCTGTAGAAAAATAAACAGCACATGACACAGATATCCTTGCACTATTGTGCAAGGGTGCCTGTGTCACCACATGGCTGCAGTTTAAGCAGCCGTGCAGAGAGAAGCATAGATTTGCAACATATTTATGTACATATGTTGCATCCCTGTGCTTGGGAAGTACTACAGCACACTACAATTAAAGAGGTTACTATGTGATGCTGCAGCACTTCCTTATAGTTCTGCACTTATACATTCACCATACGCTACTACTGCATTCATTCAGTCAATTACGTACTACACATACATTCATCTAAAGTTTCACACACCAACAAAGAAATTTAGCTCTTTTTTTAAACCAGGAAAGTTAGTTCTTACAAGAACTTTTTTTTTTCTTCTTTCTTCTTTTATGTTTTTTGGGGGGTTTTCTGAACAATTTTGTGATTTTTTTGGTTTTTCTGAAAAAAAACAAAAAAATAACAGGAGAAACCAAACAATGAACTTCAGGGAACAGTAAAAAAAAACAAAAAAAACCTAGCAAATATGACTTTCCTGCCGGCGGCAGATGAGGTCGATTGACTGCTCGCCATAGCACAAAGTCTTATTGCACTTAGTGCAGAGCACTTTTAAAAATTGAAATTGAGGACGAATGTCCAAGGTTTGTTCTGAGGGATGCACTCTTGAAGTGCTCGGCTGCGATGAGGTGGATGGCGCAGGAGCAGGAGTGTCTCTCATCTGTAGGCACTCTTCACGTGCAAGATTGTTTGGATGAAGGCTCCTCATGTGCTTCATCATACTTGCCGTGCTGCAAGAGTATTTCTTGGTAGGATCCCCTCTCGATAAGACTCTTTTGCAAATCTTACATGTGACCAAGGTGGCATTGGTCTTATTCTGTCCTTCGGGAAAAGTAAAAAATTTCCACACCACTGAAGCAAAACGTTTTTTCTGTGGTTCCTCCGTCAAAAATTTATCTTCAGAGGTGATGCCTGCTGCCCTGAAGCCATTTTTGGTTGCAAAAAGTTAGAACTAAGTGTATACTTAGTCTAAAAAAATCTTCTTCTCTCCAAAGAGATGGTTCTCCAAAGAAGCTCAAAGAAGAATGATTGAAATGGGTGGGGTCTTTCAATAGTTAGAAGAGGAAGTGTAATGAACCAATCAATTCTCTTTTTTTGCAGGTCACATGGGATCCGCGCACCGTGCGCTTACGAAGCACGCACCCAGTGCGCATCCGCGAAATTGAATTAAAAAGAAATATAGGATTAGATGTCAAAATATATTAGTTTTAAGACTAGTTTAGAGTTTGTCTTCAATTAATATTCACATGCAATACATAAATATGTTTTTTTAAATGTTAAATACTTCGCGGGATCCGCGGACATACCGCGTCACGGACGCATATGACGCATCGCAGAAGCGCGTAGACGTCACGTTACGTACATCGAACGTATCGCGTATAAGCTGGGAGTCGCGTACCGGTTGCATAGCAGTGCATTGCGGGGGCGCGAGTTATAGTTAGCTGAACTAACTATAACAGGGGAATTTCTAGGGTTTTGTACGAGGGAAATGTCCAGCTAACTATAACGCCCCTGAAACCTATGGTTTTTTCAGTGAATTTCTAAGGTTTTTTAAATGCCAATTCCTAACTATAACATGCATGAAACCTATGGTTTTTTCAGTGAATTTCAAAGGTTTTTTAAATGCCAATTCCTAACTATAACGCCCCTGAAACCTATGGTTTTTTCAGTGAATTTCTAAGGTTTTTTAAATGCCAATTCCTAACTATAACATGCATGAAACCTATGGTTTTTTCAGTGAATTTCAAAAGTTTTTTAAATGCCAATTCCTAACTATAACGCCCCTGAAACCTTTGGTTTTTTCAGTGAATATATATATATATATATATAAATATTTATATATATTTATTGCAGCTCCTTTCGTACACCAGCCTGCTGAACTCTCGAACGGGTGCTAACCGGACGGGGGTGTTACCGCCTAATTATTACGCTCCCAGTTACTCGGGTAATCAGACCAGTTTAAGGATGATGGCTGATGTATGAAAGGAGCTGCAATTGATTTATTTCCAACTGCACCGTGGTTGCATTTACAGTGGAGATCGGAAACTGGAGAATTTATGACATCATATGTGCCGGGAAGTTTCCGCCTGAAACTCATGAAAGTTGGTTAGCGCAACGAAAAGTTTTCCGGTAAGGTGCCAGTGGCACAGTGAACTTTGATTATTGAACGCATTGACCACAGAACGATGGAGTATAAGGTCATAAAACATCTAGCTATGTTTTCACAGCTATTAATCATCATTATCATGTTTTGTCAGTCGGAACGCCGAGAAGCAGCCGAAAGCATTTTTAAGAAACATGATGGCACTAACAAAGCTGCGAACAGAGAAGGGACTACATTGATATCTAATCTAGCCTCAACATTTTCCGCTCTAGAACGTCTCTATGAGAGCGAAATATGAAAATGGTGGGAGGCAACCTCTTTGCAAAATTATATTGAGATTGGAAGAGTTCCGAGGGGCCTTTGTATTTACACTGTCCCTGCTTATGAGAACCCTGATCCCTTGCTGTTGGATGCTTGGGCAGCACATACAGCCCAATCCTGTAAAGGGATGTTGGAGATACTCATCAGATTTGCATGGAGTGACTGCGATAAGGCTTTGGAACAAATCAAGGAATTGGAAAAAGAGTTAATGAAAGAGGATGATCAAACTAAAGTGGATGAAAAGCGGGAACAGATGAAAAAGAGACTAAGGAACTATGAACAGAAAATTAAACAGTGGAAGGAGGAAAAATTTGACGAGATGAAAAAGACTACAGTCAGGGCAGAGTATTGACCTTTGCCAAAAAATACGACAATCCCAGGAAAGAACTACAACAAAAAACAGTACAACCAGTGACGATTGCCCAAGATACCTCAGAATCGGAGGTAACAGGTGGTGACTCATCAAGTGATGATGGTAACAGTGGATTGTCGGCAAACACACCTCCTTTTTATGAGGAATTCAGAATAATCAGACAACAGCAATTACAGGGAGGCAGATGCAAGCCTCCAGAACAGGCAGCAAGAGGAAGATGAGGTGGGGGGGCGGGGCGGGGGTCTGAAAAATCAAAGGCTCTCCACCCGTAACTCGCAGCAAAAAGTCTTACAACAAAAGGAACTAGAACATGATAATCTAACCATAATCAATTTGACACCAAGAATCTTGACTACTAAGGAAGAATCGATTTTAAAAATTGGTCTTTCAATCTGTCCACAAAACAATATGGAATTCACTCAGACGCGGATAGATTTGTTTAAATTTACCCGCAAGTTAAAATTACATAAGTACTTTAAGTTGAAACCATCTACAACTAAATTAAGACATCCATGCCCTATAAGAACTGAAACAGATGATTTAACTGGTAAAGACATTGAGGCTTTAAGGACATTAGAAAGTCTAAGAATAGAGGCCACTGAAATTGAAGATCTGGACATGGGCGCCACTCAAGTAGTGGCCTTATCTGAAATCCAACAAAGTGGGGGCCTGAGTCCATTTAAACCTGCCTCTGTATTTCTTCCACAAATGGCCACGGATGCCATTGATACTTTTTTAGAAGCTGTGATGAAAGACCTAACACGCTTACGTAATGACAATAAGTATAATAAAAAAGTTATGAATTTCTCCAGAGATCAACAAGGAGCTTTAAACAAACTATGTCAAGACACTTCTCTGATCTGCAAGCCTTCAGACAAGGGAGGCAACATTGTTTTATTAACTCAAGATCAGTATGAGAAAGAGGCGTTTCGCCAATTGAATGATACTCTATGTTATGAAAGAACTAATGAACAGACATACAATCAGAGTATTACGGATTATCATCTCCTGATTTCCTCGTGGTACAAAAAGAATATGTTGGATTCAGAGGAACATTTATTTTTACGATGCTTAAATCCAACCATTCCCACATTTTATTATCTGCCAAAGGTACATAAAGACATTAGGAACCCTCCCGGAAGACCGATCTTTGCCTCACAATGCAGTTTGACCGAACATCTGTCTATGTATATTGATTTCTTTATCTCCCAACATGTGATTAAATTGAAATCTTACTTGAGGGATGCTAAAGATTTTCTTACAAACATAGAAAAGATCCAGTTGAGAGAGGGTTACTGTTTAATGGTACTTGATATCACCAGTCTTTATACTTGTATTGCTCATACGGATGGTCTGAAAGCTGTGAAGTATTTTTGGGGGAGTTTCGTACTTTAAAATATTTTGAACATAGTCGCATGATACTTGAATTGATCAATTTCTGTTTGACTCACAATATATTTTTGTTCCAAAAACAACTATTTGGACAAGTGTCAGGCACCGCGATGGGCACCTGCTTCGCCCCCAGCTACGCGAATCTCTTCGTGGGCTGGTGGGAGGAGCAGGTGGCCTGGGGGGGCACAGAATCACATTTGGAACAAACGGATAATAGCTTGGCATCGTTATATTGATGACCTTTTTATTGTGTTTGATGGTTCCTTAGAGCTGGCTAGCTCATGTATAGAGGTTCTGAATTGCAACAATATAAATTTGAAATTACAGGTGAAGTGAGTACTAAGGAGGTCAATTACTTAGATCTTACAGTACACATATCGGATGGTAAATTGCACACTAGGCTTTATAGGAAGATTACTGCAGGGAATTCCACCCTTTTTGCTACGAGCAGCCATCCCAAAAAGCTCATTAATAATATCTCCTATGGGGAACTGTTAAGACTTATGAGAAATAATACTAGTGACTTAGAATTCCAGAAGGCAGCTAAATCTAGTATGCAATGTTTCAGAGTGAGAGGATAAAGTGAAACAGTTCTGTCACAGGCCCTATCAAGAGTCAATTGCATTCAAAGGGGAGAATTATTGACCAATAAGAATATCACGAAGTCCGATAATGGGGCTTTTTGAATGATCACTACTTTCTCAGACAATGTTAATCAATTGACGAGGATACTGTGTAAGAATTGGCATATTCTGCTCACTGACAATGTTATAGGGGAAGATTTACCATCAAACCCCTTAGTTACATTTAGGAAAGCCAGGTCCCTAAAAGATAATTTGATTCATAGTTACCATAATATTGAACCGATAAAAACAACTTTGAGAGCACTTAATGGATTTTATCCGTGTGGTAAGTGCAAAGCATGTAAAAAGAGCAATCAAACCTTATCTTATACTGTTCCAGGACTGAGTAAACCTAAAAGAATTATTCAGTTCCTTACCTGTACCACCCCCTATGCTATATATTGTCTAGTGTGTCCGTGTGGGCTACGATACATCGGTAGCACCATTCATCCAGTTAAAATACGGCTACTGGAACACATGAGGGCGATTGCTAATTTTGATGAGTCTTACCCTGTGGCAAGACATTTCAACAAAGCACATGGCCGTAATAGGGATCTTTTGAAATACTATTGCCTTGACCATGTATCAGCGAATCCGAAAGGAGGGGATAGGATACAGAGATTGAGACGTTTAGAATCACGCTGGATATTAGACCTACAGAGTAAGAACCCTTTGGGTCTTAATAGTAGCGAGGAGCTTGCAGTACATCTGGGATGAAAACTGTTTGATTGGCTGATTCTATGTATGGAAAGTTCATGTTCTTTAATTATTTTGATTATGGCATCTGAGGCTTTAGATGCTATGATATGCTTTTGAGATTCTTTATTGGCATGATCGATGAAAAGAGATTACCTTATCAATGTTTAACTCCATGTACTATGTTGGTGCTACATGTTTTTAGTGAAAATCATGAACTAATTCCGGGCATAATGAGTGTGCAACATGGCCCATTCAGGGCGTAATGGTTACTTGTACTAATGAATGTTTACGCAATATATATTGCCCATCAAGGGGACAACTGTATATATGATATAAAGGAATTTGGCTTTTGACATTGTGAGCCCATCTATGGGTGTTATAAAGTAATCATCGATGCATGTGCCGAAGGAAATGATTATCTAACACATTCCATATGGTTAAATGTATTATACAGAATTTTCATTTCTGCTATTCAAAGATGGCGGAACCTTTTTACTTTTACTTGCGTTAATGTTGCGCAATGTGGAATGGTCCGTTTTCTGTGGTGTATGCCCGGAAATTGACAATGAGTATAAAAAAAGTAATGATGGCTGCGGAGTTTTGTGCAAATATTGACGAAGGCTAAGCGCCGAAGCGCATCTGTGTACCCGGAATACAAGTTTTGAATAAACTTGTGGAATCTACCCCGCGAGTGCTGTCATCCTTAAACGGGTATGATTACCCGAGGAACTGGGAGCGTAATATATATATATATATATATATATTATCTACTGGTGGTCGCCAGTAGATAGTTATAGTTAGGACCTATTTTCCATAGGAAATCCGCAACATTCTATTTGGAATAACGTTGGCGCCGGTTCATGAATCTTCGAGAAATTTTCCAAACTTTTGGCCAGCTCCGCTCCGCTCCTACCCTGAAAGTTTTGTGGTGATCCGCCAAGCAGGGGCCGAGAAAAAAGGGGGGTCCCAAAACACGATTTCCCCATGCAATTTCCCATAGGATCTGTTGTGGCAGCTACAGCCCGAACCGCTGAACGGAATGACACCAAATTTGGCAAAGAGGTAGTCCTCCGTTCGGACTCGTGCCTTTTGCATATATGGTGTGAATCTGTTTAGTAGTTCCTGAGAAAATTAGGGTAAAATAGTTAGTGATATCTATGGCCGGGGAGGATCCGCGGACCCTACCCGCACCGAAAGCGCACCCTCCCCGAACCGAGCGCGCACCCTCCCGATCGCGCGCTGAATGCTAATTGGCTGTCGAGTGTCTCTCTACATTCGAAACCAGGAACTGTTGGCGGACATTTTCTGCCTCCGTAGAAGCGAGGCTGAAGATGCAAGGGGAATAAGTGTGTAAAACAAATAAAGGGAGCAGAGTGGAAATACTCTGACCCTCTAGAGGTGCTTAGGGGGTCCCAGAAGGACCCCCTGGGGCCCCTTTTTAAAATAAAAACTGCGAAATGCGCGCATTGTGCGCGCATCCTATCGCGTTGGATGCACGGATCCTCTCGCGGTGGGTTTGCGGATCCAAGGGGAAAAAAATGAAATTGTTGCGAGATAAAGATTAAGCTTAAGTGTTTTGTTCTTGAGTGGCTCTAAAAAGAGCCGTTGTGTTCATTGAGAGTTTTTGGTACTTATAAGTAAGTACCTAAACAGAGTCTAAAGTTGTTGAGGAAGACTCTGTTTCCTTCATCAGTAAAAGTGTACTCCATCTCTCCTATACATCTCTTGCATATGAAAGCGCAGATTGTTATTGTAAATGGACCCCATTCTGTAGTCTCGGAGAAAAGCAGAAACAGATTTATTCACATGTTTCCTAGCTTTCCCAATCTGTGGACAAACATGATCAGACCAGTTCCATTTCTGCCTTTGGCATATGTTAGAGTACACAAAGGCAGTTTTAGGGAAAAGTGAAATCAGTTGTGCAAAGGTGTCCTTCATAAGCATTTCCAGACCTACCCCAGTCAAAGTGCCTAGGTCATTGCCACCACAGTGCACTATTATGAGGTCAGGGTGTTGGATTTGCATGAAGGATTTCACCAATGGCATCAATTGGTGCCACTTTAACCCTCTCTGTCCAATCCATTTAATGTCTACATTTGGCAAACCTAGGTCTTTGTGAATGCCTTTGTTTTCTGCATACCTTTGGCTCCAGAAAATATAGCTGTGTCGCACAATCCACACTGTAAGCATCTTGTAAGGAGGTCTGGATGCACTCAGATGGTCTCTGTAAATGAAATGGCAGTTTGGAAAGTAAGATGTTTCTAAAATGGTGGCTAAGATGCAATTTTGAAAAAAGACAAGAAATCATTGGTTGTTTAACAACCTTCTACACTGAAAGGTAGGGTGCATGTTTCTGTTTTTTAAACGCATGATTCTTATTGGTTAACAAAAAGTGATAAGCTGATATGTTGAGAAGTCAAGCACACTTGCTGTTTTGATTAGCAACATTGTGTGTGCTGAACTTGTGACCTGTGTGCTCAGTACAGTTTTCCATGACCTGTTTCTATGGTAATGGGCAGAAGGCAGATTGGGGGAAGGGTTGAAGTTTATGTCATTTGGAAAGGGTTGAAATGTTTAACCAATAGAAATGTGCTTTTGAATTTATGTGGGAAGGAATGTGATTTGAAGTTTACATGTATATGTGTGCAAAATGAGAGGGAAACTTTGCCATTCTTTGGTTCTGCTGACAGGTGCACAGTGCAGAGATTCTGTATAGGAAAATCTGGTGTGTGACTGATATCTGGTGTATGACTGATATACTTCTTAATCTATAAAACATCTTGAAAGGTGAGTTATTTAATTGTGAGGGGATGTATGTAGACTATTTTTATTTTAATCAGACTAATGTATTTCTTCTGCTAAAGTGTAGGGAGAACTTTTTTTTCCTCTACAATCTTATTGACAGTGTGTGTGCATGTAGAAACCATTTTGTGATAAGGATTTGTTTTTTTCATGTGTTTGTAGACAGATAACTATGCAGTTTTTATATTTTGGTAGATTTAGAAACCAGTCATTGTTTATGAATTTGTGAAATGTTATGTTTCTGCAGTAAAATGTAGTACTCCTTGTAGATGAAGAAATGTGTTTTGGTATAGTGCAAGGGATAGTGTTGTTTGTCTAGAATCACACAGAGAGCCTGTGTGCATTTGGGAACCACTGTGAGAGAAGCATTTAGTAATATCTCGTATTTGCTGACAGATAACTCTTTTAAAACCTGTCATGTTGTCAAGTTTTAGTAGCATGAGAAGCCAGTGTTTGCTTATGCATTGATTAAATGAGTCAGGCAATGATACAAAAGTGCACTTTTGAAATATTCACATTGTGTGCAGTTCTCTTACCACTTCCATAGTAGTAAATAAGGTTTGGTAAACTCGTAGGGATAGTGGTTGTTGTCTAGAATCACACTGTGAGTCTGTGTGCATTTGGGAACCAATGTGAGAGAAGCATATGGTAACATTGCTTATTTGCTGACAGATAACTATTTTAAATCCTGTCATGTTGTCAAGTTTTAGTAGCATTTGAAGCCAGTCATTGCTTATGCGTTGATTAAATGAGTCAGGCATTGACACTAAAGTGTAGTCGTGAAATATGTAGATTGTGTGCAGTTCCCTTACCACTTGCACTGTAGTGAATTAGTTTTTTTAAACTCCTAGGGATAGTGGTGCTTGTGTAGAATCACACTGTGAGTCTGTGTGCATTTGGGAACCACTGTGAGAGAAGCGTTTGGTAACATCGTGTATTTGCTGACAGATAACTGTTTTAAAATCTGTCATGTTGCCAAGTTTTAGTGGCATTAGAAGCCAGTCTTTGCTTATGCGTTGATTAAAAGAGTCAGGCATTGACACTAAAGTGCAGTCGTGAAATATGTAGATTGTGTGCAGTTCCCTTACCTCTTCCACTGTAGTGAATGAGTTTTGGTAAACTCCTAGGGATAGTGGTGCTTGTCTAGAATCACACTGTGAGTCTGTGTACATTTGGGAACCACTATGAGAGAAGCGTTTGGTAACATCGTGTATTTGCTGATAGATAACTGTTTTAAAACATGTCATGTTGTGAAGTTTTAGTAGCATTAGAAGACAGTTATGGCTTATGCTTTCATTAAATGAGTTAGGTATTGACAGTAAAGTGTTGTCGTAAAATATGTCGATTGTGTGCAGTTCCCTTACCTCTTCCACTGTAGTGAATGAGTTTTGGTAAACTCCTAGGGATAGTGGTGCTTGTCTAGAATCACACTGTGAGTCTGTGTACATTTGGCAACCACTGTGAGAGAAGCGTTTGGTAACATCGTGTATTTGCTGACAGATAACTGTTTGAAAACATGTCAGGTTGTGAAGTTTTAGTAACATTAGAAGACCGTTATGGCTTATGCTTCCATTAAATGAGTTAGGTATTGACAGTAAAGTGCAGTCGTGAAATATGTAGATTGTGTGCAGTTCCCTTACCACTTCTAGTGTAGTGAATGAGTTTTGGTAAAGTCCTAGGGATAGTGCTGCTTGTCTAGAATCACACTGTGAGTCTGTGTGCATTTGGGAACCACTGTGAGAGAAGCGTTTGGTAACATTGTGTATTTACTGACAGATAACTGTTATAAAACCTGTCATGTTGTCAAGTTTTAGTAGCATTAGAAGCCAGTGTTTGCTTATGCATTGATAAAATGAGTCATGATTTGACACTAAAGTGCAGTACCATGTAGTATTGTCTTCACTGCACCAGAACTGAAAATTTAAAATTTTTACCCAGGCACTGTCCTAGAAGTAGTCTGATGATTTAGTCAGTTTCTAAGTACTTATGTTGTGAACCATTCATTACCAAATAGACTGCTTCAAATGTCTATGCAGTATGCATGTAGTTCTCTAACCACCTACACAGTTGTTTTCACACTTTCAATTCCCTAGTCAGTATCCATACACTTCTAGGAAACACCCTGTCAGTCCCTTTGCAGTCTTCTAGTGACCCATTCAGCACCAGGTAATAATCCATTCACTGTGCCAAAACCCAAACACTTATAAATTCACTAAGACACTCTCTTTACAGTACTCTAATGATTCAGTCACTGTCTAAGTATTCATGCACTGAGCCAGGCCTTAGCACATGGACTGCTTCAAACCCCTATGCACTATGCATGCAGTCTTCTAACCACCTACAGACTTGTCTTTTACACTTTCAATTCCCTAGTCAGTATCCATATAGTCCAGCAAACATCCTGTCACTCCCTTTGCACTCTTCTAGTGACCCATTCAGTACCAAGTACTAATCCATTCCCTGTGCAAAAAGCCTACCACTTATAAATTCATCCAGGCAGTCTCCTTGCTGTAGTCAAATCATTCAGTCAGTACCCAAGTACTCATGCAGTGAGCCAGGCCTTAGCACATGGACTGCTTTAAATGCCTATCCAGTATGCATTCAGTTCTCTAATCAGCTACACAGTTGTCTTTCACACCTTCAATTCCCCAGTTAGTATTCATATACTTCTAGCAAACACCCTTGTTACTCACCCAGTGTGTCTTCTTTTAGTAGTGTAATCATTTCATTTCATAAGGCTTTATTCGGAACAAAAAAGCAATGTCCATAAAAGCACACATATAATAAAATACAATAACGATACGATTACAATCACAATAAACAGCTGATAATTAAAAAGAAGATATATAATTCAGGCGAGGGGAGAATAAATAATTAAAAACTTATACTTTTCCTAACATTGATAGCCTTTGATAAGAAAGTAGCAGTAAAAAAACAAATGTCAGGGTGGTGCAGATTAAAGAGCAATTTCATGGAATCATGTACAGTCCTGACACCAAACTTAACAAAAATGGGTTTTAAAAAGGCTTTACGGAAGTTCCCATATAATTGACACAGCAAGAGAAAGTGCGTAGTGCTTTGTGCTGACAAGTTATCACACGGACAGGGACCAACAGGCTGCTTGTTCACGGAAGGGAAAGCAACCAGATTATGCACAATCCCCATTCTTAGTCTAGTTAAAACAAACTGATGCGAAACTCTGGTCACTTGGGTCAAATAAGGTTGATAACCCTCCATTTCATTCATATTACTGTAACGCACACAGGTGGATAGAATGCCAGTATTACAGGCCCGTCTCTCAGTTTTACACATCAAAAAGATATGCTGCATTTCTGACTTTGGAATTTCTGAAGCCCCATATCTATCAGTTTTAATATCAAGGCCATAGATCTCCTGGAAACTGTTGATAATATATTTAATCCACGTGATCTTTAAATGGTTATCAACAGTGAGACAATCATTAATAATAGCTCTGTTTAAAGATGTCTCTTCTTTCAGCCAAATTGACCGCCACAGCAATAATGGCCTCAGGAGGATCAGATCATTCAGAAATGGAATACCAAGTTCTCTATGGACTAAGTCATTAGAAGCAGATTTGGGCAACCACAAAAGTCTTTTTAAAAAGACATTCTCCTCCACCTGTAAGCTCCCAGCCGGGGCAAAACCCCAAACCGCCGCCCCATAAAGGGCGGTGGAGAGGCATCGTGACTGAAAGATCTTAAGCATATCGCTTATCCATTTATCCCCTAATTTAGTGGCAAAAGTAAAGACCCCATTAGCGCTCCTTGCCATCTTAGCTCTAACACTTATATGCTCGCTGGCCCAACTGCAATTCTTGGAAAACGTGATACCAAGATAACTGAAATTATTGACTTGTTGGACCCTATGTTCATCTATATAATAAGAGTGGGGCTTACTCTTCCCCGGCCCACACTCCATGGTATAAGTTTTGGTTTTGTTAATCACTAATTTTCTAGATTTAATGAACTGTGAAAACCCATCCATTAAGCGTTGAAGGCCTATCGGGGTCCTGGACAGTAACACGGCATCGTCCGCATATAGTAATACCGGGACGCTGATATTACTAACTCTAGGGGCGTCTGCCGCTACCGTCTGTAGGACGGAGTCCACTTCATTAACCCCTTCGATGCTCATGACGGAACGGTTCCGTCATGAGCATCGGTTGAGCTGTGCTCATGACGGAACCGCTCCGTCATGAGCACAGCCCCCGGGGGAAGCGCTGGCGCTCCCCCCCTGGGGCATCGATCGTGCCCCCACAGAGGGGGATGGCAGCGGAAGAGTTTCCGCTGCCACCCCCGAGCCCCCCCACGCTTCCCCATGACGTCAGCACGCACAGCGCGCGCTGGCGTCATCAGGAAGCGTTGGACGCGCTGGAATCCATTTCTTCCAGCGCGTCCAAGGGGGTAGAGGTAGTTTTTTTTTTCGGTGGGGGCCGCGGCGGTGAAATTTGTAGTATTGAGGCATCGGGGGAGAGGAAAGAGTATTTCCTCTCCCCTGATGTCTCAATACAGGGCATTCCTGCTCCACGATCGCGCACAGCGTCGCGATCGTGGAGCAGGGATGCCCCACTAGACACCAGGGATGTTTTTTTCTTTATTTGGGAAGCGACCCCTTGGGCAAGGGTCGCTTCCTAGGCGGCCAAATTATTTTGAAGACTTTTCTGCCCCCCCCTGGGGGCAGATCGGTCATCTTTCTGACCGTTTCTGCCCCCAGGGGGGGGCAGAAAAGCCCACTAGACACCAGGGATGACTTTTTCATAATTTAGGAGGCGACTCCTTGGGCAAGGGTCGCTTCCTAGGGGTGCCAATTTTTGTGAAGTCTTTTCTGCCCCCCCTGGGGGCAGATTGGTCGTCTTTCTGCCCGTTTCTGCCCCCAGGGGGGGCAGAAAAGCCCACTAGACACCAGGGATGTCTTTTATGTTATGTTGGAAGCGACCCCTTGGGCAAGGGTCGCTTCCTTCGGGGGCAAAATATTTCGAAGACTTTTCTGCCCCCCCTGGGGGCAGATCGGTCTTCTTTCTGCCCGTTTCTGCCCCCAGGGGGGGCAGAAAAGCCCACTAGACACCAGGGATGCCTTTTTAGTTATGTAGGAAGCGACCCCTTGGGCAAGGGTCGCTTCCTAGGGGTGCCACATTATTCGAAGACTTTTCTGCCCCCCCTGGGGGCAGATCGGTCCTCTTCCTGGCCGTGTCTGCCCCCAGGGGGGGCAGAAAAGCCCACTAGTCACCAGGGAAGTCTTTTAGGAAGCGACCCCTTGGGCAAGGGTCACTTCCTAGGCGGGCATAATAATTTGAAGACTTTTCTGCCCCCCCTGGGGGCAGATCGGTCGTTTTTCTGCCCGTTTCTGCTCCCAGGGGGGGCAGAAAAGCCCATTAGACGCCAGGGATTTCTTTTTCTTTATGTAGGAAGCGACCCCTTGGGCAAGGGTCGCTTCCTTTGCGGCCTAATTATTTAGAAGACTTTTCTGCCCCCCCTGGGGGCAGATCAGTCGTCGTTCTGTCCGTTTCTGCTCCCAGGGGAGGGGGCAGAAAAGGCCACTAGACACCAGGGATGTCTTTATTTAGGAAGCGACCCCTTGGCAAAAACTGTTTGCATTTGTGCTCGATGTGTATTTTCTTGTCTTGTGAGTAATTTTTTTTTTTTTTTCTTTCTAGTTGGATATCGTTGGTATTTGCTGTGTCACTGCAAAGTAGGTTCTGGTAAGTGTAGCTGTCTCTTGTAATTGAATTCTATAGTTTTTGAGTACATTGATCATTGTGATAAAGGTACACATTTCGTTACTTACTTGGTTTGCACATTGTTGGTTGTTGTTGACTTGTTTGTGCAGTCTTCAATCTTAGTAAGTATAATGGCTAGCTGCAGGATGACTGCTCAGCAGGTTGTTGGTTTGCTGTTTGAGTCTTCCTCTGATATTGGTTCAGAGACTGACTCTGCATCTGAGGGAGAGGAGGCAGGGGACGATTCTGGCAGTGAGTTGTCTCTCCGTATGGAGTCATCGGATGATGAAGATACTCTTAGTGCGGATGAAGTGCCTGTGTTAGAGGCGGAGACTGATGTGCCGATAGTGCGGCAAGAGGCTTCTGTGCTGCAGCCTGGGGCTGCAAGGCTTCCCGTTGGTGTAGTGCGGCAAGAGGCATCTGGGCTGCAGGCTGGGGCTGCAAGGCTTCCCTTTGAAAGTGATGACCTCTGGGTTGCCCCTGGCATGGTGCAGCCGGCATTGCCAGAGTTTACTGGTGTTCCAGGGTCTAGAGTGAATACTGAAAACTTTTTGCCGGTCAATTTTTTTCAGTTGTTTATGGACGATGTGTTTTTTGCAGAGATTGTTGAGCAGACTAATTTGTATGCCGAACAGTTTTTGAGGGACAACAGTGCCAGTCTTAAGCCATACTCTAGAGCTGCCCGGTGGACTCCCACAAATGTTGAAGAGATGAAGAAGTTCTTGGGTTTAACTTTTTCGATGGGCTTGCTAAGGAAGCCATCAATGTCTTCATATTGGTCTAGCAGTCCCTTGATGGCAACGTCTATTTTTCCGGCAGTCATGACTCGTGACAGGTATTTGCTTCTGCTTCGGATGATGCATTTTGTTGATAATGGTTTAGCGTTGCCACGAGATCACCCTGACTGTGACCGTCTTTTTAAGATTAGGCCTGTCCTTGATCACTTTGTTGATCGATTTTCTGAGATTTATGCCCCTGGGAAAGAAATTGCAGTGGATGAGTCTTTGGTGTTGTTCAAGGGCCGCTTGGTTTTTAGGCAATACATTCCTAGTAAGAGGGCACGCTATGGAATAAAGCTGTATATGCTGTGTGACAGTAGGACTGGATATGTCTCTAATTTCAGGGTGTACACCGGTAAGGAATCTAGGTTTAACCTCCCTGGTTGTCCGTCCACTTTTGGAGTGACTGAGAAAATTGTTTGGGAACTTGGAAGAGGATTTTTTAACAAAGGCCACCATTTATATGTAGATAACTTCTACACTGGTGTGCGGTTGTTCAGGGAATTGGCCAAAGTGGACCCTCTTGCTTGTGGCACAATCCGCTCTAACCGTAAAGGTTTCCCGAAAGAACTTGTTTGTCAAAAGCTTGTGCGGGGACAGTGCAGTGCGTTGCGTTGCCAGGAGCTTCTTGCTGTGAAGTTTACAGACAGGAGAGATGTCTACATGCTGACTACCATCCATGATGAAAGCACTGCACCTGTGACTGTTTGGGGTCAGGTCGCTGAAGCGCGCAAACCTGTGTGCATTTTAGACTATAATAGGCACATGGGTGGTGTTGACAGAGTAGATCAGAGGTTGGAACCTTACACTGCTCTTCGTAAGGCTTACATTTGGTACAAGAAGTTGGCTATCCATCTTTTCCACTTGGCAATGTTTAATGCTTTTGTTGTGTTCCAGGATTCTTGCCCTGAGTCAAAGATGACTTTTGCTAAGTTTCAGGAGTCTGTAATAGGCAGCCTTGTTGTAGTGGAACAGGCAAGTGTTCCTAGAGTTGGACTGGTGGAGGATGTTGCTAGATTGAAAGAACGCCACTTTCCAGATCACATTCCTCCCACACCCGCAAAAGATTTTCCCAGTAGGAGATGTAGAGTCTGTTGGCAAAAGGAGTGATTTTTTCAGCAAAAATTGAGGTTTGCAGGGGATTCTGGGTAAGGAAACGTTGGGGGATCCACGCAAGCCATATCTCCCTGGAAGCCGCCGGGTGTCTTGTTTTCAGAAATGCATGGGTTTGGTAGGTTTCCCTAGATGGCCGCCGAGCACCGGGCCAAAAACCAAAGTGACCCCCCTTGCAAAACCAGGTGGTTTTGCGATAGGCCATTTTGATGTCGCCTCACTACGTTTTGGGCCCTTGCATGCCGCGGGTACTTGGGCCTCCCACACAAGTGAGGCACCATTTTTACCGGGAGACCTGGGGGAACGCTGGGTGGTGGTAAATTTGTGTGAGCCCGGTGATGCCACTACTTTCCCACCCCAAAATGTGTGAAAAAAGTGATTTTTTCAGCAAAAATTGAGGTTTGCAGGGGATTCTGGGTAAGGAAACGTTGGGGGATCTATGCAAGCCATACCTCCCTGGAAGCCGCCGGGTGTCTAGTTTTCAGAAATGCATGGGTTTGGTAGGTTTCCCTAGATGGCCGCCGAGCACCGGGCCAAAAACCAAAGTGACCCCCCTTGAAAAACCAGGTGGTTTTGCGATAGGCCATTTTGATGTCGCCTCACTACGTTTTGGGCCCTTGCCTGCCGCGGGTACTTGGGCCTCCCACACAAGTGAGGCACCATTTTTACCGGGAGACCTGGGGGAATGCTGGGTGGTGGTAAATTTGTGTGAGCCCGGTGATGCCACTACTTTCCCACCCCAAAATGTGTGAAAAAAGTGATTTTTTCAGCAAAAATTGAGGTTTGCAGGGGATTCTGGGTAAGGAAACGTTGGGGGATCCACGCAAGCCATACTTCCCTGGAAGCCGCCGGGTGTCTAGTTTTCAGAAATGCATGGGTTTGGTAGGTTTCCCTAGATGGCCGCAGAGCACCGGGCCAAAAACCAAAGTGACCCCCCTTGCAAAACCAGGTGGTTTTGCGATAGGCCATTTTGATGTCGCCTCACTACGTTTTGGGCCCTTGCCTGCCGCGGGTACTTGGGCCTCCCACACAAGTGAGGCACCATTTTTACCGGGAGACCTGGGGGAACGCTGGGTGGTGGTAAATTTGTGTGAGCCCGGGGATGCCACTACTTTCCCACCCCAAAATGTGTGAAAAAAAGTGATTTTTTCAGCAAAAATTGAGGTTTGCAGGGGATTCTGGGTAAGGAAACGTTGGGAGATCCACGCAAGCCATACCTCCCTGGAAGCCGCCGGGTGTCTAATTTTCAGAAATGCATGGGTTTGGTAGGTTTCCATACAGGGCTGCCGAGCACCGGGCCAAAAACCAAAGTGACCCCCCTTGCAAAACCAGGTGGTTCTGCGATAGGCCATTTTGATGTCGCCTCACTACGTTTTGAGCCCTTGCCTGCTGCGGGTACTTGGGCCTCCCACACAAGTGAGGCACCATTTTTACCGGGAGACCTGGGGGAACGCTGGGTGGTGGTAAATTTGTGTGAGCCCGGTGATGCCACTACTTTCCCACCCCAAAATGTGTGAAAAAAGTGATTTTTTCAGCAAAAATTGAGGTTTGCAGGGGATTCTGGGTAAGGAAACGTTGGGGGATCCACGCAAGCCATACTTCCCTGGAAGCCGCCGGGTGTCTAGTTTTCAGAAATGCATGGGTTTGGTAGGTTTCCCTAGATGGCCGCAGAGCACCGGGCCAAAAACCAAAGTGACCCCCCTTGCAAAACCAGGTGGTTTTGCGATAGGCCATTTTGATGTCGCCTCACTACGTTTTGGGCCCTTGCCTGCCGCGGGTACTTGGGCCTCCCACACAAGTGAGGCACCATTTTTACTGGGAGACCTGGGGGAACGCTGGGTGGTGGTAAATTTGTGTGAGCCCGGGGATGCCACTACTTTCCCACCCCAAAATGTGTGAAAAAAAGTGATTTTTTCAGCAAAAATTGAGGTTTGCAGGGGATTCTGGGTAAGGAAACGTTGGGAGATCCACGCAAGCCATACCTCCCTAGAAGCCGCCGGGTGTCTAGTTTTCAGAAATGCATGGGTTTGGTAGGTTTCCCTACAGGGCTGCCGAGCACCGGGCCAAAAACCAAAGTGACCCCCCTTGCAAAACCAGGTGGTTCTGCGATAGGCCATTTTGATGTCGCCTCACTACGTTTTGAGCCCTTGCCTGCTGCGGGTACTTGGGCCTCCCACACAAGTGAGGCACCATTTTTACCGGGAGACCTGGGGGAACGCTGGGTGGTGGTAAATTTGTGTGAGCCCGGTGATGCCACTACTTTCCCACCCCAAAATGTGTGAAAAAAGTGATTTTTTCAGCAAAAATTGAGATTTGCAGGGGATTCTGGGTAAGGAAACGTTGGGGGATCCACGTAAGCCATACCTCCCTGGAAGCCGCCGGGTGTCTAGTTTTCAGAAATGTCTGGGTTTGGTAGATTTCCCTAGGTGCCGGCAGGGCTGGAGTTCAAAAACTACAGCTAGTCACTTAGCCAAAAAAGGATCATTTTTCACTGCAAAATTGAGGTGTGACCACGTTGCGTTTTGCACCGTTTCCTGTCGCGGGCACTAGGCCGACCCGCACAAGTGAGGTACCATTTTTCTCGTAGGACTTTGGGGAACGCGGGGTGGGTGGAAATTTGTGGATCCACGCAGATTCCAGAACTTTCCATCCCAGAAATGTGGGGAAAATGTGTTTTTTTTGTCATTGTTTTACGTTTGCAAGGGATTCTGGGTAACAGACCATGGTGGGAGGCAGTCAAGTCACCCCATCCTGGATTCCCCTGGGTGTCTAGTTTTCAAAAATGTATAGGTTTGCTAGGTTTCCCTAGGTTCTGGCAGGGCTAGGGTTCAAAAACTACAGCTAGTCACTTTGCCAAAAAGGGGTCATTTTTCACTGCAAAATTGAGGTGTGACCACGTTGTGTTTTGCGCCGTTTCCTGTCGCGGGCACTAGGCCGACCCGCACAAGTGAGGTACCATTTTTCTCGTAGGACTTTGGGGAACGCGGGGCGGGTGGAAATTTGTGGATCCACGCAGATTCCAGACCTTTCCATCCCAGAAATGTGGGGAAAATATGTTTTTTTTGTCATTTGTTTACGTTTGCAAGGGATTCTGGGTAACAGACCATGGTGGGAGGCAGTCAAGTCACCCCATCCTGGATTCCCCTGGGTGTCTAGTTTTCATAAATGTATAGGTTTGCTAGGTTTCCCTAGGTGCCGGCAGGGCTAGGGTTCAAAAACTACAGCTAGACTCTTCGCAAAAAAAGTGTAAATTTTCAGTGTGAAAATGTGGTGTGTTCAGCTTAGGTTTTGAGCCACTTCCTGTCGTGGGCACTATGCCTACCCACACAAGTGAGGTACCATTTTTATCGGGAGACTTAGGGTAGTTCAGATTTGTAAAGCAACTATTATTACCTATTGATTTTGGATGCATTTCTCCCGTCCAAATGAAAGACATTGTGTAAAAAAAAAGTCATTTTGAAAAATGACCAATAATTGTCATGCAAGTATGAGTATTCCCAATTTCGAAAATGTGCAAATATGCACTGTTTCTAAACTCTGTAGTTTGTTCCCATTTCAGAAATACATAGGTGTCTTTCATACCGATTTTTCCATGTATACATTTTCCCACAATAATTGCTATAGACCCGGAGCAAAAAAAAAACCATTACAAAATGCTGCTCAGTTTTTTACTCTCGGTTCGTTGGGCTCTTGGTGAACCTACAAGTCCTATATATCCCCACAACCAGGAAGGTCCAGTGGATGTAACAGTACATTGCTTTCTAAGAGATGTGATAATTAGAAGAAGTTACAGGTGAAAACGTTAACTCAAAAGGCTGCTTTTTTCAACTAATTTTTAATTTTTCCTATATTTAACTGTTAGTTTCTATAAAGAAACCTTGATGGATCTACACAAATGACCCCTTGCTGAATTCATAATTTTGTCTACTTTTCAAAAATGTATAGCTTTCCAGGGTCCATTATTGTTTTTGTACCCATTTCTACCATTAACTGGAAGGAGGTTGAAAGCACAAAAAATAGCAAAAAGAGGGTATGTCCCAGAAAAATGCCAAAACTGTGTAAAAAATGTTGGTTTTCTGACAAAATTCTGTCCTTCCCTAAAAGCTGGAGAAATGGTGATTTCAGCCCCACAAACCCTTTTTTGATACCATTTGCAGAGAAAAACCCAGAAGCTTTCATTTGCAGCCCGTTTTTCCCATTTTTCACAAAAAAACCAAAATGTTGCTGTATTTTGACTAATTTCTGGGAACCCTCTAGGAGAATCCACAAACCCTGGGTACCTTTAGAATCCCCATGATGTTGGAAGAAAAGGACGCAAATTTGGCGTGGATACCTAATGTGGTCAAAAAGTTACAGGGGCCTAAGCGCGCACTACCCCAAATAGCCCAAAAAAGCCTTAGCTCAGGAGGGGAAAAGGCCTAGCAGCGAAGGGGTTAATGAAAAGGGTAAAGAGCAGGGGGGCAAGAACACACCCCTGTCTTATGCCCCGTCCGATCAAAAATTTGGTGGTACACTCCCCACTAGAACCATATCGTACGCTAGTACGTAGTTTGACATAGAGTCGTGCCAAGAAAAATACAATACCCTCAGGGGCCCCCATTTCAATCAACTAGGCCCAGAGAATTGCATGGTCCACCATATCAAAAGCACTACTCAAGTCTGCAAAGCAGAGATAAATAGAGCCCTTCTTAGCCTGGGTGTATTTCCCAATCAAAAGTTCGAGATTCAAACATTGCTCGATCGTCCAGCGTCCCTTTCTAAACCCATACTGGCAGTTTGCCAGGATGCCATTGGATTCTGCCCATTCTTCCAGCCTGACCAAAAGTACCCGGCTCATTATTTTCACAGAGGAATCCAGCAGGGAGATGGGACGGTAATTCTTCACGTCCCCCCGATCTCCTTTCTTAAATATTGGAATTATAATTGATTCCTCCCAAGTTGTGGGTACCCCAAAACAAACTGCTGCATTAAAAACTTTAACCAGCATGGGTCCCCATACCTCCGGGACTAACTTATAAACATCGATGGGCACCCCATCGGGACCCTGAGCCTTTCCCCCTTTGCTTGCACCGATGCTATCCAATACCTTGGTGATGCTGATGTCCAAGGGGACAATGGGCCAACAGTCAGAATGGTTACCCAGGGCTTTATCCGAATCAAAAATTATAGAAAAATGGGAAATCCATGTTTCCATACTGACTGTAGATGTTAATTCTGGTACCTTCTCATCTTTTAAAAATGGACAGTTAACAGTGGCCCAAAATAGTGTACAGTCTTTCCTTTCAGCAGCCTGTGTCAATTTATCCCAGGCCTCGTGTTGTAACTCCGTCTTCCTTTGCTTAACTGTAATCTTTTATAATTTAATCTAAGCTGGGACACCTGGCTCCTATCTCTGGGCTTGGTTGCCAGTGCATCTTTAAGCTCTTTGAGTGCGAGGGTGCAAGCATGATTGAACCATCCCCTTTGCTGATTGGACTTACTCTCAGCTGATTTGGTAAATTTTTGATCAATGATGGAATTAATTCTAATAAAATGTTGAATAGAACCGGCAGTGACGTCAGCCTGCTCAAGAATCTCAATAATTTCAGATAAGCAGCTATTAATAATTAGATCAGACGTCATTTCCGCTTTGTCGCCTTTCCATCTTAACTTTGTACCATTTGGTCTATGTGGTTCAATATTAGCTATAACCCCCGTTTCAGGTACAGGTTTTTTATTCCATATAGTAACCTCAACAGTAATACAGTTATGGTCGCTAAGCATTATATCCACGACCTTAGGTGCCAAACTCCATGGGACAAGGCTCTATGACAAACTGATAAAATCAATAACAGTATTTGCCCCCCTCCCAGAAAATGTGGGAATACTCTCACCTAGATCATTCTTTTCATTGACCAATATTTCCAGATCATGTGCCGCTAAGGGATGGTTCAGGGATTTCCCATACTTATTATGAGGGAAATGGAGATCCGCATCCCCAAAGCGGTTTGTGACCCCACACATACAATGGTTGGAGAGGGGACATACTGAAATATTAAAATCCCCCGCCAGGATATATTCAAACACAACATTTGAACCCGCTATAATATCAATCAGAGCACTACTTAGTGCGTCTACCACCAGGTGCCTGGTGCTGTCAAAGATATTATTATAAAAATTAATTAAAAGAATATTTCTTCCGTCTTCCTGAGAAAGCCATAAAATCTGGGAGTGAGCCCCCACTAAAACATGTTTTTTGACAATAATGGGTAGTTTGATAGAGATCAAAACCAGAAGCCCTCCCTTAGCTCTACCAGAAGTAGATGCCGTAGCAGGTAACTGGTAAGAGACAAAACCATTGTAACCGGAGAAATTTTTGCACCAGGTTTCCTGGAAACAATAGATATCGAAAAGGTCGATAAATTCTAACCACCCCAGACTATCTTCTTTGGATGCTAAACTCGCAACATTCCAGCTGGCTAGAAAACTACTCGAGGACCCAGTAGATGTTTCAATAACTTCATCATGGTTAAAAAAGCTTGGACTTGGGCAGTGGTTGTCTACTACAGGCAAAACCCCACTTCCTCCCTCAGCATCACCCACGAAGCTGGATATCGGGCAACAGTCAAGAAGCACACTAACATTAGCTGGGGGCCCTATATTAATTCCTTCTGACTCTACTCCACAGAATACTGTTCCAACTTCAAGCAGCGCCTCATCAAGAACCAGTCAATCATTAGAGTCTAAACCACTCAAGGGTTGAAACCGGTTGGATGTAACAACCTCAAACCTACTGGGCACACTAGAGGCACAGCCACTACCACTTCTAAAACCATTGGGGGGTTGATCAATTGAATGTTGATAGAAAAATCCCAAAGGTCTGAGTAAGATTCCCTGGTTGTTCAGGGGTCGAGAAGTGGCTCTGAGCAAGATAGTAGTAGCAAGTTGGGGATTTTTAAAGTTAACAATTACACAATCACCACTAATACTTTTGTGGGAGTTCCCAATCCAGTTGGCTCTGGTAGTGGTTAGAATTTGATGGGACAAAGCTACTGGGAAACCGCACTCTCGGTTAAGCCAGGCCACAGATTTAAACTTCAGGGACTCATGGGTTTCTAGGTTACTGCGAGTCCCGGTGTCCAAGAGTGGTGGAACGTTGGTTAAGACCACCACATATGGTGCAAAATCCGGGGGTAAGTTAGGTGTCGGGTATCCATATCGTTTAGACTTCGCTTCGATGTTCCCTGGCTTGACCACTGTCGCAGTTTTAGTTGGAGTACTTAAACACACCACTGGGTTCGGTACAACTACAGTAACTGGACATGAACCCCCATTAGATATCTTAAGGGTCTCCATTACAGGGCCATTGACCTTTATAGATTCTTCTGGGCTAACCTTTGATCCAATATGTGAATTCAAAAGGCCTCCCAACCTCTTTACTTCCCCTGAAAGAGTATCAAGTTTGTCCATTAAGGGTTTAATAATTTTATCAAGCTTTGCATCTATAATGCTAATCAGGAGCTCTAGCTGCTCTGGGTCTAATTTAACTTGAGAGTTGTTAATTACTGTACCTGGGTCACTAACAACACACTTGGGTGGGGGGTCAGATCTTTTTTTATTATGATTCCCATTTTGGAAGCGTTATCCTACCTAAACCCCTCCCTGATCTTAGTACTCTCTGGGCTCTCGGAGCAGGAGAGCGTGGAACTGGTGATACATGGGAAGACTCTGGCGTGATCAGGTTGGGGTCTAGTTCTACATGGGTAACCGTAGTTGAAGGTACAGGAAACGCCAAGTTATCACTAACATCCCCTAATGTGGTGGACAGGGAGATAGATGAATTAGGAGCGCTGGGTAATGGGGCAGCGGTACTTCCCCGACCCAAGGATTGTCGGCGCTCTTTATTAATTTTGTCGACTACTTTAACGAGATAATTGTCAAGGGTAGCTGAAGTAGGACGTGCGTTCTCCTTGTTAACTTTAGACATCTCTAGATATGCATACAGCCGACTCTGTGGTTAAAAAACCGAAAAAAGCCTTAATTGGGAGCTGCCAGTATCCCTTAATACACTTATGTTAAAACACTATCCTACAAGCAAACAGATAGCAAATGGGGCACAATAACAATCCCTAAATGAGAGACCTAATGATAAAATGTTCTATTACCCAGTTCTGTGTGGGCATTTTCAAAAAGTCAAGGACCAAAGTCTGTGGCCCAGCCCAGCCTCGTACTGCCCCGGACACCCACAGACGGCCCGCCCTTTGCCCGGGCTTCGCCCGGCGTCCGCGCGCGTCCGCGACGCGGAGGGAACTACCTCAATTTATGCGCCTCCGGGCGCGCTGGTCCTGGAAGTGGGTGGGCGGTGCAGGATGTTGGCGCAGGGCTTGCTGGGAACTGTAGTCCCCCCCACAGCGGCCGTGAAGCTGTCAATCACCGGCGGCGGGAGGAACAAACAGCGTCAGGGCCCCAGCAGCAGAGAAGAGGTATGTCCGCCTAGTCCCCTCCTCAGCCCGTTAAGATTAAGAGAAAGTCCCTACTCCTTAGTGGGAACTACCGCAATTTATGCGCCTCCGGGCGCGCTGGTCCTGGAAGTGGGTGGGCGGTGCAGGATGTTGACGCAGGGCTTGCTGGGAACTGTAGTCCCCCCCCACAGCGGCCGTGAAGCTGTCAATCACCGGCGGCGGGAGGAACAAACAGCGTCAGGGCCCCAGCAGCAGAGAAGAGGTATGTCCGCCTAGTCCCCTCCTCAGCCCGTTAAGATGAAGAGAAAGTCCCCACTTCTTAGTGGGAACTACCGCAATTTATGCGCCTCCGGGCGCGCTGGTCCTGGAAGTGGGTGGGTGGTGCAGGATGTTGGCGCAGGGCTTGCTAAGAAATGTAGTCCCCCCCACAGCGGCCCTGAAGCTGTCAATCACCGGCGGCGGGAGGAACAAACAGCATCAGGGCCCCAGCAGCAGAGAAGAGATATGTCCGCCTAGTCCCCTCCTCAGCCCGTTAAGATGAAGAGAAAGTAGTGTAATCATTCAGTCACTTAGCATGTAGTCTTTTAGTGAGGTAGGCTTTAGGACATGAACTGCTTCAAAGTAGTATGCACTATGTATGTAGTGTTTTAATCATCGTCACACTTGTGGTTCAGGGCTATAGTTTCTTAGTCTGTTTTTATATAAAATGTGTTTGTACAGTAATGGAATACTGGAAATTTGAAAGTTATTAATATACATTTATTTGTGATTCTTTTTTGCAGATACTGTTTTTCAACGTTAAAATCGAGAAATTATGCCAGAATAAAAAAGAAAAAGAAAAGAACAGGAGGATTATTTGAAGAAACATCAACCACAAGTATTGAATGAACAAGATAATGTGGCTAAAAGGAAAACAAATTCTGATAAGATCACGAAGAAATTTATTAAAAATGTTTGTAGGAGCAAACAGAATGTAGAGAATGCTGCAACTTCAGAACATTTTTTAAGTAAGAAAAAAAATCAAAATAAGAGGAAAAGTAAAAAAGCAAATGTTCAGTCAAAGGAGATAAAGTATGGTAAAAGAAGACAAAATCAGTATAAGGAATTACGCAAAAAAATATTTTACAAGAGAGTAGTGCATAATTTGCTGAAAGATGTGAAGAAATATAAAAAGAGAGCTTTATTTTATAAAAAGAAGAAGCATATTGAAAGCATTGTGGAAAAGGCTTTTGAAGTAAAAAGGAAACTGTTAATTTTACTGTTAAACAGAATTTGATCACTAGATAAACCAATATATGTAATGAAGGCCATAAGTAGGAGGAAAAGAGTTATTAATAAAAAAAAAATGGTGATGTTTTTTTGGGAGAATGGAAACACAGTTCTATTTCAGAGCCTTTTTTTAATGAAGAGAGTTATTCACTAAGTGAAAAATTATTGTATGCAGTTGACACCAGTGGTAGAGGTTATGAGGTTAGTGATGGTTGTCCAATGGAGAAAGAGAAAATGGTTGAAAGAAATGCAGAAGAAGTGATAGCTGATGAAGTTTTAGGGAGACGTGCTAAAAACCCTTTGTACACTTGGGATTGCAGTAGTGTTTGTATTGTACGACAGGAATCTATTGAAAAATGATGTAGTTTTTTACGAGTCTATACTAAAAAAAGTGTAAAACAAAAGATTAAGCTGTTGCAAGGACTAGACCCTTGCAGAGTGAGAAAACATACTGGTTTGCAAGGTCATTCTCTGGCTTGTCTTTCTAGGAAAGTTTGTGAAAGTGTTTTTCACCATTTCAGAATGCTGGCAGTACATCATACTCAAATGCGGAAGTTAGTGAGAAGGTTGTATTATGCAAAAAGTCCAGCACTAAAGTTAAGTGAGTTGAACAGTGCTCTTTTACGTGGGTCAGTTTCAGATGTGAAGCAGGTCTGTGAGGATATTGAGATTTGTTACTTTGGGCCTCAGCAAGAGAGTGAAGAAACTGACACATTAGTAGAACAAAATGTTGAAGACGATGTAGAACCTGTAATTACAGAAAAATTTGAGGATGAAATCGCAAAGTTTAAGGTAATTTCAGGTGAAAGACCAAATGTTTCTTGTATTTGTTGTCGGCGAAGTCACTTTAAAAATCAGACTAGGGGTGTCAATCTGTATTTAAAAAGTGAAATCGAAGATAATGATAAGTGGATGGAATTTGCAACTTATTTGTTGGTAGAGGATTGTTTTGATTTGGGATGTGAGCAGCGTATTTGCAAATATTGTTATAATAAATTAGATGAGAATAAAATGCCTGCTAGAGCTGTTCATAATAATCTAGAGTTGGTTGCTATTCCTCCAGAGCTGATTGATTTAAATACGTATGAGTCTATTCTGATACAATGTGTTCACCCGTTTCAGGCTATTGTTCGTATGGAGCCCAAAACAAGTAAATTACCTCCATCAGAGTTGCAAAGAGGATTGAAAGGAAGAGTTGTGTATTTACCATTAGATTTAAGGAAAAATGTTGAAACTATTGGTGTAGATCATGCAGAAAATGAGCCACTAGTCATTCTAGTTAATGGTGTTCCTACTAAGAATAAGAAAATCTGACAAGAGTTAGTGGATGTTAGAAAAGTGCAAAAGGCATCATTGTATCTGTTAAAAAATAATGAGTACTATAGAAATGTGTTTGTTGGAGAAGAAGAAATAGATTTAGCAGAAGATAGTGAAACATTAAGTGGACAAATTGAAAAAGTGGACATGTCCAAATGTGAAGAGATCTATGAACATTACAGTGTACATCCACTTCATTCCAAAGAGGTGATGGGGAATACAATTGAGTTGTTTTAAATGAAAAAAGCAACAGGAAGTCCCATGAGTGTATGGGAAGAGAGCTTGGAAGCTCGTTGTTTCCCACAGTTGTTTCCAACAGGAAAAGGTGGACGATATGATGAATGTCCTGTGCAGATTCCTGCATCTGAATATCGGACAACAAGATTATATGCAGAAGATCCAAGATTTCGACAATGTATCCCTTATATGTTTCATCTTCTGTTTGAAAGTGACTTTTCTGGATTTTCATATGGAGTAAATCACATTTTAAAAACTGGAATGCATCTTCAAAATGTAACTGCAAAGGATTTTATGGAAAAAGTCCATCAGAGAGATGATCATTTAGAATCTCAGTTGATTAATCTAATGGCATGTCAGCGTGGGACTAATGAATATTGGTACCATCGACATGGAGAACTGAAATGCATGCTACGGAACTTGGGAACTCCTACATGGTTTGTTACACTAAGCTGTGCTGAGTATGCTTGGGATGATTTACTTGATTCGAGAGGCAAATTCCAATATAAAAAATATTGAATACAAGACACCTGGAGAATTGTGCTCTTTGGATCCTGTCAATGTATGCAGATATTTCAATCATAGATTTGAAGCTATGATGTCTTTCATCTGCAATAAAAAGAATCCTCCTCTTGGAGAAGTTGTGGATTTCTTTTGGAGAAAGGAGTATCAAGCAAGAGGTGCTCCTCACGTACATATGTTGTTATGGGTCAAGGACGCCCCCAAATTTGGAACAGATTCAGATGAAACTGTTTTGTCTTTCATTGAAGATTATGCTACATGTGTTCTTCCAAATAGCAGAGAAGAGAAAAACTTAAAACAACAAGTCTTACGATTTCAAAGCCATAGGTGTGGAAAATACTGTCGACGAAAGTACAAGTCAATGGATAAGTTCTATACCAAATGTCGTTTTGGATTTCCACCTCCTGAATTAGCCAAAGGAAGAGTGAACAGTTTTATGTCAGCTGTACGACATACCATCACAAGAAAGTCTCCGAAAAACACCTACAACTTAAGAAGAAGCGAAGAATCAAAATACATAAATGACGACAATCCAGTTACTTTATCCATGTGGAACGCTAACATGGATATTCAGTATGTTGCGGACAATGCCATTGCTGTTGCTCGATATGTAACGTCTTACATTACTAAATCAGAAAAGACAGAATTGAAAGAAATGTGGGAAGAGATTTCTCACGAGAAGACTCTAAGTAAGAAATTATACAGTTTCAGTTTGAAGATGTTATCGCATCGTGAAATTGGAGCATATGAATGTTCAGATTGGTTATCATCTGCAAGTTTATATTCCAAAAGTAGAACAATCATTTGGGTGAGTCTAGGTCTTGCAGGAATGCGAAATCGGGTACTGAAATCTGTTCAAGAAATTGAATATTTAGCAGAAAATGACCCTCAAAGTACAGATATTTTGAAAACCAATATGTTGGACACATACTATCCAAAGAGAAGTCATCATCTTGAGAACATGTGTCTCTATGAAGTGCTGCAAAACTACACTTTTAAACGGAATATTACAGAGAACATCAACGATGGAAAATATGGATTGATTGGTTCTGAAGGATGTCTGGTGAAACAAAGGAAAGGAAATTTAATTATTCACAGAAACCTGAGTTGCGACACTGCTGACAAAAGGGAATTTTACTATTTAGCCCTTTTGCAAATGTTCAAACCATGGCGTTCTGAACTGGAATTACTTAGAGATTTTCCCAGCTATGAAGATTCATTTAATGCTTGTAAAGATAGCACACAATGCAGTGCTTTCGCAAATTATGTGAAAATGTTGAATGATGAAATTGATCAAGAAGCAACAATTGCAGCTGAGATTGCTAGAGACAGTTCTCAAGACAGTCAAAGATCGGCTGCACTGAGTCAAGATCCACTAGGACAACCAATTGTTGAAAATGAAGCAGCGATTGCAATGAATGAGGTGGAAACAGCAATGTATCAAGCACAAGACAATGCAATACAGTTAGGAAACTTGGAAGAGCAACTAAATGTTGAACAGAAACAAATATATCAGCAAGTGAAAGAGCAGATTGACCATGGATTACTTCATGAAAAGAGAGTGTGCTCATGTACATCATTTCAACCTATCCGAATGTATGTGAGTGGTCAAGCTGGAACAGGAAAGAGTTTCTTAATTAAAGTAATTACAAGTTATCTGCAAAAAACAACTGAGTCGCATTTGTCTTGTGTTGTCACTGCTCCAATTGGGTTGGCAGCACATAACATTAAAGGAATTACTTTACATCGTTTACTAATGCTGCCAGTAGAGCATGAGAACAAATTGGAATACCACAAGCTATCTGGAGAAGCTTGTTGTGATGTTTCAAGAGTGCTGAAGAAAATGAAACTTCTCATTATTGATGAGGTGAGCATGGTTTCAAACTCGATGCTTGCCTTTGTGCATTTAAGAATGCAGCAATTTCTTAAAACAGAGTATGACGTGTTATTTGGAGGAAAACACGTCATTGTTTTTGGAGATCTACTGCAACTGACACCGGTAAAAGGACAACCGGTATTTAAAACACTTGCCCATGAAGATACCAGAAAGTCTCTAGGCAGTGTTGGTAATGTGAACATTTGGAGTAATTTTGAATACAAAGAACTGACAACAAATATGCGACAGGCAAATGATGCTGAATATGGAAGTATTCTTCAAGATATAAGAATTGGAATTCTTTCGAAAAAAGGGAAAGAAGCTTTGGAGAATTGATTACTTTGCAATGTCTTTCCAAATGAAAATGCAGTTGCTGCAAAAGTGTACGTGGAAATTGCTAAAAATAAGTCAGTGATTTGCTTAATGCCGACACTGCGTGAGTGTTCAATATTCAACGAAGAATTATTAAAATAGGAAAATGAAGAAATTGTTCAAATGGAAGCCATCGATAAAATACTACATAAAGGAATCACTATTATTTTGACGGGTAAGTTGAGATCAAAACTAGATTGTTTAGAAAAAAAAATATCTAAAACAGCTGGTTTGGAAAAGACACTGTATGTGTGTGTAAACTGTCGGGTAATTTTAAGGCGTAATTTGGATGTAGAGAAAGGTTTAGTTAATGGTGCAATGGGTAAAGTGGTGGATTTTGTGAATTAACAGAAAAAAGAAGGAATTGAATTTTTAAAAATTAAATTTGATCAGATTGATGAAGTTAAAGAAATTGGTCGTTGTTCAGTTCGTTTTTTGCTTGTTAAAGATTTATATGTCCGTAGGAAACAATTTCCATTTTCTCTGGCATATGCAGTGACTATTCATAAATCTCAAGGATTAGGTGTAGACAGTGCATTGGTGAACATTGGATCTACTGTATTTAAAGAGGGTATGGCATATGTTGCTTTGGCACGAGTCAGAACATTATCTGGTTTGTTTTTGATTGATTTTGATGAGACAAAGGTTACTGCAGATGCAAACTGTGTAAAAGAGTATAATAGGTTAAGAAGGGTGTATGCTCCAAATTTAGGTCAATATCCGGTATTTGAAAAGCGTGTGGTTGGTTGAAAAAGAAGGTTAGAGAATATCTGAACTGAAGATGTCAAGAAGGAAAAAGAAAAAGATAATGTTGTGATTTCAGGTAAAAAGAAATTGGACACTGTTGAAGAGATTGTTGGTTATCAGTTTGAAATTAGTTCTGGTGTCAACTGCTATGCTAATGTAGTGGTCAATGTTGTTTTATATCTGGAAGGTTTGCAAGCACAAATTATGCAGAATCGGGAAAAAAGATTTTGTTCTCTGTTGCATTCTGTTTTTGAAAAATTGACAACAGATAGAAGTAAAATACAATCTGTTTCAGATGTTCGTAATCTTTTGGATGTGTGTTCTGGTTCTACACAATTTACACAAAATATCCAACAAGATGCTCAGGAATTTTTAATGTATATGCTTACAATTTTTGAAAATGAAGGTGTAGAAATAGAAAATATTTTTGGCCCTTCTTACAAATGGCAACATTATTGTGAAAATTGCATGTATACATGTAGCACCAATGTAAACACTGAGAGATTTCTGTATTTAACATTACCAGACTGTAAATCAGTGTCTTTCAATAAATTAGTGAAAGGTGCAATTCAAAACATGGAGTGTAGCCAATGTAAATCAGAAATGTTATCCACATTATTCTTAACAAAATATGGAAAATACATAATTTTATTGATGCAACGTTGTACAGCTGATGGAAGAAAATTGGATACTTTAACCCCTTCAGTACCCATGACGAGATAGTCTCGTCATGGAGCGCGGTTGCGCTGTGCCCATGACGAGACTATCTCGTCATGAACCCCGCCCGCTAATGCAACAGCCGGCACAGGTCGGGGAAAGGGCGGGGCACTGAAGAGGTTAATAAAGCAGTTTGTAGCAACACAAGTATCAATATCAGGAAGGACTTTTGTAGCAATTGCAATAATTTTCCATGATGGTACTTCCACCACATCTGGACATTACACTGCCTATCTAAAATGTGACAAAGGCTGGACACTTTGTAATGATGCCCAGTTGGTTTTCAAACAACGTTTGCCTAGGGAATTACAAAATTCCTACCTAATATTTTTAAAGCCAAAGATATAGGAAGATAATTCACTCTCTGAGGAATTTATTATTATAACTTAATAGGACTACCATTGGACAATTTACATAAAGAAGAAGTGCAAAAATACCATTGGCCTCAAGGAAAGGTATATTTTTGAATTATGGACTTTTTGGTGGTCATTCATTCGGTGATTATTTTAATGCAGCAACATTTACAGTTTGTATAAGTTAAAGTTATAACATTTTGTAATCTGTAAGCATTTCATATACGTATGATTTGTATTTTCTGGTATTTTACTGAGAATAGTATGTTGGGTTTTTTTAACAATCTTTCTGATTGTTTTTTTTTGCCCGCTGTTAAGTGATGAGTACCATTGAAATCACTATTTCTAGTGAAATTCAATATATTCTGAGAACAGCAAAAAAGGCAAACAAATTACTTTGTGGAAATTATGTTGTGTTGTAAAAAATGTATTATTATATGTTATAATTTTTTTTTTCTTTCACAGATCCAAATTTTAAAATAAGCAATTTTTAACAATTAATATTTGAATGAAAAATAGCAAAAAATGAATGCCATTTTTTATTCCTATAACTGTGAAGGTACGTTTAACTAAGTCTCAATATGCAAAATGAAGAGGCCTGCAAGAAGCTACAAAGTTGAAACACGTTTCTAAAAACACTCTGTTTATGTAGTTTTGAAATCTGACCATAATCAGATATCATGTGACCTGAAAAAAAAGAGATTTGAGGGGTTCATAATATTTCAAGTTTTTAGCTGTTGAAGGACCGCAATCATTTCAATCATTCTTCTTTGAACATCTTTGCAGACAAAACTCTGTGCTTACTTTTATCATTCGCAAGGAAATTTAAAAACGGAAATACAACCTCATAATTTAGACTACTTTGTGTTGAAAGGGTGTTCTATAAGTGTTGTTGTGCATGATTGCACTTAATACTCATAGAACAAGACACACATCTAGATTTATCATAAATCATAAATCTCGATATGTGTGTGAATGGTGCACCATTCTACAATTTGTGTAGGAAAGCACAACAAAGAGAATTGTTTTAATTTCTCCACATTTTTATATCTTCAATGCATGCTGAAATGTTCAGCATACATTGAAGGAGAAAAATGCATTTTCTCATTGTTTTTGTGCAGGAAGGTGTGTCTTCCTGTAGAAAAACAAACAGCACATGACACAGATATCCTTGCACTATGGTGCAAGGGTGCCTGTGTCACCACATGGCTGCAGTTTAAGCAGCCGTGCAGACAGAAGCACAGATTTGCAACATATTTATGTACATATGTTGCATCCCTGTGCTTCGGAAGTACTACAGCACACTGCAGTTAAAGAGGTTACTGTGTGATGCTGCAGCACTTTCTTATAGTTCTGCACTTATACATTCACCATACGCTACTAATGCATTAATTCAGTCAATTACGTACTACACATACATTCATCTAAACTGTCACACACTAACAAAGAAATTTAGCTTTTTTTTAAGCCAGGAAAGTTAGTTCTTACAAGAACTTTTTTTTTTCTTCTTTCTTCTTTTATATATTTTTTGGGGGGTTTCTAACAATTTTGTGATTTTTTGGGTTTTTCTGAAAAAAACAAAAAACAAAAAAAAAACAGGAGAAACCAAAGAATGAACTTCAGGGAACAATAAAAAAAAACAAAAAAAAAATAGCAAATATGACTTTCTTGGCGGGGGCAGATCAGATCGATCGACTGCTCGCCATAGCACAAAGTCTTATTGCACTTTTAAAAATTGAAATTGAGGACGGATATACAAGGTTTGGTCTGATGAATGCACTCTTGATGTGCTCGGCTGCGATGAGGTGGATGGCGCAGGAGCAGGAGCGTTTCTCATCCGTCGGCACTCTTCTTTTGCAAGATTGTTTGGATGTGCTTCATCATACTTGCCGTGCCTCAAGAGTATTTCTTGTTAGGATCCCCTCTCGACAGGACTCTTTTGCAAATCTTGCATGTGACCAAGGTGGCATTGGTTTTATTCTGCCCCTCGGGGAAAGCAAAACATTTCCATGCCACTGAAGAGAAACGTTCGTTGCGTGGTAACTCCGGCAAATATTCATCCTCAGAAATATGAGGTGATGCAGGTGATGCCTGCTGCCCTGAAGCCATTTTTGGTTGAAAAAAGTTAGAGCTAAGTGTAAACTTAGTCTAAAAAATCTTCTTCTCTCCAAAGAGGTGGTTCTCCAAAGAAGCTCAAAGAAGAATGATTGAAATGGGTGGGATCTTTCAGTAGTTAGAACAGGAAGAGTAATGAACCAATCAAATCTCTTTTTTTGCAGGTTACATGGGATCCGCGCACCGTGCGCTTACGCAGCACGCACCCAGTGCACATCCGCGAAATTGAATTAAAAAGAAATATAGGATTAGATGTCAAAATATATTAGTTTTAAGACTAATTTAGAGTTTGTCTTCAATTAATATTCAAATGAAATACATAAATATGTTTTTTTAAATGTTAAATACTTTGCGGGATCCGCGCACCCACCGCGTCATAGACGCAGATGACGCATCGCGGAAGCGCGTAAACGTCGCGTTACGTACATCGAACGTGTCGCGTATAGGCTGGGAGTCGCGTCCCGGTCGCATTGAAATCGCGCACTAACCACGTACCCGACGCATACCATGCGCGGATGCTATCGCGTAGGAATCGAGAACGGTGCGCTTAGGGTGGGCGGATTCAAAAACATGGAAAAAATATATATAAAATAAAGTTTTGCACATATAGTTAAAAAAATATTTTGAAAAATATACAAAAATATGTTTGAAAAACCCATTAAGTTCAAATAATATTTTTTAATTTTTAAAAGAATTAATTGAAAAAATACATTAAAAAATGTGATAAAAAAGTATTTTTTGAAAAATGTAATTAATGAAATGACACACTGAATTTGAAAAATATAGAAATCCAATCAAAATCATTAAACATGATATCTTCAGAGATAAGTTATAGATAGGAATTAGCATTCAAAAATCCTTTGAAATTCACTGAAAAAATGATAGGTTTCAGGCCTGATATAGCTAGGCATTAGCATTTAAAAAACCTTTGAAATTCACTGAAAAATACATAGGTTTCATGCACGTTATAGTTAGGAATTGGCATTTAAAAAACCTTTGAAATTCACTGAAAAAAACATAGGTTTCAGGCACGTTATAGTTAGGAATTGGCATTTAAAAAACCTTAGAAATTCACTGAAAAAACCATAGGTTTCAGGGGTGTTATAGTTAGCTGGACATTTCCCTCGTACAAAACCCTAGAAATTCCCCTGTTATAGTTAGTTCAACTAACTATAACTCGCGCCCCCGCAATGCACTGCTGATGACGTCACATATTACATCACTCATGACATGGTCAGTGACATCACTGATGACATCACTGATGACATCTCAAATGACATCACTGATGACATCATCCATGTGATAAATTAGTGCACCTTCTCACACCCTAATATAACCTTTGATACACCGACTCAAAATTTCAAACGGCCATTTTGACACCCATAGATACTCCAATACCAATAACTACACACCCACTCATTGACTTTTAGGGCTACATACATGTCCATCACTCACCTGTACAGTCACTCATACTTACAGTCACTCTGTGCATTTATACACCTATATAGACACTCACACACCGCCAATCATCCATTGAGGTACTGACACATCTAGTCAGTCATGCAAATAATTAATCACAGTCCAATGTACTCACCTATACAGTTAAACACACTCAAGTTCACTTACTCATAAAAATACTAACAAATTCTGTGTCTTCCTGCAGAAAAACAAACAGCACATGACACAGATATCCTTGCACTATGGTGCATACAGCCACTCCCGAAATCACACACTCTCACATATAGATAGTTATATACTCTTACACACATATACACTGCGTTTCACATATGTAGTTACTGACACATGTACAACTGAGATATACATTCAATCACTAACACACCCTTACATACAGTCACCCAACCTTACAGTCCATCACAGATGCACTCTTAAAACCATGCACCCACTGAATCACCCACTCACACATCTAGTCACAGAGTCACACACACCCTACCCACACAAACACTCAGGCACCCAAACAGATACTCAGACAACCAATCAATAACCCATATAGACACTCATATAGCTATTCACAAAACCATGCAGCCACTTATACACCAACACACAGACACATACAGACATTCACACAGTTTAGTCACTAGTCTGCAGTAAGATAAATTTAATGACTCACTTATAGAGTCAGTTACGCACCTAGAAAATCATCCATACACACACTTGTACACCCACTTATTCTTCAACAGGCCTTTCCCTATATATATTAAACATATTAAAACTGTTCAGAAACACTTACTCAATGGCTGATGTCATCAGTGATGTCATTTGAGATGTCATCAATGATGTCACTGACCATGTCATGAGTGATATAATATGTGACGTCATCAGCAGTGCATTGCGGGGGCGCGAGTTATAGTTAGCTGAACTAACTATAACAGGGGAGTTTCTAGCGTTTTGTACGAGGGAAATGTCCAGCTAACTATAACACCCCTGAAACCTATGTTTTTTTCAGTGAATATATATATATATACATATATTACCTACTGGCGGTCGCCAGTAGGTAGTTATAGTTAGGACCACGTTTCCATAGGAAATCCGCAACATTCTATTTTGAATAACTTTTGCGCCGGTCGACGAATCTTCGCGAATTTTTCAAAATAGGTGGGGCGCTACGCTCCGCTCCTACCCTGAAAGTCTCGGGGGGATTCGTCAAGCGGGGGCTGAGATAAAAGGGGGGTCCCAAAACGCGTTTTTCCCATGCATTTTTCCATAGGACCTTTAGACACAGCTACAGCCCGAACGGCTGAACAGAATTACTTGAAATTTGGCAGAGAGGTAGTCCTCAGGTCAAGGAAGTGCCTTTTGTAGGTTTGGTGTAAATCTGTTGAGTAGATTCTGAGAAAATAGCCTTTAAATCAATATATATATCTGAGCCAGCTTACGGTGCGCTTACGGTGCGCTTACCGTACGTGTACGGTGACGTGCGCGAGCGCGATTCTGATTGGCTCTTAGATCTTAGTAAACATTCGAATCGGCCGAAACCAGGAAGCGGCGGCCGCCATTTTCTCTCTCGCACTCTGAGTGGGGCAGCATAAATGAAGCCCAAAAATGTGTAAAGGGGCAGTATATTGAGATAATAATCACCCAGCAATGATATACGGGCCCCCAAACAACCCACAAGGCCAAAAAACAAATGGTTTTTTTTTTCGAAAAATCGCCGATTACGCTTACCGTACGCGTACGGTAAAAAAAATTTTCAAAAAAAAAAAGTATCCACACTCTCCCCACCCCATGTGCAAATGGTGCCCGAAGGGCACCATTTGTGCATGGCTTATCAATCAAATGAAAACAATAAACAAAACATTTCACAACGATGCGCATAATATGTCCCCCATGTGCGCACTGTGCGCGAAGCGCATCGTGCGTACATGGCCCATCTCGCATAATGTGGGCACGCGGTGCGCACGGAACGAACTGCGTTAACTGGGCGCGCACGCCACGAATGGCGTAAAGTAAGTTAGCATTTAAAAAAACGTACAAATTCACTGAAAAAACCATAGGTTTCACACACGTTATAGTTAGGAATTAGCATTTAAAAAACCTTGCAAATTCACTGAAAAAACCATAGGTTTCACACATGTTATAGTTAGCTGTAGATTTTACTGATAAAAAACCAATGAAATTCCCCCGTTATAGTTACTGTAGGCAACTATAACTCACGCGACCGTAATCCTCTGCTGATGACATATGTGTCTTTATGAAAAAAAAATATTTGTAATATATGTATAGCTAAAATTTAATGGAAGAAGACATGGGCAAATAAGTGTCTAAATACAGTATTAGCATCAGCAGAGGATTGCGGTCGCGTGAGTTATAGTTGCCTACAGTAACTATAACGGGGGAATTTCATTGGTTTTTTATCAGTAAAATCTACAGCTAACTATAACATGTGTGAAACCTATGGTTTTTTCAGTGAATATATATATATATTACACTTCAAAGAATACAAGAAAAAAAAAACTTTACCCATTAAAGTACAGAAATAAAACAAATTGAAACTACTAGCCCATCAAACAATATTAATACATTTGAAACAGTTAAAACATAGAAACACTTTCCCAATTAAAAAAAGAACAAGCAAACAAAAAAGTGAAACTGCTGCAGAAGAAGCTACTACTGCTGGAAAGCATCACTCTGCTCTACTGAAGCTTCAAACTAAGAATCTGCAACACTCTCCAAATGTCTGGTCATTAATAAAGTATGCACTAAATTATAACATAACTACAAAAATAATTGAAATATTTTAAGACACACAGAAACAGAGGTACAGAGACTGGCAAAAAATGACATCAAGCAATGCAAAAAGAAATCCAAGCCACAAAAAAATTGCAGAATTAAATTATATAAAAGACAAAATTAAATGAAAGTTTCATAAAAAACAAGGTGCAACATTAATTAATTAATAACAAACCTTTTTTTAAATATAGAATTAGCCAAAAATAGTACAAACCCCAAAACTAAATAAACATCAATGACTAAAACATTTCTCTTTATTAACAGTGCAATTCAAAAATGGAGAAGAACAATAAGAAGAGAACTGCCCTCCAAATAACTCATATCCAACTAATGGGAAAAAAGAAGAAAGGCTAAAAATACAAATAAATAATGTGAGAAATGAAATGCAATTGTACATTTCTTTAAACAGCATATAATGCACATAAGACAACATATATTTAAAATAAATCTGTAATCCACAGTAATAATGTCAGAAACTGCACCACATGTCAAACCACAAAAGGGTGAGCTACTATTAAGCTATAGGGAATGTCCCTAAAGCAAAAAAGAATACTTCTAGTGAAAAGACCTGTTGGAAATGCACTAAATATCACTTCAATGTTTGCTATGGCAGAGCCACCACCAAAGAAGGTATTGATAAAGGTGTATGGGAACACACTCTAGAAATGTCACTGAAGTTAAAGTTAAGAACATCCTACAGGACTTTCAAGAATCAAGTACAAGCTCAAAAGAGCCCAGAGGAATTATACTAAAAAATATCATTCCCTACATTCCTAAAGAAGTGACTAGGCAAATCCCTTCAATAGAAAGGGTCTTATTATGACTACTGCGGTCCATAGTCTTCTGTAGTCGTGGTGGTGATCTGACCACAGCCACACTGAGGGCCTGCCCACAGTATTTTAAAGTCATTCTAGTCTGGGAGAGAAAGCTTGCTACGTAGACCTGCCACGTTCCAAGAAACAAGCTTAAGATGACTAGAGGAATTTTCCCGGGGTATTAAAGCACTTGGGGGATGGTCCTGGTGATAATCAGTACTGTTAGTAGGCCTCTGAGGTGAAATTGCCATAGTGGATAATTCCAAACCCGGGTGTTCTGGTAGTATAATGGCTTCAGGTGCACAGCAACCTGAGAAGGGCGAAGAACTACTTAGTATACCTCCACTGCCCTGCAGTCAGTCAACAGCCTCTAGGCCGCTGAATCGATTTTCCATAAAGATAGAATCTAAGGGTGGTGGGGGTATAGACCAGGCCCCTTGTGGCAAACCCCTCCTGTTCCGGTGAACAAGCGCCCACCCCTCCGCAAAATGGCCAGGGGGATAAAAGTAGGTCAGAGGAAGGGCTCTGATGGATACTCCTGAGCTAGGATATCTCCAGTTGCAGATGTACTCGACAATTTTGGGGTCATCGAAGTTAATTAAGATACAGTCCCCCCTTATATTCTTTGCCAAGTGGCCTACCCATGGGACCCTCCTAACCATGAGTATTTTACAGGCTTTGTGCTTTCTATTTTTGTTAAGCCAATGCACAACCCTGTTCCTCAATGTTGTGGGGGACTCAACTTCGTTTTTGCCCAGTTCGGGGACCCCTGATAGAATAACAACAAATGGGGAAGCTTCCGGAGGCAAATTAGGGATATTTGCCCCACTTGGGGTCTGGGGTGTAGAAATCCTGGCGTCCTCTTCTAACTGGATTGTGCTATGCTGGACAAATTTCATGTGATCAGGAACTGGTATAGGCTCATTGATTACAGTTAGTGCCTAATGTTCTGAGGATGCTGCTAACTGATCTTGGGGAGCAGCCGGGACTTTTTCTACTCTAATATAATTCGATGTTTTCGGGGCCCCAGGTTGATGAGTATTGTTTAAAGAATCAATCAATCCCCCAAGACCATGTTCAATCCTAAGTAGGTGTTGTTCAATCTTATGTATTCTATCCTCCACAGGGCGAAGGAGAAGCCTGATTACATCATATATATTCGATAGCTCAGGAACCGTTCCCTCAACCACTTCACTAGTCCCCCCATTAACATCCTGGCACACCATTCTAGTAGGTAATGAGTGGACTGGGGATGCAACTTTGTTTGCCAATACCGCTAATGTAGGCTGCACCAAGGGAACAGGAGTCATTTTAGGGTTCCTGGTATGGCTTACTGGTTTTTGCTTTCTTCTGCCAATCTTGCCCTTCCCACCATTAATGGGGGTACACCCTTGTTTGTTTTTAGGAATTGCCCCGGGGTTTCTCTCGCGCAGCTGCCTAGTACTAGACTCTGGTAGTGTGCTAGAGGCAGACGGCAACAAGCGAGGAGAAATTAACAAAGAGTCAGAGGCCATGGACTGATCTTCCAAGGAAACAGCGACTGTTCCACTGGGTAGTAGATCCAGGGCCATGGAATCAACATCAGAACATGTAATAACAGCGCCATTAAAAGCTTGTTGTACAGGGGAGCGCGCATTAGCGATATGACCCATTGAAGACCTCCTGGCTGCCGCAAGGTCTTGCGAGACTCGGCGTTCCAGGAGCGTAATTTCTTGGTCAATGACACAATTAACCTTAGTTATAAATTGGTCCATTGTTCCGGTGAGATGTACATTGGCCACTCTACATTTAATATCTTTCGGTGGCATATTAAATGCCAGGAGGTTATGGTAGAAGTCTTCTGAGAGGTGGATTTAGTAAGATAGACAGAAACCGGACACAGCAAAGGGGAGAGAAATAACCATCCAACTATACAGCCTCACGGATGTGTCCCTGGCATTAATTCTCATATAAATTGGAGAACAACAGTACCTTAACGCATAAGCTGGAAGTGCGTTGTTAGGGGGGTTGCCCAGTCCAGTCCGCTCCAGGCACCTGGCGGCTTAAGAGGTGTTCCGGCCCGCCCAGGTGACGTCACCCGCTGCGCCGATTGCAGGGGATGCTGGGTGAGGAAGTTCTTTGTAGCCGTTCCCCTCACGGCGTTGAAAATCGTAAAAAGAAGCGAGATTCCCCCGCTGGCAAGGCCGTTCCCCTCACGGCAGGTAAGAGGTAGCAGGAATGGTGTCAGAAATATTCTCCAGGCGCATCCCGCGCTGCAGTGGCACCTGGCGGCTTAAGAGGTGTTCCGGCCCGCCCAGGTGACGTCACCCGCTGCGCCGATTGCAGGGGATGCTGGGTGAGGAAGTTCTTTGTAGCCATTCCCCTCACGGCGTTGAAAATCGTAAAAAGAAGCGAGATTCCCCCGCTGGCAAGGCCGTTCCCCTCACGGCAGGTAAGAGGTAGCAGGAATGGTGTCAGAAATATTCTTCAGGCGCGTCTTTTAAATGTGGTGGCCGGACCGCCACTGAACTCCTGCAACCACCGTGGATCAAGGATCCTGCTGCGGTCTTGCAGTGGTCTGAAGCCAAATATGCTGCTGGTACTGCAGTGGCACTGCCGAGCATATTTTGAGTTGCCTCACTGCCACCCTTTTCAGGGTGGTTAGACTGCCATTAAAAGGGTGGGGGTGAGACAACAAAGGGTGCCCTAACAGGTCCCCCTTGTGCCTCTGGGCCTGGGGGTGCATGCATGGAGGCATATGTTGTGCCCTCCTGTAAACATGCAACCCTAGTTCCTGCACTGTGTGGCATGTGTGCCACACTGTGCAGGAAGGTGCAGGCGGCACTCTGAAAGCTGCGTTCTGCCTGTGAGGCTCTTTGTATGAGCCCGACAGACCGTCGCTGTCAGACCGCCGCAGGAGCACCTGCCAGATTAGGAATAAACTCCTGATCTGGTGGGAGGCCGCACCATGGGTTCGGCGGTCCCACGGCAGATACCCTGTTGCACCATCAGCTATGGGACCTCCAAACTTGTAATAAGGCCCAAAATCTAAGAAGGTTAAGAAGTAAAGCAAGGTGAATTACTCAAGAAACAGCAAGAATACCCAGAGCATATAAAGTATTACAAACCCCCCAACATTTAAAAATAACACATGCAAACTAAACTTTTTTACTGCAATACAATGAAAATACCGACAAAAAAAACATTGTCTTTGCAACTAACAATAATTTACTAATTCTAATATTATACATTTTAAATGGTGCCCACCACCATTGTTCCGAATGATAAAAAATTATAATAATTATTATTTACCAGATATAAGTTGTTTAAATAGCACAACTAAAATACAATCATATAAAGCAAACATAAATTAAAACAGTATATAATATAACACAATATTATCACACATAACTGCAAAAAAACAAATATGAAGAAGCATAATACACTAAAAGATTCCCACCCAAAAATATATAATTTAAAATATATAATTGCTCACAATTTTGTAGCTGATGTTCTGTGTACATATTATGACATCCAAAAAACATATAATCCACGAAAAAGGTGTACAAAATATATTCCAAAAGTGCAAAAATACGAATAAAAATATAATCAATCCAATAAAATCCTCTAAAATCCTGGCAAGCCATAGAAAACCTAAAACACATGAAAACAACAAAAACACTGGAGGAAATCCCAACCATTTTTCATGGTTAAAAAAACCTAGCACATCCACCATCCAAAAATCAAAATTCTACATCAATAAGGCAACTGAAAGTAAAAACACAGAAAAACTCACTGCAAAAAAACAAACATACCCCCATATAAATATTAAAACACAAGTCACAATACCTAAAATAGATAAAAATAAACCATTCTTTCTTACAATGGATAATACATATGCAATAAAAGAGAATTAGTACTAGTTCACAGACCTCAAACAAGTACAACAAAGCCCTATGTGAATTACAATCTAAAAAACACCTTAACATACACATACTAACCTTAATACCAACGTACCACCCTCACACCCCCCAGATATAGTAACTATAAAAAACAGACTACAATTAAACTTACCCTTACCAGGGGAAGCACTGAAGAACAGCTCAACTGCCAAGTCACCAAGGTACAAAAACGATGAAAACAGACTACAATATAAAACAAGTGGAATAACATAAAAGGAAAAAATTCTTACTAAGCAAACTATTCAGTAAGCAAGTAAAAAATACACAAAATGTGTAAAATTGTAAATGTATGCAAAAACTGTTTAGAAAAATCCTCATAAAAATGCAAATGTACATCAAAAAGGCTATAAAATAAAAGAAAAATAATGTATTTTGTAACATGTCAAAATTAAAAAACAATACTATAAAATGAAAAATGTAAAATCTTTATGTTGAAAAATGTGCACAATATGCATGTAAATGTGCGTGAAAAGTCAATAACATGTTTTTTAAAAGTGAAACAGTTTAATAGATTATAAGTTAAGTTTGCTTTTTTGCTAAATAAAATATAAATAGTTTTAACTCCAAACTAACTAAATGACATTTTTTTTTGTAAGTTACATTAGGTAGTCTGATTCCAAACATAGCCATATTAGAGTAACTGTTGGACTTTGGGGGGGGGGGGCGCTATATTTAATATTCCTACTCCAAGCTTAACCACATTCCAGAAATTGTTGGACTTTGGGGAGCAGGATGTTGGTTGCAATATTCCCACTTCAAATGTAGTCACATTGAATACAATGTTGTACTTGGGGGGGGGGGGAAGTGCTGGACTTTGGGGGGGTGGGGTTCTACATTTACTATTTCCACTTAAAACCTAACCATATTGGGGAAAATGCTGGACTTTGAGGGTGGGGCAAAATTTTCAATTCCCAATTCAGAATTTACCGTATTGGGGAAGTGTTGGACTTTGCGGAGAGTCTGGATTTACTATTCTGACTGAAAACCTAACCACATTGGGGAATGTTTTGTACTTTGGTGGAGTTTACTTTACTGTTCCCACCCCTAAATTAACTGCATTGGAGTAGGTGTTGGAACTTGTGAGGGTAGGTGGGAGTTAGATTTACAATTACCACCTCAAACCTAAGCAAAATAGGGAAAGTGTTAAACTTTGTGGGAGTAGCAATGGGTGCTAGATTTACTATTACATTTGGGAAAGTGTTGGATTTGGGGGTTACATTTACTATGCCCACTCCAAACACACACACAGGTGCCGATTCGGATCCTGGAAAAAATTTCCACGTACGAATCGTATCTGGATTTTTTTCCGTACGAATTGTACAAGTACCGTACACACTGGCAAGTACGATTCGTATGGGAAAAAGTCCATACGAATCGTATTGGGAAAATTCCCCCACACATCCTCGGGTCGGAAAACGTTTCCGACACGTTCCCGGACGATTTTACGTACAAATGTGAAAGCTCAAGTCCGAGCGCGCAAGTACGATCCGTACCGGGCGTCCGATGTTACAACTGCATGGAAAAAACACCGTACGGACCGAACTCCCATAGCAACCATGGAGACATGTGCCCACATATGTGCCTTCCCCCCCTGCCCCCGTACGTACGCCCCGAACACCCCCCCAGCCCCCGCATGTACGCCCCAAACACCCCCCCAGCCCCCGCATGTACGCGCCGAACACACCCCCAGCCCCCGCATGTACGCGCCGAACACCCCCCCAGCCCCTGCATGTACGCGCCGAACACCCCCCCAGCCCCCGCATGTATGCGCCGAACACCCTCCCAGCCCCCGCATATACGCCCCGAACACCCCCCCAGCCCCCGCATGTACGCGCTGAATCCCCCCGTGTATGTACAGACCGTACCCCCCCGTGTATGTACGGACCGTACCCCCACCCCACCCGTGTATGTACGGACTGTACCCCCAGCCCCCGTGTATGTACGGACCGTACCCCCAGCCCCCGTGTATGTACGGACCGTACCCCCACCCGTGTATGTACGGACCGTACCCCCAGCGCTACGTGCTGGGGGTACGGTCCGTACATACACGGGTGGGGGTACGGTCTGTACATACACTGGGGCTGGGGGTACGGTCCGTACATACACGGGTGGGGTGGGGGTATGGTCCGTACATACACGGGGGTGTTCGGCGCATACATGCGGGGGCTGGGGGGGTGTTCGGCGCGTTCATGCGGGGGCTGGGGGGGTGTTTGGTGCGTTCATGCGAGGGCTGGGGGGTTGTTCGGCGCATACATGCGGGGGCTGGGGGGGTGTTCGGCGCGTTCATGCGGGGGCTGGGGGGTTGTTCGGCGCGTACATGCGGGGGCTGGGGGGGTGTTCGGCACGTACATGCGGGGGCTGGGGGGGTGTTCAGCGCGTAGATACAGGGGCGGGGGGGTACGGCGCGTACCGGGCCCTCTATTCCGCTGGCATCGCGGCGTACTTAGCTTTTCCGGCACTTTTTGGGTGGCGTAAAAATATTGCCGTCCGGACTGCTGTCGGTTCGAATCGTACTTCCTGGTTCGTGATACGCAGCCTGAATGCGTCCCGACGTCACCTCGGCGCTTTCCCGGATCACATTTGTATGGATATTTTCGTTGGTCGGTGTATTTTACGGTTCGTACGGAAATGGTGTTTCCGTGCGAATCGTAATTGCATGTTTGTAATGTTTTTTTCCTGGGTACGAGTCTGATGGAGAAAACACTCCGACCGACGGTTCGTACCCGGTTTCTCCAGGATCCGAATCGGCACCACAGTAGGGAAAGCACTGGAGTTTGGGGGAAGTGTCAGGTTTACTAACCCACTTCAAATTAAGTTACAATAAAACAAATAAATTACCAGTTAAACATTAAAAAAAATCTAGAACAAAAGCACAACAGCAAATATTTAAATATTATAACATTTATCAGCTTAATTGTTAAGATAATTTTAAAAAGACTCAAAAATCCCAACTGAAATTAAAAATGCAAACTAAAAATAATGTTCACTCTTTTTTCACAAATATTAAATTATTAATTGTGAAATGATACATAATCCATAAATTACAAATTAAATACATTTCAAAACAATTCAAGGAAGACAACATTATTTAATTAATATATGCAAAAAATTCATGCAAAAACAATATTCTTGATTGGGATAAAATATCCTACAATATAAATAACATCACAACATTTCAGCGAAAACATCAAAAACTACTGATATACGTGATACAATATTAAGTTAGAACACTTGATAACACTCTCCTTAATCTAGTTATCAGTTATTAGGCATAAAGCTTAAATTTCATTGAGTCTCTCTGGGCCTCAAGCTATGTGGCCTGTTTAATTTCCTCCACTGTAATAATCACTTCTATTAGGTCGGACTGAGTTTTGTGCAGTCTTGAAATGCGCCTTTCTAGTGCATTTCTACTTTAGTTTTGCTTTCACTCTTTTCTTAGTTACTGTTTTCACATCATACGCACCTTTTTCACCTTAGCTATTTTCTAATCATGGGTATTTGACTCCTCAAGGTATTTTGATGTGTTATCAATATGTTTCCCTATACTGTGTGTATTGTCCAATGTTGTCCCCTTTGCACTAAGCAGTTTTCTTCACTTTCCTAGTCTGCCTGTAACAATTTTCAAATGCAGGTCTTTAAATTTAGAAGTAACAACTAGAGAATGTAATGTTGCTAGATATTGTCCCACTGCTCTAGAGCAGAACCCATTCTTCTCCATAACTGTGTAACCTTAAGTGGTGTAGTTCTTCTACAGAGAGCTGATTGCCCTTTCATACTCTTCATGATCCTGCATCTCATCCACTTCTATGTAACCCTCCTCCTCATCACCTTTCTAGGCAATGGCAAGCGTATCAAGATCCTTTCAATCCCAATTTATGCTCCAACATAGCCACAAGCACAATGTTCACCACTACTACAAGGTAAGTGTCAAGTGCTTTCTTTGACTTTTCCCATAGCAAACATGGTTTTGCAGGTTTCCGTAGAAACACAGAGTGGTACAATAGACTTCCTCTTGTAATAACAACATGTGACACACACCACAATACATATGCGGAATACTAAATATAACTAAATACTTAAAAACTAAAAAGTAGTCATAAGTAGGAAAAACATAAAATAACAGAAGAATTCACTGTTCCACTAAATGAAATGTGTAATATTTACACCAGTACAGCAACCATATAGACATAGGGCCTGAAAACAAGTCTGGCGGTCCTCAGACCAACAGATTCGTGGTGGCGGCCTAGCCACCGCTGCACCGGCGGTCCGATTGCCCCATTATGAGTTGGGGCAGTCGGACCGCCCTGGGACCGCCGCCAGGGAATTGCCGTTCCCTGAAGGTGGCACGGCAGTCAGAGGCCGCAATATGCTTGGTGGGACCTCAACGGTGGTGACATGGAGGTTCCTCCTCTATCTCAACCTTGGTGGAGAGGAAATAAAGGGAGCCGCCTCCTCTGTTTGTGCATGCACACAGAGGGGTATAACATGTGGTCACCTATGTGCATGCTAAACAGTTCCTGCACGGCAGGGACTCTCAAGTCCATGCCGTGCAGGAGCCTTGTGAGGTGTTCCTGTTGCGGTGCCTTTTTGAAAGGCACTGCAGCCTTTGATACAGGCACCGCCCTGGGAACACCACTCTGTACACCTGCCGGACTACAAATAACTTGTGATCTCGCAGGTGGGCAGCGGTGAGTCTCGGCATAATGGTGGTAAAGTACCACCTGCCCTCCCACCACCAAAACTCGTAATTGGGCCCTTAATGTTGTTCAGCACTAAGTAGAGTGCTAAACTGATTTCTCTGTTTTGACAGTAGAATACAAAGCCACCAGGCTCCACTACCCTGCCACACAGCAATGGCAACTTCCTGTATACACGCAAACATACAGCTACACTGCGATATCACACCCATCTCCGGAACACCCACCATGGATTGTGCTTCTGTGTTCCACTGTATAGCTTGTGCTTCTGCCCCGTGCACCATTGCAGCACTTATCAGCTATAGCCACAGGATACTTAGGTGACAAATGTGCTGTCCAGGCAGCACTCACTAGAACAAGTGCACAATCACAGGCCGACCTTAAGCTGACAGTCAGGACAAATATATTGTTACATGTGCCTAGATTTTTACCTGCTGTGGGCAAAATGCCTCCACAGGCACATGTGTGCTTGCACTGCATTTGCTGCTACTTATTGAAGCCTCCAATGCCGTCACTTCCTGTCCCATTATGTACTGATTTAAGAGGTATAAAACTGAACTGAAGGCACAGATACTAACTTGAATATTGTATTAATGCTCTTTATTATGTTACATTATATTCAATTTCAAAATGTTGCACTTAATGCTTTAATCTTTGTGTGAGTCCAGTTTCCATAACATAAATATATCTTATAGAAATTGCTGTTATCTGTCATGAACTGCCTGTATCTGGAACTATGTCAACACTTGTTTTGCGACATAATAAGTCACTTCTTCATGGCAACCATATCATAAATATAGGTATCTACACTTTCTTAAATTTTACCCTGTTAAATTCTGTAGTAGGGTGGCCCCACATGTTCAGGTGATGAAGTAGACGTAGCCGAGATGATTTTATGTAGTTTATTAAGTCCATAATTAGAAGTTACAGCAAGCTAGAACAAACCCCACCAGGAGCAGCCTCCTAGCTGCTCAGCCCATCTCCCAACTGACAACACTCATACACAAAGCATCTCAGCTGCTATTGCTTGACAAACATACTCCAAAACATACACCATCCTAAATGGAGAGGTCTAAAATGTCCTTTGAATAAACAGCATGAGAAGCCACATCAAGAGGCGTTTTGTATCTTGTCTGCACCAGTTTTGTTTTTTGTCAGTACTATATGTATTCTGTAAGGAATTAGTGTGTGAGAGTTAAAGTTCTTATAATCAATATAGTCATACATGGCCCAATCAGGCTTAACCACAGAAAAAAAAGAGTGATGTTCCTTGTAGAATGACACAGTACTACCCCTTCTTGAAACTGAAGGTTTGTAAGATTTGCTTTTACATCATGTTTAGCTTCTGGCTTCAAAGATATTGGGCATGAACATTCAGTTTGCTTCAAAGAGTATATTCTCTGATCCACGTTGTTTGGTTCTTTTGTAGCATAGAGGATTGATTAAGAGCTTACACTTGATCATATGTGTCTCAAAGTGGTGTTGTAAATTTGTAATATCGTGGAAAAATGCATCTAAAAGTCGAAATTGACTATCAGCATTTTCATTTTTTTGTGAAAGCAATATCCAGATATCCCACTTTAAAGATCAAGTATTTAGGTTTTTCCTTTTTCAAAGCACATCTCCACTCACCAGTAAAAAATCTGTCTTGCCTTCAAGTGACCAAAGTCAGCTTGCATCCATCTTTTGGTCTTTTTGAAATGCCTCCTCTCCAGTTCTCAAATTCTTCTCAGGACCTTTTGAAAAATTGCAGATCACATTTGTGTCATCAGCATAGTTTTGGAAAGCCACATTTAATGAAAATAGTAAATGACAGAATGCCTGAATTTATACATATTAAGGAGAGGACACAGCACACAGGTAGCTTGAGGAAAACCTTGAGAAATTGTCCTGGTGGATGGATATCTTTCGTTACACAGTTTGTTTGACAATTAATCAAAATGATCTGACCCATCCTCTGGCCAAATGTATTACCCCCTCCACTTCTCTCAGTCTCTTCTGTATGATAGAGTGGTTGAGGGTTGTTTAGAAAGCAGCTAAGATGTCTACAAGCAGCAGGACAGCAGGGTCTCCCTTGTCACAGATGGTAGAAATGAGCATGTGCCTTTCAGGTCTCTACTGGACCAGAAGCCTGATAGTTAATCTATCAGCCCCACAAGATGAATTCAGGGACACAGTGGAACTACAAACCCTCTTTCATAAATGAATAACACACACTAAGAAATGGGCAATGTATTTTAAAATGTGTAGTTCAAAATAGTAATCTAGGGGCTCATTATGACGGCGGTCAGACATCAGTCCGCCCGCCATCATAACAGTGATGGGACCGCCCGCCAGACGTGCGGCGGTCCCACCAGCCCAATTAGGATGCGCCCGCCAGTATGGCAGGTGCATCCTGGCCCTTTAACATTGCGGACAGGGCTGCTTGCTGCAGTACCGTCCACAATGTTAAAAGGCTTTGATGTGCATTTCCATGCACAACGTGGCAGGCACCACGCGGTGCCTGCCACCCTGTGCATGGAAATGTAGGGGGGGTACCATAGGTACCCCCCCAGTGAATCCCCCCCACAACAGGCCCCCAAAGCCATTCTCCGCCTGTCTTTTTGCGGCGGGATATCCGCCGCAAAAAGACAGGCGGAATGGCTAAACCTAATCACTACTGCGGTGCCTGCGCGGCACCACCGCAATGATGCCTTGGTTCCGGGTTCCACAAGGCGAGCGGAAAAGGACCACCTTGCGGGACCATGGTGGAAGGACTTTCCGTCCGCCGCGGAACATGTGTGATTCCCACTGCCATCCTAATTTGGCGGTGGGTGAATCACGTTGTGATGGCGGGAGGATCGCCACTGCTGCCCCGGCGGTGCTGATCCTCCCGCCATCCTAATGAGCCCCCTAGTTCTTAAAATATGAATGGTCACCATGGAGAATGCAAAAACAGATTGAACAAAGCCTGCTATGGTGACAGTGAACAACAGAAACGTTTCTAACATGGTTATTGAATTCTGAGCATCCTAACACCCTTGTGCAATTTCTAAGTGCTACACTAGTTCTAGCCAAAGCAGTAAGTAGCAAGCCTTTGTTCAGGTTTCTAAAGATGGATCACACACCATATATGTGTTTTCGCTATGAAATAGCTAGTCAGCTATTGTCTGAAACAGCTTGTTCATGACCAGAAAATAAATAGCGACAGGCTGAAGGGAAATATTCTGCTCACTGTCCTTGTCGTCACCTCTGGCAGAGGCTGGTTGCTGCTTAAACCAGTGTGACCTCTGTTATGATAGCCCTAGTGGAAAGTCCCTCTCTTACTATGATTCAATATGATTCATTGCAAAGTACATGCAGGGTGCCCCTCACGCTATGGACCCAGTCTAGATGTCTCAGGCCAAGGACCTGCCCGAGCTCCGGGCCTCCCACCCCCACACCACAGGGGCTTTTGTTATGCCACTGCCTATGCATTGTGCTCTGGATTATTTCATTTATGATGGCATTATGCTACCTGATATCTTAGGGAACACCTCAGACTTACTCACACATTACTATTATCTGCCCTGGTGCTAAGAAGCTTTTGCTGTGATGGAAGACTTAAGGTGTGTTCTGTCTTCTCCAACGAACGAGGTCGAGCCGGCGCCGGTGAAGATGGAAGCGGCATTGACGTCCTCGGCGCCGGTAGATGCCAAGACAGCGTCGCTGGAAAGAACAGCATAAAGGGGGCCTGTGGATAGACTTGCGGCACCCCCAAATTAAACGCCATTGGACCCATCGGACCCGCAGGTTCACCAGTGGTGTACATGGCTCTAGCGAATACCCCGTACATGGCATTTAAATAATGCGACGGGTCCTGACCTGGACCAGGGAAAGCAGGGTACTGGTCAGTCATCACCGGACTCCGGCCAACCGGCGCTGACGGTGGACTCAACGGCGTCGCAGGCTCACCCGGGACTTGAAGATCTTCAACCGGGGCCGGAGATGAAACCGGAGATGGAACCGGAGCCGGAGATGGAACCTGCGTCGGAGAAGCCGGAGCCAGGGAAGCCACTGGAGAAGAAGGACCAGAAGGCGAATCTGGCAGAGGAGAAGGAGACACATAGTTCCTCCGACATCGAGATGGCGACTTCGACTTCGGAGCCGAACTCTTGTCCGAGTGGCGTCGAGAAGAGTGCCTCCTCTTCTTCTTATGCTTCTTGGCTCGCGAAGCGTGCCCCGAAGTCGACTTCGACGCCGACCTCGATCGAGACCTCAACCTCGTCCTCGACTTCCTTCTTCCTCTCTTCTCTTTTTTCATCCTTGCGATGAAGAGCTTCGCTTCCCTTTCCTTGAGAGCCTTCGAGCTCATCTTGCGGCAACTGGAACAACCATCCACATCGTGGTCAGATGACAAGCACCACACACAGTCCTCATGTGGATCAGTGATCGACATGTGTTTGCCGCACTCACGACAAGGCTTGAAACCCGACTTCCTTGTCGACATCCTCGAAAGAGAAAGAGAGAAAATCCAGAGATAACACAAGTAACAATGAAGCTACCAACAGCGATTCCCGAAATCCGTTGGCGTCGACGGCGCGGAAAAAGGGAACTGACGTCATCACGCCGACGAGGTCTTCTTATGGAGCCGGTAACGTCAGCGGAGTCGCGAGCGGAGCCGTGCTTCTGTGACGTCGTCTTCGACCTCATCGGAGTGGACTGCTACAAAAGTTTCCTTCATGCTAAACCTCTTTTTCGCTGCACATTACTCTCTTAGAGTTGTATATGATCGTTTAACTCTGAGGATAACCGTTCAGGGAGATTACATGATTAACCTCTGAATGCATTGCACCTCTTTCTCACACAGGCTGGAAACATTCCTACCAGTTTGCCAGTCCCACTTGCTGGCCTAGGTTCAGATGTTAGTCTAGTACAAGCTATGGGCCAAATTACTGCTAAGATTCAAAATGATTAAGGAGTGGCTCGTCAAGAGTACACAATTAATAAGCTTTCACTTGAGACCACTAGTTCATCAATTGAAGGCATTTCCTGGGTCTCTACACGTAGTACTCTGTGACAAGAGGGTAGTAGTGGAGCTCTGATAACAATGACAAATATCAACATGTCTCATCTGCCTTAAAAGGGAAAATGTTTGGGGGAGTTATTTCTTCATGACTGAGCCAAATCTCTTTTATATTATTATACTTAACCAAAGAAGAACTGTTTTAGGCCACTCTTTGGCCTAGAACTGTTGTAGCACTCTTTGTTTTTTCCTGCTTATGTTCCTCTCATGCTTTTAATTTGTTCATATATTCGTATGCACATTCCCTATTTATAAACATATTTCATTTAGTTTTATTCAATTGCACATTGTCACTATGTAATTAGTGTGAATTATAATGTGTAGTAGACTTTACAAAATGTACAATAGAATGTGTATACTAATTTTTGCATTTTAAATAATTATTCACAATGTTAGGCCTTTTCATAATAACAATTAAATTGTATTGCGATCTCATGAAAAGACATCTTCTGGAAGAGACACCTTCAGACTTTCCTGGGAGATTTAAGCGAGTGCATACTATAAACATCTTAGCTGAAGGTCATGGGCTGGAACAGCTGATTTTATCTGTGCTTTTCACAATATACCAAAGCCAAGCTATGAGCTATGATCGTCTGGACGCACAGCAGCTTTATTACACACCAAAGAGGCCATTTGGGAAACCTATGTGTGCACTTTGGTGCTAAAAAAGACTTAGCTAGAGTTTAGAAATGGAGTGGTTTTAACATTAAGCTGGCTTATTATGGGTACGGTGGTTTGGTCCTGGGACTGCTGTACCATCGTTGGCAGTCTGACCTCTGCCTCATCGGTGGTCCGAATACACGATAGGAGGTGTGCTGTTGGACCACTGCGCCTCCACCTCCAGACCGCTGCCACCACCAAGATCGTAGCTCCCACGGCAGCAGCGGTGTGGACAGGGGGGGTCAATGGAGGAGGTGCCGGTATTGGCACCGCCGTGACAATTACAACCTGCCTTGGGTCTGCTGCTGCCAGGTTAATTGTATTGCTCCCTTTATTGTGCCCGAATGGGACTTAAAGCTTGTCTTGACTTATCTTATGGGTTCTCCCTTTGAGCCCTTACACAAGTGTCCCTTGAGACTGTTGTCTTTTGAGACGGTTTTCCTCATTGCAATCACCTCGGCAAGGAGGGTAAGTGAGCTTCAAGCTCTAAGTTCGAAACCCCCGTTTTTGACCATTCATGCTGAAAGGATGGTACTCAGGACCAGGGCTGCATTTTTCACCGCTTGGACCCTAAGAGGGCAGTGAGCTTCTACCTGGACAGGACAAAGGACTTCAGAGTTGATGACCAGCTCTTTGTAGGCTTTGTTGGCTGCAGGAAAGGTCGAGCGGTGCACAAGCGCACCCTTTCCAGATGGATTGTCTTGTGCATCAAGATATGCTACTCTTTGGCTGGTAAGGAACCTCCAGAGGGTTTAAGGGCTCATTCCACTAGAGCAAAGTCTTCCACTTCTGCTTTGTCTAGGGGTGTTCCTGTGGAGGACATTTGTCGGGCGGCAACTTGGGCCTCCCTCCACACCTTCGCAAAACATTATTGCTTGGACACCGAGGTGAGGAGGGACAGACACTTTGCTCGTTCCGTCCTTCAGGACTTTTTGGTATAGAAGGGTGGACACCCTCCTCCGGGAGTGGGGACTGCTGTGGAATCTATTCACAAGGTGAGGAATCCACTGGCAGATGTGTCCATCAGAAGAACAAGTTACTTACCTTCGGTACCGCTTTTTCTGGTGGATACAGTATCTGCCTGTGGATTCCTCACTGACCCACCCGCCTCCCCGTTGTCCACCCTTATATACCTTTAGTATATGATGGTGTTTCATGTACATTGATTACTGTCAAAGGCATTGTGTGGTTTCTTTTGCCTTTCTGCTTATTCTCCACACTGTGTGTGTTGCTTTGTATATTGTGTACGGTGTATGCTATGTATATATTGCTGGCAGTCCGTCCGTGTGCCTCGAAGGCACGGAAAAAAGGGCGGAACTGACGTCATCACGCCGACGAGGTCTTCTTATGGAGCCGGTGACGTCAGCGGAGTCGCGAGCGGAGCCGTGCCTCTGTGACGTCGTCTTCGACCTCATCGGCGTGGACTGCTACAAAAGTTTCCGAATGTTGCTGGCGCAGGGGATATTCAGCCAGGATGTGCAGTCGACTCTGTTGGACTTGCCATTTGATGGATCTGGATTGTTTGACAAAAAGGCAGATGCTACTCTTGAACGTTTCAAGGTGAGGAATCCACTGGCAGATGTATCCATCAGAAGAACAAGTTACTTACCTTCGGTAACGCTTTTTCTGGTGGATACAGTATCTGCCTGTGGAAACTTTTGTAGCAGTCCACGCCGATGAGGTCGTAGACGACGTCACAGAGGCACGGCTTCGCTCGCGACTCCGCTGACGTCACCGGCTCCATAAGAAGACCTCGTCGGCGTGATGATGTCAGTTCCCTTTTTTCCGGTGGATTCCTCACCTTGTGAATATCCCCTGCGCCAGCATGATGAGCCTGCCAGAGGTAAATCAATATAAATGGGAACTGGTTGCACTCATTTTCTGTTTTAGATTCCAATAGATGTGGCTACAAAAGATGGCTACTGACTAAGCAGTTATAAAAGACTTGCAGTACATAGTTGTGATGGGAGCAGTTCATAGTTTTCATTGAAACAATGGTTCTGCTTTCGTTGCTAAGGTGGTTATATATGACGTGTCTGCTCAGGGACTACCCCTGCTATTATTGCACCCACATCACACAGCACCTCAAGAATCTTCACTGGCTACAATTTCACAAGTGCAGCCAATTCAAACTTCTTACGCACACATACAAAGCCCCCCGCAACACAGGACCTGAATACCTGAACAGCCGCATACCATTTCACCAACCCACAAGACACCTACACTCTGACTCATTCTCACGTACGCATATTCCCTGTATCCGCAAAAGCACAACTGGAGATTGCTCATTCTCCTACATCACACCCAAGACATTGAACGACCTCCCTCAATACAGCAGAGCCTCCTCCTCACTTTTTGAGTTCCACAAGAAGCTGAAGACCTGGTTCTTCATATGAGCACCTTGGGGACCACACACCTATACACCTGCCCAAGTGCTGAATACCTTCTCGGTGATTAGTGCGCTGTACAAATCAGCATAACATAACCCATTCTGTCTGGAATTGAATGGTGTGAAAGCAAACCTTAATTGCTAGGCTTTTAATCTCAGGATAGATTCCATATCGCAGTCTTTACATGGATTAGTAAGCATTCAATAATCAAACTTTGAAAAACGTCCCCAATGTGCACTCATTCCTTGAAAGGTTCAATCATTTTAGTAGCAAAAGTAATTCAAATTAATCTAGTTTTCTTTCCTTTATTCATTTTCCATTCCTTATATATTCAATGATAGTAATGTTGCAATCAAGACTGGAGAATGAAGACAAAACAATCCATGGTTGAAACTGAATGGTTTACACTTTTTATACAAAAGCATGTTACTACTCACTTTGAATCACTGCTCTCATTGAATTACCACGTGGTATGAAGTTTCTAAGATTAGCATATCAAATTATGTTTGCAGGAGAAATCCCCTGATGAAGGGCCCAGCCCAAAATGCATTGTGCTTGTTGTGAAGATTGTGAAGAACAAGAAGAACAAATTGTAATGTGATTGCAACATAACTATCATTGAATACATAAGGAATGGAAAATGAATAAAGGAAAGAAAACTAGATTAATTTGAATTACTTTTGCTACTAAAATGATTGAACCTTTCAAGGAATGAGTGCACATTGGGGACGTTTTTCAAAGTTTGAGGAAAACGCGTGAGATGTTGGATCTTTGTTGCACTATCATAATTTCTTTTTTGGCTTACTATGTTTAATATTATTTTGTTGATAGCGCATGGGCAATATATTCCTTAAAGTTTGATTCCATCTTTTGTGATATACAACATTATTCATCACACAAAGCTATAAGAGACTTTTAGACTGCATTTTAGAGTTTCTGTACACACTTTGTAAGTAGGGAATACTTGTGGAAAAACAGTAGTGCGGCATATCAGCCTAACAGGGAGAGTGAGGGACTGGAGGATTGGGATGGGAGTAGAGAGGAGGTCAAGTGAATCATACTGCCAGGATGCTGTTCCATGGTGAGCCAGGTATTCTTAGGCTGAAGTATGGGATGTCAGAAGGAGAGTTTGATATCAGGAGTGTTGGCATTCCTCCATGACACTTCTGTCACCAGTACAATCTCCTTCTTTGTGAGGTGCAGTACACAAAGGGAGACTGACTTTTCCCATAACTTTCAAAATAACAAAATTGCAAAAAATGTATGAAGTGAGTGTAGGAGAAATATCATTTGTAGGAAACAATATGTAGAGCAGGAAACACATTTTAGGGTGGGTGTTGAATGGAGCAATATAACTTGTTTGTCATGCAGTAAATGTTTTTTTTGTGTAAAATGCTCTTTTGTAGAGAGTATTACTAATCAGTGTCTTTACTTCTTTCAGGACCACCAAAGAGAACCAAGGAGCCCAAGAATTCTATGTCCACCACCTAGGCCCCTAAAGACTACGGCAGTGCCATAGCCTCCATGCAAGCCATTCCTGCTGGTTCTGTTAAATCATGTTTATTAATTCTTACTTTTGACAAGTCTCACATTGTATACATTATGGTCTTCTGTATTTTCCATTGCCCCAACTTCCCGGTATCTACTCTAATGTTCATTAACCTGCAAATGTCCTTGTGTTTTCTTTTTATTCCCCTCTATTTCAGCAGCTGGCTTTCTCCTGTCTGTAGCTTTCTTTTCCCCGTTTTTGTTTCTGTGGCAAAAACCTTTCACTCACCCCTCTTTTACACATTTCCTTTCAAAGTTATGCTTTAGTAAGCAATAATTTCACATGCATTAGGTATTGTTTTTTAACTTGTGAAAATAATGTGGTTGGTACTGATGTTCCAAATAAGTTCATTGCATTTTTGTCTAAAGAGAATCTTAACTGCTCCAGGCTGCAGAAGAGCGCAAGAACCATCCTGTTGCGAGGGATTAAGTGGCTGCTGGGACAAGTGCTAAGTCTTTTTCCTTTCTCAAAGATAACTGCTCCATTTGTTGAAGTATTATTGCCTTGCTTTGAAGTCCGAACACCAATCTTTTTTAAATTATCCACCTTCCTATGTTCGTATCAGCCTCTCTTCCATTGAAAGTATTTGGGAGGAAAAAATGTGCATTGCCCAGTGCCCTCTCATACCTATCACCACCATATTTTTACCTAGAAAGCCCACAATCCCATCTCGACATATGCCACATTTTTCCCAAAGTTTTTGCCTAAGTGTCTTCTTCTCATGGTTTCAATTACACTGTTCTTATTTTATTTTTTATTTGTTTTGAAGGTTTTATATAGCGCTGGCTAGACCCAGAGGTATCAGAGCGCTTTACAAGATAAGGATAATATAAGGCACCTAGGGAATAAAGGCATATGATATGTAGCGCAACAAAAAATTAGAAATATACAAAGTACAAACAACATGAGCATTATACAAATCAAGATAAATAAACAGGGGCAGGAGCTATACATTTAAGTAAATTAGGTAAATGGTGAACAGGAGAACAGGGTATATATTACTGAACAGATATAGTATGATTGATAAGAGATCAGGAGTAGGACACTGGTTAGGAACCCCAATAATAATTGAGGAGGTGCGTTTTGAGGTCTTTTTGAAACTAGAATAGGAGGGATTACAGCGCATGTTTTCTTGGGAGGTTATTCCAGATAATAGGGACATTGCCAGAGAAGGAGCGAGATTGTGTGGTTTTCTTTTTATGCAGAGGTGGGATTAGGAGTATGGTGTTGGTGCTTCTCAGAGGTCGAGTGGAGCCCGCAATGTGGAGTTTCTTAGAGAGGTACTGTGGAGTGTTTTGGTGGAGGACTTTGTGAGTAATGCAGGCGGTTTTGTAGGCAGATCTGCCTTCGATAGGGAGCCATTTAAGAGATTTGAGAGCCGGGGATATATGATCGAAGCGTTTGCAGTCCGTGATGAGCCTGGCAGCAAGGTTGAGCACAGCTTTGATTGGAGCAAGGTGTACCTTGGGGATTCCATTAAGGATGGCATTACCATAATCAATACGTGACTGTTAGAATTGGGAATCTCTAGTTGGCACAGGTATGCACTTGCAACAAGCAGGGACTCTCAATTCTAAGTCAGAGTAAGGGGATCACCCTTTCAAATAACCCCTGCTCACCCTTTAGGTAGTGTGGCGCAAGCAGTCAAGACCATTCTCAGGGCATCATAGGTTAAGCATTTGTGAACACATACAGTAATACAATGACACACCACAAATGGACACCAGTCAAGGTTATATCAAAAATAGGTTTCTTTTAAGGCTTAGCACAAGACCAGAATAACGATTAGAAATGACCACAGTATTATTTCAAAGTTCAATGTTCTTGTAAAAAGGCTTAAAATGCAAAAATAGGCTTCTTTTAGTCAATTCTGCTTCTTTTCAGGCTTTGTACGGTTCGTACCTGGGAGTGCGACTCGTCCGCATTAAAAACAAGGAAAGTACGAGTCAAACAATCGGTGCGGACTCCGGGGTCCGTAACATGCACGCTGCGGTGCGAACAGAACAAAGTACCTTAAGTTCGTGGGGTCCGCGACGGACAGTGCGGGACAAGTTGATGGGTCCGGGTCGTAGTTCGGCAGCGTATTCAGATGCTGGTCGGGTCGCGGCGTCGGGACGCGGCGTTGGTACGGGACCTTCAGGGATACGTGCGGATGGCCCGGATCAGCTTGCAGAGTCCGTGGCGTTCGGCGTTTGAGCCGTACCTTCGGTGCGGATAGGCGGGGACATTTCTCGGCGCCGTACAGCGTAGGGGGAGGATCAGCGTGATGCGGCTTCTCGGCTCTGAGTGCGGCACGGTGCAGTACGTTAGCAGCGTACGGACCGTACCTGCGGGACGATGGAGCTTGGGTCCGGCGTACAGGGTTCGGCAGCCAGTGTTGTACGTCTCGAATCGGCGGGGAAGGTTAGGTGCGATGCAGCCGGGAAGGATACGGCGCGTACTAACGCTTTTGGATCAGCGTCCGGGCGGCAAAGACACGGCTTCGCGGCGGATGGGGTACGAGGCGTACTGGGGCCAAATCCAGCGGGAAACAAGCACAAATCGTCCAGGAAACTCAATTTTGGAAGGCAGATGAGTCCAATGGTCCTGGGACTCAGTTCAGGGGGCAAGCTCTTCTTCCAAGCCCTTGGAGATAGTTGAAAAACAAAGTGCAAAGTCTCTTTCAGTCTTTTCCTCTCCTTTCTCAGCAAGGCACCAACTGCAGGCCAATCCCCCAGGTCAGGGAAAGTTACTCCTCCTTCAGCTTCTTCCAGGTCCTTCTAGTCAGGCAGAGTTCTTTCGTGGTTCAATCAGGATCTGATTTCTTAGGAGCAGGGCTCCTACATTTATACCAAGTTTCTTTTGTCTTTCCAGGCCAGGGGGGCCTTTGCATACTCCCAGTCCAGTTCTTTTCAGTGAGGAGCACTTTGTTGTTGGGACTCTGGCTTCTTCTTTCAGCAGGCAGGGCAGAGACATCAGACGCTCCCCAGGGGGTGGAGCCAGCATTGTGGTGGCAGAGCACTGCCCTATTCAGAGTCAAGGTGCACTCTTCCCACCCATCCTGGTGTAATCTTGCTATTCACCACCTGGCAGCCCCAGCCTGTCTCCTGGAACTTCCCAGCCCTGTCACTCAAGCTACACACAAAGAAGATAGCCCTCCCCTCCAGAGGTGGACTGAAATGGTTAGGCACGCAAAGGCTAACTTTCTAAAAGTAGCATTTGCAAACCCAGGATATTAAAATAACCTTTACTAAAAGATGTACTTTATTATTCTGAGTTCAGGCATACTAAACATGAATTTCTACCATGCTTCCTGAGCCTGCTAGGATTATAGGGTGTTATAATCTATCAGCCCATTCTGGCCTATGGAGAGCAGGTAGCCTTACAATAGTGAAAAACGAAAATGGTTGTAATTCACTATTAGGACATGCCACACACTTCAGGGCATGTCCTACCTTATCCTTACAATGCACCCTGCCCTAGGGCCTACCATAGGGGTGACTAATATGAAGGTAAGGGAAGGTTTAGGGACTGGCAAGTGGGGACACTTGCCCAGTCAGCATGACAGTACCAGACTGCATGCAGGTTCTGCAATGGCAGACCTTAGACACATTTTACCCCGCTGCTTCTGTGGGTGGCACAACCAGTGACTGATAGTAAACCAAATAAGCCAAACATGGAAGTCAATTCACATAATATATTTTCCCATAGGGAGAGCATATGCACCTTAGCACTGATCAGCAGTGGGAAGGTGCCCAGAGTCATAAAACAGCCAACACCAGGTCAGAAAAAATATAGGAGGAAGGCCAAAAGTTTAGGGATGACCCTGCAAAAAGGGCCATGTCCAACAGTGACAGAACAAGAGACTGAACTACAAGCTTGAAATCATCGGTGGGTATGAATGGTTTGATTTTCTTGACGTGACGGAGAGTGAAGAGGGCTCCTTTGGCAGAGATTTTGATGTGAACATTAAGGGTTAGGGTGTTGTCGATAGTGATGCCAAGAGATTTGACGGAGTTGGACAGGGTGAGTGAGCAATTGAGTGCATTGAGGTCAGAGATCCAAGATTGAACGGGTAGAGGGTTATTTTTGGGGGAGAAGAGAATGATTTCGGTTTTGTTAGGGTTGACTTTGAGATGATTGGAATGGAACCAGGTTTGGATCTTGGTAAGGGTGTTGTTCAGGTGTAAGATGTCAGCATGTGTTTTAATCTTGTAATAGATTTGGGTGTCATCGGCTTAGAGGTGGTAATTTATGCCTGCTTGGTTAAGAATGAGGGTGAGGGGTCCCGAGGGAGGGAGAGAGGATAGATCCTTGGGGGACTCCAAGGGAGACAGGAGTGGGGGTAGAGAGACAGTTGTGAATTTTGATTTGCTGAGTTCGGTGTTGTAGATAAGAGATGAACCATTTGTAGGCGGTGCCATTAAGGCCGAAACGGGTCCTAAGCACATTAAGTAGGGCTGAATGGTTGACTGTATCGAATGCTGCGGAGAGATCAAGAAGGATAAGAAGGCAGGTCTTGTCATTGTCAATAGATTGATGGATGTCATCTATGACATTGAGCATTGCCGTTTCGGTGCTGCAGCCTTTTCTGAAGCCAGATTGAAAGGGGTCGAGAAGGTTGAAATTTTCTATGTGTTTGTCTAGTTGTAGTAGGACACATTTTTCAAGTACCTTTGAGAGAAGGGGAAGGTTAGTGATGGGGCAGAGATTATTTAGGTCATTGGGGTCAGCTTTGGGGTTTTTCGTTATGGGTGAGATTTGACCAAGCTGAAGGGAGGTGGGGACAAAGCCCGTGGAGAGAGAGGTGTTGGTGATTTTGGTCCAAAATGGGGTAATGATGTGCTTAAGGGCAGGGACAAGGTTGGAGGGTATTGGGTCTTTTGTGTGGGAGGACGGTTTAAGATTGCCAACTATATTGAGGACTTCAAGCTCAATGACGGGGAGAAAGTTGAGCAAGGAGGCATTGTTCTTAAGTTGAGATTTAGGTGAGTTGGTTACTAGAGATGTGGAAGGTGAGAGGCCTGTGGAGTGGAGGGGGGGTATGGGAATGGGTGGGTAAGGAGGCTTGCTGGGGAGCGGTAGGATAGAGGGCAGTGGGGAGAAAGTGTCGTCTGGAAGGGGGGATGTGGAGTAGGCATTAGAGGTGAGGACAGGTTTGGATTGGGAGTTGGAGGATAGTTGTGTGGGAAGGAAGGATTGATCAATTTTGGCAATTTTTTCCGAGAAGAAGTGGGCAATTTCTTCACATCTGTCTGATGAGGCTGTCATATTTGGAGGTGCGGGGGACGTTTGGTTTCGGATGATTTTGAAGAGTTCCCTGGGTCTGTTTTTGGCACGATCAAGTTGAGTGCAGAAAAAGGAAGCCTTTTTCTTGAGGATGTGTTTTTTGTACGTGGATCTAGCACGTCTGAGAAGTGCAAGATGGGAGGGTGAGGGATGGTGTCTCCAGGTTCTTTCCAACAGTCTGAGTGCCCGTCTTTCATTATTTATTTCTGTATTAAACCAAGAGTTTGAGGGGGTGTTTCTTTGGTTTTTGAGTTTAGGCGGGGCCAGTTGGTCAAGAATGTCTGTAACAGTATTGTTAAATAGTTCAGTGAGCTCATTCGCATTTTGTGAGGGGGGAATGAGAAGAAGTTGAGCTTGGAGTTTTGATTGTAGAACAATCTGGTCAATTTCTTAGGTCTGGTCGTTTTAGGGGCGGGGAGATTTGCTGAGGTAGCAATGGTGAACAGTATAAGGTGATGGTCGGACCAGTCAATGGGGATGATATTGGTAACGGAGGTCAGGTCTTCGTTGGACAGAATGTCGTCAAGTATGGATCCTTTAGTGTGAGTTGGAGATTGGCATAGTTGTTTGAGTTCGTTGATTTCAAGAAGTGTAGTGAGGAGGGAGCAGGTGGGGTCATTGGTATCATTCCAATGGAGGTTGAGATCCCCAAGAAAGAGATTTTTGGAGTTGGATAATGCTGATTGCACCAGTAGATCCAATAAGTCCTCAAGGAAGGGCTGTGGTGGTCCCGGGGGGCGATAGATATTGTGTAGACGAATTGGGAGGGAGTTTTGAGTTAACAGCTCTGCTTCCAGGTATTCGCAGGAGGAGTAGCCTGGGTTATTGACAAGGGAAATCTGAAGTTCCTTTTGAAGATAATGGCTAGCCCTCCTCAACTCTGTTATGTCTGTCTTTTCTAAGAATAGAGTATCCCGGGGGGAGAGTAGGTCAAGTATACTCGTTGAGTGGTCATTTAGCTAGGTTTCAGTGAGGAATGCGATATCAATGGATTCACTCAGGATGGTTTCCGAGATTTCTGTGGCATGTAGGACTGCGGAGCGACAGTTAACAAGCATGCACTTCAGTGGTGTGGGGTTGGGTATGGAAGGTGGGCAAGAGTGGATCAGCATAAGTTGGGGTGGTGGTCTGGGGGAAGCGGGGGAGGAGGGGGTTCTATTTTTCCCTGTGATAACAGGGATGGGGGCATAGGGGAGTGGAGGGTTAGTGGTTGGCGGATTAGGAAGGTAGGAGTTACATAGGTCGGCGAGGTCAGACAGGGAGAGATGGTTCGAGGTGCAGAGAGGTCTATGCTTATGGCATCGGAGAGGGAGCGATCTCCAAAGGTTGTGTTTGTTATTGGGGATGTTTGAGGGAGGGAGGATGGTGGTTAGATGGTGAGGGAGGGTTCTGGTGCTGTGTATGAAGAAATCTTTTCTGAGTCGGGCAAATTCCGTAGTTAAATTAGATAGGTCACATTCAATGTTGTGTAGGATCTGGGCAATTGGGGAGAGGGGAGGTATCGGGAATGTGTGGTCTGTGTTATTTGCAGAGGGTGGACAAATGTGTGAGGGGGAGATGTGGTAGATGGTGTGGGATGAGGGGTGACGGGGCTGGGAGGCGTGAGGGGTTCGGTAGTCAAAATAGGTAGGTCGATGATGTGTAGGCTCGGGGTATTCCGGGTGCAGGGAAGGAATGAAGGGGCGTAGGAGGTGGGAGGAGAAAGGTCTGGGGATAGGGAGTGGTCGTGATTAGTTGCGGATGGAGGCCTGCTGTGTGAGGGGGAGATAGGGTAGTAGGTATGGAGTGATGGGTGGCGGAGCTGTTAAGTGTGAGTGGAGGGGTTAGGTTATACAGGGGGCAAACATCATCAGGTGATGCGGTCAGTCTTCTGTCTTTTAGTTTTCATTAACCACACAACTAAGGGGCATATTCTCAAGGATTTATCGCCGAGTTATTGGCATGTTATCGCAGCCAAATTGGTGATAAATATATCGCACCATTCACAAGCTGCTGCTTACAGCCGATATCACCAGTTTCCCTGCGATATCAGACGCAAAAAACATCACCACGGATGACACCGGGAACTAACGCTAATGAGATGCAGAGTAGGCGTTCCCACGCAAAAAGCAGCAAAAACACCACTTCGCAACATTCTCAACGACCAGCCAGATTTGCGATAAGACCACAAAACAGGCGATAAGGCGCGTTAGCAGCAGGAAATTAACACCTACTCTGACCTGGTGCAAAGTCAGACGACAACCTGCACCTGAAAAGGGAGCCCAGCCCACAGTCACACCTGAAGAACAACTGATGCCATGAAGCCACTGATCATGCAGCTCGGAGCCCCAACAGGCCACATCACCCACCGCCACCACCCCCAGGACCGCCACTTCGTCACCACACAGGCAGCGCAGACAAAGACAGCGGACCCTCAGGAAACGCACCAGCCTTAAAGACCTAACACCAGACAGTGTCATTGACCACTACAGGCTCAACAGGACAACCATCCTCCGCATCCTGACCATCATTGCCCACAGGCTGACGGTACCAACACAGCGGACAACCAACATCCCACCTCAGACAAAGCTGCTTGCTGTGCTGCACCTGTTGGCCCCTGGTACCTCCCAACCAACAACCGCCAGAGTCGGAGGAGTCTCACAGCCAGCCCCATCCAAGTCCCTCACACATTTCCTGGATGCCATCATCAGCTTGGTACCCCAGTACCCATACAACCCCCATAGTGCGCAGGAAGAGCTGGAGACCAAGCAAGGACTACACGCCATAGCTGGATTCCCGCACGTGTTGGGGGCAATCGACAGCACACATGTCCTATTTGTGCCCCCTGTTGACACTGCTCACAATTACTGCAACAGAAAGCACACGCATTCCATCAATGTGCAGACAATAATGGACCACCGGGGACTCCTCACCAATGTCGTCGGCAACTACCCAGGCAGTGTGCATGATTCCATCATCTTCCGACAGTCCATCATCAACCAGCGCTTCCAGAATGGCACCCACGGAAATGCACTGCTCGTTGGTAACTACCAAATGAACACACCACACACCTCAACTCCACAACTCTGGCAATGCACACATTACAAAATCACATACAACATGCCAAACAACATGCCCACCCACCAGACACAACAGCACAACTTACTGTGGCAACAAGAGCTAGCCATGTACATGAGCCTTCAATGGCATGGCACCTCAGCCACACAATAGTGGAATGTGGGGAGTGGTGGGAACCAGGCTTGTGCGAAGGAGGCAAGTGACCTAGGACTGAGAATGTACACAATGCCAAGTGTGGCGGAGATGTGCTGGACAGACTGCAGTATGCAGACCACAGACATATCCATCTCTACATGCACTGCTGGTGTTTGGAGTGTAGTGGACAGTGGATGCAACCATGTCACCCCAGCCAGTGGGGAAGATCTCTGAAATGTAGGTTGTAACGTCCCTCCCGTAAGCATGTGTGGAGTGGGCTGGCCCCGCGTACACCAGGCCAGCGTAGGGGTATGAATAAAAAGCATGTAACCCTGGGCATGGTTCTCTTCCGGAATGCCCAACGTGTTTGCCAGGGTGGCGCCTCCCACCCCGCCACGAGGCCGACACGTAAGCGGTGTTGCCTGCGATCCTGTGTGCCTGCTGCACCCCGGGCCGCTGGTCCCAGAGGCCGTCTTGGATGCCCCTGCGCAGCCAGGCCTCACTGCTCACCTGCCGACACCGGCGTGTGTCAAAGAGGGCCCACCACGTGCCCGAGGCCCACGACCTGGACAGCCTCCTCAGACCATCACGGCCTCCACGACACAGGCCTGCTGTACTCCTTTCTCATTTACGTACTCTCCTGCTGCCTCCGGCCTACACTATGGTCAAGTAGGTCACACTTTTGGAACGGAGTCTTGGTTATACAATGGCCGAGTACACATAACAATGCAGAGTTTAAATCACTATACTCCCTTTGATGTGGTGACACCAAGTCTGTGCATAGCATCCCAACCACGCGTGTCTGTGGGCCCTTGATGACTACGACTTCGGACTACACAGCGGTTAAGTAGGTCACACATTTGGAACTGAGTCTTGATTATGCAATGGCAGAGTACACACTTCATGGCAGAGTTTATACCACTCTACTCCCTTCGATGTGGTGCCACCAACTCTGTGCATAGCATCCGAACTACACCTGCCTGTGGTCCCTTGCTGACTACTGCCCTCAGCCTACACTGCGGTCGAGAAGGTCACACATTTGGAACTGAGTCTTGATTTCTGTATGGCAGAGTTTATATCATTGCACGCAAGGAGAGGTGTAAGAGGATGACGCATTTGGGTCTGGAGGAAAATAATGGATCATTGTTATGGAGGTGATTGAACACTGCCAACAGCTGCTCTGGTGTCACTAATTCTGTGCTTCGCGAGCTAACAACACGTGGCTGTGGGCCCCTGCTGACCGCTGCCTCGGCCTACACTGCGGTCGAGTAGGTCACACATTGGGAACTCAGCCTTGATTTATTTATGGCTGCTTTGATCTCATTGTACTGGCCTCATCGCAGACTGCATCCCCTTTCAGCTCCGGTGCCACTAAGGCTGTTCCCCAACATCCATGGACACTTTCTGGTTGAACTTTGGTGGCGACTGAGTCTATGGACTGGGGGTTGTCTTCATCATCATGTCAGTGATACTGACTTTGTGGCAGAAACAAGGCTGTAGCATTCCACTCCTCCATTTGCCGCTTCTGGCTGGCTTCTGCCCTATGCATCACACCCTGGAGGACACCTTCCACTGTCCCCTGTAACACTCCGCGACATTCACCTTCGATATCGACGAGGACCCGCTCAGCTCTCGTGGCCCTTTCTCACTGCACCGCAAGTCACCGTCCCATGGCGGTGGGCCTGTGCTGGCCACGGTGCGTACGGGGCCACTAACTCTGTGCAGCTCAAGTCATGGACCCTGTCTGATTGACTATTGGATGGCCTCTGAGTCGATGGCCTGGGGATCATCAACGCCATGTGTCTGTGGCCCTGCGCCAACCGCTGCCTCTGGCCTCAACTGCGGTCCACCAGGGCTCACACATTAAATCGAGTCCTGACCTGCCCGGACGTCGCATCACCGCAGGATGCACACGCCACCACCTCCAGGACCAACTCCACACAACAGGTGCCAGAGTCGGAGGTGTCTTACTGTCAGGCTATCAGAGTTGCTCACACCTGTCGTGGGTGCCATCATCAGCTTGATACCCTGCTCAGCTCTTCAGATGCCACTGACTCAGTGCACCACAACTCATGGATCATTCTGGTTTCATATTGGGTGAACACTGTAGTTTCTCCGGCTACCGCCATGATGCTTCACAGATGTTTCTGTTATGCTGGTGTTTTCTGTTTCCGCTTTAATTGTGATCACTGTTCAAGTTGTTGCTAGCACCAACGACTCCATGAGGGCTGGCTTACACTCACCCCACACACATCCAGCACAGGTATCACTGTACATGTGACCCTGGCAATAAAGGTGTCGACCGCACGTACCCGTAGCCAGTTCCACGAACTATCTGAGTGTGTCCGTGGGCTCATGATGTATGCATTAGGGCTCTGTGCCCTACAACATTACATTGTGCCATGTACAGTGGACGCAGTCATGTCACTGCAGGCAGTGGGTGAGACCATTCACATGTAACTTTGTCATCCCCCATGAGTGAACTGGGCCGGCGAACACCAGTCCAGCGTGGGGGTGCGGATGATTATCCCGTGGCTCTGGGTGTGGTTCAGAACTGGAAATGTGCAAAGGCATGTGTCACTGTCGCAGTGTGGGTCTCCGTTGGGGAGTGCAGGTGGTCCCTGATGGGACTTTTACACCCACCTATGTGATCTAGTTCAGCTTACATAAGGTTGAACCCCACCCGCACCTGTTCGGCCACCCCCTTCTGGCAGCCTGACACCTGGCCTTGGAAGGCGATGTGTGCTTCTGTGGGCTGCTGGGAGCCAGCCGTGGTGGTGGGTGCGTCCAGCTGTATGGTCTGTGCAGGGGGTGGGGTATATCCTTGATTCAGCTCAGCTGCCCTGCTCCTGGAGATTGCCTAAGATGTCCGTGAACTGTTGTAGGGCATCGGTGTCGAAAGTGTGGTGGTCCTCTTCAGCATCACTGTAGAGTTGTCTGGTCTGCTCTGCTGGAGGTGTTGTTTGTCCCTCTGCAATGTGAAGGGGAGATGCTTGTTGACATTGTGTTGGCATGTATGTTGACGCATTGTTCAAGTATACATACAGACTGCATGACATTGTGCATTGTTACTGTTTGGGAGGAGCGGACTATTTGATGCAGGACAGTGGACATTTGGACTACATGATGTAGGTGAGGTTGTACACGTACATTTTCATCTCACAGTTTCCTGCTGTGTCAGATGCGATTGGCCATTTTCTACGCACAAGCGGACCCAGTTGTGTCCTCTGTTCTGCAGTGTAAGTGTTGCACTGTGTACCACATTGTCGTCCATGTGGATGTGCTGTCATTGCTATGTGTGTGTGCTGCATTGTGGGAGAGTCGCCCCTGCAGCTGTGATTTTGCTGCCCCTTATTCCTTGGAGGCTGGGTGCCTTTTACTTTTGTGCTTTTAAGGTGCTGTGATGTTGGCGACTTGGGTCATTTGTGCTCCTGGACGGTTTTTGTACTCATGTGCATTGTTTGTCTGCATATGTATTGTTGACATCAGTGGTTGTTTGTGCACGTGGATGTGTCAGAGAGTGACCTGCTCCTTTATGGATGTGGTCCACACTCAGCCACCTCAGTCTCGTGGCGTGCACAATGTCATGGTGATTGTACTCCAGCCATGTTGCTCGTCATGTAGTGTCACTTGCATTGTCAGTGTGGCTCACAGATACGCATCTTTGCTGTGTTTCGCACGGGTGCATCTGTGTGTTGTGGAATTGGTGATGTGTGGGCTGGGACCCCTTTGGGCACATGGTGGACGGGGGCCTACTTGATGTTGTCTGTGTGCTGCAGGGTGTCACGGGGATCAGGGACATGACCTAAGGTCATTGTGGGTGTGCAGTGTGCTACACGTCGTTGTGCATGTGTGCCAGTGTGCCCGTCACCCCCCATCCCCCAGTGCCTGTTCATGTCTCACCCTGTTGATGTTGTGTCAGGTCATGTCAAGCAGTGTACAGACTCCCGACTACTTGCACTGTCTCCACACTGATGACTGTGGCCTCCATTTGCTCCAGCTCCTCCTGTGGCGCAGGACTCCCACCTCCATTCGCCGTTACTGACTTCCTGTTGGCAGCGGGTTTCTGCTTGGTTTGGCTTTTCACAGTTGTTGTTTGTGTTCTATCACCTCCGTGACGGCGATCAGGTTGTCATGCGGACGGAACGGCGTCTTCCTCTTCCTCTTCTCCTTGGCCTTTTCCCGACCCAGAGGTTCCTTGCTGGTGGTCTGTGCGGCTTGTGGGGTGTCGCGTTGACCTGGGCACTCTGTCCGGGTGCATCAGTGTTGCTACACAGTTTATTTTGTTTTTGGTGTGTTTTTCTTGTTCTGCTTTTATAGTGCATTTATCCATCATGACGCGTGGACATTGCAGGCCTTTCGCTGGTTATCGCTGATTTTTGTATCACGATTGGCCTCATCGCAACTTTTTTCACGTTCGTGTTTCGCATTTTTGCGGCGTCGGGTTGATTTTACCGCTGTCATTACTCGTGGGACTATCGCATGGTGCTGCCAGGTTGAGAATACTACATTAACATGGTGTTATTTTCCCACGATGGACTGCGATGTGGGGTGTTGCGCTAAGCTAATTTTGCGATGATTAACACACGTTCTTGAAAATATCCCCTAAGTCTTCTACATATGAAATGACCCAACCTGTGCATAGCCAAACTTACATCTAGCCCAAGCCCTGATGTTGAACTAGACCTTACTTTACTTAACACTCACTTGCTCAGGAATAAAATGTTTGCTGTGCATTAAATACACTTGGGAAGAAGGGTGTAGTCTTGAACTCAGTCTACATACATTGAAATGATGTAATCAATGACATCACTGATGACATCATCCAATGAGTGTATTAGTTTGTTTTATAGTTTCAATGACGGCGGGGTAACTACCATATTACTTTTCTACCTAATTTGCACAGCTAATGTCCAACTAATTGGTATAAGTGTTTACAAAAAGCATGTGCTCCTAAGGCACCATAGGTGTTTAGAACACATCGGTTTTATGGTATTTATTTTTTAACATTTCAGTCTGTATTCATACATATTTATTTTTGGGCCATTTTATCTGTATTTATCCATATTTATTTAGTGTTTTGAGGATTAATGAATTTGTAAAACCATACATTTCCATATTTATTTAACTGTTAGACATGCAGTCATACTTTGATGTCTGTGGTGTTTTATCTATTTAAGCTGCCAAATATTACATAACAATACATCCACTGGTAAATATTAGCATTATACTACAAATGTATGTTGACCTATACCATTATTTAGCCTCTTCAGTGCCCCGCCCTTTCCCCGCCCTGTGCCGGGCGTTGCATTAGCGGGTGGGGTTCATGACGAGATAGTCACGTCATGGGCACAGCGCAACCGCGCACCATGACGAGACTATCTCGTCATGGGCACTGAAGGGGTTAAAGAAATTTCACCCTGTTTTTTAACTTCCATGCAGTCCATCTGCTCAGCTGTTGGGCTATAATTCACGAAATACAGCATGGAGAGTCACTTAAAAGAAGCCCAGTTTTCTGTATTTATCCACTCTTAAAAATAAATGCAGACAGAAAACAGATTGCTTTCTTTCTGTATTTATCTGTAAAAATCTGTAAAAACGGAAAACCGGGAGCCTTAGTTATAAATCTTTGTATTGAAGAATGGCTCTGTGTGCAGGTGATACTGCAGAAAATGTTTCCAGCAGGGCAAAGATTATAGGTATTACATGCTCAGGGGCATATTTATGAGTTTTATGGAGCAGGGCAGCGCATCAAGTCACCTTGCTGCACCACCCTGCGTCACAGGGAAAGGTCAGGAATGCACCATATTTATCCAATATGGCACATTCATGTCCTTTTCCCTTGCACTGGCTCTGTTTTGGCTGCCTAGTGCCAAGGCAGGCACCTTTGCAGCACGGTGCAAGGGTGTTGTAGGCAGCATGGACATAATTTAGGAGTAGTCAGTGTTTGCAGCTCTGACATCTAACTTGCTCCTTGCTACTCCTGGCACTCCCTTTGCGACCCCTGGCCTCACAGGAGCCAAAAGCATATGGCTTCTGTGAGGCCAGGGGTCGCAAGGGATGTGCCAGGAGTAGCAGGGAGCAAGTTAGATGTCAGAGCTGCAACCCCTGACTACTCCCAAATGACGTCCTTGGTAGGCAGGATTGTTTTTGTACAGGAAGGGGCACCTTACTGTACAAAAACAATCTTGAAAGGCACTGTGTTCTTTCTATGTGTTCTGCAGAAGGAAGCACACATAGAAAGAGGAAAAACAGAGGAGAAATAAAGATATTTCTCCTCTTTACGCCTCTCCTGGAGAGGCATATCTTTTTGGCGCATTCCCAGGTTTACAGTTTCTTGTAAATCTGGAAATGCATCACAAACCATGGGAGTTACATGGGAACACCCACATAGTGTCCATGGAATGCCTATACAGGGGAGGGTAACGCAACACTGTGATTTGCGCTGCGTTGCATTACTCCATATTTTTGGAGCCACTTAAAGCCACGCAAAGTGGCTTGAGGAGCTTCAAAAGTATGATATAAGGTTTGCATCGCTCTTGTACCATGTTGTGAGGTGCAAGAGCAACACAAACCAGGTCATACATATGGCCACAAGTATTGTAAGCATCCTTGAGTTATTAGACAGAAACTTCTCAGCATGACAATTTCTACTTAACATAAAAAGACTGTGTGCACCAGCTACTAACGTATGTACATATGCTTGTTTTGCTTCTGAAGATGTACTATCTGTAAAGTATTCACCACAGTATGAAGAATGCAGGTAGTATGATCTTCAGACCTTGGTTATTTTAAGTGAATAGTTGCTCTTTGGACATGTTTTGCACAGATTGTACACTGTTCTTAGTAGATACTTTTCAATACTCTGTGGTGTATTTCTCATGAGAGTGTTACTGTCTGCAAACAGTGTGGTACATAGTAAACTCTCTCCATAGAGTAAACAGTGATGACACTACCCACTTTTCTACTCAAATCCACTTCTCTTCTCAATGTAGGTTCAGAGACTGACAGGGCTTTGATACAGTCAAAGACTGTCCGTAGTGGACATTAATTATGTAGCAGGGCTTTAGTATCTGGAGGAACTTGGTTTTCCCTGAATAGTGTTATACAGATTGAACACCATGTGCAGTATGGGTTACACTTTAATCTGTGGTTCATAGTCAATATGAACTCGGCTACCCATGAAGTGTATGGTATAGGGTCAATATTGCACATAGCACAAGCTTGCTTTACCTATGGGTGTTGTACGTATGGTAGCTGTAATGATGCTTCATAATATTCTGAGCTATTTTGCACTTACTTTCATAGCTCTAATGCTATACCCGTTTATAGAGCAACGTTTACAAAAGACATTTGGATGATGTCATCAGTGATATAATATGTGAGGTCAAAAACAGCGCATGGCGGGGTCGCAAGTTATAGTTAGCTCAGCTAACTATAACTGGTGAATTTCTTTGGGTTTTTGTAGGTAAAAATGTTAATGTTATCACTGACATATTCACCAAATTATAACTTTACTATAGCCTTTTGTTTTTTTCAGTGAATTTCTAAGCTTTTTTAAAATAAAAACAGATCTTTTTTTATCACACTTATCTATAACATTACTTTAACCTATTGTTTTTCCAGTGAATTTCTAGGTTTTTTATTAACATAAAGTAATATTTTATTACCATAAATTGACCACAGGACTTTATGTTTTTTAAAGAAGGGTCCATCTGCCCTCCGCCCGAAACTTGCTAAACCCAGGGGACCTCATCCACCAGCTCCTTTTTTTTAAAGGGGAGGGCGGGCCGCATGGCAACCCTCCCCAGCTTTCCCAGGGGACCCTATACCTCAAGACATTTTTTTAATGAAAAGGGACGGGGCAGGGTGATCCCCCTCCCATGCTTTTTAGGTCCTTGGGACCCAATACCTCAGGGCCTTTTTTTAATTAAAGTGGGGCATGTGACCTCCCTCCCCAAGCCGTGTTAGGCCCTGGGGACCCAATACCCCTAGGGCCCTTTTTTTAATTGAAGGGGAGGGGGTAGCGTGACCCCCCTCACCAAGCCTTATTAGGCCCAGGGGGACCCCATTCCCCAGGGTCTTTTTTCAATTTAAAGGGGAGAGGGGCTGCGTGGCTCTCCTACCTGAGCCTTCTTAGGCCCTTGGACCCCATCCCCCAGGGTCACTGCTTAAAATGAAGGGGAGAGGGGCTCGTGGCTCGCACCCTGGGCCTTGTTAGGTCCTAGGGACCTCATCCCCTAGGGCTACTACTACAATTAAAGGGGAGGGGGCTTTTTTGCCCTCTATCCTGAGCCTTATTAGGCCCTGGCAACCCCATGCTCCAGGGCCATTTTTTTATATTAAAGGTAAGGAGGCCCCCCAAGCTTTCTTCGGCCTCGGGACCCCATCCCCCAAGGCCACTTTAAAAATTAAAGGGGAGTGTGACCACATGGCCCCCCTCCCTGAGCCTTTACCCTGGCACCCGCACTATTAAAGGTGGGTGCCCTGGTTCCCACCCAGGGCACCTACCATATACTCGTTGAGAACTGCGGGGGGAGCCCAAGGCCCCTGCGGCCCGAGCCAGCTCCACGGGAGCCATTATGGTGCTCCGTCCAGGTTGGAGAAATATTTAAAGATGAAAAGTCTGCTCCCAGCTAGTGAGAGCCTTTTTAAATCTCCCGCCTGCTGGGAGCAGGCTTTGTGTTTGCTCCCACTTAGCGGGAAATTAAAAACGCTCCCACCAGCCGGGAGCAATCACAGGTTCCCCTGAACGTATTGGTGCAGGCAGGGAAATCAACATGACCCTAGGGTGGGATTCCCAGGACATGGCCTGTTAATGGCTCAGGGAATGGGGCCGAACACCCCCTCCAAATTTTGGACATTTTGGCCTTGGAGTAGGCTCCCCGAGTCCTCTAATGGCTCTGGGAGGGGGGGGACTTGTGGTCAAGGAGGCCAGCAAGAAATTTAAAGCATCAAGTAGGTAATTTTAAGGATGCTAGAGGTCATGAAATTACATTTTGTTAGGGAGGGGTGGGTTTGTTGCTGGAGGGGAGGGTGGGAAGACAAGTTGAGAAGAGGGTAACTAGTTTGTAGGTTAGTTTAGTGGTTTTTGAGGGTTAAGTGAGAGAGGGGGTGGGCCTGTTGCAGGAGGGATTTCAAATCTGTGTGTTAATAAATGAGTTTATGTTTTAATGTATTTTTTATTTACCATTAGGCATTACTGGTTTGTGTAGCATTCCCATTAAACAAGAAGCTCCATCAGCGTGGTAATGACATAGGCCTATCACAAAGCAATTGCCCAACTGTGTCCAAAACTATCTCTGTCTCTTTAGTCTCTCTCTTCCTAAGCTCCCTTGCCAGGTTAGGTAGATTGCCTTACCTCCTCCAGTCCAACTCCTGCAATCATTGCTAAAAACTGACCATCACCATGACCAACTCTGTCCCCTTTATTTGTTTGAAACGACTGAGCAGCACCTACTTTCCTATCAGTAATACTGCTATACTTGCTGCCTTTGACCTATCTTTTGGCCACTAATGGCGTCTTCCAACAATGAGCCAAAACACCAATCCGCCCTTTTCATTCTCAGAAATTCCATTCTTTCCAGAGTAGAACAAATGATGTCCGCTATCTCTCTCAATCAGCCCAGTACCTTAATCCAGGGTTTGTTTCAAAGGTCCTTTATGCTGGAGGTGACCCGCAGCTTAAAGGAGAGACATCAGAGGAAAAGCAAGCTACTTCTTCTTCTGGATGATGCTGGTGAACCAGCCAATTCTGGATTTCAATTCAATGCATCACAGGCAGCTGGACTAAGGAAAACCACAGAGTGAGTGAAACATCAGAGATAGGGACTGTCATGAAAAAACACAACTAACTACATAGTGTACAAATATTTACTAAAATAAACATAATGAAGCCCCCAAGTCTCAGGACCCAAGAGAAGGTTACTTCAGTAGAATCCATGGGATGCAGATTGTGGAAAAAATGGCACACTTTTCTCGCTCTATGTGAATGGTGTGGTGGACTTTTTGAGCCACTTTCCAGCTGACGCACCAGCCCTGGCGGGGGAAAAAATAGCTACACTTCTCTTTGCTGACGATACTCTCTTGATCTCCAAATCCCCCATGGGTCTCCAATTACTACTTACTCGTTTCCAGGAGTTGTGTACTCAAAGGGGCCTTATTATTAACATTACTAAAACAAAATTTATGGCCTTTAACACTGGAAAACAGTTTAGACTGAAACTCATCCTTAATGGTTCTTATCTTGAGCAAGTTCATTGCTTTGATTACTTGGGGATGAGGCTATCGGACCAATTGTCATGGAGGCCACACTTGAATAAAATGCTACTAAGTCATAAAAGGGCAGCAGGGGCAATTGTAAGAGAACAGCGTCTGTCTATTTCTAGACTAGTCTCCCCTGCACTGGTCGTTTACGAGGGCAAGGCAGTTTGCGCGGCAACTTATGGAGCAGAACTTTGGGGGTTCGAAAAAATAGATGAAATACAAAAGTCAGCGAATAAGTTTTTAAGAGATATCCTCTCTGTCCCCCAATGTACTCCATTAACTCCCTTATTCCTTGATACAGGGAGGCGCAGGGTGAGCGATACTATTAGACTACGCCCCCTTTTATACTGGGCAAGATTAAGATCCACCCCAGAATTATCACATTATGCGGCAGGTCTCAGTGAACTGATTTCTCTGGATATGGGTAAAAGGGTAAAATGGCTCACTGATCTGAAGGAACTCCTGGTCTCGTTGGGTTTAGCTGACGCATGGAGGAACCAAGCCCAGCCCTCCAAGGCCGAGTTAAAAAAGATCTACTGGAATTGGATACTCCAGCGTCACCTATCCTATCCGAGGCACGGGAAACTCACAGAAGAATTTTTATTGTTTAAACATGTTGGCCATCTGGAACCCTATCTTGATTTCATATGAGTCCCTATGGATAGAAATCTGTATATACTTTTCCGGATTGGGTCACTGTATCTTAATGTTTCAGTTGCTCAGAGGGATCCAGCCAAAAATCTCTCCCCTAGTTGCCCGTGTTGCGAAGCTCCCCACGAAACAATAGCTCATTGCCTATTTGCATGCCCAGCCTATCAGCAGGCCAGGAATAAATGGCTAAAATCTATTCGTGTTCAGCTAGGAACAAGGAATCATCTAGCTGCACTACGCATCTTGAGATCAGATGCGTCTAGACCAGTAATTGTGTGCGGAGTTGCAAAATTCCTGGGTCGGGCTTGGATCATTCGCACGAAAGCCATTTCCAAAGCCACTAAATTAGCCAATGTTGCTATTGATTAAATTCTGAACCAACTTTTTAGTGTAAAGAGGTCTAAAGGAATTAATTGTGATTTTGAGACCCCTTGTTGATTGTAGTAAGTTGTTTTTAAAGGGAATTTTTATGAATTGCCATTTAGTTTTATTGTTGTCATACCATGTACTCTTAAACATTTTATCTTTTTTAACCATTACAAAATTTGATGTATATAGTATTGACTGTACTGTATGAAAGCTTTTATGATATGAATTATCGAATAAAGCGAACAAGAAAGAAAGAAAGAAAAAATGGCACACTACTTATTCTTGAACAATCATTGTTGTAATTTATTCTCTGCATTATTATGTCCCTTTCTTGCCTCAGTAGGAGGGAAAGAATGTGAAAATTTGCAGTTTTTAGTAACAGTTGACCAGATTTACCCTCATCTACCCCAAAAACTGTGAGATCTGTTGTTGGTGGATATTACTAACACAACAGTTTGCACAGCTTTGAGCAAGAGGGTTAGGGATTTTATGAATTGATGAATAAGGGAAATTAGGCAAAGGTGAGAGGCAAACACTACATTCATCAAGTCCAGGAGCATGTGCAGAAGGAAGATGACAGGTCAGTTATCAAATTAATGTATTTTCGTTAGCAGCCCCCAAATTCCAAAGTTGCCTATCGTTACCTTGGCTGGCAAAATGCTAAATGGGGAGGACCCATCCAGTTTAAAAGAAAAGGGATGCTGTATACTTATGGATGGTGCATCTGCATTCCTCCAGCATTGTTCGGCTCGGGTACAGGGTCTGAGCCCTGCCCGACAGACCCCGCCCCAACCTAGGCATAATCTTGGACAGCAAGTTATCTAGGCAGAAACAAGTAAATGCAGTTTTATCCGCCTGCTTCCACCTGCTTCCACACTCTACGCATGATCCATAAGATCTACAGGTGGCAAGCAATCGACACCAGAAGGACCGTCATTCAGGCGCCCATCAGCAGCAGGCTGGACTACGGTAACACTCTTACATATGAATCGCTGTATGCCTCCTGAAGAGAATACAGACAATACAAAACACAGCGGCAAGGCTCATCCTTGACCTCCCCAAACGGACTTACATCCCCCCTCGCCTCAAGAAGCTACACTGGCTCCTGATCTAGAAGAGATGCCAGTTCAAGATGCTGATCCACGCATACAAAGCCCTGCACAATGAAGGAGCAGCATACATCAACAAACGAATGACCTTCCACCAACCAACCAGACACCTGGCAGCCAAAGCCTGGAACGACACCCCTTGCACCTCAGGAATGACACATCACTCTGGGAATTCAGAAAAGGACTCAAGACATGGTGGTTCGAATGAAAGAGCACAGTGAAGCAGGTAGCAACTCCAGTGCCTTGAGACCCTTGCGGGTGATTTGCCGTGCTTTATAAATCCTTATTGATTGAGTGTTGTATCTTGTTCCATTTATTACCTCTTCAACCCCCCTTGCTTTACTTTCTTACGAATTTGAGGCAGTCCTGCCTCACCAGACAACCAATCACCAAGACATAGATTTTGAGTAAAGAGGCTTTCCTCCCTCTGCTCCTCCTGATCTTTTGTGTCTTACTGGCATTTATCAGGAACATCCGTGAACAGAGCTTCGGCCACGTCAAGGCATTCATTTAGAAGAGACTGGGTATTGTGGCGGAACTCCAAGGCTTTAAATTGTCCAGCAGGGGGTGCTGCCTTATGGGCAGCTAGGCTGATGCTGCAGCACTCCTCCCAGCCTGACTGTAATCATGTATGGCCTGGCCAGAGAGTCTGGGGCTGAGCCTCCTGGTTCAGGGGGTGGAACCGAGCTACTACACATAAGATTGCTGATCTGCAGGGCTATCTGTAGTAATCTGAAGAAGGAAAGTAAGTCACCCTCAGCGGCCATGATCTTTCTGTTCTTCTATGTACTTCTGTATCTTACATTTTTGTACTTTGATTAGGCTATATGGGTCTATATGTTATTTGATGCAATTTGTATTTTTCTTCTTTATTGGTTGGCTATTCAAGTGGGTTAATCTTTGTGAAGCAATGTGTGAGTAATGCTCACAATAGAAGGAGGTAAAAGGGAGTCTAAGAGGAGACACATATCTTCTTCCTATTCTGAGGATGACGGCCCTATTCCTGCCAGAAGAAGCAGGTCATCAGCATTCCCTAAGTCTTCTGGGGATGAGTCAGCCTTGATGACAGCTGTGCAGGTCCAGAGCATGATTGAGTCAGCTGTGTTCAAAGCCCTCAAAGGCAGAGAGGGGAAGACAAATGGATCCAAGGCTCCGGAAACACCCTCTCCAGTCGATTTCTTCTCCTTGGATGGGTAATACCATTGACCTCATTGGCCAAATATATAAGACGAGAGGTAGCACCAGAGATAGCAGGTCAAATTAGGCACAACCTGGTATTTCCGCCTTTTTCAGCCAGGAAAATGAAGAGACTTTGGGGCGTATTTTCAAGCCCATTGTGCCGCTGGTGCTTGACTTTTATTGCCGCACTGCCAGCACAATGGGTTTCCCCATATTGACAAGGCCTTGTGTAGTAACCCTGCATAACTTTTCATGGCTTGTAAATATGTTTCCCTTTCATGCAAAACTGTGCGTGGAAGGGGCGTTCCATGGGTTTTGCTGTGGGTGTTCCCACACAAGAGCCATGGCACTTGACGCATTCCCAGATTTACAATCTTGGGATCTGTTAATGGTTTTAGAGGCATTGAAGAACCCTCCATTTGAACTCTGGGTAAAGTTGAAATGAGGACCTTGACCCTCAAGACCTTTTCTTTGGTCGCTATCACCTCAACAAGAAGGTTGAGGGCAATAGGAGCACTTTCATACAGACATCCTTTTTGTTTTATCTTTGAGGACAGGGTGTTCCTGAGGGTCTTCCATCCTTAGTTCTGTAAATTAATTCCTCCTTTCATAGGGAGCACAAATGTATTCCTCTACAGGTTTTTGCATTGCCTCAGTCTAAGGAAGAAGTAAAACTCTATAACCTGGATGTTAGGAGAGTTTTCCTTATTCATCTTGAGAAGGTGACTTCCTATAGGATCTCGTAATCCATTTTTGTTAACTTTGGTCCGACCAACAGGGGTTATAAGCCGACAGTATCCTCCTTGAGATGTTGGCTTAGATTCCTCACTTTGGACAGAAGGATGACAGATTCGTTTTTGCCTGTAGGTGTCCTTGGTAGATCCACTCGGGGATCAATGCTGGGTCTGGTGGCTTGGTGGACTAATACGTCCACTGTTGGAGCCTGTGTTTGCCTTCATGGTCACAGGTTCAAATCCCAGCTGCCCACTCAGCCTTTCATCCTTCTGGGGTTGATAAAATGAGTACCATTGAGTTGGGTAACAAAAAACATCTGTTAATCAACACCAAGATACCTTTGGGTGAACGTAAGCTTTGCAAAAACACATTATGTTATGTCAACCTTGATAGCTGAGTTGCAGGGAGCCTCAATCTCAGAGATACGTAGAGCGGCCACCTGGGTGTCTCCCTCCACCTTTGTTAACCACTATAGTATTGGTCAAGAGGTAGAGCTTGAAAATATTTTTGCTTCAAAGTGTTATCTTCAATAAAGCAATAGCAGTTTCACTCTAAAATTGTACGTTTCTTTATTATTTCTCTTATTTGATCATACAATTTTGAGTTGTTCAGGTTCTCAAACCCGCCATGAAAAAAAAAAGGAGGGGGTGAATAGGTAACCTCCCGATTACTTCCCGGTAATTGCATTACTCTGCTTCCTAATCCTTGCTTTCATTCCTTACATCCCTTTCTCCCCCCGGTACTCTATGTCAACTATGAAGAAGCATTTGGGGTGTTTTTGATGAATACGAGAAGTGGAGGGAGGAGGGGCTCTTCATTCAAAGTCTACATCTTGGTGATTGGTTGTCTGGTGAGGCAGTCCTGCCTCAAACCCGTAAGAAATGAAAGCGAAGGATAGGACTCAGACTAATGCAATTACCTGTAAGTAACAGGGGCATTCACTCATCTCTTCTCCAAATCTCATCTTTCTCTGAAACCTGTCCATCTCATTCATTCCTTTCGCTCTTCACCTCTCTACACCGCTCCAATTTCTCCTTTGTCCTCACCCCTCAATGCACTTTTTCCGCTCTTTTTTTAAAAAATTTGATACAGTTGGGCCAATGAGCACGCAAGGAGCACAGCTGCGGCGCCGTGTGCACTCTCAGTGATTCTGTGAACCATTTCACAAGATGGCGGCCTGAACCTAGTTCATGCAGATATTGTATGGTTAAGTGTGTGGCCAGTTCCTGCACTGTTACCCCACGTTCTCTGCAGCGTGCGGATCAACGCCACATGCAACAGGAACTGGCCCTGCGGCAGACCCGAGTCCTCAGCAAGCACACCAAAAGGCAAGAGCTGCTCGTCACTGTCTAGGTCTCCTACGGTTAGAATACCTGCTTCCTCCCACTGCAATAGTTCCGCACCCGTGATGGCATGGTGCCTTCTGGGTGTGCCCACTATGAAGAGGGATGGCGCATACGGGATAACTCTGCAGGTGACCTGGGATTCCATTTTATAATGATCAAGTTTGGGGGTGGTGAATGAAAGACGCTCCTATTGCTTCCACGACCAGTATAAAATGTAGTTGTTTGTGTGATCGCTTGAGGGACAGCAAAGCTAACGCCATAGGTGCCATACTCCAACACACGCCGCCAGCCATAAAGCAGCTTATTGGGATTGTGGTGTGACGCATCGTCAGAGGGACACAAACCATGAGCAGCAGCCCTATCCTGGTATGAAATAAAACAAGTCTGTTTTCAAAGGGTTAATATGCAACAGGTTTTATTACCTTCCTTGAGTAACAGGGAACACCATAAAATGAATGTTAACAGGCCGCATAAAGCGACACCTCGGTGTTAGTTGGGAGACTCCCAATAGGATCTGTTTTCGTAAAGACATACAGGTGCCGATTACGATCCGGTAAAAAAATAGCCCGTACGACTCGTATCCGGTCTTTTTACCGTACGAATCGTACAAGTGCCGTACAAACTGGCAATCACGATTCGCATGGTAAAAAGTCCATACGAACCGCATTCGGAATATTTCCCCACACGTCCTCGGGTCGGAAAATGTGTCCGACACGTCCTCGGACGATTTACCGTACAAATGTGAAAAGTCAAGTCCGACCGAGGAATCACGATCCTACCCGTGCGTCCGATCTCACAACCGTATGGTAAAAACACCGTCCGCACCGAACTCCCATTGCAACCATGGAGACATGTCCCCGCATACGCGCCCAACACTCCCCCCAGCACCCATACGTTCGAGTCGCACTCCCCGTTAATGTACACACCCCCCCTGTATGTACACCCGTGTACGTGTCGAACCCCCACCCGTGCATGTACACCCCAGTACGTTTGCGTCGTACCCCCACCCCTGTACGTGTCCTACCCCCGTGCATGTACACCCCAGTATGTTCGCGTCATACCCCCACCCCTGTACGTGTCCTACCCCCGTGTATGTACACCCCAGTACGTCCGAGTCGTACCCCCACCCCTGTACGTGTCGTACCACCGTGTATGTACACCCCTGTACGTTTGCGTCGTACCCACACCCCTGTACGTGTCGTACCACTGTGTATGTACACCCCAGTACGTCCGAGTCGTACCCCCACCCCTGTATGTGTCGTACCACCGTGTATGTACACCCCAGTACGTCTGAGTCGTACCCACACCCCTGTACGTGTCGTACCACCGTGCATGTACACCCCAGTACGTCCGAGTCATACCCCTACCCCTGTACGTGTCGTACCACCGTGTATGTACACCCCAGTACGTCCGAGTCGTACCCCCACCCCTGTACGTGTCGTACCCCCGTGTACCTACACCCGTGTACGTTCGAGTCGTACCCCCACCCCTGTATGTGTCGAACCCCCACCCGTGCATGTACACCCCAGTACGTTCGCGTCGTACCCCCACCCCTGTACGTGTCGTACCACCGTGTATGTACACCCCAGTACGTCAGAGTCGCACTCACACCACAACCTCCTAAGTACGGAGCGCACCCCAGGCCCCAACATCACAACCGCATGTACGAGTCGTACCAAGCCACACACAAGGACAGCACCGTACAACCAAATGGCCCATGTACACACCGTACACACACTAAAAACGCACGTACACAACCAGGACAAACCAAAACAACACAAGAATACACCATTCGAATGGCACAAAGCCACTAAACATGTCCAACAACCACTAAAATAACACATTCACTGACCTGCAACTGCCAAAAACAAACAGAGGCCCAATACACCACCACTCCTTATAACACACCCACCCAAACTTCAAACACAGCCACACCCACCAATGGACCAATAAAAAGGGCCCACACACACAAACCATGAGCCTTTGCAACAGACTCACTGCTGCCAGACCCCACAGACAACCTACAGCACCAAACTAGAAGCTTCACCACACCTTACACTTGCACACCTTCACACAACCACCTTCTCAAACACACCCTCGTCACATTCACACACACACCTGCACAACGACACCCACACACCCACAACCATCCACACACCCCCCTCAACATCCACACCCACACCCCTCACCATGCCCACTACCAAGAATCCAAAGTTCAGTAACCGAGAGTTGGAGGTCCTTGTCGATGAAATCCTCAGAGTCGAGCCACAGCTCTTTGGAACATAGGTCAGACAGACCAGCATTGCAGCAAAAACAGCCATGTGGCAGACCATCATCGATGCTGTGAATGCTGTTGGGGACACCAGAAGGACCAGGCAGGAATGCCAAGCCAGGTGGTACGATCTGCGGAGGAGGGTCCGAGCCAAGATGCTGGAGGAACACAACCAGGCCAACGCCACTGGAGGAGGGCCCTCCCACAGACCCGTACACTACCAGCCCTGGGAGGAGAGGGTGATGGCCATACTGCCGGTGGAGGCAGTGGATGGATTAGAAGGACTCCGAGACCCGGGTGAGTACACAAACAACGCACCTCACATGGGGGGAACGTCATCCACAACCAAAATCACAAACAGGCACGCAACCACCCCAAGATATCGCATGACTCAACCACACTCCATGAACACGCACATGCCACTGCCGCCACCATGCCCCATGCACCCAGCTGGACAATGTCAAGTCACAAGCCACAGAAGACACCAACACATGACACGGTAACCCGGATGGCGGGAGGGTGGGCCCCAAAATTCACATAGTGCAACTCAGAAGCAGACAACTATGCCCTCTGCCCATATGGCCTAGGTCACAGCCAGACAAACAGTGTGTCCCCACACAGGAAAGACTCGCCAGCAAATGGCGGACGCCTTGCATCAACACATGGGGGTGAAGGCACTGTTTTGCACATGACAGCAGCTAATGAACAGCCAACATTGTGAAAGAGTGGCAGCACACACCACCACAGCAGCAGCGCAGAGACACACACTAAACCCAATGGGTGCCTGGAGATCAGAAACAAACTCACATCAACAAGCCAAGGGCCATTCAAAGGACTGGAAAAAGTGTGTGTCCAGGAAGCTGGGCTGAGGTGACAGAGGGTGACACACAGAAGGAGGGTGTGGGGGACAGAGAGGGAGGGAGAGGTGGACAGAGAGGGAGGGAGAGGGGGACAGAGAGGGAGAAAGACACAGGGAGACGGACAGAGGGAGGAGGCTGACACACGGAGGGAGGGAGAGGGGGACAGAGAGGGAGGGAGACACAGGAAGACGGACAGAGGGAGGAGGCTGACACACAGAGGGAGGGAGAGGGGGACAGAGAGGGAGGGAGACACAGGAAGACGGACAGAGGGAGGAGGCTGACACACAGAGGGAGGGAGAGGGGGACAGAGAGGGAGGGAGACACCGGAAGACGGACAGAGGGAGGAGGCTGACACACAGAGGGAGGGAGAGGGGGACAGAGAGGGAGGGAGACACAGGGAGAGCAAATCAGCCGTGTGGTGTGTGGGAATGTCTGCTCGTCAGCAGGTAGACTGCGTGCATGTAGACAAGGGTGGCCAGTGCCAGAACCCCCCCTCTTCTCCATGGCAAAATACAGGGCCATGTCACAACCTGTTCACGAGCACAACGACAGCTACCTGCATTATATAAGTGTGTGGATCCACTCCATGTGCACATGTACAGTACTACACGGAAGCCGCCAATGCATGGCTCGCCACACCTGCCCACTCCACTGCTGACTGCAGTCACACTTGACGCAGCAAGTAAGACTGTGCCACACATAGTTGAAGGGGCCAAAGTGGTGCCCAAGGGACACACCCATGCACAAGTGCACTGTGAGTGGAATGCAAGACAGATCCTAATTCCAAGAGGAAAAGTGCCAACTTTGAAACTGATGAAACATGGATGTTGCATGGACCAAAATTAACATTGTCTCTCTCACACACAGGTCAACGTCGTGGTTCACCCCCCAACACTGGGGGGGGAAGACTCACAGGACCCGGATCTGCGGGAGCCTGATCCCACCGGCAGCGACGACTCTCACCACTCTGTGGACGACCCCGACCGACCTGGCCCCTCTGGTGTCCAACCACCTGCAGTGCCTGCATCAGGTACAACTGTGCCAACCACCACCCCCACTCCTGCCACATCCTAGGAGACACCCAGGATCCCTGCCCCACCACCACAATGCAGCCAGGCTGGCCAGGAGGGACACGGTGTCCCGGGCACCCAGGAGGAGGCAGGCGACAACGCCAATGCCACCCCTCAGGGGTCCCGGAGACCCAATGTACCCACAAGGGCAGGCCAGGTGCAAGGGGGCAGGGGTGGTGGGAGTGGAGGACGGCGGAGGCGCGAGCCTGACCAGTTGGCTGGGGAACCGGTATTTTCCCATGTCCGTAACATCCTGGACACATACCGGCAGGACACCACGGGCCTGGCCCAGGTTGTGTCCGTCCTCGAGGGGATCAAGACCCAGCAGGCCCAGCAACATGCGGAGCTACATGCCTGTCTACTGCAACACCAACGGAGGATGGAGGACGGACAGGCTGAGCTCGTGACGGCGTACACGGGAATTCACGATACACTCCGTCGGATGGCCGACAACATGGCCGACCCTCCCAGTGCCAGAAGGCGGAGAACATCACCACCCACAGGGAGGGATCAGGAGGAGGAGGAGGAAACATCCGATGGAGCATCCCAGACGTCGTCACGGCCTGCTTCTGAGGGTCCCCGCAGGAGGGCGGGTCGTCCACGGAAAAGACCGTGAGGGTCGGCGCAACATCACCATCTCCCAGGACACCTGGCCCACTGGAGCAACAGCATCACAGCATCAAGAGACATTCTCTGCCACATGGCCTTGCTGGTCACTGTCTGACCAATGTAGACAAAGACTGTGGCATGGACTCTGAGGACTTCCAATGGCAAGGACACCAACTCCCCTACTGAACTTTGGATTCCAAACTCCCGGAAAGCCCCTCACGTCATACCCCCCCCCCCCCCAAATAAAAATTCACACCATGAAGAGAAGATGCTGGTTGCATTATTACCTTACATGTGTCTTGTAAAGTCTAAACATGCCAGAGTTCTCTTTTGACTTCAACCATCCACACCCTGGGGCCTGAGTCTGGCACAGGACACACGGGCCACAGTGTATTAGGCAAGACAGACATGGAGCACCACACACACCCGTGATGGGCCCAACCAGCTGAGGGGGTGGCCGAACAACCGTGCTGACAGACACATTGAGTACAGCAACAGTCATGCGCAGAGGTCAGGAATCCAGTCCAGTGTCCTGGGGGGCACACAGGTATGTGTAGACAGGTGGCAGAACCATGTCCTGCAAGCTTGAGTCCGGTGGATGCAGAGAATGGGGGCCTGGCCAACGTTGGATGCATGGGGATGGCACATGTCACAATACCCACACAGTCATGGACATCATGCATAATACACAGTCTCAGCCCACACACACAGCTTGCATCTTGCTACTCAACACATAGACACATAGCCTCTATCAGGGGAAACCATGCCAAACATGCTGGATGCACCGTGGCAACACACCAGCATTGACTGAGAAGAGGCACCTTGGAGGCATAGGGACACCTTTATTAGTCATGTTTTCGGGATTGCAGAGGCAACTTGAAGTACACATGAACACTTTATGTGGAGTAACATGTGGGTCCAACACTGGCACCCCCCTTCTGCAGCACAAATGTGTGATAGCCATGGAACTGGCACACAATTGTCGGCCAACAGCTAAACACCCACAGCTGCTCACGGAGATCCTGCCATACACCATAGATCCGCTGATGTAGAAGTCCCACACCATGTCAAGCCAATGCTAACCGTATGTGACCGAGGGCAGTGTTACACACATTGATGCCATCATCACAATCCACTATCCCATCACTGATGACTGTCAACAAGTGTGACCATCTATTCAGGTGTACCCAGCTGCATGTTATGTGTACCATGGTGATGCTACATGTCTGCAGAGGAACCAAACATCAACAGGGGCAGTGTGCATACATCGTGAACAACTGCCACACCCAATACACCCCTGATGCATCCCTTACCCTATGGAGACTCCCAAACGTGTCCGTGCATGTAACGCTGAGTCAGCCCACGATGACGTGTCCATGAGGAATAGCAGTGCCACAACAATGCAACCAGCAGACGGCATGCGCAAGTACCTGGGGAAGAGAGACACACAAGAAGTCAGCCACAAAAAGCACAGCCACTTGCATGTGCATTTACTCGACACATGTATGGATGACAACATGCTAGGTCACAATTATGACTGGGGAAATACAACCATCACTGGCACCATCACTCCAGTGACACACCCACACACACCTCTGACTCACGTGCCATACATGCAGGTGGAGACACACATCACAACACATGCCACACGGGGACCAATGCGTGCACAGACACTGGTACTCACCACTAAGCAAAGAAGTCACGTATGAGCCGAGTCCGGATGTCCTCTTGCGGCTCCACATCCTCCACATCACTAGCCCCATTGCCAAGACCTTCGTCCTCCACGGGTGGATGGTCCTCGTCAACTTGATCCAGGATGAGTGGCACAGCTTTCTCAACTGCCATGTTGTGCAGCATGCAGCAGACCATGAAGATTTTGCAGACCTTTGCAGGGGCATATGGGAGCGCGCCGCCGGTCTTGTGGAGGCACCGAAATCGGCTCTTCAGCAGGCCAAACGTCCTCTCTATCACTCGCCTCGTCCGGCCATGGGCGGTGTTGTAGCGGAGCTGGGCCGGCGTGATGGGGTTGCGGAGAGGTGTGAGCAGCCATGGCATGTTGGGATAGCCAGCGTCCCCTACATGGGAAGCACATGGACATCGTTAGAAGTGGTGAAGCGGTCGTGCTGGTAGGCTATGCAAAATACAGGACAGACAGACTGTACCCACCAACAACACATGCTCGTTCGTTGCGCAGCTGCATCATCATTTCAGGCATCCTGCTACGCCTCATGATGTAGGCATCGTGTGCTGATCCTGGAAAATGAGCACAGACATGTGAAATCACCATGTTGGACAGACACACCACAAGGGCATTGATGGAGTGGTAGTGCTTCCGATTGCGGTACGCTACCTCCCGTGCGTGTGGTGGTACCAAAGCTACATGTGTCCCATCTATGGACCCAATGACATGGGGCATCCCTCCCAGGGCATATAATCCACGCTTGACCAGTCATCTGTTCAGGGGTTGGGAACTTGATGAAGTCATCCTGGTGAATCAACATGGCCTCTAAGAAATCATGCAGCACACGGCAGAACATGCTCTGGGACATGCCACCAACATGAGCTATGGTATTTTGAAAGGTACCCGTGGCTAGAAAATGTAGGGCTGCCATTACCTTCAGCTTGGGTGTCAGTGCCGTAGGATACCTGTGCAGCGGTTGCAGGTGTGGTGCCAGTCTCGCCGTCAACTCCAGAATCAACCGTCGTGGGAAGCGGTAGCACCGAATCCGATCATTCTCCCGCATGGCAGCCAAGTCCGGCATTGCTCGGGGAAGAGGCGGCGCCCTGCAGTAATTTGGAAGTGACAAGGAAGAGTGAGTGCACCACAACAACAAATCATTTGTACTGCGCACATGTTATTCTGTCTATACACATATGCTACATACAGAGTGAGGTATGTGCCACATGCCCTGGACACGTATGCCTGCCAGGTGACACTCCTACCAAGAGCCAGCTACACACGGAGATTGAGAACCTCCCCATGCCATGCCATGGGATTAGCTGTGTCCCAGTGCAAGTGAACAGCCAGACACAAGACAGGAGTGACATACACCCACACATCAGCAGATGTAGGAGGCCGATTGCAGAGACTGGTAGCGGAACACTAGAGCCACAGGTCACATGACATTACACTAGGCAGCCCACACACCTTGCCATGAAGGTGCACATGTCATGACTCACCACACATTCATTGAGAGGATGCAGACATGTCCTTGTCACGCTACTCCGTGTCCCATGCATACATGCGCACCTCACATCCGAAACCACATGTGGCATGGTGTGCGGAACAGTGTGCGATGTCAATCTACACACAGACACATTTTGGTTGCTGCAACAGCTGCAGCTTTTGAGGGTGCTCCAACATCAACCAAATGGTAAGCCCCCACACATACATGACATAGTCACATTGTGCACCGTGGGTAGTGACAAGTCAGGTGTGGTAACCCCTGTAACGGGCAATAGGGGACACTTCCGTGTGTTGGTGTCCATGCCATGCCAGTTTCGGTCATCCCAAGTGTGCAGTACGACATGCACACATGTCAAAGGAGTCAAGGGCATGCCTGGCACACATTGCACCGTCACACATTACATCTGTACACATCTCATCATACATCTGGTGCCTTCTCCACTCAGGAGTAATGTACCACATCACAGCCTGTCACACCTGTGCCCCACACATGTAGTAATGCACAGACAATGCCTTGATGTCCATTCATGGACAAGTATGTCCATCCATGGACAAGTATGTCCGCCCTATTCCTTCCTGTGTGCTGCCTGTCACCACTGTGATGTGTGAAAACCATCACTGCTGCTAAGAGGGCCTGTGTACGTTCCCATATCACTATGGGAGTGCTGCCGTATGTGTACCCATCGTGATGGCGAGCGTACAGGCATGTGTACGGTCCGTACCACTACGAGTACGCATACGCAAGAACCCCCATAGTGGTACGGGCCATACACACGCCTGTACTCTCCGTATCACTATGGGTGTCCTCGCGTATGCCTACACGTAGTTGTACGGGCCGTACACACGCCTGTACTCTCCCTATCACTATGGGTGTCCTCGCATATGCGTACACGTAGTTGTACGGGCCGTACACACGCCTGTACTCTCCCTATCACTATGGGTGTCCTCGCGTATGCGTACACGTAGTTGTACGGGCCGTACACACGCCTGTACTCTCCCTATCACTATGGGTGTCCTCGCGTATGCGTACACGTAGTTGTACGGGCCATACACACGCCTGTACTCTCCCTATCACTATGGGTGTCCTCGCGTATGCGTACACGTAGTGATAGTGAGCGTACAGGCGTGTGTACGGCCCGTACCACTACGAGTACGCATACGCGAGATCACCCATAGTGATAGTGAGCGTACAGGCGTGTGTACGGCCCGTACCACTACGAGTACGCATACGCGAGATCACCCATAGTGATAGTGAGCATACAGGCGTGTGTACGGCCCGTACCACTACGAGTACGCATACGCGAGGACACCCATAGTGACAGTGAACATAGGCACGCGTGTGCGGGCCATTGCTATGCATTTGGGGTGCCCTAGGGCCCCGGAACGCACCGTACCTATGTGTGAAGCTCCAAATTACATAGGGGACACATGAGGGACAAGTATTAAGGCGTACATGCATGCTGGTTGTCATGGAGACCAAGTTCAAATTTTGATTTTGTTCAGGAAGGTGCACAGCAGAAGTCAGTTGGAATGAATCCACATTGTTGCAATGTGTTTGTGGGGCTGACATCATGCAGGAGAAAAAAACTGATTGAGAACCCACAGACTGCTAGGTTTGAAGGGATTGGAGGAAACATAGGATGCATATGTGAGTGACCAATCACTCTGTACTCCTGTGCATGAGATGGGCCAGCAAGGCAGATATAAGGCAGCCAGGTCCCATGAGGGAGCACTTGCCTGCACATCTCTGTATTCCACTACCCAGCTGCTGCTACTGATTCCCTGGAACCATGTCAAGGGCTGTGGAGAGGTCACAGCCATTCACCCTGGAGGAGAACATGTCTTTGGTGGATGTGATCCTCCCACGGTACCCCATGCTGTATGGGCGACCAGGTTATCAGGTTAGTTCAGTGTCCACTGGCACAGACTGTGTCCCTTTTTGTGACTGTGACTTCTGCCATTGTGTCCAGGTGTGACACACATGCTATGTACTGTAGGGGGGTCCCAGGGGGGGGAATGCCTGATGTCTCCCAGCAGTGCCCTGAGACAGGAGGGGTGTGTGCAGAGTCCTCCCAGCAGTGCCCTGAGACAGGAGGGGTGTGTGCAGAGTCCTCCCAGCAGTGCCCTGAGACAGGAGGGGTGTGTGCAGAGTCCTCCCAGCAGTGTCCTGAGACAGGAGGGGTGGGGGCCTATCACTCCCAGCAGTGCCCTGAGACAGGAGGGGTGTGTGCAGAGTCCTCCCAGCAGTGCCCTGAGACAGGAGGGGTGGGGGCCTATCACTCCCAGCAGTGCCCTGAGACAGGAGGGGTGGGGGCCTATCACTCCCAGCAGTGCCCTGAGACCGGAGGGGTGGGGGCCTATCACTCCCAGCAGTGCCCTGAGACAGGAGGGGTGGGGGCCTATCACTCCCAGCAGTGCCCTGAGACCGGAGGGGTGGGGGCCTATCACTCCCAGCAGTGCCCTGAGACAGGAGGGGTGGGGGCCTATCACTCCCAGCAGTGCCCTGAGACCGGAGGGTGGGGGCCTATCACTCCCAGCAGTGCCCTGAGACAGGAGGGGTGGGGGCCTATCACTCCCAGCAGTGCCCTGAGACCGGAGGGATGGGTGTGATGCACAGTGTGAGCCTGGAGCATTGCTTGTGTAGTTGCCCTCATTCCACCGGTGTCCTTTAAATGGCACATACTGCGTTTGGCCTTCCCCCAGAGGATCATGTCCCTATGACAAAGGTGCAATGCATTGGATGCATACTATGCCTTGTTGGAAACAGCAAATGTGTTATGATCTGTGTCCCTGTGACATGTGCCAGGTGTATTGAGGTAGTGTCACTTGTCCATCCTCACAGGTAGACGCCTCTGCCAAGGAGAAGATATGGCTGGACGCCGTCAGCGCCGTGAGGAGTGCGGATGGTCGGAAGCGGCGCCTGCCCCAGGTGAGGAAACGCTGGCAGGATATCCGGTGCTGGACGCGGAGGATCGCACGGGTCCTGCTGGGGGACTCACCTGAGAGCCATAAGAACCGCGGGCGCCGCCGTCTCTCCCACATCCAGAAACGTGTGCTGGCGGTGGTCTTTCCTGACTTGGACAGGCGCCTACAGGAGATGCAGCAGCCGGAAGGGGGTAGGTACATGTGTGTGTTGTGTTTCACCAGCATTTGTAAGTGCACTGTTCCATGGATACACTTCCAGGGTTTATGGTGCTGTGCAGATCCTGTTACCCACAGTGTTGCAGGCCTCTCCTGCCTCCCTTCCCCACCTTGCAATGTGTTCACTGGTCTCTGTGTAGTCACTCCATCACAAAGTTATGTAGCCTGACACATTCTCCAAGTGTCCAATGCCTGCAGCATCATGTGTGGGGGTGGTGTGTAACAGGTTTAGTGACCTTGCCTGTGCCCTGTCCAGTTCTGGACTTGTGGGTTCCATGTCAGTTGGCACTAATGCTGATTCCAGACATGGGAGTTAATCTCTCGAGTGCGAGGCCTTCCAGCAGGCATGTCCCATGTGGTGGCCTGTGACATGATGTGCATGAGTGTGCGTTACGCATAGTGCAGGGATGTTAGCGTGTGTTGCAGTCATTTCCATTCAGGAGCATGGAGTTGTGTGGCCACTACTGTCCCCAGGGGCATCTTTTCCTAGGTATCATGTGTGTAATCCGAGAATGTCGACAATCTCTGTGTCTACAGCATAGGTTGTGCTCTGTGCCATTGTCCCCTGGCACCATGTTTATTGACGTGAGATGTATTACAAGTGTCCACTGTCCAGCCTGACCTGATTTTCCAAGTACATACTCACGGTGGCCATTGCCTGTGTGTCTTGTAGCAATCATCTGATGATGCCCATTTGTACATGATTCTTTGGACAGGTGCACCTTGGGTATTTGGTGTGCAATCTTGAATTATTGCATCCTATGTGTATTTCACCCAGACTAAGAGATGTAAGTGCTTCCTGTGTCTCCACAGATTTGTCTCATGTAGGGGGTGGGTGGGGCAGCCATGGCCTACATGTCAAGACCTGTCATCTCCTTCTTCGGACTGGCCAGTGTGTGATGTTTGTCTGGACATACACTCAAGGTGCAGCGTGCCACTCAGGGTGGGCATGTTATCAGTATTACCTATGCTGCATGTGCCTCTAGTTCATGGATTTGGTCCCTGCTCATCCCAATTTCCTGCCACGCTGTGTGGTGCAGATGCAGTGCTGTATTGTCCCCAGGGCCTTGCTCCTCAGTCAGAATACCATGTCATCTCATTTGCTATTGTGTCATGCTCTCCATAGTTTTTCCATGGCATGGTGGGTCACACAACTGTGTCTTGCAGGGCCTACATATGTACCTTGTTTTGTAGTTGTAACTCATCCTTTGTTTCAGGCTATGCACTGTAACCTACGTAGATTTCACTCACGTGACATATGTATACAGGTGTATGATTGATTTCTGTCTCTTCACCCTGCCCACAGCATCGTCGGGGGACACGGAGGGAGACATGGACACAGACGGCGCGGAGGGACCGAGCACCAGTGCCAGCAGTGACATCGGGGCTGGCACTTCGAGTGGGACAGAGGCGGAGGAGAGTGAACCCGGGGACCTGTCGACTGGCACAACAGAGTATGAAGCTGACGGGTCCGAGGATGATCTCTCCGAGTGGGCGGTGGCTGCACCACCATCTGACAGCAGCCCTACATCTGGCACCGCCCCCTCCATTGGCATCAGCCGCCTACCACGTGCTCATGTCCCATCCCAACGTGCCCGGTCACCACATGTCTCCTTCCTGCCAGGCACCGCACCCCCTGCCCCTGTCTCCACTGCTGCCGCCAATGCTGTGGACATCCAGCGGCAGTTGCAGATTGGTCAGACTGCGATCCTTAATGTCCTCCATGGCCACAGCCAGGTCCTCAACAACATGGAGGCATACTTGGAGGGCATTCATTCATCGCAGGCTGACCAACGCAACTTGCTGAGGTCCATAGACTCCACACTGACTGCAGCAGTGGGTCTCCTGCAGCGCTACGTCCCACCCCCTACCCCTGCTCCTTCCACAATTCCCACTCCCATGCCTGTCCCACATACACCCAGACGTAAGCATGCACCCACCACAACAGACACAGGCACCACACCAGCAGGGAAGGTCCGCCGCACACCTCCTGACACGCACACACAGGGTGCAGTAGGCACACCCACTGGGTCGGGGGGCAAACGTGTGACACGCAGCCAGAGTGGGAGTCCGCATTCCACCCAATCCACTCCCTCCAAATCCCCTCCCCTCAGCTCTCCTGGCCACATCTCCCCCAAAGACTCGTTCATGGCCGCTCTGTCCCTGAGCCCCACATTGACACCACCCCGCAAGCGGTCAATGAGGTCCCCGGTCAGGGTGGTTGAGTCCCCCCCTGTCCACATCCTCCCCCAGTGGCGCTGCGACCCATCCCTCTGACCCCCCCCCCTCCTTGGGGCCTGTGGTTCCTTCGGGTGCAGGGGAGTCCCTGGAGGACCTTGCTAAGGTGTGCAGCGAGATCCTGGCCTCCGCCTTTGGCCCTGCCCCACCCCCTGTGGTGGAGTCCTCCATCCCTGCACCCACGACGCCTACCCTTCACCCTCCTGTCCCTGCGGTGCCTGTTTCTTCCCCCCCACATGATGCCCTTACCCCTGTGGAAGACAACGGATTGTAACTGTTCAGGCAAGCTAGGGGACACGCATCCCACTGTGTCCCCCATCTAGCTGGGACTCCTGGACTGCCCTATGGCCTTTGTTAATATTGGACTTACGTCATACTAGTTTTTTGCTCATGCTGAATAAAGCTATTTATTTTTTGCCCTTGGAACACTCCTGCATTGCTGGCATTGCTGTTGTTGGGGCTGCTACATGGTTGTGGGTGTTGGTCATGTGTTGGGTGTGTGGGAAATGTAGTAGTGTGCTGCTCATAGGGGGGACCCTGGGATCTGTGTGCCATCACACGGTGTTAGCTACCTTTCTCCATTCATGTAAGCAGTTGCTGCATGTTGCAATTGTCCCAAGGTGTTTTCCTTCCTCTGTGTACCCTGACTTCTTCCCTGCAGGGTGTCCCCTGACTTTAGCGCAGAGCTGTGTGTTCATTAGCTGGGTGTGTGACGTAGTCCTTCACCTTTGCACATGCATGCTGAGCGATGTCTCCACCTGCATCATTCGTGGCATCCTTGGTAGTCATTGTACTTGTGTGGATGTGGCCTATTGACATGACTTCATGTGTACATGTTTTCTTTTCTGCGCTATGCATGCGTATACTCCCAGCCTCGCACACATGTGGTACATGTACTGCAGGGTCTTTATGCACCTGACTGACATTAGTGGTCATGGTATCTGTGGCTACTCCACCCTTTGCGTTCCATGGGCACTGCTGGGAGTGATGGGCACCCACCCCTCCTGTCTCAGGGCACTGCTGGGAGGACTCTGCACACACCCCTCCTGTCTCAGGGCACTGCTGGGAGTGATAGGCCCCCACCCCTCCTGTCTCAGGGCACTGCTGAGAGGACTCTGCACACACCCCTCCTGTCTCAGGGCACTGCTGGGAGGACTCTGCACACACCCCTCCTGTCTCAGGGCACTGCTGGGATTGATAGGCACACACCCCTCCTGTCTCAGGGCACTGCTGGGAGGACTCTGCACACACCCCTCCTGTCTCAGGGCACTGCTGGGAGTGATAGGCCCCCACCCCTCCTGTCTCAGGGCACTGCTGGGAGGACTCTGCACACACCCCTCCTGTCTCAGGGCACTGCTGGGAGGACTCTGCACACACCCCTCCTGTCTCAGGGCACTGCTGGGAGTGATGGGCACCCACCCCTCCTGTCTCAGGGCACTGCTGGGAGGACTCTGCACACGCCCCTCCTGTCTCAGGGCACTGCTGGGAGGACTCTGCACACACCCCTCCTGTCTCAGGGCACTGCTGGGAGTGATAGGCCCCCACCCCTCCTGTCTCAGGGCACTGCTGGGAGGACTCTGCACACACCCCTCCTGTCTCAGGGCACTGCTGGGAGTGATAGGCACACACCCCTCCTGTCTCAGGGCACTGCTGGGAGGACTCTGCACACACCCCTCCTGTCTCAGGGCACTGCTGGGAGGACTCTGCACACACCCCTCCTGTCTCAGGGCACTGCTGGGAGTGATAGGCCCCCACCCCTCCTGTCTCAGGGCACTGATGGGAGGACTCTGCACACACCCCTCCTGTCTCAGGGCACTGCTGGGAGTGATGGGCACCCACCCCTCCTGTCTCAGGGCACTGCTGGGAGGACTCTGCACACACCCCTCCTGTCTCAGGGCACTGCTGGAATGACTCTGCACACACCCCTCCTGTCTCAGGGCACTGCTGGGAGTGATAGGCCCCCACCCCTCCTGTCTCAGGGCACTGCTGGGAGGACTCTGCACACACCCCTCCTGTCTCAGGGCACTGCTGGGAGGACTCTGCACACACCCCTCCTGTCTCAGGGCACTGCTGGGAGTGATGGGCACCCACCCCTCCTGTCTCAGGGCACTGCTGGGAGGACTCTGCACACACCCCTCCTGTCTCAGGGCACTGCTGGGAGGACTCTGCACACACCCCTCCTGTCTCAGGGCACTGCTGGGAGTGATAGGCCCCCACCCCTCCTGTCTCAGGGCACTGCTGGGAGGACTCTGCACACACCCCTCCTGTCTCAGGGCACTGCTGGGAGTGATAGGCACGCACCCCTCCTGTCTCAGGGCACTGCTGGGAGGACTCTGCACACACCCCTCCTGTCTCAGGGCACTGCTGGGAGTGATAGGCCCCCACCCCTCCTGTCTCAGGGCACTGCTGGGAGGACTCTGCACACACCCCTCCTTTCTCAGGGCACTGCTGGGAGGACTCTGCACACACCCCTCCTGTCTCAGGGCACTGCTGGGAGAGATAGGCCCCCACCCCTCCTGTCTCAGGGCACTGCTCGGAGGACTCTGCACACACCCCTCCTGTCTCAGGGCACTGCTGGGAGTGATAGGCACACACCCCTCCTGTCTCAGGGCACTGCTGGGAGGACTCTGCACACACCCCTCCTGTCTCAGGGCACTGCTGGGAGGACTCTGCACACACCCCTCCTGTCTCAGGGCACTGCTGGGAGTGATAGGCCCCCACCCCTCCTGTCTCAGGGCACTGCTGGGAGGACTCTGCACACACCCCTCCTGTCTCAGGGCACTGCTGAGAGTGATGGGCACCCATCCCTCCTGTCTCAGGGCACTGCTGGGAGGACTCTGCACACACCCCTCCTGTCTCAGGGCACTGCTGGGAGGACTCTGCACACACCCCTCCTGTCTCAGGGCACTGCTGGGAGTGATAGGCCCCCACCCCTCCTGTCTCAGGGCACTGCTGGGAGGACTCTGCACCCACCCCTCCTGTCTCAGGGCACTGCTGGGAGGACTCTGCACACACCCCTCCTGTCTCAGGGCACTGCTGGGAGGACTCTGCACACACCCCTCCTATTTCACAATATGTACGCTCATGGCATACACGGATGTGGGTACGCTCCATGCATTCGAGGTGGGGGTACGGGTCGTACATACACTGTTGGGGTGGGGGTATGCTCCATACGTACGCGGGTGGGGGTACGTGTCGTACTTACACTGTTGGGGTGGGGGTACGCTCCACACGTACGCGGGTGGGGGTACGGGTCATACTTACATTGTTGGGGTGGGGGTACGCTCCATACGTACGCGGGTGGGGGTACGGGTCGTACTTACACTGTTGGGGTGGGGGTACGCTCCATTCGTACGCGGGTGGGGGTACGGGTCATACTTACACTGTTGGGGTGGGGGTACGCTCCATAAGTACGCGGGTGGGGGTACGGTCCGTACATATCCGTCCCCACGCTATGTGATGCTTGTGCGGCCCGTACCCAGGCCTTTGCCACGTGGGTACGAGCCGTCCCGCCATTGTTGGGGTGACGTAGGTATGGGCGTGGTACGACTCGTACCCACGCTCTTCAGGCGTGGGTACGGGACGTACCTGTCTGGTTGTGTTGCAGGTTCGCGTCGTGACGGACTTCCGTTGTGGCGGTCGCTGGCTTAGCTGGACACGCCCCCACCCCCTCGTAGTGACCAGGGCCTGTAAGTCAGGTATGTCCAGGGCATGTGTGCTGTGTGACTTTGGTGGGGGTTTGTGGCCTGCCCTGGTCCTGCCACCCCCCCCCCACTTTCCCCCCTCCCTTAGTTGTTCTGACCTTCTGCGGCATCTGCGTCGGAACCTGTAGATGAGGTCGACTGCTATGAGGGTCGGGATGACACGTAGGTTCGGGTCCATGTCTGTCCGTCGCTTACGGGTCCTCCTTGTTCGCGTCGTCCTGTATGTCCGTCGCGTACTGGTCCTCCTTGTTCGCGTCGTCCTGTCTGTCCGTCGCGTACTGGTCCTCCTTGTTCGCGTCGTCCTGTCTGTCCGTCGCGTACTGGTAGTCCTTGTTCGCGTCGTCCTGATTTCCCGGCAGTTTTTGGCTGCCGGAAAATATTCACCGTGCGGGATGACGTCGGTGCGAATCGTAATTCCTGGTTCGTGAATGGCAGGCTGCGAGCGTCCCGACATCAGGTCGGCGCTTTCCCGGATCGCATTTGTAGGTTTATTTTTTTCGGTCGGGGTTTTTTACGATTCGTACGGAAACGCTGTTTCCGTGCGAATCGTAATTCCATGTTTGTATATTTTGACGACCGGGTACGCGTCGGACGGAGAATATGCTCCGTCCGACGGTTCGTACCCGGTTTTTACAGGATCGTGATCGGCGCCACATTATTTAAGAGTATAATGTAGCATTGCACTAGGATTTCACAGACAAACTGCAAGATAGAGAAACATAGACCATGTATTTTGCGGGTTATGTGAGCAAACTTGTGTTTGTGCATTTTCTTCTTTGGGCAAAAAAAGTTTTTTTAAAAAGTCTGCGCGAAGATGTCCATAATTGAATTACTTTGCTTGACTGTCATGACCATTTGCAAAAAGTGGTTAGTAAATTGAATATTTAATAGATAATTGCGGTCTCTGCAGCTTTCACGCAGTGGGCGACTTCGCAGACTATGTAACCAGTGGTTAATATAATAAATTCTCTAAGGGGTCTTTTGTTAGTTTAACAGTACTTTGTCATGAGGCACCAGAGTTAATCTCCAGACAGCTGCCTCTTACATTAGTATCCTCCACAGTTTATAAATTTGAGACTTAACTTGCTGTGATGAGACATTCATTATTATAATCCATCGGTGAAGTTGTTGCAAATGTTCGCACACGCACTGCCTCGTCCGCTTTTTATATAAGTCAGAAACCTTATATATGGCTTGCTCACATAGGAAAGAAGCATGTTTTAAAATGGTAAGCTGTTTTATGCGCTCTCAAATCAACCCTTTGAATTAGCCATTTACCCCAGGAGATAAAAACAACTGCAAAATCACCAGCATTCATTTACCTGCAGCTTCAGCCAGGAGTCCCCTCTCCAGGTTAATCTATTTCTAAAGTTCACAGTCTCAGCACCTGGCATTTTGTCCAAAAAACAAGACACAAGCAAAGTTTTATCAAGATGGCAGCACTGCTTTGGAACACAAAATTTAAATGCATTATAATTGTGCGTTCTAAAGGAGTGTCAGCCATCTTATATCTGTGTCTCTCTGTAATGCAACTTGTGTTTGTGTAAAGCACTGAGATACCTTCGAGTGGAGTTCGCACGATATCAGATAGAAAGAGAACAAGCATCGTGGCACCAACGCTTTACTTTTAATGTTAAAAGTAAAGCGCGGGTGCCGCGATTATAGCAAAAGTAAAGAAATAGATGTTTTTTTCTATTTCTTTACTTTTGGTATAATCGCGGCACCCGCGCTTTACTTATAACATCAAAAGTAAAGGGCGGGTGCCGCGATTATACCAAAAGTAAACAAGTCCAGCGGCACTGAAAGCGATCGCCTCGCGATCGCTATTGTAAAAAAACAACTAGTGGTGCGCGCGCACCACAGAGGCGCGGGGTGGAGGGAGCGCAGCAGCAAGGTGAACGCGTGCTGCTGCGCATGCTAGCCACCGTCGGGAATGGGCGTAGCAAAGGCGGGACATGCGCCCGCCTTTGCCCATTTGCGTGTATTACTTTTATTTTTTTAAAACGCTAAACCCAATGGCAGCCAGCAAAAGCCTGCTCATACGCACGAGCGGGTGAGCAGCTTTCAGAACCCCAGACTAAAGGGCTCTCGCTGCGCGAGCAGTGCTGCGCACTGCAACGCTGACGCGAGCCCTAATAAAAAATGCCTGCTGCAGTGCAATACAATTAAAAAAGGATTGCTTTGTGTATACAATGCATGTATGAGAATAATAATGGGATTTGTGATAACAAACTGTTGTTTTCAGCTGTAAAAAAAAGTCCCTTGTGCTTTACAGGTAAAAGGATACAACTAAACAGCCAATATAAAGAAGGTGAGACTGAAATACTCCTGTGGTGTGATCAAAGACGTGATTGACAATGTCTCAAGTTAATGGCTGAAGGTTCTTGAGCTAAAAACACCAGTGGCTGAAGGAGGCTGAGCCAAAGCCTCATAGAGTATGTATAAAACATAAAATATATGTTTGCCATGAACAGTGCACGTGCCATTACTCTTAGTCTAACTCATCCTCATCACAGTCATTACTTTTAAGGTGGGCCCAACTCCAAGACAGGACCAACCAAGAAGATTCAGAAAATAAAAGCCCCACCCATCCAACTGGGTGACATAAAGGGGCTGGCATTCCCAGAATCCTCCTGAAAATGTCCAAGCAATGTCAAAGGCTAAGTGGGATCATTAGGATGGTGGACGGATCGCCACCGCCGGATCTGCCCGCCATCTCACCCTGATTTACCCCCCGCCATATTATTATGGCGGCGGTATCGTGGCAGGCGCAAAGTGCGTCCGCCGCTTTTCCGCCGGTCGGCAATCGTTCCAAATGCCGGCCGGGCGGAGCTGGGGCACAATATGGTGGCGATGGCTAGAAGTCACCGCCATCCATATTATGATGCATGGTTTTAAAGGCCTTTACATGGCGACGATGCCGCCATGGAAAGGCTGGTGGGATGTGCTTTGGAGGCCCATTGTGGGGGGTGGGGGTGCACTTGGGGGGTACCCATGGTAGCCCCTGCAGTTCCATGCACAAGGTGGCAGGCACCGCGCGGTGCCTGCCACGTTGTGCATGGGAATGCACAACATGTTAATTTGGCATTGCGGCGGGTGCTGCTGTAAGCAGTACCTTCCGCAATGTCAAATATTTGGAATACGACCGCCAGGGTGGCGTCTCATCCTAATCAGCAGTGCGGGACTGCCGCATGTCTGGCGACCGGTCCCAGCACCACAAGAATGGCAGGCGGACTGAAGTCCGTCCGCCATCCTAATAGGCCCCTGAGTAGAAAACATGAGTGGGTTGTCATGACTGTGGCGAGGACGAGTTGTACTAATAGTTATGAAGATTACTGATAAATCCTCCTCCTATAGATTACTTTTGAGGCATACCAAAGTAACAAAGTCTTTGACTGTTACTCTCTAACAGTGAGAACTCTGACTAAAAATATGTATATCCATGTGGAATTTGAGGCACACTAAACATAAGTGGTACTGTACAACATCAGTAATGAGAGCCAAATGCGAGCATTAAGGACTACTAACTTCAAAAACCCAACATGAAACTTAACATCAGTGTCAATGATAATGTTTAACAAACATATTGTTCGAAGACCAGGTTGCCGCCCTACAGATCGTATTAATCGAAAAACCCTCCAATTCATCCCAGAATGCCACCATTTACCTTGTGGACCTGCCCTGACCCATATTTTGAAAGTTAATCTGGTTTGCCTGGATGATTGTAACCATAAGCCATCTGATCAGGGTCATTTTTGCCACTTTCCTCCCTTTCCGGCTTAACCAAATGTTAAAAACAAATGTCAAAAACAAGTGATTGGCTTTCCAGAATTAAGGTGACCTGTCAAGATACAGTAATAAACCTCTTTTAACATCCAAAGTGTGTAAAAATTGTTACTCTTCTGAAGAAGAAGGGATGAGAATGTGATAGATTTATGGTAAATGAAAAGAAGAGTTAACTTTAGCTAGGAAAGATGGGTCAGGTTTTAAAATCATTCAAATCACCTTAAGAAAGGAGATTGACTAAGTAAGGCTGAAATCTCTCCAATCGTTTGAGTAAATGTTATGGCAACTAGAAAATAAATCTTAAAGAAAAGAAACTTAAGATCTACTGTTTCCACATGCTCAAAGGGAGGACACAGTAAGGAAGGAAGAGACTAAAGATGGAGAAGATACAAGTGAAATTTGTTTTTAATGCATTGATTTCCTTCTGGAGATGGACCAAATCCCTGAATAAATTATGGGAAACCATTGTGATTTCAGAGAGGATTGTGAAAGATTAAGGTGAAAACTGTCTAAAGGAAATTGCAGGACTAAGGAAAAAGCACAACACGGACCTCAAGAAAACCACCTATTAAAAGGCACCCAGTCTTTGGAATACGTTTTTAAGGTGGGTGGTCTCCTAGAAGTTTGAATAATGTCACCCAATTTGACTGGGAGACCTCTATTTAATAATCTCAACTTTTCAACTTCCAAACCGACAGTAGGAAACTGCCCTTTTTGGACGGTCACTCACCACTTTTTGCTCTACATGCTGATGGTTATGACTCTGATAGTGCACTAGAGTCTGCTGCCCAGATTTCAGTGCCTTTGAACTCATCCAAAACTGTTACATTTGAGTAGGTAATCCCAAAGTGGCAAAAACTTCACTCCCTTATCAGTCCCAGGGCATAGGTGGTAAAGGGGTCCCAGGGCTGCAGCACTATTTTGTGCCACCCTGAGAGCCCCAAGTAAACTACTGACAGCAGGCCTGCCGTTGCAGATTGCAGGAGCAGTGCAAATTACTCAAACTCGACTGTGTCCTTACCATGTGCGGCACAGTCAATACACAATTGTTTTTATATATGTCAGGCACCCCTAAGAAAGCCCCCTTCAGCCCAGGGGGCAGGGTAAATTATATTAAAGGTGAGGACATATAAGTGCAAGCCTATATGTCCCCTTAGTGGGATTCCCCATTGGAAACTACTATAAGTGTTAGAGGCCCATAGGATAACATGGGCTGCAAACCGGACATTCTCAAGGTTAGCAGCTCCGTTATAGCACCACCAAAATATGTGATGTTTGATATCAAACAACCTGCCTTCTAAACCCTTACATGAATCTCATGTCGAAGTTGATGTGGCATGCACCCAGGCAGCTACCTTACAGGTTGCCCACCTGGTTGCCCCAGCTTCTCTGTGCTCTGGCTGGCAAACCCACACTTCCCATGTTTGCTGCTGAAGTAGGTCACATCTACCTCCTCCCAAACAGGCTAGTGAAGTGGCACATCAAGGCGGTGAGCTTCAAAGGCTGCATCGCCTCTACTATGCATCAGGGCTGACTCTGAGTGAAGGAAACAGCCCTCCCCTGGCACATTTGCACCCAGACAGGACGGAAATTAGTCAGTCACGGTTGTGTTCAACCGCAGACGGCTAGCCACACTTCCAAGGTTAGCAGCCTCGGCTGTACACTAAAATTGGATTACTGCCATTTTTAGAAGTGGCAGAATAGAGGTTTCTGGGTAGAAAAGGTGGTCCTCACCCCCGGATGTGGTCACCTCAGGGGTGGACTTGCTGCAGGGACTAGCTGCCCATTGACTACTAGCTCCCACAACCCTAACTCCCCTGTATGTATGATTTAAGGCACCCCTCTAACACCAGAACCTCAGTCCTGAGCAACCTGCATCAAAGAGGACAGAAGAAGATACCTGTACCTGCAACAACAAGACTGTCACAAAGCAAAAGAGGGTTACCGTGCATCTGTTGCAACACTCTTGCAACAGCCTCATCGAGACTTGGCCTAGGCTATCTCTCAGTTCCCCCAGAGGGTCTTCTGTGGAAGCCTGAAGCACTCTCAGACTTCCTTGGACGACTAGCACTAGTCCCCTACAAACTGAAGGTAAAATAAGGCTACAGATCTGAAGAATCTCTGGGCATCAGGCCCTCTGAGGGATTGCCAAAGCCAGATGATCTGGTGCATTGTGGGAACTGTAGTCTTGCCTTCAACGAAGTTACAGGCAGCTCCTGTGTTCTCCTGGACCACCGGACATCGAAGTTACTTTCAGCTCTACTTATCACTGCCAAGGCTTGTTGGTCGCCAGTCTAGCAACTGATCCCTTCACTTAATGCTTCATTTAAGAGGGCACTCCCTCTGACCTTTGACTGACATCAGCAACCACTCCGTTGTTGTCTTTTTGCATCTTTTTCCCCGGCAGCCCCATTTCAGTGGAAAAAACAGCTCTCACACAGCTCCCCTTCAGCACCAGGGACAGCCAGGACAACTCTGCACCCGGGTTCCACGGGCCAAGTAAAACTGAGCTGACTGTCGTGGCTTGGTCCTGGAACCCACATCACCTGTACCCTGAAAGGGTACAACGCAGCATGACCTGCAAGTGACCAATTATCACTAGTGGTTTTTCCCATTGAGCGCAATGTTACATTTTTGGTGTTTTATTTTTCATTCATTTTCAATTACTTCTAAAATCTATCACTCCGGTTGCATGTATGCAATCCCGTTTGTTTTAGTGTCTAAATTAAGATAAAAATACATTTTATATTTAAAAATTAGTGTCAGATTTCTCTCAAATCGTGTCAGTTACTTATTGTCCATGTTGGTACTCTGAAATGCTTAGCGCCTGTTTCTGTAGTAAAGCCTGACTGCTCTTTGCCACTCTACCAGGATAGAGCTAAGGATTTATTAGCATGAATCCAATGACCATCTTTGGGGTATTGTGATAGTATTACATGGGGAGGACTAACCCCCACACCACATTCTTACACTGACAAATTTAGTTTGAGAGGAGGAGGAAGAGATGATGTTTGAGAGGAGAAGAGAAGTAGGACCTGAGGAGGGTGCACAACAAGAGCTTTCACTAGAGGGAACCAGGATCCATGTGGCTAATGTGGAACCACTAAGATCACCTCTGCCTTCTCTTGTTGTAACTTGCCTAAGATCATCAGGATAAATCGAAATTGAGGCAAGGCATAGAATAACCTCTTGGGCCACTTCAATAGGAGTGAATCCACCTCCCTCCTCTTAGAACACGGAGCATAATTTGCATACACGGTGATTGTTCTTTGAAACAAAAAAAGGTCCAGATAAGGAGTCCCAAACCTCTCTCAGACCTTCCTGAATATAATCCTTGACAATGATAGGTTCGGAGATGATGGGAAGCCTCAGCTCAACAGATCTGCTTATTTGTTGTGTTTCCCCTTGATTTGAATTACTGAAAGGCTTAAAATATTTTTTTTCCTTCCTATAAATATAGATTTGATTCAGGGGCTTTGAGTGAGTGCTCCCCTGATGCTTGGTATAGGTTACTGATACTGTATGTTTGTCCTGACCAAAACATCCTTCTGATGTAAAATGGTCTGGGAATTTTGAAGAGCTCAGTAGATACCAGTTAAATCTTGCCAGTTGAATGGTCCCCTCCACTCTGTCGGGGACCATTTGAATTGCCATGAATTTCGGGTGAGAGTGGATTGCCAACCTATGTGACATGTTCAAAACAAGGCTGGCGACGGAGTGCACACCTATTTTTTAGTTTTTGCTCATTACTTTTGCTTTTATTCCATTCAGTTAGCGTGCAGGCCCGGATCGGGGTCTGCCCTATACCACGTTTGAATGCAACAATAACCAAACTGGGGCGCCATGATGCCCCAGTGCCGGACGCACAGCTCGATTTCATGCATCACGAAACAATGCCACAAATATACTTCTTTTCTTAAATGTTTTATTTTCTTCTCCTTTAGATCACAATTTCTTATTAGTCTTTATCCAATTCTCACATGAGAGACACTTATGCTTTTTTCTATATCCTTAATGCCACAAAAATGCCAATCCAGGCCTTATCTTGGGGCATGGAGCGTACACAAGTGTTCCTCCACTGTTAATTCCAATTACCCAATGCATTTCGGGCCTTTATTGGCCCTTCGTCAGGGGTGTTCTACAAATTAAAACATTGATGTTAGACTATTTGATTCAACAATTTAAACACAATACTTTTGCACTTCATATTAAGCATTACATATTAAGCATCCATACATTAGATTCCAGCTCAACCCTGAATCAACTTCCTCCCACTGTATGTGTAATTACATCGCTATTAATAGTTCAATACCCGGACCTATCCCAACTGCCTAAAACGAACACATCTTTCCCACTATCACCTTCCGAATCTTAACAAACCCGTGCTTGTCACTTTACACAACAAGTTTCTCAAACCAACTCACAATCTAATTGTTACCCCGCTTCATGAGATGTTGGCGCATACCTTCAACAAGTAATCTGATAAACATCCTTCCGCCATGTTCACAGCAATCCGAATCCTCCCCTCACACCTGTCTCTACTTATAACACCTATGACATTCCCGCCCCTTCCTCTTCCCTCAACCTCACCCGCTGCTGTCATGACCTTAAATACTACACGTCCCATAAACCCTTACGTGTGTCAAACCAAACTCTCTTGATGTAATTTTAGACCTCCAATAGTGTCCTCGTGGTGTGCCTTGTTGAAATGTGTTTCAAAAATACCTTGTTATACAACCCAAACATTAATCCCTCGCACTTCCATGGTATCGAACTGAAATTGCCCCGCCCACCCGAAGCTGTCAGATTTCACGTAAATTCACTGGTTTGTTATTAACATCAATTGATGAAAAATTCATGCTGGCGTGCTGAATGTTACATCGTAACTGCTCCCAAGTGAAAAACTGTCGTCCATTTTATGCTTTAGCAAGTAGTTCATGAAATTCTTCTTTGGAAGAAATGTTGTTTCTGTTGTCTCTCATGTGATGATGAGATGATTCTCAAATTCTTTGCCGTAATCCATGGGTGCAACTCGTCTGAAAGGCAGTGAGTAATATGTTCAAAACAAGGGGGGCGACGGAGTGCACACCTATTTTTTAGTTTTTGCTCATTACTTTTGCTTGTATTCCATTCAGTTAGCGTGCAGGGCCGGATCGTGGTCTGCCCTATACCACGTTTGAATGCAACAATAACCAAACTGGGGCGCCATGATGCCCCAGTGCCGGACGCACAGCTCGATTTCATGCATCACGAAACAATGCCACAAATATACTTCTATTCTTAAATGTTTTATTTTCTTCTCCTTTAGAGACAGACATGTGTTATTAAGATCAAAAATTGCTGAGGGTGTATATTCATCCATTTGGATAAAATCTCTGTATTCAGTCACCAATTAAGTCATCTTGACATTGGACATCTCCAATGTCTGAGCACATGGAGACTAGGGTGTGTGCAGGTGCTGCAACAGTGAGAGGACATGAAGTCTGGTGCATTGAAAACATGAACTACCAAATACCCTTGGATTTCCATCCGCGATCGGGTGGAAGCTTTCTGCATGCTCAGTACATTCTTCATCAGCCTTTGAATTCAAAGAATCTGCTCTTCTGGAAGAAAGCAGAATCCTGCTGCTATAAAGGTCAAGTGTCTCAGAGGCTGAAGTTGGCACTTGGGTACATTCAGAGGAAATCCCAACTCGCTGATCACAGCCTTTGTCCAGTCTAAAATTAGAAGAATGTCTTCCCTGGATAGAGCAACCAGTCATTTACGTAGGGGTAAACTGGAATGAGATGGAGATGAGCAATCACTGGGGCTACCACCTTTGTAAAGAATCTTGGTGGGGATTTCAGGTCAAAGGTTAGAACCACAGACCACCAGTGTTGTTTCCCCACACAGAAGTTCAGATACTTCCATTGATTCTTCCCAATTGAGGCACGCATCCACATGTCTAAGAGTAATCATGAAATGATTTAATGGGATTAAAGGACATTTTCTGAAGTGTCTCCATTTGGAATTGGATATTCTGCACAAAATCGTTCAATTTCTTCAGGTCTATTACCAGGCAAAATCCTCCTGTAGCTATCGGGTTAAACATATAGGTGCCGATCACGATCCGGTAAAAAAATTCCCCGTACGACTCGTATCCGGTCTTTTTACCGTACGAATCGCACAAGTGCCGTACAAACTGCCAATTACGATTCGCATGGTAAAAAGTCCATACGAATCGCATTGGGAAGTATTCCCCACACGTCCTCAGGTCGGAAAATGTGTCCGACACGTCCACGGACGATTTACCGTACAAATGTGAAAAGTGAAGTCCGACCGAGGAATTACGATCCATCCCGTGCGTCCGATGTTACAACCGTATGGAAAAATCACCGTCCGCACCGAACTCCCATAGCAACCATGGAGACATGTGCCCGCATACGCGCCGCCCCCCTCAGCCCCCATACGTATGCGCCGACCCCCCCCAGCCCCCGTACGTACGCGCAGCCCCCCCAGCCCCTGTACATACGTGCCGACCCCCCCAGCCCCCGTACGTACGCGCCGACCCCCCCAGCCCCCATACATATGCGCCGACCCCCCCCAGCCCCCGTACATTCGAGTCGTACCCCCCCAGCCCCCGTACGTTCGAGTCGTACCCCCCCAGCCCCCGTACGTTCAAGTCGTTCCCCCCCAGCCCCGGTACGTTCGAGTCGTACCCCCCCCAGCCCCCGTACGTTCGAGTCATACCCCCACCCGTGTATGTACACCCTTGTACGTGTCGAACCCCCGTGTATGTACACCCTTGTACGTGTCGAACCCACCCGTGTATGTACACCCTTGTACGTGTCGAACCCCCCCGTGTATGTACACCCGTGTACGTGTCGAACCCCCCCATGTATGTACACCCTTGTACGTTTGATTCGTACCCCCACCCGTGTATGTACACCCGTGTACGTGTCGAACCCCCGTGTATGTACACCCGTGTACGTTCGAGTCGTACCCCCACCCGTGTATGTACACCCTTGTACGTGTCGAACCCCCGTGTATGTACACCCGTGTACGTGTCGAACCCCCCGTGTATGTACACCCGTGTACGTTCGAGTCATACCCCCACCCGTGTATGTACGCGCTGGGGGTACGCACCGTACATACACGGGTGGGGGTACGACTCGAACGTACACGGGTATGTACCATGTTTGTGAAGTTTTACGACCAGGTACGAGTCGGACGGAGAAAACGCTCCGACCAACGGTTCGTACCCGGTTTTTGCCGGATCGTAATCGGCACCATAATGGATTAAACACCTAGACCTATGTCCTCCATTGGGTCTGGCCGGATTGTTCCCTTCTGTATTAAGGCTGAAATACTTATTTACCATAAAGCTCGAGATCCTTCTAACTTTGATGAAATACTTCTATAATGAAGTGATAAAAATGAAGGCTGGAACTTAGAGGTCTCTGACCGGCCTCAGGAGAGACTCTTGAAAGATATTTGGTTTTTCAGAAGGCAGAAAACCCATGCTCTCCCTAACATGGGACATCCTGCAGCATTTCCTGTTCAATATATTTCCTTTTTTGTTCTGAGACAGGAATGAGTCTTCAAATATCTGAAGAAATATCAGATGTTAATAGCATTTCACATGCAGGTTTCCTGCTTGCTTTACGTTTGGGATTGTTTTTTGGAAAAGAAGTCAAATTCTCTAAAACGTACGTGTCGTACCCCCCGTGTATGTACACCCGTGTACGTGTCGAACCCCCCGTGTATGTACACACGTGTACGTTCGAATCGTACACGGGGGGTTCGACACGTACAAGGGTGTACATACACGGGGGGGTTCGACACGTACACGGGTGTACATACACGGGGGGGTTCGACACGTACACGGGTGTACATACACGGGGGGTTAGACACGTACAAGGGTGTACATACACGGGGGGGTTCGACACGTACACGGGTGTACATACACGGGGGTTCGACACGTACACGGGTGTACATACACGGGGGGTTCGACACGTACACGGGTGTACATACACGGGGGGTTCGACACGTACATGGGTGTACATACATGGGGGGTACGACACGTACACGGGTGTACATACACGGGGGGTTCGACATGTACACGGGTGTACATACACGGGGGGTTTGACACGTTCACGGGTGTACATACACGGGGGGTTCGACACGTACACGGGTGTACATACACGGGGGTACGACACGTACAAGGGTGTACATACACGGGGGTACGACACGTACAAGGGTGTACATACACGGGGGGGTTCGACACGTACACGGGTGTACATACACGGGGGGGTTCGACACGTACACGGGTGTACATACACGGGGGGTTAGACACGTACAAGGGTGTACATACACGGGGGGTTCGACACGTACACGGGTGTACATACACGGGGGTTTGACACGTACACGGGTGTACATACACGGGGGGTTCAACATGTACACGGGTGTACATACACGGGGGGTTCGACACGTACATGGGTGTACATACACGGGGGTACGACACGTACACGGGTGTACATACACGGGGGGGTTCGACTCGTACACGGGTGTACATACACGGGGGGGTTTGACACGTACACGGGTGTACATACACGGGGGGTTCGACACGTACACCGGTGTACATACACGGGGGTGCGACACGTACACGGGTGTACATACATGGGGGGTTCGACACGTACACGGGTGTACATACACGGGGGGGACGACTCGAACGTACGGGGGCTGGGGGGGGTACGGCGCGTACCGGGCCGCCTACTCTGGTCGTTTCGCGCCGTACTTCGCTTTTCCGGCACTTTTTGGGTGCCGTGAAAATATTACCGTCCGGACTGCTGTCGGTTCGAATCGTACTTCCTGGGTCGTGAAACGCTGCCTGACAGCGTCCCGACGTCACGTCGCAGCATTCCCGGATCACATTCGTATGTATATTTTCGTCGGTCGGTGTTTTTTACGATTCGTACGGAAATGGTGTTTCCGTGCGAATCGTAATTCCATGTTTGTACAGTTTTACTACCGGGTACGAGTCGGACGGAGAAAACGCTCCGACCGACGGTTCGTACCCGGTTTTTACCGGATCGTAATCGGCACCTATGTCTGCGTAGCCGCGTCAACTACAAGATTTTCATAACAGCTCACTTAGCACCCAAAGAAGAAAGCCCCCATCAGCCACCGCACGCTAACGACATAATTTGCACCCGCTCCAAGCTCCCCTCGCCTTCAGGATGCTTCTCACCACTATCAACTGCCTAGCAGCAAAATATATCAAAAGTTTACCAACCCAACATCATCCTGCACCCCTCCTCCCAGACGCTCTGATTCTGAATGAACCCCCCAGGTGTTGCTGATCCATGGCAGGCTGCCAGTCTTTTTGTTGTTACCTAGCTCCAGCCACCTGTAACAAAACTGTCCCAAACAATGTCCCAGGGAAACTCTTCGAGCTGCGTACTTAGTGGCCTTGAGGAAAATCCCGTAGGAACTGCCCAGGTTCATAATAACTAAGGGGCATATCAGCAACAACCGGCGATAATTATCGCAAAGCGCACTTAGCGCTAGGATAATTATCGCCTGCTAGCGTGGATTTTTATAGTTGAGATAGCGTACTATTAGCAATGCGTATCTCAAAAGCGATAAAAATCCTAGCGCTAACTGCCTAACGTGAGATTATCGCTGGAAACCCAGCGATAATCTCACGAAATGTGGCGTTAGCTTGTTGATAGGGCCCACAAACTTAGCCACCTTCCATAGGATATCATGGCTAAGTCAGTCCTGAAGCAGGCGTAAGGAAAGTAGCGATAACAGGGGTTATCGCTACTTTTATTGCCGCTATGCTTCATAGCGTGGGGCTTGATGATAGGAGAAATGTCGCTTAGCGACATTTCTCCTGTCATGTCAGGTCAGGAACGCCCACTTTGCATCTCATTAGAGATGCAAAGCTGGGCGTTAAGAATTTGTGCGCTAATGCAAGGTTTCACGTGTTAGCATGACCTTGCTAATTAGGCTATAAAATTATCTCCGCTTTTCGGCCGAAAACAGCTGCAAAAGCGGCGATAATTTTCTATCGCCGCCTTGTAAATATGCCCCTAAATTAGTAGAATGGCCGTGTGCCCTCTCTACACACACACGGACACACACACACAGATACCTTACACATGCGAGCACAGACAGACACAATCGCTTACACATAGTTAAAACAATAAACATAAAAACAGGACAAAGGCATAGCATAATATACAGTGCATTGTCTTTACAGGACAGCGATATCTGTTAACATAACTTTCTATTTAGCTTCCAATCTGCCCATGCAGCCCTGTGAGGTCTAAGCAACAGAGCAGCTGTATACAGTGTAATAAATCAATTAATCTAAGAGTAAAGTGCGTTTAGGGCTCGCTACAAAAATTGCCAAATGATGCGTGATTTACTTGTATAGTGCTTTGAGGTCAGCAGGCATACGTTGCTGTGTAATGTGTTGCATGTCTACCATAGGGGTATTATAGCTATAGGATGATTATATGCTGTCTATAAAATGACTGCCTTGCCTCCTTGCTGGCAAAATATCGTGTCCAGGATTGTGCACAAGGGGCACCCCTCAACACAGTGCACCCATTGCAGACTGGGGCAGTGTACCCGATGATACTAAATAATGCGCTATCCCCAGCACAGGTGCAAACTGTCACGGACGGCACCTGCAGTGAGAACAGCGCATTAGTAAAAGACAGTGCTGTGGTTTGAACCAGCAGGTCCATCCCTCACTGTAGGTGGACCGGACACTGCTTGAAGAGGTGGAAGGCATCCCCTTACAGTTGGGTACAGTGCATTACGACACACCCCAGCAGGGAAATGTGTCGGGGGTCCTTCTGACCCACTTAGCCCGGTCCCCAGAGGTGCCCTTAGAGACACACTGAGGTGCCGATCACGATCCTGTAAAAACCGGGTACGAACCGTCGGACGGAGGATATTCTCCGTCCGACGCGTACCCGGTCGTCAACATATACAAACATGGAAGTACGATTCGCACGGAAATACCATTTCCGTACGAATCGTACAAAACCCCGACCGACGAAAATAAACATACAAATGTGATCCGGGAAAGCGCCGATGTGACGTCGGGACGCACGCAGCCTGCCATTCATGAACCAGGCATTACGATTCGCACCGACGTCATCCCGCACGGACAATATTTTCCGGCAGCCAAAAACTGCCGGGAAATCAGGACGACGCGAACAAGGAGTACCTGAACGCGACGGACAGACATGGATCTGAACCTACGTGTCAGGTTGGATCTGAACCTCCTCTACAGGTTACGACGCAGACGCCGCAGAAGGTCAGAACAACAAAGGGAGGGGGGAAAGGGGGGGGGCAAGACCAGGGGCAGGCCACAAAACCCCCACCAAAGTCACACAGCACACATGCCCTGGACATACCTGACCCCCAGGCCCTGGTCACTACGAGGGGGTGGGGGCGTGTCCAGCAAAGCCAGCGTCCGCCACAACGGAAGTGCTTGACGACGCGAACCGGCAACACAACAATACAGGTACGTCCCGTACCCACGCCTTAAGAGCGTGGGTACGAGTCGTACCCCACCCATACCTACGTCACGCCAACAATGGCGGGACGGCTGTACCCACGTGGCAAAGGCCTGGGTACGGCCCGCACAAGCATTCCATAGCGTGGGTACGGATATGTACGGACCGTACCCCCACCCCCGTATGCATGGAGCGTACCCCCCACCCCAACAGTGTAAGTCCAACTCGTACCCTCACCCGCGTATGCATGGAGCGTACCCCCACCCCAACTGTGTATGTGCGACCGTACCCTCACCCGTGTACGTATGGAGCATACCCCCACCCCAACAGTGTAAGTACGACCCGTACCCTCACCCGCGTATGTATGGAGCGCACCCCCCACCCCAACAGTGTAAGTACGACCCGTACCCTCACCCGCGTACGTATGGAGCGTACCCCCACCCCAACAGTGTAAGTACGACCCGTACCCTCACCCGCGTATGTATGGAGCATACCCCCCACCCCAACAGTGTAAGTATGACCCGTACCCTCACCCGCGTACGTATGGAGCGTACCCCCCACCCCAACAGTGTAAGTACGACCCGTACCCTCACCCGCGTACGTATGGAGCGTACCCCCCACCCCAACAGTGTAAGTATGACCCGTACCCTCACCCACATATGTATGGAGCGTACCCCCCACCCCAACAGTGTAAGTACGACCCGTACCCTCACCCGCGTACGTATGGAGCGTACCCCCACCCCAACAGTGTAAGTACGACCCGTACCCTCACCCGCGTACGTATGGAGCGTACCCCCCACCCCAACAGTGTAAGTACGACCCGTACCCTCACCCACGTACGTATGGAGCGTACCCCCCACCCCAACAGTGTAAGTACGACCCGTACCCTCACCCGCGTACGTATGGAGTGTACCCCCCACCCCAACAGTGTAAGTACGACCCGTACCCTCACCCGCGTATGCATGGAGCGTACCCCCAACCCAACCGTGTATGTACGACCCGTACCCTCACCCGCGTATGTATGGAGCTTACCCCCCACCCCAACAGTGTAAGTACGACCCGTACGCTCACCCGCGTACGTATGGAGCGTACCCCCACCCCAACAGTGTAAGTACGACCCGTACCCTCACCCGCATACGTATGGAGCGTACCCCCCACCCCAACAGTGTAAGTACGACCCGTACCCTCACCCGCGTATGCATGGAGCATACCCCCCATGCCAACAGTGTAAGTACGGACCGTAACCCCACCTCGTATGCATGGAGCGAACCCACATCCGTGTATGTTCTAAGCGTACATATCGTGAAATAGGAGGGTTGGGTGCAGAGTCCTCCCAGCAGTGCCCAGACACAGGAGGGGTGGGTGCCTAACACTCACAGCAGTGCCCAGTCACAAGAGGGGTGGGTGCAGAGTCCTCCCAGCAGTGCCCAGACACAGGAGGGGTGGGCGCAGAGTCCTCCCAGCAGTGCCCAGACACAGGAGGGGTGTGTGCGGAGTCCTCCCAGCAGTGCCCAGACACAGGAGGGGTGGGTGCAGAGTCCTCCAATCAGTGCCCAGACACAGGAGGGGTGTGTGCAGAGTCCTCCCAGCAGTGCCCAGACATAGGAGGGGTGGGTGCAGAGTCCTCCCAGCAGTGCCCAGACACAGGAGGGGTGTGTGCAGAGTCCTCCCAGCAGTGCCCAGACACAGGAGGGGTGGGTGCAGAGTCCTCCCAGCAGTGCCCAGACACAGGAGGGGTGTGTGCAGAGTCCTCCCAGCAGTGCCCAGACACAGGAGGGGTGTGTGCAGAGTCCTCCCAGCAGTGCCCAGACACAGGAGGGGTGGGTGCCTAACACTCCCAGCAGTGCCCAGACACAGGAGGGGTGTGTGCAGAGTCCTCCCAGCAGTGCCCAGACACAGGAGGGGTGGGTGCCTAACACTCACAGCAGTGCCCAGTCACAAGAGGGGTGGGTGCAGAGTCCTCCCAGCAGTGCCCAGACACAGGAGGGGTGTGTGCAGAGTCCTCCCAGCAGTGCCCAGACACAGGAGGGGTGTGTGCAGAGTCCTCCCAGCAGTGCCCAGTCACAGGAGGGGTGTGTGCAGAGTCCTCCCAGCAGTGCCCAGACACAGGAGGGGTGGGTGCCCAACACTCCCAGCAGTGCCCCTGCAAAGAAAAGGGTGGAGTACCCACAGATCCAATGCCCACAAATGTCAGTCAGGTGCACAAAGATCCTGCAGTACATGTACCACATGTGTACGAGGCTGGGAGTATACACATGCATAGCGCCAAAAAGAAAACATGTACACATGAAGTCAGGACAACAGTCTACATACACAAGTACAGTGACCACCAAGGACGCCACGAATGATGCAGGTGGAGACATCGCTCAGCATGCATGGCCCAAGTCTAACGAGTCCGTCACACACCCAGCCAATGTAGACACAGCTCAGCACCACATATTGGAAAGACTCTGCAGGGAAGATGTCAGGTTACACAGAGGAAGGAACACACCTTGGGACGATGTCACCATGCAGTAACTGCTTACATGAACAAAGTTATGTAGCCAACAGCTTGTGATGGCACACAGATACCAGGATCCACCCTATGACCAGCACAAGACTACAATTCCCACACACCCAACGCATTATCACCACCCAAAATAATGGGGCAGGTCGACCAACAGCAGTACCAGACAGACAGTAGTGTACTAAGGAAAAATAAATTGCTTTATTCAGCATCCAAAAATCAGTTTGTCCCTTGAAAGTTCAAAATGTACAATGCCCATAGGGCAATCCAAAGTTCAAATCCAGGTGGGGGACACAGTGGGACGCGTGTCCCCTAGCTTGCCTGCACAGTCAGACTCCTTCGTCTTCCAGAGCGGGGAGGGCATCATGTGGGGGGGAAGGACCAGGCACCGTAGGGACATGAGGGCGAAGGGTAGGCGTCGTGTGTGCAGGGATAAAGGACTCCACCACAGGGGGTGGGGCAGGGCCAAAGGCGGAGGCCAGGATGTCGCTGCACACCTTAGCAAGGTCCTCCAGAGACTCCCCTGCACCCGAAGGAACCACAGGCCCCAAGGAGGGGGGGGGGGCGGAGGGATGGGTCGCAGCGCCAGTAGGGGAGGGTGTGGACAGGGGGGGGACTCAACCACCCTGACCGGGGACTCCCTTGACCGCTTGCAGGGTGGTGTCACAGTGGGGCTCAGGGACAGAGTGGCCATGAAGGAGTCTTTGCCGGATATGTGGCCAGGAGAGCTGAGGGGAGGGGATTTGGAGGGAGTGGATTGGGTGGAATGCGGACTCCCACTCTGGCTGCGTGACTTACGTTTGCCCCCCGACCCAGTGGGTGTGCCTACTTCACCCTGTGTGTGCGTGCCAGGAGGTGTGCGTATGACCTTCCCTGCTGGTGTGGTGCCTGTGTCTGTTGTGGTGGGTGCATGCTGACGTCTGGGTGTACGTGGGACAGGCATGGGAGTGGGAAGTGTGGATGGGTCAGGGTTGGACGTAGCGCTGCAGGAGACCCACTGCTGCAGTCAGTGTCGAGTCAATGGACCTCAGCAAGTTGCGTTGGTCAGCCTGCGATGAGAAAATGCCCTCCAAGTATGCCTCCATGTTGTTCAGCACTTGGCTGTGGCCATGGAGGACATTAAGCATCGCAGCCTGACCAACCTGCAACTGCCGCTGGATGTCCACAGACTCGGCATTGGCGGCAGCAGTGGAGACAGGGGCAGGGGGTGCGGTGCCTGGCAGGAAGGAGACATGTGGTGACCGTGGACGTTGGGAAGGGACACGAGCAAGTGGGAGGCGGCTGATGGCAATGGAGGGGGCGGGGTGAGATGTTGTGCCGCTGTCAGCTGCTGGTGCAGCCTCCGCCCACTCGGAGAGATCATCCTCGGACCCGTCAGCTTCATCTTCTGTCGTGCCAGTGGACAGGTCCTCGGCCTCACTCTCCTCCGCCTCAGTTCCACTCAATGTGCCAGCCACGATGTCAATGCTGGCACTGGTGCTCGGTCCCTCCGCTCCGTCTGTGCTCATGTCTCCCTCCGTGTCCCCCGACGATGCTGTGGGCAAGGTGAAGAGACAGCAATTAATCATACACCTGTATACATATGTCACATGAGTCCAATCTACATAGGTTACAGTGCATAGCCTAAAAAGAAAGATCAGTAACATCTACGAAACAAGGTACAGATGTAGGGCATGCAACACACAGTTGGTTGACCCACCATGCCACTGAAAAACCATGGTGAGCATGACACAATAGCAAATGACATGAAATGGAGTTTGACAGAGGAGCCAGGCCCTGGGGACAATCCAGCACTGCATCTGCACCACACAGCGTTGCCGAAAATAGGGATGAGCAGGGACCATATCCATGAACTTGAGGCACATGCTGCATAGGTAATACTGAAAACATGCCCACCATGACTGGCTCACTGCACCTTGAGTGTATGTCCAGACAAACATCACACACTGGCCAGACCTAGCAAGGAGACATCAGGTTTTGACATGTAGGCTTTGCCCGCACCAACCACCCCCTACATGAGACAATTTGTTGAGACACAGGAAGCACTTACATCTCTTAGTCTGGGTGAAATACACAGGGGCTGCATAAATGCAAGATTGGACACCAAATACCCAAGGTGCGCCTGTCCAAATAATCATGTACAAATGGTCATCATCAGATGATTGTAACAAGACACACAGGCACTGGCCACCGTGAGTATGAACAAGGAAAATCAGGTCAGGCTGTACAGTGGACACTTGTACTACATATTACGTCAAAATACATGGTGCCAGGGGACAATGGCACAGAGCACAACCTATGCTGTAGACACTGAGAGTGTCCACATTTTGTGATGACACACATGACACCTATGAAAATATGCCCCAGGGGACAGTAGTGGCCACACAACTCCATGGTCCTGAATGGGAATGACTGCAACACACGCCACCATCCCTGCACTATGCGTATCGCACACTCATGCACATCATGTCACAGGCCACAACATAGGACATGCGTGCTGTAAGGCATGACACTTGAGAGACTAACTCCCATGTCTGGACTCAGCATCAGTGCCAACTGACATGGAACCCACAAGTACTGAACTGGACAGGGCACAGGCAAGGTCCCAAAACCTGTTACACACCACCCCCACACATGATGCTACAGGCATAGTTCACGTGGAGAAAGTGCCAGCCTACATAACCTTGTGAAGGAGTGAATACACACAGACCAGGGAACACATTGCAAGGAGGGGAAGGGAGGCAGGAGAGCACCGCTATACTGTGGGTAACAGGATCTGCACAGCACCTTTAAACCCTGGCAGTGTATCCATGCAACTGTGCACTTACAAATGCTGGTGACACACAACAAACACACAGGTACCTACCCCCTTCCTGCTGCTGCTTCTCCTGTAAGCGCCTGTCCAAGTCTGGAAATACCACCGCCAGCACACGCTTGTGGATGTGGGTCAGACGGCGGCGCCCGCGGTTCTTATGGGTCTCAGGTGAGTCCCCCAGCAGGACCCGTGCGATCCTCCGCGTCCAGCACCGGATATCCTGCTAGCGTTTCCTCACCTAGCGGTCCAGGCGCCGCTTGCGACCGTCCGTCCTCCTCACGGCACTGACGGCGTTCATCCATATCTGCTTCTTGGAAGAGGCGCCTACCTGTGAGGATGAACAAGTGACACTACATCAATACACCTGGCACATGTCACAGAGACACATATTAGAACCAATTTGCTGTTTACAACAAGGCATAGTATGCATCCAATGCATTGCACCTTTGTCATAGGGACATTATCCTCTGGGGAAGGGCAAAAGCAGTACGTGACATTGAAAGTACACAGGTGGAATGAGGGCAACGACACAATCAATGATCCAGGCTCACACTGTGCATCACAAGCTACACCAGGATAATGTGCAGCACCTCTAAGCAGTCACATGCCACAGGCCACTGACGCTACCTCAGCAGAGTACACAGACACACACAGGCACAGGACATTCACCTGCCATTGCCAAATGCAGCGACAAACCTCACTCTGCACACGTGCCACTAGACGGGGGGGCTCACAGGTGTGGGGCTGGCTCTGCACGTCAGACACACAGCACTGCTCCCTGCTCACATCACATGGGCAGGGTATATCCATCCCTCATGCAGCCCGGGTGCCACACTCCACATATGCACCCACCCACATGACAGGGGACTTACACACACACCGATGTCCAGGGTACAAACACATCATGTGGACACTCTCAGCACAGGTACACAGAACTAACACACATCTGTGGGTACAGTCACCTGTCACACTGGGCTGACCACATAATCACATGAGGACTGTAGAGGCTACATTCCCAGGAGGACAAGACAGGCAGAATGTGGCATGCACCATGCAGTGATTGTCACAGTAAACACAATGCAATTGAGGACGGCACCACAGCATGCTCTGGCTGGGAGACATCAGGCATTCCCCCCCCTGGGACCCCCCCTACAGTACATAGCATGTGTGTCACACCTGGACACAATGCCAGAAGTCACAGTCACAAACAAGGGACACAGTCTGTGCTAGTAGACTCTGCACTCACCTGATACCCTGGTCGCCCATTCAGCAGGGGTTACTGTGGGAGGATCAAATCCAGCAATGCCAGGTTCTCCTCCAGGGTGAAAGGCTGTGACCTCTCCACAGACCTTGACATGGTTCCAGGGAATCAGTAGCAGCAGCTGGGTCATAGAATCCAAAGATGTGCAGGCAAGTGCTCCCTCATGGGACCTGGCTGCCTTATATCTGCCTTGCTGGCCTGTTTCATGCACAGGAGTACAGAGTGATTGGTCACTCACATTTGCATCCTATGTTTCCTCCAATCCCTTCAAACCTAGCACAGTCAGTGTGTTCTGATTGTGTTTTTTTCTTGAGCATGATGTCAACTCCAGAACCACATTGCAACAAAGTAGGTTTATTCAAACTGACTTCTGCTGTGCACCTGCTGAAAAAAATTCAAACTTTAAACTTGGTCTCCATGACAACCAGCATGCATGTAGGCCTTTATACTTGTCCCTCATGTGTCCCCTATGTAATTTGGAGTTTCACACACATGTACGGTGCGTACCAGGGCCCTAGGGCACCCCAAAAGCATAGCAACGGCCCGTACAGGCGTGTGTACGGTCCGTATCACTATGGGTGTGCTAGCGTATGCGTACCCATAGTGATAGTGAACGTACAGGCGTGTGTACAGTCCGTACCACTATGGGTACGCATACGCGAGAACACCCATAGTGATAGTGAGCGTACAGGCGTGTGTACGGTCCGTACCACTATGGGTACGCATACGCGAGAACACCCATAGTGATAGTGAGCGTACAGGCGTGTGTACGGTCCGTACCACTATGGGTACGCATACGCGAGAACACCCATAGTGATAGTGAGCGTACAGGCATGTGTACGGTCCGTACCACTATGGGTACGCATACGCGAGAACACCCATAGTGGTACGGACCGTACACACGCCTGTACGCTCACTATCACTATGGGTACACATACGGCAGCACTCCCATAGTGATAGGGAACGTACACAGGCCCTCTGAGCGAATGTACGGTGCCTTTCACACATCACAGTGGTGACAGGCAGCACACAGGAAGGAATATGGCTGACATACTTGTCCATGGATGGACATCAAGGCATTGTCTGGGCAGTACTACATGTGTGGGGCACAGGTGTGAAAGGCTGTGATGTGGCACATTACTCCTTAGTCGAGAAGGCACCAGATGTATGATGAGATGTGTACAAATGTCATGTGTGACGGTGCAATGTGTGCCAGGCATGCCCTTAACTCCTTTGACATGTGTGCATGTCGTACTGCACACTTGGGATGAGCGTCACTGGCATGGCACAGTCAACAACACACGCAAGTGTCCCCTGATGCCGGCTACAGGGGTTACCACACCAGACATGTGACTACACACGGTGCACGATGTGTCTATGTCATGTATGTGTGGGGTGTTCCCATTAGCTTGATGTTGGTGCTCCCTCAAAAGCATCAGCTGTTGCAGCAAACAACATGTGTCTGTGTGTAGATGGACATGGCACACTGTTACGCACACCAGGCCACATGTGGTATCGGATGTGAGGTGAGTATGTATGCATGGGACACGGAGTGGCGTAACAAGGACATGTCTGCATCCTCTCAATGTATGTGTGCTGAGTCATTACATGTACACGTTATTGGCAAGGTGTGTGGGCTGTCCTAGTGTAATGTCATGTGACCTGTGGCTCTAGTGTTCCGCTACCTGTCTCAGAAATCGACATCCTACTTCTACTGATGTGTTGATGTATGTCACTCCTGTGTTGCGTCTGGCTGTTCACTTACACTGGGACACAGCTAATCCCATGCCTTGGCATGTGGAGGTTCACAATCTCCGTGTGTAGCTGGGTCTTGGTAGGAGTGTCACCTGGCAGCCATACGTGTCCAGGGCATGTGGCACATACCTGACTCCGTATGTCGCATATGTGTATTGACAGATTAACATGTGCTCAGTACAAATAATTTGTTGTTGTAGTGCACTCACTCTTCCTTGTCACTTCCAAATTACTGCAGAGCGCCGCCTCTTCCCCGAACAATTCCGGACTTGGCTGACATGCGGGAGAATGACTGTATCCGGTGCTACCTCTTCCCCCAACCGTTGATTGAGGAGTTGACGGCGAGGCTGGCACCACACCTGCAACCGCTGCACAGGTATCCTACGGCACTGACACCCAAGATGAAGGTAATGGCAGCCCTACATTTTCTTGCCACGGGTACCTTTCAATATACCATAGCTCATGTTGGTGGCATGTCCCAGAGCATGTTCAGCCGTGTGCTGCATGATTTCTTAGAGGCCATGTTGCTTCACCTGGATGAGTTCATCCATTTCCCAACTCCTGAAATGTTGACTGGGGTCAAGCGTGGATTCTATGCCCTGGGAGGGATGCCCCATGTCATTGGGTCCATAGATGGGACACATGTGGCTTTGGTACCACCACAGGCACAGGAGGTAGCGTACAGGAATCGCAAGCACTACCACTCCATCAATGCCCTTGTGGTGTGTCTGTCCAACATGGTGATTTCACATGTCTGTGCTCGTTTTCCAGGATCAGCACACGATGCCTACATCATGAGGCGTAGCAGGGTGCCTGAAATGCTGACGCAGCTGCGCAACGAATGAGCATGTGTTGTTGGTGGGTACACTCTGTCTGTCCTGTATTTTGCGTAGACTTCCAGCACGACCGCTTCTCCTGTCCTACTTATGTCCATGTGGTTTCCATGTAGGGGACGCTGGCTATCCCAACAAGCCATGGCTGATCACAACTCTCCGCAACCCCATCACGCCGGCCCAGCTCCGCTACAACACCGCCCATGGCCGGACAAGGCGAGTGATAGAGAGGACATTTGGCCTCCTGAAGAGCCGATTCAGATGCCTCCACAAGACCGGCGGCGCCCTCCCATATGCCCCGGCGAAGGTCTGCAAAATCTTCATGGTCTGCTGCATGCTGCACAACATGGCAGTTGAGAAAGCTGTGCCACTCATCCTGGATCAAGATGATCAGGACCATCCACCCGTGGAGGACGAAGGGCTTGGCAATGGGGCTAGTGATGTGGAGGATGTGGTTCTGCAAGAGGACATCCGGAGTCGGCTCATACGCGACTTCTTTGCTTAGTGGTGAGTACCAGTGTCTGTGTGTGCACGCATTGGTCCCCGTGTGGCATGTGTTGCGATGTGTGTGTCCATCTGCATGTATGGCACATGAGTCAGAGGTGTGTGTGGATGTGTCACTGGAGTGATGGTGCCAGTGATGAGTGTATTTCCCCAGTCATAATTGTGACCTAGCATGTTGTCATCCTTACATGTGTCGAGTACATGCACATGCAAGTGGCTGTGCTTTTTGTGGCTGACTTCTTGTGTGTCTCTCATCCCCAGGTACTTGCGCATGCCGTCTGCTGGTTGCATTGTTGTGGCACTGCTATTCCTCATGGACACGTCATCGTGTGCTGACTCAGCGTTACACGCACGGACAAGTTTGGAAGTCTCCTTAGGGTAAGGGATGCATCAGGGGTGTACTGGGTGTGGCAGTTGTTTACGATGTGTGCACACTGCCCCTGTCGATGTTTGGTTCCTCTGCAGACATGTCACATCACCATGGGACACATGACATGCAGCTGGGTACACCTGAATAGATGGTCAGACTTGTTGACAGTCATCTGTGATGGGATTGTGGATTGTGATGATGGCATCAATGTGTGTTACACTGGCCTCTGACACATACGGTTTGCATTGGCTTGACATGGTGTGGGACTTCCACATCAGAGGATCAATGGTGTATGGCAGCCTCTCCGTGAGCAGCAGGGGGTGTTTAGCTGTTAGCCGACACTTGTGTGCCAGTGCCATGGCTATCACGCATTTGTGCTGCAGAAGGGGGTTTCCAGTGTTGGACCCACATGTTACTCCACATGACCTGTTCATGTGTACTCCGAGTTGCCTCTGCATTCCCGAATACATGAATAATAAAGCTGTCCCTATGCCTCAAAGGTGCCTCTTCTCAGTCAATGCTGGTGTGTTGCCATGGTGCATCCGGCATGTCTGGCATGGATTTCCGTGATAGTGGCTATGTGTCTATGTGTAGAGTAGCAAGATGCTAGCTGTTTGTGTGGTATTAGACTGTGTATTGTGCATGATGTCCATGACTGTGTGGGTATTGTGACATGTGCCATCCCCATGCAACCAACGTTGGCCAGGCCACCATTCTCTGCATCCACCTGACTCAAGCTTGCAGGACATGGTTCTGCAACCTGTCCACACATACCTGGGTGCCCCACAGGACACTCCACATGATCCCTGACCTCTGCGCATGGCTGTCGCTGTACTCAATATGTCTGTCGGCACGGTTGTGCGGCCAACCCCTCAGCTGGTTGGGCCCATCACGGGTGTGTATGGTGCTCCATGTCTGTCTTGCCTAATACAATGTGACCCATGTGTGTCCTGTGCCAGACTCAGGCCCCAGGGTGTCGATGGTTGAAGTCAAATGAGAACTCAGGCATGGTTAGACTTTACAAGACACATGTAAGGTAATAATGCAAAATGTAGGCATCTTCTCTTTATGGTGTAACTTTTTATTTTGGTTGGGGTATGTGGGGGGGGGGGGTATGACATGAGGGGCTTTCCGGGTGTGTGGAATCCAAAGTTCACTAGGGGAGTTGGTGTCCTTGCCATTGGAAATCCTCAGAGTCCATGCCACAGTCTTTGTCAACATTGGTCAGACAGTGACCAGCAAGTCCATGTGGCAGAGAATGTCTTTTGCTGCTGTGCTGCTGTTGGTCCAGTGGGCCAGGTGCCAGGCCAGGTGTCCTGGGAGATGGTGCTGTTGCGCTGACCCTCACGGTCTTTTCCGTGGACGACCCGCCCTCCTGCGGGGACCCCCGAAGCAGGCCGTGACGATGTTTGGGATGCTCCGTCGGATGTCTCCTCCTCCTCCTCATCCCTCCCTGTGGGTGGTGATGTTCTACGCCTGGTGGCACAGGGAGGGTTGCCCATGTTGTCGGCTATCCGACGGAGTGTACTGTGAATTCCCGTGAACACCGTCACAAACTCAGCATGTCTGTCCTCCATCCGCCCTTGGTGTCGCAGTAGACAGGCATGTTGCTCCGCATGTTGCTGGGCCTGCTGGGTCTTGATCTCCTCGAGGATGGACACAACCTGGGCCATGCCCGTGGTGTCCTGCCGGTATGTGTCCAGGATGTTTCTGACATGAGAATATACCAGTTCCGCAGCCAACCGGTCAGGCTCGCGCCTCTGCCGTCCTCCACTCCCACCACCCCTGCCCACTTGCACCTGGCCTGCCCTTGTGGGCACATCGGGTCTCCGGGACCCCTGAGGGGTCGCCTGCCTCCTCCTGGGTGCCTGGTACACCGTGTCCCTCCTGGCCAGCCTGGCTGCATTGTGGTGGTGGGGCAGGGATCCTGGGTGTCTCCTGGGATGTGGCAGGAGTGGGGGTGGTGGTTGGCCCAGTTGTACCTGACACAGGTGCTGCAGGTGGTTGGACACCAGAGGGGCCAGGTTGGTCGGGGTCGGGTTCGTCCACAGAGTGGTGAGAGTCGTCGCTGCAGGTGGGTCCGTCATCCCGCTGAGCCGGGTCCTGTGAGTCTTCCCCCCCAGTGTTGGGGGGTGATCCACGACGTTGAGCTGTGTGTGAGAGAGACAATGTTAATTTTGTTCCATGCAACATCCATGTTTCATTCGTTTCTAAGTTGGCACATTTCCTCTGGGAATTTGGATATGTCTTGCATTCCACTCACAGTGCACTTGTGCATGGGTATGTCCCTTGGCCACAGCTTTTGCGACTTTACCTATGTGTGGCACAGTCTTACTTGCTGCGTCAATTGTGACTGCAGTCAGCAGTGGAGTGAGCAGGTGTGGCGAGCCATGCATTGGCGCCTTCCGTGTTGCACTGTACGTGGGCACATGGAGTTGTTCCACACACTTCTATGATGCAGGTAGCTGGCGTTGTGCTCGTGCACAGGTTGAGACATGGCCCTGTGTTTTGCCATGGAGAAGAGGGGGGGTTCAGGCACTGGCCACCCTTGTCTACATGCACGCAGTCCACCTGCTGACGAGCAGACATTCCCACACCCCCCAAGGCTGAATTGGTCTCCCTGTGTGTCCCTTTCTCACTCCCTCTCTGTCCCCCTCTCCCTCCCTCTTTGTGTCAGCCTCCTCCCTCTGTCAGTCTCCCTGTGTCTCCCTCCCTCTCTCTCCCCCTCTCCCTCCCTCTGTGTGTCACCCTCTGTCACCTCAGCCCAGCTTCCTAGGCACACACTTTTAGCAGATCTTTGAATGGCCCTTGGCTTGTTGATGTGAGTTTGTTTCTGATCGCCAGGCACCCATTGGGTGTAGTGTCTGCGCTGCTGCTGTGGTGGTGTGTGCTGCCACTCTTTCACAGTGTTGGCTGTTCATTAGCTGCTGTCATGTGCAAAAACGTGCCGTCACCCCCATGTGTTAATGCAAGGCGTCCGCCATTTGCTGGCAAGTCTTTCCTGTGTGGGGACACACTGTTTGTCTGGCTGTGACCTAGGCCATATGGGCAGGGGGCATTGTTGTCTGCTTCTGAGTTGCACTATGTGATTTTTGGGGCCCACACTCCCGCCATCCGGCTTACCGTGTCTTGTGTTGGTGTTTTCTGTGGCCTGTGACTTTGCACTGTCCAGCTGGGTGCATTGGGCATGGTGGCGCCAGTGGCATGTGCGTGTTCATGGAGTGTGGTTGAGTCATGCGATAGCTTGGGGTGGTTGTGTACCTGTTTGTGAGTTTGGTTGTGGATGACGTTCCCCCCATGTGAGGTGAGTTGTTTGTGTACTCACCCGGGTTTCGGAGTCCTTCTAATCTGTCCACTGACACCACCGGCAGTATGGCCATCACCCTCTCCTCCCAGGGATGGTAGTGTACGGGTCTGCGGGGCGTCCCTCCTCCAGTGACGTTGGCCTGGTTGTGGTCGTCGGTCATTTTGGCTCGGACCCTCCTCCGCAGATCGTACCACCTGGCTTGGCATTCATGCCTGGTCCTTCTGGTGGCCGCAACAGCATTCACAGCATCGACAATCCTCTGCCACATGGCTGTTTTTTCGGACATGCTGGTCTGTCTGACCAATGTTCCAAAGAGGTGTGGCTCGACTCTGAGGATTTCGTCGACAAGGACCTCCAACTCTCGGCTAGTGATCTTTGGATTCTTGTTAGTGGGCATGGTGAGGGGTGTGGGTGTGGATGGTTGGGGGGATGTGGATGGTTGTGGGTGTGTGGGTGTGGTTGTGCAGGTGTGTGTGTGAATGTGATGAGGGGGTGTTTTTGAAGGTGTGTGTGTGAAGGTGTGCAAGTGTAAGGTGTAGTAAAGGTTCAAGTATGGTGCTGTAGGTTGTCTGTGGGGTCTGGCAGCAGTGAGTCTGTTGCAAAGGCTCATGGTTTGTGTGTGTGGGCCCTTTTTATTGGTCCATTGGTGGGTGTGGCTGTGTTTGAACTTTGGGTGGGTGTGTTATAAGGCGTGGTTGTGTTTTGGGCCTCTGTTTTGGATTTTGGCAGTTGCAGGTCAGTGAATGTGTTGTTTTTGTGCTTGTTGGACATGTTTTGTGGCTTTGTGCCATTCGAATGGTGTATTCTTGTGTTGTTTTGCTTTGTCCTGGTTGTCTACGTGCGTTTTTAGCGTGAGTACGGTGTGTACTTGGGGAATTTTGTTGTACAGTGCTGTCCTTGTGTCTGGCTTGGTACGACTCGTACATGCGCGATGTTGTGTGAAGGTGCTGGTGTTGGGGCCTGGGGTGCGCTCCGTACTTAGAATGTTGGGGTGGGGTACGCTCCATACGTACGCGGGTGAGGGTACCTGTCGTACATACACGGTTGGGGTGGGGGTACGGTCCGTACATACACTGTTGGGGTGGGGGTCCGCTCCATACGTACGCGGGTGAGGGTACGGGTCGTACATACACGGTTGGGGTAGGGGTACGCTCCATACGTACGCGGGTGAGGGTACGGGTCGTACATACACGGTTGGGGTGGGGGTACGGTCCGTACATACACGGATGGGATGGGGATACGCTCCATGCATACGCGGGTGAGGGTACGGGTCGTACATACACGGTTGGGGTGGGGGTACGGTCCGTACATGCACGATTGGGGTGGGGGTGCGCTCCATACGTACGCGGGTGAGGGTATGGGTCGTACATACAGGGTTGGGGTGGGCGTACGGTCCGTACATGCACAGTTGGGGTGGGGGTGCGCTCCATACGTACGTGGGTGAGGGTACGGGTCGTACATACAGGGTTGGGGTGGAGGTACGGTCTGTACATGCACGGTTGGGGTGGGGGTACGGTCCATACATACACGGTTGGGGTGGGGGTGCGCTCCATACATACGCGGGTGAGGGTACGGGTCGTACATACAGGGTTGGGTTGGGGGTACGGTCCGTACATACACGGTTGGGGTGGGGGTACGCTCCATGCATACGCGGGTGAGGGTACGGGTCATACATACACGGTTGGGGTGGGGGTACGGTCCGTACATACACGGTTGGGGTGGGGGTGCGCTCCATACATACGCGGCTGAGGGTACGGGTCGTACATACACTGTTGGGGTGGGGGTACGCTCCATACGTAAGCGGGTGAGGGTACGGGTCGTACATACAGTGTTGGGGTGGGCGTATGGTCCGTACATGCATGGTTGGGGTGGGGGTGCGCTCCATACGTACGTGGGTGAGGGTATGGGTCATACATACAGGGTTGGGGTGGGGGTACGGTCCGTACATGCACGGTTGGGGTGGGGGTACGGTCTGTACATACACGGTTGGGGTGGGGGTGCGCTCCATACATACGCGGGTGAGGGTACGGGTGGTACATACAGGGTTGGGGTGGGGGTACGGTCCGTACATGCACGGTTGAGGTGGGGGTGCGCTCCATACGTACGCGGGTGAGGGTACGGGTCGTACATACAGGGTTGGGGTGGGGGTATGGTCCGTACATGCACAGTTGGGGTGGGGGTACGGTCCGTACATACATGGTTGGGGTGGGGGTACGGTCTGTACATACACGGTTGGGGTGGGGGTGCGCTCCATACGTACGCTGGTGAGGGTACGGGTCGTACATACACGGTTGGGGTGGGGGTACGGTCCGTACATACACGGTTGGGGTGGGGGTACGCTCCATGCATACGCGGGTGAGGGTACGGGTCGTACATACACGGTTGGGGTGGGGGTACGGTCCGTACATACACGGTTGGGGTGGGGGTGCGCTCCATACGTACGCGGGTGAGGGTACGGGTCGTACATACACTGTTGGGGTGGGGGTACGCTCCATACATATGCGGGTGAGGGTACGGGTCGTACATACACGGTTGGGGTGGGGGTACAGTCCGTACATACACGGTTGGGGTGGGGGTACGCTCCATGCATACGCGGGTGACGGTACGTGTCGTACATACACGGTTGGGGTGGGGGTACGGTCCGTACATACATGGTTGGGGTGGGGGTGCGCTCCATACGTACGCGGGTGAGGGTACGGGTCGTACATATACGGTTGGGGTGGGGGTACGCTCCATACATTCACGGGTGGGGATTCGACTCGTACATAGGAGGGCTGGGGGAGTGTTGGGCGCGTATGCGGGCACATGTCTCCATGGTTACTATGTGAGTTCGGTGCGGAAGGTGTTTTTTCCATACGGTTGTAACATCGGACGCACGGGATGGATCGTACTTCCGCGGTGGAAGGACTTCACTTTTCACATTTGTACGGTAAATCGTCCGAGGACGTGTCGGACACATTTTCCGACCTGAGGACGTGTGGGGAATAATTCCCAATGCGATTCGTATGGTCTTTTTCCCACGCGAATCGTAGTTGGCAGTTTGTACGGCACTTGTACGATTCGTACGGTAAAAAGACCGGATACGAGTCGTACGGGGATTTTTTTTACAGGATCGTAATTGGCACCTGAGTGTGCACCACCTCTTTGTGGCTAACAGCTAGTCTGTCTGATGATGGCCTCTTTGCCTCTGTGCCCACATCTGTAATACCATGCAAGCACACAGGGTTCTGTCATTTATAATGGTCACAACCTCGTGAAAATGAGAACACGCACCCTTGAGATCCTGCCTTGAGATCATCTTACCAAAGGGATTAGACACACGTCTACGATCCCTTCTGGCATACAATGGGTTCCCAGGCTGCAAAAACCAAGAGCACAAGCCCGATGCTTCCCAGCGGCACATTCGATAGTAACCCAGAATCACATGTTTTACCAAACTGGAGGTCTACCCTGCCTAGTAGGTACGTGTTCTGTTCAAGAGGGTTACAGACAGAGAGGAAAAAAAGAGGGTAAAATCCCTCAATGGCAATCCTATAGCTCTTGCTTGAAGATGAAGATCATAGTGAAGTGATTAGCGAGGCACAAAGGATACTAGAACCAAGAAAGGAAATCTAGAAGTAGAACCCAGTAGAAGTTCCACCTGCTAGAGGCAAAAATCCGAGACAAAAATAGAAGCAACAGGGAGAAGAATGTGATGCAAAATAACGGAACAAATAAGCACAAAGAAATTACTAATTTAAAATTATTTAAACAGGAGAATTTGAGGAAAAGGCTCAATTTCACCTTGGATTGGAAACTTTTGAAAACCATTGTATGGATAGACCACCGTCTTGGAAGGTTAGCTTATAAGACTTGTCCACGCCCCTTTCCAGAGAATCTTCCTTCCTTTGGTACATTAAGAAGATGCCTAAGTTTCACATCCTTGACCCAGTGCTGAATTACACAGCTCAACCATCGCCTTTTATGTTTAGCTTTCGAAGTACCTTGTGGCTCACCCAGGTGACCGTTGGAGAGGTCCAGGTGATGCGTATGTTCAGCCGTGTGCTGGGAAGGCATGTGTCTACATGCTGCCAAGCAGTACGTGGAGCACTTCTTCCTCTCCTGAACACAGGCGGGCTCTTGTAAATTATTGACACTGCTCTTAGTAAACATCTAGACTTTGTAGGCGTTCCCCATGAGGTTGATAGTTTTTGTTTTTACTAGCTTTTGATAGAACAAGTGACCTCACCCTCCTGCACGGACTGGCCCCAGAGCACTCGGGCGCTCACTCACAAATTCTGCAGATCAGACCATCTATCCTAGAAGCTCCAAAAAGCAAGACTGTAAACTTCAGAATCCACCCAAGGGCACCAGTTGTTGCATCAGTAGAACAGCTCAAATGTTTTCCAAGGGTAAAATATGTATGTTATGGCACCTACCAATTGAAAGAACCGAATGTTCTTTACATAGATTATACAGACCCACCTTTTTTTAATCCAGCAGCACATATTGAGTCGGCGTGAGGCCCTTGGCTAGGTAGTTTGCTGGGCTCCATATTATGATGTATATCACACAACCCTACAGAACTAAATTTTTCGATGAAAGTTCTCTCAATTATACAAATCAATGGTGCAGTCGATATCCTCTTCAAATCCAAATACATGGTACAGTTTCCATCCTCTTTAGCCCTCAATAAATGGTGCAGCCGGTGAGCAGTCTAAATATCGAAACTTTAATTTTGACCTACAATAATATCGAGTTTAGAATATCGAAGGGACAGAATATCGATGTCAAGAATATTTATGGACAGAATATCGACCCTAAGGTAAGTAATATCGATTTTATTTATATCGATGTTAGTAATATCGAAATTAGTAATATCAATATGAAATATATCGATGTTACTAATATCCATGTCACTAATATCTATATTTATAATATTACTATGTGTTTTATTATGTATTTAATATGTATGTGATAATTATTTTTTGTTAAGTGTTCTACTGGTTTAAAAATATATGTATACAATTTTTATATGTTAATAATGGGTTTTTTAAGTTAATTTTGTGTTTTAGTACTGTAGCGGGAATAGGGTGGGAAGTAATTTAATTATATGAATTTAAATATACATTTTTGGGAATTATAAATTAATTTAAAATAATTTTAGCGTTTAAATTCTGTAGCGGGTTGTGGGTTTATAGGGGAACAGGGTGGGAAGTAATTTAACTATATGAAATTAATTATAAATTATTATGAATTCTAAAATAATTTAAAATAATTTTTGCGTTTAAATTCGTTAGCGGGTTGTGGGTTTATAGGGGAATAGGGTGGGAAGTAATTTAATTGTAATTAAGTCATATTTTTATTTATTTATTGGTATTGATAATGATATTATTGTTAATTAAGTATTCATTAGTAATTAATTATTATTAATTGGTAATTAGTTTTTATTAATTGATTAATTGATAATTATGTTAACTGTATTAGTTTATTATTTGAGTGTTTTGTGTGTTTATAGGGGAATTGTGTTGGAAGTAATTGAAATCTAATTAAGTAATTATTAAATTTGTTTTTGGGTATTGATAATTAATTAATTGGAGATTAATTATTAATTGGTAAATATTTAAAATTATAATAATTCGTTATGATTTTTTTTTATTGTTGATTAATAATCAATTGGTAATTAAATATGTTTACATATTATTTAATGATATTTCTAATTAATATACTAATAAGAAATTAATAATTGGTAAATAATGTATAATAATTAATAATTTGTGTATGAAAAATATGTAATTGATTAATATTTTTTAATTGGTAATTAGTGTTTGATAATTATTTTTTGGTCTAAAAAATGTAATTGTTCAATATTTTTTAATTGGTAATTAATCATTAATTATTATTTATTGGTATTTATTAATAATTTATTGCTAATTAATTATTTATTGGTAGTTATGTTTTTAAGAAATATCTATTGGTATTTGTAAGTAATTTTGAGTTATTTAATAATTAAATTATTAATTATTTTAAAGAATTATTTTATTTATAAGTATGATATTTTTAACTTCTAAACTATCCAACACTTGCCCTACTGTTGCACTCTCTGGAGTTAGAATAGTAATTTTTACCCCTACGCAATCCAACACTTTCCCTGCTGTTGTACTCTCTGGAGTTGGAATAGTAATTTTTACCCCTACGCTATCCAACACTTTCCCTACTGTTGCACTCTCTGGAGTCGGAATAGTAATTTTTACCCCTACGCTATCCAACACTTTCCCTGCTGTTGCACTCTCTGGAGTTGGAATAGTAATTTTTACCCCTACGCTATCCAACACTTTCCCTACTGTTGCACTCTCTGGATTTGGAATAGTAATTTTTACCCCTACGCTATCCAACACTTTCCCTGCTGTTGCACTCTCTGGAGTTGGAATAGTAATTTTTACCCCTACGCTATCCAACACTTTCCCTACTGTTGCACTCTCTGGAGTTGGAATAGTAATTTTTACCCCTACACTATCCAACACTTTCCTTACTGTTGCACTCTCTGGAGTTGGAATAGTAATTTTTACCCCTACGCTATCCAACACTTTCCCTGCTGTTGCACTCTCTGGAGTTGGAATAGTAATGTTTACCCCTACGCTATCCAACACTTTCCCTGCTGCTGCACTGTCTGGAGTTGGAATAGTAATTTTTACCCCTACGCTATCCAACACTTTCCCTACTGTTGCAGTCTTTGTAGTTGGAATAGTAATTTTTACCCCTACGCTATCCAACACTTTCCTTACTGTTGCACTCTCGGGAGTTGGAATAGTAATTTTTACCCCTACGCTATCCAACACTTTCCCTACTGTTGCACTCTCTGGAGTTAGAATAGTAATTTTTACCCCTACGCAATCCAACACTTTCCCTACTCTTGCACTCTTTGGAGTTGGAATAGTAATTTTTACCCCTACGCTATCCAACACTTTCCCTGCTGTTGCACTCTCTGGAGTTGGAATAGTAATTTTTACCCCTACGCTATCCAACACTTTCCCTACTGTTGCTCTCTCTGGAGTTGGAATAGTAATTTTTACCCCTACGCTATCCAACACTTTCCCTACTGTTGCACTCTCTGAAGTTGGAATAGTAATTTTTACCCCTACGCTATCCAACACTTTCCCTACTGTTCCACTCTCTGGAGTGGGAATAGTAATTTTTACCCTTACGCTATCCAACATTTTCCTTTCTGTGGTTTTTTTTGGAGCTGGAGTAGTAGTTTTGTTGTCTCTGCTATTTATTATTTTTTTTATTATTTTAGCTAATGTAGTATATAATTAATTTTAACAATATTAAAATTAAATGTAATAGTTTTAATTTGTTATACATAATTATTTAATTTTTATTTATGTTATTGTTTTATGTGTGTAATGTTTTTGCAATTGTTAACATTTTTAAATAATGTATAATTTATTAAAATAATTATTAAAACATTATTAAGTAAGTATAAATATTATATATTTTAGTGCCGATTCTGATCCTGGAAAAACCGGGTACGAACCGTCGGTCGGAGCGTTTTCTCCGTCCGACTCGTACCCGGGAAAAAAACATTACAAACATGGAAGTACGATTCGCACGGAAACACCATTTCCGTACGAGTGTTACAAAACACCAACCGACGAAAATATACATACAAATGTGATCCGGGGAAAGCGCCGACGTGACGTCGGGACGCTTTCAGGCAGCGTTTCACGAACCAGGAAGTACGAACCGCACCGATGTCACCCGCACGGATAAAATTCTCCGCCTGCCAAAAACTGCCAGGAAATCAGGATGACGCGCGCAAGGAGCACCTGTACGCGACGGACAGCCATGGACCCGAACCTACGTGTCATCCCAGCCCTCATAGCAGTCCACCTGCTCTACAGGAACCGACGCAGACGCCGCAGAAGGTCAGAACAACACCCAGGGGCAAAGGGGGGGGCAAAGGGGGGGGACAGGGGCAGGGCACAAAACCCCCACCCAAGTCACAAATCATACATGCCCTGGACATACCTGACCTTCAGGGCCTGGTCACTATGAGGGGGTGGGGCGTGTCCAGCAACGGAAGTGGATGTACACGCGAACCGGCAACACAACAAGTCCGGTACGTACCGTACCCACGCCTTAAGAGCGTGGGTACGAGTCGTACCACGCCCACCCCTACGTCACCCCAATAATGGCGGTACGACCCATACCCATGTTCCAAAGGCCTGGGTACGGGCCGCACCCCCACACGTGCATGTACGGCGCGTACCAACACCCCAACAGTGCATGTATGGACTGTACCCCCACCCGTGTATGTAGGGACCGTACCCACACCCGCGTACGTATGGAGCGTACCCCAACAGTGTATGTATGGACCGTACCCCCACCCGTGTATGCATGGAGCGTACCCAGACCCGCGTATGTTCGGAGCGTACCCCCACCCGTGTATGTATGGACCGTACCCAAACCTGCGTACGTATGGAGCGTACCCCCACCCCAACAGTGTATGTACGGACCGTACCCCCACCCGTGTATGCATGGAGCGTACCCACACCCGCGTACGTATGGAGCGTACCCCCACCCCAACAGTGTATGTACAGACCGTACCCCCACCCGTGAATGCATGGAGCGTACCCAGACCCGCGTATGTTCGGAGCATACCCCCACCCGTGTATGTACGGACCGTACCCACACCCGCGAACGTATGGAGCGTACCCCCACCCCAACAGTGTATGTATGGACCGTACCCCCACCTGTGTATGCATGGAGCGTACCCACACCCGCGTACGTATGGAGCTTACCCCCACCCCAACAGTGTATGTACGGACCGTACCCCCACCCGTGTATGCATGGAGCGTACCCAGACCCGCGTATGTTCGGAGCGTACCCCCACCCATGTATGCATGGAGCGTACCCAGACCCGCGTATGTTCGGAGCGTACCCCCACCCATGTATGTACGGACCGTACCCCCACCCGTGTATGCATGGAGCGTACCCAGACCCGCGTATGTTCGCAGCGTACCACCACCCGTGTATGTACGGACCGTATCCACACCCGTGTACGTATGGAGCGTACCCCCACCCCAACAGTGTATGTATGGAACGTACCCCCACCTGTGTATGCATGGAGCATACCCACACCCGTGTACGTATGGAGCTTACCCCCACCCCAACAGTGTATGTACGGACCGTACCCCCACCCGTGTATGCATGGAGCGTACCCAGACCCGCGTATGTTCGGAGCGTACCCTCACCCGTGTATGTACGGACCGTACCCCCACCCGTGTATGCATGGAGCGTACCCAGACCCGCGTATGTTCGGAGAGTACCCCCACCCATGTATGTACGGACCGTACCCACACCCGCGTACGTATGGAGCGTACCCCCACCCCAACAGTGTATGTATGGAGCGTACCCCCACCCCAACAGTGTATGTACGGACCGTACCCCCACCCGTGTATGTATGGAGCGTACATGGCCAGACACAGGAGGGGTGTGTGCAGAGTCCTCCCAGCAGTGCCCAGACATAGGAGGGGTGTGTGCAGAGTCCTCCCAGCAGTGCCCAGACATAGGAGGGGTGTGTGCAGAGTCCTCCCAGCAGTGCCCAGACGCAGGAGGGGTGTGTGCAGAGTCCTCCCAGCAGTGCCCAGACGCAGGAGGGGTGTGTGCAGAGTCCTCCCAGCAGTGCCCAGACACAGGAGGGGTGTGTGCCTATCATTCCCAGCAGTGCCCAGACGCAGGAGGGGTGTGTGCAAAGTCCTCCCAGCAGTGCCCAGACACAGGAGGGGTGTGTGCAGAGTCCTCCCAGCAGTGCCCAGACACAGGAGGGGTGGGTGCAGAGTCCTCCCAGCAGTGCCCAGACGCAGGAGGGGTGTGTGCAGAGTCCTCCCAGCAGTGCCCAGACACAGGAGGGGTGTGTGCCTATCATTCCCAGCAGTGGCCAGACGCAGGAGGAGTGTGTGCAGAGTCCTCCCAGCAGTGCCCAGACACAGGAGGGGTGTGTGCCTATCATCCCCAGCAGTGCCCAGACGCAGGAGGGGTGTGTGCAGAGTCCTCCCAGCAGTGCCTAGACACAGGAGGGGTGTGTGCAGAGTCCTCCCAGCAGTGCCCAGACGCAGGAGGGGTGTGTGCAGAGTCCTCCCAGCAGTGCCCAGACGCAGGAGGAGTGTGTGCAGAGTCCTCCCAGCAGTGCCCAGACACAGGAGGGGTGTGTGCCTATCATTCCCAGCAGTGCCCAGACACAGGAGGGGTGTGTGCAGAGTCCTCCCAGCAGTGCCCAGACACAGGAGGGGTGGGTGCAGAGTCCTCCCAGCAGTGCCCAGACGCAGGAGGGGTGTGTGCAGAGTCCTCCCAGCAGTGCCCAGACACAGGAGGGGTGTGTGCCTATCATTCCCAGCAGGGCCCAGACACAGGAGGGGTGTGTGCCTATAATTCCCAGCAGTGCCCAGACACAGGAGGGGTGTGTGCAGAGTCCTCCCAGCAGTGCCCAGATGCAGGAGGGGTGTGTGCAGAGTCCTCCCAGCAGTGCCCAGACATAGGAGGGGTGTGTGCAGAGTCCTCCCAGCAGTGCCCAGACACAGGAGGGGTGTGTGCAGAGTCCTCCCAGCAGTGCCCAGACACAGGAGGGGTGTGTGCAGAGTCCTCCCAGCAGTGCCCAGACGCAGGAGGGGTGTGTGCAGAGTCCTCCCAGCAGTGCCCAGACACAGGAGGGGTGTGTGCCTATCATTCTCAGCAGTGCCCAGACACAGGAGGGGTGTGTGCAGAGTCCTCCCAGCAGTGACCAGACACAGGAGGGGTGGGAGCAGAGTCCTCCCAGCAGTGCCCAGACGCAGGAGGGGTGTGTGCAGAGTCCTCCCAGCAGTGCCCAGACACAGGAGGGGTGTGTGCCTATCATTCCCAGCAGGGCCCAGACACAGGAGAGGTGTGTGCCTATCATACCCAGCAGTGCCCAGACACAGGAGGGGTGTGTGCAGAGTCCTCCCAGCAGTGCCCAGACGCAGGAGGGGTGTGTGCAGAGTCCTCCTAGCAGTGCCCAGACGCAGGAGGGGTGTGTGCAGAGTCCTCCCAGCAGTGCACAGACACAGGAGGGGTGTGTGCAGAGTCCTCCCAGCAGTGCCCAGACATAGGAGGGGTGTGTGCAGAGTCCTCCCAGCAGTGCCCAGACGCAGGAGGGGTGTGTGCAGAGTCCTCCCAGCAGTGCCCAGGTGCAGGAGGGGTGTGTGCAGAGTCCTCCCAGCAGTTCCCAGACACAGGAGGGGTGTGTGCCTATCATTCCCAGCAGTGCCCAGACGCAGGAGGGGTGCGTGCAGAGTCCTCCCAGCAGTGCCCAGACACAGGAGGGGTGTGTGCAGAGTCCTCCCAGCAGTGCCCAGACACAGGAGGGGTGGGTGCAGAGTCCTCCCAGCAGTGCCCAGACGCAGGAGGGGTGTGTGCAGAGTCCTCCCAGCAGTGCCCAGACACAGGAGGGGTGTGTGCCTATCATTCCCAGCAGTGCCCAGACACAGGAGGGGTGTGTGCAGAGTCCTCCCAGCAGTGCCCAGACGCAGGAGGAGTGTGTGCGGAGTCCTCCCAGCAGTGCCCAGACATAGGAGGGGTGTGTGCAGAGTCCTCCCAGCAGTGCCCAGACACAGGAGGGGTGTGTGCAGAGTCCTCCCAGCAGTGCCCAGACGCAGGAGGGGTGTGTGCAGAGTCCTCCCAGCAGTGCCCAGACACAGGAGGGGTGTGTGCCTATCATTCCCAGCAGTGCCCAGACGCAGGAGGGGTGTGTGTAGAGTCCTCCCAGCAGTGCCCAGACACAGAAGGGGTGTGTGCAGAGTCCTCCTAGCAGTGACCAGACACAGGAGGGGTGGGTGCAGAGTCCTCCCAGCAGTGCCCAGACGCAGGAGGGGTGTGTGCAGAGTCCTCCCAGCAGTGCCCAGACACAGGAGGGGTGTGTGCCTATCATTCCCAGCAGGGCCCAGACACAGGAGAGGTGTGTGCCTATCATTCCCAGCAGTGCCCAGACACAGGAGGGGTGTGTGCAGAGTCCTCCCAGCAGTGCCCAGACGCAGGAGGGGTGTGTGCAGAGTCCTCCCAGCAGTGCCCAGACACAGGAGGGGTGTGTGCAGAGTCCTCCCAGCAGTGCCCAGACACAGGAGGGGTGGGTGCAGAGTCCACCCAGCAGTGCCCAGACGCAGGAGGGGTGTGTGCAGAGTCCTCCCAGCAGTGCCCAGACACAGGAGGGGTGTGCGCCTATCATTCCCAGCAGGGCCCAGACACAGGAGGGGTGTGTGCCTATCATTCCCAGCAGGGCCCAGACACAGGAGGGGGGTGTGCAGAGTCCTCCCAGCAGTGTCCAGACGCATGAGGGGTGTGTGCAGAGTCCTCCCAGCAGTGGCCAGACACAGGAGGGTTGGGTGCAGAGTCCTCCCAGCAGTGCCCAGACGCAGGAGGGGTGGGTGCAGAGGCCCCCAGCAGTGCCCATGGAAAGAAAAAGGGTGCAGTACCCACAGATCCAATTGCCACAATTGTCAGTCAGGTGCACAAAGACCCTGCAGTACATGTAACACATGTGTGCGAGGCTGGGAGTACACATATGCATACTGCCTAAAAGGGAACATGTCCACATGAAGTCATGTCAACAGACTACATACACAAGTACAGTGATCACCAAGGATGCCACGAATGATGCAGGTGGAGACATCGCTCTGCATGCATGGCCAAAGTTGAAGGGGTCCATCACACACCCAGCTAATGTAGACACAGCTCAGCGCAACATATTGGAAACACCCTGCAGGGAAGATGTCAGGGTACACAGAGGAAGGAACACACCTTGGGACAATTTCACCATGTAGTAACTGCTTAAATGAACAAAGAAACTTAGCTAACACCTTGTGATGGCACACAGATACCAGGGTCCCCCCTATGACCAGCACACCACTACATTTCCCACACACCCAACACATGATCACCACCCAAAATCATGGAGCAGCCCCACCAACAGCAATACCACAAAAGCAGTAGTGTGCGAAGGAAAAAAAAATGGCTTTATTCAGCAGTATCAAAAAATCTTTGTGTGGATAAAGTTCAATATTTACAAAGCCCATAGGGCAGTCCTTTAGTCACAGCTGGATGGGGGACACAGTGGGACGCGTGTCCCCTAGCTTGCCTGCACAGTTCAGACCACCCTGTCTTCCACAGGGGGGGGCATCATGTGGGGGGGAAGGACCAGGCACCGCAGGGACAGGAGGGGCAAGGGCAGGCGCTGTGGGTGCAGGGACGGAGGACTCCACCACAGGGGGTGGGGCAGCGCCAAAGGAGGTGGTGAGGATGGCGCTGCACACGTCAGCAAGGTCCCCCAGCATATCCCCTGCACCCGAAGGAACCACAGGCCCCAAGGAGGGGGGGGGGCAGAGGAATGGGTCGCAGCGCCACTGGGGGAGGGTGTGGACAGGGGGGGGCACTCAACTTCCCTGGCGGGGGATTCCTTTGCCCGCTTGCTGGGTGGTGTCACTGTTGGGCTCAGGGACAGAGCGGCCATGAAGGAATCTTTGCTGGATTTGTGGCCAGGAGAGCTGAGGGGAGTGGATTTGGAGGGAGTGGATTTTGCGGAATGCGGACTCCCACTCTGGCTGCGTGACTTACGTTTGCCCCCCGACCCAGTGGGTGCGCCTACCTCACCCTGTGTGTGCGTGCCAGGAGGTGTGCGCTTGCCCTGCCCTGCTGGTGTGGTGCCTGTGTCTGGTGGGGTGCGTGCATGCTGACGTCTGGGTGTACGTGGGACAGGCATGGGAGTGGGAAGTGTGGATGGGGCAGGGTTGGGGGTAGGACGTAGCGCTGCAGGAGACCCACTGCTGCAGTCAGTGTCGAGTCTATGGACCTCAGCAAGTTGCGTTGGTCAGACTGCGCGGCTGAAATGCCCTCCAAGTATGCCTCCATCTGGTTCAGCACTTGGCTGTGGCCATGGAGGACATTAAGCGTCGCAGTCTGACCAACCCGCAACTGCCACAGGATGTCCACAGACTCGGCATTGGTTGCAGCAGTGGAGACAGGGGCAGGGGGTGCGGTGCCTGGCAAGAAGGAGACACGTGCTGACCGAGCACGGCGGGAAGGGACACGAGCAAGTGGGAGGCCGGTGATCGGAATGGAGGGGGCGACTAGTGATGGAGTGCTGGTGTCAGCTGTGGGACCAGCCACCGCCCCCTCAGAGTGCTCAGCCTCGGACCCGTCTGCGTCATAGTCGGTGGTGGATTGACTGGACAGGTCCTCCGCTGCACTTCCGTCGGCCTCCGTGCCACTCAATGTGCCAGACATCTCTGCACTGCTGGCACTGGTGCTCGCTCCCACCGCACGGTCCGTGCCAGTGTCTCCCTCGGTGTCCCACGATGATGCTGTGAGCAAGGTGAAGAGACAGGAAATAATCAGACACCTGTATACATATGTCACATGATTAAAATCCACATAGGTCACAGTGCATAGCCTGAAAAGCAACATGAGTAACATCTACAATACAAGGCACATATGTAGGCCCTGCAACACACAGTTGGTTGACCCACCATGCCACTGAACAACTATGGAGAGCATGACACAATAGCAAATAACATGATATGGATTTGGACAGAGGAGCAAGGCACTGGGGACAATCCAGCACAGCATCTGCAGCACACAGCGTTGGCGTAAAAAGGGATGAGCAGGAACCATGTCTATTAACTGTAGGCACATGCTGCAAAGGCAATACTTAAAAACATGTCCAACATTAATGGGTCACTGCACCTTGAGTGTATGTCCAGACAAACATCACACACTGGCCAGACCTAGCAAGGAGACTTCAGGTCTAGACATGTAGGCCTTGCCCGCACCAACCACCCCCTACACGAGACACTTTATTGAGACACAGGAAGCACTTACATCTCTTAGTCTGGAATAAAAACACATGGCCTGCAAGAAATCCAGATTGGACACCAAATACCCCTGGTGCGCCGGTACAAATACATCATCTACAAATGGCCATCATCAGATCATTTCACCAAGACACACAGGCACTGGCCCCCGTGAGTATGTACAAGGGACATTTGGTCAGCCTGTACTGTGGACACATGTAGCAGAGTTTACGTAGACACAAATGGTGCCAGGGTACAATGGCACAGAGCACAACCTATGCTGTAGACACAGAGATTGTCGAAATTTTTGGATTACACACATGATACCTAGGAAAAGATGCCCCAGGGGACAGTAGTGGCCACACTACTCCATGGTCCTGAATGGTAATGACTGCAACACAAGCCACCATCCCTGCACTCTGCATATCTCACACTCATGCACATCATGTCACAGGCCACAAAATAGGACATGCATGCTGTAAAGCAATGCACTTTAGAGACACACTCCTATGTCTGGACTCAGCATCAGTGACAACTGACATGGACCCCACAAGTACTGAACTGGACAGGGCACAGGCAAGGTCCCAAAACCTGTTACACACCACCCCCACACATGAAGCTGCAAGCATTGGGCACATCGATAAACTGGCAGCCTAGATAACCTTGTGCAAGTGTGACTACACACAGACCAGGGTACACATGCTAAGGAGGGGAAGGGAGGAAGGACAGCACCGCTACACTTTGGGGACCAGGAACTGCACTGCACATGTAAACCCTGGCAGTGTATCCATGCAACTGTGCCCTTAGAAATGCTGGTGACACACAACAAACACACATGTACCTACCCCCTTCCTGCTGCTGCTTTTCCCGTAAGCGCCTGTCCATGTCAGGGAAGACGACCGCCAGCACACGCTTGTGGATGTGGGTCAGACGGCGGCACCCATGGTTCTTTTGGCTCACAGGTGAGTCCCCCAGCAGGACCCGTGCGATCCTCCGTGTCCAGCACCGGATATCCTGCCAGCGTTTCCTCACCTGGGCTAGGCGCCACTTCCGACCATCCGTCTGTCTCACGGCACTGACGGCGTCCTTCCAGATCTGCTCCTTGGCACAGGTGCCTACCTGTGAGGATGAAAAAGTGAGACAACATCAATACACCTGCGACATGTCACAGAGACACACATTAGAACAATTTGGCTGGTTTTAACAGGGCATAGAATGCATCAAACTCATTACACCTGTGTCATAGGGACACTCTCCTCTGTGGAAGGCAAAAAGCACTAGGTGGCATTGTAGAGTACACAGGTGGCATGAGGGGTACGACACAATCAATCATCCAGGCTCACACTGTGCATCACAAGCGACACCAGGATTATGTGCAGCACCTCAAAGCAGTCACATGCCACAGGCCACTGAGGCGCCCTCAGCAGAGTACACAGACACACACAGCCACAGGACAATCACCTGCCATTGACAACTGCAGCTACACACCTCACTCTGCACATGTGCCACTAGACTGGGGGGTGTCACAGGTGTGGGTCTGGCCCAACACCGCAGACACACAGCACTGTTCCCTGATCACTTCAGATGGGCAGGGTATATCCAACCCTCATGCAGCTGGGGTGCTACACTCCACATATGCACTCACCCACATGACAGGGGACTTACACACACACACACCAATGTCCAGGGGACAAACACATCATTTGGACACTCTCAGCACATGTACACTAAACAAACACACATCTGTGGGTACTGCCACCTGTCACACTGGGGGGACCACAGATTCACATAAGGACTGTAGTAACAACATTTCCAGGAGGATTAGACAGGCAGAATGTGTAATGCCACATGCAGTGATTGTGACATTACACACAATGCAAGTGAGGAGAGCAGACATGCACCACAGCATGCTCTGGCTGCGAGACATTAGGCATTCCCGCACCTGGGACCCACCCTACAGTACATTGCATGTGTGTTACACCTGGACACAATGGCAGAAGTCACAGTCACAAAAAAGGGGCACAGTCTTTGCTAGTGGACTCAGCACTCACCTGAACCCCTGGTCGACCATACAGCATGGGGTACTGTGGGAGGATCACATCCAGCAGGGCTTGGTTCTCCTCCTGGGTGAAAGGCTGGGCCCTCTCCACAGACCTGGACATGGTGCCAGAGGATTCACGAGCAGCAGCAGTGTAGTTGAATCAAAGGATGTGCAGGAAAGTGCTCTCTCATGGGACCTGGCTGCCTTATATCTAACCTTGCTGCCCTGTTTCATTCACAGGAGTACAGAGTGATTGGTCACTCACATTTGCATCCTATGTTTCCTCCAATCCCTTTAAACCTACCACAGTCAGTGGCTTTGCTCTTTTTTTTTATTGAGCATGATGTCAACTCAACAACCACTTTGCAACAATGTAGATTCTTTCAAACCGACTTTAGCTGGGCACCTGATGAAAAAAATTCAAACTTTAAACTCGGTCTCCATGACAACCAGCATGCATGTAGGGCTTTATACTTGTCCCTCATGTGTCCCCTATGTAATTTGGACATTCACACACAGGTACGGTGAGTTCCAGGGCCCTAGGGCACCCCAAATGCATAAAAACAGCCCGTACACGCGTGCGTACGGGGTGTATCACTATGGGTACGCATACGCGAGCAAAGCCATAGTGAAACGGCCCGTACACGCGCGTGTACGGGGCGTATCACTATGGGTACGCATACGCGAGCAAAGCCATAGTGAAATGGCCCATACACGCGCGTGTACGGGGCGTATCACTATGGGTACGCATACGCGAGCAAAGCCATAGTGACACGGCCCGTACACGCGCGTGTACGGGCCGTTTCACTATGGCTTTGCTCGCGTATGCGTACCCATAGTGATACGCCCCGTACACACGCGTGTACGGGCCGTTTCTCTATGGGTAGGCCTACGGCAGCACTCCCATAGTGATGGGGAACGTACACATGCCCTCCGAGCGCATGTACGGTGCATTCCACACCTGACAGTGGTGACAGGCAGCACACAGAAAGGAATATAGCTGACATACTTGTCCAAGGCTGGACATCAAGGCATTGTCTGTGCAGTACTACATGTGTGGGGCACAGGTGTGTCAGGCTGTAATGTGGCACATTACTCCTGAGTTGTGAAGGCAATAGATGTATGATGAGATGTGTACAGATGTCATGTGTGATGGGGGACTATGTGCCAGACATCCCCTTCACTCCTTTGACATGTGTGCATGTAGTACAGAACACTTGTGAAAAGCGTCACTCCCATGGCACAGTCAACAACACACGCAACTGTCCCCTGATGCCAGCTACAGGGTTTTTCACACCTGACATGTGACTATCCGCGTTGCACGATGTGACTATGTCATGTATGTGTCGTGTGTTCCCATTAGCTTGCTGTAGGTGTTTGGTCAAATGCATCTGCAGTTGCGGCAACCAACATGTGTCTGTGTGTAGATGGCCATGGCACAGTGTTATGCATACCAGGCCACATGTGGAATCCGACGTAAGGTGTGTGTGTATGCATCGACACGGAGTTTCAAAACAAGGACATATCTGCATACTCTCAATGTATGTGGGATCATTATTGAAATGTAATCCTTCATGGCAAGGTGTGTGGTCTGTCCTTTTTCCATTACATGTGACCTGTGCCTCTAGTGTTCCGCAACCTGTCTGTACAATAAACATCCTTCCTCTGCACATATTTGGTTGTCTGTAACTCCTGTAATGCGTCTGCCTGCTCACTTACACTGGCCCACAGCTAGTTTCATGGCATGGCATTATGAGGTTGAGAATAAACGTTTGGAGCTGTCTCTTGGTAGGAGTGTCACATGGCTGCCATACGTGTCCAGGGCATATTGCACAGACCTGACTCTGTATGTAGCATATGTGTATTGCCTGTTGACCATGTGCTGAGTACATTGACATTGGTGGTGTACTGTACTCACTCTTTGTTGTCCCTTCTAATTCACTGCACGGCTCTGCCTCTCCCTCGAGCAATTCCGGACTTGGCTGACATGCGGAAAAATGACTGTATACGCCGCTACCGCTTCCCCCAGCGTTTGATTGAGGACTTGATGACACGGCTGGCAGCACACCTCCAACCGCTACACAGGTATCCTGGTGCACTGACACCCAAGGTGAAGGTGATGGCAGCCCTACATTTCTTGGCCACGGGTACCTTTCAACATACCATTGCCCATGTGGGTGGGATGTCCCAAACCATGTTAAGCCGTGTTCTGCATGATTTTTTAGAGGCCATGTTGGAGCACCTTGATGAGTTCATAAAATTCCCAACTCCTGAGCAGTTGACAGCTGTTAAGCGTGAGTTCTATGCCCTGGGAGGGATGCCCCATGTCATTGGGTCCATAGATGGAACACATGTGGCTTTGGCACCACCACAGGCACAGGAGGTAGCCTTCTGTAACCGCAAGCATTACCACTCCATTAATGCCCTTGCGGTGTGTCTTGCCAACATGGTGATTTCACATGTCTGTGCTCATTTTCCAGGATCAGCACACGATGCGTACATCATGAGGCGTAGCAGGGTGCCTGAAATGATGCTGCAGCTGCGCAACGAACGAGCATGCATTGTTGGTGGGTATACTCTGCCAGTCCTGTATTTAACGTCATCTTCCTGTCTTACTGCTTCTCCTGACCCACTCTTGTCCATGATGTTTCCATGTAGGGGACTCTGGCTATCCCAATATGCCATGGCTGATCACGCCTCTCCGCGACCCCAGCACGGCTGCCGATCACCGCTACAACAACGCCCATGGGCGGACCCGGCGAGTGATAGAGAGGACGTTTGGCCTCCTGAAGAGCCGATTCCGTTGCCTCCACAAGACCGGTGGCGCACTCCCATATGCACCGGTGAAGGTCTGCAAGATATTCCTCGTGTGCTGCATGCTGCACAACATGGCAGTGGAGAAAGCTGTGCCACTCATCCTGGATCCAGATGAGCAGGACCATCCACCCGTGGAGGATGAAGGGCTTGGGCACGAGGCAAGTGATGTGGAGGAGGAGGAGGCGGTGGAGGACATGCGGACTCGGCTCATACGCGACTTCTTTGCTTAGTGGTGAGTTTCAGTGTCTGAGTGTGCACGCATTGGGCTGTGTGTGGCATGTGTTGCAATGTGTGTGTCCATCTGCATGTCTTCCAAGTGAGTCTGAGGTGTGTTTGGATGTGTCACTCGAGTGATGGTGCAATAGAAGAATGTTTTTCCAGAGTCATCATTGTCACCTACTATGTTGACAACCTAATACGTGTCGAGTACATGCACATGCATGCGGATGTACTTCTTTTGGCTGACTTCTGGTGTGTCTCCCATCCACAGGTACTTGCGCATGCTGTCTGCTGGTGGCATGGTTGTGCTCCTGCTATTCCTCATGATCACAGCAACATGTGCTGAATCAGCGTTACATGCACGGACAAGTTTGAAAATCTCCTTCGGGTAAGGGATGCAGCACGGCTTTTTGGGAGTGGTATTTGTTTTGAATGTGTGTGCACTGCTCCTGTTCATGTTTGGTTACTTTGCATACATGTAGAATCACCATGGGGCACATGACCTGGAGCAGAACTCACCTGAACTGATGGTCAGACTTGGTGACAGTCATCTGTAATGGGATTGTGATGGAGCCATCAATGTGTGTGACACTGGCCTCGGAAACATACGGGTTGCACCGGGTTGACATGGTGTGTGAATTCCCCATTAGGGGCTCAATGGTGTATAGCAGGCTCTCCGTGAGCAGCAGGGGGTGTTTAGCTGTCACCCGTCACTTGTGTGCCAGTGCCATGGATTTCCAGCATCTGTGGTTCTAAGGGGGGTGCCAGTGTTGGTCCCACGTGTTCATCCACATGACCTGTGTATGTGTAGACAGAGTTGCATTAGCATTCCGACACACATGACTAATAAAAGTGTCCCTCTACCTCCAAGGTGCCTCATCTCTGTCAATGGTGGTCTGTTGCCAATGTGCATGCGGCATTTCTGGCATTGTTCTCAGAGATGGTGCATATGAGTCTATGTGTAGAGTAGCAAGATGCAAGCTGTTTAGCAAGGGATTAGATTCTGTATTGTGCATGATGTCCATGGCTGTGTAGGTTTTGTGGCCTGTCAGTCTCCACGACGGCCACTGTGCCGCATGTGAATCCATTGTGTGTGTGTGTGCCATGTTGAACCAGACATTCCTTCCTTGACATGCACCTTTTGCATGGTTCCTTCCTGAGATCCTTGTCTTTGTGTGCTACTTGTGGCATTGTTTCCTTGACATGGCGCATGCTGCTGCAGGCCCTGCTGCAAGAGCACCCAGTGTCCACGCAAACGAGCTGGTGTCCATCATGGATTGCTTGCTGACATTTGCTATGCTGATCAGCAGCATCTGTGCCTCATGCGGCAGCACACTCTGCATTATGCACAAGATCCCCAGTTCCATCCACCTCAAGGCAAGAGGGAGACCATCCCCCAGGTCAACTATGACATCCGTGTCTACTCCTACCCTGCACTCTACGGACATGTGCGTTAGAAATCCCATGATACTTGTCCACATCCAGGGTGCATCTGCACAGCTCTGCTACTACATCCGGCGACCAGGCCACATCAACGTCAAACAGAGATGGGGGGAGTGGATCACTGCCAGCTGCAGGATGACCTTCTCAATCCACGCACACCCTCAGGATGCAGCCCACACCCACAACACAACCTTGTGGCACTGTGATCCAACACCCAATTGTGCCATCTCCATGCATCCAACCTTGGCTGGCCCACCATTCGCCACATCCACCTGACTCAAGCATGCAGGACATGGTTCTGCCACGTGGCTACACATACCTGGGACTCCCACCCCAGGACACTCCACATGATCCCTGACCTCTGCGCATGACTGTTCTAAATAGGTCTGTGAGCACAGTTGTGCGGGCACTCCCTCAGCTGGTTGGGCCCATCACAGTTGAGTATAGTGCTCCGTGTCTGTCTTGGATGGTACGTTGTGACACATGTGTGTCCTGTGCCAGACTCAGACCCCAGGGTATGGTGGTTCGGAGTTAATTCAGAAATCAGGCATGGTTTGACTTTACAACACACACATGTAGTGGAATAATGCACAATGAAGGCGTCATCTTGTGATTGTGATGAATTTTATTAGTGCTGGGGTACGTGTTTGCGGGGTGACAAGAAGTGCTTCGCGGGAGTGTAGAATCCAAAGTTCACAGGGGGAGTTGGTGTCCTTGCCATTGACAGTCATCAGAGTCTGTGCCACAGTCTTTGTCAACATTGGTCAGACAATGACCAGCAAGGCCATGTGGCAGAGAATGTCCTTTGCTGCTGTGCTGCTGTTGGGCCATGAGGCCAGGTGCCAGGCCAGGTGACCTGGGAGATGGTGATGTTCCGCTGACTCTCACGGTCTTTTGCGTGGATGACCCACCTTCCTGCGGGGACCCTCAGACGCCTGGCTTGATGGTGCAAGGGACGCTCCGTCAGATGATTCCTCCTCCTCCTCCCTCCCTGGGGCTGGTGCTGCTCTACGCCTGCTGGCACTGGGAGGGTTTGCCAGGCTTTGGGCGATCTGACGGAGGGATTGGCTCATGTCCCTGTGCACCGCCAAGTGCTCTGCATGTCTTGCCTCCATCCCGGCATGATGCTCAACCTGCAGGGCCTTTATCTCTTTGAGGGTCTCCACTACCTGGGCGATGTCTCTGGAGTCACACACCGGTATGCGTCCAGGATGGTTCTGACGTGTGCCATAGCCAGGTCCTGAGCCAACTGGGCAGGTTCGGGCCTCTGCCGTCCTCCACTCCCACCACCCCTGCCCACTTGCGCCTGGCCTGCCGTTGTGGGCACATCGAGTCTCCGGGACCCCTGAGGGATGGCATTTGCGGGGTTGCCTGCCTCCTCCTGGGTGCCCGAAGAACCTTGTCCCTCCTGGACAGACTGGCTGCGTTGTTGTGTGCGGGCAGGGCTCCGGGTGTCTCCTGGGATGTGGCAGGAATGGGGGTGGTGGTTGGCACAGTTGTACCTGACGCAGGTGCTGCAGGTGGTTGGACACCAGAGGGGCCAGGTTGGTCTGGGTCATCCACGGAGTGGTGAGAGTCGTCGCTGGCGTTGGGGTCCTCTTCACTCAGAGCCTGGTCCTGTGAGTCTTCCCCCCCAGTGTTGGGGGGAGATCGACGACGTTGACCTGTGTGTGATAGAGACAGTGTTAATTGTGTAACATGCGACATCCATGTTTCATTCTTTTTTGATTTGGCACAGTTCCTCTGGGTGGTTGGATTTGGCTAGCATTCCTCACACAGTGCACTTGTGCATGGGTATGTCCCTTGGCCACAGCTTTCGACACTTTACCTATGTGTGACACAATCTTAGTTGATGCATATTTTGGGAACGCAGTCAGCAGTGTAGTGAGCGGGCGTAGCAAGCCATGCAGAGCCGCCTTACGTGTTGCACTGTACGTGGCCAAATGGTATTTTTTCCATGCTATTTGAGAATGCAGGTAGGTAACTTAACAATTTGTGACAGGGTTCTGACGAACACAGTGGGTAGGTATACTGGGTGTACGGTTCTGTTTGTGCCTGCAGCACGGATGTACTCGTGCACAGATTGACAAATGGCCTAGTGTTTATCAAAGGTTGAAGTGGGGGTTAAGGCACTGCCAAACCTTGTCTACATGCACACAGTCCACCTGCTGACGAGCGGACATGGCCACACCACCCAAGGGTGATTTGGTCTCCCTCTGTCTCCCTTACTCCCTCCCTCTGTCAGCCTCCTCCCACTGTCCGTCTCCCTCTATCTCCCTTTCTCCCTCCCTCTATCAGCCTCCTCCCTCTGTCCATCTCCCTTTACTCCCTCCCTCTGTCAGCCTCCTCCCTCTGTCCCTCTCCCTTTCTCCCTCCCTCTGTCAGCCTCCTCCCTCTGTCCCTCTCCCTTTCTCCCTCCCTCTGTCAGCCTCCTCCCTCTGTCCGTCTCCCTTTCTCCCTCCCTCTATCAGCCTCCTCCCTCTGTCCGTCTCCCTTTCTCCCTCCCTCTGTCAGCCTCCTCCCTCTGTCCGTCTCCCTTTCTCCCTCCCTTTGTCAGCCTCCTCCCTCCCTCTGTCTGTCTCCCTGTGTCCACCTCTGTCTCTGTCCCTCTCTCTGCCCCTCTCCCTCCCTCTGTGTGTCACCCTCTGTCACCTCAGCCCAGCTTCCTGGGCACACAGAGTTTGCAGGTCTTGCAAAGGCCATTGGCTTGTTCATGTGGGTTTGTTTCTTCTCTGCGGGCACCCATTGGGCGGAGTGTGTGAGTCTGCACTGCTGCTGTGGCGGTGTGTGCTGACACTCTTTCAGTGTGCTGCGTCTTCATTGGCTGCTGTTATGTGCAAATTGTGCCTTCATACCCATGTCGTCCTGCAACGCGGCCACCATCAGCAGGCAAAACAGTACTGTGTGGGGACACACAGTTGGTATGGCTGTGCCCTAAGCCATATGGGCTGAGGGCATTGTTGTGTGCTTCAGAGTTGCTCTATGTTAGTTTTGAGGCCCACCCTCCCGGCATCGGGGACATCCTGTCTTGTGTTTGTGTTTTGTGTGGCCTGTGACTTGGCCTGGCCTTGCTTGGGGCATGGTGCATGGAGGCGCTAGTGGCATGTGTGTGTTTTTGGAGTGTGGTTGTGTCCGGTGCTGGCTTTGTGGGGGTTGCGTGCATGATTGGTATTTGGGTTGTATATGGCGTTCCCCCCATGTGAGGTGAGTTGTTTGTGTACTCACCAGGCTCTCGGACTCCTTCTAGTCCGTCTACTCCCAACGGCTCCAGCGTGGTCATCACCTTCTCTTCCCTGGGATGGTAGTGTACCGGTCTGCGGGATGGCCCTCCTCCAGTGATGTTGGCCTGGTTGTGCTCGTCCGTCATTTTGCGGCGGACCGTCCTCCGCAGATCGTACCACCTGGCCCACATGGCAGTTTTTTCTGATATGCTGGTCCGTCTGACCAATGTTCCAAAGAGCTGTGGCTCGACTCTGATGATTTCGTCGACAAGGGACTCCAGCTCGACCTTTGTGAACTTTGGATTCTTGTTGGTGGGCATGGTGTGGGGTGTGGGTGTGGATGGTTGTGGGGGTGTGGGTGTGGATGGTTGTGGGGGTGGGGGTGTGGATGGGTGTGGGTGTGGATGGTTGTGGGTGTGCAGGTGTGTGTGTGTGAATGTGATGAGGGTGTGTTTGTGATGGTGGTTGTGTGAAGGAGTGCAAGTGTAAGGTGTATTGATGGTTGAAGTATGGTGCAGTGCGTTGTCTCTGGGGTCTGGCAGCAGTGGATCTGTTGCAAAGGGTCATGGTTTGTGTGTGTTGGGCCTTTTTATTGGTCCATTTGTGCGTGTGGCTGCGTTTGAAATTTGGGTGGGTGTGTTATAAGGAGTGGTAGTGGTTTGGGCCTCTGTTTATCTGTTTGTCAGTTGCAGGTCAGTGTATAGGATGTATTTGGCCTTGTTGGATATGTTTTTTGGTGTTGTGTGCCTCGGATTGACTGTCCTTGTGTTTTTTTGGTTAGTTCTGGTTCAGTAGGAATGTTTTTAGCGTCTGTACGGTGCGTACATGGGCCATGTTGTTGTACAGTGCTGTCCTTTGCTATGGCTTAGTACGACTCGTACATGCCCGATGTTGGGTGAGGGTGCTGGTGTGTGAGCCTGGGGTAGGGTGCGTACGAACACGGGCAGGGTGTTGGTCTGCACCGTCCATCGGTGGTGGTGTTTCGCACGGTACATACAAGGGGGGCTGGGTGTAGGGTTCGTACATACACGGGTGGGGGTACGGTGCGTACATACACTGGTGGGGTGGGGGTACGGTCCGTACATACACTGGTGGGGTGGGGGTACGGTCCGTACATACACTGGTGGGAGGTACGGTCCGTAAATACACGGGTGGGGTGGGGGTACGGTCCATACATACAGTGGTGGGGGTACAGTCCGTACATACACTGGTGGGGTGGGGGTACGGTCCGTACATACACTGGTGGGGGGTACGGTCCGTACATACACGGGTGGGGTGGGGGTACGGTCCGTACATACACTGGTGGGGTGGGGGTACGGTCCGTACATACACTGGTGGGGTGGGGGTACAGTCCGTGCATACACGGGTGGGGTGTTGGTACGCTCCATTCATACATGGGTGGGGTGGTGGATCGGTCCGTACATACACGGGTGGGGTGGGGGTTCGGTCCGTACATACACATGTGGGGTGAGGATACGGTCCGTACATACACTGGTGGGGTGGGGGTACGGTCCGTACATACACTGGTGGGGTGGGGGTACGGTCCGTACATACACTGGTGTGGTGGGGGTACGGTCCGTACATACACAGGTGGGGTGTTGGTATGCTCCATTCATACACGGTGGGGTGGGGGTACGGTCCGTACATACACGGGTGGGGTGGGGGTATGGTCCGTACATACACTGGTGGGGTGGGGGTATGGTCCGTACATACACGGGTGAGGTGTTGGTACGCTCCATTCATACACGGGTGGGGTGGGGAATCGGTCCGTACATACACTGGTGGGGTGGGGGTACGGTCCGTACATACACTGGTGGGGTGGGGGTACGGTCCGTACATACACTGGTGGGGTGGGGGTACGGTCCGTACATAAACGGGTGGGGTGGGGGTACGGTCCGTACATACACTGGTGGGGTGGGGGTATGGTCCGTACATACACTGGTGGGGGGTACGGTCCGTACATACACGGGTGGGGTGGGGGTACGGTCCGTACATACACGGGTGGGGGTACGCTCCATTCATACACGGGTGGGGGTTCGGTCCATACATACACTGGTGGGGTGGGGGTACGGTCCGTACATACACTGGTGGGGTGGGGGTACGGTCCGTACATACACTGGTGGGGTGGGGGTACGGTCCGTACATACACTGGTGGGGTGGGGGTACGGTCCGTACATACACTGGTGGGGTGGGGGTACGGTTCGTACATACACGGGTGGGATGGGGGTACGGTCCGTACATACACTGGTGGGGTGGGGGTACGGTCCGTACATACACGGGTGGGGTGTTGGTACGCTCCATTCATACACGGGTGGGGTGGGGGTTCGGTCCGTACATACACGGGTGGGGTGGGGGTTCGGCGCATACATCCGCGGCCGGGGGGCATTTTGTGCGTACATGCGGGGTCTGTGGTGGGGTGTTCGGCGCATATGCGGACACGTGTCTCCATGCTTGCTGTGGGAGTTCGGTCCGTACGGTGTTTTTTGCATACAGTTGTAAAATCGAAAGGACGGGAGTGATCGTACTTGCGCGGTCGGACTTCATTTTTCCGATTCGTACGGTAAATCGTCCGGGGATGTGTCGGACACATTTTCCGACCCGAGGACGTGTGGGGAAATGTTCCGGATGTGATTCGTATGGAGTTTTCCCATGCGAATCGTACTTGGCAGTATGTACGCTACTTGTACGATTCGTACGGTAAAAAATCCAGATTCAATTCGGCCGGGGGAAATTTTTCCAGGATCAGAATCGGCACCTTTATGTCTATGTTTAATTAATTTTTTATTACATTATATTTATTAATTATTAATTTTTAACATTGTGAAATATATTTAATTATGTTTATTTTATTTATAAGTATTATTATGTTTATTTTACATATTTTTTATAACCAAAAAAACCCGATATTTTTAAAAACGATATTTTTGACATCTATATTTTATTTTCAATATTTTTGTACTTACCATGTTGTAGATAGGATGTCGATATTCTTGACATCGATATTAGTGTTGCGATATTTTTGTAGGTCGAATTTCTGACCTTCGAAATTTTTTCATAGAACCGGTGCAGCCACCCTTCTCTTTAACCTCCAAGAAAATGGTGCAGTCCTCATGCTATTCAGACCAAATAAATAGTGCAAACTTCATCCTCATAAGCCCTCAAATTAATGGAACAGCCCTGCTTCTCTTTAGCACTCAAATAAATGGAACAGTCCTCATGTTTCAGCCCTCAAAGACATTGTTCATTCCTCATGCTCTTCATACCAAATAAATGATACATTCCTCATGCTTTTTCACCCTGAAATAAACCATGCGCTCATCCTCTTCTTTAGCCCTCAAATAAATGGTCTAATAATCATCTTTAGTGCTGAAATAAATGGTACAGTCCTCATACGCTACAGCCATGAAATTAATAGTGACATTCTCGTCCTCTCTTGCTCTCCAATAGTGCAACCCTCATCCTCTCAAGCCCTCAAATAGGTGTTACAGTCCTGGCACTCTTTAGCCCATAAGTATATGGTGCAGTCCTTACCATCTTTATTCCTTAACTAAAATGCATAATCCTAATTTTTAGCCCACAATCGTATAAAAAATACGATTTATGTTACTGCTTCCAAAAACATATCATTTGAAATTCAATATCCAAGTCAACTTACATTAGGAATTTAATCCACCCTTTCATAATCAGCATTTACTTAGGCATAGGGAAGCCCCCAAGGGAGATGAAAGGTTTACTCAAACCTCGTCAAGCTCACCATTCAGAAACAATTTCTAAATTATGTTGACAACCATGAGCTTCAGCTTGCTGCATTAGCTTTCATTATCTAACTCCGATTCTACAAAATGGACACCTCCTAAAGCAGATCAGTACCGCAGCCATTTCAAAGATACATTGTGCCAGTGATGCACAACTTTAAAACTGCACGGAATTCATGGACCAAACCTTTCTCTTTCAGGATGTATTTTGATATAATATAGCTTTCCCTGAGGCTACTTGTTGTATTGATGATCCCGTAGCTAAGGTGTAGTTTAAGAAGGTTTATTAAGTCTTAGTAGTAGCTTGGTAAATTCATGTAGAACAACCCGACAGCTGCTCAGCCCATACTCCATCTGTAACACCTCACCTCACAGGCACCCAAACATTCCATTCAGCATCATCACACCAACATTCCATGCAGCATACATCACATTCATACTGGCTGAGCAGCTGGAGAGAAAGCCAAAGGAGAGAAGGATAAATATATATACAGGATACTACATATACTCCCTCTTTATATAACACAAAAAATAAAACTGCAAAACGGAATAAAGTATTGACAAGAAGAAGCATGAAACGCCAAAGTAGAAAAATACAAGAAGAAAAAAAAGCATTAACCTGAAGAACCTTAATAAAACATCGAGAAAAATGAAGAAGATAGAAAGAAAAGTATACAATGAAAAACCACAGTATAGCACTGACAAGATAAAGAGAAAATGAAGAAAATGCATAGAGAGAAAATGAAGACAATGCATAGATAATTATACAAGATAAAATAACACACATACTCTCTACCTTTATAAAATTCAGAAAATATAGTAGAAGAAATAGAATATTCTATAACAAACACAATCGCACCTATGTTCACCACCACCCACACCCACTGGCCAGACAAGCATGAGAGGTGGCACAACACAGCACAATGTGAACTAGCCATTGGAATGACTGACACACTCATGTATAACATAGAAGTAATGGGTGTAGTACACCTGATCAAATGTCCCCAAATAAGGGCAAGAGAGTAACATGTAACAACAGGTGATATACACACCCAACAAACATCTTACAAGTAAGGACATGTTTCGAGCAATGTAGAAATTGGAGACTCCCACCCATACTGCCACTCCTCATGTAAGGGCAGCCAATGAAGCGTGTAGCACTGGGTGACCTACACACCATCCAGTCATCCCTCATGTAAGGGTATGAAGCATAACATGTAGAAATAGGACTAGCACCTATTAAGTCATCCCCCATGTAAGGGCTTGTAAATTGTAGAACTGAGACTATAACCCATATAGACATCCCTCGTGTGAGCGTCTATAATGCAAATTGTAGAAATGGGACATTCACCCACTTCCATCCCTCATATAAGGGTGTGTAATGTCTAACGTAATGTGGGTGACTCCCACCCACATAGCCATCCTTCACATAATGGCACATAGAGAAACAAAAGAAATGGGCAATACACACCCATAGAACAATCCCATGTGTGAGGGGCCGATTGACTAAAAAAGAGAATGTAGAAACACAACATACCACAATAGAGTAAAATGTGATAAAAAATACCAGCACCCCATATAAATGTAGTGTAAAATGTGAAAATGTAGGAGTTCCACATACCAATAAGTGACAACACTCTGGATTACGCACAAAAAAAAGAAACTACACAGCACAGAAAAAGAATGTCACCACATCACCTCAGTAAGGACACTAACACAAAGAAAAACAAACTTGTGCACAGAATCAGAACAAAACACTGTGAATAAGATTGCTAGAATGTAAGAAACGCAGCAACAGCATTAATGTATGACATTGCAAGGCACATAAAATAGTAACATAATTAGGCACATAAGGCTATGATTCAACAACAGCAAACACTACGCCGGTGAGTGACTTCTCACCCGTGTACTGGCACTCTGCCCAAAACCGTTACTTGTGTACACTTCTGACCTGAAAAAGAGTTCCGGGACAGTCCATCACATCTTCGATCCAAAAAGGCAGGTGTCAACCCAAAGGAGTGCTCAAGAGATACTTCTCAATACCCGGCTGGACATAGCCTTTTCGATTTGACATTCCACCAGGATGGTCACTGAGGTCACTGATTTGACCTGCTGATTGCTTAGTGCTGTTATGTCGCGAGCGTCGCGGGTGTACAGCGACCTCGCTCCATTAATTGTTGAAGCCTTGGTTACTAGGTGGAGCACACTAATGATTTCATGAGCCGATGTGGATGCTTAGTAGTCGTGCTTGCTGATCACCTAACTGGCGTCCGTGCGTGCAGACTGTACTTATTAAACACGGGTCACATGACCCAAACGTGGCGTGCCTGTTGCGTCACAGGCACGACATTACATTCCTCCCCAACAAACACAAAACCAATAAAACATTCTTAATGTCAACGCCCCCAGTTCAAAGTTTGTCCTTCTCCAAGAACTCTCTAGAAACACCAATTCACTCCCACAAATAAGAACAGTCTTACGTGAAGTAGTCCCTCAACCGACAACTGGGCTCAGGATTCTCTCGCAGATGATACCGGACCTGGCTACGTCCCTCAGCCTCTCCAACAGGTCCACCAGCCGGGTCCGCTGGCAGCAGTGCTTGTCTCGTCTTCCGAGGTGTCGTATCTGGACTCACCCTCCGGAGCAGGATTACCCTCCGGTTCTTCATTCTGACCATTCTGAAAGTCCGACCTAGCACTGAGGTCCCGGCTGGGGACGGTGGGTGTTACTCCTTGCCACTCTGGATCCCCAGTTCTGGTCTCCACCGGGGAGAGCGGAGGCTGGTACTTCCTGAAGAATGACATGTTTCTGGTCACTGTCTCGCCTCGCAGTAATTCGGGTACCTCTGATGCCCACAATGGTCCAGGGACTTTTTTCATAGGGCAGGCGGAATTTGCCACCCATTACTCGGTTTCTGAGCAGCACCATATCAATCAATCAATCAATCAGTGACACTTGTAAAGCGCGCTACATACCCGTAGGGTCTCAAGGCGCTGGGGGGGGGGGGGTGCCGCTACTGCTCGAACAGCCAGGTCTTCAGCTTCTTCCTGAAGGAGAGGTGGTCTTGGGTCAGGCGCAGGTCGGACGGGAGGGAGTTCCAGGTCTTGGCGGCCAGGTAGGAGAAGGACCTTCCTCCTGTAGTTGCTCTGCGGATGCGGGGGACGGCGGCGAGGGCGTGGTTGGCTGGCCAGGCCAGCCATCTAGCCTTCGTCCATCGTTTCTCACTAGCCTGAGCGTGAGGTCGGAGGTGTCTGGCATCCACGCGATTGTCGTCAGGAATGTCAGGGCGCCACTGCGGGTGATGAGGGATGGAATCATGAACAACCCTACCCATGATCAAGTGTGCGGGAGCCACTCCCGTAGTGGTGTGGGGGGTCTGACAGTAACTCCGGAGGAATGAGAAAATTGCGAGTTCTAGGGACTGTCCTTTGTCCGACGCAATTCTTATTACTTTGTTTAAGGTTCACATGAACCTTTCGACTTCCCCATTGGCCTGAGGCCATCGTGGGGTGATCCTCCGGCATCGAATGTTCAATGATTTGAGGTACCCCATCAACTCTTGTCCTTGGAAAGGGGGTCCATTAACAGTCCTCAACTCCTGAATGAGGCCATGGGTAGCCATTACTTTTTCAAGCTTGGGAATTACCTCGGTGGCACTGAGGGATGCTAAATGTAAATATAAATGTAAATTTGATACTTGTATAGCGCACTACTCACCCGCAAGGGTCTCAAGGCGCTTGTACGAATACCGCTGTGGAACCCATCCTGGCTTTCCCTGTGAGGCGTCCACTCCTGGGCACCCCCAAGGTGGAGGTCAGGCATCCTTAGCGTTGTGGGAGCCGTTGTGGAGATTAAGCAAGCTATTGCCCAGAGTTGCAGAGTGGGACTCCATGATTGGAATAGGCACCGAGGCGAGAATTATCAGGTCTGTGGAATTTTGAGCCCAAGACCCGCCGAGGCGGGGAATTGAACCCTGGTCCCAGGCTAGACCTCTGCATCAGGGTCTGCCGCTCTAATCATTGAGCCACACTTCTCCACATCCGGATATTTGGAGTGGTCGTCGATAAGTACAAATAGGTGTCGTCCATCGGGTACGCTGCCGAAATCCAGGCTAGCACGGGTCCAGGGTGCCAAGGGTCGTGGTTCCGTAATGATGGGAGCCGGGCGAGGAGCATGCCCCCCCACCTGGCAGGACAGACAAGACCAAATGGTGGCCTCTACCATCTCATCCATGAGAGGAAACCATACCTTTGTTCTGAGTCTGGACTTAGTTTTGACCATCCCCTGATGGCCAATATGAGCTAGCTGGACAACCCTCTCCATAAGGGCGGTCGGGATCACCAGCCGGTGTCCCCTCAACAGGCACCCTGAGGAGTCCTCTGTGAGTTCATCTCGAACGTGATATAAGCTGTCCATAATCCGCTGGGCCTCCACAGTCAGAATTTTCCACTCTTCTTTGGCTCGCTGCCAGCGTCCATGCCTCAATGCCACCTTGGCTTGTTACAGGCAGTCATCTCTCTCCGTCTCAATTCTCAGGTCGTTCATGGAGAGAGGAATGGGGCAGGATTGAGCCTTCCTGTTCTTGAGCCGTGGCGGCCCGGGGATGCCGCGACAAGTAATCCGCAGGATTCCGGGATCCTGGCTGATACTCCACCTTGCAGTTATAGTTTTGGAGCTGCAACATCCATTTCTCAATGCCGGCGGCGGCTTGGATGATGTCCCAGAGAAGAGAGCAACTAGCGGTTTATGGTCAGTTGCAACTACAAAAGGTTTGCCATATACATATAGGTGAAAATGGCGGCAGCCCCAATGTATTGCAATGGCTTCTTTTTCAATTTGCGAGTAACGTTGTTCTGTGTCCGTGAGAGACCTACTGGCAAAAGCCATGGGGGCCCAGTCTTCTTCGGGGCCTCGTCGTTGTAGAAGTACAGCCCCTAGCCCGGTGGGTCCAGCATCCACGGCAATCTGAGTCACTTTCCTCGGATCGAAGAACGCTAAGGTGGTGGCTTCTGACAGCGCTTCTTTAATATCTTTGAACGCCTTGTCTTGTTCATGACCCCACTTCCATAGCGTGGACTCTTTCGTGAGCTCTCTCAATGGCTGGGTGAGCGTGGTGAGGTCACGAATGAAGCGACCACAATAATTTACCATTCCGAGAAAGCTTCGGACTTCCGTCACATTGGTGGGTGCCACAGCATCCTTGACATCACAAACTTTTTCGGGATCCGGATTTACACCTTCGGCCGAGAAGGTGTATCCAAAGAACTGTAGTTTGGTTGTTAACAATTCGCACTTCTCCCTGTGAAGTGTCAGCCCAGCATCCCGAATGCGACGAAGCACCTGAGTTAGCCTGGCATTGTGCTCGGGTATGGCGGTGGCATGCACCATGATGTCATCACTGACATTTATGACACCTGGTATGTCCATGATCAGTTCATGTATCATGTTTTGGAATACCTCCACCGTGCTTGATACCCCAAAACTCAGGCGTTTATATCGCTGTAGGCCCACATGAGTTGAGAAGGTGGTTATATTTCGAGAGGAGGCGTCCAGTACGAGTTGGTGATACCCTGACCTTAGGTCCAATTTGGAGAACCAACGGGCTCCCATCATTTCCCCAATAAGGTCATCTATAGTCGGGGTAATATGCCGTTCTCTCTTAATGGCGGCATTTGGTAGCCGCATGTCCACACAGATCCTCACCGCGCCCGGTTGTTTTGGTTTTCTGGTGACGACGATTGGGGAAACCCACGGGGTGGGCCCCGAGACCTTTTCAATTATGCCTGCTGCTTCTAACTTTTTCAGCTCTTCCTCCACCAGAGGGCGTAAGTGGAAGGCTATCCGCCTGTGGCGCAGGGCTACCGGCTGTACGGTGTGGTCGATGTGTAAGTGCACCTCTTTGCCTTTGAATTTGCCAATCCCTTCAAACACACTTGCAAATTCCTTCAATATGTGTTGTACGGACTCCTGGTGTACCCCAAATGCAAACTTGACGACCCCCAGGTCTTCAGCAGCCCGGCACCCTAAGAGCATGCCCTGTCCATCTTCAGTGACGTATACATTAGCAGTGATTGAGCGAGACCCATGAGCTATTCGAGTTCTAAACTTGCCACGCATCTTCAGGGGTGAGTCTTGACCGTAGGCAAACACTGTAATGCCCGTGTGAGTAAGTGGGGGCGCTGGTTGCATGGTTTCATACAATGCCGAGGCCATGAGGTTGATGGTAGCCCCGGTGTCCACCACTGCTAGTACATCCTGAGCGTCTATCTGGATATGACATTGGGGTAGGCGTCTCACCTTCCTGGTAGCAGTGCCGATCATGTGCACTTTGTGGACTACTCGTTCTTCATCCTCATCATCGTCCATGTCACTGGGCCCCTTTTCTTCTTCCGGACTCATGTTTACCACTTGACGAGGTTTCTGAAATCGCTTTGACCTGCACACTTTTTCAAAGTGGTTGAATCACCCGCATCCTGAGCACCTTTTTCCTTTTGCTGGGCAGTCCGCGGCTCTGTGGGGTGGTCCTCCACAATAGCCGCACGTCTTCATCTGCCCTTGGGGGGCCGTGCCTCCTTCCTTTCTCGTCCAGCGGTTTGTCGGTTTCGTCGCTACGACATTCACTGGTTCCGCCTTGACTGGGGATTGTAGCGCCGCCTCCATGTGCGCCGCCCGAGCCTTAGATAATTCTTTTGTGCATCCCAGTGTTAGTATGTCCTGTAGGGGTTTTCCTGACTCCTCCAGGATTCTTTCGCGGAGCTTGGCCGATGCGTAACCCTGGATGATCTGTCCCCGAATCTCCTCTGTCTCATCTCGGAATCCGCACGTCACCACCAGGTTCTTGAGGCGGTCGTGAAACGTGTTGAGGGACTCCTCTTGGAGTTGACGCGCCTGCCGGAAAAGGAACCGCTCATAGTCCTGATTGGCCATCGGCTCAAAATGGCCATTGAGAGCAGCTATTAGGGTGTTGTGGGTTTTTGGCGTGGCTTCATTGAGCATCTTGGTAATGTTAGTCCAATTGGTTGCACACTGCTCTACCTACCAGCGTGTTGCCCCAAAGAATTGTGGTCCCTGAAGTCAGCGTCGGCGGGTACGCCTATGCCCGAGTCGTGAGTGCAAGTAAGTGTAGCGTTAGCCATCCCTGGACACGTGTTTCGAGGTAGTTGCCTCTCGTCAGCAGGGAGTAGGTGAGTGTGTAGGGTTGCTGTGTAGGCTGCTAAAATAAGTGTTCTCAGGTAAAGTACCTCTCGTAGCGCACAGGTGCGTAACCTTGAGCTCGTCAGCTCCACCGGCTCAAGGAGCCTGAATATTAACAAAAGTCCAATTGGTCGCACACTGCTCTACCTACCAGCGTGTTGCCCCAAAGAATTGTGGTCCCTGAAGTCAGCGTCGGCGGGTACGCCTATGCCCGAGTCGTGAGTGCAAGTAAGTGTAGCGTTAGCCATCCCTGGACACGTGTTTCGAGGTAGTTGCCTCTCATCAGCAGGGAGTAGGTGAGTGTGTAGGGTTGCTGTGTAGGCTGCTAAAATAAGTGTTCTCAGAGTGCGGCCAATCGGATTTTTGTTTATATTCAGGCTCCCTTGTGCCGGTGGGGCTGACGAGCCCATGGCTTCGCACCTGCGCGCCTTGAGTGGTACTTTACTTGAGAATATTTTTTGGCAGCCAACGCAGCAACCCTACACACATACCTACTCCCTGCTGACGAGAGGCAACTACCTCGAAACACGTGTCCAGGGATGACTAACGCCACACTCATTTTCATTTTAAACTTTTGGCATAGGCGTACCCGCCGACGCTACTTCATGGACCACAATTCTTTGGGGTAACACGCTGGTAGGACTAGCAGAGTGCGGCCAATCGGATTTTTGTTTATATTCAGGCTCCCTTGTGCCGGTGGGGCTGACGAGCCCATGGCTTCGCACCTGCACGCCTTGAGTGGTACTTTACCTGAGAATATTTTTTGGCAGCCTACGCAGCAACCCTACACACATACCTACTCCCTGCTGACGAGAGGCAACTACCTCGAAACACGTGTCCAGGGATGGCTAACGCGACACTCATTTTCATTTTAAACTTTTGGCATAGGCGTACCCGCCGACGCTACTTCCTGGACCACAATTCTTTGGGGTAACATGCTGGTAGGACTAGCAGAGTGCGGCCAATCGGATTTTTGTTTATATTCAGGCTCCCTTGTGCCGGTGGGGCTGACGAGCCCATGGCTTCGCACCTGCGCGCCTTGAGTGGTACTTTACCTGAGAATATTTTTTGGCAGCCTACGCAGCAACCCTACACACATACCTACTCCCTGCTGACGAGAGGCAACTACCTCGAAACACATGTCCAGGGATGGCTAACGCGACACTCATTTTCATTTTAAACTTTTGGCATAGGCGTACCCGCCGACGCTACTTCATGGACCACAATTCTTTGGGGTAACACGCTGGTAGGACTAGCAGAGTGCGGCCAATCTGATTTTTGTTTATATTCAGGCTCCCTTGTGCCGGTGGGGCTGACGAGCCCATGGCTTCGCACCTGCGCGCCTTGAGTGGTACTTTACCTGAGAATATTTTTTGGCAGCCTACGCAGCAACCCTACACACATACCTACTCCCTGCTGACGAGAGGCAACTACCTCGAAACACGTGTCCAGGGATGGCTAACGCGACACTCATTTTCATTTTAAACTTTTGGCATAGGCGTACCCGCCGACGCTACTTCATGGACCACAATTCTTTGGGGTAACACGCTGGTAGGACTAGCAGAGTGCGGCCAATCGGATTTTTGTTTATATTCAGGCTCCCTTGTGCCGGTGGGGCTGACGAGCCCATGGCTTCGCACCTGCGCGCCTTGAGTGGTACTTTACCTGAGAATATTTTTTGGCAGCCTACGCAGCAACCCTACACACATACCTACTCCCTGCTGACGAGAGGCAACTACCTCGAAACACGTGTCCAGGGATGGCTAACGCGACACTCATTTTCATTTTAAACTTTTGGCATAGGCGTACCCGCCGACGCTACTTCATGGACCACAATTCTTTGGGGTAACACGCTGGTAGGACTAGCAGAGTGCGGCCAATCGGATTTTTCGTTATATTCAGGCTCCCTTGTGCCGGTGGGACTGACGAGCCGATGGCTTCGCACCTGCGCGCCTTGAGTGGTACTTTACCTGAGAATATTTTTTGGCAGCCTACGCAGCAACCCTACACACATACCTACTCCCTGCTGACGAGAGGCAACTACCTCGAAACACGTGTCCAGGGATGGCTAACGCGGCACTCATTTTCATTTTAAACTTTTGGCATAGGCGTACCCGCCGACGCTACTTCATGGACCACAATTCTTTGGGGTAACACGCTGGTAGGACCAGCAGAGTGCGGCCAATCGGATTTTTGTTTATATTCAGGCTCCCTTGTGCCGGTGGGGCTGACGAGCCCATGGCTTCGCACCTGCGCGCCTTGAGTGGTACTTTACCTGAGAATATTTTTTGGCAGCCTACGCAGCAACCCTACACACATACCTACTCCCTGCTGACGAGAGGCAACTACCTCAAAACACGTGTCCAGGGATGGCTAACGCGACACTCATTTTCATTTTAAACTTTTGGCATAGGCGTACCCGCCGACGCTACTTCATGGACCACAATTCTTTGGGGAAACACGCTGGTAGGACTAGCAGAGTGCGGCCAATCAGATTTTTGTTTATATTCAGGCTCCCTTGTGCCGGTGGGGCTGACGAGCCCATGGCTTCGCACCTGCGCGCCTTGAGTAGTACTTTACCTGAGAATATTTTTTGGCAGCCTACGCAGCAACCCTACACACATACCTACTCCCTGCTGACGAGAGGCAACTACCTCGAAACACGTGTCCAGGGATGGCTATCGCGACACTCATTTTCATTTTAAACTTTTGGCATAGGCGTACCCGCCGACGCTACTTCATGGACCACAATTCTTTAGGGTAACACGCTGGTAGGACTAGCAGAGTGCGGCCAATCGGATTTTTGTTTATATTCAGGCTCCCTTGTGCCGGTGGGGCTGACGAGCCCATGGCTTCGCACCTGCGCGCCTTGAGTGGTACTTTACCTGAGAATATTTTTTGGCAGCCTACGCAGCAACCCTACACGCATACCTACTCCCTGCTGACGAGAGGCAACTACCTCGAAACACGTGTCCAGGGATGGCTAACGCGACACTCATTTTCATTTTAAACTTTTGGCATAGGCGTACCCGCCGACGCTACTTCATGGACCACAATTCTTTGGGGTAACACGCTGGTAGGACTAGCAGAGTGCGGCCAATCGGATTTTTGTTTATATTCAGGCTCCCTTGTGCCTTTGGGGCTGACGAGCCCATGGCTTCGCACCTGCGCGCCTTAAGTGGTACTTTACCTGAGAATATTTTTTGGCAGCCTACGCAGCAATTCTACACACATACCTACTCCCTGCTGACGAGAGGCAACTACCTCGAAACACGTGTCCAGGGATGGCTAACGCGACACTCATTTTCATTTTAAACTTTTGGCATAGGCGTACCCGCCGACGCTACTTCATGGACCACAATTCTTTGGGGTAACACGCCGGTAGGACTAGCAGAGTGCGGCCAATCGGATTTTTGTTTATATTCAGGCTCCCTTGTGCCGGTGGGGCTGACGAGCCCATGGCTTCGCACCTGCGCGCCTTGAGTTGTACTTTACCTGAGAATATTTTTTGGCAGCCTACGCAGCAACCCTACACACATACCTACTCCCTGCTGACGAGAGGCAACTACCTCGAAACACGTGTCCAGGGTGGCTAACGCGACACTCATTTTCATTTTAAACTTTTGGCATAGGCGTACCCGCCGACGCTACTTCATGGACCACAATTCTTTGGGGTAACACGCTGGTAGGACTGGCAGAGTGCGGCCAATCAGATTTTTGTTTATATTCAGGCTCACTTGTGCCGGTGGGGCTGACGAGCCCATGGCTTCGCACCTGCGCGCCTTGAGTGGTACTTTACCTGAGAATATTTTTTGGCAGCCTACGCAGCAACCCTACACACATACCTACTCCCTGCTGACGAGAGGCAACTACCTCAAAACACGTGTCCAGGGATGGCTATCGCGACACTCATTTTCATTTTAAACTTTTGGCATAGGCGTACCCGCCGATGCTACTTCATGGACCACAATTCTTTGGGGTAACACGCTGGTAGGACTAGCAGAGTGCGGCCAATCGGATTTTTGTTTATATTCAGGCTCCCTTGTGCCGGTGGGGCTGACGAGCCCATGGCTTCGCACCTGCGCGCCTTGAGTGGTACTTTACTTGAGAATATTTTTTGGCAGCCTACGCAGCAACCCTACACGCATACCTACTCCCTGCTGACGAGAGGCAACTACCTCGAAACACGTGTCCAGGGATGGCTAACGCGACACTCATTTTCATTTTAAACTTTTGGCATAGGCGTACCCGCCGACGCTACTTCATGGACCACAATTCTTTGGGGTAACACGCTGGTAGGACTAGCAGAGTGCGGCCAATCGGATTTTTGTTTATATTCAGGCTCCCTTGTGCCGGTGGGGCTGACGAGCCCATGGCTTCGCACCTGCGCGCCTTAAGTGGTACTTTACCTGAGAATATTTTTTGGCAGGCTACGCAGCAACCCTACACACATACCTACTCCCTGCTGACGAGAGGCAACTACCTCAAAACACGTGTCCAGGGATGGCTAACGCGACACTCATTTTCATTTTAAACTTTTGGCACAGGCGTACCCGCCGACGCTACTTCATGGACCACAAATCTTTGGGGTAACACGCTGGTAGGACTAGCAGAGTGCGGCCAATCGGATTTTTGTTTATATTCAGGCTCCCTTGTGCCGGTGGGGCTGACGAGCCCATGGCTTCGCACCTGCGCGCCTTGAGTGGTACTTTACCTGAGAATATTTTTTGGCAGCCTACGCAGCAACCCTACACACATACCTACTCCCTGCTGACGAGAGGCAACTACCTCGAAACACGTGTCCAGGGATGGCTAACGCGACACTCATTTTCATTTTAAACTTTTGGCATAGGCGTACCCGCCGACGCTACTTCATGGACCACAATTCTTTGGGGTAACACGCTGGTAGGACTAGCAGAGAGCGGCCAATCGGATTTTTGTTTATATTCAGGCTCCCTTGTGCCGGTGGGGCTTACGAGCCCATGGCTTCGCACCTGCGCGCCTTGAGTGGTACTTTACCTGAGAATATTTTTTGGCAGCCTACGCAGCAACCCTACAAACATACCTATTCCCTGCTGACGAGAGGCAACTACCTCGAAACACGTGTCCAGGGATGGCTAACGTGACACTCATTTTCATTTTAAACTTTTGGCATAGGAGTACCCGCCGACGCTACTTCATGGACCACAATTCTTTGGGGTAACACGCTGGTAGGACTAGCAGAGTGCGGCCAATCTGATTTTTGTTTATATTCAGGCTCCCTTGTGCCGGTGGGGCTGACGAGCCCATGGCTTCGCACCTGCGCGCCTTGAGTGGTACTTTACCCGAGAATATTTTTTGGCAGCCTACGCAGCAACCCTACACACATACCTACTCCCTGCTGACGAGAGGCAACCACCTCGAAACACGTGTCCAGGGATGGCTAACGCGACACTCATTTTCATTTTAAACTTTTGGCATAGGCGTACCCGCCGACGCTACTTCATGGACCACAATTCTTTGGGGTAACACGCTGGTAGGACTAGCAGAGTGCGGCCAATCAGATTTTTGTTTATATTCAGGCTCCCTTGTGCCGGTGGGGCTGACGAGCCCATGGCTTCGCACCTGCGCGCCTTGAGTGGTACTTTACCAGAGAATATTTTTTTGCAGCCTACGCAACAACCCTACACACATACCTACTCCCTGCTGACGAGAGGCAACTACCTCGAAACACGTGTCCAGGGATGGCTAACGCGACACTCATTTTCATTTTAAACTTTTGGCATAGGCGTACCCGCCGACGCTACTTCATGGACCACAATTCTTTGGGGTAACAGGCTGGTAGGACTAGCAGAGTGCGGCCAATCGGATTTTTGTTTATATTCAGGCTCCCTTGTGCGGGTGGGGCTGACGAGCCCATGGCTTCGCACCTGCGCGCCTTGAGTGGTACTTTACCTGAGAATATTTTTTGGCAGCCTACGCAGCAACACTACACACATACCTACTCCCTGCTGACGAGAGGCAACTACCTCGAAACACGTGTCCAGGGATGGCTAACGCGACACTCATTTTCATTTTAAACTTTTGGCATAGGCGTACCCGCCGACGCTACTTCATGGACCACAATTCTTTGGGGTAACACGCTGGTAGGACTAGCAGAGTGCGGCCAATCGGATTTTTGTTTATATTCAGGCTCCCTTGTGCCGGTGGGGCTGACGAGCCCATGGCTTCGCACCTGCGCGCCTTGAGTGGTACTTTACCTGAGAATATTTTTTGGCAGCCTACGCAGCAACCCTACACACATACCTACTCTCTGCTGACGAGAGGCAACTACCTCGAAACACGTGTCCAGGGATGGCTAACGCGACACTCGTTTTCATTTTAAACTTTTGGCATAGGCGTACCCGCTGACGCTACTTCATGGACCACAATTCTTTGGGGTAACACGCTGGTAGGACTAGCAGAGTGCGGCCAATCGGATTTTTGTTTATATTCAGGCTCCCTTGTGCCGGTGGGGCTGACGAGCCCATGGCTTCGCACCTGCGCGCCTTGAGTGGTACTTTACCAGAGAATATTTTTTTGCAGCCTACGCAACAACCCTACACACATACCTACTCCCTGCTGACGAGAGGCAACTACCTCGAAACACGTGTCCAGGGATGGCTAACGCGACACTCATTTTCATTTTAAACTTTTGGCATAGGCGTACCCGCCGACGCTACTTCATGGACCACAATTCTTTGGGGTAACAGGCTGGTAGGACTAGCAGAGTGCGGCCAATCGGATTTTTGTTTATATTCAGGCTCCCTTGTGCGGGTGGGGCTGACGAGCCCATGGCTTCGCACCTGCGCGCCTTGAGTGGTACTTTACCTGAGAATATTTTTTGGCAGCCTACGCAGCAACCCTACACACATACCTACTCCCTGCTGACGAGAGGCAACTACCTCGAAACACGTGTCCAGGGATGGCTAACGCGACACTCATTTTCATTTTAAACTTTTGGCATAGGCGTACCCGCCGACGCTACTTCATGGACCACAATTCTTTGGGGTAACACGCTGGTAGGACTAGCAGAGTGCGGCCAATCGGATTTTTGTTTATATTCAGGCTCCCTTGTGCCGGTGGGGCTGACGAGCCCATGGCTTCGCACCTGCGCGCCTTGAGTGGTACTTTACCTGAGAATATTTTTTGGCAGCCTACGCAGCAACCCTACACACATACCTACTCTCTGCTGACGAGAGGCAACTACCTCGAAACACGTGTCCAGGGATGGCTAACGCGACACTCATTTTCATTTTAAACTTTTGGCATAGGCGTACCCGCTGACGCTACTTCATGGACCACAATTCTTTGGGGTAACACGCTGGTAGGACTAGCAGAGTGCGGCCAATCGGATTTTTGTTTATATTCAGGCTCCCTTGTGCCGGTGGGGCTGACGAGCCCATGGCTTCGCACCTGCGCGCCTTGAGTGGTACTTTACCTGAGAATATTTTTTGGCAGCCTACGCAGCAACCCTACACACATACCTACTCCCTGCTGACGAGAGGCAACTACCTCGAAACACGTGTCCAGGGATGGCTAACGCGACACTCATTTTCATTTTAAACTTTTGGCATAGGCATACCCGCCGACGCTACTTCATGGACCACAATTCTTTGGGGTAACACGCTGGTAGGACTAGCAGAGTGCGGCCAATCGGATTTTTGTTTATATTCAGGCTCCCTTGTGCCGGTGGGGCTGACGAGCCCATGGCTTCGCACCTGCGCGCCTTGAGTGGTACTTTACCTGAGAATATTTTTTGGCAGCCTACGCAGCAACCCTACACACATACCTACTCCCTGCTGACGAGAGGCAACTACCTCGAAACACGTGTCCAGGGATGGCTAACGCGACACTCATTTTCATTTTAAACTTTTGGCATAGGCGTACCCGCCGACGCTACTTCATGGACCACAAATCTTTGGGGGAACACGCTGGTAGGACTAGCAGAGCACGGCCAATCGGATTTTTGTTTATATTCAGGCTCCCTTGTGCCGGTGGGGCTGACAAGCCCATGGCTTCGCACCTGCGCGCCTTGAGTGGTACTTTACCTGAGAATATTTTTTGGCAGCCTACGCAGCAACTCTACACACATACCTACTCCCTGCTGACGAGAGGCAACTACCTCGAAACACGTGTCCAGGGATGGCTAACGCGACACTCATTTTCATTTTAAACTTTTGGCATAGGCGTACCCGCCGACGCTACTTCATGGACCACAATTCTTTGGGGTAACACGCTGGTAGGACTAGCAGAGTGCGGCCAATCGGATTTTTGTTTATATTCAGGCTCCTTTGTGCCGGTGGGGCTGACGAGCCCATGGCTTCGCACCTGCGCGCCTTGAGTGGTACTTTACCTGAGAATATTTTTTGGCAGCCTACGCAGCAACCCTACACACATACCTACTCCCTGCTGACGAGAGGCAACTACCTCGAAACACGTGTCCAGGGATGGCTAACGCGACACTCATTTTCATTTTAAACTTTTGGCATAGGCGTACACGCCGACGCTACTTCATGGACCACAATTCTTTGGGGTAACAAGCTGGTAGGACTAGCAGAGTGTGGCCAATCGGATTTTTGTTTATATTCAGGCTCCCTTGTGCCGGTGGGCCTGACGAGCCCATGGCTTCGCACCTGCGCGCCTTGAGTGGTACTTTACCTGAGAATATTTTTTGCCAGCCTACGCAGCAACCCTACACACATACCTACTCCCTGCTGACGAGAGGCAACTACCTCGAAACACGTGTCCAGGGATGGCTAACGCGACACTCATTTTCATTTTAAACTTTTGGCATAGGCCTACCCGCCGACGCTACTTCATGGACCACAATTCTTTGGGGTAACACGCTGGTAGGACTAGCAGAGTGCGGCCAATCGGATTTTTGTTTATATTCAGGCTCCCTTGTGCCGGTGGGGCTGACGAGCCCATGGCTTCGCACCTGCGCGCCTTGAGTGGTACTTTACCTGAGAATATTTTTTGGCAGCCTACGCAGCAACCCTACACACATGCCTACTCCCTGCTGACGAGAGGCAACTACCTCGAAACACGTGTCCAGGGATGGCTAACGCGACACTCATTTTCATTTTAAACTTTTGGCATAGGCGTACCCGCCGACGCTACTTCATGGACCACAATTCTTTGGGGTAACACGCTGGTAGGACTAGCAGAGTGCAGCCAATCGGATTTTTGTTTATATTCAGGCTCCCTTGTGCCGGTGGGGCTGACGAGCCCATGGCTTCGCACCTGCGCGCCTTGAGTGGTACTTTACCTGAGAATATTTTTTGGCAGCCTGAGGAAATAAAAATTATGAGGCCTATGTGTCCCCTATGTGTTCCCCAAACGTTTTTTGTTTACATGCATGTACGCCATGCATTTGCCCTCCATGGCCTGTCTACCATGATGCCTATGCTATAACGTGGCCTGCCATCAAGTCTCCCATGAGAGAGACGACAAATCTGCATTGAGGCCTACACGTTTTGCATCATGTTTTCCTGCACTCGTGTCATTTCATGAAAGCCCATTTTTGTGGCTCAGCCAGAGCCGAAAAGAGGTTTCAAGCCTCAGACGCTCTGAGAGCTGCAGCTGCGAATCCTTGGCCTCGCACACTTGGGCCTCAGCCAAAGGGGCCCAGTCCGGGGTGCCGAGACAGTATTGAGCACGGTTATCTGCTTACTCCTACTGAATCACATTCCTGCCTGGATAAGGAGGAATAAACACAACCCGTATGCAAAGGAGAGAGCCTAGCCTTTCTGTCTCCTTTGGTGTGATTGCAAAGCTCACGTCAGTGAAAAGCCCATAGCCCCCATGTAAGGCCTACGCAGTGAATGAAGAAATAGATGCCACATCGGCTCTTGGTGATGGGCAACCTATGTCACAGATCAGTCCCTGCTCCGGACTTTAGATATCAGATAATACAAGATGTACTGGTCGTCCTGACACTAAAGGCCTCTCTTCCAGACTCCCCGATTGCACAGCAGCCTTCCCCCAGTTACACGTCAGTTACACGTCAGTTACACGTCATGCTCGAGTTGAGCACAAGTAAGGCAAAGTTCCAGTAAAGTTCCAGCTGATCACGCAACCCCCTCCAGGTACCCACCCACCTATGACACTCACCTATGACTCATCAAGTGGACGCCCACATGGACGCCCACCTTCACGCCTACTTACACGCCCACATGCTCTTATCTCATTCTCTCTTGCTCTACCTGAAGCACTCCTGCTTACGTATAATATTGAATGTATATATACTGTACTCTGTGAATAAAGTTTGAGAATTCTGAGCAGAAGACCCTTCCTGATCCCTTGTGGTGATGGAACCATTCTCCCTATAACTCGAGTTATTGGAATAAAGCCCTTTTGAACCTGATACCACGGACTCAGCCTCTTGCTTTATGCATGATCCTATTTATACCTATAGAAATTATGAGTGCGTAATACTTTATTTACGACATTTAATGGCGCCCGAACAGGGACAAATCTCCTTCCCCACGCGCCGGAGATGAAGGTCCAGTTTTGCCCCCTTCTACAGCCGTGACGGACTTCAAGTGTACACATCGCGGGTTTTCCCGCCAACTCCCTCAGGCCAACGAAGGAGACGGACTGCGACCAGGCATCCATACGAGGCGGTGAGGATTGCGGATCGTCCCGACCCAGAGCCCACCCTGCGAGAGAGCTGTGTCCGAGGTTTCTAGAGATCCACCAAAGATACGCCATTCCCTGCGCAGCGTCAAGTGTCCGAGGCCTTCAAGTTCTGCTTCCCGGTGAGTTTTTCATGGGGGTTGCATAAAGACGGGTTCATTTAATGAACACGGTAAAGACGTGTCTCGCCTGTGAGACCGGTATGTTTTCAAGTATTCAAGTATTCAAGAGCATGCATCAAGTATTCAAGTATTCAAGTATTCAAGTATTCAAGAATTCAAGTATTCAAGTATTCAGGTGCACCGATTTAACTGTATGAATGTTATTGTCTTAGTCAGGTTCAGTTAGGTTTGAATGTGTCAGGTTTTTATGTAAGTTTGTTTCATTGTGATTTTTGTTTTTGGGTCATTGTGATTTTTGTTTTTTGGTTACATTTCAACATGCCGTTGTTTTCGAAACTGCGTAAGGTATGTACCAGAAAAGGTGTACTAGAGGAACCAGTTAACATTCCGCCTAGAGACACACCTGGACATTTCATGTACTGTAAGCATGGTTTAGATGCCGTGTTGTTTTTAGAACTATGGGTGGATTACACAAAGGATTTAGAGACAAAGTATAGATGGCCTATCACGGGAACTAGCAAGAGTGGCCCCAGTAGAAAGACCAGTTAGAGTGCCACCGCAAGTACCCCGATACATATAATAATGATATAGTAGCCCAAAGGTTCTTGAGCCTCCCACCAAAAGAACAGCGCATAGCTGGTGTTTACATGGTCCAACATTTGATTACGTTGTCAAAAGGAAATTGAGAGGGGTGTAGCTAGAGAAAGAGCAACACCTGTGATTTGATGACACCCCTAATGTACAAAGTGTTAACGAAAAATAATTAGTGATCGGTTAAAAGTTTAGCTTGAGAAAAAATTGTGGGTATTTCGAATTTGCAAATTGTTCAAGAATACAGGTTTGTGTTCTTGGTGGTTCAGTGAGCCAATGTGCTGGGTCCAGACGGTTGTGGGTCCTGATTCACGCTGAACATGCAGAGACTCCCACCTATTAGAGGTTGATAAAATAAGTACCATTGTGTGAAGTACTACCCAATATCTGCTCTGTACTAGTAAGTTATGTGCTGTACATTATTCACAGTGAGCGTTTCTACTAAACTGAGATTAGAAAAAATAAGATTACGACCCCCTGAGAACAAATTGTATATAAAAACAATCTTTCAATAGGGCGAATTATTGCAGTTTATATGGAATTGAGAAGACTTTTTGTCTTTGACAGCTTCAGAGTGAGGAGAAGGTGGGGGCTAAAGAGCGCAGAATGTGATGCAGAAATCGAAGGCAGATTCTGACCTTGAAGCCTGTAAGGTGGGGGCTAGGAAAAGGAGCGGAAAACGGGAGGTGAAATCACTGCTTAGAAAGCTTCTCTGACATAGCATCGGTGTAATGCCTGCAGCCGGAGAGCCTTGAGGGCCAGGAGTAGATAGAAAACAGATGGCTGGCAGCCCAGGCTCAAGCCGGGCTGAGGGGCTATTTTTAGCTTCTCTGATACAGACAGGGCAGCTGAGAAATGAAACTCGAGAAGCCTTCCCTTGTTCTATTCTGTGCAAGACTAATGCCCCGAGGAAATGTCTATGGAAGACTGTTGTTTTACTTTCTTGACTACTGTTGAATTGATTCTAGAACAAAAAGTAAAATGATGCTCTTGCTTGAAATTTTAAGGGCTATATGCTTATATAAAAACGATTTTCAAATTCAGACAATTTTCACAGTGGAAATTGTGGCCCAAAGTTGCCACCAGTTGGATTGGCAAAATGATCCAAAGGTTACAAGTATGAGAAGACACATGAGATATGCGCCTTCAAATAGGAAATGAGGGTACATTGTGTTGAAATAGATGCATAACACCTTTCCAAAAAGAAATGTTCGTGTGTTCTTCATTTTTGATTATTCTTGCTGGTCCTGTGTGTCAGAAATAACACAGTCAGTCCAGCTGACAGCTGCTCATCATTAAGATGACCATCTGTCAGATGGGGGGTGAGTAAGGCAGGAAAGGAAAATCAGTTATTGTTTATAAGCCTGACAAATTAAGCAGGCCAGAATGTTCGCCTCTGAGCTGTAGGTACGGTAATTGCGCATCACTGCTCATTTATATATGTTATTGTAATTTGTCTATGCTTTCTGTGCTTGGTATGCTGATGGCTTGGCATATGTATTTTATATATGTTTTGTTTTTGTGTCGTATTGACCAGTCTGTTTAGCATTAATACAAGTTCTCCTGTGCAGTACAGAGATGGTCGTGACGACGTCAATCTTTGCGCAGCGCTTGACTGGAACTTGTTCACAATTACTAAATTTCACAGACATGATATTACCATTATCATGCTGTCAAAATAGCAGACAACACGTTATCAGTGTATGTCTAATTGGTATTGGAGATGAATAAAACAAAAAAAAGGCTATGCAAGACTAAAATATGTTTCACATGACTGCCCTTCTCTTATAGACAGGCAGCCTCGGTCATATGTTTCCAGATTGGACATTAAGGAACCATTATGATCTGTACACTCGCATCTTAACTCTTGAAATGCCTGTTTTAAATAAGGACTGCCACCCCAGAGTGACAACTCTGCCTTTTAGAATGTTGTAAATGGGCTTTCACAAATGAGGCTCGGTATTTAGGGTAATGAGAAAATATCTGACAGGATTTCCTTTTTCAAGTTTGCTTTAGTAAGCCCATTCTTGTAAATGGTGGCACCAAAAGTTGACATGTTTTTAAATTAGGCTATTGGGTTTGGGCTTCTGAAGGGAGACGTTTGAATATGAAAGGCTAGGGATGCAGCTTATTGTATAGGTGGAAATTATTGCAAAATGACTGGTTTCTTTAGCAGATAAATTATTAGTTATGAAATTATCAACATTAATAAATGTTCTTAAACTTGGTTTTCCAAATATTTAGGAAGCTTAGCATTCCTATTAGGGCCTCCTAGCATTAATATTGACTTCAGGTTGGTGTAGGTTCACATAATAGGGACATTTGCATATGAGATGTCATTTGGCCAGCCTATGAGGTCACACAATGAGGTTTGTACATTTGCTAGAAGGATTTCTCGCCATTTCAAATGCGCTGTGCATCTCCTATAATTTTGCTTACGCCCAGTTGCTACACACAGGGATTAATAGTGTTGACAAGATACAGGGTTTGATAGTGTTTGACAGCAGTGAAATCTGTTTCAGATTTCCTCCTGTCAAAACGGGGGGAAGGAGGAGAATATTGGCCAATTCAATCCAGGAGAATATTGGCTTCCTGCTGGCCCCTGAGGAGGTTCGCTTCCCGCTAGCCCCTTAGAAATTAGCCCCCTTAGAAATTAAGCCGAGGAAATAGGTATGTTGCTCTTCCCTTTTCTCATGTTTTATTGTGATCTTTCAGGGGAATTAGTTGTGGGCAGTTCTACTAAGCTTAGGCGACTGACACCGGAACGTATTCAATTGATTTCTGGCCTTTCACAGCCCAAGACACAAAAGGAGGTACGTGCATTCATTGGCCTCACTTCATATTGCAGGCAGTGGATTCCCCAGTATGCTTACATAGCCAAGCCCCTAATACAGTTGACGACATAGGAGGCAGCTTCTACTAATGTCCTCCCTTGGACACAAGAACACACTGTGGCATTTGAAGAATTAAAAAGAGCTTTATGTCAAGCACCAGTTTTAGCGATCCCTGATTACAACAAATCTTTTATGCTTTTTGTGACAGAGCGGGATGGAACAGCGCTATCTGTCCTAACACAAGATCATGCAGGAAAACACAAGCCCTGTGCTTATTTTTCTAGTACATTGGACCCAGTAGCACAGGCTTTGCCTGCGTGCCTAAAATCTGTTGCAGCAACGGCCTTAGCCATAAGACAAAGTGACTCGATAGTGCTGGGCCACCCCCTGACAGTACAAGTACCGCACGCAGTGGAGGTTCTCTTGAACCGGACACAAACCCAACACCTGACTATAGCAAGACTGACAAGTTATGAGCTGACGTTATTTCAACAACACATAGAGATCAGACGATGCAACATACTGAATCCTGCTACTCTTTTGCCCTCCAGTACAGAAAACGTTCCACCACATGACTGTGTTGAAGTGATACATACCGTGACTAAACCAAGACAAGACTTGACAGATGTTGCACTCCCAGACCCTGACCTAACACTCTATGTTGACGGCTCATGCATGAGGACGGGGGCGGGAGAATTAGTGGCAGCGTATGCAGTGACCACTGCTACTGAAATCATAGAGACTAAAAGAATAGACATACTGTCAGCACAAGCAGCAGAGCTCATCGCTCTGACACAAGCATGCATAAGAGCTAAGCACTTGAGAGTAAACATTTACACCGATTCACAATACGCATTCGGGGTAGTTCATGATTTCGGAGTACTGTGGAGAGAAAGAGGTTTCTTGACCTCTCACGGGGCCAAGATACAGTATGGCCCCCTTATACTAGCCCTTCTGGAAGCGATTCATTTACCGACAGCCATAGCTATCCTGAAATGCAAAGCACATACTAAAGCCACAGATACCATTTCTCAAGGCAATGATCTGGCAGACCGAACTGCTAAACAGACAGCTCAGACCCCACTAGACATGACGAACTCACAGATACCATCAATGACCAAAGCCATGACAGTCAGGGATCCTTCCAGGGATGTACAAGACATACAGACACATGCTACTCTAGACGAATTAAAGAAATGGTCGGAACAAGGAGGGGTACTGACTGATCAGGGTTGGATGACTAAGGGCAAAGCAACATGGTTTCTTCCTGATTCAATGGTACAAGTGATCATAAATACCGCACATAGTCCTGCACACTTAGGAGAGAAAGCAATGCTAGACAGCTTACAGAATATCTGGTTCAACAAGCACCTGCGTGCAGCAGCGAAACAAAAAGTCAGAACATGTATGATCTGTTGCCAATTCAACCCAGGTAAAGGCATTCCGGTGGAACAAGGTGGATTCTCTCCACCTGACCATCATTTTGAAGTCCTCCAAATGGATTATATCCAAATGAACAGATGTAGAGGTTACAAATATGTCCTGGTACTCATGAAGCAGGTGTCCCTTCTGTTAGGGTATACCTGGAAGTTTCATTGTGTGCGACATCCTGAAGCAGCAGGCCTTGTAGAAAGGCACAATCAGACTCTAAAGACAAAACTAGCAAAGATTTGTGCAGAAAAAGGTGTAGATTGGATGGTAGCCCTGCCGGTTGCCCTCTTTTACATGCGAATGGTAGCCCATTCTAGAACTGGCTTATCCCCTTACGAAGTGGTCTTTGGTAGACCACCGAATATGTGGGGCACTCCGATGCCTAAAAAGATTACTGATGTTGATAGTAACATGCTGACAGATTACCTGGCTTCCTTGATGTCTGCACAACTCTCTTGTCGTTCGCAGGTTGCCGCCGCCTTCCCTGACAACACCCAGGTCAAGGAACACTCCATCGCTCCTGGGGATTATATTTTAATAAGGAACTTTGACAGGACGAGTCCTCTTGAGCCGAGGTGGAAGGCGCCGAAGTTAGTGCTATTGACCACAAGGACAGCCGTTAAAGTCGAAGGACGGAAAGGATGGCTGCATATACATCACTGCAAGCGCTACTTCGGGAATAACGACTCTTTTAAAGAGGAAACAAACTTTTCAGACTTTGAGTCCCCTTTACTAGAGGAGACTCCTCAGCAGTAGTACAAAGCTAAACTTAGATATAAAAAGCCAGACCCCGTTTGATCAATTAAGTCCACTAGGTGGTGAATCGGTTGAACATGTATTCTGGCTTGCATAAGATCTCGGACAATAATAATGATAAAAAGAGCAAGATGAAAAGCAAATACTGTAAAATATTACGTGGTAGATGTATAGTGACTTTGAATTTTCTATCTTTTCTGTGCATCACGATAATATGTATCAGCTTAATACTACATGCTATTTTTCCTCCTATTGCCTCACTCTTACACTCCTCCACTAATGATACCATAAAGCACAAATTTAGTGATCTGCCATCCTATGAGCTATCCTATCGACTTACCCTGCGCAACAATACCTTTATTCAGATGCTGCACCAGTCACATCAGACTAGCAATGCTACAGACTGCTGGGTCTGTGGCCGACTTCCCCCGTATCAGAAGGTGAAGGGAGTGTTGCCTCTTTTCCCTTTTCCGTTCTCCCATAATGGTTCTTGCGGAGCATGGTTTGCCTTAATGACATCCATCAACGGTGATGCCAAAGAATGTCAAGACAAGGAGTGTAGGGGCGACTGGGTATGGGGTAACTTGAATAAAGTCATGAATGAAGCATGTTTCCCAGATGAAGAAGGTCTTCCCCAAAGGAAAGGTACAGATCTAGAAAATGAAGAGTATCTGCAAGGAAATGCGACCCTCGACTTTATTATATTGAATGTCAAGCCCATACACAATGTAGGTCCATCCTCAATCACAGTCCTGCCAGTGAGAGGGGACTTATGTGTCAGAAAAGAAGGCTCAGTACATTTGGGGCACAGCGAGTGTAATACTATAATAGAGTTTAAAGACAAAGGAAAGTCCTATTTCAGAGCATCACGACACACCTACTTTATTTGTGGCCAGACAACCTATGTACAGCTGCCCTTAGACTGGGGTGGGACGTGCTACATATCATTTCTTTTATTCCTAATAACGCACCATCTGTATACAAAGCAATAACAAGGCTCCACAAGATCACCCAAAGCATACATCAAGGCAAAGTTCCAGTAAAGTTCCAGCTGATCACGCAACCCCCTCCAGGTACCCACCCACCTATGACACTCACCTATGACTCATCAAGTGGACGCCCACATGGACGCCCACCTTCACGCCTACTTACACGCCCACATGCTCTTATCTCATTCTCTCTTGCTCTGCCTGAAGCACTCCTGCTTACGTATAATATTGAATGTATATATACTGTACTCTGTGAATAAAGTTTGAGAATTCTGAGCAGAAGACCCTTACTGATCCCTTGTGGTGATGGAACCATTCTCCCTATAACTCGAGTTATTGGAATAAAGCCCTTTTGAACCTGATACCACGGACTCAGCCTCTTGCTTTATGCATGATCCTATTGATACCTATAGAAATTATGAGTGCGTAATACTTTATTTACGACAAGCCTACGCAGCAACCCTACACACATACCTACTCCCTGCTGACGAGAGGCAATTACCTCGAAACACGTGTCCAGGGATGGCTAACGCGACAATCATTTTCATTTTAAACTTTTGGCATAGGCGTACCCGCCGACGCTACTTCATGGACCACAATTCTTTGGGGTAACACGCTGGTAGGACTAGCAGAGTGCGGCCAATCGGATTTTTGTTTATATTCAGGCTCCCTTGTGCCGGTGGGGCTGACGAGCCCATGGCTTCGCACCTGCGCGCCTTGAGTGGTACTTTACCTGAGAATATTTTTTGGCAGCCTACGCAGCAACCCTACACACATACCTACTCCCTGCTGACGAGAGGCAACTACCTCGAAACACGTGTCCAGGGATGGCTAACGCGACACTCATTTTCATTTTAAACTTTTGGCATAGGCGTACCCGCCGACGCTACTTCATGGACCACAATTCTTTGGGGTAACACGCTGGTAGGACTAGCAGAGTGCGGCCAATCAGATTTTTGTTTATATTCAGGCTCCCTTGTGACGGTGGGGCTGACGAGCCCATGGCTTCGCACCTGCGCGCCTTGAGTGGTACTTTACCTGAGAATATTTTTTGGCAGCCTACGCAGCAACCCTACACACATACCTACTCCCTGCTGACGAGAGGCAACTACCTCGAAACACGTGTCCAGGGATGGCTAACGCGACACTCATTTTCATTTTAAACTTTTGGCATAGGCGTACCCACCGACGCTACTTCATGGACCACAATTCTTTGGGGTAACACGCTGGTAGGACTAGCAGAGTGCAGCCAATCGGATTTTTGTTAATATTCAGGCTCCCTTGTGCCGGTGGGGCTGACGAGCCCATGGATTCACACCTGCGCGCCTTGAGTGGTACTTTACCTGAGAATATTTTTTGGCAGCCTACGCAGCAACCCTACACACATACCTACTCCCTGCTGACGAGAGGCAACTACCTCGAAACACGTGTCCAGGGATGGCTAACGCGACACTCATTTTCATTTTAAACTTTTGGCATAGGCGTACCCGCCGACGCTACTTCATGGACCACAATTCTTTGGGGTAACACGCTGGTAGGACTAGCAGAGTGCGGCCAATCGGATTTTTGTTTATATTCAGGCTCCCTTGTGCCGGTGGGGCTGACGAGCCCATGGCTTCGCACCTGCGCGCCTTGAGTGGTACTTTACCTGAGAATATTTTTTGGCAGCCTACGCAGCAACCCTACACACATACCTACTCCCTGCTGACGAGAGGCAACTACCTCGAAACACGTGTCCAGGGATGGCTAACGCGACACTCATTTTCATTTTAAACTTTTGGCATAGGCGTACCCGCCGACCTTACTTCATGGACCACAATTCTTTGGGGTAACACACTGGTAGGACTAGCAGAGTGCGGCCAATCGGATTTTTGTTTATATTCAGGCTCCCTTGTGCCGGTGGGGCTGACGAGCCCATGGCTTCGCACCTGCGCGCCTTGAGTGGTACTTTACCTGAGAATATTTTTTGGCAGCCTACGCAGCAACCCTACACACATACCTACTCCCTGCTGACGAGAGGCAACTACCTCGAAACACGTGTCCAGGGATGGCTAACGCGACACTCATTTTCATTTTAAACTTTTGGCATAGGCGTACCCGCCGACGCTACTTCATGGACCACAATTCTTTGGGGTAACACGCTGGTAGGACTAGCAGAGTGCGGCCAATCAGATTTTTGTTTATATTCAGGCTCCCTTGTGCCGGTGGGGCTGACGAGCCCATGGCTTCGCACCTGCGCGCCTTGAGTGGTACTTTACCTGAGAATATTTTTTGGCAGCCTACGCAGCAACCCTACACACATACCTACTCCCTGCTGACGAGAGGCAACTACCTCGAAACACGTGTCCAGGGATGGCTAACGCGACACTCATTTTCATTTTAAACATTTGGCATAGGCGTACCCACCGACGCTACTTCATGGACCACAATTCTTTGGGGTAACACGCTGGTAGGACTAGCAGAGTGCAGCCAATCGGATTTTTGTTAATATTCAGGCTCCCTTGTGCCGGTGGGGCTGACGAGCCCATGGATTCGCACCTGCGCGCCTTGAGTGGTACTTTACCTGAGAATATTTTTTGGCAGCCTACGCAGCAACCCTACACACATACCTACTCCCTGCTGACGAGAGGCAACTACCTCGAAACACGTGTCCAGGGATGGCTAACGCGACACTCATTTTCATTTTAAACTTTTGGCATAGGCGTACCCGCCGACGCTACTTCATGGACCACAATTCTTTGGGGTAACACGCTGGTAGGACTAGCAGAGTGCGGCCAATCGGATTTTTGTTTATATTCAGGCTCCCTTGTGCCGGTGGGGCTGACGAGCCCATGGCTTCGCACCTGCGCGCCTTGAGTGGTACTTTACCTGAGAATATTTTTTGGCAGCCTACGCAGCAACCCTACACACATACCTACTCCCTGCTGACGAGAGGCAACTACCTCGAAACACGTGTCCAGGGATGGCTAACGCGACACTCATTTTCATTTTAAACTTTTGGCATAGGCGTACCCGCCGACGCTACTTCATGGACCACAATTCTTTGGGGTAACACGCTGGTAGGACTAGCAGAGTGCGGCCAATCAGATTTTTGTTTATATTCAGGCACCCTTGTGCCGGTGGGGCTGACGAGCCCATGGCTTCGCACCTGCGCGCCTTGAGTGGTACTTTACCTGAGAATATTTTTTGGCAGCCTACGCAGCAACCCTACACACATACCTACTCCCTGCTGACGAGAGGCAACTACCTCGAAACACGTGTCCAGGGATGGCTAACGTGACACTCATTTTCATTTTAAACTTTTGGCATAGGCGTACCCGCCGACGCTACTTCATGGACCACAATTCTTTGGGGTAACACGCTGGTAGGACTAGCAGAGTGCGGCCAATCGGATTTTTGTTTATATTCAGGCTCCCTTGTGCCGGTGGGGCTGACGAGCCCATGGCTTCGCACCTGCGCGCCTTGAGTGGTACTTTACCTGAGAATATTTATTGGCAGCCTACGCAGCAACCCTACACACATACCTACTCCCTGCTGACGAGAGGCAACTACCTCGAAACACGTGTCCAGGGATGGCTAACGCGACACTCATTTTCATTTTAAACTTTTGGCATAGGCGTACCCGCCGACGCTACTTCATGGACCACAATTCTTTGGGGTAACACGCTGGTAGGACTAGCAGAGTGCGGCCAATCGGATTTTTGTTTATATTCAGGCTCCCTTGTGCCGGTGGGGCTGACGAGCCCATGGCTTCGCACCTGCGCGCCTTGAGTGGTACTTTACCTGAGAATATTTTTTGGCAGCCTACGCAGCAACCCTACACACATACCTACTCCCTGCTGACGAGAGGCAACTACCTCGAAACACGTGTCCAGGGATGGCTAACGCGACACTCATTTTCATTTTAAACTTTTGGCATAGGCGTACACGCCGACGCTACTTCATGGACCACAATTCTTTGGGGTAACACGCTGGTAGGACTAGCAGAGTGCAGCCAATCGGATTTTTGTTTATATTCAGGCTCCCTTGTGCCGGTGGGGCTGACGAGCCCATGGCTTCGCACCTGCGCGCCTTGAGTGGTACTTTACCTGAGAATATTTTTTGTCAGCCTACGCAGCAACCCTACACACATACCTACTCCCTGCTGACGAGAGGCAACTACCTCGAAACACGTGTCTAGGGATGGTTAACGCGACACTCATTTTCATTTTAAACTTTTGGCATAGGCGTACCCGCCGACGCTACTTCATGGACCACAATTCTTTGGGGTAACACGCTGGTAGGACTAGCAGAGTGCGGCCAATCGGATTTTTGTTTATATTCAGGCTCCCTTGTGCCGGTGGGGCTGGCGAGCCCATGGATTCGCACTTGCGCGCCTTGAGTGGTACTTTACCTGAGAATATTTTTTGGCAGCCTACGCAGCAACCCTACACACATACCTACTCCCTGCTGACGAGAGGCAACTACCTCGAAACACGTGTCCAGGGATGGCTAACGCGACACTCATTTTCATTTTAAACTTTTGGCATAGGCGTACCCGCCGACGCTACTTCATGGACCACAATTCTTTGGGGTAACAGGCTGGTAGAACTAGCAGAGTGCGGCCAATCGGATTTTTGTTTATATTCAGGCTCCCTTGTGCCGGTGGGGCTGACGAGCCCATGGCTTCGCACCTGCGCGCCTTGAGTGGTACTTTACCTGAGAATATTTTTTGGCAGCCTACGCAGCAACCGTACACACATACCTACTCCCTGCTGACGAGAGGCAACTACCTCGAAACACGTGTCCAGGGATGGCTAACGCGACACTCATTTTCATTTTAAACTTTTGGCATAGGCGTACCCGCCGACGCTACTTCATGGACCACAATTCTTTGGGGTAACACACTGGTAGGACTAGCAGAGTGCGGCCAATCGGATTTTTGTTTATATTCAGGCTCCCTTGTGCCGGTGGGGCTGACGAGCCCATGGCTTCGCACCTGCGCGCCTTGAGTGGTAGTTTACCTGAGAATATTTTTTGGCAGCCTACGCAGCAACCCTACACACATACCTACTCCCTGCTGACGAGAGGCAACTACCTCGAAACACGTGTCCAGGGATGGCTAACGCGACACTCATTTTCATTTTAAACTTTTGGCATAGGCGTACCTGCCGACGCTACTTCATGGACCACAATTCTTTGGGGTAACACGCTGGTAGGACTAGCAGAGTGCGGCCAATCGGATTTTTGTTTATATTCAGGCTCCCTTGTGCCGGTGGGGCTGACGAGCCCATGGCTTCGCACCTGCGCACCTTGAGTGGTACTTTACCTGAGAATATTTTTTGGCAGCCTACGCAGCAACCCTACACACATACCTACTCCCTGCTGACGAGAGGCAATTACCTCGAAACACGTGTCCAGGGATGGCTAACGCGACACTCATTTTCATTTTAAACTTTTGGCATAGGCGTACCCGCCGACGCTACTTCATGGACCACAATTCTTTGGGGTAACACGCTGGTAGGACTAGCAGAGTGCAGCCAATCGGATTTTTGTTTATATTCAGGCTCCCTTGTGCCGGTGGGGCTGACGAGCCCATGGATTCGCACTTGCGCGCCTTGAGTGGTACTTTACCTGAGAATATTTTTTGGCAGCCTACGCAGCAACCCTACACACATACCTACTCCCTGCTGACGAGAGGCAATTACCTCGAAACACGTGTCCAGGGATGGCTAACGCGACACTCATTTTCATTTTAAACTTTTGGCATAGGCGTACCCGCCGACGCTACTTCATGGACCACAATTCTTTGGGGTAACACGCTGGTAGGACTAGCAGAGTGCAGCCAATCGGATTTTTGTTTATATTCAGGCTCCCTTGTGCCGGTGGGGCTGACGAGCCCATGGATTCGCACTTGCGCGCCTTGAGTGGTACTTTACCTGAGAATATTTTTTGGCAGCCTACGCAGCAACCCTACACACATACCTACTCCCTGCTGACGAGAGGCAACTACCTCGAAACACGTGTCCAGGGATGGCTAACGCGACACTCATTTTCATTTTAAACTTTTGGCATAGGCGTACCCGCCGACGCTACTTCATGGACCACAATTCTTTGGGGTAACACGCTGGTAGAACTAGCAGAGTGCGGCCAATCGGATTTTTGTTTATATTCAGGCTCCCTTGTGCCGGTGGGGCTGACGAGCCCATGGCTTCGCACCTGCGCGCCTTGAGTGGTACTTTACCTGAGAATATTTTTTGGCAGCCTACGCAGCAACCCTACACACATACCTACTCCCTGCTGACGAGAGGCAACTACCTCGAAACACGTGTCCAGGGATGGCTAACGCGACACTCATTTTCATTTTAAACTTTTGGCATAGGCGTACCCGCCGACGCTACTTCATGGACCACAATTCTTTGGGGTAACACGCTGGTAGGACTAGCAGAGTGCGGCCAATCGGATTTTTGTTTATATTCAGGCTCCCTTGTGCCGGTGGGGCTGACGAGCCCATGGCTTCGCACCTGCGCGCCTTGAGTGGTACTTTACCTGAGAATATTTTTTGGCAGCCTATGCATTAACCCTACACACATACCTACTCCCTGCTGACGAGAGGCAACTACCTCGAAACACGTGTCCAGGGATGGCTAACGTGACACTCATTTTCATTTTAAACTTTTGGCATAGGCGTACCCGCCGACGCTACTTCATGGACCACAATTCTTTGGGGTAACACGCTGGTAGGACTAGCAGAGTGCGGCCAATCGGATTTTTGTTTATATTCAGGCTCCCTTGTGCCGGTGGGGCTGACGAGCCCATGGCTTCGCACCTGCGCGCCTTGAGTGGTACTTTACCTGAGAATATTTTTTGGCAGCCTACGCAGCAACCCTACACACATACCTACTCCCTGCTGACGAGAGGCAACTACCTCGAAACACGTGTCCAGGGATGGCTAACGCGACACTCATTTTCATTTTAAACTTTTGGCATAGGCGTACCCGCCGACGCTACTTCATGGACCACACTTCTTTGGGGTAACATGCTGGTAGGACTAGCAGAGTGCGGCCAATCGGATTTTTGTTTATATTCAGGCTCCCTTGTGCCGGTGGGGCTGACGAGCCCATGGCTTCGCACCTGCGCGCCTTGAGTGGTACTTTACCTGAGAATATTTTTTGGCAGCCTACGCAGCAACCCTACACACATACCTACTCCCTGCTGACGAGAGGCAACTACCTCGAAACACGTGTCCAGGGATGGCTAACGCGACACTCATTTTCATTTTAAACTTTTGGCATAGGCGTACCCGCCGACGCTACTTCATGGACCACAATTCTTTGGGGTAACACGCTGGTAGGACTAGCAGAGTGCAGCCAATCGGATTTTTGTTTATATTCAGGCTCCCTTGTGCCGGTGGGGCTGACGAGCCCATGGCTTCGCACCTGCACGCCTTGAGTGGTACTTTACCTGAGAATATTTTTTGGCAGCCTACGCAGCAACCCTACACACATACCTACTCCCTGCTGACGAGAGGCAACTACCTCGAAACACGTGTCCAGGGATGGCTAACGCGACACTCATTTTCATTTTAAACTTTTGGCATAGGCGTACCCGCCGACGCTACTTCATGGACCACAATTCTTTGGGGTAACACGCTGGTAGGACTAGCAGAGTGCGGCCAATCGGATTTTTGTTTATTTTCAGGCTCCCTTGTGCCGGTGGGGCTGACGAGCCCATGGCTTCGCACCTGCGCGCCTTGAGTGGTACATTACCTGAGAATATTTTTTGGCAGCCTACGCAGCAACCCTACACACATACCTACTCCCTGCTGACGAGAGGCAACTACCTCGAAACACGTGTCCAGGAATGGCTAACGCGACACTCATTTTAATTTTAAACTTTTGGCATAGGCGTACCCGCTGACGCTACTTCATGGACCACAATTCTTTGGGGTAACACGCTGGTAGGACTAGCAGAGTGCGGCCAATCGGATTTTTGTTTATATTCAGGCTCCCTTGTGCCGGTGGGGCTGACGAGCCCATGGCTTCGCACCTGCGCGCCTTGAGTGGTACTTTACCTGAGAATATTTTTTGGCAGCCTACGCAGCAACCCTAGACACATACCTACTCCCTGCTGACGAGAGGCAACTCCCTCGAAACACGTGTCCAGGGATGGCTAACGCGACACTCATTTTCATTTTAAACTTTTGGCATAGGCGTACCCGCCGACGCTACTTCATGGACCACAATTCTTTGGGGTAACACGCTGGTAGGACTAGCAGAGTGCGGCCAATCGGATTTTTGTTTATATTCAGGCTCCCTTGTGCCGGTGGGGCTGACGAGCCCATGGCTTCGCACCTGCGCGCCTTGAGTGGTACTTTACCTGAGAATATTTTTTGGCAGCCTACGCAGCAACCCTACACACATACCTACTCCCTGCTGACGAGAGGCAACTACCTCGAAACACGTGTCCAGGGATGGCTAACGCGACACTCATTTTCATTTTAAACTTTTGGCATAGGCGTACCCGCCGACGCTACTTCATGGACCACAATTCTTTGGGGTAACACGCTGGTAGGACTAGCAGAGTGCGGCCAATCGGATTTTTGTTTATATTCAGGCTCCCTTGTGCCGGTGGGGCTGACGAGCCCATGGCTTCGCACCTGCGCGCCTTGAGTGGTACTTTACCTGAGAATATTTTTTGGCAGCCTACGCAGCAACCCTACACACATACCTACTCCCTGCTGACGAGAGGCAACTACCTCGAAACACGTGTCCAGGGATGGCTAACGCGACACTCATTTTCATTTTAAACTTTTGGCATAGGCGTACCCGCCAACGCTACTTCATGGACCACAATTCTTTGGGGTAACACGCTGGTAGGACTAGCAGAGTGCAGCCAATCGGATTTTTGTTTATATTCAGGCTCCCTTGTGCCGGTGGGGCTGACGAGCCCATGGCTTCGCACCTGCACGCCTTGAGTGGTACTTTACCTGAGAATATTTTTTGGCAGCCTACGCAGCAACCCTACACACATACCTACTCCCTGCTGACGAGAGGCAACTACCTCGAAACACGTGTCCAGGGATGGCTAACGCGACACTCAATTTCATTTTAAACTTTTGGCATAGGCGTACCCGCCGACGCTACTTCATGGACCACAATTCTTTGGGGTAACACGCTGGTAGGACTAGCAGAGTGCGGCCAATCGGATTTTTGTTTATTTTCAGGCTCCCTTGTGCCGGTGGGGCTGACGAGCCCATGGCTTCGCACCTGCGCGCCTTGAGTGGTACTTTACCTGAGAATATTTTTTGGCAGCCTACGCAGCAACCCTACACACATACCTACTCCCTGCTGACGAGAGGCAACTACCTCGAAACACGTGTCCAGGAATGGCTAACGCGACACTCATTTTCATTTTAAACTTTTGGCATAGGCGTACCCGCCGACGCTACTTCATGGACCACAATTCTTTGGGGTAACACGCTGGTAGAACTAGCAGAGTGCGGCCAATCGGATTTTTGTTTATATTCAGGCTCCCTTGTGCCGGTGGGGCTGACGAGCCCATGGCTTCGCACCTGCGCGCCTTGAGTGGTACTTTACCTGAGAATATTTTTTGGCAGCCTACGCAGCAACCCTACACACATACCTACTCCCTGCTGACGAGAGGCAACTACCTCGAAACACGTGTCCAGGGATGGCTAACGCGACACTCATTTTCATTTTAAACTTTTGGCATAGGCGTACCCGCCGACGCTACTTCATGGACCACAATTCTTTGGGGTAACACGCTGGTAGGACTAGCAGAGTGCGGCCAATCGGATTTTTGTTTATATTCAGGCTCCCTTGTGCCGGTGGGGCTGACGAGCCCATGGCTTCGCACCTGCGCGCCTTGAGTGGTACTTTACCTGAGAATATTTTTTGGCAGCCTATGCATTAACCCTACACACATACCTACTCCCTGCTGACGAGAGGCAACTACCTCGAAACACGTGTCCAGGGATGGCTAACGTGACACTCATTTTCATTTTAAACTTTTGGCATAGGCGTACCCGCCGACGCTACTTCATGGACCACAATTCTTTGGGGTAACACGCTGGTAGGACTAGCAGAGTGCGGCCAATCGGATTTTTGTTTATATTCAGGCTCCCTTGTGCCGGTGGGGCTGACGAGCCCATGGCTTCGCACCTGCGCGCCTTGAGTGGTACTTTACCTGAGAATATTTTTTGGCAGCCTACGCAGCAACCCTACACACATACCTACTCCCTGCTGACGAGAGGCAACTACCTCGAAACACGTGTCCAGGGATGGCTAACGCGACACTCATTTTCATTTTAAACTTTTGGCATAGGCGTACCCGCCGACGCTACTTCATGGACCACACTTCTTTGGGGTAACATGCTGGTAGGACTAGCAGAGTGCGGCCAATCGGATTTTTGTTTATATTCAGGCTCCCTTGTGCCGGTGGGGCTGACGAGCCCATGGCTTCGCACCTGCGCGCCTTGAGTGGTACTTTACCTGAGAATATTTTTTGGCAGCCTACGCAGCAACCCTACACACATACCTACTCCCTGCTGACGAGAGGCAACTACCTCGAAACACGTGTCCAGGGATGGCTAACGCGACACTCATTTTCATTTTAAACTTTTGGCATAGGCGTACCCGCCGACGCTACTTCATGGACCACAATTCTTTGGGGTAACACGCTGGTAGGACTAGCAGAGTGCAGCCAATCGGATTTTTGTTTATATTCAGGCTCCCTTGTGCCGGTGGGGCTGACGAGCCCATGGCTTCGCACCTGCACGCCTTGAGTGGTACTTTACCTGAGAATATTTTTTGGCAGCCTACGCAGCAACCCTACACACATACCTACTCCCTGCTGACGAGAGGCAACTACCTCGAAACACGTGTCCAGGGATGGCTAACGCGACACTCATTTTCATTTTAAACTTTTGGCATAGGCGTACCCGCCGACGCTACTTCATGGACCACAATTCTTTGGGGTAACACGCTGGTAGGACTAGCAGAGTGCGGCCAATCGGATTTTTGTTTATTTTCAGGCTCCCTTGTGCCGGTGGGGCTGACGAGCCCATGGCTTCGCACCTGCGCGCCTTGAGTGGTACATTACCTGAGAATATTTTTTGGCAGCCTACGCAGCAACCCTACACACATACCTACTCCCTGCTGACGAGAGGCAACTACCTCGAAACACGTGTCCAGGAATGGCTAACGCGACACTCATTTTAATTTTAAACTTTTGGCATAGGCGTACCCGCTGACGCTACTTCATGGACCACAATTCTTTGGGGTAACACGCTGGTAGGACTAGCAGAGTGCGGCCAATCGGATTTTTGTTTATATTCAGGCTCCCTTGTGCCGGTGGGGCTGACGAGCCCATGGCTTCGCACCTGCGCGCCTTGAGTGGTACTTTACCTGAGAATATTTTTTGGCAGCCTACGCAGCAACCCTAGACACATACCTACTCCCTGCTGACGAGAGGCAACTCCCTCGAAACACGTGTCCAGGGATGGCTAACGCGACACTCATTTTCATTTTAAACTTTTGGCATAGGCGTACCCGCCGACGCTACTTCATGGACCACAATTCTTTGGGGTAACACGCTGGTAGGACTAGCAGAATGCGGCCAATCGGATTTTTGTTTATATTCAGGCTCCCTTGTGCCGGTGGGGCTGACGAGCCCATGGCTTCGCACCTGCGCGCCTTGAGTGGTACTTTACCTGAGAATATTTTTTGGCAGCCTACGCAGCAACCCTACACACATACCTACTCCCTGCTGACGAGAGGCAACTACCTCGAAACACGTGTCCAGGGATGGCTAACGCGACACTCATTTTCATTTTAAACTTTTGGCATAGGCGTACCCGCCGACGCTACTTCATGGACCACAATTCTTTGGGGTAACACGCTGGTAGGACTAGCAGAGTGCGGCCAATCGGATTTTTGTTTATATTCAGGCTCCCTTGTGCCGGTGGGGCTGACGAGCCCATGGCTTCGCACCTGCGCGCCTTGAGTGGTACTTTACCTGAGAATATTTTTTGGCAGCCTACGCAGCAACCCTACACACATACCTACTCGTTGCTGACGAGAGGCAACTACCTCGAAACACGTGTCCAGGGATGGCTAACGCGACACTCATTTTCATTTTAAACTTTTGGCATAGGCGTACCCGCCGACGCTACTTCATGGACCACAATTCTTTGGGGTAACACGCTGGTAGGACTAGCAGAGTGCAGCCAATCGGATTTTTGTTTATATTCAGGCTCCCTTGTGCCGGTGGGGCTGACGAGCCCATGGCTTCGCACCTGCACGCCTTGAGTGGTACTTTACCTGAGAATATTTTTTGGCAGCCTACGCAGCAACCCTACACACATACCTACTCCCTGCTGACGAGAGGCAACTACCTCGAAACACGTGTCCAGGGATGGCTAACGCGACACTCAATTTCATTTTAAACTTTTGGCATAGGCGTACCCGCCGACGCTACTTCATGGACCACAATTCTTTGGGGTAACACGCTGGTAGGACTAGCAGAGTGCGGCCAATCGGATTTTTGTTTATTTTCAGGCTCCCTTGTGCCGGTGGGGCTGACGAGCCCATGGCTTCGCACCTGCGCGCCTTGAGTGGTACTTTACCTGAGAATATTTTTTGGCAGCCTACGCAGCAACCCTACACACATACCTACTCCCTGCTGACGAGAGGCAACTACCTCGAAACACGTGTCCAGGAATGGCTAACGCGACACTCATTTTCATTTTAAACTTTTGGCATAGGCGTACCCGCCGACGCTACTTCATGGACCACAATTCTTTGGGGTAACACGCTGGTAGGACTAGCAGAGTGCGGCCAATCGGATTTTTGTTTATATTCAGGCTCCCTTGTGCCGGTGGGGCTGACAAGCCCATGGCTTCGCACCTGCACGCCTTGAGTGGTACTTTACCTGAGAATATTTTTTGGCAGCCTACGCAGCAACCCTACACACATACCTACTCCCTGCTGACGAGAGGCAACTACCTCGAAACACGTGTCCAGGGATGGCTAACGCGACACTCATTTTCATTCTAAACTTTTGGCATAGGCGTACCCGCCGACGCTACTTCATGGACCACAATTCTTTGGGGTAACACGCTGGTAGGACTAGCAGAGTGCGGCCAATCGGATTTTTGTTTATTTTCAGGCTCCCTTGTGCCGGTGGGGCTGACGAGCCCATGGCTTCGCACCTCCGCGCCTTGAGTGGTACTTTACCTGAGAATATTTTTTGGCAGCCTACGCAGCAACCCTACACACATACCTACTCCCTACTGACGAGAGGCAACTACCTCGAAACATGTGTCCAGGAATGGCTAACGCGACACTCATTTTCATTTTAAACTTTTGGCATAGGCGTACCCGCCGACGCTACTTCATGGACCACAATTCTTTGGGGTAACACGCTGGTAGGACTAGCAGAGTGCGGCCAATCAGATTTTTGTTTATATTCAGGCTCCCTTGTGCTGGTGGGGCTGACGAGCCCATGGCTTCGCACCTGCGCGCCTTGAGTGGTACTTTACCTGAGAATATTTTTTGGCAGCCTACGCAGCAACCCTACACACATACCTACTCCCTGCTGACGAGAGGCAACTACCTCGAAACACGTGTCCAGGGATGGCTAACGCGACACTCATTTTCATTTTAAACTTTTGGCATAGGCGTACCCGCTGACACTACTTCATGGACCACAATTCTTTGGGGTAACACGCTGGTAGGACAAGCAGAGTGCGGCCAATCGGATTTTTGTTTATATTCAGGCTCCCTTGTGCCGGTGGGGCTGACGAGCCCATGGCTTCGCACCTGCGCGCCTTGAGTGGTACTTTACCTGAGAATATTTTTTGTCAGCCTACGCAGCAACCCTACACACACACCTACTCCCTGCTGACGAGAGGCAACTACCTCGAAACACGTGTCCAGGGATCGCTAACGCGACACTCATTTTCATTTTAAACTTTTGGCATAGGCGTACCCGCCGACGCTACTTCATGGACCACAATTCTTTGGGGTAACACGCTGGTAGGACTAGCAGAGTGCGGCCAATCGGATTTTTGTTTATATTCAGGCTCCCTTGTGCCGGTGGGGCTGGCGAGCCCATGGCTTCGCACCTGCACGCCTTGAGTGGTACTTTACCTGAGAATATTTTTTGGTAGCCTACGCAGCAACCCTACACACATACCTACTCTCTGCTGACGAGAGGCAACTACCTCGAAACACGTGTCCAGGAAAGGCTAACGCGACACTCATTTTCATTTTAAACTTTTGGCATAGGCGTACCCGCCGACGCTACTTCATGGACCACAATTCTTTGGGGTAACACGCTGGTAGGACTAGCAGAGAGCGGCCAATCGGATTTTTGTTTATATTCAGGCTCCCTTGTGCCGGTGGGGCTGACGAGCCCATGGCTTCGCACCTGCGCGCCTTGAGTGGTACTTTACCTGAGAATATTTTTTGGCAGCCTACGCAGCAACCCTACACACATACCTACTCCCTGCTGACGAGAGGCAACTACCTCGAAACACGTGTCCAGGGATGGCTAACGCGACACTCCTTTTCATTTAAAACTTTTGGCATAGGCGTACCCGCCGACGCTACTTCATGGACCACAATTCTTTGGGGTAACACGCTGGTAGGACTAGCAGAGTGCGGCCAATCGGATTTTTGTTTATATTCAGGCTCCCTTGTGCCGGTGGGGCTGACGAGCCCATGGCTTCGCACCTGCGCGCCTTGAGTGGTACTTTACCTGAGAATATTTTTTGGCAGCCTACGCAGCAACCCTACACACATACCTACTCCCTGCTGACGAGAGGCAACTACCTCGAAACACGTGTCCAGGGATGGCAAACGCGACACTCATTTTCATTTTAAACTTTTGGCATAGGCGTACCCGCCGACGCTACTTCATGGACCACAATTCTTTGGGGTAACACGCTGGTAGGACTAGCAGAGTGCGGCCAATCGGATTTTTGTTTATATTCAGGCTCCCTTGTGCCGGTGGGGCTGACGAGCCCATGGCTTCGCACCTGCGCGCCTTGAGTGGTACTTTACCTGAGAATATTTTTTGGCAGCCTACGCAGCAACCCTACACACATACCTACTCCCTGCTGACGAGAGGCAACTACCTCGAAACACGTGTCCAGGGATGGCTAACGCAACACTCATTTTCATTTTAAACTTTTGGCATAGGCGTACCCGCCGACGCTACTTCATGGACCACAATTCTTTGGGGTAACACGCTGGTAGGACTAGCAGAGTGCGGCCAATCGTATTTTTGTTTATATTCAGGCTCCCTTGTGCCGGTGGGGCTGACGAGCCCATGGCTTCGCACCTGCGCGCCTTGAGTGGTACTTTCCCTGAGAATATTTTTTGGCAGCCTACGCAGCAACCGTACACACATACCTACTCCCTGCTGACGAGAGGCAACTACCTCGAAACACGTGTCCAGGGATCGCTAACGCGACACTCATTTTCATTTTAAACTTTTGGCATAGGCGTACCCGCCGACGCTACTTCATGGACCACAGTTCTTTGGGGTAACACAGGGGTAGGACTAGCAGAGTGCGGCCAATCGGATTTTTGTTTATATTCAGGCTCCCTTGTGCCGGTGGGGCTGACGAGCCCATGGCTTCGCACCTGCGCGCCTTGAGTGGTACTTTACCTGAGAATATTTTTTGGCAGCCTACGCAGCAACCCTACACACATACCTACTCCCTGCTGACGAGAGGCAACTACCTCGAAACACGTGTCCAGGGATGGCTAACGCGACACTCATTTTCATTTTAAACTTTTGGCATAGGCGTACCTGCCGACGGTACTTCATGGACCACAATTCTTTGGGGTAACACGCTGGTAGGACTAGCAGAGTGCGGCCAATCGGATTTTTGTTTATATTCAGGCTCCCTTGTGCCGGTGGGGCTGACGAGCCCATGGCTTCGCACCTGCGCACCTTGAGTGGTACTTTACCTGAGAATATTTTTTGGCAGCCTACGCAGCAACCCTACACACATACCTACTCCCTGCTGACGAGAGGCAAGTACCTCGAAACACGTGTCCAGGGATGGCTAACGCGACACTCATTTTCATTTTAAACTTTTGGCATAGGCGTACCCGCCGACGCTACTTCATGGACCACAATTCTTTGGGGTAACACGCTGGTAGGACTAGCAGAGTGCAGCCAATCGGATTTTTGTTTATATTCAGGCTCCCTTGTGCCGGTGGGGCTGACGAGCCCATGGATTCGCACTTGCGCGCCTTGAGTGGTACTTTACCTGAGAATATTTTTTGGCAGCCTATGCAGCAACCCTACACACATACCTACTCCCTGCTGACGAGAGGCAACTACCTCGAAACACGTGTCCAGGGATGGCTAACGCGACACTCATTTTCATTTTAAACTTTTGGCATAGGCGTACCCGCCGACGCTACTTCATGGACCACAATTCTTTGGGGTAACACGCTGGTAGGACTAGGAGAGTGCGGCCAATCGGATTTTTGTTTATATTCAGGCTCCCTTGTGCCGGTGGGGCTGACGAGCCCATGGCTTCACACCTGCGCGCCTTGAGTGGTACTTTACCTGAGAATATTTTTTGGCAGCCTACGCAGCAACCCTACACACATACCTACTCCCTGCTGACGAGAGGCAACTACCTCGAAACACGTGTCCAGGGATGGCTAACGCGACACTCATTTTCATTTTAAACTTTTGGCATAGGCGTACCCGCCGACGCTACTTCATGGACCACAATTCTTTGGGGTAACACGCTGGTAGGACTAGCAGAGAGCGGCCAATCGGATTTTTGTTTATATTCAGGCTCCCTTGTGCCGGTGGGGCTGACGAGCCCATGGCTTCGCACCTGCGCGCCTTGAGTGGTACTTTACCTGAGAATATTTTTTGGCAGCCTATGCAGCAACCCTACACACATACCTACTCCCTGCTGACGAGAGGCAACTACCTCGAAACACGTGTCCAGGGATGGCTAACGTGACACTCATTTTCATTTTAAACTTTTGGCATAGGCGTACCCGCCGACGCTACTTCATGGACCACAATTCTTTGGGGTAACACGCTGGTAGGACTAGCAGAGTGCGGCCAATCGGATTTTTGTTTATATTCAGGCTCCCTTGTGCCGGTGGGGCTGACGAGCCCATGGCTTCGCACCTGCGCGCCTTGAGTGGTACTTTACCTGAGAATATTTTTTGGCAGCCTACGCAGCAACCCTACACACATACCTACTCCCTGCTGACGAGAGGCAACTACCTCGAAACACGTGTCCAGGGATGGCTAACGCGACACTCATTTTCATTTTAAACTTTTGGCATAGGCGTACCCGCCGACGCTACTTCATGGACCACAATTCTTTGGGGTAACACGCTGGTAGGACTAGCAGAGTGCGGCCAATCGGATTTTTGTTTATATTCAGGCTCCCTTGTGCCGGTGGGGCTGACGAGCCCATGGCTTCGCACCTGCGCGCCTTGAGTGGTACTTTACCTGAGAATATTTTTTGGCAGCCTACGCAGCAACCCTACACACATACCTACTCCCTGCTGACGAGAGGCAACTACCTCGAAACACGTGTCCAGGGATGGCTAACGCGACACTCATTTTCATTTTAAACTTTTGGCATAGGCGTACCGCCGACGCTACTTCATGGACCACAATTCTTTGGGGTAACACGCTGGTAGGACTAGCAGAGTGCAGCCAATCGGATTTTTGTTTATATTCAGGCTCCCTTGTGCCGGTGGGGCTGACGAGCCCATGGCTTTGCACCTGCACGCCTTGAGTGGTACTTTACCTGAGAATATTTTTTGGCAGCCTACGCAGCAACCCTACACACATACCTACTCCCTGCTGACGAGAGGCAACTACCTCGAAACACGTGTCCAGGGATGGCTAACGCGACACTCATTTTCATTTTAAACTTTTGGCATAGGCGTACCCGCCGACGCTACTTCATGGACCACAATTCTTTGGGGTAACACGCTGGTAGGACTAGCAGAGTGCGGCCAATCGGATTTTTGTTTATTTTCAGGCACCCTTGTGCCGGTGGGGCTGACGAGCCCATGGCTTCGCACCTGCGCGCCTTGAGTGGTACTTTACCTGAGAATATTTTTTGGCAGCCTACGCAGCAACCCTACACACATACCTACTCCCTGCTGACGAGAGGCAACTACCTCGAAACACGTGTCCAGGAATGGCTAACGCGACACTCATTTTCATTTTAAACTTTTGGCATAGGCGTACCCGCCGACGCTACTTCATGGACCACAATTCTTTGGGGTAACACGCTGGTAGGACTAGCAGAGTACGGCCAATCAGATTTTTGTTTATATTCAGGCTCCCTTGTGCCGGTGGGGCTGACGAGCCCATGGCTTCGCACCTGCGCGCCTTGAGTGGTACTTTACCTGAGAATACTTTTTGGCAGCCTACGCAGCAACCCTACACACATACCTACTCCCTGCTGACGAGAGGCAACTACCTCGAAACACGTGTCCAGGGATGGCTAACGCGACACTCATTTTCATTTTAAACTTTTGGCATAGGCGTACCCGCTGACGCTACTTCATGGACCACAATTCTTTGGGGTAACACGCTGGTAGGACTAGCAGAGTGCGGCCAATCGGATTTTTGTTTATATTCAGGCTCCCTTGTGCCGGTGGGGCTGACGAGCCCATGGCTTCGCACCTGCGCGCCTTGAGTGGTACTTTACCTGAGAATATTTTTTGGCAGCCTACGCAGCAACCCTACACACATACCTACTCCCTGCTGACGAGAGGCAACTCCCTCGAAACACGTGTCCAGGGATGGCTAACGCGACACTCATTTTCATTTTAAACTTTTGGCATAGGCGTACCCGCCGACGCTACTTCATGGACCACAATTCTTTGGGGTAACACGCTGGTAGGACTAGCAGAGTGCGGCCAATCGGATTTTTGTTTATATTCAGGCTCCCTTGTGCCGGTGGGGCTGACGAGCCCATGGCTTCGCACCTGCGCGCCTTGAGTGGTACTTTACCTGAGAATATTTTTTGGCAGCCTACGCAGCAACCCTACACACATACCTACTCCCTGCTGACGAGAGGCAACTACCTCGAAACACGTGTCCAGGGATGGCTAACGCGACACTCATTTTCATTTTAAACTTTTGGCATAGGCGTACCCGCCGACGCTACTTCATGGACCACAATTCTTTGGGGTAACACGCTGGTAGGACTAGCAGAGTGCGGCCAATCGGATTTTTGTTTATATTCAGGCTCCCTTGTGCCGGTGGGGCTGACGAGCCCATGGCTTCGCACCTGCGCGCCTTGAGTGGTACTTTACCTGAGAATATTTTTTGGCAGCCTACGCAGCAACCCTACACACATACCTACTCCCTGCTGACGAGAGGCAACTACCTCGAAACACGTGTCCAGGGATGGCTAACGCGACACTCATTTTCATTTTAAACTTTTGGCATAGGCGTACCCGCCGACGCTACTTCATGGACCACAATTCTTTGGGGTAACACGCTGGTAGGACTAGCAGAGTGCAGCCAATCGGATTTTTGTTTATATTCAGGCTCCCTTGTGCCGGTGGGGCTGACGAGCCCATGGCTTCGCACCTGCACGCCTTGAGTGGTACTTTACCTGAGAATATTTTTTGGCAGCCTACGCAGCAACCCTACACACATACCTACTCCCTGCTGACGAGAGGCAACTACCTCGAAACACGTGTCCAGGGATGGCTAACGCGACACTCATTTTCATTTTAAACTTTTGGCATAGGCGTACCCGCCGACGCTACTTCATGGACCACAATTCTTTGGGGTAACACGCTGGTAGGACTAGCAGAGTGCGGCCAATCGGATTTTTGTTTATTTTCAGGCTCCCTTGTGCCGGTGGGGCTGACGAGCCCATGGCTTCGCACCTGCGCGCCTTGAGTGGTACTTTACCTGAGAATATTTTTTGGCAGCCTACGCAGCAACCCTACACACATACCTACTCCCTGCTGACGAGAGGCAACTACCTCGAAACACGTGTCCAGGAATGGCTAACGCGACACTCATTTTCATTTTAAACTTTTGGCATAGGCGTACCCGCCGACGCTACTTCATGGACCACAATTCTTTGGGGTAACACGCTGGTAGGACTAGCAGAGTGCGGCCAATCAGATTTTTGTTTATATTCAGGCTCCCTTGTGCCGGTGGGGCTGACAAGCCCATGGCTTCGCACCTGCACGCCTTGAGTGGTACTTTACCTGAGAATATTTTTTGGCAGCCTACGCAGCAACCCTACACACATACCTACTCCCTGCTGACGAGAGGCAACTACCTCGAAACACGTGTCCAGGGATGGCTAACGCAACACTGATTTTCATTCTAAACTTTTGGCATAGGCGTACCCGCCGACGCTACTTCATGGACCACAATTCTTTGGGGTAACACGCTGGTAGGACTAGCGGAGTGCGGCCAATCGGATTTTTGTTTATTTTCAGGCTCCCTTGTGCCGGTGGGGCTGACGAGCCCATGGCTTCGCACCTGCGCGCCTTGAGTGGTACTTTACCTGAGAATATTTTTTGGCAGCCTACGCAGCAACCCTACACACATACCTACTCCCTGCTGACGAGAGGCAACTACCTCGAAACATGTGTCCAGGAATGGCTAACGCGACACTCATTTTCATTTTAAACTTTTGGCATAGGCGTACCCGCCGACACTACTTCATGGACCACAATTCTTTGTTTAACACGCTGGTAGGACTAGCAGAGTGCGGCCAATCAGATTTTTGTTTATATTCAGGCTCCCTTGTGCTGGTGGGGCTGACGAGCCCATGGCTTCGCACCTGCGCGCCTTGAGTGGTACTTTACCTGAGAATATTTTTTGGCAGCCTACGCAGCAACCCTACACACATACCTACTCCCTGCTGACGAGAGGCAACTACCTCGAAACACGTGTCCAGGGATGGCTAACGCGACACTCATTTTCATTTTAAACTTTTGGCATAGGCGTACCCGCCGACGCTACTTCATGGACCACAATTCTTTGGGGTAACACGCTGGTAGGACTAGCAGAGAGCGGCCAATCGGATTTTTGTTTATATTCAGGCTCCCTTGTGCCGGTGGGGCTGACGAGCCCATGGCTTCGCACCTGCGCGCCTTGAGTGGTACTTTACCTGAGAATATTTTTTGGCAGCCTACGCAGCAACCCTACACACATACCTACTCCCTGCTGACGAGAGGCAACTACCTCGAAACACGTGTCCAGGGATGGCTAACGCGACACTCATTTTCATTTTAAACTTTTGGCATAGGCGTACCCGCCGACGCTACTTCATGGACCACAATTCTTTGGGGTAACACGCTGGTAGGACAAGCAGAGTGCGGCCAATCGGATTTTTGTTTATATTCAGGCTCCCTTGTGCCGGTGGGGCTGACGAGCCCATGGCTTCGCACCTGCGCGCCTTGAGTGGTACTTTACCTGAGAATATTTTTTGGCAGCCTACGCAGCAACACTACACACATACCTACTCCCTGCCGACGAGAGGCAACTACCTCGAAACACGTGTCCAGGGATGGCTAACGCGACACTCATTTTCATTTTAAACTTTTGGCATAGGCGTACCCGCCGACGCTACTTCATGGACCACAAGTCTTTGGGGTAACACGCTGGTAGGACTAGCAGAGTGCGGCCAATCGGATTTTTGTTTATATTCAGGCTCCCTTGTGCCGGTGGGGCTGACGAGCCCATGGCTTCGCACCTGCGCGCCTTGAGTGGTACTTTACCTGAGAATATTTTTTGGCAGCCTACGCAGCAACACTACACACATACCTACTCCCTGCCGACGAGAGGCAACTACCTCGAAACACGTGTCCAGGGATGGCTAACGCGACACTCATTTTCATTTTAAACTTTTGGCATAGGCGTACCCGCCGACGCTACTTCATGGACCACAAGTCTTTGGGGTAACACGCTGGTAGGACTAGCAGAGTGCGGCCAATCGGATTTTTGTTTATATTCAGGCTCCCTTGTGCCGGTGGGGCTGACGAGCCCATGGCTTCGCACCTGCGCGCCTTGAGTGGTACTTTACCTGAAAATATTTTTTGGCAGCCTACGCAGCAACCCTACACACATACCTACGCCCTGCTGACGAGAGGCAACTACCTCGAAACACATGTCCAGGGATGGCTAACGCGACACTCATTTTCATTTTAAACTTTTGGCATAGGCGTACCCGCCGACGCTACTTCATGGACCACAATTCTTTGGGGTAACACGCTGGTAGGACTAGCAGAGTGCGGCCAATCGGATTTTTGTTTATATTCAGGCTCCCTTGTGCCGGTGGGGCTGACGAGCCCATGGCTTCGCACCTGCGCGCCTTGAGTGGTACTTTACCTGAGAATATTTTTTGGCAGCCTACGCAGCAACCCTACACACATACCTACTCCCTGCTGACGAGAGGCAACTACCTCGAAACATGTGTCCAGGAATGGCTAACGCGACACTCATTTTCATTTTAAACTTTTGGCATAGGCGTACCCGCCGACACTACTTCATGGACCACAATTCTTTGTTTAACACGCTGGTAGGACTAGCAGAGTGCGGCCAATCAGATTTTTGTTTATATTCAGGCTCCCTTGTGCTGGTGGGGCTGACGAGCCCATGGCTTCGCACCTGCGCGCCTTGAGTGGTACTTTACCTGAGAATATTTTTTGGCAGCCTACGCAGCAACCCTACACACATACCTACTCCCTGCTGACGAGAGGCAACTACCTCGAAACACGTGTCCAGGGATGGCTAACGCGACACTCATTTTCATTTTAAACTTTTGGCATAGGCGTACCCGCCGACGCTACTTCATGGACCACAATTCTTTGGGGTAACACGCTGGTAGGACTAGCAGAGAGCGGCCAATCGGATTTTTGTTTATATTCAGGCTCCCTTGTGCCGGTGGGGCTGACGAGCCCATGGCTTCGCACCTGCGAGCCTTGAGTGGTACTTTACCTGAGAATATTTTTTGGCAGCCTACGCAGCAACCCTACACACATACCTACTCCCTGCTGACGAGAGGCAACTACCTCGAAACACGTGTCCAGGGATGGCTAACGCGACACTCATTTTCATTTTAAACTTTTGGCATAGGCGTACCCGCCGACGCTACTTCATGGACCACAATTCTTTGGGGTAACACGCTGGTAGGACTAGCAGAGAGCGGCCAATCGGATTTTTGTTTATATTCAGGCTCCCTTGTGCCGGTGGGGCTGACGAGCCCATGGCTTCGCACCTGCGCGCCTTGAGTGGTACTTTACCTGAGAATATTTTTTGGCAGCCTACGCAGCAACCCTACACACATACCTACTCCCTGCTGACGAGAGGCAACTACCTCGAAACACGTGTCCAGGGATGGCTAACGCGACACTCATTTTCATTTTAAACTTTTGGCATAGGCGTACCCGCCGACGCTACTTCATGGACCACAATTCTTTGGGGTAACACACTGGTAGGACTAGCAGAGTGCGGACAATCGGATTTTTGTTTATATTCAGGCTCCCTTGTGCCGGTGGGGCTGACGAGCCCATGGCTTCGCACCTGCGCGCCTTGAGTGGTACTTTACCTGAGAATATTTTTTGGCAGCCTACGCAGCAACCCTACACACATACCTACTCCCTGCTGATGAGAGGCAACTACCTCGAAACACGTGTCCAGGGATGGCTAACGCGACACTCATTTTCATTTTAAACTTTTGGCATAGGCGTACCCGCCGACGCTACTTCATGGACCACAATTCTTTGGGGTAACACGCTGGTAGGACTAGCAGAGTGCGGCCAATCGGATTTTTGTTTATATTCAGGCTCCCTTGTGCCGGTGGGGCTGACGAGCCCATGGCTTCGCACCTGCGTGCCTTGAGTGGTACTTTACCTGAGAATATTTTTTGGCAGCCTACACAGCAACCCTACACACATACCTACTCCCTGCTGACGAGAGGCAATTACCTCGAAACACGTGTCCAGGGATGGCTAACGCGACACTCATTTTCATTTTAAACTTTTGGCATAGGCGTACCCGCCGACGCTACTTCATGGACCACAATTCTTTGGGGTAACACGCTGGTAGGACTAGCAGAGTGCGGCCAATCAGATTTTTGTTTATATTCAGGCTCCCTTGTGCCGGTGGGGCTGACGAGCCCATGGCTTCGCACCTGCGCGCCTTGAGTGGTACTTTACCTGAGAATATTTTTTGGCAGCCTACGCAGCAACCCTACACACATACCTACTCCCTGCTGACGAGAGGCAACTACCTCGAAACACGTGTCCAGGGATAGCTAACGCGACACTCATTTTCATTTTAAACTTTTGGCATAGGCGTACCCGCCGACGCTACTTCATGGACCACAATTCTTTGGGGTAACACGCTGGTAGGACTAGCAGAGTGCGGCCAATCGGATTTTTGTTTATATTCAGGCTCCCTTGTGCCGGTGGGGCTGACGAGCCCATGGCTTCGCACCTGCGCGCCTTGAGTGGTTCTTTACCTGAGAATATTTTTTGGCAGCCTACGCAGCAACCCTACACACATACCTACTCCCTGCTGACGAGAGGCAACTACCTCGAAACACGTGTCCAGGGATGACTAACGCGACACTCATTTTCATTTTAAACTTTTGGCATAGGCGTACCCGCCGACGCTACTTCATGGACCACAATTCTTTGGGGTAACACGCTGGTAGGACTAGCAGAGTGCGGCCAATCGGATTTTTGTTTATATTCAGGCTCCCTTGTGCCGGTGGGGCTGACGAGCCCATGGCTTCGCACCTGCGCGCCTTGAGTGGTACTTTACCTGAGAATATTTTTTGGCAGCCTACGCAGCAACCCTACACACATACCTACTCCCTGCTGACGAGAGGCAACTACCTCGAAACACGTGTCCAGGGATGGCTAACGCGACACTCATTTTCATTTTAAACTTTTGGCATAGGCGTACCCGCCGACGCTACTTCATGGACCACAATTCTTTGGGGTAACACGCTGGTAGGACTAGCAGAGTGCGGCCAATCGGATTTTTATTTATATTCAGGCTCCCTTGTGCCGGTGGGGCTGACGAGCCCATGGCTTCGCACCTGCGCGCCTTGAGTGGTACTTTACCTGAGAATATTTTTTGGCAGCCTACGCAGCAACCCTACACACATACCTACTCCCTGCTGACGAGAGGCAACTACCTCGAAACACGTGTCCAGGGATGGCTAACGCGACACTCATTTTCATTTTAAACTTTTGGCATAGGCGTACCCGCCGACGCTACTTCATGGACCACAATTCTTTGGGGTAACACGCTGGTAGGACTAGCAGAGTGCGGCCAATCGGATTTTTGTTTATATTCAGGCTCCCTTGTGCCGGTGGGGCTGACGAGCCCATGGCTTCGCACCTGCGCGCCTTGAGTGGTACTTTACCTGAGAATATTTTTTGGCAGCCTACGCAGCAACCCTACACACATACCTACTCCCTGCTGACGAGAGGCAACTACCTCGAAACACGTGTCCAGGGATGGCTAACGCGACACTCATTTTCATTTTAAACTTTTGGCATAGGCGTACCCGCCGACGCTACTTCATGGACCACAATTCTTTGGGGTAACACGCTGGTAGGACTAGCAGAGAGCGGCCAATCGGATTTTTGTTTATATTCAGGCTCCCTTGTGCCGGTGGGGCTGACGAGCCCATGGCTTCGCACCTGCGCGCCTTGAGTGGTACTTTACCTGAGAATATTTTTTGGCAGCCTACGCAGCAACCCTACACACATACCTACTCCCTGCTGACGAGAGGCAACTACCTCGAAACACGCGTCCAGGGATGGCTAACGCGACACTCATTTTCATTTTAAACTTTTGGCATAGGCGTACCCGCCGACGCTACTTCATGGACCACAATTCTTTGGGGTAACACGCTGGTAGGACAAGCAGAGTGCGGCCAATCGGATTTTTGTTTATATTCAGGCTCCCTTGTGCCGGTGGGGCTGACGAGCCCATGGCTTCGCACCTGCGCGCCTTGAGTGGTACTTTACCTGAGAATATTTTTTGGCAGCCTACGCAGCAACCCTACACACATACCTACTCCCTGCTGACGAGAGGCAACTACCTCGAAACACGTGTCCAGGGATGGCTAACGCGACACTCATTTTCATTTTAAACTTTTGGCATAGGCGTACCCGCCGACGCTACTTCATGGACCACAATTCTTTGGGGTAACACGCTGGTAGGACTAGCAGAGTGCGGCCAATCGGATTTTTGTTTATATTCAGGCTCCCTTGTGCCGGTGGGGCTGACGAGCCCATGGCTTCGCACCTGCGCGCCTTGAGTGGTACTTTACCTGAGAATATTTTTTGGCAGCCTACGCAGCAACCCTACACACATACCTACTCCCTGCTGACGAGAGGCAACTACCTCGAAACACGTGTCCAGGGATGGCTAACGCGACACTCATTTTCATTTTAAACTTTTGGCATAGGCGTACCCGCCGACGCTACTTCATGGACCACAATTCTTTGGGGTAACACGCTGGTAGGACTAGCAGAGAGCGGCCAATCGGATTTTTGTTTATATTCAGGCTCCCTTGTGCCGGTGGGGCTGACGAGCCCATGGCTTCGCACCTGCGCGCCTTGAGTGGTACTTTACCTGAGAATATTTTTTGGCAGCCTACGCAGCAACCCTACACACATACCTACTCCCTGCTGACGAGAGGCAACTACCTCGAAACACGTGTCCAGGGATGGCTAACGCGACACTCATTTTCATTTTAAACTTTTGGCATAGGCGTACCCGCCGACGCTACTTCATGGACCACAATTCTTTGGGGTAACACGCTGGTAGGACAAGCAGAGTGCGGCCAATCGGATTTTTGTTTATATTCAGGCTCCCTTGTGCCGGTGGGGCTGACGAGCCCATGGCTTCGCACCTGCGCGCCTTGAGTGGTACTTTACCTGAGAATATTTTTTGGCAGCCTACGCAGCAACACTACACACATACCTACTCCCTGCCGACGAGAGGCAACTACCTCGAAACACGTGTCCAGGGATGGCTAACGCGACACTCATTTTCATTTTAAACTTTTGGCATAGGCGTACCCGCCGACGCTACTTCATGGACCACAAGTCTTTGGGGTAACACGCTGGTAGGACTAGCAGAGTGCGGCCAATCAGATTTTTGTTTATATTCAGGCTCCCTTGTGCCGGTGGGGCTGACGAGCCCATGGCTTCGCACCTGCGCGCCTTGAGTGGTACTTTACCTGAGAATATTTTTTGGCAGCCTACGCAGCAACCCTACACACATACCTACGCCCTGCTGACGAGAGGCAACTACCTCGAAACACATGTCCAGGGATGGCTAACGCGACACTCATTTTCATTTTAAACTTTTGGCATAGGCGTACCCGCCGACGCTACTTCATGGACCACAATTCTTTGGGGTAACACGCTGGTAGGACTAGCAGAGTGCGGCCAATCGGATTTTTGTTTATATTCAGGCTCCCTTGTGCCGGTGGGGCTGACGAGCCCATGGCTTCGCACCTGCGCGCCTTGAGTGGTACTTTACCTGAGAATATTTTTTGGCAGCCTACGCAGCAACCCTACACACATACCTACTCCCTGCTGACGAGAGGCAACTACCTCGAAACACGTGTCCAGGGATGGCTAACGCGACACTCATTTTCATTTTAAACTTTTGGCATAGGCGTACCCGCCGACGCTACTTCATGGACCACAATTCTTTGGGGTAACACACTGGTAGGACTAGCAGAGTGCGGCCAATCGGATTTTTGTTTATATTCAGGCTCCCTTGTGCCGGTGGGGCTGACGAGCCCATGGCTTCGCACCTGCGCGCCTTGAGTGGTACTTTACCTGAGAATATTTTTTGGCAGCCTACGCAGCAACCCTACACACATATCTACTCCCTGCTGACGAGAGGCAACTACCTCGAAACACGTGTCCAGGGATGGCTAACGCGACACTCATTTTCATTTTAAACTTTTGGCATAGGCGTACCCGCCGACGCTACTTCATGGACCACAATTCTTTGGGGTAACACGCTGGTAGGACTAGCAGAGTGCGGCCAATCGGATTTTTGTTTATATTCAGGCTCCCTTGTGCCGGTGGGGCTGACGAGCCCATGGCTTCGCACCTGCGCGCCTTGAGTGGTACTTTACCTGAGAATATTTTTTGGCAGCCTACGCAGCAACCCTACACACATACCTACTCCCTGCTGACGAGAGGCAACTACCTCGAAACACGTGTCCAGGGATGGCTAACGCGACACTCATTTTCATTTTAAACTTTTGGCATAGGCGTACCCGCCGACGCTACTTCATGGACCACAATTCTTTAGGGTAACACGCTGGTAGGACTAGCAGAGTGCGGCCAATCGGATTTTTGTTTATATTCAGGCTCCCTTGTGCCGGTGAGGCTGACGAGCCCATGGCTTCGCACCTGCGCGCCTTGAGTGGTACTTTACCTGAGAATATTTTTTGGCAGCCTACGCAGCAACCCTACACACATACCTACTCCCTGCTGACGAGAGGCAACTACCTCGAAACACGTGTCCAGGGATGGCTAACGCGACACTCATTTTCATTTTAAACTTTTGGCATAGGCGTACCCGCCGACGCTACTTCATGGACCACAATTCTTTGGGGTAACACGCTGGTAGGACTAGCAGAGTGCGGCCAATCGGATTTTTGTATATATTCAGGCTCCCTTGTGCCGGTGGGGCTGACGAGCCCATGGCTTCGCACCTGCGCGCCTTGAGTGGTACTTTACCTGAGAATATTTTTTGGCAGCCTACGCAGCAACCCTACACACATACCTACTCCCTGCTGACGAGAGGCAACTACCTCGAAACACGTGTCCAGGGATGGCTAACGCGACACTCATTTTCATTTTAAACATTTGGCATAGGCGTACCCGCCGACGCTACTTCATGGACCACAATTCTTTGGGGTAACACGCTGGTAGGACTAGCAGAGTGCGGCCAATCGGATTTTTGTTTATATTCAGGCTCCCTTGTGCCGGTGGGGCTGACGAGCCCATGGCTTCGCACCTGCGCGCCTTGAGTGGTACTTTACCTGAGAATATTTTTTGGCAGCCTACGCAGCAACCCTACACACATACCTACTCCCTGCTGACGAGAGGCAACTACCTCGAAACACGTGTCCAGGGATGGCTAACGCGACACTCATTTTCATTTTAAACTTTTGGCATAGGCGTACCCGCCGACGCTACTTCATGGACCACAATTCTTTGGGGTAACACGCTGGTAGGACTAGCAGAGTGCGGCCAATCGGATTTTTGTTTATATTCAGGCTCCCTTGTGCCGGTGGGGCTGACGAGCCCATGGCTTCGCACCTGCGCGCCTTGAGTGGTACTTTACCTGAGAATATTTTTTGGCAGCCTACGCAGCAACCCTACACACATACCTACTCCCTGCTGACGAGAGGCAACTACCTCGAAACACGTGTCCAGGGATGACTAACGCGACACTCATTTTCATTTTAAACTTTTGGCATAGGCGTACCCGCCGACGCTACTTCATGGACCACAATTCTTTGGGGTAACACGCTGGTAGGACTAGCAGAGTGCGGCCAATCGGATTTTTGTTTATATTCAGGCTCCCTTGTGCCGGTGAGGCTGACGAGCCCATGGCTTCGCACCTGCGCGCCTTGAGTGGTACTTTACCTGAGAATATTTTTTGGCAGCCTACGCAGCAACCCTACACACATACCTACTCCCTGCTGACGAGAGGCAACTACCTCGAAACACGTGTCCAGGGATGGCTAACGCGACACTCATTTTCATTTTAAACTTTTGGCATAGGCGTACCCGCCGACGCTACTTCATGGACCACAATTCTTTGGGGTAACACGCTGGTAGGACTAGCAGAGTGCGGCCAATTGGATTTTTGTATATATTCAGGCTCCCTTGTGCCGGTGGGGCTGACGAGCCCATGGCTTCGCACCTGCGCGCCTTGAGTGGTACTTTACCTGAGAATATTTTTTGGCAGCCTACGCAGCAACCCTACACACATACCTACTCCCTGCTGACGAGAGGCAACTACCTCGAAACACGTGTCCAGGGATGGCTAACGCGACACTCATTTTCATTTTAAACTTTTGGCATAGGCGTACCCGCCGACGCTACTTCATGGACCACAATTCTTTGGGGTAACACGCTGGTAGGACTAGCAGAGTGCGGCCAATCGGATTTTTGTTTATATTCAGGCTCCCTTGTGCCGGTGGGGCTGACGAGCCCATGGCTTCGCACCTGCGCGCCTTGAGTGGTACTTTACCTGAGAATATTTTTTGGCAGCCTACGCAGCAACCCTACACACATACCTACTCCCTGCTGACGAGAGGCAACTACCTCGAAACACGTGTCCAGGGATGGCTAACGCGACACTCATTTTCATTTTAAACTTTTGGCATAGGCGTACCCGCCGACGCTACTTCATGGACCACAATTCTTTGGGGTAACACGCTGGTAGGACTAGCAGAGTGCGGCCAATCGGATTTTTGTTTATATTCAGGCTCCCTTGTGCCGGTGGGGCTGACGAGCCCATGGCTTCGCACCTGCGCGCCTTGAGTGGTACTTTACCTGAGAATATTTTTTGGCAGCCTACGCAGCAACCCTACACACATGCCTACTCCCTGCTGACGAGAGGCAACTACCTCGAAACACGTGTCCAGGAATGGCTAACGCGACACTCATTTTCATTTTAAACTTTTGGCTTAGGCGTACCCGCCGACGCTACTTCATGGACCACAATTCTTTGGGGTAACACGCTGGTAGGACTAGCAGAGTGCGGCCAATCGGATTTTCATCTTGGTAATGTTGTGTATATCTTTACCACCGACATTGCTCTTTTCTGATCTCGGTGTACCTTGGTGGCTTCAAAGAAGATCAGTAGCCGTTCCACCCAGTCTTTCCATTTAGGGGCGAGCGAAGACGGGGAGCCTTTTACGATGAAAAGGTTCTATTGGGGGATTTGTGGACATGATGCCCTGCAGTGACTGACGATGAAGCAGCGTTTTATGGTGCTTATATCGTGATGAGGCACTCTTGTGGGGCGCTCACCCAACTGCCGGCGTTGCCGTCCCTTTCACCCCACTTTCCTCACACTGTCCCCTGCTGCTTCGCAGCTTTCACTTGTCTGGGGTATTTTGTTGTATTTCTTTCTTTTTTCTCTATTTTTTTTTTGTTGTTTAGCGCCTGATTAATCAGGGCGCAGGGTAAATGGCATTACCACCCTTCTGTTGGGTTTTTTATTTTTATTTTTTTTATTTTATTTGCTTGTAAGCTGAAGCAATGATGTTCTGAGGCCCCCCAGGCCTGCAGTAGAAGCTCAGTCCCTTAGCTGTGACAGCTACTATTCCCCAGGCAGCCCCTGTGCCTTTCACTTTCGGTTTGCCTGCAGCCTGGCCAGAATGTGGTTACTCCCTGCAGGGCCTCGTGTGCATTGCAGCGCTCTTCACGCTGCACAACGCTCTTCCTCACTCACGAGCCCTCACAGCGCTGGGAGACACAGCTGAAGTGGAGCCGGGCGCAGCGCAGCGCACGAGAACGGGTGCGCGCGTGTGCACCGGTGCGCGCTGATACGCGGTGGGGAGCGGAGCAGCTCACCTCCGTCGGGGATCTTCAGCGGTGTCTGATCTATCCGGCAGGCCTGGCAAGCGGCGGTGTCCACACTGAAAATGGCTGCGCACCGTGGCACGAGCACCGCAGGGCAGGTAGGACGCCCTTGCGGCCGTCACTCGGTGTCGGTACGGGGCACGCCCACCCTTCGTCGCCAATGTTATGTTGCGAGCATCGCGGGTGTACAGCGACCTAGCTCCATTAATTGTTGGAGCCTTGGTTACTAGGTGGGGCACACTAATGATTTCAGGAGCCGATGTGGATGCTTAGTAGTCGTGCTCGCCGATCGTCTAACTGGCGCCCGTGCGTGCAGAGCGTATTTATTAAACACGGGTCACATGACCCAAATGCGGCGTGCCTGTTGCGTCGCAGGCACGACATTACAAGTGCCACAGTAACTTGCTGAATCGAAAAACATCCGATTGATGGACACCATCTTTTTAACTTTGTGATAGGACACGCTGGTCTTGGAGAACCTAGAAACCTCTGTGGTGAAAGCACTACACAATCACCAACACTCTGAAGCATGTGTGAGACAAATACGCACTTTGCATCATCACACTGGTACACCTTTCCGTGATGGCAATCAAAGATGGCGGGCACGTAAGTGACGTAGCGCCAAGTGGCTCTAGGCACGAGTGAGCACCAAAACATTATTGACAAGCTCGCACCCCTGGATGAGAAGAGAGATGCTTCAGATCTTCCTGCAGCACCATCATGCGACCCCACAGCAACAGTAAGGGGTGCGCTCGCCGCACTTTCATAACGGCAAACACAACTGTGAGGGGGGCGCGCGCGGCACTTTCAAACAAAACACGCTTACCCGATACCCGATTTGGCAGGCAAATAGCACGGCACAGTTCACCAAACATGCAAAATCCCCGTACGATGCTGGTCCCACAACCGGCTCACATGATTTTCTTGAAAAGTTCACACCGCTGCTGTGTTTCCACAATGTCATAAAAGTTGAACAGCCCAGGGACCACACATGACATCAACGAAAGAAGTAGAAAACGCATCCATTTAACCTTATGAATGGCCCAGAAACCACAACCCCTGAAAATCGTACGCTAGTGTTGTCTTCCACACCAGGGGCGGCCTTAGGCATGTGCAAGCTGTGCACCTGCACAGGGCCACCAAACCCCAGGGGCCACCACGAGGAATCGGATACAATACATATTCGTGGCGGCCCCTGGCAGGGATTTGGCACATGAACGACTGAGGCGTGATAAATCTAATGTGATGCACGCTGAATGGTTGTTCTTATACTCTTTTCCTTTCTAACCCAGTCTCGTCTTTGTGTGGGGTCGGCCTTGTTTCGGGCTCTTCTGGTAGGTCTTGTGCTTGTTTAGAACTTTTTTTCCAGGAGAATCGAGCTTGTTTTAATAGTCCAGATCTGGCACCTCCGGAGGCTCGCATGCGCGCGCATGCGCAGTGCCCGCGAGTCCTGCAGCGAAGGGGTTACAGAAGCACCATGCATCACTGGCGGCAGGAGGGGTGGCAGCACCCGTGCCCGGCGTGCAGCGAGCAGCACCGAGACCGGCCGAGGCCATGCACCGGCGCGCCTAGAGACCCTGGGCAAGAAAGGCCGCATTGCAGAGGATAGCATGCCAGTGTGCAACCTTTGGTGCCAGCTGCGAGATGAGCAGCCCGAGGGTCAGGGCATGGGGAGGGGGAGTGAGGAGGTCAGCGTGTGCCACTGCAGAGTGAATCCGAGGGAAGGTGAGCCATTGGACGAGGGTGTGGGGAGCCCTGGGGAGGAGGGCAGATCAGGCATAGGAATGTATCCCAGCCCGTGGGGGTGAGGAGCCGGGGGCGTGGGGAAGGTTGGGTGAGGATGTTATTGTAGATGGTGTGTGCTTTGGGTCTGGGTGGAGGTAAGCCATGTGAGGTGGCGAGCTGGAGGTATTCTGGTTGTCATGGGAAGGGAGGGCATGATGAATCGTGAGAGAGAGCCTCTCTCTCACGATTCATCTCTGAGAGGGCGCGGGTCGGAGAGGTGGTCACTGTGCGCCAGGGGTAGGGAGTGGTACAGATCGGCGCTGTATGTTGAGGGAAATGTGAGTCAGGAGTGCAGGGGTGGTGTTTACTTGTGGCTGAGGGGAGGCATGGTGACTTTTGGAGGTGTAACTTGGGAGGCACGGTCGTATTGGGGGAAGAGGAGAGCAGGGTACGAGGTGTTAGACGTAATGTTAAGGATTCATTATAATGATTACAGTTACTTATCAACAATCATGAAAACAGAGTATGAAGCTGATACTTGTGATCTTATGAGTGGATCTGCCTGCACAAATCTTTTAAAACATCGAGTGTTCGAATGTACTTGGCATTTGGATATGTCTGTTTATATGGTGTTGAGGCAGACATGAAATGCAAGCACCTATGGATGGACGCCTGGAATAGGATGGCAGTGCCTACCCATGTTAACTCAATCTAATGCCCTTTTGCAGAGACCTTGGTAGGAGACTGGCTTCTTGATCATTTCTTTAATTACATTCCAGTGCTTGTCATGTGACTAGCAGAGAAAACTAGTTTAACTAGTCCTCAGTTTGCAATTGGTGAAGCAGCCTTCTCTGTCCATACTAGGGGCATAGTTACCATTGGTTCAGCAAGTACAGTGGTACTGAGACCCAAAACCCTCAGGGGCCCATTGAACCCTGATAATTGCTATATTCTACTTCCTGAGCAGCAGCCAAAGGGGCCATTTTCCTTGCTTATGCCACGGCCCATGGGGTCGTTGGTACGCTGTGCTAGTGATTCGTACGTCTGCTTGAAAGTTGTCTCCTGACTGGATGTTCCTTGCACATTCATTTTGCTTCAGTGAACCTCTAGTGCCTTTTCATAGCCTTAGGACTCACTGTAATTAATCCTTGTTTAATAGGTGCTCTGAAAGCGAGCAGAACTGGTTGCTGGAATATGGCACTATACAAGAAACCTTAATTAAATATATTGTATTTTGTCTTTTGACAATGTGGTAAAGTGGACGAGTCTTTGGTTACCTGTAGGCTGTCTTCAGGTTCAGTTAGTGACGTACTGAGACAGGTCTCTGTGTGCCATGATTTCAAGGTAGCTTACTCTCTTCCTGCTAAGGTCACTTCCCAAATAGATCATGAACTATTCTCCAGGCTCTACTGTTCTCAGTGGACTGATAAAACAGACCTTGTATGCCAAGTCACATGATCTACCCTATAGTTTTATAACACTCTTCAAATAAACCTTCCATATGTGGCTAGTCCTCATAATGTGTCATACATGTAGTGGGAAGGGTAATTACTATCAATCAGTCAGGGTTTGTAAAGCTCAGCTGCTTCACACATAAGGGTCTCGAGGCGGTGTGGGATTCATGCTGCTGGATCATGCTGCTTGTTGGTTGAACAGCAAGGTCTTGTGGTCCTTCCTGAACTGCTGGAGCGATGGTGAGGCTCTGAGGTGCAGGGGGAGGGTTTTCAGGTCTTCACTGCCAGGTGGGAGAAGTAGCGGCCTCCACTGTTTTATCAGCGGCTGCATTGGGTGGCTGCTAGGGAGATGGTTCTGGAACATATTTTCCTGGTAGGTTGGTGGAAATTCACTCGTTCATTAAGGTATGCTGGTCCTTCATTGTGTAGTCCAGGGAAGACATGGCTTGGCAGTTCGGGCTGGACTGTTCCCATGAGGCAAAGGGTCAAGGCTGATTTGCATATGGCCATGTCTGAACTGGGGTGGTTTGGTGAGCAAAACAACGATAGATTTAGGCCCAGATCTCTGTACTGGGGTGAATGTATGACATTGTTCTGCATTCTGTCCATCAACTGTTGTTTTTGCAAGAAAATAAAAATGACACATCAAAATCTTTCAGCAGCCGCCACTGCTGATTGTCTTCTTTTTTTCCCTACCCACTGCTAGCCTCGCCCGCTGCATTGCAAGCAAAATGAAGAGAATTCAAGTACACAAATCTGGTTATTCGAAACGAAAGAGAAAGGTGGCTCAGCAGGCTTTCGTAGTGTCACAGGAAGGAGCAATCCTGAACTTTATCACCCAAGGGAAACCTAAAGATGGAGAATCCTCTGGCCAGAGTACTGCTGATGCACTAGGTAAAACAGGCGCTGACGACCATAAAGAAGAACAAAAAAATGATGATATCCATGAGCAGAATGATACTCATGAGCAGACCAATGAAAATGAACAAGGTGACTCTGAAATTGATACAAACATGCAGCAATTACCAACTCAGGATGAGGATTATTACAAAAGACCCTCAGACAGAGAAACTGAAACATCATTCATCGGTCCATCAACATCTGGCATTCTGAAGGAGGTTCAGAGTTTACAGACGGATGATGCTGGTATTGAAAAGGAAGCTAAAGAGCAAGACCATGTTACAGACCCGTGTTCTGAATATGATTTATGTGATTGGAGGGAGCCTACTTTGTGGCCGAACTCTCTTACGGACGCGCAACGTGTTTTTCTTGTTGAAAGGGGTCCCTCCAGAGACCCAGATTCTAAAACAAAGTATCCAAGTGATGAGCACTCAAAAAGTAAACGTTGTTTTTCTGTTACCATGTTACTGGTCATCTAACACCTTTTCTGGACGTTTTATTAAAACACCTTCCTGAGCTCCGCCCCGCCCGGACCCCCTCTTCCGGGGCCCCCTACCTGCGCTCCCTGCACAGGGCCACCATGAGCCTAGAGCCGCCCCTGTCCACACAGATAGTTTACCGACGCTGTAAGCCCCCATAATGAGTCCATGTCTTCTCCATATTCCTACGTGCTGCCTGGAACAAAGATTTTTTTCAAATCATGACACGTGCTGGTTGAGCCCTGTATGTTGAGATAGGATACTCCTCCTTGTCAAACTAACTAAGTTCCCCGCCTGCTGCAGGTTGTCTAAAAAGCAGGATGTCTAACACATAAATAACTGACACACGCCTTGGCTGGGGCTGTCTGATGTAGAGGACACTGGTGGGGCTTCCAGGCATAGCAGTTCAGTTTCACAGCATGTTTCTTGACCCTTGAAATTTATGTTTCTTCTGAGTAGTTTATCGAATGGTTTCTCTGCACACATAGTTTTTGTAGATTCAAGCTCCAAATCATTGCCAAAATGTGTAGTAATGATGATCCAGTAGATGAGGTGTAGTTTAAGAAGGTTTATTAAGTATTAGTTGTAGCTTTGTACATGTATGTAGATCACCCCCAGGAGCAGCCTGCCTGCTGCTCAGCCCATACTCCAACTGTCACACCTCACTCCACAAGCACCCAGACATTCCATTCGTCATCATTACACCAACATTCCACACAGCACATTCAGACTGGTTGAGCTCTTATGGAGAAAGCCACAGGAGAGAAGGATAAATAAATATACAGCATACTACACTATTAAGTTCTCATTGACTATTAGGACAAGGGGACAGATCCATGATACAGGACTGGTCCCATGGGCATCTCCTTAACAGAAAATTAAAATTCTAGAAATAGATCATGAAATAAGAATGGCAAATAAGAGACAGCAGCATATAGTGACATCACCACAGGACGCATTCTCATTACCCGCTTGTTCTTGCTTTAACCAAAAGGCATTGTACATGTCAAAATAATAATCTGTTTGCTATTACAGTCTTGTGTTCCTTCTTGTGTCTTCTTCTCTCTCTCCTTTCAGCCTGGTTAGGACAATTTTCATTGATATTGGAAGTTCGAAACCTGAGACAAAATATGAGTGAACAGAATATAGTAAAAGTCATAATGCAAATTTTCCTGGCTTAATGAAGCATCATGGTTGGAAGCAATATTTTCAATGAGAATTTCCTGGAAAATGCATGGGGTTTGCCTAAGATGTCTGCCCTGTAAATGTATGAGATTGGGATTGCCTCTAAAGGGCCATGATACATATTTGCTTTAGTGGAATGTGCCCAAATACAGTCTACTACAAGAAGTCTACACATTTTGTAAGACTATAAAATGCAACAATCTATCTCATGATTGTTTTCTTGAAAGGCATGTTATGGAGAAACACCACTGTCACTGGAAAAATGGCTTTGCTCCCTCTAAATAAATCTTCACATCTCTTGCAAAGCCAATAGTATGTAAACTCTCCTCATCAGGAAGCAATTAAGCTCTGGGCTGGAAGAACGGAAAGGAATATATCTCAAATCAGAGAAAACTCTGGAATAACGTTAATCATAAAGTATCCTTAAAAAGAGAGCACATCATTTGTTAATTCTTCTGGCATTTGAATGATATATGGTCAAAATCATAGGAGGCCCTAACTTCAATTTTTTTGCATATAACAAATTCTTGAGCATAGATGCCATCTCGCCTGCCATCACCTCCATTATCTCTCTCTTGAACTCTAGCTCCCTTGGTTCTTGAACCTGTGATGGCATTGTATTGAACTATATCTGGTAACCTGCAATAGTAGAGAGCACCCATGCATCCTTTGTGATCTTTCTCCAATTCTCCATATGAAACTTCAATCTTCCTGCCACTTTTTTGTGGATAAAACCAATGACTTTCTTCGTACTCACCTGTTCCTGACGAGGATTACTGACCTCTTCCACAAGATGCTCTTGCTCTAGAAGATCTTCCTCTTTGAGGGTAAAAGCTTCCAACACTTGTTTCTTGGGATCCTCTAAAAGAACCCCTTCCTGCAAATCCAAAGATGGCCGCCTGTGTTACTTCATTGTTGAAGTCATCTCGATCTAATTTTGCCCACAACATACGCATGAGGAAGACAGAGCGTTCAAATTCAGGTAACCGTCTCTCTGTTCCTTATCAAAGCACGGCTGCATTTTCACAAAATCAAGCATTTATTCAGGCATTCAGACTTTAATTATTTCTTTTTTTAAAACACCTTTCTTATAAATATATATATATATATATATATAACTATACTTAAAGATAAAAACACTAAAATAAATCCATAAATTGGATTACATGCACACTCAATCTATTTAGACCATTCAAAATATCACACATTACTCAAACTACTAATTAAACAAAATTCATATGACAACACTAAAAGACATGTACTTATCTGCCAGAAGCAGCAACAAAAGAGGAAGTAAATGGCTGACATGGAGCTTTTATTGGACTGAGTGTTCTATTCTGTTGTTGGGTTGTAACTTTCTGTTTGGAATACTTTTAAGGTTGCTGCTGGAAGTGGCAATAAAGGTTCAATGCATAATGCTAGCCTCCTGTCTTGCCATAAAATCCTCTTTGTTTGTAGTGAGTCCATCAAGGTGAGACAAAGAAAGGAAAAATAGCACTGAACCAAAAGTAATCAACATAGTCCCTTGATCTGTAAGGCAGTCCAAAAGGAGGTGAGGAATCGTCTTCTGAATCGAAGGAGAAGGCCTGTGCGGTAGTAAGGGGGGTTCCAACGCAGAGGAGAATCCAACTAGATTAGGTTGAAGTGGTAGTACTGGAAGATGGCACTGGAATTGCAGAAAAAACAAACCATGGAGGGTTAATTTAAACAGTGATGGGATAATACTCGCCTCCGTGTCTGTAATAAAATCTCTCCTTTCTGACACCAAGGCTAGGAAAATCTCAATTTTATTACTAGACAGGAGGCCCATATTATGCTTATTTAAAACAATTCAATAACGGAATCAGATACATGGGTAATTAGTTTATTTTAAAAAACAGTTCTGAATGTACTGACGTTTGACCAGTCTGCAGATTTGAAAATGTCGTGCAAACTTGTACCCGTCCAAAAAGCCTTAGAGGCCATAGCCCATGTAGATGAATGGGCGCCAAAGGAATCGGTATTAATACCGGCTAAAGACATAATCCTTCTAACCCAGCGAAGCTAAAGTTGGGTCTGAGACAGGTTTATGTTGTCTCTATAAAAAAAAAAAAAAATTGAGAAGATGGGGGCGATCACAGACCTGCAGTTTGTGAATTGAAAATATTTAAACAATCTCCCAAATATAACTTTGGTTGAGAAGGGAAAAAGGGATAGTGAACTGACATTACATTGGTTTTGGTACACCTATGAACCTGAAAAAAACACACAAAGATGAATAGTGAAAAGAAGACACATCCAGAACTTTGACAATGGAAACAAGTTTGAAGGAAATTAAACATAGAATCATTGTCAAATTTGCTGATAACTGTTTGAGAGAAAGATTCAAATTATGTTGCCATGAAATAAACATTTTAAACACAAAATTAACATTCCACATGGTATTATATTTGGGAACAGGGGGATTAACAAATCTTTCTCACTTTAATAGGGGACAGACCACGGGCTGTTCTCCAATGAGTCTTCCATCCACTCTATGTTCAGCTGACATAGCCGATCTATAAGTATTATTTGTGTGATAGGTTTTCACTTGAGAAGCCAGAGAGGCTAGCAAATTAACCACCAAAGTTACATCTGCTGAAATGGGATCTGAATTCCTGTCCATACACCAGCTACACCAGGCCAACCAGGCTGACCTGTAGAGTTTTGAAGTGCCAGGAGAGACTTGTCCTAAATTCATGGGGTTCTTCAGGAAGACCTGAAATCCTTCAGAGGATAAGGAAAAGTGAGCCCTCTAGAATCATGTTGTCACAAGCTCCCTGAGGTTTGAGGAGCAAATGGGGAAGTGAGGATTACAAACCGAGTAGTCCTAAACTAGCTTCAACAGAGGTGTGTATCAAGGCTGTGGCTGACAAAAGGGGGTGATTAGAACCAGTGATGGAAGCTTTCTGCGGTCTTCTACTAGGACTCGTGCAATCAATAAAAAAGGAGGAAAGGCACAGAGAAGAGACTATGGGAAAGTTTGAGGAAACACATCCGTGGCCAGAGCCTGAGGGTCTTGTCTCCAACTGAAAAAGTAAGGGAGTTGGGCATTGAGTCGGATGGCAAAAAAGTCAATTGAAATGTTGCCAAAGATGGAAGAAAGACCTTGAACACTGAAGGATGCAGATGCCAGTCGCTTAAGTCTTGAAGATGTCTAGAATACCAACATTCTAACTTCTTGTATGTAAACTGCTCTGACCGAGAGATTCTGCTGCAGATAAAACTCCTAAAGATTGTTTGTGAGATCGGTAAGAGGTTTGGATCGTGTACCCCCGAGATGATTCATGATTATTCACGATTATCCACCCTTAAGAGAATGGTGCATTTTGCTCTGTCTTTTGTGAAGGACTAGATGGCAAAGGAACCTGTAACCAACTCTAAACTGTTGATGTGCAAAATGACTCCTGAAGAGACCATGAACCTCCAGTCATGAATTGATCACATCTTGCCCTCCAGCCTTTCTGACCAGCATCGGTCCCTGTGACGAGATCTGGGATGGCATAGAAAATCGTTCTCCCATTCCAAATGTCTAAGTGAGTTAGCCAACAGAGAAGTTCTTCCCTAGATTCTGGATCTAGGAAAATGCGATCTGCATAGGCTAGGCCTTTGCGGAGATGTCATATTTTCAATCTTTGAAGGGAAGAATAATGATGTGGGCCAGGAACTATTGCTTGAATTAAAGAAGCCAGAAGACCCACAAGGCGAGCCAGAGATCTGAGAGAGGAATGAGAAAGGGTTAAGGAATGCTGAATCTCCATTTTTATCAGAGAAACCTTGTGTTGAGGGAGTTGGAGGCTAGACCAAGAGGTATCTACGAGGAACCCTAGAAATGCCAGACGTTGAGAAGGAATGAGTGAAGACTTTTGGTTATCTATAAGGAAACCTAGGTGCAGATAAAGGCCCTTGCAAAGATGCAAGTAAGAGAGAATAATCTTTTTTGTCCTGGGCCATGATCAGATTTCATCGAGGTACACGATTAGTCTGATCCCCCGGGCTCTGAGAAAGACTACTTCCAGTTTGAGAATCTTGGTAAAACACCAAGGAGCTGAGGAGAGGCTGAAAGGAAGAGATTTGAAGTGGAAATAGAAAGGACCCCATTGAAATTGGAGGTATTTTCTGTGCGAGGAGTGAACCGGAACTGTAAGGTATGCGTCCTGAAGATCCAATCTTACCAGCCAATCATCCTGAAGCAGCATGTCTCTGTAGTGGAGAATAGTCTCCATCGTGAAGTGATGATACACTACAAAGTTGTTGATAAGCTTTAAGTTGATTACAGGGCGAAATGTTTTGTTCTTTTTCTGCACCAAAAAGATGGTACTGAGGAAACCTGTGGGGTTGAACTCAGTCTATTCGATAGCCTGTGTTGTAAGAAGTGACTGAATTTGTCCTGGACCACAGAGCACTGATCCTGAAATAAATGTAGAGGACAGGGTAACTGTAATTGCACAGGGATCTGGTAGAGCTCTAAGTAATACCCTTGAACTGATTGTGTCACCCAGGGATCTGTGGTGAGAGAAAGCCAAGCATTCAGACAAAGTGTTAATCTGTCTTCTACGGGAGAAAGGCCAGAACTGGAAACTCTTACCTGAGTACTGACTCCTTTATTCCTGTATCCCCTGGGTCAGATATCTGTGGAACAAGGGGAATAGAATTGGGGTTTGTAGCCAGTGTAGACATCCAATTGGGAACTTTGATCGTAGGAGCCTCGGTTAAGGGATTGTCCCATTGTGGGATAACGACTGGACAAAGTGACTCCTTCCTTTGCCGGCCCCGGCAAAAACCTAAGAAGAGAATATGTTCTTTAGGGAGAGCTGGGCCTTGTCAATTGTGGAAAATGTGGAGACATATTTGTCTAGTTCCTTAATGAAGGAAACCCCAAAAAGGGGGCTTTTAGCTTGTTAACTTTCTTTCTTTGTGGAAAGACAGCTACGTTTGGGATCTATTTTCAATAACAAATGTTTGCGCCTCTCTTAGGAAATATTAGCGTTAACATTGCCCAAAATGTAGATAGCCCATTGGGTCCAGTTACAAAGGGTATCCAGATCAATTTGAGTGCCCTCAATTCTTGCCTTTTGGCCAGATCCAAAATCCTGGTAAGGGGACCAACTAAGTCTAAAATCCTGTCCTGGCAGTTGGACCAGGCCCTGTCAACCCCTTTCTTCGGATCCTTTCCAAATTTTTTAAAAACATCATCATGTTTGGATCAATGACAGAGGGAGCCGTAATGTTTTTGGGGTGGGAAAAATTAGGAGATTCTGATTTTATTCCTGGAGGACTTATCTAAAGCTTGGCGAAGATAGAAAGAAACAGACTCAGCCACATTCTCAGAAGGAAACCACTCTGTGGAACTGGGGTTGGTAATAAGAGAGAGGTCAAACATGGGTTCCCAAAATGGTCAACTAACTCATTTGACACAGGGTGAGCATTACCACCAACATTATGAGAAATATTACGCCTTTCCTCCAGAGGCACATATTTAAAAGGATCTGAAGATCCGTCAAAATAATGCGAGTCACTTAGGATGTCATCATCATCAGTGTCATTCAAAGGGGTAACCTGACGAGGGGAAGACGGAAGCCCCGAAAAAGAAACCTCTTGGTGGCAGGACAAGTTTTTAATGAAACGCATTTAATAAATCTGCCAGGGGTTGCTGCATGTTTCTTTCCCTTTTTTGAGGGAACCTCAGATGGGGAAGAGGGCATTTTAGACATAGAAGCCTCTACATTTTTTGACATGTCCAGCAAAGAGAAAGAAACTGCCTGCTACATGAAATCTCTAATGCTGGACTTCAGATTATCTTTATGTGTCTGGCTTCATCCTGCTCAGCCACTATAAATAATGAAAGGGTTGTAAAAAACAATTGCCACCACTAAGTAGGTAAATGACCCCAATAGCTTACCCAAAAACCCAATGAGTAAAGTGAATGCCTGAAAACTGACAGGAAAGGGTTACTTCATCAAACCCTTAAAAGAGCAGGAACCTTTAAGGGGTGGCGACTCTGAGGAAAAAAGGGGGCGTGTGAACCAGGGAAAGATTATCTGGCTGTCGAAGAGACATACAGAGAGAGAACTAGAAGTAGAAAGGAGACATTACTGCAAATCGGTCCACAGAGACTTCAGGAGAAGGCAGCGCTGAGGGAAGCAGGCTAACGGGAGTGAGAGCAAAGCCGGAATGTGCCCCAACGGAAAAAACTCTTGAGGCAGAGCGGACTGTCATTGTGGGCACGTGTGCAAGATTAAAGCAATTCAGTAGTGAAAACACGGTGAAACCACAATATTACCACACAATACTATCATGTAAATAATTACAGTAATAAAGAAAAGCGAGCAGGGTACTTACCTTGAATGCGAGCAGCAAGAAAAGAGGATCTGTTGCTCTCAGTCAAGGTAATTATTGTGTTGTTTGACATCTCACTGGTTGTGTGTTCTGATGTCATTGTTCATAGTTCTTTTACCTGGTTTCCTGGGAAATGTCATTTTTTCTCTTGCTCGGCTGCTGGTTAATAAAATCACAAGAAAAGATAGCATAAAATGAGCCTCTGGTTTTGTAATAAAATTGAAATTTAAGCTTGCAGAAGGAGGAGCAAGCAGAAGGTGTTAAAAATTCACAGCCTCCTCTCTTTGCTCATTTGTACTTGGAAATGCAAAGCATGACTTGGTTTACCTATTTGAGCTGCCTGGAAGACAGATATTTTGTGAAGCACCAATGATAAAAGCATGGAATCTTCTAATTGTTTCATTAATTTGATTTTGTATCTGTGCTGTTCAGTGGAAACAAGGTTAATTTCCTGGAGTAGTTTAGATGTTTGAGTCTCAATCTTTGGATAATGTATATACTTTTTGTTAGAGCGATGAAAATCTTCACTTCACGTTCATCTGGGGTGGACCCATCCCTTAAGGCCCAGAGCTGTCAACAGCACTTAAGTTACAGGAGGATTCACAGCCAGTTGAAACAAAATGCGCCCAAAGATAGACAGTGTAGTGTGATGTTTATTCCTTTTTTATTTTTTACAACACATGGTATATGCAACAAAACCATGAGGGTATCCAAAGCCATCACACATCTAATCCTTGTCAGGGGCTCCAAATGCATCTCAAAGCATAAAATTGGTAAAATATTAACACGTTCAAAATGTTGGAAAGGTTGAGTTGCGTTAGATCCATTATTTCCTAGCTGTTATTATATGTAACAATATTTAAGTGATGCAAATCTGTTATACCAGCTTTAACTGGATATCCTTATTGCTCTTCGAGCTGCATTTTTACGATGTCAATATTGGAAACCTCTTTCTATTAGATATGTTATTTATACTATTTTTAAGGCAAATTTATTTCTAAATTCCCCTGAAAATGAAATGACTTATTTTAGAATTAAAACAAAAAAAGGGAGTTCAATTAGTATTGAATTAAAATGTCTTAATCTAAATTTGTATAAATATAGATATGATTATGTGAGCCTCTTTGAAGGTTCACATTTGTTTTAATGAACTTAAACGAACTTATTACTGAACATAATTCTGATATACAAGAATGTACCTTATTTCAAATTTGGCCAGATTCTGGACACAAAACCATTGTGTGCTAAGGGTTTCCACCAGCTTAATACATTTTGATGGAAGACCTGCTCTAAATGCTGCAAACGTACACAGCAGCAATGTTAATGATATGTAGTAATAAAATGAACCTTTAGCAAATTAGCAGTGGTTAATACTTCTAGTGACTATCAAAAATGACAACATTCAAATCCTCATCCTCCAAATGTTTAAGCTATTTTGACATTAATAGGTCTTTTTATAATAAATCAAATTCATGTATGTTTGTATAATAGTGAAAGAAATTATTGTAACAATGAAACATTTGATAGTTCAAAAATGTTAACATGTTTCCAAATAAATACCCCAGGTTTAAATAAATATTTTGAGACTTGAGCCTCAGAGTTTCTCAGCCGCTTCAAATACAATTGTATAAAATGATGTAAGAGATATCCATTATTTCAAATAGGTCTATACCATTTTATGTTATTGCACTTATAAAATTGACATTTTTGGATTTTTGCAGAGTGTCTCCAGCTGGGTCTGCTTTCAAAACTTTAGAGGCCCAAATATAAAAGCATTTCTTTACAGCTTCTGGATAAACACAGGTGGAAAATTAAGGGTACAACTTGGCCTGTAGTGTCTAAGCACAGATTTATACATTTCCATTGTTTTTAAAGATCATCTCACAATAATACACCCCAATAATGGGTATGTTTACTGCTGCCTGTTAGTCTTCTTAATTTACCAAGGTGAGGATAAGTGAGGCCTTCTGAAAGTCCAAAGTAAATATGCTCTCTCCCAGGACTGGACTGACACAGGGAATATCCTCATTGTACTGGAGGGTATTGGAGACCTTCCATGTTGAGATGGATGAGGGACCGTCACTCTATCTAGGCTGATATGCAGTGCTAGGGATAACACTCTTTTCCTGCGAGCAGCTACATGATCTGCTATAGCAAAGAAATCCGTGTGAATGTACCACACCTTGAAGTGCCGGATATTTCAAGTTTCTCTTCTGAAGTGCCTGTAAAAGCTGGGTCATCATGTATATGAAATGTTGAACTGTAAAATTAATCAATTATTCGCATCTATAAAAAAACCTCTGGTCCGAAGAACCCCTGCAAACCCCAACTGAAGATGTCCTGGTCAGAAGCGCTCATTTGTGCGCCCTCTCTCTGTGTAGTATGGAACTGGTGTTAAAGCATTTTTAGGATTGTTTTCCCCCCCCCCCCCCCCAAGGCTGGCCCTGCTACCGTAAAACAAATTATGGAAAATATTCTAAACACATTTAAAAAGGCCAATTCAAAATAAAATTGTTATATGATTTATTTTAGTTGAAAATTGTGTGTTTTGACAATCTGCATTACTGTCTTTTCCCTCTTCTTTACTTCAAAAACCCATATCCCTGTCTAGAACTAAGATGAGTCCTTTAAAGGAATGTTGTATGTGGTTTAAAGAGGAAGATTCCCTCACCAGAAGTATTAATTTCATGCCCCTGGGACCAAATTTTGAAATGGGAACAGAAGCTGTAAGGCCTGGTGGAGGAGCATTGGGCATTAGATCATAGTAATCTCCCCGGGGTGATCTTGGTTTCAATATTGTAATAATAGACCTTTTCTTTTTTTTTTTAAAAAAGCAAATGGTGATCCAATATAAAGACTGCTCTGGTTCTAAAGATCCAAAGCCTTATGGCCTTGCTCAGCAATGGAGATGGCAATGGATCTGGCAAGTTTGACACCAGAGGAACGGAAGAAAGCCTGACAGGCAAACCTACAACAGTAAGGGAGACGATCAATGTTGCATGAGGATCTTAGTTATAAATGCCTTGCTCTCCTAGGATCGTTCATGTTTGCTGCCATTAGAATGCTTGAATTTGTTGTGGTTTGATGGCTGTTCTGAACTCCTGGCCTTCACTCTGGGAGCAGATTTTGCTTTGCGGAGTCCATTGATGTTATTTGAGTTTTAGGAATTTCAGGAATAACTTGGACTCTAGAGAGGCCAAGACCCCGGGAAACTGGCAAGACTCTGCTGCAGCGATGGCTGAGCGCAGCATTCTGCTTGTTGGATTCTGTACGAACATTGGGGCATATTATCAAGCCAGGTGATAAAATCATCGCCGCTTTAGCGGCAGAAAACTGCCGCTAAAACGGCGATAATGGGCTTGATAATATGCTCTATGGAATTCCAATTGAAGCCGATGTTAGATGTGAAGGACATTTAACATGGGTTTCAATTGGAATTCCATAGAGCATATTATGAAGCCCATTATCGCCGTTTTAGCGGCAGTTTTCTGCCGCTAAAGCGGCGATAATTTTATCACCTGGCTTGATAATATGCCCCATAGTCACCCCAATGGCACCTTTTGAGCTCTAGTACACAGTGCATCCATGTGGTCCCCACCACTGCAATGTAATAATATTGTGAGGTCTAAAACGAGGGCGAGTAACATGGCAGGGCCAACCTTCTGGTGGCTGCTTCCCATCGGGGATACTCACATGTACAGTCGGCTGGAGAAATGCCTCCCTGAAAGGCAGCTGAAAGTCCCAGAATCTTCATTCTGGCCTCATACTGCTCTTACCAATAGCTGCTTCCTTTTGTGCTCGAAATGAAGCCCAAGGCCTGCTCTAGGAAAGTGATCCTTCCTTTCATCAACAACATATGGTGAAGTGAAAAGTTGTTATTGGATGGAAAGAAATAGCAGTAACTTGGAGGTCTCCAAGAAGGCCCGGACTAGCCCATAGGGTAATCTGGCAATGCCCGATGGGCTGGCCTAACAGGTCAGTGCGTGTGCCGTTTTTTGTCCGCTTGCGGGCCATTTTTATGGCCTGGTGGGCTATTTATTACTGTTGATCACCCCGATATTTCCATAAAAACCAAAGCTTGAGGCAACTACAAATGCATGCAGTCTCCCACACCTTGCAAAACACTTATACAGCATAACTTTATAAGTTCAAAACTGCCTTGATTTGCAAATGTGGATCATTTTTTACCTATCTAATTTGCTAATGGGGGGGCCACCTTAATTTTGGTGCCTAAGCCTATTTTCTGTTCCAGTCCGACACTGTCTCCAAGGTAGATGAAACAAGCCTGGTGTGGATCAGAGGTACAGCACTGCCTTCTGTCGCTGAAGCATGCCCTGAAGTTTGTGACGTATAGGTGGAAAAAACAACAAAGAGAGGCGTGACAGAAGGAAAATATTCCAGACACAGTAGTAACATGATCCAAAAAATCTACCGGCAGGACATGGACGACAAAAAAGAAAATAAATCATTCCTTAGGGGTGTTCCTACACTAGGCACTTTGCAGGAAACAGAAGCTGACATGCATTGTAATGTCTCACTAGGATAATGGGTTGTGCATGATACCACTACTATTGTTATCTGCGGCTCCTGTCTATATATGCTCTTTTTATTGGTTGGTTTTGACAGTATGACATGTATGGATGCGATTGCGGTATGACTGATCTAATGAGAGAGTGCTGTTGTTTCATTGATATGATGACGTTTTAAGCTATTATTTTGCGGTGATCCACCTGGACTGGGGGAAACTTTATAGAATATATTATTGATTTTGTGGGTGCATTTTGATAGGAAAATATGTATGTTTACGTTTATTGATTTGTTCTAATATTTATGTAAAACATTATTAAAATCCTTTAAAATATTTACAGATTTTTCTATTTTGCATAACATATTTTTGTACAATTCATTTTTGTTATTTCCATGTATTGTTTCTTACCTCTGGTGTTTGAGCTATTCATGGTTTTGCTCCCCGCTTGAGATATCAGTTTGTTTAAAGAGAGACGATTCACGCTCATCCTATACCGTAGGCAGGGGACACTCATTCCCTTCTTGTTGTAGGGTCTCATTCATAGTGGTAGATGACAATGGCAGTTGCACATTGGCATCCAGGGGTGGCATGCCTCAAAAGGTTTTTCCAAAACCTGCGTGTTTTCAGATTGCCGGCCACCGGGGGAAGTGAAGGTTGCAGACCAGCCTTCTCCTGGGGTTCTTCGTGCTGTCCAGAGGACAGGGTAGGGATAGGTCAAGTTAGGTGGAGGGAAGGGTTTTAGGTACAGCTATAAAGGTGTCAGGAGATGAGTATACGGCCTCTTCCCGACACCAAGCACCACCGGGAGGGGATTGAGAAAGTTAGTCCCCCTGCCCATCCTGCATGTTGTAGGAGGATGGGTGAGATTTTTTGGTTACAGCGTGTTGCCAGTTTAGGGCAGGTTGCAGGTCATAGGCCGTACTTTGGAGGCATGGTGAGTCAGATACGGCAGATCCACCCCTCGGGGCAGAGGAAGGGAGCACAGGTGATGGTGGTGCGCGGGATGCAATGAGCAAGGGAAGGATCTTCAAGGGAGGATGTTTGGAGGGCAAGTGAAGGAGAGATTGGGTAAATGGAATGAGGTCAGAGAGTAAAAGGGGGAGGAGTGAAGCAAATGAGATGGTATTACTGGAGATGGGGAAGCAGGTGAGTTGTGAATGGTGCGGGGAGAATGAAACTATCTGGGTTATGTCAGGACTCACATTTTGAAACTATTGTTAATGTTAAGAAAGTTCATTAGTATGTTAGCAACATTGTCCTAATAAATGGCTTTGTGGTCATTGTATGACTTTTTTCTGACATCTAGTTCTCAAAGCACGCTTACCAAACAGGTTGTGAAGAGAAAGTAAGAAACTGACACTTCTACTAAAGCTTAAAAGAGGACAAAGAATAGGGAGACCCTGTCAGTTTAGGGGCTCAGCGGCATGGCACATGGATGGACACAGAGTGACACAGAGAGACACAATGCTTAGCTGGCTTCAAAGCTGTCTTGAGTAATTGCACCTTTGGAACACTTTATGGTCTGGTTTACCGAGAGCCAGGTCCCAAATGGAAACAGGAGGATAATTTTGTTTTCAAAACTTCAAATAGAATGCATAATTTTCTTACCTCTATTGCCTGTTTTCTAATTCAAACTCTTTCTCTCTTCTTAGCAATATTTCTTCAAATGCTTTCACTGTTCTTCTTTGTTCACTTGTCACTCTCTCATCTGTATATCATAATCAGGAGGAGGGAAAGAGAAGCTGTGGTCCATCCGGCTTCCAATGGTTAGTATTAAATCAGGGGGGAGAGAGAGAGAATGGACCACTTGTCCTGTGTTACCAGGGTCTTTTCGGTGATGTCCGTCATAAAAAGAACCTCATACATCTACACAGGCCGATGGCGGTATATTTTCATTCTCCGCCTGTTGTGTACTGTTTCAGCGTCATCATTGGGTCATTTTTTTGTAAATTGCTGCCCTCCACCTGGAGGGAAGACCCACTGGTACTGACAGTAGTGGTCAGAAATAAATGTGATAAAGTGCTGGTGATATTGTGAGAAAAAAGTTTAAAATCCCTATGTCACTTTTAACCTCTATGATTTATTAGGGAGGCAGTGAATGGGAGTTAAAAAGAGGTGTCGTGCGTTTAGGATGAGTTAATTATCCTACGCACTTTAGGTCAACATGTTTCAGCCCTCTGTATATTCTCGGGGCTTTCGTCAGGACCGAACTTAAGATTGCGCAGCCTTTTACGTTCTGCGCGGAGTGGTGTACTCACCGCTCTGGATTCATAAAGGTCAGACCAATAGTAACTGTACCTAAGGAAGAAAAAAGGGAAAGTTGGAGGATGCAGTAGTCCATGAAAAACCTATGTATTCAAAAGTTTCTGTAAGGAGACTGCTGGAACAGTGTTACTCAATTGTCCAAATTGGGAGTGAGTATGACGCATTGTTGTGCGTTTAAAGGAGATTTTACTCCACAAGATAGTGGTCAAGGGCGGTTAGATTTAAGCTTACAGAAGTGTATAACGCATTAAGTTGGTTTTGGCGTCTGGGAAGTGTAAGGAGAGCTTAAGTGTTCTGCTTCAAGGTTAAACAACGTGTAATTATTCTATCTAAAATACGCGCGCGTTCCTAGGTTTTAAATGTCATTCTGTTATCAGCAACTTTCATGCGTTAATGATGAAGAAGATGTCCCAAAGAGCTGCGCGTTTGTGTCTGATTATTAATGTTTATTTAAAAGTCTCTTACGGGTGGTACACACATGCCCGTATTTTCTTCGTTTTAGGAGTATTCTGAATAGAGAGTCAAATGGTGTGATAACCGCATTCGCGCGCTTTTTGCCGTTTTCCTCAATTTTATCGTAAAGCTGGTCGTGCAGGCTGGGATATTTAGAAAAGATCGTTTTATGCTCAGTTAACTTACATCGTTAGAGCGACTCAAATAGGCCAGTCTTATTTCGAGTGAAAGTGATGTTTATAACTTCAGTGTGTTACTAAACATTGGAACGAACAACATAAAACAGACAAACATGTTGGTTGCGGTTTTTACCTTATGAGCGTCTAGTTGAAGAGCTTCATGGAATCACCGGCGGGCCACTGAATGCGGATTCCATTCTGAGGGAGAAAAAAAACGTTGCAATGTCTTACTTGGGAATCTTGAAAAAGACGGCGGGTCTGTTCCAAGCCTCGCATCGTATCTCTCACCAGTTGCTTCACAGTGAATAACTTGTGCTGGCTCTCACGTCGGTGCTCCGAGTGACGCGAGGGCCGGTCTCGGTTCATTTTGTAGTCCCGGTGATAGTTAAGAGAGAGAAAGGACTGTAGAGGAGTTGGTTGGCATAGTTGATTGGCACACAACTCTAATTTTTAGAAAAAAAGCCTTTTGGCATTATTATTTAGGCTCACAGTTAATAGAAAAAATTTTTAGAGAATTTTTTAAGGCGAGTTCAGTGGGTGAGGAATAATGGCTCTATATTAGCCTTTGTTGTGATTATTTAAAACTAATAATCAGTTATAAGAAAGATTACAACAGGGGCCAGGGAAGAAAATGTAAAAGAACTAAATAGTTCTTTCAGTCTACTTCTTAACTATTTGTCAAATGAACTGATACTGGGGATGGGGAATGCTAATTGTATTATTCCGTATTTTTCATTCTTACGGGAACAGATTACATTTCCCAAAACCTTTGTGATCATCAAATAACGTGAATCGCAGTCCCAAGGCCAAATTAGATGGTTATAATTAGAGCCAATGGGGGATTTTTGATGTTTGACATTTAGAACATTTAGAAGCATTCACACATCTCTATCTATCTATCTATCTATCTATCTATCTATCTATCTATCTATCTATCTATCTATCTATCTATCTATCTATCTATCTATCTATCTATCTATCTATCTATCTATCTATCTATCTATCTATCTATCTATCTATCTATCTATCTATCTATCTATCTATCTATCTATCTATCATCTATCTAGCTCTGTCTCCCTCCATCTATCACTCTCCCTCTATCACTCTCTCCCTGTCTCTCTTCCTCTATCTCTCTCTCTTCCTCTATCTCTCTCTCTTCCTCTATCTCTCTCTCTTCCTCTATCTCTCTCTTTCTCCCTCTGCCTCACTCACTGTGTTTGTCTACCTACCTCTCTGTCTCCCTCCCTGTCTCCCTCCCTCCCCCTGTCTCCCTCCTTCCCTCTCTCTCTCTCTCCCTCCCTCTCTCTCCCTCCCTCTCCATCCCTCCCTCTCTCTCCTTCCCTCTCTCTCTCCCTGTCTCGCTCCCTCTATCTCTCTCCCTCTCTCTCAATCAGTTCCTCATTCCTATCTGTGGCTCTCCCCTGTGCTCTGCAGCTCACTGATTCTGCTCAAGCTGTACTATACCCCTACCTTACCTCTTTTGTGTATATTTAAGATGAAGAATATTGGTTAACAATATTCTGAGAAATTTTTGCTCATGGAATTGCCTACTATCAAGGCACACAATGTTTTCGTAGAAACAAATTCACCCCAAAACTCCTGATGTAAATCCCGGATACTTTACCGCTGAGGCACACCTGCTCCCAGAGGCGCTCTTGACTATCCCTATTTCCCGCTTAAAGTTAGCAAACATATGGTCTTTTGATATTTTTTGTTTTTCTTGTGCTCAGGGAATCCTGGGAACACCACAACTGCCCTAATCCAATGGAAGCACAAGTTTTCTCGCAGAGCTGCATGTCGAGAGGCAAAAAGATGTTGGCACAATTTTCTGACATACAAAAAAGGAAACCATTATGTGCAGAATAAAACAACCAAACCATTCTGGAGTCTGATCACTTACAATAGCTTCCTTTACACTGCGAATGAAACGTGAAGCAGCTGTCCTTATGGTGGATTAAATAACATACATTCATGAACATTTGAAGATGAACGTGGATGCCAGCAAGTCGTTAAAAGGAATGAAATATATATGTTTGGGTTACGTTAAGATTTGTCTATGAACAGTATTCGGAAGATTTCATTTATTATGACAATAATTCTGTTACTGATATTATTCAATTAATTTATCCATAAAGGAGGCCTAGAAACATTGTACAATTTATTAACAAAGATAGATTTTGCTTGAGGAAACTTTACAACCTCTGCAATGGCTCGGAAAGCGGTGGTTTGTCACTACGGAATATGTGCACTGATTATAATGCACGGGCTACTTCCTGGTGACGATGGAAGTTTGCAATATTCAATGTCAAACACGTGCCTTGAAACAGAGATAGGAGACGCACCTCAGCCCGCGCGGAGTCAGCTTCCCTGGAACAGACACAGCCACCGCACCCAAGTACTTCACAGGTCTTTTAAAGACCATTCACTTGTTAATGAGGCTTTGTTGTATTTTATCTCTTCTTAGCGCCCCTGCATCTCCACTCATTCAGAGGGGAGATGCAGGGGCGCTAAGAAGAGGTGAAATACAACAAAGCCTCATTAACAAGTGAATGGCTTTTAAAAGAATCACCCGGCCCGACCCCCATAGCTCCACGCTGCTGCAAACGGCGGCCAAGGAAGGCTTGCCGGGCCACTGGCGGCCCGCGGGCCGTACTATGAGGACCCCTGGTCTAGACCTTTATGTCCCTCCTCGGTCCCTTCAGTCTTCGTATTTCTGTCCCTTTATCTCTCTTCAGCCTCCTTTACTGATCTGCCTCTCTCTAGTAATTAAAGTGAGAAGACATTTCAAACAGTTACAACAAATTATAGAAATATATTTGTAGCAGTGTTTGAGGATGGTTTAGAATGTGAGGCCTCAGCTGATGCCAAGCAGGAACACAATCTACAACTATATATTAACTTTCTACAAGCTTCACAATTTTAAGGAATAAAACATATTTGTGCTGCTTTGTATTCTCCTGGATTGTGCCTCTTCTTCGGTATGCTTCCTGGAAGTTCCTGTGATTGGCCCTGTGAAAGAGACACACTTCTCAGAATCAGCGACTCAATAGCATGCTGGTGTCAGATTCTCACCTCTGTGGGTTTCTGGCCTCTATTGTACCTGTCACTTTCTATTTCCATCATGTAGTGGTTTTACTGAACTGTCACATCCCTGAGTTCAGCCAGGTGCACAGAAAAAAGGTTTTATCAATTCTCATACAACTCTCTGCCCATTTATAACTTCTTTTCTTTATTGGCGAGGGCTGATGATTGGTGGAGAGCAGTGGATTGAACAAACCATGAAACCAACTTGTTTATTGCACATTACAAATCAACAAACAACTTTCAGAGAAAATGAGTTGCTTACGATAGAACTGGTCAGTAACACCACTGCTTAATTGGTGTTGGTGCTTGCAGGCAGTGGGTACCGATGGTCATCTTGAGGGACCCAGTCTCCTTAATCATCCTTAGACTTGACCAAGAGCAAGAGAGAAAGACAGAAAGAAGAGAAAAAAAAAAGAAAAACAGCGACAAAGTAGGAAAGCACGGATGTAAAAGAACCTGCCAGTGTGGTAACAAGAGACAGGAAATGTAGGGTGGTGGAGGAAAGACTCATTGGTGGAATCAAGGCTTGACTGCCTTGGTAATCACTAGCGCTGGGATTTGCAGGCAGCAGGTGCTGTCTCCAATGAAAAATTTGGGGCCCCTGCACTTTTTTTTTCACCACAAATTAAACAGTGAGGGCCATATTTATTACATTTGTGGCGCTGGGCAGTGCAGCAAGTCACCTTGCTGCGCTGCCCTATTTCACAGAGAAAGGGTAGGAATGCGCTGTATTTATCCAATACGGCGCATTCTTGCCCTTTCCCCCTGCGCTGGCGCCATTAAGGCAGCCTAGTGCCAATGCAAGTGCAAGGGTGTCTGTTCTCAATGCAGGATTGTTTTTGTGCAGGAAGGGGCACCTTCCTGCTCAAAAAGAATCCTGATAGGCTTTTTCCTCTTTCTATGTGTGCTTCAGAATTCTGCAGCACACATAGAAAGAGGAAAAACGAGGAGAAATAAAAATATTTCTCCTCGCTACGGCTCTCCGGAGGAGGCATAACTTTTTGCCGCATTCCCAGGTTTACAAGTCCTTGCAAATCTGGGAAAGTATCAAAAACCATGGGAGTTGTGAGGGAACATCCATTGCAATGCCTCCCTTGCGCAGAGTAAGGCAACACAGCGATTTGCGCTGCATTGCTTTACTCAAGATTTTTAAGCCCTACAAAGCCGCACAAAGCGCATGATAAATCTAAGTTAGAGGTTTGCATCACACATGTACCAAGTTGTGTGGTGGAAGCATGACGCAAAGGTCTCAATTCAATTCATGAAGCTTTATTCGGCACATGTACATGACCATAAAAGCATAAACAAAAAACAACATACATTTAAAAAAAAAAAAAAACATTACAGCTAAAATTTACAATTGATAGTTATAGTCAAAGACTCATTAGACAATGCATATTATCTTCATAAATATCTTCGATTAATAATCAAAATTCAATAAAACTCATACTTTTCCTGGAATTGATGCACTGGTTTAAAAATGTGGCAGTATAAAAACAAATATCTGCTGATTGCAAATTAAAAATTAAAGCCATAGCATGTTTGACTGTACGTACTCCGTATTTAACAAACAAAGGTTTAAAAAATACTATACGAAAGCTCATGTACAGTTTACAGAACAGCAGAAGGTGCACAGTGCTCTGTGTAGATACATCATCGCACCTACATGGCCCGATCGGATGTTTCTTAATGTTTGGATGGGCTACTAAACAATGTGCCATCCCAAATCTTAGTCTGGTTAGCACAAATTTGTGTGAACGCCTAGTCACCATAGTTAGGTAAGATGGAAAACCCTCCGCTAAATTATATCTATTATAAAAAATGACAGAGGACAATGATCCGGCTATGATTGCTCGTTTCCTTTCCGCATAAGTCAGGAATATACTTTTCATTTCTAATTTGGAGATCGTTGATGCTGCACTAGGGTTATTTAAAATATTCAGGTTAAAAATGTTTGAAAAACAGACGACGACATATTTAACCCAGGGAATATCTCGGTATTTATCCAAACGTAATTAATCCTCGACAATACATCTATTAAGTGACTTCTCATCGCCAAGCCAAAAAGACCGCCAAATCATCAATGGTCTAAGCGATAACAAATCAATTAGGTAGTTAATGGCTAGTTCTCGATGGCTTAATTCAGTTGAGAATGAGATGGGCAAGAACAGGAGCTTTTTTAAAAACATATTTTCCTCTAATTGTAAGTTGTAAGCACAGCTATAGCCCCATACTCCCGCCCCATACGCAAAGGTCTCATGAATGTGCTGCTTAGTTTCCCTTATTGCCCCTATGTGCCCATTAGTTGGGCACAGGGCAGTTATTAGGTCTGTACTCTATAATACAGCAATGGTGTTACTACTAATTCCTACCATTCGTATGGGTAGATACCTGCTTAATGATATTGTGGATAACACTGCTGGCTTTTGTTTGAATTCAGATTTTGTGATCATTTCCTTTGAAACTGTGTCATGAGCTGCACTGATGCAGAAAGCTTTGGCAGTGGGGTCCTGCCCTCACCAAATTCGAGGCAGCACTTTTTTTGCAGACCCTTCATGAAGAGTGCAGACTTCAAGCAGGTGCATTTGAAATTGTCCTGAGCAGGCCTTCTGGAACTGTTTTAGCATCTCCAAATGGATTAGGATTCTGAAATACTTTTGGCATATATCTGTTACTATAATTAGATGTTGCACTGCAGCCTGTCAATTGTGTGCACCAGGTGTTCCCCAAGCCTGCTCTATAGAACCTTGGCTGACACATCACATCCGGGAGAGAGCTTATTTTGTTTCTGTCCTGATGATGATTCATAGAATCAAATGCACCAAGAACCATAACGTCAACAAACTAGATGGCATTCTATCAATACATTTGTAATGACACCCTATTAGTGATCATGAAAGAGCAAGTAATAGCAGAGTCTTCTATTAAGTGCTCATCAATCCTTTGTACAAAATACCACGCACTTTATGCTTGATTCCGTGGAAGGAATAAGATATGCATTTTATATTTTCTAATTAAAATTCCAGCATCATTTTCTTTCCCAGGAGCCCGCTCTAGAGTGTTAGTAAGTTGTTCCTTAATAGGTAGAAAGATTGATTCATCTCTAAAGATCAGCCGAGACTTTAGGGATTGGTACAAAAATTAATGGTCTGACAAAAAATAAATTCCATTAGAGATCCGCTTGTTCTGGTGTTTGCTGCATGAATTTGGAGCAGGGGCGGCTCTAGGCTCATGGTGGCCCTGTGCAGGGAGCGCAGGTAGGGGGCCCCGGAAGAGGGGGTCCGGGCGGGGCGGAGCTCAGGAAGGTGTTTTAATAAAACGTCCAGAAAAGGTGTTAGATGACCAGTAACATGGTAACAGAAAAACAACGTTTACTTTTTGAGTGCTCATCACTTGGATACTTTGTTTTAGAATCTGGGTCTCTGGAGGGACCCCTTTCAACAAGAAAAACACGTTGCGCGTCCGTAAGAGAGTTCGGCCACAAAGTAGGCTCCCTCCAATCACATAAATCATATTCAGAACACGGGTCTGTAACATGGTCTTGTTCTTTAGCTTCCTTTTCAATACCAGCATCATCCGTCTGTAAACTCTGAACCTCCTTCAGAATGCCAGATGTTGATGGACCGATGAATGATGTTTCAGTTTCTCTGTCTGAGGGTCTTTTGTAATAATCCTCATCCTGAGTTGGTAATTGCTGCATGTTTGTATCAATTTCAGAGTCACCTTGTTCATTTTCATTGGTCTGCTCATGAGTATCATTCTGCTCATGGATATCATCATTTTTTTGTTCTTCTTTATGGTCGTCAGCGCCTGTTTTACCTAGTGCATCAGCAGTACTCTGGCCAGAGGATTCTCCATCTTTAGGTTTCCCTTGGGTGATAAAGTTCAGGATTGCTCCTTCCTGTGACACTACGAAAGCCTGCTGAGCCACCTTTCTCTTTCGTTTCGAATAACCAGATTTGTGTACTTGAATTCTCTTCATTTTGCTTGCAATGCAGCGGGCGAGGCTAGCAGTGGGTAGGGAAAAAAAGAAGACAATCAGCAGTGGCGGCTGCTGAAAGATTTTGATGTGTCATTTTTATTTTCTTGCAAAAACAACAGTTGATGGACAGAATGCAGAACAATGTCATACATTCACCCCAGTACAGAGATCTGGGCCTAAATCTATCGTTTTTTTGCTCACCACACCACCCCAGTTCAGACATGGCCATATGCAAATCAGCCTTGACCCTGTGCCTCATGGGAACAGTCCAGCCCGAACTGCCAAGCCATGTCTTCCCTGGACTACACAATGAAGGAGCAGCATACCTTAATGAACGAGTGAATTTCCACCAACCTACCAGGAAAATATGTTCCAGAACCATCTCCCTAGCAGCCACCCAATGCAGCCGCTGATAAAACAGTGGAGGCCGCTACTTCTCCCACCTGGCAGTGAAGACCTGAAAACCCTCCCCCTGCACCTCAGAGCCTCACCATCGCTCCAGCAGTTCAGGAAGGACCACAAGACCTCGCTGTTCAACCAACAAGCAGCATGATCCAGCAGCATGAATCCCACACCGCCTCGAGACCCTTATGTGTGAAGCAGCTGAGCTTTACAAACCCTGACTGATTGATAGTAATTACCCTTCCCACTACATGTATGACACATTATGAGGACTAGCCACATATGGAAGGTTTATTTGAAGAGTGTTATAAAACTATAGGGTAGATCATGTGACTTGGCATACAAGGTCTGTTTTATCAGTCCACTGAGAACAGTAGAGCCTGGAGAATAGTTCATGATCTATTTGGGAAGTGACCTTAGCAGGAAGAGAGTAAGCTACCTTGAAATCATGGCACACAGAGACCTGTCTCAGTACGTCACTAACTGAACCTGAAGACAGCCTACAGGTATCCAAAGACTCGTCCACTTTACCACTTTGTCAAAAGACAAAATACAATATATTTAATTAAGGTTTCTTGTATAGTGCCATATTCCAGCAACCAGTTCTGCTCGCTTTCAGAGCACCTATTAAACAAGGATTAATTACAGTGAGTCCTAAGGCTATGAAAAGGCACTAGAGGTTCACTGAAGCAAAATGAATGTGCAAGGAACATCCAGTCAGGAGACAACTTTCAAGCAGACGTACGAATCACTAGCACAGCGTACCAACGACCCCATGGGCCGTGGCATAAGCAAGGAAAATGGCCCCTTTGGCTGCTGCTCAGGAAGTAGAATATAGCAATTATCAGGGTTCAATGGGCCCCTGAGGGTTTTGGGTCTCAGTACCACTGTACTTGCTGAACCAATGGTAACTATGCCCCTAGTATGGACAGAGAAGGCTGCTTCACCAATTGCAAACTGAGGACTAGTTAAACTAGTTTTCTCTGCTAGTCACATGACAAGCACTGGAATGTAATTAAAGAAATGATCAAGAAGCCAGTCTCCTACCAAGGTCTCTGCAAAAGGGCATTAGATTGAGTTAACATGGGTAGGCACTGCCATCCTATTCCAGGCGTCCATCCATAGGTGCTTGCATTTCATGTCTGCCTCAACACCATATAAACAGACATATCCAAATGCCAAGTACATTCGAACACTCGATGTTTTAAAAGATTTGTGCAGGCAGATCCACTCATAAGATCACAAGTATCAGCTTCATACTCTGTTTTCATGATTGTTGATAAGTAACTGTAATCATTATAATGAATCCTTAACATTACGTCTAACACCTCGTACCCTGCTCTCCTCTTCCCCCAATACGACCGTGCCTCCCAAGTTACACCTCCAAAAGTCACCATGCCTCCCCTCAGCCACAAGTAAACACCGCCCCTGCACTCCTGACTCACATTTCCCTCAACATACAGCGCCGATCTGTACCACTCCCTACCCCTGGCGCACAGTGACCACCTCTCCGACCCGCGCCCTCTCAGAGATGAATCGTGAGAGAGAGGCTCTCTCTCACGATTCATCATGCCCTCCCTTCCCATGACAACCAGAATACCTCCAGCTCGCCACCTCACATGGCTTACCTCCACCCAGACCCAAAGCACACACCATCTACAATAACATCCTCACCCAACCTTCCCCACGCCCCCGGCTCCTCACCCCCACGGGCTGGGATACATTCCTATGCCTGATCTGCCCTCCTCCCCAGGGCTCCCCACACCCTCGTCCAATGGCTCACCTTCCCTCGGATTCACTCTGCAGTGGCACACGCTGACCTCCTCACTCCCCCTCCCCATGCCCTGACCCTCGGGCTGCTCATCTCGCAGCTGGCACCAAAGGTTGCACACTGGCATGCTATCCTCTGCAATGCGGCCTTTCTTGCCCAGGGTCTCTAGGCGCGCCGGTGCATGGCCTCGGCCGGTCTCGGTGCTGCTCGCTGCACGCCGGGCACGGGTGCTGCCACCCCTCCTGCCGCCAGTGATGCATGGTGCTTCTGTAACCCCTTCGCTGCAGGACTCGCGGGCACTGCGCATGCGCGCGCATGCGAGCCTCCGGAGGTGCCAGATCTGGACTATTAAAACAAGCTCGATTCTCCTGGAAAAAAAGTTCTAAACAAGCACAAGACCTACCAGAAGAGCCCGAAACAAGGCCGACCCCACACAAAGACGAGACTGGGTTAGAAAGGAAAAGAGTATAAGAACAACCATTCAGCGTGCATCACATTAGATTTATCACGCCTCAGTCGTTCATGTGCCAAATCCCTGCCAGGGGCCGCCACGAATATGTATTGTATCCGATTCCTCGTGGTGGCCCCTGGGGTTTGGTGGCCCTGTGCAGGTGCACAGCTTGCACATGCCTAAGGCCGCCCCTGTTTGGAGTGAAACTGAAGGCACCATACTCTTGCTTTGAGAGAGAGAGAGAGAGAGAAAGAGAGAGAGAGAGAGAGAGAGAGAAAGTGAATGTGTGTGTGCATGCGTGCCTGTGTGTGTGTGTCTCCACACTACTTTACTACACTACTACAGCCATTCTGCCAACCTCCTCCTCTTTTCTCTATCCTCGGCTGGTGGGCATATGTCACAAATGACCCTATGGCGAGCTGCCCTTGTGTAAATTATGCACAGGATGCACGCTGGATGCCTGAGATGTCATGGTAGTACATGCTGAATATAGAGGCAGACGATTGCCTGGCCTTAAGGGAGCGCAGCGCAGGCGGCCAATCACAGTTGTATGTCACTATCTGGAGGTCGTCACTATTGACCTACAAAATATTGCATCCTCAAGGGAAGTATATATTTGCTATTCTTAGCTCCATATCTGCTTACCTTAACAATAGAGTGGTAGTGAATATGGTGGTGGGTATATTTTCGTTAGGAAGGCGTTTTTAGGAAAGAAAGAGTGCCAGGGGCGTGGAGCAACTGACCTGACACTATATTTAAACAAGCATTTGCAATGCAATCGGTCTCACCTTTAGGACCTTAAAAGTATTTAGCCATGCAGCACATTATCCTGGCTGTTATATCTACTGTTCTCATTTACCCTTACACAATGCCCTGTATGCGAAACACTATTACTCAAACAATCATTGACAAAACCATTTGATCTTGCCTCTAACATGCGGAGCTTTCCCAACGCTTTTTTCAGATCACATGCATGTACACTAAGTTATAATGATGGTGCTGAGCCAAAAATATTCTCTAAAAACACAGAGCCATATTATCAAGAACAGCGATAACATTATCGCCGCTTTAGCGGCAGGAAACTGCCGCTAAAGCGGCAATAAGGGGCTTGATTCCAATAGAAGCCCAGGTATGATGTCCTTCACACCAGAACCTGGGCTTCTATTGGAATTCTCAAGGGCATATTACCAAGCCCCTTATCCCCGGCTTTAGCAGCAGTTTCCTGCCGCTTAAGCAGCAATAATGTTATCGCCGTTCTTGATAATACGGCCCCCAGTTTTTTAACGCACCCACCACCAAATAAATCCACCTATTAAATAGTCTTTATATCATTATAACTGGACAAAAGTGTTTAAAAATCCAGCGTCTGCCACACCTGTTCATCAGTAAGTCCATAAGGAAAAACAAGCATTGGCAATGCAATAGGTCTAATCACAAGAAAACTCCACTGGATGTGTGGAGGGGGGAACTAGAGGCATGGGGTTCTAGGAGCAGCAGCCTCCAATATTAAATGTTCATCACAAAAGAGCTGCTCCTAGTGTGATAACCCAAACGAGTTACAAGAACGTCGTGAGTGTGGGCATCTCACAAAAAGATACGGACTGGTCTCACACACCACCTGGTGTCATGCTTCATCATTGACCAGTCCTCGCCCTCCAAAACCTTCGTTTGATGGAGGGCGGGCATACACTTGACGACAAGGATGCACTTCTAAGTGATGGAGTGGGGGCCCGTGACTATGTGAGTGAAGTTAAAAATCATTATAGTAGTCAGTAGCAGTTCTTTAATGTGAGATGAAAACTATATGATATTAAAATATAAGTGCGACGGTGATTGGGATGTTTATTGTTCCCAACCGTCTAGTGAATGATCTTGTGGATGGTCGACATGTTTCTGCCTGAGTGGCCCCGGAGGGTCCGCGGCATTCATCAGGACCTAAATTAAAGAATAATGGGCTCCGTTCTTACCACATTTGGTAATGTGTCACCACTGCGGGAGTGTGGCATAGGTCACACTTCACCGTCTAAGAGCTGCTTCCAATGGTGAAGCCCTAATAGTTTGGACAAGTTGCCCCATGGGGGAAGGGGCGGAGAAGAAAACCACAGTTGTGTTTCCTTGTAACTCGTGATCAGCGCGTCCCGCAACCTATACGTCCGCTCCCGGTCCTCCCGGGCAACTTGTCCAAACTATTAGGGCTTCACCATTGGAAGCAGCTCTTAGACGGTGAAGTGTGACCTATGCCACACTCCCGCAGTGGTGACACATTACCAAATGTGGTAAGAACAGAGCCCATTATTCTTTAATTCAGGTCCTGATGAATGCCGCGGACCCTCCAGGGCCACTCAGGCAGAAACATGTCGACCATCCACGAGATCATTCACTAGACGGTTGGGAACAATAAACATCCCAATCACCGTCGCACTTATATTTTAATATCATATAGTTTTCATCTCACATTAAAGAACTGCTACTGACTACTATAATGATTTTTAACTTCACTCACATAGTCACGGGCCCCCACTCCATCACTTAAAAGTGCATCCTTGTCGTCAAGTGTATGCCCGCCCTCCATCAAACGAAGGTTTTGGAGGGCGAGGACTGGTCAATGATGAAGCATGACACCAGGTGGTGTGTGAGACCAGTCCGTATCTTTTTGTGAGATGCCCACACTCACGACGTTCTTGTAACTCATTTGGGTTATCACACTAGGAGCAGCTCTTTTGTGATGAACAATGCAATAGGTCTCGCATTTATGCAAGTTTGAGCTATTTACATTGTAAATGACTATGCCTTTTATTTAGGCTTTGAAAACAAAAATAAAAGCCATTATCATTTGCAATGTCAATAGCTCAAACTCGCGTAAATGCGAGACCTATTGCATTGCAAATGCTTGTTTACTATTTTTAGTAGAAGGTTTTAAACGTATGTAGGACTTTGAGTTGGGATTGTTTTGGGTCTGTGTAGGGAGAATTTGAAACATTGAAATTGTATAATCTACACATAGTAGTGGCGGAAGGACACAGCTGTGCATTGTTCTTTAGGTTACTAAAATTGGCGTTTTTTCTCTTTTTTTTTAATAAGAAATAGAAATGTGTGTAATATTTCCATACGAATATATTTCTTCGAAATAGTTTTGTTGAATGTGAAAGCGGGGCTGGTTGGGGCTGCTGTTAGGAATGTTCCCCAGTGAATGGGCTGTGGCCTGGTCGGTATTTCCTGTTGTTCACCTTTGTTTTGTGGTGGGGGGAGGTGTTGTCATGGCACTCGCCAAGCTCAAGCATTTTATTGAGGGGGGGAACCTCTCCTCTCTTTAGATGTAGCCCCCCACCGCTGTGTTGTGCAAGCTGCGCACTTTGCAATTCTGCCTGCTTTGCTCGCTGCGGACCCTCTGTGTGCTCTTCTGCAACCAGTTGCGCTTTATTGTTTCACTGAACTTACAGGGGTCGCTGGCGCTGGATGCCCACGTCACTCCTTTCAACATTTCTGAGAGTAGCGAGTACCCGAGGCAAGCTGGGGGTGGAGATATGTGTGGGGTGGTGGGGGGGCGAGCTGACTGGGAAGAGAGGAAGCAGCAGGCCAGGAAGGGTAGTGGGGTACGGTGGGCAGCCCAGTGCCCCTCGACCTTCAGATTGGAACTGTGTGCCCGACATGAGGGAGTTACTCGACCTACCATGCCCTGTAAAGGGGGAGGGGGTGGACTGGCGGTACTGCCCTCATTGACGACCTTTCTCTGGCTCACGAGGCCCTGAGACCCTTTGCATCCACTGAGACCCCTCAGTTCTACTGCCAGCGCTCCCTCTCAGACCCCCCACAGACCCCCGGGGTCTGCCCACCTCCCGCTCCAAGGGAAGCTCAGAGCATGCCGCAGTTTGTGGTGAAGCAATGTATAAAATCACAGGTGGTGTGAGGGGTGGGCAGGCTGATTCCAGGTGTGAGGGGATGGGCAGGCTGGTTCCAGGTGCGAGGGGATGGGCAGGCTGGTTGCAGGTGCGAGAGGATGGGCAGGCTGGTTGCAGGTGTGAGGGGATGGGCAGGCTGGTTGCAGGTGCGAGGGGAGGGGCAAGCTGGTTGCAGGTGTGAGGGGATAGTCAGGATGGTTGCAGGTGCGAGGGGATGATCAGGCTGGTTGCAGGTGCGAGGGGTGGGCAGGCTGATTCCAGGTGTGAGGGGTGGGCAGGCTGGTCCCAGGTGTGAGGGGTGGGCAGGCTGGTTCCAGGTGTGAAGGGTGGGCAGGCTGGTTTCAGGTGCGAGGGGATAGGTGGGCAGGCTGGCTCCATGTGCATGGGGATGGGTGGTAGGCTGGTTCCAGATGCGAGTGGGCGGTAGGCAGGCTTCCTTAGTGGGGTGGACAGGGTGTGATGGGCAGGCTCCCTCTAGCTGTGAGCAGGTAGCGACAAGATTTGTTGTGAAGGGGAGGTGGACGGACTGTGTCCCTGTAGGAAGAGTGGGCAGGCCGGCTTCCATCTGTTGTGTTGAAAGCTCTGGTAGAGACCCCCCCCCCGGTGGTCAAGTAGTGCTTTGACCTCACGGCGCTCCCAGCACCCTCACCCGCCTGCCCCAGAATACAAACCCTCACCCTGTGAAGGAACTCACTTGGTTCGTGTCGGAAGAGACCCTCCTGAGATTCCAGCCTCTGCTATGGGAGGGGGTGTGTGTGTGGGGGAGGGGGCACACGCGGGACTCTCTAAGAGAGGTCGCAAGACGGTTAAACAAGAGGCAACGTTAGGACCGAAAGGCTCTGCGCATGCTCACATCGCTCAAGCGCTCGCCATGACGTATTTGCTCGGCTTCTGCCAAAAGATTTCTTGTCTTTATGGGGCCAAGTGTTTGGCCCCATTAAGATAAGAAACCTTTTGCGACGAACGCAAAGCAGGAGAGGCCGTCCAAATGGGACGGCTCAGAAAGCCGAGCAAATACGTCACCGACACCTCTTTTCCAATGGCTGGCCACCGTTTAGCATAAACGGTGACGCCAGCCAATGGAAAAGAGGGGCGGGGCTTAATGCCCCTTACAGAAAATACCACATCTCATTAAATCTCGCCAGCGAGACTGCGCATGCGCGCAGCCTACGCCAGGCGAGACCTAATCATAAACTCACCATGCACAGTTTTAAACCCTGGCTTGCCTTTATTTAAAATCACAACTTGAGTAAATATTACAAAAACATGCCATTATATTCCATTAATTAAGCTGTTTGAACTTTTTTTTGCTATTGGAGGCTTTTAGTCTCAGGCTTCCCTGCAGTGCGGCACAAAAGCAAAGAGGGCGCCTGAGAGGACGGCGGCTCGATGTACACAATTACATCACAGAAACAGAGAACCAGTGAGGTGAATCTTTAACAGACTCTTTAATGAGGGCAACGTATGACAAAATACAAAAAATAAGAGATTGCCCGGTTTAGAAGGAGAAACTCACTTTTTTCGAATATCCACAAGCTCGTTTGTGATAATCATTAAAATTGTAGAACCACGTGTACTGCAAAAACAAGTGCTTAATTTGCGCTGCTGTTTGCCGGTGCCCAGCACTTATTTATTGACTATAATTAAAACATCAACAGCCATTTAACTTTGCAAATTACTTAAAAAATATTAATATCAGTACCTTAAGTCCATTCGTACAGCTGTGGATTGCTGCTTATAGTCCATATCATCACAAATGCAGGAGTGTGACAGTAAATAGAGAGGGTAAGTAGGGAACACTGCTATTGGCACTTAGCAGTTCTGGCAGAAAAAGTGGGTGGTGAAAGCTGCCATGGCCTCCTGAGAAATCTCTTGGGCCCTGGTACTTATTTATAAGCAAATTAAGCGCTATGCAAAATAATAAGCACCCGTAGATATGTAGCTCCCACCTCCCCTCAAAAAAGTAATAAATGACTCTGGTTTTGGGAGGGCAAGAAACTATCACATAGCACACAATTTGCTATAAACCTTTCACAGGAATAATAATTTTACCATGTTTGAAAAAGGCCTAGATAAGGTCAAGTGCACAGCTTACTTCTATCTGCGCTTCTCTGCAGGTCACAGAGCTGAATAGATAGCAAGGGTGGCGTCAGTAAAGGGCTCCGCACTTACGAGACATTTAAATCACGGAGAGCCTGGCCAGAAATGATGCCCGATTTAATGAAGTACACGCTCTGGACCCCGCATGCCACATTCTCGACTATAGGAAAGAGTCTTAAGTCTTATGTCTGTGTGAAAGAAAAGTCTAGAAAACGTTGTGCAAAGAGTTAAGAAACTATTAATTGTATGGTGAAGCAACCAGGCAGAACACTTCGCGGAAAGCTGCATGATATATTGCTTCAGCGAGCACTTAGTTGCTAACATACAAATCAAATCTTGCAGCAGCCTTACCCAAAGCATTTCCTCCGGCCCATTTTAGTATCTCGCAATTATCTACTGGAACCCACTCTGGTCGGATGGAACTTTTTACTTGCCCAATAGCGTGGAGGGAATAAACACAATTATCAGAAATGCTGTCCGCAATTTATCATAATCAAGGACTCGAGACTTTATCTCTTGGCTCTCTAGCTTTTATTATCAGCATAAAGATTTGAAGATACAAAGTCCTCAATACGAGGCATAGCAAGTACATAGGCACTAACACAAATGCTACTCTACGAAGAATTCGCATACGGCTAAAAATAACTAAAAGCACAATCTCTAAAAGCATGAGGTAGAAAACCACCAAGCCAATGTCGATATTAGGGACACTGGACCATACCATCTCTGTCCCTACTCTGTACTAGATGACATCCCTACTTAGCAATCCCTTGAGACCCTCAATCGAAAGGTGTCAGAGTGAAACTTCCTAAGAAGTCTTCACTTAGAGAGCTTGATCTAAGTTGCCCCCTCTATCTCTTCGCCTAGCCTTTCTCTGCTCTGGGCTGCTCTGATCTGCTTCCACCCTCGGGGCGCTTTCCCTAATACAGAACCCCAAGTCCCAGAACACGCCCTTTGCACCTCCTCTTCTGCGGGGTCGTCTTTCAGTAATTTTCCACAGAGCGCTGTCCAGTTCCATCGTCCATCGCTTGGCCTTGAGTCCCAGACACCATCCGCACTAGGAGTTACGATTGGCACATTCCAATGCACTCCCATGTCTGGCTTTTACTACATAAGTCAATTCATGAACAAAGAGCTTCTCTACTAACGAGCAACTGTCCTTGCACCTGGGGTGAGATCATGCAAGGCAGACATACTCTGCATCTTTTAACTTTGCAATTTACTACAGCCTAAAACCTCTACTGGAATAAATCCTTTTTGGCCTATTGCCCTTGGCTAACATAAGAAAATACCAGGCCTCTCGCCTCAACGATATATGCAAATTCTGGCCACTACTTCGGTTACACAAGCATGTCTAAATCACAGTATTGTCATTTACGTCTTTCTTTCATGTGTGGTCAAACTAAACAGTCTACAGACACGAATTCTAAACTACACGTTTTTAACATCACATTGTGTTCAAATAAACTAACTCTATGCATTTCTCTAATACATTCACAATATGCTTGTACATAGCTAACACTTCTATTGAAATCGATATAGATTATACAATTCTTAACACATTGCACACAAAATACCTGAGTACACATTTGATTATATGCGGGTGCCGACTAACAGTAAATATAACGCACCCCTACGATTTTCAACCTTTTAAGCGCTACAACAGTTCCCCCCTTTGATGACATCTGTCATCACACCACTACAATCTTCCTCTTTAGAACTGATTTAAACCGTACTAATCATGGCTCTGCCATGTCGAACTCCCTCCATTCTCTTAAGACTCTCATATTGCTGCTCCTGAAACTTCGCCATCCTTTTCTCGTTTGCCCTAAGAGCTCTTTCAACCTTACCTCCTTGATACCATTTCCACGCTTTCACGCATCCCCACAAACAAATCACACAAACTGCAGCAATGATAATTGGCTTCAACACTGATCCAAGAAATCCTCTTCCCAAATTCACAAACCACGTTCCCACTCTTCCAAATCCTTGTCCAATCTTTTCCCACACATTCTCCCCCGTCAAATCCATAATCTCCTTGTGAATAGTTGTGATGTCATCTATGTACTTCCCTAACTCCTTTGTGTTGTCTGGAATATATGTGCAGCATTCTTGAACCTTCAATAATTTGCAGACTCCGCCTTCCTTGGCTAATAACACGTCTAACGCAAGGCGATTCTGCATAACCATATTTCGTATCGACAACATCTCTCCAGCCACCAACAACAAAGACCTCGCCGTATTCATAGACAACTCATCAACTACAGTCGCCAACCTCCTGATCTTCACGTCATTCAACACCACACCCATACTAGGTATCATTGCTCCATATATATCACCAATCACTGCACCGGTGTTTACAGCCCTACGTCTTCTAGAATGTTGTCTCGTCTCAAGCAACTCTAAGTCTTCTGTGTGGTAAATCTTCGGGAATATGATAGCCAAATAGCATATGCCATACCAATTTGCGGGTAGCCTGACATACGCATTCTTCCCACATACATAATATACCGTCGGAATTACTTGTACCGGACCTTGCATAAAGTCCTTAACAGAAGCCTCCAGGGTGAAGGTCTGAGAACATGTGCTATGTCCTACTGCAACCTTCTCCGTGGCCGATTGAGGCCGCCCAATACACAAATTCCCTTTCTGCACTTCATCTAACGCTATCGGTCCATAGCTTCCCTTGGACTTGTGAGCTTTCTCCTCCTCTGTCCAATCTACTGGGCTATCTCCGGTGTCTCGTGTCTGGGTCAACTTTCTATATCTGTCCTCTACTTGATCAACAAATTTTTTCTCCGTCCCAGATAACGCACATGTCAGGTTATGCCTGTGAGCTTGCGCAGTATCCAACTTCACAGTCGGTCTAAAATACTTCAGGAGTCAGTCCTCTTTCTTATAATAGTCGTATTTATTCAAATGCTTGATTGCTGGAACTTCAGGAAGTACCGTATCAAAATTTGAAAAGAAATACTCGAACTGTCTCCTGTCGTAAAATAAACTGAGCAATAAACTACAAGAAATTCCATATGTCAATGGGAGATGATGATACTTGATACCTTCATCCACTGAAGCAGGCAACTGCATACACACATAACAATCCTTCACATCCATCGCATAAACATATTCGTACAACAACTTCGCATAAGCATTAAGCTTAAAATCACCCTTCGATAAATCCATGTGGAGTCTGCGATCCTCACTTAACTTTGATGTTCCCTGTTCCCGGATACTGACATCTCTCTGTCCTGGGGTACTAGGTGTGGGTGCTCCCTGAACCTTCCCCTCCTGCCTGTGAGCCACCATGTACAAACTTATCACCACTGCAAATATAGTGGCTATCACAACCCCTATCAATGTGCCTATTATCAATTTAGCCCTACGATGTGTGGTTGTAGGATCTGCCATCTTCGGAATATACTCAATGTCCAGTACAGTCTCTAAAATGATAAGTCTCTTTCTCATCAATGTCTCCTTCGTGAACCTAGGCAAACCCTCCCTAACTTTTCTTCGTTCTATAACGGAAAAATCCCTAATTTTGTTCTTCTTCCGCTCGGATCTAGGTTATCTTCTCCCCTGCTTGCAACCCTCTCAAATCAGTCCAACATAACTGCTGGTCCCAACAGTTCCAGGACTCCCTGCAATATTTCGAGCTTAAGGATGATCAGTTCTTGTGGATCTGGCACAGTAGTGAACGTCGGGAACTCTAAATTGTCCAAGATCATACCTCGAATGACACTCAGGAAAGGTGGACTCGGAATGTGGATCGTCAGAATTCCTTCGATCTCCAGTCCCGGAACTTTCAGCAACACTTCCACTCTCTGGAGCGGGACACTGTTGACCAAAGTCATCGACCTCAATCTTCCCGTGCTCGGTAACCCTGGCATCAGTCACTGGATATGCCCACTCTGGTGAAGCGTACTTCCGACTTGGCACTCTGGTTCTCTTTGACCTTCTCACACTACCATGAGGATACTCCTCGTCGCCGGATTCTTCTTCTGGCTCCTCCGAAACTGGTGCAAGATCTGTGTCCGGTACCAACCTCAGGTTTACCCGTTTCTGTCTTGCGGGCCAAACCCTGTCTTCTTCTGTGGCACCTCCGGTCTTTCCTTCGATACCCTGTGCACTGGCCTCCTCCTCCTCGGCAGAACTCGATTCTGCACTGCCCACTGCACCTCTTGCTCCTTCACCTGTTTCGGGGTCAGTGCTTCTCTCACGTTCTTCTTCGGCTCGATTCAGTGCACCGTCAGCTGCTTCAGTAACCCTTACAGCTTGACTGGCCCTCTCAGGTGGTTCTGTCGGCTCAGCTGGATTTTCGTTCTCGAGAGGGGCTGTATCTTCTAAGGGCGCTGGAACTCTACGGGTATGGGAAGCATGCACCCAGTGGTAAACCTCCACACTTGACTGCTGTGTTCGTGATAAGGATCACTTGGAACGGCCCTCGCCACCTAGCATCCAGGCAACTCTTCCTCACGTGCTTTCGGACTAGGACCCAATCCCCTGGGCACAAGTCGTGGCACAGGTCGCTCACAGCTGGAACCGTTGCTGTCTGCACCTGCTGAGACACAGAACGGACCACGTCAGCAAGGCCTTTACAATAGCCCAGGATCATATCATCAGTGATATTTATCAGTGCAGTAGCGGGTATTGCAGGCAAACGCATCGCTCTTCCCATGAGGATTTCATGGGGTGACAACCCAGTCCTCCTATCAGGCACACTTCGGAGGCTCATAAGGACCAAAGGTAATGCATCAGGCCATTTCAGAGACGTAGACGAACATACTTTTGCCATCCGAGCCTTCAGAGTTCCATTCACCTGCTCCACTATCCCTGAAGCTTCTGGTCTATAGCTACAATGTAACCTCTGATCTATATTCAAGGCAGCACAAAGCAACTTCATAACTTCACTGTGGAAATGAGTTCCTCTGTCCGATTCAAAGGACGTCGGGAACCCGTACCTTGGAATGAGTTCTCTCAATAATAGTTTTGCTACCGTGAGTGTGTCACATCTACGTGTAGGGTATGCCTCCACCCACCTGGAAAAGACACATACTATCACTAATATGTACCTCAACCCATTACACTTCGGCATTTCAACAAAATCCAGCTGCATCCTATTGAAAGGTCCACCTGACCTCCCTATGTGACTCAACGTCACAGCTGTCCTCTTTCCTACATTCATCTGTTGACAAGTGACTCACCTCTGGCACACAGTTTCAGCCACTGCCCGAAACTTCGGGTTATACCAAGTCTGACGAAACACTCTCATCATTTCGTCTCTACCAAGATGTACAGCACCATGTATCAACCTCGCCATGGGGTTCAATAAACATTCCGGCAACACTGCTCGTCCATCATTCGAAACCCATATATCCACATCTCCTTTCTCACATCCAGCTCGTATCCAACTGTCTCGCTCCTGATCCGAGACCCCTTCCTGAAGCTGTTTCAGTTCCTCCCATGAGTCTGCCATTGCTAACATCTGATCATACACCGTTTTCTCCTCAGTTTCCTCAATATGAGTCTCCGTGAAATTGCATCCCTGCTCTGCACAAAACCGAGCTACTTCGTCAGCATAATTGTTACCCAATGAAACAAAATCATTTCCCTTCGTGTGAGCAGCACATTTAACAACGGCAATTTCATCAGGGCCTTGCAATGCTTCAAGCAATTTTCGTACATGATCACCATTTCTTATGGGTGAACCTGAAGACGTCATAAACCCTCTCTGGGACCATAGTTGTCCGAAGTCATGAACCACACCAAATCCATACTGGCTGTCTGTGTAAATCGTTACACGGATCTTCTCAGCTGCCAAACAGGCACGAGTCAAGGCAATGAGCTCAGCCACCTGCGCGGAGTGTACTCCTTCTAAACAAGCGGGTTCAACCACCCCCGTGATGGTGCATACAGCAAACGCTGCTCTTAATCGCCCGACACTGTCTCTTAAAGATGAACCGTCCACAAAGAAAATCTCATCTGACACCGGGAGCGGTTCATCGACAATGTCAGGTCTCGGTTTGGTGCATAGTTCTGTAACGTCAAGACAATCATGGTCCTCACAATCTGCATTATCATCTACATTTGGAACAGGTAACAATGTAGCAGGATTTAAAACAGCACACCTCTTCAATACCACGTTATCGGCCGCAAGAATGACTTGCTCATAACGAGTCAGCCTATTATTCGTGAGGTGCTGTGTTTTAGTCCTAGTCATCAACAATTCAACAGAGTGTGGCACATGTACAGTAAGAGGATGCCCCATCACAATGCTCTCACATCTCTCGATGCTGACACGTGTTGCCGCAACGGATCTGAGACATCCGGGCAACGCAGAAGCTACTGGATCTAAAGTAGCTGAGAAATAGGCAACTGGTCTACAGACACCTCCATGGTTCTGGGTTAACACTGCTAATGCGCAACCTTCTCTTTCGCAGCAGAATAATGCAAATGCCTTGTTGTAATCCGGCATTCCCAACGCAGGAGCGCTACATAAGGCTTCTCTCAGCCTCAGAAATGATTTCAAACAGTCGTCGTCCCATGGTACCGGATCACTTACATCTTTTCGCGTCAGCCGCTGTAAAGGCTTCGCTTCAAAGGAAAAGTTTGGGATCCACTGGCGGCAATAGCCCACCATTCCCAAAAACATTCTAACTTCCCTCTGCGTCGAGGGAACTGGCATTCTCAGAATCGCATCAATGCGATCTGGAGACACCTTCCTTTTATCCTTCTCGATCCTGTGCCCCAAATACTGTACCTCAGGTAAACAGTATTGCAGCTTGTTTGGAGACACCTTGTGACCATTCTCTCCCAGGAAATTCAACAGCGCAATGGTATCGGTCCTACAAGCGTCTTCTGTTTCTGACGCAACAAGCAGGTCGTCAATGTATTGCACCAAAACAGAGTTTCGCGGCAACACAAGATTTTCAAGATTCTTCTTTAGGAGCTGATTAAAAATCGATGGGCTCTCCGTATACCCCTGTGGGATACGACACCACGTTAATATACGATTTTCTAGTCTAAATGCAAAAAGAAATCTGCTCTCTTCATGCAAGGGAATCGAAAAAAATGCTTGACACAAGTCAATCACTGTGAACCATTCAGCTTCACATGGGATCTGGAACAGTATCACAGATGGATTCGGTACCACTGGACAACATGGAACAACTATGTCGTTTATCTTTCGCAAATCTTGCACTATCCTGAACTTCCCACTTGGTTTCTGCAGTCCCATAATGGGCGAATTGCATGGGCTACCCATGATTTCCACCAGTATTCCCTGCTTAATCATGGACTCGATCACAGGTTTAATCCCTGCAATCGTTTCAGGGGATAATTTATACTGAGGTGTTCTCGGGAATTCCGCGTTTGGCTTAACCTGTATCTTCACTGGTTCCACTCCCCTGACTAAGCCAATCTCCTCCCCACTTAGGTCCCACACGTCAGTCGATACTGACTCCCTCAAATCATGTGGAAGCTCCTCCACTGTCAAAGCTGGGTACATTTCCACGCACACCCGCTGATTTGCAACCTTAAAGGTCGCATCATCATCCCTTGTCTGCACCTCTACTCCTTTCGGGGTACAGTAGATTGTGCAATTGAGCTTGCACAATAAGTCTCTTCCCAACAAACAAACAGGACTAGAATCGCACACCACGAACTGATGTCGATCCCTAAAGTTTCCTATCCTGACTGGAATCGGTTCTGTCAAGGGGCTAACTAGCCTCTTGTTCGCCACTCCAACCACTTGTATGCTTTCTCCAGAAAGGGCTACACCCGGAACTACCGCTGATCTTATAGTTGACCTGGTAGCCCCCGTATCAACCAAAAAGGTAGTAGGGTGTCCGTCAAGCTCTGCTTCCACAAAGGGTCCTCTCTGATCTACCTCTAAGATGGCCCTAAGTATGCAATCATCATCCGGGCTTAAACTCACCCGGGCCAGCAAATCTGTATCCCTCTCCTCGCTCACTTCAAACATGGGCATCTGCAAATAAGCTCGAGCTCCCTGCTGTATGTTCTGTATCCTGGGTGGCTGGGGAATCTGCACTTGCGGGATGCCGGTCCCCCCTTGCATCATTCTCGGTATAGTCACCGTCTGTACCTGTTCCTCCCCAGGGACCGGACCCATTCCTCCCTCCATCTGTGGCTGATTATAGGGGTTCAAGGGACACTCGCGCCTCCAGTGTCCCACCTGATGACACTGGTGACAAGCTGTCGTCTTTTTCAGTATTGCTACATCTATACCTGTCCTAGGGTCTACGGGCCTCGGCCTTCCTTGACCCTGCACGTTCTGATTCCCTGTCTGATAGTTTCCCTGTCTCCTTACCACTGGACCCCCATTTGGCGGTCCCTGGGCAGCTTGCATCTGAATGAGCAATAGGTTATCTTTCATCTTCTTGTGCTTCGACTCAATCTCATCCGTGCAGTACCTAGCGTACCGCAAGATTTCGTCTACAGGCTTATTCTGCCAACAGATCAAATGCTGCTGTATCATGAGACTAACCTCGGGCTTCAAACCCAACACAAACTTAGACACAAACTGTCCCATATCCTTCGTTTCCAGCTCATCTAGACCACTGTACTGCTTAAAAGCCTTCAAGAGTCTCTCATAAAATTCATGTACTGTCTCCTTTGGCTCCTGCACCGTCCTGTCTATTTTCACCCAATCAATGTCTTGGGGTGAAACCTTTGATTTCAACCAGGTAATTACTTTATCATACAGCCTCATCACTGCTGGCGACGGACCATTAGTAATCATGTTCCTATCAGGCTCATAGTCCGGCCAATCAACAGCAACCTTACATGCGTTCCACAGATCTCCCGGAACCACAATATCGAAAAAGGTATTTAGGTCTATCCACAATACCTTCGAAATCTTAACAAAGCGCTCAACTTGCTTGTACCACTCCGCAGGCTTCTCCCTGAGCCTGGGAAAATCATTTGTAAATGATGCCAAATCCCCCCTGCTCCATGGTAAATGCACATATCCTCCATTCGCCACTTCCCTCAGAGGGAAAGTCCTTGCCAGTAGCAACCCTTCACCCGGAGTTCCTCCTTCCGCTCCCTTCGAGGTCTTTTTCTTTGACCATTTCTCCTCCCATTTGTCAAGCGTCAGCCATGGCCGCATGGCTAAAATCAGTTCTCTAGTATGTGACCTTAATCCAACAACCCTTTTCTCCTCCAGCTCTCGCTCGGTATAATGCATCCTATGACTACCCTGCAACGTCCTAGTCTTGGATAAGTCCACATCATACTCTTTCGCCAATCCCCTCAATTTTTCGTGTGCGATTCGTGCTTTACGAGTCACATCTTTCGCTACAAAGAACAGCTCATCCGGATTGTATGTTACTATCCTCTCAAGCGGTAAGCTTCCATAGACTATTTCATCTACCTCAGCGTTGAGCCTGACTATGTCCAACGTCCCCGCTCTCAAGGCTCCTTTCAACACCTGACAACTTGCTCCACGTCCCTCATCATATTCACATTCTGGTTCCTTCTCTCTCCTCTCTTCCGATGTTTCTATAGGAGTAGAATAACTCCTAAAGCCATCCCGAACTCTCTCCGATTGGACCGCCTTCGGGTTCAAATGCCTCTCTGACGGTACCCATGACCTTAAATCTGATCTCGATTCCATCAAATTTTTCCGCCTCACCGGTCTCTGGTCCTCTTCGCCCCTAGATGTGTCTGACACCGCTGCCAATGGTGTACTCCATTGTACAGGGCTTGGAGGTCGGGCCATTGCCCCTTCCAACCCACTTTCCTCGCTTTCTCTCCTCGTTCTTTCTGCCACTCGTTCAGACCTCTCTCTTTCCTCCGATTCCGGACTATAAATTGACACAATCGGCCCAATGGTGACCGGTACCCTCAATGCTTACGGTAACCTCATCTCTCTTTCAATCCTCCCACTAGCCTCAGACTGACTCCGTGAACTCTCTGTTCCACACGAAACCAACCCCTCTACTCGAGTCTCGAGTTGAATCGTTACTCTTCTGGTTTCCCCTCTCTCAACCCACCTATCGTCTGCTTCATCTGGATTATAGGGAGGTGGTCTCTCGTCTAACAATCTTTGCAATACTCCATCATCAGAATCGCTCTCTTCATCCTGTGCTTTCACATGCCTTATCCCCGTCGCGTCTATCAATAAGGGATACAGTTTCTCTTCCTCAATTGTCTGCACTCTCCATCTTTTCTCCGCTGCGTCCCACTTGGCATCCTGAAATGCCCTAATCGACTTTCTCATCCTTTCCTGACTTCTTCCCTTTTCCTTATCATGCGCTGCTCTAATCCATGCATGTAATGCTTCGAACTGTGCTGGTCTTGGCAAGGGTCTTAAGGACCCCATCACCGACTTCAGCTGGTATAGCACCGCTAGTCTGAATGAGCCATACCTCGGGAAAGCTAGTTCCCCTTCACCTTGCGTAATCTTGTGCCAATTCTCGATCCAAACTATAGTATGTAACCCCACATTCTTTGCCATGTAATGTGCTGGGGTGTCCTCGGGAGGGGCTTCTTCTCCCTCTCGAACAACCACATGCTTATCGCCTCTACACAATTCTCGCAAAACCCTAAGACACTTCATGACGAGCGAATTCGATCTCGCGCTCTGTTTACTTCTTGCTCTTAAATCCTCCAATAACAGCGCGACTCACACCAGCCGGCCTATCACAGCGCGACACTCTCTGACGTCACCTTCCTCCGTTCGCAGCAGTTCCCTTCTCCAAACACGTTCACGCCCTTTCATACACTGAAATAACCGATTAAGTTAATTCTCTGGCTGTCCGTCCACAGCCTCTGACTGTTCGTCCACAGTCTCTTGACCTTGTTGACCTCATTTGGCGCCCGTCTGCCCCCGTCCGGCCAGACAGATCGCCACTGATAGGTTACTAACACTCCGATCCGCACGCAACAACCCACGACCAGCGTTAAGTTGCCATACACGCACATATTCGCTCCCCCTACCTCGGTCCAGGTGATCGATGGTACCTCACGATCGCCTTTGGGTGGTCAACAAAATCTATCTCAGGTGTCTTCTACACCACAACTCCCGGGCTGCGCGCACTCACAGCCTGATCTCACAATCACACGACATACACATCAACTCCGCAAGACATCACACAACAAATCAACACCGCAATCTACAACATCTCATTCTTAATACTCACTCCTGGAACTGCTGCTTCCTGCCGCACTGCTACTCGCCGTCGATGCTCATCTGCTGCCGTCTGCTGCTCGCCATCTGATGATTCACCATCACTTATCGTCTTTTGGGCCTCAAGGATCACTTATCCTTATCTAATCTAATCGTCCCTCGCTATCGGAAGTAACCATCCGTCTCTGCTACCAACTGCTCCGGCCCATTTTAGTATCTCGCAATTATCTACTAGAACCCACTCTGGTCGGATGGAACTTTTTACTTGCCCAATAGCGTGGAGGGAATAAACACAATTATCAGAAATGCTGTCCGCAATTTATCATAATCAAGGACTCGAGACTTAATCTCTTGGCTCTCTAGCTTTTATTATCAGCATAAAGATTTGAAGATACAAAGTCCTCAATACGAGGCATAGCAAGTACATAGGCACTAACACAAATGCTACTCTACGAAGAATTCGCATACGGCTAAAAATAACTAAAAGCACAATCTCTAAAAGCATGAGGTAGAAAACCACCAAGCCAATGTCGATATTAGGGACACTGGACCATACCATCTCTGTCCCTACTCTATACTAGATGACATCCCTACTTAGCAATCCCTTGAGACCCTCAATCGAAAGGTGTCAGAGTGAAACTTCCTAAGAAGTCTTCACTTAGAGAGCTTGATCTAAGTTGCCCCCTCTATCTCTTCGCCTAGCCTTTCTCTGCTCTGGGCTGCTCTGATCTGCTTCCACCCTCGGGGCGCTTTCCCTAATACAGAACCCCAAGTCCCAGAACACGCCCTTTGCACCTCCTCTTCTGCGGGGTCGTCTTTCAGTAATTTTCCACAGAGCGCTGTCCAGTTCCATCGTCCATCGCTTGGCCTTGAGTCCCAGACACCATCCGCACTAGGAGTTACGATTGGCACATTCCAATGCACTCCCATGTCTGGCTTTTACTACATAAGTCAATTCATGAACAAAGAGCTTCTCTACTAACGAGCAACTGTCCTTGCACCTGGGGTGAGATCATGCAAGGCAGACATACTCTGCATCTTTTAACTTTGCAATTTACTACAGCCTAAAACCTCTACTGGAATAAATCCTTTTTGGCCTATTGCCCTTGGCTAACATAAGAAAATACCAGGCCTCTCGCCTCAACGATATATGCGAATTCTGGCCACTACTTCGGTTACACAAGCATGTCTAAATCACAGTAATGACATTTACGTCTTTCTTTCATGTGTGGTCAAACTAAACAGTCTACAGACACGACACGAATTCTAAACTACACGTTTTTAACATCACATTGTGTTCAAATAAACTAACTCTATGCATTTCTCTAATACATTCACAATATGCTTGTACATAGCTAACACTTCTATTGAAATCGATATAGATTATACAATTCTTAATACATCGCACACAAAATACCTGAGTACACATTTGATTATATGCTGGTGCCGACTAACAGTGAATATAACGCACCCCTACGATTTTCAACCTTTTAAGCGCTACATCACATTCAGGAGAGTTAGGGGCTCCACTCACCTTGTGGATCGGTGTCTCCTCCGCTTCAGGCACACCAGAGCCGTCTCCGTCACACCCTCTTCCGACCCCGGTTCTGTGTCTCACATCTGACATGCTGAGGAGTGTCAGTCCTCTTACAGGGTAAGGGAAGGGCTTTTTCTGGGTGGGGTCCCAACCTGCACTCCGTGGAGATTCTCTCGAAGGACAGCAAGCCGCTATACAGTTGGTTTCTGCGATCACTGTGCCGGGAGAGATAAGCTCCCTAAACTCTAGACAGGGAAACAGAGCTGTAAGACTGCTGTTGATGTTACTGGTGCTCTGCAAGCACGCGTACCCGTACCTAAGCGTGCAGCAACTTAGATGAACAACAGCACCGCGCCTTCGCCCTGCTAAACGGTGACGCGCAGCGAGCTAAGGTATTCGACCTCAGGTGCATTCGCCACCACCACAGAAACACGCAATGCCAACCATGGAGCTCGCGCACTCGACTGCATGTATCACTGTGGATGGAGTCAAGGAAACGAAGGGCGTTGGCTCACTGAGCAAGTTGCAGCATTCAGTGACCTGAGAGTCCAGTGCCTAATTTGTAAAAACAGTAAGTGCCAGGGCTCTCGTCAGGAGGGCACTGCAGTTTGCACCACACATTGCCCCTGCCATCCTGCCAATAATAGTAACACAAGTACGAACCATTACACAACCACACGTGTGACAATTCGGATTATTTCAGGCATCCAACGCTATAAGAATGGCTTGGGAGGCAGTAATAACCATTGTTAATGTATATTGAATTAGTAATTAACTATTGTTGTAGTCATCTCTAAATTAGCTGAATTAGAAAAAAACGTGCTTACTGTTGTCCTCCTAGGCAGCTCTTGCCTGCACACACCTTGGTCCCTGGAAACTTGATGGGCAGGCAAGTGTCAATGATCCCGTCCGCCTGGGAGGAGCTGCATCTTGGAAGAGCCCTGGGGCTTAGGTTCCAGCTGTGAGCGTGTGATGACAGAGCAAGGGGTGGGAGGGAAGCAGCATCCGGGCAAGGGGGCAGTGGCGCTGCACAGAGGCAGCAGGCCGAAGCAGCCTTGGCGCTGCACGTGGTCACAGAGGCAGGCAGGAGGAGCCTCGTCGCTGCACACCAACACAGGCAGCCTCGGCGCTGCACACCGGCACAGGCAGCCTCAGCGCTGCACACCAGTATAGAGGCAGGCAGGAGGAGCCTTGAGGCTGCACACCAGCACAGGCAGCCTCGACACTGCACACCGGCATGGAGGCAGGCAGATGAAGCCTCAGCACTGCACACCGGAAGCCTCGGCGCTGCACACCGGCAGTGAGCTTCGGCGCTGCACAGAGGCAGTCAGGAGGAGCCTCAGCGCTGCACATTGGTACAGAGACAGGGGCTCAGCCTATGAAGGGTGCTCTTGCAGCCGCAAAGGGGTGCAATGAGAGGAGTAACTTGAACGAACACTGTAGTGCCGAGGACACTGGCATTCACGAAATCCGAGCATGTTGCCTTTCTGTTTGCAGTCAGAAAGTGCCATTGATTTCTGCTCGCATAACACTTTTCAGGCACACAAGAAACTAAATCATAATACATGTTACTGACTGTCTGTGCAAAAAGAAGATGAACCGAGCGAACATCAGAACAGCCTAATATAAATTAAACAACAGCGCGCCTCGAGTGGTGTGTGCGAGCGCTGACTTCCACATGCGGCACTAACCGGAAGCGTATGCGCAATGTAGCACCCGCCTCCCACCTTTAACAAACGCTCTCATTAGCTCCGCGTTCAAGGTGCTTTATGGGGGTTATAGTTTATTATCGTATCTTTGTCTTTTTTCTCAGCTGAGTATGGACTACAACTTCCGACATGCCAGGATCGCGAGACAAAACAAGCATTTACAATGCAACGGTCTCGGCATTGTCAAAGTTATAGGTGTTGGTATTGCTCATGACATTGCTTTTATTTTTGCCTTCAAAAGATTGAAAGAAACAGCATTGTTATTTTCAAGTTAGTAGCTTAATGTGTCTAAAATGTGAGACCTACTGCATTTGCACACAGACACGGAGGCAAACATACAAAGCCAGTCATACAGAGTCACTTACACAGAGCTTTTTGCATAGAGCAACGCACACAAATAGATCCACCCATACTGAGCCACCTACATATACAAAAATTTACCCACACAGAGTCAGAGGCAGTAATGCATAGAGGCACTTTCACAAAAAGTCACCCTTATAGAGGTACATAAAGAAAAACACATACACATATAGAGCCTCCTGCACATACATTGAGACACTCACACAGAGGCACACACACAAAGCCACACTCACAAACACACACATACACAGAGCCACATACACATATATCCACACACAGAGAGCTACACAGATATACAGAAGCACACAGACACACATAGATCTAGCCACATACACATTGATCTTGTGTGCTAATGAAGAAGTGGGATGCACTTTACCTGTTCTTGTAAGCTTTATTTCAGTGAGTAGTATTTATTGATAGTAGTAGTTAGTTAGAAGAGAGTAGTATAGTAGTTTGTAAATTATAGAGAATTGTAGTTGAGTTAATTAGGTTATGATAGAGAGGTATTATGAAAGAGTGAGTAGTACAGTGGTATTTATAGAGTGTTATGAGTGTTATGATTTATAATAAATTAGAAGTGGTGTAGTAGAGTGTTAGTAGTATTAATATTTGTAGTATAGTGAGTATTAGAGTGAGTATTAAAAGAGTGCGTTAAACATTAGTATTATTCGTAGTGTAGCAGATAGTGTGTTTTTAGTCATGTAGTAGAAGTAGTATTGTTATTTGAGTTAGTGTATCCGATATTGTGTACTAGCACATGACTAATAGTTGTTAAGAGTGAAAGAGTAAAGAGTAAGTTGTAGACTTTAAATGGGCGAGTAAGTATTAGTAGCAGAGTGTATTAAGTAGTACTCTTGCGGAAGTATAGTGATATACATTTGTAACTTTGTATTCATATTTGTACATATATGCAGAATATTGTTATGTATATGTGCATATATGTTTGCATAATGTATACTTTAAGATTCGTCAAGAATTTCGATTATGCATTCATTTTGGAAGATGACATTTAATGTCTTTGGTAGGTGTGGCATGAGAGCCTCTGCAAAGTCCGCAATGTCTGCTGGTATATTTAGGTGGTCCATAAGAAGAGTATTGGTTATTTGCACCGATTTCAGATGTTCGTTGTCTTCAATTTGTATTGTTATAGTGCTTTTTTCCTGAGTTGTATTCTCTAGTCCATATATTGTAATTGTAAGTTCTTCTTGGGGTGGTTCTATTTTCTGTGAAGGCCATAAAAATGCTTTAATTAAGGCATTTACAGTGAATGTACATTTATTTCTTGGCATTTTTGAATGCGTTTTTGGAAAATAGAAAAGTGATTGGTAAAGATATGGACCGAAATGGTAAAAGATATTAAAGGTAATTGCAGATAGTACAGAGAGGTAGAGACATGTATGTGTATGGTTAGGTAATGATAAAGACCAAAAGTGAGTAATAATGGGCAAGTATTTATTTATTTTTGTATGGAGGGGGGGTGTGTTGGAGACTTTGTGATTTAGAGGGAGGGAAATGTAATGTAAGAGGAATAGAACTTGAAAGACATTGAGAGAGATCGATGTATGGAGAGTGAGTTTTAGAGAAAAGCAGGGAAATAGAATAAGAATATGCAGAGGTAGGGAGTGATATAGTGTGAGTATAGTAGAAGATAAATTAAAGTTAAGAAGAGAGAGGCACTTGTATTTTAACCCCTTCTGTGCCCATGACGAGCTGGACTCGTCCTGGAGCACAGTCGTGCTGTGCCCATGACGAGTCCAGCTCGTCATGGCACCCACCCACGGGGGAAGCGCTGGCACTCCCCCCCGTGAGTGGTCGATCTTTTTTTTCTTTACTGGGAAGGCAGGGGAAGACCTTCCCCTGCCTCCCCCCGCCCCCCGTGTCATCAATGAATTCAGCGCGCGAGCCGCGCTGACGTCATTGGAGGTTTCCCCTTTGCTCTCCGAGGCGCAGGAAGCCATTTGCTTCCTGCGCGTCGGAGAGTAAAGGTGAGTTTTGGGGCTGGGGAGGGGTTTTTTTTGCATCGGTGGGTTTGGGTTAGGGTGGGGGCACTTTAGTATGCCCAGGCATGCCACGAGGCTCGGCTTTGTCCGTGTGTGCCTGTTGTTGCTTCCCTGTGAAATGGATCCAAATTTGAAAAACGCTCGTCTTTCTAGTTGCTTCCCTGTGAAATGGATCCAAAAATGCCGAGAAATCCAAAGTGCAGCAGCATGTAGAGAAATAGAATTTCTTATATGAGAATTAAATACCTAACTAATAGCAAGACAGAGGGGTGGCAAAGTGGCCAGATTGTTTTTTTTTACATCCAAATACACCTGCATCACTTTACAGAGTTTGCCAGTGAAGTGCTACTTTCATTTTCTCGTCTTTCTTTGAAGAGCATTGTTGTTTCCAGGTTGGGAGAGTGTACCATTCCTGGAGGTACTGCAATACCTGGTTGATGGGTGGATTGGAAAACACAATGTGTACCATGGCTCTGTGTTTATGGATGTGGTCTTTTTATACCATACTGCTTACGTTTTGTAAGGATGTACGCAATGGACAGTGAAACGGTTCCCTTCAGGGCCCTCTAGTCATGTCCATAACTTTTCAGGTGAAACCACTCGCTGATTTCTGAATAGTTAGTGAGAGATCGTTTAGGTAACCATGTTGTTTCTGCTTACATTTCACATGCTTTGCATTCCCTATGAGTGGTTGCTTTTTTTTTTTTAGGCAGCATATTACTCTTAGCAAGTGCATAATTTAAATTGAGCCACATCCAAGTGTTTATAGCGGGCACAATTAGGTTATAGCTGAAGGCAGTGCGAGTTTCTCTCAGTGGGCAAGTATGGTGTTCAGTGGGGATGTGGCACTATGGTCAGAGCTGTGGAATTTGGAACTGGGGAACCGGGTTCCGCATTCATGACCAGTCCACCACACCACTGTACTGAGGGAGCACATTCCCATGCTAGACCGTAGAAGGCCCCACTAGACCTTAGAAGGCTTGATGTCTTAGCACAAGCAGGTGTACCCTAGTGTTGACAATTGTGGGTTAACCTTGAAGGCCTGTCCACCACAATCCATACTGAAGTTCATCTCCAGTCTTGCGGGCAGGCCTACGAAGCAGCATACCCTAGAGCAACAGTGATCCAGTCACTGTGACTGTCACTGAGGTCACATGAACTTTGAGCAGGTTAGGGCGATGCGAACGGTGTGACCTCACTGGGTACCTATTTCGGGTGGGTGTTTGCATTGTGCTGAGGGGATTACCAGGTAATTATTCACACAGCTCTCTGATGGATGTCACATGAGGTAAAATACTGCAATAAATGGCAGACACTCTGAAAACAAGAGCAAACGTTATGTTACATGAGGCAATGGTGGTAATTGTGCATGTATCAAAAGCAAACAAAATACAAAAGGTAGCAAACGATACGTTACAAGAGGAAAAGTGACATGTGTGCAAGTTACAAAAGAGTACAAAGTACAAGTAGAGGTATAAAAGTGCAATAAATGGCAGACACTGGGAAGGCACTTCTACGGGCATGGAGAACAGAATTTCCTATAATGTAAAGACTTCCTTCAGACAATAGAGAGGGTGTGAATTAAGTTTGGAAGTGTCTTTGCAGGAGGAGAACTTTGAGGTCAGTTTTGAAGGACTGGGAAGAGGGAGGGGGTGGTCCGGAGCTGAGGCTGAGTTCCAGATTCTCGCCGCGTTGCTTGTAGAGGATTGGGCCATCGATCTTTCCTTCTTGAAAGTGGGAGGTTCAAGTAATGCATTTTGCGCAGTACGTGATGGTGTAGAGCATTATATGCATATGTGACAATAAAGTTTTTTTCTCCTTTTTATTCTAGTCTAAAGCTTTTGATTCCTGATTCCAGTTTCGACAGTGGTTGTTCTGCAGTTTTGTGTAGTTGCATTGTTTTGGTAAGAATTTTTTTTTTGTTGTATTTACTCCAAATGAGTAATATTGTAATGTCTGAATGAATTTTTTTGTAAGTGATGTCATAATGGCGGCATATTTAGTTAGTGGTTTGAGCATGACATTCTTTGCAATGTGTTTTGCATAGTCTTATGTGTAATTGCTTTTCTCTTTCTTTTTTAGTGGGATATTGTTGATCCATACTGTGTCTGTACAGAGTAGGTGGTGGTGAGTAGTTTAGCTGCCTCTGGCAAGTGAGTGGTATTGTTTTGGACTATATATGAGTTTTTGATAAAGGTGCTTTTTGTTTATTACTTATTTTACAAAGTGTTTGTTGTTGTTGACTTGTTTGACAAGTTGCCTTTATTAGTAAGCAATATGGCTAGCCGTAGAATGACTGCTCAACAGGTGGTTGGTATGCTTCTTGAATCTTCCTCTGAGCATGATTATGAGACTGACAGTGCGTCTGAGGGAGAGGAGGGAGGGGAAGATTCTGGCAGTGAGTTTTCTCTCAACATGGAATCATCAGATGATGAAGGTACTCTCAGTGCAGATGAAGGTACTATTGGTGTGGATGAAGCAACTCTCAGTGCGGATGAATTGCCTGTCTTAGAGGAGGAAACTGCTGTGCCGATGGTGCAAGAGGCATCTGGATTGCAGTCTGAGGCTGCTAGGCTTCCTAGTGGAAGTGCTGGACTTTGGGTTGATCCAAACATGGTGCAGCCGGTGTTGCCTGCCTTTAGCGGTGATGCAGGGTGTACAGTGGATTGTGAACACTTTTTGCCTATACAGTTTTTTCAGTTGTTTATGGATGATGTATTTTTGGGTGAGATTGTTGACCAGACGAATTTGTATGCTGAACAGTTTTTGAGGGACAACAGCGACAAACTTAGGCCCCAGTCTAGAGCTACCCGGTGGACTCCCACATATCTGGAAGAGATTAAGAAGTTTTTGGGTTTGACTTTATTGATGGGTGTGGTAAGGAAGCCAACCTTGGCTTCATATTGGTCTACTAGCGCCTTGTTGGCAACTGCCATATTTCCTGCAGTTATGACTCGTAATCGGTATTTACTTTTGCTACGTATGCTGCATTTTGTTGATAATTCTATGGCGTTGCCACGAGATCACCCTGACTGTGACCGGCTTTTTAAGATTCGGCCCGTTCTTGATCACTTTGTAGATCGATTTTCTGAGATCTATACTCCAGGGAAAGAAATATCTATAGATGAGTCTTTTTCAAGGGCCGTTTGGTTTTTAGGCAGTACATCCCTAGCAAGAGGGCACGCTATGGACTTAAGCTGTATATGTTGTCTGAGAGTAGGACAGGATATGTTTTTAATTTTCGTGTGTACACTGGTAGAGATTCTACTATTGACCCCCCAGGTTGTCCGTCCACTTTTGGAGTTTCAGAGAAAATTGTGTGGGATCTTGCTAGAAGACTGTTTAACAGAGGCCACCATTTGTACCTTGATAACTTCTATACTGCTGTGCAATTATTTAAGGAATTGTATAAAGTGGACACTTTTGCATGTGGCACAATCCGCTCTAACCGTAAAGGTTATCCGAAAGAGCTTGTTTGCAAAAAACTTCAGAGGGGGCAGTGCAGTTCCTTGCGTAGTGATGAACTACTAGCTGTAACATTTGTGGACAGGAGGGATGTGTACATGCTGACTACCATCCATGATGAGAGTACTTCACCTGGGGCTGTTTGGGGTCAGGTTGCTGAAGTGCGCAAACCTGTGTGCATTCTAGACTACAATAAGCACATGGGTGGTGTTGACAGAGTAGATCAGAGGTTGGAACCTTACTCTGCTATTCGGAAGGCTTATGTTTGGTATAAGAAGTTGGCCATCCATTTCTTCGAATTAGCAAATTTCAATGCTTTTATTGTGTTCAAGGAGTGTTCTCCTGTGTCAAACTTGACATTTCTTCAGTTTCAGCACTCTGTGATAGCTAGCCTTGTTGTTGTGGAACATGCAAGTGTTCCTAGATTTGGAGTGGTGGAGGATGTGGTTTGATTGAAAGATCGCCACTTTCCTGATTTCATCCCTCCCACACCGGCAAAAGATTTTCCCACTAGGAGATGCAGAGTCTGTTGGCGAAGAGGTACGCGGAAGGAGATTCGTATGTACTGCCCCGACTGTCCTTCTAAACCTGGGCTGTGTGTCCCTGCTTGTTTTAGAGCGTACCACACGCAAAATAATTTTTGGGAGCATTCATGAGTGGTAAAGTGAACTGCCTGGTCTGTATTCTTTGAAAAATTTGATTCTGTTTCAAGGTTGGCGTTAGTGCAATGTATTTAGTTTCTGATTTTGTGTTTGTAGATTTGTATCGATTTAGGATTTGTTTGTGTTTTTATTTTTGTGTTGGCGGTGTGTGTGGACTGGCACATGGTTGGTGGAGTGCGTAGAATGGTGCTTGGCTGGCGGTGTGTGAGTAGTGACTTGCTGCTGGTCACTACACACGCTGCTACCTGAGTGCCACTCCACGCAATCCATCAGCTTGTGTAGTTGCTGTGTCAGGAATGTGGGCGTGTGAAAGTGATGGGCCCTTGAATGGCGCTGTGTGCTGGTGTGAGTTTTGTTATGTGATGGGCCCGCGGCTGGCGGTGTGAATGGTTTTGTATGTCTCACACGTATGAAAGGTGTATGAATGGCCTGTAAAGAGGTTGGTGCCTTGTCGTGGCTTTACAGCTCACGAGCTGTGAGTCAATGGTTCAGTTTCTCGCCCTTTCAATTATTAACAGTGCATTTCATTTTTGTGAAATCACTTGCTAATACAATTGTATATACTGAACCATCACTCACCCTCGTGCCAAATGCACCCAGTATGGTGCCGATTCCGATCCTGGAAAAATTTCCCCCGTACGAATTGTATCCGGAGTTTTTTCCGTACGAATCGTACAAGTAGCGTACAAACTGCCAAGTACGATTCGCATGGGAAAAACTCCATACGAATCACATCCGGTACATTTCCCCACACGTCCTCGGGTCGGAAAATGTGTCCGACACATCCCCGGCCGATTTACCGTACGATTCAGAAAAATGAAGTCCGACCGCGCAAGTACGATCACTCCCGTCCTTTCGATTTTACAACTGTATGGAGAAAACACCGTACGGACCGAACTCCTATAGCAACCATGGAGACATGTGCCCGCATACGTGCCGAACACCCCACCCCAGACCCGGTATGTACGCGCAGAACACCCCCCCAGCCCTCCTATGTACGCGCTGAACCCCCCCATCCCCCACATGTACGCGCCAAACGCCCCCCGGCCGCGGATGTATGCGCCGAACCCCCACCAGTGTATGTATGGAGCGTACCCCCACCCGTGTATGTACGGACCGTACCCCCACCCGTGTATGCATGGAGCGTACCAACTCCCCACCCGTGTATGTACGGACGTACCCCCACCCGTGTATGAATGGAGCGTACCAACACCCCACCAGTGTATGTACGGACCGTACCCCCACCCATGTATGAATGGAGCGTACCAACACCCCACCAGTGTATGTACGGACCGTACCCCCACCCGTGTATGTACGGACCGTACCCCCACCCGTGTATGTACGGACCGTACCCCCACCCGTGTATGCATGGAGCTTACCAACTCCCCACCCGTGTATGTACGGACCGTACCCCCACCCGTGTATGAATGGAGCGTACCAACACCCCACCAGTGTATGTACGGACCGTACCCCCACCCGTGTATGAATGGAGCGTACCAACACCCCACCAGAGTATGTACGGACTGTACCCCCACCCGTGTATGTACGGACCATACCCCCACCCGTGTATCCATGGAGCGTACCAACTCCCCACCCATGTATGTACGGACCGTACCCCCACCCGTGTATGAATGGAGCGTACCAACACCCCACCAGTGTATGTACGGACCGTACCCCCACCCGTGTATGAATGGAGCATACCAACACCCCACCAGTGTATGTACGGACCGTACCCCCACCCGTGTATGAATGGAGCGTACCAACACCCCACCAGTGTATGTACGGACCGTACCCCCACCCGTGTATGTACGGACCGTACCCCCACCCGTGTATGCATGGAGCGTCCAACTCCCCACCCGTGTATGTACGGACCGTACCCCCACCCGTGTATGAATGGAGCGTACCCCCACCCGTGTATGTACGGACCGTACCCCCACCAGTGTATGAATGGAGCGTCCCAACACCCCACCAGTGTATGTACGGACCGTACCCCCACCCGTGTATGTACGGACTGTACCCCCACCCGTGTATGAATGGAGCGTACCAACACCCCACCGGTGTATGTACGGACCGTACCCCCACCCATGTATGTACGGACTGTACCCCCACCCGTGTATGTACGGACCGTACCCCCACCCGTGTATGAATGGAGCGTACCAACACCCCACCAGTGTATGTACGGACCGTACCCCCACCCGTGTATGTACGGACCGTACCCCCACCTGTGTATGCATGGAGCGTACCAACTCCCCACCCGTGTATGTACGGACCGTACCCCCACCCGTGTATGAATGGAGCGTACCAACACCCCACCAGTGTATGTATGGAGCGTACCCCCACCCGTGTATGTACAGACCGTACCCACACCCCACCAGTGTATGTACGGACCGTACCCCCACCCGTTTATGTACGGACCGTACCCCCACCCGTGTATGCATGGAGCGTACCAACTCCCCACCCGTGTATGTACGGACCGTACCCCCACCCGTGTATGTACGGACCGTACCCCCACCTGTGCATGCATGGAGCGTACACCCAGCCCCCCCTGTATGTACGGTGTGAAACACCACCACCGATGGACGGTGCGGATCAACACCCTGCCCGTGTCTGTACGCACCCTACCCCAGGCCCACACACCAGCACCCTCACCCAACATCGCGCATGTACGAGTCGTACTAAGCCATAGCAAAGGACAGCACTGTACAACAACATGGCCCATGTACGCACCGTACAGACGCAAAAAACACTCGTACGGAACCAGGACAAACCAAAAAAACACAAGGAGAGTCAATTCGATGCACACAACACCACAAAACATATCCAACAAGCCCAAATACATCCTATACACTGACCTTCAACTGACAAACAGCTAAACAGAGGCCCAAACCACTACCACTCCTTATAACACACCCACCCAAAGTTCAAACACAGCCACACCCACAAATGGACCAATAAAAAGGCCCAGCACACACAAACCATGATCCTTTGCCACAGATCCCCTACTGCCAGTCCACAGAGACAACGCACTGCACCATACTACATACATCAATACACCTTACACTTGCACTCCTTCACACAACCACCATCACAAACACACCCTCATCACATTCACACACACACACCTGCACAACCACACTCACACACCCACAACCATCCACACCCACACCCCCACAACCATCCACACCCACACCCCACACCATGGCCACTAACAAGAATCCAAAGTTCACAAAGCAGGAGCTGGAGGTCCTTGTCGACGAAATCGTCAGAGTCGAGCCATAGCTCTTTGGAACATTGCTCAGACGGACCAGCATAGCCGATAAATCTGCCATGTGGGAGAGGATTGTCAATTCTGTGAATGCTGTTGGGTCCACCAGAAGGACCAGGCATGAGTGCCAAGCCAGGTGGTACGATCTGCGGAGGACGGTCCGCCGCAAAATGACGGACGAGCACAACCAGGCCAACATCACTGGAGGAGGGCCGCCCCGCAGACCGGTACACTACCATCCCTGGGAGGAGAAGGTGATGGCCACGCTGCCGCCGGTGGGAGTAGACGGAGTAGAAGGAGTCCGAGAGCCTGGTGAGTACACAAACAACTCACCTCACATGGGGGGAATGCCATACAAAACCAAAATACCAATCATGCACGCAAACCCCCCAAAGCCTGCACCGTACACAACCACACTCCAAAAACACACACATGCCACTAGCGCCTCCATGCCCCATGCCCCAAGCAAGGCCATGCCAAGTCACAGGCCACACAAAACACCAACACAAGACAGGATGTCCCCGATGCCGGGAGGGTGGGCCTCAAAACTAACATAGAGCAACTCTGAAGCACACAACAATGCCCTCAGCCCATATGGCTTAGGGCACAGCCATACAAACAGTGTGTCCCCACACAGTACTGTTTTGCCTGCTAATGGTGGCCGCGTTGCAGGACGACATGGGTATGAAGGCACAATTTGCACATAACAGCAGCTAATGAAGACCCATCACTCTGAAAGAGTGTCAGCACACACCGCCACAGCAGCAGCGCAGACTCAGACACTCCGCCCAATGGGTGCCCGGAGATTAGAAACAAACCCACATGAACAAGCCAATGGCCTTTGAAAGACCTGCAAACTGTGTGTGCCCAGGGAGCTGGGCTGAGGTGACAGAGGGTGACACACAGAGGGAGGGGTAGGGGCAGAGAGAGGAACAGAGACAGAGGTGGACACAGGGAGACAGACAGAGGGAGGGAGGAGGCTGACAGAGGGAGGGAGAAAGGGAGACAGAGGGAGACGGACAGAGGGAGGAGGGTGACAGAGGGAGGGAGAAAGGGAGACAGAGGGAGATGGACAGTGGGAGGAGGCTGACAGAGGGAGGGAGAAAGGGAGATGGACAGTGGGAGGAGGCTGACAGAGGGAGGGAGAAAGGGAGACAGAGGGAGATGGACAGTGGGAGGAGGCTGACAGAGGGAGGGAGAAAGGGAGACGGACAGAGGGAGGAGGCTGACAGAGGGAGGGAGAAAGGGAGACAGAGGGAGACAGACAGTGGGAGGAGGCTGACAGAGGGAGGGAGAAAGGGAGACGGACAGAGGGAGGAGGCTGACAGAGGGAGGGAGAAAGGGAGACAGAGGGAGACGGACAGTGGGAGGTGGCTGACAGAGGGAGGGAGAAAGGGAGACGGACAGAGGGAGGAGGCTGACAGAGGGAGGGAGAAAGGGAGACAGAGGGAGACCAAATCACCCTTGGGTGGTGTGGCCATGTCCGCTCGTCAGCAGGTGGCCTGTGTGCATGTAGACAAGGTTTGGCAGTGCGTGAACCCCCCCTTCATCCCTTGATAAACACTGGGCCATGTGTCAATCTGTGCACGAGTACATCCGTGCTGCAGGCACAAACAGAACCTTACACCCGGTATACCCACCCACTGTGTTTGTCAGAACCCTGTCACAAATGGTTAATTTACCTACCTGCATTCTCAAATAGCATAGAAAAAACGCCATTTGGCCACGTACAGTGCAACACGTAAGGCGGCTCTGCATGGCTTGCTACGCCCATTCACTACACTGCTGACTGCGTTCCCAAACGATGCATCAACTAAGATTGTGTCACACATAGGTAAAGTGTCGAAAGCTGTGGCCAAGGGACATACCCATGCACAAGTGCACTGTGAGAGGAATGCTAGCCAAATCCAACAACCCAGAGGAACTGTGCCTAATCAAAAATGAATGAAACATGGATGTCGCATGTAACGCAATTAACACTGTCTCTCTCACACACAGGTCAACGTCGTCGATCTCCCCCCAACACTGGGGGGGAAGACTCACAGGACCAGGCTCTGCGTGAAGAGGACCCCACCGGCAGCGACGACTCTCACCACTCCGTGGATGACCCAGACCAACCTGGCCCCTCTAGTGTCCAACCACCTGCAGCACCTGCGTCAGGTACAACTGTGCCAACCACCACCCCCATTCCTGCCACATCCCAGGAGACACCCAGGAGCCCTGCCCACACACAACAACACAGCCAGTCTGTCCACGAGGGACAAGGTGCTCCGGGCACCCAGGAGGAGGCAGGCGACACCGCAAATGCCATCCCTAAGGGGTCCCGGAGACCCGATGTGCCCACAACGGCAGGCCAGGCGCAAGTGGGCAGGGGTGGTGGGAGTGGAGGACGGCGGAGGTGCGAACCTGACCAGTTGGCTCAGGAACCGGTAATGTCACACGTCAGCACCATTCTCAACTCATACCGGCATGACACCAGGGGCATCAGCCAGGTTGTGTCCACCCTCGAGGAGATGAAGACCCTGCAGGCTGAGCAACATGCCAGTCAACAGCTACACCAAGGACGGATGGAGGCAAGACTGGCTGAGCTCGTGGCGGTGCAAACGGACATGACCCGTGTACTCCGTCGGATTGCCGAAAACATGGGCAACCCTCCCTGTGCCACCAGGTGTAGAACATCACCACCCACAGGGAGGGATCAGGAGGAGGAGGATTCATCCGACGGAGCATCCCACGCATCGTCACAGCCTGCTTCTGAGGGTCCCCACAGGAGGGTGGGTCGTCCACGCAAAAGACCGTGAGAGTCAGCGGAACATCACCATCTCCCAGGTCACCTGGCCTGGCACCTGGCACATCTGCAAATTACATTCTCTTCTACATGGCCTTGCTGGTCACTGTCTGACCAATGTAGACAAAGACTGTGGCATAGACTCTGATGACTGTCAATGGCAAGGATACCAACTCCCCCTGTGAACTTTGGATTCTACACTCCCGTCAAGCACCTCTTGTCATCCCCCCAAACACGTGCCACACCACAAATAAAAATCATCACAATCACCAGATGATGCCGTCATTTTGCAATATTCCACTACATGTGTGTGTTGTAAAGTCAAACCATGCCTGATTACTGTAGTAACTCCAACCATCCATACCCTGGGGTTTGAGTCTGGCACAGGACACACATGGGTCACAATGTATCATCCAAGACAGACATGGAGCACCATACTCACCCGTGATGGGCCCAACCAGCTGAAGGGGTGCCCGCACAACTGTGCCTACAGACCTATTTAGAAGAGCAACAGTCATGCACAGAGGTCAGGGATCATGTGGAGTGTCCTGGGGTGGGAGTCCCAGGTATGTGTAGACACGTGGCAGAACCATGTCCTGCATGCTTGAGTCAGGTGGATGTGGAGAATGGTGGGCCGGGCAAGGTTGGATGCATGGAGATGGCACAATGGGGTGTTGGATCACAGTGCCACAAGGTTGTGTTGTGGTTGTGGGCTGCATCCTGAGTGTATGCGTGGATTGAGAAGGTCATCCTGCAGCTGGCAGTGATCCCCCATCTCTGTTGGACGTTGATGTGGCCTGGTCGCCGGATGTAGAAGCAGAGCTGTGCAGATGCACCCTGGATGTGGACAAGTATCATGGGATTTGTAACACACATGTCCGTAGAGTGCAGGGTAGGATTAGACACGGATGTCGTAGTTGACCTGGGGGATGGTCTCCCTCTTGCCTTGAGGTTGATGGAACTGGGGATCTTGTGCATAATGCAGAGTGTGCTGCTGCATGAGGCACAGATGCTGCTGATCAGCATAGCACATGTCAGCAAGCAATCCATGATGAACACCAGCTCGTTGCGTGGACACTGGGTGCCCTTGCTGCAGGGCCTGCAGCAGCATGCGCCATGTCAAGAAAACAATGCCACAAGTAGCACACAAAGACAAGGATCTCAGGAAGGAACTATGCAAAAGGTGTATGTCAAGGAAGGAATGTCTGGTTCAACATGGCACACACACACACAATGGATTCACATGCAGCACAGTGGCCGTCGTGGATACTGACATGCCACAATACCTACACAGCCATGGACATCATGCACAATACAGAATCTAATCCCTGACAAACAGCTTGCATCTTGCTACTCTACACATAGACTCATATGCACCTTCTCTGAGAACAATGCCAGACATGACGCATGCACAGTGGCAACAGACCACCATTGACAGAGATGAGGCACCTTGGAGGCAGAGGGACACCTTTATTACTCATGTGTGTCGGAATGCTAATGCAACTCTGTCAACACATACACAGGTCATGTGGATGAACACGTGGGACCAACACTGGCACCCCCCTTTGCACCACAGATGCTGGAAATCCATGGCACTGGCACACAAGTGACGGGTTACAGCTAAACAACCCCTGCTGGTCACGGAGAGGCTGCTATACACCATTGAGCCCCTAATGGAGAATTCACACACCATGTCAATGTATGTTTCCGAGGGCAGTGTTACACACATTGATGGCTCCATCACAATCCACAATCCCATTACAGATGACTGTCACCAAGTCTGACCATCAATTCAGGTGAATTCAGCTCCCTGTCATGTGCCCCATGGTGATTCTACATGTATGTAAAGTATCCAAACATGAACAGGAGCAGTGCACACACATTCAAAACAAATACCACTCCCAAAAAGCCGTGCTGCATCCCTTACCCTAAGGAGATTTTCAAACGTGTCCGTGCATGTAACGCTGACTCAGCACATGTTGCTGTGTTCATGAGGAATAGCAGGAGCACAACAATGCAACCAACAGACAGCATGCGCAAGTACCTGTGGATGAGAGACACACCAGAAGTCAGCCAAAAGAAGCACATCCGCATGCATGTGCATGTACTCGACACGTATAAGTTTGTCAACATGCTAGGTGACAATGATGACTCTGGAAAAACATTCTTCCATTGCACCATCACTCGAGTGACACATCCAAACACACCTCAGACTCACTTGGCAGACATGCAGATGGACACACACATTGCAACACATGCCACACACGGCCCAATGCGTGCACACTCAGACACTGGAACTCACCACTAAGCAAAGAAGTTGCATATGAGCCGACTCCGGATGTCCTCTACCACCTCCTCCTCCTCCACATCACTTGCCTCGTGACCAAGCCCTTCATCCTCCACGGGTGGATGGTCCTGCTCATCTGGATCCAGGATGAGTGGCACAGCTTTCTCCACTGCCATGTTGTGCAGCATGCAGCACACGAGGAAGATCTTGCAGACCTTCACCGGTGCATATGGGAGTGCGCCACCGGTCTTGTGGAGGCAACGGAATCGGCTCTTCAGGAGGCCAAACGTCCTCTCTATCACTCGCCTGGTCCGCCCATGGGCATTGTTGTAGCGGTGATCGGCAGCCGTGCTGGGATTGCGGTGAGGCGTGATCAGCCATGGCATGTTGGGATAGCCAGCGTCCCCTACATGGAAACATCATGGACAACAGTGGGTCAGGAGAAGCAGTAAGACAGGGAGATGACGTTAAATACAGGGCTGCCAGAGTATACCCACCAACAATACATGCTCGTTCGTTGCGCATCTGCAGCATCATTTCAGGCACCCTGCTACGCCTCATGATGTAGGCATCGTGTGCTGATCCTGGAAAACGAGCACAGACATGTGAAATCACCATGTTGGCAAGACACACCACAAGGGCATTAATGGAGTGGTAATGATTGCGGTTCCTATACGCTACCTCCTGTGGCTGTGGTGGTACCAAAGCCACATGTGTTCCATCTATGGACCCAATGACATGGGGCATCCCTCCCAGGGCATAGAACACACGCTTGACACCTGTCAACTGCTCAGGAGTTGGGAATTTTATGAACTCATCCAGGTGATCCAACATGGCCTCTAAAAAATCATGCAGAACACGGCTGAACATGGTTTGGGACATGCCACCAACATGGGCAATGGTATGTTGAAAGGTACCCGTGGCAAAGAAATGTAGGGCTGCCATCACCTTCATCTTGGGTGTCAGTGCAGTAGGATACCTGTGTAGCGGTTGGAGGTGTGGTGCCAGCCGTGTCGTCAAGTCCTCAATCAAACGTTGGGGGAAGCGGTAGCGGCGTATACAGTCATGTTCCCTCAGGTCAGCCAAGTCCGGAATTGGTCGAGGGAGAGGCGGAGCCCTGCAGTGAATTAGAAGGGACAACGAAGAGTGAGTACAGTACACCACCAATGTCAATGTACTGAGCACATGTTCAACAGGCAATACACATATGCTCCATACAGAGTCAGGTCTGTGCAATATGCCCTGGACACGTATGCCAGGCAGGTGACACTCCTAACAAGAGCCAGCTACAAACATTGATTCTCAACCTCAATATGCCATGCCATGAAACTAGCTGTGGGCCAGTGTAAGTGAGCAGGCAGATACATTACAGGAGTTACAGACATCCAAATATGTGCAGAAGAAGGATGTTTATTGTACAGACAGGTTGCGGAACACTAGAGGCACAGGTCACATGTCATAGAAAAAGGACAGACCACACACCTTGCCATGAAGGATTACATGTCAAGACTGATCACACATACATTGAGAGTATGCAGATATGTCCTTGTTTTGAAACTCCGTGTCGATGCATACATACACACCTTACGTTGGATTACACATGTGTGCTGGTGTGCGGAACAGTGTGCCATGCCCATCTACACAGAGACACATGTTGGTTGCAGCAACTGCAGATGCATGTGACCAAACACCTACAGCAAACCTATGGGAACACATGACACACACATGACATAGTTACAGCGTGCAACGCGGGCATTCACATGTCAGAGGTAATATTCCGTGTACCTGGCATCAGGGGACATTTGCGGGTGTCGGTGACTGTGCCATGCCAGTGACGCATGGCTCAACAAGTCTGTACTACATGCACACATGTCAATGGAGTGAAGGGGATGTGTGGCACATAGGGCACCATCACACATGACATGTGTACACAGCTCATCAAACTTTTATTAGCTTCACACCTCAGGAGTATAGTGCCACATCACAGCCTGACCCACCTGTGCCCGACACATGTAGTACTGCACAGACAATGCCTTGATGTCCAGCCTTGGCCAAGTATGACAGCTCAATTCCTTTCTGTGTGCCGCCTGTCACCACTGTCAGGTGTGAAACGCACCGTACATATGCTCTGAGGGCGTGTGTAGGGTCCCTATCAGTATGGGAGTGCTGGCGTATGTGTACGCCACAGTGATACGGACCGTACACGCGTGTGTAGGCTCCCTATCAGTATGGGAGTGCTGGCGTATGCGTACGCCACAGTGATACGGACCGTACACGTGTGTGTAGGGTCCCTATCAGTATGGGAGTGCTGGCGTATGCGTACGCCACAGTGATACGGACCGTACACGCCTGTGTAGGGTCCCTATCAGTATGGGAGTGCTGGCATATGCGTACGCCACAGTGATACGGACCGTACTCGCGTGTGTAGGGTCCCTATCAGTATGGGAGTGCTGGCGTATGCGTACGCCACAGTGATACGGACCGTACACGCCTGTGTAGGGTCCCTATCAGTATGGGAGTGCTGGCATATGCGTACGCCACAGTGATACGGACCGTACTCGTGTGTGTAGGGTCCCTATCAGTATGGGAGTGCTGGCGTATGCGTACGCCACAGTGATACGGACCGTACACGCGTGTGTAGGGTTGGTCCGTATCACTATGGCGTACGCATACGCCAGCACTCCCATACTGATAGGGACCCTACACACGCGTGTACGGTCCGTATCACTATGGCGTACACATACGCCAGCACTCCCATACTGATAGGGACCCTACACACGCGTGTACGGTCCGTATCACTGTGGCGTATGCATACGCCAGCCCTCCCATACTGATAGGGACCCTACACACGCGTGTACGGTCCGTATCACTATGGCGTACGCATACGCCAGCACTCCCAAACTGATAGGGACCCTACACACGCGTGTACGGTCCGTATCACTGCATTTGGGGTGCCCTAGGGCCATGGAACGGACCGTACCTGTGTGTAAATATTGAAATAACATAGGGGACACATGAGGGACAAGTATAAGGGCCTAAATGCATGCTGGTTGTCATGGAGACCAAGTTTAAACTTTGAATTATTGCATCAGATGGCCAGCAGAAGTCGGTTGGAAACAATATACTTTGTTGCAAAGTGGTTGTTGACTTGACATCATGCTCAATTTTTAAACCATGCAAAGCCACTCACTGGGGTAGGTTCAAAGGGATTGGAGGAAACGTAGGATGCTAATGTGACTGACCAATCACTCTGTACTCCTGTAAATGAAACGGGCCAGCAAGGCAGATATAAGGCAGCCAGGTCCCATGAGAGAGCACTTGCCTGCACATCCTTTCATTCCACAACACTGCTGCTGCTCGTGATTCCTCTGGCACCATGTCCAGGTCTGTGGAGAGGGCCCAGCCATTCACCATGGAGGAGAATATGGTGTTGGTGGATGTGATCCTCCCACAGTACACCATGCTGTATGGTCGACCAGGGGAGCAGGTGAGTGCAGACTCCACTAGCTTAGACTGTGCCCCTTTTTTGTGACTGTGACTTCTGGCATTGTGTCCCTGTGTGACAGACATGCAATGTTGTTTCGAGTGGGTCCCAGGGTGGGGAAGGCCTCATGTCTCCCATGCAGAGCATGCTGTGGTTCCTGTGTGCACTCCTCACTTGCATTGTGCTTACTGTGACAATCAATGCATGGTGCATGCCACATTCTGCCTGGCTACTCCTCCTGGGAATGTTGTTGCTACAGTCCTGATGTGATTCTGTGGTCCCCCCAGTGTGACAGGTGACAGTACCCATAGATGTGTGTTTGTTTAGTGTACCTGTGCTGTGAGTGTCCAAATGATGTGTTTGTCCCCTGGACATTGGTGTGTGTGTAAATCCCCTGTCATGTGGGTGAGTGCATATGGGGAGTGTTGCACACCAGCTGCATGAGGGATGGATATACCCTGCCCATGTGATGTGAGCAGGGAGCAGTGCTGTGTGACTGCCGTGCTGAGCCAGCCCCACACCTGTGACACCCCCAAGTCTAGTGGCACATGGGCAGAGTGAGGTTTGTACCCGCTGTTGGCAATGGCAGGTGATTGTCCTGTGCCTGTGTGTGTCTGTGTACTCTGCTGAGGTAGCGTCAGTGGGCTGGGGCATGTGACTGCTTTGAGGTGCTGTCCATAATCCTTGTGTAGCTTGTGATGCACAGTGTGATCCAGGATCATTGATTGTGTGGCACCCCTCATGCCACCTGTGTACTTTCAATGCCACGTAGTGCATTTTGCCTTCCACAGTGGATTATGTCCCTATGACAAATGTGCAATGAGTTGCCTGCATACCATGGCCTGTTCAAAGAAGACAAATTGTTAATATGTGTGTCTCTGTGTCATTGCTCAGGTGATTTAAAGTATTCTCACTTTTGCATCCTCACAAGTAGGCGTCCATGCCAAGGGGGAGATATGGAAGCAAGCCGTCAGTTCCGTGAGGAATACGGAGGGTCGGAAGCGGCGTCTTGCCCAGGTGAGGAAATGCTGGCAGGATATCCGGTGCTGGACGAGGAGGATTGCACGGGTCCTGCTGGGGGACTCACCTGAGAGCCGGAAGAACCGCGGGTGCCGGCGTCTGACCCACATCCATAACCGTGTGCTGGCGGTGGTCTTCCCCGACTTGGATAGGCGCTTACAGGAGAAGCAGCAGCAGGAAGGGGGTAGGTACATGTGTGTTTGTTGTGTGTCATCAGCTATTGGAAGTGCGCAGTTGCATGGATACACTGCCAGGGTATACATGTGCAGTGCATAACCAGTTCCCCAAAGTAAACCGGTGCTGTTCTTCCTCCCTTCCCCTCCTTGCCATGTGTTCCCTGGTCTGTGTGTAGTCACTCTTGCACAAGGTAATCTAGGCTGGCAGTTCATCCAAGTGCCCAATGCTTGCAGCATCATGTGTGGGGGTGGAGTGTAACAGGTTTTGGGACCTTGGCTGTGCCCTGGCCAGTTCAGTCATTGTGGGGTCCATGTCAGTTGGCACTGATGCTGAGTCCCAACATAGGAGTGTGTCTTTAAAGTGTACTGCCTTCCAGCATGCATGTCCAATGTTGTGCCCTCTGACATGATGTGCATGAGTGGGAGTAATGCATAGTGCAGGGACGGTTGCTTCAGTTGCAGTCATATCCATCCAGGACCATGGAGGTGTGTGACCACTACCGTGCCCTGGGGCACCTTTTCCTAGGTATCATGTGTGTCATCCAACAATGTGGGCATTCTCTGTGTCTTCGGCATAGGTTGGGCTCTGTGGCATTGTACCCTGGCCTCATCTGTATTGACGTAAACTGTGCTACATGTGTCCACTGTACAGTGTGACCCAATTTTGCTTGTGCATACTCACAGTGGGCAGTGCCTGTGTGTCTTGGAACGACAATCTGATGCTGGTTGATTGTCAATGATATATGTGGACAGGCGCACCAGGGGTAGTTTGTGTACAATCAGGATTTAGTGCAGGCCATGTGTTTTTTGATCCCAGAGTAAGAGGTGTAAATACTTCCTCTGTCTCAATCACATTGTCTCAGGTAGGGGGTGCTTTGTGCGGGCAAGGCCTACATGTCAAAATCAGAAGTCTCCTTGCTAGGTCTGGCCTGTGTGTGATGTTTGTCTGGACATACACTCAAGGTGCAGTGACCCAGTCATGTTGTGCATGTTTTAATGTATTAGCTTTGCAGCATGTGCAAAAAGTTAATAGACATGGTTCCTGCTCATCCCTTTTTTGGCAACGCTGTGTGGTACAGATGCTGTGCACGATTGTCCCCAGAGCCTGGCTCCTCTGTCCTATTTGATATCAAGTAATTTGCTGTTGGGTCATGCTCTCCATTTTTTCTCAGTGGCATGGTGGGTCAACCAGCTGGGTGTTGCAGGGCCTACATATGTACCTTGTGTTGTAGATGTTACTCATGTTGCTTTTCAGGCTATGCACTGTGACCTATGTAGATTTGACTCATGTGACATATGTATACAGGTGTCTGATCATTTCCTGTCTCTTCACCTTGCCCACAGCATCGTCGGGGGACTCCGAGGGAGACACTGGCACGGACCGTGAGGAGGGAGCAGGCACCAGTGGCAGCAGTGCTGTCTTGTCTGGCGCATCAAGTGGCACGGAGGCCGAGGGGAGTGAGGCGGAGGACCTGTCAAGTAACACCACCGACTATGACGCTGACGGGTCCGAGGCTGAGCTCCCAGAGGGGGCGGAGGCTTCTCCCACAGCTGACAGCAGCACTCGATCTCTACCCGCCCCCTCGATTCCCATCACCGGCCTCCCACTTGCTCTGGTCCCTTCCCACCGTGCTAGGTCACCACGTGTCTCCTTCTTGCCAGGCACCGCACCCCCTGCCCCTGTCTCCACTGCTGCTGCCAATGCCGAGTCTGTGGACATCCTGCCCCAGTTGCAGGTTGGTCAGACTGCGATGCTTAATGTCCTCCATGGCCACACACGAGTGCTCACCCAGATGGAGGCATACATGGAGGGCATCTCAGCTGCGCAGTCTGACCAACGCCAGTTGCTGAGGTCCATTGACTCGACACTGACTGCAGCAGTGGGTCTCCTGCAGCGCTACGTCCCCCCCTACCCCTGCACCATCCACACTTCCCACTCCCATGCCTGTCCAAAGCACACCCAGACGTACCCATGCACGCACCCCACCAGACACAGGCACCACCCCACCAGGGAAGGCCAAGCGCACACCTCCTGTCACGCACACACAGGGTGAAGTAGGCACACCCACTGGGTCGGGGGGCAAACGGAAGACACGCAGCCACAGTGGGAGTCCACATTCACCCCAACCCACTACCTCCAAATCCACTCCCCTCAGCTCTCCTGGCCAGGATTCCACCAAAGATTTCTTCATGGCCGCTCTGTCCCTGAGCCCCAAAGTGACATCACCCCGCAAGCGGTCAAAGGAGTCCCCGGTCAGGGTGGTTGAGTTCCCCCCCCCCTGTCCACACCCTCCCCCAGTAGCGCTGCGACCCATCCCTCTGACCCCCCCCCCTCCTTGGGGCCTGTGGTTCCTTCGGGTGCAGGGGAGACGCTGGGGGACCTTGCAACCGTGTGCAGCACCATTCTGACCTCCACCTTTGGCGCTGCCCCACCCCCTGTGGTGGAGTCCTCCGTCCCTGCACCCACAACACCTACCCTTGCCCCTCCTGTCCCTGCGGTGCCTGGTCCTTCCCCCCAACATGATGCCCCCCCCCCTGTGGAAGCAAAGGAGGTATGAACTGTGCAGGCAAGCTAGGGGACACGCGTCCCTATGTGTCCCCCACCAGGAATTGGACTATGGACTTCCCTATGGGCCTTGTACATATTCAACTTTTAATTACAAATCGTTTTTTTATGCTGAATAAAGCTATGTTTTTTTTACCTTTTCACACTACTGCTTTTCTGGTATTGCTATTGGTGGTGCTACTCCATGTTTGGGGTGGGGATCATGTGTTAGGTGTCTGGCAAATGTAGTGGTGTGGTGCTCATGGGATGGACCCTGGTATCTGTGTGCCATCACAAGGTATTTGCGAAATAACTTTGTTCATGTATGCTCTTACTGCATGGTGACATTGTCCCAAGGTGTGTTCCTTCCTCTGTGGACCCTGACATCTTCCCTGCAGGGTGTTCCTAAATGTTGTGCTGAGCTGCGTCTACATATCCTTGGTGTATGACGGATCCGTTCTACTTTGGCCATGCATGCTGGGCAATGTCTCCACCTGCATCATTTGTGGCATCCTTGGTGGTCACTGTACTTGTGTGTGGAGTATATTGAAGTTACTTCATGTGGACATGTTCCCTTTTACACACTATGCATGTGTGTACACCCAGCCTCGCACACATGTTACGTGTTCTGCAGGGTCTTTGAGCACCTGACTGACAATTGTGGGAATTGTATCTGTGGGTACTGCACCCTTTTCTTTCCATGGGCACTGCTGGGAGGACTCTGCACACACCCCTCCTGTGTCTGGGCACTGCTGGGAGTGATAGGCACCCACCCCTCCTATGTCTCGGCACTGCTGGGAGGACTCTGCACCCACCCCTCCTATGTCTGGGCACTGCTGGGAGGACTCTGCACACACCCCTCCTGTGTCTGGGCACTGCTGTGAGTGATAGGCACCCACCCCTCCTATGTCTGGGCACTGTTGGGAGGACTCTGCACACACCCCTCCTGTGTCTGGGCACTGCTGGGAGGACTCTGCACACACCCCTCCTGTGTCTGGGCACTGCTGGGAGTGATAGGCACCCACCCCTCCTATGTCTGGGCACTGCTGGGAGGACTCTGCACCCACCCCTCCTGTGTCTGGGCACTGCTGGGAGGACTCTGCACACACCCCTCCTGTGTCTGGGCACTGCTGGGAGTGATGGGCACCCACCCCTCCTATGTCTGGGCACTGCTGGGAGGACTCTGCACCCGCCCCTCCTGTGTCTGGGCACTGCTGGGAGGACTCTGCACACACCCCTCCTGTGTCTGGGCACTGCTGGGAGGACTCTGCACACACCCCTCCTGTGTCTGGGTACTGCTGGGAGTGATAGGCACCCACCCCTCCTATGTCTGGGCACTGCTGGGAGGACTCTGCACACACCCCTTCTGTGCCTGGGCACTGCTGGGAGTGATAGGCACCCACCCCTCCTATGTCTGGGCACTGCTGGGAGGACTCTGCACCCACCCCTCCTGTGTCTGGGCAGTGCTGGGAGGACTCTGCACACACCCCTCCTCTGTCTGGGCACTGCTGGGAGTGATGGGCACCCACCCCTCCTATGTCTGGGCACTGCTGGGAGGACTCTGCACCCACCCCTCCTGTGTCTGGGCACTACTGGGAGGACTCTGCACACACCCCTCCTGTGTCTGGGCACTGCTGGGAGTGATAGGCACCCACCCCTCCTATGTCTGGGCACTGCTGGGAGGACTCTGCACACACCTCTCCTGTGTCTGGGCACTGCTGGGAGGACTCTGCACACACCCCTCCTGTGTTTTGGCACTGCTGGGAGTGATGGGCACCCACCCCTCCTGTGTCTGGGCACTGCTGGGTGGACTCTGCACACACCCCTCCTGTGTCTGGGCACTGCTGGGAGGACTCTGCACACACCCCTCCTGTGTCTGGGCACTGCTGGGAGTGATAGGCACCCACCCCTCCTATGTCTGGGCACTGCTGGGAGGACTCTGCACACACCCCTCCTGTGTCTGGGCACTGCTGGGAGGACTCTGCACACACCCCTCCTGTGTCTGGGCACTGCTGGGAGTGATGGGCACCCACCCCTCCTATGTCTGGGCACTGCTGGGAGGACTCTGCACCCGCCCCTCCTGTGTCTGGGCACTGCTGGGAGGACTCTGCACACACCCCTCCTGTGTCTGGGCACTGCTGGGAGGACTCTGCACACACCCCTCCTGTGTCTGGGTACTGCTGGGAGTGATAGGCACCCACCCCTCCTATGTCTGGGCACTGCTGGGAGGACTCTGCACACACCCCTCCTGTGCCTGGGCACTGCTGGGAGTGATAGGCACCCACCCCTCCTATGTCTGGGCACTGCTGGGAGGACTCTGCACCCACCCCTCCTGTGTCTGGGCAGTGCTGGGAGGACTCTGCACACACCCCTCCTCTGTCTGGGCACTGCTGGGAGTGATGGGCACCCACCCCTCCTATGTCTGGGCACTGCTGGGAGGACTCTGCACCCACCCCTCCTGTGTCTGGGCACTGCTGGGAGGACTCTGCACACACCCCTCCTGTGTCTGGGCACTGCTGGGAGTGATAGGCACCCACCCCTCCTATGTCTGGGCACTGCTGGGAGGACTCTGCACACACCTCTCCTGTGTCTGGGCACTGCTGGGAGGACTCTGCACACACCCCTCCTGTGTTTGGGCACTGCTGGGAGTGATGGGCACCCACCCCTCCTGTGTCTGGGCACTGCTGGGTGGACTCTGCACACACCCCTCCTGTGTCTGGGCACTGCTGGGAGGACTCTGCACACACCCCTCCTGTGTCTGGGCACTGCGGGGAGTGATAGGCACCCACCCCTCCTATGTCTGGGCACTGCTGGGAGGACTCTGCACACACCCCTCCTGTGTCTGGGCACTGCTGGGAGGACTCTGCACACACCCCTCCTATGTCTGGGCACTGCTGGGAGTGATGGGCACCCACCCCTCCTATGTCTGGGCACTGCTGGGAGGACTCTGCACCCACCCCTCCTGTGTCTGGGCACTGCTGGGAGGACTCTGCACACACCCCTCCTGTGTCTGGGCACTGCTGGGAGGACTCTGCACACACCCCTCCTGTGTCTGGGCACTGCTGGGAGTGATAGGCACCCACCCCTCCTATGTCTGGGCACTTCTGGGTGGACTCTGCACACACCCCTCCTGTGTCTGGGCACTGCTGGGAGTGATAGGCACCCACCCCTCCTATGTCTGGGCACTGCTGGGAGGACTCTGCACCCACCCCTCCTGTGTCTGGGCACTGCTGGGAGGACTCTGCACACACCCCTCCTGTGTCTGGGCACTGCTGGGAGTGATAGGCACACACCACTCCTGTGTCTGGGCACTGCTGGGAGGACTCTGCACACACCCCTCCTGTGTCTGGGCACTGCTGGGAGGACTCTGCACCCACCCCTCCTATGTCTGTGCATGTACGGTCGGGACATACACGGGTGTGGGTACGCTCCATTCATACACGGGTGGGGGTACGCTCCGTACATACACTGGTGGGGTGTGGGTACGCTCCATTCATACACGGGTGTGGGTACTCTCCATTCATACACGGGTGTGGGTACGCTCCGTACATACACTGGTGGGGTGTGGGTACGCTCCATTCATACACAGGTGGGGGTACGCTCCATTCATACACGGGTGTGGGTACGCACCGTACATACACTGGTGGGGTGTGGGTACGCTCCATTCATACACGGGTGGGGGTACGCTCCATTCATACACAGGTGTGGGTACGCTCCGTACATACACTGGTGGGGTGTGGGTACGCTACATTCATACACGGGTGGGGGTACGCTCCATTCATACACGGGTGTGGGTACGCTCCGTACATACACTGGTGGGGTGTGGGTACGCTCCATTCATACACGGGTGGGGGTACGCTCCATTCATACACGGGTGTGGGTACGCTCCGTACATACACTGGTGGGGTGTGGGTACGCTACATTCATACACGGGTGGGGGTACGCTCCATTCATACATGGGGGGTACGCTCCGTACATTCCCGTACCCACGATTTGCAGGCCTGGGTACGTACCGTACCCACGCCTTAAGAGCGTGGGTACGGGTCGTACCACGCGTACCCCTACATCACCCCAACAATGCTGGTACAGCCTGTACCCAGGCCTTTAAAACGTGGGTACAGGCCGTACCACCATTGTTGGGGTAACGTAGGGGTGGGTGTGGTACGACCCGTACCCACGCTCTTAAGGCGTGGGTACGGTACGTACCGGTAGTGTTGTGTTGCCGGTTCGCATCAACATCCACTTCCGTTGTGGCGGACGCTTGCTTTGGTGGACACGCTCAACCCCCTCGAGGTGACCAGGTCCTGCAGGTCAGGTATGTCCAGGGCATGTGTAATTTGTGACTTGGGTGGGGGTTATGTGTCCTGCCCCTGCCCCCCCCCTTTGCCCCTGGGTGTTGTTCTGACCTTCTGCTGCATCTGCGTCGGTTCCTGTGGAGCAGGTGGACTGCTATGAGTGCTGGGATGACACGTAGGTTCGGGTCCATGGCTGTCCGTCGCGTACAGGTGCTCCTTGTGCGCGTCGTCCTGATTTCCCGGCAGTTTTTGGCAGGTGGAGAATTTTATCCGTGCGGGGTGACATCGGTGCAGATCGTACTTCCTGGTTCGTGAACCGCAGCCTGAATGCGTCCCGACGTCACGTCGGCGCTGTCTCGGATCACATTGGTATGTATTTTTTCGTCGGTCTGTGTTTTTTACGATTCGTACGGAAATGGTGTTTCCGTGGGAATCGTACTTGCATTTTTGTAATGTTTATTTCCCGGGTACGAGTCGGACGGAGAAAACGCTCCGACCGACGGTTCGTACCCGGTTTCTCCAGGATCGGAATCGGCCTCAAAGTGTGTGCATTTGAGGAATAGATGGCTGTGCAGTAATAGTTTCCTTTCTGAAGCAGGATGTACCTTGTCCCTTTTGTGAATTTTGTAATGTGTTGTTTTTGTGCCTGGTGGTGCGAATGGTCTTGTGTGTATCACGTATGAAAGGTGTGTGAATGGCCTGTAGAGCGGATGGTGCCTTGCCGTGGCTTTACAGCTCACGAGCTGCGAGTCATTGGTTCAGTTTTTTCTCCATTAAATTATTGACAGTGCATTTCATTTTTGTGACATCTCTTGTTAATAAAATTTAATATACTGAACCATCACTCGCCCTCGTGCCAAATCCAACCAGTATGTGTTGCATTTGAGGAATAGATGGCTGTGCAGGAATCTTTGTCTTTTTAGTTTCTCTGCCAAGGTGTATGTTCCATGTAAGCACAACATGTAGATTTTTTCGTAAACCCACGGGAGTTCATGGTGATGTCTCTCTTGTGAATTTCAAAAAGTTATTTTATCCACAATGTCCTGCAAACCTCAAAATGTCTGTCACATTTTCCTTGCAATATTGTGCCGAAATTCTCACGCTGTAGAAACAAACAATGTCAAAACGATCTGGTTTTGAAAGGGGGTCAACTGTCTTTTTGGTCTGTGCTCGGCGGCCATCTAGGGAAACCTACCAAACCCATACATTTCTGAAAACTAGACACACGGGGGCTTCCAGGGAGGTATGGCTTGCGTGGATCCCCCAATGTTTCCTTACCCAGAATCCCCTGCAAACCTCAATTTTAGCTGAAAAAATCACTTTTTTCACACATTTTTGTGTGGGAAAGTTGTGGCATCACTGGACTCACTCAAATTTCCAACCTCCCAGCGTTCCCCTGGGTCTCCCGGTAAAAATGGTGCCTCACTTGTGTGGGAGGCCCTAGTTCCCACGACAGGCAAGGGCCCAAAACGTAGTGAGGTGACTTCAAATTTGCCTATCTCAAAACCACCTGGTTTTGCAAGGGGGGTCACCTGGGTTTTTGGCCCGGTGCTCTGCGGCCATCTAGGGAAACCTACAAAGCCCATACATTTCTGAAAACTAGACACCCGGGGGCTTCCAGGGAGGTATGGCTTGCATGGATACCCCAACGTTTCCTTACCCAGAATCCCCTGCAAACCTCAATTTTAGCTGAAAAAATCACTTTTTTCACACATTTTTGTGTGGGAAAGTTGTGGCATCAACGGGCTCACTCAAATTTCCCACCTCCCAGCTTTCCCCTGGGTCTCCCGGTAAAAATGGTGCCTCACTTGTGTGGGAGGCCCAAGTTCCCGCTACAGGCAAGGGCCCAAAACGTAGTGAGGTGACTTCAAATTTGCCTATCTCAAAACCACCTGGTTTTGCAAGGGGGTCACCTGGGTTTTTGGCCCGGTGCTCTGCGGCCATCTAGGGAAACCTACCAAACCCATACATTTCTGAAAACTAGACACCCGGGGGCTTCCAGGGAGGTATGGCTTGTGTGGATCCCCCAACGTTTCCTTACCCAGAATACCCTGCAAACCTCAATTTTAGCTGAAAAAATCACTTTTTTCACACATTTTTGTGTGGGAAAGTTGTGGCATCACCGGGCTCACTCAAATTTCCCACCTCCCATCGTTCCCCTGGGTCTCCCGGTAGAACTGGTGCCTCACTTGTGTGGGAGGCCCAAGTTTCTGCGACAGGCAAGGGCCCAAAACGTAGTGAGGTGACTTCAAATTTGCCTATCTCAAAACCACCTGGTTTTGCAAGGGGGGTCACCTGGGTTTTTGTCCCGGTGTTCTGCGGCCATCTAGGGAAACCTACCAAACCCATACATTTCCGAAAACTAGACACCCGGGGCTTCCAAGGAGGTATGGCTTGCGTGGATCCCCCAAAGTTTCCTTACCCAGAATCCACTTCAAACCTCAATTTCAGCTGAAAAAATCACTTTTTTCACACATTTTTGTGTGGGAAAGTTGTGGCATCACCGGGCTCACTCAAATTTCCCGCCACCCAGCATTCCCCTTGGTCTCCCGGTAAAAATGGTGCCTCACTTGTGTGGGAGGCCCAAGTTCCCACGACAGGCAAGGGCCCAAAACGTAGTGAGGTGACTTCAAATTTGCCTATCTCAAAACCACCTGGTTTTGCAAGGGGGGTCACCTGGGTTTTTGGCCCGGTGCTCTGCGGCCATCTAGGGAAACCTACCAAGCCCATACATTTCTGAAAACTAGACACCCGGGGGCTTCCAGGGAGGTATGGCTTGCATGGATCCCCCAACGTTTCCTTACCCAGAATCCCCTGCAAACCTCAATTTTAGCTGAAAAAATCACTTTTTTCACACATTTTTGTGTGGGAAAGTTGTGGCATCACCGGGCTCACTCAAATTTCCCACCTCCCAGCTTTCCCCTGGGTCTCCCGGTAAAAATGGTGCCTCACTTGTGTGGGAGGCCCAAGTTCCCGCTACAGGCAAGGGCCCAAAACGTAGTGAGGTGACTTCAAATTTGCCTATCTCAAAACCACCTGGTTTTGCAAGGGGGGTCACCTGGGTTTTTGGCCCGGTGCTCTGCGGCCATCTAAGGAAACCTACCAAACCCATATATTTCTGAAAACTAGACACCCGGGGGCTTCCAGGGAGGTATGGCTTGTGTGGATCCCCCAACGTTTCCTTACCCAGAATCCCCTGCAAACCTCAATTTTAGCTGAAAAAATCACTTTTTTCACACATTTTTGTGCGGGAAAGTTGTGGCATCACCGGGCTCACTCAAATTTCCCACCTCCCATCGTTTCCCTGGGTCTCCCGGTAAAACTGGTGCCTCACTTGTGTGGGAGGCCCAAGTTTCTGCGACAGGCAAGGGCCCAAAACATAGTGAGGTGACTTCAAATTTGCCTATCTCAAAACCACCTGGTTTTGCAAGGGGGGTCACCTGGGTTTTTGTCCCGGTGTTCTGCGGCCATCTAGGGAAACCTACCAAACCCATACATTTCCGAAAACTAGACACCCGGGGCTTCCAAGGAGGTATGGCTTGCGTGGATCCCCCAAAGTTTCCTTACCCAGAATCCACTGCAAACCTCAATTTTAGCTGAAAAAATCACTTTTTTCACACATTTTTGTGTGGGAAAGTTGTGGCATCACCGGGCTCACTCAAATTTCCCACCACCCAGCATTCCCCTTGGTCTCCCGGTAAAAATGGTGCCTCACTTGTGTGGGAGGCCCAAGTTCCCACGACAGGCAAGGGCCCAAAACGTAGTGAGGTGACTTCAAATTTGCCGATCTCAAAACCACCTGGTTTTGCAATGGGGGTCACCTGGGTTTTTGGCCCGGTGCTCTGCGGCCATCTAGGGAAAACTACCAAGCCCATACATTTCTGAAAACTAGACACCCGGGGGCTTCCAGGGAGGTATGGCTTGCATGGATCCCCCAACGTTTCCTTACCCAGAATCCCCTGCAAACCTCAATTTTAGCTGAAAAAATCACTTTTTTCACACATTTTTGTGTGGGAAAGTTGTGGCATCACCGGGCTCACTCGAATTTCCCACCTCCCATCGTTCCCCTGGGTCTCCCGGTAAAACTGGTGCCTCACTTGTGTGGGAGGCCCAAGTTTCTGCGACAGGCAAGGGCCCAAAACGTAGTGAGGTGACTTCAAATTTGCCTATCTCAAAACCACCTGGTTTTGCAAGGGGGGTCACCTGGGTTTTTGTCCCGGTGTTCTGCGGCCATCTAGGGAAACCTACCAAACCCATACATTTCTGAAAACTAGACACCCGGGGGCTTCCAGGGAGGTATGGCTTGCGTGGATCCCCCAACGTTTCCTTACCCAGAATCCCCTGCAAACCTCAATTTTAGCTGAAAAAATCACTTTTTTCACACATTTTTGTGTGGGAAAGTTGTGGCATCACTGGGCTCACTCAAATTTCCCACCTCCCATCGTTCCCCTGGGTCTCCCGGTAAAAATGGTGCCTCACTTGTGTGGGAGGCCCAAGTTCCCGCGACAGGCAAGGGCCTAAAACGTAGTGAGGTGACTTCAAATTTGCCTATCTCAAAACCACCTGGTTTTTCAAGGGGGGTCACCTGGGATTTTGGCCCGGTGCTCTGCGGCCATCTAGGGAAACCTACCAAACCCATACATTTCTTAAAACTAGACACCTGGGGGCTTCCAGGGAGGTATGGCTTGCGTGGATCCCCCAACGTTTCCTTACCCAGAATCCCCTGCAAACCTCAATTTTAGCTGAAATAATCACTTTTTTCACACATTTTTGAGTGGGAAAGTTGTGGCATCACTGGGCTCACTCAAATTTCCCACCTCCCATTGTTCCCCTGGGTCTCCCGGTAAAAATGGTGCCTCACTTGTGTGGGAGGCCCAAGTTCCCCGACAGGCAAGGGCCCAAAACGTAGTGAGGTGACTTCAAATTTGCCTATCTCAAAACCACTTGGTTTTGCAAGGGGGGTCACCTGGGTTTTTGGCCTGGTGCTCTGCGGCCATCTAGGGAAACCTACCAAACCCATACATTTCTGAACACTAGACACCCGGGGGCTTCCAGGGAGGTATGGCTTGCGTGGATCCCCCAACGTTTCCTTACCCAGAATCCCCTGCAAACCTCAATTTTAGCTGAAAAAATCACTTTTTTCACACATTTTTGTGTGGGAAAGTTGTGGCATCACCGGGCTCACTCAAATTTCCCACCTCCCAGCGTTCCCCTGGGTCTCCCGGTAAAAATTTCACCTCACTTGTGTGGGAGGCCCAAGTACCCGCGACAGGCAAGGGCCCAAAACGTAGTGAGGTGACTTCAAATTTGCCTATCTCAAAACCGGATCACTGACGAAATATCGAGAAGAAGAATATCGAATTGCCAAAATATCGAAGGAAAAATATAGAATGCCAAAATATCGAAGCCCTATGTCCAAACAGGTAAGTACAAAAATATAGAATCCTAAATATCGTTGTAAAAAATATAGTTAGTCACAATATTGAATTATTTTAAATGTCTTAAAATTAATGTAAAATTAATGAAATAAAACATATAATTAACTGAAACATACTTAAAAATACTTAAATTACTTTAAAATTAATAAATAATTAATGTAAGTAAAAAAAAATACATCTATACTAACGTAATATTTATTAAAAAAATTCAATATTTTTTGCGTAGGATAACGGGCGGGTAAAATTTACTATTACCACTCCAGTAAGTGCAATAGTAGGGAAAACTTTGGATAGCGGGAGGGTAAAAATTACTATTCCAACTCCAGAGAGTGCAACAGTAGGGAAAGCGTTGGATAGCGGGAGGGTAAAAATTAGTATTCCCACTCCAGACAGTGTAATAATAGGGAAAGCATTGGATAGCGTAGGGGTAAAAATTAATATTCACACTCCAGACAGTGCTACAGTAGGGAAAGCGTTGGATAGCGGGAGGGTAAAATGTACTATTCCCACTCCAGTGAGTTCAACAGTAGGGAAAGCATTGGATAGCGTAGGGGTAAAAATTACTATTCACACTCCAAAGAGTGCAACAGTAGGGAAAGCGTTGGATAGAGTAGGGCTAAAAATTGCTATTCCCACTCTAGGGAGTGCAACAGTAGGGAAAGCGTTGGATAGCATAGGGGTAAAAATTACTATTCCCACTCCAGAGAGTGCAACAGTAGGGAAAGCGTTGGATAGCGTAGGGGTAAAAATTACTATTCCCACTCCAGTGAGTGCAACTGTAGGGTAAGCGTTGGATAGCGTAGGGGTAAAAATTACTATTCCCACTCCAGAGAGTGCAACAGTAGGGAAAGCATTGGATAGCGGGAGGGTAAAAATTACTATTCCCACTCCAAAGAGTGCAACAGTAGGGAAAGCGTTGGATAGCGTAGGGGTAAAAATTACTATTCCCACTCCAAAGAGTGCAACAGTAGGGAAAGCGTTGGATAGCGTAGGGGTAAAAATTACTGTTCCCACTCCAGAGAGTGCAACAGTAGGGAAAGCGTTGGATAGCGGGAGGGTAAAATTTACTATTTCCATTCCAGTGAGTGCAACTCTAGGGTAAGCGTTGGATACCGTAGGGGTAAAAATTATTATTCCCACTCCAGTGAGTGCAATAGTAGGGAAAGCGTTGGATAGCGTAGGGGTAAAAATTACTATTCCCACTCCAGTGAGTGCAATAGTAGGGAAAATAATAATTTAATATTCTATTAAAAATAAATGAATTATTATTACCAAATAAAAATATTAAAACTAATTACCAATCACACAATATTTAATAATTAATTTATTATAAATACCAATGTTTTTTATTAATAACCTATTAATAATTAATTAAGAACCAATTAATTTTCAATACCAGAAATTAATAAATAAAATTAATACCAATTAATAATTAATTAAGAATAAATTATTTAGCAATATACAAAAATTAATTCAATAATTAATTATTTACAATTAAATTAATTCCCACCATATTCCCCTATAAACCCACAACCCGCTACAAATAATAAATTAATACAATTAACATAATTATCAATTAAACAATTAAAACTAATTAATTACCAATTAATACAAATTATTTACCAATTAATAATTGTAGCATGCACTTTTGTGACTTTGTTTTTCGCTAACTACCAAGTGGTTGTAATTTGGATGTGCTAACTGCTCCTAGCTTTTATTTGCCATTTGGTATTCGAGCTATGCATTCAGTTTTTACGGGTGTATTTTGAATATGGGGCACTAGTCCTCTGACAATTCAAAAATTGAGTTCGTAGTCTGAGAACAATATATATGCATGCCAACACGTTAACAATAACGAATGCGGCACTAGTCCGCTTGACGCATATATAGTATAGTTCACATGGCTTCAGTAACCCTGGTTACGAGGAATTGTCCGTGAGTGGCAACACGCAATCGATAAAGTTGGTTGAAATACCCTCTAGCCTGCACCAACAGCTTGGTGTATAGCAAACTCGGAACATGACTCTGCTAACATGACTTTGCACTAACTCAATTTCTTGTGAATAACCTCTTGTGAACATGTTTGTGCATTACTAGAATTTACAGTTTAGTAATGTTGCTTATCTAGTTGATGTACAGTCTAAACTGCTTTAGCAAGGGAACATGTACATATTCATTCAAATGCATGAGGCTTTAAACCTGTTTAGAAATGGCGGCCGCATATACAGCTTAATGTGAGCAATATGTTAGCACCTCTTTTATGTTTACATATACCTATATGTACGCTTGTGAACCTAGCAAAAATCGTGTGACCAAGACACGAGTTGTGTCGAAACGCGTAGCGATTTGTAATTAAAAAACAACTGACCTTTGAGAGTGCGTTTTCGCTTCTTTATACTGGTATTTGGATTATCCGGCAGTGGGTTCGCCGGACAGCGCACCACCTGACGAGGGCTTGGATCCCGGAAGAACCCGACTGTTATTGATTAATAATTAATTAAGAACCAATTAATTTTCAATACCAGAAATGAATAAATAAAATTAATACCAATTAATAATTAATTAAGAATAAATTATTTAGCAATATACAAAAATTAATTCAATAATTAATTATTTACAATTAAATTAATTCCCACCATATTCCCCTATAAACCCACAACCCGCTACAAATAATAAATTAATACAATTAACATAATTATCAATTAAACAATTAAAACTAATTAATTACCAATTAATACAAATTATTTACCAATTAATAATTAATCAACAACCAATTAATTTTCAATACCAATTAATAATTACCTAATAACAATTAAATTACTTCCCACCTTATTCCCCTATAAACCAACAACCCGCTACAGAAGTAAAACGTAAATTTAAATTAAAAATAATTAATAATTCTTAAAAATTATTATTTAATGTACTATAATTAAATTACTTCCCACCCTAATCCCCTATAAACCCACAACCCGCTACGGAATTAAATTACACAAAAAGTAAATAACATAAAATTCATTACTTTAAAAATATTCAAACATACATTCCAAAAGGTATACATACTTTTAACACATATACTACCACTTAAAACACTATAACAAAATTCGATATTTTTAACAACTATATTATGACTGTCGATATTACTTACTTCTATATTATTTAAATCAATATTTTATTTCTTACCTGATTTTCGATATTCTTCACCACTATATTTTGGCAATTCGATATTCTGTCCATTCTATATTAAAAACTCGATATTCTGTCCTGTCGATATTTTGAATTCCATATTATGTCTGTTTACCCTCAAAACCACCTGGTTTTGCAAGGGGGTCACCTGGGTTTTTGGCCCGGTGCTCTGCGGCCATCTAGGGAAACCTACCAAACCCATACATTTCCGAAAACTAGAAACCCGGGGGCTTCCAGGGAGGTATGGTTTGCGTGGATCCCCCAACGTTTCCTTACCCAGAATCCCCTGCAAACATCACTTTTTTCACACATTTTTGTGTGGGAAAGTTGTGGCATCACCGGGCTCACTCTAATTTCCCACCTCCCAGCGTTCCACTAGGTCTTTCGGTAAAAATGGTGCCTCACTTGTGTGGGAGGCCCAAGTACCCGCGATGGGCAAGGGCCCAAAACGTAGTGATGCGACATCAACATTGCCTATCCAAAAAAATGTTTGGGCCCTTGCCTGTCGCGGGTACTTGGGCCTCCCACACAAGTGAGGCACCATTTGTACCGGGAGACCCAGGGGAATGCTGGGAGGTGGTAAATTTGAGTGAGCCTAGTGATGCCACAACTTTCCCACACAAAAAATTGTGAAAAAAGTGATTTTTTCAGCTACAATTGAGGTTTGCAGAGGCTTCTGGGTAAGGAAACGTTGGGGAATCCACGCAAGCCATACCTCCCTGGAAGCCCCCAGGTGTCTAGTTTTCAGAAATGTATGGGTTTGGTAGGTTTCACTAGATGGCCGCCGAGCACCGGGCCAAAAACCCAGGTGACCCCCCTTGCAAAACCAGGTGGTTTTGAGATAGGCAATTTTGATGTCACCTCACTACGTTTTGGGCCCTTGCCTGTCGCGGGTACTTGGGCCTCCCACACAAGTGAGGCACCATTTTTACCGGGAGACCCAGGGGAATGCTGGGTGGTGGGAAATTTGAGTGAGCCCGGTGATGCCACAACTTTCCCACACAAAAATGTGTGAAAAAAGGGATTTTTCAGCTAAAATTGAGGTTTGCAGAGGATTCTGGGTAAGGAAACATTGGGGGATCCACGCAAGCCATACCTCCCTGAAAGCCCCCGGGTGTCTAGTTTTCTGAAATGTATGGGTTTGGTAGGTTTCCCTAGATGGCCGCCGAGCACCGGGCCAAAAACCCAGGTGACCCCCCTTGCAAAACCAGGTGGTTTTGAGATAGGCAATTTTGATGTCACCTCAATAAGTTTTGGGCCCTTGCCTGTCGCTGGTACTTGGGCCTCCCACACAAGTGAGGCACCATTTTTACTGGGAGACCCAGGGGAACGCTGGGAGGTGGGAAATTTGAGTGAGCCCGGTGATGCCACAACTTTCCCACACAAAAATGTGTAAAAAAAGTGATTTTTTCAGCTAAAATTGAGGTTTGCAGGGAATTATGGGTAAGGAAACGTTGGGGGATCCACACAAGCCATACCTCCCTAGAAGCCACCGGGTGTCTAGTTTTCTGAAATGTATGGGTTTGGTAGGTTTCCCTAGATGGCCGCCGAGCACCGGGCCAAAAACCCAGGTGACCCCGCTTGCAAAACCAGGTGGTTTTGAGATAGGCAATTTTGATGTCACCTCACTACGTTTTGGGCCCTTGCCTGTCGCGGGTACTTGGGCCTCCCACACAATTGAGGCACCATTTTTACCGAGAGACCCAGGGGAATGCTGGGTGGTGGGAAATTTGAGTGAGCCCGGTGATGCCACAACATTCCCACACAAAAATGTGTGAAAAAAGAGATTATTTCAGCTAAAATTGAGGTTTGCAGGGGATTCTGGGTAAGGAAACGTTGGGGGATCCACGCAAGCCATACCTCCCTGGAAGCCCCCGGGTTTCTAGTTTTCAGAAATGTATGGGTTTGGTAGGTTTCCCTAGATGGCCACCGCGCACCGGGCCAAAAACCCAGGTGACCCCCCTTGCAAAACCAGGTGGTTTTGAGATAGGCAATTTTGATGTCACGTCACTATGTTTTGGGCCCTTGCCTGTCGCGGGAACTTGGGCCTCCCACACAAGTGAGGCACCATTTTTACCGGGAGACCCAGGGGAACACTGGCAGGTGGGAAATTTGAGTGAGCCCGGTGATGCCACAACTTTCCCACAAAAAGTGATTTTTTCAGCTAAAATTGAGGTTTGCAGGGGATTCTGGGTAAGGAAACGTTGGGGGATCCACGCAAGCCATACCTCCCTGGAAGCCCCCGGGTGTCTAGTTTTCAGAAATGTATGAGTTTGGTAGGTTTGCCTAGATGGCCGCCGATTACACTGGGCCAAAAACCCAGGTGACCCCCCTTGCAAAACCAGGTGGTTTTGAGATAGGCAATTTTGATGTTACCTCAATACGTTTTGGGCCCTTGCCTGTCGCGGGTACTTGGGCCTCCCACACAAGTGAGGCACCATTTTTACTGGGAGACCCAGGGGAACGCTGGGAGGTGGGAAATTTGAGTGAGCCCGGTGATGCCACAAATTTCCCACACAAAAATGTGTAAAAAAAGTGATTTTTTCAGCTAAAATTGAGGTTTGCAGGGAATTCTGGGTAAGGAAACGTTGGGGGATCCACACAAGCCATACCTCCCTGGAAGCCCCCGGGTGTCTAGTTTTCTGAAATGTATGGGTTTGGTAGGTTTCCCTAGATGGCCGCCAAGCACCGGGCCAAAAACCCAGGTGACCCCCCTTGCAAAACCAGGTGGTTTTGACATAGGCAATTTGGATGTCACCTCACTACGTTTTGGGCCCTTGCCCGTCGCGGGTACTTGGGCCTCTGACACAAGTGAGGCACCATTTTTACCGGGAGACCCAGGGGAACGCTGGGAGGTGGGAAATTTGAGTGAGCCCGGTGATGCCACAACTTTCCCACACAAAAATGTGTGAAAAAAGTGATTTTTTCAGCTAAAATTGAGGTTTGCAGGGGATTCTGGGTAAGGAAACGTTGGGGGATCCACGCAAGCCATACCTCCCTGGAAGCCCCCGGGTGTCTAGTTTTCAGAAATATATGGGTTTGGTAGGTTTCCCTAGATGTCTACCGAGCACTGGGCCAAAAACCCAGGTGACCCCCTTGCAAAACCAGGTGGTTTTGAGATAGGCAATTTTGATGTCACCTCACTACGTTTTGGGCCCTTGCCTGTCGCGGGTACTTAGGGCTCCGACACAAGTGAGGCACCATTTTTACCGGGAGACCCAGGAGAACGCTGGGAGGTGGGAAATTTGAGTGAGCCCAGTGATGCCACAACTTTCCCACACAAAAATGTGTGAAAAAAGTGATTTTTTCAGCTAAAATTGAGGTTTGCAGGGGATTCTGGGTAAGGAAACGTTGGGGGATCCACGCAAGCCATACCTCCCTGGAAGCCCCCGGGTGTCCAGTTTTGAGAAATGTATGGGTTTGGTAGGTTTCCCTAGATGGCCGCAGAGCACCGGGCCAAAAACCCAGGTGACCGCCCTTGCAAAACCAGGTGGTTTTGAGATAGGCAAATTTGATGTCACCTCACTACGTTTTGGGCCCTTGCCTGTCGCGGGAACTTGGGCCTCCCACACAAGTGAGGCACCATTTTTACCTGGAGACACAGGGGAACACTGGGAGGTGGGAAATTTGAGTGAGCCCGGTGATGCCACAACTTTCCCACACAAAAATGTGTGAAAAAAGTGATTTTTTCAGCTAAAATTGAGGTTTGCAGGGGATTCTGGGTAAGGAAACATTGGGGGATCCACGCAAGCCATAGCTCCCTGGAAGCCCCCGGGTGTCTAGTTTTCAGAAATGTATCGGTTTGGTAGGTTTCCCTAGATGGCCGCCGAGCACTGGGCCAAAAACCCAGGTGACCCCCTTGCAAAACCAGGTGGTTTTGAGATATGCAATTTTGATGTCACCTCAATACGTTTTGGGCCCTTGCCTGTCGCGGGTACTTGGGCCTCCCACACAAGTAAGGCACCATTTTTACCAGGAGACCCAGGGGAACACTGGGAGGTGGGAAATTTGAGTGAGCCCGGTGATGCCACAACTTTCCCACACAAAAATGTGTGAAAAAAGTGATTTTGTCAGCTAAAATTGAGGTTTGCAGGGGATTCTGGGTAAGGAAACGTTGGGGGATCCACGCAAGCCATACCTCCCTGGAAGCCCTCACGTGTCTAGTTTTCAGAAATTTATGGGTTTGGTAGGTTTCCCTAGATGGCCACCGAGCACCGGGCCAAAAACCTAGGTGACCCCCCTTGCAAAAGCAGGTGGTTTTGAGATAGGCAATTTTGATGTCACCTCACTATGTTTTGGGCCCTTGCCTGTCGCGGGTACTTGGGCCTCCCACAAAAGTGAGGCATCATTTTTACCGGGAGACCCAGGGGCACGCTGGGTGGTGGGAAATTTGAGTGAGCCCTGTGATGCCATAACTTTCCCACACAAAAATGTGTGAAAAAAGGGATTTTTTCAGCTAAAATTGAGGTTTGCAGGGGATTCTGGGTAAGGAAACGTTTGGGGATCCACGCAAGCCATACCTCCCTGGAAGCCCCCAGGTGTCTAGTTTTCAGAAATGTATGGGTTTGGTAGGTTTCCCTAGATGGCCGCCGAGCACCGGGCCAAAAACCCAGGTGACCCCGCTTGCAAAACCAGGTGGTTTTGAGATAGGCAATTTTGATGTCACCTCACTACGTTTTGGGCCCTTGCCTGTCGCGGGTACTTGGGCCTCCCACACAAGTGAGGCACCATTTTTACCGGGAGACCCAGGGGAACGCTGGGTGGTGGGAAATTTGAGTGAGCCTGGTGATGCCACAACTTTCCCACACAAAAATGTGTAAAAAAAGGGATTTTTTCAGCTAAAATTGAGGTTTGCAGGGAATTCTGGGTAAGGAAATGTTGGGGGATCCATGCAAGCCATACCTCCCTGGAAGCCCCCGGGTGTCTAGTTTTCAGAAATGTATGGGTTTGGTAGGTTTCCCTAGATGGCCGCCGAGCACTGGGCCAAAAACCCAGGTGACCCCCCCTTGCAAAACCAGGTGGTTTTGAGATAGGCAAATTTGAAGTCACCTCACTACGTTTTGGGCCCTTGCCTGTGGCAGGTACTTGGGCCTCCCACACAAGTGAGGCATCATTTCTATCGGGAGACCCAGGGGAACGCTGGGTGGTGGGAAATTTGAGTGAGCCCTGTGATGCCACAACTTTCCCACACAAAAATGTGTGAAAAAAGGGATTTTTTCAGCTAAAATTGAGGTTTGCAGGGGATTCTGGGTAAGGAAACGTTGGGGGATCCACGCAAGCCATACCTCCCTGGAAGCACCCGGGTGTCTAGTTTTCAGAAACTTATGGGTTTGGTAGGTTTCCCTAGATGGCCGCCGAGCACCGGGCCAAAAACCCAGGTGACCCCCCTTGCAAAACCAGGTGGTTTTGAGATAGGCAATTTTGATGTCACCTCACTACGTTTTGGACCCTTGCCTGTGGTGGGCACTTGGGCCTCCCACACAAGTGAGGCACCATTTTTACTGGGAGACCCAGGGGAACGCTGGGTGGTGGGAAATTTGAGTGACCCCAGTGATGCCACAACTTTCCCACACAAAAATGTGTGAAAAAATTGATTTTTTCAGCTAAAATTGAGGTTTGCAGGGGATTCTGGGTAAGGAAACGTTGGGGAATCCATGCAAGCCATACCTCCCTGGAAGCCCTCACGTGTCTAGTTTTCAGAAATGTATGGGTTTGGTAGGTTTCCCTAGATGGCCGCCGAGCACCGGGCCAAAAACCTAGGTGACCCCCCTTGCAAAAGCAGGTGGTTTTGAGATAGGCAATTTTGATGTCACCTCACTATGTTTTGGGCCCTTGCCTGTCGCGGGTACTTGGGCCTCCCACAAAAGTGAGGCATCATTTTTACCGGGAGACCCAGGGGCACGCTGGGTGGTGGGAAATTTGAGTGAGCCCTGTGATGCCATAACTTTCCCACACAAAAATGTGTGAAAAAAGGGATTTTTTCAGCTACAATTGAGGTTTGCAGGGGATTCTGGGTAAGGAAACGTTTGGGGATCCACGCAAGCCATACCTCCCTGGAAGCCCCCAGGTGTCTAGTTTTCAGAAATGTATGGATTTGGTAGGTTTCCCTAGATGGCCGCCGAGCACCGGGCCAAAAACCCAGGTGACCCCGCTTGCAAAACCAGGTGGTTTTGAGATAGGCAATTTTGATGTCACCTCACTACGTTTTGGGCCCTTGCCTGTCGCGGGTACTTGGGCCTCCCACACAAGTGAGGCACCATTTTTACCGGGAGACCCAGGGGATCACTGGGTGGTGGGAAATTTGAGTGAGCCTGGTGATGCCACAACTTTCCCACACAAAAATGTGTAAAAAAAGGGATTTTTTCAGCTAAAATTGAGGTTTGCAGGGAATTCTGGGTAAGGAAATGTTGGGGGATCCATGCAAGCCATACCTCCCTGGAAGCCCCCGGGTGTCTAGTTTTCAGAAATGTATGGGTTTGGTAGGTTTCCCTAGATGGCCGCCGAGCACTGGGCCAAAAACCCAGGTGACCCCCACTTGCAAAACCAGGTGGTTTTGAGATAGGCAAATTTGAAGTCACCTCACTACGTTTTGGGCCCTTGCCTGTGGCAGGTACTTGGGCCTCCCACACAAGTGAGGCATCATTTCTATCGGGAGACCCAGGGGAACGCTGGGTGGTGGGAAATTTGAGTGAGCCCTGTGATGCCACAACTTTCCCACACAAAAATGTGTGAAAAAAGGGATTTTTTCAGCTAAAATTGAGGTTTGCAGGGGATTCTGGGTAAGGAAACGTTGGGGGATCCACGCAAGCCATACCTCCCTGGAAGCCCCCGGGTGTCTAGTTTTCAGAAATGTATGGGTTTGGTAGGTTTCCCTAGATGGCCGCCGAGCACCGGGCCAAAAACCCAAGTGACCCCCTTGCAAAACCAGGTGGTTTTGAGATAGGCAATTTTGATGTTACCTCACTACGTTTTGCGCCGTTTCCTGTCGCGGGCACTAGGCCGACCCACACAAGTGAGGTACCGTTTTTCTCATAAGACTTTGGGGAATGCGGGGTGGGTGGAAATTTGTGGATCCACGCAGATTCCGGAACTTTCCACTACAGAAATGTGGGGAAAATGTGTTTTTTTAAACAATTTTTTAGGTTTGCAAGGGATTCTGGGTAACAGACCCTGGTGGGAGGCAGTCAAGTCACCCCATCCTGGATTCCCCTGGGTGTCTAGTTTTCAAAAATGTATAGGTTTGCTAGGTTTCCCAAGGTGCCCGCAGAGCTAGGGTTCAAATACTACAGCTAGACAGTTTGCCAAAAAAGGGTCATTTTTCACTGCGAAATTGAGGTGTGACCACGTTGCGTTTTGCGCCGTTTCCTGTCGCGGGCACTAGGCCGACCCACACAAGTGAGGTACCGTTTTTCTCATAAGACTTTGGGGAACGCGGGGTGGGTGGAAATTTGTGGATCCACACAGATTCCGGAACTTTCCATGACAGAAATGTGGGGAAAATTTGTTTTTTTTGACAATTTTTTAGGTTTGCAAGGGATTCTGGGTAACAGACCCTGGTGGGAGGCAGTCAAGTCACCCCATCTTGGATTCCCCTGGGTTTCTAGTTTTCAAAAATGTATAGGTTTGCTAGGTTTCCCAAGGTGCCCGCAGAGCTAGGGTTCAAAAACTACAGCTAGTCATTTTGCCAAAAAAGGGTCATTTTTCACTGCGAAATTGAGGTGTGACGACGTTGCGTTTTGCACCGTTTCCTGTCGCGGGCACTAGGCCGACCCACACAAGTGAGGTACCGTTTTTCTCGTAAGACTTTCGGGAACGCGGGGTGCATGGAAATTTGTGGATCCACGCAGATTCCGGAACTTTCCACTACAGAAATGTGGGGAAAATGAGTTTTTTTTCACAATTTTTTAGGTTTGCAAGGGATTCTGGGTAACAGACCCTGGTGGGAGGCAGTCAAGTCAACCCATCCTGGATTCCCCTGGGTGTCTAGTTTTCAAAATTGTATAGGTTTGCTAGGTTTCCCAAGGTGCCCGCAGAGCTAGGGTTCAAAAACTACAGCTAGTCATTTTGCCAAAAAAGGGTCATTTTTCACTACGAAATTGAGGTGTGACCACGTTGCGTTTTGCGCCGTTTCCTGTCGCAGGCACTGGGCCGACTCACACAAGTGAGGTACAGTTTTTCTCGTAAGACTTTGGGGAACGCGGGGTGGGTGGAAATATGTGGATTCACGCAGATTCTGGAACTTTCCACGACAGAAATGTGGGGAAAATGTGTTTTTTTTTACAATTTTTTAGGTTTGCAAGGGATTCTGGGTAACAGACCCTGGTGGGAGGCAGTCAAGTCTTCCCATCCTGGATTCCCCTGGGTGTCTAGTTTTCAAAAATGTATAGGTTTTCTAGGTTTCCCAAGGTGCCCGCAGAGCTAGGGTTCAAAAACTACAGCTAGTCGTTTTGCCAAAAAAGGGTCATTTTTCACTGAGAAATTGAGGTGTGACCACGATGCGTTTTGCGCCGTTTCCTGTCGCGGGCACTAGGCCGACCCACACAAGTGAGTTACTGTTTTTCTTGTAAGACTTTGGGGAACGCGGGGTGGGTGGAAATTTGTGGATCCACGTAGATTACGGAACTTTCCACGACAGTAATGTGGGGAAAATGTGTTTTTTTGGACAATTTTTTAGGTTTGCAAGGGATTCTGGGTAACAGACCCTGGTGGGAGGCAGTCAAGTCACCCCATCCTGGATTCCCCTGGGTGTCTAGTTTTCAAAAATGTATAGGTTTGCTAGGTTTCCCAAGGTGCCCGCAGAGCTAGGGTTCAAAAACTACAGCTAGACATTTTGCCAAAAAAGGGTCATTTTTCACTGCGAAATTGAGGTGTGACCACGTTGCATTTTGCGCCATTTCCTGTCGCGGGCACTAGGCCGACCCACACAAGTGAGGTACCGTTTTTCTCGTAAGACTTTGGGGAACGCGGGGTGGGTGGAAATTTGTGGATCCACACAGATTCCGGAACTTTCCACGACGGAAATGTGGGGAAAATGTGTTTTTTTTTACAATTTTTTAGGTTTGCAAGGGATTCTGGTTAACAGACCCTGGTGGGAGGCAGTCAAGTCACCCCATATTGGATTCCCCTGGGTGTCTAGTTTTCAAAAATGTATAGGTTTGCTAGGTTTCCCAAGGTGCCCGCAGAGCTAGGGTTCAAAAACTACAGCTAGTCATTTTGCCAAAAAAGGGTCATTTTTCACTGCGAAATTGAGGTGTGACCACGTTGCGTTTTGCACCGTTTCCTGTCGCGGGCACTAGGCCGACCCACACAAGTGAGGTACCGTTTTTCTCGTAAGACTTTCGGGAACGCGGGGTGGGTGGAAATTTGTGGATCCACGCAGATTCCGGAACTTTCCATGACAGAAATGTGGGGAAAATGTGGTTTTTTTTACAATTTTTTAGGTTTGCAAGGGATTCTGGGTAACAGACCCTGGTGGGAGGCAGTCAAGTCACCCCATCCTGGATTCCCCTGGGTGTCTAGTTTTCAAAAATGTATAGGTTTGCTAGGTTTCCCAAGGTGCGCGCAGAGCAAGGGTTAAAAAACTAGAGCTAGGCACTTTGCCAAAAAAGGGTAAATTTTCACTGCGATATTGAGTTGTGACCACGTTGCAATTTGCGCCGTTTCCTGTCGCGGGCACTATGCCTACCCACACAAGTGAGATACCATTTTTATCGGGAGACTTAGGGTAATTCAGATTTGTAAAGGAACTGTTATTATCTATTGACTTTCGATGCATTTCTGCCTTCCAAATGAAAGACATTGTGTAAAAAATAAGTAATTCTAAAAAATGACTGATAATTCTCATGCTAGTATGAGTATTCCCAATTTCAGAAATGTGCAAATATCTACTGTTTCTAAACTCTATATTTTGTTCCCATTTCATAAATACATAGGTGTCTTTCATACCGATTTTTCCATGTACACATTTTTAAAGAATAATCACTATATACCCGGTACATAATAAAAAACCATTGCAAGTTGCTGCTCAGTTTTTGGCTCTGGGCTCGTCGGGTTCTTGGTGAACCTACAAGTCCTATATATCCCCACAACCAGTAATGTCCAGCGGATGCAACAGTATATTGCTTTCAAAGAGCTGTCATAATTAGAAGAAGTTACAGGTGAAAACGTTGACACAAAAGGCTGTTTTTTTAAACTAATTTTCAATTTATCCTATATTTAACTGTTTGTTTCTATAAAAAAACCTTGATGGATCTACACAAATGACCCCTTGCTGAATTCATAATTTTGTCTTCTTCTCGAAAATGTATAGCTTTCCAAGATCCGTTATTGCTTTTGTACCCATTTCTGCCATTAACTGGAAGGAGGTCAAAAGCACAAAAAATAGCAAAAATAGTCTATGTCCCAGAAAAATGCCAAAACTGTGTAAAAAATGTTGGGTTTCTGACAAAAGTCTGGTATCCCCGAAAAGCTGGAAAAATGGTGATTTCAACCCCACAAACCCTTTTTTGATAACATTTGCAGGGAAAAACCCAGATGCTTTCATTTGCAGCCCGTTTTTCCAATTTATCCGAAAGGAAACAAAATTTTGCTGTATTTTGGCTCATTTCTGTGACCCCTCCAGGGGAGTCGACAAACCCTGAGTACCTTTAGAATCCCCATGATGTTGGAAGAAAAGGACGCAAATTTGGCGTGGATACCTAATGTGGTCAAAAAGTTACAGGGGCCTAAGCGCGCACTACCCCAAATAGCCAAAAAAAGGCTTGGCACAGGAGGGGGAAAAGGCCTGGCAGCGAAGGGGTTAAGGAAAGTGTGTAGTATTGTGATATAAGAAGAGATATACTTAGGTGTAGATAGAGACATGGATGTTGCTCTGCTCGAGAAATAATTATTTAGAAAATTGGTGGGAGTTTGAGATGAAGTTAGTGTTATATATAGATAAAGTTAGGTATGTGGAGTTTTGCATGTGGTAGCAGGTAAGGTATATATAGTGAGTAAGACAGGTAGTATGGTAGCGTTAGGTAGCAGCATCTTAAAATGTGTGGAAAAGTAATAGAGTGAGAGATGTAGTCTGTTATGAGAGTACAGAGATGGTATGATCGTACATATATGGATGTTGTGCTTATGTTTTAATTGTAAGTACGTGCAAGTGTTTGGAAAGTATGCATGTAATGTAGCTGTACTAAATGTTTTGTATTTTGTAGTTATGTAGGGAGTTGTAGGGAAGTATAAGAGAAATTTAGTTAGCTATAGATATACAGGTAGGGTGCTTTAGGGAGTAATGTATATGTATGTAGGTAAAGTGATATATAGTTTTTGTGTAACAGTGGTACTGTGGCAAAATGTATGTAGAAGATAGAGCAAGAGATGTTGTTAGTTATGAGAGTAAACAGATGAATGTAATATGTGCTGTGTTTCAAATTTGTGGAAAATGTTGACAGTGCCCCATGTAAGTAACACTATGTAAGTTTGCAGATTGGTTCTCACCTGCATGCTCACTTATTCATCATCACCTATTGCCAAATTATAACTGGTAGTTATAAAAAAGCAATGAAAAAAGGAGCGAGTAGAGTTGATAGTACACAGTATGTGGTATATAGTAAGTAATAGTGTTAGTAGTAGGAACAGTATTGTGCAGCATATAGGAAGTAGTAAATTAATTAAGTATGAATATAGTCGTTAGAGATATTTTTAGACTATTAATTTTTTATTATAATGCATGTAGTAGATTTTACTAGAGACTGTTGTTAAGGGTTATGTAGTAAAGAGTGAGTGCTAGAGAGTGTGTATGTAAATGTATGTAATAGAGTGTGTATATGTAAAAGTATATTATAGAGTGAGTAAATAGTATCAATGTGTGTAAAAGAGAAGGAAACAATAGGCAATAGTAGAAATTGTTCTAGATAGAAAGTGTGTTACAGAAAGTGTTGTACAGAGTTTGTAGTAAAGAGTGTGCTGTTGAGAGTGTGTTTTAAAGAGTTTGTGTTAGAAATTGTGTTATAGAATGTATGTTACAGTGGTTTAGAGAGTGTGTCTTACAGTGTGTGTGGTAGATACTGTGTTTTAAAGTGTGTGGTTGCAAACAGACTATTAAATATAATTGTTAATATGTATAAAAGCATTTCCTTTTAAGCTACGCACCTCAGATATTGTCCCTAATATGCTCATTAATGATTGTAAGTTTGCCTCTCTTATTGTTTTAATTGGAGAAATCGGTGGAGCAGGTGGTTGCAGTATGTATTCTGCTTCCTGGATAATTTATGGTGGAATTGTTAAGGGTGGCATTCTGGAGAAATGTACGGCGAAGACCCCCACCCGTGTATGTACGGCGCGTACCCCCACCCCCGTAGGTATGGTGCGGACCCCCAGCGCGTTGTGCTGGGGGTCCGCGCCGTACCTACGGGGGTGGGGGTCTGCGCCATACATACACGGGCGGGGGTCCGTGCCATACATACATGGGTGGGGGTCTGCGCCGTACATACACGGGTGGGGGTCCGCGCCATACATACACGGGTGGGGGTCCGCGCCGTACATACACAGGTGGGGGTCCGCGCCATACATACACGGGTGGGGGTCCGTGCCATACATACACGGGTGGGGGTCCGCGCCGTACATACATGGGTGGGGGTCCGCGCCGTACATACACGGGTGGGGATACGGCACGTCCATCCGCGGGGGGGCTGGGGGTACGGCGCGTCCATCCATAGGGGGGGCTGGGGGGGACGGTGCATACATCCGCGGGGCCGTGGGGACAGCTCGTACATACGGGGGGCTGGGGGGGACGGCGCGTACATACAGGGGGCAGGGGGGGGACTGCGCGTACGGGGCCCCCTATTCCGCTCGCATCGCGGCGTACTTTTCCGTAAAGGAATTTGAAGTATAAGATAGGCTGCTTCTTGTGCACTTCTTGTGCACTTATTTCTGTACAGTTTAAGAATTTGTTACCTATGTGCTTAAGTTGGATTGTGATAAACTTCTTTTGCTGCTTGTGCAATTATTCTGCTCATTTCACGCTGTAATTTACTAATATATGATACTATATATACGGCACATGCATATGCGTCTAAGATGTATTGTATATCTATGTTGGCTTGCCATGCTTGTAAAATTGTAGTATTGTAGTTATTAATAAAGCATTCAGCTGGTGTTCTTTTTAGGAAAATAGTATTTTTTTCTATAACGCACCGTATACTTATAACATATTGTCTTATATCTAGTTGCATAGAATCTAAAAACTGACTAAAGGAATAATTTGGGAAGTCTTGTGTGTTCATAGTCAGGTGTATTAGTTCAATTTGCTGAAGGTGCTCTTGATAAGTTTTGTCTAGTGTTAATGGTTCTAGTATAAATGTTTCTGGCATAGGATATTTTGGGTACTGGTATTTGCAGGTTCTTTTATGTTTGATACGGCAATTTTTTGTATGCCCGTGCCTTTGGAGGGGTAATAAAGACTCTATATTTGGATCTTGTATTTTTGCACATGTCACATATTTATTTATAAAAGTAATAACTGCATTGAGTTCTGAAGTTTCATATTGTGGAGCATTCTCAATCCATATTATTGCATGTATATGTGGTGATCCTCGTTGTTGGAATTCAACTCTATAAAAGTAATCTATAATCTTGCCAATCGGGTTACTTTCATGTAATAAAATACAATTAAATAATTTTCTAACTTGGAAGTCAAAATGTCTTGCACATGTAATAGGATTTTGTTGTATTAATATGCATTTTGTTTCCCATTACATATTTTCGAATTCTTCTTTTGTACATTCTTTTTTTTTTCACTGCGCAATAATATGTTAATTAAATGATACCAATTAGTTTCTGCTGCTGATAAAGTTAAAAAAAAATTTGATATTCCTAATTGTCTAATCATAGCAAATATGTCTTTTTTGCATTGCTCCCAATATGGTGGCGAGCTATGTAGAGTTTTTAGTATTTTGTATCCCTCATTAAATTGAAAAATGCTGTCTAGTTTTTGTTTTATGTCTTTTGCCGTAATAATGTTCCCATTGTTAAAGTATTTTCTAAGTGAGATGTATATTTTACTCTGTATTTGCTTAATGTATAACTTTTTCAATTTAAAGAAAACATTTGTTATGGACTTAGCTACTCTTTGATCATTACTTCTTAATTCCCATTGACAGATTGTACTGTAATGTATTGGTACATGCCTTTCTTTATTTGTTGGCCTTCGCTTCCCACAAAATATTGTAGAGAAAGCTAAATATTCAGAATCTTTGTCTTCATATAGACCTCTTGGCGTGTTATATTCAGCAGGTGCTAAATTTATAACATTAATGTTTTCTGTAGTTATAGTTTCATTAGTTAACATAGTATCTAAATTCCCTGCTGCAATGTTGTCTGAGGAATCTGATGTATTGTTTGTATCAGAAGTGTCATTACAAGGTGGTATATTTGATGGTGTATATTCCCAATCTGGATTAATGGTGACTCCATATTATTGGAACATACTGCTAGTAGTTGCTAAATATAGAGCTGCATGTTTTACTTTATTTGGTCTAACATTTTCAAAATGGGTATAGGATTTATCTCTTAATTTTCTTTTTAATTTTATGGGAATTGTCATGTTATCATTAATTTGCCTTGGTAAAACAGTAACAGTTGTCATAACATCTGCAGGGACGTTAACTACTGCACCTGAGAGAGATTTTTGGAAGCCACGTGGTAGTGTTCTAATTTGTAAAAAAGGTATTCTTGGCGATACTAATCTTTCTTCTAAATTATGCAAGTGTAATTCTGGTGGGATATCTGGAAATGTCATCCCATTATAGAAAGAGCAAGGTGGTATTTTGTCCTTGGAAATATATGTGTAGCATGTTTTGCATATATCTTCTGTTTGATATTTGCTAATGTTACATTCGATGAATTTTGCCTGTTTTTTTATATTGTGTGTTTTTTGGAAACTTTGTTTATGCCATAATTGATTGCAAATAGTGCAAGCATACTCTGGGCCATATGTAATTTGTGCATGAAAACTACTAATTATGGTATTTGTTGTTGATGATGCTATATTTGTATCAGTGTGAAGTGGATTTTCTGTTTCCTGTGTATGCTTTCTTTTTCTGTTACTGTTATTTTGTTGGACTTCTATTGTAGTTGTTATCATTCTTTTTTTGCTGTGGTTTCTTTGTATTACCTTAAGTGACAATTTGGTAATTGTGTTTATTTTCACTGGAGTTAAGTGTAAAGTAATACTCAGTGAATTTGTTAGCTTATCTTTATCAGCTAACTTAATGATGTATTCTATAAGTAGATTAATAGAGTCGATTTCTATAGCAATACATGTTTCATTAGGATGAGGTATTACTTTTCCATCTTGGCTATTTGAATTAAAGATAAAGTATGCATGGATAGTTTTGAATACCGAAATAGTATATGTATTCATACAGATTAATACACCAATTTGTAAATTAATTGCAGAAGTGAATGTTGTTATAAATTTGGTATTTTGTATTTCTGCTTCTTTTATCTCGATTCTAAAGCATTTTTTGAGCTTAATTGAATATATAATGTTATTGTGATCTATGTAATTTGGTAAATATTGTGGCTGCATACAATTTTCATTATTAACAATATATAAAGCATCTCCGAGATCCATAATAGATTGTAAATCTAGACTATCCCAAGTATATGCTGGTTTACAGTAGTTCTGTAGAATAGCAAATATACTATTTGGTAGAGATTGTGCACATCTTGATGTTTTTCCAATATTTGTTTTTTTTGCTGCTCGTTTCTGTTATTTAATACATTTATTTCTTGTTGTGTTTCCGCTTAAAAATTTGTGTCTATGTTGTTATTCTCAATGGTATTTTGCCTTTTGGACAATATGCCATTGGTGGTACTTTGTGGAACTAATATTTGTATGATGGGAACTATGTGTATATGTGTTGGTATATAAATCACTTGTTGAGGCTGTCAGTTCTTGTACATTTATGTTTATTCTATTACTAATTTTGATATCTGTGTTGAGCTTAAGTGTATTTTTAACAATACTTGCATATGTAGTAGTAGTATATTGTGAGGCACTAGTATATTGTGTTGTATCTATGCTATTGCTGTTAGGTGTAAGCAGTTTTGTAGGTATAGCTGTTGGAGTTAAAAGTATATTTGGATGTGTTCTAGTACGATGAGTATTAGCTAATGATGCTGATGGCTGTTCTGTATTTACGAGAGTGCTTGTCTTTGATTTCCGAATTACATTTTTTTCAGTTTCTATGCGAGTTTGCAATTTGTGTGCAAAAAAATCTATACATGCTCCAGTAGAATGTACATAAATAAGTTTTATTGGTATGGAACCTCTATTTTGTTCTGTTATGAGCATTGCCTTATGTAGTGTACCTTTTTTAATTGTACATATATCTATAGGAGTTAATTCATATGGTACGTAATTTTTAATTGGCCGCTTTAGACTATGTGCAAGATTTGTAATGTACTCTATAAGTTCTTCAAATGATATTTGTATTCTAATACATGTTCCATTTGGGTGAGGCATTCCAGTGTTATCGCGGCTATGTGAGTCAAATACAAAGTATGAATTTGTATTGTGCATAATGGATATAACATACATATCCATGCAAAGCAAAACACCGGAATGTAAATTTAGTGCAGCTCTTAATACTCTTTGCATATTTGGGGAAGATGGGTCAAAATGTTTTAGTATGTCCCCATAAGAAGGTTCTTTAAGCTTAATCGAATAGATAGTGTTATTGTGTTGTATATAATTTTTGTAAATCATCAGGATGCATAAGGTGTTCTTTATTAATAGAATGCATATCTATATATAAAGCATCCCCCAAGTCCATAATGGAATGTAAATCTTCTATAGTCCATGTATTTGTGGCTTTGTAGTAATTGTGTATGATTGCAAATGTGCTGTTTGGCAAACATTGTTTACCTCTCAAAGTAGCGGAAAATTTGGTATGCCCTTGATGATAAGCTGCTTGCAGTATTGCCATTATATTTATGGTAACACAGAAACTATTTTTTAATTAAATTGTTTAAAAAAAATTAAGTATGATATAACTGCATTTTAGTGTTCTATTCATGCTGTATTTTAGTGCTCTATTTATATTGTATGCATTATATATATTACCTACTGGCGGTCGCCAGTAGGTAGTTATAGTTAGGACCCTCTTACCATAGGAAAACCGCAACATTCTATTTTGAATAACTTTGGCGCCGGTCGACGAATCCTCGCGAAATTTTCAAAATAGGTGGGGCGCTACGCTCCGCTCCTACCCTGAAAGTCTCGGGGGGGATCCGTCAAGCGGGGGCTGAGATAAAAGGGGGGTCCCAAAACGCGTTTTTCCCATGCATTTTTCCATAGGACCTTTAGACACAGCTACAGCCCGAACGGCTGAACAGAGTTAAATGAAATTTGGCAGAGAGGTAGTCCTCAGGTCAAGGAAGTGCCTTTTGTAGGTTTGGTGTAAATCTGTTCAGTAGATTCTGAGAAAATAGCCTTTAAATTAATATATATATCTGAGCCAGCTTACGGTGCGCTTACGGTGCGCTTACGTTGCGCTTACCGTACGCGTACGGTGACGTGCGCGAGCGCGATTCTGATTGGCTGTTAGATCTTAGTAAACATTCGAATCGGTCGAAACCAGGAAGCGGCGGCCGCCATTTTGTGTGTTTCACTCAGAAAAAAAAGGGTGATAACTTGAAAAGGGGGCAAGGAATAGAGTTACAGACCCCATAACATTTGAAAGGGGGTCAAAGAAGGACAGAAAAGTACAAAAAAAAATGTATTAATTTAAAAAAAAAAATCGCGGGGTACGCGTACGGTAAGCTTACGGTAAGCTTACCATACGCGTACGGTAGAAAAAAAATAAAAAAAGAAATGAAATGCAGATTTAAGTGTTTAGATATTAGGGGGCTCTAAAAAGAGCCGTTGTGTTTATGAAGTGATTTTTTAGTGGTACCTACAAGTAAGTACCGATGCAGAGTCTAAGGTTCAAGAGGAAGACTCTGTTCCCTTCATCATTGAAGTGTAAACCATCTCCTCTATAAATGTCTTGCATGTCGTAACGCAAGTTGTTGTGGTAAATGGAACCCATACCATAGTCTCAGAGGAAAGCAGAAACAGATTTGTTGACGTGCTTTCTTGCTTTGTCAATCTGTGGACAGAAATGATTGGACCAGTTCCATTTTTGCCTTTGGCATATGTTAGAAAACACAAAGGCAGTTTTAGGGAAAAGTGAAAACAGTTGTGCAAAGGTCTCCTTCATAAGCATTTCCAGACCTACCCCAGTCAAAGTGCCTAGGTCATTGCCACCACAGTGCACTATTATGAGGTCAGGGTGTTGGATTTGCATGAAGGATTTCACCAATGGCATCAATTGGTGCCACTTTAACCCTCTCTGACCAATCCATTTAATGTCTACATTTGGCAAAGCAAGGTCTCTCACCATACCTGTTTTCTCTGCATACTTTTCACTCCAGAAGACATAGCTGTGCCCTACAATCCACACTGTGAACATCTTCAAAGGAGAACTGGATGCACTCAGGAGGTGTAATTCAGTAGAATGGTTAAAAGAAATGAAAGACAGTTTGGAAATGGAGGCATACATATTTTTTTTTTTTTAAACTGATTGGCTGTTTCATACCATTCTACAATAAAAACTAGGCTGTATGTGTAAATTTATAGAAGCATGTTTTGTATTGGTACAGAAAAATGTGTTACCCAAGAACAGTACTGTGGATTTGCTGTTAGGTTTGAAAAGTCAAGCACTCTTGCACTTTGAAAATGAAACATTGTCTGCTGAACTTCTGACCTGACACCACACAGCAGTGTTCCATGAGCTGTTGCTATGGTAGCAGGCAGAAGTCAAGTTGGGGGAAGGGTACAAGGCAGAAGTCAAGTTGGGGGAAGGGTACTTTTTGAAAAGGGTTGGTTTTCAACCAATAGAAATGTGTGATTACATTTGAAAAAAAGGGGGAAGCACTGAGATTTGAAATTAACATGTATATGTGTGGAAAAAGAGAGGGAAACATTGCCATTATCTGGTTCTGCTGAGAGGAGAGAGGTGTACAGAACAGAGATCCTGGCTCTGATAATCTGCTGTTTGAGTGCCCCATTTCTTTCACAGCTAACTAATTTTAAAGGTGAGTTTAGAGTTTGAGAGGGGATGTATATGGTAAATTAAGAAATGAATAATAGAATTGGAATTCCTTTTGTTGAAGTTGTGTTTATCATTTTTTCTGTTTTGGGAGAAATTAAAATGTGAGGAACATGTAAAATAATATGGACTATGTTTTCACGATAAATTAAGGTGTACTGGTATAAATAAGGAATACTTTAAGGGTTTGAGGTTGCACTCAGTAATGCAAATACATTCAGCATCAGTAAGGCTGGTTGCCCTTGCTGGAGTGTAGTCAGTCACCCAGGCTACACATGATGCTGGTCTCAGAAAGCTGTTTGGTATTGCTCTGGTGATTTTACATTTGCATTAGATGGAAAGGGGGAGGTATTTTTTTCTGCAGAAGCAGACTCTTAGCACACAGCCAGCTGCATATCCTGTGGAATCATGCATAGTATTCACAACCGAGTGGGGTTTGAGGTTTCAGTCAGTAATGCAAATACATTCAGCATCACTAAGGCTGGTTGCCCTTGCTGGAGTGTACTCAGTCACCCAGGTTACACATGTTGCTGGTCTGAAAATGTTGTGTGGACATGTGCTTTTTTAAGAATCTGAAAAGTGGATTTAAAATGTGTCAGACTGTAAAAGTATTTATCACTTGCCAAAAAAAAGAGTAGTAAATGTGGTTTCAAATTGGCAAAGAAATTACGTTTTCAGACTAATATGAAAACATGACTCTGTGTGCAAATAGGAATTACAGGCAGAGATTTATTGCGTATTGCTCTGGTGATTTTACATTTGCATTAGATGTAAAGGGGGAGCATTTTTTTATGCAGAAGCAGACTCTTAGCACACACCCAGCTGCTTATCCTGTGGAATCATGCACAGTATTCACAACCGAGTGGGGTTTGAGGTTGCACTCAGTAATGCAAATACATTCAGCATCACTAATGCTGGTTGCCCTTGCTGGAGTGTAGTCAGTCACCCAGGTTACACATGTTGCTGGTCTCAGAAAGCTGTATGGTATTGCTCTGGTGATTTTACATTTGCATTAGATGGAAAGGGGGTGTTATTTTTTTATGCAGAAGCAGACTCTTAGCACACAACCAGCTGCTTATCCTGTGGAATCATGCACAGTATTCACAACCAAGTGGGGTTTGAGGTTGCAGTCAGTAATGCAAATACATTCAGCTTCACTAAGGCTGGTTGCCCTTGCTGGAGTGTACTCAGTCACCCAGGTTACACATGTTGCTGGTCTGAAAATGTTGTTTAGACATGTGCTTTTTTAAGAATCTGAAAAGTGGATTCATAATGTGTCAGACTGTAAAAGTACTTATCATTTGCCAAAAAAAAGAGTAGTAAGTGTGCTTTCAAATTGGCAAAGAAATTTTGTTTTTTGACTAATATGAAAACATGACTCTGTGTGCAAAGAGGAATTACAGGCAGAGATTTATTGCGTATTGCTCTGGTGATTTTACATTTGCATTAGATGTAAAGGGGGAGCTATTTTTTTGTGCAGAAGCAGACTCTTAGCACACAGCCAGCTGCTTATCCTGTGGAATCATGCACAGTATTCACAACCGAGTGGGGTTTGAGATTGCAGTCAGTAATGCAAATACATTCAGCATCACTAAGGCTGGTTGCCCTTGCTGGAGTGTACTCAGTCACCCAGGTTACACATGTTGCTGGTCTGAAAAAGCAGTTTGGACATGTGCTTTTTTAAGAATCTGAAAAGTGGATTTAAAATGTGTCAGACTGTAAAAGTATTTATCACTTGCCAAAAAAAAGAGTAGTAAGTGTGGTTTCAAATTTGCAAAGAAATTACGTTTTCAGACTAATATGAAAACATGACTCTGTGTGCAGAGAGGAATTACAGGCAGAGATTTATTGCGTACTACTCTGGTAATTTTACAGTTGCATTAGTAGGAAAGGGGGAGCTATTTTTTTATGCAGAAGCAGACTCTTAGCACACACCCAGCTGCTTATCCTGTGGAATTATGCACAGTATTCACAACCGAGTGGGGTTTGAGGTTGCACTTAGTAATGCAAATACAAACATGTAAAATAATATGGACTATGTTTTCACCATAAATTAAGGTGTAGTGGTATAAATGAGGAATACTTTTAGGGTTTGAGGTTGCAGTCAGTAATGCAAATACATTGAGCATCAGTAAGGCTGGTTGCCCTTGCTGGAGTGTAGTCAGTCACCCAGGTTACACATGTTGCTGGTCTCAGAAATCTGTTTGGTATTGCTCTGGTGATTTTACATTTGCATTAGATGGAAAGGGGGAGCTATTTTTTTATGCAGAAGCAGACTCTTAGCACACACCCAGCTGCTTATCCTGTGGAATCATGCACAGTATTCACAACCGAGTTGGGTTTGAGGTTGCAGTCAGTAATGCAAATACATTCAGCATCACTAAGGCTGGTTGCCCTTGCTGGAGTGTAGTCAGTCACCCAGGTTACACATGGTGCTGGTCTCAAAAAGCAGTTTGGACATGTGCTTTTATCAGAATCTGAAAAGTGGATTCAAAATGTGTCAGACTGTAAAAGTACTTATCACTTGCCAAAAAAGTAGTAGAATGTGTGCTTTCCAATTGGCAAAGAAATTTCGTTTTCTGCCTAATTTCAAAGCATGACTCTGTGTGCACACAGGAATTGTTTTTAGATATTTAATTTGTGAAGGTGTTATTGTGATTTTCACTTCTAGGAAAGGGGTACTTAGTATTTTAAGATTTGAAAAGATCATAAAAAATGTAGTAATATATTTAAATATAAAAAATGAATTTTTTTTTAGTTTTTTTCGGGTATTGCTGAAGAGCAGTGAACAAAATTTAAGATGCCTACAAAATCCAGAGTAAGGAAAAACCACAAAAAAAACTATATTTGAAGACAACTGGAGGACCTAAGTTAGTTGGAGATGCTCATGTTGGGAAAAAGAGAAAGTCTTCTGGTAAGCAGACAAAAGATTTTTTAAAGAACATCTTCAAAAAAAGGAAAAATGTACAAAATGTCTGTACTGGAAAGAATGTTTTCAATAGAAAAGAACAGGAAAAAATTGAGAATTTAGTTAATGCAAATATACCTTATGCAATAACAAAGATTAACTTAAACAGAAAAACAGCGTTTAAAGAGATACGTAGAAAAATGTTTCAGAGAAGAGTTATGTCCAATTTGATAAAGGATGTGAAGAAATATAAGAAAAAGGCAAAATATTACAAGAGAAAAAAAGAAATTGAAGCCATTGCAGCAAAGGCATTAGAATTAAAAAGGAAACTATTCATTTTAATTTTGAATAGGATGCGTACATTAGATAAAATGGTTAATGTACTGAAATCACAAAGCAAAAGGAAAAGAGTAGTGAAAAGAACAAACTTTTGTAAAGTGTTTTTAGGAGAATGGATGCATAGTTCAAGTAGTGAACCTTTTTTTAATGAAGAGAGTTATTTTCAAAGTAATAGTTTGCTGCATGCAGTTGACACCAGAGGTCGTGCTTATGAAGTGAAAAATGGTTGCATAATGGAGAAGGAGATAATGGTTCCAAGAGATGAGGTACAAGTGATGGCGGATGAGGCTATGGGGAGACGTCCTAAAGCCCCAGTGTACACTTGGAATTGTAGTAGTATTTGCACTGTGCGTCAGGAATCTATTGATAAATTTCGTGAGTTTCTAAGAGAATATAGTAAAAAAAGTGTAAAACAGAAGATTAAGGTGCTTCAAAGTCTAGATCCATGCAGAGTGAGAGAGAATACTGGTTTGCAGGGTCATTCTCTGGCTTGTCTATCTAGAAAAGTGTGTAATAGTGTTTTCCATCATTTAGGATGCTGGCTGTTCATCATACTGAAATGAGAAAGTTTGTGAGACGGTTGTATTTTGCTAAAAGTCCAGCAATAAAGTTAGATGAATTGAATAGGGCTCTGTTCCGTGGATCGGTATCAGATGTAGAGAAGGTTATTGATGAAATTCAGTTTTGTTACTTTGGTCCTGAACAAGACAGTGCAGAAAAGGACACAGTAAATGAGGAAGAAGTGGAAGAGAATGGAGAACCCTCTGTAAGTAAAACATTTAATGATCACATAACAAAATTTGCAATAATCTCTAATGAAAGACCAAATATAACTTGTATTTGTTGCCGCAGAACTCATTATAGAAAACAAACTAGGAATGTTGATCTCTACAGAAAGAGTGAAAATGAAGATAATTATAAGTGGAAGGATTTTGCCACATATATATTTCTTGAAAATTGTTTTGAATTGGGTGAAGATCAGCGTATTTGTAAATACTGTTACAACAAGTTAGAGGAAAATAGAATGCCAACCAGAGCTGTACATAATAATTTAGAATTGGATGTTATTCCTGCCGAACTTTCTGAATTAAATACATATGAGTCTATACTTATTCAATGTGTTCATCCGTTCCAGACCATAGTACGTATGGAGCCCAAAACTGGTAAATTACCTCCTTCAGATTTACTGAGATGTTTAAAACGTAGAGTGGTGTATTTGCCCTTGGATTTGAAAAAAAATATGGAAACTATTGATGCAGATACTTTGGAAACTGAACCATTAGTTATTCTGGTTAATGGTGTACCTACAAAGAATAAGAAGATTTGGCAGGAGCTGGTAGATGTACGGAAAGTACAAAGAGCAAATTTGTATTTGAAAAGGAATAACAAATGGTTTGAATCAATTTATATAGAAGAAGAGTGTATGGGAGGAGAGCTTGGAAGCTCGATGTTTTCCCCAGCTGTTTCCTAAAGGAAAAGGAGGACGATACGATGAACGTCCAGAATAGATTCCAGCTTCTGAGTATCGGACTACAAGACTATATGCAGAAGATCCCAGATTTCGACAAAGTATTCCTTATTTGTTCCATCTTTTATTTGAAAGCGACTTGTCTGCACTATCTTATGCAGTAAATCACATTTTAAAAAGTGGAGTAAATTTACAAAATGTGTCTGCTAAGGATTTTATGGAGAAAGTGCAGCACCGAGATGATCATTTGGAAACACAACTGATCAATCTGATGGCTTGTCAGCGTGGGACAAATGAATATTGGTACCGACGCCATGGTGAATTAAAATGCATGTTACGGAATTTAGGAACACCAACATGGTTCCTTACACTAAGCTGTGCTGAGTACGCTTGGGATGATTTACTGGATTTTCTACGAGAGGCAAATTCAAACATTAAAAACATCGAATACAAGACAGCAGGAGAACTGTGCTCATTGGATCCGGTTAATGTTTGCAGATATTTCAATCATAGATTTGAGGCTATGATGTCCTTCATCTGCAATAAAAAAAATCCACCTCTTGGGGAAGTAGTGGATTTCTTTTGGAGAAAAGAGTACCAGGCAAGAGGTGCTCCTCATATTCATATGCTGTTGTGGATCAAGGATGCCCCAAAGTTTGGAACAGATACTGATGAAGCAGTGTTATCTTACATTGAAGAATATGCAACATGTGCTATACCAAAAAGCACAGAAGAGAAAAAGTTAAAGGAGCAAGTTTTACGTTTCCAAAGTCATCGGTGTGGAAAATACTGTCGACGGAAATACAAGAGCAAAGATAAATACTACACTAAATGTCGATTTGGATTTCCTAGACCTGTTCTTTCAAATGGAAGAGTAAACAGTTTTATGTCATCTGTGAGACATACTATCACAAGAAAATCACCTAAGAATACCTACAACCTAAAAAGAAAAGAAGAATCAAAAAATATAAATGACTACAACCCAGTCATTTTATCCATGTGGAATGCTAACATGGATATACAGTATGTAGCTGACAATTCCATTGCTGTTGCTCGATATGTAACGTCTTACATTACTAAATCTGAAAAAACTGAATTGAAAGAAATGTGGGAAGAGATTTCTCACGAGAAGACTGTCAGTAAGAAGCTGTACAGTTTCAGTTTAAAGATGTTATCGCATCGAGAAATTGGATCCTACGAATGTTCAGATAGGTTATTTTCTGCAAGTCTCTACTCGAAATCAAGAAGAATAATTTGGGCAAGTTTAGGCCTTGCAGCAATGAGAAATCGGGTACTGAAATCTGTTGGAGAAATTGAATATTTGGCCGAGAATGACACAGAAAGTACAGATATTTTGAAATCAAACATGTTGGACACATATTATCCAAAAAGAAGTCATCATCTGGAGAACATGTGTCTCTATGAAGTGCTGCAGAACTACATTTATTCACGGAAAGCCGCAGAAGACATCATCAATGGAAAATATAAAGTCATTGGTGAGGAAGGATGTTTGGTGAAGCAAACAAAAGGAAGTTTGATAAATCACAGGAAGCTGAGTTGCGACACTACTGACAAAAAGGAATTTTACTACTTGGCTCTTTTACAGCTGTTTAAACCATGGCGTACAGAGGATGAACTACTGGGAGAATTTCAAAGCTATGAAGATTCTTTTAATGCTTGAAAAGACAGCATACAATGCAGTACATTCTCAACTTATCTGCAAATGTTAAATGAAGAAATTGAACAGGAAACTACAATTGCAGCTGAAGTAGCTAGAGACAGTTCTCAAGACAGCCAAAGTTCAGGAACACTCAGTCAAGATCCCCTAGGACAACCAATCGTTGAAAATGAAGCATCAATAGCCATGAATGAAGTGGAAACGGCTATGAATAAAGCTCAAGAAGAATTTATAGACTTACAAAATTTGGAAAGACAACTGAATGAAGAGCAGCAACAAATTTATGAAGAGATCAGAAGCAAAATTGATCACGGATTCCTACATGAAAAAAAAGAGTGCTCATGCACATCATTTCATCCAATCAGGATGTATGTAAGCGGACAAGCTGGAACTGGAAAAAGTTTCCTAATAAAAGTCATCAGAAGCTACCTACAGCAAAAAACTGATTCTACTTTGTCTTGTGTGGTTACTGCTCCAACTGGGTTAGCAGCATATAACATAAAAGGAATCACCTTACATCGTTTGCTAATGTTACCAGTGGAGCATGAGAACAAAATACAATACAACAAGCTAACTGGAGAAGCATGCTTGGAAGTTTCAAGAGTATTGAAGAAGATGCAAGTTCTCATTATTGATGAGGTGAGCATGGTATCAAACTTAATGCTTGCCTTTGTGCATTTAAGAATGCAGCAAATTCTAAGGACAGACTATGACGTGTTATTTGGTGGAAAACATGTCATAGTTTTTGGGGATTTTCTACAACTTACTCCAGTTAAAGGACAACCAGTGTTTAATACTGTGACACATGAAGACACAAAGAAGTCATTGGGAAGCATCGGTAATGCAAATATTTGGTCCTTCTTTGAGTACAAGGAACTTACTACTAATATGAGGCAAGCAAACGATGAAGAATATGGAAGTATTCTGAAAGATATCAGAATTGGACTACTCACAGAAGTTGGCAAAAAAGCATTACAGAGTCGGCTGCTACATAATTTATTTCCAAAGGAAGAAATAGTTGCAGAGAAGATATACAAGAACATTGCAGAAAAGAAAAGTGTCATCTGCTTAATGCCAACTCTACGTGAATGCTCAATATTCAATGAGGAGCTTTTAAAATTGGAAAAGGAAGATATCAGGAAATTGGAAGCAGTGGACAAAATTGAGGATGGAAGAATTACTATCACATTAACAGGCACACTGAAAAATAAATTGGATTCACTAGAGAAGAACATTTCCAAAACAGCTGGATTAGAAAAAAATCTATATGTTTGCATGAACTGTAGAGTATTTTTAAGGAGAAATTTGGATGTTGAAAAAGGTTTAGTTAATGGAGCTATGGGAAGAGTTGTGGGTTTTATTAATTATCAGAAAAAAGATGGAATTGAATGTTTAAAAATAAAATTTGATCAGATAGAAGAAGTTAAAGACATTTGTCGTTGTTCAGTTGGTTTCATGCTTGTGAAAGACTTATATGTACGTAGGAAGCAGTTTCCGTTTTCGCTAGCATATGCTGTAACTATTCACAAGTCTCAAGGATTGACTGTAGATTGTGCTTTTGTGAACATTGGTTCAACTGTGTTCAAAGAAGGTATGGCTTATGTAGCTTTGTCACGAGTGAAAACATTATCTGGTTTATTCATGATAGACTTTGATGACTCAAAAGTTAGTGCTGATACAAATTGTGTAAAGGAGTATAATAGATTAAGAATAACCTATGCTCCTCATTTAGGTCAGTATCCTGTGTTGGAGAAACGTGTAGTTTCTCGTAAAAGGAGAAATGAGAATATCTGTAATGAAGATGTAGAGAGGAGGAAAAAAAAGAGGAGTGATGTAATTGCAAGCAAAAAGAAAAAGGAAAATGAAAAGAGGTTGTAGGATGTCATTTTGAAAATAGCTCTGGTGTCAACTGCTACGCTAATGTAGTGCTGAATGTTGCATTTTATCTGGAAAGTGTGCAAGAGCAGATAATAGTAAATCAGAGAAAAAGATTCTGTTCTGAGTTGAGTCTCCTTTTTCAAAAGCTGAGTAATGATAAAACTCAAATAGAAAGTGCTACTGAAATTAGAAAACTTTTAGATGTATGTTCAGGACGAACACAGTTTTCTCAAAATGTACAGCAAGACGCACAGGAATTCTTGATGTTTTTTCTTCAGGTACTGGAAGAAGAAGGGGTTCCCATTGAAAATATGTTTGGTGTCTCTTATAAATGGGAACATAGTTGTGAAAACTGTTACAATACATGTGGCTCTAATGTTGATTCTGAAAGGTTTATTTATTTAACATTGCCAGAAAGTAAAACAGTCACTTTTGCTAAATTAGTTAAAGATGCTAATCATAACATGGAATGCGGTGAGTGTCAATCTGAAATGTTTTCAACGTTAATTTTAAAGGAATACGGACAATATGTAATTTTAATGATGCAACGATGTAAAGCTGATGGTTCAAAATTGGATACTTTAATAAAGAAGTTTACAGGACAGCAATTATCAATTTCAGGAAAAACTTTTGTAACAGTTGCAATAATTTTCCATGAAGGACCTACTTTTACTTCTGGACATTACACAGTTTATCTTAAATGTGAAAAAGGCTGGACACTGTGTAATGATTCCCAATTGATTTTCAAGCAACGTTTGCCTTTTGATTTAGCAAATTCCTATCTAATCTTCCTGAAACCTAAATTTTAGAGAGACTTGGCAAGATCTGTACAAAACAATTTTACCATTTTATTGGATTACCATTGGAATTTAAAAAAAAATGATTTTTCAAATTATCATTTGGCCTAATGGAAAGGTAACCAATTGTAATGTGGACTTTTTAAATTTTTAATGAAACTTTGGAAAACCAAAAATTTAGACAAAATCGGTAACATCTGCACAATTTAAATTTTGGAATGTTATTGGATTGTCATTGGAAATTTATTCAAAAAAGATTTTTAAAATTACTATTTGGCCATGAGGAAAGGTAAACAATTGTATTGTGGACTTATTTAATTATTAATTAATCTTTCGGAAACCAAAATGTTACAGAGAATCGGTGAGATCTGTACAATTTAAACTTTAGAATTTTATTGGATTACCATTGGAAATTTAATCAAAAAAGAATTTTAAAATTATTATTTGTCCTAAAGGAAATGGAACCAGATGTATTGTGGAGTTATTTGAGATATATTTTTGTGATTATACTTCTGAAACAAAAATGTCAGACGGTATTTTAAAGAAATAAGTATTGATATTAGATGATATTTTTTTAGAATATTATGCATTTCTATAATGTTATGTTTAAGTAAAAAGAGATTGTGGGCTTTTTTAAAACAATCTTTGAGATTGTTATTTTTTTTTTGCCCGCTGTTAAATGATGAATACAATTGCTTTCACAATTTATAGTGAAATGCAATATATTCTGAAAACAGCAAAAAAAAGACAAAACATTTTTTGGGAAAAATATGTAAATACGTGTACTGTGTTATATATTGATTTATTAAATATTAATACTTTTTTCTTTTTTTTCAGATTGTGAAAGAAAATTTTCAAAAAAAACCAACCATTTTTTCAAGTAATTTCAATTACATTTTAATTAAAAATTAAATTGTTGGGTGGGACAGGTAACTGAGAAATTAGAAGGTCTCTTTCTTCCACTTTATCTCAAAAAGATTTTTAGTATTTAGTTATTAATTCCTCAAGGATCTTGAGATGTGGTAATTGATTTTTAGTGTTTTTAAAAAAAAAAAAAAAATACGCTTACGGTAAAAAAAAAAAAAAGTTTTAAAGAAAAAATAAAAAAATGTTGAGAGGTAAGGTTGGCTCTTAAAAGAGCCGTTGTGTTCATGCAGGGACAGAGGAAAGGAAGTATGGGAACATTAGCTGGTTGGACATTTGTGCTGGTCTATTTTGTTGTTAATGAGGGGAACACTGGTCTCCCTATGAACAATTAGATCATGGCAAAATGAACACCGCATAGTAACCCTACCAAACCGAGGGTTCGTTTCCAGAGGATCAGAAAAAGGTGAATCTGCCCCCACAGATGAAGGGCTCAGCTGAGCTTCCGAAGAAGGACTCGGCTGAGCTGCTGTGGATGTGCTTGCTCGACTTACTGAAGGGTTGCCTCTAATATGTCATGCATGTGTCCTAGGATGCACATCCTCAAGGTGTCTCAACATAGTGTGATTCCCGAAGGAATACTTCTTGTTGGGATTACCTCTCGAAAGTACACGCTGGCACAACTTGCAAGTCACCAAAGCAGCATTGACTTTTTTCTCACCCTCTGGAAAACTGAAATACTCCCATATGAAAGAGCTCTTCTGTTTCCTCTTTCTCTGCCTGATGGTGGTGCTGCTAGCCTCACTCTCAGTAGAAGAGTGCTGGTCTGCCATCGTATCACAAAGACAAGTCAGCTCCTTCTCCTAAGGGATCACAAGCAGAAATGAGGGGAATGGGTGTGGTGTAGGAGAGTTCTAGAACTGAAAGTAGTTTCAACCAATCAAAAGTTGTGTTTCATGATCACATGACCCACCGTGCGCGTACGTTACGCTTACGGTGCGCTTACGGTGCGCTTACGGTAAAAGTACGCATGCGTGTAAAAAAGACACGCGCTCGCGCGCATGCGCAAAACAGTCACCCCACAACACTTCCGCGTAACGTGCGCGTGTAGCGTACACGCCTACACGCCCCACGCACAGTACGCGCGGCTACGCAAATTGCGTAACTATACGCAAACAGAGTAGATAAATTACGGACATTGCGTAAACCGTACGCTTACCGTACGCTTACCGTACGCGCACTAAAAAAAAAAAATATATATATATTTTCTATGTTATACTAATATATCTTACCTGTTTGGTAAAAAAAAAAAGAGAAAAAATTATATATTGCAGATTTTTTTTTTTTAAAACATAGTGTTTTAAGAGAATAAAAAGTTTTAAAAAAACTTGTTTTTTTAAAAAAAAAAACACATTTAATATAAGAATTTATAATAAAAAAATCATACAAAATCAATAAAAAAAAATATGGGAATCACATATGTTATAGATAAGAATTAGCATTTAAAAAACCATACAAATTCACTGAAAAAACCATAGGTTTCACACACGTTATAGTTAGAAATTAGCATTTAAAAAACCTTGCAAATTCACTGAAATAACCATAGGTTTCACACATGTTATAGTTAGGAATTAGCATTTAAAAAACCTTGCAAATTCACTGAAAAAACCATAGGTTTCACACACGTTATAGTTAGGAATTAGCATTTAAAAAACCTTGCAAATTCAGTGAAAAAACCATAGGTTTCACACACGTTATAGTTAGCTGGACATTTCACTCGTAAAAAAACAATGAAATTTCCCCGTTATAGTTAGTTAAGCTAACTATAACTCACGCGCCCGCAATGCACTGCTGATGACGTCACATATTACATCACTCATGACATGGTCAGTGACATCACTCATGACATCACTGATGACATCTCAAATGACATCACTGATGACATCACTGATGACATCATCCATGTGATAGAGTGGCAGACCTCCTCTCACCCTAATATAACCTTTGATACACACATTCAAAAATAGAGACTGAAATTTTCAAAAAAATGGACATACCAATACCAATTACAACAACCTCTTCAATAATTCTAAGATCCACATAAACATCCACTCATTCACCAACAGTCCTGTACAGTCACTCATTCGTGTACTCACACATCATATGTACTCATACACCTATACATCCTGTAACACAATGCCTCTCATCCATAGAGTTACTCACACACATAGTTACTCATGCTAATAAAGAATCAAACATACATTTATTTGCATATACAGTTATACACACACCACCACACTTACTTCTATAGAAACTTACACATACTTAGTCTTTTAAACAATCACTTATAGAAACACATACTTATTCATACAGGAACTCTTTCAATCTCTCACTCTCACATACACTCACTTATATACACCAATAGTCACATATACTAGTTTAAAACATATGTAGTTACTCATAAAGACACTATTGAGACAGCCATTCACTCACTAACACACCCATACACACACTCTTCCACCCATACAGTCCTGCACATATGCTGTCTTCAACACATACAAACAGTGAGTCACTCATTCATGCACTTATGCACTACGTAATACCCCCCACCGAACCATACAGACACTCAGACACTCATACTGATACTCAAAAAAACAACTAATAACCTATATAGACACTCATGTAGCTGCTCACCAACCCATGCAGCCACTTATACACAAAGTGAGAGACTGATACAGGTATTTACACATTTAAACATTACTCACTTAGCCATGTATTCAGTAAGATACACTTAATCAGTCAGTAATACAATCAATTTTTCAAAAACAAATCATCCATTTAGACACTTATATACTCATTTATTCTTCCATCGACCTTGAGATATACATATATAAAACATATTTAATTTTCAGAAAAACACACATTCACTGGATGATGTCATCAGTGATGTCATCAGTGATGTCATTTGAGATGTCATCAGTGATGTCATGAGTGATGTCACTGACCATGTCATGAGTGATGTAATATGTGACGTCATCAGCAGTGCATTGCGGGCGCGCGAGTTATAGTTAGCTTAACTATAACGGGGAAATTTCATTGGTTTTTTATGAGTGAAATGTCCAGCTAACTATAACGTGTGTGAAACCTATGGTTTTTTCACTGAATTTGCAAGGTTTTTTAAATGCTAATTCCTAACTATAACGTGTGTGAAACCTATGGTTTTTTCAGTGAATATATATATACATTACCTACTGGTGGTCGCCAGTAGGTAGTTATAGTTAGGACCCCTTTTCCATAGCAAATCCGCAACATTCTATTTTGAATAACTTTGGCGCCGGTCGACGAATCCTCGCGAATTTCTCAAAATAGGTGGGGCGCTATGCTCCGCTCCTACCCTGAAAGTCTCGGGGGGATTCGTCAAGCGGGGGCTGAGATAAAAGGGGGGTCCCAAAACGCGTTTTTCCCATGCATTTTTCCATAGGACCTTTAGACAGGGCTACAGCCCGAACGGCTGAACAGAATTACTAGAAATTTGGCAGAGAGGTAGTCCCTAGGTCAAGGAAGTGCCTTTTGTAGGTTTGGTGTAAATCTGTTCAGTATATTCTGAGAAAATAGCCTTTAAATCAATATATATATCTGAGCCAGCTTACGATACGCTTACCGTACGCTTACCGTACGCGTACGGTGGCGTGCGCGAGCGCGATTCTGATTGGCTCTTAGATCTTAGTAAACATTCTAATCGGCTGAAACCAGGAAGCGGCGGCCGCCATTTTCTCTCTCGCACTGAGAGAGATGATTAACAAACAAAGCACAAAAACATTTAAAGGGGCTGTTTTGACAACTCCCACACACATAGCTATGTAGAGGGAGTCCCCAAAGATCCCCCAAGGCCAAAAACTGAATTTTAATTTTTTCGCTAATTTCGCCGATTACGCTTACCGTACGCGTACAGTAAAAATATATCTAAAAAAAAAAATTATCCACACTAACCCCACCCCGTGTGCAATTGGTGACCGAAGTTCACCAAATGTGCATGGCTTATCACAGAAGTGAAAAACGAAAATATTAAAAAAAAAAATATTAAAAAAAAAAATTATCCACACTCTCTTCACACCGTGTGCAAATGGTGCCCGAAGGGCACCATTTGTGCATGGCTTATAACCATATGCGAAAAATTAAAATATTACCTTTAAAAACGAAGTGCATCATATGTCCTCCATGTGCGCACGGTGCGCGAAGCGCATCGTGCGTACATGGCCCATCTAGTGTAACGTGGGCACGCGGTGCGCGTAGCGCACCGCGTGACCACCGTGCGTGCACGGCACTAACTGCGTAAAGTGGGCGCGCGGTGCGCGAAGCGCACCGCGTGCTCACTGTGCGCGCACCGCGCACCGTGCGCGCACGGAAAGAACTGCGTTAAGTGGGCGCGCACGCCACGAATGGCGTAAAGTAACTTAGCATTTAAAAAAACGTACAAATTCACTGAAAAAACCATAGGTTTCACACACGTTATAGTTAGGAATTAGCATTTAAAAAACCTTGCAAATTCACTGAAAAAACCATAGGTTTCACACATGTTATAGTTAGCGGAAATTTTACTGATAAAAAACCAATGAAATTCCCCCGTTATAGTTAGTGCAGGCAACTATAACTCACGCGACCGCAATCTTCTGCTGATGACATATGTGTCTTTATGAAAAAAAAATATTTGTAATATATGTATAGCTAAAAATGTATGGAAGAAGACATGGGTAAATAAGTGTCTAAATACAGTATTAGCATCAGCAGAGGATTGCGGTCGCGTGAGTTATAGTTGCCTGCACTAACTATAACGGGGGAATTTCATTGGTTTTTTATCAGTAAAATTTCCGCTAACTATAACATGTGTGAAACCTATGGTTTTTTCAGTGAATTTGCAAGGTTTTTTAAATGCTAATTCCTAACTATAACGTGTGTGAAACCTATGGTTTTTTCAGTGAATATATTTATATATGCAACAAACTCGCCTCCAGTAAGGAACGAAAGGGACACAGCGGGTCAGTTTCAGGTAAGTTTATTTGTAGGTGGCATGACGCGTTTCGGATCATTTCCTTCCTCAGATGCCACTCATACTGCACAGGTGCCTGCTACAGTCCTTTCTTTAATGGTGACTGCCACTCCCCCATTGGTGGAAAACGCAAAGGACTGCAGGATCCAGCATCCATCTGGGCGGACTGCATGGAGGCTACCTGGACCCAGGGTTGTTACTTCCCACAAACAAACAACTACCTCCTCTGCTGCCCAACGCCTTCTGCAGCCTCCGTAGTGGGCAAAGTCCAGGAAACTCACGACAATGCTGTGTGTCTCACCTTGAAGTCAAAGTCCTGTTACGGCCGAACTCCTGCCCTCCCGTGGCCTCAGCGTACCAAGCACCATTCGTCACCGAGAAGCATTTCCTCCAATTACCACTGCTGTGCTTGGTTCGTCAGGGCAGGTCCCTTCACTTGCGCAGTGGCTACGCAAGAAATATGCAACAAACTCGCCTCCAGTAAGGAACGAAAGGGACACAGCGGGTCAGTTTCAGGTAAGTTTATTTGTAGGTGGCATGACGCGTTTCGGATCATTTCCTTACTCAGATGCCACTCATACTGCACAGGTGCCTGCTACAGTCCATTGTTTAATGGTGACTGCCACTCCCCCATTGGTGGAAAACGCAAAGGACTGCAGGATCCAGCATCCATCTGGGCGGACTGCATGGAGGCTACCTGGACCCAGGGTTGTTACTTCCCACAAACAAACAACTACCTCCTCTGCTGCCCAACGCCTTCTGCAGCCTCCGTAGCGGGCAAAGTCCAGGAAACTCACGACAATGCTGTGTGTCTCACCTTGAAGTCAAAGTCCTGTTATGGCCAAACTCCTGCCCTCCCGTGGCCGCAGCGTACCAAGCACCATTCGTCACCACGAAGCATTTCCTCCAATTACTACTGCTGTGCTTGGTTCGTCAGGGTGGGTCCCTTCACTTGCGCAGTGGCTACGCAAGAAATATGCAACAAACTCGCCCCCAGTAAGGAACGAAAGGGACACAGCGGGTCAGTTTCAGGTAAGTTTATTTGTCGGTGGCATGACGCGTTTCGGATCATTTCCTTCCTCAGAAGCCACATATACTGCACAGGTGCCTGCTACAGTCCTTTCTTTAATGGTGACTGCCACTCCCCCATTGGTGTAAAACGCAAAGGACTGCAGGATCCAGCATCCATCTGGGCGGACTGCATGGAGGCTACCTGGACCCAGGGTTGTTACTTCCCACAAACAAACAACTACCTCCTCTGCTGCCCAACGCCTTCTGCAGCCTCCGTAGCGGGCAAAGTCCAGGAAACACACGACAATGCTGTGTGTCTCACCTTGAAGTCAAAGTCCTGTTACGGCCGAACTCCTGCCCTCCCGTGGCCGCAGCGTACCAAGCACTATTCGTCACCACGAAGCATTTCCTCCAATTACCACTGCTGTGCTTGGTTCGTCAGGGCGGGTCCCTTCACTTGCGCAGTGGCTACGCAAGAAATATGCAACAAACTCGCCTCCAGTAAGGAACGAAAGGGACACAGCGGGTCAGTTTCAGGGAAGTTTATTTGTAGGTGGCATGACGCGTTTCGGATCATTTCCTTCCTCAGATGCCACTCATACTGCACAGGTGCCTTCTACAGTCCTTTCTTTAATGGTGACTGCCACTCCCCCATTGGTGGAAAACGCAAAGGACTGCAGGATCCAGCATCCATCTGGGCGGACTGCATGGAGGCTACCTGGACCCAGAGTTTTTACTTCCCACAAACAAACAACTACCTCCTTTGCTGCCCAACGCCTTCTGCAGCCTCCGTAGCGGGCAAAGTCCAGGAAACGCACGACAATGCTGTGTGTCTCACCTTGAAGTCAAAGTCCTGTTACGGCCGAACTCCTTCCCTCCCGTGGCTGCAGCGTACCAAGCACCATTCGTCACCACGAAGCATTTCCTTCAATTACCACTGCTGTGCTTGGTTCGTCAGGGCGGGTCCCTTCACTTTCGCAGTGGCTACGCAAGAAATATGCAACAAACTCGCCTCCAGTAAGGAACGAAAGGGACACAGCGGGTCAGTTTCAGGTAAGTTTATTTGTAGGTGGCATGACGCGTTGCGGATAATTTCCTTCCTCAGATGCCACTCATACTGCACAGGTGCCTGCTACAGTCCTTTCTTTAATGGTGACTGCCACTCCCCCATTGGTGGAAAACGCAAAGGACTGCAGGATCCAGCATCCATCTGGGCGGACTGCATGGAGGCTACCTGGACCCAGGGTTGTTACTTCCCACAAGCAAACAACTACCTCCTCTGCTGCCCAACGCCTTCTGCTGCCTCCGTAGTGGGCAAAGTCCAGGAAACACACGACAATGCTGTGTGTCTCACCTTGAAGTCAAAGTCCTGTTACGGCCGAACTCCTGCCCTCCCGTGGCCGCAGCGTACCAAGCACCATTTGTCAACACGAAGCATTTCCTCCAATTACCACTGCTGTGCTTGGTTCGTCAGGGCGGGTCCCTTCACTTGCGCAGTGGCTACGCAAGAAATATGCAACAAACTCGCCTCCAGTAAGGAACGAAAGGGACACAGCGGGTCAGTTTCAGGTAAGTTTATTTGTAGGTGGCATGACGCGTTTCGGATCATTTCCTTACTCAGATGCCACTGATACTGCACAGGTGCCTGCTACAGTCCATTGTTTAATGGTGACTGCCACTCCCCCATTGGTGGAAAACGCAAAGGACTGCAGGATCCAGCATCCATCTGGGCGGACTGCATGGAGGCTACCTGGACCCAGGGTTGTTACTTCCCACAAACAAACAACTACCTCCTCTGCTGCCCAACGCCTTCTGCAGCCTCCGTAGCGGGCAAAGTCCAGGAAACTCACGACAATGCTGTGTGTCTCACCTTGAAGTCAAAGTCCTGTTATGGCCAAACTCCTGCCCTCCCGTGGCCGCAGCGTACCAAGCACCATTCGTCACCACGAAGCATTTCCTCCAATTACCACTGCTGTGCTTGGTTCGTCAGGGTGGGTCCCTTCACTTGCGCAGTGGCTACGCAAGAAATATGCAACAAACTCGCCCCCAGTAAGGAACGAAAGGGACACAGCGGGTCAGTTTCAGGTAAGTTTATTTGTCGGTGGCATGACGCGTTTCGGATCATTTCCTTCCTCAGAAGCCACATATACTGCACAGGTGCCTGCTACAGTCCTTTCTTTAATGGTGACTGCCACTCCCCCATTGGTGTAAAACGCAAAGGACTGCAGGATCCAGCATCCATCTGGGCGGACTGCATGGAGGCTACCTGGACCCAGGGTTGTTACTTCCCACAAACAAACAACTACCTCCTCTGCTGCCCAACGCCTTCTGCAGCCTCCGTAGCGGGCAAAGTCCAGGAAACACACGACAATGCTGTGTGTCTCACCTTGAAGTCAAAGTCCTGTTACGGCCGAACTCCTGCCCTCCCGTGGCCGCAGCGTACCAAGCACTATTCGTCACCACGAAGCATTTCCTCCAATTACCACTGCTGTGCTTGGTTCGTCAGGGCGGGTCCCTTCACTTGCGCAGTGGCTACGCAAGAAATATGCAACAAACTCGCCTCCAGTAAGGAACGAAAGGGACACAGCGGGTCAGTTTCAGGTAAGTTTATTTGTAGGTGGCATGACGCGTTTCGGATCATTTCCTTCCTCAGATGCCACTCATACTGCACAGGTGCCTTCTACAGTCCTTTCTTTAATGGTGACTGCCACTCCCCCATTGGTGGAAAACGCAAAGGACTGCAGGATCCAGCATCCATCTGGGCGGACTGCATGGAGGCTACCTGGACCCAGGGTTTTTACTTCCCACAAACAAACAACTACCTTCTTCGCTGCCCAACGCCTTCTGCAGCCTCCATAGCGGGCAAAGTCCAGGAAACGCACGACAATGCTGTGTGTCTCATCTTGAAGTCAAAGTCCTGTTACGGCGAACTCCTTCCCTCCCGTGGCTGCAGCGTACCAAGCACCATTCGTCACCACGAAGCATTTCCTTCAATTACCACTGCTGTGCTTGGTTCGTCAGGGCGGGTCCCTTCACTTTCGCAGTGGCTACGCAAGAAATATGCAACAAACTCGCCTCCAGTAAGGAACGAAAGGGACACAGCGGGTCAGTTTCAGGTACGTTTATTTGTAGGTGGCATGACGCGTTGCGGATAATTTCCTTCCTCAGATGCCACTCATACTGCACAGGTGCCTTCTACAGTCCTTTCTTTAATGGTGACTGCCACTCCCCCATTGGTGGAAAACGCAAAGGACTGCAGGATCCAGCATCCATCTGGGCGGACTGCATGGAGGCTACCTGGACCCAGGGTTGTTACTTCCCACAAGCAAACAACTACCTCCTCTGCTGCCCAACGCCTTCTGCAGCCTCCGTAGCGGGCAAAGTCCAGGAAACACACGACAATGCTGTGTGTCTCACCTTGAAGTCAAAGTCCTGTTACGGCCGAACTCCTGCCCTCCCGTGGCCGCAGCGTACCAAGCACTATTCGTCAACACGAAGCATTTCCTCCAATTACCACAGCTGTGCTTGGTTCGTCAGGGCGGGTCCCTTCACTTGCGCAGTGGCTACGCAAGAAATATGCAACAAACTCGCCTCCAGTAAGGAACGAAAGGGACACAGCGGGTCAGTTTCAGGTAAGTTTATTTGTAGGTGGCATGACGCGTTTCGGTTCATTTCCTTCCTCAGATGCCACTCATACTGCACAGGTGCCTGCTACAGTCCTTTCTTTAATGGTGACTGCCACTCCCCCATTGGTGGAAAACGCAAAGGACTGCAGGATCCAGCATCCATCTGGGCGGATTGCATGGAGGCTACCTGGACCCAGGGTTGTTACTTCCCACAAACAAACAACTACCTCCTCTGCTGCCCAACGCCTTCTGCAGCCTCCGTAGCGGGCAAAGTCCAGGAAACACACGACAATGCTGTGTGTCTCACCTTGAAGTCAAAGTCCTGTTACGGCCGAACTCCTGCCCTCCCGTGGCCGCAGCGTACCAAGCAGCATTCGTCACCACGAAGCATTTCCTCCAATTACCACTGCTGTGCTTGGTTCATCAGGGCGGGTCCCTTCACTTGCGCAGTGACAACGCAAGAAATATGCAACAAACTCGCCTCCAGTAAGGAACGAAAGGGACACAGCGGGTCAGTTTCAGGTAAGTTTATTTGTAGGTGGCATGACGCGTTTTAGATCATTTCCTTCCTCAGTTGCCACTCATACTGCACAGGTGCCTGCTACAGTCCTTTCTTTAATGGTGACTGCCACTCCCCCATTGGTGGAAAACGCAAAGGACTGCAGGATCCAGCATCCATCTGGGCGGACTGCATGGAGGCTACCTGGACCCAGGGTTGTTACTTCCCACAAACAAACAACTACCTCCTCTGCTGCCCAACGCCTTCTGCAGCCTCCGTAGCGGGCAAAGTCCAGGAAACACACGACAATGCTGTGTGTCTCACCTTGGAGTCAAAGACCTGTTACGGCCGAACTCCTCACCTCCCGTGGCCGCATATATATATATATCTATATATATATATATATATATATCTATATATATATATTCACTGAAAAAAACATAGGTTTCACACACGTTATAGTTAGGAATTAGCATTTAAAAAACCTTGCAAATTCACTGAAAAAACCATAGGTTTCACACACGTTATAGTTAGCTGGACATTTCTCTCGTAAAAAACCATTGAAATTCCCCCGTTATAGTTAGTTCAGCTAACTATAACTCGCGCGACCGCAATCCACTGCTGATGACGTCACATATTACATTACTCATGACATGGTCAGTGACATCACTCATGACATCACTGATGACATCTCAAATGACATCACTGATGACGTCATCAATGTGATAAATTACCACATCTTCTCACACCCTTATAAAACCTTTGATATACCAACTGAAAATTACAGAGTTCCATTCTCAAATCCATAAATAATGCAATACCAATAACTGCATACCCACATAATAACTTTTAGGTCTTCATACACCTCCACACACTCACCTGTACAGTCACTCATAGTTACAGTCACTCCATAAAAAAGTATCATATGAATTTATACACACACCTATATAGACACTCACACACTACCAATCATCCATAGATGTACTCTCACACCTAGTCATTCATACAAATAATCACACTGCCATTTACTCACCTTTGCAGTTATACACACTCAAGTTCCCTTGGTCACAAAAATAGTATAACATTCTTATTCTTTATTAGAATCATTGACTCAAGCACACACTCATCCATACAGTCACTGTCACAATCACACACTCTCAAATCTAGCCACTTATATACTCTTACACACATATATACTGCCTTTCACATATGTAGTTAGTCACAAATGTACCACTGAGATATACATTCAATCCATAACACAGCCATACATACACTCACTCAACCATACAGTCCATCACAGATGCACTTTTAAAAACATCCAGTCATAGAATCACCCACTCACTCATCTATGCACAGAGTCACACACACCTTACCCACACAAACACTCAGGAACTCATACAGATACTGAGATAAGCAATCAATAACTCATATAGACACTTATATAGCTATTCACAAAACCATGCCGCCACTTATACACCAACACACAGACACATACAAACATTTATACAGTTTAGTCACTAGTCTGAAGTAAGATGCAGTTAAACGACTCACTTATCGAGTCAGTTACGCAACACAGAAAATCATCCCTTTACACACTTGTACATCCACTCATTCTTTAACAGGCCTTTCCCTATATATATAAAAGATATTGAACATTTTTAGAAAATCACACATTCACTGGATGACGTCATCAGTGATGTCATCAGTGATGTCATTTGAGATGTCATCAGTGATGTCATGAGTGATGTCACTGACCATGTCTTGAGTGATGTAATATGTGACGTCATCAGCAGTGGATTGCGGTCGCGCGAGTTATAGTTAGCTGAACTAACTATAACGGGGGAATTTCAATGGTTTTTTACGAGAGAAATGTCCAGCTAACTATAACGTGTGTGAAACCTATTGTTTTTTCAGTGAATTTGCAAGGTTTTTTAAATGCTAATTCCTAACTATAACGTGTGTGAAACCTATGGTTTTTTCAGTGAATATATATATACATATATATATAGTTAGGACCGTGTTTCCATAGGATATCCGCAACATTCTATTTGGAATAACTTTGGCGCCGGTTGACGAATCCTCGCAAAATTTTCAAAATAGGTGGGGCGCTCCGCTCCGCTCCTTCCCTGAAAGTCTCGGGGTGATTCGTCCAGCGGGGGCCGAGAAAAAAGGGGGGTCCCAAAACACGTTTTCCCCATGCATTTTTCCATGGGGACCTTTAGTCCAAGGTACAGCCCGAACGGCTGAACAGAATTACTTGAAATTTGGCAGAGAGGTAGTCCTCAGGTCAGGGAAGTGCCTTTTGCAGGTCTGGTGTCAATCTGTTCAGTAGTTCCTGAGAAAATCAAAAGTAAAATCATATATATATGTGGGCGGAGCCTAACCACACATCTCATCCTGAGATCTGAATGGCTGTCAGCACTTCATCCAAGAAGTGTTGGCAGCCATCTTGGGACCAATATACATGATAGCACCTCATTAAAAAGCATTGCAGTTAATAGAAGGTTTTAAGACTTTAGATACATTATAAATCATTTGTTGATGGTACCATACTCATTTTAGGAATTGTGGTATGTTCTAAGGTGATTTCCCCATGTGAAAAAGCCTTCTGCTGGGATATCATGATTGAGAGAAAAATATTTTCTCATGCTTTTCCCACAGAGGTTTGGAAGGTGATCTATAAGCTAAACTGAGAGCATATTTTCTGTAAATTCACATTATCTTTCTCAGTCATGTGAGAATGAAGTCTGACATTCTCAGTAAAACATGTACATCCAACAAGGGCAGAGACTGTCAGTTGATTCCTTTGTGTTCTACTGCAGCTTCCCAGAGTGTTCCAAAGAACAACTAGAGCGCTAACAGTCCTACTTATGATAAACGTATGGCACACCTGAAGCCATCTTGCTTGGATTAAAGTGGTAACTCTTAAAACATTTAATTTAAAAAGGAACAAAATGAGGGGGTTCATTTTTCCATAAAAAGTATGATTAGTGCTGCAGAAAGAAAAATTAGGGCACATTTTGAGTGACTTCTCAACTCCTCTTCTATTTCATTAAACAATTCTGACATGCAGACTGAAACATGCACTTTCAATACCAGCAGCAGTTTTCCCTGGTGAGCAGTAGCTTTACTACAGTGATCTAATGAGCAAAAAGAGTGCTAACATTCTGAATTTATGGCAAATGTTTGACACATCTGAATGCCTTCTTGATGGAATCAAAGTAAAAAACTGAAAGTATTTCCTACTGAGGAGACTGCAGTAAATGAGGAAATTAGGAAACTTCATAACAAATAAGTCTCCCAAGATGGCCACCAGAGACAAAAGAGCCCAAATGTAGCCCAAATATCACCCAGATGTAGCCCAAAGATAGCCCAATGACAGAATGTCCCAGAATGTTCTTCAAAACAACTAGAGCGCTTACTGTCTTCATTATGACAAAAGTATGGCACACCTGAAGCCATCTTGATTGGAATAAACTGGTAACACTTAAAACATTTAATTTAAAAAGGAACACAATGAGGGGGTTCATTTTGCCATAGAAATTATGATTAATGCTGAAGAAAGAAAATGAGGGCACATTTTGAGTGACTTCTCAAATCCTCAAAAATTCTGACATGCAGACTGAAACATGCACTTTTAATACCAGGAGCAGACTTCCATGGTGAACAGTAGTTTTACTACAGTGATCTAATGAGCAACTAGAGTGCTAACTTTCAGAATTTATGGCAAATGTGTGACATATCTGAATACCTTCATGAGGGAATCAAAGTAAAAAACTGAAAGCATTTCCTACTGAGGAGACTGCAGTACATGAGGAAATTAGGAAACTTCATAACAAATAAATCTCCCAAAATGGCCACCGGAGACAAAAGAGCCCAAATGTAGCCCACAATCACCCAGATGTAGCCCAAATATAGCCCAATGACAGAAGTGTGCAAAACACTTATTATTTTGTGTTTTTGCAGTGTTATATAGTGCAGACTTGTCAGGTATTGGAGTGCTTTACATGAGCATTGGTTACATCACACAAGAACAAATTCATTTTGGTTGTAGACATGGGGAGACTAAGTGATTTGACCAGAATCACAGAATGTCGAGCTGAAGCAGAAACTCCAACCTGGTCCCCAGTTGCAAAGTCTGCAGTTCTGGAAGTAACACCACATCCTCTCCCCTAAGTGCAACATTTAATCAAGTGGTCAACTGGATAAAAAAACATAAAGATAACAAATAATTTAAAAGTGCTTTGTCGCTATTTGAAAACTCAGAAAATATGTCCTTATTTTAGTCTTTTAGAGCACTAACCATAATTTTGATGCCAATAAGACCCTCTCATATATGTAATTTCTAAAGGAAATGCTCTAGGTATTACAGTTTTGATTACATCAAGATGACGTCAGGCGTTCCACACTTTTGTAATAAATATAGAATGTTAGCAATCTAGTTGTTCATTAGGATACTGTTGAGAGGCAGAGGCCAGGGGCACGGACTCTGAAAATTGAAGGCAGGTAGGAGGGTGCAAAGGCAACAATTTAACCACACTGAGCAGGCAGGAAGGGCCGTGGCAGCACAACAGACTATGGAGGGCAGTGGAAAGGGGGGCAGGGGCAACAAACCAACAATACAGGACTTGCAAGAGAGGCTGTGGCAATGTAATAGACCATTGTGGGCAGAAGGAAGAGGCAATGGTAGTACAACCATACATGCCAACAGACCCGATTCAGCCAGGAAACGTCCAATGTTTTTAAGGTCAAATGGGCTTTATTTGATCTGTCTCCTGTCTACAATCTCCTCTTTTTCAATGTAACTCAAATGGGAAAATCAATACTCCAGCTTTTTTTCAAAATCTCCCTCTTACCAAGTTCAAAATGTTCGCAAGTATGGTACATTGGATCATGGAAGGAAATGGGGTAGGGACATGGACTTGGATAACAGAGGACAGGAGGGACATGGAGAGGTGCACCAAACTGACCCTGCAGGGCAGGCATCAGGGTTTGCAGCAGCACAATACACCACACAGGGCATGCGGGATGGGAGTGCAGCACAACAATCCATAGAAAGCAAGAGGGAGGGGACAGGACCATGCACATGGACAACAGAGAACAGAGGGGCAAGAGGCAATGGTAGCTAGCTGACCATAATGGACCGACAGGAGAGAAAGCTGCAGCATAACCGACAATAAAGGGCAGGAGGGATGGATCAGGGGCATTACAATGGAACAGACAAGCCAGGAGGGAGGGAGTAGGGGTGTGCACATGTAAACAGAGGGCTGGGGGCAAGGGGGCAGGGCAGGAGCAGCAAGATAGCCATGGAGGTCAGGCAGGATGGGCACTAGAAGCAAGACACACCATGAAGAGCAACAGTGAGACTGTGATGGCATACACACAGACCATGGAGGGAAGGTGGGAGGGGGTCAGGGGCAGCTAACTGACCACACAGGGAAGGTGAGAGGGGCCATGGCAGCCCAGAAGACCATGCATGGCAAGTGGGAGGGTTAGTGGCAGCACAATGGCTATGATGGGCAAGAAGGAGGGTGCAGGGGCAAGCACAAAGGACAATGGAGGATAGAAGGGAGGGTCAGGACCTGTGCACAGACAAGACAGTTCAGGGGAAGGGGCCTCACAACAGACCGCACGGGGCAGGCAGGAGGAGCAGTTGCAGCACAACAGACCAGGGAGGGCAGAAGGGTGTGGCAGTACAATGGACCATGTGGACAGGAGGAAGAGGATAGGGGCATGGCATGTGGACAGGCAGGGTGGAGGTGGCAGGGACAGGTTACAGTCATCTGACAATGCTAGGCAGGTGGGAGGGGAGTGGCAGCTCAACAGAACACCCAGAGTAGATAGGAGTGGCAGGTCCATGGAACATGGTGGACAAAAAGGATGGAGCAGGGGCATGCACAAAGACATCAAAGGGCAGGGGGAAGGAGAATAGGGGCAGCAAGCTAAGCACAGAGTTTAAGCAGGAGGTCAATGATGGGACATAGAATTGGGCAATGGAGGGCAGGAGGAGTGGACTGGTTCATCACTCTAAATTGAGGGCAGTGGCAGCATATCAGACCATGCATGGCAGGAGGGAGGAGGCTAGTCCATGGATTCACACAACAGAGGATAGGGAGGAGGGGGATGGGGCAGCAAGCTAACTGTTCAGAGAAGGTGGGTATCAGGAACTTTATTGTTTTTAAAACGTGTGTCTGTGCGAACTACTTAAAATATGAACAAGTATGCAGCATAATCTCACTTTTATTCAGGAAGAAGAGGACGTTTGTGACTGTGACTCCGGGCTCACTTGGCAGAAACACCCCCTGACCCTCCACCCCCTATTGCAAAATGTAATGCCCGTGAAAAGGGTAGGTGAACACAGTGTTATATAGAACATGGTCCTGAGAGCACGATTGAAAATGAAAACTAGATATAGTGTATGGTATAAACTATGCACCAAAAAGTGTGATATAAGATGAACCGGGCGTGAAATATAATATGCAATACATTGTGCACAATGACAGATTCATTGGAGAGCGCGAGATAGCACAGGCACTAGCGCGTGCTATGCGATATGCGCCTTGGAGTGTAATATGCACAGGGCAGTGTTGTGTAACCTAACTAGTCTCTAAAGTTGTAATATAACATATGTGCTGGGGAGTGTAACGTTGCATATGCACTGTGACAAAGATATGAATCCCAGATTGTAATATGTATGGCATAGCACTGTGCGTTATAACATAGGCATCGAGGAAGGCACGTTAGATGGGGCAATATAACCCGTGCGAAGACAAGTGTGGCATGACATATTCACGGGGTGGTGTTACAGTGCACATGGGCTAGAGAGTGTCATAGCATATGCACTAGCTAGTGGAATACAACACAGAGGTGTGTGGCACTCAGCAGGCAATGGTGGGTGTAACACAGCATTGGGCTCTGCCAGGAGCGCACTGTGACTCTCAAGTGATGTTCCTCCCCTTTCCAGAGAGTAAAATAAAAAGTATTACACATCCGGCAGTGGATGTGTGTTTTATTAATCGTGAGGGGGGTTTCTTGCATAGTTTTGGTCGAATTTTTGTCGAATCCCCTTTGAATGGCTTGGTGTGCATGTGTATTAAATGTGCCCGTCAATAGCTACCCATGTTTGTATAAATAAACGACAAGGTTGTCTACCGGAATTAGGCACGGTAGGGCATCAGACATGTCAGAGCTTCACTAGTGGTGTAAATACATTCCACGTGGATTCATTGTATGCATAGCCGCCTTTTAATGAATATCACGCAAATCGTCATGGTGATAGGTACGTACGGTTTGCCCAGCATGTCCTAGGTGTGTCTATAAATATATATTTTTTTAAAATAATAAAAAACAGTGGCCGGCCCTGGGGATTGGGGTCAAAAAAATATAATTAGAAGACAGGCCCTGGGGGATGGGGTCATCAGGGCCAATATATTAGAATAAGAAGGGGAACCACACAGCCTCCCTTCTTAAAAAATTAAAATAAATAAAAGACTGGCATCGTGCTGGAGGCCACGCCCCCTCCTTGCAGCACTCTGCAAATGCGCCCCATGGCGAGTTGTAAGTTGGGGAATTAATTCCTCTTCAATACTGAGGGTCCCTGAAGGCCAACTAGCCCAACAGGCATCTCCAGTATGCGCCAGGGAGCTGCGCTGCAGACAGGTGTTCTGAGGCCAAGCCCCTTTTTACACCTCTCTGCAACGCAGCTCTGTGGCGCTTACTGGAGGTACCTAGTGGTCTAGTTTGACCCTAGGGACCCTTGGATTCAAGGGGACTTAATCTCTCAACTTAGAACAGCCACAGGGCGCGTTTACACAGTGGTGAAGGGAGGGGACGGGGTCTGAGGTGACGTGTGCAAACACGCACTATGGCACGTTTTAAATTGGGGATATAATTTCCCTTCAATACTGAGGGCCCCTGGGGGCTAACTAGCCCACCAAGTGCTTCCAGTAAGCGCCACTGAGCTGCATTGCAGAGAGGTGGTCCAGGCCGTGCCACTTTTTACACCTCTCTGCAACGCAGCTCTGTGGCACTTACTGGAGGTACCTAGTGGGCTAGTTGGACCCTAGGGACCCTCAGGATTCAAATGAACTTAATCTCCCAACTAAAAACGGACACAGGGCGTGTTTACACAGTGGTGAAGGGAGGGGACGGGGTCTGAGTTAACGTGTGCAAAAATGCCCTGTGGCCTGTTTTAAGAGGTAGTTTTAATCCCCCTGCCCTATTATATGCTAGGGGCTTACAGAGGAGGTCATGCTAATCACAGGGGGACCCCAACGCATAATGTTCCCTGCTGTATGTAGGTGTTTTCACTTTATTCTAAGTGTCTTTTAACATAGCACTGGCTCTAGGACTGGTTAGTCAGACTCAGTTACCACCAGTATCCGTCTGAAAAAGTTGAGGGTACAGGATGATTTTGCAACAAGGATTCTTTCTGCTCTTCTTTTTGTTCTTTCTGCACCTTGTCCTTCTTCCTGCACTTTTCTTCGTCTTTGAGGACTTCTGTTGCTTCTTTCTGCACTTTTTTTTTCCTTTCTGTGCATTTTTTCTTCTTTCTTCACATGCCCTATCTCTGTAGGCATAGTTAGAAATTAGCATTTAAAAAACCTTTGAAATTCCCATAAAAAACATAGGTTTCAGGCACGTTATAGTTAGGAATTAGCAATTAAAAAACCTCAGAAATTCACTGAAAAAACCATAGGTTTCAGGGGTGTTATAGTTAGCTGGACTTTTCACTTGTACAAAACCATTGAAATTCCCCCGTTATAGTTAGTTCAGCTAACTATAACTCGCGCGCCCGCAATGCACTGCTGATGACGTCACATATTACATCACTCATGACATGGTCAGTGACATCACTCATGACATCACTGATGACATCTCAAATGACATCACTGATGACATCACTGATGACATCATCCTTGTGATAGAGTGGCAGACCTCCTCTCACCCTAATATAACCTTTGATACACACATTCAAAAATAGAGACTACAATTTTCAAAACAATGGACATACCAATACCAGTTACAACAACCTCTTCAGTAATTCTAAGATCCACATACACATCCACTCATTCACCAACTGTCCTATACAGTCACTCATACATGTACTCACTCATCATATGTACTCATACACCTATACATCCTGTTACACAATGCCACTCATCCATAGAGTTACTCACACACATAGTCACTCATGCTAATAAACAATCAAACATACATTTACTTGCATATACAGTTATACACACACCACCACACTTACTTCTACGGAAACGTACACATACTTAGTCTTTTAAACAATCACTTATAGAAACACATACTTATTCATACAGGAACTCTTTCAATCTCTCACTCTCACATATACTCACTTATATACACCAATAGTCACATATACTAGTTTAAAACATATGTAGTTACTCATAAAGACACTATTGAGACATTCATTCACTCACTAACACACCCATACACACACTCATCCACCCATACAGTCCTGCACACATGCTGTCTTCAACACATACAAACAGTGAGTCACTCATTCATGCGACTATGCACTAAGTAATACCCCCACCGAACCATGAAGACACTCAGACTGATGCTCAATAAACCAACTAATAACCTATATAGACCCCCAAGTAGCTACTCACCAACCCATGCAGCCACTTATACACAAAGTGAGAGACTGATACAGATATTTACATATTTAAACATTACTCACTAAGCTATGTATTCACTATGATACACTTAATCAGTCAGTTACACAATCAATTTTTCAAAAACAAATCATCCATTTAGACACTTATATACCAATTTATTCTTCCATCGACCTTGAGATATACATGTATAAAACATATTTAATTTTCAGAAAAACACACATTCACTGGATGATGTCATCAGTGATGTCATCAGTGATGTCATTTGAGATGTCATCAGTGATGTCATGAGTGATGTCACTGACCATGTCATGAGTGATGTAATATGTGACGTCATCAGCAGTGCATTGCGGGCGCGCGAGTTATAGTTAGCTGAACTAACTATAACGGGGGAATTTCAATGGTTTTGTACAAGTGAAAAGTCCAGCTAACTATAACTCCCCTGAAACCTATGGTTTTTTCAGTGAATATATATATATATATTTCATACATATACTATATAAACTAAAGCTAAAACATGACTCTTACAATTATATATACAGTACATCAAAGGCTAATACTTAGAAGTTCATAAAATACCATTGGCATGCTATTTAATTTTCAAAAAACTTTGATTAAAGCGGACCTTTTCTAAAAACAAAGAAGATCTATATATATCTATATCCACTGAAAAACCATAGGTTTCAGGGGTGTTATAGTTAGCTGGACTTTTCACTTGTACAAAACCATTGAAATTCCCCCGTTATAGTTAGTTCAGCTAACTATAACTCGCGCGCCCACAATGCACTGCTGATGACGTCACATATTACATCACTCATGACATGGTCAGTGACATCACTCATGACATCACTGATGACATCTCAAATGACATCACTGATGACATCATCCAGTGAATGTGTGTTTTTCTGAAAATAAATATGTTTAATATATATATATCTCAAGGTCGATGGAAAAATAAATGGGTATATAAGTGTCTAAATGGATTATTTGTTTTTGAAAAATTGATTGTGTAACTGACTGATTAAGTGTATCATAGTGAATACATGGCTTAGTGAGTAATGTTTAAATATGTAAATATCTGTATCAGTCTCTCACTTTGTGTATAAGTGGCTGCATGGGTTGGTGAGTAGCTACATGGGTGTCTATATAGGTTATTAGTTGGTTTTTTGAGTATCAGTCTGAGTGTCTGCATGGTTCGGTGGGGGGTATTACGTAGTGCATAGGTGCATGAATGAGTGACTCACTGTTTGTATGTGTTGAAGACAGCATGTGTGCAGGACTGTATGGGTGGATGAGTGTGTGTAAGGGTGTTTTAGTGAGTGAATGACTGTCTCAATAGTGTCTTTATGAGTAACTACATATGTTTTAAACTAGTATATGTGACTATTGGTGTATATAAGTGAGTATATGTGAGAGTGAGAGATTGAAAGAGTTCCTGTATGAATAAGTATGTGTTTCTATAAGTGATTGTTTAAAAGACTAAGTATGTGTACGTTTCCGTAGAAGTAAGTGTGGTGGTGTGTGTATAACTGTATATGCAAGTAAATGTATGTTTGATTGTTTATTAGCATGAGTGACTATGTGTGTGAGTAACTCTATGGATGAGTGGCATTGTGTAACAGGATGTATAGGTGTATGAGTACATATGATGAGTGAGTACATGTATGAGTGACTGTATAGGACTGTTGGTGAATGAGTGGATGTGTATGTGGATCTTAGAATTACTGAAGAGGTTGTTGTAACTGGTATTGGTATGTCCATTGTTTTGAAAATTGTAGTCTCTATTTTTGAATGTGTGTATCAAAGGTTATATTAGGGTGAGAGGAGGTCTGCCACTCTATCACAAGGCTGATGTCATCAGTGATGTCATCAGTGATGTCATTTGAGATGTCATCAGTGATGTCATGAGTGATGTCACTGACCATGTCATGAGTGATGTAATATGTGACGTCATCAGCAGTGCATTGCGGGCGCGCGAGTTATAGTTAGCTGAACTAACTATAACGGGGGAATTTCAATGGTTTTGTACAAGTGAAAAGTCCAGCTAACTATAACACCCCTGAAACCTATGGTTTTTTCAGTGAATTTCTGAGGTTTTTTAAATGCTAATTCCTAACTATAACGTGCCTGAAACCTATGGTTTTTTCTGTGAATAAATATATAGATAATTTGTTTTTTGTATATATATATATATATATAAATTTATTGAGCTTTCCTGACTATTTACTTTCTAGATATGTAGATAAACAAAATACTAAGAAACTTTTCCTTTGATGATAATACTACTAAAGAATTACCAACAGATGGTGTTCAGCTAAAGTATTTTTGTAAGTTTAGTTATATGTATACCTTAGTATATTTCTTTAAGTTATCTGCATAAGATATTAATCTGAATAGAAGTGTATTCTATCTATGCATTTAGGGGCCGATTCCGATCCTGGAAAAATATTCCCCGTACGAATCGTATCTGGATTTTTTACCGTACGAATCTTACAAGTCCCGTACAAACTGGCAAGTACGATTCGTATGTGAAAAAGTCCATACGAATCGCATTGGATAAATTCCCCGACACGTCCTCGGGTCGGGAAAGGCGTCCGACACGTCCCCGGACATTTTTACGTAACGAATCTGAAAACTGAAGTCCGAGCGCGCAAGTACGATTCGTACCGTCCGTCCGATTGTACAACAGTATGGTAAAAAGACCGTCCGGAGCGAACTCCTATAGCAAACATGGCGACGTCCAAACAGGTGCCCGGTACGCGCCGAACACCCCCCCAGCCCCCCGTATGTACGCGCCGTCCCCCCCCAGCCCCGCGGATGTATGCGCCGTCCCCCCCAGCCCCGCAGATGTCCACGCTGTACATACACGGGTAGGGTCCACGCCGTACATACACGGGTGGGGGTCCGCGCCGTACATACACGGGTGGGGGTCCGCACCATACACACCGGGGTGGGGGTATGGTGCGTCCATCCGCGGGGGGGCTGGGGGTATGGCGTGTACATCCGCGGGGGGGCTGGGGGTACGGCGTGTACATCCGCGGGGGGGCTGGGGGTACGGCGTGTACATCCGAGAGGGGGCTCGGGGGACGGCGCGTACATCCGCGGGGCTGGGGGGGACGGCGCGTACATCCATGGGGCTGGGGGGGACGGCGCATACATCCGTGGGGCTGGGGGGGACGGCGCGTACATACGGGGGCTGGGGGAGACGGCACGTACCGGGCCCCCTATTCCGCTCGCATCGCGGCATACTTTTCCGGCACTTTTTGGGTGCCGTAAAAATATTGCCGTTCGGACTGCTGTCGGTACGAATCGTACTTGCTGGGACATAAAAACATGCCTAACTCCGTCTGGACCTCACGTCCGCGGTGTCCCAGATCACATTCGTATGTATTTTGCTGTCGGTCGGTGTTTTTTCCGACTCGTACGGAAATAGTGTTTCCGTACGAATCGTACTTGCAAGTTTGTAGGGTGTTTTTACCGGGTACGAGTCGGATGGAGAAAACGCTCCGACCGACGGTTGGTACCCGGTTTTTCCAGGATCGGAATCGGCCCCTTAGTGTGTGTATATCTATATAAATATATATATATATATACATATATATATATATATATATATATATATATATATATTATCTACTGGCGGTCGCCAGTAGATAGTTATAGTTAGGACCGTGTTTCCATAGGAAATCCGCAACATTCTATTTGGAATAACTTTGGCGCCGGTTGCCGAATAGGTGGGGCGCTCCGCTCCGCTCCTACCCTGAAAGTCTCGGGGGGATTCGTCAAGCGGGGGCTGAGAAAAAAAGGGGGGTCCCAAAACGCGTTTTCCCCATGCAATTTTCCATAGGGACCTTTAGTCCAAGGTACAGCCCGGACGGCTGAACAGAATTACTTGAAATATGGCAGAGAGGTAGTCCTCAGCTCAGGGATGTGCCTTTTGCATATATGGAGTCAATATGGAGTCAATCTGTTTAGTAGTTCCTGAGAAAATCAAAAGTAAAATCATATATATATGTGGGCGGAGCCTAATCACACATCTCATCCTGAGATCTGATTGGCTGTCAGCACTTCATCCAAGAAGTGTTGGCAGCCATATTGGGACCAATATACATGATAGCACCTCATTAAAAAGCATTGCAGTTAATAGAAGGTTTTAAGACTTTAGTTACATTATAAATCATTTGTTGATGGTACCATACTCATTTTAGGAATTGTGGTATGTTCTAAGGTGATTTCACCATGTGAAAAAGCCTTCTGCTGGGATATCATGATTGAGAGAAAAATATTTTCTCATGCTTTTCCCACAGGTTTGGATGGTGATCTGTAAGCTAAACTGAGAGCTTATTTTCTGTAAATTCACATTATCTTTCTCAGTCATGTGAGAATGAAGTCTGACATTCTCAGTAAAACATGTACATCCAACAAGGGCAGAGACTGTCAGTTGATTCCTTTGTGTTCTACTGCAGCTTCCCAGAGTGTTCCAAAGAACAACTAGAGCGCTAACAGTCCTACTTATGATAAACGTATGGCACACCTGAAGCCATCTTGCTTGGATTAAAGTGGTAACTCTTAAAACATTTAATTTAAAAAGGAACAAAATGAGGGGGTTCATTTTTCCATAAAACGTATGATTAGTGCTGCAGAAAGAAAAATTAGGGCACATTTTGAGTGACTTCTCAAATCCTCTTCTATTTCATGAAAAAATTCTGACATGCAGACTGAAACATGCACTTTCAATACCAGCAGCAGTTTTCCCTGGTGAGCAGTAGCTTTACTACAGTGATCTAATGAGCAAAAAGCGTGCTAACATTCTGAATTTATGGCAAATGTGTGACACATCTGAATGCCTTCTTGATGGAATCAATGTAAAAAATTGAAAGTATTTCCTACTGAGGAGACTGCAGTAAATGAGGAAATTAGGAAACTTCATAACAAATAAGTCTCCCAAGATGGCCACCAGAGACAAAAGAGCCCAAATGTAGCCCAAATATCACCCAGATGTAGCCCAAGTATAGCCCAATGACAGAATGTCCCAGAGTGTTCTTAAAAACAACTAGAGCGCTTACTTCATTATGACAAAACTATGGCACACCTGAAGCCATCTTCATTGGAATAAACTGGTAACACTTAAAACATTTAATTTAAAAAGGAACACAATGAGGGGGTTCATTTTGCTATAGAAATTATGATTAATGCTGAAGAAAGAAAATGAGGACACATTTTGAGTGACTTCTCAAATCCTCTTCTATTTCATTAAAAAATTCTGACATGCAGACTGAAACATGCACTTTAATACCAGGAGCAGACTTCCATGGTGAACAGTAGTTTTACTACAGTGATCTAATGAGCAACTAGAGTGCTAACATTCAGAATTTATGGCAAATGTGTGACATAGCTGAATACCTTCATGAGGGAATCAAAGTAAAAAACTGAAAGCATTTCCTACTGAGGAGACTGCAGTACATGAGGAAATTAGGAAACTTCATAACAAATAAATCTACCAAGATGGCCACCGGAGACAAAAGAGCCCAAATGTAGCCCAAAATCACCCAGATGTAGCCCAAATATAGCCCAATGACAGAAGTGTGCAAAACACTTATTATTTTGTGTTTTTGCAGTGTTATATAGTGCAGACTTGTCAGGTATTGGAGTGCTTTACATGAGCATTGGTTACATCACAAAAGAACAAATTCATTTTGGTTGTAGACATGGGGAGACTAAGTGATTTGACCAGAATCACAGAATGTCGAGCTGAAGCAGAAACTCCAACCTGGTTCCCCAGTTGCAAAGTCTGCAGTTCTGGAAGTAACACCACATCCTCTCCCCTAAGTGCATCATTTAATCAAGTGGTCAACTGGATAAAAAAACATAAAGAAAACAAATAATTTAAAAGTGCTTTGTCGCTATTTGAAAACTCAGAAAATATGTCCTTATTTTAGTCTTTTAGAGCACTAACCATAATTTTGATACCAATAAGACCCTCTCATATATGTAATTTCTAAAGGAAATGCTCTAGGTATTACAGTTTTGATTACATCAAGATGACGTCAGGCGTTCCACACTTTTGTAATAAATATAGAATGTTAGCAATCCAGTTGTTCATTAGGATACTGTTGAGAGGCAGAGGCCAGGGGCACGGACTCTGAAAATTGAAGGCAGGTAGGAGGGTGCAAAGGCAACAATTTAACCACACTGAGCAGGCAGGAAGGGCCGTGGCAGCACAACAGACTATGGAGGGCAGTGGAAAGGGGGGCAGGGGCAACAAACCAACAATACAGGACTTGCAAGAGAGGCTGTGGCAATGTAATAGACCATTGTGGGCAGAAGGAATAGGCAATGGTAGTACAACCATACATGCCAACAGACCCGATTCAGCCAGGAAACGTCCAATGTTTTTAAGCTCAAATGGGCTTTATTTGATCTGTCTCCTGTCTACAATCTCCTCTTTTTCAATGTAACTCAAAGGGGAAAATCAATACCCCAGTTTTTTTTCAAAATCTCCCTCTTACCAAGTTCAAGTTACCAAGTTCAAAATGTTCGCAAGTATGGTATGGAAGGAAATGGGGTAGGGACATGGACTTGGATAACAGACGACAGGAGGGACATGGAGAGGTGCACCAAACTGACCCTGCAGGGCAGGCATCAGGGTTTGCAGCAGCACAATACACCACACAGGGCATGCGGGACGGGAGTGCAGCACAACAATCCATAGAAAGCAAGAGGGAGGGGACAGGACTATGCACATGGACAACAGAGAACAGAGGGGCAAGAGGCAATGGTAGCTAGCTGACCATAATGGACAGACAGGAGAGAAAGCTGCAGCATAACAGACCATAAAGGGCAGGAGGGACGGATCAGGGGCATTACAATGGAACAGACAAGCCAGGAGGGAGGGAGTAGGGGTCTGCACATGTAAACAGAGGGCTGGGGCAAGGGGGCAGGGCAGGAGCAGCAAGATAGCCATGGAGGTCAGGCAGGATGGGCACTAGAAGCAAGACACACCATGAAGAGCAACAGTGAGACTGTGATGGCATACACACAGACCATGGAGGGAAGGTGGGAGGGGGTCAGGGGCAGCTAATTGACCACACAGGGAAGGTGAGAGGGGTCATGGCAGCACAGAAGACCATGCATGGCAAGTGGGAGGGTTAGTGGCAGCACAATGGCTATGATGGGCAAGAAGGAGGGTGCAGGGGCATGCACAAAGGACGATGGAGGATAGAAGGGAGGGTCAGGACCTGTGCACAGACAAGAAAGTTCAGGGGAAGGGGCCTCACAACAGACCGCACGGGGCAGGCAGGAGGAGCAGTTGCAGCACAACAGACCAGGGAGGGCAGAAGGGTGTGGCAGTACAATGGACCATGTAGGACAGGAGGAAGAGGATAGGGGCATGGCATGTGGACAGGCAGGGTGGAGGTGGCAGGGACAGGTTACAGTCATCTGACAATGCTAGGCAGGTGGGAGGGGAGTGGCAGCTCAACAGAACACTCAGAGTAGATAGGAGTGGCAGGTCCATGGAACATGGTGGGCAAAAAGGATGGAGCAGGGACATGCACAAAGACATCGGAGGGCAGGGGGAAGGAAAATAGGGGCAGCAAGCTAAGCACAGAGTTTAAGCAGGAGGTCAATGATGGGGCATAGAATTGGGCAATGGAGGGCAGGAGGAGTGGACTGGTACATCATACTAAATTGAGGGCAGTGGCAGCACATCAGACAATGCATGGCAGGAGGGAGGAGGCTAGTCCATGGATTCACACAACAGAGGATAGGGAGGAGGGGGATGGGGCAGCAAGCTAACTGTTCAGAGAAGGCGGGTATTAGGAACTTTATTGTTTTTAAAACGTGTGTCTGTGCGAACTACTTAAAATATGAACAAGTATGCAGCATAATCTCACTTTTATTCAGGAAGAAGAGGACTTTTGTGACTGTGACTCCGGGCTCACTTGGCAGAAACACCCCCTGACCCTCTACACCCTATCGCAAAATGTAATGCCCGTGAAAAGGTTAGGTGAACACAGTGTTATATAGAACATAGTCCTGAGAGCACGATTGAAAATGAAAACTAGATATAGTGTATGGTATAAACTATGCACCAAAAAGTGTGATATAAGATGAACCGGGCATGAAATATAATATGCAATACATTGTGCGCGATGACAGATTCATTGGAGAGTGTGAGATAGCACAGGCACTAGCGCGTGCTATGCGATATGCGCCTTGGAGTGTAATATGCACAGGGCAGTGTTCTGTAACCTAACTAGTCTCTAAAGTTGTCATATAAAATATGTGCTGGGGAGTGTAACGGTGCATATGCACTGTGACAAAGATATGGATCCCAGATTGTAATATGTATGGCATAGCACTGTGCGTTATAACATAGGCATCGAGGAAGGCACGTTAGATGGGGCAATATAACCCGTGCGAAGACAAGTGTGGCATGAGATATTCACGGGGTGGTGTTACAGTGCACATGGGCTAGAGAGTGTCATAGCATATGCACTAGCTAGGGGAATACAACACAGAGGTGTGTGGCACTCAGTAGGCAATGGTGGGTGTAACACAGCATTGGGCTCTGCCAGGAGCACGCTGTGACTCTCAAGTGATGTTCGTCCCCTTTCCAGAGAGTAAAATAAAAAGTATTACACATCCGGCAGTGGATGTGTGTTTTATTAACCGTGAGGGGAGTTTCTTGCATAGTTTTGGTCGAATTTTTGTCGAATCCCCATTGAATGGCTTGGTATGCATGTGTATTAAATGTACCCGTCAATAGCTACCCATGTTTGTATAAATAAACGACAAGGGTGTCTACCGGGATTAGGCACGGTAGGGCATCAGACATGTCAGAGCTTCACTAGTGGTGTAAATATATTCCACGTGGATTCATTGTATGCAGAGTCGTCTTTTAATGAATATCACGCAAATCGTCATGGTGATAGGTACGTACGGTTTGTCCAGCATGTCCTAGGTGTGTCTATAAATATATATTTTTTTTAAATAATAAAAAACAGTGGCCGGCCCTGGGAATTGGGGTCAAAAAAATATAATTAGGAGACAGGCCCTGGGGGATGGGGTCATCAGGGCCAATAAATTAGAATAAGAAGGGGAACCACACAGCCCCCCTTCTTAAAAAATTAAAATAAATAAAATACTGGCATCGCGCCGGAGGCCACGCCCCCTCCTTGCAGCACTCTGCAAACGCACCCCCTGGCGAGTTGTCAGTTGGGGAATTAATTCCTCTTCAATACTGAGGGTCCCTGAGGGCCAACTAACCCAACAGGCATCTCCAGTATGCGCCAGGGAGCTGCGCTGCAGACAGGTGTTCTGAGGCCAAGCCCCTTTATACACCTCTCTGCAACGCAGCTCTGTGGCGCTTACTGGAGGTACCTAGTGGTCTAGTTTGACCCTAGGGACCCTTTGGATTCAAGGGGACTTAATCTCTCAACTTAGAACAGCCACAGGGCGCGTTTACACAGTGGTGAAGGGAGGGGACAGGGCCTGAGGTGACGTGTGCAAACACGCACTATGGCACGTTTTAAATTGGGGATATAATTTCCCTTCAATACTGAGGGCCCCTGGGGGCTAACTAGCCCACCAATTGCTTCCAGTAAGCACCACTGAGCTGCATTGCAGAGAGGTGGTCCAGGCCGTGCCACTTTTTACACCTCTCTGCAACGCAGCTCTGTGGCACTTACTGGAGGTACCTAGTGGGCTAGTTGGACCCTAAGGACCCTCAGGATTCAAATGAACTTAATCTCCCAACTAAAAATGGACACAGGGCGTGTTTACACAGTGGTGAAGGGAGGGGACGGGGCCTGAGTTAACGTGTGCAAAAACGCCCTGTGGCCTGTTTTAAGAGGTAGTTTTAATCCCCCTGCCCTATTATATGCTAGGGGCTTACAGAGGAGGTCATGCTAATCACAGGGGGACCCCAACGCATAATGTTCCCTGCTGTATGTAGGTGTTTTCACTTTATTCTAAGTGTCTTTTAACATAGCACTGGCTCTAGGTCTGGTTAGTCAGACTCAGTTACCACCAGTATCCATCTGAAAAAGTTGAGGGTACAGGATAATTTTGCAACAAGGCTTCTTTCTGCTCTTCTTTTTGTTCTTTCTGCACGTTATCCTTCTTCCTGCACTTTTCTTCGTCTTTGAGGACTTCTGTTGCTTCTTTCTGCACTTCTTTTGTTTCTTTCTGTGCATTTTTTCTTCTTTCTTCACATGTACTATCTCTGTAGGCATAGTTAGAAATTAGCATTTAAAAAACCTTTGAAATTCACAGAAAAAAACATAGGTTTCAGGCACGTTATAGTTAGGAATTAGCATTTAAAAAACCTCAGAAATTCACTGAAAAACCATAGGTTTCAGGGGTGTTATAGTTAGCTGGACTTTTCACTTGTACAAAACCATTGAAATTACCCCGTTATAGTTAGTTCAGCTAACTATAACTCGCGCGCCCGCAATGCACTGCTGACGACGTCACATATTACATCACTCATGACATGGTCAGTGACATCACTCATGACATCACTGATGACATCTCAAATGACATCACTGATGACATCACTGATGACATCAGCCTTGTGATAGAGTGGCAGACCTACTCTCACCCTAATATAACCTTTGATACACACATTCAAAAATAGAGACTAAAATTTTCAAAACAATGGACATACCAATACCAGTTACAACAACCTCTTCAGTAATTCTAAGATCCACATACACATCCACTCATTCACCAACAGTCCTATACAGTCACTCATACATGTACTCACTCATCATATGTACTCATACACCTATACATCCTGTTACACAATGCCACTCATCCATAGAGTTACTCACACACATAGTCACTCATGCTAATAAACAATCAAACATACATTTACTTGCATATACAGTTATACACACACCACCACACTTAAATTAAATATGTTTTATACATGTATATCTCAAGGTCGATGGAAGAATAAATGGGTATATAAGTGTCTAAATGGATGATTTGTTTTTGAAAAATTGATTGTGTAACTGACTGATTAAGTGTATCATAGTGAATACATAGCTTAGTGAGTAATGTTTAAATATGTAAATATCTGTATCAGTCTCTCACTTTGTGTATAAGTGGCTGCATGGGTTGGTGAGTAGCTACATGGGTGTCTATATAGGTTATTAGTTGGTTTATTGAGCATCAGTCTGAGTGTCTGCATGGTTCGGTGGGGGTATTACTTAGTGCATAGTCGCATGAATGAGTGACTCACTGTTTGTATGTGTTGAAGACAGCATGTGTGCAGGACTGTATGGGTGGATGAGTGTGTGTATGGGTGTGTTAGTGAGTGAATGAATGTCTCAATAGTGTCTTTATGAGTAACTACATATGTTTTAAACTAGTATATGTGACTATTGGTGTATATAAGTGAGTATATGTGAGAGTGAGAGATTGAAAGAGTTCCTGTATGAATAAGTATGTGTTTCTATAAGTGATTGTTTAAAAGACTAAGTATGTGTAAGTTTCCGTAGAAGTAAGTGTGGTGGTGTGTGTATAACTGTATATGCAAGTAAATATATGTTTGATTCTTTATTAGCATGAGTGACTATGTGTGTGAGTAACTCTATGGATGAGTGGCATTGTGTAACAGGATGTATAGGTGTATGAGTACATATGATGAGTGAGTACATGTATGAGTGACTGTATAGGACAGTTGGTGAATGAGTGGATGTGTATGTGGATCTTAGAATTACTGAAGAGGTTGTTGTAACTGGTATTGGTATGTCCATTGTTTTGAAAATTGTAGTCTCTATTTTTGAATGTGTGTATCAAAGGTTATATTAGGGTGAGAAGAGGTCTGCCACTCTATCACAAGGATGATGTCATCAGTGATGTCATCAGTGATGTCATTTGAGATGTCATCAGTGATGTCATGAGTGATGTCACTGACCATGTCATGAGTGATGTAATATGTGACGTCATCAGCAGTGCATTGGGGGCGCGCGAGTTATAGTTAGCTGAACTAACTATAACGGGGGAATTTCAATGGTTTTGTACAAGTGAAAAGTCCAGCTAACTATAACACCCCTGACACCTATGGTTTTTTCAGTGAATTTCTGAGGTTTTTTAATTGCTAATTCCTAACTATAACGTGCCTGAAACCTATGTTTTTTTATGGGAATTTCAAAGGTTTTTTAAATGCTAATTTCTAACTATGCCTACAGAGATAGGATATGTGAAGAAAGAAGAAAAAATGCACAGAAAGGAAAAAAAAAGTGCAGAAAGAAGCAACAGAAGTCCTCAAAGACGAAGAAAAGTGCAGGAAGAAGGAAGGTGCAGAAAGAACAAAAAGAAGCCTTGTTGCAAAATCATCCTGTACCCTCAACTTTTTCAGACGGATACTGGTGGTAACTGAGTCTGACTAACCAGTCCTAGAGCCAGTGCTATGTTAAAAGACACTTAGAATAAAGTGAAAACACCTACATACAGCAGGGAACATTATGCGTTGGGGTCCCCCTGTGATTAGCATGACCTCCTCTGTAAGCCCCTAGCATATAATAGGGCAGGGGGATTAAAACTACCTCTTAAAACAGGCCACAGGGCGTTTTTGCACACGTTAACTCAGACCCCGTCCCCTCCCTTCACCACTGTGTAAACACGCCCTGTGTCCGTTTTTAGTTGGGAGATTAAGTTCATTTGAATCCTGAGGGTCCCTAGGGTCCAACTAGCCCACTAGGTACCTCCAGTAAGTGCCACAGAGCTGCGTTGCAGAGAGGTGTAAAAAGTGGCATGGCCTGGACCACCTCTCTGCAATGCAGCTCAGTGGCGCTTACTGGAAGCACTTGGTGGGCTAGTTAGCCCCCAGGGGCCCTCAGTATTGAAGGGAAATTATATCCCCAATTTAAAACGTGCCATAGTGCGTGTTTGCACACGTCACCTCAGACCCCGTCCCCTCCCTTCACCACTGTGTAAACGCGCCCTGTGGCTGTTCTAAGTTGAGAGATTAAGTCCCCTTGAATCCAAGGGTCGCTAGGGTCAAACTAGACCACTAGGTACCTCCAGTAAGCGCCACAGAGCTGCGTTGCAGAGAGGTGTAAAAAGGGGCTTGGCCTCAGAACACCTGTGTGCAGCGCAGCTCCCTGGCGCATACTGGAGATGCCTGTTGGGCTAGTTGGCCTTCAGGGACCCTCAGTATTGAAGAGGAATTAATTCCCCAACTTACAACTCGCCAGGGGGCGCATTTGCAGAGTGCTGCAAGGAGGGGGCGTGGCCTCCAGCACGATGCCAGTCTTTTATTTATTTTAATTTTTTAAGAAGGGAGGCTGTGTGGTTCCCCTTCTTATTCTAATTTATTGGCCCTGATGACCCCATCCCCCAGGGCCTGTCTTCTAATTATATTTTTTTGACCCCAATCCCCAGGGCCGGCCACTGGTTTTTATTATTTTAAAAAAATATATATTTATAGACACACCTAGGACATGCTGGACAAACCGTACGTACCTATCACCATGACGATTTGCGTGATATTCATTAAAAGGCGACTATGCATACAATGAATCCACGTGGAATGTATTTACACCACTAGTGAAGCTCTGACATGTCTGATGCCCTACCGTGCCTAATTCCGGTAGACACCCTTGTCGTTTATTTATACAAACATGGGTAGCTATTGACGGGCACATTTAATACACATGCACACCAAGCCATTCAAAGGGGATTCGACAAAAATTCGACCAAATCTATGCAAGAAACCGCCCTCACGATTAATAAAACACACATCCACTGCCGGATGTGTAATACTTTTTATTTTACTCTCTGGAAAGGGGACGAACATCACTTGAGAGTCACAGCGCACTCCTGAAAGAGCCCAATGCTGTGTTACACCCACCATTGCCTGCTGAGTGCCACACACCTCTGTGTTGTATTCCACTAGCTAGTGCATATGCTATGACACTCTCTAGCCCATGTGCACTTTAACACCACCCCGTGAATATGTCATGCCACACTTGTCTTCGCACGGGTTATATTGCCCCATCTAACGTGCCTTCCTCGATGCCTATGTTATAACGCACAGTGCTATGCCATACATATTACAATCTGGGATCCATATCTTTGTCACAGTGCATATGCAACGTTACACTCCCCAGCACATATTTTATATTACAACTTTAGAGACTAGTTAGGTTACACAACACTGCCCTGTGCATATTACACTCCAAGGCGGATATCGCATAGCACGCGCTAGTGCCTGTGCTATCTCGCGCTCTCCAATGAATCTGTCATTGTGCACAATGTATTGCATATTATATTTCACGCCCGGTTCATCTTATATCACACTTTTTGGTGCATAGTTTATACCATACACTATATCTAGTTTTCATTTTCAATCGTGCTCTCAGGACTATGTTCTATATAACACTGTGTTCACCTACCCTTTTCACGGGCATTACATTTTGCGATAGGGGGTGGAGGGTCAGGGGGTGTTTCTGCCAAGTGAGCCCGGAGTCACAGTCACAAACGTCCTCTTCTTCCTGAATAAAAGTGAGATTATGCTGCATACTTGTTCATATTTTAAGTAGTTCGCACAGACACACGTTTTAAAAACAATAAAGTTCCTGATACCCACCTTCTCTGAACAGTTAGCTTGCTGCCCCATCCCCCTCCTCCCTATCCTCTGTTGTGTGAATCCATGGACTAGCCTCCTCCCTCCTGCCATGCATGGTCTGATGTGCTGCCACTGCCCTCAATTTAGAGTGATGTACCAGTCCACTCCTCCTGCCCTCCATTGCCCAATTCTATGTCCCATCATTGACCTCCTGCTTAAACTCTGTGCTTAGCTTGCTGCCCCTATTCTCCTTCCCCCTGCCCTTCGATGTCTTTGTGCATGCCCCTGCTCCATCCTTTTTGTCCACCATGTTCCATGGACCTGCCACTCCTATCTACTCTGGGTGTTCTGTTGAGCTGCCACTCCCCTCCCACCTGCCTAGCATTGTCAGATGACTGTAACCTGTCCCTGCCACCTCCACCCTGCCTGTCCACATGCCATGCCCCTATCCTCTTCCTCCTGTCCACATGGTCCATTGTACTGCCACACCCTTCTGCCCTCCCTGGTCTGTTGTGCTGCAACTGCTCCTCCTGCCTGCCACGTGCGGTCTGTTGTGAGGCCCTTTCCCCTGAACTGTCTTGTCTGTGCACAGGTCCTGACCCTCCCTTCTATCCTCCATTGTCCTTTGTGCATGCCCCTGCACCCTCCTTCTTGCCCATCATAGCCATTGTGCTGCCACTAACCCTCCCACTTGCCATGCATGGTCTTCTGGGCTGCCATGGCCCCTCTCACCTTCCCTGTGTGGTCAGTTAGCTGCCCCTGACCCCCTCCCACCTTCCCTCCATGGTCTGTGTGTATGCCATCACAGTCTCACTGTTGCTCTTCATGGTGTGTCTTGCTTCTAGTGCCCATCCTGCCTGACCTCCATGGCTATCTTGCTGCTCCTGCCCTGCCCCCTTGCCCCCAGCCCTCTGTTTACATGTGCAGACCCCTACTCCCTCCCTCCTGGCTTGTCTGTTCCATTGTAATGCCCCTGATCCATCCCTCCTGCCCTTTATTGTCGGTTATGCTGCAGCTTTCTCTCCTGTCGGTCCATTATGGTCAGCTAGCTACCATTGCCTCTTGCCCCTCTGTTCTCTGTTGTCCATGTGCATGGTCCTGTCCCCTCCCTCTTGCTTTCTATGGATTGTTGTGCTGCACTCCCGTCCCGCATGCCCTGTGTGGTGTATTGTGCTGCTGCAAACCCTGATGCCTGCCCTGTAGGGTCAGTTTGGTGCACCTCTCCATGTCCCTCCTGTCCATACTTGCGAACATTTTGAACTTGGTAAGAGGGAGATTTTGAAAAAAAGCTGGGGTATTGATTTTGAGTTACATTGAAAAAGAGGAGATTGTAGACAGGAGACAGGAGACAGATCAAATAAAGCCCATTTGACCTTAAAAACATTGGACGTTTCCTGGCTGAATCGGGTCTGTTGGCATGTATGGTTGTACTACCATTGCCTCTTCCTTCTGCCCACAATGGTCTATTACATTGCCACAGCCTCTCTTGCAAGTCCTGTATTGTTGGTTTGTTGCCCCTGCCCCCCTTTCCACTGCCCTCCATAGTCTGTTGTGCTGCCACGGCCTTTCCTGCCTGCTCAGTGTGGTTAAATTGTTGCCTTTGCACCCTCCTACCTGCCTTCAATTTTCAGAGTCCGTGCCCCTGGCCTCTGCCTCTCAACAGTATCCTAATGAACAACTAGATTGCTAACATTCTATATTTATTACAAAAGTGTGGAACGCCTGACGTCATCTTGATGTAATCAAAACTGTAATACCTAGAGCATTTCCTTTAGAAATTATGTATATGAGAGGGTCTTATTGGCATCAAAATTATGGTTAGTGCTCTAAAAGACTAAAATAAGGACATATTTTCTGAGTTTTCAAATAGCGACAAAGCACTTTTAAATTATTTGTTATCTTTATGTTTTTTTATCCAGTTGACCACTTGATTAAATGTTGTACTTAGGGGAGAGGATGTGGTGTTACTTCCAGAACTGCAGACTTTGCAACTGGGGACCAGGTTGGAGTTTCTGCTTCAGCTCGACATTCTGTGATTCTGGTCAAATCACTTAGTCTCCCCATGTCTACAACCAAAATGAATTTGTTCTTGTGTGATGTAACCAATGCTCATGTAAAGCACTACAATACCTGACAAGTCTGCACTATATAACACTGCAAAAACACAAAATAATAAGTGTTTTGCACACTTCTGTCATTGGGCTATATTTGGGCTACATCTGGGTGATTTTGGGCTACATTTGGGCTCTTTTGTCTCCGGTGGCCATTTTGGGAGATTTATTTGTTATGAAGTTTCCTAATTTCCTCATGTACTGCAGTCTCCTCAGTAGGAAATGCTTTCAGTTTTTTACTTTGATTCCCTCATGAAGGTATTCAGATATGTCACACATTTGCCATAAATTCTGAAAGTTAGCACTCTAGTTGCTCATTAGATCACTGTAGTAAAACTACTGTTCACCATGGAAGTCTGCTCCTGGTATTAAAAGTGCATGTTTCAGTCTGCATGTCAGAATTTTTGAGGATTTGAGAAGTCACTCAAAATGTGCCCTCATTTTCTTTCTTCAGCATTAATCATAATTTCTATGGCAAAATGAACCCCCTCATTGTGTTCCTTTTTACATTAAATGTTTTAAGTGTTACCAGTTTATTCCAATCAAGATGGCTTCAGGTGTGCCATACTTTTGTCATAATGAAGACAGTAAGCGCTCTAGTTGTTTTGAAGAACATTCTGGGACATTCTGTCATTGGGCTATATTTGGGCTACATCTGGGTGATATTTGGGCTACATTTGGGCTCTTTTGTCTCTAGTGGCCATCTTGGGAGACTTATTTGTTATGAAGTTTCCTAATTTCCTCATTTACTGCAGTCTCCTCAGTAGGAAATACTTTCAGTTTTTTACTTTGATTCCATCAAGAAGGCATTCAGATGTGTCAAACATTTGCCATAAATTCAGAATGGTAGCACTCTTTTTGCTCATTAGATCACTGTAGTAAAGCTACTGCTCACCAGGGAAAACTGCTGCTGGTATTGAAAGTGCATGTTTCAGTCTGCATGTCAGAATTGTTTAATGAAATAGAAGAGGATTTGAGAAGTCACTCAAAATGTGCCCTAATTTTTCTTTCTGCAGCACTAATCATACTTTTTATGGAAAAATGAACCCCCTCATTTTGTTCCTTTTTAAATTAAATGTTTTAAGAGTTACCACTTTAATCCAAGCAAGATGGCTTCAGGTGTGCCATACGTTTATCATAAGTAGGACTGTTAGCGCTCTAGTTGTTCTTTGGAACACTCTGGGAAGCTGCAGTAGAACACAAAGGAATCAACTGACAGTCTCTGCCCTTGTTGGATGTACATGTTTTACTGAGAATGTCAGACTTCATTCTCACATGACTGAGAAAGATAATGTGAATTTACAGAAAATATGCTCTCAGTTTAGCTTATAGATCACCTTCCAAACCTCTGTGGGAAAAGCATGAGAAAATATTTTTCTCTCAATCATGATATCCCAGCAGAAGGCTTTTTCACATGGTGAAATCACCTTAGAACATACCACAATTCCTAAAATGAGTATGGTACCATCAACAAATGATTTATAATGTCTCTAAAGTCTTAAAACCTTCTATTAACTGCAATGCTTTTTAATGAGGTGCTATCATGTATATTGGTCCCAAGATGGTTGCCAACACTTCTTGGATGAAGTGCTGACAGCCATTCAGATCTCAGGATGAGATGTGTGGTTAGGCTCCGCCCACATATATATATGATTTTACTTTTGATTTTCTCAGGAACTACTGAACAGATTGACACCAGACCTGCAAAAGGCACTTCCCTGACCTGAGGACTACCTCTCTGCCAAATTTCAAGTAATTCTGTTCAGCCGTTCGGGCTGTACCTTGGACTAAAGGTCCCTATGGAAAAATGCATGGGGAAAACGTGTTTTGGGACCCCCCTTTTTTCTCGGCCCCCGCTGGACGAATCACCCCGAGACTTTCAGGGTAGGAGCGGAGCGGAGCGCCCCACCTATTTTGAAAACTTTGCGAGGATTCGTCAACCGGCGCCAAAGTTATTCCAAATAGAATGTTGCGGATATCCTATGGAAACACGGTCCTAACTATATATATATGTATATATATATTCACTGAAAAAACCATAGGTTTCACACACGTTATAGTTAGGAATTAGCATTTAAAAAACCTTGCAAATTCAGTGAAAGAACCATAGGTTTCACACACGTTATAGTTAGCTGGACATTTCACTCGCAAAAAACCAATGAAATTTCCCCGTTATAGTTAGTTAAGCTAACTATAACTCGCGCGCCCGCAATGCACTGCTGATGACGTCACATATTGCATCACTCATGACATGGTCAGTGACATCACTCATGACATCACTGATGACATCTCAAATGACATCACTGATGACATCACTGATGACATCATCCAGTGAATGTGTGTTTTTCTGAAAATTAAATATGTTTTATATATGTATATCTCAAGGTCGATGGAAGAATAAATGAGTATATAAGTGTCTAAATGGATGATTTGTTTTTGAAAAATTGATTGTATTACTGACTGATTAAGTGTATCTTATTGAATACATGGCTAAGTGAGTAATGTTTAAATGTGTAAATACCTGTATCAGTCTCTCACTTTGTGTATAAGTGGCTGCATGGGTTGGTGAGCAGCTACATGAGTGTCTATATAGGTTATTAGTTGGTTTTTTGAGTATCAGTATGAGTGTCTGAGTGTCTGTATGGTTCGGTGGGGGGTATTACGTAGTGCATAAGTGCATGAATGAGTGACTCACTGTTTGTATGTGTTGAAGACAGTATATGTGCAGGACTGTATGGGTGGAAGAGTGTGTGTATGGGTGTGTTAGTGAGTGAATGGCTGTCTCAATAGTGTCTTTATGAGTAACTACATATGTTTTAAACTAGTATATGTGACTATTGGTGTATATAAGTGAGTGTATGTGAGAGTGAGAGATTGAAAGAGTTCCTGTATGAATAAGGATGTGTTTCTATAAGTGATTGTTTAAAAGACTAAGTATGTGTAAGTTTTTATAGAAGTAAGTGTGGTGGTGTGTGTATAACTGTATATGCAAATAAATGTATGTTTGATTCTTTATTAGCATGAGTAACTATGTGTGTGAGTAACTCTATGGATGAGAGGCATTGTGTTACAGGATGTATAAGTGTATGAGTACATATGATGTGTGAGTACACGAATGAGTGACTGTACAGGACTGTTGGTGAATGAGTGGATGTTTATGTGGATCTTAGAATTATTGAAGAGGTTGTTGTAATTGGTATTGGTATGTCCATTTTTTTGAAAATTTCAGTCTCTATTTTTGAATGTGTGTATCAAAGGTTATATTAGGGTGAGAGGAGGTCTACCACTCTATCACATGGATGATGTCATCAGTGATGTCATCAGTGATGTCATTTGAGATGTCATCAGTGATGTCATGAGTGATGTCACTGACCATGTCATGAGTGATGTAATATGTGACATCATCAGCAGTGCATTGCGGGCGCGCGAGTTATAGTTAGCTTAACTAACTATAACGGGGAAAATTTCATTGTTTTTTTACGAGTGAAATGTCCAGCTAACTATAACGTGTGTGAAACCTATGTTTTTTTCACTGAATTTGCAAGGTTTTTTAAATGCTAATTCCTAACTATAACGTGTGTGAAACCTATAGTTTTTTCAGTGAATTTGCAAGGTTTTTTAAATGCTAATTCCTAACTATAACATGTGTGAAACCTATGGTTTTTTCAGTGAATTTGCAAGGTTTTTTAAATGCTAATTTCTAACTATAACGTGTGTGAAACCCATGGTTTTTTCAGTGAATTTGTATGGTTTTTTAAATGCTAATTCTTACCTATAACATATGTGATTCCCATATTTTTTTTTATTGATTTTGTATGATTTTTTTATTATAAATTCTTATATTAAATGTGTTTTTTTTTTTTAAAAACAAGTTTTTTTTTAACTTTTTATTCTCTTAAAACACTATGGTTTTTTTAAAAAAAAATCTGCAATATATCAATTTTTCTCTTTTTTTTTTTACCAAACAGGTAAGATATATTAGTATAACATAGAAAATATTTTTTTTTTTTTTTTTTTTTTTTAGTGCGCGTACGGTAAGCGTACGGTTAGCGTACGGTTTACGCAATGTCCGTAATTTATCTACTCTGTTTGCGTATAGTTACGCAATTTGCATAGCTGCGCGTACTGTGCGTGGGGCGCATAGGCATGTACGCTACACGCGCACGTTACGCGGAAGTGTTGTGGGGTGACTGTTTTGCGCATGCGCGCGAGCGCTTGTCTTTTTTACGCGCATGCGTACTTTTACCGTAAGCGCACCGTAAGCGCACCGTAAGCGTAACGTACGCGCACGGTGGGTCATGTGATCATGAAACACAACTTTTGATTGGTTGAAACTACTTTCAGTTCTAGAACTCTCCTACACCACACCCATTCCCCTCATTTCTGCTTGTGATCCCTTAGGAGAAGGAGCTGACTTGTCTTTGTGATACGATGGCAGACCAGCACTCTTCTACTGAGAGTGAGGCTAGCAGCACCACCATCAGGCAGAGAAAGAGGAAACAGAAGAGCTCTTTCATATGGGAGTATTTCAGTTTTCCAGAGGGTGAGAAAAAAGTCAATGCTGCTTTGGTGACTTGCAAGCTGTGCCAGCGTGTACTTTCGAGAGGTAATCCCAACAAGAAGTATTCCTTCGGGAATCACACTATGTTGAGACACCTTGAGGATGTGCATCCTAGGACACATGCATGACATATTAGAGGCAACCCTTCAGTAAGTCGAGCAAGCACATCCACAGCAGCTCAGCCGAGTCCTTCTTCGGAAGCTCAGCTGAGCCCTTCATCTGTGGGGGCAGATTCACCTTTTTCTCATCCTCTGGAAACGAACCCTCGGTTTGGTAGGGTTACTATGCGGTGTTCATTTTGCCATGATCTAATTGTTCATAGGGAGACCAGTGTTCCCCTCATTAACAACAAAATAGACCAGCACAAATGTCCAACCAGCTAATGTTCCCATACTTCCTTTCCTCTGTCCCTGCATGAACACAACAGCTCTTTTAAGAGCCAACCTTACCTCTCAACTTTTTTTTATTTTTTCTTTAAAACTTTTTTTTTTTTTTTTTACCGTACGCGTATTTTTTTTTTTTTTTTAAAAAAACACTAAAAATCAATTACCACATCTCAAGATCCTTGAGGAATTAATAACTAAATACTAAAAATCTTTTTGAGATAAAGTGGAAGAAAGAGACCTTCTAATTTCTCAGTTACCTGTCCCACCCAACAATGTAATTTTTAATTAAAATGTAATTGAAATTACTTGAAAAAATGGTTGTTTTTTTTTGAAAATTTTCTTTCACAATCTGAAAAAAAAGAAAAAAGTATTAATATTTAATAAATCAATATATAACACAGTACACGTATTTACATATTTTTAACCAAAAATGTTTTGCCTTTTTTTTGCTGTTTTCAGAATATATTGCATTTCACTATAAATTGTGAAAGCAATTGCATTCATCATTTAACAGCGGGCAAAAAAAAAATAACAATCTCAAAGATTGTTTTAAAAAAGCCCACAATCTCTTTTTACTTAAACATAACATTATAGAAATGCATAATATTCTAAAAAAATATCATCTAATATCAATACTTATTTCTTTAAAATACCGTCTGACATTTTTGTTTCAGAAGTATAATCACAAAAATATATCTAAAATAACTCCACAATACATCTGGTTCCATTTCCTTTAGGCCAAATAGTAATTTTAAAATTCTTTTTTGATTAAATTTCCAATGGTAATCCAATAAAATTCTAAAGTTTAAATTGTACAGATCTCACCGATTCTCTGTAACATTTTGGTTTCCGAAAGATTAATTAATAATTAAATAAGTCCACAATACAATTGTTTACCTTTCCTCATGGCCAAATAGTAATTTTAAAAATCTTTTTTGAATAAATTTCCAATGACAATCCAATAACATTCCAAAATTTAAATTGTGCAGATGTTACCGATTTTGTCTAAATTTTTGGTTTTCCAAAGTTTCATTAAAAATTTAAAAAGTCCACATTACAATTGGTTACCTTTCCATTAGGCCAAATGATAATTTGAAAAATCATTTTTTTTTTAAATTCCAATGGTAATCCAATAAAATGGTAAAATTGTTTTGTACAGATCTTGCCAAGTCTCTCTAAAATTTAGGTTTCAGGAAGATTAGATAGGAATTTGCTAAATCAAAAGGCAAACGTTGCTTGAAAATCAATTGGGAATCATTACACAGTGTCCAGCCTTTTTCACATTTAAGATAAACTGTGTAATGTCCAGAAGTAACAGTAGGTCCTTCATGGAAAATTATTGCAACTGTTACAAAAGTTTTTCCTGAAATTGATAATTGCTGTCCTGTAAACTTCTTTATTAAAGTATCCAATTTTGAACCATCAGCTTTACATCGTTGCATCATTAAAATTACATATTGTCCGTATTCCTTTAAAATTAACGTTGAAAACATTTCAGATTGACACTCACCGCATTCCATGTTATGATTAGCATCTTTAACTAATTTAGCAAAAGTGACTGTTTTACTTTCTGGCAATGTTAAATAAATAAACCTTTCAGAATCAACATTAGAGCCACATGTATTGTAACAGTTTTCACAACTATGTTCCCATTTATAAGAGACACCAAACATATTTTCAATGGGAACCCCTTCTTCTTCCAGTACCTGAAGAAAAAACATCAAGAATTCCTGTGCGTCTTGCTGTACATTTTGAGAAAACTGTGTTCGTCCTGAACATACATCTAAAAGTTTTCTAATTTCAGTAGCACTTTCTATTTGAGTTTTATCATTACTCAGCTTTTGAAAAAGGAGACTCAACTCAGAACAGAATCTTTTTCTCTGATTTACTATTATCTGCTCTTGCACACTTTCCAGATAAAATGCAACATTCAGCACTACATTAGCGTAGCAGTTGACACCAGAGCTATTTTCAAAATGACATCCTACAACCTCTTCTTCATTTTCCTTTTTCTTTTTGCTTGCAATTACATCACTCCTCTTTTTTTTCCTCCTCTCTACATCTTCATTACAGATATTCTCATTTCTCCTTTTACGAGAAACCACACGTTTCTCCAACACAGGATACTGACCTAAATGAGGAGCATAGGTTCTTCTTAATCTATTATACTCCTTTACACAATTTGTATCAGCACTAACTTTTGAGTCATCAAAGTCTATCATGAATAAACCAGATAATGTTTTCACTCGTGACAAAGCTACATAAGCCATACCTTCTTTGAACACAGTTGAACCAATGTTCACAAAAGCACAATCTACAGTCAATCCTTGAGACTTGTGAATAGTTACAGCATATGCTAGCGAAAACGGAAACTGCTTCCTACGTACATATAAGTCTTTCACAAGCATGAAACGAACTGAACAACGACAAATGTTTTTAACTTCTTCTATCTTATCAAATTTTATTTTTAAACATTCAATTCCATCTTTTTTCTGATAATTAATAAAACCCACAACTCTTCCCATAGCTCCATTAACTAAACCTTTTTCAACATCCAAATTTCTCCTTAAAAATACTCTACAGTTCATGCAAACATATAGATTTTTTTCGAATCCAGCTGTTTTGGAAATGTTCTTCTCTAGTGAATCCAATTTATTTTTCAGTGTGCCTGTTAATGTGATAGTAATTCTTCCATCCTCAATTTTGTCCACTGCTTCCAATTTCCTGATATCTTCCTTTTCCAATTTTAAAAGCTCCTCATTGAATATTGAGCATTCACGTAGAGTTGGCATTAAGCAGATGACACTTTTCTTTTCTGCAATGTTCTTGTATATCTTTTCTGCAACTATTTCTTCCTTTGGAAATAAATTATGTAGCAGCCGACTCTGTAATGCTTTTTTGCCAACTTCTGTGAGTAGTCCAATTCTGAAATCTTTCAGAATACTTCCATATTCTTCATCGTTTGCTTGCCTCATATTAGTAGTAAGTTCCTTGTACTCAAAGAAGGACCAAATATTTGCATTACCGATGCTTCCCAATGACTTCTTTGTGTCTTCATGTGTCACAGTATTAAACACTGGTTGTCCTTTAACTGGAGTAAGTTGTAGAAGATCCCCAAAAACTATGACATGTTTTCCACCAAATAACACGTCATAGTCTGTCCTTAGAATTTGCTGCATTCTTAAATGCACAAAGGCAAGCATTAAGTTTGATACCATGCTCACCTCATCAATAATGAGAACTTGCATCTTCTTCAATACTCTTGAAACTTCCAAGCATGCTTCTCCAGTTAGCTTGTTGTATTGTATTTTGTTCTCATGCTCCACTGGTAACATTAGCAAACGATGTATGGTGATTCCTTTTATGTTATATGCTGCTAACCCAGTTGGAGCAGTAACCACACAAGACAAAGTAGAATCCGTTTTTTGCTGTAGGTAGCTTCTGATGACTTTTATTAGGAAACTTTTTCCAGTTCCAGCTTGTCCGCTTACATACATCCTGATTGGATGAAATGATGTGCATGAGCACTCTTTTTTTTCATGTAGAAATCCGTGAGCAATTTTGCTTCTGATCTCTTCATAAATTTGTTGCTGCTCTTCATTCAGTTGTCTTTCCAAATTTTGTAAGTCTATAAATTCTTCTTGAGCTTGATTCATAGCCGTTTCCACTTCATTCATGGCTATTGATGCTTCATTTTCAACGATTGGTTGTCCTAGGGGATCTTGACTGAGTGTTCCTGAACTTTGGCTGTCCTGAGAACCGTCTCTAGCTATTTCTGCTGCAATTGTAGTTTCCTGTTCAATTTCTTCATTTAACATTTGCAGATAAGTTGTGAATGTTCTGCATTGTATGCTGTCTTTGCAAGAATTAAATGAATCTTCATAGCTTTGAAATTCTCCCAGTGGTTCATCCTCTGTACGCCATGGTTTAAACAGCTGTAAAAGAGCCAAGTAGTAAAATTCCTTTTTGTCAGTAGTGTCGCAACTCAGCTTCCGGTGATTTATCAAACTTCCTTTTGTTTGCTTCACCAAACATCCTTCCTCACCAATGACTTTATATTTTCCATTGTTGATGTCTTCTGCGGCTTTCCGTGAATAAATGTAGTTCTGCAGCACTTCATAGAGACACATGTTCTCCAGATGATGACTTCTTTTTGGATAATATCTGTCCAACATGTTTGATTTCAAAATATCTGTACTTTCTGGGTCATTATCGGCCAAATATTCAATTTCTCCAACAGATTTCAGTACCCGATTTCTCATTGCTGCAAGGCCTAAACTGAACATTCGTAGGATCCAATTTCTTGATGCGATAACATCTTTAAACTGAAACTGTACAGCTTCTTACTGACAGTCTTCTCGTGAGAAATCTCTTCCCACATTTCTTTCAATTCAGTTTTTTCAGATTTAGTAATGTAAGACGTTACATATCGAGCAACAGCAATGGAATTGTCAGCTACATACTGTATATCCATGTTAGCATTCCACATGGATAAACTGACTGGGTTGTAGTCATTTATATTTTTTGATTCTTCTTTTCTTTTTAGGTTGTAGGTATTCTTAGGTGATTTTCTTGTGATAGTATGTCTCACAGATGACATAAAACTGTTTACTCTTCCATTTGAAAGAACAGGTCTAGGAAATCCAAATCGACATTTAGTGTAGTATTTATCTTTGCTCTTGTATTTCCGTCGACAGTATTTTCCACACCGATGACTTTGGAAACGTAAAACTTGCTCCTTTAACTTTTTCTCTTCTGTGCTTTTTGGTATAGCACATGTTGCATATTCTTCAATGTAAGATAACACTGCTTCATCAGTATCTGTTCCAAACTTTGGGGCATCCTTGATCCACAACAGCATATGAATATGAGGAGCACCTCTTGCCTGATACTCTTTTCTCCAAAAGAAATCCACTACTTCTCCAAGAGGTGGATTTTTTTTATTGCAGATGAAGGACATCATAGCCTCAAATCTATGATTGAAATATCTGCAAACATTAACCGGATCCAATGAGCACAGTTCTCCTGCTGTCTTGTATTCGATGTTTTTAATGTTTGAATTTGCCTCTCGTAGAAAATCCAGTAAATCATCCCAAGCGTACTCAGCACAGCTTAGGGTAAGGAACCATGTTGGTGTTCCTAAATTCCGTAACATGCATTTTAATTCACCATGGCGTCGGTACCAATATTCATTTGTCCCACGCTGACAAGCCATCAGATTGATCAGTTGTGTTTCCAAATGATCATCTCGGTGCTGCACTTTCTCCATAAAATCCTTAGCAGACACATTTTGTAAATGTACTCCACTTTTTAAAATGTGATTTACTGCATAAGATAGTGCAGACAAGTCGCTTTCAAATAAAAGATGGAAAAAATAAGGAATACTTTGTCGAAATCTGGGATCTTCTGCATATAGTCTTGTAGTCCGATACTCAGAAGCTGGAATCTGTTCTGGACGTTCATCGTATCGTCCTCCTTTTCCTTTAGGAAACAGCTGGGGAAAACATCGAGCTTCCAAGCTCTCCTCCCATACACTCACGGGAGTTCCTTTTGCTTTCTTCATCTGAAACAGATCAATATTGTCTCCCATAACTTCTTTTGAATGTAGAGGATGTATGCTAAAATGTTCATAAATTTCTTCTTCCTTTGACTTGTCCACTTTTTCAATTTGTCCAGTTGGTGTTTCTGTGTCTTCTTGTAAATCTTCTTCTTCTTCTTCTTCGATATAAATTGATTCATACCATTTGTTATTCCTTTTCAAATTCAAATTTGCTCTTTGTACTTTCCGTACATCTACCAGCTCCTGCCAAATCTTCTTATTCTTTGTAGGTACACCATTAACCAGAATAACTAATGGTTCAGTTTCCAAAGTATCTGCATCAATAGTTTCCATATTTTTTTTCAAATCCAAGGGCAAATACACCACTCTTCCTTTTAAACCTCTCAGTAAATCTGAAGGAGGTAATTTACCAGTTTTGGGCTCCATACGTACTATGGTCTGGAACGGATGAACACATTGAATAAGTATAGACTCATATGTATTTAATTCAGAAAGTTCGGCAGGAATAACATCCAATTCTAAATTATTATGTACAGCTCTGGTTGGCATTCTATTTTCCTCTAACTTGTTGTAACAGTATTTACAAATACGTTGATCTTCACCCAATTCAAAACAATTTTCAAGAAATATATATGTGGCAAAATCCTTTCTTTTTTTTTTTTTTTTTTTAATTTTTTTATTTGAGTACAGGCTGAAGGATATAGCATACATTAATACATGTATTTATTTTAACAATCAATAAATTAAAAAAGAGAAAGCAAACAAGACAAAAAAAAAGAAAAGAGATTAAAAAGCAATCCTGAACAGAGGGAAAAGATCTCACTATTCCATTAACGTACCCCAATTCTTTTTATATTTCATCAGAGAGCGTGTCCCCCTAAGATTAGCTAATGCTAGCTCCATCGAGTGAATCTCGGTTACCAGCACCCACCAATCCCACACAGTTGGTGGGTCAGGGCGGATCCAGGCTCTGGCCAGAGTTAATTTAGCACAGGACATAAGAATTGAGGCCAGAGCAGGCTGAGGGAGAGAAACAGGATATATATCTAATAGGACCGATGCAGCAGAAAATGGAGGCAACTGAATATGTTTAATTTCAAGAACCTTCTGAATATCCCTCCAGTAATCTGCAAAAGTGGGGCAGGAAAACAACATATGATCCAAGTCTACTGCGTGGGCAGAACATTTAGGGCATTTTGTACGATCATTTAAAGAATTATTAGAGGACCACCTAGAAATTAGTTTTGGAGTGTAATATAACATACAGCTCGTTCTGAGTTGTTATAACCTTAAACTTGAGGATCGTACATTTTCATTAATATTTGAAAAAGATCGTTCTATATCCTTTAGTGTAATATTAAAGCCTAGTAACCTGCTCCATTTGTCAGCTAGTTTGGAGCAGTCGTTTGATTTAAAATTAACTAAAAGGCTGTAGGTGTTACTAATTACAGATTTAGTTTCTGTGGAATATAAGTGGTTCCATATATCGCTATCAGAGTTTTCCACGAGATGTTTTTTATTGATCAGATAGTCATGCATCTGTCGATGTTTATATCGCATAGTTTCAGGGAGACCATAGAGCCGTTTTAAGGCGTTAAAATCTAGAAACCCTTGCGTGCCATATAGGTCCCCTAATACTCTGATGCCCAGCCTTGCCCAGCCGTTGTCGATTTGTTCGTAGAAAATTGCTGGAAGCCCAGGGTTACCCCATAGAGGTAATTTTGAGTGAAATAAACTGGTTTTACAGTAGGTTAGTATATTGTCCCAAATTTTTTTTAAGTCTCTTGCGGTCTTAAATTTGACTCTTTTAAAATAGTTGGGGTCATTGGCTCGTAGAAGAAACATATTTGAATCTTGTTTTAGCATAAAGGAATGAAAAAAAAGAGCGCCTCCTCTGTTTAGTAGAGAGCGTATGCGTAAAACAAATGTGGACCAAAAATATAACTTGAAATCAGGAAAATTAAGTCCACCGGTGTTCGTGCTATTTTTTAAAAGATTCACCGACCTTCTAGGTTTTTTGTAGCCCCAGATGAAACTGCTGAGTACCCCATCGAGTCTTTTAAAGAAGGCGTTGTTTAGGATTAGTGGAATAGAACGAAATAAGTATACAAATTTAGGCAGAACCTTCATTTTAATTAAATTAATTCTTCCGATTATATTCAGAGGAAGCCTATGCCATTTTTTAAGTGTAAGTATAGTAGATTTAATTAGTTCATTATAGTTTATATTATTAATATCTTGGAGTTTGGCAGTTAATTTGACTCCTAAGTAAGTTACATTTTTACGTATCTCAGGGACCGCGACAGCTGGTATGTAGTTAGCTATGATTTGAGTCTTTTGGATATTGAGCTTGTATCCGGAGACTGTCCCAAATTTCCCGGCCTCAAAAGCAATGCCACGCAGTGCCTCCACTATGTCTTGTGAGTAGACCGCGATGTCGTCGGCATATGCTGTTATTTTTAGCTCTTGTGTACCTGATCTAAAGGGAAGGATTTGAGTTTGAAGTTGAAGGGCGGACAAAAATGGTTCAAGCGTGAGAGCAAAAAGGAGGGGAGAGAGGGGGCATCCCTGACGGGTTCCACGTGAGATTGAAAAGTCTGTAGAGGTCAGACCCCCGTAACAGGTACAAGCCGTAGGGTTATCGTACAGAGCCTGTATACCTCGTAAGAATTGCCCCCCAAACCCCATTTTGGAAAGGACACACCAAAGGTAGTCCCATCCCACACGGTCAAAAGCCTTCTCGGCATCCAGTAAGATCATTCCGAGTGGGGTGGATTCTGTTTCTGCTACATCGAAAGCTGTAATAGCCGTGTTCACGTGTGTGGTTGTGTCCCTCCCGATTATGAACCCGTGTTGTTGGGGATTAATTATTTGGGGGAGAATAGGTGATATTCTTAAAGCCAAAATTTTTGCGAATATTTTGGCGTCGGTATTAATTAGGGATATAGGTCGGTATGAACCTCTCTCCTCCTTTGGTTTGTCTTTTTTTAGAAAGAAAATTATTTTTGCTTTATTCCCTGACTTTGGGGCTTTGCCATTATGCCCGACATATTGCATTACCTTCAACAGAAGGGGGGCCAGTTCGTCCAAACATGCCTTGTACAGTTCCAGAGGTATTGTATCTTCCCCCGCCGACTTCCCTGTCGGTAGTAGGTCTATTGCTTGGCATAATTCTGCCCTGGTGATGACATCCGAGAGTGATTCCATTCTTAAATCAGTCGGCAAATTTATTGAATATTTGTCCAGATAGTCCCGTATTGTTTCTAAATTCGGTGTGCTTTCTGGAGTATATAGAGTTCTATAGTAGTCTGCGAATTGTTCCACTATATCCGTCGGTTGACTATACATTTTGTTGCCATTGCCCCGAATGTTGGTAATCAGTGTACGAGCTCTATCCTCCGCAGCTTTATAGGCCAGGATTTTGCCGATTTTATCCCCACCTTCATATTGTGTTATTTTAAATTTATGGATATATGCGCTGCTCTTTTGAATAAATTTAGCTTTGGCTTTGTTTTTGAGTGAGGTAAGTTTAAGACCTATTTCTGTAAATGTTGGTGACTTTGATCGTAGTGCAGAAACCAACAATTCTTCTTGGGTCTTTATTTCGGAAACTATCTGGACACTTTTTTTTTTACGTTCGGAGTTTTGTCTAATCAAATATGCTTGAGTGAATCCCCTCATACTAGCCTTGCAGGTGTCCCAAACCGTGATACATATAGCTGTGTTGGTATTGATTTTCAAGAATTCCGTCAGATGTAATTTAAGCTGAGTCAAATATTGCACGTCTGTAACTAAATACCTAGGGAAGGAGAACGGTCTGGGCACGGGCCTCCTATGTGGTATAGCAATGACCAGGATTATAGCATTATGGTCTGATGAGATTCGGGGGCATATCTCCATAGTGCTATGTTTTAATAGGTTATCACTGGCCAGTGCCATATCCAATCTTGAACAAGATTTGTGAGGTGCGGAATAGTATGTGTATCCAGGTAGGTTTGGATTTAAATACCGCCAAGCATCTTTGATATTATGGATGCGGCATATTTCGAGAATAGAGGACCTAGTTTTATGCATCCTTTTAAAGCTACCGAGGCTGGTTGTGTCTATTTTATAATTCATGCTGCAGTTGAAATCACCCATAATAATGAGTTCTCCCTCCCAATCCAAAAGTTTAGTGCTCAGCTGATCAAAAATTATCGGTTCATCTGTGTTGGAGCCATAAACAACACATAGTACAAATTTATAGTTCTCATAACTAAACTGAGCGGCTGCCCATCTACCATTTTTGCAAGAAAAGGTCTGCAGTATATCGATTTTAAATCGTTTGTCTTTTAGAATCGCAACCCCTCTTATGGGATGATCAAGTGTGGAACACGCCACAGTATCATAGCCAAGTTGGTTAAGTATTTTTTTGTCCTTCCCAACAATGTGTGTTTCTGAAAGAAGGGCGATATGGGGATTATGCAGTTTTAGTTCTGCTGAGATCAGTAACCTTTTATTTCTGCTATTAAGCCCGGCTACATTCCAGGCCAAGAGCTTTATCTCATGCATTTGTAAGTAGTTGAGAACTTAACCGTATTACCGAATGACTTTACACACTCCCATTTGCTTATAACTATGGATTGAAATATTAAAACTAATATGTGTGAAATGAAATTTGTTCGATCAGCCTGTAAACATTTTTTTTGTGATTTTAACCCTCCCCAAAACCCCCCGCCCTCCCCTCCCCCATCCACCCAGGTTCCGCCCCCGATCCGGGGAAGAACCACCCTGGAGTTAAAGCTGCCACTGAAATGGGCAGCGCATGTAGCGGGTCTTCCAGAGGGGCCCCCCAGCTCCACCCTCCCGTGAGTGATAAGTCGGCATCTATAAGTTATATATCAACGCTAAGTCTTATCTGTGCCTGTACTGAAGCTAGAGATATATGCTTCCGCTTCCTTGATATCATTGAAGTAATGAGTGCGGCCGTTCTTGATAACCTTAAGGCAAGCCGGCTCCTGCAAGTATACCTGGCCACCGCTAGATTTGATGGGATCAATCAATTTGCGAAACTGCCAGCGTTTATTCATTGTTTCTTTGCTAAGATCAGATCGAACAAAGAAAGAAAGCTCGTCTAAAGTTATTGGGGCGTTAGGTCTTGCTCTCTGCCATACTGCTTGGCGAAGTAGAAAGTTTCCAAAACAGATTATGAAAGGACGTGGGTACTGATTATCCCTCTTTCTCATAGTCAGAGGGAGACGGTGCGCCCGTTGAATTTGAGAGTCCCAGTCCCAGTCTGCAAGGTCCGGAAAAGCTTTCTGCAGTAATCCAACAAGATAGGCCCTCGGGTCGGCTCCCTCACGACCCTCTGGTATCCCAAAGAGTCTCAGATTGGAGCGTCTTTGCCGATTCTCCAAATCTTCTATCTTTGAGGACAATATCTGCAGTTGAGTATCATGCTTCTCGACAGTAGTGGTTATGTTTGTATTTGATTCTTCGATCGCTACAACTCGTTCTTGGAGACCAACAATATCTTGAGATATCCCCTCCAATTTAACTGCAAGTTCTTCCAGCGAATTTCGCATTTTGTTGTTGTCTTCCCTCAGTTGGATATAATGTTCTTTAGCTTCGGCTCTTTGATCGTTCAGTAGCCGGAGAATAGTATCTACTGAGGAAGAGTCAGACAGCGCCTGGCCTTGTCCCTTTTTGGGGACATATACGGGGTCCGTTTGAGATAAATAAAGAGTACTTGCAACTGAGATAGGATCCTTGATAGGAGGGGGGAGAATATGACTTATTGGTGCAGGGGTTGTAGTAACAGTAGGCGGCAGGACTGTATCTGTACCCGTTGAGGGATTGGCCACGTATACTTGGGACAGTGGCGGTTCTTGTGAGATGGAGCCATCTGATGAAAAATTAAGCGAGACGTCATTTTCTGCTATTGATGTAGCGGGGTTATCTGGGGAGGGCAGAGTTTCTGTTGTGATAATAGGTTCGATCGTGCTTGCCCCTGACAGTCTTTGCGTCATGTTTTTTACTATGCTTTTGGCTTCCATCCATTTTCTTAATGGGCTTTTGTCCCCGCGTGTCTTCTTTAAGTTCTGAGTAGTGTTTGTAAGTGGTTGATTTAATATAGTGGTTTTAGATCCTTTTTTAGCCCGAAGCTTACTTTTAAATTTTCGGCCTCTTGCTACTCGAGGTTTTGTCTTAAGATCCGTATCCGTATCCGTATAATGGCCGTCCATTAGATTCTTGCCACCCTCGACTTCTGATTTGGTCTCATCTTCTGCTCCGTACGCAATATCCAGGCTCGCAGGAGAACCCAGCGCCGTGTCATCAGTGGGTTCAATGACAAGTGCATCTGCCCCGGATGTCCCTGTGTCTTGCGGGCTATCAATGAGCTCGATAGTGAATGGTGTGTCCGAGTTGACGGGGGAAACCCCCCCCAGAGAGAGCGATGTCGGGGCTAAGTTTGGATCAGCGTCGGGGGAGGAGATTTCTAGACCATCTGTTATGGCGGCCTCTGTGTGCGAGGGGGTAATACATGTAAAGTCTTCTATCTCTTGTTGTTGTTTTGCCCCGTGTGGGTTGCTAGTTTTAACCCCCTCCCCGCTATTCGTGGCGACATTCTTAGTTGTAGTCTCTAAATTTCGTGGAGAGCTGCTTATCTTGCCTCCTGACTGTGCTCCCCCGACCCCTCTTACCGGAGATTTCGTTATTTTTGTGATGGTTAAGCTTCCGTCCGGCCCTTTTCGGACTGATTCAGCTAGCAGGGTCGGCGGTCTCAGTATTTGTTTACTTGCACTCCCTTTCGCCTGTAAGAACTCCGTTTCAGCCTTTCTTGTCTCCAGAGGAGGGCGCCTGTTACTCTTTGACGCAGGTTCCTCGGTGCTGATTGAGCCGTTAGAGAGCTCAGCTGTTGATGTTCCATTCGTTCCGTTCGCTACGCTTGCTGCCATGAGTCTTGTCGGCTGTTTGTTGTGCCGCGTCGCTCTCTGTAAGTTCTTCTTCGGGGACATCCTCAGCTGCCAGGTGAGAGAAATGGTTATAGAGGCAGTATAAGTGCAGTTACTTGGCCGATCGCCTCCCGGGTACTCTGACAGTCCTCTTGAGATTTGCTGAAAGAGCCGAGTAACCCTCGGGGAGTTTTGCATTAGCGGTAGCAGTCGCCGGCTTCTTCCGCCTCAACCACCAGCGCTGTATCTTGCGTTAATGTATCCCGCTGCGAGTCTGGTTAGATTCTTCGAAGAGTCGTTAAGCCCACGAAAAGACGCCGACCATTAATATCATCATTATGCCTTTTTCGCCGGGGAGGGTAGAGCGGGGGGAGAATCCTCCGAACGAGCCGCTCAGCTCAGAGCCTCACTCCGCCATCTTGCTCCCTGAAATCAATCTCACATTTCTGTGGCAAAATCCTTCCACTTATAATTATCTTCATTTTCACTCTTTCTGTAAAGATCAACATTCCTAGTTTGTTTTCTATAATGAGTTCTGCGGCAACAAATACAAGTTATATTTGGTCTTTCATTAGAGATTATTGCAAATTTTGTTATGTGATCATTAAATGTTTTACTTACAGAGGGTTCTCCATTCTCTTCCACTTCTTCCTCATTTACTGTGTCCTTTTCTGCACTGTCTTGTTCAGGACCAAAGTAACAAAACTGAATTTCATCAATAACCTTCTCTACATCTGATACCGATCCACGGAACAGAGCCCTATTCAATTCATCTAACTTTATTGCTGGACTTTTAGCAAAATACAACCGTCTCACAAACTTTCTCATTTCAGTATGATGAACAGCCAGCATCCTAAAATGATGGAAAACACTATTACACACTTTTCTAGATAGACAAGCCAGAGAATGACCCTGCAAACCAGTATTCTCTCTCACTCTGCATGGATCTAGACTTTGAAGCACCTTAATCTTCTGTTTTACACTTTTTTACTATATTCTCTTAGAAACTCACGAAATTTATCAATAGATTCCTGACGCACAGTGCAAATACTACTACAATTCCAAGTGTACACTGGGGCTTTAGGACGTCTCCCCATAGCCTCATCCGCCATCACTTGTACCTCATCTCTTGGAACCATTATCTCCTTCTCCATTATGCAACCATTTTTCACTTCATAAGCACGACCTCTGGTGTCAACTGCATGCAGCAAACTATTACTTTGAAAATAACTCTCTTCATTAAAAAAAGGTTCACTACTTGAACTATGCATCCATTCTCCTAAAAACACTTTACAAAAGTTTGTTCTTTTCACTACTCTTTTCCTTTTGCTTTGTGATTTCAGTACATTAACCATTTTATCTAATGTACGCATCCTATTCAAAATTAAAATGAATAGTTTCCTTTTTAATTCTAATGCCTTTGCTGCAATGGCTTCAATTTCTTTTTTTCTCTTGTAATATTTTGCCTTTTTCTTATATTTCTTCACATCCTTTATCAAATTGGACATAACTCTTCTCTGAAACATTTTTCTACGTATCTCTTTAAACGCTGTTTTTCTGTTTAAGTTAATCTTTGTTATTGCAGAAGGTATATTTGCATTAACTAAATTCTCAATTTTTTCCTGTTCTTTTCTATTGAAAACATTCTTTCCAGTACAGACATTTTGTACATTTTTCCTTTTTTTGAAGATGTTCTTTAAAAAATCTTTTGTCTGCTTACCAGAAGACTTTCTCTTTTTCCCAACATGAGCATCTTCAACTAACTTAGGTCCTCCAGTTGTCTTCAAATATAGTTTTTTTTTGTGGTTTTTCCTGACTCTGTATTTTGTAGGCATCTTAAATTTTGTTCACTGCTCTTCAGCAATACCTGAAAAAAACTAAAAAAAATATTCCTTTTTTATATTTAAATATATTACTACATTTTTTATGATCTTTTCAAATCTTAAAATACTAAGTACCCCTTTCCTAGAAGTGAAAATCACAATAACACCTTCACAAATTAAATATCTAAAAACAATTCCTGTGTGCACACAGAGTCATGCTTTGAAATTAGGCAGAAAACGAAATTTCTTTGCCAATTGGAAAGCACACATTCTACTACTTTTTTGGCAAGTGATAAGTACTTTTACAGTCTGACACATTTTGAATCCACTTTTCAGATTCTGATAAAAGCACATGTCCAAACTGCTTTTTGAGACCAGTACCATGTGTAACCTGGGTGACTGACTACACTCCAGCAAGGGCAACCAGCCTTAGTGATGCTGAATGTATTTGCATTACTGACTGCAACCTCAAACCCAACTCGGTTGTGAATACTGTGCATGATTCCACAGGATAAGCAGCTGGGTGTGTGCTAAGAGTCTGCTTCTGCATAAAAAAATAGCTCCCCCTTTCCATCTAATGCAAATGTAAAATCACCAGAGCAATACCAAACAGATTTCTGAGACCAGCAACATGTGTAACCTGGGTGACTGACTACACTCCAGCAAGGGCAACCAGCCTTACTGATGCTCAATGTATTTGCATTACTGACTGCAACCTCAAACCCTAAAAGTATTCCTCATTTATACCACTACACCTTAATTTATGGTGAAAACATAGTCCATATTATTTTACATGTTTGTATTTGCATTACTAAGTGCAACCTCAAACCCCACTCGGTTGTGAATACTGTGCATAATTCCACAGGATAAGCAGCTGGGTGTGTGCTAAGAGTCTGCTTCTGCATAAAAAAATAGCTCCCCCTTTCCTACTAATGCAACTGTAAAATTACCAGAGTAGTACGCAATAAATCTCTGCCTATAATTCCTCTTTGCACACAGAGTCATGTTTTCATATTAGTCTGAAAACGTAATTTCTTTGCCAATTTGAAACCACACTTACTACTCTTTTTTTTGGCAAGTGATAAATACTTTTACAGTCTGACACATTTTAAATCCACTTTTCAGATTCTTAAAAAAGCACATGTCCAAACTGCTTTTTCAGACCAGCAACATGTGTAACCTGGGTGACTGAGTACACTCCAGCAAGGGCAACCAGCCTTAGTGATGCTGAATGTATTTGCATTACTGACTGCAATCTCAAACCCCACTCGGTTGTGAATACTGTGCATGATTCTACAGGATAAGCAGCTGGCTGTGTGCTAAGAGTCTGCTTCTGCACAAAAAAATAGCTCCCCCTTTACATCTAATGCAAATGTAAAATCACCAGAGCAATACGCAATAAATATCTGCCTGTAATTCCTCTTGGCACACAGAGTCATGTTTTCATATTAGTCAAAAAACAAAATTTCTTTGCCAATTTGAAAGCACACTTACTACTCTTTATTTTGGCAAATGATAAGTACTTTTACAGTCTGACACATTATGAATCCACTTTTCAGATTCTTAAAAAAGCACATGTCCAAACAACATTTTCAGACCAGCAACATGTGTAACCTGGGTGACTGAGTACACTCCAGCAAGGGCAACCAGCCTTAGTGAAGCTGAATGTATTTGCATTACTGACTGCAACCTCAAACCCCACTCGGTTGTGAATACTGTGCATGATTCCACAGGATAAGCAGCTGGTTGTGTGCTAAGATTCTGCTTCTGCATAAAAAAATAACACCCCCTTTCCATCTAATGCAAATGTAAAATCACCAGAGCAATACCAAACAGCTTTCTGAGACCAGCAACATGTGTAACCTGGGTGACTGACTACACTCCAGCAAGGGCAACCAACATTAGTGATGCTGAATGTATTTGCATTACTAAGTGCAACCTCAAACCCCACTCGGTTGTGAATACTGTGCATGATTCCACAGGATAAGCAGCTGGGTGTGTGCTAAAAGTCTGCTTCTGCATAAAAAAATAGCTCCCCCTTTACATCTAATGCAAATGTTAAATCACCAGAGCATAACGCAATAAATCTCTGCCTGTAATTCCTCTTTGCACACAGAGTCATGTTTTCATATTAGTCTGAAAACGTAATTTCTTTGCCAATTTGAAACTACACTTACTACTCTTTTTTTTGGCAAGTGATAAATACTTTTACAGTCTGACACATTTTAAATTCACTTTTCAGATTCTTAAAAAAGCACATGTCCAAACAACATTTTCAGACCAGCAACATTTGTAACCTGGGTGACTGAGTACACTCCAGCAAGGGCAACCAGCCTTAGTGATGCTGAATGTATTTGCATTACTGAGTGCAACCTCAAACCCCACTCGGTTGTGAATACTGTGCATGATTCCACAGGATAAGCAGCTGGGTGTGTGCTAAGAGTCTGCTTCTGCATAAAAAAAAAGCTCCCCCTTTACATCTAATGCAAATGTAAAATCACCAGAGCAATACGCAATAAATCTCTGCCTGTAATTCCTATTTGCACACAGAGTCATGTTTTCATATTAGTCTGAAAACGTAATTTCTTTGCCAATTTGAAACCACACTTACTACTCTTTTTTTTGGCAAGTGATAAATACTTTTACAGTCTGACACATTTTAAATCCACTTTTCAGATTCTTAAAAAAGCACATGTCCAAACAACATTTTCAGACCAGCAACATGTGAAACCTGGGTGACTGAGTACACTCCAGCAAGGGCAACCAGCCTTAGTGATGCTGAATGTATTTGCATTACTGACTGCAACCTCAAACCCCACTCGGTTGTGAATACTGTGCATGATTCCACAGGATAAGCAGCTGGCTGTGTGCTAAGAGTCTGCTTCTGCACAAAAAAATAGCTCCCCCTTTACATCTAATGCAAATGTAAAATCACCAGAGCAATAGGCAATAAATCTCTGCCTGTAATTCCTATTTGCACACAGAGTCATGTTTTCATATTAGTCACAAAACGAAATTTCTTTGCCAATTTGAAAGCACACTTACTACTCTTTTTTTTGGCAAGTGATAAGTACTTTTACAGTGTGACACATTTTGAATCCACTTTTCAGATTCTGATAAAAGCACATGTCCAAACTGCTTTTTGAGACCAGCACCATGTGTAACCTGGGTGACTGACTACACTCCAGCAAGGGCAACCAGCCTTAGTGATGCTGAATGTATTTGCATTACTGACTGCAACCTCAAACCCAACTCGGTTGTGAATACTGTGCATGATTCCACAGGATAAGCAGCTGGGTGTGTGCTAAGAGTCTGCTTCTGCATAAAAAAATAGCTCCCCCTTTCCATCTAATGCAAATGTAAAATCACCAGAGCAATACCAAACAGATTTCTGAGACCAGCAACATGTGTAACCTGGGTGACTGACTACACTCCAGCAAGGGCAACCAGCCTTACTGATGCTCAATGTATTTGCATTACTGACTGCAACCTCAAACCCTAAAAGTATTCCTCATTTATACCACTACACCTTAATTTATGGTGAAAACATAGTCCATATTATTTTACATGTTTGTATTTGCATTACTAAGTGCAACCTCAAACCCCACTCAGTTGTGAATACTGTGCATAATTCCACAGGATAAGCAGCTGGGTGTGTGCTAAGAGTCTGCTTCTGCATAAAAAAATAGCTCCCCCTTTCCTACTAATGCAACTGTAAAATTACCAGAGTAGTACGCAATAAATCTCTGCCTATAATTCCTCTTTGCACACAGAGTCATGTTTTCATATTAGTCTGAAAACGTAATTTCTTTGCCAATTTGAAACCACACTTACTACTCTTTTTTTTGGCAAGTGATAAATACTTTTACAGTCTGACACATTTTAAATCCACTTTTCAGATTCTTAAAAAAGCACATGTCCAAACTGCTTTTTCAGACCAGCAACATGTGTAACCTGGGTGACTGAGTACACTCTAGCAAGGGCAACCAGCCTTAGTGATGCTGAATGTATTTGCATTACTGACTGCAATCTCAAACCCCACTCGGTTGTGAATACTGTGCATGATTCCACAGGATAAGCAGCTGGCTGTGTGCTAAGAGTCTGCTTCTGCACAAAAAAATAGCTCCCCCTTTACATCTAATGCAAATGTAAAATCACCAGAGCAATACGCAATAAATCTCTGCCTGTAATTCCTCTTTGCACACAGAGTCATGTTTTCATATTAGTCAAAAAACAAAATTTCTTTGCCAATTTGAAAGCACACTTACTACTCTTTATTTTGGCAAATGATAAGTACTTTTACAGTCTGACACATTATGAATCCACTTTTCAGATTCTTAAAAAAGCACATGTCCAAACAACATTTTCAGACCAGCAACATGTGTAACCTGGGTGACTGAGTACACTCCAGCAAGGGCAACCAGCCTTAGTGAAGCTGAATGTATTTGCATTACTGACTGCAACCTCAAACCCCACTCGGTTGTGAATACTGTGCATGATTCCACAGGATAAGCAGCTGGTTGTGTGATAAGATTCTGCTTCTGCATAAAAAAATAACACCCCCTTTCCATCTAATGCAAATGTAAAATCACCAGAGCAATACCAAACAGCTTTCTGAGACCAGCAACATGTGTAACCTGGGTGACTGACTACACTCCAGCAAGGGCAACCAGCATTAGTGATGCTGAATGTATTTGCATTACTAAGTGCAACCTCAAACCCCACTCGGTTGTGAATACTGTGCATGATTCCACAGGATAAGCAGCTGGGTGTGTGCTAAAAGTCTGCTTCTGCATAAAAAAATAGCTCCCCCTTTACATCTAATGCAAATGTTAAATCACCAGAGCATAACGCAATAAATCTCTGCCTGTAATTCCTCTTTGCACACAGAGTCATGTTTTCATATTAGTCTGAAAACGTAATTTCTTTGCCAATTTGAAACTACACTTACTACTCTTTTTTTTGGCAAGTGATAAATACTTTTACAGTCTGACACATTTTAAATTCACTTTTCAGATTCTTAAAAAAGCACATGTCCAAACAACATTTTCAGACCAGCAACATGTGTAACCTGGGTGACTGAGTACACTCCAGCAAGGGCAACCAGCCTTAGTGATGCTGAATGTATTTGCATTACTGACTGCAACCTCAAACCCCACTCGGTTGTGAATACTGTGCATGATTCCACAGGATAAGCAGCTGGCTGTGTGCTAAGAGTCTGCTTCTGCACAAAAAAATAGCTCCCCCTTTACATCTAATGCAAATGTAAAATCACCAGAGCAATACGCAATAAATCTCTGCCTGTAATTCCTATTTGCACACAGAGTCATGTTTTCATATTAGTCACAAAACGAAATTTCTTTGCCAATTTGAAAGCACACTTACTACTCTTTTTTTTGGCAAGTGATAAGTACTTTTACAGACTGACACATTATGAATCCACTTTTCAGATTCTTAAAAAAGCACATGTCCAAACAACATTTTCAGACCAGCAACATGTGTAACCTGGGTGACTGACTACACTCCAGCAAGGGCAACCAGCCTTAGTGATGCTGAATGTATTTGCATTACTGACTGAAACCTCAAACCCCACTCGGTTGTGAATACTATACATGATTCCACAGGATATGCAGCTGGCTGTGTGCTAAGAGTCTGCTTCTGCAGAAAAAAATACCTCCCCCTTTCCATCTAATGCAAATGTAAAATCACCAGAGCAATACCAAACAGCTTTCTGAGACCAGCAACATGTGTAGCCTGGGTGACTGACTACACTCCAGCAAGGGCAACCAGCCTTACTGATGCTGAATGTATTTGCATTACTGAGTGCAACCTCAAACCCTTAAAGTATTCCTTATTTATACCAGTACACCTTAATTTATCGTGAAAACATAGTCCATATTATTATACATGTTCCTCACATTTAAATTTCTCCCAAAACAGAAAATGATAAACACAACTTCAACAAAAGGAATTCCAATTCTATTATTCATTTCTTAATTTACCATATACATCCCCTCTCAAACTCTAAACTCACCTTTAAAATTAGTTAGCTGTGAAAGAAATGTGGCACTCAAACAGCAGATTATCAGAGCCAGGATCTCTGTTCTGTACACCTCTCTCCTCTCAGCAGAACCAGATAATGGCAATGTTTCCCTCTCTTTTTCCACACATATACATGTTAATTTCAAATCTCAGTGCTTCCCCCTTTTTTTCAAATGTAATCACACATTTCTATTGGTTGAAAACCAACCCTTTTCAAAAAGTACCCTTCCCCCAACTTGACTTCTGCCTAGTACCCTTCCCCCAACTTGACTTCTGCCTGCTACCATAGCAACAGCTCATGGAACACTGCTGTGTGGTGTCAGGTCAGAAGTTCAGCAGACAATGTTTCATTTTCAAAGTGCAAGAGTGCTTGACTTTTCAAACCTAACAGCAAATCCATAGTACTGTTCTTTGGTAACACATTTTTCTGTACCAATACAAAACATGCTTCTATAAATTTACACATACAGCCTAGTTTTTATTGTAGAATGGTATGAAACAGCCAATCAGTTTAAAAAAAAAATATATATATGTATGCCTCCATTTCCAAACTGTCTTTCATTTCTTTTTACCATTCTACTGAATTACACCTCCTGAGTGCATCCAGTTCTCCTTTGAAGATGTTCACAGTGTGGATTGTAGGGCACAGCTATGTCTTCTGGAGTGAAAAGTATGCAGAGAAAACAGGTATGGTGAGAGACCTTGCTTTGCCAAATGTAGACATTAAATGGATTGGTCAGAGAGGGTTAAAGTGGCACCAATTGATGCCATTGGTGAAATCCTTCATGCAAATCCAACACCCTGACCTCATAATAGTGCACTGTGGTGGCAATGACCTAGGCACTTTGACTGGGGTAGGTCTGGAAATGCTTATGAAGGAGACCTTTGCACAACTGTTTTCACTTTTCCCTAAAACTGCCTTTGTGTTTTCTAACATATGCCAAAGGCAAAAATGGAACTGGTCCAATCATTTCTGTCCACAGATTGACAAAGCAAGAAAGCACGTCAACAAATCTGTTTCTGCTTTCCTCCGAGACTATGGTATGGGTTCCATTTACCACAACAACTTGCGTTACGACATGCAAGACATTTATAGAGGAGATGGTGTACACTTCAATGATGAAGGGAACAGAGTCTTCCTCTTGAACCTGAGACTCTGCATCGGTACTTACTTGTAGGTACCACTAAAAAATCACTTCATAAATACAACGGCTCTTTTTAGAGCCCCCCAATATCTAAACACTTAAATCTGCATTTCATTTCTTTTTTTCTCTTTTTTCTACCGTACGCGTACGGTAAGCTTACCGTAAGCTTACCGTACGCGTACCCTGCGATTTTTTTTAAAATTAATAAATGGTTTTTTTGTACTTTTCTGTCCTTCTTTGACCCCCTTTCAAATGTTATGGGGTCTGTAACTCTATTCCTTGCCCCCTTTTCAAGTTATCACCCTTTTTTTTCTGAGTGAAACACACAAAATGGCGGCCGCCGCTTCCTGGTTTCGACCGATTCGAATGTTTACTAAGATCTAACAGCCAATCAGAATCGCGCTCGCGCATGTCACCGTACGCGTACGGTAAGCGCAACGTAAGCGCACCGTAAGCGCACCGTAAGCTGGCTCAGATATATATATTGATTTAAAGGCTATTTTCTCAGAATCTACTGAACAGATTTACACCAAACGTACAAAAGGCACTTCCTTGACCTGAGGACTACCTCTCTGCCAAATTTCATTTAACTCTGTTCAGCCGTTCGGGCTGTAGCTGTGTCTAAAGGTCCTATGGAAAAATGCATGGGAAAAACGCGTTTTGGGTCCCCCCTTTTATCTCAGCCCCCGCTTGACGAATCCCCCCGAGACTTTCAGGGTAGGAGCGGAGCGTAGCGCCCCACCTATTTTGAAAATTTCGCGAGGATTCGTCGACCGGCGCCAAAGTTATTCAAAATAGAATGTTGCGGTTTTCCTATGGTAAGAGGGTCCTAACTATAACTACCTACTGGCGACCGCCAGTAGGTAATATATATTTATATATATATACATATATATATTCACTGAAAAAACCATAGGTTTCAGGGGTGTTATAGTTAGCTGGACTTTTCACTTGTACAAAACCATTGAAATTCCCCCGTTATAGTTAGTTCAGCTAACTATAACTCGCGCGCCCGCAATGCACTGCTGATGACGTCACATATTACATCACTCATGACATGGTCAGTGACATCACTCATGACATCACTGATGACATCTCAAATGACATCACTGATGACATCACTGATGACATCATCCAGTGAATGTGTGTTTTTCTGAAAATTAAATATGTTTTATATATGTAGATCTCAAGGTCGATGGAAGAATAAATGGGTATATAAGTCTCTAAATGGATGATTTGTTTTTGAAAAATTGATTGTGTAACTGACTGATTAAGTGTATCATAGTGAATACATGGCTTAGTGAGTAATGTTTAAATATGTAAATATCTGTATCAGTCTCTCACTTTGTGTATAAGTGGCTGCATGGGTTGGTGAGTAGCTACATGGGTGTCTATATAGGTTATTAGTTGGTTTTTTGAGTATCAGTCTGAGTGTCTGCATGGTTCGGTGGGGGGTATTACGTAGTGCATAGGTGCATGAATGAGTGACTCACTGTTTGTATGTGTTGAACACAGCATGTGTGCAGGACTGTATGGGTGGATGAGTGTGTGTATGGGTGTGTTAGTGAGTGAATGACTGTCTCAATAGTGTCTTTATGAGTAACTACATATGTTTTAAACTAGTATATGTGACTATTGGTGTATATATGTGAGTATATGTGAGAGTGAGAGATTTAAAGAGTTCCTGTATGAATAAGTATGTGTTTCTATAAGTGATTGTTTGAAAGAATAAGTATGTGTAAGTTTCCGTAGAAGTAAGTATGGTGGTGTGTGTATAACTGTATATGCAAGTAAATGTATGTTTGATTCTTTATCAGCATGAGTGACTGTGTGTGAGTAACTCTATGGATGAGTGGCATTGTGTAACAGGATGTATAGGTGTATGAGTACATATGATGAGTGAGTACATGTATGAGTGACTGTATAGGACTGTTGGTGAATGAGTGGATGTGTATGTGGATCTTAGAATTACTGAAGAGGTTGTTGTAACTGGTATTGGTATGTTCATTGTTTTGAAAATTTTAGTCTCTATTTTTGAATGTGTGTATTAAAGGTTATATTAGGGTGAGAGGAGGTCTGCCACTCTATCACAAGGATGATGTCATCAGTGATGTCATCAGTGATGTCATTTGAGATGTCATCAGTGATGTCATGAGTGATGTCACTGACCATGTCATGAGTGATGTAATATGTGACGTCATCAGCAGTGCATTGCGGGCGCGCGAGTTATAGTTAGCTGAACTAACTATAACGGGGGAATTTCAATGGTTTTGTACAAGTGAAAAGTCCAGCTAACTATAACACCCCTGAAACCTATGGTTTTTTCAGTGAATTTCTGAGGTTTTTTAAATGCTAATTCCTAACTATAACGTGCCTGAAACCTATGGTTTTTTCTGTGAATTTCAAAGGTTTTTTAAATGCTAATTTCTAACTATGCCTACAGAGATAGGACATGTGAAGAAAGAAGAAAAAATGCACAGAAAGAAACAAAAGAAGTGCAGAAAGAAGCAACAGAAGTCCTCAAATACGAAGATAAGTGCAGGAAGAAGGATAACGTGCAGAAAGAACAAAAAGAAGAGCAGAAAGAAGCCTTGTTGCAAAATCATCCTGTACCCTCAACTTTTTCAGACGGATACTGGTGGTAACTGAGTCTGACTAACCAGTCCTAGAGCCAGTGCTATGTTAAAAGACACTTAGAATACAGTGAAAACACCTACATACACTAGGGAACATTATGCGTTGGGGTCCCCCTGTGATTAGCATGACCTCCTCTGTAAGCCCCTAGTATATAATAGGGCATGGAGATTAAAACTACCTCTTAAAACAGGCCACAGGGCGTTTTTGCACACGTTAACTCGGGCCCCGTCCCCTCCATTCACCACTGTGTAAACACGCCCTGTGTCCATTTTTAGTTGGGAGATTAAGTTCATTTGAATCCTGAGGGTCCCTAGGGTCCAACTAGCCCACTAGGTACCTCCAGTAAGTGCCACAGAGCTGTGTTGCAGAGAGGTTTAAAAAGTGGCACGGCCTGGACCACCTCTCTGCAATGCAGCTCAGTGGCGCTTACTGGAAGCACTTGGTGGGCTAGTTAGCCCCCAGGGGCCCTCAGTATTGAAGGGAAATTATATCCCCAATTTAAAACGTGCCATAGTGCGTGTTTGCACACGTCACCTCAGGCCCCGTCCCCTCCCTTCACCACTGTGTAAACGCGCCCTGTGGCTGTTCTAAGTTGAGAGATTAAGTCCCCTTGAATCCTAAGGGTCCCTAGGGTCAAACTAGACCACTAGGTACCTCCAGTAAGCGCCACAGAGCTGCGTTGCAGAGAGGTGTAAAAAGGGGCTTGGCCTCAGAACACCTGGCTGCAGCGCAGCTCCCTGGCGCATACTGGAGATGCCTGTTGGGGGCGCGTTTGCAGAGTGCTGCACGGAGGGGGCATGGCCTCCGGCACGATGCCAGTCTTTTATTTATTTTAGTTTTTTAAGAAGGGGGGCTGTTTGGTTCCCCTTCTTATTCTAATTTACTGGCCCTGATGACCCCATCCCCCAGGGCCAGTCTCCTAATTATATTTTTTTGACCCCAATCCCCAGGGCCGGCCACTGTTTTTTATTATTTTTAAAAAATATATATTTATAGACACACCTAGGACATGCTGGACAAACCGTACGTACCTATCACCATGACGATTTGCGTGATATTCATTAAAAGGCGAACATGCATGCAATGAATCCACGTGGAATGTATTTACACCACTAGTGAAGCTCTGACATGTCTGATGCCCTACCGTGCCTAATCCTGGTAGACACCCTTGTCGTTTATTTATACAAACATGGGTAGCTATTGACGGACACATTTAATACACATGCACACCAAGCCATTCAAAGGGGATTCGACAAAAATTCGACCAAAACTATGCAAGAAACCCCCCTCACGGTTAATAAAACACACATCCACTGCTGGATGTGTAATACTTTTTATTTTACTCTCTGGAAAGGGGACGAACATCACTTGAGTCACAGCGTGCTCCTGACAGAGCCCAATGCTGTGTTACACCCACCATTGCCTGCCGAGTGCCACACACCTCTGTGTTGTATTCCACTAGCTAGTGCATATGCTATGACACTCTCTAGCCCATGTGCACTGTAACACCACCCCGTGAATATGTCATGCCACACTTTTCTTCGCACGGGTTATATTGCCCCATCTAACGTACCTTTCTCGATGCCTATGTTATAACGCACAGTGCTATGCCATACATATTACAATCTGGGATCCATATCTTTGTCACAGTGCATATGCAACGCTACACTCCCCAGCACATATTTTATATTGCAACTTTAGAGACTAGTTAGGTTACACAACACTGCCCTGTGCATATTACACTCCAAGGCGCATATTGCATAGCACGCGCTAGTGCCTGTGCTATCTCGCGCTCTCCAATGAATCTGTCATTGCGCACAATGTATTGCATATTATATTTCACGCCCGGTTCATCTTATATCACACTTTTTGGTGCATAGTTTATACCATACACTATATCTAGTTTTCATTTTCAATCGTGCTCTCAGGACTATGTTCTATATAACACTATGTTCACCTACCCTTTTCACGGGCATTACATTTTGCGATAGGGGGTGGAGGGTCAGGGGGTGTTTCTGCCAAGTGAGCCCGGAGTCACAGTCACAGACGTCCTCTTCTTCCTGATAAAAAGTGAGATTATGCTGCATACTTGTTCATATTTTAAGTAGTTCGCACAGACACAATGTTTTAAAAACAATAAAGTTCCTAATACCCGCCTTCTCTGAACAGTTAGCTTGCTGCCCCATCCCCTTCCTCCCTATCCTCTGTTGTGTGAATCCATGGACTAGCCTCCTCCCTCCTGCCATGCATGGTCTGATGTGCTGCCACTGCCCTCAATTTAGTATGATGTACCAGTCCACTCCTCCTGCCCTCCATTGCCCAATTCTATGCCCCATCATTGACCTCCTGCTTAAACTTTGTGCTTAGCTTGCTGCCCCTATTCTCCTTCCCCCTGCCCTCCGATGTCTTTGTGCATGCCCCTGCTCCATCCTTTTTGCCCACCATGTCCCATGGACCTGCCACTCCTATCTACTCTGAGTGTTCTGTTGAGCTGCCACTCCCCTCCCACCTGCCTAGCATTGTCAGATGACTGTAACCTGTCCCTGCCACCTCCACCCTGCCTGTCCACATGCCATGCCCCTATCCTCTTCCTCCTGTCCTACATGGTCCATTGTACTGCCACACCCTTCTGCCCTCCCTGGTCTGTTGTGCTGCAACTGCTCCTCCTGCCTGCCCCGTGTGGTCTGTTGTGAGGTCCCTTCCCCTGAACTTTCTTGTCTGTGCACAGGTCGTGACCCTCCCTTCTATCCTCCATCGTCCTTTGTGCATGCCCCTCCACCCTCCTTCTTGCCCATCATAGCCATTGTGCTGCCACTAACCCTCCCACTTGCCATGCATGGTCTTCTGTGCTGCCATGGCCCCTCCCACCTTCCCCGTGTGGTCAGTTAGCTGCCCCTGACCCCCTCCCACCTTCCCTCCATGGTCTGTGTGTATGCCATCACAGTCTCACTGTTGCTCTTCATGGTGTGTCTTGCTTCTAGTGCCCATCCTGCCTGACCTCCATGGCTATCTTGCTGCTCCTGCCCTGCCCCCTTGCCCCCAGCCCTACTCCCTCCCTCCCTCCTGGCTTGTCTGTTCCATTGTAATGCCCCTGATCCGTCCCTCCTGCCCTTTATGGTCTGTTATGCTGCAGCTTTCTCTCCTGACTGTCCATTATGGTCAGCTAGCTACCATTGCCTCTTGCCCCTCTGTTCTCTGTTGTCCATGTGCATGGTCCTGTCCCCTCCCTCTTGCTTTCTATGGATTGTTGTGCTGCACTCCCGTCCTGCATGCCCTGTGTGGTGTATTGTGCTGCTGCAAACCCTGATGCCTGCCCTGCAGGGTCAGTTTGGTGCACCTCTCCATGTCCCTCCTGTCCTCTGTTATCCAAGTCCATGTCCCTATCCCATTTCCTTCCATGATCCAATGTACCATACTTGCGAACATTTTGAACTTGGTAAGAGGGAGATTTTGAAAAAAAACTGGGGTATTGATTTTCCCCTTTGAGTTACATTGAAAAAGAGGATATTGTAGACAGGAGACAGATCAAATAAAGCCCATTTGAGCTTAAAAACATTGGACGTTTCCTGGCTGAATCGGGTCTGTTGGCATGTATGGTTGTACTACCATTGCCTCTTCCTTCTGCCCACAATGGTCTATTACATTGCCACAGCCTTGAAGGAGGGTAGATTTTGTATCACAGGGGGCCCCTGGCCCGTTCTGTCCACACCTGAAGTATGAGACCCTTGTCCTTGCCCTGCCAGCTGCATTTGTAGGCCGTATTAAATTGACCAGCGGGTCCTGTGTTGCTATATAATTATCCTGAGACATCCTTACCACTCAGCCAGCATAAAACCCCTGTGTAGGCCCTTCTGTTCAATATGTAGGCCTCTTTGTTAAATTGACCATAGCTCTGCAATTTTAGTGTATAGCAGTCTGAAGGCAGGTCTGCGAGGCCTTCTGATCCAAACTAGTAGCCCCCACCCTACCCGAGTGCTCCGTGCTCGGTATCAAAGTTCAACATCCCCCTGAAGCTGTCGACATACAGTAGGCTGCATCCTGGACTGGTACTTGCTTCCTGGGCAGGTTTCCCGCTTTTAAGGAAGTGGCAACCGCAGAGCGTCAAGTTAGGAGAACTGAGGAGATTTTATACATGAATATAGTGAATTCCCGTACAATACCCATTATTTTCTGCTTGCTCTATGGAACTTACGATAAGCGATTGGCCTGAGAGACTGACCTTTTCACCCAGTCCATTGTCAGCATTAAGTGGGTAAATGACGAAATGTCTGGTAAAATCTGCAGACGAAGCTTTTGGGTAGCATACGTAGGTAGATGTAGCGTGCAAAGGAGCCCACAAAATGATATAAAAAGGGAGCACCCACAGATATCGACGGACTACCTCGCCGTCTGTATGTAGGTTAACAGGCAGTGCAGGTTTTCCCCAAGAGCTGGGAGCTCTTGTCTTCCTTTGCTTAAAATGTCTTGCTCTGCTTTGCTTGAAGTATCTTATTCTATTTTACCTATATGAAATGTCATGTTATGTTTAACCATTGTTCTCTTTACTTTTGCATTTAAAAGATTTTGTATTGTAATTGCAGGAATGCTTGCTCTAAGAGTAAAAGTGAGTGTTCCTAGGTAACATTTTCCTTGGTGTAACTTGTTTCCCATGATGCATTTATAGATGTGTTTTCTCTCTCTCTCTGTCAGTACATTAATTGAGATACAGAGAATATTATGACAGCTGTATGATTATCTGGATTCTGTATTTTGTACTTTATGTCTCTATTCTGCGGTTTCTTTGAAGTTGCATCTTCTCATTAAACTGCCATTGTATTCTGCCTCCAATTCCATGTCTCATATGTCTGTTTTCTTCATTTTTGGAGCAAGCGTTCCTAGGCACCCCGGCTCAAATTAAGGTGCCCCTTTTGTCCCTGACTCACTCTCCTGCTCAGTTCTGTGGTGGCTCCCGGGGATCTGGGGACCGCCCCTAGCTTTCTTGACCCATAATAGATCTTCCCTCCAACAGCCTCTTTTGCAAGTCCTGTATTGTTGGTTTGTTGGCCCTGCCCCCCTTTCCACTGCCCTCCATAGTCTGTTGTGCTTCCACGGCCCTTCCTGCCTGCTCAGTGTGGTTAAATTGTTGCCTTTGCACCCTCCTACCTGCCTTCAATTTTCAGAGTCCGTGCCCCTGGCCTCTGCCTCTCAACAGTATCCTAATGAACAACTAGATTGCTAACATTCTATATTTATTACAAAAGTGTGGAACGCCTGACATCATCTTGATGTAATCAAAACTGTAATACCTAGAGCATTTCCTTTAGAAATTACATATATGAGAGGGTCTTATTGGCATCAAAATTATGGTTAGTGCTCTAAAAGACTAAAATAAGGACATATTTTCTGAGTTTTCAAATAGCGACAAAGCACTTTTAAATTATTTGTTATCTTTATGTTTTTTTATCTAGTTGACCACTTGATTAAATGTTGCACTTAGGGGAGAGGATGTGGTGTTATTTCCAGAACTGCAGACTTTGCAACTGGGGAACCAGGTTGAAGTTTCTGCTTCAGCTCGACATTCTGTGATTCTGGTCAAATCACTTAGTCTCCCCATGTCTACAACCAAAATGAATTTGTTCTTGTGTGATGTAACCAATGCTCATGTAAAGCACTCCAATACCTGACAAGTCTGCACTATATAACACTGCAAAAACACAACATAATATATATATATATTACCTACTGGCGGTCGCCAGTAGGTAGTTATAGTTAGGACCCTGTTTCCATAGGAAATCCGCAACATTCTATTTGGAATAACTTTGGCGCCGGTCGACGAATCCTCGCGAAATTTTCAAAATAGGTGGGGCGCTACGCTCCGCTCCTACCCTGAAAGTCTCGGGGGGATTCGTCAAGCAGGGGCCGAGAAAAAAGGGGGGTCCCAAAACGCGTTTTCCCCATGCATTTTTCCATAGGACCTTTAGACACAGCTACAGCCCGAACGGCTGAACAGAATTACTTGAAATTTGGCAGAGAGGTAGCCATAAGGTCAAGGAAGTGCCTTTTGCAGGTCTGGTGTAAATCTGTTCAGTATTTCCTGAGAAAATAGCATTTAAAAGCATATATATATGTGGGCGGAGCCTAACCACACATCTCATCCTGAGATCTGATTGGCTGTCAGCACTTCATCCAAGAAGTGTTGGCAGCCATCTTGGGACCAATATACATGATAGCACCTCATTAAAAAGCATTGCAGTTAATAGAAGGTTTTAAGACTTTAGTTACATTATAAATCATTTGTTGATGGTACCATACTCATTTTAGGAATTGTGGTATGTTCTAAGGTGATTTCACCATGTGAAAAAGCCTTCTGCTGGGATATCATGATTGAGAGAAAAATATTTTCTCATGCTTTTACCACAGAGGTTTGGAAGGTGATCTATAGGCTAAACTGAGAGCTTATTTTCTGTAAATTCACATTATCTTTCTCAGTCATGTGAGAATGAAGTCTGACATTCTCAGTAAAACATGTACATCCAACAAGGGCAGAGACTGTCAGTTGATTCCTTTGTGTTCTACTGCAGCTTCCCAGAGTGTTCCAAAGAACTACTAGAGCGCTAACAGTCCTACTTATGATAAACGTATGGCACACCTGAAGCCATCTTGCTTGGATTAAAGTGGTAACTCTTAAAACATTTAATTTAAAAAGGAACAAAATGAGGGGGTTCATTTTTCCATAAAAAGTATGATTAGTGCTGCAGAAAGAAAAATTAGGGCACATTTTGAGTGACTTCTCAAATCCTCTTCTATTTCATTAAAAAATTCTGACATGCAGACTGAAACATGCACTTTCAATACCAGCAGCAGTTTTCCCTGGTGAGCAGTAGCTTTACTACAGTGATCTAATGAGCAAAAAGAGTGCTAACATTCTGAATTTATGGCAAATGTGTGACACATCTGAATGCCTTCTTGATGGAATCAAAGTAAAAAACTGAAAGTATTTCCTACTGAGGAGACTGCAGTAAATGAGGAAATTAGGAAACTTCATAACAAATAAGTCTCCCAAGATGGCCACCAGAGACAAAAGAGCCCAAATGTAGCCCAAATATCACCCAGATGTAGCCCAAGTATAGCCCAATGACAGAATGTCCCAGAATGTTCTTAAAAACAACTAGAGCGCTTACTGTCTTCATTATGACAAACGTATGGCACACGTGAAGCCATCTTGATTGGAATAAACTGGTAACACTTAAAACATTTAATTTAAAAAGGAACACAATGAGGAGGTTCATTTTGCCATAGAAATTATGATTAATGCTGAAGAAAGAAAATGAGGGCACATTTTGAGTGACTTCTCAAATCCTCTTCTATTTCATTAAAAAATTCTGACATGCAGACTGAAACATGCACTTTTAATACCAGGAGCAGACTTCCATGGTGCAGTAGTTTTACTACAGTGATCTAATGAGCAACTAGAGTGCTAACATTCAGAATTTATGGCAAATGTGTGACATATCTGAATACCTTCATGATGGAATCAAAGTAAAAAACTGAAAGCATTTCCTACTGAGGAGACTGCAGTACATGAGGAAATTAGGAAACTTCATAACAAAGAAATCTCCCAAGATGGCCACCGGAGACAAAAGAGCCCAAATGTAGCCCAAAATCACCCAGATGTAGCCCAAATATAGCCCAATGACAGAAGTGTGCAAAACACTTATTATGTTGTGTTTTTGCAGTGTTATATAGTGCAGACTTGTCAGGTATTGGAGTGCTTTACATGAGCATTGGTTACATCACACAAGAACAAATTCATTTTGGTTGTAGACATGGGGAGACTAAGTGATTTGACCAGAATCACAGAATGTCGAGCTGAAGCAGAAACTTCAACCTGGTTCCCCAGTTGCAAAGTCTGCAGTTCTGGAAGTAACACCACATCCTCTCCCCTAAGTGCAACATTTAATCAAGTGGTCAACTGGATAAAAAAACATAAAGATAACAAATAATTTAAAAGTGCTTTGTCGCTATTTGAAAACTCAGAAAATATGTCCTTATTTTAGTCTTTTAGAGCACTAACCATAATTTTGATGCCAATAAGACCCTCTCATATATGTAATTTCTAAAGGAAATGCTCTAGATATTACAGTTTTGATTACATCAAGATGATGTCAGGCGTTCCACACTTTTGTAATAAATATAGAATGTTAGCAATCTAGTTGTTCATTAGGATACTGTTGAGAGGCAGAGGCCAGGGGCACGGACTCTGAAAATTGAAGGCAGGTAGGAGGGTGCAAAGGCAACAATTTAACCACACTGAGCAGGCAGGAAGGGCCGTGGAAGCACAACAGACTATGGAGGGCAGTGGAAAGGGGGGCAGGGGCAACAAACCAACAATACAGGACTTGCAAGAGAGGCTGTTGGAGGGAAGATCTATTACGGGTCAAGGAAGCTAGGGGCGGTCCCCAGATCCCCGGGAGCCACCACAGAACTGAGCAGGAGAGTGAGTCAGGGACAAAAGGGGCACCTTAATTTGAGCCGGGGTGCCTAGGAACGCTTGCTCCAAAAATGAAGAAAACAGACATATGAGACATGGAATTGGAGGCAGAATACAATGGCAGTTTAATGAGAAGATGCAACTTCAAAGAAACCGCAGAATAGAGACATAAAGTACAAAATACAGAATCCAGATAATCATACAGCTGTCATAATATTCTCTGTATCTCAATTAATGTACTGACAGAGAGAGAGAGAAAACACATCTATAAATGCATCATGAGAAACAAGTTACACCAAGGAAAATGTTACCTAGGAACACTCACGTTTACTCTTAGAGCAAGCATTCCTGCAATTACAATACAAAATCTTTTAAATGCAAAAGTAAAGAGAACAATGGTTAAACATAACATGACATTTCATATAGGTAAAATAGAATAAGATACTTCAAGCAAAGCAGAGCAAGACATTTTAAGCAAAGGAAGACAAGAGCTCCCAGCTCTTGGGGAAAACCTGCACTGCCTGTTAACCTACATACAGACGGCGAGGTAGTCCGTCGATATCTGTGGGTGCTCCCTTTTTATATCATTTTGTGGGCTCCTTTGCACGCTACATCTACCTACGTATGCTACCCAAAAGCTTCGTCTGCAGATTTTACCAGACATTTCGTCATTTACCCACTTAATGCTGACAATGGACTGGGTGAAAAGGTCAGTCTCTCAGGCCAATCGCTTATCGTAAGTTCCATAGAGCAAGCAGAAAATAATGGGTATTGTACGGGAATTCACTATATTCATGTATAAAATCTCCTCAGTTCTCCTAACTTGACGCTCTGCGGTTGCCACTTCCTTAAAAGCGGGAAACCTGCCCAGGAAGCAAGTACCAGTCCAGGATGCAGCCTACTGTATGTCGACAGCTTCAGGGGGATGTTGAACTTTGATACCGAGCACGGAGCACTCGGGTAGGGTGGGGGCTACTAGTTTGGATCAGAAGGCCTCGCAGACCTGCCTTCAGACTGCTATACACTAAAATTGCAGAGCTATGGTCAATTTAACAAAGAGGCCTACATATTGAACAGAAGGGCCTACACAGGGGTTTTATGCTGGCTGAGTGGTAAGGATGTCTCAGGATAATTATATAGCAACACAGGACCCGCTGGTCAATTTAATACGGACTAGAAATGCAGCTGGCAGGGCAAGGACAAGGGTCTCATACTTCAGGTGTGGACAGAACGGGCCAGGGGCCCCCTGTGATACAAAATCTACCCTCCTTCAAGGCTGTGGCAATGTAATAGACCATTGTGGGCAGAAGGAAGAGGCAATGGTAGTACAACCATACATGCCAACAGACCCGATTCAGCCAGGAAACGTCCAATGTTTTTAAGCTCAAATGGGCTTTATTTGATCTGTCTCCTGTCTACAATATCCTCTTTTTCAATGTAACTCAAAGGGGAAAATCAATACCCCAGTTTTTTTTCAAAATCTCCCTCTTACCAAGTTCAAAATGTTCGCAAGTATGGTACATTGGATCATGGAAGGAAATGGGATAGGGACATGGACTTGGATAACAGAGGACAGGAGGGACATGGAGAGGTGCACCAAACTGACCCTGCAGGGCAGGCATCAGGGTTTGCAGCAGCACAATACACCACACAGGGCATGCAGGACGGGAGTGCAGCACAACAATCCATAGAAAGCAAGAGGGAGGGGACAGGACCATGCACATGGACAACAGAGAACAGAGGGGCAAGAGGCAATGGTAGCTAGCTGACCATAATGGACAGACAGGAGAGAAAGCTGCAGCATAACAGACCATAAAGGGCAGGAGGGACGGATCAGGGGCATTCCAATGGAACAGACAAGCCAGGAGGGAGGGAGTAGGGCTGGGGGCAAGGGGGCAGGGCAGGAGCAGCAAGATAGCCATGGAGGTCAGGCAGGATGGGCACTAGAAGCAAGACACACCATGAAGAGCAACAGTGAGACTGTGATGGCATACACACAGACCATGGAGGGAAGGTGGGAGGGGGTCAGGGGCAGCTAACTGACCACACGGGGAAGGTGGGAGGGGCCATGGCAGCACAGAAGACCATGCATGGCAAGTGGGAGGGTTAGTGGCAGCACAATGGCTATGATGGGCAAGAAGGAGGGTGGAGGGGCATGCACAAAGGACGATGGAGGATAGAAGGGAGGGTCACGACCTGTGCACAGACAAGAAAGTTCAGGGGAAGGGACCTCACAACAGACCACACGGGGCAGGCAGGAGGAGCAGTTGCAGCACAACAGACCAGGGAGGGCAGAAGGGTGTGGCAGTACAATGGACCATGTAGGACAGGAGGAAGAGGATAGGGGCATGGCATGTGGACAGGCAGGGTGGAGGTGGCAGGGACAGGTTACAGTCATTTGACAATGCTAGGCAGGTAGGAGGGGAGTGGCAGCTCAACAGAACACTCAGAGTAGATAGGAGTGGCAGGTCCATGGGACATGGTGGGCAAAAAGGATGGAGCAGGGGCATGCACAAAGACATCGGAGGGCAGGGGGAAGGAGAATAGGGGCAGCAAGCTAAGCACAGAGTTTAAGCAGGAGGTCAATGATGGGGCATAGAATTGGGCAATGGAGGGCAGGAGGAGTGGACTGGTACATCATACTAAATTGAGGGCAGTGGCAGCACATCAGACCATGCATGGCAGGAGGGAGGAGGCTAGTCCATGGATTCACACAACAGAGGATAGGGAGGAAGGGGATGGGGCAGCAAGCTAACTGTTCAGAGAAGGCGGGTATTAGGAACTTTATTGTTTTTAAAACATTGTGTCTGTGCGAACTACTTAAAATATGAACAAGTATGCAGCATAATCTCACTTTTATTCAGGAAGAAGAGGACGTTTGTGACTGTGACTCCGGGCTCACTTGGCAGAAACACCCCCTGACCCTCCACCTCCTATCGCAAAATGTAATGCCCGTGAAAAGGGTAGGTGAACACAGTGTTATATAGAACATAGTCCTGAGAGCACTATTGAAAATGAAAACTAGATATAGTGTATGGTATAAACTATGCACCAAAAAGTGTGATATAAGATGAACCGGGCGTGAAATATAATATGCAATACATTGTGCGCAATGACAGATTCATTGGAGAGCGCGAGATAGCACAGGCACTAGCGTGTGCTATGCGATATGCGCCTTGGAGTGTAATATGCACAGGGCAGTGTTGTGTAACCTAACTAGTCTCTAAAGTTGTAATATAAAATATGTGCTGGGGAGTGTAACGTTGCATATGCACTGTGACAAAGATATGGATCCCAGATTGTAATATGTATGGCATAGCACTGTGCGTTATAACATAGGCATCGAGAAAAGCACGTTAGATGGGGCAATATAACCCGTGCAAAGACAAGTGTGGCATGACATATTCACGGGGTGGTGTTACAGTGCACATGGGCTAGAGAGTGTCATAGCATATGCACTAGCTAGTGGAATACAACACAGAGGTGTGTGGCACTCGGCAGGCAATGGTGGGTGTAACACAGCATTGGGCTCTGTCAGGAGCACGCTGTGACTCTCAAGTGATGTTCGTCCCCTTTCCAGAGAGTAAAACAAAAAGTATTACACATCCGGCAGTGGATGTGTGTTTTATTAACTGTGAGGGGGGTTTCTTGCATAGTTTTGGTCGAATTTTTGTCGAATCCCCTTTGAATGGCTTGGTGTGCATGTGTATTAAATGTGCCCGTCAATAGCTACCCATGTTTGTATAAATAAACGACAAGGGTGTCTACCAGGATTAGGCACGGTAGGGCATCAGACATGTCAGAGCTTCACTAGTGGTGTAAATACATTCCACGTGGATTCATTGCATGCATAGTCGCCTTTTAATGAATATCACGCAAATCGTCATGGTGATAGGTACGTACGGTTTGTCCAGCATGTCCTAGGTGTGTCTATAAATATATATTTTTTAAAAATAATAAAAAACAGTGGCCGGCCCTGGGGATTGGGGTCAAAAAAATATAATTAGGAGACTGGCCCTGGGGGATGGGGTCATCAGGGCCAATAAATTAGAATAAGAAGGGGAACCAAACAGCCCCCCTTCTTAAAAAACTAAAATAAATAAAAGACTGGCATCGTGCCGGAGGCCATGCCCCCTCCGTGCAGCACTCTGCAAACGCGCCCCCAACAGGCATCTCCAGTATGCGCCAGGGAGCTGCGCTGCAGCCAGGTGTTCTGAGGCCAAGCCCCTTTTTACACCTCTCTGCAACGCAGCTCTGTGGCGCTTACTGGAGGTACCTAGTGGTCTAGTTTGACCCTAGGGACCCTTAGGATTCAAGGGGACTTAATCTCTCAACTTAGAACAGCCACAGGGCGCGTTTACACAGTGGTGAAGGGAGGGGACGGGGCCTGAGGTGACGTGTGCAAACACGCACTATGGCACGTTTTAAATTGGGGATATAATTTCCCTTCAATACTGAGGGCCCCTGGGGGCTAACTAGCCCACCAAGTGCTTCCAGTAAGCGCCACTGAGCTGCATTGCAGAGAGGTGGTCCAGGCCGTGCCACTTTGTACACCTCTCTGCAACGCAGCTCTGTGGCACTTACTGGAGGTACCTAGTGGGCTAGTTGGACCCTAGGGACCCTCAGGATTCAAATGAACTTAATCTCCTAACTAAAAATGGACACAGGGTGTGTTTACACAGTGGTGAATGGAGGGGACGGGGCCTGAGTTAACGTGTGCAAAAACGCCCTGTGGCCTGTTTTAAGAGGTAGTTTTAATCCCCATGCCCTATTATATACTAGGGGCTTACAGAGGAGGTCATGCTAATCACAGGGGGACCCCAACGCATAATGTTCCCTAGTGTATGTAGGTGTTTTCACTGTATTCTAAGTGTCTTTTAACATAGCACTGGCTCTAGGACTGGTTAGTCAGACTCAGTTACCACCAGTATCCGTCTGAAAAAGTTGAAGGTACAGGATGATTTTGCAACAAGGCTTCTTTCTGCTCTTCTTTTTGTTCTTTCTGCACGTTATCCTTCTTCCTGCACTTATCTTCGTATTTGAGGACTTCTGTTGCTTCTTTCTGCACTTCTTTTGTTTCTTTCTGTGCATTTTTTCTTCTTTCTTCACATGTCCTATCTCTGTAGGCATAGTTAGAAATTAGCATTTAAAAAACCTTTGAAATTCACAGAAAAAACCATAGGTTTCAGGCACGTTATAGTTAGGAATTAGCATTTAAAAAACCTCAGAAATTCACTGAAAAAACCATAGGTTTCAGGGGTGTTATAGTTAGCTGGACTTTTCACTTGTACAAAACCATTGAAATTCCCCCGTTATAGTTAGTTCAGCTAACTATAACTCGCGCGCCCGCAATGCACTGCTGATGACGTCACATATTACATCACTCATGACATGGTCAGTGACATCACTCATGACATCACTGATGACATCTCAAATGACATCACTGATGACATCACTGATGACATCATCCTTGTGATAGAGTGGCAGACCTCCTCTCACCCTAATATAACCTTTGATACACACATTCAAAAATAGAGACTAAAATTTTCAAAACAATGGACATACCAATACCAGTTACAACAACCTATTCAGTAATTCTAAGATCCACATACACATCCACTCATTCACCAACAGTCCTATACAGTCACTCATACATGTACTCACTCATCATATGTACTCATACACCTATACATCCTGTTACACAATGCCACTCATCCATAGAGTTACTCACACACATAGTCACTCATGCTAATAAAGAATCAAACATACATTTACTTGCATATACAGTTATACACACACCACCATACTTACTTCTACGGAAACTTACACATACTTAGTCTTTTAAACAATCACTTAAAGAAACACATACTTATTCATACAGGAACTCTTTCAATCTCTCACTCTCACATATACTCACATATATACACCAATAGTCACATATACTAGTTTAAAACATATGTAGTTACTCATAAAGACACTATTGAGACAGTCATTCACTCACTAACACACCCATACACACACTCATCCACCCATACAGTCCTGCACACATGCTGTGTTCAACCCATACAAACAGTGAGTCACTCATTCATGCACCTATGCACTACGTAATACCCCCCACCGAACCATGCAGACACTCAGACTGATACTCAAAAAACCAACTAATAACCTATATAGACACCCATGTAGCTACTCACCAACCCATGCAGCCACTTATACACAAAGTGAGAGACTGATACAGATATTTACATATTTAAACATTACTCACTAAGCCATGTATTCACTATGATACACTTAATCAGTCAGTTACACAATCAATTTTTCAAAAACAAATCATCCATTTAGACACTTATATACCCATTTATTCTTCCATCGACCTTGAGATATACATATATAAAACATATTTAATTTTCAGAAAAACACACATTCACTGGATGATGTCATCAGTGATGTCATCAGTGATGTCATTTGAGATGTCATCAGTGATGTCATGAGTGATGTCACTGACCATGTCATGAGTGATGTAATATGTGACATCATCAGCAGTGCATTGCGGGCGCGCGAGTTATAGTTAGCTGAACTAACTATAACGGGGGAATTTCAATGGTTTTGTACAAGTGAAAAGTCCAGCTAACTATAACACCCCTGAAACCTATGGTTTTTTCAGTGAATTTCTGAGGTTTTTTAAATGCTAATTCCTAACTATAACGTGCCTGAAACCTATGGTTTTTTCTGTGAATATATATATATATATATATATATATATATATATATCATTGAAAAAACCATAGGTTTCACACACGTTATAGTTAGGAATTAGCATTTAAAAAACCTTGCAAATTCACTGAAAAAACCATAGGTTTCACACATGTTATAGTTAGCGGAAATTTTACTGATAAAAAACCAGTGAAATTCCCCCGTTATAGTTAGCGCAGGCAACTATAACTCACGCGACTGCAATCCTCTGCTGATGCTAATACTGTATTTAGACACTTATTTGCCCATGTCTTCTTCCATACATTTTTAGCTATACATATATTACAAATATATTTTTTTCATAAAGACACATATGTCATCAGCAGAAGATTGCAGTCGCGTGAGTTATAGTTGCCTGCGCTAACTATAACGGGGGAATTTCACTGGTTTTTTATCAGTAAAATTTCCGCTAACTATAACATGTGTGAAACCTATGGTTTTTTCAGTGAATTTGCAAGGTTTTTTAAATGCTAATTCCTAACTATAACGTGTGTGAAACCTATGGTTTTTTCAATGAATTAGTACGGTTTTTTAAATGCTAACTTTTTTTCCCTTATAATAAGCCCTGTACATTTGGTGGCCTTCGGCCACCAAAAGCACAGGGGGTGGGGTAAGTGTGGATAGTGTTTTTTGCCCTTAACATAAGCCCTGTGCTTTTGGTGGCCTTTGGCCACCAAAAGCACAGGGGGTGGGGTAAGTGTGGATAGTGTTTTTTTTATTTTAATTTTTTTACCGTACGCTTACGGTAAGCGTACGGTAAGCGTACCCCGCGAAATTGCCGAAAAAAAAATAAAACCGTTTTTGCACTTGGGGGATGTTTGGGGACTCCCTCAACATGACTATGTGGGAGGGAGTTGTCAAAACAGCCCCTTTACATATTTTTGGGCTTGATATTTTAAAAATCACTCTCAGTGCGAGAGACAAAATGGCGGCCGCCGCTTCCTGGTTTCGGCCGATTCGAATGTTTACTAAGATCTAAGAGCCAATCAGAATCGCGCTCGCGCACGCCACCGTACGCTTACCGTAAGCGTACGGTAAGCGTACCGTAAGCTGGCTCAGATATATATATTGATTTAAAGGCTATTTTCTCAGAATCTACTGAACAGATTTACACCAAACCTACAAAAGGCACTTCCTTGACCTAGGGACTACCTCTCTGCCAAATTTTGAGTAATTCTGTTCAGCCGTTCGGGCTGTAGCTCGTTCTAAAGGTCCTATGGAAAAATGCATGGGAAAAACGCGTTTTGGGACCCCCCTTTTATCTCAGCCCCCGCTTGACGGATCCCCCCGAGACTTTCAGGGTAGGAGCGGAGCGTAGCGCCCCACCTATTTTGAAAAATTTGCGAGGATTCGTCGACCGGCGCCAAAGTTATTCAAAATAGAATGTTGAGGTTTTCCTATGGAAACGTGGTCCTAACTATAACTACCTACTGGCTATCGCCAGTAGGTAATATATATATATATATATATATCTTTAATTACCTACTGGCGGTCGCCAGTAGGTAGTTATAGTTAGGACCACGTTTCCATAGGAAATCCGCAACATTCTATTTTGAATAACTTTGGCGCCGGTCGACGAATCCTCGCGAATTTTTCAAAATAGGTGGGGCGCTACGCTGCGCTCCTTCCCTGAAAGTCTCGGGGGGATTCGTCAAGCGGGGGCTGAGATAAAAGGGGGTCCCAAAACGCGTTTTTCCCATGCATTTTTCCATAGGACCTTTAGACAGGGCTACAGCCCGAACGGCTGAACAGAATTACTAGAAATTTGGCAGAGAGGTAGTCCTCAGGTCAAGGAAGTGCCTTTTGTAGGTTTGGTGTAAATCTGTTCAGTAGATTCTGAGAAAATAGCCTTTAAATCAATATATATATCTGAGCCAGCTTACGGTGCGCTTACGGTACGCTTACCGTACGCGTACGGTGGCGTGCGCGAGCGCGATTCTGATTGGCTCCTAGATCTTAGTAAACATTCGAATCGGTCGAAACCAGGAAGTGGCGGCCGCCATTTCGTGTGTTTCACTCAGAAAAAAAAGAGTGATAACAAGAAAAGGGGGCAAGGAGGAGAGTTACAGACCCCCTAACATTTGTAAGGGGGTCAAAGAAGGACAGAAAAGTACAAAGAAAACATTTATTGATTTTTAAAAAAATCACGGGGTACGCGTACGGTAAGCGTACGGTAAAAAAAAAAAAAAAAAAGAAATGAAAATCAGATTTAAGTGTTTAGATATTAGGGGGCTCTAAAAAGAGCCGTTGTGTTTATGAAGTGATTTTTTTGTGGTACCTACAAGTAAGTACCGATGCAGAGTCTAAAGTTCAAGAGGAAGAGTCTGTTCCCTTCATCATTGAAGTGTACACCATCTCCTCTATAAATGTCTTGCATGTCATAACGCAAGTTGTTGTGGTAAATGGAACCCATACCATAGTCACGGAGGAAAGCAGAAACAGATTTGTTGACGTGCTTTCTTGCTTTGTCAATCTGCGGACAGAAATGATTGGACCAGTTCCATTTTTGCCTTTGGCATATTTAGGGAAAAGTGAAAACAGTTGTGCAAAGGTCTCCTTCATAAGCATTTCCAGACCTACCCCAGTCAAAGTGCCTAGGTCATTGCCACCACAGTGCACTATTATGAGGTCAGGGTGTTGGATGTTCATGAAGGATTTCACCAATGGCATTAATTGGTGCCACTTTAACCCTCTCTGACCAATCTATTTAATGTCTACATTTGGCAAAGCAAGGTCTCTCACCATATCTGTTTTCTCTGCATACTTTTCACTCCAGAAGACATAGCTGTGACCTACAATCCACACTGTGAACATCTTCAAAGGAGAACTGGATGCACTCAGGAGGTGTCTTTCAGTAGAATGGCAATATGAAAAGAAAGACAGTTTGGAAATGGAGGCATACATATTTTTTTCAAAAAAAAAAGAACTGATTGGCTGTTTCATACCATTCTAGAATAAAAACTAGGCTGTATGTGTAAATTAATAGAAGCATGTTTTGTATTGGTACAGAAAAATGTGTTACCAAAGAACAGTACTATGGATTTGCTGTTAGGTTTGAAAAGTCAAGCACTCTTGCTCTGTGGAATTGAAACATTGTTTGGCGAACTTCTGACCTGACTCCACACAGCAGTGTTCCATGAGCTGTTGCTATGGTAGCAGGCAGAAGTCAAGTTGGGGGAAGGGTACTAGGCAGAAGTCAAGTTGGGGGAAGGGTACTTTTGGAAAAGGGTTGGTTTTCAACCAATAGAAATGTGTGATTACATTTGAAAAAAAGGGGCAAGCACTGAGATTTGAAACTAACATGTATATGTGTGGAAAAAGAGAGGGAAAGTTTGCCATTATCTGGTTCTGCTGAGAGGAGAGAGGTGTAGAGAACAGAGATCCTGGCTCTGATAATCTGCTGTTTGAGTGCCACATTTCTTTCACAACTAACTAATTTTAAAGGTGAGTTTAGAGTCTGAGAGGGGATGTATATGGTAAATTAAGAAATGAATAATAGAAATGCAATTCTTTTTGTTGAAGTTGTGTTTATTATTTTCTGTTTTGGGAGAAATTTAAATGTGAGGAACATGTAAAATAATATGGACTATGTTTTCACAATAAATTAAGGTGTACTGGTATAATAAAAGAATAGTTTAAGGGTTTGAGGTTGGACTCAGTAATGCAAATACATTCAGCATCACTAAGGCTGGTTGCCCTTGCTGGAGTGTAGGCAGACACCCAGGTTACAAATGATGCTGGTCTGAAAAAGCAGATTGGACATGTGCTTTGTAAAAAATCTGAAAAGAAGATTCATAATGTGTCAGTCTGTAAAAGTGTTTATCACTTGCCAAAAAAAAGAGCAGTAAGTGTGCTTTCAAATTGGCAAAGAAATTTCGTTTTGTGACTAATGTGAAAACATGACTCTGTGTGCAAATAGGAATTACAGGCAGAGATTTATTGTGTATTGCTCTGGTGATTTCACAGTTGCATTAGATGGAAAGGGGGAGACATTTTTTGGTGCAGAAGCAGACTCTTAGCACACAGGTAGCTGCTTACCATGTGGAATCATGCACAGTATTCACAAGCGAGTGGGGTTTGAGGTTTCAGTCAGTAATGCAAATACATTCAGCATCACTAAGGCTGGTTGCCCTTGCTGGAGTGTAGGCAGACACCCAGGTTACAAATAATGCTGGTCTGAAAAAGCAGTTTGGACATGTGCTTTGTAAAAAATCTGAAAAGTGGATTCATAATGTGTCAGTCTGTAAAAGTGTTTATTACTTGCCAAAAAAAAGAGCAGTAAGTGTGCTTTCAAATTGGCAAAGAAATTTCGTTTTGTGACTAATGTGAAAACATGACTCTGTGTGCAAATAGGAATTACAGGCAGAGATTTATTGCGTATTGCTCTGGTGATTTCACAGTTGCATTACATGGAAAGGGGGAGACATTTTTTGTTGCAGAAGCAGACTCTTAGCACACAGGTAGCTGCTTACCATGTGGAATCATGCACAGTATTCACAAGCGAGTGGGGTTTGAGGTTTCAGTCAGTAATGCAAATACATTCAGCATCACTAAGGCTGGTTGCCCTTGCTGGAGTGTAGGCAGACACCCAGGTTACAAATGATGCTGGTCTGAAAAAGCAGTTTGGACATGTGCTTTGTAAAAAATCTGAAAAGTGGATTCATAATGTGTCAGTCTGTAAAAGTGTTTATTACTTGCCAAAAAAAAGAGCAGTAAGTGTGCTTTCAAATTGGCAAAGAAATTTCGTTTTGTGACTAATGTGAAAACATGACTCTGTGTGCAAATAGGAATTACAGGCAGAGATTTATTGCGTATTGCTCTGGTGATTTCACAGTTGCATTAGAAGGAAAGGGGGAGCCTTTTTTTGGTGCAGAAGCTGACTCTTAGCACACAGGTAGCTGCTTACCATGTGGAATCATGCACAGTATTCACAAGCGAGTGGGGTTTGAGGTTTCAGTCAGTAATGCAAATACATTCAGCATCACTAAGGCTGGTTGCCCTTGCTGGAGTGTAGGCAGACACCCAGGTTACAAATCATGCAGGTCTGAAAAAGCAGTTTGGACATGTGCTTTGTAAAAAATCTGAAAAGTGGATTCATAATGTGTCAGTCTGTAAAAGTGTTTATTTCTTGCCAAAAAAAAGAGCAGTAAGTGTGCTTTCAAATTGGCAAAGAAATTTCGTTTTGTGACTAATGTGAAAACATGACTCTGTGTCCAAATAGGAATTACAGGCAGAGATTTATTGCGTATTGCTCTGTTGATTTCACAGTTGCATTAGATGGAAACGGGGAGCCATTTTTTGGTGCAGAAGCAGACTCTTAGCACACAGCCAGCTACTTACCATGTGGAATCATGCACAGTATTCACAAGCGAGTGGGGTTTGAGGTTTCAGTCAGTAATGCAAATACATTCAGCATCACTAAGGCTGGTTGCCCATGCTGGAGTGTATGCAGACACCCAGGTTACAAATGATGCTGGTCTGAAAAAGCAGTTTGGACATGTGCTTTGTAAAAAATCTGAAAAGTGGATTCATAATGTGTCAGTCTGTAAAAGTGTTTATTACTTGCCAAAAAAAAGAGCAGTAAGTGTGCTTTCAAATTGGCAAAGAAATTTCGTTTTGTGACTAATGTGAAAACATGACTCTGTGTGCAAATAGGAATTACAGGCAGAGATTTATTGCGTATTGCTCTGGTGATTTCACAGATGCATTAGAAGGAAAGGGGGAGCCTTTTTTTGGTGCAGAAGCTGACTCTTAGTACACAGGTAGCTGCTTACCATGTGGAATCATGCACAGTATTCACAAGCGAGTGGGGTTTGAGGTTGCAGTCAGTAATGCAAATACATTCAGCATCACTAAGGCTGGTTGCCCTTGCTGGAGTGTAGGCAGACACCCAGGTTACAAATGGTGCTGGTCTGAAAAAGCAGTTTGGACATGTGCTTTTTAAAAAATCTGAAAAGTGGATTCATAATGTGTCAGTCTGTAAAAGTGTTTATCATTTGCCAAAAAAAAGAGCAGTAAGTGTGCTTTCAAATTGGCAAAGAAATTTCGTTTTGTGACTAATGTGAAAACATAACTCTGTGTGCAAATAGGAATTACAGGCAGAGATTTATTGCGTATTGCTCTGGTGATTTCACAGTTGCATTAGATGGAAAGGGGGAGCCTTTTTTTGGTGCAGAAGCTGACTCTTAGCACACAGGTAGCTGCTTACCATGTGGAATCATGCACAGTATTCACAAGCGAGTGGGGTTTGAGGTTTCAGTCAGTAATGCAAATACATTCAGCATCACTAAGGCTGGTTGCCCTTGCTGGAGTGTAGGCAGACACCCAGGTTACAAATCATGCAGGTCTGAAAAAGCAGTTTGGACATGTGCTTTGTAAAAAATCTGAAAAGTGGATTCATAATGTGTCAGTCTGTAAAAGTGTTTATTTCTTGCCAAAAAAAAGAGCAGTAAGTGTGCTTTCAAATTGGCAAAGAAATTTCGTTTTGTGACTAATGTGAAAACATGACTCTGTGTGCAAATAGGAATTACAGGCAGAGATTTATTGCGTATTGCTCTGGTGATTTCACAGTTGCATTAGATGGAAAGGGGGAGCCTTTTTTTGGTGCAGAAGCTGACTCTTAGCACACAGGTAGCTGCTTACCATGTGGAATCATGCACAGTATTCACAAGCGAGTGGGGTTTGAGGTTTCAGTCAGTAATGCAAATACAGTCAGCATCACTAAGGCTGGTTGCCCTTGCTGGAGTGTAGGCAGACACCCAGGTTACAAATGATGCTGGTCTGAAAAAGCAGTTTGGACATGTGCTTTGTAAAAAATCTGAAAAGTGGATTCATAATGTGTCAGTCTGTAAAAATGTTTATTACTTGCCAAAAAAAAGAGCAGTAAGTGTGCTTTCAAATTGGCAAAGAAATTTCGTTTTGTGACTAATGTGAAAACATGACTCTGTGTGCAAATAGGAATTACAGGCAGAGATTTATTGCGTATTGCTCTGGTGATTTCACAGATGCATTAGAAGGAAAGGGGGAGCCTTTTTTTGGTGCAGAAGCTGACTCTTAGTACACAGGTAGCTGCTTACCATGTGGAATCATGCACAGTATTCACAAGCGAGTGGGGTTTGAGGTTGCAGTCAGTAATGCAAATACATTCAGCATCACTAAGGCTGGTTGCCCTTGCTGGAGTGTAGGCAGACACCCAGGTTACAAATGGTGCTGGTCTGAAAAAGCAGTTTGGACATGTGCTTTTTAAAAAATCTGAAAAGTGGATTCATAATGTGTCAGTCTGTAAAAGTGTTTATCATTTGCCAAAAAAAAGAGCAGTAAGTGTGCTTTCAAATTGGCAAAGAAATTTCGTTTTGTGACTAATGTGAAAACATAACTCTGTGTGCAAATAGGAATTACAGGCAGAGATTTATTGCGTATTGCTCTGGTGATTTCACAGTTGCATTAGATGGAAAGGGGGAGCCTTTTTTTGGTGCAGAAGCTGACTCTTAGCACACAGGTAGCTGCTTACCATGTGGAATCATGCACAGTATTCACAAGCGAGTGGGGTTTGAGGTTTCAGTCAGTAATGCAAATACATTCAGCATCACTAAGGCTGGTTGCCCTTGCTGGAGTGTAGGCAGACACCCAGGTTACAATTGATGCTGGTCTGAAAAAGCAGTTTGGACATGTGCTTTGTAAAAAATCTGAAAAATGGATTCATAATGTGTCAGTCTGTAAAAGTGTTTATTACTTGCCAAAAAAAAGAGCAGTAAGTGTGCTTTCAAATTGGCAAAGAAATTTCGTTTTGTGACTAATGTGAAAACATGACTCTGTGTGCAAATAGGAATTACAGGCAGAGATTTATTGCGTATTGCTCTGGTGATTTCACAGTTGCATTAGATGGAAAGGGGGAGCCTTTTTTTGGTGCAGAAGCTGACTCTTAGCACACAGGTAGCTGCTTACCATGTGGAATCATGCACAGTATTCACAAGCGAGTGGGGTTTGAGGTTTCAGTCAGTAATGCAAATACAGTCAGCATCACTAAGGCTGGTTGCCCTTGCTGGAGTGTAGGCAGACACCCAGGTTACAAATGATGCTGGTCTGAAAAAGCAGTTTGGACATGTGCTTTGTAAAAAATCTGAAAAGTGGATTCATAATGTGTCAGTCTGTAAAAGTGTTTATTACTTGCCAAAAAAAAGAGCAGTAAGTGTGCTTTCAAATTGGCAAAGAAATTTCGTTTTGTGACTAATGTGAAAACAAATGTAGTAATATATTTAAATAAAATAAAGGAATTTTTTTTTAGTTTTTTTCAGGTATTGCTGAAGAGCAGTGAACAAAATTTAAGATGCCTACAAAATCCAGAGTAAAAAAAGAGCAGAAAAAAAACCTATATTTGAAGACAACTGGAGGACCTAAGTTAGTTGAAGATGCTCATGTTGGGAAGAAGAAAAAATCTTCTGGTAAGCAAACAAAAGATTTTCTAAGGAACATATTCAAAAAAAGGAAAAATGTAAAAAATGTCTGTACTGGAAAGAATGATTTCAATCGAAAAGGACAGGAAAAAATTGAGAATTTAGTTAATGCAAATATACCTTCTGCAACTAAAAAGATAAACTTAAACAGAAAAACAGCGTTTAAAGAGATACGTAGAAAAATGTTTCAGAGGAGAGTTATGTCCAATTTGATAAAGGATGTGAAGAAATATAAGCAAAAGGCAAAGTTTTATAAGAGAAAAAAAGAAATTGAAGCCATTGCAGCAAAGGCATTAGAATTAAAAAGGAAACTATTCATTTTAATTTTGAATAGGATGCGTACATTAGACAAAATGGTTAATGTACTGAAATCACATAGCAAAAGGAAAAGAGTAGTGAACAGAACAAACTTTTGTAAAGTGTTTTTAGGAAAATGGATGCATAGTTCAAGTAGTGAACCTTTTTTTAATGAAGAGAATTATTTTCAAAGTAATAGTTTGCTGCATGCAGTTGACACCAGAGGTCGTGCTTATGAAGTGAAAAATGGTTGCATAATGGAGAAGGAGATAATGGTTCCAAGAGATGAGGTACAAGTGATGGCGGATGAGGCTCTGGAGAGACGTCCTAAAGCCCCAGTGTACACTTGGAATTGTAGTAGTATTTGCACTGTGGGTCAGGAATCTATTGATAAATTTCGTGAGTTTCTAAGAGAATATAGCAAAAAAAGTGTGAAACAGAAGATTAAGGTGCTTCAAAGTCTAGATCCATGCAGAGTGAGAGAGAATACTGGTTTGCAGGGTCATTCTCTGGCTTGTCTATCTAGAAAAGTGTGTAATAGTGTTTTCCATCATTTTAGGATGCTGGCTGTTCATCATACTGAAATGAGAAAGTTTGTGAGACGGTTGTATTTTGCTAAAAGTCCAGCAATAAAGTTAGATGAATTGAATAGGGCTCTGTTCCGTGGAACGGTATCAGATGTAGAGAAGGTTGTTGATGAAATTCAGTTTTGTTACTTTGGTCCTGAACAAAACAGTGCAGAGAAGGACACAGTAAATGAGGAAGAAGTGGAAGAAAATGTAGAACCCTCTGTAAGTAAGACATTTAATGATCACATAACAAAATTTGCAATAATCTCTAATGAAAGACCAAATATTACTTGTATTTGTTGCCGCAGAACTCATTATAGAAAACAAACCAGGTATGTTGATCTCTACAGAAAGAGTGAAAATGAAGATAATTATAAGTGGAAGGATTTTGCCACCTATATATTTCTTGAAAATTGTTTTGAATTGGGTGAAGTTCAGCGTATTTGTAAATACTGTTACAACAAGTTAGAGGAAAATAGAATGCCGACCAGAGCTGTACATAATAATTTAGAATTGGATGCTATTCCTGCAGAACTTTCTGAATTAAATACATATGAGTCTATACTCATTCAATGTGTTCATCCGTTCCAGACCATAGTACGTATGGAGCTCAAAACTGGTAAATTACCTCCTTCAGATTTACTGAGAGGTTTAAAAGGTAGAGTGGTGTATTTGCCCTTGGATTTGAAAACAAATATGGAAACTATTGATGCGGATACTTTGGAAACTGAACCATTAATTATTCTGGTTAATGGTGTACCTACAAAGAATAAGAAGATTTGGCAGGAGCTGGTAGATGTACGGAAAGTACAAAGAGCAAATTTGTATTTGAAAAGGAATAACAAATGGTATGAATCAATTTATATAGAAGAAGAAGAAGAAGAAGATTTACAAGAAGACACAGAAACACCAACTGGACAAATTGAAAAAGTGGACAAGTCAAAGGAAGAAGAAATTTATGAACATTTTAGCATACATCCTCTTCATTCAAAAGAAGTTATGGGAGACAATATTGATCTATTTCAGATGAAGAAAGCAAAAGGAACTCCCGTGAGTGTATGGGAGGAGAGCTTGGAAGCTCGATGTTTTCCCCAGCTGTTTCCTAAAGGAAAAGGAGGACGATACGATGAACGTCCGGAACAGATTCCAGCTTCTGAGTATCGGACTACAAGACTATATGCTGAAGATCCCAGATTTCGACAAAGTATTCCTTATTTGTTCCATCTTTTATTTGAAAGCGACTTGTCTGCACTGTCTTATGCAGTAAATCACATTTTAAAAAGTGGAGTACATTTACAAAATGTGTCTGCTAGGGATTTTATGGAGAAAGTGCAGCACCGAGATGATCATTTGGAAACACAACTGATCAATCTGATGGCTTGTCAGCGTGGGACAAATGACTATTGGTACCGACGCCATGGTGAATTAAAATGCATGTTACGGAAATGGTTCCTTACCCTAAGCTGTGCCGAGTACGCTTGGGATGATTTACTGGATTTTCTACGAGAGGCAAATTCAAACATTAAAACATCGAATACAAGACAGCAGGAGAACTGTGCTCATTGGATCCGGTTAATGTTTGCAGATATTTCAATCATAGATTTGAGGCTATGATGTCCTTCATCTGCAATAAAAAAAATCCACCTCTAGGAGAAGTAGTGGATTTCTTTTGGAGAAAAGAGTACCAGGCAAGAGGTGCTCCTCATATTCATATGCTGTTGTGGATCAAGGATGCCCCAAAGTTTGGAACAGATACTGATGAAGCAGTGTTATCTTACATTGAAGAATATGCAACATGTGCTATACCAAAAAGCACAGAAGAGAAAAAGTTAAAGGAGCAAGTTTTACGTTTCCAAAGTCATCGGTGTGGAAAATACTGTCGACGGAAATACAAGAGCAAAGGTAAATACTACACTAAATGTCGATTTGGATTTCCTAGACCTGTTCTTTCAAATGGAAGAGTTAACAGTTTTATGTCAGCTGTGAGACATACTATCACAAGAAAATCACCTAAGAATACCTACAACCTTAAAAGAAAAGAAGAATCAAAAAATATAAATGACTACAACCCAGTGATTTTATCCATGTGGAACGCTAACATGGATATACAGTATGTAGCTGACAATTCCATTGCTGTTGCTCGATATGTAACGTCTTACATTACGAAATCAGAAAAAACAGAATTGAAGGAAATGTGGGAAGAGATTTCTCACGAGAAAACTGTCAGTAAGAAGCTGTACAGTTTAAGTTTGAAGATGTTATCGCATCGAGAAATTGGATCCTACGAATGTTCAGATAGGTTATCTTCTGCAATAATTTGGGCAAGTTTAGGCCTTGCAGCAATGAGAAATCGGGTACTGAAATCTGTTGGAGAAATTGAATATTTGGCCGAGAATGACCCAGAAAGTACAGATATTTTGAAATCAAACATGTTGGATACATATTACCCAAAGAGAAGTCATCATCTGGAGAACATGTGTCTCTATGAAGTGCTGCAGAACTACATTTATTCACGGAAAGCCGCAGAAGACATCAACAATGGAAAATATAAAGTCATTGGTGAGGAAGGATGTTTGGTGAAGCAAACAAAAGGAAGTTTGATAAATCACCGGAAGCTGAGTTGCGACACTACTGACAAAAAGGAATTTTACTACTTGGCTCTTTTACAGCTGTTTAAACCATGGCGTACAGAGGATGAACCACTGGGAGAATTTCAAAGCTATGAAGATTCATTTAATTCTTGCAAAGACAGCATACAATGCAGAACATTCACAACTTATCTGCAAATGTTAAATGAAGAAATTGAACAGGAAACTACAATTGCAGCAGAAATAGCTAGAGACGGTTCTCAGGACAGCCAAAGTTCAGGAACACTCAGTCAAGATCCCCTAGGACAACCAATCGTTGAAAATGAAGCATCAATAGCCATGAATGAAGTGGAAACAGCTATGAATCAAGCACAAGAAGAATTTATAGACTTACAAAATTTGGAAAGACAACTGAATCAAGAGCAGCAACAAATTTATGAAGAGATCAGAAACAAAATTGATCACGGATTTCTACATGAAAAAAAAGAGTGCTCATGCACATCATTTCATCCAATCAGGATGTATGTAAGCGGACAAGCTGGAACTGGAAAAAGTTTCCTAATAAAAGTCATCAGAAGCTACCTACAGCAAAAAACGGATTCTACTTTGTCTTGTGTGGTTACTGCTCCAACTGGGTTAGCAGCATATAACATAAAAGGAATCACTTTACATCGTTTGCTAATGTTACCAGTGGAGCATGAGAACAAAATACAATACAACAAGCTAACTGGAGAAGCATGCTTGGAAGTTTCAAGAGTATTGAAGAAGATGCAAGTTCTCATTATTGATGAGGTGAGCATGGTATCGAACTTAATGCTTGCCTTTGTGCATTTAAGAATGCAGCAAATTCTGAAGTCAGACTATGACGTGTTATTTGGAGGAAAACACGTCATAGTTTTTGGAGATCTTTTGCAACTTACTCCAGTTAAAGGACAACCAGTGTTTAATACTGTGACACATGAAGACACGAAGAAGTCATTGGGAAGCATAGGTAATACAAATATTTGGTCCTTCTTTGAGTACAAGGAACTTACAACTAATATGAGGCAAGCAAACGATGAAGAATATGGAAGTATTCTGAAAGATATCAGGATTGGACTACTCACAGAAGCTGGCAAAAAAGCATTACAGACTCGGCTGCTACATAATTTATTTCCAAAGGAAGAAATAGTTGCAGAGAAGATATACAAGAACATTGCAGAAAACAAAAGTGTCATCTGCTTAATGCCAACTCTACGTGAATGCTCAATATTCAATGAGGAGCTTTTGAAATTGGAAAAGGAAGATATCAGGAAATTGGAAGCAGTGGACAAAATTGAGGATGGAAGAATTACTGTCACATTAACAGGCACACTGAAAAATAAATTGGATTCACTAGAGAAGAAGATTTCCAAAACAGCTGGATTAGAAAAAAATCTATATGTTTGCATGAACTGTAGAGTATTTTTAAGGAGAAATTTGGATGTTGAAAAAGGTTTAGTTAATGGAGCTAAGGGAAGAGTTGTGGGTTTTATTAATTATCAGAAAAAAGATGGAATTGAATGTTTAAAAATAAAATTTGATCAGATAGAAGAAGTTAAAGATATTTGTCGTTGTACAGTTCGTTTCATGCTTGTGAAAGACTTATATGTACGTAGGAAGCAGTTTCCGTTTTCTCTAGCATATGCTGTAACTATTCACAAGTCTCAAGGATTGACTGTAGATTGTGCATTTGTGAACATTGGTTCAACTGTGTTCAAAGAAGGTATGGCATATGTTGCTTTGTCACGAGTGAAAACATTATCAGGTTTATTCATGATAGACTTTGATGATTCAAAAGTTAGTGCTGATACAAACTGTGTAAAGGAGTATAATAGATTAAGAAGAAGCTATGCTCCTCATTTAGGTCAGTATCCTGTGTTGGAGAAACGTGTAGTTTCTCGTAAAAGGAGAAATGAGAATATCTGTAATGAAGATGTAGAGAGGAGGAAAAAAAAGAGGAGTGATGTAATTGCAAGCAAAAAGAATAAGGAAAATGAAGAACAGGTTGTAGGATGTTATTTTGAAAATAGCTCTGGTGTCAACTGCTACGCTAATGTAGTGCTGAATGTTGCATTTTATCTGGAAAGTTTGCAAGAGCAGATAATAGTAAATCAGGGAAAAAGATTCTGTACTGTGCTGAGTCTCCTTTTTGAAAAGCTGAGTAATGATAAAACTCAAATAGAAAGTGCTACTGAAATTAGAAAAGTTTTAGATGTATGTTCAGGACGAACACAGTTTTCTCAAAATGTACAGCAAGACGCACAGGAATTCTTGATTTATTTTCTTCAGGTACTGGAAGAAGAAGGGGTTAACATTGAAAATGTATTTGGTCTCTCCTATAAATGGGAACATAGTTGTGAAAACTGTTATAATATATGTGGCTCTAATGTTGATTCTGAAAGGTTTATTTATTTAACATTGCCAGAGAGTAAAACAGTAACTTTTGCTAAATTAGTTAAAGATGCTAATCATAGCATGCAATGCAGTGAGTGTAAATCTGACATGTTTTCAACATTAATTTTAAAGGAATACAGACAGTATGTAATTTTAATGATGCAACGATGTAGAGCTGATGGTTCAAAATTGGATACTTTAATAAAGAAGTTTACAGGACAGCAATTATCAATTTCAGGAAAAACTTTTGTAACAGTTGCAATAATTTTCCATGATGGACCTACTGTAACTTCTGGTCATTACACAGTTTATCTTAAATGTGAAAAAGGCTGGACACTGTGTAATGATTCCCAATTGATTTTTAAGCAACGTTTGCCTTTTGATTTAGCAAATTCCTATCTAATCTTCCTGAAACCTAAATTTTAGAGAGATTTGACAACATCTGGAGAAAACAATTTTACCATTTTATTGGATTACCATTTGGAATTTACAAATAAAAAGATTTAACAAATTATCATTTGGCCTAATGGAAAGGTAACCAATTGTAATGTGGAATTTTTCCATTTTTTAAGGAAACTTTGGAAAACCAAAAATTTAGAAAAAATCGGTAACATCTGCAAAATTTAAATTTTGGAATGTTATTGGATTGCCATTGGAAATTTTTTCAAAAAAGATTTTTAAAATTACTATTTGGCCATGCGGAAAAGTAAACAATTCTATTGTGGACTTTTTTAATTATTAATTAATCTTTCGGAAACCAAAATGTTACAGAGAAACGGTGACATCTGTGCAATTTAAACTTTTGTTTTTTATTGGATTACCATTGGAAATTAAACAAAAAAAGAATTTTAAAATTACTATTTGGCCTAAAGGAAATGGAACCAGATGTATTGTGGATTTATTTGACATATATTATTGTGATTATACTTCTGAAACAAAAATATCAGACGGTATTTTAAAGAAATAAGTATAGATATTAGATGATATTTTTTTAGAATATTATGCATTTCTTTAAAGTTATGTTTATGAAAAAAGAGATTCTGGGCTTTTTTAAAAACAATCTTTGAGATTGTTAATTTTTTTTTGCCTGCTGTTAAATGATGAATGCAATTGCTTTCACAATTTATAGTGAAATGCAATATTTTCTGAAAACAGCAAAAAAAAGGCAAAAATATTTTTGGAAAAATATGTAAATTTGTGTACTGTATTATTAAATGTTTTATTAAATATTAATACTTTTTTCTTTTTTTTCAGATTGAGATAGAAAATTTTCGAAAACTATAACCATTTTAAAAGCAATTAAAAATAAATTAAATGAATAAATCTTTTTTTGAGTGGGTATGGTAAGTCAATAATGTCATGGTCCCTTTTTTCCACTTCTCTACAATCACATTTGCAGTTTTTAATTGTAGTCTCTCAAGGACCTTGTAATGTGATAATTGATTTTTACTGTTTTTTAAAATAAAAAAAAAAATTACGCGTACCGTACGCGTACGGTAAAAAAAAAAAAAAAAAAGTTTTAAAAAAAATATATAAAAAATAGATGAAAGGTAAGGTTGGCTCTTAAAAGAGCCGTTGTGTTCATGCAGGGACAGAGGAAAGAAAGATTGGGAATATTAGACGGTACGACAAGTGTGCTGATCTATTTTACTGTTCACTAGGGAAACACTGGTCTCCCTATAAGTAATTAGATCGTGACAATGGGCGCACCGTACTTCAACCCTTGCAAACCGAGGGTTAATTTCCAGAGGACCAGAAAAAGGAGATGCTCCCCCCACAGATGAAGGGCTCACCTGACCTGCAGAAGAAGGACTCGGCTCTGCAGATGATGGTCCAGGCTGAGCTGCTGTGGATGTGCTTGGTTGATTTACTGAAGGGTTACCTTCAGTAAGTCGAGCATGTGTCCTTCTGTGTACATCCTTAAGGTGTCTCATCATGGTGTGATTCCCAAAGGAATACTTCCTGTCAGGATTACCTCTTGAAAGTACACGCTTACACAGCTTGCAAGTCACTAAGGGTGCATTTACCTTTTGCTGGCCTTCTGGAAAAGTAAAATAATCCCATACGTAAGAGGTCTTTTATTTCCTCGCTCTCTGCCTCAAGGTAGTGCTGCTAGCCTCACTCTCAGAAGAGCTCTGCTGTTCTGCCATCGTATCACAAAGACAACCCAGCTCCTTCTCCTAAGGGATCACAAGCAGAAATGAGGGGAATGGGTGTGGTGTAGGAGAGTTCTAGAACTGAAAGTAGTTTCAACCAATCAAAAGTTGTGTTTCATGATCACATGACCTACCGTACGCTTACGGTACGCTTACGGCAAAAGTACGCATGCGCGTAAAAAAGACACGCGCTTGCGCGCATGCGCATAACAGTCACTCCCCGACACTTCCGCATAACGTGCGCGTGTAGCGTACACGCGTACGCGCCCCACGCGGAGTACGCGCGGCTACGCAAATTGCGTAACTATACGCAAACAGCGTAGATAAATTACGGACATTGCGTAAACCGTACGCTTACCGTAAGCTTCCGGTACGCGTACTAAAAAAAAAATTAAAAAAAAGGAAAAAATGTATTGCTAATAAATTTTACCTGTTTATTTTATAAAATATATTAAAAAAACATATTATAGAATTTTAAAAATTTAACCATAGTCTTTAAAAAAGGATAGAAAAATAAAATAAAAATATGTAAAAAAAAATAGAAGAAAAAAAAAAAATTAGCATTTAAAAAACCTTGCAAATTCACTGAAAAAACCATGGGTTTCACACACGTTATAGTTAGGAATTAGCATTTAAAAAACCTTTGAAATTCACTGAAAAAACCATGGGTTTCACACACGTTATAGTTAGGAATTAGCATTTAAAAAACCTTAGAAATTCAATGAAAAAACCAAAGGTTTCACACATGTTATAGTTAGCTGGACATTTCACTCGTAAAAAACCAATGAAATTCCCCCGTTATAGTTAGTTCAGCTAACTATAACTCGCGCGCCCGCAATGCACTACTGATGACGTCACATATTACATCACTCATGACATGGTCAGTGACATCACTCATGACATCACTGATGATATCTCAAATGACATCACTGATGACATTATCCTTGTGACAGAGTGGTAGACCTCCTCTCACCCTAATATAACCTTTGATACAAACATTCAAAAATAGACACTAAAATTTTCAAAACAATGGACATACCAATAACAGTTACAACAACCTATTCAGTAATTCTAAGATCCACATACACATCCACTCATCCACCAACAGTCCTATACAGTCACTCATACATGTACTCACACATCATATGTACTCATACACCTAAACATCCTGTAACACAATCCCACTCATCCATAGAGTTACTCACACACATAGTCACTCATGCTAATAAAGAATCAAACATCCATTTACTTGCATATACAGTTATACACACACCAGCACACTTACTTTTACAGAAACTTACACATACTTAGTCTTTTTAACAATCACTTATAGAAACACATACTTATTCATACAGGAACTCTTCCAATCTCTCACTCTCACATATACTCACTTATAAACAACAATAGTCACATATACTAGTTTAAAACATATGTAGTTACTTATGAAGACACTATTGAGACAGTCATTCACTCACTAACACACCCATGCACACACTCATCCACCCATATAGTCCTGCACACATGCTGTCTTCAACACATACAAACAGTGAGTCACTCATTCATGCATCTATGCACTACGTAATACCCCCCACCGCACCATGAAGACACTCAGACACTCATACTGATACTCAAAAAACCAACTATTAACCTATATAGACACTCATGTAGCTACTCACCAACCCATGCAGCCACTTATATACAAAGTGAGAGACTGATACAGGTATTTACACATTTAAACATTACTCACTAAGCCATGTATTCAAAAAGATACACTTAATCAGTCAGTTATACAATCAATTTTTCAGAAACAAATCATCAATTTAGACACTTATATACTCATTTATTCTTCCATCGACCTTGAGATATACATATATAAAACATATTTAATTTTCAGAAAAACACACATTCACTGGATGATGTCATCAGTGATGTCATTTGAGATGTCATCAGTGATGTCATGAGTGATGTCACTGACCATGTCATGAGTGATGTAATATGTGACGTCATCAGTAGTGCATTGCGGGCGCGCGAGTTATAGTTAGCTGAACTAACTATAACGGGGGAATTTCATTGGTTTTTTACGAGTGAAATGTCCAGCTAACTATAACATGTGTGAAACCTTTGGTTTTTTCATTGAATATATATATATATATACCCTACTGATATTATTCAAACGCTCTTTGGTACAGGCAGATAGGTAAACAAAATAGTAAGATGCTTTCACCTTGATGATGTTTCGATAAGGAATTAGCAACTTGCCACAGCGATCTAGGGAAGAATAAAAACAAGTATTAATGATGAATTTGCATATTAGTATACAGAAAGTTGTGGAATGGGAAGAAATAATGAAAGTGTTTAGTAGAGTATTCGCATTATTGAGTTAGTAGTGAGAATAGTGTAGTATAGATTGCATTATAGTGTATGGAGCTAAGTGTATATTACACATTGTTTAGTAGAGAGTTTTAAAGAGTGTGTAGTAGAGTGTAGCAACACAAAAAAATATACAGAAAAAAAATTGTCAAAAATAGTAAAAGAGGAATACAGGTGTAATAGTATTCAGAATACTTTGCAGCTGCAGTTTTATGTAGAGTATGTTAGAGAAAGTGTGGTGGAGTGTAGTATACTGCAGAGAATGTGCAGCAGAGAGTGTGTGGCAGAGAGTGTACATAACAAAGAATGTGTAGCAGAATGTTCACAAAAGAGTAGTAGAGTGTGTTTAGAGTGATTTATTGTAATAGTAGTGTGAAGAAAGAGTAATAGTAAGTTAGGAAAGTGCTGAGAAAAGTTGGCAGTGCCTTATGTAAGTAACCCCATGGGAGTATGAATTTTGCTTTTCGCTTCCATACTCACTTTTTCATCATCAGCGATTGCCAACGTATAGCAGGAAAGTGTATAAAAGAAATGAAAAAAGAGAAGAAAGCGAAGAATAGACAGTGGGTAGTATATATGATGTGATAGAGAGACTAGTAGGAGTAGTGTATGCAGTAAAGAGTAAGTAGTAAAGTATAGTAGGAAGTGTAATAATGTAAAGAGATGTAAGTTGAGTTGTAAGTGTTGACTAGAATGCTTAGAGTATATTTTCTGTGAAGTAGTAGTATATTTAAATGTGTGTAATAGAGAGTGTGCGCTATAGAGTATGTGTTCTAAAGTGAGTATGTGTCACAGTGTGTGTGGTAGAGGGTGCAGCTAAGAATGTGTGTTGCAAAGAATGCCTTGTAGGGGCAGTATTTTAGAATGTGTAGATAAATGTGTGTGTTATAGTTTTTTGTAAGAAGTGTGGGATATAGAGTGAGTATTAGTAAAGAGAAAGTATTAGAAATGTGTGTAATAGAGAGGGAGTAGTAGTGAGTATACTATAATGTAAAAGAGAGTATATAAGAGTGTAGTAAAGAGAGTGTAGTAAAGAGAGTGTATTAAAGAGAGTGTATTAAAGAGAGTGTATGAATAGAGAGTGTAGTAAAAGATAGTGTGGTGTAAAAGATAGTGTAGTGTGAAGAGAGTGTGTGGTGTGAAGAGAGTGTGTGGTGTGAAGAGAGTGTGGTGTGAAGAGAGTGTGGTGTGAAGAGAGTGTGTGGTGTGAAGAGAGTGTGTGGTGTGAAGGGAGTGTGTGGTGTGAAGAGAGTGTGTGGTGTGAAGAGAGTGTGTAGTGTGAAGAGAGTGAGTGGTGTGAAGAGAGTGTGGTGTGAAGAGAGTGTGGTGTGAAGAGAGTGTGTGGTGTGAAGGGAGTGTGTGGTGTGAAGAGAGTGTGTGGTGTGAAGAGAGTGCACGGGGCAGAGAGTGCACAGGGCAGAGTGTGCGGGGCAGAGAGTGCACGGGGCAGAGAGTGCGCAAGGCAGAGAGTGCGCAAGGCAGAGACTGTGCAAGGCAGAGAGTGTGCGGGGCAGAGAGTGCACGGGGCAGAGTGTGCGGGGCAGAGAGTGCATGGGGCAGAGAGTGCGCAAGGCAGAGAGTGCGCAAGGCAGAGACTGTGCAAGGCAGAGAGTGCGCGGGGCAGAGAGTGAGCAGGGCAGAGAGTGTGCGTGGCAGAGAGTGCGTGGCAGAGAGTGCGTAGCAGAGAGTGCGCAGCAGAGAGTATAAAAGTTTGTGTTAGAGAGTGTGTGGCATAGAAAGTAGTAGAAAGGTTGATGGTAGAGAGTGTGGTAGAGAGAGTGAGTAAGTGTGCTTTTCTGTATTATGCTGTTTTTTATTTGATTGTGATTACTTTGTAATATTCTCCTTGTAGCTTCTTTAAGGTGAGTCCTCTCGGTATTTGGTATGTGGTTTTTTAGATTACAGATTTATTGTTTATGAATAACTGTTTGTGTTTTGTTGTATATTTTGGGCAGTTGTAAATTTGTATCTTGGAATACTTTTTGGATTTCTTTAGATAACTTGGTAATGTTTTAGGATAATGCTAATTGAAGATTTTTTAACGAAAGTGCTGATATTCGTGTTTTGTGGGAATTCCCCAATTTGGCTACGTTAGGGCAAGTTATGGTTTTTATTGAATCAGCGGGTGTCTGTATGTTCTCTTCCTTTCCAGAAAGTAAGGTAGGCATGACGCAGCTACATTACGGTAAGTGCAATCTTTTTCTACTTTCTAAACGTATTTCGTTTGTTTTTTGTTAACCTTACGAATCTATTGTTTATGTATTTGTCCTTCTGTTTACTTATTGTTATTGCTTAGACATTTTGTAAACATTGTGAATAAGTTTGCTTTTCTGTATTATGCTGTTTTTTATTTGATCGTGATTACTTTGTAATATTTTCCCTGTAGCTTCTTTAAGGTGAGTCCTCTCAGAGAGAGAGTGTGGCAGAGGCAGAGAGAGAGAGTGTAGCAGAGAGAGAGTGTGGCAGAGAGAGAGAGTGTGGCAGAGAGAGAGAGTGGCAGAGAGAGAGTGTGGCAGAGAGTGTGTGGCAAGTAATAAAGTGTATTACTGGTGTGAACATAAAGTTATACAAAGGTAAAAGTGAAAAAAGTTGACAGTGCCTTATGTAAGTAATACCATTGTAGTGTGTAGATTGGTTATCACCTGCATGCTTACTTTCTCATCAGCTATTGTCAACTTATAACAGTAAAGTTGAAAAAAGTAAGGAATAAAGAAAGAGGAGAGTATATACAGTGTGTAGTATATATGAAGTAGTAAGAGTAATGTATGTAGTATAGAGTAAGTAGTAAAGCATAGCAGGGTAATAATGTGAGTAGAGATGTAATTGTCGAATAGGGTGCATGTAGTAGAGGGTGTGCATCTAAATGTGTTTTAATTTAATGTTAAGATTTAATGTTTTTGAGAAGTGGTGCTTGAACCCGCCCCTCTTCTCCTTTCTTCTCTATTGAATGCTGGTCAGCCACTGGAGAAGAGCTTTGTCTCTCCAAACAAGCCCCGTCTTTTTCGGATTTGGGGCGTGGTTTTACGCTTCTTTCTCTTTTTTGAAGCCCGTCCCTTATTCACTGGTGGGTGTGTTTTTTTTTTTTTTTTTATGGATGTTCTCAGGTTTATTTTCGTGTCTGTTGCTGGGATGTGCAGAGCGCTTTGGTGAGTGTGTGCTATAGAGTATGTAAAAAGAGTGCGTGCCGTAGAGTGCGTGCCGTAGAGTGCGTGTTGTAGAGAGTGTATGTATAGCGAGTGTGGTAGATAGTGTGTGACAGAAAGTGTAGAATAAAGAGTCATGAAGACTGTGTGTAGTAGAGGGTGCATAACAGAGAATGTATAGCAGAATGGTTTGTTTGTTTAGTAGAGTAATACAATGTAATAGGAGTGGGAAGAAAGATAGCAAGTTTGAAAAGTGTTGAAAAAGGTTGGCAATGCCTCACGTAAGTAACACCATAAGAGTATGCATTTTGCATTAGACTTGCATAATTAATTTTTTCATCATTAGCTATTGGCAACTTATAAGAGGAAAGAGTAAAAAAGTAAGTATAAAAGATATAGGAGAGTAAGATTAGACAGTGCGCCGTATACATGAAGTAGTAAAGATAGTAGTAGGAGCAGAGAATTAGACCACGTCTCTTTCTGTAAAATAGCCAACAAAGTGGCAAAAAGCAAATCTTTACTAGAGGATAAAAAAATACTGGCTACTCGACGCCACGCTTGGACCGTAATTTCCTCCTACTCTCATCAGAAACCACAGATCTACCTAGCGACACACTTTAGTCAATACTTAAAAAAAACTTTCATTGACTACCGACTGGGCCTGCACTACTCAAAAGACCTAAGACCGTCTTGGAAACATGCTAACGAAAGTCTCCAATGTAGACTATGCGGCTACCACAACGAAACTCTAATTCACCTGTTTTGCGTGTGCCCAGTGTTAATGACTCTGAGAAGGAAATACTTACGAGCTACCCTCCTTAATTTGAATATAAAAACATGCCGGCAAGCGATAATAACCTGGTTGAGTGGTTCTTCTCCAATTCTTGCATGCCGGGGTCTCAAATTTATGAGCGAAGCAAATAAACTATTCCCGGGCAAATGAGTTGCGGTACATTATAACTATAAAGATCACAGCAGTCAAGGCCGGACGTTTCCTCACGTGATTACACCTCATAACGTGTTAGATTAAGAACCCAAAAAACACAACCTTTCGGGGACTTTGTGACATGGTCTTAAAAAAATATACATAAAAAAAAGGATAATAGAGACAAATCAAGTAACTTATGAATGCAAGTTTTACAAATGTTTTTATATTAAATGTGGATTGTAATAATTTTTTATTAATTATGCATTAAAGAAAATTGAATTGAATAGTAGGAGCAGTGTATGTAGTGGCGAATAAGAAGTAAAGCATAGTAGAGTGTAATAAAGTGATTAGACAAGTTATTTGAGGTGAAAGTGTTAGCTAGGGTGCATGTAGTAGATTTTCTGTAAACTAGTAGGGGGTATGCATCTGAAAGTGTGTGGCAAGGTGCGTGTTTAAGAGTCTGTGTTATAGAGTATGTAAAATGATAGTGTGTGCTAAAGAGTGTTTTAGAGAGGGATTAATTTTGATTGTGCAGTTAAATGTGTGTAATAGAGTGTAGTTTAAGAAGTGCGTAATATAGAATGAGCATTAGTAAAGAGTAAATATTAGTAGCGTGTGTAAAATAGAGTGAGTAGTATTAAAGAATAAATATAAGTAATGTGTGCAATAAAGTGGAAGGAATAGTAAGTATTAGACGGTGTAATAGTGAGTGTGTGCTAGAGAGTATAGTAAAGAGCGTGTGGCAGAGAGTGTGTAACAGAAAGCGTGTGGCAGAGAGCGTGTGGCAGAGAGTGTGTGGCAGAGAGTGTGTGGCAGAGAGCGTGTGGAAGAGAGAGTGTGGAAGAGAACGTGTGGAAGAGAGCGTGTGGCAAAAGGGGTATGTGCTAAGAGTATGTGACAGATTTGTTTTTGGGGTGTTTCTTTTTCAGGTCTACCCTGACCTGTGTCTCCGTGCAGCGTCATGCAAGCAGTATTTTTGCCGGTATGTATGCTGCATTTTTTGTGTTCCAGGTAAGCCATCTTGTCAATGTTTCTCATCTTATGCTTTTTTTCAGCTTTTTTATAGGGGTTCTCCGGCCATGCCGTCCCCGTGCAGCGTCGTGCATGGAGTGCTTTGCCCGGTATGTATGATGTTGTTTGCGGGTCTTAGGTAAGCCATTTTGTCTATGTTTCTCATCTAACGCTTTTTTTCTGTTTTTTTAACAGGTCTACCTCAGCTCGTGGCTAGAGAGTTTGTATTAAAGTGTGTATGTTAGCTTGTACTGTGTATAGTACATTATTTTGTGATGAGGTTGGCTGCACAAACTTTCCCAAAAATTGCTCGGTTACTTGCTTTGCTTTGTAACACTGGCTTATCTAGTATAATCCTGTTTTCAACTTGTTATTTCTCTCTATTTTTTAACATACTCCACACACACACTTACACACACACACGCACTGCTTCCCTTGATCAGCAATTTGAGCGCTCCATTGAAACTTTCCCTTTAATCCAGTACTGGAAAAGCAATAATACGTTAGTTGACTGGGCAGAGCCATCCATACAGTGCATTTCTTGGTATGTATGCTGCTGTTTGTGGGTGTCAGGCAAGCCATGTTGTCTTACTGGCTCATCGAATGCATTTTTATGTTTGCCAGGTCTACCCTGACCAGTGATATTTCCGTGCAGCGTCATGCATGGGGTGCTTCTCACAGTACTATAACCATTTTAAAAGCAATTAAAAATAAATTAAATGAATAAATCTTTTTTTGAGTGGGTATGGTAAGTCAATAATGTCATGGTCCCTTTTTTCCACTTCTCTACAATCACATTTGCAGTTTTTAATTGTAGTCTCTCAAGGACCTTGTAATGTGATAATTGATTTTTACTGTTTTTTAAAATAAAAATAAAAATTACGCGTACCGTACGCGTACGGTAAAAAAAAAAAAAAAAAAAAGTTTAAAAAAAAATATATAAAAAATAGATGAAAGGTAAGGTTGGCTCTTAAAAGAGCCGTTGTGTTCATGCAGGGACAGAGGAAAGAAAGATTGGGAATATTAGACGGTACGACAAGTGTGCTGATCTATTTTACTGTTCACTAGGGAAACACTGGTCTCCCTATAAGTAATTAGATCGTGACAATGGGCGCACCGTACTTCAACCCTCGCAAACCGAGGGTTAATTTCCAGAGGACCAGAAAAAGGAGATGCTCCCCCCACAGATGAAGGGCTCACCTGACCTGCAGAAGAAGGACTCGGCTCTGCAGATGATGGTCCAGGCTGAGCTGCTGTGGATGTGCTTGGTTGATTTACTGAAGGGTTACCTTCAGTAAGTCGAGCATGTGTCCTTCTGTGTACATCCTTAAGGTGTCTCATCATGGTGTGATTCCCAAAGGAATACTTCCTGTCAGGATTACCTCTTGAAAGTACACGCTTACACAGCTTGCAAGTCACTAAGGGTGCATTTACCTTTTGCTGGCCTTCTGGAAAAGTAAAATAATCCCATACGTAAGAGGTCTTTTATTTCCTCGCTCTCTGCCTCAAGGTAGTGCTGCTAGCCTCACTCTCAGAAGAGCTCTGCTGTTCTGCCATCGTATCACAAAGACAACCCAGCTCCTTCTCCTAAGGGATCACAAGCAGAAATGAGGGGAATGGGTGTGGTGTAGGAGAGTTCTAGAACTGAAAGTAGTTTCAACCAATCAAAAGTTGTGTTTCATGATCACATGACCTACCGTACGATTACGGTACGCTTACGGCAAAAGTACGCATGCGCGTAAAAAAGACACGCGCTTGCGCGCATGCGCATAACAGTCACTCCCCGACACTTCCGCATAACGTGCGCGTGTAGCGTACACGCGTACGCGCCCCACGCGGAGTACGCGCGGCTACGCAAATTGCGTAACTATACGCAAACAGCGTAGATAAATTACGGACATTGCGTAAACCGTACGCTTACCGTAAGCTTCCGGTACGCGTACTAAAAAAAAAATTAAAAAAAAGGAAAAAATGTATTGCTAATAAATTTTACCTGTTTATTTTATAAAATATATTATAAAAACATATTATAGAATTTTAAAAATTTAACCATAGTCTTTAAAAAAGGATAGAAAAATAAAATAAAAATATGTAAAAAAAAATAGAAGAAAAAAAAAAAATTAGCATTTAAAAAACCTTGCAAATTCACTGAAAAAACCATGGGTTTCACACACGTTATAGTTAGGAATTAGCATTTAAAAAACCTTTGAAATTCACTGAAAAAACCATGGGTTTCACACACGTTATAGTTAGGAATTAGCATTTAAAAAACCTTAGAAATTCAATGAAAAAACCAAAGGTTTCACACATGTTATAGTTAGCTGGACATTTCACTCGTAAAAAACCAATGAAATTCCCCCGTTATAGTTAGTTCAGCTAACTATAACTCGCGCGCCCGCAATGCACTACTGATGACGTCACATATTACATCACTCATGACATGGTCAGTGACATCACTCATGACATCACTGATGATATCTCAAATGACATCACTGATGACATTATCCTTGTGACAGAGTGGTAGACCTCCTCTCACCCTAATATAACCTTTGATACAAACATTCAAAAATAGACACTAAAATTTTCAAAACAATGGACATACCAATAACAGTTACAACAACCTATTCAGTAATTCTAAGATCCACATACACATCCACTCATCCACCAACAGTCCTATACAGTCACTCATACATGTACTCACACATCATATGTACTCATACACCTAAACATCCTGTAACACAATCCCACTCATCCATAGAGTTACTCACACACATAGTCACTCATGCTAATAAAGAATCAAACATCCATTTACTTGCATATACAGTTATACACACACCAGCACACTTACTTTTACAGAAACTTACACATACTTAGTCTTTTTAACAATCACTTATAGAAACACATACTTATTCATACAGGAACTCTTCCAATCTCTCACTCTCACATATACTCACTTATAAACAACAATAGTCACATATACTAGTTTAAAACATATGTAGTTACTTATGAAGACACTATTGAGACAGTCATTCACTCACTAACACACCCATGCACACACTCATCCACCCATATAGTCCTGCACACATGCTGTCTTCAACACATACAAACAGTGAGTCACTCATTCATGCATCTATGCACTACGTAATACCCCCCACCGCACCATGAAGACACTCAGACACTCATACTGATACTCAAAAAACCAACTATTAACCTATATAGACACTCATGTAGCTACTCACCAACCCATGCAGCCACTTATATACAAAGTGAGAGACTGATACAGGTATTTACACATTTAAACATTACTCACTAAGCCATGTATTCAAAAAGATACACTTAATCAGTCAGTTATACAATCAATTTTTCAGAAACAAATCATCAATTTAGACACTTATATACTCATTTATTCTTCCATCGACCTTGAGATATACATATATAAAACATATTTAATTTTCAGAAAAACACACATTCACTGGATGATGTCATCAGTGATGTCATTTGAGATGTTATCAGTGATGTCATGAGTGATGTCACTGACCATGTCATGAGTGATGTAATATGTGACGTCATCAGTAGTGCATTGCGGGCGCGCGTGTGGTGTGAAGAGAGTGTGTAGTGTGAAGAGAGTGAGTGGTGTGAAGAGAGTGTGGTGTGAAGAGAGTGTGGTGTGAAGAGAGTGTGTGGTGTGAAGGGAGTGTGTGGTGTGAAGAGAGTGTGTGGTGTGAAGAGAGTGCACGGGGCAGAGAGTGCACAGGGCAGAGTGTGCGGGGCAGAGAGTGCACGGGGCAGAGAGTGCGCAAGGCAGAGAGTGCGCAAGGCAGAGACTGTGCAAGGCAGAGAGTGTGCGGGGCAGAGAGTGCACGGGGCAGAGTGTGCGGGGCAGAGAGTGCATGGGGCAGAGAGTGCGCAAGGCAGAGAGTGGGCAAGGCAGAGACTGTGCAAGGCAGAGAGTGCGCGGGGCAGAGAGTGAGCAGGGCAGAGAGTGTGCGTGGCAGAGAGTGCATGGCAGAGAGTGCGTAGCAGAGAGTGCGCAGCAGAGAGTATAAAAGTTTGTGTTAGAGAGTGTGTGGCATAGAAAGTAGTAGAAAGGTTGATGGTAGAGAGTGTGGTAGAGAGAGTGAGTAAGTGTGCTTTTCTGTATTATGCTGTTTTTTATTTGATTGTGATTACTTTGTAATATTCTCCTTGTAGCTTCTTTAAGGTGAGTCCTCTCGGTATTTGGTATGTGGTTTTTTAGATTACAGATTTATTGTTTATGAATAACTGTTTGTGTTTTGTTGTATATTTTGGGCAGTTGTAAATTTGTATCTTGGAATACTTTTTGGATTTCTTTAGATAACTTGGTAATGTTTTAGGATAATGCTAATTGAAGATTTTTTAACGAAAGTGCTGATATTCCTGTTTTGTGGGAATTCCCCAATTTGGCTACGTTAGGGCAAGTTATGGTTTTTATTGAATCAGCGGGTGTCTGTATGTTCTCTTCCTTTCCAGAAAGAAAGGTAGGCATGACGCAGCTACATTACGGTAAGTGCAATCTTTTTCTACTTTCTAAACGTATTTCGTTTGTTTTTTGTTAACCTTACGAATCTATTGTTTATGTATTTGTCCTTCTGTTTACTTATTGTTATTGCTTAGACATTTTGTAAACATTGTGAATAAGTTTGCTTTTCTGTATTATGCTGTTTTTTATTTGATCGTGATTACTTTGTAATATTTTCCCTGTAGCTTCTTTAAGGTGAGTCCTCTCAGAGAGAGAGTGTGGCAGAGGCAGAGAGAGAGAGTGTAGCAGAGAGAGAGTGTGGCAGAGAGAGAGAGTGTGGCAGAGAGAGAGAGTGGCAGAGAGAGAGTGTGGCAGAGAGTGTGTGGCAAGTAATAAAGTGTATTACTGGTGTGAACATAAAGTTATACAAAGGTAAAAGTGAAAAAAGTTGACAGTGCCTTATGTAAGTAATACCATTGTAGTGTGTAGATTGGTTATCACCTGCATGCTTACTTTCTCATCAGCTATTGTCAACTTATAACAGTAAAGTTGAAAAAAGTAAGGAATAAAGAAAGAGGAGAGTATATACAGTGTGTAGTATATATGAAGTAGTAAGAGTAATGTATGTAGTATAGAGTAAGTAGTAAAGCATAGCAGGGTAATAATGTGAGTAGAGATGTAATTGTCGAATAGGGTGCATGTAGTAGAGGGTGTGCATCTAAATGTGTTTTAATTTAATGTTAAGATTTAATGTTTTTGAGAAGTGGTGCTTGAACCCGCCCCTCTTCTCCTTTCTTCTCTATTGAATGCTGGTCAGCCACTGGAGAAGAGCTTTGTCTCTCCAAACAAGCCCCGTCTTTTTCGGATTTGGGGCGTGGTTTTACGCTTCTTTCTCTTTTTTGAAGCCCGTCCCTTATTCACTGGTGGGTGTGTTTTTTTTTTTTTTTTTATGGATGTTCTCAGGTTTATTTTCGTGTCTGTTGCTGGGATGTGCAGAGCGCTTTGGTGAGTGTGTGCTATAGAGTATGTAAAAAGAGTGCGTGCCGTAGAGTGCGTGCCGTAGAGTGCGTGTTGTAGAGAGTGTATGTATAGCGAGTGTGGTAGATAGTGTGTGACAGAAAGTGTAGAATAAAGAGTCATGAAGACTGTGTGTAGTAGAGGGTGCATAACAGAGAATGTATAGCAGAATGGTTTGTTTGTTTAGTAGAGTAATACAATGTAATAGGAGTGGGAAGAAAGATAGCAAGTTTGAAAAGTGTTGAAAAAGGTTGGCAATGCCTCACGTAAGTAACACCATAAGAGTATGCATTTTGCATTAGACTTGCATAATTAATTTTTTCATCATTAGCTATTGGCAACTTATAAGAGGAAAGAGTAAAAAAGTAAGTATAAAAGATATAGGAGAGTAAGATTAGACAGTGCGCCGTATACATGAAGTAGTAAAGATAGTAGTAGGAGCAGAGAATTAGACCACGTCTCTTTCTGTAAAATAGCCAACAAAGTGGCAAAAAGCAAATCTTTACTAGAGGATAAAAAAATACTGGCTACTCGACGCCACGCTTGGACCGTAATTTCCTCCTACTCTCATCAGAAACCACAGATCTACCTAGCGACACACTTTAGTCAATACTTAAAAAAAACTTTCATTGACTACCGACTGGGCCTGCACTACTCAAAAGACCTAAGACCGTCTTGGAAACATGCTAACGAAAGTCTCCAATGTAGACTATGCGGCTACCACAACGAAACTCTAATTCACCTGTTTTGCGTGTGCCCAGTGTTAATGACTCTGAGAAGGAAATACTTACGAGCTACCCTCCTTAATTTGAATATAAAAACATGCCGGCAAGCGATAATAACCTGGTTGAGTGGTTCTTCTCCAATTCTTGCATGCCGGGGTCTCAAATTTATGAGCGAAGCAAATAAACTATTCCCGGGCAAATGAGTTGCGGTACATTATAACTATAAAGATCACAGCAGTCAAGGCCGGACGTTTCCTCACGTGATTACACCTCATAACGTGTTAGATTAAGAACCCAAAAAACACAACCTTTCGGGGACTTTGTGACATGGTCTTAAAAAAATATACATAAAAAAAAGGATAATAGAGACAAATCAAGTAACTTATGAATGCAAGTTTTACAAATGTTTTTATATTAAATGTGGTTTGTAATAATTTTTTATTAATTATGCATTAAAGAAAATTGAATTGAATAGTAGGAGCAGTGTATGTAGTGGCGAATAAGAAGTAAAGCATAGTAGAGTGTAATAAAGTGATTAGACAAGTTATTTGAGGTGAAAGTGTTAGCTAGGGTGCATGTAGTAGATTTTCTGTAAACTAGTAGGGGGTATGCATCTGAAAGTGTGTGGCAAGGTGCGTGTTTAAGAGTCTGTGTTATAGAGTATGTAAAATGATAGTGTGTGCTAAAGAGTGTTTTAGAGAGGGATTAATTTTGATTGTGCAGTTAAATGTGTGTAATAGAGTGTAGTTTAAGAAGTGCGTAATATAGAATGAGCATTAGTAAAGAGTAAATATTAGTAGCGTGTGTAAAATAGAGTGAGTAGTATTAAAGAATAAATATAAGTAATGTGTGCAATAAAGTGGAAGGAATAGTAAGTATTAGACGGTGTAATAGTGAGTGTGTGCTAGAGAGTATAGTAAAGAGCGTGTGGCAGAGAGTGTGTAACAGAAAGCGTGTGGCAGAGAGCGTGTGGCAGAGAGTGTGTGGCAGAGAGTGTGTGGCAGAGAGCGTGTGGAAGAGAGAGTGTGGAAGAGAACGTGTGGAAGAGAGCGTGTGGCAAAAGGGGTATGTGCTAAGAGTATGTGACAGATTTGTTTTTGGGGTGTTTCTTTTTCAGGTCTACCCTGACCTGTGTCTCCGTGCAGCGTCATGCAAGCAGTATTTTTGCCGGTATGTATGCTGCATTTTTTGTGTTCCAGGTAAGCCATCTTGTCAATGTTTCTCATCTTATGCTTTTTTTCAGCTTTTTTATAGGGGTTCTCCGGCCATGCCGTCCCCGTGCAGCGTCGTGCATGGAGTGCTTTGCCCGGTATGTATGATGTTGTTTGCGGGTCTTAGGTAAGCCATTTTGTCTATGTTTCTCATCTAACGCTTTTTTTCTGTTTTTTTAACAGGTCTACCTCAGCTCGTGGCTAGAGAGTTTGTATTAAAGTGTGTATGTTAGCTTGTACTGTGTATAGTACATTATTTTGTGATGAGGTTGGCTGCACAAACTTTCCCAAAAATTGCTCGGTTACTTGCTTTGCTTTGTAACACTGGCTTATCTAGTATAATCCTGTTTTCAACTTGTTATTTCTCTCTATTTTTTAACATACTCCACACACACACTTACACACACACACGCACTGCTTCCCTTGATCAGCAATTTGAGCGCTCCATTGAAACTTTCCCTTTAATCCAGTACTGGAAAAGCAATAATACGTTAGTTGACTGGGCAGAGCCATCCATACAGTGCATTTCTTGGTATGTATGCTGCTGTTTGTGGGTGTCAGGCAAGCCATGTTGTCTTACTGGCTCATCGAATGCATTTTTATGTTTGCCAGGTCTACCCTGACCAGTGATATTTCCGTGCAGCGTCATGCATGGGGTGCTTCTCACAGTACTATAACCATTTTAAAAGCAATTCAAAATAAATTAAATGAATAAATCTTTTTTTGAGTGGGTATGGTAAGTCAATAATGTCATGGTCCCTTTTTTCCACTTCTCTACAATCACATTTGCAGTTTTTAATTGTAGTCTCTCAAGGACCTTGTAATGTGATAATTGATTTTTACTGTTTTTTAAAATAAAAATAAAAATTACGCGTACCGTACGCGTACGGTAAAAAAAAAAAAAAAAAAAGTTTTAAAAAAAATATATAAAAAATAGATGAAAGGTAAGGTTGGCTCTTAAAAGAGCCGTTGTGTTCATGCAGGGACAGAGGAAAGAAAGATTGGGAATATTAGACGGTACGACAAGTGTGCTGATCTATTTTACTGTTCACTAGGGAAACACTGGTCTCCCTATAAGTAATTAGATCGTGACAATGGGCGCACCGTACTTCAACCCTCGCAAACCGAGGGTTAATTTCCAGAGGACCAGAAAAAGGAGATGCTCCCCCCACAGATGAAGGGCTCACCTGACCTGCAGAAGAAGGACTCGGCTCTGCAGATGATGGTCCAGGCTGAGCTGCTGTGGATGTGCTTGGTTGATTTACTGAAGGGTTACCTTCAGTAAGTCGAGCATGTGTCCTTCTGTGTACATCCTTAAGGTGTCTCATCATGGTGTGATTCCCAAAGGAATACTTCCTGTCAGGATTACCTCTTGAAAGTACACGCTTACACAGCTTGCAAGTCACTAAGGGTGCATTTACCTTTTGCTGGCCTTCTGGAAAAGTAAAATAATCCCATACGTAAGAGGTCTTTTATTTCCTAGCTCTCTGCCTCAAGGTAGTGCTGCTAGCCTCACTCTCAGAAGAGCTCTGCTGTTCTGCCATCGTATCACAAAGACAACCCAGCTCCTTCTCCTAAGGGATCACAAGCAGAAATGAGGGGAATGGGTGTGGTGTAGGAGAGTTCTAGAACTGAAAGTAGTTTCAACCAATCAAAAGTTGTGTTTCATGATCACATGACCTACCGTACGCTTACGGTACGCTTACGGCAAAAGTACGCATGCGCGTAAAAAAGACACGCGCTTGCGCGCATGCGCATAACAGTCACTCCCCGACACTTCCGCATAACGTGCGCGTGTAGCGTACACGCGTACGCGCCCCACGCGGAGTACGCGCGGCTACGCAAATTGCGTAACTATACGCAAACAGCGTAGATAAATTACGGACATTGCGTAAACCGTACGCTTACCGTAAGCTTCCGGTACGCGTACTAAAAAAAAAATTAAAAAAAAGGAAAAAATGTATTGCTAATAAATTTTACCTGTTTATTTTATAAAATATATTAAAAAAACATATTATAGAATTTTAAAAATTTAACCATAGTCTTTAAAAAAGGATAGAAAAATAAAATAAAAATATGTAAAAAAAAATAGAAGAAAAAAAAAAAATTAGCATTTAAAAAACCTTGCAAATTCACTGAAAAAACCATGGGTTTCACACACGTTATAGTTAGGAATTAACATTTAAAAAACCTTTGAAATTCACTGAAAAAACCATGGGTTTCACACACGTTATAGTTAGGAATTAGCATTTAAAAAACCTTAGAAATTCAATGAAAAAACCAAAGGTTTCACACATGTTATAGTTAGCTGGACATTTCACTCGTAAAAAACCAATGAAATTCCCCCGTTATAGTTAGTTCAGCTAACTATAACTCGCGCGCCCGCAATGCACTACTGATGACGTCACATATTACATCACTCATGACATGGTCAGTGACATCACTCATGACATCACTGATGATATCTCAAATGACATCACTGATGACATTATCCTTGTGACAGAGTGGTAGACCTCCTCTCACCCTAATATAACCTTTGATACAAACATTCAAAAATAGACACTAAAATTTTCAAAACAATGGACATACCAATAACAGTTACAACAACCTATTCAGTAATTCTAAGATCCACATACACATCCACTCATCCACCAACAGTCCTATACAGTCACTCATACATGTACTCACACATCATATGTACTCATACACCTAAACATCCTGTAACACAATCCCACTCATCCATAGAGTTACTCACACACATAGTCACTCATGCTAATAAAGAATCAAACATCCATTTACTTGCATATACAGTTATACACACACCAGCACACTTACTTTTACAGAAACTTACACATACTTAGTCTTTTTAACAATCACTTATAGAAACACATACTTATTCATACAGGAACTCTTCCAATCTCTCACTCTCACATATACTCACTTATAAACAACAATAGTCACATATACTAGTTTAAAACATATGTAGTTACTTATGAAGACACTATTGAGACAGTCATTCACTCACTAACACACCCATGCACACACTCATCCACCCATATAGTCCTGCACACATGCTGTCTTCAACACATACAAACAGTGAGTCACTCATTCATGCATCTATGCACTACGTAATACCCCCCACCGCACCATGAAGACACTCAGACACTCATACTGATACTCAAAAAACCAACTATTAACCTATATAGACACTCATGTAGCTACTCACCAACCCATGCAGCCACTTATATACAAAGTGAGAGACTGATACAGGTATTTACACATTTAAACATTACTCACTAAGCCATGTATTCAAAAAGATACACTTAATCAGTCAGTTATACAATCAATTTTTCAGAAACAAATCATCAATTTAGACACTTATATACTCATTTATTCTTCCATCGACCTTGAGATATACATATATAAAACATATTTAATTTTCAGAAAAACACACATTCACTGGATGATGTCATCAGTGATGTCATTTGAGATGTCATCAGTGATGTCATGAGTGATGTCACTGACCATGTCATGAGTGATGTAATATGTGACGTCATCAGTAGTGCATTGCGGGCGCGCGTGTGGTGTGAAGAGAGTGTGTAGTGTGAAGAGAGTGAGTGGTGTGAAGAGAGTGTGGTGTGAAGAGAGTGTGGTGTGAAGAGAGTGTGTGGTGTGAAGGGAGTGTGTGGTGTGAAGAGAGTGTGTGGTGTGAAGAGAGTGCACGGGGCAGAGAGTGCACAGGGCAGAGTGTGCGGGGCAGAGAGTGCACGGGGCAGAGAGTGCACAAGGCAGAGAGTGCGCAAGGCAGAGACTGTGCAAGGCAGAGAGTGTGCGGGGCAGAGAGTGCACGGGGCAGAGTGTGCGGGGCAGAGAGTGCATGGGGCAGAGAGTGCGCAAGGCAGAGAGTGCGCAAGGCAGAGACTGTGCAAGGCAGAGAGTGCGCGGGGCAGAGAGTGAGCAGGGCAGAGAGTGTGCGTGGCAGAGAGTGCGTGGCAGAGAGTGCGTAGCAGAGAGTGCGCAGCAGAGAGTATAAAAGTTTGTGTTAGAGAGTGTGTGGCATAGAAAGTAGTAGAAAGGTTGATGGTAGAGAGTGTGGTAGAGAGAGTGAGTAAGTGTGCTTTTCTGTATTATGCTGTTTTTTATTTGATTGTGATTACTTTGTAATATTCTCCTTGTAGCTTCTTTAAGGTGAGTCCTCTCGGTATTTGGTATGTGGTTTTTTAGATTACAGATTTATTGTTTATGAATAACTGTTTGTGTTTTGTTGTATATTTTGGGCAGTTGTAAATTTGTATCTTGGAATACTTTTTGGATTTCTTTAGATAACTTGGTAATGTTTTAGGATAATGCTAATTGAAGATTTTTTAACGAAAGTGCTGATATTCGTGTTTTGTGGGAATTCCCCAATTTGGCTACGTTAGGGCAAGTTATGGTTTTTATTGAATCAGCGGGTGTCTGTATGTTCTCTTCCTTTCCAGAAAGAAAGGTAGGCATGACGCAGCTACATTACGGTAAGTGCAATCTTTTTCTACTTTCTAAACGTATTTCGTTTGTTTTTTGTTAACCTTACGAATCTATTGTTTATGTATTTGTCCTTCTGTTTACTTATTGTTATTGCTTAGACATTTTGTAAACATTGTGAATAAGTTTGCTTTTCTGTATTATGCTGTTTTTTATTTGATCGTGATTACTTTGTAATATTTTCCCTGTAGCTTCTTTAAGGTGAGTCCTCTCAGAGAGAGAGTGTGGCAGAGGCAGAGAGAGAGAGTGTAGCAGAGAGAGAGTGTGGCAGAGAGAGAGAGTGTGGCAGAGAGAGAGAGTGGCAGAGAGAGAGTGTGGCAGAGAGTGTGTGGCAAGTAATAAAGTGTATTACTGGTGTGAACATAAAGTTATACAAAGGTAAAAGTGAAAAAAGTTGACAGTGCCTTATGTAAGTAATACCATTGTAGTGTGTAGATTGGTTATCACCTGCATGCTTACTTTCTCATCAGCTATTGTCAACTTATAACAGTAAAGTTGAAAAAAGTAAGGAATAAAGAAAGAGGAGAGTATATACAGTGTGTAGTATATATGAAGTAGTAAGAGTAATGTATGTAGTATAGAGTAAGTAGTAAAGCATAGCAGGGTAATAATGTGAGTAGAGATGTAATTGTCGAATAGGGTGCATGTAGTAGAGGGTGTGCATCTAAATGTGTTTTAATTTAATGTTAAGATTTAATGTTTTTGAGAAGTGGTGCTTGAACCCGCCCCTCTTCTCCTTTCTTCTCTATTGAATGCTGGTCAGCCACTGGAGAAGAGCTTTGTCTCTCCAAACAAGCCCCGTCTTTTTCGGATTTGGGGCGTGGTTTTACGCTTCTTTCTCTTTTTTGAAGCCCGTCCCTTATTCACTGGTGGGTGTGTTTTTTTTATTTTTTTTATGGATGTTCTCAGGTTTATTTTCGTGTCTGTTGCTGGGATGTGCAGAGCGCTTTGGTGAGTGTGTGCTATAGAGTATGTAAAAAGAGTGCGTGCCGTAGAGTGTGTGCCGTAGAGTGCGTGCCGTAGAGTGCGTGTTGTAGAGAGTGTATGTATAGCGAGTGTGGTAGATAGTGTGTGACAGAAAGTGTAGAATAAAGAGTCATGAAGACTGTGTGTAGTAGAGGGTGCATAACAGAGAATGTATAGCAGAATGGTTTGTTTGTTTAGTAGAGTAATACAATGTAATAGGAGTGGGAAGAAAGATAGCAAGTTTGAAAAGTGTTGAAAAAGGTTGGCAATGCCTCACGTAAGTAACACCATAAGAGTATGCATTTTGCATTAGACTTGCATAATTAATTTTTTCATCATTAGCTATTGGCAACTTATAAGAGGAAAGAGTAAAAAAGTAAGTATAAAAGATATAGGAGAGTAAGATTAGACAGTGCGCCGTATACATGAAGTAGTAAAGATAGTAGTAGGAGCAGAGAATTAGACCACGTCTCTTTCTGTAAAATAGCCAACAAAGTGGCAAAAAGCAAATCTTTACTAGAGGATAAAAAAATACTGGCTACTCGACGCCACGCTTGGACCGTAATTTCCTCCTACTCTCATCAGAAACCACAGATCTACCTAGCGACACACTTTAGTCAATACTTAAAAAAAACTGTCATTGACTACCGACTGGGCCTGCACTACTCAAAAGACCTAAGACCGTCTTGGAAACATGCTAACGAAAGTCTCCAATGTAGACTATGCGGCTACCACAACGAAACTCTCATTCACCTGTTTTGCGTGTGCCCAGTGTTAATGACTCTGAGAAGGAAATACTTACGAGCTACCCTCCTTAATTTGAATATAAAAACATGCCGGCAAGCGATAATAACCTGGTTGAGTGGTTCTTCTCCAATTCTTGCATGCCGGGGTCTCAAATTTATGAGCGAAGCAAATAAACTATTCCCGGGCAAATGAGTTGCGGTACATTATAACTATAAAGATCACAGCAGTCAAGGCCGGACGTTTCCTCACGTGATTACACCTCATAACGTGTTAGATTAAGAACCCAAAAAACACAACCTTTCGGGGACTTTGTGACATGGTCTTAAAAAAATATACATAAAAAAAAGGATAATAGAGACAAATCAAGTAACTTATGAATGCAAGTTTTACAAATGTTTTTATATTAAATGTGGATTGTAATAATTTTTTATTAATTATGCATTAAAGAAAATTGAATTGAATAGTAGGAGCAGTGTATGTAGTGGCGAATAAGAAGTAAAGCATAGTAGAGTGTAATAAAGTGATTAGACAAGTTATTTGAGGTGAAAGTGTTAGCTAGGGTGCATGTAGTAGATTTTCTGTAAACTAGTAGGGGGTATGCATCTGAAAGTGTGTGGCAAGGTGCGTGTTTAAGAGTCTGTGTTATAGAGTATGTAAAATGATAGTGTGTGCTAAAGAGTGTTTTAGAGAGGGATTAATTTTGATTGTGCAGTTAAATGTGTGTAATAGAGTGTAGTTTAAGAAGTGCGTAATATAGAATGAGCATTAGTAAAGAGTAAATATTAGTAGCGTGTGTAAAATAGAGTGAGTAGTATTAAAGAATAAATATAAGTAATGTGTGCAATAAAGTGGAAGGAATAGTAAGTATTAGACGGTGTAATAGTGAGTGTGTGCTAGAGAGTATAGTAAAGAGCGTGTGGCAGAGAGTGTGTAACAGAAAGCGTGTGGCAGAGAGCGTGTGGCAGAGAGTGTGTGGCAGAGAGTGTGTGGCAGAGAGCGTGTGGAAGAGAGAGTGTGGAAGAGAACGTGTGGAAGAGAGCGTGTGGCAAAAGGGGTATGTGCTAAGAGTATGTGACAGATTTGTTTTTGGGGTGTTTCTTTTTCAGGTCTACCCTGACCTGTGTCTCCGTGCAGCGTCATGCAAGCAGTATTTTTGCCGGTATGTATGCTGCATTTTTTGTGTTCCAGGTAAGCCATCTTGTCAATGTTTCTCATCTTATGCTTTTTTTCAGCTTTTTTATAGGGGTTCTCCGGCCATGCCGTCCCCGTGCAGCGTCGTGCATGGAGTGCTTTGCCCGGTATGTATGATGTTGTTTGCGGGTCTTAGGTAAGCCATTTTGTCTATGTTTCTCATCTAACGCTTTTTTTCTGTTTTTTTAACAGGTCTACCTCAGCTCGTGGCTAGAGAGTTTGTATTAAAGTGTGTATGTTAGCTTGTACTGTGTATAGTACATTATTTTGTGATGAGGTTGGCTGCACAAACTTTCCCTAAAAATTGCTCGGTTACTTGCTTTGCTTTGTAACACTGGCTTATCTAGTATAATCCTGTTTTCAACTTGTTATTTCTCTCTATTTTTTAACATACTCCACACACACACTTACACACACACACGCACTGCTTCCCTTGATCAGCAATTTGAGCGCTCCATTGAAACTTTCCCTTTAATCCAGTACTGGAAAAGCAATAATACGTTAGTTGACTGGGCAGAGCCATCCATACAGTGCATTTCTTGGTATGTATGCTGCTGTTTGTGGGTGTCAGGCAAGCCATGTTGTCTTACTGGCTCATCGAATGCATTTTTATGTTTGCCAGGTCTACCCTGACCAGTGATATTTCCGTGCAGCGTCATGCATGGGGTGCTTCTCACAGTATGTATGCTGTTTGCGGGTCTTAAGTAAGTCATCTTGTCTTTTTTGCTCATCTAATGGATTCTTATTTTTATTTTTTGGGTGTACCCCGTGCCAGAGAGTATGTGCCAGAGAGCGTGTGCCAGAGAGCATGTAGTAGTGAGCGTGTGGCACAGAGTGTATGGCACAGAGTGTGTGGTACAGAGTTGGAGTTTGCAGCTTGTTTCTCACCTGCATGACCACTTTCTCATCATCAGTTATTGTCAACTTATAGCTTGAAAGTGTTTAAAAGAAAAAAAAAACAAGAGAAGAGTGAAGAGTAGAGAGTGTGTAGCATATATGAAGTAGTAGAGAGAGTAGTAAAAGCAGCGTATGTAGTATAGAGCAAGTAGTAAAGCATAGTAGTGAGGGCAATTTAGTTAATAGAGATGTAAGTGTTGACTATGGTGCATGTAGTAGGGGGTGTGTATGTAAATGTATGTAGTAGAGAGTGTGTGTTCTATAGTATGTAAAAAGAAAGTGTGTGGTAAAGAGCATGTGTGAGAGCGTGTGTGAGAGAGCATGTGTCAGAGAGCATGTGTCAGAGAGCGCTTGGCAAAGAGCACGTGGCAAAGAGCGCATGGCAAAGAGCGCATGGCAAAGAGCATGTGGCAAAGAGCGCATGGCAAAGAGCACGTGGCAAAGAGCGCGTGGCAAAGAGCGCGTGACAAAGAGCGCATGGCAAAGAGCACGTGGCAAAGACCGCGTGGCAAAGAGTGTGTGGCAAAGAGTGTTTGGTGAGCAATAAAGTGTATTACTGGTGAGAATATAGAGATATAAAAAGTAAGAAGTTGTTGGAAAAGTTGACAGTGCCTCACGTAAGTAACACCATTGGAGTTTGCAGATTGATTCTCACGTGCATGCTCACTTTCTCATCATCAGCTATTGTCAACTTATAGCTTGAAAGTGTAAAAAAAAGTAGGAAAAACAAGAGGAGAGTGAATAAGAGACAGTGTGTAGTATACATGAAGTAGTAGAGAGAGTAATAGGAGTAGTGTATGTAGCGTAGACCAAATAGTAAAGCATAGTTGTGAGGGTAATAAAGTTAGTAGAGATGTAAGTATTAACTATGGTGCATGTGGAGGCGAGGCACAGAGCGCATGGCAAAGAGTGTGTGGCAAAGAGTGTTTGTTGAGCAATAAAGTGTATTACTGGTGGGAACATAGAGATGTAAAAAGTGTTTGGAAAAGTAGACAGTGCCCCATGTAAGTAACACCATGGGAGTTTGCAGATTGATTCTCACTTGCATGCTCACTTTCTCATTAGCAGCTATTGTCAAAGTATAGCTTGAAAGTGTAAAAAATTTACGGCAAAACAAGAGGAGAGTGAATAAGAGACAGTGTGTAGTATACATGAAGTAGTAGAGAGAGTGGTAGGAGTAGTGTATGTAGTGTAGACCAAATAGTAAAGCATAGTTGTGAGGGTAATAAAGTTAGTAGAGATGTAAGTATTAACTATGGTGCATGTAGAGGCGTGGCAAAGAGCGCATGGAAAAGAGTGTGTGGCAAAGAGTGTTTGTTGAGCAATAAATTGTATTACTGGTGGGAACTTACAGATATAAAAAGTAAAAAGTTGTGGGAAAAGTTGACAGTGCCTCATGTAAGTAACACCATTGGAGTTTGCAGATTGATTCTCACTTGCAAGCTCCCTTTCTCATCATCAGCTATTGTGAACTTATAGCTTGAAAGTGTAAAAAAGAAAGGATAAACAAGAGGAGAGTGACGACGAGACATAGTGTAGTAGAGGCGTGGCAAAGAGCGCGTAGCAAAAAGCGCGTGGCAAAGAGCGCATGGCAGAGAGCGCGTGGCAAAGAGCGTGTGGCAAAGAGCGCATGGCAAAGAGCGCATGTCAAAGAGTGTTTGTAGAGAAATAAAGTGTATTACTGTTGGGAACATAGAGATAGCTAAAGTAAAAAGTTGTGGAAAAAGTTGACAGTGCCTGGAGAGTCAAGAAGAGACAGTGTGTAGTATACATGAAGTAGTAGAGAGATTAGTAGGAGTAGTGTATGTAGTGTAGAGCAAATAGTAAAGCATAGTAGTGAGGGTAATAAAGTTAGTAGAGATGTAAGCATTAACTATGGCGCATTTAGAGGAGGTGTGCATAAAAATGTGTGCAGTAGAGAATGTGTGGTGTAGAGTATGTAAAAAGACTGTGTGGTAAAGAGCATGTGGTAGAGACCGTGTGGTAGAAAGCGTGCGACAGAGAGCGTGCGACAGAGCGCGTGCGACAGAGCGCGTGCGACAGAGTGGCACACGCGCTAAGTCATACGTGCTAAGTCACACGCGCTAAGTCACACGCACTAAGGCACACGCGCTAAGTCACACGCACTGAGTCACACGCGCTAAGTGACACGCGCTAAGTTACACAGTGAGTGTGTGTTGTAGAGAGTGGATGGTAGAGAGTGTGTTATGGAGAGTGTGTGATAAAGAGTGTGTGGTGGAGAGTGTGTGGTGGAGAGTGTGTGGTGGAGAGTGTGTGGTGGAGAGTGGTGGAGAGTGTGTGGTGGTGAGTGTGTGGTGGAGAGTGTGTGGTGGAGAGTGTATGCGAAAGACTGTATTAAAGTTTGTGATAAAAAGTGTGTTGCAGAGAGTGTGTAGTAGAGAGGTTGAGGGTAGAGAATGTGTTGCAGAGAGTGATTAGTAAAGAGTGTGTGTAGTAAAGAGTGTGTGTAGTGAAGAGTGTGTATAGTCCAGAGTGTGCATAGTATAGAATTCATAGTAAAGAGTGTGCATAGTAAAGAGTGCATAGTAAAGAGTGCATAGTAAAGAGAGTGCATAGTAAAAATTGTGTGCAAAAGAGTATGTGGTAGAGAGCATATAGCATAATTGTGTGATATAGTGTGCAAGACACTGTATGTAGTCCAGGAAGTATAGCAGAGAGTGTTTTGCTTAGTGTTTATCAGAGAGTATTAGAGTGTGTGTTGTAGAATAAGATGTGGTAACATAAAAACAACATTTTTTTTTGCATTGTAATATGAGAAATAACTTATTGTGTCCTAGTAATGAAAGTAGGCCAACTGTACAGATGTATAGTAACTGGTGCTGCTTAAAGAAATGGCTGAACTGCTTTGTTTTCCTGCATAAGCAAATGACAGCGCAAAAAAAAGATAGTTAATCCAAGCCTTATGTCCCCAAAAAGTTTTACACTTATTATGTAGGCTGCTCGTAAAATGCAGCACGCTACAGAAATTGTCAAAACTGATCCCATAATTTCCTTCGCTTTAATTATCCATATTCTGTTTTCCCTACCCTGGGCCTTCTTCGCCTCGACTTTCAGTGTCATCGCAACTCCCTCCACAAGCTGGGGTACATTGTGCAAAGAAAAGTTGAAGGAGGAGCGGTAAGGAGCCTCTATATGCAACATACTAAAAACTGCAATGTTAAAGTAAATGCAGCAAAAAATGCCCAAATCGCGCATTTAACTTTCGAGGCATGAAGCATGTGTTTATACTTTAAAAATGTATTGTGCTGTAAAGCGTGATTGAAAAAAGCAAAGTCCTCCAAAAATATTTGTATTAGCGCAGCTAATCAGGAATACTAAAAGCATAAAGGCTAATGTTTGTAAAGCGCACAATCAGAATAAATAAAATGATTTCGAAGCATGTATCTAGTTTCCTAAGTGCACGATGGAAAAATCAACAAAAAAAGTATAACAAACATAGCACATTTAAATGGCACACCCCACACCCCCTTCACCCACACTTGGTTTGGTGTCCTTATTTTTCAGCGAAGTGGCGCAAAGTAAATAAGGTGTATACGACTTTTAGGTAAAATATAAAATGAAACAATGTAGCCTGAAAATATCTGTAAAGAGGCGAGAAAAGGAGATGGTAAATATATTGGAATACAAAGCATGACTAAAATCAATGGGTGAAAAGCAATCGAAGGCGCGCAGCAAAAATACAAGTCTAGAAAAAAAGTTAGATACAAAAGTACACATAGGGGTGACAGATGTAATGTATTTTCTGATGCGAACCGGACATAAGCTAATTCAAGATGACGGGAGAACGTTTCGCATTGTAAAACACATTCTGGTAACGAAATAGAAACAGTTGCAACATCTTCAAATAACAGTGGCAAGCGAATCAAAATTAGAAGTGTTACATTGTGGCAGCGAAAAGTTCTGTATCAGCGTATAATTGTTCGATCACTGGCAACAGTAGCAAGTAGTGAAAGCAAGTGAAGCTAAACTATACTATGCAGAGGCAGCTTTACTAAGTTTGAAATGTACCGCAAATGATAGCGAAGTGGTCCATTAATTGCAATAGTAATAGCGTTGGAAGCAAAACCGCTAAGATTATGTACATGTTGGCGCGCTAATTTTTTTTTAAAGTATTAACTTATAGAACAACTGCACTTTAAATTTGCTAAATACGATTTTACCAATTAGTTGCATTTTTATGAAAACGGTAATGCACAAGCGAATTCCCATTGCAATGTAATAAGTTACTTACCTGTTTTTCTACAGAGATAGGTCAGCTCGCGATGTATACCGGATGACGTTGCCCCACGAAATGTTTAGAATGGCTGCTCTTCGAGCTTAAGTACTGTAAAAGAGAAAAAAAGGGCAGTTACTGAAAATGAATAACAAAAAAAGGCAACACTTGGTGTTTACCAACAGCGTGTGTGTAAGATGTTGGTGTCTAGCCGTATGCTAATGTTTGGGTGGGGGGCTTCCTTGTAAGGATGAAAGGGATGTCTAGGCGGGAGTGTATGTAATTGTTAGTGAGGATGTGCGAATTACGTGAGAAGTGAATGTGAAAGCATGCATCTAACAGATAGCGATGCACTAAAAGGCAATGTGGCTCCAAGCTGTCTGCCTTTGCTACAAAGGCGCGTTTTAAGGGAACGAAACGCAAGTGTGCTGGAAAGCCGAAAATAAAAAAAATAAAAAGCATGCATTTTAAATACAGGCAAATTAATAAAATAAATAAATAATCTTACCTTTAGGTGATTGTTGACTTCGTACTAACCTATATCTAAATCCGAGTTTTCAATATGCCAACACGGCCGACATACCACCCTGAAAAGAAACAGAAAATTAGAATCATCAATCCAACAAAAGACCTGTGGAAGAAAACGAAAAAATGCATTAGATGAGAAACATAGACAAGATGGTTTACCTAAGACCCGCAAACAGCATCATACATCCCGGACAAAGCACTCCATGCACGACGCTGCACGGGGACGGCATGGGACGGGGTGAAGGAAAACAGGCCTAGTAAAACATGTTAACTTACCTTGACACGCCGTTACACGATCGTAAAACATTAAAACAATCAAAAGATACACTTAACAATGTCTATAACTAAACAATCGGCATGATAGATAAACAATAGTTGCATGATGATAGGATTAATTTAAAACTAATGACATATAAACATTATACAAAGACTGCAGTGATCCTAAAGTAGCTACGTCACACCTATCGCTTTCTGGAAAGCAACAGAACATAGGGACATCCACGGATTCAATGGAAAACGTGCCCTGCCGTAGACAAATAAGGAACTCCACACAAAATACGAATAACAGTGCTTTTGTTAAAAATATCGTTGTTCACCATTACTGGAAAAGATTACCTTTTTATGCTAAAAAACTCAATCACTATCTAAAATTAGAAAATTTAGAACTGGACTAAATATGCAATAAAACACGAAAATATTCCCCCCATAATTATTGCCTAACCTTAATGTAGCAGCGTCATCCCCTAGTAAAACACGCTCACTTACCTTCACACGCCGCTACACAATCAGAAACCATTCAAAGAAACAAAGGCAACATTAAGTAATTACATAAACTAATCGAAAGAACAAATACATAAACAATAACTTCGTAATGTTAACAGTAATCCTCAAACTAAATACGTACAGAAAATAAAAAATGATTGCACTTTACATAATGTAGTTGCATCATGCCTACAGTTCATTAAAGAAAACATACAGACACCCTCAGATTCAATGAAAAACGTGCCCCGCCTTGACGTATTCAAAGTAGGGAATTCCCACAAAAACACGAGCTAACAGCACTTTCGTTAAAAATTCTTCAATTAGCATTATCCTAAAGCATTACCCAGTTACCTAAAGAAATTCAACAATTATTCCGGAATACAAATGTAAAACATCCCAAAATATACTTGAAAAGACAAGCAGTTATTCATAAACAATACATCTGAAATCTAAAAAACCACATACCAAATACCGAGAGGACTCACCTTAAAGAAACCACAGGGAGAATACTAAAAACGAATCGTGATCAAATAAAAAACAGCATAATACATAAAAGCAAACTTATTCACAATGTTTACAAAATGCCTAAGCAATAACAATAAGTAAACGAAAGCACAAATACGTAAGCAATAGATTTGTAAGGTTAACCAAAAACAACAAACTAAATACGTTTAAAAAGTTGAAAAAGATTGCACTTACCGTAATGTAACTGCGTCATGCCTACCATTCTTTCTGGAAAGGAAGAGAACATACGAACACCCGCAGATTCAATAAAAAACGTGTCCCGCCCTGGCGTAGTCAAAATAGGGAATTTCCACAAAAACACGAATCCCAGCAGTTTCGTTAAAAATTCTTCAATTAGCATTATCCAAAAACTTTACCAAGTTATCTAAAAAAATCCCAAAAGTATTCAAAAATACAAATTTAAAACAGCCCAAAATATACAAGTAAACACAAACAGTTATTAATAAACAATAATTCTGAAATGTAAAAAACCACATGCCAAATACCGAGAGGACTCACCTTAAAGAAGCTACAGGGAGAATACTAATAAGTAATCCCGATCAAATGAAAAACAGCATAATACAGAAAAGCCAACGTATTCACTATGTTTACAAAATGTCTAAGCAGTAACAATAAGTAAACAAAAAGCACAAATACACAAGCAATAGATTTGTAAGGTTAACCAAAAACAACAAACGAAATACTTTTAAAAATTAGAAATAGATTGCACTTACCGTAATGTAGCTGCGTCACACCTACCGTTCTCTCTGGAAAGGAAGAGAACATACGGACACCCGCAGATTCGATAAAAAACGTGCCCCGCCCTGACGTAGTCAAATTAGGGAATTCCCATAAAACACGAATACTAGCACTTTCGTCAAAAATTTTGCAATTACCATTATCCTAAAACATTACCAAGTTATCTAAAGAGAACAAAAAAGTATTCCAAAATATTAATTTTAAACAGCCCAAAATATACAAGTAAACACAAACAGTTATTCATAAACAATAATTCTGAAATCTGAAAAAACCACATACTAAATCCCGAGAGGACTCACCTTAAAGAAGCTACAGGGAAAATACTAAAAATTAATCGTGGTCAAATGAAAAAACAGCATAATACAATAAAGCAAACTTATTCACAATGTTTGCAAAATGTCCAAGCAATAATGGCAAGTAAACGAAAGCACAAATACATAAGCAATAGAGTTGTAAGGTTAACAAAAAACAACAAACGAAATACCTTTAAAAAGTAGAAATAGATTGCACTTACTGTAATGTAGCGGCGTCACACCTACCGTTCTTTCTGGAAAGGAAGAGAACATACGAACACCCGCAGATTCAATAAAAAACATGCCCCGCCCTGACGTACGCAAATTGGGGAATTCCCACAAAACACGAATACAAGCACTTTCGTCTAAAATCCTTCAATTATCATTATCCTAAAACATTACCAAGTTATCTAAAGAAATTCAAAAAGTATTCCAAAATACATATGTAAAACAGCACAAAGTATGCAAGAAAACACAGTAATTCATAAACAATAATTCTGAAGTCTAAAAAACCACTTACCAAATACCGAGAGGACTCACCTAAAGAGGCTACAGGGAGAATACTAAAAAGTCACGATCAAACAAAAAACAGCATAATACAGAAAAGCAAACTTATTCACAATGTTTACAAAATGTCTAAGCATTAACAATAAGTAAACGAAAGGGCAAATAAATAAACAATCGATTCGTAAGCGTAACAAAAAACATCAAACGAAATACGTTTACAAAGTATAAAAAGCTTCCACTTACGTAATTTAGACCTGTAACTTACCTTCAGACGACGCTACACACAATAATAAAACAGTACAAGAAACACAAACAGCATTGATCAATGACAGTCATTTAGCAAAAGGGCAAATACATAAACAATAGACGCATAATGTTTCCATTAAAAACTAATCAAAAATAACATCAAAATTTGACAAAGATTGCACTTACCTGATTGTAGCTGCGTTCCGCCTACCGTTACATCTGGAAACCAACAGAACATACCCACAACAGCAGATTCATTGAAAAACGTGCCCCACCCTGCCGTTATCAAATAAGGAATTCCCCACAAAATACACATAACAGCACTTTCGTCAAGAACCTTGTTAAAATTAAAGACTATACAAAGTAATGGATAAAACCCCAAAATGAGATTATAATTAATCAAAACCTATAAAATAAATAAATAACAATAACTCTTCCACTTACCTTAAAGAAGATTGCACGACGCTGCACAGGGATGGCATGGACCGGGAAAGACCTGTAAAATAAACAGAAAAAAAGCATTAGATGAGAAACATAGACAAGATGGCTTACCTAAGACCCGCAAACAGCATCATACATACCGGGCAAAGCACTCCATGCACGACGGTGCACGGGGACGACACCAGCCAGAGCAAACCTGTAACATAAATAGAAAAAAGAGTTAAATGAGAAACATAGACAAGATGGCTTACCTAAGATCCGCAAACAGCATCATACATACCGGGCAAAGCACTCCATGCACGATGCTGCACGGGGACGACACCAGCCGGAGCAAACCTGTAAAATAAACAGAAAAAAAGAGTTAGATGAGAATCATAAACAAGATGGCTTAACTAAGACCCGCAAACAGCATGATACATACCGGGCAAAGCACTCCATGCACGACACTGCACGGAGAGCACCCGGGCCGTGGCAAACCTGTAAAATAAACCAAAAAAAGAGTTAGAGGACAAACATAGACAAGATGGCTTACCTAGGACCCGCAAACAGCATCATACATACCGGGCAAAGCAGTCCATGCACGACGCTGCACGGGGACGACACCAGCCAAGGCAAAACTGCAAAATAAACAGAAAAAAAAGTTAGATGACAAACATAGACAAGACTGCTTACCTAAAACCCGCAAACAGCATCATACATACCCGGTAAAGCACTCCATGCATGATGCTGCACGGGGCTGACACCAGCTGGGGCAAACCTGTAAAATAAACCGAAAAAAGAGTTAGAAGACAAACATAGACAAGATGGCTTACCTAAGACCTGCTAACAGCATCATACATACCGGGCAAAGCACTCCATGCACGACGCTGCACGGGGACGACACCAGCCGGGTCAAACCTGTAAAATAAACAGAAAAAAAGCGTTAGATGAGAAACATAGACAAGATGGCTTACCTAAGACCCGCAAACAGCATCATACATACCGGGCTAAGCACTACATGCACGACACTGCACGGGGATGACAACAGCCGGGTCAAACCTGTAAAATAAACAGAAAAAATCGTTAGATGAGAAACATAGACAAGATGGCTTACCTAAGACCCGCAAACAGCATCATACATACCGGGCAAAGCACTCCATGCACAACGCTGCACGGGGACGGCACGGACTGGGAAAAACCTGTAAAATAAACAGAAAAAAGAGTCAGATGACAAACATAGACAAGATGGCTTACCTAATACCCGCAAACAGCATCATACATACCGGGCAAAGCACTCCATGCACGACGCTGCACGGGGACTGCACGGACCTTGAAAGACCTGTAAAAAAACAGAAAAAAAGCGTTAGATGAGAAACATAAACAAAATGGCTTACCTAAGACCTGCAAACAGCATCATACATACCGGGCAAAGCACTCCATGCACGACACTGCACGGGGACGACACCAGCCGGAGCAAACCTGTAATAAAACAGAAAAAAGCGTTAGATGAGAAACATAGACAAGATGGCTTACCTAAGACCCGCAAACAGCATCATACATACCGGGCTAAGCACTCCATGCACGACGCTGCACGGGGATGGCACGGACCGGGGAAGACCTGTAAAATGAACCGAAAAAAGAGTTAAATGAGAAACATAGACAAGATGGCTTGCCCATACAAGCGTGCATGGGCAAAGCACTCCATGCACGACGCTGCATGGGGATGACACCAGCCGGGGCAAACCTGTAAAATAAACCGAATAAAGAGTTAAATGAGAAACATAGACAAGATGGCTTACCTAAAACCCGCAAACAGCATCATACATACCGGGCTAAGCACTCCATGCACGACGCTGCACGGGGACGACACCAGCCGGAGCAAACCTGTAAAATAAACAGAAAAAAGAGTCAGATGACAAACATAGACAAGATGGCTTACCTAACAACCGCAAACAGCTTCATACATACCGGGCAAAGCACTCCATGCACGACGCTGCACGGGGATGGCACGGACCAGGGTAACCCTGTAAAAAAACTGAAAAAAAGCGTTAGATGAGAAACATAGACAAGATGGCTTACCTTAGACCCGCAAACAGCATCATACATACCGGGCTAAGCACTCCATGCACGACGCTGCACGGGGACGGCACGGACCGGGGAAGACCTATAAAAAAAACATAAAAAAGAGTTAAATGAGAAACATAGACAAGATGGCTTACCTGGAACACCAAAAAAACAGCATACATACCGGGCAAAGCACTCCATGCACGACGCTGCACGGAGACGGCACGGACCGGGGAAGCCCTGTAAAAAAACAGAAAAAAGTGTTAGATGAGAAACATAGACAAGATGGCTTACCTAACACCCGCAAACAGCATCATACATACCGGTCAAAGCACACCATGCACAACGCTGCACAGGGACGACACCAGCCGGGGCAAACCTGTCAAATAATCCGAAAAAAGAATTAAATGAGAAACATAGACGGGGGCGTGGCTTAGCGCCCGGCGCGAATGGCGGTGTTCGTGTGAAGCTCCGCAGCGCGGGTCGGAACAACCGCATACTAGGGATATCTTTTTGGAAATGGTGAGCAGTTTTCGCTGTCGGAAGATGACTTGACACAAGCAAGCTACTTTATGAGACATTTTGCTGCCTGAGGCACCGGGAATCCTTTGTGTTGTGCTCAGCGCTTTCGTAGCGCGGACAGCGGACGCCATTTTGACTGAGTCGTCTTTTTTTTCGTGAGGAGAAATTGTGGTGAGAGAAATGCATTGCGCAACTGCATGTGGCGATTTTCTCCTTATGGTAACTTAAGTACTTGGCAAGATGTGTTTCCAATTCCTTCGAAGCCCTCTGTTTGATCGATATTCTACTGTGTTACTCGGCTCATTGCCCAATATTATACTTTCTCGCATTGCACCTGCCAGGATCTGTTATGGCTGTTAGGTTGTCACGGGACCTTGATAAACTTCTAGATTGCTTAATTCCTTTAAACTTGAGATGTTCTTTGAATCCTATTCTTATCATTGAACCTTGCAGGAGCCCTGGTTTTAATGACTGAGTAAAGTGAGTTATGCTTCGGCTGCTGTGTCTTCAGACCTTGTGCAGGCTTCTTATATATGAGAAAACAAAGTTATAATTATTAACACTTTCACTGAGGATACCAAGTCGTTTTAGACATTTCACTAACAAAACGAAAGGTATAATAACGGAATATCCTTTAGATACGGGCAATTATCAGAAGGGGAGCACAAGCCCGAACCTTTTGTGTGCAGGATCAGGATTCCTAAATTGCTCATTACCTGTTCTGTTATATTCTAGTTGCATTTGTCATTTCTTCTATGGGTAGAACATATAAGGAGTTACGCAAACCTTCTCCAATTTCTCGCAAATTTCTCCTTCACACGAGTTCTAGATATCAGTGTCTAGAGATGGATGACTCCTCTGACCCTTCTGCCAAAAACTCCTCCTCTGCTTCAGTTCCACAAACAAGTGGCGCCACCAAAGGTTCTATCAAACGGCTAAAAAAGGACCCACCTTCTCCTCCCAAACAAACCTCACAAGTAACAATGGATATCCTATTGGAGGAAATTAGGGCCTTACGTCCTTTTATTGAAGAAACTAAAACTACTCTTGATGACACCAAAACTACTGTTGATTCTCTTACTTCATCTGTTGCCAAAGTTGATCCATTATGCGTCCAAGTCTCTACACTCCACAAACAACTTGAGAATTTGGAGAACAGAAAAAGGAGGAACAATCTTCGTATTTATGGCCTGGCGGAAAATTTACTTTCTTCAAATCTTTTTTGCCGAAGATTCTCCAGTTGCCAGATACCACTAATCTCAATATCCAAAGAGCTCATCGTTTAGGTCCTCCTCCTACTGGGTTCTCTACTTCTCACGTTAAACGGCCAAGAGGTGTTATCCTTTACTTCCTGGAATATACAGATTTACTTACAGTATTATCTGCAGCCAGGGCTCTCCCTCGACTCACCTGGTCTGGCAATCAGCTTTTCTTCTCGCAAGATTATGCTAAATCCACTGCTGACCGACGCAAGGAGTTTCTTTCACTTAGACCACAGCTGCGTTCTATGGGAGTGAGATATGGACTTTTCCATCCCTGCCTTTTTAAGGTGACTTTTAATAACAAGACTACTACTTATGATGATCCGTTGAAACTCAAGAGTTTTCTGTATTCTCATTCTTCCACAGGAATGGACATTGCTGCTTCTTCAAGTTCTTAATAATTGGTTTTCAACCACATTTGTTAAGGATGTTATGCTGTATTCCTTGTTGGTTTTCATGATTGGTATGCTTTTACAGTTTTACTAGTGTCTGTTTTACGTCATTTTTCTATGTTCTTAATATTTAATGTTTATTCTTTTTCCCCCTTGCACAGATTTCTTCATTCGTATCGTCACCCACCTTCATGTTCGTGGAGTTTGTTGCGGTTGTCCTCCTTCCCTACCTTCCCTTTGGAGCTTCTGACCCGTCATTGTTCTATGTGGCCTCCATCCTCCGCCCCTATTGTTTGTTCTCGACATTATGTAAGTCTTTTGCTCTTTTTCTTCTGTTATTATGTTCTTACATTTCTGTTTCATTCTTTTTTTGCCTATGTCTCTTTTCACCATTTTCCCTATCATCTCTTCTTGATCCAGTTCTCTTATTTTCCATCTTCTTTGCTTATGTTTTCACTATATCTCTTCTTTTGTACTTTCCTTTTTTTTCTTTCTCATCAAGTAACTGGCTTTTACTTTGTTGCTTTTTATGAAATGTTCTTCTTTTACTTCAGATGTATCTTATTAATATGCCTTTATGCTTTACATGTCTTTCTTTTTCATGATTTTTCCTCAACTGGTTTTTTGATATGCATGCTTAACGATGTTTTATGCCTTTGAAAATATTTTCTTGGAATGTTAGAGGTTTACATTCGCCAATCAAACGACAGAGAGTATTATCCCACTTGACCAAACTTAACGCAGATATAGCCTGTTTACAAGAATCCCATTTATCGGCAGTTGAATCTGCTTAATTGAAAAGGGGCTGGGTGGGTGAAGTGTATTTTTCCCCAGGTGATGGCAAACGTAACGGCGTTTTGATTTTGTTTAAAAAATCTCTTCCAGTTAAGTCAGTGGCGCATTTTGCAGATACTTCAGGTGGATGGGTGTTCGTTAATTTTATTCTAGACAATGTCCCTATGTCCATTTTAAATGTGTACGCTCCAACAAGTGGCGACGCCTCTTTCTGGACTTCTTTGGCTCCGCTAATCACTCAACACTATGTTGATAACTTTATTCTAGTGGGTGACTGCAATGAAGTTTTTGACCCTTTTTTGGATAGACATTCAGCTAGCACTTACATTCCACATAAATCACAAAAATCTTTCACTCACCTCATTGCACAATACAAATTTACTGATGCTTGGAGACTATGTAATCCCACTTTACAAGAATACTCTTTCTATTCACCCCCTCACCAAACTCAATCTTGACTAGATTACTTTTTTATTTCACATCGCCTTACCCAGTCCCTTATCTCTTCGGATATCGGCTCCATCTTAATTTCAGATCATGCCCCAGTTTCTATTGTTCTGGGTGTTTTACGAAAGCCTACTTCTATTAAAAAATGGCGTTTTAACAACGCTCTTCCTCTTGATGCGCAATTTGTTTCTTCTTTTTCATCCTTTTTCCATGAATAGTTCTTGTTTAATCATACGGGTGATGTTCCATTCCCTGTAGTTTGGGATGCTTTTAAAGCATCGGCAAGAGACTTCATCATTAATTATGTCTCTCGTAAGCGGAAGATAGCCCAACAAAATACTAATGCTTTACTTTCCAAAATTAAACAATTAGAACACTTATATTATACTTCTAAATCAAAAGATGGCTTGAACGATCTCATTTCTGCCAAATTTCAATTTAATAAAGATTCCACATTTAATGCCTCTAATTTTCTCTTAAAATCTAGCGCCAAGTTCTATGGTGGACAGAATACGGCTGGAAAGCTGTTGGCCAATTATTTAAAGGTGAGACAAAACAAAATCAACATTGAATCTATTTACGGTCATGATGGGTTATTGAAACACACAAGCGAAGACATCTTACAGGAATTCTTACATTTTTATGAAGCATTGTACTCTTCCGAAGCATCTTCGTCTGAACAGTCCATCTCCCAATTTTTGTCGACCATCTCTTCTCCTTTCGATACTCTTCCAAACCTTTCTTCTTTAGAATCCGATCTTACTCACAGGGATCTCCTCCAAGTTCTTCATACTCTCAAACATGGTAAAGCTCCGGGGCCGGACGGTTTCACTGTTGAATTTTTCTCCTGTTTTTCAAATTTGCTCATCCCCAAATTACATTTGCTTCTCTCTAACTTTCTTCAAACTGGTTCCGCTTCTGTATTCTTCTCTGGTGCCCTTATCTGTATTATCCCGAAACCGGGCAAAGATCTACAGTATTGTAAAAATTATCGTCCTATTTCTCTAGTAAACATTGATTATAAAAAAAATTCCAAAGCATTAGCTTTGCGCTTAGAGTCTTTACTACCCGAGCTTTTAGGGAAAGAGCAGTCTGGCTTTGTTAAGGGCAGACTGTTGTCAGATAACACTAGATTATTTTTTGACATTCTCTCCAAGTCCTCTCATTATCCCCATTCCCTCGCAGCCATAGCTTTGGATGCGGAAAAAGCTTTTGATCGGGTTGAATGGTCTTATTTGTTTAAAACTTTGAAGTGGTTTGGTTTCGGTCCAAAGATTTCCTCCCTAATTTCCTTCCTTTACTCTCGTCCTTGAGCAGCAATTTCAGCAAATGGGGGCTTATTTCCTTATTTTTCACTAGGAAGAGGGGTTAGACAGGGTTGCCCACTTTCACCTTTTCTGTTTAATCTTGCTTTAGAACCTTTCCTTTTGCGACTCCGTCAGAATGATCACATTCATGGTTTTAACTTTCATAATTCTGACATTAAAATGGCAGCTTATGTGGATGATGTCCTATTATTTATCTCCTAACCAGATACCTCCCTTCCAGCATTTTTAGACGAAGTTCATTCTTTTGCTCAAGTGTCAGGCTACAAACTAAATAAGGACAAGTGTGAAATCTTACCACTCACTAAAGTGACTTTCAAGGATGACTTTTCTGCTTCAGGTTTTACTTGGTGCCCTAACTCTATTAAATATTTGGGCCTCAATTTCCACTCCTCTCTTTCTGGTGCAATCACTAAGTGTTTGGAAGATTGTATTCAAAAACTAACTACTCTTACTAACAAATGGCATCCTCTCTATCTGTGATGGTGGGGAAGATTAGATACAATCAAGATGATGCTTTCTCCCATTGTTTTGTTTACAATTTCTAATATACCACTTGCTATCCACTTGAAATATTTCAAGAAAATAAACTCTATTCTCTCTTCCTTTTTATGGGGGCACATAAAATCTCGTATGTATTTGTCTAAGCTTATGCGCTCTAAAAGAGAGGGTGGGGTGAACTTTCCAAACTTTTCCTTATATCATAAATCCTTTCTCTTACATCAAGTCTCTCATTGGATTGAAAATTCCTCATTATCCTCTCCTCTCTGGTTGACCTTAGAAGAGTCTTTCATTTCTCCCTCTTCCTTCAAAGAATATCTTATGTTTTCTCGCAGACCTCAATCTTTATCTACTCCAATTCTTAAATATACTTCCAAAATCCTTCCTTGTCTACCTACTTCATCCTTTTTTGATCAACCTATTTGGCATAACACGTCTATTCTCATTAATAATAATCCAATTTTTTGGAGGTCCTGGAGAATGCATGGTCTTATTTGGGTACGTCAATTGTTCCATCATACTCAGATCATCTCCTTTGATTTAGTTGCCACTTCTTTTAATTTACCTCTAGCTTGTCGAACCAAATATTTGTTATTGACACACGCATTACAGCAGGCCTACGATGCTCATCTCGCTATACATCCTCCATCAATTCACACACCCTCTGATGTTTCCTCGCTGAAATCTTTACTTACTAATCATTCTAAGGCTTCAAAGATATACGCTTTTCTCCACACTTTGTCCTTTCCCCGCATAAAAACCGCAATAGAGGAAGATTGGGAAAAAGATCTTGCAATCTCTTGGCCTATTGAGTTGTGGGATAAGTTGTGGCTGAAGATTCGTAGATCCTCCAGAGCTGCTAATACTACTCAAACACTATTTTTTATTTATAACCGTTTATTATTTTCACCACTCACTCTCAGTAAACATTTCCCAGATGCCTCTGACAAGTGTTGGTCCTGCTCCTCACCACGTGCAGATCTTTTTCACATGATTTTTAGATGTCACCTTGTTCTTAGTTTTTGGAAACAGGTTTGGTCTCAAATTAATGAGATTTTTTCTTCCACTCACTCCTTTTCTATTTCTCACATTTTTTTAGGGAGTCTCTCTCCCATCTGGGATCATTGCACCTGTAGCACCAGAATAATAGACTTGTTATTAGCAGTAGCATGTCAGCAAATAACTAAAAATTGGAAGGACTATGCCAAATTATCTTCTAAGGCTTGGTGGTATGCTGTTTGCTATAATCATAGATTAGACATGACTTTTGTTTACCCCTTGGCCTTAGCTACTAAACGAAGAGAATTGTGGAGTCCAGTTACAGCTTTTTTTGACTTGAGTGCTCGTACCTCTCTTTCTTTATCCCCATTACAGCAAGAAGTTCCTAAACCTCCATGACTTCTTGTTCTTTGTTTAAACAAGATACTCCTTTTTCTCTATTTATTCATTTTTCTTATGCTTGTAATGTATATTCCATATCCCTTTTTATTGCCTTATTTCATATCAATTGCCAGTTTTTGCTTATAACTGATCTCAATTTTTGATGTTTGATATTACAGCCTATGTTTTTCGTCATTACTTAACATGATATGTCCTTCTAATTGTTAGCTTTTCTTATTTTTCTTTTCTATTGTAACATTTGAGCATATTCTTTCAATAAAACTTTTTCTGAACTTAAAAAAAATGAGAAACATAGACAAGATGGCTTACTTAAGACCCGCAAACAGCATCATACATACCAGGCAAAGCACTCCATGCACGACGCTGCATGGGGATGGCACGGACCGGGGAAGCCCTGTAAAAAAACAGAAAAAAAGCGTTAGATGAGAAACATAGACAAGATGGCTTACCTAAGACCCGCAAACAGCATCATACATACGGGGCAAAGCACTCCATGCACGACGCTGCACGGGGACGGCACGGACCTTGAAAGACCTGTAAAAAAACAGAAAAAAAGCGTTAGATGAGAAACATATACAAAATGGCTTACCTAAGACCTGCAAACAGCATCATACATACCGGGCAAAGCACTCCATGCACGACACTGCACGGGGACGACACCAGCCGGAGCAAACCAGTAAAAAAACAGAAAAAAAGCGTTTGATGAGAAACATAGACAAGATGGCTTACCTAAGACCCGCAAACAGCATCATACATACCGGGCAAAGCACTCCATGCACGACGTTGCATGGGGACGACACCAGCTGGGGCAAACCTGTAAAATAAACCGAAAATAGAGTTAAATGAGAAACATAGACAAGATGGCTTACCTAACACCCGCAAACAGCATCATACATACCGGGCAAAGCGTTCCATGCACGACGCTGCATGGGGACGACACCAGCCGGGGCAAACCTGTAAAATAAACCGAATAAAGAGTTAAATGAGAAACATAGACAAGATGGGTTACCTAAAACCCGCAAACAGCATCATACATACCGGGCTAAGCACTCCATGCACAACGCTGCACGGGGACGACACCAGCCGGAGCAAACCTGTAAAACAGAAAAAAGAGTTAGATGACAAACATAGACAAGATGGCTTACCGAACAAACACAAACAGCATCATACATACTGGGCAAAGCACTCCATGCACGACGCTGCACGGGGACGGCACGGACTGGGGAAGCCCTGTAAAAAAACAGAAAAAAAGCGTTAGATGAGAAACATAGACAAGATGGCTTACCTAAGACCCGCAAACAGCATCATACATACTGGGCTAAGCACTCCATGCACGATGCTGCACGGGGCCGGCACGGACCGGGGAAGACCTGTAAAAAAACAGAAAAAAAGCGTTAGATGAGAAACATAGACAAGATGGCTTACCAAACACCCGCAAACAGCATCATACATACCGGGCAAAGCACTCCATGCACGATGCTGCATGGGGACGACACCAGCTGGGGCAAACCTGTAAAATAAACCGAATAAAGAGTTAAATGAGAAACATAGACAAGATGGCTTACCTAACAACCGCAAACAGCATCATACATACCGGGCAAAGCACTCCATGCACAACGCTGCACGGAGACGGCACGGCCCGGGGAAGCCCTGTAAAAAAACAGAAAAAAGCATTAGATGAGAAACATAGACAAGATGGCTTACCTAAGACCCGCAAACAGCATCATACATACCGGGCTAAGCACTCCATGCACGACGCTGCACGGGGTCGGCACGGACCGGGGAAGACCTGTAAAAAAACAGAAAAAAGCGATAGATGAGAAACATAGACAAGATGGCTTACCTAAGACCCGCAAACAGCATCATACATACCGGGCAAAGCACTCCATGCACGACGCTGCTCGGGGACGGCACGGACCGGGGAAGCCCTGTAAAAAAAAAATGAAAATCAGCCGGGGAATAATAAAACAAGCAAACAACAAATGAAAATAAACAAACATCGCTTACCTTAAAGCTTCGGAAAGCGTTCAACTTCCCAGCAACAGACACGAAAATAAACCTGAGAACGTTCAAGAAAAAAAAAATAACAAACACGCCCACCAGTGAATAAGGGACGGGCTTCATAAAAGAGAAAGAATCGAAAAAACACGCCCCCGAATCCGAAAAAGACGGGGCTTGTTTGGAGAGACAAAGCTCTTCTCCAATGACTAACCAGCATTTAAGATGCCAGCCAATGGAGAAGAGGGGAGAAGAGGGGCGGGTTCAAGCCCCACTTCTGAAAAACATTAAATCTCGCAAGCGAGACTGCGCAAGCTCAGCCTTCGCTAGCCGAGACCTAAAAAGAGTGCGAATTCATGCAGCCAATCCCACGATAAAACAAGCATTGAAAATGCAATAGGTCTCGTATTTACGCGAGCCCTATTGCATTTTAAACGAAATTGCAGGCATTAAAGAAGGCACGAATGGGAGAGGGTGGTGGGTGGTTGTGGTCAAAAAAATTACGAACTGCGGGAGGGAACGGGGAGAGGCAGGGGAACAAAACAATTTTTCTAGTAAAGGGGCCGATAGCCTCGTAAGGATAAAAATGACGACATGGATGTCAGAAGGCGGGATTAACAAGCCAAGCACCAATCAGAATGCAGAAATTATGATTCAAGCCAATCAAAAATAAGGCTGGAAAGTGGGCGGAGCTTTCCCTGCTATACTGTATACAGCATCTGTCGACGAGACAGCGCATGCGCTGCCTAGCCGAGACCTAAAAAGTGTGGTTATATTATGTGGTATGTTGATGGTGTCATTTGTATGTGTATGTTTGTGCAGGTAGGAATAAAATGATTGAGTACAAAAGTAGGGTCACGTTATATAGCACACAGTTTCTGGGTTGCATTCATGTGTATTATTTGCCATTTTCAGTATATGAATTCAGGAATGTTCTTGGATGACAGGGCACAGATGTTATATTTTTTATTGTTCTTATTTAGGTTAACATTATGTAATAATTTTGATGGCTATTGATTTGATCCTGGTTTGCTGGATGATACCTGGTTCTCGTGAGTATATTACCCCTGCAGAATGGCTAATCATCCCGAAATGCTTTGGGATTACCACTGGATGTTGAATTTTATGGATTGTGAACCTTTAGTTGTCTTAGAAGTAAAGCCGATATTGGCACTCGTTAAACTATGTATAAGGTTGAAGAGGCGAAAGAGTTTGGTCAAATCTTGGATTACTGCTGGAATAAAACTGGATAGAAAAAGAACACATTGGTTGACTTCATTGGATTTTCCAAATATATTTGCTGCGCATCCTGGGTTGTGGGACCTGACGAAGCTCCGACATTTTGCTTGAAAGCCAACAAGTGCCACAGGCCTTTGGGTCTCCGTGGACCCATCACTGGTAAGGATATTATTCTTCATGAAGACAGTGGTGGACAGTTCTTGTGTCCTGAAAGCTCCGCCTACTGCAGCTGAGCTGGAGGGGATGAAGAAGGAAGGGCAGGAGTGCAGGAAGTAGTCAGTGAGCAGGGAGGCTCCCGGCTCCTCCCTACCTGCGGATCTCTATCACCACTGGTACAGAAGAAGAAGAAGAAGAAGAAGAAGAAGACGTGTTATAGCACTACTAATGATAAAAAGAATTGGTCATTATCGTATTATTGTTATCAATAATAATTCATTATTGCTATTATTGTGACCATGTCCTTAGAATTATTATTATTGTTATTATTGCTATTATTATTATTATTATTATTATTATTATTATTATTAATAATAATAATAATAATAATAATAATAATAATAATAATAATAATAGTTGTAGAAATGTTTTGGGTTATTTCGACAATATTTTATTTTTCATTTTTATTATTAATAATAATAATGATACTGTATTATTATTGTGGCTATTAATAATGATCTTAAGAACAATAAAATTAAGGTTTTGTTATTAACTCTGTTAATAATAATATGAATATTAATAATAATTATGCTAGTAAAAACAGTTGGTTATTTTATCAATATTATCATTATTATTATTAATAATAATATTAATAATAATCATAATAATGATAATAATACTCCCCTCTGGTTCCCTTCCTCTTGCCCTTGAGACCCTGCTCTCCTAGGATGCAGGCGGTGGCAGGATGAGAGGATACACAATCCAGGGTTACCTTGTGAAGCTTCGACTCCGTACCCTTCATTGAACCTTTCAGAGCCCAAGGGTGGCTGCTTAGGGGCTGAAGGTGGCACAAGGTCAGAGCCCCGTGACGACGCTGGGGGTCAAAGGGTGTTTGATGACGCCGTCTCCACTCCTGGTATTGTGACGAACCAGACTTCCCTGTCACCCAAGCGCTGTACCTTCCACACTCCACCACTCACAACTCTCCCCTTCTCAGGCGCCTCTGACTTCCACTCTTTGTTAGTACCCGCGAGCCCGCACCTTGTCTCTCTCACTCACAAGCACGCCTCTGTCTGATTAGAATCTCTCTGATTCCAGTACTTACTACCACCAGTCCACCCATCTATCATTCTCACCATCCACCCATGACCTCCCATCCCTCCCCCTGCCCCCCCCACCCCCCATCCTACTGTACAAGTTCAGCACTAACAAGGGAAGTGCTTTATTCAAATAGCCCCGCAAACGAGCTCTCTGTTCGCTCCCAAGTGTCAGCGCTGTCAGCCGCAGGAGAATTTTCTGCGCTTCGCTGCACTGGAAAATAACAGCTTCAAACTTTACACAAGGGGGTGGGCAGGCGGGATAACGGGACGGAGGAAGATATCCAGGCGATGGGAGGGAAAGAGAGGAGGACAAAATTCCAGAGCTTTTAATTAACAGTCATCTGGCCTTGTGTGCTGGTGGTGCTCCCAGGCAGTGAAATAGAAGTGACGAAGTTTCTTCACAGAAAGAAAAGGATACAAAAAAATGGTGGCGGAAGATGAGAACGATAATTAAAAATCAGGTATGCGTAGCGCTTCTCGGAGTTATAACTCTCCAAGGGCAAGTGAAAGGATGGAATGTCATGCGTGGCCTTTGTATGTGTGTTCGAGGAGCTTGGCCATAGAGACATTTTTAGTATGGGCATTTATTAGGATCACTGAAAGTATGCGGCAGGGGAGGGCCAAATTATGCCGGAGGGTTGAGCAAATTATGCGGCAAGAATAGGCAAAGTATGCGGTATAATACAGCACATTTTGTAATAGTATTACTTCATTTACTTGTCATTTTTAGGTCGAGCGTACAGCGCTTGCGCTGTCGCTAAACGACCCAGGGGCGGCCTTAGGCATGTGCAAGCTGTGCACCTGCACAGGGCCACCAAACCCCAGGGGCCACCACGAGGAATCGGATACAATACATATTCGTGGCGGCCCCTGGCAGGGATTTGGCGCATGAACGACTGAGGCGTGCTAAATCCAATGTGATGCACGCTGAATGGTTGTTCTTATACTCTTTTCCTTTCTAACCAAGTCTCGTTTTTGTGTGGGGTCGGCCTTGTTTCGGGCTCTTCTGGTAGGTCTTGTGCTTCTTTAGAACTTTTTTTCCAGGAGAATCAAGCTTGTTTTAATAGTCCAGATCTGGCACCTCCGGGGGTTCGCATGCGCGCGCATGCGCAGTGCCCGCGAGTCCTGCAGCGAAGGGGTTACAGAAGCACCACGTATCACTGGCGGCAGGAGGGGTGGCAGCACCCGTGCCCGGCGTGCAGCGAGCAGCACCGAGACCGGCCGAGGCCATGCACCGGCGCGCCTAGAGACCCTGGGCAAGAAAGGCCGCCTTGCAGAGGCTAGCATGCCAGTGTGCAACCTTTGGTGCCAGCTGCGAGGTGAGCAGCCCGAGGGTCAGGGCATGAGGAGGGGGAGTGAGGAGGTCAGCGTGTGCCACTGCAGAGTGAACCCGAGGGAAGGTGAGCCATTGGACGAGGGTGTGGGGAGCCCTGGGGAGGAGGGCAGATCAGGCGTAGGAATGTATCCCAGCCCATGGGGGTGAGGAGCCGGGGGCGTGGGGAAGGTTGGGTGAGGATGTTATTGTAGATGGTGTGTGCTTTGGGTCTGGGTGGAGGTAAGCCATGTGAGGTGGCGAGCTGGAGGTATTCTGGTGGTCATGGGAAGGGAGGGCATGATGAATCGTGAGAGAGAGCCTCTCCCTCACGATTCATCTCTGAGAGGGCGCGGGTCGGAGAGGTGGTCACTGTGCGCCAGGGGTAGGGAGTGGTACAGATCGGCGCTGTATGTTGAGGGAAGAGTGAGTCAGGAGTGCAGGGGCGGTGTTTACTTGTGGCTGAGGGGAGGCATGGTGATTTTTGGAGGTGTAACTTGGGAGGCACGGTCGTATTGGGGGGAAGAGGAGAGCAGGGTACGAGGTGTTAGACGTAATGTTAAGGATTCATTAAAATGATTACAATTACTTATCAACAATCATGAAAACAGAGTATGAAGCTGATACTTGTGATCTAATGAGCGGATCTGCCTGCACAAATCCTTTAAAACATCGAGTGTTCGAATGTACTTGCCATTTGGTTGTGTCTGTTTATATGGTGTTGAGGCAGACATGAAATGCAAGCACCTATGGATGGACGCCTGGAATAGAATGGCAGTGCCTACCCATGTTAACTCAATCTAATGCCCTTTTGCAGAGACCTTGGTAGGAGACTGGCTTCTTGATCATTTCTTTAATTACATTCCAGTGCTTGTCATGTGACTAGCAGAGAAAACTAGTTTAACTAGTCCTCAGTTTGCAATTGGTGAAGCAGCCTTCTCTGTCCATACTAGGGGCATAGTTACCATTGGTTCAGCAAGTACAGTGGTACTGAGACCCAAAACCCTCAGGGGCCCATTGAACCCTGATAATTTCTATATTTTACTTCCTGAGCAGCAGCCAAAGATGCCATTTTACTTGCTTATGCCACGGCCCATGGGGTCGTTGGTACGCTGTGCTAGTGATTCGTACGTCTGCTTGAAAGTTGTCTCCTGACTGGATGTTCCTTGCACAATAATTTTGCTTCAGTGAACCTCTAGTGCCTTTTCATAGCCTTAGGACTCACTGTAATTAATCCTTGTTTAATAGGTGCTCTGAAAGCGAGCAGAACTGGTTGCTGGAATATGGCACTATACAAGAAACCTTAATTAAATATATTGTATTTTGTCTTTTGACAATGTGGTAAAGTGGACGAGTCTTTGGTTACCTGTAGGCTGTCTTCAGGATCAGTTAGTGACATACTGAGACAGGTCTCTGTGTGCCATGATTTCAAGGTAGCTTACTCCCTTCCTACTAAGGTCACTTCCCAAATAGATCATGAACTATTCTCCAGGCTCTACTGCTCTCAGTGGACTGAGAAAACAGACCTTGTATGCCAAGTCACATGATCTACCCTATAGTTTTATAACACTCTTCAAATAAACCTTCCATATGTGGCTAGTCCTCATAATGTGTCATACATGTAGTGGGAAGGGTAATTACTATCAATCAGTCAGGGTTTGTAAAGCTCAGCTGCTTCACACATAAGGGTCTCGAGGCGGTGTGGGATTCATGCTGCTGGATCATGCTGCTTGTTGGTTGAACAGCGAGGTCTTGTGGTCTTTCCTGAACTGCTGGAGCGATGGTGAGGCTCTGAGGTGCAGGGGGAGGGTTTTCAGGTCTTCACTGCCAGGTGGGAGAAGTAGCGGCCTCCACTGTTTTATCAGCGGCTGCATTGGGGGGCTGCTAGGGAGATGGTTCTGGAACATATTTTCCTGGTAGGTTGGTGGAAATTCACTTGTTCATTAAGGTATGCTGGTCCTTCATTGTGTAGTCCAGGGAAGACATGGCTTGGCAGTTCGGGCTGGACGGTTCCCATGAGGCACAGGGTCAAGGCTGATTTGCATATGGCCATGTCTGAACTGGGGTGGTGTGGTGAGCAAAAACGATGGATTTAGGCCCAGATCTCTGTACTGGGGTGAATGTATGACATTGTTCTGCATTCTGTCCATCAACTGTTGTTTTTGCAAGAAAATAAAAATCTTTCAGCAGCTGCCACTGCTGATTGTCTTCTTTTTTTCCCTACCCACTGCTAGCCTCGCCCACTGCATTGCAAGCAAAATGAAGAGAATTTGAGTACACAAATCAGAACGCTTTTGCTGTGAGGATAAACCTGCTGTGCTTACCTGACGTCCTCTTTGGCCTCCTGGGGTTGCCACATCCCTTTTGCCGCAGATTGCTTCTCCCTCCCGCCGTCGCACCGGCGAAATTGGCGACCGCTGTGTGGAGGGAGCAGTAATCCACACTTCCCAGGCTACCCCGCTGCAGCCCACCGGAAGCAGACACACTGCATTTCGCGGCCGGAGGCGCTTTAAAAATAACTCCACCCCCCGCGTCGCGGGACCGCGCGCGGGCAGCGCCGGGCTAAGCCCGGGCAAAGGGCGGGCCGTCTGTGGCCATCCGAGGCCACAGGAGGCTGGGCCGGGCCCTGTCCCTTGCTTCTGCGCTAGGAGCCGTTTGCGTGGAAGTGCCCCTGGCCTCATATATTGGACTCCGAGACTCTTGTAACCTGCCCTGCTATCCAGGTCTATTATTTTATTTTTTCTTTAATTTTTTTCTTTCATAGTGATATGCATGTTATTCGTTGTTTTAAAATTGTCTCCACCAACAGTCGTCAATTGTGGGTCTGAGGTGTCCATAAAGTGGTATTAGTGTGAATATTGTTCTCACTAGGCATATTACCCCCTAATCCCGCTGCATTATAAAAAAAAAGTGGGGTAGTGTTAAAAAATAGAAAATAAATAAATAAATAAATAAATAAATTTCCGATCATGGTCAAGTCAAAGAACCATCAATCCAGGGTGGAGGGAGGGGTAAAGGGTACCCTTGACGCCTTTATCATACGAGCTGAGTCACTGCTAGCCCATGAGATCCAGTTGACTGAGCAGCGGCTCTCACTGGATTCTCTGATAGCTAAGAAACGGTCCTCCTTGGGCAATATAGCTTTTTGCCCTACGCCTGGTGGTAGAGCCCCTCTAACTCAAGCTAAACAAGTCCATTCAACTCAGCCTGATTCTACCGACATATTAACAGTGGCAGAGTGTAGTTCACAGGGGGACCCAGACACACTAGGCCCAATTGTAACAGACCTCACCACTAAAGACATTTCAAAGCAAATGTCCAGCACTAGTGACACTCAGCTGGTTACTGTAAATAACACACTGGGAGGAGAAGACTTAAGGGGGGCGCTCAACGATCAGCGCCTAATATAGACCTCACTCAGACCCCCATCAGTGAAGTTGTTACACGCTCCAAAAGATCCCAATTATTGACAGGGCCCCTGGATAGAGGGGGGACGCTTTTAGTAACTCGTCCCAGTAAGCCCAGCCGTAGAGGGCCATCAAAGCCTAGTAAAGGAGTAAATACGAACCCTGAGAGCAGAGTATGCCCATCCTGTCAAATTACAAATGGGGCGGTAGGGCTGCACGAAATTACTACAGCATTTGGGGGAAAAATGGAACAGCTTTTACTCCAACATTTAGGCCCAGTAATGACAGCAATTTCTAATTTGGTTGGAAAATTAAGTAGGCTGGTAGACCCGGTTAGTGGACAGCCATCCGGGACTAATTCACAGAGGAGGGAGGAGGAGCCAGTAGTGGCTGATCGTGGGAATAAGGCCGCCACTAATACTGACCCCGGGCACAGAGACCACAGGGAAATACACGGGGACCAAGCAAATACAAGTAATGGGATCCTGTGCTGTAAGGCCCAGGGCAACACGCGGATTCTTCCTGACCCTAAGGACGTTTGTCGGGGACAAAAACAGCCCGACAATGCTCACAAGAATAATAGTAATGTCTGTGCCCAGAGTACTCCAGGTCTTCAGACATTGGATTTACCCCCCGCATCTAGCCCCTATTCGATTGTGCTAGTAGGCGTGCCTGGTCTCAATAAAGATAGTGAAGAAATGACCAGCACACTGATCAATAAAGCCTCGCACTGGCTACATAATAACACATCTGTCAGGAGATTGCAGCATAGGCATATTCTTATGGCCAGGAGGGTGGCTTGGATTGGAAACAGTGAGAAAAAATTTGCAGGCGACTGTGTCATTTTTAACTTCAGGCACCCCGAGTTAGTAAGAGATCTGCTTGATAATCGCCATGAGGAGGGAGGAAATGGGTCCTGTATCAGGATGCTACCCCTGCATTTCTTTTACAGGAATAGTGCCCCAGAATTTGGGCAGGGATGGCAGGGGCCTGGGGTCGTCAAGAAAAGGAGGGAGGATGTCCTCAGCAATGAAACAAACAGATTTGCCCCTCTCTATAGTACCTCTGCCCTGGACGAACAAGACTGACTGATGAAAACAGGGAGTGGGGAGACTGAGACAGAACGAGACACCCACCGCATTATTGGAGATATTCACCCACTAGGCGTACATGATCTGGAACTAGGGGCACTTGACCTGGATTTAGCGGCCGGTATCATATCAGGGCCGGAGAGGGAAGTAGAAATCATGCCACCACTAGTAAATTGCCCAAATACGTGCCCTCCCCCCAAAAAGCTGCCAGGAGCGATTAGGGGCCTAGACTCAAACTATAAAGAACTGAGGCTGATTTCCTGGAACATTGCAGGGCTTGTAGCCAAGATTCAAAATTTAGACTGGCTAGATTTCATCAAAAAACACCATGTCATTTGTCTCCAGGAAACATGGGAAACAAGCAGTGACGCGTTATTTCTCGAAGGATACAAATTGTTCTTTGTCCCGGCCCGGAAATCACCTATGGGCCGCTCCAAGGGCGGACTAATTATGTACGTGGCACTGGCATTGCAAGGAAGGTGGGTAGACCTGGGGTGGGATTCATGCTGTCTCCAGGGCGTAAGATACATAACAAAGGGCTTAAAGCTCATTTTTATAAATTTTTATAATGCGGGACAATCTCTGTCGAATTTGGCTGAGCTGGAGGAGAGGCTGGTCAGCCTACAAGACACAAGGGATGCAGGCACCCAGTTAATCCTTATGGGGGACTTTAATTGTCATCAGTGCCCCTACCTGAAATGGGAAGGTGGTCCGGAGCATTCTAGAGAGGGTCTGGCGCTGAGTACAATTCTGAGCAAGTTTGCTTTAACCCACACGATGGATAGGATTGGGTGTGGGATGCCTAACACTATAACTCCTTCCTTCAAGGGAAGAGGCAACAACTCAATTATTGATTACATCTTCATATACAATGTCTTAGAAAGTAGGGTAGGCGACTTTAAGATAGTGCCCAGTGTGTTCAGTGACCACAACCCCCTGGCACTGTCACTGGTGGACACGATCTGTACCAAAGTGGTCAAAAAGACCACTGTGGGCGAATATAAGGCAAAGGATCAGGGAAGGAGATTTAAATGGAGCAGCATTGATGGAGAGGAACTCCATAGAGTTCTCCTCGCCAACGCTGATAACCACACTTGGAGGTGTTTAGATCTAAATGTAGAGGGGACGGATTTGATTGCAGCATTCGAGGGCACTGCTCAGCACATAGATAGCCTTTTAAGGAGTAAACCAAAGACTCAGGCAGATTTCTGCCCCAGATGGTTCGACAAGAACTGTTCAAGGGCTCATAGGGACCTGAAGACGGCACTAACAACAGTCCCAAAGGACAGTGGAAAGATTGCTGCCTGTAGGATTCGCTACAAAAAAGCGACCAAGTTGCGGAAAACCTCCTTACAACTCGAGGCTTGGGACTCTCTAAGAGAGGCTGCAGAGCTTAGAGACATGAGCAGTTTCTGGAGGGTAATAAATGCCCCGTGTTTCCAACCCCCAAATAAACCCCAAGTGGCGTCTCACATTCTGCCAGAGGCGTGGGTGGCGCACTTCACCAGTCTGTACAATCGTGGGAAATTTGAGGAGCAGTCAACCCCAATTTTAGGACTCTCTATCAGCGATTGGACACCCATCATGGTAGCTGAGGTCAAATTGGGTATCGATGGTCTGGTAATGAGAAAGGCACCAGGGCCCGACGGGATACCTCCCGATTTATTTAAAAGCCAGGCAGACCTCTGGGCCCCTATACTAACTAGGGTGTTCAACACAGCCTTCGAAGTAGGTATGCCCAGATCCTGGTCCACGGCCGTCATTGTGCCTATATTTAAGAAGGGCAACAGAAATTAACCACAATGTTATTGCCCAATATCCCTTATAGATGTTACAGCGAAAGTCTTGGGGAGAGTCATTTTAAATCGCTTAATGGTCTGGGCCGATGAAAACAACATCTTCACGGATGTTCAGTATGGTTTCCGAAATGGGCGTTCCGCAATTGACCAATGCCTTAACCTTTATCACCTGGTGGCAAAGTATACTATGGCCAGGGAAGGCACAGTCTATTTGGCATTTATGGACCTCTCAGCAGCATTTGACTGTGTGAACAGAAGAAAGCTGTGGGAAATTTTGGGAACCATGGGCGTGGACACAGGACTGATCCACGTTTTACGAATGCTTCATCAAAACACCACGGCATGGGTTAGATTTACTGACGAGGGAGACGTCACAGAGGACTTCCAGTGTCGTGGTGGGGTAAGCCAAGGATGCATCCTTGCGCCCTTCCTGTTCTCGCTTTATATCAATGGGCTCGACAAGGCGCTTGGAGCCTTGGAGGCAGACTGTCCCTGCATTGGGAGGAGAAGTATACCTGTCCTCCTATATGCAGACGACGCGGTCCTCTTGGCGCGTACGGGAAGGAGTTTGCAGGCCCTCATTAGCGGATTTGTCAGTTTCATGGCAGATCTTGATCTAGTACCTAACCTCTCAAAGTCGTACATCATGGAAGCGGGTAAAACCCCATCCAAGAATTGTGTCTTTACTATAGGAACACATAAACTTGAGAAGGTTAAATTCTTTAACTACCTGGGGATCCTATTTGATAAAGACCTCAATTTTAAATCCCTCATAAGACATAAATGTAGCCAACACCCTAGTGCGGTGGGGTCAATTATGAATTATGCACGCAGACTTGGCCGCTGGTCACCTAATGAAATAGTGCATCTATATGTCTCTGTCTGTTGCGCCAAAACCCTGTATGGAAGTGAGGTGTGGGGCTTCACAGACGGGGAAAAAATTCAATTGGAGGAAAACAAGTTTTTAAGGAGACTCCTGCAAGTGCCTCAAAGTACACCTTCTTTTATAGTCCATGAGGAGCTGGGTATCTCCTACCTTAGCGAGAGGGCTTGCCTCAAACCGATTATTTGTTGGGTTAAAATATGGACAAATCCAGAGGCAAGTCTAAGTAGACAAATCTTGGAGGACTGTATGAGGGGGGACAAGGGGCTGCAAATACCCTGGCTCAAATTTGTAAGGGACACACTAAATAGATTGGGTCATGCCAAATTTTTCAATGATCCCTCTACATTAGCCCAGAGAGACAAGGGCGTCATAAAGGCAGACTTCCTACGGTATTCAGCCGGGGTTAGAGAGGAAAGGGAAGGGCAGAAAAGCACTGTAAGACAATACCAGCTCACAAAATCTTGTCTGGGCATGGAATTTTACCTGTCCAATATACACAATGGACAGGATAGATTCCTGATGACTAGATTCAGGCTAAATCTTTTGCACCACATTCTGTCAGTCCTAGCTGGTTTTGCAAGCGATGCAAGCACAAAAGGGTGTTGCGGCTGCGATCTAAGATCTCCGCCAGATACCCTTCATTTCGTCCTAATCTGCCCCTTTTCTGCATACCCAAGGTCCCGGTTCCTAAAAACTATTTTAAGACGCTCCAAAATCAGACAGGCTAAAGTGGCTCTTTTATTTCTTAAACTCTCCGCCGACCCCTTTGTTTTATTTAGCACTGTACACTTCCTGCGATTGGCTGTTAAACTAAGAAACACTAGAGGAGAGGACTAACTATGAGGGTCGCTCCCAAGTTTATAGGATTAAAAAGTTTGTACCCAGATTCAGTCTATACTAATTACTGTGAGAAAGTTGTACATAATGGATTATAGTATTTGATTGTCCCGTTTTTAATTACTATGTATATCGGGGTTTTATCATTACTGATTTTACGTGTATTGTGTATAATGATTTAAGTTTTTAACAAAAATAAGACTGTTTTATGATGTGTATCTTTTATGGATATTTTTTTAATACCCGAATAAAGACTATTTGATTGAGTACACAAATCTGGTTATTTGAAACGAAAGAGAAAGGTGGCTCAGCAGGCTTTCGTAGTGTCACAGGAAGGAGCAATCCTGAACTTTATCACCCAAGGGAAACCTAAAGATGGAGAATCCTCTGGCCAGAGTACTGCTGATGCACTAGGTAAAACAGGCGCTGACGACCATAAAGAAGAACAAAAAAATGATGATATCCATGAGCAGAATGATACTCATGAGCAGACCAATGAAAATGAACAAGGTGACTCTGAAATTGATACAAACATGCAGCAATTACCAACTCAGGATGAAGATTATTACAAAAGACCCTCAGACAGAGAAACTGAAACATCATTCATCGGTCCATCAACATCTGGCATTCTGAAGGAGGTTCAGAGTTTACAGACGGATGATGCTGGTATTGAAAAGGAAGCCAAAGAGCAAGACCATGTTACAGACCCGTGTTCTGAATATGATTTATGTGATTGGAGGGATCCTACTTTGTGGTCGAACTCTCTTACGGACGCGCAACGTGTTTTTCTTGTTGAAAGGGGTCCCTCCTGAGACCCAGATTCTAAAATAAAGTATCCAAGTGATGAGCACTCAAAAAGTAAACGTTGTTTTTCTGTTGCCATGTTACTGGTCATCTAACGCCTTTTCTGGACGTTTTATTAAAACACCTTCCTGAGCTCCGCCCCGCCCGGACCCCCTCTTCCGGGGCCCCCTACCTGCGCTCCCTGCACAGGGCCACCATGAGCCTAGAGCCGCCCCTGAACGACCTATTGTGTAGGCTTTACACCCATTTCTTGCCTAGGCTTTTTATTTGTCTGCATTAGTGTCCTTTAAAAAAACTTTCTTTCCAATAGGCAATCTGCTGTCGTTGTCCCTCCTTCTCATTTCCGGTTTTCTTCGTGCAGCACCGACTAAGTACAACATCATTACGCTTTACGTGTATATGTCTTCGTGCGGGGACTACTTTTCTTCCTCATGTGTTTCCCTGCCTCAGCGCCACTCATGCTTCACGTCCAGCGTGCTTCCCATTTGTAGAAACTTCAAAAGAACCAAACCACTCCCTTGTTAGACTGGCATATGAAAAGTCGATTACTAAGAAGGGGGACCCCTGGTAAGTGATACAGGCAGGTATATCAGGTGAAATGAGGAACAACCAACAAATACGATACCTGCCAGAATGAATTCAAGCAAGGCCCTAACAAGGGTCCTAGTGATAATAACAAACCATCGTGGCAGATGGACACAGGAATTATGAGAAAAAGAACACAATTACAACCAAGTTAGGTTTTGATCAAGCAAATCAATTAAATTTATTTATCTATATTTTTAAATACCATTTTGTTATATGTACAAATATATCTGACAATGCATCAACCCACAGTTCGAAAAAATATCACATTTCTGTCCCACAACTCTCATCCAAGAAACAACAATCATACTGTCATACACTCCACAACAACATAATCTAATATGTCAAGACACACAGTTATATTCAAAAGGTAAACAAGGCATCAATATGATGAGTCTGCCACGTATTAGTTATGGTAACAAAAAGGCAGTTAGCATCCAAAATGTAAGGGTAGTGGGGTTCCAGCTACCCAGTAGCCTTAAATAGCGCCGACGCGCGTTTCGGTGTAATGCTCCAGCCGGGGCTACACCTTCATCAGGGCAAGGATGGACCAGTAGTGTGGAACAGAAAGACCTATAATCATAAACAAAGTATGAACAATTTCAAGATATACAGAGTTATTATGTACACGATCAACAATTCAATATCCAATCAAATAGATTTCTCAATTCAAATCTGCCACGAGGGACGGGCAAGCATAACTGGTAAACAAGGTGTGTAAACACTTGGAATAGAGTGCGCTAAACAAATGCAATAAAGGAAACAAAAACAAAAGGAGATATAGAAGTAATTGAACATGAGAGATGATATGATTAAGGATTGATAGGCCAAGCATAGTCCTCAATACCAAACAGTTCAGCAGAATAATGTAAAACTTCTAAGGCAGAAAGAATTACTTAAAAATAAATAGTACAAGAACCATCAAATAGAATAAAGAAATGACACCCATCCAAGTGATGAAAACATGAACAAATAAGTGAAACACTGAGTGATCCATCACCAAATAGTAGGCATTCTCACATATAGTGCCATAGGGTACCTGGCAGTAGGATTCTTTCGGATCGCCAAAAGAAGTTAATAACCCCTCAGGGCTGTAACAAGGACTTCCGGAAGGGATGGTACCCTTTAACTGAAAATTGAACATGTAAATCATGAGAGCTATGTATTCACGGGGAAAGAGTTTCTTAGGACGATAACACTATTAGACCCATTAGGGATACTGACAAACATGAAAAGGGGGTGCCGCCAACACCTACCTATCAATGTCCATCGGGTGTGTGTCCTCGAGACGGAGATCAAAAGGGTCCAGGGGGCGAGGACGATAATATTTTAGAGTAATCTCAGGATGATCTGGTAAATAGACGGTAAAGGCCGGATGTCAATGATCAGTTCAGAGAACACTAGGGTGTCTACGTAGCAACAAAGAAGATATTTTACAGTATAAAAATAAAGCTGACAAAGAATAAGGAAAAATAGAAAAAAGGGTTTGTTAGATTCATGCAACAAACTCTATTGTGATCGGAGGCGGCACTTGTAGAATAATTATAATAAAACAAAAAGGTAAATGAAAAGGCTTACTGTTCAGAAAAAATGTTTTTTTTAAAAGTCTGAACGGTCCGACATATATAATACACCGGCCTTCTACTTATGTAAATATACATAGAGAAACGGAGTACCCGATAGTGATAGCGACGGTGCCGTGGTCGCATAAATGCACAAGCAGCAGCTAAATAGCTCGTATCATAGGGAGGTGTCTAAGATAGCAAAAAATCATGGGCGCGACAAGGAGTACTGACCACGAAATTAGCGGATGAAAAAATTAGAGACTAGCACGTCAGAATGGAGCTTACCTTGATGGGTGGGTAGGCTCCAAAAGTATAATTCAATAAATTCAGCGACTCAAGGTAGAAGCGCCATCCTCAGGTAACGGGCAGTTGGTAGGAAGGTGCGTTTACATTATTAGCCATTTCCGGGAGTCAGCGGGCCAATCGAATCCTATCAATCAAGGGAGACTGAAAATAGAAAGCGGACTGAGCGGAACGAGGGCTGTTCCTGACCAAAGAGGGGGCCATCTTAGAATCCTGTTGGCTGATGAGTTGGATATAGAATAGCTACCGTGCTAACAACTGCCTCATAGGCCTAAATGTAAAAATATACAAATAAATATGAAAATAGATATAGGGAATGGGAGAAGAAAACTGCGTAAAGGAACTGCATCTCTTCAGGGTAAGGAACGGGAAAAAAACTATTTTTTGCGAGTAATGTACTGTATCAACAACATTATATATTCAGATAGGGTCTAAACAAATGTATCTTCATAAAATTATGTCTAATAGACAATTAAGGGAAGCAGCCACAGAGAAGGTATCTAGATCAAGGTTTACACAGCAAGTAGATGGGGGGAGGTCTTACAGAACAAGTAGGGTCCCAAAGATGCCGACCCAGCAAGGAAATAACACAAAAAGAAGGGGGGGGGGGGAAGGGGGAAAGAACAATGGGTTATATAATTACATTTTCCCAGGGACAATGTTCATTTAGGCCTTTAGTAACCACATTGAGGAAATAGATCCAGAACACTTTGTGGTGATGTGATGTTGGCATGATGTGAGAATGCCATGATGTCATGTAGAATGCCTAGGTTTATTCTGTTATGAGGGTTCTCTCGGGGGGCAGTTGGACTCTGTGCTGGCGACAGAGGACGGGATTTTGACTTGCCAGTGCTGTTGTATCTGCCACCTGTCTACGTTCAATTTCAACGAGTCTTGCCTGCTAGCATTCTGGCCATTCAACCGTGAGTACATTTTTTTTTTATAATCTCATCTCGGTTGTTCGATTGTACAGAGAGCCGTGCCCATAAAAGATTACACCGTTCCAAGTTTATGAGACTTTTCAACTCACGTGGATAGGAATCACCGCGTTAAAGAAAATTAAGCTAATATTGTAATATCCGACACGAGTTTAAATAATGCGTGGTTAAAGGAATTATGATACCGACCTTCGTTACTTTCTCCTGTCGTCCTCGCAACTGTCTTTGTTGGGAACTAAAGGTGTTCACTCTTCGGCCATCTCCTCCATTTGATGACGTCGAGGAATCTCATTCGAAGCCTAGCGATTGAGGTCAACGCGTAACAGTGATTGGGTTCTACGGGCAGTGTGTGAAGCTTCGTCAGCGCGTCAGCGTGTAAGATTACGTTTTACGGAGACCATTTTAGATCGGTCATTTTCATACTATGGAGAATATACACACGACGTAGTGTCCAGCAGAAGGAACAAAACTTTATTAAAAAAAAAAAAACGAGAATACTTGCTGATGTGCACAGTTTTTTTTATTGTTTGATTCCTACACGATTTCCTGAAATTGTGCCTCTTTCAGGATCATTTATTTTTGGAAATACATTTCGTCACTATTCAAGCTGAGTCCATCACTTAAACGCAAAGCAACGCTGCCATCTAGTGGCTAAATTAAACAATTTTTTATTTTTTTTTGTTCATAATTATCTTCAACATCTGTGTTCACTGCTACCTTTGGGAAATGTTAGCTTTGTTTTTCTTCTGTGTTCAACAAAGTTTAACTTTCTCATTTTCTGCTTTCTTGCAGAGGTGGTGAATTTTCAGACATTTTTTTTTTACTTTTCTCTACTTCTTCTAATTTTCAAGCTCTTCTTTCTTCTTTGTAATCATTTTCGTCCAACAGTTTTCTTTTAGTTGTCAGCATGCAAAGTGTTACTGCACCAGCGCCTTTTCTACAAGAACCTGGAGATCCTCCTTTGGAATGGAAGTTATGGTTTAGATCATTCAAGGCATATCTAGGTGCGATTGATGGTCAGAGATACAGGCCTGAAAGGAAAAAGAACCTAATGTATTACCATCTAGGGGTTGAAGGACAAAATGTATTTGATCATCTACCTCCCTACGATCCACCTGAAGGTGAAGACCCTGACGAATTTCAAACAGCAGTAGCGCAATTGGACAAATATTTTACGAAAACAAAGAATATTGTATTGCATAGATATAAGTTTTTTTACAAGAAAACAGAAACCTGAAGAAAGTAAAGATACTTTTATTACAGCTTTAAAAGTTTTGGCTTCTAAATGTGAATTTGAGAACTTTTCTTCCCAACTAGTGAGAGACCAACTGGTTGCACGTTGTTATTGTAAAAGATACAAGAAAGGCTACTAACATGTAAAGATCCTACTCTAGACAAAGCAGTGGATATTGCGAAGAGTATTGAAAGTTCGATGGATGACGCTAAACAGCTTGAAACTGCTCTAGCTAACTCTTCCATTTCAGGTGCTGTTTCCACCAAGCATCCCGGTGCTAGTTCTATCAAACCTCCTATTCCTATTCCCATGCATGACAATGCTTTTAGGGGTAATGTTTTTCATGGCAATATTAGAAGACCGGGCATGTTTAGGGGTGGAAGATCTTTCATGCAAGATAGGCAATATAGTTCGAGGATATATTGCTATATATGTGGTTCATCTTTACATGTTTCTTCTTTTAAGAATTGTCCAGCCATCAATCAACAGTGTGGGCAGTGTGGAAAAATGGGTCATTTTGCTAAAGTCTGTATGAGTAGCAGGAGAAGAAATGTCAGATGTGTAATTAACGAAGAGGACAATGTTTATGATGAAGATGTTATCAGTCAAGAATATGTTGTAGTGGTTAAGAATCGTAATGAAGAGAGGCAATTAGACATTCCTGATCCTGAAGTTTTGGTTACGATTGAAAAGAGTCAAATTCGGCTTCTAGTGGACACAGGGGCTCGTATCACTATTGTGGCGCAAGAAAAGTATCAAAAGTTCTGGTGTCAGAAAAGTCTATTGCCACCGGATGTTCTCACAGTAGCTTTTGAGGGTAGTAGAATTGAGTTGTTAGGATACTTCTGGGCCACTATTGGGGTGTTGGGTGAAACCATCAATGGGAATGTATATGTTGCTAAGAGAGGGATCAATGTTCTTGGTCTCGTCCATCAAGCAGAGTTCGGATTAACCATCAAGCCTGGTTTGGAGAACCCTGTTTTTATTGACAAGCAGTTTGATCAGAGTCATATTCATCCCACTAAACATACCTACTCGCTTTCTAGCACACAGTCACTCAATGATTGGGAACACAAGTTCAGCAATGTTTTTAAAAATAGTCTTGGAAGAATTACTAATTTTCAACACTTTATAAAGCTTAAAGAGAATTTTACACCTGTCAAACACAGGTTACGCAATGTTCCATTGAGTATCAGAGAGGATCTTTCTAAACACCTGCAAAATTTGTGTGAGCAAGGCATAATTGAAAAAGTTGAGTCCACCCTTTGGCTTTCTCCTATTAGTTCAGCAAAGAAAAGGTCTGGGGACTTGAGGATGTGTGTCGACTTGAGAAGTCTTAATGAGGCCATCTGGGTTGACGGTTTTCCTCTTCCACGCATTGAGGACCTGATTGCGAAAGTTGGGTCGTCTTCATGGTTTACCAAATTGGACCTCAAAGCTGCGTATCACCAAGTCGAACTTCATCCTCAGTCTCGACACCTCACTGCTTTTGTCACTCCTGATGGTGTTTTCCAGTTTTGTCGACTTCCTTTTGGGCTAGCCTCTGCGGCTGCGGTCTTTCAGAGACTAATGACTGAGATGTTTAGACATAATCCCAATGTTGTAGTATTCCAAGATGACATTCTTGTATTTACTAAAAGTGAAGCCGAACATGATGTGGTTCTTAATCAAGTTTTTAGTGTATTAGAAAGTCGAGGGGTGACCTTGCAGAAAAGTAAATGTTCCTTTAAAGTGAAAGAGATTGAATATCTAGGTCATGTAATATCAGAACGAGGTATAAAACCCAGACCTGGTCTAATCAAAAGCATTGTAGAGGCTCCAGCTCCTCAAAACAAGGAACAACTTATGTCTTTTCTTGGAATCTGTGAGTTTTATGCAAAATTCATGAAAGATTTTGCTAAAACTACAGAGTGTTTTAGAAATCTACTTAAAAAAGGAGCAACATTTGTATGGTCAGAAGAATGCGAAAAAGGTTTTCAATTCATTAAGAGTCACATTGTTAGTGCACCTGCCTTGCAGGCTTTTGTGGAAGGTAGGCAAACTATCATCACAGTTGATGCGTGCGAGTATGGTTTGGGTGCTGTGCTCTCGCAATCTGCTGAAGGGAAAGAGTACACAGTAGGGTTTGAATCCAGGACTCTTCGTCCTGTTGAGCGAAAGTATTCGGTCATCGAAAAAGAACTGTGCTTGGAGTGTTGAGAAGTTCAAGTCGTATTTGTGGGGCAGATCTTTTGTCCTTAGAACTGATCATCGACCATTAGTTGATATCTTGTCAGGGAAGAACATCAAACGCACTACTGCTAGATTGGCCAGGTTGTCGACCAAGTTGCTAGAATATACATTTACGGTAGAGTATATTCCTGGAGGGAGAAATAGCAGAGCGGATTGTTTATCTAGGCTTCCTATTCATGATACAGATGAGCAGGATTGGGAAAATGATGTAGAGGAATGTTTTGTAGCATGTGTCAATCAGGACATCCTTTCATTTTCAGAAGAAGACTGGGTCACTGAAGTTAATAAAGATGTTGTACTCAGCGAGGTTGTTTCATTGATCAAGAGAGGCTGGCCAAGAGACAAACTTCTTTCTCCAGATCTTCAAATGTTCTGGAAAGTCAACAGTGAACTTTCTCTCGAAGGTGGAAAAGTTGTTAGAAGTGACAAATTTGTACCTCCCTCGTGCTACCGAGATAAAATTATTTTGGCTGCTCATGCGGGTCATCTGGGAGCAACTATTACTAAAAGAAAAGTGAGGTCTGATTTTTGGTGGCCAAGGATGGACTCTCAAATTGATGAGTTGGTTAAACAGTGTGTACGGTGCAATACTAGTGACAAAGTTTTAGTTTTAGAGGGCACTGTTGATTCTCCTGTAGCTCCTCCCGGAAGAGCATGGCAGAAAATAGGCATGGATTTTCTTGGGCCTTTCCATGTTCTCCCTGACAATTCTAAATATTTTTTGGTACTTGTTGATCATTTATCCAGATGGGTTGAGGTTGAACCCATCAGTGTTCCCAACTCAAAAAGTGTTATCACCTGTCTCAATAAGATTTTCCTTAGGGAAGGTTTTCCGGAGGAAATTCTTACAGACAACGGTGTACAGTTTATCTCAAAAGAGATGGTTTGTTTTTTACGCTCTTGTGGTATTAAACACACTAGAACCCCTCTTTATCATCCACAAAGCAATGGAAAAACCGAGAGATTCAATAGAGTTATTGTAGAGTGTGTCCAAGCAGCCTTTAAGTCAAAGACTTGCATTTTAAAAGCAGTGAATGATCTTGTTTGGTCATATCGCACGTCACCCCATGTGGCCACCAATTTTAGTCCATTTGAACTAATGAGAGGGAGAAAAGCTCCTTCGCAAGTTTATCCTCTTTGGATGGTGGAATCTTTTCATCGTAATTATGATTTGAGGAGCATGTGGGACTCTGCTAATAAAAAATCATCAGAAATCTGTAAGAAAGTTGAACCTGCTAGTGGGTAAGAAAACCACAGTATTTGCATTGGGGATTGGGTTAGAGTAAAAAATCCAGTGTCGGTTAGAAAAGGCCTTTCAAAGTTTCTTGATTCTCAGCAGGTTGTGGAGGTTAGGAAAAATGCTGTTAAGTTAACTAACGGAAATTGGTGGAATGCCTCTCGAGTAGCTAAGGATCCTTCTTATTTTAATAAAAAGGAAAAAAATGAGAAAGACATTTTAAGGAAAGACAGTGGTATTAGAAAGAGCACCAGAATTCATGTTAAACCAAGTAGACTACAGATTACGTATAAGTTATATTGTGTAATGCTTATGGTTTTTGTTTTTTTGTTCTTCTTTCTTTATTTCCTTCTTTATACATTTTATTGTATTATTATGTTGTTATAGTTTATTTTGTTAAAATGGGGGGAGGTGTGGTGATGTGATGTTGGCATGATGTGAGAATGCCATGATGTCATGTAAAATGCCTAGGTTTATTTTGTTATGAGGGTTCTCTCGGGGGGCAGTTGGACTCTGTGCTGTAACTGTGCTGGCTGGGACGGCTCTCTGTATTGTACAATAAACACTTAGGTGTCGATTCCGATCCTGTAAAACCCGGGTACGAATGGTCGGACGGAGCGTTTTTGCCGTCCGAATGGTACCCGGGAAAAACACCTTACAAACTCGCAAGTACGATTTGCACAGAAATACCATTACCGCCCGAGTCGGAAAAAACACCGACCGGCAAAATTTGTACATACGAATCACTGTCGGGACGGCGCACATGCGACGTCCGGACGGAGTCAGGCAGCGTTTCACGGACCAGCAATTACGATTCGTGCCGACGTCACTCCGCACGCTGCAGGTTTTACGGGAGCCAAAAACTGCAGGGAAAGTGAGGACGGCGAGAACAAGGAGCCCCGGCACGCCAGGGACAGCGATGGACCCCAACCTACGCGTTGTCCCGGCCCTCATAGCCTACCACCTCGTATACAGAAACCGACGCAGACGCTGCAGAAGGTCAGAACAACCCCCAGGGGCAAAGGAGGGTGTGTGTGTGTGCAAGGGCCAGGAATCATAACCCACACCCCACAAATAACTACAACAGCATGCACAGCAATTGCCACCATGGACTGGTCACTTCGGGGGGCGTGTCCACCAATCCCACGTCCCGCCACAACGGAAGTGGACATGGACGTGTACCCGTCACCACCACAATGGTGGTACGGCACATACCACGCCCACCCCTACGTCACAAGAACTACGCCAGCACGGCCGTACCCACGTCCCAAAGGCATGTGTACGGGCCGCACCCCCACAGTTGGGGCGCCCTAGGGGCACAGGCCCCACCCAGGCCATCAGCGCGTGGTTACGGCACATACCACGCCCACCCCTACGTCACACGAACTACGCCGGTACGGCTGCACCCACGTCCCAAAGGCATGTGTACGGGCCGCACCCCCACAGTTGGGGCGCCCTAGGGGCACGGGCCCCACCCAGGCCATCAGCGCGTGGTTACAGCACATACCACGCCCACCCCTACGTCAAACGAACTACGCCGGTACGGCCGCACCCACGTCCCAAAGGCATGTGTACGGGCCGCACCCCCACAACTGGGGCGCCCTAGGGGCACGGGCCCCACCAAGGCCATCAGCGTGTGGTTACGGCACATACCACGACAGTGGACAGATACATAGGGGTGTGTGCCTATCACTCCCAGCAGTGCCCAGACATATGAGGGGTGGGTGCCATCACTCCCAGCAGTGCCCAGACATATGAGGGGTGGGTGCCGAGGACCCCCAGCAGTGGACAGAGACATGGGGGGGCCAACATCATTATCAGATGACCACAGCTCCATGGGTGAATGTACGTATCCCTAACTCAGGACAATGACGATAGTGCCATAACAACACATCACTGACAGCAGTGTCCCACTCCCAGGAGGATGGTCGGCCTACCCCCACTGCATGACACACCACATGTGGGTGTGAGGACAAATTACACATGCATACCCACCCCTGGCGGAGGCAGCACAATACACACACTGAGATTTTGCCACAAGACTGCACCCTCATGTCAAACACCACTAAACAATGCGAGCAAAAGGGAACACACACTGTCACGCACAGTCCACGAATGAGAGGAATGCACAGGTGCCGGGGCAGCCAACAAGTAGTGGCCCCCTTGGAAGTGAAAGGGTGGAGTACACACAGATACAATGCCCACAATTGTCAGGCAGGTGCCCAAATACCCTGCAGAACACGCAACACATGTGTGTGAGGCAGGGAGTACACACATGCAAAGTGCGGAAAACGGAAAATGTCCACATGAAGTCATGCCAATATACGCCATAGACAAGTACAGTGACCAGCAAGGATGCCACAAACGATGCAGGTGGAGACATTGCAGAGCATGCATGGCCAAAGTCGAAGGGATGTGTCACACACCGAGGCAATGTTGACACAGCTCAGCACAACAATTGGGAAACACCATGCAGGGAAGATGACAGGTGCCACAGAGGAAGGAACACACCTTGGGACAATGTCACCATGCAGTAAGAGCCAACATGACCTACGAATATATGCAGACACCGTGTGATGGCATGCAGATACCAGGGTCCATCCCATGAGCAGGACACAACAACATTTACCAGACACCCAACACATCATCACCACCCCAACTCAGGGAGCAGCAGCACCAGCAGCAACAGCAGAATAGAAATAGTGTGCAAACGAGAAAAAAATAACCACATTCAGCATCTCGAAGGAAAGTAGCCACAGTACACCATTCCACAAGCCCATAGGCCACACCAGATGGGAAGCACCGGGGGGGGGACACGTAGGGACGCGTCTCCCCAGGCTCGCCTTCACAGTACACTGTACCATATTATCCGCAGAAGTGGGGGCATCATGTGGGGGGAGGAACCAGGCACCGCAGGGACAGGAGGGGCACGGGTAGGTGTCGTGGCTGCAGGGACGGACGACCCCACCACAGGGGGCGCTGTGCCTGGCACGAAGGAGACATGTTTGGTGTACCACAAACTCCCCTCAGAACCCAGAACCCCACATCCGACTAGCTAAGTGTCTCATTCGATATCCGAGGTTGGGCCCGGCAGTCCCAATGTATAGACAAGCCAGAACAAGCGACTTACAACATCCCCATGAATGGTGTGAATCAGACATAGCTGTGCGTCATGATTCACAGATCAGTCCACAACAGAATAGACACAGACAAGGTAAAGTTTAATGAGTACATTCAATAAACCTCGCGTCCTAAGATGCAGGACTGTGGCCAACATAAGCAGACAAATGGTTAAGGCCAGAAACATCAGCATTGTTGCAATATCATAGACATTGAAAGGAGCAATCATAAGAAACTGACAGTGGAAACAGCAACCTTCCTGTCGGCAGTAAACTAATAGTAGTATAATTCGACTAATAGCAGGTCCCTAAGCTAGAAGGGGGGACCCCCCACCGCACAGATCAGCTCAGTGGTATCACATCACAGGATCATCTAGTCCCATCTCCTGCAAAAGTCCTCCATCCATTAGGAGCGCTAATTCGAGAACGCAGAGTTCAAGTTTGATAGAACGGAACCAAGGGCATGAACTGGAAGTCCATAGAAGGGAAGCGAAAAAGTCAGAAAAGAAATGTCAAACCTGAACGATGTTGCAGGGAAATCAACCATGTAAAAGGGGAGGAAAATGTCACATCGACGGATGCACCATGAAATGAGCAGGGCTAAAGTTAATCCATCAAGGCATAGGCACTATAAGTTGCAACAGCTTCCAAGAGGAAATCATCTGCACGTTCCGAAACATTGTCTGCCATCCAGTACAGCAGGGGGAAAGAACACACGTGTTCCTCAACAATCGGGCCATCCAGCACAACTTGTGGACAACAGGTGGGGACATCAAGATAACTCCTGGTTAAGAACTCATTTGCTGCTGTTCGGATGCCCCAATTCCCCAGGACTCCATGTGCAGCAGCACAGGCCATGACACTGACGCCGGAACAGTCCAACTCATGAGCCACTAAGGGGCACATCAGTCCATCCAAATCCGGGTCAGGAGGCACCGAGTTACACAGGCACACATTCAGAGCCCATTCGAATGGACAGTCTAGGCAATGAAAGACAGGTTGCACGCAGGGAAAGAAGGGAAACCGGAAGGACAATCCATAGGCACTGCTTGAGGTCGCCAGCGGCAGAGTGCCGTATAATTCAAGCATCATGTTCTGAAGATGGAGTAGCCGGTGCATGCTGTCTTGTAACGCAAGAGGTGAAGCCACAGCGTAGTACGCTGGTCTATTATGGCACCCCAGCTACGAGGGCGAGAAGCAAAGGGACACCTCCGAAGACGGTAGACAAAATCGAATGATGAAATGCGGGGAGCACAACAAACAGAGTTTGAAAGGAGGTCACGAGGCAGGGGACCACAATGTAAAAAAAGCCAGGCCACCTGTTGACGAGGCATGAAAGATAGTCTGAATCCGAGTCCCAAATATGTAGTGGGAGATCAGTGTTAAAAAGCCTCTTGCACCTCTGTGGGCGTGTGATCTTCGTGAAGGCCAAACGTTTCTCGGGAAGAAGTCAACACGACTTGTGTTTGAGACAATGGAGCCCTTATACTGCTCATCTTGTTGAACTCCGCTTTCAAGGTTGCAATGGAAGGCCAGATGGATGCATCCAGCCGGACATACGGGGGTGGGAAAAGCCGAAATGACAGAAAACCACTCGTAGTGATACAGTCACGATCTCAGGAATTGCCGGAAGCATCCCACAGCAAGCTTCTGCATTGAATAGCACATAATTGCCGTTAGGAAGCAGCGCACAAGATGGGGTCATGACTGGCACACGAATCCACTTCAGTATACAAGGGGGAACAACCTTTACATCGCAACTTTTACAACGCACTACCATTACAACGAAACTGTTACAACGCGAGTGCATTGACAACGCAGGACATTACAACGCAAGTCTTTACATCGACTTGCACTAGATGGCGTGCTAACATTAAAAATAGTGTAGTTTACTATCCCAACACCTTCCCTACTGTTACGTGGACTGGAGTTGGAATAGTAAATTACACTTTTTTAATGTTAGCACGCCATCTAGTGCAAGTCGATGTAAAGACTTGCGTTGTAATGTCCTGCGTTGTCAATGCACTTGCGTTGTAAAACTTTCGTTGTAACAGCATGCGTTGTAACAGCATGCGTTGTAACGTCATACATCCGTATACAAGCTACATCATGAGCGTGCATGTAACAAGCACCATGCACTTGAATGTGCCTACACACCACAGAATGATCCGGAGTGGAAGTGCACCCTTCACCCCTTAAATACACCTCCTTGCCGTCTCTCACGCACCTGTTGTCGCCTAGCACGGACACAAGGGACCCGAGCAACTGGGGGGGCGGTGATGAGAATGGAGGGTGCGGCGAAGGATGGAGTGCTGCCTTCAGCACTGGGGGCAGCCTCCGCCCCCTCTGGGGGCTCAGCCTCGGACCGGTCAGCATCATAGTCGGTGTTGGGACTGGACAGGTCCTCCGCCTGACTCCCCTCGGCCTCCGTGCCACATGCTGCGCCAGACTCCCCAGCACTGGTGGCCCCGGTGCTGGCTACCTCCCCCACGTCCGTGCCAGTGTCTCCCTCTGTTTCCCCCGACGATGCTGTGGCCAAGGTGAAGAGACAGGAAATGACCAGACACCTGTATACACATGACACATGAGTCCAATCTACATAGGACACAGCGTATAGCATTAACGCCAACATGGGTGACATCTACAAAACTACAAACATAAGTAGGCCCTGCACCACACAGTTGGTTTACCCACCATGCCACTGGGAAACAATGGGGAGCATGACACAACAGAAATTTACTAAATCGATACAGAGGAGCTACTCACTGGGGACAATCGAGCACTGCATCACCGGCATGGCACGGTCACCTACACCCGCAACTGTCCACCGATGCCAGGGACACGGTTAATGACACCTCAAATGTTACTACCGGCGTTGCACGTTGTGACTATGTCATGTGAGTATCATGTGATCCCATAAGCTAGCTGTATGAGTTCCGTGACATGCATCTGCATTTGCTGCATCCAACATGTGTGTGCGTGTCGATGGGCATGGCACACTATTACGCACACCAGGCCACATGTGGAATCAGACGTAACGGGTGTATGTGTGCATCGCACATGCACTTGCGAGACAAGGACTATTCTGCGTAGTCTCAATGTATGTGTCATCATACCTGACATGCCCCCCTTCCTGCCAAGGTGTGTGGACTGTCCTGTTTCAAGGACATGCGACCTCTGCCTCTAGTGTCCCGCAACCGGTCTGTGGGATAATACATCCTTCTTATGCACATATGTGGATGTCTGTCACTCCTGTTATGCGTCAGCCTCTTCACTTACACTGGCCCACAGCTAGTTCCATGTCATGTCATGTTGATCTTGCGCACCCACGTGTGTAGCTGACTGTTGTTAGGGGTGTTACCTGGCTGGCATACGTGTCCTGGATGCATTGCACAGTACAGACTCTGTATGTATCATATGTGTATTAGCTGTTGAACATGTGCTCAGTTCATTGACAGTGGTGTATTGCTGTACTCAATCTTCGTTATTCCTTCCAAATTTCTGCAAGGCACCGCTTCTCCCCCGACCAATGCCAGACTTGGCTGCCATGAGGGAACGTGACTGTATACGCCGCTACCGCTTCACCCAACCGTTGATTGACGACTTGACCACAAGGCTCGAGCCACACCTCCAACCGCTACACAGGTATCCTACTGCACTGACACCCAAGATGAAGGTGATGGCAGCCCTACATTTCTTTGCCACCGGTACGTTTCAATTGACTATAGCTGATGTAGGTGGCATGTCCCAGACCATGTTCAGCCGTGTCCTGCATGATGTGTTAGAGGCCATGTTGGTACACCTTGATGAATTCATTGCCTTTCCAACTTGTGAGCAGTTGACAGGTGTCAAGGGTGAGTTCTATGCCCTGTGAGGGATGCCCCATGTCATTGGGGCCATTGATGGGACACATGTGGCTTTGGTGCCACCACACGCACAGGAGGTAGCCTTCCGTAACCGCAAGCATTACCACTCCATCAATGCCCTTGTGGTATGTCTTGCCAACATGATGATATCCCATGTCTGTTCACGTTTTCCAGGATCAGCACACGATGCCTACATCATGAGGCGTAGCAGGGTGCCTGAAATGATGCTGCAGCTGCGCAACGAACGTGCATGTCTTGTTGGTGGGTATGATCTGTTAGTCCTGTATTTAGCCGTTTCTTCATGTCTTACTGCTTCTCCTGACCCACTTCTGTCCATAATGTTTCCATGTAGGGGACGCTGGCTATCCCAACATGCCATGGCTGATGACGCCTCTCCGCAACCCCAGAACAGCCGCAGAACACTGGTACAACGACACCCATGGGCAGACGAGGCGCGTGATTGAGAGGACGTTTGGACTCCTGAAGAGCAGATTCAGGTGCCTCCACAAGACCGGCGGCGCCCTCCCATATGCCCCGGTGAAGGTCTGCAAAATCTTCCTTGTGTGCTGCATGCTGCACAACATGGCAGTGGAGAAGGCCGTGCCACTCATCCTGGATCCTGATGAGCAAGATCATCCACCCGTGGAGGATGAAGGGCTTGGGCACGGGGCAAGTGAGGATGAGGATGAGGATGAGCACATCCGGAGTCAGCTGATCCGCAACTTCTTCTCATAATGGTGAGTTCCGGTGTCTGAGTGTGCACGCCTAGTGCCTTGTGTGGCATGTGTTGCAATGTGTGTGTCGAGCTGACTGTGTGCCAAGTTACTTGGAGGTGTGTTCTGATGTGTCATACAAGTGCAAATGTCATTCCCCATATTTTTGCAGGTACACAAAATTCATTATTCTCATGGAGACAACATCAATCCTGTAGGGTGCATGTACATGTGTGCGGATTACTAGCTCCTCGCTGACTTGTTGTGTGTCTGTCCTCCCCAGGTTCCTGCGGCTGTCGTCTGCTCATGTCATCATTGCACTCCTGCTATTCCTCACGATTTTTACAACGTGTGCTGGATCACAGTTACATGCACAGAGATGGTGAGAAGTCTTTTTTGGTAAGGAGTGCAGCAAGGCCTTTTGTGGGTGGTACGAGTTTGTGATATGTGGGTACTGCTCCTGTGCATGTTGTGTTACCATGCATACATGTCGACTCACCATGGGCCACGTGACGTGTTGCATGGCCCCCATTAATTGATAGTCAACCTTCCTGACAGTCATCTGTCATGGATTGTGGATTCTGATGAAGGCATCAATGTGTGTCTAATGTCCCTCAGGAACATACAGGATGGTCATGCTGGACATGGTGTGGGACATCCCCATATGAGGCTCAATGTGGAATTGTAGACTCGCCGTGTGCAGCAAGGGGTGTGAGGTCAACCCCTTCACTTGTGTGCCAGCTCAGTAGGATTTACCACATCTGTGTGTTGCAGGGGGTGTCCAGTGTGGGTCACAAATGTTCAGCCGAATGACCTGTGATTCTGTTCCAATGGATGCAACTCCATTAGTGTGAGGCTGAGTAATAAAGGTGTTCATCATACTCCAAGGTGCCTTGTCTCTGTCAATGCTGGTCTCTTGCCACTTGGCATGCGGCATCTCTGGCATACTTGCTGTAGATAATGCATAGGAGTCCTTGTGTAGTTTAGCGACATGCATGCAGTTGCTCATGGATTTGGCTCCCTATTGGGCATGTAGTACATGGTCGTGTATGTTTTTTAGCGAGGTCAACCACACAATGGGCCATCACCAGTTGCTGAGGGTGTGTCTCCAGTGCGCAGGTCGACCTTCAGTTTCCTGATCCTGTGTAATGGTTCTTTGGGGATTGGGCATGCTTTGTCTCTGGGTGTGCCATGTGACACTGGACACTCCTCACTCTACACACGCGCCTGTTGCAGTTGCCCTTCTGACATCCTAGTGTTTGTGTGCAAGATGGGCCATTTGGCAGGGGGATGGCGCCTGCTGCTGCAGGCCCTGCACAGGCACACAGTGGCCACACTCACAAGATGTTGTGCATCATGTTTTGCTCGCTCACATTTGCCATGCTAGTCCACAGCATCTGTACCCCATGCTGCAACGCACTCTGCATCATGCACACGATCCACAGATAGATCCACTCCAAGTTACGACAGACCATCCCCCAGGTCCATGACGACATCCATCTCATATACTGCCCTGCCCTCTACGGAGCAAGTACATCCACACTCCAAGGACACTGGTCCACTTCCAGGGGGCATCTGCACACCTCAGCTTCTACACCCTGCGCCCCAGCCACCTCACCGTCCACCATAGCTGGCTGCACTGGATCACTGTCTGCTGCAGGATGTCCTCCGCACACCCCACCAACACTCAGGAGGCAGTCCACAAACCCGACCCCACACCAACCTTGTACGTCTGTCATCCTAGATCCCGTTGGTCCATCTCCGTGCAACCAACCTTTCCCTGGCCCCCGTTCTTCTCATCCACCGTACTCCAGCATACAGGACATAGTTCTCCCACCTGGCCACAAATCCCTGGGACTCCCTCCCCGGGTACCTCCACATGGGCCATGACCTCTACGCCTTGATGATGATCTCCCAAATAGGTCTGTCCGCACAGTTTAGCAAGCCCCCCCTCAGCAGCCAGAGGCCATCACAGGTGAGTGTTGTGCTCCATGCCTACATTGAATGATACTTGTGACCCATGTGTGTCCTGTACCACACTCTGTTCCCAGTGGATGGAGGGCTGGAGTTGGTTCAACACTCACGCATAGTTAGACATTTCCACACACATATGTCGTAGAATAATGCAAAATGACAGCAACATCTCATGTGCAGAACAATGTGACTTTATTTTTGGTGGGGTGCGTCTTTTGGTAGATGTGCTAAGGTGCACTACCGGGGGAATAGAATCCAAAGTTCACTGGGGGAAATGGCATCCTTGGCATTGGAAGTCATCAGAGTCCAGACCACAGTGTTGGTCATCATTGGTCAGACTGGGACCAGCAAGTCCATGTGGCAGAGAATGTCATTGGGTGAGGTGCTGCTGTTGCGCCTGTGGGCCCGGTGCCAGGCCAGGTGACCTGGGAGATGGGGATGGTCCGCTGACTCTCACGGTCTTTTACATGGACAACCCACTTTCCTCCGGGGACCCTCAGATGCAGGCCTTGACGATGCTAGGGACGCTCCGTCAGATGAATCCTCCTCCTCCTCCCTCCCTGTGTCTGGTGCTGGTCTACGCCTGGTGGCACAGGGAGGGTTTGCCAGACTTTGGGCGATCTGACGGAGTGATTGGCTCACGTCCCTGTGCACCGCCAGGAGCTCAGCCAGTCTTGCCTCCACCCGTCCTTGTTGTTGGTGACTGGCATGATGCTCGACCTGCAGGTTCTTGATCTCATCGAGGGTCCCCTGCATCCCGGAAAGTATGACCACGACCTGGTCGATGCCTCTGGTGTCACGCCGGTATGAGTCCAGGATGTTGCGTAGGTGGGCCATACCGGGGTCCTGAGCTGGCTGGTCAGGTTCGCGCCTCCGCCTGCCTCCACTCCCACCACCCCTGCCCAGACGAGCCTGGCCTGCCGTTGTGGTCACATCGGGTCTACGGGACCCCTGAGGGATGGCATTGGCAGGGTTGTCTGCCTCCTCCTGGGTGCCCGCAGAACGTTGTCCCTCCCGGTCAGACTGGCTGTGTTGTTCAGTGCGAGCAGGGATCCTGGGTGTGTCCTGGGATGTGGCGGGAATGGGGGTGGGGGTTGGCACAGATGTACCTGACGCAGGTGCTGCAGGTGCTTGTACACCAGAGGGGCCAGGTTGGTCGGGGTCATCCACGGAGTGGTGAGAGTCATCGCTGCCGGTGGGATCGTCGTCACGCGGTGCCTGGGACTGTGAATCTTCCCCCCCAGTGTTGGGGGGAGATCGTCGACCTCGCCCTGTGTGTGATAGAGGGACAATGTTAATGCTGTTTCATGCCACATCCATGTTTCATACATATTCAAGTTGACACAGTTCCCCCAGGTATTTGGATGTCTCTGGCATTCCTCTCAGTGTCCACTTGGGGATGGGTATGTTGCGGGGGACAGATTGGGATGATTTCCTGAGTGTGTGGCCTGTAGATAGTTGGCTCTGATCAGGCGTGCAACACCCATTGGGCTAACCGGGCATGTGCCCCTCCCCCCCCCCGTCATGTGTGTCAGCCCAGCTGAGACAGCCTCACGGGCTGGCGTCCGTCTAATTGCATCCGGACCCGAGCACTTCACAGGTGTATGGTAGACCATTTACTCGAAAATTCGGCTTTTGTTGTGTTTTCACCCATTCTTACAGCCACTCTGCCGCCTAGGGCTGGTTGATTTGCCCCCCCCAATCTTTTACTGCCCCCCCCCGGAAGTTGGCTGTAGTTGCCCGCCTGGCTCTGATGCTTACTTGGTTCCGGATTGGTCTTGTTGTGTCACATGTCCATTGTGGGAGTGGGTGTATCCGTTGCCTGCCCCGGGGGTGTGTGCTTGTGGGGGGGGGGGGGTGACCTGGCGTGCTGTGGTGTGTTTTGTGAGTCGTCATTGGGTCTCCCAGGTGATGTGTGTGTCCCCTCATGGTGTGTGCTGGCATGACAGCGTGTGTGGGATCCTGTGTTGGATGCCTGTGCTTGTGGATTTGGTGTTTGAGTGTACAGTGGTCCCAGGAGGGCCTTGTGCTGCATACAGCAGGGCCCAGTGTCAGCGACCTTGTTAGTAGTTTGCCAGTCCCTGTGCATTGTGAATGGGTTTGTCCCTATGCCATATGGGCTGGGACATTGGTGTCTGCGTCTCATTTTCACGATGTGTTGTGTGGGGCTCACCCTCCCAGCCTCCCGGACATCCTGTCTTGTGTTTGTGGTTGTGGCCTTGGACATGGCCGTGCCTTGATTTGTGAAGGGTGAATAGTGACGTTCGTGGCATGGCCATGGTTATTGAGTGTGGTTGTGTGCGGTGAGTGCTTGGGGGTGGGTGCGTGCATTTGTTGTGGTTGGCAGGCGCGCAACACCCATTGGACTCACAGGGCTTCAGCCCCACCCCCATCGTGTGTGGCATCTCGGGATGAGACAGCTTCCCGGTGCACTCACAGCCGCACCCGAACACTTCACAGGTCTTTCATAGGCCATTTGCGTGTTAATGAGGCCTCGCGGTTGTTTCACTCCTTTGACAGCCCCTGCAGCTCCACTCTGCCTATGGCTTACAAGATTCATCCCCCCACGGCAATTTTTCTTAGCCTCCCCCGAAATTTTGCTATAGTTGCGCCTCTGGTGGTTGGGGTGTGGATGCCATTCCCCCAAGTTACATGAGTTGTTTGTGTACTCACCAGGCTCTGCGACTCCGTCCACTCCGTGTACTCCCACCGCCGGTAGCATGGCCATCACCTTCTCCTCCCAGGGATGGTAGTGTACGGGTCTGCGGGGCGGCCCACCTCCAGTGATGTTGGTCTGGGCATGTTCTTCATTCACCTTCCTCTTGACCGCCCTGTGCAGATCGTACCACCTGGCTTGGCATTCATGCCTGGTCCTTCGAACGGGCGCAACAGCATTCACCTTGTCGACGATCCTCTGCCACATGGCAGATTTTTCAGATATGCTGGTCTGTCTGACCATTGTTCCAAACAGCTGTGGCTCGACTCTGATGACTTCGTCGACGAGGAGCTCCAGCTCCGCTGTAGTGAACTTTGGATTCTTGTCTGTGGGCATGGTGTGGGGTGTAGGCGGTTGTGGGTGTGTGGGTGTGAATGTGTGTGTGTGTGACTGTGAAGAGGGGGATGTTTGTGGGGGAGGTTGTGTGAAGGTGTGTGAGTGGCGGGGTAGCAAAGGTATGAGTTCTGTGGGGTGGTTTGTGTGTGAGCTCTGTCCGCAGTAGGTCTGTTGCAAGGGCTCATGGTTTGTGTGTGTGGGCCCTTTTTATTGGTCCATTGTTGGGTGTGGCTGTGTTTGAATTTTGGTGGGTGTGTTATAAGAGGTGATTGTGTTTGGGGCCTCTGTTGGCCAGTTTGGATGTGGCAGGTCAGTCATTGAGTTGTGTTTTTTAGTGTGAACGTGTTTTGTGTGTTTGTGCGAGTCGCTTTGGACCTCCTTGTGCTGTTTTCCACTGTCCTGGTTCTGTATGTGTAATTTTCGCGTAGGTAGGATCCGTACATTTGCGATGGTGTGTGAGGGTGCTGGGGTTCGGTGTTGGTGTACGGCAAGTTAATGCGGTGGGGGGGCTGGGGGTACAGTGCGGACAGGGTGGTGTACGGTGCAGACGTATTGGGGGGCTGTGCGGCTCGTACACGGGCATGAGTTTACCCGTGTACTTGTGTGCTTCAGCGTTGGCTCCGTACGGTCCTTTTTCCATGCGATTGGGTTTTCGGACGGGCGGTCGGGATCGTACTTGCGCGCTCAGACTTGTGTTTTACGATTTGTAAGTGGAACTGTCCGGATCACTTTCGTACACTTTTCCAGACGATATTCGGACGTGGTCACTTTCCGACGCACGCTCGTAGACTTTTCCCAACACTATTCGTAGTTATTTTTCACGTCCCAATCGTACTTGCCAGTTTGTACGGTACTTGTGCGACTCGTACGTAAAAAAATACGGATGCGAGTCGTACGGTATTTTTTTTTACCGGATCGGAATCGACCCCTTAGTGTGAAAAGCATCTTGGAGATAATTCGTTGTCTTGACACACTTCTCTTTTTTTACGGATCAAGGTAGTATCCTTTCCTGGCGTGGCAACAATTTTTTCTAAAATCGACCACTTAAGTTCGTTTTCAGAGTGATTGTTATCAAGCCGGGCAGACAGTTTCTTGGCACGAATGTTGGATTTGTGTTCCCCAATTCTGACTCTACACTCAAGTCCAGTTTCTCCAACATATAAAAGATGGCATGGACATGTAATGACATATATGATGTTGGAAGTGCGACAATTTGTCATCTTTTGAACTTTTACCAACCGCTCGGGGTGTAGAAGGTATCACCCACCAAAGCATTAGGGCAAGCCTGGCAGCTGCCACAACGATGGTTGCCCAAGATGGGTCCTGTGCCAATGATGGCTTTTTGGTGTGGGGCAGGGGGTTCTTGTAACCTACCTCTCACCAGGTAGTTTTTCAGATTTTTGTTTCTCTTAAAGGCAAAAATCGGTTTGGGAAGGATATCCTCTCCATCACCCATATTGAGAAGGTACCAGCACGAGTTGATTGTTTGTCTCAGGTTGTGGTTAATGCTAGAGTGTTTGGTCACACATACCAGTTTATCAATTGATTTGTTCTCCTTAGGTAGAAACATGGATTCCCGGTTAAAGTATCTAGCTCTTTTGAATGAATCTTTAATCAATTTATCGGGGTAGCCTCGGTGAGTGAGTTTAGTTTTGATCATGTCCGCTTGTTTGAAAAAATCTTTGATGTCTGACCAGTTTCTTCGAATACGAAGAAACTGACTAAAAGGGGTGCTATCCCTTTGGCTGCGAGGATGAAAACTACCATACTGCAAAAGCGTGTTTCTGGCAGTAGGTTTGGTGAACAGTGACACATAGAGTTCATTTTGGTTGTGCCTGATCCAGACATCGAGAAACTCCAATTTATGATTGCTAGAATGCGCAGTGAATCTGAGATTGTTATCAGCAGCCTTGATCCATAAGATGAAATCATCCAATGAGGACTGGTCACCCCTCCATATAAAAAAGATGCCATCAATGAATCGAGACCAAGCTCGAACATTCTCATGGAAGGGGGCCATCTCATTGTATATGTTGACTTGTTCAAAGTGCCCCATGTATAGGCAGGCTACACTGGGGGCACATGAAGCCCCCATGCTGACACCTTGAATTTGTTGAAAATAATAATGATTGAATTCAAAATAATTCTCGCCGAGGACTACCTCGAGGCATTGAACAATGAAAGGGGCGTTATTTAGCCCTGGTTCCAAGGACAGGATCTCTTGCAACACCATAAGTGCTCCTTCCTGGGGGATATTGGTGTATAAGGACTCGAGGTCCAAAGTCACCAAAAGTTCCATATCAGGATGGTAGGGGATTCCCTCAGTCTTGGCAATAAAGTGACCTGTGTCCTTCACAAAGGATTTCAGTTTGTTGACCAAGGGTTTTAAAAAATGGTCAATGTATTTGGAAAGGGGTTCAATGGCGGAACCAACCGTAGATACAATAGGCCTGAGTGGGGGGTCAGGGATGTTCTGGAGAAGTGTGGCTCAATGATTAGAGCGGCAGACCCTGATGCAGAGATCTAGCCCGGGACCAGGGTTCAATTCCCTGCCTCGGCGGGTCTTGGGCTCAAAAATTCCACGGACCTGATAATTCTCGCCTCGGTGCCATTCCAATCATGGAGTCCCACTCTGCAACTCTGGGCAATAGCTTGCTTAATCTCCACAATGGCCCCCACAACGCTAAGGATGCCTGGCCTCCACCTTGGGGGTGCCCAGGAGTGGACGCCTCACAGGGAAAGCCAGGATGGGTTCCACGGCGGTATTCGTACAAGCGCCTTGAGACCCTTGCGGGTGAGTAGTGCGCTATACAAGTATCAATTTACAATTCTTATGGGTCTTAGGGACCCCATATATGATAGGCAAGCGGGTGTAACTAGGGGTCAAAAATTCCGCTTCCTTGGAGCATATATATCCCATCTCAACGGCATTCTCTACTAGAGACAATATGCGTTGTTTTAAAGCCGGCTCCGGTTAATTCGTTTATAATGTTCGGTGGAGGACAGTAATGTATTTATTTTTTCAATGTATGATGGGGTGTCAAAGAGCACAATCCCTCCACCTTTGTCACAAGGCTTGATGGTAATGAGTTGATTTTCTTTAAGAGATATGAGTGTGTCATTTTCAACTTTAGAAAGGTTATAGGAAGGTTTAGGCACATATTTGATGATCTTCTGGGTCTTGTTGGTAACGGCTTTTTCAAAGATACCAACTTCTGGTCCGATTACATTCAAGGTGGGAGTGAAGCTAGACGGGGGTCCTAGTCCCGATATGTTCTCAATGGTCTCAGCAGGAGGTCTCGTCAGGAAATATTTTTTTAACCTGATGTTGCGGAAAAATAGGTGTAGATCTTTCAGGAATTCAAATTTATTGAAGCCCGTCGTGGGGACAAAGGAGAGTCCCTTTGATAAAAGTCTCAGGGCTTCAGAGTCAATGTTGGTGGTGGATAAATTAAAGACCGGAATGTTTTTTACGTTTTCCAGTATTGCTGGTGACGTGTTTGAATGTACATTTGCGGTTGACCCTGACCCTGATGGAAGTTCCTCTGATGTTGATTCTGTGTTCTGGGGCGGAAATTCCCCCTGCGGTTGCCTAAAAAACGGTTCGGTGTTGTTGATCTCTCATAAGGCTCCTGCCTAGACTGGTAGTTGGAATCATAATTGCTAGAGCCCTCGCCTTCAGAGTCGGTAGTGTCTGAAAAAGTGGTGACCCGTCTATTACCCCATCTAGGAGTGCCACTCTGGGGGGCATAATCTTCTGGGGTGTTATAGAAATTTGTCACTAGATATGGGTATGCGTGCTCTTGCGTGAATAGACGGATGTCCTTTCTAAGTTTATCCGTTTTTCTCTTGAGAAGATACTCAGACAATGAATCCAGTTCTAAACCAATTTCTTCTAGTTTTTTCTTTCCCATCTCGACCGAGTTATCTTTTTTCAATTTCTCCTCTAGTTCTTCTATTTCTCTGTTAAGGATGGCTAGAACCTCTCTAGCGGTCTCAATGATCAACATCATCCAATCCCTGGAACACCTATTCGAGATTAGGGCCCATTTTTCCAGGAATGGTTTGATCTCTATAAAGAGACCAGGGATGTTTCTGACCCTTAATCCTATGGGGATTGTTCCAGCCTTTAAGTATTCCAGCATAAAATTAGGATGGAGTTCGGTACGCTTCGATTTCTTCCTAAGATTAAGAAGTTTAGTCCACTCACCCTCCAAACCTTTGGAGAGAGAGAACTGTTTGTCACTGCCAGCCGATAAAAATTATGAAAAGTTGATAACACAGAATTAACTTTCTCAACAGCACAGCACAAGCTTATGGTCGCTTCTTTATTATTTTAATCTATTGGCTATCTCTTTAATGTTGTGGGCGTACCCAGGTGATGTCACAATTGAAGATTGCTGCACCACTGCTGGCACAGGGGAGAGACACCATGGTTGTTTTTGTTGACAAAGTGAAAGAGGTATTGAGGGCGGCGTTGGCCTTCGTGAGTATTTCACTTCCGCTCCCTCCGTGAATAAATAAAGAGTGTACCTGAGTAGTGGGGCTTAGCTGTGGAGGTTACCTCGCGCTCACTACAGGCTGCAGGGGCTTCTGTTGCACCACTGCACATGTTCGTAACACTTTGCTTTATAGCAGCGAGTTGTCTTGCTTTTATAATGTGCTGCTTTGCCATCAAGTGAATTATTTTGCTCCGTTACTGTTTTACGAAACAAAATGAAACACGCAGGATCCAGTTTAGAGATTCCAATTCAGTAGTTGCAAATATGTTTCTGCTGTACCCGGATGTGGCGCTGTTTCAATTCCCAGCAGAAAACGAAAAAAAGTTGTACTGGTGAAATACTCAGGTCAGTTTACACCAATCTACACCATTCGATACAAATGGATATAACTTGCAGAGACTATGGGGCAGATTTATGAGCCCCTTGCGCCACTTTTGCGTCACTTTTCCCATGTTAAAAGTGACGCAAAAGTGGCGCAAGGGGCTCATAAATCTGCCCCTATGTCTGTGCGCTGAAAAACACATATACTGCTAGAGGATTCGGAGAAAACTAGTGCTAACTGTTCCAAAAGAATTCATGCTAGTATAGGCAGTGCGAGATGCGTATTATAAATTGTAATGCTCCCTTTAGCGCGTTTGTGTAATGCGATTTTATCGTGCTACAAGAGATTTACCATTTTACCTCATTTTACTTTTTAATAACCATTTTGCAGCCCTCTGCACTATGAGTGTTTTCATGAACTATTTCCGAACATCGAGCATTCGATTGTAAGAGATGTTCTTTAACGGGATACTTACTGCCTATTAAACGTGGGCTATAATTCAACACAACATAAAAACAACAAAGTGCCTGAACTTTACTATTGAAACTGTTTAAAATTACACTTTTAAAATTGTTGTTGTTAAGAAAGTATTGTAATTCCTGTGGAGAGCAGCTCGGTGCATCTTGCTTCGGGGAGAGCATCGCACTTTACAGAAATTTATATTACAGGTACAGGTACAGTCCTGCATTCTCAGCTGCGCATGGCGTTTGCACCGCCCCTTCTTCCAAGCAAGCCTTTATGATTTTTTTAACTTTTTGAGCCTCTTCGTGTCCTATATTGTATATTTGAGAAACAAACTTCATACTTTTCGTGATTAGTAAAATGAACAAACAAGGTCAGAAAACATAAGCCCCTGGCGCCGTGCAAGGCAAAAGCAGAAAGCAATATGTGTATGTATATATGTTATTGCATATCTGCAGTGGATATAAAAAGGGGTAAAAATAGACACCAAAATATATTATACATCTATTTGTCTTTCAAACTGCTTAACACTGTTTGGTTAGTTGTAGACACACTTGTTTCTTTAGTCTGTAGATAAACAGAGTGGGACTGTGCTCCCTTTTAGTGCCTGGTTTGACGTCTGGCTGTGTCACAAGGCGAGTAATTGTAGTCTATCACTGAAATTTCCTGATTTCTTGTCAGTCCGCAGAGTTATAGTTCCTATTAGTGTCTGACGTCATGTCAGGTTGAGTAAGTTGCTCGCTGACGGTGCCTTACATTATGCCAGGGCGTGTTACAAGCTGTAATTGCTGTCTTAGGTAGTGCCTGAATTCTCATCCGCCTGTGGAGTTGTAGAGTCCCTGGTAGGGTCTGTGTTACATTCTCACATTTACCTTTTGCCATACTTGTTATCTTTTGTTCTACATTCTGATTCCATTTAGAACCAATCTTTAGAACTTCTGCTTGGTCTGAGCCAGTTGCACTGGGTCTGCCTGAGCACCTGAATGTTCCTGTTGCTGTGCTGCATTTATCTACAATAAACCTTTTAAATCACTTTTGGATTTCAGTTTCTTTCAATGGCGACAAGCGGAGGAAGACTATTCTCAACATCAAGAAGCAGCACAGAAGATTAGTGTTCCAGAACCCTTTTGGATTATTTAAGAAAATAATAAAAGAAGAAGAAAATTAACTAAAAAGAAGAAGGAACTTTAAAGGAAAAGAGGATTGGTGAATATTCATTTTGTACAAAGAGACTGTCTTCACCTAGATTACAAGGAAAAAAAAAGAAGAAAAAAGAATTCAAAGGATATATATCGAGAGAGATCGTACAACCATCTTGACAGACAAACCGAATCAAAAATAAAAAGAAAGAAGAGGATGAAAATAATTTAGAGTTCCGATTGACAAAAGCTACATGGAATTGAAACAACAGCGTGTAATTGGGATTGTTAAGTACCTGCGGCATTTAAAGCCATCAACGGATCGGGCATCTTTTGAAGTTTCTCCATGGTTTCCGCGAGCTGCCTCGGGAGTAACATCGTCATTGTTGCCTAGCGTTGAACATGCGCAATGCATTCTGGGAGCAGCAATGAATGCTGGGAACGTGCGCGGATGACGCAAACGACGTGGGGGCCATTTTGTTGTCCCTAGTTACACCCTTAGCAACAAATACGATCGGAAAACTGGAGTCTCACCAGTAAGCTGGGTTTAATTTGGATCGTTTTTTTTTTTGTTTTGATTGGTGCATCATTCTTTTCCCACTATACTTATCAGAATAAATACCAAAATATGGGAAAGACTGGACCCTCAGTAAGTGGAATATTTTGAATGTTTTAAAAGGAAGAAATACTGTTAGATACATTTTTTTAAACATTTTTTTGCAATGGTATTTACATTTCTTTCTTCTTATTACATGTAACAACAAAAAGAAAATAATTCTCATTATCCATCAGTTTAAAAAAAAAAATTCTGATTTTCCAAAGTAGTGGACAAATTGTTTTTAGGGTCTGTTTGGCAAATTTACAAGAAAGTACATAGTATTTTTACAGTAAATTGACAATATGCAGTTTGAACCGCCAGCAAAGTTTTTGCAATCGAAAGGTGATCCACCACTTCCATGGGCTAGGTGGAAGGAAGAATTCATTAATTACATGAAAGCTATCGATGGGGAAGAATGGGAGCGGAAAGAAAAAAAAGTATTTTGTTACACTGTTTAGGTTCAGAAGGACAAATGGTGTTTAGAGCTTTACCACAAATAACTATTACAGAAAACGGAGAAGCAACAAATGTTTACACTGAAGCCTTGCTTAGGATGGAAAAGAGGTTTAAACCCAGAAGTAATATAGCCTTGAATAGGTTTAAATTTTATACTAGGGTACAAGAAGAAAATGAGTCCTTTGATGATTTTTTAACAGCGTTACGCACTTTAAGTTTACATTGCAATTTTGGTAACATCTCAGATGAAATGATAAGAGACCAAATCATAGTTCATGTAAGATGTAAAGAAACACAAAAACAACTATGGATGATGGGTGATCAAAAATGATCAGAAGCCATTTCCACAGCAAATGCTTTTGAGCAAACGGAAAAATGGATGCATGTGGTAAAGAATAATAGTAACAAGTCTGATAAACAGGAAGAGATTGCTGCTGTCAAACGTCAGGATGAAGTTAAAAATGAACCTCATAATTTGAATTCTCTTTCGGCCCAAAACACTAATTTCAATACCCCTAAAACGTTTGATAGAATGGGGAAGAATATGGCTTGCTACAGATGTGAAAACAGAAACCATATGGCTTCATTTGCAGGTTGTCCAGCCATAACAAAAAGAATGTAAGAACTGTGGAAGGATTGGTCACTTCGCAAACATGTGCAGGGATCAGAGGAAATATTCTACTCAATATCGCCCTAGAATTTCATGCACATTACAAGGACCTGCACAAGGCATAAATGATGGAGGAAATGGTACTATGTCACAAAGTTCGGGTTTTGTGGTGTCTATTATAGATAGCATTGCAAACCTTGAATATGATGACGACATGCCCATAAAAAAACCACCCGTGTGTGGTTCAAATATACATTTTGAATTTAGATCTCATGGCTGATTCAGGATCTCCATGGACCATCATATCCAAACAATATTTTGAAGAAAAACGTACTAGTGTGTTCGATGTAAATAAGATTTATTCGCCGGACATTAATCCTGTAAGCTATGATGGTTCACGTATTGACTTGATGGGTTATTTCAAAACATCATTAGTTTTCAAAAGCAGAAGGGCCAATATACACCTATATGTTCCTGTCAAAGGTATAAATGTACTAGGTTGGAGGGATCAATGGAAGCTTGGAATTATGTTGAATCCAAGACTTAAAGAACCTGTGGTATTGGACGAATCTGTTAATAATAATATCTCAGTTACAGGGTCTGAGGACATGGTAGAATTCATAAAAAATTCCTACAAGGAAGTTTTCACTGACTCTTTGGGGAACTTAAAGAGTATTCTCATCAAATAAAGCTGAAAAGTAATGCTACACCGGTTAGACAAAGAATGAGACCTGTACCGATAAATGTAAGAGATGAGTTAAAAGAGATGTTAACAGACCTGGTCTCAGAGGGCATCATTGAACCAATTAACTCATCTGAATGGGTTTCACCCATTGTTTTGGTCCGCAAACCATATAAAAAATTGAGGTTGTGTGTGGACTTAAGAGCATTGAATTCAGAAATTGTTGTGGATTGTCACCCATTACCAAATATAAACGAAGTAGTGTCGTTGTTAGAGGGTGCAAAAGTATTTTCTACTTTCGACTTGAGGTCAGCGTACCATCAAGTTTCTCTAACAGAAGATTCAAAAATGTTAACAGCATTTATTACGCCACAAGATTTATATCAATACAACAGAATGCCCTTTGGTTTGGCCTCTGCGGCATCGGTTTTTCAAAGAATCATGTTTAACATCTTCAAGGACATTGATGACTTTGTAAAATGCTTTCAAGACGATATCTTAAGTTTTTCTCACAATGATGAAGAGCATCTAAAACATCTGTCTGAAGTCTGTGATAGATTAAAAAAAATGGTTTGACACTTAAAGCTCATAAATGTAAAATGTTTAAAAAGACTGTGGAATATTTGGGTCATACCCTTACTGGGGATGGAGTAATTCCTAAAAAATCTAATGTTGATGGAATTCTAAATGCTCCCTCTCCAAAGAACAAGGAACAGTTACTATCTTTTGCAGGAATGTGCGAGTATTATTCTAAGTTTGTGTCAAATTTTGCTACTAAAATGGAGCCTTTGAGGAAGTTGTTAAGACAAAAAGCCATTTTTGAATGGTCAGAAGAGCAACAAAATGCTTTTAATATGATTAAGCAGGATATCATAAATGCTCCTATTTTAAGACCTTTTTGCATGAACAAACATTGTGTTATTACGGTTGATGCAAGTTTATATGGAATTGGTGGTGTTCTCTCGCAAAAATGTGGAAATGATGAGTGGAATGTGTGTTTTGCATCTAGAACTCTAAATGAGACTGAAAGACGTTATGCTGTTATAGAAAAAGAGTTACTGGCATGTGTCTGGGCAATTGAACATTATAGGAACTACATTTGGGGCGCGGAGTTTACATTGAAGACAGATTACAAACCTTTAGTTAACATACTTTCACCAGGTGGAGGGTGGAATTCCACGGCTAGAATTGCCAGGTTAACATCTAGATTGCAAGAATATTGTTTTAAAACGGAATTTGTCCCAGGAAAAAAAAATGTTACTGCTGACTTTATGTCACGTCATCCCTGTCCCTCATACTTGGAAAAAATAGATGATGACTTTGATATTGTTACCACTATTCAGGATGTTGCAGTAGGCGCATTTTCAGATATATCATAAGAATCATGGAAATCCAGTGAGGAAAATTATTCTCTATGGAAATTAGTGAAGAAATATATTGTGGAAGGATGGCCTAAGAGAAAGGACATTAGTGAAGAACTCATGCCCATGTTTAATGTCGCAGATCAGTTAGAATTAGAAGGGGATTTTGTTTACAAAAGTGGAAAGTGTGTTCCACCTTTTGGCGTGCGTGAGATAATCCTTAAGTTATCTCATAAATCACATCCAGGAATGTCTGCTATGAAACGCTTAATTAGATCCTATTTTTGGTGGCCAGGAATGGATCGCCACCGAATGAGCGCCGAAGGTGCGCCAAAGGTAAGCCCGTCTGCGCCCGTCCGCGCCTGGACTGCGCCCAGTGCCAGGACCCCTGGCCCTCGCAGACCCCAGCCCACCCGCCTGACTTACGATGCCGCCACCCTCAACGCACTCAACACCGGCCGAACCCCCGGGTGCTACCGAGCCACTCCGAGACGCACCCACGGACCCTTCAGCTGCCTCACCTGCAAGTTCACCTGCATCCGGACCTGCCCCGCACCAGCACCCGCCAAGCCGAACACCAGCAGCAACCACCTCAAGTGCATCCTGCTCAACACCTGCTCCGTCCACAGACACGCCGTTCAACTCTGGAACCTCCTCGACACCACAGCTCCTGACGTTGCCTTCCTCACGGAAACCTGGATGAACGACTCCTCAGCGCCCGACATCGCCATCGCCGTCCCAGAGGGCTACAAGATCATCCGGAGAGACCGCGACAACCAGACTGGAGGAGGCATCGCCATCATCCACAGAGACACCATCCGTATCTCGACCAACGCCGACAACACCCTGACATCCGCCGAACACCTGCACTTCCAGATCCACACCGACCCCAAGACCACCCTCAGAGGCACCCTGATCTACCGACCCCCGGGACCACGCACTCAATTCAGCGAAGACATCGCCGACTTCATCAGCCCGCACGCCCTCCCCTCGGCCGACTACATCCTCCTCGGGGACATCAACTTCCACCTGGAGAACAACAACGACCGCAACACCACCACCCTGCTTGACAACCTCGCCACCCTCGGACTCAAGCAGCTGGTGACCACCCCCACCCACCTCGCCGGACACACACTCGACGCCATCTTCTCGTCCAGCAAAGACATCTCCTTCAGCCACGCCACTGGACTCCACTGGACGGACCACAGCTGCATCCACTTCACCTTCAAAAGAACCACGGTCCACCACCACCAGCAACAGGCCGCACGAAGAAGCTGGAACAAGATCACAGCCGAACAACTCACCACATCCCTGAGCCAGCACCCTCCCGCCAGCTCACCGAACCCCAGCCAAGCCGCCGACAACCTCACGAAATGGATCTCCACCTGCGCGGACGAGCTCGCCCCTCTGAGGACCCCACCCAGCAGACCCGGAAGCAAGAAGGCCCCTTGGTTCACCGACGAACTCAAGAGCTCCAAGAAGAACTGCCGAGCCCTCGAGAAAGCATGGAGAAGAGACCCAACGCCGGACAACATGACTACCCTCAAGCTCGCCACCCGAAGGCACCATCAACTGATCCACGCCACCAAGAAAACAGCATTCAAGGACCGGTTGGACAACAACGCACACAACAGCAAGGAACTCTTCAACATCGTCAGAGAGCTCTCCAACCCCAACGCCGGAACCAACGACATCACCCCATCGCAAGACCTCTGCAACTCCCTCGCCTCCTACTTCCACAACAAGATCGCTGACATACACAACAGCTTCAGAACACAACCAACGCTCCCCACGACCAAACCAACGCCCCCCCACCACCACCCTCAACGCCTGGACACCGATCAACCTCGAAGACACCATCAGCACGATGAACTCCATCCACTCCGGTTCCCCAACCGACCCCTGCCCTCACCACATCTTCAACAAGGCCGACGCTGTCATCGCACCCCACCTGCGGGACATCATCAACACCTCCCTCAACACCGCCACCTTCCCTGAGAGCTGGAAGCACGCCGAACTCAGCGCTCTACTAAAGAAACCAACGGCGGACCCCACCGAACTCAAGAACTACCGCCCCATCTCGCTCCTCCCGTTTCCAGCCAAAGTCATCGAGAAGACCATCAACAAGCAACTGGCAGCCTTCCTCGAGACGACTGGTTCCCTCGACCCTTCCCAGTCAGGCTTCCGGGCCAACCACAGCACCGAGACCGCCCTCATCGCTGCCACAGACGACATCCGAACCCTGTTGGACAACGGAGAAACAGCGGCCCTCATCCTCCTGGACCTCTCCGCGGCATTCGACACTGTCTGCCACCGCACCCTAGTGCAGCGCCTCAGCAACGTCGGGATCAAGGAGAAGGCACTGGAATGGATCATCTCCTTCCTCACCGGAAGGACACAGAGAGTCCGCCTGCCCCCGTTCAGATCAGAAGCCACGGAAGTCACCTGCGGCGTCCCTCAGGGCTCCTCGCTCAGCCCCACCCTCTTCAATGTCTACATGAGCCCCCTTGCGGCCATCGCACGCCAACACAACCTGAACATCATCTCCTACGCCGATGACACCCAGCTGATCCTCTCCCTGACCAACGACCCCGCCACCGCCAGAGCCAACCTACACGAAGGGATGAAAAACGTGGCCGAGTGGATGACGACCAGCCGCCTGAAACTGAACACAGACAAGACGGAAGTCCTCATCCTGGGCTCCTCACCCTCCGCCTGGGACGACTCCTGGTGGCCCCCTGCCCTGGGCAACGCACCCAAACCGACAGACCACGCACGCAACCTGGGCTTCATCCTGGACTCCTCCCTCTCCATGACCAGACAAGTCAACGCCGTCTCCTCGTCCTGTTTCAACATCCTGCGCATGCTACGTAAGATCTTCCGGTGGATCCCCACCGAGACCAGGAAAACAGTCACCCAGGCCCTCGTCACCAGTCGACTGGACTACGGCAACGCCCTCTACGCCGGTACCACCGCCAAGCTCCAGAAGAGACTCCAGCGGATCCAGAACGCCTCGGCGAGACTCATCCTCGACGTCCCCAGACGAACTCACATCTCCAGACACCTGAGAGACCTGCACTGGCTCCCGATCAACAAAAGAATCACCTTCCGGCTCCTCACCCACGCACACAAAGCCCTACACAACCAAGGCCCGACCTACCTCAACAGCCGCCTCAACTTCTACGCTCCCAAACGCCACCTCCGCTCGACCAGTCTCGCCCTCGCAGCCGTCCCCCGCATCCACAGAGCGACTACAGGAGGCAGATCCTTCTCCCACCTGGCCGCCAAGACTTGGAACGCCCTCCCCACCGAACTACGCCTGACCCAAGACCACCTCTCCTTCAGGAAGAAGCTCAAGACCTGGCTGTTCGAGCAGTAGCGGACCCCCCCCCCCCCCAGCGCCTTGAGACCCTCCGGGTGAGTAGTGCGCTTTATAAATGCCTTTGATTGATTGATTGATTGATTAGGGAATGTGATGTTTGTATTTCAAATGAGAAAATGCTTAAAATCAATGTTCCGCCTCTTAAAAGTACTGACTGGCCAGAAGAACCTTGGAAGAAATTGGCCTTTGATATTTCTGGCCCTTTCTTAAATTTTCCATTGGATTCACGGTATGCTTTGGTATTAGTAGATTACCACTCAAAATGGCCAGAGGTTAAGTTCGTCCCAATGGCTACTACTAGTAGAGTGTTAGATTTCTTTAAGGAAATCTTTGCAAGGGAAGGATGTCCATCAATCATTGTCACTGACAATGGTGTTCAGTTGACTTCAAAAGATATGGAGGTATATCTTAAATGTCACAATATTATACATGTCACCACGTCTTTGTATGCACCACATAAAAATGGTCAGGTTGAACGCTTCAATCGTGTATTAAAGGGTTACATTTCTGAGTTTGTTAAGCAGACACAGGATTGGAAAAATGCTTTAAGGGAAAGATTATGGATGTATAGAATTACTCCACATTCTATTACTGAAGTCAGCCCATTTCGTCTTTTGAAAGGGAGAGATCCTGTTTCTAATTTTTGTCCATGGTGGCTTAAAGAGAAATGTAACAATAACATTAGGAATGATATTAATATAATGGATACTAGCATTCGGGTTAAGGAAAAACAAAAAAAGTACAAAGAGTGGTATGACAAGAAATGGAATACAAAGGAACACAATTTTAAAGTAGGGGAATGTGTGAGAATTAAAAAACCTGGTTTTCTAGGGAAATGTACGAGTAAGTTCTCTAAACCCATTAATATCACCAAAGTTTACAAGAATTCCCTCATAACTCAGGATGGTAAGATGTGGAATGTCAGACGTGTTTCTAAGTGTCCTGAAAATGTTAGTACCATGCCTAATTCTATTCATGTTAATGATCATCCCTTGCGTTCAAATTTACCTGTTCCCACTGGGTCTCAGCAGGTACCTCACAGCTGTTTTCATACCAGAGCTTTACACAATGATTCTGTTGCTATTAGAGTTAAGGACTCCCCTCGCCCAAGATCTTTACCCAGGAAGTTGTTAGATAATTTTACATGCTTCCCTTTAGTCTTATTTCCTTGGTTTCCTTATTTTTATTTTCTGTATATAAGGGAGGTGTGTTACATTCTCACATTTACCTTTTGCCATACTTGTTATCTTTTGTTCTACATTCTGATTCCATTTAGAACCAATCTTTAGAACTTGAGCTTGGTCTGAGCCAGTTGCACTGGGTCTGCCTGAGCACCTGAATGTTCCTGTTGCTGTGCTGCATTTATCTACAATAAACCTTTTAAATCACTTTTGGATATCAGTTTCTTTCAGTCTGCCTTCACATCAGGCAATGCATGAAGGTATGGTCCCCGTTAGTGGGTTACTTCATGTCACGCCTTGTCACACAAGCCGGTAAGTTGTATCCATTGTTATTGCATGGCTTCACTTCAGGTTGCGTCGTCACTTGCAGTGTGGACATATTTTACTTGCCCATATTATTCACCCAAACTCGAGGTTTACATAAAGAAGGTGATGCGGTGCTTTCAGTATTTTCAGGGTGCTCTGTCCTCGTGGTGTTTGCAGCCCAGAGACCAAAGCCCTGCCCTCCCTTCATACAGGTCTGTGAGAAAGAAAGGTATGGTCAGTGGCCTCATCCCGAACACCTCTCCACCCGGTTAGGGGTTTTCCTTTTTATGTGTGCTGCAAAATGCAGCACACATAGAAAGAGGAAACAAGCATTTGCAATGAGCTAGGTCACACAATTGTGAGATTTTTAGCTATTGTCATTGTAAATGACAATGCCTTTTATTTATGTGTTTAAAAACCCTGCAATAATAAAAGGCATTGTCATTACAATACATATAGGTCAAAGTTTCTACAATGCGAGACCTATTGCATTGCAAATGCTTGTTAATCTTGGTAACACTTGCTGGGCATTGGTTACACCCCATTAGCACCAATTTAACAGAAATTTGACCATTCCAGCTTTGTAAAGGGCCTTCCACCACGTGGCAATATCAGTCACTCCATTTTTATTAACTTTTGAACTGTTTGAGCTTGAACATTCTTTGGGGTTAAAATCTGCAGATTATGCGACAGATGATGGATTATGTGGTAATGTGGCAAATGTATAATTATGCGAAAATTTCCACTGCGGCACACTAGCATAATTCCAGTGCCCCTGGGCACCCTTCACCATGAATATGGAGACTCCAGTTGCCATGCTGTTTGTCACATTGTCCTGTTATTCGTTTTCTTCTGTTTGTGGCACAGTTATTTTTTTTTTTAACATACTTTATTGAGGACCTTGACAGCACAACCAATGCAAAGATTAATACAGAAAGACAGTCTTTTTCGTTTTTGGAATAGGTACGACATATACATTGCATGAATCTACCACACAGTATTCGTATAGTTCGACAGAAAACGAACATCAAATACTTCCTGATGACAAAAATAAGTTTCAAGATCATTGCAGCTGCGTCATATAAAGTTATAGCATAAAGTATATAATTTCCAATTAACGAAAATAACAATCTCAACTATATCCCTCCCTCCATAACCCTCCCAACCCAAACTCCTGGTCTGTCATTGTTAATGCTAATAGTAACCGAAAGGGGGGGCTAGCTGGGTATCTCTGAGGGGTCTACAGTGCCCAGAGATTACAATGTGTGGGTCAGAGTTTTGGAACCTTAAGCCAGTTAGTCGCAGAGCAGCACATAAGTTATGGGGGTAGGGTACCTTGTAGGGGTAGTAAGTCAAGTAATTCGAATTCGTGTAGCATCATATCCCACTCCATTGAGATGGGTTGCTTTTGTAGTCCCTTCTCTTCTTCCCTCCAAAGGGCTGTGCCCTCAGCTTTCCCCAACTGAATCATGTCGTCTTGCCTGCTGGATAATGTTGGGCACCTGGGGGATTGCCACCTCATGGTAAGGGCTCTTATTGCCAATATAAGGGCCAAATCTAAAAATCTCAGTCGTACCTTCTGTTCACTCGTATGTCTACGAAGTCCCATGAGGCAGTCCAGGGTGTCGTCTGAGACAGGAATGTGTGTGACTTCGCCTAGGGACCGATGGACTCCTCCCCAGTAGTCCTGGAGGCGGGGGCAGGACCACAGCATATGAAGGAAGTCTGCCTCGTTCTCTTTACAACGGGGTCAGCAATGTGGAGCGTCTGGGAACATACGATGAATCCTCCGTGGGATGAGATACGATCTATGAAGGACCATCGAGTTTGTGGCACAGTTGTCATGGCAGTTATAGACAATTCATGACAGTGTTAGTTATGGAGAAACAATTATATATACACATTATAACACTGCCATTGGATCAAATACATTTGGTTGTTGGAAGCTGCAAGGTGCAAGTAGCTGAGATTTGAGAGTTATGAATACAAACTCTCATGACAAAACATTGACTTGGCTGTGTCCAGTTGATCTTTCAAGAGCCATTTTTGGAAGGACATTGGATAGTTAAAATACAAGTCTTACAAATGTTACAAAGTCTTACAAATTCATAGATGAACTCATAGATGATACTGGTGACTTCTAGGAATGAGTTACATGCACACTACAATGTATGCCTTCTGGCAGCAGATTGAGAACGCCAGAGGGGGCTCCGTAGAAACATGGTGACAGCGGCTCAAGTGTATAATGGACCACCAGAAGAAGATGGGTGTAGGTCTTGATTTAATCATAATCATAATATAGAGGACACAAAATGTGCACATAAGTATGATAGACTCCACAATTGGCAGTGTATATAAAAAAAACAAAGGTTAAATATAACTTATAGTTAAGAAAACGTTATGTTTGGTAAACTAAGCCAAATTGAACCCTACAAATCTTAGAAATTTTAAAGTTATAGTCATCTCTTAATGTTATGATATCTGCACCACTTACGCACTAATTTCTATCTCATTTCTGCCAAGCACAACCTAAACTACACAACCATAACAAATTCATATCTCATACTTATAACTCACATTTATACTTATGTACCACCTTTAAATTAATATCACTTGCGCACCTCCGTACACAGTCTCACTCATGGATGTACGACAACGTTATAACGCATGGAATTACCATGCATGCCAATACCACACATTTCTTTACAACAGATGCCTTTACCACGCATATGGCTTTAGTACGCAGGTAAGTATAAATAAGGTAAGTAATATATATATATATATACATATATATACTATATATATATATATAGAGAGAGAGAGAGAGAGATAGATAGATAGATAGATAGATAGATAGATAGATAGATAGATAGATAGATAGATAGATAGATAGATAGATAGATAGATGGATAGATAGATAGATAGATAGATAGATAGATAGATAGATAGATAGATAGATAGATAGATAGATAGATAGATAGATAGATAGATAGATAGATAGATAGATAGATAGATAGATAGATAGATAGATAGATAGATAGATAGATAGATAGATAGATAGATAGATAGATAGATAGATAGATAGATATAGATATACACCACAGCAAGCCACAGTATGTCTGTCTATCTATCTATCTATCTATCTATCTATCTATCTTGTCGTACTTTAATATTCGGGACCGCGTAGGGGACAGGGCCTTACCCCTGTCTATCTTGGTATTAGCGAACCGCAAATGGTAAATGCGGCATGTACGAGTGCTTTATATATCGTTCTAGCTATGAATGCACTGTGTACACGTTCTTCTGCTCCACTACGCGGGTTCCATTTTGGAAACAGTGGCCATCTTGTCATTGCCCTCACATAGGCTATAATGGAGTAAATACGGGCCTCACAGTACATGGGCTTCCCCTCTGACTTCTCTGTGACCTGGGCAGCTGGCTCTGCTGCCCTGGGTCAAACCGGTCTCACGAGCTCCCCTTCCTCCGTCCACCTGTGATTAGCATCAGGGTTTGACCCGTCATAAAGCCCTTTCATTCTACACAATCCCCCGGCTAATCTCTTCCACACCTGCTTGTTCCTGCTTTATGACTTGTTTCCCAAAACAGGAGATGCTCATGTTTATTGGGGGGTCTCTTTACATCAAACGTGGGATCTGAACCTTACTGTGTAAATCATTGTGGGCTGGCCGAATTGGAATGTGGGATGGTCATCATGACTCTGCTTTTTCGTTTGTAATGTATACCTTTATATGGCCATATCGTAAACCAAGGAATGTGCGCCTGGAGCATGATATTTTGTACTTAAGGAGAAGTCCGTTCCTATGATTTTCAGCAGTCTCCTGAGAACATACACGCTGTTGTACTTCTAGGATACCTGTCATTGGTCTGCAGCCAATAAACGATTCTTTGACTTCACCCAGAAGACTCTGTGTTTCTGTAGGTCCGGAACAGGGTGAAACCCAGAAGTCATAGGGTGTGTGCCCCTGCACCGCTGGGTCTAAAATACCCAGTACTTCAGTTTGGCGCCCAACTCGGGACGATTTCAGCGGTACCAGTCCAAGCCAGAGGTTCGTGAGGAGCTTCGTGTGGAAATTCCGGAGGAAGGCCGCCACTTCATCGACCCCTGCATGTCGACGTGGTCCGAAAGTCTTTTCTGCGAGGTTCTCCGCGTCCCGACGGCTACGAAGGACTGCTGCCCTGATTAATCGACCTGTTTTGGACCCTTGACGAGTTTGAGAGAGCGAAACAATCGAGAGAGTCTTCTGGTGACGCCATCGATCAGCAATATTCAGTTAAGTATAAGTGGAGCGTCTCCCATTTGTTTTGGTATCCTTCGGGATCATTTGAATTGGTACTTTGGAGTTTGCAAACGCCAAAACCAGAGGACTCGTGTATTCACGAGGCTATCGTAATCGATAATCCTTTGACGTTTGGATCTAGACTAGTGAGCGAAGATGCCTGGTTCTGGACTATTTGGTAGATTATTCTGTTTGGGTTGTGGAAAAGATTTCCAGCTAGAGGAATCATGTCCGGTTCCTCCGGTTGGAACTCCAACTTATGGGCTCTATGTGAAACATGGCGTAGGCCCCATTGCATATAACGAAGTGTGGATCCACTACACCAGGAAAGATGGTGTTTTAAAATGGCCCCAAAATGGTAGTTTCGATACTGATATTTTAGATAATCTGGAAATTAAATTGTTTAAGAAGAAAGCCCGGCCGGCAATGTTTGACTCTTTCCGCTTATGGCGAAAGGAAGCCAAACAGAAGGAAATTAAGTTAGCGAAAAAGAATAAGAGAGAGAGAGGTATGTCAGTAATGCAAGCAGCTGTACAATTTAAAGACAATGAGGAGGAGCAAATGAATGAGCAATTGCACAGGCAGCGTAAGTTAGGGATTGACAAATGTTACCCAGCTTTGCCACATTCTAAGCAGGATGAGTCAGAAGAAAAGGAGAAAGATCCCTTGATGTCACATTTGTTGAGTTCGCCACCCCCGTATGCTCAAACTGCCACGGCGCCGCCCCAGCTTGTAAATATGCCGCCTCCAGTGCATATACTGCAAGCCTTGCCGCAACCGCCAGTTGCTTTGCAGCCAGTTCCTATTCCTGTAGCGCAGCCCTCTCAAGCGCCGCCAGTTGTGCTTCCAACTGCCCCCGCACTTCCTGCGACTTTGCCTAATCCAGTAACTGCCTCCCCTAACACTCTTCCTTCCACCACTCCAGTACCTGTCTCTACATCCTCTTTTCTTCCCTCTGTTTTTCCCCCTGTTCTCGCCTCAGCTTCTCCTTCAGCGCGACAGCGCTTAGCTAATGTGGTTACTACATTAATGTCTCCTCTCTTTGGGTCATCTGGTGCAACTCCTGGTGTACAGCGTAAGCAGTTGCGCAGCCAATTGCCTAACCCCGATGAGAAAAAGGTAATAGATCACATGGCGCGTAGATGGATCGTTTTTCCTTCACTTTATGATGTGGAATCAGTTGTCAACACTTTCCATCAATGGGATGCCCCTAAACAGAGATATGTGTTTGAGAAAATGTGCGAAATTCTCTGTGAAGAATTGGAGGATAGTGGTAAAAATCCGAACCCGCAGGAGTTGTGTAGAGTGAGGTTCGATTTTGGAACTGGTATAATTGTGGACCGCGAAGTAGATAAAGCAGTTGCGGTTGTATTGTCACTTAGGAATGACGATTGCCAACAGTCATTGTTTGAACAAGAGGTCCTTGTGGGGAAAAAGGCAAAAGCGCGACAATACCCTATGAGAGAAGTTCCCCCGGTATGGAAGGAAGCGGTTGCAGCTGTCGGTGGTAACCCCGCTGTGGCAGCGCATTTCCAGCGTGTTTGGGTGCATGTTCCATGGAAGCGCTCTGAAGTGTTAGCGCTTAAGCAGTCCTTACCTGATCCCCGTAAGAACCCAGCAGGTTATTATAAAGAGTTGTCACAGACGGCAGGGTCATGCATTATGAATCTGGCCGATATAGACATGTTGTTTGGCAATGTTGTTCCACAGCCTCTATGGGGATCAATTCGTAATGTAGATCACAATGCAGAACTAGGGGATACATGGGCCAACATTGTTGCTGCTGATGCTAGACAAACTGGTGGTGCGAAACCAGAACCTTTAGTAGCTGAATTGCCTGGTAGAATCATCACGTATATGAAGACAATAATGCCTGCGATGCGCGTAAATTGGGACAAGTTATCTGCATGCAAGCAGAAGAAAGATGAGACAGTGTCAGACTTCTTTACTAGGTTTGAAGAAACGTTTATTGACCACAGTGGGCAGGATATGAGTACTGAGGGTGGCCAACGGTTATTTGTGGATAAGTTTGTGCAGAATCTACTTCCTGACCTGTGTAAAAAGTTAAAAGATTCAGAGAGTTCCTGGGCTGTTTCTTCTTCAGCGCAAATACTGGCTACTGCACAGTATTATGAAAATAGAGATAAGGACGAGAAAGATAGAACAGAAAAGAAAACGAAGGAACTGAAGACAAAGGTCCTTTTACAGCAGGCCTACCCGCCACGTGGAGGTGGTAATAATTATAGGCAACCCCAAGGTGTCTATCACCAACCCCAACAGTTTCAGACAAACCAGCAAATGAATGGGTATTATCAACCACGTGTCCCTGTAGGTCCCAACCAATGTTCATACTGCAAAGAGGAAGGTCATTATAAATATAGTTGCCCTAAATTAATGCAGCGGAACGGTAATGCGTATGGCGCAAGAGGTAGGGGTGGTCAGCAAGCTCCTAGAGGCAGAGGGCGTGGAAATGCTCCCCAGAACGCGCGTCCTCTGCCGCCTCAAAATACCATCAATAGTTTTGATCAGCAAGCTAACGCGACTAGTAATACGGCCCAGTATTATAATAATGATTATTATGCAGAGGACGGTGATGCAGAGAATAATGATTACTAGGACAGCCATAGACAAAGAGAGGGAGTTGTTTCAGTGCCAGTGGATCAGAGTGGACCGTATGTTGAGGTGACTACAGCAAATGTAACGGAGCCTTTTCTGCTAGATACTAGTGCTGCAAAGAGTTCAATCATGCTTTCAAAACTTCCTGGCGCACCTTTGTCTGGCGGGATAAATGTTTCAGTAGGTTTTTCTGGCGCCCCAGTAAGGAACCCGATTTCTAGTCCCATGTCACTTTCTGTTGGACCTTGTGAGCTGAAAGCACCCCTGATCCTAACAACGGGTTGTGGTGAGAATTTGCTGGGATTAGATTTGTTGAAAAGATTGCACGCTACACTGTATTGTTCTCCTTCAGGAGTACAACTTACATTAGGCAAGAAAGTGATTTCCCCGATGTACTTGTCTAAAAATACAATGCCGCCTGAATTGTCATCCCTTCCGGATGCCCTTTGGGCTACTGGTCCCAATGATGTGGGCCTCTTGGAGATACCGCCATACGTGGTAACTTTAAAGGCTAATGTCAGACTGCCACGTATTCCCCAGTACAAAATCTCTAATGAAGGCCAGAAAGCATTGTTAGACATTGTCAGCGACCTGATTAATAAAGGTGTGATTGAAGAGACAAGAGGCAACGTTTGCAATAGTCCGATTTTACCTGTCTTAAAACGGACGGATCCTTCACAGCCACCTGTTTACAGATTTGTGATTGATCTTAGAGAGGTTAATAAGATTGTTGTGCCACAGTTTCCAGTTGTCCCTGATATAACTGCCTTGTTAACGATGATTCCAGCCTCTGCTGTATGGTTTTCAGTGATCGATTTAAAGAATGCTTTCTTTAGCATCCCAATTGCAGAAAAGAGCAGAGACATTTTTGGTTTTAGTCTGGGAGGCCGAAGCTTCCGCTTCAAACGCGCTCCCCAGGGCTACTGTGAGAGTCCATCCATATACAGTCAAGCTTTGAAAGCGCAGCTTGATGCACTTATTCTACCTAGTGGCGCTATCCTGATTCAGTACGTGGACGATTTACTAATCGCTGCGGATACTGAGAAGATCTGTAAAGAAGCCACATTGTCACTGTTGCGCCATTTATCCGCTTTTCATCACAAAGTGTCTCTCTCTAAGCTGCAATATTGTCGACAAGAAGTGACCTACTTAGGTCATCTCTTATCGAAGGAGGGAAGGAAACTGACCCCAGAAAGAATTCAAGCCATTGCACAGTTGAGTGTGCCAAAGACACAGAGAGAAGTGCGTGCTTTCTTGGGCATCACTTCATACTGTAGGCATTGGATCCCTAGTTTTTCTTTGTTGGCAAAGCCTTTATTAGCCTTAACATGCAAAGACACGCCGAATCCTATCCCATGGTCTGAAGAGTGCCAGAAAAGTTTTGTGGAATTGCGTAATGCGTTATGTTCAGCTCCTGTGTTGGGCACTCCTGACTACAGCAAGCCTTTTACATTGTATGTTCATGAGAAAGATGGATGCGCATTATCAGTGTTAACACAGCCTTTTGGCGACAGACCGCGCCCATGCGCATATTTTTCATCAACCTTGGACCCTGTAGCGAGGGCATTGCCAAGCTGTCTGAGAGCGACAGCTGCTGCAGCGATGTCTATCCGACAATCTGCTGGTTTGGTAATGGACAATACATTGATTGTTATGGTTCCACATGCTGTAGACACATTATTAAATAGGACCAAGACACAACACTTGACTAGTGCGCGATTATCAGGTTATGAACTTACACTGTTAGCGAATCACATACACATAAAAAGATGTAATACGCTGAATCCAGCTACATTGTTGCCAATTCCAGCAGACTCAGATGAGATTGAGCAACATGATTGTCTGTTCAGAACAGAAGAAGAGACGAAAGGGAGAGTAGATCTAAAAGATACTCCCCTGACTGAGTGTGATGGCACTTTATGGGTAGATGGTTCATGCTTCAAGCTCCCTAATGGTGACACGACTGCTGCATATGCTATCACGACTTTGCACACGGTCGTGGAAACTGCACGAGTGCCACATAATTCGGCCCAAGCAGCAGAATTAATCGCCCTCACGAGAGCATGTGTGTTGTCTGAAGGAATGAGAGTGAACATATACACAGATAGCCAGTACGCCTTTGGCGTGGCTCATAATTTTGGGCGTTTGTGGAAAGAGCGTGGGTTCCTGACGTCGCATGGAGCTAAAATTCAGAATGGCAAGTTGGTGAATGATCTCCTTGAGTCACTGACCCTACCGTTGCAAGTTGCGATCATGAAATGCAGTGCGCACAGGAAAGTCACAGATGATGTTGGACGTGGGAATGCGTTTGCTGATGAGACCGCGAAAGAAACGGCACAGAATGTGAAGACTAGAATGTATGTTGCAGGCCCCGCAAGATGGGTTAATGATGTTGGGATGTGTGAGAACACAATAGAGAGTGTGAAGTCGCTTCAGGCTGAAGCCACAGAGGAAGAGTTAAGCAAGTGGAGAGAAAGTATGGGTAAGTTGGATGAGAATGGTTGTTGGACTGATCTGACAGAACATAGGCGATGGTTGTTGCCTGATGCATATGTGCTTCCAGTGGTTACTATGGCACATGGAATGGCACATATCAGTACGAAAGGTATATGCAAGTTGTTGGCTCCAGTATGGCAGAATGCTGGGATTCCCAAGTGTGCAGAGAATGTGGTCAAGAATTGCATAGTATGCTTGAAGTACAACCCTGGTAGGGGAACCCCAACTCCGGCTGGTCACTTTGCACCCCCATCATGTCCATTCGAAGTTTTGCAGCTGGACTTTATTCACATGGAAAGATGCAACAACCTGAAATATGTACTGGTGGTTGTTTGTGCTTTCTCAAAATGGATAGAGGCTTATCCTCTGAAAGATAACACTGCCCTATCCACAGCCAAAGCCCTTGTAAAGGAATTTTTCCCTAGGTTTGGGATGCCAAGAATGGTGTGGTGTGATAACGGAAGTGAGTTTGTGGGTAAAGTGATGAAGAATGTATGTGAAGGGCTAGGGATAAAGCAGAAGTTCCACGCTGCAAATCACCCCCAATCAGCTGGACTAGCAGAACGCTACAATGGAGCCTTAAAGCTCAAGCTGGCCAAAATTCAGGCGAGCACCGGTCTTAAATGGCCTGACGCTCTGCCCTTAGCACTCCTGTCCACTAGAATGACCATACACTCACGAGTGGGACTTAGTCCTTACGAGGTCGTTTTTGGCCGTCCCGCCAACGTATGGGGTGTACCGAGGCCTACGAAGTTCAGTGAGATAGAGCATCCAGTACTACTCGATTACCTGTATGATTTGACTGTTAAACTGCGTGTTTTGCACCAACAGGTACATGATACTCTTCCCCAAGCCTCTGAACCTCCTGGACACCCTATCAAACCTGGCTCGTGGGTCCTGGTCCGGAATTTCCAGCGTAAGGGCAACGACGAGCCTCGCTGGATCGGCCCTCATCTTGTTCTTCTGTCGACGAGATCAGCAGTGCGAGTGAAAGGGAAGAAGCACTGGATCCATGGTACCCACTGCAAAATAGTCCCCTTGCCTCTGCCATATGACCAGTGGGTCAAGGAGGGTATCGCCGACTCAGAGACAGACACTGTACCTCGTTTTGTACCATTCAGTGACGCACGCTTAAGAGACACAGTTTCAGACCAAGAGAGTGACAATATTCTGCAAGAAACTGTGCCACCATCAAATCGACTGGACACCACTGAGCCTGAACTTTTGTTTCAAGACCAAACAGCACCTGGCCGCCTTCGCTATAATTTGAGACCAAGGCCCATGGACAAATAAAGATTTTCCTCACTATTTCCCTTTTGACATTTTTTGCTCTCCCATCTGAAGGACTTTCTTGATTTTTGTTTTTCGAACCACCATCCGGGTTCTGCCGCAGGGTCGCGGTGCCAAGACTTTGGGGTACAGGCCGAAGACGCTAGGTCAACGGTTCTGGTTAGTCTAGGGCGTTTCCCTGGACTGACAGGCGTACTCCTTAGCAGAAGAAACTCATCCACCGCGAGCGGCCCGAGTAGAGGATGGAGTTTTTTAAGATGGAGAGACCGATTGAGGAAATGAACTCTAATGCAAGAATGTGTAGAATTGTGAAAAGTAAATGTTTTGTCTTTTTGTGCCTTTTTACACTATGTAGTATCATAATGTTTATTGTAGGATTTGTGTTCTTCTCCGCTCAAAAGCCCATTGAACCCACTCAACAGCCTATATCTCTTTCTACTGCCTCCTCTCACTCTTTTCACCCTTTGCCTGAGCACGAACAGACCAGACGATCAGAGTTTGTAAATAACTCGTTTATCCAACTCTTGCACCAGCACCAACTAGTAATGAATACGACCAATTGCTGGGTGTGTGGGTTAATGCCACATACCATTAACAAAGGTATTCCCTACCTGGTGCTACCGTACAGTTACAATGGATCGTCATGGGCATTCCAAACCATGTTTCTCTATGCCCTAGATACATACTCCCCTCGCCAACCGCGTTCCATCAGACCTATAACCAATAATAAGGCTTTAATGAAAGGAGTTGCCGATATGAGTAGAGATATTGATGCATACTCATCCATTCCCAAAGAAGAGCTGAGACCTTATGTAGGATGGAACGCGACGGGGTATAGTATTAGTCTGGGTGAAAGACAGCGAAAAATCTCATCTCCAATCTGGGTCGTACCCCACATGGGTCGGTTCTGCTTACAGGGTAATGGTCAGAATCCTAGAGCTCAACTGGGAAGAAGTCACTGTACTGAAACGTACACCTTCCCGTCACAGTTTTCCCCTGCGTTTCTAGCTGCCAAGGGCACATATTTCATCTGTAATGACCGAGCATATACATGGCTGCCCCCTGATTTCTCGGGCACATGTTATATTGCGAACTTGCTACCGCCGACATTTACTGCCGCCTCTGACTATCACAAGACCAGAGTTGTGAGAGGTGTGATTAGTAAGGAGGATACTGCCGGTCAGGAAGCGGGAGACTTCTTCTTGGGTTTCCTGCCGTTTTGGGGACCTATGGTCAATAGTAGGAACCTGAGACAGCTGACACGTGTGGTTGAATCCACTGTCAATGTAACGGCTGGTGCCCTTAGTAATCTGACAGCTGAGCTCCAAGCGGATCGCCTTATGACTCTGCAGAACCGCATGGTTCTAGACGTTATTCTTGCAGACCGCGGTGGGGTATGCAAGGTCATCCAGTCCAGTTGCTGCATTTTCATACCAGATAATGCTCCAACAGTGTATCAAGCCATCTCCAAACTCCATAAAATATCTGAAGCCATACACGTGGATAAGGGAGATTGGTCACTGGTGGGGTGGTTCTGGGAATTGATATCTGCCTGGGGTTGGAAAGTTCTGATGGTCGTTGGAATGATCTTAGCCATTCTTTTCCTGTTCTGTCTGTGCATACAGTGTGCTCCTGCGATATGTGGCCTCTGTACTACCTTATGTGTAAGGAAACCTGTATCAAGGGACGAGCTAAGTAATAGGATGATGCTACAGCAACATCTCCATGACTTGGTGAACATTGACCTAGACTCGGATTAAGATGAGTATAGTGATTGCCTATGTAAGGGCAAAAGGAGGGTCTGTCGTACTTTAATATTCGGGACCGCGTAGGGGACAGGGCCTTACCCCTGTCTATCTTGGTATTAGCGAACCGCAAATGGTAAATGCGGCATGTACGAGTGCTTTATATATCGTTCTAGCTATGAATGCACTGTGTACACGTTCTTCTGCTCCACTACGCGGGTTCCATTTTGGAAACAGTGGCCATCTTGTCATTGCCCTCACATAGGCTATAATGGAGTAAATACGGGCCTCACAGTACATGGGCTTCCCCTCTGACTTCTCTGTGACCTGGGCAGCTGGCTCTGCTGCCCTGGGTCAAACCGGTCTCACGAGCTCCCCTTCCTCCGTCCACCTGTGATTAGCATCAGGGTTTGACCCGTCATAAAGCCCTTTCATTCTACACAATCCCCCGGCTAATCTCTTCCACACCTGCTTGTTCCTGCTTTATGACTTGTTTCCCAAAACAGGAGATGCTCATGTTTATTGGGGGGTCTCTTTACATCAAACGTGGGATCTGAACCTTACTGTGTAAATCATTGTGGGCTGGCCGAATTGGAATGTGGGATGGTCATCATGACTCTGCTTTTTCGTTTGTAATGTATACCTTTATATGGCCATATCGTAAACCAAGGAATGTGCGCCTGGAGCATGATATTTTGTACTTAAGGAGAAGTCCGTTCCTATGATTTTCAGCAGTCTCCTGAGAACATACACGCTGTTGTACTTCTAGGATACCTGTCATTGGTCTGCAGCCAATAAACGATTCTTTGACTTCACCCAGAAGACTCTGTGTTTCTGTAGGTCCGGAACAGGGTGAAACCCAGAAGTCATAGGGTGTGTGCCCCTGCACCGCTGGGTCTAAAATACCCAGTACTTCAATCTATCTATCTATCTATCTATCTATCTATCTATCTATCTATCTATCTATCTATCTATCTATCTATCTATCTATCTATCTATCTATCTATCTATCTATCTATCTATCTATCTATCTATCTATCTATCTATCTATCTATCTATCTATCTATCTATCTATCTATCTATCTATCTATCTATCTATCTATATGTCTATCTATCTATATATTCGAAGAAAAAACCATAGGTTTCAGGGGTGTTATAGTTAGCTGCCCATTTCACTCATACAAAACCATAGAAATTCCTCCGTTATAGTTAGTTCTGCTAACTATAACTCACGCGCCCGCAATGCACTGCTGATGATGTCACATATTGCATCATTCATGACATGGTCAGTGACATCACTGATGACATCTCAAATGACATCACTGATGACATCACTGATGACATCATCCACCGAATGTGGTTTAGTTTGAAATTTAAATATGTATTATATATATACCAATCTGTATTGAAAATTGAGTGGATATATAACTGTCTGGATGGAGGATTTAGTAGCTGTCTGACTGTCTTTTTAAGTGAGTTATTAAAAGTGTCTCACTTAATACATGAATTAGTAACTAAACTATGTGAATGTGTGCAGCACTGTCTCTGTTGTTGTATAACATGCTGCATCAGTTGGTCACAAACTACATGAGTGTGTATATTAGTTATTGATTAGTTGGGTGAGTATTTGTATGGGACACTGAGTTTGTGTGTGGTTGGATGGGGTATGTGTAACTCTATGCATAGATGTGTGAATGGTTGATTGACTAGGTGTATGGGTTTAAGAGTGCATGTGGAAACAGTTGTTTGGGTGACTGAGTGTATTTATTTGTGTGTTGGTGAGCGAATATATGTTTTAGTTGTACATCTTCAACAAAGTAAAAAAATAAAAGGCATTGTATTTGAGAGTTGGTGTATATAAATAAGTATGTGTAAGAGTCAGTGATTGTGAGAGTAACTATATGAATGAGTGTATAATTGTAATGGTGCTTTTTTAACATAATAACGATGAGTTACTATGTGCTAGAATAAATTAGGTGTTATTGGATAATTGTGTAAGTGAGTAAATTTAAGTGCGATACATTTTTTTATGAGTGAGTAGGATGACTGCATAACAGACTAAGATGACTGCTGATGTGTCAATGTCTATATATGTGTATAAGTGCATTTGATAGTGTTCTATTAATTAATGACTGCATGTATAGATGATTCTGTTGTTGAATGGGTAGTTGTGTGTGTAGACCTAGGAATCAGTGAGTGGGTATGTAGTAACTGGTATTGGTGTGTCAATGGTTTCAAATATGGTACTTTGTATTTTACAGTGAGTGATGAAAGGTGTAAAGATCCGTAGGTTGATCTGCAGGAGCGTCAGGAACGTGAAGAGAAGTCTCAGTCTTCCCCTACGGTTCTCCGTCTCTATCAAACACTAGAGAACGGATGACGCGCTAGGGGAAAACAGGGCAACAAAACAAGGGAAGGAGGGTGTGACGTCAAGGTTGTGGCTGAGGCGAACTCGGGATGAGGCTCTTCTCTGCTGTAAAGAAAGTTTGATTATATAACCATTCACATAAGGTTCCCTACGAATATCAACTTTGCTGATTCTGTAATCCTACCTCTCGGTTATGTTCTTTCCTATGGAGGATGTTGATTCCAGTCTGGGGGTAGAAACCGTGGAAGGAGTACGAACCATGGAAAATACAGGCCAGTATTCTGTGTAACACAAAGCACTGAATTCAGGCCCTGTCCCACGCACGATAACAGTTAAATTCGTCTTACAACTAACTCACCCTTTGCTAACACCCATCAACCCTGATTCTTCAATAAAGGGCCATGTAACATGTAGGCCATACAGGAGTAGATAAAAGGGCTGAAAATTAGAGCAGAACAACAAATGTTACCTCCCGCCCGCTCAAGGGTATGCTTTATTGATAAAGAAAAAGTAGCGCACAGCGCTGTTACCGTGTCTCTGTCACACACCGGCCAAGCAATACCGTGGTCCACGTGAGTGCTCCCCCTCCGTTGCTATGCCGTTCACCGGCCTCGGATGATCCTCGCTTAGTGAAAGGCAGAGAGGATTTGGAAGGGGCTTGGCCCACACTGTGAGCAAAAACGCCGGTGAAAGTAATCGTTCACTGGTGACAAAGAGGCTTGGGGGACTCCAGGGGAATGACTGTACCTCTCAATACTTTGAATATGGAACTATAGGAATTCCGCTGTATTGAGGGAGCGGATAGAGGGGGCCAACTAAAAGGGGACTAGGGAGTCTTCGGGAATGGGCAGGAAGAACGGAGCCTGAGCACAATGGGGTACAATGCTACGCACACCACACGCCACCACCAAGGAGTGAATGCAACACTGAGGATGGTTACATAAAGAAAAAGGAAAGTTTACACTCACACTTCACGCTATGACTCTGACCGTAAATGTAGACATCAACACGGCGAAATCGAAGCAGTACTAAAAACCGCCTTGAAGTGAGTAGAACTTAGCACGGATTAAGCAGCGTCTCCTAGAGAACGCCAGGGACGCGGGACGTAGCCGCGAAACACTCGAACACCAAGAAAGGACTCCCGGAACAGGAATTCAAATAACCGGAAGTCAGGCTACACTAACTAGGACGGAACAGGATTCCAGGCTAGAACGCTAAGCGCGTTCAAGCATGCGTAGAGTCCTTATATACTGGACCGTCTGCCGGTCCTAACCGCGGGGCATGACAGCACACTCCCCCCACTACGGTCCCCCACCCCTTTGGGCTTATCTGGATGTCTGAGGTGAAACAGACGAAGGAGACGCGGGGCATGCACATTGGTAGCCGGCTCCCATGTGCGATCCTCCACTCCATACCCCTTCCAGTGCACCAGGTACTGGAGAGAGTCACGCACCATACGAGAGTCAACAATCGATTCTACTTCATATTCGTCTGCCTCCTGAAGAGGGATTGGAGCTGGTCTTCTAGGGATTCGGGTACCAGGTACGACAGGTTTTACCAATGAGGTGTGGAACACTGGGTGTATTTTAAAAGAGGCAGGTAACTCCAGTTTCAGGGCCACCGGGTTTATCACTCTCAGTACCTTATAGGGGCCTATGTATGTAGGGTTGAACTTGCGTGGACCACGAAGTGTCAGATGTTTGGTGGAAAGCCACACCCTATCCCCCGGTTCATAGATGGGTTCTAATCGTCGGTGCAGATCCGCCCCCTCCTTGTATTTTACCTTAGCAGCTTCCAGGTGTACTAGGGTTGTCCTATGGATATCCTGCAATGTCTGTATGAAGTCATTGGCTGCTGGGGTAGGGCCTCCTGGGGTAATCCCTGTAGGCAACAACTTGGGATGAAACCCACTAGAACAATAGAAAGGCGAGAGGTCAGTGGAGGAATGTGGGCTGTTGTTATAAGCGATCTCTGCTACCCACACCCACTCATCTCACTCTGTGGGTTTCTGCAAGACCTGGGTTCTAATATATTGCTCGAAACATTGATTGACCCTCTCGGTCTGCCCGTCTGTCTGTGGATGATGACTCGAGGATAACCTGACGTCTATCCCCAGCAAGGAGCATACTCCTCTCCAAAACCGGGAGACAAATTGGGCCCCCCTATCTGATACCAAAACAGAAGGAAATCCATGAAGACGGACTATCTCCCGTACAAACACTGACGCCAGCTCCACTGCAGTAGGTAAGCCGCCTAAGGGGACAAAGTGGGCGACCTTAGTAAACAGATCCACTACCACCAGCAAGGTGTTGTGTTTGTGTGAGGTCATAGGTAAATCAACAATAAAATCAAGGGACACCGTATGCCACGGGCCAGGTGGAGCAGGGAGAGGCAAGAGCAACCCTACGGGATTTTGGCGGGAGACTTTGGTCTGCGCACAGACATGACAGGTTTTGACATAAGCTTCAATATCCTTAATCATGCCTGGCCACCAGAACCATTCTCTTATTACTCGTGTTGTCTTTTTTATTCCGGGATGGCCCGCCAGGGCGTGGGAATGGTACCACTTCAATACCTGGTTCTGCAGTTCTTTGGTGGGCAAGACCACTCCCCCTGATACACACATATACCCATCCAGGACTGTAGTTGAATGGGAACCCACTACTTCCCCCATTGTGGATGTCAACTGGCTCTGTCTGACCTGAGCGAGAAACTTTTCCTCCGTGACCACCCCACCTATGAAGGCTTCCCTGGGGACAATAGTCGGGGATTCCATGGGCATCTCGGGATGAGCAAAACCGAAGCAGGACAAGGTATCGGCCTTCCCATTCCTTCTTCCCGGTCTGTATTGGATGTTGAAGTCGTACTCACAAAAAAATTGTGACCAGCGAATTTGTCACATGGACAAAGCCTTAGCTGACTTCAGATATTGGAGGTTGCGGTGATCAGTAATTACGGTTGTCTGATGTCGGGCACCTAATAAGTACTGCCGCCACTCCTCAAATGCCTTTTTGATAGCAAGGAGCTCCTTTTTCCCAACTGCGTAATTGTATTCAGCCGGGGAGAACTTGTGTGAAAAATAGGCCACAGGATGGTTTAGGCCACTGACAGGATCTATTTGACTAAGAACCCCCCCCACAGCCACTTGCGATGCATCTACCTCTACAACATAAGGTAAGGAGGGATCTGGGTGGTGTAAAACAGGGGCTCGAGTGAAGGCGAGACGCAACTGTTGAAACGCGTTCTCTGCTTCTCTGGACCATGAATACAGGACACCTTTCCTTAAGAGGGCCGTAAGTGGTGTCGCCAAGTCTGAAAAGTTTTTGATGAACCGCCGGTAAAAATTGGCAAAGCCCAAAAAACTCTGCAATTCTTTGACTGTGATGGGCGCCGGCCAAGAAAGGACGGCCTTGACTTTACCGGGGTCCATCGCCAAACCCCATGGCGACACCACAAAGCCCAAAAAGGGCACCTCTTGGGTGTGAAAGGTACACTTTTCCAATTTACAGTACAATTTATTCTCATGGAGGCGTTCTAACACCCTCCGTACATGAAGCATGTGATCAGATAGGGAAACAGAATAAATCAGCAGATCATCAATATAGGCTATCACATACTCTTCAAGCATGTCTCTCAGCACCTCATTGATAAAAAACTGAAACGCCGCAGGAGCATTGCAAAGCCCAAAGGGCATTACGAGATACTCATATAAACCATATTTGGTACAGAAGGCTGTTTTCCACTCATCTCCCTCCTTGACTCGCACCAGATGGTAGGCTCCTCGTAGATCTAATTTCGTGAAGTATTGTGCGCCCCGAACCTTGTCAAGGAGAGAGGAGATGAGGGGTAATGGATACCGGTTCTTAATGGTCACTAGATTCAGCCTTCTGTAGTCTATGCAGCATCTTAATCCCCCTTCCCGCTTGGGTATAAAAAACAGGGAAGAGGAAGCAGGAGAGCGCGAGGGTCGGATGAACCCTTTCTCCAACATGTCATCCAGGTATTCTCTTAAATACGTATTTTCTTTCTCCGTAAGGGAGTAAACTCGACTACAAGGTATTCTCGCTCCTGCCTCCAGATCGATACGGCAGTCATATGCTCTATGTGGTGGAAGGACATCTGCTTCTTGGGCATCAAAGACTGCCTTCAAATCGTGATAGCAGGTGGGCAGATCAGGTATGTTTCCCCTGGTTTCTGAAACACTGTTCTCCTGAGAGCTAGCTATCACGCTCTCTGGCCTCTTAGTAGCTCGAAACTCCAATGTGGACTTTTCCCAATCAATTATGGGGTTGTGGAGCTTTAACCACGGAATACCTAACAACACTGGAATATGTGGTGATCTAATCAGATCAAAAGACAGGTCTTCTTGATGCTGGGGCTCTATACTCAAGTGAAGCCTCACTGTTTGATGGGTAACGGGCCCATAGCTGAGAGGACTGCCATCGATAGTGGTAACCTTATTGGAGTACGTCTTCTCTTGACATGGAATTAGATTAGCTTTAGCCCATTCAACATCCATGAAATTCCCCGAAGCCCCGGAGTCTATCATAATCTGTACATAAAGACTGTAGTGTGCCAATGAGAGGTATGCAGTAACATACAAATGTGAAGCGGGAGATAAATCGTGCTCGACAGAGGAGACCGTACATCCTGAACTGCCCGGGAGCCTGGTCTCGGAAGACCCCGGACTCTCTAGTTTCCCTGTCGATTTCCTGGTTTTGGCTTCACTGGACATGCTCTCAGGTAATGACCGGTTTTACCGCAATACATGCAGAGATTCTCGGTTCGTCTCCGTTGTCTTTCTTCGGGCGTCAAAGGGCCCCGGACCACCCCTATCTGCATTGGCTCAGTTTCATCCATCAACTTAGGTAAGTCACTCTTTCTTTCCTTGGAAAAGACGTACCGGGGCTCTCCTTTCCCCCTTTCGTGTTTCCGCTCCCGTAACCGGTGGTCTATCTGAACTACCAAATCGATGAGATCTGAACAGCAACTAGGCAAGTCTACTATTTGTGATAATGCATCTTTCAACTCGTCCCTTAACCCCCGGTAAAAGAGGGTGCTGCGTTTTTCCTCTGGCCAGTTTGCTTCTACCACCAATCGTCGAAAGGAGGTAATATACTGTACTAAATCATGACTGCCTTGCTTTAAAGCCAATAGTTCAGTATCCGCTGCATGAGTATACGTGTGTCTGTCAAAGAGCTTGCGGAATTTCCTTTTAAAAGCTGCATAACTGTATAATAAAGGGTCGTCTCTATCCACCAAGGGTATGGACCAATCTGCTGCGGACCCGCTTAGATAGGATATGGTAAATGCCACCCGTGATTGATCAGAAGGGAAACAGTTCGCTTTACATGAAAAGTGCAACTGGCATTGACTGAGAAACGCCGCACATCTAGCAGCGTCTCCCGAAAAACGCTCCGGAGGAGCCAAGGGAATAGTCTGGGGTGTAGTAACCTGTATAAGAGGTTGTTGAACTACGCTTCTCTCTCCCGAGGACGCTTCTCCACGTTGGCCTTGCAGGGCGTCCACTCGGGCTGCCAAGGCCTGAGTCTCGGCCTGTAAATTGCCTATCATGTTGGCTACATCCGCCAACGTGACCGGTACTCTGTCCATGACGCTCGGGCAGAACACACTATAAGGCTTAGCGTTCTGTAAAGATCCGTAGGTTGATCTGCAGGAGCGTCAGGAACGTGAAGAGAAGTCTCAGTCTTCCCCTACGGTTCTCCGTCTCTATCAAACACTAGAGAACGGATGACGCGCTAGGGGAAAACAGGGCAACAAAACAAGGGAAGGAGGGTGTGACGTCAAGGTTGTGGCTGAGGCGAACTCGGGATGAGGCTCTTCTCTGCTGTAAAGAAAGTTTGATTATATAACCATTCACATAAGGTTCCCTACGAATATCAACTTTGCTGATTCTGTAATCCTTGTTATGTTCTTTCCTATGGAGGATGTTGATTCCAGTCTGGGGGTAGAAACCATGGAAGGAGTACGAACCATGGAAAATACAGGCCAGTATCCTGTGTAACACAAAGCACTGAATTCAGGCCCTGTCCCACGCACGATAACAGTTAAATTCGTCTTACAACTAACTCACCCTTTGCTAACACCCAGCAACCCTGATTCTTCAATAAAGGGCCATGTAACATGTAGGCCATACAGGAGTAGATAAAAGGGCTGAAAATTAGAGCAGAACAACAAATGTTACCTCCCGCCCGCTCAAGGGTATGCTTTATTAATAAAGAAAAATTAGCGCACAGCGCTGTTACCGTGTCTCTGTCGCACACCGGCCAAGCAATACCGTGGTCCACGTGAGTGCTCCCCCTCCGTTGCTATGCCGTTCACCGGCCTCGGATGATCCTCGCTTAGTGAAAGGCAGAGAGGATTTGGAAGGGGCTTGGCCCACACTGTGAGCAAAAACGCCGGTGAAAGTAATCGTTCACTTGTGACAAAGAGGCTGGGGGGACTCCAGGGGAATGACTGTACCTCTCAATACTTTGAATATGGGACTATAGGAATTCCTCTGTATTGAGGGAGCGGATAGAGGGGGCCAACTAAAAGGGGACTAGGGAGTCTTCGGGAATGGGCAGGAAGAACGGAGCCTGAGCACAATGGGGTACAATGCTACGCACACCACACGCCACCACCAAGGAGTGAATGCAACACTGAGGATGGTTACATAAAGAAAAAGGAAAGTTTACACTCACACTTCACGCTATGACTCTGACCGTAAATGTAGACATCAACACGGCGAAATCGAAGCGGTACTAAAAACCGCCTTGAAGTGAGTAGAACTTAGCACGGATTAAGCAGCGTCTCCTAGAGAACGCCAGGGACGCGGGACGTAGCCGCGAAACACTCGAACACCAAGAAAGGACTCCCGGAACAGGAATTCAAATAACCGGAAGTCAGGCTACACTAACTAGGAACAGGATTCCAGGCTAGAACGCTAAGCGCGTTCAAGCATGCGTAGAGTCCTTATATACTGGACCGTCTGCCGGTCCTAACCGCGGGGCATGACAAAAGGTTATACTAGTGTATGATGAGGTTAATCAGATTGTCAAGTGGATGATGTCATCAGTGATGTCATTTGAGATGTCATCAGTGATGTCACTGACCATGTCATGAATGATGCAATATGTGACATCATCAGCAGTTCATTGCGGGCGTGTGAGTTATAGTTAGCAGAACTAACTATAACGGAGGAATATCTATGGTTTTGTATGAGTGAAATGGGCAGCTAACTATAAAACCCCTGAAACCTATGTTTTTTTCTGTGAACTTCTAAGGTTTTGTAAATGCTAATTTCTAACTATAACGTCTCTAAAACCTATGTTTTTTTTCAGTGAATTTCAAAGGTTTTTTAAATGCTAACTTTTAAGTGTGATAGTAGTTATAGCAATTTTTTGTACTGATTTTCTACAGTTTTTTAACTGTTTATTTATAAATATTTTATTCATTAAATAACATTATATATTTTTCTGAAAATTGCAACAAAAAAAAAAAATTAATAAAACTGAAATATTGATTAATTTTCTTGTTTTCATTTGTTATTTTAATATATTTATATTATTTTATTAAAAAAAAATTCAGATTTTTTTCGGAGTCGCGCACTCAAAGTGTACACATCACGGTGGGTGCGTGCATTCTAGCCTCCATTTTAGAAAAGTCATGAAGGATCCGCGTATGGTGTGCGACGGCTGCGTGTTTCTCAGTTACATAATATACATTTAATATCACGTGATATGCGCAATTGGTATGCGACCAGTCTGCGACTCCTGCTCCCACGCATTTGCGACATATGCGCATTATGGTTCGAGATGTTTGCGCGGTTGCGGGTCCCGCGTGACATCATGTACATGCTGGGGCGCGCTGGGTATGCGACTCCCGCAAAAAAGATTTATGTTCCAAAATGAAATGTATGTGTCTTTAATATACATATTAAGGCAAGAGATTATGTAAGATATTCATCAAAATAATATATTTGTACTTATAATAAACTTATATTATTTTTAAATATATTTTCGCGAAGTCGGGTGCGTGCATCGTGAGTGCAGAAAACCAGGTCAGCAGAGCTGCTGTAGAGCCAGAGAACCAGGTCAGCAGAGCTGCTCTAGAGCCAGAGAACCAGTGCAGCAGAGCTGTTGTAGAGCCAGAGAAACCAGGTCAGCAGAGCTGCTTTAGAGGGAGAGAACCAGGTCAGCAGAGCTGCTTTAGAGCCAGAGAACCAGGCCAGCAGAGTTGCTTTAGAGCCAGACAACAAGGTTAGCAGAGCTGCTTTAGAGCCAGAGAACCAGGTCAGCAGAGCTACTCTAGAGCCAGAGATCCAAATCAGCAGAGCTGCTTTAGAGCCATAGAACCAGGTCAGCAGAGCTGCTTTAGAGCCAGAGAACCAGGTCAGTAGAGCTGCTCTAGAGCCTAAGAACCAGGTCAACAGAGCTGCTCTAGAGCCTGAGAACCAGGTCTGCAGAGCTGCTGCAGAGCCAGAGAAACCAGGTCAGTAGAGCTGCTTTAGAGGGAGAGAACCAGGTCAGCAGAGCTGCTCTAGAGCCAGAGAACCATGTCAGCAGAACTGCTTCAGAGCCATAGAACTGGGTCAGCGGAGCTGCTTTAGAGCCAGAGAACCAGGTCAGCAGAGCTGTTGTAGAGCCAGAGAACTAGATCAGCAGAACTGCTCTGTAGCATAAGAACTAGGTCAGCAGAGCTGCTCTAGAGCCAGAGAACCAGGTCAGCAGACCTGCTGTAGAGCCAGAGAAACCAGGTCAGCAGAGCTGCTTTAGAGAGAGAGAACCAGGTCAGCAGAGCTGCTTTAGAGCCAGAGAACCAGGTCAGCAGAGCTGCTCTAGCTGACACTGACTGACTGACACTGACTGACTGACACTGACTGATTGACACTGACTAACACAGATTGACTGACACTGACCGACACTGATTGACTGATACTGACTGACTGACACTGACTGACTGACTGACACTGATTGACACTGACTGACACTGATTGACTGACACTGACTGACTGACACTGATTGACTGACACTGACTGACACTGATTGACTGACACTGACTGACTGACTGACACTGACTGACTGACACTGACTGACACTGACTGACTACTCTCTACTACTCTACTACTGACTCTCAACTACTCTCTACTACTCTCTCTCTACTACTCACTCTCTACTACTCACTCTCTACTACTCACTCGCTACTACTCACTCTCTACTACTCACTCTCTACTATTCACGCTCTACGACTCTCTACTATTCACTCTCTACTACTCACTCTCTACTACTCACTCTACTACTTTCTACTACTTTCTACCACTCACTCTCTACTACTCTACTACTCACTCTCTGCTACTCTCTACTACTCACTCGCTACTACTCTCTCTACTACTACTCTCTACTACTACTCTCTACTATTCACTCTCTACTACTCACTCTCTACTACTCTCTACTACTCACTCTACTACTCTCTGCTGCTCTCTACCACTCATGCTCTACTACTCTACTACTCTCTCTTTACTACTCACTCTCTACTACTCTCTCTTTACTACTCTCTACTACTCACTCTCTACTACTCACTCTACTACTCTCTACTACTCTCTCTCTACTACTAACTCTCTACTATTCACTCTCTACTATTCACTCTCTACTACTCACTCTCTACTACTCGCTCTACAACTCACTCTCCACTACTCACTCTCTACTACTCACTCTTTACTACTCTCTACTACTCACTCTCTACTACTCACTCTCTACTACTCTCTACTAATCTCTCTGCTACTCACTCTCTACTACTCACTCTCTACTACTCTACTACTCTCTACTACTCGCTCTACTATTCACTCTCTACTATTCTCTACTACTCACTCTACTACTCTCTCCTACTCTCCACCACTCACTCTCTACTACTCTACTACTCACTCTCTACTACTCTCTCTCTACTACTCACTCTCTACTACTCACTCTACTACTCTCTACTACTCACTCTCTACTACTCTCTACTACTCACTCTGTACTACTCACTCTGTACTACTCACTCTCTACTACTCTCTACTGCTCACTCTCCACTACTCATTCTCTACTACTCGCTCTCAACTACTCTATACTACTCACACTACTACTCACTCTCTACTACTCTACTACTCTCTCTACTTTTCACTCTCAACTACTCTCTCTCTCTACTACTCACTCTCTACTACTCTCTATTACTCACTCTCTACTACACACTCTCTACAACTTGCTCTCTGCTACTCGCTCTCTACTACTCTCTAGTACTCACTCTACTACTCACTCTCTACTACTCTCTACTATTCACTCTCTACTATTCCACTACTCTCTACTACTCACTCTCTACTACTCACTCTCTACTACTCTACTACTCTCTACTACTCTCTCTCTACTACTCACTCTCTACTACTCACTCTCTACTACTCACTCTCTACTACTCTCTCTCTACTACTCTCTTCTACTCACTCTCTACTACTCTCTACTACTCACTCTCTACTACTCTCTCTCTACTCTCTCTACTACTCACTCTGCTACTCATTCTCTACTTCTCTCTAATACTCTCTCTCTGCTACTCACTCTCTACTACTCTCTACTACTCACTCTCTACTACTCTCTACTACTCACTCTCTACTACTCTCTACTACTCTCTACTACTCACTCTACTACTCACTCTCTACTACTCTCTACTACTCACTCTCTAATACTCACTCTCTACTACTCACTCTCTACTACTCACTCTACTACTCTCTACTACTCACTACCTGATACTTTCTCTACTACTCTCTACTACTCTCTACTACTCACTCTCTACTCTCTATTACTCGCTCTCTACTCTCTACCTCTCTACCTCTCTCTACCTCTCTCTCTACTACTCTCTACCTCTCTACCTCTACCTCTCTGTACATGCACACATATGCACATATATATATGCATATATATGCATATGCATTTATATATATGTATGTGTATATATATTATCTACTGGCGGTCGCCAGTAGATAGTTATAGTTAGGACCGTGTTTCCATAGGAAATCTGCAGCATTCTATTTGGAATAACTTTGGCGCCGGTTGACGAATCCTCGCAAAATTTTCAAAATAGGTGGGGCGCTCCGCTCCGCTCCGCTCCTACCCTGAAAGTCTCGGGGGGATTCGTCGAGCGGGGGCTGAGAAAAAAGGGGGGTCCCAAAACGCGTTTTCCCCATGCAATTTTCCATAGGGACCTTTAGTCCAAGGTACAACCCGAACGGCTGAACAGAATTACTTGAAATTTGGCAAAGAGGTAGTCCTCAGGTCAGGCATGTGACTTTTGCATATATGGTGTCAATCTGTTCAGTAGTTCCTGAGAAAATCAAAAGTAAAATCACATACATATCTGGGCGGAGCCTAACCACACATCTCATCGTGAGACCTGATTGGCTGTCAGTACTTCATCCAAGAAGTGTTGGCAGCCATCTTGGGACCAATATACATGATAGCACCTCATTAAAAAGCATTGCAGTTAATAGAAGGTTTTAAGACTTTAGTTACATTATAAATCATTTGTTTATGGTACAATACTCATTTTAGGAATTGTGGTGTGTTCTAAGGTGATTTTACCATGTGAAAAAGCCTTCTGCTGTGATATCACGAACCATGTTTGAGAGAAAACTATTTTCTCATACTTTTCCCACAGAGGTTTGGAAGGTGATCTATAAGCTTATGAGAGCATATTTTCTGTAAATTCACATTATCTTTCTCAGTCATGTAAGAATGAAGTCTGACATTCTCAGTAAAACGTACATCCAACAAGGGCAGAGACTGTCAGTTGATTCCTTTGTGCTCTACTGCAGCTTCCCAGAGTGCTCTAAAGGACAACTAGAGCGCTAACAGTCTTACTTATGACAAAAGTATGGCACACCTGAAGCCATCTTGATTGGAATAAAGTGGTAACACTTAAAACATTTAATTTACAAAGGAACAAAATGAGGGGGTTCATTTTGCCATATAAATTATGATTAGTGATGCAGAAAGAAAAACTAGGGCACATGTTGACTTCTGAAATCCTCTTTTATTTCATAAAAACGTTCTGACATGCAGACTGAAACATGCACTTTGAATACCAGCAGCAGACTTGCCTGGTGAGCAGTAGCACTACAGTGATCTAATGAGCAACTAGAGTGCTAACATTCAGAAGTTATGGAAAATGTGTGACACATCTGAATGCCTTCTTGATGGAATCAAAGTAAAAAACAGAAAGTATTTCCTACTGAGGAGACTGCAGTAAATGAGGAAATTAGGAAACTTCATAACAAATAAATCTCTCAAGATGGCCACCAGAGACAAAAGAGCCCAAATGTAGCCCAAATATCACCCAGATGTAGCCCAAGTGTAGCCCAATGACACAAGTGTGCAAAACACTTATTTTTTGTGTATTTGCAGTTTTATATAGTGCAGACTTGTCAGGTATTGGAGTGCTTTACATGAACATTGGTTACATCACACAAGATCAAATTCATTTTGGTTGTAGACATGGGGAGATTAAGTGATTTGACCAGAATCACAGAATGTTGAGCTGAAGCAGAAACTCCAACCTGGTTCCCCAGTTGCAAAGTCTGCAGCTCTGGAAGTAACACCACACCCTCTCCCCTTGGATGCAACATTTAATCAAGTGGTCAACTGGATAAAAAAACTAAGATTACAAATAATTTAAAAGCTCTTTGTCGCTATTTGAAAACTCAGAAAATATGTCCTCATTTTAGTTTTTTAGAGCACTAACCATACTTTTGATGCAAATAAGACCCTCTCATATATGTAATTTCTAAAGGAAATGCTCTAGGCATTACAGTTTTGATTACATCAAGATGACGTCAGGCATTCCACACTTTTGTAATAAATATAGAATGTTAGCAATCTAGTTGTTCATTGGGATACTGTTGAGAGGCAGAGGCCAGGTGCACGGACTCTGAAAATTGAAGGCAGGTAGGAGAGTGCAGAGGCAACACTTTGACCACACTAGGCAGGCAGGAAGGGCAGTGGCAGCACAACAGACTATGGAGGGCAGTGGAAAGGGGGGCAGGGGCAACAAACCAACAATACAGGACTGGCAAGAGAGGCTGTGGCAATATAATAGACCATTGTGGGCAGAAGGAAGAGGCAGTGGTCATACAACCATACATGCCAACAGACCCGTTTCAGCCAGGAAACGTCCAATGTTTTTAAGCTCAAATGGGCTTTACTTGATCTGTTTCCTGTCTACAATCTTCTCTTTTTCAATGTAACTCAAAGGGGAAAATCAATACCCCAGTTTTATTTCAAAATCTCCCTCTTACCAAGTTCAAAATGTTCGCAAGTATGGTACATTGGATCATGGTAGGCAGGAGGAATTGGGGTAGGGACATGGACTCGGATAACAGAGGACAGGAGGGACATTGAGAGGTGCACCAAACTGACCCTACAGGGCAGGCATCAGGGTTTGCAGCAGCACAGTACACCACACAGGGCATGCGGGACGGGAGTGCAGCACAACAATCCATAGAAAGCAATAGGGAGGGGACAGGACCATGCACATGAACAACAGACAACAGAGGGGAAAGAGGCAATGGTAGCTAGCTGACCATAATGGACAGACAGGAGAGAAAGCTGCAGCATACCAGACCATAAAGGGCAGGAGGGACAGATCAGGGGCATTACAATGGAACCGACAAGCCAGGAGGGAGGGAATAGGGGTCTGCACATGGAAACAGAGGGCTGGGGGCAAGGGGGCAGGGCAGGAGCAGCAAGATGACCATGGAGGTCAGGCAGGATGGGCACTAGAAACAAGACACACCATGGAGAGCAACAATGAGACTAAGGTGGCATACACACAGACCATGGAGGGAAGGTGGGAGGGGGTCAGGAGCAGCTAGCTGACCACACAGGGAAGGTGGGAGGGGCCATGGCAGCACAGAAGACCATGCATGGCAAGCGGGAGGGTTAGTGGCAGCACAATGGCTATGATGGGCAAGAAGGAGGGTGCAGGGGCATGCACAAAGGACCATGGAGGATAGAAGGGAGGGTCAGGACCTGGGCACAGACAAGAGAGTTCAGGGGAAGGGGCCTCACAACAGACCGCGCGGGGCAGGCAGGAGGAGCAGTTGCAGCACAACAGACCAGGGAGGGCAGAAGGGTGTGGCAGTAAAATGGACCATGGAGGACAGGAGGAAGGGGATAGGGGAATGGCATGTGGACAGGCAGGGTGGAGGTGGCAGGGACAGGTTACAGTCATCTGACAATGCTAGGCAGGTGGGAGGGGAGTGGCAGCTCAACAGAACACTCAGAGTAGATAGGAGTGGCAGGTCCATGGAACATGGTGGTCAAAAAGGATGGAGCAGGGGCATGCACAAAGACATCGAAGGGCAGGGGGAAGGAGAATAGGGGCAGCAAGCAAAGCACAGAGGCTAAGCAGGAGGTCAATGATGGGCCATAGAATTGGGCAATGGAGGGCAGGATGAGTGGACTGGTACATCATGCTAAATGCAGGGCAGTGGCAGCACATCAGACCATGCATGGCAGGAGGGAGGAGGCTAGTTCATGGATTCAGACAACAGAGGATAGGGAGGAGGTGGATGGGGCAGCAAGCTAACTGTTCATAGAAGGTGGGTATTAGGAACTTTATTGTTTTTAAAATGTGTGTCTGTGCGAACTACTCAAAATATGAACAAGTATGCAGCATAATCTCACTTTTATTCAGGAAGAAGAGGACGTGTAGGACTGTGACTCCGGGCTCACTTGGCAGAAACATCCCCTGACCCTCCACCCCCCATCGCAAACTGTAATGCCCGTGAAAAGGGTAGGTGGACGCAGTGTTATATAGAACATAGTCCTGAGAGCACGATTGAAAATGAAAACTAAATATAGTACATGGTATAAACTAGGCACCAAAAAGTGTGATATAAGATGAACCGGGGCGTGAAATATAATATGAAATACATTGTGCGCAGTGACAGTTCATTGGAGAGCGCGAGATAGCACAGGCACTAGCGCTTGCTATGTGATATGCGCCTTGGAGTGTAATATGCACAGGGCAGTGTTGTGTAACCTAACTAGTCTCTAAAGTTGTAATATAAAATATGTGCTGGGGAGTGTAACGTTGCATATGCACTGTGACAAAGATATGGATCCCAGATTGTAATATGTATGGCATAGCACTGTGCGTTATAACATAGGCATCGTGGAAGGCACGTTAGATGGGGCAATATAACCCGTGCGAAGGCAAGTGTGGCATGACATATTCACGGGGTGGTGTTACAGTGCACATGGGCTAGAGAGTGTCATAGCATACGCACTAGCTGGTGGAATACAACACAGAGGTGTGTGGCACTCGGCGGGCACTGGTGGGTGTAACACAGCATTGGGCTCAGCCAGGAGCACGCTGTGACTCTCAAGTGAGGTTTGTCTCCTTTCCAGAGAGTAAAATAAAAAGTATTACACATCCGGCGGTGGATGTGTGTTTTATTAACCGTGAGGGGGTTTCTTGCATAGTTTGGTCGAATTTTTGGCGAATCCCCTTTGAATGGCTTGGTGTGCATGTGTATTAAATGTGCCCCTCAATAGCTACCCATGTTTGTATAAATAAACGACAAGGGTGTCTACTTGGAGAGTACCCACCAGCGGGGGCGCCGGGATTAGGCACGGTAGGGTGTCAGACATGTCAGAGCTTCACTAGCGGTGTGAAAACATTCTACGTGGATTCATTGTATGCATAGTCGCCTTTTAATGAATATCACGCAAATCGTCATGGTGATAGGTACATACGGTTTGTCCAGCATGTCCTAGGTGTTTCTATAAATATATATATATTTTTTTAAATAAAAAACAAAGGCCGGCCCCGGGGGATGGGGTCCCCGGGGCCATAAGTGGCCTGAGGAGGGGGGCAACACAGCCCCCCTCCTAAAGAATAAAAAAAAAAAGGCCATGACCTGGGGGTTGGGGTCCCCGGGGCCGATTAAGGCCTTGGGAGGGCCAAATTAATTTTTTTCATCAAAAAAAATTAGGGTGCAGGCCCTGGGGGATGGGGTCCCTAGGGCTAATAAATTAGAAAAAGAAAGGGGGCCACACAGCCCTCCTTCTTAAAAATAAATAAATAAAAGACCGGCATCGCGCCGGAGGCCACGCCCCCTCCTTGCAGCACTCTGCAAACGCGCCCCCTGGCCAGTTGTAAGTTGAGGAATTAATTCCCCTTCAATACTGAGGGTCCCTGAGGGCCAACTAGCCCAACAGGTATCTCCAGTATGCGCCAGGGAGCTGCGTTGCAGACAGGTGTTCTGAGGCCACGCCCCTTTTTACACCTCTCTGCAACGCAGCTCTGTGGTGCTTACTGGAGGTACCTAGTGGTCTAGTTGGACCCTAGGGACCCTCAGGATTCAAGGGGACTTAATCTCCCAACTTAAAACGGCTACAGGGTGTGTTTACACAGTGGGGAAGGGAGGGGACGGGGCATGAGGTGACGTGTTCAAACACGCCCTGTGGTGCGTTTTAAGAGGTAGTTTTAATCCCCTGCCCTATTATATACTAGGGGCTTACAGAGGAGGTCATGCTAATCACAGGGGGACCCCCAACACATAGTGTGCCCTAGTGTATGTAGGTGTTTTCACTGTATTCTGAGTGTCTTTTAACATAGCACTGGCTCTAGGACTGGTTAGTCAGACTCAGTTACCACCAGTATCCGTCTGAAAAAGTTGAGGGTACAGGATGATTTTTGCAACAAGGCTTGTTTCTGCTCCTCTGTTTGTTCTTTCTGCACGTTATACTTCTTCCTGCACTTTTCTTCGTCTTTGAGGACTTCTGTTGCTTCTTTCTGCATTTCTTTTTTTTCTTTCTGTGCGTTTTTCCTTCTTTCTTCACATGTCCTATCTCTGTAGGCATAGCTAGAAATTAGCATTTAAAAAACCTTTGAAATTCACTGAAAAAAACATAGGTTTCAGGCACATTATAGCTAGGAATTAGCATTTAAAAAACCTTAGAAATTCACTGAAAAAACCATATGTTTCAGGGGCGTTATAGTTAGCTGGACTTTTCACTCGTACAAAACCATAGAAATTCCCCCGTTATAGTTAGTTCAGCTAACTATAACTCGCGCGCCCGCAATGCACTGCTGATGACGTCACATATTACATCACTCATGACATGGTCTGTGACATCACTCATGACATCACTGATGACATCACTGAAGACATCATCCTTGTGATAGAGTGGCAGACCTCCTCTCCCCCTAATATAACCTTTGATACACACATTCAAAAATAGAAATTAAACTTTTCAAAACAATGGACATACCAATACCAGTTACAACAACCTATTCAGTAATTGTAAGATCCACATCCACATCCACTCATTCACCAACAGTCCTATACAGTCACTCATACATGTACTCACTCATCATATGTACTCATACACCTATACATCCTGTTACACAACGCCACTCATCCATAAAGTTACTCACACACATAGTTACTCATGCTAATAAAGAATCAAACATCCGTTTACCTGCATATACAGTTATACACACACCACCACACTTGAAATTCACTGAAAAAAACATAGGTTTCAGGCACATTATAGCTAGGAATTAGCATTTAAAAAACCTTAGAAATTCACTGAAAAAACCATATGTTTCAGGGGCGTTATAGTTAGCTGGACTTTTCACTCGTACAAAACCATAGAAATTCCCCCGTTATAGTTAGTTCAGCTAACTATAACTCGCGCGCCCGCAATGCACTGCTGATGACGTCACATATTACATCACTCATGACATGGTCTGTGACATCACTCATGACATCACTGATGACATCACTGAAGACATCATCCTTGTGATAGAGTGGCAGACCTCCTCTCCCCCTAATATAACCTTTGATACACACATTCAAAAATAGAAATTAAACTTTTCAAAACAATGGACATACCAATACCAGTTACAACAACCTATTCAGTAATTGTAAGATCCACATCCACATCCACTCATTCACCAACAGTCCTATACAGTCACTCATACATGTACTCACTCATCATATGTACTCATACACCTATACATCCTGTTACACAACGCCACTCATCCATAAAGTTACTCACACACATAGTTACTCATGCTAATAAAGAATCAAACATCCGTTTACCTGCATATACAGTTATACACACACCACCACACTTACTTCTACAGAAACTTACACATACCTAGTCTTTTTAACAATCGCTTATAGAAACACATACTTATTCATACAGGAACTCTTTCAATCTCTCACTCTCACATATACTCACTTATATACACCAATAGTCACATATACTAGTTTAAAACATATGTAGTTACTCATAGAGACACTATTGAGACAGTCATTCACTCACTAACACACCCATGCACACACTCATCCACCCATACAGTCCTGCACACATGCTGTCTTCAACACATACAAACAGTGAGTCACTCATTCATGCACCTATGCACTACGTAATACCCCCCACCGAACCATACAGACATCAGACACTTATACTGATACTCAAAAAACCAACTAATAACCTATATAGACACTCATGTAGCTACTCACCAACCCATGCAGCCACTTATACACAAAGTGAGAGACTGATACAGATATTTACATATTTAAACATTACTCACTAAGCCATGTATTCACTAAGGGGCATATGCATCAACATTGGCATTTGCGATTCCTTATTAGCGAAAAATAAGGATTCGCTAATAAGGAATAGCAAAAGGCTATGCATGTAGGAATCGCTATTCAAATAGCGATTCCTTAACTTTCCTTAATTGCTACTAGCAAATTGCGAGTAGCAATTAAGGAATGCCGTCCCAATCATTCCTATGGGCCTCCAGGCCCATAGGAATGAATTGGAGATTGCATGAGCAAATTGCGAGTACCAGTAGGTTCACGCAAATTGCTCATGCAATTTCAAGGGTGCAAGGGTGTCAAAATGACACCCTATTGCACCCCTGAAATTGATATGTGCACATATGTTGCACACACACATGCTCTAAGGGCATGTGTGTGCGCAACATGAAACTTTGAAAAATGCACAAAAGTTCATTTTTCAAACTTTTAGCAAATTACCATGCAGTTCATCTTCATGGTAATTTGCTCCCCCTATTGGCGAATTCGCTAATTTTTTAACTTTCATGCATTGCATTTAAGGAATCCCAAATTGAGATTCCTTAAATTAAGGAATCTCAATTTGGGATTCCTTAAATGCTATCACTATTTAAGGAATCGCTATTTAAGGATTCCTTAAATAGCGATTTTAGCTTTTGGGTTGATGCATTGGGATTGGGTATTTTTAACTCAATACCGGGAGCTATTACCGAATCGGTATTTTACCGACTGGATTTTGGCTTGATGCATGAGGCTGTAAGATACACTTAATCAGTCAGTTATACAATCAATTTTTTAAAAACAAATCATCCATTTAGACACTTATATACCCATTTATTCTTCCATCGACCGTGAGATATACATATATAAAACATATGTAATTTTCAGAAAAACACACATTCACTGGATGATGTCATCAGTGATGTCATCAGTGATGTCATTTGAGATGTCATCAGTGATGTCATGAGTGATGTCACTGACCATGTCATGAGTGATGTAATATGTGACGTCATCAGCAGTGCATTGCGGGCGCGCGAGTTATAGTTAGCTGAACTAACTATAAATGGGGAATTTCTATGGTTTTGTACGAGTGAAAAGTCCAGCTAACTATAACGCCTCTGAAACCTATGGTTTTTTCAGTGAATATATACATATATAAACATATAAATATAATCTGCATATCTATATAAATATAAATGCATGCAAACATACATACATATACATATATGCATACATATGCATGGTATGTACATGAAAGTTTGAAAAACTCTAATACAAGCACAGCTAAACAGCCACCTAATTACAAACAGAATTGCTTTAACTTAAACGAGGGTGAGACCTATTGCATTTTAAATGCTTGTTTACTTTGATTCCATCAAGAAGGCATTCAGATGTGTCACACATTTTCCTAAATTCTGAATGGTAGCACTCTAGTTGCTCATTAGATCACTGTAGTAAAGCTACTGCTCACCAGTATTCAAAGTGCATGTTTCAGTCTGCATGTCAGAATTTTTTAATGAAGTGGAAGAGGATTTGAGAAGTCAAAATGTGCCCTAATCTTTCTTTCTGCAGCACTAATCATAATTTCTATGGCAAAATGAACCCCCTCATGTTGTTCCTTTGCAAATTAAATGTTTTAAGTGTTACCACTTTATTCCAATCAAGATGGCATCAGGTGTGCCATACTTTTGTCATAAGTAAGACTGTTAGCGCTCTAGTTGTTCTTTAAAACACTCTGGGACATTCTGTCATTGGGCTATAATTGGGCTATATCTCGTTGATATCTGTGCTACATTTGGGCTCTTTTGTTTCTGGTGGCCATTTGGGAGACTTATTTGTTTTGAAGTTTCCTAATTTCCTCATTTACAACAGTCTCCTCAGTAGGAAATACTTTCAGGTTTTTTACTTTCATTCCATCAAGAAGGCATTCAGATGTGTCACACATTTTCCATAAATTCGGAATGTTAGCACTCTAGTTGCTTATTAGATCACTGTAGTAAAGCTACTGCTCACCCGGGAAGTCTGCTGCTGGTATTGAAAGTGCATGTTTCAGTCTGCATGTCAGAATGTTTTAATGAAATAGAAGAGGATTTGAGAAGTCACTCAAAATGTGCCCTAATTTTCTTTTTCCCGCACGATTCATAATTTCTATGGCAAAATGAACCTCCTCATTGTGTTCCTTTTAAATTAAACTACTCACTCTCTACTACTCACTCGCTACTACTTTCTACTACTCACTCTCTACTACTCTCTACTACTACTCTCTACTACTCACTCTCTACTACTCACTCTCTACTACTCTCTACTACTCACTCTACTGCTCTCTTCTACTCTCTACCACTCACTCTCTACTACTCTACTACTCACTCTCTACTACTCTCTCTCTACTACTCCCTCTCTACTACTCACTCTACTACTCTCTACTACTCACTCTCTACTACTCACTCTCTACTACTCTACTACTCTCTACTACTCTCTACTACTCACTCTCTACTACTCACTCTCAACTACTCACTCTACTACTCTCTCTACTACTCACTCTCTACTACTCTCTACTACTCACTCTACTACTCACTCTCTACCAATCTACTACTCACTCTCTACTACTCTCTACTACTCTCTCTCTACTACTCACTCTCTACTACTCACTCTACTACTCTCTACTACTCTCTCTCTACTACTCACTCTCTACTACTCTACTACTCACTCTACACTACTCACTCTCTACTACTCGCTCTCTACTACTCTCTACTACTCACTCTACTACTCACTCTCTACTACTCTACTACTCTCTCTGCTACTCACTCTCTACTACTCTCTACTACTCACTCTCTACTACTCTACTACTCTCTACTACTCTCTCTACTACTCACTCTCTACTACTCACTCTCTACTACTCTCTACTACTCACTCTCCACTACTCTCTCTCTACTACTCACTCTGTACTACTCTCTACTACTCACTCTCTACTACTCTCTCTCTACTACTCTCTACTACTCTCTACTACTCACTCTCTACTACTCTTTACTACTCACTCTCTACTACTCTCTCTCTACTACTCTCTACTACTCACTCTAGTACTCATTCTCTACTACTCTCTCTCTGCTACTCAGTCTCCACTACTCACTCTCTACTACTCTCTACTACTCACTCTCTAACACTCACTCTCTACTACTCTCTACTACTCACTCTACTACTCACTCTTTACTACTCTCTACTAGTCTCTACTTCTCACTCTCTACTACTCTCTACTACTCACTCTCTACTACTCACTCTACTACTCTCTCCTACTCACTCTCTGCTACTCTCACTACTACTCTCTACTACTCTCTCTCTATTCTCTACTCTCTATTACTCATCCTCTACTCTCTACCTCTCTACCTCTCTCTACCTCTCTCTCTACTACTCTCTACCTCTCTACCTCTACCTCTCTACCTCTACGTCTCTACCTCTACACCTCTACCTCTCTACCTCTCTCTACCTCTCTCTACACGCACATACATGCATATGCATTTATATATATGTATGTGTATATATATATTCACGTAAAAAACCATAGGTTTCACACACGTTATAGTTAGGAATTAGCATTTAAAAAACCTTGCAAATTCACTTTAAAAAACCATAGGTTTCACACATGTTATAGGTAGCTGGACATTTCACTCGTAAAAAACTAATGAAATTCCCCTGTTATAGTTAGTTCAGATAACTATAACTCGCGCGCCCGCAATCCACTGCTCATGACGTCACATATTACATCACTCATGACATGGTCAGTGGCATCACTCATGACATCACTCATGACATCATCCTTGTGATAGAGTGGCGGTCGCGCGAGTTATAGTTATCTGAACTAACTATAACGGGGGAATTTGATTGGTTTTTTACGAGCGAAATGTCCAGCTAACTATAACATGTGTGAAACCTATGGTTTTTTAAGTGAATTTGCAAGGTTTTTTAAATGCTAATTCCTAACTATAACGTATGTGAAACCTCTGGTTTTTTAAGTGAATTTGTAAGGTTTTTTAAATGCTTAGTTATGTATGTATTATTATATTTTTTATATATTTATTTTACAATAAACTACCTATGTATATAGTTATAGATTGACTGTATCCTGTAATATGGAATGGCTCGTTTAAAATGTTATTTTTTTTTTAAGGTTTTTCACCGTGCGCGCACCCCACGAATTTTTGAAAAAAAAAAAAAAAAAATGTCACCCTTCGGGGTCCTTCGGGGACCCCCTGACAGAGGCTAGGGGGTCAGGAACTCTCTACCCTGCCCCCTTTTCACGTTCTCCACCTTTCTTTTTCACTGTCACACACCAAACACACAAAATGGCGGCCGACACTTCCTGATTTCAACCGATTCGAATGTTGACTGACATTTAACCACCAATCAGAATTGCGCTCGCGCACGGTGCGCTCTTATAGATATTTATGTACTTTTAAATGCAATTTTCTCAGGAACTACTGAACAGATTGACACCATATATGCAAAAGGCACATTCCTGACCTGAGGACTACCTCTTTGCCAAATTTCAAGAATTTCTGTTCAGCCGTTCGGGCTGTACCTTCGACTAAAGGTCCTATGGGAAAATGCATGGGGAAAACGCGTTTTGGGACCCCCCTTTTTTCTCAGCCCCCGCTTGACGAATCACCCCGAGACTTTCAGGGTAGGAGCTGAGCAGAGCGCCCCATTAGTTTTGAAAATTTCGCGAGGATTAGTCAACCGGCGCCAAAGTTATTCAAAATAGAATTTTCAGATTTCCTATGGAAACACGGTCCTAATTATAACTGCCTACTGGCGACCGCCAGTAGATAATATACATACATATATAAACATATATTCACTGAAAAAACCATAGGCTTCAGGGGCGTTATAGTTAGCTGGACTTTTCACTCGTACAAAACCATTGAAATTCCCCCGTTATAGTTAGTTCAGCTAACTATAACTCGCGCGCCCGCAATGCACTGCTGATGACGTCACATATTACATCACTCATGACATGATCAGTGACATCACTGATGACATCACTGATGACATCTCAAATGACATCACTGATGACATCATCCAGTAAATGTGTGTTTTTCTGAAAATTACATATGTTTTATATATGTATATCTCAAGGTCGATGGAAGAATAAATGGGTATATAAGTGTCTAAATGGAAGATTTGTTTTTGAAAAATTGATTGTATAACTGACTGATTAGGTGTATGTTAGTGAATACATGGCTTAGTGAGTAATGTTTAAATGTATAAATATCTGTATCAGTCTCTCACTTTGTGTATAAGTGGCTGCATGGGTTGGTGAGTAGCTACATGAGTGTCTATATAGGTTATTAGTTGGTTTTTTGAGTATCAGTATGAGTGTCTGAGTGTCTGTATGGTTCGGTGGGGGTATTACGTAGTGCATAGGTACATGAATGAGTGACTCACTGTTTGTATGTGTTGAAGACAGCATGTGTGCAGGACTGTATGGGTGGATGAGTGTGTGCATGGTGTGTTAGTGAGTGATAGACTGTCTCAATAGTATCTTTATGAGTAACTACATATGTTTTAAACTAGTATATGTGACTATTGGTGTATATAAGTGAGTATATGTGAGAGTGAGAGATTGAAAGAGTTCCTGTATGAATAAGTATGTGTTTCTATAAGTGATTGTTTAAAAGACTAAGTATGTGTAAGTTTCTGTAGAAGTAAGTGTGGTGGTGTGTGTATAAATGTATATGCAAGTAAATGGATGTTTGATTCTTTATTAGCATGAGTGACTATGTGTGTGAGTAACTCTATGGATGAGTGGCGTTGTGTAACAGGATGTATAGGTGTGTGAGTACATATGATGAGTGAGTACATGTATGAGTGACTGTATAGGACTGTTGGTGAATGAGTGGATGTGGATGTGGATCTTAGAATTACTGAATAGGTTGTTGTTTTAACTGGTATTGGTATGTCCATTGTTTTGAACATTGTAGTTTCTATTTTTGAATGTGTGTATCAAAGGTTATATTAGGGGAAGAGGAGGTCTGCCACTCTATCACAAGGATGATGTCATCAGTGATGTCATTAGTGATGTCATTTGAGATGTCATCAGTGATGTCATGAGTGATGTCACTGACCATGTCATGAGTGATGTAATATGTGACGTCATCAGCAGTGCATTGCGGGCGCGCGAGTTATAGTTAGCTGAACTAACTATAACGGAGGAATTTCAATGGTTTTGTACAAGTGAAAAGTCCAGCTACCTATAACGCCCCTGAAACCTATGGTTTTTCAGTGAATTTCCAAGGTTTTCTAAATGCTAATTCCTAACTATAAAGTGCCTGAAACCTATGGTTTTTTTCAGTGAATTTCAAAGGTTTTTTAAATGCTAATTTCTAACTATGCCTACAGAGATAGGACATGTGAAGAAAGAAGAAAAAATGCACAGAAAGAAAAAAAAGAAATGCAGAAAGAAGCAACAGAAGTCCTCAAAGACGAAGAAAAGTGCAGGAAGAAGGATAACGTGCAGAAAGAACAAACAGAAGAGCAGAAAGAAGTATTGTTGCAAAATCATCCTGTACCCTCAACTTTTTCAGACGGATACTGGTGGTAACTGAGTCTGACTAACCAGTCCTAGAGCCAGTGCTATGTTAAAAGACACTCAGAATACACCTACATACACTCGGGAACACTATGCGTTGGGTCCCCCTGTGATCAGCATGACCTCCTCTGTAAGGCCCTAGTATATAATAGGGCAGGGGATTAAAACTACCTCTTAAAATGCGCCACAGGACGTGTTTGCACACGTCACCTCAGGCCCCGTCCCCTCACTTCCCCACTGTGTAAACACGCCCTGTGGCCGTTTTAAGTTGGGAGATTAAGTCCCCTTGAATCCTGAGGGTCCCTAGGGTCCAACTAGACCACTAGGTACCTCCAGTAAGCGCCACAGAGCTGCGTTGCAGAGAGATGTAAAAAGGGGCACGGCCTAGACCACCTTTTTTGCAACGCAGCGGAGTGGTGCTTACTGGAAGCACCTGGTGGGCTAGTTGGCCCCCAGGGTCCCTCAGGATTGAAGGGGAATTATTTCCCCAACTTAAAACGAGCCACAGGGCTTGTTTGCACACGTTAACTCAGGCCCCGTCCCCTCCCTTCACCACTGTGCAAACACGCCCTGTGGCCGTTTTTAGTTGGGAGATTAAGTTCATTTGAATCCTGAGGGTCCCTAGGGTCCAACTAGCCCACTAGGTACCTCCAGTATGCGCCACAGAGCTGCGTTGCAGAGAGGTGTGAAAAGTGGCACGGCCTGGACCACCTCTCTGCAACGCAGCTCAGTGGCGCTTACTGGAAGCACCTGGGGGGCTAGTTAGCCCCCAGGGGCCCTCAGGATTGAAGGGGAATTATTTCCCCAACTTAAAACGCGCCACAGGGCTTGTTTGCACACGTTAACTCAGGCCCCGTCACCTCCCTTCACCACTGTGTAAACACGCCCTGTGGCCATTTTTAGTTGGGAGATTAAGTTAATTTGAATCCTGAGGGTCCCTAGGGTCCAACTAGCCCACTAGGTACCTCCAGTATGCGCCACAGAGCTGCGTTGCAGAGAGGTGTAAAAAGTGGCACGGCCAGGACCACCTCTCTGCAACGCAGCTCAGTGGTGCTTACTGGAAGCACCTGGTGGGCTAGTTAGCCCCCAGGGGCCCACAGGATTGAAGGGGAATTATTTCCCCAACTTAAAACGCGCCATAGGGCCCATCCCCTTCCTTCCCCACTGTGTAAACATGCCCTGTGGCCGTTTTTTAAGTTGAGAGATTAAGTCCCCTTAAATCCTGAGGATCTCTAGGCGCAAAATTTCCCACTAGGTACGTCCAGTAAGCGCCATTGCAGAGAGGTGTAAAAAGGGGCACGGCCTGGACCACCTCTCTGCAACGCAGAGCAGTGGCACTTACTGGAAGCACCTGGTGGGCTAGTTGGCCCCCAGGGTTCCTCAGGATTGAAAGGGAATTATTTCCCCAACTTAAAACGCGCTACAGGGCACGTTTGCACACGTCACCTCAGGCCCCGTCCCCTCCCTTCACCACTGTGTAAACGCGCCCTGTGGCCGTTCTAAGTTGAGAGATCAAGTCCCCTTGAATCCTAAGGGTCCCTATGGTCAAACTAGCCCACTAGGTACCTCCAGTAGGCGCCACAGAGCTGCGTTGCATAGAGGTGTAAAAAGGGGCATGGCCTCAGAACACCAGTCTGCAACGCAGCTCCCTGGCGCACACTGGAGATACCTGTTGGGCTAGTTGGCCCTCAGGGACCCTCAGTATTGAAGGGGAATTAATTCCCCAACTTACAAATGGCCAGGAGGCGCGTTTGAGGAGTGCTGCAAGGAGGGGGGGTGGCCTCCAGCGCGATGCCGGTCTTTTATTTATTTAATTTTTTTAAGAAGGAGGGCTCTGTGGCCCCCCTTCTTTTTCTAATTTACTGGCCCTGGGGACCCCATCCCCCAGGGCCTGCATCCTAATTTTTTTTGTTGAAAAAAATAAATTTGGCCCTCCCAAGGCCTTAATCGGCCCGGGGGACCCCAACCCCCGGGGCATGGCCTTTTTTTAATTTAAATTCTTTAGGAGGGGGCTGCGTTGCCCCCTTCCTCAGGCCACTTATGGCTCCGGGGGACCCCATCCCCCGGGGCCGGCCTTTGTTTTTTATTATTTTAAAAATATATATATTTATAGAAACACCTAGGACATGCTGGACAAACCGTATGTACCTATCACCATGACGATTTGCGTGATATTCATTAAAAGGCGACTATGCATAGAATGAATCCACATGGAATGTATTTACACCGCTAGTGAAGCTCTGACGTGTCTGACTCCCTACCATGCCTAATCCCGGCGCCCCCGCCGGTGGGTACTCTCCAAGTAGACACCCTTGTTGTTTATTTATACAAACATGGGTAGCTATTGACGGGCACATTTAATATACACGCACACCAAGCCATTCAAAGGGGATTCGACAAAAATTCGACCAAACTATGCAAGAAACCCCCCTCACGGTTAATAAAAAACACATCCACCGCCGGATGTGTAATACTTTAAATTTTACTCTCTGGAAAGGAGACGAACCTCACTTGAGAGTCACAGCGTGCTCCTGGCTGAGCCCAATGCTGTGTTACACCCACCAGTGCCCGCCGATTGCCTCACACCTCTGTGTTGTATTCCACCAGCTAGTGCGTATGCTATGACACTCTCTAGCCCATGTGCACTGTAACACTACCCCGTGAATATGTCATGCCACACTTGCCTTCGCACGGGTTATATTGCCCCATCTAACGTGCCTTCCTCAATGTGTATGTTATAACGCATAGCGCTATGCCATACATATTACAATCTGGGATCCATATCTTTGTCACAGTGCATATGCAACGTTACACTCCCCAGCACATATTTTATATTACAACTTTAGAGACTAGTTATGTTACACAACACTGCCCTGTGCATATTACACTCCAAGGCGCATATCGCATAGCACGCGCTAGTGCCTGTGCTATCTCGCGCTCTCCAATGAATCTGTCATTGCGCACAATGTATTGCATATTATATTTCACGCCCCGGTTCATCTTATATCAAACTTTTTGGTGCATAGTTTATACCATATACTACATCTAGTTTTCATCTTCAATCGTGCTCTCAGGACTATGTTCTATATAACACTGCGTCCACCTACCCTTTTCACGGGCATTACATTTTGCGATGGGGTTGGAGGGTCAGGGGGTGTTTCTGCCAAGTGAGCCCGGAGTCACAGTCACAAACGTCCTCTCCTTCCTGAATAAAAGTGAGATTATGCTGCATACTTGTTCATATTTTAAGTAGTTCACACAGACACTCATTTTAAAAACAATAAAGTTCCTAATACCCACCTTCTATGAACAGTTAGCTTGCTGCCCCATCCACCTCCTCCCTATCCTCTGTTGTCTGAATCCATGGACTAGCCTCCTCCCTCCTGCCATGCATGGTCTGATGTGCTGCCACTGCCCTCCATTTAGCATGATGTACCAGTCCACTCCTCCTGCCCTCTATTGCCCAATTCTATGGCCCATCATTGACCTCCTGCTTAGCCTCTGTGCTTAGCTTGCTGCCCCTATTCTCCTTCCCCCTGCCCTCTGATGTCTTTGTGCATGCCCCTGCTCCATCCTTTTTGCCCACTATGTTCCATGGACCTGCCACTCCTATCTACTCTGAGTGTTCTGTTGAGCTGCCACTCCCCTCCCACCTGCCTAGCATTGTCAGATGACTGTAACCTGTCCCTGCCACCTCCACCCTGCCTGTCCACATGCCATGCCCCTATCCCCTTCCTCCTGTCCTCCATGGTCCATTTTACTGCCACACCCTTCTGCCCTCCCTGATCTGTTGTGCTGCAACTGCTCCTCCTGCCTGCCCCGCGCGGTCTGTTGTGAGGCTCCTTCCCCTGACCTCTCTTGTCTGTGCCCAGGTCCTGACCCTTCCTTCTATCCTCCATGGTCCTTTGTGCATGCCCCTGCACCCTCCTTCTTGCCCATCATAGCCATTGTGCTGCCACTAACCCTCCCGCTTGCCATGCATGGTCTTCTGTGCTGCCATGGCCCCTCCCACCTTCCCTGTGTGGTCAGCTAGCTGCCGCTGACCCCCTCCCACCTTCCCTCCATGGTCTGTGTGTATGCCACCATAGTCTCATTGTTGCTCTCCATGGTGTGTCTTGTTTCTAGTGCCCATCCTGCCTGACCTCCATGGTCATCTTGCTGCTCCTGCCTTGCCACCTTACCCCCAGCCCTCTGTTTCCATGTGCAGACCCCCTATTCCCTCCCTCCTGGCTTGTCTGTTCCATTGTAATGCCCCTGATCCGTCCCTCCTGCCCTTTATGGTCTGTTATGCGGCAGCTTTCTCTCCTGTCTGTCCATTATGGTCAGCTAGCTACCATTGCCTATTTACCCTCTGTTCTCTGTTGTCCATGTGCATGGTCCTGTCCCCTCCATATTGCTTTCTATGGATTGTTGTGCTGCACTCCCATCCCGTATGCGCTGTGTGGTGTATTGTGCTGCTGCAAACCCTGATGCCTGCCCTGTAGGGTCAGTTTGGTGCACCTCTCCATGTCCCTCCTGTCCTCTGTTATCCCGAGTCCATGTCCCTACCCAAATTCCTCCTGCCTACCATGATTCAATGTACCATACTTGTGAACATTTTGAACTTGGTAAGAGGGAGATTTTGAAAAAAAACTGGGGTTTTGATTTTCCCCTTTGAGTTACATTGAAAAAGAGGAGATCGTAGACAGGAGACAGATCAAATAAAGCCCATTTGAGCTTAAAAACATTGAACGTTTTCTGGCTGAAACGGGTCTGTTGGCATGTATGGTTGTACGACCACTGCCTCTTCCTTCTGCCCACAATGGTCTATTATATTGCCACAGCCTCTCTTGCCAGTCCTGTATTGTTGGTTTGTTGCCCCTGCCCCCCTTTCCACTGCCCTCCATAGTCTGTTGTGCTGCCACTGCCCTTCCTGCCTGCCCAGTGTGGTCAAATTGTTGCCTCTGCACTCTCCTACCGGCCTTCAATTTTCAGAGTCCGTGCCCCTGGCCTCTGCCTCTCAACAGTATCCCAATGAACAACTAGATTGCTAACATTCTATATTTATTACAAAAGTGTGGAACGCCTGACGTCATCTTGATGTAATCAAAACTGTAATACCTAGAGTATTTCCTTTAGAAATTACATATATGAGAGGGTCTTATTTACATCAAAATTATGGTTAGTGCTCTAAAAAACTAAAATGAGGACATATTTTCTGAGTTTTCAAATAGCGACAAAGAACTTTTAAATTATTTGTAATCTTTATGTTTTTTTATCCAGTTGACCACTTGATTAAATATTGCACTTTGGCGAGAGGATGTGGTGTTACTTCCAGAGCTGCAGACTTTGCAACTGGGGAACCAGGTTGGAGTTTCTTCTTCAGCTCAACATTCTGTGGTTGTGGTCAAATCACTTAATCTCCCCATGTCTACAACCAAAATGAATTTGATCTTGTGTGATGTTTTTTATTAACCGTGAGGGGGGTTTCTTGCATAGTTATTGTCGAATCCCCTTTGAATGGCTTGGTGTGCGTGTATATTAAATGTGGCCGTCAATAGCTACCCATGTTTGTATAAATAAACGACAAGGGTGTCTACTTGGAGAGTACCCACCGGCAGGGGCGCCGGGATTAGGCACGGTAGGGCGTCAGACACGTCAGTGCTTCACTAGCGGTGTAAATACATTCCATGTGGATTCATTCTATGCATAGTCGCCTTTTAATGAATATCACGCAAATTGTCATGGTGATAGGTACATACGGTTTGTCCAGCATGTCCTAGGTGTTTCTATAAATATATATATTTTTAAAATTATAAAAAACAAAGGCCGGCCCCGGGGGATGGGGTCCCCGGAGCCATAAGTGGCCTGGGGAGGGGGCAAAGCAGCCCCCTCCTAAAGAATTTAAATTAAAAAAAGGCCATCACCCGGGGGTTGGGGTCCCCGGGGTCGATTAAGGCCTTGGGAGGGCCAAATTTATTTTTTTCAACAAAAAACATTAGGGGGCAGGCTCTGGGGGATGGGGTCCCCAGGGCCAGTAAATTAGAAAAAGAAGGGGGGCCACACAGCCCTCCTTCTTAAAAAAATAAAATAAATAAAAAGACCGGCATCACGCTGGAGGCCACGCCCCCTCCTTGCAGCACTCTGCAAATGCGCCCCCTGGCCAGTTGTAAGTTGGGGAATTAATTCCCCTTCAATACTGATGGTCCCTGAGGGCCAACTAGCCCAACAGGTATCTCCAGTGTGCGCCAGGGAGCTGCGTTGCAGACAGGTGTTCTGAGGCCACGCCCCTTTTTAACCTCTATGCAACGCAGCTCTGTGGCGCTTACTAGAGGTACCTAGTGGGCTAGTTTGACCCTAGGGACCCTTAGGATTCAAGGGGACTTAATCTCTCAAGGCGCATTTACACAGTGGTGAAGGGAGGGGACGGGGCCTGAGGTGACGTGTGCAAACACGCCCTGTGGCACGTTTTAAGTTGGGGAAATAATTCCCTTTCAATCCTGAGGGATCCTGGGGGCCAATTAGCCCACCAGGTGCTTCCAGTAAGTGCCACTGCTCGGCTTTGCTGGGAGGTGGTGCAGGCCGTGCCCCTTTTTACACCTCTCTGCAATGGCGCTTCCTGACGTACCTAGTGGGCTATTTTGCCCCTAGGGATCCTCAGGACTCAAGGGGACTTAATCTCCCAACTTAAAAAACGGCCACAGGGCATGTTTACACAGTGGGGAAGGAAGGGGGCGGGGCCTGAGTTGACGTGTGAATACACGCCCTATGGCGCATTTTAAGTTGGGGAAATAATTCCCCTTCAATCCTGAGGGCCCCTGGGGGCTAACTAGCCCACCAGGTGCTTCCAGTAAGCGCCACTGAGCTGCGTTGCAGAGAGGTGGTCCAGGCCGTGCCACTTTTTACACCTCTCTGCAACGCAGCTCTGTGGTGCATAGTGGAGGTACCTAGTGGGCTAGTTGGACCCTAGGGACCCTCAGGATTTAAATTAACTTACTCTCCCAACTAAAAACGGCCACAGGGCGTGTTTACACAGTGGTGAAGGGAGGGGACGGGGCCTGAGTTAACGTGTGCAAACAAGCCCTGTGGCGCGTTTTAAGTTGGGGAAATAATTCCCCTTCAATCCTGAGGGCCCCTGGGGTCTAACTAGCCCACCTGGTGCTTCCAGTAAGCACCACTGAGCTGCGTTGCAGAGAGGTGGTCCAGGCCGTGCCACTTTTTACACCTCTCTGCAACGCAGCTCTGTGGCGCACACTGGAGGTACCTGGTGGTCTAGTTGGACCCTAGGGACCCTCAGGATTCAAATGAACTTAATCTCCCAAATAAAAACGGCCACAGGGCGTGTTTACACAGTGGTGAAGGGAGGGGACGGGGCCTGAGTTAACGTGTGCAAACAAGCCCTGTGGCGCGTTTTAAGTTGGGGAAATAATTCCCCTTCAATCCTGAGGGACCCTGGGGGCCAACTAGCCCACCAGGTGCTTCCAGTAAGCACCACTCCGCTTCGTTGCAGAGAGGTGGTCTAGGCCGTGCCCCTTTTTACATCTCTCTGCAACGCAGCTCTGTGGCGCTTACTGGAGGTACCTAGTGGTCTAGTTGGACCCTAGGGACCCTCAGGATTCAAGGGGACTTAATCTCCCAACTTAAAACGGCCACAGGGCGTGTTTACACAGTGGGGAAGTGAGGGGACGGGGCCTGAGGTGACGTGTGCAAACACGCCCTGTGGCGCGTTTTAAGAGGTAGTTTTAATCCCCTGCCCTATTATATACTAGGGGCTTACAGAGGAGGTCATGCTGATCACAGGGGGACCCCAACGCATAGTGTTCCCTAGTATATGTAGGTGTTTTCACTGTATTCTGAGTGTCTTTTAAAATAGCACTGGCTCTAGGACTGGTTAGTCAGACTCAGTTACCACCAGTATCCGTCTGAAAAAGTTGAGGGTACAGGATGATTTTGCAACAAGGCTTCTTTCTGCTCTTCTGTTTGTTCTTTCTGCACGTTATCCTTCTTCCTGCACTTTTCTTCGTCTTTGAGGACTTCTGTTGCTTCTTTCTGCATTTCCTTTTTTTCTTTCTGTGCGTTTTTTCTTCTTTCTTCTGTCCACATACACAAAAAATAAGTGTTTTGCACACTTCTGTCATTGGGCTACATGTGGGCTACATCTGGGTGATATTTGTGCTGCATTTAGGCTCTTTTGTGTCTGGTGGCCATCTTGGGAGATTTATTTGTTATGAAGTTTCCTAATTTCCTCATTTACTGCAGTCTCCTCAGTAGGAAATGCTTTCAGTTTTTTACTTTGATTCCATCAAGAAGGTATTCAGATATGTCACACATTTGCCATAAATTCTGAATGTTAGCACTCTAGTTGCTCATTAGATCACTGTAGTAAAGCTACTGCTCACCACGGAAGTCTGCTGCTGGTATTAAAAGTGCATGTTTCAGTCTGCATATCAGAATTTTTTAATGAAATAGAAGAGGATTTGAGAAGTCACTCAAAATGTGCCCTAATTTTTCTTTCTGCAGAACTAATCATAATTTCTATGGCAAAATGAACCCCCTCATTTTGTTCCTTTTTAAATTAAATGTTTTAAGTGTTACCACTTTATTCCAATCAAGATGGCTTCAGGTGTGCCATACTTTTGTCATAAGTAAGACTGTTAGCGCTCTAGTTGTTCGTTAGAACACTCTGGGACATTCTGTCATTGGGCTATACTTGGGCTACATTTGGGTGATATTTGGGCTACATTTGGGCTCTATTGTCTCTGGTGGCCATCTTGGGAGATTTATTTGTTATGAAGTTTCCTAATTTCCTCATTTACTGCAGTCTCCTCAGTAGGAAATACTTTCAGTTTTTTACTTGGTTCCATAAAGAAGGCATTCAGATGTGTCACACATTTGCCATAAATTCTGAATGTTAGCACTCTAGTTGCTCATTAGATCACTGTAGTAAAGCTACTGCTCACCAGGGAAGTCTCCTGCTGGTATTCAAAGTGCATGTTTCAGTCTGCATGTCAGACTTTTTTTATGAAATAGAAGAGGATTTGAGAAGTCACTTAAAATGTGCCCTAATTTTTCTTTCTGCAGCACTAATCATACTTTTCCCCTAAACCCCCCCAATAAATATATTAACTCTTTTAGTGGGGCAAAGCACCCCAAACCTCCCATTGTTATTAGTCTTACCACCCTCCCCACCCCTAAACCCTCCAAAATACCTTACCACCCTTTGCCCCTGCCTGCCCCAAACTTCTAAAAATATTCTTACCACCATGTACCCTTGTCCATCCCTAAACCCTAAAAAAAACCTGTACTACCCTATACCCTTACCTACCACTAAACCCTAAAATACCCTGACCACCCTACACCCCTACCAACACACAAACTCTATTAATACCCTTACAATTAATACCCTTACCCAACCCTAAAATTACCCTTACGGCCCCATGCCCCTACCCACCCCTAAACCCTAAAATACCCTTATCATGATATAACCATACCTACCCCTAAAAAAAAATATATGTCATGGTTAAAACTTGAAGCCAGACATATTGGCTTCGCCAATGCATGTCTCATAACAGTGACTGCTCCCATGGCTGCATTTTGAGCCTATTGTAGTTGACCTACAGGGAAAGAAAGGAGCTCTGCATATACAGGCGTTAAAAATATCCAGCAAATAGTTAATTAAGGCACTGACCATATTTTCTCAATTTTTCCCATAAAGCAAAGATAAAATGGGTCTAACTTTATTTTAAATGGCAATAGCTATAGCTGAGTACAACCCTAACCTGTGATGCCACGAGGCATCTGCATCAAATAGACTGCCCACGTGTGTACATTTCTCTTCCAGTTGTAAAGACAGATGGATGATTTCTGGCCTCCCTTTCATTCGAAAGACAAGATCTGCAGTCAGTTAGATGGAGAGCTTAATTTTAGATGGTTGGTGCCAGTGGAGCCCACTGGCACTCATTTTTGGGGACCGAAACGTATTCTTCCGCATTAAAACATTGCTGAGTACAAGAGAGGAAAACGCACACAGTGAAAAGGTAGAGGAAGAGAAAGATGGATAAACCATCTCAAAGGGAGAAACCTGCAAGCGTGTGATAAAGGGGCAAGGAGTGTCTGGTGGTGGATTAAAGAGGCATGAAGTGGATTCACGTCTACTCAACCTTGGTATTAAGCACACTGACATTTAACAGCACCAGTCTCGGCCTTCTGAGCAGAGTTTTGGGCACTGGTACTCATTCTTTTACAAATTAAGTACTGGCTAGATGACACATTCGACTGAGTTTTTCCCAGCAGAAATTCAAATAAACGCATCATGAAGGGTTACTAAAAAATTTAATTTTTGGTTCATCTGAATAAGTCTGTAGGTGCATCCGTGTGTCCCTAAAATGTAGAAAAGGGGACAAAGGAAGGGTCAGTCTGGTCTAAAGAACAATCAGGCAGTACCTGTCTCGCTCCTCTAAAACGTCAGTGTGTGGGCTGAATTTTTGGTTGTTTGTGGGCCTGCTTTTCTGTTGATTTCCGTGATTTTAAAACATACATTGCCTGCAGCAAGCTCAAATTCATGTAGTCTTACATACCATGCAAAGCACTTATGCACTGTGGGCCTTACATCAAAATGACGCAGCGTGGCGCCGCAAGCCATTTTGCTGCAACGAGCTGCGTAATTTTAAAAGCACATGGATGAGTTGTATTCCCTGTCCTTTGCATCCCTGTGCGTTGCCCGGTGCTGGGGCACAATTGTCTGCCATGCAACAACACAAGCCCTCTCTCACCATAGTGCAAGGGTGCTTGCATTGCGGGGATTATTGTTGCAAAAACAATCATTGATTGTGTTTTCCCAAAACATTCCCTTTCATGCAAAGTGATGTGTGAAAAGGGGCTGTATTTAAAAGGCTAGGAAGACAAGCAGGGTGGCTTTGCATGGCCTTGTAAATTTGGGACAGCACATTGTGCCTCCAGTGCATCAAACAAAGTGATGCATCGGCGGCACAACTGCCATGTAAATAAGCCCCTGTGTCTTTACAAATTAAAAACTGCCCCTTTTATTTTTAGCTAACTAACTCATTAATGAGAGCCACTTTTATTGTGGTGCCAGGGCCTGTTTTCTGTCCCAGTCCAACCATGGGCAAAGGCAAACATTAAAAAGGTCTAGAGACAGAGCAATACTCCCACAATCCACTTAACTAAACTTGCACAAAAGGAGGGGCACCAGTTTCTAGTCCTGGGTGCCCTTTGGTGATTGCTAAAAGTTGCTATGCACAAATAACTTTGAGAATAGGGCCCTGAATATTACGTAAAAACTGTTGTCTAGGACGTGGTATTGCGACTGTCCATTGACTGAAGGAACAATCGACGCAGTATTGGAATGTTAGGGAAAGGTGAGGCTGGTGTTTAACCTTTTAGCAGAAGTGCAATTACTGTATTAGCAGAAAGAACTGCAATGGGACTTGTGGAATGTGGTTCAAAGAACCACAGAATGACAGTGCAGTGACCGACTGTTTCCTCAGGGAAGACTGCACTGGGAGATGTGGGGCTGTGGTAAACTACTAAAATGGGCTCCAATCACTGTGCTCTCAGGGAGGTTGCATTGGGGGTCGTGTGACCATAATTTATCTCTACAAAACAGAGCCGACCCACTTAGCTTGAAAACACAAGCCTTACAGAGCTGCCAAGTATACAACATCCATGCATGGCTGGCGGCTCCAGCTCGGGTTTTCCTTTGCATTCTTGGAGATATAGTCCTGGCTTCATAATGGAATAAAGAAGACTTCAAATCTCACACTGCAAAGAAAAAGACAAAAAACATGGGGGCTTGTTTACAAGCCCCTTGCGCCGCCGGTGCATCACATTTAATATGGGAAAAAGTGACGTACGGGGGGCGCAAGTGGCTTGTAAATATGCCCCATGGATTGGGTCAAGTAGTCACGGGCTTGGACTACTTGGCATGGATGCAAGCAGATACACTGTTATGCAATGATAAAGGCCTCTGCTATACAACGTCATTAGTCCTTGGAGTATTCATTTGTGTGACTAATGGCAAGGAATTCTTAACTAATATCGACAAGCATTGGCAAAGCCAATAGTTTTTGTCCATGCGAGATCTATGGGCTTTGTCAATGTTTCTTTAGATGTGTTGCACAGCTGTGCGTGCTGCTGTGCAACATGGCTGAAAGTAAACATTAAAACAAATCCTATGATGCAGCCAGCGTTGACCGTTTAATAGTGCTTTTTCTTTTCTTAAAACCATGTTGCACTGCTGTGCAATATGTCCAAAAAAGAGCGAGGGGAGCAAGCAACACAAGGGAGGAGCAGGGGGTAGCTGCACAAGGGAGAAGTGGGGGAGGAGGTTGGAAGCAGCAACAATGGACAGAGGGACGGAGAACTGCAACACAAAGGAGGCTTGGAGGAGGAGGGTGGAGGCAGCAGCAACAATGGACATCGAGGGAGCAACAGGAAGGAGCTGCAGGGGGAGTGAGCAGCAAGAACAGACCGGAAAGCAACACAAGGTATGCACAGGGTAGGAGGATGGGAGCAGCAACCACAGACAGTGGGAGAGGGAAAGCAACACAAATGAGGGACAGGGGAGTAGGGAGAAAGTGGCAACACAATAGACAGCGTAAGGAAGGGGGACAAGCATCACAAGGGAGGCGTTAGGGAGGGAGATGGACTCAAGACACATGCACTCTTCTAGGGTGTAAAAAAGTAAAAGTAAAAAAAAAAAAATACCCGCATGAGCCTGCAGCCACTGGAGGGACACTGGCAGCAGACAGGAATTTGTACTAGGTCCATGCTCCATGGCAGAGACAAAACTGAAGCCCCAGGAGGAAGCAGGAATTAGCAGGAGGCACTGACCAATTAGAAGGATGGAAACAACAATGATGTTGAAGCAAACCAATAGAAACTAATAGGAAGTAATGGGTGGGCGGTAAAACTGTTGAAGCTTTTTTTTGTCAACAATAGATTTCACCAACAGCGCATTTGTGCTGATCTCAGGTGAAAACTCAAAAAGATCAAATAATCAGTAGAATTTTGAAAGACTTCACCTAACCTGGAACAGTTTAGTTTGAGTAGCATATCCATGTGCTCACAGATTTGAACATTCTTATACTGATATATCTATGGCTAATAAATAATGCATTTTTCTGTCCTTTGTACTCACATCTCAAGCCTACCAGGAGCAGAGCGATTGACGCTGCTGGACTGTGGAGTACAGACAAAGGGTACCTCTATCCACACCACCTTCACTGTACTCTGTCCAGGCTGTTTGTTGAGTGACACATAGTGGAAGCTGATTCTGATTGCAGATTCATGAGCCTCTCTATCTGTACACTTGGAAGTGGTGTTGACAGAACATCCATGCAGTCTTCCCTAAATGGGACCCCTCATGTCCCCATAAGTGTGTGTAGTATGGTGTGCCTGCAGACCGAGTGTGCATTGGATGTTGCCCACTGCGAGAACCCTTTGCATACAGCACAAGATAACGATTTATTGAATATATCGATGGCCTTTATGGCATCCCTTTCCTTGACCTGAAACTCCATAGCAGTTTCCCCCCACATCTGGCTGCAATTATACATGCAACCCAGACACTTGTCTGATAATCAAATTACAAAAAATATTCTGATGCCAAGAACAACTCTTAACTTTACAGAACCTCATACAGCTTGCTTTGGCCACCATCCATTCCCGTGAACATTTAGCGCACTGTGTTAGCTGAAGTTGTGATTTTGAAGTTGACATGACTTCTAGTTGCCCTGACTTCCCATCTGTGCCCCCAGATTTAAGTAAGGAGTCAGTTCCTTGTTTGGTTTAAAGCTCTGCAGACCACTACAGAGAAGATGTGGGACCAGGAAATTGTACTGCTTCTCCTCTCTAGGGTTTGACAAAGGCTAGGGTAGGGCGGAGGCATATGAGTGTGGTCTTCAAGGATGATTAGAGCTTTAATTCCCTAGAGAGGACAGGAACTTCCCACCCCAAGAGCAACAACAAAGCTCAACTGAACCTTCTTAGAAAAGGATCTGAGTAGAAGAGCATGTCCTAGTCCCTTGAGATCCAGCATCCCAGTTCCGCTGAGCTGAACCCAAGACATCAAAAATCACCTGAGTGATCAGAATATGTGGCACCATCAAAGCAAGCCTACACTGCCACTTGGCTACCTTACTTTGCAAACCCAGTGATTATCTGTAGCAGTGGTGAACTTTGACCCCCTGTTAACCTCTTTACACCCTCTCATTGGCTGTTGGAGAGCTAGGCAATGAGTGGATGCTGCAGAAAAACAACAGGGTTGAAGGAGCCTTGCTAACTTACTGTTCCTGCTGCTGCCTTCATGACATGTGGCACTAGGTTTAGCATTTCTTCCCATGGGTATCAATGACGTTAGGTGTAATTGCAGAGCTGTTACGTTTTAAGCTTGTGGCGCAATCCCATCCGTAAATACCACTTTTCATGGATGGTGGTGAGAACCAGTGCGTTCAGTAGGTGCACTGGGTTCCCCACCAGCAAAATATTCCAGCTGCAACTAGCTGTTTGCAAATGTTAGCCTCCATGAGGTACCAGCATTGAAAGCTAAAACCTCTGCGAGCACCAGAAGCCCCTGTTAAAGCTGCGACTAATTGCACCTACATTGTTTCCCGTTTCCTCCCATCAGCAACCACCCACTTCATGGTTGACCCATTAACTGACCACTGGACTTTTCTTCTTGTCACCTGTTTGTTTTTATCAATAACCTTGGATTCTCAGTTCACTTTGGGAGTTTTTTTTGGCTCTTTGAAAACTGTGGCAAGGTTCGAGCTACCTGGGCCAAAGCCACTGAGTTGTGTTGCCTTGCTTCACTGGTCAATAAAAAGAATTAGGACAGAGGCCAGAAATATCATAGTCCTCATGACAGGGTTGTAACATCACCTCTTCTACCTGATGTCATTAGGGGCATTGCCCATCTCAAATAACCATAAATTAACAGATATTTTTGAGGACTTGTGATCTCTTATTCATAGACTTAAATTCTCCACAGATGATTATGTTGTTGTGAAATCTTGTGCCTTTCGGCATTAGGCCCAATAGCACATCTTGGATTGTATTTCGGTGTCAGGAGGCGCTAGGACCTTCTGGTGTATTGTGTGTGTGTCGAACCCTCGTCCAGACCTGTGATGCTGTGTGGTTCATTCAGCAGTAGCAAGTGACTGTTTGCATGTGCTCCCTACCGACCAGAAGATAGGGCACTTAGAGATGGAAGCTGCCCTTCCAAATCCTCCTTGACTCACCGAGGGAGGTTGATCAAACTAGCCCACGGAAGGAGGTGCGAAGGTTGAAACTTAATCCGCTTCATCATTATGGCGACATCAATACAGAATGTCCAACAAGGGTTAATACTTTTAAACGCAATAAGTATTGAACGAGGACGCTTTGAAATCACACAGTAAAAAACTAAATCATGTGTAAGAAATCACACACCATCTACAAATAAACACTGCCAGGTTATAGCCGCTAGATATATTCCCCATTGCAATGCTGGTCATACTCACTATACTCACTATACTACTCGCACACCATAAAGCATGCGATCTGTGATCCTCTCTCATAGGAGACAAATGGTTTCAGCAACTTGGATAGCCGCGCGCTTTTCGAAGGGCTGAAATAATTTACTATTGGAGACAATGGAAGTGACGCTGTGATAGTCGTCAGAGAATATAACTTGGCACGTGCCCCTGGGTGACTGACTACTGACCCGATGTGTTAAAGTTGGCATCTGATTTGGTGGTGGAAAATTAGTGATGGCCTAAAGTGCCATCAGAGAGGGGATTGATGGAGCAAGGATTTGTATAAAAAGAGACTTGCTCAGATGCAATCTTCTCAAATAACTCGTAATACCGTAATAATTGTGTTTGTAAAATACTAACGTGCATTACAGTTCACACATATAAGTCTAGGGGAATCTTGCATATGTGTACTACTAACAAGTAACCCGAGTGTGACGCAAAATGGCTGCTAACGCAAAATTCTGAACTGCGCTCGCGTCAACTACATCTACGTAGTAATGACGAGTTTATGCTTGGAGGGAAATCTTTGCAGCTGCGCAATCACTTTTAAGATGGCCGCTTGAAACTCACATGTTAAAGCACATGCTCTTGCTGAAACTAAACCCTGCAACTTTATTAAAATACTAATGCGAAATATTTTTATAAGTAATTGGGATTGGAGTACAGTTAGGTGGTATACAGTGAAATCATTTTATTCGATTTATAACATGTTTCTTTGACTCTTTCTATTTAGGTCGTGTTTGGGCCTCAGCGCAACACTAAAGTCTATGTGCCATGTGATACCCAACGCATTCGCACTTGTAACCCGCCAGGAACCATGATGATGTACTTGAACTCCAGCCAAGGCCATGATCGCTACATGTCCTGGGAAAGAAGTTGTCTTCCTGAATGATGAATGAGAAAATGATTAAATGTATACATTTATTGATGAAAATGTGAAATGCGGGTGAGAAATAAAGCTTGGGAAAATAAATCTAAGGGGCGGGAATGCTGAACAATAGACTAAAGAAAGTTTTTAAAACTTAACATGGTGTGATGATTATCCTTCCTGTCCTGTCCAATCAGAATTAGGAGTTTCATAAATTTGAACCATTTAGGGGTGGTACATGCCATTAGAAGGGTATAATTGAGGAACTTAGTTAGAGCACACCGAGAGAGACAGAGAGGCTGAGAGACTGAGATGCTGTCCGAGAATTGAATAATTGCTGAAGAAGACTCAATTCGCAGACTTAGAGCCTAAACCCTAATTAATTAGAAGAAGATCACGGAGGAATCGAGGAGGCACATAATAGAAGAAGATAGTGGAAGAATCAAGGAGGCACATAATAGAAGAAGATCGCGGAAGAATCGAGGAGGAAGATAGTGTCAAAGAGGGGTGCGACGCAGGCGTCGTATCTAGAAGAGGCCATCTATCCTGTCCCTGAATCCTGTTCTGAACCTTTGTCACCTGATCTGTCCCAGGGGGCCCTTTCCAACTCCTTGGCCAAGGGGTTGGTTTCCACACCATCCTAGGCAACTATAAATCCGTGTAGTATGTCATTGTATTGCTCTCTCTGTTTCTCCCTATTTGGGTATTTTCATCGTAATACCATTGTTTAACGATTTTCTGACTTAAATCTGATTTTCCTCCTTGGAGGAACGGTGTACGAATTGTATTTGAGTGCTTGGCTCACATGAATTTAACTGGAGAAACATTTAAAACTCTCCCGAGTCTGTGGTTATTTAAAAGATTTTATTCTATGTCAAATTTTCGCCTACAACAGTTAACTAAAAGGTCCATTGACCAGAGGAAAGTACATTCGGTCAGAAAGGTTTGGTAAGAAATGATAAGGTAAATCCATCTCACAGGTATAAGTACAACAAATTGACCCCAGCGGTATCTACTAGCCTATGTGAATGTGTGTGTGTTTATGGGTTTATGGGCCCAGGTGAGTATATGGTAGTTGAGTACCTGAGGTTGGTAACCCGCTGGATCAGTGGGGACGAGTGAAGGGGGATTTCGATGGAAGATGACCAGGGCAAATTAATTATTTATTTAATATTCCCTGGTCATCGTCCGTCGAAATCCCCCCTCACCCGGCCCCACCGCCCACCACTCTTAACAGGTCACGGCTGGCATCCTTTAGAATCATAGACTCTATCAGAGCTCTTTCTCATGCCATGAATCGCTAACTCTGACCGTGCATCCGCAGGAGACCTCTGCCCCCGCCTTTGAATAGGTGTCTACATGCAGGTCATTTCTGAAGGCTTTTAATGTGAAGTTCACAGGTTAGATTCTCTGAACTGAGGGCAAACGTGGTGCAAAGCACTGGCGAATGGTGCGATTTGCCTTAGAAAAGTCTTCCTTAACCGTGCTGGGGAAGCTGGCACAGGCAATTTGGGCTTCTATGTGCTTCAATGATACTCTCTTGGAGTGATTCCTAAGGGTGGGTGAAAGTATGTGTCTTCTGTCTGAGGTTTGGAGAAGAGGATTGAAGGGTGATCTTCCATATTTTCTGCGTTGAGTTGTGCCCAAGGGCAGTACTTTACACAAAGTAACATGACCTCTATTCAACTCTTCCTAAAAACACATAGGGAATTATAACTTTACCCAAAATATTCCAGACTGGAGTTCGACTAGTAAATACACCTTCTGTAACATTTGGGGGAAGGTTGCTCTTTCACCATCATTCTATGAATGGAGTTGGAATAGTAAATGTGATCTCCCGGTGTCCCGCACGCCCACTGCTGCTCTGAGGGGGCCGTTCGAGGCAAATAAACACAAATGTTACTCTGGCAATTTGCCTCCTCGTATCGCTAAGAGCCCTGTTGTGCTGGTCACGTTTACTTATCCGAGTTCCAATCTACATACTCCTACTCAAAGGACTCTTACACTTGCGTAGACTCACTTATGAGGCACACGCATACATATATACAACCGTCCATACACAAACACATGCATGCACACACACACAAACACAAATGCACTCACATGCATGCGTGCAAACACATTCACATGAACGCACACATGTACAGACACACAAGAAACATGCACACACATACACACTCATGCATTCACACATACGCATACACACGTAAACAAACACACATGCACGAACACACGTATGCAATAGGCCTGGGCAAAAATTTCGTTCAGTTCGCGGAAATTGCGATAATTTGACATTTTCGCGTTCTGCGGAGAGCGCGAAAATGTCAAAATTTCCACTTTCCGCAGCTTGGCGATAATTTGTTTCTTGCTCGCGCTGTAAAATAATACATTCTCGCGCGCGCGCGATCGCCTTACCTGAATCCCTGCGTTCGCCGACAAGTTTTCTTGATCCGGTCGCGTTTTCCATGAGATGTTGGATTGTTTTTAGCCATTTGCGCTGTCTCGCGACAGTTCGCGCCCGCAGTGACGTCATGCGTCGCACGATCACGTCTTTCTTCTCGCGATCATGCACCGCGAGACCAACTCAAAACAAGATGGCCGCGCCCGCGAGCAACCACATGGGTAAGTTGGCGACCCGCAACCATGCAGAAAATCTCGCCAACATGCGGGGAAAAAAATTCTGCATCTTCGCGATATTTCCACTTGTTTGCGATAATTTTAAACATTTTCGCGATAATTTGCGAAAGTGGATTTTGCAAATTCCGCCCACCCCTAGTATGCACACACATGGACATGCAAACACAGAAGCACACACGCACAAACACACACCTACGGCTACGACCAAATATGCACACACACATATAAGCACAAATATACGAGCTCACTCGAACAAACACATGTACACACAGATAGATACACACACAAACATGACAACAAACAACTCAAAGTACATTTGAGGAAGGGTGCAACATTTGCCCCATGAGCTTTAGAGGAAAAGTGTCACTGAGAGGATTTGTAGTATACTGCCTAGGAGCTAGAGCGCTTAGAGGAGGAGGAAATAGGTGCTATGTCTCTTAATCAGACCAAATAGGCGCGCTCTCTTGGTATGGCTGTAATAGAACGAAAAGGACTTCAACGTTCTAATAGATCTATTATCAATTTATGAAGAGCTCTGCAATCTTCAACAAAATTCACGAACCAAACTAGCTTGCTATTTCAGTGTTAGTTTACATTTCTTCCATAAAATGATTCCGGTATTTTTTTACACTTACCTCTAGTTACTTTACAAGAAAGTCTTTGGGGCAAATCAGCAACAACCGGCGATAATGATCGCTAAGCGCACTTAGCACTAGGATAATTATCGCCGGCTAAGGTGGATTTTTATCGCTGAGATAGCGTGCTATTAGCAACGCTTATCTCAAAAGTGATAAAAATCCTAGCGCTAACTGCCAAACGTGAGATTATCGCTGGAAACCCAGCGATAATCTCACGAAGATTGGCGTTAGGTTGATGATAGGGACACACATACTTAGCCATGATATCCACCTTCCATAGGATATCATGGCTAAGTCAGTCCTGAAGCAGGCGTAAGGAAAGTAGTGATAACAGGGGTTATCGCTACTTTTCTTGCCGCTATGCTTCATAGCGTGGGCCTTGATGATAGGACAAATGTCGCTTAGCGACATTTCTCCTGTCATGTCAGGTCAGGAACGCCCACTTTGCATCTCATTAGAGATGCAAAGCTGGGCATTAAGGATCCGGGCGCTAAAGCAAGGTTTCACGCAATAGCGTGACCTTGCTGATTAGGCAATAAAATTATCGCCGCTTTTCGCCCGAAAATGGACGCAAAAGCGGCAATAATTTTATATCGCCTCGTTGCTGATATGCTCCTTTGTTTGTAACTTTTGTTTAGCACGTAGTTAATGACATTACAAAGAGGGCGTGACACCATGTGAATGCCTCCTGCCATTGGCATTTCTTCATTCTGAACACATGACCACCTTATGGATGTGACTCGCATAGATCGGCGCTGGACCAATCAGCGCAGATCCGCAAGACGTCACTCTGACGTCATAGACGCACAGCCAGACCACTGGAGTGACTCAGAGATTAACAGGAATATCCTTTTTAGAGATCAAATGAGCACAACTGACAAAACAGAAACTAGAATTGTGATTAAATGTTGATGCTGAGTATTCGCCAGATACGTTTTCTGTTTGCAACATAAGTAAGCAGCACATGGTAGATTTTGGAAGTGCCACCTGACATGCCTGGGAGACTTGACCCCTTTTGTCTTGCCAGTATGAACTATCCATGCCAGGTATTATATCTCACACATAATAAAGTGATGGGCTAAATATATTTTCAATAACAAGCTTTAGCCTTTGAGTGTATAAAACTAACATACCTAGTTCACCTTAAACTCAAAGTCAGCACTTTCTTCCTCAGCCTTGAGAAAGCTCAGGGTGTGTTACCAAAAGAGAGAAGCAAGTGTCATCTGAGCCGACTACATATAGAGCCACCATTACTCAAAGCATACTACTCTAAGAGATGTAACCTACGGTAGGCAGCGCAACAAAAGGTAACAAGGAGGGAAGAGTGAAGGACACCCGAACCAGGGGCTGAAGGATATATACATTAACAAGAAAACAAGGCATCACTTTACAAAAATGACGAGATGGTCCGTGAAGTTTTTATGAATATAAGAGAGCCTAATATGAGTTGGGTAATAGATCCATTTTAAATGTAAAATCTTTTTCGTTCTATTGTTATGTTAAAGCCATTCAATTTGCTGCTTCAAGAGCCCCACCCCATGCCGCCAGAAAATAAGAAAGAAACACCTGGACAAAACAATAGCATAAGGGCAATAACAAGACCGCAATCTGGTGTAAGTGACATTGGGCCAGACTAACCCCATAATAACATCAAGGGTGGGATGGTGAGTTTCAGGGCTCCATGTCCAAAGGATGTCTCTGTGGTCCCCTACAGTTGTTGTTTGCAGGGTTCAGTAAATCAGAACCCCATTATTTGCGTCGAAGTTTGAAAACCACTGGTGAACTTCCGTGGATGAGTTAAAGAGAAAATGGTGGAAAGGGACAGTTGGGACAACAAACTCGAGATGGTCCACCTTACTGCCATCACTACCCAAAATTCCACCCCACCACACCACTAAAGCATCTTGTAAACTGTCAAGAAATTCTTAGCAGCCCACGGTGCTGTTCCACAAACCAGCCTATCTGAATATACAGCTCTAAACCTACAGTGGTGCCCCAGCCTCTTACTCAAGTTCATATCGATTCAGCAACAAAAGTAAAGTCAGCCTGCCTCTGGTTTCTACAATTCCAAACTATTTAACTACTAAAAGCTACATGGCTTGAAAGTGCAAGGGGGCTACCTTTTTCAAGTACTAAACATTCAGATCAGTTAGCAAAGAAGCTCAAATGTAGCCCAATTACAGTATTTATCCTATAGTTAAAAATAAAGAACTGCTTTCATTGTATGGTGAAAAAGCACGTCTTCGTTGCAGATAAAGCCAGATTGCTGAAAGTGTGAAAATTGTAGCTCTAGTCTGTCCCTCTGGAGGTGGACTGACATTAACGAAAGTCATACGACATGTGACTGACCCTGCACCAGCCCACTTGGTTTTCAGAGGCACCGGACGTATGAGAAATCTATTGGTTGTCCTATAGACTAGTCATCTCCACACCTGCTTCTGAAAGGGTACCTCTCTTAGCCTTTGTGTATATTAAGCTGATGTCACTCTGAATTTATCGAATGACCTTTTCTTCTCTTTCCATACATTGAAGCCCACCTGATCTTATATCCAAATTTGATATATTCACCCGCTACAGAATTGAAGTTTCCTCTGCTGAGACACGTATTGCTGTTTTTTTCAACTTACAGCATTATGACTCATTAATTACTTTAAAATCCAGCCTTCCTGTTAATTAGTTCCTTTTCTCAACCCACGTATGGAAATACGAGCATTTTACCGCCAGCTCCCTTGCTGTTTACCAAAGTCATTAGAATGTTATTCACAAGAAGGAGCAGTGCGTCTTACGTAAAGTGTGTTTTCCTCTGCAGGCGTCTGTGCCTCTATCCTTTCTGGCAGGAACCGGCAGAAGAATTGGCTGTGGTGAGCACCAGTGAATGGGAGCCAGGAACTATTTTGGATTGAGAGCGTAATGTGTCCCAGCGCTCTCTCTCCCCACCTCCCTTCACCCCTCCCCAGTACAGCAGGGAGCTGGACACCAGTCAGCAGGCCTAGGAGCCCCAGTCTGTGATGTGTGTACAAGGAGGGTTTGGGGGGTAGCCGACCGCAAGGAGGTCCCCCCCCTGCGGTTTGGGAGGGGCGGGGGGGGGGGGGGTTGCGGACTTCAGAACAGACACTTTGTTTTGGGCTTGTTATTTTTGTAGCCCAAACGGAGCCCAAGCATAAATGCTTTGGGCTCCTGCTCCCAGCCACCATTTTAGGTTTAGTGACCTGGTGCCTGGGTGCATTTGTCGTGGTTAGTTTTTGCAGTGGTAGTTGTTAGTTTTTGCAGTGGTGGTTGTAGTGCTTGAGGTGTTCTTTTGTGATTATAACTTCGTAGGGCAAGGCAATTTTTCTTGTTGGTGCGATGGAGGATTATTGGGTGTTGGAGGCTCTCAGGCTCCTCAGCGAGGTGATGCAGCGGAGTTTACCAGCTCTACACATTCATACACACAACACTCATTTGGGCCCATTTACATTTATGCACTCAATGAGCTGGCAAATATCCACTGGACATCAGTTTTATTTTACCCTAGGAAACCTTTACACCAGTATTCTTACCATTCCTATCTCCTGAGTAAATGCACATTCGAAATATCTAGTTGTAGAATAGAATAGGGAGGAAATACAATAATACATTTAACTTTTATTTAAAGAACCACAGACTCAGAAGGAGTTTTAAAAGTTTATCTGAATCAATAATTTTGTGAGTCAAATCAAAATACACATAGAAATACCAGAATTCTCCATTAGGAAAAACAGTACAGTTAGCTTATAATCAGCTTGCATTAATTAAATCTTGCAATGACAGTACCTGAGGAGAGAAAGAATAGAGAGCAGGTACAGAGCATTAACCCTAAAATTATATTTACCTAGAATGGTGTGAGAACCCCGACATCAGAGTGTCAAGAACTCAAGACAGGTTCAGGACAGGGAAGGTGACCTCCTCTAGTGTAACGCCAGTGTTACACCCCTCTCTGGTGCTACTCTCTCCGGCTCGGGCTCGTCCGGCCCCCTTCCTAAATGTGCCTCCTCGGTTGTTCCGCAAATTTTCCCTAGTGTTGGATTCTTCAGTCAGGTTGCAGCAAAATCGGGCAGCATCTCAGCATACCATCGGCATCTCGTGGGTTAAGTGTGTCTAACTATCTAGAACTTACCTCTGTTATACCAATTCAAATGTATGATCCACCCCCAAATGTTTCAGTTCCATGTTCACCCGCAATTTGATTGAGCCAAACAGTGGGGTGGGGACATCACACCATACTAAGTGTAATATTTTTCTTCAGTCTATTGTCTAGTTCCCCGCGCCTTAATTTTAATACCCACAAGCTTTATTCCCACAAGCGTTTCATATGTGGATCGATAAGTCTGTAATACAATGTCGTGTCTTCTTCCTCTCGTAGGGTCAAGAGTTGTTCTTCCCATGTCCTTGCTGGGCTTAGGGTTTGGCAGCCACTCAATAACCTCATTTGTTTTAGGACAATCAAACGTTGCGCATGAGTAGAAGCCACAAGGAAACAGAGATGCGGTCACCCTCCATGGCCCAAATATGAACTATTAATAAAGTCAAAGAAGAACACGTTAGAATACAAACTTAAATGAATTCACTGTATACCACTTATTTCTACCCTAACCCTATTTACTTAATAAATCTTTAGCATTAATAGTTTAGTAAAACTTGCATATGTTAGTTTCAGCACAGCATGTGCATTAGTGCGATAGTTTCAAGCAGCCATATTAAAAGATATTGTGTAGCTGCAAAGTTTTCCTCCAAGCGACAGAAGACGTCATACTACGTAGATGTAGTAGACGCATGCGCACAAGAGTTCCCGTGTTTTTGGCGGCCATTTTAGGACACTCGGGTTATTCATTATTAAAGCACATAGAAAAGCTTCCCCTAGATACGAAATATAAAATGTGGTGCAAAATTAGTATTCACAGACAGGTTGGTTATAATGTTATAGGTCCTTTGAGAGGATTGCATACGAGCAAGTTTCTTTTTATACGAAACCTTGCTCCATTAGAGGCCGGGAGGATGGACCTCGTGATAGGCGAACCTGCGGGGCCGGCGTGCCCGGCACAGCAGGCCTCCGCTGGAGTGGCTGCGGCTGTGGCCGCTTACACGTCCCCGAAATGGCGAAAGGTGTCCCCGGTGAGTGAGAGGGGCCGCCAGCGTGGCAAAAGGGCGGCCCCGAGTGCGGGTGTATGGGCGGGGGGCCAGGAGGCGGGCCCGTCTTCAAAGGCTGCGAGCGGGTCTGTCGGGGCCTCGGGAGGGCACGTGGGCTCGGGTATGAAGCCCGTTGTAAGTGTGGCGGCAGTCTTTGAGGAGCCCCGGGACAATTTCTCAGCACCGGGGCACCCTCCGAGACCGAAGTTGGTGCCCGCGATGCATGCAAGGGGCGGTAGGGGGCAGAACGGTCAGGTCTTAAAGCGGCAGGAGGTCTGTGAGGTTGCTGGGCCTGCAGCCGTGAGTGTGGAAGAGGGCAGGCTGCAGGTTTCTACACACGAGACGGGATCGGCTGCAGCTCGGGGGCAGAGCGGCTGGGGGAGAGTGGTGGGCAGGCCCATGCTGTCACGGAGGATGTGATTGACCCAGGGTTCACTGAGGGTGGGATGAATGCGGCGCCGGCGGGGGACCTACAAGGGGAGTTTAGCTACAGGCGTTTCAGGGGCGAGCCCGCAGTTGGTGTAGGGGGGCACTTCGAAGGCGGGCGGGTCCTCATGGCAGCGGGTTGGTGGTGATCGCAGGGGGGTACTGGGAGGAGGCTCGGAGGTCTGGAGTCGAGCGGCGTTGGGTGTAGGGGGGCAGGCCACTCATCGGCTATGGTGGCTGCCATGCTGGAGTGGAGTGGGGAGGAGGAAGGGGGGATTACCCTCCCAGGGAATGGGCCCAAGAGCTCTGGCACAGCCGGCGGTTTCAGGGGGGTATGGTGGGGGTGACGCCGTGGGGCAAGGGTGCCGGGGCTAGAAGTGAGGGAACCAGCACATCTGTCCAAACCTTTGCATTACAGGGCGAGGAGCGTCGCGGCGCAGCATGACTCGGTAGGGCTAGGGGTGGCCCAGGGGCACCGAGGTGAAGGGAGGGTGGAGCCACGTGCGGCACACCTGGCACCGGCAGGGGATCCTGACGCAGCCAGCACACGAAGGCCCAGAATGGCCTTGCTGGCCAGAATGCAATGCTTTTCTAGGTGGACAGCAGCGCCAGCAAGGTATCTCTCAGACAGAGCGGATGGTTTGGGGGGGTACCGGTGGGTACAGTCGGCCCCCCCGCATGAGGGACATATGGGGTCTGGTAAGGCCCGCAGGGACGAAGGGTCCCGTGACTGGCTCCAGGGGGAGGAGCAGATTGTTTTGGATTATGATGAGGAGAGCCCCGAGGAAGGGGAGTTGATTGAAAATGTGGGTGAGGAGGGGCAGTTTCATGTGTCCCCTAGAGTTTTACAGGTGCCAGATGGGAAGGCAAGGAGACACTGCAATCACCCGGTGAGGGCTCCGCGGAATGAGGAAGGGAGAGAGTCGGTGGCCAGAAGCTGGGCGCCGGAGCGCGCACCCTCCTTAGAGCCAGGTAAAGCTGTTAAAAAATAGGATAGGCCTCAGATGGTGTCTGTGGGGTTGGGGGAGGAGGGGGTTAGATGGGGTACTGACGGGCACTTGCAGAAAGGTAGATACGTGGGGGATATTGGGGTGGGGACACGGGATGGGGGGGCCCAAGTAGTGCTAAGGTTGAGAGCGGGACCTACACCGAAGCAGTTACGGGAGATGGTAAAGAGCCCCTGGAGAATAAGGAGTTGAAAATTAAAAAGCTTCCTTATAGGGAAGTGATGAAACCCCTGGGGGCCCATTTAATGTTGACAACCAAATAGCGCATCTGGAAGGGGGAATATGTTGAAATGCTAAAGCTATTACACAGGGAGGTCAGGTCAAAAGAAGGCTCTAAGGAGGAAGAATATGAGCTGGCGAAAAGGCCTAAAGTTCCTTTGACCATAGAAAATTGGACGGCGGCATTTTTGATTTACGCCAGTGTGTATTGTGAGAAGTTCACGGAGTGCTGCATGGCCATGTTTAAGTACATGGACGTAATCAGTAAGGCGCAGATCATTGGGGGTGGATATGCATGGGCACAGTACGATGAGGAGTTTTGGGCCCGAATGGTATGGGACCCAGAAGCGAAATGGGGGGAGTTGGACACAGATCTATGGCAGCACACTATGGGGGCATCGAGAGGGGGTAAAACGATATTTACAGCCAGTGGTCTGCCGATAGTATACCGGCCCTTTCAGGGGAAGCCCACCAGGGGAGGGGTGGGAGGCGCGACCGCGACGCAGTCTGGGGCAGGAGGTGCATGCTGGGATTTTATTAAGGGCATGTGCGCACGAGAGTACTGTAGGTTTCGCCACGAGTGCTCAAAATGTAGCGGGCGGCATGCATTGGTCAACTGTTAGGGAGGGCGGCCACAAGGGGGCCAGCAGTGGCAGCAGCCAGATGCTAGTGCGGGAGGACAATCTCAGCAATTTCAGAACGGTAGGGGGGCAAAGGACCACAGGGTCCTGGGTCCAATGGCTCATATACCAGTTAACCTGGAAAAGTTGGAGGAGGGCCTGCAGGGGTACGGGGATCTGAGGGCTCAGCGGGTTCTGTCAGAGGGGTTTCGATGGGGATTTCGGCTCGGTTATCTTGGTCCCAGGCGAAGACGGTGGGCGGATAATCTTAAATCAGAAGCAGAACACAGACAGGTGGTGCGGGACAAATTGAACAAGGAGGTGCGGGAGGGGAGAATGGCAGGCCCTTTTGAGGATTGGCCAACAGAGAACCTCATTGTCTCGCCAATCGGGGTAGTGCCCAAAAAAGAGGCAGGGAAATACAGATTGAGTCAGCATTTGTCCTGGCCGGAAGGGACCTCGGTTAATGATTTTATTGATGAGGAGGCGGCCTCAGTTTCATACTCTTCGGTTGACATGGCCATGTCACTGGTAGTGACCGCGGGCGCAACCGCAGCAATGGCAAAATGTGACATAACGTCGGCGTTTCGGTTGCTTCCAGTCCATCCAGATGAATGGGATCTTCTGGGTATCCATTTCGAGGGTAAATGGTACTTGGACAAGCTTTACCAATGGGTTGCTCTATGTCGTGCACCTTGTTTAAATATTTAGCACCTTTTTGCAGTGGAATTCCATGCAGCGCATAGGTCACAATGCGGTGACGCACTATTTGGATGATTTCTTCTTTGTCGGTTCACCGGGCTCCACGGAATGCCAGTCAGCACTGGACACTTTCTATGAGCTCATGGATGAACTGGGGGTCCCTTTGGCACTGGAAAAGACAATGGGTTTTTGGGGTATTGAGATTGAGATTGATTCTGTGGCTATGCGGGCTTGCTTGCCAGCAGATAAGAAGGAAAAAATGCTAGAACTATTGGAAAGGATGGTCTCTGAACTGAAAGTGATGGTGAAGGGCATTCAGGTGCTTTTAGGCCATCTCAATTTTGCGTGCAGGGTGGTCAGGGCGGGGCGGACGTTTTGTAGGAGGCTGGGGCGGGCACTGGCAGGACATCATCTACCTCACCATCACGTACGCCTGTCGGCGGGTGTAAAGGAGGATTTACGCATGTGGAAAGTTTTTCTGCAATCCTTTAACGGAGTGCCTTTGGCAAGGGAGAACGATGTCAATTGGGATGTTCAAATTGTTTCTGATGCGGCAGGCAGCGAAGGCTTTGGCCTGTTTCGGCAGGGTAGATGGTGTGCTGAGTGGTGGCCGCTGCAGTGGAAGGATGGGGGGGGGGCGCAACATAGCCTTTCTGGAATTTTTTCAGTTTGTAGTGGCACTGACACTTTGGGGACAGGAGCTGGCTATCAACAATACGGAGGTAAGGGGGTAGAAAGGCAGGTCGCCCCCCACTCAAAAGGTAATCACAAAACAAGACCTGCCCAACAAAGTAGATAGAGTGAACAAGCTTTCATCAATAACCCTTACACATTCAAGTTTACTTTGTTTTGAATTATCATGGTCGGCAAAACCTTTTGTGCCGTACACAGATAGGGTCTGATGTCACTCAATTTTTTGAAAAAATCTTAATCGTGTCTGTGTGTGTAAAGTGCCTTCCTTGTTGTCCCACTTCCAAAAAATATAAAGAGGAAAGAGGAAGAGAGAGACCATGTGCGTATGGTATCCGCTCAGAGACAGCAGTGGTAGAAAAAGGTGAGGGAAGGATGGCGGTGCCTCACGGAAGTAACACCATGGTGGATACGCAGACAGGTACTCGCCTGCTACCTCACGTTCTCATCATTAGCGACTGCCATCCAAAAAGAAAGAAAATCAAATCAGAAACCTCTTATCAATACCATCATATAGTGCTACGTGTGAAAAATAAATTCTAATTTGTGTATCTGTGTTCGAAATTAATAATAATGTCAACCCAAATAGGCGAGACAGGGTCTGATCAGAACCCACGTCTATCCATGTTAAAACCGAGCAAAACAACACTAGCTGTATGATTGTTTATTCTATGCTGTGCGTTTGCTCACTTAAAACCAACATGTTTCATTGCCTTGAACACTTTGCGGCAATTTCATCAGGGCTAGGGTCGACTGGCCACACTGCACTTCTAGTTCAGACCAATGAACTTTTTGTCTGCACCTGAGGAAGACACAATTCGTAAACACACAATCAGCCTTTTCAACCGCATAAATCCTATGTTTTTTGTAAGAGAACTTTCTCTTAACAGACTGTGCAATTAAAATCCGGTGCCTGCAACAACACCAGGAATATTTACCATGCGGTTGCTCGTCTTGAGCATACCTAAACCTCTCTTGTAAATGGGTGTAAGCTACGTCCGGGTGTACTTGTACACTCTTTTCTTGGTCGTCAGATTGCCACGGGTTTATATTTCTGGGGGACACAAACATCCAGTTAGAACCCGTACTCAAGCATAAATGTCAATAAAACTGGGTATGCAGGTCAAACGCCACCTTCACTGTTACTAATGGGTAATCTGCAGACATCTACTCATAAATAATTGGTGCAAGTATCTAATCATGCTTTCCATGGAGACATCTACTCTATTGTGTTTTGTAAGTCATCATTTGTTCAGCCTCACATTTATGTGTACCAATACTAATCACTGCGACTATCTTGCCAATCGTGTGAGTGAGTTATTGTTGCTTCCATCTAATCGTCGCGCCCAAATGGTACCTCAAAGTATCGTAATGTACCATCTCCTCGCGGTATATTAACAAACAGCCAGTTCCCATATCTATTTAGTTCGTAAGCAATATATGGGGATCCCTACTTCTTCCTTTATACATTCGTCCACTCACCTCGTCGGCCTGCTGATCCCGATATATTCAGCCTCAGAGTGTGGACGAAAAACCACGTCTTTAATACGCACCGCGCGACGCTTTCGCGCATGCGTAGTGGTTTATAAGTTAGTTGAAGTACGCAGCGGCCATATTGTGTAGGTTGTTATATGCATGCCGAGATGAATCCCTTTTATTCCGTTTATTAATGTTAGGAGGGGTTCAAATAGGACAAGAATGCCGGTATTGCTTAAAGAAAAGAGATTTTGATCATACGATGGTTGGAAGCAAAAAAAAAAAAAAAGAATTTTTGGAAACAGATACCCAGATGCATGTTGCTCTATTGACAATTTGGTCCATTAGTGATTAACGGCTAAGGCCTTATATGATAAATCTTGAGAAATTTAGACAATCGAGGTTCTAGACTGCAGACTACCAGGTCACTACCTTATGCCATTCAATGTAATCGTTCAATCCCTGTTGGTGCACTTTCTCCTGGTAGATCCAACGTGCCTCTTTCGTAGTCAGTCTTGCTTCCATATTGTACAGGTCTCCCACCAACCTTTCCAGCACGACCCAACGCAAATCTTTTGGACTATGTTTCGCCATTCTGAAGTGTTGTACCAATTTCGTGGTTAATTTACCCACTCGTATAGTACTGAGATGCTCCTGCACCCTGATCTTAACTTTGCGTGTGGTGAGGCCAATGTAATGAAGGCCACAAGGTCATGTGAGTCTGTAGATGACATTGCAAGTGTTGCAATTACTAAACATGTTAAGGTACCATGTTTTGCTTCCCAACAGCATGACACTTTTAGTCGGTATTGTAAGCTCACACACTGTGCACCCCCCACATTGATAATGCCCCGAAGGAATCCCTGTGTCTTTGATCTCTGGTTTATGTCGAGAATGAACCAACCAGTCTCGCAGGTTGGTTGATCGCTTAAAAGCGAAGCGGGGTTGAGGCATAATCATAGTAGGGGTGTTCAGAAGGGACCAATGTTTTCTAATAACTTGTCTGATTTTTGTAGACAAGGGTCCAAAAGTGGTAACCACGGGGATACAGTCCCCCTTGATCTTAGGTGTTCTGTAATGCAGCTCGGGGAGTATTCAAGGCTCTTTTTTTGGCTTGTTTAATGACCTGTCTAGGATATGCTCGCTCTTCCAATTTACGGGACAAGGCCACTGCTTGTTCCACAAAGCCCTCAGTGGAGGAACAATTCCTGCGGTATCGCAAGAATTGCCCTACAGGCAAATTATCCCTGAGGGCCCTGGGGTGATAAGATCTATAGTGTAAAAGTGAGTTCTTATCTGTGGGTTTCTGGTGGACATTAGTGGCTAGTTTGAAATCCGCCGCCTTAATGTCCAAATCCAGGTAAGTTGCTGTTGTTCTACTTATAGTCCAAGTAAACTTGAGACACTCATCAAGGTTATTCAACCAATTCAGGAACCTGTCAAGATCAGTTTCAGAGCCTGTCCAGATGCATAACACATCATCGATATATCTCTTCCAGAGAGCAATATTCTCTTGGAAGAGATTGGTGGTATGATAGATGTGGTTGGCCTCAAACTGGCCCACATAAATGCATGCTAGACTGGGGGCGAAGGTAGCCCCCATTGAAGTCCCGGACACCTGCAAATACAGTTGGTCCTTATAGGCAAATCAATTTTGAGTTAAAGCTAACTCAATGCATTGTAGGACAAACGTTTGAGGGACATCATAGAACCATTCGCACTCCCCCAGGGCGCGAGCTGCTGCCACCAGTGTTGCTTCCTGGGGGATGCTGGTGTACAATGATTCTATGTCAATCGTGACTAAAAACTGATGTTAAGGGTCATACACAATGTCATCGAGAATTCTTAAAACATCTGTGGTGTCTTGCACATAAGAGGGCTGCGTGATAACGCATTCCCTCAAGAAAAAATCAGAATATTGAGACAATGGTTCCAGGACTGATTGAATCCCCGATACTATGGGGCGTCCCGGTGGGGGCCTCTGCACTTTATGTATTTTTGGAACGATATAGAAGGCAGGTACCCTGGGTTTGTCATTAATCAAGAAATCTGCTTCTTTGACCGTGAGCCATTTTTTCTCCTTAGCCTCTGTGACCATGTTGTTAATGGTCATCTGTAAGTTTTTAGTGGGGTCTCTCATCAGAGGTCTATAATTGTGCCGAACATCTAGTAATCTGGCCACCTCAGTTTCATAGTTTATGGTATTTAATACCACCACCGCACCGCCCTTATCGGCCGGTTTGATGGTGATCTCACGATTCTGCTGGAGAGAATGTACAGCTTGCCAGTCAGCCTGTGTCATATTGCTGCGACTAAAACCCTGCTGTTGTTCTTCCAGGTTAACAATGTCTTGTATTACCTTTTGTTCAAACACTTGGACCTCGGGGCCAATGGTGTTGTTGGGGGGACAAACTTGTGAGGGGCGACGCAGATTGGTAGAGAATATTGAAGGAGCATCTAATTCCTTCCCTTCAAAGAATTTTTTCAATTTTATTTTTCTCATCAATCCATGTAATTCCCCACGCAGCTTGAAGCTGACAGGAGCTGGCTCACAAGAAGGTTTTGTTTTGGATTGACAACATGGCAGTTGTGAACATTGTGAACAGACAGTCCGCAAGGGACGAGGAAATATTGAAACTGTTATGAGTTTTCGTGTTGGAATGCCTTCGACATGATATTGCATTTAGGGCATTGCACGTACCTGGTGTGGACAATGACATAGCTGATGCTTTGTCTCGTTCACAGTGGGGGAGATTCCGTGTGCTGGCAAAGGAGGCGGACAGGACACCAACGCCAATGTCCGCGCATCTGTGGTACGTAGGCAACATAGGATGTTACAGTTGGTGGTAGGCTCGTTGTTGGCATCCACGTGGTCAGCATATCAACTGTCCTGGAAGGAGTTCTTGGCATCAGGGGCGTAGAGGCGCTCGAACTATTGGCGACAGTCAGAGGATGTCATTCAGTTTATCTTAGATATCATTGATCGGGGTCTTTCAAGGGTTACCATCGCCGGGAAGTTGGCGGCCATAGCATTTATGGGGAAGCTTTTATGGGGCTATTCCCCGTCGGCAGTTGAAGTGGGGAGGAGGATGCTAGAGGGTTGGGCCAGGGAGAGGAGGGTTCAGAGCCCTTTATCTTGGCGAACTTTATCCAGGTTGCTCGAGGCTTTACCAGCGGTATGCAGAGATGGTTTTGAGACATGTTTGTTCTCCCCGCTGAAGGTGTGGATGTTTTTTGGGGCATTTTGAGTATCCGAATTGCTGGGCAACAGGGGAGGGGGGGGTGTACGTTGGCGGGATGTGACACCTTTGGAGTCCGGTATCCATATTTGGTTGGGTAGATCTAAAACAGATCAGAGGGGGAGGGGGAAAGGGGTCAAGTTGGAAGCACCAGTGGTTTGGAGGGGGCTTGTTACGGGACCCATTCATTTCAAATCGGGGCAGCAACAGAAGCGAGTAATCGGGGTTGGTCCAGGGGCGATATAATGCGGCTGGGGCGTTGGTCCTCTGAATGCTTTCAACGCTATGTTAGATGGGATGTGGGGGAGGCACATGCGTCATCCCCCTCTTTGTGAGGCTCATTCTGTGTTCTCTCATTTCAGGTTCAGTGGGCGGCCCTCAAGCGGAAGAACTTTCCATATGGATAGTGGGACATTCCTTTGTAAAATGGGCTCACGTACAGGCGTGCCATAGTTATTTTAATGAACGTTTGTTTCGAATTGTCTTGCATGGGAAGTGGGGGATGCTCTGAAGGGGACTCATTCCTTGCTTAAACAGGTGGATGTCAGGGGGCAGGTGCCCCAATGTTTGGCTAATACATTTGGGTGAAAATGATTTGTGTAGGGACAAGGGAATTGTCTTGATGAGGGCAATGAAGAGGGATTTCACACAGCTGAAGGAGCAGTAGTCTGGTTGCCAAGTGGCTGTGGACAGAGTTTGTGCCTAGGAGGGTGTGGAGGGGTACTGTGAACGCTAAGGCCATTGACAAGGCTCGACGTAAGGTCAACACGGAGATGTCTAGGTTTTGTAGAGGTGTGGGTTTTGGCAGAGTGAGTCACAAGGATATACGTTTTAAATCTCTGGAATTTTTCAGAGATGACGGGGTGCATTGGTCCAGGATGGTCATGGACCTTTATTTATTGGAAATTAGGGAGGTTCTGTCTAGGTGTCTAAACGTCCAGAAGCATTCAGCATAGAGAGGCTCATGGCTGCCTATTTGGGGGGCAAAAAGGTGGGGCGGGCAGCCCCCACCCCCTTCACTTTCTGGGTGGTGGGGGTTATTGGAAGTTTGCCAGGGTTGGCAGAGGTTTTTGGGCATTGTTGTGGTTGGGTTATCGACAGGAAAAGGGTAGGCAGGTTATGTTAAGTTCAGTTAGACACGTTGGGTGATTTACAGTTGTAAAAGAGGCAGGCAGGGGAGGTTGTTTAAGGGAAGTGTTGATTTAAGGGGGTTATCGTTTATTGCAATGCTTTGTAATGTTTTGTATTGTGTTGTAATATTGTAATGTATGGGTGGGGGCGGGTTCAAATAAATTTTAGGGGCGGGGTCAGGTATGCGGTTGTATTAGTGAAGTTTATAGTTTTGTGAGGCGGTTGCCAGGGATGTTTAATTGTTATGTGCACCTGTTTCAATAAAGCAGCCTTTTGCACACCATTTTCTGGTTTGTGGTCTGCTCCCCCCCCCCTCCCTCCCAAGGGGGGTTTACGGGGTTAGCTGACCGCAGGGAGGTCTCCCCTACGGGCGGTTTGGGAGGGACGGGGGCTGGATTCAGACCGGACATTTTGTTTTGGGCTTGTTATTTATGTAGCCCAAACGGAGCCCAAGCATAAATGCTTTGGGCTGCTGCTCCCAGCCACCATTTTAGGTTTGGTGACCTGGTGGATGGGAGCATTTGTCGTAGTTAGTTTTTGCCCTCCCTCCCACCCTATATATTTTGTGGTTTCTGGGGTTCAGGTTTTTGTTTTTTCCATTTTTGGGGCAGCTTTATTTTTGGGAGAGGTGTGCAAGGGTTTGACCATGTATTGTCGCTTGGAACAGGTTCTGTGCGGGGGTTCTTGGAAGTTTGCCAAGGTTGACAGAGGTTTTTGGGCATTGTTGAGGTTGAGTTATCGACAGGAAAAGGGTAGGCAGGTTACTTTTAAGTTCAGTTAGACACGTTGGGTGATTTACAGTTGTAAAAGAGGTAGGCAGGGGAGGTTGTTTAAGGGAAGTGTTGATTTAAGGGGGTTATTGTTTATTGCAATGCTTTGTATTGTTTTGTATTGTGTTGTAATTTTGTAATGTATGGGTGGGGGCGGGTTCAAGGAAATTTTAGGGGCGGGGCGGGCTCAGGTGTCAGGTATGCGGTTGTATTAGTGAGGTTTATAGTTTTGTGAGGCGGTTGCCAGGGATGTTTAATTGCTATGTGCACCTGTTTCAATAAAGCGGCCTTTTACACACAATTTTCTGGTTTGTGGTCTGCTCCCCCCCTCTCCCTCTCCCTCCCTTCCAACACGAGCCCCTGGACAGGGTGAGCTCGTTCCTCTTGGCAATTGACGGTACGGTTGCCCATCAGTGACAAGAGATTGAGAGCGTAATCTGTGCCAGCATTCTCCCTCTGAACCTCCGTTCACCCCTCCGCAGCACAGCAGGGAGCAGAGCACCACCAGTCAGCAGGCCCAGGAGTCCAAGCCTGTGATGTGTGTTGAACACGAGTCCCTGGACAGGGCGAGTTTGTTCTTCTTGGCAAGTGACAGTACGATGGCCCATTAGCAACAAGATCAGACTGAGCGAAGCCTGCCAGGCTGCTGTCATTGAGAGAGACGGGGACATGACATGGCTGAATCGTGATGAGAGAGTGAAACCAAGAAAGGGAATACGCTGTAGAGCTATAGAGAGAGAAAGAGTGAAAGGCCAAGAGAGAGGGAGAGAGAGAGCGAGAGAGAGTATTCGTGAGTGAGACAGGGTATATGGGAAAAAAGAGACAAAGCCATGCTTTGCAGAAATCATGAGACGTGTGATTTAGAGAGAAAGCGACAGAGAGAGTAAAAGAAAGTGTATGAGAAAGAGACGAGAGAAAACAAGCAAGAGAGAGGTAAAAAAGAGAAATCTAAAGACACTGAAAGAGAGCTCAAGAAATAGAGAGTGGGCGAGGATGAGAGAGTGCAATTCTAGTTAGTAAGTGAGGTAAAAGGACGGAACAGTTAGACATAATGCCATACACAGATCATGGTACATCAAGTCCCTCAAAGAAAAGAAGTATGAAAGAGACAGGGAGTGAGGGGGAGAGAAAAGGACTAGAAGGTAGAATAAAGACAGTAAGAGAGAGAGAGAGAGGAGACAGAGCCATGGAGTGAGAAAATGAGAATGAGTGAGAGGTAGATGAGAGAATTCATGTCACACACAGATCAGGAAAATCCATATCCCTCATGGAGAGGATGTGAGAGGGCGAGAGAGGCAGTGTGTGTGTGAGAGAGAGATAAAGAGCGAGATGGAGAGAAAGAGAGGATGGAGTGAGAGAAAGACAGAAAGAGTGATGGAGAGAGACATAGTGAGAGCGATCAAAAGAGGGAATAAGAGAGTAACTTATGAAGAGAGAGACAGAGAAATAGATGAGAGAGAGAGAGAGAGAGAGAGAGAGAGAGAGAGAGAGAGAGAGAGAGAGAGAGAGAGGTGATTGAGAATTGGTGGACGAGAGAAAGACAAGAGAATGGTAGGGGCATGCCATATTAAGTAATTTTCTTCACACAGAGAGTGAAAGATAGAGCGAGAGAAAGAGAGGAGATACGGTGTTAGCGAGTGATGTATAGGGGCGGAACATTTAGACATATGCCATACCCATGTCATAATAAGTCAAGTCCTCAAGGAAAAAATAGCCAAAGAGATAGAGAGATAAGCGAGAGAGTGGAAAAAGGAAATTAGGAACTCCCCAATCAAAACCATTTCTGGGACAGGTTTTCCTCCCAATGGGATTGATATCACTCTGACTACTTAGAAAATGGCAGGGATGGGTGTGTGTGTTACAGCTGCCTGTGACAGGGAATGCTGCCTTGAAGCTTGTTCAGTTGGTGGCCACATTCCCCCAGGCCATCCTGTCAGGAGAAGGTCACACCTGCTCTCAGCCAATGCCCTTTTGTTCCCTTTCCTAAGAGCAACTCACACCTCCCAGCAGACTACCAAGTGATAGTTGGAGATTATCTCAGAAAGGGCTAGTAGAGGCTTTAATCAGGAAAATGTCAACTTTCTAAAAGTGTCATTTTCAAAATAGTAATTTAAAACTCAACTTTACCATCAGATTGGATTTTAAATTCCTATTAATTGAGTCTTGTATCATATATCTAGCTATTCCCAAACCAAAATTATACATCACAAGATATTATAATGTAAACCAGTGCTTTTATATTGCAAAGTTAGCCTTGGCACAGTGAAAAATGGATTTGGAGACTTTTCACTGCCAGGACATGTAAAACTTAAGTACAAATGTCCTGCTTTTTAAATACTATGCACCCTACTGTATGGGCACTTAAGGCCTACCTTAGGGGTGAATTATAGGTATTAAAAGGGAAGGTTTAGGCCTGGCAAAGGATTTATTTTACCAGGTCGTATTGCCATGCTAGGCTGTAGCCGCAGGCCTAGAGTCATGTTTTTCCTTTGACACTTTAGTTGTGGCACAATCAGTACTGCAGTCCACTAGTGACATTTAACTTAAAGATCATGGGTACAAAGAGTACCATATACCAATGACTTATAGGTTAATTAAATGTACCAATCAGGTATTAGTCAATTGCACATATACTTACGGGACATAGCACATACACTAGGCAATGGACATTAGCGCCCCAGTGTTCTGAGCCCGTAAACCAGCACTAGAGATCCATCAAAATGTGAGGGTGATCCTGCAAAAAGAGAATTTTACTCACAACTACTATGATATGCTAGGTACCTGTATTCTCACATGACCAATGCCAGATGTATTACGACTTGCAATTTGTGCTCGATTGCGAGTCGCAAATTGCGAGTCGCAATTTCAAATGTACAACAGTGTCTGAGACACTGATTGTGATTCCCAATGGGGACGCAAAAAGCGAGCTCATGAATATTAATGAGTGTTAGCCCTGGCATACTTGGCGTGGTTTCCCCTGACTCTTTTGCTTCTACCTCCTGTATTTTTGACATTGTGATGGATTTCATTTTTCTGGTTTAGATGCTTTGGGCATTTTGCCACTGCTGATCAGTGCCAAAGTGCAAGTGCTCCCTGGTTAAATTATTATTGTGATTGGTTATCCATGATTGGCATATTTGTTTTACCAGTAGGTCCCTAGTAAAGTGCACTGAGTGTGCCAGGGCTGGTGATTCAAACGATACTACTGGGCCTGCAGCACTGATTGTGCCTCCCACATGAGTAGCCTTAAAATGGTGTATCAGGCCTGCCACTGCAGTGCCTGTGCGCAGTTTGTTAACTGCCATGTTGTCCTGGCCAGACTACACACTTGCCTGGCCTGACCCTTCCCTTTTCTTACACTTTGGACACCCCTATGGTAGGCCCAATGTACCCCCATGGGCAGGGTGCAGTGTATGTGAAAGGCAGGACATTTACTAGTGTGGGTAACATGTCCTGATAGCGAAATACTGCCAATTTCGTTTTTCACTATTGAAAGGCTATCTTGCCCATAAGATAACATGGGGAATGCTGTGTAACATGTTTACCTGCATATCTTCCCATAGCAGCAAGCTAGAAAGTTGGAATCTGGTATCCCTGAAATCAGAATTTAATAACACATCTTTTAGTGAAGATGATTTTTAAATTCTAAGTTTGGAAATAGCACTTTTAGAAAGTGGCTATTTTCTTGTTCAACCTTTCTGTGTGCCTCTGCCTGTTTGTGGATTGACTGTCTGGTTTGTGAGTGACAGGGGCTGGGGTGGCTCCAGGAGGCTGGGTGAGTCAGCACTAGGCTGAATAGACCTATCTGCATGTAGAGTGGTGGTAGGAGTAGCACCTGGGTCTGAATAGGGCTGTGTCTGCCTTCCACGCTGCTGGCTCCACCTCCTGCGGTATGTCTGATGGCCCTGGCCCACACTCACAAAGGAAAAAGATGTGCACTGGCAGAGTGCGCCCAGAACTGGTTTGGACTGGGTCTAGGACCCCTCACACATGAAGAACAAAGACTTTTGGGGTATAAATATCTGAGCTGAAACTCCTAGAATTTAGATTAGGAAACACTTCGTTATCAAGAAGGAATCCCTGCCAAAGAAGAACCGCCAGGAAGACTGAGAAAAAGTGCTGCTATTGCTGAGTGTCTGGAAGCTGACCTGCAGTTGCTGTTATTAGTGGGGAGGAGGACTAAGGGACTCACTGCTGTGTGCTGTGTCCCCCTTGCTTGAAAAGGAGCTGTGCTGTGTGCTTTGCCCCCTCTGAAGTCTACCTGTCTCCAAGGGCCTGAGAAGAGCTGGTCTTCTGTTGTAAACTCAGGGACACAACAGTTTACAGAAGAAACCATCTTGTCAGCCCTGAGTGCGTGTTGCAGTGCACTGACTGTGGCCTTGTGAACTTTGCCCTGCCTGCCCTTGTGTTCTCGACTCGGTGTGCTTGTCGGCACACAGCGGGGCTCTACGTGAGGTCTGCCGTGCCTCCAGTGCGAATCCACTGCAGGACTGTCCTGGCGCTCGAGAGTGCGTGCCAGTGCACTACCCGAAACCTTAAACCAGGGGCCGAGATCACCGTCGTCGGCCCGGTCCGAGGAAGGAGAACAGAAGCGTTGTGTGCGGAAAAATCACCGCTGACGGCCGGGAGCCTCGCAAGCACTGTCGCTATTCATCGCTAATGTCAGGGAAAAGCCGCGCTGAGAGTGGATTCAGCGCTGGGTGTCTCCTAGCAACGATGGGCTCGTCAGTTACGGAAGCTGCACTGAGATGCAGGAAGCGGAGTGCCCCAGCGATCAGCTGTTGCAGAATCGCAGGACGGAAGGAGACCACGCACCCAAGTAACTGCTCCGATCAGTTGACGGAGCGGAGTAGTGTTACCGTTGGGGATGGGGAGTGCGAGTCTCCGGGAGAGCGCTCTCGGCCTCCCGCTTCCTAGTGAGAGAGAGGGGCAGCCTGGTGATTGGAGCAAGCGGGAAAGCTTCCTGTTGGTGATACATAATATTACAGTGGGGGCAATATTTAAAGACAGTGCCTTTTTTTTGTCACTGGCGCGCACCCGCACTTTTTAAAAGGGTTATTTTCCAAAGGAAAAAGTGAGCAAGCCCAGGTAGCGCATTCCGTGCTAGGAGTACAGTTATCAATAAGGGGTCCATTTTTAAAGTTTCTACATGCTAGAAAGAAGGGCTCACAGCCACACTGAGACTACCAGTGTTTTATTATTTCCAGTACATTTTATAAGGAGAACATTGCTAAAGGGAACTTTTTCCACTAAAGAACATTTCTAAGAAGAGATTAATTGTGTATGTGATTTTTATGTTGTTTTTGGTCTGCCTAATCTACATAAAGTGAATTATATTTTTATAAATACATTGTGTTGCGTCCATTTACTGTGAGTGTTGGTACAAATACTTTACACATTGCCTTGGGGATAAGCCTGTTTGCTCGTGCCAAGCTACCAAGGGGGTGAGCAGGGGTTATCAACAGTGTGTATCCCCCTTGCCCTGACTAGAAGCAAGGGTCCCTATTTGGACAAAGGTACTTACCTCTGCCAAATAGAGACCCCCAGATTTAACAATGAGGCACTCACAATTTGCGACCCCATTGGGAATGGCTGGCCCTCCCAGGGATGGTGGTTTGCTGGGCTTAGCAGACCTCCATGTCTGGGACTGCTTTTAAATAAAGCAGTTTTTTTTAAGCCAGCCCATTTTGCTTAAACGAAAATGGGATGCATTTTTTTTAAAAAAAGAAACGTTTTCTTTTCATTTTTTAAGGGCAGGTAGTGGTCCCTGGGACCACTGCCTGTTCCTAAAAAATATTCTCCCCTTCCTATTTGCGAATGCATTACCACCCTCTTGAAGAGGGCGGTATATTGCATGTGTTTTGCGACCGCAATTGTGGTCGCAGAACATTCGTACACAGCTTGTGAGTCGCCCCTTCCTAATAGCGAGTCGCAAAACACTATTTTGCGAGTCGCAAATTATTTGTGAGTGTTAGTACATGGCCCAGATGAAAATATCATGCGCAAATGGGTTGCAAATCTGTTCGTGCATGCAATTTCCCGTCGTGCATCTTGCCCCAAGTCTGTTTTCATATTTACTTAATGATTGCATATGGATGGTCAGCCTCACTTGATGTTTGCTGAGGCACAGGTTGAGTTTCCTCCAGCATACAGAAACAACACAAAAATACTTTAAATATATACCACAATGCACTCATATACACTCTACTTATCCACATTTAGACACAGGTACAAAATTCAATAGGGTCACAACTATAGTCATCCTTCACATCAATGTCCATATAGGACACACGAAACACACGCTATTCCATCCTAAGCACTTCCATGGAGTAGCAGACAATCTTTCTAAAAGTGTGCTTCTGCACCACTTCAGTGGTATCATGTGATGAATAAATGCATTTACAATGCAATCCACTTGGGTCGATTCACAAAATTATTTACAGGAACAGAAGTAGCATTAAAAGAGCACTCCTTAACAAACTCTTACATTCTTTTGTTAACTAACTTGAATTGCTCAACTCCCTGATAGAAAAAGTACAAAGAGGGCATGTAAGAAATTGGGTTTTTGATTGAGGGGCGCAAAAATCCCTCTCAAGCAACAACCACACTGCCTATCATGGTGAACCACAAAAGACACTAAATTGCCCTGTGCTTAACTCTCTGGTAGCTTGGCACAAAACGTAAATCACAGGCACTGTGTTAAGTATTTATGCAGCACACAAACATTAATAAAGTGAAAACACAACACCAGGATATCCCACGCTAATTTCAAAATATAGTGTAAAATTTAATAAATAAAATGAGACCAAAATGACAAAAAAATATTTTAGGAGAACCGCAGATATGCAATTTTAAAGGTTTAAGTAAAAATTGCACTAAGAAGAAGAAAGCGCTTACTGTGGGTATCTGATCGCACTAGACCGGGGCAAGGTCATATGTTCAGGCTGACCGCAATGGAGTACAGGCCGGCTACATGGACCGGGTTAGTTTGTTGAAAAAGTTACCTTCTAAAAGACTGGCATGCACAATTCAAAACTTCAGGATTTCGAAGGAGGACTCAACTGATGCCAGACAAGGGTACATGACCTGGAGAAGCACCACTTGGGAATCAGGAACTCAATCTAGCAGAGGCCAGCATAGCTCAAGCAGGTCCAGTGAAAAGTCCAGGCAGGTCCAATTGCAGGCCCATTCAGGGCCAGTTGCAGCAGGTCAAGTGGGCAGTTGCAGGGAGGCCTCTGGAGCTTGTTCTGTCCCTGTAGATCAGAACCGGAGGTCAGCCAACTGACCCTTTGAGTCACTCAGGTTAACCTTGGATTAAGGTCCAATCTCCCATCTCAGAGAGCAGGTAAGGCCTGAAGCAGAAGGGCAGTCATCTGAAGAGAACGGCAGGTCTCAAGCTTCAGAGCAGTCTTTTGGCAGCAGCAGGGCAGTCCTCTGAAGAACAAGGCAGACTTCAAGTAGCAGAGCAGTCCTCTGGAAGCAAAGCAGTCCTTTTTTTGTAATGTCCACAGGTCCAGGAGTGTATGGATGAAAGGCTCAGGAGGTCCAATATTTATACCTGGTACCACCCTTTGAAATGGGGGAATCCTCTGGTTCTGGAATATTCTTTACTTTCCCTTTCTTCCCCTGCCCAGGCTCCAAGATGTCTAGGGAGACAAAAGGCTGGTGTCAAGTTCCTTTGTGAGTGTGCCGTAGGCAGTCCTTTGAAATATAAGTGGGTCTGGGAACAGCTCCGCCCCTCCAATTCTGGAGGGATGGCTCTCTCCTAGCTATACCCAGGTCCTATTGTTCACTATCTGGGCCCAATATGCATTCATGATGGTGGAGCAATTAACAAGCTCAGACAGCTGGAAACTCCACAAATACCTCAGAAGGTTTAGGGCGGCAAAATACCAACTTTCTAAAAGTGGCATTTTCAAAATGGTAATCTAAAATTCGACTTGACCATTAATGAGTATTTTAAAGTACAATTCATTTGAGTCCAAACATGATGTTTCTACCTGCTCTCAACCAAAACTTAGCACTTATTAAATATAATAAGGTAACCCACTGTTGTCCTATGGAAGAGGTAGGCCTTACAGTAGTTAAAAACGAATTAAGGAGTTTTTCACTACCAGGTCTTGTAAAACTTAAAAACACACTTTTTAAATATAAAGCACCATGCCCTATGGGCGGTTTACGGCCTACTTTAGGAATGGCTTATATGTAGGTCTAGTCCTGGAAAAGGGTTTATTTACTAGTTTAATACTAGTATAATACTACATGTGTATATTATATGTGATTTAATGACTTTACAATTTTGGTTTACATCCTGTGACACAAAATATAAGTTTACACTCATAAAATAACCCATTTGTACACTCAGGTTCAACTTAAGTGCTCAAATGAGCCAAAAAGGCCCTGGCGATTTGAGTCTTACGTTGAAAGTGCTCAACAATTAGGCTTGAGCTTCACTGAAGGTAATTTGCATGTGCGTGGGACAATGTTATTGACACCTATGATCTATGATGCATACCTATAAAGTACGACATACGCTGTAGCTTCTCAGTGATGGAGTAAGTTATAAGTCAAGAATGGTCTTAGAAGTTAAACAGTTGGGTTTCTAACAATTTCCTGCATTCACAAGATTGGACTCTGATCAAAGCTACGCAGGAAGGACATTCCATTCTTTAGCTGCAGCAATCATAAATCATGGCCATCAAGCCTGACAATTCTGATTTTGGGAATTGAGACAAGTGATTGAAAATTTGAATGTAATGTCACCTGGGTGGATACCATGAGAATTTATCGGCTAAAAATTTGGGAGTAAGAGAAGATAAAATATCTGAAAAGAATTACAAGAGATTTAAAAACGATTGTTTGAGTTATAGGAAGACAACATAATTGACATTTAACTGGTGTGATATGACTAGTTTTAGAGACCTTGGTAATCAAAGGAGCAGCTGCATTTTGCACTTGCCTCAGATGACAATTATTCTTGGAGCTTCTAGGAAAACAGAGATACCGCAGTCTAATCTAGGTTTTATTAGAATGTTTACACCAGGGATGTGAAGTTAAACATCAATAAAAAGGTAGTACATTTTTCGAAAAAACATGTTTTCATTGCCTAGGCTGCCTGTAGTACGTACAAGATATTTTCTTCTATTTAATTTCCTAGATTGCAAATTGAATTGGGAGGGATGCAAGAGGAGCCCAATAGATTTGGCTAGCATCTACCACCTGATATAACCGAGGCAGATTTTCACACATTGGGGGAATGGGTTTGATATTATTGTCCTTGTACATATAAAAGGGAGAGTCAAGCTTGCGTAGAGCCAGTGCCAGGGGCCTCGTAAAAATAGTAAACAAAACTGAGGACAAGAGAGAGATCAGTGTTACTCTACTTTTAAGTGATTTAGGGTCAGCTCGGGCAGTATGAAGGAATATTGAGTGAAATATATCTGTTAAAGGTAAATAAACTAATCCAACACCATCCTTTTCATCTCTATATTTTGAAGTCTCTTCACCATGATGGTATGGTCAATGCTATCAAAGGCCGTGGATCAGCCATGGCCGTGCAGGTAAGAGGGGTGGGGCCAGGTGAGGGGGGATTTGGTTGATTGTGACTGGGGAAAATTAAATAAATAATTCAGCCTGGGCCGCGGCTGCCGTAGATATGTCCTGCAAGATGAAAACACCTGCATCTAATCTGTCAACCGGGATTCTCACAGCATCTATAGATGACAAAACGACCACCTAGGTGCTTCTCTCTGGTCACAACACGCTTGGTGGTAATCAAGCAGTAAACTATTCTCTACATAGTTATGTGACCAATTACCTTCAAGAAAGAACTAACTATCCAGTAAATCAAAAGTTATTTCTGGGATAGCAAGATTAACGTTTTTGTACCGTCTGGCCTGGGCTGGATTATCTGGCGAAACAGAGGGACAAGTCTGAGATAAAATTTTCAAAAACGTTTTGGATGAAATCTTCTAGAACTGCTCAAAATTGACGTGGTCTTCCAGGGTTTCTACATTATACATTTTCTATGCCCTCCCAAATCCTGGCTAGCTTACTTTCAAAGAATGCTGAGAGCTCATTACAAAGCTCTTATAGTGAAACAAAGTTGGAAGCCAATTCTTGAGGCTACTGTAGTTCATTAATAATTCTAAATAGAGATTAGTAAGGAATTTGCAGTTTTGTGTGGAAAATATGTTTTCTTAGCTTCTTCAATCAGAGTAATATAAATCATTGTTTAAGCCAAATATATACATATTTCTTTCTGGGTTACAGTCCTTCCTTCATTTCCTTTGATGTTGTTGAGTGCGAAGGTGAGAGTTTGCTAGTTTTCTTGTAGATTGCACATCCTCTGGCCCTCAAAGACATCACAGTGCCACCCTTAGCCCCTCAACAGCCTATGTTTTGCTCCTCTGAGGGGGGAAGGAAAGGGAAGAAGTAGAAACTGCAGAGGGGGAGCACTGCCCTGTTTACTCTCTGCTCCTGCTACATTCTCTAGGACAACTAGCACGAGTGATTGCAAGGGCAGTGCAGGAGACACCAAAGGCCCGCTAGAGGAACTCGCTGCTCCCCGTGGGCACCCGTAGTTGATGCTCAGGGGTCGGAGAGAAAGCTCCTCTGATGTCACTGTTTTTGACTGTACGCTCGGATATAGGAATGGAGCTCAAAAAGCGTGGGCACTTTTTACTGTGACAGGCACATTTAATACTGTGCTCTGGATACAAGCGTAGCTGGAAAAAATCATTAGGACCCACATTGCATAACAACCTTTCTATGAGTGTTTGCACGGCCTGATGTATGGCTAAAAGCTCATGCGTGGAGGACCTTATCTGATGTAGGTTAATAACCTAAACTCCTCATGGTGTTCTGTGGCGTTACATCTCTCTACAGTACAACTGTAGCTTCTAACGCTCTCTAAGAACACATCCTCTGAATCCTCATTTTGATGAATCTGACTTATGGGGGAGTTTGCTGCTGTATCATTTTGGGGATTCTGGTTTAGCACCGGCTCTGGGATTCTTTTAAGCATCCGTGTAGCGCATGTTCTGGCTTACTTTAGTTTGCTTATTAAAAGCCTGCGCTCCTTAGAGCTATTAGCCCACTTTTGCTTTTTACGGGACCATACTTTTCTAGGTAGCATACCCCATCCTATCTGCGCTGTATGGTTTGTGTCGGTTGGCGACATGCTCATAGAGGTCTCTGCTACAGACCCACCCCTCGGCCCTTCTGTGTGTTCCTGGTCTTGGTGTGTTGTTGCTCTACCCCCTGATCCCTTCACTTGTACCCCCCTCGGATGGTTTTCTTCTGAAGTTATGTAATGTAGGGTGCGGGTATGGGTGTATGTGATTCAGGCATTATTTGTAAAAATGTATGCATTTTTTTGAGGGGTTCCCTGTACTTTTTACGCTTGAGCCAGCGTAAAAAGCGCATGGATTTTGTCAGCACCGTATGGACCTTATTGCTATATTTATATTTGCGCTTACTTTTATTAAGACCCGGGGCATGATGGTTCTTTAGGGGCCTACGTATATCTAGTCACGAGGGGATACTCCATATGTCGGCCATTGTTGTTTGGAATGTTTGTAGGATCACCCTTTTACACTTGTCAACCATTTGTAGTATCTTTTGCTGCGCCTCCAGCCCTGTACCATCGCCGCTAGCGCACCCCCCTAGTTTTAAAGTGGCGGTGTTCGCCTGGCGTTTTAACTTTCTGACCGCCATCTGTATGTCTTTCACATGTGCCCCTAGTACCTCTTTAGGGTTTACAGAATCATATTGCGGCGGATTAGGGATGAATACAGTGTTTGGTTCTACAACTGCCTGTAACACCCCAGGATCATCTCTCACCCCGTCTGCCACAACAACAATCTGTAACTGAGGGACCGGGGGGATCATAGACATAGGGTCCCACTACAAACAACCCGGGATGGCCATGGACGGGTCCTCACTAAATATGCCCTCCAAACCCTGATTTGTACAGTCGTCCCAACCCGTACTATTATCGAATATGCCCTCCAAATCCTGATTTGACCAGTCGTCCCAACCCGTACTATTATCACCGTATATTGCGGGTGATGATGTGTGGTTTAAACTGACCGAGGGACTAGTTGGGTCGTACGCACTGGGAGGGATGATAGGTGACATAAGGGTTGGGGAGTTTAAATGGCCGTCAAAATAATCTAGGGCCCTATCGGCTAAGGAATTGTCGGTGTTGTTGGAGCGTGAATGTCTAACATCCATATACAGATGCCCATTGTACGCTTTAGAAGGAGGTTCTATCAAGTTTGTCTATCAGCACTGTCAAAGCCTTGAGACATCCGCTGTCACCAATATAAGGGGGTCCTGAGGGTTGAGCATTTTCAGACTCTGAGTTCCTAAGACCCTCAGGCATGATTATAGCCGGTTGAGTCTAGGTTGAGCCCCTCTATAGATGTTGTTAGTTTATTTGAAACTATAGAGGGTTTCAGGGTGTGGGTAGGGGCCAGCGGTGTAAGGGGCTTGATTAAGGGATCTGCTGCTGTTTCCACTTGTAACGCCTGTACCCCCTGCTTCTTCTTCAGATACTTTCTTGAGAGGCAATTCACTTTAGGGGGTTGGGGCTGTACCAGATCTTCTACCACTGCTGTCACAGCCGCTGGCCCATTAGAGATCAGGGTTGTAGAGGGTTCATTCACAGATGTCACAATATTTTTTAATGAAAGAGGCATAGTTTGGGGCTCAGGGACCACAGGTTTCATCTTGAGGTCTAAAGGGCCTGCTTGGGACTCCGGGACCACAGACATCTTCTCGATGTATAAAGGACCTTGTTGGGGTTCCTGATCCCTCTGCTTCTTGTTAAGGGTGGATTTGTTTGAGAGTGGGCGCCCTTTTGAGGCCTGGAGTGGGTTCAGATACGCAACAGCGCTTTTACACCGAACAGGCATTACATTGTCTGGGTTTGTAAGCACATCTCCGTCGTTTTCCCCCACCCTTTGTAGAATAGACATTCCTGTAGGAGTGTTCAACATTTTGGCAGAGGGCTTGATTTGGCATTTCACATCAGTGTCTGTTCTCTGTTGTATGTGCGTGTAGTATGTGCAGAGCTTGTCCTGGCGCACACGCCTACTCACACCTTTCAATGCAGGCTCTTCATTCTGAACTGTCTTTGTTATGTCCATTAATGGTTTCGCAGACTTCCTGACCTTACACAAATCGTTTCCAAGGTTCTTTTGAACGGCTCCTAGAATGTAAGATAAAAATATAAATATATTAGAAAAAATAAAGAACATGTATAAGATGTTTACACTACCCACAGACATCCCAGCACATTAATTTCTACACGCCCCCTTTATACAAGCCCTACTACACGGCGATGCCCCCTTCTACTGGAGAGAATAAAATACAGAGAGTTCTTTTTTTCGCACCCTTTTGTAAAACACACCTTTTAGAGGTCTTTTGTCAGCTCCTTTCTTTGTCACCGGTCCATTTTCAGATGTTGAAGATTTCCTTTTTAGCTGTTTTTCTTTTGTAGGCTGTGCAGTGTCTACTGAGACAATGGTGTTCAAAACCTACTCAGAACTACGCAACTCTAAATACATATACCTGCTTGCAGGGCTAGCATTTCTGCGTTGGTGATGGTTATTTCCGGTAAGTCTTGTGTTTAGTTTAGGGTTAGATAAAAAAAAGGGCTGCTTAAAACTACACCTCATAAACGCCGCATTACAGTTTGTTACATACACCTTAGAAAACGCCAATCATAAATCCAAAATTGAAAACAGCCTTGCCTTGACATTTATTTTTTTATGAGAACCTCTGATTCCTCCCCACAAGCCCCACCATATCTACACCCATAACCTATACACATATCTATGTAATGGTTGTGCAAGCGGCTGTTGGGGACCTTTTAATAATTCGCTGCTTTATATTAGACTTTTCACTTATAAACTGCAAGTAACAAAAGTATAGCGCCTAGGAGAAAAACCTGTCACAATTCGACCCTAAATACATTATGCGCAGCATGGTCTACACTATATACACACTCTGGGTTGCATTTAAAAGGGCTACCTGTGTAGAGAAAAAGCACGCATTTTAAAAAGGGCTATCTGGGGGAGCGCATAAATATGCATGCATTTTTTTTTTTTTTTTTTTTAAAGGGCTGACTGGGGCGTGCAAAAACATGAGGAAAACCCCTGTGCCACAACACTTAATCTACCTTTGCCTACCTAAAATGAATGTGCGTTTGTGTAACGTAACAGTGGGTCGGAGGAAACTGGGCCCCAGCCCCCCAGAGCAGCGCTTTCCACACGCTTGCTCTGGGGTTGGGGCCATATATATATTTTTTTGTTTCTGGGGCATCGATCCCCAATGCCTCCAAAGCCGCGCCTGCACATTACCCCGGAGCCCCGCACTTGGCCAGCGGGCTCCGGGTCTTTATTTTTAAATTCGGGGCCGCGAGCCCCAACCACCGCAGCGCAACACAATTCCCCAGAGCGCCGCACTTGGTCAGCGGGCTACGGGGACTTCATTTTAAAAAAAATATCGGGGCCGCGAGCCCCAACTCCCCACAGCACCTGCACATTACCCCCGGAGCCCCGCACTTGGGCAGTGGGCTCCGGGGACTTCATTTAAAAAAAAATATCAGGGCCGCGAGCCCCACACAGCCTCAGAAAACCCAGAGCCCCGCACTTGGGCAGCAGGCGCAGGGTATTTATTTATTAATACGGGGACATGAGTCCCACACGCACAAGCTACCCTGAGCTCCACACAGAGCACAGCGGGCTCCGGGAGCTTACATTTTGCAAAAAGGGGCCTATCACACCACACTGCAACCCAAGGTCTCAGGATACCCCAACAACAGCCTCACAGGCGACCCGGAGCGCAGCATGGAGCACACCTGGCTCCGGGGGCTTCAATTTAAAAAAAAGAAATCTGCAGCCAATCCCCAGAGCACCGATAGTGGTCAGCGTGCTCTGGGGCCTTTTATTTTGATTTAAATGGGCCAACAACATGTCGCACATAGCCCAGAGCCCTCACGGACCTCAGAGGGCTCTGGGAAGGCATCATCATATTCGGGGGGACTCTGCCACACACAAGGACATGCCACAAACAACCCAAGGCCCGCAAGTAACCCCAATGGCTCTGGGACCTCCCTCGACCGCTTTGGGCCTCTGACCCCACACAGGACTAGCGCACACAGGCCCCCAGGGCAGGGGCGCTCTAGGCTCATGGTGGCCCTGTGCAGGGAGCGCAGGTAGGGGGCCCCGGAAGAGGGGGTCCGGGCGGGGCGGAGCTCAGGAAGGTGTTTTAATAAAACGTCCAGAAAAGGCGTTAGATGACCAGTAACATGGCAACAGAAAAACAACGTTTACTTTTTGAGTGCTCATCACTTGGATACTTTATTTTAGAATCTGGGTCTCTGGAGGGACCCCTTTCAACAAGAAAAACACGTTGCGCGTCCGTAAGAGAGTTCGGCCACAAAGTAGGATCCCTCCAATCACATAAATCATATTCAGAACACGGGTCTGTAACATGGTCTTGCTCTTTGGCTTCCTTTTCAATACCAGCATCATCCGTCTGTAAACTCTGAACCTCCTTCAGAATGCCAGATGTTGATGGACCGATGAATGATGTTTCAGTTTCTCTGTCTGAGGGTCTTTTGTAATAATCTTCATCCTGAGTTGGTAATTGCTGCATGTTTGTATCAATTTCAGAGTCACCTTGTTCATTTTCATTGGTCTGCTCATGAGTATCATTCTGCTCATGGATATCATCATTTTTTTGTTCTTCTTTATGGTCGTCAGCGCCTGTTTTACCTAGTGCATCAGCAGTACTCTGGCCAGAGGATTCTCCATCTTTAGGTTTCCCTTGGGTGATAAAGTTCAGGATTGCTCCTTCCTGTGACACTACGAAAGCCTGCTGCGCCACCTTTCTCTTTCGTTTCAAATAACCAGATTTGTGTACTCAATCAAATAGTCTTTATTCGGGTATTAAAAAAATATCCATAAAAGATACACATCATAAAACAGTCTTATTTTTGTTAAAAACTTAAATCATTATACACAATACACGTAAAATCAGTAATGATAAAACCCCGATATACATAGTAATTAAAAACGGGACAATCAAATACTATAATCCATTATGTACAACTTTCTCACAGTAATTAGTATAGACTGAATCTGGGTACAAACTTTTTAATCCTATAAACTTGGGAGCGACCCTCATAGTTAGTCCTCTCCTCTAGTGTTTCTTAGTTTAACAGCCAATCGCAGGAAGTGTACAGTGCTAAATAAAACAAAGGGGTCGGCGGAGAGTTTAAGAAATAAAAGAGCCACTTTAGCCTGTCTGATTTTGGAGCGTCTTAAAATAGTTTTTAGGAACCGGGACCTTGGGTATGCAGAAAAGGGGCAGATTAGGACGAAATGAAGGGTATCTTGCGGAGATCTTAGATCGCAGCCGCAACACCCTTTTGTGCTTGCATCGCTTGCAAAACCAGCTAGGACTGACAGAATGTGGTGCAAAAGATTTAGCCTGAATCTAGTCATCAGGAATCTATCCTGTCCATTGTGTATATTGGACAGGTAAAATTCCATGCCCAGACAAGATTTTGTGAGCTGGTATTGTCTTACAGTGCTTTTCTGCCCTTCCCTTTCCTCTCTAACCCCGGATGAATACCGTAGGAAGTCTGCCTTTATGACGCCCTTGTCTCTCTGGGCTAATGTAGAGGGATCATTGAAAAATTTGGCATGACCCAATCTATTTAGTGTGTCCCTTACAAATTTGAGCCAGGGTATTTGCAGCCCCTTGTCCCCCCTCATACAGTCCTCCAAGATTTGTCTACTTAGACTTGCCTCTGGATTTGTCCATATTTTAACCCAACAAATAATCGGTTTGAGGCAAGCCCTCTCGCTAAGGTAGGAGATACCCAGCTCCTCATGGACTATAAAAGAAGGTGTACTTTGAGGCACTTGCAGGAGTCTCCTTAAAAACTTGTTTTCCTCCAATTGAATTTTTTCCCCGTCTGTGAAGCCCCACACCTCACTTCCATACAGGGTTTTGGCGCAACAGACAGAGCCATATAGATGCACTATTTCATTAGGTGACCAGCGGCCAAGTCTGCGTGCATAATTCATAATTGACCCCACCGCACTAGGGTGTTGGCTACATTTATGTCTTATGAGGGATTTAAAATTGAGGTCTTTATCAAATAGGATCCCCAGGTAGTTAAAGAATTTAACCTTCTCAAGTTTATGTGTTCCTATAGTAAAGACACAATTCTTGGATGGGGTTTTACCCGCTTCCATGATGTACGACTTTGAGAGGTTAGGTACTAGATCAAGATCTGCCATGAAACTGACAAATCCGCTAATGAGGGCCTGCAAACTCCTTCCCGTACGCGCCAAGAGGACCGCGTCGTCTGCATATAGGAGGACAGGTATACTTCTCCTCCCAATGCAGGGACAGTCTGCCTCCAAGGCTCCAAGCGCCTTGTCGAGCCCATTGATATAAAGCGAGAACAGGAAGGGCGCAAGGATGCATCCTTGGCTTACCCCACCACGACACTGGAAGTCCTCTGTGACGTCTCCCTCGTCAGTAAATCTAACCCATGCCGTGGTGTTTTGATGAAGCATTCGTAAAACGTGGATCAGTCCTGTGTCCACGCCCATGGTTCCCAAAATTTCCCACAGCTTTCTTCTGTTCACACAGTCAAATGCTGCTGAGAGGTCCATAAATGCCAAATAGACTGTGCCTTCCCTGGCCATAGTATACTTTGCCACCAGGTGATAAAGGTTAAGGCATTGGTCAATTGCGGAACGCCCATTTCGGAAACCATACTGAACATCCGTGAAGATGTTGTTTTCATCGGCCCAGACCATTAAGCGATTTAAAATGACTCTCCCCAAGACTTTCGCCGTAACATCTATAAGGGATATTGGGCGATAACATTGTGGTTAATTTCTGTTGCCCTTCTTAAATATAGGCACAATGACGGCCGTGGACCAGGATCTGGGCATACCTACTTCGAAGGCTGTGTTGAACACCCTAGTTAGTATAGGGGCCCAGAGGTCTGCCTGGCTTTTAAATAAATCGGGAGGTATCCCGTCGGGCCCTGGTGCCTTTCTCATTACCAGACCATCGATACCCAATTTGACCTCAGCTACCATGATGGGTGTCCAATCGCTGATAGAGAGTCCTAAAATTGGGGTTGACTGCTCCTCAAATTTCCCACGATTGTACAGACTGGTGAAGTGCGCCACCCACGCCTCTGGCAGAATGTGAGACGCCACTTGGGGTTTATTTGGGGGTTGGAAACACGGGGCATTTATTACCCTCCAGAAACTGCTCATGTCTCTAAGCTCTGCAGCCTCTCTTAGAGAGTCCCAAGCCTCGAGTTGTAAGGAGGTTTTCCGCAACTTGGTCGCTTTTTTGTAGCGAATCCTACAGGCAGCAATCTTTCCACTGTCCTTTGGGACTGTTGTTAGTGCCGTCTTCAGGTCCCTATGAGCCCTTGAACAGTTCTTGTCGAACCATCTGGGGCAGAAATCTGCCTGAGTCTTTGGTTTACTCCTTAAAAGGCTATCTATGTGCTGAGCAGTGCCCTCGAATGCTGCAATCAAATCCGTCCCCTCTACATTTAGATCTAAACACCTCCAAGTGTGGTTATCAGCGTTGGCGAGGAGAACTCTATGGAGTTCCTCTCCATCAATGCTGCTCCATTTAAATCTCCTCCCCTGATCCTTTGCCTTATATTCGCCCACAGTGGTCTTTTTGACCACTTTGGTACAGATCGTGTCCACCAGTGACAGTGCCAGGGGGTTGTGGTCACTGAACACACTGGGCACTATCTTAAAGTCGCCTACCCTACTTTCTAAGACATTGTATATGAAGATGTAATCAATAATTGAGTTGTTGCCTCTTCCCTTGAAGGAAGGAGTTATAGTGTTAGGCATCCCACACCCAATCCTATCCATCGTGTGGGTTAAAGCAAACTTGCTCAGAATTGTACTCAGCGCCAGACCCTCTCTAGAATGCTCCGGACCACCTTCAAATTTCAGGTAGGGGCACTGATGACAATTAAAGTCCCCCATAAGGATTAACTGGGTGCCTGCATCCCTTGTGTCTTGTAGGCTGACCAGCCTCTCCTCCAGCTCAGCCAAATTCGACAGAGATTGTCCCGCATTATAAAAATTTATAAAAATGAGCTTTAAGCCCTTTGTTATGTATCTTACGCCCTGGAGACAGCATGAATCCCACCCCAGGTCTACCCACCTTCCTTGCAATGCCAGTGCCACATACATAATTAGTCCGCCCTTGGAGCGGCCCATAGGTGATTTCCGGGCCGGGACAAAGAACAATTTGTATTCTTCGAGAAATAACGCGTCACTGCTTGTTTCCCATGTTTCCTGGAGACAAATGACATGGTGTTTTTTGATGAAATCTAGCCAGTCTAAATTTTGAATCTTGGCTACAAGCCCTGCAATGTTCCAGGAAATCAGCCTCAGTTCTTTATAGTTTGAGTCTAGGCCCCTAATCGCTCCTGGCAGCTTTTTGGGGGGAGGGCACGTATTTGGGCAATTTACTAGTGGTGGCATGATTTCTACTTCCCTCTCCGGCCCTGATATGATACCGGCCGCTAAATCCAGGTCAAGTGCCCCTAGTTCCAGATCATGTACGCCTAGTGGGTGAATATCTCCAATAATGCGGTGGGTGTCTCGTTCTGTCTCAGTCTCCCCACTCCCTGTTTTCATCAGTCAGTCTTGTTCGTCCAGGGCAGAGGTACTATAGAGAGGGGCAAATCTGTTTGTTTCATTGCTGAGGACATCCTCCCTCCTTTTCTTGACGACCCCAGGCCCCTGCCATCTCTGCCCAAATTCTGTGGCACTATTCCTGTAAAAGAAATGCAGGGGTAGCATCCTGATACAGGACCCATTTCCTCCCTCCTCATGGCGATTATCAAGCAGATCTCTTACTAACTCGGGGTGCCTGAAGTTAACAATGACACAGTCGCCTGCAAATTTTTTCTCACTGTTTCCAATCCAAGCCACCCTCCTGGCCATAAGAATATGCCTATGCTGCAATCTCCTGACAGATGTGTTATTATGTAGCCAGTGCGAGGCTTTATTGATCAGTGTGCTGGTCATTTCTTCACTATCTTTATTGAAACCAGGCACGCCTACTAGCACAATCGAATAGGGGCTAGATGCGGGGGTAAATCCAATGTCTGAAGACCTGGAGTACTCTGGGCACAGACATTACTATTATTCTTGTGAGCATTGTCGGGCTGTTTTTGTCCCCGACAAACGTCCTTAGGGTCAGGAAGAATCCGCGTGTTGCCCTGGGCCTTACAGCACAGGATCCCATTACTTGTATTTGCTTGGTCCCCGTGTATTTCCCTGTGGTCTCTGTGCCCGGGGTCAGTATTAGTGGCGGCCTTATTCCCACGATCAGCCACTACTGGCTCCTCCTCCCTCCTCTGTGAATTAGTCCCGGATGGCTGTCCCCTAACCGGGTCTACCAGCCTACTTAATTTCCCAACCAAATTAGAAATTGCTGTCATTACTGGGCCTAAATGTTGGAGTAAAAGCTGTTCCATTTTTCCCCCAAATGCTGTAGTAATTTCGTGCAGCCCTACCGCCCCATTTGTAATTTGACAGGATGGGCATACTCTGCTCTCAGGGTTCGTATTTACTCCTTTACTAGGCTTTGATGGCCCTCTATGGCTGGGCTTACTGGGACGAGTTACTAAAAGCGTCCCCCCTCTATCCAGGGGCCCTGTCAATAATTGGGATCTTTTGGAGCGTGTAACAACTTCACTGATGGGGGTCTGAGTGAGGTCTATATTAGGCGCTGATCGTTGAGCGCCCCCCTTAAGTCTTCTCCTCCCAGTGTGTTATTTACAGTAACCAGCTGAGTGTCACTAGTGCCGGACATTTGCTTCGAAATGTCTTTAGTGGTGAGGTCTGTTACAATTGGGCCTAGTGTGTCTGGGTCCCCCTGTGAACTACACTCTGCCACTGTTAATATGTCGGTAGAATCAGGCTGAGTTGAATGGACTTGTTTAGCTTGAGTTAGAGGGGCTCTACCACCAGGCGTAGGGCAAAAAGCTATATTGCCCAAGGAGGACCGTTTCTTAGCTATTAGAGAATCCAGTGAGAGCCGCTGCTCAGTCAACTGGATCTCATGGGCTAGCAGTGACTCAGCTCGTATGATAAAGGCGTCAAGGGTACCCTTTACCCCTCCCTCCACCCTGGATTGATGGTTCTTTGACTTGACCATGATCGGAAATTTATTTATTTATTTATTTATTTATTTATTTATTTATTTTCTATTTTTTAACACTACCCCACTTTTTTTTTATAATGCAGCGGGATTAGGGGGTAATATGCCTAGTGAGAACAATATTCACACTAATACCACTTTATGGACACCTCAGACCCACAATTGACGACTGTTGGTGGAGACAATTTTAAAACAACGAATACCATGCATATCACTATGAAAGAAAAAAATAAAGAAAAAATAAAATAATAGACCTGGATAGCAGGGCAGGTTACAAGAGTCTCGGAGTCCAATATATGAGGCCAGGGGCACTTCCACGCAAACGGCTCCTAGCGCAGAAGCAAGGGACAGGGCCCGGCCCAGCCTCCTGTGGCCTCGGATGGCCACAGACGGCCCGCCCTTTGCCCGGGCTTAGCCCGGCGCTGCCCGCGCGCGGTCCCGCGACGCGGGGGTGGAGTTATTTTTAAAGCGCCTCCGGCCGCGAAATGCAGTGTGTCTGCTTCCGGTGGGCTGCAACGGGGGAGCCTGGGAAGTGTGGTTTACTGCTCCCTCCACACAGCGGTCGCCAATTTCGCCGATGCGACGGCGGGAGGGAGAAGCAATCTGCGGCAAAAGGGATGTGGCAACCCCAGGAGGCCAAAGAGGACGTCAGGTAAGCACAGCAGGTTTATCCTCACAGCAAAAGCGTTCTGATTTGTGTACTCAAATTCTCTTCATTTTGCTTGCAATGCAGTGGGCGAGGCTAGCAGTGGGTAGGGAAAAAAAGAAGACAATCAGCAGTGGCGGCTGCTGAAAGATTTTTATTTTCTTGCAAAAACAACAGTTGATGGACAGAATGCAGAACAATGTCATACATTCACCCCAGTACAGAGATCTGGGCCTAAATCCATCGTTTTTGCTCACCACACCACCCCAGTTCAGACATGGCCATATGCAAATCAGCCTTGACCCTGTGCCTCATGGGAACCGTCCAGCCCGAACTGCCAAGCCATGTCTTCCCTGGACTACACAATGAAGGACCAGCATACCTTAATGAACAAGTGAATTTCCACCAACCTACCAGGAAAATATGTTCCAGAACCATCTCCCTAGCAGCCCCCCAATGCAGCCGCTGATAAAACAGTGGAGGCCGCTACTTCTCCCACCTGGCAGTGAAGACCTAAAAACCCTCCCCCTGCACCTCAGAGCCTCACCATCGCTCCAGCAGTTCAGGAAAGACCACAAGACCTCGCTGTTCAACCAACAAGCAGCATGATCCAGCAGCATGAATCCCACACCGCCTCGAGACCCTTATGTGTGAAGCAGCTGAGCTTTACAAACCCTGACTGATTGATAGTAATTACCCTTCCCACTACATGTATGACACATTATGAGGACTAGCCACATATGGAAGGTTTATTTGAAGAGTGTTATAAAACTATAGGGTAGATCATGTGACTTGGCATACAAGGTCTGTTTTCTCAGTCCACTGAGAGCAGTAGAGCCTGGAGAATAGTTCATGATCTATTTGGGAAGTGACCTTAGTAGGAAGGGAGTAAGCTACCTTGAAATCATGGCACACAGAGACCTGTCTCAGTATGTCACTAACTGATCCTGAAGACAGCCTACAGGTAACCAAAGACTCGTCCACTTTACCACATTGTCAAAAGACAAAATACAATATATTTAATTAAGGTTTCTTGTATAGTGCCATATTCCAGCAACCAGTTCTGCTCGCTTTCAGAGCACCTATTAAACAAGGATTAATTACAGTGAGTCCTAAGGCTATGAAAAGGCACTAGAGGTTCACTGAAGCAAAATTATTGTGCAAGGAACATCCAGTCAGGAGACAACTTTCAAGCAGACGTACGAATCACTAGCACAGCGTACCAACGACCCCATGGGCCGTGGCATAAGCAAGTAAAATGGCATCTTTGGCTGCTGCTCAGGAAGTAAAATATAGAAATTATCAGGGTTCAATGGGCCCCTGAGGGTTTTGGGTCTCAGTACCACTGTACTTGCTGAACCAATGGTAACTATGCCCCTAGTATGGACAGAGAAGGCTGCTTCACCAATTGCAAACTGAGGACTAGTTAAACTAGTTTTCTCTGCTAGTCACATGACAAGCACTGGAATGTAATTAAAGAAATGATCAAGAAGCCAGTCTCCTACCAAGGTCTCTGCAAAAGGTCATTAGATTGAGTTAACATGGGTAGGCACTGCCATTCTATTCCAGGCGTCCATCCATAGGTGCTTGCATTTCATGTCTGCCTCAACACCATATAAACAGACACAACCAAATGGCAAGTACATTCGAACACTCGATGTTTTAAAGGATTTGTGCAGGCAGATCCGCTCATTAGATCACAAGTATCAGCTTCATACTCTGTTTTCATGATTGTTGATAAGTAATTGTAATCATTTTAATGAATCCTTAACATTACGTCTAACACCTCGTACCCTGCTCTCCTCTTCCCCCCAATACGACCGTGCCTCCCAAGTTACACCTCCAAAAATCACCATGCCTCCCCTCAGCCACAAGTAAACACCGCCCCTGCACTCCTGACTCACTCTTTCCTCAACATACAGCGCCGATCTGTACCACTCCCTACCCCTGGCGCACGGTGACCACCTCTCCGACCCGCGCCCTCTCAGAGATGAATCGTGAGGGAGAGGCTCTCTCTCACGATTCATCATGCCCTCCCTTCCCATGACCACCAGAATACCTCCAGCTCGCCACCTCACATGGCTTACCTCAACCCAGACCCAAAGCATACACCATCTACAATAACATCCTCACCCAACCTTCCCCACGCCCCCGGCTCCTCACCCCCATGGGCTGGGATACATTCCTACGCCTGATCTGCCCTCCTCCCCAGGGCTCCCCACACCCTCGTCCAATGGCTCACCTTCCCTCGGGTTCACTCTGCAGTGGCACACGCTGACCTCCTCACTCCCCCTCCTCATGCCCTGACCCTCGGGCTGCTCACCTCGCAGCTGGCACCAAAGGTTGCACACTGGCATGCTAGCCTCTGCAAGGCGGCCTTTCTTGCCCAGGGTCTCTAGGCGCGCCGGTGCATGGCCTCGGCCGGTCTCGGTGCTGCTCGCTGCACGCCGGGCACGGGTGCTGCCACCCCTCCTGCCGCCAGTGATGCGTGGTGCTTCTGTAACCCCTTCGCTGCAGGACTCGCGGGCACTGCGCATGCGCGCGCATGCGAACCTCCGGAGGTGCCAGATCTGGACTATTAAAACAAGCTTGATTCTCCTGGAAAAAAAGTTCTAAAGAAGCACAAGACCTACCAGAAGAGCCCGAAACAAGGCCGACCCCACACAAAAACGAGACTTGGTTAGAAAGGAAAAGAGTATAAGAACAACTATTCAGCGTGCATCACATTGGATTTAGCACGCCTCAGTCGTTCATGCGCCAAATCCCTGCCAGGGGCCGTCACGAATATGTATTGTATCCGATTCCTCGTGGTGGCCCCTGGGGTTTGGTGGCCCTGTGCAGGTGCACAGCTTGCACATGCCTAAGGCCGCCCCTGCCCAGGGACAACTATCGACCATGTGAACAGCCACAACCTGCGCCAGAGACCCTGCAGCACCAGCATAGCCATTGGGTAAGTACACAGTTGTATTTATTTTGACCTGTATACAAAGTCTATTATATAGTGTACTCTGACAACCTTACAGTACCCAACAAACTGTTACATGTCTCTAGGATTTTTGTAAAATATATGATTACCTCTGCACTTAACCTATTTGCACCTCTGTCTTATGCACCTTAAACGCAACCCCCAAATGTATTAAGAAGCATTTAGAAATTACACCACATTTCACCTGAATACCTCCAACCTTATTCACATTAACCATCAGGCCCCCACTCTTTAAATATTATTTAAAGCACTATAAACGCAGTCCTACATTGCGCTAAAACCCTTTTAAAATGCAGCCTTCACCTTAAATGCATTGCCACCAATACTTTAAATAAAAAACCTTAAACATGCAACATTGTGCCAGCCCCCCTATTTTACTTACATCCCATAATGTATAGCAGGCGGCGTCAATCTTTGATAAGTTGTTCTGATCCATTATTCCCTTTAAATTTCTGAGTTGATCCTGTGCAGCAAAACCATCCACGTATGTCGTTCCACCAAGGCGTTTTTGAATAGCTATGTCTGCTGACCCCAAAGTATGCTTTTATACCTGTCCTGGCCTGCTAATTAGGTCACCACCCTTCATGGAGGTGGAGTTTAGAACCAGGTATTGGGGTCCCTGGGTGGGAACATTTTCTGACCAATGTACAGTTTATGCTAGATGCCCCCCTTTAACATCTGTTAATTAAACCTACTGCCTGTCCTGGGAAGAGCTGGGTATTCAGATGTGTTTGTGACTAAATCTCCTGGGAAGATAAGTGGTCTCAAGTTTAGGGACATGCCAGTTGACCAGGGTACATTTTTTAATCAGGGCTTTGTGTGTTTGATACACCCCTTAGCATTATGACATCTGTTAATAAACTACTGTCTGCTGAGGGGAGGGCTGCGTAATCAGCTGTGTTTGGGACTCATTGTCCTGGGAAGGCTGGACCTGGTTGATTAGGTTTTTTCCATCTTCTTGGCTTTGCTCTGCACACATTGAAACATGCCCAGACATCCCCCTCTTACACAAAGCCCATTCTTTGCGCCCTGATAGCCTTACAATGCCCTGCTAGACTAACAATGCTTCAACCCCGGCACAAACCTTGTGCCACACCCCCACACACAGCTCAGCTCCTTTAGGGCTGCAACACATCCATCATGTCCCCAAACTTTTTGCTCACAAGCTGTCACTTTTAAGGACAAAAAGACCCTGGCACTTTTAAGGACAAGCGTTTCATGAACAGCACACTGCCAACCTTGGGGGCGGGGGGATTTGAGGAAGGCCTGCACATTCACAGCACAGCATTCCTAAACACCCTCTGTCACAGCCCTGCCATTACAGTTTTAAAACATGCCCATGAAGACACTTTTGTGTACACATTTTTTCTTTACACAACCTAAAGGCCCTGCTAGCCTAACAACGCCTTCAAGCCCTGCACACACTGTGCCATAAACCAGGTGCTACACCCTGCCACACATCCATCATGTACCCAAACTTTTAGTGCACCAGCTGTCACTTTTGGTGACACACACACCTGTCACTTTTGGGGACACGCATGATGAGTAAAGGTATCCCTACTTTCTACTGGTGCTCATGTACAGTGCTCCAATATCTTCGGGTCGAGTTCGCGCTATATAAAAGATGCAAATAAATAAATAAATAAATAAAAATGCAATAGGTCTCGCCTTTGTTAAAGTTAAAGCAATTTTATTGGGAATGGTATTGTTTTGTATTTATAGTGTATGTTTTGTATCGGTTCAACAGTCACAATTATCACTTCTGCTCGTATTACTTTTTTCAATTAGAAGGCAATGTTTGGATGCAATAACATTCGTCAGTTTCTCCGTCCATCCCCGTGTGACACCCGATCCAGCACGCTTTGGTTTCTTTCTGATCGCGAGTCCGAGATTCTTAAAAGCTTTTCTGTGTACACACCTGAGCTATTCGTAAACTGCAGTAAACAAGAAAAGGGTGGTGCGTGCACACAAAATATTACTACAAGAAAGGAAAGCAGCTGTGAATAGGGCTCGGCTTGCCCATATCTAAGCAGATAAGCCGTCCCCTGCCTGACAGTGCGGGGTTTGAGAGCGAGAGAAGCACACATCTGGGAGAAAACACGAGAAGTCTAGGCAGGGAGGGCACCGGGGAGCACAATTCATGGCCCTGGCTGCGTCTCCGGATGACGGCAGCCTCTCATGGTGACCAGAAGAGAGGGTACTTCACGAGGGGGATGCCGTTTTCGCAAACAGTGGCTCTGCAGGTCAGGGGGCACCATGTGATGGTTGTTTGAGTCTGGATCGCGGTCACGTGGCACCGCGCGAGCCCGCACTCCTCTTCTGTCTTCTGTCTTCTGTCTTCTGTCTTCTGTCTTCTGTCTTCTGTCTTCTGTCTTCTGTCTTCCATCCCAAACCTCCCCACCCTTCCCTCCCACCACAAGGACTGCTACCTCAGACAAAACAAGCAAGCACTAGAAAAAACAAAACATACGTGCTTCGAAATGCAAACAAATAAATCTAAACGAAAGAAGCCTCACGTGCCTCAAGCCTACATGTGCAATCTTTCCCAAAAACAAATCGCCACATGCCCCACATTCCTCGAGGCTAGTGCATCGCACAGACAAAACAAATGGCATATTCCACTTCAATAAATCAGCAGAAGCTGCACGCGCCGATAGAACATGCCACAAGCAAGCACTAGAAAAAAAACATACTTGCTTCGAAATGCAACAAATAACTATAAACAAAAGTGAACGTACACAATACAAGAACGCAAGCCTACACATGCAACCTTTTTAATGTAAAAATTCGCCCCAAAACGCACTAGAAAACGAGAAGTCTGGGCAGGGAGGGCATCGGGGAGCACAATTCATGGCCCTGGCTGCATCTCCGGATGACGGAAGCCTCGCTTGGTGACCGGAATCAATCAATCATAACCTTTGTAAAGTGCACTACTCACCCGTGAGGGTCTCAAGGCGCTGGGGGGTGGTGAATGTTGCTACTGCTCGAAAAGCCAGGTCTTGAGGAGGAGCCTTCTGAAGGTCAGTAGGGCTTGGGTCTGCCGTAGGTGGATGGGGAGGGTGTTCCATGTCTTGGCGGCAAGGTGGGAGAATGATCTGCCTTCGGAGGTCACTCTTCAGATGCGGGGAACTGTGGTAAGGGCGCGGTCGGCAGAACAGAGCTGGTGGGTGGGGGTGTAGAAGCTGAGTCGTCTGTTGAGGTACGCTGGTCTGGTGTTGTGGAGTGCCCTGTGTGCGTGGGTGTGGAGCTTGAAGGTTATCCTCTTGTTGATGGGGAGCCAGTGCAGGTCTCTCAGGTGGGGTGTGATATGGCTGCAGCGAGGGATGCCGAGGATCAGGCGAGCGGAGGCGTTCTGGATGTGTTGAAGCCGTTTCAGGATTTTGGCCGAGGCTCCTGCGTAGAGGACGTTCCCGCAGTCCAGTCTGCTGATGACGAGGGCTTGGGTGACCGTTTTTCTCGTTTCTGTGGGGATCCACTTGTAGATACTGCGGGGCATGCGGAGGGTGTTGAAGCAGGAGGAAGAGACTGCGTTGACCTGCTTTGTCATGGAGAGGGTCGAGTCGAGGATGACCCCTAGGTTGTGTGCATGGTCGGTGGGTGTTGGAGCTGTTCCCAGTGCAGTCAGCCACCAGGATTCATCCCAGGCCTAAGAGGTGGATCCGAGGATGAGGACCTCCATCTTGTCCGAGTTCAGCTTCAGTCGTCTGTTCCTCATCCATTCGACGACAGCCTTCATTCCTTCGTGGAGGTTGGTTTTGGCGGTGTGGGGGTCCTTGGTGAGGGAGAGGATCAGCTAGTTGTCGTCAGCGTAAGAGATGATGTTGAGGTCATGAAGTCGGGCGACGTGGGCGAGCGGTGCCATGTAGATGTTAAACAGCGTTGGGCTGAGGGATGAGCCCTGGGGTACGCCGCAGATGATCTCGATGGCTTCGGAGTGGAAAGGGGGGAACTTCCGAGGGGGATGCTGTTTTTGCAAACAGTGGCTCTGCAGGTCTGGGGGCACATGTGATGGTTGTTTATGAGTCTGGAGCGTGGTCACGTGGCACCGTGCAAGCCCGCCCTCCTCCTCTGTCCTCCGTCCTGCATCCCAAACCTCCCCACCCTTCCTTCCCGCCACAAGGACTGCTACCTCAGCCAAAACAAGCAAGCACTAGAAAAAACAAAACATACGTGCTTCGAAATGCAAACAAATAAATGTAAACGAAAGAAGCCCCAAGAGCCTCAAGCCTACATATGCAATCTTTCCCAAAAACAAATCTACACATGCCCTACGACCCTCAAGGCTAGTGCATCGCACAGACAAAACAAATGGCATATTCCACTTAAATAAATCAGCAGAAGCCGCACACGCCACTAGTGCACGCCACAAGCAAGCACTAGAAAAACAAAACATATGTGCTTCAAAATGAAACAAATAAATGTAAACAAAAGTGAACGTACACCATACAAGAACGCAAGCCTACACATGCAACCTTTGTAATGTAAAAATTCACTACAAAACCTATGTGCCTTCAAATGCGAACAAAAAAGTTAACGTGAACACTCCAAAAACGCATGCAATAGAAAAAGTTAACGTGAACAAGCGAAAGACGCATGCAATATTAAAAGAAAAAAGTGCCGTAACTTAATATAAAACCCACCGTCTCACGCTGCCAGTGAAACATCCAGTACAGGTGGGCGTGGCCTAAAGTGGACAGGGTGGCAACCAGGAGGGACTAAAGACGCTAAGGTGCAATCCAAAAACTGGGTTTAACATAAACAGTGACGACAAACAACGCTCGCCAATTAAAAGTACAGGCGGAGCAGAGACACGAGACACGAATTCGTATTGATTCCAAGAGGCACTTGCATGGCGAGGGCAGCGCATGCGCGCTGCTAACGCCAGGCGAGACCTAAAAACTAAATAGATTACACATTTATGATTAAACTAAAATGGGCAGATTTACATATAAGATCTATGAAGACGTTGGAAGGAGGGAAATGTATACCCTTGCGTCATTGTGCGTAGCAGGTGATACCGGCTCTTCAGAAGGCTCAAGTCTGTCATGTTTAGGGCAGGTCAGACCGCATCACAGGAGAGGCTTCCCCATGTACTGCTCCAGATCCACTTGTGAACTCACATCATTGGCTACAAATGCCTCCAGACACAGCCCCTTCATTACTCTGCTTACTTCAGGATGCTATTGTCAGCCCTCTCATGTTTCCTCGAGGAGGGGAAGTAAAAAATAACTGTGCTCGTGTTTGCTGCTTTGTCTGCTCACAAACAATTCTTGGATGAGTCATCCTTTGCACGCTTGGCTGCTCTGAAGTCAGGCTAGTTCTCTGCATGTGACATTGCATTAGCTTTGTAGATCAGCAGACCTCGCTCTGCACTTCCCCGAGGAAGCTTGCAGTCCCCAGCCTGGGGTCAGCACATTGTGCAACAGGTAGCCTTGGAAACCCCTTCAGAAAGTCCACACCTTCCTTCATCTACAAAGCCATCACGACTGCCACCCCCACTTATCTAACAAGCACAACACATGCGATGGGCTTCAGCAGCCGCAAAACAAACACCAACAAAATGGAGACAAAAAACGTGCAAAAAGGGAAGAGACAAGGAATCAGGCCTTCTCCATTGATGCACCAGGATCAGGAATGACAACACTGAATCCACCCAACCCTGCTCCAATTTAGGAAAGTGCTGAAGACACACATTTTTAAAGAACACTACATCATGACGAATTAACAGGCCACTTTTGCACGCTCCAGCTTGGTTTGTGCTATGCTGTAGCTCATATATATATATATATATTCATATTCACAGAAAAAAACATAGGTTTCAGGGGTGTTATAGTTAGCTGCCCATTTCACTCATACAAAACCATAGAAATTCCTCCGTTATAGTTAGTTCTGCTAACTATAACTCACGCGCCCGCAATGCACTGCTGATGATGTCACATATTGCATCATTCATGACATGGTCAGTGACATCACTGATGACATCACTGATGACATCTCAAATGACATCACTGATGACATCACTGATGACATCATCCACTGAATGTGGTTTAGTTTGAAATTTAAATATGTATTATATATATACCAATCTGTATTGAAGATTGAGTGGATATATAACTGTCTGGATGGAGGATTTAGTAGCTGTCTGACTGTCTTTTTAAGTGAGTAATTAAAAGTGTCTCACTTAATACATGGATTAGTAACTAAACTATGTGAATGTGTGCAGCACTGTCTCTGTTGTTGTATAACATGCTGCCTCAGTTGGTCACTAACTACATGAGTGTGTATATTAGTGATTGATTAGTTGGGTGAGTATTTGTATGGGACACTGAGTTTGTGTGTGGTTGGATGGGGTGTGTGTAACTCTATGCATAGATGTGTGAATGGTTGATTGACTAGGTGTATGGGTTTAATAGTGCATGTGGAAACAGTTGTTTGGGTGACTGAGTGTATTTATTTGTGTGTTGGTGAGCGAATATATGTTTTAGTTGTACATCTTCAACAAAGTAAAAAAATAAAAGGCATTGTATGTGAGAGTTGGTGTATATAAATAAGTTTGTGTAAGAGTCAGTGATTGTGAGAGTAAATATATGAATGAGTGTATAATTGTAATGGTGCTTTTTTAACATATTAACGATGAGTTATTATGTGTTTGAATAAATGAGGTGTCGTTGGATAATTGTGTAAGTGAGTAAATTTAAGTGCGATACATTTTTTTCATGAGTGAGTAGGATGACTGCATAACCGACTAAGATGACTGCTGATGTGTCAATGTCTATATATGTGTATAAGTGCATTTGATAGTGTTCTATTAATTAATGACTGCATGTATAGATGATTCTGTTGTTGAATGGGTAGTTGTGTGTGTAAACTTAGGAATCAGTGAGTGGGTATGTAGTAACTGGTATTGGTGTGTCAATGGTTTCAAATATGGTACTCTGTATTTTACAGTTAGTGATGAAAGGTTATACTAGTGTATGATGTGGTGTATCGGATTGTCAAGTGGATGATGTCATCAGTGATGTCATCAGTGATGTCACTGACCATGTAATGAATGATGCAATATGTGACCTCATCAGCAGTGCATTGCGGGTGCGTGAGTTATAGTTAGCAGAACTAACTATAATGGAGGAATTTCTATGGTTTTGTACGAATGAAATGGGCAGCTAACTATAACACCCCTGAAACCTATGGTTTTTTCTGTGAATTTCTAAGGTTTTTTAAATGCTAATTTCTAACTATAACGTCTCTGAAACCTATGTTTTTTTTCAGTGAATTTCAAAGGTTTTTTAAATGCTAACTTTTAAGTGCGATAGCAGTTATATCTATTTTTTGTACTGATTTTCTACAGTTTTTTTAACTGTTTATTTATAAATATTTTATTCATTAAATAACATTATATATTTTTCTGAAAATTGCAAAAAAAAATTTTTAATTAAAACTGAAATATTGATTAATTTTCTTGTTTTCATTTTTTATTTTAATATATTTATATCATTTTCTTTAAAAAAAAAATCCAATTTTTTTCGCAGCCGTGCACTCAAAGTGTACACATCACGGTGGGTGCGGGCATTCTAGCCGCCATTTTAGAAAAGTCATGAAGGATCCGTGTATGGTGTGCGACGACTGCGTGTTTTTCAGTTACATCATATACATTTAATATCACGTGATATGCGCGATTGGTATGCGACCAGTCTGCGAATCCTGCTCCCGCGCATTCGGGACACATGCGCATTACGGTACGAGATGTTTGCACGCTTGCGGGTCCCGCGTAACATCATATACGTGCTGGGGCGCGCTGGGTGCGCGACTCCCGCAAAAAAAATGTATGTTCCAAAATGATATGTATGTGTCTTTAATATACATATTAAGGCAAGAGATTATGTAAGATATTCATCAAAATAATATATTTGTACTTAACTTATATTATTTTTAAATATATTTTCGCGAAGTCGGGTGCGTGCGTCGTGAATGCAGAAAACCAGGTCAGCAGAGCTGCTGTAGAGCCAGAGAACCAGGTCAGCAGAGCTGCTCTAGAGCCTAAGAACTAGGTCAGCAGAGCTGCTCTAGAGTCAGAGAACCAGGTCAGCAGAGCTGCTGTAGAGCCAGAGAAACCAGGTCAGCAGAGCTGCTTTAGAGGGAGAGAACCAGGTCAGCAGAGCTGCTTTAGAGCCAGAGAACCAGGCCAGCAGAGCTGCTTTAGAGCCAGAGAACCAGGTCAGCAGAGCTACTCTAGAGCCAGAGAACCAAATCAGCAGAGCTGCTTTAGAGCCATAGAACCAGGTCAGCAGAGCTGCTTTAGAGCCAGAGAACCAGGTCAGTAGAGCTGGACTAGAGCCTAAGAACCAGGTCAACAGAGCTGCTCTAGAGCCAGAGAACCAGGTCAGCAGAGCTGCTGCAGAGCCAGAGAAACCAGGTCAGTAGAGCTGCTTTAGAGGGAGAGAACCAGGTCAGCAGAGCTGCTTTAGAGCCAGAGAACCAGGTTAGCAGAGCTGCTTTTGAGCCAGAGAACCAGGTCAGCAGAGCTACTCTAGAGCCAGAGAACCAAATCAGCAGAGTTGCTTTAGAGCCATAGAACCAGGTCAGCAGAGCTGGTCTAGAACCAGAGAACCAGGTCAGCAGAGCTGCTGCAGAGCCAGAGAACCAGGTTAGCAGAGCTTCTTTAGAGCCAGAGAACCAGGTCAGCAGAGCTGCTTTAGAGCCATAGAACCAGGTCAGCAGAGCTGCTTTAGAACCAGGTCAGTAGAGCTGGTCTAGAGCCTAAGAACCAGGTCAACTGAGCTGCTCTAGAGCCAGAGAACCAGGTCAACAGAGCTGCTGCAGAGCCAGAGAAACCAGGTCAGTAGAGCTGCTTTAGAGGGAGAGAACCAGGTCAGCAGAGCTGCTTTAGAGCCAGAGAACCAGGTTAGCAGAGCTGCTTTAGAGCCAGAGAACCAGGTCAGCAGAGCTACTCTAGAGCCAGAGAACCAAATCAGCAGAGCTGCTTTAGAGCCATAGAACCAGGTCAGCAGAGCTGCTTTAGAGCCAGAGAACCAGGTCAGTAGAGCTGGTCTAGAGCCTAAGAACCAGGTCAACAGAGCTGCTCTAGAGCCAGAGAACCAGGTCAGCAGAGCTGCTGCAGAGCCAGAGAAACCAGGTCAGTAGAGCTGCTTTAGAGGGAGAGAACCAGGTCAGCAGAGCTTCTATAGAGCCAGGGAACCATGTCAGCAGAACTGCTTCAGAGCCATAGAACTGGGTCAACGGGGCTGCTTTAGAGCTAGAGAACCAGATCTGCAGAGCTGTGGGGAGCCAGAGAACTAGATCAGCAGAGCTGCTCTGTAGCATAAGAACTAGGTCAGCAGAGCTGCTCTAGAGCCAGAGAACCAGGTCAGCAGACCTGCTGTAGAGCCAGAGAAACCAGGTCAGCAAAGCTGCTTTAGAGAGAGAGAACCAGGTCAGCAGAGCTGCTTTAGAGCCAGAGAACCAGGTCAGCAGAGCTGCTCTAGCTGACACTGACTGATTGACACTGACTGACTGACTGACACTGACTGATTGACACTGACTGACACTGATTGACACTGACTGACTGACACTGACTGACTGACACTGATTGACTGACACTGACTGACTGACACTGATTGACTGACACTGACTGACTGACACTGATTGACTGACACTGACTGACACTGATTGACTGACACTGACAGACTGACTGACACTGACTGACTGACATTGACATTGACTGACACTGACTGACTACTCTCTACTACTCTACTACTGACTCTCTACTACTCTACTACTCACTCTCTACTACTCACTCTCTACTACTCTACTACTTTCTACTACTCACTCTCTACTACTCACTCTCAACTACTCACTCTCTACTACTAACTCTCTACTACTCACTCGCTATTACTCTCTACTACTCACTCTCTACTACTCACGCTCTACTACTCTCTACTACTCACTCTCTACTACTCTCTACTATTCACTCTCTACTACTCACTCTCTACTACTCACTCTACTACTTTCTACTACTCTCTACCACTCACTCTCTACTACTCTACTACTCACTCTCTACTACTCTCTACTACTCACTCGCTACTACTCTCTACTACTCTCTCTCTACTACACTCTCTACTACTCTCTCTCTACTACTCTCTCTCTACTACTCACTCTCTACTATTCACTCTCTACTACTCACTCTTTACTACTCTCTACTACTCACTCTACTACTCTCTGCTGCTCTCTAGCACTCACTCTCTACTACTCTACTACTCTCTCTCTACTACTCACTCTCTACTACTCTCTCTCTACTACTCTCTACTACTCTCTACTACTCATTCTCTACTACTCTCTACTACTCACTCTCTACTACTCTCTCTCTACTACTCACTCTCTACTATTCACTCTCTACTACTCGCTCTCTACTACTCGCTCTCCACTACTCACTCTCTACTACTCGCTCTCTACTACTCTCTACTACTCACTCTCTACTACTCACTCTCTACTACTCACTCTCTACTACTCTCTGCTACTCTCTCTGCTACTCACTCTCTACTACTCACTCTCTACTACTCTACTACTCTCTACTACTCGCTCTACTACTCACTCTCTACTATTCTCTACTACTCACTCTGTACTACTCACTCTCTACTACTCACTCTCTACTACTCACTCTCTACTACTCTCTACTGCTCACTCTCCACTACTGATTCTCTTCTACTCGCTCTCAACTACTCTCTACTACTCACTCTCTACTACTCACTCTCTACTACAGACTCTCTACTACTTGCTCTCTGCTACTCACTCTCTACTACTCTCTAGTACTCACTCTAATACTCACTCTCTACTACTCTCTACTACTCACTCTCTACTACTCCACTACTCTCTACTACTCACTCTCTACTACTCACGCTCTACTACTCTACCACTCTCTACTACTCACTCTCTACTACTCACTCTCTACTACTCACTCTCTACTACTCTCTCTCTACTACTCTCTCTCTACTACTCTCTACTACTCACTCTGCTACTCACTCTCTACTACTCTCTACTACTCACTCTCTACTACTCACTCTCTACTTCTCTCTACTACTTCTCACTCTACTACTCACTCTCTACTACTCTCAACTACTCACTCTCTACTACTCACTCTCTACTACTCACTCTCTACTACTCACTCTACTACTCTCTACTACTCACTCTCTGATACTTTCTCTACTACTCTTTACTACTCTCTACTACTCACTCTCTACCCTCTATTACTCGCTCTCTACTCTCTACCTCTCTACCTCTCTCTCTACTACTCTCCACCTCTCTACCTCTCTACCTCTACACCTCTACCTATACACCTCTACCTCTCTACCTCTCTGTACATGCACACATATGCACATATATATATGCATATATATGCATATGCATTTATATATTCACTTAAAAAACCATAGGTTTCACACATGTTATAGTTAGCTGGACATTTCACTCATAAAAAACCAATGAAATTCCCCCGTTATAGTTACTGCAGGCAACTATAACTCACGCGACCGCAATCCTCTGCTGATGCTAATACTGTATTTAGACACTTATTTACCCATGTCTTCTTCCATTAATCTTTAGCTATACATATATTACAAATATTTATTTTTCAGAAAGACACATATGTCATCAGTGATGTAATATCTGACGTCATCAGCAGAGGATTGCGGTCGCGTGAGTTATAGTTGCCTGCAGTAACTATAACGGGGGAATTTCATTGGTTTTTTATGAGTGAAATGTCCAGCTAACTATAACATGTGTGAAACCTATGGTTTTTTAAGTGAATTTGCAAGGTTTTTTAAATGCTAATTCCTAACTATAACGTGTGTGAAACCTATGGTTTTTTCAGTGAATTTGTACGGTTTTTTAAATGCTAATTTATTTATGTATTATTTTTTTTATATATTTATTTTACAATAAACTACGTATTAAAAATTATTATTTTTTTTTTTTTGGTTTTCACCCTGCGAATTTTTTTTTGTAAAAACTTTTTTTTTTTTTTTGTGTTTTTCAGGGTGCGTGCACTGTGCGCGCACCCCCGCGATTTTTAAAAAAAAAAATTTTTTTTTGCCTTCGGGGTCCTTCAGGGACCCCCTGACAAAGGCTAGGGGGTCAGGAACTCTCTACCCTGCCCCCTTTTCACGTTCGCCACCTTCCTTTTTCACTCTCGCACTGAAAACAAACAAAATGGCGGCCGACACTTCCTGATTTCGACCGATTCGAACGTTGACTAACATGTAACCACCAATCAGAATTACGCCCGCGCACGTTAGGGTGCTCGCACGGTGCTCGCACGGTGCACCCACCCTGCGCGCATATATATATATATATGCTTTTAAATGCTATTTTCTCCGGAAATACTGAACAGATTTACACCAGACCTGCAAAAGGCACTTCCTTGACCTTATGGCTACCTCTCTGCCAAATTTCAAGTAATTCTGTTCAGCCGTTCGGGCTGTAGCTGTGTCTAAAGGTCCTATGGAAAAATGCATGGGAAAAACGCGTTTTGGGACCCCCCTTTTATCTCAGCCCCCGCTTGACGAATCCCCCCGAGACTTTCAGGGTAGGAGCGGAGCGTAGCGCCCCACCTATTTTGAAAAATTCGCGAGGATTCGTCGACCGGCGCCAAAGTTATTCAAAATAGAATGTTGCGGATTTCCTATGGAAACGTGGTCCTAACTATAACTACCTACTGGCGACCGCCAGTAGGTAATATGTATGTGTATATATATATATATATATATATACATATATAAACATATACATATAATCTGCATATCTATATAAATATAAATCCATGCAAACATATACATATACATATATGCATACATATGCATGGTATGTGTATGAAAGTTTGAAAAACTCTAATGCAAGCAAAGCTAAAAAGCCACCTAATTACAAACAGAATTGCTTTAACTTAAACGAGGGCGAGACCTATTGCATTTTCAATGCTTGTTTACTTTGATTCCATCAAGAAGGCATTCAGATGTGTCACACATTTTCCATAAATTCTGAATGGTAGCACTCTAGTTGCTCATTAGATCACTGTAGTAAAGCTACTGCCCACCAGGGAAGTCTGCTGCTGGTATTGAAAGTGCATGTTTCAGTCTGCATGGCAGAATTGTTTAATGAAATAGAAGAGGATTTGAGAAGTCACTCAAAATGTGCCCTAATTTTTCTTTTTTCCTCACTAATCATAATTTCTATGGCAAAATGAACCTCCTCATTGTGTTCCTTTTAAATTAAACTACTCACTCTCTACTACTCACTCGCTACTACTTTCTACTACTCACTCTCTACTACTCACTTTCTACTACTCTCTAGTACTCTACTACTCTCTACTACTACTCTCTTCTACTCACTCTCTACTACTCACTCTCTACTACTCTCTACTACTCTCTACCACTCACTTCTACTACTCTACTACTCACTCTCTACAACTCTCTACTACTCTCTCTCTACTACTCCCTCTCTACTACTCACTCTACTACTCTCTACTACTCACTCTCTACTACTCGCTCTCTACTACTCACTCTCTACTACTCTACTACTCTCTACTACTCACTCTCTACTACTCACTCTCTACTACTCACTCTACTACTCTCTCTACTACTCACTCTCTACTACTCTCCACTACTCACTCTACTACTCTCTACTACTACTCTCTTCTACTCACTCTCTACTACTCACTCTCTACTACTCTCTACTACTCTCTACCACTCACTTCTACTACTCTACTACTCACTCTCTACAACTCTCTACTACTCTCTCTCTACTACTCCCTCTCTACTACTCACTCTACTACTCTCTACTACTCACTCTCTACTACTCGCTCTCTACTACTCACTCTCTACTACTCTACTACTCTCTACTACTCACTCTCTACTACTCACTCTCTACTACTCACTCTACTACTCTCTCTACTACTCACTCTCTACTACTCTCCACTACTCACTCTACTACTCTCTACCACTCACTCTCTACTACTCTCTCTCTCTACTACTCACTCTCTACTACTCACTCTCTACTACTCACTCTCTACTACTCACTCTCTACTACTCTACTACTCTCTACTACTCTCTCTACTACTCACTCTCTACTACTCACTCTCTACTACTCTCTACTACACACTCTCTACTACACACTCTCTACTACACACTCTCTACTACTTGCTCTCTACTACTCACTATTACTCTCTCTAATTCTCACTCTCTACTACTCCCTACTACTCACTCTAATACTCACTCTCTACTACTATCTACCACTCACTCTCTACTACTCCACTACTCTCTACTAATCACTCTCTACTACTCACTCTGTACTACTCTCTACTACTCACTCTCTACTCACTCTCTACTACTCACTCTCTACTACTCTCTCTACTACTCTCTACTACTCTATACTACTCACTCTCTACTACTCTCTATTACTCACTCTCTACTACTCTCCCTACTACTCTCTACTACTCACTCTACTACTCATTCTCTACTAAACATTCTCTACTACTCTCTCTCTGCTACTCAGTCTCCACTACTCACTCTCTACTACTCACTCTCTACTACTCACTCTCTACTATTCACTCTCTACTACTCTCTACTACTCACTCTCTACTACTCTCTACTACTCACTCTCTACTACTCTCTACTACTCCCTCTACTACTCACTCTCTACTACTCTCTACTACTCTCTACTTCTCACTCTCTACTACTCTCTACTTCTCACTCTCTACTACTCTCTACTACTCACTCTCTACTACTCACTCTACTACTCTCTCCTACTCACTCTCTGCTACTCTCTCTACTACTCTCTACTACTCTCGCTCTACTCTCTATTACTCATCCTCTACTCTCTACCTCTCTACCTTTCTCTACCTCTCTCTCTACTACTCTCTACCTCTCTACCTCTATCAATCAATCAATCAAAGCATTTAAATAGCGCACTACTCACCCAGAGGGTCTCAAGGCGCTGGGGGAGGGGGGTCCGCTACTGCTTGAACAGCCAGGTCTTGAGTTGCTTCCTGAAGGCGAGGTGGTCCTGGGTCAGGCGGAGGTGGGTCGGGAGGGAGTTCCATGTCTTGGCGGCGAGGTAGGAGAAGGACCGTCCCCCTGTGGTGGCTCTTCGGATGCGGGGGACGGCGGCGAGGGCGTGGCCGGTCGATCGAAGCTGCCGTTTGGGAGCGTAGAAGTTGAGGCGGCTGTTGAGGTATCCTGGGCCTTGGTTGTGTAGGGCTTTTTGTGCGTGGGTGAGGAGTCGGAAGGTGATTCTCTTGTTGACCGGGAGCCAGTGCAGGTCTCTCAGGTGTCCGGAGATGTGGCTGCGACGGGGGATGTCCAGGATGAGTCGTGCTGAGGCATTCTGGATCCGCTGGAGTCTCTTCTGGAGTTTGGCGGTGGTTCCGGCGTAGATGGAGTTGCCGTAGTCCAGACGGCTGGTGACGAGGGCCTGGTGACCGTCTTCCTGGTCTCGGTGGGGATCCACCGGAAGATCTTACGTAGCATGCGCAGGATGTTGAAGCACGACGAGGAGACGGTGTTGACTTGTCTGGTCATGGAGAGGGAGGAGTCCAGGATGAAGCCCTGGTTGTGTGCGTAGTCTGTTGGTTTGGGTGCGCTGCCTAGGGCGGGGGGCCACCAGGAGTCGTCCCAGGCGGAGGGTGAGGATCTCAGGATGAGGACTTCCGTCTTGTCCGAGTTCAGTTTCAGGCGGCTGTTCCTCATCCATTCGGCTACCTCTTTCATCCCTTCGTGAAGGTTGGCTCTGGCGGTGGCGGGGTCGTTGGTGAGGGAGAGAATCAGCTGGGTGTCGTCGGCGTAGGAGATGATGTTGAGGTTGTGCTGGCGTGCGATGTCTGCGAGGGGGCTCATGTAGACGTTGAAGAGGGTTGGACTGAGCGAGGAGCCTTGAGGAACGCCGCAGATGACTTCGGTGGCTTCAGATCTGAACGGGGGGAGGCGGACTCTCTGTGTCCTTCCAGCGAGTAAGGAGAGGATCCACTCCAGTGCCTTCTCCTGGATTCCGACGTTGCTGAGTCGCTGCACTAGTGTACGGTGGCAGACAGTGTCGAAGGCCGCGGAGAGGTCTAGGAGGATGAGGGCTGCTGTTTCTCCGTTGTCAAGCAGTGCTCGGATGTCATTGGTGGCTGCGATCAGGGCGGTCTCGGTGCTGTGGTTGGCCCGGAAGCCAGACTGCGAGAGGTCGAGGGAACCGTTCATCTCGAGGAAGGCGGCCAGCTGCTTGTTGACGGTCTTCTCGATGACTTTTGCAGGAAACGGGAGCAGCGAGATGGGGCGGTAGTTCTTGAGGTCGGTGGGGTCGGCTGATGGCTTCTTTAGTAGAGCGCTGAGTTCGGCGTGCTTCCAGCTCTCCGGGAAGGTAGCGGTGTCGAAGGAGGTGTTGATGATGTCCCGCAGGTGGGGTGCGATGACAGCGTTGGCCTTGTTGAAGACGTGGTGAGGGCAGGGGTCGGTAGGAGATCCGGAGTGGATGGAGTTCATCGTGCGGACGGTGTCTTCGGTGCTGATCGGGGTCCAGGCGCGGAGGGTGGTGGTGGGGGGCGGTGGTTGGGTCGTGGCGTGCGTCAGTTGAGTGCTGAAGCTGTTGTGTATGTCCACGATCTTGTTGTGGAAGTAGGAGGCGAGGGCGTTGCAGAGGTCTTGCGAAGGCGTGATGTCGTTGTTTGCGGCGTTGGGGTTGGAGAGCTCTTTAATGATGTTGAAGAGTTCCTTGCTGTTGTGTGCGTTGTTGTCCAGTCGTTCCTTGAATGTGGTTTTCTTGGTGGCGTGGATGAGTTGGTGGTGTTTTCGGGTGGCGAGCTTGAGGGCAGTCATGTTGTCCGGTGTTGGGTCTCTGCGCCATGTTCTCTCGAGGGCTCGGCAGTTCTTCTTGGAGCTCTTGAGTTCGTCGGTGAACCATGGGGCTTTCTTGCTACCGGGTCTGCTAGGCGGGGTCTTCAGAGGGGCGAGGTCGTCTGCGCAGTTGCTGATCCACTTCGCGAGGTTGGTGGCTGCCTGGCTTGGGTTCGTTGCGCTGGTGGGAGGGTTCATGCTCAGGGAGGTCGCGAGCTGGTCGGCTGTGATCTTGTTCCAGCTTCTGCGTGCAACCTGTTGCTGGTGGTGGTGGATCGTGGTCCTTCTAAAGCTGAAGTGGACGCAGCTGTGGTCCGTCCAGTGGAGTCCGGTGGCTTGGCTGAAGGCGATGTCCTTGCTGGATGAGAAGACGGGGTCGAGTGTGTGTCCGACGTAGTGGGTGGGGGTGGTGACCAGCTGCTTGAGTCCCAGGTTTGCGAGGTTGTCCAGCAGGGTGGTGGTGTTGCGGTCGTTGTTGTTCTCCAGGTGGAAGTTGAGGTCCCCGAGGAGGATGTAGTCAGCGGAGAGGAGGGCGTGCGGGCTGATGAAGTCGGCGATGTCTTCGCTGAATTGTGTGCGTGGTCCCGGGGGTCTGTAGATGAGGGTGCCTCTGAGGGTGGTCTTGGGGTTGATGTGGACCTGGAAGTGCAGGTGCTCGGCGGGTGCGAGGGTGTCGTCGGTGTTGGTCATGATGCGGATGGTGTTCCTGTGGATGATGGCGATGCCTCCTCCGGTCTGGTTGATGCGGTCTCTTCGGATGATCTTGTAGCCGTCTGGGATGGTGATGGCGATGTCGGGCGCTGAAGAGGCGATCATCCAGGTTTCCGTGAGGAAGGCGATGTCTGGTGAGGTTGTGTCGAGCAGGTTCCAGAGCTCGATGGCGTGTTTGTGGACGGAGCAGGGGTTGAGCAGGATGCATTTCAGGTGGCTGCTGCTGTTGCTCGTCTTGGTCTTGGTTGGTGCTGGAATAGTGCTGGTCCGGATGCAGGTGAACTTGCAGGCGTTGCAGCAGAAGGGTCCGTGGGTGCGTCTCGGGGTGGCTCGGTAGCATCCTGGGATTCGGGCGGCGTTGAGTGCGTTGAGGGTTGTGGCGTCGTACGTCCGGCGGGTGGGCTGGGGTCTGCGGGGGCCAGGGGTCCTGTCGCTGGGCACGGGCCAGGCGCGGACGGGCGCAGACGGGCTTACCTTTGGCGCACCTTCGGCGCTCAGTCGGCGCTCCCGCTGCATGCGTCCGCTGCGCGGTCGCTCTGGGGGCGTCATAAGACGGGGGACGAGAGGGCGGGTCAGCTGGGCGGCAGGAGCGGCTCGGCCAATGGGCCGGTGGTTGGCGGGGCCTGTGGCGAGCTGCGGTGGGAAACTGGCGAGCGGGCGGCTCTGCTGAGGCTGGGCCGCTCGGGGGGCCAGGGGGGCGTCTGCGTCGGAAAAAGGCTGCAAGGCTGGCAGGCAGGAGCAGGAGGCGGCAGGAGGAGCAAGGGGGTGACCCGGCCTGGTGAGAGGCACAGCGGTCACTCCCGAGCACTCCTTGCTGTCCCCTTAAGAAGGGGGACGAGAGGGCGGGTCAGCTGGGCGGCGGAAGCAGCTCGGCCAATGGGCCGGTGGTGGGCGGGGCCTGTGGCGAGCTGCGGCGGGAAACTGGCGAGCGGGCGGCTCTGCTGAGGCTGGGCCGCTCAGGGGGCCAGGGGGGCGTCTGCGTCGGAAAAAGGCGGCAAGGCTGGCAGGCAGGAGCAGGAGGCGGCAGGAGGAGCAAGGGGGTGACCCGGCCTGGTGAGAGGCGCAGCGGTCACTCTACCTCTCTACCTCTCTACCTCTACGTCTCTACCTCTACACCTCTACCTCTCTACCTCTCTCTACACGCACACATATGCACATATATGCATATGCATTTATATATATGTATGTGTGTATATACATACATATATAAACATATATATAATCTGCATATCTATATAAATACAAATATAAATGCATGCATACATATATGCATGTTATGTACATGTAATTTTGAAAAACACTAATAAAAGCAAAGCTAAAAAGCCACCCAATTACAAACAGAATTGCTTTAACTTAAACGAGGGCGAGACCTATTGCATTTTCAATGCTTGTTTACTTTGGTTCCATCAAGAAGGCATTCAGATGTGACACATTTGCCATAAATTCTGAATGGTAGCACTCTAGTTCCTTATTAGATCACTGTAGCAAAGCTACTGCTCACCAGGGAAGTCTGCTGCTGGTATTCAAAGTGCATGTTTCAGTCTGCATGTCAGAACTTTTTAATGAAATGGAAGAGGATTTGAGAAGTCAAAATGTGCCCTAAGTTTTCTTTCTGCAGCACTAATCATAATTTCTATGGCAAAATGAACCCCCTCATTTTGTTCCTTTGCAAATTAAATGTTTTAAATGTTACCACTTTATTCCAATCAAGATGGCTTCAGGTGTGCCATACCTTTGTCATAAGTAAGACTGTTAGCGCTCTAGTTGTTCTTTAAAACACTCTGGGATTTCTGTCATTGGTCTATACTTGGGCTACATCTCGGTGATATTTGTGCTACATTTGGGCTCTTTTGTCTCTGGTGGCCATCTTGGGAGACTTGTTATGAAGTTTCCTAATTTCCTCATTTACTGCAGTCTCCTCAGTAGGCATACTGTCAGTTTTTTACTTTGATTCAATGAAGAAGGCATTCAGATGTGTCACACATTTGCCATAAATTCAGAATGTTAGCACTCTAGTTGCTCATTAGATCACTGTAGTAAAGCTACTGCTCACCAGGGAAGTCTGCTGCTGGTATTGAAAGTGCATGTTTCAGTCTGCATGTCAGAATTCTTTAATGAAATAGAAGAGGATTTGAGAAGTCACTCAAAATGTGCCCTAATTTTTCTTTCTATGGCAAAATGAACCCTCTCATTTTGTTCCTTTTTAAATTAAATGTTTTAAATGTTACCACTTTATTCCAATCAAGATGGCTTCAGGTGTGCCATACCTTTGTCATAAGTAAGACTGTTAGCGCTCTAGCTCTTCTTTGGAACACTCTGGGAAGCTGCAGTAGAACACAAAGGAATCAACTGACAGTCTCTGCCCTTGTTGGATGTACATGTTTTACTGAGAATGTCAGACTTCATTCTCACAAGACTGAGAAAGATAATGTGAATTTACAGAAAATATGCTCTCAGTTTAGCTTATAGATCACCTTCCAAACCTCTGTGGGAAAAGCATGTGAAAATAGTTTTCTCTTAAAGATGATTCATGATATCCCAGCAGAAGGCTTTTTCACATGGTAAAATCACCTTCGAACATACCACAATTCCTAAAATGAGTATGGTACCATAAACAAATGATTTATAATGTAACTAAAGTCTTAAAACCTTCTATTAACTGCAATGCTTTTTAATGAGGTGCTATCATGTATATTGGTCCCAAGATTGCTGCCAACACTTCTTGGATGAAGTGCTGACAGCCAATCAGATCTCACAATGAGATGTGTGGTTAGGCTCCGCCCAGATATGTATATGATTTTACTTTTGATTTTCTCAGGAACTACTGAACGGATTTACACCATATATGCAAAAGGCACATGCCTGACCTGAGGACTACCTCTTTGCCAAATTTCAAGTAATTCTGTTCAGCCGTTCGGGCTGTACCTTCGACTAAAGGTCCTATGGGAAAATGCATGGGGAAAACGCGTTTTGGGACCCCCCTTTTTTCTCAGACCCCGCTTGACGAATCACCCCGAGACTTTCCGGGTAGGAGCTGAGCGGAGCGCCCCATTAGTTTTGAAAATTTCACGAACATAAGTCAACCGGCGCCAAAGTTATTCAAAATAGAATTTTCAGATTTCCTATGGGAACTCGGTCCTAACTATAACTATCTACTGGCGACCGCCAGTAGATAATATATATATATAAAATATATATATATATATATATATATATTCACTGAAAAAAACCCATAGGTTTCAGAGACGTTATAGTTAGAAATTAGCATTTAAAAAACCTTAGAAATTCACAGAAAAAACCATAGGTTTCAGGGGTGCTATGGTTAGCTGCCCATTTCACTCATACAAAACCATAGAAATTCCTCCGTTATAGTTAGTTCTGCTAACTATAACTCACGCGCCCGCAATGTACTGCTGATGATGACACATATTGCATCATTCATGACATGGTTTCTAAGGTTTTTTAAATGCTAATTTCTCACTATAACGTCTCTGAAACCTATGTTTTTTTTTCAGTGAATTTCAAAGGTTTTTTAAATGCTAACTTTTAAGTGTGATAGTAGTTATATCTATTTTTTGGACTGATTTTCTACAGTTTTTTAACTGTTTATTTATAAATATTTCATTCATTAAATAACATTACATATTTTTCTGAAAATTGCAAACAAAAAAAAAAAATGTATTAAAACTGAAATATTGATTAATTTTCTTGTTTTCATTTTTTATTTTAATATATTTTTTTTCGGAGTCGCGCACTCAAAGTTTACACATCACGGTGGGTGCGCGCATTCTAGCCGCCATTTTAGAAAAGTCATGAAGGATCCGCGTATGGTGTGCGACAGCTGCGTGTTTTTACATAATATACATTTAATATCACGTGATATGCGCAATTGGTATGCGACCAGTCTGCGACTCCTGCTCCCACGCATTTGCGACACATGCGCATTACGGTTCGAGATGTTTGCGCGGTTGCGGGTCCCGCGTGTCATCATATACGTGCTGGGGCGCGCTGGGTACGCGACTCCCGCAAAAAAGATTTATGTTCCAAAATGAAATGTATGTGTCTTTAATATACATATTAAGGCAAGAGATTATGTAAGATATTCATCAAATAATATATTTGTACTTATAATAAACGTATATTATTTTTAAATATATTTTCGCGAAGTCGTGTGCGTGCATCGTGAGTGCAGAAAACCAGGTCAGCAGAGCTGCTGTAGAGCCAGAGAACCAGGTCAGCAGAGCTGCTCTAGAGCCTAAGAACTAGGTCAGCAGAGCTGCTCTAGAGCCAGAAAACCAGGTCAGCAGAGCTGCTGTAGAGCCAGAGAAACCAGGTCAGCAGAGCTGCTTTAGAGGGAGAGAACCAGGTCAGCAGAGCTGCTTTAGAGCCAGAGAACCAGGCCAGCAGAGCTGCTTTAGAGCCAGAGAACCAGGTTAGCAGAGCTGCTTTAGAGCCAGAGAACGAGGTCAGCAGAGCTACTCTAGAGCCAGAGATCCAAATCAGCAGAGCTGCTTTAGAGCCATAAAACCAGGTCAGCAGAGCTGCTTTAGAGCCAGAGAACCAGGTCAGTAGAGCTGCTCTAGAGCCTAAGAACCAGGTCAACAGAGCTGCTCTAGAGCCTGAGAACCAGGTCTGCAGAGCTGCTGCAGAGCCAGGGAAACCAGGTCAGTAGAGCTGCTTTAGAGGGAGAGAACCAGGTCAGCAGAGCTGCTCTAGAGCCAGAGAACCATGTCAGCAGAACTGCTTCAGAGCCATAGAACTGGGTCAGCGGAGCTGCTTTAGAGCCAGAGAACCAGGTCAGCAGAGCTGTTGTAGAGCCAGAGAACTAGATCAGCAGAACTGCTCTGTAGCATAAGAACTAGGTCAGCAGAGCTGCTCTAGAGCCAGAGAACCAGGTCAACAGACCTGCTGTAGAGCCAGAGAAACAAGGTCAGCAGAGCTGCTTTAGAGAGAGAGAACCAGGTCAGCAGAGCTGCTTTAGAGCCAGAGAACCAGGTCAGCAGAGCTGCTCTAGCTGACACTGACTGACTGACACTGACTGACTGACACAGACTGATTCACACAGACTGACTGACACTGATTGACTGACACTGATTGACTGACACTGATTGACTGACACTGATTGACTGACACTGATTGACTGACACTGATTGACTGACACTGACTGACTGACACTGACTGACTGACTGACACTGACTGACACTGATTGACACTGATTGACACTGACTGACTGACACTGATTGACTGACACTGACTGACTGACACTGATTGAGTGACACTGACTGACTGACACTGATTGAGTGACACTGACTGACACTGATTGACTGACACTGACTGACTGACACTGACTGACTACTCTCTACTACTCTACTACTGACTCTCTACTACTCTCTACTACTCTCTCTCTACTACTCTCTCTCTACTACTCACTCTCTACTACTCACTCTCTACTACTCACTCTCTACTACTCTACTATTCACTCTCTACTACTCACTCGCTACTACTCTCTACTACTCACTCTCAACTACTCACTCTCTACTACTCACGCTCTACTACTCTCTACTACTCACTGTCTACTACTACTCTCTCTACTACTCACTCTCTACTACTCTCTACTATTCACTCTCTACTATTCACTCTCTACTACTCACTCTACTACTTTCTACTACTCTCTACCACTCACTCTCTACTACTCTACTACTCACTCTCCACTACTCTCTACTACTCACTCACTACTACTCTCTACTACTCACTCTCTACTACACTCTCTACTCTCTCTCTCTACTACTCTCTACTACTACTCTCTACTATTCACTCTCTACTACTCACTCTCTTCTACTCTCTACTACTCTCTACTACTCACTCTACTACTCTCTGCTGCTCTCTACCACTCACTCTCTACTACTCTACTACTCTCTCTCTACTACTCACTCTCTACTACTCTCTCTCTACTACTCTCTACTACTCACTCTCTACTACTCACTCTACTACTCTCTACTACTCACTCTCTACTACTCACTCTCTACTACTCACTCTCTACTATTCACGCTCTACTACTCGCTCTCTACTACTCGCTCTCTACTACTCACTCTCTACTACTCACTCTCTACTACTCACTCTCTACTACTCACTCTCTACTACTCTCTACTACTCACTCTCTACTACTCACTCTCTACTACTCTCTCTGCTACTCACTCTCTACTACTCACTCTCTACTACTCTACTACTCACTACTACTCGCTCTACTACTCACTCTCTACTATTCTCTGCTACTCACTCTACTACTCTCTCCTACTCTCTACCACTCTCTCTCTACTACTCACTCTACTACTCTCTACTACTCACTCTCTACTACTCTCTCTGCTACTCACTCTCTACTACTCACTCTCTACTACTCTACTACTCTCTACTACTCGCTCTACTACTCACTCTCTACTATTCTCTGCTACTCACTTTACTACTCTCTCCTACTCTCTACCACTCTCTCTCTACTACTCACTCTACTACTCTCTACTACACACTCTCTACTACTTGCTCTCTGTTACTCGCTCTCTACTACTCTCTAGTACTCACTCTACTACTCACTCTCTACTACTCTCTACTACTCCACTACTCTCTACTACTCCACTACTCTCTACTACTCACTCTCTACTACTCACTCTCTACTACTCACTCTCTACTACTCACTCTCTACTACTCTACTACTCACTCTACTGCTCACTCTCTACTACTCTCTACTACTCACTCTCTACTACTCACTCTCTACTACTCTCTCTCTACTACTCTCTCTACTACTCTCTACTACTCACTCTCTACTACTCACTCTCTACTACTCTCTCTCTACTACTCTCTACTACTCACTCTGCTACTCACTCTCTACTACTCTCTAATACTCTCTCTCTGCTACTCACTCTCTACTACTCTCTACTACTCACTCTCTACTACTCACTCTCTACTACTCACTCTCTACTACTCTCTACTACTCACTCTCTACTACTCACTCTCTACTACTCTCTAATACTCTCTCTCTGCTACTCACTCTCTACTACTCTCTACTACTCACTCTCTACTACTCACTCTCTACTACTCTCTACTACTCACTCTCTACTACTCTCTACTACTCTCTACTACTCACTCTACTACTCACTCTCTACTACTCTCTACTACTCACTCTCTACTACTCACTCTCTAATACTCACTCTCTACTACTCACTCTACTACTCTCTACTACTCACTATGATACTTTCTCTACTACTCTCTAATACTCACTCTCTACTCTCTATTACTCGCTCTCTACTCTCTACCTCTCTCTACCTCTCTCTACCTCTCTCTCTACTACTCTCTACCTCTCTACCTCTACCTCTCTACCTCTCTGTACATGCACACATATGCACATATATATGCATATATATGCATATGCATTTATATAAATGTACGTGTATATATATATATATATACACATATTCACTGAAAAAACCATAGGTTTCACACACGTTATAGTTAGTAATTAGCATTTAAAAAACCTTGCAAATTCACTGAAAAAACCATAGGTTTCACACACGTTATAGTTAGCTGGACATTTCACTCGAAAAAAACCATTGAAATTCCCCCGTTATAGTTAGTTCAGCTAACTATAACTCGCGCGCCCGCAATCCACTGCTGATGACTTCACATATTACATCACTCATGACATGGTCAGTGACATCACTGATGACATCACTGATGACATCTCAAATGACATCACTGATGACATCACTGATGACATCATCCAGTGACTGTTTGTTTCTGTAAAATGTAAATATGTTTTATATATTTATAGTGAAAGGCCTGTGGAAGAATGAGTGGCTGTACAAGTGTGTGAATGGATGATTTTCTACGTGCGTAATTGACTGGAATAGTGAGTCATTAAATGTATCTTACTGCAGATAGTGACTAAACTGTGTGAATGTCTTCATGTTTCTGTCTGTTGGTGTATAAGTGGCTGCATGGTTTTGTGAATAGCTATATGAGTGTCTATATGGATTATCGATTGGTTGTCTGAGTATCTGTATGGGTGCTTGAGTGTTTGTGTGGGTAGGCTGTGTGTGACTCTGTGCATAGATGTGTGAGTGGGTGATTCCATGGGTGCATGGTTTTAACAGTGCATCTGTGATGGACTGTATGGTTGAGTGAGTGTATGTATGGGTGTGTTAGGGATTGAATGTATATCTCAGTGGTACATTTGTAACTAACTTCATATGTGAAAGGCAGTATATATGCGTGTAAGAGTATATAAGTGGGTATATGTGAGTGTGTGTGATTGTGAGAGTGGCTGTATGGATGAGTGTGTGCTTGTATCAATGATTGTATAAGAGCGTTAGAATGTGGTACTATTTTTATGAGTAAGTGAACTTGTGTGTGTTTAACTGCATAGGTGAGTAAATGGGAATGTGATTAATTATTTGTATGACTGACTAGGTGTGACAGTACCTCTATGGATGATTGGTGGTGTGTGAGTGTCTATGTAGGTGCATAAATGCATACGATAGTCTTGTACGGAGTGACTGTAAGTATGAGTGACTGTACATTTGAATGAGTGGAGGTGTATGTAAACCTAAGAGTTAATAAGTGGGTATGTAGTTATTGGTATTGGAGTATCTATGGTTTTGAGAATGGACGTCTGAAATTTTGAGTTTGTGTATCATCGGTAAATTAGGGTGTGAGAAGATGCTGTAATTTATCACATTGATGACGTCATCAGTGATGTCATTTGAGATGTCATCAGTGATGTCATCAGTGATGTCACTGACCATGTCATGAGTGATGTAATGTGACGTCATCAGCAGTGGATTGCGGGCGCGCGAGTTATAGTTAGCTGAACTAACTATAACGGGGGAATTTCAATGTTTTTTTCGAGTGAAATGTCCAGCTAACTATAACGTGTGTGAAACCTATGGTTTTTTCAGTGAATTTGCAAGGTTTTTTAAATGCTAATTCCTAACTATAACGTGTGTGAAACCTATGGTTTTTTCAGTGAATTTGCAAGGTTTTTTAAATGCTAATTCCTAACTATAACGTGTGTGAAACCTCTGTTTTTTTCAGTGAATTTGCAAGGTTTTTTAAATGCTAATTCCTAACTATAACGTGTGCGAAACCTATGGTTTTTTCAGTGAATTTGCAAGGTTTTTTAAATGCTAATTTATGAATGTTTTATTAGATTTACTGTATCCTGCAATATGGAATGGCTCAGCTATTTTTTTTTTATTTTGGATATAGTTGAACAGTATAGTTAATATCTTCTATAAACCTCTAAACATTTTTTTTTTAAGGGCTTTTGACCGTGCGCGCACCGTACACGTATGGTGCGCGCACGGTGCTTGCATGCGTACGTGCTCCGTGTGCGCATGCGTACGTGCTCCACGTGCGCATGCGTACTTCATGCGTGATGCGTACGCGCATGCGCGCGTGCTCCTTTCATGCATGCGCACGTGCTCCCTACGCACTTGCGTGCGTGCTCCGTACACGCATGCGCGCGTGCTTCGTATGTGCTCCGTACGCGCGTGCTCCGTACGCGCATGCGTGCTTGTACCGTGTGTGCTCCGTGTGCGCACCGTACGCGCTCGGTGCACCACGGCAAGTCATGTGATCAAGAAACAACACTTTTCATTGGTTTATAGTAGTTTCAGGTCATGTGATTAAGAAACAACACTTTTCATTGGTTTATAGTAGTTTCAGTTCCCGAAACTTCCAACACCACACCCACTCCCCTCATTATTACTTCTGATTCCCTGGGAGAAGGAGCTGAGCAGCTTTTCTAGTACTTCAGTACTTCAGAATGGCAGAGCAGCAGTCATCTTCTGGGAGTGAGCAGGAGACCCTTGTGAGACAGAGACAGAGGAAACAGAAAGACTCTTTTATATGGCAATTGTTTACATTTCCACTAGGGCAGAAGAAAGTGAATGCTCCCAAAGTCACCTGCACTCTTTGTGATCGTGTCTTATCAAGAGGAGATCCTAAAAAGAAATACTCTTTTAGTATCTTCACTATGATCAGGCACGTTAGAGATGTACATCCGGTGCCTTATGCTCGAGCTGCTAGAGAAAACCCTCCAGCAGCTCAGCCGAGCACATCCGCAGCAGCTCAGCCGAGCACATCATCGGCAGCTCAGCAGAGCACTTCATCTGCAGCGGCAGCTTCACCTTCTTCGGTTCCTCTGGATATACAGCCTCTGTTTGAGAGGGTGCATATACGGTGCAATTTGTGTAATGCTCTTATCTCTTATGCAGACACCAGCATTCCGCTAATAGAGAGGAAGATACAGCAGCACACGTGCAGCACCCTATAATTTTTGCCATGCCTTTTTTTTCCTCTGTCCCTCAATTAACACAACCGCTCTTTTTAGAGCCACTTAACATCTAAACACTTAAATTTGTTTTTTAATTCTATTTTTTTAATGTTTTTTTTCCCGCCGTGCGCGCACCGTGCGATTTTTAAAGAAAAAAAAATGTTTTTTTTACCCTTCATGGTCCTTCAGGGACCCCCTGACAAAAGCTAGGGGGTCAGGAACTCTGTACCCTGCCCCCTTTTCACGTTCTCCACCTTTCTTTTAAATTGAAACACACATTTTTTTTTGTGCATATTTCAACCCTTTCCAAATGATTTCTACCCCCAACATGACTTCTGCCTGCTAGCATAGCATTAGATCATGGAACACTGGTGTGAGCAGAGACGTCAGAAGTTCAGCACATAATGTTTCTAATCCAAAGAGCAAGATTGCTTAACTTTTCAAACCTAACCGCAAATCCAAAGTAATGTTCTGTGGTAACACATTTTTCTGGACCAATACAAAACATGCTTTTAAAAATGTAAACATACAGCCTAGTTTTTATTGTAAAATGGTCTGAAACAGCCAATGAGTTCTTTTTATAAAAAAAAAGAGTATATAAGCCTCCATTTTACAACTACCTTTCTTTTCATTTTGTCATTCTACTGAAAGACACCTTCAGAGTGCAGCCAGGTCTCCTCCTCACTCCCTGAAATACACTGCTGTTCTACCATTTTCAATTAAAATTGATTGCTGCTCAGCTCCTTGTCCCAGGTAATAAGAAGAAATAGTGAGGGGAGTGGCTATGGTGTATGAAGATTCTGGAAGAGAAACTACTATGAACCAATGCTTCTGAGTGCATCCATATGTCCTCCTCACTCCCTGAAGTAGAGTGCTCTTCTACCATTTACAACTAAAATTGATACCTGTTCTGCTCCTTGTCCCACGAAATAAGAAGAAATAGTGAGGGGATTGGCAAGGCATTTATAGAGTAGATGGTGTACATTTCACAGATGAAGGGAACAGAGTCTTCCTCTTGATCTTTAGACTCTGCATCGATACTTACTTATAGGTACCAAAAAACACTCAATTAACACAATGGCTCTTTTTAGAGCCAACCAACATCCAAACACTTAAACTTTATTTTTAATTCTATTTTTTATACGATTTTTTTGTCGCATCTCTATGCTTCCCCTGCGCAGGCGTACAAACTGCAGCCATGCGCCGGCACAGGCTCCCTTGCACCATGGTTCAAGGATGCCTGCGTGGTGGGGAGATTGTTCTTGTGCAGGAAGGGACACCTTCCTGCACAAAAACAATCAAAAGATGCTTTTTCCTCTTTCAATGCGTGCTGTAGAATGGAGGACGCACTAATAGAGGAAAAAACGAGGAGAAATAAAAACATTTCTCCTCGTTGTGCCTCGCAACACCACCTCTAGGGTGGCGTAGCATTCACACGCATCTCCAGAGTTACGATTTCTCGTAAACCTGGAGATGTGTCTAGTTCTTTGTGTGTTGGGTGGGAACAACCACAACAACACCCATACAACGCCCCTTCATCGCACAGTGCTGCATGTGAAGAGGCTGTATTTATGTGGAGAGGAAAAGTCACGCAGGGTGGCTATTCCTCTCCTTGTAAATATGGAGGAGCTCCCTGCGCCACCAGTACGTTATGAAAAGTGACATAGTGGTGGCGCAGGGGCCTTGTTAATCTTCCCCAGAGATGTTAAGCAAATTAAGGGTAAGACAGACAAAGGGAGAGAGACAGAAACAGAGACAGAGAGCAAGGAACTAAGAAGGGGTAAGGCAGTTAGAATGACTGAGACACATGGAGACAGGGAGAGATACATGGTTGAAAAAGTAGTGATGGAGGCAGTAAACCTAGGGTAGTATAGAAGGAGTGAGGGAGTTACGAAAGAGCAGTAAAGGAAGAAGAGAGAGAGAAGGGGAATGAGAAAAGCAGAGTGAGGAGAAGTGAAGAAAAGTGAGCATGAAAGTGAAGGGGTGAGAAATACAGATATTTCAAACTTACCTGACCAACAAAATAACTTAATTATAAATAAATGGTTTTTTTTAATTGCTAGAAAAAAGGATTCAATTTCCTAAATTTTCTTTCTCGATCTGAAAAAAAAGAAAAAAAGTAGTAATATTTAACAATACATTTTAGAATACAGTACACATATTTTCATATTTAACAAAGTAATTTTTTGCCCTTGTTTTGCTGTTTTCAGAATATATTGAATTTCACTGCAAATTGTGAAATCAATTGCATTCATCACTTATCAGCGGGTAAAAAAATTAACAATCTGAAAGATTGTTTAAAAAAAAGCCCTGAATCTCTCCTCAGTAAAACATACCTTGATAGAAATGTAACATATATATTAAAAATATCATCTAAGAACAATAACTGTTTGCAATAAAAAACGTCTGTAAATCTTGTTGCTTAAGCTCATACACCAAAATAATATCTGTCAAAGAAGTCCACAATAGAAACAGTTACCTTTCCATGAGGCCAAATGGTAATTTTTTAATTCTTTTTTGGTAAAATATCCAATGGTAATCCTATAAAATCGAAATATTGGTTTCTTCAGATGCTGCAATTTGTATCTAAAATTTGGGTTTTAGAAAAATTAAGTAGGAATTTGGTAATTCTGTAGGCAAACGTTGCTTGAAAATCAATTGTGAATCATTACAGTGTCCAGCCTTTTTCACATTTTAGATAAACTGTGTAATGACCAGAAGTTATAGAAGGTCCATCATGGAAAATTATTGCAACTGCAACAAAAGTTTTTCCTGATCTTGATAATTGATTTCCTATAAACTTCTTTATTAAAGTGTCCAATTTTGTTCCATCAGCTCTACAACGTTGCATCATTAAAATTACATACTGTCCATATTTCTTTAAAAATAACGTTGATAACATTTCTGATTTACATTGAGAACATTCCATGTTGTGATTTGCATCTTTAACTAATTTACTAAAAGTCACTGATTTACTCTCTGGTAATGTTAAATATATGAACCTTTCAGAATCAACATTAGAGCTTAATGTGTTCAAACAGTTTTCACAACTATGTTCCCATTTATAAGAGAGACCAAACATATTTTCTATTTCTACCCCTTCATCTTCCAGTACCATAAGCATATACATTAAGAATTCCTGTGCATCTTGCTGGACATTTTGAGTAAACTGTGTACATCCAGAACATACATCTAAAAGATTTCTAACATCAGAAGCACTTTCTATTTTAGTTTTATCATTACTCAGCTTCTCATAAAGGAAACTCAGCAGAGAAATGACAACCAACAACCTCTTCAGCATTGTCCTTTTTCTTTTTGCTTGCAATCACATCAGTCTCTATTTGTTTACTCTTCTGTACATCCTCATTACAGATATTCTCAATTCTCCTTTTCCGACAAACAACTCATTTTTCAAACACAGGAATACTGACCTAAATGAGGAGCATAGCTTTTTCTTAATCTATTATATTCCTTTACACAGTTTGCATCAGCACTAACTTTTGACTCATCAAAGTCTATCATGAATAAACCAGTTCTTTTTTTCACGCGTGACAAAGCAACATATGCCATACTTTCTTTAAACACACTAGATCCAATGTTTACAAAAGCACTATCCACAGTTAATCCTTGAGATTTGTAAATAGTTACAGCATATGCTAGAGAAAATGGAAACTGCTTCCTACGTACATATAAGTCTTTCACAAGAAAGAAATGAACTGAACAACGACTAATGTCTTTAACCTCTTCAATCTGATCAAATTTTATTTTTAAAAATTCAACTCCATCTTTTTTCTGGTAATTAACAAAACCCACAACTTTACCCATAGCTCCATTCACTAAACCTTTTTCTACATCCAAATTACGTCTTAAAATTACTGGACAGTTCATACACACATAACGATTCTTTTCTAAACCAGCTGTTTTTGATATGTTTTTCTCTAGAGAATCCAATTTAGTTGTCAATTTGCTTGTCAATATAATAGTTATTCCTTCATGCTGTATTTTATCCACAGCTTCCAGTTTTATAATCTCTTCATTTTCCAATTTCAAAAGTTCTTGATTGAATATAGAGCATTCATGTAGTGTTGGCATTAAGAAGATTACAGTATTTTTTCCAGCAATTTTCTTGTATATTTTCTCTGGAACTATTTGTTCTGTTGGAAACAAATTACATCGCAATCGACTCTGTAAAGCTTTTCTGTCATGTTCTGTGAGTAGTCCAATTCTGATATCTTTGAGAATACTTGCATAATCATCATCATTTGCTTGCCGCATATTGGTAATGAGTTCTTTGTACTCAAAGTATGTCCAAATATTCACATTACCTATACTTCCTAACGACTTTTTCGTGTCTTCATGTGTAAGAGTATGAAATACTGGTTGTCCTTTAACTGGAGTGAGCTGCAGTAGATCCCCAAAAACTATAACATGTTTTCCTCCAAATAGCACGTCATAGTTTGTCTTTAGAATTTGCTGCATTCTTAAATGCACAAAGGCAAGCATTAACTTTGATACCATGCTTACCTCATCAATAATGAGAACTTTCATTTTTTTCAATACTCTTGAAACTTCAAAACATGCTTCTCCTGTTAGCTTGTGGTATTGTATTTTGTTCTCATGCTCTACTGGTATCATTAGCAAACGATGGAGGGTAATTCCTTTTATGTTATATGCTGCTAACCCAGTTGGAGCAGTAACAACACAAGACAAAGTTGAATCCGTTTTTTTCTGTAGGTAGCTTCTAATTACTTTAATTAAGAAACTTTTTCCAGTTCCAGCTTGTCCACTCACATACATTCTGATTGGTTCAAATGATGTGCATGAGCACTCTTTATTTTCATTTAGTAATCCATGATCAATTTGTTTTGTGACTTCCTCATAAATTTGTTGTTGTTCATCATTCAGTTGTTGTTCCAAATTTGGTAAGTTTATTAAATCTTCCTGAGCTTGATTCATAGCTGTTTCCACTTCAGTCATGGCTATTGCAGCTTCATTTTCTACGATTGGTTGTCCTAGAGGATCTTGACTGAGCGTCCCAGAACTTTGACTGTCTTGAGAACTGTCTCTAGCTATTTCAGCTGCAATTGTTGCTTCTTGTTCAATTTCTTCATTTAACATTTGTACATAAGTTGTGAAAGTACTGCATTCTATGGTATCTTTGCATGCATTACAGGAATCTTCATAGCTTTGAAAATGTCCAAGTAATTCATCCTCTGAACGCCATGGTTTAAACAACTGTAAAAGTGCTAAGTGGTAAAATTCCTTCTTGTCAGTAGTGTCGCAACTCAGCTTTCTGTGATTAATCAAACTTCCTTTTGTTTGTTTTACCAAACATCCTTCCTCACCAATGACTTTATATTTTCCATTGTTGATGTCTTCTGTGGTATTCCGTTTAAAAATGTAGTTCTGCAGCACTTCATAGAGACACATGTTCTCAAGATGATGACTTCTCTTTGGGTAATATGTGTCCAACATGTTTGTTCTTAAAATGTCTGTACTTTCTGGTTCGTACTCTGCTAAATATTCAATTTCTCGAATAGATTTCAATACCCGATTTCGCATTCCTGCAAGGCCTAAACTTACCCAAATTATTCTTCTGGATTTGGAGTACAGACTTGCAGATGATAACCTATCTGAGCATTCGTATGACCCAATTTCTCGATGCGATAATATCTTTAAACTGAAACTGTATAGCTTTTTACTGACAGTCTTCTCGTGAGAAATCTCTTCCCACATTTCTTTCAATTCCGTTTTCTCAGATTTAGTGATGTAAGATGTGACATACCGAGCAACAGCAATAGAATTGTCAGCTACATACTGAATATCCATGTTAGCATTCCACATGGATAAAATGACTGTGTTGTAGTCATTTATATATTTTGACTCTTCTTTTCTTCTTAGGTTGTAGGTATTTTTAGGCGATTTTCTTGTAATAGTATGTCGCACAGCTGACATAAAACTGTTCACTCTTCCTTTTGAAAGAACAGGTCGTGGAAATCCAAATCAACATTTTGTGTAGAATTTATCTTTACTCTTGTACTTTCGTCGACAGTATTTTCCACACCGATGACTTTGGAAACGTAAAACTTGCTCTTTTAAGTTTTTTTCTTCTGTGCTTTTAGGTATAGCACATGTTGCATATCCTTCAATGAAAGATAAAACTGCATCATCAGAATCTATCCAAATTTTGGGGCATTCTTGATCCCCAACAGCATATGAATATGGGGAGCACCTCTTGCTTGGTACTCTTTTCTCCAAAAGAAATCCACAACTTCTCCAAGAGGTGGATTTTTTCTATTGCAGATGAAGGACATCATAGCCTCAAATCTATGATTGAAATATCTGCAAACATTAACCGGATCCAATGAGTACAATTCTCCTGCTGTCTTGTATTGGATGTTTTCAATATTTGAATTTGCCTCTCGAAGAAAATCCAGTAAATCATCCCAAGCGTACTCAGCACAGCTTAGGGTAAGGAACCATGTAGGAGTTCCTAAATTCAGTAACATATATTTCAATTCTCCATGGCGTTGGTACCAATATTCATTAGTCCCACGCTGACAAGCCATCAGATTAATCAATTGAGATTCCAAATGATCATCTCGCTGTTGCACTTTGTTCAGAAAATCCTTTGCAGACACATTATGTAGATGTACTCCAGTTTTTAAAATGTGATTTACTGCATAAGATAGTGCAGATAAGTCACTTTCAAATAAAAGATGAAACAAATAAAGAATACTTTGACAAAATCTTGGATCTTCTGCATATAATCTTGTAGTCTGATACTCAGAAGCAGGAATCTGTACTGGGCGTTCATCATATCATCCACCTTTTCCTGTAGGAAACAGCTGGGGAAAACAACGAGCTTCCAAGCTCTCCTCCCATACACTCACGGGAGTTCCTTTTCCTTTTTTCATCTGAAATAGATCAATAGTGTTTCCCATAACTTCTTTATAATGAAGAGGATGTATGCTGAAATGTTCATAAATTTCTTCTTCTTTTGACTTATCCACTTTTTCAATTTGCCCAGTTGGTATTCCTGTGTCTGCTACTAAAACTTCTTCATCTTCATCCATATAAATTGATTCATACCATTTATTATTTCTTTTCAAATATAAATTTGCTCTTTGTACTTTTCGTACATCTACCAGCTCCTGCCAAATTTTCTTATTCTTTGTAGGTACACCATTAACCAGAATAACTAATGGTTCAGTTTCCAAACTATCTGCATCAATTGTTTCAATATTTGTTTTCAAATCTAATGGCAAATAGACAACTCTTCCTTTTAAACCTCTTTGTAAATCTGAAGGAGGTAATTTACCTGTTTTGGGCTCCATACGAACTATAGTCTGAAATGGATGGACACATTGAATGAGTATAGACACATTCGTATTTAAATCACTAAGTTCTGCAGGAATATCAACCAATTCTAAATTATTATGTACAGCTCTAGCTGGCATTTTATTTTCTTCTAACTTGTTATAACAGTATTTACAAATACGCTGATCTTCACCCAAATCAAAACAATTTTCCATAAACAAATATGTAGCAAAATCCTTCCACTTAGAATTATTTTCTTTTTCATTTTTTTTATAGAGATCAACATTCCTTGTTTGAGTTTTATAATGGCTTCTCCGGCAACAAATACAAGTAATATTTGGTCTTTCATTAGAGATGATAGTAAATTTTTGTCATTTGATCTTCAAATGTTTTAGTAACAGTGGGTTCTACATTCTCTTCCACATTTTCTTCAATAACTGTGTCATTTCCTGCACTTTCTTGCTCTGGACCAAAGTAACAAAACTCAATATCCTCACAAACCTTCTTCACATCTGATACAGATCCACGGAACAGAGCACTATTCAACTCATGTAACTTTAGTGCTGGACTTTTAGCAAAATACAATCTTCTCACAAACGTTCTCATTTCAGTATGATGAACTGCCAGCCTCCTAAAATGGTGAAAAACACTTTGACAAACTTTCCTAGAAAGACAAGCCAGAGAATGTCCTTGTAAACCAGTATTCTCTCTCACTATGCATGGATCTAGTCTTTGAAGCACCTTAATCTTCTGTTTAACACTTTTTTTTACTATATTCTCTTAGAAAGTCACAAAATTTATCAATAGATTCCTGTCGTACAGTACACATACTACTACAATTCCAAGTGTACACTGGGGCTTTAGGACGTCTCCCCATAACCTCATCAGCTAACACTTCTTCCTCATTTCTTGGAACCATTTTCTCCTTTTCCATTACACAACCATCTTTAACTTCATATGCTCGACCACTGGTGTCAACTGCATGCAGCAAACTATTACTTTGAAGATAACTCTCTTCATTAAAAAATGGTTCAGTACTTGAACTATGCTTCCATTCTCCTAAGAACACTTTACAAAAGTTTTTTTTTTCACTTCTCTTTTTCTTTTGCTTTTTGACTTCATTACATTCACTAATGTATCTAATGTACGGATCCTGTTCAAAATTAAAATGAATAGTTTTCTTTTTAATTCCAAAGCCTTTGCAAAAATTGATTTTAATATGTTTCTTTTTCTTATAAAATTTGGCTTTCTTCCTATATTTTTTCACATCCTTTAGCAAATTGAACATCACTCTTCTCTGAAACATTTTTCTACGAATGTTTTTAAAATCTATTTTTCTTTTTAAGTCATTCTTTCTTACTTCTGATTGTACATTAGCATTTAGTATATTCTGTCGATTGTCTTGTTGTTTTCTACTTGAAACACTATTTCCAGTGGATATATTTTTTACATTTTTTCTTTGCTTGAGGATATTTTTTTATAAAATCCTTAGTCTGCTTACCAGAAGGCTTTTTCTTTTTTCCAACATGAGGTTCTTCAACTAATTTTTGTTGTCCAGTTGTCTTCAAATATAGATGTTGTTGCTGTTCTTTTCTCTTTCTTGATTTTATAGGCATCTTTAATTTATTTCAGTGTTGTTCAGCAATACCTGAAAGAAACTAAAAAAAAATACCTTTATGTTATTTAAATATATTACTATATTTTTTATGAGCTTTTCAAAACCTATCATATAAGCTGTCTCTTTCCTACGACTGCAAGTCTTACACAATAAAAGCTACACAAATTAAATCTCTGACAACAATTCCTGTGTGCACACAGACTCATGGTGTGATTCTAGGCAGAAAACGATATTTGATTGGCAATTTCAAAGCACATTTACTACTGTGGTTTTGCAAGTGATAATTACTGTAACAGCCTGACACATTTTCCTTATAGTTTAGAGAGGCAGAAAAGAGCACATGTCCTAACAGCTACTTGAGGGCATAAGCATGTGGAACCTGGGTGAGTGATTAGACTAGAGCAAAGGAAATGAGCCTTGGTGATGTTGAATGTGGTAGCGTTACACACTACTATCTAAAATACCACACAGTGCTGAATAGTAAGCATGGGAGTGCAGGAGAAGCAGCTGCCTGTGTGCTAAGAGTGTGTTTCTGGAGACTGTGTATTGTGAGGTGCAAGAGAGATCTGCATGGACGCTTGCACAGCTGCATGAAGACTGCAGAGATGTATGTAAGAGTACATGTATGGTAAGGGTTAATTGGAGTTTTGAACATGTAGGAACTACCTCACCCATTGCAGGTGTGTAAGGAAAATCTACCCTGTTGTTTTCAAATGTGTTAGCATTTGCCTCTCATTTGTGAGATATTGATTTGTGCTGAATGCTAGCCATCACAGTTCAAGAAAACAAGCTGCCCCTTTCCTACGAATGCAAGTCTTACAGAACCAGACCAACACAAATTAAATCTCTGACAACAATCCCTGTGTGCACACAGACTCATGGTGTGATTATAGGTAGAAAACGATATTTGATTGGCAATTTCAAAGCACATTTACTTCTGTGGTTTTGCAAATGATAATTACTGTAACAGCCTGACACATTTTCCTTATAGTTTAGAGCGGCAGAAAAGAGCACATGTCCTAACAGCTACTTGAGACCATGAACATGTGGAACCTGGGTGAGTGATTAGACTAGAACAATGGAAATGAGCCTTGGTGATGTTGAATGTGGTAGTGTTACACACTACTAACTAAAATACCACACAGTGCTGAATGCTTAGCATGGGAGTGCAGGAGAAGCAGCTGCCTGTGTGCTAAGAGCATACTTCTGGAGACTGTGTATTGTCAGGTGCAAGAGAGAGCTGCATGGACATTTGCACAACTGCATGAAGACTGCACAGATGTATGTAAGAGTACATGTGTGGTAATTTTTTATTTGAGTTTGTAACATGTAGGAACTACCACACCCATTGCAGGAGTGGAAGGAAAATCTACCCTTTTGATTTCAAATGTGTTAGCATTTGCCTCTCATTTGTGTGATATTGATTTGTGCTGAATGCTAGCCATCACACTTCAAGAAAACAAGCTGCCCCTTTCCTACGAATGCAAGTCTTACAGAACCAGACCACCACAAATTAAATCTCTGACAACAATTCTTTTGTGCACACAGACTCATGGTGTGATTCTAGGTAGAAAACAGTATTCCTGGGTGATACCAGTACACCTTAACTTATGGTGAAGACATACTCCATAATATCTTACAAGTTCAACGCAGTTAAATATCTTCCAAACCAGAACCAGTAAATGGCAATCTTTCCCTCTCTTTTTTAACACATATACATGTTAACTTCAAATCACAGTGCCTCCCACATTTTTTCAAATGGAAACACACATTTCTATTGGTTGCAAATTTCAACCCTTTCCAAATGATCCCTACCCCCAACATGACTTCTGCCTGCTACCATAGCAACAGGTCATGGAACACTGGTGTGAGCAGAGAGGTCAGAAGTTCAGCAAACAATGTTTCTAATCCAAAGAGCAAGAGTGCTTGACTTTTCAAACCTAACAGCAAATCCAAAGTAATGTTCTGTGGAAACACATTTTTCTGAACCAAAACAAAAGATGCTTTTAAAAACTTTAAACATACAGCCTAGTTTTTAGTGTGGAATGGTCTGAAACAGCCAATGAGTTCTTTTTATTTAAAAAAAGTATGTAAGCCTCCATTTTACAACTATCTTTCTTTTCATATTGCCATTCTACTGAAAGACACCTTCTGAGTGCATCCAGATCTCCTTGAAAGATGTTCACAGTGTGGATTGTAGGTCATAGCTTTGTCTTCTGGAGTGAAAAGTATGCAGAAAAAATTGGTATTTTGAAAGACCTTGCTTTGCCAAATGTAGACATTAAATGTATTGGTCAGAGAGGGTTAAAGTGGCACCAATTAATGCCTTTGGTGAAATCCTTTCTACATCTCCCACAGCCTGACCTTATAATTGTGCACTGTGGTGGAAATTACCTAGGCACTTTAACTGGGGTAGGTCTGGAAATGCTTGTTAAGGACACCTTTGTGCAATTGATGTCACTTTTTCCACAAACTACCTTTGTATATTCTAATATATGCCAAAGGCAAAAGTGGAACTGGTCCAACCAATATTGTCCCTAGATTGACAAAGCAAGAAAGCACGTCAATAAGTCTGTTTCTGCTTTCCTCAGAGACTATGGTATGGGTTCTATATACCCCAACAACTTGCGTTACAACATGCAAGGCATTTATAGAGGAGACGGTGTCCATTTCACAGATGAAGGCAACAGAGTCTTCCTCTTGAACTTTAGACTCTGCATCGGTACTTACTTGTAGGTACAAAAAAACACTCAATGAACACAACGGCTCTTTTTAGAGCCAACCAACATATAAACACTTAAACTTGATTTTTAATTCTATTTTTTTATGGTTTTTTTGCTGCCGTGCGCGCACCATACGCGCACCGTGCGCACACGCCGCGATATTTTTTTAATTTTTTTTTACAGACCTAAGGGGTCTTTCATGGTCCCCCTGAGAAGGCCTAGGGGGTCAGGGACTCTACCCTGCCCCCTTTTCACGTTCTCCACTTGTGTTTTTAGCTCTCTTCTGCCTCTAAAACTCAAAATGGCGGCTGGGGGGTGCGCGCACCGTGCGCGCTCCCCACGATTTTTGGGGAAAAAAAATTTCTTTTCACCCTTCGGGGTCCTTCAGGGACCCCCTAACAAAGACTAGGGGGTCAGGAACTCTCTACCCTGCCCCCTTTTCACGTTCTCCACCTTTCTTTTTCCCTGTCACACACACAACACACAAATAGGCGGCCAACACTTCCTGATTTCGACCGATTCAAATGTTGACTGTCATGAATCCACCAATCAGAATTACGCTCGCGCACGTCACCGTGCGCGTACCGTGCGCGCACGGTGCGCGGCTGTAGATATTTATGTACTTTAACTGCAATTTTCTCAGGAACTACTGAACAGATTGACTCCATATATGCAAGAGGCACATCCCTGACCTGAGGACTACCTCTTTGCCAAATTTCAAGTAATTCTGTTCAGCCGTTCGGGCTGTACCTTCGACTAAAGGTCCTAGGGGAAAATGCATGGGGAAAACGTGTTTTGGGACCCCCCTTTTTTCTCAGCCCCCGCTTGACGAATCACCCCGAGACTTTCAGGGTAGGAGCTGAGCGGAGCGCCCCATCAGTTTTAAAAATTTCGCGAGGATTCGTCAACCGGCGCCAAAGTTATTCAAAATATAATTTTCAGATTTCCTATGGGAACTCGGTCCTAACTATAACTATCTACTGGCGACCGCCAGTAGATAATATAAACATATAAATATAATCTGCATATCTATATAAATATAAATGCATGCAAACATACATACATATACATATATGCATACATATGCATGGTATGTACATGATAGTTTGAAAAACTCTAATACAAGCAAAGCTAAAAAGCCACCTAATTACAAACAGAATTGCTTTAACTTAAACGAGGTCGAGACCTATTGCATTTTCAATGCTTGTTTACTTTGATTCCATAAAGAAGGCATTCAGATGTGTCACACATTTTCCATAAATTCTGAATGGTAGCACTCTAGTTGCTCATTAGATCACTGTAGTAAAGCTACTGCTCACCAGGGAAGTCTGCTGCTGGTATTCAAAGTGCATGTTTCAGTCTGCATGTCAGAATTTTTTAATGAAATGGAAGAGGATTTGAGAAGTCAAAATGTGCCCTAATCTTTCTTTCTGCAGCACTAATCATAATTTCTATGGCAAAATGAACCCCCTCATTTTGTTCCTTTGCAAATTAAATGTTTTAAGTATTACCACTTTATTCCAATCAAGATGGCATCAGGTGTGCCATACTTTTGTCATAAGTAAGACTGTTAGCGCTCTAGTTGATCTTTAAAACACTCTGGGACATTCTGTCATTGGGCTATAATTGGACTACATCTTGTTGATATCTGTGCTACATTTGGGCTCTTTTGTCTCTGGTGGCCATCTTGGGAGACTTATTTGTTTTGAAGTTTCCTAATTTCCTCATTTACAACAGTCTCCTCAGTAGGAAATACTTTCAGGTTTTTTAATTTCATTCCATCAAGAAGGCATTCAGATGTGTCACACATTTGCCATAAATTCGGAATGTTAGCACTCTAGTTGCTTATTAGATCACTGTAGTAAAGCTACTGCTCACCCGGGCAGTCTGCTGCTGGTATTGAAAGTGCATGTTTGTCTGCATGTCAGAATCTTTTAATGAAATAGAAGAGGATTTCAGAAGTCACTCAAAATGTGCCCTAATTTTCTTTTTCCCGCACTATTCATAATTTATATGGCAAAATGAACCTCCTCATTGTGTTCCTTTTAAATTAAACTACTCACTCTCTACCACTCACTCGCTACTACTTTCTACTACTCACTCTCTACTACTCTCTCTCTACTACTCTCTACTACTCTCTACTACTACTCTCTTCTACTCACTCTCTACTACTCTCTACTACTCACTCTACTGCTCTCTACTACTCTCTACCACTCACTCTCTACTACTCTACTACTCACTCTCTACTACTCTCTCTCTACTACTCCCTCTCTACTACTCACTCTACTACTCTCTACTACTCACTCTCTACTACTCACTCTCTACTACTCTACTACTCTCTACTACTCACTCTCTACTACTCACTCTCTACTACTCTCTCTCTACTACTCACTCTCTACTACTCACTCTCAACTACTCACTCTACTACTCTCTCTACTACTCACTCTCTACTACTCTCTACTACTCTCTACTACTCACTCTACTACTCACTCTCTACTACTCTACTACTCACTCTCTACTACTCTCTACTACTCTCTCTCTACTACTCACTCTCTACTACTCTCTACTACTCCCTCTCTACTACTCACTCTTTACTTCTCTACTACTCACTCTCCACTACTCACTCTCTACTACTCGCTCTCTACTACTCTCTACTACTCACTCTATTACTCACTCTCTACTACTCTACTACTCTCTCCGCTACTCACTCTCTACTACTCTCTACTACTCACTCTCTACTACTCACTCTCTACTACTCTACTACTCTCTCTACTACTCACTCTCTACTACTCACTCTCTACTACTCTCTATTACTCTCTCTACTACACACTCTCTACTACTTGCTCTCTACTGCTCACTCTACTACTCACTCTCTACTGCTCCCTACTACTCACTCTACTACACACTCTCTACTACTCTCTACTACTCACTCTATACTACTCCACTACTCTCTGCTACTCACTCTACTACTCTCTTCTACTCTCTCTACTACTCTCTACTATTCACTCTCTACTACTCTCTACTACTCACTCTACTACTCACTCTACTACTCATTCTCTACTACTCTCTCTCTGCTACTCAGTCTCCACTACTCACTCTCTACTACTCTCTACTACTCACTCTCTACTACTCTCTACTACTCACTCTCTACTACTCTCTACTACTCACTCTTTACTACTCTCTACTACTCTCTACTTCTCACACTCTACTACTCACTCTACTACTCACTCTACTACTCACTCTACTACTCACTCTACTACTCTCTCCTACTCACTCTCTGCTACTCTCTCTACTACTCTCTACTACTCTCTCTCTACTCTCTACTCTCTATTACTCATCCTCTACTCTCTACCTCTCTCTACCTCTCTCTCTACTACTCTCTACCTCTCTACCTCTATCTCTCTACTTCTACGTCTCTATCTCTACACCTCTACCTCTCTACCTCTCTCTACACGCACATATATTAATATGCATTTATATATATGTATGAGTATATATATATTCACTGAAAAAAACATAGGTTTCAGGGGTGTTATAGTTAGCTGGACTACTCTCTACTACTCTCTACTACTCACTCTACTACTCACTCTCTACTACTCTCTACTACTCACTCTCTAATACTCACTCTCTAATACTCACTCTCTACTACTCACTCTCTACTACTCACTCTACTACTCTCTACTACTCACTAGCTGATACTTTCTCTACTACTCTCTACTACTCTCTAATCTCGCTCTCTACTCTCTACCTCTCTCTACCTCTCTCTCTACTACTCTCTACCTCTCTACCTCTACCTCTTTACCTCTCTGTACATGCACACATATGAACATATATATATGCATATGCATTTATATATATGTATGTGTATATATATATATACATATTAACTGAAAAAAACATAGGTTTCACACACGTTATACTTAGTAATTAGCATTTAAAAAACCTTGCAAATTCACTGAAAAAACCATAGGTTTCACACACGTTATAGTTAGCTAGACATTTCACTCGAAAAAAAACATTGAAATTCCCCTGTTATAGTTAGTTCAGCTAACTATAACTCGTGCGCCCGCAATGCACTGCTGATGACGTCACATATTACATCACTCATGACATGGTCAGTGACATCACTCATGACATCACTCATGACATCTCAAATGACATCACTGATGACATCATCCAGTGAATGTGTGTTTTTCTGAAAATTAAATATGTTTTATATATGTATATCTCAAGGTCGATGGAAGTATAAATGGGTATATAAGTATCTAAATGGATGATTTGTTTTTGAAAAATTGATTGTGTAACTGACTGATTAAGTGTATCATAGTGAATACATGGCTCAGTGAGTAATGTTTAAATATGTAAATATCTGTATCAGTCTCTCACTTTGTGTATAAGTGGCTGCATGGGTTGGTGAGTAGCTACATGGGTGTCTATATAGGTTATTAGTTGGTTGTTTGAGTATCAGTCTGAGTGTCTCCATGGTTCGTTGGGGGTATTACGTAGTGCATAGGTGCATGAATGAGTGACTCACTGTTTGTATGTGTTGAAGACAGCATGTGTGCAGGACGGTATGGGTAGATTAGTGTGTGTATGGGTGTGTTAGTGTGTGAATGACTGTCTCAATAGTGTCTTTATGAGTAACTACATATGTTTTAAACTAGTATATGTGACTATTGGTGTATATAAGTGAGTATATGTGAGAGTGAGAGATTGAAAGAGTTCCTGTATGAATAAGTATGTGTTTCTATAAGTGATTGTTTAAAAGACTAAGTATGTGTAAGTTTCCGTAGAAGTAAGTGTGGTGGTGTGTGTATAACTGTATATGCAAGTAAATGTATGTTTGATTCTTTATTAGCATGAGTGACTATGTGTGTGAGTAACTCTATGGATGAGTGGCATTGTGTAACAGGATGTATAGGTGTATGAGTACATATGATGAGTGAGTACATGTATGAGTAACTGTATAGGACTGTTGGTGAATGAGTGGATGTGTATCTTAGAATTACTGAAGAGGTTGTTGTAACTGGTATTGGTATGTCCATTGTTTTGAAAATTTTAGTCTCTATTTTTGAATGTGTGTATCAAAGGTTATATTAGGGTGAGAGGAGGTCTGCCACTCTATCACAAGGATGATGTCATCAGTGATGTAATTAGTGATGTCATTTGAGATGTCATCAGTGATGTCATGAGTGATGTCACTGACCATGTCATGAGTGATGTAATATGTGACGTCATCAGCAGTGCATTGCGGGCGCACGAGTTATAGTTAGCTGAACTAACTATAACTGGGGAATTTCAATGGTTTTGTACAAGTGAAAAGTCCAGTTAACTATAACACCCCTGAAACCTATGGTTTTTTCAGTGAATTTCTGAGGTTTTTTAAATGCTAATTCCTAACTATAACGTGCCTGAAACCTATGGATTTTCTGTGAATTTCAAAGGTTTTTTAAATGCTAATTTCTAACTATGCCTACAGAGATAGGACATGTGAAGAAAGAAGAAAAAATGCACAGAAAGAAAAAAAAGAAGTGCAGAAAGAAGCAACAGAAGTCCTCAAAGACGAAGAAAAGTGCAGGAAGAAGGATAACGTGCAGAAAGAACAAAAAGAAGAGCAGAAAGAAGCCTTGTTGCAAAATCATCCTGTACCCTCAACTTTTTCAGACGGATACTGGTGGTAACTGAGTCTGACTAACCAGTCCTAGAGCCAGTGCTATGTTAAAAGACACGTAGAATACAGTAAAAACACCTACATACACTAGGGAACATTATGCGTTGGGGTCCCCCTGTGATTAGCATGACCTTCTCTGTAAGTCCCTAGTATATAATAGGGCAGGGGGATTAAAACTACCTCTTAAAACAGGCCACAGGGCGTTTTTGCACACGTTGTCTCAGGCCCCGTCCCCTCCCTTCACCACTGTGTAAACACGCCCTGTGTCCGTTTTTAGTCGGGAGATTAAGTTCATTTGAATCCTGAGGGTCCCTAGGGTCCAACTAGCCCACTAGGTACCTCCAGTAAGTGCCACAGAGCTGCGTTGCAGAGAGGTGTAAAAAGTGGCACGGCCTGGACCACCTCTCTGCAATGCAGCTCAGTGGGGCTTACTGGAAGCACTTGGTGGGCTAGTTAGCCCCCAGGGGCCCTCAGTATTGAAGGCAAATTATATCCCCAATTTAAAACGTGCCATAGTGCGTGTTTGCACATGTCACCTCAGGCCCCGTCCCCTCCCTTCACCACTGTGTAAACGCGCCCTTCTAAGTTAAGAGATTAAGTCCCCTTGCATCCTAAGGGTCCCTAGGGTCAAACTAGACCACTAGGTACCTCCAGTAAGCGCCACAGAGTTGCGTTGCAGAGAGGTGTAAAAAGGGGCTTGGCCTCAGAACACCTGTCTGCAGCGCAGCTCCCTGGCGCATACTGGAGATGCCTGTTGGGCTAGTTGGCCCACAGGGACCCTCAGTATTGAAGAGGAATTAATTCCCCAACTTACAATTCGCCAGGGGGCACGTTTGCAGAGTGCTGCAAGGAGGGGGCGTGGCCTCCGGCACGATGCCAGTCTTTTATTTATTTTAATTTTTTAAGAAGGGGGGGCTGTGTGGTTCCCCTTCTTATTCTAATTTATTGGCCCTGATGACCCCATCCCCCAGGGCCTGTCTCCTAATTATATATTTTTGACCCCACTCCCCAGGGCCAGCCACTGTTTTTTATTATTTAAAAAAAATATATATTTATAGACACACCTAGGGCATGCTGGACAAACCGTACGTACCTATCACCATGACGATTTGCGTGATATTCATTAAAAGGCGACTATGCATACAATGAATCCACGAGGAATGTATTTACACCACTAGTGAAGCTCTGACATGTCTGATGCCCTACCGTGCCTAATCCCGGTAGACACCCTTGTCGTTTATTTATACAAACATGGGTAGCTATTGACGGGCACATTTAATACACATGCACACCAAGCCATTCAAAGGGGATTCGACAAAAATTCGACAAAAACTATGCAAGAAACCCCCCTCACGGTTAATAAAACACATATCCACTGCCGGATGTGTAATACTTTTTATTTTACTCTCTGGAAAGGGGACGAACATCACTTGAGAGTCACATCGCGCTCCTGGCAGAGCCCAATGCTATGTTACACCCACCATTGCCTGCTGAGTGCCACACACCTCTGTGTGTGTTGTATTCCACTAGCTAGTGCATATGCTATGACACTCTCTAGCCCATGTGCACTGTAACACCACCCCGTGAATATGTCATGCCACACTTGTCTTCGCACGGGTTATATTGCCCCGTCTAACGTGCCTTCCTCGATGCCTATGTTATAACGCACAGTGCTATGCCATACATATTACAATCTGGGATCCATATCTTTGTCACAGTGCATATGCAACGTTACTCTCCCCAGCACATATTTTATATTACAACTTTAGAGACTAGTTAGGTTACACAACACTGCCCTGTGCATATTATAATCCAAGGCGCATATCGCATAGCACGCGCTAGTGCCTGTGCTATCTCGCGCTCTCCAATGAATCTGTAATTGCGCACAATGTATTGCATATTATATTTCATGCCCGGTTCATCTTATATCACACTTTTTGGTGCATAGTTTATACCATACACTATATCTAGTTTTCATTTTCAATCGTGCTCTCAGGACTATGTTCTATATAACACTGTGTTCACCTACCCTTTTCACGTGCATTACATTTTGCGATAGGGGGTGGAGGGTCAGGGGGTGTTTCTGCCAAGTGAGCCCGGAGTCTCAGTCACAAACGTCCTCTTTTTCCTGAATAAAAGTGAGATTATGCTGCATATGTTTTAAAAACAATAAAGTTCCTAATACCCGCCTTCTCTGAACAGTTAGCTTGCTGCCCCATCCCCCTCCTCCCTATCCTCTGTTGTGTGAATCCATGGACTAGCCTCCTCCCTCCTGCCATGCATGGTCTGATGTGCTGCCACTGCCCTCAATTTAGTATGATGTACCAGTCCACTCCTCCTGCCCTCCATTGCCCAAATCTATGCCCCATCATTGACCTCCTGCTTAAACTCTGTGCTTAGCTTTCTGCCCCTATTCTCCTTCCCCCTGCCCTCCGATGTCTTTGTGCATGCCCCTGCTCCATCCTTTTTGCCCACCATGTTCCATGGACCTGCCACTCCTATCTACTCTGAGTGTTCTGTTGAGCTGCCACTCCCCTCCCACCTGCCTAGCATTGTCAGATGACTGTAACCTTTCCCTGCCACCTCCACCCTGCCTGTCCACATGCCATGCCCCTATCCTCTTCCTCCTGTCCTACGTGGTCCATTGTACTGCCACACCCTTCTGCCCTCCCTGGTCTGTTGTGCTGCAACTGCTCCTCCTGCCTGCCCGTGCGGTCTGTTGTGAGGCCCCTTCCCCTGAACTTTCTTGTCTGTGCACAGGTCCTGATCCTCCCTTCTATCCTCCATCGTCCTTTGTGCATGCCCCTGCACCCTCCTTCTTTCCCATCATAGCCATTGTGCTGCCACTAACCCTCCCACTTGCCATGCATGGTCTTCTGTGCTGCCATGGCCCCTCCCACCTTCCCTGTGTGGTCAGTTAGCTGCCCCTGACCCCCTCCCACCTTCCCTCCATGGTCTGTGTGTATGCCATCACAGTCTCAGTGTTGCTCTTCATGGTGTGTCTTGCTTCTAGTGCCCATCCTGCCTGACCTCCATTGCTATCTTGCTGCTCCTGCCCTGACCCCTTGCCCCCAGCCCTCTGTTTACATGTGCAGACCCCTACTCCCTCCCTCCTGTCTTGTCTGTTCCAATGTAATGCCCCTGATCCGTCCCACCTGCCCTTTATGGTCTGTTATGCTGCAGCTTTCTCTCCTGTCTGTCCATTATGGTCAGCTAGCTACCATTGCCTCTTGCCCCTCTGTTCTCTGTTGTCCATGTGCATGGTCCTGTCCCCTCCCTCTTGCTTTCTATGGATTGTTGTGCTGCACTCCCATCCCGCATGCCCTGTGTGGTGTATTGTGCTGCTGCAAACCCTGATGCCTGCCCTGCAGGGTCAGTTTGGTGCACCTCTCCATGTCCCTCCTGTCCTCTGTTATCCAAGTCCATGTCCCTACCCCATTTCCTTCCATACCATACTTGCGAACATTTTGAACTTGGTAAGAGGGAGATTTTGAAAATAAACTGGGGTATTGATTTTCCCCTTTGAGTTACATTGAAAAAGAGGAGATTGTAGACAGGAGACAGATCAAATAAAGCCCATTTGAGCTTAAAAACATTGGACTTTTCCTGGCTGAATCGGGTCTGTTGGCATGTATGGTTGTACTACCATTGCCTCTTCCTTCTGCCCACAATGGTCTATTACATTGCCACAGCCTCTCTTGCAAGTCCTGTATTGTTGGTTTGTTGCCCCTGCCCCCCTTTCCACTGCCCTCCATAGTCTGTTGTGCCGCCACGGCCCTTCCTGCCTGCTCAATGTGGTTAAATTGTTGCCTTTGCACCCTCCCACCTGCCTTCAATTTTCAGAGTCCGTGCCCCTGGCCTCTGCCTCTCAACAGTATCCTAATGAACAACTAGATTGCTAACATTATATATTTATTACAAAAGTGTGGAACGCCTGACGTCATCTTGATGTAATCAAAACTGTAATACCTAGAGCATTTCCTTTAGAAATTACATATATGAGAGGGTCTTATTGGCATCAAAATTATGGTTAGTTATCTAAAAGACTAAAATAAGGACATATTTTCTGAGTTTTCAAATAGCGAGAAAGCACTTTTAAATTATTTGTTATCTTTATGTTTTTTTATCCAGTTGACCACTTGATTAAATGTTGCACTTAGGGGAGAGGATGTGGTGAAGTACTGGGTATTTTAAGCCCAGCGGTGCAGGGGAACACACCCTATGACTTCGGGGTTCTTCCTGTTTCAGACCTACAGAAACACAGAGTCTTCTGGGTAAAGTCAAAGATCAGTTTATTGGCTGCAGACCAATTACAGGTATCCTAGAAGTACAACAGCGTGTATGTTCTCAGGAGACTGCTAAAAATCACAGAAACGGGCTTCTCCTTAAATACAAAATATCCTGCTTCAGGCACACATTCCTTGGTTTACGATATGGCCATATAAAGTATACATTACAAACGAAAAAGCAGAGTCATGATGACCATCCCACATTCCAGTTAAACCAGCCCGCAATTATTTACCCAGCAAGGCTCAGATCCCACATCAGATATCAATAGGCCCCAATAAACATGAGCATCTCCTGTTTGGAAAACAAGCCATAAAGCAGGAACAGTCAGGTGCGAAAGAGATTAGCTGGAGGCTTGTGTAGGATGAAAAGGCTTTATGGTGTGTCAAGCCCTGATGCTAATCACAGGTGGCCGGGGGACGGGGAGCTCGTGAGACCGGACTGACCTGGGGCAGCGGAGCCAAGCTGCCCAGGTCACAGAGAAGTCAAAGGAAGGCACATGTGCTCTAAAAGGCCCGTATTTGCTTCATGTTAAGTAGCCTATGTGAGGTCAACCATAAGATGGCCACTGCTCTAAGATGGAACCCACGTAGTGATGTATAATAATGTATACATAGTGCATTCATAGCTAAAACGTTACACAAAGCACTAGTACATACCGCATTGACCATTCGCGGTTCGCTAATACCGGAATAGACAGGGGTAGGGCCCTGCCTCCTACGCGGTCCCCAAATTCAAAGTACGACAGACCCTCCTTTTGCCCTTACATAGGCAATAACTATACTCATTTCAATCCGAGTCTAGGTCAATATTCACGAAGTCATGGAGATGTTGCTGTAGCATCATCCTATTACTTAGCTCGTCCTTCGATACAGGTTTCCTTACACATAATGTAGCACAGAGGCCACATATAGCAGGAGAACACTGTATGCACAGACAGAACAGGAAAAGGATGGCTAAGATCATTCCAATGACCATCAGAACTTTCCAACCCCAGGCAGATATCAGTTCCCAGAACCACCCCACCAGTGACCAATCTCCTTTATCCACATGTATGGACCCGGATATTTTATGTAGTTTGGAGATGGCTTGATAAACTGTTGGAGCGTTGTCTGGTATGAAAATGCAACAACTGGATTGGATAACCTTACATACCCCACCGCGGTCTGCAAGTATGACGTCTAGAACCATGCGGTTCTGCAAAGTCATAAGGCGATCCGCTTGGAGCTCAGCCGTCAAATTACCAAGGGCACCAGCCGTAACATTAACAGTGGATTCAACCACACGAGTCAGTTGTCTCAGGTTCCTATTATTGACCATAGGTCCCCAAAACGGCAGGAAACCCAAAAAGAAATCTCCCGCTTCCTGACCGGCAGTATCCTCCTTACTAATCACACCTCTCACAACTCTGGTCTTGTGATAGTCAGAGGCGGCAGTAAATGTTGGCGGTAGCAGATTTGCAATATAACATGTGCCCGAGAAATCAGGGGGCAACCATGTATATGCTCGGTCATTGCAGATAAAATATGTACCCTTGGCAGCCAAAAACGCTGGGGAAAACTGTGACAGAAAAGTGTACGTTTCAATACATTCACTTCTCCCCAGTTGAGCTCTCGGATTCTGACCATTACCTTGTAAACAGAACCGACCTATGTGGGGTACGACCCAGATTGGGGATGAGATTTTTCGCTGTCTTTCACCCAGACTAATACTATACCCCGTTGCGTTCCACCCTACATAACCTCTCAATTCTTCCTTGGGTATAGATGAGTATGCGTCGATATCTCTGCTCATATCGGCAACTCCTTTCATTAAAGCTTTATTATTCGTACTAGGTCTGATGGAACGCGGTTGTCGCGGGGAGTACGCATCTAGAGCAAAGAGAAACATGGTCTGGAATGCCCATGACGATCCATTGTAACTAAATGGCAGCACTAGATAAGGAATACCCTTGTTAATGGTATGTGGCATCAAACCACACACCCAGCAATTGGTTGTATTCATGACTAGTTGGTGCTGGTGCAGGAGCTGAATAAACGAGTTGTTAACAAATTCTGATCGTCTGGCTTGTTCATGTTCAGGCTGAGGGTGAAAAGAGTGTGAGGAGACAGTAGAAGGAGATATAGGCTGTACAGTGGGTGCAATGGGCTCTTGAGAGGAGAAGAATACAAATCCTACAGTAAACACTACCATACTACATAGTATAAACAGGCATAAAAACACAAAATGTTTGCTTTTCATTATTTTACATATTCTTGCTTTAAAGTTCATTTCCTCAGCGGGTCTCTCCATCTTAAAAAAACTCCATCCTCTAATCGTGCCGCTCGCGGCAGGTGAGTTTCTTCTGCTAAGGAGTACGCCTGTCAGTCCAGGGAACGCCCTAGACCAACCAGAACCGTTGACCTAACGTCTCCGGCCTGTACCCCAAAGTCTTGGCACCGCGACCCTGCGGCTGAACCCGGATGGTGGTTCGAAAAACAAAAATCAAGAAAGTCCTTCAGATGGGAGAGCTATGGTATCAAAAACAAAAAGGTGAGGAAAAGAATATTTATTTGTCCATAGGCCTTGGTCTCAGATTGTAGTGGAGACGGCCAGGTAATGTTTGATCTTGAAACAAGAGTTCAGGCTCGGTAGTGTCCAATCGAATTGACGGTGGCACAGCTTCTTGCAAAATATCGTCACTCTGTTGTGCTGAAGTGGTGCCTTTCACGCGTGTATCACTGAACAGCACAAAACGAGGCACAGTGTCTGTTTCAGAGTCTGCGATACCCTCCTGGACCCACTGGTCATACGGCAGAGGCAAAGGGATCCTTTTCACGTGGGCGCCGTGGATCCAGTTCTTCTTCCCCTTTACTCGAACAGCTGATCTTGTAGACAGTAGTACGAGGTGAGGGCCAATCCAGCGGGGCTCATCGTTGCTTTTCCGCTGGAAGTTTTTGATGAGCACCCACGTGCCAGGGTCAATGGGGTGTCCTGGAGCCTCAGAGGCCGGGGGGAGAGTATCATGCACCTGTTGGTGTAAAACACGCAGTTTAACCGTCAAATCATACAAGTAATCAAGCAGTACTGGATGCTCGATTTCACTGAATTTCGTAGGTCTTGGCACACCCCATACATTGGCCGGGCGGCCAAAAACAACCTCATAAGGACTAAGTCCCACTCGTGAGTGCACGGTCATTCTTGTGGATAGGAGTGCTAAAGGCAGAGCGTCAGGCCATTTAAGACCGGTGCTCGCCTGGATTTTGGCCAATTTAAGTTTTAGAGCGCCGTTGTAGCGCTCTACTAATCCAGCTGATTGGGGGTGATTTGCAGCGTGGAATTTCTGCTTTATACCTAGTCCCTCACACACATTCTTCATCACTTTACCCACAAACTCACTTCCATTGTCACTCCACACCATTCTTGGCATTCCAAACCTGGGGAGAAATTCCTTCACAAGGGCTTTGGCTGTGGATAAAGCAGTATTATCTTTAAGGGGATAGGCCTCTATCCATTTTGAAAAAGCGCAAACAACCACCAATACATATTTCAGGTTGTTGCACCTTTCCATGTGAATAAAATCTAGCTGCAAAACTTCAAATGGATATGATGGAGGCGCAAAATGACCAGCTGGAGTTGGGGTTCCCCTACCAGGGTTGTACTTCAAGCATACCATACAATTCTTGACCACATTCTCTGCACACTTGGGAATTCCAGCATTCTGCCATACTGGAGCCAATAACTTACAGATTCCTTTCATACTGATATGTGCCATTCCATGTGCCATAGTAACTACTGGAAGCACATATGCGTCAGGTAACAACCATCGTCTATGTTCTGACAGATCAACCCAACAACCATTCTCATCCAACTTACCCATACTTTCTCTCCACTTGCTCAACTCTTTCTCTGTGGCTTCTGCTTGAAGGGACTTTACACTTTCTATTGTGTTTTCACACATTCCAACATCACCAACCCATCTTGCAGGGCCTGCAACATACATTCGAGTCTTTACATCTTTTGCTGTTTCTTTCGCGACTTCATCAGCAAACGCATTACCACGACCAACATCATCAGTGATTTTCTTGTGCGCACTGCATTTCATAATCGCAACTTGCAACGGTAGGGTCAGCGACTCAAGGAGATCATTCACCAACTTGCCATTCTGAGACTTAGCTCCATGCGAAGTCAGGAACCCACGTTCCTTCCATAATCGCCCAAAACTGTGGGCCACGCCAAAGGCGTACTGGCTGTCCGTATATATGTTCACTCTCATTCCTTCAGACAACACGCATGCTCTCGTAAGGGCAATCAATTCTTCTGCTTGAGCCGAATTTTGTGGCACATGTGCAGTTTCCACAATCGTGTGCAAAGTCGTGATAGCATATGCAGCAGTCGTATCACCATTCGGAAGCTTAAAACACGAACCATCCACCCATAAAGTACCATCACACTCAGTCAGGGGAGTATCTTTAAGATCTACTCTCCCTTTCGTCTCTTCTTCTGTTCTGAACAGACAATCATGTTGCTCAATCTCATCTAGGTCTGCTGGAATTGGTAATAGTGTAGCTGGATTCAATGTGTTGCATCTCTTTATGTGTATATGGTTTGCTAACAGTGTCAGCTCATAACCAGATAATCGCGCACTAGTTAAGTGTTGTGTCTTGGTCCTGTTTAACAATGTGTCCACAGCATGTGGAACCATAACAATCAATGTGTTATCCATTACTAGGCCAGCAGACTGTCGAATAGACATAGCTGCGGCGGCTGTGGCTCTCAGACAACTTGGCAATGCCCTCGCTACCGGGTCCAAGGTTGACGAAAAATATGCGCATGGACGCGGTCTGTCGCCAAAAGGCTGTGTTAACACTGATAACGTGCAACCATCTTTCTCGTGAACATACAATGTAAAAGGCTTGCTGTAGTCAGGGGTACCCAACACAGGAGCTGAACAAAATGCATTACGCAATTCCCAAAAACTTTTCTGACACTCTTCAGACCATGGGATAGGATTCGGTGTGTCTTTGCATGTTAATGCTAACAAAGGTTTTGCCAACAAGGAAAAATTAGGAATCCAATGCCTACAGTATGAAGTAATGCCCAAGAAAGCACGCACTTCTCTCTGTGTTCTTGGCACACTCAACTGTGCAATGGCTTGAATTCTTTCTGGGGTCAGTTTCCTTCCCTCCTTCGATAAGAGATGACCTAAGTAGGTCACTTCTTGTCGACAATATTGCAGCTTAGAGAGAGACACTTTGTGATGAAAGGCAGACAAATGACGCAACAATGACAATGTAGCTTCTTTGCAAATCTTTTCAGTATCCGCGGCGATTAGCAAATCGTCAACGTACTGAATAAGGATAGCGCCACTCGGTAAAACAAGTGCATCAAGCTGCGCTTTTAAAGCCTGACTGTATATTGATGGACTTTCACAGTAGCCCTGGGGAGCGCGTTTAAAGCGGAAGCTTCGACCTCCTAAACTAAAGCCAAAAATGTCTCTGCTTTCCTCTGCAATTGGGATGCTAAAGAAAGCATTCTTTAGATCGATCACTGAGAACCATGCAGCGGAGGCTGGAATCATAGTTAACAAGGCAGTTATATCAGGGACAACTGGAAACTGTGGCACAACAATCTTATTAACCTCTCTAAGATCAATCACAAATCTGTAAACAGGTGGCTGTGAAAGGTCCGTTCATTTTAAGACAGGTAAAACAGGACTATTGCAAACGTTGCCTCTTGTCTCTTCAATTACATCCTTTTTAATCAAATCACTGACAATTGCTAACAATGCTTTCTGACCTTCATTGGAGATCTTGTACTGGGAAATACGTGGCAATCTGACATTGGCCTTTAAAGTTACCAAATATGGCGGTATTTGCAAGAGACCCACATCATTGGGACCAGTAGCCCAAAGGACATCCGGAAGGGATGACAATTCAGGTGGCATTGCATTTTTAGACAAATACATTGGGGAAATCACTTTCTTACCTAATGTAAGTTGTACTCCTGAGGGAGAACAATACAGCGTGGCATGCAATCTTTTTAGCAAATCTAATCCTAACAAATTCTCACCACAACCTGTTGTTAGGATGAGAGGTGCTTTTAGCTCGCAAGGTCCAACAGAAAGAGACATAGGACTAGAAATCGGGTTCCTAACTGGGGCGCCAGAAAAACCTACTGAAACATTCATTTCGCCAGACAAAGGCGCGCCAGGGAGTTTTGAATGCATAATTGAACTCTTTGCAGCACCAGTGTCTAGCAGAAAGGGCTCCGTTACATTTGCTGTAGTTACTTTAACATAAGGTCCGCTCTGATCCACTGGCACTGAAACAACTCCCTCTCTCTGTCTACGGCTGTCCTAGTAATCATTATCTTCTACATTGTCGTCTTCTGCATAATAATCATTATTGTAGTACTGAGCTGTATTACCAGTCGCGTTGGCCTGCTGATCAAAGCTATTTATGGTATTTTGAGGCGGAAGAGGACGCGCGTTCTGGGGAACATTTCCACGCCCCTTACCTCTAGGAGCTTGCTGACCACCTCTACCTCTTGCGCCATACGCATTACTGTTACGCTGCATTAATTTAGGACAACTATACTTGAAATGACCTTCCTCTTTGCAATATGAACATTGATTGGGACCTATAGGGATACGTGGTTGATAATACCCATTCATTTGCTGATTATTCTGAAACTGTTGGGGTTGGTGATAGACACCTTGTGTTTGCCTGTAATTATTCTGTCCTCTTCGTGGCGGATAGGCCTGCTGTAAAAGGACCTTTGTTTTCAGTTCTTTCGTTTTTTTATCTGTTCTATCTTTTTCGTCTTTATCTCTATTTTCATAATACTGTGCAGTAGCCAGTATTTGCGCTGAAGAGGAAACTGCCCAAGAACTTTCTGAATCTTTTAATTTCTTACATAGCTCAGGAAGTAGATTCTGCACAAACTTATCAACAAATAACCGTTGGCCACCTTCAGTGCTCATGTCTTGACCACTGTGGTCGATAAACGTTTCTTCAAACCTGGTGAAGAAATCGGACACTGTCTCATCTTTCTTCTGCTTGCATGCAGATAGTTTGTCCCAATTTACGTGCATCGCGGGCATTATAGTCTTCATGTATGTAATAATTCGACCAGGGAGTTCTGCTACTAAAGGGTCAGGCTTTGCGCCACCAACTTGTCTAGCGTCTGCAGCAACGATATTAGCCCATGTACCCCCTAGTTCTGCTGCATGATCCGTATTACGGATGGATCCCCATAAAGGCTGTGGAACAACATTCCCAAATAACATATCTATGTCAGCCAGATTCATGACGCACGATTCTGCAGTTTGGGATAACTCCTTATAATACCCTGTAGGGTTTTTACGGGGGTCAGGCAATGTCTGCTTAAGCGCTAACACCTCAGATCGCTTCCATGGGACATGCACCCAAACACGCTGAAAATGTGCTAAGACAGGTGGATTAGCATTCGGATCAGCAGGTCTCCAAACTGGGGGAACCTCACGCATCGGATATTGGCGCGCTTTTACCTTCTTCCCCACAGGGAAATCCTGCTCAAACAACGACTGCTGGCAATCATCATTCCTCAAAGATAATAAGGTCGCAACTGCTTTATTCACATCGGGGCCCACAATCGTGCCTTTTCCAAAATCGAATCTCACTCGACATAACTCCTGCGGGTTTGGATCTCTACCATGATCATCCAATTCCTCACTTGTCTGTTCCAATGTAATGCCCCTGATCCGTCCCACCTGCCCTTTATGGTCTGTTATGCTGCAGCTTTCTCTCCTGTCTGTCCATTATGGTCAGCTAGCTACCATTGCCTCTTGCCCCTCTGTTCTCTGTTGTCCATGTGCATGGTCCTGTCCCCTCCCTCTTGCTTTCTATGGATTGTTGTGCTGCACTCCCATCCCGCATGCCCTGTGTGGTGTATTGTGCTGCTGCAAACCCTGATGCCTGCCCTGCAGGGTCAGTTTGGTGCACCTCTCCATGTCCCTCCTGTCCTCTGTTATCCAAGTCCATGTCCCTACCCCATTTCCTTCCATACCATACTTGCGAACATTTTGAACTTGGTAAGAGGGAGATTTTGAAAATAAACTGGGGTATTGATTTTCCCCTTTGAGTTACATTGAAAAAGAGGAGATTGTAGACAGGAGACAGATCAAATAAAGCCCATTTGAGCTTAAAAACATTGGACTTTTCCTGGCTGAATCGGGTCTGTTGGCATGTATGGTTGTACTACCATTGCCTCTTCCTTCTGCCCACAATGGTCTATTACATTGCCACAGCCTCTCTTGCAAGTCCTGTATTGTTGGTTTGTTGCCCCTGCCCCCCTTTCCACTGCCCTCCATAGTCTGTTGTGCCGCCACGGCCCTTCCTGCCTGCTCAATGTGGTTAAATTGTTGCCTTTGCACCCTCCCACCTGCCTTCAATTTTCAGAGTCCGTGCCCCTGGCCTCTGCCTCTCAACAGTATCCTAATGAACAACTAGATTGCTAACATTATATATTTATTACAAAAGTGTGGAACGCCTGACGTCATCTTGATGTAATCAAAACTGTAATACCTAGAGCATTTCCTTTAGAAATTACATATATGAGAGGGTCTTATTGGCATCAAAATTATGGTTAGTTATCTAAAAGACTAAAATAAGGACATATTTTCTGAGTTTTCAAATAGCGAGAAAGCACTTTTAAATTATTTGTTATCTTTATGTTTTTTTATCCAGTTGACCACTTGATTAAATGTTGCACTTAGGGGAGAGGATGTGGTGAAGTACTGGGTATTTTAAGCCCAGCGGTGCAGGGGAACACACCCTATGACTTCGGGGTTCTTCCTGTTTCAGACCTACAGAAACACAGAGTCTTCTGGGTAAAGTCAAAGATCAGTTTATTGGCTGCAGACCAATTACAGGTATCCTAGAAGTACAACAGCGTGTATGTTCTCAGGAGACTGCTAAAAATCACAGAAACGGGCTTCTCCTTAAATACAAAATATCCTGCTTCAGGCACACATTCCTTGGTTTACGATATGGCCATATAAAGTATACATTACAAACGAAAAAGCAGAGTCATGATGACCATCCCACATTCCAGTTAAACCAGCCCGCAATTATTTACCCAGCAAGGCTCAGATCCCACATCAGATATCAATAGGCCCCAATAAACATGAGCATCTCCTGTTTGGAAAACAAGCCATAAAGCAGGAACAGTCAGGTGCGAAAGAGATTAGCTGGAGGCTTGTGTAGGATGAAAAGGCTTTATGGTGTGTCAAGCCCTGATGCTAATCACAGGTGGCCGGGGGACGGGGAGCTCGTGAGACCGGACTGACCTGGGGCAGCGGAGCCAAGCTGCCCAGGTCACAGAGAAGTCAAAGGAAGGCACATGTGCTCTAAAAGGCCCGTATTTGCTTCATGTTAAGTAGCCTATGTGAGGTCAACCATAAGATGGCCACTGCTCTAAGATGGAACCCACGTAGTGATGTATAATAATGTATACATAGTGCATTCATAGCTAAAACGTTACACAAAGCACTAGTACATACCGCATTGACCATTCGCGGTTCGCTAATACCGGAATAGACAGGGGTAGGGCCCTGCCTCCTACGCGGTCCCCAAATTCAAAGTACGACAGACCCTCCTTTTGCCCTTACATAGGCAATAACTATACTCATTTCAATCCGAGTCTAGGTCAATATTCACGAAGTCATGGAGATGTTGCTGTAGCATCATCCTATTACTTAGCTCGTCCTTCGATACAGGTTTCCTTACACATAATGTAGCACAGAGGCCACATATAGCAGGAGAACACTGTATGCACAGACAGAACAGGAAAAGGATGGCTAAGATCATTCCAATGACCATCAGAACTTTCCAACCCCAGGCAGATATCAGTTCCCAGAACCACCCCACCAGTGACCAATCTCCTTTATCCACATGTATGGACCCGGATATTTTATGTAGTTTGGAGATGGCTTGATAAACTGTTGGAGCGTTGTCTGGTATGAAAATGCAACAACTGGATTGGATAACCTTACATACCCCACCGCGGTCTGCAAGTATGACGTCTAGAACCATGCGGTTCTGCAAAGTCATAAGGCGATCCGCTTGGAGCTCAGCCGTCAAATTACCAAGGGCACCAGCCGTAACATTAACAGTGGATTCAACCACACGAGTCAGTTGTCTCAGGTTCCTATTATTGACCATAGGTCCCCAAAACGGCAGGAAACCCAAAAAGAAATCTCCCGCTTCCTGACCGGCAGTATCCTCCTTACTAATCACACCTCTCACAACTCTGGTCTTGTGATAGTCAGAGGCGGCAGTAAATGTTGGCGGTAGCAGATTTGCAATATAACATGTGCCCGAGAAATCAGGGGGCAACCATGTATATGCTCGGTCATTGCAGATAAAATATGTACCCTTGGCAGCCAAAAACGCTGGGGAAAACTGTGACAGAAAAGTGTACGTTTCAATACATTCACTTCTCCCCAGTTGAGCTCTCGGATTCTGACCATTACCTTGTAAACAGAACCGACCTATGTGGGGTACGACCCAGATTGGGGATGAGATTTTTCGCTGTCTTTCACCCAGACTAATACTATACCCCGTTGCGTTCCACCCTACATAACCTCTCAATTCTTCCTTGGGTATAGATGAGTATGCGTCGATATCTCTGCTCATATCGGCAACTCCTTTCATTAAAGCTTTATTATTCGTACTAGGTCTGATGGAACGCGGTTGTCGCGGGGAGTACGCATCTAGAGCAAAGAGAAACATGGTCTGGAATGCCCATGACGATCCATTGTAACTAAATGGCAGCACTAGATAAGGAATACCCTTGTTAATGGTATGTGGCATCAAACCACACACCCAGCAATTGGTTGTATTCATGACTAGTTGGTGCTGGTGCAGGAGCTGAATAAACGAGTTGTTAACAAATTCTGATCGTCTGGCTTGTTCATGTTCAGGCTGAGGGTGAAAAGAGTGTGAGGAGACAGTAGAAGGAGATATAGGCTGTACAGTGGGTGCAATGGGCTCTTGAGAGGAGAAGAATACAAATCCTACAGTAAACACTACCATACTACATAGTATAAACAGGCATAAAAACACAAAATGTTTGCTTTTCATTATTTTACATATTCTTGCTTTAAAGTTCATTTCCTCAGCGGGTCTCTCCATCTTAAAAAAACTCCATCCTCTAATCGTGCCGCTCGCGGCAGGTGAGTTTCTTCTGCTAAGGAGTACGCCTGTCAGTCCAGGGAACGCCCTAGACCAACCAGAACCGTTGACCTAACGTCTCCGGCCTGTACCCCAAAGTCTTGGCACCGCGACCCTGCGGCTGAACCCGGATGGTGGTTCGAAAAACAAAAATCAAGAAAGTCCTTCAGATGGGAGAGCTATGGTATCAAAAACAAAAAGGTGAGGAAAAGAATATTTATTTGTCCATAGGCCTTGGTCTCAGATTGTAGTGGAGACGGCCAGGTAATGTTTGATCTTGAAACAAGAGTTCAGGCTCGGTAGTGTCCAATCGAATTGACGGTGGCACAGCTTCTTGCAAAATATCGTCACTCTGTTGTGCTGAAGTGGTGCCTTTCACGCGTGTATCACTGAACAGCACAAAACGAGGCACAGTGTCTGTTTCAGAGTCTGCGATACCCTCCTGGACCCACTGGTCATACGGCAGAGGCAAAGGGATCCTTTTCACGTGGGCGCCGTGGATCCAGTTCTTCTTCCCCTTTACTCGAACAGCTGATCTTGTAGACAGTAGTACGAGGTGAGGGCCAATCCAGCGGGGCTCATCGTTGCTTTTCCGCTGGAAGTTTTTGATGAGCACCCACGTGCCAGGGTCAATGGGGTGTCCTGGAGCCTCAGAGGCCGGGGGGAGAGTATCATGCACCTGTTGGTGTAAAACACGCAGTTTAACCGTCAAATCATACAAGTAATCAAGCAGTACTGGATGCTCGATTTCACTGAATTTCGTAGGTCTTGGCACACCCCATACATTGGCCGGGCGGCCAAAAACAACCTCATAAGGACTAAGTCCCACTCGTGAGTGCACGGTCATTCTTGTGGATAGGAGTGCTAAAGGCAGAGCGTCAGGCCATTTAAGACCGGTGCTCGCCTGGATTTTGGCCAATTTAAGTTTTAGAGCGCCGTTGTAGCGCTCTACTAATCCAGCTGATTGGGGGTGATTTGCAGCGTGGAATTTCTGCTTTATACCTAGTCCCTCACACACATTCTTCATCACTTTACCCACAAACTCACTTCCATTGTCACTCCACACCATTCTTGGCATTCCAAACCTGGGGAGAAATTCCTTCACAAGGGCTTTGGCTGTGGATAAAGCAGTATTATCTTTAAGGGGATAGGCCTCTATCCATTTTGAAAAAGCGCAAACAACCACCAATACATATTTCAGGTTGTTGCACCTTTCCATGTGAATAAAATCTAGCTGCAAAACTTCAAATGGATATGATGGAGGCGCAAAATGACCAGCTGGAGTTGGGGTTCCCCTACCAGGGTTGTACTTCAAGCATACCATACAATTCTTGACCACATTCTCTGCACACTTGGGAATTCCAGCATTCTGCCATACTGGAGCCAATAACTTACAGATTCCTTTCATACTGATATGTGCCATTCCATGTGCCATAGTAACTACTGGAAGCACATATGCGTCAGGTAACAACCATCGTCTATGTTCTGACAGATCAACCCAACAACCATTCTCATCCAACTTACCCATACTTTCTCTCCACTTGCTCAACTCTTTCTCTGTGGCTTCTGCTTGAAGGGACTTTACACTTTCTATTGTGTTTTCACACATTCCAACATCACCAACCCATCTTGCAGGGCCTGCAACATACATTCGAGTCTTTACATCTTTTGCTGTTTCTTTCGCGACTTCATCAGCAAACGCATTACCACGACCAACATCATCAGTGATTTTCTTGTGCGCACTGCATTTCATAATCGCAACTTGCAACGGTAGGGTCAGCGACTCAAGGAGATCATTCACCAACTTGCCATTCTGAGACTTAGCTCCATGCGAAGTCAGGAACCCACGTTCCTTCCATAATCGCCCAAAACTGTGGGCCACGCCAAAGGCGTACTGGCTGTCCGTATATATGTTCACTCTCATTCCTTCAGACAACACGCATGCTCTCGTAAGGGCAATCAATTCTTCTGCTTGAGCCGAATTTTGTGGCACATGTGCAGTTTCCACAATCGTGTGCAAAGTCGTGATAGCATATGCAGCAGTCGTATCACCATTCGGAAGCTTAAAACACGAACCATCCACCCATAAAGTACCATCACACTCAGTCAGGGGAGTATCTTTAAGATCTACTCTCCCTTTCGTCTCTTCTTCTGTTCTGAACAGACAATCATGTTGCTCAATCTCATCTAGGTCTGCTGGAATTGGTAATAGTGTAGCTGGATTCAATGTGTTGCATCTCTTTATGTGTATATGGTTTGCTAACAGTGTCAGCTCATAACCAGATAATCGCGCACTAGTTAAGTGTTGTGTCTTGGTCCTGTTTAACAATGTGTCCACAGCATGTGGAACCATAACAATCAATGTGTTATCCATTACTAGGCCAGCAGACTGTCGAATAGACATAGCTGCGGCGGCTGTGGCTCTCAGACAACTTGGCAATGCCCTCGCTACCGGGTCCAAGGTTGACGAAAAATATGCGCATGGACGCGGTCTGTCGCCAAAAGGCTGTGTTAACACTGATAACGTGCAACCATCTTTCTCGTGAACATACAATGTAAAAGGCTTGCTGTAGTCAGGGGTACCCAACACAGGAGCTGAACAAAATGCATTACGCAATTCCCAAAAACTTTTCTGACACTCTTCAGACCATGGGATAGGATTCGGTGTGTCTTTGCATGTTAATGCTAACAAAGGTTTTGCCAACAAGGAAAAATTAGGAATCCAATGCCTACAGTATGAAGTAATGCCCAAGAAAGCACGCACTTCTCTCTGTGTTCTTGGCACACTCAACTGTGCAATGGCTTGAATTCTTTCTGGGGTCAGTTTCCTTCCCTCCTTCGATAAGAGATGACCTAAGTAGGTCACTTCTTGTCGACAATATTGCAGCTTAGAGAGAGACACTTTGTGATGAAAGGCAGACAAATGACGCAACAATGACAATGTAGCTTCTTTGCAAATCTTTTCAGTATCCGCGGCGATTAGCAAATCGTCAACGTACTGAATAAGGATAGCGCCACTCGGTAAAACAAGTGCATCAAGCTGCGCTTTTAAAGCCTGACTGTATATTGATGGACTTTCACAGTAGCCCTGGGGAGCGCGTTTAAAGCGGAAGCTTCGACCTCCTAAACTAAAGCCAAAAATGTCTCTGCTTTCCTCTGCAATTGGGATGCTAAAGAAAGCATTCTTTAGATCGATCACTGAGAACCATGCAGCGGAGGCTGGAATCATAGTTAACAAGGCAGTTATATCAGGGACAACTGGAAACTGTGGCACAACAATCTTATTAACCTCTCTAAGATCAATCACAAATCTGTAAACAGGTGGCTGTGAAAGGTCCGTTCATTTTAAGACAGGTAAAACAGGACTATTGCAAACGTTGCCTCTTGTCTCTTCAATTACATCCTTTTTAATCAAATCACTGACAATTGCTAACAATGCTTTCTGACCTTCATTGGAGATCTTGTACTGGGAAATACGTGGCAATCTGACATTGGCCTTTAAAGTTACCAAATATGGCGGTATTTGCAAGAGACCCACATCATTGGGACCAGTAGCCCAAAGGACATCCGGAAGGGATGACAATTCAGGTGGCATTGCATTTTTAGACAAATACATTGGGGAAATCACTTTCTTACCTAATGTAAGTTGTACTCCTGAGGGAGAACAATACAGCGTGGCATGCAATCTTTTTAGCAAATCTAATCCTAACAAATTCTCACCACAACCTGTTGTTAGGATGAGAGGTGCTTTTAGCTCGCAAGGTCCAACAGAAAGAGACATAGGACTAGAAATCGGGTTCCTAACTGGGGCGCCAGAAAAACCTACTGAAACATTCATTTCGCCAGACAAAGGCGCGCCAGGGAGTTTTGAATGCATAATTGAACTCTTTGCAGCACCAGTGTCTAGCAGAAAGGGCTCCGTTACATTTGCTGTAGTTACTTTAACATAAGGTCCGCTCTGATCCACTGGCACTGAAACAACTCCCTCTCTCTGTCTACGGCTGTCCTAGTAATCATTATCTTCTACATTGTCGTCTTCTGCATAATAATCATTATTGTAGTACTGAGCTGTATTACCAGTCGCGTTGGCCTGCTGATCAAAGCTATTTATGGTATTTTGAGGCGGAAGAGGACGCGCGTTCTGGGGAACATTTCCACGCCCCTTACCTCTAGGAGCTTGCTGACCACCTCTACCTCTTGCGCCATACGCATTACTGTTACGCTGCATTAATTTAGGACAACTATACTTGAAATGACCTTCCTCTTTGCAATATGAACATTGATTGGGACCTATAGGGATACGTGGTTGATAATACCCATTCATTTGCTGATTATTCTGAAACTGTTGGGGTTGGTGATAGACACCTTGTGTTTGCCTGTAATTATTCTGTCCTCTTCGTGGCGGATAGGCCTGCTGTAAAAGGACCTTTGTTTTCAGTTCTTTCGTTTTTTTATCTGTTCTATCTTTTTCGTCTTTATCTCTATTTTCATAATACTGTGCAGTAGCCAGTATTTGCGCTGAAGAGGAAACTGCCCAAGAACTTTCTGAATCTTTTAATTTCTTACATAGCTCAGGAAGTAGATTCTGCACAAACTTATCAACAAATAACCGTTGGCCACCTTCAGTGCTCATGTCTTGACCACTGTGGTCGATAAACGTTTCTTCAAACCTGGTGAAGAAATCGGACACTGTCTCATCTTTCTTCTGCTTGCATGCAGATAGTTTGTCCCAATTTACGTGCATCGCGGGCATTATAGTCTTCATGTATGTAATAATTCGACCAGGGAGTTCTGCTACTAAAGGGTCAGGCTTTGCGCCACCAACTTGTCTAGCGTCTGCAGCAACGATATTAGCCCATGTACCCCCTAGTTCTGCTGCATGATCCGTATTACGGATGGATCCCCATAAAGGCTGTGGAACAACATTCCCAAATAACATATCTATGTCAGCCAGATTCATGACGCACGATTCTGCAGTTTGGGATAACTCCTTATAATACCCTGTAGGGTTTTTACGGGGGTCAGGCAATGTCTGCTTAAGCGCTAACACCTCAGATCGCTTCCATGGGACATGCACCCAAACACGCTGAAAATGTGCTAAGACAGGTGGATTAGCATTCGGATCAGCAGGTCTCCAAACTGGGGGAACCTCACGCATCGGATATTGGCGCGCTTTTACCTTCTTCCCCACAGGGAAATCCTGCTCAAACAACGACTGCTGGCAATCATCATTCCTCAAAGATAATAAGGTCGCAACTGCTTTATTCACATCGGGGCCCACAATCGTGCCTTTTCCAAAATCGAATCTCACTCGACATAACTCCTGCGGGTTTGGATCTCTACCATGATCATCCAATTCCTCACAGAGGATTTCGCACATTTTCTCGAACACATACCTCTGTTTCGGGGCATCCCATTGGTGAAAAACGTCAACAACGGACTCCACCTCATAGAGTAATCCACCTACGCGCCATATGATCTAATACCTTTTTCTCTTCAGGATCAGGCAGCTGACTGCGCAATTGCTTACGTTGTAAACCAGGGGTCGCACTAGATGACCCAAAGAGAGGCGACATTAAAGTAGTCACTACATTAGCTAGTCGTTGTCGTGCTGAAGGAGAAGTTGAAGTGACAACGGGGGGATAGACAGAGGGAAGAAAAACAGATTCAGATACAGGTACCTGGGTAGTGTAAGAAGGAGCGCCAGGGGAAGCCGCTGGCGTGCTAGGCAAAGTCGCAGGAAGCGCGGGGGTAACAGGTAACAAAACTGGCGGCCCTTGAGAGGGCTGCACTGCAGGGGTAGGAGCCAGCTGAGGAGGAGCTGGCGGCTGCGGGAAGGCTTGCGGCATATTTACTGGAGGCTGCACATTTACAAGCTGTGGAGGCGCGGTGGCATTTTGCGCATACGGGGGTGGCGAACTTAGCAAATGGGACATTAGGGAATCTTTCTCTTTCTCTTTTGTCTCATCTTGCACAAGGGGTAACAAAACAGGGTAACATTTATCAATCCCTAGTTTGCGCTGTCTATGTAATTGCTCATTCATTTGTTCCTCCTCATTATCTTTAAATTGCACAGCTGCTTGCATCATTGACATACCTCTTTCTTTCTTATTCTTTTTTGCTAGCTTAATTTCCTTCTGTTTGGCTTCCTTTCGCCATAGGCGGAAAGAATCAAACATCGCCGGCCGGGCTTTCTTTTTAAACAATTTAACTTCCAAATTATCTAAGATATCTGTATCGAAACTACCATTTTGGGGCCATTTTAAAACACCGTCCTTTCTGGTGTATCGGATCCATACTTCATTATATGCAATGGGGCCCACGCCATGTTTTACATAAAGCTCATAAGTAGGAGTTCCAATTGGAGGAACCGGACATGAATCCTCTAACTGGAAATCCCTTCCACAACCCAAACAAAACAATCTACAAAATACACTAGAACTAGGCATCTTCGCTCACTAGTCTAGTTTCAATCGTCAAAGGATTATCGAGTACGATAGTCTCGTGAATACACGAGTCCTCTGGCTTTGGGACTTGCAAGCACCAAATCAAAATGATCCCGAAGGATACCAAATTCAAACTAGGAGACGCTCCACTTATACTTAACTGAATATCGATGATCAATGGCGTCACCAGAAGACTCTCTCGATTGTTTCGCTCTACCAAAATCGTCAAGGGTCCAAAACAGGGCGATTAATCAGGGCAGCAGTCCTTCGTAGCCGTCGGGACACAGAGAACCTAGCAGAAAAGAGTTTTGGACCACGTCGACATGCAGGGGTCGATGAAGTGGCGGCCTTCCTCCAGAATTTCCACACGAAGCTCCTCACGAACCTCTGGCTTGGACCGGTACCGCTGAAATCGCGCCGAGTTGGGCGACAACTGAAGTACTGGGTATTTTAAGCCCAGCGGTGCAGGGGAACACACCCTATGACTTCGGGGTTCTTCCTGTTTCAGACCTACAGAAACACAGAGTCTTCTGGATGAAGTCAAAGATCAGTTTATTGGCTGCAGACCAATTACAGGTATCCTAGAAGTACAACAGCGTGTATGTTCTCAGGAGACTGCTAAAAATCACAGAAACGGGCTTCTCCTTAAATACAAAATATCCTGCTTCAGGCACACATTCCTTGGTTTACGATATGGCCATATAAAGTATACATTACAAACGAAAAAGCAGAGTCATGATGACCATCCCACATTCCAGTTAAACCAGCCCGCAATTATTTACCCAGCAAGGCTCAGATCCCACATCAGATATCGATAGGCCCCAATAAACATGAGCATCTCCTGTTTGGAAAACAAGCCATAAAGCAGGAACAGTCAGGTGCGAAAGAGATTAGCTGGAGGCTTGTGTAGGATGAAAAGGCTTTATGGTGTGTCAAGCCCTGATGCTAATCACAGGTGGCCGGGGGACGGGGAGCTCGTGAGACCGGACTGACCTGGGGCAGCGGAGCCAAGCTGCCCAGGTCACAGAGAAGTCAAAGGAAGGCACATGTGCTCTAAAAGGCCCGTATTTGCTTCATGTTATGTAGCCTATGTGAGGGCAACCATAAGATGGCCACTGCTCTAAGATGGAACCCACGTAGTGATGTATAATAACGTATACATAGTGCATTCATAGCTAAAACGTTACACAAAGCACTAGTACATACCGCATTGACCATTCGCGGTTCGCTAATACCGGGATAGACAGGGGTAGGGCCCTGCCTCCTACGCGGTCCCCAAATTCAAAGTACGACAGTGGTGTTACTTCCAGAACTGCAGACTTTGCAACTGGGGAACCAGGTTGGAGTTTCTGCTTCAGCTCGACATTCTGTGATTCTGGTCAAATCACTTAGTCTCCCCATGTCTACAATCAAAATGAATTTGTTCTTGTGTGATGTAACCAATGCTCATGTAAAGCACTCCAATACCTGACAAGTCTGCACTATATAACACTGCAAAAACACAAAATAATAAGTGTTTTGCACACTTCTGTCATTGGGCTATATTTGGGCTACATTTGGGCTCTTTTGTCTCCGGTGGCCATCTTGGGAGATTTATTTGTTATGAAGTTTCCTAATTTCCTCATGTACTGCAGTCTCCTCAGTAGGAAATGCTTTCAGTTTTTTACTTTGATTCCATCATGAAGGCATTCAGATGTGTCACACATTTGCCATAAATTCAGAATGTTAGCACTCTTTTTGCTCATTAGATCACTGTAGTAAAGCTACTGCTCACCAGGGAAAACTGCTGCTGGTATTGAAAGTGCATGTTTCAGTCTGCATGTCAGAATTTTTTAATGAAATAGAAGAGGATTTGAGAAGTCACTCAAAATGTGACCTAATTTTTCTTTCTGCAGCACTAATCATACTTTTTATGGAAAAATGAACCCCCTCATTTTGTTCCTTTTTAAATTAAATGTTTTAAGAGTTACCACTTTAATCCAAGCAAGATGGCTTCAGGTGTGCCATATGTTTATCATAAGTAGGACTGTTAGCGCTCTATTTGTTCTTTGGAACACTCTGGGAAGCTGCAGTAGAACACAAAGGAATCAACTGACAGTCTCTGCCCTTGTTGGATGTACATGTTTTACTGAGAATGTCAGACTTCATTCTCACATGACTGAGAAAGATAATGTGAATTTACAGAAAATAAGCTCTCAGTTTAGCTTATAGATCACCTTCCAAACCTCTGTGGGAAAAGCATGAGAAAATATTTTTCTCTCAATCATGATATCCCAGCAGAAGGATTTTTCACATGGTGAAATCACCTTAGAACATACCACAATTCCTAAAATGAGTATGGTACCATCAACAAATGATTTATAATGTAACTAAAGTCTTAAAACCTTCTATTAACTGCAATGCTTTTTAATTAGGTGCTATCATGTATATTGGTCCCAAGATGGCTGCCAACACTTCTTGGATGAAGTGCTGACAGCCAATCAGATCTCAGGATGAGAGGTGTGGTTAGGCTCCGCCCAGATATATATGTGATTTTACTTTTGATTCTCTCAGGAACTACTGAACGGATTTACACTTTTTAAGCAAAAGGCATGACTCTGAACCAAGGTCTACCTTTCTGCCAAATTTGGTGTAATTCCGTTCAGCAGTTCGGGCTGTAGCTGCGTCAACAGGTCCTATGGGAAATTGCATGGGGAAAAAGCGTTTTGTGACCCCCTTTTTTCTTAGCCCCCGCTTGACGAATCACCAAGAAACTTTCAGGATAGGAGCGGACCGGAGCTGGCCAAAAGTTTGGAAAATTTTGCGAAGATTCGTCAACTGGCGCCAGACTTATTGGGAATAGAATGTTGCGGATTTCCTATGGAAAATAGGTCCTAACTATAACTACCTACTGGCAACTGCCAGGAGGATATATATATATATATATATATATATATATATATATATATATCTTCAAAACACTTTTCCCAGCTCTTCCCGCTTCCCATCCGGCAAGACAGCGAAGAGAGAGTCACGGACACCCGTTTTCTTTGTGGCAAAATCAGGTCTTTATTCAATTGCAGCTTACAACACGTTTCGGATAACAAAGTATCCTTGTTCACATGCGGAAGTGCAGTCCGCCAACAGTTTGTATATCCAAGTGGCTTTTTTTTGTGTGAGTGCATTTTTTTACTATTCTGTCACGTGATAATAGACATAAACAACACCTTCATTTAGCGCTGGTTGCTTGCCAATCGATTGGCAGGTTCACAATCATAGACATAAATGTAGTTGGAATCACAATCGACAAATTACGTTTTTCACATGTATAAATACATTGCATATATTGTCAAAATTAGATGCGTAAATGCCTGAAATATAAAACAATATACATGAACATGGATTTTGTATACATGTTGTGTGTTAGTTCCATGTAAAATTCCAGTAATGTATGGAATGTTGAGTTGATGTGGCTAGGTTGGGATAAATCCTCTGCCATTTGGAAATTTAAATGCTAAAAAATCCATCATAAAGTTGACTAAAATGGTTTAACAACATGAATGTTGTATCTCAAACAGACCATAAAAACAATTCATGCATACTGGAAAGTTAATGCAATAAACAACCATTTGGTGATCTGCCGAAATTGTGCAAAAATGCATATTTATGCAACCCATTGAAGGCTATCATAACATCTAGATTAGATGTTTCAAAGTGCAAAGCGCTGAAATGGTAAGGTGCTGGAGAATATGTGCAAATAGTGCAAATACTTTGTGATATACACAAAGTTGATAGTGCAAAAAAAGGGGAAAGGGGAGGATAAAAAACCGGGGAAGGGGGGAGGTTGCATATATTAGCAGCTAGGGAAATGACATAATGTTGAAATATAAAATGACCTAAGAAAATACAATATAAAAACCCACTGTAAAAACCCTCTATAAAAACTCTCTATGGGGACTCCTAAAAAGAAGTAAAGAATTATTATAAAACATTCCCACAATAAGTCTTCATATAGAAACACAACGTTGAACAGTACTATAGAAAATTATGGAGATCTTCAGTGTTATTGAGCCCATTGGGATGCTTGGTATCAAGTTCAACTATCATTCTAGATTCAAGTTGACGGAGTAGTCTTTCCCGGTTGCCTCCTCTTGGGAGGTTTGGGACAGCGGCAATCACAAAGTATTTCAGACATTTAAGGTCATTGCCGTGGACTATTTTAAAATGTCGAGCAACCGGGTACGCTGGATCATTGTTAACGATTGCACGTAGATGTTGTAGAATCCTGACATGCACCTGCAATTTTGTGCTGCCTACATATTTAAGGCCGCAGGTGCATGTCAGGACATACACAGCGTATTCGGTTTTGCAGTTGTGATTGCCTTTGATCTTGTACTCAATGGGACTGAAAGGAGTCATGTATTTGGTGGTTGTCTCTCCAAATCTACATGCTCGGCATGAAGAGCATTTATAAAACCCTTGTCTTGGTTGTAGCCAGGTGGATTTTTTGGCTATGTATTCCGGACTTTTTCTGACCAACTGGCATCTCATGGACATCCCTCTCCTATAAGTGATGGTAGGATTGTTGGGGAGGTCAGGGGCTATGACAGCATCAGTTAAAACAATTGGCCAATTGCGTTTGATGATGGACCTGATTTGTCGTTCCTGCTGGTTGTAAGTAAGGATCAATCTCGGGGTGTTGGTTTCTAATACTTGCTCAGCTTCAAGGTTATTATTTTCCAACAATGATTCCCTAGATCTCTGGGCGACCTTACTGACTGCTTGTTTAAGAGTGTGTGTGTCATACCCTCTTTGTTTGAATCTTATGAGTGCCTCATTGGTGCATTTCTCTTGTTGTTCCTTGGTGCTGCAAATTCTTTTTAACATAAGGAGTTCCCCAAATGGGATACTTTGTATGAGGTGTCTTGGGTGGGCGCTTGACGCATGTAGCGTCGAGTTCCCTGCCGTCTCCTTTCTGTGTAGGGTAGTGTGAATTGTGCCCTCATGAATAAACAGTTTGACATCAAGGAAATCAATTTCTCTTTCATTTATATGGGAAGTGAATTTAAGGTTTACTTCATTATTGTTGATATTCTCAATAAATGAAGTGGCCTCCTCCTCATTGCCCTGCCAAATGACAAAAACGTCGTCGATCTATCTCAACCAATATTTAACATGACCTGTATATTGTTGAGCCCAAGTTTTCTTGAGGATCTGCTCCTCCCACCAACCAACCATTAAGCAGGCATAGCTGGGGGAGAAGCAAGATCCCATTGCTACGCCTCTTGTTTGTTTGTACATTTGAGACCCAAACATGAAGTAATTATTGTTGAGACACCACAAGATACATTTGATTATGATTTTGTTATGTTCATAATATTCTGCTTCCCTTGTGTCCAAAAAATGTTTGGTTGCCGCTAGCCCTATGTCATGTTGGATGCAAGTATAAAGGGACTCAATGTCCAGGGTGATAAATCGCATATTGGTTTCCCATTGTATGTCTTTGATTTTGTTGAGGAAATCACCAGTGTCTTTCACATATGTTGGTAAAGTTTTGACTAAATCCTTCAGAAAGTAATCCACGTACTGTGAAATATGTTCGCTCATACTATTGATGGCGGAGATGATCGGTCGTCCAGGAATTGGGTTTGTGTTTTTATGCGTTTTCGGTATGAAATAAATCGATGGAGTAACTGGATGTTCTATCCAGAGAAATTTGAATTCTTCTGCCGAAATCATACCGTCACGTTTAAGTTGATGGAGCAATTTGGTCAGTGACTCTTTAGCTTTGTTGTAGTCGTTGATACTGGTTTGTTGATAGCACGATGAATCGGATAGTTGGCGTTGCGCCTCCTTAATATAATCATTTTGGGGCCAAAGTACGATGTTGCCACCCTTGTCAGATTGTTTGATTATAACTTCATTGTTTCTTCTCAATTTGTTGATGAGTTCATTGTATTCAACTTCCTTGTTGTGTTTTTTACGTCGTTGGTGTTTGACCCGGTAGTATAACTGCTTGATGTCTTCCGTCACTCTTTCGTGAAATATATCGATGGCGTCTTTTGGCATTTGGGGAATGAATGTGGATTTATGTTTGTAGGGGCTACTACCTGCCCCTCTTTGGCAGATGTCGGCTTGTACTAGCAACTCTTGCGTGGATGTGGTTTCTTGGGAGTTGCTGTCGTTGCCATCAATTGATTCACGCCACATAGATAGTGCTGCCAAAAGAACGGGAACATCCAGAACTTGTAAGGTGTTGACTTCTTGTTGTCTGGGTTTAGAAGGATAGGCGGAATTATTTGCAGTTCCGCTCTTGATGGTGTAGAATTTCATTAGTTTGAGTTTCCGGATGTAATTGAAAACATCAATTCTGGCTTGAGGGTAGTCGAGGTCATTGGGGGGACAGAAGGAGAGTCCCAACATAAGCACTTGCTTTTCTTTTTCAGTTAGTTTTATAGTGGATAAGTTGATGATGGTTTTATTTTCACTCATGTTGCTTTTTACTTGCGCCAATACCTTCTTTTTGGCCTTGAGTTGCCTCTTTTTGCGTCTGTCTCTCCTTTTGGCGTTTCTACGCTTCTTTGAGGCTGTACTTGTCTCCGCGGTCTCAGGGTATTGCGCCTGTCCTCGACTAAAAAATCAAGTTCTTCTCCAAGGTCTAGCCTTCTTTCATCTCTGGTGTTGTCAGTGCTCATGCTGCTATGTTCCGAACCTGTATCACTGGTGAGTGAGTCGATCTCCGATATGGATTCCGTGGCGGGACCTGTTTGATGCTGCTGGCTTGTGCTGGCCACTGCAGGATTTATTCTGAGTTTTTTGGCTGTTGCATACTTTTTTGCAAACGTGTAGATCTGGCCTTGTTCATAATCTGCCCGGTCCCGGGCAAATTTAAATATCTTTCGTTGTTTAATTTTTCCTTCATGCTTTAATAGACGTTCTTGTATTTCTTTTCTTGTTTTAGTTATATAGTCATCAGGCTCACGTTTTGCCAGCATTTCATTAATCTCATCAATCTCCTTTATTATTTTTACCCGATCCGACTCAGCATATTTAATAAGAATTCGGACCAAATTCATTGAGGCCTCAAGATTGCTTTTACCCCATTCCTTAAACATTGCTGGATCTGGGCTTTCATAGCTATATAATATATTATCTACTGGCGGTCGCCAGTAGATAGTTATAGTTACAACCTAGTTTCCATAGGAAATCTCAAAATTCTATTTTGAATAACTTTGGCGCCGGTTGACGAATCCTCGCAAAATTTTCAAAACATATGAGGCGCTCCGTTCAGCTCCTACCCTGAAAGTCTCGGGGTGATTTGTCAAGCGGGGGGCGAGAAAAAGGGGAGGTCCCAAAACGCATTTTCCCCATGCATTTTTCCATAGGACCTTTAGTCGCAGCTACAGCCCGAACGGCTGAACAGAATTACGTGAAATTTGGCAGAGAGGTAGCCATTAGGTCAAGGAAGTGCCTTTTGCAGGTCTGGTGTAAATCTGTTCAGTATTTCCTGAGAAAATAGCATTTAAAAGCATATCAATATCTATACGCGTGCACCGTGTGCGCACTGTGCGCGCACCCTGCCGTGCGCGAGCACAATTCTGATTGGTTGTTAGATGTCGGTAAACATTCGAATCGGTCGAAACCAGGAAGTGTCGGCTGCCATTTTGTCTCTCGCAGTCTGAGGGGGTGAAAAAAAAGGCGGAGAACGTGAAAAGGGGGCAGAGTGGACAGTTCCTGACCCCCTAGCCTTGGTCAGGTGGTCACAGAAGGACCCCCAAGGGAGAAAAAAAAATTATAAAAAAATCGCGTGGTGCGCCCATGCCACGCACTGCGAACCGTGGGTGCTCGGTGCGCGAAGTGCACCGAGCGCCCACAGCGCGCGCACGGTGCGCGCACCGTGAAAAACCAGAAAGAAAAATAAATGAAAGTGAAATGTCCAGCTAACTATAACATGTGTGAAACCTATGGTTTTTTAAGTGAATATATATATATATATATATATATATATATATATATATATATATATATATATATATATATATATATATATCTACTGGCGATCGCCAGTAGATAGTTATAGTTAGGACCGTGTTTCCATAGGAAATCCGCAACATTCTATTTGGAATAACTTTGGCGCCGGTTGACGACGAATTCTCGCGAAATTTTCAAAATAGGTGGGGCGCTCCGCTCCGCTCCTACCCTGAAAGTCTCGGGGGGATTCATCAAGCGGGGGCTGAGAAAAAAGGGGGGTCCCAAAACGCGTTTTCCCCATGCAATTTTCCATAGGGACCTTTAGTCCAAGGTACAGCCCGAACGGCTGAACAGAATTACTTGAAATTTGGCAGAGAGGTAGTCCTCAGGTCAGGGATGTGCCTTTTGCAGGTCTGGTGTCAATCTGTTCAGTAGTTCCTGAGAAAATCAAAAGTAAAATCATATATATATGTGGGCGGAGCCTAACCACACATCTCATCCTGAGATCTGATTGGCTGTCAGCACTTCATCCAAGAAGTGTTGGCAGCCATCTTGGGACCAATATACATGATAGCACCTCCTTAAAAAGCATTGCAGTTAATAGAAGGTTTTAAGACTTTAGTTACATTATAAATCATTTGTTGATGGTACCATACTCATTTTAGGAATTGTGGTATGTTCTAAGGTGATTTCACCATGAAAAAAAGCCTTCTGCTGGGATATCATGATTGAGAGAAAAATATTTTTTCATGCTTTTCCCACATAGGTTTGGAAGGTGATCTATAAGCTAAACTGAGAGCTTATTTTCTTTAAATTCACATTATCTTTCTCAGTCATGTGAGAATGAAGTCTGACATTCTCAGTAAAACATGTACATCCAACAAGGGCAGAGACTGTCAGTTGATTCCTTTGTGTTCTACTGCAGCTTCCCAGAGTGTTCCAAAGAACAACTAGAGCGCTAACAGTCCAACTTATGATAAACCTATAGCACACCTGAAGCCATCTTGCTTGGATTAAAGTGGTAACTCTTAAGACATTTAATTTAAAAAGGAACAAAATGAGGGGGTTCATTTTTCCCAAAAAAGTATGATTAGTGCTGCAGAAAGAAAAATTAGGGCACATTTTGAGTGACTTCTCAAATCCTCTTCTATTTCATTAAAAAATTCTGACATGCAGACTGAAACATGCACTTGTAATACCAGCAGCAGTTTTCCCTGGTGAGCAGTAGCTTTACTACAGTGATCTAATGAGCAAAAAGAGTGCTAACATTCTGAATTTATGGCAAATGTGTGACACATCTGAATGCCTTTGGAATCAAAGTAAAAAACTGAAAGTATTTCCTACTGAGGAGACTGCAGTAAATGAGGAAATTAGGAAACTTCATAACAAATAAATCTCCCAAGATGGCCACCGGAGACAAAAGAGCCCAAATGTAGCCCAAATATCACCCAGTTGTAGCCCAAGTATAGCCCAATGACAGAATGTCCCAGAGTTTTCTTAAAAACAGCTAGAGCGCTTACTGTCTTCATTATGACAAAAGTATGGCACACCTGAAGCCATCTTGATTGGAATAAACTGGTAACACTTAAAACATTTAATTTAAAAAGGAACACAATGAGAGGGTTCATTTTGCCATAGAAATTATGATTAATGCTGAAGAAAGAAAATGAGGGCACATTTTGAGTGACTTCTCAAATCCTCTTCTATTTCATTAAAAAATTCTGACATGCAGACTGAAACATGCACTTTTAATACCAGGAGCAGACTTCCATGGTGAACAGTAGTTTTACTACAGTGATCTAATGAGCAACTAGAGTGCTAACATTCAGAATTTATGGCAAATGTGTGACATATCTGAATACCTTCATGATGGAATCAAAGTAAAAAACTGAAAGCATTTCCTACTGAGGAGACTGCAGTACATGAGGAAATTAGGAAACTTCATAACAAATAAATCTCCCAAGATGGCCACCGGAGACAAAAGAGCCCAAATGTAGCCCAAAATCACCCAGATGTAGCCCAAACATAGCCCAATGACAGAAGTGTGCAAAACACTTATTATTTTGTGTTTTTGCAGTGTTATATAGTGCAGACTTGTCAGGTATTGGAGTGTTTTACATGAGCATTGGTTACATCACACAAGAACAAATTAATTTTGGTTGTAGACATGGGGAGACTAATTGATTTGACCAGAATCACAGTGTCGAGCTGAAGCAGAAACTCCAACCTGGTTCCCCAGTTGCAAAGTCTGCAGTTCTGGAAGTAACACCACATCCTCTCCCCTAAGTGCAACATTTAATCAAGTGGTCAACTGGATAAAAAAACATAAAGGTAACAAATAATTTAAAAGTGCTTTCTCGCTATTTGAAAACTCAGAAAATATGTCCTTATTTTAGTCTTTTAGAGCACTAACCATAATTTTGATGCCAATAAGACCCTCTCATATATGTAATTTCTAAAGGAAATGCTCTAGGTATTACAGTTTTGATTACATCAAGATGACGTCAGGCGTTCCACGCTTTTGTAATAAATATAGAATGTTAGCAATCTAGTTGTTCATTAGGATACTGTTAAGAGGCAGAGGCCAGGGGCACGGACTCTGAAAATTGAAGGCAGGTAGGAGTGTGAAAAGGCAACAATTTAACCACACTGAGCAGGCAGGAAGGGCCGTGGCAGCACAACAGACTATGGAGGGCAGTGGAAAGGGGGGCAGGGGCAACAAACCAACAATACAGGACTTGCAAGAGAGGCTGTGGCAATATAATAGACCATTGTGGGCAGAAGGAAGAGGCAATGGTAGTACAACCATACATGCCAACAGACCCGATTCAGCCAGGAAACGTCCAATGTTTTTAAGCTCAAATGGGCTTTATTTGATCTGTCTCCTGTCTACAATCTCCTCTTTTTCAATGTAACTCAAATGGGAAAATCAATACCCCAGATTTTTTTCAAAATCTCCCTCTTACCAAGTTCAAAATGTTCGCAAGTATGGTACATTGGATCATGGAAGGAAATGGGGTAGGGACATGGACTTGGATAACAGAGGACAGGAGGGACATGTAGAGGTGCAACAAACTGACCCTGCAGGGCAGGCATCAGGGTTTGCAGCAGCACAATACACCACACAGGGCATGCGGGACGGGAGTGCAGCACAACAATCCATAGAAAGCAAGAGGGAGGGGAAAGGACCATGCACATGGACAACAGAGAACAGAGGGGCAAGAGGCAGGACCATAATGGACAGACAGGAGAGAAAGCTGCAGCATAACAGACCATAAAGGGCAGGAGGGATGGATCAGGGGCATTACAATGGAACAGACAAGCCAGGAGGGAGGGAGTAGGGGTCTGCACATGTAAACAGAGGGCTGGGGGCAAGGGGGCAGGGCAGGAGCAGCAAGATAGCCATGGAGGTCAGGCAGGATGGGCACTAGAAGCAAGACATACCATGAAGAGCAACAGTGAGACTGTGGTGGCATACACACAGACCATGGAGGGAAGGTGGGAGGGGTTCAGGGGCAGCTAACTGACCACACAGGGAAGGTGGGAGGGGCCAGGGCAGCACAGAAGACCATGCATGGCAAGTGGGAGGGTTAGTGGTAGCACAATGGCTATGATGGGCAAGAAGGAGGGTGCAGGGGCATGCACAAAGGACGATGGAGGATAGAAGGGAGGGTCAGGACCTGTGCACAGACAAGAAAGTTCAGGGGAAGGGGCCTCACAACAGACCGCACGGGGCAGGCAGGAGGAGCAGTTGCAGCACAACAGACCAGGGAGGGCAGAAGGGTGTGGCAGTTCAATGGGCCATGTAGGACAGGAGGAAGAGGATAGGGGCATGGCATGTGGACAGGCAGGGTGGAGGTGGCAGGGACAGGTTAGTCATCTGACAATGCTAGGCAGGTGGGAGGGGAGTGGCAGCTCAACAAAACACTCAGGGTAGATAGGAGTGGCAGGTCCATGGAACATGGTGGGCAAAAAGGATGGAGCAGGGGCATACACAAAGACATCGGAGGGCAGAGGGAAGGAGAATAGGGGCAGCAAGCTAAGCACAGAGTTTAAGCAGGATGTCAATGATGGGGCATAGAATTGGGCAATGGAGGGCAGGAGGAGTGGACTCTAAATTGAGGGCAGTGGCAGCACATCAGACCATGCATGGCAGGCGGGAGGAGGCTAGTCCATGGATTCACACAACAGAGGATAGGGAGGAGGGGGATGGGGCAGCAAGCTAACTGTTCAGAGAAGGAGGGTATTAGGAACTTTATTGTTTTTAAAACGTGTGTCTGTGCGAACTACTTAAAATATGAACAAGTAAGCAGCATAATCTCACTTTTATTCAGGAAGAAGAGGACGTTTGTGACTGTGACTCCGGGCTCACTTGGCAGAAACACCCCCTGACCCTCCACCCCCTATCGCAAAATGTAATGCCCGTGAAAAGGGTAGGTGAACACAGTGTTATATAGAACATAGTCCTGAGAGCACGATTGAAAATGAAAACTAGATATAGTGTATGGTATAAACTATGCACCAAAAAGTGTGATATAAGATGAACCGGGCGTGAAATATAATATGCAATACATTGTGCGCAATGACAAATTCATTGGAGAGCGCGAGATAGCACAGGCACTAGCGCGTGCTATGCGATATGCGCCTTGGAGTGTAACATGCACAGGGCAGTGTTGTGTAACCTAACTAGTCTCTAAAGTTGTAATATAAAATATGTGCTGGGGAGTGTAACGTTGCATATGTACTGTGACAAAGATATGGATCTCAGATTGTAATATGTATGGCATAGCACTGTGCGTTATAACATAGGCATCGAGGAAGGCACGTTAGATGGGGCAATATAACCTGTGCGAAGACAAGTGTGGCATGACATATTCACGGGGTGGTGTTACAGTGCACATGGGCTAGAGAGTGTCATAGCATATGCACTAGCTTGTGGAATACAAAACAGAGGTGTGTGGCACTCAGCAGGCAATGGTGGGTGTAACACAGCATTGGGCTCTGCCAGGAGCGCGCTGTGACTCTCAAGTGATGTTCGTCCCCTTTCCAGAGAGTAAAATAAAAAGTATTACACATCCGGCAGTGGATGTGTGTTTTATTAACCGTGAGGGGGGTTTCTTGCATAGTTTTGGTCGAATTTTTGTCGAATCCCCTTTGAATGGCTTGGTGTGCATGTGAATTAAATGTGCCCGTCAATAGCTACCCATGTTTGTATAAATAAACGACGAGGGTGTCTACCGGGATTAGGCACGGTAGGGCATCAGACATGTCAGAGCTTCACTAGTGGTGTAAATACATTCCAAGTGGATTCATTGTATGCATAGTCGCCTTTTAATGAATATCACGCAAATCGTCATGGTGATAGGTACGTACGGTTTGTCCAGCATGTCCTAGGTTTGTCTATAAATATATATTTTTTAAAAATAATAAAAAACAGTGGCCGGCCCTGGGGATTGGGGTCAAAAAAATATAATTAGGAGACAGGCCCTGGGGGATGGGGTCATCAGGGCCAATAAATTAGAATAAGAAGGGGAACCTCACAGCACCCCTTGTTAAAAAATTTAAATAAATAAAAGACTGGCATCGTGCCGGAGGCCACGCCCCCTCCTTGCAGCACTCTGCAAACGCGCCCCCTGGCGAGTTGTAAGTTGGGGAATGAATTCCTCTTCAATACTGAGTGTCCCTGAGGGCCAACTAGCCCAACAGGCATCTCCAGTATGCACCAGAGAGCTGCGCTGCAGACAGGTGTTCTGAGGCCAAGCCCCTTTTTACACCTTTCTGCAACGCAGCTCTGTGGCGCTTACTGGAGGTACCTAGTGGTCTAGTTTGACCCTAGGGACCCTTAGGATTCAAGGGGACTTAATCTCTCAACTTAGAACAGCCACAGGGCGCGTTTACACAGTGGTGAAGGGAGGGGACGGGGCCTGAGGTGACGTGTGCAAACACGCACTATGGCACGTTTTAAATTGGGGATATAATTTTCCTTCAATACTGAGGGCCCCTGGGGGCTAACTAGCCCACCAAGTGCTTCCAGTGAGCGCCACTGAGCTGCATTGCAGAGAGGTGGTCCAGGCCGTCCCATTTTTAACACCTCTCTGCAACGCAGCTCTGTGCCACTTACTGGAGGTACCTAGTGGGCTAGTTGGACCCTAGGGACCCTCAGGATTCAAATGAACTTAATCTCCCAACTAAAAACGGACACAGGGCGTGTTTACACAGTGGTGAAGGGAGGGGACGGGGCCTGAGTTAACGTGTGCAAAAACGCCCTGTGGCCTGTTTTAAGAGGTAGTTTTAATCCCCCTGCCCTATTATATACTAGGGGCTTACAGAGGAGGTCATGCTAATCACAGGGGGACCCCAACGCATAATGTTCCCTAGTGTATGTAGGTGTTTTCACTGTATTCTGAGTGTCTTTTAACATAGCACTGGCTCTAGCACTGGTTAGTCAGACTCAGTTACCACCAGTATCCGTCTGAAAAAGTTGAGGGTACAGGATGATTTTGCAACAAGGCTTCTTTCTGCTCTTCTTTTTGTTCTTTCTGCACGTTATCCTTCTTCCTGCACTTTTCTTCGTCTTTGAGGACTTCTGTTGCTTCTTTCTGCACTTCTTTTTTTTCTTTCTGTGCATTTTTTCTTCTTTCTTCACATGTCCTATCTCTGTAGGCATAGTTAGAAATTAGCATTTAAAAAACCTTTGAAATTCACAGAAAAAACCATAGGTTTCAGGCACATTATAGTTAGGAATTAGCATTTAAAAAAACCTCAGAAATTCACTGAAAAAACCATAGGTTTCAGGGGTGTTATAGTTAGCTGGACTTTTCACTTGTACAAAACCATTGAAATTCCCCCGTTATAGTTAGTTCAGCTAACTATAACTCGCGCGCCCGCAATGCACTGCTGATGACGTCACATATTACATCACTCATGACATGGTCAGTGACATCACTCATGACATCACTGATGACATCTCAAATGTCGTATATTATATCACTGTATTCACTAAGATACTGTTAATAAGTCATTAACCTTTAGATATACATATATAAAAAATATTTTTTTTTCAGAAAGACACATATTCACTGGATGATGTCATTTGAGATGTCATCAGTGATGTCATGAGTGATGTCACTCCAAATTCGACAGCTCTGGCCATAGTGCCACATCCTCTCCCCCACTGAACACCATACTTCCCCACTGAGAGAAACTCGCACTGCCTTCAGCTATAACCTAATTGTGCCCGCTATAAACACTTGGATGTGGCTCAATTCAAATTATGCACTTGATAAGAGTAATATCCTGCCTAAAAAAAAAGTTAATGCAACCACTCATAGGGAATGCAAGATTAAGTAAAGCATGTGAAATGTAAGCAGAAACAACATGGTTACCTTAACGATCTCTCACTCACTATTCAGAAATCAGCGAGTGGTTTTACCTGAAAAGTTAAGGACATGACTAGAGGGCCCTGAAGGGAACCGTTTCAATGTCCATTGCTTATATCCTTACTAAACGTAAGCAGTATGGTTTAAAAAGACCACATCCATAAACACAGAGCCATGGTACACATTGTATTTTCCAATCCACCCATCAACCAGGTATTGCAGTACCTCCAGGAATGGTACTATTTCCCACCTGGGAACAACAATGCTGTTCAAAGAAAGACGAGAAAACAAAAGTAGCGCTTCACTGGCAAACTCTGTAAAGTAATGCTGATGTATTTGGATGTAAATAAAAACAATCTGGCTACTTTGCAACCACTCTGTCTTGCTTTATTTAGTTATGTATTTATTTTTCATATTTAAAACCTTCTATTTCTCTCCATCCCGCTGCACTTTGGAATAGAAAAATGTCAGAAAAAGAGCATTTCTCGCAAGAGTGTTTTTCTTTTTTGGATCCATTTCACAGGGAAGCAACTAAATGAAAGAAGGAAAGATAGGTTGTGAACCGTTTCTTCAAGTCACGGTTTTCAGTAAGTGAGGAGCAAGACAGAAAGAGAGGGAATAATAGGAAGAGAGGTGGGGACAGCTGCCAGCACAAAAAAGAAGAGGACATTGCCCGAGTCCTATTCCTTCTCTGCCCGTCCACGAAATCAAGCCGAGTCTTATCTAAAGGCCTTTGTCCTCCACCACAATAGTGCCGCCTGGGGTGGACCGCCCCCACCCCACCGCCTCACCCTAGCTACGCCACTGGGTGCCACTTACCAGCTGCAGGCTGCAGAGGAAGACAAGCGTGCACCTGGCGCTGCAAAACCCCATGGGCAGTGATGAAAATGGCGGGGCCGGGAGCCACGTCACGTCACGGTCATTGGACAATAATCTTGGCCGGCGGCCAGGTAAGGTTCGACAGACAGTAATATTATTTTGCATTTTGGTGTCACTGACTCCGTGACACCAAAATGCAAAATAATATTACTGTCTGTCGAACCTTACCCGGCCGCCGGCCAAGATTATTGTCGACACGGACCACGGGTGTCACCCCATGCGATGGTGTCACCCGGTGCAGTCCGCACCCCCCGCACCCCCCTAGTGACACCACTGGGACTGACCCAATCAATATCACCCCCTGCCAGGAACCCTGTCCGAGGCTCACAACGACGCACTCCCTGGAGACCCCCCTATTAAATAAACCTCCCTCCATCTCTGGCCCTAACACAGCCCCGTCACAGGTCCCTCCGCAACCCACACTAGTCTCAGGCTGCACCCGATAATCACGGCGCTCACCCACTGCTTCAAACACTTTCCCTGAACACTTCGCAAAACGACCCCCGGGGGTGTCACTCACCCGCATGCCCGCCACAGCCCTGCCGGTAGAGGCTCGGAATGCTGCACTGGGGTCGGGCTGGGGGGGAAGACGCCCCCGGGCAGCCGACTCCCTTGGAGGGCCACACGCCATATCCGGGCACAGCCTTAGTGGGCGGCGATTGGTAGGTGTCACCCGGGCACCCGCTACAGGGAGAGGGGGTGTGATCCACAGGGACACCCGGAGCACGTAAAATAACTCGGTTTAGGTTTTGAAGTGTGTGGTGAGGTGCTACGTTGCAGAAAGCATCCACCAAGGCTGCATGAAGTGGCTAAAGAATGCTGTTACTTTTCCAAAATACCAGCACTTTTCCCCAAGAGCTGACTTAAACACGCTCCCGCCCAACCCGTGGGTGCATGAGTTTAATCCTGGCACTCTTGGGTATGGATAAGGTTCTTCATCTCACGAGTTTTCTGAAAGGTGCTTGAGGAGCCCCATGATTGATTGTAAGGGAGGGAGGAGGGACAGCAGAGAGAGTGGGGTTGAGGAGCTACGAGAGTGAAAACAAAACAAGCCTCGATCTCTTGTCTTTATGGGGCCATGTGTTTAAACACATGGCCCCATAAAGATAAGAAACCTTTCACGATGCACGGAAGGCAGACGAGCCCGTCCAAATGGGACGGCTCAAAAAGCCAAAAGTAAACATCACAAACAGCTCTTTTCCAATGGCTGGCCACCGTTTAGCATAAACGGTGATGCCAGCCAATGGAAAAGAGGGGCGGGGCTTAAAGCCCTTTACAGAAAATACCTGAAAACGTTAAATCTCGCCAGCGAGACTGCGCATGTGCGCAGCCCACGCCAGCCGAGACCTAAAAAATGTGTTGGGTATACTTATCATTGTGGATGACCAAAAAGGACTTCTCAATGCGTGGAAACTGTGGATCAGTGATAATTTATTCAAAGGAATTCACTACCGTTTTCAACACTTTGATGTCTTTGATGGCTAGCGGAACTGCCAATTCCATATTTAAATATAAGATACATTAGAAGTCTCAGGCAGATGGAATAATATTGAAGATACTGTGAACACATCACAGGACTGCCCGATTCTTTAATTAAAAAGTCTTTTCCAGAAGCCATGAATCTACTTAGATTGAAGAGAAGGAAACGGCTGTGACGTTTTCAGTTTCCAAATTAACAAATTGACGTTTTCACCAATGTCCACTACCAAAAATAGGGTCATTAGATCCAACAGTTTTCCAGTTCAGCACTTTATGACCAGTTGAACCACTTGCATTTTCTTAAATTGGTGAGCCACATTTCTGCTGCCAATCTTATCTCAATAGAACAATATCAAGGTGGAGTACAATTGTACGTTCAGATCTTTCGATGGGACTTCTGCTTGCACCTGTAGGCGTTGAGAGTTATGCGGTGTCAGCAACCTACAGAAGGCTTTAGATTGAGGATAAGGAACATCTGAGTCCCTCATAACCGCCTCCCATTACGTGAGAGTCATATATATATCCTACAAATATCCATCTCTGTGACCTTGGCAGACAGATAGGTATAAACGACATGCTAAAGAAGCCACAATGTTGGCAGGTTGTTTATCCTGTACTCAGTGGCATAACAAAACGTGAGGGGGCCCCCCTGCAATGTACATGGGGGAGGTCCCCCCACACTACAGATGAAGGGAGGAGCTCTCAGGCACACCCATGCACAGTGCTGGAGGGATCCTCTGGAGCTCGGGGGCCCACACCGCGGTGACTGCGGGGGCTATTGTTACACCACTGCCTGTACTGAACCATGGACAGTGACATGGGCTCAAATGGGTGATGATATCAAGCAGTGAGGAGGTGCCACAGTCTATCTAAATTTGAAGGCTACATTTTGTTACCAAGAGCTTCAAGGATATTCTGTAGAGTTTCATTGGATTTACTGTGTCTTTTCTGTACCCAAGGTCAGCAACACAACGAGAACCCCAGAAAAAGATGTGCATTACTTCACACAATGTATCAATGCTGACCTTTTTCAGATACGTTTATACCACCATTGTAAACCATCTCCCAAACAGTTCAAATGAGTGTCTATGTACTTGGTGCCTGGCCCAAATTCCGCAGCTACTCACATCACCAAAAGGGGTCTTTCTTCTTGGCGAAAATATGATGTCTCCTAGTTGCCTTTTGTGGTCTTTCCTGTCATAGATACTAGGCCCAGCCCACTCAAGTGGGTTACCTTTTTTGGGGAAGGAGGAGTGTAGAAACGCTGGCTGGTAAGAATTTTGTCAATCCGCAAGGATTCTGAAACTTTCCCTTACATCCATAGACAACACATTCACACATACTGCCAGCCAACAGCCCCACATGCCGCAAGACAACCACCACACATACTAGCTGCCACACAACCACCACTATACACATACATCCTGCCCATATGAGTAGAAGGTGTGGAACTCTTATCTGCGGCGAGAGTGCTTCTGGCGATGTGCGCTCGAGTCAACTACCGGAGAGTGATATGGCGCTAGGGAGGACTTTGGGAAAGACAAGAGACATTGATATCCCCCCTCCGGAGCGACTGCGACTCCATTGCGGGTGAGAGCAAGGATCAGCTGCCAGAGGGCTCCAAAGGAAACTGCGTGTCAGCGCGAGATTTGACACACGCTGCGAGACACTCTGACAGTGGGCACTCATCTTTCGCCACCTACGCCGTCGGAAATCCTACAGAAGACACAGGAGCACCCGCTCGCGAACAAGACTGCTGGGCCGGGTAAGTGGAGCACGCTGTGTGGATCGACCTCCCCGCTCCCCCGCCCTTTCACCGGCTCTACACACCACAGACCACAGAGACGCTGATGCGGGGCCTAGAGAGAGAGAGCGACGTAGACGCCCGCCCCCACGCAGAGTTGGGGGTCGGATCAGGCCCAGGGGAGACCGGGGGGCCGAGTTGAGATATCCTCACCCTCCAACGCTGTCTAGGCAGTCGAACAGTGCTGGGAGGCTGCTTTTCAGGAGGCAAACATTGCAGGGCTTGCAAGGTGCGCGGGGGCCTACTCTCCCCCCTGATTTACCCTAGATGAGACCGGGTTGCACCGCAGTGTGGGGAAACAACGTTGGCCCTCCATAGATCGGGGGTGAGACCGCACCCACTCTATAGAGGCACATGAGAAGATTGTGTGACTCCCCCGGCCCCACTCGAGGTGCGTGTATTCTAGTGGGGTAAGCACGAGGCAGAGGCGCCAAAGTGGAACACCAGCACCCCTACAAGACCTGAAGACATTCTTTTTGTGACATTTGGTATGGTTGGCCTGTCATGCTCCTTGCACCCAAGTACGCATGCATAGTCAGCAGCACCTTGAGGTCCTGAGGACCGGAGCAAGCACCAGCACCTTTAAGCACACCATCACTTTACCGGCGACCAAAGACTACAGCCCCCATCATCCTTAGCACCGGGGGGCGTTTACCACGAGCAGTCCACACTAGGAGGCGCATAAAGGCAGCTGCTGGCCCCTGCGGGGCGGGAGCCCATTTTTTACCTTGTTTCTTTCTACAGCAGCAGCACTTTGAGGTCCGCCCGTGCCCGTCAGAGGCCGGAGGAGGCTGGGCTGGGCCAGGTTATTAACAGCTACAGATCTGGACTGGCGGAACGTAAGGACACCTTTTAAATTGGACCTGAACTGAGACTGTAAGGTATCAGGTTTTTGTTGAGTGGCCGTTTGAGGTTAGGTTGGATATGCTCTTTTTATAGTTTGAAATCGGTAGCTATGTTTTTTAAGCCTAACTATTGAAGATATTGTCTGTAAATTGATTTGGTGGCTATCAGTTTGTGTTGTTAAGTAGGGCTTTTAATATGGCAAAATCTAAGGTTGACCAAGGTGTAGTAGGTACACTTGACGCTTTTCTAACTAGGGCTGAATCTGCGCCCCTGCACGAAATTGAACTGACTGAGCACAGACAATCTCTAGATTCACAAGCGTTACCTAGTCGACATACCCATATCCATACCCCTGGTACTCCCAGTACTTTAAGTGAACAAACAACCTTGGCAAATGGACCACTACAAAGTAATAGGTCAAACTCCCCATCCGCTGATTCTGTCAATTGTCAAGGGATATCTGAACACCAGGCCACCGGGGTCAAGACTAACGTAGTCATGAGGGCCCAGAAATCCAAAACAAAGGGTGGATGCAGTTCTGCACCACCTCCAAAGAAAAGGAAAGGGCCGGCAGCAATTAAGTCACATAAATATAGCCAACTCACATCTAAACCACTGCCACTGGGAGGAAGGGGGGAGCCACTGGATAGGGATCTTGCACCAGCAACAAATCAAGATATAGCTCCAGCAGAAATGGTACCTAAGCAGACCCTGACTTACAATCTGGAGGAGGGTTTCTGGGATAAACTGGAAACAGTTATTGCTACACACCTAAATCCTATTCTTTAAAAATTGACTGACATTGAGAGCAGGTTATTATGTCTAGAAAAAGATCCTCCTAGTGTCTCTACACTGCTTGAGGAGAATAGGCCTAGGCCAAAAATACCCATGGGAGGAAACAACATTGGGGGTGTTAATAACCCAGAGCCTTCAAAGAAAACTACTACACAGGAAGGGTCTCATCGAGGAGGACTGGAAGACAACTGCCCGCAAACTATTGTGTCTTCGCCTCAGACTGAAGGTTACCTCCGAAATGATTGCCAGTCTCAAAACCCCCTAAATATCGAGCAAGTATATAGAGTTCCTAATAATAATAGTGAAAGGTCCCAAAGCGTAGGCAATCTAGCAAATGGCCATTTGGGTCACTCACGTTTCAGTGATACAAACTTGAATCTTCATCTGCCCCCAGAAACAACACCCTAAATTGTTGTCCTAGCTCATGTTCCACCACTGCTGCCTGGTGATCGGGAAGATTGGCTATCTTTGAGAAATAAGTCCCTGCATTTAGTAAACACAAAGTCAGGCATAAATAATAAAACTCTATTTTCTGAATTTAAGATGGCGCGTAGGGTTAGGTGGGTAGGGTCACGTAATAAGATATTGGCAGGAGATTGCATAGTGTTGACCTTCAGGCCGCAAGGCCTAGTAAGATCCATACTAGATAGGATGGTTGATCAACCTATAAACGAGGCAAAGATTTCTATATTACCACAAGGCTTCTTTTATCGACCGCCCAGATTGCAACCCTACTTAGCGGAAGATAACCGCTCACTAAGGACAAAACAGCACCCGCAGTTTCCACCTTGGTTTGATGAAAATCGCTTTGAGCCATTAAGTGGTCTCGGAGACATAGACTGACTAAAGCAGAAAACAAATATATTAGAGGATAAAATCTATGTTTCCGAGACTACTCTTAATATATGTGGTTGTGTTAAAGAGTGTGGACCTCTCGCTGGCCCCTGTCACAATCTTTGCCCCCCCGCAGCCACAGCCGCTCTTTAACAAAGGTTTGGAAACAATAGGTGCTACGAGGATAGATCTAACTGTCGCCCAAGTTGAACAATCCCCGAATAGTGAGGATGGCAATCTTTGGAATCTACAAAATTGCCAAACCAATAGTCCTAGCATTTGTCTAATTTCCTGGAACGTTGCGGGTATCTCACGAAGGTTACTGGATGAGGTATGGGTCCAGTATATCAAAAGGTTTGATATTATTTGTATGCAGGAAACCTGGAGTAGGGATGATTTTTCGTTGGATGGATATGACATACTAGCTATCCAAGCTGAACCATCATTGGCCAGGAGGACAAAGTGAGGACTAGCTACCCTAATCTCGGTACAGTACGAGTTATTAAGAACTGAAAAAGTAATTGACTCCCCATGGTATCAGCAGACTTTATGTTTTAATCTGATTAGTGTACCTATATTATTAATCAATTGGTACCATAATATTTTCAAAATACAGAATACGGGGGTTATTAACTCACTTGACCTGGAGATTGTTAAGGTAGCAGGGAGGATTTCTCCCTTGTGTATTATCTGGGTAGGAGACTTCAACTGCACCCTATGCAAGCATAATGAGAGCAAGGATTGTGCGTTAGTTGATTCTGACGATCAACCCCTGACACATTTCAAACATACCATACAGGGAGATGCGTTAAATTCCATTATTGTAGTGAACAACTTAAGTATGATTGATACCTTGGTTGGTACCCCACCGGTGCAATATCCCACATTTCAAGGGGGGGGGGGGGCATGCAAGCACATTCGATTTTATGCTGATCTCTAGTAGGTACTCACACCTTGTTGAAAATTTTGCTGTTGAACCTAACCCTGTTGTGATCATAATCCTCTTACCGTTTCTTTGCGTATTATGGCGCAAAAGGGTAAGGTTTCTGAATGTTTAACAAAATATAATCATAATTATGGGATAAGGTTAAAATTGGACACAGTTAATCATAAGGCTTTTGAGGAGACCATTATTAAAACGAATCTAACACAAGTAATGACCTGCCTAACTGAAACATCACAGCCAGATGTAATAATACTAAATTTTGAAACAATGTGTGATGACGTAGCCAAAAACTTGTACAGATCAATGAGAAAGGGTAGTACCTCAGAAATAAGATGGTTTAATACAGAGTGTTCCACAGCGCAAAATAAATTGAAGAAGGCTCTCCATGTAGTCCCCTGGGATAGGGATGCAATAAGGGCAGCCAGGCAGACCTATAAAAAGGTAATTGAACAGAGAAAGGACGAACTGAGAAGGCAGGCTTGGGATGACCTTGAAAGAGCAAGTGCCTTGAAGGATTCCAGGGGTTTCTGGGAGGTGATAAACCGCCCACTCTTCACTAATGAGTCAAGGGCCATGGATACTAACATAACGGGAGCGGCCTGGGAGACCCATTTTACTAAAATATTCAATCCAAAGGGTGTCCTATTAGGCGAATGTGTGGAGGAAATAAGTATTAATATAGAAACCGTTTAGCACATCACTAAAGTGATAGCACATCACTTTCACTGGGCGAGGTTGAGGAGGCATTGAGAAAGGGTATTTCCCTAAAAGCTCCAGGCCCAGATGGCGTGCCCCTGGACTTATTCAAAAGTAATTTACAAATTCGGGCTCCGCTGTTACTCAACGTTTTTAAAGCAGTAATTGTGGGCCGTATCCCATCGTCGTGGAAAAATGCTGTGGTGGCACCAATTTTTAAGAAGGGAAACGGAAGTGACCAAACATGCTATAGACCTATTTCTTTAATAGACGCATCATGCTAGCTGCTGGGGCGGGTAATCCTTGCACTCCTGGAGACATGGGCCAATACTTCTGGCCTTATAGTGAACACCCAATTTGGTTTCAGGAAGGGAAGGGGAACCACCGAGCAGTGCCTCAACCTGTCGATGGTCATGGACAAGTCCATGAATTCCAGGGGTGTTTCGATCTATTTGGCCTTCATGGACTTGTCCAGCTCCTTCGATACGGTTTGCCGTGGTAAACTGTGGTCATTAATGGATGCCATGGGATTTGAGGAACCGCTTGTTACCCTGTTGCGCAGACTACATGCATCTACCACTGTAGCTATCCGGTATGGCCCAGGGGGAGAGAAGACTAATTTAATTGTTTCAACTGAGGGAGTGCGCCAGGGTTGTATATGGGCCTGTTTTCTATTCTTGGTTTATACTAATGGCTTACAGCATTTCCTGCTTCAACAACAATTGGATTTTCCAATGATTACAGGCAAAAGGGTACCTTTATTGTCCTATGCGGACGATACTGTCCTGATGACTTTAACAGCGAACAGTTTACAAAAATGTCTGACTGCCTTTAGTGAATTTATGACAGGACTGGACATTAGGGTTAATTTTAGTAAATCCTTTATTATGACCTGCGATCCAAACAAAACTAAATCACGCAAGTATACAATAAATGGTATAATTATTAATAAAGTGCCAACTTTTACCTATTTGGGGAATCTTTTTAATAATAAATTGAGCTGGCACAATCTGATCATGATGAGGCTTCAACAAACTAATAGAACTATAGAGGGGCTTTTCTGTATTGCTAGCAAACTAGGGCACAAGCCGTTAGCTGAATTGAAAACATTGTATAAATCTATATGTCTGTCAGTGGCCACCTACGGGGCTGGTGTATGGGGATATTACAAAAGTGCACAGATTCAAACATTAGAAAATACATTTGTAAAACGTCTTACTTATCCCCAGTAGTTCTCCTACCTCATTTTGTCATTCGGAGGTGGGCCTAGAATATGTGACTGACAGAATCAATATCGCCCCCTTGCTTTTATGGGGGAAAATCTGGACCTCAGAAGACTTATTATTCTCAAGAGGCATTCTAAGGGACTGTATGAATCTTGATAACGCAATGGTGATTCCATGGCTTTGTTATGTGAAAGAAACCTTTTGTAAGATGGACCTTGAAGATTTTTACAAAAGTCCAGAATCTATTCAACCCAATGTGAAGATGGTTATTAAAAATGCTTATTATACGTTTCTACGTTTGTCAAATCAGGACAATAACACAGTGGATCGTGCTCTTTTAAATCGGCAACCATTTTATCTGTCTTTCACTACCCAGGTCCACTCACGTTTCCTAATGACCAGACTTCGTTTAAGCACATTGCATTTTCTTGTGGCTTATTCAAAACAGGGGGGATGGTGTGTGAGACTGATCCCCTGTCCGTGTAATAATGTAGCCAAGCAGAGCACAATACACCTCATGCTTTTTTGCACACTTTATAAAGATCCAAGGGCCCGCTTTATTAAGCCTAACCTAAGAACTATTCATCTGTGTTCTTATAAAGAGGGGTTTAACCATCTGAGGTCGCTATCTACTGTCATTATCTGCAGCTCTGTGCTTAGTTTTATTAAAACTGTATTTTTAATTAGGAAACGCTATGAATTTATTTTATTTATTTATTTTACACATTTATAAAGCGCACTGTTACCCAGAGGTGTCCTGGCGCTGATTGACAGAGTGTGTATGGGGAGGGGATTAGTGTGTAAAGAGCCACGTCTTTAAAGCCCTCCTAAAGGACAGGAGGTCCGACAATTGTCTGAGGTGCAACGGCAGAGCATTCCATGCCTTAGCTGCACCTAGGGAGAAGCTCCTCCCTCCCCAACGAGCTTTCCTGACTCTGGGGATGACTACCAGACCCTGCTCAGCTGACCTCAGCAGTCTTATTGGTCTGTGCCATTGGAAAAGTTGGGAAATGCAGTGAGGCCCCAGGCCATGCAGGGCCTTGAAAGCTATGCAAAGTGATTTAAAAATAATTCTTTTGCGAACTGGTAGCCAGTGTAGCTTCACCAGATCCCGTGACACTGAGGCACATTTAGGTGTGCCTGTAATCAGTTGGGCTGCAGCATTCTGCAGAATTTGGAGTTTGTTGAGGAGCCCCTGTTGGGCATTCAACAGTAGGCTGTTACAATAGTCTAGTCGGTACATCACCAATCCTGTAACCACGGTCTTCTTATGTTCGTCAGCAAGAAAAGGCAAAACTTTCCGAATAGTTTTTAGGACGAAGTGGGTTGCTGAGGAGAGAGCATTGATTTGAGGCCTGAAGGACAGCGAGTCGTCCATCAGAACACCCAAATTTTTGACCTTCAAGACCGGAGCTGGGGGGGTGCCCATTTCCTCCGCCCACCAACGTGGGGACCAGAAGTTGTTTCTGGACCCGAACAGCAACACTTCGGTTTTAGCTGAGTTAAGCTTGAGACAGTTTTCAGCCATCCAATTACTGACTTACCGCATGCAGCCTCTGAACCTTTAAGCAGTACTGTCAGTTTCCCCCGGTAGAAGTGACACCACTATCTGAGTGTCATCAGCATATGATGTTAACTTGAAGCCAAAGGATCTATTAACTGGTGCCAGGGTGGAGACATATACATTAAAAAGAGTGGGACTCAAGGAAGACCCCTGAGGGACTCCGCAAGGAAGCACGAAAGGGTCAGATTCATAATCCCCAAGTGCCAACTTCTGAGTCCTGCTGGACAGGAAGGCAAGCAAGATTTTAAGCGCATTTCCTTGAATGCCGCTAGCCCTGAGCCGGTCCACTAGTATCTTGTGGTGGACCGTATCGAAGGCCGCGGACAAGTCCAACAGGATCAGGGCGGCTCTGCCACCTGCATCCATCACTGTTCTCACGTCCTCTGCTGATTTAATCAGTGCAGATTCGGTACTGTGGCCCGTCCGAAATCCATGTTGAGATGGATCCAGGCTCTGGCCTGCCCCCAGAAAGACGCTCAGCTGTGTGTTTAAAATACCCTCCAGGACTTTTGCTGGAAGGGGCAGCCTGGCAATTGGCCAATAATTGTTCAGGTCGGACACCTCTAGATTCGGTTTCTTCAGCAAGGGAAGAATAGAAGCTTGTTTCCAGCGTGAAGGAAACTCCCCGCTGTCCAGCATAGCATTGAACAGTGGGGTGAGTCCTACGGCCAAGGTCGATGAACTGTGAATTGTTTTATTTGAACCTGTTTAACTTCTGTGCACTACTTTTATGTTTTTTTATATATTTTATGTATTTTTGAATGTATGATCTTTTTGTAAACTTTTATGATTCACTTGAATCGAATAAAGCTATTTGACTGACTGAGTAGAATTGGGTGTAGAATACCTGTGTCACTCCTACCTTGACCGGTTACCTTCTACCTACGTGAGATCTTTATGAAAACAGCATAAACTAAGTTTTGACTACCTCTTCATGCCTCTGCCTCACTTGAAGTCCCATCTAATATTTTGTAGCCTCCCCATGGCAGCCTGCTTAAGCTTAGGAAGATTTGCCGTTCATGTACACTCAGTGCTCTAGACCAAACTATTTCCAGTGGGTGGTAGGAAGTTAGGCCGTGTCCAAAGATGCCCCTATGCTCCTCCTTGGATAGTGCAACCACATCTACATTTAAAAAGTAGTGTAAACATGTTGGGGCAGGCTAAGTTCCATAAAGAGCAATTTCAAAAGACTAAGGGCTGTGATGTCGTGAGTCGTGACGCGATACGCTTGGGCGTACGCGCCCGATCACGTGATGTATGTTAATAAAGGAAAGGTACGCACGCACGTACGCCAGAACGGCTACGGCGGCGGACCAAGCAACTAAGCTGCGGTGTCCCCGAGTGATCATTGCCACGTGGCCACCTACCCCTGTCGGCCTATCACTCAGGCGAGCCCCCAACCGGTGTCCGAGAACACCACAAAGCTGGCGACGAGGGTGGGCGTGCCCTCGCTTGTGGATCCCGTGCGGGTGTGGCGGCTGCGCGGGGTTCTGTCCTTCGCAGCGCTCGTGCCCCTGCGTGGCATGACCCTCGCCCCTACTGCCTCCGGCCTCCGGTTCAAAGCTCTAGGGGGGCGTGTGCTCGCGTCGGTAGTGCCGATCGTGCGCCCCACGTGGCCCCGGCTGCTGAGGGCGCCGGAGCGCCAGGGAGAAGACGTGGCCCAGCTGGTTGAGGCCCCAAGGGGTTCTGGAGTCTGTGCCTTGCACGCGCTGTGCGTGGCATTGGAGGAGACACGTGCTGGCAGCAAAGGAGAGAAGCTGGCCGATCCAGAGCTATCGTGAGTACACGGGGGAGAGTGCCTGACGCCCCGGGGAGGGGACACATCACCTGCTCACGCTAGAAGCACATCCAGCACACCCCTGAAGCCCTCTGCATTCGGCAACCAATCTGAGCCATCTAGTGCTGCAAAGGGGGTGGCGAAGGAAGAGCTACCCAAGTGAGTGCAGGTCTCGCCTGTTAGGAGCACCACACGCTAACCATGACGAACATACCCCTGATTGAGCCATTCACAGTGGAGGGGTCAGCGTCCGCAGTGGCGGCCAGGTGGAAAGATTGGGAAGACAGGCTACGCATATTCTTTGAAGCCACCAAAGTCCATAGAGACCAAAAACATGCGATGATCATTCACCTAGGGGGGAAGGACATTCACAACATTGTCAAGACGCTTGCAGAAGCTACGCCCAAAACGCACGTGACCCTGATAGCGGCCCTGAATGAACACTTCGAACCCATGGCTAACCGTGACTACGAGCGATTCATATTTCAACAAGGGCGCCAACTGCCGGAAGAGTCGCTGGACAGGTTTCATGCCCGCCTAAAAAATCTAGCGGCCACGTGTGGGTTCCGAGATGAAACAGAAGAAATCAGAGGTCAAACCATCCAGGGATGCGCGTCAGCCACACTGAGAGAGCAGATACTGGAAGAGTCGGGTAAGCCGTTGGCGGAAATATTGACGATGGGTCGCACCAAAGAGCTATCAAAAGCACGGGCGGCGCACATGGAGGTGAAAGTTGAACCTGTCAATGCAGTGTCGGCCAGGCCCAAACAGAAATGGGACAAAAAAGGGGCAGGAGCCACCGCCCCAGAGCGGCCAAAGTCGTGCGGATACTGCGGGGGACCGCCACATGCCGCGGTGGAGTGTCCAGCGAAAGGGAAGAAGTGCTTGGGGTGCGGGTGCTTCAATCACTTCGAAAAAGTATGTCGCTCGAGGAGGTACCACAAGCCCCGCCCGGCGGTAAACGTGGTCAAGACCGAAGACTCGGCAACAAGTGACATGGATGAGGATGACGAAGAGGAAAAAGTGGTGCACAGAATCCACATGATAGGCACCGCCACGCGCAAGGCAAGGCGTCTGCCACGGTGCAACATCCGAGTGGGGGTGCAAGACATGACTGCAGTCGTGGACACTGGGGCCAGCATCAACATCATGGCCGCCACGCTGCACAGCACGATGCACCCGCGACCAGTGCTACGTCCGTCAACGATATCTGAGTTTGCATATGGCCAAGAAACTCCGCTGACAGTGCGGGGACGTTTCAGGACAGTCATATCCCATGGAACTCGGTCGGTGACCACCAACATCTACGTCACAGAGGATGGCCAGGGCATGCTCCTGGGATGCCGAGCGGCAAAAGAGTTGGGAGTGGTGACATTTGCATTTGGGGTGCACCAAGAGTCCTTGCAAAGCATCCTGGGTGAGTTCCAAGAGGTGTTCCAAGGGATTGGCAAATTTCGAGGAAAGGAAGTCCACCTCCACATAGACCCCACCGTTCAACCGGTCGCCCTCCGACACCGGCGGATAGCGTTCCACCTCAGGCCGCTGGTGGAGGAAGAGCTTAAAAAGCTCGAGGTGGCCGGGATAATCGAGAAGGTGTCCGGACCCACCCCATGGGTATCTCCCATCGTGGTTGCAAGGAAACCCAAGCAGCCAGGCGCAGTTAGAATATGTGTTGACATGCGACTCCCCAACGTTGCAATCAAGAGGGAGCGACACATCACTCCCACCATCGATGACCTGATCGGGGAGATGGCTGGCGCCCGGTGGTTCTCGAAACTAGATCTCCGATCAGGGTACCACCAACTAGTCTTGGACGAAGCCTCCCGAAACATCACGACGTTTTCTATGCATGTGGGGCTCAGGCGGTATACTCGACTGAGTTTTGGAGTGTCAAGCGCCGCCGAGGTGTTTCAGAATGTGATACAAGTGCTCATCGCTGGAATTCCAGGGGCGATCAATGTCAGTGATGACATTATGGTTCACGCGAAGACGGTCCCAGAACATAATGAACGTCTGCTCCAAGTACTGCGCCGAATTCGGGAGGCTGGCCTAACACTGCATCGAGAGAAGTGTGAGTTCCTGTGTGAGAAATTGCAGTTTTTCGGGTACACGTTTTCGGCGGAAGGGGTGAACCCGGACCCCGAAAAGGTGAGGGACATCAAAGAAGCGACCGCTCCCACCAATGTCACAGAGGTTCGAAGCTTCTTAGGGATGGTCAACTACTGTGGACGATTCATCCAGGACTTGGCCAACCTGACAGCTCCGTTGAGGGAACTGACCAAAGAATCCACACCGTGGACCTGGGGAAGTGAGCAAGTCCAAGCGTTCGACAAAATCAAGAAGTCGCTATCAGAGGCCACGACACTCGCATTCTTTGATCCCGCCAAGCTCACGCTCATTGCTGTAGACGCTGGTCCGGTCGGGCTGGGTGCCGTTCTCTTGCAAAGAAAGACGCCTCAGGATGAGTGGACCCCAGTAGCCTTCGCGAGCAGATCCTTAACAGAGACAGAGCAAAGGTATTCACAGATAGAAAAAGAGGCCATCGCCATTCACTGGGGCTGTCGGCATTTTCACTTGTATGTCTACGGGAAACCGTTTGTGGTCGCCACGGATCACAAGCCCCTGGTATCTCTATTCTCTGGAACCTCAACAAAACCCCCACCGCGAATTGAGAAGTGGATGCTGCAGTTACAAGAGTACAACTATAAGATAGAATACCAACCCGGATCCCGGAATCCGGCGGACTATCTCTCATGACACCCTCGAAAGGCCACTCCCCAAGAGATGGAAGAAGCCACCGACACTGAGGAGTACGTGAGTTGTGTCACTGCTCGGTCATGTCCCATCCCTATCTCCATGGCCAGCATTCAGCAAGCCACCAGCCAAGACGAGTGCCTGCAGCGGGCCAAGAAAGCCGTACTGTAGAACAATTGGAACCGTGCCCGGGAGGAATGGAAACGATTGACAACGACGGCGCAACGGATAATGGAAAGCCTCTATCATGTCAGGGATGAACTCACCGAGGATAGCACTGGGTGCCTACTGAGGGGGCATCGGCTGGTCATCCCCACTTCACTGACCCAGCAGATGGTAGATCTGGCCCACGTAGGACATCAAGGCATGGTAAAAACCAAGTCAAGACTTCGCACAAAAGACTGGTTCCCCCTAATGGATGACCTCGTGGAAAACACCGTTCGTGCATGCCACTCGTGTCAAGTCACTGGAGAAGCCCCGCGGCCGGCACCCATCCTCATGGAGCCGAGACCGAGAGTCCCGTGGTCTCAAATCAGCGTGGATTTTGGTAGCCTACCAGACGGGCGCCACACCCTCGTGGCGATCGAAGACCACTCGAAGTATCCGGAGGTGGAGGTCCTGTCGGCCCTCAGTGCGAGTGAGGTCATCCCCAAGCTCGAGAAGATCATGGCTACCCATGGGCTGGTGAAAGAGATCCGAACGGACAATGGGTCCCCCTTCCAGAGCCAGGATTTCGCCGCATATCTACAAGCTCTGGGCATCCGTCATTGGCGAATAACGCCCCGATGGCCGCAGGCCAACGGTGAAGCCGAAAGGTTCATGAGAACACTGAACAAGGTAATTCGCATAGCGCATGACAAGTCCCAGTCCGTGGAATTTGGGATCTTCACGTTCCTTCGGAGCTATCGCCAGACGCCTCACACCACCACAGGAGTTGCCCCAGCGCATCTGCTGATGGGAAGAGTAGTTACGGACACAATACCTCACCACCCTGAGTTGCAGCCAGAAACCCCAGAAGACAGTGCAATTGATGCCCGACGACGGAGCGCCCATGCACGTACCGACACTCGGCGAAGAGCGGCGACCCCGAATATCCGCCCGGGTGACAAGGTGCTCATAAAGATCCGAGCTCTCGGAAGCAAGTTTCACCTGAGGTTTGAAAAGGAGCCGTGGACAGTAGAGACAGTCAGAGGAACATGCGTCACTGCCGTCAGGAGGGGTGAAAGGATAACCAGAAATGTGTCGTACTTCAAAAGGTACCATTCATCACCCAGTGTCGAAAGTCCGGAGCAGGCCGCTCCCAGTAGCGCTCCGGAGTGTGTAGAGATGCCTGTGAGCGATGCTGGTGCCACTGACGATATGCGGGAGCCAGTCATCCCCCAGCCGGAAATGAATGAGGGTCCCCAGGTTCGACAGCCACGCGAGAGTTCCAGTGCGGGCGAATGTTCAGAACCACCTGGCCAGGGAGGTGGCGAGCCCAGTGGCGAAATGAGGGGAGAATCAGGACGCTCACCAACCGGGGAGGTGTCAAGGTACAATCTCCGAAGCAATCCAGAGCCGTCCCGCCGCCTTAAGGACTACTTCACGTAAGACTGTTTTGGTTTTAAAATGAACATCAGGGGCCTGAACAAATAGTGGTAAATGCTGGGGATAAAGTGTTTTCTAAGTGGGAACGTTTCTAAGAATAAAATGTTTGGTTTTTGTGTTTGTTGGGGAGGAATGTGATGTTGTGAGTCGTGACGCGATACGCTTGGGCGTACGCGTCCGATCACGTGATGTATGTTAATAAAGGAAAGGTACGCACGCACGTACGCCAGAACGGCTACAGCGGCGGACCAAGCAACTAAGCTGCAGTGTCCCCAAGTGATCATTGCCACGTGGCCACCTACCCCTGTCGGCCTATCACTCAGGCGAGCCCCCAACCGGTGTCCGAGAACACCACAAAGGGCCTTGGAGTTTGAAGAACAGGATACATAGTGCATGTCCAGTCCACTGTGATCCAGCAGATTCAACTTTGCATCACTGGCCCCTTCTGGATACTGAGGAGATACCTCCATTAGTAGATCATTTACTCACACTTACTTTCTTGCTAACTTGGTCCTCCGATGAACCTTTCTTCATTGTACTGATGGGAGAGAGAGTTAGCATTTCCTGTCTGATAAAGTATACCAATTGGCTACCCAATGAGGACCAGGAATCAATAGTCAGTTTCAAAGTTTTATTACAAGTTAATGATCAAATTCAGGTAAATCACTCTTAGAACCATGCTATACAACTAGAGAATAGCGACAGAGAGGCCAAGCCTCCTACAGAAATGTAGGCGAACAAGAATTCACAAACCAATAAGTCGTTTGTTGCTATGCAGAACAGTACCATTAAGGTCTGATACTCGGATGCATCTTGGTGAGAGTTTTCTCTATATATCAGTATCTATATGGTACAATTACAATTTAAGCAGAAGTCCGTTTAGATTCAGAGAGTAGCAAATCTACAGAAAACAATAGGAATAAGGCACAGGAGTACAAGTAATACCAACAGAAGCATTTTAGTACAAGTGAGTATGAGAAATAGTTTGGCTCGGAGTGTAAGGAAGGCTCTGCATCTGATGCAGACAGAGATTTGGCACAGAAGGTTAGCAAAGAAATCCAAGATCGTCTGCTCTCAGTGGTCTGAAAGATCTGCAGTCTGCCCCTCTGACTCTGACTGCTCGCATCGTTCAGGGCACTTGCTAATTTTAATCCATAAAATCCATCGGTATTTCCCATTTGATTTTGTCACCAATAGAAGTTCATTGTATTTGTTGCAAGATCCATAAGGTACATCTTTCGGCAACATGAGGAAAAGTTCCCATACCGTCCATGGGAACATAAGCTTATTCCCATGCTCATGACACAGAACAACAGTCCTTTGTTGAACCCTGAGTTCCCTTGTACTTGTCGTTTGTCATCTGGTCCCACGCAATGTAACTAACAATGTTACATGAAAGTATAATTTCTAACAGTAGCAAATGAGAGAACAACCTGCAAAGACAGCAAGTCAGCAGCAAATATAAAGCATAGTTGGTTCCCACGAGACAAAGATTCAGGCCTTTAAGAGAAACCCTGCTAGCTTAAGACACAAAATTCATAGTACAAAATGTATGTATAGGTGCACATTGAACACACAAGTACAGGATATAGCTTCAGTACCTTTAGTTCACTTGGCATTAATACGCATTATGTCACAATGTTGAATATGACTACGTACTACAAATTCAAAGTACATACATGTAACGTATATGCATACTTTGAAAAATCGGTTTAGTTTTTACTACGTTAGGACCATATACACTTCGACAACATCATATCTAAATACCAGCTTTATACGTGCTCCTAAAACAACTTTGCACCTAATTAACACTCACAAATTAACTGCAATAGTAAATGCAACGAGGATGGTTTATTTGAAGTACACAGATCCATCTCTCAAGTGTGTAAGGAAATACAACTCTTTTATTTGCAGACAGCCGATTAACGCATTATGATTATAACGCTCACATATATTTAACTCTTTTATCTATCACTTTTATTATTAATCATCATCAAATGAAATGTTGTCTAAATCATGTCAAGCACACTTTATATCTTTTTTTCTAATTCTAAAATATAGGCATTAGTGCTATGACCCCATGTGTTTTCACTGGAACCTTGCGTCACGTACAAATCATGTGCAACGTGCAGGTTCATTTGATGTGACAGATCTTGTCTTTTCATTAGACTTTATAATGTGAAATTCATTTTCATCAGTTTTCTGTGAAGTTTAAAGAGTGGGCAACTTTGCGCTGCACCAACTGTTATGAGTAGTGCATTGATTGAAATCCACTTGTAATATGGCAGAAGAAACATCAGCCACATTTCGATGAAGACAGAAAGCACTTCACTATCAAGACCAATGTGCTCCGATTCACTGGAGTCAGTGAAGGCCTGGGCACAATGTCTAAAATTTAATTAAGGGAGAAAACAGTCTTCTATGATGGTACTTCTTTGGTTGAGAACTAATATAAAGATTTCCCAAATTAGATTAAACAATTAGAATGGCTGCACTTTGTGTGGTACAGAGTGAAGCAAGTTAGCAAACACAAACCTCGCTGGAATGGCCACTAGAGAAAGTAGCACTGATAATACGCTGCTTATAAAAAAAAATTGATCATCCAAACAACAATTACTATTTCCCAACTCAGCTGTCCAAAAGGGGGTAGTGAATGTGCTTGCTACAATCCTGAGTACTGCGTGCAATGAATGCAAACTTTAAACAAAGATTGTAGTTTCTTCAGCTCACCGTGAGATATCATTGATCGAACAATCAAGGCCTTGGCACTATAGGTGGTGCTTTAAGGCCTGGAACCAAAAACAGTGTAACATTTATAAATAAGGACAATTTTGGTTGATTACTTAACACAAATAATACACAGGCACATAGAAGAAAGCAGGTGTCAGAATATAGAAAAGAGGAGCAGTGTTTAGAGCACTTTGGTATCAAAGAAGGGGCAGCAGACGCTTGTGCATTTCCTTCTGTGATAACCACTGCAAATGTGCAATGTGACAGGGTATTCTCTATTCTTTACTGGGCCTACCTCCATGCAAATAAAAAAACAGCATTGCTCATGCGCCATACCGCAGATGCGGGGCACAAGGAAAGAAACTCTGAGGAGTAGACCTTCAAGACCTGGCACAGTGTGTCCAACAAACCCCACTGGATTCCTCTGAACCCCTTTTATGCAGGGGGGCACAATCAGTGTTTGTGCTAACTCAGAGCTTTATTTCGTGTAATCAGGAACACGGTTCTTGTATGCACTGTACATTCTAATGAGTGTGTTCCCTGGCACAAAGCGGTGCAATGCCTTGAGGAGTATTTGGTGCCAGAAGTCTGCGGCTTGAGTTCTTGAGTCACGATAATTCCACATAGGAGTGTCAATAGGTCAATGTTCTGATATGTATCTCATGTGTTTTCTCGTATGTATTGTTTTACATGCAGCAATCCAATTTAGTTCTATGCAGAACCAAACTTAGAACCTGACACACTGAGGGTGGCAGCAGTCAGAGGGCGGCAGAGCCCTCACATCCACAGACTTCTTCGTATCACCATCACTCACTCCTAGCAAACCAGACCATGACCTCTTTACAAAACACACAAGTAGCACGTTTTATTTACTCATTGTGAACAGAAACCCTCCTGTTTGTTGAAAGATGCTTTCACTTTCAGTGATTATAAGATAAATTATTCTATTTCACCTAAAGGAGATGCATTTTATTACAGTAAGTGATGATGACAGTGATAGAGCGCTATATTGTTCCGAAAAATTGTAGGGGTGCATCATAATCGTGCTTAGTCCGCACCTACACGTGTATCCCATGTTATATTAACAGATGATCATTAGAGGAGTAAATGTAATAATATAATGTTAGAATGCGTGTTAGTCAAAAGTGTTCATGATTTAAAAATGTAGCTGCCTATTGCAAAGTGCCTAATGAATTAATTTGAGTGCAATGTAATGCCTTTGATTTAAACATGCACCATATTAAAGATTGCACGTGTAGAAATGATTATACGTATATTGAATGTAATGAAAATAATGCTTGTAGATGCCATGTTTATTAACATGTGATTTATAATGTGCGAAGGCCCAATTGAAGGTTCTTGTATTGTAATGAAAGGCCTATATGTTTCTTATGTACTTTCCCTGGGAGAGCTCTCATTTGGAGGTAGTTAACAGATTTCTGTGAGTGGAAGGTTTTCTCGTTCTCAAGCTTCTGTTGCAGGTGCAAGGACATTGTCCTCGTTACCAAAGACTAACCTTTTGATTTAGTAGTTAGGTATGGAGGAGAGTGTTGCTACAAGTGTCTCCAGGAATGCCGATAATGAGTAGCTAATACTTTCGGGGCTGAGGGAGCCTGGGACTCAAGGACATTTAGACCGCTATTGGACGGCGTACAGGTTTCAGTGGAAAATCACCTCCAGGAGGTGTCCAGCCAGAAGAGGTGGAACGAAGGCATGTCTTCCATGTTGTTCATTTTGTATTAGGGACAGTGCCCCGAGGGAAGAGGTAGGAGATGAGACAGTGATGCGTTAGAGGGCAGATGGAAGGGATCGATACAGAGGGAGAAGACTTAGAATGATGCAGTAGCTTTGGCTACTGACCCCTTCAACATGAGTGTGCTTCTTAGGAAGTCTTCATGACCTGACACCCTTTTCTGATGTCACTTTAGTGGTAGAGTAGGAACAGACTAATCAATTTTTTTATAGCTATCCATGAAGACTGATTTAGATATTGGAGCAGTTATCTTTTGCTTGATCATTTTAGAGTTCATTGTTCTTTTTATGCTTCATCGATTTAGGTTGCTGCGTAGACTAAATTTTGTATTAGTTCCCATATATCTTCTTAACCTCGTCATGAGGTGCTTGAATGTTCAGTTATTTTTGGCTTTGTAATAAACCCCCTAAAACTTAACTCGAAGTTAGTGATTCTTTGAAGTGGTAGTTTATTGATTATTGGTCTCCTTTGGATGGATTGATTTCTCCCCTTTACACTTCACAGCAGTTTTAAAAGGCCCTGTCGATCTGAGGATTCTTATGGGTGGTAAGAGATGGTGAGATAAGATAAGAATCCGTCGTTATCAATTGGTAGCAGAGTAGGATGGTTATCTCTGTAGTAAGGGGAGATCTAGATAAGGGTAAGTCACTATCGAGTCCCCATAGAGCCCAAGTGATGGTGATTCAGTGGATCGTGAGTGGAGGAACGGCGTTCATGGAAGCTGACGGAGAGTAACATTGCGGCGGAAGCAACAGTTCATGGGAGAGTGAGTATGAACAGGGTTGTGTATCTGTTAGATTGCGTGTTGGACTTGGCCCTTTTTGCAGGGTCATCCTTGAACTTTTTGACTTCCTCCTATATTTTCTCTGACCTGTTTTTGTTGGTTTTATGACTCTGGGCACTTTACCACTGCTGATCAGTGCTAAAGTGCATATGCTCTCTTGTGTAAATTGATTTATTGATTAGTGAATCCATGATTGAGTTATTTGATTTACTTGTCAGACCCTAGTACAGTGCACCATGGGTGCCCAGGGCTTGTAAATCAAATGCTGCTGGTGGGCTTGCAGCACTGGTTTTGCCACCCACAGAAGCAGCTTGTAAAGTGTGTCTCAGGCCTGCCATTGCAGAGCCTGTGTGCAGTCTCTGACTGCCATGTCGACTTGGCAAGTGCTCCCACTTGCCAGTCCCTAAACCTTCCCTTATCTTCATATCAGTCACCCCTAAAGTACGCCCAAGGGCAGGGTGCATTGTAAGTATAAGGTAGGACATGCCCTGGTGTGTGTGGCATGTCCTAATAGTGAATTATAGCCATTTTTGTTTTTCACAAGTGCAAGGCTACCTGTTCCCCATAGGCCAGAATGGGCAGTTTGATTATAACATCTTATAATCCTAATTGACCCAGGGAACATGGTAGAAAATCGAGTTTAGTATGCCTGAAATCAGAATGATTAAACACATCTTTTAGTGAGGTTGGATTTAACATTCTGTGTTTGAAAATACCACTTTTAGAGTAGGTATTTTATTGCCTAACTGTCCAAGCTTGCCTCTGCTAGGTTGTGTATTGTGTGTCTGGAGTTTGAGTGACAGGGGCTGGGGGATTCCAGGAGACAGGCTGAATAGAGACATCTGCATGTAGATGGGTGGGAGGAGCTGCACCTGGGACCTGAATAGGGTTGTGCCTTCCCTCCACAATGCTGGCTCCACCTCCTGTGGTGCGTCTTGTGATATCATCATCTCTATGGTATTTGGTTCTATGTTCCATGGAACATAGAACACAAGGTTTGTTTGATGATTCTCTGAAAGTCAGTTACTGAAGGATCTTGATGGCTGAGGTGTATTGGAATAAACCTCTACTTGTTATTGAACCCATGGCTATATCTTGTTTCATTTAAACGTTACAATGGCGACGATCACGGGATCTGAAGACGATTAGAAAACAACACACCTCAACATCAAACAGTGAATGGTCCTGGATGCATTTTTGGCGGAATATTGCAGTGAGGACGTCGAAACTTCCGAGTATTTTGCAAGGATTATTTTACAAGTAGCAAAACAAAGTGGGCGGATGGCCTGGAAGGTACTGGTTAATTTTTAAATAAGTGCGTGTGTCTCTGGCTTCGATATTTAAGGAGAAGTAAACAAGAATAATATTCTCTGGGTGCTTCGTGTGAAATTGTGTGGTTCAAATTGAAAGCACAAGGTGGCAGCAGAGTAAAGAATTCACTATGTACAGCAATGAGGGAAAAGTGAGATGAGCAAATACTCCTCCAGCGGCTGTAAAATTGAAATGAGAAGGCGAAAATAAAACTTCTCCAGCGGCTGTAGAGTTTACTCACGGGGATGTCGAGTGAGTAGAGGAGTTCAGGGCTGGTGTATATAAATCATCTGGGCAAGTGTAACTTGAGCAGCCTGTCGTCTGTTGAGGAAACGAGCCTGCGGAGGTTGTGGGAAGCGGAGCTCTTCTCTCTCTGAAGGTTGACAGCAACTGATGACGCATGAGAATCCTGGTCGAGGATTCAGTGATGGGTGCGCGTCATGTGAGCAGTCAAAAGGCTTAAGCTCTTTCCTTTAATCCTTGGTGCAGGCAACGACGTTTTTTTTTTTCTAATCTCCTGACAGGTTTGACATTCTCTATGCGCTGGAACTCTATTGCAAAGGGAGACTTGAAGTAAAGGAAGGACTTATTTTTGTGTGTTTCTTTTCATTAGGAAATGAACTAGGTACAGTATAAATGCAGAGTAAAATTATTAATTGAATAAGTAATGTCTGGTTTCAGTTTATAGTGGAAAGTGAGGAGTTACAAGTTCAGAATTAATTAAATTAAATAAGAGGTAAAAAAAAAAAAAAAGGGTAAAATAAGAATTAGATAAAAGGAAGGTAGGAAAATATTAAAATATATTTTGAGAAAAATGCAGAATGTAACACCACCATCGTTTTTTTTGAACACTCCAGGAGATCCACCAATTAAATGGAGTAAATGGAAGAAGATATTTGCAAATTACGCTAGAGTGTGTGGTACTAATCTCAGTGCAGAGAGAAAGCAATCGTTACTTCTACACTGTTTAGGAGGAGAAGGGCAAGAGGTGTTGGAGAATTTACCAGAATTATCAAATGTAGAGCAAAGAGGGTTGAATGAATATGAAATTTGCATATTACAGCTAGATAAACATTATTTACCAAGAACAAGTACCATAATGGAAAGATACCATTTTGGCTTGAGAGAACAAGGAAAAGATGAAACCATAGAGGATTTCCTAACAGGTTTAAGGAAACTGGCTTCAACGTGTAAGTTTGCAGGTTTAAATGAAGAACGAATTAGAGATCAGTTTGTTCTAAAATGCAGAGAAGAGAAAATACGTGAAGAACTATGGCTTAAAGATGAACCAGACTTAGAAGAAGTTATTGCTATAGCTAAAAGAGTTGAACATATGCTTAAGTGTGTTACTGAGTTAAAGAATGAAAAAAGTAAGAATGAGTCTTCTGTAGAAGAAGTACAAGGAGAAGTTTGTCAGGTACAAGGAAAAAAGGGGTCATCAACTCAAAGTGAAATAAAAAAAGAATCTTCGTATAACAATTCTTTTGTTTGTATAAGGTGTGGAAGGGTTGGTCACAAAGCTGATTATAAAAATTGTCCAGCAATTGGTGTAACCTGTCATGGATGTGGGAAGAAGGGTCATTTCTTAAAATTTTGTAAAAGTAAAGAGAAAAAATTTGAGAACAAAAGTGTAAAAGAAATTATATGTCAGGTTAGTGAAAATGTTACAAATGATCATCCGGTAGATAAGGTAAAGATTGATGGAGTAGATTTGGAAATGAAATTTGACTCTTGCTCTCATTTAACTATTATTGATAAGGAAGTGTATTATAGGTGGTTTCAAGAGAAAAATCGTTTACAAAGAATGGATGTCAATCCAGGAGGATATGGTGGTCAACCCATAAACATGTTGGGTTATTTTAATACAACCATTGAGATGAAAAATAAAATCATTTTGGGTAAAGTTTATGTATCAAAGAAGGGAGATGGTTTACTTGGATGGCCTCATCAACGTTTACTGGGTGTCATACTCAATCCCAATGCTGAACCACAAGTTCAAATCCAAGAAGTGGAGGGAAATAAGTATGAAGTTGTAAAAGAGTTTCCAAATTTGTTTAAAAATGAGTTAGGGTGTTTGAGAGGGTATAAACATGATATTAAACTAAAGATTGGAGCTCAAGCATCCGTAGCCAAAGTAAGGAGAATTCCACTTGCTATACAAGAAAAAGTAGAGCGAGAAATAGAGAAGCTTCTTAAACAGGATATCATTGCCCCTGTAGAAGCATCTGATTGGTTGGCTCCGGTTGTCGTGGCCAACAAACCTAATGGCGAGATTAGGTTATGCATTGATTTACGCGCTCTAAATAAGGAGGTAGTGGTAGATAAATTCCCTTTACCTAACATCGATGTGATTATGTCAACATTAAGTGGGGCTAAGTTTTTCACAACATTAGATCTCACTCAAGCCTACCATCAGATTGAGCTTACTGAAAGATCTCAAGACTTAACTGCTTTTATAACTCCAATGGGTGCGTATAAATTTAAAAGAATGCCTTTTGGTTTGGTAAGTGCAGCTTCAGTATTTCAAAGGATAATGACGTCAATCTTGAAAGGAATAAAGAATGTGAAATGTTATCAAGATGATTTGCTAATTTATGGTGCAACTCTAGAGGAGCATAATCAAACAGTTCGGTCTGTGTTGAAAAAAATTGAACAGGCGGGTCTAACGTTGAAATTTGACAAGTGTAGATTTTCTTTACAAGAAGTGAATTATCTTGGGCACTGCATTACTTCTTTAGGTGTAATTCCAAAGAAGGAGCTGGTAGATACTATTGTGAGGTTGGCTGCTCCAACGAATAAAGAGGAATTAGTTTCTTTTCTTGGAATGGTTGAGTACTATGGTAAATTCATTAACAATTTATCAAGCAAATCAAGTGCTATGAGGTTATTACTTGTAAAGAATAAGGAGTTTGTTTGGTCTAAGGAATGTGAGGAAGAGTTTGAAGAGATAAAAGAGGATTTGAGAAATGCTCCAAAATTGCAAGCATTCATTCCGGGAGGTGATACTACAGTGGTTACTGATGCAAGTTGCAAAGGTTTAGGTGCCATTCTTAAACAAAGAATAGGGGGAAAAGAACAGCTTATTGCTTGTGCCTCAAGGAGTCTGAGGGGTGCGGAGTTGAATTATTCAGTCATTGAAAAAGAGGCATTAGCAATCTACTGGGCTCTTAACAAGTTTAGGAATTTTATTTGGGGGACTTGTTTTAAGGTGTGCACAGATCATAAACCTCTTAAAGAAGTTTTTAAAAAAAAAGGTCTGGATGGTATTTCGGCAAGAATTAGACGGTGGGTGATTGGATTACAAGACTTCAATTTTGAAGTTGAGCATCTTCCTGGTGTAGATAATATAACAGCTGATTGTCTTTCTCGGTTGGTTGATAGTAGTAAAGAGGAAGAAAATTTGGAAATAAATTCGGAAAATGAAGTAAGTGTGTGTGAAGTATCTTCAGATGTAGTAAATGAAAAAGAATGGAGAGATGAGTTGGAAATGGATTCAGAGCTGATGGAGGTCAAAAGGGTAATTCAGGGTGATAAAACAAGTGATGTTTCTTTGGCAAAAATCTGGAGTATGATTTCACATGAGTTGTCAGTAGACAATGGAATTTTACTAAGAGGTGATAAATTGATTTCACCAGTCTCGTTAAGAAAGAGGCTGATAGAGGAGGCGCATCAAGGTCATCTTGGTATTGTCAAAACTAAGGAAAGGTTAAGAGCAAGTTTTTGGTGGCCTGGTATGGATTTAGAAATAGAGCGTGAAGTTAGGGAATGTTTGTTATGTAAAGTTAGTGATAAGGTTCTTTCTCCCAGGACTTTACCTATGGTGTGTCGCAAATTGCCTAATGGTCCATGGGAGGATGTTGCCATGGATATAATTGGACCACTTTCAGGTGAAAAGTCAACACCTTATTTACTGGTCCTTATTGATTTGTACTCCAGGTGGGTAGAAATTTCTAGTGTGTCAGAAGTCACTTCAAATTGTGTGATTTCATTTTTGAAGGAAGTATTCAGAAGGGAAGGTTTCCCAAAAACTTTTCTGAGTGATAATGGTCCGCAATTTTGTTCAAAACAAATGGAGTCATTTTTAGAATCATGTGGGATAATTCATAAAAAATGTTCTATTTATCATCCAGAAACAAATGGGGCAGTTGAGAGATTCAACAGAGTGATAAAAGAGAATATTCAATTGTCTAGAGTAAATGGGTTAAACTGGAAAGAGGAACTTCAGAAATGTATTTTAGCTCATCGTTTCTCTCCACATACTTCAACTGGAAGAACTCCTTTTGAGTTGTTTAAAGGGAGGGTACCCAATACTAAGTTATGTCCAGCTTGGATGAGTTGGGGAAAAGGAATAAAGGATAATGGTTTGGGGAGTTGGAGAGAGAGAGAGGAAAGATTACAGTTAAAAAATAAAACCAGTTTTGATAAAAGAAAATCTGTAAAGAATGTTGTTGTTAAAGTGGGTGATCTGGTTAGAGTTAAGGCTCCTGTGGGAACGTTGTCTTGGTCAAAATTTACAAAGCCATACCGTGTAATAAAGTGTTTTAAAAATGCTGTGAAATTACAGGATGGAAGAATTTGGAATCTAAATCGTATTGCCATTCTAAAATCTGAGTATGATGATAGTTTGGAGAAGAATATTCAATCTGATATTAGGCACTCAGAGTTGTCTTCAAAGCCAAGGAGTAGTGGACGGAAAATTAATGTGCCAAGCTATCTGAAAGATTATTTAAAGTAGCAACGTTGTTAATGCTGGATTACATTTAAAATTTGTATTTGTATGTTATGTGGGGGGTGAGGTATTATATGGTTTGATCAGTTAATGTCATGTAAAATATTGTATTCAGGTTCTTATTTATTGTTAAGAGGGAGATGTGTGATATCATCATCTCTATGGTATTTGGTTCTATGTTCCATGGAACATAGAACACAAGGTTTGTTTGATGATTCTCTGAAAGTCAGTTACTGAAGGATCTTGATGGCTGAGGTGTATTGGAATAAACCTCTACTTGTTATTGAACCCATGGCTATATCTTGTTTCATTTAAACGTTACACGTCTGATGTCCCTGGCCTGCACTGTGAAAGGAAAGAAGGAGTCTTGTCAGCAAAGTGCTCAAGGACTGACCAGAACTGGTTTGGACTAGGCAAAGGCCTCTCTGCCTTCAGAGAACAAAGAGAATAGTAGAATAAACATGGGGACCCAGCCCCCAAGACTTTAGATCACTTCTGGGACAACAAGACAAACCTCTGCCAAGGAGAAGAACCAAAGGAAGCTGTAGGAGTTGTACTGCCCCCCTGCCAGTGTGCTGTGTTGCTGGGTTGGCCTACAGTGGTGTCTTCAGTGCAAAGGAGAGGAGAAGGAACTTTCAAAGGACTTTCATCATCTTGCAGAATATTACTCCAAGGGCTTGAACTTGTGCTTGCCTCCTGCTGAAGTCTCAGGGACAAAATAATTCACCACCAGCTCCCCTCTCAATTCCCTTGCTGGGAACTCTATTTGTAGAAGCCTGCGTGTTGCTGGAAGCGAGACGCAACAAGAAGAAGCGTGTCGCCGCCGCAGCTGTAGTAGTCGCATCGCCGGAGAAGCGTGCTGTTGCCGCATCTCACCAGAAGCGTGTCTTCGTCACAGTTGTCTGCTGTCGCATCCCAGAGAAGCGTGTCGCCACCATGAGGGTCGCTGTCGCATCACCGGAGAAGCGTGTCGCAGGGCCTGTCATAGCTCCAAAGTACAGAGTTGCCGCAAGGCTGCCAGGGTGTGCACGCATCGTCTTAACATCGTCGCATCAAGGGCACCATCTTATCGCATTGCACTGGATTGTCGCATCGATTCGAGGCGCCATCTTGCTGCATCGCAACCGGGCTGCAGCACGAGAATCTACGCATCACCTCCTCTCCGGTAAGGATCAAGACGCATCCCCTACTCTGCGCAAGCATTGAGGCGCGACGCATCGTCTCCCCCAAAGCAAGGAACCAACGCATCTCCAACGCTGCAAGACTTTTGATTATTTTGCGTTACGCATACAGGTACTTTTGTGAGAACTGTGTCGCAATGACCATCAACTTGAACTAAGTTAATTCTACCATCTTTAAGTCAATTTTGAGTACAGCATTGTGGATCTTTGTCGTTTGTTGTCTTGTGTTAAGTCTATATAAAGAATACTTATTTTTATAAAACCTGTGTGGTGTCCATCTGTAGTGTTTACACTGTATTTCTGTATGTGTTCACAAATGCTTAACACAATGCCTCTGAGATAAGCCTGTCTGCTCGTGCCAAGCTGCTAAGGGGGTGAGCAGGGGTTATCCAGTAGTGTAATCCCTGTTCGCTGACTTAGAAGCAAGGGTCCCTTTTTGGTCAAAGTTACCTACCTCTTCCAACTAAAGACCCCCAGTTCTAACATTGGTGGTCAGCGGTGAGGATTTGAACCTGCATTTGTGACTCATACACAGTGATTGGTGTACACTACTAGTGAGTGCAGACCAAACGCGACCACATACTTTTTGGTAGAATTTTTTTTCCTTGGACTGTTATTTTTTCCTGAGAACTGCCAATTCTTGCTGCCATGAGTAGACCAGCAACTGTTGCATCTATGGATCCAGATTTTGAGGAAGAGAGGTTGGATACCTATAATGCCAAACAGCTGAAAGCCTTCTGCAGAAAATTGAAAGTTGCTACCCAGGGTATTTCAAAGAAGGATGAATACCAAAAGGCGCTGAGGGCCTGGGTGGAAGCAAGAAATGCCTCTGGGCTGGTGGTGGAGCCAGCTGAGGATGCGGATAGGCAGCTGGATAGGCCAGTGTTTTCAGCTAGGAAAGGGGTACCGTCCCCACCTGGCAGTAGTGTCTCTTCCAAGGACCTGTCTCCCAGAGAGCTGGAAGACAAGGAGAGAAATAGGATGCATAAGCTGGAGATGGCTAAGCTTAAGAGGGAGCATCAGAGGGAAACAGAGAATAACAGGTTGTCGTTGGAGAGAATGAGAATAGAACATGAGTTGAGAATGAGAGAGCTTAAGTTGGAGCTCGAGAGGCATGAGAACATGAGTGCCTCAGCCCAGCAACAAGAAATGTGCGTAGCTCAGAAAGTGAGCTTTGCTGAGTTGGAGGTGGAATCCAGCTCAGATGGTGGCAGCAAAATTGAATGTTCTAGTGTTGAGAGAGTAGTACACACACCCAGAGATGTGGCACCTGACTTGGAGGGGGTTAACATACACCAGGAGGTTCAAGGATCTGAGATAGCTCCTGTGGTGCGCAGTGTCCAGGAAGTAGAGTGGGGGACTGGCGCAGGGGTTCATGGTCCTAGTGTTGGGAGGGACACTCCACTGACTAGAGATGCGAGGAGCAGGGAGATGGGTTCCCCCATGGTTGAAGTACTGGTGTGTGAATGTGGAGACCGCTCAGAAGAGTGTGGGTTGAATGACAGAGACAGTCAGATATTGTCTTGCCAATCTCAGGAGAGTGGTGTGGAGTATGTGTGCAAGGCACTGGATGGTGAGGTGAAGGATAGTTTAGTTAACCTTTGTAGGGGGCTGTGTAATCCAATTGTGGGAGAGCATATGGTAAGTCCCTGTTTTCCAGAGCTATACCAACACCTGTTGGAGAGTGAGTTCTCTGACCCCAGGGAGCTCACATTGGAGGCAGACCTTTTGGTGGAGTCCAGAGGGTCTAAAGAGGCATTGGGGAGTGATCCTAAAAGGAGTGGCTCGGGTATCTTCCAACCCAGCATGGTGAAAGTGGCTCAGAGTAGCCCAGCTATGTCCTGTAGTAGTGAGAGGGGTGTAGGGCCTCACGTCCTGTCTTTAAGGGGAAGGAGTGAGAATGGGTTATGTCCCGGTAGTGTCCAACCTCAGTCTCAGAGCCTGGATGGTTCTTTAAGGGAACACCAGGTGGGGAGCCTAGTCTGTCCTGATGGGCCGCCCGTTGAGGGGGATCCCCTAGTGTCTGGTGAACTGGGAGTGTCTGTAGGCAGGCCTCCATCTGTTCTGGTATATGGCAGTACCACTCCTAAGTGGAGGGTGCAGAAGTCCAGATTGAGGGGTGAGAGGGGGAAAGATTCCCCAGTGGAAGAACCAGTGGGTCAGGGGCCAGCCAGAAGGGCTGATTCACCAAGGAGTGACCATGGTGACACCACTTCTGTCCTGGGGCATCTTCACGCACTGTCAGATGGACAGGAGGTCGTGAGCTCTGCCCCAGGCAGACTGTCACATGACCCATTAGTTATGTGTCACCCTCAGGGGGAGGGTATATGTACTCCCCAGGAAGTCCTGGTGCGCTGGGCAAGTGTTCAACAGCAGTGGTTGGTCCCTGGGTTGGGAAGCCAGGTTCAGGTATTGCCTGACCTGGAGGAAGGGGCAACTGTAATCGGTGTTCCTACCAGTTTGTCTTCTAGGGGTACCACTCTAAGTGGGAGGGTACAGAACTCTGGAAGGGGGTGCAGAGGGAGGGAGTCCTCGCCTCTGACCCCGGTTCAACTGGAGGGTTTAGACCCTAAGTTGTAGGGCTAGGTTCGGGGTGTCCCCCCTGACCTGGAGGAAGGGGCCACTGCTAACAGTGCCCCTACCGGTTTATTTTCTGGGGGCACCTCTTCAGGTGGGAGGGTGCAGGACCTCAGTAGGGGAGGCGGGGAGAGGGCAACCTCACCCCTGACCTCTGCCCAGCCTAAGGATACAGACCCTAGGCTGGGATCCCAGTTGTAGGATAGAACCCCTGAACTAGTGGGCGAATTGTGCAGGACACCTGCCACAGGTGCCCTGACAATGCTGGAAGGGGGTGCCGCTCCAGGTGGGAGGGTGCAGAACCCCAAGGAGGAGGACCAGGTGTGGGAGAGCGCACCCCAGTCCCCTGTCAAGTCTCAGGATACAGACCCTGGTCTGGTGGGTCAGTGCCAGGATGTCATACCTGGCCTGACAGAAGGAAGAGTGGACCAAGGGTGCCAGGCACCTGGGGCTACTGCCCCCCAACATCTGACGCCACATAGGTTGGAGAGCCATGAAAGGCCTGGGGCCTGGCTCTCTTCACTGACAGCTGTCAGTGGCCACTGTGGCTTGCTGTCTGTCTGTTGGGACACACCTGTGAGCAAGCTAAGGTTAGGTGCTACACAGGTGGTGTCCACAGGTGAGGATAAGTGTTCCCCATGGGTTAGCTTAGTGGACCCTGAGAGTATGGACAGAGGAATCCAAATAGGTTCAGATTGGCATAGAACTGGAGTGTGCCCCTGCTGTTGTGGGCCAGGGTCCATGTTCTATCACCCAAAGCAGGGAATCCCATCAAGGTAGTGATTGGTCTACCCTGCGTTTTGGCTAGAAGGGGGTTGTGTTGGACTTGGCCCCTTTTGCCTTCCTCCTATATTTTCTCTGACATGTATTTGTTGGTTTTATGACTCTGGGCACTTTACCACTGCTGATCAGTGCTAAAGTGCATATGCTCTATTGTGTAAATTGATGTATTGATTAGTGAATCCATGATTGGGTTATTTGATTTACTTGTCAGACCCTAGTACAGTGCACCATGTGTGCTCAGGGCTTGTAAATCAAATGCTGCTGGTGGGCTTGCAGCACTGGTTGTGCCACCCACAGAAGCAGCTTGTAAAGTGTGTCTCAAGCCTGCCATTGCAGAGCCTGTGTGCAGTCTCTGACTGCCATGCAGACTTGGCAAGTGCGCCCATTTGTTAGTCCCTAAACCTTCCCTTATCTTAATATCAGTCACCCCTAAGGTAGGCCCAAGGGCAGGGTGCATTGTAAGTATAAGGTAGGACATGCCCTGGTGTGTGTGGCATGTCCTAATAGTGAATTACAGCCATTTTCGTTTTTCACTATTGCAAGGCTACTTGTTCCCCATAGGCCAGAATGGGCAGTTTGATTATAACATCCTATAATCCTAACTGACCCAGGGAACGTGGTAGAAATTCGAGTTTAGTATGCCTGAACTCAGAATGATAAAATACATCTGTTAGTGAAGTTGATTTTAACATTCTGTGTTTGAAAATACCACTTTTAGAAAGTAGGTATTTTCTTGCTTAACTGTCCAAGCCTGCCTCTGCTTGGTTGTGTATTGTGTGTCTGGAGTTTGAGTGACAGGGGCTGGGGGATTCTAGGAGACAGGGTGAGTCAGCACAGGGCTGAATAGAGAGATTTGCATGTAGATGGGTGGGAGGAGCTGCACCTGGGACCTGAATAGGGCTGTGCCTTCCCTCCACAATGCTGGCTCCACCTCCTGTGGTGCGTCTGATGTCCCTGGCCTGCACTGTGAAAGGAAAGAAGGAGTCTTGTCAACAAAGTGCTCCAGGACTGACCAGAACTGGGTTGGACTAAGTAAAGGCCTCTCTGCCTTCAGAGAACAAAGAGAATAGTAGTATAAATTTGAGACCCAGACCCCAAGACTTTAGATCACTTCTGGAACAAAAAGACAAACCCCTGCCAAGAAGAACAACCAAAGGAAGCTGTAGAAGTTGTACTGCCCCCCCCTGCCAGAGTGCTGTGTTGGTCTACAGTGGTGTCTTCAGTGCCAAGGAGAGGAGAAGGAACTTTCAAAGGACTTTCATCATCTTGCAGAATATTACTCCAAGGGCTCGAACTTGTGCTTGCCTCCTGCTGAAGTTTCAGGGACAAAAGACTTCACCACCAGCTCCCCTCTGAATTCCCTTGCTGGGAATTCTATCTGCAGAAGCCTGCGTGTCGCTGGGAGCTGGAAACGCGACGCAACAAGAAGCGGCGTGTCGCCGCCGCAGCTGTAGTCGTCGCATCGCCGGAAAAGCGTGCCGCTGCCGCATCTCACCAGAAGCGTGTCTTCATCACAGTTGTCTGCTGTCGCATCACCGGAGAAGTGTGTCACAGTGCATGTCGCGGCTCCAAAGTCCAGAGTCACCGCAAGGCTGCCAGGGCATGCACGCATCGTCTTAACATCGTCGCATCAAGGGCGCCATCTTATCGCATCGCACCGGATTGTTGCATTGCATCGAGGCACCATCTTGCTGCATCACAACCGGACTGCAGCACGAGAATCTACGCATCACCTCTTCTCCGGTAAGGATCAAGACGCATCCACTACTCTGCGCAAGCATTGAGGCGCAATGCATTATCTCACCCGAAGCAAGGAACCGATGCATCTCCAACACTGCAGCCTTTTGTTTATTTTGCTTTACGCATTCAGATACTTTTGTGAGAACTGTGTCGCATTTACCATCAACTTGAACTAAGTTAATTCTACCATCTTTATGTCAATTTTGTGTACAGTATTGTAGATTTTTGTCGTTTGTGGTCTTGTGTTAAGTCTATATAAAGAATACTTATTTTTATAAAACCTGTGTGGTGTCCATCTGTAGTGTTTTCACTGTATTACTATATGTGTTCACAAATGCTTAAGACACTGCCTCTGAGATAAGCCTGTCTGCTCGTGCCACGCTACCAGGGGGTGAGTAGGGGTTATCCAGTAGTGTAATCCCCTTTCCCTGACTTAGAAGCAATGGTCCCTATTTGGTCAAAGGTACCTACCTCTACCAACTAGAGACCTACAGTTCTAACATTGCGGTGTTGTGTTGATTGTGTGATGTCTTGCGGAGTTGGTGTGAGAGTCGAGTGATTGTGGTTTCGGACTGTGAGCACGCGCGGTCCGTGAGGCTTGACTTTGATATCCTGGGATAAGAGATTGTGGTGTAGAAGACAACCAGAGTTGAAATTGTCTGACCAGAGTCTGTGGGAGTCTTGAGATGTCATAGACTGGCCCACCCGAGATAGGGAAATGCTTGTGTATGTGCGTGAGTAACCAACGCAGGCCGTGGGTTACTATATGTGGAATATTGAGCGTTTGGTTCCTATCAATTAAGTCCGAGGCAGTTGTCTGGTCTTTTCGCGGACAGACGATTGCCAGAGTTGAGGTCGACAATTTCGTGAGACTGTCCGGTCGTTTGTTGGACAGACAGTCAGAGAAGTGATCGTCCGGTCGTTTAGTGGACAGACGGTTATTTCAGAGTGTGAAAGAGACGTGTGAAAGAGTGAGATGCGAATTTTAAAGGAGGGGAACTGCTGCTGGCAGATGAAGAGTGATGTCAGAGGGTGCCACACTGCGATAGGTCGGTAGGTGTAAAGCCGATTGACATCATTGGTGGATTGACATCAGGAAGTAGAAGGAAACGCTGTGGGTAAGGGCCGATTTAAGTTGATTTTACCATGAAATGTTTTTAGGTTTTACGAGAAATGTGTAGAGGAGATAGAGCAGTGGTTACTCGGGGAGGGGAAGAGGCTCCGCACAAGGATACCCCGGCTCATTACATGGCTACGAGTGTGGGTTTGCATACTATACTGTGGATTGAGAATTGCCATAAAATGACTGAAAAAGGCTTTTCCACGCTATGGCACCTTCAGGTTGGAGGTGTTGTATCAGTTGAAAACAGTGATGGCTTCATTGCGACCTTTGCCTAGACCGACGCAGTTTGAGGCGTTACACGCATGGATAAGAGCAGCGTATGACAGGAAATGAGACAGAAGTCAAGAAAGGGTGAAGAAGTCGATCAGGGCATTTCAGGAGGCGCGATGGGATGCATTGGAGAAAAGATGGAGGGTGGAGACGATTGAGGGGGATAAATTGTTCCTGTTGATGGTGAAGGTGGGGGACACGCAAAAGAAGAGTACGGAAGAAGATGATAGCGACACAGATGATGGCTTGCTAGAGAGGCTACTGTCAGAGAGACCACCTCCATATAATCCAGATTCAGAGGAGGGAAAGTCCGTACCAGAAGAGGGGACTGGGGATTCAAACCCGTGCGAGAGTAGTGGGGAAAATTGCAACAGGAACAGAAGGGATGAGGATACAGACATCAGCAAGTACTGAGGCCAATGGAACTGCAAGGCTACCGGATGCTCTTACAGTACCCGTCACCATTGGACCCATATTGTCCGTGTATGACCCAGACCAGGTGAGGGAGGGGAGCCAGATGCAGTCAGCAGTAGGGGAAGGGATTACCCCTGGAGGGACTGGCACTATGGGTGGAATAGCTCACCTTCCGAGACCTATAGAATCAAATACACCATTGCCAGCCACTGCAGACTCCTCTAGAGGACAAGTGGTTGTGAGATCAGAAAGACCAAGTCCCCTGGCTGAGTCCACATCCGATCGAAGAATGTGGGAGCCACCAGTAAGAAACCAGTGTGACAGAATGCAAGAAGCCTGGGATCGGGAGGACTCAAGAGGTCGACCAGTTCTTAGGAACATAGCGGAAGCAAATCGGTGTGAAGATCAGAGCAGTGGGAACGAAGAGTCGAGTCGAGGGACACTGAAAGGTGCTATAATAGCAAGGATGTTGGATGTGGTGAGGTTGAAGGCAGAAGTAGACTAGATAATTAGTGGGAATCTGCCTTGTGAAAGAATAGAACTCTATGAGCCAGATGAGTTACTGTTTGTAGCGAAGGATGCAACTCAGAAAGCAAGGTCCGCACACAAGAAATTGACCGATCGAGCAAAGAGGTATGAAGTGGACATGTCCAAAACAAAGATGTTGCAGGGAAATCACAGGTTGCAGTACAGTGATCAGGAACTGGAAGAGAAGAGAGTCATAGGGTTGAAGGCTCATAATCGAGAATTGATTATTGGGATACGTGTATGGAGCTTGCTTGATAAGTGGGAGGAAAGGTGGTCCAAAAAGAAAAGCACTAAAAGAAGCATAGGGAAGACGCCTCCTCTGGGAGGGGGAGGAATGGTAGGAGTGGAGAACTACCCTTTACGAGAGGTGCAGAATGAAGGGTATGTGCATGTGCCTCGGAGTAGAGGTGACTTAGCAGCATTTACTAAAGATTTTCCTCGGCTGAGAAAGAAACCTGTTGAATGGTATAAGCAGGTTGATCATTATGTCAAAATCTCGAAGGTGTTGTGGATCGACCTGAATACGTTGTTTGCCATTGTTGTACTAAGTGATCTGTGGGCAGCTTGTAAAGTTGCAGTTGATTGGCCAACTTCTGAACCAGACAGGGATTCTGTTACCAATGGTCCTTCACCTATTGTCATGAAAAAGTTTGAGCAAGTAATTACATGGCTGAAATCTAAGATCTCGCCACAAGATATTGACTGGGTTAAGATAGATCGACTGTTCAGGAACCGAAGGAGACAATGCATGAATACTATGAAAGGCTCTTACAAGTCTTCAAACAGTACAGTGGATTGGACACCTTAGACCCCAAGGACATGGGACAGTTTGTCTCGAAGTTTGTGCTGGGATTGATACCTGAGGTTAGTCCCATGATTCAGCAACATCTGAATTTGTTGGCAGAACAAACCGGTAGATGAAATACTGTGTTATGCCAGGCACTGCAATAACGAAGTAGACTTGAAACACAGGAAGCTGAAGGACAAGCTGATGCTCGTTCAAATGCAAACCGCTGATAAGGGACTCCAGATTCAGCCCAGTGGAGGGACGCTAGGAAGAAGACAGGGAAACAATCAGGGAGGGAATCAGAATGCACAAGGTCAGGGCAAGGGGAAACCCGTAGACCCCAAAACGGGAGTGGATGTGGCAACCTTGAAGAAGACCAGCGCGTGTCATCTTTGTCACCAAATCGGGCATTGGAAATGCGAGTGTCCGTTGAACCCAGCAAATCAGGTGCAACAAGAGGTAGACGCAGTGTAGGTGCCTGAAGCTGTCAATACAGTAACTAGACCTATATCCATGTAAGGGAGGACAAGGGTCCCACAGGTCAAAGTCCCGCAACCTCCAAGGATCCCGCAGGGGACCCGGACGTACCAGCTGATGCCTCTCTTTGAAGGGTTTGATGAGTACAGCCCAGACCCATTGGCATGATGGTGCCTGAGGGGGGAGGAAGTCTGCACTCTTGGGGCAGTCTTGGAGTTAGACCAGTGGGGACCGTTTGTGGATGCGGATGTTGACGGTCATCCTACCACCTTCTTGGTTGGCACAGGTGCTATCCGGTCTACTGTGAGATCTGCAGTAGTCCCTAACCTACCCCTCTCGGGACAATCAATCCAAGTCGTAGGAGTAGCGAACAAGAAAATGACAAGTCCACTTACCGAACCGATTCCTGTGAGAATAGGAACATTTCGAGACCAACACCAGTTTGTGGTGAGCGATCTAAGTCCAGTCTGCCTGCTAGGATGAGACCTTTTGTGCAAGTTGAATTGTACCATCTATTGCACACCCAAGGGAGTGAAAGTTCAGACGAAAGATGATGATGCTACCTTTAAGGTTGCGAATCAACACCTGTGTTTAGAAATGTACCCTGTGATGACAGTGGAAGAGCTTCCACTGGAACTAAGAGATTCTGTTTCATTGGATGTGTAGGATTTCACGGGAGAAGAGATTGGGTTAATCAAAGGTGTCGAGGCAGTTAAGATCCAGATTAAGCAGAATGTTGAGTTCCCGAGAACCCCACAGTATAATTTGTCACAGGAAACAATCGCCTGGATTAAACCTGTAAATGACTCCATGATTAAGCAGGGAATTCTGAAGGAGATAATGGGCAGTCCATGCAATTCACCCATTATGGGATTACAGACACCAAGCGGGAAATTCAGAATCGTGCAAGACCTGCGAAAGGTCAACACGATTGCTGTCCCATGTTGTCCAGTGGTACTGAATCCATCAGTGATACTATTCCAGATTCCTTGCCAAGCTGAGTGGTTTACCGTGATTGATTTGTGTCAAGCATTCTTCTCAATACCTCTTCATGAGGAGAGCCAATTTTTGTTTGCCTTCCGGCTGGAAAACTGTGTGTTAACGTGGTGTCGTATCCCTCAGGGGTATACAGAGAGTCCATATATCTTTAATCAGATCTTGAAAAAGAATTTGGAGAGTCTTGTGTTGCTGCAGAATTTGGTTCTGGTGCAATACATTGACGATCTCCTTATTGCGTCAGAGACTGAGGATGTTTGCAGGATTGACACCATTGCCTTACTGAATCATTTGGCAGAGAATGGACAAAAGGTGTCCCCAAACAAGTTACAGTACTGTTTGAGTGAAGTACATTATTTGGGCCATCGAATTGAGAAAGGCAAGAGAAAGGTGTCACCAGATCGAATTGAGGCGATCATGAACATGGCAGTACCTACCACTCAGAGGGAGGTCAGAATGTTCTAGGGGATGGTTGGCTATTGTCGCCAATGGATTCCCAATTTCTCTCTGAATGCGAAGCCTTTACAGAGACTGACTCACAAGGATGTAAGTGATCCGGTGCCATAGGACAATGATTGTCTGGTTTCATTCTTGGAGTTGAGAGAGGGCATGTGTCGTGCTCCGGCTCTGGGAATGCCTGACTACAATAAGTCTTTTGCATTGTTCTGCTGTGAGAGAGAAGGTTGCACATTATCAGTTCTGAGTCATGGAGGTGTCCGTAGACCAGTTGCCAATATTTCAGCTATTTTTCAGCTACTATAGATCCAGTAGCATCAGCGTTGCTCAAACCCGTTGCTGCAATGGGTGTCAGCATCGAGGGATGTGCAAGCATTGTCATGGGTCATCTGCTGATTGGGTATGTACTGTATTCTGTTGAACTGTTCATGACGAGAACTAAAACACAGCACCTGTGACTCTGAGGAGGGGTTCTGTTTTAAATCCAGCTACACTTATGCCATTGCCGAACACAGATTATGAAGATTGTGAGGACCATGACTGTCTTGATGTGACTGAACTTTGCACCAAACCGAGACCTGATATTGTTGATGAACCTCTGCCTGACCCCGATGACATTTTCTTTGTTGATGGCTTATGCTTAAGAGACAATTTTGGGCAATTGAGAGCAGCATTTGCTGTATGTACCATTACAGGAGTGGTTGAAGTGGCTTGTCTAGAGGGAGTATACTCCACACAAGTGGCCGAAATCATTGCTTTGACTTTGACTCGCGCCTGTTTGGCAACAAATCAGATCCGACTCACCATTTACACCGATAGCCAGTATGGGTTAGTTGTGGTTCATGACTTCGGACAGCTATGGTCTCAGAGGGGTTTTATGACATCATCTGGATCCCCCATTGGGTACGGGGAATATGTTAAACAACTGTTGGAGGCTTTGCAATGTCCAAAAGAAATCGCTGTAGGGAAATGTGTAGCTCATGGAAAGGGAACTGATTTTGTCTCTTTGGGTAACAGATATGCCGATGAAGTAGCACGTTTTTACCCTGAACAAGGTTGTATATTTACTGGAGAATACACAGGAGAGAGCCAAGAGAGAACCGAGCGCAACATGATGTTAGCCATGGCAGACACTTGAGATGAGCTCAAGCACCTGCAGCAAGAGGTTTCAGAACAGGAAAGAGAGATATGGGTCAAAGCAGGTTGTGAGAAAGAAACATTGACATTTGGGTTTCAAGTGATGGTCGAGCAGTGTTACCAGATGACCTATTGAGCCCGATGGCAAGACAGATTCATGGTGCTGTGCATCTTGGAAGGGATGCGATGGTGCGAGTGTTTCGACAGACGTGGTACAACACACGGTTTTGGACAGTTGCTGAAGCAATGTGTCAGAGATGAGATGTGATACTTGTCAACAGATGAATGCTGGGAAGAAGACTGTGGTTACACTAAGTCACATTGGGAGGTTGGGAGGGCCTTTCAATAGGATGCAATTAGACTTTATTGAGATGCCTAAGTGTAACGGATTGAGGTACCTTCTAGTGGTGGTGTGTGTCTTCTCACGGTGGGTGGAAGCATACCCGACAAGAAGGTGTGAGACTATCACAGTGGCAAAGCTGCTACTCAGGGAGCTGATTCCTAGGTTTGGTTTTCCAATCTCGTTGGAATCGGATAGGGGGACGCACTTCCACAGCGAGATCATGAAGTTGCTTTGTGTCACCCTAAATGTTGATCATAGACTCCAATGCAGTTATTAACCAGAGGCTTCTGGGATAGTGGAGCAGATAAATGGGCCTTTAAAGGCATGGATGGGAAAAGTGTGTTCGTCTACGTCTTTGAAATGGCCTGATGCGTTGCCCTTGGTTCTGATGAGCATTTGAAGTGTCCCAGATAGGAGGATGGGTCTTTCCCCACATGAGATCCTGATGGGGAGGGCGATGCGATTGCCAGCAGTACCGTCTACAGCTTTGATAAACATCACTGATGATTTAATCATTGACTACTGCAAAGGACTACCTGATGTGGTCCGTTCTGTGTCTCAGCAGGTGCAGGCAGCCGCTGTTCCAGCTTCAAGTGACCTATGCCACGATTTGTGCCTGGGAGATTGGGTATTGGTCTGTAAGCACGTGAGGAAGAGCTGCCTGGATGTTCGGTGGCGAGGCCCGTATCAGGTGATACTGGTAATGAACACAGCACTGAAGTGCGGAGGATTGACAAACTGGGTACATGCTTCCCACAGCCTCAGAGTTTCAGCACCTTTGGTAGAAACAGCTCCTTTCACGAATGAAAATCCAGCTGTGGCAGCAGGGCCACAAGAGAGGGCAAGTCAAGCTGTGAAGGTTGCTGGAGAAGCCGGTTGTTCAGCAGACCAGGCTGAGGAGGGTCACGTTGTTCAGAACCCAGATATTGACTCTGAAGAAGAAAGTGACATTGGGAGTGGCATAGAGTCAGATTCAGAGGAAAGAAGTGGTGTGCAGAGAAACCGAGAAGAAAGCGGAAGGGCTGGGGGCGCAGAAGAAGCTTGGCCCAGGAGACAGAGAAGACTGAATCTGAGATTGGCTCCCGAGAGAGATTTTGCCCCTTTGTCTGAGGTCTCTGAATTGGAAGAAAGCAAAGAAGAGCAGGATCAAAGCTTGAGACGATCGAGGAGTACGAGAGTGCTTTGCCAGAGATATGCTACCCCGGAGTGGATTTACATAGTAACTGATGCCGGGAGTAGTAAGTTCTGGGAGGCTGAGGTCCATGAGTGTGGTCAGCAGGAATCCACTACTGAAGATGAAAGTGGTATTGCTGGTGCCTGGTCTTGAAATTGAGGGAGTGCTGACACTCACGATTCCAAACCCTCCTCTTTTGAGCAAGGTGCAAATCCTGGTTTTGCAAAGACTAGTTTTCCCGACGTTTGGTTTTGAACCATCAACCACTGAACTGGTAACTGTCCGTCTTGAAATTTTGCATCATTTTCTAGCTGCAATTGTATCTGAGCTTATTGTGGATTGTGAATTAACTGTGATTTGTAAATAAGTGCTTAAAAGAAGATAACCTAGACCCGAGAGGAAGAAGAAGAAATGTAGGGACTCTCCATAGAAGAAGAACGAGGGTTAAGGAAGTCTTTTTGGACTGTGTAAATAAGGAACTTAACCCCTTCGATGCTCATGACGGAGCGGTTCCGTCATGAGCATCGGTTGGGCTGTGCTCATGACGGAACCGCTCCGTCATGAGCACAGCCCCTGGGGGAAGCGCTGGCGCTCCCCCCCTGGGGCATCGATCGTGGCCCCACAGAGGGGGAGTTTCCGCTGCCACCCCCGAGCCCCCCCCCAATCTTCCTGATGACGTCAGCGCGCACAGCGCGCACCGACGTCATCAAGAAGCGTTGGACGCGCTGGAATTAATTTCTTCCTGCGCGTCCAACGGAGAAAGGTAAGTGTTTGGCTGCGGTGTGGCGCGGGGGCAGAATTCGGAGGCCTTGAGGCATCGGGGGAGAGGAAAGAGCATTTCCTCTCCCCTGATGTCTCAATGCTGGGCATTCCTGTCCCACGATCGCGCACAGCGTCGCGATCGTGGAGCAGGGATGCCCCACTAGACACCAGGGATGTCTATTTCTTCAGTTGGGAAGCGACCCCTTGGGCAAGGGTCGCTTCCTAGGGGGAATATTTTATGTTCAGACTTTTCTGCCCCCCCTGGGGGCAGATCGGTCGACTTTCGGTCCGTTTCTGTCCCCAGGGGGGGGCAGAAAAGCCCACTAGACGCCAGGGATGTCTTTTTATTCAGTTGGGAAGTGACCCCTTGGGCAAGGGTCGCTTCCTAGGGGGCATAATTTATGCTAAGACTTTTCTGCCCCCCCCTGGGGGCAGATCGGTCGACTTTTGGTCCGTTTCTGCCCCCAGGGGGGGTAGAAAAGCCCACTAGACACCAGGGATGTCTTTATCTTCAGTTAGGAAGGGACCCCTTGGGCAAGGGTCGCTTCCTTGGGGGCATAATTTAGTGGAAGACTTTTCTGCCCCCCCTGGGGGCAGATCGGTCGACTTTCGGTCCGTTTCTGCCCCCAGGGGGGGCAGAAAAGCCCACTAGACACCAGGGATGTCTTGTTCTTCATTTAGGGAGCGACCCCTTGGGCAAGGGTCGCTTCCTTGGGGGCATAATGTTCTGGAAGACTTTTCTGCCCCCCCTGGGGGCAGATCGGTCGACTTTCGGTCCGTTTCTGGCCCCAGGGGGGGCAGAAAAGCCCACTAGACACCAGGGAATTAGTGTAAATAAAAATGGAAGTGACCCCTTTGGCAAGTGTCGCTTCCAGGGTGCAATTTATTATATGATATGTATTTGGCCCACCCGCCCCGGGACAGAGTAGCCTTTTTTTTTCCTGCTGTTTTTTGCCCCACCTGGCACACAACCCGATTGACCATTTGGGTAGTAACATAGCATGTTATAATGTTTATTGTTATATTTTTTGTGAATTGCAATAGTAATGTTTTTTTAAAAAACTTTTTTGTTCTAGGTGAAGGCTTTTGCTCTTTTCAGTTTGCCGTGTTGTTACTGGTGGTTCTGCTGTTTGTGTAGTTTGGTAAGAGACTTTTTTTTGTACAATGTAAATGTGTTTGATTTCTCTGCATGAATTTTTTTTGCAAATGGTGTAATAATAGCAGTATGTTTGTTTTTTGAGTGTCAAAAACTTTTTGCATTGGTGCTCGATGTGTATTTTGTTGTCTTGTGAGTAATTTTTTTTTTTCTTCTTTCTAGTTGGATATCGTTGGTTTTTGCTGTGTCACTGCAGAGTTGGTTTCTGGTGAGTGCAGCTGTCTCTTGTAATTGAATTGTATAGTTTTTGAGTACATTGATCTTTGTGATAAAGGTACACATTTCTTTACTTACTTGGTTTGCACATTGTTGGTTGTTGTTGACTTGTTTGTGCAGTCTTCTATCTTAGTAAGTATAATGGCTAGCCGCAGGATTACTGCTCAGCAGGTTGTTGGTTTGCTGTTTGAGTCTTCCTCTGACCATGGTTCAGAGACTGACTCTGCATCTGAGGGAGAGGAGGCAGGGGACGATTCTGGCAGTGAGTTTTCTCTCCGTATGGAGTCATCGGATGATGAAGATACTCTTAGTGCGGATGAAGTGCCTGTGTTAGAGGAGGAGACTGATGTGCCGATAGTGCGGCAAGAGGCATCTGGGCTGCAGCCTGGGGCTGCAAGGCTTCCCGTTGGTGTAGTGCGGCAAGAGGCATCTGGGCTGCAGGCTGGGGCTGCAAGGCTTCCCTTTGAAAGTGATGACCTCTGGGTTGCCCCTGGCATGGTGCAGGCGGCATTGCCAGAGTTTACTGGTGTTCCAGGGTCTAGAGTGAATACTGAAAACTTTTTGCCGGTAATTTTTTTTCAATTGTTTATGGACGATGTGTTTTTGGCAGAGATTGTTGAGCAGACCAATTTGTATGCCGAACAGTTTTTGAGGGACAACAGTGCCAGTCTTAAGCCATACTCTAGAGCTACCCGGTGGACTCCCACAAATGTTGAAGAGATGAAGTTCTTGGGTTTAACTTTTTTGATGGGCTTGCTAAGGAAGCCATCAATGTCTTCATATTGGTCTAGCAGTCCCTTGATGGCAACGTCTATTTTTCCGGCAGTCATGAGTCGTGACAGGTATTTGCTTCTGCTTCGGATGATGCATTTTGTTGATAATGGTTTAGCGTTGCCACGAGATCACCCTGAGTGTGACCGTCTTTTTAAGATTAGGCCTGTCCTTGATCACTTTGTTGATCGATTTTCTGAGATTTATGTCCCTGGGAAAGAAATTGCAGTGGATGAGTCTTTGGTGTTGTTCAAGGGCCGCTTGGTTTTTAGGCAATACATTCCTAGTAAGAGGGCACGCTATGGAATAAAGCTGTATATGCTGTGTGACAGTAGGACTGGATATGTCTCTAATTTCAGGGTGTACACCGGTAAGGAATCTAGGATTAACCTCCCTGGTTGTCCGTCCACTTTTGGCCAAAGTGGACACTGTTGCTTGTCGCACAATCCGCTCTAACCGTAAAGGTTTCCCGAAAGAACTTGTTTGTCAAAAGCTTGTGCGGGGACAGTGCAGTGCATTGCGTTGCCAGGAGCTTCTTGCTGTGAAGTTTTCAGACAGGAGAGATGTCTACATGCTGACTACCATCCATGATGAAAGCACTGCACCTGTGACTGTTTGGGGTCAGGTCGCTGAAGCGCGCAAACATGTGTGCATTTTAGACTATAATAGGCACATGGGTGGTGTTGACAGAGTAGATCAGAGGTTGGAACCTTACACTGCTCTTCGTAAGGCTTACATTTGGTACAAGAAATTGGCTATCCATCTCTTCCACTTGGCAATGTTTAATGCTTTTGTTGTGTTCCAGGATTCTTGCCCTGAGTCAAAGATGACTTTTGCTAAGTTTCAGGAGTCTGTAATAGGCAGCCTTGTTGTAGTGGAACAGGCAAGAGTTCCTAGAGTTGGAGTGGTGGAGGATGTTGCTAGATTGAAAGATCGCCACTTTCCAGATCACATTCCTCCCACACCCTCAAAAGATGTTCCCAGTAGGAGATGTAGAGTCTGTTGGCGAAGAGGTACGCGGAAGGAGAGTCGTATGTACTGCCCCGACTGTCCTTCTCATCCTGCACTGTGTGTCCCTGCTTGTTTTAGAGCGTACCACACGCCCTTGCCTGCCGCGGGTACTTGGGCCTCCCACACAAGTGAGGCACCATTTTTACCGGGAGACCTGGGGGAACGCTGGGTGGTGGTAAATTTGTGTGAGCCCGGTGATGCCATAACTTTCCCACCCCAAAATGTGTGAAAAAAGGGATTTTTTCAGCTAAAATTGAGGTTTGCAGGGGATTCTGGGTAAGGAAACGTTGGGGGATCCACGCAAGCCATACCTCCCTGGAAGCCGCCGAGTGTCTAGTTTTCTGAAATGCATGGGTTTGGTAGGTTTTCCTAGATGGCCGCCGAGCACCGGGCCAAAAACCCAAGTGACCCCCCTTGCAAAACCAGGTGGTTTTGCGATAGGCCATTTTGATGTCGCCTCACCACGTTTTGGGCCCTTGCCTGCCGCGGGTTCTTGGGCCTCCCACACAAGTGAGGCACCATTTTTACCGGGAGACCTGGGGGAATGCTGGGTGGTGGTAAACTTGTGTGAGCCCGGGGATGCCACAACTTTCCCACCCCAAAATGTGTGAAAAAAGTGTTTTTTTCAGCAAAAATTGAGGTTTGCAGGGGATTCTGGGTAAGGAAACGTTGGGGGATCCATGCAAGCCATACCTCCTTGGAAGCCGCTGGGTGTCTAGTTTTCAGAAATGCGTGGGTTTGATAGGTTTCCCTAGATGGCCGCCGAGCACCGGGCCAAAAACCCAAGTGACCCCCCTTGCAAAACCAGGTGGTTTTGCGATAGGCCATTTTGATGTTGCCTCACTATGTTTTGGGCCCTTGCCTGCCGCGGGTACTTGGGCCTCCCACACAAGTGAGGCACCATTTTTACCGGGAGACCTGGGGGAATGCTGGGTGGTGGTAAATTTGTGTGAGCCCGGTGATGCCACAACTTTCCCACCCCAAAATGTGTGAAAAAAGTGATTTTTTCAGCAAAATTGAGGTTTGCAGGGGATTCTGGGTAAGGAAACGTTGGGGGATCCACGCAAGCCATACCTCCCTGGAAGCCGCCGGGTGTCTAGTTTTCAGAAATGCGTGGGTTTGGTAGGTTTCCCTAGGTGCCGGCAGAGCTAGGGTTCAAAAACTACAGCTCGTCACTTTGCCAAAAAAGGGTCATTTTTCACTGCAAAATTGAGGTGTGACCACGTTGCGTTTTGCGCCGTTTCCTGTCGCGTGCACTAGTCCGACCCGCACAAGTGAGGTACCATTTTTCTCGTAGGACTTTGGGGAACGCGGGGTGGGTGGAAATTTGTGGATCCACGCAGATTCCAGAACTTTCCATCACAGAAATGTAGGGAAAATGTGTTTTTTTGTCAATTTTTTACGTTTGCAAGGGATTCTGGGTAACAGACCATGGTGGGAGGCAGTCAAGTTACCCCATCCTGGATTCCCCCGGGTGTCTAGTTTTCAAAAATGTATAGGTTTGCTAGGTTTCCCTAGGTGCCGGCAGGGCTAGGGTTCAAAAACTACAGCTCGTCACTTTGCCAAAAAAGGGTCATTTTTCACTACAAAATTGAGGTGTGACCACGTTGCGTTTTGCGCCGTTTCCTGTCGCGGGCACTAGGCCGACCCGCACAAGTGAGGTACCGTTTTTCTTGTAGGACTTTGGGGAACGCGGGGTGGGTGGAAATTTGTGGATCCACGCAGATTCCAGAACTTTCCATCACAGAAATGTGGGGAAAATTTGTTTTTTTTGTCAATTGTTTACGTTAGCAAGGGATTCTGGGTAACAGACCATGGAGGGAGGCAGTCAAGTCACCCCATCATGAATTCCCCTGGGTGTCTAGTTTTCAAAAATGTATAGGTTTGCTAGGTTTCCCTAGGTGCCGGCAGGGCTAGGGTTAAAAAACTACAGCTAGACTCTTCGCAAAAAAAGTGTAAATTTTCAGTGTGAAAATGTGGTGTGTTCACCTTAGGTTTTGAGCCACTTCCTGTCGTGGGCACTATCCCTACCCACACAAGTGAGGTACCATTTTTATCGGGAGACTTAGGGTAGTTCAGATTTGTAAAGCAACTGTTATTACCTATTGATTTGTGATGCATTTCTCCCTTCCAAATGAAAGACATTGTGTAAAAAAAAAAGTCATTTTGAAAAATGACCAATAATTGTCATGCAAGTATGAGTATTCCCAATTTCGAAAATGTGCAAATATGCACTGTTTCTAAACTCTGTAATTTGTTCCCATTTCAGAAATACATAGGTCTCTTTCATACCAATTTTTCCATGTATACATTTTCCCACAATAATTGCTATATACCCGGAACAAAAACAAAAACCATTACAAAATGCTGCTCAGTTTTTTACTCTGGGTTCGTTGGGCTCTTGGTGAACCTACAAGTCCTATATATCCCCACAACCAGGAAGGCCCACCGGATGTAACGGTACATTGCTTTCAAAGAGATGTCATAATTAGAAGAATTTACAGGTGAAAACGTTGACTCAAAAGGCTGCTTTTTTCAACAAATTTTTAAACCTTGATTGATCTACACAAATGACCCCTTGCTGAATTCAGAATTTTGTCTACTTTTCAAAAATGTATAGCTTTCCAGGATCCATTTTTGCTTTTCTACCCATTTCTACCATTATCTGGAAGGAGGTTGAAAGCACAAAAAATAGGGTATGTCCCAGAAAAATGTCAAAACTGTGTAAAAAATGTTGGATTTCTGACAAAAATCTGTCATTCCCTAAAAGCTGGAGAAATTGTGATTTCAGCCCCACAAACCCTTTTTTGATATCATTTGCAGAGAAAAACCCAGACGCTTTTATTTGCAGCCACTTTTCCCCATTTTTCACAACAAAAAAAAAAAATTTGCTGTAATAGTTTCAATAGTTGTAGTTATTATAGTGTCAGTTGCTATTCCACATGAGGTAGGAGTCGTAGAGGTGAAGGGAACGCCTACTCCCAGTACTTCAACCAAGAACAAGCATTTGCAATGCAATAGGTCTCGCATTTACGCGCATTTGAGCTATTAGCATTGTAAATGACAATGCGTTTTATTTATGTTTTGGTTTTTAAAACATAAATAAAAGAGATTGTCATTTATAATGCCAAACTCGCGTAAATGCGAGACCTATTGTATTGCAAATGCTTGTGAAACCCGCCCTGAATTATATAGGCCACGCCCCTATGAAAGACCCGCCAGTTTTTTCATCCCACTTAAAGCCCTGATGTTAATGCACAGTCTCTGACTGCAGTGCCTTTGGGCTGATTTACTGTTTCACCCTGAGAGCCGACTTCAAAGCAGGAATGTCGCTCTTCAGTTGAGCTGATTTTCTTTTCCCCTTGGGAACTGCGAAGGCTGGCCTTGCATTGCCGAGATAAATCAAGCACAGAGGGTGGAACGAAAAAAAAAAACGTGAAATGTAAAATTAACACAACACTGGAGCCCCCGGCACTGAAGAAACAGGACAGGAAGGAATTTTTTTCATAATTCAATATGTATGGAGTTAAATTAAGAGAAAAGGGAGAGTAAGAACGAAACTGAAAGGCAGATGGAGGAAGTATTAAATATGCCAGAAGGAAGAACGAACGGCCCGTGCAGCGATTGAAGAAAAGACAAGTGGGCCTGCTGGAGGAAATAAGGCTATGACAGCGTGCTGAGAGGAGGAGCGCGAGAGACCTCAGGCAGATGCTGTCCTTATAGTGTGAAGATAGGAGACGCGCTGTGGAAATAGGAGATCAGCTTGGATGCTGGTGCATTTTTGATTGAAAAAAATATTTAACAAACAAACAAAAAATTATCATGTGCCCAGAAAAGGGAGAGAGGAGGGACGAAGGAGAGAGGAGGGACGGGGAGGGGGTGGGAGCAAAGGTAAGACAGACGGGTACTGCTGGCGCACGGAGCACATTAATTATATTTATAAAGGGAATGAGCAACAGCGGGTAAGCGAGAAACTAGTTTTATATAGCGCAAACTACACCTGAAGATATCTGTGTGCTTATATGAGCACTAGTTGCGTTATCGACACGTTGGACGGCCTCGGCAGTGCCTGAGGGAGATGGCGACAGGAGGACGCGGCACCGCGCATGGGGTACGTAAACAAGCTGTCGCCATTGTGAAACAAGTAGGAAGTGGGATAAGGGAGGGGGTCGCATATGGTGTGCACTTTCGCGGCCGCTTTGATGTTCTCAGTGGCCGCGCGGCTCACTGAGAACATCAAAGCGGCCGCGAAATGATCACGCAGGCTGCCAAATAGTGCGCGCGCCCGGCGCACATGCACTGTAGTTGGCGGCTTGAAAGCACTAGTTTGCACTTTCAAATCCCCCGTTTACAAAAGCTCTCGCGAGAGCAGCGCTAAAGCACTGGCTCAGGCGAGACCTAAAAAGGGCATCATAGGAGCTGAAAAGGCTTTGCTAGATCAAGATATTCGTAGATTGCATGTAGATTTGTCTAAAGGTGATTTTAAGCTTAATGCGTATGCCAAGCTGCTGAATGAATATGTGGAGGCGATGGATGCGAAAGATTGTTATGTGTGTATGCAGTTGCCTGCCTCAGTGGACGAGGGAATTGAGTATCACCATCTTCCACTGACGTATGGGATTTCATGTAGTTTGTTGCTAAGTATGTTTTATGGAAGAGGTCATTATAAATACTTCTTTTCGAATTACGATGCAGTGCTTTCATAAGTACCAGCTTACAAGCACCTGAATAAGTATGATTATTACAAGCAGGAGGACAGGATTGGGAAGTATTTCATTCCGACTTCGACTTTAAATACAGCATATGCTCATAGACATAATTTGACTTGTTCATTAACTGAGGTAGAGAAGAAATTTGTAGATCAAGTAGAAGATAGATATAGAACACTAACAAAGGCACGTGATACTGGGGAGAGTCCAGTAGATTGGACTGAGGAGGAGAGATCTCACAGAGCAAAGGGAAGTTATGGTCTTATAGCATTGGACCTGGTGCAGAAGGGGAAGTTGTGTGTGAAGCAGGTGCAGACCTACTATGATAAGGTTTATGTGGGACAACGTACGTGTGATCATCTCTTAACTATGGAAGAGTCAGCAAATAACTTTTTGCAAGGTTCAGTGCAAGTGGTGCCAACGGTATATTATGTATGTGGAAAGAATGCTTACGTGAGATTGCCTGAGAATTGGTATGGAACTTGCTATTTAGGAATCATTTTTCCCAAAATGTACCATGCAGACGAATTAGAGCTTTTGGAAGATGGAAAGCACTCTCGCGTCAAAAGAGGTGCGAGTGCAGGAGCAGTGATTGGAGATATCTTTGGAGCAGTAATTCCAAGTTTGGGAGTGATTCTGAAAGATGTGAAGATTAGGAGATTGGCGACTGTTGTTGACGAGTTGTCAATGAATACAGCTAAGTCGTTGATACTTGTGGATGGAGAGATGTTATCGATAAGGACGATGGTGATGCAGAACCGTCTTGCTTTAGATGTCTTACTGGCAAAAGAGGGCGGAGTCTGTAAAATGTTGAAGGTTCAAGAGTGCTGTACTTATATACCGGATAACAGCAAAGATCTGAAAAAGTATATAAGTAACATCACTGTGATCCACCAAGAGATCCAGGATCTGACTGAAGAGGGTGTTTGGGAAAAGGTTGGAAAAGGATTTGGCAAGGAGAGGAGTTGGTTCGCAAGTCTAGGGAAAGGCATTCTTGGTTATATTCTGAAGCCTATCATTATCATAGTGGTTTGAGTGGTTTGTTTGTGGGGATTTGCCAGAGCATACCAATGGTACAGAGCAAACCAGGTTGAGAGGTCTCTTAGGGAGCAAAAGATAAGGATGGCCAGACTGCAGGACAGTCACTATCAGAATATCAAGAATCTAGAGAAGTTCCAACAGGGAAGAGTGGCAACAAGCTCTGTTTAGGTCGGTTCTTTCTTCCGGGAGTTGTGATTATGGAGATGACAGTAGTCATCAAAGGGGGGAACTGATAGAGCGCTATGTTGTTCCGAAAAATTGTAGGGGTGCATCATAATCGTGCATAGTCCGCACCTACACATGTATCCTATGTTGTATTAACAGATGATCATTAGAGGAGTAAATGTAATAATAAAATGTGAATATAATGTTAGAAATGTGATGCGTGTTATCAAAAGAGTTCATGATTTAAAAATGTAGCTGCCTATTGCAAAATGCCTAATGAATTAATTTGTGTGCAATGTAATGCCTTTGATTTAAACGTGCACCATATTGAAGATTGCATGTGTAGAAATGATTATACATATATTGAATGTAATGAAAATGCAATGTTTATTAACATGTGATTTATAATGTGCGAAGGCCCAATTGAACTTCATGTATTGTAATGAAAGGCCTATCCGTTTCTTATGTTAGCTGAATATCGTAGGCCCGAAATGTACTTTCCCTGGGAGAACTCTCATTTGGAGGTAGTCGGCAGATTACTGTGAGTGGAAGGTTTTCTCATTCTCAAGCTTCTGTTGCAGGTGCAAGGTCATCATCCTCGTTAGCAAAGACTAACCTTTTGTTTTAGTAGTTAGGTATGGAGGAGAGTTGCTACAAGTGTCTCCAGGAATGCCGATAATGAGTAGCTAATACTTTCGGGGCTGAGGGAGCCTGGGACTCAAGGACATTTAGACCGCTATTGGACGGCGTATAGGTTTCGGTGGAAAATCACCTCCAGGAGGTGTCCAGCCGGAAGAGGTGGAACGAAGGCATGTCTTCCATGTTGTTCATTTTGTATTAGGGACAGTGCCCCGAGGGAAGAGTTAGGAGATGAGACAGTGAAGCGTTAGAGGGCAGGTGGAAGGGATCGATACAGAGGGAGAAGACTTAGAATGATGCAGTAGCTTTGGCTACTGACCCCTTCAACGTGAGTGTGCTTCTTAGGAAGTCTTCATGAGCTGACACCTTTTTCTGATCCTGTCTTGGGAAATGCTAAGTAGGGATGTCACTTTAGTGGTACAGTAGGGACAGACTAATCAATTTCTTTATAGGTATCCATGAAGACTGATTTAGATATTGGAGCAATTATCTTTTGCTTGATAATTTTAGAGTTCATTATTCTTTTTATATTTCATCGAGTTAGGTTGCTGCGTAAACTAAATTTTGTATTAGTTCCCATGTATCTTCTTAACCTTGTCATGAGGTGCTTGTATGGTCAGTTATTTTTGGCTTTGTAATAAACCCCCTAAAACTTAACTCGAAGTTAGTGATTCTTTGGAGTGGTAGTTAATTGATTATTGGTCTCCTTTGGATGGATTGATTTCTCCCCTTTACACTTCACAGCAGTTAAAAAGGCCCAGTCGATCTGAGGATTCTTATGGGTGGTAAGAGATGGTGAGATAAGATAAGAATCCGGCATTATCAATAGTGATGATGACATCTAAATGTTTTTCCTGATGTATATTTGTGATATTAACAATTACACTTCTCTATTTTAATTAGCGCTGAACCACTAAGGAAGATGGTAGAGGGTGGTAATAAAAGCATCACATGTTCACATATTTCACACACAACAAGAAAGTAAGGGCCTTATTTATGGGCTTTTGCTGTGCTATGATGGACTACGGCAAAAGGAAAGGGCAGGAATGCGATATGTGATACAGCGCATTCCTTTCCTTTTCCCTGCACCGGCGCACAATGGGCTACCGTGCGCCAATTCAGGCACCTTTGCACCATGGTGCAAGGGTGCCTGCGTTACAGGGCTGATTGATTTTGTGCCGGAAGGGACACCTTCCTGCACAAAATCCATCCATTCAGGCGCTGTCCTTTTTCTATGTGTGCTGCAGAATGCAGCACACACAAAAAATGAAAGCACGAGGAGGAATGTTTTCATTTCTCTTCGTCGTGCCTTCCAATGCCACCCCTGAGGTGGCATTAGGTTCTGAAGCATTCCCAAGTTTACGATTGCTCGTAAATCTGGGAATGTGTCAGGTTCCATGGAGACTGTGTGGGAACACCCACAGCAACACCCATGGAAAGCCCCTTTCATGCAGTTTTCTGTGTGAAAGGAGCACATATTTATAAGGCCATGAAAAGCCATGTAAAGTGGCTTTATGTGGCCTTATAAATGTGCGTTGCGTAAGGTACCGTTGGTCCCTGTAGTGTCTCTTGTCATCTGCTAAGGAATTTTTAAAGAGGTATGAACGTGAGCGAGAGAAAGAGAGAGAGGTAAAAAAAGGCGTGTCGGGACGGATGAGGAGTGTCAGGATGGGCAGGTGTTTGTTCTTGGGCAGAGATTTGGGGCTTTGTTTTAGTCAAAACCCCATGCATCAACTCGTATTTGCTTCACTTATATATTTCCAGCCACTCATACAGACAAGTACATCTTTCATTTTAATCCATCCAGTGAAAAAGCGAATCACATCCTTGGTGGAAAGATTTGTGTAGGATTGATTCACCTTCATTCCTCCTTCAAGTGGGTGTATTGCTTCATCATCATGGCAGTATCCCTGCATTTTATATGAAATGGTGTACGGCTACTACTTATGCCACAAGTTTGCATCCTTGCCCTTTTGGTATCCTTTCACTCATTTAAAACATATCTGCCTGGCATGTCGCCCAATGGTTTGCTAGGCCTTCATCTCTCAACTCCTGTGGCTGAGCTGGTTAGTCCTTATTATAATTTTAATTTGCACGTCGATCACTCGCACACTGCTAGGCTCTGCAGTCAAGAACACGAGAACCGCACGCCAGCGGTCATGTGCATAACATGAAAATACTTCCCATATAGGCTAAAACAAATAGAAAAACCTTCAAACCACACACCGTACATGGTGTTGCTTGCTATCCATGTGGGTAAGCGCTTCAGCACCCCAGATAGGGGTAGTAAGTTCTATATAAAATAAATGCTAGAGTCAATACTAGGCGGTCATGGATCCATTTGGGCTGAGGGGCCATGTTCCTCCCTATTGCTCCTCAAGAACAGTGTCTGTCAGGCTGAGCATATGTCGGTCTGACAGACACTCATTTTCAGATCAGGCAGTCAGGAGCTAGACATTTGCTAAAAGCGCAGGCTCCTGGCTGCCGGAGCTGAACTTTGCTCTGCTGAGGATGTCACAGTTCCTGTGGGTGTGATCTCCTCAGATCAGCAAAAGTCCTTGAGGTCCTTTGGTTATGAGGGGTAGCGTCGCTCATTGCCTCAGACCTGGGCGCTTCAGTTTTAAGCCCTGAAGCGCCCATGGTCGAGTGTCAATTAGTGCCACTTCTTCACACAGTAGGGTGGGGTCAGCAGTCTCACTGGGTAGGTCAGCCAAAGAGGGAGGGCAGCAGTCCCAACCCTCCTGGGACCTCCATGGCAGAGCTGTAGGTAAGTGTGATTTTGTTTTTTAAATTAATGCTTGGTGTGTGCGTGCATGTATGTTTGAATATTTGGTAATGAGTTTTGCGAATGGTTGTGTATGTGTGCGTATGTGAATGTATGGGACTGAGTGAGTGTGTACGTGTATGTATGATTGTGCGTCATGTCCACCCCCTCCCTTCTAAAATTACTGGCCGCCACTGCTGTGTACTCTAGGGTCAAGGAGACAGGTCACCTCCTTTATTGTTGAATGGGAAGCTTGACCATGAGGGTGCCATGATAACTGCTTGAATGGAAGGTGGTTTTCCCAAAAGGTGCAGATGAGTCCTCGAGGCAAAAGCCCAAGGTGACAAACTGTGTTTTGCTGTTGACTATAAAACCCAGTACTCAATTTGTAAAATAATGACTATCAATGCCCACAATTGTTCTCATAAACCCACAGCCAGGTCTGATGAATTCTCGATTTGCCAAATACCATATATTTCTGTATGCCAGGACCCGCATGGTGACCAATGGAGAGGTGGTGAGCAGGGAAGCGTGTTGCAGGATGGTTCACAGCCTGCTAAGGGCCTACGCAGCCATGGACAAAAAGGAAAGTGAGGAGAAGGAAGAACTGTAAAGCGAACCCCTCCTTCCCCACTGTACTCTTTCAAATGGCGAACCCGTTAAAACCATTTCCAACCCGCGCATAGCAAGTAATTCTTAATCCCTACCTGATGATATGTAGTCTTGCTTCCACCTCATGCCTCTTTCTTCCACCACCATACACTCCCTGCCCCCTTATTTCACTTTTTCATGCTCTTTTCCATCGCTGCTTTCTGCATTTGTCACTGTTTTTCCATCTTTCTCTTCCCCCTCCATTTCACTTTTTGTGATTTTCTCTCTCTCATTGTTATTAAAAGTTGGCAATAAAAAGTAATACCTGTCCCCAAAAATCAGAGCTGTTGGGCCCCAACTGCAACCACGGGCTCAAATTAAGCACAGATAATGCTACAGTCTCCTATAGTCAGAGGTAGTTTCTGCATCAATTAAGTAATGTAGTCATGATCTATATGGTGCCACAAAGTGCACTTCTAAAAGTATGACATTTGGGGAGGTTTAGGCAGAAACAACTCCACAATGACATCTTCCTGGTGTAACAAGGTCTGACTGCTGTAGGTCTTGCTGCCTTTCAGCAGAATGGGCATCGTTGCAGATTATGTTTCCAATCCTATACCTTAAACAGTGAGGAGTTGTGCCACCAACCAGGTTACTATCATTCAGAGAGCTCAACCAGGGTAAATCATCCTAAGAAAGAGTACTGGGTGTACTTGTAGCTAATATAATTATAGGCCATCGTTGGTGCACATCCACAAATACATCACATGTCAATCATTGTAAATCAGGTGGTGAAAAATTACAAATGCAGGCATGCTGATGGCATCTCACAGTTTTTGAATTTATGTGGCACAAGTAAATCTGTAAATCAAGTAAATCGTTGACCTACAGAAACACCCAACATGTTTTGTTCATAGCGTTTGACAGTATCAGATTTAGAGGTATGAATCAAACCAAAAACACCCCCATCATTAATTCTATAAAATACAATTGTCAACGTTAGCATAAGTCCAACTGGAGGCTCTGTAGGCCCACGTATGCTACAGATATATCTCTTTGAATAGCCATATTAACAAGAAAACCAATGTCTAATATCTCCAGTTGTCCTATTTACACCACCACTCAGCCTGGTGATCTGTTGGGTATATGTATTTATCCTCCCAGTCTGGGTGTGGGTGATTTGTCCTATGGTCCCTTCCTGAACTAGTGGTGCTTCCCACTACATCTAGTTTGGTAAAATGAGGGTGGAAAGCCATTTGCCTTTCTTCTCCCATCTCCTTCTTACCTACTCATGATCAACCCATCTGACCATTGTAGCATGCAGGGCTATCGGAGGCAAAACAAATCCCTCAAAGCAGATCCTGAAGTCCTGGAAAGACACAAAGATGTAGTGTGGTGTTTTATGCTGTTTATTTTATTGAGGATATATATGTAAAGTGCAGGCCTACTCCAGATGACAGCGGACTATGCATAACAATAGGATACATATTCAACAAGTGACAAACATGGAAGGTATGTTACAATTAGAGTTCGAACCATTAAGAATGAAAAATGCAGAGAAAATAGTCATATGACTAAGCTCACACAAAACAAGAGACAAGAGAGTGAGCCTTTCCTATCTCTCCCTAATAAGACTGTAGACCTCACAAAAAGAGAAGGACATAGAACAGCTGCTTGTTAAAGACAGCTGGAAAAAGGATACGATCCAGATAAGTGTAAAATATGTATGAAAGGGAGGCAACAGGAGAAAAACAAATACCAATAATCACCAAAACCTTTAGCAAAAGCCCAAGGGTTTTTAGAACTGCCCTCACCTACTATGTAGTGGCATGTTTCATCATAGGGCCACTGATAACACCCTGGTGCAGACCAACACTCAGGTTGGAGCGCTTGTTTTTTTTAAATAAGATATATTACTAAGCCTGTTCAAAGATTAAGAGGTGGGTTTTGAAATCCATACTAAATTTCATCAATGAAATAGAAAGTCTGAGGTGTAAAGGGACGTTTTTCCTGAGTCTTGGCGCAAAATGCCAAAGAAGTCTGGTAGCATGTGCATTCTGTATTTCTTTTTGATTTCCAATCTGAGAAGCAATGGGTTCTTAGTGGTGTGCCTACTACCCCAGGTGCATTTAGTATGGTATTCAGTATGGTACACTGGAGTATGAAGTGATGATATAATGGATGGTGTGCTTGTTAGTGTGGGATGGAGATATGGGCATGGTGTGCTGTGGTGTTGGATTGTGTGCTGGACGGTGTGCTGTGGTATTGGATTGCGTGAATCACTGCGGTGAGTTATGGTGAGATCTTACACGCTATGATGTGAAGAGGTCTTTTGGAAGTGGATTATTAGTAGGGGCAAATGTATATCTTCCAGTGGCAATAAGGCCACTAACACAGTATAGGGCTCAAAATAGGTTTTAGAACATTATTCCAATGCTCACCCCTTGGTAGGTTGGCTGCGAGCAGGCAGGCTTAACTTCAAAGACAGGTATGTAAAGCATTTAAAAACACCAATTCAGTAAATACTTAGAGTCAACACAAAATTAAAATCTAACACCACTTTATAAAACCAGGAAATATTTTTATCTTTTAAATTACACCAAGACAAAACAAAATCCACCAGAGAAATTAATTTTTAAAGATTAGTCACTTTCTAGTGCTTAGAAACCAACAGTGCCCCTTTTGGTAATTTCGTTGCCTCTGACAGTAACAAATTCCCATTTAGCAATTGTTCTGGAGGATCTCTCACCAGTCTTGTGCAGCCTCCTCCAGCAGGCTGGATCCTGTTAGAACTCCTTCCTGAAGTTCTTCTTGTGGTTACGTGAGTCAACCAACGTCCGAGTCACGTGACAGGGTTTTGGTATTTCTTGACCGGTGCGTGGTGTAGCGGTAACATTCAGTTCCGTGGCAGGCAACAGACAGGTCTTGTGAGGGAGAGTACCATACAAAAAGTAAGTGAATTGGGTTGCTAGGGTGGGTGGCTACCTCTGCCATTAGGTACACGCTAGTTCTGACTCTTATTCTGACTTTACACAGTTTTTACAGGTAGCTTTACCCTCTCCCGGAACCCATGACGTGAAGCCAATAACTCCTTCATGTAAGCGCCGAGTTCTCCATGCTTTTACGATTCTTTTAATTCACCATTTCACAGCGGGTGCGTTCTGCGCTGTGATAGGGCACTATCGCTGAGCAACTTACTTTCAAATATGCAATGGCTTTAACTACACTGCATCTGAATGGTGTCGAATTTGTACTGGTAATGACCCGTACTTAGGACCCCTCCGTCTACGCAATTACATGGAGTGGCAGCTTGTGTGACACGTTTGCCTGAGTTAAGGACATGCGTGTTTTAGCACTTTAAATCCTCTGTTGCTTCTGATGAGAAATATCTCAGTTGTCACGCAGTTGTCGTGTGTTTATCATGTTTGTTCTCTCTTTTTCAGAGTACAGCGGCTTTTTGGAAATCCCACAAGGCCGCAATGGCAAAACCGTGAGTTTTGCCTTTCACACAACCCCCCACAGGTTAGGATATGTCTTAGCGTGGGTAAACCGCCGTGGGGATACTGGTCCTGAAGAATGCTTAGCTAAAAGTGCATCCATAAGCAGAAACATGTTGATCAATTTTGACTTCATTGATTAAATAAGACTAGCCTGGTAAACCAAACCAGCCAGCTCATGTCCATCTCACTTGTTTTAAACGATCACTGGTTTTCCACGATTAAAATTACTTTGGGATAAAACCAGCGATCTTTTAACCTGCATTACCCTTACACTTACACCACCCCCAAAATAAAACGCTCCGCCGTAATTTAGGCATCATAGCACACCAGGGGGACATTCGGTCCCTCTGGTGGGAACCCAATGATGAAGCATGTCACCAACTAGGTTGTTGAGTGAGGGCTCTTTTAAATAAAGAGGTTTCTCTTCATGCTGCCCTAGTAATTCCCTCTTTTCTTGCTCTTTTGTTGTTATAAAGTATATTCGTCAAGGGGATAAAGATTGAAAATTCCCTCACTCTCTAGTTGTTAATATATATGAGTGATCCACTCAAAGCGCTCTCACAGTTCGTACCACTAAGAAACACTTCTCGATCCCCACTCCAGAATCGAAATATGTATGATAATGACCATGATTCCTTAAAGTATTCCTTACCCATTCTTTCATATCTGCCTGCCTGCTTTTGTTCAAAGAAATACTGAAACTGAAAAGCAGTGACCCATAGAGTTATGTGGCCATGGATTAGCCATTCTGTGGACGGTGAGTCAGCCACTGTAAATGGTAACCAATCCAGTTTTTTGATACGCAGCATTGCATATTTTGCTCATCTTTGTGCCATTTCTATCTGTTTATCTGTTAGATTGTATTCAGAAAACAGAGACGTGCTGTTGATAAAATGCCAAGGCACATAGCCTGCATGCAAAGATTGCAGCGTCCAGCTCAACAACATAATAGAACCTAATTGAGATTGCCCGTGCTGTAATATGGTTAAATCTTGTTCGAGTATGTCTATCGCAGAAGATACAATGTTGCCTAAGGAATATATCCTGGAGGTCAATGTTGTTAACCATTGTCTACCACTGCTAGAGATCTTTCTTGATTTATACGGTCTATCTCCCGTAATCTCTCCACAGCCTTTTGTTGGGATAATTTCCATATTTCATTGCAGGCAGCATAAATACCAGCATATATGAAATGTTTTTGACATGGCTTCCTGGGACCTAGTAAAAAATCCCTTAAGATCCACATCATGTGACAGTAAGGATAAGTGTTGTTTCACCTCTGTGAGTGTTGAGGTTTTTAGCTAATCAAGGCACAACTTCCCAATACTGTAGGATGTCACTACCCCTGGATGTTCTCTCTGTACATAGCGTGGATCTGGTCTATGGATAGCAAACCCTTCGGTTGTACCCATGAATCTCGCCTGACAACTATTGGGTCTGTGGGCCAAATCAATCATTTCTTCCAATCCGGGTCTGATCTATTGTATTGTATGATGTTCTCTAATGTAACCTCTTCTTGTGATGTTTCATTACCCTCGGTCAGTGATGGTGCTGGCAGCCGAGGTGTGTTTAATTCTTTGTTCTTGGCTAGTCCAAGGCAAGACATCTGTTGCACTGTCTCTTTCAAAAACATGATCTAGTAAGGGATAAGACATGCTCTAAATAAAGCTTCCGTTCCCTGAACTTGCCATTCTCTAGTATGCCAGACTGATTTTAAGTCTACGGTGTCTTTCCATAAGTAGTAACCTTGTTCAGAAAACTGGGCAATAAAGGATGCAGAGTAAATCTGTTTGGTGTTTGTTAACATATTTTTCTGTGCAGATGTTGGTGCAACCTTATAATAATATGAGGCTGGGTCAGAAATATTAAACCCTGAAAAATAAGGAAACATTTGTGCAAATGTTTTTAAACTGCCTTTTGGTGGTGTTGGACAATGCTCCCACTGATGGTATGGGAACACATTTCTAGAATTAGCAGATTTATGCAAAAAGTGATGACCATAATGTTGAAAACAATACATAGATTTGTAATCTGATGTGCTTTCCAATGTTTCACTATTAGAAAATGCAGCAGATTTTTCTAAATCAGACATGTTATTTACAGTTTCAATGTCCCAATCATCGGAAAATGTACTTGAGGTAATGAGATCACTCAATGATATTTTAAATAAGTGAGGAATTTTTTTAATTTCTGTCGGGCCAAATATATCGAAATCAACCTTGTCCCAAACTATACCATCTGGTAAAGGAACTGCTGTAATGTTCACTGATGACAAGTCTCTTTGTTCTCGATGAGATGATTGTTGTGGTTTCAAAATTAAATTTGCCTTTTGGGCTTCAGAGCTTTGTCAAAGGTATTTTCCATTTTAACAAGCATACTAAAAACTATCACTAAGCCTAACCAGAAAAGAAAGAAAAGTATCCCAGAAATTACCCATAGTTCTACCCATGGTGATACCAGGTAAGTCTTTTTAAGAAAGTTCACAAAGTCTTTAACTTGCTGCTTGCGTGATTTTGGGGCTGGCATCGTTTCAAGTTCACTTGGATCCAAAGAAAACGTATCAAAGTTTATGAAGTAGCCAGAAGCAGTTCGATCAATTTTTAGTATTGCATAAGAATTTGTAGAATTCGTAGCTTGCTCTTGTTGAGGCATGTTGATGTAGACATCTGTATTTGGTCAAATAGAAATTTGTGTTTCAATTGGTTCTGAATTCAAATTTCAGGTTCAAGGGGAACTAGTTCCATAGCATTATTGCATAGTCCTTCATTCCGTACAGGGGACTCTTCGAACGTGATGAGTCTTTCCGTTTGAACCTCTTGAATTGTAGCGAGAGGAGGGTGTCTCCTACTTTGGAGTCCACGTGGCCTACAGCTCAGTATCGGCCACATACTGTAGTTTGATTAGGTCAATTGAGACAAATCTTTTCTCCTTTTTTCCGGAAAGAGGCGGTAGAAGTACAGTTCTTGTTCCTTTCACTGCTAGGACCTGTACAGGTTTTCTGTAGGATGGCCCAAATTCTTTCTTGTCCGCTATTTTCTCTCTGACTGGATCCCCGACTTTTGGGAACCAGACCGGTCTTGCCGTGACTGATTTGACTTCCCCAGTGACGGTCTGCTTCAGGTGGACATTACTTTGTTGTGTCCTGGATTCATTTACATCCTGTAAAACAGCCAAACAATCATGGATGTCAAATGGTTTTTCATCTACCACTGTGCCTTCACAATCAAGATCAGGTACCCACATTCTTGTTCCAAATAGGACCTCATATGGAGTGAACCCCCTAGAGAACTTCTTGGCATATTGTTCAGAGCCCGCTGCACTCCATTTAGATGTTTTACCCAGCTCTCACCTGTGCCCAGTACTCTAGCTGTTAAAGACTGCTTTAAGTCTTGGTTTTTCCTCTCCACGACCGAATTTCCCTCAGGATGGTACGGAGGGGAGTACCGCAATGCTACACCCAATCCTCGCATGGCCTCCTTGTAAGCCCGAGAGCTAAATGCAGGGCCCTAGTCAGAATGTAATGTGAAAATTGCGTACGTCCCCGATGAAGACTCGCAAATCTTTTATAACAGTTTGAGCGTCAGCCGAGCGCTGGGGCGACACCCATAGGAATCTTGAGCAGGAATCCACTGCAACCATGATATATCTGTAAGCCCCATCTCTTTTCAAGGGACTGCAGTGGTCCAAGTAAACACACGCTAGTGGTTTGTCAGATATTAATAATGGTGTCTGCGCAGGACGTATTATTTATTTATTTATTTATAAAGTTTTATATAGCACGAACCTGACCCTAGAGGGTATCAGAGCACTTTACATTACAACGGACGGAAACATTAGATGGTTGGGGGGTATCATCTGCTGGCAGATGTCGCATTTCAAGACATAGTCTTTAGTCTGCTTTGTTAATCCAGGCCACCAATAGCGTTGTTTCAATAAAGAAACAGTCGCCGTAACTCCTGCATGTGCAGAACCTACACCCTTGTGTGCTGCTAGAATTAACCCTAACCTACAATCCATGTATAGAATTACTCTATCCCCCACTCCAGGAATCCGAGCAAATGGAATGTTATTGGCATCTAACTTGTAGGAGTACTTGAGTGGAAATCGTTTGGGTACTGCACCGCTGTTCTTGCATGAAGCAATGACAGCCACCATAATCTCACCGCCTATTTTCATTTTAGAATGACTGGTTGCAGCTGCGGAAGCCGTGCGTACAGCCTCCTTTGCGGCTTCATCGGCCAATTAATTACCTTCAACGTGAATGCCATCACGCTGATGACTCATGTATGTATCACGTGAGCTCTCAGTAGTTCGCTTTTCAACTCCACTACCTATTCCCATAGAATTTTATGCTTAATTGTGCCACCTTTTGTGTCTTTGTTCTCGTTTTTAACTCAGTATTGCAGTCATTATATGACTGTAAACAGTAAAAGGAATTGCACACAATTAGTGTGGGGAGTTCTCAATCCATATTCACAAGTGCCAGTATCAAGGCTTTTAACTCTGCCAACTGTGCCATGCAGTCTCCTAGAGATTACGTTTTAGTGCAACTCGGATGGAACTTTCCATCCCGCATGCGACCTTTAACGATTGCACATGCTGCGCTATATTGTTGCTTACTCCCTATGGCCGGTTGAACAGATCTGTTAGTGTAAATTATATATTCATTCTGATCTAGAAGCATTATTTCATTTGGTTCATTGGGTAGAGGATATTCTTGTTCGTATTGCAGGAATGCTTGTGTCTTTAAATTTGGGTTGTACCTATATTCTACATCTGTTGCAGTGAGAGAATTATTCCATTGTATCCATCTCGGATGTAAAGCTTTAGCGTTAGGAATGCTCGCTTTTGTTGCAGCGTCTAAGGTTGGAACTGGAGTCACTACTATTATTCGTTTCCCCTGAGCCAGTGCTCTTTCTCTCACTACAGCAGTCTGTACTGCTGTCAGAATCTTTTCTGTAGATGCGAAGCACATCTCAGCATTTGTGGACAAATGTGATTTGTATGCAATTGGCACTGTTTCGCCTTCATTATATGTCAGATAGGTGTACCCATATTGACCCGCAATTATACGAATCACCAGGTTGCATACATTTACGCGTGTCTGTAAGTGTTTGAAAGCTGTCATGTCAGATTGTAAGGAACTAAGTGTATCTGTCTGTTCCTGTGTCCAATGTTTTACTGAAAAATCAGGTTTTATTAAGTAGTAGAAAGGTTTTCTTCTTTCTGCGTAATCTAAAATATATTTTCTACCAAAATTTAGGAATCCCAGGATTGATTATACATTTTTTTAATGATTTTGGAGTTTGAAGCAGCATGCATTTTACAAAAAAATTGGCTGCCAGTCTTTTTCCTTCACTTGAAAGACCATATCCTAAACACAGGACACTGAGGTGGGCAATATTTGATTTTTTAAAGTTGAATTTGTAGCCCTCAGATGCAAATCCCAAAATGATCGTATTCACTCTCTTTAAGTGTTCCTCTAGGTCATCGTCCGTCAAATTAATATCATCCACATAGGACAATGCCTCCTCATCTAATTTTTAAAGTAACTCAGCTACTCTGGCCGAAAACAACCCTGGGCTGTTCTAATCCCCCTGGGGGAGTCGATGAAATTGCCGCTGTGACCCTAGCACTGAGAATGCTGTTAGATACCTGCTTTTAGGCACTATATTTTGGCAGAAAAATCCATTTGAAGTATCTAGTGCTGTTTTGTATTTTTTCCGCACAATGTTATTCGTGTGCATTTTGAACCGCAAATGTCTTAGTGCAAGTGATTATATGTCTGTAATCTAAAACCAGACAATGTATATTGTCAGGTTTCATGACCGGAAACAACGGATTGTTCAATGATGAGGTGCAATTTTCGATCACCCCTTGGTATTTAAGTTGATCTACAATCTCCCTGACCTGTTTTTCAGCTTCTTGCTTTATTGGATACTGCCTCTGTGCAGTTGTAGTAATTTTTAAAGGAATTATGTGGTGGGTCGAATTCTCATCCCATCCAACATGGTTTTTGTATAATTCTGGAGCCTGTGCTGCCGCCCTCTCCTGCGCATATGTGTGTTGCAAGTGCCTGGGAATATGATCAAAGAATGCCGGTAAAATTACCGGTTCTACTTTAGGGCAATCCATGATAAATGCTGGCGGCCAATCTTATTCAGCTAACAAAATGTCATAGCCAAACGTAAGGTTCTCCCAAAAGAGACCTCTCACAGTTCTACTTTTGTCCCCCTCCATCTGGAGCGTTAATCCATATACTTTATGTGGGACACTTACCCTAGTATCGGGTGTTTCTACGGTGATATAAACATTCAAGTCCGCTATCACCAGAAATTCCATCAGGTTCAGGCAAGCTATTGTTATTTCTGTCGCACTGTCTAGCATCATCAGAGCCCCTTCCCCATTCAGTGGTCGAGTCCTCAGAATTCTGGGCATCTTTAGACCTGCAACCTTCTTCTTTTTTAACTGTGGCTTTTGCTTTGGCTTCTCTTCTTTTTTGGAAGTGTAATCTTGAGCCTGCTGCTTATCTCTGGACTTTGTACTCTCTTCTGACCGTCCTTCCCTCTTGGAGTTTTTCGATGAACCCTGAAAGGAATGAGAGGAACGTGTATCAGTATCCTGATACCTGTCAGGTTTCCTAATATTATCCCTATTCCTGAGGTTATACCTCTTTTCAGAGTTCCACCTCGGGATTGAGAACTGTTTACTTTAAATGTTTGTTGTTTTTTATTATCCCACTTCTTTTTAGTTGAAGCAGGTTTCTGCTTGTAGGTGTCCTTTTCAGAACTGCCCATTAGTTGTGGTTTTAAAGCTTTCCCACCCAAACTGTCTCTGCCTAATTATGCATATGCAGTTCTGAATGCAGTGTTGTATCTAGGTAAACGGTCAGTTCCTATGAACCATTATGGGGAACAGCCATTACAACGCGGTTTTTACCACGCGCAGCTTTTACATCGCATGCGTTACAACGCATGCGATGTTACAACGCAATGCCATTACAATGCAAGTCTTTACATCGACTTGCGCTAGATGGCGTGCTAACATTACAAATAGTGTAGTTTACTATCCCAACACCTTCCCTACTGTTACGTGGACTGGAGTTGGAATAGTAAATTACACTTTTCTAATGTTAGCACGCCATCTAGTGCAAGTCGATGTAAAGACTTGCATTGTAATGGCATAGCGTTGTAACATCGCATGCGTTGTAACGCATGCGATGTAACTGCACGCGTTGTAATGACACGCGTTGTAATGTCATACATCCAACCATTATGTATGTAATGTAGGGAAGGATATAGGTGAAAGGTTGCAGTGTTACCTGCGCCTATATAGGGTACCTATATGGAATATAACACTACACTGGCTCCAGATCCAGAAGAGATGGCAGCTCAAGATGCTGACCTGCGCACACAAAGCCTTGCACGACAAAGGACCAGCATACATCAACAAAGGAATGACCTTCCACCAACCAGACACCTGCAATCTGCCTCCCTTTTCCAGCAAAAGCCTGGACCGACCTTCCCCTACACCTCAGGAACGCCACATCACTTCGGGAATTCAGAAAAGGACTCAAGGCATGGTTGTTCAAATGAACAGAGCACCAACGACCCTGATGTATGTTTTTACACTGCTACATTTATTTTAAGTGCAATTAAGTTAAGAAAGAGTATGCTGTTCTAACGTGAACCTTTATCCTTCATTAAGTTAGGGTCAGTTCTGTTGCTCCTGTACTTTGCACTTTAGCATTTGCATTTTGCACTTTAGCTTTAGTACTTTTTAAGCCTTTGCGAGTTGATCCTTCGCTATCGCTATCAATATCAGGTTACGCTGGTATAAGTCCACTGTTTACATCCGGAGTTTTGCTTTAACTTATGCATTATACACCGGACATTGAAAAGCCCCGATGGTTCCCCTTAATGTAAATATGCCATGCTATTCTGTGCTTACTGTTTATTTTAAGAGAAGATAACCACAGTCTGTCGGATACTGTAAAATGATAACTGTATGTGTTTTAATATTGTATGTGGATCTGTATCATGGTATTTTAGTATGTCATGTGCTATATATTGTGCTTTTATGGTTGTATGTCCGAACCGAATAAAGCTTATTTTGAATTTTTGAACAGAGCACCACAAGTAGCTAGCAACTCCAGCGCCTTGAGACTCTCACATGTGATTTGCCACGCTTTATAAATCCTGATTGATTGATTGACTACATTAGGGAGCTTTCACAAAGGATTCTCACTATCCCAATAATGTCCTGTGTGACAGATTAAGTAAGTCTGAGGACTAGATTTTCCTGATCCACGTCAGCTTTTGACAATCAGGTCTGCCTTCAACATTGTGAACTTTGTGATTATGCTAGGGATGAGAGTGAGATGAAGAAAGAAGAGCAAGTAATTCTGTCCACCAACTAAATGACACAGCACTTCCCAGAAGGTTGGTGGCATTTGTATGCCTTTTTTTCTCAGTATTTGCCTTTGCTTATCCCATTGAAAAACTTCATATAACTTAACTTTGCACGTATTTGAATAGTTTGAAGTACTTCACCCCTCCTAGCTTAAAAAATGATTATCCCTTGTACAAAATACCTCAACACATGACAGAAGTCTCGTCTGCATACCTGTTCCTTCCCCATTTTTGTCATGTTATGCTATGTTATTGGGCATGTTCAAGACTCAACTATGTAAAGGAGACCAGTGAATGGACCACATTTTGAAGGATTAAAACAGCCAATTATTAATCTGCTTAAGGTATTTAAGATAATTTTGAATTCTATTATTTTAGATTTCACATCACGCTGTTCTACATCTGGCCCCTTGAACTACAAAGAACTGCTACTATTTCTCTGACAGCAAAAGGAAGGGATCTTCAAAAGTTTAAAGATAGACCTTATAACTGGGCTTGTATTCCTGATATCCTTTTTGGGAAATATTGGGCCTTTCTCAAAGGAGGCTCAATGCAGTAGTTGTATTAACTTTATTATACATGATTAATGAAAATCATGAAAAAACAAACATATAAGCCCCATTAGCTTCTAAACAAACACTTTAGCTAACATTACTTCTTAAAAATTCATTCAGTAGGTGTAAAAGTCGTTAAAATAGAATTCAGTAGCAAAATTATATCCAATGTATTAAAACAAAATGTAAAATGGCAAAGTGTTAATCCCAGCTGAGAGCATGATCGAAAATGATATTTGGTAGTTAGAATTGAAAGTAACAATTTTCTGAACATAATAACAAAATAATTTGCTGCCCTGCCTGATTTAGTTACATGCTTAGGGCTTGATTCACAAAGAGCCTCCTGATCAGTCATGGGAGAGTCTCCGCACTCAGTGCAGAATCTCCACAATGAGAATTTTCATTGCAGAGATTCCACCCCAAGTGCGGAGACCCCCCCAAACATGATTCTTTCTTACAGTGGCAAAATCTGCAATGGCCAGATTCCAAGTTACAAGTTGGGACCACTCTGCTGATTTTTTTAAGTAGCACTATCCAGAATCCCATGTGAATAATATGTTCTGTATACGTTGTGGACAGATGCTCAAAGACAGGTGCTAGATTTTATTTTGCCAGACCAGCAAGGAGTTATTGGTAAGGAGTATTTCAGGTTTTGATGGGTTGAGTTTGAAAGATTCTAGGGTTGATTACGAGTCCGGACCACCAGACTCGCCAGGAGGACGCTTGTGGCGGTCTTCCCACTGCCCTATTATAAGTTGGACGCTGGGACCACCACAGCCTGCCGCAACCGTCAGGAGCCGCCGTTCTCCGGCGGTGTTGTGGCAGTGTAGGCAATCAATATGCTTGGCGGGACCACCGCGGTCAAGCCAAGCATATTAGGAGTTTTCTCTTTGACAGGGTTTTTGATGGCCATTCCTTCTCAATGAAAACCCTGGGGGAGAGGAAACAAAGAGGACCCTACAGGGCCCCCTGTGCCTTTGCACCCTGTGGATGCACACAGGGGTGGACAACACATGCCCCCTGTGTGCATGCACACCGGTCTCTTCACGGCACTGACTTTTAAGTCAATGCAGTGTAGGAACTGTTGTAGGTGTTCCCATCGTGGTGCCCGTTTTTAGAGGCACCGCCATGGGAATGCCAAACAAAAACCACAGACAGGGAGAAACTCCTAATCTGGCAGGCAGCTTCACCATGGGTTTGCCTGTGCGGCGGCGGGGCAGGCCTGGCGCCACACCGCAAAACTCATAATCGGACCTTTTGTGTTTATCCACCAACATGCAAACTCATTGATCACACAGATATTATTTGGCATTCTTATGATGAGTCTTGTTAGGCTGAACAAGATTTGTGTGGCATCTGCATACGCACAGCTGACATGCTAAACGAGCATACATATGTTGAATAGAAGAGGTGACAGTGCGGAGGTGTGTGCTAATGCTTCCACGACTGGTTTGGGGGATAGTTAATAATTGCCACGTTAAAGTTCTTGAAAACATTGGGCAAGAAGCTAGTGAAGCTATTCACATTCCATACTCCTATTCGACAAAAACACTGCAATCTGACCTATGCCTTCAACATGAATTCCTAGTCTGAATGGCAGTGGCTATGTTGAAAGAAAAATGGCCACCCTACCTAGAATTCCTGCTATTGATTGCCAGATATGCGGGCTTGGGTTACAAGAATTGTCATCATTCGCTCCACTTCCCGTAGAGAACTCTCACTTGCACATTTTAGAGCTGACAGTGATCTTTAGTGCACCTTGCAAATAGGAAATTTTTACCCTGCTATGCTTTTGAATTGTAACTTTGAAATGGCGCTTATGTATGCAGTGGTAACTGTTCTCATTGAAGGACTTTAACACCATTTGGATCATGTTTGTGCTATAGATATCCACAAAGAAACAAATAAATAAATAAGCCTAGCAGTACCACACCACCTGCAAAGAACTAAAGGTCCCTCGTTATGAGTCCTTTAAACACTTGTGGCCGTATTAAAGGTTTGGCAGATGACCGTCTACAATATTTAGATGTCTCCATCTGCCGAACAGAGATCTCTCTGCCTTCTGAGGAGCCACCATCCCCACAGCATCTCTGAAGACACTGTAGCTTTTCAGAGCACCCGCTATGTTTTATGTGGCCACTCATTAAAACGTTTTGTTCCTTTTTAAAACAAACTCTAGAAACAGGAGTTTACTTTGAAAACAAATAGAATAATGGCCCTGACACCCTTGGATTTTTCTCCCAACGTGTAGTAGCAATTTCTATTTTTTCCGGTTTCGTACCGCCATGCTTTTTCTAGTGGCCTAGGTAAAAAATAATGTTGGAACATCCTCCTAAATAGGGTGGATAATCTGATGTTTATTTACCAACAGCCCAGTATCTGACAGGCCGTTGGTCAATGTTTTCCACTAGCAGAGCCAGAAGAAAGTCTGAAGGGAAAACATGGTGGCTCACCTGAATCATAGGATACTGCCCATCCGTTCATTCTCTTATCAGCCAACCTCTAAATAATGCTGTTCCTCCTAAACTGTGTCTTCAGCCCTGCCAAATCATTCACATACTACTATCAACCAATGGAAGTAATCAAATTCTTCCCAGCAATTGTTTAAGATGTGGAGTGATTTATTTCATTGTGAATGCAGCTCTTTATAACTCCCACTCCTAGGTGGAAGAAATGCCATTGCATAATGTGTTATGGATAAGATGGTCAGTCTAGGTTTTTTTATACTGCTACATTTTCTCTCACTCTCGCCATCCTGAAAGTGCTTTTCTCTCCAACATCCAATCTCCTGGTCAATGAGTGTCAGACTTTATTTCATTCTGATCATACCATTGACCATGCCTCACCCCACAGTAGGAGCTTTCACCTGCTTCCAGCGCTGGGTGTCCACCAGCTACCCACCCACACCTCTGACAAAATACTAACAATGCTCTGAACACCACCTCCCAACACACAAGCCACACAAGCACTAACAATGGCTATACCCTCACCCTACACCACACACCACAGCAAACCTGCACGACAACACCCACTTGCATGCATGTTTTTCAACACACAATCACTCAACAAACACACAACCAAAATATAGGGCCTGCTGAGCAGCAATGCACCCGACATCCTCTTCATCACAGAAACCTGTCTCTAACCCTCATTGGCTCCCGACATTGCCACTGCAATTTCAGTAGGCAACAAGATCGCTCGACAGGACCACCTCCACAAGCAAGGAGGAGGACTTGCTATCATCTGCAAGGAAGCCATCAAATAGACATTATCCACAGAGAATGCCACCCCATTTGTGGTACACCGGCACTTCAAGCTGCAAATACCTGAACATTTCAGCCTGAACAGAACCCTCACCTACCAGCCATCCAAAATATGAACCACCTTTACCAACCTCATCACTGACTTCGTCACTCTGCTCACCAGCGGCTCCAGAGCTTATATTCTCCTAGGTGACCTCAACTTTCACCTGGAAATCCAAACTGACCCCAGCTCCAAAGCACTTCTCGAAAGCTTGAGCAACATCAGACTCACCCAGCTCATCTCAGAACTAACACACACCAGACCACATCTTCACTACAAGTGGCATCCTCAAATACAACTCCACCGCCCCACTCACATGGACTGACAACTCCATCATCCACTTTGCAAATCAAGACACCTCAAGTCAACCTCCCTACTAGGTTAAACATTCCAAGCCACAGCTCGGGCAAAAACACACAAGCAGACTGGCTCAGCACCCTCAGCACGGATCAACCTAGCCCCACAGAAAACCTTAACGAGGACATCAACAACTTCAACAACTGGATAAAGAACTTGCTGGACTCCCTCACACCCATCAAACCCAACAAGCATAGTAGATCAAACAAGCAGGCCATCTGGTACACAGAAGACCTCCAAAACCCCATGCAACACTGTAAACAGCTAGAAAGGAAATGGAGAGCCAGCCATGATGCCACAGACAGAATTACCTACAGGTCTGCACTCAGACACTATCACCAGCAAATAAGAGATACCAAGAAAAAAGCACTCTTGGACTACATCTAAGGAAGCTCCAACAGTTGCATGGAGATCTTTTTGATCATTAAGGATTTCACCTCACCCTCAGCCACTGTCAACAACATCACTGCCTCCCAACAGCTCTGTGACAACCAATCCAACTTCTTCTACAGCAAAATTGCAAACATCTACAGCAACTTAACCTAACCACCATCAACCAAGACAGCCACCTGACTGAATAGATACCCATCACCGGAAATAACACAGCGGCAATCATGCGTACTATCCACTTAGGGGCTCCAACAGCTAATGCCCCCATCACATCTACATCCTAGAAACATTATTATTCAGCACCAATGTGACCCACATCATCAACACCTCCATCACTTCAATGACATTCCTGGATGAATGGAAACTTGCAGAAATCAACGCCCTCCTCAAGAAGCCCACAGCCGACCTGAATCAACTCAACGTCCAACCCATCTCCCTGCTCCCTTTTCCAGCCAAAGTGATTGAGATGGATGTGATAAGCATATCACATCCCACCTCAAACTTCACCATCTTCTAGACAACACTCATTCAGGATTGAGAAAGAACCACAGCACCAAAACAGCAATCATCGTGGCCACCGACAACATTCGAATCATCCTGGACTGAGGAGAAACAGAGGCCCTCATCCTGATCAACCTCTATGTAGCCTTTGACACTGTCTCCCATGACACCCTCATCAGAAGAATTCACAAGATTGGCATACAAGGATATGCTCTCATATTAATCTGTTCCTTCCTCACAGGAAGAACTCAAAGGGCCAGGCTGCCAGCCTTCACATCAGAGAGCAAGAGACTAAAACGCTGAGTCCCACAGAGTTCATCCCTATGTCCTACCCTTTCCAACACATACATGAAACCACTCACCATCATCCAAACACCCAACTCATCCTCACTCTGATGGACAAGACAGTCACCACCAGAGCCAACTTCACCAACTGCATGACCATGGTAGCAGACAGGATGTACCCCAACTGCCTTAAGCTCAACTCTGACAAGACGGTAGTACTGGTCTTTGGCAACAAGACCTCCCCATGGGACTCCACCTAGTGGCCATTGGAGCTAGGACCAAGGCCTACACGTAAAGTCTAGGGAACATGCTAAATGGCAAGCTCAACATGACGGCTCAAGTGTGCACCTCCTGCTTCCACATCTTATGCATGCTGCAAAAGATCTTCAAATGGTTGCCGAGAACCCCAGATGGACTGATATGTATATGCATTGGCATTACATTTAATACCCAGGCTAGCCATAGGTCAGTCCTTCATAAGTTACCTGAATATAGATAGTTGCTCTTTGCTGCTGAGGATGGAACTGAGATGATGCTGGCAGGAGCAATAGTAGGCGCCAAGAAAACACTGACATACCAACACAATAAATGCAAACTCCCTCCTCGCGGAATGATCTACTGCATGCAGGAACCACACTGTTTATGAAAGCCAGAAGGAATATCCGCTTGACAAAGAGTGACAAAGCAGGGCCCTCCCCCGTCAGAAATATCCACCTCCCCTCCCGTCAGACGAAAACTCTGTGTACTGTCATTGCCTGTTTATGTTTTCTAAGAGGGGAGCCCGAGAAGTGATGACAGCACATGAGCGAAACAGCTGAAGGCACGGAAAAGAACAGCTCCCCGGCCCAGTCGGACTCAATCCATCAGTGCGCATCACGTCAATTGGAGGAGAGCAGGCGGGACCCTTCGCGAGGACCGCGCGGAAACCGAAGAACAGAGGAGACAGCAACATCACAGGCCGCGCGGAGAGCAGCCTCATAGGCTGCGCGAGAGGAGGACGCGCTTCAAAGGGGCAACGGAATGAAGGAGATAAGCACAGGGGATGCGGGAGGTGGGAGGGGGGCAGAAAGGAGGGTGGGAGCAGGAAGAGATACCGATAACGACAGGTCTGGGCCCAGGCCCTTCCACGTGAGCGGCAGTCGTGACGGGGGAGTAACACACACGAACAGGGAGAAGACAGAGAATAGACTCATCCGTTTTTTATTTATTTTATAGTTGCCTCTTTATTGGGTGTAAAATAATGGCTTATTGTGGGCATCTGGGAGAAAGTGACGTAAGGGGATGGGAGATTTTGATGAGATAGAGTACGAGCATTACTTTCTGATGACAGGAAGGCCCATTCGACTGCACGTGGGATAGATAACTAATGCATGCAGGACAGAAATAAGAAAAGAGACAGACAGCAGGAGGCAAAGAAAAGCAAAAAAGACAGAAATGGAGGGAGATGGAAGCAAAACTAGAAAATGTAAAGGCAGAGAGAGAATGAATTGGAAATACAGAAATCGAAACAAAGAGAAAGGGTAAATGTTATGATTGATATTAAGAAAAAAGATGGGGTTTGGGTATGTAGGGAGGAAGAAATTAGGGAATGATGGAAAGAAGTACAGGAGAAAAGAAGGGAGAAAGTAGGAGATGTAATAGAAAAGGAACAAACGTAGGAGAGTGGGAGAAAGGAGGAAAGGAGTAAAGGAAAGAAGTCAGCAAGTGAAAAGGTGGTAGGTAGGGTGAGGAAGGAGCATAGGAGGGTAGTAATGGAGGGAGGAATGTGGGTAGGCAGAAAAGGAACGAAAAAATGAGGGAACGAAGAAAGGAAGGAAGGGCAGATTGAAGGAATTAAGAAAGAAAACCGAAAACAGAAGAGACTAAACAACGAAAAGGAATTAATCCACAAAATAATTGTTGGAAAGGAGAAGACGGGCAAGAACTGAATGAAAAGAAGGGCGATAAAGAAGCACAAAGAAGAGAGGTAATAAATAAAGGAAGGGGAGAAGGAGAGAGGAAAAAACGCCACCCTGGTGCAAGACTCAGAAAAATGATTAAAAAAGAAGGAAATACATATGAATGAAAGAAGAAAGAATCAAAATATGGCGAGAACAGGAACGAACAAAGAGAGAAGGGATGAAAATAAAATCCGAAATTTAGTATTAACAGAAAAATGGTTGTATTTTGCTACCCATTATGGTGACATCCGAAAACTCCTGCCCCCCCACCTCCAAAGAAAGATGGAGGCAACCCTTTTTGACCGGGCATAACAGCGTTATGAACGAAAACCCTCACTCACCCGAGGGTGACATGCTTCAATAAAGTTGTTGCCCCTATATAGACAGTCTTTTAATTCACACACTTATATGTTTTGTTTTTGCACTCTGCCCCTCCTTACCATATTGAGTTGGTAGATCCAACCCGTGCTTTGCACTCCTGCTCCTTCCCTCTTGGTGAAGTCGTAGCCCACACGGGATACCTTGCGGTCTCAGTGTGTTGGAGGAACCCAATGATGAAGCATGTCACCCTCGGGTGAGTGAGGGTTTTTGTCCATAACGCTGTTATGCCCGTTCCCATTGCTTTTTAAATAGTTCTTATAAGAGTGCTACCCTATATTAAGTGTGAGTATCATATTTTGTAAGACATATAGGATAGAAGCATCTATTTAGTAGCATAGTTCTTCCTTTGACCCCCCATTGTGTGAGAATACAAACCCTTTTTGACCCCCACTAATATACCTCTAGATCAGGGGTCTTCAAACTGTGGGGCGCGACCCCCAGGGGGGCCGTGGAGTGATGCAAAGGGGGTCGCGCCTTCCCAGTCACACTTCTGCCCAGGCCCCACACTTCCCCCGTCCTGTGTCGTGTCTCAGCCCGGGCTGCTGCAGTGAAACTTGAGCTGCTGGGGGCTCAGCTGGGCAGTGTCTGGATTCCTATCTCCGGCACCCCCGTGTTTTTTCACAGGTCTTTAAAGACCATTTAACATGCCTTTGTAAACTGGTTACAGAGGCTTAGGTTTTTTTGCTGGTTCCAGTACCCCCTGGGTCCCCACTGTGCCTATTCCTTACATTTGGATTTTACATTCACTGCCGTAGTGTGAGAATGCATTTCATGGAAAGGAATACAAAGTTGGCTTCCTGGGGGCCGTGAGTGAAAGTTTATTGTGCTTTTGAAGCACCTGCTGCACCATTTCTTTCCCGGCAATTACCAGGCCTCACATAAATGTCAAGATAACTCCTGTGATTAATTATCTTCCTGGAGAGAGATCAGAATTTTGTATAGTTGAGGTTTTGACTTAGGTGAAGTTAGTGCAGTGGGTTAATATGCCTGCTGCAAAGAACGTGTACCAAGTAGATTACAGCGTGTGTATGATGTGAAGAGATCAGCAGGTTACTGCTTTCAAAAGAGACATCCTTTTGTTACTTGCAATTTATAACTTAAAGTCCTAATATAGAATAGTGAGCTATTAACTTTCATCCTAGAACAGCATGCACACTACAAAGAATACATTATTAGACCATTGATTAATGTTGCAAAAAGGGTTAATTTGGCTAGCAATCAATTCTTATTATTAAAGGAAACTCCCAACTATGCTGTTTCTTTTTCGACTCTGCGTTTGTGCTTCTCCACACCAAGCACTCTTGAACTATACTGCCTACCAGTATGGATGACATGTGACTCCTATACTTTTAGTCCTTTGGCTTATGTAACATTTCCTATACACTGATTTACACACTTATGATTGATTGTCTCTGTGTAATGTGTGTGTGATGCAAAGTGCTCGGACACCCTACACTGGTATGAGTGGCACTATATAACTAATTGAATGCATCGGAGAGTGTGGGGTTATGGAGACTTGGTCACTGTTAAAGGGTGCTAGTGAGAGAATCCGTGGTGGGGGTGGTCATTGGGGGGGCACCAACAAACATTGTCGCACAGGGCACCACCAGCACTAAAGCCGGCCCTGGGAAGTATGCACAGATAAGCGCTGAAAATACCGCTTTAGGTGACTGCTTTTTTTTGTACCGACAGGGCCATCAAAATAATCTGCTGGTAACCCTAACCATAGGACTGGAAGTTTGTTGCAGGATCAGCACATTATTTATTTCCTTCACCCTCGATCCCCGATTAATGCCGCAATAGTTTAACTTAGATCTTAAAGTCTACGCCCCCGTCAATAACATGCTGAGTTACTTCATGGGTCTGGGAATGCACCCTGCATTCAGACAACTCATTCCTCATTCTCGCCCTTTATTGTCACGCTCACCTTGCACTCACAGTGATCACAATGCACTCACACTGATCACCATGCACTTGCACCATTCACCCGCTCACCTTGCACTCACAGTGATCACAATGCACTCACACTGATCACCATGCACTTGCACCATTCACCCGCTCACCCTGCACTCACAGCGATCACAATGCACTCACACTGATCACCATGCACTTGCACCATTCACCCGCTCACCTTGCACTCACAGTGATCACTCTGCACTCAAAATGCACTTGTCCTGCTCACACTATACCTCAACCTGCAGTCACACGAGTACACGAGTACACTACTCATCCTGCACTCATGTGACACTTCACTCACCTGTCCCCCTCACTACTCAATATGCAACTCACTCAAACAAGCCCATCAGTAATCATACATTCATTCATCCCATTCTGAACTTGCATCCGCACCCAAAATGAGAGAGGACAGCAAGGGAGTGAGAGAATTTGATTGAAGAGGTCAGGGATGAGGAGAAATGTGAATTGCCGAAGAGAAGTGTGGACACGCAAGAAGTGAGTGTGATCCAAAGGTGAGGGCTTCTGTTAGAACAAAGGGGAGATGTGAAAGAGGAATGGGGGGACTGGAGAGGTGTAAGATACAAATAGACAAAAATTTGAATGAAGAGACGAGGTGAATGAGAAGTGCTGAGGGGCACGGGAGGTGACAGGGCCAGAGAGGCCATGAGATAAATGTGAGAGACTGTTAGAGATGAGGGCAGTGAAAGGACAGAATGTCAAGAGGTGATTAAAGGTGAAGTGAGAGGTTGAATGGGGAGAGTTCAGAAGTTGTAAAAAGGGGTGAAAGAAAATGACCTGCAAAGTGAGAGAGGGATCCGGGGTTAGGAGAGGAGAGAGGGATGGAAGGGAGGGGGTGAGAGGAAAGCTGCGTGGGTAAACGGCTTAACTCTACACAAAACCGCCAGGGTTTTAAGGGACCCCTGCTTCTTCCGGTCAGGGCCAGGTGAGCTTCTAATGTGGCAGCACGTATTGCTGCAGAGTGGAAGGCCCTTCACAAAGGTTGACTTGAAATCTTTCTGATGATAATTGCTGTATTTTGGTTATAAATGGGTACTGATTGGGTGAAATCTTTCCTCAGCGTTACTGTGTGTAACAAACATCAAAATAATGAAGCAATGCTATCCCAAAATACGCGGCATCACATAACCTCATTTACATTTTCATCCCACGCAATTTAGTTAACAGGTTTAGACATTTTTGTCAGGAGGGGGTCCTTACGCCTCAAAATGTTGACAGGGGGGTCTCGGCATCCAAAAGTTTGAAGACCTCTGCTCTAGATTGATGCCTTTGGTCCACCCGTTGGGACCAGTCTCTTATCTAATATTACTGCAGGTGGTTAAACAGGCCCCGCCCGCAGGCTCCTCGCCTCCCCATCATCCTTTAATGAAACCATCTCACGCGAGCCGTCAAGAAAAACTTTAGAGCTGCTCCACCCCGCCGCTGACCAGGGGAGCGTTTAATCATTTCTAAAAACCATCGATTTGAAAATCAATGCCTTTTGTCTAAGATGCGGTCTCAGAGGAAGCAGGTAAGGTACGTTTTTTTTATTTTATATATATTATTACCGTCCCACATCCTCCCCTAAGTACCCCCACCCCCTGCAAACCCACCCGACCGTTTTGCCAGCCGCGACTGCAGGTTACACAATTTTTGATCCAGCAGGTAAATACAGCTCTTTACACCCTCTTTGTTGACGGCCTAGGTTACTCGTCCGCCTCTGGTACAGGCGGGCATCTTTTTTTAATCTCACATAGGGTGGGGTGGCATCTGGCCTGACGCCGGGCACCGCCTCGGAGCTAGGAGCAGAGGGGGGATTCCTCTTCCCAGGCAGGGAGCTCGGCGGGCCCCATGTGCTGGCACTCACATCCTGCGCGCTGCTCCCCTGATCTCAGTTGCCATCTCTAAATTGTGACGTCGAGGAGAGAGGCAGGTGGGCACTGGCTGCCAAGGCGGCGGGTTACAAGCGAGTGGCTGCCCGCAGCGCCAGTCTCTCAGGGGGGCACGGGAGGCCAGGCTGTGACTGCATGAGTGTGCGCCACTCCATCCCGAGACAGGCCGCAGCGTGCAGTCAGCACTGAAAGAGACCGTAGACAGCACAGACAGCCGGCAGCAGAGGCCGCAGTTACCATTCAGAGATAGGAAGCAGGCATGCACAGAGAGAGGCTCCTGCTATCATGCATAGCCAGCATTGAGAGGAGCTGCAGGTAGCTTTCACAGCCACTAGAAAGGCAGCAGCAACACACTGAGAGTCCAGCGGCACCATGCGCGGGCAGGATGCCCGGGACCAGCCACAAACTGAGAGGCTGCAGGCGACACAGGCAGCACCATTGAGACAGTCCCCAGGCAGCTACCACAGACAGAAGAAGCCTCAGCCGCATACTATGTGAGGCCATAGTCTGCACAGACATCCAGCACTGAGTCGAGAGAGGCCGCAACCTGCACAGTCACCACTGAGAAAGACGGCAGGAAACTTCCCAAAGGCAGACGAAGCCGCAGCCACATACTGAGACAGGCCTTAACCTGTACAGTCAACATTGAGGAAGATGGCAAGCAGCTTTCACAGGCATCAGCCACATATTGAGCAAGGCCGCAATCATTCAGAGAGGCCACAGGCTGCTTCAGCAATCACATACTAAGAGAGGCCCCAGCCTGTGAGAGGCTACAGCCATCATGTTGTAGCCACATGTATGGGGGGGGGGGCAGCGACAGCCTGCACAGGGAGCACCGATAGAGGTACAGCCAGCACTGAGAGAGGCTGCAACCATGGTACACATCCAGCATTGAGACATGCAGATTCCACAGGCAGCAGAAACACAAAAGAGAGAATGCAGAGCCAGCCGGCGGAGGCAGTATGCCCCAACAATAAAATGAGATGTACGTGACACTGACAAGTATGGTCATGTGTGTTTGGATAAGATGTGAATGGCAGTAACTCATGACGGTACTGCCCGCTGCTGGATGCATGACTGACTATATTTCAACCCGAATGGCATTTCACCGACATTGGGAGGCCATTAATTATGTGGTTAAACTGTGCCTTATACTCCCTCATACTCCGACAGGACTTTGAGAGACACCAGCCCGACCTCCGACTGTCACTGCCCCAGGCCAACTAGCATCTAAGAAGCACCGAAAATGTGATCATGAAGGCCTCAGCCAGAGGCGGCGCGGGACCCGGCCCAGGAACAGAGGCGGTCAGGTAAGTTTTTAATTTTATTTTTACGCCCTCCCCCCCGCGCCACCACCCACCCCTGCGAGTATTAAGAGCCGCGACTGAAGCCTCCAGCTGCGTTCACGGGTATATTTCTGATTCTGAATACTAAACCATTGTTCTTGTACCGAGCTCATGTTCCCTATTGAAAGCAGTCCTAAACGCCGCTATCAGTTGATAGGGGAGAGTTCTAAAGGCTAAAGTCTGCCTGAGAGCGGCTGGCAGCGGTCGTGCACTCTGCAGACCACTGTGCAATGCTATGCTGTGAATGTAAATGACTTTATTTCACTGTTTTCATCATCCTGTTAGCATTTTATCTTGGTTGAAGACGCATCGGTGTTTCAGGTATTATAGCAATGTTAAAAGCCTGCAAAACTTCCAGTCCAAGGGATATTTACAATATTATTATGATGCATTTATAGGGATTAACTGTAGCTGCAGGCAGTAAATGTAGGCTATAGCCTGGTGCCCATACATACCTGTGCTGACTGGTGTGTGGTGTGATGTGAGTTTCTATGAATAGGATTGTACTTTGTGAAAAAATACTAAACTATCACCTCTAAATGCCGAATATTATCTGTCTTTGATCATGCATGCTTGACAGATGGCGCTAGGTCCAGTGTTCGACTCAAGGCACTGGAGCACAATTGTAGTGTGTTTGCAAATTGTGCTCTGGGATTTTTACAGGGTGGGAAAGAAACAGAACAACCAAAGCAGTAAAACATATACGAACAGCAAAACCAATAACATTAACTACAACAGAGAGAATCATTATGCAAATAATAGCATTCTAATAACAATGCTAAAAATATCAACACCAATAAGAATAATACAATGTTGCTAGCATGGACGCCTTGTAGCTGTTTTTATAAAGATTTACATTTTGCAGATTAGAAAGTGTTTGGTTTTTGGCATTAACAATAAGTGTTTTCATGGTGGGGCTTATTGGTACTCATGTTATCTTCGCTAGAAGCATGGTAGGCCGTGTCAACCCCATATGACGCTGAACTGTCAGACCTGTAAAGATACAGTAAAGACACTACTGAGTGCACTGAGAGCTGGCAGTATTGGTGCAAAAGGGGCCTGGTGTGTGAAGGGATCCTGGAATGGGAAGAGTTGCTGCTGGAGCTCGGAGTCTGTAGTGAGTGAGAGAACGCCGAGGGATCGGTGTTACTTGGCGAGGGATATGGTCCGTACTTTGTGAGGGTTAAAACTTCAGCAAGGGTACCCACGCATTGCTGTAACTTCTTACGAGCGCCCTGGCCTATCAGAGCGCAGCCCCGTGGAGCGTATTGCTTGCATTCCGCAGATAGTTAAATATTACACAAAGCTCAGTCTGGGAGGGAGCTCCAGGTCACCGGAGCAGGCACCTGCTGGCGAGCACCTGAGCAGAACTGCGGGGGCCACTGGGGCCTAGAGGCAAGGGCCACTGCCGTTACTATACATGTTCAGTTGTAGAATCTGCAATGGCAATCTTTGTTTTTCTAATTTTAGCAGGGTGGGTGCTGGCTTCATAGCAGTACGTGTAGTTACTGAATGCTAATAATGTGTGAAACTGGAACCTGTATATTTAGTTACCTGCATCTGTCTTGCATCATGAACTGCAAAGCAGGCAGCTTGAGTGGCTGATTAGCACAGTGAGCTGTCTTCTGTCACAATGAGCATCAGTGAACGTTCGGTCTGTGATGTCACATGGGCTGTTCTGTGGTATGCTGGTTTATCATCATACTATTAGAAGCAAACCACGTTATTAATGCACATGTAAAATGTTGGGCATTAGATACTGGCACAAAGTTTCCAGCTTTTGAGATGCAACTCAGCTGACTGTATGAGGCCGGAACTGCTTTTTCTGTGGCACCAATACTCCACCACTTTGCATTCATTTTTGCATTTAGCACATCATTTTTATAAGCAGATGATTTTCCGCTTTGGAAATATATAGCTCCTAGGTAATGTGGCAGACCCTGAATTATTGTAATAGTACATGCTGTTCCCCATAGACCTGAATGAATATTGTATGGCTTCAAGCCAATGTATTTGATTAATTGTGCTATCATTTTCACCAGTTAGACCCATTTTTATAAAACCAACTTTGTGGCAGTATCTACATGTTGGTATATGACATTCCTTTATTAATGTAATAACTGCACTTTCACAATTGCTTTATTAACCTTCTTGCTTCTCAAATTTGCTTGAAAATGCACCATTTACCCACTCTTTTCCAAATTTTCTCGGGATAGAATCCCCCCGAACCCCACCTAAGATGTTCGTGCTCACTCGCTCGCCGCAGTGCACTCTGACAGAACGTTTACGCCCTACCACTGTCAAATTTCACCAGCCACCACTGGTACAGAGAAATGGAATCTAACACACACAGCAAATAACAACAAGCATTTGCAATGCAATCGGTCTCGCATTTGCGAGAGTTTGAGATATTGGCATTGTAAATGACAATGCCTTTTATTTCTGTGTTTTGAAAACCTACAAGTAGTGCTTAAACACGTACTTTGCACTTATAGTCCTTGCTTACGAGAAGCAAGGCTGGCAGTAACTGTGCCTCTTTTACTGGCAGCCTTGCTTCTCATAAGCAAGGACAATAAGTACAAAGTGCGTGTTTAATCACTACTTGCAGGTTTTCTAAATACATAAATAAAAGGCATTGTCATTTACAATGTCAATAGCTCAAACTGTTGCACATGCGAGACCTATTGCATTGCAAATGCTTGTTAAATATGTGCCTGCTCTTGCATCTCATTCTAAGTGACAAACCCCAATAATATTTATATTTGGCACGCTATTGCATCACAATCAAAGTGATATTACCCAATTATCTCCATACCTCACCATGCTTTAGATACACTGCTTAATTTGTGCTGGTGGTTGAGAGGTGGTGGGCATGATCATTTTTAGAGATAGTGACTTAATTATCATGGCTAGAGTTTGAACCAGAGTAAGATAGACCATAGTAAGAGAGAGCAAAAGACTGAGAAGGGAAAACGTGGGAGGAAGAAAAAAGATTAAAACTGACAAAGAGAAAGAAGGGATGAAAAAGTGCAAGGGTGAGAGAAAGAGACAGAAAGTTAATGGTGTGGACGAAAGAAGCATGGGATGGAATCAAGACTATGCAGGCAAACTTTGTATTTCAAATCCTAGCATTCCACAACAGTGGTATACTCTCTACAAATACCTATCCATACACACACAGGACAGACCTATTAAAAAGAACCCTTCAGAAAGACTACCCTCATAGGGAAAGAGCATAGGGTGGCATTCTACAAGAGATAATTATAGTTAGGGGGCTATAAAGAGACCTCCCAAAAAGAGAGAGGGCATAGAATAGGTGTTAGATTTGGGGGTCTCTAGTTGGCACAGGTAGGTACTTGTGACAAATAGGGGCCCTTGCCTCTAGTGAGGGTAAGGGGGTACACTCCTAAAATAACCCCTGCTCACCCCCTTGGTAGCTTGGCACGGGCAGACAGGCTTGTCTCAGAGGCAGTGTGTAAAGCATTTGTGACCACATACAGTAATCCAGTGACAATACTACAAATGGACACCACACAGGTTTTATATTAAAAATAAGTATGCTTTATATAGATTTACCACAAGACCATAAACAATAAAAATACACAATACTATTACTTTAAGATGGTAGTTTTTAGCTTAGTTCAGTTCAGTTCTTAAGATGCAACACTTTGCGTCAATGTACCTTACGATGCGTAGCGCTTCCACGACAAGCAATGTCGCAGCGATGGAAATGCGGCAAAGTTCTGGTTCAAAGAAATAAAGACATGAAGATCTTCCAGATGCGGCACGCTTCTCCGAGGATGCGAGAAGTTCTCGGTTCGATGCGTGGACTGCAGCGGCGACACCCTTGTTCAGAAGTGCGCCGGCAACAGCTCCAACTGCGACACTCTTCTCCCACGATGCGTGAAGCGTCCGCACGATGCGACAACTACAGCGGCGACATCCTTGTTCAGAAATGCAACGGCAGCAGCTCCGACGGCGGCGCGCTTCTCGGGGATGTGAGGCGCTTTCTCCGATGCGGTGCAATGCGACAGTTCCAGCGGCGACACCCTTGTTCAGAAGTGCGACAACAGCAACAGCGACACGCTTCTTCCTCGTTGCGAGACTCTTCTCTCAATGTGGTGCAGTGCGACAACTCCAGCGGTGACACCCTTGTTCAGAAGTGCGATGGCAGGCAGCAGCGACGCGCTTCCTCTTTGGTGCGAGACGCTTCTCTCGATGCGGTGCAGTGCGACAACTCCAGCGGCGACACCCTTGTTCAGAAGTGCAACGGCAGCAGCATCGACGGCGATACGCTTCGGCTTCGTTGAGTCGCGCTTCCAGCTCCTTGCGACACGCAGTCCCTCAGAAGGCCAAAAAATGGGCGTGGCTTAGCGCCCGAGGGAGATGGCGGCGTCTGGATAGCGGCTCCGTCCATTCCAGATTGCACCGGCGGTCCGCGCACCCTTTACGAACAACAGAGGGAAGCTCCTCGTGTAGGAAAATGACGGGCTCACTCCTGTTCCTTCTCTGGCGCTGAAAACTTTATTATTCAGGCTTTACAGCCCATTTCAACTCCGGTCGCGGCTCGTTTTCGGCCGCGGCCGCCATTTTGTTTGTTTTTACCTGCAACTGCTGCACCAACGCGTTTTACCGCGTTTAGGATCTTTGGAAACCTCATCATATGGAAGTGGCTTTAACATCCCTTGAAACACAGATGCTGCTGCACAGCGCTCTAAGGTGACTTTTCTCCTTTTATTTATTGTTTTTTCTCCCTTTTTTTTTTTTTTTTTTTTTTTCATGGATCTGAATGGAATTTTTGATTTTCCTCACACACGGCGGCCATTTTGTGATTCTAGCTTTTGACTCTCATGACTCCAATTTTTTACCTGGCATACTTCTAACCTACTCCGTCTTTTGGGGTTTTTCTTGTTTTTTTTGTTGTGCACTGAATTACTATCCATCCTACGCCCCATTGACCTGTTGATGGCGGATTGTTCAAGTAAAGTTCAGAAGCGCAATTATATAAAAAACTCCAAATTATTCACGGCACTGGCTCACCTGGAAGCATCTGAACCTCTCCCTTCAACTGACATGACGTCAAATATGGAACCTTCCTCACAATCCTCAGTAAAAGCGAATTCTAAGAGGTTAAAAAAAGACCCTCCTTCACCTCCTAAGTCCTCTTCGATTGTCTCTATGGAACTACTCCTTGAAGAGATTCGGGCCTTGCGCCCTTACATGGAAGAGACTAATGCTAAGCTGCAGATTCTCACCGATAACTGGGTCTTGATGGATGAGAGAGTGTCGTCAGTAGAGCGAGATGTCTCATCTCTTCAGGACTCTGTGACCAAAGTCTCTCATTTGCATGTGCAGATTTCTTCTCTTCAGAAGCAGGTGGAGGACCTTGAAAATCGTAACAGACGCAATAACCTCCGTCTCTACGGCCTGGTGGAAGGTTGTGAGGGGAATGATCCAATCAATTTCTTCAAGTCCTTTCTTCCTAAGCTTCTGCACTTACCTGATGATACCTCACTTAACATCCAGCGTGCCCACAGGCTTGGTCGAGCGTCCTCCTCTCCTTCCGTGCCAAAGAAGCCTAGAGGTGTAATAATGTATTTTCTAGAATATACAGACTTGCTGAAAGTTCTTTCTGCTGCCAGAGCTTCTCCTCGTCTTACATGGTCGGGCTCCACTCTGTTCTTTGCACAGGATTATGCCAGAACCACCGCTAACCGCCGAAAGGCCTTCCTAGACATGAGACCTGACCTTCGCTCCATTGGCGCTAGATATGGTCTTTTTCACCCCTGCCTATTTAAAGTTACCCACAATAACAAGACTACAACATACGAAGATCCGGTGCGACTTCGGAGTTTCCTGAATTCCTGCGGTCATGCCGACATGGAGCTGTCTGGTCCTTCATCTTCTATTCCACCATGACTTTTTCTGTAGTTGCATTTTGTCTTCTTAAATTGTTTTGTTCTGCTGCTTCCCATTTTCACAGGTTCTTCAGTTTATACGTTTTCCTGTTTAAAACTTACATTTTCTATTTTAGTCTCTGACATTGCAGTTTTGGTTCTTCAGTTGGTTGCCTATTTGTTGTATGCCTTTATTGTTTGTGGTCACTTAACCATGTTATTTATCTCCCTCCGCAGATCATTGTTTTGCGTTCCGTCTTGTCTCTCTGGTTGGACGTTCCACTCATCCCGAATGCCCTGCCTCTCCCAGTTGGCCCTACCTCCCTCCTCACGTCTCTACGTATGTTTTTGCCTGTCCTAGTTCCTGGTTGCATCCTCCCTATGACACCCCCCCGTAAGTACCCTTCAATCGTATCTTCCCTTTTTAGGTATGTTTTTTCCCCAGTTCCTTATTTATCCTCCTGGCATATCTGTTGGTTTTTCTCCTTCCCCTTCCCTCTTATCTCTTCTCATGTCTGTGTTCTTGTCCACATATCTTCACGCTGATTTATTCTTACTGATCGACACTCTTTGCTCTTATGAGGATTGCATTTTTCTTTTTTCTTGCTACACTCGCTTCTCAACCTTTTTCCCCTCTCTGGCTCCTTACTCCAATGTCTTTATTTTTCTCTTATATTCTCTGCCTTTGCTACTGCTTTTGCACTTGTCTTTTGTCTTTATGAATTGCATTTCTTGTTCTCCTGACTCCATGTTTCTCTTTATTTCTTCTTTACTTCTAGCTTTCTGGGTCATTCACGACATTGGTGTATTTTACTCTCCCTTTCTTGATATGGTTCATACTCATGATCACTGGTTTTCTCTCCTTCTCTTCAACATGTTTCCACTAATTCTTCTTTTTTTCCTTCTGTACTTTCTACTTTTTATGGGCTTATCTTTCATTGGATCTGTCACTTACATTTTTATAAATAAGTTGATAACATGTCGTTGAATATATTGTCATGGAATGTGAAGGGTATTAATTCTCCGATTAAGCGTCAACGGATTCTGTCACATCTTGCCAAATTGAATGTCGACATTGCATTCCTCCAAGAAACGCATTTAACTGAGGCTGAATCTGTTAAGCTTAAGCGTGGTTGGGTGGGTGAATTGTTTTTCTCACAAGGTGATGGCAAACGTAATGGTGTGGCAATTCTTTGTCGCAAATCTCTTCCCCTCCAGGTTATCACCCATGAGTCGGATACTTCTGGTCGTTGGGTCTATGCTAAGTTGTCACTTAGAGGTGTTCTAGTCTCTATTCTCAATGTATATGGTCCTACCACAGGCGAACCTTCTTTTTGGGCTGATTTTTCTCCACTTTTAACTAAATTTATGGACCATAATTTTATCCTGGCGGGAGATTGTAATCAACCCCTTGATCCCTTTATCGATAGGGAGTCCAAAGCCCCTTATGTCCCCAACAAGCCACACAAGCTATTTAGTCACGCGATTTCACAACATAAACTAGTAGATTCCTGGCGCCTCTCCAATCCAAAGGTGCGGGAGTATACTTTTTATTCTCCCTGTCACCGTTCCCAGTCACTACTTGACTACATCTTTCTTTCCCACAACCTCGCCCAGTCACTCTTACACTCTGAGATAGGTCCGATTTTGCTCTCTGACCATGCCCCCGTCCTTACTAGTGTTGATGTACTCCCTAAAAATGATGGCCCTAGGAGATGGCGCTTCAATAACTCCCTCCTCACAGACCCCAAATTTACAGCCACCTTTACTTCCTTTTTTGATGAATTTTTTCTCCTTAACGATGACGATACCCTCCCTGACCACACTATCTGGGATGCTTTTAAGGCAGCAGCACGTGACTTTATTATAAGTTATGTCGCGAACAAGCGTAAGAACGCTCGAAGGTTTACTAAAAATCTTCTTTCTGACATTAAAACACTGGAACATGCGTATTTTACCTCGCACTCTGCTGACAGCCTGACAGCCCTCATTGCAGCAAAAATGAAGTTTAATGAGAAGTCTACAGAAGATGCCTCCTTGTACCTGCTGAAATCTACTGCTCAATTCTATGGGGGTAGGAACAAGGCTGGAAAGCTCCTAGCCAACTATTTGAAGATTAAGCATAATAAGTTAAATATTGAATCTATTTATGACTCTGATGATAATTTAAAGCATACGGATGTTGATATTCTTGCTGAATTTTCACATTTCTATGAAACCCTGTATACTTCTGAAACCCAATCTACTCCTAGCTCCCTTGATCGTTTCTTCTCCACCATTCATACACCAGCTGACTTTCCTCCAGATCTTTCCTCCTTAGAATCAGAAGTCACACAACAGGAACTACTCACTGCATTGCAACATCTCAAACCCAACAAAGCCCCCGGTCCTGATGGCTTTACTGTCGAATTCTACCTTCACTTTTCTAAGCTGCTGATCCCACGACTTCACTCTCTACTGCGTACTTTTATTTCTTGTGGTGCCTCTTCAGGGACTTTCTCCGATGCCCATATTTGCCTCATACCTAAACCCGGAAAGGATGCACAATACTGCAAAAATTACAGGCCCATATCTCTAGTCAATATTGATTACAAACTCTTCGCTAAAACTTTAGCGATTCGACTGGACCACCTTCTCCCCGACCTACTAGGAGAGGAGCAATCTGGGTTTGTTAAGGGCCGGTATATTACGGACAACACTAGACTCTTATTTAATATCCTATCAAAGTCCTCCCGCTATCAGCACTCACTTGCAGCGATTGCCCTTGACGCCGAAAAGGCTTTCGATCGTGTTGAATGGCGCTATCTCTTCCACACCCTCACTTGGTTTGGTTTTGGTCCTCGATTTATCTCTTTAGTTTCTTTGTTATATTCCCATCCTAGAGCGGCAGTTTTTGCTAATGGTCAAGTTTCACCCTATTTTGACCTAGGCAGAGGCGTCCGCCAGGGCTGCCCCTTATCCCCTTTTCTTTTCAATCTTGCTTTGGAGCCCTTTCTTTCCAGGCTGCGTCAAAACCCTGCCATCCATGGCTTCCAGATTGCGGATTCGCATGTTAAACTTGCTGCATATGCAGACGATATATTGCTCTTTCTTTCTAAACCTGCGGAATCCATCCCTGCTTTCATGACTGAAGTAAGAATGTTTTCATCTATCTCTGGATATAAACTTAATCATGACAAATGTGAGATCCTTCCCCTAACCAAATTTACTTTCAAACAAGAATTCATTGAGTCTCGGTTTACTTGGAGTCCGTCCCACATTAAATATTTAGGTCTATATATTACCCCCTCAATTTCAGATACTATTTCTTTGTGTATGTCCAAATGCTCACAGAAGATTGCAGATCTCACGACAAGATGGCATCCTTTATACCTCTCCTGGTGGGGACGTCTCGACACTATCAAAATGATGATATCTCCTATTGTTCTTTACACACTCTCCAATATTCCACTCCCCATTTCAGCGAAATTCTTTACCAAGATCAACTCAACGTTATCTTCGTTTTTATGGAACTCCAAAAAACCAAGAATGTCTCGAGCTAGGCTCATACGTCCGGCTTCTGAAGGTGGTGTCAACTTTCCTGATTTCCCCGCATACCAGAAGGCCTTTTTACTGCGTCAAGCTTCCCTTTGGCTACAAGACTCCACTTTCCCCTGCCCTTTATGGCTTAAGGTTGAGCGTACTTTACTCTCCCCCTTCTCTTTTGCAGAATATCTTGCTTTTTCCCGTAAGCCTTCGGTGACTCCCACTCCTATTCACAAGTATACTCTTAAGCTCTTACTGTCAGCTGCCCCTGGCCCTCCTACGACCGTGGCTGATTTCATCTCCTCCACTATCTGGCATAATAAATATCTCCTAATTGGTAGTAAGCCCTTTTACTGGAAATCATGGAGAACCCGTGGTTTGATTTGGATTTCGCAGCTCTTCTCCGGTTCCACCTTTGTCTCTTTTCCTGACCTTTGTTCCTCTTTTGGCTTACCCAAATCCTTTTTCTCCAAATATCTTCTCCTCAAGGCTGCTGTTCTGGAAACTTATCTACGACTTTCGGCTTCTTCTCCTCCCCCTATTTCTACTACCCCTATTGTTCGACTTCATTCTCTCCTTCGCACTGCCCCCAAGGCATCTCTTCTTTATAAATATCTTCACACACCCGAGTTACTCAGACCTAAATCCAAGGTTGAACTTCAGTGGGAAAATGACCTTGGGATAGATTGGCCGATACCCTTATGGGACAAAATTTGGACAAAATTGCGCAAAACCTCCAGAGCGGCTTCGCTGACACAATCCCTATTTTTTATTTACAACAGGTTACTTCATACTCCTTCTACACTACATAAGCGATTTCCTACTACCCCAGATAAGTGTTGGTCATGTGATGCTCCCAATGCTACTCTACCACACATGCTATTTCTCTGCAAACAGGTACACGATTTTTGGTTACAGGTGTGGGCCCAAATCAATGTTATTTTCCACACTAGCATCCCATTTTCTCTTACTCACCTTTTCCTGGGCAGTTTGTCCACTAGTTGGAGTAATGTAGATACTTCTGCTCGCATTGTTGATTTGCTATTGGCTGTCGCTTTTCAACAGATTACTGTCAATTGGAAAAATGCATCTAATATTTCTTTCAAAGCGTGGTGGTATAATGTCTGTTACAACCATAGACTTGACAATGCATTTGTCTTCCCTGTTCAATTGGCAGCTAAACGTGCAGACTTGTGGCTCCCCATTACTTTATATCTAGATAATTGTGCTGCTCGCTCTTCCCTGCCATCGCCTGCCCAACAAGAAGTTCCCAAGCCCCCATGATATCCTCTTCACGTTCTGCATATTTTACCATGCCGTTTCATTTTTATGCTCTTTGCAATTTATTGTTTGATCAGGATTGATACAATTTCTTTATTTCTTTTCAATGCCCATGTTCATTGTTTTTGTATGCAATTTCTCTTATATGTTTCATTTGCAATCCTACCCCCCTCCCCTTTTCCTACCCCTTTTATCTCCCCCTATCTCCCCAATTTACATCTTGTATTGCATTTACCTGTTCATTGTTTAATAAAACTCTTTTGAACTTAAAAAAAAAGAAGGCCAAAAAACAGCAGCAGGCACTTCCAAAGAACTCTGAGGAGCTGGGGGTTGAAGTCTGTTGTCCCTGAAACTTCAGCAGGAGGCAAGCTCTGTTCCAAGCCCTTGGAGATCCTTACAAGTTGAAATAAGCACACAAAGTCTCTTCTCCTTCCTTTGGCAGTCAGGCAAACCACTGCAGGCCAATCCCCCAAGCAGCACTTCAGCTTAGGGGTAGTCTCTCCTCAGTTTCTTCAGGTTCCGCTCCTCAGTAAAGGTTCCTTCTTGTTCCAAAAGTGATCTAATTTCTTGGGATCAGGGTCCCAATATTTAAACCCCAAAATCCTTTGTCCTCTGAGGGCAGAGGGGCCTTTGCCCAGTCCAAACCAGTTCTGGAGCACTCTGTTGACATGACTCCTTCTTTCCTTTCACAGTGCAGGGCAGAAACATCAGACGCCCCACAGGAGGTGGAGCCAGCATTGTGGAGGGAAAGCACAGCCCTGGAGCACTTTGTTGACATGATTCTTTCTCTTCTTTCACAGTGCAGGGCAGAAACATCAGACGCACCACAGGGGGTGGAGCCAGCACTGTGGGGGGCAGACACAGTCCTATTCAGGTCCCAGGTGCAACTCCTCCCTCCCATCTAGATGCAGATCTCTCTATTCACCACTGGGCGGACTCACCCTGTCTCCTGGAATTCCCCAGCCCTCTCACTCAAACTCCAGACAAGGAATACACAACCTAGCAGAGGCAGGCTTGAAAGGTTAGGCAAGAAAATACCTACTTTCTAAAAGTGGTATTTTCAAACACAGAATGTTAAAACCACCTTCACTAAAAGGTGTATTTTATCATTCTGAGTTCAGGCATACTAAACTCGAATTTCTCCCATGTTCTCTGAGTCAGTTAAGATTATAAACATGTAATAATCTGCAGCCCATTCTGGCCTATGGAGAACAGGTAGCCTTGCAATAGTGAAAACGAAAATGGCTGTAATTCACTATTAGGACATGTCACACATACCAGGGCATGTCCTACCTTATACTTACAATGCAACCTGCCCTTGGGCCTACCATAGGGGTGTCTGATATTAAGAAAAGGGAAGGTTTAGGGACTGGCAAGTGGGTGCACTTGCCCAGTCAGCATGACAGTACCAGACTGCACACAGGCTCTGCAATGGCAGACCTTAGACGCATTTTACAAGGCTGCTTCTGTGGGTGGCACAACCATTGCTGCAAACCCACTAGCAGCATTTGGATTTACACGCCCTGGGCACACTCAGTGCACTGTGCTAGGGTCAGACAAGTAACCCAAATCAGTCAATAATGGAATCACCAATTCATACATCAAGTCCACCAATAGGCATTTACCAAGAGATCACTGCAACTGCAGAGAAGATGTGGCGGGACTGCAAGAGTTGCCGACCTTGGAGCTGGGTAACCAGGTTCGAGTTTCGGCGTTGGCTCAACATCCTTTGATTCTGGGCAAATCCCTTAATCTCCCCGTGCCTAACAAAAATGAATGTGTCCTTGTGTAATGTAACTGGTGCTCATGTAAAGCGCTCTAATAACTTCGGGTCTAGTTTGTGTTATATAAAACAACAACTTTTTTCAAAAGTGTTTTTAAAAACTGGACAACACTGTGAGGAACAGCACTGCAAAGAGAGCACCTAGAGGAGACAGCACAAATAAGATGAAATAGCATCACAAACAATTTGCTGTAAAGAGACTAGGCCAAGAGAATAAGACCCCTACCAAGAGACCGTCACGACGAGGATGCTCTAATGAGGATGATGTATTAGGGAAAGAGTGTAGTGTAGGGGTCTACAAAGAGATCGTTTGAAAGAAAGCAATGCAAAGAGATCGTCCTTTGAGAGACAGAGCATAGGATAAACCTCTTATACTTCTGCAAAGAGACTATCCTGCGATGGAGATCCCTGTGAACAGATTGACCACTCCCAGCAGAAGAAAGCGCAGACGTATGAGCAAATAAGAGACATCAGCAGAGACAATTTTAACAGGAAGAGAAGATAGGCAAGACCTCTACACAGTAACTAATGCAAAAATACTGCTCCAAAGACTGCTTCCTAGCAGGGAGAAGAATGCAAAGAGACAGTCCTTAGGAGGACAGATCATAGAGAAGACCGCTATCAAGAAACCACCATCAGGAGACCAACCTCAGATGGCAATGTTGCAGTAGAGACATCTGCAAAGACAGTGGCACTGATGCAAAGAGATTGTCCTGAGTGAGTTGACCGCTGTCAGGTGACCGCTGTGAGGTGTAGTGAGCACAGGACAGGACTATGTAGAGTTACCATTGCTAAGAGACCACAACAAGACAACTCTGCAAAGAGACATCTGCATGGACACCCCTCTAAAGATACCAGTGTTAGGTGAAGAGAGCACAGGAGAGAGTGGGAAGAAAGAATGGAGCAGGGAGAGAGATATAGGGGTGGAGATGGGAACAGGGAAGTGTCGGAGACAAGATAAGAAGAAACAATGGCAGAAAGGATGGGGAGAAGGGAAAGTAAGGGAGAGAAAGAAGGAAAAGGCGGAAAATGAGAAAGCAGCGAAGAAGGATTGTGAGGGAGTTACATCAGCACAAGAAACAAGAGGTGGTGAGGGGAAAATGGAATGAGACGGGATAGGAGCGAAAGAAGGAAGAGGAGACACGGTGTGGAGATGTTGGAGAGACAGAAAAAAGACACCAATGAGAAGAAGGGGTGAGGCGGGCGAAGGGAGGGATAGAAGCTGGAAGGAGAGCACCTGGGGAAGGGTACTTTATGTTGGAAGAAAAGAAATGAGTGATGGAGAGGTGGAGAAGAGAGTGTGAGGGGCTTAGATAAAGAAAGTGGAGAGGAGGGTAGGAAGGGAAACTGGGGTAAGGAACAGCCGACGGAGGAGAAAGAACCATCAGGGGTAGAGGAAGAGGAACGAGAGGGATGAAAGTGCAACAAGGTAGCCGGGGAGCAGCATCGCTAGGCAGAAGGGATTAGGGGAGATGCGCTCCAGTGATGGAGGGAGCACAGACAGCTGTGAATGTCAGAGCCGCAGATACAGGCCCGGTATCTCCGCCACCATCAGGCGACATCAAAGGCCCAGGTATCCTTCTAGTCGAACGTGGAACTCGTGGGCATGAGATGAAGCTTAGAGACCCGTGACAGGGCGGAGAGATGGAGGGGGAGTGGCGGGAAGTGACAGCCATGGAGAGACAGAGGCCGACAGAAGCAAAGATACCCAGGTAGGGGCCCCACACTAAAAGAACTAAGAGACAGAGGCAGGCGGAGACAGGAAGGTTGTAACAGAGGAAGACAGAGTCAGAGAGTGACAAACACGCAGAAACGTTGGCAAAGATAGACAGAGCGGTAAGAGATGATTTGCAGAGAGATGGCGGCAGACAGAGGCAAAGAAAGAGCCAGACAAAGGCCGACAGAGATATGAAGAGTCAGACAAATGCAACAGAGACAGAAACTAACAAACATCCATAGAAAGACCCCCAACAGCAACAGACAGTGGCAGGAACAGAGGCCGACAGAGATAGGCAGAGAGCGCCAGGCAGTGGCTAGAGAGGGATACAGAAACATAGACAGAGACACTAAGTAACAGATTTGCAGATACAGAGTTGACAGAGACCTACAGAGTCAGAGAAAGAAAGAGACAGGCAGGGGCACAGAGGCAGAATTAGAAAGAGGTAGACAACAAGCCGACTCCGAGACTGCTGATGCCGTGCAGGGTCCCCGGCAGCTTCCAAGAGGATCTGGAGCCGACGGGGGGGAGGGAGGGAAAGTGAAAGTGTGCCATGCATGTGCTCTGTTGAAACGCCGCGTGCACATCTCCTTTCCTGTCTGACGTGTGCACGTCTCCTGATGATCGGGAGCCGACGGGGGGAGGGAGGAAAAGTGAAAGTGCACCATGCGCGCGCTGTGTTAAAACGCCAGCCCTATGCGAGGACAGGAGATGTGCACGCGTACGGAGTGCACATCTCCTGTCCGTACAAGTGCACATCTCCTGTCTCCCTTCCGACGAAAAACCGACAACAATAGATCTCGCCAAGGCGAGAAGCGCATGTGCTGTATCGCTAGGCGAGACCTAAAAATACCAATAAAAGGGTGCAAATGTGAACTCCTGTCCTTGATGCAAAGTGTTCTCAATTTAATCAGAGCACGGAAAGCAATTAGCAGCTTTGACCCACCGATTTCCCTCCATGGCTGGATAAAAGGTGAAGTAGCGAGGCCCTTGAAATGATGTAAAGCAGAAGCAAATTGTTCCTATTATCTATCTTAAAAAAAGAGAATTTGTAAGAGTGAGGGAATGGAGTGGCAGGCGGAGCGGAGACAATGCGCTGTGGTAGACAAGGAAGTCCCTTGCATCTTGATGGGAGCGAAGGGGAAAAGCTTTGGCCAGCCAACTCTTGCTGCCTCCATTTTAGTCCAAATTGGGCTGTTAGGTTGTTTAGGACGTCACATGATGGAGTGGGTCCAATTTAAATTTGGGCTATGTGTGGAGACAGCTGCAGTAAATTTTCTCCACCAGCTCTCTAACCTCTCCTTCCCCACCCACCCTTCAGACTTTCCTCTCCGGATTGCAATGAGCGTTAGCGGTACTTTTACCTGACAGGTTGGCTGGAGAAGCTCGGAGCTGTCAGAGACTTGCAAAATTAAGTATAATCCGCCGCTCTGCCTCTCCTCTCTTCTCCGCATCTTTTCTCCTGTTCTCACTCATTTAATGAGCTCTACAGAATATTTCCCTCCGTCTCGCTGAAGAGCGTAAGCACCGTGCCTCGCTAGTACAGTCAACAGGACCTGCTCCTAGCTGTCAGCGACTCTGCATGCGCCATCCAACTCACTTGCAGGTGCCTTACTGCGGACCTTGGCTCGGGGTGGGGGTTGAACAAGAGCAGTGGAGGACATAGGTAGCAAAAAATACTTCACCAAAGGCTAGAATGTTATTTAACACCAGGAAAGGTGTTAAATAACATGAAGGGCATGTACAGAATATGGAACCTGTATAGGATTTGCCATGTAATATTATGCTACATAAATGACTGAACCAGGATGTTATTTAGTAAACTGGTGGATTTACAAGGATCAGCTAAGCTCGTAGTTGTTTTCAGTGTGACATGTGTTGAGGGTGGGATGGTTCCAAAGGGGCGCACCCATGATGTAGAACACGTGTCTTACTTTCAGAATTTTATGTTAAGAAAGAGGGTGTCCTGACAGCAGATAGCACCGTGAATAATGGCAAGAACCTTGAATAAACTTGTTTTGATAAATAACAGCTTGAGAAGAGTTTTGATATTGTTTTGCCGGTTTGGGATAGCTAGTTGCCAGGCTGTCATGTTTTGACGTAATTTGTGGTCTTACCGAGCTAAAGGCAATACAAACAACTGCATTTATTGAACAGAAGGTTCTGAAGCTGGTCAGATATTCAAAGGGTATGTGATTCAGGAATCAATCGAGAATTGTTAGCAATCACCAGCACCCCCTCCCCCCCGCGGCCATTGGAAAGACAGGGCAGAAAAGACAGGAACCACCACGGGCCGCAAAGTGTGTAGTTATGTCACGGGCAATGCTAAAACAGCACAATCCCATGTACCAAGCACAGAAAAAGGTGCGGTCCAGTAATGGAAGCTTTACCAGTTTGCAAACCACTCAAAAACAGATCTGCGAAAACTAAAGTAGCATGACACAATGTATGAATCTCACAGAAAAGCTGAGTTCCTAAAATAAGCACAGCAGAGGGCACCATTGCACCTCTGCCTAAGTTGGCATCAGTTACACCTCGGCCAACCTAGAGTGGGTCATCCCATATCATGAGGGGACCCCCCCAAGGGCAGTCCTGATGGGCCCCAGGGGGGTGGTAGACTGTAGGTCAAGTAGGCACTTTTAGATGTTCCCTGCCCGGGTAGAGAGGAATACACAATGGGATTTCCCCTGCCGTAGAGATAGGCTGTCCCCATGGATACTCCTGAGGAGTGACCAAATCTCCGGAGTTGACTCAGGGCCATCTGCAGATTATCACTGTCAAAGCCGTGGGGAAGTGCATGTGCCTGCCTATACCAGTTCGGAGGAGGAACAGTGCAGACTGGGATGTGAGCTCCGTCCCTAATGCTGTTTTGGATATGTGTGCCGCTTGCCATCGCAGGCTGGAGGATGCGCTGGGTACCTCTGGCACGTTAGATGGAAGCCAGGCCTGCCATCGTGGGCTGATGATCTTATACCTTCATCCCCAGTGTTCTAACCTCTGAGTCAGGCCTGCTGGTGCAGCTCTGTGTCTGCGTGATTGCATCCATGGTGCTAGCATCAAGGTGCCTGGTTCGCCGTCGCTGGGTGGGAGTGCACAACTGTACCCGTAAGGGGGTCCACCTATGTCCTGCTGGGCAGAGCAGGGTGGTGTGTTCCCACTGGCATCGAAGGTGCTAGGGTGTGGGTAAGCCATGAGCCCAGCCTGTCCATGCCGCGTGAAAGTGTGCGCACCCTTCCTATCTATGTTGGGAAATTATTCTGATTCCATGTTCTGAAACAATATGTCATTGCAGACCAGTGGTGGTGAACTGGTATCTTTTGTGGGTAAACTCATGAGTAGCTTGCCAGTGTAGGCCACTGTGAGTCCGCACCCGCACCTATAGCTCCCGCACCTATAGCTCCCGTAATTGCATGTGCCACCTGCCAAAGCAGATTAGTGCATGCGCACTGACACACATATTGGTTAAACCCATGTCCTGTGTGCTGTGCAGACTCGGGCGGTGCGCACTAGCACCACTGATGCTGGGAACTATGTGCCCCTCCTGCCATCGCAGGTCGGGGTACGCAATAGCGCATGTGCGCCCAGATAGTGAGGAATACCTATGTGTGTTTTCACTACCTATGAGGGCTGCTCTGCCCACAAGTTAATATGGAGAAGTAGTTGACAATACTTCACACTGCAACAGTGGATTGCAGTGGAGCAGCCACATGATGTTTCATATCAATGGATTTGCAGTGCCAAACCCTTTCCATTGGTAAAGAGGGTTTTGGCATAACTCACTTAGAAATGCCACTGAAAGAATATGGATATTTCTATGCTCCAAGAGTCTCAAGGGCCATGGTGTCTGGCTCCAATGGACACCAGGGGACGGGGGAGCACATCTGTGCATTCCCCAATTGACATCCATAAATCATGGGCATGCCATGGGAATGGTAGACCTCTGCCATTTGAGGGCCGAATGGGATAGATTGAAGATAGAGGTTGTGACACTTAGCCTCTAGGGACCGGATCATGGCCCCACTAAAGATTAAGATCTGCATTCTAAGGCCCCATGGCAGACAGGATAGAATTTAGGGGAGACATCCGGGTTCAAAGAGAAAATCCTTTAGCAAGGGTGGAATACGCTTGTGGGAACGTGGGCTCGGAGAACCCTGACTGCTTGGTGCACATTGTCAAGACTCTATTGTGTGCATGGATGATAACTGTCCAACTAGAGACTGGCCTGGGCCGAGGACCTGCTGAAGTGTGGTGCCCTGAAATGTGCTCTCCAAGGGGCCGATGGCAGGCCTCCCATTCTCCTGGAGATCACAAGGACATCAAACATCACCCCCAAGTGACTTACACCATCTACCTGTGACATATGGAGAGCAGTGCCCTCTCAAGTGCCCACCTCAGCTACTAAATATCACCTGGTAACATGGTATGAGTGTAAACCTAAGACTTTTGTCTGGAGATCGGATTGCCTAGTGCGGAGCCTCAGAAATCTTGCCCATATCTGAGGCGTGTGGTTCCCATACGGCGGGGACCGCGACACTCAGAAGCATCTAGTGGTGGTGAGCGGAATCACTGGTTGCGGGACCCCACGTGTCCCATTTTGTCAATCGTGCCTCACTTCTCGCGTGCGACACAACAACTGCATTATCATTGCATGTGGTGTTTGATTTACAGGGTGCGACCCTCGGAGGTGGGGGTGTACCTGGAGTATTGCCTCTTTCTGCCTCATGTGGCTCTGCTGAATGTGTGACCAACCTGGTCTGGTGCAACCTGTATCATTATGCACTGGACGTTGTGCCTCATTTCCAGAGAGGTACAGAACTGCAACTCTTTGCTGTGTATGTGACCGCAATTGCCTGATGCAACCCAACTTGACATGCACTGGTCATTGTGCCTCCTTACCAGGGAGGTGTGGAATTTGCAACTCATTTGGTTGAAATCTGAAGTGCCTGGTGCGACTCATCCCTACGCACACCAGTAGCTGTGCCCGGATCGCCTGGGCACGACTCAGATCATCGTGTACCAATTGGGGCACCTTATGCTAGTAAGAGGCTCCCCTGTGTTACTCCTCACTCATCGGTTGTTCTCTTGTTGACCCTCATCGCAGTGGACCAACTGCCCCCTCCACACCTGGCCTCTCCCAAAGACATCTTGGTGCAAGGTAGTAGTGAGAGGGATTGATTGAGTTGAAGAAACGCTTCGAAGAGAGTTCAGAAGTGGGTCAAGAGACTGTGACTCCTTTGTGTTTTGAGACCTGCGGGTGAACTTCCCAAGTGACTGCTCACCCCTCTCTTGTTTATGTCTACCTCATAATTAAAACTTTTACATATTCTCACCTGCTTCCCGAGGACCCAGACTAAGTGTGACTTTGGCCACGTGCGGCCCAGTGTCCGGGGGGCAGGGCTGGATATTTTCCAACCGAGGGTATAGGACAGTAGGGGTGAACTTGAGGGTGGAGGGAGGCTTGGGTCACAGAGTCTGCAGAGGGTGAACCATTTACCTGCTGGGTACCAGTGGTACCGCATTAGGGTGCCGAGTGCGTATGTGTGTGTACACCTGTCAGACTACATAGTGGTGCGGAGTGAGTGGGAGTGATCGTGTGCAGACCGCCCGTGATTCACGGCACTGGCCGGCTGTGCTGCATTATACGTTGATTGGTGCTAAAAGCACAATACCTTTTGACACTGGGCTTCTCCCACATGGCTTTGATCGACGGTGCTGCTTAAGCGTGTTCTACATTATGTGTATGTACATTATTTTGATATTGTGCTCTCTCTCTGTCAAATGGGGGGAATAGATTAGGAACTGTGCACAGTCTGCATACTAGTGAAATCATAACAATACAAGTGGGCCGAGTACTTCTAGTATTATTTTATGTTTTATGTGCAAAAGTATATGATGATCATGTTATAATGACTGAATATGTGTGTTGAATGTCACAAAAGAGACTTCACACCGGATGTATGGTAGCTTGTCTGATGCACTGAGTTGATCACTGCTAGTAATTTTACATAAAGCAACCACTAAAGTAATCTTGTCTGATGTGGTCACTATAACAACACTGAAAATAATAGTAGCTCACAATGATTTTCATTGAATATAAGTAGCTCTTATTACCCCTGATGCAGGTAGAGTTACTCTGATGGATATGACAAGGAAGAGTACAGGAGGTAAAGGCTCAACAGGCAAGTGATATTAGGTGTCATTGGTGAGCATCAGGCAATGCTAGGCAGACAAACACAACACAGGCAATTAAAACCCATGGCGCAGATCGTGTGCATACTACTAGACATTCTTGCGGTTGGAAGCTACCAATTTATTGTCACTATGACTGTGGATTGCAGCCTATCCAAAGGTGTGCTATGAATTTTGTTAAACACGTTCCTAGATGCAATGCTGGAATAAAATTAGACATTGCCTTTTCAAATGCAGCAGTAGAAATGCAGGATAGATAGCTATAATCTTATGGGTGCACATTTCCCTAATGCCATAGGCTGTGTGGTTTGGACCCACAAACTGATAAACCCTTCCTCTACACTGAGGACATTTGCTGGTACAGGAAGAGCCAGCTCTCATTTAACATCCAACTGGACTCCTACATGTTCTGCCATTCAGCCTTATGTCACCTGCTTGCAATAGTGGACCTACCTGGTTTCTAAGTAGATCAAGATCACAGTCCCATCATAAATAAAGACCAATTATGCACAACACTTCTATGTTGTATTCCACATTTGGGACATAGGGCCATATGTAGGAAGCCTAATACCGGTCGGTAACGGCCGATTTTCGGTAAATATCCCGTTACCGACCGGTATTTAGGCTTATGCTATGTAGGGGGCACATTTCAGGATTCGGTAATTTACCGAATCGGTAAAATTACCGATTCAGTAATTTTACCGATTCGGTAAATACCGACTCCTGAAATGATATGTAGGTGACACTCAAATGAGTGATGTGAAGGGAAAATAATTCGGTATTTAGCACCAAATATATGTTGGTGCTAAATACCGAATACATTGCAAAAAGCAATATTTTGCTGGACTAAGAGTGCCATGTGGCAGACATACATGCCCTTAGGGCATGTATGTGCGCACACATGTGCACACATGCAGGAATCAGGGGTGCAACAGGGTGTCACTGTGACACCCTGCCACCCTTGATTGTTCTCCCCCATTACCGATTCGGGGGCATATTTATAATAACTGACGCATCCCTGCATATCAGCAGGGATGCGCCAGTTATTTTGCGCCCCAGCTCCACCATCATGGATGCGCCGCATTTATAATACGGCGCACCATGGGGCAAAAACGGCACAGATACGTCACGCATCTGTGCCGTAAAAGTGGCTCATTGCTGGAGTTGCGTCGCAAGCGCGACGCAGCTCCAGCAATGCTCTGGGGGGCCCATCTGCACAATGCTGCGTCAATCCTTACGCCTGCTTCAAGCAGGCGCAGGGTTTTGACGCAGCATGGGCTCAAAAGTGACTGAGTGAAATCTTGTAGATTTCACTCAGCCACTTTTAGGAGGCGTTCCTGCGCCGGAACGCCCCCACCTGCCCTGGAACGCCTACATGTGGCGCAGGGCTTTACAACGTGACGCATCTCCCAGATGCGTCACGTTGTAAATACCCCGCACCATGGCACAGGATTTGCGCCGCTGCTGCGTCACAAAAGTGACGCAACGGCGGCGTAAATGAGGCGCAAGTCAAACATAAATCTGCCCCTCGGTATTTACTGATTCGGTAATGGTAACTGGCTTCCCATTGATTCCTATGGGCCTCCTGGCCCATAGGAATCAATGGGGAGGTATGCATCATTACCGAATCGGTAAATACCGATTCTAAATTACCGACCCATTCCGAATCGGTAAATATTACCGATAGATTACCTACATATCATTTACCGATTCATAAATACCGAATCGGTAAAATTCGGTATTTATGAATCGGTAAATGTTAGGCTACCTACATATGGCCCATAGTGACTATTTGATAATGACATCCTCCATGAACATGTATCTCAGACAGAGGGTCAAAAGGAAGTGTATAGTACAGAACAGAAGATAGTACTGAGCTAACCTATACTACTTCCAGGGTAATAAGAAACTCACACTAAGTATAAGGTAGAAATAAAAACTAAGAGATGGGGAGAAAGAAATGTGTGAAGGTGGGCATAACCAATGTATGGACAAAAAACCTCACTCACCCGAGGGTGACATGCTTCATCATTGGGTTCCTCCAACACACTGAGACCGCAAGGTATCCCGTGTGGGCTACGACTTCCCCACAGGGAAGGAGCGGGAGTGTTCTTAAGAAGAGCATGTACATGTAATTACACCTCTCAGAAGTAAAGTGAGGTGTAGAGTGCATAGGAATGTAGTGTGTGAATTAAAACTACCTCAGTAGAGACAACCAATATGTAGTGGCTTGTTCTGCCTCGCGCTGCTAGAGCGCGAGGCGTACATTCAGCGTCTCGCGCTGCCCGCGATGACGCGGTGTTTAATGACAGTTACGACAGTTGGTGACAACGATTATTGTGCAGCCACAGGCAAGCCGCCGGCCCGTGGGAGTTCGTGGAATAAAGTCTTGTTGTTTTACACCCTTGACTCCGTTTGATCACTACAAGACTAAGTGGCGACGAGTACGACTCCCACAGAACCCACAGGAGAATCTGGTCAATGGTACCTGATGTTTCGGACGCCCTGCGCACCCCTCACGTGACGGTCGGTGTTGGTCCACTGCCTCAGCCTTGCACGGAGATGTGACCGTCTGTTTCCTGTTTTCTCCGGGTGATTGATTCGAATAGCCTGAGGTGAGGAAACGTATGACGACAGGCGTTTGGCGCGCAGACTCCGCTGCTTCTGCCTTCTGACACTTTATCTTCCCCGCCCAGCTCTTAAAGCGGCAGCCTCCTTTATGTCACTTTCAGTGCTGCGCAAAGTTTATCATCATATTGTGCAGGAAAAGTGGACTGGTGTGTTCTGAGCAGTATCATCAAGTGGGAAGAAAATACGCATTAAGGCAAAAAAAGGGTTACTCACTCTGCATTTGGCAAATAGGACATGACGTGGGCACGATCTTAAGAGATAAAAGGGTTAAACACATAAATCCTCTCGCAGTCTCCCTTGTTGGAGTTATAGAGGCTGTTTCATACGTTGTGGCTCATCTAGAACACTGGCTTTGATGCAATTTCGTACACTCTGAGGATTGCCACTATTAACCACTTATAAGTAGGAATAATAAATATATATATTTCCTCATTCGCATATTTGAAGAAAATTTTACATGATGCAGTCTATTCTTCCTCCACCTCCTTTCCTGGACACACCTGGCGAACCTCCTGTGCCTTGGAGGAAGTGGTTCGACGCGTTTGAAAATTACCTGGGTGCAATAGGAGCACATAGGTTCAGGGCAGAAAGGAAAAAGTTTTTATTACTCCATTCTCTGGGGTTTGAAGGGAGAGAAACCCTTAAACATTTACCTGATGTAGTGGTGGAAGAAGACGAAGAAACGGATGAATACAAAGACACAGTGAAGAAATTAAAAGCCAGATTTGATAAGCAACCCAGTGTGGTGGTGTCTAGGCACAAATTTTTTAAAAGAGTGCAGAAAACCGAGGAAGATGTAGACACATACATTACTGCTTTGAGGAAGTTGGTGGCAGAATGTGATTTTGAAAATTTCAGTGAACAATTGATTCGTGACCAGTTCATAGGAAAATGTCTGGACAAAACCATAAGACAAAAGCTTTTATCTTTGGAAAATCCCTCCCTGGATGAATCTATTCGCATAGCGAAAAGTATTGAAACGTCACAATCTTCCATAAAGGAACTGGAAAGTAAAAGTGTTGAAGTTGTTACCCCTGTCCGTTTTAAAAAGTATGAGAAAAAAAAAGATTATCAGCCAAATAATTTTTTCAAAAGGACTGATATCTGTTACAGATGTGGATATCCCTCCCATGTGAAAAGTGGTAGACCGTGTCCTGCGAGAAATGCAACCTGTCGCAAATGTGGGAAATTGGGACATTTTGACAAAGTATGCCAAAGCAAAAAATATAAGAAAGAACAGGTAGCATGTGCCATGGATGCAAGTGGTAGTGACAGTGACGACACCCTTTGTGAACTTAAGGACATGGTTGTGGTTGTCAGTGAAGGGAACATAAGAAGTGGTAACCCTGATGACTGTATAGATCCCTATGCCATCATTGGAGTAGGTGAAGAAAGTTTGAGACTGCTTGTAGACTCTGGTGCAAGGATCACAATGATCAGTGAATCTTTGTTCAGGAAAAAATGGGGTAACAGACCTCTGCAACCGCCTGACCGTGAGCCTGTATCCTATGAAGGGAGAAGTATAGAACTGATGGGGTACTTTGAGGACATCTTGATTTTCAAGAACAGACACATTTATGGAAAAGTATACGTCGCTGTCAATGGATTAGACATATTAGGATGGTTCCACCAAGGTTTGTTCAGTATGATGCTGTGCCTTGGAGCAAAGGAACAGATTCTGGTTGTTCGGGACCAAACACAGGTTGAGGAACTACTCAATAAATATCCCAGAGTGTTTTCAGGCGAATTGGGGAAAATCAAAGGATTCAAACACAAGATCAAGATAAAGAGTGATGCGGAACCGGTAAAACACAAAATAAGGAGTATCCCTTTCAGCATCAGAGAAGACTTGGAGAAAGAACTTTTGTCCATGCAAAAAAGAGGGGTTATTGAACCCATAGAGTCGTCTGATTGGTCTTCAGCATTGGTCGTGGCAAGGAAGAAAAATAATGATCTCAGAATCTGAATTGATTTGCGCAATCTAAACAAGGTCATCTGGGTGGATTCGCATCCTCTACCGAACATATCTGAAATGCTGGGTGTAGTCGAAGGTCCCAAGGTCTTCACCAAACTAGATTTGGCCTCGGCATATCACCAAATTGAACTGGACAAGGATTCACGCCATTTCACTGCGTTCAACTCCCCTGCAGGTTTGTTCCAATTTTGTCGAATGCCTTTCGGTTTGGCCTCAGCAGCCTCTGTCTTTCAGAGAGTTATGGTCAATTTACTGAAGGGAATAAAGAACGTGGCCATATTACAGGATGACATTCTGCTGTTCGCAAAAGACCAACAAGAACACGACATTGTACTGAACAAGATCCTGTCTATATTCCAGGAACATGGGGTGGTCCTAAAAAGGGACAAGTGTGAATTCTCTAAAGACAAGATGGATTATCTGGGTCACACGATATCAAGTGAAGGAGTCACGCCCAAACCGAGTTTGGTTCAAGCCATTGTTGATGCCTCCGCCCCCAAAGACAAAGCAGGAGTCAAATCACTGTTAGGTCTCACAGAATTTTATGCCCGCTTTATTCAAGACTATGCTACAAAGATTCGTCCCATTTCCAAGCTGCTCCAAGACCGAAGTGAATTTGTGTGGGATGATGAATGCAAAGCTGCCTTCGATTGGATCAAGGAACAACTTAGCACGGTCAAGGCCTTGAAGCCATTCGTACAAGGGGTCCAGTGTACTTTGACTGTTGATGCTAGCAGTTATGGACTGGGCGCTGTTTTGACACAGATTGTTGACAAAAAGGAACACACTGTAGGGTTTGCATCCAGAGTACTAAGAGAAGCAGAGACTCACTATTCGGTCATTGAGAAGGAGCTTCTAGCGTGTTGGTGGGGCATTGAAAAATTTAAAAATTATTTGTGGGGACAAAAATTTATTCTTCAAACGGACCACAAACCATTAGTTGCGATTTTGGGGTGCACCAACAGCCGCGGGGCCACTCCCCGCATCGCACGCCTAGCTTCCAAACTCTTACAATACAACTTTGATATTGTACATATTGCTGGGGGAAAAAATGTAAGAGCGGATGCACTGTCACGTTTACCTGCTAATACCAGTCAGGACATACAAGGCATTGATGAATGTTGTTTTGATGATAAGGAGGATTATATTATAGCAAGTGTTGAACTTAGTAACGTTTGTACTATTGATCAGCAAAAATGGAGGGAGGCGGTGGCTGGGGATGAAGTTTCAAAAAACCTGATGAAATATATTTCCCAAGGGTGGCCCAGGGAAAGGAATGTGGATGTTAAGTTACAACCCTATGTCAAGGTGTGTGATGAACTTTCGATTGAGGATGGTCTAGTTTTCAGGTTAGAAAAACTTGTTCCACCGGTGGACATCAGATCCACTCTTCTCACCAAAGCACATGAGGGGCACCTAGGTGCCACATTAACCAAGCGTAGAGTAAGAGAGTACTTTTGGTGGCCCAAAATGGATAGAGATATTGAGGAAATGGTGCAAGAGTGCACCGTTTGTTCGTCAAGTGACAAAAGTCTTCACACTAGTAGCCCCCCTCTTACTCCTATTCCCCTCCCGGGTGGACCGTGGGAAAAACTTGGCATAGATGTTCTAGGACCCTTTCACAGCCTTCCCCAACAGTGCAGATTTGCCATTGTCATGGTGGACTATTACACAAAGTGGCCCGAGGCCAAGTTTGTCTCTAAGGTCGATTCCCAAGAAATCATCGACTTCTTAAGGGAAACATTTATGAGAGAAGGGTTCCCCCAAACTTTAATCTCAGACAACGGGGTACAATTTGTATCATCTGAAGTACAAGAGTTTCTTAGAGAATCTGCCATCACTCATCACCGAAGTTCTCTCTATCATCCTCAAACCAACGGCTTGGTAGAGAGACTTAATAGAGTCATAGGTGATTGTGTCAAGTGGGCTCTCGCCCACCACAAAGCTGTTCCCCAAAGTGTCAGGACAATGTTGTGGTTTTATAGAACCACTCCTCATTCTTCCACTGGGGTGTCCCCCTTTGAACTACTGAGAGGTAGGAAACCATGTACCGAGTTTAGACCGGCTTGGATGTCTAAATGGAATAAATCCAATTCTACTCCCCAAGAAATGGATGAGAAAGTGAGGTCCAAGTCTGCGGAGGTCCAGGTCAAACAAAAAGAGTACTTTGATGAAAGGAAGCGTGTTAAGATCAGAGAATTTGCTGTGGGAGACAGGATCAGAATTAAGAAACCAGGCTTTGTAAGAAAAGGAGAAGCTAAGTATGGGGAAATTGTGGTGGTGGATAAAGTGTGTGGTAATGCGGTTCGAGTCAATGGAAAAGACTGGTGGAATAGTAACAAGGTGGCGAAAGTTAAAAATGTGCTCAATGACGTCAAGTGTCCCATGTTGAGAAGTGAGGCCTCTCATAGGATCTCTCAAGGTAAACTTGATGTCCTGAACTCTTCTCCCAGCCACGCCGCTGTCAGGAGGAGTACCAGAACAGTTAATATTCCTGTTAGGTACCGTCAATGACTTTCTGTGTTTCTCTTTACCACTGTTGTGTTCCTCCTGCACTTTCTGTCTTTCTTTCTCTCTCACTCTCTCTCTTTCTCTCTCTCTCTCTCTCTCTCTCTCTCTCTCTCTCTCTCTTTCTCTCTCTCGTGGGCTTTTCTTTCTTTCTTTCTTCCCTGTCTCTTGCCCTCCCCTTCGCTGCTTTCTCTATCTCTCTGTTTTCCAAGAGAAGGAGATATGTATTGGCTTGTTCTGCCTCGCGCTGCTAGAGCGCGAGGCGTACATTCAGCGTCTCGCGCTGCCCGCGATGACGCGGTGTTTAATGACAGTTACGACAGTTGGTGACAACGATTATTGTGCAGCCACAGGCAAGCCGCCGGCCCGTGGGAGTTCGTGGAATAAAGTCTTGCTGTTTTACACCCTTGACTCCGTTTGATCACTACACAATATTTATTATAAAGTCCTACTGGATAGGTTTAAAAAGCAAGGTGAAACAGGGTTTTGGATGTTGTTGTGTCTTGATTCTTCCCTCTCCTTGTACCTATTCTCTCTTTCCCTACTGCTCAGCCAGGATGAGTGCTGGAATGTGTGATGAGGTCAAGGAATGCTTGGTTTCTTGGTTATGTGTGTAGTGCCAGTTGGATGTAGGCAGAGCAGCAGGGAGGCTGCTCCTGGTGGGGCTACTATTTACCATCTTACTTACCATTTATCTTCATTCTACTTACTTAGAACTGGATTTAATAAACTACGTTCTTGAAACCTACTACTTGGCTACATTAGGACTTCTTTTACCCAGTACAGATTGGCGACGATTTGAATTACGAAGCTGCGTGTGTTTGAACTACTTTTCAACTGCTGTGGAAACCTGAACTAACAACAGTAAAAACTGATAATGGACTGTACTATTGGAAACTACTTAAGACATTTCTGCTAAAGAAGCTTGAAACTTGGAGTTAAAGTACACCCTCACTAGCTCCACCAGTGTCATTTACTACCTTGACAGTCTGTTTGAGGCGTTTCACTTCCTTTACATCAAGGTATTTTATGAACATTTCTGTGCTGCTGCGAATTTTAATGTGCTGTGTGGCGCAAGGAGTCACTGAGTTATCATCTAAGCTCTGAAGTAAGATGTCTACTCTAAACTTCGGTGTGCCCATTGCGTATTCGGGGCGGCGGTGTTAGATGGAACCAACAACTGCGTGAGTTTTATTGAGGATTTTGGGAATTTGAAAGGAACTTGTTTTACACTTTGTTACAACATTTTGCTGGCTTCCTGCCATGTTACATCAAATTTGAATGCCCAATTGCATTGTGTACATTGTACAGAAGTGTGCAGTGTTTTTTTTCGGGCACTATGGACGTGGGAGCACTTTCTACATCTGTGCTTGGGAGGCACTTTGGAGGAGCCAGTTGCGGTATCTTGTGGCACACCGTTTGGGACAACAAAATACACTCTTTCCACCGTGTTACAGTGGTGAGTGACTCTTTAAAATCATTGGGGAAGTACGGGCCTCTTGCCGTTACTACACGCAGCTGTGAGGCCAACGGAATTGCAGGGGCACGCACACTTTACCAGTATTGCTGTGACGCGTGAAGCCTCCATGATGTTTTCAAGCTCTCCTGTGATGTCGCACCACTCCGCGGTGTTATGGGAGCACGCACCAGCCATGAGCCATCCGGCTCTCTTCATCCCTGCGTGCCGCCATTTTGGATGCCTGTTTCTCATTTTCACGCCGCTCCAAGTCAGAGTTGCAACTTCTAGTGGATTGGGATTTATTTTCACCTTGGTTATGTTGCTTGAGTTGCTGCATTCCTCGTTCTACGATGCTGGAGTGCACCATGTCTCGCCATTTGTTTTAGTTGTAGCCAAATATGGGTATTTGTACACCTTATCTGGGTTATCTTTCTGAGGTGAATAACGTGAGTACATTATGTGTCTACTATGTCTGTTTGTCATAATCTATGACACTTCAGTGGACATTCTCCAGTGATGTTTACCCCAGAGGATTCAAATTTTGGGCCATCGGTAATTTCTTTTATGCACCCCGGCCTCTACCTACTACCTCTGTTTTGATTCAGGTGAGATACCGCTCACCGGAGTCACATCTTTGTTACATGGAACTTTACATTTTACCTCTGTTAATGTTTCTTTCCACAGTTTTATACTGTTATTGTTGTATTTGGGTTTTACAAATTTTTACTGTGAAACCTTGTGAAAAGATTATTTACTTTTAGTTTACTTGTTTGATACTGCAGTGTGTACAGATTTAAGGGTCTTGTTCCCTCGTTCTGCTTTGTTTTGTGTGCTTGAATTGTGCTGCAAGTAGAGTTTACTATCCCCAAGTTTGGTTTTGCCTTATACTTTTGCCTTGTTAGGTGTACTGCGCAGTTTTTGCTCCATTCGGTTTACTGTGTACTGATGTTTTGCCTGAGACTTTCCTTGTCCTGTCAGGTGTACTGCTCTCTTTTGTGATTTACTGTTGAATGCTTTACGTACTTTTTTTTTGCCTGAGACTGTCCTTGTCTTATCAGGTGTACATCGCAGTTTGTTTTTTTGTGCTACAGGGGTGCTGTGTTATTGTTTACGGTATAGTACTTGCATTGCCCGTGATGTTAAGTCATGTCTGGTGCATAGTTTGCATGGGTGTTTGAGATGTCAGGTGTACAAATGAGTTATGTGTATTGCTGGTGACTGGAAGTCATGTCTGGTGCATAGTTTGCAGTGGTGCCGGAGCCGTCAGGTGTACAAATGAGTTATGTGTATTGCCGGTGACGTTAAGTCATGCCTGTTGCATAGTTTGCATGCAGTGCCTGAGATGTCAGGTGTACATAAATGTGTTACGTAGGTTGCCTTTATGCGGTAGATCATGTCACGCATGCAATATTACGTGTGGCGTACTTCCTTCTCTTCTCTTGTGAGAAAAGGGGATGGGTGAGAGTTCAAGGTTATTCTTTTCATGATTCAGTGTTGCTTCATAATTCTTTGTTTTATCAACTCATTTAATGTTTTATTGCATTTAGGACATTTTAAAGTGATGTCTATTATTTCATGATGCTGATATAGTAGTGACTTTTGTTTTCTTTTAACTTTCTGTGTTTCTAATTTGTTGAACTTACATTTAGCATTTTTGCATGTAATGTTCTGTGCTTTTATTGTTTATCTTGAACATGTTTATCTTTGTTCATGCAATTGCCTTTTGTTGGTGTAAGGAAAGGGGATATGTTGTGTCTTGATTCTTCCCTCTCCTTGTACCTATTGTCTCCTTCCCTACTGCTCAGCCAGGATGAGTGCTGGAATGTGTGATGAGGTCACGGAATGCTTGGTTATGTGTGGAGTGCCAGTTGGTGGATGCAGGCCAAGCAGCAGGGAGGCTGCTCCTGGTGGGGGTACTATTTACCATCTTACTTACCATCCATCTTCATTCTACTTACTTGTAACCGGATTTAATAAACTAAGTTCTTGAAACCTAGTACTTAGCTACATTTGGACTTCTTTTACCCAGTACAGATGTCTACTGTGTGGTCAACATGTTTCTGCCCTAGGTGACAAAGAGTTGTTTGGGGCATTCATCAGGACCATATATCTAGTTACTCTGCTAAGAAGGTGTATAAATAAAAAGCAGTAAACTGTTCAGGTAAATCTTCGAGACCAACCATACGCAATTGTCGTATTCAATTTGGAAGAACGCGAGATTCTGTAACAAACAAAAAAGGAAAACCTAAATCAATGTGATAACAATGTGCACCACCACCATATTTATACACAAGTGCTCCTCACCACCCTTGTACAAAAATAAAAAAGGGTATCTTACCCAATAGCACTGTATATCAGCTGACTCTACCAACTCCTAAGTCTCATCACACAGACAGTCTATTAAGGGACACCACAGTATCAAACACAAAACATATAAAATAGCAAGGCAACCAAAGCCATGTACAGGCGCAAGATAGCAAAAGATGCATTGAAACCACCCTTCTACACTCTGCTTCACTTACTTAGACAAGGGGTATGCCGTAAAGCACGGAGTCAATTGAAAGGTTAATCACACTTGTCTAATACGTGTGGCTTAGTAAAACAGAGGGTATCGTGGTAGAGAATCCAAAATATAAAGTGCTAGCTTCATAACCACATTGTGATCATAAGGACATCTTTTAAGTAAACCAGTACGGATGTTAGAAAAAGTTGTCGTACATATGAGAAGACATCTAATCTAATCTAATCCAATTGCTACTGGTTGGTCTCAAAGTTTTACCTGAACACTTTATTGCTTTTTATACAATACACATGTGCAAAACCACATATTAAAAACGTATTTATAACTTGTTCTCTATAATGACATGGATCAAAAGAGCAGTGTAAAAATAACAGCACAATTAAACTTATTGTACATGTCAAGGAACTATGGAAATGAGCTATATCCTTTTAGCCCTGCCTGCAAAGCGCTCTCACTTATTGGGCCTGTGACAGACTTCAGCACTTCTGTACCCTGGTTCCTTCTACATCCTGCTGCTCCACTACAGATGGAGGCTCTTCATTCTCCACTGCTCGCAGTTTAGCCCTGATGTTGGCCGAAGCCATCTACACATCCTTTAGTACTGATGTGACCTGAAGAAGCATCCACACTCATCAAAACTCAACATAAAGGTTGGTGGTACGTCTACATAGGATAAAGGTGAATGTGATCAATCCATGCCTATGACTAAAGGTGTGTAGCGGTTTCTTGTTGTCGATTTCACTGTTCCTCCAACTGTATCTGCACCTCAGTGACATGTCTGTAACACTTCATGAGAGATTATGAAAAGTATTGGACACATTGGTGTTGACATCACTATAGCGTGACGCAGGGATTATGCAACGACTGTGGGTAGTCAACCGTTCCTTTTATTGGTTCACTTGTAGATCAAAGGGGTACGCAAAGCAATGTGACAAAAACAGGAGAAAATGAAGGCTAGACTTCTGCTTCAGGGAATTCCTTCTTCTCCTTGACGTCTCTTTCAAAGGGGAGTAGCGCTTCGTAGGGAGGATCGTTGATACCCAAAATAAACAAGAGAATGCACGCTTGTTAGTGTAAGATACCAAAGCGTTGTAATGGGGAAGGGAGTGAAGGATGTGATACCCGTTCAGACACAGTGCAGGGTGTAGCGGAGGGGGGGACCATCACCGAGGGACAGGGAGAGCGCAAGCAGCACCCACAACCATTCCTGTGGAGCCGTATGAAGAATCCACCTCGCCTCCCATGGATGACACGTCCACCTGCCTCCAAGTTCCTAGGAGCCTTGCATATACCTGTGCAAGTCACGTCCCTCCGGGAACGTGGCGGGGCACCTTGTGGAGTCGGTGGCCTCCAGGCTTTCCTTCCCAGATTGCGACACCGTCTCTCGTATCTTCCAGCTTCTCTTCGGTTCGGCTTTGTTGGAAATGGCCCTTTTTGCAGGGTTATCCCCAAGCTTTTTGCTTCTTCCTCCTATTTTCTCCTGAGCTGTTTTTGTTGGTTTTAGGATTCTGGGCACTTTACCACTACTAATCAGTGCTAAAGTGCATATGCTCTCTGTGTAAATTGTGTTATGGATTGGTGTTTCCATGATTGGATATTTGATTTACTTGTTAGTCCCTAGTAAAGTGCACTGAGTGTGCCAGGGCCTGTAAATCAAATGCTACTATTGGGCCTGCAGCACTGATTGTGCCACCCATGTGTGTAGCCCTGAAAAGTTAAGTCAGACCTGCCATTGCAGAGTCTGAGCGCTGTTTGTAACTGCCATGTCGACTTGGCCAGTGCACACACTTGCCAGACCCTAACCTTCCCTTTTCTTACATGTCAGGCACCCCTAAGGTAGGCCCAAGGTATCCCTGTTGGCAGGTTGCAGTGTCTGTGAAAGGTAGGACATGCTCTTGTGTGTGTGGCATGTCATGATAGTGAATTACGGCCAATTCGTTTTTCACTATTGCAAAGCTACCTGTTCCCCATAGGACAAAATGGGCAGTTTGTTTATAACATCTTATAAACATAATTGGCCTGGGGAATTAGGTAGGGAAATAAAGTTTAGTATGCCTGAACTCAGAATCTAAAGATGCATCTTTTAGTAAAGGTGATTTTTACTTTCTGTGTTTTAAAACACCACTTTTAGAAGGTAGGTATTTTCTTGCTCAGTCAGCCTGTGTGCCTCTGCTGGAATGTGGATTACCTGTCTGGGTTTTGGATGACAGAAGGCTGGGGAGCAGGAGTGGCTCCAGATTGTATAGGTGCGTCAGGAAAGGGCTGAATAGACCTGGGCTGCAATTGGGGAAGGGGGAGGAGATTTCCTTGCACCTCAAAGGGCCTGGTCTGCCTCTGACAATGCCGTCTCCACCTCCTTCCAGGAAGTCACAACAGGGAAGGCAGAACTGGTTCTGACTGGCTACAGACACTCTCTGCCTAAGAGATCAGAGGATTTTGGGATATAAATAGTGGGGCTCAGACCCCTGAACTTTAGAACTCTTTTGGATCAAGAAGACTGACAAGAAGAAGAGCTGGAGAAGCTGCGAGGAGGAACTACCACTTTGCTGTGTTCTTTGCTGTGTTGGCCTGCAGTGGCTACTTCTGTCTGGGGCAGTGAAAGGACTGGACTGAACTTTCTGCAATCTATTTTTGTGAGTTTCTCCAAGGGCTTGAGGTAGCGCTTGCCCCATGTTCAAGAAGTCTCAGGAACAGCAAGGAGTTCAAGCTCTTCTGCCCTCAGCACTGGGGACTGTGTGTTTTGTGCTGCAACAGAAGAAAAGCAACCAGACGATGTCTACGATGCCCTTGCTGACCCCGTGTCCGGAAGGCACCGTAGAGGGCACCGCCGCAATGCCGCATCCTGACCCTGGTCTCACCGACAGCGCCTGCTATCGCTGCCACCGAGTTACTGCTCAAACCGCAACCTGTGGGCACCGCATTCCGCATCGCCTCGCTTCACGACGACTTCTTGGTATCCATGCCGTAATCTATGCCACTGCTTGCACCGTGGTTAGAGGGCACCGCTCGTAAAGTTACATGACACACCGCCCTCCTCCCGCACAGCAGCCTTGGCCTACCGATGCCGGCGCCATCAACTCCAGTTCGTCAGCCGACGACAGCACTTCAGCAACAACGCTGCTTGCATCGTGACCTGCCAGCACTGCGACGAGCACCGCATTCATCTCGCACCGCGACCCTGGTCTCACCGACGCTGCCATCTGACGCTGCCACCGGGCCGCTGCTTGCACCGCGACCTGAGGGCACGGCATGCCGCACCACTGCACTTAGCACCGCAGCACCCAACGCCTGCTGACGCCAGAGCTCCTGACTCCAACAGAGAGGAGATCGATCTGCAACGCGTGTGACTTCGAGGGTTCCGACGACTCCTGCACCCACCTCTGGAACCGACGCCTGCAGACGCCATGCTTTCGGAAGCTCAACTAGAGGTCACTGACGCCCTGCATTTCTAAAAGTTACTGTTTGCGGGTGTTCCCGATACCGTAGCTGGCCCGTGACGCCGCGGTCAGCCAGAACTGTTTGGATTTGTTTGCTCACTATGCCGTGATAGCCCTGGACGGAGCTATCGACATCAAGGAACTATTTTTCAAGCACATTTTGATAATTGAAGATTTTTAAGTACTGTATTGTGGATTTTTATCATTTTTGGTCTTGTCTTAAATATATAAAAATATTGGTATTTTTCTAAACTAGTGTGGTGTCCTTTTGTAGTGCTTACACTGTATCACTGTTGGTTATGTGCAAATGCTTTACACACGGCCTTTAAGATAAGCCTGACTGCTCATGCCAAGCTACCAAGGGGGTGAGCAGGGGTTATTTTAGGAGTGTAACTCCCTTATCCTGACTAGAGGGGTGGTTTCTGCCCAACTTTGGCACATGCCCTATCCGACCAAAAATCCCATTTCTAACAGGCTTGGTGACATATTTCCTCTCGGCTCCTCTTCTCGGCTCGACGGCCGGGTCCTTCTCGGCTCCTTTTCACGGTTCTCTCTCCAAACTTCCTTCCGATAGTGGACAACGTCTTCTTCCGCTTCCTGATCTTTATCATCCCCTAACGCAGGGCAATCCCACCTCCAGGGGGTCGGGCTTATCTCCTCATTCTGCAGTGACTTAAAGGGCCAGCCGTACAGTGCTTTGTCATCGGCCAGAGTGTTATGGGTGACCGGTTTCGGGAGGCTGAAAAAAGAGAGGGTTGGGCCATTGAAGCGGTGTCATATGCTTAGGATCTGGTTCCAAGGGGGCCAGATTCTGACACACCACACCCCTAGAGTCTTCCCGCTCGGGGAGGAATGGAATGCGGGAGAGAAAGTCAGCGTTGGAATTGAGGACGCCACTCCTGTGCCTGACCTCAAAAACGTATGGTTGGAGGGACAGAAAACAATGCATCACACTGGGATTGTTGCCCTTGTTCCGACTCAGCCACACCAGAGGTGCGTGGTCGGTATATAGCATGAACGGCCTCCCCTCTAAGTAGTATCTGAGCTTTTCGATAGCCCACTTGACAGCCAAACATTCTTTCTCGATTACGGGATAGTGACGTTCTCGAGGGAAGTGTTTCCGACTTACAAACAGGACTGGGCGTTGTGACCCATCCGGAGTTACTTGGGAAAGCACTGCCCCTATGCCTACCTCGGAGGCATCGGTTTGGAGAATAAATGGCTGGGTGTGATCAGGGGAGATCAAGACTGGACTGCTGGTTATAGCATTCGTTAGTCGCTGGAATGCCTCACGGACCGAAGCAGAGGGATTCAGGATTTCCTTATTGAAGGTGTTCTTTGTTATCAGGTCAGTAAGGGGGGGTGGCTATTTCAGACTAATGGGAAAAAAACCTTCTTTATTAGCCCAGGAGGCCCAAGAAGGCTCTCACTTCCTTTTATGTCATGGGGAGAGGTGTGTTCGTGATAGCTTTTATGTTCTCCTCCTGGGGTTCTATACACTCGTTACCTAAGAGGTACCCCAAATATTTCACTTTGTGGAACCCTACATGGGATTTCTTTGCATTGATATGCAGCCCTGTGTTTTTCAGTTACTGGAGTATCTGACGAAAATGGTCAAGGTGGCTTTCCCACGTAGGACTGTAGACGACTATGTCATCCAGATACACCAAGGACTATGCCTGATGGGACCGAAGGATTGTATTCTTCAACCTCTGAAAGGTTGCTGGAGCCCCATGGGGACCAAAAGGGAGCACAGTAAACTCAAAAAGACCATCAGGGGTAGAAAAAGCAGTCTTTTCTTGGTCAGCTCTGTGCAATGGAACCTGCCAATATCCCTTTGTAAGGTCTAGGGTGGTGATGTACCGGGCATCCCCCAAACTTTCAACGAGCTCGTCTACGTGGGTAAGCGGGTAAGCATCCAGTTTGGAGATAGAGTTCACCTGTCGGAAATCCATGCAAAACCGGACTGACCCGACGGTTTTGGGAAAATCACAATGGGGGAAGACCACTCGCTTCGTGAGGGACAGATCACGCCCATGTGCAGCATTTTCTGAATTTCTTCCGAAATGGCCTCCCGTCGAGCAGCTTGTTTTCTATTGGGGCGTTGTTTGACCATCTTCCCCGGAATCGTCTCGATTCGATGTTCCACCAGGGAAGTGCTTCCTGGTAGATCAGAAAAGAGGGGAGAGAAGGGCTCCAGTACCCAACAGACCAGCCTGTTGTTCTTTTGTTAGTGTCTCATTGACAACCAGATGTTCTAGGGTGCATGGATCGGCTATAGTGAGCAAGGCTAGGTGGTTATTCTGGGGCAACTGACCCAGCTATTTTTTTTAAAGGTTAATATGATAGGCTTGGAACTTGGTTGGAGCGAGTTGGACTCGATAGGTGGTTTCACCTATAGTGGCTACCAACTTGAATGGGCCTTTCCATTCGGTTTTGACCTTGGTAAGCGAAGTGGGCTGAAGGACAAGCACCCAGTCATTCACCTGCAAGGTCCTTCATTTCTTTCCTTTATCATAGAAATGTTTTTGGGCTCTTTGGCTTTTTTCCAGGTTTACACGGGCCAGGACCCGCAGTTTTCCTATTCTGGACCGAAGGTGTTGGGCATACTCAAGGAGTTCGCTGGTATAGTCGCACCCCTTTTCCCATGCTTCCCTCGTCATCTTCAACAGGGCCTAGGCTTAGACACAAAGGGAGTGCCCTGGTCAGTGAGGATTTGGTGGAGAAACCCTACCCGGGAGAAGTACTCTATGAGCTTATCAGCGATGTTGGAGGTGTTATGAGCATGGAGAGTAAAGGCCTCAGGGAACCAAGTGGTTTATTCCACAAGTACAAGGACATATTGGAACCCCTTGGTAGATCTGGGTGAGGGGCCGATTAGGTCCATGCCTGTACGTTCGAACAGCTTTCCTATGATGGGTAAGGATTGTAGAGGAACAGGAGGGGGTTGGTATGGGTTTTTCTTCTGACAGACAGGGCATTCTTGGCAATATATTATTTTATATGGGCATACATGTCGGGCCAATAAACATGTCTCAGAAGATTCTGTGTTGTTTTTAGTGCACCTGAATGGCATACTAACAAGTTAGAGTGGGCAAAGAAGAGTATTTGCTCGCGGAAGTCCTTAGGGACCAAGAGCTGGGGGTTGTTGTTGGGTGTTCGTTGCTTTGGGCCCAATGGAAGTTCTTATCGGACTGCCAAGGTTCTTGGGAGAGGAGAGCCAGCAAGATAGCGGTTTTAGGGCTAGCGGGACTGACTCCTTCTCGCCGTATCTTATTCAACAGTAAAGACAGTAAGTTTGGGTTATCAGTCCCCACTATCAGCTCCTCTGGTAGGGTTGACAGGACACCAACAGTTACCATGGTCTGAGGGCCACCAGGGCACTGGAGGGGAATACGGGCTACAGAGTAAGAGCGAACATCACCATGCACACAGCGTATCTGTACTTGTCTGCCCTGGAGCATTTGACTGGACTAATCTACTCCTTACTACAGACTGACGACACCCCGAGTCAAGGAGGGCTGTGACCTGTGAACCATTAACAGTCAAACTCACGTAAAAGCAGGCTCCCGTCTCTTCAGTGACAATGAGGCTCTTAGGGGGCGTAGCTGATGTCCATGGGTTCCTCAGGCCCTCGCTATGTGGCTCCATTCCCCGCAGTCAAAGCACGTGGCCTTCCGGACACTGGTAGTTCAGGCTTTGTGAAGCGGGCTTTCTCTGGTTCCCTAATTGGCCTAAGGGCCTTCCTGGGTATAGGGGTTCCTCTGGTGATTCTCTCCATTTCCCATGGAGCGGTACGGGGCAATGCCCGAGAAAAGGAGGTCGCCATCTCCACCGCTTGCTATATGGTGAGGTTGGAGTGCTGCCTGAGCCATTGTTGGGTAGAAAAAGGTAAGGCTTCCAGGAACTGTTCAAGGTATAGGAGATTCATGATCTCCTCCTTGGTTCAGTCGGTGGGTTTGAGCCATTTTTTGGCTGCAAGCTTACGTTTAAAAAAAAGGGTTTTTGGCTTGTCACCTGGGGCGCCTTTCTCTTTTGGGAACAAGAGTCGGTATGACTGAGTCCATCCGCAGGTGGTCTGTTATATCACAGCTTTCACCACTTCATAGGGAGTGATGCCCCCGGCATTGGTGACCTGATAGGCCGTCTGAGCCTCCCCAGACAGCAAAGGGGAAGGAAAAACTCCCATTTTCCGATGGGCCACCCAGAAGCCCTGGCCGCCCTCTCAAAATTGAGCAAAAAGGCGTCTGGGTCCTCCCCAGAAATATACTTTTGTAGGAGACCATTCGGGCCGCTGCGGTGCTTCCCTTAAGGGTTTTGTGTCCCCCTGGAGTCTGTAGTGGATCTTCCGCTATCCTATTAGGGCATCCATCTGGGACTTCACAATCTCCTTAAAGATATCTCAGTCTGCCTGGGCGGAAGTCATTTGGCGTTCAATTGCCTATTCAAGCTTCTTTTGTCCTTCCACAATGTGCTGGATAAGGGCTTCCATTTCGGGCTCACAATGGAGGTCACGCTGCCTGCATTCTCAACCATGTGCAGCGTGACGCAGGGATTACGCAACGACTGTGAGTTGTCAACCGTTCTCTTTATTGGTTCACTTGTAGATCAAAGGGGTACACAAAGCAATGTGACAAAAACAGGAGGAAACGAAGGCTAGACATCTGCTTCAGGAAATTCCTTCTTCTCTTTGATGTCTCTTTCAAAGGGGGTAGCGCTTCATAGGGAGGATCGTTGATACCCAAAATAAACAAGAGAATGCACACTTGTTAGTGCAAGAAACCAAAGCGTTGTAATGGGGAAGGGAGTGAAGGATGTGACACCCATTCAGGCACATTGCAGGGTGTAGCGGAGAGGGGGACCATCACCAAGGGACAGGGAGAGCGCAAGCAGCACGCACAACCATTCCTGTGGAGCCCTATGAGGAATCCACCTTGCCTCACAGAGACAACGCGTCCACCCACCTCCCAGTTCCCAGGAGCCTTGCACGTACCTGTGCAAGCCACGTACCTCCCCTTGGGAACGTGGCGGGGCACCTCGTAGAGTTGGTGGCCTCCTGGCTTTCCTCCCCGGATTCCAACACCATCTCTCGGATCTTCCGGCTCCTCTTCGGTTCGGCTTGGCGACAGGGTTCCTCTCGGCTCCTCTTCTCTGCTCAACGGCAGGGTCCTTCTCAGCTCCTATTCGCGGTTCTCTCTCCAAACTTCCTTCTGATTGTGGACGACCTCTTCTTTCGCTTCCTGATCTTGATCGTCCCCTGACGCCAGGCAATCCCACCTTCAGGGGGTGGGGCTTATCTCCTCATCCTGCAGTGACTTAAAGCGCCAGCGGTACGGTGCTTCGTCATCTGCCAGAGTGTTATGGGTGACATGGGTTTCGGGAGGCTAAAAAAAGCGAGGGTTGGGCCGTTGAAGCGTTGTCATATGCTTAGGATCAGGGCCCAAGGGGGCCAGATTCTGACAATCACCTACCTACATCTTTCATGTCATCATCGATTGCATAGCCAATGGATCTAATACGATGTTTTATGCTGTATGTCAGAGGGCAGTGCCAATACATAATTTTTATTAATATAAAGTATATAAAGCCATTACAAACATTTTTACCTTTTTTTATTAGCACAATCATGGTCAGCCGTCAAAAATTACACATGGCAAAATATTGAGGTCATTTGAACTTGATTTCCAAACACTACAATGGATGTCCCTTGCCTTCTCAGCTCCACAAGATGCATCTTTGGAGCAATGAAAGAAGCTCCAACAGCTGCAAGGAGATCTTCTCGATCATGAAGGATTTCACCTCGCTCTCAGCCACTGTCAAAAACATCACTTCATCCCAACAACTCTGCAACAACCTATCCAACTTCTTCCATAGCAAAATCACAAACATCTCCAACAACTTCACACACCAACCCAGCCCCAAACAACTCACTGCTAACCTACCCACCACCAACCAAGGTGGCCACCTGACTGAATGGACAACCCTCATCAGAAATGAAACAGCAGCAATCATACAGACAATCCACTCATGGGCCCCGATGGACCCATGCCCCCACCACATCTAAAACGTGGGGAAATTACCAATTAGCACTACCATTACCCATATCAACAACACCTCCATCAAGTCTGGAAACTTCCAGAAATAAACACCCTCCTTAAGAAGCCCACAGCTGACCTGAATCAACCGAGCAACGTCCGACCCATCCCCCTGTTCCCCTATCCAGCCAAAGTGATTGAGAAGGCCATCAACAAGCAACTCACAACCCACCTCAAACTTCACCATCTTCTGAACAACACTCAATCAGGTTTCAAAAAGAACCACAGCACTGAAACAGCACTAATTGCGCACTAACAAATTCAAATCATTCTGGACCGAGGAGAACCAGTGGCCACCATCCTGCTCGACCTCGCCACGTCCTTCAAAACTGTCTCCCACAACACCCTCATCAGAAGACTTCATGAGATTGCCATGCATGAATCCACTCTCTAATGTATCTGCTTATTCTCACAGTCAGATGCCAAAGATTCAAGCTGCTACCCTTCACAGAAGAGACCAAGAAACCGATATGCGGAGTCCCACAGGGATTATTCTTCTACCCCACCCTTTTCAACATATACATGACACCACTCACCAACATCATCCGATCACAAGACATCACCATCATCTCCTATGTCGATGACCCAACTCATCCTCTCCCTGACAGACAAGAGAACCACCAGAACCAAATTCACCAGCTGCATGCCCATGGTAGTAGACTAGATGCAAACCAACTGCCTGAAGCTCAACTCCAACAAGATGGAAGTGCTGGTCTTCGGCAACAAGACTTTCCCATGGACTTCACCTGGTGGCCATCGAAGCTACGACCAACACCAACAGACCATGCAAGAAATCTGGGGATCATTCTAGATGACAAGTTCAATATGACAGCTCAAATCAATGTAGGGTGCACCTACTGTCTCCACATCCTGCGTATGCTGCGAAAGATCTTCAAAGGGTTGCTGCAGAACACCAGACAGACTGTCACACAAGCACTGATTACCAGCAGATTAGGCCATGCCAACTCTATGTACCCTGGAATCTTCAAACAACTCCTACACAGACTTCAGACCACCCAGAACACTGTTTCAAGACTCATACTCGACCTCCCATGCTGTAACCACATCAGGAAGATTTGCTGGCTCCCCATTCACACGCGTAGTCAATTCAAACGTCTCACACACAAGCCAAACACAACACAGGGCCAGAACACCTGAACAGCCACATACACTTTCACTAACCCACCAGACACCTACCTCACTCTCACTTGCACACACTCTCTGCATTCCCTAAAGCAAAATTGGAGTTCGCTCATCCACCTATTTTGCACCCAAGACATGGAATGACCTTTCTCAACACATCATAGCCTCCTCCTCACTTCTTGAGTGCCTCAAGAAGCTGAAAACATGGTTCTTTGTAAAAGCACTTTGGGGACAACACACCTACACACCTGCACAAGCCCCTGGATACCCTCCCGGGTGGTTAGTCAGCTGTACAAATCAACATAAAATAACACAACATCACACAACCCAACATGCAAGGCTTTCCTATTTTCAGTTTATATTTTTGGTAAATTCTGGTGGGGGGGTGTCAGTGTTTTAAGGTGATTTCAATACCTTAAAAAACAGTGTTTATCAGTGGTTATACATTTTCGTGCCATTAAAAACAACAGAAACAGTGTTTTTCTGGTGTTTATGGAATGTTTTGCTTTTATTATTGCTTGCTTTCTGCACTGATAGTGCATGGTATATAGACAGTGTACATACAATGTATATCATGTCCAAATATATTTTTTATAAATTAAACTTATTGTAGTACACAATACAATACTTCTACAGTGAGTCTTTCGTCATGCATGGTCGCTCTTTCCTTCCGATGTAAACTTTTATCTGTGAAAAGGCCCTCTCAACATTGGCCCTTGAGACGGGCACCACCAAAACATCCAGTACACAATTTGCTAACGTTGGCCACTGACATAGCTTTTCATGCCAATACTGGTGCACATAAAAATTGCGATTCTCTTGGACAGGTTTTGCAAAATATGAGTTGAACTGGGTGCATATGCCCTCAGAATGATTGAAGCAGTCAAAAATGAAGCAGTACTTTTCAAAGTTTGGGGAACATTCCCCTTTATGTAAGGAATCTAGAGCTTCCTACTCAATGCCCATTCTGTAAATATTCCTTCCGCCATCCCTATAAGTCTATTTTGGCACAAACATACCGCATGTTTGCCCTAAATTGCCGCTCCCTACCCAAACATAGCACGCAGATTGCTATGTTGCTAGAGGAACAAAAACCAGACGTCCTTTTCCTGACGGAGACATGGCTTAAGGCGCACTCCGAGCCAGACGTAGTATCAGCTCTACCTACAGGGTATCATATTGTCCGGCTAGACAGATCGGAAGGGAGAGGGGGAGGTCTGGCGATCGTATTGAAGACCCAGTACCAATGCCGCACCTCAACAGAAACCATTCCCGAGTGTGAGAGCATGGCTTTCTGCATCGAGATGAATGCTAATAGCTCTTTTTCCGGCACCCTGATTTATCGCCCCCCAGAACAACCTAAAATGTTCCACAGATCTCTTCCAGAGATTATAGCAGAAAGAACTATGGCTGCGGCCAACCACACGGTTTTAGGGGACCTTAATTTCCACTTTAACTCCCCCTCAGACCAATTCGCTAAGGAAATAACAGAGGACCTTGGAGCTCTTCAAATGTCCCAGCTGGTGTCAGCTCCAACTCACGAAAAGGGCAATTTGCTGGACCCCATATTCAGCAACTGCCCGTGTCTGACGGTCGATTTACCTATTCCCATCCCATGGTCGGACCACTTTCTGGTCCCGTTTACTTGGACCACACAAAAAGTCCCCCAGTTACCACCCCAATCCACGACCAGAAGAAATTGGAAAAAGCTCCCTGTGGATGCCTGGGTACACATTCTGGACGCTACTCGTCCACTACCCTGCCCAGACCCTAATGTGGCAAATAGTAATTTTGTAGACTGGATTACAAATTCATTGGACCCGATCCTCCCTCTTCGCAGATCTTCCTCAAAGAAAATACACAAATCTGCACCCTGGTTCTCCGAATCCCTGAGGGAACTAAAACGCCGTTGCAGGCAACAAGAGAGAGCCTGGCGACTAGATTTCCTTCCGGACAAAAAGGCCGCCTATAAAGAGGCGATTAAAACCTATAAAACAGGAATCAGGCTCGCCCAAGCAACCTACTACTCAGATAAAATTCCTGAAGCTAAATCTAAGCCGAAGGAAATCTTTAGTATAATAAAGCTATGCACCAGCCCCAATACAGCAACCCCGCCCAATAAAACCCAGGACCAATGTAATGAGCTTGCTAACTTTTTTCATGACAAAGTTGTAAAAATCTACTCTACATTCCCATCAGTAGCTACAAACCGGGACGCGACTGCCTCACCTCTTCCTAGATCGCACCTTCATCCCGAGCAGCCCTCCCTTGAGCACTTCCCTCTTCTGGATCTCGACACCTTAGATAAGGTGGCACGCCAAGTTAAATCAGGCTCCCCATGTGACCCTGCCCCCCCAGATGTCCTGCTGCAGGCATCTAAAACCACCTTGCCAATAATGCTGGAACTTCTCAACTCGTCCATCTCTGCATGCGTAGTCCCTACGACATGGAAGCAAGCCATGGTGCGGGCGCTGCTAAAAAAACCTAGCCTAGATCCCGATGATAACGCCAGCTATCGCCCCATCTCACTTCTCCCTTGGGTCAGCAAGGTCCTGGAGAAGTTTGTAAACGCCCAACTCGTTCAGTTCCTGGAGAACCATTCTCTGCTACACACATCGCAGACAGGCTTTAGACCAAAGCACGGTACTGAAACCGCCTTGCTAGCAGTCACAGAAGAATCTCGAAGGGTACTGGATCAGGGGGGATCAGTGGCAGTGATCCTCCTTGATCTAAGTGCCGCATTCGATACGGTCAGCCATAACACCTTGCTGAACCGTCTCCATGACATCGGAGTATCTGGCGACGCACTAAGGTGGTTTGAGTCTTTCCTGTCGGAGAGATCCTTTCGGATCTTTGATGGCGAGACAATGTCCTCCAGGAAAACCCTCAGCTGCGGAGTACCACAGGGCTCTTCCCTGAGCCCTGTGCTGTTCAACGTATACATGAGGCCGCTGGCGGGTGTCGTCGAACCGTATGGCATCAAAATTGTGTCATACGCCGACGACACTCAACTAGTGGTCTCATTGGCCGCTAGCAACAACAGGCAATGCCCGGCAGATCTGCTAAAATGCTTAGAGGATGTCAAGGGATGGATGACCTCCTCCTCCCTAAAACTGAATGGGGACAAGACGGAGCTAATGCTCCTAGGCCCAACCCCCCCAGTACCTTTCACCTCTCTATGGCCCTGTACTCTGGGTCCCCCCCCCACCCCCAAGGAAAGTGTGAAGAGCCTAGGAGTGTGGCTGGATAACAAACTCTCGTTTACCACCCAGGCCACGAAGTTGTCCGCCACATGCTTTGGCCTACTAAGAATTCTCAGAAAGATCCTTCCACTTCTACCGTTAGAAGCTAGAAAGGTGGCAGTACAAGGCCTCATTCAGTCTCGTCTGGACTCGAATAATGCCCTGTATGTTGGGGCTCCTGAAATGACCCTCCGGAAATTACAGATCGTGCAAAACTGTGCAGCTCGCACCCTGCTACAGATTCCACGATCCCAGTCAGCCAGACCTGCTCTGAAGAGTCTCCACTGGCTGCCAGTGAGGCAGAGAGTAGCATTCAAGGCGTTATGCATGGCACATCACGCCTTTTGGAAAACAGGCCCACCCATTAACAACGACCTTGTAACCCCCTATCACCCAAACAGGAACCTTAGGTCGATGGAAGCCTTTCTTGCTGTTGTTCCCAGAGTGAAGAGGGTCAGGTCGGGTGGCAGGCTGTTCTCTCTAAACACTGCCAAACTCTGGAACGCCCTTCCCCTCTCACTCCGATCGAATCCAAATCTGCTTTCATTCCGGAAAAACTTGAAGACACTACTGTTCGCTAAATCCTTCGTGTCTTAATTCCTCCGTTCCTGGTCTCTCCGCCTCAGCACAACTTAGCGCTTGGACGCCCCCGGGCAGCAATCGCGCTCAATAAATCTATTTTCATTTTCATTGTGCAGAGTACCATAGTGAGGCTTCATTGACTTCAAATGCCATGGTTGGTGAAGGAACATTTCTATGCATCATTGCAAGCCATTTCTCATGTACTGTAAAATAAAATTTCCTGAATTGTTCCTTAACATTTCTTTACTTACCAAGTGGCAAGAATTCTAACATGGAACATGTTGCAGTGCCTAAGTCACTAAAAGTGTTTCTCAGCTTGCTCTCAAGGAGATGTTTCACATCTATACCAATTGTGCGAAACACTTGGTAGACAAGGGTTTATTGAAACTCTAGTTTTTTGATTATGTCCACTACAGCAGTCATGTTTTCCCATAAAAATTTAAGAATGCAGTACAGTGTACTTTTTTACACATTACTATCAATATGAGACCGAAGATCCTCACATTTCTTGCCTTTTGCATCATCACTAAGCAAAAATTCTGGAAACAGTCGCCACATAGAATAAAATTGCATTCACGACCTCTAGGACTGAGAACCACCAACTAAATGACACAGTTGGGATGACTCTTTATTTGCTGCCACACAAAATGAGAAATATTTGCATTTTAGTTCCTGCGCATAACGAAATAGTGCACCAGAATGGACTACAAAGTCAAAAGCATTCTTCATTAACTCTGAAGATTGTAAAGATGCTTTCAGCATACCATCTAGCACGTGGTAAGGATCTCTTACAGGAAAGCAGCTCAGGTATTGATCTTGACAGGTCATCACACAACCTTTTTCATATACAGAGCTGAATCACTGCAAATACAAACAATATCACTCCATTCTTTGGTGAACTTGGTAAGAACTTTTTGCAGCACCATTCCAAGTGACACTGCGTTACATGTTTTTCAAAAGTCTGGTGTCATGTTTTCACCATTATCCCAGATGCTTGATGACAGCACTCTTTTTACATATACCTGTCACTTCACCTTGCATTGAATGTTTAAAGCCGGGTGTGTTTGGCAATTCACCTACTTTCAATACTAAGGGTGGGCGGAGTGGAACTCTGTGGAGTGGCATAAAAACTCTGGTGCGCGGAGTTCCGTGAGCGGGTGGAGTACCTTTTCCCATCTGTTCACATGACGTTTCTGCCATAGGGCAACACAAATTGTGTTTTCAGGTGAAAGTATCGTGCAAACTGCACCACGCGGTCGCTCATGGGTGCGGCCATGTTGGTTTTATGGTGCTGGGACCTACTTTTTGATCCTTCTTGTATCTTTGCAATCCTTGCCTTCTAAAACTTTTTCCCCATCTTTTTTATTTATTATCTTACCCTTTGTCTTTCTAAGTGTGTATTTTGCGTTAATCTCTACTTTTTAATGTGTTTCTGGTAAGCTTTGTACTTTATTTTTTCTCTTTAATTCCTTCCTAATTCTTTTTTACTTCCTTCCGTCTTATCCCTGTTTCTATACTTTCTACATTTTCTCTCATCTGCCCCCCCAGCATCATGGCAGATAAGGGTGCCCCAAAAAAGGCAGCAACAAGGAGCCACCTTCCTATTGGAAGGCAGCGCCAGGAAGGGGTGCAGCACAGGGCCTTGATTTCTGAGGTGGAGGTGGCAGCAGGCAGCAGGCAGCAGGCTTGGGTCCGAGTATGGACTCTAGGAGCACCAGCAGCGCTGGGCGAGATTGCACCGGGCAGTGTATTGATGCTCTGGAGTCCGACGCACCTATAATCAGCTGACGCACCGATGGTGTGACATCCTGGACCGAGAGCGGATCTGCTGGACCTGTTAGGGTTTGAGGTCGCGGAGCTCGGTGAGTAACTAATTATTAATATTATTATTACTTGTGTGTTCTATGTTATTGCTAATATGTTTTTGCCAAATAGCAAGCATCCTGCTCACATGCAGGTAAGTTAAGTTTACAAATATTATATTATGTGATCGTTATTCTAGACAGGTGCTTGGCACTACCTAATCATACTTGTTGGCGCTCGTTTGGGCTGATTATGTGAGAACTTAATTAATGCAGAGACTCCTTTGTCCTATCACTAAGATAGTGGTAGGCAGTATTAGTAATTTAGCTGAGCGCGTCCACTCACTTCAGTTCTTAGAACCTTTTTTGTAGCTTGTACAGTGACTAGCAACCAACCAAGTTGGTGTATGCATGCAACCATCTATGCATTTAAAGAAAAAATGCACATTTAGGGAAAAGGGGAAAGATATTGCGAATGAGATGAGAAGAAGCAAACATCATTCATTGCAATTTATTAGCAGTTCCAAAATCTTTGGAATAGGGCTAGGTAGGTTTAGGAAATTTGGAATAGGATAGGACAGTCTACGATACTATTCTACTAGTAGTCCATCTTATTTAGAAAATTTCAATGTTATTACGATTGCCTTTTCCTGTCAAAAGAAGAGATAATTTTCCCACCAATCTTTTTTTGTCTTTGTCTTACATCAACATCCAGGGGCAAGAAGAGGTCTGAGGTGAGTGAAGGAGTTGGAGGTGCCTCCCAGTCACAACATTCCTCAGCCGATGGCTCTGCGGGCCCCAGTAAGTCCTTTTGTTGTTGACATTAATATTAATTTCCCTAACTTTTACCGCTCCTTATTTTGAATTATTTATTTCTACCTGTTTCCTAATTGTTTCCCAATACCTCTTCGATCTATCCGTTTCTAAATTCTTGTTATCCCTGCATTATCCTCTTTACTTATTTTCTGTGTCTGTACTTTAGTTCAAACTGTCTCTGTACTAGTGTGTATGCAGCTTCCTTTCTTCTGCTTTGTCAGTCAGCTTTCACTCTCCCTTATATTATATTTTGTGCACTGCCTAGTGGTGGTACTGTAAGATTCAGAGAAACCATTGGTCACGTACTACTACTACTACTACTACTACTCTGCCGTGCAGAATGCATGCCCAAGTAAGGTAGTCTACGCCTGTTTGTTGAGATGAGAAGGCTTTCTTTTACTTTCTCATGCTCAATCAGTAAAACGAGAGAGTGGTCATGGTCACGTTGGACACCCCAAAGTTGTGTCTTCTTAGCTAGGCCGAGTATCATTAGCAGCAGTTGGTGAACTGATGACCGTGCACCATGGCTAGAAGGAAGTATGAGGAGGACTGCCCCATTGCATTTGCCAATCAGGACCATATATCCAGTTGTCCACTCTTTTATTTCTTTTCAAAAACTCAGATTCATCAATAGTTCTTAGCCACTGCTTTACAGTTTGTCTTGAGGCTTTCCACCAACAAAATCCCCAACCTGATATTTTCGATAGAAGGTACTTTCTGCATCCGAATTGTAGTGATGTGAATGGTGTATTTTGCTATAAAAATAAGTAAATAGGGGGAGGCGTATCTGGTATCTACAAAGGGTGTTAAGTTTTTTAGAGCCGCACCGACCACCAGTGCCGGGGCCAGCAGAGATGGCGGCGCCAGCCAGTCAGCAGATACGGCAGCGCTGGGGGTTGAGCCAGCGGCGGTGGCGGGCGGTGGTATGTCATATTGCTTGCATATTGACAATTAATTATATACTCACTGTAAGGGTGTACTGTTGAGACATGTGACCAGTTGAACACACAACTCTTTACTGAGCATATACAGCGGGAGTTGAGTAAATAATAGCCTCTTCTAACTTCAGCTCTGCAGATAAAGTTTCATGAAGACCTTGATGGGTTGATGGAAAAGGGAAAGAAGGATGGAAGGAGAAAAGATGGGTGAAAAGTAATATGACTGGAAGAGAAGGATGCGTGGGTGAAAGGATGCATATACTATAGGTGGCTGATAGGATGCATAAGTGGGTGAAGGATGGATGAAAGGTGAAAGATGCCTGCCTGGGTGGGTGAAAGTATATGGGTGGAAGGATGCCTGCCTAGGTTGGTGAAGGGAATCCTCCAGTGGGTTTGATGGGTCAAAGGGTGGGCAATGACAAATGTATGCTGGTGAAAAACTCCCCCCCCCCCTTGCTGGACTGAACTTTTACTTACACAACCCTCCCAGGACTGTACCTGACCTCAAGAGGACATCTGAAAACCTCTTGGACCATGACTCCCCCCTACACTATTCTGACATTCCCTGAGTACACTTGATCCCTATTCTGACAGCGGAGTTCGAGCATTATGTTCGACGCCCAGTGGAGCTGCTCTGTTCAGCTAATGAGGAGATCGGCCTTGATTCATCCCCTGACCGTCACCTGTCCAGCCGGACCTTGGGCACAGTTTCTCCTCTTCTCCCTGTCTCGCCCACCCCCCTCATCGTATTTCTGCCGTTCTGCTTTTTGCTTGTCTCCTTTCTATCCATCTTTCTGTCCGATGCCTGTTGGAGCTTCCTTGAGAGCTATAGGGGAGACTGGCTTTGGATTACCTCCTCGGCTGTCACCTACCCATTGGTCTTTGGGCTGACTTTCCCTTTGTCATTTATTCCATTGTCCCCCTCGTCCTCTCCCTTCTCACTCCCCCTCTCTCCCTTCCCTCTCTACTTGTCTCTCCTTCTCCCCCTCTAATGTGTCTCTTATATTTGATGTAACGTGTAATTGTTATCATTGTTGTGACATTGTCGACCTTATGTAAAGCGCTCTGATACCTACGGATCTAGCCAGCGCTATATAAAACTGTTTGAATAAAATAAATAAAAATAAATAAATAAAAGGTTCATTGAGACTGAGATACATGATTGGATGGATGGATATATGGATGGATGGATGATTTTCATTGGTTAAGACAGGATTGAGAGAATGTAAAACTTAAACGGTGAGTAGCAAACGCAAGGGTGAAGAATAAAAATACTAGAAGAACAATACAATGATGAATGGAAAAGTCCCTGGGAAGAGGAATAAACCAGGGACTAGGGTGGTCCTCTGTAGTGGCCTTCTTCTCACCTTTACTTGTTTGGAATGGTTTTAATCAAGGTTTTTGATTCAAAGGGTTGAGGTGGTATTTCAGACTACTACCTTGACTCACAGTAGTGTTCAAGCGCAACATATATTATGTATCCTCCCTAGTACTTACCCATCATCATCAATGACCTCCCTTCATACTCATGGCATTTCACCAGTGACACCCATGGGTGACCTATCAGCTGCATGATTACATCATTGTTGGCTGTGCAATGTGTGTCTGCCTCAGTTAATGTGTAGGCCCCTTTACAAATTTCATGGCAATGTGAAAAATAATTGTGTTTTCCTTCACTCCCAGTGCCCGCTCAGTCACTTCCTAGTACATCACTCCTTTAGTAAGTTCCTTCTGTCCCAGCCTTCCATAAAATTTGAAAAAAACATACATTCCATAACGGATTACTTCAGTTCAAATGTTTCCCTTTCAACAATCGCAGAATAAAGTGATTCATTACTAGCAAAAACGTAGGCATTTGATGATAATGATGATGATCAGTGAAACGTCTACCTATCTGGCCTAATCCCTCTAACTTACCTGCAGTAGACTAAGGTAATAATCATTTTCCTTATTGCCAACCAAATCTATTTTTTGGGAAAAAAGTAATGTCAAATGTTGTGACGGAGGGTGAGGCCACGGAGTAAAGTGGGACTAAGAGTAAGCGCCTTTGCATTTTGTGGATGGAATAGTCTGTGAACATGCCAAATACAATATGCTGTTCCTTAATCCTTTCCCTGTACTGTTGTGCATTGCATTTCATACAGACATGAGAATGTCTGTCTGCATAATTGTCTTTATATAGTACCTCACATGACGTATATCATTCATAGAAAGTAAATATTCATCTACCCTGTAGTCAGGGTGAAATTGAGACATTTAACAGAGCATGGCTATGATAGGAATAAGATAATTATCTAGTACAGCAGCCCAAACTGCAGACAGTAGCCAAGTAACACGACACAAGTATGTCTGTCAAGGGCGCCAGATAAGCTAGCATACTTATATTAATTTAGCTCAACAAGAGTGAGAAGAGTACTTGTGTACTCCATAGTGCATAATGCCTGAAACTCTAATCACAACAAAATTGAATGGCCCGAGCATACCAGAAAATGTCCTGCTACTGTGCCACTGTATAATTTAATGTGCTTTGCTAAGAGCATTGTTCAAATTTTTTCTTTTTTCTTTCTTGATATAGCTACTCCTGCCGATCCAACACCACCTAACAGGCAAGAGATAGCAGCCCGGTCCCAGCAGAGGAAGCTGGAGGCCATCAGGGCCAAGTACCAGCGGCTGGTGGCCAAGGAGGAGGCGGCAGCAGCAGCAGCTGCAAATTCCCCGGGCCACAGCCAGGCCCCAGTGCCTGTGGTATACCACCACCGTAGTTCCACCACTGCTGCCCCCCCTCTTTGTGAACATTTCAGTGCTGCATTCTGCAGAGGCTAGCATGCCTGGAAGCCAGGCAGGTGGAGTGTCTGGACACATTGGAGAGGCATGTTAGTAAGCTTCTAGCCCACCATTAAGACTACACTTCTGCCCCCTTTTTTAATAATTTTTTGGGTGGGTGGGACTTTTTGGGGAGAGGGTGGGAATGTGGAGCTTGGGGCATTTTTGCGATTTTCTTTATGGACAAGTTTGTTTTCGGACTTGGACACTACTTGGGATATTGGTTGGAGTTAGGTAGAGGGGTCGGCCAGTTGCGGGTTTACTAGCTTATTTATATTTGTTAGGGAAATACATTTTTTATAGTTATACATTATGATTTTTTTTTTAATTGTGGAGTTACTGTTAGGTTGACCAACTGGCATTGGTGCAAATTCAGGACGGTGAGTGTAAAAATTCAGGACAAAGGGTCAAAATTCAGGACACATTCAGGACAGGAGGTCAAAATTCAGGACAAAACTTCAGGACAATAGGTAAGTTTTACAGACACATCAGAGGAGGTCGCGCAATAGTATATAAGTAAGTCCAAACATATTCAACCATTTGCAAACCTATCCATCATGTATCCTTCCATCTATCATTTCACTCATCCATCCCTTCATCCATTCTTTCACTCATAAATCCATTATCCATCCATCCACCCTTTCACCCTATCCATCGGTACACTCATCCATCCACTTTTCTACCCATCCATCCAGCCATTTACCCTTTCACCCATCCAGCCATCCTTTCACTTACTCATCCATCCACCCAGTCACTCATCCTTCCACCCGTCCACCCTTTCAGTCATCCATCCATCCTCCCTTTCTCTCTTTATCGACCCTTTCACTTAGCCATCCTTCCTTCCACCCATCCACCCACCCATCCATCCATCTACTCATCCACTCAGGAATACATCCATTGACCCCATCACTCATCAATCCTTTATCATCCATCTATTCTTTCACTCTTTCACTCATCTATTCATCCTTTTGTCCATCTATCCTCCCTTTCACTCACTCATCCATCCTTACACCCACCCTTTCACTCATTCGTCCATCCATTCACCCTTGCACTTATCAATTCATCAATCCGTCAATCATTTCACTCATCCATCCACCCACTCACTCATCATCCACCTTTTCACTCATCCATACTTTCACTCATCCATCCACCCTTTTACCCATCCAGCTACCCTTCCACCCATACATTCAGCTATTTACCTTTTCTTTCATCCATCCCTCCACTCACTCATCAATCCATCCTCTCTCATTATCCATCTATTCAATCTTTCATTCGTCCCTTCACTTACTCACTCGCCCAACTTTTCATATTAATTTTGAGCTGAGCCTTTTTGAGAAGAGGCCCATCAATAACTTCACCCTCGCTGAAGGAGCCATTCCAGGACTGGGACAGAAGCCACCCAGGGCGGAGACGGGATCCACCATGGGGGAGGGGGGGGGGAGACAGGAGCCATCACAGGCGGGGGGGGGACAGGGGTCACCACACGGGGGACAGGAGCCATCACTGGGGGGGGGGTAGGAGCCATCACAGGAGGGGGAACAGGATCTACCAGGGTGGGCACAGGGGTGGGCATGCAGTATTCTAGTCTCATCTTGGTCTCTTCCAGGGTGGGGTAGGGATCCTCACCCCCTCCTGGACAGGACAACGAGAAGACAGGCTCTCTTTCCAAAATGTTAGTTTTGCCATCCCCCACTGTGATGTACAGTACTTAAAGGAGATACTGCAAGAGAACTGATTTAACTGATTGTCCTCCATACTTTGTTAATCAGTGTGGGTGCGATTGCGCCATTTCTTTTTTATTTATTTATTACATTATAGACTGCATGTTTGAAGAACCGAGGTTTGCTTACAATTTAGTGACAGTAATTAAGCTCTGTGAAGAGAACCACGTGCTGCCTCGGTGTAATCAGGGCCCGGTTCTAGGATGTTTGTGGCCCTGGGCAGAAAGGGAATGTGTGAGGCCCCTCTAAATTGCAGAGACATGACGCATTCAGGGCTGTTTGCATCTGAATAGATGCCCCTGATCCTGAAGCTGCAGCCCCTCCCTCTCAGTCACCGTCAAGCACCTCTTAACAGCTCATCAAGGGCTAAAGGTGTGAGGGTTGCCATCCCGCTGTGCCTCTCCAGTGCTGCCGGGTATCTGAGCTTTGGTACTGCATCGGAGTCAAGAAGGGAGGTGGGTGGAAGCTGTGCCAGTTTAGGGTGTTGCGACCGGTGCCTGGTTAAAATTACGGACAAATGGCGTCCGTTAAAGAATCCTTCACGGACAACGGACAGACGGCCGAAATTACGGACTGTCCGTGAAATTTACGGACGGTTGGTCACCCTAGTTACTGTTTTACTTTTCACTGCTGCAGTTGCTGCAGCCAGTTTTTAAATTTTTCTGACAGTGTAACTGCAAAATAGCTACGTGGTACCCTCCCTTTTCCTACTACTCTCTCCTCCTGGTCTCTGCAGTCTGCAACTATATTAACCCGTAAGGACTTGGAGTGTGAATTTCCATTGTATACAGAATGATTGCAGTTCAACAATGAATCATCCACAGTTCTTCTCTTACCTGATTAGATGAAGCGCGGTCTGCATGGTTTCCCAAGGTGCCATTGGGGTGGTAGTAGTAGTAGCAGCATGCTAGCGCACTAGTCTAACAGTAAAGGCATCAGAAGTGAGGTCCCACTAAACAAATTGAAATAAAAGCGGAGTTAATGCCATTATTATATGCAAGCTTTTTTTTTTAAAAGAGACAGTCACCAGAGTCTAGACTACTAGTACACAAGAAGAGAGACAATAGAGAAAACGTGATAAGAAATGTTAAATTGAATTTATCAGAATGGTGAGCTAATAAAAGTTATGGAATTAAGTTAACTCGAGCTACGAAGTGGACAAATGTAACCTTTGATACAATGCAGTGTCTGAAGGATGATGTTGGCAATGATGTTCCTCTGAATAAAATATTGAATATTGTGCGTGGGTGGCTCATGTAAATATAATATTGCCAGTGTGGGTTATACATAGCGCTGAAGATCCTCGCCCTGCACTACACTGAGTTGGTGTTGCTTTCACCAAATCCGCCCCACCAAGTGTGTGATCAACTAATGGTGTAAATTATTAAGTCATACCTCAATAACTCACACAGCCCGGGGGAAGAGGATTAGGGGTTCGATGAATGGATGGGAAGGGGGATTTGAGGCAAAGATTTGACAAATACAAACACTACAGAAGGACAACATTCATCTTGGCAATGAGCAGATGACCAACTTAAATCTGTTATGGGAGGAAAAGGAAACGGAGGAATGATGAGTAGTTCAGGTAAACCAAACCAAATTGTCCGCCTGCCCACCCAGAGAGACCCAAGTTACATTATATATCTAAATGTTCTGTGGTATCAAGCTTTGAAAGATAGCAAATTTATTAAATTAAAATATCTGTAGACGTCAAGTATACAACATACACAGTTCTAATGATTACTAAAAGAAAAAATTATACTGTATTTCCAAATTGGGAGTCGCAACTGCATTCCTCTTGGACAGTCCATCAATCTTGGGTTCCTGATGGATGAGGTTTGGAAATGTAAGCGTGAGTATGTTATGTTGTTTTTCCAGTATGGCACAGGGTAAGAATGCCTGTAGATTGAAAAACAAAAATTATTTTGAAGAGTCAAGGAGTAAGAAGTTAAACTGCATAAGGATTGCACCGAGAAGACTCAGAGTCAGCCCAAGAAAAGAGAAGAAGAATATAGTCCTTCTTGCACTCATTCATTTTATGCCTGGTGTGTGAACAATTAGGTGAGGGCAATTTTGCAACAACCCATCAATCACACAAAAAGTGGTTGCATGTAACTCTCAGTATCGGGCTGATCAAACTTGCAACGGTCATGATCATCAATTTATCAGCATGAATCAAAACAATAATATGTAGCCTAACATTGACCACAACATCAGCACGTGTATAACGTGATTATCACTGTTGACTAAGTGTCTGTTTCCAGTTACCTTCAACAACAGGCCCCCCACCTAACCACCACTTAGCTTCGAATTTGAGCCAGACAGCATTGAGCAGACACACACCCAGCAACACAGCATTTTCCCAATCAAATAAAATCAACGCACCCCTGTCACCACTCACCACCACTATACAGAGTTGTGTAGGTCTGTTGTTTAACTTTAGGCCACTTCCGTCATCACCAAATTCAGTGAAGTTGAAAACTTCCTTTTTCTGGTGGCAGGGCTCGAAGTAGTCACTCCCACGACCAGATCCTCCTGAGTCTGTCCAACTCCGTACCAACAGTGTACAGAGTCACGACTCAAATGCAATTGATCGCCCTGTAGTACAATTGTATTGTTGCATAACAAGAGAAACATAGGGGTATATTCTCAAGAACGTGTGATAACTACCGTAAGAGTACCTTATCTCAACTCACCACATCGCAGTCCATCGCGGGAAAATAACTCCGTGTCAACGTGGTATTCCCAAGCTGGTGGCAACATGCGATAGTTCCACGACAACACGTCAAACCAACGCGTTAAAACCAACGCGACGCCTCAAAAATGCAAAACAACGCCAAAAAAAACGCGATGATGCCAATCGCGATACAAAAATTAGCGAAAACCAGCCACAGGCCTGCAATCCCCATGCGACATTCTGGAAAATGCACTACAAAAGGTGAAAAAAACACATACAAAAGCCAAACAACAGCTAAGCACAATGGAGTCAGCCGGAGCAAGTGCAGAGGACAACCAGAACTCCACAAGCCCCCCGGAGGACCAGCCTGGGACTTCGGGGTCAGGGAAGGCCAAGAAGAAGAAGAGTAGGAAGAACACCATCAACTACTGTTCGTCACCTCCACTGTGTCACTGGGAACCAAAAATGGAATATGGCAGACCATTGTGGACAAGGTGAATGCAGTCGGAGTACTGAGGTGGACAATGGACGAGGTCAAGAGGCGCTGGAATGATGTCAAGCGAAAAACCAAGCAGAAGCTCGCATACAACCGGAAGGCAGCAATGCAGATTGGAGGTGGCAGTCCAGCACCACAGGAGGAGCTGAACGAGATGGAGGAAATGGTGTCCACAGTCATCAGTGGGGAGACAGTGGCAGGAGTTGGGGGACCGGACACTGCTCAACAGGGCAAGATACAACATCAACGGGGTGAGTAACGACCAGGGACTGGAGGGACGAGGGGAGATGGGCACAATGGCACACATGCACAAGTAAGCACAGCACATCATCAGACAAACCATGCCCCAGACCCCCAACTGCCACCAAGATACCAATACACCCACAAATGCCACATACCAGCCCTGTATAAGCACAGAAGGCAGAGGCACATCGCATGTAAGGGATCAGGGACAGCCAACTCAGAGCTGCAGGTCACGACTCCTCCAAATTGCGGCACACACATCACATGCAGAGCACCATAACATTGACAACAACATGGCAAAATCCGCAGCACGTCCACAACAGAAAAAGGGACACAACTGGTCCTGCTTGTGTGCAGTAACTGGTCAATCACATATGGCATCACAGGGAAACGTGAGTTGACAATGTACAAGTACAAACACACATCCGTCAAGTGGTCGAAATGTCCACTGTACCACATCACATAGGCAGCTTCCCACAAGCAGTCACAATGTACACTGTCATTCAGTCTGTATGTAAACATGTTCAATGCGTCAACATACATGTAAACACAATGTTAAACTGCATCTCCCCTTCACATTGCAGAGGGGAATACAACACCTCCTGGAGAGCAGTCCCAACCTCTCTTCTCTGATGACAAAGAGGACAACCAGACCTTCGACCCCGACGCCCTCCAACAGCTCGTGGACAGCCTCTGCAACCCACCTCCAGGAGCAGGGCAGCCCAGCTGCTATGAGGAGAACCCATCCCCTGCACAGTACACACAGCAGACAGCACCCACCACCACGGCTGACTCCCAGGACCCCCACGACGAACACATGGCCTTCCAACTCCGTGTGTTGGGGTGCCAGGAGAAGCTGGCCGAACAGGTACAGGTGGGGTTTGACCACATGGCAGACAAACTAGACGTCATACGTGGGTGTCTAAGTGCCATCAGGGACCACTCACAGTCCTTAACGGACACTGACAGTCTGCTCCATGCTCTCCAACGAACCATGTCCGACATCGCCAGGGTTCTGACTTAGAGGCAAGAACAACTGGCCAGTCATAGTGGCTCCAGCAAGCTCGCCCGGGAGTTGGGACTCATGCGGAGGCCCATGGAGTACCGGGAGCGTCACCGTGTGGAAACAGCAGCTGACATGGCTGCACACCAGCGAGAGCTGGCTGGGTCCCTCAATGCCATCATCATGGCATTGCTGCCACAAGGCCTGGTGCCGATGCATGCTGCTGGTACATCTCCATCCACATCTCCGGCCACTGATGTGTCAGTGCCACACAGTGTGGCACACATTCCACCTCCGGCCCCTGCGGTGTCACTGCCACACAGTGCTGGAGGCAGAACACCGCCACCCACATGTGAGGCACCTGAAACAGCAGAGGACGAAGATGCGGATGAATCTGGCCTCATGGTCATAAGGAAGCGGTAGCATCCATGTCCGCCATATGGCCTGTTAATGCTTGGTTCTGCCCTCAGCATCATCCCCTTCCAGTGACCCTGGATGCATTCTGTGACACTCACCTTGGACCTCGACATGGACTGCAATATTCTGTCTGGTCACCCATGACACAGATATCAGACTGCAGACTGAACTCAGAAAACTACTGAGGAACATGTCATTCACAGAAGGACTCTGGATGGCCCGCCACGGGCTGACACTGCAAAGTGGGCTTTGCATGGCCCTGTACTGCTCCACATACAACACTCCATTGAATGTGCATTAAACATTCATTTTCACAACGAAGTGTCATGTCTATGATCTTGCAAGTATGGAGGCATGAATGCATGTAGGGTCAGTGATTGCACCTTATGTCCATGTTCCATATGTTGTGGGACCTGCCGACATTGCCGATTGCGTGCCGGGTGGCGCCGACAATAGAAAGGGAAAACACGCAATTGTTGCTTCCCTGTCTAGGCCAGAACAGAAGCACCCACACAGCCCCGGGGTCATTGTTCACACACCTACGCTGGACTGGCATACGCCAGGCCAGTCCACTCTGTTCATGCTCACTCGGCGGCGACAATGCTACACGTCCCAGGTCTTCCCTGTAGGGATCTGCTGCTCACAGGTCTAGTTGTCTGCATGCCATGGCCACTCCCTCACGGCTGGTTCACACCCACACCACTCCCATTCGGCACCGGCGTCACAGGACATGTGACCGAGCCAATAAAAAGGGCCTGGCTCATGTGCTGGATGCCATTTCCACTCTACAAATGGGTGTCTCCATGTGGGTATCCTTCATGCATGAGGGCCCCGGGCCCCGCAACGTCACATTACCCAGTGCCGGTGGTGACATGATAGCATCCGCACCACGGGACTCAATCATAAAGGGTCCATGGCTAGCGGTGCACAGACTTGGTGGCACTGGATGCACTGCGGCAGGCACAGGCACACAGCCACGGGACGGTGTCTTTCGGTGCACTGAGGTAGGGACACCTAAAGTGCTGAGCGGGGATGCAGCCTCCGATAATGCGCCGTCAAGGTGTTCTGGAATGGTGGCATTGGTGTGAGCCCTGCTGGACCGCAGTGTAGACCTGAGCCAGCAGGTAGTGTGTGCTTCCTGCCAAGTGGCATCGCCTCACAGTTCACAGAGTTAGTGGCACCTATTGGGCTGAGCGGGTGTGCAGCTGTGTTCTCTGCCATTGCAAAATCAAGACTCAGAATCACATGTGTGACCTGGTGGCCTGCGGTGCGTGGCTGCATGATGTGGAGGGTGACATGGTCGCAGCCCATGGGCTAGGAGATCCCACAGGCACGTGGTGTGCCCTCTTGGAGACATGCCGTTGGCTGAAGGTGAGAAGTGAGGCCTGGTCGCGCAGGGACGGGCAGTCTCCGCTGCATGTTCAGTTGCTCGGGGGCGTCTGTTGTTCTTCATGCTTGGCTATGGGCTGTGCTCCCTTGTCTGGTGCCGATTGTCGTCCGACTTTGCAGCAGGTCAGAGTAGGTGTTAATTTCCTGCTGCTAACGCCCCTTATCGCCTGTTTTGTGTTCTGATCGCAGATCTATCTGGTTGTTGAGAATGTTGTGGAGTGGTGTTGTCGCAACTTTTTGCTCTGGAACACCTACTCTGCATCTCATTAGCGATAGTTGCTGGGTTCATCCATGGCAATGTTTTTTGAGGATGCTATCACGGAATACCTGGTGGTATGGGCAGTTTGCACCGGCTTGTGAATGAGGCGATGGATTTATCGCGACTTTGGCTGCGCTAAAGTGCCGTTAACTCGGCGATAGCTCCTTGAGAATATGCCCCATAGAGTCATTTTTTGTGTGGACTAGATTTGTGTTTGCGTTATATAAGGCACTGTTTGGGTCTGACTCTTTGAGGAGTATAAAGCAGAAAACAATAAAACAAAGAAGTGTGGAGAGGAAATTCTAAGCGTAATAGTTACAGATAAATAAACAACCAGTTTCATACTGCCTGCCACATCATGAATCAACTCTCAACACACATCACAAGTTCACAAAAAACAGCAACCACTCAGCGTGCAAAGCATGCCATATACCTGTTCTTTCGGCGTGCTCACCGTAATCGGTTCATGGTACATTGCAGAATCCAGAACCATTTGCTCATGAAGCAGGAATTGGCCAGTGTAAATCAAATAACGTGAGGCAGTCCGGCTAGGGTAATACACTAGGAAAAGATAGTTAGTCACAGCCTAGGGTTGGAGGCAGGCACACATTTGTTTGTATTCTCTCCATCCAATGCCCTTAAGGGTAATGGGTGTGGGTGATAGGGTAAGATGTGGGGATGAATTAGTCAACCAGACACACACAAATAAAAGTACATAATAATGTTCCTCTAGCTATATCTTTTTTTTGTTGCAAAGAAAGAAATCAGGTCAGTGATAGAGAATGAGAGAGAAGGTTCTATGGTTGGTGGCCCAGGCCTAGTAGTCAGGGAAGTAGAGCTCGTCCTTAAACTCTGGTGGTTCGCACAGAAGTAGGTCATCCAACATACTACTTCCATGACCTGAGTCTCCTTCATCTTCCTCCTGTCGTACTTCAGGTATGTAGTAATCCGGTGGTATAAAGTGATGATTCATTTTGATCATGGTTAATCTCTCTACATGTTGTGGCAGAGACTGTTTCTTCTCACTGTGACAACGGCACCAGCAGCACTGAAAACACACTCAGCGGAGATACTGGCTACCGGGCAAGCCAGATAGTTTATTGCCAGCCTGCTGATCACTGGCCATTGGTGCCACTTCCCATACCAATACACCAATGGGCTTTGATCAAGGTAGACCTCTGTTATGTCAGCCACATAGGCCTGGACCATCTGCTTAATGGTTATTACTGGTGCCCCACCTTGCTTGACCTCTTTTACCTTCACCTCTGCAGTTGACTTAAGCCCGGCCAGTAGAAACCACTCAGTTGCAGATTTTGGGGCTGATTCTCCTGTTCTTCTTGTTGATGTTGTTCTTGTTGTTGGTTTTGGGTGCTGTGCACCAACAACACTGCCCTCGGGCTCTGAAATGGAAGGCTGCCCCACAGGACTTGTGCCCTGGAGGAGTGTGCCTCTAATTCCCTTCCGTTCTTATTCTAGCTCATTTCCTTGCTCAGCTATCAATGTTTTGTATTTTCCAACATCCCTCTCTGAAAAAGGAATGAAAGTGGACAGTAATGGTTCGGACCGTGGATCAAGAATTGTGGACCAGATGTAATGTTTGAATGACATAATGTCTCTTTCTACCCTTGTATTAGCAGACAAGCGAAGGATTATGCTCTCCACCAAGTCATATACATCTTTTTTCCACACCTGTGTACATTGCAGATACCTCCTTTAGATGTTCCTGTAGCATATACAACAATGGGATAGCTTGGCCCATGGTACAGTCCTCCTTGCTGACTTCCCGTGTGAACACATCAAAAGGAAGCTGCATATCTGTCAGGCATTTGACTAGACCCCATTAGTCTATCTCAATGGTCAAGCCTCTCACAGTTTCATACCTCTTTGCATGACATATTAATTGATAGGTTTGTACTGCTCTAACAGGTGTTCAAGCATGTAATAAGTTGAGTTCCAATGTGTTGTCACCTCCTGTATTAGGGCTTTAACTGGCATCCTATTATCACGCTGAATGACTCTCAGCTGTTTCCGGGCTTTAAATGAATTTCTGAAATGAGTGCAGATTCTTCTTCAGGTGGACAGAAAGTTGCTTACTTGGTCTTCTTTTTTGAGAAAGTTCTGTACAATGATGTTGCTGCAATGCGCCAAACCCAGGACCCTGAAATAGCCACCATTGGCCATGGCCTTAACGATATTACTGCCATTGTCCCTGGCAACTAATCCAATGTTAAGCCCTCTTGGTCGCAGCCATTCAAGGACCTTGTTGTTAAAGTCTTCCAAAATGTTTGCAGCTGTTTAGGATGTCTCTATGGCGAACATGGCTACAGTGGCATTAAAAATCTCAGTAGTGTAAACACGTGCAGATATCTTTTCTCTAGCCCCCACAAAAGAGATCCAGTGTGCAGGGATGCACATGTAATCAGTTGCTTGGCAACTGGTCCACATGTCTGTTGTCAGGCGGATACTGTGAAGAGCACTCTGGTGCAAAGCTTGTCCAAGCATTTCCAGCACATCGTGATGTAGCGCTGGAACAGCAACTCTGGCGAAATATAGGCTGAGAACCTTCCATTTCGTGAAGATGGCTGCAACCAATTCAAGAAAAACCCCCCTTTCACAAAAGAAAAAGGGAGGAGGTCCAGCGCTAACATTTTAGCCAGCTTCGGGGGGGTGTGGCTTAGCCGGATGCAAGATGGCCGTTCCCTGAGTGGGCTCTGCCGGCCAAGCCAAAAATACGCTGAAGATCCTGCAGTCACATCACCCATCGCTGCCTGTAATCTCGCCACCGTTACTCACCTGGCCCTGGGGCGCAGTCTGGTCCAACCCCTGTCATTCTGCGACATCGCTGAGCTAAAATCCGCTGCCGCGTGTGTCCCGGGCCTGGACTCTGCGGCCTACGTGGCCGGCCCGGCTTCCCCTGTGTTGATATTGCTGGCGGCCCATGGGCACTGGATCCCCTGCTCTGCACTACGCCTCCGTTACTCCTCCATCGGAGGAGCTGGTAAGTGCCGTGGCTGCGGGGGCACTCTGTGGTGGGGTTCGGGTCGCGCTAGTCGCACCGCCCAGCCTGGCCTGCCCACACGCAGGTGCCTCGCTCCATATACCGCCGCCCGCCGCCCATACCTTCTCCCATCGGCCTGGCGACATGGACGTCGCGCTCCTCGCCTGGACTGGCGCTGCTGAGATCACCCCCTGTTGGGAGGTGCAGGGCCCTGCCTGCGATTTCCCCCTTTGGGCCTGGCGTGGAGCTGCTCCTTTCTGGTCAACTCGCCTGACTGACCCAGAGATCCCGGTTGGTGCCTTCTGCGGTGGGCGGCTGGCGGGTGTGCAGCCCAACTCCGCTCTCTGGACCCCTGGTACTTCTTCTTGCACTGCCCTCCTGATTTGCTTCTCCTTAACCTTTGTCGGCTCCCCCACAGCTTTGGGCTCTGGCATCTCGCCATCCAGGTGAGCCCTTCTTCCACTCTCTTCACAGCTGGTGCCCGACATGGGTAAGACTGACCCCAAGCAACCCAGGCTCACATTTGACCAGCGCCACCAGACGCGCCAGGACGGCGAGGTTGGCGACGGGGGCGACTCAACTACCCCCGCAGAGATGGCCGCCTCTCGGGAGGACGATTTCAAATCTATCATGTTGGAGGTTAAATCTGCGGTCTCTGGCATAGCTGCCCAGTTGGAACAGTTGTCTTCTCACCTGGATGTGGTCAAGTCTCGGGTGGACTCCCACGACAATCGCTTGCTGCTCGTAGAGATGAGGGTCTCTGACGCCGATGACACCGGAACTCAGGATCGACAAAAACTCCTTCAAATGGACAAAATCCTTGAATTAATTTGCTCCAAAAACAAGGATTTGGAGGCGCGCTCCCGCAGGAGCAACCTCCACATCACGGGGGTGCCCGAGTCCACCAACATACCATGGATGGAGGACTTTGTCGAGCAACTTGTACGTGAACTGTTTGGCGACGTGCTGTCTCCAGTCTTTATTGTGGAGAGGGCACACCACTCCCTCGGCACTTGTCCGGGTCCCGGATTGCCAGCTCACCCGATCATTGCTAAAATCCTCAATTTCCGGGACCGTGATGCTATCCTCCTGGCGGCCAGGGAGAAAGGAGAGATCCTCCACCAGGGCAACTCCTTGTCTTCCTACCCTGATTACACCTTGGCGGTACAGGCTGCCCGCCGCGAGTTCCTGCCTGCGAAGCGTATTCTCCAAAAACATGAGATCCCATATTCTCTGGCATATCCGACCAAGTTACGAGTCAGGCAGGGCTCCAAGACTCTCATCTTCCCGGATCCTAAGGATGCCCTCGCCTTCGCCAAGAAGCTGGATCACACGCAGCGCACCACCCCTGCAAATTCCCAAGACTCTGCCACCGGCAACATACGCGACAATGACTGACTCTGTCTCCTCCCACGACTTTACCTGTTTGTTTCTTTCCCTTCAGCTGCCTGATCACTGGCCTCACATGGCCTCATCTGCACCCTCTAGCTCCATGATGGTTTGCCCCTCACTGTCATGCTTAGGGGCTTGGCAAATCTGCTCCCTTGTTTGTTACTATTTATCGTGAAGTCTGCTATTACATCTGGTTTGACCACCCAGCCTTTTCGGAAGGGGTGTGTGCCAAGCGACGCCATGCCTCCGCGGGATAATTTCCGCTTCGGCTATAAACTTTTTCCTTCCAAGTTGTGGCTCCCTGGGGTGGATTTGGGTGGTTTCTCAACCTGTTTGGGGGGTTGGAGTGGGGGGTGGGAGGGGGTATTTGGGTGTTCACGGCCTCCTTCTGAGGCATTTTTGTTTGTCTGCATTTGGTTGTTTTTTCGCATGTCTCACGAGGCTGTGCCACATTTCCTCTGCTGCGTTCTGTTATATCGCTCCCCGCACTCACTCAAGGGCATCGCCTTGTGTATAACACTCTTAGACTTTTCCCATCCTCTGTGTGGGGCTTGTGGCTTCCTTCTGTTGCCAAAATGTTTGACACGGCACCTTCCCGGTTGTTTTCTTGCACCCCCTATTTGTCATGCTGCTTCTCTCTTTCTCTTATGTTGAACCTTCACACGCACTTGCACGAGGGCTCAGGCCCTATTCACTTCACCCTGTGTCATTATTTCCCATCATATGACTCTATGACAGACACCATTTTTTGGACTTGGAACGTTCGCGGTCTCAATGACCACCGCAAGGCTCGACTAGTACGCGCTCATCTCCTCCCGCCCAAAGTGGACATCTGTCTTCTTCAGGAGACTCACTTGCTCCCTGCATCCGCCTCCAGACTCCTCTCCCGACACTGGGGAGAATCACACTCCTCCTTTTACTTCAACTACTCCCGTGGGGTATCCATCCTTATACGCAGAGGCCTGCCTTGGCAAACGTCCCAGGTGATTACTGACCCCGCCGGGCGCTTTGTTATCCTCCACGGCTCCCTTCAGGCCCCACCCCTGACGTTTGCTGCAATGTACTGCCCCAATAATGACAACCCAGACTTCTTTGCAGAGGTATGGCACCACATTTTGTCTTTTGGCCCTGCTACACTCCTCTGGGGGGGAGTTTAATGTAACACTGTCCACGGTCTTAGATCGTTCTGGCCCCCATGCCTCCCACCCGCACACTGTGGCACTCCTTAGCTCTATACTTGATGAGAACTCCCTGTTTGACGCTTGGCGTCACATGCGCCCTGAGGCTTGCGAGGGCACCTGCGTCACTGGCACCCGCGGCTGTTGGTCTCGTCTGGATCACCACTCCAGATACTTTCTCCTGGCTCACCTCTGTCAATCACATGGTGCGCACACTCTCAGATCACGCGCCGGTCCAGCTTAGTCTCTGTCTTCCTCAGTATCCCGGTGCGCTTTTTCCTGGCAGCTCCCTCCCAATGCGCTGCAATATTCTGTCTTCTGTGACGAGATCCAGACTGCGATAACTAACTACTTCGAGCTCAACGAGGGTTCTGTAGACACACCTTCTACGCTGTGGGAGGGTTTCAAAGTTGTCATTCGCAGGGAATGTATTTCTAAACAGTCAGGTGTCCTGCGCTCCATTTGCAGCACTCTTGATAAACTGGAAATGGAATTTAAATCTTTGGACACCTCCCACACCCTAGACCCTAGCCCGGACACACTCGCTCAACTCCGTGAGAAACACACTGAATTTGCCGACAAGGTCAATAGAGAGCTCTTTTTCGTTGGCAGGGAGGCCCGGGCACGCCGCTTCTTGGAGGGTGATATGCCTGGTAAAATCCTGGCCAACCCCCTCCGTCTGCCTCGCGCTGCATCCTACATCACAGCCCTTCAGGATGGTGGCCCAGCTCGGACCATCTCCCCTGAAGAAATCAAGGCTTGATTTACAGATTTTTACACGCAATTGTACACAGCGGGATCCACCCCCCCCCACGGGAGGTCCTCGATCAATATTTCGATACCCTTGAACTCCTCTGGCTTGAAAATTACCACTGGGAATTTCTGGACGAGCCCTTTTCTAAAGATGAAATCCTGGCCGCCATCAATGGTATGCCTGGTGACAAGGCCCCTGGCCTTGACGGCCTGCCTGTCTCCTTCTATAAGACCTTCGCCCCACTTTTGGTACCGCACCTGGCCGCCATGTACAACGAGTCTTTTGAGAGCAGTCAGTTCCCCCCTTTGCTCTGCGAGGCTATGCTTACTCTTCTTCTCAAGCTGGACAAACCTTCCGAGATGCGAGATTCCTACCGCCCCCATCCCTTATTAATACGGATAACAAAATCTTCGACAAACTACTTGCTTTGTGCCTTCTCCTTCTCTTGCCGCTCATTGCCCGCCCGGACCAATCCGGTTTTATCCCCGGCCGTGCGACCTCCCACAATCTCTGCACCATCTTCTCCGTTCTCCACCAAATTAAACCAGCGCTCCCTGCAGTGGACATCCTGCTTGACGCCACCAAAACTATTGATACCTTTGAATGGCCCTTCCTATTTTCTCTCCTTCCACGCCTGGGCTCCAGCCCGGTCTTTATATGCAAAATCCTTCTCCTCTGTACCCTTCCCACCGCCCGGCTCCAGATCAATCACCTAATATCTGATCCAATGCCAATTGGGCGAGGCACCCGTCAGGGGTGCCCGCTATTACCTATGCTTTTCATCGAATCCAAGATTTCCCTGTGGAGCCGGCTGCCCCTGTCGCTAGCCGGTCGAATAGCAATCGCCAAGATGGTTGTGCTCCTGAAATTTTTATATTTATTCCTGAATTTACCTGTTCACCTCACTGCCCACTTTTTTTGCTGGGTTCACTCGTTGCTTATCTCTCTGTTCTGGGCTGGCAGACTGCATAGGATCGCATCTGACACTCTCCCGATGTCGCGCGGGGGCCTTGGTGCTCCTAACTTCAAGCTCTACGCGCTGTGTGCACAGGCCAGTTTCCGGCATTTTTGGTTCCATCCTACTCCTTTCCAGCCACATGTGGAGGTGGAGGCGGATCTTGCTGCCTCGTGGCCACTTACCACTGCCTTGTTCGCCCCAGTCAAACTCCCACTCACTGAGATTTACACAGTCGAGACTCTGCACTGGGCTTGGGAGGGGCTCTGCCGCTTCTCCGGGGCTCCTTTGCTTTCGGCAAACGCGATGCCGATCACTCAGCATACGGCATTCCCTCCTCTCCAACCCTCCGGAATGGTTAAACATGCCGCCCATCTGGGGCTGACTACAGTAGCGGATCACTACCTGGGGAACACATTCTTCTCTCTCGCTGACGAATCTGGTTCTATGGACACTTTACCTTATTATCAACTCGGGGCGATCTGTAGGGAGCTACATCCTGCGTTTCTCCAGCCTCTCCCCCGATGGCCGCTCTCGACTTCCTGTACTCGTCTTCTTCCCCTCGGAAGTTGGTGACCAAACTTTACGCGTTTACGCTGGCAGCTACCCCCATCTCCACTGACCGTGCACATGTGGCATCGGGTGGGGACATTGGTGTGGAAATCTCCCAAGCTGATTGGCTGTACTGCTGCAAACAGACTAAAAGATTGTCCCCGAACTACCACCTGTTCCTCATTCATTTTAAATATTTGCACAGGCTCTACCATACTCCTGTTCAGCTGCACAAGTTGGGACTCATTCCCAGTGACAGATGCCTGCGCTGTTACGCTCCTGCACCGGATTTCTCCCACCTTGCCTGGCTATGCCCCAAGGTCTCTGTTTACTGGTGTGAGGTCTGTGCTGCTATCTCCAAGATTACATCACCGCAAATCCAGCCCAACCCCCCGCTCTGCCTCCTAGGGTTTGTCAAGTTTTGCCCTGACACCTCCCGCCACTGGATTGCCATGCTGCTTGTTCTCACGCGGCGTAGGGTTTCCAAGTGCTGGGGTCGCAAACCCTCACCTAAGTTCGCTCATTGGCTCGAAGATGCATTGCGCTGTCAGACCCTATTGTCTGAATTCTGGGACCTTATGCCAGCTAGATCTCGCCCACTCGACATATGGGGCCTTCTCGTGTCTTACCTCCTGGGTCGTACCCCCCAAAGTCCAGAGGCCTCTCCCGCGCTCCCCACCGGCGCTCCGCCCACGGCAGACGCCGGTGTAGGTCAGTGATTGGACTTCCCCCTGCCCCTACTCCCTTCAGTTTGGCCCGTCCCTTCTCCTGCAGCCGAGGCACCTCTCATCAATTCCTGTTCCCCTTCCCGGTGAGCCTGAGGTGCGTCTGTCATGTTGTCGCTTTTGGATGATTTGTATTACTGGTCTACCTCATCACATTTGATCGTTCTCATGTATATGGTGCTCTGATTTGGTGCAAGTATGTAACCTGTAAATGCAATTTTGTCAATAAAGGTTTTTGGAATTTTTCAAAATAATTTAGCCAGCTTCGCGATGTACAAATGTGGCCTTGGGTGGTTGCGTTCATATTGCCCCTCTGGCCTAAACATTGAAGAAATAGTAGCCTGGATTTTTTTCTTTTCTGATGCCACTGATGCAGGTGACTTCTTGAGGGCAGGCTGTGGTAGGCTCAATGTGCTTTTCAGTGGGGCAGTCACTGTCCTCTGTTGCCTTGGTGTCTCGACCTGCCTGATTCTTGTGCCATTGCGATGTTGCTGATGTTAGCAATCCTACTGCACTGCTGGGGAGAGGGCTGCTTTGCGTAACGAAAATTGTGTTCAAATCGGATTTGGATTCCCTGCTCAGCCAGCTTACACCCCCTTCACCAACAGTACTTGCAGTTTTTTGGCTGATAAGGTATGCCTCCCAACAGACCGTATGGTGCTTTCTCAAATGGGTTGTTTGGCCCCCGGTACCATAGTTCGTACCAAGCTTACCCCGACTAAGACTTGCTCCGCAAGGGGAGCATATGGCAATGTTCACCTCCTTCTGTCTACCGAAAAGAAGCCGCAAATTAGGGCGCTCAACTTTCTGATGCTGATGCCAATGTCGGATGAACTGGCGGTAGGTAGGCGTTTTGACGTTTGACTCTCTGCAGTAACTACTCAGGTGGTAGTGGATGTAGGTCGCTGCTGGGACTTTGCAAATATGGCAGCTGGCGGCGGTGGTGGTATCTGTGGTGCCACATCCCTCCCAGCAGCAAGCTGGGATGGAGTAATGTCAGTCTCCACTGGAGCTAAGCTACCATCCATGATGACAGGCTCATCGTCATCCTCCTCTACTACATCTGCCTCCATAGCTCTAAGGCTTTCTGGAACCCTCCTTTTCCCTAGCCTTGTCTCATGGCGTGTCTCACTCTCAGGCTGAGGTGGGATCCAATTGGTGTCTAGATTATCAGAAGGAGGGCCTGAAGAAGAAGATGATGAACGACTAACTCTCCTTTTTCTAACTGGAGATGTGGAAGACAATGGATCTTCAGTAAGAGCAGCTTTCTATACTTCCTCAGCATGAAGGTCAGTCTCTTAAACTTCTCCTTCTTTGGGAAGAACTACTAGTGGTGTTTGCCGGTGTGCTCTTGTCCACTTCTCTTTTCTGCAACGGTTGGGTACTACTTTGCAATAAAGATAAGTTAATTTCAACATCACTGTTCGTCGGCGTTGCCGTAATTAGACTGGCTGCCTCTGTGACAGACATGGGCTTGAGCCTAGATTGGGGTGGGTCCACTGATGTGGGGGGGCTGCTCCCAGCTTGCTCCTCAGGAGCCGGTGCCGCATGCACCTTTTTTCTCTCCAAAGAAGATCTGGATTGACATACAAGTTATGTTATGTTATGTTAAAAAGATTTATAAGAGCGCACAAATACCCAGAGGTGTCTTGGCGCTAGGAAATGCCAGCCGCAAACTCGCCCCTAATACTGAAAGAGACAGGTTTTTAGTTGCTTTCTAAAAACCATCAAGGAGCTAACATTCAAATGGTGAAGGTATGCTCCTTCTTCTTCTCACTGGCCACTTTCTTGGTAGCACCTTTCTTTGGAGCCATCATGAAGCTGTTAGTTAGCAGTGGCACTTAGCTTCACAAGTTGAAGAGATTTCTGTGATGTGTGGGCCACGTCACGTCGTGCACAGGCTTTCTTTTTGGCAGTACTGTGGGTGATGTTGTCTCTTGTGCACCTAGAAGAAAAGAAGCAAGAAACACCTTAGTGAAATGTGGCATTGTTGCAATTCAATTACTAGTACAAACAAACACAATATTATTTAGTGTGGTTACTGGTTACTCCTATTGTAAATAATTAACAATACAGTGTATCAATTCGTAAAACGGAAAACCACACCAACATAAACTTTATGGTGATTGACCGAACACTCAGGAAGGAAAAGAGAGAGCAAAAACAACAACATATAGATGTAACCATTTGTATTATATGCGTCATATATCGTCACTCACGTGGGATGTGGCACTCAGGGAGGTACAGCTGACAAATGACAATGGAGAGAATAATCCTTAGACAAGAAATGCTGTTGTGCACCTATAGCAGACATGGGTTTGATTGATGGCAGATGTAGTGATAATTGTATGAACAAAATAACTTAAAAAAAATAAAAAATTCAAAAAATAAGAAAATCTATAATTTACCAATTCATTAAAAAAACTGAAAACAATTAACATAATATCCTCAAAGATATCATCATAAGTTATTAAACTGCTATCTCATTGCTCAACCATCCATGCAAGCCTATGGCAAAGGGCCACACTTGCTAGACTCACAAAATGGCTGCCACCCAGTGCCACATGGTCATCAACAACAACAATACTGGGAAGGTACTGGGAACAAAGAGAAGAAGACATGCAGTCCTATGAGGAAAGCACACTAGCTGGCTAGTGGTAACTCAAAATGGTCCCCAGCCACATCATCATAACAGCAAAAGGCAGGAGGGCGAGGCCTGTAAAACAAAGAACACATGCAGGCCCACGGACACTGGCTCTTTACAAAATGGCCCCTGGCCACATGGCATGTGGAACAAAGGCAAATGGTGGCCTATGGCAAACACACCTACACACAGTGGCCAGACAAAGGAGGCATGTCAAAACAGAGAATACAACATTAATTCAGCAATGCCAAAAACAAAAATTAACATGGCAAAAAATGTATACAACAACACACATCCTACAAAAAGGCATTACCCCTCCTATACAATGTTTGCAGGAGAAATAAAACTGGAAATAGCAAAAGCACATTTTGTATTTTAATCCAATACCATACATGCCCTAAAAAAGATGTTTCATCCAACATACAACACAGAAACAGTTGTTTCATGCATCAATGACTAGTACTGGACCTACTATCTGGCAGGCCCATTGGCAGAATAGGCCACATAGTGAATTAAACTAAAAGAATATTGTGCATGTATTAGAAAACATGGGAGAAAATGTACTATACTGTGAAACATTTTCCTGTACAAAATAAGAAAAATAACATGCATAACAACAACAACCACCAGCATGGAGGCACGACCACAAACAAAGAACATATGCAAGGCTTTGGCAAGCGCACACTGACTGCCTAGCAAAATTGCTGCCAGCCACATGGTCACAACAAGAAGCAGGAGGCCTAGAAAACAAAGAACACATGCAGGTTTATGCGGAAAGCAGCACACTGGCTGGCTACACAAAATGGCCGTAAGCAACATGGTCACACAACAACAAGCAAGAAGGCATGGAGAACAAACAAAGAAGAATACATGCAGGCCTATGGGGAAGGCACACTGGCTGGCTACGCAAAATGGCTGCCAGCCACATGGTCACAACAAGATGCAGGAGGCCTAGAAAACAAAGAACACATGCAGGCCTATGGACACTGACTATACAAAATGGCCCCTGGCCACATGGAATGTGGAACAAAGGCAAATGGTGGCCTGTGGCAAACACACACACACGCACACAGACACACATACTGGCCAGAGAAAGAAGGCATGGTAAAACATAGAACACATCATTAATTCAGCAGTGCCAAAAAAGAAAATTAACAGGGCTAAAAAAACACAACAAAACACATCCTTCAAAGGCATTGCCCCATCTATACACTGGACATGCAGCCCAGAGCCCCAATATGGCAACAACACCCACCGCCACCACCCACAGGACCCCCCCAAACCCTCCTGGACCAACACTGAGGCAGCGCAGACAAAAACAGCAACCTACTGAAAATGCACCAACCTCACAGACCCAACACCAGGGATTGTCATTGCCCACAACAGGCTTGAATAGGACAACCATCCTACGCACCCTGACCACAATTGCCCACAGGCTGACGCCACCAACACAGCGGACAATAAACATCCCTCCGCAGACTAACCTGCTGGCTGTGCTGCACCTGTAGACCTCTGGGACCTGTCAACCAACAACCGCCAGAGTCGGAGGAGTCTCACAGCCAGCCCAATCCAAGCCCCCCCAACTGTTTTGGATGCCGTCATCAGCTCGGTGCCACACTACCTATCCTTCCCCCACACTGCGCAGGAACAGCTAGAGATCAAGCAAGGCGTCTACACCATAGCTGGCTTCCCTCACGTGTCAGGGGGCAAATGACTGCACACATGTCCTACTTGTGCCCCCTGGTGACACTGCACACAATATCCGCTACCGAAAGCACATGCACACCATCACTATACAGGTAATAGTGGACCACCTGGGAATCTCCACCAATGTCGACGCCAACCACCCCTTCCGAGTGCATGAGTCCTACATCTTCCGACAGTCCATCATCAACCTGCGCTCCCTGGCTGGCACCAACGGATATGCGCTGCTCATTGGCAAGTACCAAACAAACACACCACACACCTCAACTCCACAATCATGCAACTCACAACACTGGGAATGCACACGTCACAAACTCACATACAACATGCCAAACAACATGCCCACCCACCAGACACAACAGCACAACTTACTCTGGCAACCTGGGCCAGCCATGCACATAAGCCTTCAACGGCATGTCACCTCAGCCACACAATAGCAGATTGTGGGAAGAGGTGGGGACCAGGCATGTGCAAAGGAGGCAAGTGACCGATGAATGAGAATGTACACAATGCCAAGTGTGGCGTGGAAGCGATGTCCAGACTGCAGTATGCAGACCACACCCATATCCATGTCGACATACACCGCTGGTGTATGGAGTGTAGGGGACAGTGGACACAACCATGTCACCCCAGCCAGTGGGGAAGATCCTGGAAATGTAGCTTGTTTCGCCCCCCCCTGTAAGCGTGAGCAGAGTGGGCTGGCCCGGTGTACGCCAGGCCAGCGTAGGGGTGTGAATCAAAAGCACGTAGCTCTGGGCGTGGTCCTTTTCCGGAATGCCCAACGTCTCTGCCACATTCACCTTGGACATTGATGAGGACCCGCTCAGCTTGTGTGGCCCATCTGACTGCACCGCAAGTCACCATCCCGTGGTGGTCTACATGACGGATGTGTGGTTGTACATGTACATTTCCATTTCACATTTTCCTGCTATGTTAGATGGGATTGACCTGTTTCTGCGCATGTTTGGGCCCAGTTGTGTCCTCTGTTCTGCAGTGTCGGTGTTGCACTTTGTTCCACATTGTCGTTGGATGTGCTGTTATTGCTATGTGTGTGCTGCAGTGTGCCACGGGGTTCAGGGACATGATCCAGGGTCATTGTGGGTGTGCAGAGTGCTACACATCATTGTGCATGTGTGCCATTGTTCCCATCTCCCCCGTCCACCCAGTCCCTGGTCGTTACTTGCCCTGTTGATGTTGTGTCAGGTCCTCTCGAGCTATGTCCTGTCTCCCGTCTCCCACCTCCTTGCAGCGTCTCCACACTGATGACTGTGGCCTCAGTTTCCTCCAGCTCCTCCTGTGGTGCAGGACTCCCACCTCCTGTTACCGTTGCTGCCTTCCTGTTGGCAGTGGGTTTGTGCTTGGTTTGGCTTTTCAACTCATGCCAGCGCCTCTTGTCCTCCTCTATTGACCTCCTCAACACTACGACTGCATTCACAGTGGTCTAATTGTGTGTCAGTTGATGGTAGTGTTCTGTCACCTCCGAGACGCTGATCTGCTTTTCCTGCGGACTGCACCCCGTCTTCCTCTCACTCTTCTCCTTGGCCTTCCCTGACCCAGTAGTTCCTTGCTGGTGGCTTGTGGGGCTTGTGGGGTTCGCGTTGGCCTCTGCACTCTGTCCGGGTGCATCCATGGTGCCACGCAGTTACTTTTTTTACTCCCTTTTATTTCCGTGGCTTTTATGATGTATTTTCCCACATGAGGTGTGGGAATTGCAGGGCTGTCGCTGGTTATTGCTAAATTTTGTATCGCTATTGGCCTCATCACAGCTTTTTTTGCGTTCGTGTTTCGCATTTTTGTGGCGCCGCTTTGACTTTATCGCGGACATTTGACGCGTTATCGTGAGCCTATCGCATGATACCGCCGTGCTGAGAATACCACGTTGACACAGTGTTATTTTCCCACGATGTGGAGAGTTGCGCTAAACTACTTTTGAGGTAGTTGTCACACATTCTTGAGAATATCCCCCTGAATCTTTAGACCAAAGACCGCAAAACTGAAAAAGCAAAAGGAAGAAGAAACAATATTTTAGTGACATCTCTAAGTAATAAAACTCAAGCAGAATAATGTTAGCCTAATCTTTTTAGCGGCTACCTTGTATAACAAAGTTACATCTTTTGGCCCCTTGAGGCAGAAATAAAAATTACTATTTCACTCTCCTTTTCCTTTCTTTGATTGGCATTTAGTATGTGGTTGTGCAGGTGTTTATCAGTGTTTATATGTTTACACTGGTGAGGACTATTTCTCTTTTGGTGGGGCTTTATCAGTTATTATAGGTTTAAACCTAAAACAGGATAGCCTAAACATAACATAATATAGCATAACATCAAATAACATAACATTTATCTCACCACCCCCCATTCAATTGTCAGTTACCTTAAATTTATACATCCTGAATGTCTAGATGCGGCACAAAGCATACCCACACAGTACCTAACTCGAGCACACTGTGTGCACATTGTTTATTGGTGGATTGAGGTAAATAATTGTGGACCTCTGTGGGAATGTTGTATATATTGGTACTTTCTTTCATTCTAATTCCATGCTTTTTTTAAATGTAATATTTTTAATTCCGAGGTGCAGACAATACACAATTTGCATCGAAGAGCATCAAACAGCTAGTAAAAATACAAAGCAAAAAAGCATATCTGATCAAAATGATGAGGATATGAAGGCCGGATACTTCAAATACATGATGAAAAAGTGATACAAATAGCAGAATCTATAATACACAAAAAATGTCTGACATCATAAAGTGCCATTGTGCACAATGGCCAGGAAAAAACTCAATAGGTTATTTATCGATAGCCAAGAAGATATTGCTTTATTCTGAATAAGCCAAATTTATATTTAGTAAATCTTATTTATATTTCAATGTGCAGCTAATGACCAAATGAATAACGGGATATGTGCTTAACATTATTTAAAGTGACTAAGTGTGTTAAAAATATATTAATTTTTAAATCTTGTACATTTTCATTCAATAAACATTAGCCCCGAATATTCGAGAATTTATAGCCTGCACCAGCTCTTTGCACATCTAATTGTTCTCTTTATTGCAGTTTACTCATTTTCTCAATGGATTCTGCATATGAGGGAATTAAAGAGGTTCTTCATCGGTCCAAAATTAGTGAACAAGCCACTAAAATTTCAATAAAGATTAGGCTTTTCGAATGTTCTTGTTGTTCCTGCAATAATATCCAAGAAGAGGAATAATCGAGTATCTTGGGGGTTTGGATTAAAAAAAACTTCTCAAGATTTTGAGAAATGGCGTTTCAGTAATGTTTAGTTTATTATAGTTCAATATAGTATGGAACCAATTGTCTAACTTTGTGGTATTTCATCTAAAAAGGTTTACTGGATTATATGAATACGTTTTATTCACCCATTCATTCAGCAGAAAATTGCATTTTGCGAAAATCTGCACCCCTTAGAAATGAAAGATTTATATCATTAACCTTCTTCCAAATACTGACTAATAAAACTGTCTTCCTGTTTTTTTCCATTTATTTGAGATTTTTGAAAATACATTGGTTGCCTTTATTTTTACCAAATATTGTTTTCAACTCTACTTTTTTAATGGTCGTATTCTCAAGTACGTTAAAAACCAGTTCCTCCTGTTCGAATATAGATGATGGGAGAACCACCCTAAGCGTGAGGTATATCACATTATATGACCATTATAATAGCTTTTTATCTATTCTGACTTAACCCTCTATTTCATTCTACATTTTCTATTTATTATCACACAAAAGTCTGTTAATCTATAGAACCCATTTAATTTACATCTTGCTAAAATTGCTTGATTTATGAATTTTTATTTTTTAAAAATCAGGTCTTCCAGGTGAGTTGATTCTTCAATATATTACATTTTTTTTAATTGGGCTTTCGTTATTATAACCAATCTATTACCTTACATAATACTTTTTAGGAGACTGAATTGCAAGCAACATACCCATAATATTGTTATCCTTAAACATCATTTCTATTAATTCAATTTCATAAGACTGTGTATGTTGATGCATTTTTCAAAATCTGACTGTGGATTGTACAAAAGACTTATAATAATAGATTTGAAAAATAGTACAATATAAAGAGCTTAGTGGCAGTCTGGAGCTGAGTCTCATCATTGACTCTAGTTTCTTCAAAAAGTTGCATCTAAAATGCACAGTGCTGTGGAGAAGTAAAGGATTCAGAATATTGCAAATGTTATCAACGCGGCTCTGCCAAGTATTGTAAATGGCAATTGTTTCCATTTTAATAGCATAGCCTTAATCTGGGCTATTAAGGCTTTGCAATTTAGATCATAAAGATCATGGATTTTATTTGTAAACTAAGGGGCTCATTATAATGGCTGGCGGACATCAGTCCGCCTGCCACCATAACGGTGATGGGACCGTCCGCCAGAAGTGCGGCGGTCATACCGGCACAATTAAGATGAGCCCGCCAGTATGGCCTTTTACCATTGTGGACGGTGCTGCTGGCTGCAGCACCGTCCGCAATGGTAAAACGACATGCACAGCATTTCCCTGCACCACGTGGCAGGCACCACGCCACTTGGTGCAGGGAACTAGAGGGGAGTGCCATGGGTACCCCCAAGTGCACCCCCCAACCACGATGGGGGCCCACAAAGGGCCCCCAAAGCCAATCCCCGCCAGCCTTTCAGGAAGAGCCTATTTACAACCCACATCATAATATGGCTAGCGGTGCTTGCTAGGCACTGCCACCATATTACTGGCCCAGCACCGCCCAGCTGGCAATCGGAACGATTGCCGACTGGCAGAAATGCGGCTGATGGACTTTGCATCCGCTGCGATACCCACCGCAACCATGCTATGGTGGAGGGTATTTCTTTTTACGATGGAGTAACGGTCGCCATCGCCGCCTCGGTGGTGGCAATAGTTACGTCATAGTAATGAGCCCCTAAATACCTAGATTCCGTTCTGAAGATCTGGCAGAAGATTATCCGGGGTGATTTTAATGTATTCTTCTTATATCCCCCTAAAGCCTGAAATACAGTAACACCTTCAAAAACACTTTGGCATGCTTTGACTTCCTATAAAAACAGCGTTATATTTATTTATTTTTATTTATTTATTTAATTTTTTTAGTTATTTATTTATAGATTTATACCGCGCTAAAATCGACTCTTAACAAGAGTATCTCTGCGCGCAGGGATAGAAGAAAAAGGAAGAAAATCGGCAACTGCAGGAGGAATGTCGTACAGCTCAGTTCAATTCAGCGTACAAAACTGAAACAGCTGGCAGATTACTAAAATAAAAACGTTTTGAGTTTTTTCCTAAAAACAAAAAGTTCTGGGCATTGCCTAAGCTCGAGAGGAAGTTCATTCCATAATGTAGGGCCGGCCACAGACAAGGCTTTCCCACCATGTCTGCTCCTCTTAATGGTAGGAATTTTAAGTAGGAGTTGGCTACTAGACCTATATAATCCGGATATATTTTAATACGTGGCATTTGTGACAAATGAGAGAAAATTCTGGGATTATCTCAAATTGCGATAGCTAAAGGCTCTATAAATAGAGAGAAAAAGGTGGGCAAAAGGGGGCACCCGTCAGATTCTTCTATTAACTTTAAAACTGTCAGTGTTGGAAGAATTAATAATCAGCCTAGCTATCGCACGCACCCTTATAGAGTTTATAATAGTCTCTAAAATTTGTGAGAAAAACACACATTTTTCCAAATGATAATAAAAGCGAATCCCATGCCACCAGATCCAATACTTTTCAGTGGCAAATGAAAAAATTATTCTGGGCACATTCTTTTACAGAGAAAAAATACAGTGCATTAATTAAATAATTACTGTTAAAATGTAGCTGGTGTCCACTTTGATGTTTATGCACTTGTTTGGTAATCACCCTATTTAAACCTATTTGTGATTAGCTCCGTAAAAATCTTAAATTTAAAAGAGAGATGTGCAATATGAGTTGACATCTTGTGAATTCATGGCAATTTTCAAAAACACGCCTACAGCACCATCGTTGAATCAGTCAAATTCCATGCTTGTAGGTTATAGCAGTGTGATGCAATCATTGCAATGCACTGGTAGATAGGAATGCTGTCTTATATTGATTGCATTTGGACTTGCACTCCTCACAAGCACTTTTTGCCTGTGTTTCCTATTGATGTGGACATTACTATTGTTCAACAGATAGATTGACAAGGGAAGGGGCTTCATGTTTTTAGAGGATTCTCAGCAAATGTGTCTCTCATGCTCACTCGTGCAAAAGCCTTTAGTCTGCATGTATCCACAACAAGCTCCTCCTTTGAGGTCAGGGAGTTGTGTACTACTTCAACCAGCTTTTGCAGCCTCCTCTTGCATCCTGCTAGTTTCTCTCTCCTTGCTGTAGAAACACAAGTCGTCCCTCCATTTATTAAATTTCATATACTGTACTGTTGGTCACAGCTGTAGCATTAATGCTCAGCAGAGCATATGTCCCCATCTGTCTTTTCATAGTTTTAGGTAGAGTAAGGGTGACTTTTCCATTCTAATTTTCCTTATCATTTTCCAACACACAATCCTTCAGTTTTATCTGTAAGCTAGGCCTGGGTAAAACGTTTTGAATATTATTCGACCGGAAAAATCCTCTGCATGGTAAAAATCGCGTACCCCTACCTTGAGTGCCCATCTCTTCTGTTGTCTGGATCCCTAATGATGATTTTGTTGTCATAGGGAAACACGGATCATGTATGTGCACCATGAGATAGGGCTATCTCACAGATTTCAGTCTTTTTTAATTTTTTTTATTTTAATCCTCATTCGCCTCAGACCCCAGTTGACAAAGAGTAGGATGTTGTTACCGTTACTCGGTTTTAAGGAGATGTAGGGAATCGAGATGAACCAGGAGGTAGCGCCCGCCTACCGGTATCCGACATTCCCAGAGAATGTCACTGATTCCTTTTTGGGAAGGGGTGGTCTAACTCTCTTCCGGTTAAGTGTAGCCAAAGACTGTTTATGTTGGCCTACTGAGGGTGGAAACTGAGGAAGGGGCCCAACACAGTCAGAGAGTTTTCAAAGAGGCCTAATCATAGGATCCAAAAATGTATTTAAACGTGCAAAATGTGACAACTCAAATGCCTAAATTATACTCCCCCAAAAACTAACGCTGAGACCAGCTTAAGAAACAATCCCATAGTGCTTTCTACTTGCTGTTCTGCAATCTACCCAAATCAGTCTTAGATGTTTTATATAAAGAGGACAGCCATTCCAAATGTGTGGGGGTGTGACTTCTACCCATCTCTTACAGATTTCTCTCCTAGCCAACAAGATTGCGTAAAAGAGGAACCCCCTAGCATGGCCCGTTACCTCGCTGGCTATGCCAAAGATGATCAGGGCGAGAGAAATTTGAACTGGGACTCCCAAAATATCAGCTATAGTTGCCCCTTCTTTATCCCAGTATTCTGTTATCACTGGGCACTCTTTAAACATGTGAATATCCGAGGCATTTACTAAATCACACTTCTTACAGCTAACTGGGGGGCCCTTCGATATTTTGGAGAGTCTTAATGGAGATAAGTACGCCCTGTGAATAGTGAAATAATGATTCCTCCTTAGCCAGGCTGGTTTTACAGCAGCGAACAAGATGTTAAAGTAAGTTTGCCACAGGTCTTACCATTGATCATCTGGCATAGAGGCTCCCCACAGTTCTTCAGCTAATTTAAAATCGCCATCAATAGCTTCCTCTATGGACCAGTAAAAGGAGGAAACCACTTTCTTTCCTACCGGCCTTAACACTAGTTGCTCCTCCAGGGCATTTACTATACCTATAGGTTTTTTTTTAATTCTGGGCCCAACTCTGCAGTTGGAGATACTTAAACCTAGACATACCCTCCTCTAGCCTGTTGTGGAGTGACGACCATGATGTAAGTGAACCGTCAGACTCCAAATCCCTCTAGACCTTAAGTCCCGCTGTTCTAAGTGGTGTAACTAATTTATCTTTCAGGCAGTCTGGAGCCCCAGGAGAATCCCACAGGGGAGCCCAACTTGAGAAGTAGTTTAGGCCGGTGCATTGTTTAATTCAAGCCCATACTCGAGCCATCCCCAGCAGAACTTTCAACCTGATCTTTTTGAAAAACTTCTGATCTCCGTAATTGAAGAGGAATCCCTCCTGCGACAGCCCCACACCCTTTAACATAGCAGAGAACATGACCCCCACCCCTGTGTGATCTGGGGTTTTCAGCCACATTCTCGCGTGCGACAACTGGAAAGCCCAGGCATAGAACTGTAAGTCGGGAAGCGTAAGACCCCCTTTCTCCCTCTTACGCCTTAGCTTCTTCCAGGCTATCCTCGTGGCCTGGCCCTATAAGCCCATATAAAAGAGTTGATTGTTTGCTGAAGCTTATCTATCACTAGTTTTTCGAAATGCAAAGGAATAGTGTTAAAAAGAAAAGTGGTTTTCGGGAATATGACCATTTTGATCAAATTAATCCTCCCCAGAATGGTCAAAGTGAGATGGACCCAGGATTTAATTAGTTTCTGGCATTCCCTAGAACAATTTGCCAGGTTAGTCCCTGAGATCTTATCTATGTTCTGAACAATCCTGACCCCCAGGTACTCATATCACTCTTGGTCTGGTGCCGGCACCCTGGTAGGTTCCACAACATGATTTCTGTTTTTTCAGCAATAATTTCATACCCAGCGACCTGCCCAAAGTCTTGTGCCAATCTGATGACCTGAGGAAAAGACCTTTCCAGATCGGATGAGAGGATCAGGACGTCATCAGTATACAGAGCTACCTTCCTCTCCAATGCCTCAAACTTAAATGATGAAATACCTGGCTCTTCTCTTAAATGCTGAGCAAAAGGCTCAATGTACAGGTCAAAGAGGAGCAGGGAGAGGGGGCAGCCCTGTCTGGTTCCCCTGGTGATCTTAAAAGGGTTGGTCAATTTGCCATTTACCAGGAGTCTCGCCGAGGGATCTCGGTATATAAGCTGAATAGCTTGACAGAATTTCTCACCTAAATTCAATGTATCCATTACTGCCGAGAGATATACCCAATCGACCTAATCAAAGGCCTTGGTGGCATCTAATGTCATGGCTGCAAGAGGAAGTGAAAAGGTGGAAGCCAAGTCGATTGCACCAATGAAATCATAAGTAAGATCAGCTAGGTTCCTGCCTCTCGCAAAACCCTTCTGGTCGGGATGAAGCAGACCGCCCGCCACTGCTCCCAGCCTGTCTATCCGGATCCTTGCAAAAATTCTGTAATTTGCATTCAGCAGCGAGATGGGTCTATCAGACCCACAGTTTGTCGGGTTTTTCCCTGCTTTCAAGATCACTGAGATATTGGCTTCTCTCCATGAAACAGGGAGCCTAGCACCCTCAGATAACATCTTAGTAAAAATTGCTGTCATGGTCGGGATCATTGCTTCCCCCAAATATCTATACAGTTCAGCTGGGAGCCCATCGGGCCCTGCAGTCTTTCCTCCCTTGCAGACCTTCCTAACCTCTTGCTGGGATATATCTAGCTCCAGATCTTCTCGCTGGGAGGAGTTTAGGGAGGCAAGCTTACTTCCGCTTAACCACTCCCTAGCAATGGTTCCATCCACTACATTGTCTTCTTCATAAAGCTCCTGAAAGAAAGTGAAAAAAACATCCCCAATCTCTTCATCGGTGAATACCGCGGTGGTCTTATCCTTGCTTGCAATTTGTTTTATAAAATTTTGCGTCCTAATGGACTTGACTTTCCACGCTAAAAGTTTACCAGCCCCCTCTCCATACTCAAAATGGGCAAGCTTGCTAGTCTCCCATCTTTTTGTGATCCTTGTCTGGATAATGGTATCCAACTGATCCTTTAGACTGCCTAAATTCACCAGATGTTCTTGACGCTTCAAGCTTAGCTCTACTACCTTAATCTCAGACTCCGTATAAGCCACCTCCTCCCTGTAATGTCTATTCTTGTAGCATACCCTGCTTGTGACAAGACCTCTTAAAAAAGCCTTCCATGCATTCCACACCACCGAAATCTCAGCCGAACCGATATTCATATTCAGAAAGCACTCTGATTCATGACATAGATACTTAGCTTCAGGTTCATCAAGGAGTAAGGAATGATCAAACGTCCACCCCCTTGATTGTGCTTTCCCTACCAAAACTAAGTCCATCCATACAGCTGCATGGTCTGATAAATGGGGAGTCAGAAATCCAATATCCTTGATTATACCTCTAAGGTCATGGCTCACAAGAATATAGTCTTTCCCTGACTTATGGCCATACTTGCTGTTGTAAAAAGAGACTCCTAACTGGGAGCCCAACATATCTCTCCAGATGTCACAAAGTCCAGTCTGCGCGATCATCATTTGGAGATACGTCTGAGACTTGGATAGCACATTGGCTCTACTGCTAGGGGACTTATCTACATTTGGATTAAAAACTATATTAAAGTCCTCAGCCATAATAATTGGGTCTGGAAATTCAAAAAGATTTGAGAAAATTGTTTTCAGAGAGGAGGGGTCATCTCGGTTGGGGCCATTATAGCCCACCACCATCAGCAAGAAGCCTTGAATAGACAATTTAGCGATGACCCACCTGCCACATGAGTCTACCATCGAATTTAGTATGCGAGCGTTTGCTTGCTTTTTAACCAAAATAGCTACACCCCTGATGTTAGCACTCTGATTAGAACTGATAAGATGTTCCAACCATTTTAAATTTTTTTAAATTCCAAACAATTCCTCTTTGAAGAGATGGGTTTCCTGAAGGATAATGATCTGCGCCGGAGAGTCTTTTAAATACTGCAGAATGTTAGCCCTCCTGGTTTTCACTCGCAGGCCATTAACGTTCCAGGATAAAAACTGGATAGTGCTCATGGGGGTTTAAACACCAGAACCTTGAGTGTCCTAAGTCACCCAGAGAACCGATCCCAGACCAAACGTGACATGACCAAACTAAGAGGCGAATGAGGAAATGTTTTGTTTTTTAACCCAATGCTCCCCATCCCGTGCTCCCCTCCCTTCCCTCCTGCACACCCTAAACCTAGCTCTCCCCTGGAGAACCCTACCCCCATTTACCTGGACTGATAATCCAGATTCTGCCCACTGGGGAAACCTACCATGTCCCTATATATTCAAGTATATTTTCAAGTGCTACATCAAGGCCAGAGACTGAGACCCTGAGACCCTGAGAACCTATCTCCAAGTCCCCACATCTCTAAATGTAACCCCACAAGTTTATATTAACTAATAAGCCAATGTATCTTACTTATCTCTCTGGTGTCTGATAGCACAGGGAACTCACTGCCTCAGGTAAGTTTAGACCCTCCCCCGAGAACCCCGGGGAGCCTGATACAAGTGAAATGTGTAATACTCAATGACTATTCTATTTTGTAACTTTGCCAAGGCTGTCCAAAAGCTCATCTGACTCTTGCACTGATTTTAAGTTATACATCTTATTGTTGTGCATGACTTTCAAGCGAGCAGGAGATTTTAATTGGGCAACCGCCCCCAGTTTCTTAAAGTCGTCCATTTTCCTGCCCAGCTCCCATTGTCTGTCTAAGGTAAGACGGGCCAGGTCAGAGTGGATTTCATAGGCAAAGTCTCTAGGTTTCAAAGACGTTTGCTTTAAAGCACAGTTAAGGATCTTTTTCTTCAAGGAAAACGTGAGGAAATTAATGAGAATCTTTCTCTGCTTTGTCCGATTAGGATGCTTCCTGAAGGGGTCTCTGTGGACCCTCTGTATATCTTTCTTCAGGTCCTCCTCAGAATCTTCAATCTGAACAGATTCTTTTATGAGAGTAACAATGAAGGACTTAAGATCTTCCCCCTCCCTCCCTTCCGGAACGTTCAAGAGACGCAGATTGTTTCTCCGTGAGTTGTTTTCTAACATCTCGAGCATGTCCCGGAGCATCACCTCCTCTCTCTTGAGCGATGCAATATCTGTTCTGGCAGCTCTCAAGTCATCCCTGAGTTCTCCCACTGTATTTTCCAAAACCACAGTCCTGGAGTTTAGGAGATCGATTTTCTTCTCCAACGACTCGCAAAAAATCCGGATCTCTCCTTGGTTTCCCTCAGAGACAGAGAAACCCTTCCTTATATCTACTGAAAGGGAAGAGAAGAGGGCCTCCAGTGAAGCCGCTGAGGACCCACCAACTCCTTGCTCCTCAGAAACTTTGCCCTGCTCTCTGCTGTCGTTATCTGCCGTGGTTTGACAGCCTGGAATAGCCTCTCTCAAAGAAACACTGTTTGTGTCCGAGGCCTTAAATTGAACCGGACCAGAAATTGAGGATACAGTTTCAGGTGAAGTTTGTGAAACTGGGAGGGGGCAACGAGCCGCCTCCCTCCTTTCCAAAAAGGGGGTTAACTCCCACTACCCTTTCGAGTGCTTCCTTAGAGCCTCCCCTTGTTTAACCATGTCCAACACTAATGGTTGTACTTTAAAGTATGACCTCAGGAAAGGCGTAATCTTAATTCTCGAGTCCAGAGGGTTACTTTTGGCTCTGCCTGCTTTAATACTCCTGCCCTTAACCTCACAATACTGAAAAGTTGTGCAGCTACTATCAACGACTGTAGCTGGGATCGCGCTAACCTTCCTCTCCTCCTGAATTATACTGTCACTTATAGCAGATTTCCCATCCAGGGGATTTTTAATGCCTTTCCTATCGGACTTTGCTTTTGCCAACCCCTGTGCCCCACCACCACGTCTCTTGCCTCTCCTACTACCTTATATTGTAGGCACTATGGGCGCTGTGTTGTTTGCAAGGGTAATGCTGGAATTGTCTCCCTCCTCCTGACCCTCCAGTACCTGCTTCAATTTTTTTTGCTGTGGCCGAGTGATGAGAAGCACTAGTTTACCACCCTCAGTAGTAAATGTGGCACTGGTGGAGACTACAGTGGGATGTCTCCACCATTCATGCCCCCCTGCACCTGTTCTTGCTGCAGTTGATTTTGTTGATTTCGTTGCGGCTGCGGGAGGAATGGCCAAAGTCCTCTGTCCTCAGGAGGCGAGGGCACGCTCAACTGCTTCCGAAGATCAGCCCTCTCCAGTGTGGTGGAAAGTCGTCCAGTGCTGCCTCTGCCGGTGTCAGCCCGGAGGAGCCCGCAAGCCGCTGCTCTGCGGCCCCTCCTTGGCTCCAGGGCGGCAGCAGACCAACGCGGCAAGTCGGCAACCGCGCCAACACACATCCCGCTGAAAAGGGGACAAAAAGAAAACAATCCTCGGCCCCTGCACAAAAAGGAAGGGGGGCAAGTTAAGGACCGCTAAAATCCGCTGACAAGGGATGCAGAAAAATGCATTGCGGGTTTCAGCCTCGCCTGCAGATCAAACGTGGGACGTAGCCGCCACCATCTTCCCCCCAGTTTGCAGTCTTGCTAGATCAGGAGGGGTGCCCAAAGCACTACCCTCATTGTGTTGAAAGGCTACCATCTTCACCAAGAGGAGAGCAGCACCAGCATAATGGTGGCAGCATACCGTGTAATGATCAGGAGGAGGAGCAGGTGTCAATGGAGTGGGGCTTACCGGTTCACTCACCTTGTTAATAGTTCTGCTGCTGTGTGCTTAACTAAGACTTGGCCTACATCAGTTGGCTGTAGAGTGCAGCATAGTGTGGGAGTAGTGACTCTGTGCTGTATTTTTATGTGCCTGGGAAGGGTACAGTACAGGGATAGAGCAGCACTGTGCAGGTCAAGCTTGGGTTGTGCATGTAGCGAATATATGTATGCATGTGAGGAATAAATTAAATGAGTGATGTAGTGCAGTGCAGTGCGTGCACAATAAAAGTATTCTCTAGGCGTATGTGTGCTTGCGAGAAGTACATGAACGGTGAAGTGTTGTGCAGCATGTGCATGGTGAATGTGTATACTGGCAGTGTGTTTGTAAATAGGACACCATTGTACAATACACAGAGGATACAGTACTGAGCAGTGCACACAGAGTGATTGTGTGTGCCTGGGTTGGCACAATACATGGAGGTGAAAGTACTGGACAGTATTTGTGCTGTGTATGTATATTGAGTGCAAAGTGTGTCTGCAAAGGTATATTGCAGGGAGAGCCCTGTGTTCCATTTTGGGAAGTCCAGGCCTGCCTGATGAAGACATGAGGAGTAGAGGAAACCCCCCAAATAGATTTGTGCATTGCTGCATTCTTGTGAGCTGGGTGGGACACAGTGGACGAAGGAAGAGAGAGACTCCCCCTGTACTTCAAATAGGTTCTCTTTGATGTATGATAGATCACAAGGGAAGGGGCCTGGACACATCGCAGGAAGGAGATGGGGCTTGTTAGACCTGGCACCTTGGCGTGAGTTTCCCTTCCACTTTTTGCTGATGTGCCTCATGGGGTTTGTTGGTGTTGGCTGCTCAGAGCACTGTGCCACTGCCAATCAGTGCCACAGTGCAAGTACTCCCTTATGAAAAATGTATACATTGATTGGTGTCCATGTTTGGCTTATTTGGTTTACTATCAGCCCCTAGTAAAGTGCACCAGGAGTGCCAGGGCTTGTAAATACAAATGCTGCTGGTGGGCTTGCAGCACTGGTTGTGCCACCCACAGAAGCGGCCTAGTAAAATGTGTCTAAGGTCTGCCACTGCAGAACCTGCGTGCAGTCTGGTGCTGTCGCACTGACTGCGCAAGTGCACCCACTTGCCAGTCCCTAAACCTTCCCTTAACTACATATTAGTCACCCCTCTGGTAGGCCCAAGGGCAGGGTGCATTGTAGGCATAAGGTAGGACATGCCCTGATGTGTGTGGCATGTCTTAATAGTGAATTACAGCCATTTTCGTTTTTCACTATTGAAGGCTACCTGCTCTCCATAGGCCAGAATGGGCTGCTGGAATTACTACACGCTGTAATCCCAGTGGACTCATAGAGCATGGTAGAAAGTCAAGTTTAGTATGCCTGAACTCAGAATAATAGAATACTTATTTTAGTAAAGTTTATTTTAATATCCTGTGTTTGTAAATACTACTTTTAGAAAGTTAGTATTTACTTGCTTAGCCATTTCAGTCCGCTTCTGCTGTGTGTGTGTGTGCTGTCTAGTTTCAGTGAGGGGCAGGGCTGGGGAATTCCAGGAGACAGGCTGGCTGCCAGGTGGTGGGTAGAGAGATTACACCAGGATGGGTGGGAGGAGTACGCCTTGACTCTGAATAGACCTGTGCTCTGCCACCACAATGCCGGCTCTGCCCCCTGTGGAGCGGCTGATGTCCCTGCCCTGCAGCTGAAAGGAAAGAGCAGAGTCACCACAACAAAGTGCTCCAAAACCGGACTGAGCCAGGCCCAGGCCCCCTGGCGACAAAGAACAAAAGAATTGCTGTATAAAAGAAGGAGCCCTGCTCCTAAGAAATCAGATCCTGTTTGCGCCAAGAAGAAACTCTACCTGAAGAGAAGGACCTGGGAAAGCTACATGGAGGAGTACTGTCTCTAAGCCTGAGAGACTGGCCTGTGGTGGGTGCCTTGCTGCTGGAAGGAGAGGAAAAGACTGAAGAAAAGACTTTTATTCAACTTGTGCTTTACAAACAATCTCCAAGGGCTTGCGTGTGAACTTGCCCCCTGAACTGCACCCCAGGAACAGTGGGCGCTACCTTTCCCTGGAAGAAGAGGAAGCTGCTGTGGGTGGCCCTGCAACGCTGACCCCAGAAGAACCTGTGTGCCCCCACCTCGCTGAGCACCGTGACCTCTGGCTGCCCGGGCTGCTGTGAGCACCGCGAAGACCAGCCCGCCTGGTCTGACCAAAGCAAGCAACTGCCCCCTCGAGCCGTAGCTCGCAACGTGAAGGGAGACAACCTGCGTCCAAGCGCCGAGCCTCTGCGACCCTGAGCCGCCGAGACCACTGTAAGGACCCAAGGTGCACTGGTGTCTGCCGACAGCGCAACACGCTGAGGATCACCCCGAGCTGCCCCTCCTGCTTCCGACCTCCGTGGTATGCTGAGACGTCCCCGAGCGCCCCCCGAAGCATCGCTGTCCACGGAAGAGCCGGGATTGCAACGCGACGCGGGACGCCCTTTGCGGGACTGCTGAAGCCGCCACGAACTCCCTAAAAAGATCCCAGGTACTGTGAGCTGAAAGCGCCCTCGTACGAACCGTACTTGCCTTTGTACGGTCCGTACCAGTGCTGGCGTCGCGCTACGCTATTCACGCGTGAAGCGTGAGCTTTGGTACGGTTCACCCCAGCTGTACGGAGCGTCCCAGCGAAGGTACGGTCCGTACCTTTGAAAATATATAGACGTTGCTCACGCAGGAAGCATGAGGTTTGGCAAGAGGCGTACCGGACTTGTGCGACGCGTACCTACGAGGGTACGGTCCGTACGGCTCAAGTCCTCGTATGCGTGCTCACGCGAGAAGCGTGAGAAACGGCACGATGCGTCCAAATAGCGGTACGAAGCGTACGAAAGGCGCTACGAAGTGCACAGACCTCAAAGAAGCGTATTTTGAACCAAGAAGTGCCATTTTAAGAACTGTGGACTCCTGAAAAGTCAGTACAAGGAACTGGAACCTACTTTGAAGTGAAGAACTGTATTTTTAAGACTGCTTGAAGAAACCTTGTATATAAAGAGTTTGTTTTTACAAAATACAGCCTTGTGTCTCTGTGTGGTGGGTTGGTGGTTGTTGTGTGGGACATCTTGAATGCTTAACCTAATGCCCTCTGGAATCTAGCCTGACTGCTCGCGCCACGTTACCTAGAGGGTGAGCAGGGGTTATTGTCCCAGAGTAATCCTTCACCCTGACTTAGAGGAAAGGGTCCCTGGTTGTCGCAAGTGCATACCTGCGCCAACCAGAGACCCCGGATTCTAACAGGGCTGATAAGGGGACCTTAAAGAATGGGGCTGGGAGCCCATTATTAACCTATTGATGCACATATCACTGTGGTTGACATCCAGTTGTGAGCTCTAGTCATTCCCATGGCCTGTGTCGTGGGTCTGTCAGCTTCAGAGTCTCTCCTGCTGTTACACACAGCCTTTCAAGAGGAAGAAGAGAGAGATAAGTGTGCATTTCAAAAGAAATATCTTTAAAGACCCAGAACCTAAATAACATTTGGTGTCTGGAAATGGTCTATAATAAGGGGAGGTTGAGAACCAAATATTTGGCATCTGCCAAGCAGCCAGAAAGGCTGTGTAAAAAGGGGAAGCTCTGGAAGAGTTCTGCCTGTGGCCATAACTGGGGGCTAAGACCTGCTAGTCTCCCTACTGGGTGAGGCGACATCACCCAGGGAAACCAAGACCCTGCTCTAAAGCTCGAAGCACCAGGACATTCCTGCTTGCTAAGACCTGTGTGCCCTGGAGGAAGAGGAGAGCTTTGGAGGGAGCGAGGTCCAGTAGAGGGCCCTACTGAGAGGACTCCTGGTGTGAGATGTGTGGAGATGGATGTGCACCGATCGGGCCATTGCTCATGTGCAGAAGCGATACTGTAACACCTGTATGGCAAGAGAGGGCCGCTATGGGCTGAGCCATGCATCGAGTGCTGTGCTGAGAGCGCCAAGTCCGCACCGCCCTCATTGCGGTGACCCCGTATGCCAGAGGATGCCACAGTGGAAGTGACTGTGTGTCTCAAAGCACTAAGACTTGTGTGAGCATTGACGTCGACCTCGCATGCCAAGAGATGCCATCGTGGTATTGGTAATCACACCTGAGAAGTCTATGCCTTGTCCACAAGTAGTGCAGCAACCCCGTAACACAGGTGGGCCTGCCTGTACTGAGTTTTAACAAAGATCAGGCCATTGCCCAGTAAAATTGAAGCTGCACCCTGTTATGGAGACTTGCCCCTGACTGACCCTGAGGAAGCTGGAGGATGCTGTGAGAACTTCGCTCCAGGGCTGGCCTCCAGTTGGAGGCACGGAGGTCAACCCCCTCACCCTGTGAGGAAAACCAAACTTACTGCGCTAATGGAAGCTGGGATCACCTTCGATCACTGTTGAGGATGACAATGCCACTCAGGAGAGAGAGCCTACACCTGCTGGGTGCTGCTGCATGTACTGTGACTAGCCCGACTCCTCTAAACAGGACCAGAGCTGCAAGTACCCATGGTTGGAGTAAGGCGTAAATCACTGAAATCTTCAGTGCTGCTGGATAGGGTAACACTTTGAACTATGCTTGTTGTTCCCTAGGGGACTTGCTGCTTAAGGTGCTGCAGCATCACAGACACTTTTGACTATTTCCTAGAGTAATACCTGTTAGTGAGCATTCTCTGGATGCTGCCACCAATGAATGGAGAATAGCCCTGATCACATTGCTGGGACGAGGGTGGGACATTGATTTGCTAGATAAACACAAGAGCCCGACCTCAAGGGATTGTGTTGTTGCTTACTAGTGTCGTTATTTCTTTAAATGTGCAGGATTAGAAATAAAATACTTTGTTTTATGTCTAATAACAACTGTTTGACTGGACATTGACTTAATGACATTACTGAATGCACTTTGAGTTATGAGTCGTGTTCACTAATCTGTATCTACACTTCCCCCCCGAGGGAGCCCCTGCATGCCCCATTGGCTCTGAAAGGGGCTATACCAATATCCTCAAAGGAAATTATGTGTTATGCCAAACAATTTAGAAGAATTCTCTGTTATTACTCAAAACTCAAGCTTCACCAGTTTGCACTATTTTAAAGCACAAAATGCATTCTCGTGTCCACTTTTGGTACAAGTACAAATTTCCCACTAAAGGAATGAGCACAAAATCATACATGATACGAACAACAACTACTCCTGTTCGGTTTATTCAGATTATTCTGCGCTTCAGCGATGGTGATTTTTACCTGAACTCCCTATTACGCTACATGGCATAACAGTGTTACCTCAGGAATTTTGCATAGACGCTGGAACAAATAAAATGCTGGAAGTTACATGTGATCAGGCCTACTGTAAACATCTTCTTTCTCTTCCTGAAAGAGACATCCTTCTCATGTTTCTCCCAGCTATGGTGTCAATGCTGTCAGCAGGGTATCTCCCCGTCTCTGCTCCCCAGGTCTGCTAACTTGCACTTATAAAACACTTCATGCCTTTGTGATGTCATCAGTGACTGCCAAGTTACCGTTAAAAATTTGAGACATTATGCAAGTGACAATTTGGAAATAACAAATCTTGACAACTCTTTATACAGGCATGGCCTCTCTAGGGAGGTAAAGAGTATCTTGCAATTTGCAACTTACAAAATGTGGCAAATTTGAAATCATACAATTGTTCATTCAAATATCTGCCACACAATGTGGATAAGAATTAAAAACAAAAAGTGCCAATCAAATTAAATTGATTTAAGCTACAAAAAAAGTTATTGAAAACCGAGCAAACTTGGAACATCAGATCTTTGTACACTGCAAGTCACATATTGTGAAAGGTAAAGAGGATATGAGGCATTGCTTCCTGATAGCTGGCCGCGAAGGTTAGTCGTTTATATATTGGTAGGAGATTGTCGTAAGAATATTTGACTATTTCTGTGCTGGTAGAAGTCAGTTTGAGCAAAGTGGCCCTTTACCTTTAAGCGTGGTCCAGGGGTTTATCCAGGTGACTCCTGTTCTTTGTCCAAACTTGACACAAAACACTCTGATTCACAAAGGGGTTTCAGCAACTTAATGTAGCTTCGGTGCTTGATATTCTTAAATCGACTTCCTGATTGACAGATTCATGACAAACTGAATTTTGGAATCATAAAGTGCACTTATGATGATGAAAAATCCACCAGAACACTGTAGTGTTAGGGTTAGGCTTCTGAAAGGAGACATGCGACTATGGTGGCCGTTCAAATATTGCAAGGTCATTTTCTACCCGGGAATCACATCTGCATTTGTTCATAAAAAGGTGGTTGGCGTAAATGCGGACATTAGCCACACATCTCATGCAAGTAGGGAGCGGGAGGTTTCTTCACAGACAGAATATTTTCAATGCAAAGAAAAAAGAAAAAGATAAATGTAGGCTTGCGTCACGTTTTCACCACATGTGGTACACAATGTACACCTAGAAGTCAGATTTATGAAACTACGCAAAGCCACTTTGCGTGACTCTGAGTGGCCTGATAAATCTGAAGTAGAGCAACAAGGCGCAAATCGCGGCATTGTGCCACTGTACCCTGGGTATGCGTTCCATTGACATTGCGGTGGGTGTTCCCACGCAACTCCAATGGATTTCGACGCATTCCCACACAAGGTCTTGTAAATCTGGGAATGTGCCAAAATCTTTTGCCTTCTCAGGAGAGGATTGAGGAGAAATATCTTTTTTTCTCCTTGTTTTTAGGTCGAGCCTAGAGCAGCGCATGCGTTGCTTGCTCGACTTTTAGTAAAGGGGTAAAAAAAGTGCTACCAGATGCTGCCATGGCCGGCCTAGAGCTTGAGTGCATGTGTGCGGGCGCACGCTTTGCGTGCCTCTCCCCGCGCTTCAATTCCCTCCCCCTCCCCCACCACAGATCTCCTCACTCTGCTGGCCTCATTAAGTGCATCGCGATCGTGATCACTTTCACTTTCGCACACAACTCCCGGGCTTCTCTTGTTGCATTAGTTTGTCAGTTCAAAGGTCAGAGTAAAAATGACCCTCGCCAATGCAAACTTGTTTTATCTTGTCCCAGCTTTATACTCTACCCATCCAATGGGTGTTATGCAAGATAAGGCTGCCAGCTGACTGGCTCTTCTCAAACCCCCGCTGTTCTTCATTTCGGGCAATCAGGAAGCTTTCACACTTTCTTACAGACGAGTCTAACATCTGAGCTCAGAGTCTGCAGAGCCCCCTGTCCCGTTTGGAGCTCCCAAGCCTTAGATAAGCAGTTATGTCTACCTGGGCTCTGCCTGTCAACGGAGATACGGTCTCGTGCACCTACCTCCGCGCGCTGGCTCTGCTCTGTTTCTTCCACACACATTGCCTGTTGTGTGTGAGAGGGAGCCCACGCCAGGACACTGGCTGTTCTGCTTTCAAGAAAAGTCTTCTCTAAACAGGGGATGTATGACGTTACAACGCATGCTATTACAATGCCTACCTTTACAACGCATTTTTTACAACGCAAACACTATTACAAGGCAATATTTTACAACGAATACTGTTACAACGCCAAACTTATTAAAATACTTAAAAGTGCTTTTACAACGAAAACCATTACAACGCATTCCATTACAACGCCAAAAAATATATTTTTCATTAAAAAGTTCAATAAAATCTGGCACGGGATGCAGGGAAATTAGGGGTTTTAGGGTGGGGAAGTGTATTAAAATGTGGAGCAAAACTGAACGTAAATCTACTGAAATGCATTACCAAATAAATGCGCGAGTATTAAAAGTAATACTCGAGTATTTAAATTAATACTCCTATTTCCCAAAAAAATCCGTTTTAACACATTTAAAAGTTTTACACAAATAACGAATATTTAAACAACAGTTCATATACATTTAAATCATGATTATATCAGAAAATAAGTAAACGGATTAAAACAGAAGACACATACACTAAGGTGCCGATCACGATCCGGCAAAAAATTCCCCCGTGCGACTCGTATCGGGTCTTTTTACCGTACGAATCGTACAAGTGCCGTACGAACTGGCAATCACGATTCGCATGGTAAAAAGTCCATACGAACCGCACTGGGAATCATTCCCCACACGTCCTCGGGTCGGAAAATGTGTCCGACACGTCCTCGGACGATTTACCTTACAAACGTGAAAAGCCAAGTCCGACCGAGGAATCACGATCCATCCCGTGCGTCCGAGCGTACAACCGTATGGAAAAAACACCGTCCGCACCGAACACCTATAGCAACCATGGAGACATGTGCCCGCATACGCGCCCAACACTCCCCCCAGCCCCCGTACATCCGACACGTACCCCCCGTATATGTATACCCCCACCCGTCTAGGTACACCCCAGTACGTTCCAGTCGTACCCCCACCCCAGTACGTGTCGTACCACCGTCAATGTACACCCCCCCACCCCTGTACGTGTCGTACCACCGTCTATGTACACCCCAGTACATTCCAGTCGTACCCCCACCCCAGTACGTGTCATACCCCCGTGTACCTACACCCCAGTACGTTCCAGTCGTACCCCCACCCCAGTACGTGTCATAGCCCCGTCTACCTACACCCCAGTACGTTCCAGTCATACCCCCACCCCAGTACGTGTCGTACCCCCGTGTACCTACACCCCAGTACATTCCAGTCGTACCCCCACCCCAGTACGTGTCGTACCCCCCGTGTACCTACACCCCAGTACGTTCGAGCCCCACCCCCACCCCAGTACGTGTCATAGCCCCGTCTACCTACACCCCAGTACGTTCCAGTCGTACCCCCACCCCAGTACGTGTCATACCCCCCGTGTACCTACACCCCAGTACGTTCCAGTCGTACCCCCACCCCAGTACGTGTCGTACCACCGTCAATGTACACCCCCCCACCCCTGTACGTGTCGTACCACCGTCTATGTACACCCCAGTACGTTCCAGTCGTACCCCCACCCCAGTACGTGTCATACCCCCCGTGTACCTACACCCCAGTACGTTCCAGTCGTACCCCCACCCCAGCACGTGTCATACCCCCCGTGTACCTACACCCCAGTACGTTCGAGTCCTACCCCCACCTCTGTACGTGTCGTACCACCGTGAACCTACACCCCAGTACGTTCGAGTCCTACCCCCACCCCTGGACGTGTCGTACCACCGTCTATGTACACCCCAGTACGTTCTAGTCGTACCCCCACCCCTGGACGTGTCATACCCCCGTGTACCTACACCCCAGTACGTTCCAGTCGTACCCCCACCCCAGTACGTGTCGTACCCCCCGTGTACCTACACCCCAGTACGTTCGAGCCCCACCCCCACCCCAGTACGTGTCATAGCCCCGTCTACCTACACCCCAGTACGTTCCAGTCGTACCCCCACCCCAGTACGTGTCATACCCCCGTGTACCTACACCCCAGTACGTTCGAGTCCTACCCCCACCCCTGTACGTGTCGTACCACCGTGAACCTACACCCCAGTACGTTCGAGTCCTACCCCCACCCCTGGACGTGTCGTACCACCGTCTATGTACACCCCAGTACGTTCCAGTCGTACCCCCACCCCTGGACGTGTCGTACCACCGTCTATGTACACCCCAGTAGTTCCTGGCGCACCCCCAACACAACCTCCTAAGTACGGAGCGCACCCCATACCCCAACATCACAACCGCATGTACGAGTCGTACAAAGCCACACACAAGGACATAATCGTACAACCAAATGGCCCATGTACACACCGTACACACGCTCAAAACGCACGTACACAACCAGGACAAAACAAAACAACACAAGAATACACCATTCGAAAGGCACAAAGCCACTAAACATGGCCAACAACCACTAAAATAACACAATCACTGACCTGCAACTGCCAAAAACAAACAGAGGCCCAATACACCACCACTCCTTATAACACACCCACCCAAACTTCAAACACTGCCACACCCACCCATGGACCAATAAAAAGGGCCCACACACACAAACCATGAGCCTTTGCAACAGACTCACTGCTGCCAGACACCACAGAACCAGACTACAAGCTACACCACACCTTACACTTGCACACCTTCACACAACCACCCTCACAAACACCCTCTCATCACATTCACACACACACACAACCATCCACACCCCCCCAACATCCACACACCCCCCACACCCACACCATCCCCACCCACACCCCTCACCATGCCCACTACCAAGAATCCAAAGTTCAGTCACCGAGAGTTGGAGGTCCTTGTTGATCAAATCCTCAGAGTCGAGCCACAGATCTTTGGAACATTGGTCAGAAGCACCAGCCAGGCAGCCAAAACAGCCATGTGGCAGACCATCATCGATGCTGTGAATGCCGTTGCGGACACCAGGAGGACCAAGCAGGATTGCCAGAACAGGTGGTACGATCTGCGGAGGAGGGTCAGAGCCAAGAGGCAGGAGGAACACGACCAGGCCAACGCCACCGGAGGAGGGCCCTCCCGCAGAGCCGTACAGTACCATCCCTGGGAGGAGAGGGTGATGGCCATACTGCCGGTGGAGGCAGTTGAAGGATTAGAAGGACTCCGAGACCCGGGTGAGTACACAAACAACGCACCTCACATGGGGGGAACTGCAACCACAACCAAAATTACTAACAGGCACGCAACCACCACAAGCGATCGCATGACTCAACCACACTCCATGAGCAGGCACATGCCACTGCTGCCACCATGCCCCATGCACCAAGCTGGACAATGTCAAGTCACAGGCCACAGAAGACAACAACACATGACACGTTAACCCGGATGGCGGGAGGCTGGGCACCAAAAATCACATAGTGCGACTCCAAAGCAGACAACAATGCCCTCTGCCCATATGGCCTAGGTCACAGCCAGACAAACACTGTGTCCCAACACAGGAATGACTTGCCAGCAAATGGCGGACGCCTTGCATCAACACATGGGGGTGAAGGCACTGTTTTGCACATGACAGCAGCTAATGAACAGCCAACATTGTGAAAGAGTGGCAGCACACACCACCACAGCAGCAGCGCACAGACACACATCACACCAAATGGGTGCCTGGAGATCAGAAACAAACTCACATCAACAGGCCAAGGGCCACTCAAAGATCTGCTAACAGTGTGTGCCCAGGAAGCTGGGCCAAGGTGACAGAGGGTGACACACGGAGGGAGGGAGAGGGGGACACAGAGGGAGGGAGAGGGGGACTGAGAGGGAGGGAGACGGACAGAGGGAGGAGGCTGACACACGGAGGGAGGGAGAGGGGGACACAGAGGGAGGGAGAGGGGGACAGAGAGGGAGGGAGAGGGGGACAGAGAGGGAGGGAGACACAGGAAGACGGACAGAGGGAGGAGGCTGACACACAGAGGGAGGGAGAGGGGGACAGAGAGGGAGGGAGAGGGGGACAGAGAGGGAGGGAGACACAGGAAGACGGACAGAGGGAGGAGGCTGACACACAGAGGGAGGGAGAGGGGGACAGAGAGGGAGGGAGAGGGGGACAGAGAGGGAGGGAGACACAGGAAGACGGACAGAGGGAGGAGGCTGACACACAGAGGGAGGGAGAGGGGGACAGAGAGGGAGGGAGAGGGGGACAGAGAGGGAGGGAGACACAGGAAGACGGACAGAGGGAGGAGGCTGACACACAGAGGGAGGGAGAGGGGGACAGAGAGGGAGGGAGAGGGGGACAGAGAGGGAGGGATAGGGGGACAGAGAAGGAGGGAGACACAGGGAGAGCAAATCAGTCCTTTGGTGTGTGGGAATGTCTGCTCGTCAGCAGGTGGACTGCGTGCATGTAGACAAGGGTGGCCAGTGCCAGAACCCCCCCTCTTCATCATGGCAAAACGCAGGGCCATGTCACAACCTGTACACGAGCACAAGGACAGCTACCTGCATCATATAAGTGTGTGGATCCACTCCATGTGCACATGTACAGTGCTACAAGGAAGGCGCAAATGCATGGCTCGCCACACCTGCACACTCCACTGCTGACTGCAGTCACACTTGACGCAGCAAGTAAGACTGTGCCACACATAGTTAAAGGGGCCGAATTGGTGCCCAAGGGACACACCCATGCACAAGTGCACTGTGAGTGGAATGCAAGACAGATCCTAATTCCAAGAGGAAATGTGCCAACTTTGAAACGGATGAAACATGGATGTTGCATGGACCAAAATTAACATTGTCTCTCTCACACACAGGTCAACGTCGTGCTGCACCCCCCAACACTGGGGGGGAACACTCACAGGACCCGGATCTGCAGGAGACCGAACCCACCGGCAGCGACCACTCTCACCACTCTGCGGACGACCCCGACCGACCTGGCCCCTCTGGTGTCCAACCACCTGCAGCACCTGCGTCAGGTACAACCGTGCCAACCACCACCCCCACTCCTGCCACATCCCAGGAGACACCCAGGATCCCTGCCCCAACACCACAATGCAGCCAGGCTCGCCAGGAGGGACGCGGTGTCCCGGGCACCCAGGAGGAGGCAGGCGACAACGCCAATGCCACCCCTAAGGGGTCCCAGAGACCCGATGTGCCCACAAGTGCAGGCCAGGCGCAAGTGGGCAGGGGTGGTGGGAGTGGAGGACGGCGGAGGCGCGAGCCTGACCAGTTGGCTGGGGATCCGGTATTTTCCCATGTCCGTAACATCCTGGACTCATACCGGCAGGACACCACGGGCATGGCCCAGGTTGTGTCCGTCCTCGAGGGGATCAAGGTCCAGCAGGCCCAGCAACATGCGGAGCTAATAGCCTGTCTACTGGTACACCAACGGAGGATGGAGGACAGACAGGCTGAGCAAGTGACGGCGTTCCAGGGGATTCACGCTACACTCCGTCGGATGGCCGACACCATGGCCGACCCTCCCTGTGCCAGAAGGCGGAGAACATCACCACCCACAGGGAGGGATCAGGAGGAGGAGGAGGAAACATCCGACGGAGCATCCCAGACGTCGTCACGGCCTGCTGCTGAGGTTCCCCGCAGGAAGACGGGTCGTCCACGGAAAGGACCGTGAGGGTGGCTGCTACATCACCATCTCCCAGGACACCTGGCCTGGCACCTGGCCCACTGGAGCAACAGCATCACAGCATCAAGAGACATTCTCTGCCACATGGCCCTGCTGGTCACTGGCTGACCAATGTTGACAAAGACTGTGGCATGGACTCTGAGGATTTCCAATGGCAAGGACACCAACTCCCCTACTGAACTTTGGATTCCCTAATCCCGGAAAGCCCCTCACTTTGTCCCCCCCCCCCAATAATAAATCACACTATTAAGAGTAGATGCCTGCTGGTAGCATTATTACCTAACATGTGTCTTGTACAGTCTAAACATGCCTGAGTCATCTGTTCTCTTCAACCATCCACACCCTGGGGCCTGAGTCTGGCACAGGACACATGGGTCACAGTTTATTAGGCAAGACAGACATGGAGCACCATACACACCCGTGATGGGCACAACCAGCTGAGGGGGTGGCCGAACAACCGTGCTGACAGACACACTGAGTACAGCAACAGTCATGCGCAGAGGTCAGGGATCCTGGCCAGTGTCCTGGGGGGCACCCAGGTATGTGTAGACAGGTGGCAGAACCATGTCCTGCAAGCTTGAGTCCGGTGGATGCAGAGAATGGGGTCATGGACAACGTTGGATGCATGGGGATGGCACATGTCACAATACCCACACAGTCATGGACATCATGCCCAATACACAGTCTCAGCACACACACACAGCTTGCATCTTGCCACTCGACACATTGACACATAGCCACAATCAGGGAATACCATGCCAGACATGCAGGATGCACCGTGCCAACACACCAGCATTGACTGAGAAGAGGCACCTTGGAGGCATAGGGACACCTTTATTAGTCATGTTTTTGGGATTGCAGAGGCAACTTGAAGTACACATGAACACATCATGTGGAGTGACATGGCACTGGCACCCCCCTTCTGCAGCACAAATGCGTGATAGCCATGGTACTGGCACACAAGCGTCGGCTAACAGCTAAATACCCACAGCTGCACACGGAGAGCCTGCCATACACCATAGATCCGCTGATGTGGAAGTCCCACACCATGTCAAGCCAATGCTAACCGTATGTGTCCGAGGGCAGTGTCACACACATTGATGCCATCATCACAATCCACTATCCCATCACTGATGACTGTCAACCAGGCAGACCATCTATTCAGGTGTACACAGCTGCATGTCGTGTCCCATGGGGATGCGACATGGCTGCAGAGGAACCAAACCCCGACAGGGGCAGTGTGCACACATCGTGAACAACTGCCACACCCAATACACCCCAGATGCATCCCTTACCCCATGGAGACTTCCAAACGTGTCCGTGCCTGTAACGCTGAGTCAGCCCACGATGTCATGTCCATGAGGAATAGCAGTGCCACAACAATGCAACCAGCAAACGGCATGCGCAGGTACCTGGGGAAGAGAGACACACAAGAAGTCAGCCACAAAAAGCACAGCCACTTGCATGTGCATTTACTCGACACATGTATGGATGACAACATGCTAGGTCACAATTATGACTGGGGAAATACTACCATCACTGCCACCATCACTCCAGTGACACACCCACACACACCTCTGACCCACGTGCCATACATGCAGGTGGAGACACACATCACAACGCATGCCACACGGGGACCAATGCGTGCACACTCAGACACTGGTACTCACCACTAAGCAAAGAAGTCGCGTATGAGCCGAGTCCGGATGTCCTCTTGCGGCTCCACATCCTCCACATCACTAGCCCCATTGCCAAGCCCTTCGTCCTCCACGGGTGGATGGTCCTCGTCATGTTGATTCAGGATGAGTAGCACAGCTCTTTCAACTGCCATGTTGTGCAGCATGCAGCAGACCATGAAGATCTTGCAGACCTTTTCCAGGGCATAAGGGAGTGCACCGCCGGTCTTGTGGAGGCACCGGAATCGGCTCTTCAGCATGCCAAACGTCCTCTCTATCACTCGCCTTGTCCGGCCATGGGCGGTGTTATAGCGGAGCTGGGCCGGCGTGATGGGGTTGCGGAGAGGTGTCAGCAGCCAAGGCATGTTGGGATAGCCAGCGTCCCCTACATGGGAAGCACATGGACATCGTTAGAACTGGTGAAGCGGTCGTGCTGGTCGGCTATACAGAATACAGGACAGACAGACTGTACCCACCAACAACACATGCCCGTTCGTTGCGCAGCTGCATCATCATATCAGGCATCCCGCTACGCCTCATGATGTAGGCATCGTGTGCTGATCCTGGGAAACGAGCACAGACATGTGAAATCACCATATTGGACAGACACACCACAAGGGCATTGATGGAGTGGTAGTGCTTCCGATTGCGGTACGCCACCTCCAGTGCGTGTGGTGGTACCAAACCTACATGTGTCCCATCTATGGACCCAATGACATGGGGCATCCCTCCCAGGGCATAGAATCCACGCTTGACCTCAGTCATCTGTTCAGGGGTTGGGAACTTGATGAAGTCATCCAGGTGAATCAACATGGCCTCCAAGAAATCATGCAGCACACCGCTGAACATGCTCTGGGACATGCCACCAACATGAGCTATGGTATTTTGGAAGGTACCCGTGGCAAGAAAATGTAGGGCAGCCATTACCTTCAGCTGGGGTGTCAGTGCCGTAGGATACCTGTGCTGCGGTTGCAGGTGTGGTGCCAGTCTCGCCGTCAGCTCCAGGATCAACGGTTGGGTGAAGCGGTAGAGCCGGATCCTGTCATTCTCCTGCATGGCAGCCAAGTCTGGAATTCTTCGGGCAAGAGGCGGCGCTCTGCAGTAATTTGGAAGTGACAAGGAAGAGTGAGTGCACTACGACAACAACTCATGTCTACTGAGCACATGTAAATCTGGCAATACACACATGCTACATAGGGAGTCAGGTATGTGCTACATGTCCAGGACACGTATGGATGCAAGGTGACACTCCTTCCAAGACCCAGCTACACACGGAGATTGAGAACCTCCCCATGCCACGCCATGGGAATAGCTGTGTCCCAGTGCAAGTGAACAGCCTGACGCAAGACAGGAGTGACATACACCCACACATCAGCAGAAGTGGGATGCCGATTGCAGAGACTGGTTGCGGAACACCGGAGCCACAGGTCACATGACATTACACTAGGCCTGCCCACACACCTTGCCATGAAGGTGCACATGTCATGACTCACCACACATTCCTTGTGAGGATGCTGACATGGCCTTGTCACGCTACTCCGTGTCCCATGCATACATGTGCACCTCACATCCGATACCACATGTGGCATGGTGTGCGGAACAGTGTGCAATGACAATCTACACACAGACACATGTTGGTTGCTGCAACGGCTGCAGCTGTTGAGGGTGCTACAACATCAACCTGATGAAAATCCCGGACACTTAAATGACATAGTCACATCATACATCTGGTGCCTTCTCCACTCAGGAGGCATGTTCCACATCACAGCCTGTCACACCTGTGCCCCACACATGTAGTAATGCACAGACGATGCCTTGATGTCCATTCCTGGACAAGTATGTCCATCCATGGACAAGTATGTCCATCCATGGACAAGTATGTCCGCCCTATTCCTACCTGTGTGTCGCCTATCTCCACTGTGATGTGTAAAAACCGCCGTACTGCTGCTAAGAGGGCCTGTGTATGTTCCCAAATCACTGTGGGAGTGCTGCCGTATGTGTACCCATCGTGATGGCGAGCGTACAGGCATTTGTACGGTCCGTACCTCTACGGGTACGCATACGCGTGCAGACCCATAGTGATAGTGAGCGTAGATGCGAGTGTACGGTCCGTACCACTACGAGTACGCATACGCGTGCAGACCCATAGTGATAGTGAGCGTAGATGCGTGTGTACGGTCCGTACCACTACGAGTACGCATACGCGTGCAGACCCATAGTGATAGTGAGCGTAGATGCGTGTGTACGGTCCGTACCACTACGAGTACGCATACGCGTGCAGACCCATAGTGATAGTGAGCGTAGATGCGTGTGTACGGCCCTATCACTATGGGTCTGCACGCATATACGTACCCGTAGTGGTACGGACCGTACACACGCATCTACGCTCACTATCACTATGGGTCTGCACGCGTATGCGTACCCGTAGTGGTACGGACCGTACACACGCATCTACGCTCACTATCACTATGGGTCTGCACGCGTATGCGTACCCGTAGTGGTACGGACCGTACACACGCATCTACGCTCACTATCACTATGGGTCTGCACGCGTATGCGTACCCGTAGTGGTACGGACCGTACACACGCATCTACGCTCACTATCACTATGGGTCTGCACGCGTATGCGTACTCGTAGTGATAGTGAGCGTACATGCGAGTGTACGGCCCGTACCACTACGAGTACGCATACGCGTGCAGACCCATAGTGATAGTGAACGTAGGCATGCATGTACGGGCCGTTGCCATGCATTTGGGGTGCCCTAGGGCCCCGAAACGCACCGTACCTGTGTGTGATGCTCCAAATTACATAGGGGACAAGTATTAAGGCCTACATGCATGCTGGTTGTCATGGAGACCAAGTTCAAATTTCGAAATTGTTCTGGAAGGTGCACAGCAGAAGTCAGTTGGAATTATTCTACTTTGTTGCAATGTGTTTGTGGGGCTGACATCATGCAGGAGAATGAAACCGATAGAGAACACACAGACTGCTAGGTTTGAAGGGATTGGTGGAAACATAGGATGCAAATGTGAGTGACCAATCACTCTGTACTCCTGTGCATGAGACTGGGCAGAAGGGCACATATAAGGCAGCCAGGTCCCATGAGGGAGTACTTGCCTGCACATCTTTGCATTCGTCGACCCAGCTGCTGCTACTGATTCCCTGGAACCATGTCAAGGGCTGTGGAGAGGACACAGCCATTCACCCTGGAGGAGAACATGGCTCTGCTGGATGTGATCCTCCCACAGTACTCCATGCTGTATGGGCGACCAGGGTATCAGGTGAGTGCATAGGCCACTGCCACAGACTGTCCCTATGTTGTGACTGTGACTTCTGCCATTGTGTCCAGGTGTAACACACATGCCATGTACTGTCGGGGGGGTCCCAGGGGGGGGGGTGCCTGATGTCTCCCAGCAGTGCCCTGAGACAGGAGGGGTGGGTGTGGAGTCCTCCCAGCAGTGCCCTGAGACAGGAGGGGTGGGGGCCTATCACTCACAGCAGTGCCCTGAGCCAGGAGGGGTGTGTGCAGAGTCCTCCCAGCAGTGCCCTGAGACAGGAGGGGTGGGGGCCTATCACTCACAGCAGTGCCCTGAGCCAGGAGGGGTGTGTGCAGAGTCCTCCCAGCAGTGCCCTGAGACAGGAGGGGTGGGGGCCTATCACTCACAGCAGTGCCCTGAGACAGGAGGGGTGGGGGCCTATCACTCACAGCAGTGCCCTGAGACAGGGTGGTGTGTGCAGAGTCCTCCGAGCAGTGCCCTGAGACAGGAGGGGTGGGGGCCTATCACTCACAGCAGTGCCCTGAGACAGGAGGGGTGTGTGCAGAGTCCTCCCAGCAGTGCCCTGAGACAGGAGGGGTGGGGGCCTATCACTCACAGCAGTGCCCTGAGACAGGAGGGGTGTGTGCAGAGTCCTCCCAGCAGTGCCCTGAGACAGGAGGGGTGGGGGCCTATCACTCACAGCAGTGCCCTGAGACAGGAGGGGTGTGTGCAGAGTCCTCCCAGCAGTGCCCTGAGACAGGAGGGGTGGGGGCCTATCACTCACAGCAGTGCCCTGAGACAGGAGGGGTGTGTGCAGAGTCCTCCCAGCAGTGCCCTGAGACAGGAGGGGTGGGGGCCTATCACTCACAGCAGTGCCCTGAGACAGGAGGGGTGTGTGCAGAGTCCTCCCAGCAGTGCCCTGAGACAGGAGGGGTGGGGGCCTATCACTCACAGCAGTGCCCTGAGACAGGAGGGGTGTGTGCAGAGTCCTCCCAGCAGTGCCCTGAGACAGGAGGGGTGGGGGCCTATCACTCACAGCAGTGCCCTGAGACAGGAGGGGTGGGGGCCTATCACTAACAGCAGTGCCCTGAGACAGGAGGGGTGGGGGCCTATCACTAACAGCAGTGCCCTGAGACAGGAGGGGTGGGGGCCTATCACTCACAGCAGTGCCCTGAGACAGGAGGGGTGGGTGTGATGCACAGTGTGAGCCTTGATCATTGATTGTGACATTGCCATCATTCCACCTGTGTACCCACTGTGGCACGTACTGCTTTTTCCCTCACCAGGGGATGATGTCCCTATGACAAAGGTGCAATGCGTTGGCTGCATGACATGCCTTGTTGTAACCAGCTAATTTGTACCCATATGTCTCTCTGTGACATGTGGCTGGTGTATTGATGTGGTGTCACTTGTTCCTCCTCACAGGTAGGCGCCACTGCCAAGGAGCAGATCTGGCTGACCGCCGTCAGTGCCGTGAGGGGTGTGGATGGTCGGTGGCGGAGCCTGCCCCAGGTGAGGAAACGCTGGCAGGATATCCGGTGCTGGACGCGGAGGATTGCACAGCTCCTGCTGGGGGACTCACCTGAGAGCCACAAGAACCGCGGCCGCCGCCGTCTGAGCCACCTCCACAGGCGTGTGCTGCCGGTGGTCTTTCCAGACCTGGAGAGGTGCTTACAGGCGATGCAGCAGCCGGAAGGGGGTAGGTACATGTGTGTTTGTTGTGTGTCACCGGCATTTGTAAGGGCACAGTAGCATGAATTCACTGGCAGGGTTTAAAGGTGCTGTGCAGATCCTGTTTGCCCCAGTATAGCGCTGCGCCCCTGCCACCCTTCCCCTCCTTGCAATGTGTTCCCTGGTCTGTGTGTAGTCACTCCTTCACAAGGTAATGTAGGCTGGCGCTTTGTCCACGAGAACAATGACTGTAGCATCATGTGTGGGGGTGGTGTGTAACAGGTTGTGGGACCTTGCCTGTGCACTGTCAAGTTCACTGCATGGGGGTTCCATGTCAGTTGGCACTGATGCTGACTCCAGACATGGGAGTTGGTCTCTCATGTGTCATGCCTTACAGCGCGCATGTCCTATGTAGTGGCCTGTGACATGATGTGCATGAGTGTGCGATACACATAGTGCAGGGATGGTGACGTGTGTTGCAGTCATTACCATTCAGTAGCATGTAGTTGCGTGCCCACTACTGTCCCCTGGGGCACCTTTTCCTCAGCGGTGTATGTGTCATCATAAACGTGGACAATCTCAGTGTCTACAGCGTAGGTTGTGCTCTGTGCCATTGTCCCTTGTCACCATGTATATAGACGTGCTATTTTGTACAGGTGTCCACTGTGCAGCCTGACCTGATTGTCCTTCTTCATACTCACAGTTGCCAGTGCCTGTGTGTCTTGTTATACTCATCTGAGGATGGGCACTGGTACCTCATTATTTGTACAGGCGCACCTTGGCTGTTTGGCGTCCAATCTTGCTTTTTGCCTGCCCCTGTGTGTCTCACCCAGACTATGAGATGTTGGTGCCACCTGTGTCTCAACAATTTGCCTCGTGTAGGGTCTTGTTGGGGCGGGCAATCCCTATGTGTCAAATCCTGATTTCTACTTGCTGGGTCTGGGCAGTGTGTGATGTGTCTGGACACACACGCAATGTGCAGTGACCGAGTCATGTTGGGCATGTTTTCAGCATTACCTATGCAGCATGTGTCTCAAGTTCATGGATATGGTCCCTGGTCATCGGTATTTTCGCCAACGCTGTGTGGTGCAGATGCAGTGCTGGATTGTCCCCAGGGCCTGGGTGCTATGTCAGACTCCGTTTCCTGTGTTTAGCTATTGTCTCATGCTCTCCATGGTATTTCAGTGGCATGGTGGCTCAACCAACTGTGTGTTTCATGCCCTACATCGGTACCTTGTTTAGTAGATGTTAGGGATCTTCCTTTTCAGGCTATGCAGTGTTACCTATGTCGATTGGACTCATGTGACTGATGTGTACAGCTGTCTGATTAATTTCTGTCTCTCCACCCTGCCCACAGCATCGTCGGGGGACACAGAGGGAGACATGGACACAGGCAAGGCGGAGGGACCGAGCACCAGTGCCAGCCGTGACATCGGGGCTGGCACATCGAGTGGGACAGAGGTGGAGGATAGTGCGGCCGAGGACCTGTCGATTGGCACGTCAGAATACGAAGCTGACAGGTCCGAGGAGGATGTCTCCGAGTGGGCGGTGGCTGCACCAGCAGCTGACAGCGGAACAACACCTCGCACCGCCCCCTCAGTTCCCACCAGCCGCCTCCCACTTGCTCGTGTCCCTTCCCAGCGTGCCCGGTCACAGCATGTCTCCTTCCTGCCAGGCACCGCACCCCCTGCCCCTGTCTCCACTGCTGCCGCCAATGCAGAGTCTGTGGACATCCAGCGGCAACTGCAGGTTGGTCAGGCTGCGATCCTTAATGTCCTCCATGCCCACGGCAAAACCCTCACCAACATCGAGGCTTTCTTGGAGGGCATTCATTCATCGCAGGCTGACCAACGCAACTTGCTGAGGTCCATAGACTCCACACTGACTGCAGCAGTGGGTCTCCTGCAGCGCGACCTCCCCCCACCTACCCCTGCCCCATCCACACTTCCCACTCCCATGCCTGTCCCACGTACACCCAGACGTCGGCATGCACCCACATCAACGGACACGGGCACCACACCAGCAGGGAAGGTCCACCGCACTCCTCCTGACACGCACACACAGGGTGAGGTAGGCACACCCACTGGGTCGGGGGGCAAACGTGTGACACGCAGCCATAGTGGGAGTCCGCATTCCACCCAGTCCACTCCCTCCAAATCCCCTCCCCTCAGCTCTCCTGGCCACATCTCCCCCAAGGACTCCTTCATGGCCGCTCTGTCCCTGAGCCCCACAGTTACACCACCACGCAAGCGGTCAAGGAGGTCCCCGGTCAGGGTGGTTGAGTCTCCCCCCCTGTCTCCACCCTCCCCCGGTGGCTCTGCGACCCATCCCTCTGACCCCCCCCCCTCCTTGGGGCCTGAGGTCCCTTCGGGTGCAGGGGACTCCCTGGAGGACCTTGCAAAGGTGTGTAGTGCCATCCTGGCCTCCGCCTTTGGCACTGACCCACCCCCTGTGGTGGAGTCCTCCATCCCTGCACCCACAACGCCGCCCCTTTGCCCTGATGTCCCTGCGGTGCCTGTTGCTTCCCCCCCCCCCTGATGCCCTCACCAGTGTGGAAGACGATGCCATTTGACTGTGCAGGCAAGGTAGGGGACACGCATCCCACTGTGTCCCCCATCCAGCTGAGAATCATTGACTGCCCTATGGGCTTTGTGAAGATTGAACTGCCTGCGATCCACGGACATTGTGCTCATGCTGAATAAAGCTTAATTTTGTTTTCATTATCACACTACTGCTATGCTGGTATTGGTGTTGGTGGGGCTGCTACATGGTTTTGGGTGGTGTGTAAGGGTTTGGGTGTGTGGGATATGTAGTAGTGTACTGCTCATTGGTGGGACCCTGGGATCTGTGTGCCATCACAAGGTGTTGGCTAACTTTCTTTGTTCATGTCAGCAGTTACTGCATGGTGCACTTGTCCCAGGGTGTATTCCTTCCTCTGTGTACCCAGCTTTCTTCCCTGCAGGGTGTTCCCAATGTTTAGCGCAGAGCTGTGTCTACATGAGCTGTGTGTGTGACGGAGCCCTTCTACTTTGGCCATGCATGCAGGGCCATGTCTCCACCTGCAACAATCGTGGCATCCTTGGTGATCACTGTACTTGTGTGTGGAGTCTGTTGACATGAGTTCATGGGGACATGTTCCCTTGTAGCCAGTATGCATGTGGATAATTCTGGCCTCACACACATGTGTTACACCCCTCCTGTCTCAGGGCACTGCTGTTAGTGATAGGCACCCACCCCTCCTGTCTCAGGGCACTGCTGGGAGGACTCTGCACACATCCCTCCTGTCTCAGGGCACTGCTGGGAGGACTCCACACCCACCCCTCCTGTCTCAGGGCACTGCTGGGAGTGATAGGCACCCACCCCTCCTGTCTCAGGGCACTGCTGGGAGGACTCTGCACACACCCCTCCTGTCTCAGGGCACTGCTGGGAGGACTCCACACCCACCCCTCCTGTCTCAGGGCACTGCTGGGAGGACTCCACACCCACCCCTCCTGTCTCAGGGCACTGCTGGGAGTGATAGGCACCCACCCCTCCTGTCTCAGGGCACTGCTGGGAGGACTCTGCACACACCCCTCCTGTCTCAGGGCACTGCTGGGAGGACTCCACACCCACCCCTCCTGTCTCAGGGCACTGCTGGGAGGACTCCACACCCACCCCTCCTGGCTCAGGGCACTGCTGGGAGTGATAGGCACCCACCCCTCCTGTCTCAGGGCACTGCTGTTAGTGATAGGCACCCACCCCTCCTGTCTCAGGGCACTGCTGGGAGGACTCTGCACACACCCCTCCTGTGTCAGGGCACTGCTGGGAGGACTCCACACCCACCCCTCCTGTCTCAGGGCACTGCTGGGTGGACTCTGCACACACACCTCCGCTTTCAGGATATGTACGCTTGGAACATACACGGTGGGGGTACGCTCAATGCATTCGAGGTGAGGGTATGAGTCTACTTACACTGGTGTGGTGGGGGTACGCTCCATGCATACGCGGGTGAGGGTACGGGTCGTACTTACACTGTTGGGCTGGGGGGTACGCTCCTTGCATACGCGGGTGGGGGTACGGGTCGTACTTACACTGTTGGGGTGGGGGTACGGTCCGTGAGTCCGCGGGTGGGGGTAGGAGTCGTACTTACACTGGTGGGGGTGGGGGTACGGTCCGTACGTCCGCGGGTGAGGGTTCGAGTCGTACTTACACTGTTGGCATGGAGGGTACGCTCCATGCATACGCGGGTGAGGGTTCGAGTCGTACTTACACTGTTGGCATGGGGGGTACGCTCCATGCATACGCGGGTGGGGGTACGGGTCGTACTTACACTGTTGGGCTGGGGGGTACGCTCCATGCATACGCGGGTGGGGGTACGGGTCGTACTTACACTGTTGGGCTGGGGGGTACGCTCCATGCATATGCGGGTGGGGGTACGGGTCGTACTTACACTGTTGGGCTGGGGGGTACGCTCCTTGCATACGCGGGTGAGGGTACGGGTCGTACTTACACTGTTGGGCTGGGGGGTACGCTCCATGCATACGTGGGTGGGGGTACGGGTCGTACTTACACTGTTGGGGTGGGGGGTACGCTCCTTGCATACGCGGGTGAGGGTACGGGTCGTACTTACACTGTTGGGCTGGGGGGTACGCTCCATGCATACGCGGGTGGGGGTACGGGTCGTACTTACACTGTTGGGGTGGGGGTACGGTCCGTGAGTCCGCGGGTGGGGGTAGGAGTCGTACTTACACTGGTGGGGGTGGGGGTACGGTCCGTACGTCCGCGGGTGAGGGTTCGAGTCGTACTTACACTGTTGGCATGGAGGGTACGCTCCATGCATACGCGGGTGGGGGTACGGGTCGTACTTACACTGTTGGGGTGGGGGGTACGCTCCTTGCATATGCGGGTGAGGGTACGGGTCGTACTTACACTGTTGGGGTGGGGGGTACGCTCCATGCATACGTGGGTGAGGGTACGGGTCGTACTTACACTGTTGGGGTGGGGGTACGCTCCATGCATACGCGGGTGGGGGTACGGGTCGTACTTTCACTGTTGGGGTGGGGGGTGCGCTCCTTGCATACGGGGTGGGGGTAGGGTCCGTACATATCCGTCCCCACGCTATGTGATGTTTGTGCGGCCCGTACCCAGGCCTTTGCCACGTGGGTGCGATCCGTCCCGCCATTGTTGGGGTGACGTGTGTGGGCGTGGTCCGACTCGTACCCACGCTCTTCAGGCGTGGGTACGGGACGTACCTGTCTGGTTGTGTTGCCGGTTCGCGTGGTGACGGACTTCCGTTGTGGCGGTCGCAGGCTTATCAGGACACGCCCCCACCCCCTCGTGGTGACCAGGGCATGGGAGTCAGGTATGTCCAGGCCATGTGTGGTGTGTGACTTATGTGGTTGTTTTGTGGGCTGTCCTGGTCCTGCCACACCCACCCCACCCCACTTTCCCCCCTCCCTTAGTTATTCTGACCTTCTGCGGCGTCTGCGTCGTAACCTGTAGAGGAGGTGGACTGCTATGAGGGCAGGGATGACTCGTAGGTTCGGGTCCATGTCTGTCCGTCGCGTACTGGTACTCCTTGATCGCGTCGTCCTGTCGCGTACGGGTCCTCCTTGATCGCGTCGTCCTGTCGCGTACGGGTCCTCCTTGGTGGCGTCGTCCTGTGTGTCCGTCACGTACTGGTCCTCCTTGTTCGCGTCGTCGTCTGTCCATCGCGTACTGGTGGTCCTTGTTCGCGTCGTCCTGATTTCCCGGCAGTTTTTGGCTGCCGCAAAATATTCACCGTGCGGGGTGACGTCGGTGCGAATCGTGATTCCTGGGTCGTGAATGGCTGGCTGCGTGCGTCCCGACGTCAGGTCGGCGCTTTCCCGGATCGCATTGGTAGGTGTTTTTTTGTTCGGTCGGCCTTTTTTACGATTCGTACGGTAATGGTGTACCCGTGCGAATCGTAATTCCTTGTTTGTAAAAATTGACGACCGGGTACGCGTCGGGCGGAGATTGTGCTCCGTCCGACGGTTCGTACCCGGTTTTTGCCGGATCGTGATCGGCACCATAGTCGCCATTTTATCCATCTCACTTCTAAAACTTGTCCTACAACACTTTCTATGAAAACAATAGCAAAAGACATGTTCCAAAATGGATGCCAAAACGGAGCAAATAAATGAAAACAATACATCTTTTAATGCTTTTTTAAATTATCATTTTCCACAGCAAAATAAAATATACTAAAAAACACAACGAACGCTGTTTTAAAAAAAATTAATAGTGACACTGACTAAAACTTATAAATACCAGCAAGACACCATTTTGCAATCAGTTGATTATCAACTACCAGAGAGACCAGACGCAAAAACCTGACCCTCTGACACCTAGACTGTGACCTCGACTGAGAGAACACTGCAATCCTTTTGAGAAGCATTGTTACTTTCCAACTACTAGTAAGTTACTAATATATTTTAACACCTTGTTTTGTCCAAAATCATGTTTTATTTCCATACAAAATGTGCTTTAAAAATAATTTTATCAATTTATAAAATGTACTGTTTCAAAATTTTTTACTCTGAAGTAACTTTAATATATACCAACTTAAAACATCTATTTTTTTTTCCTAAAACAGAAAGTTGCTTTTCTATCAAAAGCAAGATAACGTTTGCCTAATTTTCCTTCACCTCAACGTAATCGACTCACCTTTGCTATTGTGAAGGTAAATGATTTAATATTTTTTTTTTAATTCTTTTAATTTAAAAATATATTTTTAGCATTAGCAAAAGTGTTGTATGGTATAGGGGTAACAATTTTTTTTTTTCAACATTGACGCAGCATCATAAACGAAATTGTGCGATGGTGCAGGGGTAACAATTACTAATATTACTGCACTTAGGTACAGCAGTAGAGAAAGCGTTTGATGGTGCAGGGGTAACAATTACTATTCTAAGTCCAGGAAGGTGCAGCAGTAGGGAAACTGAGGGATGGTGTAGGAGTATCCATTACTACTCTAAGTTCATAATGTATTGAAAGTGTAGTATGTTTAGGAGTACCAATTATTTTTCATTCTCAAGTGTGATGCAGTACCATGGAAAATATGATATGTTATGTAGTTACAGTGAAATAAAATATCAGATTTACAAACAATTTTTCACATTTTTTTTTTAAGCAACGTTGTCAAAGTTGTCTTAACTTTTTTTTTTTTTTTTCATTTTCACAGACAATCGGTTGCAACTTTGTGGATAAAATCTGTAAAACAAATAACTCAAACCTCCAGCCAGCAGTAAAATACCACAGCAGCAGCCAAACCAAGAAACGAAACAGCTAAAGCAAAAGGTAATTTAAATTTACACTGTTATAAATCCAACAATGTAATAGTCAAACCTATTTCTATTGTAACTCCAGGAAGGTGTAGATGTAGGGAAAGTGTTGGATGGTGTAGGGGTATAATTTACTATTCTAACTCCAGGAAGGTGCAGCAGTAGGGAAAGTGTTGGATGGTGTAGGGGTACAATTTACTATTCTAACTCCAGGAAGGTGCAGCAGTAGGGAAAGTGTTGGATGGTGTAGGGGTATAATTTACTATTGTAACTCCAGGAAGGTGCAGCAGTAGGGAAAGTGTTGGATGGTGTAGGGGTACAATTTACTATTCTAACTCCAGGAAGGTGCAGCAGTAGGGAAAGTGTTGGATGGTGTAGGGGTAAAATGTACTATTCTAACTCCAGGAAGGTGCAGCAGTAGGGAAAGTGTTGTATGGTGTAGGGGTATAATTTTCTATTCTAACTCCAGGAAGGATGCAGCAGTAGGGAAAGTGTTGGATGGTGTAGGGGCTAAAATTTACTATTCTAACTCGAGGATGATGCAGCAGTAAGGAAATTGTTATCTAGTAATACTTAAATACAATCTTATAATTTCAAACATTTAATCCAAATTTGCATTTGTCACCAACGTTGTCAATGTTTTTTTTTTTTTCATTTTTCCAGACAATTGTTTGCAACTTTGTGGAAAAAATCTTTTAAAGACATAACTCAAAACTCCAGCCAGCAGGCCAATACCACAGCAGAAGACTCACCAAGGAAAGAAATCCATAAAAAACAAGGTATTTTAAAACAACACTGTTATAAAACCATCAATATATTTGTCAAACCATTTACTTATTAATTTTAATAAGATCCCCAAATGCATAAAATATGGTTTGTAGTAGGAATAACTTATTATTCTTACTCCAGGAAGGTGCAGCAGTATGGAAAGTGTTGGATGGTGTAGGGGTACAATTTACTATTCTAACTCCAGGAAGGTGCAGCAGTAGGGAAAGTGTTGGATGGTGTAGGGGTACAATTTACTATTGTAACTCCAGGAGGGTGCAGCAGTAGGGAAAGTGTTGGATGGTGTAGGGGTAAAATTTACTATTCTAACTCCAGGAAGGTGCAGCAGTAGAGAAAGTGTTGGATGGTGTAGAGGTACAATTTAGGGAAATTTACTATTCTAACTCCAGGAAGGTGCAGCAGTAGGGAAAGTGTTGGATGGTGTAGGGGTAAAATTTACTATTCTAACTCCAGGAAGGTGCAGCAGTAGGGAAAGTGTTGGATGGTGTAGGTGTACAGTTTACTATTCTAACTCCAGGAAGGATGCAGCAGTAGGGAAAGTGTTAGATGGTGTAGGGGTAACATTAGAGCTAGTGTATTTACTTTTACATCCTAATTTGTTTTTCTTCTCTTCTCTTTTCAGATAATGTCTAGTCTTGAAGCAGCTAAATACATTAAATCGAGGAAAGGAAAAAATTTATTAAACCATGCAGGATACATATATAGTAAGGAAAGAATGAGTTTTCCTAGAAATCATTGGAGGTGTGTGCAATACTACACTACCCATTGCAGTGGCAGAGCGGTTACACTTGATAATTTAGTTGTGAAAACAACATAACATAACCACTCTGCCTCTGCAATGGATGTAGAAATAAGAGAAACTGTTAATGAAATGAAAGCTATTGCAAGCACCTCCAATGATTCTACAGGATCCATTTTACGAGAGGTTGCACAGCATGTCCCCAGTCATGTTGCTAGTAACCTGCCTATAATTCCAAATTTGAGACGAATTATTCAAAGACAAAAGCAGGCAAGTAACATCCAATTATCTACACCACATACTTTTTCAGATATTAGAATTCCACATGATCTTTCTATTTCTTTTTCTGATGAACCTTTCCTTTTGCATGACAACCAAAACCCTCAGACACGAATTCTAATTTTTAGTACCCCACGTAACCTTGCAAAGTTAGAAAATAGTGAAATTTGGATGATGGATGGGACGTTTAAAAGTACACCCCATCCTTTCACTCAAATTTACACTATACATGCCAAAATTAACAATAATGTAATTCCCTTAGTATATAGTTTGCTACCTGATAAGACTTCTGCAACATACTCTGAACTGTTATCAGTTATTAAAAGTAAAACATCTCAAAGTCCTAGGAAAATAATAATTGATTTTGAATTGAGCATGATCAATGTGATCAATAAAACGTACAAGGATACCCAAATTCAGGGATGTTTTTTCCATTTTTCCCAGGCTTTTTGGCGTAAATTACAAAAAACATCCCTAGTTGCAGATTATTCTCGTGATAGCAAACTACAGTTTGAACTAAAAAAATTAACAGCACTTTGTTTTGTTCCTCCCGATAGTGTGGACGAGTACTACACTGCTATTATAGAATCTGTTTATTATACAAGTAATGAAGAGAAATTGGCACCCATCCTAAATTATTTCGAGGACACATGGATTGGGCACCTAAGCAGATCGGTTCGCAGGAGGAAGCCACAATTCCATGTGGAGTGGTGGAACTGCTGCACGAGCTGTTTAGAGGGAGAAGCAAAAACAAACAATGCCATTGAGGGATGGCATAACTCCTTCAACCATACTATTGGCAAACCTCATCCAAATTTCTACTCTTTCTTGGAAACTTTGAAGAAGGAGCAAAGTTTTCAAGAAATGAGACTTGCCCAAACACTTGCAGGTAGTCTAAACCCACGAGTAACTGTCAAAACTAGGGAAATGTCAGAGAGACTATTGGCTATATTACAACAATTTACGTTGTGTGTGACTCTAGACTACCTGGAAAATCTTTCTAACAATCTTTCTTTCTAAAACTAGTTATGTACCTACTTTCTTGCTTTGCCTCAAATTTAAATATCCTTTAATTACAATTGGCATACAAATATTTTTCAAACATTTTTTCAAATTTACAAGTCGGGTCTCCTAATTATTGTATTTTATTTCCAAATCTTCATTTTTTCATAAACAACCAATGTTTCCAAAGCAACTTTTCCATAACAAACGACCAACTTTCCACAAATCAAACGCAAGTAAATAATTATTAGAAAACTTCCTAAGTAACTACCACCATTAAAATCCACAAAAATTCTATGTATTCAAAATTCCATTAGTCAATCCATTTTCCGAAATGCACATTGCTGCATAAACACCAAATTAATAACAATATTTTTTTTCACAAATTATAAATACGCATTTTTTTTTTTTTTTTAAATGAAGATATAATTCATTTGTAATGGTTCCGAAGTTTTGTAATAAACATTTTTAATAGTAACTTCAATTACTTTTACAGTTACTTACATTTTTTAATGAAACAATACATTTTCGCGACCCGACATAGGCATACATTAATGACATGAACGTGGACATGTTTTTAAACATTTAAAAGATCAATTAGTTTTTCCGCAACCTCTCCTTATTCTTTTTTTACTATATATGTATCTTGTTTTAGCGTTATATCTATAAATAAATGTGAAAAAGTTTCCTACCTGGACGCAGATCAGCTTCCTGCTGCTTCCTCCTCCGATGCTCTTCAAAATGGCGCCTTACGTCTACGTTCACGTCATGACGTCATCGCGTGCATCAATGTTAAAAAAGGACTATTTTATTTACTTTTTCTATAAATAAATGTTAATTAATGTAAATAAATTATGTATATGTTTTGTAATAAATGTACATTATGTTATAAAAAACAATAAATCCAAAATATTTTTTCTATGTTTTTTGCAATAAAGAAATATTTAATAAACCTTCTTTGTTTACTGTTATTTATTTTTAATATTGTTATTTAAACATGTAAAATGTTAATTATAATTTGTAAATTTACTAAATGTGTTCCTTACCTCGACTCTATTTTCTTTTTCCTTTCAAACTTGCTTTTTCTTCTCTTTTCGCTCCTTCTTTTCTTGTTCCGCGGGTTGTATATTCTTAGGCTGCCAAAATAAATGAAGGACAATTTAGCACATAGACTTCAATGCAAAAGCGTGGGAATTTTTTTAAAGTAAGTTCTATATTCATAGTTCAATTTTAGTTTGTATTAATTTTATATTAAAATAATTTTAAATAACTCTGTTTTTTTTTTATATAATATATATTTTTTTTTACATTTTTTATATTTAATATTTTAATACTCCAAAATTACTTTTTCATTTTTAAAATACTTTTTTTCATTAATTAAATTTAAATTTTGTAGGTTAAAAATACTCAAGTATTAATCTTTTTTAATACTATTCATATATTTATTTTTTAAAAATAAATTAAATAATTTATACACAATAATTACTTTTTCAAATTTTTAAAATGTATTATTCAATATTAATATTACAATATGAATTATTTATTTTTAACATACTCCAAAGGTACTCAATATTACTACTCATTTATTATTATTTTTTTTTTCAAAAATCTCTTTTTTTTAAAAAATACTAAAGTATTAATATATTATAATACTAGTCATATATTTTATTTTTTCATATTTATTTAATTAATTTATACACAATAATTATTTTTTGAATAAAGTATTTATTTTTAATATTAAAATAATAATTAATTAATTTTAACATACTCCAATGGTACTTTTTAAAAAAAAAATGTAAATATAAATTACATTTTTAAAAAGAAAGATAAAAATACTCAAGTATTAAACTCTCACAATACTACTCATTTTTAATTCCTTTTTAAAAATACTCTTTCTAATTTTAAAAGTACTCCAGTATTAATCTTTTAAAGTACTACTCATATTTTTACATATTTCTTACATTTTAAATAATTAATACTCAATAATTACTCTTTCATATTTTTCTACTATAGTATTTAATATAAATAATAAAATATTATTTAATTATTTTGACAACATACTCAATAATTTCTCTTTCATATTTTTCTATTATAGTATTTAATATAAATAATAAAATATGAATTAATTATTTTGCAAACATCATAAATAAAAAAATGTAAAAAATGCGTTGTAATGGTATATGCGTTGTAAAAGTACTTCCCATATAACAGCATGCGTTGTAAATGCATGCGTTGTAAAAGCTTTTGCGTTGTAAAAAATGCGTTGTAATAGCATTACGTTGTAAAAGTTGCATTGTAAAGGTTGTTTCCCCTAAACAGGTTTATATATTTACGGTTGTACTATCTGTTTCATTTTATTTGTATGGATGCGCACTCCAATGAGAAGTCGCTAAACATAGTACCAGAAACAGCAAATTTAAGTTAGTTATTATGGTAAGTTCATGGGAAATACATATTGTGTCGCTTTAACAGCAAACATATCAGAATTAACATCTTCCCGATGCTCTTTGGCTTTCTCTTGGGATGTATAAGCTTTTCTTTAGCATTACTCTATTTCTTTAAAGGGGCCATTTAGTGAATGATTTCCCAATAAGTCTTACATCCAAAAACGAAGCCTTTACTGTTGGACATTGTGGATGATGTAGATGTGGGTTAGGAGAGATTCAGCCTCTTAGGAATCTGGTTCCAGGCAGAGGGCAGGCTTCCACTAATGATGCAAGAACAGCCCTTTATAGGTCTCGCCTGAGACAGTGCATGCTCTGTCTCTTGCAAGACGTTTTGTTATCTTACAGGAGGGAGAGGTGCGGGGGGGTGTTTAGAGGCCTCCCGTTGCTTACCAGTGGCTGGTTTTATTGTTACTCTCATTTGTTTTTTATTATTGGTCAGCTTCCATAGGCTTCCTTCCTCATCCTCTTTGACTTTGTCCCTCCCCTGGAACATTGATGTATTACTTGTATCCTTCCACTGCATATTTTCTCAGGTGCTAATTTTATAATTTTTTTAAACACTCTACAAGACTGTGTTTTTCATCTATCTCCTTTTTGTACTTCTCCCCCGTATTCCTCTTGCCTGCTGACCCGCCTTTGTCCATCTGCTTGCCCCAGCTCCTCTCTCCCAACCTCCATTGTCCATCTACTTGCCCCCAGACTCTCCCTCTCATTCTCGGTTGTCCCTCTGCTTGCCCACTGTCCTTCCCTGCCACCTTCCATTGACCGTCTACCATCTACCTACCACCAGCCCTGCCATCTCACCCTTTGTTGTGTGTGTGCTCCCTTCATTGCCCATCGCTTGCCCGGAGCTACTCCGACACACCCTCCATTGCCCATATGCCCGCGACCTTGCCTCCCGCCTTTAGTGTTGCCTCCCTCTCTCGGGGGAGCAATAAAAAAATGCTATGATGTGGCTAGTGCTGGTCACATCATAGCACTTTTTAAAATTACTTTTAGCCATGCTGCACAGCAGATGCACTTCTGTACAACATGGCTAGAAAGCATTAACAAAGACAATAGTATTAGTTGGCGTGACCTAGTGGCTTTGCCAAAGCTTTTTTCATTCTGACCAAATACCCACAGAGTGTCTTGTGTATTGATTTTTACCACAGTATAGCTCAGAAGAGGAACAAGAAAATCTGTGAGTGTCTAAAAAGGTTTAGAAAGAAATGTATGTTTAATAACAAAAATATTAATAACAATAATGATAACAGTAATGCTATTAATCATTATTACACGGGATTCCACAAACTGACTTGAATGTCTGCTCTTAATTGACTGATGATACAATTAGCCTCCTAAATGAGACTTGTTTTATCAACCTCTGTTAGGACAAAGTGGAAGTGAGCTCTGCTGGGATTTCAATCTCTGACCTGCATTACCACATATGTTTCTGCAGTGGTTTAGGAACCATTCATGGGAACTGTGCAGAGAGGAGAAACATTAAGGAGGCTAAAATTTGGGAACCCGAGACCCAATGAAGTGAGCAGCGGTGTCGCCATGGCGCGAGTGCTGATGCAACTCACTAAAAAATCATACTAACTATAGAATTATGAATAAGTGTTTGCACAAGCCCTCTGCATGTATTACAACACCTGAGAACAGCTTTCCAACTAAATAAGCAAAGAAACCAAAGAGGGAAAACATTACTTACGTTATAAAAAGTAATGCATATGATGCTTACTGATTTGCCACGGACAGAGAGACTCCAACTTAAGAATTTGGAGCGAGGACAGCAGATATCAACAGTTTATCAATATGGGAAGTCTTCAAAACTTTAAAAATGCACTCCATATGCCTGAGAAAAGCTTTATGAGTTTGTCACTTAGGGCCTTAGTTTGAAATTGGCAGGCAGGCTACTCCATCAAATATTTGGTGGTTATTCCTCCCCTGTAGTATAAATCCAATGTAGCCTATGGCACTTATATTAAGGTGGACAGGATATCTGCTAGTTTGTGACACAGTATCCCATCTGCCAAACTTTAAACAAGCATTGGCATAGCCAATAGGTCTCGCCTTTGGGACCTTATAAGTTTTGAGCCATGCAACAGTTGATGTTGTTGCACCAAGGATATTGTGCTGCATAACTAAATACTTATAAGGTCCCAAAAGCGAGACCTATTGGCTATGCCAATGCTTGTTTCCTCTTTTTATGTGTGCTGCATTCTTCAACACACATGGAAAGACTAAAAAGCCTCTGAGGATTGTGTTTGTGCAGGAAGGAGCACCTTCCTGTACAAAACAATACTGCCTACAGCACAAGCACCTTTGCACTTTGCTGCAAGGGTGCCTGCATTGGCGCTAGGCTGCCTCAACAGCACCAGCGACTTGGACAGGAATGTACCACATAGGATAAATACGGCGCATTCCTGGCCCTTCCCTGTGACACAGGGCAGCCCAGTGCAGCAAGGGGACTTGCTGCGCTGCCCTGCGCTACAAAAGTTATAAATATGGCCCTCAGTGTCTAGGTACACCTCATGGAAGTAAGAACTGAGCTGAAGAGGAACAGGAAGGACTAAGTGTAATCAAGATTGCTCATTAGCAATGGGGTCACATGTACTCTTTGCACTTGCACGCAATGCCGGAAAGAACACACTGTTGATCCATAAAGCTCTTTTGTGAACACCAAGAAATCCTGTGCTTTCCTCCTTCTGCCTGGTGAGGTCACTCAGCCGTAAAGCCGTACTGTCCATTCCTGCACTCCGACATTTACCTGGAGAGCTGACGCTGCTGGGCCTGCTCTCAGATGAGGATGCTCTGCCATGGTCAAACCATACTCTCATAGACCCATGTTCCAGTTACGGCTTTTGCCGTGTGGGTTGGTTTCAACGTTTTTTCCAGGCTGACTAATTTTAGTTGTCAGAGGGCCATGCTCAGACCCAGCCTGAGTCTGTGTTGAATGCCCTGTGGTGGCCACTCAAGACAGGAAGTCAGCCTGCGCGTGCTTACGTGCGCCACGTAAAGCCTGCCCCTGTCTGAAGAATCCGAAAGCACAGCTCAGCGTCGTTATCCCAAACACTGCCTGTCTGTCACCCAGGCATGGCGGAGAGGACAAATGACAGCAGCAGAGGACGCGGGAGACCTAAGTACGAGCGGAGAGAGAAGGGTGGGTGGACGGGGATATACTTAGGATCGGCCCGAGCAGCTTCAGCAGAACCTGACAGCTTTTCACATGCAGTTTATAAGGCTCAGATGATTAAAGAGAGAGAGTCCGCAAGAGCCCTGCAGAGCCAGACTTGGGGACAGAAGGCCGAATCCACAGTGGAGACAGGAAGGATACATTTAGGTATCTGGAGGGGTGGTGTTCTCCATGTGGAGAAGTGTGGCTCAATGGTTAGAGCGGCAGTCAACCCTGATGCCCGGGACCAGGGTTCAATTCCCCGCCTCGGCGGGTCTTGGGCTCAAAATATTCCACGGACCTGACAATTCTCGCCTCAGTGCCTATTCCAATCATGGAGTCCCACTCTGCAACTCTGGGCAATAGCTTGCTTAATCTCCACAACGGCCCCCACAACGCTAAGGATGCCTGGCCTCCACCTTGGGGGTGCCCAGGAGTGGACGCCTCACAGGGAAAGCCAGGATGTGTTCCACAGCAGTATTCGTACAAGCACTACTATACAAGTATCAATTTACAATTTACATGTATGAAAATGTAGAAAAACAGGGCTGAGGACCGTCAGTCCAGTGGTGGTGTATGGGTGGCGGTCCAGTCACACTGCATAGGCAGTCTGACTGCCTATTATGACTTGGGCTGTCAGACCGTAATTGAACTGCGGGCTCTGTTAGGGAACCGCCATTCCCTGGTCAGGGGCTATGATATGCAGGTGGTGCCACTGCGGCACCACCATGCATATTACAAGTTTCAGGACTGCCAGCGGTTTCATGAAGGCCTTTCCTTCAAGAAAGGGCTGACGGTGCTGAAACAAAGGGGGCCCAACATTTGTCCCCCTGTGTGCCTGCATCCAGGTTCCTACGTGGCATGGACTTTCGAACCTATGCAATGCAGGAACCTCATGTGGCGTTCTCATTGCAGTGCCTCTTTAAAAGGTGCCATACCTTTGAAAGATACACCGCCCACCCTCTAGACCACAAAATTGGTCATAATCTGATGGGCGAGCTGCAGCGATCTTCGGCTACTGCTCCCCCAAAAATCGTAATTAGGCCTTACAAATGTCATATCTGTGAGTTCACAATTTTCTCAGTGCCTTGAAAGAATAAACAATGATTGAAACAAAATAATCATTACACCAGGCTGCTAAAGTGATTATGGACGATATGAAAGTATGTGATGAGTTCTTGATAGAGACCACTGGGCTGTACATTTCGTTCTCCAGCCCTCTCAACCCTCACAGAGACCGACCAATGAGTTAAAGGAGCACGGGTGACACCAAGAGCCAACCCCATGTAGTAAAGCATGCATTCATTCCTCACCGGGACTGCAGTGGAAATGGCAGCCATGGGTGAGTGTTATTAGGAGATCAAAAAAACTGGCTACTCAATGTCAAAATGTTGCCCAAGATATGTTAGAAAGCCTGAAATGTTACAACTGAGCCAGACCTCCTTAAACTTGATCCATTGATTCTCTGTTGTAAAATACACGTGATTATGTGATGACTAAGGGGTCGATTCCGATCCGGGTCGGACAGCTCTCCGAGAGCTGTCCGTAGCCTTACCTTGTGACCGACCCGTACCCGGAGCCGGCCCGTCCAGTTGATGAAGTACGATGCGCATAACTGCCACGTAGGCTGTAATTCAAGCTTCATTCTCTGTCCGAGCCGTAACTCCTAACGCCCAACCGAGTCGCCCGGAAGCAGTATCCATAGCAGTTTCCGCCCAGACAAGTACGATGCGTACTTCCTACGCGCCGGACGGGTCGCCACGTACGGCACGTCACAGCATCCGTAAAAGAATCATATCAGGTACGATTCGCGCCATAAATCAATCCACGGCTAGGAGACGGACCAGTTTGCAACGGGTACAAGACGGAGCAACAAGCAGCGTGTACAAGACGGACACATCATGAATCCCATCGCGCAGGTCATACCAGTACTCTACATCTATGACCGGATCAGGAACAGACTCGGATGGCGCAGACGGTAAGTCAGACACCCACCACAAAAACAAACGTCACGTACCCGCAAACTGTCATACACACACAGGGGATCCATATCCTGGCCACTAACAACAGGCCACCATAGGGGTTTTATGGCCAGCACCACTACCACCCCCACCCATAGGGCTCATGTTGACCATCACTACTGCCACCACCACCCATAGGGCTTATGTTGCCCATCAGTACTGCCACCACCACCCATAGGGGTTCAGGTTGCCCAGCACTCCTGCCACCCCCACCCATAGGGGACCTATTGCCCATCACTACTGCCACCCCCACCCATAGGGACTATGTTGCCCATCACTACTGCCACCCCCACCCACAGGGGACCTGTTGCCCATCACTACTGCCACCCCCACCCATAGGTACTATGTTGCCCAGCACTCCTGCCACACCCACCCATAGTGCTTATGTTGCCCTTCACTACTGCGACCCCCACCCATAGGGCTAATGTTGCCCATCACTCCTGCCACCCCCACCCATAGGGCTTATGTTGCCCATCACTACTGCCACCCCCACCCATAGGGGACCTGTTGCCCAGCACTCCTGCCACCCCCATCCATAGGGGACCTGTTGCTCATCACTACTGCCACCCCCACCCATAAGGACTATGTTGCCCGTCACTCCTGCCACCCCCACCCATAGGGGACCTGTAGCCCATCACTACTGCCACCCCCACCCATAGAGACTATGTTGCCCAGCACTCCTGCCGCCCCCACCCATAGTGCTTATGTTGCACATCACTACTGCCACCCCCACCCATAGGGCTAATGTTGCCCATCACTACTGCCACCCCCACCCACAGGGGACCTGTTGCCCAGCACTCCTGCCACCCCCACCCATAGGGGACCTGTTGCGCATCACTACTGCCACCCCCACCCATAGGGACTATGTTGCCCATCACTACTGCCACCCCCACCCATAGGGCTAATGTTGCCCATCACTACTGCCACCCCCACCCATAGGGGACCTGTTGCCCATCACTACTGCCACCCCCACCCATAGGGCTAATTTTGCCCAGCACTTCTACCACTCCCACCCATAGGGACTATGTTGCCCATCACTCCTGCCACTCCCACCCATAGGGGACCTGTTGCCCATCACTACTGCCACCCCCACCCATAGGGACTATGTTGCCCAGCACTCTTGCCACCCCCACCCATAGTGCTTATGTTGCACATCACTACTGCCACCCCCACCCATAGAGCTAATGTTGCCCATCACTTCTGCCACCCCCACCCATAGGGGACCTGTTGCCCATCACTCCTGCCACCCCCACCCATAGGGGACCTGTTGCCCATCACTACTGCCACCCCCACCCATAGGGACTATGTTGCCCATCACTACTGCCACCCCCACCCATAGGGGACCTGTTGCCCATCACTACTGCCACATCCACCCATAGGGACTATGTTGCCCAGCACTCCTGCCACCCCCACCACAAGTGCTTATGTTGCCCATCACTACTGCCACCCCCACCCATAGGGCTAATGTTGCCCATCACTCCTGCCACCCCCACCCATAGGGCTTATGTTGCCCATCACTACTGCCACCCCCACCCATAGGGGACCTGTTGCCCAGCACTCCTGCCACCCCCATCCATAGGGGACCTGTTGCTCATCACTACTGCCACCCCCACCCATAAGGACTATGTTGCCCGTCACTCCTGCCACCCCCTCCCATAGGGACCTGTTGCCCATCACTACTGCCACGCCCACCCATAGAGACTATGTTGCCCAGCACTCCTGCCGCCCCCACCCATAGTGCTTATGTTGCACATCACTACTGCCACCCCCACCCATAGGGCTAATGTTGCCCATCACTACTGCCACCCCCACCCACAGGGGACCTGTTGCCCAGCACTACTGCCACCCCCACCCATAGGGGACCTGTTGCGCATCACTACTGCCACCCCCACCCATAGGGACTAAGTTTCCCATCACTACTGTCACCCCCACCTATAGGGGACCTGTTGCCCATCACTACTGCCACCCCCACCCATAGGGACTATGTTGCCCAGCAATCCTGCCACCCCCACCCATAGTGCTTATGTTGCCCATCACTACTGCCACCCCCACCCATAGGGCTAATGTTGCCCATCACTACTGCCACCCCCACCCATAGGGGACCTGTTGCCCATCACTACTGCCACCCCCACCCATAGGGCTAATGTTGCCCAGCACTCCTACCACTCCCACCCATAGGGACTATGTTGCCCATCACTCCTGCCACTCCCACCCATAGGGGACCTGTTGTCCATCACTACTGCCACCCCCACCCATAGGGACTATGTTGCCCAGCACTCTTGCCACCCCCACCCATAGTGCTTATGTTGCACATCACTACTGCCACCCCCACCCATAGAGCTAATGTTGCCCATCACTTCTGCCACTCCCACCCATAGGGGACCTGTTGCCCATCACTCCTGCCACCCCCACCCATAGGGGACCTGTTGCCCATCACTACTGCCACCCCCACCCATAGGGACTATGTTGCCCATCACTACTGCCACCCCCACCCATAGGGGACCTGTTGCCCATCACTACTGCCACATCCACCCATAGGGACTATGTTGCCCAGCACTCCTGCCACCCCCACCATAAGTGCTTATGTTGCCCATCACTACTGCCACCCCCACCCATAGGGCTAATGTTGCCCATCACTACTGCCACCTCCACACATAGGGGACCTGTTGCCCAGCACTACTGCTACCCCCACCCATAGGATGTGTGATGCGCCACACATCCATCATACACCAACATTAGGTAAGTCAGCAAAATACATCCACCCTAACATCATGACAACATTGTGGACTTTGTGACAAATGCCCACAACAGTGATCATGATTTTGAACATACAATGTAACTACCATCACATGTGTGACCAAAAACAGAGTGTGGCCTACACAAGGCAAGCATCACTAGCACTGTGTCAATGTAAAAATAACACCCCCTCACTGTGTAGAACAAAAGTTAAGTGTGTGCTTCCAAACTGCAGCAGATGTTGAGCATTGTGGTGATGGGGTCCAAAACCCCCCTCATCACAGTGACCAAAAGGTAAGTGTCATCATGGACAAAGCTGCAAATGCCAAACAGCATGTATGATTCCTGGTCCCAACACATGAAACACTTTTGGGCCAAAGTAGTGGTTGTGCCCCATACCCACAGAGATGTGGTGAGGCTAACAGTGCTGTGATAACCTAACATACTCTCGGCCATGTGCAGACAAGCAACACCCATGGGGGCTGACAATGCATACAGTGTACAATGACACAAAAGCAGAAGTGACAGTCACAAAGCATACACACATCTCGAAAATAGACACACAAATCAAAACATCCTGTGTAGACTGTAGGTCTCAGGTCACAAACTCCCATTCCATGCCAGCAATGGCACCTAACAACCAGAATGAATGTGCAGAATGATGTGATATGACTCACAGGGACAGCAGGGTAAATCACAAAAACAACATCCAGACAATGGCCCACAACAGCAATACCAATGCACTGGTGCAGATGCACAAACACAAGCAGGCAACCTCACACTGCCCATCTGACACAACATGTGTGTGTATGTGTCTCAGTATCTGCAGGCAACTACACAACACATGAGGGGGGCTGAACCACAGTGAGACAGATGTGGACACAGTGCCATACAAAAGTAACCCATAAATGGGGCCCCCATAGTGTGCAATCAGGCATTGTGAGATGAGAGGGAGCACAACAGACACATGTGACACAAGCTGGAATGAACAGCAACTAACACAGCAAGAGACTGATACACAACAGCACTACCCCTAGGGACCAGATATTGGGGAGACACAAGCATGCATGACACCTCCACTGTGCTGACAAAGGTAGATGTCGTACAAACTGTGAAACCCAGACATGTGTCCTGTTCCACAAACGTACATCACACCTACACAAACACAAATCACTCAGCATGGCCCTTCATCCATGGAGAAACGGGAGCTAGGGGCCCATCCATGCAAGCATTTACATCATTCCACCCTCAACAACATACACCCTGAACTGCACCAATGTGGATCTGTGAAGCCCACATTCACAGGTGACATTTCACATGCACCCATGGCAAACACAGTAATGTTGGGAGGAACTAAGGTGCACAGACTCATCACACAAGGCCAGTTTACAACCCTTGTGAATGACGGACATACTGCACAGTATGCGGTACATGGCCTTGACGTCAAAGCTCGTGTAACCTGCGGAATACCTGCCACAGTCCCAGGACAATGCAGAAGCCAAGGAGAACCACAAGGCACACATGCTGACACCTGCAAACATTGCATCCCTGAACTGGACAAGTGGGATCAGTCACACTCACATACACATGTCTCAATCACTGAAAGGTACCACCTAGGGACAACTACATGATATTGCGAACAAACAAGTGCCTTGGGGACCCCTGACTGTGTCCCATCTGCGTCTGGCAACATCATCACCACTCAGAACTGACAAATCCCAATGATGAAACACAAATTAACAGTAGTGTGTCATGCACCCACACATCTGGTAGCCCATGGCAAAGTTGTGGGATGAACACAGTACCACTCAGCAAGCATCAACAACAGGAACATATCATATAACAGGTATATATTCACTGTATGAAAAGGGATGTGGACAAACACACACATGCTCACACAACACACACCATGGGCCCAGGCAATGTCACGGAACAACACCCTTACTTGAGGGGACTCAACTCCTGTGGAAGCTCAGCTGTGCCAAACATAGCCCCAGCAGGTCTCAGTCATGTCAGCAGAACACTTGGTCAGTCAGCCATCAGTTACCACACAATGAAGGCTCTGGTCACAACAGCCTGGGTACGGCAGTGTCCCTTAAGTCATCTGCACATACTCAATACATATGTCCAGTAAAATCGTGAGGGTGAGGACGGTGCACCAGAAACAAAGTCAAAAGAAAGCCTCAAATTTATGAAAAATTTCCTTTATTTTGTAAGTTAATTTTTAAGATTCAACCACAGCCAACGCGTTTCGTTCCATTGGAACTTCGTCAGGGCTCAAAAAAGTCTCACGAGGGCTCAAAACAGTCCTGTGCCCATAGATTCAAGATCATAAAACGCCTCTATAGCGGCAAATAGATGGAATCATGCAGCAAATCTCCGCATAAATACAAAATATCAAATGGCGTAAAATATCAGCTCAGATTCCTCCATCCAATACTGGAGGTTTACTCAGATCACCCCATCCTATACTTGTGAGTGACTGGACCAATTGCAGCCTCTTGTCCTCCATAAGAATCCGGAGGTAGGCTACTACACTGGCCCACTTTTCTCCCTACATCAATTTGGGGTTACTATTTTCCTTAAGATTAAACCTCCGGATTCTTATGGAGGACAAGAGGCTGCAATATTGGTCCAGTCACTCCCAAGTATAGGTTGGGGTGATCTGAGCAAACCTCCAGTATTGGATGGAGGAATGTAAGCTGATATTTTACGCCATTTTATATTTTGCATTTATGCGGGGATTTGCTGCATGATTCCATCTATTTGCCGCTATAGAGGCGTTTTATTATCTTGAATCTATGGGCACAGGACTGTTTTGAGCCCTCGTAAGACTTTTTTGAGCACTGACGAAGTTCCAATGGATCGAAACGCGTTGACTGTGGTTGAATCTTAAAAATTTACTTATTGAATAAAGGACATTTTTTGATAAATTTGAGGCTTTCTTTTGACTCCGTTTCTGGTGCACAGTCCTCACCCTCACGAATTTGTCTGATTCTCAGTGGAGTAAAAGTGCGGCAAGCTCTGGACGGACGTGCACAGATAAAGGACTTTTCTTTACTTGGAAATAGAAGTGCTGAACCTTGATCAGCCGCATTGATCCCTTGTAACAAATCATATGTCCAGCAAGTTGCACAGAGGACCCAGTTGCTCCTACACCAATGATGCCCACACTTACATGTCCAGTGGAGATGCACCCACAGTCAGGGAAAGAGACAAATTGGACAATGGGAAGCACATCATATGTTCATGTGTGTAAGCCACAGATGTGACCATTCAAATGAAATGTTTACAGAGTGTCCACTAATTGTTCATCATGACACACCCATTTAGCTGCAAAGGATGATATGGATAACGATCAGAATAGGATACACATTTCATGGACCACATGGAGTACCTCACATCAACACCTCAGTATTCAACACTTGATATACAGCATTGCAACTGCAAGTACATGCTAAACATCATCAACATAGTGTACAGCTAAATCAAATTCACAAGGATAAAGAAAAAAGCTTTATTCAGCAGATGAAAAATTAAAAGTCCGTTCAGAACAAAGGCCAATGGCCAGTCCATTATCAAATTACAAGAAGTGAACTAGAGTGACAACTGTTACACGTTGCTTACCTGCTCTGGTAGGGACAGGGGACATCCCCTCGGAGGGGCATACATGGGGGCAGGCCACGCACCGCAGGGACAGGATCAGGGTGCAGCAGAAGGAGGCAGTGAACTGACTGAAGTAGTGGGTGCAGTCACACCTGTGGGGCACAAGTCAGATGGGGTGGGTGCCGGCACTACTGCAGTGGGCAGGTCAGATGGAGTGGACTGTGTCCCCACTGCAGTGCCAAAGTCAGACAGGGTGGTCGTGGACTCCACTGCAGTGCCTAACTCTATGGGAGCTGTTAGACCTGACATCCTTGGCGTGGGTTTTTCCCCTATCTTTTGCCTCTACTACCTGGATTTTTGATGCTGTGCTGGATTTCGTTTTTGCTGGTTTAGATGCTTTGGACACTCTGCCACTGCTAATCAGTGCCAGAGTGTAAGTGCTCCCTGTGTAAAATATCATACTGATTGGATATACCTGATTGGCATATTTGTATCACCCTGAAGTCCCTAGTAAAGTGCACTGTGTGTGCCAGGGCTGGTGATGACAGATGCTACTAGTGGGCCTGCAGCGCTGATTGCGCCACCCACATGAGTAGCCCTAAAATAGTGTCTCAGGCCTGCCGCCGCAGGCCTGCCTGCAGTCCCCGGACTGCCATGTCACCCTGGTCAGTGTCCCCACTGACTAGGCCTAACCCTTCCCTTTTTGTGCACATCAGTCATCCCTATGGAAGGCCCAAGGTACCCCCCTGGGCAGGGTGCAGTGTATGTAAAAGGTAGAGCATGTACTAGTGCAGGTATCATGCTCTGGTAGTGAACAGCGGCCATTTTGTGTGTTCACTGCTGCAAGGTTATCTTGCTCCATAGGCTAACATGGGGGAGGCTGGTGCCAATGGCTATCCGCCTATCTTCTCATAGGAACAAGATAAGACATGAGTGTTTGATATCCCTGAGCTCAGCATTTAATAACACATCTTTTAGGAGAGGTTGTTTTTAAATCCTGAGTTGGAGAATAGTACTTTTTAGAGAGTAGCTGTTCTCTTGTCTGACCCTTCTGTGTGCCTGGGCATGCTTGTGGATTGACTGTCTGGCTTGAGAGTGACAGGGGCTGGGGATCCCCCAGGAGGTTGGCTGAGTCAGCCCTTTGCTGAATGGCGACATTTGCATGTAGAGTGGAGGGAGGAGATAGCACCTGGGAGTGAATAGGGCTGTGCCTGCCTGCCACACTGCTGGCTCCACCTCCTGCTGGGCGGCTAACGACTCTGCCCCTCACTCTGAAAAGAAAGCAGAAGCCAGGAAAACAAAGTGCTCCAGCAACACCCAGAACTGGATCAGACCGGGTTCAGGACCCACTTGCACAAAGACTTCAAAGACTTTTAGGGGTATAAGTACAAGACCCCTGACAACAGATTTTTAGATTCTACAATCAAGAGGAACCTCTGCTGAAAGACGGACTGCTGAAGGACTGAAGGAAGATTGCCTTGCTGTGTGCTCTAAGGGCTGACCTGTTCTGCTGTGCAACTGAAGCTGAGGAGGAGAAGGGGCCTTGCTGTGTGCTGTGACCCTACCTACTTGACCTAACAAGACTTTGCTGTGTGCTGTGTCTACAATTTGGAATCTCCAAGGGCCTGAGAAGAGCTGGCCTCCTGTTTGGCAACCCAGGGATATAAAGGTTGCCGAGACTTCAAGACTCTGCTGTGTCCCGTGAAGTGCGCTGTCTGCTCTCTGTTTTGCTGGAGAGAGCGGCGCTGATTAGTGCCTGAAACCGGCTGCGGCGCTGAGAAGATCGACGTGCTTATCGGCACCTGTACTACAGCGCTTTGAAATATCCTGCCCGTAATTCACCGCCATGGCCCGGGGGCCCGAGATCGTCCAGGAGCTGTGTCTCTCCGTTCCCCAGACTACGAAGAACGAAGCGAGGAGGTCGCGACCTGATTGGTTGACGGCGGAGGCCTGGCCGGAGGAACTGCGCTACGATTGGCGGAGGCCTGGTGACGTCTGACGTCGTCCCTGGGGGCTCGTCGAGGGAGCCGCGACCTGATTGGCCGCCGTCCGTGAGCTACGGGAAATCTGTCCCGAGGAAGGGCTCCGACGCGCTGAGTCCTTGCGCCCCGACCCGCAGCCTGGTGAGTCCGTGCAGGGAGAGGGAGCATCGGTAACTGTTGTGACAGCACGCTTAACCCCCGAACGTCCCGCATAGCTTGTGGGGCCCGGAGACCAACGCCCGGGGTGCATTTGCCTGGAGGAGCAGCCGGAGAGGAGCGCTTCAAATTATAAGCGCAGGGGCAAAGCTAAAAAGTTGTTTTCCGTGCTGAGAGTCTAAAGCCATATTCTTTTTGACACCTAACGCTCACAAGAGACTAGAGACTAATTATTTTGCGTACCTAGCGATCCAAGAAAGCTAAAAGAGAAACAGAAGATTAATGTGCAATGCTATGATAATAGATCTTTACTGCTGAAACTAGATAAAGCTATATTTTTGATATACTCACCTGTGTGGTCTAAGTTTGTGGTGTACTAGGAGGGTCATTGTGGTGATTACGTGCAAATACTTTACACATTGCCTTGGGGATAAGCCTGTCTGCTCGAGCCAAGCTACCTAGAGGGTGAGCAGGGGTTATCTACCGTGTGTGTCCCTGTACCCTGACTAGAAGCAAGGGTCCCTATTTGGTCTAAGGTACTTACCTCTGTCAACTAGAGACCCCCAGATCTAACAGGAGCGGAATGGGGTTCAGGTGAGTTCGGCAGGACAGAGGGGGGACACGGTCCCCACATCAGTGGCACTAACTGTCTGACCGGGGGTGGAAGAGCAAGTGGTAGGGGGGGAGGGCCTCAGCATTTTGGGGATGGTGTATCTGTGAGTGGGGGAACCTGCGGTAGGGTGTGGCGGGGGAACCTCCTCTGGAGTGGTGGCCTGGAGGATGGAGGACGGAGACTTCGCCGTGGAGCTCCGGGGCGGGGGTGGGGTCTTGCTCTTCCGTTTCCGGGGGGAATTGCGGGTGGGGGCCTCACTAGCTGGGGTTTGGTGGCTTCTGACACCCGCCTCCACAAGGGAGGTCATCCTCCGAGCTGCTGTGGCCCTAAGCTGGGGTGGATGGTGCTGAGGACTCCTCGGTGTGGCTCCACTCGCCCTCCGTGCCACTGGGTCCCCCCGATTCCTCGCATTCTGTCCCAGTCAGGCTCTGTGGCTCCTCCTGGTCCGTGGAGCTGTCCCCTCCTGTGGCCGTGGATGTATCTGGATAGAAATAGGAAAAAGGAGAACATCAGTCACCTGCACTGACTGCACACACCACAGTGAGTACAGCACATCACAGGGCAAGCCCTGGCATCATCAGCTGAATACTGCTCAAAGTGCCCACAATGTTTAGAATAAGCCAATTGTCATTCGCACCATCAACCATGGCACTCATATCCCTCCTGGACTTGCACCCATATGTCTGTTGCATGTTGGATGCTAATACCCCAATGTGCCGAAATGCACCACCCACACATTTGTTGGACATGCAAGTGAACATGTAGGAGTATGTCACTATACACACAGCACATCCCTTGCCACTGACTCAGTACAGGTGTCCGGATGAAGGGATGGGCAGAGACTCATTTCACATGCTTGTGATGCATGCCAGCAACACACACTATGATGTTCTCATGTCCTGATAGTCAATGCCACAGTGGGGTGCATGGAACACACTTGAACACAATGCAGGATCACTCATAGCAAGTTAAATGCCATGGCACTGGCATGCCTGGAAAGTCAGTCAACACGGTCTCCTGTCACAGGGGCAGGGCATCCAGACAACAACAGTATGCACTGTGTCACAATCATAGCTCAGGGGTAAAGCAAACTCTGCAGCTGACAAGTGCACTTGCCCATCCCCTGCAAACAACATATCCCGGACCCATAAGACCCCACATCATACAAATCAGACATATGAGTCTCTGCGAACACAACTCCCTGTACATTAGCACATCACAGTCTGCTGTACATGTAACCCAGCTGCCTGAAGTGCACAGTTGCATACACCATTGTGCACTGTCAAATGATCACATACCTATATGTCACACAGGTCTTGTCTCTCATAGTCACATTTCAGATGTCCTGCTGACCCTCAAACTCATGAACACCACAGTTGTACGTAACAGGAAGCCACACCACAATGACGCAGAGGCCGACACCTGAAGGCACATGTCACTAAGCACAACCTGTAAGTTGATACACAGGAGTGGGATTACAGAGTGTTTATAAATGCCCTTGAGTAGGCATGACTGCCCAGGTGAAACAGTGTTTAGCCCTGGACAGTGGTCAGGTGGCTAAGCAAGTGTGACACACTTGATATACATACTCCTGAGGCACACAAATTGGAGTCCCCTGCTGGATGGGTTTGTTTGAAATACCCAAGCCACATGTGGCGAGTCAGACCAGCAATTGGAACACATATCAAGGGCACACACAGATCACATGTTAGATCTCAGGCATTAGGTAAACAATTGACCCACCCATGAAACACACAACAGAATCACAGGAACAGATGCTGTCCGGAAGCTGAAGAATTGCTGACTGCAGGGACGCAGTGCCCTAGTGACACAAGCAACAGACAGTAGGGGCTACACGTGTGGATCAGATGAGGAGGGTGCATCACACAATTAAGGGACATGAGTATTGGACTACAAGACCTACGTAATGTGGAAGTGTGACCAGGCCAAAAGACTGCAATTAGTATGTCAGACATAGTACACAGATTAGGCATGGACTTACCCCCTCCTTGCTGTTGTCTGGCCTTCAGCTGCCTATCCAGGTCCGGGAAGACCACCGCCAGTATCTGGAGCATGTGGGGGCTCAGGGTCCGGTGTCTGCCCCTCCTGCGAGGAGGCAACAGCTTCAGCTGGACCCTTGCGATCCTCCGGGTCCAGCCCCGAAGGTCCTGCCACCTCTTCTGGCAGTTGCGGATCCGGCGCTTGTAGACCCCCACCGATCGAACTGCCCGGGCGATGGTCAGCCATAACTCCTGCTTCTGGTAGGCATCAACCTGTGAGGATGACAAAGATGAAATTCCATTAACACAAACGCCCCATATTTGTGCTGCACACAGTTGGATATACATGTCATCATCACAAAGGAAAATGAGTGACACAGGTAGTGCACCCATGGAAAAGGACAAATGCCCTGCATGTCTGACATGTTAACAATGCCTGGGAAGTTTAAGCTTGCACAAATACACCTTAGCTGCAGAACACCTGTTCATTACATGTACCTACACACTTTGGGGGATGAAATTACTCAGTGAGTATGCTTGCCACTGGTATACACACTGCTAGTACTTCTAGTCAGATAACATGCATATTTAGGAAGGCAGTGGAATGCACACTCACCTGCTCCCCTGGTTTCCCATACAGCTTGCTGTACTGTGGAAGGTGCCCGTCCAGCAGGGCCTGGTTTTCCTCCTCAGTGAAGGCTGGGGCCCGCTCCAGAGTACGTGCCATAGCAGTAGCCAGAGGATGCAGAGACAGCAGCAGTGGTAGCAGGGATGTGGTCCAGTAGCATGTAGTGCAGGCAAGTGAGCTCCCTGGGGGACAGCCAGCCTTATATCTGTGCTGCAGAGGCAGACTCTGTGCCATGTGTCCCCAGTGATAGGTCCAGCACGGTTGCATTCTATGAATCTGGCCAATCCATGGAAATGTACACGACTTCCGCATCGTTCAAATCTTCACCTCCATAAAACCCTAGGAATTGCAACATTGTTGTAGGCATCCAACTGAATTTCCATCGGACAACTCGTACAAGTTTTGAATCTGCATCCGTCTCCATGACAGTCCAGAGCCAATGGGTGTGCCCGGCTCGGTCAACTGACTGTACAACGCGTATTTTGAAATTACACATCCATCCGTCTCCATACCATTCAATGGCCAAGGCGTACGTCTGTCTTGGACCATGCCTGCCCGACGCGCATGCATGATAGTCACCCGTGTCGGACATCATTGCAGTCAATGGCAAAGCGTACGCACGGCTCGGTCTTGAACCGTGCAATGCGTACGCATTGTCACCCGCGTCGGACCTCATTGCAGTCAATGGCAAAGCGTGCGCACGGCTCGGACATGAGCCTTGCAATGCGTACGCATTGTCACCCGCGTCGGACCTCATTGCAGTCAATGGCAAAGTGTACGCACGGCTCGGACATGAACCTTTCAATGCGTACACATTGTCACCCGCGTCGGACCTCATTGCAGTCAATGGCAAAGCATACGCACGGCTCGGACATGAACCTTGTAATGCGTACGCATTGTCACCCGCGTCGGACCTCATTGCAGTCAATGGCAAAGCATACGCACGGCTCGGACATGAATCTTGCAATGCGTATGCATTGTCACCCGCGTCGGACCTCATTGCAGTCAATGGCAAAGCATACGCACGGCTCGGTCATGAACCGTGCAATGCGTACGCATTGTCACCCGCGTCGGACCTCATTGCAGTCAATGGCAAAGCGTAAGCACTGCTCGGACATGAACCTTGCAATGCGTACGCATTGTCATCCACGTCGGACCTCATTGCAGTCAATGGCAAAGCGTACGCACGGCTCGGACATGAACCTTGCAATGCGTGCGCATTGTCACCCGCGTCGGACCTCATTGGTGTGACTATTTGACGTCTTCAACACACAATTACTTGCCAGGGACACATGTGCACACCTACCACACTACAGCATTGGCCACACAGTGTCCCATGGCATGTAATGCTGCATTCCCTGTGTGTTGAAGGGGCAACATTTGGTTTGTTGGGTGGCACTTTTGTGCAGCCACTCCCGGGCTATGCACATGTTTATGGGGGCAGAATCCTTTGTGTGTTGTGCACATTACAACTGTGATGTGCAACTGTACAGTTATGGGCATGAGTCATGGACACAGTTGCAGGTTGGATATGTTTTGGACATGTCACATACACCCTGAGTCCTGGGGATGATGACATGTACGTCACAGTGAGACCTGTAGCCACAATTATGTTGTACACCCACAGTCTATGTGCATGTTGTGTCTCAGATGTGGCTGAACAAATGTGCCCAATGGGAGACAGTCTCCACATCCATGTGGTTTGTGCAGCAACCTTGATGTTGTGTGTGTGTCTAAGAGACGTACATGTAGGGCCTGCAGAGACAACAGTGGCCACTACCTGTAGGGACTCACGGTTACCTTGTGGCGTGTACGTGATACGCCATGTCATGCCAGTGTCGATGTGGCAATACAGGGAACCTGGGTATCTGCATGGCAAAGATCTGTGATGCCTGGGAGACATCAGGCCTCACTTGTCACTGTGGTGTGTGTTTGTAACGTCACAGCAGTACATAGGTAGGGTGACACAGCCCAATGATTGGCCATTACACTACATGGGACTTATGTGGACATGTGGACTTTAGATGTGAGGTGATGTCCATGTAGGTGACATATGTGTCCATGCCCAACAGCACACACCTCAGTACATTGTGTATAGTCCTGATGCATCATGTGATATTTTGCTTGGTCATGGCCACATGGGTGGATGAACCGACAATCTTCCTTTTTGCATCTCTGTTCTGCAGGGCACCAGCTGTCCATAGACCATTCCCAGACCTTGAAACCATGCAGGAACGCAACTGCATCCGATGGTACCGCTTCACCAGGCCACTGATTGAGGAGTTGGCGGAGCAGTTGGCGCCACATCTGCTACCTGGCCGGACATACCCTACAGCACTGACCCCAGAGGTGAAGGTGATGGCAGCCCTGCACTTCTTTGCTACTGGTACCTTCCAGTACACTGTGGCTTCTGCTGGTGGTATGTCGCAAACAATGTTTAGTCGTGTGCTACTTGATGTCTTGAAGGGGATTGTGGAAATAAAATTGACAATTGTGCCCCATCATTTCCCTGTTTCTGCCTGGTAGCCATTTGCCTCAGACAAACACCCATTTTGTGTGTGACATGCTCTCAGCAACTTGTCTGAAAACTGTCCTTCACATCCCCATTGAATCTTGCACAACCCCCTGCTCCTTGTGGTCGAGCCAATTCCAAGAAGCCTGCCTGTGTGCCTTCCCCCAGTTGTGCCAGAGACTCAGCCACATCCTGTCCATTGTTGGTGACTCAGCCTGTCACACCAGCTGCCCTGTGACCACCCCCAACTGAAAGAGGAAGCACAAGGTTAGGCCCTGAAACCACACCAACTAATAGAGGAAGCACAAGGCTGTACACTGTGAAGTGTGAACACACATTTCTGTGGTTCTGCCAATTCCCAGAACCAGCAAGATAGTTCCTGTTTTACACAAGATGGTTCCTGTTCTTGACTCTAAGCCAGAGATAAACTCCCGAATGAGTAAGGGCCTTCAACTGAAAGAGAACACATTTCCACACATCACATGCCCTCTCACGAGACACAAGACACACCCCTACCTTGACACATCTGTTGGAAATTACTGCTTGTCACTTCCCTTTTTCTTGTCACTTCTCCTTTCTTCTTTTTCCTATTGACTGAAAACTGTATAAATATTCTGATGTGTGAATAAAACTGCAGACCACTCCTGTACCCGCTTGGTGCTGGAGCTCTCCCCTTAACTCGAGTTACTAGACCCTTTTTTTACTCGAACACCACGGACTCATCTCTTTGCTTTGACTGAAATTATGATTATTAAGTATAGAAATTCTGAGATGAGGTAATATTGAATAATTTACCACATTAATTGGCGCCCGAACAGGGACATTCCCTTTTCCCCACGCGCCGGCGATATTGGACCCGGTACTGTCCCCTCCTGACCTTTGACGGACTTCAAAGTGCACAACGCGGGGAATTCCCGCTAACTCCCTCGAGGCAAAGAGGGGGACCAACTGCGGCCCGGCATCCACACGAGGCAGTGAGGAAAATTGCGGAACGTCCTGAACCAGAGCCCAACCTGTGAAGAGACGAATCCGAGGTTCTGCGAGTCCCACCTTAGAAGCTACGCGCATTTTTAAGATCTTCAAGAGGCCTTCCAGTTATTTTTTTTCGGTGAGTACTGCTGAAAAGTATAAAGACGGACTCACCACTTTGTGGGTGCGGTAAAGATACAGGTTTTTGTTGGTTTCTCACTTATTTTGTGAGGACTGCTAAACTAGTATAAAAGACGGACTCACCACTTTCGTGGGTACGGTAAAGATATATGTTCTGTTTGTTTTTCTTTTCTCTCAATTCTAAATCTTTGAAAAATCTTGCCATCATGCCTATTTTCTCGAAAATACGTAAGATAGCAACCAAAAGCAGTATTCTTGAGAAGGAAATTCCCCTTCCTCCTCGGGATACTCCAGGACACTTCATGTATGCAAAACATGGTGTCGGTGCAATTATTTATTGTGATTTATGGGTGGATTATACTAAAGACCTAGAACACAGATATAGATGGCCTGAAAATGGTACTTTTGACATGGAATGTATTATAAAATTAGAGGAACAGTTGTGGAAGAAAATGGGAGTCCGCCAGTCACAAAGTGACTCGGTGGAATTATGGAGAAAAGAAGCCCATAGGAGGCAACAGAAGGAATTGCATAAAGTTGAAAAGGGTAAGAGAATGTCAGAGCAGGCCAAGAAAGAACAGTTACAAGAAATGGGGAAAGAAATAGTTAGTGAAAGGAATAAAAGGGAACAAACAGCCATTTCTACTGGTTTTTAACCTGTATTACCATCTGCACCTGAAAACCTTAACATTGCACCACCTAAGACACAACCTACCGCCCCATCACCAGAGGATACTTTCACCAATTTCCTCTTAGATACTCCACCTCCATATGAGGTTCCAGTAATTCAACACCCTCTGCCTCCGCCACCCTTTTTACAACAGAACACACTACCTCTCACTCCAGAAGGGGGTGCCGTAGGTCCAGACCCAGGTAAAACAATTCCCGACTGCCCCTATGACCCGACTCCGAGCAACACAGGGGAGGCGGACCGAATAAGTAAAATACTTCATGACTCCTGGGAAGAAATAAGACATCTACCAGCAATTGACACGTTTCTTCAAGCGGCCTCTGAGTTTCTTCGTACTGGAGAGAACTCACGAGCCATTAACGCTATGACTACAAGAAGATCACACCCTGTAAAAATGCACATGTATAGGTTCCTACTTTGCTTTTTCATAAAACACATACAAGCAGAGGAAAGAAATGTACCAGTTTCACTTTTTGACTTATTAGATTCCGCATCCGACCACACTAGTCTAGAACTTATAAATGATGCACTAGACAGGTTCACCCGTAATGTGACCCGTATTCTTCAAAACTTGCAAACAAATGAAGAGAATAAGAAACTTGAGGAGGAAATTACTGAACCTACTGAAAAAGTTCTACCCGTTCGTTCTTCCGCCCCTAATTCACGAACACCCCCGCCTACATTCCTCCAAGGTCACTCTGAACGGTCATCTCCAGATGAGTTATTTGATAAAAACATCCAATGCATTAGACTACTGGTTAGACCAGGAATCTCCGCTTACACCGGAGGAGGAGGAAATAGCCAGAACTGCGACCCTATGGGTCTCTCAATATAAGATTTATGACAATGATCTCAAAGCCCAACTTTTTCTAGCATTACCACGCTCACATCAAAGATTAGCAAGTCTCTACATGGTACAACATCTCATCACACTCAATGACACTCATTTTAAACATGATCCAAGACTCGAAGATTTTCTGTCTGACTGCGCTGATAACATGTTCCTCCACAATAGTTCAGTTTTTCTCAACACACTTATAGATTTTAGACAGAAATACCAGAAAACGACTGAATATAAATCTTTCAATAATACTTGTGGACCAATTAATAGACTTCCTCAAACACGCCAGTTCCCCATGAGAGAGGTCCACCCCAGAGCTGACACGAATGGCGCGCTACAACGCGTTTTTATTTATGTACCCTTGGCAAAACTTGAGTTACTAAGGATAAAAGAGATGGTTCCCTCCCACTCAAAGGATCCTGCTGGATTCTTTAAAGAATTAGGAGATGTATTAATGATGGGAACATATACTCTTTCTGATATCACAGCAATTCTGAAATTATTGTTGCCATCGGGTATATATGACAAACTAAGAGAGAAAGATTGGGAAGTAGCAGGTGAACACATTAAATGGACCGAACTTCAGAATGACGAAAATACTAGAGTAGCAGGTCAAGGTATAGGAGACAGACTAAAAGCACTTCCTGGCACTATTATAAAGGTGCTACCAAAGTTACTGACAGTGAAAAAGGAGGACTGGGATACCATTTCCTCCTGCAAACAGAAACATGGTGAAGACATAGGAGATTATTACACCAGACTTGAAAAATGTTTTGCGGTAAATAGCGGCCGTACGCCGACAAGCGGAGCTTACCCGCATCTGTTTGTTTCCAAATTAGTAGACAACGCCTTGCCAGCTATTAAGGAAAGAGTACTAAAAGTAGAAAGTACCTGGCAAGCACATACACCACCACAGGTGTTACAAATGCTACAATTATTATTATTATTATTATTTGGAGTTTTATATCGTGCACGGTTACCCTTGAGTATCCCAGCGCTATCCATAGATCAGTCCGCCACCCAACGCGTGGCCCTTTAGACCGGGAACAGATGAGTTTTTAATAGTTTGCGGAAACGCAGAGTGTTACTCTCTGCCCGCAGGCTAAGTGGAAGCGAGTTCCAGGCGGAAGCCGTATTCACTGAGAACCTTCTCCCTCCAGTGCGGGCACGCCTTACCCTAAAAGACTGGAGGAGAAATTTATGATCCGAGCGAAGAGCCCTTGCTGCCTTATAGGGTTGGATCATGTTCCTGAGAATCGCTGGGCCCTTCCCCTGCAGACTCTTCTGTGCCATGCAGAGTGCTTTAAAAGTTACTCTTTCCCGCACCGGGAGCCAGTGCAGCGCCTTCAGTGCTGGTTTGGCAGACTGTCTTCTGGGAACATTAGTCAGCAATCTGGCTGCCGCATTCTGCACCTGCTGCAATTTCTTGAATGTGGATTCCGGCGCGCCCAAGAAAAGTACATTACTGTAGTCCAGCCTCGAAATGATGAGCCCCTGAATGAGCAACTTACGGGAGGTCTCAGGAAGGAGTGAAAGAATCCTGCGGGCTGACCGGAGCATACCGAAGCATACACCGGCGGTCTTTTTGGCATGTGTTCTGAACGTCAGGTCCTGCTCCAGCCACACCCCCAGGCTCTTAATCTCCTTCTTCGGGCTGGGAGGAGCACCCATGCAGTCAGGCCAACTACTGGGGGACAGGGCGAAGGAGGATTGACCCAAAATCATGAGATCGGTCTTAGAGCCGTTCAATTTAAGGGATGAATTACACATCCAACCAAACACTTCCTCCAAACAGGAATGAAGCACCGCTGGTTCTTTCTCTAGCTGAGAGAGCCCCACCACCATCTGTGTATCATCCGCGTAGCTGATGATGTTAAAGCCAAACGGAGAAACCACATCCTCCAGGGGGTCCATATAGACGTTAAATAATGTAGGGCTCAACGACGAGCCCTGGGGAACCCCACACTGGAGGGCGAAGGGGGGAGACTTCTCATTTCCTTCCCATACTTCAAATGACCGACCTTCTAAAAAGGATGCAAGCCATCCCAAAGCCATCCCAGTGACACCCAACCCCTCCAGTCGCTGGAGTAATACCTGATGATTCACGGTATTGAAAGCCGCACTCAGGTCCAGGAGGATCACTGCTACTGACCCCCCTGAATCCAGAATGCATCTGGTTTCCCCCACCACGGCCAGAAGGGCGGTGTCTGTGCCCTGCCCAGGACGGAATCCCGTCTGGGACTCCCGAAGCAGGCCGTTGGCCATAATCGCATTAGGGATGAAGAAGAAAATGATAAGAAACGCATGAAAGACACCAAGATGAAAGCGTTAGTAGCCCAAACTGCACCCCAGCGCCAACAGACACCAGGTAGCCAGACAAACGTGAAGAGCACTTGTAATTATTGCAAAAAGACAGGACACTTCGTTAAAGACTGCCCTGTCTTAAAGCACAATTTGGCTACTGGTAAGACACAGCCTCGTCCATATCAGCCAAAACAGAATGTTTCCCAAGACAGTTCAACACCTTTAGTTCCACCGACAACACAAATGGCCCAAATGAACATTATAGACCGCGACTACACTGAATACTACCCAGATTTTTCATGATGTTGCCCAGAGAGAGAAGATGACAAACTGCCCCTAATCCCCATCCTAGTAGATCAGAAAGGCCCATTTATAGAGGTCCGACTTCTTGGGGAGGATAGAAAGTTTCTACTAGACACTGGGGCCAGTAAAACAACAATAAGCCATCAAGAGGTCCCAGAGGCTCCTCTATCGGGTTCAAAAAGTATTTCTCTGGGTTTCTCCGGACAACCTGTGACAAACGCCACGTCAAAACCACTGCCCTTGCAGGTTGGTCCCCTCACGACAACTACAGATCTAATATTGACAAAATCATGTCCAGAAAATTTGCTTGGTATAAAAACATTGAAAGAATTAGGAGCTGTTATTGTTTGCTCACCTAAAGATGTCAGATTATTTCTACGAGATTTTAAGGGCCACTACCCAAGTAGAGAATTAGACAAGCGTTTGAAAGATTTGTCACACACCCTTTGGGCCACTGATTCCACCACAGTAGGATGTATGGAAATAACACCTCACAAGGTTACACTGAAAGAGGGAGCCCAACTACCACGTATAAGACAATACAAAATTCCACCTCAAGCTGAACAAGCATTAATGTTAATTATTCAGGACCTAATACAGTCAGGTGTGATTAAAGAAACAACTTCGAACATTTGCAATTCCCCTGTTTTACCAGTTCATAAAAAAGTGGAACCAGGAACACCACCTGTCTACAGACTAGTGGTGGATTTGAGAGAGCTCAATAAATGTGTCATTCCACAACACCCTGTGGTCCCAGACATCTCCACTTTACTCACAGCCATAGATGCAGAAGCAACGCATTTTTCTGTCATTGACTTAAAAAACGCATTCTTCAGTATACCCATTCACCCAGACAGTCAATACCTTTTCGGCTTCTCCTTACAAGGACGAAGATTCCAATTCACAAGAGCTCCTCAAGGTGTCACCGAAAGTCCAAGTGTATATAGCCAAGCGCTGAAAAGACAATTGGACACTATTCAAATGCCCACGGATACAGCCATACTACAATATGTTGATGATATCCTCATTACGGCCAGATCTGACGCAGCATGTGCTGAAGCATCACTACTAGTACTAGAATTCCTAGCTGCAAATGGCCATAAAGTTTCCCCTGGTAAGCTCCAATTTTGTTTACAGCAAGTGGCATATTTAGGGCACTTGCTGTCAAAGGAGGGTAGGCAGCTTTCACAGGAACGCATCCAGCTCATACAACAAATACCACAACCAACAACACAGAAACAAGTTCGAGCTTTTGTTGGTCTCACCTCATATTGTAGACAGTGGATCCCGCAATTTGCACTCATTTCTAAACCATTAGTGCAGCTGACAACACTCGAAGCTGGCGCTACTCCAAAATTACCCTGGACAGATGAACACACGCAAGCTTTTCAGTCTCTTAAAAAGGCTATGTGTCAAGCCCCAGTGTTAGCAACACCTGATTACACCAAAGATTTTACCTTGTTTGTAACAGAAAACTCAGGTACAGCACTATCAGTCCTGACCCAACTTCAAGCAGACAGACATAGACCATGTGGTTATTTTTCAAGTACATTAGATCCAGTAGCACAAGCATTACCTGCATGTCTAAAATCAGTAGCAGCTACTGCACAAGCTATTAGACAAAGCGATGCTATTGTATTGGGACATCATCTGATAGTCCAGGTCCCACACGCTGTAGAACTTCTGCTAAACAGAACGCAAACACAGCATCTGACAATAGCCAGACTCACTGGATATGAGATGACGCTTTTTCAGCCACATATTGAGATTAGACGATGCAACATTTTAAACCCAGCAACACTGTTGCCACTGACCTCTCCTACTGAACAACTTCACGATTGTATTGACATAATTGATTTAGTCACCAAACCCAGACCAGATTTACAAGATACTCCCCTTTCTAAGGCAGAAATGACACTTTTTGTTGATGGTTCTTGCATGAGACTCCCCACTGGAGAACTAGCAGCAGCCTATGCCGTCACAAATGGTACAAACACCTTGGAAGCACACAAGATAGAGATACTGTCGGCACAAGCAGCCGAACTCATAGCGCTAACACGAGCATGTCACTTAGCAAAAGGAAAATCAGTTAACATTTACACTGATTCACAGTACGCTTTCGGGGTTGTACACAACTTCGGCACATTGTGGAAAGACAGAGGATTGCTCACATCACACGGGTCTAAAATACAGCATGCTACACTCATCACTGCCCTCTTAGAGGCCAGTCAGTTACCAGCGAAAGTTGCAGTATTAAAGTGTAAAGCGCACACAAAAGGAACCGATGAAATATCAAAAGGAAATGATTCCGCAGACAGTGCAGCCAAATTAGCAGCAAACACAGAATTGAATATACTACACCGCCAATACGCAATACGAGACCCCTTTTCTGACATCCAGGATGTCCAAAGTCACACCACACCACAGGAACTGCTAGAATGGAAGGAAAAAGGAGGGGTCCTTACAGATCAGGGTTGGATGACACCTAAAAGAGTAGTATGGTTTCTACCGGATGCTATGGTACAGGTTATAATAAACACCATACATGCACCAGCGCATCTGGGAGAAAAAGCAATGTTAGACAGCATACAGAAGATATAGCACAACAAACATTTGAGAGCTGCAGCCAAACAAAAAGTTAAAACGTGCATGATTTGTAATCAGTTCAACCCAGGTAAAGGCACAAAGGTGGAGCAGGGTGGATTCCAACCCCCTGACCATCCATTTGAAGTTCTCCAAATGGACTATATCCAGATGGAGAGATGTAGAGGTCACAAGTATGTGCTAGTTGTAGTATGTGGTCTGACCAGATGGACAGAAGCCTATCCCGTCCCAGATTACACTGCAACGGCAACTGCTAAGCAACTAGTAAGAGAATATTTCCCGAGATATGGGTTGCCCCGCGTCATCTACTCAGACAACGGCCAGCCCTTCTCCTCTGAACTCATGAAGCAATTGTCTCTTCTGTTAGGGTACACTTGAAAATTTCACTGCGTGAGACATCCTCAAGCAGCAGGTCTAGTAGAGAGACACAACCAGACTTTGAAGACAAAATTGGCCAAGAAATGTACAGACAAAGGCGTGGACTGGATGGTAGCCTTACCGGTTGCCCTCTTCTACATGCGTATGGTAGCACATTCCAGAACTGGTCTATCTCCTTATGAGGTGGTCTTTGGCAGACCACCAAATATGTGGGGTACGCCAATGCCTAAAAGAATTACTGATGTAGACAGCAGAATATTGACTGATTACCTGGCTTCCTTGATGTCTGCACTCCAATCTTGTCGTTCACAGGTCGCTGCAGCCTTCCCTGACAAAACCGCCCCTGGAGAACACACCATCCAACCCGGCGACTGGGTGATGATAAGAAACTTCGACAGGACCAGTCCTTTTCAGCCCAGGTGGAAGACTCCGAAGCTCGCGCTCCTAACCACGCGGTTGGTGGTGAAGGTCGAAGGCAGGAAGGGCTGGCTACACGCGAGCCACTGCCGGAAATATTTTGGACAAAGAGACACTGTTGCCGGCGATGCTGCCAACCCTAGTGACATTGTAACAGAACAATCTTTTGTGCCTTTGGAACTGACCCCACAACAAGAATATAAATCAAAGTTGAGGTCTGCCATCCGGACTCTGGCTTATTAAGTCCACTGGGCGCAGGTCCAGTGGTGAAGCGGTTGGAGCATGGGGATGGATTTAAACACCTTGACTATGTGGGAAAAAGATAGAATGAAACGCAGAAACAAGAACTTTAAGAAATTGCATAGTGGTTCTATCATATGTTTAATGATATTGTTTTTCTTCAAAACCATTATGACGTGTCTTGGTTGGATCCTCCACACTGTTTTTCCTCCAACACCACACACCTCTCATGCACCCAACAGCACTCAGGAACACACATATCATGACCTACCCCCTCATGAACAAGCCCATAGACTAGCCTTGCAAAACAATACCTTTATACAGATGTTACACTACACTCATCAGGCCAGCAATAGCACAAATTGCTGGATATGTGGCCGCCTCCCACCTCATCAGAAAAAGGGAGGGATGCCTCTTTTCCCCTTTCCATTTTCCTATAATGGGACTTGTGAAGCCTGGTTCACCCTAATAACAGCTGACGATACCACCCCCACCTCCTGCCCTGACGGAAATAATTCATGCAAGAATGGGTGGCCTTGGGGAAACTTAAACAAGGTACTTAATGCTGCCTGTTACCCAAATAAGGATGGAAGTCCTCAGGCGACAGGAACAGTCCTAGAAAGTGAAGAATACAAGCAAGGGAACATGACCATGTCCTACAAGATGTTAAATACCAAACCTAAAAAGAATGCTGGTCCCCCTTCCATCTCGGTCTCACCAGTAAAAGGACACCTGTGCATCCAGAAAAAGGGCTCTGTTCCATTAGGACACAGTGACTGTCATACCACTATAAGTTTTGAAGACAGAGTAAAGTCCTCATTTCAAGCATCTCGCCATACTTATTTCGTCTGTGGCCAAACGGCCTATGTGCAGCTGCCCTTGAACTGGGGGGGAACTTGTTATATAGCATTCCTGTTACCCCCTGTCTTTGTGGCCCCATCCACTTACCACCGAGACCTCCTAGTGCCCCATGTCAGACATAAAAGAACGATCGATACCTCCTTGGTTGACCAAACAGAAACCTCATGGGAACAGTATACAGATTTTAACAAAGGGTTCTTCTTCTTTGTTGGCCATGTACAGTACAGCAAGCTTATACGCAGGTTGACAAGGACCTTAGAGGCTATTGTAAACCAGACGGCGTCTGTCCTGGGGAGCTTAACCCAGGAGCAGTCCGCCATACAATTGGTTACTCTCCAAAATTGCCATGTCCTTGACATCATCCTGGCTGACAGAGGCGGAGCCTGTAAAATTATAGGCTCTAGCTGCTGTATATTTATTCCTGATATTTCCCCATCTGTATACACGGCCATAACAAAATTACACAAGATAGCCGTAAGTTTACATCAAGAACCTGGCACCTGGACGTGGTCTGATTGGTTCTGGAAGATAATATCGTCCTGGGGATGGCAACTGCTGTCAGCAGCAGGTATAATATTCCTGATAATAACTGGATGCTGCCTTTGCATCCAATGTGGTCCTGCCCTGTGCGGTCTATGCGCTGCAAACTGCATTCCTAAACCACTTGTCCAGCAGAGAGAAAGGGAAAGAATTATGCTACAAGAATGTATAGATGATCTCATGCAAATTGAGATATAATATAGGTACACTCTGGGGCAAGGAGGGAATGTGGAAATAAAATTGACAATTGTGCCCCATCATTTCCCTGTTTCTGCCTGGTAGCCATTTGCCTCAGATAAACACCAATTTTGTGTGTGACATGCTCTCAGCAACTTGTCTGAAAACTGTCCTTCACATCCCCATTGAATCTTGCACAACCCCCTGTTCCTTGTGGTCGAGCCAATTCCAAGAAGCCTGCCTGTGTGCCTTCCCCCAGTTGTGCCAGAGACTCAGCCACATCCTGTCCATTGTTGGTGACTCAGCCTGTCACACCAGCTGCCCTGTGACCACCCCCAACTGAAAGAGGAAGCACGAGGTTAGGCCCTGAAACCACACCAACTAATAGAGGAAGCACAAGGCTGTACACTGTGAACACACATTTCTGTGGTTCTGCCAATTCCCAGAACCAGCAAGATAGTTCCTGTTTTACACAAGATGGTTCCCGTTCTTGACTCTAAGCCAGAGATAAACCCCCGAATGAGTAAGGGCCTTCAACTGAAAGAGAACACATTTCCACACATCACATGCCCTCTCACGAGACACAAGACACGCCCCTACCTTGACACATTTGTTGGAAATTACTGCTTGTCACTTCCCTTTTTCTTGTCACTTCTCCTTTCTTCTTTTTCCTATTGACTGAAAACTGTATAAATATTCTGATGTGTGAATAAAACTGCAGACCACTCCTGTACCCGCTTGGTGCTGGAGCTCTCCCCTTAACTCGAGTTACTGGACCCTTTTTTTACTCGAACACCACGGACTCCTCTCTTTGCTTTGACTGAAATTATGATTATTAAGTATAGAAATTCTGAGATGAGGTAATATTGAATTAATTTACCACAGGATGTTGCTTTTCCTTGACCTGTATATCAAGTTCCCTAGCCCAGCTCAACTCCCTGAGATAAAGGATTCCTTTTATACACTGGGGGGGGGATGCCGAACGTCATCGGATCTATTGATGGTACACATGTGGCCATGATACCACTACAGGCACATGAGCAGGCATACCAGAACAGGAAACATTTCCACTCCATCAATGCTCTGGTGGTATGTCTTGCAGACATGTGTATCACACATGTGTGTGCGCGTTTCCCCGGTTCTGCGCACGATGCCTACATCATGAGGAGTAATCGCATTGCAACGCTGATGTCCCAGATGCCAGACCATCGTACCTGGCTTGTCGGTGTGTACTGACTGTTTACCATTGTGTGTGTTTGGCAATGTTGTATTCCGCACTCCTACAAAACTCAGCTAATTGTTCAATTGTTTATGTGTAGGTGACTGGATACCCCAACATTCCGTGGTTGCTGACACCCCTCAGGAACCCTGTGACACCAGCCGAGATGCGCTACAATGAGGCACATGGTCGGAGCAGGAGGGTGACTGAGCGGATATTTGGTCTCCTGAAAAGCCGCTTACGCTGCCTGGACAAGACCGGAGGGGCCCTCCCATATGACCCTGCAAAGGTGTGCAAAATGATCCTTGTATGCTGCATGCTACACAACATGGCAGTGCGGAAGAAGGTGCCTCTCATCCAGGATGACGTTGACCGACCTCCGCCACCTGTGGAGGATCCCGGCCTGGGACACGATGCCAGTGATGATGATGATGAGGGTGACGTCTGCACACAGCTCATCAACAACTTCTTCAGCTGAATGTGAGTTTACAGGGTTGTTATGTCAATGTATGAAGTTAGCCTGAAATGTGTTGTGGCTGATCTGTTGCTTTCTGAGTGTGTCTGTGTGCCACTTGACTGGATGCGTGCAGTGATGTGTCCATTCAGGTGGTCTGTACTCCACAAGAGTGTAGTACTGCTAACTTGTTTCTGTGTAGGTTTCTTGTGACATGTTTTGTGCATGTATATTGCATTTCTCTCCTGTTCTGCTTTTGACTGTGTCTTGTGTCTGTCCTTCCCAGGGTACTTTGCCTGTTGTTTGGCCAACACTGACCCCCAACACCCAGAATCCAAAACCAGTGTGGGAGTAGTCAATTGCCATCAAGTGATGTGCCACACCCCCCTGGACTTCAATTCTCAGTCTGTGACTGTGTGTCCACCGTAACGTCAATTGCCTTGCAACTATTTTAGAATAAACATGTTGCTGATGTGTAATGAACCTGTGCTATGCTTTGTTAGGTGCGTTGTCTGTCTTCCCACATCTGGGTGACATTTGCTTACCTCACCTGTGGACCTTTTACCAGACAAGGGAGTTATGTATCCCCACTTGGTCTCGTCCTTTTTCCTCTTTTCTTTGTATGACATTGGTATGTGGTGCACACGATTGTGGCACACTACGTTGCATTAAGCCAGTCTAATGCACGTCCTTTGTAACTGTATCCTTTTTTGTTTCTGTGTCCTAGGTTATGTTCAGGAGCAGTACAATTGGCCCGCCCTGACATATATTGTGGGTATTTATGTTTCAATTTTATATTCACGCACACACTCATGTGCATTTCACTACCTTTTGCACTTCTTTGGTCCTGATGAAGCGCCAACGACTTGAATAGCGACAGAGGTGCGAAACATGTTGACCGTTTTTAATGACACCGAGGTACAAAGTGTCCTTGGGGACCATACTCTAAATTAGAGTTTTTTATTTTTGGCAGGAGGGTTACTACATCAATATAACCCCCAGCCATTTTTAATTCACTTCACACACATTCTAGCGACCCTCATTTAAAACCCACACCCCACACACCCTCATACACCATCCGGCATGCCTCAAAAGAACTCCGAGAAAGTGACCCTTCGGGGGGCCCGTTGGGAATTGCAGCGCCGGCCTGACGAGGAGCATAGCCCGATGATGAAGCATGACACCCCTCGGGGTGTGTGAGGGCATCAAGAGGCAAGACATGTGCTTTCTACCTTGTGGTGGGTCTTTTTAACCTGGGACTCCCATCTTTTCTTTTTTGTCTTCTGTATAAGACATATGGGTCAATCTCTGGACCCTATCTTTGGAACAGTGCCCAACCTTTTTTGTGGTAATATAATCTTTGGGAGCATGGACACTGGACCATTAACTGGCTCCTTGGTCCCCCCCCCCCTTTTTTTGATGGAATATTTGCACGGCAGTTTTGCCGAGGGACCGTTTATCTTTTCTTTCCCTTCTGTTTTCCATTTCCCTTCATACATGAGACCTATATATCCTCAAAATGTAAGGCTCCTAGGCTTGTATATGAGTGATACTTTCTCCTTGTAATGTGGGTTCAGTGGTGGAGGCCCCCCGTTCTTTTCATTCCTCTTATCTCTTTTTACTACCAACCAATTTCTGTTGCAACAATACACAAGATGTAGTAATTTGATTATCCCAGATAAATACGTGGCATGGGCTATACTCCACTAACCATTATGGGTATGCCTACTGTGATCTACGTTTAGAGTTTAGTAGACGCAGTCATTAGGAGGACTTTACCTACCTTTTACGACCAGATCGCTTCACCCTGGCATTGACCGGTACACGTTTTATGGGCTGTGTTTTGACCGCATAGAGTGCCATTAATAATAAACCTCCACTCGGGACGCCCATGCTCAGGGGATTACCAGCCCCGGTTTGCGCATGCACAGTAAGGGCGCATTTGCACGCATGCGCTTTTGCAACTTTAAGCATGGCACGCCCCGGAAGTAGGATTTATCGAGGAACCTACGAGTTTAAAAGCTCCGTCCCGCTGCCTCCAATGCATTACTGGCTTGGCGGTTGGACGCGTAGGTGTAAGAAGTACAGGCACCTGCTATCGACAGTGAGTACCCGATGACGATTGGGGATAAGGTCACGTAACCTATGTCTTTGGATGTGATGACAGCACCCCCCATTTCACTTGTGCTTACTTTTTGTCATGCTTTTATCTCAGCAACCTGACACGGTGCGGGCGTCTAATCGCCAACAGCCATTGAGGTGATTTGTGCTCATTTAGAGGTAAGCATACCTCAAGGGAATTTGTTTGTTGGATGTCTAGTAAAACTTGTCTGGGATCTCAATAAGTGGAGAAACCCCCTTTTATAATGGAACGTATATCACTACGAATAGGGAAACTCTCCGCTCGTCATACAAGAGGGTTTCCTTGTAATATTGACACGCCACGATACACCTGCCTTGGTATCCTCCATGTTTTAAGTAAACAACAGACAAGGGAGTTATGTATCCCCACTTGGTCTCGTCCTTTTTCCTCTTTTCTTTGTATGACATTGGTATGTGGTGCACACGATTGTGGCACACTACGTTGCATTAAGCCAGTCTAATGCACGTCCTTTGTAACTGTATCCTTTTTTGTTTCTGTGTCCTAGGTTATGTTCAGGAGCAGTACAATTGGCCCGCCCTGACATATATTGTGGGTATTTATGTTTCAATTTTATATTCACGCACACACTCATGTGCATTTCACTACCTTTTGCACTTCTTTGGTCCTGATGAAGCGCCAACGACTTGAATAGCGACAGAGGCGCGAAACATGTTGACCGTTTTTAATGACACCGAGGTACAATGTGTCCTTGGGGACCATACTCTAAATTAGAGTTTTTTATTTTTGGCAGGAGGGTTACTACATCAATATAACCCCCAGACATTTTTAATTCACTTCACACACATTCTAGCGACCCTCATTTAAAACCCACACCCCACACACCCTCATAGACCATCCGGCATGCCTCAAAAGAACTCCGAGAAAGTGACCCTTCGGGGGGCCCGTTGGGAATTGCAGCGCCGGCCTGACGAGGAGCATAGCCCGATGATGAAGCATGACACCCCTCGGGGTGTGTGAGGGCATCAAGAGGCAAGACATGTGTTTTCCCCCTTGTGGTGGGTCTTTTTAACCTGGGACTCCCATCTTTTCTTTTTTGTCTTCTGTATAAGACATATGGGTCAATCTCTGGACCCTATCTTTGGAACAGTGCCCAACCTTTTTTGTGGTAATATAACCTTTTACCACTGACTGTGGATAGGTGTTGTGTCCGTGCATACCAATGTGTTTCTGGTCAACATCATTGTGTGGGTTGAGTAACATGGCCATGGTGAGTATGTGTTGTGGTGCCATAGTTGTGTGTCTCCCTCACATGTGTCACATCACCATGACTCACATGGCGGTGGTCACATTGTTGTAGTATTTGGCATGCACTGTGTTGTTTAGAAGATCAACATCTCCATGACACATGACAAGTTGGAATCACAACAGAGGCAAGTATGGTGTACTGGTGAGTTTATTTACGAACATGTGTGAGGATAGTGCACAAGATGGTGGGTGCTGTACATTGGGTTTTTAATCCAAAGTTCACAGTAGAGTTGGAAGTGTTGGTAGATGAAATGTCCAGAGTAAGGTCCACAGTCATCTGCTACATTGGACCAACATGAATCCTCCATGTCATGTGAGCGAGTTGTGTGCGATGGGACAAGGTCAACGTGTTGCGCACATTGTCCAGAACAAGTTTAGAGGCCCTGGGGGATGTGCAGGGACATCTGCCTCTCACATGTCCTTCTTCGGACGACCCCTCTTCTTCTTGGGGGGGGATCCTCAGGTGCAGGCCTCTGCAGTGCAGGGGACTCTCCGCCAGAGTCCTCCTCCCTCCCTGTGGCACTAGCAGATGGTGTGGCAGCAGATGTTGTGGCCACACAGAGAGGTGTGGACATGTTTGTGCTGATCTGGCGGAGGCATTGGAGTATGTCCTGATGCACCACAGTAAGTGCATCCCACTTTGCTTCGATGCGGGCATGGTGGACAGCCTGCTCCTGTTGTATGTCCTTGAGGATCCCCACTACCTGGCCAAATCCTCCGGTGCTATCCTGGTACACATCTATGATGCGTGCCAGTTGGGGTTCATCATGCAGTCCAGACCCCTCTGCAAGGCGCACCCTCTGCCTCCCTCCCCTCCCAGCACCCCTATCCACACGGGCAGGACCAGAGGTGGCACGCACAGGTGACACTGGGACCCCTTGGGTGGTGTTGCCGGTGGTGTTGGCTGTAGCTTCCGGGGGGTCGTGTGTCCCTGTGCTTTCGGTGTTCTGTGGCCTTGGTCTGTCCGTGTTGGCGGGGGTGCCCTGTCTGTTTCCAGATGCTGGAGTTGTGGGTACAGGGGGTGCAGATGTTGGTGCTGCTGGTGCTGCATGATAATTCACACCGGAGGTGCCAGGTTGTTCGTCGTCATCCGAAGAGGACAGAGACAGATTCAAACCAGAGAGCTCAGTGTCCACCAGAGTCTGGGACTGGGAATCCTCTTCATTTGGTGCTGTGTCCCCAGCACCACCTGTGCTTGGAGGAGACACACAATGTAATTTAAGTTTCTACAGGCATCAATGGTTCACAAACATGACATTTTCTACTGTACGAATGAACGGACAGAGATTGATATTGTTGTTGCACATTGCCCAGCCAAAATGAAACATTTCAATGTGCATGTCGAAGTGTGTGCATGCCCAGCTCATGGATAGATTTGTCTGTACATGACCATTACTGCTCAAGGGCCATCACGTTGCTGACACAGGGGTGTCATCCCTGTACACATGTGAGCTTTAACAAGGACATACGTGCTATTCCACTGGGGATATGTTGTACTATTGGGGCATGTGCGGTAGCAGATTTTGCTAGTCTTTGTGTGCCACATTGGTGTATTGGTACGACATGGTCACAGTCCGGTATGCCTATGATCTCTTTGGAGGAAGTGGTTTTTTCCAGTGTTCCTAGTTCCCATCTCCTTTCATACAAGTGATGATGTCACCATCGTTAATGAGTCTGGTGCTGAGTTTTGTACGTGCATATGTGATTAGACTTGTCAGTGTTCTCCTTCGGGAAATGGATTGGGCAAGGTAGCACTCTGGCTTTTCAATGCTCATGACAGTGAGGGCCGGTGGTGTGTGTGTTGTAGTTTGGCTGCTGTGAGTAGCATGTCTCCTTCAATGCAGTCCAGGTTAGACCTTGTGTCTACAGTGTCTATGTCAGTGAGTGGTGTGTTGTTTGAAGGATGCATATGTTTCAGCATGTTGTAGGAGTGGAATGCAGCTCACAACAGCACCGAGTGTGAATGCAAACATGCTATGGTGTCGGCTATATTGGTGTGTCCATTCCGTTCACTGTCAGATGTCCCCTGTCAATGATGTATATGTGAGTTTCTGTGTGTTTTGTGCAATGTACCATATATGGGTCTCCACACTTGTCATCTGCAAGACACACCTCCCCAGCCCGGCCAGGGGGCACCCCTGGACACTGCATCCCCAGACAATGAGTTTGAACATATGGTTGCAAGGGCTGTGTGTGCGACCGGGTTTTGTTTTGCCAGTGCATATGTGTGATTGTCAGCCACATAATTTCGCAGGCCCAGTGTCAGACATCTTGTCAGTCCCTTCCCACTCCCTGTGAGGCGAGCATGGTTCAGTGTGAGCTTGCTGGGCCATGTGGGTGGCTGGGGATTGTCTGTGACTGCAACTCCCATCAGGCTCTTGGCTACACCCCCCTTCCCAGCATGCCCATACTCCCTTCCTCTTGACTCTGCTTCCCTGTGAAGGGGTGTGACAGCAATGGCAAGATGGCTGACTGTGCAGTCCTGGTGTTTGTTGCTGCCCAGTTCCCAGCATGTCCTTGTGCTCCCCACAACAGAGCCCAGTGTCAGACATCCTGTCAGTCCATTCCCACTCCCTGTGAGGCGAGCATGGTTCAGTGTGAGTATGCTGGGCCATGTGGGTGGCTGGGGATTGTCTGTGACTGCAACTCCCATCAGGCTCTTGGCTACACCCCCTTCCCAGCTTGCCCATACTTCCTTCCTCTTGACTCTGCTTCCCTGTGAGGGGGTGTGACATCAATGGCAAGATGGCTGACTGTGAAATCCTGGTGTTTGTTTGGATACAAGTTCAAAGAGAGCCCCTGTGCTTCACACAGCAGCACCCAGTACGGTGTATCTTTTGCTGATATTTCACTGAGGTGTGGTTCAATGCATTCTACCCGGTGAGCTGTGGGGAGTTTGTGTTGAGGGGTGTGTGTGTCTCCACATGCTGGTAAGTATGGTCAGAGCTGTCAGTCCTCCTTCCCACCCGGCCAGACATCCCACCATGAAACGTGCTTCCATTGGAGGGCGTGCAAGTTGTCTTTCAGGATGTCAGTCAGTGGTGTCCTGCTTCTGATTTGCGCACCGCCCCTACCAGGGCCTTGTGCTCCCCACAGCAAGACACAGTGTCAGACATCTTGTCAGTCATTTTCCACTCCCTGTGATGTGTGCATGTTTCAGAGAGGTCTTGATGGGCCAATTGGGAGGGGGAGCATTATCTGTGACTACAAACCCCATCATGCTTTTGGCTACACTCACTTCACCTGCATACCCACTATTCCTTCCTGTCAGTCAGCTGCACTGTGAGGTAGTGTGTTTGTGTTGGCAAACTGTCTGACAGTGTTTATTTGGCTTTGTGCCACTGCCTTGCTCTATTTGTTGGTAGGTTTGTACATGTCATGACACAGTTCCAAGTCACTATGAGATGGCAGGTAATGTGTTTGTCTGACTAGCATACACATCTTGGGATGATTATCTATTGGTTACTGTGGCTTTGCTAACGGTGCATGGTTTCACTGTCCCCTTGCCACACAATATTGAGTATGCTGGTTGTGTACTCACCAGGCTCTGGTATGTCTGCTAGACCATGGACGCTCTTGGGTGGTAGGATGTACCGCACCTTCTCCTCCCAGGTCCTGATGTAGACTGGTTTGGCAGGAGGGCCACCGCCAGTGCACTGACTCAAGGCGTGATCTTTTTGGATGAGTTTCTTGACCCTCCTGAGCACGTCATACCACCTGTTCTGGATATCATCCTTTGTGCGCATTGTTGGTGCTTGTGCGTTCACCTTGTCCACAATCCTTGCCCACATCTTGGTTTTCTGTGACATGGGGGTCCTTTGAACTAATGTACCAAACAAATGTGGCTCTACTCTGATGATCTCGTCTACCAGCACTTCTAACTCATCATCTGTGAACTTTGGATTCTTCTTTGGGGGCATGGTGATGGGTGGTGGTGGTGAGTGATGTGTGTGTGAGGATGAAAGTGAGGGTGGGTTAGTGTTCGTTTTGCTAGCTGTGTGTGTGTGCTTTTGGTGAGGTGCTAATGATGTGTGAGTTGTGTGATGGGTGAGTTGTGAGTGTGTCTGTGTTTGCTGTGTGATGGTGTTTGCTGCTGGCTGTTGTCTCCTATTTGCAAAGGATCATGGTAGTGATTTATGTCCTTTATATGGGTGGACTTGTGGGTGTGTCTTTGTCCCATGTTTTTTTTTTATATTTATTGGCGTTTGTCATTACTTGTTTGGTCCTTTTTTTGTCTTTTTTCCTTTGGGTTTTCTAGGCATGAAGGAGACGTTCTTCTGACCGAGATGGACGCTGATGTTGGCTCGTGCGGGCTTCTCCGCCTCGTTCACGCTGACTTTCTTCTGTGTTTCATACGCATCGGACGCTGAGATCTCTATTGCTTGGGCTCCCTGTTTTCTGTGCGTGTCGGTCATGCGGGTTGGGCTCCGTGCTAGACGGTCTGGGTTTACACGCATTGCATCGTACTGCGCGGATCGGACATCCCAGGTACGTGTCGGTCGGTTTCATTCCGGGTACGTGTCAGTCGGTGCAACTCGCGTCGCTTTCCCGGCCGGCTCGGTCGTACGGCTTGTATTTCGTACGTGTCGGTTGTAATTCACACGCGTTGCATCGTACTGCACGGGTCGTACGGCGCAGGTCTGTGTCGGTCGGTATCCGTTCCGGGTCGGTGTTGGTCGGTACGATTTGCGATCGGAATCGGCCCCTAAGTGGGTGTCCTGGCGCTAGATAATACATCTGAGGACGGAGTTATAGAGAATAATGATGTGTCTTCAGATGTTTTGCAGAACACAGACAAGGAGTTTGAAACAAGGGGGGACAAAGGAAGCAGCTCCAGGCTTCAGCAATCAGATAGGAAAAATCTCTATCACCCATTCTGACTAGATACATTTTTGGGACCTAGAGGAAATGAGGAGATGCTGGTCAATGGCATAGGATAGGCTGATAATGTAACAACAGAAATTTAGTGTAAAGAGGGCCAGTAGGGTGGAGAGCCTGAAAACAGAGACATAACGATTCAAACAGTACAAGCTTCTGAATGAGGATCCAGAGCAAGGCTCTTAAGTGGGGTGAGATGTGACAGTGTTCTTTAAAACCCAGAATATGATTGGCAGCAGCATTTTGGACAGTCTGCACCCTTTTTTCAGGTGTACAGGCAGTTCTATGAAAAAAACGGTGTTTGGACAGAATATCTGAAAAATATATTGTTTTTTTTAAAAACATATTTTATTGTGTCAATTTGACTATCTCAGCGCAGGGCTCTGTACTCCAGAGACGTCTGCCATATTCATCATACATATATCGGCAAGCAAATGACAGATGTATATTAAAACATATGGTAAACAAGAAAGAAAAAAAATGGGGGTAAAATCACAATATATGACAAATGCATATTTGAAAACACTTAGGTGCCGATTCCGATCCGGTAAAAAAAATTCCCGTACAACTCGTGTTAGAAATGGGGGTCTCTAGTTGGCAATGGCTGGCCACTGTCCAAGTAGGGACCCTTCTTCCTAAGTCAGAGTAAGCAGCCTACACCCTTTGACAACCCCTGCTCAACCCTGTGGTAATGTAGCACGAGCAGCTAGGCTTATCTCAGAGGCAGTGTGTGAAGCATTTATGACCATACACAGTAATATAATGAGGAACACTACAAATGGACACCACTCGAGAAGTTATGAAAAATAGGTATTTTTATATAGACTTAATCACAAGACCAATAACAGTAAAAAAATCCACAATACTATAAAAAATATAATTACTTTAGAAATGCTGTAAGGAAAAATAGTTCAGGATGCACAAAATGATGTCTAGTTCAAGGCAGGGGTCTCTGCGACCCTTTTACTCACAAAGTATCTGATTCCTGGAGCAAAGCAACAAAAATGTCGCTAAGGAGTTGTAGCGATAAATTTCCTCACGCTAACCAGCGATGCGTTGAATCCTTACCGCAAGGGAGGATGATGCACTGGGTTGCGGGCAGGACAAAGCGACAAACTTCTTCACGCTAAGCCGGTGATGCGATAAAATCCTTGCCGCGAAGGGAGGATGATGCACCGAGCCTGTTGCGTGTGCGATTCTGCTGTGTTGAAGAAAATGGCGCTCCGCGAGGGAGCGATGATCTGGATACGATGCGGGGAAAATGGCGAACGCTCGGCGTCCGCGCTGCGATGAGCTTGATGCGATGATTTGGGGGTTAGCGAGCGCTTTGGGGCCCGCTAACAAACAATGCGACAATCCTCAGAAAGCGGGCGTTTTTCAGGCCCGCAGACAGGTGCTGCGACCATCTTCGGATAGCGGGCGTTTTCAGGCCCGCAGACAGGTGCTGCGACGATCTTCGGGGTTAGCGAGCACTCAGCGACAGCGGAGCGGCGATTTTTCTCACGCTCACCAGCTGCAGCGGCTCGCTAACGGAGGTTAGCGACGATTTTCAGCGCTCTCTTCTCAGCAGTAGAACTAGAGGCCCTGGAACACACAGGAGCCTCACCTGCAGATAGTAATCCTCGCTGGGAGGAAACAGGAGGCTGATGGTGGAGTCTGATGTGCCTGAGACTCCAGCAGGAGGTTAGCTCTCTTCTAGCCCTTGGGTAGTTGCTGTAGTTAAAATAAAAGTTCAATCCAAGTTTCTTTCCTCTCCTCTTGAGTCCAGTAGTAACAACTGCAGGCCAGTCCCAGAAACAGCACACAAGCACAAGGACAGTCCTTCTCCTGCAGATTCCTGTAGTCACATGGACAGAGGTTCTTCTTCTTGTAGTCCAGGAGCAATACAAATTGTAGGGGTTGGTGCACAAATATTTATACCCCCAAAGTCTTTGTTCTTAGGGGTTCCAAGTCTCTGAACCCAGCCAGAACCAGTTCTGCCCAGCTCTGGAGCACTTTGTTGATCAGGCTGCATCCTTCCTTTCAGAAAGAGGGGGTCTGCCTCAGACGCACAGTGGGAGGTGGAGCCAGCATTCACCTTGCCAGGCACAGCCCTATTCAAGTGCAGGAGCTACCCCTCCCCTCACAGCAAGGCAGGACGCTCTATTCAACCCAGGTCTGACTCAGCCTGCCCTGTCCCTCCAAAACCAGACAGCCAATACACATAATAGCAGAGCACACTGGAAGGCTTAGGCAAGAAAGTACCTATACTTTAAAAGTGGTAGTTTAAAACACAGAATATAAAAATAACCTTCACTAAAAGATGTATTTTAATATTCTGAGCTCAGGCATACTAAATTCGTTTTTCTACCATGTTCTGTGGGTCAGTTAGGACTATAGGATGTAATAGCCCAGACCTCCCATTCTGGCCTATGGAGAACAGGTAGCCTTACAGTAGTGAAAAACGAAATTGGGTGTAATTCACTACTAGGACATGCTACACACATCACAGCATGTCCTACCTTACACATACAATGCACCCTACCATAGGGGTGGCTGACATGATGCCAAGGGAAGGTTCAGGGGCTGGGAAGTGGGTGCACTTCACAGCCAAGATGGCAGTTCTGGACTGCACGCAGACACTGCAGTGGCAGGTCTGAGACACGCTTTACAAGCTGCTTCTGTGGGTGGCACAAATCAGTGCTGCAGGCCCACCAGCAGCATTTGGGTTACCAGCCCTGGGCACACACAGGCCATGCTACTAGGGACTAACAGGTAAACCAAATAAGCCAATCAGGGATATACCAATTCACATAGTCATACTTACAAAGGAAGAGCATATGCACTTTAGCACTGATCAGCAGTGGTAAAGTGCCCAGAGTCATAAAGCCAACAAAAACAGGTTAGGAAAAATCCAGGAGGGAGGCAAAAAGCTTAGGGATGACCCTGCAAAAAGGGCTATTTCCAACACAACCCCCTTCTAGCCAAAACGCAGGGGAGACCAATCACCACCTCGATGGGATTCCCTGCTTTGGGCGATAGAACACGGAACTGGCCCGCGACTGCAGGGGCATATTCCAGTTCTACGCCAATCTGAATCCTGGTGGAGCCCTCTGTCCACACTCTCAGGGCCCACTAAGACAACCAATGAGGAACTCTTCCCCTCATCTGTGGACACCACCTGTGCAGCACCTAACCCTAGCTTACTCACAGGTGTGTCCCAACAAAGAGACAGCAAGCCACAGTTCCCACGGACAGTAGTCAGCGATGAGACCCAGGCCCTATACCTCTCAGGGCTCTCAAACCTCTGTGGCATCAGAGAGTGGGGGGCAGTAGCCCCAGGTGCCCAGCACCTTTTGTCCACTCTCCCTTCTGTCAGGTCAGGCACGCCACCCTGACTCTGACTCCCCAACCCTGGGCCTGTGTTCAGCGGCTGGGTGAGAGACTGGGGTGGGCTTTCCCACACCCGGTCCTCCTCCTCACCTGTGGACACCACCTGTGCAGCACCTAACCTTAACTGGCTCACAGGTGTGTCCCAACAGTCAGATAACAAGCCACAGTGCCCACTGACAGCAGTCAGTGAGGAGACCCAGGCCTTATGCCTCTCAGGGTTCTCAAACCTCTGTGGCATCAGAGAGTGGGAGGCAGTAACCCCAGGTGCCTGGCACCTTTTTTCCACTCTCCCTTCTGTCAGGTCAGGCACGCCACCCTGACTCTGACCCACCAGCCCTGGGCCTGTATCCAGCGGCTGGGTGAGAGACTGGGGTGGGCTTTCCCACACCTGGTCCTCCTCCTTGGGGCTCGGTACCCTCCCACCTGGAGAGGTGCCCCCATAACACAAACCGGTAGGGGCACTGTTAGCAGTGGCCCCTTCCCCCAGGTCAGGGGGGACACCCTGAACCTCGCCCTCCAACCCAGGGTCTGTACCCTTAGGCTGGGCCTGTGCCTGGCAACCCAGGACTTCTGGGGGAGTATTCCATTTCCCCCCAAGGAAAACACACTCCTCTAGAGTTGTGCAACAGTTTGCCTGGCACACCAGGACTTCCTGGGGAGCACACAGACCCCCCTTGAGGGAAACATACCCCTCCACCAGATCAGGGCCTTGATCCTGCAACCGATCTACCAACCTGGAAAACCCCTCAGGTGGCACCGGGGTCAGAGGCGAGGACTCCCTCCCTCTGCACCCCCTTCCAGCATACTGCACCCTCCCACCTGGAGTGGTGCTCTTAGAAAAAAAATTGGTTGGGACACTGCTTACAGTTGTCCCTCCCTCCAGGTCAGACAACACCTGGACCTGACTTGCCAACCCAGGGACCAACCCCTGCGGCAGAACAACTGCCTGGCTAACCAGGACTTCAAGGGGTGCACACAACATCAACCCCACGGGCAGGACACCACCCATCGATGTCCTTCCCTCCAGGTCAGGAATCGCCTGTACCTGGCCTTCCAACCCAGGGACCATCCCCTGCGGTTGAGCAATTGCCCGGCAAACCAGGACTTCTTGGGGAGTACCAACACCCTCCCCGAGGGTAACACATAACTCCGGTGTTGCGGGACAGTCTGCCTGGCACAGATCTCCTGGTCCCTGTCCACCTGACAGGGCGCGAAGATCTCCCAGGACAGAAGTGGTGTCACCATGGTCACTCCTCTGGTGCTCAGCCCTTCTGACTGGCCCCTGACCCACTGGTTCTCCCACTGGGGGCTCCTTCCCCCTCTCACCCCTCAAGCTGGACTTCTGCACCCTCCCCCTAGGAGTGGCACTGCCAGACACAAGAACTGATGGAGGCCTGACTACAGGCACTCCCAGCTCACCTAACACAGGGATATTCCCCACAACTGACGGTCCATCCGGACAGACTAGATTCCCTACCTGGCGTTCCCTCATGGAACCATCCAGTACTGGAGACTGAGGTGGGGGCACTTCGGGACCTATCCCAGTCTCACTCCTGCTCCCACGAGACAGGATGTGAGGCCCTACAACCTCCTCACAACAAGGGGACCTAGCTGCATCACTCCGGACCTCTCCCACCACTCTGGGTTGGAAGACCTCTGAACCACTCCTATTAGGGTCATTCCCTAATGCCTCTACAGAGCCTCTGGTACTCACCCAGAGGTCTGCCTCCTGTGCAAGTTTCCTATGACCAGAGAACTTGCGCTCTAACAGGTGTTGGTTTAGCTCTGGAAAATAGGAACTCACAATATGCTCTCCCACAATTGGATTACACAGTTCCACGCAGGTGCTAACCTTCACCTCACAATCCAGTGCCTCACATACGTACCCCACACCACTCTTCTGAAATGGCGAGACATTACATGACTGTCTCTATCACTCAACCCACACTCTTCTGGGCGGTTCTCACACTCATACACCAGGACTTCTACCACGGGGGAACTCCTCTCCCTGCACCTCACATCTAGAGTCGGTAGGGCGTCCTTCCCCTCACTAGGACTATGGGCCCCTGCGCTAGTTCCCCAATCCACCTCAGGGACACTGCACACCAATGGAGCTACCTCATATCCTTGAATCCCCTGGTGTAGATCAACCCCTTTCTTCGAGTCAGGTGCCACATCTCTGGGTGGGTGTACTACACTGTCATCATTACATAACTCAATTTTGCTGCCACCACTGGACCCCACCCTCACTGGTGAATCCAGACAATTAAAACTGCGCTCAGGGGATAACCTACCCTCCAGAGCTAACTTTTCCTTTACTGATATCTGCGCTAGGTGTGCCTCCAGCTGGGCAACCTCCATTTGGAGCCTCTCTAATTCCAGCTGGTTCTCCCTCTCCCTCTGTCTGTCCAACTCCTCTGGGGACCATGAAGGGGATTGGGCACTACTCTGGGCACTAGACCTAGCAAGGGACTCTCTACCTATGGGACCCTCCCACCTGTCCACCAACTCCTCTGGGGACCATAAAGGGAATCGGTCACTACCATAGGCCCTAAACTTAGCAAGGGACTCCCCATCTCTGAGATATTCCATAACACTTTCTCCATCATCTTCAAATTCTCCAGAGCCACCCTCAGACCAACTACCCTCTTGGTAGGTGTACTGGGGCTCCAAGAATCTCCATCTGTCTTGTTGCCAAAGCCTCAGGGATGTCTGCAAGGATAGCTGAGTCTCCTTCCTACTCACTGCTAAACCTCTCTCCTCACAGAACCCCCTTAGCTCCTCTAGACTGTATGTCAACAGGTCATCTATGTAAAAGGTAGGTCTCATTTCAGCAAGACCCATTGTAGAAATAACTGGCAATAACGATCAAAAATAGAATCAAAAATCTCAAAAACGTGCGTGGTTATGTTATGGTCTGCACTCACTAGTGGTGTACACTATAATTAATGTATGCAATCATAAATGCAAGTCCAGATCCTCACCGCTGCCACCAATGTTAGAAATGGGGGTCTCTAGTTGGCAATGGCTGGCCACTGTCCAAGTAGGGACCCTTCTTCCTAAGTCAGAGTAAGCAGCCTACACCCTTTGACAATCCCTGCTCAACCCTGTGGTAACGTAGCACGAGCAGCTAGGCTTATCTCAGAGGCAGTGTGTGAAGCATTTATGACCATACACAGTAATATAATGAGGAACACTACAAATGGACACCACTCGAGTAGTTATGAAAAATAGGTATTTTTATATAGACTTAATCACAAGACCAATAACAGTAAAAAAATCCACAATACTATAAAAAATATAATTACTTTAGAAATGCTGTAAGGAAAAATAGTTCAGGATACACAAAATGATGTCTAGTTCAAGGCAGGGGTCTCTGCGACCCTTTTACTCACAAAGTATCTGAATCCTGGAGCAAAGCAAAAAAAATGTCGCTAAGGAGTTGTAGCGATAAATTTCCTCACGCTAACCAGCGATGCGTTGAATCCTTACCGCAAGGGAGGATGATGCGCTGGGTTGCGGGCAGGACAAAGCGACAAACTTCTTCACGCTAAGCCGGTGATGCGATAAAATCCTTGCCGCGAAGGGAGGATGATGCACCGAGCCTGTTGCGTGTGCGATTCTGCTGCGTTGAAGAAAAGGGCGCTCCGCGAGGGAGCGACGATCTGGATACGATGCGGGGAAAATGGCGAACGCTCGGCGTCCGCGCTGCGATGAGCTTTATGCGATGATTTGGGGGTTAGCGAGCGCTTTGGGGCCCGCTAACAAACAATGCGACAATCCTCAGATAGCGGGCGTTTTTCAGGCCCGCAGACAGGTGCTGCGATGATCTTCGGATAGCGGGCGTTTTCAGGCCCGCAGACAGGTGCTGCGACAATCTTCGGGGTTAGCGAGCACTCGGCGACAGTGGAGCGGCGATTTTTCTCACACTCACCAGCTGCAGCGGCTCGCTAACGGAGGTTAGCGACGATTTTCAGCGCTCTCTTCTCAGCAGTAGAACTAGAGGCCCTGGAACACACAGGAGCCTCACCTGCAGATAGTAATCCTCGCTGGGAGGAAACAGGAGGCTGATGGTGGAGTCTGATGTGCCTAAGACTCCAGCAGGAGGTTAGCTCTCTTCTAGCCCTTGGGTAGTTGCTGTAGTTAAAATAAAAGTTCAATCCAAGTTTCTTTCCTCTCCGCTTGAGTCCAGTAGTAACAACTGCAGGCCAGTCCCAGAAACAGCACACAAGCACAAGGACAGTCCTTCTCCTGCTGATTCCTGTAGTCACACGGACAGAGGTTCTTCTTCTTGTAGTCCAGGAGCAATACAAATTGTAGGGGTTGGTGCACAAATATTTATACCCCCAAAGTCTTTGTTCTTAGGGGTTCCAAGTCTCTGAACCCAGCCAGAACCAGTTCTACCCAGCCCAGGAGCACTTTGTTGATCAGGCTGCATCCTTCCTTTCAGAAAGAGGGGGTCTGCCTCAGACGCACAGTGGGAGGTGGAGCCAGCATTCACCTTGCCAGGCACAGCCCTATTCAAGTGCAGGAGCTACCCCTCCCCTCACAGCAAGGCAGGACGCTCTATTCAACCCAGGTCTGACTCAGCCTGCCCTGTCCCTCCAAAACCAGACAGCCAATACACATAATAGCAGAGCACACTGGAAGGCTTAGGCAAGAAAGTACCTATACTTTAAAAGTGGTAGTTTCAAACACAGAATATAAAAATAACCTTCACTAAAAGATGTATTTTAATATTCTGAGCTCAGGCATACTAAATTCGTTTTTCTACCATGTTCTGTGGGTCAGTTAGGACTATAGGATGTAATAGCCCAGACCTCCCATTCTGGCCTATGGAGAACAGGTAGCCTTACAGTAGTGAAAAACGAAATTGGGTGTAATCACTACTAGGACATGCTACACACATCAGAGCATGTCCTACCTTACGCATACAATGCACCCTTCCATAGGGGTGGCTGACATGATGCCAAGGGAAGGTTCAGGGGCTGGGAAGTGGGTGCACTTCACAGCCAAGATGGCAGTTCTGAACTGCACGCAGACACTGCAGTGGCAGGTCTGAGACACGCTTTACAAGCTCCTTCTGTGGGTGGCACAAATTAGTGCTGCAGGCCCACCAGCAGCATTTGGGTTACCAGCCCTGGGCACACACAGGCCACGCCACTAGGGACTAACAGGTAAACCAAATAAGCCAATCAGGGATATACCAATTCACATAGTCATACTTACAAAGGGAGAGCTTATGCACTTTAGCACTGATCAGCAGTGGTAAAGTGCCCAGAGTCATAAAGCCAACAAAAATAGGTTAGGAAAAATCCAGGAGGGAGGCAAAAAGCTTAGGGATGACCCTGCAAAAAGGGCCATTTCCAACAACTCGTATCCGTACTTTTTTAAGTACGAGTTGTACAAGTCCCGTACAAACGGCGAAGTACGATTCGTACCGTAAAATTACATACGAATTGCCTCAGGAAAAGTCTATGAGACGTCCCCGAACAGATTTACGTACGAGTCATAAAACTGAAGTCCGATCCGTACCGGCGTCCCGAATACCCAAGCATATGGAGAACGTCCCATACGGAGCGAACTTTGTACGACCACTACCCCGGGTACACTTGGGCCTGGGGTACGAGTAGTATGGACCCCGCACATGTACGTGCCGTACCCCAGCACCTGCGTATGTATGCGCCGGACCCCCCACCTCAACACCTGTGCCTGTACGCGCCGTACCCCATCACCTGCGTATGTACGGGTCGTACCCCCCACCCCAGCACCCGCACATGTACGCGCCATATCCCAGCACCCGCGTATGTAAGCGCCGTACCCCCACCACAGCACCCACGTATGTACGCGCCATACCCCCACCCCAGCACCCGCGCATGTACGCGCCATACCCCAGCACACGTGTATGTCCACGCCGTACCCCCCTGCCCCAGCACATGCGTATGTAAGCGCCATACCCCCCACCCCAGCCCCGTACTTGGACGCACCGTACCCCAACACCGTACCCCAGCATCCCCCCATGTACGCGCTGTACCCCAGCACACGTGTATGTGAGCACCGTACCCCCCACCACAGCACCCGCGTATGTTCGCCCCGTACCCCCACCCCAGCCCCATACTTGGACGCACCGTACCCCAACACCGTACCCCAGCATCGCGTATGTACGAGTCGTACAACACCATTGCACATGTGAACACTGTACAACAACATAGCCATGGACGCACCTTACCTACGTGAAAAAGACTCGTACTGAACCAGGACACTGTAAAACAGCACAAGGACCGTCAATTTGACTCGCACAACACCACAAAACACGTCTTCAGGACAAAAAACAACTAAAAGACTGACCTGGCACATCCAAACAGTCAAACAGAGGCCCAAAATCACAACCACCTCTTATAACACACCCACCAAAAGTTCAAACACAGCCACTCCCACACATGGACCAATAAAAAGGGCCCACAAACACAAACCATGAACCTTTGCAACAGACCCACTGCTGACAGACATCACACACAAACAACTACACCCATACACCTTAACTCACACACCTTCACACAACCTCCTTCACACAGACCCCCTCTACACATACACACACACCTACACATTCACACCCACACACCCACAACCATCCACACCCACATCCCACACCATGCCCACAGACAAGAATCCAAAGTTCACAACGGAGGAGCTGGACATCCTTGTCAACGAAATCATCAGAGTCGAGCCACAGCTGTTTGGAACATTGGTCAGACAGACCAGCATATCCCAAAAAACTAGCCTGTGGCAGAGGATCGTCGATCGGGTGAATGCTGTTGCGCCCATCAGAAGGACCAGGAATGAATGTCAAGCCAGGTGGTACAATCTGCGCAGGGCAGTCAAGCGCAAAATGAACGAGGAATACGCCCAGAGTAACATCACAGGAGGTGGGCTGCCCCGCAGACCGGTACATTACCATCCCTGGGAGGAGAAGGTGATGGCCCTGCTTTTGCCGGTGGGAGTACACGGAGTCGAAGCAGTTCGACAGCCTGGTGAGTACACAAACAACTCATGTAGCATGGGGGGAATGGCATCCACACCCCAACTACAACAAATGCACTCACCTACCCCCAAGCCCTCACCTGACACAACCACACTCTAAACAACGCTCAGGCCACTAACATGAGTATGCCCCATTTACAAAGCAAGGCCATGCCATGTCCCAGCCTACACAAACCACACACCCAAGACAGGATGTCCGGGATGCTGGGAGGGTGGGGATCACTAAACATATTGTACAACTCAGAAACAGACACCATTGCCCTCAGCCCATATGGCCCAGGTACATACCCATGCACCATGCGCAATGCACAGGGACTGGCAAAGTACTGACAAGGTAGCTGACACTTGGCCCTGCTATAGGCAGCACAAGGCCCTCGTGTGACAACTGCAAAATCTAACACAAACACAACCAGCTCAGATATCTAGGACAGGAACTCACACTCACTAACATGACAGCATGCTCCATGGGGGGACAGATACATCACCTGGGAGACCAACTGCCAAATCACACCACACCCACCAGCAGGCACCGTCAATCAATCAACAATCGATCAGGGTACTTGTAAGGCGCGCTACTTACCTGTGAGGGTCTCAAGGCGCTGAGGGGGGGGGGTTCCAATACTGCTCGAAGAGACAGGTCTTGAGGAGTCATCTGAAGGCAAGTAGGTCTTGGGTCAGTCGTAGGTGGGTTGGGAGGGTGTTCCAGCTCCTGGCGGCGAGGTAGGAGAAGGATCTGCTGCAGGTGGGTGTACGTTGGATGCGGGGGACAGCTGCGAGGGCGAGGATGCCGGAGCGGAGCTTGCGGGTAGGGGTGTAGAAGCTGAGTCTGATGTGCAGGTAGGCTTGTCCAGCGGTGTGGAGTGCCTTGTGTGCGTGGCTTAGGATCCTACAGGTGATCCTCTTGTCGATGTGGACCCAGTGCAGGTCTCTCAGGAGGGGGGTGATGTGGCTGTGGCGGGAGGCGTTGACGATCACTTGTGCCGAGGCGTTGCAGAAGCGTAGTAGCTGCCGTTGGTGTGTGGATGGGAGTCCTGCGTAGAGTGCAGTGGCGTAGTCCAGTCAGCTGCTGACGAGGGCCTGTGTCACTGTTCTACTTGTTTAAGTCGGGATCCACCAGTAGATCCGGCAGAGCGTGCGTAGAGTGTCGTAGCAGGAGGAGGAGACGCCGTTGACCTGCTTGGACATGGAGAGGGAGGATGCGAGGATCAATCCAAGGTTGCATGCGTGTTTGGTGGGTGTCGGTGATGTCCCCAGAGCGATTGGCCACCAGGAGTCATCCCAGGGTGAGGGTGTGGGTCCCAGGATGAGGACCTCCGTCTTGTCCGAGTTCAGTTTCAGATGGCCACTCCGCATCCAGTCGTCGACGGCCCTCAGACCCTCGTGGATGTTTGTCTTGGCGGTGTGAGGGTCCTTGGTGAGGGCGAGGATGAGCTGGGTGTTGTCGGCGTAGGAGATTTCTTAGAGGTTGTGGTGGCGGGCCACTGGTGTGAGGGGGGCCATGTTGATGTTGAACAGCGTCGGGCTGAGTGATGATCACTCACCCCTCACACAAGCACACACCCCGGGGCAGCCAAGGGAGTCACACACTATCACAATGGACATGTGACACAACAAGATCAAGCCACAGCCAAAAAAGCATCCAAGGCCAAATGTGACATGTCAAAGACCCTGGATAACCTTTCAATCAGTCCCCTGCAACATACCCATCCACAAGTGAACATTGATGTGAATACTAGGCACATACAACTACCTGGAGTAACTGTGGCAACCAGAACATGTATGAAACATGGATGTCGCATGAAACATCCATGTTTCATGCGATGTTTCGGACCCTGAGGTACAGATGCTGGTGATCAGCATGGCAAATGTGAGTGACAAATCCATGATGCACACCATCTTGTGTGCGTGGCCACTGGGTGCATGTGCAGGGCTCTTGCGGGTGGGACACAAGCAGTTGACCCACCTGTAAGGGGACAATCCTCAGATGATTACCTCAGTCCTGTACAAGTTCAGCCTCAGGTGACTGATGTTCAGCCATCCATCAATGGATCTCATGCCTTCTTGAATGTTGGAACTGCCAATGGCTGCGTCTTTGGTGAGGGTGAGGAGCACCTGGCTGTCAATGGCATACGAGCTGATGAAGAGGTGCTGTGTGCATGTGATGCCGGTGAAGGGGACCTGGACACATTGAGGATTGACACGCTGAGAGAGGATACCTGGGCCATGTGCCAGATTATGCCACTATACTACATGCTGAAGGCTTGAGTCCCACTCCCATGGCCTTGCTGGTGTACGGAGCCGGTGGGGAGTAGGAGGGACATTACCTGGTTGGTGTGACAGGGCCTGGAAGGCGGGGCAGCGCTGTGTAGGCAGTTGGAGTTGCACAATCATCATGCAAAGGTGTTGTGTGTGCGCCTAGGGTATGCCTGAGAGCAGGCGGTAGCTCCTTGGATGGACAATGCTTGGAGGGTGGCTGCAACATCAGACTTTAGTGTGATGTTGGTCATGTAAGGACATGAGGTTCATGCAATGTGCACGTTGCATGCGCTGACGGTCCAGCCTTTGGCACCGCATGGGCGCAACAGTGGCAAAGACAAGCTGATGCCAGCCAAATGAATGGGTGGAGGGAGGAAGGGAGGAGCATCTTTGAGGTGTGTGTGTTGCCGAATCTGTAAACTCTCTGTACCCTCGCTGCAGGGGCTGCAGCAGCAGGCGGCATGACTTGGAAACTATGCCACTAGTTGCACACAAAGACAAGGATGTCAGAAAGGACTACTGCAACAGGCGTATGTAAAGGAGGAGTGTCCGGTTTCTCATGGCACACCCAGAGACAATGGATGCACAATCCCCAAAGATGACTGACAACGGATCATTAAACTGAAGGACGAGCTGCACACAGGATACACACCCTCAGCAGGTGTTGACGGTCTGTTGTGGCAACCAACATGCCCAAATACATACACAACCATGGACATCATGCACAATGGATATTCAAATCCCTGAAGAACTGCATGCATGTTGCTAAACTACACATAGACTCATATGCACAATCTTTGACAACTATGCCAGAGATGCCGCATGCAAAGTGGCAAGAGACCAGCATTGACAGAGATGAGGCACCTTGGAGGGTGAGGTACACCTTTATTACTCAGGTTCACACCTAGGGAAATGCATCAATATGAACAGACTCACAGGTCATTTTGCAGAACATGTGGGACCTACACTGGACACCCCCTTCACAACACAGATGCTGTAAATCCATTGAACTGGCACACAAGTGAAGGGTGTAAGCCAAACACCCCCTGCTGCACACGGAGGGGCTGCAATTCCCCATTTATCCTCTAATGGGGATGTCCCACACTATGTCCACCCGTAGCATCCCGTATGTTTCAGAGGGAAGTTGTACACCCATTGATGCCTTCATCAGAATCCACAGTCCCATCACAGATGACTGCTACGAAGGGTGACTATCAATACATGGGAGTCATGCAACATGTCATGTGCCCCATGGTGAGTCGACATGTATGTATAGTAACACAACATGCACAGGAGCAGTGCCCACACATTACAAACACCTACCAACACCAAAATGCTGTGCAGCAATCCTTAACCAAATAGACTTTTCCCCATGTCCGTGCATGGGACACTGATTCAGCACACGTTGCAATACTCATGAGGAATAGCGGGAGGCCAACGATGACACAAGCAGACAGCATGCAAAGCTACCTGGGGATGACAGACACACAAAAAGTCAGGGAAGAGATTGTCATCCGCATGCATGGTCATTTACTCTACAGGAATAAGTGTGTCACCATGCTATATTAAAATTGAGTGTCTAAGCTAAAATGTGTGGAAGGACATCATCACTCGAGTGACACATCTGAACACACATCTAAGTCACTTAGCATACAGTCAGCTGGACACACACATTGCAACACATGCCACACAAGGCTCCAGGCGTGCACACTCAGACCCATGGACTCACCATTATGAGAAGAAGTTGCGTATGAGCTGACTCCGGATGTCGTCCTCCTCCTCTTCCTCATCGTCACTTGCCTCGTGACCAAGCCCTTCATCCTCCACGGGTGGATGTTCCTGCTCATCCGGATCCAGGATGAGTGGCACAGCCTTCTCCACTGCCATGTTGTGCAGCATGCAGCACACAAGGAAGATCTTGCAGGCTTTCACCGGTGCATATGGGAGGGACCCGCCTGTCTTGTGAAGGCACCGGAATCTGCTCTTCAGGAGGCCAAACGTCCTCTCAATCACTCGCCTGGTCTGCCCATGTGCGCTGTTGTAACGGTGATCTGCAGCTGTTTTGGGGTTGTGAAGGGGCGCCATCAGCCATGAGTCCCCTACATGGAAACATCATGTAAAGAAGTGGGTCAGGAGATGCCGTAGGATACAAAAATAGCGCTAAACAAAGGACAAACAGAGTATACCCACCAACAAGAAATGCTCGTTCGTTGTGCAGCCCCAGCATCATTTCTGGCACCCTGCTACGCCTCATGATGTAGGCATCGTGTGCTGACCCTGGAAAACGTGCACAGACATGGGAAATCAGCATGTTACCAAGACACACCACAAGGGTATTTATAGAGTGGTAATGTTTACGGTTGCGATAGGCGACCCCCTGTGCCTGTGGTGGTACCAAAGCCACATGTGTCCCATCAATAGACCCAATTACATGGGGCATCCCTCCCAGGGCATAGAACTCACCCTTGACACCTGTCAACTGCTCACGAGTTGGAAAATGGATGAATTCATCCAGGTGCTCCAACATGGCTTCTAAAAAATCATGCAGGACACGGCTGAGCATGGTCTGTGACATGCCACACACATCAGCTATGGTGAATTGAAATGTACCGGTGGCAAAAAAATGTAGGGCTGCCATCACCTTCATCTTGGGGGTCAGCGCAGTAGGATACATGTGTCGCGGTTGGATGTGTTGTTCAAGCTTTGCGGTCAAGTTCTCAATCAACTGTTGCGAGAAGCAGTAACGTCTTATGCAGTCACGTTCCCTCATGGCACCCAAGTCTGGCATTGGTTGGGGGAGAGGCGGTGCCCTGCTGAAAATTGGAAGGAATAACGAAGAGTTAGTACATAACAACATCAATGTCAATGAACTGAGCACATGCTCAACTGCTACTACATATCTGCTAAATACAAAGTCAGGTCTGTGCTATACATCCAGGACACGTATGCCAGCCAGGTGATACTCCTACGACAAGCCAGCTACACCCGTTGATAGTCAAGTTCTACATGACATGGCCCGAAACTAGCTGTGGGCCAGTGTAAGTGAACAGCCAGAGACATCACAGGAGTGACATACATCCACATATCTGCATTTGAAGGATGTCATCTCATACAGACTGCTGGCGGCAATCTAGACGCACAGGTCACATGTCATTGGAAATGTACAGATAATACACATAGCGATGAAGGGGTACACGTGAAAAACGAAAACACAGACATGGATACGGCGTAGATATGTCCTCATGTCATAAAATCATCTTTGAAGCATCCAGACACACGTAACGTGTGAATCCACATGTGGCATGGTGTGCGTATATGTGTGCCATGCCCATCTACACATAGACACATGTTGGATGCAGCAACAGCAGATGCAGTTGACGGAACAACAACAGCAAGCTCATGGGAACACATGACACACACAGGACATAGTCACATCGGGGCACGCTGGTACTTAGATGTCAGGTGTTAGTGTCCCTGTCCCTGGCATCAGGGGACATTTGCGGGTGTTGGTGATTGTGCCCTACCAGTGATGGAGTGCTTGACACGTTTGTACTACATGCACACATGTGCAAAGTGGGAAGGGGAAGTGTGCCACATACTGCCCCATCACACATGACATGTGTACACAGGTCATCACACATCTATTGTGCTAAAACATGAGGAGACATGTGCCACATCACTGCCTGACACACCTAGGCCCTGCACATGATGGACTGCAATGACTATGACTTGATGTACAGACATGCACAAGTCTGACACCTCCATTCCATTCGCGTGCGCCTCCCATCACCTGTGTAAGCTGTGAAATGCACCGTACACACGCTCTGAGGGCGTGTGAACGGTCTGTATCATCACATTGGTGTTCCCGCCGGAGTACGGGTGTGTGTACGGACCGTACACACGTACGTGTACTACCAGTGTGTACACGTACATGTACGACCAGTGTGTACACTGCCGTAGTACACGTAGGTGTACACACTGGTCGTACACATACGTGTACGAGCAGTGTGTACACGTACGTGTACTACCAGTGAGTACACGTATGTGTACACACTGGTCGTACATGTACGTGTACACACTGGTAGTCCACGTACGTGTACACACTGTTCATACACGTACACTTACGTGTACGATGTGTGTACACCTACGTGTACTACCAGTGTGTACACGTACATGGACTACGGTCGTACACGTACGTGTACACACTGGTAGTACACGTAGGTGTACACAATGGTCATACACGTACGTGTACACACTGGTAGTCCACGTACGTGTACACACTGCTCATACACGTACGTGTACACACTGCTTGTACACGTACGTGTACGACTAGTGTGTACACGTACGTGTACTACCAGTGTGTACACGTACGTGGACTACCTGTGTGTACACAGACATGGACTACGGTCGTACACGTACGTGTACGACCAGTGTGTACACCTACGTGTACTACTACCAGTGTGTACACGTACGTGGACGACGGTCGTACTCGTATGGGTACGACCATAGTCCACGTACGTGTACACACTGGTCGTACACGTACGTGTACACACTGGTAGTACACGTACGTGTACACAATGGTCGTACACGTACGTGTCAAACGCACTGTGCAACTGGTGCGGTAGGAGTACGTGTGAAACGAACGGTACCTGTGTGTGGATAGCTAAATTACATAGGGACACATGAGGGACAAGTATTAGGGCCTAAATGCATGCTGGTTGTCATGGATACCGAATTTCAAGTTGAAATTTTCGATCATGTGGCCTGGAATAGGCAGTTGGCAACTAAATACAATGTTGCAAAGTGGTTGTTGACTTCACATTATGCTCAAATTTTGAATCATACAAAGACCCTCACTGGGGTATTTTTAAAGGGATTGGAGGAAACGTAGGATGCAAATGAGACTGACCAATCACTCTGTACTCCTGTAAATGAAACAGCCCAGCAAGGCAGATGTAAGTCAGCCAGAACCCATGAGAGGGCACTTGCCTGCACTACCTTTCACTCGACACCACTGCTGCTGCTTGTGCTTCCTCTGGCACCATGTCAGGGTCTGTGGAGAGGGCCCAGCCTTTCACCCATGAGGAGCACGGCGGGGGCTGACGACTGACCCAACAGATGAAGCGTGTCCTGGCGGTGGTCTTCCCTGACTTGGATAGGCGGTTACAGGAGTTGCAGCAGCAGGAAGGGAGTAGGTACATGTGTGTTTGTTGTGTGTCACCAGCTTTTGGAAGTGCTCAGTCGCCTGGATACACAGCGAGGGTTAATTTGTGCAGTGCATATCCTGTTCCCCAAAGTCAAACGGTGCTGTTCTTCCTCCCTTCCCCTCCTTGATATGTGTTCCCTGGTCTGTGTGTAATCACTATTGCACATGGTCATCTAGGCTGCCAGGTATTCCAAGTGCACATTGCTTTCTGCATCATGTGGGGGGGGGTCTGAGACATGTGTTGTTACCTTGCCTGTGCCCTGTCCTGTATAGTCATTTGGGGGTCCATATTAGTTGGCAATGATGCTGAGTCTCAACGTAGGAGTGTGAGTTTTCAAATGAACAGACTTGCAGCATGCATGACCGATGTTGTGGCCTCAGACATGATGTGCATGAGTGGGAGATATGCATAGTGCCGGGACGGTAGCTCATGTTACAGTCAGATAATTCCAGGAACATGGAGCAGTGTTCCCACTACAGTCCCCTAAGCCACCCTTGCATCGGAATCATGTGTATCATCCAACACTGTGCCCATTCTCTGTGTGTTCAGCATAGTTTGGCCTCTGTGGCATAGTTCCCTGCCCTCATTTGTATTTATCTAAAGTGTGCTACATGTGCCCATTGTACAGGCTGACCCCATTTTGCTTGTGCATCCTCACACTGGGCAGTGCCTGTGTGTCTATGTACAACTATCTGTTGATGGTTGTTGGTCACAAATATGTGTTGGCAGCCTCACGAGGTGATGTGGAGTACATTTAGGAATTCTTGATGCACATTTGAGTAAACCCAGATTAAGAGGTGTAACTTCAGGATCTGTCTCAATAACATTGTCTCAGGTATGGGGGTTTTGTGCGGGCAAGGCCTACATGTCCAAACCTTATGTCTCCTTGCCGGGTCTGACCTGTGTGTGATAATTGTCTGGACAGACACTCAACATGCAGTGACCCAGTCATGTTGTGCTGGGTTCAATGTTTGTGCTTTGCAGCATGTGTCAAAAATGCAAATACATGGCTCATGGTCATCCATTTTTGCCACCAGCTTGTGGTCGAGATGCTACGTAGTTTGGTCTGTGTGTGCTGACATCTGTGTGGACATTCTTGCTTGCCATGAGGGTGTCTCCTCAGTGCAGGTGCTCCTTATCCCGACACATTGCAGGCCCATTAGCTAATGCATTGTTTGGACTTGTGTGCCACTCCACATGACAGGCAGTGGGTCAGATGTGTTGCCAACTGTGTCATCATGGTACGGATGTCCATGTGACAGGTGGCATGATTCAAGTGTTTAGTCAATAAGTATTGTACCTTGGCACTCACTACACTTGTCAACATGTCTCAATTTTTCATATGCTTCTTTTTGCTAGTTGGTTGTGAAGGACAATAATGTGCCTGCATGACAGATGTCTCCCAGGGAAGTGCAAAATAAAGTACTTTTACACTTTCCGTGGACGCGCTGGCACATTTTACTGGAAGGCACAGTTTGATTACCACTTCTTTTCTGATTATACATATCCATGTTCACACAGTGTGTTTGCATGTGTGTAAGTCCTTGATTGTTGCTGATTCAAACTTACGAGTGTCAAGTCATCCAGACCACCGTGGTGCCATGTATATGTACTTACTGATACCCCATTTCTTATTTACAGTGGCTTTTTAGAATTCGGCTGCCAGCTCATACAATGACTGTGTAAATGTATTTTGTGTGCACATCATTGTGTGACTTCTGTCATACAGGCAGATGTGTCTTCTGTACACAAAGTGGCACATTCACACATTCTAAACATGCACATTGTGTAAAGTGTTGTGAGTCCCAAGGGATTGCAATGTTTTTGGCTATGGTTTCCTAAGTACTCACAGGTCTCAGAGTGTGGGGACACCTTCAGCATTGAGGTGTGTTATTTGGCCTTGGGTGCACCAATACTGTTTCGTTCACAGTGAACAAGAGGTGGCATGGATTCATATTCTTGCTGTGCTCAACTGTCCCCAGACACTAGCTTCTCAGTATAATTCGATATCAAGTTGTTTGCTGTTGTGTCATGATCTCCATTGTTTCCAAGTGTCATGGTGGGTCAACCAACTAGGGAGTGCAGGGTTACATATGTGCGGACTATTCTAGATGTTACTCATGATGCATTTCCTGATATGCACTGTGACATTTTTGTTTGGACTCATGTGTCTGTTGTATACAGGTGACTGATTATTTTCTGTCTCTTCACCTTGCCCACAGCATCATTGGAGGACACCGAGGGAGACACCTGCATGGACATGGAGGAGGGATCCAGCACCGCTGCCACCACTGCTGCTAAGTCTGCGGGAGCAAGTGGTACGGAGGGCGAGGGGAGTCAGGCGGAGGACCTGTCTAGTGACAACACTGACTAAGACGCTGACGGGTCCGAGGCTGAACTCTTCCAGGGGGCGGAGGCTGCTATGACACCTGGCATCTGTCACCGCCCCCTCCATTCCCATCACCGCCCTCCCAGTTGCTCCGGTCCCTTCTGTCCGTGCTAGGCAACACCATGTCTCCTTCGTGCCAGGCACCGCACCCCCTGCCCCTGTCCCCCCTGCTGCCCTCCCTGCAGAGTCTGTGGACATTCTGCGGCAGTTGCAGGTTGGCCAGACATGGATGCTGAATGTCATCCATGGCCACACCCGAATGATGACACAGATGGTGTCGTACATGGAGGGCATGTTACCAGCGATGTCTGACCAACGGATGTTGCTGAGGTCCATGGACTCTTCACTGACGGCAGCAGTGAGTCTCCTGCAGCGCTTCGTTACCCCCACCCCTGCACCATCCACACTTCCCACTCCCATACCTGTCCCAAGCACACACAGACATTCCCAAGCACACACCCCACCAGACACAGGCAGCACACCACCACGTAAGGGGAAGCGCACTCCTCCTGGCACGCACACTCAGGGGGATGAGGGCACACCCACTGGGTCTGGGGCACACAGGCATACACGCAGCCACAGTCCGAGGCCGCATTGCGCACTAACCAGTCCCTCCAAAGGCACTCCCCTCGGCTCCCCTACCACACATCCTGAAAAGAGGCCTACTTGGCTGTGCTGGGCCTCAGCCCCTCTGGCTCTCCAGCTCGCAAACAGGAACGGCACTCCACGGGTAGGGGAGTTGAGTCCCCCCTGTCCCCCCCTCCCCCAGTAGCGCTGCACCCCATCACTCCGACCCCCCCCCCTCCTTTGAGGCTGTGTTTTCTTCGGGTGAAGGGGAGACGCTGGACAACCTGGCAGCAGTGTGCAGTGCCGAGCTGACCTCCACCTTTGCCGCTGCCCCACCCCCTGTGGTGGAGGCGTCCGTCCCTGCACCCACCACACCTACCCTTCCACCTCCTTTCCCTGCGGTGCCTGGTCCTTCCCCACATGATGCCCCCCCCAGTCGACGCACCTGAGGGTTCTAATGTGCAGGCAAGCTAGGGGAGATGCGTGGCCATGTGTCCCCCCCAAGGACTTCAGATCTGGACTGGCCATGTGCCTTTGTAAATAGTGTCCTTAACTACATTTTCATTTAATGCTGAATAAAGCATTTTCTTTTCAGTTTGAACACATTTGCATTTCAGGTATTGATGTGGGTGCTGATGGTCCAGGAGTTGGGGTGGTGGTAATGTGTTATGTTTCAGGAAAAAGTTGTAGTCTGATGCTAATGGGGTGGACCATGGTATCTGCATTCCATCACAATGTCTCTGCTAAGTATATTTGGTTGTGTGTGCTATTTGTGTTTGGAGACATTGTCCCAAGGACTGGTCCTTCCTCTGTGGCACCTGACATCTACCCTGCAGGGAGTTGCACTGTTGTTGTGCTGACCTGTGTCTACATTTCCTTTGTTGGTGACGGATCCCTTCAACTATGGCCATGCCTGCTCAGCAATGTCTCCAGCTGCATCGTCTGTGTCATCCTTGCTAGTCACTGTACTTGTGTATTGAGTATGTTGCCATGCCTTAATGGCAACATTCAGCATTTTCCGCACTATGCATGTGTGTTATCCCAGCCTAGCACACATTTGGTACTTGTTCTGCAGGGTATTTGAGCACCTGACTGACAATTGTGGGCATTGTATCTGTGGGAAGTCCACCCTATTCCTTCCATGAGAGGCAACATCTTGGTGCCTGTCCCAGCACCTGTACATTCCTATCAGTCCTGGGATGTGCGTGACAGTGTTTGTTCCCTTTGGCTCTCTTAGTGTAGTGGCCATTGACATGAGTATACAGTCTTGTGGCATGATCTCTGTGTGTGTATTGTGCTGCATCCGCCAGTGGTGGGTATGCATGTGTCATTTGTCCTCACACCCACATGTGTTGTGTCATGCAGTGGGGGAAGGACATCCATCCTCATGGGAGTGGGACACTGCTTTCAGTGATGTGTTGTTATGGCACTATCAACATAGTCGAACATTAGGGATGCGTACATACACCCATGGAGTTGTGCTAATCTGATCATGATGTACACACCCCCATGACTCTGTCCACTGCTGGTATTCCTCTGCACCCACCCCTCACATGTCTCTATCCACTGCTGGGAGTGTTAGGCACCCACCCCTCACATGTCTCTGTCCACTGCTGGGAGAGATAGGCACCCACCCCTCACATGTCTCTGTCCACTGCTGGGAGTGATAGGCACCCACCCCCATGTCTCTGTCCACTGCTGGGAGTCCTCTGCACCCACCCCTCACATGTCTCTGTCCACTGCTGGTATTCCTCTGCACCCACCCCTCACATGTCTCTGTCCACTGCTGGGAGTGATAGGCACCCACACCTCACATGTCTCTGTTCACTGCTGGGAGTGATAGGCACCCACCCCTCACATGTCTCTGTCCACTACTGGGAGTGATGTGCACCCACCCCATGTCTCTGTCTACTGCCGGGAGTCCTCTGCACCCACCCCTCACATGTCTCTGTTCACTCCTGGAAGTGATAGGCACCCACCCCTCACATGTCTCTGTCCACTGCTGGTATTCCTCTGCACCCACCCCTCACATGTCTCTGTTCACTCCTGGAAGTGATAGGCACCCACCCCTCACATGTCTCTGTCCACTGCTGGTATTCCTCTGCACCCACCCCTCACATGTCTCTGTCCACTGCTGGGAGTGTTAGGCAGCCACCCCTCACATGTCTCTGTCCACTGCTGGGAGTGATAGGCACCCACCCCCATGTCTCTTTCCACTGCTGGGAGTCCTCTGCACGCCCACACCCACGCCCTCAGAGCGTGGGTACAGCCCGTACCACGTGTACACCTACATCACCACTCCAATGGTGGTATGGGCCGTACCCACGCCCTCAGAGCGTGGGTACGGGCCGTACCACACGTACCCCTACATCACCACTCCAATGGTGGTATGGGCCGTACCCACGCTCTGAGGGCGTGGGTACGGCCCATACCACCATTGGAGTGGTAATGTAGGTGTACGCGTGGTACGGGCCGTACCCACGCTCTGAGGGCGTGGGTACGGTGCGTACACCCTACATCACCACTCCAATGGTGGCACGGGCCATACCCACGCCCTCAGAGCGTGGGTACGGCCCGTACCACGCCTACCCCTACATCACCACTCCAATGGTGGTATGGGCTGTACACACGCCCTCAGAGCGTGGGTACGGCCCGTACCACCATTGGAGTGGTGATGTAGGGGTACGCATGGTACGGGCCGTACCCACGCTCTGAGGGCGTGGGTACAGCGCGTACCCTACATCACCACTCCAATGGTGGTACGGGCCGTACCCACGCTCTGAGGGCGTGGGTACGGCGCGTACACCTACATCACCACTCCAATGGTGGTACGGCCCATACCCACGCTCTGAGGGCGTGGGTATGGCCCGTACCACCATCAGAGTGGTGATGTAGGGGTAGGCGTGGTACGGGCCGTACCCGCACTCTGAGGGCATGGGTACGGCGCGTACACCTACATCATCACTACAATGGTGGTACGGGCCGTACCCACACTCTGAGGGTGTGGTTACGGGCCGTACCACCATTGTAGTGGTGATGGGTACGCGTACGCGGGGATTGGTGGACACGTCCCCCGAAGTGACCAGACCCTGGAGGTGATGTATGGCCAGTATATGGTATATTTTAAATTAGGTAGAGGTTATGTTTCCTGCCCCTCGCCCCCCCTTTGCCCGAGGGTGTTGTGCTGACCTTCTGCGGCGTGCGCAGCGGTTTCGGTGCACCAGGTCGTAGGCTAGTAGGGCCGGGATGACACGTAGGATGGGGTCCATGGCTGTACGTCGCGTACCGCTGCTTCTTCTTCACGTCATCCTCAATTTTCCGGGAGTTTTTGGCTGCCGTAAAAAATGATCTGTGCGGAGTGACGTAGGCACGAATCGTACTTGCTGGTCCGTAGAACGCTGCCTGACTCCGTCCGGACGTCACGTACGCGATGTCCCGGATCGGAATTGTGGGTATTTTTTCGTCGCACGTAGTTTTTTACGATTCGTACGGAAATGGTATTTCTGTACGAATCGTACTTGCTGGTTTGTAAGGTGCATTTCCCGGGTACGAGTCGTATGGAGAATACACTCCGTACGACCATTCGTACCCGGGTTTTACAGAATCGGAATCGGCACCCAAGTGTCCCCTCCCTGAACTCCCCCTCCCTCCCCCAACTCCCTTGTGATCGCACTCCTGCCGCCTAATCTTGCTCTCCCACTCCCGCCAACCATATAACCCACCCTCATGACCTGTACCCCCACGTACCCCCTCCGTGGCCACTGGACCCTACTAGCAACTACCACAACACACGGGTGAAAAAATATATTGTGATACAAAATTATCATGTTAATAATATCTGAATTTCAGAAATTTTGTTGACAGGAATAAGGTAAAAAGAATGTTTTTAGTGTTGCTTTTAATATAGTGGTAAAAATATCGATGTGGAAAATATCGTTGTATGTAATATCATTTGTAAGTATTAATTAGTATGTAATTTATTGTAGTGTGTTGATTGTATATATATTGTTTTTATTTGGGTTTGTAGTAAGATAATGTATTAGTTACAACATCATTGACATTTTTATTTTTAGTTGTATTAATGTAAATAAATAATGGTTTTATACTTTTTTTTAGTAACAGGAATTTGTTTTTTAGGGGATAAGGGTGGAGATATTTTTTTAAAGAGTATAACAAAAATGTTTTACAATTTATTTTCATAATGTAAAATAATTTTATATATATGTTTGAAATTGTAAACATTTTCTGGGAAATATTTTTTAATGATACCAATATTTTAATTGTATTTTGTAATTTTAATATTGTAAGTCATTTTAATGTAATTATAAATAGAATACAAAATTGATGGTATTAACTTTAAACCAAACATTTTTAAATAAAAATAAAAGTAAATTATTACAATAAAAGAAATACTTAAATATATTTTAATAATTACATTTTTTTAGATGTATTTTTATGAAAACTTTTAAAATTTGTAACTTTTTCTGAAATGTTTTTAATAATACAAATATTTCACACTTATTTTGTTTCAGAATTATAATTTATAGTAAAATTCTTTTTTTAATTTCTTAAAATAAAAAAATTGGTTTACATTGATTTTTAATTTTACAATTGTTAATTTTGGATTATGCTTTTGTTTCTTTTTATGATACAGAGTTTAGGAATGTATTATTTATTAGTTGTATGTAATAAAAATGTTTTTATATTTTTATGCTTGAATATCTATATATAGGTGTGTAGTTCTGGATGCGATGTTTTTAAGTTCAATTTTATAGTTAAGAAATTGTGTGTGAATATGGAGTATTGATTTTGTATATAAAATGTTAAATTTCTATTACCTTCTTTGAAATGTTTTAGATAGAAATGTATCAGTGCTTAATTTGTAAAACAATAAGTGGCATGGCCCTCGTCAGGGGGCTACTGCTGCTCGCAATACCTATTGCCCCTACCAGTGCTGCCAACGACAGTACCAACAAAAACTTCTAACAATTACACTCCTACAAGTGTGTCAATTCAGACTCTTCCACGCCCCAAAGATATAACAATAGCTAGTCATTTGTCATGTATTTTGAATTAATAAACAACTGCTGTTGTGCTCATCTCTAAATCAGACAAATAGCACCAGCATCAACACTGGCACTTATGACTGTCTGCAAGACAGTCATAAGTGCCAGTGTTGATAATCAAGTGCCAGTGCTGAGCACTGGAAACCACCAGCACAAATTAAGCACTGAAAAGCAAATAGTACATTTTAGCTCTTTAGTGTCTAACATCTTCAAATAGCCTTAAATTGGAGTGGGAATAGTAAATGTAACCCCTTTAGTGTTACTGGCTTATGAAGGGTGTTACCCAGATTACGGTTCCAGGATTCTTGTTTCCGGTTCAGGGAAGACCTGGCTTGGCAGTTCGGGCTGGACTGTTCCCTTGAGGCACAGGGTCAAGACTGATTTGCATATAGCTGGGTATGAACTGAGGTGGCGAAGTGAGCTAAAGAATGATGATGGATTCAACCCAAATCTGTGACCGGGGGTGAGTGTCTGAAAATGTTCAGCACTCCGTCAATCATCTCCTTGTGTTTGCTTTCTTTGCCCGAAGTTGGCAGGGTATGCCCAGACGTGGGTCCCTTCCTCACTTTGCCACTTGTTTCAAGCTAGCCTGGCTGATGAAGGGTGTTACCCAGAAACCGGTCCCAGGATGCTTGTGTCCGGTTCAGGGAAGACCTGGCTTGGCAGTTCGGGCTGGACAGTTCCCATGAGGCACAGGATCAAAACTGATTTGCATATAGCTGAGTCAGAACTGAGGTATTGAAGTGAGCTAAAGAATGATGATGGATTCAACCCAGATCTGTGATTGGGGGTGAGTGTCTGAAAAGTTTCAACGCTCCGTCTATCATCTCCTTGTGTTTGCTTTGTTCACCTTAAGTTGGCAGGGTATGCCCAGACGTGGGTCCCTTGTTCACTTTGCCACTGGATTCAAGCTAACCTGGCTGATGAAGGGTGTTACCCAGAAACTGGTCCCGGGATGCTTGTTTCCGGTTCAGGGAAGACCTGGCTTGGCAGTTCGGGCTGGACTGTTCCCGTGAGGCACAGGGTCAAGACTATTTTGCATATTGCTGGGTCTGAACTGAGGTGCCGAAGTGAGCTAAAGAATGATGATGGATTCAACCCAGATCTGTGACTGGGGGTGAGTGTCTGAAAAGTTTCAGCGCTCTGTCCATCATCTCCTTAGGTTTGCTTTGCTCACCCTGGGTTGGCAGGGTATGCCTAGACGTGGGTCCCTTCCTCACTTTGCCACTTGATTCACGCTAGCCTGGCTGATGAAGGGTGTTACCCAAAAACTGGTCCCAGGATGCTTGTTTCCGGTTCAGGGAAGACCTGGCTTGTCAGGTCAGACTGGACTGTTCCCATGAGGCACAGGGTCAAGACTGATTTGCATATAGCTGGGTCTGAACTGAGGTGGAGAAGTGAGCTAAAGAATGATGATGGATTCAACCCAATCTGTGACTGAGGGTGAGTGTCTGAAAAGTTTCAGTGCTCCATCCATCATCTCCTTCTGTTCGCTTTGTTCGCCCTAAATTGGCAGGGTATGCCCAGACATGGGTCCCTTGCTCACTTTGCCACTGGATTCAAGCTAGCCTGGCTGATGAAGGGTGTTACCCAGAAACTGGTCCCGGGATGCTTGTTTCCGGTTCAGGAAAGACCTGGCTTGGCAGTTCGGGCTGGACTGTTCCCGTGAGGCACAGGGTCAAGACTATTTTGCATATTGCTGGGTCTGAACTGAGGTGCCGAAGTGAGCTAAAGAATGATGATGGATTCAACCCAGATCTGTGACTGGGGGTGAGTGTCTGAAAAGTTTCAGCGCTCTGTCCATCATCTCCTTGGGTTTGCTTTGCTCACCCTGGGTTGGCAGGGTATGCCTAGACGTGGGTCCCTTCCTCACTTTGCCACTTGATTCACGCTAGCCTGGCTGATGAAGGGTGTTACCCAAAAACTGGTCCCAGGATGCTTGTTTCCGGTTCAGGGAAGACCTGGCTTGTCAGGTCAGACTGGACTGTTCCCATGAGGCACAGGGTCAAGACTGATTTGCATATAGCTGGGTCTGAACTGAGGTGGAGAAGTGAGCTAAAGAATGATGATGGATTCAACCCAATCTGTGACTGAGGGTGAGTGTCTGAAAAGATTCAGTGCTCCATCCATCATCTCCTTCTGTTCGCTTTGTTCACCCTAAATTGGCAGGGTATGCCCAGACATGGGTCCCTTGCTCACTTTGCCACTGGATTCAAGCTAGCCTGGCTGATGAAGGGAGTTACCCAGAAACCAGTCCCAGGATGCTTGTTTCCGGTTAAGGGAAGACCTGGCTTGGCAGTTCAGGCTGGACTGCTTCCATGAGGCACAGGGTCAAGACTGATTTGCATATAGCTGGGTCTGAACTAAGGTGGCGAAGTGAGCTAAAGAATGAAAATGGATTCAACCCAGATCTGTGATTGGGGGTGAGTGTCTGAAAAGTTTCAACGCTCCGTCTATCATCTCCTTGTGTTTGCTTTGTTCACCTTAAGTTGGCAGGGTATGCCCAGACGTGGGTCCCTTGCTCACTTTGCCACTGGATTCAAGCTAACGTGGCTGATGAAGGGTGTTACCCAGAAACTGGTCCCGGGATGCTTGTTTCCGGTTCAGGGAAGACCTGGCTTGGCAGTTCGGGCTGGACTGTTCCCGTGAGGCACAGGGTCAAGACTATTTTGCATATTGCTGGGTCTGAACTGAGGTGCCGAAGTGAGCTAAAGAATGATGGATTCAACCCAGATCTGTGACTGGGGGTGAGTGTCTGAAAAGTTTCAGCGCTCTGTCCATCATCTCCTTGGGTTTGCTTTGCTCACCCTGGGTTGGCAGGGTATGCCTAGACGTGGGTCCCTTCCTCACTTTGCCACTTGATTCACGCTAGCCTGGCTGATGAAGGGTGTTACCCAAAAACTGGTCCCAGGATGCTTGTTTCCGGTTCAGGGAAGACCTGGCTTGTCAGGTCAGACTGGACTGTTCCCATGAGGCACAGGGTCAAGACTGATTTGCATATAGCTGGGTCTGAACTGAGGTGGCGAAGTGAGCTAAAGAATGATGATGGATTCAACCCAATCTGTGACTGAGGGTGAGTGTCTAAAAAGTTTCAGTGCTCCATCCATCATCTCCTTCTGTTCGCCCTAAATTGGCAGGGTATGCCCAGACATGGGTCCCTTGCTCACTTTGCCACTGGATTCAAGCTAGCCTGGCTGATGAAGGGTGTTACCCAGAAACCAGTCCCAGGATGCTTGTTTCCGGTTAAGGGAAGACCTGGCTTGGCAGTTCAGGCTGGACTGCTTCCATGAGGCACAGGGTCAAGACTGATTTGCATATAGCTGGGTCTGAACTAAGGTGGCGAAGTGAGCTAAAGAATGAAAATGGATTCAACCCAGATCTGTGAGTGGGGGTGAGAGTCTGAAAAGCTTCAGCGCTCCGTCCATCATCTCCTTGTGTTTACCCCTTTAGTGTCCAACATCTTCCCCCAATTTGGTTAAATTGGAGAGCTAACAGTAGATTGGAGTAGGAATAGTAAATGTTACTCCTTCAATGTCCAGCACCTTGCCCCAAGATAGTTAAATTGGAATGGGAATAGTAAATGTCAGTCCTTTCGTGTCCAGCACTTTCACCGAAGATTCGAGTGGGACTAACTAGTAAATGTCACCACTTTAGTGTCCGACACACTCCCCCAATATAATTTGACTGGAGTGGGAATAGTAAATGTCACCCCTTTGGTGTTCAACACTTTCCCCCAATATGGTTAGATTGGAGTGGAGTGGAAAGAGTAATTGCATCCCCTTTAGTGCCCAACACCTTCCCCATATTGGTTTAGATTGGAGCGCTAATAGCAAATACCACCCTTTTAGTATATAACACTTTTTAAAAAATGGATTATGTTGGAGTGTGATTTAATTTTATAATTTTAGTCCGAAATCCTTTATGTTAATTGTATTTAAATGTAGAAATAGTTTGTGGTATTTTATCAGTATTGTTGGTATTTAGAAATATAATAAAAATATTTATTTGTCTGTCTTAAAGCAATTATATAATTAATGAAATTTTTTCTAGAATAAAGACACATTTTTCTCATTTTATTTATGTTTTAAAGTTTATTTATTTACTGCATAATTTTACATTTTAAACATATATATATTCACTTAAAAAACCATAGGTTTCACACATGTTATAGTTAGCTGGACATTTCACTCGTGAAAAACCATTGAAATTCCCCCGTTATAGTTAGTGCAGGCAACTATAACTCACGTGACCGCAATCCTCTGCTGATGACGTCAGATATTACATCACTGTATTTAGACACCTATTTACCCATGTCTTCTTCCATTAATCTTTAGCTATACATATGTTACAAATATTTATTTTCAGAAAGACACATATGTCATCAGTGATGTAATATCTGACGTCATCAGCAGAGGATTGCGGTCACGTGAGTTATAGTTGCCTGCACTAACTATAACGGGGGAATTTCAATGGTTTTTCATGAGTGAAATGTCCAGCTAACTATAACATGTGTGAAACCTATGGTTTCAAGTGAATTTGCAAGGTTTTTTAAATTCTAATTCCTAACTATAACGTGTGTGAAACCTATGGTTTTTTCAGTGAATTTGTACGGTTTTTTAAATGGTAAGTTATGTATTTTTTTAATTTTTTTTAAGGTTTTTCACCGTGCGTGTACCGTACGTGCATGGTGCGCTTCGCGCACCGTGCGCGCACTGTGTGCGCTCGGTGCGGTTTGCGCACCGCGAACTCACGTTATGCAGTTCGCGGAATTTTGCCGTTTCTACCGTACGCGCACGCTACGCGCACTCCGCGATTTTTTGAAAAAAAATTAAAAGAAATTTTGGCCCTTGGGTGTCCTTCTGGGACCCCCTGACAAAGGCTAGGGGGTCAGGAACTGTCCACCCTGTCCCCTTTTCACGTTCTCCACCTTTGTTTTTCACCCCCTCAGACTGCGAGAGACAAAATGGCGGCCGACACTTCCTGGTTTCGACCGAGTCTAATGTTTACTAAGATCTAACAACCAATCAGAATCGCGCTCGCGCACGGCAGCGTGCGCGTACGGTACATTTTACCGTACGCGCACGGAGCGCGCCTATAGATATATATATATTGATTTAAATGCTATTTTCTCAGGAAATACTGAACAGATTTACACCAGACCTGCAAAAGGCACATCCCTGACCTGAGGACTACCTCTCTGCCAAATTTCAAGTAATTCTGTTCAGCCGTTCGGGCTGTAGCTTGGACTAAAGGTCCTATGGAAAAATGCATGGGGAAAACGCGTTTTGGGACCCCCCCTTTTTCTCAGCCCCCGCTTGACGAATCCCCCCGAGACTTTCAAGGAAGGAGCGGAGCGGAGCGCCCCACCTATTTGAAAAATTTCGCGAGGATTCGACAATCGGCGCCAAAGTTATTCAAAATAGAATGTTGCGGATTTCCTATGGAAACACGGTCCTGACTATAACTATCTACTGGTGACCTCCAGTAGATAATGTATCTATATATATATCTATATATCAATATATATATATCTATATATATTATCTACTGGCGGTCCCCAGTAGATAGTTATAGTTAGGACCTATTATCCATAGGAAATCCGCAACATTCTATTCCCAATAAGTCTGGTGCCGGTTGACGAATCCTCGCAAAATTTTACAAACTTTTGGCCAGCTCCGCTCCGCTCCTACCCTCAAAGTTTTGTGGTGATTCGTCAAGCGGGGGCCGAGAAAACAGGGGGGTCCCAAAACACGTTTTCCCCATGCAATTTCCCATAGGATATGTTGTCGCAGCTACAGCCCGAACCGCTGAACGGAATGACACCAAATTCGGCAAAGAGGTAGTCCTTAGTTCAGACTTGTGCCTTTTGCATAAATGGTGTGAATCCGTTCAGTAGTTCCTGAGAAAATTAGAGTTAAAAGTACATAAATATCTATGGCCGGGGAGGATCCGCGGACCCTACCGCACCGTAAGCGCACCCTCCCCGAACCGAGTGCACACCCTCCCGATCGCGCGCTGAATGCTAATTGGCTGTCGAGTGTCTGTCTACATTCGAAACCAGGAACTGTTGGCAGCCATTTTCTGCGTCGGTAGAAGCGAGGCTGAAGAAGCAAGGGGAAAAAGTGTGTAAAACATATAAAGGAGGCAGAGTAGAAATACTCTGACCCTCTAGAGGTGCTTAGGGGGTCCCAGAAGGACCCCCTGGGGCCCCCTTTTTTTTTTAAAAAACGGCGAAATGCGCGCACGGTGTGCGCATCCTACCGCGTTGGGTGCGCGGATCCACGGAATATTTTTTTTAAAAAGACAAGAAATCATTGGTTGTACACTGAAAGGTAGGGTGTATATTTCTGTTTTTTAAAGGTATGATTCTTATTGGTTAACAAAAACGGATTGTAAGGAACATTATATATGATAAGCTGATATGTTGAAAAGTGAAGCACACTTCCTCCCATTTTTAGCAACATTGTGTGCTGAACTTCTGACCTGTGTGCTCAGTGCAGTGTTCCATGTCCTGTTTCTATGGTAACAGGCAGAAGGCAGATTGGGGGAAGGGTTGAAATGTATTTCAGTTGGAAAGGGTTGAAATGTTTAACCAATAGAAATGCGTGTTTGCTTTTATGTTTATATGTGAAGGATTGTGATTTGATGTTTACATGTATATGTGTGGAAAATGAAAGGGAAACTTTTCCATTCTTTGTTTTTGCTGAGAGGTGCACAGTGCAGAGATTCTGTAAAAGAAAATATGGTGAGTGACTGATATAATTCTTAATCTACAAAACAACTTGAAAGATGAGTTATTTAATTGTGAGGGGATGTATGTAGACTATTTTGATTTTAATCAGACTAATCTTATTGACAGTGTGTGTGCATGTAGAAACCATTCTGTGATAAGCATTTGTGTTTTTCATGTGTTTGCAGACAGATAACTGTGCAGTTTTTATATTTTGGTAGAATTAGAAACCAGTTATTGTTTATGAATTTGTGAAAAGAGTTATGTTATGTTTCTATACTAAAATGTAGTACTTCTTCTAGATGAAGAAATGTGTTTTGGTATAGTGCAAGGGATAGTGTTGTTTGTCTAGAATCACACAGTGAGTATGTGTGCATTTGGGAACCACTGTGATAGAAGCATTTGGTAACATTGTGTATTTGCTGACAGATAAATGTTTTAAAATCTCTCTTGTTGTCAAGTTTTAGTAGCATTAGAAGGCAGTTTTTGCTTATGCTGTGATTAAATGAGTCAGGCTTTGACACAAAAGTGCAGTCCTGAAATATGTAGATTGTGTGCAGTTACCTTACCACTTGCACTGTAGTGAATGAGTTTTGGTAAACTCCTAGGGATAGTGGTGCTTGTCTAGAATCATACTGTGAGTTAGTGTGTATTTGGGATCACTGTGAGAGAAGCATTTGGTAACATCGTGTATTTTCTGACAGATAACATTTTTAAAACCTGTCATGTTGTCAAGTTTTAGTAGAATTAGAAGCCAGTTTTTGCTTATGCTTTTATTAAATGAGTCAGGCTTTGACAGAAAAGTGCAGTCCTGAAATAGGTAGATTGTGTGCAGTTCCCTTATCAGTTCCACAGTAGTGAATGATTTTTGGTAAAGTCCTAGGTATAGTGGTTGTTGTCTGGAATCACACTGTGAGTCTGTGTGCATTTGGGAACCACAGTGAGAGAAGCATTTGGTAATATCGTGTATTTTTTAGCAGATAACTCTTTTAAAACCTGTCATGTTGTCAAGTTTTAGTAGCATTAGAAGCCAGTCTTTGGTTATGCATTGATAAAATGATTCTTGCTTTGCCACTAAAGTGCAGTACTGAAATATGCACATTGTGTGCAGTTCCCTTTCCACTTGCACTGTAGTGAATTAGTTTTGGTAAACTCCTAGGGATAGTGGTGCTTGTCTAGAATCACACTGTGAGTCTGTGTGTATTTGGGAACCACTGTGAGAGAAGCATTTGGTAACATCGTGTATTTTCTGACAGATAACTGTTTTAACCTGTCATGTTGTGAAGTTTTAGTAGCATTAGAAAACAGTTATGGCTTATGCTTTGATTAAATGAGTCAGGCTTTGACAGAAAAGTGCAGTCCTGAAATATGTAGATTGTGTGCAGTCCCTTACCACTTCCATAGTAGTGAATAAGTTTTGGTAAACTCCTAGGGATAGTGGTTGTTGTCTAGAATCACACTGTGAGTCTGTGTGCATTTGGGAACCACTGTGAGAGAAGCATTTGGTAACATTGTGTATTTGCTGACAGATAACTGTTTTAACCTGTCATGTTGTGAATTTTTAGTAGCATTAGAAGACAGTTATGGCTTATTCTTTGATTAAATGAGTCAGGCGTTGACAGAAAAGTGCAGTCCTGAAATATGTAGATTGTGTGCAGTTCCCTTACCACTTGCACTGTAGTGAATGAGTTTTGGTAAACTGCTAGGGATGGTGGTGCTTGTCTAGAATCACACTGTGTATTTGGGATCACTGTGAGAGAAGCATTTGGTAACATCATGTATTTGCTGATAGATAACTGTTTTAAAACCTGTCATGTTGTCAAGTTTTAGTAGGATTAGAAGCCAGTGTTTGCTTATGCGTTGATTAAATGAGTTAGGCTTTGACACAAAAGTGCAGTCCTGAAATATGTAGATTGTGTGCAGTACAATTAACTCTTCTAGACTAGTGAATGAGTTTTGGTAAACTGCTAGGGATAGTGTTGCTTGTCTAAAACCACACTGTTAGTCTGTGTACATTTGGGTAAGGATTGTGAGAGAAGCATTTGGTGACATAGTGTATTTGATGACAGATAACTGTTTTAAAATCGGTCATGTTGTCAAGTTTCAGTAGCTTTAGAAGCTATTATTTGCTTATGCATTGATAAAATGAGTCAGGGTTTGACACTAAAGTGCAGTACCATGTACTATTCTATTCACTGTGCCAGAACTGAAAATGTAAAAGTTTTACCCAGGCACTAACCTAGTAGTAGTCTGATGATTTAGTCAGTTTCCAAGTCCTCATGTTGTGAACCATACATTATCACATAGATTGTTTCAAATGTCTATGCAGTATGCATGCAGTCTTCTAACATACTATACACTTGTCTTTCACATTTTCAATTCGCTAGTCAGTATCCATACACTTCCAGGAAACACCCTGTAACTCCCTTTGCAGTCCTCTAGTGACCCATTCAGCATCATGTACTAATCCATTCACTGTGCGAAAACTCAAACACTTATAAATTCACCAAGATACTATCTTTGGAGTACTCTAATCATTCAGTCAGTGCCTAAGTATTCATGCCCCGAACCAGGCGTTAGCACATGGACTGCTTCAAACCCCTATCCACTATGTATGCAGTCTTCTAACCACCTAGACACTTCTCTTTCACACTTTCAATTCCCTATTCAGTATCCATAAAGTCCAGCAAACATCCTGTCACTGCCTTTGCACTCCTCTAGTGACCCATTCAGTACCAAGTACTAATCCATTCCCTGTGCGAAAAGCCTACCACTTATAAATTCACCAAGGCACTCTCCTTGCTGTACTCTAATCATTCAGTCAGTACCCAAGTAGTCATGCAGTGAGCCAGGCCTTACCACATGGACTGCTTTAAATGCTTATTCACCATGCATGCAGGCCTCTAATCACCTACACAGTTGTGTTTCACACCTTCAATTCCCTAGTTAGTATTCATACACTTCTAGCAAACACCCTGTCACTCACCCAGTGTGTCTCCTTCTAGTACTGTAATCATTTAGTCAGTTAGCATGTAGTGTTTTAGTGAGGTAGGCTTTAGGGCATGAACTGCTTCAAAGTAGTATGCACTATGCATGTAGTGTTTTAACCATCGTCACACTTATGGTTCAGGGCTATAGTTTCTTAGTCAGTATTTACATAAAATGTGTTTGTACAGTAATGGAATAGTATACATTTGAAAGTTATTAATATACATGTATTTGTGATTCTTTTCTACAGGTACAGAACAGTAGTGTTTCTCATCTGTTTGCACTCTTCACATGCAAGATTGTTTGGATGAAGGGTCCTTCGGTGTTTCATCATACTTGCTGTGCCGCGCAAGTCTTTTTTGTTTTTTTTGGTTTTTCTGCAAAAAAAAAAAACAGGAGAAACCAAACAATGAACTTCAGGGAACAATAAAAAAAAAAAAAAAAAAAAACGAGCAAATGTGACTTTCTTGGCGGCGGCATATCAGATCGATCGACTGCTCACCATAGCACAAAGTCGCATTGCACTTAGTAATTGAAATTGAGGACGGATGTCCAAGGTTTGGGCTGATGGATGCACTCTTGATGTGCTTGGCTGCGATGAGGTGGATGGCGAAGGAGCAGGAGTGTTTCTCATCCGTCAGCACTCTTCTCGTGCAAGATTGTTCGGATGAAGGGTCCTCATGTGCTTCATCATACTTGCCGTGCTGCAGGAGTATTTCTTGTTAGGATCTCCTCACGACAGGACGCTTTTGCAAATCTTGCACGTGACCAAGGTGGCATTGGTCTTATTCTGCCCCTCGGGAAAAGTAAAAAAATTCCACACCACTGAAGAAAAACGTTTTTTGGGTGGTGCCTCTGCCAAAAAATCATCCTCAGAAGTATGAGGTGATGCAGGTGATGCCTGCTGCCCTGAAGCCATTTTTGGTTGAAAAAAGTTAGAGCTAAGTGTAAACTTAGTCTAAAAAATCTTCTTCTCTCCAAAGAGATGGTGCTCTAAAGAAGGTCAAAGAAGAATGATTGAAATGGGTGGGGTCTTTCAATAGTTAGAAGAGGAAGTGTAATGAACCAATCAAATCTCTTTTTTTGCAGGTCACATGGGATCCGCGCACCCTGCGTTTACGCAGCACGCACCCAGCGCGCATCCGCGAAATAGAATAAAAAAAAAATATAGGATTAGATGTAAAAATATATTAGTTTTAAGACTAGTTTAGAGTTTGTCTTCAATTAATATTCACATGAAATACATACATATGTTTTTTTAAATGTTATATACTTCGCGGGATCCGCGCACCTACCGCGTCATAGACGCAGATGATGCATCGCGGAAGCGCGTAAACGTTGCGTTACGTACATCGAACGTGTCGCGTATAGGCTGGGAGTCGCGTACCGGTCGCATTGCGATCGCGCACTAAACACGTACCCGATGCATACCTTGCGCGGATGCTATCGCGTAGGGATCGGGAACGGTGCGCTTAGGGTGCGCGGATCCAAAAACATTGAAAAAAATATATAAAATAAAGTTTTGCACATATAGTTAAAAAAATATTTTGAAAAATATAAAAAAATATGTTTGAAAAACCCATTAAGTTCAAATGATATTTTTTAATTTTTAAAAGAATTAATTGAAAAAATAAGGTTAAAAAATGATGATAAAAAATTATTTTAAACAAAAATTTAATTAATAAAATTGACACACTGAATTTGAAAAATATACAAATCCAATCAAAATCATTAAACATGATATCTTCAGAGATAAGTTATAGATAGGAATTAGCATTTAAAAAACCTTTGAAATTCACTGAAAAAACCATAGGTTTCCTGCACGTTATAGTTAGGAATTGGCATTTAAAAAACCTTTGAAATTCACTGAAAAAACAAAGGTTTCAGGGGCGTTATAGTTAGGAATTGGCATTTAAAAAACCTTAGAAATTCACTGAAAAAACCATAGGTTTCAGGGGTGTTATAGTTAGCTGGACATTTCCCTCGTACAAAACCCTAGAAATTCCTCCGTTATAGTTAGTTCAGCTAACTATAACTAGCGCCCCCGCAATGCGCTGCTGATGACGTCACATATTACATCACTCATGACATGGTCAGTGACATCACTGATGACATCTCAAATGACATCACTGATGACATCACTGATGACATCATCCATGTGATAAATTAGTGCATCTTCTCACACCCTAATATAACCTTTGATACACCGACTCAAAATTTCAAATGGCCATTTTGAAAACCATAGATACTCCAATACCAATAACTACATACCCACTTATTGACTCTTAGGTCTACATACATCTCCACTCACTCACCTGTACAGTCACTTATACTTACAGTCACTCCGTACAGGACTATCATATGCATTTATACACCTATATAGACACTCACACACCGCCAATCATCCATTGAGGTACTGACACACCTAGTCACTCTTGCAAATAATTCATCACAATCCAATTTACTCACCTATACAGTTAAACACACTCAAGTTCACTTACTCATAAAAATACTAACAAATTCTGACGCTCTTATACAATTACTGATACAAGCACACACTCATCCATACAGCCTCTCCCGCAATCACACACTCTCACATATAGATAGTTATATACTCTTACACACATATACACTGCGTTTTACATATGTAGTTACTGACACATGTACAACTGAGATATACATTCAATCACTAACACACCCATACATACACTCACCCAACCATACAGTCCATCACAGTTGCACTCTTAAAACCATGCACCCATAGAAACACCCACTCACACATCTATGCACAGAGTCACACACACCCTACCCACACAAACACTCAGGCACCCATACAGATACTCAGACAACCAATCAATAACCCATATAGACAATCATATAGCTATTCACAAAACCATGCAGCCACTTATACACCAACACACAGACACATACAGACATTCACACAGTTTAGTCACTAGTCTGCAGTAAGATACATTTAATAACTCACTTGTAGAGTCAGTTACGCACCTGGAAAATTATCCATTCACACACTTCCACACCCACTCATTCTTCAACAGGCCTTTCCCTATATATATTAAACATATTAACACTTTACAGAAACACAGACTCACTGGATGACGTCATCAGTGATGTCATCAGTGATGTCATTTGAGATGTCATCAGTGATGTCATGAGTGATATCACTGACCATGTCATGAGTGATGTAATATGTGACGTCATCAGCAGTGCACTGCAGGGGCGCGAGTTATAGTTAGCTGAACTAACTATAACGGAGGAATTTCTAGGGTTTTGTACGAGGGAAATGTCCGGCTAACTATAACACCCCTGAAACCTATGTTTTTTTCAGTGAATTTCTAAGGTTTTTTAAATGCCAATTCCTAACTATAACGCCCCTGAAACCTTTGGTTTTTCAGTGAATAGATATATATATAGATATATATATCAACCTAAGACTAAACGTTTACATAAAACTAAGTAACTAAAACAATTTTCATCATTTTGATTTTTATAACAAAAAAGTAAATTATATTGAATTACTATTTATGTTGTATATTTTTCACTTTTATTTTCCATTTTATGACAATGTTTTACCATTTCTAACACTGTTTTATATACATGTTTTCAACATTATTTTACCAAATGTTTTTTGGTATATATTAAATAATTGTATGTATTTTATACTATCATTTAATTTATAACTTACAATTGTGTAGGCTTTTTATCAACCTTTTTTACATGTTTTAATTGTTTAATAATTGTGTACATTTCTTCATACATTTCTTCAACATTTTTACATTATTTCCCATTCATTACAAGGGGGAGCTAGTCTGTTTTTTGTTTAATTTAGCAGCCATTTTCTTATTATTTTCTTATGCCTACTAACCCTTCTGGGGGATAGGCTCTCAACCAGGACTCTCCATCCATCTCTGTCCTGGGATTTCCTCTCAATCTGACTCCAGGTATAACCCATCTCCTTGCAGTCAACCTCGAGGTCCCGTGCCAGGTGCTTCTTGGCCTTCCTCTTTTCCTTTTACCTTGAGGGTTCCAGGTCAGGGCTTTCCTGGTTGTATTTAATGCTGGCTTGAGGAGGGTGTGACCTATGGAGCACGAGCTTCTTTCCAGGATTTCTTCAAAAGCAGGGAGCTGGAAAGACTGCTGCCATAGGTCGTTGTTGCTGATGGTGTTTGGCTAGCGGATTTGGAGGATTTTCCTCAGACAGGTGTTGTTTAAGGTCTGGACTTTGTTGGTGGTGGTCACTGTTGTCCTCCAAGTTTCTGCTCCATACAGGAGGTCTGATTTTTTGTTGGTATTTTTACTGCTAGCTTCTATTTTGGAATCTATTTGTGTTACTTTTTGTCTATTTTCCGGCAACCATGTCTCAGTAAGGTGCTGTTTGTTGGTACAGGTAAGTCCTTTTTAAGGATTTTTTAAGGGTTTTGAGGTTAGGGCGGGAGGTCTACAAGTTAGTTATAGTGTTGTTTGTGGCTTTTTGGCATATTTAGATGTAGTAATAGTGTTTTTCACTTGTTAGTAGCTTTGGGATGTCATACACTATTTTAGTAATGTCATTTTATTAAGTTATGTTAAATTGCATTATGTTATTTATATTTTATGGTTAAGTGTGATGTTATGTGTTTTGCGGGTGGGTTTTTCTACTTTACTTTACAGGTGTTCGTCTACGAATGCGTCCTATGGGCATTGGGAGTTTCGTGGGGTTTTTCAAAAGTAAATCAATTTTGGTTTAAAATAAACCAATGCGTTTTACTTGAATTTCCTTTTTTCTGGGTTTCCTGGAATGTTTATTTTTCGTAAACACTTTTTCAGGTTTTTTTATGGTTCCTAGATACTTTGGATTGCTTTGAGGGATCGCTATTGGTTTTGTTTTATTTCTGCACTTTCTGGGGGCTGTTTTGGACAATATTTTCCCCATTTTGGTGAATTACTATTTTTGACTATGTGAAGACAGAGGAAGATCTGCAGCTACAGAGCAGTAAGGCCCTTATTATGATTGCCGTCGGTCGGACTGCCGACCGTCATCGTTGTCCGTATTTTAAGTGATGGATTGATTTTGTTTGTAGTTTCTTCGTTGGTGATGGTTGCATTTTTTTATTTAAATAATTTATATACTATTTTGTTATCTTTTTCTTCATTACTACTGGAATTATATTTACTGTTTTGACTGATGTAATAACATATTTATTATTTATAAAAAATTATTTAGTATGTCGGTTTCGATTTTGTGATTTTTTTAGGACTTTGGAAGGTTAATATTTATTTCATAATATGCTTATGGTTATCATTTCTAAGTAATCTACTCCTTTGTTACTTATGAAGAGTTTGACTTTAAATTGTAACATGTCGTACTTTATTTTGGTTTGTTTACTGAGTTTAGGGGCAATTTGGATAACAGATTGCTCCATTCGTAGTTGTTGGTAGCATTGCTCTTTTTTTAATGATTATATGAATATGTAGGGGGTTATTATGAGTACAGCAGTACTGGGATTGCCGTACTTGTGGTGGAGGTCTGACCACCCCCACCCCTGCGGGTCCACCTGCCTTATTCTGAGTAAGGCAGTCAGACCACCACAGAAACCCGTGGCGGTTTGGAAAGCGGCAGGAATATCCTGATGGTGCTGATGTCAGCACCACCGAGCATATTACGAATTTCATTTCCACCGCCCATTTCAAGCCGGTGAGCCTGCCATGAATAGGGTGTTGGATATCAAAGGAATGAGGCTCTAGCAGGGCCCCTGAGTGAATTTTCCTATATGGGTGCGTGCGGGAGGCCATATGTTGTGCTCCCTATATTTGTACCTTTGTGCCTGCATTGTGTGGCATCCACGACATGGTGCATGCCACACATACAGGAACATGCAGTAGGCGCTGTCACGGTAGCGGTCTGCTTGTTAGGCTGTACTATGAGCCTAACAGACTTCTGCTGTGACACCACCGCCACACCACCCACCCGCCTTGGATTTATCTCATAATCCAGGGGGCGGGTACACCACTGGCTTGACGGTCCTCCTGGGAGTGCAGCAGTGGCTGTCCTAAAGGAGGACCACCAAAATTCGGAAAAAGGCCCATAGAGTGTAGCATGAGTTCTGCCAAGTGTGGATTGGAAGACATTTTGCCTTCCTTCCACTGTGTTGTTTGTTTTGGCTGGCTGTGCCAAGGTGTTGTCATAGACATTCCACCATGGTATTTGGAATTTGTGTTGGCGTCTGTGTCCGGAGCAATGCAGTCTGCGAACTGGAGTGTCCTCAAAATCATCCATTAAGGAGCTTAGTTTGTCTTCATTTTGTTGGTAGAAAGTGATTTTTATTAGTAAATTGTAGTTGTTGGCTACCTCTGTGAAAGGGACGTAATCTAGTGCTATGATGTTTTTAATTTCAAATGCAAATTGGCTCTTTGTAGAATATTCTACACTTAGGGACTGATTACAGTCTGATTATGCCCAGACATATGAGGGGTGGGTGCATATCACTCCCAGCAGTGCCCAGTCATATGAGGGGTGGGTGCAGAAGACTACCAGCAGTGCCCAGACATATGAGGGGTGGGTGCAGAGGACTCCCAGCAGTGCCCAGACATATGAGGGGTGGGTGCAGAGGACTCCCAGCAGTGCCCAGGCATATGAGGGGTGGGTGCAGAGGACTCCCAGCAGTGTCCAGACATATGAGAGGTGGGTGCATATCACTCCCAGCAGTGCCCAGACATATGAGGGGTGGGTGCATATCACTCCCGGCAGTGCCCAGACATATGAGGGGTGGGTGCAGAGGACTACCAGCAGTGCCCAGACATATGAGGGGTGGGTTCAGAAGACTACCAGCAGTGCCCAGACATATGAGGGGTGGGTACAGAGGACTCCCAGCAGTGCCCAGACATATGAGGGGTGGGTGCAGAGGACTCCCAGCAGTGCCCAGGCATATGAGGGGTGGGTGCATATCACTCCCAGCAGTGCCCAGACATATGAGGGGTGGGTGCATATCACTCCCGGCAGTGCCCAGACATATGAGGGGTGGGTGCAGAGGACTACCAGCAGTGCCCAGACATATGAGGGGTGGGTGCAGAGGACTCCCAGCAGTGCCCAGACATATGAGGGGTGGGTGTATATCACTACCAGCAGTGCCCAGACATATGAGGGGTGGGTGCAGAGGACTTCCAGCAGTGCCCAGACATATGAGGGGTGGGGGCAGAGGCCTCCCAGCAGTGCCCAGACATATGAGGGGTGGGTGCAGAGGACTCCCAGCAGTGCCCAGACATATGAGGGGTGGGTGCCTATCACTCCCAGCAGTGCCCAGACATATGAGGGGTGGGTGCAGAGGACCCCCAGCAGTGCCCCGACATATGAGGGGTGGGTGCAGAGAACCCCCAGCAGTGCCCAGACATATGAGGGGTGGGTGTATATCACTACCAGCAGTGCCCAGACATATGAGCGGTGGGTGCAGAGGACTCCCAGCAGTGCCCAGACATATGAGGGGTGGGTGTATATCACTACCAGCAGTGCCCAGACATATGAGGGGTGGGTGCAGAGGACTACCAGCAGTGCCCAGACATATGAGGGGTGGGGGCAGAGGCCTCCCAGCAGTGCCCAGACATATGAGGGGTGGGTGCAGAGGACTCCCAGCAGTGCCCAGACATATGAGGGGTGGGTGCATAGGACTCCCAGCAGTGCCCAGACATATGAGGGGTGGGTGTATATCACTACCAGCAGTGCCCAGACATATGAGGGGTGGGTGTATATCACTACCAGCAGTGCCCAGACACATGAGGGGTGGGTGCATATCACTCCCAGCAGTGCCCAGACATATGAGGGGTGGGTGCATATCACTCCCAGCAGTGCCCCACTCCCAGGAGGATGGATGTCATTCACACACTGCATGACACACCACATGTGGGTATGAGGACATACAACACATGTATACCTACCCATGGTGGATGCCCCACAATACACACCCGGATTTAATGCCAACAGACTGTATAGTCATGGAAATGCATACTAAAATAAGTTAGCCAAGGGGAACACACACTGTCACGCACATCACAGGAGTGATAGGACTGTCCAGGCGCTGGTCCAGCCACCCAGATGATGTCTCTCATATAAGGAATAGGGTTCACTCCGACTAGATACAATGCCCACAATTGTGAGTCAGGTTCCCAAATACCCTGCATTGCACGTGCCATTTGTATGTTAGGCCGTGATTACACACATGCATAGTGCTGAAAAGGGCCAATTGCTCCCTGATGCCATTCCTACATACACAAAACACAAGTACAGTGACTGGCAAGGATGGCACAGACGAGTTAGCAGGAGACATCGGTGAGCATGCATGGCCATTGGTGAAGGGATCCGTCACCAACAAAGGATATGTTGACATAGGTCAGCACAACAATTGTGCAACTGTTTGCAGGGAACATGTCAGGTGCCACAGAGGAAGGAACACTTCCTGTGACAATGTCTCACAATCCAAAGGAACACACACTACCAATTAATATTTTCACAGACATTGAGATGGCACACAGATACCATGGTCCACCTCATGACCATCATACTAAAACATTTCTCAGAACCCTAACACATTACCAGAACACCAACTTCATGGGCCTCATCACCAACATCAAGTACCTGAAATGCAATAGTGTGGAAACTAAAAGAAAAGGTTTTATTCAGCACACAAAAAAAAGAACTTGTAATAAAACACTATTTACAAAGGCCAATGGCCAGTCCATAGTTCGAGTCCAAGGGTGGACGTATGCGAGTGTGTCCACCCCTACCTTGCCTGCACAAAGTCACCTCAAGGGTTGTCGACCGGGGGGGCATCATCAGTGGGAGTACCAGGCACCGCAGGGACAGGAGTGGGTTGGGTAGGTGTGGTGGGTGCAGGGCTGGATGTATCCACCACAGGGGGTGGTGCAGCGCCAAAGGTGGTGGTGAGCAGCTCTCTGCACACTGCAGCCAGGGCGTCCAGAGGAACCCTGCACCGGAACGAACACCAGGGCCAACGGAGGGGGGGGGGGTCCGAGGGATGGGGTGCAGCGCTCTCGGGGGAGGTGGTAGACATGGGGGGGACTCAACTCTCCTGGCTAGAGACTTCCTCAACCGCTTGCGGGGTGGTGTCACAGTGGGGCTGAGGGACTGACTAGCCCTGTCAGTCACTTTGGGTGATGTCTTGGCAGGGGAGCTAAGGGGAGTAGATTTGGAGGAAGTGGGTCGTGAGGACTGTGGACTCTGACTGTGGCTGCATGTCTGCCGTTTGCCGCCAGACTCTGTGGGTGTGACTACATCCCCCTGAGTGTGCGTGCCAGGAGGTGTGTGCTGTGCCTTAGTTGGGGGTGTGCTGGATGTGTCTGTTGTGGTGTGTGCCTGTGACTGTCTGTGTGTGCTTTGGACAGGCATGGGAGAGGGCAGTGTGGATGGGTCCGGGGTAGGGGGGGGACGGAGCGCCGCAGGAGAGACACTGCTTCCTTCAGTGAAGAGTCCACGGACCGCAGAAACCTGCGTTGCTCAGTCATTGTTGATGACATGCCCTCCACGAACGACACCAACTGTGTGAGCAGTCTAGTGTGTTCATGGAGGAAATGCAGCATCAATGCCTGACCAACCTGCAACTGGTGCAGTGTGTCCACTGACTCTTCATGGAGGGCAGCAGGGGTGACAGGGGCAGGGGCTGTGGTTCCTGGTCTGAAGGACACACGGTGGGACCGTGCACGGACAGAAGGTACGGGAGCAACTGGGAGGGCGGAGATGGCAATGGTGGAGGCGGGTACAGATGGTGGGATGCTGCCAGATGTTGTTGCATCCTCCGCCTCCTCAAGGATGTCAGCCTGGGATCCGTCGATGTCGTACATGCTCTTGCCTCCGGACAGGTCCTCCGACTGACTCCCCTTGCCCTCCGTGCCACTGTCTCCTGCTGACTCCACAGCACTGGTGGCACTGTCGCTGGGTCCCTCCTCAAGGTCCATGCCGGTGTCTCCCTCGCGTGTGGATGATGATGCTGTGGGCAAGGAGAAGAAACCAGAAAGCATCAGTCACCTGTATACATCTGACACATGAGCACAAGAACAATATGTCACAGTGCATATCAGGCAATGCATCACGAGTAACAGCTGGATTACTCCGCACATATGTAAGCCCTGTACTGCCCAGTTGGTAGACCCACCATGCCACTTTGACACCAGGAAACTCAATACACAAAAGGCCACTACTTGAATGAGCAATACACTGAGAAGCTAGTGTCTGTGAACCGGTGAGCACAGCAATACAATGAAGTCATGACACCTCTTGTTTACCCTGAAATAAACAGGAGTGGTGCACTCAAGGTAAACTAACACACCTCAATACTCAAGGTGTCACACACTCAGAGACCTGTAAGTCCCTTGGAACACAAAACAAACAAATGTTGGTACCTTGGGACTTACACAACTTCAACCAATCTACATGTTTGGGATGTGCTAATTGGCCATTTTGCAAAAAGAACACTGATGTGCCTGCATGCAAGATGTTGCACAAGGCAGTGCACACAAAAGTACATTGACACTGTCATTGAAGAAGCTGGCACCTTTTCGGAGGAGCCACTGTTAGAAATAGATTGTGTTGCAGAAAGTACATATACATGGGCCCACGGAGGTCTGGACGTCTTGACACTCGTTAGTTTGTATCACTGACAACTAATGAGTCTCACAAAATCAAGACCACCGTGGGCACATGTATATGGAGAATCTGTGACAACATTTATTTAAAACAGTGGCTTCATTGAAAATGTGCCAGCTCATTCCATGACAGTGTCAATGTACTTTTGTGTGCACTGCCTTGTGCGACATATTGCATACAGGCACATTAGTGTTCTTAACACAAATCAACTAATTTCCACATGTGAAACATGAACAACTGTTGACAAGTGCTGTGAGTGCCAAGGTACAAATCATGAAGAGTAACAACTAGAATCATGTCAGTTGTCACCAGGCCATCCGTCACCTGATTACACAGTTGGCTACACATATGACCTACTGCCTGTCATCTGAAGTGGCACCCATGTCCACACCAAGGACAATGCATAAGCCAATGGGACTGCAATTGGGTGTTAAAAAAGGCCAGCTGTACTGTGGGGACACCCTCATGGCAAGCCTGAATGTACACACAGATGTCAGCACACACAGTCCAAACTGCGTTGCATCAGAACCACACACGTGCCAAAAATGTATGAGCAGGATTCTTGTTGGTAAAGAAAAAGACACAGGCTGCAAAGCACGTACACTGAGCACTTGCCAGCATCACAGGGGCACTGCCCAGTGTATTTTAGTCCAGGCAATTCTCCCACACAAGTCAGACCTGCCACTTAAAAATCTGAGTTGCACATGTATGCCTCTCCCGTACCCTCTCCCCAATACCTGAGTCTATGTGATGTATACAGATCAAGAAGTGACACCTCTTATTCGGGGTTACAACAACTGTGCTTGCAAAATTGCTTCATTGACACCACATCACCTCGTGGGGCTGACAACACATATTTGTGACAAACAACCATCAACAGATTGTTGTGAATAGCCACACAGGCACTGCCCAGTGTGAGTATGCACAAGCAAAATGGTGTATCCCTGTCCAGTGGACACATGTAGCACACTTTAACCAAATCAAAGTAGGGCAGGGAACAATGCCACAGAGGCAGACCTATGCAGCACACACAGAGAATGTGCACAGTGTTGGATGACACACATGATTAGGAGGCCAGGGTGTCTCAGGGGACTGTAGTGGGCACACTGCTCCATGGTCCTGGACTGAGCTGACACTTCTATGTACAACCGTCATGGCACTATGCTTATCTCACACTCATGCACATCATGACTGAGGCCACAACATTGCACATGCATGCTGCAAGGGTGTCCAGTTGAAGGCTAACACTCCTATGTTGAGAATCAGCATCAGTGACAACAACTATGGACCCCCTACATAGTGAACAGGTCATGGCACAGGCAAGGTACCGACACAAGTCACAGACCACCCTCCCACATGCTGCAGAAAGCAATGTGCACTTAGATGTACTGGCACCATAGATGACCATGTGCAAATGTGATTACACACACACCAGGGGACACATGTAAAGGAGAAGAAGGGATGAAAAAGATGCCCAGGTAACATTTAGAAAGAGAAAATGCACTGCACATATGAACTCTGGGAGTGTATTCATGCAAAATAGCACTACCTAAAGCTGTCGACACATAACACAACAAAAAGCCATGTACCTAGCCCCTCCTTGCTGCAGTCCCTCCTCTAACTGCCTATCGAGGTCAGTGAAGACCTCCGCCAGGACACGTTTCATGTGGAGGGTCAGGTGTTGGCGCCCACCATGGCGGCAAGGTGGAGAGAGCGTCAGCTGGATCCGGGCGATCCGCCGGTTCCAGCACCGGATGTCCTGCCACCTCTTGCGGACCTGGGCCAGCTGCCGATCACGCCCCCCCCGCAGTCCTCACGGCCCTGGCGACGTTTGTCCAGGTGACCCCCTTCTCGTAGGCAGTTACCTGTCAGGATGACAAAGTGACACAACACCAATACACCTGCTCCATGTCCCAGAAACACACATCAGAACATCTTTGAAATGTTGAAGAGGGCATAGGATGCTGACAGGAATAGCCTCATTCACAACATGCAAGTGGCCTGTGTGCAAGCGCCAATGCAGTACATGGCATTGAAAGTCTACAGGTGGCATGAGGGGTGCAAAACACTCAATGAACATGCCACACACTGTGCAGCATATGCAACAGCAGGCTGATGGGCAGCATGTGCCATGCAGTCACATGTCCCACTCCACGGACGCACCCTCAGCAGACTAGACAGACACACCCAGCCACTGAGCACTGGCCTGTCATTGACTACAGCGGATACAACCCTCACTCTGCACATGTGCCATTTGCCAGGGGGGAGTCACAGGGGTCGTGGCAGCTCTGCAAGTCAGACACAAAGCACGGCTCACTTGTCACATCAGATGGTTAGATCAGTAGCTTTCAACATGCAACTATGGTGCAACACTTCACATGGACACTCACCCACATGACAAGGAACATTCACGCACGTCAATGTCCATGAGGTCGTACACGTCATTTGGACACTCTCACCACAGGTCCACCCAACTCATACACATCTGTGGGTACAGTCACCTGTCACACCGAGGGGGAAAACTGAATCACCTCAGGACAACATGAATAAAAGCCCCCTAGCATTAGCCAGGCTGAATGTCTCATGCACTATGCAGTGAAAGTCACTGTAAGCACCATGCAAGTGAGGAGTGCACACAGGAACTACATGATGCACTGCATGAGTGACATAAGCATGCCCCCCCCGGACACACTCTGAACAACATTGCATGTCAGTCCCACCTGGACACAATATTGACTGTCACACAACAGGTGCATAGGCAAAGGTAGTGGACTCAGAACTCACCTGCTCCCCTGGTCTCCCATACAGGCTGGTGTACTGTGGGAGTGTGAGGGAGGCTGAATGGCTGGGCCCTCTCCACAGCACGAGACATGGTCCAGGGAAGCAGAGACAGCAGCAATGTTGTCGACAGGAAAGTTGTGCAGGCAAGTGCCCTCTCATGGCTTCTGGCTGCCTTATATCTGTCTTGCTGAGGGCCATTCATTTTGAGGAGTACATAATTCGTATCTTACGTTTACTCCAATCCCTTTAAACATACACCAGTGACAGCATTTGCATTGTTCAAATTTAGAGCATCATGTCAAGTCAACAACCACTTTGCAACATTGTATATTGTGGCCAACTGACTTTTCCAGGACACCTGCTGGAAAAATTTGAAGAGAAAACTCGTATCCATGGCAACCTGCATGCATTTAGGGCCCAATACCTGTCCCTTATGTGTCCCCTATGTAAATTTGAAAGCCACACACAGGTACAGTGCGTTTCACACGTAACCCTACGGCACCAGTTGCACAGTGCGTTTGACATGTACGTGTAGGCACTGTTAGTACACATACGTGTACAACTGGTGCGTACACGTACGTGTACAACTGGTGCGTACAGGTACGTGTACTACCAGTGCCTACACGTACTTGTACACGTATGTGTACGTACCAGTTGTACACGTACATGTACTAACAGTGCCTACACGTACCTGTACACGTACGAGTATGTACCAGTTGTACACGTACGTGTACTACCAGTGCCTACACGTACGTGTACGCACCAGTTGTACACGTCCGTGTACGCACCAGTTGTACAGGTACGTGTACTACCAGTGCCTACACGTACCTGTACACGTACGTGTACGCACCAGTTGTACACGTACGTGTACAACTGGTGCGTACACAGACGTGTACAACTGGTGCGTACATGTACGTGTAGGCACTGGTAGTACACGTACGAGTACAACTGGTGCGTACTCGTACGTGTACAGGTATGTGTAGGCACTGGTAGTACACGTACGTGTAGGCACTGTTAGTACATGTATGTGTACAACTGGTGCGTACACATATGTGTACAGGTACGTGTAGGCACTGGTAGTACACGTACATGTACAACTGGTGCGTACACGTACATGTACAGGTACATGTAGGCACTGGTAGTACACATACGTGTACAACTGGTGCGTACTCGTACGTGTACAACTGGTGCGTACACGTACGTGTACTACCAGTGCCTACACGTACGCGTACTATGTACTACCAGTGCCAACACATACGAGTACAACTGGTGCGTACACGTACGTGTACGCACCAGTTGTACACGTACGTGTACTACCAGTGCCTACACGTACTTGTACACGTACGTGTATGCACCAGTTGTACACGTACGTATACAACTGGTGCGTACACATACGTGTACAGGTATGTGTAGGCACTGGTAGTAGGCACTGGTAGTACACATACGTTTACAACTGGTGCCTACACGTATGTGTAGGCACTGATAGCACATGTACGTGTACAACTGGTGCGTACACAGACGTGTACAACTGGTGCGTACACGTACGTGTAGGCACTGGTAGTACACGTACGTGTACAACTGGTGCGTACTCGTACGTGTACAGGTACGTGTAGGCACTGTTAGTACACGTACGTGTAGGCACTGTTAGTACACGTACGTGTACAACTGGTGCATACACGTACATGTACACGTACAAGTACGCACCAGTTGTACACGTACGTGTACTACCAGTGCCTACACATACGTACACGTGGACGTACACATACACGTGTGACTTTTCCAGGACACCTGCTGGAAAAATTTGAAGAGAAAACTCGGTATCCATGGCAACCTGCATGCATTTATGGCCTAATACCTGTCCCTTATGTGTCCCCTATGTAAATTTGAAAGCCACACACAGGTACGGTGCGTTTCACACGTACCCCTATGGCATCAGTTGCAAAGTGTGTTTGACACGTACGTGTAGGCACTGTTAGTACACGTACGTGTACAACTGGTGCGTACGTGTACAACTGATGCGTACAGGTACGTGTACTACCAGTGCCTACACGTACTTGTACATGTATGTGTACGTACCAGTTGTACACGTACGTGTACTAACAGTGCCTACACGTACCTGTACACGTACGAGTACGCACCAGTTGTACACGTACGTGTACTACCAGTGCCTACACGTACACACCAGTTGTATACGTCCGTGTACGCACCAGTTGTACACGTATGTGTACTACCAGTGCCTACACGTACCTGTACACGTACATGTATGCACCAGTTGAACACGTACGTGTACAATTGGTGCGTACTCGGACGTGTACAACTGGTGCGTACACGTACTTGTAGGCACTGGTAGTACACGTACGTGTACAACTGGTGCGTACTCGTACGTGTACAGGTACGTGTAGGCACTGGTAGTACAGGTACGTGTAGGCACTGTTAGTACACGTACGTGTACAACTGGTGCGTACATGTATGTGTACAGGTACGTGTAGGAACTGGTAGTACACGTACGTGTACAACTGGTGCGTACACGTACATGTACAGGTACATGTAGGCACTGGTAGTACACGTACGTGTACAACTGGTGCATACTCGTACGTGTACAACTGGTGCATACACGTACGTGTACTACCAGTGCCAACACATACGAGTACAACTGGTGCGTACACGTACATATACGCACCAGTTGTACACGTACGTGTACTACCAGTGCCTACACATACTTGTACATGTACGTGTACAGGTATGTGTAGGCACTGGTAGTACACGTACGTGTACAACTGGTGCGTACACGGACGTGTACAACTGGTGCGGTCACGTACATGTAGGCACGGGTAGTACACGTACGTGTAGGCACTGTTAGTACACATACGTGTACAACTGGTGCATACACGTATGTGTACAACTGGTGCGTACACGTATGTGTACAAGTACGTGTAGGCACTGGTAGTACACGTACGTGTACAACTGGTGCGTACACGTACCTGTACAGGTACATGTAGGCACTGGTAGTACACGTACGTGTAGGCACTGGTAGTACACGTACGTGTACTACTGGTGCGTACACGTACGTGTACAACTGGTGCGTACTCGTACGTGTACAGGTACGTGTAGGCACTGTTAGTACACGTATGTGTAGGCACTGTTAGTACACGTACGTGTACAACTGGTGCATACACGTACGTGTACAAGTACGTGTAGGCACTGGTAGTACACATACATGTACAACTGGTGCGTACACATACGTGTACAACTGGTGCATACACGTACGTGTACGCACCAGTTGTACAAGTACGTGTACTAACAGTGCCTACACGTACGTGTACGCATTTCACACGCTTACAATGGTGATACAGCCGTACACATTCCATGAATAGAGGGCTACGAGTCACACATGGATATCCATCAAGTACTTATCATTGCATACTTTCAGGTGCAGGCCCTAGGTGTGTTAGCCTGTGATCTTGCACAGGTCCTTCCATCTCGTTGCACAATTGATGTGTTCTGACCTGTGGACACATGTCATGTGTGATGGGGCACGATGTGGCACACATCACCTTGAAACGTGCCACGTGTGTGTCTGTAGTCCAACTGTGTCATGCATAGCAGCAGTGGGTGGCACAGTCATCAACACCCGCACCTGTCTCCTGATGCCAGGGACAGGGACACTTTATGAACTGACCTGTCACGATCAGCGTGCCCCTTTGGGACTATGTTGGCCGTGTGTCATGTGTTCCCATGAGCTTCATGTCAGTGTCCCGTCAATGGCATCTGCTGTTGGTGCATCCAACAGGGGTCTGTGTGGAGATGGGCGTGTAACACATTTACGCACACCATGCCACATGTGGATTCCCAAGGCTGTAGGGTCTGTGTGCATGGGACATCATATATTTTCAGTCATACATGTGTTTGTCGTCTCAATGGCAGTGTCTTTGTGTTGTGACGTGTACCCCTTCATCGCACTGTGTTTGACATGTACATTTGACATTCCATGTGACCTGTGCATGTGCCTTGCAGTCAGCTGTCTGGATGAGATGACATCCTTCAAATGCAGCTATGTGGTTGTGTCACTCCGGTGATATCTGTGGCTCTTCACTCAGACTGGCCCCCAAATCTTTTCAGGGCATGTCATGTTGACTTGACAATCAACAGGTGTATCATGCATTTTGTAGGAGTGCCAGCAAGCTGCCATCTGTGTCCTGGATGTATTGCACACACCCAACTCCATAGTTACCTGATGTGTATTAGCAGTGTAGCATGTGCTATGTTCATTGACATTGATGTTTGCCGACTCTCAATCTTCATTCCTCTAAACTATGTTTTGCAGGGCACCACCTGTCCCAAGACTAATGCCAGACTTGGGTGCCATGATGGAACGTTCCTGCATCCGACGTTACAGATTCACTCAACAGATGATTGAGGACCTGACAAACAGGCTGGCACCACACCTCCAACCGCAACACAGGTATCCTACTGCGCTGACCCCAAGATGAAGGTGATGGCAGCCTTACATTTTTTTGCAACAGGTACGTTTCAATTGACCATAGGTGATGTGGGTGGGATGTCCCAGACTATGTTCAGCCGTGTCCTGCATGATGTTTTAGCAGCCATGTTGGAGCACCTTGATGAATTCATCAAATTTCCAACTCCAGAGGGGTTGAAGGATGTCAAGGGGGATTTCTATGCCCTGGGTGGGATGCTCCATGTAATTGGGTCTATTGATGGTACACATGTGGCTTTTGTACCACCACAGGCACAGGAACACGCCTATCACAACCGCAAACATTACCACTTGATAAATGCCCTTGTGGTGTGTCTTGCTAACATGCTGATTTCACATGTCTGTGCACGTTTTCCAGGATCAGCACACGATGCCTACATCATGAGGCGTAGAAGGGTGCCAAAAATGATGCTGCGGCTGCACAACGAACGAGCATGTCTTGTTGGTGGGTATAGTCTTTTTGTCCTATGTGTTGCGGTATCTTTGTCTCTTACGGCATCTCGTGACCAACTTATTTACATGGTGTTTCCATGTAGGGGACTCTGGCTATCCCAACATGCCATGGCTGCTGACACCTCTCCGCAACCCAAGAACAGCTGCAGATCACCGGTACAACGATGCACACGGCCAGACCAGGCGAGTGATTGAGAGGACGTTTGGTCTCCTGAAGAGCCGATTCCGGTGCCTGGACAAGACAGGCGGGTCCCTCCCTTATGACCCGGAGAAGGTCTGCAAAATCTTCATTGTGTGCTGCATGCTGCATAACATGGCAGTTGAGAAGGCAGTGCTACTCATCCTTGATCCTGATGAGCAGCAACATCCACCCGTGGAGGATCCAGGGCTTGGTCACGAGGCAAGTGATGAGGAGGAGGAGGAGGAGGATGAAATCCGGAGTCAGCTCATACACAACTTCTTCTCATAATGGTGAGTCACTGGCTATGAGTGTGCAAGCTTGTAGCGTTGAGTGGCATGTGTTGCAATGTGTGTGTCCAGCTGACTGAATGTACAGTGACTTGGATGTGTGTTCTGATGTGTCACTCGAGTGATGATGTCATGCAACACAGTTTTGCAGAGAGACTTGATTGGCAATTTACATGTGTCCAACATTGTTGCTGTTTTGTACACTTCCATGTGTGCGTTGAGAATCTTTTTTTGGTGACTTCTCGTGTGTCTGTCATTCCCAGGTATTTGGCACATGTTGTCTGGTTGTGTCATCGTTGTCCTCCTGCTATTCCTCGTGTGGATTGCAACGTGTGCTGAATCAGCGTTCCATGCACAGACATGTGGAAATGTCAGTTTGGGTAAGTATTGCAGCAAGGATTTTTTGTGGTGATACAGGTTGTGAATGTGTGGTGACTGCTTCTGTGCATGTTTTGGTACCATGCATACATGTCTTCTCACCATGGAGCATATGACATGTAGCATCACTCCCATGACATGATAGTCAGCCTTCTTGACTGTCATCTGTAGTGGAATATGGCGTCTGATGAAGGCTTCAAAGTGTGTGTACCTTGGCTCTGAAACATTGCAGAGGCTACAGGTGGAAATAGTGGGGGACATCACAACAACATTCTCTATGGGGAATTGCAGCCTCTCAGTGTGCAGCAGGATGTGTTCTGCTCATCCCCTTACCTTGTGTGCCAGTTCATTGGGATTGACATCATCCGTTTTGTGAAGGGGGGGTCCAGCGTATGTCCCACATGTTCTGTCAACTGACCTGTGAGTCTGTTAATATGGAGGTATATCCCTTTGTGTGTGTATGTGGAATAAAGGTGTTCAGCACAATCCAAAGTGACTCATCTCAGTCACTGCAGATCTCTTACCAGTTTGCATGCGTCATCTATGGCAGAATTGACAAAGATCGAGTATATGAGTGTATGTGTACTTTGGCAACATGCATGCAGTGCTTCATGGCTAATGATCTCTATTGTGCATGATGTGCCTGGTTGTGTATGTATTTGTGCAGGTTGCTGCCTGCAATGGGACGTGAATGCCTGCTGATGGTGTGTCTCTTTTGCGCATCTCCGCATTTTGTTGCCTGACACAGTGGCTGTCATTTATGGTGATTGATCATACACTTTCTGGGAGTGACCCATGAGTGAGCTGATACTCCTTCCTTGACATACACCTGTTGCACTGTGCCTTGCAGACCTCCTTGTCTTTGTGTGTTGATTTTTGCATGATTTCTAACCCCTTCCGCCTGCTGCTGCCTCACCTGCGGCCCCGCCACTCCGAGTGCCCTGATTCTGCAACCCCCACGCCTCAGAAATGCTCAGCCCTTCCCCCTCCACCCATTTGTAATGCAGCCAGCAGCTTTTCTGTGCCACTGTAGCCCCAGCGCCGTGCAAAAGGCCGGACCGTCTGCGCCTGCAACATGCACAGTGCACGACCCTCTAGTCTTTGCATGACCTGCATACGGTTCTGCAACGTCATGAGGCGATCCGCTTGAAGCTCAGCTGTCAAGTTACCAAGGGCACCGGCCGTTACATTAACAGTGGATTCAACTACACGAGTCAGTTGTCTCAGGTTCCGACTATTGACCATTGGTCCCCAAAACGGCAGGAAACCCAGGTAAAAGTCTCCCGCTTCCTGACCGGCAGTATCTTCCTTACTAACAACGCCTCTCACAACTCTGGTCTTGTGATAATCAGAGGCAGCAGTAAATGTTGGCGGTAGCAAATTTGCAACATAACACGTGCCCGAGAAATCAGGGGGCAACCATGTATATGCTCGATTACTACAGACAAAGTATGTACCCTTGGCAGCTAAAAACGCAGGGGAAAACTGTGATGGAAAAGTGTACGTCTCAGTACAGTTACTCTTCCCTAGTTGAGCTCTTGGATTTGACCATTGCCTTGTAAACAAAGGCGACCCATGTGTGGTACAACCCAAATTGGAGATGAACTTTTGCGCTGTTTTTCGCATAACTGATGCTATACCCAGTCGCGTTCCAACCTACATAAGCTCGCAACTCATCCTTGGGAATAGATGTATATGCATCGATATCTCTACTCATATCTGCAACTCCTCTCATCAAGGCTTTATTGTTCGAGTTAAGTCTAGTGGAACACGGTGGTCGCTGGGAGTAGGTTTCAAGCGCAAAAAGAAACATGGTCTGGAATGCCCATGATGAACCATTATAGCTAAACGGCAGTACTAGATATGGGATACCCTTATTAATGGTGTGTGGCATCAAACCACACACCCAGCAGTTTGTTGTATTCATAACTCGTTGGTGCTGGTGTAGGAGTTGAATGAACGAATTGTTTGCAAATTCAGCACGTCTAGCTTGTTCGTGTTCTGGCAGAGGGTCAAAAGAGTGCGGAAAAACAGTAGGAAGAGGTGTGGGCTGTACAGTGGGTGCAAATGACACTTGGAAGGACAATAGTACACAACCTACAGAAAACATCATTATGCTAGATAGCAAAAACAGACATAATACTACAAAACATTTGCTATTCATTATTTTACATATTCTGCTCTTGAAATTTATTTCCTCGGTGGGCCTCTCCATCCTGAAAAACTCCATCCTCTAATCGTGCTGCTCGCGGCGGATGAGTATCTTCTGCTAAGGAGTACACCTGTCAGTTCAAGGAACGCCCTAGACCAACCAGAACCGTAGACCTAACGTCTTCGGCTTGTACCCCAAAGCCTTGGCACTGCGACCCTGCAGCTGAACCCGGATGGTGGTTCGAAAAACAAAAAGTCAAAAAGTTTTTCAGATGAGAGAGCTGAATTTTTATTTGTCCATTGTTCTTGGCCTCAAATTATAGCGACTTCTGCCAGGTACTGTCTGGTCCTGAAACAAAAGTTCAGGCTCTGTGGTGTCCAATCGGATTGATGGCGATGTAGCTTCTTGCTCTGTATTCGTTCCCTTTACACGTGCATCGCTAAAAGGCACAAAACGAGGCACAGTGTCAGCCTCGGAGTCAGCGATCCCCTCCTGGACCCACCGATCATACGGTAGGGGCAAAGAGATCCTCTTGCAATGTATGCCGTGTATCCAATTCTTTTTCCCTTTCACTCGAACCGCTGATCTTGTTGATAACAGGACTAGGTGGGGGCCGATCCAACGGGGCTCATAATTTTTCGTACGTTGAAAATTCTTAATTAGCACCCACGTTGCAGGATTAATAGGGTGTCCTGGAGCTTCAGAGGCCTGGGGCAGAGTATCGTGAACCTGTTGGTGTAAGACACGCAATTTAGCCGTCACTTCATACAGATAATCAAGCAGTACTGGATGTTCGATTTCACTGAATTTCGTCGGCCTTGGCACTCCCCATACATTGGCCGGACGGCCAAACACAATTTCATACGGACTAAGTCCCACTCGTAAATGCACAGTCATTCTTGTTGATAGGAGTGCTAAGGGCAGAGCGTCAGGCCATTTAAGACCGGAGCTCGCCTGAATTTTGGCCAACTTAAGTTTCAAAGTACCATTGTAGCACTCTACTAATCCAGCTGATTGGGGGTGATTTGCAGCGTGGAACTTCTGCTTAATGCCTAGTCCCTCACACACATCCTTCATCACTCGACCTACAAATTCACTCCCGTTATCACTCAATGCCATTCTCGGCATTCCGAACCTAGGGAAAAATTATTTGACAAGGGCTTTAGCTGTGGATAAGGCCGTATTGTCTTTTAGGGGATATGCTTCTATCCATCTTGAAAAAGCGCAAACAACAACCAGTACATATTTCAAATTGTTGCATCTTTCCATGTGGATGAAGTCTAGTTGCAGAACTTCAAATGGATACGATGGAGGCGCAAAATGACCAGGTGGAGTTGGGGTTCCCCTACCAGGATTGTATTTCAGACATACCATGCAATTTTTGACCACATTCTCCGCACACTTAGGGATTCCAGCATTCTGCCATACTGGAGCCAACAACTTACAAATCCCTTGCACACTGATATGTGCCATTCCATGCGCCATCGTAACCACTGGAAGCACATATGCATCAGGTAACAACCATCACCGGTGTTCTGACAAATCAATCCAACAACCGTTTTCATCTAATTTACCCTTACTCTCTTTCCACATCCTCAATTCTTTCTCTGTGGCTTCAGCTTGAAGGGACTTCACACTCTCTATCGTGTCTTCACACATTCCAACATCACCAACCCATCTTGCAGGGCCTGCAACATACATTCGAGTTGTCACATCTTTTGCTGTTTCTTTCGCGGTTTCGTCAGCAAATGCATTACCACGCCCAACATCATCGGTAACCTTCTTGTGTGCGCTGCATTTCACAATCGCGACTTGTAACGGCAAGGTCAGTGACTCAAGGAGATCATTCACTAACTGACCATTCTGAATCTTAGCTCCATGCGAGGTCAGGAAACCACGTTCTTTCCACAAACGCCCAAAACTATGGGCCACACCAAAAGCATACTGACTGTCAGTATATATGTTCACTTTCATTCCTTTCGACAACACGCATGCTCTTGTAAGTGCAATTAATTCTGCTGCTTGGGCTGAATTATGTGGTATGCGTACAGTTTCAACAATCGTGTGCAGAGTCGTGACAGCATATGCAGCAGTCGTATCACCATTCGGAAGCTTGAAGCATGAACCATCCACCCATAAGGTACCATCACATTCAACCAGGGGAGTATCTTTAAGATCGACTCTCCCTTTTGTTTCTTCTTCTGTTCTGAACAGACAATCATGCTGTTCAACCTCATCTGTGTCTGCTGAAATTGGCACTAATGTGGCTGGATTCAGCGTGTTGCACCTTTTTATGTGCACATGGTTTGCTAACAGTGTCAATTCATACCCTGACAATCGAGCATAAGTTAAATGCTGTGTCTTGGTCCTGTTTAACAATGTGTCCACCGCATGGGGAACCATTACAATCAATGTATTATTCATCACTAGTCCAGCAGACTGTCGAATAGACGCAGCTGCTGCTGCTGTGGCTCTTAAATAACTTGGCAATGGCCTCGCTACAGGGTCCAAAGTCGACGAAAAATACGCGCATGGACGCGGTCTGTCTCCAAAAGGCTGTGTTAGCACTGACAATGCGCAACCGTCCTTTTCATAAACATACAAGGTAAAAGGCTTACTATAGTCGGGGGTACCCAACACAGGAGCTGAACATAATGCCTTGCGTAATTCCCAAAAGCTTTTCTGACAGTCTTCAGACCATGGGACAAGGTTCGGTATATCTTTATATGTTAATGCTAGCAATGGTTTTGCCAGTAAAGAAAAACTCGGGATCCAGTGCCTACAGTATGAAGTAATGCCCAAGAAAGCACGCACTTCTCTCTTTGTCCTTGGCACGCTTAACTGTGCAATGGCTTGGATTCTTTCTGGGGTCAGCTTCCTTCCCTCCTTCGATAAGAGATGACCTAAATAGGTCACTTCTTGTCGACAATATTGCAGTTTAGAGAGAAACACTTTGTGATGAAAGGCAGACAAATGACGCAACAATGATGATGTAGCTCCTTTACAAATCTCCTCAGTATCCGCGGCGATTAGTAAATCGTCAACATACTGGATAAGGGTAGCACCTTTAGGTAAAACAAGGGCATCAATCTGCGCTTTTAAAGCCTGACTGTATATTGATGGACTTTCACAGTAGCCCCGTGGAGCACGTTTAAAACGGAAGCTTCGACCTCCTAAACAAAAGCCAAAAATATCCCTGCTCTCCTCTGCAATCGGAATGCTAAAGAAAGCATTCTTTAAATCAATCACTGAGAACCAAGCAGCGGAAGCTGGGATCATAGTCAACAAGGCAGTTATATCAGGAACCACTGGAAACTGTGGCACAACTACCTTATTGACCTCTCTAAGATCGATCACAAATCTGTAAACAAGTGGCTGAGAAGGGTCAGTACGTTTTAAAACAGGCAGAACCGGACTATTGCAAATGTTGCCTCTTGTCTCTTCAATCACATCATTCTTAATTAAATCATAGATAATTGCTAACAACGCTTTTTCACCTTCCTTAGAGATCTTGTACTGGGGAATGCGGGGCAATTTAACATTGGCTTTCAAAGTGACAACATACGGGGGTATTTCCAAAAGGCCCACATCATTAGGGCCAGTGGCCCAAAGGGCATCAGGAAGAGACGACAATTCAGCTGGTAGATTATTCTTTGACAAATACATGGGAGAAATCACTTCCTTACCCAGCGTAAGTTGTACTCCCGAGGGGGAACAATATAATGTCGCATGTAATCTCTTTAACAGATCCAATCCTAACAGGTTTTCATTACATCTTGTCGTTAGGATGAGGGGGGCTTTCAGCTCACAAGGTCCAACAGAAAGGGCCATAGGACTTGAGATCGGGTTCCTAACCGGGGCGCCAGAAAAACCTACGGAAACATTCATTTCGCCAGACAAAGGCGCGCCAGGGAGTTTTGAGCGCATAATAGAACTCTTTGCAGCACCAGTGTCCAGCAGAAAGGGCTCTGTTACACCCGCTGTAGTCACCTTAACATACGGTCCGCTCTGATCCACTGGCACTGAAACAACTCCCTCTCTCTGTCTATGGCTGTCCTAGTAATCATTACCTTCCGTATTATCATCTTCCACATAATAGTCATTATTATAGTACTGCGCTGTCTTGCCAGTTGCATTGGCTTGCTGATCAAAACTATTCATCGTATTTTGAGGCGGAAGAGAACGCGCGTTCTGGGGAACATTTCCACGCCCTCTACCTCTTGGGGCTTGCTGGCCACCTCTACCTCTTGCGCCGTAAGCAATATTCGTGCACTGCAACAATCTAAGGCAATTATTTTTAAAATGACCTTCCTCCTTGCAATATGAACACTGATTGGGACCTACAGGGACACGTAGTTGATAATACCCATACATTTGCTCATTATTCTGAAATTGTTGGGGTTGCTGATAGATACCCTGGGGTTGCCTATAATTATTCTGACCTCCACGTGGCGGATAAGCCTGCTGTAAAAGAACCTTTGTTTTCAACTCTTTCGTTTTCTTATCTGTTCTATCCTTCTCATCTTTATCCCTATTTTCGTAATACTGTGCAGTAGCCAGTATTTGCGCTGAAGAGGAGACGGCCTAAGAACTCTCCGAATCTTTTAATTTTTTACACAACTCCGGAAGCAAATTATGCACAAATTTATCAACAAATAACCGTTGGCCACCTTCTGTTCTCATGTCCTGACCACTGTGGTCAATAAATGTTTCTTCAAACCTGGTGAAGAAATCGGACACTGTTTCATCTTTCTTCTGTTTGCATGCGGATAATTTATCCCAATTTACACGTATAGCGGGCATTAAAGTTTTCGTATAGGTAATTATTCTACCAGGGAGTTCTGCTACCGCGGGCTCAGGCTTGGCACCACCAACCTGTCTATTGTCTGCATTAATGATATTAGCCCATGTGTCACCTAGTTCTGCAGCATGATCTGCATTACGAATCAATCCCCATAAAGGCTGTGGAACAACATTTCTGAACAACATATCTATGTCACCCAAGTTCATGACACACGATTCTGCAGTCTGTGATAACTCCTTATAATATCCTGCAGGGTTCTTACGGAGGTCAGGTAGAGTCTGCTTAAGCGCTAAAACTTCAGATCGTTTCCAGGGAACATGTACCCAAACACGCTGAAAATGTGGCAGAACAGGTGGATTAGCCTGTGCATCACCAGGTCTCCAGACTGGAGGAACCTCACGCATCGGGTATTGTCGCGCTTTTACCTGTTTCCCTTCAGGGAATTCCTGTTCAAACAACGGCTGCCGACAATCTCCATTCCTGAAAGACAGCAGTGTCGCCACTGCTTTCTCAACATCAGAACCCACAATCGTACCTTTTCCAAATTCAAATCGCACTTGACACAACTCTTGCGGACTGGAGTCTAAATCATTATCTTCCAATTCCTCACATAGGATTTCACACATTTTCTCAAAAACGTATCTCTGTTGTGGTGCTTCCCACTGATGAAAAACATTAACAACAGATTCCACATCATATCTAGAAGGATAAACAATCCATCTACGTGCCATGCGGTCCAGTTCTTCTTTCTCTCTAGAACCAGGTATTTGACTACGTAACTGCTTACGTTGTGGACCAGGGGTCGTAGTAGACGACCCAAAGAGGGGTGATATAAGACTAGTGCCTGCTCTAGCTATTCGTTGTCGTGCAGAAGGAGAAGTTGAGGCAAGAACTGGAGGAAAAACAGAGGGAAGAAAAACGGGTGTAGATACAGATACAGGAGTAGTAACAGGTAGGGCACCAAGGGAGGCAGCTGATCTGCTAGGTAAAGTCGCAGGGAGCACAGAAGTGGTAGGTAGCAAAATCGGCGCCCCTTGGGAAGGCTGTGCTACCGGGACAGGAGCCGGCTGAGGAGGAGCTGGCGGCTGCGGGAAAGCTTGCGGTGCATTAGCTGGAGGCTGTACATTTACGGGTTGCGGAGGCGCGGTAGCATTTTGCGCATACGGGGGTGGCGAACTTAGCAAATGTGACATTAGGGGGTCTTTCTCTTTTTCTTTCGACTCATCTTGTTGAAGGGGTGGCAAAACTGGGTAACATTTATCAATGACTAGTTTGCGTTGCCTGTGCAACTGCTCATTCATTTGGTCCTCTTCATTATCCTTAAACTGCAAAGCTGCTGGCATTATCGACATACCTCTCTCTCTTTTATTCTTCTTTGCTAATTTAATTTCTTTTTGTTTGGCTTCCTTTCGCCATAGGCGGAAAGAATCAAACATCGCCGGCCGGGCTTTCTTCTTAAACAATTTAACTTCTAAATTATCTAGAATCTCTGTGTCGAAACTACCATTTTGGGGCCATTTTAAAATACCATCCTTCCTGGTGTATCGGATCCATACTTCATTATACATAATGGGGCCCACGCCATGTTTCACATAAAGCTCATAAGTTGGAGTTCCAATTGGAGGAACCGGACACGAATCCTCTAATCGGGAATCCCTTTTACAACCAAAACAAAACAAATTTCCAAATATACTAGAACCAGGCATCTTCGCTCACTAGTCTAGTTTCAAACTTCAAAGGATTATCGAATACGATAGTCTCGTGAATACACGAGTCCTCTGGCTTTGGCACTTGCAAGACCCAAATCAAAGCGATCCCGAAGGATACCAAAATCCCGAAGGATACCAAACAAACTGAGAGACGCTCCACTTATACTTAACTGAGGTATCGATGACTTCACCAGAAGACTCTCTCAATTGTTTCGCTCTACCAAATCGTCAAGGGTCCAAAACAGGGCGATTAATCAGGGCAGCAGTCCTTCGTAGCCGTCGGGACGCGGAGAACCTCGCAGAAAAGACTTTCGGACCACGTCGACATGCAGGGGTCGATGAAGTGGCGGCCTTCCTCCAGAATTTCCACACGAAGCCCCTCACGAACCTCTGGCTTGGACCGGTACCACTGAAATCGCCCCGAGTTGGACGCCAACTGAAGTACTGGGTTTTTAGAACCCAGCGGTGCAGGGGAACACACCCTAAGACTTCGGATTCTTCCTGTTTCAGACCCACAGAAACACAGAGTCTTCTAGTTGAAATCAAAGATCGTATTTATTGGCTTTAGACCAATCAAAGGTATCCGAGAAGTACAACACGATGTATGTTCTCAGGAGACTGCTCCCGAACCAAAAAACAGTCTTATATACAGAATATTACGCTTCTGGGCAACACCGCCCCTATTTTACAAGTGGTCATTCACATATTTTCGTTTCAAAGGAACAGCAGAGCCATAATGATAATCCCACATTTCAGTTCATTAAGCATGCAGTCATTGTACCCAGCAAGGCTCAGAACCCTCATCAGATAACAGCGGACCCCAATAAAACTGGGCACCTCCTGCTCGTAAAACAAGCCATAAAGTAGGAAACAGAGTCAGGTGTGAAAATAGCTTAGTCAGAGATCGTGTGCGAACAGGGGCTTTATGATGGGCCGAGCCCTGATGCTAATCACATTAGGCTGCGAGGAAAGGAACCGGCCGGACAGGATTGACCTCGGGCAGCGGAGTCAGTTTGCACAGGTCAGAGAGAAGTCACAGAAGGTGTACATGTCTTTCAGGCCTAGGCAGGGCCTTAGTGCGCAGCCTATGTGAGGGCAACCACAAAATGGCTACTATTCTAAAATGGAACCCAAAGGGTTCAATATGTGGTATCGTATGCACGGTGAATTGAAGTGAAACATGACGAAAACACTCATACAAACCGCGTTACTCATTTGCGGTTCGTTGGTACCAAAATTGGCATGGTGGGACCATGCCACCTACACGGTTCCGAATTTTACAGTACCACAGACCCACATCACACAACAGGCTCATGCTGCAACCACTCTCCAAGCAATGTCCTCGTGACAATCATCCTCCTGCCATGAGGCAACCCCTAAGCACACACATGACACCTTCGCATGCTGAGTGTGCTACTCCAACTGCCTACACAGTGTTGCCCAGCCTCCCAGACCCTGTCATTCCAACCAGGTCATGTGCCTCCTACTCCACACCCGCTCCATCCACCAGCACGCCATTGGTCTCTGTTACCTCCTCAACACTACAGTCCCACACATCACCTTCATGACAGTAACCTGGACAAAAGCATCCTCAGCACATGACGTCTTCATTGCCATCTCAGACGGATACAAGATCACCCGCAGGGACGCCAACACCACTCCCGGGGGCTGAATAGGTAATTATTGACAAGTACACCCTCAGAGTCACAAGTCCGGGTACGCAGCAACTCCCTAGAAACCCTCGGAGTAACACTCATCTACAGATCTGCAGGCCTACATCCACAATTCCGCTAAGCCATCAACACGTACATCTGCACGCAGGCCCTCAACTCCACAGGCTACATGTGGCTGGGGGCCAGTAACTTCTTGCTGGAGGGGACACACACCACCATCCATCATTGGTCCATCAACATTTGACTCCACGTCTCCAACAAGCAACACAGTGCCACTCACCCCGCTACCGATCCATCAAAGATGGCAGATGTAAGTCGCCACAGACAAGCTGTGTGGGACACTCAAAACAACACCACCGCCACACCCTGTAAACTCACACACTGGATCAGCAACTGATCCATCAATCTTGCCACATTGACAGACTTTCCTGTAAAGCATAACAACAGTTAAGGCACCTGGGACAAGGCAGACCTACTGGACTCCTACAGACCTAGCCGGACTCTTGTGCGAACCTTGCAACACAAAGAGCCATCATTTTCCTTACAGCCCTGGAAAACACCACACACAGCCATCACCATATCATCAGCAAGGCCAAGTGGAGATCCTTCAGATAGTGCCGAGACACCCAAACACACGACATCAAGGAGCTCTTCAGCATTGTGAGTGAACTGACAGCAGATCTCCATCCAAGACACCCCACCCTTGCAAGGCAGATCCCATCCCTTGCTACTTTGTACCACTGCAAGCTCATGGCCATGGCAACAGCCTTGGCACACAGAGGCAGACAGCACTATTTTCTGCTGGACAAACCCCCCTCAGGTCATGGACTCCCGTCAGCAGCAAGTACACAACCGGGATCATGTGCACCATCCACTCTGGCTCTCCATCAGGCCCCTTCCCACACAACATCTCAACCACATCATTCGCCATCCTTGAAGCCCACGTCCTGCGCATCATGAATGTCTCCTTTGAGTTAGCCACATTCCATGGCTGCAGGAGGCATGCAGAGCCCCAGGCCCTTCTTAAACAACGTACGGCAGTACCGCAGGTTCTCCTGGTACATCAGCCTACTTCCCTACCCAGCAAATGTCACCAGGAAGACACTCAACTAGCCAACTGTCCAATTTCCTACATGCAACCAGCTCCAGCCAACTGGCACCCGACCGTTTTACACAGTATTCACACCACTGCAACCGTCATCATTGCCAACACCAACGACTACTTTGCCCTGCTCACCAATGGTGAGCCCACCACCCTTGTCCTCTCAACGCCATTCTACACCATGTGCTACCACACTGTCAGCTCACACATCTCGAACAGTGGTATCCAGAGGAGGGCCCAGGATTCACTCAGGAAGTAGCTCACCAGCAAGGCCCAGGGAGTCTGCCTCCACCCTGCAACATGTAGTACACTGGGGCATCTGGCCCATGCCACAGGGCTCTTCTCTCAGCGTGACGATCTTCAATGTCTCCATGACCCCCCGCTCCACCATTATATGCACACACAACCTCATCATCATCTGATATGCCATTGACACCCAGCTGCTCCTCAAACTCACCAAAGAGCCAGCCATTGACAGCTCCAAACTTCAAGAAGGCATGAGATCCGTTGATGAATGGCTGAACATCAGCCATCTGAGGCAGGACTTGGATGGGACAGAGGTCATCATCTGAGGATTGTCCCCTTACGGCTGGGTCAACTCCTTGCGTCCCACTGGTCTGTGCACCGCACCAGCACCCAGTGGCCACGCAGGCAAGCCGGTGTTCATCATGGACCCATCGCTCACAATTAACATGCAACTCACCAGCATCTGTACCTCATGCTGCAACACCCTCCTGTAGGAGAGTGGCATCGACTGCATAGTTGCCCCCAACTTTTTGCTGATGTTTTGACTGTTTTATGACACTAGCCAGGCTGTGGCCCTGCTATGCAGGACCCCAGCCTATCTGCTTCTTCTCTAAACTGATGTGAGTACCCTAGGTACCTTCCAATTGGATACTGAGGACACCCTACCAGACCCTTTTAGATGGTACCCTAGGTACCCAGGGCATGGGTCCCTCAGAGGCCTACCAGGGGCTGCAGCACTTATTGTGCCACCCCCGTGTGAGAAGTTGGCCTGGTATATGATGTTCACTGGTTAAAGTGACCACCTTGTACCATGCCAAGCAACCCTTATGGTGTGGTTGTAAGTCAACCTTTTCGGACTAGCTGCCCTAGTGGTAGTGTAGGCTAAGCAGTCTTTGAGGCTAAACTCGTGAAACGTGCTAAGCCAGCTGTTTTACCAAATGTAACCCCCTTTTATACCAATGAAAGGACACCACACAGATATATATTGAAAATATATATGTATTTATTTCTCAAAGTAACCCCTAGACTCTTTATGAGCACAGGAGCACAAATCGTTAAACAAGAATACGTTAGAATACACAGAAGTTGCACTTTATATGGATAGGCCCTGGTGGCCGCTCAAACCATATACTAAAATAGTGGTATAAGTACCACAAACAGAAAAGGGAAAAGGCCTAGGGCCTCTAGAATCGCTGGGCCTACAAGGAGCTAACTTCAATTAGTGACCAGGAGGTCCACGGGTGGCGTGTGCAGAGCAAATAGTCACACGCGAGCTCCCATAGGTTTTCAATGAGTGCGTAAAAGTTACAAAGTTACTGCAAAGAGGACCTTCTGGATGGACTATGAACTTAAGATTCGAAACACAGACACTAGAGATGATACTCTACACTTGGGCACTGGAGTGCCAGCTTTACCTCACCCACAGGAAGCGGGTGCATAGGTCTCGAAGTGCGTCGGGTTTCTTCTATCTGTTCAATGGAGCCAGTGGACAAAGATGCTGCAGGCGATCGGTCCGGAAGAGATGCGGTGGATCCAAGGGTGGATCGGAGTTGTAGAAGACCTGTAAGCAGAGGGGACAGTGTTCACAGTCACTAGCCAGTGACCAGCGTGGCACCAGGTGGGTACCAGGCGATGTCGGGTGCAAACAGGAAGGAAGGTGTAGCTTGTCTCTGCAGCCACGTGGTCCCTGAAGGTCGACGACGTCCAGGAGTCGGTTCACGAGCTGTCCCACGCAGGCTCTCACTGTCGGCGGTGTCGGCGACTTGATCGAAGCAACCAATCCTTGGCAAAAGCAATTATTGTGGAAAACGAAATAAGCTGATGGTTCTGACCAGCAAGGTCAGAGGGACTGCTCCTTTGGAGGGGAGCAAGGGCCAGTCTGGACAACTAGACCAGCGGTGTAGTTCTTGAAGTTCGTCGCCAAGATGGCCACTAGCCAGCGGGCCAGCAACCGGTTAGGCGCGTCGAGTGGCAAAATGCAGAAGGGCCCCACACAGATCGTGGAGATGCTGGAGGGCTCACCTTTGGTGCAGATGCTGCTCGGGTGTTGGGCTTCTCAGATCCCAAAGCACAACTTGGAGGGAGCCTCGGTTGTTGCGCTTGCAGCTTGTCGTGGTCTGTTCAAGATGGCTGGCTCCACGTGTCTCGGTGCCTCCACGGGTCTCATCTTTTCAGGGACTGTGGATCGGGCGGTGAGAGGTCTGGAGGTCCAGGTCTTGTCAGTCTCTGGGCTCGGGCTCCGGCGGGAGGCGGCGGCAAAGCAGACGTTGATTCGCTGGATGGTGCTTGCGTTAGCAAGGTGGTCACTCCCTGACCACAGGGGAGATTGGCTTCAGTCCTCTGTGCGGCAGAGCTTCGAAGTTCCCGTCTTCTTCTTGTAGTTAAGTTGATTCCAGGATGTCTGAAGTCTTAGGACACAGCTCCTACCTTTAAGCGGATTCCAGGGGCCGGACTACCTGCTAGGTCCCTCCCTAAGGGTGGGACCAGGAAGGGGGGTGGTTACACCCCCAATCCTTTGTCCAGCTCGCCCCAGGCCCGGGACTGGTGTGCCCCAGGACCGGATTGAACTGGCATATGCACCGAGGCTCCTTGTGAGCCTCAGGCATGTCTGGTTTCTTTCAAGCCCTACCTGACCAATACACAAAATCCTGTCTGGGGTGGTGCACGCACCTCCCCTGGCAGGAAACCCTTTGTCCACACCTCCCAAGCTGGAAGGACTCCCAGCAGCAGGAGGGCAGACTTGTGTCTGAGGTGGCAGCATCCATTTTGTGGAGCTGAGGCTATGTCTGATTTTACCCGGGTTTCAGGTACTGTACATGTCGTGTCCCTCTAGAAGGGTGGAATGCTAACCCCGTCGCCAGAATTGGCGAGAGGTTAGTATTCCAATTCGTATGACACCTTACTCGACATGTTTTGATAAAGCCAAACCAAAGTTAGTATTTAACCGCGAGGTTCATAATGCACTTAAGAGTATATGGTATGACGATATCTGGAAACAGTAGAAGGAAGTTGTTCCGACCACTGCAGACAGGCTCAGCTCATGCCAGAGCACCATCTCACATGGAACCAAGCACTCTGCCTTCAGGATTGTTAAGGCCTGCCATAGGAGTGACTTATAGGTTAACATGTGTCCCATTTAAGGTTAGGTATAGGTATACTACACCTAAGTAAGAGGTGGTTACACCAACTTACCCCAGCTGAGTGATCAGCCAGTTGTGTCAAATTTGTTAGGCCAAGCCTGGGGTGGCATAATACATGCTTCAGCCCCTGGCAGGCCTTAGATACACCAATGCCCTGGGTACCTAGTGTACACTGGTACAGGGGCTCACAGGGTGATCCACTTCCAATTGGTTATGCACCTAGGGTGCATAGTGTAAATTTAGTAGAGAGAACAGCAGGCTGGGGGTCTGATTGGCAGGCCCACAGCCTCAATATGTCAAAAACCAGTGAAGCAAAAAGCAAAAATTTGGGGTGACCATAGGATAGCAGACCCTACTCTCCTACACAACCCCCCCCCCAAACGCAGGGACATTAAACTAGCCTTGACCAGTCTCGTCTTCATGTCCTAAGTGGAAGTACCTGGAGAGACCATCTGCATTCCCATGGTCAGTACCTGGCCGGTGCTCCACTGTAAAGTCCATCCCCTGTAGGGAAATGGACCATCTAAGCAGTTTGGGGTTTTCACCCTTCATCTGATTTAGCCACAAGAGGGGCTTATGGTCGGTCTGAATCTTGAAGTGAGTGCCAAACAAGTATGGCCTCAGCTTCTTCAGGGCCCACACCACAGCAAAGGCCTCCCTCTCAATAGCTGACCAATTCTTCTCTCTGGGGGTCAACCTTCTGCTAATAAAAGCAATGGGTTGGTCTTGACCATCTACATTAAGTTGTGACAGCACAGCTCCCACACCCAACTCAGAAGCATCTGTTTGGACAATAAACTCTTTGGAGTAGTCAGGACTTTTCAGGATAGGTGCAGAGCACATGGCCTCCTTCAGGTCATCAAATGCCTTTTGACAGCTTACTGTCCACTGAACCTTTTTGGGCATCTTCTTGGATGTCAGATCATTAAGAGGAGTCACAATGGACCCATAGTTCTTAACAAACTTCCTGTAGTACCCAGTCAAGCCCAAGAAAGCTCGAACTTGAGTCTGGGTGGTTGGAGGGGACCAGTCCTTGATGGATTGTATCTTACTCTCCAGTGGTTGAACTTGGCCTCCACCTACAAGGTGGCCCAAATACACAACCTTACTCTGCCCTATCTGGCACTTAGTAGCCTTGATAGTGAGGCCTGCCCTTTGCAGAGCCTCAAGAGCCTTCTTCAGGTGGATCAGGTGATCCTCCCAGGTGGAGCTAAAGACAGCAATGTCATCAAGATATGCTGCACAAAAGTCATCCAACCCAGTAAGGACTTGGTTCACCAGCCTTTGGAAGGTGGCAGGTGCATTCTTCAGACCAAACGGCATCACCACAAATTGGTAGTGCCCACCTGGGGTTGAGAATGCTGTTTTGGCCTTAGACTCCTCAGCTAATCTGATTTGCCAATAGCCAGCTGTCAAGTCAAATGTGCTCAAAAACTTAGCAGAAGCCAGTTTATCTATGAGCTCATCTGCCCTTGGAATAGGATGTGCATCTGTCCTAGTGACAGCATTGAGTCCTCTGTAATCCACACAGAACCTCATCTCTCTCTTGCCATCTTTGGTGTGAGGTTTGGGGACCAGAACCACTGGGCTAGCCCAGGGGCTCTCTGAGGGTTCAATGACACCCAATTCCAGCATTTTGTGTACCTCAGCCTTTATACAGTCCCTGACGTGGTCAGGTTGTCTGTAAAGCTTGTTCTTTACAGGCAGACTGTCACCAGTGTCCACCACATGGGTACACCAGTCAGTTTGGCTAGGTATTAGGGAAAACAGATGTTGAAATGATTGTAGAACTTGTCTACATTCAGTCTGCTGATGGGCAGTGAGGTTGCCTCCAAGGGTCACTCCTTCAACTGAGCCATCTTCAGGGTTCTGAGACAACAGGTCTGGGAGAGGGTCACTCTCTTCCTCCTGTCCCTCATCTGTAGCCATGAGCAAGCCCATGTCTGCCCTGTCAACATATGCTTTTAACCTGTTAACATGGAGTACCCTGTGGGGACTCCTGGGAGTTCCTAGGTCCACCAAGTAGGTAACCTCTCCCTTCTTTTCCAGGATTGTATGGGGTCCAGACCATTTGTCTTGGAGTGCTGCTGGGGCCACTGGCTCCAACACCCATACCTTCTGTCCTGGCTGAAACTCAACCAAGACAGCCTTTTGGTCATGCCAAGCTTTCTGTAAGGCCTGGCTTGCCTCAAGGTTTTTGGATGCCTTCTCCATATACTCAGCCATCCTGGAGCGGAGACCAAGTACATAGTCCACTATGTCTTGTTTAGGCTTTTTGAGAGGTAACTCCCATCCTTCCTTCACTAAACACAGTGGGCCTCTCACAGGGTGCCCAAACCACAATTCAAAGGGGCTGTAGCCAACTCCTTTTTGGGGGACCTCTCTGTAAGCAAACAGAAGGCAGGGTAGAAGGATGTCCCATCTTCGCCTGAGCTTTTCAGGCAATCCTTTGATCATACCCTTTAGGGTCTTGTTGAATCTCTCAACAAGCCCATTGCATTGTGGGTGATAAGGGGTGGTGAACTTGTAGTTGACACCACACTCCTTCCACATAGCTGTCAAGTATCCTGACATGAAGTTGGTACCTCTGTCAGAAACTACCTCCTTAGGAAACCCCACTCTGGAGAATACTCCTAGCAGGGCCCTGGCCACAACAGGAGCTATACTGGTCCTAAGGGGAATTGCCTCTGAATACCTGGTGGCATGATCCACTACCACCAGTATAAATCTGTGCCCAGATGCAGTGGGAGGATCCATGGGACCCACTATATCTATTCCCACTCTTTCAAAGGGGACCCCCACCACAGGTAGTGGTATTAGGGGGGCCTTTGTTGTGCCACCTGATTTGCCACTGGCTTGGCAGGTCACACAGGAGCGACAAAACTCCTTTGTATCTTCATTCATATGAGGCCAGTGAAAGTGAGGGACAAGCCTGTCCCAAGTCTTATTCTGGCCTATGTGTCCTGCTAAAGGAATATCATGGGCCAAGGTAAAAAGGAAGCCCCTAAATTGCAGAGGTGTAACCAACCTCCTGGTTGCACCAGGCTTGGGGTCTCTAGCCTCTGAATAAAGGAGCCCATCATCCCAATACACTTTATGGGTACCTTGAGCATTCCCAGCAGCCTCAGCAGCAGCCAGCTGTCTGAGGGGTTCAAGAGAGGGACAGGATAACTGAGCCTGCCTCAAGTCACCCCTTGAAGGTCCCCCTGTCCCCAGAAACTCAACCTGATCAGGTTCAAGCTCTTCAGGGACAGTTCCTTCAGGGTTCTCTAGATCAGCTTCCTGGGAAGGTTGATCATCACTCTGAGGCAGGGGGGAAGGCACAGCCTTGACCCTCCTGTTCTTCTTCTTGGTAGGTGCTTGGTCCATTGTTCCAGGATCCAAGACCTGAGGTTCAGTAAGGCACTTTTTGGCCTGTGACCTGGTCACAGCAAGGACATGTGGTGATATACCTAACATCTCTGCATGTGTCCTGTACTCCAATTCAGACCATAGAGAACTCTCTAGGTCATTGCCCAACAAACATTCTACTGGGAGGTCTGCACTAACCACAACCCTTTTGAGGCCAGTTACCCCTCCCCATGAGAAGTTAACAACTGCCACACTATGTGAAGTAGTGGCATTGCTGGCATTGGTCACCAGGTAATTCTCACCTGGTATGTACTGTCCAGGGTCCACAAAGCCTGGTGTCACCATAGTGACACTGGCACATGTGTCCCTGTAGGCTTGAGCCACTTTTTCATTAATTAAAGGAGTCTGTCTGTACTTGCCCAGGTTACTGGGGCTCACAGTCAGGGACAAATCTATGTTCCCATCACAGATCAAGACTGCCTGTGTCAGGGTTCTGTCTAAGTCAGAATCTCCTTCAGTTCCCATAGTGATTCCCACTACACCCTTTGTCTGGGGACCAACACTGCTAACAGTAGTACTGGGAGCAGGTGCCTTAGGGGCAACAGTGTTGGGGGCTCCACCCTTTTTACAATCACTAGTCCAGTGAGTTGTATTCTTGCAAGAATTGCACCAGGGTTTCTTTTGACCTTCTTTCTTCTTCCCTTTAGGCTGGGACCCACCCTCTTTAGTACTAGTTTGGGGCCCTGTTAAAGACTTCTGGTCTTTAGATTTCTGATCTCCACCCTTTTGGTCTGTTTTCTTCTGATCACCCCCTTGGCCCTGGTTCTGGTTCTTTTGCTTAACCCTGGTTCTGACCCATTTGTCTGCCTTCTTTTCCAATTCTTGGGGAGAGGTCAGATCAGAGTCAACCAAGTGTTGATGCAGTTGCTGGTTTTGACAGTTATTTAAAATCTGTTCCCTCATCATCAAATTGTACAATCCTGTATAATCAGATACCTTACTTCCCAGCAACCAACCCTCCAAAGCCTTAGTGGCACATTCAATGTATTCAGGCCAGTCCTGAGTCTGTGTCTTTTGGGTGTCTCTGAACATTAACCTGTACTGTTCAGTGGTTAAGCCTAACCCATCAACTAGGACACTCTTCAGGACTCTGTAATTTCTGACATCCTCTTCTCTAGTAGTGAGGAGTCTATCTCTGCCTCTTCCTTCAAAGGAGAGCCAGAGGATTGCTGCCCACTGGTCTTCAGGAACCTGCTGCACTTTGCAGGCTCTCTCAAGAGCAGTCATCCATTTGTGGATGTCTTCCCCACTTTTGTAGGGGGGCACAACCTTAGACAGGTTCCTATTATCAAAGACCCTATCTTTGTCCTTAGGGACAATGCTGCCACCAGTGGGTATAGACCCACTCTCTTTATGCTGCCTAGCCTTGCTCAGTTTCTCTTCCATCAGAGCTACTTCTAGCTCCTGCTTCCTGATCCTCAGCTGGGCTTCTTGCATTCTGGCCTCATGCTCCCTCCTCTGAGGGGTGGTCATCCTTCTCCTGGAGTGACCTTGAGAGCCTCTAGAGGCATGAGAAGCATTAGATTCACCTGAGTGATTCCTTTGCCTCCCAAGCCCCTGGTTAAGTCCACTAGAGAGATCCAATGGGGTGATCCCATTGTCAGTCCCCAGTAGCCTTAAGTTAGCTGGGCCACGTATAACACTTGGCACTGGGCTAGTTCTCCCTTCATCCTCACTACCTCCTGTATCCCCATCACTTTCCTCCTCTGTAGTATGATTCTCATCTAAGGGATGACTATTGGAAAGGAGTACTTCAGTAGCATCTTCAGAAGGGGGGCCTCCTGTTCCTGTCCCTAAGGGGCCTAACTGGGAGGCTTTCCTGAGAGCTTTCTGATCTTCATCAGCCTGTAAAAGCTCTCTGAGTTCAGCCAAGTAGGATTCTTGGGCTGTTTAAGGCCCCTGATATTTGCCAACTGCCTGAGCTCATTTTGGTTTAGGGTAGCAAAGATGGATGGTGCCCTCTGGGGGTCACTCTCAACAGAGATGGGTACATTGGACCCCTCTGCCCCAGCCATTGCTCTTAAGTGTGGGTGGATGTGTTGCAATCTACCTACACTTGGGTTTGCCTACTAAACCTATCTAGTAGTTGTAGTCAGGGTGTGCTACTCCCTTTGCTCTACAACACTAAGTTCAGTAGAACTTAAGTATATCTAATCTTGTTTTATATGTACCTACAGGTACCTATGTGATCTTTCAATTGGCAACCAAGAGATTACAATGGTAAAACACAGCAAGCTCAAATCCAACCGCTGCTCACCAATGTGAGAAGTTGGCCTGGTATATGATGTTCACTGTTTAAAGTGACCACCTTGTACCATGCCAAGCAACCCTTATGGTGTGGTTGTAAGTCAACCTTTTCGGACTAGCTGCCCTAGTGGTAGCGTAGGCTAAGCAGTCTTTGAGGCTAAACTCGTGAAACGTGTTAAGCCAGCTGTTTTACCAAATGTAACCCCCTTTTATACCAATGAAAGGACACCACACAGATATATATTGAAAATATATATGTATTTATTTCTCAAAGTAACCCCTAGACTCTTTATGAGCACAGGAGCACAAATCGTTAAACAAGAATACGTTAGAATACACAGAAGTTGCACTTTATATGGATAGGCCCTGGTGGCCGCTCAAACCATATACTAAAATAGTGGTATAAGTACCACGAACAGAAAAGGGAAAAGGCCTAGGGCCTCTAGAATCGCTGGGCCTACAAGGAGCTAACTTCAGTTAGTGACCAGGAGGTCCACGGGTGGCGTGTGCAGAGCAAATAGTCACACGCAAGCTCCCATAGGTTTTCAATGGGTGCGTAAAAGTTACAAAGTTACTGCAAAGAGGACCTTCCGGATGGACTATGAACTTAAGATTCGAAACACAGACACTAGAGATGATACTCTACACTTGGGCACCGGAGTGCCAGCTTTACCTCACCCACAGGAAGCGGGTGCATAGGTCTCGAAGTGCGTCGGGTTTCTTCTATCTGTTCAATGGAGCCTGTGGACAAAGATGCTGCAGGCGATCGGTCCGGAAGAGATGCGGTGGATCCAAGGGTGGATCGGAGTTGTAGAAGACCTGTAAGCAGAGGGGACAGTGTTCACAGTCACTAGCCAGTGACCAGCGTGGCACCAGGTGGGTACCAGGCGATGTCGGGTGCAAACAGGAAGGAAGGTGTAACTTGTCTCTGCAGCCACGTGGTCCCTGAAGGTCGACGACGTCCAGGAGTCGGTTCACGAGCTGTCCCACGCAGGCTCTCGCTGTCGGCGGTGTCGGCGACTTGATCGAAGCAACCATGCCTTGGCAAAAGCAATTGTTGTGGAAAACGAAATAAGCTGATGGTTCTGACCAGCAAGGTCAGAGGGACTGCTCCTTTGGAGGGGAGCAAGGGCCAGTCTGGAGCAACCAGACCAGCGGTGTAGTTCTTGAAGTTCATCGCCAAGATGGCCACTAGCCAGCGGGCCAGCAACCGGTTAGGCGCGTCGAGTGGCAAAATGCAGAAGGGCCCCACACAGATCGCGGAGATGCTGGAGGGCTCACCTTTGGTGCAGATGCTGCTCGGGTAATGGGCTTCTCAGATCCCAAAGCACAACTTGGAGGGAGCCTCGGTTGTTGCGCTTGCAGCTTGTCGTGGTCTGTTCAAGATGGCTGGCTCCACGTGTCTCGGTGCCTCCACGGGTCTCCTCTTTTCAGGGACTGTGGATCGGGCGGTGAGAGGTCTGGAGGTCCAGGTCTTGTCAGTCTCTGGGCTCGGGCTCCGGCGGGAGGCGGCGGCAAAGCAGACGTTGATTCGCTGGATGGTGCTTGCGTTAGCAAGTTGGTCACTCCCTGACCACAGGGGAGATTGGCTTCAGTCCTCTGTGCGGCAGAGCGTCAAAGTTCCCGTCTTCTTCTTGTAGTTAAGTTGATTCCAGGATGTCTGAAGTCTTAGGACACAGCTCCTACCTTTAAGCGGATTCTAGGGGCCGGACTACCTGCTAGGTCCCTCCCTAAGGGTGGGACCAGGAAGGGGGGTGGTTACACCCCCAATCCTTTGTCCAGCTCGCCCCAGGCCCGGGACTGGTGTGCCCCAGGACCGGATTGAACTGGCATATGCACCAAGGCTCCTTGTGAGCCTCAGGCATGTCTGGTTTCTTTCAAGCCCTACCTGACCAATACACAAAATCCTGTCTGGGGTGGTGCACGCACCTCCCCTGGCAGGAAACCCTTTGTCCACTCCTCCCAAGCTGGAAGGACTCCCAGCAGCAGGAGGGCAGACTTGTGTCTGTGGTGGCAGCATCCATTTTGTGGAGCTGAGGCTATGTCTGATTTTACCCGGGTTTCAGGTACTGTACATGTCGTGTCCCTCTAGAAGGGTGGAATGCTAACCCCGTCGCCAGAATTGGCGAGGGGTTAGTATTCCAATTCGTATGACACCTTACTCGACATGTTTTGATAAAGCCAAACCAAAGTTAGCATTTAACCGCGAGGTTCATGATGCACTTAAGAGTATATGATATGACGATGTCTGGAAACAGTAGAAGGAAGTTGTTCCGACCACTGCAGACAGGCTCAGCTCATGCCAGAGCACCATCTCACATGGAACCAAGCACTCTGCCTTCAGGATTGTTAAGGCCTGCCATAGGAGTGACTTATAGGTTAACATGTGTCCCATTTAAGGTTAGGTATAGGTATACTACACCTAAGTAAGAGGTGGTTACACCAACTTACCCCAGCTGAGTGATCAGCCAGTTGTGTCAAATTTGTTAGGCCAAGCCTGGGGTGGCATAATACATGCTTCAGCCCCTGGCAGGCCTTAGATACACCAATGCCCTGGGTACCTAGTGTACACTGGTACAGGGGCTCACAGGGTGATCCACTTCCAATTGGTTATGCACCTAGGGTGCATAGTGTAAATTTAGTAGAGAGAACAGCAGGCTGGGGGTCTGATTGGCAGGCCCACAGCCTCAATATGTCAAAAACCAGTGAAGCAAAAAGCAAAAATTTGGGGTGACCATAGGATAGCAGACCCTACTCTCCTACACCCCGGGACAGCCATACCAAATGACACCACCCGACCACTACTGTAGTCTGGGTAAGGTGGTGCTTGCACCCCTTACAGGGATATAGGTATCCTGTATCCCACTTAATACAACACATATATCCTCATAGGTCACCCCTAGAGCAGGCCTTGCTAATCCTACAAGGCAGGGTGCTGAGATATGTGTGAGGGGGGACCCCTACCTGAGTAGGGCCCCTCTGCAACCTTCGTAAAATCATTACTGGGTTGTTTGTAGTGTAGCCATACCATATACTCTTAACCGCATTATAAGTCTATCGCGACAGCGTGATAACTTGAGAATGGCTACACAGAACCATATCGTGTTTGGTGTCAAACATGTAGGAATCATACCCCCAATCCAGCCATGGGACTGAGGGCATGATTCCCCCCTGCTAGAGGGGCGATATGGGAAAAGCGGCAGAATTTAGACACCAATTTAAAAGTGCACGCGAAGTACAAAATGGATTCCACCCGCCACCCACATGACTCTGGCTGCCTGTTGCTGGGCAGAACTCCAGCCACGGCAGCAGGACAATAGGGATCCTGTTGCAGGGAGGTGTTCCCACCTCCCCAGACAGACTATGTGGATTGGAACTGGGTGGGTGCACCATAGGATACCTTTCAGAGTTGCACGTAGGCTTCTCCAGTGCCTACATTCTGCATACACCACCTGGAACCGGTTTAGGGGCATCCTGTCCCCTGCCCAGGCGGGAAACACACAAAGGGGAGAGGGTGTAGCCACCCTTTCCCGCCTGACCTCTCATTGGTGGACCCTGATCTGGACACTCCCCTAATCTTTGGATAAAGGTGAATATTGGGTCCCCAGAGCCTCAGATTATTCTTGAACTTCACAGTCTTGACCTTCGACTTGCTGCCGCACAGCTACCTGAAGAAATCTCACTTGGGGTAAAGGAGTTACCCCCCTGCTTGGCAGGCCCCTGAAACACTGCAAATGACCCGGTTGGAACCTCGCTGCTCCTATGGACATCGACAACTGTTTCCTACCTTGAGGTGGGTTTCCAAGCATCCCAGAGGCCCGTGAGTGTGCACAGCAAAGCTCTGCACCATGGACCCCGTGGGTGCCGAGATCCCCAATACCCCAGGACACCAGCCACTTGTTGCATAGCTCCCGACCCCGACAAGTGGAGAAGTCGTGCTTTGGCCCATTATTGAGCCAATCTCTCTGCAGCAACTGTGCCAAAGATCGATGCCCTAGCCCACTCCGGCGACCCGTGGGCGCACCTTTACGCACGCCAAATTGCTGCCTTCCACGGTCCCTTGTCTCTCAACTTGTGGGCCCTAGTATAAGACAATCTTCAATTCCAAGAGTCCCCTGGTTGCTCAAGCCTGCTCTTCAGTCTCCTCGCTGGAGACCTCGCTCAGACCTCATGGGTCTGCACCAGTAGCTGCTTTGTGTTTATTGCATGGGTTGTGGTTGCCAAGACTTAGTGGATCCAATCTGGACATTAACACCGCAGCGACCCTCATCCTTTGTGGTACAGTCGCCTTCCAGAAGCTGCCCTTCCTTCAAGCCTCCTGGACCCCGTGGCTGACGATCCAAGCTACACCTCTTTGACCTGGAAGCACCCAACATTGAAGGGCTCCTTCTCTTGAGCCCCCTGGTCACTGTGCCGTGACCCAGACTCTGTCCCCTCTGCTCTCAGGTTCCTCTGTACAAGATCTACATTTTCATTCTTCATGACAACGACGACGCTTGTGGCTAGCAGCAGTTCTTCACGTTTTGCCATTGAAAATCTGCCCGCGACCCGACATCGAAAACGACCTATGCACCCGGCTTCCCTGTGGCAGGTAACAGTGGTACCTCAGTACTCTCGTGGGTGTGGGCCCTTCAAAAGCTTAACTCTAAAGTCTTGAACTTGAACTCCTGCTAGAAGTGCTTTGAAACTTGTAAAATCAAACCGCGACCTTCTCCATAGGCTATAATAGAGATCCCAACTGTAACTTCAGTCACTGCACACGTCTCCCATGGGTCCCCTTCCTCACTACCTTGGGTGGTTTCACAAGGGGCCAGCGACCCTAAAAGCCCTAGGCATTGTCTGTAGAATTGTTGTGGTTCTTATACCACTTTTTTAATATATGGTTTGGTCCCCCCCGGGGCCTTGTGATTCCAGTGCTATTTATTGTAACTATCAAGGCTCGTTTGAATTGTATCTTCACCTCTAGCCTCATAAAGAGACTAGTGGGGTTATTCCTAGAATAAATACATATATTTTATATATATATACCTGTGTGGACTACTCTTTCATTTGGTTATTCAAGAGGTTATCTATGGTAAAACAATAAGCTTAACACTCCTTTAAGACTTAGCCTGAAGGCTGCTCTCCACAGCTACCACTAGGATAGCTTTCTTTAAAGGTTGTCTTTAACCTATCACCATAAGAGTCGAATTGGACTGGTACAAGGTGGCCACTAGAACTAGTGACCAGCATATGCCAGGCCAACTTCTCACACCTCCACATGCTGCTGATGGCTCCCAGATAGATCCACTCCAAGGTAAGACAGACCGTCCCCCTAGTCCAGGACACCAGCCGGCTCAAATACAGCACCGGCCTCTACAGAGGACAACAGCAAACATGCAGGAGAACTTATCCACATCCAGGGTGCATCCGCACACCTCATCTGCAACATCCCCCGCCTCAGCCACATCACCGTCCACCTGAGAGAGGTACAATGGCTCACTGTGTGCTGCAGGATCACCTTCCGACTCCTCAACCACACTCAGGAGGCAGTCCATAACCCCAGAATCTAACCAACCTTGGACGTGTGTCATCCAACACCCCGTTGGCCCTACTCCATGCAGCCCACCTTTCCCTGGCCACCATTCATCACATCCACATAACCTCTGCATGCAGGAAATAGTTCACCCACCTCGCAAAACAGACCTGGTACTCCCTCCCCGGGCACATCAACATGACCCATGACCTCTACACCTTCATGTAACTCTACCAAATGTGTCTGCCAGACCAATATAGCAAGCCCCCCCTCAGCAGCTTGAGGCCATCACGAGTGAGTGTTAGGCTCCATGTCGGCATTTTGTGAGACATTGTGAGCCATGTGTGTGCTTGACCGGACTCAGATCCAAGTGTATGGATGGCTGGAGTTAGTTCCACACTCAGGCATACTTTAACATATCCCCACATGTAGGTTGTGGACTCATGCTAAATGACTGCAACATGAAATTTCAATTATTAAATTTTTAATTTCGAACTCTGGGGCGTGATTTGTGCACAGAAAATGGGGAAATGCAGGGACCATAGAATCCAAAGTTCACAGGAGGAGATGAGATCCTTGGCATTTGAAGTCATCAGAGTCCAGCCCACAGTGTTTTGCATCATTGGTCAGACTGTGACCAGCAAGTCCATGTGGCAGATGATTTCAGTCAATGGGGTGATGCTGTCGCACATGAAGGCCAGGTGCTTGGCCAGGTGACCTGGGAGATGTGGATGGCCCGCTGCCTCTCACGGTCTTTTCCGTGGACGACCAACCTTCCTCCGGTGACCCTCAGAGGCAGGCCTTGATGATGTTTGGGACGCTCCGTCAGACGAATCCTCCTCCTCCTCCCTCCCTGTGGCTGGTGCTGGTCTGCGCCTGGTGTCACAGGGAGGGTTGCCCATGTTGTCGGCGATCCGACGGAGTGAATGGCTTATGTCCCTTTGCACCGCCAGGAGCTCAGCCAGTCTTGCCTCCATCCGTCCTTGGTGTTGTTGTTGACTGGCGTGTTGCTCGGCCTGCTGGTTTTTGATGTCTGTGAGGGTCCCCACTACCTGGCTGATCTCCCTGGTGTCACGCCGGTATGCCTCCATGATGTTGCGGATGTGTGACATACTGGTCCCTTCAGCTGGCTGCTCAGGTTCTCGCCTCCGCCAGGCTCCACTCCCGCCACCCCTGCCCACACGAGCCGGGCCTGCCGTTGTGGGCACATCGGGTCGACTGGACCCCTGAGGGATGGCAGTGGCGGTGTTGTCTGCCTGCTCCTGGGTGCCCGCCGCACCTTGTCCCTCCTGGTCAGACTGGCTCTGTTTACTGCGGGCAGGGCTCCTGGGTGTCTCCTGTGATGTGGCAGGAATGGGGGTGGTGGTTGGCACAGATGTTCCTGAACCAGGTGCTGCAGGGGCTTGGACACCAGAGGGTCCAGGTTGGTCGGGGTCCTCCGCGGAGTGTTGAGAGGCGTCGCTGCTGGTGGGATCTGGTTCCTCCCGAGCCGGTGTCTGTGATTCTTCCCCCCCATTGTTGGGCGGATGTTCATCACGTTGCCCTGTGTGTGAGAGAGAGACAATGTTAAAGCTGTTTAATGCAACATGCGTGTTTCATACACATTCAAGTTGGCACAGTTCCTCCAGGTAGTTGTATGTGCCTAGCATTCTCCTCAATGTTCACTTGTGTATGGGTATGTTGCGGGGGACAGATTGATATGTTCTCCTGAGTCTTTGACATGTCCATTTGTGGCTTGGATGCTTCTTCGGCTCTGTATTGGTGTTGTTGTGTTACATGTCCATTGTGGCAGTGGGTAAATCCATTGCCTGTCCTGGTGGTGTGTGCTTGTGTAAGGGGTGTGTGTGACAGGGCCTGCTGGTGGGTGTAGTGTGATTTGGCCCTGGGGCTCCCAGGTGATGTAGCTGTCCCACCATGGAGCATGCTGCCATGACAGTGAGTGTGAGTTCCTATCCTAGATATCTGACCTTGTTGTGTTGGTGTTTGTGTTTGCACTGGTCACAGGAGGGCCTTGTGCTGCCTACACCAGGGCCAAGTGTGAGCTATCTTGTCAGTACTTTCCCAATCCCTGTGCATTGTGCATGGTGCATGGGTATGTAGCTGGGCCATATGGGATGAGGGCAATTGTGTCTGATTTGGAATTCAAACATGCGTTTTGGTGCACCCACCCTCCCAGCATACGGGACATTCATTCTTGAGTTGGTGCTTCGTGTAGCATGGGTCATGGCATGGCCTTGCTTTCTCAATGGGGCATACACATGTTATTGGCATTCGCGTTGTTTGTGACTGTGGTTCTGGCGGGTGAGGGCTTGGGGGAAGTTGCATGCATTAGGTGTAGTTGGGGTGTGGATGCCATTACCCCCATGTTGCGTAAGTGGTTTGTGTACTCACCAGGCTCTGGAGGTCCTTGGAGTCCATGTACTCCCACCGGTGGAAGCATGGCCATCACCTTCTCCTCCCAGGGATGGTAATGTACTGGTCTGCGGGGCGCGCCACCTCCAGTGATGTTGGTCTGGGCGTGCTCTTCATTAATTTTTCTCTTGACCGCCCTCCGCAGATCGTACCACCTGGCTTGGCATTCATTCCTGGTCCTTCTAATGGGTGCAACAGCATTCACCCTCTCGACGATCCTCTGCCACAGGCGTGATTTTTCAGCTATGCTGGTCTGTCTGACCAATGTTCCAAAGAGCTGTGGCTCGACTCTGATGACTTCATTGACAAGGATGTCCAGCTCCTCCCTTGTGAACTTTGGATTCTTGTAGATGGGCATGGTGTGGGGTGAGGGTGTGGATGGTTGTGGGTGTGTGGGTCTGAATGTGACGGTGTGTGTGAATGTGGAGAGGGGGTATGTGTGAAGGGGTGTGTGTGTAGGTGTATATGTTTAGGTGGATGGGTGCAGTGGTTTGTGTGTGCTCTGTAGCAGTGGTGAGTCTGTTGCAAAGGCTCATGGTTTGTGTGTGTGGTCCCTTTTTATTGGTCCATTTGTGGGTGGGGCTCAGTTTGAATTTTTGGTGGGTGTGTTATAAGGGGTGATTGTGAGGTTGCCCCTCTGTTTGCCTGTTTGGATGTGTCCAGGTCAGTCCTTTTCATTTTTTGTGCAGTGTAGACGTGTTTTGTGGTGTTGTGCGAGTCGAATAGGCCCTCCTTGTGCTGTTTTACAGTGTCCGTGGTTCAGTACGGTACAGGGGTATGAGTCGTACAGCCACACACCCCCATGCATTGTGTATGTATGGCGCGTACATGGACATTGCTATGTATGGTGCGTACACCCCATTGCTTCTGTACGGTGCGGGTACGTAGACCGCTAACGCATATGTACGGTGCGTACCCCCAGCGCGTATGTACGCTACATACCCCCATAGCGAATGTACGGTGCGTACCTGCAACATCACGTACCCGCAACATCCACCGTACATACGCGATGTTGGGGGTACGCACCGTACATTCGCTATGGGGGTATGGTGCATACATACGCGCTGGGGGTACGCATCGTACATATGCGCTGGGCGTACGCACCGTACATTCGCACTGGGTGTATGGTGTGTACCTACGGGGGGGTACGGTGCATACCTACGTGCTGGGGGTACGGTGCATACCCACGCGCTGGTGGTACGGTGCGTACAAACTTCGCTTCATAGCGGGCAAAGTCATTCCCCGTGTACGGAACATTTTCCGTACGAATCGTAAATTGTAACGCCGGTCCGGATCGCACTAGTACAGTCGGACTTCATTTTTACGATTTGTACGGAGAAGTGTCCGGGTCCGTCTCGTACTAATTTTCGGGCCGATCCGTATGTACTTTTTCCCGTACGGATCGTACTTCACGGGTCGGACGTGACTTGTACGATTCATACGGAAAAAAAATGTGGATACGAGTCGTACAGGAAAAAAAAATACAGGATCGGAATCAACCCCATAAATTACAAACAATAAACCTTTAAAAGGAGTCTAAGAATAAAACACTACTTGCCCAATCTCTCAATAAACTCCATAACCATAAAAATAGAACAAAAAAAATACATGAATCCCAATATTTCTAAACATAATAAACGGTACATTTAAGTTCAAATAAAACAAAAAAAAATATAATAAAAAAATAATGAAAAATGAAAACATTTGAATAATTAAAAAAACTACCAACCGTAACCTCAAAATAACCCAGAAATAGCAGTAAATGAAAATAACAAAAGAAAAAACAAACCTAAAATGAATGAATAGCAAAACACATCTATATATTAAAAATTACAAAAGTAAACATGCAAACTAGACATTAATGCAAACTATATTAAATACAAAAATATTTTAGTATACAAAAAGAAAAATAATCTTAGCTTTGATATTTTGTTGCAAAATATTATAGCAGTCATGATATTTTTAACACAATTTTCTGGCACAATATTTAGGGCTTGATATTCAGGTACCATACTAAGTGATAGTGTCAACATGGGAGAGCAAGTGGCCATGAGTGGTTTGCAGTAGTTAAATTATCTTACAGCTAGTTTTTGAAGAAATATTTTTCCGGGTTATTCCTAAATTACAGCAAAATATCATTGGGAGCAGATAGTATTGTTCTAATTGAGAGCAGGTTATTATAAGTAAAACATAATATACATTCCATACCTCTCGCCAAAGACTATAATAACTGGCTATCACTACTAAATAATGAGACACTTTACACAATACTAGGGCACTTTGAACAGCTGGCATGCATTCATTCACCACTGGCATGATACACCATATTCTTGGCCATCATGAATAACAGCTCTATCACTTTATTTAGACAGCAATTCCAAGCCCAGACATTCCCAATGGCCAGGAAAACTACTGAACTAAAGGTTAAATTATTAATCAGTAGAGCCTTCTCATTTTCTAAGACCCGCAGCCCAATGATTACAAGTTACTTCAAAGAGTGTACATAATCCTGTTCATGTCAATTCATTATCCATCCTCATCCACCTCACACAACAAGAATGCTATACGTGAACCACAACACGCTAAATGTAACTTGCCAGGAATGTTCTGACTGTATTAGGCAATGTAAATGTTGTAATGGAGTGGACCACATCTCCAGCACCTGACGGTGCTGATGGGCCACACTAAACAGCATACTGTGAGCTTAACAAATACTAACATATCAGTCATATCAGTCTCGTCCAATGAGGTAGACAACGCAGCATTTACTTGACACTCTGGCTTTAGACATCTGTTAGAGCATTATGGTATTTTACCCTTAATGTGGTAGAAAAGCTTCTACTAACCCAGATCACACAAACAGAATGCAAGTATTCTGCAATGAAGCTCCTATTTGGGATCTTCTGGTAATGCTCTGAGGAGAGTGTCGACTCTCTCCATGTCCTTTCTGGAGGGAGGCTCTGCTGTTTTCACGGGCTAAGCTTCACAGACAGAAGCCGTGTTCCTCCTGTCATTCATAGATATTACATTGTCTGTTTGTCAGATTTCACTCTGTCTTGGGCTTCATCAGGCTTTAAGTGGGATGAAAAAACTGGAGGGTCTCTCAAAGGGGCGTGGCCGATGCAGTTAAGGGCGTGGCTTAAAACGCTTAAGCTAAAAATCTATGCTCAGCATAGTGTGCCACCCGACTGGCATTTTGCTGCTTCTGTGATTGAATCCAGATATATAATACAAGAAGTAAGATTACCTACAACAAGCTAGGGCTATTGGCTTTGTCAATGGCTGTTAGTTGCATAAGATACATAAGCAACAACTATGGCTTTGTTGCATATAATATTGAAATGATGAGACTGTAAAAGAACTATAACGAGTCTCTTTGAAGTTACCTCAAAAGCAGTGAAGGATGGTACTGCTGCAGTCCAGAGTTAAGATTTTTTTTCCACCCTGAGGGTGAGGACAAAAATGGAGAGCTCAATATGGACCCGTTTCCGCCCCTGCTTTTTAGAACTGCGGGTGCTGAGCACCAGCAAGATCCGGCCCACTTAAAGCCCTGGGCTTCACCACCGTTAGATAAGGTGCACAGCCCATCCGAATTCCCGGAGCTCCGCTACTTTGATGTGTAGCGAGACGTCCCACCATGACCAGACATCATATACTGTCAGCATCTCTGCAAGAATTCCTTGCTGTCCATCTCAAAGGAAAACATCTGTCACCTGAGAACTATGGACCCCAAAAGAGAAGCCCCGGAGCACACCTATGTGAGAGACCCCCAAAGTAAGGACATCTTTGCTTCTGGAAATCTATTACCAGAAAGCTCCACGTTTCTGAAACCTGACTTCACTGCTCCTCCGAGTGTTCTCGAAGACCATGTTTATGAAGATTTTCCCAGGAGTACAGAAACATTCAGAAGTGATCAGGCCTAGGTGAAACGCAACCTTCTGAAAGTTCCCGCCCTGTACTGAAAACATTATAGGTAAGGCTCTCTGTTTAAGTACCCTAATGAAACGAGACATTTGTCCCCAAATCCTGTTATGTCATGGCTAATCACAGGCCCACACACATTTCTGAATGGCAGTGGAAGCTAATGAGAACCGGACCCAGATGTATCCAAGGACCAGGAAGGTGTGAAAACCACGAGTAATCTCCCACCTTCCTCAAGGACAGAGGGCTCTTAAAGTTGAAATGGGACAGTGCAGATGCCCCTGTGTGTTCCTCCTCTCTCGTCTTGGCAAAAGATGAGGAAGGTTTGCATATATCCCCACTCCTCGTCTTGCCCAAGGGCAAGTCAGGAAATAGCCTCCTCACTGGAAAGATCTGCATACACCCATGCATTATCCAAGTGCACAGGGCACTGTACACCAATCCCCCGAACCTTCCCTACCCTTCTCTCTTTGCCCAAAGGCGAGGGAAGGCTGGAAAAGAAAAACAGGCGGGTGAGCTATCACTCTTCTGTGCCCTGTTCACACTTGTTTAAGTCTCTGTGGCGAGGGAGAGCTTAGGGGTACACAGGGCCCATGCCCTTGGCAAAGCGGTGTGGTGGATTGGGGCATGAACTATCCTGCCCTTGAGCAAGGCAGGAGTACTACTTACTAACGAACCCAAACAGCCTCACACAAGGCAGGAGGTAAATGCCTGTAATGCAAACCATCACTATCACTCCCACACTCTCACACGAGAGATTGTCTTTACAAAAATGAGTGGATTGGTGTAGGGGTGGTATAAATCCTCTCCACCAATCCCTGGTTAATTGTATATTTTTGTTAAAATAAAATCTCTCACAATTTTGTTCAGGAGATAATTTTTTTAAAGAAGCATTGACAAAGCCAAAAGATCTGTCACATTTTGCCGAAATAACCTGCTGGGGAACAAAGAGGGGCTGCAGCAACACCCAGAGAGGCTGCCGAGGTCTGGGGCACATAGGAAGGCTGCAGGGAAAGTGGAACACATAGATGGGCTGCAGGGTTGAGGAACAGCTCCATCCAGATGGGCTGTGGGGACAGGGATTACACAGAGGGGCTGCTGGCTAGAGAGTGTCTCACAGAGAGGTCACAGGGATGGGGAAGTGCAGTATGCAATGGGATTCAATAGGGCGTGGGCACCAGTACACAAACACACCCAGAATTAAATCTCCATATCAACTCAAACAACATCATACACCCATACATACGCCATCATACTCCAGTGCACCAATCTTAATACGTCCTCACAAGCAACATAATCCGCCAGCACACACATCATCATAAACCAACACAACCAGCATTATGTATCCACACAATCCATCATGAACTAACACATTTTCCAATACACCATCCCCACATGTTTACACAACTAATATCATAAGCCCACACTCCAGCCATCATACATTTATACACGTGATATAATTCACCAGACATCCACCATATATCAACAAAGCCAACATAATACCTAAACACATCATCGTATATCAACACAACAAACATTAATTGCTAACTCATCCACCAGCAAATGTCCACACCGCCATCATCATAAACCAATACGTCCACTATCAATCATTAACACAAGCAACATCATACACCCGACCAAGCAACATTATAAGTCAACTTAGCTACCAACCTAAACTAAGTCCACACAATCAACATAATATATGCCAATACACTCACCATCATACGCCAATACATCTACCAATGTATGTCCATACAACAAACATCAGAGTATTCCTTCCATGGGGTTTTTTTTTTTATTTCTTTTTTTTATTTTTTATCAATATTATTCACCTGGATTATATTTCTATTTATATTATATAAATATTTATATTTCTTTTTTATGTATTCCTTTAGGTCAACCATTTTTCTACTATCATTGACCGACTTGGTTAGTCTGATTAGCAGTATTTAAAGATCTAACCCATTTATAAATGAACTTAAGGTAACTTCCTTTATACTCTTTACATTACACGCAGTGAGGTTTTAGTCAGCTCAAGTATTTTGATCAGTAGTGGGCCTTTACGGCGCATTAGGTAATACGATATCCTTATTGTGGGCCTTCTTCTCTTTTACATCAGGTACCAGGCTTGTGTATCTTTAAACCCCATTCAATACAGTTCTGGGGTCAGCTTGTGAATAGAGGCTTACGTTTGGCCCATTACAGGTATATATTATCTTATGGCACATAACTAGGCCATATTTCTTGGCATCTTTTGTTTTTCATTATTTTTTGTTTTCAACTTTCATGTTTATTTTTGTTTCAGCTCTTTTTTAGATCAGATTCCAGTTCATATTGGAGATTGTTCACTTATCTAGAACCATGGTTATCTAGTGTTCCTTTTGCTTAAATTACTATTCAGGTACATTTATTATATTCTACTTCTATTTATCTTATTGTCAACTCAGTGATTTATTATCACTTTATTTTAGTGCCTTATTTATTTTCTTATGCACTTGGGTGAGGTCTATTCTTTACTTTTTCTTGTCAATTCTTGACAATCACTTATTCTATAATTGTGTTTCTTTCACTTATCAAATCTTGTTGGAATGTTAGTTAGGAATCTTTAACTTTTTGCATCATGCTAAACGTACTTGTGTGCTATAAGCTCATTTGTTGAGCTTTTTATTAGTGATTAACTCTAGATAATTATTTATCTGTTTGTAAATAAATTGATTTGTTTTTGTTTAGTTAAATCATTATGAACGGACACCTGAGGAAGGCTTAGCCGAAACGCGTTGTGTGAAGAAAATCATCGTCATTAGGGTTCTGTCTTGTTTTATGTACATATATACTTTTGGTCATGTTACATGTCAGATTATGTATATCATTCTGTGTATTATTTAAATAATATAGTTATTTTAGAAATTATCATTGTCCATGTATCAAATAAGAGTTACTAGGAATATTTATTGATTCATAATAACCACTACAAACAAAAAAAAGTATTAAAAAATATATATTTTGTCTATAAAAATTGTTAACTTCTTTTTCACCTATATATATATTTTCATTTATACACCACTGGGATATTATCTAGAGCTAATATATAATTTTCTGCACACTCCGTTTTATTATCCTTGCCCTCCTTTTTACCCTTACTGTTCTTCCCTGCTAGGGTGCATTATCATTTCGGCAGGGGCCCCTTATTTTCAAAATAAAACATACAACAAACATCATACACCAACACAGCCACCATGATACATCAACAACACTCATAAGTCAACAGAAGGAACATCTTGATGGAGAGTTTTCTGGCTGCGGGTGAGTTGATACTGAAATCCGGTTATAGCAGCTGGACCCGGGAATTTGCTTTTAATAGCTGCTTTGGGGTTGGTGGGCCGGGGTGGGTGTTGTTTTCCTTAATTGCTGCTCTAGGGAATGGGGTTGTATCACGTTCCTTTAATGCTAAGGGGGAGCGACAGGCGCTCTGCAAGTTGGGAGTGGTTCAATGCCCGTCCTGCAGGGAGGGGAGGGAGGGTTGAGTTGGGGGAGTGGGGGCAGGGGTGGGCTTCGGATTTTGTAATCGATATTTGTGTGTTTTTGTTCATTGTTCTTTTATGTTTTGTATCGGTAAACAAAAATGCTTGGTTCTCCCTAGCTCGATATGGCTACTATAGGACTAGAACTACTGAGTACCACATCATTTGCTCCTGGCAGACCATAATACAGTACTATACAGTGGGAGGGGACACGAGGGATCCTCCTACTGGCAGACACAACTTGCTTTGCGCTCTTTCCTCTGACTCGCATTATGGCGACCGACTTCAAGCTTAGGTTAGCGACGCGGAATGTCAATGGGCTTGGGGACAAAATTAAAAGGGGTATTGTGTTACACTACATTAAAAGACAGGAACTGGACGTAGTGATGTTGCAGGAGACGCATCTAATTGGAAACGCTTGTGGAGCCTTGAATAGGAAAGGATATCGACTTATTGCCCACTCCGGATTTACCTCGGGCTCCAGGGGGGTGGGGATTCTCCTCCGAAAGAACTGTCAGTATATAATACAAAATACATGGACCGATACACAGGGCATATACTTAGCAGTCACGGGCTCCTGGGAGGGACACGTTCTAAACTTGGTCTCTATGTATGCTCCTCCAGGGCTGCAGAAAATGACGCTGCGAGACATTGTTGCCTAACTGTTAGACCTGCCCTTGGTAATTTTGGTTATGTGGGCGATTTTAATTTAATGATGGATGGTACACGGGACCGTCTCCCGATTCAGGAGGACCCACCGAAGGGCTCGCAATTATTTGAGTTCACTAATGCCCTGGGGGTAGTTGATATCTGGTGGTGGCTTAATCCCTTGAACACACACTTCACATTCCAATCTGGGGCGCACGGTAGCCAATCTCGTATCGATCACATATTTACGCACGCCCAAAACATCCATGCCTTGACAAGCGCCACATGTCTGGCTCGTGGGATCTCAGATCATTCTCCTGTTCTTACGTGTTTTGCAATGCGACGAGTTAGACGTCCTGGTACTCTTACTATACAACCATGGGCGCTAAAGTTCCCACACATCAAGGATGCTTTGCGAAAAGACACTGAGCACTATTTTGCCGAAAATGTGGGCACAGTTAACTCGGCTTTGACACTCTGGGGGGTGTTTGGGGCGGTGATAAAGGGCAGGGCCCTCTCCCTGGTGGTAGGACATAGAAGCGAGTGAACCAGGAGAGTGGTAGAGATTGAAGCAGAGATCTTAGCTCTAGAGGAGTCGGTAGCGCACAGCTCTGACCATGCCACTCAACATAGCCTGAAAATCAAGAGAATGGACTATTAATAATTACTTCTGGAGGAGGCCACAATACGGTCCCTGTCCTCTCGTCACAGGGTTTACAAACAAGGGGAGTGAACGGGCAAACTCCTGGCGTGGCTGCAGCGCAAAGAGCAGGCTTCGAGATGGGTCCACGTAATCTCAGCCCTGGACAGTACACTTCTCATGGATCCTAAATCTATAGCTGACACCTTTGCATCTTATTTTGAGGAGGTGTATACTAATTCGCCGACGTCTCAAGCTCTGATGTCAGCTGACCTATTGGCCACGACCGAGGTGGTCAACATCTCACCACAGGAAAGGGAGGAGCTCGAGATGGATATTACTAACCTGAGATCCAAAAGGCTATTTATGGTGTTCGTTCCGGAAAGGCGATGGGTCCCAATGGACTTCCCATCGAGCTCTTTAAACCCATGTCTAAGCTGTTGGCCCCTCACCTCTTGAACCTCTACCAGGAGTGCTTTGAGCTGGGACTCCTCCCAGAAGATGTCCGAAATGCTGCATAATAAACCCAATAAACCGGTCGAGAATTGCAAATCCTATCGTCCTATTTCCCTCCTGACAGTCGAAGCCAAAATTTTGCCTAAACTCTTGGCCAATCGCCTCCTTCCCTACATCACCGACTTAGTTCATCCGGATCAATCCAGATTCATGCTGGGCAGAAATACAGCCCGAAATTTACGAAGGGTACACGGAGCTCTTGACAGGATAGATACTATTGAAGAAAACGCGATCCTGTTATCATTAGATGCCAGCATGGCGTTCGACACCGTCGAGTGGGACTTCCTTTTCACAGTGCTGGCTCTTATGGGATTTGGGCCCAAGCTGATACGATGGATTCAGTTACTCTACACTCAACCCACAGCACACGTCGTTGTCAATAACCATCAATCAGCCACTTTTACTTTACATCGGGGCACGAGGCAGGGGTGCCCCTTATTGTTCGCACTGGTGTTGGAGCCCTTGGCTGTCTGGGTTAGGGGGGACCCTAGGATCCGGGGGCTTAAATGGACAGTGGACCATGAAGACCGCATACGCTGACGATATTCTTTTATATCTAGCCGCACCAGCACGATCCCTACGGCGTGGGTTGCACATTTTCCATATCTTCGGTTCCCACTCGATTCTTTTATATCTAGCCGCACCAGCGCGATCCCTATGGCGTGGGTTGCACATTTTCCATATCTTCGGTTCCCACTCGGGATACAAGATAAACTGGTCCAAGTCCCAGATTTATGCGCTGTGGGGTGTTCCCCCCACCAGTCCAAGGGGGTATGAGATACCGGTCGCAACACAGGGTTTTCGATATCTTGGCATCTTTATTACCCCAGATGTCGGCCTCTTTTATGAACAAAACTTGCTCGGTCCTCTTCAGTGCCTCAAGTCTGATGCCCTCCACTGGCGTTCTCTCCCCCTCACGCCCCTGGGACGCGCATCCCTGTTTAAGATGCTTGCGCTCCCACGCTTTCTTTACGTGCTGCAAAATACTCTCAAACCTATACCGGATTCCTACTTTGCCCAAATCGATGACATTCTGTGTGGCCTCTTGTGGGAAGACCAAGCTCCGCGCATTGCATTGTCCAAGCTTACGATGGAGTGGTACGACGGGACCATAGGACTGCCAGACCTCCGACTTTACCACCAGGCTTCCCAGCTGATAGCGATCAACAGCTGGGTGTTTGGCCCCCATGATGATCCCAATTTCCACATGGACCGATGGCTCATGGGAAAGGGTGGATATAATAGGGCTCTATACACAAATCCCCGCAAACTTAAGTTAACTGGTCCCCCTGCCCGCACGGTTGATACTTGGCACAGAGTCACAAGAAAGCTGGTGTGGTATAAGCGCATAACCAAGGCGACTCCGATATGGGAGTCTGAGATCCTGGATCAACTTAGTCGATGCCCGGGGTTCAATAAATGGGACACAATCGGCATTTCTACAGTGGGAGATATGTGGGTCAAGGGTAGGATAGCCTCATTGAGTGACCTCCAGACAAAATACCAACTGGCACCATCGGAGACATTTAGATATATACAGATAAGACATGTTATTTCAGCAGCCTTGCCGTAGGAGATCCCACTCCCTGACTCTTCTCCCCTGGAGGACAGGTTGCTGTTAGATCCCATGGACCGCAAGGCAATATCACTCACATATAAAAAGCTTGTCAATAATCGGGCAGATCCACTACAGAAACTTAAAGGGTGTTGGGAGGCTGACTGGGGTCCTATAGTGGACGAGGACTGGCGTGAAGCATTGGCCTCCCCCAGGAAGGTCACCATTCCCATGCGGCTGCGGCTCATCCAGTTGAAAATCCTCCATAGAGTATACTTCGATGCCAAACTTCTATGTAGAATGGGGAGGCGCCCTGACCCGCTTTGTCTCCGCCACTGTAACCAAACAGGAACTTTTTTCCACATCTTATGGGAATGCCCACGTATACAGCTCTACTGGAATGCAGTCACCCGTCAACTAGAGAGAACGTGTGATAAGTCCCTTGAGCTATCTCCCCAGCTTTGCCTACTTAATGTTTGGCATGCAACTGACCTTTCCCGGGCTGAACAAGATTGGACCTCAATGGGCTTTACAATTGCAAAACGCAATATTGGACGGCGTCCCGTTGTTATGAGACTGGGCCACAGATATGGACTCAGCTATGATTGCAGAGAAAACAGTATTCAAGGGACAGGGATGCCCTAAGAAATGGGATCACAAATGGGGGGGGGGGTGGAATAGGTACAGAGGGGACATTTGTATGTCACCCATGATAGAACTACGGCGTGAAAGACAAGGGAAGTACTGGGTTTTTAGAACCCAGCGGTGCAGGGGAACACACCCTAAGACTTCGGATTCTTCCTGTTTCAGACCCACAGAAACACAGAGTCTTCTAGGTGAAATCAAAGATCGTATTTATTGGCTGTAGACCAATCACAGATATCCGAGAAGTACAACACGATGTATGTTCTCAGGAGACTGCTCCTGAACCAAAAACGAGTCTTTACTTATATACACAAAATTACGCTTTGGGGGCAACACCGCCCCTGTTTTACAAGTGGTCATTCACGTATTTTAGTTTCAAAGGAACAGCAGAGCCATAATGACAATCCCACATTTCAGTTCATTAAGCATACAGTCATTGTACCCAGCGAGGCTCAGAACCCTCATCAGATAACAGCAGACCCCAATAAAACGGGCACCTCCTGCTCGTAAAACAAGCCATAAAGTAGGAAACAGAGTCAGGTGTGAAAACAGCTTAGTCAGGGATCTTGTGCGAACAGGGGCTTTATGATGGGTTGAGCCCTGATGCTAATCACATTAGGCCGCGAGAAAGGAACCGGCCGGACAGGATTGACCTCGGGCAGCGGAGTCGGCTTGCACAGGTCAGAGAGAAGTCACAGAAGGTGTACGTGTCCTTTAGGCCTGAGCATGGCCTTAGTGCGCAGCCTATGTGAGGGCAACCACAAAATGGCTACTGTTCTAAAATGGAACCCAAGGGTTCGATATGTGGTATCATATCCACGGTGAATTCATCAGTGAAACCTGCCGAAAACACTCATACATACCGCGTTGCTCATTTGTGGTTCGCTGATACCAAAATTGCCATGGTGGGACCATGCCACCTACACGGTTCCGATTTTTACAGTACCACAGACCCTCCTTTTGCCCTTACATAGGCAAGAACTATACTAATCTGAGTCCAAGTCTATATTCATAAAGTCATGGAGATGTTGCTGTAGCATCATCCTATTGCTTAGCTCGTCCTTTGATATAGGTTTCCTTACACATGATGTAACACAGAGGCTACACATTACAGGAGCACACACTATACATAAACAGAACAGAAAAAGAATGGCTAAGATCATTCCAATGACTATTAGAATCTTCCATCCCCAAGCTGATATCAGTCCCCAGAACCGCCCCATCATTGACCAATCTCCTTTATCTACGTGAATGGATTCGGAAATCTTATGCAGTTTGGAAATGGCCTGGTAGACTGTCGGAGCGTTATCTGGTATGAAAATACAACAGCTCGATTGGATAACCTTGCATACCCCACCACGGTCTGCAAGTATGACGTCTAGAACCATACGGTTCTTCAGCGTCATCAGGCGATCTGCTTGAAGCTCAGCTGTCAAGTTACCAAGGGCACCGGCCGTTACATTAACAGTGGATTCAACTACACGGGTCAGTTGTCTCAGGTTCCGACTATTGACCATTGGTCCCCAAAACGGCAGGAAACCCAGGAAAAAGTCTCCCGCTTCCTGACCGGCAGTATCTTCCTTACTAACAACGCCTCTCACAACTCTGGTCTTGTGATAATCAGAGGCGGCAGTAAATGTTGGCGGTAGCAAATTCGCAACATAGCACGTGCCCGAGAAATCAGGGGACAACCATGTATATGCTCGATCATTGCAGACAAAGTATGTACCCTTGGCAGCCAAAAACGCAGGGGAAAACTGTGATGGAAAAGTGTATGTTTCAGTACAGTTACTCTTCGGAGATGAACTTTTGCGCTGTTTTTCGCCCAAGCTGATGCTATACCCAGTCGCGTTCCAACCTACATAGGCTCGCAACTCATCCTTGGGAATAGATGTATATGCATCGATATCTCTACTCATATCTGCAACTCCTTTCATCAAGGCTTTATTGTTCGAGTTAGGTCTAATGGAACGCGGTGGTCGCTGGAAGTAGGTTTCAAGCGCAAAAAGAAACATGGTCTGGAATGCCCATGATGAACCATTATAGCTAAACGGCAGTACTAGATATGGGATGCCCTTATTAATGGTGTGTGGCATCAAACCAAACACCCAGCAGTTTGTTGTATTCATAACTAGTTGGTGCTGGTGCAGGAGTTGAATGAATGAATTGTTTACAAACTCAGCACGTCTAGCTTGTTCGTGTTCTGGCAGAGGGTGGAAAGAGTGTGGAAAAACAGTAGGAAGAGGTGTGGGCTGTACAGTGGGTGCAAACGACACTTGGAAAGACAATAATACACAACCTACAGAAAACATCATTATGCTAGATAGCACAAACAGACATAATACTACAAAACATTTGCTATTCATTATTTTACATATTCTGCTCTTGAAATTTATTTCCTCGGTGGGCCTCTTCATCCTGAAAAACTCCATCCTCTAATCGTGCTGCTCGCGCAGGATGAGTATCTTCTACTAAGGAGTACACCTGTCAGTTCAGGGAACGCCCTAGACCAACCAGAACCGTCGACCTAGCGTCTTCGGCTTGTACCCCAAAGTCTTGGCACCGCGACCCTGCAGCTGAACCCAGATGGTGGTTCGAAAAACAAAAAGTCAAAAAGTTTTTCAGTTGAGAGAGCTGCACTTTTGAAGATATCAAAGAAAAATAAATTTTATTTGTCCATAGTTCTTGGCCTCAAATTATACCTGTTTCTGCCAGGCACTGTCTGGTCTTGAAACAAGAGTTCAGGCTCTGTGGTATCCAATCGAATTGATGGCGATATAGCTTCTTGCAGAATGTTGTCACTTTCTCGTTCTGTATTTGTCCCCTTTACGCGTGCATCGCTAAATGGCACAAAACGAGGCACAGTCTCAGCCTCGGAGTCAGCGATCCCCTCCTGGACCCACCGATCATACGGTAGGGGCAAAGGGATCCTCTTACAATGTATGCCGTGTATCCAATTCTTTTTCCCTTTCACTCGAACTGCTGACCTCGTCGATAGCAGGACTAGGTGGGGGCTGATCCAACGGGGCTCATCATTCTTTGTACGTTGAACATTTTTAATTAGCACCCACGTTCCAGGATTAATAGGGTGTCCTGGAGCTTCAGAGGCCTGGGGCAGAGTATCGTGAACCTGTTGGTGTAAGACACGCAATTTAGCCGTCAATTCATATAGGTAATCAAGTAGTACTGGATATTCGATTTCACTGAACTTTGTCGGCCTTGGCACTCCCCATACATTGGCCAGACGGCCAAACACAATCTCATACGGACTAAGTCCCACTCGCGAATGCACAGTCATTCTTGTTGACAGGAGTGCTAAGGGCAGAGCGTCAGGCCATTTAAGACTGGAGCTCGCCTGAATTTTGGCCAACTTAAGCTTCAAGGTGCCATTGTAGCACTCTACTAATCCAGCTGATTGGGGGTGATTTGCAGCGTGAAACTTTTGCTTAATGCCTAGTCCCTCACACACATCCTTCATCACTCGGCCTACAAATTCACTCCCGTTATCACTCCATACCATCCTTGGCATTCCGAACCTAGGGAAAAATTCTTTAACTAGGGCTTTAGCTGTGGATAAGGCAGTATTGTCTTTTAGGGGATATGCTTCTATCCATTTTGAAAAGGCACAAACAACAACCAGTACTTATTTCAAATTGTTGCATCTTTCCATGTGGATGAAGTCTAGTTGCAGAACTTCAAAAGGATATGATGGAGGCGCAAAATGACCAGGTGGAGTTGGGGTTCCCCTACCAGGATTGTATTTCAGACATACCATGCAAGTTTTCACCACATTCTCTGCACATTTAGGGATTCCAGCATTCTGCCATACTGGAGCCAACAACTTACAAATCCCTTTCACACTGATATGTGCCATTCCATGCGCCATCGTAACCACTGGAAGCACATATGCATCAGGTAACAACCATCGCCGGTGTTCTGACAAATCAATCCAACAACCGTTTTCCTCTAATTTACCCTTACTCTCTTTCCACATACTTAATTCTTTCTCTGTGGCTTCAGCTTGAAGGGACTTCACACTCTCTATCGTGTCTTCACACATTCCAACATCACCAACCCATCTTGCAGGGCCTGCAACATACATTCGGGTTGTCACATCTTTTGCTGTTTCTTTCGCGGTTTCGTCAGCAAATGCATTACCACGCCCAACATCATCGGTAACCTTCTTGTGTGCGCTGCATTTCACAATCGCAACTTGTAATGGCAAGGTCAGCGACTCAAGGAGATCATTCACTAACTGACCATTCTGAATCTTAGTTCCATGCGAAGTCAGGAACCCACGTTCTTTCCACAAACGCCCAAAACTATGGGCCACACCAAAAGCGTATTGACTGTCAGTATATATGTTCACTTTCATTCCTTTCGACAACACGCATGCTCTTGTGAGTGCAATTAATTCTGCTGCTTGAGCCGAATTATGTGGTATGCGTGCAGTTTCAACAATCGTGTGCAGAGTCGTGACAGCATACGCAGCAGTCGTATCACCATTCGGAAGCTTGAAGCATGAACCATCCACCCATAAGGTACCATCACATTCAACCAGGGGAGTATCTTTAAGATCCACTCTCCCTTTTGTTTCTTCTTCTGTTCTGAACAGACAATCATGCTGTTCAACCTCATCTGTGTCTGATGAAATTGGCAATAATGTGGCTGGATTCAACGTATTGCACCTCTTTATGTGCACATGACTTGCTAGCAGCGTCAACTCGTAACTTGACAATGGAGCATTAGTTAAATGCTGTGTCTTGGTCCTGTTTAACAATGTGTCCACTGCATGAGGAACCATTACAATCAATGTGTTATTCATCACTAGTCCAGCAGACTGTCGAATAGACGCAGCTGCTGCCGCTGTAGCTCTTAAACAACTTGGCAATGCACTCGCTACATGGTCCAAAGTCGATGAAAAATACGCGCATGGGCGCGGTCTGTCTCCAAAGGGCTGTGTTAGTACTGACAATGCACAACCGTCCCTTTCATAAACATACAAGGTAAAAGGCTTACTATAGTCGGGGGTACCCAACACAGGAGCTGAACATAATGCCTTACGTAATTCCACAAAACTTTTCTGACACTCTTCAGACCATGGGACAGGATTTGGTATATCTTTATATGTTAATGCTAGCAATGGTTTTGCCAATAAAGAAAAACTCGGGATCCAGTGCCTACAATATGAAGTAATGCCCAGGAAAGCACGCACTTCTCTCTTTGTCTTTGGCACGCTTAATTGTGCAATGGCTTGGATTCTTTCTGGGGTCAGCTTCCTTCCCTCCTTCGAGAAGAGATGACCTAAATAGGTCACTTCTTGTCGACAATATTGCAGCTTAGAGAGAGACACTTAGTGATGGAAGGTAGACAGATGACGCAACAATGATGATGTAGCTTCTTTACAAATCTCCTCAGTATCTGCGGCGATTAGTAAATCGTCAACATACTGGATAAGGGTAGCACCTTTAGGTAAAACAAGGGCATCAAGCTGTGCTTTTAAAGCCTGACTGTATATTGATGGGCTTTCACAGCGGCCCTGTGGAGCATGTTTAAAACGGAAACTTCGACCTCCTAAACAAAAGCCAAAAATATCCCTGCTCTCCTCTGCAATCGGGATACTAAAGAAAGCATTCTTTAAATCAATTACTGAGAACCAAGCAGCGGAAGCTGGGATCATAGTCAACAAGGCAGTTATATCAGGGACGACTGGAAACTGTGGCACAACAACCTTATTGACCTCTCTAAGATCGATCACACATCTGTAGACAGGTGGCTGAGAAGGGTCAGTACGTTTTAAAACAGGCAGAACCGGACTATTGCAAACGTTGCCTCTTGTCTCTTCAATCACATCCTTCTCAATTAAATCATAGATAATTGCTAACAACGCTTTTTCACCTTCCTTAGAGATCTTGTACTGGGGAATGCGGGGCAATTTAATATTGGCTTTTAAAGTGACAATGTACGGCGGTATTTCCAAAAGGCCCACATCATTAGGGCCAGTGGCCCAAAGGGCATCAGGAAGAGACGACAATTCAGCTGGTAGTTCATTCTTTGACAAATACATGGGAGAAATCACTTCCTTACCCAGCGTAAGTTGTACTCCCAGAGGGGGAACAATATAATGTCGCATATAATCTCTTCAACAGATCCAATCCTAACAAGTTTTCATTGCATCCTGTCGTTAGGATGAGGGGTGCTTTCAGCTCACAAGGTCCAACAGAAAGGGCCATAGGACTTGAGATCGGGTTCCTAACCGGGGCGCCAGAAAAACCTACGGAAACATTCATTTCGCCAGACAAAGGCGTGCCAGGGAGTTTTGAGCGCATAATAGAACTCTTTGCAGCACCAGTGTCCAGCAGAAAGGGCTCTGTTATACCCGCTGTAGTCACCTTAACATACGGTCTGCTCTGATCCACTGGCACTGAAACAACTCCCTCTCTCTGTCTATGGCTGTCCTAGTAATCATTCCCTTCCGTATTATCATCTTCTGCATAGTAGTCATTATTATAGTACTGCTCTGTCTTGCCAGTCGCATTGGCTTGCTGATCAAAACTATTCATCGTATTTTGAGGCGGAAGAGGACGCACGTTCTGGGGAACATTTCCACGCCCTCTACCTCTTGGGGCTTGCTGGCCACCTCTACCTCTTGCGCCATAAGCATTATTTGTGCGCTGCAACAATCTAAGACAATTATTTTTAAAGTGACCCTCCTCCTTGCAATATGAACATTGATTGGGACCGATAGGGACACGTGGTTGATAATACCCATACATTTGCTGATTATTCTGGAATTGTTAGGGTTGCTGATAGATACCCTGGGTTTGCCTATAATTATTCTGACCTGCACGTGGCAGATAAGCCTGCTGTAAAAGAACCTTCGTTTTCAACTCTTTCGTTTTCTTGTCTGTTCTATCCTTCTCATCTTTATCCCTATTTTCATAATACTGCGCAGTAGCCAGTATTTGCGCGGAAGAGGAAACGGCCCAAGAACTCTCCGAATCTTTTAATTTCTTACACAACTCTGGAAGCAAATTATGCACAAATTTATCAACAAATAACCGTTGGCCACCTTCTGTACTCATGTCCTGACCACTGTGGTCGATAAATGTTTCTTCAAACCTGGTGAAGAAATCGGACACTGTTTCATCTTTCTTCTGTTTGCATGCGGATAATTTATCCCAATTTACACGTATTGCGGGCATTAAAGTTTTCATATAGTTAATTATTCTACCAGGGAGTTCTGCTACCACGGGCTCAGGCTTGGCACCACCGACCTGTCTATTGTCCGCATTAATGATATTAGCCCATGTGTCACCTAGTTCTGCAGCATGATCTGCATTACGAATCAACCTCCACAAAGGCTGTGGAACAACATTTCCGAACAACATATCTATGTCAGCCAGGTTCATGACACACGATTCTGCAGTCTGCGATAACTCCTTATAATATCCTGCAGGGTTCTTACGGGGGTCAGGAAATGTCTGTTTAAGGGCTAAAACTTCAGATCGTTTCCAGGGAACATGTACCCAAACACGCTGAAAATGTGGCAAAACAAGTGGATTAGCAGCAGCATCACCAGGTCTCCAAACTGGAGGAACCTCACGTATCGGGTATTGTCGCGCTTTTACATGTTTCCCTTCAGGGAATTCCTGTCCAAACAACGACTGCTGACAATCCCCATTCCTGAAAGACAGCAGTGTCGCAACTGCTTTCTCAACATCAGAACCCACAATCGTACCTTTTCCAAATTCAAATCGCACTTGACACAACTCTTGCGGACTGGAGTCTAAATCATTATCTTCCAATTCCTCACATAGGATTTCACACATTTTCTCAAAAACATACCCACTGATGAAAAACATTAACAATAGATTCTACATCATATCTAGAAGGATAAACAATCCATCTACGTGCCATGCGGTCCAGTTCTTCTTTCTCTCTAGAACCAGGTATTTGACTACGTAACTGCTTACGTTGTGGACCAGGGGTCGTAGTAGATGACCCAAAGAGGGGTGATATAAGACTAGTGACAGCACTAGCTAGTCGTTGTCTTGCAGAAGGAGAAGTCGAGGCAAGAACCGGGGGCAAAACAGAGGGAAGGAAAACGGGTACAGATACAGGGGTAGCAGCAGGTAGGGCACCAAGAGAGGCAGCTGATGTGCTAGGGAAAGTCGCAAGGGGCGCAGAAGTGGTGGGTAGCTAAATCGGCGTCCCTTGGGAAGGCTGTGCTACCAGGACAGGAGCCGGCTGAGGAGGAGCTGGCGGCTGCGGGAAAGCTTGCTGCGCATTAGCTGGAGGCTGCACATTCACGGGTTGTGGAGGCGCTGTAGCATTTTGCGCATAAGGGGGTGGCGAACTTAGCAAATGTGACATTAGGGAATCTTTCTCTTTCTCTTTTGACTCATCTTGTTGAAGGGGTGGCAAAACTGGGTAACATTTATCAATGACTAGTTTGCGTTGCCTGTGCAACTGCTCATTCATTCTGTCCTCTTCATTATCCTTAAACTGCAAAGCTGCTTGCATTATCGACATACCCCTCGCTCTTTTATTTTTCTTTGCTAATTTAATTTCTTTTTGTTTGGCTTCCTTTCGCCATAGGCGGAAGGAATCAAACATCGCCGGCCGGGCTTTCTTCTTGAACAATTTAACTTCTAAATTATCTAGGATCTCTGTGTCGAAACTACCATTTTGGGGCCATTTTAAAACACCATCCTTTCTGGTGTATCGGACCCATACTTCATTATACGTAATGGGGCCCACGCCATGTTTCACATAAAGCTCATAAGTTGGAGTTCCAATTGGAGGAACCGGACACAAGTCCTCCAATCGGGAGTCCCTTTTACAACCAAAACAAAACAAATTTCCAAATATACTAGAACCAGGCATCTTTGCTCACTAGTCTAGTTTAAAACTTCAAAGGATTATCGAATACGATAGTCTCGTGAATACACGAGTCCTCTGGCTTTGGCACTTGCAAGACCCAAATCAAAGCGATCCCGAAGGATACCAAAATCCCGAAGGATACCAAACAAACTGGGAGACGCTCCACTTATACTTAACTGAGGTATCGATGACTTCACCAGAAGACTCTCTCAATTGTTTCGCTCTACCAAATCGTCAAGGGTCCAAAACAGGGCGATTAATCAGGGCAGCAGTCCTTCGTAGCCGTCGGGACACGGAGAACCTCGCAGAAAAGACTTTCGGACCACGTCGACATGCAGGGGTCGATGAAGTGGCGGCCTTCCTCCAGAATTTCCACACGAAGCTCCTCACGAACCTCTGGCTTGGACCGGTACCACTGAAATCGCCCCGAGTTGGGCGCCAACTGAAGTACTGGGTTTTTAGAACCCAGCGGTGCAGGGGAACACACCCTAAGACTTCAGATTCTTCCTGTTTCAGACCCACAGAAACACAGAGTCTTCTAGGTGAAATCAAAGATTGTATTTATTGGCTGCAGACCAATCACAGATATCCGAGAAGTACAACACGATGTATGTTCTCAGGAGACTGCTCCGGAACCAAAAACGAGTCTTTACTTATATACACAAAATTACGCTTTGGGGGCAACACCGCCCCTGTTTTACAAGTGGTCATTCACATATTTTAGTTTCAAAGGAACAGCAGAGCCATAATGACAATCCCACATTTCAGTTCATTAAGCATACAGTCATTGTACCCAGCGAGGCTCAGAACCCTCATCAGATAACAGCAGACCCCAATAAAACGGGCACCTCCTGCTCGTAAAACAAGCCATAAAGTAGGAAACAGAGTCAGGTGTGAAAACAGCTTAGTCAGGGATCGTGTGCGAACAGGGGCTTTATGATGGGTCGAGCCCTGATGCTAATCACATTAGGCCGCAAGAAAGGAACCGGCCGGACAGGATTGACCTCGGGCAGCGGAGTCGGCTTGCACAGGTCAGAGAGAAGTCACAGAAGGTGTACGTGTCCTTTAGGCCTGAGCATGGCCTTAGTGCGCAGCCTATGTGAGGGCAACCACAAAATGGCTACTGTTCTAAAATGGAACCCAAAGGGTTTGATATGTGGTATCATATGCACGGTGAATTCATCAGTGAAACGTGCCAAAAACACTCATACATACCGCGTTGCTCATTTGCGGTTCGATGATACCAAAATTGGCATGGTGGGACCATGCCACCTACACGGTTCCGATTTTTACAGTACCACACAAGCACTGTTGGCCCAGTTAGCATCTGAGGTTGTATCTTCTCACCTTTGCACTCAAAAAGTATATAGCTTGTAGACTAACTTTAGTACTGGTGCTGGCTAAAATGTTTATGCTCAATAGTATACCCCGAAGATTATGGTTCGCTGATCAGAAATCTGAAAATGTTCAATTTAATGCTCAAATGTGTGTGGATACACAATTCCGGCTACACTGGGGGGAATGTAATCACTGTAAAGAAGCTTGATGTATACCGATACTCTGTTGTTGGAAAATAAAAATTGTTTAAAAAAAAAAGAAAAACAGAAGGAACATCATAATTAATCCCACTGTGTCTGAGTAACCTTTTACTTTCTGACCCAACTGTGTGTGAGGGGTTATTTCCAGGTACCTGTTAACAATGATTTCCAGGTTACTATGTCACTTCCACAGTAGGAACTTCTGGCATGAATGTCTCACTTCTGCAGCCTTTGCTTTCAGATCACAGTTCACTGCTGTTTCTGGTACTGTGCAAAACCAAAGGGGATGATGGACGGAGCGTTGAACATTGCAAGCACTCACCCCCAGTCAACTGATCTGGGTTTAATCCATCATCATTCTTTAGCTCACTCCGCCACCCCAGTTCAGACATGGCCATATGCAAATCAGACCCTGTGCCTCATGGGAACAGTCCAGCCTGAACTGCCAAGCCAAGTCTTCCCTGCACCGGAAACAAGCATCCTGGGACCGGTTTCTGGCTAATCAGCCGTCATCAGCCAGGCTAGCTTGAATCCAGTGGCAAAGTGAGCAAGGGACCCACGTCTGGGCATACCCTGCCAACTTAGGGCGAACAAAGCAAAAACAAAGAGGATGGAATCAAGCTAGCCTGGCTGAAGAGGGGTGAAACCCCGAAACCGGTCCTAGGATGCTTGTTTCCAGTCCAGGGAGGACCTGGCTTGGCAGTTCGGGCTGGACTGTTCCCATGAGGCACAGGGTCAAGACTGATTTGCATATGGCTGGGTTCAAACTGGAATGGCATGGTGAGCAAAAAAACGATGGATTTAGGCCCAGATCTCTGTACTGGGGTGAATGTATGACATTGTTCTGCATTCTGTCCATCAACTGTTGTTTTTGTCTTTGGTACTGTTGCAGCTCCATGCCTGCTGAGGATGGTGTGCTGTTGCTTCTGCTTATCAAGCTGTCCAGTTGTTGTAGCCTCACTCGGTATTGATTTGCGGGCTCTTCTGCCTGTTCCTGTTGTATACGCTCCGACTTGTATCATATCACTTTGTAAGCTACAACATGTATTACAGAGAAGAGACCTTAGGACTAGGGGTGTGCAAAGCTTTTACTACGCAAGAGAAGGTTTGCATAGTGCCCAATTATTGACATTCACCTAGTTTGTGGTTTTATGCATTCCCCCAAAACAGTTGGCGGCTTGGTTGGGGTTCGCTGATCTGGTGGGGGGGTTCTGGCTCAGGGATGTGGTGAGCTGGTCGGCAGTGATCTTGTTCCAGCTTCTGCGGGGGACCAGTTGTGGGTGGTGGTGAGTCGTGGTCCTTCTGAAGCTGAAGTGGACGCAGCTGTGGTCTGTCCAGTGGAGTCCGGTGGCGTGGCTGAAGGTGATGTCCTTGCTGGAGGAGAAGACGGGGTCGAGCGTGTGGCCGGCGTAGTGGGTGGGGGTGGTCACCAGTTGCTTGAGTCCGAGGTTGGCGAGGTTGTCCAGCAGGGTGGTGGTGTTGCAGTCGTTGTTGTTCTCCAGGTGGAAGTTGAGGTCCCCGAGGAGGATGTAGTCAGCGGAGGGGAGGGCGTGCGGGCTGATGAAGGCGGCGATGTCTTCGCTGAATTGTGTGCGAGGTCCCGGGGGTCTGTAGATGAGGGTGCCTCTGAGGGTGGTCTTGGGGTCGGTGTGGATCTGGAAGTGCAGGTGTTCGGCGGCTGTGAGGGTGTCTTTGGAGTTGGTCGTGATGCGGATGGTGTTCTTGCAGGAATCATGTCAGTTCCCTGGCAGTGGCAAACAGGCTACAGCAAGTACGGCCCTGGTGGCAATTAAAAAAGCCATGGTAGGTGAAGAGAAAAGATGGCGTTTATCATACCTGAGTCTTTTGTGTGGCTCTGCTATGTTTGTGTGTATGCCTGTTTTTGTAAACAAAAAGTGAAAGAAAGAGAGAGAGAATCTTAGGAGGTATTTTAAAGAAAATGTGTGGCTCTTTGTACACGTCTGTTCTGCGACAAAGATTCATAAATAACGTAAAAGGAAGGGTTGGTGGGTGAGTGGATGAGTGAGTGGATGGATGAGTGAGCAAGGGTGGATGTATAGATGGATAGATGGATGAGTAAAAGCATGCATGAGTGAAAGAGGGTGGATGATTGGATAAAAGGGCGGATGCTAGGTCGATAAGTGAAGGATTGGATGGATGAATGAAAGGTAGGGAGGATGGATGAAAGGGTGGATGATGGATGAGTGAAAGGAGAGATTGTGTGAAAGGGTGGATAGAATAAAGGAGTGAAAGGGTTGATAGATGGATGAGCGAAAGGATTGATGGATGTGGGAAAGGGTGGATAAAGCGATGGATGAGTGAAAGGATGAATGGATAGGTTTGGAGATGGATGGATGGATGGATAGGTTTGGATATGAAGGGTGGATAGAATGAATGGTGAGAAACTAAATGATTGATGAAAGACTGAATAGACGATAGAATGTAAAGGTTCAATTGTTGGACATCAGCAGGTAAATGGTAGGATGAAAGGATGAATGGATGGATTGATGGAAGAAACAAGAGATATATTCTGGGGAGGGTCATGATGAGTTGCTTCATTTGCTTGGTGCCATAAGAGCTTTGGTGCGACGTGGGGGTATATTCAGTTTCTTCCTACTTGCGTGCTCAAAAATATATGGTATTGTGCCAAACAGCAATTAACAGTATGAAATTAAGAAGGTGCAACTATTGTAAAAAATGGAAATGTTAACATATTATATCATTTCTCTTTCATTTTGTGTAATGCGTTAACCTGCTTTGTTTATATAAACACATTTCTCATGTGTTTTTGTATGTGCTGCAACTAATATAGGAGTTGTTAAGAATCATCAGGTCTTGCCCTTAGCTCCGCCCCTAGCCCGGCCCCCTCACTACACCTCAAGCTCATTTTAATGAGTACCTGCACTTATTTTTTCCCATTTAAAGCACTGGTCTACTTTAAAGTCATGGAAATTGCTGCGCTCTTCTCCCTGAGCACCAGTTCAGTTTAAAGTGCAGCGCTTTTAATTATTGCTAAACGTGCTGCTTTTATCAGCCCCTTCCCTTACCCTCCCATCTCGTCCCCCCCGGCCCCCCCCTTCGCCACAGTGCCATCACACACCACCCTCCTCCAACCCAACAAACAATTTAGCACCACGGAGCCAAATTTAAGTGTAACGAGGAAGTTGGAGGAGTTATGGAGATGGTTGTGTTCGAGGCCAGTCACTTATCTGAATTAATCAGCCAGGGACTGACCTCTGAAAAGAAAATGGGACCCCCGCCTCGCCCAAATTTATTCAGCAGCAGTTGTCATATTTCATCCGACCCCGAGCAAGGATAGAATGGGCCGCAGCGACTTTAGGATTATCGCCAACAGGCAGAGCGCGGAGGAGGGGAGGGGAGGAGTCGGGGGCACTGGGCATGATGCATTTAATGTGTTTTCAAACATGACTGCTTGAAGTCCTGATGTCTTATTCTAATAATGAGAGATCCATAATAGAGACAGACCATCCGTAACCAACACAATATCTTCCCTCAGAAGTTGCTAATCCACACGTCACTGCATCTCTTTCACAAGACAACAGAGCAGGTGGGGGCCGGTGAAGACGCATTTAGGATCCATTAAAATCAAAGTCGTGCATTAATGCTACAAAGCCTTGCGCAGAAGCACGAGCGTGCGTCTGACACCGAAAAGCCCTGACAGCGGCTAATCAATAAGGCCCGAAGACGAGGAGGCAGAGTAGAGATGAGAAGGGAAGACGCCACTGAAACTTTGAACATGAGGCACGAACACTGACCCCTCCCCCCGCCCCCGCCCTCTACAGCTAGCTCACTGGCAGCCTGGTCAATTGTGTCGGATCAGCTCCGGTACAATGCATAGTGAGCGAACAATTCAAAGGGGGCTTTGGGGGGGACACCCGGAGGAGGAACCCCTCCCCGGGACCCCGCACCAGCAGGGCCACCTGTCAGGAAAATGTTGCATTACTTTTTAAAGCATAGTAAATGATGACTATACAATGCACCAGGATACCCAGTGAGATACCCACATGGGCTTCAGCATGGAGGGACAACGGGCCCTCCCCCCCAACGGATCATTTGCCGCAGGGTCACTCACTTGCTGGCTGGCAGTGGTAGGTGGCAGCCTGGTGGATTTACTAAGTGCAACGGCCACCGCCCACTGTAGTGTTACCCTGTACTAGTGTAGTAGTATGGGCGGCACCATTGCGCCAAAAACATTCTGGGACCAGGTCACTTACTCCTGGCTGCAGGCAGCTACCAGTGGTAGCCCACTGACAGTCATTTGTTGTGTCGTCAGGGCACCGTTACTGTTGGCCTCCACCACCCGGGTCCCTACACGTAGGGAATAAGACTCGGGACACACTCGTGCGTTTGCTCCGTCACTGCTGCCGTGGCCATTCTGCCGACGTGCACCAGTGACGTCATATTTATTGCAGTTCCATACACGTGACCTGACGCGCACGCCGTTGCGTGTCGCGTCAGTCTTAGTATCGCGACATTACATTCCTCCCCAACACACAAAAACCACAACAACAACTCCAAAACCTATTGCTGCATTTTAAACACAAACTTATCAGTACCTCAGTAGTCCTCATCTCTGTGCTAGACATTAGCAGTTCGAAAACTTTCAAACAAACAACTAAACAGTCTTACTTGACGTAGTCTCGTAAACGACGGGAGGGCTCAGGATGCGGCCTCAGGTCATATCGTGATCCCCCACAGTCTGGCACGATACCCCGGCCCCTACTCACAGAATCACCATCTGCGCCACCGTCTCCATCCTCTGGCATGCCAGCGTCCGCTGGCGGCAGAGCCTCTGGCTGGTGGCCTTGCTGCGGTGCAGCACCTCCCTGATGCAAAGAGTCTGCTCCTCCGCTCGCATGGTCCGCGGGCTCAGAAAGTTCTACGAGTCTCTCCTCTCGCGGCGTGTGCCCCGGGGGGCTGTCTTGGTGTCCTTCATCTGCCCTCGAGGGCACTGGGATTTTCTTGAAGAATGAGATGTTCCTTGTTATCTTCTCGACGCCTTTCCTGGCTGTCACACACGTGCCCACGACCTTCTCCACTGTCCATGGTTGCGACTCAAAGTTCAGACGAAACTTGCCCCCTGGCCTCCGATTTCGTATTAGCACTCTGTCACCTGGGGCCAGGTGTGGGGTCACAGCACGCCGTCGGACATCAACATGAGCAAAGGCTCCACGTCGGTGCTCGTCAATGGCACTGTCATTGGGAGTTTCGGGCCTCCACTCTGGGTGGTGTGGTATGGTGTCGGTGACAACCCGCCCCATCAGCAGATGTGCAGGTGCCACTCCCGTGGTAGAGTGGGGCGTCTGGCGATAGCTGCGGAGAAATGTAAAAATGGCTAGCTCCACAGACTGGTGCTTCTCGTGGGCAATCCGTATCACTTTGTTGAGTGTCCTCATGAAGCGTTCAGCCTCTCCGTTCGCTTGAGGCCATCGAGGGGTGATGCGCCGGTGATGCACTCCTAGAGCCTGTAGGTATGCCGCGAAGTCCTGACTCTGAAATGGTGACCCGTTGTCGGTTCTGATTTCCTTGACAATGCCGTTTGTTGCCATGATCTTCTCGAGCTTCGGGATCACTTCCTGGGCACTCAAAACAGTTAGTATTTCCACTTCGGGATATTTGGAGTGATCATCTTTGGCAACCAGAGTGTGCCTTCCGTCCGGTAGGCTACCAAAGTCGACGCTTATCTTGCACCAGGGCCTTCGGGGTCGAGGTTCCATCACAACAGGGGCTGGCCGTGGGGCTTCCCCCGTTACCTGGCAGGCATGGCATTCTCGAACGGTGGCTTCTACTAACTCGTCCATGAGAGGGAACCACACTTTGGTTCGGAGCCTGGACTTGGTCTTGACCACTCCGAAGCTCAGCCGCGTGTACCGCCTTAGACCTACGTGCGTGGAGAACGTGGTGATGTTCCGGGACGCTTCGTCCAGCACGAGTTGGTGATACCCAGAGCGTAAGTCCAATTTTGAGAACCATTTGGCGCCTGCCATTTCCCCGACGATGTCATCGATGGTCGGAGTGATGTGTCGCTCCCTTTTGATGGCAGCGTTGGGGAGCCGCATGTCCACACATATTCTGACCGCGCCTGGTTGCTTGGGTTTCTTCGCTACAACGATTGGCGACACCCACGGGGTCGGTCCTGACACTTTCTCGATGATTCCCGCCGCTTCCAGCTTCTTCAGCTCGGCTTCCACCAGTGGCCTGAGGTGGAACGCTATGCGGCGATGTCGAAGTGCTATCGGCTGCACAGTGGGGTCGATGTGTAGGTGGACCTCTTTCCCTCGGAACTTGCCTATTCCGTGGAAGATTTCTTCGAACTCCTCCAAGGTGTGGTGTATTGACTCTTGGTGTACCCCAAATGCGAACGTTACTACTCCCAGATCTTCTGCCGCTCTGCAGCCCAGGAGCATGCCTTGCCCGTCTTCGGTCACATAGATGTTTGACGTTATTGACCGCGTCCCATGGGATATTACAGTCCTGAACTTTCCCCGTACCTTCAACGGTTCCTCCTGTCCGTATGCGAACACCGTGATCGTCGATGGATGTAGTGTTGGCTGTGGGTGCATGGATCTGTGCATCGCAGCGGCCATGATATTGATGCTGGCTCCTGTGTCTACGACCGTTGTGACCTCTTGCGACCCTACTCGGATGCTGCATTGCGGCAACCTCCTAGTCCTGCGTACCGCCGTGCATATCATGTGGACTCTGTGTATTACCTTTTCTTCCTCTTCATCATCGTCCATGTCACTGGCGACCGGGCCTCCTTCCTCAACCGTGTTTACGGCTTGGCGGGGCTTTCGGAACTTCTTTGACCGGCACACTTTCTCAAAGTGGTTGAAGCGTCCACATCCCATGCACTTCCTCCCTCGTGCTGGGCACTCTGCCGAGGCATGGGGCGAGCCACTGCAATACCCGCAGGACTTGGGCTGGTCTTGGGCGGCCGGGCCTGGTCCTCGTCGGGGCCATCTCTGTTTTGGCTTGACCGCCACCGCGTTGACCGGCTCGGTCTTCACTGGCGCTTGTAGGGCCGCCTCCATGTGCGCAGCGCGCGCTTTCGATAGTTCTTTCGTCCGGCCCATTGTCAGTATGTCTGCTAGGGGCTTGCCGGACTCCTCCAAGATCCTTTCCCTCAGTTTGACGGACGCGCACCCTTGTATTATCTGGCCTCTTATCTCCTCCGTCTCATCCCGAAAACCGCAGGTGGCCGCTAGGTTCTTGAGACGAGCGTGGAATTTGTCGAGCGATTCCTCAGGCAATTGGCGTGCTTGGCGGAAAATGAAACGTTCATAGTCGCGGTTCGCCATTGGTTCAAAGTACTCGTTCAGCGCCGCTATTAATGTCGTGTGCGTCTTGGGGGTGTTTTCCGCAAGCGTCTTCACTATGTTGTGAATTTCTTTTCCTCCGAGGTGGATTATCATTGCGCGTTTTTGATCTCTTTGGACCTTCGTGGCCTCGAAGAAAATGCGCACTCTATCTTCCCAGTCTCTCCATCGGGCTGCTACTGCGGATGGGGACCCCTCCACCGAGAATGGCTCAATCGGTGGGATGTTTGCCATTTTGCACGTGCGCTGCCTGCTCCAGGCGAGGCCTCCTGCACGTGCGCTGCTTGCGCCAGGCGAGACCTCCTCCTATCCTTGACCGTGATGGCTCTCAGATGGCAGGGTCTGCTCACAGGCCGGGTGTGACCTTCTCCAGATGCTCCCCCGGTCGGGCAGGGGTGTGAGGATAGTGTATGGCTCTCCCCTCGTGACCTCCTGAGCCTTTTCTATGGGCTGGGCGCGGTGATCTTCCTTCCCCCCAGGCAGCACTCCAAAAAGGCTAGCCACTCGACCACACAACTTACTGGCACTGAGGAGCAGGGGCCCACCGGCAGTCCAGGCAGCCACAGGCAGGGGGTTGAAAACGCTCCGCGCGTTCCAGGCAGGCAGGGGGGTGTGGCGCACGTGTTGACTAGCGCGCTGGGGCCGTCGATGCAACAGACGTCCCCACGCGGTCACACCTCCAACCGGGAGCGCTCCGATGCGCTCGCACTCTCCGCCACAGCACCGGGGGCGCAGGGACCGCAGCGCGTCTCCGCGGGGCACGAGCACCGCGAGCGGGGAACGCTCACCGGCCGCCACACCAACGGAACGCAGGCAACGGAACACGAGGGTACGCCCACCCTCGTCGCCACTTGTTGTGTCGTCAGGGCACCGTTACTGTTGGCCTCCACCACCCGGGTCCCTACACATGGGGAATAAGACTCGGGACACACTCGTGCGTTTGCTCCGTCACTGCTGCCGTGGCCATTCTGCCGACGTGCACCAGTGACGTCATATTTATTGCAGTTCCATACACGTGACCTCACGCGCACGCCGTTGCGTGTCGCGTCAGTCTTAGTATCGCGACATTACAGTCATTGGTAGTTGAGCGCCAAGCTACCAATGAGATTCTCATTGGTAGTAAAAAATGATAAAAACTGGTTGAAAACGTAATTGATAGGTTTGCATAAGACTACAGATATTTACAGTTCCTTTTGTAAAACTACTCAAAGAAAAATGTGGTTGCTAAATTTGAGCAAGAGTGTAGATGTTTACAGTTCCTAATCTGCAACAGTTATCCAGTTTAAATGCATATGTTTTATTTTCCGATTTGGTTGAGAACAGTTGTTATTTTATTTAAGTTAATATTCATATTTAATTATATTTATTTTAATATATTAAAGTTAATACTTTTTCAAAATAAATACATTTGTCATATATTTTAATTGTCATTCGTTTGTGCACGTGAAAATAGAATTGCGGATTCAACATTTATTTATTTATTTGTTTGTTTTATAGAGCGCGAACTTGACCTGTTAGGGTATCAGAGCACTTTACAGGATTGACAAGTTGTATATAAAAGATTGAGGAGGGGAGTGGGAATCCTCCAGCAGTGTGAGTACGTTGATTATCTCCAAGACCCCAAGTGGTCTACAAAAGGCACTTGGGTGTTTTGAAGAGTTTTGCAAAGTGAGGGGCCTGGTAGTTAATACTAAAAAAAACAAGTTCATGTCTTTTAATGTACATAAATCACATAAGGGAAGGATCTACATGAATAATTTACCCTCGGAGGAGGTCTCCTCATTTACCTACTTGGGCATTACATTGCAGAAAGATATGCGTTGGGGCTGCCAACTAGACCGTGCCGCATTAATACACAAACAAAAATCAGGTGCGCTTCTTTCAAGATTTAAAACCTCTTTCACAAAGCCAATTTCACCAGTATTAGAAGTTTATGGGACAACGGTTCTGAGTTCATGCCTATATGGGGCTGAGCTCTGGGGTTTTGGCAATCTGAACAGCCTGACGGTGCTTGAAAATGCGTTTTTACGCAAGATTACAAGTCTCCCTTCAAGCACACCACTGCGACCTTTATTATTGGACCTTGGTAAAAAGCCACTTGAATATCTTGTGAAGCTTCGTCCAATACTTTATTGGCGTCGGCTCTGGTGCACAGAAGAACTTGTCCATTATAGGAGTGGCTTTACGGATGTAATAAAATCAGATTCGTTTCACAAAATACATTGGCTGCGTGGGATTAAATCTCTTCTGGGTAGTATAGGCTTGATTGATCTTTGGAATGACCCATTAAATGCTGTTTTCCCTTCAAAGGAAAAGCTGAAAACAATGTACTGGGCATGGGCTTTCAAGGTAGAAATTACACAAGGACTCTCTACCCATCTAACAAGTCGTTTTCTCAATTTAAAAGTTCGCCCATCCCTAGAGAGGTATTGGGACATAATCGAAAAGACCCTTGATCGTAAGTTGTATTTTCAGCTGCGGGTGGGTACCCTATCCGTTGCTGAATTTACCTCTGGATGGGGGCGTCATCAAAACAAAAATGACAAGTGTTATAGATGTGTTGAGGAATGTGAATCTATAGGACATCTATTGTTTTTTTGTCCCATGTATGCAGCACCCCGAAAAATTTGGATAAAGCCCATTTGCAGATCTTTGGGCACTAGGAGATATGAGATTGCCCTACGTATTTTGTGCACAGACACTGCTCACCCAATTTGTATAGCTGTGGCTAAGTTTTTAGGGTGGGCCTGGGGTATACGATCAAAAGCCTTGAGGCATGATGTTAATTCCTCTCAAAACATCTGTATTTCGTAAACCCAGGTTGGTAACAAAAACAGTATGTCCATTGAATTGTGTTACGCTAATCTAGAGTAATTGGATTGGTTTTAAAAAGTGTATTTGAGGGTTGCTTAGAGATTTAATTGTAATTTTAATTCTTTTTAGATAATTTATTAACTGTTTTATGTTATGATTGTAATTTGCTTTTATGACTCAACTGTCGAATAAAGCTTGATTGATTTGATTTGGAATCCTCCAGCAGTGTGAGTAGATAACCGATCTACTACTGTGGATAGCGGACAAATTTTTCGTGAATTCAGAATTACTCCCACTGAAGGTATCAATGCACTGAAAATGTCACCTACTATTTCATAAAAACTAGCTCTTTTTATACGTGTTAGTTCCTTTTTTTTTTATTGCTTCCAGTGATTCTTCTCACATGGTACACCTTTGGGAATACTATTTCGAAAATAGCAACTCCCGTACCAATGATCAGGCAACCTGAAACCGGCTTTATTGCCACACATAATAAATTCCAGGAAATACTAGATCTGTTCCACCTTTTAGTCCCCATCCCCCAATAACTAGGAAATTATGTTCGCATTCACTGGAACCAATAAATACATTGTTATATTCAGTCTTTAATCTATGGAGGCAGATCTTCCCTTTCTTTTCAAAGTCCAAGGACATAGCAGCATGAGTCTTGCCAGTTTTATAAATGTCATCTTTCTCAGCCCATTGAGGTATCTGTGGTTTCGGTTCAGAAGCCCTTCTCTGGAAGTCCTGTCTCCTTTGCTCAACTAAATTCAAAAATATATTTTCTTCTTCATGTTATTTACATGTTAAATTGTGCTTGTGTGCTTCGGCTATATCTATTGTCTTCATGGTTAGAAAATATTCTCCCATAAACTGTGCGTCTTTAGTGCTAAGAACTGGGTTCATACTCTTTCGCATAGGAACCTCGGAAAAAAATCACATCTACATTAGAACAATAATATTGTAGTTTTACTGTTCTATAAAACAAACTTGCTAAAACGCTACAAGATATACCATATGTTAATGGAACATGATGATATGTCTCACCTTCTGCTACTGATGCTGGTAATTTCATTCACACATAACAATCGCTAACTTCCATAGTGTCCACGTACTGCACTAATAACTTTGTAAATACATTTAAAGCAGTGTCATTGTCTTTTACAGTGTGGGGTACATCTAACTCGTCTGGTGCTTCTAGGTGTACTTTGTCTCCTTTTGTCTTATTCTCATCTGGTGCCTCTACTGCAACCCTATTTCCTTTAATGTAGCTACTTTCTCATTCATTTCTGTGTTATTCCTTTCTTTTGTGACCATCAAATAAGGGATGGCTACTGTCAGTACTAACCAAACTATGAGTACTAAAAAAATACTACATATGCATAGTCTACAACATTTTTGTACACAATTTCGTTTCGGTTTTCCAGCAGCCCTATCATCAGCCATTTTCAGTCAAGAAGATTTCTCTTCTATACTTTCAATTTACTTGTGGAATTCAAAATTCCTTTGGGGAAATTTCAGGTTGGTCTCACTTCTTCAATAAACGGTTCTGCAATTGTTTCTTCATCAATGTCTTCATTTAAATCTAGATTCTCAAATTCTTCAAGAATTACATAGGTCCATTCAGGACCCTTGAATTTATTGTTCAATATTCTCAATCTTTGACTTTGTCGTTTGGGCTGTTCAGCGGATGGTCCCGACTGACTAGCAATTTCGTTTACTTGGTCAGGTTCTTGATTAACTGTTTTGAAATGATACGTTAGCCTTTTCACAACACTCGGCCAGTTGTCACCTCTTCTGACCCTTTTTGCTTGCACTGCACTGTCACTGTCTTCAAGTGTTCTTTTATTTTTGTTACGTTGTGGCACAACTTGTTACCTTTGTCTTCAGATTTACTCTCTGTCTGACCCTGTCCAGGGGTTACTCCTGTACCATCATTTTCTGCCTGGATGTGTTCTTCTTCCCTAGTCTGACCCTGTTCAGGTTTTATCTGGATTTTCTCTTCTTCTTCTACCTGAACTTGTTTTTCTTTTCCTAACTGGTCCTGCTCAGGTCTTATTGCACTTTGGGTTTCTGTAGCCCGAACGTGTTCCTCTAGACCAGTGGTCTTCAAACTTTTTAATGCCGCGCCGCCCCCATGGCGAAAAAAATATTGGGCCCCCCTAAAAAAATCCACAAGTTTCTATTCAACTGGAAATGTTTAAATAGGTCTACACATATTTAAACATTGCAGTAAAGTTCTGCACCGTTTTAAAAATACAATGAAATATATATTTTTTTGCTGAAAAGAAAGCACTGTTATCAGCACAATGCTTCTTTTAGCCAGAGCCTGGTGCCCCCCCTGGGATCACTTGAGGCCCCCCTAGGGGGGCCCGCCCCACAGTTTGAAGACCCCTGCTCTAGACCTTTCTGTCCCTGCTCAGACTCATGTATTGTTGCATCCACTTCTGTCTTAGTAGATTGTTCTCTCCATATCTGTTCCTGCTCAGGTTCTCCAACAGCTGTATCACCTCTTTCCTGAGCAGGTTCTTCTATACCTGACTGGTCCTCACTACTCTCCTGTCTTTCTAAACGTATTCGGTTCCTTGTTCTCACGTTTACTTCTGGTATGTCAACCACTGGTATCCAGTCATCCTGACTTGTGCTTGGTTGTTCTCGATCAGCTATTTCAGGACCAGTTATTCTAGATCCTTCAGCTGTACAACCTTCCGCAGCCTCAACTCCTTGTGTAGGTTGAGAACCTTCTGGGCCAGGTGCTGGTACTCTCTTGGTATGGCTTGCATGAATCCAATTAGGAAAGCCTGCACATTACACTGCTGTGGTTGTAACCAATATAACTTGATGTGGTTTTCCCCACCTGGGTGCTAGACATGACTCTCGAGTGTGTTCTTTCACCACCACCCAATCACCAGGATTCAGATGTAAATGTAAATGTAAATGTTGTAGACTTGTAAAGCGCACAGCTGCCCCAGCAACGGGGCGTCCCGGCGCTGTAGACCGCTGGGGAACCCGTCCTGGCTATCCCTGTGAGATGGTCCCTTTCTGGGTATCTCCAAGGTGAAACCAGGCATCCCCGGCATCTGTGGGGGGCCGTTGTAGAGATGAGGCAAGCTTAATGCCCAGAGTTGCCGAGTGTGTTCCTGGTTAGAGTAGGTACCGAGGCGAGAATTATCGAGTCCGTTTTGACCCTCGTCCACGACCCTGCCGCGTCGGGAATTGAACCCTGGTCCCTAGCCGATTCTCTGCTTACGGGTCTGCCGCCTCTAACCAGTGAGCCACACCTCTCCATGTGCTTGATGCGGCTTCCTGGCAACTGCGTCTTCTCCAACCTGGTGAGAGATAGAACGAACTAGGTCAGCCAGTTCTTTGCAATATTCCAATACCAAATCATCATATATATTCAACATTTTGTGTCCTGTCATACATGCCTGCCTCATTGCTCTTCCTATGAGTATTTCATGGGGACTCAACCCTGTATTTCTATCAGGAATGCTTCTGAGCCCCATCAGAACAAGAGGTAAAGCATCAGGCCAATCCAGTGGGCTAGATGCGCATATCTTTCCCAGTCTTGCTTTTATAGTGCCATTCAGTTGTTCTACCACTCCAGAAACCTCTGGATGGTATGCACAGTGCAGTTTTTGTTCAATTTTAAACACTTCACAGATTGGTAGAATTACTTTGTTGTTAAAATGAGACCCTCTATCTGATTCCAAAGTTACTGGAAAACTGAATCGCGGAATCAGTTCCCTCAGCAAAAGTTTGGCAACTGTTATACTGTCATTTCTTCTTGTAGGGTTTGCCTCCACCCACCGTGAAAACAAACAGACTATCACAAGTATGTACTTAAATCCTCTGCAAGGGGGTAATTGAATAAAGTCAATCTGTAGTATTATACATGGGCCTTCTGCCTTTCTAATTGTTCCCATACAGACTACTGTCTTTTGTCCTGGATTCATTTGTTGACAAATTAAGCATCTCTGGCATAGACTCTCTGCTAAACTCCTGAACTTTGTATTAAACCAGTCCTGTCTAAAGAGTCTGGTCATGCAATCCCTGCCTATGTGAGTGTCTCTGTGATACATTCTAGCGATTTGTGAAAACATGCAGTCTGGCATTACTGGCCTGCCATCTGGGCAAATCCATACATCATCTTCTGACCTCTTTTGGTACCCAGCTTTTACCCATTCCTCCTTTTCCTTCACCTATGCCTCATCTTGCAGTTGTCTTACTTCTTCCCATGTCTCTAATCCTGAAAGTAGCATAAGTTGGCAGCTGATTCCATTTGTTTCAATTTTCTTGTTCACTGCCAATTTATATTTGACACAATGTTGGGCAACTTGGTCAGCATACCTGTTACCAGCTGTCACATAGCCATTTCCTGATTGATGTACGGCACACTTGACCACTGCCACTATGTTTGGCAATTGTATTGCTTCAAGCAATTCCTTTACAAAATTTCCATTTTTAATTGGGGATCCTGAAGAAGTCAAGAAATCATGCACAACCCCGTAACTGGCTATCAGTAAAAATGGTTACTTTCCAATTTTTCCCAATTTTGCATGCTTTAATCAAAGCCACCAATTTGGCTACTTGTGCAGATTTGACTCCTGGCAAATAAGATGCTTCGACTATTCCAGCCAATGTACATACAGCGTAAGCAGCACTCAGCCCTCCCTCCTCATAGGCGTCTGGTAACAAGGTGGCAGGGTTCAACACTGTACACCTGACTATTGTCACGTTTTCAGCACCTAAGATGATTCTTTCATATTTAGTCATCCGACTAGGAGTGAGATATTGAGTTCGAGTTCTTGTTAATAGAATCTCCACTGAATGTGGGACGTGCACTTTTATTGGATGTCCCATCATAATTGACTCACTTTGTTCTAGACTTGTACAGGTTGCATCTACTGCTTTTAAACAACCAGGTAAAGCTGAGGCTACAGGGTCCAAAGTAGCAGAGAAATATGCCACTGGTCGTCGCATCAAGCCATGTCTCTGAGTTAAAACCGAGAGTGCACAACTATTCCTCTCACAACAAAACAGTGCAAATTCTTTTGAATAATCTGGCATTCCTAATGCTGGGGCTTCACATAGACATTTTCGTAATTTCACAAATGCTTCCATACTTTCATCATCCCATTCTATTGGATCTTTTGCTCGTATCTTGGTCATTATTATTAGGGATTTGGCCAATGAGGAAAACCCTCCAATCCACTGGCTACTGTATCCCACAACTCCAAGGAACATTCTGATTTCTCTCTGGGTTTGAGGCAATTTCATTTGTCTTATTATTTCTATTCTTTCAAACGTCACTCTCCTCACTCCACGTTCTATTTGGTGTCCAAGATATTTGACTCCGGTTTGGCAAAACTGTAATTTTTCTGGGGACACTTTATGCCCACCTTCAGTCAAATGGTTCAACAAAGCAATCGAATCAGCAACATAGTCATCTCTTGTTTTGGATGCGACTAGTAAGTCGTCAATATACTGCACTAATACTGACTCTCTGGGTAACACTAAGGTTTCTAGGCACTTTTTCAGTATCTGATTGAAAATTGAAGGACATTTCAGTGTACCCTTGAGGAACACGATTCCAAACTAAAATATGATCCTCACATTTAAAGGCGAAAAGATATTTGATGTCTGGGTGTAATGGAATAGAGAAAAAGGCATGACATAGATCAATTACGGTAAGCCATCCTGCCTTCCAGGGTACCTGGGACAGAATTATGGCTGGGTTGGGCACTACAGGGCAACAAGGCACAACAATTTTAATAATCTTTCTCAGGTCCTGAAGTATCCTATATTTTCCGTTAGGTTTCTTTATGCCAATTATAGGGGAATTACAGGGACTACTCATTATTTCTTTTAGAATGCCTTGTTCGATCATTCACTCACTTACTGCTGCAACACCAGCTTTAACTTCAGGACTCATCTTGTATTTTTGAGTGTTTGGGTAATCTGCACCTTCCTTTATGGTTACTTTTACTGGGTCTACATTTGCCATTAACCCCACATCTTTTCCTGTAAAATCCCACACATCTGGATTTACTGTTGTTTTGACCTCGTCTGGTAAGTCATCTTTGGTCATCATAGAATACATCTCGTCCATCTCTGTGCCTTGTTTAGCTAACATGAACTTGTAGACTCCGTCTTCATCTGGAGTTTGAATTGCAACACCGTCCCGTGTGCAAAATATTGTGCAATTCATTTTGCACAGTAGATCTCTTCCTAATAAATTTACAGGACTGGAGTCCGAGAGGGGTAGGTTTGGAATGTGTGCTGTTCTCACAGTAGAACTGGTAGCACCAGTGTCCAATAAGAAGGTAATATCTTTTCCTTCTACTTTACCATCAACATATGGACCTGACTGATCTACTGGTAAGGATGCGCTAAGTACGCACTCCTTTTCCTCGCCTCTCAGGCACTTTATTGGTCGCTGTCATCGAAATAAGAGATCTGTAAACGAAATTGCGAAGTTACTGAATTTTTCTTACCACTTCCTCCTTGAAATCCGGTGTCCGCACTGTACTTGGTCTGGTTCACAAAATTTGGCATAGGGGCAGGTGGCAACTGACTCTGTAGATTTACAACCTGCTGCGGTTGATTCATTATCCCATCAATCTGCGTCTGTGGATTTAAATTTAGATTTGGGCCATTATTGTTCTGTATAATTTTACACTCGTTTTTCCAATGCCCCAATTTTCCGCACCCATGACAAGGAAACTTTTTCTTTGCCTCTCTACTCATTCGTCCCTTCTGTTTACCCCCATTATTTTAATTTTGGCCTTTCCCTTTTCCTTGATTTCCTGTCTGGCTATTTAGTTGGAGTTCCTGCTGTTCTGCTAATTTTACTTGTGCCCAAATTATTTTTTCTTCCAATTTCTTTCGTTTATTGTCAATCTCATCTCCGCAATACTTTGCGTATTTGAGAATGTCGTCTATGGGCCTCGCTTGCCAACACAACATATGTTGCCGAATCATGTCTCCAATTTCTAGTTTTAATCCTATCACAAATCGATACACAAAATGTCCCATGTCTTACTCTTTATCTCCAATTTTCTCAAACCCGCTATACTGCTTAAATACCTCCAGTAAGCGTTCATAATAGGTATGTATGGACTCATTTCTGTCCTGGGTTGTTATGTCTATTTTTACCTAATCTGTTTCTTTCGGAGGAATTTTCCTTTTCAAGAAAGTGATCACCTGGTGATATTTCTTCATTACCTCTTCTGAAGGAGCTCCTGTTTTCTCATCTCTCGAATATTCATCACTAGGCCAATCAACAGTAATTTTACATTCTGTCCATAAATCAGTAGGCACCACAATGTCAAACAACCCATCCAAATCTTTTAACAGCACTTTTGAAACTTTCACAAATCTTTCTACTTGCCGATACAACTCAACTGTTTTTTCTCTTAACTTCGGGAAATCATTTGTAAAGGATAAAATATCCTGTCTAGTCCATGGTACATGTACATATCCTACTCCTGGTATCTCCCTCATAGGACATAATCTTTCTACCTTTCCTGTTTCTTTCATCACAAATTCAGAAGTTGTTCGATTGGCACATGCTTCTTCCCTTTTCCGCATCCATCTAGCTTTCCATTTTTCTAAGTCACCCCATTTTTGTAAAAAGGTCATCAATTCTTTAACCTGTAACTTTTTTCCAGACACATTCATATTTTCCAGGTCCTTGACTCTGAATTCTGCTCTGTATGGTTTATGTAATACTTTGGATTTGCCTATTTCAACTCCCATTTCAGAAGCTAAGTCTGTCAATTTCTCATGGAATATTGTTGTATTTCAGGTGATACTTCTGCAGATAAACAATAACTCTTCTTCACTGTAAGTATTTAACCTGTCTAACCCCACATTCCCAGCTATCATTTCTTCCAGTTCCACTTTCAATTTGTAGATATCTAGGATTTTCATTGGATGTTTCGGTTTGTCTATTCCCTGTGCCCATCTTTCTATTTCTTCTGGGGATACTATTGTGGTATTCTTAACTCCTGTGGCTGTTTCTATTTGTACTTCCTTCGAACAACTAGGTGTAACTCCTCTCGGGGTTTCAATTATCTGACCTCTTATCGGTAAATCCATTAATGATATTACTGACTCACATTCGCTACCTTGATCATCAATGATTAAGTTCTCTTTTCTGGGTTCAATTGTAGGTGTGGACATGACTGGGGGTTTATGAGTAATTGTCTTATCTCCATACAATGGAACCATTGGACCTATAGTCACAGGTATGGTTAGGGCTTCAGGGTGATTACTCAATTGGGTTATTTTCTGTATCATTCCTCTATATTCTTGTTTATTGCCTCTCTTTCATTTTCCTGCAGTACCCTTCCATGTGTTGTGTCATGCATAACTTGGGGAACTAATGGTGTTCCCAGGACCGGAGCACTAGGAGTAGTTATGCTCAGTTCCTCTTGGTAAGGTGGAGGGTTTGTCATTAAAATGTCCTCTAAAAAATCATCTTCCGATTCTCCACTAGCTGTCATCGTTAAATGTTTGGTCTTCTCTGTGTATTTGCCTCCTGACTGTTCTTCAGCCATTAGTACAGGGTATAATCCTTCAGCTACCATCGCTTGTCTCCATTGTAAATACCTTCTGTCAGGCTGATTCCCTATTAATGTTGGATCGTGTCTCCACATACAAATCCCACTGTCAATTATTATTTTAGTGTCTATCTTGCTAGCCAAATCAAATCTTCGCTTTTATTCTAATGTCTGACTAATACCAGTGCGGCGTTTATTCTTTCGACCAATCAAATTCTATTTCACACTATGCGCTTAGCCAATACTAGCGCGGCTTTTCTGTAACGTCAGTATCGCTTCTTACTACTGACCCCTCCTTATCAATTTTGTGTCAGTCACACGCCCGCTGTTTCAACCAATCCCAGCGCAGCCCTTTGTGATGTCAGTGCAGCACCCTCAACTGACCCCTCCTTTGCAAGGTAACTCAAAACTTATTTTCTTTCAATTTTCATACAAATTCATTAAATGACAACATATAAACATTCGCTACTCTGTTTGCTTCACTTAAACCAGAAAGTCGATTCACATTTACTGCGAGTAAAACTATTCCGCTTACTCTTCACACACTACGAGTAAAACCCTTCCGCTTACTCTTCACTAAAGCACCGATGAACCCGCTACTCCTTCAGTACTACCCTTTCTAGGTGATATAGGACCAAAGTTTCACCAGCGAACTCTCTGCTATCAATCACTCTCACTTTTATACAAAATAGTCCCTAATTCAGCACTGGCAGCCTTGCATGGCCCTTCAGTGCTACCTTTAGCAAACTAGCAACCTCACTGCAGTGTGGTTTCCATTCACCACCCACTATTCAATATTCCCGGGAATTTCAAGACAACATAAAACAATCACAAACGGGTAAGTTAATACACAACCAATAATTCAGATTCAACATTTTCACCTAGCTAGCTAATAAATTAAACCATAGCTCTGCTACCAGAAAAACTGATCCAGCAGGTTACCAACCTCAGATACTTATTACAATATACTCACTTGGGCCCATAGACCCACACTCATTCATAATAGGCTAGTAAATACCGCTGGGGTCAATTTATTGTGCTATTACCTGTAAGATGAATTTTATCTAACCAAACCTCTTGATCCAATATATTTTCCTCTGGTCAATGGATCTTTTAGTTAACTAAATAGGTGAAACCTTATTAAATAACCACAGACTCGGGAGAGTTTAAAATGTTTATCTAATACATTCATGTGAGCCAAGAACCATAATGCAGTTAGAACACTGTCTTTGAAAAGGAGATGAAGAGAAAATAATTCAATCAGAATAATCGTTAAAATTATTCTGATGACAGAACCTGAGTAGGGAGGAAAAGAGAGCAGTACATTGACATACTACACAGAATTATATTTACCTAGTATGGTGTGGAAACCAACCCCATGGTCAAGGAATTGGGAAGGGTCCCCTGGGACAGATCAGGTGACCAAGGCTGAGGACAGGATTCAGGACAGGATAGATGACCTCTTCTAGATAAGACGCCTGCGCCGCACCCCTCTCTGACGCTATCTTCCGCCTCGATTCTTCCACGATGTTCTCTATTATGTGCCTCCTCGATTCTTCCGTGATGTTCTCTATTCTGTGCCTCCTCGATTCTTCAGTGATGTTCTCTAATTAATTGGCTCAAAAGTTCTAAGTCTGGATTTGGATCTTCTTCTTTAGTATTTTCTTAATTTTCAGACAGCATCTCAGTCTCTCAGCATTCTCCGTCTCTCTGTGTTAACTAATCTAGCTAAACTACCTCTATTATACCTTTCTAATGGCATGTACCACCCCTGAATGTTTCGAATTTACAAAACTCCTAACTCTGATCGGACAAGGAATGATCATCACTCCATGCTAAGTTTAATACTTTTTTTTAAGCTCATTGTTCTATGTTCCCTCCCCTTAATTTACTTTCTAATGCTTTATTTCCCACCCGTATCCACAAGTTAATCAATACAATGTATACAATTTTATTAAAAACCCTTTCCGTTCTCAGGACATCATGCTTGTTACTATTCTTCTTTTTGGATGACGTTCAAGGCTTTGCATCGCAGCTCCTGGGTCGTTTCAACTGCTCATGTAAAATGGTCACATGATGCGCAAGCTTCAATCCTGCACGGAGGCCTAAATACGTAAAAATAAATGATTTCACTGTATACCACTTATCTAGACTCTATTCCCATTTACATATATAAATCTTACGCATTAGCATTTTAGTAAACTTACATGGTTTAGTTTCTTTTTTTTTTTTTAATTCTCAGAGAAGCAAAATTCAATTAACCAAAAAAGTCAGAACATTATATTACATTACAATGCCAAACGGAAAAAGAGAGAAAAGAAAAAAAAAAGAAAAACCCAACAACAACACAAGAAAGAAAAATACAAAAAAAAAGAAACAAAGAGACAAGAGACGGAGAAATAAAAAGGAATAAGCAGCGAATAAATAAACAAGGCAAATGAAGCAGAGAGAACATTAGGCAAATAATCACCATGAAGAGGGGCAGAGGCAAGCAATCAGAACACCTCATTATTACTCATTCCACGATTACTCCATGAGGGGGCCCCATACCTGCCAACCCCTTTTTCTCCCTCTCCGGCCTTTGCATTTATATAGTACCACCTCCATATTAAACACATGAAAAAGTCTAGCGTACCACTCTTGATATGTGGGAGGGTCCGTGTCCTTCCATTTTGCAGCCATCAATAGGCGGGCTACTGCGGTTATCATAAAACAGAAATATACTTGTGATAACTCCAGCTGTAAAGTCTCATCACAGCCAAGTAGCATCAAAGTTGACGTTAAAGGAACCATCCGCCCAATGCTCTGATGCAGGAATTTTTCAATCCCTTGTTTCAACATATCCAGTTTATCGCATACAGAAAACATATGAACCATATCTGCAGGTCCTTGTCCACACCTTGGACAATGGTGGTTTTCCCTTTTCCCCCACGCATACAGTTTTGCTGAAGTAAAATATAATCTAAATGCCGTTTTAGAATGTTGTGCTTTGAGATTGGCAGATAGAAAAATCCTTTTAGACAATTTTAGGGATCTACACAAATCAACATCCTGATTCTCCATTTTGTCTGCCCAGACACTTTCAGATTTAGCTATATTGTCTGGATTCACACTCATCAGTATAGAATGTAGATCTTTAATACGAGACTGCCTGCCCAATAGATATTCAACCAGTGTAATTCGAGTCAGATCAGTAAGCTGCGATACAGCAGGTTTAATTATCTCCCTCATTTGTATATATTTAAAGACTAATCTGGAGTCTATCCCATACCATTCCTGAAGTTCTCCGAATGGTATTACCCCGTTCAGATTTATAATATCCCCTAAGTTATTGATTCTGGCTTGTTCCCACCTTTGATCTGTTTCATCATATAATGGGCCAGGGAAGACTGATGATCGCCACAGGAATAAGTATCCCTGAATCTTTGGGATTTTTAAGATCTTACTGACCTTTTGCCAAATGTTCCATGCTGTTCTTAGGGGTTTAAAACGGGTTTTGTTGTAGTAGCTCCCTTCCAACTGCCTAAATATTATCCCTGGTGCTGCATCTCTTATTGCAAGCTCATATAGAGACGGAGGGGTTTCCCTATCCTGACCTCTCAAGGTAAAATCCGCCCCAATTTTGGATTTGAACAAAAGGGTCATGTGCTGCAGCGTTATAGCCCAATATTAATATAAAAGGTTGGGGATGGCCAACCCACCTCGGTCTTGTGGTAGAATCATAAATTTCATAGACCTCCCGATCTTCTTATAGCTCCATATAAATTGTGCAAAAATCCCATCTGGTTTCCTAAAAAAAATATGGGGGGTTCTAGCGGGATGCAATGAAGTAAATTAAAGATTTTAGGGAACATTATCATTTTGAGGACGTTGCCTCTTCCTATTATAGATAAATGTAAGTTTTCCATTCTTTTCAGATCTCCACTAATCTTCTGTATGAGAGGGGCTGAATTAATATCCCATATAGACCCCACATCAGCAGCTATATTTATCCCGAGGTATGTAGCTGCCTCCGTCCTCCGTGGATCCTGACAGAGCGTAGTTTTAGAGCAGACAATCTTCGTTTTGTCGGTATTTAAACCGTATCCCGATTGTAAGCCGAATTCTGTGGCCCGGGCTTCAATCCTTTATATTGCTCCAATTGGGTCAGGGGTAACAACTGCTATATCATCAGCATAAGCTAACACTTTAGTGCTGTATCTCCTGACCACCACCGGTTTGATTGCCTGATCATTTAACATTGATCTTATTAGGGGATCTATATAAAGGGCAAAAAGAATTGGGGAACAGGGGCAGCCCTGTCTTGTACCACGAGCTATTCTCACCCTTTCCGACTCCCTACCCATCAGTTGTATTTTGGCGCAGGATTCTATATACATTGCTCGAAGGGCCGTTAGTATACGTGGGCCGAAGCCAATAGTTCTTAAGTTGTTCCACAGATATGCCCACTCAACCTGATCAAAAGCTTTCTGAGCGTCTAAAAGGATCAGAGACATCTGTTCTCCTGAAGATTCGGCTAGCTCGAATAAAGATATTACCCGTTGGACATGGTCTACTGTCCCGCGACCCGGAATAAAGCCATGTTGCCATGGATTTACCAGGGAGGCAATTATTTTTGCCAATCTAAGCGCAATAATCTTTGAATACAATTTCTCATCTGTATTTATCAGAGAAATTGGTCTGTATGAAGCTGGATCCACTGGATCCTTTCCCTTCTTCAGGAAGATGACTATATTGGTCTCCTGCCAGGATAGAGGCAGAATCCCCTTTTGCTGTACAGCCAGAAACAGGTCTAATAAAAGGGGAGCTAATTCTGTCTGTAAAGCTTTATATATCTCCATCGGGATCCCATCAGGGCCTGCCGCCTTGCCTGAAGCCATTACCTGAAGAGCCTCCTTAATCTCATTTATTGTGATTTCTTCTTCTAACTCCTGTAAAATAGGGGGAATTACATCCATTCCCATACCATTTGTTGTCACTCTCCTATCTCTAGAGCTATACAGATCTCTATAAAATTCTGCAAATAGTTTTAATATTTCCTGAGGTTCAGTAGCCATTTTGCCATCCTTTCCCTTTAACTTTAAAATATTATTTGCCGCTGCCCTTTGTTTTTGGCGGAGTGCCAGATCCTTTCCTGTGGCCTCCCCATATTCGTAGTTATCCCTAGCACGAGTTTGAAATATTTCTGCTGCCATTTTATGATACATTCCATTAATTTTAGCTTTTGTTCTTATAACTTTTAATTCTAGTTGGACTTGTTGCTCCTCCTGTCTTTGGGCAATAGCAGCCATATGGTCTGCCTTATATTTGGACAACTCTTCTATTAACTGAGACATTTTCTCTCTCTATCTCTTCCCTTGAAACCCCACATAGCTGATTATTTCCCCCCTAAGCCCTGCCTTAAACGCATCCCAAACATTTTCTCTAGATGTGCTAGACCTATTCATATAAAAAAATTGCCGGGTCATCCCCTAATATGGTCTATGAATCCTTCAGTGGCCAAGAGTTTCCTATCAAAGGAACATTTTGTAAATGATCGCTCATGGCCTTGAGCCTCTATGTCCTGTATTAGAGGGTTATGATCCGACAGGACCTTGGGTAGTTTCCTAATATTAGCTCCATCTATGAGAGATACTGATGCATAAAAATAATCAAGCCTGACATACTTTCTATGCGGGCAGGAGAAATGTGTATAACCTGGGTCCCCTGCTTTTTTATAAGCCCACATATCAACCAGTCCATGACTATCCACCAAAGCCTCTAATGCTTTAAAGACTTGTGGCTTTCTACCCTTATACCCTCCCCTAGACAAACCATTTACATCCAGATGGATATTAAAGTCCCCACAAATAATGAGAGGGGCAAACCAGGAGGCTAATTTGAGTTCTAATTCTAATAGTACGTCTGGGTCATCTAGATTAGATCCATAAATTGTACATATTGTTAACCCAGTTGATATTGAAGCAATTGCCCACCTGCCCCATTTATCAGATAGCGTGCGCTTGATGGGTGGCATCCAATTAGATACATGAATTGCAACACCCCTAGTCGTGGTAGATTGGGATGAACAATTGACCTGGGTATACCCCGGAATGACATTAAGATTTCTATTTTGCCAGGAGATATGGGTTTCTTGTTGACAGATAATATCAGTGCCCAGTGATCGTAGTGCCTCACCTACTCTACCTCTCTTGCCTCTATCATTCAACCCACCTATATTTACAGAGCAAATAGTCATCCTACCCATCTATGTCGGTTTTTTTTTCCTTCCTCTTTTTTTTTCCTGGTTTGCAGTTAGACCCTTTATTCGGATTGGCTCTAAATATCCTTTTTACGTTCCACCAGTATTCCGCTCCTCTGAGATTTTTTTTTTGCTCCCCTCACTCCCCCTACAATCCCTCCCTTGCTCCCCCCCACTCGAGCCCCTCTGCCCTCCCCCCACCCAAGCCCCCTTCCCACCTCCCTGCCCTGTGAAGCAACAGACCTGTGTCGGTCTGTAGATAATGAGTGGTGGCACCCTCCCAGCAGTGACATTAGTAATACTTAAATGTGACTTTGTACAACCCCCATGTGTCTGAAGAAAAAAAAAAAAGTAGAAAAAACATCTCCTTCAACTTTTGTATGTCTCCAGCCCCGAAAACCAATTTCACATACAAAGAGGACAAGTAGCTTTATCTTAATTTGATCCTTTGTCGGAGCACTAGTTGCTCTGAGTTGCCACTCTGGCCGTACAGACCATGCCCCATGAGTCAGTCTCAAGTTCAAGGTCTAAGTTACAGGATTTTCAGAATCATTTTCCTCCTGTGTTTAAAAACTCCTTTGCTTTAATCTCTAACGTGAAAAATCTGGGCTGACTGTTCCATATAACTTTCAGACGGGTCGGGCTTAGAAGAAACCATTTCAAAAATGGGGTAACCCAAAAAGTCAAGGACCTGGGTGCAATGTGGTACAGAAAACAATGGTCCTAGACCTTAAATTAGAGATAGGCTGTAGTTCCTTACTTAGTAATATCATTCAAATGTTCAGAGCTATAAAGGATCAATTTTGGTAGCTCTCAGTGTCAAATACAATATTTATCCTAAAATTAACCATGCAACAAACCAGCATCAAAAGTTCATATAGCATTATATTCTTTTTTTAATTTTCTTTTAACAATTCTTTTCATCAAGGTTGCTCCATGAATATTGTATTTGACACTGAGGGCTTAGAAGAAAGGCCTGTGCACCTTTCTCCTGGAAAAGATTAATCATCTGGCACAGATGCCAGCGACGTTCCACCGTGATGTGACAAAAATCTAGTCTAGAAAAAAATGAGAACCCATCAGCAGAGCGCTGTGCTTCTGGTCGTGCTTTTTCAAACACAGTTTGTCTCAGGAGGTAGTTCCCGAAATAAACCAGGAAAGCCCGTGGTTTGGCGTCTAGGCGGGCTGGCTGTCGAAGGGTCAAAGGGACTCGATGGGCCCTTTGTATTTCTTGAGGCCAGTTCCAGCCCTCCAATTCTGGGAAGGAGTTCTGCAGTAACTGAACCATATACATTTGCACTTCTGACCCCTCTTTTCCCTCTGGGATACCTAAAAAGCGCAGATGGTTTTGCCTCTGGAGATTTTCGCTCTCTTCCAATTTCCATTAATTGTCCACTAATTGCGCCTGATGAGTTACCACTTGTCCCCTAGAACCTGATATGTCCATCTCGAGTGAAGCTGTTCTTGATTCAAGCTCAGTCATCCGATTGCTGATAGTATTGCAAGTTTTTGCAACTTTCCTCACTGCCCCTTGAAGCTTACGGGTGGCGTTTCTGTGAGCGTTTGCTCTCCATACGGGCTTCTTCCCGATGAGCTACCAGACACTGCAGAATGGAATCCAGTGTTGGGGGTATTGCAGCTGATATATCTTCCCTTGAGGATTCATTACTGCCCCGATCAATTGATCTCCAAGAGAGTAATCCCATCTCAGATCTCTTTGCCTCTGACCGGTCGTTCTAGCTACTTTGGAAAGCGTCTTCTGGGTTGTGGCGCACTTATCCTTACCACCAGAAACACTCCCAGCCATGCTATCAGCCTCACTTGTGTCAGAATCAGACTCTGTATCAGTCCCTCCTTCTGACCATGTAGCATCAGAGAGTGAAAAGTAGTCATTTGCCTCCGAATCAATTTCCCTTTCGCTGTGAGCCTGTGGGGTTCTATGCAGCTTGGAGAGTCCCCCGGGTTTTAGCCTCCCCCTTTGGGCTTGAGTAGGAAGGTTGTGCACTACTCCCCCAATTGGATCATGCGCCCCCTTACTAAGGCCCTTCCCCCCCCATGTTCTTTCCCTTCTTAGCAGCTGTCTCTTTTTTTGATTGATCCAAAGGTTTGCTTGTTTCTCCTTGAGAGGGCAAGATGGCGGCCGAGTGAGTCGGTTGATGGTGGCTCCCAGGGTGACGGCACTTCAGTGAATAAAAATGGAATAAAACTAAAGATATGGCGAGCCCCCAAGTGGCAGGCAGAGAGTTAAATGCCTGTGTTACCTCACCTGGTTTGAAGGGCTGGGTCGCGGCTTTGATAGAAGTGGTGGAGCAGCTGATTGCTGGCTGCAAGGACTTTGAATAGGAGCTGAGCAGTGTTGCGGCGTCGAGCGGAGGGCACGGCTCCCGCGGCTGCAGTATGGGCCCGAAGACCGGAACGAAGGGCAGAGGTGCAATAGTCCACGTGGGCCCCCCGGAATCCCCTCAGAGGAGCGTGGGGGAATCAAAGCTGGCTCCCAGTGCAGTGCAGGGGCAAAGGCAGAGGACCCACCTGGAGATTCTCCCAGACGGGAAGGGGAGGGGCACGGGCGCGCAGCCACAGCGGACTGTAATCGAAATGCTCAGGGAAGCAGGTAGCAGCTCCGCGGATCAAAGGAACGACCAGATAGAGATGACAGAGACGCCGGAGGAAGGGGGACGGAGCAGCCAGTGCCCAATACAGCTCCCAACACAAGCCGGTAAGCCAGGAACAGACCGAGGGGAGCAGGGGGGACACCTTGAGGATGAGACACAAAAGACACAAAATGTACAAAATGTATATAGTAACGTGCAGATTGAGGTGGGTCCCCAGGAGAACCCTAATAATGAGCAATTACTGTGTGGGGGAGAAGCTGCTCAGGAAGCGGATCTGGTCGAAGAGACTGTGGGAAGGTTTGCTAGCAGAGGGGAAAGGCAAGACACAGCGACATTTGGACACATTGAGCCCTCTCAAGGAGATACATGGTTTAGTTTCAGCAAAGCATGCGCATTATCATGTGAGTTCCAAGCAGCCATTTTAATGGCAACTGCGCAGCTGCAAAGATTTCCCTCCAAGCGATAGTACGTCATACTACGGAGATGCAGTAGACACATGCGCAATGCAGAATCCTGCGTTTAGCAGCCATTTTAGAGACACACGGGTTACTTGTTAGTAATACATATAGGCAAGCTTCCCCTAGATTCAGTGTGTGGATTTTCTGGTGCGTTATTAGTATTTACGAACACAATTATTACGGTATTACAAGTTATTTGAGAAGATTGCTTCGGAGCAAGTCTCTTTTATACGAGTCCTTGCTCCATCAGGTACATACACGGACACATCACATCTAGGGCGAGTGGTATCGTGGATAACTCCACACACCCAACACATGACATGGGTTAGGCCCCAGGAGGACATGCAGTACTCCATACTCTCTTGGAAATTAATGGACTGGGTAGCAAGGTGAAACGAGGGTTGGCCACGCTGCATACACAACGCCTAAGGCCTGACATAGTTTTTCTTCAGGAGATGCACTTGTTGGGGACCCAGAGCTGCTTCTTAGGTAGGGGAGCTTACATCAATTTAGCGCACACAGGGTTAACTTCTGGCTCTAGGAGGTGTGGCCATATTGATCAAATAGTACCCACCGTTTCAAGTGATGCGGACATGGGTAGGCCAGAACAGGAGCTATGAGGGGGTACAGGGATTGTGGGGAGGACATTAATTACACTGATAAGTGTCTATGCATGCCCAACTGCAGGCACACACACTGGAGAAGGGAGCAGCCATACTCCTGGAGGCCAACTTCACTGATTTTAATGACGTCATGGCCCCAAACTGGATCACTGTGGCACAACTGTGCCCTCCCCCTAGAGACATGCCCTTGGCATGGTTTGTGGCCACTCTGGGACTTTCTGACCTGTGGTTGCGCCATCACCCAAAGGACAGAGGCTATTCCTATTTTTCTGAGAGTCATAGGGTCTTTTCTAGAATTGAATACATATTTGTCCTGGCAGGTGAGATATCCACAGTGGACAGGGCAGACTACTTGACATGAAGTCTATCTGACTATTAGCCTCTCTGGATCATAGTGGGCGGGAGACATCACCTCAGGGGCATGGGCTGAAAAATTAATACATGAGATTTGAAGGATGTGGAGGTTGCCCAAGAGCTCCAGATTGATTCACAACTCTACTTTAAGGAAAATAAGAGGTCAATAGACTCAGCAGTACTGGTCTGGGAGGCCTATAAGACAGCCCTTAGCAATAGAGCACAGAACATTCTAGCACATACGAAGGGGAGGAATATAGCAGAGATAGAGTAAATCGAGCACCAGCTGGTACCCCCCCGAGGAGTCTCCCGGGCCCAGACGGATCTGCAAGTCCTATGCACAATTAAGGTGCTCTGTACAGAATACCGGGATCTGGCACAGGGGGATGTGAGAAAGCAGATGTTAGCCACACAGCACTGCCTGTATGATGCCAGTGACTAGGCTGGAAAGCTGCTTGCATGGTTGAACAAAGAGACGCAGAGGCCCACTGGGTGCTGTGTACTGTAAACAAGTCCGGGGCTGCCCACTTGACAGCGGAGGCTTTCGCAAAGTATTATAAATAATTCTATAGGGCACGCCTGTTAGCTGACGCTGAGCACATCAGAGCTTACCTAGACACATTGGCTATGCAAGTGGTGCTCGCTGAGGGCCGAATGGCCCTTGAGGAGGATATCACGCTAACCGAGGTCCAGGCAGCCATTTCAAAACTGAAATCAAGCAAAACTCTGGAGCCCAACGTCTTCCTAGATGAATTCTTTAAGCAATATGCAGGGCTGCTGGAACCATATGTGTTGGAGCTTTTCGGAGAGGCCTGGGACAAGAGGGAACTGCCACCTGATTTGCAATGCGCTACCATCGCAGTGATCCATAAGAAGAGTAAGCTGACAACTAGCTGCAGTTCCTATTGCTCAATTTTCTTGTTGAAAATCAAAAACAATGGTGCTGGCCACAATCCTTGCCACTAGTCTCCTTACAGTGGTAGTTCACTAATATACAGAGATCAGTCTAGCTTTATGCCTGGCACTTCCACTAGACGCAACCTGCGTCAGTTGCATAATTGGATGTCAGAAGTGCACCACTGGGAGAAACCTCATGTATTCCTAGCGTTGGATGCCAAAAAGGCGTTTGACGCAATTCACTGGCCCTTCCTTCACCAGACACTGAGGAAGTTTGGTTTTGGCCCTAACTATAGAAATTGGATAGCACTACTATACCAGGCCCCCACAGCGGCAGTGAGTGTTAACTACACCCTCTCGTCAACATTCTCGATTGAGAGGGGCCTTCTGTCCACCCTGCTCTTTGCCCTCACTATTGGGCCCTTAGTCTGTCTGGTCCGTTTCCATCCCGCTATCTGGGGATTCATGGTCTTGGGCGCGAACTCAGAGGAGGAAAAGGTCTCACTTTATGCAGAGGATATACTGCTATATGTCACTGAGATAGAGATAACAATTCCAGCCATCCTTCAGAAATTTGAGACTTTTGATGCTCACTCTGGCTATCACATCAACTGGGCAAGTCAGCACTTTGCCACCCATACAGTCCATTTGATTCGACCACCTTCCCTTGGAGTCTCCCAGTTGAGACAGATGGTTTCCAATACTTGGGTATCTATGTAGTCCCTCATAGGAAGGTGTGTCTGTCCATGAACCTGGGACAGGTCCTAATGAATTTCCAAGAAGAGGCAGTGCACTGACGTGCCCTGCTCCTGACACTGTTGGGTGGAGGGGCTGTTTTAAAAATGATTACACTCTCCAAACTTTTATATGTCCTGCAGAACACATATTATCCAGTCCCCGAGGATACATTTGCCAAAGTAGAGGGAGATCTCACGGCTTTGCTGTGGGGGTGGGGGCACCTCAGAATAGAGCTAAAAATGCTCCCGGTCAAATCCGTACAATGGTGGGATCGCTCTCCCGGACTTTAGGGCCTATTATTGGGCAGCATATTTGGTGGCCAGAAATGATTGGTTGTTCCCACCACAGGTACACTCCACATATGTTATGTTATATGTTATGTTATATCTACTTGATGTAGCTCACAAATCACACCCAAAGGTATATCTAGGCGAAATGCATCTTAGAAGCCCCACCAGAGCCTAAAACAGCCAGGTCTTCAGGAGTTTTTGAAATTTAGAAAAATCAGAGCAGGAATGGAGATGATGGGGAAGTTGATTCCAAGTAGATGGCGCAGTAAAGGAAAAGGCTCTCTCCCCCCTCATCTGGAGGTACGAATGTGGGGAACAGCTAGGAGGGCCTTATCACTTGATTTAAGCATTTGTGAAGGACAGTAGTTCTGTAGTTTGTCTATTAAGTATGCGTGGGCTCCACCCATCAGAGCCTTATGGGTGAGACAACAGATCTTAAAGATGATGCGCTTCTTAATTGGAAGCCAGTGCAAGGTTCTTAATGTGGGAGCGCTGATGGGAGCTGTGTTTTGCCCCATCTGGAGTTTGGCCAATAGGGAATCATTTGCAGCCAGGAGCCGGGCATTGTCATAATCGAGGCGGCTTAAGACTAGGGCCCGGACCAGAGACTTCCTTGCAGAAGATGGTAACCAAGGGAAGACTTTCCTCAGAAGCTGCATGTTTGCAAAGCATGCCCTCCATGTGGTGGTAATCTGATCCTTCATGGAGAGGGCCCGATCCAGTTTAACACCCAGATTTTTCACCACAAGCCTGGGGGAGGGGTCAACCCCCAGTTCCGAGGGCCATCAATCAGGGGTCCAGAGGTCCTGGGTTTTGCCGAACAGCACCACCTCTATTTATTAGCTATTAAGTTGAAGGAAATTTGCCATCTTCTAGGCTGCAATTCTTTGCATACAGTCCATGAATTGGGGCTTTACCCCATCAGAATCCTGGCCAAACGAGATGATCAGCTGGGTGTCATCCACATATGATATCACATCAAAGCCGCAAGATTTAACAATCTGGGTAAGGGGGACTTCATAGATGTTAAACAGCGTTGAGCTCAAAGATGTGCCCTGAGGCACCCCTTTAGGTATCGAGATGGAGCTAGACTTGAACGATCCCAGCATGATGATTTGAGTGCGGCTGACGTAGAAGTCTGCGAGCCTTAGCAAGGCATTGCCCTCAACACCGATCTCACCCAGTCTGCACAGCAGTATGTTATGGGACACGGTGTCAAAGACCACTGACAGATATAAAAGCAGTAGCATGACAGGGGAGCCTGAATTTGAAAAGAGACAGAGGGTATCAGTAACCGCCACCAGTGCTGTCTCAGTGCTGTGGCTTGATCTGAATCCTGATTGGGAGGGATCTAGGATTTTAAAATCCTCTAGGAATGTCATGAACTGTCTGTTGACCAAGCTTTCCAACATTTTTCCCAACAATGGGAGTGTTATGTTCCATATAGGTACCCTAATATAGGCTCAGGTAGTCACCTAACCCTTCACCTATATTCTTCCCTACCATTACACTACATAACGGTTCTTAGTACTGACCTTTTCCCTAGCTACGGTAATGTCCAAAGATGATATGTGGTTTTCCCTGAAAAGCGTAAGCCTCATTCATTATGCATGAGGATTCTTGGACTCACAGCAGGACAGCAGGCCTACTATCTCCTGCATAATAACTATGTATAAGGGTTATTCCTTCCATCATCCCAGTCCGACATGACACAGCAAGGTATACCTCCAGGGGGTACCACTTTGGGTATATATGCATCATCTCTTGATAAGATAGGAAGAGAAGAAAAGGACTTCCATGCCGACACACTGACGCAAGATGCTGAGGCTTCTGCACGCACACACTCCAGCTCGCAGTGGTCTGACATCCCTTGCGGGGTGTCCATCTCGAGACCAAGACGGGGTCCAACAGTCTCTCACTTCAGGTAATGGGGTTTACTTTATCCTAGAGGGATTCTTGGCTTCTACACCAACATACATGTTAGGTACTCTTCGGTACATCAAGTTAGGGTCGCATCGTAGGAGTACACACTTTACTGTAATGTATTTTATATACTTGCCTGTATCATTGTTTTACCACGAAGGTAGAAATCTACCATCCTTTTACTCTAGTAGTGCTTATAATCATTGTATCTGTTATTGTCTAGTGGTTGTTTCAGCACACCTATTTTACACTAGAATGACGCTGGTTCAATAAATGTTTATTGAAAAACGTCCCCATTGTTTATTCTGTGTATCTTTTCTGAGACAAAGTGAGCATGGTTGACTGAGCGAAAAGTAGTGCACTGTTTCCACAATCCTGAGGGATCAGGGTTATCATGTTCGACAGTTGCCAAGAACTATTCTCTCCTTGGTAAGAGGAGTTTCTAGGGGCACTGTGAGGTAGCTGGTATACAGGCTGACATATCCGGTAGGGTTGTCCAGAATCAGTCTGACTCCAATCCTACAGTATATGTTGTCTAAACAAGCAGATCCTATATAGGTCTATAGGAACTACACAACAGGAGACGCGAGATGGGGCAGTAATGAGGCAGACTCTTTGGATCGCTTTTACTTTTTGTAATATCGGAAAGATCAGAATGGTCTTCCAGGGGAGTGGTATTTTAGCCAGTCGCGGCTGGTGCAGGCAAGCGCAGTGGGGCGGGGTGGGGGACCAGACAGACAATGGAATAGGTTATTTATTTAATTTTACCTATTCCGTCATCTGAAGGCTTTCCTCCTCTCACCCCACCGCGCTTACCTGCCCCAGCTGCCGCTGATTTTGGCAGTGTTTAGGTGTGAGAGGATAGTAGGTGCAACCAGGGACCCAAGATTAGTGGTGACCCTAGGTGGACAGACGTCTGCAGGTGAACCAGATTTAGCTCTAGCAAAAAGCCCCATGATTTGATCTAGTGTACAAGGTTCAAACATATCTAGGAGAGGGGAGGGGTCTGATGGGAGTGCCATCAGAGCAATAAGGTTGGTCTGACTCTGGTTAATGAGGAACTTCTGGTAGATGACTTCAAATTTTGTCTTAAAAAAAGTCAGCCAAAGAATCAGACTGAGGGAGGAATCACCATAGTGCAAGCAAACGATGGATTTAGGCCCCGATCTCTGTACTGGGGTGAATGTATGACATTGTTCTGCATTCTGTCCTTTAATAGTTCTTTTTGCATTTGTCACCCCGAGTGGGACGGGTATGCTCAGACGTGAGTCCCGTGCTCTCCATGCCACTGGAATCAAGCTATCCTGGTTGAAGAGGGGTGAAACCCCGAAACCGGTCCTAAGATGCTTGTTTCCAGTCCAGGGAGGACCTGGCCTGGCAGTTCGGGCTGGACTGTTCCCATTGGGCACAGGGTCAAGACTGATTTGCATATGGGTGGGTCCAAACTGGAATGGCATGGTGAGCAAAAAAACGATGGATTTAGGCCCAGATCTCTGTACTGGGGTGAATGTATGAAATTGTTCTGCATTCTGTCCATCTATAGTTCTTTTTGCATTTGTCACCCCGAGTGGGATGGGTATGCTCAGACATAAGTCCCGTGCTCTCCATGCCACTTGAATCAAGCTATCCTAGCTGAAGAGGGGTGAAACCCCAAAACCGGTCCTAAGATGCTTGTTTCCAGTCCAGGGAGGACATGGCCTGGCAGTTCGGGCTGGACTGTTCCCATTGGGCACAGGGTCAAGACTGATTTGCATATGGCTGGGTCCAAACTGGAATGGCATGGTGAGCAAAAAAACGATTGATTTAGGCCCAGATCTCTGTACTGGGGTGAATGTATGACATTGTTCTGCATTCTGTCCATCAATAGTTCTTTTTGCATTTGTCACCCCGAGTGGGACGGGTATGCTCAGACGTGAGTCCCGTGCTCTCCATGCCACTGGAATCAAGCTATCCTGGCTGAAGAGGAGTGAAACCCTGAAACCGGTCCTAAGATGCTTGTTTCCAGTCCAGGGAGGACCTGGCCTGGCAGTTTGGGCTGGACTGTTCCCATTGGGCACAGGGTCAAGACTGATTTGCATATGGCTGGGTCCAAACTGGAATGGCATGGTGAGCAAAAAAACGATGGATTTAGGCCCAGATCTCTGTATTGGGGTGAATGTATGACATTGTTTTGCATTCTGTCCATCAATAGTTCTTTTTGCATTTGGAAAAATTGTTAAGCACTTTGTAGCGCACTTTAGATGAGTTGCTAGCATTTTCAAGTTTACTAGTGGTGTAACATCTCCTTGTTTTCCTAATGTGTGTGTGGTAACTCGCCAGTGCAGCCTTATAGGCTGCTCTGTCTTCCAGTATTTTAGAACACCGCCATTGTCTTTCCAGACTTTTTAGAGGTTGCTTTCATCAAGCTAAGGTCCACAGAGAACCAGAGGGCCTAAGATCTGGAAATGATGGACCTGGCATGTTTAAACAATGTTGTATTGTCAAATGCTACCAGAACAGCATGGGGATAGTTGGTAAGTGCAGTGTTAATATCTGAGCACTTTGGGACCTACCACGGAGTGAAGGATTTAGAAAACAGTTCGGGTGAGATGGGGTTTCAGGCTCAATAGCTGTATTTCACTGTTGTAGCCGACTGGGTCCTCATGTCGGCCAGTCTAGGTTAAGAGTAAAGGACATTAATTTCCTTGGAGTAAAGAATTGGTAAAACATTAAGTCCAAAGTATGACCCGCCTCATGCGTTGGACCAACTCCAATCTGGCGTTGGCCAAGCATCTCCATATCCGAGAGGAGCTGGGAAACCTCAGGCTTTGCAGTCTCTTCCCCATGATAAATGGAGTCTCCCAATAGGAGGAGGTTTTTCGAAGAGAGTGTGAAAGGGGCAATATGCTTGGCTAAGAGCCGACTGAAATATGTTTTAACACCTGGAGGGTGGTAGATAAGTGCACCTGCTGCAGATCGGAGCATATAAATTCTCCCTACTTCCACGGACAGAGTAAATCCACAGTCACACGCACACACTCTCATTATACGCTAGGGCCCATCACACTTACATTCATTCTATTACTCTATCCACACTGAATAAGTAGGAGAAATCCTAAACCATCTGTATCTAATGCGAGGTCAATGCGACCTTAAAGATATGTCTTGAGTCATGATTTCAAACACAGGAAATACATTCGGAACTCAATAAAGGACAAAGAAATAACCACCCGACACTGTGATTCAAACAAAATGGTTGTTTATCTAAATTAGTTCAAATGAAAGTCAATCAATAGCAAAATCATTATTCTCATAGTTACCTTTTCTAGCTAAGTGTCATTTGGGTCAGGACAGGTCTCTCAGTAAAGTCTCCCGAGTCGCCGTCCTCTCGATCAGCGTCGATCCTCTCGAGCATAGATTCGGGAAGAAGTGGCCTTAGACCCTCTCTAGTCTAACAATATTTATAGTGAAACTAACAAAATAAAAGTAACAAACAAACTCTAAACGTCTGTTGAACCGTTGAGCAGAGCAAGCAGGAAAGGATGTTGATTTGCAACATTTAGAAAACCTCTGCTCAGAAAAAAATCACAAAAATAAAAACACGGAAGAAGGAAGCTCAAACTAAAAAACGATACATCCATGAATGCTCTTCCTTGGAACCATAGTGAAACCACCGCAAGTTTATCAGAGTCCATTGTGGCTTTATTCTTCTCCAAGGGCAATTGGCAGCAAGCCTGGAGCTGCTGTCCTCATTGAAACTTTTAATACAGACAGAGGCTGTGGTCAGGTGACTTCCAACCATGTTGAGCGAGGCCTCTCGTTAAATTTCAATCACTCGAGTGCAGGCTGTAAATAGCGGCCATCTTGGATTAGGCCAAAACGGACCATCTTAATTAAAAGAAATACAAAACAACGTTACTACATCGTAATGACATCGTAATGACAATACAGTGTTAATACCCACTAATACCCTTATGCGTATGCAATTATCTAGCCTTCTGCGACACAAAGAAGCATTAAAGCACGTTATTTTAAAGCGCAAACTCAAAACAAATAGCACTTTTGCGACACTTATTTTATTAATTTGCTCACCAACTTAGTTCACGTATTAATAAAGCAACATAAATGCATTCCCGCGTGTAATTCTTTCATTAGTAATATTGATTAGTCAGAAACTTTAACAAAATTAGTAATTAATAATTAATTATCAGTAATTTTAATTATGACATATAAACATAAAACTGGAGTTTAAATCTCAATAAATTTTCAATAGAAAACCCTGCTCCAGCAATCCCCCCTTTGGTGATATATATCACCACAAAAACCAACCCCCCAAAAAAATGTAGTCCCCATTTTTAGGAGAAATTGAAATGTCTTTTACAACACTACACACCAGACTCACTTTCATCATCCCTCTTCGACTCCAAGTAAACACTCTCCCTCAATTCTTCTAATTCTATTTCTTGTGGGTCTCTCTTTGACCTCTTTTGTTTCTTTACAGTATTCTGTCTTATTATTTTCTTTTTCCCTCCCCTGTTTTTACAACACAAACACCCTAATCTAAGTATCAATAAAGCAACAATCACACATGTCAAAGGAAATACTATCTTACCAATAATAGTACTACCTATTTTAGCAATAAAACTCTTAACAGCAACTATCTTATTAGCTATTTTAGTCCAGATACTTTCAGCTTCCAGTGGTACTAATTCTTCATGCAAATCAGTAATATTTTTGATATAGACCTTTAGATCTTTGCTTTCGTCAGGAATGTAAGTGCAACAATGTTGAACTTTCAGCATTCCACAGACTCCAACCTCTTTGGCCAATAGAATATCAAGGGCAAGTCGATTTTGCATAGACATGGCACGTACGGCAATCATCTCCGTATTTACCAAAAGAAATCCTCCAGCGGTACTTGTCGATAAGCGATCCACCACTGTTGACAGTTTCCGAATTCCATATGCATTTAATGAATTTAATGAAATTCCCACTGCTGGAATTAAAGCTCCAAAAATGTCACCTACAATTTCTCTTAAAGCGTGTTAGTAGATTAATGTGCTCTACATCTTCTATCTTATCTATATGAAAAATCTTTGGAAAGACCAGGCCAACATAACACGTGCCATACCAATGGTCAGGCAACCTGTAATAAGCCTTATTCCCACAAATATAATACACTCCCAGGAAAACTGGATCTTCTCCTCCCTTGAATCCCCATCCTGTTGCAATAAAGTATGTATCATGGCACTCACTAGTCCCAACAAAATAACTATCATATTGGATTTTCCTTCTGGTAATGCATAGTTTACCCTTCTTTGGTGCATCTAAAGCCAAAGTTGGACTGGCCCCATTCCTCAACTCTTTTCCCATCTCAATATCCCATATTGTCTCACTCATTTTATGTTTCCCTGCTTTTTCATGCATGCTCACTCTTCTTTTCTCTACCATGTCTAGGAAAGCCTTTTCTTCCTCTTTCAAACTACAAGTCAAATTGTTTCTAAAAATGTAATCTAAAGTTAATTCTTCTGTCTCAATAAAAATCTCACCAAAAATGTTAGCTTCTTTAGCTGGATTCAGCTTTATATTCATAGGCAATTGCCCAAAAATGTTATCTTTGTTAGACATCTCATAATCTATTTTCCATAACAAATAAAAAACACTACTTAACACACTACATGAAATTCCATACGTAGCTGGTAAATGATGATAAGTAACACCCTCTGAAACGGATGCAGGTAATTGCATACAAACGTAGCAATCCCTAACTTCCATTGTCTTTACGTATTCGTACAACAACTTCGGAAAAACATTGCTAGAAAAATCATTAATTGACCTATCTTTATGTATGTAAATGTTACTAATTCTAGTTGGAACTACTTTCTGTGAACTCTTCTCTATGTTAGTCACATTTTCAGTATGTATTCCAAAAGTGTCTATTGTAACTCTAAAAGTAACTAGTAAAGCAAGTACACCCCATATCAGCATTAATAATCCTGTACAGCAGCAGCACATTCTACACCATCTTTTCAAGAAGGCACATCTACTTTTATTATTTTCTGTGTTAGCCATTTTACTACTTTGGCAGTGTCTTTTGACTTAGCCTCTACTACTCCACTACTGAATTTTAGAACTCTAGATTATTTCAAACAACTAATCTCAGATTTTCTTCTTTTCACTCTTCTCCAAGTGACTCCTTTTGTTCACTCAATTCGGATTTTCATCACTTTTCACTTCTTCTTCAGCAACATCAAACTGTATCAGATCTTCAACATCCTGAGCATCCGACTCTTCTCCAATGTCAGTCAAGATAACTTTCAGGATTCCAACAGTTTTCTCCTCCTCAACCACTTCCCGTAAGGTCCCCTCTGGATTTCCTTGACTTCCTGCCTCTTCACCTTCAGACAGCGCCACGTACGTCCATTCCGGTGACCTATACTTCTGGTTAGGTTTTCTGATTCTCTTGATCTCCTCTGGTTCTTTGGAGACCTTATGTTTCTCACCCTTTTCTTGATTCTGACTGGACACCTCGTTCACCTGTTCAGCTTTCGATGAACTTGAACTTGCACTTGCTTGTGTCAGTCTGTACCTCAGCCTCTTTATCCTGTTAGGCCAAAGATCTCCTCTTACAACCCTTTTTGGTCTCACTTCTTTATTATTTCTTTCTCCGATCCAAGTTCTCTTTCTCAGAACTCAACCCTCTGATTTCTCATTCTCACTTTCATCTGATTCTGTTTCATTTGCCTCTTGTTCTTCAACAATTCTCTTTTGCTCCACAGACTTCTTTCCCACCACCGATTGAGATTTCCCTGCTTCTGTCCCTCCTCGGGTCTCCGACACGCAATCTTCTTGCTGTCTACTTGTCCCTTCACCTAACTTATCAGGAATGTTCCCTACACCTCCTCGGGGGTCTTCCGCAATCTGTCCCTCTCTATCTTCTTCTGACCCTACTACTTCAGGAGAAATCTCAGGTGGATTTTCAACCTCCTCATCTGATTCAGGTGTAGTCCCTGTGGAATTGCTCTTTTCTCTTCTTTCTTCTCCACTGCTTGTTGGAACTTCAGGCACTCTTACAGAATCCGATCTCTCCCCTGAGACTCTCAATGTTTCCCTTGAAGCCTCTCTTGGAAAGAAAAAAGAATCACCTGACTCTCTTTCTCCTTCTCCTTCCCCCCTTTCAGGATTATTTTTTCTTCTCACTGGTTCAGTCTCTGCATCATCACTGGAATCTGACTCTTCAAAATACTCTTTACCAGTCCCATCCTTTGGATTCGGAACCCTCAGAGTATGACTTGCATGAACCCAGTTATTCACACCAGCACTCTTTACTGCAGTTGTTGTCGTCAGAATAACTTGTCTTGGCCTTCCCCACCTTGGAACCAAGCAATTTCTTCTTCTGTGTACTTTTATCCTCACCCAGTCCCCTGGACTCAGATCATGGGCTTGCTTCTTTTCAAGTGTGGTGGCGTCTTCTCCAACCTGGTGAAACACAGAATGAACTGCGTTAGCCAGGCCTTTACAGTAATCCAAAATCATGTCATCAGTTATTGTCATCAACTTGTTGACAAGCACGAAAGCATGTCTCATCGCACGTCCCATCAATATTTCATGTGGACTCAACCCTGTGGTTCTATCTGGAGTAGACCTAATAGTCATTAGCACTAGAGGCAAGACATCAGGCCATTTCATTCCAGTGGCTAAACACATCTTACCAATTCGGTTTTTGATTGTGCCATTCATCTGTTCAACAACACCAGAAGCCTCTGGTCTGTATGCACAATGTAGCTTCTGCTGTATGCTCAATGCTTCACAAATTAAACCCATGAGCTCATTGTAGAAGTGTCCACCTCTGTCTGACTCAATTGTCACTGGGAACCCGTACCTAGGAATCAACTCTCTTAACAGTAACTTCGCCACTGTTATTCCATCATTTCTCCTAGTCGGATAGGCCTCTACCCATCTTGAAAACAAACAGACTACCACTAGAACATACCTCAATCTATTCACTTGGGGCATTTCAATGAAATCAATTTGCATTCTGGTAAAAGGACCTCCTTCTCTGCCTATTGTTCCTAGGCTCACCACTGTCTTCTTTCCAGTATTGAACTGCTGACAAATTAAACATCTTTGATAGATGCTCTCTGCAATCAGCCTGAAATTTGCATTGTACCGGGTTTGTTTAAAGGACCTAATCATTGCGTCCCTCCCCAGATGTCCCTGGCCATGATACATTCTTGCCATTGTTGATAACATTGAGTTAGGCATGACTGGTCTTCCATCTCTATAGATCCAAACATGATCTGTCTCTCTTGGGGCACAACCTGCCTTAATCCAATCTCTCATTTCCTCATCTCCTGCTTCATCCTGCAACTGTTTCACTTCATCCCACGTTTCTAGGACATTAGTAAACATCACAGAACAAAAAGACATCTCCCTTTCTCGCCCCTGTTAATCGAATGATTGTTCTTTGCACAATACTGTGCTATGTCATTTGCAAAACGATTTCCAAGAGTAACAAAATCATCTCCTTGTCCATGAGCAGCACATTTTACAACCGCTAGTTCTTTAGGCAGCTGTATCGCCTCAAGCAACTTCCCAATCACTTCAGCATTCTTTAGTGGAGTCCCACTCGACGTCAAGAAACCTCTCTGTAGCCAAAGTTGGCCAAAATCATGAACCACTCCAAATCCATACTGACTATCAGTCATCACAGTCACTCTCAGATTCTTCACAATCTTGCAAGCCTTCGTCAATGCCACCAATTCGGCTACTTGAGCAGATCTTACTCCTTTCAAAGACGAAGCTTCCATAACTTCTGAAACCTTGCACACCGCATATGCTGCACTCAGCACACCATCATCCGTTCTCAGACATGATCCATCCACAAACAACACATGATCACTCTCAGGTAGTGGCAGATCTCTTATGTCTGGTCTGGGTTTTGTGCAGCAATCAAGCACATCCAAACAATCATGATCAACATCATCTCCCACATTCACGTTTTCAGCATCTGGCAACAGAGTTGCTGGATTCACATTTACACATCTCTCAAGAGTCACATTTGATGCTCCCAGAATGATTTTCTCATATTTAGTCATCCGACTATGTGACATATATTGAGTCCTGCTCCTTGTCAAAAGAATCGCCACATCATGAGGTACGAACACCCTTACAGGATATCCCATTATTATACCCTCACTCTGTTCCAAACTTCTGCATGTAGTAGCTACTGCTTTCAGGCAACCTGGCAAACCCACAGCTACGGGGTCAAGTGTTGATGAGAAGTACGCAATTGGCCTTCTCAGTTGTCCATGTTTCTGAATTAACACTGAAAGTGCACATCCATTTCTCTCACTGCAATACAACTCAAACTCCTTTTCATAGTCTGGCATTCCCAAAGCAGGAGCTTCACACATTCTGCTCTTCAACTCTTCAAATGCTGCCATTTGCTCTGCATTCAGTTCCAATGGGTCTCTCACCTCACTTTTAGTCATTTTAATCAGTGGCTTTGCTATCAGGGAAAAATTACTTATCCACTGACGACAATAACCCACCATCCCCAGAAACATCCTCACTTCTCTCTGGGTCATTGGGGCTCTCATTCCTCTGATAATCTTGATCCTGTCATCGGTCACTTTTCTCAGACCCTTTTCAATATTGTGTCCAAGATAATGCACCTCTTTCTTGCAAAATTGCAATTTGGCTGGAGATACCTTTAACCCTCCATCTGCCAGATGATTCAGTAAAGCTATGGTATCTACTTCACAAGCTTCACGTGTCTTCGATGCCACAAGTAGGTCATCGATATACTGTACTAGTACTGAGCTTTCAGGCATGATCAAACTCTCCAAAGACTTTTTCAATAACTGATTGAATATCGATGGACTCTCTGTATACCCCTGTGGGATACGACACCATGCTAAAATACGCTGTCCAAACCGAAATGCAAAAATCGGCTGGCTGTCATGATGCAATTGAATTGAAAAGAAAGCATGACACAAATCAATCACCGTGTACCATTCAGCATCATGTGGAATCTGATACAAAATCACTGACGGATTTGGCACAATGGGACAACATGCCACCACAATTTTGTTAACTTTTCTCAAATCTTGTACAATCCTGAACTTTCCATTAGGTTTCTTTAGCCCCATTATCGGTGAATTACACGGGCTACTCAGTAACTCTCTCAAAACACCCTGTTGAATCATCTTGTCAATTATAGGGGTTATTCCCTCAATTATCTCTGGTGTCAATCTATACTGTGGGATATTAGGATAAACGATTCCCTCTTTCACTGAAATCTTCACTGGATCTACATTATTCATCAATCCCACATCTTCTCCAGTAAAATCCCAAACTGCTGTTTTTACTGTGTGTCTCAACTCTTGAGGCAAATCATCTGGATTAAACACAGCATATGTACCAACAATCTCACTCTCTCTATTATCTAGAGTCATCCTGTACAAAACATCCTCATCTGATGTCTCAAAAGCTATTCCATCTGGAGTACAGAAAATTGTGCAATTCATCTTACACAATAGGTCCCTACCTAACAAATTCACTGGACTGGTGTCACAGACAACAAATCTGTGCATGTCTGAAAATTTCCCTATCCTTACCCTTACTGGTTCAGTAAGACGAGTCTTAATCTGTGTATTAGCTACACAAACCACTTGGATTGCTTCGTCCGAGAGAGGAAGATTTCTTATATCTGCTGACCTGACAGTTGATCTCGTTGCTCCTGTGTCTACCAAAAAAGTAACACTCTCCCCATTTATTTTCCCATCTACAAATGGTCCTGCCTGGTCTATTTCTAGAGTTGCACCAAGTATGCACTCTTCCTCCTCTCTTCGGCACCGTCAATAGTCCCCTTCAGACTCACTCCCCTCATTCTTTAACCAGTACTGCTGTACCGGGTTTGAACGTCTCGGTTTGTTTACCTGCTCATCATTGTAGAATCCTGAGTCCTGGTTATACTTTTGGGACCCTCTATTCTGCGGCAAGGGCGGTTTTGGCTCTTGACTCTGCTGTCTGACAACCTTCTGCTGTTGCTGCTGATGATTACACCCCTCGTTCTGCACCTGTTGATTCAACGATTTATTCTCATTACTCACTAATGGTGGATTGGTACACTCGGATCTCCAATGCCCCAATTGTCCACAGTTGTGACATGGGAACTTCTTCTTGGCTTCTTCTTCTAGATTCCCCTTTCCCTTTCCTGTGCCATATCTGGGCCTATTTCCTGGATTGTTTGCTTGTTCCACCAGCTGTGCTTCTTGTCTTTCTGCAACTTTCACCTGTGCCCACATTGCCTTTTCTTTCAGCTTTCTCTGCTTTGCCTCAATCTCATCACTGAAGTACTTCGCATGTCTCAAGATTTCATCAATCTTTTTACTCTGCCAGTCAACTGTGTGCTCAAGAATTCTTTCACTGATTTCAGGTCTCAAGCCATATACAAACCTGTATACAAAATGACTCAAATCCTTATCACCCAGGTGTTCATCTCCACTAAACTGTTTAAAAGCCAGTATCAGCCTTTCATAAAAAGCATGAACTGATTCTTTCGCTTCCTGATGTGTTCGATCTATTTTAACCCAGTCTGTCTCTTTAGGGGGTACCTTATTTTTCAGAAACACAATAACCTGCTCATACTTCTTCATCACCTCTGGGTCTGGTGCTCCCGTTTTCGGATCTCTGGGGTACTCCTTAGCAGGCCAATCTACAACTATTTTACACTCTGCCCACAAGTCTGCTGGAACAATTATATCAAACAGACTATTCAGGTCAATCCACAGCACTTTTGACAATTTCACAAACCTATCTACCTGCCGATACCACTCGACGGGCTTTTCTCTCAGTCGAGGGAAATCATTCGTAAATGACAAAATATCCTGTCTAGTCCATGGGACATGTACATATTCTCCTCCAGGAATTTCTCTCATAGGAAAAGCTGAGTAAGTCCTGTCCACTGAATCTTCCCTTTTCTTGTACCACCTATCCTTCCACTTTTCCACATCACCCCATTTTCGCAACAAAGAAATCATTTCCTTAATCTGCCCTGTTCTGCCAACACCATTTAGATTTTCAATGTCCTTATCCGAGAAATCCATCCTGTAAGACTTCTGCAAAGCTTTCACCTTATCCATGTCAACTCCTAGTTCACTCGCTATTGCTTTTAACCTATCATGTGTACTCTTAGCCCTCCAGGTGATACTCTTGCACATGAATAACAACTCTCCATCATGATGATTTTTCAACATTTCTGTAGGAATTGTTCCTGCAATAAGCTCTTCCAATTCTATGCGCAACCTGGCTACATCAATGGCCTGTGAATCTTTATCCTTCTTTTGAAAAACTTTCAACCAATCATTCAAATCCTCAGCTGTTATTTCTGTAGACTTTTTCACTGCACCCACTTGTTCTGCCATCCTCTGTGGTTCCAAAATTCATCCTCCTAAACAACCAGTATTCAATCCTGAATTAGGCTGTACATCTGATCCTCCACTATATGTGTCATGTCTCAACCGCCTCAAATTATTTTCTCCCGTTCTCATTCCTGATTCCTCCAAAGGACAAGAACCAACCAAACCATTTCCTACATAGGGAACTGTCAAACCATTCTCACCCATTCTTTGCTTATCAAAAATAGGCACAACCGGACCTATGGTTACAGGCACTGTAACAGCTTCTAGATTTTTCGTCAGCTCTCTAATTTTCTCAGTCAGCTCAGATGTGGTTCTAGCTAATTCTCGTGTTTTCTCATCACTGATTTGATTCTCTCTCTCTCGCTCTCTCTCTCTCTCTTTCCGTGAAAGAGCTACCACTTTTCAGATCAGGTGTCACAATCTCAGTTTTAACAATTCGCAAAGTATCTCTTATGGGAGTAGCAACTGGCGTTCTCTCTTCTGGTTCTGGTCTATATGGAGGTGGTCTCTTGTAAATCATGTCATCCAAGACCTCATCCTCATAATCATTAGCCCCATACCTTCTCACTTCTGCATCAGGCACCTTCTCCGTATCCTTCCTCTCTTCCTTCTCTTCAACAGTCCTCATAGGATATAATCCCTCTGACATACTAGCATCTCGCCATCTCCTCATTCGAACATGATGAGTTTCACGATCGTATTTCCTCCCGAACATATACCTATAATTGCCTCCACTCCTCTGCTTTTCTCGCTCATGCACCTCATCTTCCCATTCCACCAACGCCTCGAACTGTGTCGGCCTTGGTCTAGGCTCTAGACACATCATCTTTTCCCGTAAATTTCTCAACACGGCCAAATTAAATGAACCATGTTCCGGAAACGCTAAAACACCATCCTCCTTAGTGTACTTAGCCCAGTTGTCTAACCATATTTATTTTTATTTATTTATTTTTGGTTTTTATAGAGCGCATAGTCACCCTTGAGTATCCCAGCGCTAAAAACCTCGAACTCCTAAAGGGGGGCACAGGGAGACTTCGAAAAAAAATCAGGGAAAAAGGAGGGTTTTGAGGGATTTCCTAAATTTTAGGAGGTTTGGTTCAGCTCTGAGGTTCGAGGGGAGAGCGTTCCATTTTCTGGCCGTGTTTACCGAAAATCTCCGGCCGCCGATGCGGGTTTCTTCACCCTAGGGACAATGATAAGGTTTCCCTGTTCAGACCGGAGCGCTCTCGACGGTCTGTATGGAGTGATCCAAGTGCTCAGAATTGGGGGACTCGCGTTGTGCAGGACCTTGTGTGCCAGACAGAGGGCCTTGAAGGCGACTCTTTCCCTCACGGGGAGCCAGTGAAGTTTTCTCAGGGCAGGTTTGGCCGATGTTCTTGCTGGGGTGTTTGTGAGCAGGCGGGCTGCGGCATTTTGGGTTTTTTGTAGTGTTTGCAAGGTGGCTTCCGGTGCCCCGAGGTAAATAGCGTTGCTATAATCCAGCCTTGCTAGCACTAAACCTTGAATTAGCAGGAGGCGGGACTGGAATGGTAGTAGGGGGAGCACTTTTCTGCATGATCTCAGGAGCCCATAGCAGATGCCGGCTGTTTTCCTAGCCTGTGTCCGGAAAGTGAGATCTGTCTCTAGCCACACTCCCAGACTCTTAACCTCTGTCTTAGGGGAGGGGGGGTCACCCATACAGGTGGGCCAGATGTTAGGGGGGAGACTCGGAGTTTTGTGACCGAGGAGCAGGATCTCTATTTTTGACCCGTTAAGTTTTAGGTCAGAGTCGCCCATCCATTGATGGACGGTGGATAGGCAGTCTTGCAGGTTGGAGGGCTTTAGCTTGGGGTGAGAGAGGGTCACTACCAGCTGAGTGTCGTCAGCGTAGCTGACGATCGTGACTCCGAATGGGGCGACCAGCTCCTCCAGTGGGGCCATATACACGTTGAAAAGTGTGGGGCTCAGTGAGGAGCCCTGGGGCACTCCACACTGGAGGGGGATTGAGGGAGAGCGGCTTTCTCCTTCCCAGACTTGGAAGGAGCGTCGGGAGAGAAAGGATGAGAGCCATCTCAGCGCACTGTCTTGTACGCCAGTGTTCTCCAGGCGCTGGGCTAGGACCTGGTGGCTGACAGTGTCGAATGCCGCGCTAAGGTCCAGGAGGACCACTGCCACTGATCCTCCTGAGTCCATGATTTCCCTCGCTTTTTCTACGGCCGCCAGGAGGGCGGTGTCTGTGCCCTGACCTGGTCTAAAACCTGTTTGGGAGTTTTTTAGGAGGTGGTTTGCCTCTAAGAAGTGGGACAGCTTTTTGTTTGCGAGCTTCTCCGCGACCTTACCTATCCAGGGGAGGAGCGAGATGGGTCGATAATTGGATAAGTCCGCGGGGTCTAGTGACGGTTTCTTCAGAAGACCTTTAACAACGGCCTCCTTCCAGCTTTGTGGGACTTCTCCTTGGGCAAACGAGGTGTTAATGAGGGCCGTGAGCCTAGCTGTGATGGTCCGTGCTATGGTTTTAATGAACCGTACGGGAACTGAGTCACTGGGGGCGCCACTTTTCGTGGCTGCTAGAGTGGTTGCCACTTCTTCTTCTGTGACTGGTCCGAATGACGTTAAACAAGGGGATTCGGGTTTGTCCGTGGGGTTTCCTGACGTGAGGGTACAATCCTTGGCTATTCCAGAGGTGGCCTGATTGGTAGCAGGTAGGGAGGAAAGGATTTTCTTTATTTTATTGTCGAAGAAGTTAGCCAGGTTAACGCATTTCTCCTCGGCTGCTTTGGAGTCCAAGGGTATCTGCGGGGGGGCTGGGACATGGAGAAGCTCTTTAAGGATGGAAAAAGTCTCTTTAGCAGAGCACGAGGAATTCTGTATTCTTACCTCAAAAAAAGAGCTTTTAGCGCTGTGGAGGGCTTGTTTGTAAGCCTTCATGGCTGTTTGATAGGTATTTTTGTCCGTCGCTGATTTGTTTTTTCTCCATGTTCGCTCCGTCTTTTTGCACTCCTTCCTAAAAATGTTCAGGGCCGGGGTGTACCAAGGGGCATGATTGATCCTCTTTACATGTTTAAGAGAGCATGTTAATGGAATGAGGCTGTCTAGGGGGTTGGTGAGCCAGCTGTTGAATTCTCTATCAGCGGTGTTAGGGTCAGTTGAGAGGGGGCCGTCGGAATCCCTAAGCTTTGCTACCCATTTTTCTGGACTTAACTTGTGCCAGCGTCGGGTTAAAATCCTGGTTTTCTGTTTAGGGACCGAGGCGGGCTGATAGGACCAATGCATAGGGACCAGGAAATGGTCAGTCCATGGAAGGGGGGAGGGGTCTTGGGTTTGGAGATTCCTGATGTTGGTGAAAACTGGGTCTAGGAGATGTCCTTTCTCGTGGGTAGGTTTCAAGTTCAGGAGCTGGAGGTCAGCTGACATAAGGTCTGCTAGAAGATTCGCGGCAGTGTAGTCTGCCGGGTCTAGAAAGTGTAGGTTCAGATCCCCTAGTAGAAGAAAGTTGGGCGTTGCTATTGATTTTAAAAGGATGTGATCCATCAGAGTGCTTGAGAAGTCTCCTATTGAGCCTGGTGGTCGGTATACCAGAAGACCCGATAGTGAGGTGGTGGGGGAGATCTGGAGGGTGAAATTGCAGTTTTCACAGTCCTTGACCGTACCGTCGTTGATCCTGCAGCTGAGATGGTTTTTATAGAGAATGGCGAGCCCGCCACCTCTTCCAACTGATCTGTTGAGGCAGCAGATTTGGTAGCCGGGGGGGGTTGCATTGACCAAGTCTGAGCCGTTGTTGGGGGTCAGCCATGTTTCGGTCAGAAATAGGGCGTCTAGCGAGAGGGTTAGGGTGAGGAGGTTTATCTCGTGCGAGTGCTTTACTAGCGACCTGCAGTTCAGTAGGCCCAATCGAAGCGTGTGGCTAAGTTCCGTGGCTTCGGGGTTGTCGCAAATGGGACATCCTTTGAACGGGGTGTCATCCTTGAGGATGAATTCACACTTAGGATTTTTCTTTGTGTTCCAGAGACGGAGGGTATCCGGGGGGTAGGATAGGAGGGGCTGTGAATCGGGCATAGTATCAGGTCCTAGGGCCGTCTGGGCCCGGACGGGCCCAGACGGGCTTGCCTTTGGCGCGCCTTCGGCGCGCTGACGGCGCGCCCGCTGCGCCCGTCCGCTGCGCGTCCGGTAGTTGCACATCTTTAATGTGTAGGAAAGGGGCGGGTGGGCGTGGCCTCAAAGTGGGCGTGGCCTCTCTCCCTCGCCGTGAATGGCGGCAGAAATGTTTGTTCCTGGGTTAGAGTTGCAGCGAAGGGGTCGCTGTTTTGGCGATTCTGGGCCCGCTCCAGTGGTGGCAGACGGGTGAGTGATGTTTTAAAAACACAAAGAATTAGGCGGGTTGTGACACAGATATACAATTTTAAAACTAGGTGCTAGTCTCCCGGCTTCCGCCTCAGGAGCTTACGAGATTCTAGTTTGTGGCGCTGAAGGGAGCGTTTATATACCGTGGGCGGCGGGTGGGCGTGGCCTCAAAGTGGGCGTGGCCTCTCTCCCTCGCCGTGAATGGCGGCAGAAATGTTTGTTCCTGGGTTAGAGTTGCAGCGAAGGGGTTGCTGTTTTGGCGATTCTGGGCCCGCTCCAGTGGTGGCAGACGGGTGAGTGATGTTTTAAAAACACAAAGAATTAGGCGGGTTGTGACACAGATATACAATTTTAAAACTAGGTGCTAGTCTCCCGGCTTCCGCCTCAGGAGCTTACGAGATTCTAGTTTGTGGCGCTGAAGGCAGCGTTTATATACCGTGGGCGGCGGGTGGGCGTGGCCTCAAAGTGGGCGTGGCCTCTCTCCCTCGCCGTGAATGGCGGCAGAAATGTTTGTTCCTGGGTTAGAGTTGCAGCGAAGGGGTCGCTGTTTTGGCGATTCTGGGCCCGCTCCAGTGGAGGCAGACGGGTGAGTGATGTTTTAAAAACACAAAGAATTAGGCGGGTTGTGACACAGATATACAATTTTAAAACTAGGTGCTAGTCTCCCGGCTTCCGCCTCAGGAGCTTATGAGATTCTAGTTTGTGGCGCTGAAGGCAGCGTTTATATACCGAGGGCGGCGGGTGGGCGTGGCCTCAAAGTGGGCGTGGCCTCTCTCCCTCGCCGTGAATGGCGGCAGAAATGTTTGTTCCTGGGTTAGAGTTGCAGCGAAGGGGTCGCTGTTTTGGCGATTCTGGGCCCGCTCCAGTGGTGGCAGACGGGTGAGTGATGTTTTAAAAACACAAAGAATTAGGCGGGTTGTGACACAGATATACAATTTTAAAACTAGGTGCTAGTCTCCCGGCTTCCGCCTCAGGAGCTTACGAGATTCTAGTTTGTGGCGCTGAAGGCAGCGTTTATATACCGTGGGCGGCGGGTGGGCGTGGCCTTAAAGTGGGCGTGGCCTCTCTCCCTCGCCGTGAATGGCGGCAGAAATGTTTGTTCCTGGGTTAGAGTTGCAGCGAAGGGGTCGCTGTTTTGGCGATTCTGGGCCCGCTCCAGTGGTGGCAGACGGGTGAGTGATGTTTTAAAAACACAAAGAATTAGGCGGGTTGTGACACAGATATACAATTTTAAAACTAGGTGCTAGTCTCCCGGCTTCCGCCTCAGGAGCTTACGAGATTCTAGTTTGTGGCGCTGAAGGCAGCGTTTATGTACCGTGGGCGGCGGGTGGGCGTGGCCTCAAAGTGGGCGTGGCCTCTCTCCCTCGCCGTGAATGGCGGCAGAAATGTTTGTTCCTGGGTTAGAGTTGCAGCGAAGGGGTCGCTGTTTTGGCGATTCTGGGCCCGCTCCAGTGGTGGCAGACGGGTGAGTGATGTTTTAAAAACACAAGGAATTAGGCGGGTTGTGACACAGATATACAATTTTAAAACTAGGTGCTAGTCTCCCGGCTTCCGCCTCAGGAGCTTACGAGATTCTAGTTTGTGGCGCTGAAGGCAGCGTTTATATACCGTGGGCGGCGGGTGGGCGTGGCCTCAATACATATACAGGTATGATACCCATATTTCGCAACCATGAAGGATGCAGGAGTTCTTGTCGGAGGTAGCAATTCACCTTCTCTAGTTATTATGTTCTTATCCTTGTCAAACCATCTTTTAGTTTTACCGACAAGGATTTCTTCTTCTTTTCCTCCGTTTGGTAATACATTTTAGCGTTTACCACTATTCTCTAGTCCCTTCCGCAACTGTATGATCTTTTGTCCAATAACAGCGCGACTCACACTAACGCACCAATCCTGGAGCGTCTACGTCACCCTGTACTCCTTCCAATCCCTGCGCGGCTCACACCAACGCACCAATCCCAGCGCGAGCACTGTTCCAATCCACTGTCCAATCACAGCGCGGTCTGTCTCTGACTCCCTGACGTCAGTAGTCGCTGCAGACGCTTCTGCTCCTATCTCCTGTCACTCGTCTACCCCTCCTTTACAAAGCCTTCTCAGTAGACTTCGTTTCAGATTCTACAAGATATATTAGTTACAACATATAAACATCTCCATTGTCTGCTTCGCTAACCACAGAATAGTAAAGGAAAATCTTTCTTACAAGAATCCCGCTTCTCTCTAGAACAGCGCTTACCTCTGCTCTACTACGGAACTATTACTTTCGTTGACACACTAGCACATTCCTCTACTCTGCCCTTCTAACTTGCATCCATTAACTGTTTCCTCCAGGAATGCTCCAAAGAGTCTCACAATCAACTAAATTCTCATACATTCACGCATTTTCACACCAGAAAAATGTAGTACATCCACACAGAATCCTGCCTTTCCCGAGAACAGCGAACAGTCTGTCCCACTATAGAATTATAACACACGTTAACCAAGCAGCGCTTACCTCTGCATAGTCCTTCAGACAAGCTCAGAGAATACCTATTACTTCTCCAGCAGTAAGCTTTAACGGCAAACCTTACGGATCCCTGGGACTTAAGACCAGAGTTTCACAGATAACCTTCACTACCATACGCACTCCGTTTATACTGAAAATATATCTCTAATAGTAACACACGACGATGTCACTGATTCTGAACCCAGACAATGTGACGCGCAACTTCAATTGTCACACGTTTTTCCTGCATACATACAGGTAATTCCAACAACCCCGTTTTTCCCGAGAGCAGCACTCACTTCCCTCTGCCCTACTACGGAACTGTCACCAGCTCCCCACGTTCCAGAAGCCGTACACACTACATTGAACTCAATACGACGACCTCAACATATAGTGTTAATACATATATCAACATCAATCAATAAATCAATGAATCAAAAGCCTATTTACAAGCAATCTATCAAATCAAGACAATAATCTAAAACCATCATACTGCTACCAGGAAACTGCTGCAGATCGGAGCATATAAATTCTCCCTACTTCCACGGACAGAGTAAATCCACAGTCACACGCACACACTCTCATCATACACTAGGGCCCATCACACTTACATTCATTCTATTACTCTAACCACACTGAATAAGTAGGAGAAATCCTAAACCATCTGCATCTAATGCGAGGTCAATGCGACCTTAAAGATATGTCTTGAGTCATGATTTCAAACACAGGAAATACATTCGGAACTCAATAAATGATAAAGAAATAACCACCCGACACTGTGATTCAAACAAAATGGTTGTTTATCTAAATTAGTTCAAATGAAAGTCAATCAATAGCAAAATCATTATTCTCATAGTTACCTATTCTAGCTAAGTGTCATTTGGGTCAGGACAGGTCTCTCAGTAAAGTCTCCCGAGTCGCCGTCCTCTCGATCAGCGTCGATCCTCTCGAGCATAGATTCGGGAAGAAGTGGCCTTAGACCCTCTCTAGTCTAACAATATTTATAGTGAAACTAACAAAATAAAAGTAACAAACAAACTCTAAACGTCCGTTGAACCGTTGAGCAGAGCAAGCAGGAAAGGATGTTGATTTGCAACATTTAGAAAACCTCCGCTCAGAAAAAATCACAAAAATAAAAACACGGAAGAAGGAAGCTCAAACTAAAAAATGATACATCCATGAATGCTCTTCCTTGGAACCATAGTGAAACCACCGCAAGTTTATCAGAGTCCATTGTGGCTTTATTCTTCTCCAAGGGCAATTGGCAGCAAGCCTGGAGCTGCTGTCCTCACGGAAACTTTTAATACAGACAGAGGCTGTGGTCAGGTGACTTCCAACCATGTTCAGCGAGGCCTCTCGTTAAATTTCAATCATTCGAGTGCAGGCTGTAAATAGCGGCCATCTTGGATTAGGCCAAAACGGACCATCTTAATTAAAAGAAATACAAAACAACGTTACTACATCGTAATGACAATACAGTGTTAATACCCACTAATACCCTTATGCGTATGCAATTATCTAGCCTTCTGCGACACAAAGAAGCATTAAAGCACGTTATTTTAAAGCGCAAACTCAAAACAAATAGCACTTTTGCGACACTTATTTTATTAATTTGCTCACCAACTTAGTTCACGTATTAATAAAGCAACATAAATGCATTCCCGCGTGTAATTCTTTCATTAGTAATATTGATTAGTCAGAAACTTTAACAAAATTAGTAATTAATAATTAATTATCAGTAATTTTAATTATGACATATAAACATAAAACTGGAGTTTAAATCTCAATACATTTTCAATAGAAAACCCTGCTCCAGCACACCCTTCCAGTAAGTTCCGGCTTGCGACTCAAATTTAAAGATGGACATTTCCACCCAGTCTACTAGCAGGGATTCGATTGATTCACACTATACAGTAGCTTCGAATGCGATGGCCAACGAAGGACTGGCATCCATCCCTCTGTATGCAGAGCCAGGTGTGAATGAGCTTTATAGGGCCTGGGTTATCAGCAGAGGGGACAGGAATGAAAACCTGCAGGCTACGCATGCTACCGGGTCTTCTAGGCTATGATGAAAGAAGTGAGTGCATGACGACCCAGAAGGGCCTAGTTGAGCATAGTAGTTGCCAATTTCATTAAGGGCTGCAGCAGTATAGCTTGTTCTATTCACAGAAATATAATTTCTAACCTCAGAAGCAGGGATACTGGCTCCTGGTGTTTGGGTGTGGATGGATGCAGACAGGCCTGCGTTTTGGCATGCCTCTGGCAAGTCAGCGGTTCGTCCGCGCTATCATGGACTGGAAATAGGCATGGAGGGAGGTAGAGCCAGAACGCTAACCTCCAAGATGGCTAGGCAAATGAGGAACAACCAGGCAGTGGGGCATCAGTGTCTATCAAGTGAATGAACTAGCCTTTTCTGCTTTAACAGCTGAGGCTGCAGCGGACCGAAATGCAGAAGAGCAACTGCGCTTGTTCCAACATATAGGTTGGAAAAAGCGCTATTTGACAAGCAGTCACAATTGCATTATATGTACGGAGTGAAGGGCATCCGACAGCTGCTCCTAGTGACGCAGTTGGCATTGGAAGCCTGTAAGGAAGCCACTAGATGTATAGGCTGGGTAAGGTGACCCAGGCAACACCCATTTGGGAGGAGGCGTGGATGTGGGAAATGGGGAAACCCAGGGCTTCAGGGCATAGATCTGCTTGGGTTCACACAGATCGAGGATCTCTTGGAGGATGGCAACCCAATGCCATTTTCCTCCCTTCAGAGGGAACACAAAATAAACCCGAAACAATTCCTAAAATATGAACAGCTGCAACATGCTTGACAAGCAAAGGGATTGAGTGGATAAGACATACCCGTATATGCCCCTCTAGACTGTAGATTGCTAATGGAAGAGCTTGAATCTTAGGCGATCTCCCTCACATATAATATGCTGAACATCAACATGCCAGATACACTGGGAGACATGGACGACGTTGCCCTAATGCAGTCAGGGGAGGTGGCCATAAAATCCAGGCTGGGCCGGATACCGCTCAAGATATTACATTGGGTGTACTATGATTGTGACCGGCTACACAAAATAGGGGGACTGTCCCCGGACTGTGTGAGATGCAAGGCAGTGAGGGGTACATTTGTATACACGATACGAGGCTGCTCAGCTATTCGGGAGTATTGGTCAAAGGTGGTGGGGGAACACAGCAACATACTGGGAGCTGATATCCCTCTCAAGCCCAAATATATACTACTTGGTGTCCCGACTGAGGTGGACGTCCCCGGGCCTAAACTCCCCTTTAAATCCTGGGGTTGGTGGTGGCTTAATGAGATGTAGCAAGTTGCTGGGTGGTGCCAGAAGTCCCGGCCATGGGGGAGTGGAGGACGGGGATGGATCCACACCCAAAAAGTGAAAAAGTCACCTATAAGTAGGGGATGCACACGTAAATATTTCAAGGTTTGGGGAGCTGGCTCAACTACTACAATTTAGTCTGTCGATGGAGAAGTTCCTCCACTGTCATAACACTGAATATATACCATAATGTCAATTAGGTTATCCATAAATTTGTCCTTCTTGATGCTATTCCTTGTTGCCACATACTGAACTTGTGTATGCGAACGTTTGGGTTGTTCTGCCTCCCTCTACTGTTCTGGGTGCAAGTTTGCACCCTACTTTGCTAGTTAACATGACACAAATAAAAGAAAAATATACATTTTTTGTAATATACATTTTTTAACAGATACAAATATTTGTAAATATATTTGTTTATTCAAAATTTGGCTTTACCTTTTTTTTAATTATTTATTGGTGCCTCTTCTTTTGGGAAGTTGGAGTGGTGATGTATATATATATATATATATATATATATAAATACTTCGTCCACATTTTCTCCAGGAAAAGAACGAACGTAGACCACTTTGATTTTGTTGAATAATTTATTCTTCCTCGCCTGCCATAACATGTTTCGGCCATCCAAGCGGCCTTGATCACATGACATTGCTCAGATTTTTTTCACAATTATTTAAAGTGCCGGTGCATAAAAAAAAACCAATGATGTGTTCATGGGCATAGAAGACAGATTCAACTTTTGTATTGAATGAATATATATATTCCAAATTACTAATTTCAATATCAATAAAATTATTAACGTAAACTTTATTTTAAAATATACACTTTTTAAAAACCCCCTCCCTTCTTCCCTAAAAACCTAATATCCTGCTACTAAAAAAAGTGTCTACAACAATTATTTATGTACATTACTTAATAAAACTAAAAATACAATTTCAACAATTTCATAACTGATACATTATCGTACTAAAACACAAATAAAAATAATAATAAGCATATACACTCAAACACACTACAATAAACTACATATTAATTAACACATACCAACAATATTACATTCAACAATATTTTCTACTTCAATACTTTTGGCAACAATATTCAGAAAAACACTAAAAACTGTATTTTACCTGTTGACGATATTTTTGATATCATGATATTCTTGACACAATATTTTTGTATCACAATATTTTTTTGCAATGTTTTGTCAATGCACCAAATAGCAACAATTACGAGTTTATGGGGCATAACATACAGATTTTGGTGTTTAACGCAACAAAATGCACATGATATGTTAATTAATATATGGTTTTCCCCTGTTAAATTTTGCCAGGTTTGACCTGCCAAAACTTAATGAAGGATGAGGTATTTATTGCATCTGATATTTATGAATTAAATAATACTTGACTCGTAATTCCAACCTCTGCGTAACCAGGGGTTTATGTACAGGACAGAAAAAAATGACAGACTCATAATCAGGCCCTTTTGGTAGCATAATTTATTCATGTAGGCAATCTGTTTATTGAGATTAGGATTGGAGTCTTAAATTACTCCAAAATCCCAGACTGAAGTAACTGGCTCAGAACCCTTACCAAGTGTGGTTGGCCTGACCTCTCAGAGATTAAGCATGTAAAAACCTGGAGAATTTTGGTTTTGGGAGAATTCAGTTTAAGAAAATGATAACCCACCGAGGTAACTATGGCATTCATTAACTTGAAAACATGTTGAGGCATTATAAGGATCATCTTGAAAGTTCATAATCAGCTAAGTGCCATCTGCGTAATGCTATGTTGGTGCCTTAAAGTTGTTCTGCAAGATAGCCAGAAGTTGTACAATACACAGGGCAATGATGATTTCTGTGGGACTCCCCAGCACATGGGGGTAGAAGTAGATACGAAGGTGCCCAGTTGCTCTAATAGTGTTCTTTCAGAGATTAAGGATACATGCAATTGATATGCCTTCTCTTCCATGTGTAACTGTTTGAGTCGACAAATTAGGATTTTATGATCAATAGACTTGAATGCCATGGACAGGTCCAAGAGAAAGGCAACTGCTGAACCACTACTTTCCACAGTTATTTGTGGATGATGTGATGACCACTTCAGTGAAAAAAGATAGTCTAAACTGTGCCTGCATAGTAGCAAGGATACTGTGATTAAACGTGTACCATTACTACTTTCTTGAAAGTTTTGGATATCTGAAGAATAGTAATATTGGTCTTACGTTTACCAGGCCTTTTGTATTAAGACTGTGTTTTTTTAGTATTGACCTAATAACTGCTTTTTTTTAGGCTGATTGGTACTTCCCCATCCCAAATGGAAGCCTCCATAATTTGATTTTAAGGGCATAATAGAATCCAGGCAAGATTTCAACCATGTTGTTGGACAGACATACAGCGGTGAGCCGGATAGCTTGCTGGTGCAGTTGAGATTAAGAAAAGATTTCTCTGGTATGGGAGTAAATTCTCACAGTACCATTTCTTCATCTATGTTGTCACAGCACTGATGCAGGTTGTCCTTACCTAGTTGATGATTCAGGTGAATTTCTTCTCACATTTGTTTTATTTTGTCTGAGAAGTAGCTATACAGGGAATCCACAAGCTCTTGTGAAGGTTCAGTATTGTCTGTGATTTGCATAGCATTATAGAGAGAATCTACAATTTTGAACATTGCTTGAGTATTGTTTTTTGTGTGAATGATCTTAAGGGACTAGTAAATGTTTTGCGTTATGTACCAAGTATTTGTAATTGCACATTGTTTTAATAAATGTGATTTTATACTGTTTATTTTCGGGGGGTTTCTATGACATTTTTAAAGATTTTACTTTCTTCTGCAAGAGCTTTTGACTTGAGTATCAGGGGTTGGCCAAGTATTTAGGTTTAATCATTTTGGTTACTAATGGGGCAATCTGATCTAACGTGTGTGAGGATATTCAGAAATTCCTGTAGCAATCTAGGAAGGTTTTTATTGTATTTGATGGGGTCAAAGACGTAACGTTTTTTTAAGCAGATTTAACTAAAGACATTTGAGTTCCTTGTTTTCAGCTAAACTAGGTGATTTTTTTCCGATGTGCTGCATGCGTGCTCTTAATTGTCTCCTTGCTCTGGAAAATAACTAGAGAGTCATCATCTGTGGCATTTCTAGGGAGGAGCAAAATTCAATGTCTTTTGAAGAGAAAAGTAGGAGTTTGAGTGTGTAGCCAGCCGTTTGAGAGAGGCAGTTAACTATTTAGTTGAGATCAAGAAATGTAAGGGTGTCTAGAATATTGATGCTGGTGTGACTTTGGGTGTCTCTAACTTCTGCCAAAATATTAAACTTTCCCAGAACCAGGAGCTCTGAAAAATGGGTGTGGGTGTAGAAGATTATTTTCTCTAGTCAAAAGAAGTATTATATGCAGATCTGAGGGGGACGAGAAATTAAAATGCATACCCATGTGTGTCTCAAGTAGATTTCAAGTAAAATATAATCTCTTTAACATTGTGCATTGTTTTGCCAAATGTAATTGTACACATATCTGTAATCTTCAATCTTTATGCCTGATAATGGCCTTGTAGGTAATCTTATGGCTAAGCGTTTGGCCTGATATGGTTATGGTGACAAGCAAATGGTACAGGCTAAAGGCCTGATAGCTTCATTGGGCACGTTTTGTCTAGGCCTGGGTGTAAAACTCTGCTCTCCTTGTGGATTTTGCAGCATTCGGCATTTCTGCATACTGCAGAGAATGCGGAGTTACTGATAAACTCTGCACTTCGCAACAGAGCAGAGTTTTTCTTTTGGCGTGCTTGTAACGTTGTTTTGCTTGCGCTGTGAACACGAGGAGACTTGTTGGGTGCTCACGAGCCGCCTGCGAGACATTGTGGCTGCTAGCATGGCCTTAAGCCACGCCAGTGACTTCTGATGCTTCTTTTGTGTCGTAACCGAGATTGAGTGCGATAAACAGTGGCAGCAACCTGGAGAAGAATCTCTCCTCGAGAAGCACCTAAATCTCCTCAAAAAGACAATTTGAAGTTAAAAAGCTTCTCAAATGGACCGTTCATGTTGTTTTTTTGTGCAAGGAGCCCTTTTATTATTTTACTTTTTTTTCAACAAGAAGGAAGTGCCCCAGAGACTCCAAATTCCTGTTCCTGTCCAGCAGGCTCCTCCCAATGCTTTGTCCATTTCCTGGTCACTTCTCATTTGGATTTGGAGCTGGAAGGATCATGCTGTTTGTCTGCTGCATTTTTACCATTGTATTTGAGGACTTTGTTTCAGTGATATCACAAGTAACTCCCAAAACTGTTCTATCAGGGTGTTGTTTGTTTGATAGAGGTCATGCACTAGGATTTATTTGTCCTTTTTTTCATTTTAAAAATGTATTGTGGTGTGTGGCTTGCAGTTTTAGTTGGGGCCTAGTTTATTTTTTTGCATGTACATTTTCTTCTTTTATAAAGGAAAAATGTTACACAGTTCAGTACAAAAAAAATAGCCCAATTCATTTTTGTTTTTGGCATTGCTAAAATTAATGCTATTTTTTTCAGTGTTACCATGCCTCCTTTGTCTGGCCAGTGTGTGAGTGTGTTTTCCATAGGCCACCATTTGTCTTGGTTCAACATGCCATGGCCAGGGTCCATTTAGTATAGTCACTGTACATAGGGCTGTATGTGTTCTTTATTTTTCAGCCTCCTCCTTGTTGTTTGAACATGTGGCTGGTGGCAATTTAGTGTAGGCAGCTAGTGAGCTTTTGCCATTGGCCTGTATTTTGTTCTTTGTTTTCCATGCCTCCTGCTTGTTGTTTGACCATGTGGCTAGCGGCCATTTTGTGTAGCCAGCCAGTGTGCTTTTGACATAGGTCTGCATGTGTTCTTTTTTGTGGCCATGCCTCTTGATTGTTGCTTGACCATGTGGCTGGTGGGTATTTTGTGCAGGTAACCAGTGTGGTTTTGCCATAGGCCTACATGTGTTCTTTGTTTTCCATGCCTCCTGCTTGTTGTATAACCACGTGACGGGGGACATTTCGTGTAGGCTGCCAGTGTGCTTTTGTCATAGGCCTGCATGTGTTCTTTGTTGTGGCCGTGCCTCCTTGCTGGTTGTTGTTTGGCCATGTGGCTGGTGGACCTTTTGTGTACATTCAAGACTCAACTAATAGGGCTGCTGTTCCTAAGAAAGGAGACAGGTGTATTCAGACCAGTATAATAGAGACAGTCAGTGTGATTGTCTCATATTGCCCTCACACGACCCGAAGGGGATGTCATGCTTCATAATCTGGCGCTGCTCCTCGTCGGGCCGGAGCTGCAATGCCCCATGGGTCCCCAGAAGGGTCACTTTGGCAGAGATCTTTTTAAGAGAAATGCCATATGATGAGTGCAAGTGAGGTGTGAATGGAGGAGTGAATATAGATTGAAGATTAAAACTAATCAGGGAGGTCATAGGCTATCCTTTAATAAGTCGACAGCCCCGTCAGGGATAAAAGAGCCTACAAGAGTCAGGTTCTATCCCTAAGGTTTTTTTTAAGGAACCCGGGTAGTCTGTGTGTAAGGACAAGGAGGGAGGAGGCCCCTCTAGTCACGAGCGGGAACCTAGCTCTGGTCGCGTGCTCAATAGTTTGTCAACATGTTTCACGCCTTTCAAGTGGTCCTAAGGATCCGTGGCACATCGTTAGGACATTAAAACATATAGTGAAAAACTCCCCCACACAAATATGGTGCCCCTTAGAGTGCTACCTACTTTGTGTGTGGATCAAGGTTCAACTTGTAGAGATTAGAAATATAAGAAAGTTTAAGTTGGTGTGGTTTTAGGAATGGATACATTGTATTGTTGTGAATTATTTATAACTTAAGTAACCACACTAAAATATATTCTTTGTACTACTAATTTAACTGCAACAATGCCACGTTTCACTGACATTCTTCTTGCTTGTTTTCTTTTAGATGCAAAAGAGAGGAGACATCACCCACAGCACTAGTGCCAGCCAAAAGGCCTGTGCACAACATGACGCGTGACCACACAACACGGACATCTCTTCAGCTTGTGAAGCTAAGTGCCACTGCCAACTGACAGCTTTAAAATGGCCCCAAAGAAAGGTGCTACCAAGAAATTGGTCAGTGATAAGAAGGAACTTACCACCACTGGTGTGTCTCTTCAGACCTTTTTCAGGCACAAACGTATGCCTGCTACACCGGCTTCCGGGGAGCAAGCTGAAAGTAGCAGTCCCGCATCGTTGGCCCCACCCCAACCTAGGCCCAAGCCCATGTCTGGCACAGAGGCAGCCACTCTAGGCACGGTAATGCCGACGAGCAGTGACATTGAATTGGAGTTATCTCTTTCGCAAAGTAGTACTCAATCGTTGCCGGAAACTCTGCTAAATGGACACAACAGTCACAGCCAGCAATAGTAGTTCCTCCCAAAGTAGGAGCACTTCAGGAGATTGAGCTTCATGCTGAGGAAGTAGAAGAAGCTCCTATTTCAGAAGATCTATTGTCTTCCAGATCTCCAGCAAGAAAAAGGAAGGATACTCCACCATCTTCTTCTCCAAGTCCTTCTTCAGATGATCAAGACTCCATTTGGATGTCACCTCAGTCTGAGACACGCCAGGAGAGGCTAGTCAAAAGGAAGGATCCTGAAAGCATTAAAGTTATAGATAAAGAAGAGGAGGGTGAGGAAGACACAGTCATCATGGATGTTAGCCCAACCCCAGTGGAGACCAACGTTACCCCATCTCAACCTGCTCTGAGGGATGAGGCACAGCTACCACCACTGGGTGATATTTTCATTATGCAAATCAGCGCTGTCTCCAGCAGTGCAGTAGTATTGCCCACATGAGCAACATCGCAATGGCACAAGACTCAGAGTCAGGTCAGGACACCAAGTCAAGAGCATACAGTGACTGCCCAGCTGAGACGCTCATTGAGTACCCCACTTTCTGCTCTCTAGAGGTCACCTGTATCAGTGGCACCAGAAGGGGAGTCCCCGGAGACAGAACCCCAAACCTGACCCAGAGCAGGAACCCGGGGAGAATGGCCCACAGAATTAGCAAAGCAAACTGGACCAAACATGGCCAAGAGATGTAGACATGAAGACTACACAGCCCACTAATGATTAATAGGGAATAGTGACAAACAATGGAAGGCGAGGTTTGAGATGGCCTGCAGTGCGAGGGAGGGAGGGGGACCGTTGTGGGGTGTAGTGGGGGACGTTGAATGAACACAACCAATATGAAGATACCAAGACTGTAATTGGGGTACTAAGGAAAGCTGCATGTAATTCAATAGTAGATATCTATGCAATGCATGCCATGTAACCTAAATTGATGACAGGATGGGAACGCGTGTCACACCAAAGTTTATAAAATATGTTTTAAAAAAATCAGTGGCACCAGAAAAGAAAAACAGCCACGCTACTATTCCTAGCATGTTTAGGCAGGAGTGGCTGTAAGAACACAGCAACCCAACGGCACGTTTGTACTTCGGCAAGCTGGCTAAAATGTTTTTTTAGAATGCGTGGAGGCCATCTGCCCGAAATGGAAGGTTCCGAGCTGGACCTATTTTTCCAGAGTTACTGCTCCAGCTCTACATCACGAAGTGCTGGAATTGGTTGGACAAGCTTTACAGCAGAGTGCTGTTCACACTATCCATCTGACAACTGACATGTGGACCAGTTGCCAAGCCACTGATTACATGTGTATCACTGCACACTGGATCTCCTTTGTGGGGGTTAGAGAAATTATATTTGCAGGTGTTGACACTGCTGAAATTTTTAATGGCAGAAGCATGCAACAATAGCCATGCCTGCGATGGTGAAATCCCATATAGGTGCAAACATCTTGATGACTTTAACAACAAGGTCTTTAAATTGCTGTAACCCAGAGGGTTTAAGATTGAATATAAGCCATGGAAAATGGCACTAATGTAGTTAAGGCCCTGACAGATGGTGGGAATTTAAGGGGCCTTATACAGGACTTTGATTATACAGGACTATACAGGACTTTACATCATCAATATACAGGACTTTCTCAAAAAAGAAGACCAAGTCAGGAACTTACTGTCTACCTGCAGAATAATCTGCACTCATTTCAGCCATCCTTTTAAAGCCCGCAAGTAGATGAGGATAATTCAGAGTGATAATAGAATGCCAGTTAAAGCACTCATACAGGAGGTGCCAACATATTGGAACTCGACTTATTGCATGTTACAACATCCGTTTGAGCAGTACAGACTGATCAATGAATATGTCATGCAAAGAGGGGATGCAATTGTGAAAGGCAAGGTCATTGAGATGGACCAATGGGGTCTACTGACAAAGATGCTGCTTCCTTTTGAGGTTTTCACTCAGGAAATAAGCAAGGAGGACAGTACCATTGGCCAAGCTATTCTGTTGTTGCATATGCTACAGGAACAGCTAAAGGAGGTGTCTGAAATGTACGCAGGTGTGGATGAAAAACAGATGTGCCTCAGTTGGCAAAGAGCTTAATCCTTCGCTTATCTGTTAATACAAGGCTGCAAACAGACATTGTGTCATCCAAACATTACATCTGTGCCAAACTTTTTGGCCCATGATACAAACAATTACTGACCACTTTCATTACTGTGTCAAATTACAAGACGTGGATTGCTGAGCAAGCCAGTGACCTAGAAAAAGAATGGCTGGGAATTAGAGCCCCACTACTGTGCAGATGTTCTGGTGTGTAGCCTTCAACTTCCAAAGAGCATGAGGGCATTGCTGTTGGCTCCTAGCAGCCCAAACCAACAAGAACACCAGTAACAACAACAGGAACAGGAGTATTAGCCCCCAAGTCTGCATTTGATTAGTTTCTAAAGGCTGGGCTTAAGTCCTGTGCAGAGGCTAGGCAAAAGAGGTCGAGCAAGGTGGAGCACCAATAAATATTGAGAGGATGGTTCAGGCCTATCTGGATGACCCAACATCTATCTGGAACAAAACCCATTGGTGTATTGGTATGGGAAAAGGCGTCAATGGACAGTGCTCAGCAGTCTGGCAATAAGGTATCTGGCTTAACCAGTAGCCAGTGTGTCTGCTGAGCGTGAGCTCAGTGCAGCTGGTACAAGTGAAACCTCCATTACAACACAGACATTATATCATAATGCCTTTACAACACATCCTTTACAACACATATGTTATTACAATGCATGCTATTACAATGCATATGCCATTACAACGCATGCTATTACAACGAAAATTAGGGTAAGTGCTCAGGGAAACTCTATTTTAATGTTAATATTCGTAATTTTATAAACATTTTAAATTAATATTTATGAGGGTGTTACACTTATCCTCTGGCATGGGTTGCAAGGGAATTAGGGGTTTTGGGTGGGGTATTGTATTAATACCGGGGTATCAATTGTAATACCTGTTTATTAATCTGTATTGATTTTTAATTGATTTTTTAGTAATTTTTATTAATTATTTATTTAAAATTAAAATGAATACCTATAAGGGTGTGACACTTTTGTTCTGGCATGGGATGAAAGTGAATTAGGGGTTTTGGGTGGGGGAGTGTATTTATAAACAGGTATTCACCTTTATATCTGGGTATTAATTGGTATTGATTTGATTTTAAAATGTTAGTAATGTGAAAATAATTAAAAGTAATACTTCTGGGGGTGTAACATCCATCATCTGGGATGGGATGAATGTTAATTTTGAGTGTTTTGGTGGGGGAGTGTATTAATACCAAAGCATTAATTTTAATACCGGAGTATTGATTGGTTATGCAGTTACTATTCGTAAATTGAAAATAATTAAAAAAGAAGCATATAGGGGTGTATCACCCATCTTCTGGCACAGGCTGCAAGGGAATTAGAGGTTTTGGGTGGAGGGCTGTATTAATACTCAGGTATTAAGTTTAATACCTGGGCATTAATCAGTTTTGATGGTAAGATTCATTTTAGTAATTCAAAAATAATTAAAAATAATACTTGCAAGGGTGTAAGACCCATCCTCTGGCACAGGGTGCAAGGGAATTAGTGGTATGTGGGGTATTTTTACTCTGGTAGTAAATTTTCTTTTTTTTTTACATAAATAAGATAAATAACTTGCGATAATATTTTTTACAAATGCAAACTTGTTCAAAGTAGTACATTTAACTTTTTAAAACATTTTTTTCTGTGTTTTCTGACGCTTTTTTATTCAAGTGAATGGAAGAAATAGCCTTTTTTTTCTTTGTACTGTTAGATATGACATTCTTGGTTGTACGTCTTTCTACAGTCGGTGGATCATCAGGGTCAAGATCAGAAGGAAGGAAGAGCTGCGCTCAGGTACAACATATTAGATTTTTTAAAGAGAGCTTGTGGGTGGCATAGTTTATTAAGGAGGGAGGTAGTTAGATACATGTTTGTATTTTGGTATATGTTTTGAATGTTTTAACCATCATTTACATTCCTATGCAGGTAGCGGTTGCAGGCCCACGTCTAGTTGATTGCTTTTTGATTGCTTTTGGTATAAAAAAAAAATATGTACATAGAAAGAATAGGATTACTTTGAAACCAAAGTGTAAAGAAAGCAAATTTCTTTTATTTTTTCATTTTTGGACATTACGTTTTTAAAACGATGTTTAGTGTATTCGCTGTTGTTTGTCCACGTGGAAGTTTGGAGAACACAAATGACATGGATGGCCGAATGGATGTTTGGAAAATTTGGAAGTTTCTTTAAGGGTTTAATCTTTATGCAGGATTTTCACTGCATGTTACAGTTTGGATTTTTTGTTTTTGTAAAGGTTTTGCCAGATTATCGATGGATTTAAAACATATGGACAGTGAATTGCAACTATGGATTTCCTGTTGCGTTTTTTGCCAGAAATACTTCATTTTTCAGGATTTTTAAGGGGATGCGTTTTTTAAGTGTAAACAGTATATTTTCCACCACTCTGTTTGCTGTGAAATATGGCTATGCCAATATGTGTCTCGTCTGATAGTTTTGAATGGGATTTGGATTTACACGAGGATTATGGTTTTGATACTTTGAATTTGTGGCATGCTCCAGACTCTTCTGGAACTGTGGAGTTTTCCAAAAGTCCAAAAGTCAAAGAAAAATCACAACTGCAGGTAGGAAACCCAAAATTAATTTTAATTTGAAAAATGATTAGAAAAAAGCCAATTTAAATTTGAAAAATGAATAGCAAAATAGGCAAGTAAGATAGAATAGGTGTTAGTGTTAGTAAGAAATGTAGTATGTGTGCAATATTGTCTAGGTTGTCTGAAGCCACCATCTGTGAAAATTGTTGAATCTGTCCCAATAGTTGCTCAGACATTTCTTTTGTTCTTTTGGAAATCCGTGGGTTCAGACTACCAGTCAATAATTGTGCTATTCTCATTTCTTGCTCTAGCTTCAAAATTTCCAAAAAATGATAAAAGTTGGGGTGAGGTTTTCCAATTGAATTGGCGAAGGAGCTGTGCCATCCCTCCATGGCATTATTAGTCTTTGCTCCTCCCTCTAAACAGGTTGTGAAACAGTTCCAATACTTCACAGGAAACCTTGGATTCCTCCTGCGACCTGACCTGCACAATCAATGTGTCTTCAAAGTAATTTAGTAGGGTGCCCAATTTTTCTTCATTTGCTGTAAAATATTCTAATCCAGTGATTGATGTCTAGTATTCATCCACACAGTCAGGCGGAACAAAGCATAGGTGTGAGAAGTTGGCCTGGTATATGCTGGTCACTAGTTAAAGTGGCCACCTTGCACCAGTACAATTCGACTCTTATGGTAGATAGGTTTAAGACAACCTTTTAAAGAAAGCTATCCTAGTGGTAGCTGTGGAGAGCAGCCTTCAGGCTAAGTCTTTAGAGGTATGTAAAGCAGCTTGTTTTACCTTATAATCTCTTGAATCACTAAATGAAAGGACACCACACAGGTATATATATAAAATATATATGTATTTATTTCTAACACACTCTACTAATCTCTTTATGAGCCAACACCCACAGGAGCACCGTAGTTCTGGAGTTACCTCACCCAGGGAAGCCGGGTGCAAAGGTGTCTTTTAGTGTCGGGTCGCGGCGTCGTTTTCAATGGGAGCCAAAGAAGACTTGCTGCTCGTGAAGACAGGAGAAGAGTCTGGTGGAATACAAGGCTGGATTCAGAAGAAAGAAGACCTAAAAACAGAGGAGACAGTGTTCTAAGTCACTTGCCAGTGACCCAGGGCCAGAAAGCTGGATGCCTACAGTAGTCGAGTGATTTCAAGTGATCACGGGTGTCTTGACTCTTCATCCACGAGGTCCAGGAGGTGTCGACGATGACCAGGAGCTGCATTTGGCATGTCCCACAAAGTCTGCAGCTTACTGAGGTGTCGGCAACCAGATTGGAGCCAACAAGCCTGGGCAACAGCAAGTCTCGGGGAAAGTGAAGAAAGTCAGCGGTGCAGACCAGCAAGGTCTGAAGGACTCACCCAGCAAGGGTAAGTCAGGGCAGGCCTGGAGCAACCAGGGGAGCCCTTTGGTTCTGTAGAAAGGTCTTCTGGGGACCCACAAGCCAACTGACAAGGGATCGCGAAGATGCCTTGGGAGGATTCACTCACCAGGAGCCCACGGTCACTCAGGATAAGGTAGGCCTCTGATCTTCAGAGGAAATCCTGCTGGAGGCATGGACCACACATTGTCCAAAGCACAAGTTCGTAGAACGTCGTGAAGGGGTTGCACTCGACAATAGTGCATGGTACCCAGGTATTGCTGTTCCTCATCACTCGTGGGGTCCACTTGCCTCAGCTTCGCTGGGGACTCATAATGGCCTTGGAGAAGTCAGGAAATCCCCTTCCGGGGCTGCAGGGACTTTGGACTCCGGCGGGAGTGGGAACGTTTGTGACCATTGATGCAAAGTTTTGGTGCCTGCCAAGCAGGGGAGTCACTCCTTGATTCCAAGGGAGATTCTTCAGTCTTCCAAAGGTAGTGGAACGTCGAAGGGGAAGGATTCTTCTTCAGAGCGCCATCCAGGGATATCTAGTTTGCAATGGCAAGGGTTCCCTAACTTATATTACAAGGAAGGGAGGGATTAGCTCTATGACCACTCCTATGGGAGAGTCAGGGGAGTGGGTGGCCACACCCACTTCCCTTTGTCCAGTTTCGTGCCAGAGCAGGGGCTGGTAGCCCCTGAAGCGGTTTGAGATGGCATATGCACTGGCATTCCCCAGTGCAGGAATTCAAAGCACTCTAAGAGTGCACCCACCCAGCCCCAATACACTAAATCCTGTCTGGAAGGTGGTTACACCTCCCTGTGACAGGATGCCTTTTGTTGGGCCTCCTCCACTGCGAGTTTCATTCAGCAGCAGGAGGGCAGCCCAGTGTCTGTGCTGGTGGCATCCATTTTGTGATGCCAGGGCTCTTCAGGATTCTACCGTGTTTCCACAGTGGGTACATGCCTATCCCTCTAGAAGGGTGGGATCATACTCCCACACCAGTTACTGGTGTGGGGGTATGATTCCAAAGCGTTTGACACCAAACACGACATATTTTGATGCAGCCATCCCAAAGTTAGCATTTACCGCTAGGTTATAATGCACTTAAGAGTATATGGTTTAACCACATCCACAAACAGCTACAGAGAATGGACTCTGAGAGCTGCAGAGGGGCCCTGCTCAGGCAGAGGCACCCCCTCACATGGAAACCAAGCACCCTGCCCTCAGGATTGTTAGGGCCTGCCTTAGGGGTGAATGATAAGTTTATATGTGTGTGTAAGGTGAGATATAGGGAACCTATACCTCAGTGAGGAGTGCTAACACTACCGCACCTAGGCTGCAGTAGCAGACCTGTGGTGTCAGATTTAGTCTGCTTCCCAGGGGTGGCATAATACATGCTTCAGCCCCTGGTAGGCCTGTGAAGTACCTATGCCCTTGGTACCTAAGGTACCATATACTAGGGGCTCATAAGGTACCACAGTATCCAATCACTAGTGCATCTCATATGCACTCCAAGTTGTTTAGAGAGAACAGAGAGGCTGGGGCCCTGATTAGCAGGGACCCAGCCAGACTATAGGCAGAAACCAGTGTAAACATCAGGAAAAAAGTGGGGGCAACATAAGTGCAGATCCTATTCTCCTACACAACCCCCCCCAAACGCAGGGACACTAAACTAAACTTGACCAGTTGAGTCTTCGTGTTCTAAGTGGAAATACCTTGAGGGTCCATCTGCATTGGCATGTTGGGTCTCAGGTTTATGTTCCACTGTATAGTCCATCCCTTGTAGGGAAATGGACCACCTTAAAAGTTTTGGGTTTTCACCTTTCATCTGTTTAAGCCATAGGAGGGGCTTGTGGTCAGTCTGAACTATTAAGTGAGTGCCAAACATGTATGGCCTCAGCTTCTTCAGGGCCCACACCACAGCAAAGGCCTCCCTCTCTAGGGGTCAACATTCTGCTTATAAAAGCTACTGGCTGGTTTTGACCTTCATCATTCAGTTGAGACAGTACAGCTCCCACACCCAGCTCAGAAGCATATTTTTGCACAACAAACTTGTTGGTGTAGTCTGGACTCTGTAAGATGGGGGCAGTGCACATGGCCTGCTTTAGGTCTGCAAATGCCTTCTTACAGCTAGCTGTCCACTGAACCTTTTTTGGCATTTTCTTTGAGGTAAGATCATTTAAGGGGGTCACTATAGATCCATATCCCTTAACAAACCTCCTATAGTACCCAGTCAGGCCTAAAAAGGCTCTCACCTGTGTCTGGGTGGTTGGAGCAACCCATTCCATGATGGTTTGGATTTTGCTCTGTAAAGGCTGAACCTGGCCTCCACCCACAAGGTGGCCCAGGTACACAACCTGACTCTGCCCTATCTGGCACTTGGTGGCCTTGATAGTGAGGCCTGCTTTTTGCAGAGCCTCCAAAACATTTCTGAGGTGGACAGGTGATCCTGCCAGGAGGAACTAAAGACAGCAATATCATCAAGATAAGCTGAGCAATAAGTTTCCATCCCTGTCAGAACTTTGTTCACCAACCTCTGAAAAGTGGCAGGTGCATTCTTCAAACCAAAGGGCATCACCACAAAGTGGTAGTGCCCACCAGGGGTTGAAAATGCTGTTTTGGCTTTGGCATCCTCAGCTAACCTGATCTGCCAGTAGCCAGCTGTTAGGTCAAATGTACTCAGATACTTGGCTGAGGCCAAAATATCAATCAGTTCATTTGCCCTGGGAATTGGATAGGCATCAGTCCTGGTGACTGCATTGAGGCCTCTGTAGTCTGCACAAAACCTCATTTCTTTCTTACCACCCTGGGTATGAGGTTTGGGTACTAGGACTACTGGACTAGCCCAAGGGCTATCTGAAGGCTCAATCACACCTAGTTCCAACATTTTCTGGACTTGATATAGTCCCTGACATGGTCAGGTTGCCTGTAGATTTGACTTTTGACAGGCAGACTGTCTCCAGTGTCCACCTCATGGGTGCACCAGGAAGTCTGACTAGGGGTCAGGCTAAACATATGTCTAAACTGTTGCAAAACTTGTCTGCCCTCAGTTTGCTGATGATCAGTGAGGCTGCTTGCCAAAGCAACACCATCTACTGACCCATCATCAGGGTTCTGTGAGAGCAGGTCAGGGAGAGGGTCACTCTCCTCCTCCGGTTCCTCATCAGTTGCCATGAGCAAGCCCATGTCAGCCTTGTCAACATATGGTTTCAATCTGTTGCAATGGAGCACCCTAAGGGGGCTCCTGGGAGTTCCAAGATTCACCAGATAGGTGACTTCTCCCTTTTGCTCAACAATTGTATGGGGATCACTCCACTTGTCTTGGAGAGCTGTTGCGGCCATAGGCTTCAACACCCACACTTTCTGTCCTGGCTGGTACACAGTCAGCACAGCCTTTTGGTAATGCCAAGTGTTTTGTAGTTCTTGGCTGGCCTCCAGGTTTTTAGTTGCCTTCTTTATGTATTCGGCCATCCTGGAGCAGAGACCAAGTACATAGTCCATCACATCCTGTTTGGGAGGTTTGAGAGGTAACTCCCAGCCCTCCTTCACCAAACACAATGGACCTCTTACAGGATGCCCAAACAGAAGTTCAAATGGGCTGTAACTAACCCGTGGAACCTCTCTGTATGCAAACAGAAAGCAGGGAAGTATAAAGGTCCCATTTTGCCAAAGCTTTTCTGGGAGGCCTTTAATCATTCCCTTTAGGGTTTTGTTGAAACGTTCAACCAAACCATTGCATTGTGGGTGATAGGGAGTAGTGAATGTATAAGTTATTCCACACTCCTTCCACATTGCTTTTGGATATCCTGACATGAAGTTGGTACCTCTCTCAGATATGACCTCCTTTGGGAAACCCACTCCGGAGAAAACTCCAATGAGGGCTCTTGCCACCACAGGGGCTGTGGTGGTCCTCAGGGGAATTGCTTCTGGGTACCTGGTGGCATGATCCACTACCACCAGGATAAACCTGTGCCCAGATGCTGTTGGAGGGTCAAGGGGACCAACAATGTCAATCCCTACCCTTTCAAAGGGTACCCCCACCACAGATAGTGGTATCAGGGGGGCCTTTGCTGTGCCACCTGACTTGCCACTTTCTTGGCAAGTGACACAGGAGCGACAAAACTCCTTGGTGTCCTCTGACATATGTGGCCAATGAAAATGTGGGACAAGCCTATCCCTGGTCTTGTTTTGGCCCAAGTGTCCTGCTAAAGGGATGTCATGTGCTAGGGTCAAGAGGAACCCCCTAAACTTCTGAGGTATTACCAACCTCCTGGTGGCTCTAGGGGTTGGATCTCTAGCCTCAGAATATAGGAGTCCCTCATCCCAATAAACGTTATGGGACCCACTAGCACTCCCAGCAGCCTCAGCAGCAGCCTGCTGTCTGAGGGGTTCAAGAGAGGGGCAGCACGGTTGCTCCTTACTCAGATCTTCCCTAGAAGGTCCCCCTGACCCCAAAAAATCAACCTGAGCAGGCTCAAGTCCCTCTGGGGCAGTTCCTTTTTCAGGATCTGCTTCTCCTTCCTCAGGAGGGGAATCTGTGATCTGAGACAGAGGGGAAGGCACTGCCTTAACCCTACTGCTCCTCTTCTTGGGTAGCACCTGGTCCATAGTTTCAGGATCCAGAGCTAGTTCAGTTTGATGCATTTTGGCCTGTGACCTGGTCACAGCAAATACCTCTACAGGTATGCCCAACATTTCAGCATGAGTCCATAACTCTACTTCAGACCAGGCTGAAGTCTCTAGATCATTGCCCAATAGACATTCAACAGGGAGGTCTGCACTGACTACAACTTTCTTAAGGCCAGTTACCCCTCCCCAGGAGAAATTTACAACTGCCAGACTATGGTTGGTCCTGACATTACTTGCATTGGTAACCTGGTACATTTCACCCAGGATGATCTGCCCAGGGTCCACAAGATCCTCTGCCACCATGGTGACACTAGCACCTGTGTCCCTGAATGCCAAAGCCTGTTTGCCATTTATTACAGGCTGCTGTTTGTATTTGCCCAGATTACTGGGGCTCACTAGGAAGGACATATCAATGTCTCCATCACAAATCAGCAATGCCCGAGTGGGTACTCTGACTAGGCCAGAGTCCACTTCAGAACCCAGGGTCAACCCTACTACACCCTTATTCTGATTACCACCTCCACCAGTAGCTGTACTAGGGGGAACAGTTGCCTTAGGGGCAGGAGTGGTGGTGGTTTGGTCTTTGGACTTGTCAAAAGTCCAGTGCCCTTTCTGTTTACAGGATTTGCACCAGGGCTTCTTTTGGCCTTTCCCATTGTTGGACTGTGAATCTCCACCAGATGCAGATTTTTGGGGCCCTTGTGAAGACTGCTGGTCTTTTGACTAATCCCCACCTTTCTCAGAGCCTTTAGGATCCTGCTTCTTAGTGTCACCCCCTTGGTTCTGGGTTTTCTGCCTCACCCTGGTTCTGACCCATTTGTCTGCCTTCTTTCCCAATTCTTGTGGAGAGATCAGAGTCCACCAGGTTCTGATGCAACAACTGGTTTTGGCAATTATTAAGGATCTGTTCTCTCATCATAAGATTATACAATCCCTTAAAATCAGTTACTCTACTACCAACCAGCCAACCCTCCAGAGCCTTGGTTGCACAATCTACAAAGTCAGTCCAGTCCTGAGTCTGTGCTTTCTGGGTGTCTCTGAACTTCAACCTGTACTGTTCAGTGGTTAAGCCAAACCCATCTATTAATGCACTCTTAAGGACTTCATAATCATCAGCATCCTCTTCTCTAACAGTGAGGAGCTTGTCTCTGCCTTTATCTGAAAAGGAGAGCCACAAGATTGCTGCCCACTGTTTCTCTGGGACCTGTTGTACTCTACAGGCCCTCTCCATAGCAGTTATCCATTTGTGGATATCATCCCCACTCTCGTAGGGAGGAACAACCTTGGACAGGTTCCTATGGTCTGGAATGTATTCTCTGACTCTAGGGACACTGTTGCTGCCACCAGGGGGTTCTAACCCCTCTTTACTAGAAGCTCTCTGGAGCTCAAAGGCTTCTCTGTCTAATGCCAACTGCTTGGCCTTGAGGGCAACTCTTGCTTCCTCATACTGCAGCAGTGTGCACATTCTTTCAGAGGAGGTCTCTCTTCTATTAAAGTATGAGTTCCTCTGCTGGGCAGATTCTCTGCCAGAGTGATAGGAGTGGTCAGATTACCTTGAAGGGGACCTAGGCCTCTCTTCCACTCTGTCAGCTCTCTTAGGGAGAATTCCTCTGTCTTTTTCAGACCCTTGTGGGTCTGGCCCTTCAACCACACAGTCCAGGTCATCTTGATTTTCATCACCTGACCCAGAGACTATAGCTGACCCACCCCCTGATTCAGACCCCTTAGCTCCTAGAGCTAATCTAAGATCATATGCTGTGAGCAGATCTATCAGGTGAAGTGTGGAGGGACTCTGTCCTATCCTCAGGTGCCTTGCAGCACACATGGCTTTCAAGTCAAAGAAAGTCATGTCCTTATACTGAGGCTGGATGGACCCACTGGTTCCAACCCTTAAGGACATTCTAGTGTTGTGCAGTGCTTGTACTACCTACACTAGTTTGTGGCCTACTGATCCTAGCTTGAGCTGTAGAAAGGGTGTGCTATCCCTTGACACACAGCTCTAAGTTCAGTAGACGTTATTGATACTAAGCTTGACTTTATATATACCTTGAGTACCTTTAGTGGTTTTCAGTTAGTAATTCAAATAGAGATTTTGTGGTAAAACAATGGCAAGCTGTAATCCCACACGCTGCCCACCAATGTGAGAAGTTGGCCTGGTATTTGCTGGTCACTAGTTAAAGTGGCCACCTTACACCAGTACAATTCGAATCTTATGGTAGATAGGTTTAAGACAACCTTTTAAAGACAGCTATCCTAGTGGTAGCTGTGGAGAGCAGCCTTCAGGCTAAGTCTTTATAGGAATGTAGAGCAGCTTGTTTTACTTTATAGTCTCTTGAATCACTAACTGAAAGGACACCACACAGGTATATATATAAAATATATATGTATTTATTTCTAACACACTCTACTAATCTCTTTATGAGCCAACACCCACAGGAGCACCGTAGTTCTGGAGTTACCTCACCCAGGGAAGCCGGGTGCAAAGGTGTCTTTTGGTGTCGGGTCGCGGCGTCGTTTTCAATGGGACCCAAAGAAGACTTGCTGCTCGTGAAGACAGGAGAAGTGTCTGGTGGAATCCAAGGCTGGATTCAGAAGAAAGAAGACCTAAAAACAGAGGAGACAGTGTTCAAAGTCACTTGCCAGTGACCCAGGGCCAGAAAGCTGGATGCCTACAGTAGTCGGGTGATTTCAAGTGATCACGGGTGTCTTGACTCTTCAGCCACGAGGTCCAGGAGGCATCGACGATGATCAGGAGCTGGATTCAGTGTGTCCCATGAACACACTCTACTAATCTCTTTATAAGATTAGAAGTCAAGGACATATGCACAAATCAACGTTTCACAACAAATTAAGCACTTATATGGCTGGGGCCCTAGGGGCGTACCAGACCATATACTAAAAAAGAGGTATAAGAATATCGACTGGAAAAGAGACAAGGCCTAGGGCCTTCAGAAGCGCTGGGCCCTCATTAATCCACCCAAGGCAGGTAAGTAAAGGACCCACGGGAGACGCATGCAGTGTGAGAACACAGCCGCGGATCCCAATAGACTTCAATGGAGCAAGTCGCGGTTGGAATTTTATAGTTTTAGGATACTTTGGGAGAGTCTACAAGTAAGTCACTTACAGGGTAAGTAGTTCTACAGCCAACACCCACAGGAGCACCGTAGTGCTGGAGTTACCTCACCCAGGGAAGCCGGGTGCATAGGTGTCTTTTGGTGTCGGGTCGCGGCGTCGTTTTCAATGGGAGCCAAAGAAGACTTGCTGCTTGTGAAGACAGGAGAAGTGTCCGGTGGAATCCAAGGCTGGATTCAGAAGAAAGAAGACCTGAAAGCAGAGGAGACAGTGTTCAAAGTCACTTGCCAGTAACCCGGGCCAGGAAGCTGGATGCCCACAGAAGTCGGGTGATTTCAAGTGATCACGGGTGTCTTGACTCTTCAGCCACGAGGTCCAGGAGGCATCGACGATGACCAGGAGCTGGATTCAGTGTGTCCCATGAAGTCTGCAGCTTACTGAGGTGTCGGCAACCGGATTGGAGCCAACAATCCTGGGCAACAGCAAGTCTCGGGGAAAGTGAAGAAAGTCACCGGTGCAGACCAGCAAGGTCTGAGGGACTCACCCAGTGAGGGTATGTCAGGGCAGGCCTGGAGCAACCAGGGGAGCCCTTTGGTTCTGTAGAAAGGTCTTCTGGGGACCCACAAGCCAACCGGCAAGGGATCGCAAAGATGCCTTGGGAGGATTCACTCACCAGGAGCCCACGGTCACTCAGGACGAGGTAGGCCTCTGATCTTCGGAGGAAAACCTGCTGGAGGCCTGGACCAAACGTGGTCCAAAGCACAAGGTCGTAAAACGTTGTGAAGGGGTTGCACTCGACAATAGTGCACAGTGCCCGGGTATTGCTGTTCCTCATCACTCGTGGGGTCCACTTGCCTCTGCTTCGCTGCTGACTCACGATGGCCTTGGAGAAGTCAGGAAATCCACTTCCGGGGCTGCAGGGACTTTGGACTCCGGCGGGAGCGGGGAAAGTTTGCGACCGTTGAAGTTTTGGTGCCTGCCAAGCAGGGGAGTCACTCCTTGACTCCAAGGGAGATTCTTCAGTCTTCCAAAGGTAGTGGAACATCGAAGGTCCAGGATTCTTCTTCAGAGCGTCGTCCAGGGATATCTAGTTTGCAATTGCAAGGGTTCCCTAACTTATACTACAAGGAAGGGAGGGACTAGCTCTATGATTACTCCTATGGGAGGGTCAGGGGAGTGGGTGGCTACACCCACTTTCCTTTGTCCAGTTGCGCGCCAGAGCAGGGGCTGGTAGCCCCTGAACCGGTTTGAGCTGGCATATGCAAAGAGGAGCCTACTGCTCCCCCAGTGCAGGACTTCAAAGCACTCTAGGAGTGCACCCACCCAGCCCCAATACACTAAATCCTGTCTGGAAGGTGGTTACATCTCCCTGTGACAGGATGCCTATTGTATCATACTCCCACACCAGTTACTGGTGTGGGGGTATGATTCCTAGGCTTGGGCGAAGATTTCGTTCCGTTCGCGGAAATTGCGATAATTTGACATTTCCGTAGAGAGCGCGAAAATGTCAAAAATTCCGGTTTCTGCAGCTTGGCGATAATTTGTTTCTTGCTCACGCTGTAAAATAATACATTCTCTCGTGCGCGCGATCGCCTTACCTGAATCCCTGCGTTCGCCGACAAGTTTTCTTGATCCGGTCGCGTTCTCCATGAGATGTTGTATTGTTTTTAGCCATTTGCGCCCGCAGTGACGTCATGCGTGGCGCGATCACGTCTTTCTTCTCGCGATCATGCACCGCGAGACAACTCAAAACAAGATGGCCGCGCCCGCAAGCAACCACATGGGTAAGTTAGCGACCCGCAACCATGCAGAAAATCTCGCGAACATGCCGGAAAAAAACTTCTGCATCTTCGCGATATTTCCGCTTGTTTGCGATAATTTTAAACATTTTCGCGATAATTTGAGAAAGTTAATTTCGCAAATTCCGCCCACCCCTAATGATTCCAAAGCGTTTAACACCAAACACTACATGTTTTGATGCAGCCATCCCAAAGTTAGCATTTACCGCTAGGTTATAATGCACTTAAGAGTATATGGTTTAACCGCATCCACAAACAGCTACAAAGAATGGACTCTGAGAGCTGCAGATGGGCCCTGCTCAGGCAGAGGCACCCCCTCACATGGAAACCAAGCACCCTGCCCTCAGGATTGTTAGGGCCTGCCTTTGGGGTGAATGATAGGTTTATATGTGTGTGTAAGGTGAGATATAGGGAACCTATACCTCAGTGAGGTGTGCTAACACTACCTCACCCAGGCTGCAGTAGCAGGCCTGTGGTGTCAGATTTAGTCTGCTTCCCAGGGGTGGCATAATACATGCTTCAGCCCCTGGTAGGCCTGTGAAGTACCTATGCCCTTGGTACCTAAGGAACCATATACTAGGGGCTCATAAGGTACCACAGTATCCAATCACTAGTGCATCTAATATGCACTCCAAGTTGTTTAGAGAGAACAGAGAGGCTGGGGCCCTGATTAGCAGGGACCCAGCCAGACTAAAGCCAGAAACCAGTGTAAACATCAGAAAAAAAGTGGGGGCAACATAAGTGCAGATCCTACTCTCCTACAATAGGGATGTTAGTTTTTTAACTCAAATTGCAGTTTTCTGTCTGATATGTAATCCTCAAGTAAGGATTTTTTTTGTTTTTTCACCAATACGGCTATGAAAATTGAAAAGAAATCCTTGAATTTGGGTATCAGGATACATTTTGGTTATGGTGTTAATCATGGGTAATTGAGAGTCAATTATCACTTTTCTAGGACTTTTACTCTGTGTTTTAGATTTTGCCACTGTCAGAAATTCAGGGTGAGTTGATATCTGCTTATCAGGCAGTAAACTGTACACTTAGGGAACTACAGTATTAATTTGTAGGAGCAAATACTCTATATTTGGGTTAAGGGATGGGATGTAGATTTAAACGTCCCATCCATCATCTAAATATCACTAGTCTGAAATTTTACAAGGCTATGGAGTGTGCTAAAGATTAGCATCCTTTCTTGAGGGTTTTTGTTGTTGTGCAAAAGAAACGTTTGATTAGTAATAGTACAGTTAATTCAGAAGGAATGCTAATATCAGAGACTGGGGTGTTATATGTTGGGGGTTACGTAACTGGTTTTTTTGCTGGATAATTCTGCATACATATGGAACTGTGGGCACACAACTTGCTACATTCATTGTAATTACTTGGGATACCTCCCTCAGAACTGCGCCACAAGGTTCATTGGAGGTGGAGTCAAGTTCTTTCATTTGGTTTATGCTTTCTCTAACGTCAATCTACTTGCAGAGCCAGAGTGGTTATGGTCTGTGGTCCTTTCAATAGTGTCACCAAGAGTAACTGCTCTGCCTGTGCAATGGGACGAGTAATACTGCACACACCCCCAATGACTCCTGGGCTCACTTAATCTCTCTTTACAATAAAGGTAATCACAGAGCTTTAGGAGTGGATTTCCTCTTTGGGATTTTACTTAGGTGGCTTGTCTTTTTGATGCCATTATGTTTATGTCTGAAAAGATGATAGAAAAATAGTTTTTATGTTGTATGTTTTTTAATGCAATATTAATCTGCAAAGAAAATGTTATTATTTTGACTTGTTTGACTATCGACATTTTTACAGACATGTTTTCAAGTATAATCCTGTTTTCCTCTGCTTTTTCAGTTTGCTATTTTTTATTGAGTATAACCTGTAACAAAGTAATTACTTGTTATTTAGTCAACTATTTATTCTTCAAAGAATTTGCTGTATAATAATTTGTTTGATTTTGTTTTTTTAGAACTGGGATTGTCTAGTAAGGTTTTTGTTAATTCCAGTGAAAGCAAAATAGGCATTTCTGATAGTCACAGCAGTTTGGCTCACCTTAGTTAGGTTCCTTTGTTTGCTTCTATGCCGTTTTGCTAGTGTTGATTTTGTCTTAAATTGTTTTCACTGTTTTAGGCTTCTTCTTTCTGGGTGATGTTTGATTGGTCTGAAAGGAAAAGGTTTTTTTTTATTGATTTTGGATTTGTAATCTTTTTACCTGTGAAAGGGTTTCTGGTTGTTGAAGAACTGGTTGTGTGGATGGTTGCAGTCCAGTTGATGCCTTTGATTCTGTTTGTTTTAAGATTTAATTTTTTCAACCTGTGCAAATACAGTAAAAGGTTAGTAAGTTTAACTTGATATTGATTACATTCATTTGAACAAGAAGTCAACACCACCTTTTAAGAGATAACTACATTATAATTGTTTTCAACCACCACTGACCAACACCTTCCTTGAGGCAAACACTTTGCAGATTCAGAATAATAATAATTTACCATCCCTGAGGCAGGTACGCTGTGGAGTCAGAATACTAATTTTGCCTTCTACCACTGACCAACACCTCCCTGAGGTACATGCACTGCGTAGTTTCAATAGTAATTTTGCCCCCACAATCACTGAACAAAACCTTCCTTGAGAAAAACACCCTGCGTAGCTACAATAGACATTTTGCTCCCCACCACTAATAAACATCTTCCCTGAGGCAAGCACTGCGGAGTTTCAATATAAATGTTGCCCCCTAAACACTGACCAACACCTTTCCTGAAACAAACACCCAGCGGAGTTACAATAGTATTTTTCCCCCAACACTAGCCAACATCTTCCCAGAGGCAAACACCCTGTGCAAATCGAATAGTTGTTTTGCCTTACACTGCTTATTAGCATCTTACACAAGATATATTATTTATTTGCAAATCTATTTTTTTGGGGGGGGTTAAAAAAATGTCATGGAGTAAACTTACTGATGGATTTCGTCAGAAATGTAATTCAAAATTGAGAGCTGTATGTCTTTGTTTAAAGTCTGTGAATGTATTAAACTAATAATATTGAAATGTTTGTTTGGGAGTTTTTGTTAATCTTAATATTAAATCTGATTTATTTAAAACGTTTACTTGTGACAGTAGATGAGTAATGTTTTGCTGTTTTGCTCTATCTGTATGTCAAAGATCTGTTAAGTTAATATATATTCAAAAATGCTATTTTAATATGTGCCAAACAATTGTTTTGGATGTAAATGTCTTTTGTTTAAAACTTAAACTTACACTTACTTCAGTTAATAGATGGCAGTGTCTGATGTCGAAGGTCTCACAATTCTTCTTGCACTACCCGGGAAGTTAGTGTACAACTGACCACAAAATGGTAGTCGTCTCAATTTATATGTTTGTTTGGTGCTAACGAAAATGTAAAAGAAAATATGTTTTGGAATCCATTTTTCCTCGTGATGCAGAACGTGATTGAATGTGCATTTTTTATGCTGTGTTTAAAATGTTGTTTTTAATGTTTCCGTTCAGAATGCCAGCCATTTTGACTAGATTGTGGTTAGGTCATTGTAGTGGAAATGGTGGAAGAACACCATTGTTGTGCAGTACATGATGGCTAGGATGTTGTAGTGGAAATAGTGGAAGGACATTACGTTTTTTTATGCTTAATATGTATATTCTTGTTTTGCTAATGAATGAAAACTCTTTAAAAAAAATTGGATGTATATCTTGCAATATTTTCATTTAAAAAAATGAATAATTTTGACAGTATTCTTTCATTATATTTTTGTTACTGTTTTTGCACGTAACTTCTGTGTACGTTTAACATACTATAATAATCATGCGTTGTAATGATTTTCGTTGTATTATATACGTTCTAATAGTTGGTGGGGTAATGGCACTTTTATTTATCTCTATTAACATGCGATGTAATGGCTTGTATTGTAAAAGTATGCGTTGTAATGGTTGTCGCATTGTAAAATCCACGTTGGAAACGTATGCATGTAATAGTATGCATTGTAACGTCATATATTTCTGGTGCAGTTGTCACAGTGAGAAGAACCAGACTCTCGTCCCAAAACGTGGAAAGATAACAATGATCAAAATCAATCAGCACTTTATACCACAAAATTACACCATACCTGAAGTATGACAGGTGGCGGATGAGGGAGATTGGTCAGACTCAGGTCATGGTAGTGTGTTAACTGAACAACTTCTGGGCAAACCATCTGAGTTTGAGGAAAAACTCTACTTCCTTGACTACCGAGATGACTTAGGTCACCATAGAACTTTTCATCATCAAACCGCTTTACAAAAAAAAACAGATATAGCTAATGGGAAAATTATAATATTTTGTTTGTTTGTGTCCGACTAACTAATGTAGCCCCACCATTTTAGACACATGTATATCCGGATTAGAGTTGGACCAGTGCGAAGTGAAGAAGCCTCCCCCTTTCCCTTCAAGGACATTGGAGAGACAATGCATGTCCCTATCCTGTGCCTATCCTTTCTTTAATCCCCTAGCAGGACTGTCCTACAGTATTTGATTTACAAGACTGGCTAATTTGTGTTTGGTGAATCAAAGAGGCTCAGCAATGTACCACTATGCTTGAATTAGAACATGGAAGTAATGCAACAATGAGTGATATATGAGTGATTGTTGTTTGTGAGTGTGTTGAGATGATTCATATGGTAGTAGACATTGCGAGTGGGTGTTTATCTATAAATATTAAGCATGATTGCGTTTGTGATGATTTACAATGTTGGTGGCCTAATGGATGATAATTTGTTTCCTGAAGGTGATTTTTTCCTTCCCCTTTGACACTTAGCGGGATTTGTTTGCCAGGTCCACACTGCTTTGTTTTCTGATTCACACTCCTCAAAGACCCGACCAGTCCGTTTAACTAACAAACACAAATATTGTCTACACAAAAAATGACTCAATGTTTCTCTTGTTGTTCATCAACAGCATTGCACTACTCTCTCTCATTTGGGTTGGGACTGGAGTAGCTATGGAGTTGGACATATTTGTTATTCAGATTCGCTTAACTCTTGCATAATTTGTATTAACTATTTTTCAAACCAAGGTGACAGATCACTTAGATATGTAATAATATAATAACTTGGGCGTCTCAGGGCTGACAGACGGTTTGCAATGTATTTAACTGTCTCATAGTCATTGCTTCATTTCCTCCCACAACAGATTGATGATGGTTGGCTGCTCATTGTTCAGATGAATATTGTATTGGTGTAGTGTTTGTCTTTGTCACACCTTTTCCCAAATCCCCTTTCCCATCCATTCATCAAACCCCTAACCCTCTTCCCCCGGGCTGTGTGATTTATTGAGATGTGACTTAATAATTTACACCATTAATTGATTGCACACTTAATGGGACAGATGTGTAAAAACAACACCAACTCAGTGCAGGACCTTCAGTTCCATTACCTAAACGATAGCCCACACTGGCCCAATTACCCACTTATGCATAAAAAGTGATTGGTATTTTTAGATATAGAAGAACATCATCCATCAGCATCATCATTCAGGCATTGTGTTGCGAAAACGCTTAACCTTGTCCACTCCAGACTTTGAGTCCCCTTCACGATTTGAGTATTTCGTAACATTAGTTTAAATTTACAATTCGAGTATTTCGTAACTTTATTTTAAATTAAAATGCTAGCTGACCTTTGCTCTGAATAAATAAGAATTGCTTGTTACATTTTCACCATCAGGTATTCTGCTGTGTAGTAGTCGAAGTCTGCTCTCAATTGTTTGCAAGGCTATAATATAATAATATATAACTCACTAACTCAGTTTTTATTGCCTGTGATGAATAATCCTTCCGATTAATCCTACAGATGGCGTTCACCTAGGTACGAGGGAGACCTCGCTACTGATTCCTTCACTGTTAGTGCGCTAGCCTGCTACTACTACCATCACCATGGCACATTTGGAAACTATGCAGCCCTCGCAGCATCTACTCAGGTAAGAGGACTATGGAGCATTGCTGCACTTGTAGACAATATAAGCAATGGCAACCCCCTCGCCCCCCTTAGTGGTCAATATAATTGCAGACTGCAGAGACTAGGAGAGTAGTTGGACAAGGGTACCACATAACTAATTGTTATACACAGTGCAAAGTAAACCACCCGAAAAAAGATTGGAGGCATAAATAACGTAAAATAAATAATTATTACCCTAACAATATAATAAAACCCGCCCCTTCCAACAACAACTGTCCCACCCCTCTCCACAAACATATCTCCCCGTCCCAAACCAATGTCCAAAATGTCCACTGTTCAGCAACTAAAGTCCGAACTGTCCCAGTCCCAACTCCCACATTCCCACCCTCTCCACCCACAACAAGTCCCACAAACCACAACAAATGTTAATAAAGGAACAGAACAGGGCACAAAGCACAGTGGGCCAGGAGCTGTCTGAGGTGCCCCTTCATCTTTATCTGCCTGGCTTCTATGCATGTTGTGGTCAGAAATTGAGGGAGGGGCAGCAGTGATGGAATGGTGGGCGGCTGCCAGCGGACTGTGGTGATGGTGTTCTTGAGAGGCTGGGCTGGCTGGAGCCCTGGGCAGCTGCCTCCTCCTCCTCCTGGGCCACCAGCCACTGGTACTCAGCCCGTATGGCCTCCAGCTTCTGCTGCCGCAGCTGGGCTGCTATCTCCTGCTGAGATGGATTTCCAGCAGGAGTACTTAGAAAGAAAAAAGGAACATTTTAACCAATGCTCTGTGCAAAACACTTGTTTAAAATTATGTAGTGGGTGGCACAGTAGCAGTACATTGCTGATCCCCTTGGGCCATTCACTTTGATGTGATTAGAGTCACAGCCATTACCCACACATGCCTCACATAAAACTAAAGGCAAATGCAATAGCTGTCTGAAAGGAATTAAGGCAGAATAAACAGAGTACACCAGTTTAAAAAAAGTTTTTCTTTTGAAGGATTTCCTAGTAAAAACTAAACAGAAACATTGTGTGTGAAAATAAAAATAAATAACCTCTCATTAATGAGTAAGGCATTATGCACTATAGAGTATAACTATTTTCTTTCTTGTGCTAAATCAATGGGGGCATGCTAGCTCAGCTGGTGCCTTAGTTGTACTCGTTAGTCATACTTTGCAACTCTCTGAGGTCTGCAGCTGGGGCAGCTTTAATAAACAATTATCTTATTCCAATGACCTTGCTCTTCTCTAAAATGCCTTTCAATTTTACCCTGACTACAAGGCAGATGAATATTATGAATGACACTCGTCATGTATAAATTCAATCATGCGGACATCCTGTCTGCTGTAAGTAGACGGTGGGAAAAGTGATGCACTGCAGTACAGGGCAAGGATTAAGGAATGGGATATAGACTGTATTTGACATATTTGTCACAGACTAACCCATCCGCAAAAGTCAAGACACTTATTTAGCCCCACTCTACTCCCTGGCCACACCTTCCACCACATCTTAAAATTATTTTTTCCAACAAATACATTTGCCTTGCAATTAGGAAAGGAAATCAAACCTACTCTCTACTGCAGGGTAAGTTAGAGGGATTAGGCCGGGTAAGTACAGACGTTTTACTGATCATCATGTGCCCAAGCTTTGGCTAGTGAGTCACTGTGGTTGACATATGTTGAAAGGGAAATATTAGAACAGGCGTAAATTCTAATGAAAGCCCTGATGAACTATATCACTTAGCCAGATCAAGCATTTGCAATGCAATCGGTCTCGCCTTTGGGACCTTATATGTCTGTAGCTATGCAGCACATTAGCCTGAGTCCTGAAACATCTACTGTTCTTTAACATGGAGGGAAAGTAAGCGCCAAACTGTGTGACACGAAGGTATTGAAGTGCTTTACATGAGCACCGTATTTACATTACACATTCAGGCCCGGGGAGATTAAGTGATTTTGCCCAGAATCACAGGATGTGTACGTGACCTCGAGGCTCGAACCCTGGTTTCTAGCACCAAAGTCGGCAGTTTAGCCGACGGACCACATCCTCTCCCCATGTACCATTAATGCCTGGGTTATTGGGGAGGTGGGTGCATTGTTTGATTGCTGTTTCAGGAACTTTGAGCCAGAAGGGAACTATATGGTTGTCCGACCATGGAATAGGAATTGTTTCCTCTATAGTAAGGTTGTTCAGTTTTGTAAAGACGGGGTCTAAAGATGCACATGACTATGACTAGGACAGTGTCAAGTTTTTTCTCTTGCACTGCTATGGCTTGTCACATTCACAGTGATGCACGCTAATACATAAGCTGTCCTTGCTTGGTTGGATTCTTCTAATCTGATATATATGTGTGTGTGTGTGTGTGCGTGCATGCGTGCGTGCGTGCGTGCGTGCGAGTGTGTGTGTGTGTGCATGTATTAAATAAAAATTAAGTTTTCTCTATGCTCCAACACATGGCACTTTGTTAATGCAGCAGTAGAAAGATTCACAGGGGCTTTCCTTAATTGGTATATGTAAAGTGAATGACCAGTAGTATAACAAGGTATTTAGGGCAGTAAAGGGGGCATTGTCAGGGTTCAATAGGCCCTGGTTCCACTGCACATGCTGCACAAAAGATAGCTGTACCTCTGTCAATTTTATCCCTCAAGTAACATTGCTATTTTGATTAATAGGGATCAACACAATTTATGTATCGTAGCAGCGGCAGGTGCAGCTAATTTACAACACTTAAATGCCACAACTTGGTTCAAGAGTTATCTACACCATCTTTCTCCTGCCGCCTCTCTCTTCAGTACCATTATCATTATTGCTTCTCCAAATACTCAAATGAGTTCATGTAGTTTGGATATCAACCATCTTGTATATTCTATCGCAATGTGCAATTCTATATTTTTTTTCCAACGTTTCTCTTTTACTTCACTACCCACTCTCCATCCTTATGATATTTAAGAACACTTCTAGGCTACTGTTGCACTCATCATTATATTTCGAGACCAAGGACTCGCACTACACGGATACTGCGCGCTGAGTCCTTGGTCCTTCGTAGAATGCCGCTGCATGGTTTGTTTTTTTAAAGTATACATGTGATGCGCACTGGTCTCAATAAAGCAGCCTTTTGCACTCATGTGTCTGTAATCAATTAGTGTGCGCTGTCTGGCCAGATTGCCTCTCTTGGTCCCTCTCACCGGGAGTCTCCCGGCGTGATCGGGTATGCCGGCATGTATTGTGTGTGCGCCTTACCCATCCCTGCCAAGTACCTCGAATCACCGTTAATATAACGTGTTTTAATGTAGTGATCTGCATCACCGCATTAAAATGCATTATCATGCATTGTAGCGCCTGTAGTCCACCTGCGAGCACTGAACTAGTGGAACTATGCGGGTAGTAACCGCGACCGCCGGGTACAGCAGTGCGGTGTTAGAGTACTAGTACAGCTGTCTTTGGTACTCCTCCACATGTTTAGTGCAATATCAAATCCACAGCTAGGCATGTGGCAGACCACTATAGGGGAACAAAAATAACACATAACTGATCAAAACGAGAGGTGTTTAAATGCATACCGTGATTGTACATTGTCGCTGCTGGTGCTGTGCTCAGCTTTGTGTATAGCCAGACCAGCGCTTTAAAGGTATTTATCAGCTGAGGGAGCGCTCAGCTGCAACCCGACTCGCCACTTAGCGCTTCCTCACTAAAAGAATGGCCTAGGAATTAAATCAGTGGAGCCGAGACCTGATCTCTCATCAAACCCACGGATTCCCAAGAATTACACCATACCTGAAGTATGACAGGTGGCGGATGAGGGAGATTGGTCAGACTCAGGTCATGGTAGTGTGTTAACTGAACAACTTCTGGGCAAACCATCTGAGTTTGAGGAAAAACTCTACTTCCTTGACTACCGAGATGACTTAGGTCACCATAGAACTTTTCATCATCAAACCGCTTTACAAAAAAAAAACAGATATAGCTAATGGGAACATTATAATATTTTGTTTGTTTGTGTCCGACTAACTAATGTAGCCCCACCATTTTAGACACATGTATATCCGGATTAGAGTTGGACCAGTGCGAAGTGAAGAAGCCTCCCCCTTTCCCTTCAAGGACATTGGAGAGACAATGCATGTCCCTATCCTGTGCCTATCCTTTCTTTAATCCCCTAGCAGGACTGTCCTACAGTATTTGATTTACAAGACTGGCTAATTTGTGTTTGGTGAATCAAAGAGGCTCAGCAATGTACCACCATGCTTGAATTAGAACATGGAAGTAATGCAACAATGAGTGATATATGAGTGATTGTTGTTTGTGAGTGTGTTGAGATGATTCATATGGTAGTAGACATTGCGAGTGGGTGTTTATCTATAAATATTAAGCATGATTGCGTTTGTGATGATTTACAATGTTGGTGGCCTAATGGATGATAATTTGTTTCCTGAAGGTGATTTTTTCCTTCCCCTTTGACACTTAGCGGGATTTGTTTGCCAGGTCCACACTGCTTTGTTTTCTGATTCACACTCCTCAAAGACCCGACCAGTCCGTTTAACTAACAAACACAAATATTGTCTACACAAAAAATGACTCAATGTTTCTCTTGTTGTTCATCAACAGCATTGCACTACTCTCTCTCATTTGGGTTGGGACTGGAGTAGCTATGGAGTTGGACATATTTGTTATTCAGATTCGCTTAACTCTTGCATAATTTGTATTAACTATTTTTCAAACCAAGGTGACAGATCACTTAGATATGTAATAATATAATAACTTGGGCGTCTCAGGGCTGACAGACTGTTTGCAATGTATTTAACTGTCTCATAGTCATTGCTTCATTTCCTCCCACAACAGATTGATGATGGTTGGCTGCTCATTGTTCAGATGAATATTGTATTGGTGTAGTGTTTGTCTTTGTCACACCTTTTCCCAAATCCCCTTTCCCATCCATTCATCAAACCCCTAACCCTCTTCCCCCGGGCTGTGTGATTTATTGAGATGTGACTTAATAATTTACACCATTAATTGATTGCACACTTAATGGGACAGATGTGTAAAAACAACACCAACTCAGTGCAGGACCTTCAGTTCCATTACCTAAACGATAGCCCACACTGGCCCAATTACCCACTTATGCATAAAAAGTGATTGGTATTTTTAGATATAGAAGAACATTATCCATCAGCATCATCATTCAGGCATTGTGTTGCGAAAACGCTTAACCTTGTCCACTCCAGACTTTGAGTCCCCTTCACGATTTGAGTATTTCGTAACATTAGTTTAAATTTACAATTCGAGTATTTCGTAACTTTAGTTTAAATTAAAATGCTAGCTGACCTTTGCTCTGAATAAATAAGAATTGCTTGTTACATTTTCACCATCAGGTATTCTGCTGTGTAGTAGTCGAAGTCTGCTCTCAATTGTTTGCAAGGCTATAATATAATAATATATAACTCACTAACTCAGTTTTTATTGCCTGTGATGAATAATCCTTCCGATTAATCCTACAGATGGCGTTCACCTAGGTACGAGGGAGACCTCGCTACTGATTCCTTCACTGTTAGTGCGCTAGCCTGCTACTACTACCATCACCATGGCACATTTGGAAACTATGCAGCCCTCGCAGCATCTACTCAGGTAAGAGGACTATGGAGCATTGCTGCACTTGTAGACAATATAAGCAATGGCAACCCCCTCGCCCCCCTTAGTGGTCAATATAATTGCAGACTGCAGAGACTAGGAGAGTAGTTGGACAAGGGTACCACATAACTAATTGTTATACACAGTGCAAAGTAAACCACCCGAAAAAAGATTGGAGGCATAAATAACGTAAAATAAATAATTATTACCCTAACAATATAATAAAACCCGCCCCTTCCAACAACAACTGTCCCACCCCTCTCCACAAACATATCTCCCCGTCCCAAACCAATGTCCAAAATGTCCACTGTTCAGCAACTAAAGTCCGAACTGTCCCAGTCCCAACTCCCACATTCCCACCCTCTCCACCCACAACAAGTCCCACAAACCACAACAAATGTTAATAAAGGAACAGAACAGGGCACAAAGCACAGTGGGCCAGGAGCTGTCTGAGGTGCCCCTTCATCTTTATCTGCCTGGCTTCTATGCATGTTGTGGTCAGAAATTGAGGGAGGGGCAGCAGTGATGGAATGGTGGGCGGCTGCCAGCGGACTGTGGTGACGGTGTTCTTGAGAGGCTGGGCTGGCTGGAGCCCTGGGCAGCTGCCTCCTCCTCCTCCTGGGCCACCAGCCACTGGTACTCAGCCCGTATGGCCTCCAGCTTCTGCTGCCGCAGCTGGGCTGCTATCTCCTGCTGAGATGGATTTCCAGCAGGAGTACTTAGAAAGAAAAAAGGAACATTTTAACCAATGCTCTGTGCAAAACACTTGTTTAAAATTATGTAGTGGGTGGCACAGTAGCAGTACATTGCTGATCCCCTAGGGCCATTCACTTTGATGTGATTAGAGTCACAGCCATTACCCACACATGCCTCACATAAAACTAAAGGCAAATGCAATAGCTGTCTGAAAGGAATTAAGGCAGAATAAACAGAGTACACCAGTTTAAAAAAAGTTTTTCTTTTGAAGGATTTCCTAGTAAAAACTAAACAGAAACTTTGTGTGTAAAAATAAAAATAAATAACCTCTCATTAATGAGTAAGGCATTATGCACTATAGAGTATAACTATTTTCTTTCTTGTGCTAAATCAATGGGGGCATGCTAGCTCAGCTGGTGCCTTAGTTGTACTCGTTAGTCATACTTTGCAACTCTCTGAGGTCTGCAGCTGGGGCAGCTTTAATAAACAATTATCTTATTCCAATGACCTTGCTCTTCTCTAAAATGCCTTTCAATTTTACCCTGACTACAAGGCAGATGAATATTATGAATGACACTCGTCATGTATAAATTCAATCATGCGGACATCCTGTCTGCTGTAAGTAGACGGTGGGAAAAGTGATGCACTGCAGTACAGGGCAAGGATTAAGGAATGGGATATAGACTGTATTTGACATGTTTGTCACAGACTAACCCATCCGCAAAAGTCAAGACACTTTTTTAGCCCCACTCTACTCCCTGGCCACACCTTCCACCACATCTTAAAATTATTTTTTCCAACAAATACATTTGCCTTGCAATTAGGAAAGGAAATCAAACCTACTCTCTACTGCAGGGTAAGTTAGAGGGATTAGGCCGTGTAAGTAGAGACGTTTTACTGATCATCATGTGCCCAAGCTTTGGCTAGTGAGTCACTGTGGTTGACATATGTTGAAAGGGAAATATTAGAACAGGCGTAAATCCTAATGAAAGCCATGATGAACTATATCACTTAGCCAGATCAAGCATTTGCAATGCAATCGGTCTCGCCTTTGGGACCTTATATGTCTGTAGCTATGCAGCACATTAGCCTGAGTCCTGAAACATCTACTGTTCTTTAACATGGAGGGAAAGTAAGCGCCAAACTGTGTGACACGAAGGTATTGAAGTGCTTTACATGAGCACCGTATTTACATTACACATTCAGGCCCGGGGAGATTAAGTGATTTTGCCCAGAATCACAGGATGTGTTCGTAACCTCGAGGCTCGAACCCTGGTTTCTAGCACCAAAGTCGGCAGTTTAGCCGACGGACCACATCCTCTCCCCATGTACCATTAATGCCTGGGTTATTGGGGAGGTGGGTGCATTGTTTGATTGCTGTTTCAGGAACTTTGAGCCAGAAGGGAACTATATGGTTGTCCGACCATGGAATAGGAATTGTTTCCTCTATAGTAAGGTTGTTCAGTTTTGTAAAGACAGGGTCTAAAGATGCACATGACTATGACTAGGACAGTGTCAAGTTTTTTCTCTTGCACTGCTATGGCTTGTCACATTCACAGTGATGCACGCTAATACATAAGCTGTCCTTGCTTGGTTGGATTCTTCTAATCTGATATATATGTGTGTGTGTGTGTGTGTGCGTGCATGCGTGCGTGCGTGCGTGCGAGTGTGTGTGTGTGTGCGTGTATTAAATAAAAATTAAGTTTTCTCTATGCTCCAACACATGGCACTTTGTTAATGCAGCAGTAGAAAGATTCACAGGGGCTTTCCTTAATTGGTATATGTAAAGTGAATGACCAGTAGTATAACAAGGTATTTAGGGCAGTAAAGGGGGCATTGTCAGGGTTCAATAGGCCCTGGTTCCACTGCACATGCTGCACAAAAGATAGCTGTACCTCTGTCAATTTTATCCCTCAAGTAACATTGCTATTTTGATTAATAGGGATCAACACAATTTATGTATCGTAGCAGCGGCAGGTGCAGCTAATTTACAACACTTAAATGCCACAACTTGGTTCAAGAGTTATCTACACCATCTTTCTCCTGCCGCCTCTCTCTTCAGTACCATTATCATTATTGCTTCTCCAAATACTCAACTGAGTTCATGTAGTTTGGATATCAACCATCTTGTATATTCTATCGCAATGTGCAATTCTATATTTTTTTTCCAACGTTTCTCTTTTACTTCACTACCCACTCTCCATCCTTATGATATTTAAGAACACTTCATGGCTACTGTTGCACTCATCATTATATTTCGAGACCAAGGACTCGCACTACACGGATACTGCGCGCTGAGTCCTTGGTCCTTCGTAGAATGCCGCTGCATGGTTTGTTTTTTTAAAGTATACATGTGATGCGCACTGGTCTCAATAAAGCAGCCTTTTGCACTCATGTGTCTGTAATCAATTAGTGTGCACTGTCTGGCCAGATTGCCTCTCTTGGTCCCTCTCACCGGGAGTCTCCCGGCGTGATCGGGTATGCCGGCATGTATTGTGTGTGCGCCTTACCCATCCCTGCCAAGTACCTCGAATCACCGTTAATATAACGTGTTTTAATGTAGTGATCTGCATCACCGCATTAAAATGCATTATCATGCATTGTAGCGCCTGTAGTCCACCTGCGAGCACTGAACTAGTGGAACTATGCGGGTAGTAACCGCGACCGCCGGGTACAGCAGTGCGGTGTTAGAGTACTAGTACAGCTGTCTTTGGTACTCCTCCACATGTTTAGTGCAATATCAAATCCACAGCTAGGCATGTGGCAGACCACTATAGGGGAACAAAAATAACACATAACTGATCAAAACGAGAGGTGTTTAAATGCATACCGTGATTGTACATTGTCGCTGCTGGTGCTGTGCTCAGCTTTGTGTATAGCCAGACCAGCGCTTTAAAGGTATTTATCAGCTGAGGGAGCGCTCAGCTGCAACCCGACTCGCCACTTAGCGCTTCCTCACTAAAAGAATGGCCTAGGAATTAAATCAGTGGAGCCGAGACCTGATCTCTCATCAAACCCACGGATTCCCAAGAATTACACCATACCTGAAGTATGACAGGTGGCGGATGAGGGAGATTGGTCAGACTCAGGTCATGGTAGTGTGTTAACTGAACAACTTCTGGGCAAACCATCTGAGTTTGAGGAAAAACTCTACTTCCTTGACTACCGAGATGACTTAGGTCACCATAGAACTTTTCATCATCAAACCGCTTTACAAAAAAAAACAGATATAGCTAATGGGAAAATTATAATATTTTGTTTGTTTGTGTCCGACTAACTAATGTAGCCCCACCATTTTAGACACATGTATATCCGGATTAGAGTTGGACCAGTGCGAAGTGAAGAAGCCTCCCCCTTTCCCTTCAAGGACATTGGAGAGACAATGCATGTCCCTATCATGTGCCTATCCTTTCTTTAATCCCCTAGCAGGACTGTCCTACAGTATTTGATTTACAAGACTGGCTAATTTGTGTTTGGTGAATCAAAGAGGCTCAGCAATGTACCACTATGCTTGAATTAGAACATGGAAGTAATGCAACAATGAGTGATATATGAGTGATTGTTGTTTGTGAGTGTGTTGAGATGATTCATATGGTAGTAGACATTGCGAGTGGGTGTTTATCTATAAATATTAAGCATGATTGCGTTTGTGATGATTTACAATGTTGGTGGCCTAATGGATGATAATTTGTTTCCTGAAGGTGATTTTTTCCTTCCCCTTTGACACTTAGCGGGATTTGTTTGCCAGGTCCACACTGCTTTGTTTTCTGATTCACACTCCTCAAAGACCCGACCAGTCCGTTTAACTAACAAACACAAATATTGTCTACACAAAAAATGACTCAATGTTTCTCTTGTTGTTCATCAACAGCATTGCACTACTCTCTCTCATTTGGGTTGGGACTGGAGTAGCTATGGAGTTGGACATATTTGTTATTCAGATTCGCTTAACTCTTGCATAATTTGTATTAACTATTTTTCAAACCAAGGTGACAGATCACTTAGATATGTAATAATATAATAACTTGGGCGTCTCAGGGCTGACAGACTGTTTGCAATGTATTTAACTGTCTCATAGTCATTGCTTCATTTCCTCCCACAACAGATTGATGATGGTTGGCTGCTCATTGTTCAGATGAATATTGTATTGGTGTAGTGTTTGTCTTTGTCACACCTTTTCCCAAATCCCCTTTCCCATCCATTCATCAAACCCCTAACCCTCTTCCCCCGGGCTGTGTGATTTATTGAGATGTGACTTAATAATTTACACCATTAATTGATTGCACACTTAATGGGACAGATGTGTAAAAACAACACCAACTCAGTGCAGGACCTTCAGTTCCATTACCTAAACGATAGCCCACACTGGCCCAATTACCCACTTATGCATAAAAAGTGATTGGTATTTTTAGATATAGAAGAACATCATCCATCAGCATCATCATTCAGGCATTGTGTTGCGAAAACGCTTAACCTTGTCCACTCCAGACTTTGAGTCCCCTTCACGATTTGAGTATTTCGTAACATTAGTTTAAATTTACAATTCGAGTATTTCGTAACTTTATTTTAAATTAAAATGCTAGCTGACCTTTGCTCTGAATAAATAAGAATTGCTTGTTACATTTTCACCATCAGGTATTCTGCTGTGTAGTAGTCGAAGTCTGCTCTCAATTGTTTGCAAGGCTATAATATAATAATATATAACTCACTAACTCAGTTTTTATTGCCTGTGATGAATAATCCTTCCGATTAATCCTACAGATGGCGTTCACCTAGGTACGAGGGAGACCTCGCTACTGATTCCTTCACTGTTAGTGCGCTAGCCTGCTACTACTACCATCACCATGGCACATTTGGAAACTATGCAGCCCTCGCAGCATCTACTCAGGTAAGAGGACTATGGAGCATTGCTGCACTTGTAGACAATATAAGCAATGGCAACCCCCTCGCCCCCCTTAGTGGTCAATATAATTGCAGACTGCAGAGACTAGGAGAGTAGTTGGACAAGGGTACCACATAACTAATTGTTATACACAGTGCAAAGTAAACCACCCGAAAAAAGATTGGAGGCATAAATAACGTAAAATAAATAATTATTACCCTAACAATATAATAAAACCCGCCCCTTCCAACAACAACTGTCCCACCCCTCTCCACAAACATATCTCCCCGTCCCAAACCAATGTCCAAAATGTCCACTGTTCAGCAACTAAAGTCCGAACTGTCCCAGTCCCAACTCCCACATTCCCACCCTCTCCACCCACAACAAGTCCCACAAACCACAACAAATGTTAATAAAGGAACAGAACAGGGCACAAAGCACAGTGGGCCAGGAGCTGTCTGAGGTGCCCCTTCATCTTTATCTGCCTGGCTTCTATGCATGTTGTGGTCAGAAATTGAGGGAGGGGCAGCAGTGATGGAATGGTGGGCGGCTGCCAGCGGACTGTGGTGACGGTGTTCTTGAGAGGCTGGGCTGGCTGGAGCCCTGGGCAGCTGCCTCCTCCTCCTCCTGGGCCACCAGCCACTGGTACTCAGCCCGTATGGCCTCCAGCTTCTGCTGCCGCAGCTGGGCTGCTATCTCCTGCTGAGATGGATTTCCAGCAGGAGTACTTAGAAAGAAAAAAGGAACATTTTAACCAATGCTCTGTGCAAAACACTTGTTTAAAATTATGTAGTGGGTGGCACAGTAGCAGTACATTGCTGATCCCCTAGGGCCATTCACTTTGATGTGATTAGAGTCACAGCCATTACCCACACATGCCTCACATAAAACTAAAGGCAAATGCAATAGCTGTCTGAAAGGAATTAAGGCAGAATAAACAGAGTACACCAGTTTAAAAAAAGTTTTTCTTTTGAAGGATTTCCTAGTAAAAACTAAACAGAAACATTGTGTGTGAAAATAAAAATAAATAACCTCTCATTAATGAGTAAGGCATTATGCACTATAGAGTATAACTATTTTCTTTCTTGTGCTAAATCAATGGGGGCATGCTAGCTCAGCTGGTGCCTTAGTTGTACTCGTTAGTCATACTTTGCAACTCTCTGAGGTCTGCAGCTGGGGCAGCTTTAATAAACAATTATCTTATTCCAATGACCTTGCTCTTCTCTAAAATGCCTTTCAATTTTACCCTGACTACAAGGCAGATGAATAATATGAATGACACTCGTCATGTATAAATTCAATCATGCGGACATCCTGTCTGCTGTAAGTAGACGGTGGGAAAAGTGATGCACTGCAGTACAGGGCAAGGATTAAGGAATGGGATATAGACTGTATTTGACATATTTGTCACAGACTAACCCATCCGCAAAAGTCAAGACACTTATTTAGCCCCACTCTACTCCCTGGCCACACCTTCCACCACATCTTAAAATTATTTTTTCCAACAAATACATTTGCCTTGCAATTAGGAAAGGAAATCAAACCTACTCTCTACTGCAGGGTAAGTTAGAGGGATTAGGCCGTGTAAGTAGAGACGTTTTACTGATCATCATGTGCCCAAGCTTTGGCTAGTGAGTCACTGTGGTTGACATATGTTGAAAGGGAAATATTAGAACAGGCGTAAATCCTAATGAAAGCCATGATGAACTATATCACTTAGCCAGATCAAGCATTTGCAATGCAATCGGTCTCGCCTTTGGGACCTTATATGTCTGTAGCTATGCAGCACATTAGCCTGAGTCCTGAAACATCTACTGTTCTTTAACATGGAGGGAAAGTAAGCGCCAAACTGTGTGACACGAAGGTATTGAAGTGCTTTACATGAGCACCGTATTTACATTACACATTCAGGCCCGGGGAGATTAAGTGATTTTGCCCAGAATCACAGGATGTGTACGTGACCTCGAGGCTCGAACCCTGGTTTCTAGCACCAAAGTCGGCAGTTTAGCCGACGGACCACATCCTCTCCCCATGTACCATTAATGCCTGGGTTATTGGGGAGGTGGGTGCATTGTTTGATTGCTGTTTCAGGAACTTTGAGCCAGAAGGGAACTATATGGTTGTCCGACCATGGAATAGGAATTGTTTCCTCTATAGTAAGGTTGTTCAGTTTTGTAAAGACAGGGTCTAAAGATGCACATGACTATGACTAGGACAGTGTCAAGTTTTTTCTCTTGCACTGCTATGGCTTGTCACATTCACAGTGATGCACGCTAATACATAAGCTGGGTTTGTGTTACTATCCTTGTGGGGACTTGGGTGTGATAACACACTCACGCTGTGGGGACTTGAGTGCACTGTGGGGACTTGAACCCAGGTCCCCACAAGGCAATGTCTTCTAAATGATAAAAAATGGCTTCAGGAACATCTGTGTCAATTTTTACAACTTTAAAAAAAATTGCCTTGTGGGGACCTGTGTTACATCAAGTGTGTTTATATTTGTGCTCAGCTCTGCCCCCGTAGACAGGTGATGGTACTGCAGTCTTAAACACACTTTGCATTTAAACACACTTTGCTCACCAGAATCTCATGCTAGCAGCACAAAGGACAGATATTTCAAAGGGAAAGCTGCATAGTCCTATAATTATTCAAATATTTTCATGGAAATGAACCTTTCTATTTATGAAAATACATTTTTTATTTGCATGAAGGTATTTAATTTAGACTTGTTGTGTCTGAAAATAGTTTGTGGTATTATAAATATTGCTAAAAGCAATTAGGATCCCTTTTCTAAACACAAAATACTTCACGTTTGCCTTTTGATCCGTATCTGCAATTAAAGAATGATGGTGCACTGCACTGAAATCGGATATAAACTGATCTGATTGTTTTTTGCAAATAACCTTGCAGCATTAATGCCTATTGTTACATTTCAATGTGTGTATCAGGAATTCTGAGTTTTTATGTAGCTTTGCCTTTGTTCACATACTAATATGCACTTATTTTTGATGGCTAGCTGTGTGAGTGACTAGAGCTGTTTTGTGCTGTGGGCTACGTTCTTGGAGACAGTGAACGGAAGCAATGTTATGCCCGCAGCACGGGAAAGTATATTTTTAACAGACGAGGGATGTTCTTATAAAATTAGTAAACTTATTAAAAGAATTTTTGAATATCACAATAATATTTATTTTGAGTGATTTAAAGAGCAGAACAATATGTAGAGAGGAGAGCGAGCACCAGAAATTTTTGACATGGGACAATGTGGGATGCGCAAATTGCCATTGTGCCAAGTTGTTTGATACCTTTGCAGTAGGTCAGAGCACCCGAGCATCTTTTTTAGGACTACAGAGTTAAACAGAATCTTTGAATTTCTGCCTTTACATTTATTTTGTTAGAATTGTGACAATTATGGAATTCTTTTGTAGGAACTGATTTGATTACGTGCACTTAAACAAAATTTGATTACATGATGTTGATTGACTGAGTATACCACATGTATGTTCAGCCAGACTTAAAAAATGCACTGCTTTGTCATGATGACATATTCATACACCGACACCAAGCCATTGCCATAGCCACACTTTGCATTTAAACACACTTTGCTCACCAGAAACACATATTAGCAGGAGAAAAGACAGACATTTCAAAGTAAAAGCTGCATAGCACTATGTTTATCAAAGTATTTTTCATTCAAATGTACCTTTTCTCTGTTTATTAAAATAAATCTTTATTGACATGAAGCTTTTGACCTTTGACATTTTGGGTCTATATATTGTTAGTGGTTTTATAACATTGCTAAAAGCAATTTTGGTCAGTTTTGTAATCCAGAATACTTCACTGTTGCCATTGTATCCATATTTACAATTAAAGAATGATGGTGCAATAGACTGCAATACAAATAAACTGATTTTATTGTTTTTGGCAAGTAACTTAGAGGCATCAGTGCCTATTGTTACATTTTAATGCTAGTACGTACCAGAAATACAAAATCTTTCTATTGCTTTGCCTTTGTTTAAATATTAATAAGCAACGTGGAATAAGTTATTTTAGATGATGGCTAGATGAGTGAGAGACTAGCGGTATTTTGCGGTAATGGCTACGTTCTCACAGGTAGCGAACTGAAGCAACGTTATACCCACAGCATGGGGAAGTGTATTTTTAACAGAAAAGGAAAGTTCTTATACTGATAGTAAACTGCTTAGACGATATATTCAGATATTGCCATTATATGTAATTATAATTTAAAACATTTGAACGGCTTAATGTAAAAACAGTTCCTAAAGTTATCCAAGTTAACACAGTTTGTTGACATTCCCAAGTGTGGTTGAAGAGCAATCATAACAAGCATTGACAAAGGCATAAGGTCTCACGTATACAAGAGCTATTGGCTCTGCCAATGTGTGTTTAGCCATTTTCTACACCAGCATACTCCAAAGTGGAGTAAAGTGTGGTAGAATGAAGAGGCGTAGAGTGGTGTGGCATGAAGTAGCATAGAGTAATGTGGAGAGGTTTAGAGTCGAGTGTTGAGGAGTGTTTTGGAGTGGCATAGAGAGGAGTTATGTGTACTGGAGTAGAATGGAGTGGAATGTCGCGGAGTGTTGTAGAGTAGAGTGCAGTAGAGTGGAGTGGTACGGAGGGGAGGAGAGTGGAGTGGAGGGTTGGGGAGTAACAGAGAGGGAGATGAGTGTTGTGGGGTTTTGTGGAGTGTTTTAGAGTGTCGTGGAATAAAGTGGTGTAGAATGGGGGAGTATAGACTGGGGAGTTCTGGAGTGGCATAGAGGGGAGAAGAGTGTTGTGGAGTGTCGTAGAGTGGAGTGTTTTGGAGTAAAGTAGAATGGAGTGGAGCGGGGCAGAGTGGAGTGAAGTATTGTAGAGTGGAGTAATGTGTTGTAGAGAGGAATAGAATGGAGTATAGTGTTCTAAAGTGGAGCAGAGTGGAGTAAAGTGTCGTAGAATGGAGCAGAATAGATTAGAGTGGAGCAAAGTGTTGTAGAGTGGAGTAAAGTTTTGTAGAGTGGAGTAAAGTGTCAAAGTGGAGTAGAGTGGAGCCGATGGAGCAGAGTGGAGTAAAGTGTTGTATAGAGGAGTAGAATGGAGTATAGTGTTGTAAAGTAGAGCGGAGTGGAGCAAAGTGTTGTAGAGTGGAAAGTGTTATAGAGTGGAGCAAAGTGTTGTAGATGGAGCAACGTGTTGTAGAGTGGAGCAAAGTGTTGCAGAGTGGAGCAAAGGGTCATAGAGTGGAGAACAGTGGAGCAATGTAAAGTAGTGAGGATTGAAGTGATGTAGAGTGGAGTAATGCGTCGTAGAGTAGAGAAGAGTGGATTAAAGTGTCATAGAGTGGAGCAATGTAGAGCAGAGTGGACTAAAGTGTTGTAGAGAGGTGTAAAGTGTCATAGAGTGAAACGGAGTAGAGTAAAGTGGAGTAAAGCATTGTACAGTGGAGTAGAGTCGAGTTAAGTGGCATAGAGTGGAGTAAAGTATCATAGAGTGGAGTAAAGTGCTATAGAGTTGAGCAAAGTATTGTAGAGTTGAATAAAGTGTTGTGTGTTGTAGAGTGGAGCAGAGTAGAGTAGAATGGAATAAAGTGTTGTTGAGTGGAGCAGAGTGGAGTAAAGTTCCATAGAGTGTAGTGAAGTGTCAGAGTGAAGTGGAGTAGAGTAAGTGTTGTAGTGTGAAACACGGTAGAGTAAAGTGGTGTAGACGGGAGTAAAGTGTTGTAGAGAGAAGAAGAGTGGAGTAAAGTGTCATGGAGTCGGGTAATGTGTTGTAGAGTGGAGTAAAGTGTTGTATGTTCTAGAGTGGAGCACAGTAGAGTTTTGTGGAGTAAAGTTCCATAGAGAGTAGTGAAGTGCCATAGAGAAGTGGAGTAGAGTAAGTTTTGTAGAGTGGAACAGAGTGGAGCAAAGTGTCATAGAGTGGAGCAGAGTGAAGTGAAGCAGAGTTGAGTAGAGTGGTTTAAAGTGTTGTAGAGTGGAGTAAAGTGCCACAGAGTGTAGACAAGTGTTGTAAAGTAAAGTGCTGTAGAGTAAAGTGTTGTAGAATGAAGTAAAGTGCAGTAGAGTGGAGAAAAGTGTCATAGAGTGGAGAAGAATGAAGCAAAGTGTTGTAGTGCGAAGCAGAGCGGAGTAAAGTTTCGTAGAGTGAAGCAGAGTGGAGAAAAGTGCTGCAGAGTGAAGTAGAGTGGGGTAAAGTGTCAAGAGTGGAGTAGAGTAAAGTGTAATCATCAATGGTGTATGTATTTTAATATATTTGATATGGCAAATGCTGATAACAATAAATACATAATAACAAAAGTCAATCACAATACATAAATAATAACAGCAATAACAACAGTCAACCAGTGATATAAAAAGCCAGCCAGTCAGAGAGACAGTAAAGAGGTTATGTTCCAGGAGAGAGACACACACAATATTGAAAAGCTGTAACATGGAAAGCCATTGAATAAGAAGCAAGTAAATAAGAGTGACAGTGGAACCAACCACTGGTAAGCAATAGACTGGTTATAAGCCAAGGTAAGCCCTTGGTAAGACCACAATAGGTGGTTTGCAAACAGACAGCTGAGCTGTTTAGTAGACTTGACGTACAAATTGTAACACTTCCATTATTTGGTGTAGTTACAGCTAGAGTAATGACAATGGTTAAAATTAAAGTAACACCACAACTTCAAAATCAGGGCTGGCCATTGTATCAACACCAAGAGTTGCTAGAGAGAACCTTTCTTTCCTAAATGGTATAGACACAACATATTATGAGATTTCTGGGCTTCATAGGTTTTCATCAAAGAGCCTCTGAAAGAACTAAGAACATTTGAGAACCTACAAAATATTTAAAAAGTTTTAAGTTCTCTAAGGTAGACTTTAACACCCTCCTTCTGCCAAAGCACAGTCTAGCTGTCGAGTTAGGCCGGAGCAATATGGGATACAGAATTATTTCCACAAGTACACAATTTGAGATGGAAGAGAGAAGTACTGCAATTTAGATAGGAGAAAGAGCTCAAATCAGCAAGGGACTGCTGGATTAAGAAATTAGTGTAATCTCCTTTGATGTATGAGTGTTTTAATGCCCTCAGAGCCTAATGACACTTTCTTTTTTTTTTTTTTTAAACCGTTTATTACAAGACTCAAAAATATACAAGTATGGGCCTACAACCTTCCGGCCGGCCGCTAGCAATGAAAGGAGCATACGATATACATTTATAAAACACGTGGTGCCGCGGAGGAGCATGCACAGGAGGTAACAACGTTGAGAGCCACATCATCCCGACCCCACTATACGGTTTCATTTTAAATTTAAAGAACGACAAGAAAAAACACACCCACAAGGCAACCCATAATCGGAAATAGCAGCACGTGCTCCCCTAGAGGGGGGATCCCAACTATCCACAGGAGTCTAAAGAGGGGGAAGAGATCAGGACTAGGGCTGGGGAAACCCAATGCCCGGGACCGGGGGAATGAGTCGGCTAAGGGGACGGGGCCGGCGACAGATCGGGCAATAACGGCGGAGCACAGATGCCCCCGCGGTAGGCGTTCCAGGGGCCCCATACTTTCACCCATGTCCCAGGCTTACCTCTCGCCACATACACCACCTTTTCCCGAAACATGCACCAGTCCATGTGTTCCTTCCAGGCCGAGACAGTCGGGGGCCTCTGGGATCCCCACAGTTGAGCAATATCACGCTTGGCAACCATATATCCCAGAGTCACCCACCACGTCTGCGGCGCCGAGTAATCAGTAGGTTCCCACACATTCAACAGGCATCTCCTCGCTTCGGGCAACAGCGCCACATGCGTAACCAGTCGCAGCACCTCATGCACACCACGCCAGAACCCCTCCACCTCCGGGCACTCCCACAAGATATGCAGAAAGGTCCCCAAAGCACCACACCCACGCTTACACAACCCGTCCTCAGCATAGCCCATACGCAGGAGCTTTGGCCCCGTCATGTAGACCCGGTGGAGTATCTTGAGCTGGACGAAGCGAAGGCGAGCCGGTATGGCCACCTCTTTCGGGGAGGCCACCGCTGAGGTCCAGTCTTCGTCGTCCAGCTCCAGCCCATCGGCAACCCAAGCCCCACGAAGGGCAGTCAACAAGCCCGAGCGGTCGTTGATCAGTTTTTTGTAGATCAGTGAGATCGTGCTGTCCGGGACGTGTCCATCCAGCACTCTATCCTCCAGGGGGGAATACTCCGGGATGGAGGCAACGTCCGAAAAAACAGAGCCCAGTGCATGACGGACCTGCAAATACCGAAAGTACTCACTGCCCTGTAACTGAAATTCCGTCTGCAGCATCTCGAACGTTTTAAATCCTCCCCTCGTCCAGAGATCCCCCACTTTGCTAATGCCTATTATGTCCCACTTCTCAAAGCCCTTCGAGGTCCACAGGGAGCCCAACCGCTCAGACGCGTATAGTGGTGACGCCCGGGTCAGACGGTCCTTCCACCCCATAGCTGCATTGGCCGCGTGCCACACTCGCACCATGACACGCGTGGGGCCCGTCAGACGAGCGTCGGGCGCGCTAGAGTAGAGCGCTCGATTATAGTCACCACCTGGCAGTAGCATCTTATCCATTTCGAATGCGGGGTTTAAGGCGGGCCCGTATAGGCCATGATTAATTGCAGCTAGCTGGGAGGCCCAATAGTACCGTTTGATATCCGGGAGGGCAATCCCCCCGTCATACCATGGGAGCGTCAACTTCGCCAGGGCAATACGCGGCCTCCCGTCCCAGAACAGGCGGCGTTGCAAACTCTCCACCTCACGGAAGTAGCGCGCCGGGACTAGGTCCATAGTGTTCTGCAAAGCGTACAGGAAGCGCGGCAACGACATCATCTTGAACAATGCCGCCCGGCCGAGCGGCGAAAGCGGCAGGCGCCGCCAGCGCGCAACGTCCTCCTTCAGGCGCTGGAGGGGGGGAAGCAAGTTCCGATCGTAACGGGCCTCCGGGTCCACAGTAATGAAGACACCCAGGTACCTGAACCCCCGCGGGGCGATCTGGATCGGACAGCCCCGCGGGAGGATGGGAGCCCCCCCAGAGAGCACATACACACACGATTTAGCCCAGTTGATGACCAAGCCGGAGTTGCGACCAAATGAATGTAAAACATCAACCAGAACTATCAACGATTTACGTGAGGAGGCTAGGTACAAGAGGATGTCATCAGCGTATAGGGATACGCGGTCCTCATACTCGGGGGTCCAGCGGAGACCACGGATAGAAGGATGCCACCGCAGCCACTCCGCCAGGGGCTCCAAGGCGAGCGCAAACAGGAGCGGCGATAAGGGGCAGCCCTGCCGCGTGCCCCGGCCCAGCTCGAACGGAGCCGACACTCTTCCGTTCACCACCACCTGCGCCGACGGGCCCGAATACAGCAATTTGACCCAACTGATGAACCCTGGGCCAAATCCAAACTTCGCAAGCATCGCCCAGATGTATGGCCATTCAAGCGTGTCAAACGCCATGGTGGCGTCTAAGGACGCCAAAATGGCCGGCTCCCGTATGAATGGGACACGTGCGAGCACCCCATGCAAACACCGCAAGTTAAGGGCTGTGTTGCGATGGGGAATAAAGCCGGACTGGTCCTGATGAACCAAATCGCCCACCACGCCGACCAGCCGATTGGCCAGTACCTTGGCGAGAATTTTGGGCTCCGCATTCAGTAGCGAAATGGGCCGATAGGATGTAACCCGGTCCCGAGGTCTCCCTTCCTTGTGGATCACCACGATTGTAGCCAGACGCTGGTCCAGCGGGAGGGAGCCCACCGAGTGGGCCGCCAGGAACATAGCACGGAGGTGGGGTGCCAGTGTATCCGGTCGCAACTTGTACAACTCGATAGGGAGACCATTCGGGCCCATGGCCTTGCCAGAAGCGACCGAGCGTATGGCGAGGGCGATTTCGTCGGAGGTGGGAGCGGCGTCCAGCGACACCCTGTCCTCCACGGAAAGGGACGGCAGTGCGATATCCCTGAGCAGGGCACGGGAATCCTCTTCAGAGCAGGAAGAGACCGGGGAATACACCTCACGGAAATAATCCGCGAAACAGGAGACAATTTCTTCTGGCTCAGTTACACACACACCATCCGTTTTCTCAATCAGCGGGACCACACGATTCGCTCTCTATTTTTTGTCCAACCACGCTATCAGTTTACCAGCCTTATCACCCACATCATACAGTCGCCCCTGTTGCTCTCTACTGAGGCCCCTGGCCGCCTCCGTGACGAGGGCCCTATAGGCCGCCTGCTTGAGTTGGAGGACATGTAATGCGGCATCCGTCACCCCACCTTCTAGATTACCCTCCAACTCGGCTATTTCAGCCTCCACCCGGGTCACCTCCTCCCGCTCGCGCCTCCGGGCGTGGGAAATAAGGGATAGGGCCTCCCCTCGGAGTACTGTCTTGAAGGCCTCCCACAGGGAGACAGCCGAAGGCACGGACCCCACATTCTCATCAAAATATCGCTGCAGGGATTTAATCAAGTCAGCGCGGATGGTGGGGTCGCGCAGGTACTAGGGATTGATTGGGACTACCCTACCCTCACCCCTCGGAAAGACATCGAAGTGTAACAGGAGCGGGGAGTGATCCGAGATACCCCGTGCCAAATGGCGCACCTCTCCCACCCTTCCAACATAGGCCGCCGGGACAAGGACATAATCAATTCGTGAGAGACTACCATGGGCCCCCGAGTGGAAAGTGTACTGCAGCTGCGTGGGATGTTTTAAACGCCAGCAGTCCACCAATCCCAATGTATCCAAGAGGCCGGATAGCCACGCCTGTGCCCGGGGGAGGTCCCTAGGGGGGTGACGATCCACAGTCCCAGAAACTACCGCATTGAAATCCCCCCCCACCACCAGAAGCCCCCCCGGAAGGCCAAGGAGAAGGCGCCCCAGGTCTGCAAAGGTGGTCGACTGCAGCCCCGGTGGGATGTATACTGACACAAAGACAACCACTTTGCCCTCCATTCTCCCCACCAAGACTGTGTAACGTCCCCTGTCATCGTGGAGCACCTCATCAATCTCCAACGGGAGCGAGTTCTTTACCATGATGCCCACACCCCTTGAGCCTGACGTGAAGCCCGAGTGGGCCACTAGGCGATAGCCACGCCGATTCATGGCGCAGAAGGAGTTGCCAATGAGGTGTGTCTCCTGCAGAAAGACTACATCGGACGAGAGTCGCTTCAAGAACTGCAGGACCACACCTCGTTTGATCCTGTCCCCCAGTCCATTCACATTCCAAGACAACAAAGTTAATTCCCTACCCCCCATCATATACAGAAGCCATCATCCGTCCCCCCGAGAGCACTTTAGAACTAACACAAAAATACTTTTGCCTTGTGGTGAAAACGAACAACACCCCATCCCTACCCACCCACCCCAACACAACTCCCCCCTCCCTGCACCCCTGCATGAGCCCAAACAGCCCCCCCAACGTGCAGTGTGCCTGTCGCCCCATATATAGTTAAACTAACTAGACCCCCTAGAGGAGGAGGGAGAACCCCCAAGAGACCCTACACAACCTCCATAGGAGGGGAACTTACACAGACAGACGCATGATCAAAAGTGGCATCATTTTCGTCCCGAGCGAGGCCTAATATTAAACCCTCAGTCCCGATCCAGCGGGCCGTCTCCCCCCGCCGCCCCCCCCCCACCCCCCGATCACGATCCCCAGACAGAGTATCCAGCCAGTCCCCGGCCGCTTCGGGACGATCAAAAAAGTGCGTGCGACCTTCCACCTCCACTCGCAGCTTGGCTGGGAAAAGCATGGCGTATTTGAGGTTTAGGTCCCGAAGACGGCGTTTGACGCCGAGGAAGCTCAGTCTCTGCTTCTGGACCGCTGGGGTGAAATCAGGGTAAAAATTAACCTCCATATTTTCAAGCTTAACTGGTCCATGCAGTCTGGAGGTTTGCAGGATAGCGTCTCTGTCCCGAAAATTGAAAATCCGGGCAATGAGAGGTCTCGGGGGGGCTCCGACCTTAGGCCTTCCCCCGGGAACCCTGTGGGCCCTCTCCACAGCAAAGAATTTACTCAGCCCCCGTGGCTGGAGATGCGTAACAATCAGGTCCTCCACAAAGAGGTCCGCCGCCGCCTCCTCACGTCCCTCGGGCACCCCGATGATGCGGATGTTGTTCCTCCGGGCCCGACTCTCGGAATCCTCCAGGCGACGATCCATAAGCGCACTCGCCTGACTAAGCCGGCGCACCTCTGTTTGTAGGGCCGCCACATCTGTCGTAAGGCCCGATGCGGTGTGGGCCAAAGAATCAACTCGGTCGTTGGTTTTGGAAAGATCGGCCCTCACCAGGCCAACATCCACGAGGACCGAGTCGATCTTCTGCGCCAGTGTATCGAACCGCTGGCCCACCGAGGCCTTCATCTCGGCAATGGCGCCCATGACATCTCGCAGAGTCAGATCCGTGGGCAGGTCTGGGGCATCAGGAGGGCCCTCAGGGGACTTGCGCGGTCCATCGGGAGATCCCTTCTGAAGGGTATAGCGGTCCATACTGTTGGCCTGATGGACGGCGCCACGCCGGGTCGATTTGATCTTTGCCCGGTCACCATCTTGTTTCGTGGCCATGGCCACCAATCTCCCGGTCGCACCAGCCATGTCGTGAAGGGCAGGCAAGCAGGGCCACGAGCTCCGGGGGGGCCACCTCAGATCAGCGGGGTGGATCACAGCCGGCGGGCAGGCAGGATCTCCCAGCGAGGCCACACCAACACAAAGAGCCCCGCTACCCAACCTCGCAGAGACGGCAAGGGGGGTGCGAAAGCGAAAGTGAAAGTGTGGGGTACGCGAGTCGCCAAGCCCTGCCCGCCGCTGTTGTTCACTTTGTCACTGGATCGCCCCACAGCGCAAATCCGGGGTCCAGCGAGGAGAAGGCCGCAAACCTCAATCGGTGCTCACGCCGGTGTCCGAGGTCCGATTTGGAAGCGGGAAACGGGTGCCACCTCAGCTCAGGCTCACCAACACAGTCCCCTCATCCGGGACAGGATAATTTCAGGATAATCGTAGGAGGTCGCGGAGGTCCTCGGGAGCCTCGCACCTACGCGCCCATCTTGGTTGCGCGCTAGGCTCCTCCTCCCTAATGACACTTTCAATGTAAGAAAATATTTGGGAGCCACAAGTCAAACAGTAAAATATAATTGTTATGTAACTGATTTGTTTTGTTTCGTATCCCCAATGGCCTGCGAGTGAAATGTCTTTTTTTGTCATAGATACTGGCTTTTGCCTCTAATGGACATTAGTTTCAGACAAAGGAGACAGTGACCCCAGCCTACTCTTGCTTCGAATGGGATAATTTGAGAGTTTATTGTAACAAAAGTACATTGGGGCAGATTTACAGGCCCCTTGCGACACTTTTGCGCCGGCGTTGCGTCACTTTTGTGATGCAGCGGTGGTGTAAAAAATGCGGCCAATTTACAATGTGACGCATCTAGGGAGATGCGTCACGTTGTAAAGCCCTGCGTCAGGTATAATGAATGAAGGGTGGGCGTTCCCACGCAGGAAAACCTTGTAAAAGTGACGCAGGGAAATCTACAAGATTTCACAGCGTCACTTCTAGGACGCCACTGCGTCAAAACCTTACACCTGCTAGTGGAAATATTCCTCAAAATTCATTGCTGGAGTTGCATCGTGCTTGCGACACGACTCCAGCAATGCGTGAATTTTGGCCCAACAGATGCGTCAGAATTTTTTACGCATTTGTCAATCCTTGCGCCATGGAGTGCCGTATTGTAAATACGGCGCATCCATGGTGGTGCAAGGGTTTCTCAGGGTGGCGCCGGGAAAGTGACGCATCTGTACAGATGCGTCACTTGTAAATCTGGCCGTTTTTTTTATGTGAACCTCATTAATTGATATTCTTTTACTCTGTAGTCGATGTGGGTGTTTTTAATTATGCAAATCTTAATTCTGTAGTCATCCTGATTTGTTTAATGCATTTAAAAAAAAAATGTAAGTATTTATTGATGGATTTTAAAAATTGTACTGGGTTTTTTACGTCATGTTTGGTTATATGTTTGTGTCTTTTATGATCCTTTTAATCGAATAAAGACTGATGATGATGATTAAAAAAATATAATTTAATGAATCACAATAAGCTAACTGCAGCCTACATAACTCAAAGACTTCACAACAATAAAACTAAATGAATGCTCATCCATTTTCCTGCTTTTGCAGTCCAATAATTTGACACTTTAGAGCATTATTAGGAAACAACTACTGTGGGTGACCCTGCTTCAAAAATGTCAAGGAAATATTTAAACTACTCCCAGCCTGATTCTCGAATAGCTAACTTGGGTATTATTTGGTGCCTAGAGAAGTAATGGCACGGTCGGGTGCTGCACCCTGAGCTATCACTCAGGAATTTAGGAATATGTAAATCTGTAAACTGTGCTTACTTTTACATTAATATTGCTGCATGGACAGTCGTCAAAAAGAGTTTTCTTAATGTGTATAAATCCCTTACCCAAGTCTTAAATACAAAATGATCACACAGTGCATATTAGTTTGCTAATGCCACTCTGAGACGACAAATGGTTTGTCCTCATTTTTCACCTCATATATTTTTATTGCTAAATTAGGCTTGCTCACCTTGATGTTGAACTTTTCTTAACTCATAACTTCAACTAATTCCAACAATTACAGTGAGGCTCACATCTACTCTTAAGCTGTGGAACTTCTTTCTATACATGTCATCTCTGACTTCATATTCTTAATGTTTCTCAATTTCTATTTGTACACGTTGAGCTTTTAAAGCAGGTTAGATTCTACATATATTTAAAAAAGCAATTCTGGATACTGCAGAACTCAATAATCTTTGGTCCAACAGTAATTTATCATTTCCCGGAAACGTACTGGAAAGATGTGAAATGCTTAGTTACAAAACTGCATGAAATCACATGACCTATTTGATCAGTTAGGCTTCTGCACTACACCCATCCTTTAACTCTGCCTATCAGTAGATGATCTTAATAGGATTGCTTGACCTTATTTGCAGATCCGATAATTTTTTAGTATGGACATCTGAATACATCTTACACTGCGGTCTATGTTCCTCAACAAAATGGTCAATGAGGAAATCACAGTATCAGACAGCAGAGAGGAGAAAGAAGATGTAAGTTGGAAAAATTAGATCCAAGGTGGTAAAATTGCTCAGCAAAGAAGATTCGTCCAGAACAACATGCTGCTCTGGGCTGGTCAGAAAGAAGAGGATCAACGGGCACAACCAGACTCCCCCATCTGATCCCAATCAATCCCTTCATGAGGTCATCATAGTCTAGATAGTCATTTTCTAGCGAGTTCAACTGCAGCACCATAATTTTTTTTTTCTCAAAGCGCAAGCATATTCATCTTTGTCTTATAAGAGTGATGATGTGTGCACTACCTGCATATTTCTGCTGGCATCTGTGCGTGGAAGGCATTGGTACATGAACTGGAATCTTTATCTTTCAGACCTTCGAAAACAATTACATTGCAATAACTTTGCGCACCGCTAATAAAAAAATCCATCCTTTCTCAAGATGCTACTGGGCTTTTTTTTAATTATGCACTTCGAAAGGCTGGAGGAGTATTGGGCGCTGATGTTTGCGAAAACTCACCCTAAACATATTTGGAGCCCCTCTGCACCTACATGCCATTCCAAGTGAATCGCGATGCATCCCCAACAATCCAGGACTATACTCTCGTACCACTTACAGAACTGCTATGAACACATGCTTGTTCCCCCTTTCTTCTGTAACCAACAAAATTCACCTACATAATTATGGGAAATTCTATTGGTAACTTCTTGTTTTTTTGTTTTGTTGTTGTACTTAACTCAAATTGCATAAAACAATAATTAAAAAAAAGCTTTGCATCTGACTTAGTAAAGCTGAAACTTGAACAGAATATTGAATTTTATATTTAAAAAATAAAGGCCACAAATACCTCCTAAAATGAAAGCAATGCAATTAAATTAAAGCTTGCTTCATTTAACTGTCAACATGAATTACACGTGTAAGAGCGATAACTGACTTTACTGCGGATTTTCTTGTGAAGTCTGTTTATTGCTCTGTTTACTTTTTTTTTAAACATATACAATTTCACTTCTAAGATGTCACTACGGTTTAAAATTAACTGTTTCCTGGGCTTCTTCTTAAAATGATCTCAAACAGCTTGCCTGCCACCTCTTCTTAATGGGAGAAAGAAAGGTAGCCAAGGCACTGCCCAAGGTCAGCTAAAGATGTGCAAATTAACATTCTTGCATAACAAAGGGCCGGCCGGTCAACCTGCTCTGCGGAAACCACCTCCAGTCAGTGACTGTCACAGACTGGGGGATGGGCGCAGCTGCAACAGGATACACACACCTTGGTTAAGGGCGCAGACAGAGCGCCAGTAGACAGCAGGTTTGCCAGGCAGGAAACTTCGCAGCAGCAGAATGTGGTTGAGCACTTAAAACTGCCTTTAGTGCTCCCAAACACAAAAACGTAATAATGCCATTTCAAAGCGAAGCAAAATGAAGTGCAGGATTTTTCATTTGAACACGGATAAATATTGTGAAGAAAAGAGTGACAAAGGTCAAGGCATCCGCACAGGTTAATGGGAGCATGAGCACTCTGGCATGTGTGTCTGTCATAACAGCACATCCAGTGTATCGGCACAAGTGCACAAAGTTTAAAAGCAACATTTGCTACATTTCATAATAAAAAAAACGATTAATTTACGTTTCTGGAATCTACATTTTATTTTTCCTAGAACATTTCAAAAGAATTTATATCATTTTAGATGAGTTTCAAATGCAAGTCAGTAGGCTACATTTCATCACTTTTCTACTTGAATCGCCTTTTGCTTATACGTACAAATTGACCTATCAGCTAAAAGAGGAGATTCACCCCGGTTTTGCAACATTGAATATCTTACTTGACCTAGCCAAAATTGAAGCTGTGTTGGTAAAATGCCTGATATTTAAATAATGCAAAATTTGTAAAATTTTGCATGAGACAATTACAGCTATGGTTTTTTTGTGGGAGGAAGGTTTGCACAGAAAATGTCTTACAGGGAAATATTGTCTATTCAAACCAATCTCTTCCTGCTGTCTCTTGTGACTTTTATTATACAAGGTATGCCCTCACGCAATATAATGCAATATAATTTCTAAATGGAAGGAAATGCCTCTTTTTGCATGATCACCCCCAAAGCTTTGGACTGATGCTGTTGGTTTTCAACTCTGAGGGTCCATTTACAGTATTTTGACACATGGCAGCTCAGCAAGCCTTCCTGCTGCGCTGCTGTGCATCAAAATAAAAGGGCAGAAATGTGCCATATCTAGAAGATATGGCGCATTCCTGTCCTTCTCCCCTGCGCCGGCGCACAAACAGCAGGCGTGCGCCAGCACAGACATCCTTGTGTCATTTTGCAAAGGTACCTGCACTGAGGGAATGATTGTTTTTGCACAGGAAGGGATACCTTCCTGCACAAAAACAATCATTAAAGACAATTTCTTCTTTCTATATGTGCTGCACAATGCAGCAGGATTAGAAAGAGGAAAAAACAAGGAGAAAAAAAAGTATTTCTCCTTGTTGCTCCTCCTTAAGCCTTTCCTGGGGAGGTGTAGGTTTCTAACGCATTTGGGTTTACAAAATGTAAATCTGGGAATTTGTCAAGTTCCATGGATATTGTGTGGGAACACTCACAGCAACACCCATGGAATGCCCCTTTCACGTAGACTTATGCGTGGAAGGTAAACATATTTACAAGGCCTTGAATAGTCACGCACTGTGACTTTACATGGCCTTGCAAATATGGAAAACCCATTGCACTACCGGTGTGTCAATAAAAGTGCCGCACCAGCGGCACAATGGGCTTGTAAATAAGCCCCTGTGAGTGCTCTGAGGCCTGCTAACCAGTCCTCAATGCCAGTGTTCTAACCTCTTACAAACTGTATTTTGAATTAGCTACCCCCAATCTTTTTACGCACCGCCTTCAAATTACTATAATTCACGCACCTCTGTACTCAGTGTTGTGTACTCGCTAACCACACAGTACATAAACTATAACTTGCGCCTTCTCCATGCACACCTTATATGCTTTCATATTACATCACTTATACTTTGTTAAATTATATAATTTATAACACTCATCACATTTCCAATTACATCTTTACACTGTGCATGGCAGCAGGGCGAGTTATAGTTCATGTACTGTGTGGTTAGTGAGTTTACAACACCGTGTGCGGAGGTGTGTGAGTTATAGTAATTTAAAGATGGTGCATAAAATGGAAATTGAAGGTATAATATTTTTGTTGTTTAAGTTTGGTTTCTATAGAAAGAATAAAACATTTTCCTAACTATAACTAAGATTCAACCTTTGTTTTTTTCATTGGATTTGCATGTTTGTTTTATTCATTTATTTATTCATTTTTTTAAAATATCAAGTAAATTCATGATTGTTTTTTCCTTATTTATTGGTTTGGAGTGGCGTAGTGTAGAATGGCATACAGTAGTGCGGTAGAGCAGAGTGAGGTAGTGAACTGTTGTACTGTGTCCCGGCGTAGAGTGCAGTGGCATAGAGTGAAGTGGTGTGGACTGGAGTGGTGTAGAGGATAGTGGCGTAGAGGGTAGTGGCATAGAGTAGAGTGGAATAGAATGAAGTGGCATAAAGTGGAGTGTCGTCTAGTTGTGTAGGGTAAAGTGGAGTGGCATAGTGTGGAGAACAGTGTATTGGCCTAGAGTGGAGTGGTGTGAAGTGGAGTAGCATAGCGTGGAATAATGTAAAGTGGAGTAGCATAGAGTAGCTTGTGTGAAGTGGAGTAGAGTTGAATAGTGTAGAATGGAGTGTGGTAGAGAAGAGTGGGTTAGGATGGAGGGGTGCAGAGTGGAGGTGCGTACAGTGGAATGGCAGACGGTGGAGTGGCATAGAGTGTAGTATTGTACAACAGAGAAGCATAGAGTGGAATGAGTAGCGTAGAGTGAATTAGCATCAATTGGAGTGGCATAGAATGAAGTGGTGTAGAGTGGAGTGGCATAGAGTGGAGTGGTGTAGAGTGTATGACCTACACCGGAATAGTGTAGAGTGGCGTAGCGTAGTGTGGAGTGGTGTAGAGAGGACTAGTATAGAGTGGAGTGGCATAGAGTAGTGTAGAGTCAATTGTAGTAGAGTGGAATAGTATAGAGAGGAGTGGTGTGGAGTGGCATAGAGTGGAACTGTGTAGCAAGGAGTGGCTCAGAGTGAAGTGGAGTAAAGTGGAATAGCGCAAAACGGAGTGACAGAGTAGAGTGGTGTACAGTAGAGTGGCATAGAGTGGACTGGAGTAGAGTGGAATGGTATAAAATGGCATAGAGTCCAGTGATGTAGAGTGGAATAGCGTAGAGTGGTATGGGGTGGAGTATGGGGTGGAGTGGCATACAGCAGAGTGGCATAGAGTTGAGAGGCATAGAGTGGAGTGGTGTATTGTGAAATGACGTAGAGTGGAAAAGCATAAAATGTTGCGTAGAATTGGGAAACATAGAGTGGAATAGTGTGGAGTGGCATAGAGTGGAATAGAATAGAGTGGATTGGCGTACAGTTCAGTGGCATGGAGTGGAATGGCTTACAGGAGAGTGGCTTTGAGTATAGTGGCATAGAGTCAAATAGCGTAGAGTCTAGTGTCTTAGAGAGGAGTGGTGTGGTTTGGTATGGTTTAGACTATAGTGGCATAGAGTTGAGTGGGGCGGTGAAGAGAGGAACAGCATAGACTGGAGCGATGTGGAGTGGTGTACAGTATGGGGGGAAAAGAATGGAGTGGTGTATAGTCAAATAGTGTAGATTGGAGCAGCATAGAGAGGAGTGGCCTAGAGGGGAGTGATGTAGAGTGGCATACAATAGAGTGTCATGGAGTGGCACAGAGTGGAAAAGCTTAGAGTGGAGTGGTGTAGAATTGAATGGTGCACAGTGAAGTGCAACAGAGTGGGGTGCAGTAGACTCCAGTGGCATAGATTGGAATAGTGCAGAGTGCAGTAACAAAGTAGAATGGCATACATTGGAGTGGCATAGAGCTAAATACCGTAACGTAGATCAGCATAGAGAGGAGTGAGACAGAGTGGAGTGTCGTAGAGCGGAATAGCGTGGAGGTGGTGTATAGTGGAATGGCATAGAGTGAAGTGCCACAAAGAGGAGTTGCATAGAGTGGAGTGGCATAGAGTGGAGTGTCGAAGAGTGGCATATAATTGATTGGCATAGAATGGAATAGCATAAAATGGAGTGGCATACAGTAGAGTAGTGTTGATTGTAGTGTAGTAGTTTCAAATAGTGTAGAGTGGAGAGGTATAGAGGGGAGTGGCATACATTGGAGTGGCATAGAATTTAGTGTCGTAGAGTAAGTGGCACAGTGTGGAATAGCATAGAGTGGAGTGTTGTAGAATTAAATGTCATAAAGTGGAGTGGAATAGACTGGAGTGGTGCAAACTGGAGTGGTGTAAAGTGGAGTGGTGCAGAGTAGAATAGCGTAGCGTGAAGTGTTGTAAAGTGGAGTGGCATCGAGTGGAGTGGGGTAGACTGGAGTGTTCTATAGTAAAGTAGAGTCGAGTAGAGTGGCGTAAAGCCAAGGGGCATAGATTGGAATAGCATAGTGTGGAGTGGTCTAGAGTGGGGTGGTCTAGAGTGGGGTGGTCTAGAGTGGGGTGGTCTAGAGTGGGGTGGTCTAGAGTGGGGTGGTCTGGAGTGGAGTACATTGGAGTGCCATACATTGGAGTAGCATAGAGTGGAGTCACGGATAGTGGCATGGTATACAGTGAAGTGGCATACAGGGGAGAGGAATAAAGTGGAAAGGTGTACATTGGAATAGCATAGAGTGGAATGATGTAGACTGGAATAGCAGACAATGTTGTGGCGCATACAATGTTGTGGCATACAGAGAAGTGCTGTAGAGTAGTATAGCGTAGCATGGAGAGACGTGGCTTGGAGTGGAGTTACATAGAGTGGAATAATGTAGATTGGAGTGGCACAGGGTCGAGTTGCATACAGTTGAGTTACATAGAATGGAGTGCTGTAGACTGAAACAGAGTAGAGTGGAGTGGCAGAGAGTGGAATAGGGTAGAGTGGAGTGGCACAGAGTGGAATGACGTAGACTGGAGTGGCATAGAATAGAGTGGTGTAGAGTGAAGTGGCATAGAGGCAAATAGCATAGAGTGGAATGGTGTAGATAGGAGTGGTGCAGAGTGGTGTGGTGTAGAGTGGCGTGGCATGTTTTGTAGTAGGGTCTAGCTTAAACAGACATAGGATGAAAGTGTCTGAACTAATGTAGATTACATTTGGCAAGAATATAGAACATGGGGTAGAAAAGGTCACTTTGGTAGTGGCTCTAAATTTCTTAAGTATTGTTAACGTTATAAGTCACAATACAAATAGTTATGTGCTGGCCTGCGGTATACTGCGGTTACTTCATGGTATACCGCAATATATGCCAATCGCAAGGCAGTATATTGCCAGTATATACCCGCAGACTCTGTCCCTATGAACCTGCGCGCAACAGTCTCATATCGCCGCCAACCACACCTGCGCCTGCACTTCACTACTGTCTCACACTCTAGTGTCCTTCCCCATGCACGCTTGTGACACGAGAATCCCTCCTGCGAGCCCTGCTGCTCCCACACCAGCCTAACTAGAGATCCAGCCCTACCGCTACCCACTAGTCTCCTCCCTCTTCAGGGCCCCTCCTCAGCCATCATGTCCCGCCCGGCCATTGCAAAGGCGGGTGACAATGCCTTCACTCTGGTCTACCCCCCCAACCTTTCCAAAACCGCTGCTAAATCTTTCAAACACACCACCCTAAAAAACCACCCTGAGACATTGATATCAGACCTCCGCGTCAACTCGGGCAGTGGCACCTGCATAAATGACCTTATCTTCTACTCGAAAAAAACCGCTGCCTGGCGAAAAACCCTAACACACCTTCTGAATGTTCACTCATCTAAAAACATTCCCTATGGCACCAAACTTACTATTACTCCCTCTCCTACCCTCAGAGCAGACCTTACTATCACCCTCTACAAAAGCGGCATAGTCCTGGTCCAAGCCACACCTAATAACCTTAACAAATTCGCTGACCGGTTCACCCTCCTCAGTAACCATGCTCACGATACGGACAGGAGAACTGACTCCATCACCAGCAGCCCTCCGTCCTACCCGCCCACTATGCCTAGCAACCTGCATGCCCCCACTACAGCCCCCACCATAGTTCCTCCTTCCCCTCCCAGCATACTCTGTGATCCTTACCATGGACCCCCCCCTACCCTAATATCGGCTCCTGAACCCTCGCCCCCCTCCCTGCCAACACCCCCAGCCCTCATCGACCTAGAAGCTTTGCACTCTAGAGCATCCACCCTAACTCAGAGCATCCACTGCTCCATTCTGGACCTTACGAACCTCTTGCACCTCGCTGAACTCTCCCTCGCGAACCTCAAACCTCATCCACCCCCCCCTCAGTCAAATGCGCCCCCCATGCTCCCTCTCCCGCTTCCCTTAAGACACCTTCGCCCGCGCAAGCACCCCTGCCGCATCTCTGAAGCGGAATCCCGAGCTCTGGCACTCTCCTACAATTCCCCACCCACCTCCCCTACCCCAGCTGACCTCACTGAAGACGAAATCCTTGCTATCCTCCAAGATTACAATACTGCCCTTGCCAACCCCTGCCCCCCTGTCACAGGTCATGCACACCCCATCAGCACGGTCACCATCAACCCCAACAGGCCAACCACACGACGTAACAGAAATGTGGTTAAAAGCAATCTTGCGCCAATTCTTCCATCCTCCCAGACACTTGACACTTCCCCAGACCCCCCACTATCAGGTCTCCTAATCAACTGTCGTTCAGCAGTTAAACATGCAGCCGATATCGCTGACCTCATCCTGCACAAAAACCTGGACTTAGCTATTCTTACTGAAACCTGGCTAAATGAATACTCCTCCCCTTGTCTGGACTTATTAGTCCCTCCTAATTACAACATTGCTAGGCTAGACAGGCAGTCGAACAGAAAGGGCGGAGGCCTCGCCTGCATCTACAGATCCTCCCTCCTGGTCAAGGAACTCGGAACGCTCACTACCGACTCCTGCGAGTATCTCTCACTCTCCCTCACCAACAACGCCCTTCACCTTTGTAACTTGCACATTTTTTACCACCCCCCTGGCTCTAATGACTCTTTCACCGATCATCTACTGGAAGTCATCACCTCAAAAATTTCCTCTAATTCCAAAGAGATCTTCCTCGGTGATTTCAATCTCCACTGGAATGACCCCAATGACCCTCACATCAATACCATCAAAGACCTCCTAAATGACCAAGCCCTGACTCAATCCTGCTCCCTACCAACTCACTCAAAAGGAGCCACCCTGGACTGGATCATATCCAAGGACTCCGTAGTCAAACTCATCTCTATCGACCCTTGTGACTGGTCCGACCACCACACCATCTCCTTCATCCTACCCGGATCAATCAAGACTAAGCCCCCACAACCGATGATTCCCAAACGCTGGATCAGGGACACAAAAAATCTGGACCTTACGAAGCTGGAGGCTCGCTGCAAACTTGAGCTCTACCCGACCTCGAACACTACCACAATCAATGTCCTCTATGACCATTATTCGGCGTCTATGTCGAACATTCTAGACGACCTTGCCCCCCTGAAACTAAAGAGAACACAAATCAAAGACAGAAACCCCTGGTTCTCCGCCTCCCTCAACTCAGAGAGGAGATCCCTACGTCAAGCCGAAAGAATATGGAGGCAGCACCCATCTACCGAGCACCTCAAACTTCTCCGGCAGGCACATCCTTAACTCAAAAAAAGATTACTTCAGATCCGAACTGGGGAATGCCACGAATAGGCCCCGCAAGCTCTTTGAACTGGTTAAACTTCAATCAAACAAGCTGGCCAAAACCCCTAAAGAATCACCGAAATCTCTTATATCTTCGGATGAATTCTCCTCCTTCTTCGCCGAAAAAACGGCCTCCCTAGGAATCGAACTTAGTACCGCCTCCTGCGCTCAACCCCCTCATGACCAACTGCCTCCCCATGCTCCCTCAGCCTCGACCTTACCCAAAAACGAAGCTTGCTGGACTGACTTCAAAATCTACGACGAAGACTCCATTGCTAAAATCCTCTCTACATTTAAACCAAACAACCACTTCAATGACCCGCTACCATCCAACTGCCTCGCTGCGGCCTCCCGTGCCATTGTTCCTTGCTGGACCGCGATGATCAACGCCTCCCTCCAGCAGGGATCGATTCCGGACCCCCTGAAAGCCGGCCAAGTCCTTCCTATTCTAAAAAAACCAACGCTTGATCCCGCCGCACCAGACAATTTCAGACCCATCTCTAATATACCCCTACTAGCCAAAGTGTTAGAGAAATGCGTACAATACCAGCTTAGTCAACACATCGACAACTTCCACCTGCTGGACGACTTCCAATCGGGATTCAGACCAGGGCACAGCACTGAAACAACCATGCTCCACATTGTGGACGACGCCCTCCAAGCCCTGGACCAAGGCAAAACATGCCTCCTAATCCTTTTAGATCTATCTTCCGCCTTCGACACGGTCAATCATGAAAAACTACTTGAACGCCTTAAACACAGGATGGGTCTGGATGGCGTTGTCCTTGAATGGTTCAGGTCCTTCCTCCATAACCGATCTCAAAGATTCCTCATTGACGGCAAACTATCCGCTCCCACCCCGGTCACGGTTGGAGTCCCTCAAGGCTCAACCCTGTCGCCTACCCTCTTTAATCTTTACTTGGAGCCTCTCACTGAAATTCTACGCTCCACCAATATCTCCTACCACATGTACGCGGATGACACCCAAATTTACATCAATATCTCCTCATTCAAGGAGGTCCTCGCCCTGAACGAAACCCTGAAACTAACCGTTCAGTGGCTTGCTACTAACCAACTAAAACTCAACGCCAAGAAAACTGAATTTCTCCTGATCTCCCCATCCAAAGCCAACCCGGAGCTACAGGTGTGGTTCAAGGCCATCACAGCCCTAAATTGTCCCCCGACGATCGTGGACTCCGCCAAATCACTGGGCATATTTCTTGACTGCAACCTGAACATGCGTGACCACATTAATTCAATGGCCAAGGCAGCCAGATTCCACCTGAGCTACCTCTGGAAATTAAAACCCTTCATCGATGCTCCAGATTTGAAAATGGCAGTCCAAGCTCTAGTCATATCCAGACTGGAATTTGGATGCTCCACCCTCACAGGCCTACCCAAGCGCTCCTTGGCACCGCTAAAAGCCTGTCTCAACGCGGCTGCCAGACTACTCACCGGCACCAGGAAATTCGACCACATCTCTCCACATCTGAAAGCCCTAAACTGGCTCCCTCTAGAGGCCAGAATACAGCTGAAACTGGCGTGCATTACACACAAGGCCTTATACGCAAACTCCCCTGCATACCTTTCACAGAAGCTGGTGCTATCGGGAGGAAACAGGAAATCTCGATCCACTAACAGTCTCCTGCTCCGACCCGCCCACTTTCGTAAAAAAAGAACCTACAATAGGGCATTCACCGGGGCAGCACCAAGAATTTGGAACTCCTTCCCGCCCGCTATCAGAAGAATCCCCACTCTTGCTCGCTTCAAGAAGGAAGCCAAAACCTTCCTCATGGGTAAATTCCTGTACTAAGTCCTCCTCTCAGCAGATATGACTTGCTGCTTGATTCCATGACTATTGCGTCTTCCGCAACCCTATAACCGGACTCCATCGAGACCCAAGGGGGCCACGGTCTCTGCCAACCCTAGCTTGAATTTGAGCTCTCATGTGTGCTCCCTTTGCCCCCATGCTACCTCATCCCCCCCCTTTATGCTATATTTCTTTGCTTTTGATACTTTACTGTTTGCACTGTTTCTCTATGATGTTTTTTTCCTGTTAACCATGTAAAGCGCTCTGATACCCTCATGGGTCATGTTCGCGCTCTATAAAACACTAAAATAAATAAATAAATTGATGCCTTTGCAAACGTAAAGTGCAGCCATGTAGTTTTCACTCCACTTTGGCTGTGTTCTGTATAAGCACCTTAAATATGGGTAAGTAGGTTTTCTAGTTGTTCCCTGCCTATTTTACTTTATTAAAAAGATCATAGGTAGGGAAATGTATTTATATATATTTTTAAAATATGCCCATGCCCATAATTACACACATCTCTGATCATACTTGAACATCAATTTTATATATGTACATGTGTATATATTACCCAGTGTTCCCCACTAGCTAATTATAGATGGGGACACGTATCCATTGGAACAGATTATGGATTTTTTGGTCTAATAATAACTTTGGTGCTTTTTGATTAATCTTTATGAAACGTTCCCCCAAAAACATTTCATCCACCTCAGCTTCTTAAAGGTGATCCATCAAGCGGGGGTGAGAAAAACGGTGATTCATAAAACACGTTTTTCCCATGGAGTTTTCCATAGAAAATTTAGACACAGCTTCAGCCAAAATGGCTGAGCGGAATTACAGAAAATTGACAAGAAGGCGACTCAAATGTATATATATTTAACAATGCTAATGATCCACAATGGATCAGTGGCTCCCTAAGCTTAAGCAAGCATTGTGATTGACTAGCTGAACCTGACAGAAAATTGCACCCATCATCTTAGTCCTAAAAACAAAATAGAATGATAGAAAGTTGGGTAGGGGTGCCCTGACCCCTGTGCCTTGTTGGGGGGGGGGGGGTGGCGGGGGGCTCAGAGGGGCCACCTTTGTCAAATTAAAAAAAAACATATTTTATTTGAAGTTTCGTGGATCCATGGAATCAATGCGTCATGCAGGATTACTCTGTTTAAAATATAATTAAATTCGATGTATTTTTTAACAAAGGTTTTAAAAATGAAGCATATTTATTAATTTAAAATAATGTATTAATCTTTTGTAAATATCAAGAGTTTATTAAACATAATTAAATTACTGTTATTTAATTATATACTATGCCTTTAATAATTTTAAATACATAACATTTTCTTACTTTAGTGCGATTTTTTAATAATTAAACTTCAGATGAAATATTTTTTAAATAAAAAATTTCAAAATACTTAAATGTTGAATTTTAAATTAAGTTAATAATTCTGTGACATTGTTTATATTTTACGTTTAAAATAAATATTTAAAATTATCATTAAATCACATTATTAATTAACACAAATATTTTTTCTATTTTTTCGAAACAATCTACACGTTAAACATTTTCCCTATACTTTACCCTGTGAGACCGCGACCTTAATGGTGGAGATCTCCTCCAATGTATTTAACATTACAAGTAGTAACTTTCAAATCATAAATTAGGCTCCAGCCTATAAATTTAGAAGGTGAGGACTTTTGAGTAACATTACACTCATAAATAGTGAAAAGTTGCTCAAAAGTGAGTAAACTTAGACATGCAAATTTATTCATTTGTAATATTATTTGTGAATGGGCTCCATAGGTTTTTAAACTGCATGTTTTAGTAAGCAGTACTACTGTAGTACTACTTTACATACTGAAAAATACAGTTTGTGATTTGGGCCCTATGGCTTTGGGAATTTGAACATGACTATCATAACACAATATGGTAAAGGTATCACTTAAATCTGACTTAACTTTAAATGGCATCACTATAATTACACAGTAATTCTATAGAGACTTGAAGATTACTATAATCAAACACTGGCTCTAGACTTGAACATGATTATCATCACACACTATCTTTGACTTGAACATCTGTGGGCACTTGAACACCACTCTTGTCTCTCATGATCTTTGTTTGGACTTGAACATGATTGTGTTCTAATACGATCTGTGTAGGGACTCAAACATCATCACATCATCACATCACACTTTTGCTCTGGGAATGAGAACATGATTATCCTCACACACTTTCTCCCTAGGAAGGAGAACACCACTATTACACATTATGTAGAGGTTTGAACATGTCTATAGTTACACACTATCTCTGTGGGGACCTGAACACCACTATAATCACACACTAGCTCTGTGGGGACCTGAAAATCACTATAATCACACACTATCTCTATGGGGACTTGAATATCCTTACCTTTACAGACTATTACTGTATGGACTCAACATACTCGGGCCCAAATCACAAAGGTAAACTTATACCTGAAGTCGAAGTTTATACCTGAAGTATAACTTTAGAACTGAAGTCGAAGTTTAGACCTGAAGTCTAAGGGCCTGTTTCGCAAAGGTAAACGTACAATTTTGTGTATGTTTTAATGTGCTTGCTTTTCACGAAGGTATTTTACTAGAAGTATCTTTACAACTGTGGAGTCTGCGCACATAACAAGATAGGACAGTCCTATATTTTTATGTGGGGATTCTTAGCAGTCGTGAAGATGCTACTAGAAAAATAACTTTGTGAATAGCTGACAATTGTAAACTTACAGGTCCTCTTTTTAAACCTTGTGAGAAGTTGGCCTGGTATATGCTGTTCACTAGTTCTAGTGACCACCTTGTACCATGCCAAGCAACCCTTATGGTGTGGTTGTAAGTCAACCTTTTCGGACTAGCTGCCCTAGTGGTAGCGTAGGCTAAGCAGTCTTTGAGGCTAAACTCGTGAAGCGTGTTAAGCCAGCTGTTTTACCAAATGTAACCCCCTTTTATACCAATGAAAGGACACCACACAGATATATATTCAAAATATATATGTATTTATTTCTCAAAGTAACCCCTAGTCTCTTTATGAGCACAGGAGCACAAATCGTCAAACACGATTATCACAGAATACACAGAAGTTTGCACGTTATATGGATAGGCCCTGGTGGCCACTCAAACCATATACTAAAATAGTGGTATAAGTACCACGAACAGAAAAGGGAAAAGGCCTAGGGCCTCTAGAATTGCTGGGCCTACAAGGAGCTAACGTCAGTTAGTGACCAGGAGGTCCACGGGTGGCGTGTGCAGAGCAAATAGTCACACGCGTGCTCCCATAGGTTTCAATGGGTGCGTAAAAAGTACAAAGTTACTGCAAAGAGGATCTTCCGGATGGACTAGGAACTCAAGATTTGGAACACAGGCACTAGAGATGTAATACTACACTTGGGCACAGGTGTGCCAGCTTTACCTCACCCACAGGAAGCGGGTGCATAGGCCTCGAAGTGCGTCGGGTTTCTTCTATCTGTTCCGGGGAGCTTGAAGACAAAGATGCTGCAGGCGGTCGGTCCGGGAGAGATGCAGTGGGTCCAAGAGTGGATCGGAGATGTTGAAGACCTGTAAGCAGAGGGCCAGTGTTCACAGTCACTGGCCAGTGACCAGCGTGGCACCAGGTGGGTACCAGGCGATGTCGGGTGCAAACAGGAAGGAAGGTGTAGCTTGACTCTGCAGCCACGTAGTCCCTGAAGGTCGACGACGTCCAGGAGTCAAGTCACGAGCTGTCCCACGCCGGCTCTCGCTGTCGGCGGTGTCGGCGACTTGATCGAAGCAAACAAGCCTTGGCAAAAGCAATTGTTGTGGGCAAGGAGTTTAAGCTGATGGTTCTGACCAGCAAGGTCAGAGGAACTGCTCCTTTGGAGGGGAGCAAGGGCCAGTCTGGAGCAACCAGACCAGCGGTGTTTGTCGTAGATTTCGTCGCCAAGATGGCCACTAGCCAGCGGGCCAGCAACCGGTTAGGCGCGTCGAGTGGCAAAATGCAGAAGGGCCCCACGCAGATCGTGGAGATGCTGGAGGGCTCACCTTTGGTGCAGATGCTGCTCGAGGGTTGGGCTTCTCAGGACCCAAAGCACAACTTGGAGGGAGCCTCGGTTGTTGCACTTGTCAGCTTGTCGTAGTCGTTCCAAGATGGCTGGCTCCACGTGTCTCGGTGCCTCCACGGGTCTCCTCTTTTCAGGGACTGTGGATCGGGCGGTGAGAGGTCTGGAGGTCCAGGTCTTGTCAGTCTCTGGGCTCGGGCTCCGGCGGGAGGCGGCGGCAAAGCAGACGTTGATTCGCTGGATGGTGCTTGCGTTAGCAAGGTGGTCACTCCCTGACCACAGGGGAGATTGGCTTCAGTCCTCTGTGCAGCAGAGCGTCGAAGTTCCCGTCTTCTTCTTAGTTTTAAGTTGATTCCAGGATGTCTGAAGTCTTAGGACACAGCTCCTACCTTTAAGCGGATTCTAGGGGCCGGACTACCTGCTAGGTCCCTCCCTATGGGTGGGACCAGGAAGGGGGGTGGTTACACCCCCAATCCTTTGTCCAGCTCGCCCCAGGCCCGGGACTGGTGTGCCCCAGGACCGGTTTGAACTGGCATATGCACCGAGGCTCCTTGTGAGCCACAGGCATGTCTGGTTTCTTTCAAGCCCTACCTGACCAATACACAAAATCCTGTCTGGGGTGGTGCACGCACCTCCCCTGGCAGGAAACCCTTTGTCCACACCTCCCAAGCTGGAAGGACTCCCAGCAGCAGGAGGGCAGACTTGTGTCTGTGGTGGCAGCATCCATTTTGTGGAGCTGAGGCTATGTCTGATTTTACCCGGGTTTCAGGCACTGTACATGTCGTGTCCCTCTAGAAGGGTGGAATGCTAACCCCGTCGCCAGAATTGGCGAGGGGTTAGTATTCCAATTCGTATGACACCTTACTCGACATGTTTTGATAAAGCCAAACCAAAGATAGCATTTAACCGCGAGGTTCATAATGCACTTAAGAGTATATGGTATGACGATATCTGGAAACAGTAGAAGGAAGTTGTTCCGACCACTGCAGACAGGCTCAGCTCATGCCAGAGCACCATCTCACATGGAACCAAGCACTCTGCCTTCAGGATTGTTAAGGCCTGCCATAGGAGTGACTTATAGGTTACCAGGTGTCCCATTTAAGGTTAGGTATAGGTATACTACACCTAAGTAAGAGGTGATTACACCAACTTACCCCAGCTGAGTGATCAGCCAGTTGTGTCAGATTGTTAGGCCAAGCCTGGGGTGGCATAATACATGCTTCAGCCCCTGGCAGGCCTTGGGTACACCAATGCCCTGGGTACCTAGTGTACACTGGTACAGGGGCTGACAGGGTGATCCACTTCCAATTGGTTATGCACCTAGGGTGCATAGTTGTAATTTAGTAGAGAGAACAGCAGGCTGGGGGTCTGATTGGCAGGCCCACAGCCTCAATATGTCAAAAACCAGTGAAGCAAAAAGCAAAAATTTGGGGTGACCATAGGATAGCAGACCCTACTCTCCTACACAACCCCCCCCCCAAACGCTGGGACATTAAACTAGCCTTGACCAGTCTCGTCTTCATGTCCTAAGTGGAAGTACCTGGAGAGACCATCTGCATTCCCATGGTCAGTACCTGGCCGGTGCTCCACTGTAAAGTCCATCCCCTGTAGGGAAATGTACCACCTAAGCAGTTTGGGGTTTTCACCCTTCATCTGATTTAGCCACAAGAGGGGCTTATGGTCGGTCTGAATCTTGAAGTGAGTGCCAAACAAGTATGGCCTCAGCTTCTTCAGGGCCCACACCACAGCAAAGGCCTCCCTCTCAATAGCTGACCAATTCTTCTCTCTGGGGGTCAACCTTCTGCTAATAAAAGCAATGGGTTGGTCTTGACCATCTACATTAAGTTGTGACAGCACAGCTCCCACACCCAACTCAGAAGCATCTGTTTGGACAATAAACTCTTTGGAGTAGTCAGGACTTTTCAGGATAGGTGCAGAGCACATGGTCTTCTTCAGGTCTTCAAATGCCTTTTGACAGCTTACTGTCCACTGAAGCTTTTTGGGCATCTTCTTGGATGTCAGATCATTAAGAGGAGTCACAATGGACCCATAGTTCTTAACAAACTTCCTGTAGTACCCAGTCAAGCCCAAGAAAGCTCGAACTTGAGTCTGGGTGGTTGGAGGGGACCAGTCCTGGATGGATTGTATCTTACTCTCCAGTGGTTGAACTTGGCCTCCACCTACAAGGTGGCCCAAATACACAACCTTACTCTGCCCTATCTGGCACTTAGTAGCCTTGATAGTGAGGCCTTCCCTCTGCAGGGCCTCAAGAGCCTTCTTCAGGTGGATCAGGTGATCCTCCCAGGTGGAGCTAAAGACAGCAATGTCATCAAGATATGCTGCACAAAAGTCATCCAACCCAGTAAGGACTTGGTTCACCAGCCTTTGGAAGGTGGCAGGTGCATTCTTCAGACCAAAGGGCATCACCACAAACTGATAATGCCCACCTGGGGTTGAGAATGCTGTTTTGGCCTTAGACTCCTCAGCTAATCTGATTTGCCAATAGCCAGCTGTTAAGTCAAATGTGCTCAAAAAGTTTGCAGAAGCTAGTTTGTCTATGAGCTCATCTGCCCTTGGAATAGGGTGTGCATCTGTCCTGGTGACAGCATTGAGTCCTCTGTAATCCACACAGAACCTCATCTCTCTCTTGCCATCTTTGGTGTGAGGTTTGGGGACCAGAACCACTGGGCTAGCCCAGGGGCTCTCTGAGGGTTCAATGACACCTAATTCCAGCATTTTATGTACCTCAGCCTTTATACAGTCCCTGACGTGGTCAGGTTGTCTGTAAAGTTTGTTCTTTACAGGCAGACTGTCACCAGTGTCCACAACATGGGTACACCAGTCAGTTTGACTAGGTATCAAGGAAAACATATGTGAAAATGATTGTAGAACCTGTCTACATTCAGTCTGCTGATGGGCAGTGAGGTTGCCTCCAAGGGTCACTCCTTCAACTGAGCCATCTTCAGGGTTCTGAGACAACAGGTCTGGGAGAGGGTCACTCTCTTCCTCCTGTCCCTCATCTGTAGCCATGAGCAAGCCCATGTCTGCCCTGTCAACATATGCTTTAAGCCTGTTAACATGGAGTACCCTGTGGGGACTCCTGGGAGTTCCTAGGTCCACCAAGTAGGTGACCTCTCCCTTCTTTTCCAGGATTGTATGGGGTCCAGACCATTTGTCTTGGAGTGCTGCTGGGGCCACTGGCTCCAACACCCATACCTTCTGTCCTGGCTGAAACTCAACCAAGACAGCCTTTTGGTCATGCCAAGCTTTCTGTAAGGCCTGGCTTGCCTCAAGGTTTTTGGATGCCTTCTCCATATACTCAGCCATCCTGGAGCGGAGACCAAGTACATAGTCCACTATGTCTAGCTTAGGCTTTTTGAGAGGTAACTCCCATCCTTCCTTCACCAAACACAGTGGGCCTCTCACAGGGTGCCCAAACAACAATTCAAAGGGGCTGTAGCCAACTCCTTTTTGTGGGACCTCTCTGTAAGCAAACAGAAGGCAGGGTAGAAGGATGTCCCATCTTCGCCTGAGCTTTTCAGGTAATCCTTTGATCATACCCTTTAGGGTCTTGTTGAATCTCTCAACAAGCCCATTGCATTGTGGGTGATAAGGGGTGGTGAACTTGTAGTTGACACCACATTCCTTCCACATAGCTGTCAAGTATCCTGACATAAAGTTGGTACCTCTGTCAGATACTACCTCCTTAGGAAACCCCACTCTGGAGAATACTCCCAGCAGGGCCCTGGCCACAACAGGTGCTGTAGTGGTCCTAAGGGGAATTGCCTCTGGATACCTGGTGGCATGATCCACTACCACCAGTATAAATCTGTGCCCAGATGCAGTGGGAGGATCCATGGGACCCACTATGTCTATTCCCACTCTTTCAAAGGGGACCCCCACCACAGGTAGTGGTATTAGGGGGGCCTTTGTTGTGCCACCTGATTTGCCACTGGCTTGGCAGGTGACACAGGAGCGACAAAACTCCTTTGTATCTTCATTCATATGAGGCCAGTGAAAGTGAGGGACAAGCCTGTCCCAGGTCTTGTTCTGGCCTAAGTGTCCTGCTAAAGGAATGTCATGGGCCAAGGTAAGAAGGAAGCCCCTAAATTGCAGAGGTATGACCAACCTCCTGGTAGCACCAGGCTTGGGGTCTCTAGCCTCTGAATAAAGGAGCCCTTCATCCCAATACACTTTATGGGTACCTTGAGCATTCCCAGCAGCCTCAGCAGCAGCCAGCTGTCTGAGGGGTTCAAGAGAGGGACAGGATAACTGAGCCTGCCTCAAGTCAGCCCTTGAAGGTCCCCCTGTCCCCAGAAACTCAACCTGATCAGGTTCAAGCTCTTCAGGGACAGTTCCTTCAGGGTCCTCTAGATCAGCTTCCTGGGAAGGCTGATCATCACTCTGAGGCAGGGGGGAAGGCACAGCCTTGACCCTCCTGTTCTTCTTCTTGGTAGGTGCTTGGTCCATTGTTCCAGGATCCAAGACCTGAGGTTCAGTGAGGCACTTTTTGGCCTGTGACCTGGTCACAGCAAGGACATGTGATGATATACCTAACATCTCTGCATGAGTCCTGTACTCCACTTCTGACCATAGAGAACTCTCTAGGTCATTGCCCAACAAACATTCTACTGGGAGGTCTGCACTAACCACAACCCTTTTGAGGCCAGTTACCCCTCCCCATGAGAAGTTAACAACTGCCACACTATGTGAAGTAGTGGCATTGCTGGCATTGGTCACCAGGTAGTTCTCACCTGGTATGTACTGTCCAGGGTCCACAAAGCCTGGTGTCACCATAGTGACACTGGCACATGTGTCCCTGTAGGCTTGAGCCACTTTGTCATTAATTAAAGGAGTCTGTCTGTACTTGCCCAGGTTACTGGGGCTCACAGTCAGGGACAAATCAATGTCCCCATCACAGATCAAGACTGCCTGTGTAAGGGTTCTGTCTAAGTCAGAATCTCCTTCAGTTCCCATAGTGATTCCCACTACACCCTTTGTCTGGGGACCAACACTGCTAACAGTAGTACTGGGAGCAGGTGCCTTAGGGGCAACAGTGTTGGGGGCTCCACCCTTTTTGCAATCACTAGTCCAGTGAGTTGTATTTTTACAATGATTGCACCAGGGTTTCTTCTGACCTTCTTTCTTCTTCTTGGACTGTTGGGACCCACCCTCCTTAGCAGTAGTTTGGGGCCCTGTTGAAGACTTCTGGTCTTTAGGTTTCTGATCTCCACCCTTTTGGTCTGTTTTCTTCTGATCACCCCCTTGGCCCTGGTTCTGGTTCTTTTGCTTAACCCTGGTTCTGACCCATTTGTCTGCCTTCTTTCCCAATTCTTGGGGAGAGGTCAGATCAGAGTCAACCAAGTGTTGATGCAGTTGCTGGTTTTGACAGTTATTTAAAATCTGTTCTCTCATCATCAAATTATACAATCCTGTAAAATCAGATACCTTACTTCCCAGCAACCAACCCTCCAAAGCCTTAGTGGCACATTCAACATATTCAGACCAGTCCTGAGTCTGTGTCTTTTGGGTGTCTCTGAACATTAACCTGTACTGTTCAGTGGTTAAGCCTAACCCATCTACCAGAACACTCTTCAGGACTCTGTAGTTTCTGACATCCTCTTCTCTAACAGTGAGGAGTCTGTCTCTGCCTCTTCCTTCAAAGGAGAGCCAGAGGATTGCTGCCCACTGGTCTTCAGGAACCTGCTGTACTTTGCAGGCTCTCTCAAGAGCAGTTATCCATTTGTGGATGTCATCCCCACTTTTGTAGGGGGGCACAACCTTAGACAGGTTCCTATTGTCAAAGACCCTATCTTTGTCCTTAGGGACAATGCTGCCACCAGTGGGTATAGACCCACTCTCTCTAGGTTGCCTAGCCTTGTTCAGTTTTTCTTCCATCAGGGCTACTTCTAGCTCCTGCTTCCTGATCCTCAGCTGGGCTTCCTGCATTCTGGCCTCATGTTCCCTCCTCTGAGGGGTGGTCATCCTTTTCCTGGAGTGACCTTGAGAGCCTCTAGAGCCATGAGAAGCATTGGAGTCACCTGAGCGATTCCTTTGCCTCCCAAGCCCTGTGTTAAGTCCACTGGGGAGATCCAATGGGGTGAACCCATTGTCAGTCCCCAATAGCCTTAGTTTAGCTGGGCCAAGTATAATACTTGGCACTGGGCTAGTTCTCCCTTCATCATCACTACTTTCTGTATCCTCACCACTTTCCTCCCCTGTAGTATGGTTCTCATCTAAGGGATGGCTATTGGAACTGGGTACCTCTGTAGTATCTTCAGAAGGGGGGCCTCCTGTTCCTGACCCTAAGGGGGCTAACTGGGAAGCTTTGAGTGCTCTCTGATTCTCATCATTCTGTAAGAGCTCTCTGAGCTCAGCAGAGTTTGGGTTCTTGGGCTGTTTAAGGCCTCTAAGAGTTGCCAAATGCCTGAGCTCATTCTGATTAAGGGTAGCAAAGCTGGATGTTGCCCTCTGGGGGTCACTCTCAACAGAGATGGGTACAGTGGACCCCTCTGCCCCGGCCATTGCTCTTAAGTGTGGGTGGATGTGTTGCAATCTACCTACACTTGTGTTTACCTACTAAACCTATCTAGTAGTTGTAGTCAGGGTGTGCTACTCCCTTTGCTCTACAACAACTAAGTTCAGTAGAACTTATGTATATCTAATCTTGTTTTATATGTACCTACAGGTACCTATGTGATCTTTCAATTGGTAACCAAGAGATTACAATGGTAAAACACAGCAAGCTCAAATCCAACCGCTGCTCACCAATGTGAGAAGTTGGCCTGGTATATGCTGTTCACTAGTTCTAGTGACCACCTTGTACCATGCCAAGCAACCCTTATGGTGTGGTTGTAAGTCAACCTTTTCGGACTAGCTGCCCTAGTGGTAGCGTAGGCTAAGCAGTCTTTGAGGCTAAACTCGTGAAGCGTGTTAAGCCAGCTGTTTTACCAAATGTAACCCCCTTTTATACCAATGAAAGGACACCACACAGATATATATTCAAAATATATATGTATTTATTTCTCAAAGTAACCCCTAGTCTCTTTATGAGCACAGGAGCACAAATCGTCAAACAAGATTATCACAGAATACACAGAAGTTTGCACGTTATATGGATAGGCCCTGGTGGCCACTCAAACCATATACTAAAATAGTGGTATAAGTACCACGAACAGAAAAGGGAAAAGGCCTAGGGCCTCTAGAATCGCTGGGCCTACAAGGAGCTAACGTCAGTTAGTGACCAGGAGGTCCACGGGTGGCGTGTGCAGAGCAAATAGTCACACGCGTGCTCCCATAGGTTTCAATGGGTGCGTAAAAAGTACAAAGTTACTGCAAAGAGGATCTTCCGGATGGACTAGGAACTCAAGATTTGGAACACAGGCACTAGAGATGTAATACTACACTTGGGCACAGGTGTGCAGCTTTACCTCACCCACAGGAAGCGGGTGCATAGGCCTCGAAGTGCGTCGGGTTTCTTCTATCTGTTCCGGGGAGCTTGAAGACAAAGATGCTGCAGGCGGTCGGTCCGGGAGAGATGCAGTGGGTCCAAGAGTGGATCGGAGATGTTGAAGACCTGTAAGCAGAGGGGACAGTGTTCACAGTCACTGGCCAGTGACCAGCGTGGCACCAGGTGGGTACCAGGCGATGTCGGGTGCAAACAGGAAGGAAGGTGTAGCTTGACTCTGCAGCCACGTGGTCCCTGAAGGTCGACGACGTCCAGGAGTCGAGTCACGAGCTGTCCCACGCCGGCTCTCGCTGTCGGCGGTGTCGGCGACTTGATCGAAGCAAACAAGCCTTGGCAAAAGCAATTGTTGTGGGCAAGGAGTTTAAGCTGATGGTTCTGACCAGCAAGGTCAGAGGAACTGCTCCTTTGGAGGGGAGCAAGGGCCAGTCTGGAGCAACCAGACCAGCGGTGTTTGTCGTAGATTTCGTCGCCAAGATGGCCACTAGCCAGCGGGCCAGCAACCGGTTAGGCGCGTCGAGTGGCAAAATGCAGAAGGGCCCCACGCAGATCGTGGAGATGCTGGAGGGCTCACCTTTGGTGCAGATGCTGCTCGAGGGTTGGGCTTCTCAGGACCCAAAGCACAACTTGGAGGGAGCCTCGGTTGTTGCACTTGTCAGCTTGTCGTAGTCGTTCCAAGATGGCTGGCTCCACGTGTCTCGGTGCCTCCACGGGTCTCCTCTTTTCAGGGACTGTGGATCGGGCGGTGAGAGGTCTGGAGGTCCAGGTCTTGTCAGTCTCTGGGCTCGGGCTCCGGCGGGAGGCGGCGGCAAAGCAGACGTTGATTCGCTGGATGGTGCTTGCGTTAGCAAGGTGGTCACTCCCTGACCACAGGGGAGATTGGCTTCAGTCCTCTGTGCAGCAGAGCGTCGAAGTTCCCGTCTTCTTCTTAGTTTTAAGTTGATTCCAGGATGTCTGAAGTCTTAGGACACAGCTCCTACCTTTAAGCGGATTCTAGGGGCCGGACTACCTGCTAGGTCCCTCCCTATGGGTGGGACCAGGAAGGGGGGTGGTTACACCCCCAATCCTTTGTCCAGCTCGCCCCAGGCCCGGGACTGGTGTGCCCCAGGACCGGTTTGAACTGGCATATGCACCGAGGCTCCTTGTGAGCCACAGGCATGTCTGGTTTCTTTCAAGCCCTACCTGACCAATACACAAAATCCTGTCTGGGGTGGTGCACGCACCTCCCCTGGCAGGAAACCCTTTGTCCACACCTCCCAAGCTGGAAGGACTCCCAGCAGCAGGAGGGCAGACTTGTGTCTGTGGTGGCAGCATCCATTTTGTGGAGCTGAGGCTATGTCTGATTTTACCCGGGTTTCAGGCACTGTACATGTCGTGTCCCTCTAAAAGGGTGGAATGCTAACCCCGTCGCCAGAATTGGCGAGGGGTTAGTATTCCAATTCGTATGACACCTTACTCGACATGTTTTGATAAAGCCAAACCAAAGATAGCATTTAACCGCGAGGTTCATAATGCACTTAAGAGTATATGGTATGACGATATCTGGAAACAGTAGAAGGAAGTTGTTCCGACCACTGCAGACAGGCTCAGCTCATGCCAGAGCACCATCTCACATGGAACCAAGCACTCTGCCTTCAGGATTGTTAAGGCCTGCCATAGGAGTGACTTATAGGTTACCAGGTGTCCCATTTAAGGTTAGGTATAGGTATACTACACCTAAGTAAGAGGTGATTACACCAACTTACCCCAGCTGAGTGATCAGCCAGTTGTGTCAGATTGTTAGGCCAAGCCTGGGGTGGCATAATACATGCTTCAGCCCCTGGCAGGCCTTGGGTACACCAATGCCCTGGGTACCTAGTGTACACTGGTACAGGGGCTGACAGGGTGATCCACTTCCAATTGGTTATGCACCTAGGGTGCATAGTTGTAATTTAGTAGAGAGAACAGCAGGCTGGGGGTCTGATTGGCAGGCCCACAGCCTCAATATGTCAAAAACCAGTGAAGCAAAAAGCAAAAATTTGGGGTGACCATAGGATAGCAGACCCTACTCTCCTACAAACCTGAAGTCTAAATTTCAACCTGAAGTCTAAAGTTAAATTTCAGCTCTAAACCTGGACTTCAGGCCTAAACTTAGACTTCAGGTCTAAACTTAGAAATCAGGTCTAAGTTTAGCTTTGTGAATTGGGCCCTCTGTCAGTAAGGACTTAAACACCATTATAATCTAAAACCACGTGAGGGCCTAAAGTGGAGACTTAAGGATCGTTATCTGCATGCACTATCTGTGTGGAGATTGAACAGTATCTTCATCCCCCATTTTTCCCCCTCCACCACAGGCATAGGTATAGGTGACAGGGATCAAACAGAAAAGGCAGCAAAGGCATATCACATGGGATTGGAGTGAATACTGACACACATACATGACCACTGTCAAATTTGACAGAGAGGTAGGACAACAGAGGAGGGCACTGGGCATATATTGTACATCTAGGTATGTAGCACATGCTCTACCTATACTTTCATACAGTGGTGGGTGTGCAAATGTATGGTTATTGTGTAGGAACATTGGGTATATTACTGGTGATACTGTTTTTAGTTCTTAGCACTGCATATCTGTGAACTCAGTTTTGTTTAAATAGTACTAGCATTGGTAGGGTTGCTTAAACTATGACCTAGAATGTTCAGGAGGTATGTTGCGGGTCAAGATAGTTTGTTATGTGTATGTCCGTTTTCTTTATATGTCTCTTCTTATTCCTTCTGTGTAATACATGTTTGAGCTCTTCATACATCAGTGTCGGTGGCCGCAATGCAGTGGTGTTAGCAACAGTCTGTAAAATCAATAACAAAATGTTGCAAAAAAAGAACAATATCTTCACACACTGTTTGTGGAGTTTTGGACATGACACTATCTCTTTGAGGGCTTGAACATCCCAATAACAATGCAATATATCTATGGGGACTCGATTATTCCAGTAACTACACACTATATTTGCGGAGACTTGAACAGCACAATAATCACACTCTATCTTTATGGGGCTTAAACATTGCTATAATAACACACTATCTCTCTGGGGACTTGAAAATCACTATAATCACACACTATCTTTGTGGGGACTTGAACATCACTATAATCACACACTATCTCTCTGGGGACTTGAAAATCACTATAATCACACACTATCTCTCTGGGGACTTGAATATCACTATAATCACACACTATCTTTGTGGGGACTTGAAAATCACTATAATCACACACTTTCTTTGTGGAGACTTGAACATCACTATAATCACACATAATCTTTGTGGGGACTTGAACATCACTATAACCACACACTATCTCTCTGGGCACTTGAAAATCACTATAATCACACACTATGTTTGATGGGACTTGACCATCACTATAATCACACATATCTCTGGGGATTTGAAGATCGCTGTAATCACACACTATCCCTGTGGTAACTTGAATATCATTACCTTTACATACTATCGTTGTATGGACGTTACCATAATGTTCTCCGGACACTCTGTTGGTAGGGACTTGAACACCACTATAAGCACACACTATCTTTGTGAATCCGGTCCAATATGTGTAGAGATGTTATCTACACACACTGTCTTTGTGTGAAATTGAACATGCTTACCTTCACATATGATCTCTGTGAGATATTGAAAATCTTCATAACCACACACTATCTCTGTTGGGACTTGAACGTTCCGTGTAACTACACACTATTACTGAGGGGATTTGAACATTCCAATAATCACACACTATCTCTGTGGGGACTTGAATATTACTATAATGACACACTAGCTCTGTGGGACTTGAAAATCACAGTAACCACACACTATCCCTGTGGGGACTTGAACATTCCAATAATCACACACCATCTCTGTGGGGACTTGAACATCACTATAATAACACACTATCCCTGTGGGGACTTGAATACATTTATAGTTACACACAATCACTGTATGGACTTGGACATGATAATCCCCACACACTATGAGAGCAATTTCAGCAATTTTACGTTACTCTGCCCGTTCGCGTACTTATGAGTAATTTGGCACAGACATCCTGTTGCAGGAGCACCGGAAGAACAAATATAGCGAGCATGAGTGGATGTGGACTGCTGCTGTTCGGTTTCTGTTATATTTAGATCTATTTTCTTAGCTATTGTCTTAGCATGAAATGCATCCTCAGGTCCATTTTGTGCATTTTGCACTCAGAAAAAAGTCCTAAATGCTGGGATATGCTGATTGCGTAATTCAGCAACATTTTGCATAATTTTGCTGTAATTTCGTATAATGACGCTACAGAAAATAATGCAAGTTACTCCCCCTCCTACTTGTCTCTGAAGAATTTGAGCACTAAGCAAAGAGTTGCATACAGTATTAAATTCCCTTCTGTAATCTTGCTATATTTTAATATCTGGCACTTTATTAACACAATTCATCTATTGTGTACCCATAGAATAAATGAAGCCATTGAATTATGAAAAGATTATGATGTTATGTGCATATTTTACTGATAAAATAAACATTTAGCCATGTGTACATGACTGTATTCAATAGCAAATGATAATTATACAGCAAGTCCCCACAAAGATGGTAACACATGTTCAAGTCCCCACAAAGATGGTACTGTGCACATGATTAAATAACAAGATATTTGCAAATTTGAAGCAGGATCCTGTATTATGAATTTTTTCTTAACATTTTTCCATTATTGGTATATTTTTAAAACATTGGGAAAGGTTAGTCCCCACAAGGCAGGTATCCACATATAGTCCCCACAAGGATGGTAACACGTGTATGTGTGTCCTTGCTTGGTTGGATTCTTCTAATCTGATATATATGTGTGTGTGTGTGTGTGTGCGTGCATGCGTGCGTGCGTGCGTGCGAGTGTGTGTGTGTGTGCGTGTATTAAATAAAAATTAAGTTTTCTCTATGCTCCAACACATGGCACTTTGTTAATGCAGCAGTAGAAAGATTCACAGGGGCTTTCCTTAATTGGTATATGTAAAGTGAATGACCAGTAGTATAACAAGGTATTTAGGGCAGTAAAGGGGGCATTGTCAGGGTTCAATAGGCCCTGGTTCCACTGCACATGCTGCACAAAAGATAGCTGTACCTCTGTCAATTTTATCCCTCAAGTAACATTGCTATTTTGATTAATAGGGATCAACACAATTTATGTATCGTAGCAGCGGCAGGTGCAGCTAATTTACAACACTTAAATGCCACAACTTGGTTCAAGAGTTATCTACACCATCTTTCTCCTGCCACCTCTCTCTTCAGTACCATTATCATTATTGCTTCTCCAAATACTCAACTGAGTTCATGTAGTTTGGATATCAACCATCTTGTATATTCTATCGCAATGTGCAATTCTATATTTTTTTTCCAATGTTTCTCTTTTACTTCACTACCCACTCTCCATCCTTATGATATTTAAGAACACTTCATGGCTACTGTTGCACTCATCATTATATTTCGAGACCAAGGACTCGCACTACACGGATACTGCGCGCTGAGTCCTTGGTCCTTCGTAGAATGCCGCTGCATGGTTTGTTTTTTTAAAGTATACATGTGATGCGCACTGGTCTCAATAAAGCAGCCTTTTGCACTCATGTGTCTGTAATCAATTAGTGTGCACTGTCTGGCCAGATTGCCTCTCTTGGTCCCTCTCACCGGGAGTCTCCCGGCGTGATCGGGTATGCCGGCATGTATTGTGTGTGCGCCTTACCCATCCCTGCCAAGTACCTCGAATCACCGTTAATATAACGTGTTTTAATGTAGTGATCTGCATCACCGCATTAAAATGCATTATCATGCATTGTAGCGCCTGTAGTCCACCTGCGAGCACTGAACTAGTGGAACTATGCGGGTAGTAACCGCGACCGCCGGGTACAGCAGTGCGGTGTTAGAGTACTAGTACAGCTGTCTTTGGTACTCCTCCACATGTTTAGTGCAATATCAAATCCACAGCTAGGCATGTGGCAGACCACTATAGGGGAACAAAAATAACACATAACTGATCAAAACGAGAGGTGTTTAAATGCATACCGTGATTGTACATTGTCGCTGCTGGTGCTGTGCTCAGCTTTGTGTATAGCCAGACCAGCGCTTTAAAGGTATTTATCAGCTGAGGGAGCGCTCAGCTGCAACCCGACTCGCCACTTAGCGCTTCCTCACTAAAAGAATGGCCTAGGAATTAAATCAGTGGAGCCGAGACCTGATCTCTCATCAAACCCACGGATTCCCAAGAATTACACCATACCTGAAGTATGACAGGTGGCGGATGAGGGAGATTGGTCAGACTCAGGTCATGGTAGTGTGTTAACTGAACAACTTCTGGGCAAACCATCTGAGTTTGAGGAAAAACTCTACTTCCTTGACTAACGAGATGACTTAGGTCACCATAGAACTTTTCATCATCAAACCGCTTTACAAAAAAAAACAGATATAGCTAATGGGAACATTATAATATTTTGTTTGTTTGTGTCTGACTAACTAATGTAGCCCCACCATTTTAGACACATGTATATCCGGATTAGAGTTGGACCAGTGCGAAGTGAAGAAGCCTCCCCCTTTCCCTTCAAGGACATTGGAGAGACAATGCATGTCCCTATCCTGTGCCTATCCTTTCTTTAATCCCCTAGCAGGACTGTCCTACAGTATTTGATTTACAAGACTGGCTAATTTGTGTTTGGTGAATCAAAGAGGCTCAGCAATGTACCACCATGCTTGAATTAGAACATGGAAGTAATGCAACAATGAGTGATATATGAGTGATTGTTGTTTGTGAGTGTGTTGAGATGATTCAAAAGGTAGTAGACATTGCGAGTGGGTGTTTATCTATAAATATTAAGCATGATTGCGTTTGTGATGATTTACAATGTTGGTGGCCTAATGGATGATAATTTGTTTCCTGAAGGTGATTTTTTCCTTCCCCTTTGACACTTAGCGGGATTTGTTTGCCAGGTCCACACTGCTTTGTTTTCTGATTCACACTCCTCAAAGACCCGACCAGTCCGTTTAACTAACAAACACAAATATTGTCTACACAAAAAATGACTCAATGTTTCTCTTGTTGTTCATCAACAGCATTGCACTACTCTCTCTCATTTGGGTTGGGACTGGAGTAGCTATGGAGTTGGACATATTTGTTATTCAGATTCGCTTAACTCTTGCATAATTTGTATTAACTATTTTTCAAACCAAGGTGACAGATCACTTAGATATGTAATAATATAATAACTTGGGCGTCTCGGGGCTGACAGACTGTTTGCAATGTATTTAACTGTCTCATAGTCATTGCTTCATTTCCTCCCACAACAGATTGATGATGGTTGGCTGCTCATTGTTCAGATGAATATTGTATTGGTGTAGTGTTTGTCTTTGTCACACCTTTTCCCAAATCCCCTTTCCCATCCATTCATCAAACCCCTAACCCTCTTCCCCCGGGCTGTGTGATTTATTGAGATGTGACTTAATAATTTACACCATTAATTGATTGCACACTTAATGGGACAGATGTGTAAAAACAACACCAACTCAGTGCAGGACCTTCAGTTCCATTACCTAAACGATAGCCCACACTGGCCCAATTACCCACTTATGCATAAAAAGTGATTGGTATTTTTAGATATAGAAGAACATCATCCATCAGCATCATCATTCAGGCATTGTGTTGCGAAAACGCTTAACCTTGTCCACTCCAGACTTTGAGTCCCCTTCACGATTTGAGTATTTCGTAACATTAGTTTAAATTTACAATTCGAGTATTTCGTAACTTTAGTTTAAATTAAAATGCTAGCTGACCTTTGCTCTGAATAAATAAGAATTGCTTGTTACATTTTCACCATCAGGTATTCTTCTGTGTAGTAGTCGAAGTCTGCTCTCAATTGTTTGCAAGGCTATAATATAATAATATATAACTCACTAACTCAGTTTTTATTGCCTGTGATGAATAATCCTTCCGATTAATCCTACAGATGGCGTTCACCTAGGTACGAGGGAGACCTCTCTACTGATTCCTTCACTGTTAGTGCGCTAGCCTGCTACTACTACCATCACCATGGCACATTTGGAAACTATGCAGCCCTCGCAGCATCTACTCAGGTAAGAGGACTATGGAGCATTGCTGCACTTGTAGACAATATAAGCAATGGCAACCCCCTCGCCCCCCTTAGTGGTCAATATAATTGCAGACTGCAGAGACTAGGAGAGTAGTTGGACAAGGGTACCACATAACTAATTGTTATACACAGTGCAAAGTAAACCACCCGAAAAAAGATTGGAGGCATAAATAACGTAAAATAAATAATTATTACCCTAACAATATAATAAAACCCGCCCCTTCCAACAACAACTGTCCCACCCCTCTCCACAAACATATCTCCCCGTCCCAAACCAATGTCCAAAATGTCCACTGTTCAGCAACTAAAGTCCGAACTGCCCCAGTCCCAACTCCCACATTCCCACCCTCTCCACCCACAACAAGTCCCACAAACCACAACAAATGTTAATAAAGGAACAGAACAGGGCACAAAGCACAGTGGGCCAGGAGCTGTCTGAGGTGCCCCTTCATCTTTATCTGCCTGGCTTCTATGCATGTTGTGGTCAGAAATTGAGGGAGGGGCAGCAGTGATGGAATGGTGGGCGGCTGCCAGCGGACTGTGGTGACGGTGTTCTTGAGAGGCTGGGCTGGCTGGAGCCCTGGGCAGCTGCCTCCTCCTCCTCCTGGGCCACCAGCCACTGGTACTCAGCCCGTATGGCCTCCAGCTTCTGCTGCCGCAGCTGGGCTGCTATCTCCTGCTGAGATGGATTTCCAGCAGGAGTACTTAGAAAGAAAAAAGGAACATTTTAACCAATGCTCTGTGCAAAACACTTGTTTAAAATTATGTAGTGGGTGGCACAGTAGCAGTACATTGCTGATCCCCTAGGGCCATTCACTTTGATGTGATTAGAGTCACAGCCATTACCCACACATGCCTCACATAAAACTAAAGGCAAATGCAATAGCTGTCTGAAAGGAATTAAGGCAGAATAAACAGAGTACACCAGTTTAAAAAAAGTTTTTCTTTTGAAGGATTTCCTAGTAAAAACTAAACAGAAACTTTGTGTGTAAAAATAAAAATAAATAACCTCTCATTAATGAGTAAGGCATTATGCACTATAGAGTATAACTATTTTCTTTCTTGTGCTAAATCAATGGGGGCATGCTAGCTCAGCTGGTGCCTTAGTTGTACTCGTTAGTCATACTTTGCAACTCTCTGAGGTCTGCAGCTGGGGCAGCTTTAATAAACAATTATCTTATTCCAATGACCTTGCTCTTCTCTAAAATGCCTTTCAATTTTACCCTGACTACAAGGCAGATGAATATTATGAATGACACTCGTCATGTATAAATTCAATCATGCGGACATCCTGTCTGCTGTAAGTAGACGGTGGGAAAAGTGATGCACTGCAGTACAGGGCAAGGATTAAGGAATGGGATATAGACTGTATTTGACATGTTTGTCACAGACTAACCCATCCGCAAAAGTCAAGACACTTATTTAGCCCCACTCTACTCCCTGGCCACACCTTCCACCACATCTTAAAATTATTTTTTCCAACAAATACATTTGCCTTGCAATTAGGAAAGGAAATCAAACCTACTCTCTACTGCAGGGTAAGTTAGAGGGATTAGGCCGTGTAAGTAGAGACGTTTTACTGATCATCATGTGCCCAAGCTTTGGCTAGTGAGTCACTGTGGTTGACATATGTTGAAAGGGAAATATTAGAACAGGCGTAAATCCTAATGAAAGCCATGATGAACTATATCACTTAGCCAGATCAAGCATTTGCAATGCAATCGGTCTCGCCTTTGGGACCTTATATGTCTGTAGCTATGCAGCACATTAGCCTGAGTCCTGAAACATCTACTGTTCTTTAACATGGAGGGAAAGTAAGCGCCAAACTGTGTGACACGAAGGTATTGAAGTGCTTTACATGAGCACCGTATTTACATTACACATTCAGGCCCGGGGAGATTAAGTGATTTTGCCCAGAATCACAGGATGTGTACGTGACCTCGAGGCTCGAACCCTGGTTTCTAGCACCAAAGTCGGCAGTTTAGCCGACGGACCACATCCTCTCCCCATGTACCATTAATGCCTGGGTTATTGGGGAGGTGGGTGCATTGTTTGATTGCTGTTTCAGGAACTTTGAGCCAGAAGGGAACTATATGGTTGTCCGACCATGGAATAGGAATTGTTTCCTCTATAGTAAGGTTGTTCAGTTTTGTAAAGACAGGGTCTAAAGATGCACATGACTATGACTAGGACAGTGTCAAGTTTTTTCTCTTGCACTGCTATGGCTTGTCACATTCACAGTGATGCACGCTAATACATAAGCTGTCCTTGCTTGGTTGGATTCTTCTAATCTGATATATATGTGTGTGTGTGTGTGCGTGCATGCGTGCGTGCGTGCGTGCGAGTGTGTGTGTGTGTGCGTGTATTAAATAAAAATTAAGTTTTCTCTATGCTCCAACACATGGCACTTTGTTAATGCAGCAGTAGAAAGATTCACAGGGGCTTTCCTTAATTGGTATATGTAAAGTGAATGACCAGTAGTATAACAAGGTATTTAGGGCAGTAAAGGGGGCATTGTCAGGGTTCAATAGGCCCTGGTTCCACTGCACATGCTGCACAAAAGATAGCTGTACCTCTGTCAATTTTATCCCTCAAGTAACATTGCTATTTTGATTAATAGGGATCAACACAATTTATGTATCGTAGCAGCGGCAGGTGCAGCTAATTTACAACACTTAAATGCCACAACTTGGTTCAAGAGTTATCTACACCATCTTTCTCCTGCCGCCTCTCTCTTCAGTACCATTATCATTATTGCTTCTCCAAATACTCAACTGAGTTCATGTAGTTTGGATATCAACCATCTTGTATATTCTATCGCAATGTGCAATTCTATATTTTTTTTCCAACGTTTCTCTTTTACTTCACTACCCACTCTCCATCCTTATGATATTTAAGAACACTTCTAGGCTACTGTTGCACTCATCATTATATTTCGAGACCAAGGACTCGCACTACACGGATACTGCGCGCTGAGTCCTTGGTCCTTCGTAGAATGCCGCTGCATGGTTTGTTTTTTTAAAGTATACATGTGATGCGCACTGGTCTCAATAAAGCAGCCTTTTGCACTCATGTGTCTGTAATCAATTAGTGTGCGCTGTCTGGCCAGATTGCCTCTCTTGGTCCCTCTCACCGGGAGTCTCCCGGCGTGATCGGGTATGCCGGCATGTATTGTGTGTGCGCCTTACCCATCCCTGCCAAGTACCTCGAATCACCGTTAATATAACGTGTTTTAATGTAGTGATCTGCATCACCGCATTAAAATGCATTATCATGCATTGTAGCGCCTGTAGTCCACCTGCGAGCACTGAACTAGTGGAACTATGCGGGTAGTAACCGCGACCGCCGGGTACAGCAGTGCGGTGTTAGAGTACTAGTACAGCTGTCTTTGGTACTCCTCCACATGTTTAGTGCAATATCAAATCCACAGCTAGGCATGTGGCAGACCACTATAGGGGAACAAAAATAACACATAACTGATCAAAACGAGAGGTGTTTAAATGCATACCGTGATTGTACATTGTCGCTGCTGGTGCTGTGCTCAGCTTTGTGTATAGCCAGACCAGCGCTTTAAAGGTATTTATCAGCTGAGGGAGCGCTCAGCTGCAACCCGACTCGCCACTTAGCGCTTCCTCACTAACAGAATGGCCTAGGAATTAAATCAGTGGAGCCGAGACCTGATCTCTCATCAAACCCACGGATTCCCAAGAAGGAGGGCTTCACAACTTGCCTGTGCCACTAACTCTGCTGCACTTCTGTGGCATTTATTACTCTGTCAGTACATGGGCTGAGGGAATGTGCCAGAAACCTCCCTGAAGGGGCATGTTAGGCGACCCTGACTGCATTCATCATTATAAGTGTATAATAATAAGTGGCAGACAATAATTTTCTAACATTTTATGTGTTTTATTTTCTAATTACAGGCTTGTTCTTCGTGTTAGAAGACAGCAGCAAACAAAAAGAGCAAGCTTTGAGAATTATTCACATGTAACAGCCTGAGAGGGCCCCATGATTGATTGGAGGGCGGGGGGCACAGAAGAGAGAGTGGGGTGGAGGAGCGAGCGAAGAGAGAGACTTGAGAGGGAAAGCAAAACCAGCGCGGCACTCGTGAAAGGGCACCGTGCTGAAACTAGATCGTGATCCTGCTATATTTAAAATGCACGCAAAAGACACACCATAGCCATTACTTCACAGCAGTGCTGCTGTAATTATATCACAGTACTGGCATCCCCTAGCTGAGCTTCCGTACCTATGACTTTGAACCTAAAGATGCAAATGGCTAATGTCACACCGAAAAATGAACACAACGAAGCTTGAGAAGCACTTCACAGCACTAACACTGCTCTTCTGTGGAAGGAGTGTGTGTCTTACTTGTTTGTACCCGGAGTCTCTGGACGACCAAACCTCGTGCGCATGCTTTTGATATTAAGCATGCGCACAAACAAGGGGAGCTGCAAATGGGGGCGTGATTTAGAGGCAGCAAAGCTCACGGCCATGTTTAAATGGAATGTGAGTTGATATGCAGAATGACTCGGATGCTGTAACAATTTAAAAGTGAAGTAGTGCGTCGCGCTTAATAATTAAAAATGAAGGCGGCTGTGATGCTTAGAAATAAAAGTGATTGTGGAATAAGCGAAGGCTGCTATCGCGTTAAGATGTAGAAATGAAGGCGGGCTCAGACTTAGTATTTTTAACTAAAAGCTGCCCTCACGCTCAATATTTAAAAGTGAAAGCGGGCACTGTGAGGAGTATTTTAAATTTACAAATCACCAGATGCCCAGTGCTTGTGCCCTTTATGCATGCAGCAGCAGCTTTCACAAGAGGAACAAGCCCAATCCCCCTTAAAACAAAGCCCAAAACTAACTACCATCCTACCAAAAGGAAGCCCAAATGACGATAGACTGCAAGTAGTGCTCAGGAAACATGCAGTAAAGGGGTCAATAGCCGTGGAAGGAGACATGGCCATCATAAGGCGGGACTAGCAGCCTCTAAACTAATCAGAAGTCAGCATTTAAAAAGAAAAAAGCAACAAGCCAATGAAAAAGTGGGCGGGGGAGTGGGCGGGGCTTCCCTCACCTATAGTGTATACTGCATGCCTCGCAAAGCGAGCAGCGCATGCGCTGCACTGCTAGGCGAGACCTAAAAATGTGGCACATGCAACGAATGGATTTTTTCAATTTTTGGGAAGGAAGGGAGAGAACTCAGGAAAGAATAATGGAAAAGGAGTGAAGTACTAGGAAATGAAAGGGAGTGGGCACTGGGAGAGAAGTGAAACACACTATGTTTTTGCATTGCCATGCATTGAAAACTTTGTAAATGTAACATTAACTCAAGCGGACGCACCTTGCACAGCCAACACTGCAGTGCCGAATTGAACCATGCAGCAGTTAGGTCATAATGGGTGGCACTGGTGCAATGCCATGGGAAGGGAGGAAGGTGATGATTGATGATGGGTGGGATACATAATATCGGCCTCACTTAAAAAATATTGTAAGTCAAGGCAGTAGTCAGAAATATCATCCCACCCCTTTGAATCAAAGCTTTGATAAAACTATTCCAAGCAAATGAAGTAGGTGAGCACAGCCCTGTCCAGAAGAGCTCCCTTGTTTCTTCATCCAAGCAATTATTCATTCATCATTTCATTGTTCTAGTATTCTTAACCTTCACCCTTGCTTTGATACACACCATTTAAGCTTTAAATTCTCTCATTCAGCATTTCACCATTGAAAACCATTCATTCATATATATCCATCCATCCAAACATAGCTCTCAACGAACATTTCACCAACATCCATTTACCCACCCATGCATCCTTTCAGCCATTAACCCATCCTGCTTTCACCTACCCGAGCATTCCATTCACCCACCCAGGCAGGCATCCATTCACCCATACGCTTTCACCAACCCAGGCAGGCATCCTTTCACCCGTAAACCCTTTGATCCATCCTTTGCCCACCCATGTATCCAATCACCCACCTACATGCATCCGTCCACCCACACATCCTTTCACTCATATTACATTTTAACCATCCTTTCTCCTTCCATCCTTTTTTCCCTTGTCCATCAACCCATCATTGTTAAAGTTCATTGTGAACCTTTGTCTGCTGAAATGCAGATAGAAGAGGCCATTTACTACTCAACTCACGCTGTATTTGTTAAAGTGGGATGTTCACGAGTCAATGCCCTTGCAGTGACTATATTACTAATTGTCAATAAGCAAGCAATGTGACTTACCACCGCCGGACCCTGCTGCCGCTTGGACCCCCACTCCCTGTGACCACCATGTCTGCTCCGCTGCGCTCTCGCTGTTAGCCCGGCACTAGTTTTAGATGCAAGATAACCCTCACCCTATTATTTAGCAAAAATGTAACCACAATACATGACTACAGTCCGGTTATAATATCTTCTATCAAAATATCACATTGGGCATTTGTTGGTTGGCAATGTTTGAAAAGCCAGGTCGTCAAGCCAACCAAAAAAGTTTTGTAATGGAGGGGCAAAGCTATGATCAATCTGAGTTATTGAAGCGCAATGAAGGGGTGCAATAATTGGTCAATGAAGAACATATGGTCTTATTTAGTAAGTGCAATGGGGCCGTCCTCCTCATACTTCCAGCCATACTGCACTGTGATCAACTGCTGGTATACTATGATGATAATATTATATACGCAACATTGAGGGGTCCACCATGACCATGGCCACTCTCTTGTTTTACTGTTTGAGCATGAGCAACAAAAAGAAACCTTCTCAACATGCATAGAATACCTTACTTGTGCATGCAATATTCACAGTGGAGTACATGACCTAAAATGGGTTCTCTGAGTGTTACAGTACCACGAGTCCACAAGATATATAAGGGGAGAGGGAAAGCTTACTGACAAAGCAGAGGGAAGTGAGCTACAGACAGACTAGTACAGACAGTTTGAAGTAAAGTGCAGAAACTTGAAATATAGAAAATAAGGAAATAGAATAATGCAGAGATAAGAAGAATTTAGGAAACAGATAGAACGAAGAAGAATTGGGGAAAAAAAGGAGACAGACACAGTAAAAAGGAAAAATAATTCTAAAGCACTAAACGTTAGGGAAATAATAATAATATTAACAACATGGGGACTTACTGGGGCCAGCAGAACCATCTGCTGTGGCACCTGTGGAGGCACCTCTGGCTTCCTCACCCGCCTCGGTGGTTCCAGGCCTAGCCCTCTTCTTACCCCTGGATGTTAATGTAAGAAATAAATAAAATAAAATAAAAAGATTAGTGGCACAGTTAATGATTTCCCCAAAAATATTTTGACAGGGAAAGGCAAATGCAGTAACATTGAACTTTTCTAAATCAGATCACCTCTAGTACTAGTATTGTGGACCTATTCATAATTTCCTAAACCTAACCCTATTCCAAATTTCCTAGACTACATTTGGGAACTGTTAATAAATTGCAACAAATTATCTTTGCTTCTCATCTCATTCTTAATCTCTCAAGCCCCTTTGACGAGCCAACTCAGTCTGCATTTTTTCAATGCATAGATTTTTATTGTATTTTTTTGCAGATTTATATAGCGCGAACTCAACCCGAAGGTATTGGAGCGCTTTACATGAGCACCAGTTACATTACACAAGGACACATTCATCATTATTTTTTTGGTAGGCATGGGGAGATTAATTGATTTGCCCAGAATCACAGGATGTGGAGTCGACCCAGAGGCCTGAACCTTGGTTTCCCAGCTCCAAAGTCGGCAGCTCTAGCCGTGAGACCACATCCTCTACACATCACTGTGAAATTGCCCAGCAGGTCCTGTTCCATGTCCAGGATGTCAGCCCACCAGTGCTTAACTGTTGTTGGATACGCTGGACCCCTGAGCTGCGGTGCACAGCCCGGCGCACCCTCTCCCAGTTCTGCCGATGGTCCGGAAGGCCATACCCACAGCCAGGCCTGCTGCCTGCAGCCAGGGTGGAGGGGAGGTGCACATAAAAACCTAGCACAGTCACCTCTACCTCTGAAAAAATGGCACAGGGCTGCACACCTTTGTGGCGCCCCTGACGGCAAGGTAGGCAACAGGTGCTACGGTTGGTTTGGGGGGGCCTGGCACTTCCCCTCCCCAGCTCTGCCATGGTGCTGGGTCGGGGAAGAGAAGATAAGAATAAAACCAGAAAAAAGGAAGGAAACAATATGAAAAAGTAAAACAAAACGACGAAAAATTTAAAAAGTACAAAAGCCACGAACAACACAAACAAAATGACAAAAAACTTCAAATACACAAATACACACAGCACTATAATAAATAAAAATGAGGGGTAGATAAGTTTGATACGAGGAGAATTAACGAGATTAAGGAAGGATTGAAAAGTAGGCCCCAGCACCATAAACAGAGCAAAAACAAGATTGCCGCCCCCATGCGAACCATGTGGTGCCATTCGTACACTTTTTATGGCGCAAGAAGGCATGTCGCATTACGTTTGACTTAAAACATCATGCGAACTGAAATGAAATGGAAAAGTCTTTTATATAGCGCATGGCTACCCGGAAGCATCCCAGCGCTGCAGCGGCAACTAGAGTTGGCATGACCCCTATGGAAAAAGCCAGGTCTTTAGGTGTTTTTGGAATGTGAGGTGGTTGGATTCTTTACGAAGGTCCAGTGGGATGGTGTTCCAGAGTTTGGCGGCGTTGTATGAAAAGAGCCGTCCACCGCTTCTGGCCTTCTTGATCCCGGGTATCGCTGCTAGGTGGAGCTCATCTGAGCGTAGTCTTCTGTTGGCCTTATAAGGGCGGATCGAGTTTTTGATGATAGGTGGTCCACTCCCTTCCAGAGACTTGTGGGCCACGCACAGGGCTTTAAAATAGATTATTTCTTGCACCGGGAGCCAGTGGAGAACACGAAGCGCAGGCTTTGCTGAGCACCGATTGTTGGTCCCCATGTGCAGTATTGCGGCAGAGTTCTGCACTATCTGCAGGTGAGTGGGCTGACACTATCTGGCGAGGTGAGCAGCTCCATCCGCTCACAGAATTCAGCGTAGCGAAGCAGGTTTTTTTTGTCACTCTGTGGAGTTCCGTGTAGTACGACTATGTAAATTCCACCTTGGCCTAGATTTGTTTCATTCCATAGAAAAGGGTTTGAGCAAAGGCAGAAGGCCTTGCTTATTTATTATGGAAAGCATATGGCAAATCAAATGATATTTAAGGTTGGATTATTATTACACAGTGTATACACTATGCATAATACACTGTCATTGTTTTTTTATAGCAAGCATATGCCTGCCACAAATAGGCAGTAGCATTTTATTTCTACTTTTATTCTTTTCATTTATCTTTCATATGCTTGTTGAGTTTGTGAGTGTGTTTTATTGTGTATGGGTCAGTGATTGAATGCAAGGAAGAGTCAGTGGATGAGTGGATTCATAAGTACAAAGATGAGTGACATAGACGTAATATTGAGTGAATAAACTCCCAAAATCTGAAAAGGCACTCTATATTGCAAGCTCTGTGCAAGAAGGACTGACTGAGCGTTCCATATGTGATGTAATTGATTACAGCTGTTTCTGAGATGATCAGTCTCGGCCAGGTTTGCTGTTGCCAGGGTGACAGCATCAGCGGGGCCAGCTTTTTCACACTTGCAGCGTTGTAGTTAGCAGTAGGGACCCAGAAACGCAGGAAGACATTTGAGTAGAACGCTCTCTGCACCCATAACTTCTACCTGAAAGCTAAAATGGCCAATAAATAGGAGGGTAAGAGCCTTTTATCTTCTGCGGACAGAACATGCTTCTTTCTCCAGTGAGCGTCGACGCAAAAAGCCGCCACACTTCCAGTCACAGGTTGCCTGACAGAGAGAAGCGCTGTGTGTACTGGAAATGGGGGAGGCAGCCCATCTAAAACACCCGGAAGGGATTTGATAATATCCGGGTTAACTGTCTATTACGGAAGTCAGCTAGAGCGTGCATTTGCCACATACGAATGCTTTCCCCACAAAACATGCACCAGTGACAGAAGGATCAAGACACTGTAATAAATGGCGTGGTAGGTGAGGCCTGGAGACAGTTTTCGCTGTCTGCCCCAGCAGTTGTAATGAATAAAAATAAAATAAACTTTATACAGAGGGCTTGTAATTGCCTCCCTTCGAGCACTGGATGATTTGTCTCAGATCCCCACAACCCACTGCTGTTCCCGTTTTGGATCAACTCGCAGGGAAATTCACTGTTTATTGTCATGCTATTGCCTCCTTTGGCTACTCTTAGTATATACATAACACAACTCCTGCACCTTCTCTTGCTACTACACTTATTCATCTCATCACTCCTACTCCTACTCTGACTCCTACTCCTTTCCCCACTTCCATTCCTACTCATTCTTTATCTCTACTCCTACCCCAGCTTTACTCCTACTCCAAATCCTACACTACTTCCATGCATACTGCTATTCCTGCCTGTCACTACTATTACCCATACTTCTATTCACAGTGTTAAATTATATTAAACACATACTCTTACTTACTCCTGCTCTTAGTAGTTCCACTATTACACCTTGTTAGGCCTACTCGTACCCTGCTTTTACTCCTATTTTTATGGACATTTATTCCTACACTGACTCCCACTCCAATTTCTACTTGGACCTACTCTTCTATGTATTCCTACTCTTACTCATACTTTGACTCCTGCATCTTTCTAAATATCCCTCTTACTTATTCCTACTCTTGCTAATCTTACGGTTGCTCACATAGTCCTACTCTTTCTCTTAGCCACTAACCAGTCAACCAGTTAGGTCATGTAGAGTCAAATCCGTTGAAATCACGGGTTCAAACACTAATTGTCTCTAGACCTGACTTTGCAAATGCTATGGTTGCAGGTGCTGCACATTCTTCACTTGCACCACTCAGCGAAATTTCCATTCAGCTGCAAAAAAGAAAATTTAACCAAATCACATACAAACTTTCTGCCCTCTATAATCTTAGAATAAAAGCTCAGATCAATTTCAAATTATACTGCCTCATCTCCAAAGCCAATCGCTTGAGCACCCCCTTATTCTTCTAAACTGATCTCCATCTCAGATGCTAAAGATGCCCCAAGAGCAAAAACTCCTCAGATCTGGAAGCAACAAGATTCAGAGCTTCATTTTCCCAGGAGGGCTCCTTCACTTGGAGCCAAAACTGCTGTCTGGAACTCTCTCCCTCGTCACGTTTCAGAAAGTGCATATTTGCTGCCTCTTTTTGATCTAATTTTTCCTTCCCACATAAAACCTGTTGTTCACCTACCAATATGTCATTCTAGCCTGGGATGTTGTTTATAAGTTTCATGCAAGGCCCCTTCTTCGACTGTGCACCCTATTGTCCAAATGTATATTTTTGAAACACTCCAGACTCTACTCAGTTAAGGTTACATCCATTATTGAAGCCACCAAAACCGCAACCACCTGTGGCGAAGACAGGAATACAGGAAACCTCTGTGGCGGGAAAGGCAGTTCCCTCATAGGGGAAAGAAGGCTGAGAGAATGGGAAATATAAGAAGGGTTCATACTTCCCAGAACTATCCCTTGGTAAGCATTCATGTCAATCAGTGATAGGTTCTGACAGGATACTAAACAATGCAGAGCAATGCACATCAGGTCAGAACACCCTTACCTTTTTTCTGAAATAATTGCAGATTTGGCAAACAGAGATAAAGGGGATGCAGTAGTGGGATGCTCAAAGTCACAGAGTCGTCCAGGGTGCCATTGCATTTTGAATGCCATAGAGAGGGACAAAGTAGCCCCTGAGCCTAGAGGTAACTAATTCTCAGAGAAGGGTGGACAGATAGGTGTGGTCTGGAAACCAGTCAACCAGTTAGGTCATGTAGAGTCAACAACAGAATGGAGGTGGGGCTACTGGTACAGATGTAAGGGAGTTCCTTTCACAGCCATGGTGGGCACCACCTGGGAAGTGGGACTTCTACCCTGACCTTGCAATTTCTTCTTTTGCCAGATTACTTGGACCCTTAGTGACCTCATGGAAGAATCATTAATTATTGAACCTATTTGGACTTCATCTGAGTTGAGTATTCACTTCACTTTCTGTGCATCTTTGAGGAGTGTGGTCTTATATTTCTGGTGTTGGTTTGTTAACAAGTTCCAAGTCCTGCAAGAACTAGAGAACAACAGAGAGCCAATAGAAAGTTAATGTGATAAGATCAAAGAAACAGTGACATCAACCTGCCAGGAGGTACTGGGTCCCAAGAAATACCAGCATAAAGAATGGATCTCCGACTGAGATTCTCCGCAATGTCCAAGAGAGAAAGAAAAAGAAAGCTGCAGTCAACACCAGCTGAACAAGAGCAGAAAAATCGAAAGCTCAGGGCGAGTACACCATCAATGGTCTTGGCACAGAAACCCAGGAAGCAGCATGCCATGAAAAATTGACAGAGCTCACATTATAACGAGGAAACTCTACGGCAGATACAGCAAGCCAGAAATACTTGTTATAGACAAAGCTAAAACGATAATCCGGGGTAATGAAGGTCAACAATGAAGATGATTGGAGCACTTTGAAGAATTGCTGAATGAGCCTGCAGTCTTCACTAGACATGCAGCCACAAGGACTTGCCAATTGACTGCAGCAGACCAACCTAGGAAGAAATATGGCATGCCATGAGACATCTGAGAAATGGAAAGGCAGCGGGACCTGGCAACATTTCTGCAGAGGCACAGAAGGCAGACATTGAAACATCAATAGTTATACTCTACTCCATGTTTGGAAGGATCTGGGAAGAGGAAAAGGTGCCATCAGACTGGAAGGAGGGATATTTAATCAAGATCCTCAAGAAAGGTGAGCTGAGTAACTGCACAAACTACAGAGGGATACCTCTTCTATCAACCACCTGTAAAGCTTTCAACAGAGTCATCCTAAACAGAATGAAGGAGCAAATTGACACTCAGTTGCAAGACCAGCAAGCTGGCTTCCACAAAGATACATCCGGCAAAGACCAGATTTTAACACTGCACATCATCATTGAGCAGTCGATGTAATGGAACTCCCCCCTCTATGTCAACTTCATTGACTATGAGAAGGCATTCCATAACATAGAAAAAGACCCTTTGGAAACTCCTCCGCCACTTTGGTGTGCCAGATAAACTCATAAGAATCATCAGGAACTCTTACAAGAGAATGACCTGCAAGAGAGTCCATGGAGGACAACACAGGAAAGCCTTTCAAGCGAGGACCAAAGTGCACCAGGGTTGTTTCCTTGCGCCTTTTCTCTTCTTACTGGCCATAGACTTGGTTATGAAAACCTCCACAGCAGGGAAAAGAATGGGATCCAGTGGACACCTTGGACGCAGCTCGATGCCCTAGACTTTGGAAGTGACATGGCCCTACTTTCCCATACCCATCAGCAGATGCAAAAGAAGACAAATAATGTGGCAGCCACATCAGCACAACTTGGCCTCAACATCCACAGGGCAAAAAAAAAGATCCTAAAGGTTAACATGGTCAGCACAGCTGCAGTCTCTCTTGCAGGAAAAGCACTGGAAGAAGTTGAGGCCTTCACCTGCCTGGGCAGTGTCATAGACAAGCAGGGCAGAACAGAGGCTGACGTCAAGGCAAGAATCAGCAAAGCACAGGCTGCCTTCATTCAGCTACAGAAGATCTGGAGCTCCAAGAACCTAACACAGAAAATCAAGATCAGGCTTGTTAACACCAACATAACATTGGCCCTTCTGTATGGAGCAGAAACTTGGAGGACAACAGTGACAACCACCAACAAATTCTAGACCTTCATCAATACCTGTTTGCGGAAAACCATCAAAAGATGCAGGCCAAACACCATCATCAGCAATGACCTATGGCAGCAGACTTCCCACTTCCCACTGGGGCTGGATGGGTCACAGCCTCTGCAAGCCCTCGTCTAATAGCACCAGGAAAGTCCTGACCTGGAACCCTCAAGGAAAAAAGATAAAGAAGAAGGCCAAGAAATATTTGGTCTCGAGGCTGACTGCAAGGAAATGGGCTTCACCTGGAGTCAGACTAAAAGAAAAGCCCAAGACAGATGGTGGAGAGTCCTTGTTGATGGCCTATACCCCAGGAGGGGGGTAGTAGGCTTAAGTAAGTAAGTATTTGGACTTCAAATTTACTACGATTTCAGACTGTGATAAGAACAGCGTGTCTGTATACATTGGGAAGGAATCTTGAACTATTAAGGAACATGGGCAATATGTTGAATGACTTTTGAGAATACCTTGCCAAACACAAGGCTGTGTGTTTTTTTACAAGGGATATCACAGTGCCCTAATCCACTTTGAGGCAGGAGCACTGTACAAAACTGTTAAATAAATATATTGTTTTTCATGTGTGACTGAAAAGGCTAGTGTTAGAGGCGCACTGCTAACATTTATGTTTGACAAAGACTTTTTTATACTATCGAACAATGGCCGACTCTCCCCTTCTGTCAAAACACTGTTCTCAGAGCGCAGGCAGAGCACTTCACCTCGCTTGCTATCATGCTTTTGAGGAGTACACTGCATGTGACAGGAGCAGCAGCCATGGCACTGACTTTACCTCCAGTTCCAGTTACCCTATATGCAAATAGAATTTGCCATTCAGCTTTGTAAGGTAAAGATGAAAACAGCAGCAGCCATCTTGAAACAGTTTTTTCTAGAGCCTTATCAGCTCAGAAGCAATAATAGGATTCCTGCTAAGTGAGTACAGCATTGTGTTTCAAATTTGAAACTTTCAAGGGGATTCTGCCACTGTTATGGTTAAATACTCAAGAAAGATGACCTGTGTAATTAGTTTTTCTACTAGCACACATTCCAGCCCTGCTTTCTACACCTGCGTATAACCGTGCTTATTGGCAGAACTGATGGATTGGATGAGACCTAAAGCAGTTGCTGGCTACCTCTTGAATATAATTTCAATAAACAAATGTATGGTGTCACCTTTATGGAATCTTAAATTATGTGGAATGTCTGGTGGCGGAATCCAAGGCTTTTCCTCAAGAGGGTACAAGGGCCGAGGCTATGAGGTCACGAAAGTCAAAGCCCACATTGTAGAGGGGATACTGCAAAGCCAGAGGCCAAATGAGAAGTAAACAACCATTTCATAACAGCTCCAATTCCTTAGAAGCTCAGGGGCAATGGCTATTGAGCTGTTGACAATAGGCTTGAGTAAATGCAAGGGAGTCTTTTGTGGGGCTAAACAATGACTGTCAGGATATCATGCCTGTGTCTAGGTTGCGCCTTGTCTGAAGGTTTTTTTAACTTTCGTATGGTGATGCAGGTTATTTGAGGCAGTGACATTGGTGTGTGGTTGTTTGTACATGGTGTGTGATGCCACTGCTTCCCTTTGGTGTCTAGCCTACCTGTCATTAAAGTACCTTTGTTTCTTGCCATCACATCTTTCAGCTTGTGTTTTTGGCTCATCGAATCCAACTACAGGTAGCAAATTGTATGTGCTAAGCCTATGTCTGACAGATGCTACATTGTGATGGCGAACACCATTATTTCTGTGGAAACCCATTTTCTTTGTTTCCAGCTTCCTCCTTCATTAACTAAAACATGTATATTTTTAAAAATCCGCCTAAAGGAATATCATGGTTTCATAGTTATTAATGAACTTCACAGCCATACAGTTTCTGCATCTCCTCTCAACAAGAGAACAGGAGAGGATTAAGACAGCCACAAATGTGTTAATTAATTTACATACCTGTGTTACAGATCAAAGGCACTACTGTTGAACTCCAGACACCTTCCAGTGATGAAAGATATGCTCTATTTAATGTTAATTTGTATTTCACTTGTATTATTTTGGTGAACATCACATGCCACTGTAGGCGGCTTGTTTGATTAGCTGGCGTGTATATAAAGGTCCACAACCAGAAAAAACTGTGAAGTTGAAATACATTTGATCTTTCATTAAAGTTATGTTTTTCCTTTGGATGCCACCATTGTCTCCCCAAAGAAAGATACCATGATTGTATGGCATGAAATTGCACTGGCAGAGGATCTGCTTTTATGCATGGTGGGCTCTTGTGCAGGTAAATATTTTGGCGGTGTCTATGTGCAGGATTTCCTCTTCTGCGGGTTGTTCTTTGGGTTAAAAGGGGAGGCTCCTTCTTGGTCTCTGATCTGGAAAAAGTTCAAAACTAACTTTAAAATGATGTCCTTTACAGGGAAACACTGGTCGGTTTCTCAACAACATCTCAACAATTTTTGCAAAAAATATTAAGATAATCCTTGTCCATTCTGCTCTTGCTGGCTAAACAAAATGTGGCTTTAAGATGGGGCAGCGGTCCTTTGCCCAAATAAAAGACTGGCTGTGAGATACTGGACACTGTCAGGAGCTTCTGGGCGCTTTGTCAATGCTAGTCCCACTCCAGTCATGCCCCAATGGCTTTTGGGGGCTGTTCGGGACATACATTGCCCTCTCTGAGGAGCTGAAATGCTCAAACCGAGATGCTATTGCTCTGCCCGGACACAGAGGGTAAGGACTCATGCTGTTCACACAACATACCGACGCCTGAAACTTTGGGGCTGATTACAATGGCGGGGAGACCGCCACCGACAGGCTGTCAGTGGCAGTCTCCCCACTATCGTAACCAACTTTACCGCCCGCCATATTATGATAGCAGGCGGATGTGTGGCGGTCCTGAAAACTGACCGCCACGCATCTGATGGGCTCCTTGAGCCTGCCGGTGCGGTCGGTGCCTAGTAGGCACACCGTAGGGATTACGAAGTCCCTTTCCGCCAGCCGTTTCATTGCAGGTTACCCGCCATGAAAAGGCTTTTGGAAAGGGAAATTTGGGGGCCCGTAGCAGACCCCCCTTCTCCACTGGCCCTTGATTGTGGGTGTTGAGGGGCACCTATGATGCCCCCCTAGATATCCCTGTATCATGTGGCAGGCACCGCATGGTGCCTGCAATGTAGTGCAGGGATATGTAACATATCCCATTTTTACATTGCTGCTGGTGCTGCAGCCAGCAGCACCCGCCGCAATGTAAAATATAGGCATTGCGACGGCCGTGGTGGCGGTGGCAGTGTAATGCCTACTATGGGACAGTCAACAGAATGTCGGGCGGTCCCAATCCCCAATACGATGGTGGATGGACTGAAGTCCGTCTGCCATCGTACTCAGCCCCTATATCTTGAGAGGCAAGACCTGATAACCGCAATCCGCAGACACGCATGGGGGTGCGTTGGCGTGTTTTTCTTAACATCTAAGCTGAGTGCTATGGAGGGGGGTGTTTGATGGGAGGAGAGAGGTAAGTGAGGGACTTGGAGATGTTACATTACCTCGAGATTGCTAATGCTGAGTTCTATGTTTACTTGCTGCCTTGTGGCAAGCTAAAAAATCTGATTCGGTTACATGTTTGTTACTTTGTAACTCCAAATTAAAACAATACAAAAATATAATCCTTGTCAGCGAGGTAGCTCCGGTTTACATTTCACGTTTTACTTAATTTACTAGTCTTATGCATTTGATTTTTCTGTAGTTTTTTCATGCAGCATATTAATCTTGTATCTTACGTAGTGTGAAGTAGGTCATCTGTAAGTGTCTGAGTGTGATCAGTTTGTGGGTGAATGTTTAGAACGTCCTACGATTGAGAGTTCTGGTACTGACAGTGCCCATCAGTAGGTCATAAAAGTGTTCAGCATACACGCTCACCCAATCCTTGCCCCCCTCCTGGAGAGCACACAGAACAATGGTGACATGTGACCAGTGGCGTCACTAGGGTTGGTGTCACCCGGTGCGGGTAACTCATGGTGTCACCCCCTCACGACTTATCACATGGACCTCCTCCACCCCGAGTCCGCCAGTGGACACAGTTGGCAAATAACTGGACCATACAGAATCCTTAGTAACGTTTGTAAATGTAGGTCCTATATTTACAAAATGTGCCTGTTAACAACAGTGTGATAATGACTCATTAATCAGGTTGTACAGTGGACTACCTGCTAGTCAACAGTTTATTGTAATATATAATATCATAGGTATGGTACTTTTTACTGGTGTGGTGTTCCCACTATCCAGCAACATGATATATCAGTGGTCGAAGTGGGGGGAAAAATTAGGGGAACTGTGGGCGGAGAATCAGAGGGCGGGAATAACCCAAGGATTGGATCAGTGGGCAGAGCCAGAGGCGTGGCCAGAATGCGCAAACATCCCAATTTTTTGTATTTGTTTGGTTTCACTGCCCAGTTTTATCAACCAATGGATACACATGATTATTTAAGGTTATAATGAGTTATTGACAGTAAAATGTGTTCACAAAGTGGGATATGCTTCTAATCACAGTATGTCCCCAAATACGATAAAATTGGAAGCACAAGCCATTTGTCTCCGAGCCATGGAGTTTCTGTCATCAGCACTTCTCCCTTTTTACAAAACAGCAGTTCAAACATGAATGGCTAAAAATCCTAGTTTGCAAATGTTTTCTAAATAATAATGGCTCTGCCATATTTGCCTCATAATGCAAGATCTGTAGCATGATCTGACCATTTAAACTAATAAATTGTTTGTAGCTCAAACGTATCAAAAGTTGATAAAAAATGTGACTTGTGTTGCTGCGGAGTAGATGACCGTTAATAGCTCACTGTTCTATGTTAGGATTTTAACTTATAAACTGCAAGTAACAAAAGGATCTCTCTGACAAAAGCAGTAGCCCACTGGCCTATTTACATTATGTGCACTTTGTGATCTGCATGGTACATGTTCTATGAAGCAGGTACATTAACCCTCTCAGCTACCTTTCCATGACTCAAATCTTCCATTAGGCAAAATTCCGATCTCTCTCTAGGAAGAACATTAATCACCAGAGTCATCATGACATTTTTATGGTTACCGAAAAATACTGGAGGCCAGGAAGGAGGCAGCAAGCGCTTTTAAAACCATAATATACTTGCAAAAATGATGCCTCCACCTAAAGTGAGCACCTGGTGCGGTCACACCGGTTGCACCGCCCTAGAGCTGGCCCTTCTCAAGGGTCCTGTGATCTCAGTGACAGGGTCATTGTTCTAGGGTGTACTGCTTCATAGGCCTGCCCGCAAGACTGGAGGTGAACTTCAGTATGAATAGTGGTGGACAAGCCTTGAAGGTTAACCTACACTTGTCATGCTAGGGTCCAGCTGCTGGTGCTACGACACCGGGGCTTTTAATGTCTTGCGAAGCCTTCTAAGGTCTAGCATGAGATAGTGCTCTCTCAGGAGAGTGGTCTGGCGGACTGGTTATTAAGGCTGAACCTGGTTCCCCAGTTCCAAATTCAGCAGCTCTGGCCATAGTGCCACATCCTCTCCCCCACTGAACACCATACTGCCCCACTGAGAAAAACTCAGACTGCCTTCAACTACAACCCAATTGTTGCCAGCTATAAACACCTGGATGCGGCTCAATTTAAATTACGCACTGGGCAAGAGCAATATGTGGCCTACAAAAAAAAGTGACAGCATCCTGGAAAAAGCAAACAATCATAGGGAATGCAAAGTTTTGCAAACCATGTGAAATGTAAGCAGGAACAACATGGTTACCTTAACGCTTTTACACTCACTGTTGAGAAATCAGTGAGTGCTTTTGCCTGAAAAGTTAAGGACATGACAACAGGGCCCTGAATGGACCCATTTCAATGGCCATTGCTTATATCCTTACAAAACGTAAGAAGTATGGTAAAAAAAGACAACATCCCTAGATACAGAGCAGCAGTACAAATTTTGTTTTTCAATCATCACATTGCAGTACCTCCAGGATTGGTGCACTAGTTCCAAGCCCAGGGAAAACAAAGCCAAGACAACAAAAATAGCGCTTCACTGGCAAACTCTGTAAAAGTGGCGCTAATGTGTTTGGGTGTGAATAAAATCAATCTGGCTAGTTTGCTACCACTCTGTCTTACTTTATTTAGTTATTTATATTTCATATTTTTAAACTTTTATTCCCGATGCTGCACTTTGGAATTAAATGTCAGAAAAATAGACATTGATTACCAGCAAAAGTGATTTTCTTTTTTGGATCCATTTCACAGGGAAGCAAATAAAAGAAAGGAGGGGAGACAGTGCGCACTGCGCACAGGCACCTCTTCCTCCTAAAAGGTTAGGTTGCTCTGCGCACACAGGCCCTGTTGGTGTCACCCCATGTGAGGGTGTCACCCGGTGCGGTCCGCACCCCCCGCGCCCCCATAGTGACGCCGCTGCATGTGACTCTTCTAATTGTGAGAATATGCAAACGTGTGCAAAGGAGGTTCAAAGCTGCTGGTTTAATGACAGGGTGAAATAAAAGAAAATTAAGTGATTACAACTGTATGTGTGTAGGCTGATAATGAGCTGAAGGATATGCTAAAAGTACATGTGTAAGGAGAGAGCGAAAAGAGGGTGTGGAAGAGAAAAGTTAAGGGGTGTAAAATATGCAGATGGAGTATTTCAGAAAGATGTGGGGGGAAGGGTGTGCGTGTCTCACACAGAGGCTGCAGACAAAAGTGATGTTGAGGTGAGAACAGGAGTGATTGCATAAGTCTGAAGACCACTAACCCTTCCACAGACCTCAATATTGTTTAATTTGCGCTCTCATATTTTCCAAATGTGAATATTTTCAGTTCACATTTTCCTCAACAATATTATTGTTGCTCATTTATCCGATTCAGATAGTAAGCATTGGAAAAGCTAATAGATATGGCTTGTATTTAGCGCCCATCCATTATTGTGTGATGTGTCTGCATGCAATAACAGAAAGCTCAGAGAGAGGCACTCAAATAATGGTCAGTTGGCATGCTGTGAGAAGCACAGGATTCTAATTTACATGTTGTAAGCCCCACCGTTAATTACATAGGCCATGCCTCTTGAAAGGGATTCATGGTAATGCTTCGTTGGCCACACCACTTTTAGAGCCACCCCCCCCCCCCACCCCATATCTTTCTCATCCTACCTAAAGCAATGTGTGTGACCTTTTGAAGAATCTTCTCTTCTCTCTGGGGGAAGCAACTCCTTGTACACTGATGCTGGCATTGGTACAATTTCCCCTAACTTCCCTCTCATGGCTCTGTAATGTCCCTCTACATTCAACAGGCTATTTAATTATCCGCTGCAGAAAGGCCCGTTGCTTACTTTCTTTTTTATCTGAGGTAAAGAGGAGATGGTAGCCAGATGATAAGCATAAATGTGTGTGACAACAGAGAAGCCAGGATATTGTACGCCTGGGTTCTTTTTCAAGAGAGGGAACCAGGGCTAATGTTAAAAAATATAAAACGCATGAAGTTTGCAAAACTCCTAAAAGTAGAACATCTACAAGTCCTCAATTCCTTTCGAAATCTGGGACTTGTAGATTTACTACTTTCAGGGGTTATCCACTGAAGATTGATCCAGTACATATTGGACAGGTTTCCTACCCTATTCATAACAGAGGAATGAGTGGGGAAATCATGGGCCAGGGGAGATTGGATATAAATGGAGCTAGCCAGTAAATCCAAAGTTAATTATGAATGGAGGGAAACATATCCTGCCAATCTTCCTTTCTCTTCCACAAAGAAGATCATTATTACAGGTGAACCCCAAAGTTTATTGGATGAGGTTATGGAATGCTGCCAACTTGACATTTCATTTTATAGACAGAATGAGAAGAAATACATCGAGTATAGGCATGTGAATGTCCACCAATATCTTTTGTGTATTTATATTGCTTTCAGTTATACATACTTCAACTCTGCTTGAAGATGTTTATAACATTTTTAGTAACATCTGATTAGACTTATCTAGGTGTTGCTAGTTCCAGTGGGTGTAAAGGTTAAATGATAGAAGCACGCATGGTTAAACCATGCTTGCCTCTACCAAGCAGCCCAAACCAAGAATGCGACTTAACCACACATTCCTGTACCACGAAATTTTGTGGTATAGACATGAATGGTGAAGGGGTATGTGTGGCTAAGGTCGACACTACCCTGCACCCCGTGCTGTCCAATAAACTAACCCAACTCCTTCGTGTTAGACCTGGCACCTTGGCGTGGGTCTCCCTTCCACTTTTTGTTGCTGTTGCCTCATGTGTTTTGCTGGTGTTAGCCGCTCAGGGCACTGTGCCACTGCCAATCAGTGCCACAGTGCAAGTGCTTCCATGATAAAATGTATCCATTGATGAATTCCATGATTGGCTCAGTTGGTTTACTGTCAGGTCCCAGTAAAGTGCACCAGGAGAGCCCAGGGCTTGTAAATACTGCTAGTGGGCCTGCAGCACCGGTTGTGCCACCCACAGACGCAGCCTTGTAAAAAGTGTCTAAGGTCTGCCATTGCAGAACCTGCGTGCAGTCTGGTACTGTCATGCTGACTGGGCAAGGGCACCCCCTTGCCAGTCCCTAAACCTTCCCTTAACTTCATATTAGTCACCCCTATGGTAGGCCCAAGGGCAGTGTGCATTGTAAGTGTAAGGTAGGACAAGCCCTGATGTGTGTGGCATGTCCTAATAGTGAATTACAGCCATTTTCGTTTTCACTATTGTAAGGCTACCTGTTCTCATAGGCCAGAATGGGCAGCTGGAATTATTACACTCTATAATCCTAGCAGACTCAGGGAACATGGTAGAAACTCGAGTTTGATATGCCTGAACTCAGAATAATAAAATACATCTTGTAGCAAAGTTTATTTTAATGTTCTGTGTTTCCAAATACCACTTTTAGAAAGTTGGTATTTGCTTGCTTAACCATTTCAGCCCGCCTCTGCTCTGATGTGTATCTGCTGTCTGGTTTGTGTGAGTGACAGGGCTGGGGGATTCCAGGAGACAGTCTGGGCAGCCAGGTGGTGAATAGAAAGATTACACCAGGATGGGTGGGAGGAGTACACCTGGACTCTGAATAGGGCTGTGCTCTGCCACCACAATGCTGGCTCCCCCTCCTGTGGAGCATCTGATGTCTCTGCCCTGCACACTGAAAAGACAACCCAGAGTCACAACAACAAAGTGCTCAGAAACCGGACTGAACTAGGCAAAGGCCCCCTGGCCGCAAAGAACAAAAGAAATGTAGTATAAATATAGGAGCCCTGCTCCTAAGAAATCAGATCCTGCTTGAACCACGAAGAACCTCTGCCCGACAAGAAGGACCTGGGAAAGCTGAAGGAGGAGTACTGTCCCTGACCTGGGGGATTGGCCTGCAGTGGGTGCCTTGCTGAGAAAGGAGAGGAAAAGACTGAAAGAGACTTTGTAGAACTTGTGCTTCAACCTAAATCTCCAAGGGCTTGTGGGTGAGCTTGCCCCCTGAACGGAGTCCCAGGAATATTGGACTCCTCCTGCCTCAAGAGCCGCTGGACATTGCCTTGAAACTTGCCCCGCCGCTGGAGCCGCGATCGAAGTGCGACCCAAAACCCTGTTCATTCTGCAGCAGTGTCCGTGGCCGCCCCGCACCGTGTGGCTCCGCTCTGCACAAGCCGTACCCACACTGTCCACTGCCGGGCCGCCCTCACCCCGCTGCACCCTACCCCCGTGAGCCGCACTGCTCGCCTCGCCGCCCCTGCCGCTGGCAGCTAAGGACCGGAGCGCTCCGCCGGGAGAGTCTGCCCCGTACGCCGAAGCGTACTGACTGTGCCGCTGGGTTCGAATTGGCATCCCCACTCCAAGCAAGACGTGCATCCCGCGCCGCACCCTGAAGCCGCTACAACACGGACCATCCGCTCCGCCTTGCAGCCCCGCCCAGACGCCCCAAACCGGGGTATCTAACCAAGCCGGGCCGCACCGGAGGAGAGCCAACGCACGCTCTTGGAGCACTTCACCTACAGCATCCAACGCGTCGACCCCTACGAACTGCAAAGGTACTGTGAGAGTCGCCTTGACTATGTGCGCACCGGACCCGCGTGTCCGCAATGTTAACGAACTCTTTTGGGATACGATCTTCCCCGAAACGAACCGCACAGTCAGCGCGAAGCGCACGATACACAAAGATTCGCATATCATTAACCAGAAACGCTCCTTCCTAAGATAGTATTGTGGCCTCCTGTTAAGAAACGTTATTTGAGTCTTGTACTAAGCCTTTTTATATAAAGACTACTTATTTTTATACAACCCTGGTGTGGTGTCCATGTGTGATGTTGTCATGGAGTTGCTGTGTGTATTTACAAATGCTTAACCCATAACGCTCTGAGATTAGCCTTGTCTGCTCGCGCCACGCAACCTAGAGGGTGAGCAGGTGTTATTTTAAGGAGTAAGTCCCTTGCCCTGATTGGAGTAGAGGGTCCCTGCTTGTCACAAGTAATTACCTGTGCCAACCAGAGACCCCTGATTTTAACATTGGAGGCAGCGGTGAGGATTTTCGAATTTGCATTTGTGATCTATACACAGTAATTGGTGAGCACCACGTAGTGAGTTCAGACCAATAACGCAGCCACATACTTGTGATTTTTGTTTTGCTGAGAAATCTCCATTTTTAAAGAAAAGTCATGCCTGGTTCACTCAATGGAGGAGAGGCAGCATCTATCATCCCTGACATTAAAGGAATAGAATGGGAAGAAGAGAGGCTGGAGAGCTACACCGTAGCCCAACTGAAGGGCTTCTGTCTCAAGTTTAGAGTTTCACAATCTGGATGCAAAAACAAGTCCCACTACCAAAAGGCGCTGAGGGCCTGGATGGAGTCAAGGGCACCTGAGAATGCGGTGGAAATTGAATTAGCAGAAAGCCTCCATGATTTTAGCAGAGTCCTGTCGCCAGAGGACTTGGCAGACAGGAACGAAACAAGGGCATATGAAATGGAGATGGCAAAACTTAATGGACAGCTGGCAATGGAAAGCAAAAGGCTGGCTATGGAAGAGAGAAAAAACCAAATGGAGCATGAGATGAAATTGTGGGAGTTGGAGCTGAAAGCTAAAAGTTTGGACAATCCTCCCTCTGGTGGCAGCGCAACGCCAGTGCAGGTAGAGTCAAGGGTGTACATACCTAAAGAGGTGGTAAAAGAGGTTTTTTTAAATGATGACATAGGGCAGTGGTTCAAAGCCTATGAGGTAGCCATGTCTTCCCACCGGGTCCGTGAGAGAGATTGGGGAGCAGGGTTGTGGGGGCGGTTCCTTAGCGAGGGGCAGGACACACTGCTAGATTTGCCTTCTGACGTTTATAACTCTTACCCCCACAAGGATGCTTTGATGGCCAGGTATGGGTTAACTCCTGAATTGTATAGACAGAAGTTCAGGGGTTGTGCAAAGATTCCTAATAGTACCTATGTGGAGTATGTAACTTTTTTCTGCAGAGCACTTTATGGTTGGGTGAAGGGTAGCAAAGGGAATGATTTTCAAGGTTTTTTTGATTTAATTCCATGGGAGCACTTTTCTAGTAATTGTTTTCCTGAGCAATGCCAGCACCTGGTAGATAGCAAGCAGACTAACCCTAGGAAGCTTGCTGAGGAGGCGGACCGCTGGGTCAGCACCAGGGTCCACAAGGGTCAAGTGGGAGACTCCGCCAAGGGTGGGCAGGGTCCCCAGCAGAGGAGTGGGGGGGACAAGGGTAACCAGAGGGAGTTTCAGAAGAGGCCCCAAAGTAATACCCAAAGGAACCAAGGGAAGGGTTGGGGCCCCAGAAACCCCCCGGGGCCCCAACAGGTACCCCTGTTCAAAGAGGGCCCCTCAAGTGTTACAAGTGTGGTGAGTTGGGTCATTTTGCCAATGATCCAAAGTGTCGCCAGTTTGGTAAACCTGCACCCCCGAGTGCAGCCCCCCGGCAGATGGCTAGTGTAGCCCTGGGTGAGGAATGGGTTGTCCAAGGGAGGGAAGGTCCCACAGAGATGTCCCTTGTCTCATTAGGAGAATATGATATGGTCCAGGGAAACCAACTGCCCAACAACACTAAGAAATTTGGGCAGTGGGTGACCATCAATGGCAAAAAGGTGGGGGCTCTTAGAGATACAGGAGCCAGTGTGACAGCTGTCAAGCATCACCTGGTGTCTCAAGAGCAGGTGGTCCCACATGCATTCTGCCGAGTCGTGAACGTCGATAACACTGAGACCCAGTGTCCCATGGCTCAGGTTCCCTTTGAGTGGGAGGGGATCTCTGGTACTCTTCAGGTAGCTGTGAGAACCGACATGCCTGTAGACTGTTTGTTGGGGAATGACTTGGAGAGCTCACCTTGGGAGAAGGTGGAGAAACGCAATCACCTGCGGATGGTGGGTCTGCCTGACTGGGCGTGCGTGACCACCCGGTCAATGGCAGCCAGTAGGGGTGCTCAAGAGGTCCTGGAGCCTGAGGGAGAGGCTCAGGAACCGGCCTTAGAGAGAAGGAACAGGAGGCGTGGGAAACCGGCCCCTGAAGTTCCCACGGCCCAGGAGGGAGCAGACCCTGAAGGGGATGCCCTGGAGCCTACCGGGGAACAAAGAGCTGAACTGGGGGACCTGCCTGAGCTGACCCATTGGCCGCAAGAAGGAGGCCCCGCCAAGGAGGAATTCTGCAGGGCGCAGATAGAATGTCCTTCTCTCATAGGTCTGCGGCAGCAGGCTGCAGACCAGGCCAACGGTGATCAGTCCGGAACACATTTCATTTATTGGGAGAATGACCTCCTGTATTCAGAGCCTAAGGTTGCTGAGCCTGGGTCAGCCCATGTGCTGGTTGTACCCCAGCGCTTCAGAGCCTTCCTACTGGGGCTGGCTCACGATGTGCCATTGGCAGGGCATTTGGGACAGGACAAGACCTATGAAAGGCTTGTCACCCACTTTTATTGGCCTCAAATGCACAGGAACTCAGATGCTCACTGTAGGACCTGCCAGACTTGCCAGGCAAGTGGAAAGAGTGGGAGGAAGCAGAAGGCTCCTCTCCAGCCATTCCCTGTGGTCAGTACCCCATTCCAGCGAGTGGGGATTGACATCGTGGGGCCACTGGACCCCAGGACAGCCATGGGCAATAGGTTCATCCTGGTCCTGGTGGACCATGCCACCCGGTACCCGGAAGTCATCCCTCTGAGGATAGTGACGGCCCCTGTGGTGGGACGTGCACTGATGGCAATTTTCTCCAGAGTGGGATTCCCTCTAGAGGTGGTGTCTGACCGGGGTACCAATTTCATATCCAAGTATATGAAATCCCTTTGGCAAGAGTGTGGTGTAACCTACAAATTCACCACAACTTACCACCCCCAAGGAAATGGGTTGGCTGAGATATTCAAACGTACCCTCAAGGGCATGATTATGGGTCTGGAAGAACCCATGAGGCATAAGTGGGACGTCCTCTTGCCATGCCTTCTCTTTGCTTACCGTGAGGCGCCACAGAAGTCTCTAGGGTTCAGCCCCTTTGAGCTCCTGTATGGCCACCCAGTAAGAGGACCTCTAAGTCTGGTCAAAGAAGGCTGCAAGCAATCTCCCAGGAAACCTCCCAGAATGTATATAGCTACATGCTGGCCTTCAGGAATCAGACTAGGCGTTTCAGGCAACTTGCTGAGGCAGATCTGGAAGCCAGCCGGAGATGAAGCGGTGGTACGACCAGAATGCCACTCTGGTACAGCTTCAGCCTGGACACAAGGTGTGGGTCTTGGCCCCAGTGGTGCCTATTGCACTCCCGGATAAGAGGACCGGCCCCTTTGAGGTGGTGGAGCGCAAGAGTCCTGTCATCTACTTGGTGGACTTGCAGTCGCCCAGGAACCCCTTGAGGGTCCTGCACGTCAACCGCCTGAAGCCCCACTTAGAGAGGTCTGAAGTGGGCATGCTCTTGGAAACAGATGATGGAAGTGAGGAGGAGACTGTCACGGTTCCATATCCTCAGGATCGGCTTGTTGCTGAGACTGGTCCACATCTAGATTGCCCCGAGCCAGAAAAGCCGAATGGCACTGGTCAGCGAGGAGATCAAGTGGGGGAAGGAAAGGAAGGGAACTGCTGGGAGGGAGACCTGAGAAAACAAAGAAAAGTAATCAAAACACTTCCCTTCCGTCACAAACTATAAGAGGTTCTTTCCCTTAATCTATCAGTGAACGTGCATGTGTAAATACATCCAATATACCTGTAAAGAAAACATAACGCAAAACATAATGCAAGGTTCCTACGGACTTCATTCAATCATAGGTCCTTGCGAGGAGTGGGTGTGCTGTAACAAGATACAGGAAATTATCATTATCAAGGTACAACCTTCATCTAGAAAACTAACAATGTGCCACCTGAAAGCGCATCTACACCATGATACACGTACCCTTCTAGAACTCCTAACCAGCATCACAGAGGACCGAAGGTAGACAGTCCGCACCTCTCACGAGAACCCCCTGTTAAGTGGATTCAAGAACACAGGACACCCATAACTCAGATAGACATCACACATATAGAAACAGCCATAACGAAACAGTCAGGAATGTTAACATCACTCTTCTAGTTTTTTCACTAGGAGAACATCCTGTGAGGGCTTGTATTTCTCCATTGTTTTAGCAGTACTTTTCTGGAAACACACGGTAGCAATGCCCCTTTAAAAGTAATCCGAAGTCTTGTTTATACAGGGAACGTGAAATGCCGCCGAAGGGGAGGGGATAAGCATGACTGCTAGCGAGTCTTGAGCCTTTTGGTAGAATAAGAATGCCTAAAGAAAATCCCTGCTCCCCCCCCCGTTTGTCATGGGCAACGGAACGGAGCACTGCACCGCCCAGGACGCACCCTGTTACCGGTGCAAGGCACCCCTACCTCACCGAACCTGGAGCAGGAAAACAGAAAAGTCACTCAGCGGGCAGAACCAGGCACCGGAACCACGAAGGATAGGGCCGCCTTTCTCCCACGTCACCGGACCAAGGGGCAACATGGCGTCTTTCCTCTCACTCTTCAGGTCATCACCACAGAATTTCCGACACGGACGGAAAAGGTCCGTTGTTGTTTTTGTACATTACGCGAGCACGCCACGCAGCGTGCTAGAGGATCATGGGGGTTGTAGTCTTTTCCGACACGTTCTTGGTGTCCGTGTCGCCGTACGCCGCCTTTGGTAGCGCTGTGGTCGGGAAGCAGACCTGACGTGCTCACGGGATCACAACAGAGACTGAGCCTCTTCCTGACCTCCTGGTAGCCACTGAGCAAGATGGGTCAGTGGATGGAGTTAACCTCTCTCCCACCCTGACCCCTGAGCAACAGAATGACTGTCGCCAGCTGCTGGGACAGTTTTCTGACCTGTTCTCTCTGATTCCTAGTGTCACAAATTGGTGCGTCCATGATGTAGATACAGGAGACAGCTTACCTGTGAGGCACAATGCTTACAGAGTAACTGACAGGGTCAGGGTCTGCATCAAAGAGGAGGTCTCAAAGATGCTTGCTCTTAGGGTGGTTGAGTCCTCCAGCAGTCCTTGGGCCAGCCCAGTGGTCTTGGTCCCGAAGGCTGCAGCGCCGGGAGCCACACCCAAACTCCGGTTCTGTGTGGACTACAGAGGACTCAGTTCAGTCACCAAGACTGACGCGCACCCCATCCCCAGAGCTGATGAGCTCATTGATCGGTTAGGGGCTGCCCGGTACCTCAGCACATTTGACTTGACGTCTGGGTACTGGCAGATCGCCTTGACTGATGGGGCCAAAGAGAGGTCAGCATTCTCCACACCAGATGGGCATTACCAATTACGGGTTATGCCATTTGGGATGAAGAATGCCCCTGCCACCTTTCAGAGGTTGGTCAACCAAGTGTTAGTTGGGCTGGATGAGTTCAGAGCCGCCTACCTGGATGACATCGCAGTGTTTAGCATCACATGGGAAGAACACCTGCACCACCTCTGAGAAGTGTTGATGGCACTGCGCAAGGCAGGCCTCACGATCAAGGCAAGCAAGTGTCAGATCGGGCAGGGTTCAGTGGTGTTCTTGGGACACCAAGTTGGGAGCGGCCAGGTGGCGCCCCTGCAGCCCAAGATTGAGACCATCCTGGCTTGGGAACCCCCCAAAACCCAGACAGAGGTGAGAGCCTTTTTAGGACTCACAGGGTACTACAGGAGGTTTGTCAAGGGTTATGGCAACATTGTTGCACCTTTGACAGAGCTGACTTCCAAGAAGCAGCCAAAGAAAGTGATCTGGACTGACACCTGTCAGAAAGGATTTGACACCCTGAAGACTGCCATGTGTACGACGCCCGTGCTCCTGGCACCCGACTTCTCCAAAGAGTTCCTTGTACCTTCAGACGCTTCAGAGCATGGTGTAGGGGCGGTTCTTTCACAAGTGACTGAGGAGGGCTTTGACCAACCTGTAGCCTTCATCAGTAGGAGGATACTTCCCCGGGAACAAAGGTGGAGTGCAATTGAGCGGGAAGCATTTGCTGTGGTCTGGGCACTGAAGAAGCTAAGGCGCTACCTGTTTGGGACTCACTTCCGGGTTCAGACAGACCACAGGCCCCTCAGATGGTTGATGCAAATGAGGGGTGAGAATCCAAAGCTGTTAAGGTGGTCCATTTCCCTACAGGGTATGGACTTCACGGTGGAACATCGCCCTGGCACAGATCACGCCAATGCTGACGGTCTGTCCAGATTTTTCCACCTTAGTGATGAGAACTCCCTGGGGTAGGGTAGTTCTCCCCACATTTCAGCTGGAGGGGACACGTGTTAGACCTGGCACCTTGGCGTGGGTCTCCCGTCCACTTTTTGTTGCTGTTGCCTCATGTGTTTTGCTGGTGTTAGCCGCTCAGGACACTGTGCCACTGCCAATCAGTGCCACAGTGCAAGTGCTCCCTTGATAAAATGTATCCATTGATTGAATTCCATGATTAGCTCAGTTGGTTTACTGTCAGGTCCCAGTAAAGTGCACCAGGAGTGCCCCGGGCTTGTAAATCCAAATACTGCTAGTGGGCCTGCAGCACCGGTTGTGCCACCCACAGACGCAGCCTTGTAAAATGTGTCTAAGGTCACCCCCTTGCCAGTCCCTAAACCTCCCCTTAACTTCATATTAGTCACCCCTATGGTAGGGCCAAGGGCAGGGTGCATTGTAAGTGTAAGGTAGGACAAGCCCTGATGTGTGTGGCATGTCCTAATAGTGAATTACAGCCATTTTCGTTTTCACTATTGTAAGGCTACCTGTTCTCATAGGCCAGAATGGGCTGCTGGAATTATTACACTCTATAATCCTAGCAGACTCAAGGAACATGGTAGAAACTCGAGTTTGACATGCCTGAACTCAGAATAATAAAATACATCTTGTAGCAAAGTTTATTTTAATTTTCTGTGTTTGTAAATACCACTTTTAGAAAGTTGGTATTTGCTTGCTTAACCATTTCAGCCTGCCTCTGCTCTGATGTGTATCTGCTGTCTGGTTTGTGTGAGTGACAGGGCTGGGGGATTCCAGGAGACAGTCTGGGCAGCCAGGTGGTGAATAGAAAGATGACACCAGGATGGGTGGGAGGAGTACACCTGGACGCTGAATAGGGCTGTGCTCTGCCACCACAATGCTGGCTCCCCCCCCTGTGGAGCATCTGATGTCTCTGCCCTGCACACTGAAAAGACAACCCAGAGTCACCACAACAAAGTGCTCAGAAACCGGACTGAACTAGGCAAAGGCCCCCTGGCCGCAAAGAACAAAAGAAATGTAGTATAAATATAGGAGCCCTGCTCCTAAGAAATCAGATCCTGCTTGAACCACGAAGAACCTCTGCCCGACTAGAAGGACCTGGGAAAGCTGAAGAAGGAGTACTGTCCCTGACCTGGGGGATTGGCCTGCAGTAGGTGCCTTGCTGAGAAAGGAGAGGAAAAGACTGAAAGAGACTTTGTATAACTTGTGCTTCAACCTAAATCTCCAAGGGCTTGTGGGTGAGCTTGCCCCCTGAACGGAGTCCCAGGAATATTGGACTCCTCCTGCCTCAAGAGCTGCTGGACATTGCCTTGAAACTTGCCCCGCCGCTGGAGCCGCGATCGAAGTGCGACCCGAAACCCTGTTCGTTCTGCAGCCGTGTCCGTGGCCGCCCTGCACCGTGTGGCTCCGCTCTTCACGAGCCGTACCTGCACTGTCCACTGCCGGGCCGCCCTCACCCCGCTGCACCCTCCCTCCGTGAGCCACACTGCTCGCCTCGCCACCCCTGCCGCTGGCAGCTAAGGACCGGAGCACCCCGCCGGGAGAGTTTGCCCCGTACGCCGAAGCGTACCGACTGCCCCGTACTGCGCCGCTGGGTTTGAATTGGCATCCCCGCTCCAAGGGAACACGCGCATCCCGCGCCGCACCGTGAAGCCGCTACAACCTGGACCGTCCGCTCCGCCCTGCAGCCCCGCCCAGATGCCCCGAACCGGGGAATCTAACCAAGCCGGGCCGCACCGGAGGAGAGCCAACGCACGCTCCTGGAGCCCTTCACCTGCAGCATCATCCGCGTCGACCCCTACGAACTGCAAAGGTACTGTGAGAGTCGCCTTGACTATGTGCGCATCGGACCTGCGTGTCCGCAACGTTAACTAACTCTTTTGGGATACGATCTTGCCCGAAACGAACCGCACAGTCAGCTCGAAGCGCACGATACACATAGATACGCATATCATTAACCAGAAACGCTCCTTCCTAAGATAGTATTGTGGGGATGTATGTCGTTACAACGCACACTTTTACAACGCATGCACTTACAACGCATTTTTTACAACGCAACATCCACTACAACGCATTCCATTACATAGCATGACACTACAACGCATGTTTAAAAACTACCTTTACAACGCATTCCATTACATCGCATACTACCTTTACAACGCATACCATTACAAAGCATAGTATAGGGGTAAAAATTACTATTCTAACTCCAGGGGGTGCAACAGTAGGGTAAGTGTTGGATTGCGTTGTAATGGTATGCGTTGTAAAGGTAGTATGTGATGTAATGGAATGCGTTGTAAAGGTAGTTTTTAAACATGCGTTGTAGTGTCATGCTATGTAATGGAATGCGTTGTAGTGGATGTTGTGTTGTAAAAATTTCGTTGTAAGTGTAGTGCGTTGTAACAGTTGTGTTGTAAAGGTTGTTCACCGTATTGTGGCCTCCTGTTAAGAAACGTTATTTGGATCTTGTACTAAGCCTTTTTATATAAAGAATACTTATTTTTATACAACCCTGGTGTGGTGTCCATGTGTGATGTTGTCACGGAGTTGCTGTGTGTATTTACAAATGCTTAACCAATAACGCTCTGAGATTAGCCTTGTCTGCTCGCGCCACGCAACCTAGAGGGTGAGCAGGGGTTATTTTAAGGAGTAAGTCCCTTGCCCTGACTGGAGTAGAGGGTCCCTGCTTGTCACAAGTAATTACCTGTGCCAACCAGAGACCCCCGATTCTAACACTTCCACTGCCCCTAAACTTACCTGACCCCCATCCCTAAAAACTATCCCATTTACCAATTCCCCTCCTACTGCCCTAGGGCCTATAACCCTGCCCCTTTACGTACACTACTCCAAACCCTGCTGTTTCTTAAACTACCACAACCACTTCCACTGCCCTAAAACCTACCCCGACTCCCCACCCTCCCTAAAAACTAACCCAACTACCCATACCCCTCCCACTGCCCTAAGGCCTAAAGCCCTGCCCCGTAAGTTACACTATCCCGCCCCCCTGCACTGTTCCTTAATCTACCGCAACCCCCTCCACTGCCCCAAAACCTATCCTGACCCCCTCTCAGTACTAAAAACTACCTAACTCCCTCCCAGCCCTAAAACCTACCCCCAGGTCCCCTTATATCACTGTGGCATCTTCCTGCTTCCGTCTTCCAGCAGCTAGACCACGATCTGCCTTAACCACGCCTATGCATGGTTATGGCATATGCATGGTTAAGGCATATGTGGTCAAGCTTGTGTAGTCGGAACACGTGTGGTTCAGACCGCAGTGTTACGACTATTTCCCAGGTGAAAGCAATAAGCTAGAATGTGGCCTGGAGTGATCGCCAGAGGCTGACATTAATTCAATAATTACTTCCATCATGTTGTTGCAATAGTCACCCTAAGTGTGACAGGTATGCCCAAACATAGCTCTCATGCTCACTGTGCCACAGGACTTGAGCTATACCTTTCAGAAAAAACCTGAAGAGGTCTAAATTGGTCTGTCTGGAGGGATGGACGTCATGTAGAGCTTTCCAGGTGTTGCAACTGCAACCCTGGTTTCCCTCTTGCTCATTGGGTAACGAAACCTGAAGTTTGGTTGCCATAAATAATACAGCAGTTAAACTCTGAACAATGCAATGAAGCAAAATGTTTCCACCATTGCTGACCTGGGGGCTGTGGCCTAAGATGAATTTGCATTGTGTTGTGAAGGTGGTGTGTTCAAACAGAAAATAACAATTGCAAAAGTGTCCAGCAACCGAGAAAGAAAGGGAAGAGTTCACAACCACGAGAGATGTGAAAAGAAGAGTGCAGAGAGGAGAAGACATATGAGACAATACATGGAGAGACAGAAATAGAGGGGAAGACAGGTCTGACAAAGACAAAGACATATTCGTGGCGGCCCCTGGCAGGGATTTGGCGCATGAACGACTGAGGCGTGCTAAATCCAATGTGATGCACGCTGAATGGTTGTTCTTATACTCTTTTCCTTTCTAACCAAGTCTCGTTTTTGTGTGGGGTCGGCCTTGTTTCGGGCTCTTCTGGTAGGTCTTGTGCTTCTTTAGAACTTTTTTTCCAGGAGAATCAAGCTTGTTTTAATAGTCCAGATCTGGCACCTCCGGAGGTTCGCATGCGCGCGCATGCGCAGTGCCCGCGAGTCCTGCAGCGAAGGGGTTACAGAAGCACCATGCATCACTGGCGGCAGGAGGGGTGGCAGCACCCGTGCCCGGCGTGCAGCGAGCAGCACCGAGACCGCCCGAGGCCATGCACCGGCGCGCCTAGAGACCCTGGGCAAGAAAGGCCGCCTTGCAGAGGCTAGCATGCCAGTGTGCAACCTTTGGTGCCAGCTGCGAGCTGAGCAGCCCGAGGGTCAGGGCATGAGGAGGGGGAGTGAGGAGGTCAGCGTGTGCCACTGCAGAGTGAACCCGAGGGAAGGTGAGCCATTGGACGAGGGTGTGGGGAGCCCTGGGGAGGAGGGCAGATCAGGCGTAGGAATGTATCCCAGCCCATGGGGGTGAGGAGCCGGGGGCTTGGGGAAGGTTGGGTGAGGATGTTATTGTAGATGGTGTATGCTTTGGGTCTGGGTGGAGGTAAGCCATGTGAGGTGGCGAGCTGGAGGTATTCTGGTGGTCATGGGAAGGGAGGGCATGATGAATCGTGAGAGAGAGCCTCTCCCTCACGATTCATCTCTGAGAGGGCGCGGGTCGGAGAGGTGGTCACCGTGCGCCAGGGGTAGGGAGTGGTACAGATCGGCGCTGTATGTTGAGGGAAGAGTGAGTCAGGAGTGCAGGGGCGGTGTTTACTTATGGCTGAGGGGAGGCATGGTGATTTTTGGAGGTGTAACTTGGGAGGCACGGTCGTATTGGGGGGAAGAGGAGAGCAGGGTACGAGGTGTTAGACGTAATGTTAAGGATTCATTAAAATGATTACAATTACTTATCAACAATCATGAAAACAGAGTATGAAGCTGATACTTGTGATCTAATGAGCGGATCTGCCTGCACAAATCCTTTAAAACATCGAGTGTTCGAATGTACTTGCCATTTGGTTATGTCTGTTTATATGGTGTTGAGGCAGACATGAAATGCAAGCACCTATGGATGGACGCCTGGAATAGAATGGCAGTGCCTACCCATGTTAACTCAATCTAATGACCTTTTGCAGAGACCTTGGTAGGAGACTGGCTTCTTGATCATTTCTTTAATTACATTCCAGTGCTTGTCATGTGACTAGCAGAGAAAACTAGTTTAACTAGTCCTCAGTTTGCAATTGGTGAAGCAGCCTTCTCTGTCCATACTAGTGGCATAGTTACCATTGGTTCAGCAAGTACAGTGGTACTGAGACCCAAAACCCTCAGGGGCCCATTGAACCCTGATAATTTCTATATTTTACTTCCTGAGCAGCAGCCAAAGATGCCATTTTACTTGCTTATGCCACGGCCCATGGGGTCGTTGGTACGCTGTGCTAGTGATTCGTACGTCTGCTTGAAAGTTGTCTCCTGACTGGATGTTCCTTGCACATTAATTTTGCTTCAGTGATCCTCTAGTGCCTTTTCATAGCCTTAGGACTCACTGTAATTAATCCTTGTTTAATAGGTGCTCTGAAAGCGAGCAGAACTGGTTGCTGGAATATGGCACTATACAAGAAACCTTAATTAAATATATTGTATTTTGTCTTTTGACAATGTGGTAAAGTGGACGAGTCTTTGGTTACCTGTAGGCTGTCTTCAGGATCAGTTAGTGACATACTGAGACAGGTCTCTGTGTGCCATGATTTCAAGGTAGCTTACTCCCTTCCTACTAAGGTCACTTCCCAAATAGATCATGAACTATTCTCCAGGCTCTACTGCTCTCAGTGGACTGAGAAAACAGACCTTGTATGCCAAGTCACATGATCTACCCTATAGTTTTATAACACTCTTCAAATAAACCTTCCATATGTGGCTAGTCCTCATAATGTGTCATACATGTAGTGGGAAGGGTAATTACTATCAATCAGTCAGGGTTTGTAAAGCTCAGCTGCTTCACACATAAGGGTCTCGAGGCGGTGTGGGATTCATGCTGCTGGATCATGCTGCTTGTTGGTTGAACAGCGAGGTCTTGTGGTCTTTCCTGAACTGCTGGAGCGATGGTGAGGCTCTGAGGTGCAGGGGGAGGGTTTTCAGGTCTTCACTGCCAGGTGGGAGAAGTAGCGGCCTCCACTGTTTTATCAGCGGCTGCATTGGGGGGCTGCTAGGGAGATGGTTCTGGAACATATTTTCCTGGTAGGTTGGTGGAAATTCACTCGTTCATTAAGGTATGCTGGTCCTTCATTGTGTAGTCCAGGGAAGACATGGCTTGGCAGTTCGGGCTGGACTGTTCCCATGAGGCACAGGGTCAAGCCTGATTTGCATATGGCCATGTCTGAACTGGGGTGGTGTGGTGAGCAAAAACGATGGATTTAGGCCCAGATCTCTGTACTGGGGTGAATGTATGACATTGTTCTGCATTCTGTCCATCAACTGTTGTTTTTGCAAGAAAATAAAAATCTTTCAGCAGCCGCCACTGCTGATTGTCTTCTTTTTTTCCCTACCCACTGCTAGCCTTGCCCACTGCATTGCAAGCAAAATGAAGAGAATTTGAGTACACAAATCAGAACGCTTTGCTGTGAGGATAAACCTGCTGTGCTTACCTGACGTCCTCTTTGGCCTCCTGGGGTTGCCACATCCCTTTTGCAGCAGATTGCTTCTCCCTCCCGCCGTCGCACCGGCGTAACTGGCGACCGCTGTGTGGAGGGAGCAGTAAACCACACTTCCCAGGCTCCCCCGCTGCAGCCCACCGGAAGCAGACACACTGCATTTCGCGCCCGGAGGCGCTTTAAAAATAACTCCACCCCCCGCGTCGCGGGACCGCGCGCGAGCAGCGCCGGGCTAAGCCCGGGCAAAGGGCGGGCCGTCTGTGGCCGTCCGAGGCCACAGGAGGCTGGGCCGGGCCCTGTCCCTTGCTTCTGCGCTAGGAGCCGTTTGCGTGGAAGTGCCCCTGGCCTCATATATTGGACTCCGAGACTCTTGTAACCTGCCCTGCTATCCAGGTCTGTTATTTTATTTTTTCTTTATTTTTTTCTTTCATAGTGATATGCATGTTATTCGTTGTTTTAAAATTGTCTCCACCAACAGTCGTCAATTGTGGGTCTGAGGTGTCCATAAAGTGGTATTAGTGTGAATATTGTTCTCACTAGGCATATTACCCCCTAATTATAAAAAAAAAGTGGGGTAGTGTTAAAAAATAGAAAATAAATAAATAAATAAATAAATAAATTTCCGATCATGGTCAAGTCAAAGAACCATCAATCCAGGGTGGAGGGAGGGGTAAAGGGTACCCTTGACGCCTTTATCATACGAGCTGAGTCACTGCTAGCCCATGAGATCCAGTTGACTGAGCAGCGGCTCTCACTGGATTCTCTAATAGCTAAGAAACGGTCCTCCTTGGGCAATATAGCTTTTTGCCCTACGCCTGGTGGTAGAGCCCCTCTAACTCAAGCTAAACAAGTCCATTCAACTCAGCCTGATTCCACCGACATATTAACAGTGGCAGAGTGTAGTTCACAGGGGGACCCAGACACACTAGGCCCAATTGTAACAGACCTCACCACTAAAGACATTTCGAAGCAAATGTCCGGCACTAGTGACACTCAGCTGGTTACTGTAAATAACACACTGGGAGGAGAAGACTTAAGGGGGGCGCCCAGCGCTCAACGATCAACGCCTAATATAGACCTCACTCAGACCCCCATCAGTGAAGTTGTTACACGCTCCAAAAGATCCCAATTATTGACAGGGCCCCTGGATAGAGGTGGGACGCTTTTAGTAACTCGTCCCAGTAAGCCCAGCCGTAGAGGGCCATCAAAGCCTAGTAAAGGAGTAAATACGAACCCTGAGAGCAGAGTATGCCCATCCTGTCAAATTACAAATGGGGCGGTGGGGCTGCACGAAATTACTACAGCATTTGGGGAAAAAATGGAACAGCTTTTACTCCAACATTTAGGTCCAGTAATGACAGCAATTTCTAATTTGGTTGGGAAATTAAGTAGGCTGGTAGACCCGGTTAGTGGACAGCCATCCGGGACTAATTCACAGAGGAGGGAGGAGGAGCCAGTAGTGGCTGATCGTGGGAATAAGGCCGCCACTAATACTGACCCCGGGCACAGAGACCACAGGGAAATACACGGGGACCAAGCAAATACAAGTAATGGGATCCCGTGCTGTAAGGCCCAGGGCAACACGCGGATTCTTCCTGACCCTAAGGACGTTTGTCGGGGACAAAAAGAGCCCGACAATGCTCACAAGAATAATAGTAATGTCTGTGCCCAGAGTACTCCAGGTCTTCAGACATTGGATTTACCCCCCGCATCTAGCCCCTATTCGATTGTGCTAGTAGGCGTGCCTGGTCTCAATAAAGATAGTGAAGAAATGACCAGCACACTGATCAATAAAGCCTCGCACTCGCTACATAATAACACATCTGTCAGGAGATTGCAGCATAGGCATATTCTTATGGCCAGGAGGGTGGCTTGGATTGGAAAAAGTGAGAAAAAATTTGCAGGCGACTGTGTCATTGTTAACTTCAGGCACCCCGAGTTAGTAAGAGATCTGCTTGATAATCGCCATGAGGAGGGAGGAAATGGGTCCTGTATCCGGATGCTACCCCTGCATTTCTTTTACAGGAATAGTGCCCCAGAATTTGGGCAGAGATGGCAGGGGCCTGGGGTCGTCAAGAAAAGGAGGGAGGATGTCCTCAGCAATGAAACAAACAGATTTGCCCCTCTCTATAGTACCTCTGCCCTGGACGAACAAGACTGACTGATGAAAACAGGGAGTGGGGAGACTGAGACAGAACGAGACACCCACCGCATTATTGGAGATATTCACCCACTAGGCGTACATGATCTGGAACTAGGGGCACTTGACCTGGATTTAGCGGCCGGTATCATATCAGGGCCGGAGAGGGAAGTAGAAACCATGCCACCACTAGTAAATTGCCCAAATACGTGCCCTCCCCCCAAAAAGCTGCCAGGAGCGATTAGGGGCCTAGACTCAAACTATAAAGAACTGAGGCTGATTTCCTGGAACATTGCAGGGCTTGTAGCCAAGATTCAAAATTTAGACTGGCTAGATTTCATCAAAAAACACCATGTCATTTGTCTCCAGGAAACATGGGAAACAAGCAGTGACGCGTTATTTCTCGAAGGATACAAATTGTTCTTTGTCCCGGCCCGGAAATCACCTATGGGCCGCTCCAAGGGCGGACTAATTATGTACGTGGCACTGGCATTGCAAGGAAGGTGGGTAGACCTGGGGTGGGATTCATGCTGTCTCCAGGGCGTAAGATACATAACAAAGGGCTTAAAGCTCATTTTTATAAATTTTTATAATGCGGGACAATCTCTGTCGAATTTGGCTGAGCTGGAGGAGAGGCTGGTCAGCCTACAAGACACAAGGGATGCAGGCACCCAGTTAATCCTTATGGGGGACTTTAATTGTCATCAGTGCCCCTACCTGAAATGGGAAGGTGGTACTTGGGACGCCTGTCCTTCTATTAAGGGTTGGCATCCGGAGCATTCTAGAGAGGGTCTGGCGCTGAGTACAATTCTGAGCAAGTTTGCTTTAACCCACACGATGGATAGGATTGGGTGTGGGATGCCTAACACTATAACTCCTTCCTTGAAGGGAAGGGGCAACAACTCAATTATTGATTACATCTTCGTATCCAATGTCTTAGAAAGTAGGGTAGGCGACTTTAAGATAGTGCCCAGTGTGTTCAGTGACCACAACCCCCTGGCACTGTCACTGGTGGACACGATCTGTACCAAAGTGGTCAAAAAGACCACTGTGGGCGAATATAAGGCAAAGGATCAGGGGAGGAGAATTAAATGGAGCAGCATTGATGGAGAGGAACTCCATAGAGTTCTCCTCGCCAACGCTGATAACCACACTTGGAGGTGTTTAGATCTAAATGTAGAGGGGACGGATTTGATTGCAGGATTCGAGGGCACTGCTCAGCACATAGATAGCCTTTTAAGGAGTAAACCAAAGACTCAGGCAGATTTCTGCCCCAGATGGTTCGACAAGAACTGTTCAAGGGCTCATAGGGACCTGAAGACGGCACTAACAACAGTCCCAAAGGACAGAGGAAAGATTGCTGCCTGTAGGATTCGCTACAAAAAAGCGACCAAGTTGCGGAAAACCTCCTTACAACTCGAGGCTTGGGACTCTCTAAGAGAGGCTGCAGAGCTTAGAGACATGAGCAGTTTCTGGAGGGTAATAAATGCCCCGTGTTTCCAACCCCCAAATAAACCCCAAGTGGCGTCTCACATTCTGCCAGAGGCGTGGGTGGCGCACTTCACCAGTCTGTACAATCGTGGGAAATTTGAGGAGCAGTCAACCCCAATTTTAGGACTCTCTATCAGCGATTGGACACCCATCATGGTAGCTGAGGTCAAATTGGGTATCGATGGTCTGGTAATGAGAAAGGCGCCAGGGCCCGACGGGATACCTCCCGATTTATTTAAAAGCCAGGTAGACCTCTGGGCCCCTATACTAACTAGGGTGTTCAACACAGCCTTCGAAGTAGGTATGCCCAGATCCTGGTCCACAGCCGTCATTGTGCCTATATTTAAGAAGGGCAACAAAAATGAACCACAATGTTATCGCCCAATATCCCTTATAGATGTTACGGCAAAAGTCTTGGGGAGAGTCATTTTAAATCGCTTAATGGTCTGGGCCGATGAAAACAACATCTTCACGGATGTTCAGTATGGTTTCCGAAATGGGCGTTCCACAATTGACCAATGCCTTAACCTTTATCACCTGGTGGCAAAGTATACTATGGCCAGGGAAGGCACAGTCTATTTGGCATTTATGGACCTCTCAGCAACATTTGACTGTGTGAACAGAAGAAAGCTGTGGGAAATTTTGGGAACCATGGGCGTGGACACAGGACTGATCCACGTTTTACGAATGCTTCATCAAAACACCACGGCATGGGTTAGATTTACTGACGAGGGAGACGTCACAGAGGACTTCCAGTGTCGTGGTGGGGTAAGCCAAGGATGCATCCTTGTGCCCTTCCTGTTCTCGCTTTATATCAATGGGCTCGACAAGGCGCTTGGAGCCTTGGAGGCAGACTGTCCCTGCATTGGGAGGAGAAGTATACCTGTCCTCCTATATGCAGACGACGCGGTCCTCTTGGCGCGTACGGGAAGGAGATTGCAGGCCCTCATTAGCGGATTTGTCAGTTTCATGGCAGATCTTGATCTAGTACCTAACCTCTCAAAGTCGTACATCATGGAAGCGGGTAAAACCCCATCCAAGAATTGTGTCTTTACTATAGGAACACATAAACTTGAGAAGGTTAAATTCTTTAACTACCTGGGGATCCTATTTGATAAAGACCTCAATTTTAAATCCCTCATAAGACATAAATGTAGCCAACACCCTAGTGCGGTGGGGTCAATTATGAATTATGCACGCAGACTTGGCCGCTGGTCACCTAATGAAATAGTGCATCTATATGGCTCTGTCTGTTGCGCCAAAACCCTGTATGGAAGTGAGGTGTGGGGCTTCACAGACGGGGAAAAAATTCAATTGGAGGAAAACAAGTTTTTAAGGAGACTCCTGCAAGTGCCTCAAAGTACACCTTCTTTTATAGTCCATGAGGAGCTGGGTATCTCCTACCTTAGCGAGAGGGCTTGCCTCAAACCGATTATTTGTTGGGTTAAAATATGGACAAATCCAGAGGCAAGTCTAAGTAGACATATCTTGGAGGACTGTATGAGGGGGGACAAGGGGCTGCAAATACCCTGGCTCAAATTTGTAAGGGACACACTAAATAGATTGGGTCATGCCAACTTTTTCAATGATCCCTCTACATTAGCCAAGAGAGACAAGGGCGCCATAAAGGCAGACTTCCTACGGTATTCAGCCGGGGTTAGAGAGGAAAGGGAAGGGCAGAAAAGCACTGTAAGACAATACCAGCTCACAAAATCTTGTCTGGGCATGGAATTTTACCTGTCCAATATACACAATGGACAGGATAGATTCCTGATGACTAGATTCAGGCTAAATCTTTTGCACCACATTCTGTCAGTCCTAGCTGGTTTTGCAAGCGATGCAAGCACAAAAGGGTGTTGCGGCTGCGATCTAAGATCTCCGCAAGATACCCTTCATTTCGTCCTAATCTGCCCCTTTTCTGCATACCCAAGGTCCCGGTTCCTAAAAACTATTTTAAGACGCTCCAAAATCAGACAGGCTAAAGTGGCTCTTTTATTTCTTAAACTCTCCGCCGACCCCTTTGTTTTATTTAGCACTGTACACTTCCTGCGATTGGCTGTTAAACTAAGAAACACTAGAGGAGAAGACTAACTATGAGGGTCGCTCCCAAGTTTATAGGATTAAAAAGTTTGTACCCAGATTCAGTCTATACTAATTACTGTGAGAAAGTTGTACATAATGGATTATAGTATTTGATTGTCCCGTTTTTAATTACTATGTATATCGGGGTTTTATCATTACTGATTTTACGTGTATTGTGTATAATGATTTAAGTTTTTAACAAAAATAAGACTGTTTTATGATGTGTATCTTTTATGGATATTTTTTTAATACCCGAATAAAGACTATTTGATTGAGTACACAAATCTGGTTATTTGAAACGAAAGAGAAAGGTGGCTCAGCAGGCTTTCGTAGTGTCACAGGAAGGAGCAATCCTGAACTTTATCACCCAAGGGAAACCTAAAGATGGAGAATCCTCTGGCCAGAGTACTGCTGATGCACTAGGTAAAACAGGCGCTGACGACCATAAAGAAGAACAAAAAAATGATGATATCCATGAGCAGAATGATACTCATGAGCAGACCAATGAAAATGAACAAGGTGACTCTGAAATTGATACAAACATGCAGCAATTACCAACTCAGGATGAAGATTATTACAAAAGACCCTCAGACAGAGAAACTGAAACATCATTCATCGGTCCATCAACATCTGGCATTCTGAAGGAGGTTCAGAGTTTACAGACGGATGATGCTGGTATTGAAAAGGAAGCCAAAGAGCAAGACCATGTTACAGACCCGTGTTCTGAATATGATTTATGTGATTGGAGGGATCCTACTTTGTGGCCGAACTCTCTTACGGACGCGCAACGTGTTTTTCTTGTTGAAAGGGGTCCCTCCAGAGACTCAGATTCTAAAATAAAGTATCCAAGTGATGAGCACTCAAAAAGTAAACGTTGTTTTTCTGTTGCCATGTTACTGGTCATCTAACGCCTTTTCTGGACGTTTTATTAAAACACCTTCTTGAGCTCCGCCCCGCCCGGACCCCCTCTTCCGGGACCCCCTACCTGCGCTCCCTGCACAGGGCCACCATGAGCCTAGAGCTGCCCCTGTCGTTAGTTTTGGCTCCGCACTTTAGAGTTTTTGAATAATTGGGGGAGGGGGGGGTTAAGAAAAATAAGGAAATGGTAGAGGTCATTCAAATGTAACGTAATAAAAGACCGATAACCTGGGAGAACAGATGAAGAAACGAATCACCCTTCACCCGTATTTACACCGCAAAATTGACACACAACCAGCCTCACCGTGACCTTTTATATGGAACCCGCGTGTGCCTTGTTTTGAAGAGCGCCGTGCTCGAGTGGGCCTGCTATCTACCCACACTGCACTGCACCCAATCCCCTCGCGCCATCGCTCAGGCATGGTGATGACGTGCCACAGTTCCCCGCTCTGGATCTCGCTGCTCGCTTGCTCCCAGGGAGCTTTCCAACGCAAGTAGTTGAAGAAGAGTGGGAACTGGGAAGATGGGTGTGAGGGAGGAGGGAAACGTATTAGCTCCTCTCAAAAGGTTAAGCTAATGGCAGCCCCTGCAAAATCAATGCGCAAAGGCGGAGACCAGTGTTTGCCTTCGATAATTACACAAGGAAGCGACAGGGGCAATGTTGGGGTTGGGGGGAATGGGGCAGTCTCCGGCACAAAAAAGTACTCTGACAGAGGACATGGAAACAGAAAAAGATGTGAGTGTGATGGGGCTGGAGCGAAAGGATAAGGAGCTAAAATGGTGACAATGGTTATTAGATTGCGATGGTGGAACTAAATTCTGGCAGTCATCATTTACGTACACCAGCAGGATCTTTTACCAAGGCCGGCTCTGCCTCAAGGTAATAAATCGTAGACAGCCATCTTGAGCCAACACCACAGGCAGGCAGCAGATTTTTACCAAAAGCCTAAAAAATGTACAGCTGCTATGTGAGGGGGGCGCTATAATGGCAACATTTAATTTTGCTTGGGGCAGTGAAAATCTTTACACCAGTGATTTTGCCACTCTGTGCCCTCTTCAAGCATCCTGAATGCTCATGAATGATGGAAAGTTCCTCACAGACTAACAATGGGCATCCTATAAATGTGACGTGGTGCTGGAGAACATGGTCCTCAATCAGGTTCTGTGGTGCCCCTGCAAACTCCTTTGCTGTCCTGGTCTCAGGATACTGAAGTCACAGTCAGGAAGGCAGAGTAAATGGAATTATAACAGTTCTGTTTAATGTTTGTATTGTTCCCTCTTTGCTGTCCCCTGCAGCTAGAATCGCTCTTCAGAATCCTGAGATCCGTGACTGCTCTTTTGGGAAATCATTTACAATGGATCACTGGTTCCACTGCTCCAGAGCTTTGAAAAAGGCAGGGACGTTCCTCATATTGTTTAACACTGATCCTGCACATTAAGGAGAACGTCACGTCAAAGCCCAGGAAGCAATCAAGAGACCTTAGCTCCTATCCAACTTTATTTTTCACCTGAAGGAAGCAAATTATTCCATCCTGTTACATCCTTCACTTTCAGCATTCTAAATACCAGCTCAGATACATAGGGAGTGGGTGACACACATGCGGACATACTGAAAAATGTCCTTGCTAATAACAAACTCCAGCGAGTCTGTGCAGGACTGATCCATGTGAAAGGGGGAACTCTGGACCTCATCATATCCTTAGAAGGATCACTGGACATAGACTTCATCCTACTGAGGGACTATCCAGATCACCACTCGATCCTCTTCCACCTCACTGCATACACACAATGGACCAAATGCCAAAGTATCAGTCTGCAATGATGCACAAGAGATACAAAGTAGATCAAACAGACCAAATTGGCAGCACTTTGTCTCAGGAAACTCACTCCCTAAAATGAAGCATAGAATGTACAGGAGCTGACCTCACACCACATAACGAAAAACGGCATTATGAATGAAGTGGCACCTCTATTCCTTAAAAGGCAGAAAAACGATTGGTCTCACCTCTGGTATAACCAGAACTTAAGGAGGTACTCAGACTAGTAGACACAATATGGAGGCAAACACCCTCCTTGCCACATCTATTCCAACTCCAAAGGACATGAAAAACCTACAAGAAACTACAATGGAATACTTAAACCTCATTCTTCAGATCTCAACTGGGCACTGGTAGAAACTGACCAGGGAAACTCTTTAAAATCATCAAGCACTAAACCTGAAACAGAAATACCAACACTATTGATAACTCCTCTGGAACCTGTGAGAAGTTTTAAACCTTTTTGATGAGAAGGTAAAAAAATTGAAAACTCCATCACTAAAGAACATAATACAAACCTGATCTGGAGAGATGACACAGCCTCTGCTCAGCCGGAGTACATGGCAACGGAAATAGCCCTTACACCTCAAGCTCCTATTAACCACAGTAGTCCATTTTGCAGCAAATTTAAAACCATCAACAAAGGCAATATCTGGAAGGTTATTGCATCAATAAAACCCAGATCCACTTCTACGATACTATTCCTACCTTCCTCACCAAAGACCTCAGTCACCTCTTCTCCCCCCTATGGACTAAGGTGATCAGTGCTTCTCTGACCCAAGGCACAGTCCCAGACTGCCCGAAAATTGGGCAAGGACGCCCTTCCTGAACAAACCAGGCCCTGGCTCAGTAGACTTAAACAACTTTACCCAGTGACCAACCTCCCTTTCCTGGTGTAAACCCAGGAAAAATGAACCCTAAGCCAACTCTATCAACGTATCTGCTGAACAACTTCCATTCCAGTTTCAGACCTGGCCACGGCACAGAAACCACCATCATGGATGAAAGTCTCAAAATTCTAGACAAAACAACTTTGGCTTCGTCCTTCACCCAGACCTATTCTTGGCTTTTCACACTGTCAACTATATCACACTCATGAAGACACTCAAAGACAGAATAGGCATCTCAAGAAATGTGCTCAAGTGATGCCCCTCTTATCTAAAGTACCACTCACAACTGATTAAACTGGAGGGCTCACCATCAACCCCATTCGTGGTTAGGCTAGGAGAAGTCCAAGGCTCCACTCTTTCTTCCACTCTTTTCATCCTATACAAGGAACAACTAACAGTGACTCGCCACCATGGAATTCTGCATGTACACAGATGACACACAACTTACTTGAAAAATATCCTTCCCAGATGACATTATCCACCTAAACAATGGTTTTGCTGAAGTCCAAACTTGGCTAGCCCAAAACCACCTCAAACTGAACTCCCCAAAGATGGGACTCCTCCTCATTTCTCCCCCACACAAATCTCCACCAATACAGGAGTGGATAACCCCCCTGGATGACCTTAATGGAAAACCCACAATCATCAATTTCATTGAAACCCTAAAACTCACCCTGGACAAAAACTTGAACATGAATGGCCATATCAAGGCACCCATAAGTAGATCTCTCTTCCAACTCAGTCTCCTAAAGAAGATCAAACTTTTCATCCCGCCACCAAACCTCAGTACTATAGTGCAAGCTATGGTACTATCCAGACCGGACTATGGTATGAACACACCCTTTAGAACACCAAAACCTCACCTAGCCCCTCTCAAGATAACCCTAAATGCAGCAGTGAGCCAGCTAAAAGGCACAAGACACTTTAATCACATTACTCCCTCCCTCTTACTGCTCTAATGGCTCCTCATGGAAGCCACAAGCATGCTCAAAGCAGCCTGTCTGGCGCACAAAGAGGTACACTTTGGCATCCCTAAATACCTAACACGTAGACTCACTATATCAGGAGGAAACCGCTCCCTGCACAGTAGCAGCTCCCTTTGACTGAAACTACCAAAATTCAAGAAACATAGGACCTATGCCCAAACATTTTCTGGAACAGCTCCCAGGATCTGGGACTCCCTTTCACCTGAGATTCGTACAAACCCATCGTTTGGCGCCTTGAAAAAGAAGGTGAAAACAATTTTGATGATCAGTTTCCTCCCACTGTGAACCTTCTTAGGTTTGAGACCAGATCCTGGTCAGCCTATCACCTGGACCCCAAAAGCCTCTGGAAAATACAGAGATAAACTAGTTCCAAAACAATTTGCAATAATCCTCGCCAACAGATGAAATGTTGTGATACTTGATCCCAACATAAACCTTTTGCTTGTCTACTTAGATCATCATCAGGGCCACACTGTCGGCTTTCAGGAGTATAATAATTGTCAAATTCTACTTTATAGTACTGCTGTTTAAAACCCTGGGTTATTAGATTGATTGCCTTTTACAGCACTCTGATACCACCAATTCATGTTCCTGCTTTAGAAACCTCTTAAAATAAAATAAAAATGTGGGGGGACTCAGGATACTACACACCTCTCCTTCCTACAAACAAAGAAGAGTCATTTCCTTGCATGTAAAGTACAGGAAAAATCATTCATAATAAATCAGTCTCCAAAATGTCTAGCATACGCATTCACCCAATGCCAACTTGATAAACTCTCCAATATCCATGCAGTTACACAAAGAAAACAAATAGCAGTCACAGAAACTCTGTGACGGATCTACACATGAGGTTCCTCACACCTCAAGTCGAACAATGAAATGAGACAACAACTTAGTTGCGACTATCAATGTACAACATGAGGCACTACCACCACATGTCTGCACACTAACGGTGAGGCAATACAACATCCATGCGCGCAGGGCATGGAGTCTCGGGCGCTTTGTTATGCCACAGCCAGGCCACCAAAAACACTGGCTTCCTCCGACAAAGGGTTTCCCTAGCACCCCTAAGTCTACATAGTCAAGGGGGCATGGTAGTTTGCCCAAGATGTCAGTGGCAACTTGAGAAGCATCCCGGCGTCATCCTAGCGATTTACAATCATCCGGCGCTGGGCGTGACATTTCAAGCACTTTGGGACCACAATGAGTGGATGAAACTGAATGCTGAGCGAAGCCTACTGGAGACTATTCCTTAGCTGAAGCTGGGTCTCCCACCCCGCGTCCTCCAAGCTTGCTGAGTCAGAATAATCTATCTGCTTTCCCCACAAACGGACAGGGTACCTGTAAGTCAAAGCTGGCAGTTGTTACACCCCACGGGGGTCCAGTATAGTGACTAGGCCTGGGCAGAGTGAAGTGACCCAAAAACTCTGCCATGCTACATGGAGTTCCGCAAGCGGCGGAGTGCCTTAGGTCATGCCATTTGTGCTGATTTTTAGCACCTGGTATTTGTCCTGCTCTGGAAAATCATCACGAACAGCACCATCCGCGACCGCCTGCGTTGAGAACTCTCGCTGGGAGGTTGCCTCGCATTGGATTTACCTAACTCATGCTTACTAACGTTAGTGCGAGCAAGAAAAATACTCCTCAAATGGAGCAGAGTTCACCGCCCAGGCCTAATAATGACCGGGCTGAAGAACATCTGGCCTTGGTAGGGTTGCGGCGTGGCCCTGGAACTGAAAGGGAGCCGGTGCTCAGGCTGATCGTCCGCCCTCATGAACCTGGCGTTGCAGGGATTCTGCAGGGTTACAGAACTATGCTTGGGATCATAGGACCTTAGTAGGCCAGGACTGTGTCATCCAACCACCTGAGTACCCATGAGCCCCGGACCGACTAGCTATAGTATTTCACTTGCCCTCCTACTCACTCACAGAAGAACAAGTGATTAGACACCCCAGAACACAACACTCCCGACCCTCTCAGGAATTGTGGTTGCAGGACACACCCTTTCACTCTAACACTTGTACTAGTCCACAATACGATTTGACAGAGACACAAGAAAAGTTTCAAATGTTTATTTTAACTATCGTGCTCTAGTATGCAGTAGACGTGCAACAATGAGTAAGAAAATGCCTAACACAAATACGGTCAGCATCGTTAGTAGTCCATCAATCATAGAAGGAGCTGTCATTATATAAAACATGGTAGCCTAACCACCACCCCTTCTACAGAAGCAAAGTGATTATATATCAGAAGATCTCTGGTTGTTTGCAGCAGACACCACACCTTAGCATACACATGAAAGCTCTACATCTCAGGTGCTGTCACGATCTCTTACCTGGAAAGATCCTGCTCCAAGTGTGTTGTTACCTATTCTGTGCATATCTATATGACAAATTACGTGTTCCCAAACAACAGCTGCATTTGTTTGTTTGGCCTAGGTGCTAAGGCCTGACCGGAACAAAAAAACAAGGGACATTGTTGTTTAAGCATGTCTTTGGTGTCCAGACTAAATCCCAGGAAAGAACAGAATGCGAACACAACGGCAGATTCTGTGTGAAAGTACAGTATAGTAATGTGCGCAAAGCAGAGGGTAGTCTGCAACGTGCTCATGCTAACATAGGGAAAACGACAATGGGTCTTCATGGGACATATGACACTGGTGCAGCAACCTCGACCCACCCCCCCTCGAGCCTGCTCACACCCGACACTCCCCGCAGATTGGCAGAGGAGGGCAGATGGCACTGGGGATACCTCATGTTGGAAAATGAGGCAGCATCTGTGAGGCCTGCACAAATAACATGACTACTTTTGTCCTTCACTGGTAACCAAACACCCAATTGTAGCGCCTGACTCTCAGAGGGCAGCGTTGCAGAGCAGTCTGAGGCTTACTCAAGGGAGGTGGTGTGGGCTAGTAATCGCCATTTGCAGGTGCACAAAAATAACACTCAATACTTGATTGTCCAGTCTGTACTTTGCTTTATAAAAGTAAGAGTACATTTATTAAACACACACACTACTCAATACTATGCACCAATTTACAAATATACATCAGCTGTTGGAATTACTTTGTGACATTGAATAACATCTTCACCCCTCCCGCAGGGGGTGTGTGGTCTAGTACCACCACTCCCATGTATGCACATCAACTTGCCCCCAATGCAGATAGTTGAACATAACCTGGAGCGAGGGCCCTGCGCACTGGCACCATCCCAGTGGCGACCCACCCCATTACCTCAACAAGCATTAAAAAGGGGTAAACCTGCCTTGGTGATACATGACCCTGACTGAGCATCTCCTACTGACCATAAAGTATGCACCTCTATATCTTAAGGGCTAGCAGGCTGGGGTCTTCACCTAAGCGCAGCAGCAAGAATCCATTTTAAAGCACACTTTAGAATGACAGTACTCATCACCTTGGTTGATCATTTGAATGCATTGCAATTACAGCCCCTAAAGGCATCACAGATGAAATCACAGGATTACGCATATACAGCCAGACACCCTAGCAGGACTGTCTGGCAACATAACCCCACTTGGCTTATGACATCTCCTTACACATGTGCCTTACAGTCCCTTCAAAAGAAGTACTCCTGGCAACTACACTTCTCCTGCAGTGTGCCTCTTCACTTTAAAAGGAATCACAGGTAAAAGGATGGAATTACGTAAATACAGCCAGACCCCGTAGCAGGAAGGTCCAGCAACATAATTCCATTTAGCTTAACATCACCTTACACAGGTACTTCACTTTACACATGTGACTTTCAGTCCACCTAAAAAGAAATAACCACTAGTAAATGCATTTCGGTGCAATTACACCACTTCACCTCCAGGGGATGCACTTCTCCACACATCCCAAACTCAGCCCTTCACTTCATGATGCACTTCTCCACAAACCCTCAGCTGTAGAACATAAGTTCCAGACTAGAAGGTGTTTAAATGCTAGCTGAGCCCTTGAGGGGTAGTTTCCTTTAGGTCCCCATGACACTGAGGATGGGACTTTTCTTCGTGCTGGGGGGGGGGGGGGGGGGGGGGCGGGAGACTGCGCTTCTCCAGCAGGTTCCCCCAGCACCTTTTCACAAGTGAGGGTGACCCCCCTCCTCTGGGGGCCACAAAGCACCAAAACAGCAGATTTCCAAATGCCTGGCAAGGCATTATGGGGCGCTTCATGCTCCTCTTTACCAGCCCCAGCCACTGGGAACACTCTCCTCTGCCCTCGGGGTCTCTGAGAGGGTAGATTCAGCAGGGAGCTGTCTTCACTGGCTCCCTGCGCCAGCCTTTCGCCTGGCTCTCCTCCTTGGCCTCTCTTCTCCCTGCGCAGAGGCCACTGCTCCTGCGCACTGGTCCTGGGCTCTTCTGGTGCTGTTAGGGTCCTGGGGGCAGTCAGGGGGTCTCTCCTTCCAACTGCCCATTGCACCAGGCTCCAGCACCTTCAGCCTCAGCAGACCACACCCTGAAGAAATTCAAAACTCCTTCTCAGGGTTAAACTAACAAAAAAAAAAAGTTGGCACAGAAACTGAAATATAAAAGAACATCTTTATTAAACTCAAAATGAGTGTGACTACGTCACCCAGAAGCCGCAGCAACTGAATGAGGCAGTCCAAAGAGAGCAGAACACTGGGGCCTTATATATGTGAGGGTTACATACTCAGCATAAAAGAAAGGGGCAGTCCTGGCTCATGCAAGCATGCAAAATGCCAATATGGACATACAAGATCTGCCAAATATTAGCCAATAGGAAAACATTCAAAACAAGGCATCATGTAACCAGAACGTCCCCCTTGAGTCGTGTTTTTGCCCAACCCCATAAGTCAATCAATGACAGCACCTATAGGTCAATCAGTAACGGCAGGACATGTTTGTGTGCTTCAAAGGACAACTTGCAAAATAGGATAATGCGGAGAAAGAATACTGAAGGCCAACAAATAGTTGGGACAAGGATTAGTCAGTATAGGCAGGGATTTAGTCAGTCTGGCTAGTTCCTGGAATTGGCTTCACAACAAGGAAGGGAAGGTTATTTGACACGTGGCAGTACAAAGGGCAAAAACACTCGGTTTACCAAGCTGCCTGAGTGAGGGCAACAAAATGGCGACAGAATACAGAATGGAGTTAAAACTGAATGAACTCAGACCCTCCTTTTGCCATTACTCAGGCAAATCCTAATTCATTGCTAGGTGAGCATTTTCCATTCTACACATTTCATTTAAGCAGGTATATGTAAGCTATCAACAGGGATACAAAGAAAACAAAGCATCGAGTCATAATTAACATTCAGATAGCAGAAGAAAGTAATGACCATTATTACAAACAGGATTATCATTTTTTCACAACCCTAGGCAAAAGCAAATCCTAAAATTATTTAGCGAACCTTTTCAGGGCTCTTATGCATTTCAGTGACTCTTGTATACTCAGGTGAAACAGTGGCGATCCTTATCAATGCTCTCAGGTGAAATGGGGATACTCTTCAACAGAGGATAGACCTCATTCTGCTTTTACTAAACAGAATACTACTCTAAAACAATGCCAGCAAAACAATAAGAATCAGTCTCCTAACACCCATTCTATGCAATTGCACGGGAACCGCTTGTGCAACCATAACTATGCCAAAGTCCGTTCTAAGCCTCTCTGGTAGGCTTCTATCGTCCATCAAATCTGCTTCTGTTGTTTTCTTCCGCATTGGGCCTCTTCATTCAGGCCTTCCATGAAAATAGTGCTTCTCAGTATCCGTTGGAGTGTCCTCCTGGCAAACACTCACAGCTTACTCAAAAGTCTCAATGTCTCAAGGCAGTGCACCAATATATTTCCTCTGCGGCAGGCACTACAGATATTGTGCTCTTCGTTGGTCATGGGCACAGATCATCTCGTGCAGACCCAAGTACTATTAATCGGAAAGAGCAACAGACTTTCACGCTCAGCAACACTTTCAGGCTCCAACACTCGCTATTCAGTGTCAGAGGATGTTTGGGCTGCTCTTTCATTTAATTTTCCTTTCATCATGTAGTGCCTTAGATCCTCCGGTGCACTGCCCTTCCGTTGGAGCAAAGAAAAGAGAGGGGGGGGGTGGCCAAAACTCAGACCAAGGGGCTCAAGGGACTGCACACTGTCAGAGGTTACCAGCACATGACAGGTAGAAAACTGAAGCCTCAGACCAGATCTGCTATCAACAACAGGGATCCTTCTCTTTCGCTCTTTTACACTGAAACTCTGGTTTTGTGATGTCCAACGCCGTCTGATGGAGCAAGTACGATGCTTTGGAGATACCATTGATAGCGCGCTGGCGATCGCTGTCCAGCCTTGCTACTTTCTGGGTGCTGGGACTGTAGGGCCAAGACGTCCGTCTTTCATCTGTAGCTGTCACTGATGGCAATTAGGCTTAAATCAGTGTTCTGCAGGTTATTATGACTTAATTCCCGCAGAATCTAGTGACGTAGGAAATGTGACACAGTTGTTAGTTTCCCTCAGTTTAGTATAAAAACAGTTCATTGTATTTAACAATGGGACTGCAAGCAGGTGGCCTACAATCTGCAAGGGAGTGACCATACGCCATAGGACAACTCTGGTCTAGAATACACTGTCATTCTCAAAGGCAGTACTTCTAGTCTCTTCAATTTGGGTACCCTTCATTATCCTCTGCCATCTGAGGGTAGATAATTACATGGGAATTCTATCACATGGTGGCATTGCCTAATGGGGTAAACATTTTTTTTTTCTTCTTTTTTTTTCTTTCTATGATTACATCTAGGTGTTCCTAAATTCCTTATTTAGAACACCTCAAAAGAGAAATCACATGATACAGATTATCAGGGACATGTAGATACCTCCCTTTAATAACTGTGCATCAGGTGCACTAAGCAATACACAGGCTAATAATCAAATGTGGAAACAAAAGACAAGAACTAGAGAGTCCTGGTATTTCCATGATTTAGAACACATCTGATCCCACCGAAAATTAAAGAAGCAGGAACAAAAAGGGTAAAAAACCAAATTAAAATAGTCATTGAAAATTTGTCATGTTCAAAAAAATAAATGTAAGGTATCTCCTATTGAGGTGGAAAACTTGTCTTACTATAGTATTGAGTCAGTTAACCAGTCCATCACTACACTGACAGACTGGAAAACATTGAAGTAGGCCTAAAGAAAATTCTTAAAAACCAGTCTGGTCATACAAAAAGGTAATTATACATAATATGGGGGTCCCTGGTACATTACTACAGTCTGGAAATGTGAACCTGAACAATACACCTATAATAATAAAAGGGTTGACTGGTGAAAGGAGTTCGAAAAAGAGAAATGGGACTAGGACATAGCTAAAATCCCCAATAACTAGGCACAATGCAACATCAATCAGGGGAGAAGCGGCAAAAGAAAAATCTATAGGAAGAACGAAAAATTACTCGGGTGATAGTCAAGTTTGTGACACAATACCAAGAGTATGGGTGATACACAAAAGTCAAAATAGTACACAAATTTTAACTCTACCGCTGGCCCCTACACCATATACGGTAATCTCAGCTAATGTTCCAGTTCCTCACAACACCATTTCATGTACTTTATGTACTATGAACCTGCAGCCCAAAACCCAATATTCGGGCCTGCTTAATTTGTCAGGCTTAAAATGGAAATTACACTTTTTTACTTTCCTAACCCTCCGTTTGACAGCTGGTCACCAGTTAGTGGTGACCGGCTGTCAAATATAACTTACTGTGTCGCTTCTGACACACAGGACCAGCAGGAACAATTCATAGAAGGACAAAATGCAAAAACATGGAAAACACACAAACATTTTGTTTTGTTTTCAAAGAAGTCATACAAAAAAATCATCTTGTTTCAACCTACTGCTGATAGTTCACATAACATACAAAATATCAATTGTAACCAACCATCTTAAATTAAGGCAACTACATGGACAGTATTTTCAAAAGCAAAAATATGAATGTATCACCCCCTTTCAGGCCCTGCTTTGAGCGAGGCCGTGCAGGAATGCACTTCTCGACCTTGCACAGTCCTCCAAGAGCTAAGAATAACACCTCAGCAGAACTTTCTGGGCTGCTATCCAGCCTCTGCCAGCATTCCTGGTCCCCGCCACTTTTCAAGGTTCCTAGAGTGTGCAAGCATTAATGTCTTCTTGTCAGAGAAGCTTTTCCAAGCAATGGTTTCTCCATCTGTTTACACTCACTCCTAACTCCCACCTTACTGACCTCAAGGTCAAAATCTGCCTTGCGTTCTGCGCTCCTCAGCCCTGTCTCTCTCCTCACCCTGAAGCTTGTCACAGGCAAAAAAACCTTCCTAACTCTTCCTAACCTGCAATAATTAACCCTTTTTAAAAACACATGTTATATATATTACTTCTTTTAGGGGCTACAATTTATTTCTATTCATAAATTATTAAAACATTTACTGTGAATAACTCACAGAACATAATAACATAACATACTAGTTTTAGAACAAATGTTTGCTACTACCCTATGCAACGGTACTTAGTTCAGCAACCTTAAAAGTATGAACGTCTCAGTAGGTCTAGCTAGAGTTAGAACCTTCAATCTTGATATTAAACCCAAACCTCTGCACTGGGCACATTGGCTCACTGAGACATTAAAAGCAACCCCAAATGGGAACAACCTGCAAATTTGTATTATACCTAAATATATGCATTCACTGAAGCCTAAGGCACTTTAAGGCTATTGTAAAGGGCAATAATGCTGTTGAATAGTCTATTTTACCCAATTTCGACTTTGATATTTGGGGCACTTAAAAATAAATATCCTATAATTGTGCTACATATTAATCATCCTCAGAATGTTCTTTACAGATTGCAGATATTGGACATTAGACATATCTCTTGCAAATCCTTTAGAAAAATGAGTTTTATTAAGCCTGCGCCAAGTGAAATTCCATATACAAATGTCCTCATTATGCAGTACAACACAACTTAAATTAAATTATAATGCTAGGAGGTCACAGTATGAGTATTAAGCTTTATAAATAGTAAAAAAATGAACTTAGAAGCACTTATTTTTAATAATTATTTTTCATAATTAATAATTATTTTTGATCAACCCAATCATTTTTGATAATTTCACATATAAAAGCAAGCTGCATCCCTTGCCTATCATTTTAGATGCATTCATTTATAAGCCTAAGCACAGAAGCCTAACTTAAAACATGACAACATTTATTTTTCTTCACCACTTTTTAAAAAAACTTTTTTTTAACAGAACAATTATTTTAACATTAGAACCAAAAATATTCTTATAAAAATGCTTAAAGAGAGGAAACCCTTAATTGAAATGTCTTCCTGTACAAAATAATGAACCTTAGTTTTGGAACCTTTTTAAAACAACATTTTGAAATGCAAAGTTTCACCCGTGTTCAACTGAGGGCGAAGTCCTGGCTGAGTAAACATTCCTGTCTATGAGAGCTGCTTGCTTAGCGACAATAAAAGCTTGTCTCTCAGTGTTGTAACATGAGCACGGTGGCAGTCTTTTTCAAACTAAGACATATAAATGCGTGTTGCGTTTGAGTTCAGCAAAAATTTACTTCAGCTGAAGTGTTTGCCTGTTAATATCTAATACAATGTATGTAAGTAAAAAATACTATAAGTTAATTTTTCTACAAAACACACAATTTCGTTTTTGAGGCCATTGTATTCCTAGTGAATGTAAATTTTAATTTAATTTTTTTAAGCATTTAACAGTTTGTATGTGTGCATAGTTGCTTACTCTATAAATTATATAGCAACATATAGCTATTTAGCATATCACATGGTTCATTTCTGGATTTTTATTTAATTTCTACTTAATATTAATTAACTGACATTTTGCTTAACAGACTGAAAACATCAAGAAAAACCACAAACACACATTGAGCTCATTTCAGACATAAACAGAAAGGGGTCAAACACTCAGGACACATATATTTAACCCACAGAAAATCACATTTAACCCACAGATCAACACTTAGGACAGAAACAAAGGACAGCCCACAGACTGTACTTAAACCAAACCATTTGTAAATACTAGTTGCAAGTCATATTTACAAGAAACGCTTCTTAATAGTGTTCCAAAAGACTGCAAAAAAAACAGCCCAACAGACTGCTATATGTCCAAGAAGCCAAAATACACTCCATTCATAAGATTGCGCACAACAAAGGATCCTTGTATGTATTATGTCCATATTTTAATTTCCTGGGGATACAGAATCACCAAGGAAGAAATATGTTTTTATACCTAAACCTATTTAGGTATTCCCTCATGGGAGCCGGCTAATTTAATTCACATCTCACTATGGTACCTTAAAAAAAAAAAAGCAACACATTCTTCGATGTGAGCTTGAAACAGGCATGCCAAAAAAATACTGCAGAATATGCAAGTATTTATAATCAAAGTAGTGCTTAAGGTACTCTCCGTACGTTGCACCGTTCAAATTTTATACAAAGTAGAGAAAAATCTCCTCATGACCTGCCTACACAAATTGCAATTTGCATATCGATCCAATACAAATCCAAAGTTGGCCAACACAAATTCATAACGACTCTTACCAATAAAAAGGTTGTCCAAATTCTAACTGCCAAGTTCTGAATGACCTAACGGTCTTTTTTTAGAATACTCACGCCAAAAAAAAAGTTCTCAGTCAGCAGTGATATCATGTGGAGGATCAAAATCAGGAAGATCAGAAATATACTGGGCTGCAGAGACAAAGAATCCCCAGAATCTCCTTGCACAGAGTACCTCCTTAGTAGAGTCCTGTCCTGTCCTCCTCAGTAGATTTCAGTCTCCTGACAAGATCGTTCCCTCAGATAGCCACTCCTGATGATCCTCAGAGAGGGCACCAATTGAAGAAATTCAAAACTCCTTCTCAGGGTTAAACTAACAAAAAAAAGAAGTTGGCACAGAAACTGAAATATAAAAGAACATCTTTATTAAACTCAAAATGAGTGTGACTACGTCACCCAGAAGCCGCAGCAACTGAATGAGGCAGTCCAAAGAGAGCAGAACACTGGGGCCTTATATATGTGAGGGTGACATACTCAGCATAAAAGAAAGGGGCAGTCCTGGCTCATGCAAGCATGCAAAATGCCAATATGGACATACAAGATATGCCAAATATTAGCCAATAGGAAAACATTCAAAACAAGGCATCATGTAACCAGAACGTCCCCCTAGATTCGTGGTTTTGCCTAACCCCATAAGTCAATCAATGACAGCACCTATAGGTCAATCAGTAACGGCAAGACATGTCTGTGTGCTTCAAAGGACAACTTGCAAAATAGGATAATGCGGAGAAAGAATACTGAAGGCCAACAAATAGTTGGGACAAGGATTAGTCAGTATAGGCAGGGATTTAGTCAGTCTGGCTAGTTCCTGGAATTGTCTTCACAACAAGGAAGGGAAAGTTATTTGACACGTGGCAGTACAAAGGGCAAAAACACTCGGTTTACCAAGCTGCCTGAGTGAGGGCAACAAAATGGCGACAGAATACAGAATGGAGTTAAAACTGAATTACCTCAACCCCAGAGAGAGCTTTTCTTCCTGCGCAAGCACTTTTAAAAAGTTGATTAGGGGGCTGGCAGGAAGTCTCTGTTGATCCTATCAAACAGCGACACATCACGTCCCTGCCCCTGCTCCCTCCTTCTTGTCCAGCCTCTGGGCTTGTTCAAAATGGCATCGTCCAGGGTCTCTGGCCATATGTCTCTGAAGCCCCTTCCCCCACGCTGCCTTCCCTCCTTGGTGCAGCCTGTTGCCTGGCACCCAGTGACAGCTGCTAATGGATGAGCCTGTAGCCCCACCCATCTTCTCTTCATGGAGAGGAGGCCCTCGCTTGTGGAAGAAAGGTTATCAATCCATCCAGCTGAGGTCAGCCCTCAGCCTGGGTCTGGTCATGGCTGGCTCAGAGAAATATGACAGTTCTGGATGACCCAAAAGCAGTACAAATATGACTTTGGACTCTGCAGAATACTTATTTTCACATCCTCTACAGTGGACTTAAGTGCGTGTCTGGAATCTGTAGGCCTAATGGAAGTTAATCTAGCCCATGGCTCCACATTCCCATAGGGGAATAATGAAGTAAAACACAGTAAGACACACTGACTTTCCCTGGCATGTTTCTTTCCAGTGTATAAAGCCTATTCCATGTCACCCCCCAATACGGCATAAGTCCTGCCACACCATTCACTTTGTAGCTGCTCCTGGACTTCGCACGGTAGGAACCTCCCCTGCGCAGCCCGTACACATGTGCACACGCATGTACACATGTGTCTGCATGTAACCAACCCGGTGTCCCTTACTCCAGCTGCTGCGCAGTGGCCTGGTTAAGCCAGGGGAACACCAGTAAAATCCTGAGTTCACTGTGGGTGAGTCCCAACTTATGAGGCTCCCCCACAGTAAAAGCTCAACAATTAGGTGCTCAAAAAGCAAAAAATCCGGGCGGCCCATAGTGTCAGAACCACCTTTTAACACCTCAGAGCTGAGCTTGACTGCACTATGGCCAATGCAGCCTGACCACACCTGAGGGATCCGGCCCCTGACTGCGTCACTTTACATCCGAAATCACAGTGGCCTCAAGCAGAGCCCACAAACCTTTGTGCCCTGGGAACCTGTAGCATTCCATCATGAACACCTGTTACCAGCTAATTACATGTTGACCATCGTTGCTACCTGTTCGAGACGGACACAGCAAAATTGGTTGCAAACCTTGAAGAATACACACCTCTTTTGCCACTGGACCAGGGGCGTAACACAGGCCCCCCATCCCCCGCGGTGCGGGGGGGGGCCCCACGCTCCAGGGGCCCCCTCACTCTAAGCAGAGGGAGACGGCTGCGCCTGCAAGCAAGCCTCTTCAGCCTCCCCAAGTCCCCATAAATTAAACTGAGCGCGCACACCACGGTGACTGCCTCTAAGCCTCCGAGTCTTCCCTCTCTTTCTGTCTCGCTCCTCAGTTAGTGAAAACCGAGACTTCAAGAAACGGGTATTACCCTCTCTTTCCTCCTTTCGTTTATTTGCTCCCCTGTGAAATAGATCCAAAAAAGAATAAGATTTTTGCTGGAGACGTTGTCTTTTGATAACACAAGTGCAGCCTCGGGGTGTAGAGAAATAAAATATTCCAAATGTATTCCAAATGTGAAAAATAAATAACTAATTAAAGAAAGACAGAGTGGTTGCAAGGTGGCCAGATTGATTTATTTACACCTAAACACATTAGCGCCACTTTACAGTGTTTGCCAGTGAAGTGATACTTTTGTTTACTCCTCTCTCTTTGAACAACATTGTTTTCCCTGTGACTGTGTGGGAAAGTGCACCTTGCCTGGAGGTACTGAAATACCTGCTTGATGGGTGAATTAGAAAACAAAATGTGTACAGCGACTGTGGTCTTTTTAAACCATACTGCCTATGTTTTGAAAGAATATAAGCAATGGGCACTGAAACGGGTCCCTTCCGGGCCCTGTAGTCATGGCCTTACCTTTTCATGCAAAAGCACTCACTAATTTCAGAATAATGAGTGTAAAAGGAAAAAGGTAACCATGTTGTTCCTACATACATTTCACATGCTTTACTTAATCTTGCATTCCCTATGAGTGTTTGCTTTTTCAAGGATGTTGTTAATTTTTTTTAGGCAGCATACTGCTTATTGTCTAGTGCGTAATTAGAATTGAGTCACATCCAGGTGTTTATAGCGGGTCAGTGCAGTGCAAGTTTCTCTCAGTGGGACATTATGGTGTTCAGTTGGGGGAGAGGATGTGGCACTATGGTCAGAACTGCTGAAGTGGAACTGGTGCACCAGGTTCAGCCTTAATGACCAAGCTCCCAGACCACTCTGCTAAGGGAGCACATTCCTGTGCTACACCTTAGAAGGCGCCGCAAGATCTTAAAAGCCCTGGTGTCTTAGCACCAGCAGGTGGACTCTAGCGGTGGCAAGTGTAGGTTAACCTTGAAGGCCTGTCCACCACTATCCATGAAGTTCACCTCCAGTTTTGGGGACAGACCTATGAAGCAGCACACCATAGAGTGGCAGTGACTCTGTCATTGAGGTCAAAGGACCCTTGAGCAGGGTGGTTCTAGGGCAGTGCGACTGCACCGGGCGCTAACTTCAGGTGGGGGCATCGTGTTTGTAAGTATATTATGGTTTTAAAAGCACTTGCTGCCTCCTTCCTGGCCTCCAACATTTTTGGGCAACAATAAAAATGTTTTGATTACTCCAGTGATTAATGTTCTTAGTAGAGAGAGATGGTGTTTTGTCTAGTGGAAGGTTTGACTCATGAAAAGGAATGGCAGAGGTGTAATGTGCATGCTGCTAAGAACATGTGCCATGCAGATCACAAAGTGCACATAATGTGAATAGGTCAGTGGGTTACTGCTTTTGTCAGAGAGACCCTATTGTTAATTGCAGTTAATAAGTTAAAATCCTAACATAGAACAGTGAGCTATTAACTGTCATGTAAGAGCTGCATACAAACTCCAAGGTATAAATTAGAGCATTATGTTTTTTTCCCCAGTCTTCGAATATCCTAATGTTGTAAAAAAAGGGTTCATTTGGGTAGACATCAATTCTGATTATTAAAGAGAACCCCTAACCATGGTATTATGTTGTTAATTCTGAGTTTGTGTTTCTGCAGACCAATCACTATTAAACTATGCTGCCTACTAGTATGGTTGTCATGTGACTCCTACACCTTGTAGTCCTTTGTCTTATGTAACATTTCCTACACAGTGATTTACACACATATGAATGATTGTCTCTGTGTAATATGTGTGATGTAAAGTGCTTTGAAACCCTACACTGGTATTAGTGGTGTTGTAAATTTTCTAATACATTATTATTTTGAAATTTGTACACATGCTAACAGTCTCTGCAAAGATTTTTCCTTATTAGTACTAGTGGAACATACAACTGCAGCAATGAGAAAGGTGACCAGTCAACCTTTGCAAAGGGCCCTCCACTTCACAGCAGCACAAGTCACATTTTTTAGTAACTTTTGATGTGTTTGAGCTATAAACAATTTATTAGTTAAAATCGTCAGATTATGCAGCAGATGATGTATTATGTGGCAAATATGGCAAAGCCATAGTTATGTGGAAAACATTTGCAAACTAGGATATTTTGCCATTCATGTTTGAACTCTCTCTCTAGGCATCTTGAAGCTGGAAAACTCCTGCATCCATCCCAAACTGGGTTTCGCCCCTCTCAAGGGACTGAAACAGCCTTACTGGCAGTCGCGGAAGACTCTAGGATTCTTGATGCAGGTGGTTCTCTAGCCGTGATATTGTTAGATCTCAGCGCGGCATTTGATACGGTGAATCACCATATCCTAATTCATCGACTCAAAGATCTGGGTGTGACATGACTGTATGAGCAAGGTTTGGGGGGTAGGGTTGCGGCCTGAGGCTAAACGATGCCTCCTAAACATTTGGGAGCCCACGGACCTGCCGGTAAAAGGCAAATTGTGGGCAACACTGGGGCTGGTTATTGCAAAGCATAACATAGCGCATCTGTGGGGGGCGGAAGCGCCCCCATTGCTTGGTGCATGGAAGAAAGATATGGACTGGTGCATGCTGCAGGAAAAGATAGTGTATGTTTCGAGAGGGTGCCCCGAGAAATGGATAGCGGTCTGGTCTCCCTATAATACGTACCGCGGTAACATCTGTGAGCCCCCAGTCTCTTCCCCCCCTGAGGAAATGTTAACCCAATAAAATGGCGGGATTTTCTGACACTACTCTTCTGTACCATATTGAGTTGACGGACTGTCTAAGGGTCCAAGGCTGAACCACTGTAACTCCAAGGGCCTAAAACTGTGAAGTGACCAAAATGTTTATGTTTGTTAATAAAAAGAATTAAAAGAAAAAAAAAGATCTGGGTGTGACAGGAACAGCCCTGAATAGGCTGTGCTCTTTCCTCGAGGGTAGATCTTTCCAGGTCTTCGAGGGCGAGGCCATTTCAAGCCCTAGGCCCCTTTATTGTGGAGTGCCTCAGGGGTCGTCCCTGAGTCCCACTCTCTTTAATGTTGACATGGCTTCTCTCGCGGACATTGTTCTACCCTTTGGGGTGCATATATTTACATATGCCGACGACACTCAATTAGTGGTGGCATTTAACTACAAAAGCAGTTCACCTACTTGTCTTGGCCCATGCCTCGAGGAGGTGATGAGGTGGATGTGCCATTCCCATCTAAAACTGAACGGTGATAAGACCGAGCTTATGTTGCTCGGTAATCCCTCCCCCCTAGAGATTTCCTCTATCTGGCCAGCATGTATGGGCCCTGTGCCTGTCCCCAAATCCGAAATTAAGAGTTTGGGTTTCTGGCTTGATTCTGAGCTTAGTTTTAACACAAGCAAGGAAAATTGTTGCATCCTACTTCAGTATTCTAAGACTGCTGCGTAAAGTGTTGCCTTTGCTACCCCCTCAAGCAAGAAAGCTTGTGGTCCAGGCACTTGTCTTATACCGCCTGGACTATGGCAATGCTCTTTATCTCGGTGCTCCCTGTGCGGTCTTGAAGAAACTTCAAATCATGCAAAATTGTGCCGCAAGGATTCATGAGGGTACTCCAAGCCGCCAGTCAGCCAAAGCTGCACTTAGGTCTTTACATTGTCTTTCTATTCAGAAAAGAGTCCATTTTAAAGCCTTCTGCACCACCCATGAGATGCTAGGGGGTGTGGGACCGGCTATCATTTCTTCCTTTGTCCAGCCCTACCAAGCCAACAGGCGGTTATGTTCAAATGACCTCCACCTGGCATCTGTTCCCAGAATCAAGAGGTCCAGAGGTGGCGGCCAGCTCTTCTCTTATAACGCCGCTAAACTCTGGAACTCCTTGCCGCTTCAGCTAGGTAAAGAGCCAGACCACACCGTCTTCCGCAGGAAGCTCAAAACCTGGCTTTTCCCTAATTGATTGCCACAGCTTAGTGCGGTTTCTGCCCCAGCGCTGGGATGCCTTCGGGTAACCATGTGCTTTATAAATGCTATTTCATTTAATTTCATTCATTTAATTTCATTTCATTTCAACTGCTCTTGTGGAAAAAGGGAGGAGAAGTGTTGATGACAGAAACTCCATGGCTGGGAGACAAATGGCTTGCGATTCCACTTTTAAGGATATTTGGGACATTCCGTGATTGGAAATGTATCCCAGTTTGTGAATGTATTTTAATGTTAATAACACATATTTAACCTTAAATAAATAATGTTTATCTATTGGTTAAATTAAATAATGTAATAAGCTGTAACTGGTTAGTGAAATGGGAAACAAATACTAAAAATTCTGCCACACCTCTCACTCCGCCCACTGACCCAATCCATTGGTTATTCCCACCCTCTGATTATCCTCCCACAGTTCCCCTACTTTTTTCCCCCACTTCGACCACTGCCTGGCACTAACATGCATTAGAGACAACTGTGGGCTTTTACCACTGGATCTCTTAGAGAATGACACCTCAGGTCCATACACGGGGGCTAAACACAGCACGTTTCTGGGTTCTCCGCACAACGTGTTTGCTATTTGACGCCAGACTTCTGCAGCTTGTGTTGAGGAAATTAAACATCCCCTTGTGCTTGTATAAAACATAGCTACCAAGTGGCATTGGCACCATGTCGTGTTCATTCGTAGCTTTTATCCAACAACACTTTGCATGCTGGAATGTTTAACCCCTTACTCAGATGGTCACAGCACAACTCCCAGAATGCAAGGCGCTGTTGGCTTAAAATCCAGGCCTGGCTGGTGGTGTCACACAGTACGATAGAGGCATTTGGAGGCAATGGTGAATCTTTAATTTAGCAGGCGTATCTATACTCTTAGTAAATTGTAAATACCGCCAGTGTTGACACCCTGAGGTCTGAGGCCTCTGTTTGTTATGAAGTAAGTCCCAGTCTGGTGGTTCAGGTCAGTCCTTGTGAGGAAAGCTGCTGGACTTGTTTTACCATGCACTTTGAAAGTATTTTCACCTTGATGCAAGAAGAACGTTGGATTGTTTTACAAAACATGCTTGATTTTTGTATATTGCTGGACTAGTGATTGCTTTATTTTGCACTTTGAAAGTATTTGCACTTTTTCTTCTGCTTTACCAACTACAGTTTTTATAGATTGTCATTAGGTACTTGCTGATATGGTTTGTTTTTATTCTACATGCAGTGTTATTTATAGTGTTGCTTGCACTTGTCTGTAATACGTGTACCTTAAATCTTGTATTTAGCATTGTTTACACTACAGAAATGATCAATTAAAACAGACAAACATCTGCATCAATGTTCTGAAGCATCCAAACAGTTTTCTTGCTCAGCCTTGTTTGCCTGCCTGTTTTGCAGTGCTTACTAATAAAGACATTATGATTGAAATTGCTTCCTCAGTTCACGTTATTATCATGCACAAACCTTGACAGTCGCTAGTGTGTGGCATGCAGATAATTCACCAGTCTATTTCCCTTGACTTTCGCAGGATACTGAGTTATAGCTTGTGTACTTCTCATGTATATTGTCAGTCGAGTTTTTATGGAATTGCAGGTTTGGGTTGGTCTTTCAAAGTGTCAAGGTATTGTCAATTCTATTTCAGACCCTTCATAGTTGTTCTTTGTTCTTCAGCCATAGGCAGTTCCTGAGACAATATGATCGCTCCTTGCCATTGTTCTGATTACTGCCTCAGTTAAATAATCTGCTTTTGACAGTATTGTTACAAATGGCATAGCTTGTATGTTAAGAGTGTTTCCCATTTTCTCATTAGAACTTAGAGAAAGACAATATAGAGGCATTTCATTTAAATGTTGGAGGTTTCAAATCAAAATATGCTAGATTTCTGGGTGGTAGGGCAAAGTGGTAGATGGTGGGCCGCGCCGCCGGGGGAGGGGGGCCCCCTCCATGTGCTTTGCAGGGGGGCCCCCTCAAGTTTCGTTACGCCACTGGGTATCAGAGCACTTTACATGTGTGAAAAACAAGATTACAGGAGTTTCTCAAAAAGCACAGTATGAAACAATAAATAAAAAATAATAAAAAACAAAGTTCCATTGAGGTCGTATAAACAGAGACATAGCAAGAGCAAATACATTTACATAAATTTTTACATAGGATGGGGAGATAGAAGGGGGAGGGGAGAGGTGAGGGGAGGGAGTGAAGTAGAGGAGGATAGGGTCATCAGAGTTCAGAGGTATGATTTAAGGACCCCAGTATTTGTCGAGGAGGTGCAGTTTAAGATCTTTTTTGAAGGCAATGTAGGAGGGTTTGCAGCGCAATTCCTTTGGGAGGGCATTCCAGACGATCGGCGCATTTCCAGAGAAGGAGCGAGATTGAGTGTTTTGTTTTGGGATTAAGGGGGGGATGAGGAGGAAAGTGTTAGTGCTCCTCGTCGTTCTGGAGCTGCCCGCTTTTTTAGGTACAGCGGGGCATTCTGGTGTATGGCTTTATGTGTGATGCATGCTTTCTTGTAGGAGGATCTACCATCAACGGGCAGCCAGTTGAGAGCCTTTAGGGCTGGGGAGATGTAATCAAAACGTTTGTAGCCAGTGATGAGCCTGGCTGCTAGGTGGAGCACAAATCTGAGTGGGACTAGGTGGACTTTGGGGGTTCCTGTGAGGATAGCGTTCCCATAGTCGATTTTTGAGAGTACCAGGGATTGGACGACGCCTTTGAAGTCTTCCGGTTGGATGAAGGGTTTGATTTTCTTCAGGTGACGGGGAGTGAAGAGAGCTCCTTTAACAGAGTTTTTTATGTGGTCGTTGAGGGTTAGATTTTTGTCAACGGTAAAACCAAGCGATTTCACTTAGTTGGACAAAGAGAGCGAATAGTTGAGTGCATTGAGGTCCGAGATCCAGGTTTGGACGGGGAGTCCGTAGTTTTTAGGGGGGAAGAGGATGATTTCAGGTTTCTTGGGATTGAGTTTGTGGTGGTTGGAGTGGAACCAGTGTTGAATCTTGTTTAAGGTATGGTTAAGATGAAGTACATCAGTGTGGGACCTAATCTTATAGTACAGTTGTGTGTCGTCGGCATAGAGGTGGTAGTTGATTGCTGCTTGTTTCAGGATGAGGGTAAGAGGTTCCATAAAGAGGTTAAAGAGTGAAGGGGAGAGAATAGAACCTTGGAGGACGCCTAGGGAAATTGGAGAGGGGTTGGATAGGCAGTCGTTCATTTTGACTTGTTATGTTCTGTGTTGGAGAAATGAGGTGAACCATTTAAGGACATGACCGTTAAGGCCAAAGCAGGATTTGAGTGAATTGAGAAGGGAGTTGTGGTTGACTGTATCAAAGGCAGCCGAGAGATCAAGGAGAATAAATAGGCAGGATTCACCGTTGTCAAGGGAAGCGTGAATGTCGTCGATTATATTTAGCATGACGGTTTCCGTGCTGCAGCCTTTTCTGAAGCCGGATTGCAAGGGGTCAAGAGGTTGAAGTTGTTAATGTGTTTATATAGTTGAAGCAGAGCACATTTTTCCAGGGCTTTGGAAAGAAGAGGTAGGTTAGAGATAGGGCGGAGGTTGTTCAGGTCATTAGGGTCTGAGGTGGGATTTTTAGGGATAGGCGTGATATGACAAAGTTGAAGTAAGTCCAGGACACAACCTGTGGAGAAGGAGGTGTTGATGATGTTAGTCCTGTAAGATTCTGGATAAGACTGGAGGGGATAGGGTCTTTGTTGTGTGAGGAAGGTTTATGTTTGGTTATGATGTTAGAGACTTCTAGCTCAGTCACGGGGTGGAAATTAGACCAAGATGCATAGTTTTTTAGTTGCTGAGGGGGAAGGCTGGGATCTGGAGGGGTAGTAGCGAGAGGGGGAGTAGAAGGATAAAGAGACAAGAGTCAATACGGGAGAATCTATAAGTGTATTGTCAACGACGAGAGGGGAATTGGGTGTGATCTCAGTTAGATGGAAGGAGTGCTCAATTTTTGCAATTTTATCCAAGGAGAAGTTGGCAATCTCCTCACATCTATTTGTTGAGGAAGTAAGTTTAGGGGGGGCTGTGGATGGTTGGTTGCGAACAATATTAAATAGTTCTCTGGGTCTGTTTTTTGCCCAATCGAGTTGTATTCGGATAAAGGAGGCCTTTTCCTTGAAAATGTGTTTTTTATAGGATGATCTAGCGGCTCTGAGAGAGGCAAGGTGGGCGGCGGACGGGTGTTGTCTCCAAGATCAGAGTTAAACCAAGTTTTAGATGGAATGGTTCTTTGCTTTTTTAGTTTGGGAGGGGCTAGGAGGTCTATGACCTCACTGGTGCTCTTGTTGAAGAGTTTGGTGAGCTCATTTGCGTCTTGGGAGAGAGGGGTGAGAAGAAGTTGAGCTTGTAGTTTAGACTCCAGTTCGCCAGGAGGGATTTGGTTGAGGTTTCTGGTCCATTTCAAGGGGGGGGGGTGATTTTTAATAGGGGCTGGAGGGGAGTGGATTCGATCTTGAACAGGATGAGGTGATGGTGAGACCAGTCAATGGAAAGGATGCTGGAGATGGTAGCCAGGTCATTATTGGATATGATGGCATTGAGAGTAGCACCTTTGGTGTGGGTGGGCGAGTGACAAAGTTGAACAAGGCCATTGATTTCTAGAAGATTGAAGAGATGGGTGACTGTGGGGTCAGCAGTATTGTTCCAGTGGATGTTAAAGTCTCCAAGGAAGATGTTTTTCGAGTTGGAGAGAGAGGATTGTGAAAGAAGGTCGGATAGTTCCTCAGCGAAGGGAAGTGGATCACCCAGAGGGTGGTATATGCTATGTAGGCGAATTGGGGGGGGAACCTTGAATAATGAGTTTGGTGCCAAGGTATTCAAAGGTTAAGTGTTCTGCGTTTTTAACACAGGAGAGTTGCACTTCATTTTTGTAAACAATAGCTAGGCCACCTCAAATTCTGTCTGTTCTGTCTTTCCTAATGATGGAGTAGCCCGGGGGGTGAGGGTGAGTAGGTCAAGGATGGCCGTTGAGTGGCCATTAAGCCAGTTTTCTGTAAGGAAGGTACCGTCGATGGATTCACTAAGGAGGGTTTCGGATATTTCAGTTGCGTGTCGGACAGCCATGTTAACGAGCATGCAGCATAGGAGCTTAGGGTTGGCTTTGGCGGGAGTACACAAGTGTATGGTGGTAAGTTGGGTAGGAGGTCTGAACAAGACAGGAGAGGAGGGGGTTCTGCTGGTTCCCAGGATCACTGGGATGCTTGAGAAATGGGGGGTGCAAATCGGGATCAGGGGTTTGGGAAGGTAAAAGTTGCATAGGTTTGTAGTGGCAGAGGGGGAGAGGCTGTACCTAGCACAATGCTGCCTAGAAGATCTATTGTAGAGGGGAATAGTTTTCCAGAGGTTATGTTGGGAGGGGTGAGTGAGGCAAGGGCGGGCGGGGCCATTCTGATTGAGGAGGGCCTTGTTGTTCAGAGCGCTGAAGTCTTCTCTGAGTCTCTTAAGTTCCGTCTGAACGGTTGAGAGGTTCTGTTCGATGTTAGAAAGTGTCAGAGTTATAAGGTTGAGTGTTAGCTTGGGCGGCGAGGAGGGGGTGGACCATGAGGGATCGGTGTTGGCCAGAGACGAGAGCCTGATGGGTGGAGGGGGATGCAGTGTGGCAGGGTCAGAGGGGAGCTAGTGAGGTGGGACGTTGAGGTTGAGGGGTCACTCATGTAGGTAGGTTGCGAGGCCGGGGGAGGAGATATCTTGAATAGAGGGAAGGGGGGAGGTGAGATCATGATAAGGGGGATGAGTGTTATTCGGTGGTAGAGGTATAGGTGTAGTGGGAGAAGGAGACGGGACTTAATTATGTCTGTGTGCATGGGGGAGTGTAGTTCGTAGTAGGTGTTGTGGGTGTCGGGAGGGGGGAGGGTGGACGTTCAGGGGGAGGGATCCGGGAGATGTGGAGAGGTCATCAGTAGCGAGGTGGGTTTGGGGATTGTCGGTTGTTAGATAAGGAGGGGATTCAGGTGGTGGGATGCTCAATTAGGGTGTCTTGGCGTAGTGGGCTCTGGGCTGGTGGGAGGGAAATGTGGGTGACCGACGTTTGGGAGGGAGAGGGTTTAGGGGCAGGTTTGGATAGAAGGTCTGTCAGGGAACTGTAGAGGTTGTCGAATGTGTTGAGGTGGTGCTCGGGTGCTTGAATGAGAATGTTGCCGGTTTTATAAATGGAGATGTCAATCTCTCTGTTAAAAGCTGGGGATGGGGAGGTAGATAGTTTGAAACCATATGGGATATTGCCGGATTTGGTGATTGTGAGATAGTTCAGGAGGATGCTTTTCCATTTGGAGGGGCGTTTGGAGAAGAAAATAAGGTTCGTTTTTATAGGCGAAGTGAGGCTATGGTAGGAGTCAACTATGAGAGTTTCGGGGTGATGAGTCAGTATTTTATGCTTAAAGTTTTTCTTGGCATGTTTGGATAGATTGGATGGGTATACGATGTTCCAGGAATTGGGACCAAATGTCGAGAGGGCGGGATCTGGGGAAGTGGGGACGGGAGATGGGGGGCATGATGGGCCGTCGGGGAGGAGTTGGGAGGAAAGAGAGAGAAGAGGAGGTTGGGACAAAATAGGTGAGAGGTAGGCGGCGTTTGAGAGTGGAGGTCAGGAGGGGATGAAGGGCCGTTGGAGGGGGAATTGTGAGGAATAGAGGGGAGGGGGGTGGGACATAAAGAGGAGAGAGGTAGAAGGCATTTGAGATGGGAGGTCAGGGGGGAGAAACACTAGGGGTTGAGGGGAGGGAAAGTGGAGGGATGGGGGAAACCAAAGGGTAGGCCAGAAGTCAGAGATATAGAAGAGAGGGAGTTTGGGGGGGGGGATTTCCAGGAGGGAATGTCAGAGAATAGCTATATTACCAAATATAGTAGGGGGGCAGATGAATAATGTAGTGGGGGGAGTTGCAAGAAGAGAGCAGAGAGGGGAGTAAAGGAGAGGGAGGGACTGATATGGGGGAGAAGAGCGTACAGCAGTGGGAGTATAGCCAGACACCTAAATTAGTTAAGGTACATCCAGATAAGGACAGTTACTGTGAGGGACCAGCAGCACGCCTAACTACTGGTGCGCCACCAAATTATACACATTAAAACACAACAGAGTAAGACTAATGGTAGTGCTAGAGTAACAATAATAATAATGATGGAGCATCAGTATTCCAGTAAAATTCAACAAAAGGAGCAATAGTTAAAGAGATAGCATGAATTATAGTGGAAGCACGCCAAAGTAGTCATATTAAAAACATTACAGTATAATGAAAATAGTAATGGTAGAGTAGGGAAGCTAGTAGTGATGGAACATCAGCACTCAGAATAACATTCAAAAAGTAGAAAAGAAGGTTCAACAAGAGTAACAATAATTATAGAGATAGCCATTGTTAAACTTTATTTCGGCTCAAAAAGGCCATAAAAGCGTCATAAATTATCACAATTCACAGTTAAAAATGGCCAAATCAGTTCATAGTTGTAAGATGTTACATAAAGCATTCATACGGTACAAAAGAGGAAAGAAAAAAATAATTTTTAAGACTGAGAGATTATTTACAAGAATTTCCTACGTTTTAACCACATAGCATTGAGAAACCTGGATACTGCAAAAACTATTGGGGGTTGAGTATCGTACTTCAAAACTCTCATAGCTTTTTCGCATTCTCTAAATCCCAGGTTGTTACATATGGGCTTAACCCAACGTTTTCTTTGCAGATGGTATGTGGGGCAAAAGAAGAAGACGTGTTTTTCGTCCTCCAGTCTATATCCCCAAGCCGGGCAGGCGGTAGTATTATTTGCATCCCACCTGGAGGTGAACGATCTAAGCGGAAGACTGCCCATTCTGAGTTGGCAATAGAGCTTCCTAGCAGCCGGGGGACTAACCAGATCTAGAAATTCCTCTCTCCTATAGTTGTCTTTGATTTGTAGGAACTCAACCGTCAGCCTACCAATGTCAGAACTCTCATGGAGACGCATGAGATGGTGTTTTCTGAACTGTTCGGCCAATTTTGCTATTGGTAGGGCCGGGCATGAGGCCTCTGGTGAGGCCCATAGTTCAGGTAGGCCAATCTTGGTGCAAGTATCCCTAACAAATCTCAGCCAGGGAATATTCTTGCTCTTGATTTGGGGCCAGACCCCCTTGAATTCCTCCCGATAAAAACCCGACTCTGCATTAGACCAGAGTCTCTTCCAAAATATCAGTGGGCGCAACGTTACCGCCTCTTCCATAGGTGTCAGCCCACAGTCCAACCTGATAGGGACCAACGGGGAGCTAGGGGGCAAACCCAGTAAACTCCTCAAAAAAGAATTTTCAGTCCCGGTCAGATTATGTATTCTAGAATGACCCCACAATTCTGCTCCATAGATGGAGGCTGCTCTTACTTGGGTCCCGTAGATTTCTATTGCTGGAGCCACTGGTTTGGAAACCAAACCTCTAAAAAGTCGGGAAATTCCCCCAGTGGTTTGGGCCAGTTTTAACACCGAGTTAGCAATTTGCCCCCCCCCATCCAAAATCTTCTTGTAGTATAATCCCCAAATATCCGAACGTTGTCACCCGCTCAAGGTAGACACCATTCAGAATTGGGTTTGGTCGTGTGTGCTTGGGGGGGTTAAGGATCATAAATTTAGTTTTGGCTAATTTGATCTCTAGGCCTCTGTCAGCACAGAAATCCACAAAGCCATCCAAGATACGCTGGATGCCAGTTGACGTTCGTGAAAGCAACAAGGTGTCGTCAGCGAACATCAACGCTGGCACCATGCCCGTAGCAAGTCTTGGCACGTCTGTGTCCCTAATGCCTGCCAGATGATTAATGAGCCCGTTAATGTATAAACAGAATAGCGTAGGTGCCAACACGCATCCTTGACGGACTCCACGGTTGACAGGGAAGCGGGGGGACAACTCTCCATGTTTGCCACATCTGACCTGGGCGAAGTTTTCCATGTGGAGTCTACTCACAATATCCAGAAGATATGAGGGGACATTGAGAGCCCGGAGAACCTTCCACAGATTTTCTCGCGGTACCAGATCAAATGCCGACCTCAGGTCAACAAAAATGAGATAGAGGCTGCCACCCTCTAAACTCACGGTCTTCCAATGTATAACCTGAAGTCGGAAGATCTGGTCGACAGTGGAGATTCCCTTTCTGAAACCCGCTTGCAAAAAACTTAACATGTTGTTATCTGTCTCCCAGGTCTTCAATCTATCCAATATTATACGTCCAAACAGCTTCTGTGTGGTATCAATTAGGCTGATGGGCCTATGATTTGAGGGTTGTAGGGGACAGCCTTTCTTGAATATCGGTACGATCTCCGCACCTAGCCAAGACTCTGGGAGTTCCGCACCCATCAGAATAGAATTAAATAAGGAACAAAGGTACGGCGCCCAGATCTTTGGTTCCGAACGATAAAGATCGCCAGGGATTTTGTCCAATCCCGGCGCTTTGTTTGATATCAACAGATGTATAGCAGTTTCCACCTCCTTTATCGTTATCGCCGTGGCAACCTCAGCTCGGCAAACAGGTCTGGGGAGAGAAGTAGATATAGATAGCGTGTTGCTGTTTGAGCTTGAGTAAAGGGCCCCATAATGGGCTTCCCATGCCGCTGGGGCTATATTAGGGAATGAGATGGTTCCTGGTTCTTTTCTGCCCTTGCTGACAATGGTCCAAAAGCCCTTGAAGTCCTTAGCCTGCAAAGTTAGTCTTAACTCCTCCCAAGTATCAACCTCCCAGGCCTTTCTGGCCCTTTCTAAAGTTTGTTTGTACTGTGCCCTCAATGTTTTCGTCCTAACTTTGTCCAGGGCCTTGATAATTATAGAGATAGCATAATTATAGTGGTAGCATAATGATGGTGGTAGCACGCCCAAGTAGTCATATTAGAACAAAGCAGTACAGTGAAAATAGTAAAGATAGAGTAGCGAGGCTAGTAGTGATGGAACATCAGCACTCATTATAACACTAAAAAAGTAAAAGAAGTTTCAAACAAGCGTAACAAAAATTATAGAGGTGACATAATGATAGGGATGGCACGCCAGATTGGTCATAATAAAAATAAAAAAAACAGTATATTGATAACAATCAAAAGGAAAACATACTTTAAGGTAGATGCAAAAACAACAGTTGATGGACAGAATGCAGAACAATGTCATACATTCAACCCAGTACAGAGATCTGGGCCTAAATCCATCGTTTTTTTGCTCACCATGCCATTCCAGTTTGGACCCAGCCATATACAAATCAGTCTTGACCCTGTGCCTCATGGGAACAGTCCAGCCCGAACTGCTAAGTCGGGCCCTCCCTGGACCAGAAACAGGCATCCTAGGACCGGTTTCGGGGTTTCACTCCTCTTCAGCCAGGATAGCTTGATTCCAGTGGCATGGAGAGCACGGGAGCCACGTCTGGGCATACCCGTCCCACTCAGGGTGACAAATGCAAAAACAACAGTTGATGGACAGAATGCAGAACAATGTAATACATTCACCCCAGTACAGAGATCTGGGACTAAATCTATTATTTTATTGCTCACCATGCCATTTCAGTTTGGACCCAGCCATATGCAAAACAGTCTTGACCCTGTGCCTCATGGGAACAGTCCAGCCCGAACTGCCAAGCCATGCCCTCCCTGGACCAGAAACAGGCATTTTGGGACCGGTTTTGGGGTTTCACCCCTCTTCAGCCAGGATAGCTTGATTCCAGTGGTATGGAGAGCACGGGACCCATGTCTGGTCATACCCCTTCCACTTGCGGTGACAAATGCAAAAACAACAGTTGATGGACAGAATGCAGAAAAATGTCATACATGCACCCCAGTACAGAGATCTAGGCCTAAATCCATCGTACTTTTGATCACCATGCCATTCCAGTTTGGACCCAGCAATATGCAAATCAGTCCTGACCCTGTGCCTCATGGGAACAGATCAGCCCGAACTGCCAAGGCAGGCCCTCCCTTGACCGGAAACAGGCATCCTAGGACCGGTTTCGGGGTTTCACCCCTCTTCAGCCAGGATAGCTTGATACCAGTGGCATGGAGAGAACGGGACCCATGCCTGGACATACCCGTCCCACACGGGGTGACAAATGCAAAAACAACAGATGATGAACAGAATGCAGAACAATATCATACATTCACCCCAGCACAGAGATCTGGGCCTAAATCCATCGTTTATTTTCTCATCATGCCATTCCAGTTTGGACACAGCCATATGCAAATCAGTCTTGACCCTGTGCCTCATGGGAACAGTCCAGCCCGTACTGCCAAGGCAGGCCCTCCCTGGACCGGAAACAGGCATCCTAGGACCAGTTTTGAGGTTTCACCCCTCTTCAGCCAGGATAGCTTGATTTCAGTGGCATGGAGAGCACGGGACCCACGTCTGGGCATACCCGTCCCACTCGGGGTGACAAATGCAAAAACAACAGTTGATGGACAGAATGCAGAACAATGTCATACATTCACCCCATTACAGAGATTTGGGACTAATTCATCGTTTTTTTGCTCACCATGCCATTCCAGTTTGGAACCGCCATATGCAAATCAGTATTGACCCTGTGCCTCATGGGAACAGTCCAGCTCGAACTGCCAAGCTAGGCTCTCCCTGGACTGGAAACAGGCATCCTAGGACCGGTTTCTGGGTTTCACCCCCTTTAGCCAGGATAGCTTGATTCCAGTGGCATGGAGAGCACGGGACCCACGTCTGGGCATACCTGTCCCACTTGGGGTGACAAATGCAAAAACAACAGTTGATGGACAGAATGCAGAACAATGTCATACATTCACCCCAGTACAGAGATCTGGGCCTAAATCCATTGTTTTGTTGCTCACCATGCCATTCCAGTTTGGACCCATCCATATGCAAATCAGTCTTGACCCTTTGCCTCATGGGAATAGTCCAGCCCGAACTGCCAAGCCAGGCCCTCCCTGGACCGGAAACAGGCATTCCATGACCGGTTTCGGGGTTTCACCTCTCTTCAACCAGGATAGCTTGATTCCAGTGGCTTGGAGAGCACAGGACCCACGTCTGGGCATACCCGTCCCACTCGGGTTGACAAATGCAAAAACAGCAGTTGATGGAAAGAATGCAGAACAATGTCATACATGCACCCCAGTACAGAGATCTAGGCCTAAATCCATCGTATTTTTGATCACCATGCCATTCCAGTTTGGACCCAGCAATATGCAAATCAGTCCTGACCCTGTGCCTCATGGGAACCGTCCAGCCCGAACTGACAAGCTAGGCCTTCCCTGGACTGGAAACAAGCATCCTAGGACCGGCTCCGGGGTTTCACCCCTCTTCAGCCAGGATAGCTTGATTCCAGTAGCATGTAGAGCACGGGACCCACGTCTGGGCATACCCGTCCCACTCGGGGTGACAAATGCAAAAACAACAGTTGATGGGCAGAATGCAGAACAATGTCATACATTCACCCCAGTACAGAGATCTGGGCCTAAATCCATTTTTTTATTGCTCACCATGCCATTCCAGTTTGGACCCAGCCATATGCAAAACAGTCATTACCCTGTGCCTCATGGGAACAGTCCAGCCCGAACTGCCAAGCCAGGCCCTCCCTGGACCAGAAACAGGCATCCTGGGACCGGTTTCGGGGTTTCACCCCTCTTCAGCCAGGATAGCTTGATTCCAATGGTATGGAGAGCACGGGACCCACGTCTGGGCATACCTGTCCCACCTGGGTTGACAATTGCAAAAACAAAAGATGATGGACAGAATGCAGAACAATGTCATAAATTCACACCAGTACAGAGATCTGGGCCTAAATCCATAGTTTTGTGCACACCATGCCATTCCAATTTGTACCCAGCCATATGCAAATCAGTCTTGACCCTGTGTCTCATGGGAACAGTCCAGCCTGATCTGCCAAGCCAGCCCCTACCTGGACTGGAAACAGGCATCCTAGGACCGGTTTCGGGGTTTCACCCCTCTTCAGCCAGGATAGCTTGATTCCAGTGGCATGGAGAGCACGAGACCTACGTCTGAGCATACCCGTCTCACTCGGGGTGACAAATGCAAAAACAACAGTTGATGGACAGAATGCAGAACAATGTCATACATTTTTATTTTATTTATTTATTGCGATTTTATATAGCGCGAACATTCCCCGAAGGTGTCAGTGCGCTTTACAATAGAACCTGTTGCGTTACATTAGGACTTTGGATTATATGAGTTACATAAAAAAAATTGCAAATGTACAGGTGGAGCGAAATGAGGGAAAAATTGCAAATGTACAAGTTGTAAAGTCACTCACGGAAGAGAGTACATGAGTTACTTAAAAGATACAGACAGAACAACTCTAAAATCGCAAAAGAACAGTAGTCAGTACATACGCTTACTACAGATACTAGAGGTTAGAGTTGCATATATACAAGTTGAAGATTAATAAGTACATGCGTCTACAACAGATTCTAGTGGTTAGAATTACATATATACAAGTTTCAAAACACTCAAGATTACATTTAAAAAGCAATTAGGGTTGGACAATTATATGTTACAAATTTACCGGGCAGGGAATTTACAAGAGTTTCAGCAAGAAACAAGTAAGAAAAGCAGATAGGGACAGGAAAGAGAGAAAGAGAGAGAGAAAACGGAGATCGGACCATAAGTATAAACAATAGTCACAAACAGGGAGCAGATCCCTGAAGAAGGAGGACGATCGATAGGTCGGCCAGCTGGAGACCAGCGGGGATGGAGGGACAGACCAGTTCACAAGATGGCGGACCAAGAACAAGAACGACAACAGGAGACGGTCCCAAAATGGTGGGGGGGCACACGAGATCCAGTCCAAAACTTAGGAGGGCTAAGTCCGAAGAAAATTAGGGAGCCAACCCAAAGGAGGAGGAACAAAAAGGGGAAAGGAGCCAGACAGTCAAAAAAGTAGGGGGGGGCAGCCGGTCTCCGAAGCACAACTGTGCCGACTATGTCCATGTACATCTCGATGCCGGCGTCAGCCAGGGGGGCCAGTGTGGCGCAGAACACGGCTGCCCGCAGGGCACAGCCTCGATCCTCCAGCACTAGGATCAACTCCTCGATCTGCGCTCACGGGTAGCTTCCAAGGCGTACGGCCGCCTCCAGGTTCTCCTGCAGGGTCAGGGCCAGCTCTCTCTCCGGGCTGCTCGTGCCCGCTTCATGCGTGAAGGGTCGTAGCGAGTGTCCTTGGCGTGCAAAGGGAGCTCATCGGAAGTTGCATATCAAGCGACCGCCGCGCTGTGCAGAGGCTGCATCTCGCCGATCCAGCATCTGCTTACAGTTCTTGGAGGGGTTGCTAACAGCGCTAAGGCCAGACCTGGGCACGCTAACAGGAGACTGCAGTCTGGATGAGTGATGCTGCACGAGCAGAGAACTCTGGCTACCCCCATCTGGGCAATCCTGAGCATCAGTGCAGACGAGGAAAGGCGACGAGTAGAAGCATGCCCAGTCTGGAGGAAATGTGTCCAGCGATGGTGCTGCGTGTCCGACAGAGGAACATCCCCGAATCGGCACGACAGTTGGAGTCAGAATCGCCACACGTCCGGCTCAGATGGCCTGAACCTGGCGAAGTGCGGCGGGCAAGGCGAAAGGAACGTTGGGCTCCTGGAGTTCATCCCCATAGGTAGGCCACGCCATAGAACCAAGTCTGATGTCAAAGGGAGTTGGAAGTGGGAAGATAGGAGGCGGATGGCTGGGTACCCCAGTACATAGACTGGGATTTTCACCGATTTGGTCATCTCTGACCCGGGAGCTCCCGGGCTGAGCTCCTACCCGGAGGCCATCTTTGCTGCAAATTTCCCCAGTACAGAGGTCTGGGCCTAAATCCATCGTTTTTTTGCTCACCATGCCATTCCACTTTGGACCTAGACATATGAAAATGAGTCTTGACACTGTGCCTCATGGGAACAGTCCAGCCCGAACTGCCAAGACAGGCCCTCCCTGGACGGAGACAGGCATCCTAGGACCGGTTTCGGGGTTTCACCTCTCTTCAGCCAGGATAGGTTGATTCCAGTGCCATTGTGAGCACGGGACCCACGTCTGGGCATACCCGACCCACTCGGGGTGACAAATGCAAAAACAACAGTTGATGGAAAGAATGCAGAACAATGTCATACATTCACCCCAGTACAGAGATCTGGGACTAAATCCATCGTTTTTTTGCACACCATGCCATTCCAGTTTGGACCCAGCCATATGAAAATCAGTCTTGACCCTGTGCCTCATGGGAACAGTCTAGCCTGAACTGCCACGCTAGGCCCTCCCTGGACTGGAAACAGGCTTCCTAGGACCTGTTTCGGGGTTTCACCCCTCTTCAGCCAGGATAGCTTGATTCCAGTAGCAAGGAGATCCCGGGACACACGTCTGGGCATACCTGTCCCACCTGGGGTGACAAATGTAAAAACAACAGTTGATGGACAGGATGCTGAACAATGTCATACATTCACCGCAGTACAGAGATCTGGGCCTAAATCCATCGTTTTTTTGCTCACCATGCCATTCCAGCTTGGACCCAGCCATATGCAAATCAGTCTTGACCCTGTGCCTCATGGGAACAGTCCAGCCCGAACTGCCAAGCCAGGCCCTCCCTGGACCAGAAACAGGCATCCTAGGACCGGTTTTGGGGTTTCACCCCTCTTCAGCCAGGATAGCTTGATTCCAGTGGCATGAAGAGCACGGGACCCACGTATGGGCATACCCGTCTCACTTGGGGTGACAAATGCAAAAACAACAGTTGATGGACAGAATGCAGAACAATGTCATACATTCACCCCAGTACAGTGATCTGGGCCTAAATCCATTGATATTTTTGCTCACCATGCCATTCCATTTTGGACCCAGCCATATGCAAATCAGTCTTGACCCTGTGCCTCATGGGAACAGTCCAGCCTGAACTGCCAAGCCAGGCCCTCTCTGGACCTGAAACAGGCATCTTAGGACCGGTTTCGGGGTTTCACCCCTCTTCAGGCAGGGTAGCTTAATTCCAGTGCCATGGAGAGCACAGGATCCACGTCTGGGCATACCCGTCCCACTCGGGGAGACAAATGCAAAAACAAAAGTTGATGGACAGAATGCAGAACAATGTCATACATTCACCCCAGTACAAAGATCTGGGCCTAAATCCATCTTTTTTTGCTCAACATGCCATTCCAGTTTTGACCCAGCCATATGCAAATCAGTCTTGACCCTGTGCCTCATGGGAACAGTCCAGCCCGAACTGCCAAGCTAGGCCCTCCCTGGACCAGCAACAGGCATCCTAGGACCGGTTTCGGGGTTTCACCCCTCTTCAGCCAGGATAGCTTGATTCCAGTGGTATGAAGAGCACGGGACCCACGTATGGGCATACCCGTCTCACTTGGGGTGACAAATGCAAAAACAAAAGTTGATGGACAGAATGCAGAACAATGTCATACATTCACCCCAGTACAAAGATCTGGGCCTAAATCCATCTTTTTTTGCTCAACATGCCATTCCAGTTTTGACCCAGCCATATGCAAATCAGTCTTGACCCTGTGCCTCATGGGAACAGTCCAGCCCGAACTGCCAAGATAGGCCCTCCCTGGACTGGAAACAGGCATCCTAGGACCGGTTTTGAGGTGTCACCCCTCTTCAGCCAGGATAGCTTGATTCCAGTGGCATGGAGAGCACGGGACCCACGTCTGGGCATACCCGTCCCACTCGCGGTGACAAATGCAAAAAAACCAGTTGATGGACAGAATGCAGAACAATGTCATACATTCTCCCCAGTACAGAGATCTGGGCCTAAATCCTTTTTTTATTGCTCACCATGACATTCCAGTTTGGACCCAGCCATGTGCAAATCAGTCTTGACCCTGTGCCTCATGGGAATAATCCAGCCCGAACTGCCACTCCAGGGCCTCCCTGGACTGGAAACATGCCTCCTAGAACCGGTTTCGGGGTTTCAGCCCTCTTCGGCCAGGATAGCTTGATTCCAGTGGCTTGGAGACCACAGGACCCACGTCTGGGCATACCCGTCCCACTCGGGTTGACAAATGCAAAAACAACAGTTGATGGACAGAATGCAGAACAATGTCATACATTCAGCCCAGTACAGAGATCTGGGCCTAAATCCATTGTATTTTTGCTCACCATGCCATTTCAGTGTGGACCCAACAATATGCAAATCAGTCCTGACCCTCTGCCTCATGGGTACAGTCCAGCCCGAATTGCCAAGTCAGGCCCTCCCTGGACCGAAAACAGGCATCCCAGTACCGGTTTCGGGGATTCACCCCTCTTCAGCCAGGATAGCTTGATTCCAGTGGCAAGGAGAGCACAGGGACCACGACTGGGCATACCCGTCCCACTCGGGGTGACAAATACAAAACAACAGTTTATGGACAGATTGCAGAACAATGTCATACATTCACCCCAGTACAGAGATCTGGGCCTAAATGCATCTTTTTTTTGCTTAACATGCCATTCCAGTTTGGAGTCAGCCATATGCAAATCAGTCTTGACCCTGTGCCTCATGGGAACAGTCCAGCTCGAGCTGCCAAGCCAGGCCCTCCCTGGACCGGAAACAGGCATTATAGGACCGGTTTTGGGGTTTCACCCCTCTTCAGCCAGGATAGCTTGATTCCAGTGGCTGGTAGAGCACCGGACCCACGTCTGGGTATACCCGTCCCACTCGGGTTGGCAAATGCAAAAACAAAAGTTGATGGACAGACTGCAAAACAATGTCATAAATTCACCCCAGTACAGAGATCTGGGCCTAAATCCATCGTATTTTTGCTCATCATGCCATTGCGGTGTGGACCCAGCAATATGCAAATCAGTCCTGACCCTGTGCCTCATGGGAACAGTCCAGCCCGAACTGCCAAGCCAGGCCCTGAAGAACCAGAACCTTTTGGGACTGGCGGCGCAGGGTACGCCTTGATCTCCTGGATTCACCTGCTTAGCTACACAGAGACACGGGACACTCTATCGGCGTTAGAAGATCAGATTTATTAGCTGCAGCTAGTACAGATATCCCAGAACTACACAAGGTAGGTTCTCAGGAGACTGCCACTTCACTCTGTGGCGCACAATCTTATATAATATATAGAAACATATACATTAACCAAATGTACACCCAGAAGTACACAAGAAAGAGCCAATAAGGAAAGTTGGAAAACATGACAGAACCAATAGGAGAGATTGGAAAACAAAGTGTCAGATGACTCGAAGAAACCTCTCCTCCAACTATGTTTGTCACCCCTCCCTTAAACTAATTTATTAACAGATCCGTAACTAACTTGCAGGTATCGAGATACGTTTGAGTGTGTTGGAGAACAGTTGTGAAACGAGAGAATGCTAGCAGGGGACAGTGAAGGCCAGACGATAAGATTAAGTCAGAAATGAATAGTGTGAATCAACAGATAGTTGAGACGGGGATTAGAAAACCAGACGGGGATTAGTGGATTCGGCCAGTCCTAACACCAGCTTTGCAAATAGAGGCAGAAAGGCTGTTTTTTTAACACAAAGCACAAAATGGCGGGTCGATTCGATCGCGATCAGAAATCGAAGTTCCTCAGACCCTCCTTTTGCCAGAACTCAGGCAAGATAGACTCATGTTAATCTGAGTCAATGTCGATAGCCATGAGGTCATCGAGCTGTTGCTGTAACATCATTCTTATGTTTTCTATTACTTGTGGCTTGGGTTTAGGGATGCACATAGTAGCACATAGGTCACAGATGGCGGGACCACAGTGCATACAAAGGCAACAGGAGAAAATAATGGTCAAAATTATTCCAAGAAATGTCAACGCTTTCCAACCCCATTTGGACAGTAGTCCCTAAAACCACTCCGTAAAAGACCAATCTCCTTCGTCCTGATGAATCGACTCAGAGATTATGTGCAACTTGGAGATGGCTTGGTATACTGTCGGAGCGTCATTAGGTATGAAAATACAGCAACTTGACCCGATCAATTTGCACACTCCACCACGATCTGCAAGAACAAAATCTAAGGCAACTCGATCCTGTAAGGTCATAAAACGGTCCGCCTGTAGTTCTGCCGTGATATTACTTAAAGCTCCTACAGTGATGTCTATTGTAGTTTCTACGACACAAACCAGTTGCCTTATATTTCTGCTGTTAGCCATTGGACCCCAGAAGGGAATAAATCCTTTGAGGAAATCTCCTCCCTCTTGTCCTGCTGTATCTTTCGAATCAACAATCCCTCTGTCGTATCTGTTTCGATGATGATTCGCGGAAGCGGTGTAGGTAGGGGGAAGAAGGAAAGCTATATAGCAAGTACCGGAGAAACCCGTTGGTAACCATGTGTAAGCCCTATTATAACAGATGAAATATGTGCCTTGAGACGGCACTAGAGGAGGCGAGTTTTGAGAGGAATAAATGTACGTGTGGGAACAGTTATTTCCATGTATGGTGTCAAAAGACTGACCATTCATCTGTAAGCAGAAATTGCCCTGATGTGGTATAGTCCAAATCGGTGAAGATTTTCCTTTCTTAACTTTATCACTAAGGCTAGATATATATTGGGTGATGTTCCAGTTAGTGTATGCCTTTCTTTCGTCTATGGAGATCTTACTATTTTCCATGATTTTAGCCATAGCTACCATTCCCTTAATCAACGAACTATGACTAAAATCTGGATCACTAACACGTGAACTAATGGATCGTCTGAATTTGCTTTGATAGGCATTGGAGAAGATGACAAAATAGGCCCAAGCAGAACCCTCATAAGAAAACGGGAGAACTAAATATGGCATTCCTTTCTCTGTGGTATGTGGCATAAGTCCACATACCCAACAGTCAGTCGTATTGACCACTAACTGGTGCTGATGTAACAGCTGGACAAAGGAATTGTTATAATATTCAGTTCTTCTAATGAGTTCATGTTGAGGAAGGGTATGAAAGAGATGTGGAGAGACAGTAAAAGAAGACGGAGAGGAAGAAGGAGAGACAACTTTTTGCTGCAGAGCATAAATAATCCAACCTATAAACGCCAAAACAATACACAATAATATAATAATACATAAGGTTATATTGAAACAACTGTACATTATTTCACAAGATTCTTTCTTTATTTTATTGTTTCTCTCTCTTTTGCTTTGTATAGTCTCCATCTTTCTAATGGATGCTCACGGCAATCTTCCTCGATCACTCAATTATGATTATCTGCCGTCCTATGACACTGCAAGTCCTGCAGGCCTATTGCCACTACTCAGGTCACAATTAAGACTCCTACCGTGACCCTGCAACCGGGACAGAACACTACACAAGAGAGAATTTCAAGAGCTCTTTGTTCTAGGTCTTAGATTGTAGTGTTCTTTTCCAGGTGTGGTCTGATCTTGGAACAATGTTCGTGGATTGGTCGTATCTAAGCGACGATGTGATGGTATTGCTTCCTGCAGAATGTCGTCGTCCTCTTTCTCAGACAATGTCCCATTCAGGTGTGCATCACTAAAGGGCACGAATCATGCAACCTTCTCATTCTCAGAGTCACCAACAGCCCTGCGCACCCATTGATCATAGGGTAAAGGCAAAGGCACTTTCTTACAATGCACACCGTGAATCCAATTTTTCTTTCCTTCTACTTTGACTGCTGTTCTCGTGGTTAGCAAAACCATACGGGGCTCTCTCCACCTGGGTTCCAAATTTCTCGTCCTTTGGAAATTCTTGGTACAGACCCAGTCACCGGGTCGGATGGAATGACCTGGGTCGGTGGAAGCCTCCGGTAAAGCACTCTGAACCTGTTGATGGAGAACACGTAATTTAGTCGTAAGGTCATGCAGGTAGTCAATCAACATTGGATATGACAAGTCTGAGTATTTCTTAGGGCGAGGAACTCCCCATACATTAGCCGGGCATCCAAAAACCACTTCGTAAGGGCTAAGTCCCAAACAAGAGTGTACTGCAGTTCTGGTGGACAGCAGAGCCAATGGTAATGCATCGGGCCAATTGAGTCCTGTACTAGCCTGAACCTTTGCTAGTTTTAATTTTAAGGTTCCGTTGTAGCATTCTACCAAACCCGCTGACTGTGGATGATTTGCCGCATGGAACTTTTGCTTGATACCAAGACCCGCACAAACTTTTTGCATGACTTGGCCAACAAATTCGCTCCCATTGTCACTCCAGACAATGCGCGGCAAACCAAACCTGGGGAAAAATTCTTTTAGTAGAACTTTAGCTGTTGATAAGGCTGTGTTGTCTTTTAAAGGGTATGCTTCTATCCATCTTGAAAAGGCGCATACTACCACCAGAATGTATTTGAGGTTATTGCATCGTTCCATATGAATATAATCGATTTGCAATACCTCAAATGGATATGTCGGAGGAGCAAAGTGACCCACTGGAGTTGGGGATCCCTTTCCCGGATTGTACATTAAACAAACAATACAATGTTTCACTACATTGTCTGCGCATTTTGGGATTTGTTCATTTTGCCACACTGGAGCCAGAAGTTTGCATATACCTTTTGCACTTAAGTGGGCTGGACCATGTGCCATAGTAACCACTGGGAGTACATAAGCATCTGGTAACAGCCAACGTTGGTGTTCAGATAATTCCACCCAACAACCCATCTCATCCAACATTCCTGTACTTTCTTTCCACTTGCTCAACTCTTTCTCTGAAGCCTCTTTCTGAATTGCTTTTACACTTTCCACTGTGTCCTCAAACATTCCTCTCTCTCTAACCCAATTCGCAGGACCCGCCACATACATTCGACTTGTAACATCTCTTGCTGTCTTTTTCGCTATTCCATCTGCAAATGCATTTCCTCGACCAACATCATCTGTAATCTTTTTGTGTGCACTACACTTCACAATTGCTATTTGGGTGGGTAAGGTAAGGGATTCAAGAAGATCAGTCACTAGCTGACCATGTTGTATTTTGGTGCCATGTGAAGTGAGAAATCCCCTTTCCTTCCAGAGACACCCAAAGTTGAACGCTACACCAAAGGCATATTGGCTGTCAGTGTACACGTTCACTCTCTTCCCTTTCGACAATACACATGCTCTAGTTAATGCTATCAATTCTGGTGCTTGCGCTGAATTGTGTCTAATGCGTGCTGTTTCCACAACTGTATGCAAAGTAGTTACAGCATAGGCTGAAACTGTGTCTCCATTTGGCATTTTAAAACAAGAACCGTCTACCCATAGAGTTGCATCCGGATTATCTAGCGGTGTGTCTTTCAAATCAATTCTTCCTTTTGTCTCTTCCTCAGTACGGAAGAAACAATCATGTTGTTCATCAACATTTTTCTCATCTGGAAGGGGCAACAGAGTAGCCGGATTTAGGGTATTACATCGTTTGATGTGTACGTGACTAGCCAAAAGTGTCAGCTCGTATCCAGTTAGACGAGCACTCGTAAGGTGCTGCGTTTTCGTTCTGTTTAACAAAGTATCCACTGCATGTGGTACCATGATAATGAGAGTGTTATCCAACACTATTCCAGCAGACTGCCAAATTGAAATTGCTGCTGCTGCTGTCGCTTTGAGACAACTGGGCAATGCTTTAGCTACAGGATCTAGCGTAGCCGAAAAATAGGCACATGGCCGCTGTTTGTCCCCAAATTGCTGTGTTAAAACTGACAACGCACAACCTTCTCTCTCGTGAACATAAAGTGTAAAAGGTTTACCGTAATCGGGAGTACCCAATACAGGAGCAGAACACAGAGCAGTACGTAAGTCGGTAAAACTCTTTTGGCACTCATCAGTCCAAGGAAGGGGCTGAGGCGTATCTTTTAGAGTAAGTGTCAACAAAGTCTTGGCCATCAGAGAAAAGTTAGGGATCCACTGCCTACAATAAGAAGTAATACCCAGAAAGGCACGTACTTCCCTTTGTGTGGATGGCACAGATATTTGCTTAATCGCCTGAATTCGTTCTGGGGTTAATCGTCGTCCCTCCTTTGATAGGAGATGACCCAAGTAGGTAACCTCTCGACAGACATATTGTAATTTGGAAGGTGAAACCTTATGATTCAGATTAAACAAATGACGTAACAATGCAACAGTGACATTTTTGTAAATATCTTCTGAATCAGCAGTGACCAACAGGTCATCCATGTACTGGATAAGAGCTGCACCAGACGGCAAATGAAAAGTATCAAGATGACATTTTAAAGCTTGCCTGTAAATGGAGGGACTTTCACAATAGCCCTGGGATGCGCGCTTAAACCGGAAGCTTCGGCCTCCAAGAGAAAAGCCAAAAATGTCTCTACTTTCTTCTGCAATGGGAATACTAAAGAAGGCATTCTTTAGATCAATAATAGAGAACCAAGTCGCTGTGGAAGGCATCATTGTCAACAAAGCAGTGATATCTGGAACAACAGGAAATTGTGGTACAACAATTTTGTTTACCTCCCGCAGATCAATCTCAAAACGATATATAGGTGGCTGAGAAGGATCAGTGCGTTTAAGAACAGGAAGAATAGGACTATTGCATGTGTTACCTCTTGTTTCTTCAACCACACCGTTCTGAATCAAATCATGAATGATTTCCAAAAGCGCTTTCTCACCTTCAGTGGAAATTCTATACTGCGGGATGCGCGGCAATTCAACATTGGGCTTGAGGGTGACAACATAAGGTGGAATTTCAAGACAACCCACATCATTCGGACCCGTGGCCCAAAGTGTTGTCGGAAGGGAAAGGAATTCAGGTGGAAACTGATCTTTGGACAAATACATTGGAGAGATCAGTTTCTGTCCTAAAGTAAGATGTACACCAGAAGGAGAACAATATATCGTAGCATGCATTCTTTTCAATGGGTCCAAACCCAACAGATTCTCACCACAACCATTCGTTAAAAGTAGTGGAGCTTCCAAATCATAAGGGCCAATTGAAATGGGCAAAGGGCAAGAAACTGGATTGCGAACAGGGGCGCCAGAAAATCCTACAGAAACATTCGTTAAGCCAGACAAAGGTGCCCCAGGGAGTTTAAAATGAATGATTGAACTTCTCATCGCCCCAGTATCTAGAAGAAATGGTTCTAAAACACCCATTGTAGTGACGTTAACATAAGGTCCATTCTGATCTACTGGAACTGACACAACTCCCTTACTTTGTCCATGGCTGTCCTAGTTGGCATGAAGACTTTCATTTCCGTTTTCAATATAATGGTCTTCATTGTAATACTGTGTAGACCTAACATTTTGCTGATCAAAGTAGTTCATAGAGTTGGGAGAAGGAAGGGCACGCTGTTCTTGAGTCAACACACCTCGACCTCTACCTCTGTTTGCTGACTGGAGGCCAGCACGACCTCGTGGAGCAGAGAATGCTCCATTGCGCTTCAATAAAACCGGACAACTATTCTTAAAATGACCTTCCTCTCTACAATAGGCACATTGATTAGGTCCTAACAAAGGTCGCGGAATGTATGGCTCAGGTTTTTGATACAACCTCTGAAACTGCGGAGGCTGTTGTAACTGAGGCTGAACATAACGTGGAGGATATGCTTGTTGCAAGAGAACCTTCGTTTTTAATTCTTTCGTCTTTTTCTCTTGCTTTTCTTTTTCCTCCTTATCTCTGTTTTCATAATATTGCGCAGTAGCCAATATCTGGGCAGAAGAAGAAACAGCCCATGAACTTTCAGAATCTTTCAATTTGTGTGACAGCTCGGGAAGCAAATTAAATACAAATTTGTCCACAAATAATCGCTGTCCACCCTCTGTGGCCATATCTTGACCACTGTGATCAATAAATGTGTCCTCGAAACGAGTGAAGAAATCAGAGACACTTTCATCTTTCTTTTGTTTGCATGCCGCTAGTTTATCCCAATTTACTCTCAAAGCAGGCATCATTGTTTTCATTAATGTAATAATCCTACCAAATCAAAGCGTCAGGCTTTGCACCACCCGCTTGATCTCTATCTGTGGTAGTTATAACACCCCAAGTAGCACCTAATTCCTGCGCGTGATCCTCTTTCGAATCTTAGCCCATATTGTCTGTGGGACTACATTTCCCATCAACATGTCGACATCTGCTAGGTTCACAATGCAAGCATCAACTGTCTGTGATAATTTTTTATAATAACCCGCAGGGTTTTTACAGGGATCCGGTAGAGTCTGTTTAAGGGCCAAGACTTCACATCTCTTCCAAGGGACATGTACCCATATACGTTGAAAATGAGCGGGAATAAGTGGATTAGCACCTGCTGCTGGAACCTCTTCCTTCCATACTGGAGGAACCTCTCTCATGGTATAATTTTTCAGTGTTAGTTTAACCGACGGATCAGAATCAAGAAAAGCCTGAGAGGACAATAAGGATCTATAAGAAATAAGTGTCCTTACAGCTTTTTCAACCTTAGAACCCACAACAAGTCCTTTATCAAAATCAGTCTGAACATCTAACAGATCTTGTGGGATCGGACTCGAATTTACATCTTCCCATTCCTTAATGAGAGTATCGTACATTGCATTAAAAACATATCTTTGCGTAGTCGCATTCCATTGCGAGAACGTAGACATAATATCAAGCACACTGTATTGAGGACCCTTTTTGATCCATTTACATGCAAGAGAGTCCAACCTTTCTCGTTCCTCAAAATCTGGGAACTGACTTCGAGACTGTCTTCGAGAAAAAGCCGGAGACACATTTAAAGCTCCAAAGAAAGGAGATAAAATACCAGTGACAGTGTCTGTGAGACGTTTACGCACAGACGGAGAATTAGACATAAGAATTGGAGACAAAGTATTAGGAGAACTGACAGGAGGAGAACCAATAATTGCAGGAGGAGCAGAAGGCAAAGGAGATCTAAGATCAGGAGATGAGGGCAAAGAAGTTGAAGTTAATGGTAAAACCGGCAGAGGCGGTAATATTGGAGGAGGCAAATGCGGAAGAGCCGGAACAGGTGGAGGTACCGCTGGCGGCTGAACAGGCAATTGGGGTGCATTGGCACTTTGTGCATAGGGCGGAGGCAACCTCAATAAATGGGACATTAGGGGATCTTCTTCTATATCTTTCTTATTATCGGAAGGGGAAACAGGCAACACCGGATAGCATTTATCTATCGCCATACGATGCTGTCTCTCTGAAATTTCAGTTGCATTATCAATTTCATCGTCTTTAAACTGTTGGGCAGCCTGTATAATTGTCATATCCTGTGCTTTTCTATCTCGTTTTGCTTGCTTAATTTCTTTCTGTTTGGCTTCCTTACGCCAAAGGCGGAAAGAGTCAAACATTGCCGGCCGGGCTTTTCTTTTAAATAGAACTGCTTCTAAATTGTCTAACACATCGGGATCAAAACTACCATTTTCTGGCCATTTTAGAACACCATCTTTCTTCGTGTATCGGGTCCACGCCTCGCTAAAGGCGATGGGGCCAATACCATGTTTCGAATAGGGCTCATATGTGGGAGTTCCAACTGAAGGAATCGGACAAGGGTCCTCAAGTCGGGAATCCCTATTACAACCAAAGCAACAAAATTTTCCAAACTTAGTCAGACCAGGCATCTCGTGATATCACCGGACTGTTCACAAACTTCAAGGGGGTAAAACTCAGTTTACGCAGCACAAATGCACTTACCCTCGGCTTCGGCTATTGCAATAGTCAAATCTAAGGACCACAAAAACTAAGAAAACAAAGGACAAAAATTGTGGGCGCGACCCACGAAGATACTTAACTAAGGACGTCTTCTTACACCAACAGAGGCCCGTCTATCGTCTCGCCTTACCACACATCACCAAAGAAAGGGACAAGGCAGGGCGGCAGTCAGGGCAGCGGTCGTCAGTAGCCGTCAGGAAGGAGTAACCGCGCTGCAAAAGACCTTCGGACCACTTTCGACATACAGGGGTCGCTTAACGTGGCTCGCGAACCCTCCAGAATTTTCTTGCGGGGTTCCTCACGACCTTCGGGCAGAACCGGTACCACTGAAGCCGCTCCAAGTTGGGCACCAGTTGAAGAACCAGAACCTTTTGGGCCTGGCGGCGCAGGGTACGCCTTGATCTCCTGGATTCACCTGCTTAGCTACACAGAGACAGCCATATGCAAATCAGTCTTGACCCTGTGCCTCATGGGAACAGTCCAGCCCTAACTGCCAAGCCAGGCCCTCCCTGGACCGGAAACAGGCATCCTAGGACCGGTTTCGGGGTTTCACCCCTCTTCAGACAGGATAGCTTGATTCCTGTGGCATGGAGAGCAGGTCCTCTAAGGACCGGTTTCGGGGTTTCACCCCCCTTCAGCCAAGATAGCTTGATTCCAGTGGCTTGGAGAGCACCGGACCCACGTCTGGGCATACCCGTCCCACTCGGGTTGACAAATGCAAAAACAAAAGTTGATGGACAGAATGCAGAGCAATGTCATACATTCACCCCAGTACACAGATGTGGAACTAACTCCATTGTTTTGTTGCTCACCATGCTATTCCAGTTTGGACCCAGCCATATGCAAATTAGTCTTGACCCTGTGCCTCATGTGAACAGTCCAGCCCGAACTGCAAAGGCAGGCCCTCCCTGGAAAGGAAACAGGCATTATAGGACCAGTTTCGGGGTTTCACCCCTCGTCAGCCAGGATAGCTTGATTCCAGTGACTTGGAGAGCACCGGACCCACGTCTGGGCATACCCGTCCCACTTGGGGTGACAAATGCAAAAACAACAGTTGATGGACAGAATGCAGAACAATGTCATACATTCACCCCAGTACACAGATGTGGAACTAACTCCATTGTTTTGTTGCTCACCATGCTATTCCAGTTTGGACCCAGCCATATGCAAATCAGTCTTGACCCTCTGCCTCATGGGAACAGTCCAGCCCGAACTGCCAAGCCAGGCCCTCCCTGGACTGGAAACAGTCATCCCAGGACCGGTTTCGGGGTTTCACTCCTCTTCAGCCAGTATAGCTTGATTCCAGTGGCATGGAGAGCAAGGGACCCACGTCAGGGCATACCTGTCCTACTCGAGGTGACAAATGCAAAAACAACAGTTGATGGACAGAATGCAGAACAATGTCATACATTCACCCCAGTACACAGATGTGGAACTAACTCCATTGTTTTGTTGCTCACCATGCTATTCCAGTTTGGACCCAGCCATATGCAAATCAGTCCTGACCCTGTGCCTCATGGGAACAGTCCAGCCCGAAATGCCAAGCCAGGCCCTCCCTGGACCGTAAACAGGCATCCTAGGACCCGTCCCACTCGGGGTGACAAATGCAAAAACAACAGTTGATGGACAGAATGCAGAACAATGTCATACATTCACCCCAGTACAGAGATCTGAGCCTAAATCCATTTTTTTATTGCTCACCAGGCCATTCCAGTTTGGACCCAGCCATATGCAAATCAGTCTTGACCCTGTGCCTCATGCGAACAGTCCAGCCCGAACTGCAAAGCCAACACCTCCCTGGGCCAGAAACAGGCACCCTAGGACCGGTTTTGGGGTTTCACCCCTCATCAGCCAGGATAGCTTGATTCCAATGGCATGGAGAGCACAAGACCCACGTCTGGGCATGCCCGTCCCACTCGGGGTGACGAATGCAAAAACAACAGTTGATGTACAGAATGCAGAACACTGTCCTACATTCACCCTAGTAAAGAAATCTGGGACTAAATCCATAGTTTTTTTGCTCAACATGCCATTCAAGTTTGGACCCAGCCATATGCAAATCAGTCTTGACCCTGTGCCTCTTGGGAACAGTCCAGCCTGAACTGCCAAGCTAGGCCCTCCCTGGAATGGAAACAGGCTTCCTAGGACCGGTTTCGGAGTTTCACCCCTCTTCAGCCAGGATAGCTTGATTCCAGTGGCATGGAGAGCACGGGACCCACGTCTGGGCATACCCGTCCCACTCGGGATGACAAATGCAAAAACAACAGTTGATAGGCAGAATGCAGCAGAATGTCATACATTCATCCCAGTACAGAGATCTGGGCCTAAATCCATTTTGTTATTGCTCACCATGCCATTCCAGTTTGGAACCAGCCATATGCAAATCAGTCTTGACCCTGTGCTGCATGGGCACAGTCCAGCCCGAACTGTCAAGCCAGGCCCTCCCTGGACCGGAAACAGGCATTATAGGACCGGTTTTGGGGTTTCACCCCTCTTCAGCCAGGATAGCTTGATTCCAGTGGCTTGGAGAGCACCGGACCCACGTCTGGGCATACCCGTCCCACTCGAGGTGACAAATGCAAAAACAAAAGTTGATGGACAGAATACAGAACAATGTCATACATTCACCCCAGTAAAGAAATCTGGGCCTAAATCCATCGTATTTTTGCTCATCATGCCATTCCAGTGTGGACCCAGAAATATGCAAATCAGTCCTGACCCTATGCCTCATGGGAACAGTCCAGCCTGAACTGCTAAGCCAGGCCCTCCCTGGACCGTAAATAGGCATCCTAGGACCGGTGTCGGGGTTTCACCCCTCTTCAGCCAGGATAACTTGATTTCAGTGGCATGGAGAGCACGGGACCAACGTCTGGGCATACCCGTCCCACCTGGGGTGACAAATGCAAAAACAACAGTTGATGGACAGGATGCAGAACAATGTCATACATTCACCGCAGTACAGAGATCTGGGCCTCAATCCATTGCTTTTTGCTCACCATGCCATTCCAGTTTGGACACAACAATCTGCAAATCAGTCCTGACCCTGTGCCTCATGTGTACAATCCAGGCCGAACTGTCAAACAAGGCCCTCCCTGGACCGGAAACAGGCATCCTAGGACCGGTTTCGGGGTATCACCCCTCTTCAGCCAGGATAGCTTGATTCCAGTGGCATGGAGAGCACGGGACCCACGTCTGGGCATACCCGTCCCACCTGGGGTGACAAATGCAAAAGCAACAGTTGATGGACAGGATGCAGAACAATGTCATACATTCACCGCAGTACAGAGATCTGGGCCTAAATCCATCGTTTTTTTGCTCAAAATGCCATTCCAGTTTGGACCCAGCCATATGCAAATCAGTCTTGACCCTGTGCCGCATGGGAACAGTCTAGCCCAAACTGCCAAGCCAGGCCCTCCCTGGACCAGAAACAGGCATCCTAGGACCGGTTTCGGGGTTTCACCCCTCATCAGCCAGGATAGCTTGATTCCAGTGGTATGGAGAGCACGGGACCTACGTCTGGGCATACCCGTCCCACTCGAGGTGACAAATGCAAAAACAAAAGTTGAAGGACAGAATACAGAACAATGTCATACATTCACCCCAGTACAGAGATCTGGGCGTAAATGCATAGTTTTTTTGCTCAACATGCCATTCCAGTTTGGACCCAGCCATATGCAAATCAGTCTTGACCCTGTGCCTCTTGGGAATAGTCCAGCCCGAAATGCCACGCCAGGCCCTCCCTGGACTGGAAATAGGCATCCTAGGACCGGTTTTGGGGTTTCACCCCTCTTCAGCCAGGATAGCTTGATTCCAGTGACATGGAGAGCACGGGACCCACGTCTGGGCATACCCGTCCCACTCGAGGTGACAAATGCAAAAACAAAAGTTGAAGGACAGAATACAGAACAATGTCATACATTCACCCCAGTACAGAGATCTGGGCGTAAATGCATAGTTTTTTTGCTCAACATGCCATTCCAGTTTGGACACAGCCATGTGCAAATCAGTCTTGACCCTGTGCCTCATGGGAACAGTCCAGCCTGAACTGCCAAGCCAGACCCTCCCTGGACAGGAAAAAGGCATTTTAGGACCGGTTTTGGGGTTTCACCCCTCTTCAGCCAAGATAGCTTGATTCCAGTGGCTTGGAGAGCACAGGACCCACGTCTGGGCATACCCGTCCCACCAGGGTTGACAAACGCAAAAACAAAAGTTGATGGACAGAATGCAGAACAATGTCATACATTCACCCCAGTACAGAGATCTGGCCCAAATCCATTGTATTTTTGCTCATCATGCCATTCTAGTGTGGACCCAGAAATATGCAAATCAGTCCTGACCCTGTGCCTCATGGGAACAGTCCAGCCCGAACTGCCAAGCCAGGCCCTCTCTGGACCGGAAACAGGCATCCTAGGACCGGTTTCAGGGTTCCACCCCTCTTCATCCAGGATAGCTTGATTCCAGTGGCATGGAGAGCATGGGACCCACGTCAGGGCATACCTGTCCCACTCGAGGTGACAAATGCAAAAACAACAGTTGATGGACAGAATGCAGAACAATGTCATACATTCACCCCAGTACAGAGATCTGGGCCTAAATCCTTTGGTTTTTTGCTCACCATGCCATTCCAGTTTGAACCCAGCCATATGCAAATCAGTCTTGACCCTGTGCCTCATGGGAACAGTCCAGCCCGAACTGCAAAGCAAGGCCCTCCCTGGACCGGAAACAGGCATCCTAGGACCGGTTTCGGGGTTTCACCCCTCTTCAGACAGGATAGCTTGATTCCTGTGGCATGGAGAGCAGGTCCTCTAAGGACCGATTTCTGGGTTTCACCCCCCTTCAGCCAAGATAGCTTGATTCCAGTGACATGGAGAGCACAGGACCCACGTCTGGGCATTCCCGTCCCACTCGGGGTGACAAATGCAAAAACAACAGTTTGATGGACAAAATGCAGAACAATGTAATACATTCACCCCAGTACAGAGATCTGGGCCTAAATCCATCGTTTTTTTGCTCAACATGCCATTCCAGTTTGGACACAGCTTTATGCAAATCAGTCTTGACCCTGTGCCTCATGGGAACAGTCCATCCCAAACTGCCAAGCCAGGCCCTCCCTGGACCGGAAACAGGCATCCTAGGACCGGTTTCGGGGTTTCACCCCTCTTCAGACAGGATAGCTTGATTCCTGTGGCATGGAGAGCAGGTCCTCTAAGGACCGATTTCTGGGTTTCACCCCCCTTCAGCCAAGATAGCTTGATTCCAGTGACATGGAGAGCACAGGACCCACGTCTGGGCATTCCCGTCCCACTCGGGGTGACAAATGCAAAAACAACAGTTTGATGGACAGACTGCAGAACAATGTCATAAATTCACCCCAGTACAGAGATCTGGGCCTAAATCCATCATATTTTTGCTCATCATGCCACTCCAGTGTGGACCCAGCAATATGCAAATCAGTCCTGACCCTGTGCCTCATGGGAACAGTCCAGCCCGAACTGCCAAGCCAGGCCCTCCCTGGACCGGAAACAGGCATCCTAGGACCGGTGTCAGGGTTTCACCCCTCTTCAGCCAGGATAGCTTGATTCCAGTGGCATGGAGAGCATGGGACCCACGTCTGGGCATGCCCGACCCACTCGGGGTGAAAAATGCAAAAACAACAGTTGATGGACAGAATGCAGAGCAATGACATACATTCACCCCAGTACAGAGATCTGAGCCTAAATCTATTTTTTTATTGCTCACCATGCCATTCCAGTTAGGACCCAGCCATATGCAAATCAGTCTTGACCCTGTGCTTCATGGGAACAGTCCAGCCTGAACTGCCAAGCCAGCACCTCCCTGGCCCAGAAACAGGCATCCTAGGACCGGTTTCGGAGTTTCACCCCTCATCAGCAAGGATAGCTTGTTTCCAGTGGTATGGAGAGCACAGGACCCACATCTGGGCATACCCGTCCCACTTGGGGTGACAAATGCAAAGACAAAAGTTGATGGACAGGATGCAGATCAATGTCATACATTCACCGCAGTACAGAGATCTGGGCCTAAATCCATCGTTTTTTTGCTCACCATGCCATTCCAGTTTGGACACAGCCATATGCAAATCAGTCTTAACCCTGTGCCTCATGGGAACAGTCCAGCCCAAACTGCCAAGCCAGGCCCTCCCTGGACCGGAAACAGGCATTATAGGACCGGTTTCAGGGTTTCACCCCTCTTCAGTCAGGATAGCTTGATTCCAGTGGCTTGGAGAGCACGTGTCCCACGTCTGGGCATACCCGTCCCACTCGGGTTGACAAATGCAAAAACAAAAGTTGATGGACAGACTGCAGAACAATGTCATAAATTCACCCCAGTACAGAGATCTGGGCCTAAATCCATCGTATTTTTGCTCATCATGCCATTCCAGTGTGGACCCAGAAATATGCAAATCAGTCCTGACCCTGTGCCTCATGGGAACAGTCCAGCCCGAACTGCTAAGCCAGGCCCTCCCTGGACCGTAAATAGGCATCCTAGGACCGGTGTCGGAGTTTCACCCCTCTTCAGCCAGGATAACTTGATTTCAGTTTCATGGAGAGCACGGGACCAACGTCTGGGCATACCCGTCCCACTTGGGGTGACAAATGCAAAAACAACAATTGATGGACAGGATGCAGAATAATGTCATACTTTCACCGCAGTACAGAGATCTGGACCTAAATCCATTGTTTTTTTGCTCACCATGACATTCCAGTTTGGACACAGCAATCTGCAAATTAGGCCTGACCCTGTGCCTCATGTGTACAATCCAGGCCGAACTGTCAAACGAGGCCCTCCCTGGACCGGAAACAGGCATCCTAGGACCGGTTTCGGGGTATCACCCCTCTTCAGCCAGGATAGCTTGATTCCAGTGGCATGGAGAGCACGTGACCCACGTCTGGGCATACCCGTCCCACTCGGGGTGACAAATGCAAAAACAACAGTTGTTGGACAGGATGCAGAACAATGTCATACATTCACCCCAGTACAGAAATCTGGGACTAAATCCATGGTTTTTTTGCTCAACATGCCATTCCAGTTTGGACCCAGCCATATGCAAATCAGTCTTGACCCTGTGCCGCATGGGAAAAGTATAGCCCAAACTGCCAAGCCAGGCCCTCCCTGGACCAGAAACAGGCATCCTAGGACCGGTTTCGGGGTTTCACCTCTCATCAGCCAGGATAGCTTGATTCCAGTGGTATGGAGAGCACGGGACCCACGTCTGGGCATACCCCTCCCACATGGGGTGACAAATGCAAAAACAACAGTTGATGGACAGGATGCAGAACAATGTCATACATTCACCGCAGTACAGAGATCTGGGCCTAAATCCATCATTTTTTTTCTCACTATGCCATTCCAGTTTGGACCCAGCCATATGCAAATCAGTCTTGACCCTGTGCCTCATGGGAATAGTCCAGCCCGAAATGCCACGCCAGGCCCTCCCTGGACTGGAAACAGGCATCCTAGGACCGGTTTTGGGGTTTCACCCCTCTTCAGCCAGGATAGCTTGATTCCAGTGACATGGAGAGCACGGGACCCACGTCTGGGCATACCCGTCCCACTCGATGTGACAAATGCAAAAACAAAAGTTGAAGGACATAATACAGAACAATGTTATACATTCACCCCAGTACAGAGATCTGGGCGTAAATGCATATTTTTGTTGCTCAACATGCCATCCCAGTTTGGACACAGCCATGTGCAAATCAGTCTTGACCCTGTGCCTCATGGGAACAGTCCAGCCCGAACTGCCAAGCCAGACGCTCCCTGGACAGGAAAAAGGCATTATAGGACCGGTTTTGGGGTTTCACCCCTCTTCAGCCAAGATAGCTTGATTCCAGTGGCTTGGAGAGCACAGGACCCACGTCTGGGCCTACCCGTCCCACCAGGGTTGACAAATGCAAAAACAAAAGTTGATTGACAGAATGCAGAACAATGTCATACATTCACCCCAGTACAGAGATATGACTCTAAATCCATTGTATTTTTGCTCATCATGCCATTCTAGTGTGGACCCAGAAATATGCAAATCAGTCCTGACCCTGTGCCTCATGGGAACAGTCCAGCCCGAACTGCCAAGCCAGGCCCTCTCTGGACCGGAAACAGGCATCCTAGGACCGGTTTCAGGGTTTCACCCCTCTTCATCCAGGATAGCTTGATTCCAGTGGCATGGAGAGCATGGGACCCACGTCAGGGCATACCTGTCCCACTCGAGGTGACAAATGCAAAAACAACAGTTGATGGACAGAATGCAGAACAATGTCATACATTCACCCCAGTACAGAGATCTGGGCCTAAATCCTTTGTTTTTTTGCTCACCATGCCATTCCAGTTTGAACCCAGCCATATGCAAATCAGTCTTGACCCTGTGCCTCATGGGAACAGTCCAGCCCGAACTGCCAAGCCAGGCCCTCCCTGGACGAGAAACAGGCATCCTAGGACCGGTTTCGGGGTTTCACCCCTCTTCAGACAGGATAGCTTGATTCCAGTGGCATGGAGAGCAGGTCCTCTCTGGACCGGTTTCGGGGTTTCACCCCCTTCAGCCAAGATAGCTTGATTCCAATGGCATGGAGAGCACAGGACCCACGTCTGGGCATTCCCGTCCCTCTCGGGTTGACAAATGCGAAAACAAAAGTTGATGGACAGGCTGCAGAACAATGTCATAAATTCACCCCAGTACAGAGATCTGGGCCTAAATCCATCTCATTTTTGCTCACCATGCCATTCCAGTGTGGACCCAGCAATATTGAAATCAGTCCTGACCATGTGCCTCATGGGAACAGTCCAGCCCGAACTGCCAAGCCAGGCCCTCCCTGGACCGGAAACAGGCATCCAAGGACCGGTGTCGGGGTTTCACCCCTCTTCAGCCAGGATAGCTTGATTCCAGTGGCATGGAGAGCATGGGACCCACGTCTGGGCATACCAGTCCCACTTGGGGTGACAAATGCAAAGACAACAGTTGATGGACAGGATGCAGAGCAATGTCATACATTCACCGCAGTACAGAGATCTGGGCCTAAATCCATTTTTTTATTGCTCACCATGCCATTCCAGTTTGGACCCAGCCATATGCAAATAAGTCTTGACCCTGTGCCTCATGGGATTAGTCCAGCCCGAACTGCCATGCCAGGCCCTCCCTGGACTGGAAACAGACATCCTAGGACCGGTTTCGGGGTTTCACCCCTCTTCAGCCAGGATAGCTAAATTCCAGTGGCATGGAGAGCATGGGACCTACGTCTGGCCATACCCGTCCCACTCGGGGTGACAAATGCAAAAACAACAGTTGATGGACAGAATGCAGAGCAATGTCATACATTCACCCCAGTACAGAGATCTGAGCCTAAATCCATTTTTTTATTGCTCACCATGCCATTCCAGTGTGGACCCAGCCATATGCAAATCAGTCTTGACCCTGTGCCTCATGGGAATAGTCCAGCCCGAACTGCCACACCAGGCCCTCCCTGGACTGGAAACAGACATCCTAGGACCGGTTTCGGGGTTTCACCCCTCTTCAGCCAGGATAGCTTGATTCCAGTGGCATGGAGAGCACGGGACCCACGTCTGGGCATACCCGTCGCACTCGGGGTGACATATGTAAAAACAACAGTTGATGGACAGAATGCAGAACAATGTCATACATTCACCGCAGTACAGAGATCTGGGCCTAAATCCATTTTTTATTGCTCACCATGCCATTCCAGTTTGGTCCCAGCCATATGCAAATCATTCTTGACTCTGTGCCTCATGGGAACAGTCCAGCCCGAACTGCCTAGCGAGCATCTCCCTGGACCAGAAACAGGCATCCTAGGACCGGTTTCGGGGTTTCAGCCCTCATCAGCCAGGATAGCTTGATTCCAGTGGAATGGATTTCAGGGGACCCACGTCAGGGCATACCCGTCCCACTTGGGGTGACAAATGCAAAAACAACAGTTGATGGACAGGATGCAGAGCAATGTCATACATTCACCGCAGTACAGAGATCTGGGCCTAAATCCATTTTTTTATTGCTCACCATGCCATTCCAGTTTGGACCCAGCCATATGCAAATAAGTCTTGACCCTGTGCCTCATGGGAATAGTCCAGCCCGAACTGCCATGCCAGGCCCTCTCTGGACTGGAAACAGGCATTCTAGGACCGGTTTCGTGGTTTCACCCCTCTTCAGCCAGGATAGCTTGATTCCAGTGGCATGAAGAGCACGGGACCCACGTCTGGGAATACCCGTCCCACTTGGGGTGACAAATGCAAAAAACACAGTTGATAGACAGAAAGCAGAACAATGTCATACATCCACCCCAGTACAGAGATCTGAGCCTAAATCAAGTTTTTTTATTGCTCACCATGCCATTCCAGTTTAGACCCAGCCATATGCAAATCAGTCTTGACCCTGTGCCTCATGGGAACAGTTCATCCCGAACTGCCAAGCCAGCCCCTCCCTGGACCAGAAACAGGCAACCTATGACCGTTTTCGGGGGTTTCACCCCTCTTCAACCAGGATAGCTTCATTCCAGTGGCATGGAGAGCATGGGACCCACATCTGGGCATACCCATCCCACTTGGGGTGACAAATGCAAAGACAACAGTTGATGGACAGGATGCAGGGCAATGTCATACAGTCACCGCAGTACAGAGATCTGGGCCTAAATCCATTTTTTTATTGCTCACCATGCCATTCCAGTTTGGACCCAGCCATATGCAAATCAGTCTTGACCCTGTGCCTCATGGGAATAGTCCAGCCCGAACTGCCACGCCAGGCCCTCCCTGGACTGGAAACAGACATCCTAGGACCGGTTTCGGGGTTTCAACCCTCTTCAGCCAGGATAGCTAAATTCCAGTGGCATGGAGAGCATGGGACCTACGTCTGGGCATACCCGTCCCACTCGGGGTGACAAATGCAAAAACAACAGTTGATGGACAGAATGCAGAGCAATGTCATACATTCACCCCAATACAGAGATCTGAGCCTAAATCCATTTTTTTATTGCTCACCATGCCATTCCAGTGTGGACCCAGCCATATGCAAATCAGTCTTGACCCTGTGCCTCATGGGAATAGTCCAGCCCGAACTGCCACACCAGGCCCTCCCTGGACTGGAAACAGACAACCTAGGACCGGTTTCGGGGTTTCACCCCTCTTCAGCCAGGATAGCTTGATTCCAGTGGCATGGAGAGCACGGGACCTACGTCTGAGCATACCCGTCCCACTCGGGGTGACAAATGCAAAAAAAACAGTTGATGGACAGAATGCAGAACAATGTCATAAATTCACTCCAGTACAGAGATCTGGGCATAAATGCATAGTTTTTTTGCTCAACATGCCATTCTAGTTTAGACACAGCCATATGCAAATCAGTCTTGAACCTGTGCCTCATGGGACCAGTCCAGCCCCAACTGCCAATCAAGGCCCTCCCTGGACCGGAAACAGGCATTATAGGACCAGTTTCGGGGTTTCACCCCTCTTCAGCCAGGATAGCTTGATTCTAGTGGCTTGGAGAGCACCGGACCCACGTCTGGGCATACCCGTCCCACTCGGGTTGACAAATGCAAAAACAAAAGTTGATGGACAGACTGCAGAACAATGTCATAAATTCACCCCAGTACAGAGATCTGGGCCTAAATCCATCGTATTTTTGCTCATCATGCCATTCCAGTGTGGACCCAGCAATATGCAAATCAGTCCTGACCCTGTGCCTCATGGGAACAGTCCAGCCCGAACTGCCAAGCCAAGCCCTCCCTGGACCGTGAACAGGCATCCTAGGACCGGTGTTGGGGTTTCACCCCTCTTCAGCCAGGATAGCTTGATTCCAGTGGCATGGAGAGCATGGGACCCACGTCTGGGCATACCCGTCCCACATGGGGTGACAAATGCAAAAACAACAGTTGATGGACAGGATGCAGAACAATGTCATACATTCACCGCAGTACAGAGATCTGGGCCTAAATCCATCATTTTTTTGCTCAGTATGCCATTCCAGTTCGGACCCAGCCATATGCAAATCAGTCTTGACCCTGTGCCTCATGGGAATAGTCCAGCCCGAAATGCCACGCCAGGCCCTCCCTGGACTGGAAACAGGCATCCTAGGACCGGTTTTGGGGTTTCACCCCTCTTCAGCCAGGATAGCTTGATTCCAGTGACATGGAGAGCACGGGACCCATGTCTGGGCATACCCGTCCCACTCGATGTGACAAATGCAAAAACAAAAGTTGAAGGACATAATACAGAACAATGTTATACATTCACCCCAGTACAGAGATCTGGGCGTAAATGCATAGTTTTGTTGCTCAACATGCCATTCCAGTTTGGACACAGCCATGTGCAAATCAGTCTTGACCCTGTTCCTCATGGGAACAGTCCAGCCCGAACTGCCAAGCCAGACCCTCCCTGGACAGGAAAAAGGCATTATAGGACCGGTTTTGGGGTTTCACCCCTCCTTAGCCAAGATAGCTTGATTCCAGTGGCTTGGAGAGCACAGGACCCACGTCTGGGCCTACCCGTCCCACAAGGGTTGACAAATGCAAAAACAAAAGTTGATGGACAGAATGCAGAACAATGTCATACATTCACCCCAGTACAGAGATCTGACTCTAAATCCATTGTATTTTTGCTCATCATGCCATTCTAGTGTGGACCCAGAAATATGCAAATCAGTCCTGACCCTGTGCCTCATGGGAACAGTCCAGCCCGAACTGCCAAGCCAGGCCCTCTCTGGACCGGAAACAGGCATCCTAGGACCGGTTTCAGGGTTTCACCCCTCTTCATCCAGGATAGCTTGATTCCAGTGGCATGGAGAGCATGGGACCCACGTCAGGGCATACCTGTCCCACTCGAGGTGACAAATGCAAAAACAACAGTTGATGGACAGAATGCAGAACAATGTCATACATTCACCCCAGTACAGAGATCTGGGCCTAAATCCTTTGTTTTTTTGCTCACCATGCCATTCCAGTTTGAACCCAGCCATATGCAAATCAGTCTTGACCCTGTGCCTCATGGGAACAGTCCAGCCCGAACTGCCAAGCCAGGCCCTCCCTGGACGAGAAACAGGCATCCTAGGACCGGTTTCGGCGTTTCACCCCTCTTCAGACAGGATAGCGTGATTTCAGTGGCATGGAGAGCAGGTCCTCTCTGGACCGGTTTCGGGGTTTCACCCCCTTCAGCCAAGATAGCTTGATTCCAATGGCATGGAGAGCACAGGACCCACGTCTGGGCATTCCCGTCCCACTCTGGGTGACAAATGCAAAAACAACAGTTGATGGACAGAATGCAGAACAATGTCATACATTCACCCCAGTACAGAGATCTGGGCCTAAATCCATTTTTTATTGCTCACCATGCCATTCCAGTTTGGTCCCAGCCATATGCAAATCCTTCTTGACCCTGTGCCTCATGGGAACAGTCCAGCCCGAACTGCCTAGCGAGCATCTCCCTGGACCAGAAACAGGCATCCTAGGACCGGTTTCGGGGTTTCAGCCCTCATCAGCCAGGATAGCTTGATTCCAGTGGAATGGATTTCATGGGACCCACGTCAGGGCATACCCGTCCCACCTGGGGTGACAAATGCAAAAACAACAGTTGATGGACAGGATGCAGAACAATGTCATACATTCACCGCAGTACAGAGATCTGGGCCTAAATCCATAGTTTTTTTGCTCACCATGCCATTCCAGTTTGCACCCAGCCATATGATAATCAGTTTTGACCCTGTGCCTCATGGGAATAGACCAGCCCGAACTGCCACTCCAGGCCCTCTCTGGACTGGAAACAGGCATTCTAGGACCGGTTTCGGGGTTTCACCTCTCTTCAGCCAGGATAGCTTGATTCCAGTGGTATGAAGAGCACGGGACCCACGTCTGGGCATACCCGTCCCACTCGGGGTGACAAATGCAAAAAAAACAGTTGATGGACAGAATGCAGAACAATGTCATAAATTCACTCCAGTACAGAGATCTGGGCCTAAATGCATCGTTTTTTTGCTCAATATGCCATTCCAGTTTAGACACAGCCATATGCAAATCAGTCTTGAACCTGTGCCTCATGGGAACAGTTCAGCCCGAACTGCCAAGCCAGCCCCTCCCTGGACCAGAAACAGGCAACCTATGACCGTTTTCGGGGGTTTCACCCCTCTTCAACCAGGATAGCTTGATTCCAGTGGCATGGAGAGCACGGGACCCACATCTGGGCATACCCGTCCCACTTGGGGTGACAAATGCAAAGACAACAGTTGATGGACAGGATGCAGGGCAATGTCATACATTCACCGCAGTACAGAGATCTGGGCCTAAATCCATTTTTTTATTGCTCACCATGCCATTCCAGTTTGGACCCAGCCATATGCAAATCAGTCGTGACCCTGTGCCTCATGGGAATAGTCCAGCCCGAACTGCCACGCCAGGCCCTCCCTGGACTGGAAACAGACATCCTAGGACCGGTTTCGGGGTTTCACCTCTCTTCAGCCAGGATAGCTAAATTCCAGCGGCATGGAGACCATGGGACCTACGTCTGGGCATACCCGTCCCACTCGGGGTGACAAATGCAAAAAAAACAGTTGATGGACAGAATGCAGAACAATGTCATAAATTCACTCCAGTACAGAGATCTGGGCCTAAATGCATCATTTTTTTGCTCAACATGCCATTCCAGTTTAGACACAGCCATATGCAAATCAGTCTTGAACCTGTGCCTCATGGGACCAGTCCAGCCCCAACTGCCAATCAAGGCCCTCCCTGGACCGGAAACAGGCATTATAGGACCAGTTTCGGGGTTTCACCCCTCTTCAGCCAGGATAGCTTAATTCCAGTGGCTTGGAGAGCACCGGACCCACGTCTGGGCATACCCGTCCCACTCGGGTTGACAAATGCAAAAACAAAAGTTGATGGACAGACTGCAGATCAATGTCATAAATTCACCCCAGTACAGAGATCTGGGCCTAAATCCATCGTATTTTTGCTCATCATGCCATTCCAGTGTGGACCCAGTAGTATGCAAATCAGTCCTGACCCTGTGCCTCATGCGAACCGTCCAGCCCGAACTGCCAAGCCAGGCCCTCCCTGGACCGGAAACAGGCATCCTAGGACCGGTGTCGGGGTTTCACCCCACTTCAGCCAGGATAGCTTGATTCCAGTGGCTTGGAGAGCACCGGACCCACGTCTGGGCATACCCGTCCCACTCGGGTTGAAAAATGCAAAAACAAAAGTTGATGGGCAGACTGCAGAACAATGTCATATATTCACCCCCGTACAGAGATCTGGGCCTAAATCCATCGTATTTGTGCTCATCATGCCATTCCAGTGTGGACCCAGCAATATGCAAATCATTCCTGACTCTGTGCCTCATGGGAACAGTCAAGCCCGAACTGTCAAGCCAGGCCCTTCCTGGACCGTAAACAGGCATCCTAGGACCGATGTCGGGGTTTCACCCCTCTTCAGCCAGGATAGCTTGATTCCAGTGGCATGGAGAGCATGGGACCCACGTCTGGGCATACCCGTCCCACTCGGGGTGACAAATGCAAAAACAACAGTTGAAGGACAGAATGCAGAGCAATGTCATACATTCACCCCAGTACAGAGATCTGAGCCTAAATCCATTTTTTTATTGCTCACCATGCCATTCCAGTTTGGACCCAGCCATATGCAAATCAGTCTTGACCATGTGCTTCATGGGAACAGTCCAGCCCAAACTGCCAAGCCAACACCTCCCTGGCCCAGAAACAGGAATCCTAGGACCGGTTTCCGGGTTTCATCCCTCTTCAGCCAGGATAGCTTGATTCCAGTGGCATGGAGAGCATGGGACCCACGTCTGGGCATACCCGTCACACTCGAGGTTACAAATGCAAAAGCAAAAGTTGATAGACAGAATACAGAACAATGTCATACATTCACCCCAGTACAGAGATCTGGGCCTAAATGCATCGTTTTTTTGCTCACCATGCCATTCCAGTTTGGATACAGCAATATGCAAATGAGTCTTGACCCTGTGCCTCAAGGGAACAGTCCAGCCCGAACTTCCAAGCCAGGCCCTCCCTGGACCGGAAACAGGCCTTATAGGACCGGTTTCAGGGTTTCACCTCTCTTCAGCCAGGATAGCTTGATTCCAGTGGCTTGGAGAGCACCGGACCCACGTCTGGGCATACCCGTCCCACTCAGGTTGACAAATGCAAAAACAAAAGTTGAGGGACAGAATGCAGAACAATGTCATACATTCACCCCAGTACAGAGATCTGAGCCTAAATCCATTTTTTTATTTCTCTCCATGCCTTTCCAGTTTGGACTCAGCCATATGCATATCAGTCTTGACCCTGTGCCTCATGGGAACAGTCCAGCCCGAACTGCCAAGCCAGCACCTCCCTGGACAAGAAACAGGCATCCTAGGACCGGTTTCCGGGTTTCACCCCTCATCAGCCAGGATAGCTTGATTCCAGTGGTTTGTAGAGCACGGGACCCACATCTGGGCATACCCGTCCCCTTGGGGTGACAAATGCAAAAACAACAGTTGATGGACAGGATGCAGAACAATGTCATACATTCACCGCAGTACAGAGATCTGGGCCTAAATCCATTGTTTTTTTCTCACCATGCCATTCCAATTTGGACCCAGCCATATGCAAATCAGTTTTGACCCTGTGCCTCATGGGAATAGTCCAGCCCGAACTGCCACTCCAGGCCCTCAGTGGACTGGAAACAGGCATTCTAAGACCGGTTTCGGGGTGTCACCCCTCTTCAGCCAGGATAGCTTGATTCCAGTGGCATTGAGAGCACGGGACCCACGTCTGGGCATACCCATCCCACTTGGGGTGACAAATGCAAAAACAACAGTTGATAGACAGAAAGCAGAACAATGTCATACATCCACCCCAGTACAGAAATCTGGGACTAAATCCATCGTTTTTTTGCTCAACATGCCATTCCAGTTTGGACCCAGCCATATGCAAATCATTCTTGACCCTGTGCCGCATGGGAACAGTCCAGCCCGAACTGCCAAGGCAGGCCCTCCCTGGACCAGAAACAGGCATCCTAGGACCGGTTTCGGGGTTTCACCCCTCATCAGCCAGGATAGCTTGATTCCAGTGGCATGGAGAGCACATGACCCACGTCTGGGCATACCCGTCCTACTTGGGGTGACAAATGCAAAAACAACAGTTGATGGACAGAATGCAGAACAATGTCATACATTCACCCCAGTACAGAAATCTAGGCCTAAATCCATCGTATTTTTGATCACCATGCCATTCCAGTTTGGACCCAGCAATATGCAAATCAGTCCTGACCCTGTGCCTCATGGGAACAGTCCAGCCCGAACTGCCAAGCCAGGCCCTCCCTGGACCGGAAACAGGCATCCTATGACCGGTTTTGTGGTTTCACCCCTCTTCAGCCAGGATAGCTGGATTTCAGTGGCATAGAGAGCACGGGACACACGTCTGGGCATACCCGTCCTACTTGGGGTGACAAATGCAAAAACAACAGTTGATGGACAGAATGCAGAACAATGTCATACATTCATCCCAGTACATAGATCTTGGCCTAAATCCATCGCTTTTTTGCTCACCATGCCATTCCAGTTTGGACCCATCCATATGCAAATGAGTCTTGATCCTGTGACTCATGGGAACAGTCCAGCCCGAACTGCCAAGCCAGGCCCTCCCTGGACCGGAAACAGGCATCCTAGGACCGATGTCGGGGTTTCACCCCTCTTCAGAAAGGATATCTTGATTCTAGTGTCATGGAGAGCATGGGACCCACGTCTGGGCATACCCGTCCCACTCGGGGTGACAAATGCAAAATCAACAGTTGATGGACAGAATGCAGAACAATGTCATACATTCACCCCAGCACAGAGATCTGAGCCTATATCCATTTTTTATTGCTCACAATGCCATTCAAGTTTGGACCCAGCCATATGCAAATCAGTGTTGACCCTGTGCCTCATGTGAACAGTCCAGCCCGAACTGCCAAGCCAGCACCTCCCTGTACCAGAAACAGGCATGCTAGGACCGGTTTCGGGGTTTCACCCCTCATCAGCCAGGATAGCTTGATTCCAGTGGTATGGAGAGCACGGGACCCACATCTGGGCATACCCGTCCCACTTGGGGTGACAAATGCAAAAACAACAGTTGATGGACAGGATGCAGAACAATGTCATACATTCACCGCAGTACAGAGATCTGGGCCTAAATCCATAGTTTTTTTGCTCACCATGCCATTCCAGTTTGGACCCAGCCATATGCAAATCAGTCTTGACCCTTTGCCTCATGGGAATAGTCCAGCCCGAACTGCCACGCCAGGCCCTCCCTGGACTGGACACAGACATCCTAGGTCCGGTTTCGGGGTTTCACCCCTCTTCAGCCGGGATAGCTTGATTCCAGTGGCATGGAGAGCACGGAACCCACATCTGGGCATACTCGTGCCACTCGAGGTGAAAAATGCAAAAACAAAAGTTGATGGACAGAATACAGAATAATGTCATACATTCACCCCAGTACAGAGATCTGTGCCTAAATGCATCGTTTTTTGGCTCAACATGCCATTATAGTTTGGACACAGCCATATGCAAATCAGTCTTGACCCTGTGTCTCATGGGAACAGTCCAGCCCGAACTGCCAAGTCAGGCCCTCCCTGGACCAGAAACAGGCATCCCAGGACCGGTGTCGGGGTTTCACCCCTCTTCAGCCAGGATAGCTTGATTCCAGTGGCATGGAGAGCATGGGACCAACGTTAGGGCATACCTGTCCCACTCGAGGTGACAAATGCAAAAACAACAGTTGATGGACAGAATGCAGAACAATGTCATACATTCACCCCAGTAGAGATCTGGGCTTAAATCCATTGGTTTTTTTTACTCACCATACCATTCCAGTTTGGACCCAGCCATATGCAAATCAGTCTTGACCCTGTGCCTCATGGGAACAGTCCAGACTGAACTGCCAAGCCAGGCCCTCCCTGGACCGGAAACAGGCATCCTAGGACCGGTTTCGGGGTTTCACCCCTCTTCAGCCAGGATAGCTTGATTCCAGTGGCATGGAGAGCATGGGACCCACGTCTGGGCATACCCGTCCCACTCTGGGTGACAAATGCGAAAACAAAAGTTGATGGAGAGAATACAGAACAATGTCATACATTCACCCCAGTACAGCGATCTGGGCCTAAATCCATCGTTTTTTTGCTCACCATGCCATTCCAGTTTGGACCCAACCATATGCAAATCAGTCTTGACCCTGTGCCTCATGGGAACAGTCCAGCCCGAACTGCCAAGCCAGACCCTCCCTGGACCGGAAACAGGCATTATAGGACCGGTTTCGGGGTTTCACCCCTCTTCAGCCAAGATAGCTTGATTCCAGTGGCTTTGAGAGCACAGGACCCACGTCGGTGCATACCTGTCCCACCAGGGTTGACAAATGCAAAAACAAAAGTTCATGGACAGAATGCAGAACAATGTCATACATTCACCCCAGTACAGCGATCTGGGCCTAAATCCATCGTATTTTTGCTCATCATGCCATTCTAGTGTGGACCCAGCAATATGCAAATCAGTCCTGACCCTGTGCCTCATGGGAACAGTCCAGCCCGAACTGCCAAGCCAGGCCCTCCCTGGACTGGAAACAGGCATCCTAGGACAGGTTTCAGGGTTTCACCCCTCTTCAGCCAGGATAGCTTGATTCCAGTGGCATGGAGAGCACGGGACCCACGTCTGGCCATACCCGTCCCACTCGGGGTGACAAATGCAAAAACAACAGTTGATGGACAGAATGCAGAACAATGTCATACATTCACCCTAGTACAAAGATCTGGGCCTAAATCCATTGTTTTCTTGCTCAACATGCCATTCCAGTTTGGACCCAGCCATATTCAAATCAGTCTTGACCCTTAGCCTCATGGGAACAGTCCAGCCCGAACTGCCAAGCCAGGCCCTCCCTGGATTGGAAACAGGCATCCCAGGACCCGTTTCGGGGTTTCACCCCTCTTCAGCCAGGATAGCTTGATTCCAGTGGCATGGAGAGCATGGGACCAACGTTAGGGCATACCTGTCCCACTCGAGGTGACAAATGCAAAAACAACAGTTGATGGACAGAATGCAGAACAATGTCATACATTCACCCCAGTACAGAGATCTGGGCTTAAATCCATTGTTTTTTTTTACTCACCATACCATTCCAGTTTGGACCCAGCCATATGCAAATCAGTCTTGACCCTGTGCCTCATGGGAACAGTCCAGACTAAACTGCCAAGCCAGGCCCTCCCTGGACCGGAAACAGGCATCCTAGGACCGGTTTCGGGGTTTCACCCCTCTTCAGACAGGATAGCTTGAGTCCAGTGGCATGGAGAGCAGGTCCTCTCTGGACCGGTTTCAGGGTTTCACCCCCCTTCAGCAAGGATAGCTTGATTTCAGTGGCATGGAGAGCACAGGACCCACGTCTGGGCTTACCCGTCCCAATCGGGGTGACAAATGCAAAAACAACAGTTGATGGACAGAATTCAGAACAATGTCATACATTCACCCCAGTACAGAGATCTGGGCCTAAATCCACCGTATTTTTGATCACCATGCCATTCAAGTTTGGACCCAGCCATATGCAAATCAGTCTTGACCCTGTGCCTCATGGGAACAGTCCAGCCCGAACTGCCACGCCAGGCCCTCCCTGGACTGGAAACAGACATCCTAGGACCGGTTTCGGGGTTTCAACCCTCTTCAGCCAGGATAGCTAAATTCCAGTGGCATGGAGAGCATGGGACCTACGTCTGGGCATACCCGTCCCACTCGGGGTGACAAATGCAAAAACAACAGTTGATGGACAGAATGCAGAACAATGTCATACATTCACCCCAGTACAGAGATCTGGGCTTAAATCCATTGTTTTTTTGCTCAACATGCCATTCCAGTTTGGACCCAGCCATATTCAAATCAGTCTTGACCCTTAGCCTCATGGGAACAGTCCAGCCCGAACTGCCAAGCCAGGCCCTCCCTGGATTGGAAACAGGCATCCCAGGACCCGTTTCGGGGTTTCACCCCTCTTCAGCCAGGATAGCTTGATTCCAGTGGCATGGAGAGCATGGGACCAACGTTAGGGCATACCTGTCCCACTCGAGGTGACAAATGCAAAAACAACAGTTGATGGACAGAATGCAGAACAATGTCATACATTCACCCCAGTACAGAGATCTGGGCTTAAATCCATTGTTTTTTTTTACTCACCATACCATTCCAGTTTGGACCCAGCCATATGCAAATCAGTCTTGACCCTGTGCCTCATGGGAACAGTCCAGACTAAACTGCCAAGCCAGGCCCTCCCTGGACCGGAAACAGGCATCCTAGGACCGGTTTCGGGGTTTCACCCCTCTTCAGACAGGATAGCTTGAGTCCAGTGGCATGGAGAGCAGGTCCTCTCTGGACCGGTTTCAGGGTTTCACCCCCCTTCAGCAAGGATAGCTTGATTTCAGTGGCATGGAGAGCACAGGACCCACGTCTGGGCTTACCCGTCCCAATCGGGGTGACAAATGCAAAAACAACAGTTGATGGACAGAATTCAGAACAATGTCATACATTCACCCCAGTACAGAGATCTGGGCCTAAATCCACCGTATTTTTGATCACCATGCCATTCAAGTTTGGACCCAGCCATATGCAAATCAGTCTTGACCCTGTGCCTCATGGGAACAGTCCAGCCCGAACTGCCACGCCAGGCCCTCCCTGGACTGGAAACAGACATCCTAGGACCGGTTTCGGGGTTTCAACCCTCTTCAGCCAGGATAGCTAAATTCCAGTGGCATGGAGAGCATGGGACCTACGTCTGGGCATACCCGTCCCACTCGGGGTGACAAATGCAAAAACAACAGTTGATGGACAGAATGCAGAGCAATGTCATACATTCACCCCAATACAGAGATCTGAGCCTAAATCCATTTTTTTATTGCTCACCATGCCATTCCAGTGTGGACCCAGCCATATGCAAATCAGTCTTGACCCTGTGCCTCATGGGAATAGTCCAGCCCGAACTGCCACACCAGGCCCTCCCTGGACTGGAAACAGACAACCTAGGACCGGTTTCGGGGTTTCACCCCTCTTCAGCCAGGATAGCTTGATTCCAGTGGCATGGAGAGCACGGGACCTACGTCTGAGCATACCCGTCCCACTCGGGGTGACAAATGCAAAAAAAACAGTTGATGGACAGAATGCAGAACAATGTCATAAATTCACTCCAGTACAGAGATCTGGGCCTAAATGCATCGTTTTTTTGCTCAACATGCCATTCTAGTTTAGACACAGCCATATGCAAATCAGTCTTGAACCTGTGCCTCATGGGACCAGTCCAGCCCCAACTGCCAATCAAGGCCCTCCCTGGACCGGAAACAGGCATTATAGGACCAGTTTCGGGGTTTCACCCCTCTTCAGCCAGGATAGCTTGATTCTAGTGGCTTGGAGAGCACCGGACCCACGTCTGGGCATACCCGTCCCAATCGGGTTGACAAATGCAAAAACAAAAGTTGATGGACAGACTGCAGAACAATGTCATAAATTCACCCCAGTACAGAGATCTGGGCCTAAATCCATCGTATTTTTGCTCATCATGCCATTCCAGTGTGGACCCAGCAATATGCAAATCAGTCCTGACCCTGTGCCTCATGGGAACAGTCCAGCCCGAACTGCCAAGCCAAGCCCTCCCTGGACCGTGAACAGGCATCCTAGGACCGGTGTTGGGGTTTTACCCCTCTTCAGCCAGGATAGCTTGATTCCAGTGGCATGGAGAGTATGGGACCCACGTCTGGGCATACCCGTCCCACTCGGGGTGACAAATGCAAAAACAACAGTTGTTGGACAGGATGCAGAACAATGTCATACAGTCACCCCAGTACAGAAATCTGTGACTAAATCCATCATTTTTTTGCTCAACATGCCATTCCAGTTTGGACCCAGCCATATGCAAATCAGTCTTGACCCTGTGCCGCATGGGAAAAGTATAGCCCAAACTGCCAAGCCAGGCCCTCCCTGGACCAGAAACAGGCATCCTAGGACCGGTTTCGGGGTTTCACCTCTCATCAGCCAGGATAGCTTGATTCCAGTGGTATGGAGAGCACGGGACCCACGTCTGGGCATACCCGTCCCACATGGGGTGACAAATGCAAAAACAACAGTTGATGGACAGGATGCAGAACAATGTCATACATTCACCGCAGTACAGAGATCTGGGCCTAAATCCATCATTTTTTTGCTCACTATGCCATTCCAGTTCGGACCCAGCCATATGCAAATCAGTCTTGACCCTGTGCCTCATGGGAATAGTCCAGCCCGAAATGCCACGCCAGGCCCTCCCTGGACTGGAAACAGGCATCCTAGGACCGGTTTTGGGGTTTCACCCCTCTTCAGCCAGGATAGCTTGATTCCAGTGACATGGAGAGCACGGGACCCATGTCTGGGCATACCCGTCCCACTCGATGTGACAAATGCAAAAACAAAAGTTGAAGGACATAATACAGAACAATGTTATACATTCACCCCAGTACAGAGATCTGGGCGTAAATGCATAGTTTTGTTGCTCACCATGCCATTCCAGTTTGGACACAGCCATGTGCAAATCAGTCTTGACCCTGTTCCTCATGGGAACAGTCCAGCCCGAACTGCCAAGCCAGACCCTCCCTGGACAGGAAAAAGGCATTATAGGACCGGTTTTGGGGTTTCACCCCTCTTCAGCCAAGATAGCTTGATTCCAGTGGCTTGGAGAGCACAGGACCCACGTCTGGGGCTACCCGTCCCACCAGGGTTGACAAATGCAAAAACAAAAGTTGATGGACAGAATGCAGAACAATGTCATACATTCACCCCAGTACAGAGATCTGACTCTAAATCCATTGTATTTTTGCTCATCATGCCATTCTAGTGTGGACCCAGAAATATGCAAATCAGTCCTGACCCTGTGCCTCATGGGAACAGTCCAGCCCGAACTGCCAAGCCAGGCCCTCTCTGGACCGGAAACAGGCATCCTAGGACCGGTTTCAGGGTTTCACCCCTCTTCATCCAGGATAGCTTGATTCCAGTGGCATGGAGAGCATGGGACCCACGTCAGGGCATACCTGTCCCACTCGAGGTGACAAATGCAAAAACAACAGTTGATGGACAGAATGCAGAACAATGTCATACATTCACCCCAGTACAGAGATCTGGGCCTAAATCCTTTGTTTTTTTGCTCACCATGCCATTCCAGTTTGAACCCAGCCATATGCAAATCAGTCTTGACCCTGTGCCTCATGGGAACAGTCCAGCCCGAACTGCCAAGCCAGGCCCTCCCTGGACGAGAAACAGGCATCCTAGGACCGGTTTCGGCGTTTCACCCCTCTTCAGACAGGATAGCGTGATTTCAGTGGCATGGAGAGCAGGTCCTCTCTGGACCGGTTTCGGGGTTTCACCCCCTTCAGCCAAGATAGCTTGATTCCAATGGCATGGAGAGCACAGGACCCACGTCTGGGCATTCCCGTCCCACTCTGGGTGACAAATGCAAAAACAACAGTTGATGGACAGAATGCAGAACAATGTCATACATTCACCCCAGTACAGAGATCTGGGCCTAAATCCATTTTTTATTGCTCACCATGCCATTCCAGTTTGGTCCCAGCCATATGCAAATCCTTCTTGACCCTGTGCCTTATGGGAACAGTCCAGCCCGAACTGCCTAGCGAGCATCTCCCTGGACCAGAAACAGGCATCCTAGGACCGGTTTCGGGGTTTCAGCCCTCATCAGCCAGGATAGCTGGATTCCAGTGGAATGGATTTCATGGGACCCACGTCAGGGCATACCCGTCCCACCTGGGGTGACAAATGCAAAAACAACAGTTGATGGACAGGATGCAGAACAATGTCATACATTCACCGCAGTACAGAGATCTGGGCCTAAATCCATAGTTTTTTTGCTCACCATGCCATTCCAGTTTGCACCCAGCCATATGATAATCAGTTTTGACCCTGTGCCTCATGGGAATAGACCAGCCCGAACTGCCACTCCAGGCCCTCTCTGGACTGGAAACAGGCATTCTAGGACCGGTTTCGGGGTTTCACCTCTCTTCAGCCAGGATAGCTTGATTCCAGTGGTATGAAGAGCACGGGACCCACGTCTGGGCATACCCGTCCCACTCGGGGTGACAAATGCAAAAAAAACAGTTGATGGACAGAATGCAGAACAATGTCATAAATTCACTCCAGTACAGAGATCTGGGCCTAAATGCATCGTTTTTTTGCTCAACATGCCATTCCAGTTTAGACACAGCCATATGCAAATCAGTCTTGAACCTGTGCCTCATGGGAACAGTTCAGCCCGAACTGCCAAGCCAGCCCCTCCCTGGACCAGAAACAGGCAACCTATGACCGTTTTCGGGGGTTTCACCCCTCTTCAACCAGGATAGCTTGATTCCAGTGGCATGGAGAGCACGGGACCCACATCTGGGCATACCCGTCCCACTTGGGGTGACAAATGCAAAGACAACAGTTGATGGACAGGATGCAGGGCAATGTCATACATTCACCGCAGTACAGAGATCTGGGCCTAAATCCATTTTTTTATTGCTCACCATGCCATTCCAGTTTGGACCCAGCCATATGCAAATCAGTCTTGACCCTGTGCCTCATGGGAATAGTCCAGCCCGAACTGCCACGCCAGGCCCTCCCTGGACTGGAAACAGACATCCTAGGACCGGTTTCGGGGTTTCACCTCTCTTCAGCCAGGATAGCTAAATTCCAGCGGCATGGAGAGCATGGGACCTACGTCTGGGCATACCCGTCCCACTCGGGGTGACAAATGCAAAAAAAACAGTTGATGGACAGAATGCAGAACAATGTCATAAATTCACTCCAGTACAGAGATCTGGGCCTAAATGCATCATTTTTTTGCTCAACATGCCATTCCAGTTTAGACACAGCCATATGCAAATCAGTCTTGAACCTGTGCCTCATGGGACCAGTCCAGCCCCAACTGCCAATCAAGGCCCTCCCTGGACCGGAAACAGGCATTATAGGACCAGTTTCGGGGTTTCACCCCTCTTCAGCCAGGATAGCTTAATTCCAGTGGCTTGGAGAGCACCGGACCCACGTCTGGGCATACCCGTCCCACTCGGGTTGACAAATGCAAAAACAAAAGTTGATGGACAGACTGCAGAACAATGTCATAAATTCACCCCAGTACAGAGATCTGGGCCTAAATCCATCGTATTTTTGCTCATCATGCCATTCCAGTGTGGACCCAGCAATATGCAAATCAGTCCTGACCCTGTGCCTCATGGGAACAGTCCAGCCCGAACTGCCAAGCCAAGCCCTCCCTGGACCGTGAACAGGCATCCTAGGACCGGTGTTGGGGTTTCACCCCTCTTCAGCCAGGATAGCTTGATTCCAGTGGCATGGAGAGCATGGGACCCACGTCTGGGCATACCCGTCCCACTCTGGTGACAAATGCAAAAACAACAGTTGATGGAAAGAATGCAGAACAATGTCATACATTCAACCCAGTACAGAGATCTGAGCCAAAATCCATTTTTTTATTGCTCACCATGCCATTCCAGTTTGGTCCCAGCCATATGCAAATCATTCTTGACCCTGTGCCTCATGGGAACAGTCCAGCCCGAACTGCCTAGCGAGCACCTCCCTGGACCAGAAACAGGCATCCTAGGACCGGTTTCGGGGTTTCACCCCTCATCAGTCAGGATAGCTTGATTCCAGTGGAATGGATTTCACGGGACCCACATCAGGGCATACCCGTCCCACTTGGGGTGACAAATGCAAAAACAACAGTTGATGGACAGGATGCAGAGCAATGTCATACATTCACCACAGTACAGAGATCTGGGCCTAAATCCATTTTTTTATTGCTCACCATGCCATTCCAGTTTGGACCCAGCCATATGCAAAACAGTCATTACCCTGTGCCTCATGGGAACAGTCCAGCCCGAACTGCCAAGCCAGGCCCTCCCTGGACCAGAAACAGGCATCCTGGGACCGGTTTCGGGGTTTCACCCCTCTTCAGCCAGGATAGCTTGATTCCAGTGGTATGGAGAGCACGGGACCCACGTCTGGGCATACCTGTCCCACCTGGGTTGACAATTGCAAAAACAAAAGATGATGGACAGAATGCAGAACAATGTCATAAATTCACACCAGTACAGAGATCTGGGCCTAAATCCATAGTTTTGTGCACACCATGCCATTCCAATTTGTACCCAGCCATATGCAAATCAGTCTTGACCCTGTGTCTCATGGGAACAGTCCAGCCTGATCTGCCAAGCCAGCCCCTACCTGGACTGGAAACAGGCATCCTAGGACCGGTTTCGGGGTTTCACCCCTCTTCAGCCAGGATAGCTTGATTCCAGTGGCATGGAGAGCACGAGACCTACGTCTGAGCATACCCGTCTCACTCGGGGTGACAAATGCAAAAACAACAGTTGATGGACAGAATGCAGAACAATGTCATACATTTTTATTTTATTTATTTATTGCGATTTTATATAGCGCGAACATTCCCCGAAGGTGTCAGTGCGCTTTACAATAGAACCTGTTGCGTTACATTAGGACTTTGGATTATATGAGTTACATAAAAAAAATTGCAAATGTACAGGTGGAGCGAAATGAGGGAAAAATTGCAAATGTACAAGTTGTAAAGTCACTCACGGAAGAGAGTACATGAGTTACTTAAAAGATACAGACAGAACAACTCTAAAATCGCAAAAGAACAGTAGTCAGTACATACGCTTACTACAGATACTAGAGGTTAGAGTTGCATATATACAAGTTGAAGATTAATAAGTACATGCGTCTACAACAGATTCTAGTGGTTAGAATTACATATATACAAGTTTCAAAACACTCAAGATTACATTTAAAAAGCAATTAGGGTTGGACAATTATATGTTACAAATTTACCGGGCAGGGAATTTACAAGAGTTTCAGCAAGAAACAAGTAAGAAAAGCAGATAGGGACAGGAAAGAGAGAAAGAGAGAGAGAAAACGGAGATCGGACCATAAGTATAAACAATAGTCACAAACAGGGAGCAGATCCCTGGAGAAGGAGGACAATCGATAGGTCGGCCAGCTGGAGACCAGCGGGGATGGAGGGACAGACCAGTTCACAAGATGGCGGACCAAGAACAAGAACGACAACAGGAGACGGTCCCAAAATGGTGGGGGGGCACACGAGATCCAGTCCAAAACTTAGGAGGGCTAAGTCCGAAGAAAATTAGGGAGCCAACCCAAAGGAGGAGGAACAAAAAGGGGAAAGGAGCCAGACAGTCAAAAAAGTAGGGGGGGGCAGCCGGTCTCCGAAGCACAACTGTGCCGACTATGTCCATGTACATCTCGATGCCGGCGTCAGCCAGGGGGGCCAGTGTAGCGCAGAACACGGCTGCCCGCAGGGCACAGCCTCGATCCTCCAGCACTAGGATCAACTCCTCGATCTGCGCTCACGGGTAGCTTCCAAGGCGTACGGCCGCCTCCAGGTTCTCCTGCAGGGTCAGGGCCAGCTCTCTCTCCGGGCTGCTCGTGCCCGCTTCATGCGTGAAGGGTCGTAGCGAGTGTCCTTGGCGTGCAAAGGGAGCTCATCGGAAGTTGCATATCAAGCGACCGCCGCGCTGTGCAGAGGCTGCATCTCGCCGATCCAGCATCTGCTTACAGTTCTTGGAGGGGTTGCTAACAGCGCTAAGGCCAGACCTGGGCACGCTAACAGGAGACTGCAGTCTGGATGAGTGATGCTGCACGAGCAGAGAACTCTGGCTACCCCCATCTGGGCAATCCTGAGCGTCAGTGCAGACGAGGAAAGGCGACGAGTAGAAGCATGCCCAGTCTGGAGGAAATGTGTCCAGCGATGGTGCTGCGTGTCCGACAGAGGAACATCCCCGAATCGGCACGACAGTTGGAGTCAGAATCGCCACACGTCCGGCTCAGATGGCCTGAACCTGGCGAAGTGCGGCGGGCAAGGCGAAAGGAACGTTGGGCTCCTGGAGTTCATCCCCATAGGTAGGCCACGCCATAGAACCAAGTCTGATGTCAAAGGGAGTTGGAAGTGGGAAGATAGGAGGCGGATGGCTGGGTACCCCAGTACATAGACTGGGATTTTCACCGATTTGGTCATCTCTGACCCGGGAGCTCCCGGGCTGAGCTCCTACCCGGAGGCCATCTTTGCTGCAAATTTCCCCAGTACAGAGGTCTGGGCCTAAATCCATCGTTTTTTTGCTCACCATGCCATTCCACTTTGGACCTAGACATATGAAAATGAGTCTTGACACTGTGCCTCATGGGAACAGTCCAGCCCGAACTGCCAAGACAGGCCCTCCCTGGACGGAGACAGGCATCCTAGGACCGGTTTCGGGGTTTCACCTCTCTTCAGCCAGGATAGGTTGATTCCAGTGCCATTGTGAGCACGGGACCCACGTCTGGGCATACCCGACCCACTCGGGGTGACAAATGCAAAAACAACAGTTGATGGAAAGAATGCAGAACAATGTCATACATTCACCCCAGTACAGAGATCTGGGACTAAATCCATCGTTTTTTTGCACACCATGCCATTCCAGTTTGGACCCAGCCATATGAAAATCAGTCTTGACCCTGTGCCTCATGGGAACAGTCTAGCCTGAACTGCCACGCTAGGCCCTCCCTGGACTGGAAACAGGCTTCCTAGGACCTGTTTCGGGGTTTCACCCCTCTTCAGCCAGGATAGCTTGATTCCAGTAGCAAGGAGATCCCGGGACACACGTCTGGGCATACCTGTCCCACCTGGGGTGACAAATGTAAAAACAACAGTTGATGGACAGGATGCTGAACAATGTCATACATTCACCGCAGTACAGAGATCTGGGCCTAAATCCATCGTTTTTTTGCTCACCATGCCATTCCAGCTTGGACCCAGCCATATGCAAATCAGTCTTGACCCTGTGCCTCATGGGAACAGTCCAGCCCGAACTGCCAAGCCAGGCCCTCCCTGGACCAGAAACAGGCATCCTAGGACCGGTTTTGGGGATTCACCCCTCTTCAGCCAGGATAGCTTGATTCCAGTGGCATGAAGAGCACGGGACCCACGTATGGGCATACCCGTCTCACTTGGGGTGACAAATGCAAAAACAACAGTTGATGGACAGAATGCAGAACAATGTCATACATTCACCCCAGTACAGTGATCTGGGCCTAAATCCATTGATATTTTTGCTCACCATGCCATTCCATTTTGGACCCAGCCATATGCAAATCAGTCTTGACCCTGTGCCTCATGGGAACAGTCCAGCCTGAACTGCCAAGCCAGGCCCTCTCTGGACCTGAAACAGGCATCTTAGGACCGGTTTCGGGGTTTCACCCCTCTTCAGGCAGGGTAGCTTAATTCCAGTGCCATGGAGAGCACAGGATCCACGTCTGGGCATACCCGTCCCACTCGGGGTGACAAATGCAAAAACAAAAGTTGATGGACAGAATGCAGAACAATGTCATACACACCCCAGTACAAAGATCTGGGCCTAAATCCATCTTTTTTTGCTCAACATGCCATTCCAGTTTTGACCCAGCCATATGCAAATCAGTCTTGACCCTGTGCCTCATGGGAACAGTCCAGCCCGAACTGCCAAGATAGGCCCTCCCTGGACTGGAAACAGGCATCCTAGGACCGGTTTTGAGGTGTCACCCCTCTTCAGCCAGGATAGCTTGATTCCAGTGGCATGGAGAGCACGGGACCCACGTCTGGGCATACCCGTCCCACTCGCGGTGACAAATGCAAAAAAACCAGTTGATGGACAGAATGCAGAACAATGTCATACATTCTCCCCAGTACAGAGATCTGGGCCTAAATCCCTTTTTTATTGCTCACCATGACATTCCAGTTTGGACCCAGCCATGTGCAAATCAGTCTTGACCCTGTGCCTCATGGGAATAATCCAGCCCGAACTGCCACTCCAGGGCCTCCCTGGACTGGAAACATGCCTCCTAGAACCGGTTTTGGGGTTTCAGCCCTCTTCGGCCAGGATAGCTTGATTCCAGTGGCTTGGAGACCACAGGACCCACGTCTGGGCATACCCGTCCCACTCGGGTTGACAAATGCAAAAACAACAGTTGATGGACAGAATGCAGAACAATGTCATACATTCAGCCCAGTACAGAGATCTGGGCCTAAATCCATTGTATTTTTGCTCACCATGCCATTTCAGTGTGGACCCAACAATATGCAAATCAGTCCTGACCCTCTGCCTCATGGGTACAGTCCAGCCCGAATTGCCAAGTCAGGCCCTCCCTGGACCGAAAACAGGCATCCCAGTACCGGTTTCGGGGATTCACCCCTCTTCAGCCAGGATAGCTTGATTCCAGTGGCAAGGAGAGCACAGAGACCACGACTGGGCATACCCGTCCCATTCGGGGTGACAAATACAAAACAACAGTTTATGGACAGATTGCAGAACAATGTCATACATTCACCCCAGTACAGAGATCTGGGCCTAAATGCATCTTTTTTTTGCTTAACATGCCATTCCAGTTTGGAGTCAGCCATATGCAAATCAGTCTTGACCCTGTGCCTCATGGGAACAGTCCAGCTCGAGCTGCCAAGCCAGGCCCTCCCTGGACCGGAAACAGGCATTATAGGACCGGTTTTGGGGTTTCACCCCTCTTCAGCCAGGATAGCTTGATTCCAGTGGCTGGTAGAGCACCGGACCCACGTCTGGGTATACCCGTCCCACTCGGGTTGGCAAATGCAAAAACAAAAGTTGATGGACAGACTGCAAAACAATGTCATAAATTCACCCCAGTACAGAGATCTGGGCCTAAATCCATCGTATTTTTGCTCATCATGCCATTGCGGTGTGGACCCAGCAATATGCAAATCAGTCCTGACCCTGTGCCTCATGGGAACAGTCCAGCCCGAACTGCCAAGCCAGGCCCTGAAGAACCAGAACCTTTTGGGACTGGCGGCGCAGGGTACGCCTTGATCTCCTGGATTCACCTGCTTAGCTACACAGAGACACGGGACACTCTATCGGCGTTAGAAGATCAGATTTATTAGCTGCAGCTAGTACAGATATCCCAGAACTACACAAGGTAGGTTCTCAGGAGACTGCCACTTCACTCTGTGGCGCACAATCTTATATAATATATAGAAACATATACATTAACCAAATGTACACCCAGAAGTACACAAGAAAGAGCCAATAAGGAAAGTTGGAAAACATGACAGAACCAATAGGAGAGATTGGAAAACAAAGTGTCAGATGACTCGAAGAAACCTCTCCTCCAACTATGTTTGTCACCCCTCCCTTAAACTAATTTATTAACAGATCCGTAACTAACTTGCAGGTATCGAGATACGTTTGAGTGTGTTGGAGAACAGTTGTGAAACGAGAGAATGCTAGCAGGGGACAGTGAAGGCCAGACGATAAGATTAAGTCAGAAATGAATAGTGTGAATCAACAGATAGTTGAGACGGGGATTAGAAAACCAGACGGGGATTAGTGGATTCGGCCAGTCCTAACACCAGCTTTGCAAATAGAGGCAGAAAGGCTGTTTTTTTAACACAAAGCACAAAATGGCGGGTCGATTCTATCGCGATCAGAAATCGAAGTTCCTCAGACCCTCCTTTTGCCAGAACTCAGGCAAGATAGACTCATGTTAATCTGAGTCAATGTCGATAGCCATGAGGTCATCGAGCTGTTGCTGTAACATCATTCTTATGTTTTCTATTACTTGTGGCTTGGGTTTAGGGATGCACATAGTAGCACATAGGTCACAGATGGCGGGACCACAGTGCATACAAAGGCAACAGGAGAAAATAATGGTCAAAATTATTCCAAGAAATGTCAACGCTTTCCAACCCCATTTGGACAGTAGTCCCTAAAACCACTCCGTAAAAGACCAATCTCCTTCGTCCTGATGAATCGACTCAGAGATTATGTGCAACTTGGAGATGGCTTGGTATACTGTCGGAGCGTCATTAGGTATGAAAATACAGCAACTTGACCCGATCAATTTGCACACTCCACCACGATCTGCAAGAACAAAATCTAAGGCAACTCGATCCTGTAAGGTCATAAAACGGTCCGCCTGTAGTTCTGCCGTGATATTACTTAAAGCTCCTACAGTGATGTCTATTGTAGTTTCTACGACACAAACCAGTTGCCTTATATTTCTGCTGTTAGCCATTGGACCCCAGAAGGGAATAAATCCTTTGAGGAAATCTCCTCCCTCTTGTCCTGCTGTATCTTTCGAATCAACAATCCCTCTGTCGTATCTGTTTCGATGATGATTCGCGGAAGCGGTGTAGGTAGGGGGAAGAAGGAAAGCTATATAGCAAGTACCGGAGAAACCCGTTGGTAACCATGTGTAAGCCCTATTATAACAGATGAAATATGTGCCTTGAGACGGCACTAGAGGAGGCGAGTTTTGAGAGGAATAAATGTACGTGTGGGAACAGTTATTTCCATGTATGGTGTCAAAAGACTGACCATTCATCTGTAAGCAGAAATTGCCCTGATGTGGTATAGTCCAAATCGGTGAAGATTTTCCTTTCTTAACTTTATCACTAAGGCTAGATATATATTGGGTGATGTTCCAGTTAGTGTATGCCTTTCTTTCGTCTATGGAGATCTTACTATTTTCCATGATTTTAGCCATAGCTACCATTCCCTTAATCAACGAACTATGACTAAAATCTGGATCACTAACACGTGAACTAATGGATCGTCTGAATTTGCTTTGATAGGCATTGGAGAAGATGACAAAATAGGCCCAAGCAGAACCCTCATAAGAAAACGGGAGAACTAAATATGGCATTCCTTTCTCTGTGGTATGTGGCATAAGTCCACATACCCAACAGTCAGTCGTATTGACCACTAACTGGTGCTGATGTAACAGCTGGACAAAGGAATTGTTATAATATTCAGTTCTTCTAATGAGTTCATGTTGAGGAAGGGTATGAAAGAGATGTGGAGAGACAGTAAAAGAAGACGGAGAGGAAGAAGGAGAGACAACTTTTTGCTGCAGAGCATAAATAATCCAACCTATAAACGCCAAAACAATACACAATAATATAATAATACATAAGGTTATATTGAAACAACTGTACATTATTTCACAAGATTCTTTCTTTATTTTATTGTTTCTCTCTCTTTTGCTTTGTATAGTCTCCATCTTTCTAATGGATGCTCACGGCAATCTTCCTCGATCACTCAATTATGATTATCTGCCGTCCTATGACACTGCAAGTCCTGCAGGCCTATTGCCACTACTCAGGTCACAATTAAGACTCCTACCGTGACCCTGCAACCGGGACAGAACACTACACAAGAGAGAATTTCAAGAGCTCTTTGTTCTAGGTCTTAGATTGTAGTGTTCTTTTCCAGGTGTGGTCTGATCTTGGAACAATGTTCGTGGATTGGTCGTATCTAAGCGACGATGTGATGGTATTGCTTCCTGCAGAATGTCGTCGTCCTCTTTCTCAGACAATGTCCCATTCAGGTGTGCATCACTAAAGGGCACGAATCATGCAACCTTCTCATTCTCAGAGTCACCAACAGCCCTGCGCACCCATTGATCATAGGGTAAAGGCAAAGGCACTTTCTTACAATGCACACCGTGAATCCAATTTTTCTTTCCTTCTACTTTGACTGCTGTTCTCGTGGTTAGCAAAACCATACGGGGCTCTCTCCACCTGGGTTCCAAATTTCTCGTCCTTTGGAAATTCTTGGTACAGACCCAGTCACCGGGTCGGATGGAATGACCTGGGTCGGTGGAAGCCTCCGGTAAAGCACTCTGAACCTGTTGATGGAGAACACGTAATTTAGTCGTAAGGTCATGCAGGTAGTCAATCAACATTGGATATGACAAGTCTGAGTATTTCTTAGGGCGAGGAACTCCCCATACATTAGCCGGGCATCCAAAAACCACTTCGTAAGGGCTAAGTCCCAAACAAGAGTGTACTGCAGTTCTGGTGGACAGCAGAGCCAATGGTAATGCATCGGGCCAATTGAGTCCTGTACTAGCCTGAACCTTTGCTAGTTTTAATTTTAAGGTTCCGTTGTAGCATTCTACCAAACCCGCTGACTGTGGATGATTTGCCGCATGGAACTTTTGCTTGATACCAAGACCCGCACAAACTTTTTGCATGACTTGGCCAACAAATTCGCTCCCATTGTCACTCCAGACAATGCGCGGCAAACCAAACCTGGGGAAAAATTCTTTTAGTAGAACTTTAGCTGTTGATAAGGCTGTGTTGTCTTTTAAAGGGTATGCTTCTATCCATCTTGAAAAGGCGCATACTACCACCAGAATGTATTTGAGGTTATTGCATCGTTCCATATGAATATAATCGATTTGCAATACCTCAAATGGATATGTCGGAGGAGCAAAGTGACCCACTGGAGTTGGGGATCCCTTTCCCGGATTGTACATTAAACAAACAATACAATGTTTCACTACATTGTCTGCACATTTTGGGATTTGTTCATTTTGCCACACTGGAGCCAGAAGTTTGCATATACCTTTTGCACTTAAGTGGGCTGGACCATGTGCCATAGTAACCACTGGGAGTACATAAGCATCTGGTAACAGCCAACGTTGGTGTTCAGATAATTCCACCCAACAACCCATCTCATCCAACATTCCTGTACTTTCTTTCCACTTGCTCAACTCTTTCTCTGAAGCCTCTTTCTGAATTGCTTTTACACTTTCCACTGTGTCCTCAAACATTCCTCTCTCTCTAACCCAATTCGCAGGACCCGCCACATACATTCGACTTGTAACATCTCTTGCTGTCTTTTTCGCTATTCCATCTGCAAATGCATTTCCTCGACCAACATCATCTGTAATCTTTTTGTGTGCACTACACTTCACAATTGCTATTTGGGTGGGTAAGGTAAGGGATTCAAGAAGATCAGTCACTAGCTGACCATGTTGTATTTTGGTGCCATGTGAAGTGAGAAATCCCCTTTCCTTCCAGAGACACCCAAAGTTGAACGCTACACCAAAGGCATATTGGCTGTCAGTGTACACGTTCACTCTCTTCCCTTTCGACAATACACATGCTCTAGTTAATGCTATCAATTCTGGTGCTTGCGCTGAATTGTGTCTAATGCGTGCTGTTTCCACAACTGTATGCAAAGTAGTTACAGCATAGGCTGAAACTGTGTCTCCATTTGGCATTTTAAAACAAGAACCGTCTACCCATAGAGTTCCATCCGGATTCTCTAGCGGTGTGTCTTTCAAATCAATTCTTCCTTTTGTCTCTTCCTCAGTACGGAAGAAACAATCATGTTGTTCATCAACATTTTTCTCATCTGGAAGGGGCAACAGAGTAGCCGGATTTAGGGTATTACATCGTTTGATGTGTACGTGACTAGCCAAAAGTGTCAGCTCGTATCCAGTTAGACGAGCACTCGTAAGGTGCTGCGTTTTCGTTCTGTTTAACAAAGTATCCACTGCATGTGGTACCATGATAATGAGAGTGTTATCCAACACTATTCCAGCAGACTGCCAAATTGAAATTGCTGCTGCTGCTGTCACTTTGAGACAACTGGGCAATGCTTTAGCTACAGGATCTAGCGTAGCCGAAAAATAGGCACATGGCCGCTGTTTGTCCCCAAATTGCTGTGTTAAAACTGACAACGCACAACCTTCTCTCTCGTGAACATAAAGTGTAAAAGGTTTACCGTAATCGGGAGTACCCAATACAGGAGCAGAACACAGAGCAGTACGTAAGTCGGTAAAACTCTTTTGGCACTCATCAGTCCAAGGAAGGGGCTGAGGCGTATCTTTTAGAGTAAGTGTCAACAAAGGCTTGGCCATCAGAGAAAAGTTAGGGATCCACTGCCTACAATAAGAAGTAATACCCAGAAAGGCACGTACTTCCCTTTGTGTGGATGGCACAGATATTTGCTTAATCGCCTGAATTCGTTCTGGGGTTAATCGTCGTCCCTCCTTTGATAGGAGATGACCCAAGTAGGTAACCTCTCGACAGACATATTGTAATTTGGAAGGTGAAACCTTATGATTCAGATTAAACAAATGACGTAACAATGCAACAGTGACATTTTTGTAAATATCTTCTGAATCAGCAGTGACCAACAGGTCATCCATGTACTGGATAAGAGCTGCACCAGACGGCAAATGAAAAGTATCAAGATGACATTTTAAAGCTTGCCTGTAAATGGAGGGACTTTCACAATAGCCCTGGGATGCGCGCTTAAACCGGAAGCTTCGGCCTCCAAGAGAAAAGCCAAAAATGTCTCTACTTTCTTCTGCAATGGGAATACTAAAGAAGGCATTCTTTAGATCAATAATAGAGAACCAAGTCGCTGTGGAAGGCATCATTGTCAACAAAGCAGTGATATCTGGAACAACAGAAAATTGTGGTACAACAATTTTGTTTACCTCCCGCAGATCAATCTCAAAACGATATATAGGTGGCTGAGAAGGATCAGTGCGTTTAAGAACAGGAAGAATAGGACTATTGCATGTGTTACCTCTTGTTTCTTCAACCACACCGTTCTGAATCAAATCATGAATGATTTCCAAAAGCGCTTTCTCACCTTCAGTGGAAATTCTATACTGCGGGATGCGCGGCAATTCAACATTGGGCTTGAGGGTGACAACATAAGGTGGAATTTCAAGACAACCCACATCATTCGGACCCGTGGCCCAAAGTGTTGTCGGAAGGGAAAGGAATTCAGGTGGAAACTGATCTTTGGACAAATACATTGGAGAGATCAGTTTCTGTCCTAAAGTAAGATGTACACCAGAAGGAGAACAATATATCGTAGCATGCATTCTTTTCAATGGGTCCAAACCCAACAGATTCTCACCACAACCATTCGTTAAAAGTAGTGGAGCTTCCAAATCATAAGGGCCAATTGAAATGGGCAAAGGGCAAGAAACTGGATTGCGAACAGGGGCGCCAGAAAATCCTACAGAAACATTCGTTAAGCCAGACAAAGGTGCCCCAGGGAGTTTAAAATGAATGATTGAACTTCTCATCGCCCCAGTATCTAGAAGAAATGGTTCTAAAACACCCATTGTAGTGACGTTAACATAAGGTCCATTCTGATCTACTGGAACTGACACAACTCCCTTACTTTGTCCATGGCTGTCCTAGTTGGCATGAAGACTTTCATTTCCGTTTTCAATATAATGGTCTTCATTGTAATACTGTGTAGACCTAACATTTTGCTGATCAAAGTAGTTCATAGAGTTGGGAGAAGGAAGGGCACGCTGTTCTTGAGTCAACACACCTCGACCTCTACCTCTGTTTGCTGACTGGAGGCCAGCACGACCTCGTGGAGCAGAGAATGCTCCATTGCGCTTCAATAAAACCGGACAACTATTCTTAAAATGACCTTCCTCTCTACAATAGGCACATTGATTAGGTCCTAACAAAGGTCGCGGAATGTATGGCTCAGGTTTTTGATACAACCTCTGAAACTGCGGAGGCTGTTGTAACAGAGGCTGAACATAACGTGGAGGATATGCTTGTTGCAAGAGAACCTTCGTTTTTAATTCTTTCGTCTTTTTCTCTTGCTTTTCTTTTTCCTCCTTATCTCTGTTTTCATAATATTGCGCAGTAGCCAATATCTGGGCAGAAGAAGAAACAGCCCATGAACTTTCAGAATCTTTCAATTTGTGTGACAGCTCGGGAAGCAAATTAAATACAAATTTGTCCACAAATAATCGCTGTCCACCCTCTGTGGCCATATCTTGACCACTGTGATCAATAAATGTGTCCTCGAAACGAGTGAAGAAATCAGAGACACTTTCATCTTTCTTTTGTTTGCATGCCGCTAGTTTATCCCAATTTACTCTCAAAGCAGGCATCATTGTTTTCATTAATGTAATAATCCTACCAAATCAAAGCGTCAGGCTTTGCACCACCCGCTTGATCTCTATCTGTGGTAGTTATAACACCCCAAGTAGCACCTAATTCCTGCGCGTGATCCTCTTTCGAATCTTAGCCCATATTGTCTGTGGGACTACATTTCCCATCAACATGTCGACATCTGCTAGGTTCACAATGCAAGCATCAACTGTCTGTGATAATTTTTTATAATAACCCGCAGGGTTTTTACAGGGATCCGGTAGAGTCTGTTTAAGGGCCAAGACTTCACATCTCTTCCAAGGGACATGTACCCATATACGTTGAAAATGAGCGGGAATAAGTGGATTAGCACCTGCTGCTGGAACCTCTTCCTTCCATACTGGAGGAACCTCTCTCATGGTATAATTTTTCAGTGTTAGTTTAACCGACGGATCAGAATCAAGAATAGCCTGAGAGGACAATAAGGATCTATAAGAAATAAGTGTCCTTACAGCTTTTTCAACCTTAGAACCCACAACAAGTCCTTTATCAAAATCAGTCTGAACATCTAACAGATCTTGTGGGATCGGACTCGAATTTACATCTTCCCATTCCTTAATGAGAGTATCGTACATTGCATTAAAAACATATCTTTGCGTAGTCGCATTCCATTGCGAGAACGTAGACATAATATCAAGCACACTGTATTGAGGACCCTTTTTGATCCATTTACATGCAAGAGAGTCCAACCTTTCTCGTTCCTCAAAATCTGGGAACTGACTACGAGACTGTCTTCGAGCAAAAGCCGGAGACACATTTAAAGCTCCAAAGAAAGGAGATAAAATACCAGTGACAGTGTCTGTGAGACGTTTACGCACAGACGGAGAATTAGACATAAGAATTGGAGACAAAGTATTAGGAGAACTGACAGGAGGAGAACCAATAATTGCAGGAGGAGCAGAAGGCAAAGGAGATCTAAGATCAGGAGATGAGGGCAAAGAAGTTGAAGTTAATGGTAAAACCGGCAGAGGCGGTAATATTGGAGGAGGCAAATGCGGAAGAGCCGGAACAGGTGGAGGTACCGCTGGCGGCTGAACAGGCAATTGGGGTGCATTGGCACTTTGTGCATAGGGCGGAGGCAACCTCAATAAATGGGACATTAGGGGATCTTCTTCTATATCTTTCTTATTATCGGAAGGGGAAACAGGCAACACCGGATAGCATTTATCTATCGCCATACGATGCTGTCTCTCTGAAATTTCAGTTGCATTATCAATTTCATCGTCTTTAAACTGTTGGGCAGCCTGTATAATTGTCATATCCTGTGCTTTTCTATCTCGTTTTGCTTGCTTAATTTCTTTCTGTTTGGCTTCCTTACGCCAAAGGCGGAAAGAGTCAAACATTGCCGGCCGGGCTTTTCTTTTAAATAGAACTGCTTCTAAATTGTCTAACACATCGGGATCAAAACTACCATTTTCTGGCCATTTTAGAACACCATCTTTCTTCGTGTATCGGGTCCACGCCTCGCTAAAGGCGATGGGGCCAATACCATGTTTCGAATAGAGCTCATATGTGGGAGTTCCAACTGAAGGAATCGGACAAGGGTCCTCAAGTCGGGAATCCCTATTACAACCAAAGCAACAAAATTTTCCAAACTTAGTCAGACCAGGCATCTCGTGATATCACCGGACTGTTCACAAACTTCAAGGGGGTAAAACTCAGTTTACGCAGCACAAATGCACTTACCCTCGGCTTCGGCTATTGCAATAGTCAAATCTAAGGACCACAAAAACTAAGAAAACAAAGGACAAAAATTGTGGGCGCGACCCACGAAGATACTTAACTAAGGACGTCTTCTTACACCAACAGAGGCCCGTCTATCGTCTCGCCTTACCACACATCACCAAAGAAAGGGACAAGGCAGGGCGGCAGTCAGGGCAGCGGTCGTCAGTAGCCGTCAGGAAGGAGTAACCGCGCTGCAAAAGACCTTCGGACCACTTTCGACATACAGGGGTCGCTTAACGTGGCTCGCGAACCCTCCAGAATTTTCTTGCGGGGTTCCTCACGACCTTCGGGCAGAACCGGTACCACTGAAGCCGCTCCAAGTTGGGCACCAGTTGAAGAACCAGAACCTTTTGGGCCTGGCGGCGCAGGGTACGCCTTGATCTCCTGGATTCACCTGCTTAGCTACACAGAGACAGCCATATGCAAATCAGTCTTGACCCTGTGCCTCATGGGAACAGTCCAGCCCTAACTGCCAAGCCAGGCCCTCCCTGGACCGGAAACAGGCATCCTAGGACCGGTTTCGGGGTTTCACCCCTCTTCAGACAGGATAGCTTGATTCCTGTGGCATGGAGAGCAGGTCCTCTAAGGACCGGTTTCGGGGTTTCACCCCCCTTCAGCCAAGATAGCTTGATTCCAGTGGCTTGGAGAGCACCGGACCCACGTCTGGGCATACCCGTCCCACTCGGGTTGACAAATGCAAAAACAAAAGTTGATGGACAGAATGCAGAGCAATGTCATACATTCACCCCAGTACACAGATGTGGAACTAACTCCATTGTTTTGTTGCTCACCATGCTATTCCAGTTTGGACCCAGCCATATGCAAATTAGTCTTGACCCTGTGCCTCATGTGAACAGTCCAGCCCGAACTGCAAAGGCAGGCCCTCCCTGGAAAGGAAACAGGCATTATAGGACCAGTTTCGGGGTTTCACCCCTCGTCAGCCAGGATAGCTTGATTCCAGTGACTTGGAGAGCACCGGACCCACGTCTGGGCATACCCGTCCCACTTGGGGTGACAAATGCAAAAACAACAGTTGATGGACAGAATGCAGAACAATGTCATACATTCACCCCAGTACACAGATGTGGAACTAACTCCATTGTTTTGTTGCTCACCATGCTATTCCAGTTTGGACCCAGCCATATGCAAATCAGTCTTGACCCTGTGCCTCATGGGAACAGTCCAGCCCGAACTGCCAAGCCAGGCCCTCCCTGGACTGGAAACAGTCATCCCAGGACCGGTTTCGGGGTTTCACTCCTCTTCAGCCAGTATAGCTTGATTCCAGTGGCATGGAGAGCAAGGGACCCACGTCAGGGCATACCTGTCCTACTCGAGGTGACAAATGCAAAAACAACAGTTGATGGACAGAATGCAGAACAATGTCATACATTCACCCCAGTACACAGATGTGGAACTAACTCCATTGTTTTGTTGCTCACCATGCTATTCCAGTTTGGACCCAGCCATATGCAAATCAGTCCTGACCCTGTGCCTCATGGGAACAGTCCAGCCCGAAATGCCAAGCCAGGCCCTCCCTGGACCGTAAACAGGCATCCTAGGACCCGTCCCACTCGGGGTGACAAATGCAAAAACAACAGTTGATGGACAGAATGCAGAACAATGTCATACATTCACCCCAGTACAGAGATCTGAGCCTAAATCCATTTTTTTATTGCTCACCAGGCCATTCCAGTTTGGACCCAGCCATATGCAAATCAGTCTTGACCCTGTGCCTCATGCGAACAGTCCAGCCCGAACTGCAAAGCCAACACCTCCCTGGGCCAGAAACAGGCACCCTAGGACCGGTTTTGGGGTTTCACCCCTCATCAGCCAGGATAGCTTGATTCCAATGGCATGGAGAGCACAAGACCCACGTCTGGGCATGCCCGTCCCACTCGGGGTGACGAATGCAAAAACAACAGTTGATGTACAGAATGCAGAACACTGTCCTACATTCACCCTAGTAAAGAAATCTGGGACTAAATCCATAGTTTTTTTGCTCAACATGCCATTCAAGTTTGGACCCAGCCATATGCAAATCAGTCTTGACCCTGTGCCTCTTGGGAACAGTCCAGCCTGAACTGCCAAGCTAGGCCCTCCCTGGAATGGAAACAGGCTTCCTAGGACCGGTTTCGGAGTTTCACCCCTCTTCAGCCAGGATAGCTTGATTCCAGTGGCATGGAGAGCACGGGACCCACGTCTGGGCATACCCGTCCCACTCGGGATGACAAATGCAAAAACAACAGTTGATAGGCAGAATGCAGCAGAATGTCATACATTCATCCCAGTACAGAGATCTGGGCCTAAATCCATTTTGTTATTGCTCACCATGCCATTCCAGTTTGGAACCAGCCATATGCAAATCAGTCTTGACCCTGTGCCGCATGGGCACAGTCCAGCCCGAACTGCCAAGCCAGGCCCTCCCTGGACCGGAAACAGGCATTATAGGACCGGTTTTGGGGTTTCACCCCTCTTCAGCCAGGATAGCTTGATTCCAGTGGCTTGGAGAGCACCGGACCCACGTCTGGGCATACCCGTCCCACTCGAGGTGACAAATGCAAAAACAAAAGTTGATGGACAGAATACAGAACAATGTCATACATTCACCCCAGTAAAGAAATCTGGGCCTAAATCCATCGTATTTTTGCTCATCATGCCATTCCAGTGTGGACCCAGAGATATGCAAATCAGTCCTGACCCTATGCCTCATGGGAACAGTCCAGCCTGAACTGCTAAGCCAGGCCCTCCCTGGACCGTAAATAGGCATCCCGGGACCGGTGTCGGGGTATCACCCCTCTTCAGCCAGGATAACTTGATTTCAGTGGCATGGAGAGCACGGGACCAACGTCTGGGCATACCCGTCCCACCTGGGGTGACAAATGCAAAAACAACAGTTGATGGACAGGATGCAGAACAATGTCATACATTCACCGCAGTACAGAGATCTGGGCCTCAATCCATTGCTTTTTGCTCACCATGCCATTCCAGTTTGGACACAACAATCTGCAAATCAGTCCTGACCCTGTGCCTCATGTGTACAATCCAGGCCGAACTGTCAAACAAGGCCCTCCCTGGACCGGAAACAGGCATCCTAGGACCGGTTTCGGGGTATCACCCCTCTTCAGCCAGGATAGCTTGATTCCAGTGGCATGGAGAGCACGGGACCCACGTCTGGGCATACCCGTCCCACCTGGGGTGAAAAATGCAAAAGCAACAGTTGATGGACAGGATGCAGAACAATGTCATACATTCACCGCAGTACAGAGATCTGGGCCTAAATCCATCGTTTTTTTGCTCAAAATGCCATTCCAGTTTGGACCCAGCCATATGCAAATCAGTCTTGACCCTGTGCCGCATGGGAACAGTCTAGCCCAAACTGCCAAGCCAGGCCCTCCCTGGACCAGAAACAGGCATCCTAGGACCGGTTTCGGGGTTTCACCCCTCATCAGCCAGGATAGCTTGATTCCAGTGGTATGGAGAGCACGGGACCTATGTCTGGGCATACCCGTCCCACTCGAGGTGACAAATGCAAAAACAAAAGTTGAAGGACAGAATACAGAACAATGTCATACATTCACCCCAGTACAGAGATCTGGGCGTAAATGCATAGTTTTTTTGCTCAACATGCCATTCCAGTTTGGACCCAGCCATATGCAAATCAGTCTTGACCCTGTGCCTCTTGGGAATAGTCCAGCCCGAAATGCCACGCCAGGCCCTCCCTGGACTGGAAATAGGCATCCTAGGACCGGTTTTGGGGTTTCACCCCTCTTCAGCCAGGATAGCTTGATTCCAGTGACATGGAGAGCACGGGACCCACGTCTGGGCATACCCGTCCCACTCGAGGTGACAAATGCAAAAACAAAAGTTGAAGGACAGAATACAGAACAATGTCATACATTCACCCCAGTACAGAGATCTGGGCGTAAATGCATAGTATTTTTGCTCAACATGCCATTCCAGTTTGGACACAGCCATGTGCAAATCAGTCTTGACCCTGTGCCTCATGGGAACAGTCCAGCCTGAACTGCCAAGCCAGACCCTCCCTGGACAGGAAAAAGGCATTTTAGGACCGGTTTTGGGGTTTCACCCCTCTTCAGCCAAGATAGCTTGATTCCAGTGGCTTGGAGAGCACAGGACCCACGTCTGGGCATACCCGTCCCACCAGGGTTGACAAACGCAAAAACAAAAGTTGATGGACAGAATGCAGAACAATGTCATACATTCACCCCAGTACAGAGATCTGGCCCAAATCCATTGTATTTTTGCTCATCATGCCATTCTAGTGTGGACCCAGAAATATGCAAATCAGTCCTGACCCTGTGCCTCATGGGAACAGTCCATCCCGAACTGCCAAGCCAGGCCCTCTCTGGACCGGAAACAGGCATCCTAGGACCGGTTTCAGGGTTCCACCCCTCTTCATCCAGGATAGCTTGATTCCAGTGGCATGGAGAGCATGGGACCCACGTCAGGGCATACCTGTCCCACTCGAGGTGACAAATGCAAAAACAACAGTTGATGGACAGAATGCAGAACAATGTCATACATTCACCCCAGTACAGAGATCTGGGCCTAAATCCTTTGGTTTTTTGCTCACCATGCCATTCCAGTTTGAACCCAGCCATATGCAAATCAGTCTTGACCCTGTGCCTCATGGGAACAGTCCAGCCCGAACTGCAAAGCAAGGCCCTCCCTGGACCGGAAACAGGCATCCTAGGACCGGTTTCGGGGTTTCACCCCTCATCAGCCAGGATAGCTTGATTCTAGTGGTATGGAGAGCACGGGACCTATGTCTGGGCATACCCGTCCCACTCGAGGTGACAAATGCAAAAACAAAAGTTGAAGGACAGAATACAGAACAATGTCATACATTCACCCCAGTACAGAGATCTGGGCGTAAATGCATAGTTTTTTTGCTCAACATGCCATTCCAGTTTGGACCCAGCCATATGCAAATCAGTCTTGACCCTGTGCCTCTTGGGAATAGTCCAGCCCGAAATGCCACGCCAGGCCCTCCCTGGACTGGAAATAGGCATCCTAGGACCGGTTTTGGGGTTTCACCCCTCTTCAGCCAGGATAGCTTGATTCCAGTGACATGGAGAGCACGGGACCCACGTCTGGGCATACCCGTCCCACTCGAGGTGACAAATGCAAAAACAAAAGTTGAAGGACAGAATACAGAACAATGTCATACATTCACCCCAGTACAGAGATCTGGGCGTAAATGCATAGTTTTTTTGCTCAACATGCCATTCCAGTTTGGACACAGCCATGTGCAAATCAGTCTTGACCCTGTGCCTCATGGGAACAGTCCAGCCTGAACTGCCAAGCCAGACCCTCCCTGGACAGGAAAAAGGCATTTTAGGACCGGTTTTGGGGTTTCACCCCTCTTCAGCCAAGATAGCTTGATTCCAGTGGCTTGGAGAGCACAGGACCCACGTCTGGGCATACCCGTCCCACCAGGGTTGACAAACGCAAAAACAAAAGTTGATGGACAGAATGCAGAACAATGTCATACATTCACCCCAGTACAGAGATCTAGCCCAAATCCATTGTATTTTTGCTCATCATGCCATTCTAGTGTGGACCCAGAAATATGCAAATCAGTCCTGACCCTGTGCCTCATGGGAACAGTCCAGCCCGAACTGCCAAGCCAGGCCCTCTCTGGACCGGAAACAGGCATCCTAGGACCGGTTTCAGGGTTCCACCCCTCTTCATCCAGGATAGCTTGATTCCAGTGGCATGGAGAGCATGGGACCCACGTCAGGGCATACCTGTCCCACTCGAGGTGACAAATGCAAAAACAACAGTTGATGGACAGAATGCAGAACAATGTCATACATTCACCCCAGTACAGAGATCTGGGCCTAAATCCTTTGGTTTTTTGCTCACCATGCCATTCCAGTTTGAACCCAGCCATATGCAAATCAGTCTTGACCCTGTGCCTCATGGGAACAGTCCAGCCCGAACTGCAAAGCAAGGCCCTCCCTGGACCGGAAACAGGCATCCTAGGACCGGTTTCGGGGTTTCACCCCTCTTCAGACAGGATAGCTTGATTCCTGTGGCATGGAGAGCAGGTCCTCTAAGGACCCATTTCTGGGTTTCACCCCCCTTCAGCCAAGATAGCTTGATTCCAGTGACATGGAGTGCACAGGACCCACGTCTGGGCATTCCCGTCCCACTCGGGGTGACAAATGCAAAAACAACAGTTTGATGGACAAAATGCAGAACAATGTAATACATTCACCCCAGTACAGAGATCTGGGCCTAAATCCATCGTTTTTTTGCTCAACATGCCATTCCAGTTTGGACACAGCTTTATGCAAATCATTCTTGACCCTGTGCCTCATGGGAACAGTCCATCCCAAACTGCCAAGCCAGGCCCTCCCTGGACCGGAAACAGGCATCCTAGGACCGGTTTCGGGGTTTCACCCCTCTTCAGACAGGATAGCTTGATTCCTGTGGCATGGAGAGCAGGTCCTCTAAGGACCGATTTCTGGGTTTCACCCCCCTTCAGCCAAGATAGCTTGATTCCAGTGACATGGAGAGCACAGGACCCACGTCTGGGCATTCCCGTCCCACTCGGGGTGACAAATGCAAAAACAACAGTTTGATGGACAGACTGCAGAACAATGTCATAAATTCACCCCAGTACAGAGATCTGGGCCTAAATCCATCATATTTTTGCTCATCATGCCACTCCAGTGTGGACCCAGCAATATGCAAATCAGTCCTGACCCTGTGCCTCATGGGAACAGTCCAGCCCGAACTGCCAAGCCAGGCCCTCCCTGGACCGGAAACAGGCATCCTAGGACCGGTGTCAGGGTTTCACCCCTCTTCAGCCAGGATAGCTTGATTCCAGTGGCATGGAGAGCATGGGACCCACGTCTGGGCATGCCCGACCCACTCGGGGTGAAAAATGCAAAAACAACAGTTGATGGACAGAATGCAGAGCAATGACATACATTCACCCCAGTACAGAGATCTGAGCCTAAATCTATTTTTTTATTGCTCACCATGCCATTCCAGTTTGGACCCAGCCATATGCAAATCAGTCTTGACCCTGTGCTTCATGGGAACAGTCCAGCCTGAACTGCCAAGCTAGCACCTCCCTGGCCCAGAAACAGGCATCCTAGGACCGGTTTCGGAGTTTCACCCCTCATCAGCAAGGATAGCTTGTTTCCAGTGGTATGGAGACCACAGGACCCACATCTGGGCATACCCGTCCCACTTGGGGTGACAAATGCAAAGACAAAAGTTGATGGACAGGATGCAGATCAATGTCATACATTCACCGCAGTACAGAGATCTGGGCCTAAATCCATCGTTTTTTTGCTCACCATGCCATTCCAGTTTGGACACAGCCATATGCAAATCAGTCTTAACCCTGTGCCTCATGGGAACAGTCCAGCCCAAACTGCCAAGCCAGGCCCTCCCTGGACCGGAAACAGGCATTATAGGACCGGTTTCGGGGTTTCACCCCTCTTCAGTCAGGATAGCTTGATTCCAGTGGCTTGGAGAGCACGTGTCCCACGTCTGGGCATACCCGTCCCACTCGGGTTGACAAATGCAAAAACAAAAGTTGATGGACAGACTGCAGAACAATGTCATAAATTCACCCCAGTACAGAGATCTGGGCCTAAATCCATCGTATTTTTGCTCATCATGCCATTCCAGTGTGGACCCAGAAATATGCAAATCAGTCCTGACCCTGTGCCTCATGGGAACAGTCCAGCCCGAACTGCTAAGCCAGGCCCTCCCTGGACCGTAAATAGGCATCCTAGGACCGGTGTCGGAGTTTCACCCCTCTTCAGCCAGGATAACTTGATTTCAGTTTCATGGAGAGCACGGGACCAACGTCTGGGCATACCTGTCCCACTCGAGGTGACAAATGCAAAAACAACAGTTGATGGACAGAATGCAGAACAATGTCATACATTCACCCCAGTACAGAGATCTGGGCCTAAATCCTTTGGTTTTTTGCTCACCATGCCATTCCAGTTTGAACCCAGCCATATGCAAATCAGTCTTGACCCTGTGCCTCATGGGAACAGTCCAGCCCGAACTGCAAAGCAAGGCCCTCCCTGGACCGGAAACAGGCATCCTAGGACCGGTTTCGGGGTTTCACCCCTCATCAGCCAGGATAGCTTGATTCTAGTGGTATGGAGAGCACGGGACCTATGTCTGGGCATACCCGTCCCACTCGAGGTGACAAATGCAAAAACAAAAGTTGAAGGACAGAATACAGAACAATGTCATACATTCACCCCAGTACAGAGATCTGGGCGTAAATGCATAGTTTTTTTGCTCAACATGCCATTCCAGTTTGGACCCAGCCATATGCAAATCAGTCTTGACCCTGTGCCTCTTGGGAATAGTCCAGCCCGAAATGCCACGCCAGGCCCTCCCTGGACTGGAAATAGGCATCCTAGGACCGGTTTTGGGGTTTCACCCCTCTTCAGCCAGGATAGCTTGATTCCAGTGACATGGAGAGCACGGGACCCACGTCTGGGCATACCCGTCCCACTCGAGGTGACAAATGCAAAAACAAAAGTTGAAGGACAGAATACAGAACAATGTCATACATTCACCCCAGTACAGAGATCTGGGCGTAAATGCATAGTTTTTTTGCTCAACATGCCATTCCAGTTTGGACACAGCCATGTGCAAATCAGTCTTGACCCTGTGCCTCATGGGAACAGTCCAGCCTGAACTGCCAAGCCAGACCCTCCCTGGACAGGAAAAAGGCATTTTAGGACCGGTTTTGGGGTTTCACCCCTCTTCAGCCAAGATAGCTTGATTCCAGTGGCTTGGAGAGCACAGGACCCACGTCTGGGCATACCCGTCCCACCAGGGTTGACAAACGCAAAAACAAAAGTTGATGGACAGAATGCAGAACAATGTCATACATTCACCCCAGTACAGAGATCTAGCCCAAATCCATTGTATTTTTGCTCATCATGCCATTCTAGTGTGGACCCAGAAATATGCAAATCAGTCCTGACCCTGTGCCTCATGGGAACAGTCCAGCCCGAACTGCCAAGCCAGGCCCTCTCTGGACCGGAAACAGGCATCCTAGGACCGGTTTCAGGGTTCCACCCCTCTTCATCCAGGATAGCTTGATTCCAGTGGCATGGAGAGCATGGGACCCACGTCAGGGCATACCTGTCCCACTCGAGGTGACAAATGCAAAAACAACAGTTGATGGACAGAATGCAGAACAATGTCATACATTCACCCCAGTACAGAGATCTGGGCCTAAATCCTTTGGTTTTTTGCTCACCATGCCATTCCAGTTTGAACCCAGCCATATGCAAATCAGTCTTGACCCTGTGCCTCATGGGAACAGTCCAGCCCGAACTGCAAAGCAAGGCCCTCCCTGGACCGGAAACAGGCATCCTAGGACCGGTTTCGGGGTTTCACCCCTCTTCAGACAGGATAGCTTGATTCCTGTGGCATGGAGAGCAGGTCCTCTAAGGACCCATTTCTGGGTTTCACCCCCCTTCAGCCAAGATAGCTTGATTCCAGTGACATGGAGTGCACAGGACCCACGTCTGGGCATTCCCGTCCCACTCGGGGTGACAAATGCAAAAACAACAGTTTGATGGACAAAATGCAGAACAATGTAATACATTCACCCCAGTACAGAGATCTGGGCCTAAATCCATCGTTTTTTTGCTCAACATGCCATTCCAGTTTGGACACAGCTTTATGCAAATCATTCTTGACCCTGTGCCTCATGGGAACAGTCCATCCCAAACTGCCAAGCCAGGCCCTCCCTGGACCGGAAACAGGCATCCTAGGACCGGTTTCGGGGTTTCACCCCTCTTCAGACAGGATAGCTTGATTCCTGTGGCATGGAGAGCAGGTCCTCTAAGGACCGATTTCTGGGTTTCACCCCCCTTCAGCCAAGATAGCTTGATTCCAGTGACATGGAGAGCACAGGACCCACGTCTGGGCATTCCCGTCCCACTCGGGGTGACAAATGCAAAAACAACAGTTTGATGGACAGACTGCAGAACAATGTCATAAATTCACCCCAGTACAGAGATCTGGGCCTAAATCCATCATATTTTTGCTCATCATGCCACTCCAGTGTGGACCCAGCAATATGCAAATCAGTCCTGACCCTGTGCCTCATGGGAACAGTCCAGCCCGAACTGCCAAGCCAGGCCCTCCCTGGACCGGAAACAGGCATCCTAGGACCGGTGTCAGGGTTTCACCCCTCTTCAGCCAGGATAGCTTGATTCCAGTGGCATGGAGAGCATGGGACCCACGTCTGGGCATGCCCGACCCACTCGGGGTGAAAAATGCAAAAACAACAGTTGATGGACAGAATGCAGAGCAATGACATACATTCACCCCAGTACAGAGATCTGAGCCTAAATCTATTTTTTTATTGCTCACCATGCCATTCCAGTTTGGACCCAGCCATATGCAAATCAGTCTTGACCCTGTGCTTCATGGGAACAGTCCAGCCTGAACTGCCAAGCTAGCACCTCCCTGGCCCAGAAACAGGCATCCTAGGACCGGTTTCGGAGTTTCACCCCTCATCAGCAAGGATAGCTTGTTTCCAGTGGTATGGAGACCACAGGACCCACATCTGGGCATACCCGTCCCACTTGGGGTGACAAATGCAAAGACAAAAGTTGATGGACAGGATGCAGATCAATGTCATACATTCACCGCAGTACAGAGATCTGGGCCTAAATCCATCGTTTTTTTGCTCACCATGCCATTCCAGTTTGGACACAGCCATATGCAAATCAGTCTTAACCCTGTGCCTCATGGGAACAGTCCAGCCCAAACTGCCAAGCCAGGCCCTCCCTGGACCGGAAACAGGCATTATAGGACCGGTTTCGGGGTTTCACCCCTCTTCAGTCAGGATAGCTTGATTCCAGTGGCTTGGAGAGCACGTGTCCCACGTCTGGGCATACCCGTCCCACTCGGGTTGACAAATGCAAAAACAAAAGTTGATGGACAGACTGCAGAACAATGTCATAAATTCACCCCAGTACAGAGATCTGGGCCTAAATCCATCGTATTTTTGCTCATCATGCCATTCCAGTGTGGACCCAGAAATATGCAAATCAGTCCTGACCCTGTGCCTCATGGGAACAGTCCAGCCCGAACTGCTAAGCCAGGCCCTCCCTGGACCGTAAATAGGCATCCTAGGACCGGTGTCGGAGTTTCACCCCTCTTCAGCCAGGATAACTTGATTTCAGTTTCATGGAGAGCACGGGACCAACGTCTGGGCATACCCGTCCCACTTGGGGTGACAAATGCAAAAACAACAATTGATGGACAGGATGCAGAATAATGTCATACTTTCACCGCAGTACAGAGATCTGGACCTAAATCCATTGTTTTTTTGCTCACCATGACATTCCAGTTTGGACACAGCAATCTGCAAATTAGGCCTGACCCTGTGCCTCATGTGTACAATCCAGGCCGAACTGTCAAACGAGGCCCTCCCTGGACCGGAAACAGGCATCCTAGGACCGGTTTCGGGGTATCACCCCTCTTCAGCCAGGATAGCTTGATTCCAGTGGCATGGAGAGCACGTGACCCACGTCTGGGCATACCCGTCCCACTCGGGGTGACAAATGCAAAAACAACAGTTGTTGGACAGGATGCAGAACAATGTCATACATTCACCCCAGTACAGAAATCTGGGACTAAATCCATCGTTTTTTTGCTCAACATGCCATTCCAGTTTGGACCCAGCCATATGCAAATCAGTCTTGACCCTGTGCCGCATGGGAAAAGTATAGCCCAAACTGCCAAGCCAGGCCCTCCCTGGACCAGAAACAGGCATCCTAGGACCGGTTTCGGGGTTTCACCTCTCATCAGCCAGGATAGCTTGATTCCAGTGGTATGGAGAGCACGGGACCCACGTCTGGGCATACCCCTCCCACATGGGGTGACAAATGCAAAAACAACAGTTGATGGACAGGATGCAGAACAATGTCATACATTCACCGCAGTACAGAGATCTGGGCCTAAATCCATCATTTTTTTGCTCACTATGCCATTCCAGTTTGGACCCAGCCATATGCAAATCAGTCTTGACCCTGTGCCTCATGGGAATAGTCCAGCCCGAAATGCCACGCCAGGCCCTCCCTGGACTGGAAACAGGCATCCTAGGACCGGTTTTGGGGTTTCACCCCTCTTCAGCCAGGATAGCTTGATTCCAGTGACATGGAGAGCACGGGACCCACGTCTGGGCATACCCGTCCCACTCGATGTGACAAATGCAAAAACAAAAGTTGAAGGACATAATACAGAACAATGTTATACATTCACCCCAGTACAGAGATCTGGGCGTAAATGCATATTTTTGTTGCTCAACATGCCATCCCAGTTTGGACACAGCCATGTGCAAATCAGTCTTGACCCTGTGCCTCATGGGAACAGTCCAGCCCGAACTGCCAAGCCAGACGCTCCCTGGACAGGAAAAAGGCATTATAGGACCGGTTTTGGGGTTTCACCCCTCTTCAGCCAAGATAGCTTGATTCCAGTGGCTTGGAGAGCACAGGACCCACGTCTGGGCCTACCCGTCCCACCAGGGTTGACAAATGCAAAAACAAAAGTTGATTGACAGAATGCAGAACAATGTCATACATTCACCCCAGTACAGAGATATGACTCTAAATCCATTGTATTTTTGCTCATCATGCCATTCTAGTGTGGACCCAGAAATATGCAAATCAGTCCTGACCCTGTGCCTCATGGGAACAGTCCAGCCCGAACTGCCAAGCCAGGCCCTCTCTGGACCGGAAACAGGCATCCTAGGACCGGTTTCAGGGTTTCACCCCTCTTCATCCAGGATAGCTTGATTCCAGTGGCATGGAGAGCATGGGACCCACGTCAGGGCATACCTGTCCCACTCGAGGTGACAAATGCAAAAACAACAGTTGATGGACAGAATGCAGAACAATGTCATACATTCACCCCAGTACAGAGATCTGGGCCTAAATCCTTTGTTTTTTTGCTCACCATGCCATTCCAGTTTGAACCCAGCCATATGCAAATCAGTCTTGACCCTGTGCCTCATGGGAACAGTCCAGCCCGAACTGCCAAGCCAGGCCCTCCCTGGACGAGAAACAGGCATCCTAGGACCGGTTTCGGGGTTTCACCCCTCTTCAGACAGGATAGCTTGATTCCAGTGGCATGGAGAGCAGGTGCTCTCTGGACCGGTTTCGGGGTTTCACCCCCTTCAGCCAAGATAGCTTGATTCCAATGGCATGGAGAGCACAGGACCCACGTCTGGGCATTCCCGTCCCTCTCGGGTTGACAAATGCGAAAACAAAAGTTGATGGACAGGCTGCAGAACAATGTCATAAATTCACCCCAGTACAGAGATCTGGGCCTAAATCCATCTCATTTTTGCTCACCATGCCATTCCAGTGTGGACCCAGCAATATTGAAATCAGTCCTGACCATGTGCCTCATGGGAACAGTCCAGCCCGAACTGCCATGCCAGGCCCTCCCTGGACTGGAAACAGACATCCTAGGACCGGTTTCGGGGTTTCACCCCTCTTCAGCCAGGATAGCTAAATTCCAGTGGCATGGAGAGCATGGGACCTACGTCTGGGCATACCCGTCCCACTCGGGGTGACAAATGCAAAAACAACAGTTGATGGACAGAATGCAGAGCAATGTCATACATTCACCCCAGTACAGAGATCTGAGCCTAAATCCATTTTTTTATTGCTCACCATGCCATTCCAGTGTGGACCCAGCCATATGCAAATCAGTCTTGACCCTGTGCCTCATGGGAATAGTCCAGCCCGAACTGCCACACCAGGCCCTCCCTGGACTGGAAACAGACATCCTAGGACCGGTTTCGGGGTTTCACCCCTCTTCAGCCAGGATAGCTTGATTCCAGTGGCATGGAGAGCACGGGACCCACGTCTGGGCATACCCGTCCCACTCGGGGTGACAAATGTAAAAACAACAGTTGATGGACAGAATGCAGAACAATGTCATACATTCACCGCAGTACAGAGATCTGGGCCTAAATCCATTTTTTATTGCTCACCATGCCATTCCAGTTTGGTCCCAGCCATATGCAAATCATTCTTGACTCTGTGCCTCATGGGAACAGTCCAGCCCGAACTGCCTAGCGAGCATCTCCCTGGACCAGAAACAGGCATCCTAGGACCGGTTTCGGGGTTTCAGCCCTCATCAGCCAGGATAGCTTGATTCCAGTGGAATGGATTTCAGGGGACCCACGTCAGGGCATACCCGTCCCACTTGGGGTGACAAATGCAAAAACAACAGTTGATGGACAGGATGCAGAGCAATGTCATACATTCACAGCAGTACAGAGATCTGGGCCTAAATCCATTTTTTTATTGCTCACCATGCCATTCCAGTTTGGACCCAGCCATATGCAAATAAGTCTTGACCCTGTGCCTCATGGGAATAGTCCAGCCCGAACTGCCATGCCAGGCCCTCTCTGGACTGGAAACAGGCATTCTAGGACCGGTTTCGTGGTTTCACCCCTCTTCAGCCAGGATAGCTTGATTCCAGTGGCATGAAGAGCACGGGACCCACGTCTGGGAATACCCGTCCCACTTGGGGTGACAAATGCAAAAAACACAGTTGATAGACAGAAAGCAGAACAATGTCATACATCCACCCCAGTACAGAGATCTGAGCCTAAATCAAGTTTTTTTATTGCTCACCATGCCATTCCAGTTTAGACCCAGCCATATGCAAATCAGTCTTGACCCTGTGCCTCATGGGAACAGTTCATCCCGAACTGCCAAGCCAGCCCCTCCCTGGACCAGAAACAGGCAACCTATGACCGTTTTCGAGGGTTTCACCCCTCTTCAACCAGGATAGCTTCATTCCAGTGGCATGGAGAGCATGGGACCCACATCTGGGCATACCCATCCCACTTGGGGTGACAAATGCAAAGACAACAGTTGATGGACAGGATGCAGGGCAATGTCATACATTCACCGCAGTACAGAGATCTGGGCCCAAATCCATTTTTTTATTGCTCACCATGCCATTCCAGTTTGGACCCAGCCATATGCAAATCAGTCTTGACCCTGTGCCTCATGGGAATAGTCCAGCCCGAACTGCCACGCCAGGCCCTCCCTGGACTGGAAACAGACATCCTAGGACCGGTTTCGGGGTTTCAACCCTCTTCAGCCAGGATAGCTAAATTCCAGTGGCATGGAGAGCATGGGACCTACGTCTAGGCATACCCGTCCCACTCGGGGTGACAAATGCAAAAACAACAGTTGATGGACAGAATGCAGAGCAATGTCATACATTCACCCCAATACAGAGATCTGAGCCTAAATCCATTTTTTTATTGCTCACCATGCCATTCCAGTGTGGACCCAGCCATATGCAAATCAGTCTTGACCCTGTGCCTCATGGGAATAGTCCAGCCCGAACTGCCACACCAGGCCCTCCCTGGACTGGAAACAGACAACCTAGGACCGGTTTCGGGGTTTCACCCCTCTTCAGCCAGGATAGCTTGATTCCAGTGGCATGGAGAGCACGGGACCTACGTCTGAGCATACCCGTCCCACTCGGGGTGACAAATGCAAAAAAAACAGTTGATGGACAGAATGCAGAACAATGTCATAAATTCACTCCAGTACAGAGATCTGGGCATAAATGCATCGTTTTTTTGCTCAACATGCCATTCTAGTTTAGACACAGCCATATGCAAATCAGTCTTGAACCTGTGCCTCATGGGACCAGTCCAGCCCCAACTGCCAATCAAGGCCCTCCCTGGACCGGAAACAGGCATTATAGGACCAGTTTCGGGGTTTCACCCCTCTTCAGCCAGGATAGCTTGATTCTAGTGGCTTGGAGAGCACCGGACCCACGTCTGGGCATACCCGTCCCACTCGGGTTGACAAATGCAAAAACAAAAGTTGATGGACAGACTGCAGAACAATGTCATAAATTCACCCCAGTACAGAGATTTGGGCCTAAATCCATCGTATTTTTGCTCATCATGCCATTCCAGTGTGGACCCAGCAATATGCAAATCAGTCCTGACCCTGTGCCTCATGGGAACAGTCCAGCCCGAACTGCCAAGCCAAGCCCTCCCTGGACCGTGAACAGGCATCCTAGGACCGGTGTTGGGGTTTCACCCCTCTTCAGCCAGGATAGCTTGATTCCAGTGGCATGGAGAGCATGGGACCCACGTCTGGGCATACCCGTCCCACATGGGGTGACAAATGCAAAAACAACAGTTGATGGACAGGATGCAGAACAATGTCATACATTCACCGCAGTACAGAGATCTGGGCCTAAATCCATCATTTTTTTGCTCACTATGCCATTCCAGTTCGGACCCAGCCATATGCAAATCAGTCTTGACCCTGTGCCTCATGGGAATAGTCCAGCCCGAAATGCCACGCCAGGCCCTCCCTGGACTGGAAACAGGCATCCTAGGACCGGTTTTGGGGTTTCACCCCTCTTCAGCCAGGATAGCTTGATTCCAGTGACATGGAGAGCACGGGACCCATGTCTGGGCATACCCGTCCCACTCGATGTGACAAATGCAAAAACAAAAGTTGAAGGACATAATACAGAACAATGTTATACATTCACCCCAGTACAGAGATCTGGGCGTAAATGCATAGTTTTGTTGCTCAACATGCCATTCCAGTTTGGACACAGCCATGTGCAAATCAGTCTTGACCCTGTTCCTCATGGGAACAGTCCAGCCCGAACTGCCAAGCCAGACCCTCCCTGGACAGGAAAAAGGCATTATAGGACCGGTTTTGGGGTTTCACCCCTCTTCAGCCAAGATAGCTTGATTCCAGTGGCTTGGAGAGCACAGGACCCACGTCTGGGCCTACCCGTCCCACAAGGGTTGACAAATGCAAAAACAAAAGTTGATGGACAGAATGCAGAACAATGTCATACATTCACCCCAGTACAGAGATCTGACTCTAAATCCATTGTATTTTTGCTCATCATGCCATTCTAGTGTGGACCCAGAAATATGCAAATCAGTCCTGACCCTGTGCCTCATGGGAACAGTCCAGCCCGAACTGCCAAGCCAGGCCCTCTCTGGACCGGAAACAGGCATCCTAGGACCGGTTTCAGGGTTTCACCCCTCTTCATCCAGGATAGCTTGATTCCAGTGGCATGGAGAGCATGGGACCCACGTCAGGGCATACCTGTCCCACTCGAGGTGACAAATGCAAAAACAACAGTTGATGGACAGAATGCAGAACAATGTCATACATTCACCCCAGTACAGAGATCTGGGCCTAAATCCTTTGTTTTTTTGCTCACCATGCCATTCCAGTTTGAACCCAGCCATATGCAAATCAGTCTTGACCCTGTGCCTCATGGGAACAGTCCAGCCCGAACTGCCAAGCCAGGCCCTCCCTGGACGAGAAACAGGCATCCTAGGACCGGTTTCGGCGTTTCACCCCTCTTCAGACAGGATAGCGTGATTTCAGTGGCATGGAGAGCAGGTCCTCTCTGGACCGGTTTCGGGGTTTCACCCCCTTCAGCCAAGATAGCTTGATTCCAATGGCATGGAGAGCACAGGACCCACGTCTGGGCATTCCCGTCCCACTCTGGGTGACAAATGCAAAAACAACAGTTGATGGACAGAATGCAGAACAATGTCATACATTCACCCCAGTACAGAGATCTGGGCCTAAATCCATTTTTTATTGCTCACCATGCCATTCCAGTTTGGTCCCAGCCATATGCAAATCCTTCTTGACCCTGTGCCTCATGGGAACAGTCCAGCCCGAACTGCCTAGCGAGCATCTCCCTGGACCAGAAACAGGCATCCTAGGACCGGTTTCGGGGTTTCAGCCCTCATCAGCCAGGATAGCTTGATTCCAGTGGAATGGATTTCATGGGACCCACGTCAGGGCATACCCGTCCCACCTGGGGTGACAAATGCAAAAACAACAGTTGATGGACAGGATGCAGAACAATGTCATACATTCACCGCAGTACAGAGATCTGGGCCTAAATCCATAGTTTTTTTGCTCACCATGCCATTCCAGTTTGCACCCAGCCATATGATAATCAGTTTTGACCCTGTGCCTCATGGGAATAGACCAGCCCGAACTGCCACTCCAGGCCCTCTCTGGACTGGAAACAGGCATTCTAGGACCGGTTTCGGGGTTTTACCTCTCTTCAGCCAGGATAGCTTGATTCCAGTGGTATGAAGAGCACGGGACCCACGTCTGGGCATACCCGTCCCACTCGGGGTGACAAATGCAAAAAAAACAGTTGATGGACAGAATGCAGAACAATGTCATAAATTCACTCCAGTACAGAGATCTGGGCCTAAATGCATCGTTTTTTTGCTCAACATGCCATTCCAGTTTAGACACAGCCATATGCAAATCAGTCTTGAACCTGTGCCTCATGGGAACAGTTCAGCCTGAACTGCCAAGCCAGCCCCTCCCTGGACCAGAAACAGGCAACCTATGACCGTTTTCGGGGGTTTCACCCCTCTTCAACCAGGATAGCTTGATTCCAGTGGCATGGAGAGCACGGGACCCACATCTGGGCATACCCGTCCCACTTGGGGTGACAAATGCAAAGCAACAGTTGATGGACAGGATGCAGGGCAATGTCATACATTCACCGCAGTACAGAGATCTGGGCCTAAATCCATTTTTTTATTGCTCACCATGCCATTCCAGTTTGGACCCAGCCATATGCAAATCAGTCTTGACCCTGTGCCTCATGGGAATAGTCCAGCCCGAACTGCCACGCCAGGCCCTCCCTGGACTGGAAACAGACATCCTAGGACCGGTTTCGGGGTTTCACCTCTCTTCAGCCAGGATAGCTAAATTCCAGCGGCATGGAGACCATGGGACCTACGTCTGGGCATACCCGTCCCACTCGGGGTGACAAATGCAAAAAAAACAGTTGATGGACAGAATGCAGAACAATGTCATAAATTCACTCCAGTACAGAGATCTGGGCCTAAATGCATCATTTTTTTGCTCAACATGCCATTCCAGTTTAGACACAGCCATATGCAAATCAGTCTTGAACCTGTGCCTCATGGGACCAGTCCAGCCCCAACTGCCAATCAAGGCCCTCCCTGGACCGGAAACAGGCATTATAGGACCAGTTTCGGGGTTTCACCCCTCTTCAGCCAGGATAGCTTAATTCCAGTGGCTTGGAGAGCACCGGACCCACGTCTGGGCATACCCGTCCCACTCGGGTTGACAAATGCAAAAACAAAAGTTGATGGACAGACTGCAGAACAATGTCATAAATTCACCCCAGTACAGAGATCTGGGCCTAAATCCATCGCATTTTTGCTCATCATGCCATTCCAGTGTGGACCCAGCAATATGCAAATCAGTCCTGACCCTGTGCCTCATGGGAACAGTCCAGCCCGAACTGCCAAGCCAAGCCCTCCCTGGACCGTGAACAGGCATCCTAGGACCGGTGTTGGGGTTTCACCCCTCTTCAGCCAGGATAGCTAGATTCCAGTGGCATGGAGAGCATGGGACCCACGTCTGGGCATACCCGTCCCACTCTGGTGACAAATGCAAAAACAACAGTTGATGGAAAGAATGCAGAACAATGTCATACATTCACCCCAGTACAGAGATCTGAGCCTAAATCCATTTTTTTATTGCTCACCATGCCATTCCAGTTTGGTCCCAGCCATATGCAAATCATTCTTGACCCTGTGCCTCATGGGAACAGTCCAGCCCGAACTGCCTAGCGAGCACCTCCCTGGACCAGAAACAGGCATCCTAGGACCGGTTTCGGGGTTTCACCCCTCATCAGTCAGGATAGCTTGATTCCAGTGGAATGGATTTCACGGGACCCACATCAGGGCATACCCGTCTCACTTGGGGTGACAAATGCAAAAACCACTGTTGATGGACAGGATGCAGAGCAATGTCATACATTCACCACAGTACAGAGATCTGGGCCTAAATCCATAGTTTTTTTGCTCACCATGCCATTCCAGTTTGCACCCAGCCATATGCAAATCAGTTTTGACCCTGTGCCTCATGGGAATAGACCAGCCCGAACTGCCACTCCAGGCCCTCCCTGGACTGGAAACAGGCATTCTAGGACCGGTTTCGGGGTTTCACCCCTCTTCAGCCAGGATAGCTTGATTACAGTGGCATGGAGAGCACGGGACCCACATCTGGGAATACCTGTCCCACTTGGGGTGACAAATGCAAAAAACACAGTTGATAGACAGAAAGAAGAACAATGTCATACATCCACCCCAGTACAGAGATCTGAGCCTAAATCAAGTTTTTTTATTGCTCTCCATGCCATTCCAGTTTAGACCCAGCCATATGCAAATCAGTCTTGACCCTGTGCCTCATGGGAACAGTCCAGCCCGAACTGCCAAGCCAGCACCTCCCTGGCCCAGAAACAGGCATCCTAGGGCCGGTTTCAGGGTTTCACCCCTCATCAGCCAGGATAGCTTGATTCCAGTGGTATGGGGAGCACGGGACCCACATCTGGGCATACCCGTCCCACTCGAGGTGACAAATGCAAAAACAAAAGTTGATGGACAGAATACAGAACAATGTCATACATTCACCCCAGTACAGAGATCTGGGCCTAAATGCATCGTTTTTTTGCTCAACATGCCATTCCAGTTTGGACACAGCCATATGCAAATCAGTCTTGAACCTGTGCCTCATGGGGACAGTCCAGCCCAAACTTCCAAGGCAGGCCCTCCCTGCACCGGAAACAGGCATTAAAGGACCGGTTTCGGGGTTTCACCCCTCTTCAGCCAGGATAGCTTGATTCCAGTGGCTTGGAGAGCACCGGACCCACGTCTGGGCATACCCGTCCCACTCGGGCTGACAAATGCAAAAACAAAAGTTGATGGACAAACTGCAGAACAATGTCATAAATTCACTCCACTACAGAGATCTGGGCCTAAATCCATCGTATTTTTGCTCATTATGCCATTCCAGTGTGGACCCAGTAGTATGCAAATCAGTCCTGACCCTGTGCCTCATGCGAACCGTCCAGCCCGAACTGCCAAGCCAGGCCCTCCCTGGACCGGAAACAGGCATCCTAGGACCGGTGTCGGGGTTTCACCCCACTTCAGCCAGGATAGCTTGATTCCAGTGGCTTGGAGAGCACCGGACCCACGTCTGGGCATACCCGTCCCACTCGGGTTGAAAAATGCAAAAACAAAAGTTGATGGGCAGACTGCAGAACAATGTCATATATTCACCCCCGTACAGAGATCTGGGCCTAAATCCATCGTATTTGTGCTCATCATGCCATTCCAGTGTGGACCCAGCAATATGCAAATCATTCCTGACTCTGTGCCTCATGGGAACAGTCAAGCCCGAACTGTCAAGCCAGGCCCTTCCTGGACCGTAAACAGGCATCCTAGGACCGATGTCGGGGTTTCACCCCTCTTCAGCCAGGATAGCTTGATTCCAGTGGCATGGAGAGCATGGGACCCACGTCTGGGCATACCCGTCCCACTCGGGGTGACAAATGCAAAAACAACAGTTGAAGGACAGAATGCAGAGCAATGTCATACATTCACCCCAGTACAGAGATCTGAGCCTAAATCCATTTTTTTATTGCTCACCATGCCATTCCAGTTTGGACCCAGCCATATGCAAATCAGTCTTGACCATGTGCTTCATGGGAACAGTCCAGCCCGAACTGCCAAGCCAGCACCTCCCTGGCCCAGAAACAGGAATCCTAGGACCGGTTTCCGGGTTTCATCCCTCTTCAGCCAGGATAGCTTGATTCCAGTGGCATGGAGAGCATGGGACCCACGTCTGGGCATACCCGTCACACTCGAGGTTACAAATGCAAAAGCAAAAGTTGATAGACAGAATACAGAACAATGTCATACATTCACCCCAGTACAGAGATCTGGGCCTAAATGCATCGTTTTTTTGCTCACCATGCCATTCCAGTTTGGATACAGCAATATGCAAATGAGTCTTGACCCTGTGCCTCAAGGGAACAGTCCAGCCCGAACTTCCAAGCCAGGCCCTCCCTGGACCGGAAACAGGCCTTATAGGACCGGTTTCAGGGTTTCACCTCTCTTCAGCCAGGACAGCTTGATTCCAGTGGCTTGGAGAGCACCGGACCCACGTCTGGGCATACCCGTCCCACTCAGGTTGACAAATGCAAAAACAAAAGTTGAGGGACAGAATGCAGAACAATGTCATACATTCACCCCAGTACAGAGATCTGAGCCTAAATCCATTTTTTTATTTCTCTCCATGCCTTTCCAGTTTGGACTCAGCCATATGCATATCAGTCTTGACCCTGTGCCTCATGGGAACAGTCCAGCCCGAACTGCCAAGCCAGCACCTCCCTGGACAAGAAACAGGCATCCTAGGACCGGTTTCCGGGTTTCACCCCTCATCAGCCAGGATAGCTTGATTCCAGTGGTTTGTAGAGCACGGGACCCACATCTGGGCATACCCGTCCCCTTGGGGTGACAAATGCAAAAACAACAGTTGATGGACAGGATGCAGAACAATGTCATACATTCACCGCAGTACAGAGATCTGGGCCTAAATCCATTGTTTTTTTCTCACCATGCCATTCCAATTTGGACCCAGCCATATGCAAATCAGTTTTGACCCTGTGCCTCATGGGAATAGTCCAGCCCGAACTGCCACTCCAGGCCCTCAGTGGACTGGAAACAGGCATTCTAGGACCGGTTTCGGGGTGTCACCCCTCTTCAGCCAGGATAGCTTGATTCCAGTGGCATGGAGAGCACGGGACCCACGTCTGGGCATACCCATCCTACTTGGGGTGACAAATGCAAAAACAACAGTTGATAGACAGAAAGCAGAACAATGTCATACATCCACCCCAGTACAGAAATCTGGGACTAAATCCATCGTTTTTTTGCTCAACATGCCATTCCAGTTTGGACCCAGCCATATGCAAATCATTCTTGACCCTGTGCCGCATGGGAACAGTCCAGCCCGAACTGCCAAGGCAGGCCCTCCCTGGACCAGAAACAGGCATCCTAGGACCGGTTTCGGGGTTTCACCCCTCATCAGCCAGGATAGCTTGATTCCAGTGGCATGGAGAGCACATGACCCACGTCTGGGCATACCCGTCCTACTTGGGGTGACAAATGCAAAAACAACAGTTGATGGACAGAATGCAGAACAATGTCATACATTCACCCCAGTACAGAAATCTAGGCCTAAATCCATCGTATTTTTGATCACCATGCCATTCCAGTTTGGACCCAGCAATATGCAAATCAGTCCTGACCCTGTGCCTCATGGGAACAGTCCAGCCCGAACTGCCAAGCCAGGCCCTCCCTGGACCGGAAACAGGCATCCTATGACCGGTTTTGTGGTTTCACCCCTCTTCAGCCAGGATAGCTGGATTTCAGTGGCATAGAGAGCACGGGACACACGTCTGGGCATACCCGTCCTACTTGGGGTGACAAATGCAAAAACAACAGTTGATGGACAGAATGCAGAACAATGTCATACATTCATCCCAGTACATAGATCTGGGCCTAAATCCATCGCTTTTTTGCTCACCATGCCATTCCAGTTTGGACCCATCCATATGCAAATGAGTCTTGATCCTGTGACTCATGGGAACAGTCCAGCCCGAACTGCCAAGCCAGGCCCTCCCTGGACCGGAAACAGGCATCCTAGGACCGATGTCGGGGTTTCACCCCTCTTCAGAAAGGATATCTTGATTCTAGTGTCATGGAGAGCATGGGACCCACGTCTGGGCATACCCGTCCCACTCGGGGTGACAAATGCAAAATCAACAGTTGATGGACAGAATGCAGAACAATGTCATACATTCACCCCAGCACAGAGATCTGAGCCTAAATCCATTTTTTATTGCTCACAATGCCATTCAAGTTTGGACCCAGCCATATGCAAATCAGTGTTGACCCTGTGCCTCATGTGAACAGTCCAGCCCGAACTGCCAAGCCAGCACCTCCCTGTACCAGAAACAGGCATGCTAGGACCGGTTTCGGGGTTTCACCCCTCATCAGCCAGGATAGCTTGATTCCAGTGGTATGGAGAGCACGGGACCCACATCTGGGCATACCCGTCCCACTTGGGGTGACAAATGCAAAAACAACAGTTGATGGACAGGATGCAGAACAATGTCATACATTCACCGCAGTACAGAGATCTGGGCCTAAATCCATAGTTTTTTTGCTCACCATGCCATTCCAGTTTGGACCCAGCCATATGCAAATCAGTCTTGACCCTTTGCCTCATGGGAATAGTCCAGCCCGAACTGCTACGCCAGGCCCTCCCTGGACTGGACACAGACATCCTAGGTCCGGTTTCGGGGTTTCACCCCCCTTCAGACGGGATAGCTTGATTCCAGTGGCATGGAGAGCACGGAACCCACATCTGGGCATACTCGTGCCACTCGAGGTGAATAATGCAAAAACAAAAGTTGATGGACAGAATACAGAATAATGTCATACATTCACCCCAGTACAGAGATCTGTGCCTAAATGCATCGTTTTTTGGCTCAACATGCCAATATAGTTTGGACACAGCCATATGCAAATCAGTCTTGACCGTGTGCCTCATGGGAACAGTCCAGCCCGAACTGCCAATCCAGGCCCTCCTAGGACTGGAAACAGGCTTCCTAGGACCGGTTTCGGGGTTTCACCCCTCTTCAGCCAGGATAGCTTGATTCCAGTGGCATGGAGAGCATGGGACCCACGTCTGGGCATACACGTCCCACTCGGGATGACAAATGCAAAAACAACAGTTGATAGGCAGAATGCAGAACAATGTCATACATTCACCCCAGTACAGAGATCTGGGCCTAAATGCATTGTTTTTTTGCTCAACATGCCATTCCAGTTTGGACACAGCCATATTCAAATCAGTCTTGACCCTGTGTCTCATGGGAACAGTCCAGCCCGAACTGCCAAGTCAGGCCCTCCCTGGACCAGAAACAGGCATCCCAGGACCGGTGTCGGGGTTTCACCCCTCTTCAGCCAGGATAGCTTGATTCCAGTGGCATGGAGAGCATGGGACCAACGTTAGGGCATACCTGTCCCACTCGAGGTGACAAATGCAAAAACAACAGTTGATGGACAGAATGCAGAACAATGTCATACATTCACCCCAGTAGAGATCTGGGCTTAAATCCATTGTTTTTTTTTACTCACCATACCATTCCAGTTTGGACCCAGCCATATGCAAATCAGTCTTGACCCTGTGCCTCATGGGAACAGTCCAGACTGAACTGCCAAGCCAGGCCCTCCCTGGACCGGAAATAGGCATCCTAGGACCGGTTTCGGGGTTTCACCCCTCTTCAGCCAGGATAGCTTGATTCCAGTGGCATGGAGAGCATGGGACCCACGTCTGGGCATACCCGTCCCACTCTGGGTGACAAATGCGAAAACAAAAGTTGATGGAGAGAATACAGAACAATGTCATACATTCACCCCAGTACAGAGATCTGGGCCTAAATCCATTGTTTTTTTGCTCAACATGCCATTCCAGTTTGGACACAGCCATATTCAAATCAGTCTTGACCCTGTGCCTCATGGGAACAGTCCAGCCCGAACTGCCAAGCCAGGCCCTCCCTGGACCGGAAACAGGCATTATAGAACCGGTTTCGGGAATTCACCCCTCTTCAGCCAGGATAGCTTGATTCCAGTGGCTTGGAGAGCACCGGACCCACGTCTGGGCATACCCGTCCCACTCGGGTTGACAAATGCAAAAACAAAAGTTGATGGACAGACTGCAGAACAATGTCATAAATTCAACCCCGTACAGAGATCTGGGCCTAAATCCATCGTATTTGTGCTCATCATGCCATTCCAGTGTGGACCCAGCAATATGCAAATCAGTCCTGACCCTGTGCCTCATGGGAACAGTCCAGCCCGAACTGTCAAGCCAGGCCCTCCCTGGACCGTAAACAGGCATCCTAGGACCGGTGTCGAGGTTTCACCCCTCTTCAGCCAGGATAGCTTGATTCCAGTGGCATGAAGAGCATGGGACCCACGTCTGGGCATACCCGTCCCACTCTGGGTAACAAATGCAAAAACAACAGTTGATGGACAGAATGCAGAACAATGTCATACATTTACCGCAGGACAGAGATCTGGGCCTAAATCCATCGTTTTTTTGCTCACCATGCCATTCCAGTTTGGACCCAACCATATGCAAATCAGTCTTGACCCTGTGCCTCATGGGAACAGTCCAGCCCGAACTGCCAAGCCAGACCCTCCCTGGACCGGAAACAGGCATTATAGGACCGGTTTCGGGGTTTCACCCCTCTTCAGCCAAGATAGCTTGATTCCAGTGGCTTTGAGAGCACAGGACCCACGTCGGTGCATACCTGTCCCACCAGGGTTGACAAATGCAAAAACAAAAGTTCATGGACAGAATGCAGAACAATGTCATACATTCACCCCAGTACAGAGATCTGGGCCTAAATCCATCGTATTTTTGCTCATCATGCCATTCTAGTGTGGACCCAGCAATATGCAAATCAGTCCTGACCCTGTGCCTCATGGGAACAGTCCAGCCCGAACTGCCAAGCCAGGCCCTCCCTGGACTGGAAACAGGCATCCTAGGACAGGTTTCAGGGTTTCACCCCTCTTCAGCCAGGATAGCTTGATTCCAGTGGCATGGAGAGCACGGGACCCACGTCTGGCCATACCCGTCCCACTCGGGGTGACAAATGCAAAAACAACAGTTGATGGACAGAATGCAGAACAATGTCATACATTCACCCTAGTACAAAGATCTGGGCCTAAATCCATTGTTTTCTTGCTCAACATGCCATTCCAGTTTGGACCCAGCCATATTCAAATCAGTCTTGACCCTTAGCCTCATGGGAACAGTCCAGCCCGAACTGCCAAGCAAGGCCCTCCCTGGATTGGAAACAGGCATCCCAGGACCCGTTTCGGGGTTTCACCCCTCTTCAGCCAGGATAGCTTGATTCCAGTGGCATGGAGAGCATGGGACCAACGTTAGGGCATACCTGTCCCACTCGAGGTGACAAATGCAAAAACAACAGTTGATGGACAGAATGCAGAACAATGTCATACATTCACCCCAGTACAGAGATCTGGGCTTAAATCCATTGTTTTTTTTTACTCACCATACCATTCCAGTTTGGACCCAGCCATATGCAAATCAGTCTTGACCCTGTGCCTCATGGGAACAGTCCAGACTAAACTGCCAAGCCAGGCCCTCCCTGGACCGGAAACAGGCATCCTAGGACCGGTTTCGGGGTTTCACCCCTCTTCAGACAGGATAGCTTGAGTCCAGTGGCATGGAGAGCAGGTCCTCTCTGGACCGGTTTCAGGGTTTCACCCCCCTTCAGCAAGGATAGCTTGATTTCAGTGGCATGGAGAGCACAGGACCCACGTCTGGGCATACCCGTCCCAATCGGGGTGACAAATGCAAAAACAACAGTTGATGGACAGAATTCAGAACAATGTCATACATTCACCCCAGTACAGAGATCTGGGCCTAAATCCACCGTATTTTTGATCACCATGCCATTCAAGTTTGGACCCAGCCATATGCAAATCAGTCTTGACCCTGTGCCTCATGGGAACAGTCCAGCCCGAACTGCCACGCCAGGCCCTCCCTGGACTGGAAACAGACATCCTAGGACCGGTTTCGGGGTTTCAACCCTCTTCAGCCAGGATAGCTAAATTCCAGTGGCATGGAGAGCATGGGACCTACGTCTGGGCATACCCGTCCCACTCGGGGTGACAAATGCAAAAACAACAGTTGATGGACAGAATGCAGAGCAATGTCATACATTCACCCCAATACAGAGATCTGAGCCTAAATCCATTTTTTTATTGCTCACCATGCCATTCCAGTGTGGACCCAGCCATATGCAAATCAGTCTTGACCCTGTGCCTCATGGGAATAGTCCAGCCCGAACTGCCACACCAGGCCCTCCCTGGACTGGAAACAGACAACCTAGGACCGGTTTCGGGGTTTCACCCCTCTTCAGCCAGGATAGCTTGATTCCAGTGGCATGGAGAGCACGGGACCTACGTCTGAGCATACCCGTCCCACTCGGGGTGACAAATGCAAAAAAAACAGTTGATGGACAGAATGCAGAACAATGTCATAAATTCACTCCAGTACAGAGATCTGGGCCTAAATGCATCGTTTTTTTGCTCAACATGCCATTCTAGTTTAGACACAGCCATATGCAAATCAGTCTTGAACCTGTGCCTCATGGGACCAGTCCAGCCCCAACTGCCAATCAAGGCCCTCCCTGGACCGGAAACAGGCATTATAGGACCAGTTTCGGGGTTTCACCCCTCTTCAGCCAGGATAGCTTGATTCTAGTGGCTTGGAGAGCACCGGACCCACGTCTGGGCATACCCGTCCCACTCGGGTTGACAAATGCAAAAACAAAAGTTGATGGACAGACTGCAGAACAATGTCATAAATTCACCCCAGTACAGAGATCTGGGCCTAAATCCATCGTATTTTTGCTCATCATGCCATTCCAGTGTGGACCCAGCAATATGCAAATCAGTCCTGACCCTGTGCCTCATGGGAACAGTCCAGCCCGAACTGCCAAGCCAAGCCCTCCCTGGACCGTGAACAGGCATCCTAGGACCGGTGTTGGGGTTTCACCCCTCTTCAGCCAGGATAGCTTGATTCCAGTGGCATGGAGAGCATGGGACCCACGTCTGGGCATACCCGTCCCACTCGGGGTGACAAATGCAAAAACAACAGTTGTTGGACAGGATGCAGAACAATGTCATACATTCACCCCAGTACAGAAATCTGTGACTAAATCCATCATTTTTTTGCTCAACATGCCATTCCAGTTTGGACCCAGCCATATGCAAATCAGTCTTGACCCTGTGCCGCATGGGAAAAGTATAGCCCAAACTGCCAAGCCAGGACCTCCCTGGACCAGAAACAGGCATCCTAGGACCGGTTTCGGGGTTTCACCTCTCATCAGCCAGGATAGCTTGATTCCAGTGGTATGGAGAGCACGGGACCCACGTCTGGGCATACCCGTCCCACATGGGGTGACAAATGCAAAAACAACAGTTGATGGACAGGATGCAGAACAATGTCATACATTCACCGCAGTACAGAGATCTGGGCCTAAATCCATCATTTTTTTGCTCACTATGCCATTCCAGTTCGGACCCAGCCATATGCAAATCAGTCTTGACCCTGTGCCTCATGGGAATAGTCCAGCCCGAAATGCCACGCCAGGCCCTCCCTGGACTGGAAACAGGTATCCTAGGACCGGTTTTGGGGTTTCACCCCTCTTCAGCCAGGATAGCTTGATTCCAGTGACATGGAGAGCACGGGACCCATGTCTGGGCATACCCGTCCCACTCGATGTGACAAATGCAAAAACAAAAGTTGAAGGACATAATACAGAACAATGTTATACATTCACCCCAGTACAGAGATCTGGGCGTAAATGCATAGTTTTGTTGCTCACCATGCCATTCCAGTTTGGACACAGCCATGTGCAAATCAGTCTTGACCCTGTTCCTCATGGGAACAGTCCAGCCCGAACTGCCAAGCCAGACCCTCCCTGGACAGGAAAAAGGCATTATAGGACCGGTTTTGGGGTTTCACCCCTCTTCAGCCAAGATAGCTTGATTCCAGTGGCTTGGAGAGCACAGGACCCACGTCTGGGCCTACCCGTCCCACCAGGGTTGACAAATGCAAAAACAAAAGTTGATGGACAGAATGCAGAACAATGTCATACATTCACCCCAGTACAGAGATCTGACTCTAAATCCATTGTATTTTTGCTCATCATGCCATTCTAGTGTGGACCCAGAAATATGCAAATCAGTCCTGACCCTGTGCCTCATGGGAACAGTCCAGCCCGAACTGCCAAGCCAGGCCCTCTCTGGACCGGAAACAGGCATCCTAGGACCGGTTTCAGGGTTTCACCCCTCTTCATCCAGGATAGCTTGATTCCAGTGGCATGGAGAGCATGGGACCCACGTCAGGGCATACCTGTCCCACTCGAGGTGACAAATGCAAAAACAACAGTTGATGGACAGAATGCAGAACAATGTCATACATTCACCCCAGTACAGAGATCTGGGCCTAAATCCTTTGTTTTTTTGCTCACCATGCCATTCCAGTTTGAACCCAGCCATATGCAAATCAGTCTTGACCCTGTGCCTCATGGGAACAGTCCAGCCCGAACTGCCAAGCCAGGCCCTCCCTGGACGAGAAACAGGCATCCTAGGACCGGTTTCGGCGTTTCACCCCTCTTCAGACAGGATAGCGTGATTTCAGTGGCATGGAGAGCAGGTCCTCTCTGGACCGGTTTCGGGGTTTCACCCCCTTCAGCCAAGATAGCTTGATTCCAATGGCATGGAGAGCACAGGACCCACGTCTGGGCATTCCCGTCCCACTCTGGGTGACAAATGCAAAAACAACAGTTGATGGACAGAATGCAGAACAATGTCATACATTCACCCCAGTACAGAGATCTGGGCCTAAATCCATTTTTTATTGCTCACCATGCCATTCCAGTTTGGTCCCAGCCATATGCAAATCCTTCTTGACCCTGTGCCTCATGGGAACAGTCCAGCCCGAACTGCCTAGCGAGCATCTCCCTGGACCAGAAACAGGCATCCTAGGACCGGTTTCGGGGTTTCAGCCCTCATCAGCCAGGATAGCTTGATTCCAGTGGAATGGATTTCATGGGACCCACGTCAGGGCATACCCGTCCCACCTGGGGTGACAAATGCAAAAACAACAGTTGATGGACAGGATGCAGAACAATGTCATACATTCACCGCAGTACAGAGATCTGGGCCTAAATCCATAGTTTTTTTGCTCACCATGCCATTCCAGTTTGCACCCAGCCATATGATAATCAGTTTTGACCCTGTGCCTCATGGGAATAGACCAGCCCGAACTGCCACTCCAGGCCCTCTCTGGACTGGAAACAGGCATTCTAGGACCGGTTTCGGGGTTTCACCTCTCTTCAGCCAGGATAGCTTGATTCCAGTGGTTTGAAGAGCACGGGACCCACGTCTGGGCATACCCGTCCCACTCGGGGTGACAAATGCAAAAAAAACAGTTGATGGACAGAATGCAGAACAATTTCATAAATTCACTCCAGTACAGAGATCTGGGCCTAAATGCATCGTTTTTTTGCTCAACATGCCATTCCAGTTTAGACACAGCCATATGCAAATCAGTCTTGAACCTGTGCCTCATGGGAACAGTTCAGCCCGAACTGCCAAGCCAGCCCCTCCCTGGACCAGAAACAGGCAACCTATGACCGTTTTCGGGGGTTTCACCCCTCTTCAACCAGGATAGCTTGATTCCAGTGGCATGGAGAGCACGGGACCCACATCTGGGCATACCCGTCCCACTTGGGGTGACAAATGCAAAGACAACAGTTGATGGACAGGATGCAGGGCAATGTCATACATTCACCGCAGTACAGAGATCTGGGCCTAAATCCATTTTTTTATTGCTCACCATGCCATTCCAGTTTGGACCCAGCCATATGCAAATCAGTCTTGACCCTGTGCCTCATGGGAATAGTCCAGCCCGAACTGCCACGCCAGGCCCTCCCTGGACTGGAAACAGACATCCTAGGACCGGTTTCGGGGTTTCACCTCTCTTCAGCCAGGATAGCTAAATTCCAGCGGCATGGAGAGCATGGGACCTACGTCTGGGCATACCCGTCCCACTCGGGGTGACAAATGCAAAAAAAACAGTTGATGGACAGAATGCAGAACAATGTCATAAATTCACTCCAGTACAGAGATCTGGTCCTAAATGCATCATTTTTTTGCTCAACATGCCATTCCAGTTTAGACACAGCCATATGCAAATCAGTCTTGAACCTGTGCCTCATGGGACCAGTCCAGCCCCAACTGCCAATCAAGGCCCTCCCTGGACCGGAAACAGGCATTATAGGACCAGTTTCGGGGTTTCGCCCCTCTTCAGCCAGGATAGCTTAATTCCAGTGGCTTGGAGAGCGCCGGACCCACGTCTGGGCATACCCGTCCCACTCGGGTTGACAAATGCAAAAACAAAAGTTGATGGACAGACTGCAGAACAATGTCATAAATTCACCCCAGTACAGAGATCTGGGCCTAAATCCATCGTATTTTTGCTCATCATGCCATTCCAGTGTGGACCCAGCAATATGCAAATCAGTCCTGACCCTGTGCCTCATGGGAACAGTCCAGCCCGAACTGCCAAGCCAAGCCCTCCCTGGACCGTGAACAGGCATCCTAGGACCGGTGTTGGGGTTTCACCCCTCTTCAGCCAGGATAGCTTGATTCCAGTGGCATGGAGAGCATGGGACCCACGTCTGGGCATACCCGTCCCACTCTGGTGACAAATGCAAAAACAACAGTTGATGGAAAGAATGCAGAACAATGTCATACATTCAACCCAGTACAGAGATCTGAGCCTAAATCCATTTTTTTATTGCTCACCATGCCATTCCAGTTTGGTCCCAGCCATATGCAAATCATTCTTGACCCTGTGCCTCATGGGAACAGTCCAGCCCGAACTGCCTAGCGAGCACCTCCCTGGACCAGAAACAGGCATCCTAGGACCGGTTTCGGGGTTTCACCCCTCATCAGTCAGGATAGCTTGATTCCAGTGGAATGGATTTCACGGGACCCACATCAGGGCATACCCGTCCCACTTGGGGTGACAAATGCAAAAACAACAGTTGATGGACAGGATGCAGAGCAATGTCATACATTCACCACAGTACAGAGATCTGGGCCTAAATCCATAGTTTTTTTGCTCACCATGCCATTCCAGTTTGCACCCAGCCATATGCAAATCAGTTTTGACCCTGTGCCTCATGGGAATAGACCAGCCCGAACTGCCACTCCAGGCCCTCCCTGGACTGGAAACAGGCATTCTAGGACCGGTTTCGGGGTTTCACCCCTCTTCAGCCAGGATAGCTTGATTACAGTGGCATGGAGAGCACGGGACCCACGTCTGGGAATACCCGTCCCACTTGGGGTGACAAATGCAAAAAACACAGTTGATAGACAGAAAGAAGAACAATGTCATACATCCACCCCAGTACAGAGATCTGAGCCTAAATCAAGTTTTTTTATTGCTCTCCATGCCATTCCAGTTTAGACCCAGCCATATGCAAATCAGTCTTGACCCTGTGCCTCATGGGAACAGTCCAGCCCGAACTGCCAAGCCAGTACCTCCCTGGCCCAGAAACAGGCATCCTAGGGCCGGTTTCGGGGTTTCACCCCTCATCAGCCAGGATAGCTTGATTCCAGTGGTATGGGGAGCACGGGACCCACATCTGGGCATACCCGTCCCACTCGAGGTGACAAATGCAAAAACAAAAGTTGATGGACAGAATACAGAACAATGTCATACATGCACCCCAGTACAGAGATCTGGGCCTAAATGCATCGTTTTTTTGCTCAACATGCCATTCCAGTTTGGACACAGCCATATGCAAATCAGTCTTGAACCTGTGCCTCATGGGGACAGTCCAGCCCAAACTTCCAAGGCAGGCCCTCCCTGCACCGGAAACAGGCATTAAAGGACCGGTTTCGGGGTTTCACCCCTCTTCAGCCAGGATAGCTTGATTCCAGTGGCTTGGAGAGCACCGGACCCACGTCTGGGCATACCCGTCCCACTCGGGCTGACAAATGCAAAAACAAAAGTTGATGGACAAACTGCAGAACAATGTCATAAATTCACTCCACTACAGAGATCTGGGCCTAAATCCATCGTATTTTTGCTCATTATGCCATTCCAGTGTGGACCCAGTAGTATGCAAATCAGTCCTGACCCTGTGCCTCATGCGAACCGTCCAGCCCGAACTGCCAAGCCAGGCCCTCCCTGGACCGGAAACAGGCATCCTAGGACCGGTGTCGGGGTTTCACCCCACTTCAGCCAGGATAGCTTGATTCCAGTGGCTTGGAGAGCACCGGACCCACGTCTGGGCATACCCGTCCCACTCGGGTTGAAAAATGCAAAAACAAAAGTTGATGGGCAGACTGCAGAACAATGTCATATATTCACCCCCGTACAGAGATCTGGGCCTAAATCCATCGTATTTGTGCTCATCATGCCATTCCAGTGTGGACCCAGCAATATGCAAATCATTCCTGACTCTGTGCCTCATGGGAACAGTCAAGCCCGAACTGTCAAGCCAGGCCCTTCCTGGACCGTAAACAGGCATCCTAGGACCGATGTCGGGGTTTCACCCCTCTTCAGCCAGGATAGCTTGATTCCAGTGGCATGGAGAGCATGGGACCCACGTCTGGGCATACCCGTCCCACTCGGGGTGACAAATGCAAAAACAACAGTTGAAGGACAGAATGCAGAGCAATGTCATACATTCACCCCAGTACAGAGATCTGAGCCTAAATCCATTTTTTTATTGCTCACCATGCTATTCCAGTTTGGACCCAGCCATATTCAAATCAGTCTTGACCCTTAGCCTCATGGGAACAGTCCAGACCGAACTGCCAAGCCAGGCCCTCCCTGGATTGGAAACAGGCATCCCAGGACCCGTTTCGGGGTTTCACCCCTCTTCAGCCAGGATAGCTTGATTCCAGTGGCTTGGAGAGCACCGGACCCAAGTCTTGGCATACCCGTCTCACTCGGGTTGACAAATGCAAAAACAAAAGTTGATGGACAGACTGCAGAACATAGTAATAAATTCACCCCAGTACAGAGATCTGGGCCTAAATCCATCGTATTTTTGCTCATCATGCCATTCCAGTGTGGACCCAGCAATATGCAAATCAGTCCTGACCCTGTGCCTCATGGGAACAGTCCAGCCCGAACTGCCAAGCCAGGCCCTCCCTGGACCAGAAACAGGCATCCTAGGACCGGTGTCGGGGTTTTACCCCTCTTCAGAAAGGATAGCTTGATTCTAGTGTCATGAAGTCCATGGGACCACGTCTGGGCATACCCGTCCCACTCGGGGTGACAAATGCAAAATGAACAGTTGATGGACAGAATGCAGAACAATGTCATACATTCACCCTAGTACAAAGATCTGGGCCTAAATCCATTGTTTTCTTGCTCAACATGCCATTCCAGTTTGGACCCAGCCATATTCAAATCAGTCTTGACCCTTTGCCTCATGGGAACAGTCCAGCCCGAACTGCCAAGCCAGGCCCTCCCTGGATTGGAAACAGGCATCCCAGGACCCGTTTCGGGGTTTCACCCCTCTTCAGCCAGGATAGCTTGATTCCAGTGGCATGGAGAGCATGGGACCAACGTTAGGGCATACCTGTCCCACTCGAGGTGACAAATGCAAAAACAACAGTTGATGGACAGAATGCAGAACAATGTCATACATTCACCCCAGTACAGAGATCTGGGCTTAAATCCATTGGTTTTTTTTACTCACCATGCCATTCCAGTTTGGACCCAGCCATATGCAAATCAGTCTTGACCCTGTGCCTCATGGGAACAGTCCAGACTGAACTGCCAAGCCAGGCCCTCCCTGGACCGGAAACAGGCATCCTAGGACCGGTTTCGGGGTTTCACCCCTCTTCAGACAGGATAGCTTGAGTCCAGTGGCATGGAGAGCAGGTCCTCTCTGGACCGGTTTCAGGGTTTCACCCCCCTTCAGCAAGGATAGCTTGATTTCAGTGGCATGGAGAGCACAGGACCCACGTCTGGGCATACCCGTCCCACTCGGGGTGACAAATGCAAAAACAACAGTTGATGGACAGAATGCAGAACAATGTCATACATTCACCCCAGTACAGAGATCTGGGCCTAAATCCACCGTATTTTTGATCACCATGCCATTCAAGTTTGGACCCAGCCATATGCAAATCAGTCTTGACCCTGTGCTTCATGGGAACAGTCCAGCCCGAACTGCCAAGCCAGGCCCTCCCTGGACCGGAAACAGGCATCCTAGGACCGGTTTCGGGGTTTCACCCCTCTTCAGCTAGGATAGCTTGATTCCAGTGACATGGAGAGCACGGAACCCACGTCTGGGCATACCCGTCCCACTATAGGTGACAAATGCAAAAACAAAATCTGATGGACAGAATACAGAACAATGTCATACATTCACCCCAGTAGAGAGATCTGGGCCTAAATCCATCGTTTTCTTGCTCAACATGCCATTCCAGTTTGGACACAGCCATATGCAAATCAGTCTTGACCCTATGCCTCCTGGGAACAGTCAAGCCCGAACTGCCAAGCCAGACCCTCCCTGGACCAGAAACAGGCATTCTAAGACCGGTTTTGGGGTTTCACCTCTCTTTAACCAGGATAGCTTGATTCCAGTGGCTTGGAGAGCACAGGACCCACGTCTGGGCATTCCCGTCCTACTCGGGTTGACAAAAGCAAAAACAACAGTTAATGGACAAAATGCAGAACAATGTCATACATTCACCCCAGAACAGAGATCTGGGCCTAAATGCATTGTTTTTTTGCTCAACATGCCATTTCAGTTTGGACACAGCCATATGCAAATCAGTCTTGACCCTGTGCCTCATGGGAACAGTCCAGCCCGAACTGCCAATCCAGGCCCTCCCTGGACCGGAAACAGGCATTATAGGACCAGTTTTGGGGTTTCACCCCTCTTCAGCCAGGATAGCGTGATTCCAGTGGCTTGGAGAGCACCGGACCCAAGTCTGGGCATACCCGTCTCACTCGGGTTGACAAATGCAAAAACAAAAGTTGATGGACAGACTGCAGAACATAGTAATAAATTCACCCCAGTACAGAGATCTGGGCCTAAATCCATCGTATTTTTGCTCATCATGCCATTCCAGTGTGGACCCAGCAATATGCAAATCAGTCCTGACCCTGTGCCTCATGGGAACAGTCCAGCCCGAACTGCCAAGCCAGGCCCTCCCTGGACCAGAAACAGGCATCCTAGGACCAGTGTCGGGGTTTTACCCCTCTTCAGAAAGGATAGCTTGATTCTAGTGTCATGAAGTCCATGGGACCACGTCTGGGCATACCCGTGCCACTCGGGGTGACAAATGCAAAATGAACAGTTGATGGACAGAATGCAGAACAATGTCATACATTCACCCCAGCACAGAGATCTGAGCCTAAATCCACTTTTTTAAAGCTCACCATGCCATTCAAGTCTGGACCCAGCCGTATGCAAATCAATCTTGACCCTGTGCCTCATGGGAACAGTCCAGCCCGAACTGCCAAGCCAGGCCCTTCCTGGACCGTAAACAGGCATCCTATGACCGATGTCGGGGTTTCACCCCTCTTCAGCCAGGATAGCTTGATTCCAGTGGCATGGAGAGCATGGGACCCACATCTGGGCATACCCGTCCCACTCGGGGTGACAAATGCAAAAACAACAGTTGATGGACAGAATGCAGAACAATGTCATACATTCACCGCAGTGCAGAGATCTGAGCCTAAATCCAATTTTTTATTGCTCACCATGCCATTCCAGTTTGGACCCAGCCATATGCAAATCAGTCTTGACCCTGTGCCGCATGGGAACAGTCCAGCCCGAACTGCCAAGCCAGCATCTCCGTGGACCAGAAACAGGCATCCTAGGACCGGTTTCGGGGATTCAGCCCTCATCAGCCAGGATAGCTTGATTCCAGTGGTATGGAGAGCACTGGACCCACATCTGGGAATACCCGTCCCACTTGGGGTGACAAATGCAAAGACAACAGTTGATGGACAGGATGCAGAACAATGTCATACATTCACCGCTGTAAAGAGATCTGGGCCTAAATCTATCGTTTTTTTGCTCACCATGCCATTTCAGTTTGGACACAGCCATATGCAAATCAGTCTTGACCCTGTGCCTCATGGAAATAGTCCAGCCCGAACTGCCACGCCAGGCCCTCCCTGGACTGGAAACAGACATCCTAGGACCGGTTTCGGGGTTTCACCCCTCTTCAGCCAGGATAGCTTTATTCCAGTGGCATGGAGAGCACGGGACCTACGTCTGGGCATACCCGTCCCACTCAGGGTGACAAATGCAAAAACAACAGTTGATGGACAGAATGCAGAACAATGTCATACATTCACCCCAGTACAGAGATCTGAGCCTAAATCAATTTTTGTATTGCTCACCATGCCATTCTAGTTTGGACCCAGCCATATGCAAATCAGTCTTGACCCTGTGCCTCATGGGAACAGTCCAGCTCGAACTGCCACGCCAGGCCCTCCCTGGACTGGAAACAGACATCCTAGGACCGGTTTCGGGGTTTCACCCCTCTTCAGCCAGGATAGCTTTATTCCAGTGGCATGGAGAGCATGGGACCCACATCTGGGAATACCCGTCCCACTCAGGGTGACAGATGCAAAACCAACAGTTGATGGAAAGAATGCAGAACATTGTCATACATTCTCCCCAGTACAGAGACCTGGGCCTAAATCCATCGATTTTTTTGCTCACCATGCCATTCAAGTTTGAACCCAGCCAAATGCAAATCATTTTTGACTCTGTGCCTCATGGGAACAGTCCAGCCCAAACTGCCAAGCCCGTTCCTCCCTGGACTGGATACAAGCATCCAAGGACCGGTTTCGGGGTTTCACCCCTCTTCAGCCAGGGTACCTTGATTCCAGTGACATGGAGAGCACGGGACCCGCGTCTGGGAATACCCGTCCCACTCGGGGTAACAAATGCAAAACCAACAGTTGATGGACAGAATGCAGAGCAATGTCATACATTCACCCCAGTACAGAGATCTGGGCCTAAATCCATCATTTTTTTGCTCACCATGCCATTCCAGTTTGAACCCAGCCATATGCAAATCAGTCTTGACCCTCTGCCTCATGGGAACAGTCCAGCCCGAACTGCCAAGAAAGGTCCTCCCTGGACTGAAAACAAGCATCCTACGACCGGTTTCGGGGATTCACCTCTCTTCGGCCAGGATAGCTTGATTCCAGTGGCATGGAGAGCACGGGCACCACGTCTGGGCATATCCGCCCCACTCGGGCTGACAAATGCAAAACCAACAGTTGATGGACAGAATGCAGAACAATGTCATACATTCACCCCAGTACAGAGACCTGGGCCTAAATCCATTGATTTTTTTTGCTCACCATGCCATTCAAGTTTGAACCCAGCCAAATGCAAATCATTTTTGACCCTGTGCCTCATGGTAACAGTCCAGCCCAAACTGTCAAGCCCGGTCCTCCCTGGACTGGATACAAGCATCCTAGGACTGGTTTAGGGGTTTCACCCCTCTTCAGCCAGGATAGCTTGATTCCAGTGGCATGGAGAGCACGGGACCCACGTCTGGGCATACCCATCCCACTCGGGGTGACAAATGCAAAACCAACAGTTGATGGACAGAATGCAGAACAATGTCATACATTCACCCCAGTACAGAGATCTGGGCCTAAATCCATCGTTTTTTTGCTCACCATGCCATTTCAGTTTGAACCCAGCCATATGCAAATCATTCTTCACCCTGTGCCTCATGGGAACAGTCCAGCCCGAACTGCCAAGCCAGTTCTTCCCTGGACTGGAAACAGGCATCCTAGGACTGGTTACGGGGTTTCACCCCTTTTCAGCCAGGACAGCTTGATTCCAGTGGCATGGAGAGCACGGGACCCACGTATGGGGGCACCCGTCCCACTCGGGGTGACTAATACAAAACCAACAGTTGATGGACAGAATGCAGAACAATGTCATACATTCACCCCAGTACAGAGATCTGGGCCTAAATCCATCGTTTTTTTGCTCACCATGCCATTCCAGTTTGAACCCAGCCATATGCAAATCAGTCTTGACCCTGTGCCTCATGGGAACAGTCCAACCCGAACTGCCTAGCCAGGTCCTCCCTGGACTGGAAACAAGCATCCTAGGACCGGTTTGGGGGTTTCACCCCTCTTCAGCCAGGATAGCTTGATTCCAGTGGCATGGAGAGCATGAGACCTACGTCTCAGCATACCCGTCCCACTCAGGGTGACAAATGCAAAACCAACAGTTGATGGAAAGAATGCAGAACATTGTCATACATTCTCCCCAGTACAGAGACCTGGGCCTAAATCCATCGATTTTTTTGCTCACCATGCCATTCAAGTTTGAACCCAGCCCAATGCAAATCATTTTTGACCCTGTGCCTCATGGGAACAGTCCAGCCCAAACTGCCAAGCCCGTTCCTCCCTGGACTGGATACAAGCATCCAAGGACTGGTTTAGGGGTTTCACCCCTCTTCAGCCAGGATAGCTTGATTCCAGTGGCATGGAGAGCACGGGACCCACGTCTGGGCATACCCGTTCCACTCGTGGTGACAAATGCAAAACCAACAGTTGATGGACAGAATGCAGAACAATGTCATGCATTCACCCCAGTACAGAGATCTGGGCCTAAATCCATCGTTTTTTTGCTCACCATGCCATTCCAGTTTGAACCCAGCCATATGCAAATTAGTCTTGACCCTGTGCCTCATGGGAACAGTCCAGCCCGAACTGCCAAGAAAGGTCCTCCCTGGCCTGGAAACAAGCATCCTAGGACCGGTTTCGGGGTTTCACCCCTCTTCAGCCAGGATAGCTTGATTCCAGTGGCATGGAGAGCACGGGACCCACGTCTGGGCATACCCGTTACACTCGTGGTGACAAATGCAAAACCAACAGTTGATGGACAGAATGCAGAACAATGTCATACATTCACCCCAGTACAGAGATCTGGGCCTAAATTCATCGTTTTTTTGCTTACCATGCCATTCCAGTTTGAACCCAGCCATATGCAAATTAGTCTTGACCCTGTGCCTCATGGGAACAGTCCAGCCCGAACTGCCAAGCCAGGTCCTCCCTGGACTGGAAACAAGCATCCTAGGACCGGTTTCGGGGTTTCACCCCTCTTCAGCCTGGATAGCTTGATTTCAGAGGCATGGAGAGCGCAGGACCCGTGTCTGGGCATACCCATCCCACTCGGGGTGACAAATGCAAAACCATCCGTTGATGGACAGAATGCAGAACAATGTCATACATTCACCCCAGTACAGAGATCTGGGCCTAAATCCATTGTTTTTTTGCTCACCATGCCATTCCAGTTTGAACCCAGCCATATGCAAATCAGTTTTTACCCTGTGCCTCATGGGAACAGTCTAGCCCGAACTGCCAAGCCAGGTCCTCCCTGGACTGGATACAAGCATCCTAGGACTGGTTTCGGGGTTTCACCCCTCTTCAGCCAAGATAGCTTGATTCCAGTGGCATGGAGAGCACGGTACCCACGTCTGGGCATACCCGTTCCACTCGGGGTGACTAATGCAAAACCAACAGTTGATGGACAGAATATAGAACAATGTCATACATTCACCCCAGTACAGAGATCTGGGCCTAAATTCATTGTTTTTTTGCTCACCATGCCATTCCAGTTTGAACCCAGCCACATGCAAATCAGTCTTGACCCTGTGACTCATGGGAACAGTCCAGCCTGAACGGCCAACCCAGGTCTTCCCTGGACTGCAAACAAGCATCCAACGACCGGTTTCGGGGATTCACCTCTCTTCGGCCAGGATAGATTGATTCCAGTGGCATGGAGAGCACGGGAACCACGTCTGGGCATATCCGCCCCACTCGGGCTGACAAATGCAAAACCAACAGTTGATGGACAGAATGCAGAACAATGTCATACATTCACCCCAGTACAGAGACCTGGGCCTAAATCCATTGATTTTTTTTGCTCACCATGCCATTCAAGTTTGAACCCAGCCAAATGCAAATTGTTTTTGACCCTGTGCCTCATGGTAACAGTCCAGCCCAAACTGCCAAGCCCGGTCCTCCCTGGACTGGATACAAGCATCCTAGGACTGGTTTAGGGGTTTCACCCCTCTTCAGCCAGGATAGCTTGATTCCAGTGGCATGGAGAGCACGGGACCCACGTCTGGGCATACCCATCCCACTCGGGGTGACAAATGCAAAACCAACAGTTGATGGACAGAATGCAGAACAATGTCATACATTCACCCCAGTACAGAGATCTGGGCCTAAATCCATCGTTTTTTTGCTCACCATGCCATTTCAGTTTGAACCCAGCCATATGCAAATCATTCTTCACCCTGTGCCTCATGGGAACAGTCCAGCCCGAACTGCCAAGCCAGTTCTTCCCTGGACTGGAAACAGGCATCCTAGGACTGGTTTCGGGGTTTCACCCCTTTTCAGCCAGGACAGCTTGATTCCAGTGGCATGGAGAGCACGGGACCCACGTCTGGGGGCACCCGTCCCACTCGGGGTGACAAATACAAAACCAACAGTTGATGGACAGAATGCAGAACAATGTCATACATTCACCCCAGTACAGAGATCTGGGCCTAAATCCATCGTTTTTTTGCTCACCATGCCATTCCAGTTCGAACCCAGCCATATGCAAATCAGTCTTGACCCTGTGCCTCATGGGAACAGTCCAACCCGAACTGCCTAGCCAGGTCCTCCCTGGACTGGAAACAAGCATCCTAGGACCGGTTTGGGGGTTTCACCCCTCTTCAGCCAGGATAGCTTGATTCCAGTGGCATGGAGAGCATGAGACCTACGTCTCAGCATACCCGTCCCACTCAGGGTGACAAATGCAAAACCAACAGTTGATGGAAAGAATGCAGAACATTGTCATACATTCTCCCCAGTACAGAGACCTGGGCCTAAATCCATCGATTTTTTTGCTCACCATGCCATTCAAGTTTGAACCCAGCCAAATGCAAATCATTTTTGACCCTGTGCCTCATGGGAACAGTCCAGCCCAAACTGCCAAGCCCGTTCCTCCCTGGACTGGATACAAGCATCCAAGGACTGGTTTAGGGGTTTCACCCCTCTTCAGCCAGGATAGCTTGATTCCAGTGGCATGGAGAGCACGGGACCCACGTCTGGGCATACCCGTTCCACTCGTGGTGACAAATGCAAAACCAACAGTTGATGGACAGAATGCAGAACAATGTCATGCATTCACCCCAGTACAGAGATCTGGGCCTAAATCCATCGTTTTTTTGCTCACCATGCCATTCCAGTTTGAACCCAGCCATATGCAAATTAGTCTTGACCCTGTGCCTCATGGGAACAGTCCAGCCCGAACTGCCAAGAAAGGTCCTCCCTGGCCTGGAAACAAGCATCCTAGGACCGGTTTTGGGGTTTCACCCCTCTTCAGCCAGGATAGCTTGATTCCAGTGGCATGGAGAGCACGGGACCCACGTCTGGGCATACCCGTTACACTCGTGGTGACAAATGCAAAACCAACAGTTGATGGACAGAATGCAGAACAATGTCATACATTCACCCCAGTACAGAGATCTGGGCCTAAATTCATCGTTTTTTTGCTTACCATGCCATTCCAGTTTGAACCCAGCCATATGCAAATTAGTCTTGACCCTGTGCCTCATGGGAACAGTCCAGCCCGAACTGCCAAGCCAGGTCCTCCCTGGAATGGAAACAAGCATCCTAGGACCGGTTTCGGGGTTTCACCCCTCTTCAGCCTGGATAGCTTGATTTCAGAGGCATGGAGAGCGCAGGACCCGTGTCTGGGCATTCCCATCCCACTCGGGGTGACAAATGCAAAACCATCCGTTGATGGACAGAATGCAGAACAATGTCATACATTCACCCCAGTACAGAGATCTGGGCCTAAATCCATCATTTTTTTGCTCACCATGCCATTCAAGTTTGAACCCAGCCAAATGCAAATCATTTTTGACCCTGTGCCTCATGGGAACAGTCCAGCCCAAACTGCCAAGCCCGTTCCTCCCTGGACTGGATACAAGCATCCAAGGACTGGTTTAGGGGTTTCACCCCTCTTCAGCCAGGATAGCTTGATTCCAGTGGCATGGAGAGCACGGGACCCACGTCTGGGCATACCCGTTCCACTCGTGGTGACAAATGCAAAACCAACAGTTGATGGACAGAATGCAGAACAATGTCATGCATTCACCCCAGTACAGAGATCTGGGCCTAAATCCATCGTTTTTTTGCTCACCATGCCATTCCAGTTTGAACCCAGCCATATGCAAATTAGTCTTGACCCTGTGCCTCATGGGAACAGTCCAGCCCGAACTGCCAAGAAAGGTCCTCCCTGGCCTGGAAACAAGCATCCTAGGACCGGTTTTGGGGTTTCACCCCTCTTCAGCCAGGATAGCTTGATTCCAGTGGCATGGAGAGCACGGGACCCACGTCTGGGCATACCCGTTACACTCGTGGTGACAAATGCAAAACCAACAGTTGATGGACAGAATGCAGAACAATGTCATACATTCACCCCAGTACAGAGATCTGGGCCTAAATTCATCGTTTTTTTGCTTACCATGCCATTCCAGTTTGAACCCAGCCATATGCAAATTAGTCTTGACCCTGTGCCTCATGGGAACAGTCCAGCCCGAACTGCCAAGCCAGGTCCTCCCTGGAATGGAAACAAGCATCCTAGGACCGGTTTCGGGGTTTCACCCCTCTTCAGCCTGGATAGCTTGATTTCAGAGGCATGGAGAGCGCAGGACCCGTGTCTGGGCATTCCCATCCCACTCGGGGTGACAAATGCAAAACCATCCGTTGATGGACAGAATGCAGAACAATGTCATACATTCACCCCAGTACAGAGATCTGGGCCTAAATCCATCATTTTTTTGCTCACCATGCCATTCCAGTTTGAACCCAGCCATATGCAAATCAGTCTTGACCCTCTGCCTCATGGGAACAGTCCAGCCCGAACTGCCAAGAAAGGTCCTCCCTGGACTGAAAACAAGCATCCTACGACCGGTTTCGGGGATTCACCTCTCTTCGGCCAGGATAGCTTGATTCCAGTGGCATGGAGAGCACGGGCACCACGTCTGGGCATATCCGCCCCACTCGGGCTGACAAATGCAAAACCAACTGTTGATGGACAGAATGCAGAACAATGTCATACATTCACCCCAGTACAGAGACCTGGGCCTAAATCCATTGATTTTTTTTGCTCACCATGCCATTCAAGTTTGAACCCAGCCAAATGCAAATCATTTTTGACCCTGTGCCTCATGGTAACAGTCCAGCCCAAACTGTCAAGCCCGGTCCTCCCTGGACTGGATACAAGCATCCTAGGACTGGTTTAGGGGTTTCACCCCTCTTCAGCCAGGATAGCTTGATTCCAGTGGCATGGAGAGCACGGGACCCACGTCTGGGCATACCCATCCCACTCGGGGTGACAAATGCAAAACCAACAGTTGATGGACAGAATGCAGAACAATGTCATACATTCACCCCAGTACAGAGATCTGGGCCTAAATCCATCGTTTTTTTGCTCACCATGCCATTTCAGTTTGAACCCAGCCATATGCAAATCATTCTTCACCCTGTGCCTCATGGGAACAGTCTAGCCCGAACTGCCAAGCCAGTTCTTCCCTGGACTGGAAACAGGCATCCTAGGACTGGTTTCGGGGTTTCACCCCTTTTCAGCCAGGACAGCTTGATTCCAGTGGCATGGAGAGCACGGGACCCACGTATGGGGGCACCCGTCCCACTCGGGGTGACTAATACAAAACCAACAGTTGATGGACAGAATGCAGAACAATGTCATACATTCACCCCAGTACAGAGATCTGGGCCTAAATCCATTGTTTTTTTGCTCACCATGCCATTCCAGTTTGAACCCAGCCATATGCAAATCAGTCTTGACCCTGTGCCTCATGGGAACAGTCCAACCCGAACTGCCTAGCCAGGTCCTCCCTGGACTGGAAACAAGCATCCTAGGACCGGTTTGGGGGTTTCACCCCTCTTCAGCCAGGATAGCTTGATTCCAGTGGCATGGAGAGCATGAGACCTACGTCTCAGCATACCCGTCCCACTCAGGGTGACAAATGCAAAACCAACAGTTGATGGAAAGAATGCAGAACATTGTCATACATTCTCCCCAGTACAGAGACCTGGGCCTAAATCCATCGATTTTTTTGCTCACCATGCCATTCAAGTTTGAACCCAGCCAAATGCAAATCATTTTTGACCCTGTGCCTCATGGGAACAGTCCAGCCCAAACTGCCAAGCCCGTTCCTCCCTGGACTGGATACAAGCATCCAAGGACTGGTTTAGGGGTTTCACCCCTCTTCAGCCAGGATAGCTTGATTCCAGTGGCATGGAGAGCACGGGACCCACGTCTGGGCATACCCGTTCCACTCGTGGTGACAAATGCAAAACCAACAGTTGATGGACAGAATGCAGAACAATGTCATGCATTCACCCCAGTACAGAGATCTGGGCCTAAATCCATCGTTTTTTTGCTCACCATGCCATTCCAGTTTGAACCCAGCCATATGCAAATTAGTCTTGACCCTGTGCCTCATGGGAACAGTCCAGCCCGAACTGCCAAGAAAGGTCCTCCCTGGCCTGGAAACAAGCATCCTAGGACCGGTTTCGGGGTTTCACCCCTCTTCAGCCAGGATAGCTTGATTCCAGTGGCATGGAGAGCACGGGACCCACGTCTGGGCATACCCGTTACACTCGTGGTGACAAATGCAAAACCAACAGTTGATGGACAGAATGCAGAACAATGTCATACATTCACCCCAGTACAGAGATCTGGGCCTAAATTCATCGTTTTTTTGCTTACCATGCCATTCCAGTTTGAACCCAGCCATATGCAAATTAGTCTTGACCCTGTGCCTCATGGGAACAGTCCAGCCCGAACTGCCAAGCCAGGTCCTCCCTTTACTGGAAACAAGCATCCTAGGACCGGTTTCGGGGTTTCACCCCTCTTCAGCCTGGATAGCTTGATTTCAGAGGCATGGAGAGCGCAGGACCCGTGTCTGGGCATACCCATCCCACTCGGGGTGACAAATGCAAAACCATCCGTTGATGGACAGAATGCAGAACAATGTCATACATTCACCCCAGTACAGAGATCTGGGCCTAAATCCATTGTTTTTTTGCTCACCATGCCATTCCAGTTTGAACCCAGCCATATGCAAATCAGTTTTTACCCTGTGCCTCATGGGAACAGTCTAGCCCGAACTGCCAAGCCAGGTCCTCCCTGGACTGGATACAAGCATCCTAGGACTGGTTTCGGGGTTTCACCCCTCTTCAGCCAAGATAGCTTGATTCCAGTGGCATGGAGAGCACGGTACCCACGTCTGGGCATACCCGTTCCACTCGGGGTGACTAATGCAAAACCAACAGTTGATGGACAGAATATAGAACAATGTCATACATTCACCCCAGTACAGAGATCTGGGCCTAAATTCATTGTTTTTTTGCTCACCATGCCATTCCAGTTTGAACCCAGCCACATGCAAATCAGTCTTGACCCTGTGACTCATGGGAACAGTCCAGCCTGAACGGCCAACCCAGGTCTTCCCTGGACTGCAAACAAGCATCCAACGACCGGTTTCGGGGATTCACCTCTCTTCGTCCAGGATAGATTGATTCCAGTGGCATGGAGAGCACGGGAACCACGTCTGGGCATATCCGCCCCACTCGGGCTGACAAATGCAAAACCAACAGTTGATGGACAGAATGCAGAACAATGTCATACATTCACCCCAGTACAGAGACCTGGGCCTAAATCCATTGATTTTTTTTGCTCACCATGCCATTCAAGTTTGAACTCAGCCAAATGCAAATTGTTTTTGACCCTGTGCCTCATGGTAACAGTCCAGCCCAAACTGCCAAGCCCGGTCCTCCCTGGACTGGATACAAGCATCCTAGGACTGGTTTAGGGGTTTCACCCCTCTTCAGCCAGGATAGCTTGATTCCAGTGGCATGGAGAGCACGGGACCCACGTCTGGGCATACCCATCCCACTCGGGGTGACAAATGCAAAACCAACAGTTGATGGACAGAATGCAGAACAATGTCATACATTCACCCCAGTACAGAGATCTGGGCCTAAATCCATCGTTTTTTTGCTCACCATGCCATTTCAGTTTGAACCCAGCCATATGCAAATCATTCTTCACCCTGTGCCTCATGGGAACAGTCCAGCCCGAACTGCCAAGCCAGTTCTTCCCTGGACTGGAAACAGGCATCCTAGGACTGGTTTCGGGGTTTCACCCCTTTTCAGCCAGGACAGCTTGATTCCAGTGGCATGGAGAGCACGGGACCCACGTCTGGGGGCACCCGTCCCACTCGGGGTGACAAATACAAAACCAACAGTTGATGGACAGAATGCAGAACAATGTCATACATTCACCCCAGTACAGAGATCTGGGCCTAAATCCATCGTTTTTTTGCTCACCATGCCATTCCAGTTCGAACCCAGCCATATGCAAATCAGTCTTGACCCTGTGCCTCATGGGAACAGTCCAACCCGAACTGCCTAGCCAGGTCCTCCCTGGACTGGAAACAAGCATCCTAGGACCGGTTTGGGGGTTTCACCCCTCTTCAGCCAGGATAGCTGGATTCCAGTGGCATGGAGAGCATGAGACCTACGTCTCAGCATACCCGTCCCACTCAGGGTGACAAATGCAAAACCAACAGTTGATGGAAAGAATGCAGAACATTGTCATACATTCTCCCCAGTACAGAGACCTGGGCCTAAATCCATCGATTTTTTTGCTCACCATGCCATTCAAGTTTGAACCCAGCCAAATGCAAATCATTTTTGACCCTGTGCCTCATGGGAACAGTCCAGCCCAAACTGCCAAGCCCGTTCCTCCCTGGACTGGATACAAGCATCCAAGGACTGGTTTAGGGGTTTCACCCCTCTTCAGCCAGGATAGCTTGATTCCAGTGGCATGGAGAGCACGGGACCCACGTCTGGGCATACCCGTTCCACTCGTGGTGACAAATGCAAAACCAACAGTTGATGGACAGAATGCAGAACAATGTCATGCATTCACCCCAGTACAGAGATCTGGGCCTAAATCCATCGTTTTTTTGCTCACCATGCCATTCCAGTTTGAACCCAGCCATATGCAAATTAGTCTTGACCCTGTGCCTCATGGGAACAGTCCAGCCCGAACTGCCAAGAAAGGTCCTCCCTGGCCTGGAAACAAGCATCCTAGGACCGGTTTTGGGGTTTCACCCCTCTTCAGCCAGGATAGCTTGATTCCAGTGGCATGGAGAGCACGGGACCCACGTCTGGGCATACCCGTTACACTCGTGGTGACAAATGCAAAACCAACAGTTGATGGACAGAATGCAGAACAATGTCATACATTCACCCCAGTACAGAGATCTGGGCCTAAATTCATCGTTTTTTTGCTTACCATGCCATTCCAGTTTGAACCCAGCCATATGCAAATTAGTCTTGACCCTGTGCCTCATGGGAACAGTCCAGCCCGAACTGCCAAGCCAGGTCCTCCCTGGAATGGAAACAAGCATCCTAGGACCGGTTTCGGGGTTTCACCCCTCTTCAGCCTGGATAGCTTGATTTCAGAGGCATGGAGAGCGCAGGACCCGTGTCTGGGCATACCCATCCCACTCGGGGTGACAAATGCAAAACCATCCGTTGATGGACAGAATGCAGAACAATGTCATACATTCACCCCAGTACAGAGATCTGGGCCTAAATCCATTGTTTTTTTGCTCACCATGGCATTCCAGTTTGAACCCAGCCATATGCAAATCAGTTTTTACCCTGTGCCTCATGGGAACAGTCCAGCCCGAACTGCCAAGCCAGGTCCTCCCTGGAATGGAAACAAGCATCCTAGGACCGGTTTCGGGGTTTCACCCCTCTTCAGCCTGGATAGCTTGATTTCAGAGGCATGGAGAGCGCAGGACCCGTGTCTGGGCATACCCATCCCACTCGGGGTGACAAATGCAAAACCATCCGTTGATGGACAGAATGCAGAACAATGTCATACATTCACCCCAGTACAGAGATCTGGGCCTAAATCCATTGTTTTTTTGCTCACCATGGCATTCCAGTTTGAACCCAGCCATATGCAAATCAGTTTTTACCCTGTGCCTCATGGGAACAGTCTAGCCCGAACTGCCAAGCCAGGTCCTCCCTGGACTGGATGAAAGCATCCTAGGACTGGTTTCGGGGTTTCACCCCTCTTCAGCCAAGATAGCTTGATTCCAGTGGCATGGAGAGCATGGTACCCACGTCTGGGCATACCCGTTCCACTCGGGGTGACTAATGCAAAACCAACAGTTGATGGACAGAATATAGAACAATGTCATACATTCACCCCAGTACAGAGATCTGGGCCTAAATTCATTGTTTTTTTGCTCACCATGCCATTCCAGTTTGAACCCAGCCACATGCAAATCAGTCTTGACCCTGTGACTCATGGGAACAGTCCAGCCTGAACGGCCAACCCAGGTCTTCCCTGGACTGCAAACAAGCATCCTAGGACCGGTTTCGGGGTTTCACCCCTCTTCAGCCAGGTTAGCTTGATTCCAGTGGGATGGAGAGCACGGGATCAACGTCTGGGCATACCCGTCCCACACGGGGTGACAAATACAAAGCCAACAGTTGATGGACAGAATGCAGAACAATGTCATACATTCACACCAGTACAGAGATCTGGGCCTAAATCCATCGTTTTTTTGCTCACCATGCCATTCCAGTTTGAACCCAGCCATATGCAAATGAGTCTTGACCCTGTGCCTCATGGGAACAGTCCAGCCTGAACTGCCAAGCCAGGTCCTCCCTGGACTGGAAACAAGCATCCTAGGACCGGTTTCGGGGTTTCACCCCTCTTCAACCCGGTTAGCTTGATTCCAGTGGCATGGAGAGCACGGGAACCACGTCTGGGCATATCCGCCCCACTCGGGCTGACAAATGCAAAACCAACAGTTGATGGACAGAATGCAGAACAATGTCATACATTCACCCCAGTACAGAGATCTGGGCCTAAATCCATCGTTTTTTTGCTCACCATGTCATTCCAGTTTGAACTCAGCCATATGCAAATCCGTCTTGACCCTGTGCCTCATGGGAACAATCCAGCCTGAACTGCCAAGCCAGGTCCTCCCTGGACTGGAAACAAGCATCCTAGGACCGGTTTCGGGGTTTCACCCCTCTTCAGCCATTATACCTTGATTCCAGTGGGACGGAGAGCACGGGATTCAAGTCTGGGCATACCCGTCCCACTCGGGGTGACAAATACAAAACCAACAGTTGATGGACAGAATGCAGAACAATGTCATACATTCTCCACAGTACAGAGACCTGGGCCTAAATCCATTGATTTTTTTTGCTCACCATGCCATTCAAGTTTGAACCCAGCCAAATGCAAATCATTTTTAACCCTGTGCCTCATGGTAACAGTCCAGCCCAAACTGCCAAGCTCGGTCCTCCCTGGACTGGATACAAGCATCCTAGGACTGGTTTAGGGGTTTCACCCCTCTTCAGCCAGGATAGCTTGATTCCAGTGGCATGGAGAGCACGGGACCCACGTCTGGGCATACCCGTTCCACTCGTGGTGACAAATGCAAAACCAACAGTTGATGGACAGAATGCAGAACAATGTCATACATTCACCCCAGTACAGAGATCTGGGCCTAAATCCATCGTTTTTTTGCTCACCATGCCATTCCAGTTTGAACCCAGCCATATGCAAATTAGTCTTGACCCTGTGCCTCATGGGAACAGTCCAGCCCGAACTGCCAAGCCAGGTCCTCCCTGGACTGGAAACAAGCATCCTAGGACCGGTTTCGGGGTTTCACCCCTCTTCAGACTGGATAGCTTGATTCCAGAGGCATGGAGAGCACAGGACCCACGTCTGGGCATACCCATCCCACTCGGGGTGACAAATGCAAAACCATCCGTTGATGGACAGAATGCAGAACAATGTCATACATTCACCCCAGTACAGAGATCTGGGCCTAAGTCCATTGTTTTTTTGCTCACCATGCCATTCCAGTTTGAACCCAGCCATATGCAAATCAGTCTTGACCATGTGCCTCATGGGAACAGTCCAGCCTGAACTGCCAAGAAAGGTCCTCCCTGGCCTGGAAACAAGCATCCTCGAACTCGTTTCGGGGTTTCACCCCTCTTCAGCCAGGATAGCTTGATTCCAGTGGGACGGAGAGCACGGGATCCAAGTCTGGGCATACCCGTCCCACTCGGGGTGACAAATACAAAACCAACAGTTGATGGACAGAATGCAGAACAATGTCATACATTCTCCCCAGTACAGAGACCTGGGCCTAAATCCATTGATTTTTTTTGCTCACCATGCCATTCAAGTTTGAACCCAGCCAAATGCAAATCATTTTTAACCCTGTGCCTCATGGTAACAGTCCAGCCCAAACTGCCAAGCTCGGTCCTCCCTGGACTGGATACAAGCATCCTAGGACTGGTTTAGGGGTTTCACCCCTCTTCAGCCAGGATAGCTTGATTCCAGTGGCATGGAGAGCATGGGACCCACGTCTGGGCATACCCGTTCCACTCGTGGTGACAAATGCAAAACCAACAGTTGATGGACAGAATGCAGAACAATGTCATACATTCACCCCAGTACAGAGATCTGGGCCTAAATACATCGTTTTTTTGCTCACCATGCCATTCCAGTTTGAACCCAGCCATATGCAAATTAGTCTTGACCCTGTGCCTCATGGGAACAGTCCAGCCCGAACTGCCAAGCCAGGTCCTCCCTGGACTGGAAACAAGCATCCTAGGACCGGTTTCGGGGTTTCACTCCTCTTCAGACTGGATAGCTTGATTCCAGAGGCATGGAGAGCACAGGACCCACGTCTGGGCATACCCATCCCACTCGGGGTGACAAATGCAAAACCATCCGTTGATGGACAGAATGCAGAACAATGTCATACATTCACCCCAGTACAGAGATCTGGGCCTAAGTCCATTGTTTTTTTGCTCACCATGCCATTCCAGTTTGAACCCAGCCATATGCAAATCAGTCTTGACCATGTGCCTCATGGGAACAGTCCAGCCTGAACTGCCAAGAAAGGTCCTCCCTGGCCTGGAAACAAGCATCCTAGAACTGGTTTCGGGGTTTCACCCCTCTTCAGCCAGGATAGCTTGATTCCAGTGGCATGGAGAGCACGGGACCCACGTCTGGGCATACCCATCCCACTCGGGGTGACAAATGCAAAACCAACAGTTGATGGACAGAATGCAGAACAATGTCATACATTCACCCCAGTACAGAGATCTGGGCCTAAATCCATCGTTTTTTTGCTCACCATGTCATTCCAGTTTGAACACAGCCATATGCAAATCAGTCTTGACCCTGTGCCTCATGGGAACAGTCCAGCCCAAACTGCCAAGCCCAGTCCTCCCTGGACTGGATACAAGCATCCTAGGACTGGTTTAGGGGTTTCACCCCTCTTCAGCCAGGATAGCTTGATTCCAGTGGCATGGAGAGCACGGGACCCACGTCTGGGCATACCCATCCCACTCGGGGTGACAAATGCAAAACCAACAGTTGATGGACAGAATGCAGAACAATGTCATACATTCACCCCAGTACAGAGATCTGGGCCTAAATCCATTGTTTTTTTGATCACCGTGCCATTCCAGTTTGAACCCAGCCATACGCAAATCAGTTTTGACCCTGTGCCTCATGGGAACAGTCTAGCCCGAACTGCCAAGCCAGGTCCTCCCTGGACTGGATACAAGCATCCTAGGACTGGTTTTGGGGTTTCACCCCTCTTCAGCCAGGATAGGTTGATTCCAGTGGCATGGAGAGCACGGTACCCACGTCTGGGCATACCCGTTCCACTCGGGGTGACAAATGCAAAACCAACAGTTGATGGACAGAATGTAGAACAATGTCATACATTCACCCCAGTACAGAGATCTGGGCCTAAATTCATTGTTTTTTTGCTCACCATGCCATTCCAGTTTGAACCCAGCAACATGCAAATCAGTCTTGACCCTGTGACTCATGGGAACAGTCCAGCCTGAACGGCCAACCCAGGTCTTCCCTGGACTGCAAACAAGCATCCTAGGACCGGTTTGGGGGTTTCACCCCTCTTCAGCCAGGATAGCTTGATTCCAGTGGGATGGAGAGCACGGGATCCACGTCTGGGCATACCCGTCCCACTCGGGGTGACAAATACAAAGCCAACAGTTGATGGACAGAATGCAGAACAATGTCATACATTCACCCCAGTACAGAGATCTGGGCCTAAATCCATCGATTTTTTGCTCACCATGCCATTCCAGTTTGAACCCAGCCATATTCAAATGAGTCTTGACCCTGTGCCTCATGGGAACAGTCCAGCCTGAACTGCCAAGCCTGGTCCTCCCTGGACTGGAAACAAGCATCCTAGGACCGGTTTCGGGGTTTCACCCCTCTTCAGCCAGGGTACCTTGATTCCAGTGACATGGAGAGCACGGGACCTGCGTCTGGGCATACCCGTCCCACTCGGGGTAACAAATGCAAAACCAACAGTTGATAGACAGAATGCAGAGCAATGTCATACATTCACCCCAGTACAGAGATCTGGGCCTAAATCCATCATTTTTTTGCTCACCATGCCATTCCAGTTTGAACCCAGCCATATGCAAATCAGTCTTGACCCTCTGCCTCATGGGAACAGTCCAGCCCGAACTGCCAAGAAAGGTCCTCCCTGGACTGAAAACAAGCATCCTACGACCGGTTTCGGGGATTCACCTCTCTTCGGCCAGGATAGCTTGATTCCAGTGGCATGGAGAGCACGGGAACCACGTCTGGGCATATCCGCCCCACTCGGGCTGACAAATGCAAAACCAACAGTTGATGGACAGAATGCAGAACAATGTCATACATTCTCCCCAGTACAGAGACCTGGGCCTAAATCCATTGTTTTTTTTTGCTCACCATGCCATTCAAGTTTGAACCCAGCCATATGCAAATCAGTTTTTACCCTGTGCCTCATGGGAACAGTCTAGCCCGAACTGCCAAGCCAGGTCCTCCCTGGACTGGATACAAGCATCCTAGGACTGGTTTCGGGGTTTCACCCCTCTTCAGCCAAGATAGCTTGATTCCAGGGGCATGGAGAGCACGGTACCCACGTCTGGGCATACCCGTTCCACTCGGGGTGACTAATGCAAAACCAACAGTTGATGGACAGAATATAGAACAATGTCATACATTCACCCCAGTACAGAGATCTGGGCCTAAATTCATTGTTTTTTTGCTAACCATGCCATTCCAGTTTGAACCCAGCCACATGCAAATCAGTCTTGACCCTGTGACTCATGGGAACAGTCCAGCCTGAACGGCCAACCCAGGTCTTCCCTGGACTGCAAACAAGCATCCTAGGACCGGTTTCGGGGTTTCACCCCTCTTCAGCCAGGATAGCTTGATTCCAGTGGGATGGAGAGCACGGGATCCACGTCTGGGCATACCCGTCCCACACGGGGTGACAAATACAAAGCCAACAGTTGATGGACAGAATGCAGAACAATGTCATACATTCACACCAGTACAGAGATCTGGGCCTAAATCCATCGTTTTTTTGCTCACCATGCCATTCCAGTTTGAACCCAGCCATATGCAAATGAGTCTTGACCCTGTGCCTCATAGGAACAGTCCAGCCTGAACTGCCAAGCCAGGTCCTCCCTGGACTGGAAACAAGCATCCTAGGACCGGTTTCGGGGTTTCACCCCTTCTTCAGCCAGGTTAGCTTGATTCCAGTGGCATGGAGAGCACGGGAACCACGTCTGGGCATATCCGCCCCACTCGGGCTGACAAATGCAAAACCAACAGTTGATGGACAGAATGCAGAACAATGTCATACATTCTCCCCAGTACAGAGATCTGGGCCTAAATCCATCGTTTTTTTGCTCACCATGTCATTCCAGTTTGAACTCAGCCATATGCAAATCCGTCTTGACCCTGTGCCTCATGGGAACAATCCAGCCTGAACTGCCAAGCCAGGTCCTCCCTGGACTGAAAACAAGCATCCTACGACCGGTTTCGGGGATTCACCTCTCTTCGGCCAGGATAGCTTTATTCCAGTGGCATGGAGAGCACGGGATCCAAGTCTGGGCATACCCGTCCCACTCGGGGTGACAAATACAAAACCAACAGTTGATGGACAGAATGCAGAACAATGTCATACATTCTCCCCAGTACAGAGACCTGGGCCTAAATCCATTGATTTTTTTTGCTCACCATGCCATTCAAGTTTGAACCCAGCCAAATGCAAATCATTTTTAACCCTGTGCCTCATGGTAACAGTCCAGCCCAAACTGCCAAGCTCGGTTCTCCCTGGACTGGATACAAGCATCCTAGGACTGGTTTAGGGGTTTCACCCCTCTTCAGCCAGGATAGCTTGATTCCAGTGGCATGGAGAGCACGGGACCCACGTCTGGGCATACCCGTTCCACTCGTGGTGACAAATGCAAAACCAACAGTTGATGGACAGAATGCAGAACAATGTCATACATTCACCCCAGTACAGAGATCTGGGCCTAAATCCATCGTTTTTTTGCTCACCATGCCATTCCAGTTTGAACCCAGCCATATGCAAATTAGTCTTGACCCTGTGCCTCATGGGAACAGTCCAGCCCGAACTGCCAAGCCAGGTCCTCCCTGGACTGGAAACAAGCATCCTAGGACCGGTTTCGGGGTTTCACCCCTCTTCAGACTGGATAGCTTGATTCCAGAGGCATGGAGAGCACAGGACCCACGTCTGGGCATACCCATCCCACTCGGGGTGACAAATGCAAAACCATCCGTTGATGGACAGAATGCAGAACAATGTCATACATTCACCCCAGTACAGAGATCTGGGCCTAAGTCCATTGTTTTTTTGCTCACCATGCCATTCCAGTTTGAACCCAGCCATATGCAAATCAGTCTTGACCCTGTGCCTCATGGGAACAGTCCAGCCTGAACTGCCAAGAAAGGTCCTCCCTGGCCTGGAAACAAGCATCCTAGAACTGGTTTCGGGGTTTCACCCCTCTTCAGCCAGGATAGCTTGATTCCAGTGGCATGGAGAGCACGGGACCCACGTCTGGGCATACCCATCCCACTCGGGGTGACAAATGCAAAACCAACAGTTGATGGACAGAATGCAGAACAATGTCATACATTCACCCCAGTACAGAGATCTGGGCCTAAATCCATCGTTTTTTTGCTCACCATGTCATTCCAGTTTGAACACAGCCATATGCAAATCAGTCTTGACCCTGTGCCTCATGGGAACAGTCCAGCCCAAACTGCCAAGCCCAGTCTTCCCTGGACTGGATACAAGCATCCTAGGACTGGTTTAGGGGTTTCACCCCTCTTCAGCCAGGATAGCTTGATTCCAGTGGCATGGAGAGCAAGGCACCCACGTCTGGGCATACCCGTTCCACTCGTGGTGACAAATGCAAAACCAACAGTTGATGGACAGAATGCAGAACAATGTCATACATTCACCCCAGTACAGAGATCTGGGCCTAAATCCATCGTTTTTTTGCTCACCATGCCATTCCAGTTTGAACCCAGCCATATGCAAATTAGTCTTGACCCTGTGCCTCATGGGAACAGTCCAGCCCGAACTGCCAAGCCAGGTCCTCCCTGGACTGGAAACAAGCATCCTAGGACCGGTTTCGGGGTTTCACCCCTCTTCAGCCTGGATAGCTTGATTCCAGAGGCATGGAGAGCACAGGACCCACGTCTGGGCATACACATCCCACTCAGGGTGACAAATGCAAAACCATCCGTTGATGGACAGAATGCAGAACAATGTCATACATTCACCCCAGTACAGAGATCTGGGCCTAAATCCATTGTTTTTTTGATCACCGTGCCATTCCAGTTTGAACCCAGCCATACGCAAATCAGTTTTGACCCTGTGCCTCATGGGAACAGTCTAGCCCGAACTGCCAAGCCAGGTCCTCCCTGGACTGGATACAAGCATCCTAGGACTGGTTTCGGGGTTTCACCCCTCTTCAGCCAGGATAGCTTGATTCCAGTGGCATGGAGAGCACGGTACCCACGTCTAGGCATACCCGTTCCACTCGGGGTGACAAATGCAAAACCAACAGTTGATGGACAGAATGTAGAACAATGTCATACATTCACCCCAGTACAGAGATCTGAGCCTAAATTCATTGTTTTTTTGCTCACCATGCCATTCCAGTTTGAACCCAGCAACATGCAAATCAGTCTTGACCCTGTGACTCATGGCAACAGTCCAGCCTGAACGGGCAACCCAGGTCTTCCCTGGACTGCAAACAAGCATCCTAGGACCGGTTTGGGGGTTTCACCCCTCTTCAGCCAGGATAGCTTGATTCCAGTGGGATGGAGAGCACGGGATCCACGTCTGGGCATACCCGTCCCACTCGGGGTGACAAATACAAAGTTGATGGACAGAATGCAGAACAATGTCATACATTCACCCCAGTACAGAGATCTGGGCCTAAATCCATCGATTTTTTGCTCACCATGCCATTCCAGTTTGAACCCAGCCATATGCAAATGAGTCTTGACCCTGTGCCTCATGGGAACAGTCCAGCCTGAACTGCCAAGCCTGGTCCTCCCTGGACTGGAAACAAGCATCCTAGGACCGGTTTCGGGGTTTCACCCCTCTTCAGCCAGGGTACCTTGATTCCAGTGACATGGAGAGCACGGGACCTGCGTCTGGGCATACCCGTCCCACTCGGGGTAACAAATGCAAAACCAACAGTTGATGGACAGAATGCAGAGCAATGTCATACATTCACCCCAGTACAGAGATCTGGGCCTAAATCCATCATTTTTTTGCTCACCATGCCATTCCAGTTTGAACCCAGCCATATGCAAATCAGTCTTGACCCTCTGCCTCATGGGAACAGTCCAGCCCGAACTGCCAAGAAAGGTCCTCCCTGGACTGAAAACAAGCATCCTACGACCGGTTTCGGGGATTCACCTCTCTTCGGCCAGGATAGCTTGATTCCAGTGGCATGGAGAGCACGGGAACCACGTCTGGGCATATCCGCCCCACTCGGGCTGACAAATGCAAAACCAACAGTTGATGGACAGAATGCAGAACAATGTCATACATTCACCCCAGTACAGAGACCTGGGCCTAAATCCATTGATTTTTTTTGCTCACCATGCCATTCAAGTTTGAACCCAGCCAAATGCAAATCATTTTTGACCCTGTGCCTCATGGTAACAGTCCAGCCCAAACTGCCAAGCCCGGTCCTCCCTGGACTGGATACAAGCATCCTAGGACTGTTTTAGGGGTTTCACCCCTCTTCAGCCAGGATAGCTTGATTCCAGTGGAATGGAGAGCACGGGACCCACGTCTGGGCATACCCGTTCCACTCGTGGTGACAAATGCAAAACCAACAGTTGATGGACAGAATGCAGAACAATGTCATACATTCACCCCAGTACAGAGATCTGGGCCTAAATCTATCGTATTTTTGCTCACCATGCCATTCCAGTTTAAACCCAGCCATATGCAAATCAGTCTTGACCCTGTGCCTCATGGGAACAGTTCACCCCGAACTGCCAAGCCAGGTCCTCCCTAGACTGGAAACAAGCATACTAGGACTGGTTTTGGGGTTTCACCCCTCTTCAGCCAGGATAGCTTGATTCCAGTGGCATGGAGAGCACGGGACCCACGTCTGGGCATACCCTTTCCACGAAGGGGTGACAAATGCAAAACCAACAGTTGATGGACAGAATGTAGAACAATGTCATACATTCACCCCAGTACAGAGATCTGGGCCTAAATCCATCGTATTTTTGCTCACCATGCCATTCCAGTTTGAACCCAGCCATATGCAAATCAGTCTTGGCCCTGTGCCTCATGGGAATAGTCCAGCCCGAACTGCCAAGCCAGGTCCTCCCTGGACTGGAAACAAGTATCCTAGGACCGGTTTCGGGGTTTCACCCCTCTTCAGCCAGGGTAGCTTGATTCCAGTGACATGGAGAGCACGGGACCCGCGTCTGGGCATACCCGTCCCACTCGGGGTGACAAATGCAAAACCAACAGTTGATGGACAGAATGCAGAGCAATGTCATACATTCACCCCAGTACAGATATCTGGGCCTAAATCCATCGTTTTTTTGCTCACCATGCCATTCCAGTTTGAACCCAGCCATATGCAAATCAGTCTTGCTCTGTGCCTCATGGGAACAGTCCAGCCCGAACTGCCAAGAAAGGTCCTCCCTGGACTGAAAACAAGCATCCTACGACCGGTTTCGGGGATTCACCTCTCTTCGGCCAGGATAGCTTGATTCCAGTGGCATGGAGAGCACGGGACCCATGTCTGGGCATACCCTTCCACTCGGGGTGACAAATGCAAAGCCAATAGTTGATGGACAGAATGCAGAACAATGTCATACATTCACTCTAGTACAGAGATTTGGGCCTAAAACCGTCGTTTTTTTGCTCACCATGCCATTCCAGTTTAAACCCAGCCATATGCAAATCAGTCTTGACCCTGTGCCTCATGGGAACAGTTCACCCCGAACTGCCAAGCCAGGTCCTCCCTAGACTGGAAACAAGCATACCAGGACTGGTTTTGGGGTTTCACCCCTCTTCAGCCAGGATAGCTTGATTCCAGTGGCATGGAGAGCACGGGACCCACGTCTGGGCATACCCGTTCCACGAAGGGGTGACAAATGCAAAACCAACAGTTGATGGACAGAATGTAGAACAATGTCATACATTCACCCCAGTACAGAGATCTGGCCTAAATCCATCGTATTTTTGCTTACCATGCCATTCCAGTTTGAACCCAGCCATATGCAAATCAGTCTTGACCCTGTGCCTCATGGTAACAGTCCAGCCTGAACGGCCAACCCAGGTCTTCCCTGGACTGGAAACAAGAATCCTAGGACCGGTTTTGGGGTTCCACCCCTCTTCAGCCAGGATAGCTTCATTCCAGTGGCATGGAGAGCACGGGACCCACGTCTGGGCATACCCGTCCCACTCGGGGTGACAAATGCAAACCCAACAGTTGATGGACAGAATGTAGAACAATGTCATACATTCACCCCAGTACAGAGATCTGGGCCTAAATCTATCGTATTTTTGCTCACCATGCCATTCCAGTTTGAACCCAGCCATATGCAAATCAGTCTTGACCCTGTGCCTCATAGGAACAGTCCAGCCTGAACTGCCAAGCCAGGTCCTCCCTGGACTGGAAACAAGCATCCTAGGACCGGTTTCGGGGTTTCACCCCTCTTCAGCCAGGGTAGCTTGATTCCAGTGACATGGAGAGCACGGGACCCGCGTCTGGGCATACCCGGCCCACTCGGGGTGACAAATGCAAAACCAACAGTTGATGGACAGAATGCAGAGCAATGTCATACATTCACCCCAGTACAGATATCTGGTTCTAAATCCATCGTTTTTTTGCTCACCATGCCATTCCAGTTTGAACCCAGCCATATGCAAATCAGTCTTGCTCTGTGCCTCATGGGAACAGTCCAGCCCAAACTGCCAAGAAAGGTCCTCCCTAGACTGAAAACAAGCATCCTACGACCGGTTTCGGGGATTCACCTCTCTTCGGCCAGGATAGCTTGATTCCAGTGGCATGGAGAGCACGGGACCCATGTCTGGGCATACCCTCCCACTCGGGGTGACAAATGCAAAGCCAACAGTTGATGGACAGAATGCAGAACAATGTCATACATTCATCCCAGTACAGAGATCTGGGCCTAAATCTATCGTATTTTTGCTCACCATGCCATTCTAGTTTAAACCCAGCCATATGCAAATCAGTCTTGATCCTGTGCCTCATGGGAACAGTTCACCCCGAACTGCCAAGCCAGGTCCTCCCTATACTGGAAACAAGCATACTAGGACTGGTTTTGGGGTTTCACCCCTCTTCAGCCAGGATAGCTTGATTCCAGTGGCATGGAGAGCACGGGACCCACGTCTGGGCATACCCGTTCCACGAAGGGGTGACAAATGCAAAACCAACAGTTGATGGACAGAATGTAGAACAATGTCATACATTCACCCCAGTACAGAGATCTGGGCCTAAATCCATCGTTTTTTTGCTCACCATGCCATTCCAGTTTGAACCCAGCCATATGCAAATCAGTCTTGCTCTGTGCCTCATGGGAACAGTCCAGCCCGAACTGCCAAGAAAGGTCCTCCCTGGACTGAAAACAAGCATCCTACGACCGGTTTCGGGGATTCACCTCTCTTCGGCCAGGATAGCTTGATTCCAGTGGCATGGAGAGCACGGGACCCATGTCTGGGCATACCCTCCCACTCGGGGTGACAAATGCAAAGCCAACAGTTGATGGACAGAATGCAGAACAATGTCATACATTCACTCTAGTACAGAGATCTGGGCCTAAATCCATCATTTTTTTGCTCACCATGCCATTCCAGTTTGAACCCAGCCATATGCAAATCAGTCTTGACCCTCTGCCTCATGGGAACAGTCCAGCCCGAACTGCCAAGAAAGGTCCTCCCTGGACTGAAAACAAGCATCCTACGACCGGTTTCGGGGATTCACCTCTCTTCGGCCAGGATAGCTTGATTCCAGTGGCATGGAGAGCACGGGACCCATGTCTGGGCATACCCTCCCACTCGGGGTGACAAATGCACAGCCAACAGTTGATGGACAGAATGCAGAACAATGTCATACATTCACTCTAGTACAGAGATTTGGGCCTAAAACCATCGTTTTTTTGCTCACCATGCCATTCCAGTTTAAACCCAGCCATATGCAAATCAGTCTTGACCCTGTGCCTCATGGGAACAGTTCAACCCGAACTGCCAAGCCAGGTCCTCCCTAGACTGGAAACAAGCATACCAGGACTGGTTTTGGGGTTTCACCCCTCTTCAGCCAGGATAGCTTGATTCCAGTGGCATGGAGAGCACGGGACCCACGTCTGGGTATACCCGTTCCACGAAGGGGTGACAAATGCAAAACCAACAGTTGATGGACAGAATGTAGAACAATGTCATACATTCACCCCAGTACAGAGATCTGGGCCTAAATCCATCGTATTTTTGTTCACCATGCCATTCCAGTTTGAACCCAGCCATATGCAAATCAGTCTTGACCCTGTGCCTCATGGTAACAGTCCAGCCTGAACGGCCAACCCAGGTCTTCCCTGGACTGGAAACAAGCATCCTAGGACCGGTTTCGGGGTTCCACCCCTCTTCAGCCAGGATAGCTTCATTCCAGTGGCATGGAGAGCACGGGACCCACGTCTGGGCATACCCGTCCCACTCGGGGTGACAAATGCAAACCCTACAGTTGATGGACAGAATGTAGAACAATGTCATACATTCACCCCAGTACAGAGATCTGGGCCTAAATCTATCGTATTTTTGCTCACCATGCCATTCCAGTTTGAACACAGCCATATGCAAATCAGTCTTGACCCTGTGCCTCATGGGAACAGTCCAGCCTGAACTGCCAAGCCAGGTCCTCCCTGGACTGGAAACAAGCATCCTAGGACCGGTTTCGGAGTTTCACCCCTCTTCAGCAAGGGTAGCTTGATTCCAGTGACATGGAGAGCACGGGACCCGCGTCTGGGCATACCCGTCCCACTCGGGGTGACAAATGCAAAACCAACAGTTGATGGACAGAATGCAGAGCAATGTCATACATTCACCCCAGTACAGATATCTGGGCCTAAATCCATCGTTTTTTTGCTCACCATGCCATTCCAGTTTGAACCCAGCCATATGCAAATCAGTCTTGCTCTGTGCCTCATGGGAACAGTCAAGCCTGAACTGCCAAGAAAGGTCCTCCCTGGACTGAAAACAAGCATCCTACGACCGGTTTCGGGGATTCACCTCTCTTCGGCCAGGATAGCTTGATTCCAGTGGCATGGAGAGCACGGGACCCATGTCTGGGCATACCCTCCCACTCGGGGTGACAAATGCAAAGCCAACAGTTGATGGACAGAATGCAGAACAATGTCATACATTCACTCTAGTACAGAGATTTGGGCCTAAAACCATGGTTTTTTTGCTCACCATGCCATTCCAGTTTAAACCCAGCCATATGCAAATCAGTCTTGACCCTGTGCCTCATGGGAACAGTTCACCCCGAACTGCCAAGCCAGGTCCTCCCTGGACTGGAAACAAGCATACTAGGACTGGTTTTGGGGTTTCACCCCTCTTCAGCCAGGATAGCTTGATTCCAGTGGCATGGAGAGCACGGGACCCACGTCTGGGCATACCCGTTCCACGAAGGGGTGACAAATGCAAAACCAACAGTTGATGGACAGAATGTAGAACAATGTCATACATTCACCCCAGTACAGAGATCTGGGCCTAAATCCATCGTATTTTTGCTCACCATGCCATTCCAGTTTGAACCCAGCCATATGCAAATCAGTCTTGACCCTGTGCCTCATGGTAACAGTCCAGCCTGAACGGCCAACCCAGGTCTTCCCTGGACTGGAAACAAGCATCCTAGGACCGATTTTGGGGTTCCACCCCTCTTCAGCCAGGATAGCTTCATTCCAGTGGCATGGAGAGCACGGGACCCACGTCTGGGCATACCCGTCCCACTCGGGGTGCCAACAAATGCAAACCCAAAAGTTGATAGACAGAATGCAGAACAATGTCATACATTCACCCAACTACAGAGATCTGGGCCTAAATCCATTGTTTTTTTGCTCACCATGCCATTCCAGTTTGAACCCAGCCATATGCAAATCAGTTTTGACCCTGTGCCTCATGGGACAATCTAGCCCGAACTGCCAAGCCAGGTCCTCCCTGGACTGGATACAAGCATCCTAGGACTGGTTTCGGGGTTTCACCCCTCTTCAGCCAGGATAGCTTGATTCTAGTGGCATGGAGAGCACGGTACCCACGTCTGGGCATTCCCATTCCACTCGGGGTGACAAATGCAAAGCCAACAGTTGATGGACAGAATGCAGAACAATGTCATACATTCACTCTAGTACAGAGATTTGGGCCTAAAACCATGTTTTTTTTGCTCACCATGCCATTCCAGTTTAAACCCAGCCATATGCAAATCAGTCTTGACCCTGTGCCTCATGGGAACAGTTCACCCCGAACTGCCAAGCCAGGTCCTCCCTGGACTGGCAACAAGCATCCTAGGACCGGTTTCGGGGTTTCACCCCTCTTCAGCCTGGATAGCTTGATTCCAGAGGCATGGAGAGCACGGGACCCACGTCTGGGCATACCCATCCCACTCCGGGTGACAAATGCAAAACCAACAGTTGATGGACAGAATGCAGAACAATGTCATACATTCACCCCAGTACAGAGATCTGGGCCTAAATCCATCGTTTTTTTGCTCACCATGCCATTCCAGTTTGAACCCAGCCATATTCAAATCATTCTTCAACCTGTTCCTCATGGGAACAGTCCAGCCCGAACTGCCAAGCCAGTTCTTCCCTGGACTGGAAACAGGCATCCTAGGACTGGTTTTGGGGTTTCACCCCTTTTCAGCCAGGACAGCTTGATTCCAGTGGCATGGAGAGCACGGGACCCACGTCTGGGGGCACCCGTCCCACTCGGGGTGACAAATACAAAACCAACAGTTGATGGACAGAATGCAGAACAATGTCATACATTCACCCCAGTACAGAGATCTGGGCCTAAATCCATCGTTTTTTTGCTCACCATGCCATTCCAGTTTGAACCCAGCCATATGCAAATCAGTCTTGACCCTGTGCCTCATGGGAACAGTCCAACCCGAACTGCCTAGCCAGGTCCTCCCTGGACTGGAAACAAGCATCCTAGGACCGGTTTCGGGGTTTCACCCCTCTTCAGCCAGGATAGCTTGATTCCAGTGGCATGGAGAGCACGGGACCCACGTCTGGGCATACCCGTTCCACTCGTGGTGACAAATGCAAAACCAACAGTTGATGGACAGAATGCAGAACAATGTCATGCATTCACCCCAGTACAGAGATCTGGGCCTAAATCCATCGTTTTTTTGCTCACCATGCCATTCCAGTTTGAACCCAGCCATATGCAAATTAGTCTTGACCCTGTGCCTCATGGGAACAGTCCAGCCCGAACTGCCAAGCCAGGTCCTCCCTGGACTGTAAACAAGCATCCTAGGACTGGTTTCGGGGTTTCACCACTCTTCAGTCTGGATAGCTTGATTCCAGAGGCATGGAGAGCACAGGACCCACGTCTGGGCATACCCATCCCACTCGGGGTGACAAATGCAAAACCATCCGTTGATGGACAGAATGCAGAACAATGTCATACATTCACCCCAGTACAGAGATCTGGGCCTAAATCCATAGTTTTTTTGATCACCATGCCATTCCAGTTTGAACCCAGCCATAAGCAAATTAGTTTTGACACTGTGCCTCATGGGAACAGTCTAGCCTGAACTGCCAAGCCAGGTCCTCCCTGGACTGGATACAAGCATCCTAGGACTGGTTTCGGGGTTTCACCCCTCTTCAGCCAGGATAGCTTGATTCCAGTGGCATGGAGAGCACGGTACCCACGTCTGGGCATACCCGTTCCACTCGGGGTGACAAATGCAAAACCAACAGTTGATGGACAGAATGTAGAACAATGTCATACATTCACCCCAGTACAGAGATCTGGGCCTAAATTCATAGTTTTTTTGCTCACCATGCCATTCCAGTTTGAACCCAGCCACATGCAAATCAGTCTTGACCCTGTGACTCATGGGAACAGTCCAGCCTGAACGGCCAACCCAGGTCTTCCCTGGACTGCAAACAATCATCCTAGGACCGGTTTCGGGGTTTCACCCCTCTTCAGCCAGGATAGCTTAATTCCAGTGGGATGGAGAGCACGGGATCCACGTCTGGGCATACCCGACCCACTCGGGGTGACAAATACAAAGCCAACAGTTGATGGACAGAATGCAGAGCAATGTCATACATTCACCCCAGTACAGAGATCTGGGCCTAAATCCATAGTTTTTTTGCTCACCATGCCATTCCAGTTTGAACCCAGCCATATGCAAATGAGTCTTGACCCTGTGCCTCATGGGAACAGTCCAGCCTGTACTGCCAAGCCAGGTCCTTCCTGGACTAGAAACAAGCATCCTAGGACCGGTTCCGGGGTTTTACCCCTCTTCAGCCAGGTTAGCTTGATTCCAGTGGCATGGAGAGCACGGGAACCACGTCTGGGCATATCCGCCCCACTCGGGCTGACAAATGCAAAACCAACAGTTGATGGACAGAATGCAGAACAATGTCATACATTCACCCCAGTACAGAGATCTGGGCCTAAATCCATCGTTTTTTTGCTCACCATGCCATTCCAGTTTGAACCCAGCCATATTCAAATCATTCTTCAACCTGTTCCTCATGGGAACAGTCCAGCCCGAACTGCCAAGCCAGTTCTTCCCTGGACTGGAAACAGGCATCCTAGGACTGGTTTTGGGGTTTCACCCCTTTTCAGCCAGGACAGCTTGATTCCAGTGGCATGGAGAGCACGGGACCCACGTCTGGGGGCACCCGTCCCACTCGGGGTGACAAATACAAAACCAACAGTTGATGGACAGAATGCAGAACAATGTCATACATTCACCCCAGTACAGAGATCTGGGCCTAAATCCATCGTTTTTTTGCTCACCATGCCATTCCAGTTTGAACCCAGCCATATGCAAATCAGTCTTGACCCTGTGCCTCATGGGAACAGTCCAACCCGAACTGCCTAGCCAGGTCCTCCCTGGACTGGAAACAAGCATCCTAGGACCGGTTTCGGGGTTTCACCCCTCTTCAGCCAGGATAGCTTGATTCCAGTGGCATGGAGAGCATGAGACCTACGTCTCAGCATACCCGTCCCACTCGGGGTGACAAATGCAAAACCAACAGTTGATGGACAGAATGCAAACATTGTCATACATTCTCCCCAGTACAGAGACCTGGGCCTAAATCCATCGATTTTTTTGCTCACCATGCCATTCAAGTTTGAACCCAGCCAAATGCAAATCATTTTTGACCCTGTGCCTCATGGGAGCAGTCCAGCCCAAACTGCCAAGCCCGGTCCTCCCTGGACTGGATACAAGCATCCAAGGACTGGTTTAGGGGTTTCACCCCTCTTCAGCCAGGATAGCTTGATTCCAGTGGCATGGAGAGCACGGGACCCACGTCTGGGCATACCCGTTCCACTCGTGGTGACAAATGCAAAACCAACAGTTGATGGACAGAATGCAGAACAATGTCATACATTCACCCCAGTACAGAGATCTGGGCCTAAATCCATCGTTTTTTTGATCACCATGCCATTCCTGTTTGAACCCAGCCATATGCAAATCAGTCTTGACCCTGTGCCTCATGGGAACAGTCCAGCCCAAACTGCCAAGAAAGGTCCTCCCTGGCCTGGAAACAAGCATCCTAGGACCGGTTTCGGAGTTTCACCCCTCTTCAGCCAGGATAGCTTGATTCCAGTGGCATGGAGAGCACGGGACCCACATCTGGGCATACCCATCCCACTTGGGGTGACAAATGCAAAACCAACAGTTGATGGACAGAATGCAGAACAATGTCATATATTCACCCCAGTACAGATATCTGGGCCTAAATCCATCGTTTTTTTGCTCACCATGTCATTCCAGTTTGAACTCAGCCATATGCAAATCCGTCTTGACCCTGTGCCTCATGGGAACAGTCCAGCCTGAACTGCCAAGCCAGGTCCTCCCTGGACTGGAAACAAGCATCCTAGGACCGGTTTCGGGGTTTCACCCCTCTTCAGCCATGATACCTTGATTCCAGTGGGAAGGAGAGCACGGGATCCAAGTCTGGGCATACCCGTCCCACTCGGGGTGACAAATGCAAAACCAACAGTTGATGGACAGAATGCAGAACAATGTCATACATTCTCCCCAGTACAGAGACCTGGGCCTAAATCCATTGATTTTTTTTGCTCACCATGCCATTCAAGTTTGAACCCAGCCAAATGCAAATCATTTTTGACCCTGTGCCTTATGGTAACAGTCCAGCCCAAACTGCCAAGCCCGGTCCTCCCTTGACTGGATACAAGCATCCTAGGACTGGTTTAGGGGTTTCACCCCTCTTCAGCCAGGATAGCTTGATTCCAGTGGCATGGAGAGCACGGGACCCACGTCTGGGCATACCCGTTGCACTCGTGGTGACAAATGCAAAACCAACAGTTGATGGACAGAATGCAGAACAATGTCATACATTCACCCCAGTACAGAGATCTGGGCCTAAATCCATCGTTTTATTGCTCACCATGCCATTCCAGTTTGAACCCAGCCATATGCAAATTAGTCTTGACCCTGTGCCTCATGGGAACAGTCCAGCCCGAACTGCCAAGCCAGGTCCTCCCTGGACTGGAAACAAGCATCCTAGGACTGGTTTCGGGGTTTCACCCCTCTTCAGCCTGGATAGCTTGATTCCAGAGGCATGGAGAGCACAGGACCCACGTCTGGGCATACCCATCCCACTCGGGGTGCCAAATGCAAAACCATCCGTTGATGGACAGAATGCAGAACAATGTCATACATTCACCCCAGTACAGAGATCTGGGCCTAAATCCATCGTTTTTTTGCTCACCATGCCATTCCAGTTTGAACCCAGCCATATGTAAATCAGTCTTGACCCTGTGCCTCATGGGAACAGTCCAGCCCGAACTGCCAAGAAAGGTCCTCCCTGGCCTGGAAACAAGCATCCTAGAACCGGTTTCGGGGTTTCACCCCTCTTCAGCCAGGATAGCTTGCTTCCAGTGGCATGGAGAGCACGGGACCCACATCTGGGCATACCCATACCACTCGGGGTGACAAATGCAAAACCAACAGTTGATGGACAGAATGCAGAACAATGTCATACATTCACCCCAGTACAGAGATCTGGGCCTAAATCCATCGTTTTTTTGCTCACCTTGTCATTCCAGTTTGAACTCAGCCATATGCAAATCAGTCTTGACCCTGTGCCTCATGGGAACAGTCCAGCCTGAACTGCCAAGCCAGGTCCTCCCTGGACTGGAAACAAGCATCCTAGGACCGGTTTCGGGGTTTCACCCCTCTTCAGCCTGGATAGCTTGATTCCAGAGGCATGGAGAGTACAGGACCCACGTCTGGGCATACCCATCCCACTCGGGGTGACAAATGCAAAACCATCCGTTGATGGACAGAATGCAGAAAAATGTCATACATTCACCCCAGTACAGAGATCTGGGCCTAAATTCATTGTTTTTTTGCTCACCATGCCATTCCAGTTTGAACCCAGCCACATGCAAATCAGTCTTGACCCTGTGACTCATGGGAACAGTCCAGCATGAACGGCCAACCCAGGTCTTCCCTGGACTGCAAACAAGCATCCTAGGACCGGTTTCGGGGTTTCACCCCTCTTCAGCCAGGATAGCTTGATTCCAGTGGGATGGAGAGCACGGGATCCACGTCTGGGCATACCCGTCCCACTCGGTGTGACAAATACAAAGCCAACAGTTGATGGACAGAATGCAGAACAATGTCATACATTCACCCCAGTACAGAGATCTGGGCCTAAATCCATCGTTTTTTTGCTCACCATGCCATTCCAGTTTGAACCCAGCCATATGCAAATGAGTCTTGACCCTGTGCCTCATGGGAACAGTCCAGCCTGAACTGCCAAGCCAGGTCCTCCCTGGACTAGAAACAAGCATCCTAGGACCGGTTCCGGGGTTTCACCCCTCTTCAGCCAGGTTAGCTTGATTCCAGTGGCATGGAGAGCACGGGACCCACGTCTGGGCATACCCGTTCCACGAAGGGGTGACAAATGCAAAACCAACAGTTGATGGACAGAATGTAGAACAATGTCATACATTCACCCCAGTACAGAGATCTGGGCCTAAATCCATCGTATTTTTGCTCACCATGTCATTCCAGTTTGAACCCAGCCATATGCAAATCAGTCTTGACCCTGTGCCTCATGGTAACTGTCCAGCCTGAACGGCCAACCCAGGTCTTCCTTGGACTGGAAACAAGCATCCTAGGACCGGTTTCGGGGTTCCACCCCTCTTCAGCCAGGATAGCTTCATTCCAGTGGCATGGAGAGCACGGGACCCACGTCTGGGCATACCCGTTCCACTCGTGGTGACAAATGCAAAACCAACAGTTGATGGACAGAATGCAGAACAATGTCATGCATTCACCCCAGTACAGAGATCTGGGCCTAAATCCATCGTTTTTTTGCTCACCATGCCATTCCAGTTTGAACCCAGCCATATGCAAATTAGTCTTGACCCTGTGCCTCATGGGAACAGTCCAGCCCGAACTGCCAAGCCAGGTCCTCCCTGGACTGTAAACAAGCATCCTAGGACCGGTTTCGGGGTTTCACCACTCTTCAGTCTGGATAGCTTGATTCCAGAGGCATGGAGAGCACAGGACCCACGTCTGGGCATACCCATCCCACTCGGGGTGACAAATGCAAAACCATCCGTTGATGGACAGAATGCAGAACAATGTCATACATTCACCCCAGTACAGAGATCTGGGCCTAAATCCATAGTTTTTTTGATCACCATGCCATTCCAGTTTGAACCCAGCCATAAGCAAATTAGTTTTGACACTGTGCCTCATGGGAACAGTCTAGCCTGAACTGCCAAGCCAGGTCCTCCCTGGACTGGATACAAGCATCCTAGGACTGGTTTCGGGGTTTCACCCCTCTTCAGCCAGGATAGCTTGATTCCAGTGGCATGGAGAGCACGGTACCCACGTCTGGGCATACCCGTTCCACTCGGGGTGACAAATGCAAAACCAACAGTTGATGGACAGAATGTAGAACAATGTCATACATTCACCCCAGTACAGAGATCTGGGCCTAAATTCATAGTTTTTTTGCTCACCATGCCATTCCAGTTTGAACCCAGCCACATGCAAATCAGTCTTGACCCTGTGACTCATGGGAACAGTCCAGCCTGAACGGCCAACCCAGGTCTTCCCTGGACTGCAAACAATCATCCTAGGACCGGTTTCGGGGTTTCACCCCTCTTCAGCCAGGATAGCTTAATTCCAGTGGGATGGAGAGCACGGGATCCACGTCTGGGCATACCCGACCCACTCGGGGTGACAAATACAAAGCCAACAGTTGATGGACAGAATGCAGAACAATGTCATACATTCACCCCAGTACAGAGATCTGGGCCTAAATCCATAGTTTTTTTGCTCACCATGCCATTCCAGTTTGAACCCAGCCATATGCAAATGAGTCTTGACCCTGTGCCTCATGGGAACAGTCCAGCCTGTACTGCCAAGCCAGGTCCTTCCTGGACTAGAAACAAGCATCCTAGGACCGGTTCCGGGGTTTTACCCCTCTTCAGCCAGGTTAGCTTGATTCCAGTGGCATGGAGAGCACGGGAACCACGTCTGGGCATATCCGCCCCACTCGGGCTGACAAATGCAAAACCAACAGTTGATGGACAGAATGCAGAACAATGTCATACATTCACCCCAGTACAGAGATCTGGGCCTAAATCCATCGTTTTTTTGCTCACCATGCCATTCCAGTTTGAACCCAGCCATATTCAAATCATTCTTCAACCTGTTCCTCATGGGAACAGTCCAGCCCGAACTGCCAAGCCAGTTCTTCCCTGGACCGGAAACAGGCATCCTAGGACTGGTTTTGGGGTTTCACCCCTTTTCAGCCAGGACAGCTTGATTCCAGTGGCATGGAGAGCACGGGACCCACGTCTGGGGGCACCCGTCCCACTCGGGGTGACAAATACAAAACCAACAGTTGATGGACAGAATGCAGAACAATGTCATACATTCACCCCAGTACAGAGATCTGGGCCTAAATCCATCGTTTTTTTGCTCACCATGCCATTCCAGTTTGAACCCAGCCATATGCAAATCAGTCTTGACCCTGTGCCTCATGGGAACAGTCCAACCCGAACTGCCTAGCCAGGTCCTCCCTGGACTGGAAACAAGCATCCTAGGACCGGTTTCGGGGTTTCACCCCTCTTCAGCCAGGATAGCTTGATTCCAGTGGCATGGAGAGCATGAGACCTACGTCTCAGCATACCCGTCCCACTCGGGGTGACAAATGCAAAACCAACAGTTGATGGACAGAATGCAAACATTGTCATACATTCTCCCCAGTACAGAGACCTGGGCCTAAATCCATCGATTTTTTTGCTCACCATGCCATTCAAGTTTGAACCCAGCCAAATGCAAATCATTTTTGACCCTGTGCCTCATGGGAGCAGTCCAGCCCAAACTGCCAAGCCCGGTCCTCCCTGGACTGGATACAAGCATCCAAGGACTGGTTTAGGGGTTTCACCCCTCTTCAGCCAGGATAGCTTGATTCCAGTGGCATGGAGAGCACGGGACCCACGTCTGGGCATACCCGTTCCACTCGTGGTGACAAATGCAAAACCAACAGTTGATGGACAGAATGCAGAACAATGTCATACATTCACCCCAGTACAGAGATCTGGGCCTAAATCCATCGTTTTTTTGATCACCATGCCATTCCTGTTTGAACCCAGCCATATGCAAATCAGTCTTGACCCTGTGCCTCATGGGAACAGTCCAGCCCAAACTGCCAAGAAAGGTCCTCCCTGGCCTGGAAACAAGCATCCTAGGACCGGTTTCGGAGTTTCACCCCTCTTCAGCCAGGATAGCTTGATTCCAGTGGCATGGAGAGCACGGGACCCACATCTGGGCATACCCATCCCACTTGGGGTGACAAATGCAAAACCAACAGTTGATGGACAGAATGCAGAACAATGTCATATATTCACCCCAGTACAGATATCTGGGCCTAAATCCATCGTTTTTTTGCTCACCATGTCATTCCAGTTTGAACTCAGCCATATGCAAATCCGTCTTGACCCTGTGCCTCATGGGAACAGTCCAGCCTGAACTGCCAAGCCAGGTCCTCCCTGGACTGGAAACAAGCATCCTAGGACCGGTTTCGGGGTTTCACCCCTCTTCAGCCATGATACCTTGATTCCAGTGGGAAGGAGAGCACGGGATCCAAGTCTGGGCATACCCGTCCCACTCGGGGTGACAAATGCAATACCAACAGTTGATGGACAGAATGCAGAACAATGTCATACATTCTCCCCAGTACAGAGACCTGGGCCTAAATCCATTGATTTTTTTTGCTCACCATGCCATTCAAGTTTGAACCCAGCCAAATGCAAATCATTTTTGACCCTGTGCCTTATGGTAACAGTCCAGCCCAAACTGCCAAGCCCGGTCCTCCCTTGACTGGATACAAGCATCCTAGGACTGGTTTAGGGGTTTCACCCCTCTTCAGCCAGGATAGCTTGATTCCAGTGGCATGGAGAGCACGGGACCCACGTCTGGGCATACCCGTTCCACTCGTGGTGACAAATGCAAAACCAACAGTTGATGGACAGAATGCAGAACAATGTCATACATTCACCCCAGTACAGAGATCTGGGCCTAAATCCATCGTTTTATTGCTCACCATGCCATTCCAGTTTGAACCCAGCCATATGCAAATTAGTCTTGACCCTGTGCCTCATGGGAACAGTCCAGCCCGAACTGCCAAGCCAGGTCCTCCCTGGACTGGAAACAAGCATCCTAGGACTGGTTTCGGGGTTTCACCCCTCTTCAGCCTGGATAGCTTGATTCCAGAGGCATGGAGAGCACAGGACCCACGTCTGGGCATACCCATCCCACTCGGGGTGCCAAATGCAAAACCATCCGTTGATGGACAGAATGCAGAACAATGTCATACATTCACCCCAGTACAGAGATCTGGGCCTAAATCCATCGTTTTTTTGCTCACCATGCCATTCCAGTTTGAACCCAGCCATATGTAAATCAGTCTTGACCCTGTGCCTCATGGGAACAGTCCAGCCCGAACTGCCAAGAAAGGTCCTCCCTGGCCTGGAAACAAGCATCCTAGAACCGGTTTCGGGGTTTCACCCCTCTTCAGCCAGGATAGCTTGCTTCCAGTGGCATGGAGAGCACGGGACCCACATCTGGGCATACCCATACCACTCGGGGTGACAAATGCAAAACCAACAGTTGATGGACAGAATGCAGAACAATGTCATACATTCACCCCAGTACAGAGATCTGGGCCTAAATCCATCGTTTTTTTGCTCACCTTGTCATTCCAGTTTGAACTCAGCCATATGCAAATCAGTCTTGACCCTGTGCCTCATGGGAACAGTCCAGCCTGAACTGCCAAGCCAGGTCCTCCCTGGACTGGAAACAAGCATCCTAGGACCGGTTTCGGGGTTTCACCCCTCTTCAGCCTGGATAGCTTGATTCCAGAGGCATGGAGAGTACAGGACCCACGTCTGGGCATACCCATCCCACTCGGGGTGACAAATGCAAAACCATCCGTTGATGGACAGAATGCAGAAAAATGTCATACATTCACCCCAGTACAGAGATCTGGGCCTAAATTCATTGTTTTTTTGCTCACCATGCCATTCCAGTTTGAACCCAGCCACATGCAAATCAGTCTTGACCCTGTGACTCATGGGAACAGTCCAGCATGAACGGCCAACCCAGGTCTTCCCTGGACTGCAAACAAGCATCCTAGGACCGGTTTCGGGGTTTCACCCCTCTTCAGCCAGGATAGCTTGATTCCAGTGGGATGGAGAGCACGGGATCCACGTCTGGGCATACCCGTCCCACTCGGTGTGACAAATACAAAGCCAACAGTTGATGGACAGAATGCAGAACAATGTCATACATTCACCCCAGTACAGAGATCTGGGCCTAAATCCATCGTTTTTTTGCTCACCATGCCATTCCAGTTTGAACCCAGCCATATGCAAATGAGTCTTGACCCTGTGCCTCATGGGAACAGTCCAGCCTGAACTGCCAAGCCAGGTCCTCCCTGGACTAGAAACAAGCATCCTAGGACCGGTTCCGGGGTTTCACCCCTCTTCAGCCAGGTTAGCTTGATTCCAGTGGCATGGAGAGCACGGGACCCACGTCTGGGCATACCCGTTCCACGAAGGGGTGACAAATGCAAAACCAACAGTTGATGGACAGAATGTAGAACAATGTCATACATTCACCCCAGTACAGAGATCTGGGCCTAAATCCATCGTATTTTTGCTCACCATGTCATTCCAGTTTGAACCCAGCCATATGCAAATCAGTCTTGACCCTGTGCCTCATGGTAACTGTCCAGCCTGAACGGCCAACCCAGGTCTTCCTTGGACTGGAAACAAGCATCCTAGGACCGGTTTCGGGGTTCCACCCCTCTTCAGCCAGGATAGCTTCATTCCAGTGGCATGGAGAGCACGGGACCCACGTCTGGGCATACCCGTCCCACTCGGGGTGACAAATGCAAACCCAACAGTTGATAGACAGAATGCAGAACAATGTCATACATTCACCCCAGTACAGAGATCTGGGCCTAAATCCATCGTTTTTTTGCTCACCATGCCATTCCAGTTTGAACCCAGCCATATGCAAATTAGTCTTGACCCTGTGCCTCATGGGCACAGTCCGGACCGAACTGCCACGCCAGGTCCTCCCTGGACTGGAAACAAGCATCCTAGGACCGGATTCGTGGTTTCATCCCTCTTCAGCCAGGATAGCTTGATTCCAGTGGCATGGAGAGCACGGGACCCACGTCTGGGCATACTCGTCCCACTCGGGGCGACAAATGGAAAACCAACAGTGGTTGGACAGAATGCAGAACGATGTAATACATTCACCCCAGTACAGAGATCTGGGCCTAAATCCATCGTTTTTTTGCTCACCATGCCATTCCAGTTTGAACCCAGCCATATGCAAATCAGTCTTGACCCTGTGCCTCATGGGAATAGTCCAGCCCGAACTGCCAAGCCAGGTCCTCCCTGGACTGGAAACAAGCATCCTAGGACCGGTTTCGGGGTTTCACCCCTCTTCAGCCTGGATAGCTTGAATCCAGTGGCATGGAGAGCACGGGACCCACGTCTGGGCATACCCATCCCACTCGGGGTGACAAATGCAAAACCAACAGTTGATGGACAGAATGCAGAACAATGTCATACATTCACCCCAGTACAGAGATCTGGGCCTAAATCCATCGTTTTTTTGCTCACCATGCCATTCCAGTTTGAACCCAGCCATATGCAAATCATTCTTCACCCTGTGCCTCATGGGAACAGTCCAGCCCGAACTGCCAAGCCAGTTCTTCCCTGGACTGGAAACAGGCATCCTAGGACTGCTTTCGGGGTTTCACCCCTTTTCAGCCAGGAAAGCTTGATTCCAGTGGCATGGAGAGCACGGGACCCACGTCTGGGGGCACCCGTCCCACTAGGGGTGACAAATACAAAACCAACAGTTGATGGACAGAATGCAGAACAATGTCATACATTCACCCCAGTACAGAGATCTGGGCCTAAATCCATCGTTTTTTTGCTCACCATGCCATTCCAGTTTGAACCCAGCCATATGCAAATCAGTCTTGACCCTGTGCCTCATGGGAACAGTCCAACCCAAACTGCCTAGCCAGGTCCTCCCTGGACTAGAAACAAGCATCCTAGGACCGGTTTCGGGGTTTCACCCCTCTTCAGCCAAGATAGCTTGGTTCCAGTGGCATGGAGAGCATGAGACCTACGTCTCAGCATACCCGTCCCACTCGGGGTGACAAATGCAAAACCAACAGTTGATGGACAGAATGCAGAACAATGTCATGCATTCACCCCAGTACAGAGATCTGGGCCTAAATCCATCGTTTTTTTGTTCACCATGCCATTCCAGTTTGAACCCAGCCATATGCAAATTAGTCATGACCCTGTGCCTCATGGGAACAGTCCAGCCCGAACTGCCAAGCCAGGTCCTCCCTGGACTGGAAACAAGCATCCTAGGACCGGTTTCGGGGTTTCACCCCTCTTCAGGCTGGATAGCTTGATTCCAGAGGCATGGAGAGCACAGGACCCACGTCTGGGCATACCCATCCCACTCGGGGTGACAAATGCAAAACCATCCGTTGATGGACAGAATGCAGAACAATGTCATACATTCACCCCAGTACAGAGATCTGGGCCTAAATCCATTGTTTTTTTGATCACCATGCCATTCCAGTTTGAACCCAGCCATATGCAAATCAGTTTTGACACTGTGCCTCATGGGAACAGTCTAGCCTGAACTGCCAAGCCAGGTCCTCCCTGGACTGGATACAAGCATCCTAGGACTGATTTCGGGGTCTCACCCATCTTCAGCCAGGATAGCTTGGTTCCAGTGGCATGGAGAGCATGAGACCTACGTCTCAGCATACCCGTCCCACTCGGGGTGACAAATGCAAAACCAACAGTTGATGGACAGAATGCAGAACATTGTCATACATTCTCCCCAGTACATAGACCTGGGCCTAAATCCATCGATTTTTTTGCTCACCATGCCATTCAAGTTTGAACCCAGCCAAATGCAAATCATTTTTGACCCTGTGCCTCATGGGAACAGTCCAGCCCAATCTGCCAAGCCCAGTCCTCCCTGGACTGGATACAAGCATCCAAGGACTGGTTTAGGGGTTTCACCCCTCTTCAGCCAGGATAGCTTGATTCCAGTGGCATGGAGAGCACGGGACCCACGTCTGGGCATACCCGTTCCACTCGTGGTGACAAATGCAAAACCAACAGTTGATGGACAGAATGCAGAACAATGTCATGCATTCACCCCAGTACAGAGATCTGGGCCTAAATCCATCGTTTTTTTGTTCACCATGCCATTCCAGTTTGAACCCAGCCATATGCAAATTAATCATGACCCTGTGCCTCATGGGAACAGTCCAGCCCGAACTGCCAAACCAGGTCCTCCCTGGACTGGAAACAAGCATCCTAGGACCGGTTTCGGGGTTTCACCCCTCTTCAGGCTGGATAGCTTGATTCCAGAGGCATGGAGAGCACAGGACCCACGTCTGGGCATACCCATCCCACTCGGGGTGACAAATGCAAAACCATCCGTTGATGGACAGAATGCAGAACAATGTCATACATTCACCCCAGTACAGAGATCTGGGCCTAAATCCATTGTTTTTTTGATCACCATGCCATTCCAGTTTGAACCCAGCCATATGCAAATCAGTTTTGACACTGTGCCTCATGGGAACAGTCTAGCCTGAACTGCCAAGCCAGGTCCTCCCTGGACTGGATACAAGCATCCTAGGACTGATTTCGGGGTCTCACCCCTCTTCAGCCAGGATAGCTTGATTCCAGTGGCATGGAGAGCACGGTACCCACGTCTGGGCATACCCGTTCCACTCGGGGTGACAAATGCAAAACCAACAGTTGATGGACAGAATGTAGAACAATGTCATACATTCACCCCAGTACAGAGATCTGGGCCTAAATTCATTGTTTTTTTGCTCACCATGCCATTCCAGTTTGAACCCAGCCACATGCAAATCAGTCTTGACCCTGTGACTCATGGGAACAGTCCAGCCTGAAATGCCAACCCAGGTCTTCCCTGGACTGCAAACAAGCATCCTAGGACCGGTTTCGGGGTTTCACCCCTCTTCAGCCAGGATAGCTTGATTCCAGTGGGATGGAGAGCACGGGATCCACGTCTGGGCATACCAGTCCCACTCGGGGTGACAAATACAAAGCCAACAGTTGATGGACAGAATGCAGAACAATGTCATACATTCACCCCAGTACAGAGATCTGGGCCTAAATCCATCGTTTTTTTGCACACCATGCCATTCCAGTTTGAACCCAGCCATATGCAAATGAGTCTTGACCATGTGCCTCATGGGAACAGTCCAGCCTGAACTGCCAAGCCAGGTCCTCCCTGAACTGGAAACAAGCGTCCTAGGACCGGTTTTGGGGTTTCACCCCTCTTCAGCCAGGGTAGCTTGATTCCAGTGGCATGGAGAGCACGGGACCCGCTTCTGGGCATACCCGTCCCACTCGGGGTGACAAATGCAAAACCAACAATCGATGGACAGAATGCAGAACAATGTCATACATTCACCCCAGTACAGAGATCTGGGCCTAAATCCATCATTTTTTTGCTCACCATGCCATTCCAGTTTGAACCCAGCCATATGCAAATCAGTCTTGACCCTGTGCCTCATGGGAACAGTCCAGCCCGAACTGCCAAGAAAGGTCCTCCCTGTCCTGGAAACAAGCATCCTAGGACCGGTTTCGGGGTTACACCCCTCTTCAGCCAGGGTAGCTTGATTCCAGTGACATGGAGAGCACGGGACCCACGTCTGGGCATACCCGTCCCACTCGGGGTGACAAAAGCAAAACCAACAGTTGATGGACAGAATGCAGAGCAATGTCATACATTCACCCCAGTACAGATATCTGGGCCTAAATCCATTGTTTTTTTGCTCACCATGCCATTCCAGTTTGAACCCAGCCATATGCAAATCATTCTTGACCCTGTGCCTCATGGGAACAGTCCAGCCCGAACTGCCAAGAAAGGTCCTCCCTGGACTGAAAACAAGCATCCTACGACCGGTTTCGGGGATTTACCTCTCTTCGGCCAGGATAGCTTGATTCCAGTGGCATGGAGAGCACGGGACCCATGTCTGGGCATACCCTCCCACTCGGGGTGACAAATGCAAAGCCAACAGTTGATGGACAGAATGCAGAACAATGTCATACATTCACTCTAGTACAGAGATTTGGGCCTAAAACCATCGTTTTTTTGCTCACCATGCCATTCCAGTTTAAACCCAGCCATATGCAAATCAGTCTTGACCCTGTGCCACATGGGAACAGTTCACCCCGAACTGCCAAGCCAGGTCCTCCCTGGACTGGAAACAAGCATACTAGGACTGGTTTTGGGTTTTCACCCCTCTTCAGCGAGGATAGCTTCATTCCAGTGGCATGGAGAGCACGGGACCCACGTCTGGGCATACCCGTTCCACGAAGGGGTGACAAATGCAAAACCAACAGTTGATGGACAGAATGTAGAACAATGTCATACATTCACCCCAGTACAGAGATCTGGGCCTAAATCCATCGTATTTTTGCTCACCATGCCATTCCAGTTTGAACCCAGCCATATGCAAATCAGTCTTGACCCTGTACCTCATGGTAACTGTCCAGCCTGAACGGCCAACCCAGGTCTTCCCTGGACTGGAAACAAGCATCCTAGGACCGGTTTCGGGGTTCCACCCCTCTTCAGCCAGGATAGCTTCATTCCAGTGGCATTGAGAGCACGGGACCCACGTCTGGGCATACCCGTCCCACTCGGGGTGACAAATGCAAACCCAACAGTTGATAGACAGAATGCAGAACAATGTCATACATTCACCCCAGTACAGAGATCTGGGCCTAAATCCATCGTTTTTTTGCTCACCATGCCATTCCAGTTTGAACCCAGTCATATGCAAATTAGTCTTGACCCTGTGCCTCATGGGCACAGTCCGGACCGAACTGCCACGCCAGGTCCTCCCTGGACTGGAAACAAGCATCCTAGGACCGGATTCGTGGTTTCATCCCTCTTCAGCCAGGATAGCTTGATTCCAGTGGCATGGAGAGCACGGGACCCACATCTGGGCATACTCGTCCCACTCGGGGCGACAAATGCAAAACCAACAGTGGTTGGACAGAATGCAGAACGATGTAATACATTCACCCCAGTACAGAGATCTGGGCCTAAATCCATCGTTTTTTTGCTCACCATGCCATACCAGTTTGAACCCAGCCATATGCAAATCAGTCTTGACCCTGTGCCTCCTGGGAATAGTCCCGCCCGAACTGCCAAGCCAGGTCCTCCCTGGACTGGAAACAAGCATCCTAGGACCGGTTTCGGGGTTTCACCCCTCTTCAGCCTGGATAGCTTGATTCCAGAGGCATGGAGAGCACGGGACCCACGTCTGGGCATACCCATCCCACTCGGGGTGACAAATGCAAAACCAACAGTTGATGGACAGAATGCAGAACAATGTCATACATTCACCCCAGTACAGAGATCTGGGCCTAAATCCATCGTTTTTTTACTCACCATGCCATTCCAGTTTGAACCCAGCCATATGCACATCATTCTTCACCCTGTGCCTCATGGGAACAGTCCAGCCCGAACTGCCAAGCCAGTTCTTCCCTGGACTGGAAACAGGCATCCTAGGACTGGTTTCGGGGTTTCACCCCTTTTCAGCCAGGAAAGCTTGATTCCAGTGGCATGGAGAGCACGGGACCCACGTCTGGGGGCACCCGTCCCACTAGGGGTGACAAATACAAAACCAACAGTTGATGGACAGAATGCAGAACAATGTCATACATTCACCCCAGTACAGAGATCTGGGCCTAAATCCATCGTTTTTTTGCTCACCATGCCATTCCAGTTTGAACCCAGCCATATGCAAATCAGTCTTGACCCTGTGCCTCATGGGAACAGTCCAACCCAAACTGCCTAGCCAGGTCCTCCCTGGACCAGAAACAAGCATCCTAGGACCGGTTTCGGGGTTTCACCCCTCTTTAGCCAGGATAGCTTGGTTCCAGTGGCATGGAGAGCATGAGACCTACGTCTCAGCATACCCGTCCCACTCGGGGTGACAAATGCAAAACCAACAGTTGATGGACAGAATGCAGAACAATGTCATACATTCACCCCAGTACAGAGATCTGGGCCTAAATCCATCGTTTTTTTGCTCACCATGCCATTCCAGTTTGAACCCAGCCATATGCAAATCATTCTTCACCCTGTGCCTCATGGGAACAGTCCAGCCCGAACTGCCAAGCCAGTTCTTCCCTGGACTGGAAACAGGCATCCTAGGACTGCTTTCGGGGTTTCACCCCTTTTCAGCCAGGAAAGCTTGAATCCAGTGGCATGGAGAGCACGGGACCCACGTCTGGGGGCACCCGTCCCGCTAGGGGTGACAAATACAAAACCAACAGTTGATGGACAGAATGCAGAACAATGTCATACATTCACCCCAGGACAGAGATCTGGGCCTAAATCCATCGTTTTTTTGCTCACCATGCCATTCCAGTTTGAACCCAGCCATATGCAAATCAGTCTTGACCCTGTGCCTCATGGGAACAGTCCAACCCAAACTGCCTAGCCAGGTCCTCCCTGGACTGGAAACAAGCATCCTAGGACCGGTTTCGGGGTTTCACCCCTCTTCAGCCAGGATAGCTTGGTTCCAGTGGCATGGAGAGCATGAGACCTACGTCTCAGCATACCCGTCCCACTCGGGGTGACAAATGCAAAACCAACAGTTGATGGACAGAATGCAGAACATTGTCATACATTCTCCCCAGTACATAGACCTGGGCCTAAATCCATCGATTTTTTTGCTCACCATGCCATTCAAGTTTGAACCCAGCCAAAAGCAAATCATTTTTGACCCTGTGCCTCATGGGAACAGTCCAGCCCAAACTGCCAAGCCCGGTCCTCCCTGTACTGGATACAAGCATCCTAGGACTGGTTTAGGGGTTTCACCCCTCTTCAGCCAGGATAGCTTGATTCCAGTGGCATGGAGAGCACGGGACCCACGTCTGGGCATACCCATCCCACTCGGGGTGACAAATGCAAAACCAACAGTTGATGGACAGAATGCAGAACAATGTCATACATTCACCCCAGTACAGAGATCTGGGCCTAAATCCATCGTTTTTTTGCTCACCATGCCATTTCAGTTTGAACCCAGCCATATGCAAATCATTCTTCACCCTGTGCCTCATGGGAACAGTCCAGCCCGAACTGCCAAGCCAGTTCTTCCCTGGACTGGAAACAGGCATCCTAGGACTGGTTTCGGGGTTTCACCCCTTTTCAGCCAGGACAGCTTGATTCCAGTGGCATGGAGAGCACGGGACCCACGTCTGGGGGCACCCGTCCCACTCGGGGTGACAAATACAAAACCAACAGTTGATGGACAGAATGCAGAACAATGTCATACATTCACCCCAGGACAGAGATCTGGGCCTAAATCCATCGTTTTTTTGCTCACCATGCCATTCCAGTTTGAACCCAGCCATATGCAAATCAGTCTTGACCCTGTGCCTCATGGGAACAGTCCAACCCAAACTGCCTAGCCAGGTCCTCCCTGGACTGGAAACAAGCATCCTAGGACCGGTTTCGGGGTTTCACCCCTCTTCAGCCAGGATAGCTTGGTTCCAGTGGCATGGAGAGCATGAGACCTACATCTCAGCATACCCGTCCCACTCGGGGTGACAAATGCAAAACCAACAGTTGATGGACAGAATGCAGAACATTGTCATACATTCTCCCCAGTACATAGACCTGGGCCTAAATCCATCGATTTTTTTGCTCACCATGCCATTCAAGTTTGAACCCAGCCAAAAGCAAATCATTTTTGAACCTGTGCCTCATGGGAACAGTCCAGCCCAATCTGCCAAGCCCGGTCCTCCCTGGACTGGATACAAGCATCCAAGGACTGGTTTAGGGGTTTTACCCCTCTTCAGCCAGGATAGCTTGATTCCAGTGGCATGGAGAGCACGGGACCCACGTCTGGGCATACCCGTTCCACTCGTGGTGACAAATGCAAAACCAACAGTTGATGGACAGAATGCAGAACAATGTCATGCATTCACCCCAGTACAGAGATCTGGGCCTAAATCCATCGTTTTTTTGTTCACCATGCCATTCCAGTTAGAACCCAGCCATATGCAAATTAGTCATGACCCTGTGCCTCATGGGAACAGTCCAGCCCGAACTGCCAAGCCAGGTCCTCCCTGGACTGGAAACAAGCATCCTAGGACCGGTTTCGGGGTTTCACCCCTCTTCAGGCTGGATAGCTTGATTCCAGAGGCATGGAGAGCACAGGACCCACGTCTGGGCATACCCATCCCACTCGGGGTGACAAATGCAAAACCATCCGTTGATGGACAGAATGCAGAACAATGTCATACATTCACCCCAGTACAGAGATCTGGGCCTAAATCCATTGTTTTTTTGATCACCATGCCATTCCAGTTTGAACCCAGCCATATGCAAATCAGTTCTGACACTGTGCCTCATGGGAACAGTCTAGCCTGAACTGCCAAGCCAGGTCCTCCCTGGACTGGATACAAGCATCCTAGGACTGATTTTGGGGTCTCACCCCTCTTCAGCCAGGATAGCTTGATTCCAGTGGCATGGAGAGCACGGTACCCACGTCTGGGCATACCCGTTCCACTCGGGGTGACAAATGCAAAACCAACAGTTGATGGACAGAATGTAGAACAATGTCATACATTCACCCCAGTACAGAGATCTGGGCCTAAATTCATTGTTTTTTTGCTCACCATGCCATTACAGTTTGAACCCAGCCACATGCAAATCAGTCTTGACCCTGTGACTCATGGGAACAGTCCAGCCTGAAATGCCAACCCAGGTCTTCCCTGGACTGCAAACAAGCATCCTAGGACCGGTTTCGGGGTTTCACCCCTCTTCAGCCAGGATAGCTTGATTCCAGTGGGATGGAGAGCACGGGATCCACGTCTGGGCATACCAGTCCCACTCGGGGTGACAAATACAAAGCCAACAGTTGATGGACAGAATGCAGAACAATGTCATACATTCACCCCAGTACAGAGATCTGGGCCTAAATCCATCGTTTTTTTGCTCACCATGCCATTCCAGTTTGAACCCAGCCATATGCAAATGAGTCTTGACCATGTGCCTCATGGGAACAGTCCAGCCTGAACTGCCAAGCCAGGTCCTCCCTGAACTGGAAACAAGCGTCCTAGGACCGGTTTTGGGGTTTCACCCCTCTTCAGCCAGGGTAGCTTGATTCCAGTGGCATAGAGAGCACGGGACCCGCTTCTGGGCATACCCGTCCCACTCGGGGTGACAAATGCAAACCCAACAATCGATGGACAGAATGCAGAACAATGTCATACATTCACCCCAGTACAGAGATCTGGGCCTAAATCCATCATTTTTTTGCTCACCATGCCATTCCAGTTTGAACCCAGCCATATGCAAATCAGTCTTGACCCTGTGCCTCATGGGAACAGTCCAGCCCAAACTGCCAAGAAAGGTCCTCCCTGTCCTGGAAACAAGCATCCTAGGACCGGTTTCGGGGTTTCACCCCTCTTCAGCCAGGGTAGCTTGATTCCAGTGACATGGAGAGCACGGGACCCACGTCTGGGCATACCCGTCCCACTCGGGGTGACAAATGCAAAGCCAACAGTTGATGGACAGAAGGCAGAACAATGTCATACATTCACTCTAGTACAGAGATTTGGGCCTAAAACCATCGTTTTTTTGCTCACCATGCCATTCCAGTTTAAACCCAGCCATATGCAAATCAGTCTTGACCCTGTGCCACATGGGAACAGTTCACCCCGAACTGCCAAGCCAGGTCCTCCCTGGACTGGAAACAAGCATACTAGGACTGGTTTTGGGGATTTACCTCTCTTCGGCCAGGATAGCTTGATTCCAGTGGCATGGAGAGCACGGGACCCATGTCTGGGCATACCCTCCCACTCGGGGTGACAAATGCAAAGCCAACAGTTGATGGACAGAAGGCAGAACAATGTCATACATTCACTCTAGTACAGAGATTTGGGCCTAAAACCATCGTTTTTTTGCTCACCATGCCATTCCAGTTTAAACCCAGCCATATGCAAATCAGTCTTGACCCTGTGCCACATGGGAACAGTTCACCCCGAACTGCCAAGCCAGGTCCTCCCTGGACTGGAAACAAGCATACTAGGACTGGTTTTGGGTTTTCACCCCTCTTCAGCCAGGATAGCTTCATTCCAGTGGCATGGAGAGCACGGGACCAACGTCTGGGCATACCCGTTCCACGAAGGGGTGACAAATGCAAAACCAACAGTTGATGGACAGAATGTAGAACAATGTCATACATTCACCCCAGTACAGAGATCTGGGCCTAAATCCATCGTATTTTTGCTCACCATGCCATTCCAGTTTGAACCCAGCCATATGCTAATCAGTCTTGACCCTGTGCCTCATGGTAACTGTCCAGCCTGAACGGCCAACCCAGGTCTTCCCTGGACTGGAAACAAGCATCCTAGGACCGGTTTCGGGGTTCCACCCCTCTTCAGCCAGGATAGCTTCATTCCAGTGGCATGGAGAGCACGGGACCCACGTCTGGGCATACCCGTCCCACTCGGGGTGACAAATGCAAACCCAACAGTTGATAGACAGAATGCAGAACAATGTCATACATTCACCCCAGTACAGAGATCTGGGCCTAAATCCATCGTTTTTTTGCTCACCATGCCATTCCAGTTTGAACCCAGCCATATGCAAATTAGTCTTGACCCTGTGCCTCATGGGCACAGTCCGGACCGAACTGCCACGCCAGGTCCTCCCTGGACTGGAAACAAGCATCCTAGGACCGGATTCGTGGTTTCATCCCTCTTCAGCCAGGATAGCTTGATTCCAGTGGCATGGAGAGCACGGGACCCACATCTGGGCATACTCGTCCCACTCGGGGCGACAAATGCAAAACCAACAGTTGATATATAGAATGCAGAACGATGTCATACATTCACCCCAGTACAGAGATCTGGGCCTAAATCCATCGTTTTTTTACTCACCATGCCATTCCAGTTTGAACCCAGCCATATGCAAATCATTCTTCACCCTGTACCTCATGGGAACAGTCCAGCCCGAACTGCCAAGCCAGTTCTTCCCTGGACTGGAAACAGGCATCCTAGGACTGGTTTCGGCGTTTCACCCCTTTTCAGCCAGGAAAGCTTGATTCCAGTGGCATGGAGAGCACGGGACCCACGTCTGGGGGCACCCGTCCCACTAGGGGTGACAAATACAAAACCAACAGTTGATGGACAGAATGCAGAACAATGTCATACATTCACCCCAGTACAGAGATCTGGGCCTAAATTCATCGTTTTTTTGCTCACCATGCCATTCCAGTTTGAACCCAGCCATATGCAAATCAGTCTTGACCCTGTGCCTCATGGGAACAGTCCAACCCAAACTGCCTAGCCAGGTCCTCCCTGGACCAGAAACAAGCATCCTAGGACCGGTTTCGGGGTTTCACCCCTCTTCAGCCAGGATAGCTTGGTTCCAGTGGCATGGAAAGCATGAGACCTACGTCTCAGCATACCCGTCCCACTCGGGGTGACAAATGCAAAACCAACAGTTGATGGACAGAATGCAGAACATTGTCATACATTCTCCCCAGTACATAGACCTGGGCCTAAATCCATCGATTTTTTTGCTCACCATTCCATTCAAGTTTGAACCCAGCCAAATGCAAATCATTTTTGACCCTGTGCCTCATGGGAACAGTCCAGCCCAAACTGCCAAGCCCGGTCCTCCCTGGACTGGATACAAGCATCCAAGGACTGGTTTAGGGGTTTCACCCCTCTTCAGCCAGGATAGCTTGATTCCAGTGGCATGGAGAGCACGGGACCCACGTCTGGGCATACCCGTTCCACTCGTGGTGACAAATGCAAAACCAACAGTTGATGGACAGAATGCAGAACAATGTCATGCATTCACCCCAGTACAGAGATCTGGGCCTAAATCCATCGTTTTTTTGTTCACCATGCCATTCCAGTTTGAACCCAGCCATATGCAAATTAGTCATGACCCTGTGCCTCATGGGAACAGTCCAGCCCGAACTGCCAAGCCAGGTCCTCCCTGGACTGGAAACAAGCATCCTAGGACCGGTTTCGGGGTTTCACCCCTCTTCAGGCTGGATAGCTTGATTCCAGAGGCATGGAGAGCACAGGACCCACGTCTGGGCATACCCATCCCACTCAGGGTGACAAATGCAAAACCATCCGTTGATGGACAGAATGCAGAACAATGTCATACATTCACCCCAGTACAGAGATCTGGGCCTAAATCCATTGTTTTTTTGATCACAATGCCATTCCAGTTTGAACCCAGCCATATGCACATCAGTTTTGACACTGTGCCTCATGGGAACAGTCTAGCCTGAACTGCCAAGCCAGGTCCTCCCTGGACTGGATACAAGCATCCTAGGACTGATTTCGGGGTTTCACCCCTCTTCAGCCAGGATAGCTTGATTCCAGTGTGATGGAGAGCACGGGATCCACGTCTGGGCATACCCGTCCCACTCGGGGTGACAAATACAAAGCCAACAGTTGATGGACAGAATGCAGAACAATGTCATACATTCACCTCAGTACAGAGATCTGGGCCTAAATCCATTGTTTTTTTGCTCACCATGCCATTCCAGTTTGAACCCAGCCATATGCAAATGAGTCTTGACCATGTGCCTCATGGGAACAGTCCAGCCTGAACTGCCAAGCCAGGTCCTCCCTGAACTGGAAACAAGCGTCCTAGGACCGGTTTTGGGGTTTCACCCCTCTTCAGCCAGGGTAGCTTGATTCCAGTGGCATGGAGAGCACGGGACCCGCTTCTGGGCATACCCGTCCCACTCGGGGTGACAAATGCAAAACCAACAATCGATGGACAGAATGCAGAACAATGTCATACATTCACCCCAGTACAGAGATCTGGGCCTAAATCCATAATTTTTTTGCTCACCATGCCATTCCAGTTTGAACCCAGCCATATGCAAATCAGTCTTGACCCTGTGCCTCATGGGAACAGTCCAGCCCGAACTGCCAAGAAAGGTCCTCCCTGGCGTGGAAACAAGCATCCTAGGACCGGTTTCGGGGTTTCACCCCTCTTCAGCCAGGATAGCTTGATTCCAGTGGCATGGAGAGCACGGGACCCACGTCTGGGCATACCCGTCCCACTCGGGGTGACAAATGCAAAACCAACAGTTGATGGACAGAATGCAGAACAATGTCATACATTCACTCCAGTACAGAGATCTGGGCCTAAAACCATCGTTTTCTTGCTCACCATGCCATTCCAGTTTGAACCCAGCCATATGCAAATGAGTCTTGACCCTGTGCCTCATAGGAACAGTCCAGCCTGAACTGCCAAGCCAGGTCCTCCCTGGACTGGAAACAAGCATCCTAGGACCGGTTTTGGGGTTTCACCCCTCTTCAGCCAGGGTAGCTTGATTCCAGTGACATGGAGAGCACGGGACCCGCGTCTGGGCATACCCGTCCCACTCGGGGTGATAAATGCAAAACCAACAGTTGATCGACAGAATGCAGAACAATGTCATACATTCACCCCAGTACAGAGATCTGGGCCTAAATCCATCATTTTTTTGCTCACCATGCCATTCCAGTTTGAACCCAGCCATATGCAAATCAGTCTTGACCCTGTGCCTCATGGGAACATTCCAGCCCGAACTGTCAAGAAAGGTCCTCCCTGGACTGAAAACAAGCATCCTACGACCGGTTTCGGGGATTCACCTCTCTTCGGCCAGGATAGCTTGATTCCAGTGGCATGGAGAACACGGGACCCATGTCTGGGCATACCCTCCCACTCCGGGTGACAAATGCAAAACCAACAGTTGATGGACAGAATGCAGAGCAATGTCATACATTCACCCCAGTACAGAGATCTGGGCCTAAATCCATCTTTTTTTTGCTCACCATGCCATTCCAGTTTGAACCCAGCCATATGCAAATCAGTCTTGACCCTGTGTCTCATGGGAACAGTTCACCCTGAACTGCCAAGCCAGGTCCTCCCTGGACTGGAAAAAAGCATCCTAGGACCGGTTTCGGGGTTTCACCCCTCTTCAGGCTGGATAGCTTGATTCCAGAGGCATGGAGAGCACAGGACCCACGTCTGGGCATACCCATCCCACTCGGGGTGACAAATGCAAAACCATCCGTTGATGGACAGAATGCAGAACAATGTCATACATTCACCCCAGTACAGAGATCTGGGCCTAAATCCATTGTTTTTTTGATCACAATGCCATTCCAGTTTGAACCCAGCCATATGCACATCAGTTTTGACACTGTGCCTCATGGGAACAGTCTAGCCTGAACTGCCAAGCCAGGTCCTCCCTGGACTGGATACAAGCATCCTAGGACTGATTTCGGGGTTTCACCCCTCTTCAGCCAGGATAGCTTGATTCCAGTGGGATGGAGAGCACGGGATCCACGTCTGGGCATACCCGTCCCACTCGGGGTGACAAATACAAAGCCAACAGTTGATGGACAGAATGCAGAACAATGTCATACATTCACCTCAGTACAGAGATCTGGGCCTAAATCCATTGTTTTTTTGCTCACCATGCCATTCCAGTTTGAACCCAGCCATATGCAAATGAGTCTTGACCATGTGCCTCATGGGAACAGTCCAGCCTGAACTGCCAAGCCAGGTCCTCCCTGAACTGGAAACAAGCGTCCTAGGACCGGTTTTGGGGTTTCACCCCTCTTCAGCCAGGGTAGCTTGATTCCAGTGGCATGGAGAGCACGGGACCCGCTTCTGGGCATACCCGTCCCACTCGGGGTGACAAATGCAAAACCAACAATCGATGGACAGAATGCAGAACAATGTCATACATTCACCCCAGTACAGAGATCTGGGCCTAAATCCATAATTTTTTTGCTCACCATGCCATTCCAGTTTGAACCCAGCCATATGCAAATCAGTCTTGACCCTGTGCCTCATGGGAACAGTCCAGCCCGAACTGCCAAGAAAGGTCCTCCCTGGCGTGGAAACAAGCATCCTAGGACCGGTTTCGGGGTTTCACCCCTCTTCAGCCAGGATAGCTTGATTCCAGTGGCATGGAGAGCACGGGACCCACGTCTGGGCATACCCGTCCCACTCGGGGTGACAAATGCAAAACCAACAGTTGATGGACAGAATGCAGAACAATGTCATACATTCACTCCAGTACAGAGATCTGGGCCTAAAACCATCGTTTTCTTGCTCACCATGCCATTCCAGTTTGAACCCAGCCATATGCAAATGAGTCTTGACCCTGTGCCTCATAGGAACAGTCCAGCCTGAACTGCCAAGCCAGGTCCTCCCTGGACTGGAAACAAGCATCCTAGGACCGGTTTTGGGGTTTCACCCCTCTTCAGCCAGGGTAGCTTGATTCCAGTGACATGGAGAGCACGGGACCCGCGTCTGGGCATACCCGTCCCACTCGGGGTGATAAATGCAAAACCAACAGTTGATGGACAGAATGCAGAACAATGTCATACATTCACCCCAGTACAGAGATCTGGGCCTAAATCCATCATTTTTTTGCTCACCATGCCATTCCAGTTTGAACCCAGCCATATGCAAATCAGTCTTGACCCTGTGCCTCATGGGAACATTCCAGCCCGAACTGTCAAGAAAGGTCCTCCCTGGACTGAAAACAAGCATCCTACGACCGGTTTCGGGGATTCACCTCTCTTCGGCCAGGATAGCTTGATTCCAGTGGCATGGAGAACACGGGACCCATGTCTGGGCATACCCTCCCACTCCGGGTGACAAATGCAAAACCAACAGTTGATGGACAGAATGCAGAGCAATGTCATACATTCACCCCAGTACAGAGATCTGGGTCTAAATCCATCTTTTTTTTGCTCACCATGCCATTCCAGTTTGAACCCAGCCATATGCAAATCAGTCTTGACCCTGTGTCTCATGGGAACAGTTCACCCTGAACTGCCAAGCCAGGTCCTCCCTGGACTGGAAAAAAGCATCCTAGGACCGGTTTCGGGGTTTCACCCCTCTTCAGGCTGGATAGCTTGATTCCAGAGGCATGGAGAGCACAGGACCCACGTCTGGGCATACCCATCCCACTCGGGGTGACAAATGCAAAACCATCCGTTGATGGACAGAATGCAGAACAATGTCATACATTCACCCCAGTACAGAAATCTGGGCCTAAATCCATTGTTTTTTTGATCACAATGCCATTCCAGTTTGAACCCAGCCATATGCACATCAGTTTTGACACTGTGCCTCATGGGAACAGTCTAGCCTGAACTGCCAAGCCAGGTCCTCCCTGGACTGGATACAAGCATCCTAGGACTGATTTCGGGGTTTCACCCCTCTTCAGCCAGGATAGCTTGATTCCAGTGGGATGGAGAGCACGGGATCCACGTCTGGGCATACCCGTCCCACTCGGGGTGACAAATACAAAGCCAACAGTTGATGGACAGAATGCAGAACAATGTCATACATTCACCTCAGTACAGAGATCTGGGCCTAAATCCATTGTTTTTTTGCTCACCATGCCATTCCAGTTTGAACCCAGCCATATGCAAATGAGTCTTGACCATGTGCCTCATGGGAACAGTCCAGCCTGAACTGCCAAGCCAGGTCCTCCCTGAACTGGAAACAAGCGTCCTAGGACCGGTTTTGGGGTTTCACCCCTCTTCAGCCAGGGTAGCTTGATTCCAGTGGCATGGAGAGCACGGGACCCGCTTCTGGGCATACCCGTCCCACTCGGGGTGACAAATGCAAAACCAACAATCGATGGACAGAATGCAGAACAATGTCATACATTCACCCCAGTACAGAGATCTGGGCCTAAATCCATAATTTTTTTGCTCACCATGCCATTCCAGTTTGAACCCAGCCATATGCAAATCAGTCTTGACCCTGTGCCTCATGGGAACAGTCCAGCCCGAACTGCCAAGAAAGGTCCTCCCTGGCGTGGAAACAAGCATCCTAGGACCGGTTTCGGGGTTTCACCCCTCTTCAGCCAGGATAGCTTGATTCCAGTGGCATGGAGAGCACGGGACCCACGTCTGGGCATACCCGTCCCACTCGGGGTGACAAATGCAAAACCAACAGTTGATGGACAGAATGCAGAACAATGTCATACATTCACTCCAGTACAGAGATCTGGGCCTAAAACCATCGTTTTCTTGCTCACCATGCCATTCCAGTTTGAACCCAGCCATATGCAAATGAGTCTTGACCCTGTGCCTCATAGGAACAGTCCAGCCTGAACTGCCAAGCCAGGTCCTCCCTGGACTGGAAACAAGCATCCTAGGACCGGTTTTGGGGTTTCACCCCTCTTCAGCCAGGGTAGCTTGATTCCAGTGACATGGAGAGCACGGGACCCGCGTCTGGGCATACCCGTCCCACTCGGGGTGATAAATGCAAAACCAACAGTTGATGGACAGAATGCAGAACAATGTCATACATTCACCCCAGTACAGAGATCTGGGCCTAAATCCATCATTTTTTTGCTCACCATGCCATTCCAGTTTGAACCCAGCCATATGCAAATCAGTCTTGACCCTGTGCCTCATGGGAACATTCCAGCCCGAACTGTCAAGAAAGGTCCTCCCTGGACTGAAAACAAGCATCCTACGACCGGTTTCGGGGATTCACCTCTCTTCGGCCAGGATAGCTTGATTCCAGTGGCATGGAGAGCACGGGACCCATGTCTGGGCATACCCTCCCACTCCGGGTGACAAATGCAAAACCAACAGTTGATGGACAGAATGCAGAGCAATGTCATACATTCACCCCAGTACAGAGATCTGGGCCTAAATCCATCTTTTTTTTGCTCACCATGCCATTCCAGTTTGAACCCAGCCATATGCAAATCAGTCTTGACCCTGTGTCTCATGGGAACAGTTCACCCCGAACTGCCAAGCCAGGTCCTCCCTGGACTGGAAACAAGCATACTAGGACTGGTTTTGGGGTTTCACCCCTCTTCAGCCAGGATAGCTTGATTCCAGTGGCATGGAGAGCACGGGACCCACGTCTGGGCATACCCGTTCCACGAAGGGGTGACAAATGCAAAACCAACAGTTGATGGACAGAATGTAGAACAATGTCATACATTCGCCCCAGTACAGAGATCTGGGCCTAAATCCATCGTATTTTTGCTCACCATGCCATTCCAGTTTGAACCCAGCCATATGCAAATCAGTCTTGACCCTGTGCCTCATGGTAACAGTCCAGCCTGAACGGCCAACCCTGGACTGGAAACAAGCATCCTAGGACCGGTTTCGGGGTTCCACCCCTCTTCAGCCAGGATAGCTTCATTCCAGTGGCATGGAGAGCACGGGACCCACGTCTGGGCATACCCGTCCCACTCGGGGTGACAAATGCAAACCCAACAGTTGATAGACAGAATGCAGAACAATGTCATACATTCACCCCAGTACAGAGATCTGGGCCTAAATCCATCGTTTTTTTGCTCACCATGCCATTCCAGTTTGAACCCAGCCATATGCAAATTAGTCTTGACCCTGTGCCTCATGGGCACAGTCCGGACCGAACTGCCACGCCAGGTCCTCCCTGGACTGGAAACAAGCATCCTAGGACCAGTTTCGTGGTTTCATCCCTCTTCAGCCAGGATAACTTTATTCTAGTGGCATGGAGAGCACGGGACCCACGTCTGGGCATACTCGTCCCACTCGGGGTGACAAATGCAAAACCAACAGTTGATGGACAGAATGCAGAACAATGTCATACATTCACCCCAGTACAGAGATCCGGGCCTAAATCCATCGTTTTTTTGCTCACCATGCCATTCCAGTTTGAACCCAGCCATATGCAAATCAGTCTTGACCATGTGCCTCATGGGAATAGTCCAGCCTGAACTGCCAAGCCAGGTCCTCCCTGGACTGGAAACAAGCATCCTAGGACCGGTTTCGGGGTTTCACCCCTCTTCAGCCTGGATAGCTTGATTCCAGAGGCATGGAGAGCACGGGACCCACGTCTGGGCATACCCATCCCACTCGGGGTGACAAATGCAAAACCAACAGTTGATGGACAGAATGCAGAACAATGTCATACATTCACCCCAGTACAGAGATCTGGGCCTAAATCCATTGTTTTTTTGCTCACCATGCCATTCCAGTTTGAACCCAGCCATATGCAAACCATTCTTCACCCTGTGCCTCATGGGAACAGTCCAGCCCGAACTGCCAAGCCAGTTCTTCCCTGGACTGGAAACAAGCATCCTAGGACCGGTTTTGGGGTTTCACCCCTCTTCAGCCAGGGTAGCTTGATTCCAGTGACATGGAGAGCACGGGACCCGCGTCTGGGCATACCCGTCCCACTCGGGGTGATAAATGCAAAACCAACAGTTGATGGACAGAATGCAGAACAATGTCATACATTCACCCCAGTACAGAGATCTGGGCCTAAATCCATCGTTTTTTTGCTCACCATGCCATTCCAGTTTGAACCCAGCCATATGCAAATTAGTCTTGACCCTGTGCCTCATGGGCACAGTCCGGACCGAACTGCCACGCCAGGTCCTCCCTGGACTGGAAACAAGCATCCTAGGACCGGATTCATGGTTTCATCCCTCTTCAGCCAGGATAGCTTGATTCCAGTGGCATGGAGAGCACGGGACCCACATCTGGGCATACTCGTCCCTCTCGGGGCGACAAATGCAAAACCAACAGTTGATATACAGAATGCAGAACGATGTCATACATTCACCCCAGTACAGAGATCTGGGCCTAAATCCATCGTTTTTTTACTCACCATGCCATTCCAGTTTGAACCCAGCCATATGCAAATCATTCTTCACCCTGTACCTCATGGGAACAGTCCAGCCCGAACTGCCAAGCCAGTTCTTCCCTGGACTGGAAACAGGCATCCTAGGACTGGTTTCGGGGTTTCACCCCTTTTCAGCCAGGAAAGCTTGATTCCAGTGGCATGGAGAGCACGGGACCCACGTCTGGGGGCACCCGTCCCACTAGGGGTGACAAATACAAAACCAACAGTTGATGGACAGAATGCAGAACAATGTCATACATTCACCCCAGTACAGAGATCTGGGCCTAAATCCATCGTTTTTTTGCTCACCATGCCATTCCAGTTTGAACCCAGCCATATGCAAATCAGTCTTGACCCTGTGCCTCATGGGAACAGTCCAACCCAAACTGCCTAGCCAGGTCCTCCCTGGACCAGAAACAAGCATCCTAGGACCGGTTTCGGGGTTTCACCCCTCTTCAGCCAGGATAGCTTGGTTCCAGTGGCATGGAGAGCAGGTCCTCTAAGGACCCATTTCTGGGTTTCACCCCCCTTCAGCCAAGATAGCTTGATTCCAGTGACATGGAGAGCACAGGACCCACGTCTGGGCATTCCCGTCCCACTCGGGGTGACAAATGCAAAACCAACAGTTGATGGACAGAATGCAGAACATTGTCATACATTCTCCCCAGTACATAGACCTGGGCCTAAATCCATCGATTTTTTTGCTCACCATGCCATTCAAGTTTGAACCCAGCCAAATGCAAATCATTTTTGACCCTGTGCCTCATGGGAACAGTCCAGCCCAAACTGCCAAGCCCGGTCCTCCCTGGACTGGATACAAGCATCCAAGGACTGGTTTAGGGGTTTCACCCCTCTTCAGCCAGGATAGCTTGATTCCAGTGGCATGGAGAGCACGGGACCCACGTCTGGGCATACCCGTTCCACTCGTGGTGACAAATGCAAAACCAACAGTTGATGGACAGAATGCAGAACAATGTCATGCATTCACCCCAGTACAGAGATCTGGGCCTAAATCCATCGTTTTTTTGTTCACCATGCCATTCCAGTTTGAACCCAGCCATATGCAAATTAGTCATGACCCTGTGCCTCATGGGAACAGTCCAGCCCGAACTGCCAAGCCAGGTCCTCCCTGGACTGGAAACAAGCATCCTAGGACCGGTTTCGGGGTTTCACCCCTCTTCAGGCTGGATAGCTTGATTCCAGAGGCATGGAGAGCACAGGACCCACGTCTGGGCATACCCATCCCACTCGGGGTGACAAATGCAAAACCATCCGTTGATGGACAGAATGCAGAACAATGTCATACATTCACCCCAGTACAGAGATCTGGGCCTAAATCCATTGTTTTTTTGATCACAATGCCATTCCAGTTTGAACCCAGCCATATGCACATCAGTTTTGACACTGTGCCTCATGGGAACAGTCTAGCCTGAACTGCCAAGCCAGGTCCTCCCTGGACTGGATACAAGCATCCTAGGACTGATTTCGGGGTTTCACCCCTCTTCAGCCAGGATAGCTTGATTCCAGTGGGATGGAGAGCACGGGATCCACGTCTGGGCATACCCGTCCCACTCGGGGTGACAAATACAAAGCCAACAGTTGATGGACAGAATGCAGAACAATGTCATACATTCACCTCAGTACAGAGATCTGGGCCTAAATCCATTGTTTTTTTGCTCACCATGCCATTCCAGTTTGAACCCAGCCATATGCAAATGAGTCTTGACCATGTGCCTCATGGGAACAGTCCAGCCTGAACTGCCAAGCCAGGTCCTCCCTGAACTGGAAACAAGCGTCCTAGGACCGGTTTTGGGGTTTCACCCCTCTTCAGCCAGGGTAGCTTGATTCCAGTGGCATGGAGAGCACGGGACCCGCTTCTGGGCATACCCGTCCCACTCGGGGTGACAAATGCAAAACCAACAATCGATGGACAGAATGCAGAACAATGTCATACATTCACCCCAGTACAGAGATCTGGGCCTAAATCCATAATTTTTTTGCTCACCATGCCATTCCAGTTTGAACCCAGCCATATGCAAATCAGTCTTGACCCTGTGCCTCATGGGAACAGTCCAGCCCGAACTGCCAAGAAAGGTCCTCCCTGGCGTGGAAACAAGCATCCTAGGACCGGTTTCGGGGTTTCACCCCTCTTCAGCCAGGATAGCTTGATTCCAGTGGCATGGAGAGCACGGGACCCACGTCTGGGCATACCCGTCCCACTCGGGGTGACAAATGCAAAACCAACAGTTGATGGACAGAATGCAGAACAATGTCATACATTCACTCCAGTACAGAGATCTGGGCCTAAAACCATCGTTTTCTTGCTCACCATGCCATTCCAGTTTGAACCCAGCCATATGCAAATGAGTCTTGACCCTGTGCCTCATAGGAACAGTCCAGCCTGAACTGCCAAGCCAGGTCCTCCCTGGACTGGAAACAAGCATCCTAGGACCGGTTTTGGGGTTTCACCCCTCTTCAGCCAGGGTAGCTTGATTCCAGTGACATGGAGAGCACGGGACCCGCGTCTGGGCATACCCGTCCCACTCGGGGTGATAAATGCAAAACCAACAGTTGATGGACAGAATGCAGAACAATGTCATACATTCACCCCAGTACAGAGATCTGGGCCTAAATCCATCATTTTTTTGCTCACCATGCCATTCCAGTTTGAACCCAGCCATATGCAAATCAGTCTTGACCCTGTGCCTCATGGGAACATTCCAGCCCGAACTGTCAAGAAAGGTCCTCCCTGGACTGAAAACAAGCATCCTATGACCGGTTTCGGGGATTCACCTCTCTTCGGCCAGGATAGCTTGATTCCAGTGGCATGGAGAACACGGGACCCATGTCTGGGCATACCCTCCCACTCCGGGTGACAAATGCAAAACCAACAGTTGATGGACAGAATGCAGAGCAATGTCATACATTCACCCCAGTACAGAGATCTGGGCCTAAATCCATAATTTTTTTGCTCACCATGCCATTCCAGTTTGAACCCAGCCATATGCAAATCAGTCTTGACCCTGTGCCTCATGGGAACAGTCCAGCCCGAACTGCCAAGAAAGGTCCTCCCTGGCGTGGAAACAAGCATCCTAGGACCGGTTTCGGGGTTTCACCCCTCTTCAGCCAGGATAGCTTGATTCCAGTGGCATGGAGAGCACGGGACCCACGTCTGGGCATACCCGTCCCACTCGGGGTGACAAATGCAAAACCAACAGTTGATGGACAGAATGCAGAACAATGTCATACATTCACTCCAGTACAGAGATCTGGGCCTAAAACCATCGTTTTCTTGCTCACCATGCCATTCCAGTTTGAACCCAGCCATATGCAAATGAGTCTTGACCCTGTGCCTCATAGGAACAGTCCAGCCTGAACTGCCAAGCCAGGTCCTCCCTGGACTGGAAACAAGCATCCTAGGACCGGTGTTGGGGTTTCACCCCTCTTCAGCCAGGGTAGCTTGATTCCAGTGACATGGAGAGCACGGGACCCGCGTCTGGGCATACCCGTCCCACTCGGGGTGATAAATGCAAAACCAACAGTTGATGGACAGAATGCAGAACAATGTCATACATTCACCCCAGTACAGAGATCTGGGCCTAAATCCATCATTTTTTTGCTCACCATGCCATTCCAGTTTGAACCCAGCCATATGCAAATCAGTCTTGACCCTGTGCCTCATGGGAACATTACAGCCCGAACTGTCAAGAAAGGTCCTCCCTGGACTGAAAACAAGCATCCTACGACCGGTTTCGGGGATTCACCTCTCTTCGGCCAGGATAGCTTGATTCCAGTGGCATGGAGAGCACGGGACCCATGTCTGGGCATACCCTCCCACTCCGGGTGACAAATGCAAAACCAACAGTTGATGGACAGAATGCAGAGCAATGTCATACATTCACCCCAGTACAGAGATCTGGGCCTAAATCCATCTTTTTTTTGCTCACCATGCCATTCCAGTTTGAACCCAGCCATATGCAAATCAGTCTTGACCCTGTGTCTCATGGGAACAGTTCACCCCGAACTGCCAAGCCAGGTCCTCCCTGGACTGGAAACAAGCATACTAGGACTGGTTTTGGGGTTTCACCCCTCTTCAGCCAGGATAGCTTGATTCCAGTGGCATGGAGAGCACGGGACCCACGTCTGGGCATACCCGTTCCACGAAGGGGTGACAAATGCAAAACCAACAGTTGATGGACAGAATGTAGAACAATGTCATACATTCGCCCCAGTACAGAGATCTGGGCCTAAATCCATCGTATTTTTGCTCACCATGCCATTCCAGTTTGAACCCAGCCATATGCAAATCAGTCTTGACCCTGTGCCTCATGGTAACAGTCCAGCCTGAACGGCCAACCCTGGACTGGAAACAAGCATCCTAGGACCGGTTTCGGGGTTCCACCCCTCTTCAGCCAGGATAGCTTCATTCCAGTGGCATGGAGAGCACGGGACCCACGTCTGGGCATACCCGTCCCACTCGGGGTGACAAATGCAAACCCAACAGTTGATAGACAGAATGCAGAACAATGTCATACATTCACCCCAGTACAGAGATCTGGGCCAAAATCCATCGTTTTTTTGCTCACCATGCCATTCCAGTTTGAACCCAGCCATATGCAAATTAGTCTTGACCCTGTGCCTCATGGGCACAGTCCGGACCGAACTGCCACGCCAGGTCCTCCCTGGACTGGAAACAAGCATCCTAGGACCAGTTTCGTGGTTTCATCCCTCTTCAGCCAGGATAACTTGATTCCAGTGGCATGGAGAGCACGGGACCCACGTCTGGGCATACTCGTCCCACTCGGGGTGACAAATGCAAAACCAACAGTTGATGGACAGAATGCAGAACAATGTCATACATTCACCCCAGTACAGAGATCCGGGCCTAAATCCATCGTTTTTTTGCTCACCATGCCATTCCAGTTTGAACCCAGCCATATGCAAATCAGTCTTGACCATGTGCCTCATGGGAATAGTCCAGCCTGAACTGCCAAGCCAGGTCCTCCCTGGACTGGAAACAAGCATCCTAGGACCGGTTTCGGGGTTTCACCCCTCTTCAGCCTGGATAGCTTGATTCCAGAGGCATGGAGAGCACGGGACCCACGTCTGGGCATACCCATCCCACTCGGGGTGACAAATGCAAAACCAACAGTTGATGGACAGAATGCAGAACAATGTCATACATTCACCCCAGTACAGAGATCTGGGCCTAAATCCATTGTTTTTTTGCTCACCATGCCATTCCAGTTTGAACCCAGCCATATGCAAACCATTCTTCACCCTGTGCCTCATGGGAACAGTCCAGCCCGAACTGCCAAGCCAGTTCTTCCCTGGACTGGAAACAAGCATCCTAGGACCGGTTTTGGGGTTTCACCCCTCTTCAGCCAGGGTAGCTTGATTCCAGTGACATGGAGAGCACGGGACCCGCGTCTGGGCATACCCGTCCCACTCGGGGTGATAAATGCAAAACCAACAGTTGATGGACAGAATGCAGAACAATGTCATACATTCACCCCAGTACAGAGATCTGGGCCTAAATCCATCATTTTTTTGCTCACCATGCCATTCCAGTTTGAACCCAGCCATATGCAAATCAGTCTTGACCCTGTGCCTCATGGGAACATTCCAGCCCGAACTGTCAAGAAAGGTCCTCCCTGGACTGAAAACAAGCATCCTACGACCGGTTTCGGGGATTCACCTCTCTTCGGCCAGGATAGCTTGATTCCAGTGGCATGGAGAGCACGGGACCCATATCTGGGCATACCCTCCCACTCCGGGTGACAAATGCAAAACCAACAGTTGATGGACAGAATGCAGAGCAATGTCATACATTCACCCCAGTACAGAGATCTGGGCCTAAATCCATCTTTTTTTTGCTCACCATGCCATTCCAGTTTGAACCCAGCCATATGCAAATCAGTCTTGACCCTGTGCCTCATGGGAACAGTTCACCCCGAACTGCCAAGCCAGGTCCTCCCTGGACTGGAAACAAGCATACTAGGACTGGTTTTGGGGTTTCACCCCTCTTCAGCCACGATTGCTTGATTCCAGTGGCATGGAGAGCACGGGACCCACGTCTGGGCATACCCGTTCCACGAAGGGGTGACAAATGCAAAACCAACAGTTGATGGACAGAATGTAGAACAATGTCATACATTCGCCCCAGTACAGAGATCTGGGCCTAAATCCATCGTATTTTTGCTCACCATGCCATTCCAGTTTGAACCCAGCCATATGCAAATCAGTCTTGACCCTGTGCCTCATGGTAATAGTCCAGCCTGAACGGCCAACCCTGGACTGGAAACAAGCATCCTAGGACCGGTTTCGGGGTTCCACCCCTCTTCAGCCAGGATAGCTTCATTCCAGTGGCATGGAGAGCACGGGACCCACGTCTGGGCATACCCGTCCCACTCGGGGTGACAAATGCAAACCCAACAGTTGATAGACAGAATGCAGAACAATGTCATACATTCACCCCAGTACAGAGATCTGGGCCTAAATCCATCGTTTTTTTGCTTACCATGCCATTCCAGTTTGAACCCAGCCATATGCAAATTAGTCTTGACCCTGTGCCTCATGGGCACAGTCCGGACCGAACTGACACGCCAGGTCCTCCCTGGACTGGAAACAAGCATCCTAGGACCAGTTTCGTGGTTTCATCCCTCTTCAGCCAGGATAGCTTGTTTCCAGTGGCATGGAGAGCACGGGACCCACGTCTGGGCATACTCGTCCCACTCGGGGCGACAAATGCAAAACCAACAGTGGTTGGACAGAATGCAGAACGATGTAATACATTCACCCCAGTACAGAGATCTGGGCCTAAATCCATCGTTTTTTTGCTCACCATGCCATTCCAGTTTGAACCCAGCCATATGCAAATCAGTCTTGACCATGTGCCTCATGGGAATAGTCCAGCCCGAACTGCCAAGCCAGGTCCTCCCTGGACTGGAAACAAGCATCCTAGGACCGGTTTCGGGGTTTCACCCCTCTTCAGCCTGGATAGCTTGATTCCAGTGGCATGGAGAGCACGGGACCCATGTCTGGGCATACCCTCCCACTCCGGGTGACAAATGCAAAACCAACAGTTGATGGACAGAATGCAGAGCAATGTCATACATTCACCCCAGTACAGAGATCTGGGCCTAAATCCATCTTTTTTTTGCTCACCATGCCATTCCAGTTTGAACCCAGCCATATGCAAATCAGTCTTGACCCTGTGCCTCATGGGAACAGTTCACCCCGAACTGCCAAGCCAGGTCCTCCCTGGACTGGAAACAAGCATACTAGGACTGGTTTTGGGGTTTCACCCCTCTTCAGCCAGGATTGCTTGATTCCAGTGGCATGGAGAGCACGGGACCCACGTCTGGGCATACCCGTTCCACGAAGGGGTGACAAATGCAAAACCAACAGTTGATGGACAGAATGTAGAACAATGTCATACATTCGCCCCAGTACAGAGATCTGGGCCTAAATCCATCGTATTTTTGCTCACCATGCCATTCCAGTTTGAACCCAGCCATATGCAAATCAGTCTTGACCCTGTGCCTCATGGTAACAGTCCAGCCTGAACGGCCAACCCTGGACTGGAAACAAGCATCCTAGGACCGGTTTCGGGGTTCCACCCCTCTTCAGCCAGGATAGCTTCATTCCAGTGGCATGGAGAGCACGGGACCCACGTCTGGGCATACCCGTCCCACTCGGGGTGACAAATGCAAACCCAACAGTTGATAGACAGAATGCAGAACAATGTCATACATTCACCCCAGTACAGAGATCTGGGCCTAAATCCATCGTTTTTTTGCTCACCATGCCATTCCAGTTTGAACCCAGCCATATGCAAATTAGTCTTGACCCTGTGCCTCATGGGCACAGTCCGGACCGAACTGCCACGCCAGGTCCTCCCTGGACTGGAAACAAGCATCCTAGGACCAGTTTCGTGGTTTCATCCCTCTTCAGCCAGGATAGCTTGTTTCCAGTGGCATGGAGAGCACGGGACCCACGTCTGGGCATACTCGTCCCACTCGGGGCGACAAATGCAAAACCAACAGTGGTTGGACAGAATGCAGAACGATGTAATACATTCACCCCAGTACAGAGATCTGGGCCTAAATCCATCGTTTTTTTGCTCACCATGCCATTCCAGTTTGAACCCAGCCATATGCAAATCAGTCTTGACCATGTGCCTCATGGGAATAGTCCAGCCCGAACTGCCAAGCCAGGTCCTCCCTGGACTGGAAACAAGCATCCTAGGACCGGTTTCGGGGTTTCACCCCTCTTCAGCCTGGATAGCTTGATTCCAGTGGCATGGAGAGCACGGGACCCATGTCTGGGCATACCCTCCCACTCCGGGTGACAAATGCAAAACCAACAGTTGATGGACAGAATGCAGAGCAATGTCATACATTCACCCCAGTACAGAGATCTGGGCCTAAATCCATCTTTTTTTTGCTCACCATGCCATTCCAGTTTGAACCCAGCCATATGCAAATCAGTCTTGACCCTGTGCCTCATGGGAACAGTTCACCCCGAACTGCCAAGCCAGGTCCTCCCTGGACTGGAAACAAGCATACTAGGACTGGTTTTGGGGTTTCACCCCTCTTCAGCCAGGATTGCTTGATTCCAGTGGCATGGAGAGCACGGGACCCACGTCTGGGCATACCCGTTCCACGAAGGGGTGACAAATGCAAAACCAACAGTTGATGGACAGAATGTAGAACAATGTCATACATTCGCCCCAGTACAGAGATCTGGGCCTAAATCCATCGTATTTTTGCTCACCATGCCATTCCAGTTTGAACCCAGCCATATGCAAATCAGTCTTGACCCTGTGCCTCATGGTAACAGTCCAGCCTGAACGGCCAACCCTGGACTGGAAACAAGCATCCTAGGACCGGTTTCGGGGTTCCACCCCTCTTCAGCCAGGATAGCTTCATTCCAGTGGCATGGAGAGCACGGGACCCACGTCTGGGCATACCCGTCCCACTCGGGGTGACAAATGCAAACCCAACAGTTGATAGACAGAATGCAGAACAATGTCATACATTCACCCCAGTACAGAGATCTGGGCCTAAATCCATCGTTTTTTTGCTCACCATGCCATTCCAGTTTGAACCCAGCCATATGCAAATTAGTCTTGACCCTGTGCCTCATGGGCACAGTCCGGACCGAACTGCCACGCCAGGTCCTCCCTGGACTGGAAACAAGCATCCTAGGACCAGTTTCGTGGTTTCATCCCTCTTCAGCCAGGATAGCTTGTTTCCAGTGGCATGGAGAGCACGGGACCCACGTCTGGGCATACTCGTCCCACTCGGGGCGACAAATGCAAAACCAACAGTGGTTGGACAGAATGCAGAACGATGTAATACATTCACCCCAGTACAGAGATCTGGGCCTAAATCCATCGTTTTTTTGCTCACCATGCCATTCCAGTTTGAACCCAGCCATATGCAAATCAGTCTTGACCATGTGCCTCATGGGAATAGTCCAGCCCGAACTGCCAAGCCAGATCCTCCCTGGACTGGAAACAAGCATCCTAGGACCGGTTTCGGGGTTTCACCCCTCTTCAGCCTGGATAGCTTGATTCCAGAGGCATGGAGAGCACGGGACCCACATCTGGGCATACCCATCCCACTCGGGGTGACAAATGCAAAACCAACAGTTGATGGACAGAATGCAGAACAATGTCATATATTCACCCCAGTACAGAGATCTGGGCCTAAATCCATCGTTTTTTTGCTCACCATGCCATTCCAGTTTGAACCCAGCCATATGCAAACCATTCTTCACCCTGTGCCTCATGGGAACAGTCCAGCCTGAACTGCCAAGCCAGTTCTTCCCTGGACTGGAAACAGGCATCCTAGGACTGGTTTCGGGGTTTCACCCCTTTTCAGCCAGGACAGCTTGATTCCAGTGGCATGGAGAGCACAGGACCCACGTCTGGGGGCACCCGTCCCACTAGGGGTGACAAATACAAAACCAACAGTTGATGGACAGAATGCAGAACAATGTCATACATTCACCCCAGTACAGAGATCTGGGCCTAAATCCATCGTTTTTTTGCTCACCATGCCATTCCAGTTTGAACCCAGCCATATGCAAATCAGTCTTGACCCTGTGCCTCATGGGAACAGTCCAACCCGAACTGCCTAGCTAGGTCCTCCCTGGACTGGAAACAAGCATCCTAGGACCGGTTTCGGGTTTTCACCCCTCTTCAGCCAGGATAGCTTGGTTCCAGTGGCATGGAGAGCATGAGACCTTCGTCTCAGCATACCCGTCCCACTCGGGGTGACAAATGCAAAACCAACAGTTGATGGACAGAATGCAGAACATTGTCATACATTCTCCCCAGTACAGAGACCTGGGCCTAAATCCATCGATTTTTTTGCTCACCATGCCATTCAAGTTTGAACCCAGCCAAATGCAAATCATTTTTGACCCTGTGCCTCATGGGAACAGTCCAGCCCAAACTGCCAAGCCCGGTCCTCCCTGGACTGGATACAAGCATCCAAGGACTGGTTTAGGGGTTTCACCCCTCTTCAGCCAGGATAGCTTGATTCCAGTGGCATGGAGAGTATGGGACCCACGTCTGGGCATACCCGTTCCACTCGTGGTGACAAATGCAAAACCAACAGTTGATGGACAGAATGCAGAACAATCTCATGCATTCACCCCAGTACAGAGATATGGGACTAAATCCATCGTTTTTTTGCTCACCATGCCATTCCAGTTTGAACCCAGCCATATGCAAATTAGTCTTGACCCTGTGCCTCATGGGAACAGTCCAGCCCGAACTGCCAAGCCAGGTCCTCCCTGGACTGGAAACAAGCATCCTAGGACCGGTTTCGGGGTTTCACCCCTCTTCAGTCTGGATAGCTTGATTCCAGAGGCATGGATAGCACAGGACCCACGTCTGGGCATACCCATCCCACTCGGGGTGACAAATGCAAAACCATCCGTTGATGGACAGAATGCAGAACAATGTCATACATTCACCCCAGTACAGAGATCTGGGCCTAAATCCATTGTTTTTTTGATCACCATGCCATTCCAGTTTGAACCCAGCCATATGCAAATCAGTTTTGATGCTGTGCCTCATGGGAACAGTCTAGCCTGAACTGCCAAGCCAGGTCCTCCCTGGACTGGATACAAGCATCCTAGGACTGATTTCGGGGTTTCACCCCTCTTCAGCCAGGATAGCTTGATTCCAGTGGCATGGAGAGCACGGTACCCACGTCTGGGCATACCCGTTCCACTCGGGGTGACAAATGCAAAACCAACAGTTGATAGACAGAATGTAGAACAATGTCATACATTCACCCCAGTACAGAGATCTGGGCCTAAATTCATTGTTTTTTTGCTCACCATGCCATTCCAGTTTGAACCCTGCCACATGCAAATCAGTCTTGACCCTGTGACATGGGAACAGTCCAGCCTGAACGGCCAACCCAGGTCTTCCCTGGACTGCAAACAAGCATCCTAGGACCGGTTTCGGGGTTTCACCCCTCTTCAGCCAGGATAGCTTGATTCCAGTGGGATGGAGAGCACGGGATCCACGTCTGGGCATACCCGTCCCACTCTGGGTGACAAATACAAAGCCAACAGTTGATGGACAGAATGCAGAACAATGTCGTACATTCACCCCAGTACAGAGATCTGGGCCTAAATCCATCGTTTTTTTGCTCACCATGCATTCCAGTTTGAACCCAGCCATATGCAAATGAGTCTTGACCATGTGCCTCGTGGGAACAGTCCAGCCTGAACTGCCAAGCCAGGTCCTCCCTGGACTGGAAACAAGCATCCTAGGACCGGTTTTGGGGTTTCACCCCTCTTCAGCCAGGGTAGCTTGATTCCAGTGGCATGGAGAGCACGGGACCCGCTTCTGGGCATACCCGTCCCACTCGGGGTGACAAATGCAAAACCAACAGTCGATGGACAGAATGCAGAACAATGTCATACATTCACCCCAGTACAGAGATCTGGGCCTAAATCCATCGTTTTTTTGCTCACCATGCCATTCCAGTTTGGACCCAGCCATGTGCAAATCAGTCTTGACCCTGTGCCATGGGAACAGTCCAGCCCAAACTGCCAAGAAAGGTCCTCCCTAGCCTGGAAACAAGCATCCTAGGACCGGTTTTGGGGTTTCACCCCTCTTCAGCCAGGATAGCTTGATTCCAGTGGCATGGAGAGCACGGGACCCACGTCTGGGCATACCCGTCCCACTCGGGGTGACAAATGCAAAACCAACAGTTGATGGACAGAATGCAGAACAATGTCATACATTCACTCCAGTACAGAGATCTGGGCCTAAAACCATTGTTTTCTTGCTCACCATGCCATTCCAGTTTGAACCCAGCTATATGCAAATGAGTCTTGACCCTGTGCCTCATAGGAACAGTCCAGCCTGAACTGCCAAGCCAGGTCCTCCCTGGACTGGAAACAAGCATCCTAGGACCGGTTTCGGGGTTTCACCCCTCTTCAGCCAGGGTAGCTTGATTCCAGTGACATGGAGAGCACGGGACCCGCGTCTGGGCATACCCGTCCCACTCGGGGTGACAAATGCAAAACCAACAGTTGATGGACAGAATGCAGAGCAATGTCATACATTCACCCCAGTACAGAGATCTGGGCCTAAATCCATCATTTTTTTGCTCACCATGCCATTCCAGTTTGAACCCAGCCATATGTAAATCAGTCTTGACCCTGTGCCTCATGGGAACAGTCCAGCCCGAACTGTCAAGAAAGGTCCTCCCTGGACTGAAAACAAGCATCCTACGACCAGTTTCGGGGATTCACCTCTCTTCGGCCAGGATAGCTTGATTCCAGTGGCATGGAGAGCACGGGACCCATGTCTGGGCATACCCTCCCACTCGGGGTGACAAATGCAAAGCCAACAGTTGATGGACAGAATGCAGAACAATGTCATACATTCACTCTAGTACAGAGATTTGGGCCTAAAACCATCGTTTTTTTGCTCACCATGCCATTCCAGTTTAAACCCAGCCATATGCAAATCAGTCTTGACCCTGTGCCTCATGGGAACAGTTCACTGCGAACTGCCAAGCCAGGTCCTCCCTGGACTGGAAACAAGCATACTAGGACTGGTTTTGGGGTTTCACCCCTCTTCAGCCAGGATAGCTTGATTCCAGTGGCATGGAGAGCACGGGACCCACGTCTGGGCATACCCGTTCCACGAAGGGGTGACAAATGCAAAACCAACAGTTGATGGACAGAATGTAGAACAATGTCATACATTCACCCCAGTACAGAGATCTGGGCCTAAATCCATCGTATTTTTGCTCACCGTGCCATTCCAGTTTGAACCCAGCCATATGCAAATGAGTCTTGACCCTGTGCCTCATAGGAACAGTCCAGCCTGAACTGCCAAGCCAGGTCCTCCCTGGACTGGAAACAAGCATCCTAGGACCGGTTTCGGGGTTTCACCCCTCTTCAGCCAGGGTAGCTTGATTCCAGTGACATGGAGAGCACGGGACCCGCGTCTGGGCATACCCGTCCCACTCGGGGTGACAAATGCAAAACCAACAGTTGATGGACAGAATGTAGAGCAATGTCATACATTCACCCCAGTACAGATATCTGGGACTAAATCCATCTTTTTTTTGCTCACCATGCCATTCCAGTTTGAACCCAGCCATATGCAAATCAGTCTTGACCCTGTGCCTCATGGGAACAGTCCAGCCCGAACTGTCAAGAAAGGTCCTCCCTGGACTGAAAACAAGCATCCTACGACCGGTTTCGGGGATTCACCTCTCTTTGGCCAGGATAGCTTCATTCCAGTGGCATGGAGAGCACGGGACCCATGTCTGGGCATACCCTCCCACTCGGGGTGACAAATGCAAAGCCAACAGTTGATGGACAGAATGCAGAACAATGTCATAGATTCACTCTAGTACAGAGATATGGGCCTAAAACCATCGTTTGTTTGCTCACCATGCCATTCCAGTTTAAACCCAGCCATATGCAAATCAGTCTTGACCCTGTGCCTCATGGGAACAGATCACCCCGAACTGCCAAGTCAGGTTCTCCCTGGACTGGAAACAAGCATACTAGGACTGGTTTTGGGGTTTCACCCCTCTTCAGCCAGGATAGCTTGATTCCAGTGGGATGGAGAGCACGGGATCCACGTCTGGGCATACCCGTCCCACTCGGGGTGACAAATACAAAGCCAACAGTTGATGGACAGAATGCAGAACAATGTCATACATTCACCCCATTACAGAGATCTTGGCCTAAATCCATCATTTTTTTGCTCACCATGCCATTCCAGTTTGAACCCAGCCATATGCAAATGAGTCTTGACCCTGTGCCTCATGGGAACAGTCCAGCCTGAACTGCCAAGAAAGGTCCTCCCTGGCCTGGAAACAAGCATCCTAGGACCGGTTTCGGGGTTTTACCCCTCTTCAGCCAGGGTAGCTTGATTCCAGTGACATGGAGAGCACGGGACCCGCGTCTGGGCATACCCGTCCCACTCGGGGTGACAAATGCAAAACCAACAGTTGATGGACAGAATGCAGAGCAATGTCATACATTCACCCCAGTACAGATATCTGGGACTAAATCCATCGTTTTTTTGCTCACCATGCCATTCCAGTTTGAATCCAGCCATATGCAAATCAGTCTTGACCCTGTGCCTCATGGGAACAGTCCAGCCCGAACTGTCAAGAAAGGTCCTCCCTGGACTGAAAACAAGCATCCTACGACCGGTTTCGGGGATTCACCTCTCTTCGGCCAGGATAGCTTGATTCCAGTGGCATGGAGAGCACGGGACCCATGTCTGGGCATTCCCTCCCACTTGGGGTGACAAATGCAAAGCCAACAGTTGATGGACAGAATGCAGAACAATGTCATAGATTCACTCTAGTACAGAGATTTGGGCCTAAAACCATTGTTTGTTTGCTCACCATGCCATTCCAGTTTAAACCCAGCCATATGCAAATCAGTCTTGACCCTGTGCCTCATGGGAACAGATCACCCCGAACTGCCAAGTCAGGTTCTCCCTGGACTGGAAACAAGCATACTAGGACTGGTTTTGGGGTTTCACCCCTCTTCAGCCAGGATAGCTTGATTCCAGTGGGATGGAGAGCACGGGATCCACGTCTGGGCATACCCGTCCCACTCGGGGTGACAAATACAAAGCCAACAGTTGATGGACAGAATGCAGAACAATGTCATACATTCACCCCAGTACAGAGATCTTGGCCTAAATCCATCGTTTTTTTGCTCACCATGCCATTCCAGTTTGAACCCAGCCATATGCAAATGAGTCTTGACCCTGTGCCTCATGGGAACAGTCCAGCCTGAACTGCCAAGAAAGGTCCTCCCTGGCCTGGAAACAAGCATCCTAGGACAGGTTTCGGGGTTTTACCCCTCTTCAGCCAGGTTAGCTTGATTCCAGTGGCATGGAGAGCACAGGAACCACGTCTGGGCATATCCGCCCCACTCGGGCTGACAAATGCAAAACCAACAGTTGATGGACAGAATGCAGAACAATGTCATACATTTACCCCAGTACAGAGATCTGGGTCTAAATCCATCGTTTTTTTGCTCACCATGCCATTCCAGTTTGAACCCAGCCATATGCAAATCAGTCTTGACCCTGTGCCTCATGGGAACAGTCCAGCCCGAACTGCCAAGAAAGGTCCTCCCTGGCCTGGAAACAAGCTTCCTAGGACCGGTTTCGGGGTTTCACCCCTCTTCAGCCAGGATAGCTTGATTCCAGTGGCATGGAGAGCACGGGACCCACGTCTGGGCATACCCATCCCACTCGGGGTGACAAATGCAAAACCAACAGTTGATGGACAGAATGCAGAACAATGTCGTACATTCACCCCAGTACAGAGATCTGGGCCTAAATCCATCGTTTTTTTGCTCACCATGCATTCCAGTTTGAACCCAGCCATATGCAAATGAGTCTTGACCATGTGCCTCGTGGGAACAGTCCAGCCTGAACTGCCAAGCCAGGTCCTCCCTGGACTGGAAACAAGCATCCTAGGACCGGTTTTGGGGTTTCACCCCTCTTCAGCCAGGGTAGCTTGATTCCAGTGGCATGGAGAGCACGGGACCCGCTTCTGGGCATACCCGTCCCACTCGGGGTGACAAATGCAAAACCAACAGTCGATGGACAGAATGCAGAACAATGTCATACATTCACCCCAGTACAGAGATCTGGGCCTAAATCCATCGTTTTTTTGCTCACCATGCCATTCCAGTTTGGACCCAGCCATGTGCAAATCAGTCTTGACCCTGTGCCATGGGAACAGTCCAGCCCAAACTGCCAAGAAAGGTCCTCCCTAGCCTGGAAACAAGCATCCTAGGACCGGTTTTGGGGTTTCACCCCTCTTCAGCCAGGATAGCTTGATTCCAGTGGCATGGAGAGCACGGGACCCACGTCTGGGCATACCCGTCCCACTCGGGGTGACAAATGCAAAACCAACAGTTGATGGACAGAATGCAGAACAATGTCATACATTCACTCCAGTACAGAGATCTGGGCCTAAAACCATTGTTTTCTTGCTCACCATGCCATTCCAGTTTGAACCCAGCTATATGCAAATGAGTCTTGACCCTGTGCCTCATAGGAACAGTCCAGCCTGAACTGCCAAGCCAGGTCCTCCCTGGACTGGAAACAAGCATCCTAGGACCGGTTTCGGGGTTTCACCCCTCTTCAGCCAGGGTAGCTTGATTCCAGTGACATGGAGAGCACGGGACCCGCGTCTGGGCATACCCGTCCCACTCGGGGTGACAAATGCAAAACCAACAGTTGATGGACAGAATGCAGAGCAATGTCATACATTCACCCCAGTACAGAGATCTGGGCCTAAATCCATCATTTTTTTGCTCACCATGCCATTCCAGTTTGAACCCAGCCATATGTAAATCAGTCTTGACCCTGTGCCTCATGGGAACAGTCCAGCCCGAACTGTCAAGAAAGGTCCTCCCTGGACTGAAAACAAGCATCCTACGACCAGTTTCGGGGATTCACCTCTCTTCGGCCAGGATAGCTTGATTCCAGTGGCATGGAGAGCACGGGACCCATGTCTGGGCATACCCTCCCACTCGGGGTGACAAATGCAAAGCCAACAGTTGATGGACAGAATGCAGAACAATGTCATACATTCACTCTAGTACAGAGATTTGGGCCTAAAACCATCGTTTTTTTGCTCACCATGCCATTCCAGTTTAAACCCAGCCATATGCAAATCAGTCTTGACCCTGTGCCTCATGGGAACAGTTCACTGCGAACTGCCAAGCCAGGTCCTCCCTGGACTGGAAACAAGCATACTAGGACTGGTTTTGGGGTTTCACCCCTCTTCAGCCAGGATAGCTTGATTCCAGTGGCATGGAGAGCACGGGACCCACGTCTGGGCATACCCGTTCCACGAAGGGGTGACAAATGCAAAACCAACAGTTGATGGACAGAATGTAGAACAATGTCATACATTCACCCCAGTACAGAGATCTGGGCCTAAATCCATCGTATTTTTGCTCACCGTGCCATTCCAGTTTGAACCCAGCCATATGCAAATGAGTCTTGACCCTGTGCCTCATAGGAACAGTCCAGCCTGAACTGCCAAGCCAGGTCCTCCCTGGACTGGAAACAAGCATCCTAGGACCGGTTTCGGGGTTTCACCCCTCTTCAGCCAGGGTAGCTTGATTCCAGTGACATGGAGAGCACGGGACCCGCGTCTGGGCATACCCGTCCCACTCGGGGTGACAAATGCAAAACCAACAGTTGATGGACAGAATGTAGAGCAATGTCATACATTCACCCCAGTACAGATATCTGGGACTAAATCCATCTTTTTTTTGCTCACCATGCCATTCCAGTTTGAACCCAGCCATATGCAAATCAGTCTTGACCCTGTGCCTCATGGGAACAGTCCAGCCCGAACTGTCAAGAAAGGTCCTCCCTGGACTGAAAACAAGCATCCTACGACCGGTTTCGGGGATTCACCTCTCTTTGGCCAGGATAGCTTCATTCCAGTGGCATGGAGAGCACGGGACCCATGTCTGGGCATACCCTCCCACTCGGGGTGACAAATGCAAAGCCAACAGTTGATGGACAGAATGCAGAACAATGTCATAGATTCACTCTAGTACAGAGATATGGGCCTAAAACCATCGTTTGTTTGCTCACCATGCCATTCCAGTTTAAACCCAGCCATATGCAAATCAGTCTTGACCCTGTGCCTCATGGGAACAGATCACCCCGAACTGCCAAGTCAGGTTCTCCCTGGACTGGAAACAAGCATACTAGGACTGGTTTTGGGGTTTCACCCCTCTTCAGCCAGGATAGCTTGATTCCAGTGGGATGGAGAGCACGGGATCCACGTCTGGGCATACCCGTCCCACTCGGGGTGACAAATACAAAGCCAACAGTTGATGGACAGAATGCAGAACAATGTCATACATTCACCCCATTACAGAGATCTTGGCCTAAATCCATCATTTTTTTGCTCACCATGCCATTCCAGTTTGAACCCAGCCATATGCAAATGAGTCTTGACCCTGTGCCTCATGGGAACAGTCCAGCCTGAACTGCCAAGAAAGGTCCTCCCTGGCCTGGAAACAAGCATCCTAGGACCGGTTTCGGGGTTTTACCCCTCTTCAGCCAGGGTAGCTTGATTCCAGTGACATGGAGAGCACGGGACCCGCGTCTGGGCATACCCGTCCCACTCGGGGTGACAAATGCAAAACCAACAGTTGATGGACAGAATGCAGAGCAATGTCATACATTCACCCCAGTACAGATATCTGGGACTAAATCCATCGTTTTTTTGCTCACCATGCCATTCCAGTTTGAATCCAGCCATATGCAAATCAGTCTTGACCCTGTGCCTCATGGGAACAGTCCAGCCCGAACTGTCAAGAAAGGTCCTCCCTGGACTGAAAACAAGCATCCTACGACCGGTTTCGGGGATTCACCTCTCTTCGGCCAGGATAGCTTGATTCCAGTGGCATGGAGAGCACGGGACCCATGTCTGGGCATTCCCTCCCACTTGGGGTGACAAATGCAAAGCCAACAGTTGATGGACAGAATGCAGAACAATGTCATAGATTCACTCTAGTACAGAGATTTGGGCCTAAAACCATTGTTTGTTTGCTCACCATGCCATTCCAGTTTAAACCCAGCCATATGCAAATCAGTCTTGACCCTGTGCCTCATGGGAACAGATCACCCCGAACTGCCAAGTCAGGTTCTCCCTGGACTGGAAACAAGCATACTAGGACTGGTTTTGGGGTTTCACCCCTCTTCAGCCAGGATAGCTTGATTCCAGTGGGATGGAGAGCACGGGATCCACGTCTGGGCATACCCGTCCCACTCGGGGTGACAAATACAAAGCCAACAGTTGATGGACAGAATGCAGAACAATGTCATACATTCACCCCAGTACAGAGATCTTGGCCTAAATCCATCGTTTTTTTGCTCACCATGCCATTCCAGTTTGAACCCAGCCATATGCAAATGAGTCTTGACCCTGTGCCTCATGGGAACAGTCCAGCCTGAACTGCCAAGAAAGGTCCTCCCTGGCCTGGAAACAAGCATCCTAGGACAGGTTTCGGGGTTTTACCCCTCTTCAGCCAGGTTAGCTTGATTCCAGTGGCATGGAGAGCACAGGAACCACGTCTGGGCATATCCGCCCCACTCGGGCTGACAAATGCAAAACCAACAGTTGATGGACAGAATGCAGAACAATGTCATACATTTACCCCAGTACAGAGATCTGGGTCTAAATCCATCGTTTTTTTGCTCACCATGCCATTCCAGTTTGAACCCAGCCATATGCAAATCAGTCTTGACCCTGTGCCTCATGGGAACAGTCCAGCCCGAACTGCCAAGAAAGGTCCTCCCTGGCCTGGAAACAAGCTTCCTAGGACCGGTTTCGGGGTTTCACCCCTCTTCAGCCAGGATAGCTTGATTCCAGTGGCATGGAGAGCACGGGACCCACGTCTGGGCATACCCATCCCACTCGGGGTGACAAATGCAAAACCAACAGTTGATGGACAGAATGCAGAACAATGTCATACATTCACCCCAGTACAGAGATCTGGGTCTAAATCCATCGTTTTTTTGCTCACCATGTCATTCCAGTTTGAACTCAGCCATATGCAAATCATTCTTGACCCTGTGCCTCATGGGAACAGTCCAGCCTGAACTGCCAAGCCAGGTCCTCCCTGGACTGGAAACAAGCATCCTAGGACCGGTTTTGGGGTTTCACCCCTCTTCAGCCAGGATACCTTGATTCCAGTGGGACGGAGAGTACGGGATCCACGTCTGGGCATACCGGTCCCACTCGGGGTGACAAATGCAAAACCAACAGTTGATGGACAGAATGCAGAACAATGTCATACATTCACCCCAGTACAGAGATCTGGGTCTAAATCCATCGTTTTTTTGCTCACCATGTCATTCCAGTTTGAACTCAGCCATATGCAAATCATTCTTGACCCTGTGCCTCATGGGAACAGTCCAGCCTGAACTGCCAAGCCAGGTCCTCCCTGGACTGGAAACAAGCATCCTAGGACCGGTTTTGGGGTTTCACCCCTCTTCAGCCAGGATACCTTGATTCCAGTGGGACGGAGAGTACGGGATCCACGTCTGGGCATACCGGTCCCACTCGGGGTGACAAATGCAAAACCAACAGTTGATGGACAGAATGCAGAACAATGTCATACATTCACCCCAGTACAGAGATCTGGGTCTAAATCCATCGTTTTTTTGCTCACCATGTCATTCCAGTTTGAACTCAGCCATATGCAAATCATTCTTGACCCTGTGCCTCATGGGAACAGTCCAGCCTGAACTGCCAAGCCCGGTCCTCCCTGGACTGGATACAAGCATCCTAGGACTGGTTTAGGGGTTTCACCCCTCTTCAGCCAGGATAGCTTGATTCCAGTGGCATGGAGAGCACGGGACCCACGTCTGGGCATACCCGTTACACTCGTGGTGACAAATGCAAAACCAACAGTTGATGGACAGAATGCAGAACAATGTTATCCATTCACCCCAGTACAGAGATCTGGGCCTAAATCCATTGTTTTTTTGATCACCATGCCATTCCAGTTTGAACCCAGCCATATGCAAATCAGTTTTGACCCTGTGCCTCATGGGAACAGTCTAGCCTGAACTGCCAAGCCAGGTCCTCCCTGGACTGCAAACAAGCATCCTAGGACTGGTTTCGGGGTTTCACCCCTCTTCAGCCAGGATAGCTTGATTCCAGTGGCATGGAGAGCACGGTACCCACGTCTGGGCATACCCGTTCCACTCGGGGTGACAAATGCAAAACCAACAGTTGATGGACAGAATGTAGAACAATGTCATACATTCACCCCAGTACAGAGATCTGGGCCTAAATCCATTGTTTTTTTGCTCACCATGCCATTCCAGTTTGAACCCAGCCACATGCAAATCAGTCTTGACCCTGTGCCTCATGGGAACAGTCCAGCCTGAACTGCCAAGCCAGGTCCTCCCTGGACTGGAAACAAGCATCCTAGGACCGGTTTCGGGGTTTCACCCCTCTTTAGCCAGGGTAGCTTGATTCCAGAGGCATGGAGAGCACGGGACCCACGTCTGGGCATACTCGTCCCACTCGGGGCGACAAATGCAAAACCAACAGTGGTTGGACAGAATGCAGAACGATGTAATACATTCACCCCAGTACAGAGATCTGGGCCTAAATCCATCATTTTTTTGCTCACCATGCCATTCCAGTTTGAACTCAGCCATATGCAAATCAGTCTTGACCCTGTGCCTCATGGGAATAGTCCAGCCCGAACTGCCAAGCCAGGTCCTCCCTGGACTGGAAACAAGCATCCTAGGACCGGTTTCGGGGTTTCACCCCTCTTCAGCCTGGATAGCTTGATTCCAGAGGCATGGAGAGCACGGGACCCACGTCTGGGCATACCCATCCCACTCGGGGTGACAAATGCAAAATCAACAGTTGATGGACAGAAAGCAGAACAATGTCATACATTCACCCCAGTACAGAGATCTGTGCCTAAATCCATCGTTTTTTTGCTCACCATGCCATTCCAGTTTGAACCCAGCCATATGCAAATCATTCTTCAGCCTGTGCCTCATGGGAACAGTCCAGCCCGAACTGCCAAGCCAGTTCTTCCCTGGACTGGAAACAGGCATCCTAGGACTGGTTTCGGGGTTTCACCCCTTTTCAGCCAGGACAGCTTGATTCCAGTGGCATGGAGAGCACGGGACCCACGTCTGGGGGCACCCGTCCACTAGGGGTGACAAATACAAAACCAACAGTTGATGGACAGAATGCAGAACAATGCCAAACATTCTCCCCAGTACAGAGACCTGGGCCTAAATCCATCGATTTCTTTGCTCACCATGCCATTCAAGTTTGAACCCAGCCAAATGCAAATCATTTTTGACCCTGTGCCTTATGGGAACAGTCCAGCCCAAACTGCCAAGCCCGGTCCTCCCTGGACTGGATACAAGCATCCAAGGACTGGTTTAGGGGTTTCACCCCTCTTCAGCCAGGATAGCTTGATTCCAGTGGCATGGAGAGCACGGGACCCACGTCTGGGCATACCCGTTCCACTCGTGGTGACAAATGCAAAACCAACAGTTGATGGACAGAATGCAGAACAATGTCATGCATTCACCCCAGTACAGAGATCTGGGCCTAAATCCATCGTTTTTTTGTTCACCATGCAATTCCAGTTTGAACCCAGCCATATGCAAATTAGTCATGACCCTGTGCCTCATGGGAACAGTCCAGCCCGAACTGCCAAGCCAGGCCCTCCCTGGACTGGAAACAAGCATCCTAGGACCGGTTTCGGGGTTTCACCCCTCTTCAGTCTGGATAGCTTGATTCCAGAGGCATGGAGAGCACAGGACCCACGTCTGGGCATACCCATCCCACTCGGGGTGACAAATGCAAAACCATCCGTTGATGGACAGAATGCAGAACAATGTCATACATTCACCCCAGTACAGCGATCTGGGCCTAAATCCATTGTTTTTTTGATCACCATGCCATTCCAGTTTGAACCCAGCCATATGCAAATCAGTTTTGACGCTGTGCCTCATGGGAACAGTCTAGCCTGAACTGCCAAGCCAGGTCCTCCCTGGACTGGATACAAGCATCCAAGGACTGATTTCGGGGTTTCACCCCTCTTCAGCCAGGATAGCTTGATTCCAGTGGCATGGAGAGCACGGTACCCACGTCTGGGCATACCCGTTCCACTCGGGGTGACAAATGCAAAACCAACAGTTGATGGACAGAATGTAGAACAATGTCATACATTCACCCCAGTACAGAGATCTGGGCCTAAATTCATTGTTTTTTTGCTCACCATGCCATTCCAGTTTGAACACAGCCACATGCAAATCAGTCTTGACCCTGAGACTCATGGGAACAGTCCAGCCTGAACGGCCAACCCAGGTCTTCCCTGGACTGCAAACAAGCATCCGAGGACCGGTTTCGGGGTTTCACCCCTCTTCAGCCAGGATAGCTTTATTCCAGTGGGATGGAGAGCACGGGATCCATGTCTGGGCATACCCGTCCCACTCGGGGTGACAAATACAAAGCCAACAGTTGATGGACAGAATGCACAACAATGTCATACATTCACCCCAGTACAGAGATCTGGGCCTAAATCCATCGTTTTTTTGCTCACCATGCCATTCCAGTTTGAACCCAGCCATATGCAAATGAGTCTTGACCATGTGCCTCATGGGAACAGTCCAGTCCGAACTGCCTAGCTAGGTCCTCCGTGGACTGGAAACAAGCATCCTAGGACCGGTTTCGGGGTTTCACCCCTCTTCAGCCAGGATAGCTTGGTTCCAGTGGCATGGAGAGCATGAGACCTACGTCTCAGCATACCCATCCCACTCGGGGTGACAAATGCAAAACCAACAGTTGATGGACAGAATGCAGAACATTATCATACATTCTCCCCAGTACAGAGACCTGGGCCTTAATCCATCGATTTTTTTGCTCACCATGCCATTCAAGTTTGAACCCAGCCAAATGCAAATCATTTTTGACCCTGTGCCTCATGGGAACAGTCCAGCCCAAACTGCCAAGCCCGGTCCTCCCTGGACTGGATACAAGCATCCAAGGACTGGTTTAGGGGTTTCACCCCTCTTCAGCCAGGATAGCTTGATTCCAGTGGCATGGAGAGCACGGGACCCACGTCTGGGCATACCCGTTCCACTTGTGGTGACAAATGCAAAACCAACAGTTGATGGACAGAATGCAGAACAATGTAATGCATTCACCCCAGTACAGAGATCTGGGCCTAAATCCATCGTTTTTTTGCTCACCATGCTATTCCAGTTTGATCCCAGCCATATGCAAATTAGTCTTGACCCTGTGCCTCATGGGAACAGTCCAGCCCGAACTGCCAAGCCAGGTCCTCCCTGGACTGGAAACAAGCATCCTAGGACCGGTTTCGGGGTTTCACCCCTCTTCAGTCTGGATAGCTTGATTCCAGAAGCATGGAGAGCACAGGACCCACGTCTGGGCAAACCCATCCCACTCGGGGTGACAAATGCAAAACCAACAGATGATGGACAGAATGCAGAACAATGTCATACATTCACTCCAGGACAGAGATCTGGGCCTAAAACCATCGTTTTCTTGCTCACCATTCCATTCCAGTTTGAACCCAGCCATATGCAAATGAGTCTTGACCCTGTGCCTCATAGGCACAGTCCAGCCTGAACTGCCAAGCCAGGTCCTCCCTGGACTGGAAACAAGCATCCTAGGACCGGTTTCGGGGTTTTACCCCTCTTCAGCCAGGGTAGCTTGATTCCAGTGACATGGAGAGCACGGGACCCGCGTCTGGGCATATCCGTCCCACTCGGGGTGACAAATGCAAAACCAACAGTTGATGGACAGAATGCAGAGCAATGTCATACATTCACCCCAGTACAGAGATCTGGGCCTAAATCCATCATTTTTTTGCTCACCATGCCATTCCAGTTTGAACCCAGCCATATGCAAATCAGTCTTGACCCTGTGCCTCATGGGAACAGTCCAGCCCGAACTGTCAAGAAAGGTCCTCCCTGGACTGAAAACAAGCATCCTACGACCGGTTTCGGGGATTCACCTCTCTTCGGCCAGGATAGCTTGATTCCAGTGGCATGGAGAGCACGGGACCCATGTCTGGGCATACCCTCCCACTCGGGGTGACAAATGCAAAGCCAACAGTTGATGGACAGAATGCAGAACAATGTCATACATTCACTCTAGTACAGAGATTTGGGCCTAAAACCATCGTTTTTTTGCTCACCATGCCATTCCAGTTTAAACCCAGCCATATGCAAATCAGTTTTGACCCTGTGCCTCATGGGAACAGTTCACTGCGAACTGCCAAGCCAGGTCCTCCCTGGACTGGAAACAAGCATACTAGGACTGGTTTTGGGGTTTCACCCCTCTTCAGCCAGGATAGCTTGATTCCAGTGGCATGGAGAGCACGGGACCCACGTCTGGGCATACCCGTTCCACGAAGGGGTGACAAATGCAAAACCAACAGTTGATGGACAGAATGTAGAACAATGTCATACATTCACCCTAGTACAGATATCTGGGACTAAATCCATCGTTTTTTTGCTCACCATGCCATTCCAGTTTGAACCCAGCCATATGCAAATAAGTCTTGACCCTGTGCCTCATGGGAACAGTCCAGCCCGAACTGTCAAGAAAGGTCCTCCCTGGACTGAAAACAAGCATCCTACGACCGGTTTCGGGGATTCACCTCTCTTCGGCCAGGAGAGCTTGATTCCAGTGGCATGGAGAGCACGGGACCCATGTCTGGGCATACCCTCTCACTCGGGGTGACAAATGCAAAGCCAACAGTTGATGGACAGAATGCAGAACAATGTCATACATTCACTCTAGTACAGAGATTTGGGCCTAAAACCATCGTTTTTTTGCTCACCATGCCATTCCAGTTTAAACCCAGCCATATGCAAATCAGTCTTGACCCTGTGCCTCATGGGAACAGATCACCCCGAACTGCCAAGTCAGGTCCTCCCTGGACTGGAAACAAGCATACTAGGACTGGTTTTGGGGTTTCACCCCTCTTCAGCCAGGATAGCTTGATTCCAGTGGGATGGAGAGCACGGGATCCACGTCTGGGCATACCCGTCCCACTCGGGGTGACAAATACAAAGCCAACAGTTGATGGACAGAATGCAGAACAATGTCATACATTCACCCCAGTACAGAGATCTTGGCCTAAATCCATCGTTTTTTTGCTCACCATGCCATTCCAGTTTGAACCCAGCCATATGCAAATGAGTCTTGACCCTGTGCCTCATGGGAACAGTCCAGCTTGAACTGCCAAGAAAGGTCCTCCCTGGCCTGGAAACAAGCATCCTAGGACCAGTTTTGGGGTTTTACCCCTCTTCAGCCAGGTTAGCTTGATTCCAGTGGCATGGAGAGCACAGGAACCACGTCTGGGCATATCCGCCCCACTCGGGCTGACAAATGCAAAACCAACAGTTGATGGACAGAATGCAGAGCAATGTCATACATTTACCCCAGTACAGAGATCTGGGTCTAAATCCATCATTTTTTTGCTCACCATGCCATTCCAGTTTGAACCCAGCCATATGCAAATCAGTCTTGACCCTGTGCCTCATGGGAACAGTCTAGCCCGAACTGCCAAGAAAGGTCCTCCCTGGCCTGGAAACAAGCATCCTAGGACCGGTTTCGGGGTTTCACCCCTCTTCAGCCAGGATAGCTTGATTCCAGTGGCATGGAGAGCACGGGACCCACGTCTGGGCATACCCATCCCACTTGGGGTGACAAATGCAAAACCAACAGTTGATGGACAGAATGCAGAACAATGTCATACATTCACCCCAGTACAGAGATCTGGGTCTAAATCCATCGTTTTTTTGCTCACCATGTCATTCCAGTTTGAACTCAGCCATATGCAAATCAGTCTTGACCCTGTGCCTCATGGGAACAGTCCAGCCTGAACTGCCAAGCCAGGTCCTCCCTGGACTGGAAACAAGCATCCTAGGACCGGTTTTGGGGTTTCACCCCTCTTCAGCCAGGATACCTTGATTCCAGTGGGACGGAGAGTACGGGATCCACGTCTGGGCATACCCGTCCCACTCGGGGTGACAAATGCAAAACCAACAGTTGATGGACAGAATGCAGAACAATGTCATACATTCTCCCCAGTACAGAGACCTGGGCCTAAATCCATTGATTTTTTTTGCTCACCATGCCATTCAAGTTTGAACCCAGCCAAATGCAAATAATTTTTGACCCTGTGCCTCATGGTAACAGTCCAGCCCAAACTGCCAAGCCCGGTCCTCCCTGGACTGGATACAAGCATCCTGGGACTGGTTTAGGGGTTTCACCCCTCTTCAGCCAGGATAGCTTGATTCCAGTGGCATGGAGAGCACGGGACCCACGTCTGGGCATACCCGTTCCACTCGTGGTGACAAATGCAAAACCAACAGTTGATGGACAGAATGCAGAACAATGTTATCCATTCACCCCAGTACAGAGATATGGGCCTAAATCCATTTTTTTTTGATCACCATGCCATTCCAGTTTGAACCCAGCCATATGCAAATCAGTTTTGACCCTGTGCCTCATGGGAACAGTCTCGCCTGAACTGCCAAGCCAGGTCCTCCCTGGACTGCAAACAAGCATCCTAGGACTGGTTTCGGGGTTTCACCCCTCTTCAGCCAGGATAGCTTGATTCCAGTGGCATGGAGAGCACGGTACCCACGTCTGGGCTTACCCGTTCCACTCGGGGTGACAAATGCAAAACCAACAGTTGATGGACAGAATGTAGAACAATGTCATACATTCACCCCAGTACAGAGATCTGGGCCTAAATCCATCGTTTTTTTGCTCACCATGCCATTCCAGTTTGAACCCAGCCACATGCAAATCAGTCTTGACCCTGTGCCTCATGGGAACAGTCCAGCCTGAACTGCCAAGCCAGGTCCTCCCTGGACTGGAAACAAGCATCCTAGGACCGGTTTCGGGGTTTCACCCTTCTTTAGCCAGGGTAGCTTGATTCCAGAGGCATGGAGAGCACGGGACCTGCTTCTGGGCATACCCGTCCCACTCGGGGTGACAAATGCAAAACCAACAGTCGATGGACAGAATGCAGAACAATGTCATACATTCTCCCCAGTACAGAGATCTGGGCCTAAATCCATCGTTTTTTTGCTCACCATGCCATTCCAGTTTGAACCCACCCATATGCAAATCATTCTTCACCCTGTGCCTCATGGGAACAGTCCAGCCCGAACTGCCAAGCCAGTTTTTCCCTGGACTGGAAACAGGCATCCTAGGACTGGTTTCGGGGTTTCACCCCTTTTCAGCCAGGACAGCTTGATTCCAGTGGCATGGAGAGCACGGGACCCACGTCTGGGGGCACCCGTCACACTAGGGGTGACAAATACAAAACCAACAGTTGATGGACAGAATGCAGAACAATGTCATACATTCACCCCAGTACAGAGATCTGGGCCTAAATCCATCGTTTTTTTGCTCACCATGCCATTCCAGTTTGAACCCAGCCATATGCAAATCAGTCTTGACCCTGTGCTTCATTGGAACAGTCCAACCCGAACTGCCTAGCTAGGTCCTCCCTGGACTGGAAACAAGCATCCTAGGACCGGTTTCGGGGTTTCACCCCTCTTCAGCCAGGATAGCTTGGTTCCAGTGGCATGGAGAGCATGAGACCTACGTCTCAGCATACCCATCCCACTCGGGGTGACAAATGCAAAACCAACAGTTGATGGACAGAATGCAGAACATTGTCATACATTCTCCCCAGTACAGAGACCTGGGCCTAAATCCATCGATTTTTTTGCTCACCATGCCATTCGAGTTTGAACCCAGCCAAATGCAAATCATTTTTGACCCTGTGCCTCATGGGAACAGTCCAGCCCAAACTGCCAAGCCCGGTCCTCCCTGGACTGGATACAAGCATCCAAGGACTGGTTTAGGGGTTTCACCCCTCTTCAGCCAGGATAGCTTGATTCCAGTGGCATGGAGAGCACGGGACCCACGTCTGGGCATACCCGTTCCACTCGTGGTGACAAATGCAAAACCAACAGTTGATGGACAGAATGCAGAACAATGTCATGCATTCACCCCAGTACAGAGATCTGGGCCTAAATCCATCGTTTTTTTGCTCACCATGCCATTCCAGTTTGAACCCAGCCATATGCAAATTAGTCTTGACCCTGTGCCTCATGGGAACAGTCCAGCCCGAACTGCCAAGCCAGGTCCTCCCTGGACTGGAAACAAGCATCCTAGGACCAGTTTCGGGGTTTCACCCCTATTCAGTCTGGATAGCTTGATTCCAGAGGCATGGAGAGCACAGGACCCACGTCTGGGCATACCCATCCCACTCGGGGTGACAAATGCAAAACCATCCGTTGATGGACAGAATGCAGAACAATGTCATATATTCAACCCTGTACAGAGATCTGGGCCTAAATCCATTGTTTTTTTGATCACCATGCCATTCCAGTTTTAACCCAGCCATATGCAAATCAGTATTGACGCTGTGCCTCATGGGAACAGTCTAGCCTGAACTGCCAAGCCAGGTCCTCCCTGGACTGGATACAAGCATCCTAGGACTGATTTCGGGGTTTCACCCCTCTTCAGCCAGGATAGCTTGATTCCAGTGGCATGGAGAGCACGGTACCCACGTCTGGGCATACCCGTTCCACTCGGGGTGATAAATGCAAAACCAACAGTTGATGGACAGAATGTAGAACAATGTCATACATTCACCCCAGTACAGAGATCTGGGCCTATATTCATTGTTTTTTTGCTCACCATGCCATTCCAGTTTGAACCCAGCCACATGCAAATCAGTCTTGACCCTGAGACTCATGGGAACAGTCCAGCCTGAACGGCCAACCCAGGTCTTCCCTGGACTGCAAACAAGCATCCTAGGACCGGTTTCGGGGTTTCACCCCTCTTCAGCCAGGATAGCTTGATTCCAGTGGGATGGAGAGCACGGGATCCACGTCTGGGCATACCCGTCCCACTCGGGGTGACAAATACAAAGCCAACAGTTGATGGACAGAATGCAGAACAATGTCATACATTCACCCCAGTACAGAGATCTGGGCCTAAATCCATCGTTTTTTTGCTCACCATGCCATTCCAGCTAGAACCCAGCCATATGCAAATGAGTCTTGACCATGTGCCTCATGGGAACAGTCCAGCCTGAACTGCCAAGCCAGGTCCTCCCTGGACTGGAAACAAGCATCCTAGGACCGGTTTTGGGGTTTCACCCCTCTTCAGCCAGGGTAGCTTTATTCCAGTGGCATGGAGAGCACGGGACCCGCTTCTGGGCATACCCGTCCCACTCGGGGTGACAAATGCAAAACCAACAGTCGATGGACAGAATGCAGAACAATGTCATACATTCACCCCAGTACAGAGATCTGGGCCTAAATCCATCGTTTTTTTGCTCACCATGCCATTCCAGTTTGAACCCAGCCATATGCAAATCAGTCTTGACCCTGTGCCTCATGGGAACAGTCCAGCCCGAACTGCAAAGAAAGGTCCTCCCTGGCCTGGAAACAAGCATCCTAGGACCGGTTTTGGGGTTTCACCCCTCTTCAGCCAGGATTGCTTGATTCCAGTGGCATGGAGAGCACGGGACCCACGTCTGGGCATACCCGTACCACTCGGGATGACAAATGCAAAACCAACAGTTGATGGACAGAATGCAGAACAATGTCATACATTCACTCCAGTACAGGGATCTGGGCCTAAATACATCATTTTTTTGCTCACCATGCCATTCCAGTTTGAACCCAGCCATATGCAAATCAGTCTTGACCCTGTGCCTCATGGGAACAGTCCAGCCCGAACTGTCAAGAAAGGTCCTCCCTGGACTGAAAACAAGCATCCTACGACCGGTTTCGGGGATTCACCTCTCTTCGGCCAGGATAGCTTGATTTCAGTGGCATGGAGAGCACGGGACCCATGTCTGGGCAAACCCTCCCACTCGGGGTGACAAATGCAAAGCCAACAGTTGATGGACAGAATGCAGAACAATGTCATACATTCACTCTAGTACAGATATTTGGGCCTAAAACCATCGTTTTTTTGCTCACCATGCCATTCCAGTTTAAACCCAGCCATATGCAAATCAGTCTTGACCCTGTGCCTAATGGGAACAGTTCACTGCGAACTGCCAAGCCAGGTCCTCCCTGGACTGGAAACAAGCATACTAGGACTGGTTTTGGGGTTTCACCCCTCTTCAGCCAGGATAGCTTGATTCCAGTGGCATGGAGAGCACGGGACCCACGTCTGGGCATACCCGTTCCACGAAGGGGTGACAAATGCAAAACCAACAGTTGATGGACAGAATGTAGAACAATGTCATACATTCACCCTAGTACAGATCTGGGACTAAATCCATCGTTTTTTTGCTCACCATGCCATTCCAGTTTGAACCCAGCCATATGCAAATAAGTCTTGACCCTGTGCCTCATGGGAACAGATCACCCCGAACTGCCAAGTCAGGTCCTCCCTGGACTGGAAACAAGCATACTAGGACTGGTTTTGGGGTTTCACCCCTCTTCAGCCAGGATAGCTTGATTCCAGTGGGATGGAGAGCACGGGATCCACGTCTGGGCATACCTGTCCCACTCGGGTTGACAAATACAAAGCCAACAGTTGATGGACAGAATGCAGAACAATGTCATACATTCACCCCAGTACAGAGATCTTGGCCTAAATCCATCGTTTTTTTGCTCACCATGCCATTCCAGTTTGAACCCAGCCATATGCAAATGAGTCTTGACCCTGTGCCTCATGGGAACAGTCCAGCCTGAACTGCCAAGAAAGGTCCTCCCTGGCCTGGAAACAAGCATCCTAGGACCGGTTTCGGGGTTTTACCCCTCTTCAGCCAGGTTAGCTTGATTCCAGTGGCATGGAGAGCACAGGAACCACGTCTGGGCATATCCGCCCCACTCGGGCTGACAAATGCAAAACCAACAGTTGATGGACAGAATGCAGAACAATGTCATACATTTACCCCAGTACAGAGATCTGGGTCTAAATCCATCGTTTTTTTGCTCACCATGCCATTCCAGTTTGAACCCAGCCATATGCAAATCAGTCTTGACCCTGTGCCTCATGGGAACAGTCCAGCCCGAACTGCCAAGAAAGGTCCTCCCTGGCCTGGAAACAAGCATTCTAGGACCGGTTTCGGGGTTTCACCCCTCTTCAGCCAGGATAGCTTGATTCCAGTGGCATGGAGAGCACGGGACCCACGTCTGGGCATACCCATCCCACTCGGGGTGACAAATGCAAAACCAACAGTTGATGGACAGAATGCAGAACAATGTCATACATTCACCCCAGTACAGAGATCTGAGTCTAAATCCATCGTTTTTTTGCTCACCATGTCATTCCAGTTTGAACTCAGCCATATGCAAATCAGTCTTGACCCTGTGCCTCATGGGAACAGTCCAGCCTGAACTGCCAAGCCAGGTCCTCCCTGGACTGGAAACAAGCATCCTAGGACCGGTTTTGGGGTTTCACCCCTCTTCAGCCAGGATACCTTGATTCCAGTGGGACGGAGAGTACGGGATGCACGTCTGGGCATACCCGTCCCACTCGGGGTGACAAATGCAAAACCAACAGTTGATGGACAGAATGCAGAACAATGTCATACATTCTCCCCAGTACAGAGACCTGGGCCTAAATCCATTGATTTTTTTTGCTTGAGGAAATATGAATTTTATGATCAGTTATGTCCCCTATCTTAGACCCCAACGGCTCCATGTACATGCTACAAGTACATGTATGTTCCCTCCAGTTCTAGTTATGAAGACGCAAATACATGTGCGTCCACCGTCAACATGTCCTCTTTCAGATCCGCCATGAATGAGTCGGATATTCCGTTCCTAAGTATGAAAGGCCACCGACTTTATGTGGTTCACTTTCCACGTTTTACAATTCAGGCGAGTAGGCCCTGAATTCTGCCATCGAGCCTTTTCCTGCTTTCTGCCTCTGAAAGCTCCTGTCCGAGCCCGCATCTGTATCCATGAACTTTGTCCTACTCCCTGCGCGGCTAACAATGCCTGATCCGGCCCGTTGCCTGCCAAAAAACTGTATTTCACCTTCAAGATTATCTGCTCCGCTCCTCATCCGATGCATTCCTGTCTAGTAGTTTAGGTAAACATTCTTCCAGCTACCGAGCAAAGGGCCAGGCCTCACTGTCCTCACGCAAGTAATTCATAGCCCCGTTACTATGGAGGATTCCTGCCCCCTCGCATCTCATGTAGACACTTAGACGCTTGTACACGCACTAACAGTCAGTATAGAATAGATTCCGTCCGAGAGACCTTTCCTTTTGGATAATACAGTTCTTTAAACATAAGATATTAGATATGATTTGGGATTAGGTTGACATGACCCCCAGACTTCTGTCTCCACATGTAGAGCTAAATGTCAAGTCCCCTTCACCCTCTAGTTGCACGTCAATCACATGTCATGCGGCTGCGCACGCATCTCTGCCAAGTATTTCTGCTGACATTGCAGGATTCTTTTATGGATCCACCCACCTGTGACATCATGTTTAATGACGTTTTTAGTTTACGCCTATGTTTACGCCTATTTTCATTACGTATGTGTAGTATTATCTGTATTATCAGCTGTTACGCCTCCTGCATCTGTCTTAATGTAATGCTTTTCATATAAATATCTTTACTTGTCAATAATGTATTGCTTTTCCCTTCCTGAACCCTCGTGGTGATGGAATTTGATGCCTATGGTTCGAACCATAATTCCTTTGTAGAGGAATAAAGCCTTTCAGAACCTCTAATACCACGGATTCTGCCTCTTATTTATACTGAGTTATTCTTACTAGACTTTACCGCATAAAAAATAGTACCGGTAATAAAATATTTACCACAGAAATTGGCGCCCGAACAGGGACACTTTCTCATCTCACGCGCCGGAGGTGCGTTGCAGGCCCGGTCTCCTGCCACAGCTGGACGGACAAAAACGCGTACCCGCAGGATTTCCTGTATCTCCCTCCGGCCAAGCGGGGGTGACTGAGGCTGCGATCAACACCCAGACGAGGCGGTGAGAAGTGCGAAGTATCCCGACCAGAGCCTAGCTGAGAGAGCAAGATCCGAGGTATACAGAGGCCCACCAGGTTCCGAAGCTCCGAGTCGAGTCGAGTCCAGTCGAGTCCAGTCCGGTCCAGTTCAGTCCAGTTCCGAGGCCTTCCGTTCCGTGCTACCCGGTGAGTACCGTTGCCGGGGAGGCATTCAGACGTGCACATAGGTTGTGCCGGTCAAGACGGGTTTGGGTACACAAATCCGGTCTGCACTGTTTCAGCAGTGTATCTGTACTGTTTAGCAGTATATCTAGTATGTCTTGCATATAATTCAGTATTACCTAGTGTTAGTATTATGTCAGTAACAAGTTTCCTATTAGTTATCATCGTTCGTTAACTGTTAAATGTTAAATGTTTTAATACGTTCTACATATTGTGGTGTGAATGATTGTTCATTATTGTGTTTATTGTATTAAGTGTGTTCAAGATTAAGTAATAAAGTCAAAAAATGCCGCTCTTCTCAAAATTAAGACAGATCAAAACCAGAAAAGGGGTACTCGAAGAAGCTGTTCCCATTCCGCCTAGGGACACTCCAGGGTACTTTATGTATCATAAACATGGGTTAGATGCCGTATTATTTCTTGATTTATGGGTGGACTACACCAAAGATTTACCAGAAAGTCAGAGATGGCCCGCCGCTGGGACCTGGGATGCAGATTGCATCATGAGAGTAGAAGAAGTATTATGGAAAAATAAAGCCAGACAGTCACAGAAAGATGCCATTGAATTATGGCGTAAAGAATCATATAGACGTACAGAAAAAGCGCTCAGACAGGAAGAGAAAAGTAGGGAGAATTCAAATAAAGCCCGAGAAAATATATTAATTGAGGAAGGTACCCGAGTAAAAGCAGAACAAGTAGATAGACAACGAAACACTCTTATGAATGGTATGTATCCTCTTCTGGCCGAAGGGTTACCTCAGGCCACCCCGGAAATACCGAAAGACTTGACACCTCCATTACTCCCGATTAAAACACATCCCAAAACAGCAAAAGACGTTTTCCTTTCTTCCTACTTAGATGATGTAGCTCCTGAATATGCTAATGCTCCGCCACACGCACCGCCCACCGATGGTGCTCAACGCCAAGATCATCCGTCTGTATCCCCGCAACAACAAACTCCTACGCACATTCCCACAGGCCCATCTGTTTCTACCGCTTTTCCTACATCTACAGTTTCTATCTTACATCCAACAAATCCTTTCGTGCCTAGCACCTCAGACGGTGCGACAGGAGGTACGACAGAAATTTTTGCCACGCCACCCCGAGGAAATAAATTATCCCTTAGAGATTTAGCGTACGAACGTACACCCCAACTAGCAACTTCCGACATGTTTAAAGAGCATCTAGTGGATTGTAGATATGATCCTGTGCCCGGTAGACGGGACGGTATGCTGCTGTCATCACTACGTATACGACGAGCTTCAAGGTATTTAGCGACGCTACCAGGAATGGTGGCACATTTAGATAATATATACCACTTTGTCCAATCAGGGCGAGGCCCTGAAAGTATTGACGAAGCCATGGAATACCAGAAAGTGGATGTACAGAGACAACTGTTACGCTTCTTCATAAACTGTGTGATCAGAAACCAAGACAGGCCTGAGGTAGAGCAGAAGGAAATACAAGTACTTACCAAATGGGGTCAGAATATATCAGAAGGGAAACACGATAAACAGACATGTATAGTAGTTATGTGCCGAAAGATCCGCAAAGAAGTAGAACGAATACATAAAGAAAGATTAGAGACAGACCAACATGAATCAGAGGGAGAGGAGGACGAAGAATCAGAAATGCCCATTGGACACTTAGAGACAATGGCTTATGTAAGTAAAGGAAGATCTTTTAATAATACCAGATGCTTTAATGATCCGATACATCCGATACGTCCAGAATGTAACAGAAATTTTAAAGCCCCTATGTTAAATACAAGGTCTCCTGAACACCTATTCCAGGCTGCTGATAAACTACTCCGAGACCGAAGGGGGTACCATATGCTCGATTCCATGGATGAACAAGAATTGGCCAGGTCAGCAGTAGAATGGGCTGACAGTCCCGACAAATACAGTGAAGATGCACTAGCACACACGTTTCTGAACCTTACCCCATACGAACAGCGTTTAGCTGGTATATACATGATTCAACACCTCCTCATATTATATAAAAGCCAACACTCCGATCCAGGACCCTTACCTGACATATTGACCGAATTACTCACGAATAAATGGAGAGGGTCAGGTACTGATTTAATTAAAGAAATTCTAGAATTTCGAAACCAGTATATAGTTTTCGTATGCCCAGAACATGTTCCAGTTCCCACTATGGGAAGAAAAATGTATCACATAGATAGACAGAATCCCTTACGCGAAGTACACCCAATCAGAGGTGAAGATAATACCTTTAAACGCGTGTTTGTGTACACGCCTATAACTAAAATTGAATTATTAGAAATGAAGAAAGTAGTACCCAGCCATGACAAGGATCCAGCAGGTTTCCACCGTGAGATAAAAGACATGTTACTCATGGGAGAATATACCTACCCCGACATTATGAAAATATTAAAAGTATTAATGCCTGCCGGTATTTACGAGAAACTCAAGGAAAAGGAATGGGAGGTAGGAGACCAAAAGATAGATTGGACAGCATTAGAAAACGAAGAAAAGGCCCGAGCTGCAGGATCAGGGCTTGGGGAAAAGACTACAGCACTACCAGGATTACTAGTGCAGGTATTGCCACGTTTATTAACTACGAAAAAGGAGGACTGGGGTGCAATCTCAGCCTGTAAACAAAAGCAAGATGAGGACACTAGTGATTTCTATTCTCGATTTGAAAAATGTTTTGGTATAAATAGTGGCATAAAAGCAAGTAGCGAGTCATATCCACATCTGTTTGTGACAAAATTAGTTGAAAATTCCCTACCGCAAGTTAAGAATAGAGTATTGAAATTTGAGAGTACCTGGCAAGGTAACACCCCGTCACAGATGTTACAGATGTTACAATATCATCACAATAGAATTAGGGAAGAACAAGAACATGAACAAAGACGTATGAAAGACACAAAAATGAAAATGCTTGTGGCTCAGTCAGTTCCAGCTGATGGTCATAAAAAGGGTGATTCCGCAGGTCCGGCGAAAGGGACATGCAATTATTGTAAACAACAAGGTCATTATATACACGATTGTGCAGTTCTGAAACATAATATTGCCACGGGTAAAACCCAGGAAAGACCATGTCCACCTAGACAGGATCAGAACCAACAACAAATCCCTCAGCATGCACAATCTAGGCCAGCTCCGCAACAGGCAGCTCCACAACAGACCGTAGCAACATCACAGCAGCAGCCTATCGCTGCAACACAAGCAACGACACAACAGATGTACCAGTATGCACAAACTGATTATCCCGATTATCAACGATACACATGAAATAGCCTAGAGAGGGAAGTTGGCTTACCCCTTATTGAGGTTCCAGTAGATCAAGAGGGACCTTATGTACATAGTGAATTATTAGGGGAAGACAGAAAGTTTTTACTTGATACAGGGGCAAGCAGAACAACTATACGACGCAGTGAAATTCCAGGGGCACCCCTCTCAGGCTCACAGAATATTTCCCTTGGATTCTCAGGAAAGCCTATCATTAATGAAGTATCGCAACCCCTACCACTTACGGTTGGTCCATTGACATGAACTACAGATTTATTGCTTACTAAATCATGTCCAGAAAACTTGTTAGGTATAAAAACATTGAAAGCTCTAGGAGCTATAATATGTTGTTCTCCGGATGGAGTACGATTATTTTTACGTGACTTCAAAGGTCACTACGTGTCCAGAGACATGGATCACCGGCTGCAGAATTTACCTACACATTTATGGGCACAAGGCCCCACTGATGTTGGTTGCATGAACATTACACCATATCGAGTTACACTAAAAACAGGAGTGGTACTACCACGAATGCGACAATACAAATTACCGCCAGATGCTGTTGTGGCTTTACTGCAAATCATTGACGAGCTCATCGCACAAGGAGTGGTTGTAGAAACCGACTCCAATATATGTAATTCCCCGATAATTCCGATTCTTAAACGAACCGATCCAAAAGCACCACCAGTATATCGATTAGTTATTGATCTGCGCGAATTAAATAAATGCATTGTACCACAATACCCCGTGGTCCCAGATATCTCTTCATTATTAACAGCCATAGATTCAGAAGCAACGTTCTTTACTGTAATTGATCTCAAGAACGCTTTCTTTAGCTTCCCAATCGATCTGGAAAGCCAATATTTGTTCGGATTCAGTTTAAATGGACGAAGTTTTAAATTCACACGCGCACCGCAAGGATTCACAGAAAGCCCCAGCATCTATAGCCAAGCACTGAAAAGAGAACTTGACAGTATTCACATGCCAGCTAACACTGCCCTGCTTCAATACGTCGATGATCTGCTGATAACCGCACGAAGCGAACCTGAATGTGAAAAAGCATCACTGACGGTTTTACATTTCTTAGCCGACAAGGGGCACAAAGTGTCCCCTTCGAAACTACAATTCTGTGTACAGCAAGTTGTGTACCTAGGGCACTTGCTGTCCAAATGGGGGAGACAGCTCACACCTGATCGCATCCAGTTAATTGTAAACATGCCACCACCCAAGACACAAAAGGAGGTACGGGCCTTCATAGGCCTCACTTCGTACTGTAGGCAGTGGATCCCCCAATATGCATTTTTAGCTAAACCACTCATTCAGTTAACAACACAGGAGGCAGCGACACCGACTGTCCTCCCTTGGACTCAGGAACATACACAAGCTTTTGAAAGCTTAAAGAAAGCTTTATGCCAAGCACCTGTTTTAGCAACGCCATGTTACAGCAAACGTTTTACACTTTTTGTTACAGAACGTGAAGGTACTGCTTTGTCAGTACTCACGCAGGAACAAGCAGGATCACACAAGCCATGTGCTTATTTTTCTAGTACATTAGATCCCGTAGCTCAGGCTCTTCCTGCGTGCCTGAAATCAGTCGCAGCAACAGCTTTAGCAATCAGACAAAGCGATGCCATAGTGTTAGGACATCAATTGGCAGTACAAGTACCACACGCAGTAGAGGTTCTCTTGAACCGCACACAAACACAACACTTGACTATAGCAAGACTCACCGGTTATGAATTAACATTGTTTCAGCCACACATAGAAATCAGACGTTGTAATACATTAAATCCTGCCACACTTTTGCCAGTAAACGGAACAGATCCATTAGCACATGATTGTATTGAAGTCATTACTATCACGACGAAACCCAGACAAGACTTGACAGATATCCCTTTATTAGATCCAGACCTGACATTGTATGTAGATGGTTCATGCATGAGAACAAATACAGGAGAATTAGTGGCCGCTTATGCAGTCACAACAGACACTGAAATTATTGAAACAAATTGTATCGATACCTTGTCAGCTCAAGCAGCAGAGCTCGTTGCTCTGACACAAGCCTGTATTCAAGCCAAAAATAAGAAAGTCAACATATACACAGATTCACGTTATGCATTCGGAGTCGTCCATGACTTCGGCGTACTGTGGCGAGAGAGAGGTTATTTAACTTCTCACGGTGCCCACATCCAGCACGGTCCCCTTATTCAAGCTCTGTTAGATGCAATACATCTGCCTACTTCAATATCTATCATGAAGTGTAAAGCCCATACAAAAGTAACTGACAATATTTCTCAGGGTAATAACCTAGCTGACAGAACAGCTAAACAGACTGCTCAGAATCAGACTCGTCCAATTGACACGACAAAGACAATAGTTCCGACACCAACACACTGCATGACAGTTAAGGATCCCGCCCTTGATGTAATTGACATACAGACACATGCTACACCAGAAGAAATAAAGAGATGGACTGAATTAGGAGGGATCCAAACGAATCAAGGATGGATGACGAAGGGAAAATCTATATGGTTTCTCCCCGACTCAATGGTTCAGGTCATCATTAACACAATACATAGTCCAGCGCACCTAGGAGAGAAAGCTATGCTAGACAGCATTCAACACATTTGGTTTAATAAACACTTACGAGCAGCGGCTAAACAGAAAGTACGTACCTGTATGATTTGTTGTCAGTTCAATCCAGGAAAAGGCGTACCTGTAGACCAGGGTGGATTTCAACCCCCCGATCACCCTTTTGAAGTCCTCCAGATGGATTATATCCAGATGGAACGTTGTCGAGGATTCAAATATGTCCTCGTAGTTGTATGCGCTCTTTCCCGGTGGACAGAGGCGTATCCCGTCTCAGATTACACTGCCCCGACTACTGCCAAACAGTTAGTTCGAGAATTCTTCCCACAGTACGGTTTGCCTCGTATCGTGTACTCAGATAATGGCCAACCGTTCTCATCCGAGCTCATGAAACATGTTTCACTTCTGTTAGGCTACCAATGGAAATTCCACTGTGTCCGACATCCCGAGGCAGCAGGTCTCGTGGAACGACATAATCAAACTCTGAAAATTAGACTGTCAAAAATATGTAGAGAAAAAGGTGTCGACTGGACAGTAGCTTTACCAGTTGCGCTCTTTTACATGAGAATGGTAGCACACTCTCGAACAGGGCTATCCCCGTATGAGGTGATCTTCGGTAGACCCCCAAATATGTGGGGGACGCCTATACCTCGTAAAATCACTGATGTTGACTGTAATATGCTGACAGATTACCTGGCTTCCTTGATGTCTGCACTACAATCTTGTCGTTCACAGGTAGCTGCAGCTTTTCCCGATAACACTGAGGTGAAGCCCCATGACGTGGTTCCAGGTGACCTGGTTCTTGTGAGGAATTTTGACCGGAAGACCCAGCTGGAGCCTAGGTGGCAGTCGCCCAAGCTCGTCCTTCTGACTACAAGGACAGCCGTGAAGATTGAGGGACGTAAAGGGTGGTTGCACTCGAGCCATATCAAGAAATTTTATGGACTACCGTCCGATGTGAACACTCAGCCCTGTATTCCCTCACAGACAGACTCAAAACTCCCTTTGGTTGAAAGGTCGGAGAACGAACTCTATAAACTGAAACTAAGGTCTAGCAAGTCAGACAATTTGATTGTTTAAGTCCTCTCCAAGGTGAATCGGTTGAATTTGTCTCTGACATGTATCCTCTGGACCGAAATAGAGAGAAAAATAGACAGATACAGCTTAAAAAACATGCGTACTGTAAATCGCTTCGTAGTTACTGCATAATGACATTATTAATTTTGTTTTTTCTAAGTCTTCTGATCATCATTTCTAGTGTATTGCTACATATGTATTACCCTATTTCTAAGCGTACTTACAATGCTACTGCTGAACATTCTTTTAGCGAACTACCTCCGCATGAGTTGTCTTATAGATTTGCGCTGCGCAACAACACTTTTATTAGTATGTTACATCATTCCCATCAGACCAGCAATGCTACCAATTGTTGGATATGTGGCCGACTCCCTCCCTATCAGAACTATAAGGGAGTTTTGCCTCTCTTTCCGTATCCGTTCACACACAATGGCTCCTGTGGAGCATGGTTTAGTTGGATTAATTCCCTAGATTCAAATACAGTAGTTTACCAAGACAATTGGGGATGGGGAAACCTGAACCTAGTTTTACTTAAAGTCTGCTACCCTAACAAGGAGGGACTTCCCAAAAGAACAGGAACTGATCTAGAAAATGAAGTATATGGATTAGGTAACTTTACGCTTAACTTCATGATTCTGAATGTTGAATCCGAAGCTACACCAATCTTGCCCGCTATGTCAGTATTTCCAGTTAAAGGTGAATTATGTGTAAGAAAGAATGGTTCCATACACCTGGGCCATAGTAAATGTACCACTGTGATAAAATTCAGTGATCAAGGCAAGTCTACATTCAGAGCATCTCGTCATTCCTACTTCATATGTGGCCAGACTGCATATATACGTTTACCTCTAGATTGGGATGGTACCTGTTACATAGCATTCCTTCTGCCACCTGTTTTCCTAGCCCCTCCTGACTATCACAGAAATACCCATTTAGTACACAATAGACAGCAGAGAGATCTCCCGATTGTCGATTACACTGAAACGGCATGGGAGCAATACACAGATTTCAATAAAGGTTTCTTTCCCTATATAGGTACAGTCACTAATAGTAAACTGATACGTAGATTAACTAGAACCCTTGAAGCAGTAGTGAATGAGACTACTTCCGCCCTAGGCAATTTAACAGAGGAGCAGTCTGCGATGCGGATTGTTGTTCTTCAAAATCGTCTTGTCCGTGACGTCATTCTGGCCGATAGGGGCGGAGCTTGTAGGGTCATCGGATCAAGTTGCTGTGTTTTCATACCAGACAACTCGCCGTCAGTATATAAAGCCATAACTCGCCTTCATAAGATTATAAGCCAGATACACCAGAGTCCAGGCACCTGGACTTGGTCCGGTTGGTTCTGGAGTGTGTTGTCAGCCTGGGGATGGAGGATTCTATCCTTCCTAGGTATTGGCTTTCTCATACTATTCAGTTGCTGCTTATGTCTACAATGTGGGCCAGCGATTTGTGGTCTGTGTGCCACATCGTGTATCCCGCCTTCAAGTTTTCGCTCAAGATCCCGGAAGAAAAAAAAAGAACAAATGATGCTATATGAACAGATTGATGGATTGATGAAGATCGATATCTCCTGAGGGTCCGTAGGGGACAAGGAGGGAATGAGGAAATATGAATTTTATGATCAGTTATGTCCCCTATCTTAGACCCCAACGGCTCCATGTACATGCTACAAGTACATGTATGTTCCCTCCAGTTCTAGTTATGAAGACGCAAATACATGTGCGTCCACCGTCAACATGTCCTCTTTCAGATCCGCCATGAATGAGTCGGATATTCCGTTCCTAAGTATGAAAGGCCACCGACTTTATGTGGTTCACTTTCCACGTTTTACAATTCAGGCGAGTAGGCCCTGAATTCTGCCATCAAGCCTTTTCCTGCTTTCTGCCTCTGAAAGCTCCAGTCCGAGCCCGCATCTGTATCCATGAACTTTGTCCTACTCCCTGCGCGGCTAACAATGCCTGATCCGGCCCGTTGCCTGCCAAAAAACTGTATTTCACCTTCAAGATTATCTGCTCCGCTCCTCATCCGATGCATTCCTGTCTAGTAGTTTAGGTAAACATTCTTCCAGCTACCGAGCAAAGGGCCAGGCCTCACTGTCCTCACGCAAGTAATTCATAGCCCCGTTACTATGGAGGATTCCTGCCCCCTCGCATCTCATGTAGACACTTAGACGCTTGTACACGCACTAACAGTCAGTATAGAATAGATTCCGTCCGAGAGACCTTTCCTTTTGGATAATACAGTTCTTTAAACATAAGATATTAGATATGATTTGGGATTAGGTTGACATGACCCCCAGACTTCTGTCTCCACATGTAGAGCTAAATGTCAAGTCCCCTTCACCCTCTAGTTGCACGTCAATCACATGTCATGCGGCTGCGCACGCATCTCTGCCAAGTATTTCTGCTGACATTGCAGGATTCTTTTATGGATCCACCCACCTGTGACATCATGTTTAATGACGTTTTTAGTTTACGCCTATGTTTACGCCTATTTTCATTACGTATGTGTAGTATTATCTGTATTATCAGCTGTTACGCCTCCTGCATCTGTCTTAATGTAATGCTTTTCATATAAATATCTTTACTTGTCAATAATGTATTGCTTTTCCCTTCCTGAACCCTCGTGGTGATGGAATTTGATGCCTATGGTTCGAACCATAATTCCTTTGTAGAGGAATAAAGCCTTTCAGAACCTCTAATACCACGGATTCTGCTTCTTATTTATACTGAGTTATTCTTACTAGACTTTACCGCATAAAAAATAGTACCGGTAATAAAATATTTATTGCCATGCCATGCCATTCAAGTTTGAACCCAGCCAAATGCAAATAATGTTTGACCCTGTGCCTTATGGTAACAGTCCAGCCCAAACTGCCAAGCCCGGTCCTCCCTGGACTGGATACAAGCATCCTAGGACTGGTTTAGGGGTTTCACCCCTCTTCAGCCAGGATAGCTTGATTCCAGTGGCATGGAGAGCACAGGACCCACGTCTGGGCATACCCGTTCCACTCGTGGTGACAAATGCAAAACCAACAGTTGATGGACAGAATGCAGAACAATGTTATCCATTCACCCCAGTACAGAGATATGGGCCTAAATCCATTTTTTTTTTGATCACCATGCCATTCCAGTTTGAACCCAGCCATATGCAAATCAGTTTTGACCCTGTGCCTCATGGGAACAGTCTCGCCTGAACTGCCAAGCCAGGTCCTCCCTGGACTGCAAACAAGCATCCTAGGACTGGTTTCGGGGTTTCACCCCTCTTCAGCCAGGATAGCTTGATTCCAGTGGCATGGAGAGCACGGTACCCATGTCTGGGCATACCCGTTCCACTCGGGGTGACAAATGCAAAACCAACAGTTGATGGACAGAATGTAGAACAATGTCATACATTCACCCCAGTACAGAGATCTGGGCCTAAATCCATCGTTTTTTTGCTCACCATGCCATTCCAGTTTGAACCCAGCCACATGCAAATCAGTCTTGACCCTGTGCCTCATGGGAACAGTCCAGCCTGAACTGCCAAGCCAGGTCCTCCCTGGACTGGAAACAAGCATCCTAGGACCGGTTTCGGGGTTTCACCCTTCTTTAGCCAGGGTAGCTTGATTCCAGAGGCATGGAGAGCACGGGACCCGCTTCTGGGCATACCCGTCCCACTCGGGGTGACAAATGCAAAACCAACATTCGATGGACAGAATGCAGAACAATGTCATACATTCTCCCCAGTACAGAGATCTGGGCCTAAATCCATCGTTTTTTTGCTCACCATGCCATTCCAGTTTGAACCCAGCCATATGCAAATCATTCTTCACCCTGTGCCTCATGGGAACAGTCCAGCCAGAACTGCCAAGCCAGTTTTTTCCCTGGACTGGAAACAGGCATCCTAGGACTGGTTTCGGGGTTTCACCCCTTTTCAGCCAGGACAGCTTGATTCCAGTGGCATGGAGAGCACGGGACCCATGTCTGGGGGCACCCGTCCCACTAGGGGTGACAAATACAAAACCAACAGTTGATGGACAGAATGCAGAACAATGTCATACATTCACCCCAGTACAGAGATCTGGGCCTAAATCCATCGTTTTTTTGCTCACCATGCCATTCCAGTTTGAACCCAGCCATATGCAAATCAGTCTTGACCCTGTGCTTCATGGGAACAGTCCAACCCGAACTGCCTAGCTAGGTCCTCCCTGGACGGGAAACAAGCATCCTAGGACCGGTTTCGGGGTTTCACCCCTCTTCAGCCAGGATAGCTTGGTTCCAGTGGCATGGAGAGCATGAGACCTACGTCTCAGCATACCCATCCCACTCGGGGTGACAAATGCAAAACCAACAGTTGATGGACAGAATGCAGAACATTGTCATACATTCTCCCCAGTACAGAGACCTGGGCCTAAATCCATCGATTTTTTTGCTCACCATGCCATTCGAGTTTGAACCCAGCCAAATGCAAATCATTTTTGACCCTGTGCCTCATGGGAACAGTCCAGCCCAAACTGCCAAGCCCGGTCCTCCCTGGACTGGATACAAGCATCCAAGGACTGGTTTAGGGGTTTCACCCCTCTTCAGCCAGGATAGCTTGAGTCCAGTGGCATGGAGAGCACGGGACCCACGTCTGGGCATACCCGTTCCACTCGTGGTGACAAATGCAAAACCAACAGTTGATGGACAGAATGCAGAACAATGTCATGCATTCACCCCAGTACAGAGATCTGGGCCTAAATCCATCGTTTTTTTGCTCACCATGCCATTCCAGTTTGAACCCAGCCATATGCAAATTAGTCTTGACCCTGTGCCTCATGGGAACAGTCCAGCCTGAACTGCCAAGCCAGGTCCTCCCTGGACTGGAAACAAGCATCCTAGGACCAGTTTCGGGGTTTCACCCCTCTTCAGTCTGGATAGCTTGATTCCAGAGGCATGGAGAGCACAGGACCCACGTCTGGGCATACCCATCCCACTCGGGGTGACAAATGCAAAACCATCCGTTGATGGAAAGAATGCAGAACAATGTCATACATTCAACCCAGTACAGAGATCTGGGCCTAAATCCATTGTTTTTTTTATCACCATGCCATTCCAGTTTGAACCCAGCCATATGCAAATCAGTTTTGACGCTGTGCCTCATGGGAACAGTCCAGCCCGAACTGCCAAGAAAGGTCCTCCCTGGCCTGGAAACAAGCATCCTAGGACCGGTTTCGGAGTTTCACCCCTCTTCAGCCAGGATAGCTTGATTCCAGTGGCATGGAGAGCACGGGACCCACATCTGGGCATACCTATCCCACTTGGGGTGACAAATGCAAAAACAACAGTTGATGGACAGAATGCAGAACAATGTCATACATTCACCCCAGTACAGAGATCTGGGCCTAAATCCATAGTTTTTTTGCTCACCATGTCATTCCAGTTTGAACTCAGCCATATGCAAATCCGTCTTGACCCTGTGCCTCATGGGAACAGTCCAGCCTGAACTGCCAAGCCAGGTCCTCCCTGGACTGGAAACAAGCATCCTAGGACCGGTTTCGGGGTTTCACCGCTCATCAGCCAGGATACCTTGATTCCAGTGGGACGGAGAGCACGGGATCCACGTCTGGGCATACCCGTCCCACTCGGGGTGACAAATGCAAAACCAACAGTTGATGGACAGAATGCAGAACAATGTCATACATTCTCCCCAGTACAGAGACCTGGGCCTAAATCCATTGATTTTTTTTGCTCACCATGCCATTCAAGTTTGAACCCAGCCAACTGCAAATCATTTTTGACCCTGTGCCTCATGGTAACAGTCCAGCCCAAACTGCCAATCCCGGTCCTCCCTGGACTGGATACAAGCATCCTAGGACTGGTTTAGGGGTTTCACCCCTCTTCAGCCAGGATAGCTTGATTCCAGTGGCATGGAAAGCACGGGACCCACGTCTGGGCATACCCGTTCCACTCGTAGTGACAAATACAAAACCAACAGTTGATGGACAGAATGCAGAACAATGTCATCCATTCACCCCAGTACAGAGATCTGGGCCTAAATCCATTGTTTTTTTGATCACCATGCCATTCCAGTTTGAACCCAGCCATATGCAAATCAGTTTTGACCCTGTGCCTCATGGGAACAGTCTAGCCTGAACTGCCAAGCCAGGTCCTCCCTGGACTGGATACAAGCATCCCGGGACTGGTTTCGGGGTTTCACCCCTCTTCAGCCAGGATAGCGTGATTCCAGTGGCATGGAGAGCACGGTACCCACGTCTGGGCATACCCGTTCCACTCGGGGTGACAAATGCAAAACCAACAGTTGATGGACAGAATGCAGAACAATGTCATACATTCTCCCCAGTACAGAGACCTGGGCCTAAATCCATTGATTTTTTTTGCTCACCATGCCATTCAAGTTTGAACCCAGCCAACTGCAAATCATTTTTGACTCTGTGCCTCATGGTAACAGTCCAGCCCAAACTGCCAATCCCGGTCCTCCCTGGACTGGATACAAGCATCCTAGGACTGGTTTAGGGGTTTCACCCCTCTTCAGCCAGGATAGCTTGATTCCAGTGGCATGGAAAGCACGGGACCCACGTCTGGGCATACCCGTTCCACTCGTGGTGACAAATACAAAACCAACAGTTGATGGACAGAATGCAGAACAATGTCATCCATTCACCCCAGTACAGAGATCTGGGCCTAAATCCATTTTTATTTTGATCACCATGCCATTCCAGTTTGAACCCAGCCATATGCAAATCAGTTTTGACCCTGTGCCTCATGGGAACAGTCTAGCCTGAACTGCCAAGCCAGGTCCTCCCTGGACTGGATACAAGCATCCCGGGACTGGTTTCGGGGTTTCACCCCTCTTCAGCCAGGATAGCGTGATTCCAGTGGCATGGAGAGCACGGTACCCACGTCTGGGCATACCCGTTCCACTCGGGGTGACAAATGCAAAACCAACAGTTGATGGACAGAATGTAGAACATTGTCATACATTCACCCCAGTGCAGAGATATGGGCCTAAATTCATTGTTGTTTTACTCACCATGCCATTCCAGTTTGAACCCAGCCACATGCAAATCAGTCTTGACCCTGTGACTCATGGGAACAGTCCAGCCTGAACGGCCAACCCAGGTCTTCCCTGGACTGCAAACAAGCATCCTAGGACCGGTTTCGGGGTTTCACCCCTCTTCCGCCAGGATAGCTTGATTCCAGTGGGATGGAGAGCACGGGATCCACGTCTGGGCATACCCTTCCAACTCGGGGTGACAAATACAAAGCCAACAGTTGATGGACAGAATGCAGGACAATGTCATACATTCACCCCAGTACAGAGATCTGGGCCTAAATCCATCGTTTTTTTGCTCACCATGCCATTCCAGTTTGATCCCAGCCATATGCAAATGAGTCTTGACTCTGTGCCTCATGGGAACAGTCCAGCCCGGACTGCCAAGAAAGGACCTCCCTGGCCTGGAAACAAGCATCCTAGGACCGGTTTCGGGGTTTCACTCCTCTTCAGCCAGGATAGCTTGATTCCAGTGGCATGGAGAGCACGGGACCCACGTAAGGGCATACCCATCCCACTCGGGGTGACAAATGCAAAACCAACAGTTGATGGACAGAATGCAGAACAATGTCATACATTCACCCCAGTACAGAGATCTGGGCCTAAATCCATCATTTTTTTGCTCACCATGTCTTTCCAGTTTGAACTCAGCCATATGCAAATCCGTCTTGACCCTGTGCCTCATGCGAACAGTCCAGCCTGAACTGCCAAGCCAGGTCCTCCCTGGACTGGAAACAAGCATCCTAGGACCGGTTTTGGGGTTTCACCCCTCTTCAGCCAGGATACCTTGATTCCAGTGGGACGGAGAGCACGGGATCCACGTCTGGGCATACCCGTCCCACTCGGGGTGACAAATGCAAAAACAACAGTTGATGGACAGAATGCAGAACAATGTCATACATTCTCCCCAGTACAGAGACCTGGGCCTAAATCCATTGATTTTTTTTGCTCACCATGCCATTCAAGTTTGAACCCAGCCAAATGCAAATCATTTTTGACCCTGTGCCTCATGGTAACAGTCCAGCCCAAACTGCCAAGCCCGGTCCTCCCTGGACTGGATACAAGCATCCTAGGACTGGTTTAGGGGTTTCACCCCTCTTCAACCAGGATAGCTTGATTCCAGTGGAATGGATAGGACGGGACCCACGTCTGGGCATACCCGTTCCACTCGTGGTGACAAATGCAAACCCAACAGTTGATGGACAGAATGCAGAACAATGTCATACATTCACCCCAGTACAGAGATCTGGGCCTAAATCCATCGTTTTTTTGCTCACCATGCCATTCCAGTTTGAACCCAGCCATATGCAAATGAGTCTTGACCCTGTGCCTCATGGGAACAGTCCAGCCCGAACTGCCAAGAAAGGTCCTCCCTGGCCTGGAAACAAGCATCCTAGGACCGGTTTTGGGGTTTCACCCCTCTTCAGCCAGGATAGCTTGATTCCAGTGGCATGGAGAGCACGGGACCCACGTCTGGGCATACCCATCCCACTCGGGGTGACAAATGCAAAACCAACAGTTGATGGACAGAATGCAGAACAATGTCATACATTCACCCCAGTACAGAGATCTGGGCCTAAATCCATCGTTTTTTTGCTCACCATACCATTCCAGTTTGAACTCAGCCATATGCAAATCAGTCTTGACCCTGTGCCTCATGCGAACAGTCCAGCCTGAACTGCCAAGCCAGGTCCTCCCTGGACTGGAAACAAGCATCCTAGGACCGGTTTCGGGGTTTCACCCCTCTTCAGCCAGGATACCTTGATTCCAGTGGGATGGAGAGCACGGGATCCACGTCTGGGCATACCCTTCCCACTCGGGGTGACAAATACAAAGCCAACAGTTGATGGACAGAATGCAGGACAATGTCATACATTCACCCCAGTACAGAGATCTGGGCCTAAATCCATCGTTTTTTTGCTCACCATGCCATTCCAGTTTGATCCCAGCCATATGCAAATGAGTCTTGACTCTGTGCCTCATGGGAACAGTCCAGCCCGGACTGCCAAGAAAGGACCTCCCTGGCCTGGAAACAAGCATCCTAGGACCGGTTTCGGGGTTTCACTCCTCTTCAGCCAGGATAGCTTGATTCCAGTGGCATGGAGAGCACGGGACCCACGTCTGGGCATACCCATCCCACTCGGGGTGACAAATGCAAAACCAACAGTTGATGGACAGAATGCAGAACAATGTCATACATTCACCCCAGTACAGAGATCTGGGCCTAAATCCATCATTTTTTTGCTCACCATGTCATTCCAGTTTGAACTCAGCCATATGCAAATCCGTCTTGACCCTGTGCCTCATGGGAACAGTCCAGCCTGAACTGCCAAGCCAGGTCCTCCCTGGACTGGAAACAAGCATCCTAGGACCGGTTTCGGGGTTTCACTCCTCTTCAGCCAGGATAGCTTGATTCCAGTGGGACGGAGAGCACGGGATCCACGTCTGGGCATACCCGTCCCACTCGGGGTGACAAATGCAAAACCAACAGTTGATGGACAGAATGCAGAACAATGTCATACATTCTCCCCAGTACAGAGACCTGGGCCTAAATCCATTGATTTTTTTTGCTCACCATGCCATTCAAGTTTGAACCCAGCGAAATGCAAATCATTTTTGACCCTGTGCCTCATGGTAACAGTCCAGCCCAAACTGCTAAGCCCGGTCCTCCCTGGACTGGATACGAGCATCCTAGGACTGTTTTAGGGGTTTCACCCCTCTTCAGCCAGGATAGCTTGATTCCAGTGGCATGGAGAGCACGGGACCCACGTCTGGGCATACCCGTTCCACTCGTGGTGACAAATGCAAAACCAACAGTTGATGGACAGAATGCAGAACAATGTCATACATTCACCCCAGTACAGAGATCTGGGCCTAAATCCATCGTTTTTTTGCTCACCATGCCATTCCAGTTTGAACCCAGCCATATGCAAATTAGTCTTGACCCTGTGCCTCATGTGAACAGTCCAGCCCGAACTGCCAAGCCAGGTCCTCCCTGGACTGGAAACAAGCATCCTAGGACCGGTTTCGGGGTTTCACCCCTCTTCAGCCTGGATAGCTTGATTCCAGAGGCATGGAGAGCACAGGACCCACGTCTGGGCATACCCATCCCACTCGGGGTGACAAATGCAAAACCATTCGTTGATGGACAGAATGCAGAACAATGTCATACATTCACCCCAGTACAGAGATCTGGGCCTAAATCCATCGTTTTTTTGCTCACCATACCATTCCAGTTTGAACTCAGCCATATGCAAATCAGTCTTGACCCTGTGCCTCATGCGAACAGTCCAGCCTGAACTGCCAAGCCAGGTCCTCCCTGGACTGGAAACAAGCATCCTAGGACCGGTTTCGGGGTTTCACCCCTCTTCAGCCAGTATACCTTGATTCCAGTGGGACGGAGAGCACGGGATCCACGTCTGGGCATACCCGTCCCACTCGGGGTGACAAATGCAAAACCAACAGTTGATGGACAGAATGCAGAACAATGTCATACATTCTCCCCAGTACAGAGACCTGGGCCTAAATCCATTGATTTTTTTTTGCTCACCATGCCATTCAAGTTTGAACCCAGCCAAATGCAAATCATTTTTGACCCTGTGCCTCATGGTAACAGTCCAGCCCAAACTGCCAAGCCCGGTCCTCCCTGGACTGGATACAAGCATCCTAGGACTGGTTTAGGGGTTTCACCCCTCTTCAACCAGGATAGCTTGATTCCAGTGGAATGGATAGGACGGGACCCACGTCTGGGCATACCCGTTCCACTCGTGGTGACAAATGCAAACCCAACAGTTGATGGACAGAATGCAGAACAATGTCATACATTCACCCCAGTACAGAGATCTGGGCCTAAATCCATCGTTTTTTTGCTCACCATGCCATTCCAGTTTGAACCCAGCCATATGCAAATGAGTCTTGACCCTGTGCCTCATGGGAACAGTCCAGCCCGAACTGCCAAGAAAGGTCCTCCCTGGCCTGGAAACAAGCATCCTAGGACCGGTTTGGGGGTTTCACCCCTCTTCAGCCAGGATAGCTTGATTCCAGTGGCATGGAGAGCACGGGACCCACGTCTGGGCATACCCATCCCACTCGGGGTGACAAATGCAAAACCAACAGTTGATGGACAGAATGCAGAACAATGTCATACATTCACCCCAGTACAGAGATCTGGGCCTAAATCCATTGTTTGTTTGCTCACCATGTCATTCCAGTTTGAACTCAGCCATATGCAAATCAATCTTGACCCTGTGCCTCATGCGAACAGTCCAGCCTGAACTGCCAAGCCAGGTCCTCCCTGGACTGGAAACAAGCATCCTAGGACCGGTTTCGGGGTTTCACCCCTCTTCAGCAAGGATACTTTGATTCCAGTGGGACGGAGAGCACGGGATCCACGTCTGGGCATACCCGTCCCACTCGGGGTGACAAATGCAAAACCAACAGTTGATGGACAGAATGCAGAACAATGTCATACATTCTCCCCAGTACAGAGACCTGGGCCTAAATCCATTGATTTTTTTTGCTCACCATGCCATTCAAGTTTGAACCCAGCCAAATGCAAATCATTTTTGACCCTGTGCCTCATGGTAACAGTCCAGCCCAAACTGCCAAACCCGGTCCTCCCTGGACTGGATACAAGCATCCTAGGACTGGTTTAGGGGTTTCACCCCTCTTCAGCCAGGATAGCTTGATTCCAGTGGAATGGAGAGGACGGGACCCACGTCTGGGCATACCCGTTCCACTCGTGGTGACAAATGCAAACCCAACAGTTGATGGACAGAATGCAGAACAATGTCATACATTCACCCCAGTACAGAGATCTGGGCCTAAATCCATCGTTTTTTTGCTCACCATGCCATTCCAGTTTGAACCCAGCCATATGCAAATTAGTCTTGACCCTGTGCCTCATGGGAACAGTCCAGCCCGAACTGCCAAGCAAGGTCCTCCCTGGACTGGAAACAAGCATCCTAGGACCGGATTCGGGGTTTCACCCCTCTTCAGCCTGGATAGCTTGATTCCAGAGGCATGGAGAGCGCAGGACCCGTGACTGGACATACCCATTCCACTCGGGGTGACAAATGCAAAACCATCCGTTGATGGACAGAATGCAGAACAATGTCATACATTCACCCCAGTACAGAGATCTGGGCCTAAATCCATTGTTTTTTTGCTCACCATGCCATTCCAGTTTGAACCCAGCCATATGCAAATCAGTTTTGACCCTGTGCCTCATGGGAACAGTCCAGCCCGAACTGCCAAGCCAGGTCCTCCCTGGACTGGATACAAGCATCCTAGGACTGGTTTCGGGGTTTCACTCCTCTGCAGCCAGGATAGCTTGTTTCCTGTGGCATGGAGAGCACAGTACCCACGTCTGGGCATACCCGTTCCACTCGTGGTGACAAATGCAAACCCAACAGTTGATGGACAGAATGCAGAACAATGTCATACATTCACCCCAGTACAGAGATCTGGGCCTAAATCCATCGTTTTTTTGCTCACCATGCCATTCCAGTTTGAACCCAGCCATATGCAAATTAGTCTTGACCCTGTGCCTCATGGGAACAGTCCAGCCCGAACTGCCAAGCAAGGTCCTCCCTGGACTGGAAACAAGCATCCTAGGACCGGATTCGGGGTTTCACCCCTCTTCAGCCTGGATAGCTTGATTCCAGAGGCATGGAGAGCGCAGGACCCGTGACTGGACATACCCATTCCACTCGGGGTGACAAATGCAAAACCATCCGTTGATGGACAGAATGCAGAACAATGTCATACATTCACCCCAGTACAGAGATCTGGGCCTAAATCCATTGTTTTTTTGCTCACCATGCCATTCCAGTTTGAACCCAGCCATATGCAAATCAGTTTTGACCCTGTGCCTCATGGGAACAGTCCAGCCCGAACTGCCAAGCCAGGTCCTCCCTGGACTGGATACAAGCATCCTAGGACTGGTTTCGGGGTTTCACTCCTCTGCAGCCAGGATAGCTTGTTTCCAGTGGCATGGAGAGCACAGTACCCACGTCTGGGCATACCCGTTCCACTCGGGGTGACAAATGCAAAACCAACAGTTGATGGACAGAATGTAGAACAATGTCATACATTCACCCCAGTACAGAGATCTGGGCCTAAATTCATTGTTTTTTTGCTCACCATGCCATTCCAGTTTGAACCCAGCCACATGCAAATCAGTCTTGACCCTGTGACTCATGGGAACAGTCCAGCCTGAACGGCCAACCCAGGTCTTCCCTGGACTGCAAACAAGCATCCTAGGACCGGTTTCGGGGTTTCACCCCTCTTCAGCCAGGATAGCTTGATTCCAGTGGGATGGAGAGCATGGGATCCACGTCTGGGCATACCCGTCCCACTCGGGTTGACAAATACAAAGCCAACAGTTGATGGACAGAATGCAGAACAATGTCATACATTCACCCCAGTACAGATATCTGGGCCTAAATCCATCGTTTTTTTGCTCACCATGCCATTCCAGTTTGAACCCAGCCATATGCAAATGAGTCTTGACCCTGTGCCTCATGGGAACAGTCCAGCCTGAACTGCCAAGCCAGGTCCTCCCTGGACTGGAAACAAGCATCCTAGGACCGGTTTCGGGGTTTCACCCCTCTTCAGCCAGGTTAGCTTGATTCCAGTGGCATGGAGAGCACAGGAACCACGTCTGGGCATATACGCCCCACTCGGGCTGACAAATGCAAAACCAACAGTTGATGGACAGAATGCAGAACAATATCATACATTCACCCCAGTACAGAGATCTGGGCCTAAATCCATCGTTTTTTTGCTCACCATGCCATTCCAGTTTGAACCCAGCCATATGCAAATCAGTCTTGACCCTGTGCCTCATGGGAACAGTCCAGCCCGAACTGCCAAGAAAGGTCCTCCCTGGCCTGGAAACAAGCATCCTAGGACCGCTTTCGGAGTTTCACCCCTCTTCAGCCAGGATAGCTTGATTCCAGTGGGATGGAGAGCACGGGATCCACGTCTGGGCATACCCTTCCCACTCGGGGTGACAAATACAAAGCCAACAGTTGATGGACAGAATGCAGGACAATGTCATACATTCACCCCAGTACAGAGATCTGGGCCTAAATCCATCGTTTTTTTGCTCACCATGCCATTCCAGTTTGATCCCAGCCATATGCAAATGAGTCTTGACTCTGTGCCTCATGGGAACAGTCCAGCCCGGACTGCCAAGAAAGGACCTCCCTGGCCTGGAAACAAGCATCCTAGGACCGGTTTCGGGGTTTCACTCCTCTTCAGCCAGGATAGCTTGATTCCAGTGGCATGGAGAGCACGGGACCCACGTCTGGGCATACCCATCCCACTCGGGGTGACAAATGCAAAACCAACAGTTGATGGACAGAATGCAGAACAATGTCATACATTCACCCCAGTACAGAGATCTGGGCCTAAATCCATCATTTTTTTGCTCACCATGTCATTCCAGTTTGAACTCAGCCATATGCAAATCCGTCTTGACCCTGTGCCTCATGGGAACAGTCCAGCCTGAACTGCCAAGCCAGGTCCTCCCTGGACTGGAAACAAGCATCCTAGGACCGGTTTCGGGGTTTCACTCCTCTTCAGCCAGGATAGCTTGATTCCAGTGGGACGGAGAGCACGGGATCCACGTCTGGGCATACCCGTCCCACTCGGGGTGACAAATGCAAAACCAACAGTTGATGGACAGAATGCAGAACAATGTCATACATTCTCCCCAGTACAGAGACCTGGGCCTAAATCCATTGATTTTTTTTGCTCACCATGCCATTCAAGTTTGAACCCAGCGAAATGCAAATCATTTTTGACCCTGTGCCTCATGGTAACAGTCCAGCCCAAACTGCTAAGCCCGGTCCTCCCTGGACTGGATACGAGCATCCTAGGACTGTTTTAGGGGTTTCACCCCTCTTCAGCCAGGATAGCTTGATTCCAGTGGCATGGAGAGCACGGGACCCACGTCTGGGCATACCCGTTCCACTCGTGGTGACAAATGCAAAACCAACAGTTGATGGACAGAATGCAGAACAATGTCATACATTCACCCCAGTACAGAGATCTGGGCCTAAATCCATCGTTTTTTTGCTCACCATGCCATTCCAGTTTGAACCCAGCCATATGCAAATTAGTCTTGACCCTGTGCCTCATGTGAACAGTCCAGCCCGAACTGCCAAGCCAGGTCCTCCCTGGACTGGAAACAAGCATCCTAGGACCGGTTTCGGGGTTTCACCACTCTTCAGCCTGGATAGCTTGATTCCAGAGGCATGGAGAGCACAGGACCCACGTCTGGGCATACCCATCCCACTCGGGGTGACAAATGCAAAACCATTCGTTGATGGACAGAATGCAGAACAATGTCATACATTCACCCCAGTACAGAGATCTGGGCCTAAATCCATCGTTTTTTTGCTCACCATGCCATTCCAGTTTGAACCCAGCCATATGCAAATAAGTTTTGACCCTGTGCCTCATGGGAACAGTCTAGCCCGAACTGCCAAGCCAGGTCCTCCCTGGACTGGATACAAGCATCCTAGGACTGGTTTCGGGGTTTCACTCCTCTGCAGCCAGGATAGCTTGTTTCCAGTGGCATGGAGAGCACAGTACCCACGTCTGGGCATACCCGTTCCACTCGGGGTGACAAATGCAAAACCAACAGTTGATGGACAGAATGTAGAACAATGTCATACATTCACCCCAGTACAGAGATCTGGGCCTAAATTCATTGTTTTTTTGCTCACCATGCCATTCCAGTTTGAACCCAGCCACATGCAAATCAGTCTTGACCCTGTGACTCATGGGAACAGTCCAGCCTGAACGGCCAACCCAGGTCTTCCCTGGACTGCAAACAAGCATCCTAGGACCGGTTTCGGGGTTTCACCCCTCTTCAGCCAGGATAGCTTGATTCCAGTGGGATGGAGAGCATGGGATCCACGTCTGGGCATACCCGTCCCACTCGGGTTGACAAATACAAAGCCAACAGTTGATGGACAGAATGCAGAACAATGTCATACATTCACCCCAGTACAGATATCTGGGCCTAAATCCATCGTTTTTTTGCTCACCATGCCATTCCAGTTTGAACCCAGCCATATGCAAATGAGTCTTGACCCTGTGCCTCATGGGAACAGTCCAGCCTGAACTGCCAAGCCAGGTCCTCCCTGGACTGGAAACAAGCATCCTAGGACCGGTTTCGGGGTTTCACCCCTCTTCAGCCAGGTTAGCTTGATTCCAGTGGCATGGAGAGCACAGGAACCACGTCTGGGCATATACGCCCCACTCGGGCTGACAAATGCAAAACCAACAGTTGATGGACAGAATGCAGAACAATATCATACATTCACCCCAGTACAGAGATCTGGGCCTAAATCCATCGTTTTTTTGCTCACCATGCCATTCCAGTTTGAACCCAGCCATATGCAAATCAGTCTTGACCCTGTGCCTCATGGGAACAGTCCAGCCCGAACTGCCAAGAAAGGTCCTCCCTGGCCTGGAAACAAGCATCCTAGGACCGCTTTCGGAGTTTCACCCCTCTTCAGCCAGGATAGCTTGATTCCAGTGGCATGGAGAGCACGGGACCCACGTCTGGGCATACCCATCCCACTCGGGGTGACAAATGCAAAACCAACAGTTGATGGACAGAATGCAGAACAATGTCATACATTCACCCCAGTACAGAGATCTGGGCCTAAATCCATCGTTTTTTTGCTCACCGTGTCATTCCAGTTTGAACTCAGCCATATGCAAATCCGTCTTGTCCCTGTGCCTCATGGGAACAGTCCAGCCTGAACTGCTAAGCCAGGTCCTCTCTGGACTGGAAACAAGCATCCTAGGACCGGTTTCGGGGTTTCACCCCTCTTCAGCCAGGATACCTTGATTCCAGTGGGACGGAGAGCACGGGATCCACGTCTGGGCATACCCGTCCCACTCGGGGTGACAAATGCAAAACCAACAGTTGGTGGACAGAATGCAGAACAATGTCATACATTCTCCCTAGCACAGAGACCTGGGCCTAAATCCATTGATTTTTTTTGCTCACCATGCCATTCAAGTTTGAACCCAGCCAAATGCAAATCATTTTTGACCCTGTGCCTCATGGTAACAGTCCAGCCCAAACTGCCAAGCCCGGTCCTCCCTGGACTGGATACAAGCATCCTAGGACTGGTTTAGGGGTTTCACCCCTCTTCAGCCAGGATAGCTTGATTCCAGTGGCATGGAGAGCACGGGACCCACGTCTGGGCATACCCGTTCCACTCGTGGTGACAAATGCAAAACCAACAGTTGATGGACAGAATGCAGAACAATGTCATCCATTCACCCCAGTACAGAGATCTGGGCCTAAATCCATTGTTTTTTTGATCACCATGCCATTCCAGTTTGAACCCAGCCATATGCAAATCAGTTTTGACCCTGTGCCTCATGGGAACAGTCTAGCCTGAACTGCCAAGCCAGGTCCTCCCTGGACTGGATACAAGCATCCTAGGACTGGTTTCGGGGTTTCACCCCTCTTCAGCCAGGATAGCGTGATTCCAGTGGCATGGAGAGCACGGTACCCACGTCTGGGCATACCCGTTCCACTCGGGGTGACAAATGCAAAACCAACAGTTGATGGACAGAATGTAGAACAATGTCATACATTCACCCCAGTGCAGAGATATGGGCCTCAATCAATCAATCAGTCACAGCATTTATATAGCGCACTACTCACCCGGAGGGTCTCAGGGCGCTGGGGGAGGGGGGTCGGCTACTGCTCGAACAGCCAGGTCTTGAGCTGCTTCCTGAAGGCGAGGTGGTCCTGGGTCAGGCGGAGGTGGGTCGGGAGGGAGTTCCACGTCTTGGCGGCCAGGTAGGAGAAGGACCTTCCTCCTGTGGTGGCTCTTCGGATCAGGGGGACGGTGGCGAGGGCGTGGTCGGTCGATCGAAGTGGGCGTGAGGGAGCGTAGAAGTTGAGGCGGCTGTTGAGGTATCCTGGGCCTTGTTTGTGTAGGGCCTTGTGTGCGTGGGTGAGGAGGCGGAAGGTGATTCTCTTGTTGACCGGGAGCCAGTGCAGATCTCTCAGGTGTCTGGAGATGTGGCTGTGACGGGGGATGTCCAGGATGAGTCGTGCTGAGGCGTTCTGGATCCGCTGGAGTCTCTTCTGGAGTTTGGCGGTGGTTCCGGCGTAGAGAGAGTTGCCGTAGTCCAGACGGCTGGTGACGAGGGCCTGGGTGACCGTCTTCCTAGTCTCGTTGGGGATCCACCGGAAGATCTTGCGTAGCATATGCAGGATGTTGAAGCATGACGAGGAGACGGCATTGACTTGTCTGGTCATGGAGAGGGAGGAGTCTAGGATGAAGCCCAGGTTGCGTGCGTGGTCTGTTGGTTTGGGTGCCCTGCCCAGGGCGGCGGGCCACCAGGAGTCGTCCCAGGCGGAGGGTGAAGATCCCAGGATGAGGATTTCCGTCTTGTCCGAGTTCAGTTTCAGGCGGCTGCTCTTCATCCACTTGGCTACGTCTGTCATCCCTTCGTGTAGGTTGGCTCTGGCGGTGGCGGGGTCGTTGGTGAGGGAGAGGATCAGCTTGGTGTCGTCGGCGTAGGAGATGATGTTGAGGTTGTGTTGGCGTGCGATGGCTGCGAGGGGGCTCATGTAGACGTTGAAGAGGGTTGGGCTGAGCGAGGAGACTTGAGGACCGCCGCAGATGACTTCGGTGGCTTCTGATCTGAACGGGGGGAGGCGTACTCTCTGTGTCCTTCCGGCGAGGAACGAGGTGATCTATTCCAGTGCCTTCTCCTGGATTCCGGCGTTGCTGAGGCGCTGCACTAGGGTTCGGTGGCAGACTGTGTCGAAGGCCGCGGAGAGGTCTAGGAGGATGAGGGCCACTGTTTCTCCGTTGTCGAGCAGGGCTCGGATGTCATCGATGGCTGCGATCAGGGCGGTCTCGGTGCTGTGGTTGGCCCGGAAGCCAGACTGCGAGAGGTCGAGGGATCCGTTCGTCTCAAGGAAGGCGGCCAGCTGCTTGTTGACGGTCTTTTCAATGACTTTTTCAGGAAACGGGAGCAGCGAGATGGGGCGGTAGTTCTTGAGGTCGGTGGGGTCGGCCTAAATTCATTGTTGTTTTGCTCACCATGCCATTCCAGTTTGAACCCAGCCACATGCAAATCAGTCTTGACCCTGTGAATCATGGGAACAGTCCAGCCTGAACGGCCAACCCAGGTCTTCCCTGGACTGCAAACAAGCATCCTAGGACCGGTTTCGGGGTTTCACCCCTCTTCAGCCAGGATAGCTTGATTCCAGTGGGATGGAGAGCACGGGATCCATGTCTGGGCATACCCGTCCCACTCGGGGTGACAAATACAAAGCCAACAGTTGATGGACAGAATGCAGGACAATGTCATACATTCACCCCAGTACAGAGATCTGGGCCTAAATCCATCGTTTTTTTGCTCACCATGCCATTCCAGTTTGAACCCAGCCATATGCAAATGAGTCTTGACCCTGTGCCTCATGGGAACAGTCCAGCCTGAACTGCCAAGCCAGGTCCTCCCTGGACTAGAAACAAGCATCCTAGGACCGGTTTCGGGGTTTCACCCCTCTTCAGCCAGGGTAGCTTGATTCCAGTGGCATGGAGAGCACGGGGCCCGCTTCTGGGCATACCCGTTCCACTCGTGGTGACAAATGCAAAACCAACAGTTGATGGACAGAATGCAGAACAATGTCATACATTCACCCCAGTACAGAGATCTGGGCCTAAATCCATCGTTTTTTTGCTCACCATGCCATTCCAGTTTGAACTCAGCCATATGCAAATCAATCTTGACCCTGTGCCTCATGCGAACAGTCCAGCCTGAACTGCCAAGCCAGGTCCTCCCTGGACTGGAAACAAGCATCCTAGGACCGGTTTCGGGGTTTCACCCCTCTTCAGCCTGGATAGCTTGATTCCAGAGGCATGGAGAGCGCAGGACCCGTGTCTGGGCATACCCATCACACTCGGGGTGACAAATGCAAAACCATCCGTTGATGGACAGAATGCAGAACAATGTCATACATTCACCCCAGTACAGAGATCTGGGCCTAAATCCATTGTTTTTTTGCTCACCATGCCATTCCAGTTTGAACCCAGCCATATGCAAATCAGTTTTGACCCTGTGCTTCATGGGAACAGTCTAGCCCGAACTGCCAAGCCAGGTCCTCCCTAGACTGGATACAAGCATCCTAGGACTGGTTTCGGGGTTTCACCCCTTTTCAGCCAGGATAGCTTGTTTCCAGTGGCATGGAGAGCACGGTACCCACGTCTGGGCATACCCGTTCCACTCGGGTGACAAATGCAAAACTAACAGTTGATGGACAGAATGTAGAACAATGTCATACATTCACCCCAGTACAGAGATCTGGGCCAAAATTCATTGTTTTTTTGCTCACCATGCCATTCCAGATTGAACCCAGCAACATGCAAATCAGTCTTGACCCTGTGACTCATGGGAACAGTCCAGCTTGAACGGCCAACCCAGGTCTTCCCTGGACTGCAAACAAGCATCCTAGGACCGGTTTCGGGGTTTCACCCCTCTTCAGCCAGGATAGCTTGATTCCAGTGGGATGGAGAGCACGGGATCCACGTCTGGGCATACCCGTCCCAATCGGGGTGACAAATACAAAGCCAACAGTTGATGGACAGAATGCAGAACAATGTCATACATTCACCCCAGTACAGAGATCTGGGCCTAAATCCATCGTTTTTTTGCTCACCATGCCATTCCAGTTTGAAACCAGCCATATGCAAATAAATCTTGACCCTGTGCCTCATGGGAACAGTCCAGCCTGAACTGCCAAGCCAGGTCCTCCCTGGACTGGAAACAAGCATCCTAGGACCGGTTTCGGGGTTTCACCCCTCTTCAGCCAGGTTAGCATGATTCCAGTGGCATGGAGAGCACGGGAACCACGTCTGGGCATATCCACCCCACTCGGGCTGACAAATGCAAAACCAACAGTTGATGGACAGAATGCAGGACAATGTCATACATTCACCCCAGTACAGAGATCTGGGCCTAAATCCATCGTTTTTTTGCTCACCATGCCATTCCAGTTTGAACCCAGTCATATGCAAATCAGTCTTGACCCTGTGCCTCATGGGAACAGTCCAGCCCGAACTGCCAAGAAAGGTCCTCCCTGGCCTGGAACAAGCATCCTAGGACCGGTTTCGGAGTTTCACCCCTCTTCAGCCAGGATAGCTTGATTCCAGTGGCATGGAGAGCACGGGACCCACGTCTGGGCATACCCATCCCACTCGGGTGACAAATGTAAAACCAACAGTTGATGGACAGAATGCAGAACAATGTCATACATTCTCCCCAGTACAGAGACCTGGGCCTAAATCCATTGATTTTTTTTGCTCACCATGCCATTCAAGTTTGAACCCAGCCAAATGCAAATCATTTTTGACCCTGTGCCTCATGGTAACAGTCCAGCCCAAACTGCCAAGCCCAGTCCTCCCTGGACTGGATACAAGCATCCTGGGACTGGTTTAGGGGTTTCACCCCTCTTCAGCCAGGATAGCTTGATTCCAGTGGCATGGAGATCACGGGACCCACGTCTAGGCATACCCGTTCCACTCGTGGTGACAAATGCAAAACCAACAGTTGATGGACAGAATGCAGAACAATGTCATACATTCACCGCAGTACAGAGATCTGGGCCTAAATCCATCGTTTTTTTGCTCACCATGCCATTCCAGTTTGAACCCAGCCATATGCAAATTAGTCTTGACCCTGTGCCTCATGGGAACAGTCCAGCCCGAACTGCCAAGCCAGGTCCTCCCTGGACTGGAAACAAGCATCCTAGGACCGGTTTCGGGGTTTCACCCCTCTTCAGCCTGGATAGCTTGATTCCAGAGGCATGGAGAGCACAGGACCCACGTCTGGGCATACCCATCCCACTCGGGGTGACAAATGCAAAACCATCCGTTGATGGACAGAATGCAGAACAATGTCATACATTCACCCCAGTACAGAGATCTGGGCCTAAATCCGTTGTTTTTTTGATCACCATGCCATTCCAGTTTGAACCCAGTCTTATGCAAATCAGTTTTGACCCTGTGCCTCATGGGAACAGTCTAGCCCTAACTGTCAAGCCAGGTCCTCCCTGGACTGGATACAAGCATCCTAGGACTGGTTTCGGGGTTTCACCCCTCTTCAGCCAGGATAGCTTGATTCCAGTGGGATGGAGAGCACGGGATCCACGTCTGGGCATACCCGTTCCACTCGGGTGACAAATGCAAAACTAACAGTTGATGGACAGAATGTAGAACAATGTCATACATTCACCCCAGTACAGAGATCTGGGCCAAAATTCATTGTTTTTTTGCTCACCATGCCATTCCAGATTGAACCCAGCAACATGCAAATCAGTCTTGACCCTGTGACTCATGGGAACAGTCCAGCTTGAACGGCCAACCCAGGTCTTCCCTGGACTGCAAACAAGCATCCTAGGACCGGTTTCGGGGTTTCACCCCTCTTCAGCCAGGATAGCTTGATTCCAGTGGGATGGAGAGCACGGGATCCACGTCTGGGCATACCCGTCCCAATCGGGGTGACAAATACAAAGCCAACAGTTGATGGACAGAATGCAGAACAATGTCATACATTCACCCCAGTACAGAGATCTGGGCCTAAATCCATCGTTTTTTTGCTCACCATGCCATTCCAGTTTGAAACCAGCCATATGCAAATAAATCTTGACCCTGTGCCTCATGGGAACAGTCCAGCCTGAACTGCCAAGCCAGGTCCTCCCTGGACTGGAAACAAGCATCCTAGGACCGGTTTCGGGGTTTCACCCCTCTTCAGCCAGGTTAGCATGATTCCAGTGGCATGGAGAGCACGGGAACCACGTCTGGGCATATCCACCCCACTCGGGCTGACAAATGCAAAACCAACAGTTGATGGACAGAATGCAGGACAATGTCATACATTCACCCCAGTACAGAGATCTGGGCCTAAATCCATCGTTTTTTTGCTCACCATGCCATTCCAGTTTGAACCCAGTCATATGCAAATCAGTCTTGACCCTGTGCCTCATGGGAACAGTCCAGCCCGAACTGCCAAGAAAGGTCCTCCCTGGCCTGGAACAAGCATCCTAGGACCGGTTTCGGAGTTTCACCCCTCTTCAGCCAGGATAGCTTGATTCCAGTGGCATGGAGAGCACGGGACCCGCTTCTGGGCATACCCGTCCCACTCGAGGTGACAAATGCAAAACCAACAGTTGATGGACAGAATGCAGAACAATGTCATACATTCACTCCAGTACAAAGATCTGGGCCTAAAACCATCGTTTTCTTGCTCACCATGCCATTCCACTTTGAACCCAGCCATATGCAAATGAGTCTTGACCCTGTGCCTCATAGGAACAGTCCAGCCTGAACTGCCAAGCCAGGTCCTCCCTGGACTGGAAACAAGCATCCTAGGACCGGTTTCGGGGTTTCACCCCTCTTCAGCCAGGGTAGCTTGATTCCAGTGACATGGAGAGCACGGGACCCGCGTCTGGGCATACCCGTCCCACTCGGGGTAACAAATGCAAAACCAACAGTTGATGGACAGAATGCAGAACAATGTCATACATTCACCACAGTACAGAGATCTGGGCCTAAATTCATTGGTTTTTTGCTCACCATGCCATTCCAGTTTGAACCCAGCCACATGCAAATCAGTCTTGACCCTGTGACTCATGGGAACAGTCCAGCCTGAACGGCCAACCCAGGTGTTCCCTGGACTGCAAACAAGCATCCTAGGACCGGTTTCGGTGTTTCACCCCTCTTCAGCCAGGGTAGCTTGATTCCAGTGGCATGGAGAGCACGGGACCCGCTTCTGGGCATACCCGTCCCACTCGGGGTGACAAATGCAAAACCAACAGTCGATGGACAGAATGCAGAACAATGTCATACATTCACCCCAGTACAGAGATCTGGGCCTAAATTCATTGTTTTTTTGCTCACCATGCCATTCCAGTTTGAACCCAGCCACATGCAAATCAGTCTTGACCCTGTGCCTCATGGGAACAGTCCAGCCCGAACTGCCAAGAAAGGTCCTCCCTGGACTAAAAACAAGCATCCTACGACCGGTTTCGGGGATTCACCTCTCTTCGGCCAGGATAGCTTGATTCCAGTGGCATGGAGAGCACAGGACTCATGTCTGGGCATACCCTCCCACTCGGGGTTACAAATGCAAAGCCAACAGTTGATGGACAGAATGCAGAACAATATCATACATTCACTCTAGTACAGAGATTTGGGCCTAAAACCATCGTTTTTTTGCTCACCATGCCATTCCAGTTTAAACCCAGCCATATGCAAATCAGTCTTGACCCTGTGGCTCATGGGAACAGTTCACCCCGAACTGCCAAGCCAGGTCCTCCCTGGACTGGAAACAAGCATCCTAGGACCGGTTTCGGGGTTTCACCCCTCTTCAGCCTGGATAGCTTGATTCCAGAGGCATGGAGAGCACAGGACCCACGTCTGGGCATACCCATCCCACTCGGGGTGACAAATGCAAAACCAACAGTTGATGGACAGAATGTAGAACAATGTCATACATTCACCCCAGTACAGAGATCTGGGCCTAAATTCATTGTTTTTTTGCTCACCATGCCATTCCAGTTTGAACCCAGCCACATGCAAATCAGTCTTGACCCTGTGACTCATGGGAACAGTCCAGCCTGAACGGCCAACCCAGGTCTTCCCTGGACTGCAAACAAGCATCCTAGGACCGGTTTCGGGGTTTCACCCCTCTTCAGCCAGGATAGCTTGATTCCAGTGGGATGGAGAGCACGGGATCCACGTCTGGGCATACCCGTCCCACTCGGGGTGACAAATACAAAGCCAACAGTTGATGGACAGAATGCAGAACAATGTCATACATTCACCCCAGTACAGAGATCTGGGCCTAAATCCATTGATTTTTTGCTCACCATGCCATTCCAGTTTGAGCCCAGCCATATGCAAATGAGTCTTGACCCTGTGCCTCATGGGAACAGTCCAGCCTGAACTGCCAAGCCAGGTCCTCCCTGGACTGGAAACAAGCATCCTAGGACCGGATTCGGGGTTTCACCCCTCTTCAGCCAGGGTAGCTTGATTCCAGTGGCATGGAGAGCACGGGACCCGCTTCTGGGCATACCCGTCCCACACGGGGTGACAAATGCAAGACCAACAGTCGATGGACAGAATGCAGAACAATATCATACATTCACCCCAGTACAGAGATCTGGGCCTAAATCCATCTTTTTTTGCTCACCATGCCATTCCAGTTTGAACCCAGCCATATGCAAATCAGTCTTGACCCTGTGCCTCATAGGAACAGTCCAGCCTGAACTGCCAAGCCAGGTCCTCCCTGGACTGGAAACAAGCATCCTAGGACCAGTTTCGGGGTTTCACCCCTCTTCAGCCAGGGTAGCTTGATTCCAGTGACATGGAGAGCACGGGACCCGCGTCTGGGCATACCCGTCCCACTCGGGGTAACACATGCAAAACCAACAGTTGATGGACAGAATGCAGAACAATGTCATACATTCACCCGAGTACAGAGATCTGGGCCTAAATTCGTTGTTTTTTTGCTCACCATGCCATTCCAGTTTGAACCCAGCCACATGCAAATCAGTCTTGACCCTGTGCCTCATGGGAACAGTCCAGCCCGAACTGCCAAGAAAGGTCCTCCCTGGACTGAAAACAAGCATCCTACGACCGGTTTCGGGGATTCACCTCTCTTCAGCCAGGATAGCTTGATTCCAGTGGCATGGAGAGCACGGGACCCATGTCTGGGCATACCCTCCCACTCGGGGTGACAAATGCAAAGCCAACAGTTGATGGACAGAATGCAGAACAATGTCATACATTCACTCTAGTACAGAGATTTGGGCCTAAAACCATCGTTTTATTGCTCACCATGCCATTCCAGTTCAAACCCAGCCATATGCAAATCAGTCTTGACCCTGTGCCTCATGGGAACAGTTCACCCCGAACTGCCAAGCCAGGTCCTCCCTGGACTGGAAACAAGCATACTAGGACTGGTTTTGGGATTTCACCCCTCTTCAGCCAGGATAGCTTGATTCCAGTGGCATGGAGAGCACGGGACCCACGTCTGGGCATACCCGTTCAACGAAGGAGTGACAAATGCAAAACCAACAGTTGATGGACAGAATGTAGAACAATGTCATACATTCACCCCAGTACAGAGATCTGGGCCTAAATCCATCGTATTTTTTCTCACCATGCCATTCCAGTTTGAACCCAGCCATAAGCAAATCAGTCTTGACCCTGTGCCTCATAGGAACAGTCCAGCCTGAACTGCAAAGCCAGGTCCGCCCTGGACTGGAAACAAGCATCCTAGGACCGGTTTCGGGGTTTCACCCCTCTTCAGCCAGGGTAGCTTGATTCCAGTGACATGGAGAGCACGAGACACGCGTCTGGGCATACCCGTCCCACTCGGGGTGACAAATGCAAAACCAACAGTTGATGGACAGAATGCAGAGCAATGTCATACATTCACCCCAGTACAGATATCTGGGCCTAAATCCATCGTTTTTTTGCTCACCATGCCATTCCAGTTTGAACCCAGCCATATGCAAATCAGTCTTGACCCTGTGCCTCATGGGAACAGTCCAGCCCGAACTGCCAAGAAAGGTCCTCCCTGGACTCAAAACAAGCATCCTACGACTGGTTTCGGGGATTCACCTCTCTTCAGCCAGGATAGCTTGATTCCAGTGGCATGGAGAGCACGGGACCCATGTCTGGGCATACCCTCCCACTCGGGGTGACAAATGCAAAGCCAACAGTTGATGGACAGAATGCAGAACAATGTCATACATTCACTCTAGTACAGAGATTTGGGCCTAAAACCATCGTTTTTTTGCTCACCATGCCATTCCAGGTTAAACCCAGCCATATGCAAATCAGTCTTGACCCTGTGCCTCATGGGAACAGTTCACCCCGAACTGCCAAGCCAGGTCCTCCCTGGACTGGAAACAAGCATACTAGGACTGGTTTTGGGGTTTCACCCCTCTTCAGCCAGGATAGCTTGATTCCAGTGGCATGGAGAGCACGGGACACACGTCTGGGCATACCCATCCCACTCGGGGTGACAAATGCAAAACCATCCGTTGATGGACAGAATGCAGAACAATGTCATACATTCACCCCAGTACAGAGATCTGGGCCTAAATCCATCGTTTTTTTGCTCACCATGCCATTCCAGTTTGAACCCAGCCATTTGCAAATCAGTCTTGACCCTGTGCCTCATGGGAACAGTCCAGCCCGAACTGCCAAGAAAGGTCCTCCCTGGCCTGGAAACAAGCATCCTAGAACCGGTTTCGGGGTTTCACCCCTCTTCAGCCAGGATAGCTTGATTCCAGTGGCATGGAGAGCACGGGACCTACGCCTGGGCATACCCATCTCACTCGGGGTGACAAATGCAAAACCAACAGTTGATGGACAGAATGCAGAACAATGTCATACATTCACCCCAGTACAGAGATCTGGGCCTAAATCCATCTTTTTTTGCTCACCATGTCATTCCAGTTTGAACTCAGCCATATGCAAATCAGTCTTGACTCTGTGCCTCATGGGAACAGTCCAACCCGAACTGCCAAGAAAGGTCCTCCCTGGCCTGGAAACAAGCATCCTAGGACCGGTTTCGGGGTTTCACCCCTCTTCAGCCAGGATACCTTGATTCCAGTGGGACGGAGAGCACGGGATCCACGTCTGGGCATACCCGTCCCACTCGGGGTGACAAATGCAAAACCAACAGTTGATGGACAGAATGCAGAACAATGTCATACATTCTCCCCAGTACAGAGTCCTGGGCCTAAATCCATTGATTTTTTTTGCTCACCATGCCATTCAAGTTTGAACCCAGCGAAATGCAAATCATTTCTGACCCTGTGCCTCATGGTAACAGTCCAGCCGAAATTGCCAAGCCCTGTCCTCCCTGGACTGGATACAAGCATCCTAGGACTGGTTTAGGGGTTTCACCCCTCTTCAGCCAGGATAGCTTGATTCCAGTGGCATGGAGAGCACGGGACCCACGTCTGGGCATAACCGTTCCACTCGTGGTGACAAATGCAAAACCAACAGTTGATGGACAGAATGCAGAACAATGTCATACATTCACCCCAGTACAGAGATCTGGGCCTAAATCCATCGTTTTTTTGCTCACCATGCCATTCCAGTTTGAACCCAGCCATATGCAAATTAGTCTTGACCTTGTGCCTCATGGGAACAGTCCAGCCCGAACTACCAAGCCAGGTCCTCCCTGGACTGGAAACAAGCATCCCAGGACCGGTTTCGGGGTTTCACCCCTCTTCAGCCTGGATAGCTTGATTCCAGAGGCATGGAGAGCACAGGACCCACGTCTGGGCATACCCATCCCACTCGGGGTGACAAATGCAAAACCATCCGTTGATGGACAGAATGCAGAACAATGTCATACATTCACCCCAGTACAGAGATCTGGGCCTAAATCCATGTTTTTTTTGCTCACCATGCCATTCCAGTTTGAACCCAGCCATATGCAAATCAGTCTTGACCCTGTGCCTCATGGGAATAGTCCAGCCCGAACTGCCAAGAAAGTGCCTCCCTGGCCTGGAAACAAGCATCCTAGAACCGGTTTCAGGGTTTCACCCCTCTTCAGCCAGGATAGCTTGATTCCAGTGGCATGGAGAGCACGGGACCCACTTCTGGGCATACCCATCCCACTCGGGGTGACAAATGCAAAACCAACAGTTGATGGACAGAATGCAGAACAATGTCATACATTCACCCCAGTACAGAGATATGGGCCTAAATCCATCGTTTTTTTGCTCACCATGTCATTCCAGTTTGAACTCAGCCATATGCAAATCAGTCTTGACCCTCTGCCTCATGGGAACAGTCCAGCCTGAACTGCCAAGCCAGGTCCTCCCTGGACTGGAAACAAGCATCCTAGGACCGGTTTCAGGGTTTCACCCCTCTTCAGCCAGGATACCTTGATTCCAGTGGGACGGAGAGCACGGGATCCACGTCTGGGCATACCCGTCCCACTCGGGGTGACAAATGCAAAACCAACAGTTGATGGACAGAATGCAGAACAATGTCATACATTCTCCCCAGTACAGAGACCTGGGCCTAAATCCATTGATTGTTTTTGCTCACCATGCCATTCAAGTTTGAACCCAGCGAAATGCAAATGATTTCTGACCCTGTGCCTCATGGTAACAGTCCAGCCGAAACTGCCAAGCCCTGTCCTCCCTGGACTGGATACAAGCATCCTAGGACTGGTTTAGGGGTTTTACCCCTCTTCAGCCAGGATAGCTTGATTCCAGTGGCATGGAGAGCACGGGACCCACGTCTGGGCATAACCGTTCCACTCGTGGTGACAAATGCAAAACCAACAGTTGATGGACAGAATGCAGAACAATGTCATACATTCACCCCAGTACAGAGATCTGGGCCTAAATCCATCGGTTTTTTGCTCACCATGCCATTCCAGTTTGAACCCAGCCATATGCAAATTAGTCTTGACCTTGTGCCTCATGGGAACAGTCCAGCCCGAACTACCAAGCCAGGTCCTCCCTGGACTGGAAACAAGCATCCCAGGACCGGTTTCGGGGTTTCACCCCTCTTCAGCCAGGATAGCTTGATTCCAGTGGCATGGAGAGCACGGGACCCACTTCTGGGCATACCCATCCCACTCGGGGTGACAAATGCAAAACCAACAGTTGATGGACAGAATGCAGAACAATGTCATACATTCACCCCAGTACAGAGATATGGGCCTCAATCCATCGTTTTTTTGCTCACCATGCCATTCCAGTTTGAACCCAGCCATATGCAAATGAGTCTTGACCCTGTGCCTCATGGGAACAGTCCAGCCTGAACTGCCAAGCCAGGTCCTCCCTGGACTGGAAACAAGCATCCTAGGACCGGTTTCGGGGTTTCACCCCTCTTCAGCCAGGGTAGCTTGATTCCAGTGGCATGGAGAGCACGGGACCCGCTTCTGGGCATACCCGTCCCACTCGGGGTGACAAATGCAAAACCAACAGTCGATGGACAGAATGCAGAACAATGTCATACATTCACCCCAGTACAGAGATCTGGGCCTAAATCCATCGTTTTTTTGCTCACCATGCCATTCCAGTTTGAGCCCAGCCATATGCAAATGAGTCTTGACTCTGTGCCTCATGGGAACAGTCCAACCCGAACTGCCAAGAAAGGTCCTCCCTGGCCTGGAAACAAGCATCCTAGGACCGGTTTCGGGGCTTCACCCCTCTTCAGCCAGGATAGCTTGATTCCAGTGGCATGGAGAGCACGGGACCCACATCTGGGCATACCCATCCCACTCGGGGTGACAAATGCAAAACCAACAGTTGATGGACAGAATGCAGAACAATGTCATACATTCACCCCAGTACAGAGATCTGGGCCTAAATCCATTGTTTTTTTGCTCACCATGTCATTCCAGTTTGAACTCAGCCATATGCAAATCCGTCTTGACCCTGTGCCTCATGGGAACAGTCCAGCCTGAACTGCCAAGCCAGGTCCTCCCTGGACTGGAAACAAGCATCCTAGGACCGGTTTCGGGGTTTCACCCCTCTTCAGCCAGGATACCTTGATTCCAGTGGGACGGAGAGCACGGGATCCACGTCTGGGCATACCCGTCCCACTCGGGGTGACAAATGCAAAACCAACAGTTGATGGACAGAATGCAGAACAATGTCATACATTCTCCCCAGTACAGAGACCTGGGCCTAAATCCATTGATTTTTTTTGCTCACCATGCCATTCAAGTTTGAACCCAGCGAAATGCAAATCATTTCTGACCCTGTGCCTCATGGTAACAGTCCAGCCGAAATTGCCAAGCCCTGTCCTCCCTGGACTGGATACAAGCATCCTAGGACTGGTTTAGGGGTTTCACCCCTCTTCAGCCAGGATAGCTTGATTCCAGTGGCATGGAGAGCACGGGACCCACGTCTGGGCATAACCGTTCCACTCGTGGTGACAAATGCAAAACCAACAGTTGATGGACAGAATGCAGAACAATGTCATACATTCACCCCAGTACAGAGATCTGGGCCTAAATCCATCGTTTTTTTGCTCACCATGCCATTCCAGTTTGAACCCAGCCATATGCAAATTAGTCTTGACCTTGTGCCTCATGGGAACAGTCCAGCCCGAACTACCAAGCCAGGTCCTCCCTGGACTGGAAACAAGCATCCCAGGACCGGTTTCGGGGTTTCACCCCTCTTCAGCCTGGATAGCTTGATTCCAGAGGCATGGAGAGCACAGGACCCACGTCTGGGCATACCCATCCCACTCGGGGTGACAAATGCAAAACCAACAGTTGATGGACAGAATGCAGAACAATGTCATACATTCACCCCAGTACAGAGATCTGGGCCTAAATCCATTGTTTTTTTGCTCACCATGTCATTCCAGTTTGAACTCAGCCATATGCAAATCCGTCTTGACCCTGTGCCTCATGGGAACAGTCCAGCCTGAACTGCCAAGCCAGGTCCTCCCTGGACTGGAAACAAGCATCCTAGGACCGGTTTCGGGGTTTCACCCCTCTTCAGCCAGGATACCTTGATTCCAGTGGGACGGAGAGCACGGGATCCACGTCTGGGCATACCCGTCCCACTCGGGGTGACAAATGCAAAACCAACAGTTGATGGACAGAATGCAGAACAATGTCATACATTCTCCCCAGTACAGAGACCTGGGCCTAAATCCATTGATTTTTTTTGCTCACCATGCCATTCAAGTTTGAACCCAGCGAAATGCAAATCATTTCTGACCCTGTGCCTCATGGTAACAGTCCAGCCGAAATTGCCAAGCCCTGTCCTCCCTGGACTGGATACAAGCATCCTAGGACTGGTTTAGGGGTTTCACCCCTCTTCAACCAGGATAGCTTGATTCCAGTGGCATGGAGAGCACGGGACCCACGTCTGGGCATAACCGTTCCACTCGTGGTGACAAATGCAAAACCAACAGTTGATGGACAGAATGCAGAACAATGTCATACATTCACCCCAGTACAGAGATCTGGGCCTAAATCCATCGTTTTTTTGCTCACCATGCCATTCCAGTTTGAACCCAGCCATATGCAAATTAGTCTTGACCTTGTGCCTCATGGGAACAGTCCAGCCCGAACTACCAAGCCAGGTCCTCCCTGGACTGGAAACAAGCATCCCAGGACCGGTTTCGGGGTTTCACCCCTCTTCAGCCTGGATAGCTTGATTCCAGAGGCATGGAGAGCACAGGACCCACGTCTGGGCATACCCATCCCACTCGGGGTGACAAATGCAAAACCATCCGTTGATGGACAGAATGCAGAACAATGTCATACATTCACCCCAGTACAGAGATCTGGGCCTAAATCCATGTTTTTTTTGCTCACCATGCCATTCCAGTTTGAACCCAGCCATATGCAAATCAGTCTTGACCCTGTGCCTCATGGGAATAGTCCAGCCCGAACTGCCAAGAAAGTGCCTCCCTGGCCTGGAAACAAGCATCCTAGAACCAGTTTCAGGGTTTCACCCCTCTTCAGCCAGGATAGCTTGATTCCAGTGGCATGGAGAGCACGGGACCCACTTCTGGGCATACCCATCCCACTCGGGGTGACAAATGCAAAACCAACAGTTGATGGTCAGAATGCAGAACAATGTCATACATTCACCCCAGTACAGAGATATGGGCCTAAATCCATTGATTGTTTTTGCTCACCATGCCATTCAAGTTTGAACCCAGCCAAATGCAAATAATTTTTGACCCTGTGCCTCATGGTAACAGTCCAGCCCAAACTGCCAAGCCCGATCCTCCCTGGACTGGATACAAGCATCCTAGGACTGGTTTAGGGGTTTCACCCCTCTTCAGCCAGGATAGCTTGATTCCAGTGGCATGGAGAGCACGGGACCCACGTCTGGGCATACCCGTTCCACTCGTGGTGACAAATGCAAAACCAACAGTTGATGGACAGAATGCAGAACAATGTCATCCATTCACACCAGTACAGAGATCTGGGCCTAAATACATTGTTTTTTTGATCACCATGCCATTCCAGTTTGAACCCAGCCATATGCAAATCAGTTTTGACCCTGTGACTCATGGGAACAGTCCAGCCTGAACGGCCAACCCAGGTCTTCCCTGGACAGCAAACAAGCATCCTAGGACCGGTTTCGGGGTTTCACCCCTCTTCAGCCAGGATAGCTTGATTCCAGTGGGATGGAGAGCACGGGATCCACGTCTGGGCATACCCGTCCCACTCGGGGTGACAAGTACAAAGCCAACAGTTGATGGACAGAATGCAGGACAATGTCATACATTCACCCCAGTACAGAGATCTGGGCCTAAATCCATCGTTTTTTTGCTCACCATGCCATTCCAGTTTGAAACCAGCCATATGCAAATGAGTCTTGACCCTGTGCCTCATGGGAACAGTCCAGCCTGAACTGCCAAGCCAGGTCCTCCCTGGACTGGAAACAAGCATCCTAGGACCGGTTTCGGGGTTTCTCCCCTCTTCAGCCAGGATACCTTGATTCCAGTGGGACGGAGAGCACGGGATCCACGTCTGGGCATACCCTTCCCACTCGGGGTGACAAATGAAAAACCAACAGTTGATGGACAGAATGCTGAACAATGTCATACATTCTCCCCAGTACAGAGACCTGGGCCTAAATCCATTGATTTTTTTTGCTCACCATGCCATTCAAGTTTGAACCCAGCGAAATGCAAATCATTTTTGACCCTGTGCCTCATGGTAACAGTCCAGCCCGAACTGCCAAGCCAGGTCCTCCCTGGACTGGAAACAAGCATCCTAGGACCGGTTTCGGGGTTTCACCCCTCTTCAGCCTGGATAGCTTGATTCCAGAGGCATGGAGAGCACAGGACCCACGTCTGGGCATACCCATCCCACTCGGGGTGACAAATGCAAAACCATCCGTTGATGGAAAGAATGCAGAACAATGTCATACATTCACCCCAGTACAGAGATCTGGGCCTAAATCCATGTTTTTTGTGCTCACCATGCCATTCCAGTTTGAACCCAGCCATATGCAAATCAGTCTTGACCCTGTGCCTCATGGGAACAGTCCAGCCCGAACTGCCAAGAAAGGTCCTCCCTGGCCTGGAAACAAGCATCCTAGAACCGGTTTCAGGGTTTCACCCCTCTTCAGCCAGGATAGCTTGATTCCAGTGGCATGGAGAGCACGGGACCCACGTCTGGGCATACCCTTCCCACTCGGGGTGACAAATGCAAAACCAACAGTTGATGGACAGAATGCAGAACAATGTCATACATTCACTCTAGTACAGAGATTTGGGCCTAAAACCATCGTTTTTTTGCTCACCATGCCATTCCAGTTTAAACCCAGCCATATGCAAATCAGTCTTGACCCTGTGCCTCATGGGAACAGTTCACCCCGAACTGCCAAGTCAGGTCTTCCCTGGACTGGAAACAAGCATACTAGGACTGGTTTTGGGGTTTCACCCCTCTTCAGCCAGGATAGCTTGATTCCGGTGGCATGGAGAGCACAGGACCCACTTCTGGGCATACCCGTTCCACGAAGGGGTGACAAATGCAAAACCAACAGTTGATGGACAGAATGTAGAACAATGTCATACATTCACCCCAGTATAGAGATCTGGGCCTAAATCCATCGTTTTTTTGCTCACCATGCCATTCCAGTTTGAACCCAGCCATATGCAAATTAGTCTTGACCTTGTGCCTCATGGGAACAGTCCAGCCCGAACTACCAAGCCAGGTCCTCCCTGGACTGGAAACAAGCATCCCAGGACCGGTTTCGGGGTTTCACCCCTCTTCAGCCTGGATAGCTTGATTCCAGAGGCATGGAGAGCACAGGACCCACGTCTGGGCATACCCATCCCACTCGGGGTGACAAATGCAAAACCATCCGTTGATGGACAGAATGCAGAACAATGTCATACATTCACCCCAGTACAGAGATCTGGGCCTAAATCCATGTTTTTTTTGCTCACCATGCCATTCCAGTTTGAACCCAGCCATATGCAAATCAGTCTTGACCCTGTGCCTCATGGGAACAGTCCAGCCCGAACTGCCAAGAAAGGTCCTCCCTGGCCTGGAAACAAGCATCCTAGAACCGGTTTCAGGGTTTCACCCCTCTTCAGCCAGGATAGCTTGATTCCAGTGGCATGGAGAGCACGGGACCCACTTCTGGGCATACCCATCCCACTCGGGGTGACAAATGCAAAACCAACAGTTGATGGACAGAATGCAGAACAATGTCATACATTCACCCCAGTACAGAGATATGGGCCTAAATCCATCGTTTTTTTGCTCACCATGTCATTCCAGTTTGAACTCAGCCATATGCAAATCAGTCTTGACCCTCTGCCTCATGGGAACAGTCCAGCCTGAACTGCCAAGCCAGGTCCTCCCTGGACTGGAAACAAGCATCCTAGGACCGGTTTCAGGGTTTCACCCCTCTTCAGCCAGGATACCTTGATTCCAGTTGGACGGAGAGCACGGGATCCACGTCTGGGCATACCCGTGCCACTCGGGGTGACAAATGAAAAACCAATGGTTGGTGGACAGAATGCAGAACAATGTCATACATTCTCCCCAGTACAGAGACCTGGGCCTAAATCCATTGATTGTTTTTGCTCACCATGCCATTCAAGTTTGAACCCAGCAAAATGCAAATCATTTTTGACCCTGTGCCTCATGGTAACAGTCCAGCCCAAACTGCCAAGCCCGATCCTCCCTGGACTGGATACAAGCATCCTAGGACTGGTTTAGGGGTTTCACCCCTCTTCAGCCAGGATAGCTTGATTCCAGTGGCATCGAGAGCACGGGACCCACGTCTGGGCATACCCGTTCCACTCGTGGTGACAAATGCAAAACCAACAGTTGATGGACAGAATGCAGAACAATGTCATCCATTCACACCAGTACAGAGATCTGGGCCTAAATCCATTGTTTTTTTGATCACCATGCCATTCCAGTTTGAACCCAGCCATATGCAAATCAGTTTTGACCCTGTGACTCATGGGAACAGTCCAGCCTGAACGGCCAACCCAGGTCTTCCTTGGACAGCAAACAAGCATCCTAGGACCGGTTTCGGGGTTTCACCCCTCTTCAGCCAGGATAGCTTGATTCCAGTGGGATGGAGAGCACGGGATCCACGTCTGGGCATACCCGTCCCACTCGGGGTGACAAATACAAAGCCAACAGTTGATGGACAGAATGCAGGACAATGTCATACATTCACCCCAGTACAGAGATCTGGGCCTAAATCCATCGTTTTTTTGCTCACCATGCCATTCCAGTTTGAAACCAGCCATATGCAAATGAGTCTTGACCCTGTGCCTCATGGGAACAGTCCAGCCTGAACTGCCAAGCCAGGTCCTCCCTGGACTGGAAACAAGCATCCTAGGACCGGTTTCGGGGTTTCTCCCCTCTTCAGCCAGGATACCTTGATTCCAGTGGGACGGAGAGCACGGGATCCACGTCTGGGCATACCCTTCCCACTCGGGGTGACAAATGCAAAACCAACAGTTGATGGACAGAATGCCGAACAATGTCATACATTCTCCCCAGTACTGAGACCTGGGCCTAAATCCATTGATTTTTTTTGCTCACCATGCCATTCAAGTTTGAACCCAGCGAAATGCAAATCATTTTTGACCCTGTGCCTCATGGTAACAGTCCAGCCCAAACTGCCAAGCCCTGTCCTCCCTGGACTGGATACAAGCATCCTAGGACTGGTTTAGGGGTTTCACCCCTCTTCAGCCAGGATAGCTTGATTCCAGTGGCATGGAGAGCACGGGACCCACGTCTGGGCATAACCGTTCCACTCGTGGTGACAAATGCAAAACCAACAGTTGATGGACAGAATGCAGAACAATGTCATACATTCACCCCAGTACAGAGATCTGGGCCTAAATCCATTCTTTTTTTTCTCAACATGCCATTCCAGTTTGAACCCAGCCACATGCAAATCAGTCTTGACCCTGTGACTCTTGGGAACAGTCCAGCCTGAACGGCCAACCCAGGTCTTCCCTGGACTGCAAACAAGCATCCCAGGACCGGTTTCGCGGTTTTACCCCTCTTCAGCAAGGATAGCTTGATTCCAGTGGGATGGAGAGCACGGGATCCACGTCTGGGCATACCCGTCCCACTCGGGGTGACAAATACAAAGCCAACAGTTGATGGACAGAATGCAGAACAATTCATACATTCACCCCAGTACAGAGATCTGGGCCTAAATCCATCGTTTTTTTGCTCACTATGCCATTCCAGTTTGAACCCAGCCATATGCAAATGAGTCTTGACCCTGTGCCTAATGGGAACAGTCCAGCCTGAACTGCCAAGCCAGGTCCTCCCTGGACTGGAAACAAGCATCCTAAGACCGGTTTCGGGGTTTCACCCCTCTTCAGCCAGGGTAGCTTGATTCCAGTGGCATGGAGAGCACGGGACCCGCTTCTGGGCATACCCGTCCCACTCGGGGTGACAAATGCAAAACCAACAGTCGATGGACAGAATGCAGAACAATGTCATACATTCACCTCAGTACAGAGATCTGGGCCTAAATCCATCGTTTTTTTGCTCACCATGCCATTCCAGTTTGAACCCAGCCATATGCAAATCAGTCTTGACCCTGTGCCTCATGGGAACAGTCCAGCCCGAACTGCCAAGCCAGGTCCTCCCTGGACTGGAAACAAGCATCCTAGGACCGGTTTCGGGGTTTCACCCCTCTTCAGCCTGGATAGCTTGATTCCAGAGGCATGGAGAGCACAGGACCCACGTCTGGGCATACCCATCCCACTCGGGGTGACAAATGCAAAACCATCCGTTGATAGACAGAATGCAGAACAATGTCATACATTCACCCCAGTACAGAGATCTGGGCCTAAATCCATGTTTTTTGTGCTCACCATGCCATTCCAGTTTGAACCCAGCCATATGCAAATCAGTCTTGACCCTGTGCCTCATGGGAACAGTCCAGCCCGAACTGCCAAGAAAGGTCCTCCCTGGCCTGGAAACAAGCATCCTAGAACCGGTTTCAGGGTTTCACCCCTCTTCAGCCAGGATAGCTTGATTCCAGTGGCATGGAGAGCACGGGACCCACGTCTGGGCATACCCTTCCCACTCCGGGTGACAAATGCAAAACAAACAGTTGATGGACAGAATGCAGAACAATGTCATACATTCACTCTAGTACAGAGATTTGGGCCTAAAACCATCATTGTTTTGCTCACCATGCCATTCCAGTTTAAACCCAGCCATATGCAAATCAGTCTTGACCCTGTGCCTCATGGGAACAGTTCACCCCGAACTGCCAAGTCAGGTCTTCCCTGGACTGGAAACAAGCATACTAGGACTGGTTTTGGGGTTTCACCCCTCTTCAGCCAGGATAGCTTGATTCCAGTGGCATGGAGAGCACGGGACCCACTTCTGGGCATACCCGTTCCACGAAGGGGTGACAAATGCAAAACCAACAGTTGATGGACAGAATGTAGAACAATGTCATACATTCAACCCAGTACAGAGATCTGGGCCTAAATCCATCGTATTTTTGCTCACCATGCCATTCCAGTTTGAACCCAGCCATATGCAAATCAGTCTTGACCCTGTGCCTCGTGGTAACAGTCCGGCCTGAACGGCCAACCCAGGTCTTCCCTGGACTGGAAACAAGCATCCTAGGACCGGTTTCGGGGTTCCACCCCTCTTCAGCCAGGATAGCTTCATTCCAGTGGCATGGAGAGCACGGGACCCACGTCTGGGCATACCCGTCCCACTCGGGGTGACAAATGCAAACCCAACAGTTGATAGACAGAATGCAGAACAATGTCATACATGCACCCCAGTACAGAGATCTGGGCCTAAATCCATCGTTTTTTTGCTCACCATGCCATTCCAGTTTGAACCCAGCCATATGCAAATTAGTCTTGACCCTGTGCCTCATGGGCACAGTCCAGCCTGAACTGCCAAGCCAGGTCCTCCCTGGACTGAAACAAGCATCCTAGGACCGGTTTCGTGGTTTCATCCCTCTTCAGCCAGGATAGCTTGATTCCAGTGGCATGGAGAGCACGGGACCCACGTCCGGGCATACTCGTCCCACTCGGGGCGACAAATGCAAAACCAACAGTGGTTGGACAGAATGCAGAACGATGTCATACATTCACCCCAGTACAGACATCTGGGCCTAAATCCATCGTTTTTTTGCTCACCATGCCATTCCAGTTTGAACCCAGCCATATGCAAATCAGTCTTGACCCTGTGCCTCATGGGAACAGTCTAGCCTGAACCGCCAAGCCAGGTCCTCCCTGGACTGGATACAAGCATCCTAGGACTGGTTTCGGGGTTTCACCCCTCTTCAGCCAGGATAGCTTGATTCCAGTGGCATGGAGAGCACGGTACCCACGTCTGGGCATACCCGTTCCACTCGGGGTGACAAATGCAAAACCAACAGTTGATGGACAGAATGTAGAACAATGTCATACATTCACCCCAGTACAGAGATCTGGGCCTAAATTCATTGTTTTTTTGCTCACCATGCCATTCCAGTTTGAACCCAGCCATATGCAAATCAGTCTTGACCCTGTGACTCATGGGAACAGTCCAGCCTGAACGGCCAACCCAGGTCTTCCCTAGACTGCAAACAAGCATCCCAGGACCGGTTTCGGGGTTTCACCCCTCTTCAGCCAGGATAGCTTGTTTCCAGTGGGATGGAGAGCACGGGATCCATGTCTGGGCATACCCGTCCCACTCGGGGTGACAAATATAAAGCCAACAGTTGATGGACAGAATGCAGAACAATGTCATACATTCACCCCAGTACAGAGATCTGGGCCTAAATCCATCGTTTTTTTGCTCACTATGCCATTCCAGTTTGAACCCAGCCATATGCAAATGAGTCTTGACCCTGTGCCTCATGGGAACAGTCCAGCCTGAACTGCCAAGCCAGGTCCTCCCTGGACTGGAAACAAGCATCCTAGGACCGGATTCTGGGTTTCACCCCTCTTCAGCCAGGGTAGCTTGATTCCAGTGGCATGGAGAGCACGGGACCCGCTTCTGGGCATACCCGTCCCACTCGGGGTGACAAATGCAAAACCAACAGTCGATGGACAGAATGCAGAACAATGTCATGCATTCACCTCAGTACAGAGATCTGGGCCTAAATCCATCGTTTTTTTGCTCACCATGCCATTCCAGTTTGAACCCAGCCATATGCAAATCAGTCTTGACCCTGTGCCTCATGGGAACAGTCCAGCCCGAACTGCCAACAAAGGTCCTCCCTGGCCTGGAAACAAGCATCCTATGACCGGTTTCGGGGTTTCACCCCTCGTCAGCCAGGATAGCTTGATTCCAGTGGCATGGAGAGCACGGGACCCACGTCTGGGCATACCCATCCCACTCGGGGTGACAAATGCAAAACCAACAGTTGATGGACAGAATGCAGAACAATGTCATACATTCACCCCAGTACAGAGATCTGGGCCTAAATCCATTGTTTTTTTGCTCACCATGTCATTCCAGTTTGAACCCAGCCATATGCAAATCAGTCTTGACCCTGTGCCTCATGGTAACAGTCCAGCCTGAACTGTCAAGCCAGGTCCTCCCTGGACTGGAAACAAGCATCCTAGGACCGGTTTCGGGGTTTCACCCCTCTTCAGCCAGGTTAGCTTGATTCCAGTGGCATGGAGAGCACGGGAACCACGTCTGGGCATACCCGTTCCACGAATGGGTGACAAATGCAAAACCAACAGTTGATGGACAGAATGTAGAACAATGTCATACATTCACCCCAGTACAGAGATCTGGGCCTAAATCCATCGTTTTTTTGCTCACCATGCCATTCCAGTATGAACCCAGCCATATGCAAATCAGTCTTCACACTGTGCCTCATGGGAACAGTCCAGCCCGAACTGCCAAGCCAGATCCTCCCTGGACTGGAAACAGGCATCCTAGGACTGGTTTCGGGGTTTCACCCCTCTTCAGCCAGGACAGCTTGATTCCAGTGGCATGGAGAGCACGGGACCCACGTCTGGGGGCACCCGTCCCACTCGGGGTGACAAATACAAAACCAACAGTTGATCGACAGAATGCAGAACAATGTCATACATTCACGCCAGTACAGAGATCTGGGCCTAAATCCATCGTTTTTTTGCTCACCATGCCATTCCAGTTTGGACCCAGCCATATGCAAATTAATCTTGACCCTGTGCCTCATGGGCACAGTCCAGCCCGAACTGCCAAGCCAGGTCCTCCCTGGACTGGAAACAAGCATCCTAGGACCGGTTTCGTGGTTTCATCCCTCTTCAGCCAGGATAGCTTGATTCCAGTGGCATGGAGAGCACGGGACCCACGTCCGGGCATACTCGTCCCACTCGGGGGGACAAATGCAAAACCAACAGTGGTTGGACAGAATGCAGAACGATGTCATACATTCACCCCTGTACAGAGATCTGGGCCTAAATCCATCGTTTTTTTGCTCATTATGCCATTCCAGTTTGAACCCAGCCATATGCAAATCAGTCTTGACCCTGTGCCTCATGGGAATAGTCCAGCCCGAACTGCCAAGAAAGTTCCTCCCTGGACTGAAAACAAGCATCCTACGACCGGTTTCGGGGATTCACCTCTCTTCGGCCAGGATAGCTTGATTCCAGTGGCATGGAGAGCACGGGACCCATGTCTGGGCATACCCTCCCACTCGGAGTGACAAATGCAAAGCCAACAGTTGATGGTCAGAATGCAGAACAATGTCATACATTCACTCTAGTACAGAGATTTGGGCCTAAAACCATCGTTTTTTTGCTCACCATGCCATTCCAGTTTAAACCCAGCCATATGCAAATCAGTCTTGACCCTGTGCCTCATGGGAACAGTTCACCCCGAACTGCCAAGCCAGGTCCTCCCTGGACTGGAAACAAGCATACTAGGACTGGTTTTGGGGTTTCACCCCTCTTCAGCCAGGATAGCTTGATTCAAGTGCCATGGAGAGCACGGGAGCCACGTCTGGGCATACCCGTTCCACGAAGGGGTGACAAATGCAAAACCAACAGTTGATGGACAGAATGTAGAACAATGTCATACATTCACCCCAGTACAGAGATCTGGACCTAAATCCATCGTATTTTTGCTCACCATGCCATTCCAGTTTGAACCCAGCCATATGCAAATCAGTCTTGACCCTGTGCCTCATGGTAACAGTCCAGCCTGAACGGCCAACCCAGGTCTTCCCTGGACTGGAAACAAGCATCCTAGGACCGGTTTCGGGGTTCGACCCCTCTTCAGCCAGGATAGCTTCATTCCAGTGGCATGGAGAGCACGGGACCCACGTCTGGGCATACCCGTCCCACTCGGGGTAAAAAATGCAAACCCAACAGTTGATAGACAGAATGCAGAACAATGTCATACATTCACCCCAGTACAGACATCTGGGCCTAAATCCATCGTTTTTTTGCTCACCATGCCATTCCAGTTTGAACCCAGCCATGTGCAAATTAGTCTTGACCCTGTGCCTCATGGGCACAGTCCAGCCCGAACTGCCAAGCCAGGTCCTCCCTGGACTGGAAACAAGCATCCTAGGACCGGTTTTGTGGTTTCATCCCTCTTCAGCCAGGATAGCTTGATTCCAGTGGCATGGAGAGCACGGGACCCACGTCTGGGCATACTCGTCCCACTCGGGGCGACAAATGCAAAACCAACAGTGGTTGGACAGAATGCAGAACGATGTCATACATTCACCCCAGTACAGAGATCTGGGCCTAAATCCATCGTTTTTTTGCTCACCATGCCATTCCAGTTTGAACCCAGCCATATGCAAATCAGTCTTGACCCTGTGCCTCATGGGAATAGTCCAGCCCGAACTGCCAAGCCAGGTCCTCCCTGGACTGGAAACAAGCATCCTAGGACCGGTTTCGGGGTTTCACCCCTCTTCAGCCTGGATAGCTTGATTCCAGAGGCATGGAGAGCACGGGACCCACGTCTGGGCATACCCATCCCACTCGGGGTGACAAATGCAAAACCAACAGTTGATGGACAGAATGCAGAACAATGTCATACATTCACCCCAGTACAGAGATCTGGGCCTAAATCCATCGTTTTTTTGCTCACCATGCCATTCCAGTTTGAACCCAGCCATATGCAAATCATTCTTCACCCTGTGCCTCATGGAAACAGTCCAGCCCGAACTGCCAAGCCAGTTCCTCCCTGGACTGGAAACAGGCATCCTAGGACTGGTTTCGGGGTTTCACCCCTCTTCAGCCAGGACAGCTTGATTCCAGTGGCATGGAGAGCCTGGAACCCACGTCTGGGGGCACCCGTCCCACTCGGGGTGACAAATACAAAACCAACAGTTGATGGACAGAATGCAGAACAATGTCATACATTCACCCCAGTACAGAGATCTGGGCCTAAATCCATCGTTTTTTTGCTCACCATGCCATTCAAGTTTGAACCCAGCCAAATGCAAATCATTTTTGACCCTGTGCCTCATGGGAACAGTCCAGCCCAAACTGCCAAACCCGGCCCTCCCTGGACTGGATACAAGCATCCAAGGACTGGTTTAGGGGTTTCACCCCTCTTCAGCCAGGATAGCTTGATTCCAGTGGCATGGAGAGCACGGGACCCACGTCTGGGCATACCCGTTACACTCGTGGTGATAAATGCAAAACCAACATTTGATGGACAGAATGCAGAACAATGTCATGCATTCACCCCAGTACAGAGATCTGGGCCTAAATCCATTGTTTTTTTGCTCACCATGCCATTCCAGTTTGAACCCAGCCATATGCCAATTAGTCTTGACCCTGTGCCTCATGGGAACAGTCCAGCCCGAACTGCCAAGCCAGGTCCTCCCTAGACTGGAAACAAGCATCCTAGGACCGGTTTCAGGGATTCACCCCTCTTCAGTCTGGATAGCTTGATTCCAGAGGCATGGAGAGCACAGGACCCACGTCTGGGCATACCCATCCCACTCGGGGTGACAAATGCAAAACGAACAGTTGATGGACAGAATGTAGAACAATGTCATACATTCACCCCAGTACAGAGATCTGGACCTAAATCCATCGTATTTTTGCTCACCATGCCATTCCAGTTTGAACCCAGCCATATGCAAATCAGTCTTGACCCTGTGCCTCATGGTAACAGTCCAGCCTGAACGGCCAACCCAGGTCTTCCCTGGACTGGAAACAAGCATCCTAGGACCGGTTTCGGGGTTCGACCCCTCTTCAGCCAGGATAGCTTCATTCCAGTGGCATGGAGAGCACGGGACCCACGTCTGGGCATACCCGTCCCACTCGGGGTGAAAAATGCAAACCCAACAGTTGATAGACAGAATGCAGAACAATGTCATACATTCACCCCAGTACAGAGATCTGGGCCTAAATCCATCGTTTTTTTGCTCACCATGCCATTCCAGTTTGAACCCAGCCATGTGCAAATTAGTCTTGACCCTGTGCCTCATGGGCACAGTCCAGCCCGAACTGCCAAGCCAGGTCCTCCCTGGACTGGAAACAAGCATCCTAGGACCGGTTTTGTGGTTTCATCCCTCTTCAGCCAGGATAGCTTGATTCCAGTGGCATGGAGAGCACGGGACCCACGTCTGGGCATACTCGTCCCACTCGGGGCGACAAATGCAAAACCAACAGTGGTTGGACAGAATGCAGAACGATGTCATACATTCACCCCAGTACAGAGATCTGGGCCTAAATCCATCGTTTTTTTGCTCACCATGCCATTCCAGTTTGAACCCAGCCATATGCAAATCAGTCTTGACCCTGTGCCTCATGGGAATAGTCCAGCCCGAACTGCCAAGCCAGGTCCTCCCTGGACTGGAAACAAGCATCCTAGGACCGGTTTCGGGGTTTCACCCCTCTTCAGCCTGGATAGCTTGATTCCAGAGGCATGGAGAGCACGGGACCCACGTCTGGGCATACCCATCCCACTCGGGGTGACAAATGCAAAACCAACAGTTGATGGACAGAATGCAGAACAATGTCATACATTCACCCCAGTACAGAGATCTGGGCCTAAATCCATCGTTTTTTTGCTCACCATGCCATTCCAGTTTGAACCCAGCCATATGCAAATCATTCTTCACCCTGTGCCTCATGGAAACAGTCCAGCCCGAACTGCCAAGCCAGTTCCTCCCTGGACTGGAAACAGGCATCCTAGGACTGGTTTCGGGGTTTCACCCCTCTTCAGCCAGGACAGCTTGATTCCAGTGGCATGGAGAGCACGGGACCCACGTCTGGGGGCACCCGTCCCACTCGGGGTGTCAAATACAAAACCAACAGTTGATGGACAGAATGCAGAACAATGTCATACATTCACCCCAGTACAGAGATCTGGGCCTAAATCCATCGTTTTTTTGCTCACCATGCCATTCAAGTTTGAACCCAGCCAAATGCAAATCATTTTTGACCCTGTGCCTCATGGGAACAGTCCAGCCCAAACTGCCAAACCCGGCCCTCCCTGGACTGGATACAAGCATCCAAGGACTGGTTTAGGGGTTTCACCCCTCTTCAGCCAGGATAGCTTGATTCCAGTGGCATGGAGAGCACGGGACCCACGTCTGGGCATACCCGTTACACTCGTGGTGACAAATGCAAAACCAACAGTTGATGGACAGAATGCAGAACAATGTCATGCATTCACCCCAGTACAGAGATCTGGGCCTAAATCCATTGTTTTTTTGCTCACCATGCCATTCCAGTTTGAACCCAGCCATATGCAAATTAGTCTTGACCCTGTGCCTCATGGGAACAGTCCAGCCTGAACGGCCAACCCAGGTCTTCCCTGGACTGGAAACAAGCATCCTAGGACCGGTTTCGGGGTTCGACCCCTCTTCAGCCAGGATAGCTTCATTCCAGTGGCATGGAGAGCACGGGACCCACGTCTGGGCATACCCGTCCCACTCGGGGTGAAAAATGCAAACCCAACAGTTGATAGACAGAATGCAGAACAATGTCATACATTCACCCCAGTACAGAGATCTGGGCCTAAATCCATCGTTTTTTTGCTCACCATGCCATTCCAGTTTGAACCCAGCCATGTGCAAATTAGTCTTGACCCTGTGCCTCATGGGCACAGTCCAGCCCGAACTGCCAAGCCAGGTCCTCCCTGGACTGGAAACAAGCATCCTAGGACCGGTTTTGTGGTTTCATCCCTCTTCAGCCAGGATAGCTTGATTCCAGTGGCATGGAGAGCACGGGACCCACGTCTGGGCATACTCGTCCCACTCGGGGCGACAAATGCAAAACCAACAGTGGTTGGACAGAATGCAGAACGATGTCATACATTCACCCCAGTACAGAGATCTGGGCCTAAATCCATCGTTTTTTTGCTCACCATGCCATTCCAGTTTGAACCCAGCCATATGCAAATCAGTCTTGACCCTGTGCCTCATGGGATAGTCCAGCCCGAACTGCCAAGCCAGGTCCTCCCTGGACTGGAAACAAGCATCCTAGGACCGGTTTCGGGGTTTCACCCCTCTTCAGCCTGGATAGCTTGATTCCAGAGGCATGGAGAGCACGGGACCCACGTCTGGGCATACCCATCCCACTCGGGGTGACAAATGCAAAACCAACAGTTGATGGACAGAATGCAGAACAATGTCATACATTCACCCCAGTACAGAGATCTGGGCCTAAATCCATCGTTTTTTTGCTCACCATGCCATTCCAGTTTGAACCCAGCCATATGCAAATCATTCTTCACCCTGTGCCTCATGGAAACAGTCCAGCCCGAACTGCCAAGCCAGTTCCTCCCTGGACTGGAAACAGGCATCCTAGGACTGGTTTCGGGGTTTCACCCCTCTTCAGCCAGGACAGCTTGATTCCAGTGGCATGGAGAGCACGGGACCCACGTCTGGGGGCACCCGTCCCACTCGGGGTGTCAAATACAAAACCAACAGTTGATGGACAGAATGCAGAACAATGTCATACATTCACCCCAGTACAGAGATCTGGGCCTAAATCCATCGTTTTTCTGCTCACCATGCCATTCAAGTTTGAACCCAGCCAAATGCAAATCATTTTTGACCCTGTGCCTCATGGGAACAGTCCAGCCCAAACTGCCAAACCCGGCCCTCCCTGGACTGGATACAAGCATCCAAGGACTGGTTTAGGGGTTTCACCCCTCTTCAGCCAGGATAGCTTGATTCCAGTGGCATGGAGAGCACGGGACCCACGTCTGGGCATACCCGTTACACTCGTGGTGACAAATGCAAAACCAACAGTTGATGGACAGAATGCAGAACAATGTCATGCATTCACCCCAGTACAGAGATCTGGGCCTAAATCCATTGTTTTTTTGCTCACCATGCCATTCCAGTTTGAACCCAGCCATATGCAAATTAGTCTTGACCCTGTGCCTCATGGGAACAGTCCAGCCCGAACTGCCAAGCCAGGTCCTCCCTAGACTGGAAACAAGCATCCTAGGACCGGTTTCGGGGTTTCACCCCTCTTCAGTCTGGATAGCTTGATTCCAGAGGCATGGAGAGCACAGGACCCATGTCTGGGCATACCCATCCCACTCGGGGTGACAAATGCAAAACCATCCGTTGATGGACAGAAAGCAGAACAATGTCATACATTCACCCCAGTACAGAGATCTGGGCCTAAATTCATTGTTATTTTGCTCACCATGCCATTCCAGTTTGAACCCAGCCACATGCAAATCAGTCTTGACCCTGTGACTCATGGGAACAGTCCAGCCTGAACGGCCAACCCAGGTCTTCCCTGGAGTGCAAACAAGCATCCTAGGACCGGTTTCGGGGTTTCACCCCTCTTCAGCCAGGATAGCTTGATTCCAGTGGCATGGAGAGCACGGGACCCGCTTCTGGGCATACCCGTCCCACTCGGGGTGACAAATGCAAAACCAACAGTCGATGGACAGAGTGCAGAACAATGTCATACATTCACCCCAGTGCAGAGATCTGGGCCTAAATCCATCGTTTTTTTGCTCACCATGCCATTCCAGTTTGAACCCAGCCATATGCAAATGAGTCTTGACCCTGTTCCTCATAGGAACAGTCCAGCCTGAACAGCCAAGCCAGGTCCTCCCTGGACTGGAAACAAGCATCCTAGGACCGGTTTCGGGGTTTCACCCCTCTTCAGCCAGGGTAGCTTGATTCCAGTGACATGGAGAGCACGGGACCCGCGTCTGGGTATACCCGTCCCACTCGGGGTGACAAATGCAAAACCAACAGTTGATGGACAGAATGCAGAGCAATGTCATACATTCACCCCAGTACAGATATCTGGGACTAAAGCCATCGTTTTTTTGCTCACCATGCCATTCCAGTTTGAACCCAGCCATATGCAAATCAGTCTTGACCCTGTGCCTCATGGGAACAGTCCAGCCCGAACTGTCAAGAAAGGTCCTCCCTGGACTGAAAACAAGCATCCTACGACCGGTTTCGGGGATTCACATCTCTTCGGCCAGGATAGCTTGATTCCAGTGGCATGGAGAGCACGGGACCCATGTCTGGGCATACCCTCCCACTCGGGGTGACAAATGCAAAGCCAACAGTTGATGGACAGAATGCAGAACAATGTCATGCATTCACCCCAGTACAGAGATCTGGGCCTAAATCCATTGTTTTTTTGCTCACCATGCCATTCCAGTTTGAACCCAGCCATATGCAAATTAGTCTTGACCCTGTGCCTCATGGGAACAGTCCAGCCCGAACTGCCAAGCCAGGTCCTCCCTAGACTGGAAACAAGCATCCTAGGACCGGTTTCGGGGTTTCACCCCTCTTCAGTCTGGATAGCTTGATTCCAGAGGCATGGAGAGCACAGGACCCATGTCTGGGCATACCCATCCCACTCGGGGTGACAAATGCAAAACCATCCGTTGATGGACAGAAAGCAGAACAATGTCATACATTCACCCCAGTACAGAGATCTGGGCCTAAATTCATTGTTATTTTGCTCACCATGCCATTCCAGTTTGAACCCAGCCACATGCAAATCAGTCTTGACCCTGTGACTCATGGGAACAGTCCAGCCTGAACGGCGAACCCAGGTCTTCCCTGGAGTGCAAACAAGCATCCTAGGACCGGTTTCGGGGTTTCACCCCTCTTCAGCCAGGATAGCTTGATTCCAGTGGCATGGAGAGCACGGGACTTGTTTCTGGGCATACCCGTCCCACTCGGGGTGACAAATGCAAAACCAACAGTCGATGGACAGAGTGCAGAACAATGTCATACATTCACCCCAGTGCAGAGATCTGGGCCTAAATCCATCGTTTTTTTGCTCACCATGCCATTCCAGTTTGAACCCAGCCATATGCAAATGAGTCTTGACCCTGTTCCTCATAGGAACAGTCCAGCCTGAACAGCCAAGCCAGGTCCTCCCTGGACTGGAAACAAGCATCCTAGGACCGGTTTCGGGGTTTCACCCCTCTTCAGCCAGGGTAGCTTGATTCCAGTGACATGGAGAGCACGGGACCCGCTTCTGGGTATACCCGTCCCACTCGGGGTGACAAATGCAAAACCAACAGTTGATGGACAGAATGCAGAGCAATGTCATACATTCACCCCAGTACAGATATCTGGGACTAAAGCCATCGTTTTTTTGCTCACCATGCCATTCCAGTTTGAACCCAGCCATATGCAAATCAGTCTTGACCCTGTGCCTCATGGGAACAGTCCAGCCCGAACTGTCAAGAAAGGTCCTCCCTGGACTGAAAACAAGCATCCTACGACCGGTTTCGGGGATTCACATCTCTTCGGCCAGGATAGCTTGATTCCAGTGGCATGGAGAGCACGGGACCCATGTCTGGGCATACCCTCCCACTCGGGGTGACAAATGCAAAGCCAACAGTTGATGGACAGAATGCAGAACAATGTCATGCATTCACCCCAGTACAGAGATCTGGGCCTAAATCCATTGTTTTTTTGCTCACCATGCCATTCCAGTTTGAACCCAGCCATATGCAAATTAGTCTTGACCCTGTGCCTCATGGGAACAGTCCAGCCCGAACTGCCAAGCCAGGTCCTCCCTAGACTGGAAACAAGCATCCTAGGACCGGTTTCGGGGTTTCACCCCTCTTCAGTCTGGATAGCTTGATTCCAGAGGCATGGAGAGCACAGGACCCACGTCTGGGCATACCCATCCCACTCGGGGTGACAAATGCAAAACCATCCGTTGATGGACAGAAAGCAAAACAATGTCATACATTCACCCCAGTACAGAGATCTGGGCCTAAATTCATTGTTATTTTGCTCACCATGCCATTCCAGTTTGAACCCAGCCACATGCAAACCAGTCTTGACCCTGTGACTCATGGGAACAGTCCAGCCTGAACGGCCAACCCAGGTCTTCCCTGGAGTGCAAACAAGCATCCTAGGACCGGTTTCGGGGTTTCACCCCTCTTCAGCCAGGGTAGCTTGATTCCAGTGACATGGAGAGCACGGGACCCGCGTCTGGGTATACCCGTCCCACTCGGGGTGACAAATGCAAAACCAACAGTTGATGGACAGAATGCAGAGCAATGTCATACATTCACCCCAGTACAGATATCTGGGACTAAAGCCATCGTTTTTTTGCTCACCATGCCATTTAGTTTGAACCCAGCCATATGCAACTCAGTCTTGACCCTGTGCCTCATGGGAACAGTCCAGCCCGAACTGTCAAGAAAGGTCCTCCCTGGACTGAAAACAAGCATCCTACGACCGGTTTCGGGGATTCACATCTCTTCAGCCAGGATAGCTTGATTCCAGTGGCATGGAGAGCACGGGACCCATGTCTGGGCATACCCTCCCACTCGGGGTGACAAATGCAAAGCCAACAGTTGATGGACAGACTGCAGAACAATGTCATACATTCACTCTAGTACAGAGATTTGGGCCTAAAACCATCGTTTTTTTGCTCACCATGCCATTCCAGTTTAAACCCAGCCATATGCAAATCAGTCTTGACCCTGTGCCTCATGGGAACAGTTCACCCCGAACTGCCAAGTCAGGTCCTCCCTGGACTGGAAACTAGCATACTAGGACTGGTTTTGGGGTTTCACCCCTCTTCAGCCAGGATAGCTTGATTCCAGTGGCATGGAGAGCACGGGACCCACGTCTGGGCATACCCGTCCCACTCGGGATGACAAATGCAAAACCAACAGTTGATGGACAGAATGTAGAACAATGTCATACATTCACCCCAGTACAGAAATCTGGGCCTAAATCCATCGTATTTTTGCTCACCATGCCATTCCAGTTTGAACCCAGCCATATGCAAATCAGTCTTGAACCTGTGCCTCATGGTAACAGTCCAGCCTGAACGGCCAACCCAGGTCTTCCCTGGACAGGAAACAAGCATCCTAGGACCGGTTTCGGGGTTCCACCCATCTTCAGCCAGGATAGCTTCATTCCAGTGGCATGGAGAGCACGGGACCCACGTCTGGGCCTACCCGTCCCACTCGGGGTGACAAATGCAAAACCAACAGTGGTTGGACAGAATGCAGAACAATGTCATACATTCACCCCAGTACAGAGATCTGGGCCTAAATCCATCGTTTTCTTGCTCACCATGCCATTCAAGTTTGAACCCAGCCATATGCAAATGAGTCTTGACCCTGTGCCTCATAGGAACAGTCCAGCCTGAACTGCCAAGCCAGGTCCTCCCTGGACTGGAAACAGGCATCCTAGTACTGGTTTCGGGGTTTCACCCCTCTTCAGCCAGGACAGCTTGATTCCAGTGGCATGGAGAGCACGGGACCCACGTCTGGGGGCACCCGTCCCACTCGGGGTGGCAAATACAAAACCAACAGTTGATGGACAGAATGCAGAACAATGTCATACATTCATCCCAGTACAGAGATCTGGGTCTAAATCCATCCTTTTTTTGCTCACCATGCCATTCCAGTTTGAACCCAGCCATATGCAAATCAGTCTTGCCCCTGTGCCTCATGGGAATAGTCCAGCCTGAACTGCCAAGCCAGGTCCTCCCTGGACTGGAAACAAGCATCCTAGGACCGGTTTCAGGGTTTCACCCTTCTTCAGCCAGGTTAGCTTGATTCCAGTGGCATGGAGAGCATGAGACCTACGTCTCAGCATACCCGTCCCACTCGGGTGACAAATGCAAAACCAACAGTTGATGGACAGAATGCAGAACAATGTCATACATTCTCCCCAGTACAGAGACCTCGGCCTAAATCCATCGATTTTTTTGCTCACCATGCCATTCAAGTTTGAACCCAGCCAAATGCAAATCATTTTTGACCCTGTGCCTCATGGTAACAGTCCAGCCCAAACTGCCAAGCCCGGTCCTCCCTGGACTGGATACAAGCATCCTAGGTCTGGTTTAGGGGTTTCACCCCTCTTCAGCCAGGATAGCTTGATTCCAGTGGCATGGAGAGCACGGTACCCACGTCAGGGCATACTCGTCCCACTCGGGGCGACAAATGCAAAACCAACAGTGGTTGGACAGAATCTAGACCGATGTCATACATTCACCCCAGTACAGAGATCTGGGCCTAAATCCATCGATTTTTTTGCTCACCATGCCATTCAAGTTTGAACCCAGCCAAATGCAAATCATTTTTGACCCTGTGCCTCATGAGAATAGTCCAGCCCGAACTGCCAAGCCAGTTCCTCCCTCGACTGGAAACAGGCATCCTAGGACTGGCTTCGGGGTTTCACCCCTCTTCAGCCAGGACAGCTTGATTCCAGAGGCATGGAGAGCACGGGATCCACGTCTGGGCATACCCATCCCACTCGGGGTGACAAATGCAAAACCAACAGTTGATGGACAGAATGCAGAACAATGTCATACATTCACCCCACTACAGAGATCTGGGACTAAATCCATCGTTTTTTTGCTCACCATGCCATTCCAGTTTGATCCCAGCCATATGCAAATGAGTCTTGACCCTGTGCCTCATGGGAACAGTCCAGCCTGAACTGCCAAGCCAGGTCCTCCCTGGCCTGGAAACAAGCATCCTAGGACCGGTTTCGGGGTTTCACCCCTCGTCAGCCAGGATAGCTTGATTCCAGTGGCATGGAGAGCACGGGACCCACGTCTGGGCATACCCATCCCACTCGGGTTGACAAATGCAAAACCAACAGTTGATGGACAGAATGCAGAACAATGTCATACATTCACCCCAGTACAGAGATCTGGGCCTAAATCTATCGTTTTTTTGCTCACCATGTCATTCCAGTTTGAACCCAGCCATATGCAAATCAGTCTTGACCCTGTGACTCATGGGAACAGTCCAGCCTGAACTGCCAAGCCAGGTCCTCCCTGGACTGGAAACAAGCATCCTAGGACCGGTTTCGGGGTTTCACCCCTCTTCAGCCAGGATACCTTGATTCCAGTGGGACGGAGAGCACGGGATCCACGTCTGGGCATACCCGTCCCACTCGGGGTGACAAATGCAAAGCCAACAGTTGATGGACAGAATGTAGAACAATGTCATTCACTCTCCCCAGTACAGAGATCTGGGCCTAAATCCATCCTTTTTTTGCTCACCATGCCATTCCAGTTTGAACCCAGCCATATGCAAATCAGTCTTGACACTGTGCCTCATGGGAACAGTCCAGCCTGAACTGCCAAGCCAGGTCCTCCCTGGACTGGAAACAAGCATCCTAGGACCGGTTTCGGGGTTTCACCCTTCTTCAGCCAGGTTAGCTTGATTCCAGTGGCATGGAGAGCACGGTAACCATGTCTGGGCATATCCGCCCCACTCGGGCTGACAAATGCAAAACCAACAGTTGATGGACAGAATGCAGAACAATGTCATACATTCACCCCAGTACAGAGATCTGGGCCTAAATCCATCGTTATTTTGCTCACCATGCCATTCCAGTATAAACCCAGCCATATGCAAATCAGTCTTCACACTGTGCCTCATGGGAACAGTCCAGCCCGAACTGCCAAGCCAGATCCTCCCTGGACTGGAAACAGGCATCCTAGGACTGGTTTCGCGGTTTCACCCCTCTTCAGCCAGGACAGCTTGATTCCAGTGGCATGGAGAGCATGGGACCCACGTCTGGGGGCACCCGTCCCACTCGGGGTGACAAATACAAAACCAACAGTTGATGGACAGAATGCAGAACAATGTCATACATTCACCCCAGTACAGAGATCTGGGCCTAAATCCATCATTTTTTTGCTCACCATGCCATTCCAGTTTGAACCCAGCCATATGCAAATCAGTCTTGACCCTGTGCCTCATGGGAACAGTCCAACCCGAACTGCCTAGCCAGGTCCTCCCTGGACTGGAAACAAGCATGCTAGGACCGGGTTCGGGGTTTCACCCCACTTCAGCCAGGATAGCTTGATTCCAGTGGCATGGAGAGCATGAGACCTACGTCTCAGCATACCCGCCCCACTCGGGATGACAAATGCAAAACCAACAGTTGATGGACAGAATGCAGAACATTGTCATACATTCTCCCCTGTACAGAGACCTGGGCCTAAATCCATTGATTTTTTTGCTCACCATGCCATTCAAGTTTGAACCCAGCCAAATGCAAATCATTTTTGACCCTGTGCCTCTTGGTAACAGTCCAGCCCAAACTGCCAAGCCCGGTCCTCCCTGGACTAGATACAAGCTTTCAAGGACTGGTTTAGGGGTTTCACCCCTCTTCAGCCAGGATAGCTTGATTCCAGTGGGATGGAGAGCACGGGATCCACGTCTGGGCATACCCGTCCCACTCGGGGTGACAAATACAAAGCCAACAGTTGATGGACAGAATGCAGAACAATGTCATACATTCACCCCAGTACAGTGATCTGGGCCTAAATCCATCGTTTTTTTGCTCACCATGCCATTCCAGTTTGAACCCAGCCATTTGCAAATCAGTCTTGACCCTGTGCCTCATGGGAACAGTCCAGCCTGAACTGCCTAGCCAGGTCCTCCCTGGACTGGAAACAAGCATCCTAGGACCGGTTTCGGGGTTTCACCCTTCTTCAGCCAGGTTAGCTTGATTCCAGTGGCATGGAGAGCATGGGAACCATGTCTGGGCATATCCGCCCCACTCGGGCTGACAAATGCAAAACCAACAGTTGATGGACAGAATGCAGAACAATGTCATACATTCACCCCAGTACAGAGATCTGGGCCTAAATCCATCGTTTTTTTGCTCACCATGCCATTCCAGTATAAACCCAGCCATATGCAAATCAGTCTTCACACTGTGCCTCATGGGAACAGTCCAGCCCGAACTGCCAAGCCAGATCCACCCTGGACTGGAAACAGGCATCCTAGGACTGGTTTCGTGGTTTCACCCCTCTTCAGCCAGGACAGCTTGATTCCAGTGGCATGGAGAGCATGGGACCCACGTCTGGGGGCACCCGTCCCACTCGGGGTGACAAATACAAAACCAACAGTTGATGGACAGAATGCAGAACAATGTCATACATTCACCCCAGTACAGAGATCTGGGCCTAAATCCATCATTTTTTTGCTCACCATGCCATTCCAGTTTGAACCCAGCCATATGCAAATCAGTCTTTACCCTGTGCCTCATGGGAACAGTCCAACCCGAACTGCCTAGCCAGGTCCTCCCTGGACTGGAAACAAGCATGCTAGGACCGGGTTCGGGGTTTCACCCCACTTCAGCCAGGATAGCTTGATTCCAGTGGCATGGAGAGCATGAGACCTACATCTCAGCATACCCGCCCCACTCGGGGTGACAAATACAAAGCCAACAGTTGATGGACAGAATGCAGAACAATGTCATACATTCACCCCAGTACAGAGATCTGGGCCTAAATCCATCGTTTTTTTGCTCACCATGCCATTCCAGTTTGAACCAAGCCATTTGCAAATCAGTCTTGACCCTGTGCCTCATGGGAACAGTCCAGCCTGAACTGCCTAGCCAGGTCCTCCCTGGACTGGAAACAAGCATCCTAGGACCGGTTTCGGGGTTTCACCCCTCTTCAACCAGGAAAGCTTGATTCCAGTGGCATGGAGAGCATGAGACCTACGTCTGGGCATACCGGTCCTACTCGGGGTCACAAATGTGAAACCAACAGTTGATGGACAGAATGCAGAACAATGTCATACATTCACCCCAGTACAGAGATCTGGCCCTAAATCCATCGTTTGTTTGCTCACCATGCCATTCCAGTTTGAACCCAGCCATATTTAAATCAGTCTTGACCCTGTGCCTAATGGGAACAGTCCAGCCCGAACTGCCAAGCCAGGTCCTCCCTGGACTGGAAACAAGCATCCTAGGACTGGTTTCGGGGTTTCACCCCTCTTCAGCCAGGATAGCTTGATTCCAGTGGCATGGAGAGCACGGGACCCACGTCCGGGAATACCCGTCCCTATCGGGGTGACAAATGCAAAACCAACAGTTGATGGAGAGAATGCAGAACAATGTCATACATTCACCCCAGTACAGAGATCTGGGCATAAATCCACCTGTTTTTTTTCTCACCATGCCATTCCAGTTTAACCCAGCCATATGCAAATCAGCCTTGACACTGTGCCTCATGGGAATAGTCTAGCCCGAACTGCCAAGCCAGGTACTCCCTGGACTGGAAACAAGCATCCTAGGACTGGTTTCGGGGTTTCACCCCTCTTCAGCCTGGATAGCTTGATTCCAGAGGCATGGAGAGCACGGGACCCACGCATGGGCATACCCATCCCACTCGGGGTGACAAATGCAAAACCAACAGTTGATGGACAGAATGCAGAACAATGTCATACATTCACTCCAGTACAGAGATCTGGGCCTAAATCCATCGTGTTTTTGCTCACCATGCCATTCCAGTTTGAACCCAGCCATATGCAAATCAGTCTTGACCCTGTGCCTCATGGGAACAGTCCAGCCCGAACTGCCTAGCCAGGTCCTCCCTGGACTGGAAACAAGCATCCTAGGACCGGTTACGTCGTTTCACCTCTCTTCAGCCAGGATAGCTTGATTCCAGTGGCATGGAGAGCATGAGACCTACGTCTGGGCATACCCATCCCACTCGGGGTGACAAATGCGAAACCAACAGTTGATGGACAGAATGCAGAACAATTTATACATTCACCCCAGTACAGAGATCTGGGCCTAAATCCATCGTTTTTTTGCTCACCATGACATTCCAGTGTAAACCCAGACATATGCACATCAGTCTTCACCCTGTGCCTCATGGGAACAGTCCAGCCCGAACTGCCAAGCCAGTTCCTCCCTGGACTGGAAACAGGCATCCTAGGACTGGTTTCGGGGTTTCACCCCTCTTCAGCCAGGACAGCTTGATTCCAGTGGCATGGAGAGCACGGGACCCACGTCTGGGGGCTCCAGTCCCACTCGGGGTGACAAATACAAAACCAACAGTTGATGGACAGAATGCAGAATAATGTCATACATTCACCCCTCTACAGAGATCTAGGCATGAATCCATCGTTTTTTTGCTCACCATGCCATTCCAGTTTGAACCCAGCCATATGCAAATCAGTCTTGACCCTGTGCCTCATGGGAACAGTCCAGCCCGAACTGCCAAGAAAGGTCCTCCCTGGACTGGAAACAAGCATCCTAGGACCAATTTCGGGGCTTCACCCCTCTTCAGCCAGGATAGCTTGATTCCAGTGGCATGGAGAGCATGAGACCTACGTCTCAGCATACCCGTTCCACTCGTGGTGACAAATGCAAAACCAACAGTTGATGGACAGAATGCAGAACAATGTCATACATTCACCCCAGTACAGAGATCTGGGCCTAAATCCATCGTTTTTTTGCTCACCATGCCATTCCAGTTTGAACCCAGCCATATGCAAATTAGTCTTGACCCTGTGCCTCATGGGAACAGTCCAGCCCGAACTGCCAAGCCAGGTCCTCCCTGGACTGGAAACAAGCATCCTAGGACCGGTTTCGGGGTTTCACCCCTCTTCAGCCTGGATAGCTTGATTCCAGAGGCATGGAGAGCACAGGACCCACGTCTGGGCACACCCATCACACTCGGGGTGACAAATGCAAAACCATCCGTTGATGGACAGAATGCAGAACAATGTCATACATTCACCCAGTACAGAGATCTGGGCCTAAATCCATTGTTTTTTTGATCACCATTCCATTCCAGTTTGAACCCAGCCATATGCAAATCAGTTTTGACCCTGTGCCTCATGGGAACAGTCTAGCCTGAACTGCCAAGCCAGGTCCTCCCTGGCCTGGATACAAGCATCATAGGACTGGTTTCGGGGTTTCACCCCTCTTCAGCCAGGATAGCTTGATTCCAGTGGCATGGAGAGCACGGTACCCACGTCTGGGCATACCCGTTCCACTCGGGGTGACAAATGCAAAACCAACCGTTGATGGACAGAATGCAGAACAATGTCATACATTCACCCCAGTACAGAGATCTGGGCCTAAATCCATTGTTTTTTTGATCACCATGCCATTCCAGTTTGAACCCAGCCATATGCAAATCAGTTTTGACCCTGTGCCTCATGGGAACAGTCCAGCCCGAACTGCCAAGCCAGGTCCTCCCTGGACTGGAAACAAGCATCCTAGGACCGGTTTCGGGGTTTCACCCCTCTTCAGCCTGGATAGCTTGATTCCAGAGGCATGGAGAGCACAGGACCCACGTCTGGGCACACCCATCACACTCGGGGTGACAAATGCAAAACCATCCGTTGATGGACAGAATGCAGAACAATGTCATACATTCACCCAGTACAGAGATCTGGGCCTAAATCCATTGTTTTTTTGATCACCATTCCATTCCAGTTTGAACCCAGCCATATGCAAATCAGTTTTGACCCTGTGCCTCATGGGAACAGTCTAGCCTGAACTGCCAAGCCAGGTCCTCCCTGGCCTGGATACAAGCATCATAGGACTGGTTTCGGGGTTTCACCCCTCTTCAGCCAGGATAGCTTGATTCCAGTGGCATGGAGAGCACGGTACCCACGTCTGGGCATACCCGTTCCACTCGGGGTGACAAATGCAAAACCAACCGTTGATGGACAGAATGCAGAACAATGTCATACATTCACCCCAGTACAGAGATCTGGGCCTAAATCCATTGTTTTTTTGATCACCATGCCATTCCAGTTTGAACCCAGCCATATGCAAATAAGTTTTGACCCTGTGCCTCATGGGAACAGTCTAGCCCGAACTGCCAAGCCAGGTCCTCCCTGCACTGGATACAAGCATCCTAGGACTGGTTTCGGGGATTCACCCCTCTTCAGCCAGGATAGCTTGATTCCAGTGGGATGGAGAGCACGGGATCCAAGTCTGGGCATACCCGTCCCACTCGGGGTGACAAATACAAAGCCAACAGTTGATGGACAGAATGCAGAACAATGTCATACATTCACCCCAGTACAGAGATCTGGGCCTAAATCCATCGTTTTTTTGCTCACCATGCCATTCCAGTTTGAACCCAGCCATATGCAAATGAGTCTTGACCCGGTGCCTCATGGGAACAGTCCAGCCTGAACTGCCAAGCCAGGTCCTCCCTGTACTGGAAACAAGCATCCTAGGACCGGTTTCGGGGTTTCACCCCTCTTCAGCCAGGGTAGCTTGATTCCAGTGGCATGGAGAGCACGGGACCCGCTTCTGGGCATACCCGTCCCACTCGGGGTGACAAATGCAAAGCCAACAGTTGATGGACAGAATGCAGAACAATGTCATACATTCACTCCAGTACAGAGATTTGGGCCTAAATCCATCGTTTTTTGCTCACCATGCCATTCCAGTTTGAACCCAGCCATATGCAAATTAGTCTTGACCCTGTGCCTCATGGTAACAGTCCAGCCTGAACGCCCAACCCAGGTCTAACCTGGACTGAAAACAAGCATCCTAGGACCGGTTTCGGGGTTCCACCCCTCTTCAGCCAGGATAGCTTCACTCCAGTGGCATGGAGAGCACGGGACCAACGTCTGGGCACACCCGTCCCACTCGGGGTGACAAATGCAAAACCAACAGTGGTTGGACAGAATACAGAACGATGTCATACATTCACCCCAGTACAGAGATCTGGGCCTAAATCCATCGTTTTTTTGCTCACCATGCCATTCCAGTTTGAACCCAGCCATATGCAAATCAGTCTTGACCCTGTGCCTCATGGGAATAGTCCAGCCCGAACTGCCAAGCCAGGTCCTCCCTGGGCTGGAAACCCGCATCCTAGGACCGGTTTCGGGGTTTCACCCCTCTTCAGCCTGGATAGCTTGATTCCAGAGGCATGGAGAGCACGGGACCCACGTCTGGGCATACCCATCCCACTCGGGGTGACAAATGCAAAACCAACAGTTGATGGACAGAATGCAGAACAATGTCATACATTCACCCCAGTACAGAGATCTGGGCCTAAATTCATTGTTTTTTTGCTCACCATGCCATTCCAGTTTGAACCCAGCCATATGCAAATCAGTCTTCACCCTGTGCCTCATGGGAACAGTCCAGCCCGAACTGCCAAGCCAGTTCCTCCCTGGACTGGAAACAGGCATCCTAGGACTGGTTTCGGGGTTTCACCCCTCTTCAGCCAGGACAGCTTGATTCCAGTGGCATGGAGAGCACGGGACCCACGTCTGGGGGCACCCATCCCACTCGGGGTGACAAATACAAAACCAACAGTTGATGGACAGAATGCAGAACAATGTCATACATTCACCCCAGTACAGAGATCTGGGCCTAAATCCATCGTTTTTTTGCTCACCATGCCATTCCAGTTTGAACCCAGCCATATGCAAACTAGTCTTGACCCTGTGCCTCATGGGAACAGTCCAGCCCAAACTGCCAAGCCAGGTCCTCCCTGGACTGGAAACAAGCATCCTAGGACCGGTTTCCGGGTTTCACCCCTCTTCAGTCTGGATAGCTTGATTCCAGAGGCATGGAGAGCACAGGACCCACGTCTGGGCATACCCATCCCACTCGGGGTGACAAATGCAAAACCATCCGTTGATGGACAGAATGCAGAACAATGTCATACATTCACCCCTCTACAGAGATCTAGGCCTGAATCCATCGTTTTTTTGCTCACCATGCCATTCCAGTTTGAACCCAGCCATATGCAAATCAGTCTTGACCCTGTGCCTCATGGGAACAGTCCAGCCCGAACTGCCAAGAAAGGTCCTCCCTGGACTGGAAACAAGCATCCTAGGACCAATTTCGGGGCTTCACCCCTCTTCAGCCAGGTTAGCTTGATTCCAGTGGCATGGAGAGCATGAGACCTACGTCTCAGCATACCCGTTCCGCTCGTGGTGACAAATGCAAAACCAACAGTTGATGGACAGAATGCAGAACAATGTCATACATTCACCCCAGTACAGAGATCTGGGCCTAAATCCATCGTTTTTTTGCTCACCATGCCATTCCAGTTTGAACCCAGCCATATGCAAATTAGTCTTGACCCTGTGCCTCATGGGAACAGTCCAGCCCGAACTGCCAAGCCAGGTCCTCCCTGGACTGGAAACAAGCATCCTAGGACCGGTTTCGGGGTTTCACCCCTCTTCAGCCTGGATAGCTTGATTCCAGAGGCATGGAGAGCACAGGACCCACGTCTGGGCACACCCATCACACTCGGGGTGACAAATGCAAAACCATCCGTTGATGGACAGAATGCAGAACAATGTCATACATTCACCCAGTACAGAGATCTGGGCCTAAATCCATTGTTTTTTTGATCACCATTCCATTCCAGTTTGAACCCAGCCATATGCAAATCAGTTTTGACCCTGTGCCTCATGGGAACAGTCTAGCCTGAACTGCCAAGCCAGGTCCTCCCTGGCCTGGATACAAGCATCATAGGACTGGTTTCGGGGTTTCACCCCTCTTCAGCCAGGATAGCTTGATTCCAGTGGCATGGAGAGCACGGTACCCACGTCTGGGCATACCCGTTCCACTCGGGGTGACAAATGCAAAACCAACCGTTGATGGACAGAATGCAGAACAATGTCATACATTCACCCCAGTACAGAGATCTGGGCCTAAATCCATTGTTTTTTTTATCACCATGCCATTCCAGTTTGAACCCAGCCATATGCAAATCAGTTTTGACCCTGTGCCTCATGGGAACAGTCTAGCCCGAACTGCCAAGCCAGGTCCTCCCTGGACTGGATACAAGCATCCTAGGACTGGTTTCGGGGATTCACCCCTCTTCAGCCAGGATAGCTTGATTCCAGTGGGATGGAGAGCACGGGATCCACGTCTGGGCATACCCGTCCCACTCGGGGTGACAAATACAAAGCCAACAGTTGATGGACAGAATGCAGAACAATGTCATACATTCACCCCAGTACAGAGATCTGGGCCTAAATCCATCGTTTTTTTGCTCACCATGCCATTCCAGTTTGAACCCAGCCATATGCAAATGAGTCTTGACCCTGTGCCTCATGGGAACAGTCCAGCCTGAACTGCCAAGCCAGGTCCTCCCTGTACTGGAAACAAGCATCCTAGGACCGGTTTCGGGGTTTCACCCCTCTTCAGCCAGGGTAGCTTGATTCCAGTGGCATGGAGAGCACGGGACCCGCTTCTGGGCATACCCGTCCCACTCGGGGTGACAAATGCAAAGCCAACAGTTGATGGACAGAATGCAGAACAATGTCATACATTCACTCCAGTACAGAGATTTGGGCCTAAATCCATCGTTTTTTGCTCACCATGCCATTCCAGTTTGAACCCAGCCATATGCAAATTAGTCTTGACCCTGTGCCTCATGGTAACAGTCCAGCCTGAACGCCCAACCCAGGTCTAACCTGGACTGAAAACAAGCATCCTAGGACCGGTTTCGGGGTTCCACCCCTCTTCAGCCAGGATAGCTTCACTCCAGTGGCATGGAGAGCACGGGACCCACGTCTGGGCACACCCGTCCCACTCGGGGTGACAAATGCAAAACCAACAGTGGTTGGACAGAATACAGAACGATGTCATACATTCACCCCAGTACAGAGATCTGGGCCTAAATCCATCGTTTTTTTGCTCACCATGCCATTCCAGTTTGAACCCAGCCATATGCAAATCAGTCTTGACCCTGTGCCTCATGGGAATAGTCCAGCCCGAACTGCCAAGCCAGGTCCTCCCTGGGCTGGAAACCCGCATCCTAGGACCGGTTTCGGGGTTTCACCCCTCTTCAGCCTGGATAGCTTGATTCCAGAGGCATGGAGAGCACGGGACCCACGTCTGGGCATACCCATCCCACTCGGGGTGACAAATGAAAAACCAACAGTTGATGGACAGAATGCAGAACAATGTCATACATTCATCCCAGTACAGAGATCTGGGCCTAAATTCATCGTTTTTTTGCTCACCATGCCATTCCAGTTTGAACCCAGCCATATGCAAATCAGTCTTCACCCTGTGCCTCATGGGAACAGTCCAGCCCGAACTGCCAAGCCAGTTCCTCCCTGGTCTGGAAACAGGCATCCTAGGACTGGTTTCGGGGTTTCACCCCTCTTCAGCCAGGACAGCTTGATTTCAGTGGCATGGAGAGCACGGGACCCACGTCTGGGGGCACCCATCCCACTCGGGGTGACAAATACAAAACCAACAGTTGATGGACAGAATGCAGAACAATGTCATACATTCACCCCAGTACAGAGATCTGGGCCTAAATCCATCGTTTTTTTGCTCACCATGCCATTCCAGTTTGAACCCAGCCATATGCAAACTAGTCTTGACCCTGTGCCTCATGGGAACAGTCCAGCCCAAACTGCCAAGCCAGGTCCTCCCTGGACTGGAAACAAGCATCCTAGGACCGGTTTCCGGGTTTCACCCCTCTTCAGTCTGGATAGCTTGATTCCAGAGGCATGGAGAGCACAGGACCCACGTCTGGGCATACCCATCCCACTCGGGGTGACAAATGCAAAACCATCCGTTGATGGACAGAATGCAGAACAATGTCATACATTCACCCCAGTACAGAGATCTGGGCAAAATCCATTGTTTTTTTGATCACCATGCCATTCGAGTTTGAACCCAGCCATATGCAAATCAGTTTTGACCCTGTGCCTCATGGGAACAGTCTAGCCTGAACTGCCAAGCCAGGTCCTCCCTGGACTGGATACAAGCATCCTAGGACTGGTTTCGGTGTTTCACCCCACTTCAGCCAGGATAGCGTGATTCCAGTGGCATGGAGAGCACGGTACCCACGTCTGGGCATACCCGTTCCACTCGGGGTGACAAATGCAAAACCAACAGTTGATGGACAGAATGTAGAACAATGTCATACATTCACCCCAGTACAGAGATATGGGCCTAAATTCATTGTTGTTTTGCTCACCATGCCATTCCAGTTTGAACCCAGCCACATGCAAATCAGTCTTGACCCTGTGACTCATGGGAACAGTCCAGCCTGAACGGCCAACCCAGGTCTTCCCTGGACTGAAAACAAGCATCCTAGGACCGGTTTCGGGGTTTCACCCCTCTTCAGCCAGTATAGCTTGATTCCAGTGGGATGGAGAGCACAGGATCCACGTCTGGGCATACCCGTCCCACTCGGGGTGACAAATACAAAGCCAACAGTTGATGGACAGAATGCAGGACAATGTCACACATTCACCCCAGTACAGAGATCTGGGCCTAAATCCATTGTTTTGTTGCTCACCATGCCATTCCAGTTTGAACCCAGCCATATGCAAATGAGTCTTGACCCTGTGCCTCATGGGAACAGTCCAGCCTGAACTGCCAAGCCAGGTCCTCCCTGGACTGGAAACAAGCATCCTAGGACCGGTTTCGGGGTTTCACCCCTCTTCAGCCAGGGTAGCTTGATTCCAGTGGCATGGAGAGCACGGGACCCGCTTCTGGGCATACCCGTCCCACTCGGGGTGACAAATGCAAAACCAACAGTCGATGGACAGAATGCAGAACAATGTCATACATTCACCCCAGTACAGAGATCTGGGCCTAAATCCATCGTTTTTTTGCTCACCTTGCCATTCCAGTTTGAACCCAGCCATATGCAAATCAGTCTTGACCCTGTGCCTCCTGGGAACAGTCCAGCCCGAACTGCCAAGAAAGGTCCTCCCTGGCCTGGAACCAAGCATCCTAGGACAGGTTTCGGGGTTTCACCCCTCTTCAGCCAGGATAGCTTGATTCCAGTGGCATGGAGAGCACGGGACCCACGTCTGGGCATACCCATCCCACTCGGGGTGACAAATGCAAAACCAACAGTTGATGGACAGAATGCAGAACAATGTCATACATTCACCCCAGTACAGAGATCTGGGCCTAAATCCATCGTTTTTTTGCTCACCATGTCATTCCAGTTTGAACTCAGCCATATGCAAATCAGTCTTGACCCTGTGCCTCATGGGAACTGTCCAGCCTGCACTGCCAAGCCAGGTCCTCCCTGGACTGGAAACAAGCATCCTAGGACCGGTTTCGGGGTTTCACCCCTCTTCAGCCAGGATACCTTGATTCCAGTGGCATGGAGAGCATGGGAACCATGTCTGGGCATATCCGCCCCACTCGGGCTGACAAATGCAAAACCAACAGTTGATGGACAGAATGCAGAACAATGTCATACATTCACCCCAGTACAGAGATCTGGGCCTAAATCCATCGTTTTTTTGCTCACCATGCCATTCCAGTATAAACCCAGCCATATGCAAATCAGTCTTCACACTGTGCCTCATGGGAACAGTCCAGCCCGAACTGCCAAGCCAGATCCACCCTGGACTGGAAACAGGCATCCTAGGACTGGTTTCGTGGTTTCACCCCTCTTCAGCCAGGACAGCTTGATTCCAGTGGCATGGAGACCATGGGACCCACGTCTGGGGGCACCCGTCCCACTCGGGGTGACAAATACAAAACCAACAGTTGATGGACAGAATGCAGAACAATGTCATACATTCACCCCAGTACAGAGATCTGGGCCTAAATCCATCATTTTTTTGCTCACCATGCCATTCCAGTTTGAACCCAGCCATATGCAAATCAGTCTTTACCCTGTGCCTCATGGGAACAGTCCAACCCGAACTGCCTAGCCAGGTCCTCCCTGGACTGGAAACAAGCATGCTAGGACCGGGTTCGGGGTTTCACCCCACTTCAGCCAGGATAGCTTGATTCCAGTGGCATGGAGAGCATGAAACCTACATCTCAGCATACCCGCCCCACTCGGGGTGACAAATACAAAGCCAACAGTTGATGGACAGAATGCAGAACAATGTCATACATTCACCCCAGTACAGAGATCTGGGCCTAAATCCATCGTTTTTTTGCTCACCATGCCATTCCAGTTTGAACCAAGCCATTTGCAAATCAGTCTTGACCCTGTGCCTCATGGGAACAGTCCAGCCTGAACTGCCTAGCCAGGTCCTCCCTGGACTGGAAACAAGCATCCTAGGACCGGTTTCGGGGTTTCACCCCTCTTCAACCAGGAAAGCTTGATTCCAGTGGCATGGAGAGCATGAGACCTACGTCTGGGCATACCGGTCCCACTCGGGGTCACAAATGTGAAACCAACAGTTGATGGACAGAATGCAGAACAATGTCATACATTCACCCCAGTACAGAGATCTGGCCCTAAATCCATCGTTTGTTTGCTCACCATGCCATTCCAGTTTGAACCCAGCCATATTTAAATCAGTCTTGACCCTGTGCCTAATGGGAACAGTCCAGCCCGAACTGCCAAGCCAGGTCCTCCCTGGACTGGAAACAAGCATCCTAGGACTGGTTTCGGGGTTTCACCCCTCTTCAGCCAGGATAGCTTGATTCCAGTGGCATGGAGAGCACGGGACCCACGTCCGGGAATACCCGTCCCTATCGGGGTGACAAATGCAAAACCAACAGTTGATGGAGAGAATGCAGAACAATGTCATACATTCACCCCAGTACAGAGATCTGGGCATAAATCCACCTGTTTTTTTTCTCACCATGCCATTCCAGTTTGAACCCAGCCATATGCAAATCAGCCTTGACACTGTGCCTCATGGGAATAGTCTAGCCCGAACTGCCAAGCTAGGTACTCCCTGGACTGGAAACAAGCATCCTAGGACTGGTTTCGGGGTTTCACCCCTCTTCAGCCTGGATAGCTTGATTCCAGAGGCATGGAGAGCACGGGACCCACGCATGGGCATACCCATCCCACTCGGGGTGACAAATGCAAAACCAACAGTTGATGGACAGAATGCAGAACAATGTCATACATTCACTCCAGTACAGAGATCTGGGCCTAAATCCATCGTGTTTTTGCTCACCATGCCATTCCAGTTTGAACCCAGCCATATGCAAATCAGTCTTGACCCTGTGCCTCATGGGAACAGTCCAGCCCGAACTGCCTAGCCAGGTCCTCCCTGGACTGGAAACAAGCATCCTAGGACCGGTTACGTCGTTTCACCTCTCTTCAGCCAGGATAGCTTGATTCCAGTGGCATGGAGAGCATGAGACCTACGTCTGGGCATACCCATCCCACTCGGGGTGACAAATGCGAAACCAACAGTTGATGGACAGAATGCAGAACAATTTATACATTCACCCCAGTACAGAGATCTGGGCCTAAATCCATCGTTTTTTTGCTCACCATGCCATTCCAGTGTAAACCCAGACATATGCACATCAGTCTTCACCCTGTGCCTCATGGGAACAGTCCAGCCCGAACTGCCAAGCCAGTTCCTCCCTGGACTGGAAACAGGCATCCTAGGACTGGTTTCGGGGTTTCACCCCTCTTCAGCCAGGACAGCTTGATTCCAGTGGCATGGAGAGCACGGGACCCACGTCTGGGGGCTCCAGTCCCACTCGGGGTGACAAATACAAAACCAACAGTTGATGGACAGAATGCAGAATAATGTCATACATTCACCCCTCTACAGAGATCTAGGCATGAATCCATCGTTTTTTTGCTCACCATGCCATTCCAGTTTGAACCCAGCCATATGCAAATCAGTCTTGACCCTGTGCCTCATGGGAACAGTCCAGCCCGAACTGCCAAGAAAGGTCCTCCCTGGACTGGAAACAAGCATCCTAGGACCAATTTCGGGGCTTCACCCCTCTTCAGCCAGGATAGCTTGATTCCAGTGGCATGGAGAGCATGAGACCTACGTCTCAGCATACCCGTTCCACTCGTGGTGACAAATGCAAAACCAACAGTTGATGGACAGAATGCAGAACAATGTCATACATTCACCCCAGTACAGAGATCTGGGCCTAAATCCATCGTTTTTTTGCTCACCATGCCATTCCAGTTTGAACCCAGCCATATGCAAATTAGTCTTGACCCTGTGCCTCATGGGAACAGTCCAGCCCGAACTGCCAAGCCAGGTCCTCCCTGGACTGGAAACAAGCATCCTAGGACCGGTTTCGGGGTTTCACCCCTCTTCAGCCTGGATAGCTTGATTCCAGAGGCATGGAGAGCACAGGACCCACGTCTGGGCACACCCATCACACTCGGGGTGACAAATGCAAAACCATCCGTTGATGGACAGAATGCAGAACAATGTCATACATTCACCCAGTACAGAGATCTGGGCCTAAATCCATTGTTTTTTTGATCACCATTCCATTCCAGTTTGAACCCAGCCATATGCAAATCAGTTTTGACCCTGTGCCTCATGGGAACAGTCTAGCCTGAACTGCCAAGCCAGGTCCTCCCTGGCCTGGATACAAGCATCATAGGACTGGTTTCGGGGTTTCACCCCTCTTCAGCCAGGATAGCTTGATTCCAGTGGCATGGAGAGCACGGTACCCACGTCTGGGCATACCCGTTCCACTCGGGGTGACAAATGCAAAACCAACCGTTGATGGACAGAATGCAGAACAATGTCATACATTCACCCCAGTACAGAGATCTGGGCCTAAATCCATTGTTTTTTTGATCACCATGCCATTCCAGTTTGAACCCAGCCATATGCAAATCAGTTTTGACCCTGTGCCTCATGGGAACAGTCCAGCCCGAACTGCCAAGCCAGGTCCTCCCTGGACTGGAAACAAGCATCCTAGGACCGGTTTCGGGGTTTCACCCCTCTTCAGCCTGGATAGCTTGATTCCAGAGGCATGGAGAGCACAGGACCCACGTCTGGGCACACCCATCACACTCGGGGTGACAAATGCAAAACCATCCGTTGATGGACAGAATGCAGAACAATGTCATACATTCACCCAGTACAGAGATCTGGGCCTAAATCCATTGTTTTTTTGATCACCATTCCATTCCAGTTTGAACCCAGCCATATGCAAATCAGTTTTGACCCTGTGCCTCATGGGAACAGTCTAGCCTGAACTGCCAAGCCAGGTCCTCCCTGGCCTGGATACAAGCATCATAGGACTGGTTTCGGGGTTTCACCCCTCTTCAGCCAGGATAGCTTGATTCCAGTGGCATGGAGAGCACGGTACCCACGTCTGGGCATACCCGTTCCACTCGGGGTGACAAATGCAAAACCAACCGTTGATGGACAGAATGCAGAACAATGTCATACATTCACCCCAGTACAGAGATCTGGGCCTAAATCCATTGTTTTTTTGATCACCATGCCATTCCAGTTTGAACCCAGCCATATGCAAATAAGTTTTGACCCTGTGCCTCATGGGAACAGTCTAGCCCGAACTGCCAAGCCAGGTCCTCCCTGGACTGGATACAAGCATCCTAGGACTGGTTTCGGGGATTCACCCCTCTTCAGCCAGGATAGCTTGATTCCAGTGGGATGGAGAGCACGGGATCCAAGTCTGGGCATACCCGTCCCACTCGGGGTGACAAATACAAAGCCAACAGTTGATGGACAGAATGCAGAACAATGTCATACATTCACCCCAGTACAGAGATCTGGGCCTAAATCCATCGTTTTTTTGCTCACCATGCCATTCCAGTTTGAACCCAGCCATATGCAAATGAGTCTTGACCCGGTGCCTCATGGGAACAGTCCAGCCTGAACTGCCAAGCCAGGTCCTCCCTGTACTGGAAACAAGCATCCTAGGACCGGTTTCGGGGTTTCACCCCTCTTCAGCCAGGGTAGCTTGATTCCAGTGGCATGGAGAGCACGGGACCCGCTTCTGGGCATACCCGTCCCACTCGGGGTGACAAATGCAAAGCCAACAGTTGATGGACAGAATGCAGAACAATGTCATACATTCACTCCAGTACAGAGATTTGGGCCTAAATCCATCGTTTTTTGCTCACCATGCCATTCCAGTTTGAACCCAGCCATATGCAAATTAGTCTTGACCCTGTGCCTCATGGTAACAGTCCAGCCTGAACGCCCAACCCAGGTCTAACCTGGACTGAAAACAAGCATCCTAGGACCGGTTTCGGGGTTCCACCCCTCTTCAGCCAGGATAGCTTCACTCCAGTGGCATGGAGAGCACAGGACCAACGTCTGGGCACACCCGTCCCACTCGGGGTGACAAATGCAAAACCAACAGTGGTTGGACAGAATACAGAACGATGTCATACATTCACCCCAGTACAGAGATCTGGGCCTAAATCCATCGTTTTTTTGCTCACCATGCCATTCCAGTTTGAACCCAGCCATATGCAAATCAGTCTTGACCCTGTGCCTCATGGGAATAGTCCAGCCCGAACTGCCAAGCCAGGTCCTCCCTGGGCTGGAAACCCGCATCCTAGGACCGGTTTCGGGGTTTCACCCCTCTTCAGCCTGGATAGCTTGATTCCAGAGGCATGGAGAGCACGGGACCCACGTCTGGGCATACCCATCCCACTCGGGGTGACAAATGCAAAACCAACAGTTGATGGACAGAATGCAGAACAATGTCATACATTCACCCCAGTACAGAGATCTGGGCCTAAATTCATTGTTTTTTTGCTCACCATGCCATTCCAGTTTGAACCCAGCCATATGCAAATCAGTCTTCACCCTGTGCCTCATGGGAACAGTCCAGCCCGAACTGCCAAGCCAGTTCCTCCCTGGACTGGAAACAGGCATCCTAGGACTGGTTTCGGGGTTTCACCCCTCTTCAGCCAGGACAGCTTGATTCCAGTGGCATGGAGAGCACGGGACCCACGTCTGGGGGCACCCATCCCACTCGGGGTGACAAATACAAAACCAACAGTTGATGGACAGAATGCAGAACAATGTCATACATTCACCCCAGTACAGAGATCTGGGCCTAAATCCATCGTTTTTTTGCTCACCATGCCATTCCAGTTTGAACCCAGCCATATGCAAACTAGTCTTGACCCTGTGCCTCATGGGAACAGTCCAGCCCAAACTGCCAAGCCAGGTCCTCCCTGGACTGGAAACAAGCATCCTAGGACCGGTTTCCGGGTTTCACCCCTCTTCAGTCTGGATAGCTTGATTCCAGAGGCATGGAGAGCACAGGACCCACGTCTGGGCATACCCATCCCACTCGGGGTGACAAATGCAAAACCATCCGTTGATGGACAGAATGCAGAACAATGTCATACATTCACCCCTCTACAGAGATCTAGGCCTGAATCCATCGTTTTTTTGCTCACCATGCCATTCCAGTTTGAACCCAGCCATATGCAAATCAGTCTTGACCCTGTGCCTCATGGGAACAGTCCAGCCCGAACTGCCAAGAAAGGTCCTCCCTGGACTGGAAACAAGCATCCTAGGACCAATTTCGGGGCTTCACCCCTCTTCAGCCAGGTTAGCTTGATTCCAGTGGCATGGAGAGCATGAGACCTACGTCTCAGCATACCCGTTCCGCTCGTGGTGACAAATGCAAAACCAACAGTTGATGGACAGAATGCAGAACAATGTCATACATTCACCCCAGTACAGAGATCTGGGCCTAAATCCATCGTTTTTTTGCTCACCATGCCATTCCAGTTTGAACCCAGCCATATGCAAATTAGTCTTGACCCTGTGCCTCATGGGAACAGTCCAGCCCGAACTGCCAAGCCAGGTCCTCCCTGGACTGGAAACAAGCATCCTAGGACCGGTTTCGGGGTTTCACCCCTCTTCAGCCTGGATAGCTTGATTCCAGAGGCATGGAGAGCACAGGACCCACGTCTGGGCACACCCATCACACTCGGGGTGACAAATGCAAAACCATCCGTTGATGGACAGAATGCAGAACAATGTCATACATTCACCCAGTACAGAGATCTGGGCCTAAATCCATTGTTTTTTTGATCACCATTCCATTCCAGTTTGAACCCAGCCATATGCAAATCAGTTTTGACCCTGTGCCTCATGGGAACAGTCTAGCCTGAACTGCCAAGCCAGGTCCTCCCTGGCCTGGATACAAGCATCATAGGACTGGTTTCGGGGTTTCACCCCTCTTCAGCCAGGATAGCTTGATTCCAGTGGCATGGAGAGCACGGTACCCACGTCTGGGCATACCCGTTCCACTCGGGGTGACAAATGCAAAACCAACCGTTGATGGACAGAATGCAGAACAATGTCATACATTCACCCCAGTACAGAGATCTGGGCCTAAATCCATTGTTTTTTTGATCACCATGCCATTCCAGTTTGAACCCAGCCATATGCAAATCAGTTTTGACCCTGTGCCTCATGGGAACAGTCTAGCCCGAACTGCCAAGCCAGGTCCTCCCTGGACTGGATACAAGCATCCTAGGACTGGTTTCGGGGATTCACCCCTCTTCAGCCAGGATAGCTTGATTCCAGTGGGATGGAGAGCACGGGATCCACGTCTGGGCATACCCGTCCCACTCGGGGTGACAAATACAAAGCCAACAGTTGATGGACAGAATGCAGAACAATGTCATACATTCACCCCAGTACAGAGATCTGGGCCTAAATCCATCGTTTTTTTGCTCACCATGCCATTCCAGTTTGAACCCAGCCATATGCAAATGAGTCTTGACCCTGTGCCTCATGGGAACAGTCCAGCCTGAACTGCCAAGCCAGGTCCTCCCTGTACTGGAAACAAGCATCCTAGGACCGGTTTCGGGGTTTCACCCCTCTTCAGCCAGGGTAGCTTGATTCCAGTGGCATGGAGAGCACGGGACCCGCTTCTGGGCATACCCGTCCCACTCGGGGTGACAAATGCAAAGCCAACAGTTGATGGACAGAATGCAGAACAATGTCATACATTCACTCCAGTACAGAGATTTGGGCCTAAATCCATCGTTTTTTGCTCACCATGCCATTCCAGTTTGAACCCAGCCATATGCAAATTAGTCTTGACCCTGTGCCTCATGGTAACAGTCCAGCCTGAACGCCCAACCCAGGTCTAACCTGGACTGAAAACAAGCATCCTAGGACCGGTTTCGGGGTTCCACCCCTCTTCAGCCAGGATAGCTTCACTCCAGTGGCATGGAGAGCACGGGACCCACGTCTGGGCACACCCGTCCCACTCGGGGTGACAAATGCAAAACCAACAGTGGTTGGACAGAATACAGAACGATGTCATACATTCACCCCAGTACAGAGATCTGGGCCTAAATCCATCGTTTTTTTGCTCACCATGCCATTCCAGTTTGAACCCAGCCATATGCAAATCAGTCTTGACCCTGTGCCTCATGGGAATAGTCCAGCCCGAACTGCCAAGCCAGGTCCTCCCTGGGCTGGAAACCCGCATCCTAGGACCGGTTTCGGGGTTTCACCCCTCTTCAGCCTGGATAGCTTGATTCCAGAGGCATGGAGAGCACGGGACCCACGTCTGGGCATACCCATCCCACTCGGGGTGACAAATGCAAAACCAACAGTTGATGGACAGAATGCAGAACAATGTCATACATTCATCCCAGTACAGAGATCTGGGCCTAAATTCATCGTTTTTTTGCTCACCATGCCATTCCAGTTTGAACCCAGCCATATGCAAATCAGTCTTCACCCTGTGCCTCATGGGAACAGTCCAGCCCGAACTGCCAAGCCAGTTCCTCCCTGGTCTGGAAACAGGCATCCTAGGACTGGTTTCGGGGTTTCACCCCTCTTCAGCCAGGACAGCTTGATTTCAGTGGCATGGAGAGCACGGGACCCACGTCTGGGGGCACCCATCCCACTCGGGGTGACAAATACAAAACCAACAGTTGATGGACAGAATGCAGAACAATGTCATACATTCACCCCAGTACAGAGATCTGGGCCTAAATCCATCGTTTTTTTGCTCACCATGCCATTCCAGTTTGAACCCAGCCATATGCAAACTAGTCTTGACCCTGTGCCTCATGGGAACAGTCCAGCCCAAACTGCCAAGCCAGGTCCTCCCTGGACTGGAAACAAGCATCCTAGGACCGGTTTCCGGGTTTCACCCCTCTTCAGTCTGGATAGCTTGATTCCAGAGGCATGGAGAGCACAGGACCCACGTCTGGGCATACCCATCCCACTCGGGGTGACAAATGCAAAACCATCCGTTGATGGACAGAATGCAGAACAATGTCATACATTCACCCCAGTACAGAGATCTGGGCAAAATCCATTGTTTTTTTGATCACCATGCCATTCGAGTTTGAACCCAGCCATATGCAAATCAGTTTTGACCCTGTGCCTCATGGGAACAGTCTAGCCTGAACTGCCAAGCCAGGTCCTCCCTGGACTGGATACAAGCATCCTAGGACTGGTTTCGGTGTTTCACCCCACTTCAGCCAGGATAGCGTGATTCCAGTGGCATGGAGAGCACGGTACCCACGTCTGGGCATACCCGTTCCACTCGGGGTGACAAATGCAAAACCAACAGTTGATGGACAGAATGTAGAACAATGTCATACATTCACCCCAGTACAGAGATATGGGCCTAAATTCATTGTTGTTTTGCTCACCATGCCATTCCAGTTTGAACCCAGCCACATGCAAATCAGTCTTGACCCTGTGACTCATGGGAACAGTCCAGCCTGAACGGCCAACCCAGGTCTTCCCTGGACTGAAAACAAGCATCCTAGGACCGGTTTCGGGGTTTCACCCCTCTTCAGCCAGTATAGCTTGATTCCAGTGGGATGGAGAGCACAGGATCCACGTCTGGGCATACCCGTCCCACTCGGGGTGACAAATACAAAGCCAACAGTTGATGGACAGAATGCAGGACAATGTCACACATTCACCCCAGTACAGAGATCTGGGCCTAAATCCATCGTTTTGTTGCTCACCATGCCATTCCAGTTTGAACCCAGCCATATGCAAATGAGTCTTGACCCTGTGCCTCATGGGAACAGTCCAGCCTGAACTGCCAAGCCAGGTCCTCCCTGGACTGGAAACAAGCATCCTAGGACCGGTTTCGGGGTTTCACCCCTCTTCAGCCAGGGTAGCTTGATTCCAGTGGCATGGAGAGCACGGGACCCGCTTCTGGGCATACCCGTCCCACTCGGGGTGACAAATGCAAAACCAACAGTCGATGGACAGAATGCAGAACAATGTCATACATTCACCCCAGTACAGAGATCTGGGCCTAAATCCATCGTTTTTTTGCTCACCTTGCCATTCCAGTTTGAACCCAGCCATATGCAAATCAGTCTTGACCCTGTGCCTCCTGGGAACAGTCCAGCCCGAACTGCCAAGAAAGGTCCTCCCTGGCCTGGAACCAAGCATCCTAGGACAGGTTTCGGGGTTTCACCCCTCTTCAGCCAGGATAGCTTGATTCCAGTGGCATGGAGAGCACGGGACCCACGTCTGGGCATACCCATCCCACTCGGGGTGACAAATGCAAAACCAACAGTTGATGGACAGAATGCAGAACAATGTCATACATTCACCCCAGTACAGAGATCTGGGCCTAAATCCATCGTTTTTTTGCTCACCATGTCATTCCAGTTTGAACTCAGCCATATGCAAATCAGTCTTGACCCTGTGCCTCATGGGAACTGTCCAGCCTGCACTGCCAAGCCAGGTCCTCCCTGGACTGGAAACAAGCATCCTAGGACCGGTTTCGGGGTTTCACCCCTCTTCAGCCAGGATACCTTGATTCCAGTGGGACGGAGAGCACGGGATCCACGTCTGGGCATACCCGTCCCACTCGGGGTGACAAATGCAAAACCAACAGTTGATGGACAGAATGCAGAACAATGTCATACATTCTCCCCAGTACAGAGACCTGGGCCTAAATCCATTGATTTTTTTTGCTCACCATGCCATTCAAGTTTGAACCCAGCCAAATGCAAATCATTTTTGACCCTGTGCCTCATGGTAACAGTCCAGCCCAAACTGCCAAGCCCGGTTCTCCCTGGACTGGATACAAGCATCCTAGGACTGGTTTAGGGGTTTCACCCCTCTTCTGCCAGGTTAGCTTTATTCCAGTGGCATGGAGAGCACGGGACCCACGTCTGAGCATACCCGTTCCACTCGTGGTGACAAATGCAAAACCAACAGTTGATCGACAGAATGCAGAACAATGTCATACATTCACCCCAGTACAGAGATCTGGGCCTAAATCCATCGTTTTTTTGCTCACCATGCCATTCCAGTTTGAACCCAGCCATATGCAAATCAGTCTTGACCCTGTGCCTCATGGGAATAGTCCAGCCCGAACTGCCAAGCCAGGTCCTCCCTGGACTGGAAACCCGCATCCTAGGACCGTTTCGGGGTTTCACCCCTCTTCAGCCTGGATAGCTTGATTCCAGAGGCATGGAGAGCACGGGACCCACGTCTGGGCATACCCATCCCACTCGGGGTGACAAATGCAAAACCAACAGTTGATGGACAGAATGCAGAACAATGTCATACATTCACCCCAGTACAGAGATCTGGGCCTAAATTCATCGTTTTTTTGCTCACCATGCCATTCCAGTTTGAACCCAGCCATATGCAAATCAGTCTTGACCCTGTGCCTCATGGGAACAGTCCAGGCCGAACTGCCAAGCCAGGTCCTCCCTGGACTGGAAACAAGCATCCTAGGACCGGTTTCGGGGTTTCACCCCTCTTCTGCCTGGATAGCTTGATTCCAGAGGCATGGAGAGCACAGGACCCACGTCTGGGCACACCCATCACACTCGGGGTGACAAATGCAAAACCATCCGTTGATGGACAGAATGCAGAACAATGTCATACATTCACCCCAGTACAGAGATCTGGGCCTAAATCCATCGTTTTTTTGCTCACCATGCCATTCCAGTTTGAACCCAGCCATATGCAAATGAGTCTTGACCCTGTGCCTCATGGGATCAGTCCAGCCTGAACTGCCAAGCCAGGTCCTCCCTGTACTGGAAACAAGCATCCTAAGACCGGTTTCGGGGTTTCACCCCTCTTCAGCCAGGGTAGCTTGATTCCAGTGGCATGGAGAGCACGGGACCCGCTTCTGGGCATACCCGTCCCACTCGGGGTGACAAATGCAAAGCCAACAGTTGATGGACAGAATGCAGAACAATGTCATACATTCACTCCAGTACAGAGATTTGGGCCTAAATCCATCGTTTTTTGCTCACCATGCCATTCCAGTTTGAACCCAGCCATATGCAAATTAGTCTTGACCCTGTGCCTCATGGGAACAGTCCAGCCTGAACTGCAAAGCCAGGTCCTCCCTGGACTAGAAACAAGCATACTAGGACTGGTTTCGGGGTTTCACCCCTCTTCAGCCAGGATAGCTTGATTCCAGTGGCATGGAGAGCACGGGACCCACGTCTGGGCATACCCGTTCCATGAAGGGGTGACAAATGCAACACCAACAGTTGATGGACAGAATGTAGAACAATGTCATACATTCACCCCAGTACAGAGATCTGGGCCTAAATCTATCGTATTTTTGCTCACCATGCCATTCCAGTTTGAACCCAGCCATATGCAAATCAGTCTTGACCCTGTGCCTTATGGTAACAGCCCAGCCTGAACGCCCAACCCAGGTCTAACCTGGACTGAAAACAAGCATCCTAGGACCGGTTTCGGCGTTCCACCCCTCTTCAGCCAGGATAGCTTCACTCCAGTGGCATGGAGAGCACGGGACCCACGTCTGGGCACACCCGTCCCACTCGGGGTGACAAATGCAAAACCAACAGTGGTTGGACAGAATGCAGAACGATGTCATACATTCACCCCAGTACAGAGATCTGGGCCTAAATCCATCGTTTTTTTGCTCACCATGCCATTCCAGTTTGAACCCAGCCATATGCAAATCAGTCTTGACCCTGTGCCTCATGGGAATAGTCCAGCCCGAACTGCCAAGCCAGGTCCTCCCTGGGCTGGAAACCCGCATCCTAGGACCGGTTTCGGGGTTTCACCCCTCTTCAGCCTGGATAGCTTGATTCCAGAGGCATGGAGAGCACGGGACCCACGTCTGGGCATACCCATCCCACTCGGGGTGACAAATGCAAAACCAACAGTTGATGGACAGAATGCAGAACAATGTCATACATTCACCCCAGTACAGAGATCTGGGCCTAAATTCATCGATTTTTTGCTCACCATGCCATTCCAGTTTGAACCCAGCCATATGTAAATCAGTCTTCACCCTGTGCCTCATGGGAACAGTCCAGCCCGAACTGCCAAGCCAGTTCCTCCCTGGACTGGAAACAGGCATCCTAGGACTGGTTTCGGGGTTTCACCCCTCTTCAGCCAGGACAGCTTGATTCCAGTGGCATGGAGAACACGGGACCCACGTCTGGGGGCACCCATCCCACTCGGGGTGACAAATACAAAACCAACAGTTGATGGACAGAATGCAGAACAATGTCATACATTCACCCCAGTACAGAGATCTGGGCCTAAATCCATCGTTTTTTTGCTCACCATGCCATTCCAGTTTGAACCCAGCCATATGCAAACTAGTCTTGACCCTGTGCCTCATGGGAACAGTCCAGCCCGAACTGCCAAGCCAGGTCCTCCCTGGACTGGAAACAAGCATCCTAGGACCGGTTTCCGGGTTTCACCCCTCTTCAGTCTGGATAGCTTGATTCCAGAGGCATGGAGAGCACAGGACCCACGTCTGGGCATACCCATCCCACTCGGGGTGACAAATGCAAAACCATCCGTTGATGGACAGAATGCAGAACAATGTCATACATTCACCCCAGTACAGAGATCTGGGCCTAAATCCATTGTTTTTTTGATCACCATGCCATTCCAGTTTGAACCCAGCCATATGCAAATCAGTTTTGACCCTGTGCCTCATGGGAACAGTCTAGCCTGAACTGCCAAGCCAGGTCCTCCCTGGACTGGATACAAGCATCCTAGGACTGGTTTCGGTGTTTCACCCCACTTCAGCCAGGGTAGCGTGATTCCAGTGGCATGGAGAGCACGGTACCCACATCTCGGCATACCCGTTCCACTCGGGGTGACAAATGCAAAACCAACAGTTGATGGACAGAATGTAGAACAATGTCATACATTCACCCCAGTACAGATATATGGGCCTAAATTAATTGTTGTTTTGCTCACCATGCCATTCCAGTTTGAACCCAGCCACATGCAAATCAGTCTTGACCCTGTGACTCATGGGAACAGTCCAGCCTGAACGGCCAACCCAGGTCTTCCCTGGACTGAAAACAAGCATCCTAGGACCGGTTTCAGGGTGTCACCCCTCTTCAGCCAGTATAGCTTGATTCCAGTGGGATGGAGAGCACAGGATCCACGTCTGGGCATACCCGTCCCACTCAGGGTGACACATACAAAGCCAACAGTTGATGGACAGAATGCAGGACAATGTCACACATTTACCCCAGTACAGAGATCTGGGCCTAAATCCATCGTTTTGTTGCTCACCATGCCATTCCAGTTTGAACCCAGCCATATGCAAATGAGTCTTGACCCTGTGCCTCATGGGAACAGTCCAGCCTGAACTGCCAAGCCAGGTCCTCCCTGGACTGGAAACAAGCATCCTAGGACCGGTTTCGGGGTTTCACCCCTCTTCAGCCAGGGTAGCTTGATTCCAGTGGCATGGAGAGCACGGGACCCACGTCTGGGCATACCCATCCCACTCGGGGTGACAAATGCAAAACCAACAGTTGATGGACAGAATGCAGAACAATGTCATACATTCACCCCAGTACAGAGATCTGGGCTTAAATCCATCGTTTTTTTGCTCACCATGTCATTCCAGTTTGAACTCAGCCATATGCAAATCAGTCTTGACCCTGTGCCTCATGGGAACTGTCCAGCCTGAACTGCCAAGCCAGGTCCTCCCTGGACTGGAAACAAGCATCCTAGGACCGGTTTCGGGGTTTCACCCCTCTTCAGCCAGGATACCTTGATTCCAGTGGGACGGAGAGCACGGGATCCACGTCTGGGCATACCCGTCCCACTCGGGGTGACAAATGCAAAACCAACAGTTGATGGACAGAATGCAGAACAATGTCATACATTCTCCCCAGTACAGAGACCTGGGCCTAAATCCATTGATTTTTTTTGCTCACCATGCCATTCCAGTTTGAACCCAGCCATATGCAAATCATTTTTGACCCTGTGCCTCATGGTAACAGTCCAGCCCAAACTGCCAAGCCCGGTCCTCCCTGGACTGGATACAAGCATCCTAGGACTGGTTTAGGGGTTTCACCCCTCTTCTGCCAGGTTAGCTTTATTCCAGTGGCATGGAGAGCACGGGACCCACGTCTGAGCATACCCGTTCCACTTGTGGTGACAAATGCAAAACCAACAGTTGATGGACAGAATGCAGAACAATGTCATACATTCACCCCAGTACAGAGATCTGGGCCTAAATTCATCGATTGTTTGCTCACCATGCCATTCCAGTTTGAACCCAGCCATATGTAAATCAGTCTTCACCCTGTGCCTCATGGGAACAGTCCAGCCCGAACTGCCAAGCCAGTTCCTCCCTGGACTGGAAACAGGCATCCTAGGACTGGTTTCGGGGTTTCACCCCTCTTAAGCCAGGACAGCTTGATTCCAGTGGCATGGAGAACACGGGACCCACGTCTGGGGGCACCCATCCCACTCGGGGTGACAAATACAAAACCAACAGTTGATGGACAGAATGCAGAACAATGTCATACATTCACCCCAGTACAGAGATCTGGGCCTAAATCCATCGTTTTTTTGCTCACCATGCCATTCCAGTTTGAACCCAGCCATATGCAAACTAGTCTTGACCCTGTGCCTCATGGGAACAGTCCAGCCCGAACTGCCAAGCCAGGTCCTCCCTGGACTGGAAACAAGCATCCTAGGACCGGTTTCCGGGTTTCACCCCTCTTCAGTCTGGATAGCTTGATTCCAGAGGCATGGAGAGCACAGGACCCACGTCTGGGCATACCCATCCCACTCGGGGTGACAAATGCAAAACCATCCGTTGATGGACAGAATGCAGAACAATGTCATACATTCACCCCAGTACAGAGATCTGGGCCTAAATCCATTGTTTTTTTGATCACCATGCCATTCCAGTTTGAACCCAGCCATATGCAAATCAGTTTTGACCCTGTGCCTCATGGGAACAGTCTAGCCTGAACTGCCAAGCCAGGTCCACCCTGGACTGGATACAAGCATCCTAGGACTGGTTTCGGTGTTTCACCCCACTTCAGCCAGGGTAGCGTGATTCCAGTGGCATGGAGAGCACGGTACCCACATCTCGGCATACCCGTTCCACTCGGGGTGACAAATGCAAAACCAACAGTTGATGGACAGAATGTAGAACAATGTCATACATTCACCCCAGTACAGAGATATGGGCCTAAATTAATTGTTGTTTTGCTCACCATGCCATTCCAGTTTGAACCCAGCCACATGCAAATCAGTCTTGACCCTGTGACTCATGGGAACAGTCCAGCCTGAACGGCCAACCCAGGTCTTCCCTGGACTGAAAACAAGCATCCTAGGACCGGTTTCGGGGTTTCACCCCTCTTCAGCCAGTATAGCTTGATTCCAGTGGGATGGAGAGCACAGGATCCACGTCTGGGCATACCCGTCCCACTCAGGGTGACACATACAAAGCCAACAGTTGATGGACAGAATGCAGGACAATGTCACACATTTACCCCAGTACAGAGATCTGGGCCTAAATCCATCGTTTTGTTGCTCACCATGCCATTCCAGTTTGAACCCAGCCATATGCAAATGAGTCTTGACCCTGTGCCTCATGGGAACAGTCCAGCCTGAACTGCCAAGCCAGGTCCTCCCTGGACTGGAAACAAGCATCCTAGGACCGGTTTCGGGGTTTCACCCCTCTTCAGCCAGGGTAGCTTGATTCCAGTGGCATGGAGAGCACGGGACCCACGTCTGGGCATACCCATCCCACTCGGGGTGACAAATGCAAAACCAACAGTTGATGGACAGAATGCAGAACAATGTCATACATTCACCCCAGTACAGAGATCTGGGCTTAAATCCATCGTTTTTTTGCTCACCATGTCATTCCAGTTTGAACTCAGCCATATGCAAATCAGTCTTGACCCTGTGCCTCATGGGAACTGTCCAGCCTGAACTGCCAAGCCAGGTCCTCCCTGGACTGGAAACAAGCATCCTAGGACCGGTTTCGGGGTTTCACCCCTCTTCAGCCAGGATACCTTGATTCCAGTGGGACGGAGAGCACGGGATCCACGTCTGGGCATACCCGTCCCACTCGGGGTGACAAATGCAAAACCAACAGTTGATGGACAGAATGCAGAACAATGTCATACATTCTCCCCAGTACAGAGACCTGGGCCTAAATCCATTGATTTTTTTTGCTCACCATGCCATTCCAGTTTGAACCCAGCCATATGCAAATCATTTTTGACCCTGTGCCTCATGGTAACAGTCCAGCCCAAACTGCCAAGCCCGGTCCTCCCTGGACTGGATACAAGCATCCTAGGACTGGTTTAGGGGTTTCACCCCTCTTCTGCCAGGTTAGCTTTATTCCAGTGGCATGGAGAGCACGGGACCCACGTCTGAGCATACCCGTTCCACTCGTGGTGACAAATGCAAAACCAACAGTTGATGGACAGAATGCAGAACAATGTCATACATTCACCCCAGTACAGAGATCTGGGCCTAAATCCATCGTTTTTTTGCTCACCATGCCATTCCAGTTTGAACCCAGCCATATGCAAATCAGTCTTGACCCTGTGCCTCATGGGAATAGTCCAGCCCGAACTGCCAAGCCAGGTCCTCCCTGGACTGGAAACCCGCATCCTAGGACCGGTTTCGGGGTTTCACCCCTCTTCAGCCTGGATAGCTTGATTCCAGAGGCATGGAGAGCACGGGACCCACGTCTGGGCATACCCATCCCACTCGGGGTGACAAATGCAAAACAAACAGTTGATGGACAGAATGCAGAACAATGTCATACATTCACCCCAGTACAGAGATCTGGGCCTAAATCCATTGTTTTTTTGATCACCATGCCATTCCAGTTTGAACCCAGCCATATGCAAATCAGTTTTGACCCTGTGCCTCATGGGAACAGTCTAGCCTGAACTGCCAAGCCAGGTCCTCCCTGGACTGGATACAAGCATCCTAGGACTGGTTTCGGTGTTTCACCCCTCTTCAGCCAGGATAGCGTGATTCCAGTGGCATGGAGAGCACGGTACCCACGTCTGGGCATACCCGTTCCACTCGGGGTGACAAATGCAAAACCAACAGTTGATGGACAGAATGTAGAACAATGTCATACATTCACCCCAGTACAGAGATATGGGCCTAAATTCATTGTTGTTTTGCTCACCATGCCATTCCAGTTTGAACCCAGCCACATGCAAATCAGTCTTGACCCTGTTACTCATGGGAACAGTCCAGCCTGAACGGCGAACCCAGGTCTTCCCTGGACTGAAAACAAGCATCCTAGGACCGGTTTCGGGGTTTCACCCCTCTTCAGCCAGGATAGCTTGATTCCAGTGGGATGGAGAGCACAGGATCCACGTCTGGGCATACCCGTCCCACTCGGGGTGACAAATACAAAGCCAACAGTTGATGGACAGAATGCAGGACAATGTCACACATTCACCCCAGTACAGAGATCTGGGCCTAAATCCATTGTTTTGTTGCTCACCAAGCCATTCCAGTTTGAACCCAGCCATATGCAAATGAGTCTTGACCCTGTGCCTCATGGGAACAGTCCAGCCTGAACTGCCAAGCCAGGTCCTCCCTGGACTGGAAACAAGCATCCTAGGACCGGTTTCGGGGCTTCACCCCTCTTCAGCCAGGGTAGCTTGATTCCAGTGGCATGGAGAGCACGGGACCCACGTCTGGGCATACCCATCCCACTCGGGGTGACAAATGCAAAACCAACAGTTGATGGACAGAATGCAGAACAATGTCATACATTCACCCCAGTACAGAGATCTGGGCTTAAATCCATCGTTTTTTTGCTCACCATGTCATTCCAGTTTGAACTCAGCCATATGCAAATCAGTCTTGACCCTGTGCCTCATGGGAACTGTCCAGCCTGAACTGCCAAGCCAGGTCCTCCCTGGACTGGAAACAAGCATCCTAGGACCGGTTTCGGGGTTTCACCCCTCTTCAGCCAGGATACCTTGATTCCAGTGGGACGGAGAGCACGGGATCCACGTCTGGGCATACCCGTCCCACTCGGGGTGACAAATGCAAAACCAACAGTTGATGGACAGAATGCAGAACAATGTCATACATTCTCCCCAGTACAGAGACCTGGGCCTAAATCCATTGATTTTTTTTGCTCACCATGCCATTCCAGTTTGAACCCAGCCATATGCAAATCATTTTTGACCCTGTGCCTCATGGTAACAGTCCAGCCCAAACTGCCAAGCCCGGTCCTCCCTGGACTGGATACAAGCATCCTAGGACTGGTTTAGGGGTTTCACCCCTCTTCTGCCAGGTTAGCTTTATTCCAGTGGCATGGAGAGCACGGGACCCACGTCTGAGCATACCCGTTCCACTCGTGGTGACAAATGCAAAACCAACAGTTGATGGACAGAATGCAGAACAATGTCATACATTCACCCCAGTACAGAGATCTGGGCCTAAATCCATCGTTTTTTTGCTCACCATGCCATTCCAGTTTGAACCCAGCCATATGCAAATCAGTCTTGACCCTGTGCCTCATGGGAATAGTCCAGCCCGAACTGCCAAGCCAGGTCCTCCCTGGACTGGAAACCCGCATCCTAGGACCGGTTTCGGGGTTTCACCCCTCTTCAGCCTGGATAGCTTGATTCCAGAGGCATGGAGAGCACGGGACCCACGTCTGGGCATACCCATCCCACTCGGGGTGACAAATGCAAAACAAACAGTTGATGGACAGAATGCAGAACAATGTCATACATTCACCCCAGTACAGAGATCTGGGCCTAAATCCATTGTTTTTTTGATCACCATGCCATTCCAGTTTGAACCCAGCCATATGCAAATCAGTTTTGACCCTGTGCCTCATGGGAACAGTCTAGCCTGAACTGCCAAGCCAGGTCCTCCCTGGACTGGATACAAGCATCCTAGGACTGGTTTCGGTGTTTCACCCCTCTTCAGCCAGGATTGCGTGATTCCAGTGGCATGGAGAGCACGGTACCCACGTCTGGGCATACCCGTTCCACTCGGGGTGACAAATGCAAAACCAACAGTTGATGGACAGAATGTAGAACAATGTCATACATTCACCCCAGTACAGAGATATGGGCCTAAATTCATTGTTGTTTTGCTCACCATGCCATTCCAGTTTGAACCCAGCCACATGCAAATCAGTCTTGACCCTGTTACTCATGGGAACAGTCCAGCCTGAACGGCGAACCCAGGTCTTCCCTGGACTGAAAACAAGCATCCTAGGACCGGTTTCGGGGTTTCACCCCTCTTCAGCCAGGATAGCTTGATTCCAGTGGGATGGAGAGCACAGGATCCACGTCTGGGCATACCCGTCCCACTCGGGGTGACAAATACAAAGCCAACAGTTGATGGACAGAATGCAGGACAATGTCACACATTCACCCCAGTACAGAGATCTGGGCCTAAATCCATTGTTTTGTTGCTCACCAAGCCATTCCAGTTTGAACCCAGCCATATGCAAATGAGTCTTGACCCTGTGCCTCATGGGAACAGTCCAGCCTGAACTGCCAAGCCAGGTCCTCCCTGGACTGGAAACAAGCATCCTAGGACCGGTTTCGGGGCTTCACCCCTCTTCAGCCAGGGTAGCTTGATTCCAGTGGCATGGAGAGCACGGGACCCACGTCTGGGCATACCCATCCCACTCGGGGTGACAAATGCAAAACCAACAGTTGATGGACAGAATGCAGAACAATGTCATACATTCACCCCAGTACAGAGATCTGGGCCTAAATCCATCGTTTTTTTGCTCACCATGTCATTCCAGTTTGAACTCAGCCATATGCAAATCAGTCTTGACCCTGTGCCTCATGGGAACTGTCCAGCCTGAACTGCCAAGCCAGGTCCTCCCTGGACTGGAAACAAGCATCCTAGGACCGGTTTCGGGGTTTCACCCCTCTTCAGCCAGGATACCTTGATTCCAGTGGGACGGAGAGCACGGGATCCACGTCTGGGCATACCCGTCCCACTCGGGGTGACAAATGCAAAACCAACAGTTGATGGACAGAATGCAGAACACTGTCATACATTCTCCCCAGTACAGAGACCTGGGCCTAAATCCATTGATTTTTTTTGCTCACCATGCCATTCAAGTTTGAACCCAGCCAAATGCAAATCATTTTTGACCCTGTGCCTCATGGTAACAGTCCAGCCCAAACTGCCAAGCCCGGTCCTCCCTGGACTGGATACAAGCATCCTAGGACTGGTTTATGGGTTTCACCCCTCTTCTGCCAGGTTAGCTTTATTCCAGTGGAATGGAGAGCACAGGACCCACGTCTGAGCATACCCGTTCCACTCGTGGTGACAAATGCAAAACCAACAGTTGATGGACAGAATGCAGAACAATGTCATACATTCACCCCAGTACAGAGATCTGGGCCTAAATCCATCGTTTTTTTGCTCACCATGCCATTCCAGTTTGAACCCAGCCATTTGCAAATCAGTTTTGATCCTGTGCCTCATGGGAACAGTCTAGCCCGAACTGCCAAGCCAGGTCCTCCCTGGACTGGATACAAGCATCCTAGGACTGGTTTCGGGGTTTCACCCCTTTTCAGCCAGGATAGCTTGATTCCAGTGGCATGGAGAGCACGGTACCCACGTCTGGGCATACCCGTTCCACTCGGGGTGACAAATGCAAAACCAACAGTTGATGGACAAAATGCAGAACAATGTCACACATTCACCCCAGTACAGAGATCTGGGCCTAAATCCATCGTTTTTTTGCTCACCATGTCATTCCAGTTTGAACTCAGCCATATGCAAATCAGTCTAGACCCTGTGCCTCATGGGAACTGTCCAGCCTGAACTGCCAAGGCAGGTCCTCCCTGGATTGGAAACAAGCATCCTAGGACCGGTTTCGGGGTTTCACCCCTCTTCAGCCAGGATACCTTGATTCCAGTGGGACGGAGAGCACGGGATCCACGTCTGGGCATACCCGTCCCACTCGGGGTGACAAATGCAAAACCAACAGTTGATGGACAGAATGCAGAACAATGTCATACATTCTCCCCAGTACAGAGACCTGGGCCTAAATCCATTGATTTTTTTTGCTCACCATGCCATTCAAGTTTGAACCCAGCCAAATGCAAATCATATTTGACCCTGTGCCTCATGGTAACAGTCCAGCCCAAACTGCCAAGCCCGGTCCTCCCTGGACTGGATACAAGCATCCTAGGACTGGTTTAGGGGTTTCACCCCTCTTCAGCCAGGTTAGCTTGATTCCAGTGGCATGGAGAGCACGGGACCCACGTCTGGGCATACCCGTTCCACTCGTAGTGACAAATGCAAAATCAGCAGTTGATGGACAGAATGCAGAACAATGTCATACATTCACCCCAGTACAGAGATCTGGGCCTAAATCCATTGTTTTTTTGCTCACCATGCCATTCCAGTTTGAACCCAGCCATATGCAAATCAGTTTTGACCCTGTGCCTCATGGGAACAGTCTAGCCCGAACTGCCAAGCCAGGTCCTCCCTGGACTGGATACAAGCATCCTAGGACTGGTTTCGGGGTTTCACCCCTCTTCAGCCAGGATAGCTTGATTCCAGTGGCATGCAGAGCACGGTACCCACGTCTGGGCATACCCGTTCCACTCGGGGTGACAAATGCAAAACCAACAGTTGATGGACAGAATGTAGAACAATGTCATACATTCACCCCAGTACAGAGATCTGGGCCTAAATTCATTGTTTTTTTGCTCACCATGCCATTCCAGTTTGAACCCAGCCACATGCAAATCAGTCTTGACCCTGTGACTCATGGGAACAGTCCAGCCTGAACGGCCAACCCAGGTCTTCCCTGGACTGCAAACAAGCATCCTAGGACCGGTTTCGGGGTTTCACCCCTCTTCAGCCAGGTTAGCTTGATTCCAGTGGGATGGAGAGCACGGGATCCACGTCTGGGCATACCCGTCCCACTCGGGGTGACAAATGCAAAACCATCCGTTGATGGACAGAATGCAGAACAATGTCATACAATCACCCCAGTACAGAGATCTGGGCCTAAATCCATTGTTTTTTTGCTCACCATGCCATTCCAGTTTGAACCCAGCCATATGCAAATCAGTTTTGACCCTGTGCCTCATGGGAACAGTCCAGCCTTAACTGCCAAGCCAGGTCCTCCCTGGACTGGAAACAAGCATCCTAGGACCGGTTTCGGGGTTTTACCCCTCTTCAGCCAGGTTAGCTTGATTCCAGTGGCATGGAGAGCACGGGAACCACGTCTGGGCATATCCGCCCCACTCGGGCTGACAAATGCAAAACCAACAGATGATGGACAGAATGCAGAACAATGTCATACATTCACCCCAGTACAGAGATCTGGGCCTAAATCCATCGTGTTTTTGCTCACCATGCCATTCCAGTTTGAACCCAGCCATATGCAAATCAGTCTTGACCCTGTGCCTCATGGGAACAGTCCAGCCCGAACTGCCAAGAAAGGTCCTCCCTGGCCTGGAAACAAGCATCCTAGGACCGGTTTCGGGGTTTCACCCCTCTTCAGCCAGGATAGCTTGATTCCAGTGGCATGCAGAGCACGGTACCCACGTCTGGGCATACCCGTTCCACTCGGGGTGACAAATGCAAAACCAACAGTTGATGGACAGAATGTAGAACAATGTCATACATTCACCCCAGTACAGAGATCTGGGCCTAAATTCATTGTTTTTTTGCTCACCATGCCATTCCAGTTTGAACCCAGCCACATGCAAATCAGTCTTGACCCTGTGACTCATGGGAACAGTCCAGCCTGAACGGCCAACCCAGGTCTTCCCTGGACTGCAAACAAGCATCCTAGGACCGGTTTCGGGGTTTCACCCCTCTTCAGCCAGGTTAGCTTGATTCCAGTGGGATGGAGAGCACGGGATCCACGTCTGGGCATACCCGTCCCACTCGGGGTGACAAATGCAAAACCATCCGTTGATGGACAGAATGCAGAACAATGTCATACAATCACCCCAGTACAGAGATCTGGGCCTAAATCCATTGTTTTTTTGCTCACCATGCCATTCCAGTTTGAACCCAGCCATATGCAAATCAGTTTTGACCCTGTGCCTCATGGGAACAGTCCAGCCTTAACTGCCAAGCCAGGTCCTCCCTGGACTGGAAACAAGCATCCTAGGACCGGTTTCGGGGTTTTACCCCTCTTCAGCCAGGTTAGCTTGATTCCAGTGGCATGGAGAGCACGGGAACCACGTCTGGGCATATCCGCCCCACTCGGGCTGACAAATGCAAAACCAACAGTTGATGGACAGAATGCAGAACAATGTCATACATTCACCCCAGTACAGAGATCTGGGCCTAAATCCATCGTTTTTTTGCTCACCATGCCATTCCAGTTTGAACCCAGCCATATGCAAATCAGTCTTGACCCTGTGCCTCATGGGAACAGTCCAGCCCGAACTGCCAAGAAAGGTCCTCCCTGGCCTGGAAACAAGCATCCTAGGACCGGTTTCGGGGTTTCACCCCTCTTCAGCCAGGATAGCTTGATTCCAGTGGCATGGAGAGCACGGGACCCACGTCTGGGCATACCCATCCCACTCGGGGTGACAAATGCAAAACCAACAGTTGATGGACAGAATGCAGAACAATGTCATACATTCACCCCAGTACAGAGATCTGGGCCTAAATCCATTGTTTTTTTTGCTCACCATGTCATTCCAGTTTGAACCCAGCCATATGCAAATCAGTCTTGACCCTGTGCCTCATGGGATTAGTCCAGCCTGAACTGCCAAGCCAGGTCCTCCCTGGACTGGAAACAAGCATCCTAGGACCGGTTTCGGGGTTTCACCCCTCTTCAGCCAGGATACCTTGATTCCAGTGGGACGCAGAGCACGGGATCCACGTCTGGGCATACCCGTCCCACTCGGGGTGACAAATGCAAAACCAACAGTTGATGGTCAGAATGCAGAACAATGTCATACATTCACCCCAGTACAGAGATCTGGGCCTAAATCCATTGTTTTTTTGATCACCATGCCATTCCAGTTTGAACCCAGCCATATGCAAATCAGTTTTGACCCTGTGCCTCATGGGAACAGTCTAGCCTGAACTGCCAAGCCAGGTCCTCCCTGGACTGGATACAAGCATCCTAGGACTGGTTTCGGGGTTTCACCCCTCTTCAGCCAGGATAGCGTGATTCCAGTGGCATGGAGAGCACGGTACTCACGTCTGGGCATACCCGTTCCACTCAGGGTGACAAATGCAAAACCAACAGTTGATGGACAGAATGTAGAACAATGTCATACATTCACCCCAGTACAGAGATATGGGCCTAAATTCATTGTTGTTTTACTCACCATGCCATTCCAGTTTGAACCCAGCCACATGCAAATCAGTCTTGACCCTGTGCCTCATCGGAACAGTCCAGCCTGAACTGCCAAGACAGGTCCTCCCTGGACTGGAAACAAGCATCCTAGGACCGGTTTCGGGGTTTCACCCCTCTTCAGCCAGGATACCTTGATTCCAGTGGGACGGAGAGCACGGGATCCACGTCTGGGCATACCAGTTCCACTCGTGGTGACAAATGCAAAACCAACAGTTGATGGACAGAATGCAGAACAATGTCATACATTCTCCCCAGTACAGAGATCTGGGCCTAAATCCATCGTTTTTTTGCTCACCATGCCATTCCAGTTTGAACCCAGCCATATGCAAATTAGTCTTGACCCTGTGCCTCATGGGAACAGTCCAGCCCGAACTGCCAAGCCAGGTCCTCCCTGGACTGGAAACAAGCATCCTAGGACCGGTTTCGGGGTTTCACCCCTCTTCAGCCTGGATAGCTTGATTCCAGAGGCATTGAGAGCACAGGACCCACGTCTGGGCATACCCATCCCACTCAGGGTGACAAATGCAAAACCAACAGTTGATGGACAGAATGTAGAACAATGTCATACATTCACCCCAGTACAGTGATCTGGGCCTAAATTCATTGTTTTTTTGCTCACCATGCCATTCCAGTTTGAACCCAGCCACATGCAAATCAGTCTTGACCCTGTGACTCATGGGAACAGTCCAGCCTGAACGGCCAACCCAGGTCTTCCCTGGACTGCAAACAAGCATCCTAGGACCGGTTTCGGGGTTTTACCCCTCTTCAGCCAGGATAGCTTGATTCCAGTGGGATGGAGAGCACGGGATCCACGTCTGGGCATACCCGTCCCACTAGGGGTGACAAATACAAAGCCAACAGTTGATGGACAGAATGCAGAACAATGTCATACATTCACCCCAGTACAGAGATCTGGGCCTAAATCCATCGTTTTTTTTGCTCACCATGCCATTCCAGTTTGAACCCAGCCATATGCAAATGAGTCTTGACCCTGTGCCTCATGGGAACAGTCCAGCCTGAACTGCCAAGCCAGGACCTCCCTGGACTGGAAACAAGCATCCTAGGACCGGTTTCGGGGTTTTACCCCTCTTCAGCCAGGTTAGCTTGATTCCAGAGGCATGGAGAGCACGGGAACCACGTCTGGGCATATCTGCCCCACTCGGGCTGACAAATGCAAAACCAACAGTAGATGGACAGAATGCAGAACAATGTCATACATTCACCCCAGTACAGAGATCTGGGCCTAAATCCATCGTTTTTTTGCTCACCATGCCATTCCAGTTTGAACCCAGCCATATGCAAATCATTCTTCACCCTGTGCCTCATGGGAACAGTCCAGCCCGAACTGCCAAGAAAGGTCCTCCCTGGCCTGATAACAAGCATCCTAGGACCGGTTTCGGGGTTTCACCCCTCTTCAGCCAGGATAGCTTGATTCCAGTGGCATGGAGAGCACGGGACCCACGTCTGGGCATACCCATCCCACTCGGGGTGACAAATGCAAAACCAACAGTTGATGGACAGAATGCAGAACAATGTCATACATTCACCCCAGTATAGAGATCTGGGCCTAAATCCATTGTTTTTTTGCTCACCATGCCATTCCAGTTTGAACCCAGCCATATGCAAATCAGTTTTGACCCTGTGCCTCATGGGAACAGTCTAGCCCGAACTGCCAAGCCAGGTCCTCCCTGGACTGGATACAAGCATCCTAGGACTGGTTTCGGGGTTTCACCCCTCTTCAGCCAGGATAGCGTGATTCCAGTGGGACGGAGAGCACGGGACCCACGTCTGGGCATACCCGTCCCACTCGGGGTGACAAATGCAAAACCAACAGTTGATGGACAGAATGCAGAACAATGTCATACATTCTCCCCAGTATAGAGACCTGGGCCTAAATCCATTGATTTGTTTTGCTCACCATGCCATTCAAGTTTGAACCCAGCCAAATGCAAATCATATTTGACCCTGTGCCTCATGGTAACAGTCCAGCCCAAACTGCCAAGCCCGGTCCTCCCTGAACTGGATACAAGCATCCTAGGACTGGTTTAGGGGTTTCACCCCTCTTCAGCCAGGATAGCTTGATTCCAGTGGCATGGAGAGCACGGGACCCACGTCTGGACATACCCGTTCCACTCGTGGTGACAAATGCAAAACCAACAGTTGATGGACAGAATGCAGAACAATGTCATCCATTCACCCCAGTACAGAGATCTGGGCCTAAATCCATTGTTTTTTGGATCACCATGCCATTCCAGTTTGAACCCAGCCATATGCAAATCAGTTTTGACCCTGTGCCTCATGGGAACAGTCTAGCCTGAACTGCCAAGCCGGGTCCTCCCTGGACTGGATACAAGCATCCTAGGACTGGTTTCGGGGTTTCACCCCTCTTCAGCCAGGATAGCGTGATTCCAGTGGCATGGAGAGCACGGTACCCACGTCTGGGCATACCCGTTCCACTCAGGGTGACATATGCAAAACCAACAGTTGATGGACAGAATGTAGAACAATGTCATACATTCACCCCAGTACAGAGATATGGGCCTAAATTCATTGTTGTTTTGCTCACCATGCCATTCTAGTTTGAACCCAGCCATATGCAAATCAGTCTTGACCCTGTGACTCATGGGAACAGTCCAGCCTGAACGGCCAACCCAGGTCTTCCCTGGAGTGCAAACAAGCATCCTAGGACCGGTTTCGGGGTTTCACCCCTCTTCAGCCAGGATAGCTTGATTCCAGTGGGATGGAGAGCACGGGATCCACGTCTGGGCATACCCGTCCCACTCGGGGTGACAAATACAAAGCCAACAGTTGATGGACAGAATGCAGGACAATGTCATACATTCACCCCAGTACAGAGATCTGGGCCTAAATCCATCGTTTTTTTGCTCACCATGCCATTCCAGTTTGAACCCAGCCATATGCAAATGAGTCTTGACCCTGTGCCTCATGGGAACAGTCCAGCCCGAACTGCCAAGCCAGGTCCTCCCTGGACTGGAAACAAGCATCCTAGGACCGGTTTCGGGGTTTCACCCCTCTTCAGCCAGGGTAGCTTGATTCCAGTGGCATGGAGAGCACGGGACCCGCTTCTGGGCATACCAGTCCCACTCGGGGTGACAAATGCAAAACCAACAGTCGATGGACAGAATGCAGAACAATGTCATACATTCACCCCAGTACAGAGATCTGGGCCTAAATCCATCGTTTTTTTGCTCACCTTGCCATTCCAGTTTGAACCCAGCCATATGCAAATCAGTCTTGACCCTGTGCCTCATGGGAACAGTCCAGCCCGAACTGCCAAGAAAGGTCCTCCCTGGCCTGGAAACAAGCATCCTAGGACCGGTTTCGGGGTTTCACCCCTCTTCAGCCAGGATAGCTTGATTCCAGCGGCATGGAGAGCACGGGACCCACGTCTGGGCATACCCATCCCACTCGGGGTGACAAATGCAAAACCAACAGTTGATGGACAGAATGCAGAACAATGTCATACATTCACCCCAGTACAGAGATCTGGGCCTAAATCCATCGTTTTTTTGCTCACCATGCCATTCCAGTTTGAACTCAGCCATATGCAAATCAGTCTTGACCCTGTGCCTCATGGGAACAGTCCAGCCTGAACTGCCAAGCCAGGTCCTCCCTGGACTGGAAACAAGCATCCTAGGACCGGTTTCGGGGTTTCACCCCTCTTCAGCCAGGATACCTTGATTCCAGTGGGACGGAGAGCACAGGATCCACGTCTGGGCATACCCGTGCCACTCGGGGTGACAAATGCAAAACCAACAGTTGATGGACAGAATCCAGAACAATGTCATACATTCTCCCCAGTACAGAGACCTGGGCCTAAATCCATTGATTTTTTTTGCTCACCATGCCATTCAAGTTTGAACCCAGCCAAATGCAAATCATTTTTGACCCTGTGCCTCATGGTAACAGTCCTGCCCAAACTGCCAAGCCCGGTCCTCCCTGGACTGGATACAAGCATCCTAGGACTGGTTTAGGGGTTTCACCCCTCTTCAGCCAGGATAGCTTGATTCCAGTGGAATGGAGAGCACGGGACCCACGCCTGGGCATACCCGTTCCACTCGTGGTGACAAATGCAAAACCAACAGTTGATGGACAGAATGCAGAACAATGTCATACATTCACCCCAGTACAGAGATCTGGGCCTAAATCCATCGTTTTTTTGCTCACCATGCCATTCTAGTTTGAACCCAGCCATATGCAAATTAGTCTTGACCCTGTGCCTCATGGGAACAGTCCAGCCCGAACTGCCAAGCCAGGTCCTCCCTGGACTTGAAACAAGCATCCTAGGACCGGTTTCGGGGTTTCACCCCTCTTCAGCCTGGATAGCTTGATTCCAGAGGCATGGAGAGCACAGGACCCACATCTGGGCATACCCATCCCACTCGTGGTGACAAATGCAAAACCATCCGTTGATGGACAGAATGCAGAACAATGTCATACATTCACCCCAGTACAGAGATCTGGGCCTAAATCCATTGTTTTTTTGCTCACCATGCCATTCCAGTTTGAACCCAGCCATATGCAAATCAGTTTTGACCCTGTGCCTCATGGGAACAGTCTAGCCCGAACTGCCAAGCCAGGTCCTCCCTGGACTGGATACAAGCATCCTAGGACTGGTTTCGGGGTTTTAACCCTCTTCAGCCAGGATAGCTTGATTCCAGTGGCATGGAGAGCACGGTACCCACGTCTGGGCATACCCGTTCCACTCGGGGTGACAAATGCAAAACCAACAGTTGATGGACAGAATGTAGAACAATGTCATACATTCACCCCAGTACAGAGATCTGGGCCTAAATTCATTGTTTTTTTGCTCACCATGCCATTCCAGTTTGAACCCAGCCACATGCAAATCAGTCTTGACCCTTTGACTCATGGGAACAGTCCAGCCTGAACGGCCAACCCAGGTCTTCCCTGGACTGCAAACAAGCATCCTAGGACCGGTTTCGGGGTTTTACCCCTCTTCAGCCAGGATAGCTTGATTCCAGTGGGATGGAGAGCACGGGATCCACGTCTGGGCATACCTGTCCCACTCGGGGTGACAAATACAAAGCCAACAGTTGATGGACAGAATGCAGAACAATGTCATACATTCACCCCAGTACAGAGATCTGGGCCTAAATCCATCGTTTTTTTGCTCACCATGCCAATCCAGTTTGAACCCAGCCATATGCAAATGAGTCTTGACCCTGTGCCTCATGGGAACAGTCCAGCCTGAACTGCCAAGCGAGGTCCTCCCTAGACTGGAAACAAGCATCCTAGGACCGGTCTCGGGGTTTCACCCCTCTTCAGCCAGGTTAGCTTGATTCCAGTGGCATGGAGAGCACGGGAACCACGTCTGGGCATATCCGCCCCACTCGGGCTGACAAATGCAAAACCAACAGTTGATGGACAGAATGCAGAACAATGTCATACATTCACCCCAGTACGGAGATCTGGGCCTAAATCCATCGTTTTTTTGCTCACCATGCCATTCCAGTTTGAACCCAGCCATATGCAAATCAGTCTTGACCCTGTGCCAGATGGGAACAGTCCAGCCCGAACTGCCAAGAAAGGTCCTCCCTGGCGTGGAAACAAGCATCCTAGGACCGGTTTCGGAGTTTCACCCCTCTTCAGCCAGGATAGCTTGATTCCGGTGGCATGGAGAGCACGGGACCCACGTCTGGGCATACCCATCCCACTCGGGGTGACAAATGCAAAACCAACAGTTGATGGACAGAATGCAGAACAATGTCATACATTCACCCCAGTACAGAGATCTGGGCCTAAATCCATCGTTTTTTTGCTCACCATGTCATTCCAGTTTGAACTCAGCCATATGCAAATCAGTCTTGACCCTGTGCCTCATGGGAACAGTCCAGCCTGAACTGCCAAGCCAGGTCCTCCCTGGACTGGAAACAAGCATCCTAGGATCGGTTTCGGGGTTTCACCCCTCTTCAGCCAGGATACCTTGATTCCAGTGGGACAGAGAGCACGGGATCCACGTCTGGGCATACCCGTCCCACTCTGGGTGACAAATGCAAAACCAACAGTTGATGGACAGAATGCAGAACAATGTCATACATTCTCCCCAGTACAGGGACCGGGGCCTAAATCCATTGATTTTTTTTGCTCACCATGCCATTCAAGTTTGAACCCAGCCAAATGCAAATCATTTTTGACCCTGTGCCTCATGGTAACAGTCCAGCCCAAACTGCCAAGCCCGGTCCTCCCTGGACTGGATACAAGCATCCTAGGACTGGTTTAGGGGTTTCACCCCTCTTCAGCCAGGATAGCTTGATTCCAGTGGCATGGAGAGCACGGGACCCACATCTGGGCATACCCGTTCCACTCGTGGTGACAAATGCAAAACCAACAGTTGATGGACAGAATGCAGAACAATGTCGTACATTCACCCCAGTACAGAGATCTGGGCCTAAATCCATCGTTTTTTTGCTCACCATGCCATTCCAGTTTGAACCCAGCCATATGCAAATTAGTCTTGACCCTGTGCCTCATGGGAACAGTCCAGCCCGAACTGCCAAGCCAGGTCCTCCCTGGACTGGAAATAAGCATCCTAGGACCGGTTTCGGGGTTTCACCCCTCTTCATCCTGGATAGCTTGATTCCAGAGGCATGGAGAGCACAGGACCCACGTCTGGGCATACCCATCCCACTCGGGGTGACAAATGCAAAACCATCCATTGATAGACAGAATGCAGAACAATGTCATACATTCACCCCAGTACAGAGATCTGGGCCTAAATCCATCGTTTTTTTGCTCACCATGTCATTCCAGTTTGAACTCAGCCATATGCAAATCAGTCTTGACCCTGTGCCTCATGGGAACAGTCCAGCCCGAACTGCCAAGAAAGGTCCTCCCTGGCCTGGAAACAAGCATCCTAGAACCGGTTTCGGGGTTTCACCCCTCTTCAGCCAGGATAGCTTGATTCCAGTGGCATGGAGAGCACGGGACCCACGTCTGGGCATACCCATCCCACTCGGGGTGACAAATGCAAAACCAACAGTTGATGGACAGAATGCAGAACAATGTCATACATTCACCCCAGTACAGAGATCTGGGCCTAAATCCATCGTTTTTTTGCTCACCATGTCATTCCAGTTTGAAATCAGCCATATGCAAATCAGTCTTGACCCTGTGCTTCATGGGAACAGTCCAGCCTGAACTGCCAAGCCAGGTCCTCCCTGGACTGGAAACAAGCATCCTAGGACCGGTTTCGGGGTTTCACCCCTCTTCAGCCAGGATACCTTGATTCCAGTGGGACGGAGAGCACGGGATCCACGTCTGGGCATTCCCGTCCCACTCGGGGTGACAAATGCAAAACCAACAGTTGATGGACAGAATGCAGAACAATGTCATACATTCTCCACAGTACAGAGACCTAGGCCTAAATCCATTGATTTTTTTTTTGCTCACCATGCCATTCAACTTTGAACCCAGCCAAATGCAAATCATGTTTGACCCTGTGCCTCATGGTAACAGTCCAGCCCAAACTGCCAAGCCCGGTCCTCCCTGGACTGGATACAAGCATCCTAGGACTGGTTTAGGGGTTTCACCCCTCTTTAGCCAGGATAGCTTGATTCCAGTGGCATGGAGAGCACGGGACCCACGTCTGGGCATACCCGTTCCACTCGTGGTGACAAATGCAAAACCAACAGTTGATGGACAGAATGCAGAACAATGTCATACATTCACCCCAGTACAGAGATCTGGGCCTAAATCCATCGTTTTTTTGCTCACCATGCCATTCCAGTTTGAACCCAGCCATATGCAAATTAGTCTTGACCCTGTGCCTCATGGGAACAGTCCAGCCCGAACTGCCAAGCCAGGTCCTCCCTGGACTGGAAACAAGCATCCTAGGACCGGTTTCGGGCTTTCACCCCTCTTCAGCCTGGATAGCTTGATTCCAGAGGCATGGAGAGCACAGGACCCACGTCTGGGCATACCCATCCCACTCGGGGTGACAAATGCAAAACCATCCATTGATGGATAGAATGCAGAACAATGTCATAAATTCACCCCAGTACAGAGATCTGGGCCTAAATCCATCGTTTTTTTGATCACCATGTCATTCCAGTTTGAACTCAGCCATATGAAAATCAGTCTTGACCCTTTGCCTCATGGGAACAGTCCAGCCCGAACTGCCAAGCCAGGTCCTCCCTGGACTGGAAACAAGCATCCTAGGACCGGTTTCGGGGTTTCACCTCTCTTCAGCCAGGATACCTTGATTCCAGTGGGACGGAGAGCACGGGATCCACGTCTGGGCATACCCGTCCCACTCGGGGTGACAAATGCAAAACCAACAGTTGATGGACAGAATGCAGAACAATGTCATACATTCTCCCCAGTACAGAGACCTGCGCCTAAATCCATTGATTTTTTTTGCTCACCATGCCTTTCAACTTTGAACCCAGCCAAAGGCAAATCATTTTTGACCCTGTGCCTCATGGTAACAGTCCAGCCCAAACTGCCAAGCCCGGTCCTCCCTGGACTGGATACAAGCATTCTAGGACCGGTTTCGGGGTTTCACCCCTCTTCAGCCTGGATAGCTTGATTCCAGTGGCATGGAGAGTACGGGACCCACGTCTGGGCATGCCCATCCCACTCGGGGTGACAAATGCAAAACCATCCGTTGATGGACAGAATGCAGAGCAATGTCATACATTCACCCCAGTACAGAGATCTGGGCCTAAATCCATCGTTTTTTTGCTCACCATGCCATTCCAGTTTGAACCCAGCCATATACAAATCAGTCTTGACCCTGTGCCTCATGGGAACAGTCCAGCCCGAACTGCCAAGAAAGGTCCTCCCTGGACTGAAAACAAGCATCCTATGACCGGTTTCGGGGATTCACCTCTCTTCGGCCAGGATAGCTTGATTCCAGTGGCATGGAGAGCACGGGACCCATGTCTGGGCATACCCTCCCACTCGGGGTGACAAATGCAAAGCCAACAGTTGATGGACAGAATGCAGAACAATGTCATACATTCACCCCAGTACAGAGCTATGGGCCTAAATCCATTGTTTTTTTGATCACCATGCCATTCCAGTTTGAACCCAGCCATATGCAAATCAGTTTTGACCCTGTGCCTCATGGGACAGTCTATCCCGAACTGCCAAGCCAGGTCCTCCCTGGACTGGATACAAGCATCCTAGGACTGGTTTCGGGGTTTCACCCCTCTTCAGCCAGGATAGCTTGATTCCAGTGGCATGGAGAGCACGGTACCCACGTCTGGGCATACCCGTTCCACTCGGGGTGACAAATGCAAAACCAACAGTTGAGGGACAGAATGTAGAACAATGTCATACATTCACCCCAGTACAGAGATCTGGGCCAAAATTCATTGTTTTTTTGCTCACCATGCCATTCCAGTTTGAACCCAGCCAGAAGCAAATCAGTCTTGACTCTGTGACTCATGGGAACAGTCCAGCCTGAACGGCCAACCCAGGTCTTCCCTGGACTGCAAACAAGCATCCTAGGACCGGTTTTGGGGTTTCACCCCTCTTCAGCCAGGATAGCTTGATTCCAGTGGGATGGAGAGCACGGGATCCACGTCTGGGCATACCCGTCCCACTCGGGGTGACAAATACAAAGCCAACAGTTGATGGACAGAATGCAGAACAATGTCGTACATTCACCCCAGTACAGAGATCTGGGCCTAAATCCATCGTTTTTTTGCTCACCATGCCATTCCAGTTTGAACCCAGCCATATGCAAATGAGTCTTGACCCTGTGCCTCATGGGAACAGTCCAGCCTGAACTCCCAAGCCAGGTCCGCCCTGGACTGGAAACAAGCATCCTAGGACCGGTTTCGTGGTTTCACCCCTCTTCAGCCAGGGTAGCTTGATTCCAGTGGCATGGAGAGCACGGGACCCAAGTCTGGGCATACCCATCCCACTCGGGGTGACACATGCAAAACCAACAGTCGATGGACAGAATGCAGAACAATGTCATACATTCACCCCAGTACAGAGATCTGGGCCTAAAACCATCGTTTTCTTGCTCACCATGCCATTCCAGTTTGAACCCAGCCATATGCAAATGAGTCTTGACCTTGTGCCTCATAGGAACAGGCCAGCCTGAACTGCCAAGCCAGGTCCTCCCTGGACTGGAAACAAGCATCCTAGGACCGGTTTCGGGGTTTCACCCCTCTTCAGCCAGGGTAGCTTAATTCCAGTGACTTGGAGAGCACGGGACACGCGTCTAGGCATACCCATCCCACTCGGGGTGACAAATGCAAAACCAACAGTTGATGGACAGAATGCAGAACAATGTCATACATTCACCCCAGTACAGAGATTTGGGCCTAAAACCATCGTTTTTTTGCTCACCAGGACATTCCAGTTTAAACCCAGCCATATGCAAATCAGTCTTGATCCTGTGCCTCATGGTAACAGTCTAGCCTGAACGGCCAACCCAGGTCTTCCCTGGACTGGAAACAAGCATCCTAGGACCGGTTTCGGGGTTCCACCCCTCTTCAGCCAGAATAGCTTCATTCCAGTGGCATGGAGAGCACGGGACCCACGTCTGGGCATACCCGTCCCACTCGGGGTGACAAATGCAAACCCAACAGTTGATAGACAGAATGCAGAACAATGTCATACATTCACCCCAGTACAGAGATCTGGGCCTAAATCCATCGTTTTCTTGCTCACCCTGCCATTCCAGTTTGAACCCAGCCATATGCAAATGAGTCCTGACCCTGTGCCTCATAGGAACAGTCCAGCCTGAACTGCCAAGCCAGGTGTTCTCTGGACTGGAAACAAGCATCCTAGGACCGGTTTCGGGGTTTCACCCCTCTTCAGCCAGGGTAGCTTGATTCCAGTGACATGGAGAGCACGGGACCCGCGTCTGGGCATACCCGTCCCACTCGGGGTGACAAATGCAAAACCAACAGTTGATGGACAGGATGCAGAGCAATGTCATACATTCACCCCAGTACAGATATCTGGGCCTAAATCCATTGTTTTTTTGCTCACCATGCCATTCCAGTTTCAACCCAGCCATATGCAAATCAGTCTTGACCCTGTGCCTCATGGGAACAGTCCAGCCCGAACTGCCAAGAAAGGTCCTCCCTGGACTGAAAACAAGCATCCTACGACCAGTTTCGGGGATTCACCTCTCTTCATCCAGGATAGCTTGATTCCAGTGGCATGGAGAGCACGGGACCCATGTCTGGACATACCCTCCCACTCGGTGTGACAAATGCAAAGCCAACAGTTGATGAGCAGAATGCAAAACAATGTCATTCATTCACTCTAGTACAGAGATTTGGGCATAAAACCATAGTTTTTTTGCTCACCATGCCATTCCAGTTTAAACCCAGCCATATGCAAATCAGTCTTGACCCTGTGCCTCATGGGAACAGTTCACCCCGAACTGCCAATCCAGGTCCTCCCTGGACTGTAAACAAGTATCTAGGACTGGTTTTGGGGTTTCACACCTCTTCAGCCAGGATAGCTTGATTCCAGTGGCATGGAGAGCACGGGACCCACGTCTGGGCATACCCGTTCCACGAAGGGGTGACAAATGCAAAACCAACAGTTGATGGACAGAATGTAGAACAATGTCATACATTCACCTCAGTACAGAGATCTGGGCCTAAATCCATCGTATTTTTGCTCACCATGCCATTCCAGTTTGAACCCAGCCATATGCAAATCAGTCTTGACCCTGTGCCTCATGGTAACAGTCCAGCCTGAACGGCCAACCCAGGTCTTCCCTGGACTGGAAACAAGCATCCTAGGACCGGTTTCGGGGTTCCACCCCTCTTCAGCCAGGATAGCTTCATTCCAGTGGCATGGAGAGCACGGGACCCACGTCTGAGCATACTCGTCCCACTCGGGGTGACAAATGCAAACCCAACAGTTGATAGACAGAATGCAGAACAATGTCATACATTCACCCCAGTACAGAGATCTGGGCCTAAATCCATCGTTTTTTTGCTCACCATGCCATTCCAGTTTGAACCCAGCCATATGCAAATCAGTCTTGACCCTGTGCCTCATGGGAATAGTCCAGCCCGAACTGCCAAGCCAGGTCCTCCCTGGACTGGAAACAAGCATCCTAGGACCGGTTTCGGGGTTTCACCCCTCTTCAGCCTGGATAGCTTGATTCCAGAGGCATGGAGAGCACGGGACCCACGTCTGGGCATACCCATCCCACTCGGGGTGACAAATGCAAAACCAACAGTTGATGGACAGAATGCAGAACAATGTCATACATTCACCCCAGTACAGAGATCTGGGCCTAAATCCATCGTTTTTTTGCTCACCATGCCATTCCAGTTTGAACCCAGCCATATGCACATCATTCTTCACCCTGTGCCTCATGGGAACAGTCCAGCCCGAACTGCCAAGCCAGTTCCTCCCTGGACTGGAAACAGGCATCCTAGGACTGGTTTCGGGGTTTCACCCCTCTTCAGCCAGGACAGCTTGATTCCAGTGGCATGGAGAGCACGGGACCCACGTCTGGGGGCACCCGTCCCACTCGGGGTGACAAATACAAAACCAACAGTTGATGGACAGAATGCAGAACAATGTCATACATTCACCCCAGTACAGAGATCTGGGCCTAAATCCATCGTTTTTTTGCTCACCATGCCATTCCAGTTTGAACCCAGCCATATGCAAATCAGTCTTGACCCTGTGCCTCATGGGAACAGTCCAACACGAACTGCCTAGCCAGGTCCTCCCTGGACTGGAAACAAGCATCCTAGGACCGGTTTCGGGGTTTCACCCCTCTTACCCAGGATAGCTTGATTCCAGTGGCATGGAGAGCATGAGACCTAAGTCTCAGCATACCCGTCCCACTCGGGGTGACAAATGCAAAACCAACAGTTGATGGATAAAATGCAGAACATTGTCATACATTCTACCCAGTACAGAGACCTGGGCCTAAATCCATCGATTTTTTTGCTCACCATGCCATTCAAGTTTGAATCCAGCCAAATGCAAATCATTTTTGACCCTGTGCCTCATGGGAACAGTCAAGCCCAAACTGCCAAGCCCGGTCCTCCCTGGACTGGATACAAGCATCCAAGGACTGGTTTAGGGGTTTCACCCCTCTTCAGCCAGGATAGCTTGATTCCAGTGGCATGGAGAGCACGGGACCCACGTCTGGGCATACCCGTTCCACTCGTGGTGACAAATGCAAAACCAACAGTTGATGGACAGAATGCAGAACAATGTCATGCATTCACCCCAGTACAGAGATCTGGGCCTAAATCCATAGTTTTTTTGCTCACCATGCCATTCCAGTTTGAACCCAGCCATATGCAAATCAGTTTTGACCCTGTGCCTCATGGGAACAGTCCAGCCTTAACTGCCAAGCCAGGTCCTCCCTGGACTGGAAACAAGCATCCTAGGACCGGTTTCGGGGTTTTACCCCTCTTCAGCCAGGTTAGCTTGATTCCAGTGGCATGGAGAGCACGGGAACCACGTCTGGGCATATCCGCCCCACTCGGGCTGACAAATGCAAAACCAACAGTTGATGGACAGAATGCAGAACAATGTCATACATTCACCCCAGTACAGAGATCTGGGCCTAAATCCATCGTTTTTTTGCTCACCATGCCATTCCAGTTTGAACCCAGCCATATGCAAATCAGTCTTGACCCTGTGCCTCATGGGAACAGTCCAGCCCGAACTGCCAAGAAAGGTCCTCCCTGGCCTGGAAACAAGCATCCTAGGACCGGTTTCGGGGTTTCACCCCTCTTCAGCCAGGATAGCTTGATTCCAGTGGCATGGAGAGCACGGGACCCACGTCTGGGCATACCCATCCCACTCGGGGTGACAAATGCAAAACCAACAGTTGATGGACAGAATGCAGAACAATGTCATACATTCACCCCAGTACAGAGATCTGGGCCTAAATCCATTGTTTTTTTTGCTCACCATGTCATTCCAGTTTGAACCCAGCCATATGCAAATCAGTCTTGACCCTGTGCCTCATGGGATTAGTCCAGCCTGAACTGCCAAGCCAGGTCCTCCCTGGACTGGAAAAAAGCATCCTAGGACCGGTTTCGGGGTTTCACCCCTCTTCAGCCAGGATACCTTGATTCCAGTGGGACGCAGAGCACGGGATCCACGTCTGGGCATACCCGTCCCACTCGGGGTGACAAATGCAAAACCAACAGTTGATGGACAGAATGCAGAACAATGTCATACATTCACCCCAGTACAGAGATCTGGGCCTAAATCCATTGTTTTTTTGATCACCATGCCATTCCAGTTTGAACCCAGCCATATGCAAATCAGTTTTGACCCTGTGCCTCATGGGAACAGTCTAGCCTGAACTGCCAAGCCAGGTCCTCCCTGGACTGGATACAAGCATCCTAGGACTGGTTTCGGGGTTTCACCCCTCTTCAGCCAGGATAGCGTGATTCCAGTGGCATGGAGAGCACGGTACTCACGTCTGGGCATACCCGTTCCACTCAGGGTGACAAATGCAAAACCAACAGTTGATGGACAGAATGTAGAACAATGTCATACATTCACCCCAGTACAGAGATATGGGCCTAAATTCATTGTTGTTTTACTCACCATGCCATTCCAGTTTGAACCCAGCCACATGCAAATCAGTCTTGACCCTGTGACTCATGGGAACAGTCCAGCCTGAACGGCCAACCCAGGTCTTCCCTGGACTGCAAACAAGCATCCTAGGACCGGTTTCGGGGTTTCACCCCTCTTCAGTTAGAATACCTTGATTCCAGTGGGATGGAGAGCACGGGATCCACGTCTGGGCATACCCGTCCCACTCGGGGTGACAAATACAAAGCCAACAGTTGATGGACAGAATGCAGGACAATGTCATACATTCACCCCAGTACAGAGATCTGGGCCTAAATCCATCGTTTTTTTGCTCACCATGCCATTCCAGTTTGAACCCAGCCATATCCAAATGAGTCTTGACCCTGTGCCTCATGGGAACAGTCCAGCCTGAACTGCCAAGCCAGGTCCTCCCTGGACTGGAAACAAGCATCCTAGGACCGGTTTCGGGGTTTCACCCCTCTTCAGCCAGGGTAGCTTGATTCCAGTGGCATGGAGAGCACGGGACCCGCTTCTGGGTATACCCGTCCCACTCGGGGTGACAAATGCAAAACCAACAGTCGATGGACAGAATGCAGAACAATGTCATACATTCACCCCAGTACAGAGATCTGGGCCTAAATCCATCGTTTTTTTGCTCACCATGCCATTCCAGTTTGAACCCAGCCATATGCAAATCAGTCTTGACCCTGTGCCTCATGGGAATAGTCTAGCCCGAACTGCCAAGAAAGGTCCTCCCTGGCCTGGAAACAAGCATCCTAGGACCGGTTTCGGGGTTTCACCCCTCTTCAGCCAGGATAGCTTGATTCCAGTGGCATGGAGAGCACGGGACCCACGTCTGGGCATACCCATCCCACTCGGGGTGACAAATGCAAAACCAACAGTTGATGGACAGAATGCAGAACAATATCATACATTCACCCCAGTACAGACATCTGGGCCTAAATCCATCGTTTTTTTGCTCACCATGTCATTCCAGTTTGAACTCAGCCATATGCAAATCAGTCTTGACCCTGTGCCTCATCGGAACAGTCCAGCCTGAACTGCCAAGACAGGTCCTCCCTGGACTGGAAACAAGCATCCTAGGACCGGTTTCGGGGTTTCACCCCTCTTCAGCCAGGATACCTTGATTCCAGTGGGACGGAGAGCACGGGATCCACGTCTGGGCATACCAGTTCCACTCGTGGTGACAAATGCAAAACCAACAGTTGATGGACAGAATGCAGAACAATGTCATACATTCTCCCCAGTACAGAGATCTGGGCCTAAATCCATCGTTTTTTTGCTCACCATGCCATTCCAGTTTGAACCCAGCCATATGCAAATTAGTCTTGACCCTGTGCCTCATGGGAACAGTCCAGCCCGAACTGCCAAGCCAGGTCCTCCCTGGACTGGAAACAAGCATCCTAGGACCGGTTTCGGGGTTTCACCCCTCTTCAGCCTGGATAGCTTGATTCCAGAGGCATTGAGAGCACAGGACCCACGTCTGGGCATACCCATCCCACTCAGGGTGACAAATGCAAAACCAACAGTTGATGGACAGAATGTAGAACAATGTCATACATTCACCCCAGTACAGAGATCTGGGCCTAAATTCATTGTTTTTTTGCTCACCATGCCATTCCAGTTTGAACCCAGCCACATGCAAATCAGTCTTGACCCTGTGACTCATGGGAACAGTCCAGCCTGAACGGCCAACCCAGGTCTTCCCTGGACTGCAAACAAGCATCCTAGGACCGGTTTCGGGGTTTTACCCCTCTTCAGCCAGGATAGCTTGATTCCAGTGGGATGGAGAGCACGGGATCCACGTCTGGGCATACCCGTCCCACTAGGGGTGACAAATACAAAGCCAACAGTTGATGGACAGAATGCAGAACAATGTCATACATTCACCCCAGTACAGAGATCTGGGCCTAAATCCATCGTTTTTTTTGCTCACCATGCCATTCCAGTTTGAACCCAGCCATATGCAAATGAGTCTTGACCCTGTGCCTCATGGGAACAGTCCAGCCTGAACTGCCAAGCCAGGACCTCCCTGGACTGGAAACAAGCATCCTAGGACCGGTTTCGGGGTTTTACCCCTCTTCAGCCAGGTTAGCTTGATTCCAGTGGCATGGAGAGCATGGGAACCACGTCTGGGCATATCTGCCCCACTCGGGCTGACAAATGCAAAACCAACAGTAGATGGACAGAATGCAGAACAATGTCATACATTCACCCCAGTACAGAGATCTGGGCCTAAATCCATCGTTTTTTTGCTCACCATGCCATTCCAGTTTGAACCCAGCCATATGCAAATCATTCTTCACCCTGTGCCTCATGGGAACAGTCCAGCCCGAACTGCCAAGAAAGGTCCTCCCTGGCCTGATAACAAGCATCCTAGGACCGGTTTCGGGGTTTCACCCCTCTTCAGCCAGGATAGCTTGATTCCAGTGGCATGGAGAGCACGGGACCCACGTCTGGGCATACCCATCCCACTCGGGGTGACAAATGCAAAACCAACAGTTGATGGACAGAATGCAGAACAATGTCATACATTCACCCCAGTATAGAGATCTGGGCCTAAATCCATTGTTTTTTTGCTCACCATGCCATTCCAGTTTGAACCCAGCCATATGCAAATCAGTTTTGACCCTGTGCCTCATGGGAACAGTCTAGCCCGAACTGCCAAGCCAGGTCCTCCCTGGACTGGATACAAGCATCCTAGGACTGGTTTCGGGGTTTCACCCCTCTTCAGCCAGGATAGCGTGATTCCAGTGGGACGGAGAGCACGGGATATACGTCTGGGCATACCCGTCCCACTCGGGGTGACAAATGCAAAACCAACAGTTGATGGACAGAATGCAGAACAATGTCATACATTCTCCCCAGTATAGAGACCTGGGCCTAAATCCATTGATTTGTTTTGCTCACCATGCCATTCAAGTTTGAACCCAGCCAAATGCAAATCATTTTTGACCCTGTGCCTCATGGTAACAGTCCAGCCCAAACTGCCAAGCCCGGTCCTCCCTGAACTGGATACAAGCATCCTAGGACTGGTTTAGGGGTTTCACCCCTCTTCAGCCAGGATAGCTTGATTCCAGTGGCATGGAGAGCACGGGACCCACGTCTGGACATACCCGTTCCACTCGTGGTGACAAATGCAAAACCAACAGTTGATGGACAGAATGCAGAACAATGTCATCCATTCACCCCAGTACAGAGATCTGGGCCTAAATCCATTGTTTTTTGGATCACCATGCCATTCCAGTTTGAACCCAGCCATATGCAAATCAGTTTTGACCCTGTGCCTCATGGGAACAGTCTAGCCCGAACTGCCAAGCCTGGTCCTCCCTGGACTGGATACAAGCATCCTAGGACTGGTTTCGGGGTTTCACCCCTCTTCAGCCAGGATAGCGTGATTCCAGTGGGACGGAGAGCACGGGATCCACGTCTGGGCATACCCGTCCCACTCGGGGTGACAAATGCAAAACCAACAGTTGATGGACAGAATGCAGAACAATGTCATACATTCTCCCCAGTATAGAGACCTGGGCCTAAATCCATTGATGTTTTTTGCTCACCATGCCATTCAAGTTTGAACCCAGCCAAATGCAAATCATATTTGACCCTGTGCCTCATGGTAACAGTCCAGCCCAAACTGCCAAGCCCGGTCCTCCCTGAACTGGATACAAGCATCCTAGGACTGGTTTAGGGGTTTCACCCCTCTTCAGCCAGGATAGCTTGATTCCAGTGGCATGGAGAGCACGGGACCCACGTCTGGACATACCCGTTCCACTCGTGGTGACAAATGCAAAACCAACAGTTGATGGACAGAATGCAGAACAATGTCATCCATTCACCCCAGTACAGAGATCTGGGCCTAAATCCATTGTTTTTTGGATCACCATGCCATTCCAGTTTGAACCCAGCCATATGCAAATCAGTTTTGACCCTGTGCCTCATGGGAACAGTCTAGCCTGAACTGCCAAGCCGGGTCCTCCCTGGACTGGATACAAGCATCCTAGGACTGGTTTCGGGGTTTCACCCCTCTTCAGCCAGGATAGCGTGATTCCAGTGGCATGGAGAGCACGGTACCCACGTCTGGGCATACCCGTTCCACTCAGGGTGACATATGCAAAACCAACAGTTGATGGACAGAATGTAGAACAATGTCATACATTCACCCCAGTACAGAGATATGGGCCTAAATTCATTGTTGTTTTGCTCACCATGCCATTCTAGTTTGAACCCAGCCATATGCAAATCAGTCTTGACCCTGTGACTCATGGGAACAGTCCAGCCTGAACGGCCAACCCAGGTCTTCCCTGGAGTGCAAACAAGCATCCTAGGACCGGTTTCGGGGTTTCACCCCTCTTCAGCCAGGATAGCTTGATTCCAGTGGGATGGAGAGCACGGGATCCACGTCTGGGCATACCCGTCCCACTCGGGGTGACAAATACAAAGCCAACAGTTGATGGACAGAATGCAGGACAATGTCATACATTCACCCCAGTACAGAGATCTGGGCCTAAATCCATCGTTTTTTTGCTCACCATGCCATTCCAGTTTGAACCCAGCCATATGCAAATGAGTCTTGACCCTGTGCCTCATGGGAACAGTCCAGCCCGAACTGCCAAGCCAGGTCCTCCCTGGACTGGAAACAAGCATCCTAGGACCGGTTTCGGGGTTTCACCCCTCTTCAGCCAGGGTAGCTTGATTCCAGTGGCATGGAGAGCACGGGACCCGCTTCTGGGCATACCAGTCCCACTCGGGGTGACAAATGCAAAACCAACAGTCGATGGACAGAATGCAGAACAATGTCATACATTCACCCCAGTACAGAGATCTGGGCCTAAATCCATCGTTTTTTTGCTCACCTTGCCATTCCAGTTTGAACCCAGCCATATGCAAATCAGTCTTGACCCTGTGCCTCATGGGAACAGTCCAGCCCGAACTGCCAAGAAAGGTCCTCCCTGGCCTGGAAACAAGCATCCTAGGACCGGTTTCGGGGTTTCACCCCTCTTCAGCCAGGATAGCTTGATTCCAGCGGCATGGAGAGCACGGGACCCACGTCTGGGCATACCCATCCCACTCGGGGTGACAAATGCAAAACCAACAGTTGATGGACAGAATGCAGAACAATGTCATACATTCACCCCAGTACAGAGATCTGGGCCTAAATCTATCGTTTTTTTGCTCACCATGCCATTCCAGTTTGAACTCAGCCATATGCAAATCAGTCTTGACCCTGTGCCTCATGGGAACAGTCCAGCCTGAACTGCCAAGCCAGGTCCTCCCTGGACTGGAAACAAGCATCCTAGGACCGGTTTCGGGGTTTCACCCCTCTTCAGCCAGGATACCTTGATTCCAGTGGGACGGAGAGCACAGGATCCACGTCTGGGCATACCCGTCCCACTCGGGGTGACAAATGCAAAACCAACAGTTGATGGACAGAATACAGAACAATGTCATACATTCTCCCCAGTACAGAGACCTGGGCCTAAATCCATTGATTTTTTTTGCTCACCATGCCATTCAAGTTTGAACCCAGCCAAATGCAAATCATTTTTGACCCTGTGCCTCATGGTAACAGTCCTGCCCAAACTGCCAAGCCCGGTCCTCCCTGGACTGGATACAAGCATCCTAGGACTGGTTTAGGGGTTTCACCCCTCTTCAGCCAGGATAGCTTGATTCCAGTGGAATGGAGAGCACGGGACCCACGCCTGGGCATACCCGTTCCACTCGTGGTGACAAATGCAAAACCAACAGTTGATGGACAGAATGCAGAACAATGTCATACATTCACCCCAGTACAGAGATCTGGGCCTAAATCCATCGTTTTTTTGCTCACCATGCCATTCTAGTTTGAACCCAGCCATATGCAAATTAGTCTTGACCCTGTGCCTCATGGGAACAGTCTAGCCCGAACTGCCAAGCCAGGTCCTCCCTGGACTTGAAACAAGCATCCTAGGACCGGTTTCGGGGTTTCACCCCTCTTCAGCCTGGATAGCTTGATTCCAGAGGCATGGAGAGCACAGGACCCACATCTGGGCATACCCATCCCACTCGTGGTGACAAATGCAAAACCATCCGTTGATGGACAGAATGCAGAACAATGTCATACATTTACCCCAGTACAGAGATCTGGGCCTAAATCCATTGTTTTTTTGCTCACCATGCCATTCCAGTTTGAACCCAGCCATATGCAAATCAGTTTTGACCCTGTGCCTCATGGGAACAGTCTAGCCCGAACTGCCAAGCCAGGTCCTCCCTGGACTGGATACAAGCATCCTAGGACTGGTTTCGGGGTTTCAACCCTCTTCAGCCAGGATAGCTTGATTCCAGTGGCATGGAGAGCACGGTACCCACGTCTGGGCATACCCGTTCCACTCGGGGTGACAAATGCAAAACCAACAGTTGATGGACAGAATGTAGAACAATGTCATACATTCACCCCAGTACAGAGATCTGGGCCTAAATTCATTGTTTTTTTGCTCACCATGCCATTCCAGTTTGAACCCAGCCACATGCAAATCAGTCTTGACCCTTTGACTCATGGGAACAGTCCAGCCTGAACGGCCAACCCAGGTCTTCCCTGGACTGCAAACAAGCATCCTAGGACCGCTTTCGGGGTTTTACCCCTCTTCAGCCAGGATAGCTTGATTCCAGTGGGATGGAGAGCACGGGATCCACGTCTGGGCATACCTGTCCCACTCGGGGTGACAAATACAAAGCCAACAGTTGATGGACAGAATGCAGAACAATGTCATACATTCACCCCAGTACAGAGATCTGGGCCTAAATCCATCGTTTTTTTGCTCACCATGCCAATCCAGTTTGAACCCAGCCATATGCAAATGAGTCTTGACCCTGTGCCTCATGGGAACAGTCCAGCCTGAACTGCCAAGCGATGTCCTCCCTAGACTGGAAACAAGCATCCTAGGACCGGTCTCGGGGTTTCACCCCTCTTCAGCCAGGTTAGCTTGATTCCAGTGGCATGGAGAGCACGGGAACCACGTCTGGGCATATCCGCCCCACTCGGGCTGACAAATGCAAAACCAACAGTTGATGGACAGAATGCAGAACAATGTCATACATTCACCCCAGTACGGAGATCTGGGCCTAAATCCATCGTTTTTTTGCTCACCATGCCATTCCAGTTTGAACCCAGCCATATGCAAATCAGTCTTGACCCTGTGCCAGATGGGAACAGTCCAGCCCGAACTGCCAAGAAAGGTCCTCCCTGGCGTGGAAACAAGCATCCTAGGACCGGTTTCGGAGTTTCACCCCTCTTCAGCCAGGATAGCTTGATTCCGGTGGCATGGAGAGCACGGGACCCACGTCTGGGCATACCCATCCCACTCGGGGTGACAAATGCAAAACCAACAGTTGATGGACAGAATGCAGAACAATGTCATACATTCACCCCAGTACAGAGATCTGGGCCTAAATCCATCGTTTTTTTGCTCACCATGTCATTCCAGTTTGAACTCAGCCATATGCAAATCAGTCTTGACCCTGTGCCTCATGGGAACAGTCCAGCCTGAACTGCCAAGCCAGGTCCTCCCTGGACTGGAAACAAGCATCCTAGGATCGGTTTCGGGGTTTCACCCCTCTTCAGCCAGGATACCTTGATTCCAGTGGGACAGAGAGCACGGGATCCACGTCTGGGCATACCCGTCCCACTCTGGGTGACAAATGCAAAACCAACAGTTGATGGACAGAATGCAGAACAATGTCATACATTCTCCCCAGTACAGGGACCGGGGCCTAAATCCATTGATTTTTTTTGCTCACCATGCCATTCAAGTTTGAACCCAGCCAAATGCAAATCATTTTTGACCCTGTGCCTCATGGTAACAGTCCAGCCCAAACTGCCAAGCCCGGTCCTCCCTGGACTGGATACAAGCATCCTAGGACTGGTTTAGGGGTTTCACCCCTCTTCAGCCAGGATAGCTTGATTCCAGTGGCATGGAGAGCACGGGACCCACATCTGGGCATACCCGTTCCACTCGTGGTGACAAATGCAAAACCAACAGTTGATGGACAGAATGCAGAACAATGTCGTACATTCACCCCAGTACAGAGATCTGGGCCTAAATCCATCGTTTTTTTGCTCACCATGCCATTCCAGTTTGAACCCAGCCATATGCAAATTAGTCTTGACCCTGTGCCTCATGGGAACAGTCCAGCCCGAACTGCCAAGCCAGGTCCTCCCTGGACTGGAAATAAGCATCCTAGGACCGGTTTCGGGGTTTCACCCCTCTTCATCCTGGATAGCTTGATTCCAGAGGCATGGAGAGCACAGGACCCACGTCTGGGCATACCCATCCCACTCGGGGTGACAAATGCAAAACCATCCATTGATGGACAGAATGCAGAACAATGTCATACATTCACCCCAGTACAGAGATCTGGGCCTAAATCCATCGTTTTTTTGCTCACCATGTCATTCCAGTTTGAACTCAGCCATATGCAAATCAGTCTTGACCCTGTGCCTCATGGGAACAGTCCAGCCCGAACTGCCAAGAAAGGTCCTCCCTGGCCTGGAAACAAGCATCCTAGAACCGGTTTCGGGGTTTCACCCCTCTTCAGCCAGGATAGCTTGATTCCAGTGGCATGGAGAGCACGGGACCCACGTCTGGGCATACCCATCCCACTCGGGGTGACAAATGCAAAACCAACAGTTGATGGACAGAATGCAGAACAATGTCATACATTCACCCCAGTACAGAGATCTGGGCCTAAATCCATCGTTTTTTTGCTCACCATGTCATTCCAGTTTGAAATCAGCCATATGCAAATCAGTCTTGACCCTGTGCTTCATGGGAACAGTCCAGCCTGAACTGCCAAGCCAGGTCCTCCCTGGACTGGAAACAAGCATCCTAGGACCGGTTTCGGGGTTTCACCCCTCTTCAGCCAGGATACCTTGATTCCAGTGGGACGGAGAGCACGGGATCCACGTCTGGGCATACCCGTCCCACTCGGGGTGACAAATGCAAAACCAACAGTTGATGGACAGAATGCAGAACAATGTCATACATTCTCCACAGTACAGAGACCTGGGCCTAAATCCATTGATTTTTTTTTGCTCACCATGCCATTCAACTTTGAACCCAGCCAAATGCAAATCATGTTTGACCCTGTGCCTCATGGTAACAGTCCAGCCCAAACTGCCAAGCCCGGTCCTCCCTGGACTGGATACAAGCATCCTAGGACTGGTTTAGGGGTTTCACCCCTCTTTAGCCAGGATAGCTTGATTCCAGTGGCATGGAGAGCACGGGACCCACGTCTGGGCATACCCGTTCCACTCGTGGTGACAAATGCAAAACCAACAGTTGATGGACAGAATGCAGAACAATGTCATACATTCACCCCAGTACAGAGATCTGGGCCTAAATCCATCGTTTTTTTGCTCACCATGCCATTCCAGTTTGAACCCAGCCATATGCAAATTAGTCTTGACCCTGTGCCTCATGGGAACAGTCCAGCCCGAACTGCCAAGCCAGGTCCTCCCTGGACTGGAAACAAGCATCCTAGGACCGGTTTCGGGCTTTCACCCCTCTTCAGCCTGGATAGCTTGATTCCAGAGGCATGGAGAGCACAGGACCCACGTCTGGGCATACCCATCCCACTCGGGGTGACAAATGCAAAACCATCCATTGATGGATAGAATGCAGAACAATGTCATAAATTCACCCCAGTACAGAGATCTGGGCCTAAATCCATCGTTTTTTTGCTCACCATGTCATTCCAGTTTGAACTCAGCCATATGAAAATCAGTCTTGACCCTTTGCCTCATGGGAACAGTCCAGCCCGAACTGCCAAGCCAGGTCCTCCCTGGACTGGAAACAAGCATCCTAGGACCGGTTTCGGGGTTTCACCTCTCTTCAGCCAGGATACCTTGATTCCAGTGGGACGGAGAGCACGGGATCCACGTCTGGGCATACCCGTCCCACTCGGGGTGACAAATGCAAAACCAACAGTTGATGGACAGAATGCAGAACAATGTCATACATTCTCCCCAGTACAGAGACCTGCGCCTAAATCCATTGATTTTTTTTGCTCACCATGCCTTTCAACTTTGAACCCAGCCAAAGGCAAATCATTTTTGACCCTGTGCCTCATGGTAACAGTCCAGCCCAAACTGCCAAGCCCGGTCCTCCCTGGACTGGATACAAGCATTCTAGGACCGGTTTCGGGGTTTCACCCCTCTTCAGCCTGGATAGCTTGATTCCAGTGGCATGGAGAGCACGGGACCCACGTCTGGGCATGCCCATCCCACTCGGGGTGACAAATGCAAAACCATCCGTTGATGGACAGAATGCAGAGCAATGTCATACATTCACCCCAGTACAGAGATCTGGGCCTAAATCCATCGTTTTTTTGCTCACCATGCCATTCCAGTTTGAACCCAGCCATATACAAATCAGTCTTGACCCTGTGCCTCATGGGAACAGTCCAGCCCGAACTGCCAAGAAAGGTCCTCCCTGGACTGAAAACAAGCATCCTATGACCGGTTTCGGGGATTCACCTCTCTTCGGCAGGGATAGCTTGATTCCAGTGGCATGGAGAGCACGGGACCCATGTCTGGGCATACCCTCCCACTCGGGGTGACAAATGCAAAGCCAACAGTTGATGGACAGAATGCAGAACAATGTCATACATTCACCCCAGTACAGAGCTATGGGCCTAAATCCATTGTTTTTTTGATCACCATGCCATTCCAGTTTGAACCCAGCCATATGCAAATCAGTTTTGACCCTGTGCCTCATGGGACAGTCTATCCCGAACTGCCAAGCCAGGTCCTCCCTGGACTGGACACAAGCATCCTAGGACTGGTTTCGGGGTTTCACCCCTCTTCAGCCAGGATAGCTTGATTCCAGTGGCATGGAGAGCACGGTACCCACGTCTGGGCATACCCGTTCCACTCGGAGTGACAAATGCAAAACCAACAGTTGAGGGACAGAATGTAGAACAATGTCATACATTCACCCCAGTACAGAGATCTGGGCCAAAATTCATTTTTTTTTGCTCACCATGCCATTCCAGTTTGAACCCAGCCAGAAGCAAATCAGTCTTGACCCTGTGACTCATGGGAACAGTCCAGCCTGAACGGCCAACCCAGGTCTTCCCTGGACTGCAAACAAGCATCCTAGGACCGGTTTTGGGGTTTCACCCCTCTTCAGCCAGGATAGCTTGATTCCAGTGGGATGGAGAGCACGGGATCCACGTCTGGGCATACCCGTCCCACTCGGGGTGACAAATACAAAGCCAACAGTTGATGGACAGAATGCAGAACAATGTCATACATTCACCCCAGTACAGAGATCTGGGCCTAAATCCATCGTTTTTTTGCTCACCATGCCATTCCAGTTTGAACCCAGCCATATGCAAATGAGTCTTGACCCTGTGCCTCATGGGAACAGTCCAGCCTGAACTCCCAAGCCAGGTCCGCCCTGGACTGGAAACAAGCATCCTAGGACCGGTTTCGTGGTTTCACCCCTCTTCAGCCAGGGTAGCTTGATTCCAGTGGCATGGAGAGCACGGGACCCAAGTCTGGGCATACCCATCCCACTCGGGGTGACACATGCAAAACCAACAGTCGATGGACAGAATGCAGAACAATGTCATACATTCACCCCAGTACAGAGATCTGGGCCTAAAACCATCGTTTTCTTGCTCACCATGCCATTCCAGTTTGAACCCAGCCATATGCAAATGAGTCTTGACCTTGTGCCTCATAGGAACAGGCCAGCCTGAACTGCCAAGCCAGGTCCTCCCTGGACTGGAAACAAGCATCCTAGGACCGGTTTCGGGGTTTCACCCCTCTTCAGCCAGGGTAGCTTAATTCCAGTGACTTGGAGAGCACGGGACACGCGTCTAGGCATACCCATCCCACTCGGGGTGACAAATGCAAAACCAACAGTTGATGGACAGAATGCAGAACAATGTCATACATTCACCCCAGTACAGAGATTTGGGCCTAAAACCATCGTTTTTTTGCTCACCAGGACATTCCAGTTTAAACCCAGCCATATGCAAATCAGTCTTGATCCTGTGCCTCATGGTAACAGTCTAGCCTGAACGGCCAACCCAGGTCTTCCCTGGACTGGAAACAAGCATCCTAGGACCGGTTTCGGGGTTCCACCCCTCTTCAGCCAGAATAGCTTCATTCCAGTGGCATGGAGAGCACGGGACCCACGTCTGGGCATACCCGTCCCACTCGGGGTGACAAATGCAAACCCAACAGTTGATAGACAGAATGCAGAACAATGTCATACATTCACCCCAGTACAGAGATCTGGGCCTAAATCCATCGTTTTCTTGCTCACCATGCCATTCCAGTTTGAACCCAGCCATATGCAAATGAGTCCTGACCCTGTGCCTCATAGGAACAGTCCAGCCTGAACTGCCAAGCCAGGTGTTCTCTGGACTGGAAACAAGCATCCTAGGACCGGTTTCGGGGTTTCACCCCTCTTCAGCCAGGGTAGCTTGATTCCAGTGACATGGAGAGCACGGGACCCGCGTCTGGGCATACCCGTCCCACTCGGGGTGACAAATGCAAAACCAACAGTTGATGGACAGGATGCAGAGCAATGTCATACATTCACCCCAGTACAGATATCTGGGCCTAAATCCATTGTTTTTTTGCTCACCATGCCATTCCAGTTTCAACCCAGCCATATGCAAATCAGTCTTGACCCTGTGCCTCATGGGAACAGTCCAGCCTGAACTGCCAAGAAAGGTCCTCCCTGGACTGAAAACAAGCATCCTACGACCAGTTTCGGGGATTCACCTCTCTTCATCCAGGATAGCTTGATTCCAGTGGCATGGAGAGCACGGGACCCATGTCTGGACATACCCTCCCACTCGGTGTGACAAATGCAAAGCCAACAGTTGATGAGCAGAATGCAAAACAATGTCATTCATTCACTCTAGTACAGAGATTTGGGCATAAAACCATAGTTTTTTTGCTCACCATGCCATTCCAGTTTAAACCCAGCCATATGCAAATCAGTCTTGACCCTGTGCCTCATGGGAACAGTTCACCCCGAACTGCCAATCCAGGTCCTCCCTGGACTGTAAACAAGTATCTAGGACTGGTTTTGGGGTTTCACACCTCTTCAGCCAGGATAGCTTGATTCCAGTGGCATGGAGAGCACGGGACCCACGTCTGGGCATACCCGTTCCACGAAGGGGTGACAAATGCAAAACCAACAGTTGATGGACAGAATGTAGAACAATGTCATACATTCACCTCAGTACAGAGATCTGGGCCTAAATCCATCGTATTTTTGCTCACCATGCCATTCCAGTTTGAACCCAGCCATATGCAAATCAGTCTTGACCCTGTGCCTCATGGTAACAGTCCAGCCTGAACGGCCAACCCAGGTCTTCCCTGGACTGGAAACAAGCATCCTAGGACCGGTTTCGGGGTTCCACCCCTCTTCAGCCAGGATAGCTTCATTCCAGTGGCATGGAGAGCACGGGACCCACGTCTGAGCATACTCGTCCCACTCGGGGTGACAAATGCAAACCCAACAGTTGATAGACAGAATGCAGAACAATGTCATACATTCACCCCAGTACAGAGATCTGGGCCTAAATCCATCGTTTTTTTGCTCACCATGCCATTCCAGTTTGAACCCAGCCATATGCAAATCAGTCTTGACCCTGTGCCTCATGGGAATAGTCCAGCCCGAACTGCCAAGCCAGGTCCTCCCTGGACTGGAAACAAGCATCCTAGGACCGGTTTCGGGGTTTCACCCCTCTTCAGCCTGGATAGCTTGATTCCAGAGGCATGGAGAGCACGGGACCCACGTCTGGGCATACCCATCCCACTCGGGGTGACAAATGCAAAACCAACAGTTGATGGACAGAATGCAGAACAATGTCATACATTCACCCCAGTACAGAGATCTGGGCCTAAATCCATCGTTTTTTTGCTCACCATGCCATTCCAGTTTGAACCCAGCCATATGCACATCATTCTTCACCCTGTGCCTCATGGGAACAGTCCAGCCCGAACTGCCAAGCCAGTTCCTCCCTGGACTGGAAACAGGCATCCTAGGACTGGTTTCGGGGTTTCACCCCTCTTCAGCCAGGACAGCTTGATTCCAGTGGCATGGAGAGCACGGGACCCACGTCTGGGGGCACCCGTCCCACTCGGGGTGACAAATACAAAACCAACAGTTGATGGACAGAATGCAGAACAATGTCATACATTCACCCCAGTACAGAGATCTGGGCCTAAATCCATCGTTTTTTTGCTCACCATGCCATTCCAGTTTGAACCCAGCCATATGCAAATCAGTCTTGACCCTGTGCCTCATGGGAACAGTCCAACCCGAACTGCCTAGCCAGGTCCTCCCTGGACTGGAAACAAGGATCCTAGGACCGGTTTCGGGGTTTCACCCCTCTTACCCAGGATAGCTTGATTCCAGTGGCATGGAGAGCATGAGACCTAAGTCTCAGCATACCCGTCCCACTCGGGGTGACAAATGCAAAACCAACAGTTGATGGATAAAATGCAGAACATTGTCATACATTCTACCCAGTACAGAGACCTGGGCCTAAATCCATCGATTTTTTTGCTCACCATGCCATTCAAGTTTGAATCCAGCCAAATGCAAATCATTTTTGACCCTGTGCCTCATGGGAACAGTCAAGCCCAAACTGCCAAGCCCGGTCCTCCCTGGACTGGATACAAGCATCCAAGGACTGGTTTAGGGGTTTCACCCCTCTTCAGCCAGGATAGCTTGATTCCAGTGGCATGGAGAGCACGGGACCCACGTCTGGGCATACCCGTTCCACTCGTGGTGACAAATGCAAAACCAACAGTTGATGGACAGAATGCAGAACAATGTCATGCATTCACCCCAGTACAGAGATCTGGGCCTAAATCCATAGTTTTTTTGCTCACCATGCCATTCCAGTTTGAACCCAGCCATATGCAAATTAGTCTTGACCCTGTGCCTCTTGGGAACAGTCCAGCCCGAACTGCTAAGCCAGGTCCTCCTGGACTGGAAACAAGCATCCTAGGACCGGTTTCGGGGTTTCACCCCTCTTCAGCCAGGATAGCTTGATTCCAGTGGCATGGAGAGCACGGTACCCACGTCTGGGCATACCCGTTCCACTCGGGGTGACACATGCAAAAACAACAGTTGATGGACAGAATGTAGAACAATGTCATACATTCACCCCAGTACAGAGATCTGGGCCTAAATTCATTGTTTTTTTGCTCACCATGCCATTCCAGTTTGAACCCAGCCACATTCAAATTGGTCTTGACCCTGTGACTCATGGGAACAGTCCAGCCTGAACGGCCAACCCAGGTCTTCCCTGGACTGCAAACAAGCATCCTAGGACCGGTTTCGGGGTTTCACCCCTCTTCAGCCAGGATAGCTTGATTCCAGTGGGATGGAGAGCACGGGATCCACGTCTGGGCGTACCCGTCCCACTCGGGGTGACAAATACAAAGCCAACAGTTGATGGACAGAATGCAGAACAATGTCATACATTCACCCCAGTACAGAGATCTGGGCCTAAATCCATCGTTTTTTTGCTCACCATGCCATTCCAGTTAGAACCGAGCCATATGCAAATGAGTCTTGACCCTGTGCCTCATGGGAACAGTCCAGCCTGAACTGCCAAGTCAGGTCCTCCCTGGACTGGAAACAAGCATCCTAGGACCGGTTTCGGGGTTTCACCCCTCTTCAGCCAGGGTAGCTTGATTCCCGTGGCATGGAGAGCATGGGACCCGCTTCTGGGCATACCCGTCCCAATCGGGGTGACAAATGCAAAACCAACAGTCGATGGACAGAATGCAGAACAATGTCATGCATTCACCCCAGGGCAGAGATTTGGGCCTAAAACCATCGTTTTTTTGCTCACCAGGACGTTCCAGTTTAAACCCAGCCATATGCAAATCAGTCTTGATCCTGTGCCTCATGGTAACAGTCTAGCCTGAACGGCCAACCCAGGTCTTCCCTGGACTGGAAACAAGCATCCTAGGACCGGTTTCGGGGTTCCACCCCTCTTCAGCCAGAATAGCTTCATTCCAGTGGCATGGAGAGCACGGGACCCACGTCTGGGCATACCCGTCCCACTCGGGGTGACAAATGCAAACCCAACAGTTGATAGACAGAATGCAGAACAATGTCATACATTCACCCCAGTACAGAGATCTGGGCCTAAATCCATCGTTTTCTTGCTCACCATGCCATTCCAGTTTGAACCCAGCCATATGCAAATGAGTCCTGACCCTGTGCCTCATAGGAACAGTCCAGCCTGAACTGCCAAGCCAGGTGTTCTCTGGACTGGAAACAAGCATCCTAGGACCGGTTTCGGGGTTTCACCCCTCTTCAGCCAGGGTAGCTTGATTCCAGTGACATGGAGAGCACGGGACCCGCGTCTGGGCATACCCGTCCCACTCGGGGTGACAAATGCAAAACCAACAGTTGATGGACAGGATGCAGAGCAATGTCATACATTCACCCCAGTACAGATATCTGGGCCTAAATCCATTGTTTTTTTGCTCACCATGCCATTCCAGTTTCAACCCAGCCATATGCAAATCAGTCTTGACCCTGTGCCTCATGGGAACAGTCCAGCCCGAACTGCCAAGAAAGGTCCTCCCTGGACTGTAAACAAGTATCTAGGACTGGTTTTGGGGTTTCACACCTCTTCAGCCAGGATAGCTTGATTCCAGTGGCATGGAGAGCACGGGACCCACGTCTGGGCATACCCGTTCCACGAAGGGGTGACAAATGCAAAACCAACAGTTGATGGACAGAATGTAGAACAATGTCATACATTCACCTCAGTACAGAGATCTGGGCCTAAATCCATCGTATTTTTGCTCACCATGCCATTCCAGTTTGAACCCAGCCATATGCAAATCAGTCTTGACCCTGTGCCTCATGGTAACAGTCCAGCCTGAACGGCCAACCCAGGTCTTCCCTGGACTGGAAACAAGCATCCTAGGACCGGTTTCGGGGTTCCACCCCTCTTCAGCCAGGATAGCTTCATTCCAGTGGCATGGAGAGCACGGGACCCACGTCTGAGCATACTCGTCCCACTCGGGGTGACAAATGCAAACCCAACAGTTGATAGACAGAATGCAGAACAATGTCATACATTCACCCCAGTACAGAGATCTGGGCCTAAATCCATCGTTTTTTTGCTCACCATGCCATTCCAGTTTGAACCCAGCCATATGCAAATCAGTCTTGACCCTGTGCCTCATGGGAATAGTCCAGCCCGAACTGCCAAGCCAGGTCCTCCCTGGACTGGAAACAAGCATCCTAGGACCGGTTTCGGGGTTTCACCCCTCTTCAGCCTGGATAGCTTGATTCCAGAGGCATGGAGAGCACGGGACCCACGTCTGGGCATACCCATCCCACTCGGGGTGACAAATGCAAAACCAACAGTTGATGGACAGAATGCAGAACAATGTCATACATTCACCCCAGTACAGAGATCTGGGCCTAAATCCATCGTTTTTTTGCTCACCATGCCATTCCAGTTTGAACCCAGCCATATGCACATCATTCTTCACCCTGTGCCTCATGGGAACAGTCCAGCCCGAACTGCCAAGCCAGTTCCTCCCTGGACTGGAAACAGGCATCCTAGGACTGGTTTCGGGGTTTCACCCCTCTTCAGCCAGGACAGCTTGATTCCAGTGGCATGGAGAGCACGGGACCCACGTCTGGGGGCACCCGTCCCACTCGGGGTGACAAATACAAAACCAACAGTTGATGGACAGAATGCAGAACAATGTCATACATTCACCCCAGTACAGAGATCTGGGCCTAAATCCATCGTTTTTTTGCTCACCATGCCATTCCAGTTTGAACCCAGCCATATGCAAATCAGTCTTGACCCTGTGCCTCATGGGAACAGTCCAACCCGAACTGCCTAGCCAGGTCCTCCCTGGACTGGAAACAAGCATCCTAGGACCGGTTTCGGGGTTTCACCCCTCTTACCCAGGATAGCTTGATTCCAGTGGCATGGAGAGCATGAGACCTAAGTCTCAGCATACCCGTCCCACTCGGGGTGACAAATGCAAAACCAACAGTTGATGGATAAAATGCAGAACATTGTCATACATTCTACCCAGTACAGAGACCTGGGCCTAAATCCATCGATTTTTTTGCTCACCATGCCATTCAAGTTTGAATCCAGCCAAATGCAAATCATTTTTGACCCTGTGCCTCATGGGAACAGTCAAGCCCAAACTGCCAAGCCCGGTCCTCCCTGGACTGGATACAAGCATCCAAGGACTGGTTTAGGGGTTTCACCCCTCTTCAGCCAGGATAGCTTGATTCCAGTGGCATGGAGAGCACGGGACCCACGTCTGGGCATACCCGTTCCACTCATGGTGACAAATGCAAAACCAACAGTTGATGGACAGAATGCAGAACAATGTCATGCATTCACCCCAGTACAGAGATCTGGGCCTAAATCCATAGTTTTTTTGCTCACCATGCCATTCCAGTTTGAACCCAGCCATATGCAAATTAGTCTTGACCCTGTGCCTCTTGGGAACAGTCCAGCCCGAACTGCTAAGCCAGGTCCTCCTGGACTGGAAACAAGCATCCTAGGACCGGTTTCGGGGTTTCACCCCTCTTCAGCCAGGATAGCTTGATTCCAGTGGCATGGAGAGCACGGTACCCACGTCTGGGCATACCCGTTCCACTCGGGGTGACAAATGCAAAAACAACAGTTGATGGACAGAATGTAGAACAATGTCATACATTCACCCCAGTACAGAGATCTGGGCCTAAATTCATTGTTTTTTTGCTCACCATGCCATTCCAGTTTGAACCCAGCCACATTCAAATTGGTCTTGACCCTGTGACTCATGGGAACAGTCCAGCCTGAACGGCCAACCCAGGTCTTCCCTGGACTGCAAACAAGCATCCTAGGACCGGTTTCGGGGTTTCACCCCTCTTCAGCCAGGATAGCTTGATTCCAGTGGGATGGAGGGCACGGGATCCACGTCTGGGCGTACCCGTCCCACTCGGGGTGACAAATACAAAGCCAACAGTTGATGGACAGAATGCAGAACAATGTCATACATTCACCCCAGTACAGAGATCTGGGCCTAAATCCATCGTTTTTTTGCTCACCATGCCATTCCAGTTAGAACCGAGCCATATGCAAATGAGTCTTGACCCTGTGCCTCATGGGAACAGTCCAGCCTGAACTGCCAAGTCAGGTCCTCCCTGGACTGGAAACAAGCATCCTAGGACCGGTTTCGGGGTTTCACCCCTCTTCAGCCAGGGTAGCTTGATTCCCGTGGCATGGAGAGCATGGGACCCGCTTCTGGGCATACCCGTCCCAATCGGGGTGACAAATGCAAAACCAACAGTCGATGGACAGAATGCAGAACAATGTCATACATTCACCCCAGTACAGAGATCTGGGCCTAAATCCATCGTTTTTTTGCTCACCATGCCATTCCAGTTTGAACCCAGCCATATGCAAATCAGTCTTGACCCTGTGCCTCATGGGAACAGTCCAACCCGAACTGCCTAGCCAGGTCCTCCCTGGACTGGAAACAAGGATCCTAGGACCGGTTTCGGGGTTTCACCCCTCTTACCCAGGATAGCTTGATTCCAGTGGCATGGAGAGCATGAGACCTAAGTCTCAGCATACCCGTCCCACTCGGGGTGACAAATGCAAAACCAACAGTTGATGGATAAAATGCAGAACATTGTCATACATTCTACCTAGTACAGAGACCTGGGCCTAAATCCATCGATTTTTTTGCTCACCATGCCATTCAAGTTTGAATCCAGCCAAATGCAAATCATTTTTGACCCTGTGCCTCATGGGAACAGTCAAGCCCAAACTGCCAAGCCCGGTCCTCCCTGGACTGGATACAAGCATCCAAGGACTGGTTTAGGGGTTTCACCCCTCTTCAGCCAGGATAGCTTGATTCCAGTGGCATGGAGAGCACGGGACCCACGTCTGGGCATACCCGTTCCACTCGTGGTGACAAATGCAAAACCAACAGTTGATGGACAGAATGCAGAACAATGTCATGCATTCACCCCAGTACAGAGATCTGGGCCTAAATCCATAGTTTTTTTGCTCACCATGCCATTCCAGTTTGAACCCAGCCATATGCAAATTAGTCTTGACCCTGTGCCTCTTGGGAACAGTCCAGCCCGAACTGCTAAGCCAGGTCCTCCTGGACTGGAAACAAGCATCCTAGGACCGGTTTCGGGGTTTCACCCCTCTTCAGCCAGGATAGCTTGATTCCAGTGGCATGGAGAGCACGGTACCCACGTCTGGGCATACCCGTTCCACTCGGGGTGACACATGCAAAAACAACAGTTGATGGACAGAATGTAGAACAATGTCATACATTCACCCCAGTACAGAGATCTGGGCCTAAATTCATTGTTTTTTTGCTCACCATGCCATTCCAGTTTGAACCCAGCCACATTCAAATTGGTCTTGACCCTGTGACTCATGGGAACAGTCCAGCCTGAACGGCCAACCCAGGTCTTCCCTGGACTGCAAACAAGCATCCTAGGACCGGTTTCGGGGTTTCACCCCTCTTCAGCCAGGATAGCTTGAATCCAGTGGGATGGAGAGCACGGGATCCACGTCTGGGCGTACCCGTCCCACTCGGGGTGACAAATACAAAGCCAACAGTTGATGGACAGAATGCAGAACAATGTCATACATTCACCCCAGTACAGAGATCTGGGCCTAAATCCATCGTTTTTTTGCTCACCATGCCATTCCAGTTAGAACCGAGCCATATGCAAATGAGTCTTGACCCTGTGCCTCATGGGAACAGTCCAGCCTGAACTGCCAAGTCAGGTCCTCCCTGGACTGGAAACAAGCATCCTAGGACCGGTTTCGGGGTTTCACCCCTCTTCAGCCAGGGTAGCTTGATTCCCGTGGCATGGAGAGCATGGGACCCGCTTCTGGGCATACCCGTCCCAATCGGGGTGACAAATGCAAAACCAACAGTCGATGGACAGAATGCAGAACAATGTCATGCATTCACCCCAGGGCAGAGATCTGGGCCTAAATCCATCGTTTTTTTGCTCACCATGCCATTCCAGTTTGAACCCAGCCATATGCAAATGAGTCTTGACCTTGTGCCTCATAGGAACAGGCCAGCCTGAACTGCCAAGCCAGGTCCTCCCTGGACTGGAAACAAGCATCCTAGGACCGGTTTCGGGGTTTCACCCCTCTTCAGCCAGGGTAGCTTAATTCCAGTGACTTGGACAGCACGGGACACGAGTCTAGGCATACCCATCCCACTCGGGGTGACAAATGCAAAACCAACAGTTGATGGACAGAATGCAGAACAATGTCATACATTCACCCCAGTACAGAGATTTGGGCCTAAAACCATCGTTTTTTTGCTCACCAGGACATTCCAGTTTAAACCCAGCCATATGCAAATCAGTCTTGATCCTGTGCCTCATGGTAACAGTCTAGCCTGAACGGCCAACCCAGGTCTTCCCTGGACTGGAAACAAGCATCCTAGGACCGGTTTCGGGGTTCCACCCCTCTTCAGCCAGAATAGCTTCATTCCAGTGGCATGGAGAGCACGGGACCCACGTCTGGGCATACCCGTCCCACTCGGGGTGACAAATGCAAACCCAACAGTTGATAGACAGAATGCAGAACAATGTCATACATTCAACCCAGTACAGAGATCTGGGCCTAAATCCATCGTTTTCTTGCTCACCATGCCATTCCAGTTTGAACCCAGCCATATGCAAATGAGTCCTGACCCTGTGCCTCATAGGAACAGTCCAGCCTGAACTGCCAAGCCAGGTGTTCTCTGGACTGGAAACAAGCATCCTAGGACCGGTTTCGGGGTTTCACCCCTCTTCAGCCAGGGTAGCTTGATTCCAGTGACATGGAGAGCACGGGACCCGCGTCTGGGCATACCCGTCCCACTCGGGGTGACAAATGCAAAACCAACAGTTGATGGACAGGATGCAGAGCAATGTCATACATTCACCCCAGTACAGATATCTGGGCCTAAATCCATTGTTTTTTTGCTCACCATGCCATTCCAGTTTCAACCCAGCCATATGCAAATCAGTCTTGACCCTGTGCCTCATGGGAACAGTCCAGCCCGAACTGCCAAGAAAGGTCCTCCCTGGACTGTAAACAAGTATCTAGGACTGGTTTTGGGGTTTCACACCTCTTCAGCCAGGATAGCTTGATTCCAGTGGCATGGAGAGCACGGGACCCACGTCTGGGCATACCCGTTCCACGAAGGGGTGACAAATGCAAAACCAACAGTTGATGGACAGAATGTAGAACAATGTCATACATTCACCTCAGTACAGAGATCTGGGCCTAAATCCATCGTATTTTTGCTCACCATGCCATTCCAGTTTGAACCCAGCCATATGCAAATCAGTCTTGACCCTGTGCCTCATGGTAACAGTCCAGCCTGAACGGCCAACCCAGGTCTTCCCTGGACTGGAAACAAGCATCCTAGGACCGGTTTCGGGGTTCCACCCCTCTTCAGCCAGGATAGCTTCATTCCAGTGGCATGGAGAGCACGGGACCCACGTCTGGGCATACCCATCCCACTCGGGGTGACAAATGCAAAACCAACAGTTGATGGACAGAATGCAGAACAATGTCATACATTCACCCCAGTACAGAGATCTGGGCCTAAATCCATCGTTTTTTTGCTCACCATGCCATTCCAGTTTGAACCCAGCCATATGCACATCATTCTTCACCCTGTGCCTCATGGGAACAGTCCAGCCCGAACTGCCAAGCCAGTTCCTCCCTGGACTGGAAACAGGCATCCTAGGACTGGTTTCGGGGTTTCACCCCTCTTCAGCCAGGACAGCTTGATTCCAGTGGCATGGAGAGCACGGGACCCACGTCTGGGGGCACCCGTCCCACTCGGGGTGACAAATACAAAACCAACAGTTGATGGACAGAATGCAGAACAATGTCATACATTCACCCCAGTACAGAGATCTGGGCCTAAATCCATCGTTTTTTTGCTCACCATGCCATTCCAGTTTGAACCCAGCCATATGCAAATCAGTCTTGACCCTGTGCCTCATGGGAACAGTCCAACCCGAACTGCCTAGCCAGGTCCTCCCTGGACTGGAAACAAGCATCCTAGGACCGGTTTCGGGGTTTCACCCCTCTTACCCAGGATAGCTTGATTCCAGTGGCATGGAGAGCATGAGACCTAAGTCTCAGCATACCCGTCCCACTCGGGGTGACAAATGCAAAACCAACAGTTGATGGATAAAATGCAGAACATTGTCATACATTCTACCCAGTACAGAGACCTGGGCCTAAATCCATCGATTTTTTTGCTCACCATGCCATTCAAGTTTGAATCCAGCCAAATGCAAATCATTTTTGACCCTGTGCCTCATGGGAACAGTCAAGCCCAAACTGCCAAGCCCGGTCCTCCCTGGACTGGATACAAGCATCCAAGGACTGGTTTAGGGGTTTCACCCCTCTTCAGCCAGGATAGCTTGATTCCAGTGGCATGGAGAGCACGGGACCCACGTCTGGGCATACCCGTTCCACTCGTGGTGACAAATGCAAAACCAACAGTTGATGGACAGAATGCAGAACAATGTCATGCATTCACCCCAGTACAGAGATCTGGGCCTAAATCCATAGTTTTTTTGCTCACCATGCCATTCCAGTTTGAACCCAGCCATATGCAAATTAGTCTTGACCCTGTGCCTCTTGGGAACAGTCCAGCCCGAACTGCTAAGCCAGGTCCTCCTGGACTGGAAACAAGCATCCTAGGACCGGTTTCGGGGTTTCACCCCTCTTCAGCCAGGATAGCTTGATTCCAGTGGCATGGAGAGCACGGTACCCACGTCTGGGCATACCCGTTCCACTCGGGGTGACAAATGCAAAAACAACAGTTGATGGACAGAATGTAGAACAATGTCATACATTCACCCCAGTACAGAGATCTGGGCCTAAATTCATTGTTTTTTTGCTCACCATGCCATTCCAGTTTGAACCCAGCCACATTCAAATTGGTCTTGACCCTGTGACTCATGGGAACAGTCCAGCCTGAACGGCCAACCCAGGTCTTCCCTTGACTGCAAACAAGCATCCTAGGACCGGTTTCGGGGTTTCACCCCTCTTCAGCCAGGATAGCTTGATTCCAGTGGGATGGAGAGCACGGGATCCACGTCTGGGCGTACCCGTCCCACTCGGGGTGACAAATACAAAGCCAACAGTTGATGGACAGAATGCAGAACAATGTCATACATTCACCCCAGTACAGAGATCTGGGCCTAAATCCATCGTTTTTTTGCTCACCATGCCATTCCAGTTTGAACCCAGCCATATGCAAATTAGTCTTGACCCTGTGCCTCATGGGAACAGTCCAGCCTGAACTGCCAAGCCAGGTCCTCCCTGGACTGGAAACAAGCATCCTAGGACCGGTTTCGGGGTTTCACCCCTCTTCAGCCAGGGTAGCTTGATTCCAGTGGCATGGAGAGCACGGTACCCGCTTCTGGGCATACCCGTCCCACTCGGGGTGACAAATACAAAGCCAACAGTTGATGGACAGAATGCAGGACAATGTCATGCATTCACCCCAGTACAGAGATCTGGGCCTAAATCCATTGTTTTTTTCCTCACCATGCCATTCCAGTTTGAACCCAGCCATATGCAAATGAGTCTTGACCCTGTGCCTCATGGGAACAGTCCAGCCTGAACTGCCAAGCCAGGTCCTCCCTGGACTGGAAACAAGCATCCTAGGACCGGTTTCGGGGTTTCACCCCTCTTCGGCCAGGGTAGCTTGATTCCAGTGGCATGGAGAGCACGGAACCCGCTTCTGGGCATACCCGTCCCACTCGGGGTGACAAATGCAAAACCAACAGTCGATGGATAGAATGCAGAACAATGTCATGCATTCACCCCAGTACAGAGATCTGGGCCTAAATCCATCGTTTTTTTGCTCACCATGCCATTTGAGTTTGAACCCAGCCATATGCAAATTAGTCTTGACCCTGTGCCTCATGGGAACAGTCCAGCCCGAACTGCCAAGCCAGGTCCTCCCTGGACTGGAAACAAGCATCCTAGGACCGTTTCGGGGTTTCACCCCTCTTCAGCCAGGATAGCTTGATTCCAGTGGCATGGAGAGCACGGTACCCACGTCTGGGCATACCCGTTCCACTCGGGGTGACAAATGCAAAGCCAACAGTTGATGGACAGAATGTAGAACGATGTCATACATTCACCCCAGTACAGAGATCTGGGCCTTAATTCATTGTTTTTTTGCTCACCATGCCCTTCCAGTTTGAACCCAGCCACATGCAAATCAGTCTTGACCCTGTGACTCATGGGAACAGTCCAGCCTGAACGGCCAACCCAGGTCTTCCCTGGACTGCAAACAAGCATCCTAGGACCGGTTTCGGGGTTTCACCCCTCTTCAGCCAGGATAGCTTGATTCCAGTGGGATGGAGAGCACGGGATCCACGTCTGGGCATACCCGTCCCACTCAGGGTGACAAATACAAAGCCAACAGTTGATGGACAGAATGCAGAACAATGTCATACATTCACCCCAGTACAGAGATCTGGGCCTAAATCCATCGTTTTTTTGCTCACCATGCCATTTCAGTTTGAACCCAGCCATATGCAAATTAGTCTTGACCCTGTGCCTCATGGGAACAGTCCAGCCCGAACTGCCAAGCCAGGTCCTCCCTGGACTGGAAACAAGCATCCTAGGACCGTTTCGGGGTTTCACCCCTCTTCAGCCAGGATAGCTTGATTCCAGTGGCATGGAGAGCACGGTACCCACGTCTGGGCATACCCGTTCCACTCGGGGTGACAAATGCAAAGCCAACAGTTGATGGACAGAATGTAGAACGATGTCATACATTCACCCCAGTACAGAGATCTGGGCCTTAATTCATTGTTTTTTTGCTCACCATGCCATTCCAGTTTGAACCCAGCCACATGCAAATCAGTCTTGACCCTGTGACTCATGGGAACAGTCCAGCCTGAACGGCCAACCCAGGTCTTCCCTGGACTGCAAACAAGCATCCTAGGACCGGTTTCGGGGTTTCACCCCTCTTCAGCCAGGATAGCTTGATTCCAGTGGGATGGAGAGCACGGGATCCACGTCTGGGCATACCCGTCCCACTCAGGGTGACAAATACAAAGCCAACAGTTGATGGACAGAATGCAGAACAATGTCATACATTCACCCCAGTACAGAGATCTGGGCCTAAATCCATTGTTTTTTTGCTCACCATGCCATTCCAGTTTGAACCCAGCCATATGCAAATGAGTCTTGACCCTGTGCCTCATGGGAACAGTCCAGCCTGAACTGCCAAGCCAGGTCCTCCCTGGACTAGAAACAAGCATCCTAGGACCGGTTTCGGGGTTTCAACCCTCTTCAGCCAGGGTAGCTTGATTCCAGTGGCATGGAGAGCACGGACCCGCTTCTGGGCATACCCGTCCCACTCGGGGTGACAAATGCAAAACCAACAGTCGATGGACAGAATGCAGAACAATGTCATACATTCACCCCAGTACAGAGATCTGGGCCTAAATCCATTGATTTTTTTTGCTCACCATGCCATTCCAGTTTGAACCCAGCCATATGCAAATTAGTCTTGACCCTGTGCCTCATGGGAACAGTCCAGCCCGAACTGCCAAGCCAGGTCCTCCCTGGACTGGAAACAAGCATCCTAGGACCGGTTTCGGGGTTTCACCCCTCTTCAGCCAGTATAGCTTGATTCCAGTGGCATGGAGAGCACGGGACCCATGTCTGGGCATACCCGTTCCACTCGTTGTGACAAATGCAAAACCAACAGTTGATGGACAGAATGCAGAACAATGTCATACATTCACCCCAGTACAGAGATCTGGGCCTAAATCCATCGTTTTTTGCTTACCATGCCATTCCAGTTTGAACCCAGCCATATGCAAATTAGTCTTGACCCTGTGCCTCATGGGAACAGTCCAGCCCGAACTGCCAAGCCAGGTCCTCCCTGGACTGGAAACAAGCATCCTAGGACCGGTTTCGGGGTTTCACCCCTCTTCAGCCTGGATAGCTTGATTCCAGAGGCATGGAGAGCACGGGATCCACGTCTGGGCATACCCGTCCCACTCGGGGTGACAAATACAAAGCCAACAGTTGATGGACAGAATGCAGAACAATGTCATACATTCACCCCAGTACAGAGATCTGGGCCTAAATCCATCATTTTTTTGCTCACCATGCCATTCCAGTTTGAACCCAGCCATATGCAAATGAGTCTTGACCCTGTGCCTCATGGGAACAGTCCAGCCTGAACTGCCAAGCCAGGTCCTCCCTGGACTGGAAACAAGCATCATAGGACCGGTTTCGGGGTTTCACCCCTCTTCAGCCAGGGTAGATGGATTCCAGTGGCATGGAGAGCACGGGACCCGCTTCTGGGCATACCCGTCCCACTCGGGGTGACAAATGCAAAACCAACAGTCGATGGACAGAATGCAGAACAATGTCATGCATTCACCCCAGTGCAGAGATCTGGGCCTAAATCCATCGTTTTTTTGCTCACCATGCCATTCCAGTTTGAACCCAGCCATATGCAAATTAGTCTTGACCCTGTGCCTCATGGGAACAGTCCAGCCTGAACTGCCAAGCCAGGTCCTCCCTGGACTGGAAACAAGCATCCTAGGATCGGTTTCGGGGTTTCACCCCTCTTCAGCCAGGGTAGCTTGATTCCAGTGGCATGGAGAGCACGGTACACGCTTCTGGGCATACCCGTCCCACTCCGGGTGACAAATACAAAGCCAACAGTTGATGGACAGAATGCAGGACAATGTCATACATTCACCCCAGTGCAGAGATCTGGGCCTAAATCCATCGTTTTTTTGCTCACCATGCCATTCCAGTTTGAACCCAGCCATATGCAAATGAGTCTTGACCCTGTGCCTCATGGAAACAGTCCAGCCTGAACTGCCAAGCCAGGTCCTCCCTGGACTGGAAACAAGCATCCTAGGACCGGTTTCGGGGTTTCACCCCTCTTCAGCCAGGGTAGCTTGATTCCAGTGGCATGGAGAGCATGGTACCCGCTTCTGGGCATACCCGTCCCACTCGGGGTGACAAATGCAAAACCAACAGTCGATGGACAGAATGCAGAACAATGTCATGCATTCACCCTACTACAGAGATCTGGGCCTAAATCCATAGTTTTTTTGCTCACCATGCCATTCCAGTTTGAACCCAGCCATATGCAAATTAGTCTTGACCCTGTGCCTCATGGGAACAGTCCAGCCCGAACTGCCAAGCCAGGTCCTCCCTGGACTGGAAACAAGCATCCTAGGACCGGTTTCGGGGTTTCACCCCTCTTCAGCCAGGATAGCTTGATTCCAGTGGCATGGAGAGCCCGGTACCCACGTCTGGGCATACCCGTTCCACTCGGGGTGACAAATGCAAAACCAACAGTTGATGGACAGAATGTAGAACAATGTCATACATTCACCCCAATACAGAGATCTGGGCCTAAATTCATTGTTTTTTTGCTCACCATGCCATTCCAGTTTGAACCCAGCCACATGCAAATCAGTCTTGACCCTGTGACTCATGGGAACAGTCCAGCCTGAACGGCCAACCCAGGTCTTCCCTGGACTGCAAACAAGCATCCTAGGACCGGTTTAGGGGTTTCACCCCTCTTCAGCCAGGATAGCTTGATTCCAGTGGGATGGAGAGCACGGGATCCACGTCTGGGCATACCCGTCCCTCTCGGGGTGACAAATACAAAGCCAACAGTTGATGGACAGAATGCAGAACAATGTCATACATTCACCCCAGTACAGAGATCTGGGCCTAAATCCATTGATTTTTTTTGCTCACCATGCCATTCAAGTTTGAACCCAGCCAAATGCAAATCATTTTTGACCCTGTGCCTCATGGTAACAGTCCAGCCCAAACTGCCAAGCCCGGTCCTCCCTGGACTGGATACAAGCATCCTAGGACTGGTTTAGGGGTTTCACCCCTCTTCAGCCTGGATAGCTTGATTCCAGAGGCATGGAGAGCACAGGACCCACGTCTGGGCATACCCATCCCACTCGGGGTGACAAATGCAAAACCATCCGTTGATGGACAGAATGCAGAACAATGTCATACATTCACCCCAGTACAGAGATCTGGGCCTAAATCCATTGTTTTTTTGCTCACCATGCCATTCCAGTTTGAACCCAGCCATATGCAAATCAGTTTTGACCCTGTGCCTCATGGGAACAGTCTAGCCCGAACTGCCAAGCCAGGTCCTCCCTGGACTGGATACAAGCATCCTAGGACTGGTTTCGGGGTTTCACCCCTCTTCAGCCAGGATAGCTTGATTCCAGTGGCATGGAGAGCACGGTACCCACGTCTGGGCATACCCGTTCCACTCGGGGTGACAAATGCAAAACCAACAGTTGATGGACAGAATGCAGAACAATGTCATACATTCACCCCAGTACAGAGATCTGGGCCTAAATCCATCGTTTTTTGCTTACCATGCCATTCCAGTTTGAACCCAGCCATATGCAAATTAGTCTTGACCCTGTGCCTCATGGGAACAGTCCAGCCCGAACTGCCAAGCCAGGTCCTCCCTGGACTGGAAACAAGCATCCTAGGACCGGTTTCGGGGTTTCACCCCTCTTCAGCCTGGATAGCTTGATTCCAGAGGCATGGAGAGCACGGGATCCACGTCTGGGCATACCCGTCCCACTCGGGGTGACAAATACAAAGCCAACAGTTGATGGACAGAATGCAGAACAATGTCATACATTCACCCCAGTACAGAGATCTGGGCCTAAATCCATCATTTTTTTGCTCACCATGCCATTCCAGTTTGAACCCAGCCATATGCAAATGAGTCTTGACCCTGTGCCTCATGGGAACAGTCCAGCCTGAACTGCCAAGCCAGGTCCTCCCTGGACTGGAAACAAGCATCATAGGACCGGTTTCGGGGTTTCACCCCTCTTCAGCCAGGGTAGATGGATTCCAGTGGCATGGAGAGCACGGGACCCGCTTCTGGGCATACCCGTCCCACTCGGGGTGACAAATGCAAAACCAACAGTCGATGGACAGAATGCAGAACAATGTCATGCATTCACCCCAGTGCAGAGATCTGGGCCTAAATCCATCGTTTTTTTGCTCACCATGCCATTCCAGTTTGAACCCAGCCATATGCAAATTAGTCTTGACCCTGTGCCTCATGGGAACAGTCCAGCCTGAACTGCCAAGCCAGGTCCTCCCTGGACTGGAAACAAGCATCCTAGGATCGGTTTCGGGGTTTCACCCCTCTTCAGCCAGGGTAGCTTGATTCCAGTGGCATGGAGAGCACGGTACACGCTTCTGGGCATACCCGTCCCACTCCGGGTGACAAATACAAAGCCAACAGTTGATGGACAGAATGCAGGACAATGTCATACATTCACCCCAGTGCAGAGATCTGGGCCTAAATCCATCGTTTTTTTGCTCACCATGCCATTCCAGTTTGAACCCAGCCATATGCAAATGAGTCTTGACCCTGTGCCTCATGGAAACAGTCCAGCCTGATCTGCCAAGCCAGGTCCTCCCTGGACTGGAAACAAGCATCCTAGGACCGGTTTCGGGGTTTCACCCCTCTTCAGCCAGGGTAGCTTGATTCCAGTGGCATGGAGAGCATGGTACCCGCTTCTGGGCATACCCGTCCCACTCGGGGTGACAAATGCAAAACCAACAGTCGATGGACAGAATGCAGAACAATGTCATGCATTCACCCTACTACAGAGATCTGGGCCTAAATCCATAGTTTTTTTGCTCACCATGCCATTCCAGTTTGAACCCAGCCATATGCAAATTAGTCTTGACCCTGTGCCTCATGGGAACAGTCCAGCCCGAACTGCCAAGCCAGGTCCTCCCTGGACTGGAAACAAGCATCCTAGGACCGGTTTCGGGGTTTCACCCCTCTTCAGCCAGGATAGCTTGATTCCAGTGGCATGGAGAGCCCGGTACCCACGTCTGGGCATACCCGTTCCACTCGGGGTGACAAATGCAAAACCAACAGTTGATGGACAGAATGTAGAACAATGTCATACATTCACCCCAATACAGAGATCTGGGCCTAAATTCATTGTTTTTTTGCTCACAATGCCATTCCAGTTTGAACCCAGCCACATGCAAATCAGTCTTGACCCTGTGACTCATGGGAACAGTCCAGCCTGAACGGCCAACCCAGGTCTTCCCTGGACTGCAAACAAGCATCCTAGGACCGGTTTCGGGGTTTCACCCCTCTTCAGCCAGGATAGCTTGATTCCAGTGGGATGGAGAGCACGGGATCCACGTCTGGGCATACCCGTCCCTCTCGGGGTGACAAATACAAAGCCAACAGTTGATGGACAGAATGCAGAACAATGTCATACATTCACCCCAGTACAGAGATCTGGGCCTAAATCCATTGATTTTTTTTGCTCACCATGCCATTCAAGTTTGAACCCAGCCAAATGCAAATCATTTTTGACCCTGTGCCTCATGGTAACAGTCCAGCCCAAACTGCCAAGCCCGGTCCTCCCTGGACTGGATACAAGCATCCTAGGACTGGTTTAGGGGTTTCACCCCTCTTCAGCCTGGATAGCTTGATTCCAGAGGCATGGAGAGCACAGGACCCACGTCTGGGCATACCCATCCCACTCGGGGTGACAAATGCAAAACCATCCGTTGATGGACAGAATGCAGAACAATGTCATACATTCACCCCAGTACAGAGATCTGGGCCTAAATCCATTGTTTTTTTGCTCACCATGCCATTCCAGTTTGAACCCAGCCATATGCAAATCAGTTTTGACCCTGTGCCTCATGGGAACAGTCTAGCCCGAACTGCCAAGCCAGGTCCTCCCTGGACTGGATACAAGCATCCTAGGACTGGTTTCGGGGTTTCACCCCTCTTCAGCCAGGATAGCTTGATTCCAGTGGCATGGAGAGCACGGTACCCACGTCTGGGCATACCCGTTCCACTCGGGGTGACAAATGCAAAACCAACAGTTGATGGACAGAATGTAGAACAATGTCATACATTCACCCCAGTACAGAGATCTGGGCCTAAATTCATTGTTTTTTTGCTCACCATGCCATTCCAGTTTGAACCCAGCCACATGCAAATCAGTCTTGACCCTGTGACTCATGGGAACAGTCCAGCCTAAACAGCCAATCCAGGTCTTCCCTGGACTGCAAACAAGCATCCTAGGACCGGTTTCGGGGTTTCACCCCTCTTCAGCCAGGATAGCTTGATTCCAGTGGGATGGAGAGCACGGGATCCACGTCTGGGCATACCCGTCCCACTCGGGGTGACAAATACAAAGCCAACAGTTGATGGACAGAATGCAGAACAATGTCATACATTCACCCCAGTACAGAGATCTGGGCCTAAATCCATCGTTTTTTTGCTCACCATGCCATTCCAGTTTGAACCCAGCCATATGCAAATGAGTCTTGACCCTGTGCCTCATGGGAACAGTCCAGCCTGAACTGCGAAGCCAGGTCCTCCCTGGACTGGAAACAAGCATACTAGGACCGGTTTCGGGGTTTTACCCCTCTTCAGCCAGGTTAGCTTGATTCCAGTGGCATGGAGAGCACCGGAACCACGTCTGGGCATATCCGCCCCACCCGGGCTGACAAATGCAAAACCAACAGTTGATGGACAGAATGCAGAACAATGTCATACATTCACCCCAGTACAGAGATCTGGGCCTAAATCCATCGTTTTTTTGCTCACCATGCCATTCCAGTTTAAACCCAGCCATATGCAAATCAGTCTTGACCCTGTGCCTCATGGGAACAGTCCAGCCCGAACTGCCAAGAAAGGTCCTCCCTGGCCTGGAAACAAGCATCCTAGGACCGGTTTCGGGGTTTCACCCCTCTTCAGCCAGGATAGCTTGATTCGAGTGGCATGGAGAGCACGGGACCCACGTCTGGGCATACCCATCCCACTCAGGGTGACAAATGCAAAACCAACAGTTGATGGACAGAAGGCAGAACAATGTCATACATACACCCCAGTACAGAGATCTGGGCCTAAATCCATCGTTTTTTTGCTCACCATGTCATTCCAGTTTGAACTCAGCCATATGCAAATCAGTCTTGACCCTGTGCCTCATGGGAACAGTCCAGCCTGAACTGCCAAGCCAGGTCCTCCCTGGACTGGAAACAAGCATCCTAGGACCGGTTTCAGGGTTTCACCCCTCTTCAGCCAGGATACCTTGATTCCAGTGGGACGGAGAGCACGGGATCCACGTCTGGGCATACCCGTCCCACTCGGGGTGACAAATGCAAAACCAACAGTTGATGGACAGAATGTAGAACAATGTCATACATTCACCCCAGTACAGAGATCTGGGCCTAAATTCATTGTTTTTTTGCTCACCATGCCATTCCAGTTTGAACCCAGCCACATGCATATCAGTCTTGACCCTGTGACTCATGGGAACAGTCCAGCCTGAATGGCCAACCCAGGTCTTCCCTGGACTGCAAACAAGCATCCTAGGACCGGTTTCGGGGTTTCACCCCTCTTCAGCCAGGATAGCTTGATTCCAGTGGGATGGAGAGCACGGGATCCACGTCTGGGCATACCCGTCCCTCTCGGGGTGACAAATACAAAGCCAACAGTTGATGGACAGAATGCAGAACAATGTCATACATTCACCCCAGTACAGAGATCTGGGCCTAAATCCATTGTTTTTTTGCTCACCATGCCATTCCAGTTTGAACCCAGCCATATGCAAATGAGTCTTGACCCTGTGCCTCATGGGAACAGTCCAGCCTGAACTGCCAAGCCGGGTCCTCCCTGGACTGGAAACAAGCATCCTAGGACCGGTTTCGGGGTTTCAACCCTCTTCAGCCAGGGTAGCTTGATTCCAGTTGCATGGAGAGCACAGGACCCGCTTCTGGGCATACCCGTCCCACTCGGGGTGACAAATGCAAAACCAACAGTCGATGGACAGAATGCAGAACAATGTCATACATTCACCCCAGTACAGAGATCTGGGCCTAAATCCATTGATTTTTTTTGCTCACCATGCCATTCAAGTTTGAACCCAGCCAAATGCAAATCATTTTTGACCCTGTGCCTCATGGTAACAGTCCAGCCCAAACTGCCAAGCCCGGTCCTCCCTGGACTGGATACAAGCATCCTAGGACTGGTTTAGGGGTTTCACCCCTCTTCAGCCAGGATAGCTTGATTCCAGTGGCGTGGAGATCACGGGACCCACGTCTGGGCATACCCGTTCTACTCGTGGTGACAGATGCAAAACCAACAGTTGATGGACAGAATGCAGAACAATGTCATACATTCACCCCAGTACAGAGATCTGGGCCTAAATCCATCGTTTTTTTGCTCACCATGCCATTCCAGTTTGAACCCAGCCATATGCAAATTAGTCTTGACCCTGTGCCTCATGGGAACAGTCCAGCCCGAACTGCCAAGCCAGATCCTCCCTGGACTTAAAACAAGCATCCTAGGACCGCTGAAGAGGGGTTTCACCCCTCTTCAGCCTGGATAGCTTGATTCCAGAGGCATGGAGAGCACAGGACCCACGTCTGGGCATACCCATCCCACTCAGGGTGACAAATGCAAAACCATCCGTTGATGGACAGAATGCAGAACAATGTCATACATTCACCCCAGTACAGAGATCTGGGCCTAAATCCATTGTTTTTTTGCTCACCATGCCATTCCAGTTTGAACCCAGCCATATGCAAATCAGTTTTGACCCTGTGCCTCATGGGAACAGTCTAGCCCGAACTGCCAAGCCAGGTCCTCCCTGGACTGGATACAAGCATCCTAGGACTGGTTTCGGGGTTTCACCCCTATTCAGCCAGGATAGCTTGATTCCAGTGGCATGGAGAGCACGGTACCCACGTCTGGGCATACCCGTTCCACTCGGGGTGACAAATGCAAAACCAACAGTTGATGGACAGAATGTAGAACAATGTCATACATTCACCCCAGTACAGAGATCTGGGCCTAAATTCATTGTTTTTTTGCTCACCATGCCATTCCAGTTTGAACCCAGCCACATGCAAATCAGTCTTGACCCTGTGACTCATGGGAACAGTCCAGCCTAAACAGCCAATCCAGGTCTTCCCTGGACTGCAAACAAGCATCCTAGGACCGGTTTCGGGGTTTCACCCCTCTTCAGCCAGGATAGCTTGATTCCAGTGGGATGGAGAGCACGGGATCCACGTCTGGGCATACCCGTCCCACTCGGGGTGACAAATACAAAGCCAACAGTTGATGGACAGAATGCAGAACAATGTCATACATTCACCCCAGTACAGAGATCTGGGCCTAAATCCATCGTTTTTTTGCTCACCATGCCATTCCAGTTTGAACCCAGCCATATGCAAATGAGTCTTGACCCTGTGCCTCATGGGAACAGTCCAGCCTGAACTGCGAAGCCAGGTCCTCCCTGGACTGGAAACAAGCATACTAGGACCGGTTTCGGGGTTTTACCCCTCTTCAGCCAGGTTAGCTTGTTTCCAGTGGCATGGAGCGCACCGGAACCAAGTCTGGGCATATCCGCCCCACTCGGGCTGACAAATGCAAAACCAACAGTTGATGGACAGAATGCAGAACAATGTCATACATTCACCCCAGTACAGAGATCTGGGCCTAAATCCATCGTTTTTTTGCTCACCATGCCATTCCAGTTTAAACCCAGCCATATGCAAATCAGTCTTGACCCTGTGCCTCATGGGAACAGTCCAGCCCGAACTGCCAAGAAAGGTCCTCCCTGGCCTGGAAACAAGCATCCTAGGACCGGTTTCGGGGTTTCACCCCTCTTCAGCCAGGATAGCTTGATTCCAGTGGCATGGAGAGCACGGGACCCACGTCTGGGCATACCCATCCCACTCGGGGTGACAAATGCAAAACCAACAGTTGATGGACAGAAGGCAGAACAATGTCATACATTCACCCCAGTACAGAGATCTGGGCCTAAATCCATTGTTTTTTTGCTCACCATGTCATTCCAGTTTGAACTCAGCCATATGCAAATCAGTCTTGACCCTGTGCCTCATGGGAACAGTCCAGCCTGAACTGCCAAGCCAGGTCCTCCCTGGACTGGAAACAAGCATCCTAGTTCCGGTTTCAGGGTTTCACCCCTCTTCAGCCAGGATACCTTGATTCCAGTGGGACGGAGAGCACGGGATCCACGTCTGGGCATACCCGTCCCACTCGGGGTGACAAATGCAAAACCAACAGTTGATGGACAGAATGTAGAACAATGTCATACATTCACCCCAGTACAGAGATCTGGGCCTAAATTCATTGTTTTTTTGCTCACCATGCCATTCCAGTTTGAACCCAGCCACATGCATATCAGTCTTGACCCTGTGACTCATGGGAACAGTCCAGCCTGAATGGCCAACCCAGGTCTTCCCTGGACTGCAAACAAGCATCCTAGGACCGGTTTCGGGGTTTCACCCCTCTTCAGCCAGGATAGCTTGATTCCAGTGGGATGGAGAGCACGGGATCCACGTCTGGGCATACCCGTCCCTCTTGGGGTGACAAATACAAAGCCAACAGTTGATGGACAGAATGCAGAACAATGTCATACATTCACCCCAGTACAGAGATCTGGGCCTAAATCCATTGTTTTTTTGCTCACCATGCCATTCCAGTTTGAACCCAGCCATATGCAAATGAGTCTTGACCCTGTGCCTCATGGGAACAGTCCAGCCTGAACTGCCAAGCCAGGTCCTCCCTGGACTGGAAACAAGCATCCTAGGACCGGTTTCGGGGTTTCAACCCTCTTCAGCCAGGGTAGCTTGATTCCAGTGGCATGGAGAGCATGGGACCCGCTTCTGGGCATACCCGTCCCACTCGGGGTGACAAATGCAAAACCAACAGTCGATGGACAGAATGCAGAACAATGTCATACATTCACCCCAGTACAGAGATCTGGGCCTAAATCCATTGATTTTGTTTGCTCACCATGCCATTCAAGTTTGAACCCAGCCAAATGCAAATCATTTTTGACCCTGTGCCTCATGGTAACAGTCCAGCCCAAACTGCCAAGCCCTGTCCTCCCTGGACTGGATACAAGCATCCTAGGACTGGTTTAGGGGTTTCACCCCTCTTCAGCCAGGATAGCTTGATTCCAGTGGCATGGAGAGCACGGGACCCACGTCTGGGCATACCCGTTCCACTCGTGGTGACAAATGCAAAACCAACAGTTGATGGACAGAATGCAGAACAATGTCATACATTCACCCCAGTACAGAGATCTGGGCCTAAATCCATCTTTTTTTGTTCACCATGCCATTCCAGTTTGAACCCAGCCATATGCAAATTAGTCTTGACCCTGTGCCTCATGGGAACAGTCCAGCCCGAACTGCCAAGCCAGGCCCTCCCTGGACTGGAAACAAGCATCCTAGCACCGCTGAAGAGGGGTTTCACCCCTCTTCAGCCTGGATAGCTTGATTCCAGAGGCATGGAGAGCACAAGACCCACGTCTGGGCATACCCATCCCACTCGGGGTGACAAATGCAAAACCATCCGTTGATGGACAGAATGCAGAACAATGTCATACATTCACCCCAGTACAGAGATCTGGGCCTAAATCCCTTGTTTTTTTGCTCACCATGCCATTCCAGTTTGAACCCAGCCATATGCAAATCAGTTTTGACCCTGTGCCTCATGGGAACAGTCTAGCCCGAACTGCCAAGCCAGGTCCTCCCTGGACTGGATACAAGCATCCTAGGACTGGTTTCGGGGTTTCACCCCTCTTCAGCCAGGATAGCTTGATTCCAGTGGCATGGAGAGCACGGTACCCACGTCTGGGCATACCCGTTCCACTCGGGGTGACAAATGCAAAACCAACAGTTGATGGACAGAATGTAGAACAATGTCATACATTCACCCCAGTACAGAGATCTGGGCCTAAATTCATTGTTTTTTTGCTCACCATGCCATTCCAGTTTGAACCCAGCCACATGCAAATCAGTCTTGACCCTGTGACTCATGGGAACAGTCCAGCCTAAACAGCCAATCCAGGTCTTCCCTGGACTGCAAACAAGCATCCTAGGACCGGTTTCGGGGTTTCACCCCTCTTCAGCCAGGATAGCTTGATTCCAGTGGAATGGAGAGCACGGGATCCACGTCTGGGCATACCCGTCCCACTCGGGGTGACAAATACAAAGCCAACAGTTGATGGACAGAATGCAGAACAATGTCATACATTCACCCCAGTACAGAGATCTGGGCCTAAATCCATCGTTTTTTTGCTCACCATGCCATTCCAGTTTGAACCCAGCCATATGCAAATGAGTCTTGACCCTGTGCCTCATGGGAACAGTCCAGCCTGAACTGCGAAGCCAGGTCCTCCCTGGACTGGAAACAAGCATACTAGGACCGGTTTCGGGGTTTTACCCCTCTTCAGCCAGGTTAGCTTGATTCCAGTGGCATGGAGCGCACCGGAACCAAGTCTGGGCATATCCGCCCCACTCGGGCTGACAAATGCAAAACCAACAGTTGATGGACAGAATGCAGAACAATGTCATACATTCACCCCAGTACAGAGATCTGGGCCTAAATCCATCGTTTTTTTGCTCACCATGCCATTCCAGTTTAAACCCAGCCATATGCAAATCAGTTTTGACCCTGTGCCTCATGGGAACAGTCTAGCCCGAACTGCCAAGCCAGGTCCTCCTTGGACTGGATACAAGCATCCTAGGACTGGTTTCGGGGTTTCACCCCTCTTCAGCCAGGATAGCTTGATTCCAGTGGCATGGAGAGCACGGTACCCACGTCTCGGCATACCCGTTCCACTCGGGGTGACAAATGCAAAACCAACAGTTGATGGACAGAATGTAGAACAATGTCATAAATTCACCCCAGTAGAGAGATCTGGGCCTAAATTCATTGTTTTTTTGCTCACCATGACATTCCAGTTTGAACCCAGCCACATGCAAATCAGTCTTGTCCCTGTGACTCATGGGAACAGTCCAGCCTGAACGGCCAATCCAGGTCTTCCCTGGACTGCAAACAAGCATCCTAGGACCGGTTTCGGGGTTTCACCCCTCTTCAGCAAGGATAGCTTGATTCCAGTGGGATGGAGAGCACGGGATCCGTGTCTGGGCATACCCGTCCCACTCGGGGTGACAAATACAAAGCCAACAGTTGATGGACAGAATGCAGAACAATGTCATACATTCACCCCAGTACAGAGATCTGAGCCTAAATCCATCGTTTTTTTGCTCACCATGCCATTCCAGTTTGAACCCAGCCATATGCAAATTAGTCTTGACCCTGTGCCTCATGGGAACAGTCCAGCCCGAACTGCTAAGCCCGGTCCTCCCTGGACTGGATACAAGCATCCTAGGACTGGTTTAGGGGTTTCACCCCTCTTCAGCCAGGATAGCTTGATTCCAGTGGCATGGAGAGCACGGGACCCACGTCTGGGCATACCCGTTCCACTCGTGGTGACAAATGCAAAACCAACAGTTGATGGACAGAATGCAGAACAATGTCATACATTCACCCCAGTACAGAGATCTGGGCCTAAATTCATCGTTTTTTTGCTCACCATGCCATTCCAGTTTGAACCCAGCCATATGCAAATTAGTCTTGACCCTGTGCCTCATGGGAACAGTCCAGCCCGAACTGCCAAGCCAGGTCCTCCCTGGAATGGAAACAAGCATCCTAGGACCGGTTTCAGGGTTTCACCCCTCTTCAGCCTGGATAGCTTGATTCCAGAGGCATGGAGAGCACAGGACCCACGTCCGGGCATACCCATCCCACTCGGGGTGACAAATGCAAAACCATCCGTTGATGGACAGAATGCAGAACAATGTCATACATTCACCCCAGTACAGAGATCTGGGCCTAAATCCATTGTTTTTTTGCTCACCATGCCATTCCAGTTTGAACCCAGCCATATGCAAATCAGTTTTGACCCTGTGCCTCATGGGAACAGTCTAGCCCGAACTGCCAAGCCAGGTCCTCCCTGGACTGGATACAAGCATCCTAGGACTGGTTTCGGGGTTTCACCCCTCTTCAGCCAGGGTAGCTTGATTCCAGTGGCATGGAGAGCACGGTACCCACGTCTGGGCATACCCATCCCACTCGGGGTGACAAATGCAAAACCAACAGTTGATGGACAGAATGTAGAACAATGTCATACATTCACCCCAGTACAGAGATCTGGACCTAAATTCATAGTTTTTTTGCTCACCATGCCATTCCAGTTTGAACCCAGCCACATGCAAATCAGTCTTGACCCTGTGACTCATGGGAACAGTTCAGCCTGAACGGCAAATCCAGGTCTTCCCTGGACTGCAAACAAGCATCCTAGGATCGGTTTCGGGGTTTCACCCCTCTTCAGCCAGGATAGCTTGATTCCAGTGGGATGGAGAGCACGGGATCCACGTCTGAACATACCCGTCCCACTCAGGGTGACAAATACAAAGCCAACAGTTGATGGACAGAATGCAGAACAATGTCATACATTCACCCCAGTGCAGAGATCTGGGCCTAAATCCATCATTTTTTTGCTCACCATGCCATTCCAGTTTGAACCCAGCCATATGCAAATGAGTCTTGACCCTGTGCCTCATGGGAACAGTCCAGCCTGAACTGCCAAGCTAGGTCCTCCCTGGACTGGAAACAAGCATCCTAGGACCGGTTTCGGGGTTTTACCCCTCTTCAGCCAGGTTAGCTTGATTCCAGTGGCATGGAGAGCACCGGAACCACGTCTGGGCATATCCGCCCCACTCGGGCTGACAAATGCAAAACCAACAGTTGATGGACAGAATGCAGAACAATGTCATACATTCACCCCAGTACAGAGATCTGGGCCTAAATCCATCGTTTTTTTGCTAACCATGCCATTCCAGTTTGAAACCAGCCATATGCAAATCAGTCTTGACCCTGTGATTCATGGGAACAGTCCAGCCTGAACGGCCAACCCAGGTCTTTCCTGGAGTGCAAACAAGCATCCTAGGACCGGTTTCGGGGTTTCACCCCTCTTCAGCCAGGATAGCTTGATTCCAGTGGGATGGAGAGCACGGGATCCACGTCTGGGCATACCCGTCCCACTCGGGGTGACAAATACAAAGCCAACAGTTGATGGACAGAATGCAGAACAATGTCATACATTCACCCCAGTACAGAGATCTGGGCCTAAATCCATCGTTTTTTTGCTCACCATGCCATTCCAGTTTGAACCCAGCCATATGCAAATGAGTCTTGACCCTGTGCCTCATGGGAACAGTCCAGCCCAAACTGCCAAGCCCGGTCCTCCCTGGACTGGAAACAAGCATCCTAGGACCGGTTTCGGGGTTTCACCCCTCTTCAGCCAGGATAGCTTGATTCCAGTGGCATGGAGAGCACGGGACCCACGTCTGGGCATACCTGTCCCACTCGGGGTGATAAATGCAAAACCAACAGTTGATGGACAGAATGCAGAACAATGTCATACATTCACTCCAGTACAGAGATCTGGGCCTAAAACCATCGTTTTCTTGCTCACCATGCCATTCCAGTTTGAACCCAGCCATATGCAAATGAGTCTTGACCCTGTGCCTCATAGGAACAGTCCAGCCTGAACTGCCAAGCCAGCTCCTCCCTGGACTGGAAACAAGCATCCTAGGACCGGTTTCGGGGTTTCACCCCTCTTCAGCCAGGGTAGCTTGATTCCAGTGACATGGAGAGCACGGGACCCGCGTCTGGGCATACCCGTGCCACTCGGGGTGACAAATGCAAACCCAACAGTTGATAGACAGAATGCAGAACAATGTCATACATTCACCCCAGTACAGAGATCTGGGCCTAAATCCATCGTTTTCTTGCTCACCATGCCATTCCAGTTTGAACCCAGCCATATGCAAATGAGTCTTGACCCTGTGCCTCATAGGAACAGTCCAGCCTGAACTGCCAAGCCAGGTCCTCCCTGGACTGGAAACAAGCATCCTAGGACCGGTTTCGGGGTTTCACCCCTCTTCAGCCAGGGTAGCTTGATTCCAGTGAGATGGAGAGCACGGGACCCGAGTCTGGGCATACCCGTCCCACTCGGGGTGACAAATGCAAAACCAACATTTGATGGACAGAATGCAGAGCAATGTCATACATTCACCCCAGTACAGATATCTGGGCCTAAATCCATTGTTTTTTTGCTCACCATGCCATTCCAGTTTGAACCCAGCCATATGCAAATCAGTCTTGACCCTGTGCCTCATGGGAACAGTCCAGCCCGAACTGCCAAGAAAGGTCCTCCCTGGCCTGGAAACAAGCATCCTAGGACCGGTTTCGGGGTTTCACCCCTCTTCAGCCAGGATAGCTTGATTCCAGTGGCATGGAGAGCACGGGACCCACGTCTGGGCATACCTGTCCCACTCGGGGTGACAAATGCAAAACCAACAGTTGATGCACAGAATGCAGAACAATGTCATACATTCACCCCAGTACAGAGATCTGGGCCTAAATCCATCGTTTTTTTGCTCACCATGCCATTCCAGTTTGAACCCAGCCATAGGCAAATTAGTCTTGACCCTGTGCCTCATGGGAACAGTCCAGCCCGAACTGCCAAGCCAGGTCCTCCCTGGACTGGAAACAAGCATCCTAGGACCGGTTTCGGGGTTTCACCCCTCTTCAGCCTGGATAGCTTGATTCCAGAGGCATGGAGAGCACAGGACCCACGTCTGGGCATACCCATCCCACTCAGGGTGACAAATGCAAAACCAACAGTTGATGGACAGAATGTAGAACAATGTCATACATTCACCCCAGTACAGAGATCTGGGCCTAAATTGATTGTTTTTTTGCTCACCATGCCATTCCAGTTTGAACCCAGCCAGAAGCAAATCAGTCTTGACCCTGTGATTCATGGGAACAGTCCAGCCTGAACGGCCAACCCAGGTCTTTCCTGGAGTGCAAACAAGCATCCTAGGACCGGTTTCGGGGTTTCACCCCTCTTCAGCCAGGATAGCTTGATTCCAGTGGGATGGAGAGCACGGGATCCACGTCTGGGCATACCAGTCCCACTCGGGGTGACAAATACAAAGCCAACAGTTGATGGACAGAATGCAGAACAATGTCATACATTCACCCCAGTACAGAGATCTGGGCCTAAATCCATCGTTTTTTTGCTCACCATGCCATTCCAGTTTGAACCCAGCCATATGCAAATGAGTCTTGACCCTGTGCCTCATGGGAACAGTCCAGCCGAAACTGCCAAGCCCGGTTCTTCCTGGACTGGAAACAAGCATCCTAGGACCGGTTTCGGGGTTTCACCCCTCTTCAGCCAGGATAGCTTGATTCCAGTGGCATGGAGAGCACGGGACCCACGTCTGGGCATACCTGTCCCACTCGGGGTGACAAATGCAAAACCAACAGTTGATGGACAGAATGCAGAACAATGTCATACATTCACTCCAGTACAGAGATCTGGGCCTAAAACCATTGTTTTCTTGCTCACCATGCCATTCCAGTTTGAACCCAGCCATATGCAAATGAGTCTTGACCCTGTGCCTCATAGGAACAGTCCAGCCTGAACTGCCAAGCCAGGTCCTCCCTGGACTGGAAACAAGCATCCTAGGACCGGTTTCGGGGTTTCACCCCTCTTCAGCCAGGGTAGCTTGATTCCAGTGACATGGAGAGCACGGGACCCGCGTCTGGGCATACCCGTCCCACTCGGGGTGACAAATGCAAAACCAACAGTTGATGGACAGAATGCAGAGCAATGTCATACATTCACCCCAGTACAGAGATCTGGGCCTAAATCCATCGTTTTTTTGCTCACCTTGCCATTCCAGTTTGAACCCAGCCATATGCAAATCAGTCTTGACCCTGTGCCTCATGGGAACAGTCCAGCCCGAACTGCCAAGAAAGGTCCTCCCTGGACTGAAAACAAGCATCCTACGACCGGTTTCGGGGATTCACCTCTCTTCGGCCAGGATAGCTTGATTCCAGCGGCATGGAGAGCACGGGACCCATGTCTGGGCATACCCTCCCACTCGGGGTGACAAATGCAAAGCCAACAGTTGATGGACAGAATGCAGAACAATGTCATACATTCACTCTAGTACAGAGATTTGGGCCTAAAACCATCGTTTTTTTGCTCACCATGCCATTCCAGTTTAAACCCAGCCATATGCAAATCAGTCTTGACCCTGTGCCTCATGGGAACAGTTCACCCCGAACTGCCAAGCCAGGTCCTCCCTGGACTGGAAACAAGCATACTAGGACTGGTTTTGGGGTTTCACCCCTCTTCAGCCAGGATAGCTTGATTCCAGTGGCATGGAGAGCACGGGACCCACGTCTGGGCATAACCGTTCCATGAAGGGATGACAAATGCAAAACCAACAGTTGATGGACAGAATGTAGAACAATGTCATACATTCACCCCAGTACAGAGATATTGGCCTAAATCCATCTTATTTTTGCTCACCATGCCATTCCAGTTTGAACCCAGCCATATGCAAATCAGTCTTGACCCTGTGCCTCATGGTAACAGTCCAGCCTGAACGGCCAACCCAGGTCTTCCCTGGACTGGAAACAAGCATCCTAGGACCAGTTTCGGGGTTCCACCCCTCTTCAGCCAGGATAGCTTCATTCCAGTGGCATGGAGAGCACGGGACCCACGTCTGGGCATACCCGTCCCACTCGGGGTGACAAATGCAAACCCAACAGTTGATAGACAGAATGCAGAACAATGTCATACATTCACCCCAGTACAGAGATCTGGGCCTAAATCCATCGTTTTCTTGCTCACCATGCCATTCCAGTTTGAACCCAGCCATATGCAAATGAGTCTTGACCCTGTGCCTCATAGGAACAGTCCAGCCTGAACTGCCAAGCCAGGTCCTCCCTGGACTGGAAACAAGCATCCTAGGACCGGTTTCGGGGTTTCACCCCTCTTCAGCCAGGGTAGCTTGATTCCAGTGAGATGGAGAGCACGGGACCCGAGTCTGGGCATACCCGTCCCACTCGGGGTGACAAATGCAAAACCAACAGTTGATGGACAGAATGCAGAGCAATGTCATACATTCACCCCAGTACAGATATCTGGGCCTAAATCCATTGTTTGTTTGCTCACCATGCCATTCCAGTTTGAACCCAGCCATATGCAAATCAGTCTTGACCCTGTGCCTCATGGGAACAGTCCAGCCCGAACTGCCAAGAAAGGTCCTCCCTGGCCTGGAAACAAGCATCCTAGGACCGGTTTCGGGGTTTCACCCCTCTTCAGCCAGGATAGCTTGATTCCAGTGGCATGGAGAGCACGGGACCCACGTCTGGGCATACCTGTCCCACTCGGGGTGACAAATGCAAAACCAACAGTTGATGGACAGAATGCAGAACAATGTCATACATTCACTCCAGTACAGAGATCTGGGCCTAAAACCATCGTTTTCTTGCTCACCATGCCATTCCAGTTTGAACCCAGCCATATGCAAATGAGTCTTGACCCTGTGCCTCATAGGAACAGTTCACCCCGAACAACCAAGCCAGGTCCTCCCTGGACTGGAAACAAGCATACTAGGACTGGTTTTGGGGTTTCACCCCTCTTCATCCAGGATAGCTTGATTCCAGTGGCATGGCGAGCACGGGACCCACGTCTGGCATACCCGTTCCATGAAGGGGTGACAAATGCAAAACCAACAGTTGATGGACAGAATGTAGAACAATGTCATACATTCACCCCAGTACAGAGATCTGGGCCTAAATCCATCGTATTTTTGCTCACCATGCTATTCCAGTTTGAACCCAGCCATATGCAAATCAGTCTTGACCCTGTGCCTCATGGTAACAGTCCAGCCTGAACGGCCAACCCAGGTCTTCCCTGGACTGAAAACAAGCATCCTAGGACCGGATTCGGGGTTCCACCCCTCTTCAGCCAGGATAGCTTGATTCCAGTGGCATGGAGAGCACGGGACCCACGTCTGGGCATACCCGTCCCACTCGGGGTGACAAATGCAAACCCAACAGTTGATAGACAGAATGCAGAACAATGTCATACATTCACCCCAGTACAGAGATCAGGGCCTAAATCCATCATTTTTTTGCTCACCATGCCATTCCAGTTTGAACCCAGCCATATGCAAATTAGTCTTGACCCTGTGCCTCATGGGAACAGTCCAGCCCGAACTGCCAAGAAAGGTCCTCCCTGGCCTGGAAACAAGCATCCTAGGACCGGTTTCGGGGTTTCACCCCTCTTCAGCCAGGATAGCTTGATTCCAGTGGCATGGAGAGCACGGGACCCACGTCTGGGCATACCTGTCCCACTCGGGGTGACAAATGCAAAACCAACAGTTGATGGACAGAATGCAGAACAATGTCATACATTCACTCCAGTACAGAGATCTGGGCCTAAAACCATCGTTTTCTTGCTCACCATGCCATTCCAGTTTGAACCCAGCCATATGCAAATGAGTCTTGACCCTGTGCCTCATAGGAACAGTTCACCCCGAACTGCCAAGCCAGGTCCTCCCTGGACTGGAAACAAGCATACTAGGACTGGTTTTGGTGTTTCACCCCTCTTCATCCAGGATAGCTTGATTCCAGTGGCATGGCGAGCACGGGACCCACGTCTGGCATACCCGTTCCACGAAGGGGTGACAAATGCAAAAGCAACAGTTGATGGACAGAATGTAGAACAATGTCATACATTCACCCCAGTACAGAGATCTAGGCCTAAATCCATCGTTTTCTTGCTCACCATGCCATTCCAGTTTGAACCCAGCCATATGCAAATGAGTATTGACTCTGTGCCTCATAGGAACAGTCCAGCCTGAACTGCCAAGCCAGGTCCTCCCTGGACTGGAAACAAGCATCCTAGGACCGGTTTCGGGGTTTCACCCCTCTTCAGCCAGGGTAGCTTGATTCCAGTGACATGGAGAGCACGGGTCCCGCGTCTGGGCATACCCGTCCCAATCGGGGTGACAAATGCAAAACCAACAGTTGATGGACAGAATGCAGAGCAATATCATACATTCACCCCAGTACAGATATCTGGGCCTAAATCCATTGTTTTTTTGATCACCATGCCATTCCAGTTTGAACCCAGCCATATGCAAATCAGTCTTGACCCTGTGCCGCATGGGAACAGTTCACCCCGAACTGCCAAGCCAGGTCCTCCCTGGACTGGAAACAAGCATACTAGGACTGGTTTTGGGGTTTCACCCCTCTTCAGCCAGGATAGCTTGATTCCAGTGGCATGGAGAGCACGGGACCCACGTCTGGGCATACCCGTTCCACGAAGGGGTGACAAATGCAAAACCAACAGTTGATGGACAGAATGTAGAACAATGTCATACATTCACCCCAGTACAGAGATCTGGGCCTAAAACCATCGTTTTCTTGCTCACCATGCACTTCCAGTTTGAACCCAGCCATATGCAAATGAGTCTTGACCCTGTGCCTCATAGGAACAGTTCACCCCGAACTGCCAAGCCAGGTCCTCCCTGGACTGGAAACAAGCATACTAGGACTGGTTTTGGTGTTTCACCCCTCTTCATCCAGGATAGCTTGATTCCAGTGGCATGGCGAGCACGGGACCCACGTCTGGCATACCCGTTCCACGAAGGGGTGACAAATGCAAAAGCAACAGTTGATGGACAGAATGTAGAACAATGTCATACATTCACCCCAGTACAGAGATCTGGGCCTAAATCCATCGTATTTTTGCTCACCATGCCATTCCAGTTTGAACCCAGCCATATGCAAATCAGTCTTGACCCTGTGCCTCATGGTAACAGTCCAGCCTGAACGGCAAACCCAGGTCTTCCCTGGACTGAAAACAAGCATCCTAGGACCGGTTTCGGGGTTCCACCCCTCTTCAGCCAGGATAGCTTCATTCCAGTGGCATGGAGATCACGGGACCCACGTCTGGGCATACCCGTCCCACTCGGGGTGACAAATGCAAACCCAACAGTTGATAGACAGAATGCAGAACAATGTCATACATTCACCCCAGTACAGATATCTGGGCCTAAATCCATCGTGTTTTTTGCTCACCATGCCATTCCAGTTTGAACCCAGCCATATGCAAATCAGTCTTGACCCTGTGCCTCATGGGAATAGTCCAGCCCGAACTGCCAAGCCAGGTCCTCCCTGGACTGGTAACAAGCATCCTAGGACCGGTTTCGGGGTTTTACCCCTCTTCAGCCCGGATAGCTTGATTCCAGTGGCATGGAGAGCACGGGACCCACGTCTGGGCATACCCATCCCACTCAGGGTGACAAATGCAAAACCAACAGTTGATTGACAGAATGCAGAAAAATGTCATACATTCACCCCAGTACAGAGGTCTGGGCCTAAATCCATCGTTTTCTTGCTCACCATGCCATTCCAGTTTGAACCCAGCCATATGTAAATCAGTCTTGACCCTGTGCCTCATAGGAACAGTCCATCCCGAACTGCCAAGAAAGGTCCTCCCTGGCCTGGAAACAAGCATCCTAGAACCGGTTTCGGGGTTTCACCCCTCTTCAGCCAGGATAGCTTGATTCCAGTGGCATGGAGAGCACGGGACTCACGTCTGGGCATACCCATCCCACTCGGGGTGACAAATGCAAAACCAAAAGTTGATAGACAGAATGCAGAACAATGTCATACATTCACCCCAGTACAGAGATCTGGGCCTAAATCCATCGTTTTTTTGCTCACCATGTCATTCCAGTTTGAACTCAGCCATATGCAAATCAGTCTTGACCCTGTGCCTCATGGGAACAGTCCAGCCTGAACTGCCAAGCCAGGTCCTCCCTGGACTGGAAACAAGCATCCTAGGACCGGTTTCGGGGTTTCACCCCTCTTCAGCCAGGATACCTTGATTCCAGTGGGACGGAGAGCACGGGATCCACGTCTGGGCATACCCGTCCCACTCGGGGTGACAAATGCAAAACCAACAGTTGATGGACAGAATGCAGAACAATGTCATACATTCTCCCCAGTACAGAGACCTGGGCCTAAATCCATTGATTTTTTTTGCTCACCATGCCATTCAACTTTGAACCCAGCCAAATGCAAATCATTTTTGACCCTGTGCCTCATGGTAACAGTCCAGCCCAAACTGCCAAGCCCGGTCCTCCCTGGACTGGATACAAGCAACCTAGGACTGGTTTAGGGGTTTCACCCCTCTTCAGCCAGGATAGCTTGATTCCAGTGGCATGGAGAGCACGGGACCCACGTCTGGGCATACCCGTCCCACTCGGGGTGACAAATTCAAAGCCAACAGTTGATGGACAGAATGCAGAACAATGTCATACATTCACCCCAGTACAGAGATCTGGGCCTAAATCCATCGTTTTTTTGCTCACCATGCCATTCCAGTTTGAACCCAGCCATATGCAAATGAGTCTTGACCCTGTGCCTCATGGGAACAGTCCAGCCGAAACTGCCAAGCCCGGTTCTTCCTGGACTGGAAACAAGCATCCTAGGACCGGTTTCGGGGTTTCACCCCTCTTCAGCCAGGATAGCTTGATTCCAGTGGCATGGAGAGCACGGGACCCACGTCTGGGCATACCTGTCCCACTCGGGGTGACAAATGCAAAACCAACAGTTGATGGACAGAATGCAGAACAATGTCATACATTCACTCCAGTACAGAGATCTGGGCCTAAAACCATTGTTTTCTTGCTCACCATGCCATTCCAGTTTGAACCCAGCCATATGCAAATGAGTCTTGACCCTGTGCCTCATAGGAACAGTCCAGCCTGAACTGCCAAGCCAGGTCCTCCCTGGACTGGAAACAAGCATCCTAGGACCGGTTTCGGGGTTTCACCCCTCTTCAGCCAGGGTAGCTTGATTCCAGTGACATGGAGAGCACGGGACCCGCGTCTGGGCATACCCGTCCCACTCGGGGTGACAAATGCAAAACCAACAGTTGATGGACAGAATGCAGAGCAATGTCATACATTCACCCCAGTACAGAGATCTGGGCCTAAATCCATCGTTTTTTTGCTCACCTTGCCATTCCAGTTTGAACCCAGCCATATGCAAATCAGTCTTGACCCTGTGCCTCATGGGAACAGTCCAGCCCGAACTGCCAAGAAAGGTCCTCCCTGGACTGAAAACAAGCATCCTACGACCGGTTTCGGGGATTCACCTCTCTTCGGCCAGGATAGCTTGATTCCAGCGGCATGGAGAGCACGGGACCCATGTCTGGGCATACCCTCCCACTCGGGGTGACAAATGCAAAGCCAACAGTTGATGGACAGAATGCAGAACAATGTCATACATTCACTCTAGTACAGAGATTTGGGCCTAAAACCATCGTTTTTTTGCTCACCATGCCATTCCAGTTTAAACCCAGCCATATGCAAATCAGTCTTGACCCTGTGCCTCATGGGAACAGTTCACCCCGAACTGCCAAGCCAGGTCCTCCCTGGACTGGAAACAAGCATACTAGGACTGGTTTTGGGGTTTCACCCCTCTTCAGCCAGGATAGCTTGATTCCAGTGGCATGGAGAGCACGGGACCCACGTCTGGGCATAACCGTTCCATGAAGGGATGACAAATGCAAAACCAACAGTTGATGGACAGAATGTAGAACAATGTCATACATTCACCCCAGTACAGAGATATTGGCCTAAATCCATCTTATTTTTGCTCACCATGCCATTCCAGTTTGAACCCAGCCATATGCAAATCAGTCTTGACCCTGTGCCTCATGGTAACAGTCCAGCCTGAACGGCCAACCCAGGTCTTCCCTGGACTGGAAACAAGCATCCTAGGACCAGTTTCGGGGTTCCACCCCTCTTCAGCCAGGATAGCTTCATTCCAGTGGCATGGAGAGCACGGGACCCACGTCTGGGCATACCCGTCCCACTCGGGGTGACAAATGCAAACCCAACAGTTGATAGACAGAATGCAGAACAATGTCATACATTCACCCCAGTACAGAGATCTGGGCCTAAATCCATCGTTTTCTTGCTCACCATGCCATTCCAGTTTGAACCCAGCCATATGCAAATGAGTCTTGACCCTGTGCCTCATAGGAACAGTCCAGCCTGAACTGCCAAGCCAGGTCCTCCCTGGACTGGAAACAAGCATCCTAGGACCGGTTTCGGGGTTTCACCCCTCTTCAGCCAGGGTAGCTTGATTCCAGTGAGATGGAGAGCACGGGACCCGAGTCTGGGCATACCCGTCCCACTCGGGGTGACAAATGCAAAACCAACAGTTGATGGACAGAATGCAGAGCAATGTCATACATTCACCCCAGTACAGATATCTGGGCCTAAATCCATTGTTTGTTTGCTCACCATGCCATTCCAGTTTGAACCCAGCCATATGCAAATCAGTCTTGACCCTGTGCCTCATGGGAACAGTCCAGCCCGAACTGCCAAGAAAGGTCCTCCCTGGCCTGGAAACAAGCATCCTAGGACCGGTTTCGGGGTTTCACCCCTCTTCAGCCAGGATAGCTTGATTCCAGTGGCATGGAGAGCACGGGACCCACGTCTGGGCATACCTGTCCCACTCGGGGTGACAAATGCAAAACCAACAGTTGATGGACAGAATGCAGAACAATGTCATACATTCACTCCAGTACAGAGATCTGGGCCTAAAACCATCGTTTTCTTGCTCACCATGCCATTCCAGTTTGAACCCAGCCATATGCAAATGAGTCTTGACCCTGTGCCTCATAGGAACAGTTCACCCCGAACAACCAAGCCAGGTCCTCCCTGGACTGGAAACAAGCATACTAGGACTGGTTTTGGGGTTTCACCCCTCTTCATCCAGGATAGCTTGATTCCAGTGGCATGGCGAGCACGGGACCCACGTCTGGCATACCCGTTCCATGAAGGGGTGACAAATGCAAAACCAACAGTTGATGGACAGAATGTAGAACAATGTCATACATTCACCCCAGTACAGAGATCTGGGCCTAAATCCATCGTATTTTTGCTCACCATGCTATTCCAGTTTGAACCCAGCCATATGCAAATCAGTCTTGACCCTGTGCCTCATGGTAACAGTCCAGCCTGAACGGCCAACCCAGGTCTTCCCTGGACTGAAAACAAGCATCCTAGGACCGGATTCGGGGTTCCACCCCTCTTCAGCCAGGATAGCTTGATTCCAGTGGCATGGAGAGCACGGGACCCACGTCTGGGCATACCCGTCCCACTCGGGGTGACAAATGCAAACCCAACAGTTGATAGACAGAATGCAGAACAATGTCATACATTCACCCCAGTACAGAGATCAGGGCCTAAATCCATCATTTTTTTGCTCACCATGCCATTCCAGTTTGAACCCAGCCATATGCAAATTAGTCTTGACCCTGTGCCTCATGGGAACAGTCCAGCCCGAACTGCCAAGAAAGGTCCTCCCTGGCCTGGAAACAAGCATCCTAGGACCGGTTTCGGGGTTTCACCCCTCTTCAGCCAGGATAGCTTGATTCCAGTGGCATGGAGAGCACGGGACCCACGTCTGGGCATACCTGTCCCACTCGGGGTGACAAATGCAAAACCAACAGTTGATGGACAGAATGCAGAACAATGTCATACATTCACTCCAGTACAGAGATCTGGGCCTAAAACCATCGTTTTCTTGCTCACCATGCCATTCCAGTTTGAACCCAGCCATATGCAAATGAGTCTTGACCCTGTGCCTCATAGGAACAGTTCACCCCGAACTGCCAAGCCAGGTCCTCCCTGGACTGGAAACAAGCATACTAGGACTGGTTTTGGTGTTTCACCCCTCTTCATCCAGGATAGCTTGATTCCAGTGGCATGGCGAGCACGGGACCCACGTCTGGCATACCCGTTCCACGAAGGGGTGACAAATGCAAAAGCAACAGTTGATGGACAGAATGTAGAACAATGTCATACATTCACCCCAGTACAGAGATCTAGGCCTAAATCCATCGTTTTCTTGCTCACCATGCCATTCCAGTTTGAACCCAGCCATATGCAAATGAGTATTGACCCTGTGCCTCATAGGAACAGTCCAGCCTGAACTGCCAAGCCAGGTCCTCCCTGGACTGGAAACAAGCATCCTAGGACCGGTTTCGGGGTTTCACCCCTCTTCAGCCAGGGTAGCTTGATTCCAGTGACATGGAGAGCACGGGTCCCGCGTCTGGGCATACCCGTCCCAATCGGGGTGACAAATGCAAAACCAACAGTTGATGGACAGAATGCAGAGCAATATCATACATTCACCCCAGTACAGATATCTGGGCCTAAATCCATTGTTTTTTTGCTCACCATGCCATTCCAGTTTGAACCCAGCCATATGCAAATCAGTCTTGACCCTGTGCCGCATGGGAACAGTTCACCCCGAACTGCCAAGCCAGGTCCTCCCTGGACTGGAAACAAGCATACTAGGACTGGTTTTGGGGTTTCACCCCTCTTCAGCCAGGATAGCTTGATTCCAGTGGCATGGAGAGCACGGGACCCACGTCTGGGCATACCCGTTCCACGAAGGGGTGACAAATGCAAAACCAACAGTTGATGGACAGAATGTAGAACAATGTCATACATTCACCCCAGTACAGAGATCTGGGCCTAAAACCATCGTTTTCTTGCTCACCATGCACTTCCAGTTTGAACCCAGCCATATGCAAATGAGTCTTGACCCTGTGCCTCATAGGAACAGTTCACCCCGAACTGCCAAGCCAGGTCCTCCCTGGACTGGAAACAAGCATACTAGGACTGGTTTTGGTGTTTCACCCCTCTTCATCCAGGATAGCTTGATTCCAGTGGCATGGCGAGCACGGGACCCACGTCTGGCATACCCGTTCCACGAAGGGGTGACAAATGCAAAAGCAACAGTTGATGGACAGAATGTAGAACAATGTCATACATTCACCCCAGTACAGAGATCTGGGCCTAAATCCATCGTATTTTTGCTCACCATGCCATTCCAGTTTGAACCCAGCCATATGCAAATCAGTCTTGACCCTGTGCCTCATGGTAACAGTCCAGCCTGAACGGCCAACCCAGGTCTTCCCTGGACTGAAAACAAGCATCCTAGGACCGGTTTCGGGGTTCCACCCCTCTTCAGCCAGGATAGCTTCATTCCAGTGGCATGGAGATCACGGGACCCACGTCTGGGCATACCCGTCCCACTCGGGGTGACAAATGCAAACCCAACAGTTGATAGACAGAATGCAGAACAATGTCATACATTCACCCCAGTACAGAGATCTGGGCCTAAATCCATCGTGTTTTTTGCTCACCATGCCATTCCAGTTTGAACCCAGCCATATGCAAATCAGTCTTGACCCTGTGCCTCATGGGAATAGTCCAGCCCGAACTGCCAAGCCAGGTCCTCCCTGGACTGGTAACAAGCATCCTAGGACCGGTTTCGGGGTTTTACCCCTCTTCAGCCCGGATAGCTTGATTCCAGAGGCATGGAGAGCACGGGACCCACGTCTGGGCATACCCATCCCACTCAGGGTGACAAATGCAAAACCAACAGTTGATTGACAGAATGCAGAAAAATGTCATACATTCACCCCAGTACAGAGGTCTGGGCCTAAATCCATCGTTTTTTTGCTCACCATGCCATTCCAGTTTGAACCCAGCCATATGTAAATCAGTCTTGACCCTGTGCCTCATAGGAACAGTCCATCCCGAACTGCCAAGAAAGGTCCTCCCTGGCCTGGAAACAAGCATCCTAGAACCGGTTTCGGGGTTTCACCCCTCTTCAGCCAGGATAGCTTGATTCCAGTGGCATGGAGAGCACGGGACTCACGTCTGGGCATACCCATCCCACTCGGGGTGACAAATGCAAAACCAAAAGTTGATAGACAGAATGCAGAACAATGTCATACATTCACCCCAGTACAGAGATCTGGGCCTAAATCCATCGTTTTTTTGCTCACCATGTCATTCCAGTTTAAACTCAGCCATATGCAAATCAGTCTTGACCCTGTGCCTCATGGGAACAGTCCAGCCTGAACTGCCAAGCCAGGTCCTCCCTGGACTGGAAACAAGCATCCTAGGACCGGTTTCGGGGTTTCACCCCTCTTCAGCCAGGATACCTTGATTCCAGTGGGACGGAGAGCACGGGATCCACGTCTGGGCATACCCGTCCCACTCGGGGTGACAAATGCAAAACCAACAGTTGATGGACAGAATGCAGAACAATGTCATACATTCTCCCCAGTACAGAGACCTGGGCCTAAATCCATTGATTTTTTTTGCTCACCATGCCATTCAACTTTGAACCCAGCCAAATGCAAATCATTTTTGACCCTGTGCCTCATGGTAACAGTCCAGCCCAAACTGCCAAGCCCGGTCCTCCCTGGACTGGATACAAGCATCCTAGGACTGGTTTAGGGGTTTCACCCCTCTTCAGCCAGGATAGCTTGATTCCAGTGGCATGGAGAGCACGGGACCCACGTCTGGGCATACCCGTTCCACTCGTGGTGACAAATGCAAAACCAAGAGTTGATGGACAGAATGCAGAACAATGTCATACATTCACCCCAGTACAGAGATCAGGGCCTAAATCCATCGTTTTTTTGCTCACCATGCCATTCCAGTTTGAACCCAGCCATATGCAAATTAGTCTTGACCCTGTGCCTCATGGGAACAGTCCAGCCCGAACTGCCAAGCCAGGTCCTCCCTGGACTGGAAACAAGCATCCTAGGACCGGTTTCGGGGTTTCACCCCTCTTCAGCCAGGATAGCTTGATTCCAGTGGCATGGAGAGCACGGTACCCACGTCTGGGCATACCCGTTCCACTCGGGGTGACAAATGCAAAACCATCAGTTGATGGACAGAATGCAGAACAAGGTCATACATTCACCCCAGTACAGAGATCTGGGCCTAAATTCATTGTTTTTTTGCTCACCATGCCATTCCAGTTTGAACCCAGCCAGAAGCAAATCAGTCTTGACCCTGTGACTCATGGGAACAGTCCAGCCTGAACGGCCAACCCAGGTCTTCCCTGGACTGCAAACAAGCATCCTAGGACCGGTTTCGGGGTTTCACCCCTCTTCAGCCAGGATAGCTTGATTCCAGTGGGATGGAGAGCACGGGATCCACGTCTGGGCATACCCGTCCCACTCGGGGTGACAAATACAAAGCCAACAGTTGATGGACAGAATGCAGAACAATGTCATACATTCACCCCAGTACAGAGATCTGGGCCTAAATCCATCGTTTTTTTGCTCACCATGCCATTCCAGTTTGAACCCAGCCATATGCAAATGAGTCTTGACCCTGTGCCTCATGGGAACAGTCCAGCCTGAACTGCCAAGCCAGGTCCTCCCTGGACTGGAAACAAGCATCCTAGGACCGGTTTCGGGGTTTCACCCCTCTTCAGCGAGGGTAGCTTGATTCCAGTGGCATGGAGAGCACAGGGCCCGCTTCTGGGCATACCCGTCCCACTCGGGGTGACAAATGCAAAACCAACAGTCGATGGACAGAATGCAAAACAATGTCATACATTCACCCCAGTACAGAGATCTGGGCCTAAATCCATCGTTTTTTTGCTCACCATGCCATTCCAGTTTGAACCCAGCCATATGCAAATCAGTCTTGACCCTGTGCCTCATGGGAACAGTCCAGCCCGAACTGCCAAGAAAGGTCCTCCCTGGCCTGGAAACAAGCATCCTAGGACCGGTTTTGGGGTTTCACCCCTCTTCAGCCAGGATAGCTTGATTCCAGTGGCATGGAGAGCACGGGACCCACGTCTGGGCATACCCGTCCCACTTGGGGTGACAAATTCAAAACCAACAGTTGATGGACAGAATGCAGAACAATGTTATACATTCACTCCAGTACAGAGATCTGGGCCTAAATCCATCGTTTTTTTGCTCACCATGCCATTCCAGTTTGAACCCAGCCATATGCAAATCAGTCTTGACCCTGTGACTCATGGGAACAGTCCAGCCCGAACTGCCAAGAAAGGTCCTCCCTGGACTGAAAACAAGCATCCTACAACCGGTTTCGGGGATTCATTTCTCTTCGGCCAGGATAGCTTGATTCCAGTGGCATGGAGAGCACGGGACCCATGTCTGGGCATACCCTCCCACTCGGGGTGACAAATGAAAAGCCAACAGTTGATGGACAGAATGCAGAACAATGTCATACATTCACCCCAGTACAGAGATCTGGGCCTAAATCCATCGTTTTTTTGCTCACCATGCCATTCCAGTTTAAACCCAGCCATATGCAAATCAGTCTTGACAATGTGACTCATGGGAACAGTCCAGCCCGAACTGCCAAGAAAGGTCCTCCCTGGACTGAAAACAAGCATCCTACGACCGGTTTCGGGGATTCACCTCTCTTTGGCCAGGATAGCTTGATTCCAGTGACATGGAGAGCACGGGACACGCGTCTGGGCAGATCCGTCCCACTCGGGGTGACACATGCAAAACCAACAGTTGATGGACAGAATGCAGAGCAATGTCATACATTCACCCCAGTACAGATATCTGGGCCTAAATCCATCGTTTTTCTGCTCACCATGCCATTCCAGTTTGAACCCAGCCATATGCAAATCAGTCTTGACCCTGTGACTCATGGGAACAGTCCAGCCCGAACTGCCAAGAAAGGTCCTCCCTGGACTGAAAACAAGCATCCTACGACCGGTTTCGGGGATTCACCTCTCTTTGGCCAGGATAGCTTGATTCCAGTGGCATGGAGAGCACGGGACCCATGTCTGGGCATACCCTCCCACTCGGGGTGACAAATGCAAAGCCAACAGTTGATGGACAGAATGCAGAACAATGTCATACATTCACTCTAGTACAGAGATTTGGGCCTAAAACCATCGTTTTTTTGCTCACAATGCCATTCCAGTTTAAACCCAGCCATATGCAAATCAGTCTTGACAATGTGCCTCATGGGAACAGTTCACCCCGAACTGCCAAGCCAGGTCCTCCCTGGACTGGAAACAAGCATACTAGGACTGGTTTGGGGGTTTCACCCCTCTTCAGCCAGGATAGCTTGATTCCAGTGGCATGGAGAGCACGGGACCCACGTCTGGGCATACCCGTTCCACGAAGGAGTGACAAATGCAAAACCAACAGTTGATGGACAGAATGTAGAACAATGTCATACATTCACCCCAGTACAGAGATCTGGGCCTAAATCCATCATATTTTTGCTCACCATGCCATTCCAGTTTGAACCCAGCCATATGCAAATCAGTCTTGACCCTGTGCCTCATGGTAACAGTCCAGCCTGAACGGCCAACCCAGGTCTTCCCTGGACTGGAAACAAGCATCCTAGGACCGGTTTCGGGGTTCCACCCCTCTTCAGCCAGGATAGCTTCATTCCAGTGGCATGGAGAGCACGGGACCCACGTCTTGGCATACCCGTCCCACTCGGGGTGACAAATGCAAACCCAACAGTTGATAGACAGAATGCAGAACAATGTCATACATTCACCCCAGTACAGAGATCTGGGCCTAAATCCATCGTTTTCTTGCTCACCATGCCATTCCAGTTTGAACCCAGCCATATGCAAATGAGTCTTGACCCTGTGCCTCATAGGAACAGTCCAGCCTGAACTGCCAAGCCAGGTCCTCCCTGGACTGGAAACAAGCATCCTAGGACCAGTTTTGGGGTTTCACCCCTCTTCAGCCAGGGTAGCTTGATTCCAGTGACATGGAGAGCACAGGACCCGCGTCTGGGCATACCCGTCTCACTTGGGGTGACAAATGCAAAACCAACAGTTGATGGACAGAATGCAGAGCAATGTCATACATTCACCCCAGTAAAGATATCTAGGCCTAAATCCATTGTTTTTTTGCTCACCATGCCATACCAGTTTGAACCCAGCCATATGCAAATCAGTCTTGACCCTGTGCCTCATGGGAAAAGTTCACCCCGAACTGCCAAGCCAGGTCCTCCCTGGACTGGAAACAAGCATACTAGGACTGGTTGTGGGGTTTCACCCCTCTTCAGCCAGGATAGCTTGATTCCAGTGGCATGGAGAGCACGGGACCCACGTCTGGGCATACCCGTTCCACTCGGGGTGACAAATGCAAAACCAACAGTTGATGGACAGAATGTAGAACAATGTCATACATTCACCCCAGTACAGAGATCTGGGCCTAAATCCATCGTATTTTTGCTCACCATGCCATTCCAGTTTGAACCCAGCCATATGCAAATCAGTCTTGACCCTGTGCCTCATGGTAACAGTCCAGCCTGAACGGCCAACCCAGGTATTCCCTGGACTGGAAACAAGCATCCTAGGACCGGTTTCAGAGTTCCACCCCTTTTCAGCCAGGATAGCTTCATTCCAGTGGCAGGGAGAGCACGGACCCACGTCTGGGCATACCCGTCCCACTCGGGGTGACAAATGCAAACCCAACAGTTGATAGACAGAATGCAGAACAATGTCATACATTCACCCCAGTACAGAGATCTGGGCCTAAATCCATCGTTTTTTTGCTCACCATGCCATTCCAGTTTGAACCCAGCCATATGCAAATCAGTCTTGACCCTGTGCCTCATGGGAATAGTCCAGCCCGAACTGCCAAGCCAGGTCCTCCCTGGACTGGAAACAAGCATCCTAGGACCGGTTTCAGAGTTTCATCCCTCTTCAGCCAGGACAGCTTGATTCCAGTGGCATGGAGGGCATGAGACCTACGTCTCAGCATACCCGTCCCACTCGTGGTGACAAATGCAAAACCAACAGTTGATGGACAGAATGCAGAACAATGTCATACATTCACCCCAGTACAGAGATCTGGGCCTAAATCCATTGTTTTTTTGCTCACCATGCCATTCCAGTTTGAACCCAGCCATATGCAAATTAGTCTTGACCCTGTGCCTCATGGGAACAGTCCAGCCCGAACTGCTAAGCCAGGTCCTCCCTGGACTGGAAACAAGCATCCTAGGACTGGTTTCGGGGTTTCACCCCTCTTCAGCCAGGATAGCTTGATTCCAGTGGCATGGAGAGCACGGTACCCACGTCTGGGCATACCCGTTCCACTCGGGGTGACAAATGCAAAACCAACAGTTGATGGACAGAATGTAGAACAATGTCATACATTCACCCCAGTACAGAGATCTGGGCCTAAATTCATTGTTTTTTTGCTCACCATGCCATTCCAGTTTGAACCCAGCCACATTCAAATCAGTCTTGACCCTGTGACTCATGGGAACAGTCCAGCCTGAACGGCCAACCCAGGTCTTCCCTGGACTGCAATCAAGCATCCTAGGACCGGTTTCGGGGTTTCACCCCTCTTCAGCCACGATAGCTTGATTCCAGTGGGATGGAGAGCACGGGATCCACGTCTGGGCATACCCGTCCCACTCGGGGTGACAAATGCAAAACCAACAGTTGATGGACAGAATGCAGAGCAATGTCATACATTCACCCCAGTACAGAGATCTGGGCCTAAATCCATCGTTTTTTTGCTCACCTTGCCATTCCAGTTTGAACCCAGCCATATGCAAATCAGTCTTGACCCTGTGCCTCGTGGGAACAGTCCAGCCCGAACTGCCAAGAAAGGTCCTCCCTGGACTGAAAACAAGCATCCTACGACCGGTTTCGGGGATTCACCTCTCTTCGGCCAGGATAGCTTGATTCCAGCGGCATGGAGAGCACGGGACCCATGTCTGGGCATACCCTCCCACTCGGGGTGACAAATGCAAAGCCAACAGTTGATGGACAGAATGCAGAACAATGTCATACATTCACTCTAGTACAGAGATTTGGGCCTAAAACCATCGTTTTTTTGCTCACCATGCCATTCCAGTTTAAACCCAGCCATATGCAAATCAGTCTTGACCCTGTGCCTCATGGGAACAGTTCACCCCGAACTGCCAAGCCAGGTCCTCCCTGGACTGGAAACAAGCATACTAGGACTGGTTTTGGGGTTTCACCCCTCTTCAGCCAGGATAGCTTGATTCCAGTGGCATGGAGAGCACGGGACCCACGTCTGGGCATAACCGTTCCATGAAGGGATGACAAATGCAAAACCAACAGTTGATGGACAGAATGTAGAACAATGTCATACATTCACCCCAGTACAGAGATATTGGCCTAAATCCATCTTATTTTTGCTCACCATGCCATTCCAGTTTGAACCCAGCCATATGCAAATCAGTCTTGACCCTGTGCCTCATGGTAACAGTCCAGCCTGAACGGCCAACCCAGGTCTTCCCTGGACTGGAAACAAGCATCCTAGGACCAGTTTCGGGGTTCCACCCCTCTTCAGCCAGGATAGCTTCATTCCAGTGGCATGGAGAGCACGGGACCCACGTCTGGGCATACCCGTCCCACTCGGGGTGACAAATGCAAACCCAACAGTTGATAGACAGAATGCAGAACAATGTCATACATTCACCCCAGTACAGAGATCTGGGCCTAAATCCATCATTTTCTTGCTCACCATGCCATTCCAGTTTGAACCCAGCCATATGCAAATGAGTCTTGACCCTGTGCCTCATAGGAACAGTCCAGCCTGAACTGCCAAGCCAGGTCCTCCCTGGACTGGAAACAAGCATCCTAGGACCGGTTTCGGGGTTTCACCCCTCTTCAGCCAGGGTAGCTTGATTCCAGTGAGATGGAGAGCACGGGACCCGAGTCTGGGCATACCCGTCCCACTCGGGGTGACAAATGCAAAACCAACAGTTGATGGACAGAATGCAGAGCAATGTCATACATTCACCCCAGTACAGATATCTGGGCCTAAATCCATTGTTTGTTTGCTCACCATGCCATTCCAGTTTGAACCCAGCCATATGCAAATCAGTCTTGACCCTGTGCCTCATGGGAACAGTCCAGCCCGAACTGCCAAGAAAGGTCCTCCCTGGCCTGGAAACAAGCATCCTAGGACCGGTTTCGGGGTTTCACCCCTCTTCAGCCAGGATAGCTTGATTCCAGTGGCATGGAGAGCACGGGACCCACGTCTGGGCATACCTGTCCCACTCGGGGTGACAAATGCAAAACCAACAGTTGATGGACAGAATGCAGAACAATGTCATACATTCACTCCAGTACAGAGATCTGGGCCTAAAACCATCGTTTTCTTGCTCACCATGCCATTCCAGTTTGAACCCAGCCATATGCAAATGAGTCTTGACCCTGTGCCTCATAGGAACAGTTCACCCCGAACAACCAAGCCAGGTCCTCCCTGGACTGGAAACAAGCATACTAGGACTGGTTTTGGGGTTTCACCCCTCTTCATCCAGGATAGCTTGATTCCAGTGGCATGGCGAGCACGGGACCCACGTCTGGCATACCCGTTCCACGAAGGGGTGACAAATGCAAAACCAACAGTTGATGGACAGAATGTAGAACAATGTCATACATTCACCCCAGTACAGAGATCTGGGCCTAAATCCATCGTATTTTTGCTCACCATGCTATTCCAGTTTGAACCCAGCCATATGCAAATCAGTCTTGACCCTGTGCCTCATGGTAACAGTCCAGCCTGAACGGCCAACCCAGGTCTTCCCTGGACTGTAAACAAGCATCCTAGGACCGGATTCGGGGTTCCACCCCTCTTCAGCCAGGATAGCTTGATTCCAGTGTCATGGAGAGCACGGGACCCACGTCTGGGCATACCCGTCCCACTCGGGGTGACAAATGCAAACCCAACAGTTGATAGACAGAATGCAGAACAATGTCATACATTCACCCCAGTACAGAGATCAGGGCCTAAATCCATCATTTTTTTGCTCACCATGCCATTCCAGTTTGAACCCAGCCATATGCAAATTAGTCTTGACCCTGTGCCTCATGGGAACAGTCCAGCCCGAACTGCCAAGAAAGGTCCTCCCTGGCCTGGAAACAAGCATCCTAGGACCGGTTTCGGGGTTTCACCCCTCTTCAGCCAGGATAGCTTGATTCCAGTGGCATGGAGAGCACGGGACCCACGTCTGGGCATACCTGTCCCACTCGGGGTGACAAATGCAAAACCAACAGTTGATGGACAGAATGCAGAACAATGTCATACATTCACTCCAGTACAGAGATCTGGGCCTAAAACCATCGTTTTCTTGCTCACCATGCCATTCCAGTTTGAACCCAGCCATATGCAAATGAGTCTTGACCCTGTGCCTCATAGGAACAGTTCACCCCGAACTGCCAAGCCAGGTCCTCCCTGGACTGGAAACAAGCATACTAGGACTGGTTTTGGTGTTTCACCCCTCTTCATCCAGGATAGCTTGATTCCAGTGGCATGGCGAGCACGGGACCCACGTCTGGCATACCCGTTCCACGAAGGGGTGACAAATGCAAAAGCAACAGTTGATGGACAGAATGTAGAACAATGTCATACATTCACCCCAGTACAGAGATCTGGGCCTAAATCCATCGTATTTTTGCTCACCATGCCATTCCAGTTTGAACCCAGCCATATGCAAATCAGTCTTGACCCTGTGCCTCATGGTAACAGTCCAGCCTGAACGGCCAACCCAGGTCTTCCCTGGACTGAAAACAAGCATCCTAGGACCGGTTTCGGGGTTCCACCCCTCTTCAGCCAGGATAGCTTCATTCCAGTGGCATGGAGATCACGGGACCCACGTCTGGGCATACCCGTCCCACTCGGGGTGACAAATGCAAACCCAACAGTTGATAGACAGAATGCAGAACAATGTCATACATTCACCCCAGTACAGAGATCTGGGCCTAAATCCATCGTGTTTTTTGCTCACCATGCCATTCCAGTTTGAACCCAGCCATATGCAAATCAGTCTTGACCCTGTGCCTCATGGGAATAGTCCAGCCCGAACTGCCAAGCCAGGTCCTCCCTGGACTGGTAACAAGCATCCTAGGACCGGTTTCGGGGTTTCACCCCTCTTCAGCCTGGATAGCTTGATTCCAGAGGCATGGAGAGCACGGGACCCACGTCTGGGCATACCCATCCCACTTAGGGTGACAAATGCAAAACCAACAGTTGATTGACAGAATGCAGAAAAATGTCATACATTCACCCCAGTACAGAGGTCTGGGCCTAAATCCATCGTTTTTTTGCTCACCATGCCATTCCAGTTTGAACCCAGCCATATGTAAATCAGTCTTGACCCTGTGCCTCATAGGAACAGTCCATCCCGAACTGCCAAGAAAGGTCCTCCCTGGCCTGGAAACAAGCATCCTAGAACCGGTTTCGGGGTTTCACCCCTCTTCAGCCAGGATAGCTTGATTCCAGTGGCATGGAGAGCACGGGACTCACGTCTGGGCATACCCATCCCACTCGGGGTGACAAATGCAAAACCAAAAGTTGATGGACAGAATGCAGAACAATGTCATACATTCACCCCAGTACAGAGATCTGGGCCTAAATCCATCGTTTTTTTGCTCACCATGTCATTCCAGTTTGAACTCAGCCATATGCAAATCAGTCTTGACCCTGTGCCTCATGGGAACAGTCCAGCCTGAACTGCCAAGCCAGGTCCTCCCTGGACTGGAAACAAGCATCCTAGGACCGGTTTCGGGGTTTCACCCCTCTTCAGCCAGGATACCTTGATTCCAGTGGGACGGAGAGCACGGGATCCACGTCTGGGCATACCCGTCCCACTCGGGGTGACAAATGCAAAACCAACAGTTGATGGACAGAATGCAGAACAATGTCATACATTCTCCCCAGTACAGAGACCTGGGCCTAAATCCATTGATTTTTTTTGCTCACCATGCCATTCAACTTTGAACCCAGCCAAATGCAAATCATTTTTGACCCTGTGCCTCATGGTAACAGTCCAGCCCAAACTGCCAAGCCCGGTCCTCCCTGGACTGGATACAAGCATCCTAGGACTGGTTTAGGGGTTTCACCCCTCTTCAGCCAGGATAGCTTGATTCCAGTGGCATGGAGAGCACGGGACCCACGTCTGGGCATACCCGTTCCACTCGTGGTGACAAATGCAAAACCAAGAGTTGATGGACAGAATGCAGAACAATGTCATACATTCACCCCAGTACAGATATCTGGGCCTAAATCCATCGTTTTTCTGCTCACCATGCCATTCCAGTTTGAACCCAGCCATATGCAAATCAGTCTTGACCCTGTGACTCATGGGAACAGTCCAGCCCGAACTGCCAAGAAAGGTCCTCCCTGGACTGAAAACAAGCATCCTACGACCGGTTTCGGGGATTCACCTCTCTTTGGCCAGGATAGCTTGATTCCAGTGGCATGGAGAGCACGGGACCCATGTCTGGGCATACCCTCCCACTCGGGGTGACAAATGCAAAGCCAACAGTTGATGGACAGAATGCAGAACAATGTCATACATTCACTCTAGTACAGAGATTTGGGCCTAAAACCATCGTTTTTTTGCTCACAATGCCATTCCAGTTTAAACCCAGCCATATGCAAATCAGTCTTGACAATGTGCCTCATGGGAACAGTTCACCCCGAACTGCCAAGCCAGGTCCTCCCTGGACTGGAAACAAGCATACTAGGACTGGTTTGGGGGTTTCACCCCTCTTCAGCCAGGATAGCTTGATTCCAGTGGCATGGAGAGCACGGGACCCACGTCTGGGCATACCCGTTCCACGAAGGAGTGACAAATGCAAAACCAACAGTTGATGGACAGAATGTAGAACAATGTCATACATTCACCCCAGTACAGAGATCTGGGCCTAAATCCATCATATTTTTGCTCACCATGCCATTCCAGTTTGAACCCAGCCATATGCAAATCAGTCTTGACCCTGTGCCTCATGGTAACAGTCCAGCCTGAACGGCCAACCCAGGTCTTCCCTGGACTGGAAACAAGCATCCTAGGACCGGTTTCGGGGTTCCACCCCTCTTCAGCCAGGATAGCTTCATTCCAGTGGCATGGAGAGCACGGGACCCACGTCTGGGCATACCCGTCCCACTCGGGGTGACAAATGCAAACCCAACAGTTGATAGACAGAATGCAGAACAATGTCATACATTCACCCCAGTACAGAGATCTGGGCCTAAATCCATCGTTTTCTTGCTCACCATGCCATTCCAGTTTGAACCCAGCCATATGCAAATGAGTCTTGACCCTGTGCCTCATAGGAACAGTCCAGCCTGAACTGCCAAGCCAGGTCCTCCCTGGACTGGAAACAAGCATCCTAGGACCAGTTTTGGGGTTTCACCCCTCTTCAGCCAGGGTAGCTTGATTCCAGTGACATGGAGAGCACAGGACCCGCGTCTGGGCATACCCGTCCCACTTGGGGTGACAAATGCAAAACCAACAGTTGATGGACAGAATGCAGAGCAATGTCATACATTCACCCCAGTAAAGATATCTAGGCCTAAATCCATTGTTTTTTTGCTCACCATGCCATACCAGTTTGAACCCAGCCATATGCAAATCAGTCTTGACCCTGTGCCTCATGGGAAAAGTTCACCCCGAACTGCCAAGCCAGGTCCTCCCTGGACTGGAAACAAGCATACTAGGACTGGTTGTGGGGTTTCACCCCTCTTCAGCCAGGATAGCTTGATTCCAGTGGCATGGAGAGCACGGGACCCACGTCTGGGCATACCCGTTCCACTCGGGGTGACAAATGCAAAACCAACAGTTGATGGACAGAATGTAGAACAATGTCATACATTCACCCCAGTACAGAGATCTGGGCCTAAATCCATCGTATTTTTGCTCACCATGCCATTCCAGTTTGAACCCAGCCATATGCAAATCAGTCTTGACCCTGTGCCTCATGGTAACAGTCCAGCCTGAACGGCCAACCCAGGTATTCCCTGGACTGGAAACAAGCATCCTAGGACCGGTTTCAGAGTTCCACCCCTTTTCAGCCAGGATAGCTTCATTCCAGTGGCAGGGAGAGCACGGACCCACGTCTGGGCATACCCGTCCCACTCGGGGTGACAAATGCAAACCCAACAGTTGATAGACAGAATGCAGAACAATGTCATACATTCACCCCAGTACAGAGATCTGGGCCTAAATCCATCGTTTTTTTGCTCACCATGCCATTCCAGTTTGAACCCAGCCATATGCAAATCAGTCTTGACCCTGTGCCTCATGGGAATAGTCCAGCCCGAACTGCCAAGCCAGGTCCTCCCTGGACTGGAAACAAGCATCCTAGGACCGGTTTCAGAGTTTCATCCCTCTTCAGCCAGGACAGCTTGATTCCAGTGGCATGGAGGGCATGAGACCTACGTCTCAGCATACCCGTCCCACTCGTGGTGACAAATGCAAAACCAACAGTTGATGGACAGAATGCAGAACAATGTCATACATTCACCCCAGTACAGAGATCTGGGCCTAAATCCATTGTTTTTTTGCTCACCATGCCATTCCAGTTTGAACCCAGCCATATGCAAATTAGTCTTGACCCTGTGCCTCATGGGAACAGTCCAGCCCGAACTGCTAAGCCAGGTCCTCCCTGGACTGGAAACAAGCATCCTAGGACTGGTTTCGGGGTTTCACCCCTCTTCAGCCAGAATAGCTTGATTCCAGTGGCATGGAGAGCACGGTACCCACGTCTGGGCATACCCGTTCCACTCGGGGTGACAAATGCAAAACCAACAGTTGATGGACAGAATGTAGAACAATGTCATACATTCACCCCAGTACAGAGATCTGGGCCTAAATCCATCGAATTTTTGCTCACCATGCCATTCCAGTTTGAACCCAGCCATATGCAAATCAGTCTTGACCCTGTGCCTCATGGTAACAGTCCAGCCTGAACGGCCAACCCAGGTATTCCCTGGACTGGAAACAAGCATCCTAGGACCGGTTTCGGCGTTCCACCCCTTTTCAGCCAGGATAGCTTCATTCCAGTGGCATGGAGAGCACGGGACCCACGTCTGGGCATACCCGTCCCACTCGGGGTGACAAATGCAAACCCAACAGTTGATAGACAGAATGCAGAACAATGTCATACATTCACCCCAGTACAGAGATCTGGGCCTAAATCCATCGTTTTTTTGCTCACCATGCCATTCCAGTTTGAACCCAGCCATATGCAAATCAGTCTTGACCCTGTGCCTCATGGGAATAGTCCAGCCCGAACTGCCAAGCCAGGTCCTCCCTGGACTGGAAACAAGCATCCTAGGACCGGTTTCGGGGTTTCATCCCTCTTCAGCCAGGACAGCTTGATTCCAGTGGCATGGAGGGCATGAGACCTACGTCTCAGCATACCCGTCCCACTCGTGGTGACAAATGCAAAACCAACAGTTGATGGACAGAATGCAGAACAATGTCATACATTCACCCCAGTACAGAGATCTGGGCCTAAATCCATTGTTTTTTTGCTCACCATGCCATTCCAGTTTGAACCCAGCCATATGCAAATTAGTCTTGACCCTGTGCCTCATGGGAACAGTCCAGCCCGAACTGCTAAGCCAGGTCCTCCCTGGACTGGAAACAAGCATCCTAGGACTGGTTTCGGGGTTTCACCCCTCTTCAGCCAGGATAGCTTGATTCCAGTGGCATGGAGAGCACGGTACCCACGTCTGGGCATACCCGTTCCACTCGGGGTGACAAATGCAAAACCAACAGTTGATGGACAGAATGTAGAACAATGTCATACATTCACCCCAGTACAGAGATCTGGGCCTAAATTCATTGTTTTTTTGCTCACCATGCCATTCCAGTTTGAACCCAGCCACATTCAAATCAGTCTTGACCCTGTGACTCATGGGAACAGTCCAGCCTGAACGGCCAACCCAGGTCTTCCCTGGACTGCAATCAAGCATCCTAGGACCGGTTTCGGGGTTTCACCCCTCTTCAGCCACGATAGCTTGATTCCAGTGGGATGGAGAGCACGGGATCCACGTCTGGGCATACCCGTCCCACTCGGGGTGACAAATGCAAAACCAACAGTTGATGGACAGAATGCAGAGCAATGTCATACATTCACCCCAGTACAGAGATCTGGGCCTAAATCCATCGTTTTTTTGCTCACCTTGCCATTCCAGTTTGAACCCAGCCATATGCAAATCAGTCTTGACCCTGTGCCTCGTGGGAACAGTCCAGCCCGAACTGCCAAGAAAGGTCCTCCCTGGACTGAAAACAAGCATCCTACGACCGGTTTCGGGGATTCACCTCTCTTCGGCCAGGATAGCTTGATTCCAGCGGCATGGAGAGCACGGGACCCATGTCTGGGCATACCCTCCCACTCGGGGTGACAAATGCAAAGCCAACAGTTGATGGACAGAATGCAGAACAATGTCATACATTCACTCTAGTACAGAGATTTGGGCCTAAAACCATCGTTTTTTTGCTCACCATGCCATTCCAGTTTAAACCCAGCCATATGCAAATCAGTCTTGACCCTGTGCCTCATGGGAACAGTTCACCCCGAACTGCCAAGCCAGGTCCTCCCTGGACTGGAAACAAGCATACTAGGACTGGTTTTGGGGTTTCACCCCTCTTCAGCCAGGATAGCTTGATTCCAGTGGCATGTAGAGCACGGGACCCACGTCTGGGCATAACCGTTCCATGAAGGGATGACAAATGCAAAACCAACAGTTGATGGACAGAATGTAGAACAATGTCATACATTCACCCCAGTACAGAGATATTGGCCTAAATCCATCTTATTTTTGCTCACCATGCCATTCCAGTTTGAACCCAGCCATATGCAAATCAGTCTTGACCCTGTGCCTCATGGTAACAGTCCAGCCTGAACGGCCAACCCAGGTCTTCCCTGGACTGGAAACAAGCATCCTAGGACCAGTTTCGGGGTTCCACCCCTCTTCAGCCAGGATAGCTTCATTCCAGTGGCATGGAGAGCACGGGACCCACGTCTGGGCATACCCGTCCCACTCGGGGTGACAAATGCAAACCCAACAGTTGATAGACAGAATGCAGAACAATGTCATACATTCACCCCAGTACAGAGATCTGGGCCTAAATCCATCGTTTTCTTGCTCACCATGCCATTCCAGTTTGAACCCAGCCATATGCAAATGAGTCTTGACCCTGTGCCTCATAGGAACAGTCCAGCCTGAACTGCCAAGCCAGGTCCTCCCTGGACTGGAAACAAGCATCCTAGGACCGGTTTCGGGGTTTCACCCCTCTTCAGCCAGGGTAGCTTGATTCCAGTGAGATGGAGAGCACGGGACCCGAGTCTGGGCATACCCGTCCCACTCGGGGTGACAAATGCAAAACCAACAGTTGATGGACAGAATGCAGAGCAATGTCATACATTCACCCCAGTACAGATATCTGGGCCTAAATCCATTGTTTGTTTGCTCACCATGCCATTCCAGTTTGAACCCAGCCATATGCAAATCAGTCTTGACCCTGTGCCTCATGGGAACAGTCCAGCCCGAACTGCCAAGAAAGGTCCTCCCTGGCCTGGAAACAAGCATACTAGGACCGGTTTCGGGGTTTCACCCCTCTTCAGCCAGGATAGCTTGATTCCAGTGGCATGGAGAGCACGGGACCCACGTCTGGGCATACCTGTCCCACTCGGGGTGACAAATGCAAAACCAACAGTTGATGGACAGAATGCAGAACAATGTCATACATTCACTCCAGTACAGAGATCTGGGCCTAAAACCATCGTTTTCTTGCTCACCATGCCATTCCAGTTTGAACCCAGCCATATGCAAATGAGTCTTGACCCTGTGCCTCATAGGAACAGTTCACCCCGAACAACCAAGCCAGGTCCTCCCTGGACTGGAAACAAGCATACTAGGACTGGTTTTGGGGTTTCACCCCTCTTCATCCAGGATAGCTTGATTCCAGTGGCATGGCGAGCACGGGACCCACGTCTGGCATACCCGTTCCACGAAGGGGTGACAAATGCAAAACCAACAGTTGATGGACAGAATGTAGAACAATGTCATACATTCACCCCAGTACAGAGATCTGGGCCTAAATCCATCGTATTTTTGCTCACCATGCTATTCCAGTTTGAACCCAGCCATATGCAAATCAGTCTTGACCCTGTGCCTCATGGTAACAGTCCAGCCTGAACGGCCAACCCAGGTCTTCCCTGGACTGTAAACAAGCATCCTAGGACCGGATTCGGGGTTCCACCCCTCTTCAGCCAGGATAGCTTGATTCCAGTGTCATGGAGAGCACGGGACCCACGTCTGGGCATACCCGTCCCACTCGGGGTGACAAATGCAAACCCAACAGTTGATAGACAGAATGCAGAACAATGTCATACATTCACCCCAGTACAGAGATCAGGGCCTAAATCCATCATTTTTTTGCTCACCATGCCATTCCAGTTTGAACCCAGCCATATGCAAATTAGTCTTGACCCTGTGCCTCATGGGAACAGTCCAGCCCGAACTGCCAAGAAAGGTCCTCCCTGGCCTGGAAACAAGCATCCTAGGACCGGTTTCGGGGTTTCACCCCTCTTCAGCCAGGATAGCTTGATTCCAGTGGCATGGAGAGCACGGGACCCACGTCTGGGCATACCTGTCCCACTCGGGGTGACAAATGCAAAACCAACAGTTGATGGACAGAATGCAGAACAATGTCATACATTCACTCCAGTACAGAGATCTGGGCCTAAAACCATCGTTTTCTTGCTCACCATGCCATTCCAGTTTGAACCCAGCCATATGCAAATGAGTCTTGACCCTGTGCCTCATAGGAACAGTTCACCCCGAACTGCCAAGCCAGGTCCTCCCTGGACTGGAAACAAGCATACTAGGACTGGTTTTGGTGTTTCACCCCTCTTCATCCAGGATAGCTTGATTCCAGTGGCATGGCGAGCACGGGACCCACGTCTGGCATACCCGTTCCACGAAGGGGTGACAAATGCAAAAGCAACAGTTGATGGACAGAATGTAGAACAATGTCATACATTCACCCCAGTACAGAGATCTGGGCCTAAATCCATCGTATTTTTGCTCACCATGCCATTCCAGTTTGAACCCAGCCATATGCAAATCAGTCTTGACCCTGTGCCTCATGGTAACAGTCCAGCCTGAACGGCCAACCCAGGTCTTCCCTGGACTGAAAACAAGCATCCTAGGACCGGTTTCGGGGTTCCACCCCTCTTCAGCCAGGATAGCTTCATTCCAGTGGCATGGAGATCACGGGACCCACGTCTGGGCATACCCGTCCCACTCGGGGTGACAAATGCAAACCCAACAGTTGATAGACAGAATGCAGAACAATGTCATACATTCACCCCAGTACAGAGATCTGGGCCTAAATCCATCGTGTTTTTTGCTCACCATGCCATTCCAGTTTGAACCCAGCCATATGCAAATCAGTCTTGACCCTGTGCCTCATGGGAATAGTCCAGCCCGAACTGCCAAGCCAGGTCCTCCCTGGACTGGTAACAAGCATCCTAGGACCGGTTTCGGGGTTTCACCCCTCTTCAGCCTGGATAGCTTGATTCCAGAGGCATGGAGAGCACGGGACCCACGTCTGGGCATACCCATCCCACTCAGGGTGACAAATGCAAAACCAACAGTTGATTGACAGAATGCAGAAAAATGTCATACATTCACCCCAGTACAGAGGTCTGGGCCTAAATCCATCGTTTTTTTGCTCACCATGCCATTCCAGTTTGAACCCAGCCATATGTAAATCAGTCTTGACCCTGTGCCTCATAGGAACAGTCCATCCCGAACTGCCAAGAAAGGTCCTCCCTGGCCTGGAAACAAGCATCCTAGAACCGGTTTCGGGGTTTCACCCCTCTTCAGCCAGGATAGCTTGATTCCAGTGGCATGGAGAGCACGGGACTCACGTCTGGGCATACCCATCCCACTCGGGGTGACAAATGCAAAACCAAAAGTTGATGGACAGAATGCAGAACAATGTCATACATTCACCCCAGTACAGAGATCTGGGCCTAAATCCATCGTTTTTTTGCTCACCATGTCATTCCAGTTTGAACTCAGCCATATGCAAATCAGTCTTGACCCTGTGCCTCATGGGAACAGTCCAGCCTGAACTGCCAAGCCAGGTCCTCCCTGGACTGGAAACAAGCATCCTAGGACCGGTTTCGGGGTTTCACCCCTCTTCAGCCAGGATACCTTGATTCCAGTGGGACGGAGAGCACGGGATCCACGTCTGGGCATACCCGTCCCACTCGGGGTGACAAATGCAAAACCAACAGTTGATGGACAGAATGCAGAACAATGTCATACATTCTCCCCAGTACAGAGACCTGGGCCTAAATCCATTGATTTTTTTTGCTCACCATGCCATTCAACTTTGAACCCAGCCAAATGCAAATCATTTTTGACCCTGTGCCTCATGGTAACAGTCCAGCCCAAACTGCCAAGCCCGGTCCTCCCTGGACTGGATACAAGCATCCTAGGACTGGTTTAGGGGTTTCACCCCTCTTCAGCCAGGATAGCTTGATTCCAGTGGCATGGAGAGCACGGGACCCACGTCTGGGCATACCCGTTCCACTCGTGGTGACAAATGCAAAACCAAGAGTTGATGGACAGAATGCAGAACAATGTCATACATTCACCCCAGTACAGAGATCAGGGCCTAAATCCATCGTTTTTTTGCTCACCATGCCATTCCAGTTTGAACCCAGCCATATGCAAATTAGTCTTGACCCTGTGCCTCATGGGAACAGTCCAGCCCGAACTGCCAAGCCAGGTCCTCCCTGGACTGGAAACAAGCATCCTAGGACCGGTTTCGGGGTTTCACCCCTCTTCAGCCTGGATAGCTTTATTCCAGAGGCATGGAGAGCACAGGACCCACGTCTGGGCATACCCATCCCACTCGGGGTGACAAATGCAAAACCATCCGTTGATGGACAGAATGCAGAACAATGTCATACATTCACCCCAGTACAGAAATCTGGGCCTAAATCCATTGTTTTTTTGATCACCATGCCATTCCAGTTTGAACCCAGCCATATGCAAATTAGTTTTGACCCTGTGCCTCATGGGACAGTCTAGCCCAAACTGCCAAGCCAGGTCCTCCCTGGACTGGATACAAGCATCCTAGGACTGGTTTTGGGGTTTCACCCCTCTTCAGCCAGGATAGCTTGATTCCAGTGGCATGGAGAGCACGGTACCCACGTCTGGGCATACCCGTTCCACTCGGGGTGACAAATGCAAAACCATCAGTTGATGGACAGAATGCAGAACAAGGTCATACATTCACCCCAGTACAGAGATCTGGGCCTAAATTCATTGTTTTTTTGCTCACCATGCCATTCCAGTTTGAACCCAGCCAGAAGCAAATCAGTCTTGACCCTGTGACTCATGGGAACAGTCCAGCCTGAACGGCCAACCCAGGTCTTCCCTGGACTGCAAACAAGCATCCTAGGACCGGTTTCGGGGTTTCACCCCTCTTCAGCCAGGATAGCTTGATTCCAGTGGGATGGAGAGCACGGGATCCACGTCTGGGCATACCCGTCCCACTCGGGGTGACAAATACAAAGCCAACAGTTGATGGACAGAATGCAGAACAATGTCATACATTCACCCCAGTACAGAGATCTGGGCCTAAATCCATCGTTTTTTTGCTCACCATGCCATTCCAGTTTGAACCCAGCCATATGCAAATGAGTCTTGACCCTGTGCCTCATGGGAACAGTCCAGCCTGAACTGCCAAGCCAGGTCCTCCCTGGACTGGAAACAAGCATCCTAGGACCGGTTTCGGGGTTTCACCCCTCTTCAGCCAGGGTAGCTTGATTCCAGTGGCATGGAGAGCACAGGGCCCGCTTCTGGGCATACCCGTCCCACTCGGGGTGACAAATGCAAAACCAACAGTCGATGGACAGAATGCAAAACAATGTCATACATTCACCCCAGTACAGAGATCTGGGCCTAAATCCATCGTTTTTTTGCTCACCATGCCATTCCAGTTTGAACCCAGCCATATGCAAATCAGTCTTGTCCCTGTGCCTCATGGGAACAGTCCAGCCCGAACTGCCAAGAAAGGTCCTCCCTGGCCTGGAAACAAGCATCCTAGGACCGGTTTTGGGGTTTCACCCCTCTTCAGCCAGGATAGCTTGATTCCAGTGGCATGGAGAGCACGGGACCCACGTCTGGGCATACCCGTCCCACTTGGGGTGACAAATGCAAAACCAACAGTTGATGGACAGAATGCAGAACAATGTTATACATTCACTCCAGTACAGAGATCTGGGCCTAAATCCATCGTTTTTTTGCTCACCATGCCATTCCAGTTTGAACCCAGCCATATGCAAATCAGTCTTGACCCTGTGCCTCATGGGAACAGTTCACCCAGAACTGCCAAGCCAGGTCCTCCCTGGACTGGAAACAAGCATACTAGGACTGGATTTGGGGTTTCACCCCTCTTCAGCCAGGATAGCTTGATTCCATTGGCATGGAGAGCACGGGACCCACGTCTGGGCATACCCGTTCCACGAAGGGGTGACAAATGCAAAACCAACAGTTGATAGACAGAATGCAGAACAATGTCATACATTCACCCCAGTACAGAGATCTAGGCCTAAATCCATCGTTTTCTTGCTCACCATGCCATTCCAGTTTGAACCCAGCCATATGCAAATGAGTATTGACCCTGTGCCTCATAGGAACAGTCCAGCCTGAACTGCCAAGCCAGGTCCTCCCTGGACTGGAAACAAGCATCCTAGGACCGGTTTCGGGGTTTCACCCCTCTTCAGCCAGGGTAGCTTGATTCCAGTGACATGGAGAGCACGGGTCCCGCGTCTGGGCATACCCGTCCCAATCGGGGTGACAAATGCAAAACCAACAGTTGATGGACAGAATGCAGAGCAATATCATACATTCACCCCAGTACAGATATCTGGGCCTAAATCCATTGTTTTTTTGCTCACCATGCCATTCCAGTTTGAACCCAGCCATATGCAAATCAGTCTTGACCCTGTGCCGCATGGGAACAGTTCACCCCGAACTGCCAAGCCAGGTCCTCCCTGGACTGGAAACAAGCATACTAGGACTGGTTTTGGGGTTTCACCCCTCTTCAGCCAGGATAGCTTGATTCCAGTGGCATGGAGAGCACGGGACCCACGTCTGGGCATACCCGTTCCACGAAGGGGTGACAAATGCAAAACCAACAGTTGATGGACAGAATGTAGAACAATGTCATACATTCACCCCAGTACAGAGATCTGGGCCTAAATCCATCGTATTTTTGCTCACCATGCCATTCCAGTTTGAACCCAGCCATATGCAAATCAGTCTTGACCCTGTGCCTCATGGTAACAGTCCAGCCTGAACGGCCAACCCAGGTCTTCCCTGGACTGGAAACAAGCATCCTAGGACCGGTTTCGGGGTTCCACCCCTCTTCAGCCTGGATAGCTTCATTCCAGTGGCATGGAGAGCACGGGACCCACGTCTGGGCATACCCGTCCCACTCGGGGTGACAAATGCAAACCCAACAGTTGATAGACAGAATGCAGAACAATGTCATACATTCACCCCAGTATAGAGATCTGGGCCTAAATCCATCGTTTTTTTGCTCACCATGCCATTCCAGTTTGAACCCAGCCATATGCAAATCAGTCTTGACCCTGTGGCTCATGGGAACAGTCCAGCCCGAACTGCCAAGCCAGTTCCTCCCTGGACTGGAAACAGGCATCCTAGGACTGGTTTCGGGGTTTCACCCCTCTTCAGCCAGGATAGCTTGATTCCAGTGGCATGGAGAGCACGGGACCCACGTCTGGGCATACCCATCCCACTCGGGGTGACAAATGCAAAACCAACAGTTGATGGACAGAATGCAGAACAATGTCATACATTCACCCCAGTACAGAGATCTGGGCCTAAATCCATCGTTTTTTTGCTCACCATGCCATTCCAGTTTGAACCCAGCCATATGCAAATCAGTCTTGACCCTGTGCCTCATGGAAATAGTCCAGCCCGAACTGCCAAGCCAGGTCCTCCCTGGACTGGAAACAAGCATCCTAGGACCGGTTTCGGGGTTTCACCCCTCTTCAGCCAGGACAGCTAGATTCCAGTGGCATGGAGAGCACGGGACCCACGTCTGGGGATACCCGTCCCACTTGGGGTGACGAATACAAAACCAACAGTTGATGGACAGAATGCAGAACAATGTCATACATTCACCCCAGTACAGAGATCTGGGCCTAAATCCATTGTTTTTTTGCTCACCATGCCATTCCAGTTTGAACCCAGCCATATGCAAATCAGTCTTGACGCTGTGCCTCATGGGAACAGTCCAGCCCGAACTGCCAAGCCAGTTCCTCCCTGGAGTGGAAACAGGCATCCTAGGACTGGTTTCGGGGTTTCACCCCTCTTCAGCCAGGGTAGCTTGATTCCAGAGGCATGGAGAGCACAGGACCCACGTCTGGGCATACCCGTCCCACTTGAAGTGACAAATGCAAAACCAACATTCGATGGACAGAATGCAGAACAATGTCATACATTCACTCCAGTACAGAGATCTGGGCCTGAAACCATCGTTTTCTTGCTCACCATGCCATTCCAGTTTGAACCCAGCCATATGCAAATGAGTCTTGACCCTGTGCCTCATAGGAACAGTCCAGCCTGAACTGCCAAGCCAGGTCCTCCCTGGACTGGAAACAAGCATCCTAGGACCAGTTTCGGGGTTTCACCCCTCTTCAGCCAGGGTAGCTTGATTCCAGTGACATGGAGAGCACGGGACACGCGTCTGGGCAGATCCGTCCCACTCGGGGTGACACATGCAAAACCAACAGTTGATAGACAGAATGCAGAACAATGTCATACATTCACCCCAGTACAGAGATCTGGGCCTAAATCCATCGTTTTTTTGCTCACCATGCCATTCCAGTTTGAACCCAGCCATATGCAAATCAGTCTTGACCCTGTGGCTCATGGGAACAGTCCAGCCCGAACTGCCAAGCCAGTTCCTCCCTGGACTGGAAACAGGCATCCTAGGACTGGTTTTGGGGTTTCACCCCTCTTCAGCCAGGATAGCTTGATTCCAGTGGCATGGAGAGCACGGGACCCACGTCTGGGGATACCCGTCCCACTTGGGGTGACGAATACAAAACCAACAGTTGATGGACAGAATGCAGAACAATGTCATACATTCACCCCAGTACAGAGATCTGGGCCTAAATCCATCGTTTTTTTGCTCACCATGCCATTCCAGTTTGAACCCAGCCATATGCAAATCAGTCTTGACCCTGTGCCTCATGGGAACAGTCCAGCCCGAACTGCCAAGCCAGTTCCTCCCTGGAGTGGAAACAGGCATCCTAGGACTGGTTTCGGGGTTTCACCCCTCTTCAGCCAGGGTAGCTTGATTCCAGAGGCATGGAGAGCACAGGACCCACGTCTGGGCATACCCGTCCCACTTGGGGTGACAAATGCAAAACCAACATTCGATGGACAGAATGCAGAACAATGTCATACATTCACTCCAGTACAGAGATCTGGGCCTAAAACCATTGTTTTCTTGCTCACCATGCCATTCCAGTTTGAACCCAGCCATATGCAAATGAGTCTTGACCCTGTTCCTCATAGGAACAGTCCAGCCTGAACTGCCAAGCCAGGTCCTCCCTGGACTGGAAACAAGCATCCTAGGACCAGTTTCGGGGTTTCACCCCTCTTCAGCCAGGGTAGCTTGATTCCAGTGACATGGAGAGCACGGGACACGCGTCTGGGCAGATCCGTCCCACTCGGGGTGACACATGCAAAACCAACAGTTGATGGACAGAATGCAGAGCAATGTCATACATTCACCCCAGTACAGAGATCTGGGCCTAAATCCATCGTTTTTCTGCTCACCATGCCATTCCAGTTTGAACCCAGCCATATGCAAATCAGTCTTGACCCTGTGACTCATGGGAACAGTCCAGCCCGAACTGCCAAGAAAGGTCCTCCCTGGACTGAAAACAAGCATCCTACGACCGGTTTCGGGGATTCACCTTTCTTTGGCCAGGATAGCTTGATTCCAGTGGCATGGAGAGCACGGGACCCATGTCTGGGCATACCCTCCCACTCGGGGTGACAAATGCAAAGCCAACAGTTGATGGACAGAATGCAGAACAATGTCATACATTCACTCTAGTACAGAGATTTGGGCCTAAAACCATCGTTTTTTTGCTCACAATGCCATTCCAGTTTAAACCCAGCCATATGCAAATCAGTCTTGACAATGTGCCTCATGGGAACAGTTCACCCCGAACTGCCAAGCCAGGTCCTCCCTGGACTGGAAACAAGCATACTAGGACTGGTTTGGGGGTTTCACCCCTCTTCAGCCAGGATAGCTTGATTCCAGTGGCATGGAGAGCACGGGACCCACGTCTGGGCATACCCGTTCCACGAAGGAGTGACAAATGCAAAACCAACAGTTGATGGACAGAATGTAGAACAATGTCATACATTCACCCCAGTACAGAGATCTGGGCCTAAATCCATCATATTTTTGCTCACCATGCCATTCCAGTTTGAACCCAGCCATATGTAAATCAGTCTTGACCCTGTGCCTCATGGTAACAGTCCAGCCTGAACGGCCAACCCAGGTCTTCCCTGGACTGGAAACAAGCATCCTAGGACCGGTTTCGGGGTTCCACCCCTCTTCAGCCAGGATAGCTTCATTCCAGTGGCATGGAGAGCACGGGACCCACGTCTGGGCATACCCGTCCCACTCGGGGTGACAAATGCAAACCCAACAGTTGATAGACAGAATGCAGAACAATGTCATACATTCACCCCAGTACAGAGATCTGGGCCTAAATCCATCGTTTTCTTGCTCACCATGCCATTCCAGTTTGAACCCAGCCATATGCAAATGAGTCTTGACCCTGTGCCTCATAGGAACAGTCCAGCCTGAACTGCCAAGCCAGGTCCTCCCTGGACTGGAAACAAGCATCCTAGGACCAGTTTCGGGGTTTCACCCCTCTTCAGCCAGGGTAGCTTGATTCCAGTGACATGGAGAGCACAGGACCCGCGTCTGGGCATACCCGTCCCACTTGGGGTGACAAATGCAAAACCAACAGTTGATGGACAGAATGCAGAGCAATGTCATACATTCACCCCAGTAAAGATATCTAGGCCTAAATCCATTGTTTTTTTGCTCACCATGCCATACCAGTTTGAACCCAGCCATATGCAAATCAGTCTTGACCCTGTGCCTCATGGGAAAAGTTCACCCCGAACTGCCAAGCCAGGTCCTCCCTGGACTGGAAACAAGCATACTAGGACTGGTTGTGGGGTTTCACCCCTCTTCAGCCAGGATAGCTTGATTCCAGTGGCATGGAGAGCACGGGACCCACGTCTGGGCATACCCGTTCCACGAAGGGGTGACAAATGCAAAACCAACAGTTGATGGACAGAATGTAGAACAATGTCATACATTCACCCCAGTACAGAGATCTGGGCCTAAATCCATCGTATTTTTGCTCATCATGCCATTCCAGTTTGAACCCAGCCATATGCAAATCAGTCTTGACCCTGTGCCTCATGGTAACAGTCCAGCCTGAACGGCCAACCCAGGTATTCCCTGGACTGGAAACAAGCATCCTAGGACCGGTTTCGGAGTTCCACCCCTTTTCAGCAAGGATAGCTTCATTCCAGTGGCAGGGAGAGCACGGACCCACGTCTGGGCATACCCGTCCCACTCGGGGTGACAAATGCAAACCCAACAGTTGATAGACAGAATGCAGAACAATGTCATACATTCACCCCAGTACAGAGATCTGGGCCTAAATCCATCGTTTTTTTGCTCACCATGCCATTCCAGTTTGAACCCAGCCATATGCAAATCAGTCTTGACCCTGTGCCTCATGGGAATAGTCCAGCCCGAACTGCCAAGCCAGGTCCTCCCTGGACTGGAAACAAGCATCCTAGGACCGGTTTCAGGGTTTCATCCCTCTTCAGCCAGGACAGCTTGATTCCAGTGGCATGGAGGGCATGAGACCTACGTCTCAGCATACCCGTCCCACTAGTGGTGACAAATGCAAAACCAACAGTTGATGGACAGAATGCAGAACAATGTCATACATTCACCCCAGTACAGAGATCTGGGCCTAAATCCATTGTTTTTTTGCTCACCATGCCATTCCAGTTTGAACCCAGCCATATGCAAATTAGTCTTGACCCTGTGCCTCATGGGAACAGTCCAGCCCGAACTGCTAAGCCAGGTCCTCCCTGGACTGGAAACAAGCATCCTAGGACTGGTTTCGGGGTTTCACCCCTCTTCAGCCAGAATAGCTTGATTCCAGTGGCATGGAGAGCACGGTACCCACGTCTGGGCATACCCGTTCCACTCGGGGTGACAAATGCAAAACCAACAGTTGATGGACAGAATGTAGAACAATGTCATACATTCACCCCAGTACAGAGATCTGGGCCTAAATCCATCGTATTTTTGCTCACCATGCCATTCCAGTTTGAACCCAGCCATATGCAAATCAGTCTTGACCCTGTGCCTCATGGTAACAGTCCAGCCTGAACGGCCAACCCAGGTATTCCCTGGACTGGAAACAAGCATCCTAGGACCGGTTTCGGCGTTCCACCCCTTTTCAGCCAGGATAGCTTCATTCCAGTGGCATGGAGAGCACGGGACCCACGTCTGGGCATACCCGTCCCACTCGGGGTGACAAATGCAAACCCAACAGTTGATAGACAGAATGCAGAACAATGTCATACATTCACCCCAGTACAGAGATCTGGGCCTAAATCCATCGTTTTTTTGCTCACCATGCCATTCCAGTTTGAACCCAGCCATATGCAAATCAGTCTTGACCCTGTGCCTCATGGGAATAGTCCAGCCCGAACTGCCAAGCCAGGTCCTCCCTGGACTGGAAACAAGCATCCTAGGACCGGTTTCGGGGTTTCATCCCTCTTCAGCCAGGACAGCTTGATTCCAGTGGCATGGAGGGCATGAGACCTACGTCTCAGCATACCCGTCCCACTCGTGGTGACAAATGCAAAACCAACAGTTGATGGACAGAATGCAGAACAATGTCATACATTCACCCCAGTACAGAGATCTGGGCCTAAATTCATTGTTTTTTTGCTCACCATGCCATTCCAGTTTGAACCCAGCCACATTCAAATCAGTCTTGACCCTGTGACTCATGGGAACAGTCCAGCCTGAACGGCCAACCCAGGTCTTCCCTGGACTGCAAACAAGCATCCTAGGACCGGTTTCGGGGTTTCACCCCTCTTCAGCCACGATAGCTTGATTTCAGTGGGATGGAGAGCACGGGATCCACGTCTGGGCATACCCGTCCCACTCGGGGTGACAAATACAAAGCCAACAGTTGATGGACAGAATGCAGAACAATGTCATACATTCACCCCAATACAGAGATCTGGGCCTAAATCCATCGTTTTTTTGCTCACCATGCCATTCCAGTTTGAACCCAGCCATATGCAAATGAGTCTTGACCCTGTGCCTCATGGGAACAGTCCAGCCTGAACTGCCAAGCCAGGTCCTCCCTCAACTGGAAACAAGCATCCTAGGACCGGTTTCGGGGTTTCACCCCTCTTCAGCCAGGGTAGCTTGATTCCAGTGGCATGGAGAGCACGGGACCCGCTTCTGGGCATACCCGTCCCACTCGACGTGACAAATGCAAAACCAACAGTCGATGGACAGAATGCAGAACAATGTCATGCATTCACCCCAGTACAGAGATCTGGGCCTAAATCCATTGTTTTTTTGCTCACCATGCCATTCCAGTTTGAACCCAGCCATATATAAATTTGTTTTGACCCTGTGCCTCATGGGAACAGTCCAGCCTGAACTGCCAAGCCAGGTCCTCCCTGGACTGGAAACAAGCATCCTAGGACTGGTTTCGGGGTTTCACCCCTCTTCAGCCAGGGTAGCTTGATTCCAGTCGCATGGAGAGCACGGTGCCCGCTTCTGGGCATACCCGTCCCACTCGGGGTGACAAATGCAAAACCAACAGTCGATGGACAGAATGCAGAACAATGTCATACATTCACCCCAGTACAGAGATCTGGGCCTAAATCCATCATTTTTTTGCTCACCATGCCATTCCAGTTTGAACCCAGCCATTTGCAAATGAGTCTTGACCCTGTGCCTCATGGGAACAGTCCAGCCTGAACTGCCAAGCCAGGTCCTCCCTGGACTGGAAACAAGCATCCTAGGACCGGTTTCGGGGTTTCACCCCTCTTCAGCCAGGGTAGCTTGATTCCAGTGGCATGGAGAGCACGGGACCCGCTTCTGGGCATACCCGTCCCACTCGGGGTGACAAATGCAAAACCACCAGTCGATGGACAGAATGCAGAACAATGTCATGCATTCACCCCAGTACAGAGATCTGGGCCTAAATCCATCGTTTTTTTGCTCACCATGCCATTCCAGTTTGAACCCAGCCATATGCAAATTAGTCTTGACGCTGTGCCTCATGGGAACAGTCCAGCCCGAACTGCCAAGCCAGGTCCTCCCTGGACTGGAAACAAGCATCCTAGGACCGGTTTCGGGGTTTCACCCCTCTTCAGCCAGGATAGCTTGATTCCAGTGGCATGGAGAGCACGGTACCCACGTCTGGGCATACCTGTTCCACTCGGGTCGACAAATGCAAAACCAACAGTCGATGGACAGAATGCAGAACAATGTCATACATTCACCCCAGTACAGAGATCTGGGCCTAAATCCATCGTTTTTTTGCTCACCATGCCATTCCAGTTTAAACCCAGCCATATGCAAATCAGTCTTGACCCTGTGCCTCATGGGAACAGTTCACCCCGAACTGCCAAGCCAGGTCCTCCCTGGACTGGAAACAAGCATACTAGGACTGGTTTTGGGGTTTCACCCCTCTTCAGCCAGGATAGCTTGATTCCAGTGGCATGGAGAGCACGGGACCCACGTCTGGGCATACCCGTTCCACGAAGGGGTGACAAATGCAAAACCAACAGTTGGTGGACAGAATGTAGAACAATGTCATACATTCACCCCAGTACAGAGATCTGGGCCTAAATCCATCGTATTTTTGCTCACCATGCCATTCCAGTTTGAACCCAGCCATATGCAAATCAGTCTTGACCCTGTGACTCATGGGAACAGTCCAGCCTGAACGGCCAATCCAGGTCTTCCCTGGACTGCAAACAAGCATCCTAGGACCGGTTTCGGGGTTTCACCCCTCTTCAGCCAGTATAGCTTGATTCCAGTGGGATGGAGAGCACGGTACCCACGTCTGGGCATACCCGTCCCACTCGGGGTGACAAATACAAACCCAACAGTTGATAGACAGAATGCAGAACAATGTCATACATTCACCCCAGTACAGAGATCTGGGCCTAAATCCATCGTTTTCTTGCTCACCATGCCATTCCAGTTTGAACCCAGCCATATGCAAATGAGTCTTGACCCTGTGCCTCATAGGAACAGTCCAGCCTGAACTGCCAAGCCAGGTCCTCCCTGGACTGGAAACAAGCATCCTAGGACCGGTTTCGGGGTTTCACCCCTCTTCAGCCAGGGTAGCTTGATTCCAGTGACATGGAGAGCACGGGACCCGCGTCTGGGCATACCCGTCCCACTCGGGGTGACAAATGCAAAACCAACAGTTGATGGACAGAATGCAGAGCAATGTCATACATTCACCCCAGTACAGATATCTGGGACTAAATCCATCGTTTTTTTGCTCACCATGCCATTCCAGTTTGAACCCAGCCATATGCAAATCAGTCTTGACCCTGTGCCTCATGGGAACAGTCCAGCCCGAACTGTCAAGAAAGGTCCTCCCTGGACTGAAAACAAGCATCCTACCACGGTTTCGGGGATTCACCTCTCTTCGGCCAGGATAGCTTAATTCCAGTGTCATGGAGAGCACCGGACCCATGTCTGGGCATACCCTCCCACTCGGGGTGACAAATGCAAAGCCAACAGTTGATGGACAGAATGCAGAACAATGTCATACATTCACTCTAGTACAGAGATTTGGGCCTAAAACCATTGTTTTTTTGCTCACCATGCCATTCCAGTTTAAACCCAGCCATATGCAAATCAGTCTTGACCCTGTGCCTCATGGGAACAGTTCACCCCGAACTGCCAAGTCAGGTCCTCCCTGGACTGGAAACAAGCATACTAGGACTGGTTTTGGGGTTTCACCCCTCTTCAGCCAGGATAGCTTGATTCCAGTGGCATGGAGAGCACGGGACCCACGTCTGGGCATACCCGTTCCACGAAGGGGTGACAAATGCAAAACCAACAGTTGATGGACAGAATGTAGAACAATGTCATACATTCACCCCAGTACAGAGATCTGGGCCTAAATTCATTGTTTTTTTGCTCACCATGCCATTCCAGTTTGAACCCAGCCACATTCAAATCGGTCTTGACCCTGTGACTCATGGGAACAGTACAGCCTGAACGGCCAACCCAGGTCTTCCCTGGACTGCAAACAAGCATCCTAGGACTGGTTTCGGGGTTTCACCCCTCTTCAGCCAGGATAGCTTGATTCCAGTGGGATGGAGAGCACGGGATCCACGTCTGGGCATACCCGTCCCACTCGGGGTGACAAATACAAAGCCAACAGTTGATGGACAGAATGCAGAACAATGTCATACATTCACCCTAGTACAGAGATCTGGGCCTAAATCCATCGTTTTTTTGCTCACCATGCCATTCCAGTTTGAACCCAGCCATATGCAAATGAGTCTTGACCCTGTGCCTCATGGGAACAGTCCAGCCTGAACTGCCAAGTCAGGTCTTCCCTGGACTGGAAACAAGCATCCTAGGACCGGTTTCGGGGTTTCACCCCTCTTCAGCCAGGGTAGCTTGATTCCAGTGGCATGGAGAGCACGGGACCCGCTTCTGGGCATACCCGTCCCACTCGACGTGACAAATGCAAAACCAACAGTCGATGGACAGAATGCAGAACAATGTCATGCATTCACCCAAGTACAGAGATCTGGGCCTAAATCCATCATTTTTTTGCTCACCATGCCATTCCAGTTTGAACCCAGCCATTTGCAAATGAGTCTTGACCCTGTGCCTCATGGGAACAGTCCAGCCTGAACTGCCAAGCCAGGTCCTCCCTGGACTGGAAACAAGCATCCTAGGACTGGTTTCGGGGTTTCACCCCCTCTTCAGCCAGGGTAGCTTGATTCCAGTGGCATGGAGAGCACGGGACCCGCTTCTGGGCATACCCGTCCCACTCGGGGTGACAAATGCAAAACCAACAGTCGATGGACAGAATGCAGAACAATGTCATGCATTCACCCCAGTACAGAGATCTGGGCCTAAATCCATCGTTTTTTTGCTCACCATGCCATTCCAGTTTGAACCCAGCCATATGCAAATTAGTCTTGACCCTGTGCCTCATGGGAACAGTCCAGCCCGAACTGCCAAGCCAGGTCCTCCCTGGACTGGAAACAAGCATCCTAGGACCGGTTTCGGGGTTTCACCCCTCTTCAGCCAGGATAGCTTGATTCCAGTGGCATGGAGAGCACGGTACCCACGTCTGGGCATACCCGTTCCACTCGGGGTGACAAATGCAAAACCAACAGTCGATGGACAGAATGCAGAACAATGTCATACATTCACCCCAGTACAGAGATCTGGGCCTAAATCCATCATTTTTTTGCTCACCATGCCATTCCAGTTTAAACCCAGCCATATGCAAATCAGTCTTGACCCTGTGCCTCATGGGAACAGTTCACCCCGAACTGCCAAGCCAGGTCCTCCCTGGACTGGAAACAAGCATACTAGGACTGGTTTTGGGGTGTCACCCCTCTTCAGCCAGGATAGCTTGATTCCAGTGGCATGGAGAGCACGGGACCCACGTCTGGGCATACCCGTTCCACGAAGGGGTGACAAATGCAAAACCAACAGTTGGTGGACAGAATGTAGAACAATGTAGAACAATGTCATACATTCACCCCAGTACAGAGATCTGGGCCTAAATCCATCGTATTTTTGCTCACCATGCCATTCCAGTTTGAACCCAGCCATATGCAAATCAGTCTTGACCCTGTGACTCATGGGAGCAGTCCAGCCTGAACGGCCAATCCAGGTCTTCCCTGGACTGCAAACAAGCATCCTAGGACCGGTTTCGGGGTTTCACCCCTCTTCAGCCAGGATAGCTTGATTCCAGTGGGATGGAGAGCACGGGACCCACGTCTGGGCATACCCGCCCCACTCGGGGTGACAAATACAAACCCAACAGTTGATAGACAGAATGCAGAACAATGTCATACATTCACCCCAGTACAGAGATCTGGGCCTAAATCCATCGTTTTCTTGCTCACCATGCCATTCCAGTTTGAACCCAGCCATATGCAAATGAGTCTTGACCCTGTGCCTCATAGGAACAGTCCAGCCTCAACTGCCAAGCCAGGTCCTCCCTGGACTGGAAACAAGCATCCTAGGACCGGTTTCGGGGTTTCACCCCTCTTCAGCCAGGGTAGCTTGATTCCAGTGACATGGAGAGCACGGGACCCGCGTCTGGGCATACCCGTCCCACTCGGGGTGACAAATGAAAAACCAACAGTTGATGGACAGAATGCAGAGCAATGTCATACATTCACCCCGGTACAGATATCTGGGACTAAATCCATCGTTTTTTTGCTCACCATGCCATTCCAGTTTGAACCCAGCCATATGCAAATCAGTCTTGACCCTGTGCCTCATGGGAACAGTCCAGCCCGAACTGTCAAGAAAGGTCCTCCCTGGACTGAAAACAAGCATCCTACCACCGGTTTCGGGGATTCACCCCTCTTCGGCCAGGATAGCTTGATTCCAGTGTCATGGAGAGCACGGGACCCATGTCTGGGCATACCCTCCCACTCGGGGTGACAAATGCAAAGCCAACAGTTGATGGACAGAATGCAGAACAATGTCATACATTCACTCTAGTACAGAGATTTGGGCCTAAAACCATTGTTTTTTTGCTCACCATGCCATTCCAGTTTAAACCCAGCCATATGCAAATCAGTCTTGACCCTGTGCCTCATGGGAACAGTTCACCCCGAACTGCCAAGTCAGGTCCTCCCTGGACTGGAAACAAGCATACTAGGACTGGTTTTGGGGTTTCACTCCTCTTCAGCCAGGATAGCTTGATAGCCAGTGGCATGGAGAGCATGGGACCCACGTCTGGGCATACCCGTTCCACGAAGGGGTGACAAATGCAAAACCAACAGTTGATGGACAGAATGTAGAACAATGTCATACATTCACCCCAGTACAGAGATCTGGGCCTAAATCCATCGTATTTTTGCTCACAATGCCATTCCAGTTTGAACCCAGCCATATGCAAATCAGTCTTGACCCTGTGCCTCATGGTAACAGTCCAGCCTGAACGGCCAACCCAGGTATTCCCTGGACTGGAAACAAGCATCCTAGGACCGGTTTCGGGGTTCCACCCCTCTTCAGCCAGGATAGCTTCATTCCAGTGGCATGGAGAGCACGGGACCCACGTCTGGGCATACCCGTCCCACTCGGGGTGACAAATGCAAACCCAACAGTTGATGGACAGAATGCAGAACAATGTCATACATTCACCCCAGTACAGAGATCTGGGCCTAAATCCATCGTTTTTTGCTCACCCTGCCATTCCAGTTTGAACCCAGCCATATGCAAATGAGTCTTGACCCTGTGCCTCATGGGAACAGTCCAACCTGAACTGCCAAGCCAGGTCCTCCCTGGACTGGAAACAAGCATCCTAGGACCGGTTTCGGGGTTTCACCCCTCTTCAGCCAGGGTAGCTTGATTCCAGTGGCATGGAGAGCACGGGACCCGCTTCTGGGCATACCCGTCCCACTCGGGGTGACAAATGCAAAACCAACAGTCGATGGACAGAATGCAGAACAATGTCATGCCTTCACCCCAGTACAGAGATCTGGGCCTAAATCCATCGTTTTTTGCTCACCCTGCCATTCCAGTTTGAACCCAGCCATATGCAAATGAGTCTTGACCCTGTGCCTCATGGGAACAGTTCACCCCGAACTGCCAAGCCAGGTCCTCCCTGGACTGGAAACAAGCATACTAGGACTGGTTTGGGGGTTTCACCCCTCTTCAGCCAGGATAGCTTGATTCCAGTGGCATGGAGAGCACGGGACCCACGTCTGGGCATACCCGTTCCACGAAGGAGTGACAAATGCAAAACCAACAGTTGATGGACAGAATGTAGAACACTGTCATACATTCACCCCAGTACAGAGATCTGGGCCTAAATCCATCGTATTTTTGCTCACCATGCCATTCCAGTTTGAACCCAGCCATATGCAAATAAGTCTTGACCCTGTGCCTCATGGTAACAGTCCAGCCTGAACGGCCAACCCAGGTCTTCCCTGGACTGGAAACAAGCATCCTAGGACCGGTTTCGGGGTTCCACCCCTCTTCAGCCAGGATAGCTTCATTCCAGTGGCATGGAGAGCACGGGACCCACGTCTGGGCATACCCGTCCCACTCGGGGTGACAAATGCAAACCCAACAGTTGATAGACAGAATGCAGAACAATGTCATACATTCACCCCAGTACAGAGATCTGGGCCTAAATCCATCGTTTTCTTGCTCACCATGCCATTCCAGTTTGAACCCAGCCATATGCAAATGAGTCTTGACCCTGTGCCTCATAGGAACAGTCCAGCCTGAACTGCCAAGCCAGGTCCTCCCTGGACTGGAAACAAGCATCCTAGGACCAGTTTCGGGGTTTCACCCCTCTTCAGCCAGGGTAGCTTGATTCCAGTGACATGGAGAGCACGGATCCCGCGTCTGGGCATACCCGTCCCACTCGGGGTGACAAATGCAAAACCAACAGTTGATGGACAGAATGCAGAGCAATGTCATACATTCACCCCAGTAAAGATATCTGGGCATAAATCCATTGTTTTTTTGCTCACCATGCCATTCCAGTTTGAACCCAGCCATATGCAAATCAGTCTTAACCCTGTGCCTCATGGGAAAAGTTCACCCCGAACTGCCAAGCCAGGTCCTCCCTGGACTGGAAACAAGCATACTAGGACTGGTTTTGGGGTTTCACCCCTCTTCAGCCAGGATAGCTTGATTCCAGTGGCATGGAGAGCACGGGACCCACGTCTGGGCATACACATTCCACGAAGGGGTGACAAATGCAAAACCAACAGTTGATGGACAGAATGTAGAACAATGTCATACATTCACCCCAGTACAGAGATCTGGGCCTAAATCCATCGTATTTTTGCTCACCATGCCATTCCAGTTTGAACCCAGCCATATGCAAATCAGTCTTGACCCTGTGCCTCATGGTAACAGTCCAGCCTGAACGGCCAACCCAGGTCTTCCCTGGACTGGAAACAAGCATCCTAGGACCGGTTTCGGCGTTCCACCCCTTTTCAGCCAGGATAGCTTCATTCCAGTGGCATGGAGAGCACGGGACCCACGTCTGGGCATACCCGTCCCACTCGGGGTGACAAATGCAAACCCAACAGTTGATAGACAGAATGCAGAACAATGTCATACATTCACCCCAGTACAGAGATCTGGGCCTAAATCCATCGTTTTTTTGCTCACCATGCCATTCCAGTTTGAACCCAGCCATATGCAAATCAGTCTTGACCCTGTGCCTCATGGGAATAGTCCAGCCCGAACTGCCAAGCCAGGTCCTCCCTGGACTGGAAACAAGCATCCTAGGACCGGTTTCGGGGTTTCACCCCTCTTCAGCCAGGACAGCTTGATTCCAGTGGCATGGAGAGCACGGGACCCACGTCTGGGCATACCCGTCCCACTCGGGGTGACAAATGCAAACCCAACAGTTGATAGACAGAATGCAGAACAATGTCATACATTCACCCCAGTACAGAGATCTGGGCCTAAATCCATCATTTTTTGCTCACCATGCCATTCCAGTTTGAACCCAGCCATATGCAAATCATTCTTCACCCTGTGCCTCATGGGAACAGTCCAGCCCGAACTGCCAAGCCAGTTCCTCCCTGGACTGGAAACAGGCATCCTAGGACTGGTTTCGGGGTTTCACCCCTCTTCAGCCAGGACAGCTTGATTCCAGTGGCATGGAGAGCACGGGACCCACGTCTGGGGGCACCCGTCCCACTCGGGGTGACAAATACAAAACCAACAGTTGATGGACAGAATGCAGAACAATGTCATACATTCACCCCAGTACAGAGATCTGGGCCTAAATCCATCGTTTTTTTGCTCACCATGCCATTCCAGTTTGAACCCAGCCATATGCAAATCAGTCTTGACCCTGTGCCTCATGGGAACAGTCCAACCCGAACTGCCTAGCCAGGTCCTCCCTGGACTGGAAACAAGCATCCTATGACCGTTTCGGGGTTTCACCCCTCTTCAGCCAGGATAGCTTGATTCCAGTGGCATGGAGGGCATGAGACCTACGTCTCAGCATACCCGTCCCACTCGGGGTGACAAATGCAAAACCAACAGTTGATGGACAGAATGCAGAACATTGTCATACATTCTCCCCAGTACAGAGACCTGGGCCTAAATCCATCGATTTTTTTGCTCACCATGCCATTCAAGTTTGAACCCAGCCAAATGCAAATCATTTTTGACCCTGTGCCTCATGGGAACAGTCCAGCCCAAACTGGCAAGCCCGGTCCTCCCTGGACTGGATAAAAGCATCCAAGGACTGGTTTAGGGGTTTCACCCCTCTTCAGCCAGGATAGCTTGATTCCAGTGGCATGGAGAGCACGGGACCCACGTCTGGGCAAACCCGTTCCACTTGTGGTGACAAATGCAAAACCAACAGTTGATGGACAGAATGCAGAACAATGTCATGCATTCACCCCAGTACAGAGATCTGGGCCTAAATCCATCGTTTTTTTGCTCACCATGCCATTCCAGTTTGAACCCAGCCATATGCAAATTAGTCTTGACCCTGTGCCTCATGGGAACAGTCCAGCCCAAACTGCTAAGCCAGGTCCTCCCTGGACTGGAAACAAGCATCCTAGGACTGGTTTCGGGGTTTCACCCCTCTTCAGCCAGGATAGCTTGATTCCAGTGGCATGGAGAGCACGGTACCCACGTCTGGGCATACCCGTTCCACTCGGGGTGACAAATGCAAAACCAACAGTTGATGGACAGAATGTAGAACAATGTCATACATTCACCCCAGTACAGAGATCTGGGACTAAATTCATTGTTTTTTTGCTCACCATGCCATTCCAGTTTGAACCCAGCCACATTCAAATCAGTCTTGACCCTGTGACTCATGGGAACAGTCCAGCCTGAACGGCCAACCCAGGTCTTCCCTGGACTGCAAACAAGCATCCTAGGACCGGTTTCGGGGTTTCACCCCTCTTCAGCCAGGGTAGCTTGATTCCAGTGGCATGGAGAGCACGGGACCCGCTTCTGGGCATACCCGTCCCACTAGGGGTGACAAATGCAAAACCAACAGTCGATGGACAGAATGCAGAACAATGTCATGCATTCACCCCAGTACAGAGATCTGGGCCTAAATCCATTGTTTTTTTGCTCACCATGCCATTCCAGTTTGAACCCAGCCATATGCAAATTAGTCTTGACCCTGTGCCTCATGGGAACAGTCCAGCCCGAACTGCCAAGCCAGGTCCTCCCTGGACTGGAAACAAGCATCCTAGGACCGGTTTCGGGGTTTCACCCCTCTTCAGCCAGGATAGCTTGATTCCAGTGGCATGGAGAGCACGGTACCCACGTCTGGGCATACCCGTTCCACTCGGGGTGACAAATGCAAAACCAACAGTCGATGGACAGAATGCAGAACAATGTCATACATTCACCCCAGTACAGAGATCTGGGCCAAAATCCATCGTTTTTTTGCTCACCATGCCATTCCAGTTTAAACCCAGCCATATGCAAATCAGTCTTGACCCTGTGCCTCATGGGAAAAGTTCACCCCGAACTGCCAAGCCAGGTCCTCCCTGGACTGGAAACAAGCATACTAGGACTGGTTTTGGGGTTTCACCCCTCTTCAGCCAGGATAGCTTGATTCCAGTGGCATGGAGAGCACGGGACCCACGTCTGGGCATACCCGTTCCACGAAGGGGTGACAAATGCAAAACCAACAGTTGGTGGACAGAATGTAGAACAATGTCATACATTCACCCCAGTACAGAGATCTGGGCCTAAATCCATCGTATTTTTGCTCACCATGCCATTCCAGTTTGAACCCAGCCATATGCAAATCAGTCTTGACCCTGTGACTCATGGGAACAGTCCAGCCTGAAAGGCCAATCCAGGTCTTCCCTGGACTGCAAACAAGCATCCTAGGACCGGTTTCGGGGTTTCACCCCTCTTCAGCCAGGATAGCTTGATTCCAGTGGGATGGAGAGCACGGGACCCACGTCTGGGCATACCCGTCCCACTCGGGGTGACAAATACAAACCCAACAGTTGATAGACAGAATGCAGAAAAATGTCATACATTCACCCCAGTACAGAGATCTGGGCCTAAATCCATCGTTTTCTTGCTCACCATGCCATTCCAGTTTGAACCCAGCCATATGCAAATGAGTCTTGACCCTGTGCCTTATAGGAACAGTCCAGCCTGAACTGCCAAGCCAGGTCCTCCCTGGACTGGAAACAAGCATCCTAGGACCGGTTTCGGGGTTTCACCCCTCTTCAGCCAGGGTAGCTTGATTCCAGTGACATGGAGAGCACGGGACCCGCGTCTGGGCATACCCGTCTCACTCGGGGTGACAAATGCAAAACCAACAGTTGATGGACAGAATGCAGAGCAATGTCATACATTCACCCCAGTACAGATATCTGGGACTAAATCCATTGTTTTTTTGCTCACCATGCCATTCCAGTTTGAACCCATCCATTTGCAAATCAGTCTCGACCCTGTGCCTCATGGGAACAGTCCAGCCCGAACTGTCAAGAAAGGTCCTCCCTGGACTGAAAACAAGCATCCTACCACCGGTTTCGGGGATTCACCTCTCTTCGGCCAGGATAGATTGATTCCAGTGTCATGGAGAGCAAGGGACCCATGTCTGGGCATACCCTCCCACTCGGGGTGACAAATGCAAAGGCAACAGTTGATGGACAGAATGCACAACAATGTCATACATTCACTCTAGTACAGAGATTTGGGCCTAAAACCATTGTTTTTTTGCTCACCATGCCATTCCAGTTTAAACCCAGCCATATGCAAATCAGTCTTGACCCTGTGCCTCATGGGAACAGTTCACCCCGAACTGCCAAGTCAGGTCCTCCCTGGACTGGAAACAAGCATACTAGGACTGGTTTTGGGGTTTCACCCCTCTTCAGCCAGGATAGCTTGATTCCAGTGGCATGGAGAGCACGGGACCCACGTCTGGGCATACCCGTTCCACGAAGGGGTGACAAATGCAAAACCAACAGTTGATGGACAGAATGTAGACCAATGTCATACATTCACCCCAGTACAGAGATCTGGGCCTAAATTCATTGTTTTTTTGCTCACCATGCCATTCCAGTTTGAAACCCAGCCACATTCAAATCGGTCTTGACCCTGTGACTCATGGGAACAGTCCAGCCTGAACGGCCAACCCAGGTCTTCCCTGGACTGCAAACAAGCATCCTAGGACCGGTTTCGGGGTTTCACCACTCTTCAGCCAGGCTAGCTTGATTCCAGTGGGATGGAGAGCACGGGATCCACGTCTGGGCATACCCGTCCCACTCAGGGTGACAAATACAAAGCCAACAGTTGATGGACAGAATGCAGAACAATGTCATACATTCACCCCAGTACAGAGATCTGGGCCTAAATCCATCGTTTTTTTGCTCACCATGCCATTCCAGTTTGAACCCAGCCATATGCAAATGAGTCTTGACCCTGTGCCTCATGGGAACAGTCCAGCCTGAACTGCCAAGTCAGGTCCTCCCTGGACTGGAAACAAGCATCCTAGGACCGGTTTCGGGGTTTCACCCCTCTTCAGCCAGGGTAGCTTGATTCCAGTGGCATGGAGAGCACGGGACCCGCTTCTGGGCATACCCGTCCCACTCGACGTGACAAATGCAAAACCAACAGTCGATGGACAGAATGCAGAACAATGTCATGCATTCACCCCAGTACAGAGATCTGGGCCTAAATCCATCGTTTTTTTGCTCACCATGCCATTCCAGTTTGAACCCAGCCATATGCAAATTAGTTTTGACCCTGTGCCTCATGGGAACAGTCCAGCCTGAACTGCCAAGCCAGGTCCTCCCTGGACTGGAAAAAAGCATCCTAGGACCGGTTTCGGGGTTTCACCCCTCTTCAGCCAGGGTAGCTTGATTCCAGTGGCATGGAGAGCACGGTACCCGCTTCTGGGCATACCCGTCCCACTCGGGGTGACAAATGCAAAACCAACAGTCGATGGACAGAATGCAGAACAATGTCATACATTCACCCCAGTACAGAGATCTGGGCCTAAATCCATCATTTTTTTGCTCACCATGCCATTCCAGTTTGAACCCAGCCATTTGCAAATGAGTCTTGACCTTGTGCCTCATGGGAACAGTCCAGCCTGAACTGCCAAGCCAGGTCCTCCCTGGACTGGAAACAAGCATCCTAGGACCGGTTTCGGGGTTTCACCCCTCTTCAGCCAGGGTAGCTTGATTCCAGTGGCATGGAGAGCACGGGACCCGCTTCTGGGCATACCCGTCCCACTCGGGGTGACAAATGCAAAACCAACAGTCGATGGACAGAATGCAGAACAATGTCATGCATTCACCCCAGTACAGAGATCTGGGCCTAAATCCATCGTTTTTTTGCTCACCATGCCATTCCAGTTTGAACCCAGCCATATGCAAATTAGTCTTGACCCTGTGCCTCATGGGAACAGTCCAGCCCGAACTGCCAAGCCAGGTCCTCCCTGGACTGAAAACAAGCATCCTAGGACCGGTTTCGGGGTTTCACCCCTCTTCAGCCAGGATAGCTTGATTCCAGTGGCATGGAGAGCACGGTACCCACGTCTGGGCATACCCGTTCCACTCGGGGTGACAAATGCAAAACCAACAGTCGATGGACAAAATGCAGAACAATGTCATACATTCACCCCAGTACAGAGATCTGGGCCTAAATCCATCGTTTTTTTGCTCACCATGCCATTCCAGTTTAAACCCAGCCATATGCAAATCAGTCTTGACCCTGTGCCTCATGGGAACAGTTCACCCCGAACTGCCAAGCCAGGTCCTCCCTGGACTGGAAACAAGCATACTAGGACTGGTTTTGGGGTTTCACCCCTCTTAAGCCAGGATAGCTTGATTCCAGTGGCATGGAGAGCACGGGACCCACGTCTGGGCATACCCGTTCCACGAAGGGGTGACAAATGCAAAACCAACAGTCGGTGGACAGAATGTAGAACAATGTCATACATTCACCCCAGTACAGAGATCTGGGCCTAAATCCATCGTATTTTTGCTCACCATGCCATTCCAGTTTGAACCCAGCCATATGCAAATCAGTCTTGACCCTGTGACTCATGGGAACAGTCCAGCCTGAACGGCCAATCCAGGTCTTCCCTGGACTGCAAACAAGCATCCTAGGACCGGTTTCGGGGTTTCACCCCTCTTCAGCCAGGATAGCTTGATTCCAGTGGGATGGAGAGCACGGGACCCACGTCTGGGCATCCCCGTCCCACTCGGGGTGACAAATACAAACCCAACAGTTGATAGACAGAATGCAGAACAATGTCATACATTCACCCCAGTACAGAGATCTGGGCCTAAATCCATCGTTTTCTTGCTCACCATGCCATTCCAGTTTGAACCCAGCCATATGCAAATTAGTCTTGACCCTGTGCCTCATAGGAACAGTCCAGCCTGAACTGCCAAGCCAGGTCCTCCCTGGACTGGAAACAAGCATCCTAGGACCGGTTTCGGGGTTTCACCCCTCTTCAGCCAGGGTAGCTTGATTCCAGTGACATGGAGAGCACGGGACCCGCGTCTGGGCATACCCGTCCCACTCGGGTTGACAAATGCAAAACCAACAGTTGATGGACAGTATGCAGAGCAATGTCATACATTCACCCCAGTACAGATATCTGGGACTAAATCCATTGTTTTTTTGCTCACCATGCCATTCCAGTTTGAACCCAGCCATATGCAAATCAGTCTTGACCCTGTGCCTCATGGGAACAGTCCAGCCCGAACTGTCAAGAAAGGTCCTCCCTGGACTGAAAACAAGCATCCTACCACCGGTTTCAGGGATTCACCTCTCTTCGGCCAGGATAGCTTGATTCCAGTGTCATGGAGAGCACGGGACCCATGTCTGGGCATACCCTCCCACTCGGGGTGACAAATGCAAAGCCAACAGTTGATGGACAGAATGCAGAACAATGTCATACATTCACTCTAGTACAGAGATTTGGGCCTAAAACCATTGTATTTTTGCTCACCATGCAATTCCAGTTTAAACCCAGCCATATGCAAATCAGTCTTGACCCTGTGCCTCATGGGAACAATTCACCCCGAACTGCCAAGTCAGGTCCTCCCTGGACTGGAAACAAGCATACTAGGACTGGTTTTGGGGTTTCACCCCTCTTCAGCCAGGATAGCTTGATTCCAGTGGCATGGAGAGCACGGGACCCACGTCTGGGCATACCCATTCCACGAAGGGGTGACAAATGCAAAACCAACAGTTGATGGACAGAATGTAGAACAATGTCATACATTCACCCCAGTACAGAGATCTGGGCCTAAATCCATCGTATTTTTGCTCAAAATGCCATTCCAGTTTGAACCCAGCCATGTGCAAATCAGTCTTGACCCTGTGCCTCATGGTAACAGTCCAGCCTGAACGGCCAACCCAGGTATTCCCTGGACTGGAAACAAGCATCCTAGGACCGGTTTCGGGGTTCCACCCCTCTTCAGCCAGGATAGCTTCATTCCAGTGGCATGGAGAGCACGGGACCAACGTCTGGGCATACCCGTCCCACTCGGGGTGACAAATGCAAACCCAACAGTTGATGGACAGAATGCAGAACAATGTCATACATTCACCCCAGTACAGAGATCTGGGCCTAAATCCATCGTTTTTTGCTCACCCTGCCATTCCAGTTTGAACCCAGCCATATGCAAATGAGTCTTGACCCTGTGCCTCATGGGAACAGTCCAACCTGAACTGCCAAGCCAGGTCCTCCCTGGACTGGAAACAAGCATCCTAGGACCGGTTTCGGGGTTTCACCCATCTTCAGCCAGGGTAGCTTGATTCCAGTGGCATGGAGAGCACGGGACCCGCTTCTGGGCATACCCGTCCCACTCGGGGTGACAAATGCAAAACCAACAGTCGATGGACAGAATGCAGAACAATGTCATGCATTCACCCCAGTACAGAGATCTGGGCCTAAATCCATCGTTTTTTGCTCACCCTGCCATTCCAGTTTGAACCCTGCCACATGCAAATGAGTCTTGACCCTGTGCCTCATGGGAACAGTTCACCCCGAACTGCCAAGCCAGGTCCTCCCTGGACTGGAAACAAGCATACTAGGACTGGTTTGGGGGTTTCACCAATCTTCAGCCAGGATAGCTTGATTCCAGTGGCATGGAGAGCACGGGACCCACGTCTGGGCAAACCCATCCCACTCGGGGTGACAAATGCAAAACCAACAGTTGATGGACAGAATGTAGAACAATGTCATACATTCACCCCAGTACAGAGATCTGGGCCTAAATCCATCGTATTTTTGCTCACCATGCCATTCCAGTTTGAACCCAGCCATATGCAAATCAGTCTTGACCCTGTGCCTCATGGTTACAGTCCAGCCTGAACGGCCAACCCAGGTCTTCTCTGGATTTGAAACAAGCATCCTAGGACCGGTTTCGGGGTTCCACCCCTCTTCAGCCAGGATAGCTTCATTCCAGTGGCATGGAGAGCACGGGACCCACGTCTGGGCAAACCCATCCCACTCGGGGTGACAAATGCAAACCCAACAGTTGATAGACAGAATGCAGAACAATGTCATACATTCACCCCAGTACAGAGATCTGGGCCTAAATCCATCATTTTCTTGCTCACCGTGCCATTCCAGTTTGAACCCAGCCCTATGCAAATGAGTCTTGACCCTGTGCCTCATAGGAACAGTCCAGCCTGAACTGCCAAGCCAGGTCCTCCCTGGACTGGAAACAAGCATCCTAGGACCAGTTTCGGGGTTTCAACCCTCTTCAGCCAGGGTAGCTTGATTCCAGTGACATGGAGAGCACGGGACCCGCGTCTGGGCATACCCGTCCCACTCGGGGTGACAAATGCAAAACCAACAGTTGATGGACAGAATGCAGAGCAATGTCATACATTCACCCCAGTAAAGATATCTGGGCCTAAATCCATTGTTTTTTTGCTCACCATGCCATTCCAGTTTGAACCCAGCCATATGCAAATCAGTCTTGACCCTGTGCCTCATGGGAAAAGTTCACCCCGAACTGCCAAGCCAGGTCCTCCCTGGACTGGAAACAAGCATACTAGGACTGGTTTTGGGGTTTCACCCCTCTTCAGCCAGGATAGCTTGATTCCAGTGGCATGGAGAGCACGGGACCCACGTCTGGGCATACCCGTTCCACGAAGGGGTGACAAATGCAAAACCAACAGTTGATGGACAGAATGTAGAACAATGTCATACATTCACCCCAGTACAGAGATCTGGGCCTAAATCCATCGTATTTTTGCTCACCATGCCATTCCAGTTTGAACCCAGCCATATGCAAATCAGTCTTGACCCTGTGCCTCATGGTAACAGTCCAGCCTGAACGGCCAACCCAGGTCTTCCCTGGACTGGAAACAAGCATCCTAGGACCGGTTTCGGTGTTCCACCCCTCTTCAGCCAGGATAGCTTCATTCCAGTGGCATGGAGAGCACGGGACCCACGTCTGGGCATACCCGTCCCACTCGGGCTGACAAATGCAAACCCAACAGTTGATAGACAGAATGCAGAACAATGTCATACATTCACCCCAGTACAGAGATCTGGGCCTAAATCCATCGTTTTCTTGCTCACCGTGCCATTCCAGTTTGAACCCAGCCCTATGCAAATGAGTCTTGACCCTGTGCCTCATAGGAACAGCCCAGCCTGAACTGCCAAGCCAGGTCCTCCCTGGACTGGAAACAAGCATCCTAGGACCAGTTTCGGGGTTTCACCCCTCTTCAGCCAGGGTAGCTTGATTCCAGTGACATGGAGAGCACGGGACCCGCGTCTGGGCATACCCGTCCCACTCGGGGTGACAAATGCAAAACCAACAGTTGATGGACAGAATGCAGAGCAATGTCATACATTCACCCCAGTAAAGATATCTGGGCCTAAATCCATTGTTTTTTTGCTCACCATGCCATTCCAGTTTGAACCCAGCCATATGCAAATCAGTCTTGACCCTGTGCCTCATGGGAAAAGTTCACCCCGAACTGCCAAGCCAGGTCCTCCCTGGACTGGAAACAAGCATACTAGGACTGGTTTTGGGGTTTCACCCCTCTTCAGCCAGGATAGCTTGATTCCAGTGGCATGAAGAGCACGGGACCCACGTCTGGGCATACCCGTTCCACGAAGGGGTGACAAATGCAAACCCAACAGTTGATAGACAGAATGCAGAACAATGTCATACATTCACCCCAGTACAGAGATCTGGGCCTAAATCCATCGTTTTTTTGCTCACCATGCCATTCCAGTTTGAACCCAGCCATATGCAAATCATTCTTTACCCTGTGCCTCATGGGAACAGTCCAGCCCGAACTGCCAAGCCAGTTCCTCCCTGGACTGGAAACAGGCATCCTAGGACTGGTTTCGGGGTTTCACCCCTCTTCAGCCAGGACAGCTTGATTCCAGTGGCATGGAGAGCACGGGACCCACGTCTGGGGGCACCCGTCCCACTCGGGGTGACAAATACAAAACCAACAGTTGATGGACAGAATGCAGAACAATGTCATACATTCACCCCAGTACAGAGATCTGGGCCTAAATCCATCGTTTTTTTGCTCACCATGCCATTCCAGTTTGAACCCAGCCATATGCAAATCAGTCTTGACCCTGTGCCTCATGGGAACAGTCCAACCCGAACTGCCTAGCCAGGTCCTCCCTGGACTGGAAACAAGCATCCTATGACCGTTTCGGGGTTTCACCCCTCTTCAGCCAGGATAGCTTGATTCCAGTGGCATGGAGGGCATGAGACCTACGTCTCAGCATACCCGTTCCACTCGGGGTGACAAATGCAAAACCAACAGTTGATGGACAGAATGCAGAACATTGTCATACATTCTCCCCAGTACAGAGACCTGGGCCTAAATCCATCGATTTATTTGCTCACCATGCCATTCAAGTTTGAACCCAGCCAAATGCAAATCATTTTTGACCCTGTGCCTCATGGGAACAGTCCAGCCCAAACTGGCAAGCTCGGTCCTCCCTGGACTGGATACAAGCATCCAAGGACTGGTTCAGGGGTTTCACCCCTCTTCAGCCAGGATAGCTTGATTCCAGTGGCATGGAGAGCACAGGACCCACGTCTGGGCATACCCGTTTCACTTGTGGTGACAAATGCAAAACCAACAGTTGATGGACAGAATGCAGAACAATATCATGCATTCACCCCAGTACAGAGATCTGGGCCTAAATCCATCGTTTTTTTGCTCACCATGCCATTCCAGTTTGAACCCAGCCATATGCAAATTAGTCTTGACCCTGTGCCTCATGGGAACAGTCCAGCCCGAACTGCTAAGCCAGGTCCTCCCTGGACTGGAAACAAGCATCCTAGGACTGGTTTCGGGGTTTCACCCCTCTTCAGCCAGGATAGCTTGATTCCAGTGTCATGGAGAGCACGGTACCCACGTCTGGGCATACCCGTTCCACTCGGGGTGACAAATGCAAAACCAACAGTTGATGGACAGAATGTAGAACAATGTCATACATTCACCCCAGTACAGAGATCTGGGCCTAAATTCATTGTTTTTTTGCTCACCATGCCATTCCAGTTTGAACCCAGCCACATTCAAATCGGTCTTGACCCTGTGACTCATGGGAACAGTCCAGCCTGAACGGCCAATCCAGGTCTTCCCTGGACTGCAAACAAGCATCCTAGGACCGGTTTCGGGGTTTCACCCCTCTTCAGCCAGGATAGCTTGATTCCAGTGGGATGGAGAGCACGGGATCCACGTCTGGGCATACCCGTCCAACTCGGGGTGACAAATACAAAGCCAACAGTTGATGGACAGAATGCAGAACAATGTCATACATTCACCCCAGTACAGAGATCTGGGCCTAAATCCATCGTTTTTTTGCTCACCATGCCATTCCAGTTTGAACCCAGCCATATGCAAATGAGTCTTGACCCTGTGCCTCATGGGAACAGTCCAGCCTGAACTGCCAAGTCAGGTCCTCCCTGGACTGGAAACAAGCATCCTAGGACCGGTTTCGGGGTTTCACCCCTCTTCAGCCAGGGTAGCTTGATTCCAGTGGCATGGAGAGCACGGGACCCGCTTCTGGGCATACCCGTCCCACTCGACGTGACAAATGCAAAACCAACAGTCGATGGACAGAATGCAGAACAATGTCATGCATTCACCCCAGTACAGAGATCTGGGCCTAAATCCATCGTTTTCTTGCTCACCATGCCATTCCAGTTTGAACCCAGCCATATGCAAATTAGTTTTGACCCTGTGCCTCATGGGAACAATCCAGTCTGAACTGCCAAGCCAGGTCCTCCCTGGACTGGAAACAAGCATCCTAGGACCGGTTTCGGGGTTTCACCCCTCTTCAGCCAGGGTAGCTTGATTCCAGTGGCATGGAGAGCACGGGACCAGCTTCTGGGCATACCCGTCCCACTCGGGGTGACAAATGCAAAACCAACAGTCGATGGACAGAATGCAGAACAATGTCATGCATTCACCCCAGTACAGAGATCTGGGCCTAAATCCATCGTTTTTTTGCTCACCTTGCCATTCCAGTTTAAACCCAGCCATATGCAAATCAGTCTTGACCCTGTGCCTCATGGGAACAGTTCACCCCGAACTGCCAAGCCAGGTCCTCCCTGGACTGGAAACAAGCATACTAGGACTGGTTTTGGGGTTTCACCCCTCTTCAGCCAGGATAGCTTGATTCCAGTGGTATGGAGAGCACGGGACCCACGTCTGGGCATACCCGTTCCACGAAGGGGTGACAAATGCAAAACCAACAGTTGGTGGACAGAATGTAGAACAATGTCATACATTCAACCCAGTACAGAGATCTGGGCCTAAATCCATCGTATTTTTGCTCACCATGCCATTCCAGTTTGAACCCAGCCATATGCAAATCAGTCTTGACCCTGTGCCTCATGGTAACAGTCCAGCATGAACGGCCAACCCAGGTATTCCCTGGACTGGAAACAAGCATCCTAGGACCGGTTTCGAAGTTCCACCCCTCTTCAGCCAGGATAGCTTCATTCCAGTGGCATGGAGAGCACGGGATCCACGTCTGGGCATACCCGTCCCACTCGGGGTGACAAATGCAAACCCAACAGTTGATAGACAGAATGCAGAACAATGTTATACATTCACCCCAGTACAGAGATCTGGGCCTAAATCCATCGTTTGTTTGCTCACCATGCCATTCCAGTTTGAACCCAGCCATATGCAAATGAGTCTTGACCCTGTGCCTCATAGGAACAGTCCAGCCTCAACTGCCAAGCCAGGTCCTCCCTGGACTGGAAACAAGCATCCTAGGACCGGTTTCGGGGTTTCACCCCTCTTCAGCCAGGACAGCTTGATTCCAGAGGCATGGAGAGCACGGGACCCACGTCTGGGCATACCCATCCCACTCGGGGTGACAAATGCAAAACCAACAGTTGATGGACAGAATGCAGAACAATGTCATACATTCACCCCAGTACAGAGATCTGGGCCTAAATCCATCATTTTTTTGCTCACCATGCCATTCCAGTTTGAACCCAGCCATATGCAAATGAGTCTTGACCCTGTGCCTCATGGGAACAGTCCAGCCTGAACTGCCAAGTCAGGTCCTCCCTGGACTGGAAACAAGCATCCTAGGACCGGTTTCGGGGTTTCACCCCTCTTCAGCCAGGGTAGCTTGATTCCAGTGGCATGGAGAGCACGGGACCCGCTTCTGGGCATACCCGTCCCACTCGACGTGACAAATGCAAAACCAACAGTCGATGGACAGAATGCAGAACAATGTCATGCATTCACCCCAGTACAGAGATCTGGGCCTAAATCCATCGTTTTCTTGCTCACCATGCCATTCCAGTTTGAACCCAGCCATATGCAAATTAGTTTTGACCCTGTGCCTCATGGGAACAATCCAGTCTGAACTGCCAAGCCAGGTCCTCCCTGGACTGGAAACAAGCATCCTAGGACCGGTTTCGGGGTTTCACCCCTCTTCAGCCAGGGTAGCTTGATTCCAGTGGCATGGAGAGCACGGGACCAGCTTCTGGGCATACCCGTCCCACTCGGGGTGACAAATGCAAAACCAACAGTCGATGGACAGAATGCAGAACAATGTCATGCATTCACCCCAGTACAGAGATCTGGGCCTAAATCCATCGTTTTTTTGCTCACCTTGCCATTCCAGTTTAAACCCAGCCATATGCAAATCAGTCTTGACCCTGTGCCTCATGGGAACAGTTCACCCCGAACTGCCAAGCCAGGTCCTCCCTGGACTGGAAACAAGCATACTAGGACTGGTTTTGGGGTTTCACCCCTCTTCAGCCAGGATAGCTTGATTCCAGTGGTATGGAGAGCACGGGACCCACGTCTGGGCATACCCGTTCCACGAAGGGGTGACAAATGCAAAACCAACAGTTGGTGGACAGAATGTAGAACAATGTCATACATTCAACCCAGTACAGAGATCTGGGCCTAAATCCATCGTATTTTTGCTCACCATGCCATTCCAGTTTGAACCCAGCCATATGCAAATCAGTCTTGACCCTGTGCCTCATGGTAACAGTCCAGCATGAACGGCCAACCCAGGTATTCCCTGGACTGGAAACAAGCATCCTAGGACCGGTTTCGAAGTTCCACCCCTCTTCAGCCAGGATAGCTTCATTCCAGTGGCATGGAGAGCACGGGATCCACGTCTGGGCATACCCGTCCCACTCGGGGTGACAAATGCAAACCCAACAGTTGATAGACAGAATGCAGAACAATGTTATACATTCACCCCAGTACAGAGATCTGGGCCTAAATCCATCGTTTGTTTGCTCACCATGCCATTCCAGTTTGAACCCAGCCATATGCAAATGAGTCTTGACCCTGTGCCTCATAGGAACAGTCCAGCCTCAACTGCCAAGCCAGGTCCTCCCTGGACTGGAAACAAGCATCCTAGGACCGGTTTCGGGGTTTCACCCCTCTTCAGCCAGGACAGCTTGATTCCAGAGGCATGGAGAGCACGGGACCCACGTCTGGGCATACCCATCCCACTCGGGGTGACAAATGCAAAACCAACAGTTGATGGACAGAATGCAGAACAATGTCATACATTCACCCCAGTACAGAGATCTGGGCCTAAATCCATCATTTTTTTGCTCACCATGCCATTCCAGTTTGAACCCAGCCATATGCAAATCAGTCTTGACCCTGTGCCTCATGGGAAAAGTTCACCCCGAACTGCCAAGCCAGGTCCTCCCTGGACTGGAAACAAGCATACTAGGACTGGTTTTGGGGTTTCACCCCTCTTCAGCCAGGATAGCTTGATTCCAGTGGCATGGAGAGCACGGGACCCACGTCTGGGCATACCCGTTCCACGAAGGGGTGACAAATACAAAACCAACAGTTGATGGACAGAATGCAGAACAATGTCATACATTCACCCCAGTACAGAGATCTGGGCCTAAATCCATCGTTTGTTTGCTCACCATGCCATTCCTGTTTGAACCCAGCCATATACAAATCAGTCTTGACCCTGTGCCTCATGGGAACAGTCCAACCCGAACTGCCTAGCCAGGTCCTCCCTGGACTGGAAACAAGCATCCTAGGACCGGTTTCGGAGTTTCACCCCTCTTCAGCCAGGATAGCTTGATTCCAGTGGCATGGAGAGCACGGGACCCACGTCTGGGCATACCCGTTCCACTCGTGGTGACAAATGCAAAACCAACAGTTGATGGACAGACTGCAGAACAATGTCATGCATTCACCCCAGTACAGAGATCTGGGCCTAAATCCATTGTTTTTTTGCTCACCATGCCATTCCAGTTTGAACCCAGCCATATGCAAATCAGTCTTGACCCTGTGCCTCATGGGAATAGTCCAGCCCGAACTGCCAAGCCAGTTCCTCCCTGGACTGGAAACAGGCATCCTAGGACTGGTTTCGGGGTTTCACCCCTCTTCAGCCAGGACAGCTTGATTCCAGAGGCATGGAGAGCACGGGACCCACGTCTGGGTATACCCATCCCACTCGGGGTGACAAATGCAAAACCAACAGTCGATGGACAGAATGCAGAACAATGTCATGCATTCACCCCAGTACAGAGATCTGGGCCTAAATCCATCGTTTGTTTGCTCACCATGCCATTCCAGTTTGAACCCAGCCATATGCAAATGAGTCTTGACCCTGTGCCTCATAGGAACAGTCCAGCCTCAACTGCCAAGCCAGGTCCTCCCTGGACTGGAAACAAGCATCCTAGGACCGGTTTCGGGGTTTCACCCCTCTTCAGCCAGGACAGCTTGATTCCAGAGGCATGGAGAGCACGGGACCCACGTCTGGGCATACCCATCCCACTCGGGGTGACAAATGCAAAACCAACAGTTGATGGACAGAATGCAGAACAATGTCATACATTCACCCCAGTACAGAGATCTGGGCCTAAATCCATCGGTTTTTTTGCTCACCATGCCATTCCAGTTTGAACCCAGCCATATGCAAATCAGTCTTGACCCTGTGCCTCATGGGAAAAGTTCACCCCGAACTGCCAAGCCAGGTCCTCCCTGGACTGGAAACAAGCATACTAGGAATGGTTTTGGGGTTTCACCCCTCTTCAGCCAGGATAGCTTGATTCCAGTGGCATGGAGAGCACGGGACCCACGTCTGGGCATACCCGTTCCACGAAGGGGTGACAAATACAAAACCAACAGTTGATGGACAGAATGCAGAACAATGTCATACATTCACCCCAGTACAGAGATCTGGGCCTAAATCCATCGTTTGTTTGCTCACCATGCCATTCCTGTTTGAACCCAGCCATATACAAATCAGTCTTGACCCTGTGCCTCATGGGAACAGTCCAACCCGAACTGCCTAGCCAGGTCCTCCCTGGACTGGAAACAAGCATCCTAGGACCGGTTTCGGAGTTTCACCCCTCTTCAGCCAGGATAGCTTGATTCCAGTGGCATGGAGAGCACGGGACCCACGTCTGGGCATACCCGTTCCACTCGTGGTGACAAATGCAAAACCAACAGTTGATGGATAGACTGCAGAACAATGTCATGCATTCACCCCAGTACAGAGATCTGGGCCTAAATCCATTGTTTTTTTGCTCACCATGCCATTCCAGTTTGAACCCAGCCATATGCAAATCAGTCTTGACCCTGTGCCTCATGGGAATAGTCCAGCCCGAACTGCCAAGCCAGTTCCTCCCTGGACTGGAAACAGGCATCCTAGGACTGGTTTCGGGGTTTCACCCCTCTTCAGCCAGGACAGCTTGATTCCAGAGGCATGGAGAGCACGGGACCCACGTCTGGGCATACCCATCCCACTCGGGGTGACAAATGCAAAACCAACAGTCGATGGACAGAATGCAGAACAATGTCATGCATTCACCCCAGTACAGAGATCTGGGCCTAAATGCATCGTTTTTTGCTCACCCTGCCATTCCAGTTTGAACCCAGCCACATGCAAATGAGTCTTGACCCTGTGCCTCATGGGAACAGTTCACCCCGAACTGCCAAGCCAGGTCCTCCCTGGACTGGAAACAAGCATACTAGGACTGGTTTGGGGGTTTCACCAATCTTCAGCCAGGATAGCTTGATTCCAGTGGCATGGAGAGCACGGGACCCACGTCTGGGCAAACCCGTCCCACTCGGGGTGACAAATGCAAAACCAACAGTTGATGGACAGAATGTAGAACAATGTCATACATTCACCCCAGTACAGAGATCTGGGCCTAAATCCATCGTATTTTTGCTCACCATGCCATTCCAGTTTGAACCCAGCCATATGCAAATCAGTCTTGACCCTGTGCCTCATGGTAACAGTCCAGCCTGAACGGCCAACCCAGGTCTTCTCTGGACTGGAAATAAGCATCCTAGGACCGGTTTCGGGGTTCCACCCCTCTTCAGCCAGGATAGCTTCATTCCAGTGGCATGGAGAGCACGGGACCCATGTCTGGGCAAACCCGTCCCACTCGGGGTGACAAATGCAAACCCAACAGTTGATAGACAGAATGCAGAACAATGTCATACATTCACCCCAGTACAGAGATCTGGGCCTAAATCCATCATTTTCTTGCTCACCGTGCCATTCCAGTTTGAACCCAGCCCTATGCAAATGAGTCTTGACCCTGTGCCTCATAGGAACAGTCCAGCCTGAACTGCCAAGCCAGGTCCTCCCTGGACTGGAAACAAGCATCCTAGGACCAGTTTCGGGGTTTCAACCCTCTTCAGCCAGGGTAGCTTGATTCCAGTGACATGGAGAGCACGGGACCCACGTCTGGGCATACCCGTCCCACTCGGGGTGACAAATGCAAAACCAACAGTTGATGGACAGAATGCAGAGCAATGTCATACATTCACCCCAGTAAAGATATCTGGGCCTAAATCCATTGTTTTTTTGCTCACCATGCCATTCCAGTTTGAACCCAGCCATATGCAAATCAGTCTTGACCCTGTGCCTCATGGGAAAACTTCACCCCGAACTGCCAAGCCAGGTCCTCCCTGGACTGGAAACAAGCATACTAGGACTGGTTTTGGGGTTTCACCCCTCTTCAGCCAGGATAGCTTGATTCCAGTGGCATGGAGAGCACGGGACCCACGTCTGGGCATACCCGTTCCACGAAGGGGTGACAAATGCAAAACCAACAGTTGATGGACAGAATGTAGAACAATGTCATACATTCACCCCAGTATAGAGATCTGGGCCTAAATCCATCGTATTTTTGCTCACCATGCCATTCCAGTTTGAACCCAGCCATATGCAAATCAGTCTTGACCCTGTGCCTCATGGTAACAGTCCAGCCTGAACGGCCAACCCAGGTCTTCCCTGGACTGGAAACAAGCATCCTAGGACCGGTTTCGGCGTTCCACCCCTTTTCAGCCAGGATAGCTTCATTCCAGTGGCATGGAGAGCACGGTACCCACGTCTGGGCATACCCGTCCCACTCGGGCTGACAAATGCAAACCCAACAGTTGATAGACAGAATGCAGAACAATATCATACATTCACCCCAGTACAGAGATCTGGGCCTAAATCCATCGTTTTCTTGCTCACCGTGCCATTCCAGTTTGAACCCAGCCCTATGCAAATGAGTCTTGACCCTGTGCCTCATAGGAACAGTCCAGCCTGAACTGCCAAGCCAGGTCCTCCCTGGACTGGAAACAAGCATCCTAGGACCAGTTTCGGGGTTTCACCCCTCTTCAGCCAGGGTAGCTTGATTCCAGTGACATGGAGAGCACGGGACCCGCGTCTGGGCATACCCTTCCCACTCGGGGTGACAAATGCAAAACCAACAGTTGATGGACAGAATGCAGAGCAATGTCATACATTCACCCCAGTAAAGATATCTGGGCCTAAATCCATTGTTTTTTTGCTCACCATGCCATTTCAGTTTGAACCCAGCCATATGCAAATCAGTCTTGACCCTGTGCCTCATGGGAAAAGTTCACCCCGAACTGCCAAGCCAGGTCCTCCCTGGACTGGAAACAAGCATACTAGGACTGGTTTTGGGGTTTCACCCCTCTTCAGCCAGGATAGCTTGATTCCAGTGGCATGGAGAGCACGGGACCCACGTCTGGGCATACCCGTTCCACGAAGGGGTGACAAATGCAAAACCAACAGTTGATGGACAGAATGTAGAACAATGTCATACATTCACACCAGTACAGAGATCTGGGCCTAAATCCATCGTATTTTTGCTCACCATGCCATTCCAGTTTGAACCCAGCCATATGCAAATCAGTCTTGACCCTGTGCCTCATGGTAACAGTCCAGCCTGAACGGCCAACCCAGGTCTTCCCTGGACTGGAAACAAGCATCCTAGGACCGGTTTCGGCGTTCAACCCCTTTTCAGCCAGGATAGCTTCATTCCAGTGGCATGGAGAGCACGGGACCCACGTCTGGGCATACCCGTCCCACTCGGGCTGACAAATGCAAACCCAACAGTTGATAGACAGAATGCAGAACAATGTCATACATTCACCCCAGTACAGAGATCTGGGCCTAAATCCATCGTTTTTTTGCTCACCATGCCATTCCAGTTTGAACCCAGCCATATGCAAATCAGTCTTGACCCTGTGCCTCATGGGAATAGTCCAGCCCGAACTGCCAAGCCAGGTCCTCCCTGGACTGGAAACAAGCATCCTACGACCGGTTTCGGGGTTTCACCCCTCTTCAGCCAGGACAGCTTGATTCCAGTGGCATGGAGAGCACGGGACCCACGTCTGGGGATACCCGTCCCACTTGGGGTGACAAATACAAAACCAACAGTTGATGGACAGAATGCAGAACAATGTCATACATTCACCCCAGAACAGAGATCTGGGCCTAAATCCATCGTTTTTTTGCTTACCATGCCATTCCAGTTTGAACCCAGCCATATGCAAATCATTCTTCACCCTGTGCCTCATGGGAACAGTCCAGCCCGAACTGCCAAGCCAGTTCCTCCCTGGACTGGAAACAGGCATCCTAGGACTGGTTTCGGGGTTTCACCCCTCTTCAGCCAGGACAGCTTGATTCCAGTGGCATGGAGAGCACGGGACCCACGTCTGGGAGCACCCGTCCCACTCGGGGTGACAAATACAAAACCAACAGTTGATGGACAGAATGCAGAACAATGTCATACATTCACCCCAGTACAGAGATCTGGGCCTAAATCCATCGTTTTTTTGCTCACCATGCCATTCCAGTTTGAACCCAGCCATATGCAAATCAGTCTTGACCCTGTGCCTCATGGGAACAGTCCAACCCGAACTGCCTAGCCAGGTCCTCCCTGGACTGGAAACAAGCATCCTAGGACCGGTTTCGGGGTTTCACCCCTCTTCAGCCAGGATAGCTTGATTCCAGTGGCATGGAGGGCATGAGACCTACGTCTCAGCATACCCGTCCCACTCGGGGTGACAAATGCAAAACCAACAGTTGATGGACAGAATGCAGAACATTGTCATACATTCTCCCCAGTACAGAGACCTGGGCCTAAATCCATCGATTTTTTTGCTCACCATGCCATTCCAGTTTGAACCCAGCCAAATGCAAATCATTTTTGACCCTGTGCCTCATGGGAACAGTCCAGCCCAAACTGGCAAGCCCGGTCCTCCCTGGACTGGATACAAGCATCCAAGGACTGGTTCAGGGGTTTCACCCCTCTTCAGCCAGGATAGCTTGATTCCAGTGGCATGGAGAGCACGGGACCCACGTCTGGGCATACCCGTTCCACTTGTGGTGACAAATGCAAAACCAACAGTTGATGGACAGAATGCAGAACAATGTCATGCATTCACCCCAGTACAGAGATCTGGGCCTAAATCCATCGTTTTTTTGCTCACCATGCCATTCCAGTTTCAACCCAGCCATATGCAAATTAGTCTTGACCCTGTGCCTCATGGGAACAGTCCAGCCCGAACTGCTAAGCCAGGTCCTCCCTGGACTGGAAACAAGCATCCTAGGACTGGTTTCGGGGTTTCACCCCTCTTCAGCCAGGATAGCTTGATTCCAGTGGCATGGAGAGCACGGTACCCACGTCTGGGCATACCCGTTCCACTCGGGGTGACAAATGCAAAACCAACAGTTGATGGACAGAATGTAGAACAATGTCATACATTCACCCCAGTACAGATATCTGGGCCTAAATTCATTGTTTTTTTGCTCACCATGCCATTCCAGTTTGAACCCAGCCACATTCAAATCAGTCTTGACCCTGTGACTCATGGGAACAGTCCAGCCTGAGCGGCCAACCCAGGTATTCCCTGGACTGCAAACAAGCATCCTAGGACCGGTTTCGGGGTTTCACCCCTCTTCAGCCACGATAGCTTGATTGCAGTGGCATGGAGAGCACGGTACCAGCTTCTGGGCATACCCGTCCCACTCGGGCTGACAAATGCAAAACCAACAGTCGATGGACAGAATGCAGAACAATGTCATACATTCACCCCAGTACAGAGATCTGGGCCTAAATCCATCGTATTTTTGCTCACAATGCCATTCCAGTTTGAACCCAGCCATATGCAAATCAGTCTTGACCCTGTGCCTCATGGTAACAGTCAAGCATGAACGGCCAACCCAGGTATTCCCTGGACTGGAAACAAGCATCCTAGGACCGGTTTCGAAGTTCCACCCCTCTTCAGCCAGGATAGCTTCATTCCAGTGGCATGGAGAGCACGGGACCCACGTCTGGGCATACCCGTCCCACTCGGGGTGACAAATGCAAACCCAACAGTTGATAGACAGAATGCAGAACAATGTTATACATTCACCCCAGTACAGAGATCTGGGCCTAAATCCATCGTTTTTTTGCTCACCATGCCATTCCAGTTTGAACCCAGCCATATGCAAATGAGTCTTGACCCTGTGCCTCATAGGAACAGTCCAGCCTCAGCTGCCAAGCCAGGTCCTCCCTGGACTGGAAACAAGCATCCTAGGACCGGTTTCGGGGTTTCACCCCTCTTCAGCCAGGACAGCTTGATTCCAGAGGCATGGAGAGCACGGGACCCACGTCTGGGCATACCCATCCCACTCGGGGTGACAAATGCAAAACCAACAGTTGATGGACAGAATGCAGAACAATGTCATACATTCACCCCAGTACAGAGATCTGGGCCTAAATCCATCGGTTTTTTGCTCACCATGCCATTCCAGTTTGAACCCAGCCATATGCAAATCATTCTTCACCCTGTGCCTCATGGGAACAGTCCAGCCCGAACTGCCAAGCCAGTTCTTCCCTGGACTGGAAACAGGCATCCTAGGACTGGTTTCGGGGTTTCACCCCTCTTCAGCCAGGACAGCTTGATTCCAGTGGCATGGAGAGCACGGGACCCACGTCTGGGGGCACCCGTACCACTCGGGGTGACAAATACAAAACCAACAGTTGATGGACAGAATGCAGAACAATGTCATACATTCACCCCAGTACAGAGATCTGGGCCTAAATCCATCGTTTGTTTGCTCACCATGCCATTCCTGTTTGAACCCAGCCATATACAAATCAGTCTTGACCCTGTGCCTCATGGGAACAGTCCAACCCGAACTGCCTAGCCAGGTCCTCCCTGGACTGGAAACAAGCATCCTAGGACCGGTTTCGGAGTTTCACCCCTCTTCAGCCAGGATAGCTTGATTCCAGTGGCATGGAGAGCACGGGACCCACGTCTGGGCATACCCGTTCCACTCGTGGTGACAAATGCAAAACCAACAGTTGATGGACAGACTGCAGAACAATGTCATGCATTCACCCCAGTACAGAGATCTGGGCCTAAATCCATTGTTTTTTTGCTCACCATGCCATTCCAGTTTGAACCCAGCCATATGCAAATCAGTCTTGACCCTGTGCCTCATGGGAATAGTCCAGCCCGAACTGCCAAGCCAGTTCCTCCCTGGACTGGAAACAGGCATCCTTGGACTGGTTTCGGGGTTTCACCCCTCTTCAGCCAGGACAGCTTGATTCCAGAGGCATGGAGAGCACGGGACCCACGTCTGGGCATACCCATCCCACTCGGGGTGACAAATGCAAAACCAACAGTTGATGGACAGAATGCAGAACAATGTGATACATTCACCCCAGTACAGAGATCTGGGCCTAAATCCATTGTTTTTTTGCTCACCATGCCATTCCAGTTTGAACCCAGCCATATGCAAATCATTCTTCACCATGTGCCTCATGAGAACAGTCCAGCCCGAACTGCCAAGCCAGTTCTTCCCTGGACTGGAAACAGGCCTCCTAGGACTGGTTTCGGGGTTTCACCCCTCTTCAGCCAGGACAGCTTGATTCCAGTGGCATGGAGAGCACGGGACCCACGTCTGGGGGCACCCGTACCACTCGGGGTGACAAATACAAAACCAACAGTTGATGGACAGAATGCAGAACAATGTCATACATTCACCCCAGTACAGAGATCTGGGCCTAAATCCATCGTTTGTTTGCTCACCATGCCATTCCTGTTTGAACCCAGCCATATACAAATCAGTCTTAACCCTGTGCCTCATGGGAACAGTCCAACCCGAACTGCCTAGCCAGGTCCTCCCTGGACTGGAAACAAGCATCCTAGGACCGGTTTCGGAGTTTCACCCCTCTTCAGCCAGGATAGCTTGATTCCAGTGGCATGGAGAGCACGGGACCCACGTCTGGGCATACCCGTTCCACTCGTGGTGACAAATGCAAAACCAACAGTTGATGGACAGACTGCAGAACAATGTCATTCATTCACCCCAGTACAGAGATCTGGGCCTAAATCCATCGTTTTTTTGCTAACCATGCCATTCCAGTTTGAACCCAGCCATATGCAAATTAGTCTTGACCCTGTGCCTCATGGGAACAGTCTAGCCTGAACTGCCAAGCCAGGTCCTTCCTGGACTTGATACAAGCATCCTAGGACTGGTTTCGGGGTTTCACCCCTCTTCAGCCAGGATAGCTTGATTCCAGTGGCATGGAGAGCACAGGACCCACGTCTGGGCATACCCATCCCACTCGGGTGACAAATGCAAAACCAACAGTCGATGGACAGAATGCAGAACAATGTCATACATTCACCTCAGTACAGAGATCTGGGCCTAAATCCATAGTTTTTTTGATCACCATGCCATTCCAGTTTGAACCCAGCCATATGCAAATCAGTCTTGACCCTGTGCCTCATGGGAACAGTCCAGCCCGAACTGCCAAGAAAGGTCCTCCCTGCCTGGAAACAAGCATCCTAGGACCGGTTTCAGGGTTTCACCCCTCGTCAGCCAGGATAGCTTGATTCCAGTGGCATGGAGAGCACGGGACCCACGTCTGGGCATACCCATCCCACTCGGGGTGACAAATGCAAAACCAACAGTTGATGGACAGAATGCAGAACAATGTCATTCATTCTCCCCAGTACAGAGATCTGGGCCTAAATCCATCCTTTTTTTGCTCACCATGCCATTCCAGTTTGAACCCAGCCATATGCAAATCAGTCTTGACCCTGTGCCTCATGGGAACAGTCCAGCCTGAACTGCCAAGCCAGGTCCTCCCTGGACTGGAAACAAGCATCCTAGGACCGGTTTCGGGGTTTCACCCCTCTTCAGCCAGGTTAGCTTGATTCCAGTGGCATGGAGAGCACGGGAACCACGTCTGGGCATGTCCGCCCCACTCGGGCTGACATATGCAAAACCAACAGTTGATGGACAGAATGCAGAACAATGTCATACATTCACCCCAGTACAGAGATCTGGGCCTAAATCCATCATTTTTTTGCTCACCATGCCATTCCAGTATAAACCCAGTCATATGCAAATCAGTCTTCACACTGTGCCTCATGGGAACAGTCCAGCCCGAACTGCCAAGCCAGATCCTCCCTGGACTGGAAACAGGCATCCTAGGACTGGTTTCGGGGTTTCACCCTTCTTCAGCCAGGACAGCTTGATTCCAGTGGCATAGAGAGCACGGGAACCATGTCTGGGGGCACCCGTCCCACTCGGGGTGACAAATACAAAACCAACAGTTGATGGACAGAATGCAGAACAATGTCATACATACACCCCAGTACAGAGATCTGGGCCTAAATCCATCGTTTTTTTGCTCACCATGCCATTCCAGTTTGAACCCAGCAATATGCAAATCAGTCTTGACCCTGTGCCTCATGGGAACAGTCCAACCCGAACTGCCTAGCCAGGTCCTCCCTGGACTGGAAACAAGCATGCTAGGACCGGTTTCGGGGTTTCACCCCTCTTCAGCCAGGATAGCTTGATTCCAGTGGCATGGAGAGCATGAGACCTACGTCTCAGAATACCCGTCCCACTCAGGGTGACAAATGCAAAACCAACAGTTGATGGACAGAATGCAGAACAATGTCATACATTCTCCCCAGTACAGAGACCTCGGCCTAAATCCATCGATTTTTTTGCTCACCATGCCATTCAAGGTTGAACCCAGCCAAATGCAAATCATTTTTGACCCTGTGCCTCATGGTAACAGTCCAGCCCAAACTGCCAAGCCCGGTCCTCCCTGGACTGGATACAAGCATCCTATATCTGATATAGGGGTTTCACCCCTCTTCAGCCAGGATAGCTTAATTCCAGTGGCATGGAGAGCACGGGACCCACGTCTGGGCATACCCGTTCCACTCGTGGTGACAAATGCAAAACCAACAGTTGATGGACAGAATGTAGAACAATGTCATACATTCACCCCAGTACAGAGATCTGGGCCTAAATCCATTGTTTTTTTGCTCACCATGCCATTCCAGTTTGAACCCAGCCATATGCAAATTAGTCTTGACCCTGTGCCTCATGGGAAAAGTCCAGCCCGAACTGCCAAGCCAGGCCCTCCCTAGACTGGAAACAAGCATCCTAGGACCGGTTTCGGGGTTTCACCCCTCTTCAGCCTGGATAGCTTGATTCCAGAGGCATGGAGAGCACAGGACCCACGTCTGGGAATACCCATCCCACTCGGGGTGACAAATGCAAAACCATCCGTTGATGGACAGAATGCAGAACAATGTCATACATTCACCCCAGTACAGAGATCTGGGCCTAAATCCATAGTTTTTTTGATCACCATGCCATTCCAGTTTGAACCCAGCCATATGCAAATCAGTTTTGACCCTGTGCCTCATGGGAACAGTCTAGCCCGAACTGCCAAGCCAGGTCCTCCCTGGACTGGATACAAGCATCCTAGGACTGGTTTCGGGGTTTCACCCCTCTTCAGCCAGGATAGCTTGATTCCAGTGGCATGGAGAGCATGGTACCCACGTCTGGGCATACCCGTTCCACTCGGGGTGACAAATGCAAAACCAACAGTTGATGGACAGAATGTAGAACAATGTCATACATTCACTCCAGTACAGAGATCTGGGCCTAAATCCATCGTATTTTTGCTCACCATGCCATTCCAGTTTGAACCCAGCCATATGCAAATCAGTCTTGACCCTGTGACTCATGGGAACAGTCCAGCTGAACGGCCAACCCAGGTCTTCCCTGAACTGCAAACAAGCATCCTAGGACCGGATTCGGGGTTTCACCCCTCTTCAGCCAGGATAGCTTGATTCCAGTGGGATGGAGAGCACGGGATCCACGTCTGGGCATACCCGTCCCACTCGGGGTGACAAATACAAAGCCAACAGTTGATGGACAGAATGCAGAACAATGTCATACATTCACCCCAGTACAAAGATCTGGGCCTAAATCCATCGTTTTTTTGCTCACCATGTCATTCCAGTTTGACCCAGCCATATGCAAATGAGTCTTGACCCTGTGCCTCATGGGAACAGTCCAGCCTGAACTGCCAAGCCAGGTCCTCCCTGGACTGGAAACAAGCATCCTAGGACCAGTTTCGGGGTTTCACCCCTCCTCAGCCAGGGTAGCTTGATTCCAGTGGCATGGAGAGCACGGGACCCACGTCTGGGGGCACCCGTACCACTCGGGGTGACAAATACAAAACCAACAGTTGATGGACAGAATGCAGAACAATGTCATACATTCACCCCAGTACAGAGATCTGGGCCTAAATCCATTGTTTGTTTGCTCACCATGCCATTCCTGTTTGAACCCAGCCATATACAAATCAGTCTTGACCCTGTGCCTCATGGGAACAGTCCAACCCGAACTGCCTAGCCAGGTCCTCCCTGGACTGGAAACAAGCATCCTAGGACCGGTTTCGGAGTTTCACCCCTCTTCAGCCAGGATAGCTTGATTCCAGTGGCATGGAGACCACGGGACCCACGTCTGGGCATACCCGTTCCACTCGGGGTGACAAATGCAAAACCAACAGTTGATGGACAGAATGCAGAACAATGTGATACATTCACCCCAGTACAGAGATCTGGGCCTAAATCCATCGTTTTTTTGCTCACCATGCCATTCCAGTTTGAACCCAGCCATATGCAAATCATTCTTCACCCTGTGCCTCATGAGAACAGTCCAGCCTGAACTGCCAAGCCAGTTCTTCCCTGGACTGGAAACAGGCCTCCTAGGACTGGTTTCGGGGTTTCACCCCTCTTCAGCCAGGACAGCTTGATTCCAGTGGCATGGAGAGCATGGGACCCACGTCTGGGGGCACCCGTACCACTCGGGGTGACAAATACAAAACCAACAGTTGATGGACAGAATGCAGAACAATGTCATACATTCACCCCAGTACAGAGATCTGGGCCTAAATCCATCGTTTGTTTGCTCACCATGCCATTCCTGTTTGAACCCAGCCATATACAAATCAGTCTTAACCCTGTGCCTCATGGGAACAGTCCAACCCGAACTGCCTAGCCAGGTCCTCCCTGGACTGGAAACAAGCATCCTAGGACCGGTTTCGGAGTTTCACCCCTCTTCAGCCAGGATAGCTTGATTCCAGTGGCATGGAGAGCACGGGACCCACGTCTGGGCATACCCGTTCCACTCGTGGTGACAAATGCAAAACCAACAGTTGATGGACAGACTGCAGAACAATGTCATGCATTCACCCCAGTACAGAGATCTGGGCCTAAATCCATCGTTTTTTTGCTAACCATGCCATTCCAGTTTGAACCCAGCCATATGCAAATTAGTCTTGACCCTGTGCCTCATGGGAACAGTCTAGCCTGAACTGCCAAGCCAGGTCCTTCCTGGACTTGATACAAGCATCCTAGGACTGGTTTCGGGGTTTCACCCCTCTTCAGCCAGGATAGCTTGATTCCAGTGGCATGGAGAGCACGGGACCCGCTTCTGGGCATACCCATCCCACTCGGGTGACAAATGCAAAACCAACAATCGATGGACAGAATGCAGAACAATGTCATACATTCACCTCAGTACAGAGATCTGGGCCTAAATCCATTGTTTTTTTGCTCACCATGCCATTCCAGTTTGAACCCAGCCATATGCAAATCAGTCTTGACCCTGTGCCTCATGGGAACAGTCCAGCCCGAACTGCCAAGAAAGGTCCTCCCTGCCTGGAAACAAGCATCCTAGGACCGGTTTCAGGGTTTCACCCCTCGTCAGCCAGGATAGCTTGATTCCAGTGGCATGGAGAGCACGGGACCCACGTCTGGGCATACCCATCCCACTCGGGGTGACAAATGCAAAACCAACAGTTGATGGACAGAATGCAGAACAATGTCATTCATTCTCCCCAGTACAGAGATCTGGGCCTAAATCCATCCTTTTTTTGCTCACCATGCCATTCCAGTTTGAACCCAGCCATATGCAAATCAGTCTTGACCCTGTGCCTCATGGGAACAGTCCAGCCTGAACTGCCAAGCCAGGTCCTCCCTGGACTGGAAACAAGCATCCTAGGACCGGTTTCGGGGTTTCACCCCTCTTCAGCCAGGTTAGCTTGATTCCAGTGGCATGGAGAGCACGGGAACCACGTCTGGGCATGTCCGCCCCACTCGGGCTGACATATGCAAAACCAACAGTTGATGGACAGAATGCAGAACAATGTCATACATTCACCCCAGTACAGAGATCTGGGCCTAAATCCATCATTTTTTTGCTCACCATGCCATTCCAGTATAAACCCAGTCATATGCAAATCAGTCTTCACACTGTGCCTCATGGGAACAGTCCAGCCCGAACTGCCAAGCCAGATCCTCCCTGGACTGGAAACAGGCATCCTAGGACTGGTTTCGGGGTTTCACCCTTCTTCAGCCTTGACAGCTTGATTCCAGTGGCATAGAGAGCACGGGAACCATGTCTGGGGGCACCCGTCCCACTCGGGGTGACAAATACAAAACCAACAGTTGATGGACAGAATGCAGAACAATGTCATACATACACCCCAGTACAGAGATCTGGGCCTAAATCCATCGTTTTTTTGCTCACCATGCCATTCCAGTTTGAACCCAGCAATATGCAAATCAGTCTTGACCCTGTGCCTCATGGGAACAGTCCAACCCGAACTGCCTAGCCAGGTCCTCCCTGGACTGGAAACAAGCATGCTAGGACCGGTTTCGGGGTTTCACCCCTCTTCAGCCAGGATAGCTTGATTCCAGTGGCATGGAGAGCATGAGACCTACGTCTCAGCATACCCGTCCCACTCAGGGTGACAAATGCAAAACCAACAGTTGATGGACAGAATGCAGAACAATGTCATACATTCTCCCCAGTACAGAGACCTTGGACTAAATCCATCAATTTTTTTGCTCACCATGCCATTCAAGGTTGAACCCAGCCAAATGCAAATCATTTTTGACCCTGTGCCTCATGGTAACAGTCCAGCCCAAACTGCCAAGCCCGGTCCTCCCTGGACTGGATACAAGCATCCTATATCTGATATAGGGGTTTCACCCCTCTTCAGCCAGGATAGCTTAATTCCAGTGGCATGGAGAGCACGGGACCCACGTCTGGGCATACCCGTTCCACTCGTGGTGACAAATGCAAAACCAACAGTTGATGGACAGAATGTAGAACAATGTCATACATTCACCCCAGTACAGAGATCTGGGCCTAAATCCATTGTTTTTTTGCTCACCATGCCATTCCAGTTTGAACCCAGCCATATGCAAATTAGTCTTGACCCTGTGCCTCATGGGAAAAGTCCAGCCCGAACTGCCAAGCCAGGCCCTCCCTAGACTGGAAACAAGCATCCTAGGACCGGTTTCGGGGTTTCACCCCTCTTCAGCCTGGATAGCTTGATTCCAGAGGCATGGAGAGCACAGGACCCACGTCTGGGCATACCCATCCCACTCGGGGTGACAAATGCAAAACCATCCGTTGATGGACAGAATGCAGAACAATGTCATACATTCACCCCAGTACAGAGATCTGGGCCTAAATCCATTGTTTTTTTGATCAACATGCCATTCCAGTTTGAACCCAGCCATATGCAAATCTGTTTTGACCCTGTGCCTCATGGGAACAGTCTAGCCCGAACTGCCAAGCCAGGTCCTCCCTGGACTGGATACAAGCATCCTAGGACTGGTTTCGGGGTTTCACCCCTCTTCAGCCAGGATAGCTTGATTCCAGTGGCATGGAGAACATGGTACCCACGTCTGGGCATACCCGTTCCACTCGGGGTGACAAATGCAAAACCAACAGTTGATGGACAGAATGTAGAACAATGTCATACATTCACTCCAGTACAGAGATCTGGGCCTAAATCCATCGTATTTTTGCTCACCATGCCATTCCAGTTTGAACCCAGCCATATGCAAATCAGTCTTGACCCTGTGACTCATGGGAACAGTCCAGCTGAACGGCCAACCCAGGTCTTCCCTGAACTGCAAACAAGCATCCTAGGACCGGATTCGGGGTTTCACCCCTCTTCAGCCAGGATAGCTTGATTCCAGTGGGATGGAGAGCACGGGATCCACGTCTGGGCATATCCGTCCCACTCGGGGTGACAAATACAAAGCCAACAGTTGATGGACAGAATGCAGAACAATGTCATACATTCACCCCAGTACAAAGATCTGGGCCTAAATCCATCGTTTTTTTGCTCACCATGTCATTCCAGTTTGACCCAGCCATATGCAAATGAGTCTTGACCCTGTGCCTCATGGGAACAGTCCAGCCTGAACTGCCAAGCCAGGTCCTCCCTGGACTGGAAACAAGCATCCTAGGACCAGTTTCGGGGTTTCACCCCTCCTCAGCCAGGGTAGCTTGATTCCAGTGGCATGGAGAGCACGGGACCCGCTTCTGGGCATACCCGTCCCACGAATGGGTGACAAATGCAAAACCAACAGTCTATGGACAGAATGCAGAACAATGTCATACATTCACCCCAGTACAGAGATCTGGGCCTAAATCCATCGTTTTTTTGCTCACCATGCCATTCCAGTTTGAACCCAGCCATATGCAAATCAGTCTTGACCCTGTGCCTCATGGGAACAGTCCAGCCCGAACTGCCAAGAAAGGTCCTCCCTGGCCTGGAAACAAGCATCCTAGGACCGGTTTCGGGGTTTCACCCCTCTTCAGCCAGGATAGCTTGATTCCAGTGGCATGGAGAGCACGGGACCCACGTCTGGGCATACCCGTCCCACTCGGGGTGACAAATGCAAAACCAACAGTTGATGGACAGAATGCAGAACAATGTCATACATTCACCCCAGTACAGAGATCTGGGCCTAAATCCATCGTTTTTTTGCTCACCATGCCATTCCAGTTTGAACCCAGCCATATGCAAATCAGTCTTGACCCCGTGCCTCATAGGAACAGTCCAGCCTGAACTGCCAAGCCAGGTCCTCCCTGGACTGGAAACAAGCATCCTAGGACCGGTTTCGGGGTTTCACCCCTCTTCAGCCAGTGTAGCTTGATTCCAGTGACATGGAGAGCACGGGACCCGCGTCTGGGCATACCCGTCCCACTCGGGGTGACAAATGCAAAACCAACAGTTGATGGACAGAATGCAGAGCAATGTCATACATTCACTCGAGTACAGAGATCTGGGCCTAAATCCATCGTATTTTTGCTCACCATGCCATTCCAGTTTGAACCCAGCCATATGCAAATCAGTCTTGACCCTGTGCCTCATGGTAACAGTCCAGCCTTAACGGCCAACCCAGGTCTTCCCTGGACTGGAAACAAGCATCCTAGGACCGGTTTTGGGGTTCCACCCCTCTTCAGCCATGATAGCTTCATTCCAGTGGCATGGAGAGCACGGGACCCACGTCTGGGCATACCCGTCCCACTCGGGGTGACAAATGCAAACCCAACAGTTGATAGACAGAATGCAGAACAATGTCATACATTCACCCCAGTACAGAGATCTGGGCCTAAATCCATCGTTTTTTTGCTCACCATGCCATTCCAGTTTGAACCCAGCCATATGCAAATTAGTCTTGACCCTGTGCCTCATGGGCACAGTCCTGCCCGAACTGCCAAGCCAGGTCCTCCCTGGACTGGAAACAAGCATCCTAGGACCGGTTTCGGAGTTTCACCCCTCTTCAGCCAGGATAGCTTGATTCCAGTGGCATGGAGAGCACGGGACCCACGTCTGGGCATACCCGTTCCACTCGGGGTGACAAATGCAAAACCAACAGTTGATGGACAGAATGCAGAACAATGTGATACATTCACCCCAGTACAGAGATCTGGGCCTAAATCCATCGTTTTTTTGCTCACCATGCCATTCCAGTTTGAACCCAGCCATATGCAAATCATTCTTCACCCTGTGCCTCATGAGAACAGTCCAGCCTGAACTGCCAAGCCAGTTCTTCCCTGGACTGGAAACAGGCCTCCTAGGACTGGTTTCGGGGTTTCACCCCTCTTCAGCCAGGACAGCTTGATTCCAGTGGCATGGAGAGCACGGGACCCACGTCTGGGGGCACCCGTACCACTCGGGGTGACAAATACAAAACCAACAGTTGATGGACAGAATGCAGAACAATGTCATACATTCACCCCAGTACAGAGATCTGGGCCTAAATCCATCGTTTGTTTGCTCACCATGCCATTCCTGTTTGAACCCAGCCATATACAAATCAGTCTTAACCCTGTGCCTCATGGGAACAGTCCAACCCGAACTGCCTAGCCAGGTCCTCCCTGGACTGGAAACAAGCATCCTAGGACCGGTTTCGGAGTTTCACCCCTCTTCAGCCAGGATAGCTTGATTCCAGTGGCATGGAGAGCACGGGACCCACGTCTGGGCATACCCGTTCCACTCGTGGTGACAAATGCAAAACCAACAGTTGATGGACAGACTGCAGAACAATGTCATGCATTCACCCCAGTACAGAGATCTGGGCCTAAATCCATCGTTTTTTTGCTAACCATGCCATTCCAGTTTGAACCCAGCCATATGCAAATTAGTCTTGACCCTGTGCCTCATGGGAACAGTCTAGCCTGAACTGCCAAGCCAGGTCCTTCCTGGACTTGATACAAGCATCCTAGGACTGGTTTCGGGGTTTCACCCCTCTTCAGCCAGGATAGCTTGATTCCAGTGGCATGGAGAGCACGGGACCCGCTTCTGGGCATACCCATCCCACTCGGGTGACAAATGCAAAACCAACAGTCGATGGACAGAATGCAGAACAATGTCATACATTCACCTCAGTACAGAGATCTGGGCCTAAATCCATTGTTTTTTTGCTCACCATGCCATTCCAGTTTGAACCCAGCCATATGCAAATCAGTCTTGACCCTGTGCCTCATGGGAACAGTCCAGCCCGAACTGCCAAGAAAGGTCCTCCCTGCCTGGAAACAAGCATCCTAGGACCGGTTTCAGGGTTTCACCCCTCGTCAGCCAGGATAGCTTGATTTCAGTGGCATGGAGAGCACGGGACCCACGTCTGGGCATACCCATCCCACTCGGGGTGACAAATGCAAAACCAACAGTTGATGGACAGAATGCAGAACAATGTCATTCATTCTCCCCAGTACAGAGATCTGGGCCTAAATCCATCCTTTTTTTGCTCACCATGCCATTCCAGTTTGAACCCAGCCATATGCAAATCAGTCTTGACCCTGTGCCTCATGGGAACAGTCCAGCCTGAACTGCCAAGCCAGGTCCTCCCTGGACTGGAAACAAGCATCCTAGGACCGGTTTCGGGGTTTCACCCCTCTTCAGCCAGGTTAGCTTGATTCCAGTGGCATGGAGAGCACGGGAACCACGTCTGGGCATGTCCGCCCCACTCGGGCTGACATATGCAAAACCAACAGTTGATGGACAGAATGCAGAACAATGTCATACATTCACCCCAGTACAGAGATCTGGGCCTAAATCCATCATTTTTTTGCTCACCATGCCATTCCAGTATAAACCCAGTCATATGCAAATCAGTCTTCACACTGTGCCTCATGGGAACAGTCCAGCCCGAACTGCCAAGCCAGATCCTCCCTGGACTGGAAACAGGCATCCTAGGACTGGTTTCGGGGTTTCACCCTTCTTCAGCCTTGACAGCTTGATTCCAGTGGCATAGAGAGCACGGGAACCATGTCTGGGGGCACCCGTCCCACTCGGGGTGACAAATACAAAACCAACAGTTGATGGACAGAATGCAGAACAATGTCATACATACACCCCAGTACAGAGATCTGGGCCTAAATCCATCGTTTTTTTGCTCACCATGCCATTCCAGTTTGAACCCAGCAATATGCAAATCAGTCTTGACCCTGTGCCTCATGGGAACAGTCCAACCCGAACTGCCTAGCCAGGTCCTCCCTGGACTGGAAACAAGCATGCTAGGACCGGTTTCGGGGTTTCACCCCTCTTCAGCCAGGATAGCTTGATTCCAGTGGCATGGAGAGCATGAGACCTACGTCTCAGCATACCCGTCCCACTCAGGGTGACAAATGCAAAACCAACAGTTGATGGACAGAATGCAGAACAATGTCATACATTCTCCCCAGTACAGAGACCTCGGCCTAAATCCATCGATTTTTTTGCTCACCATGCCATTCAAGGTTGAACCCAGCCAAATGCAAATCATTTTTGACCCTGTGCCTCATGGTAACAGTCCAGCCCAAACTGCCAAGCCCGGTCCTCCCTGGACTGGATACAAGCATCCTATATCTGATATAGGGGTTTCACCCCTCTTCAGCCAGGATAGCTTAATTCCAGTGGCATGGAGAGCACGGGACCCACGTCTGGGCATACCCGTTCCACTCGTGGTGACAAATGCAAAACCAACAGTTGATGGACAGAATGTAGAACAATGTCATACATTCACCCCAGTACAGAGATCTGGGCCTAAATCCATTGTTTTTTTGCTCACCATGCCATTCCAGTTTGAACCCAGCCATATGCAAATTAGTCTTGACCCTGTGCCTCATGGGAAAAGTCCAGCCCGAACTGCCAAGCCAGGCCCTCCCTAGACTGGAAACAAGCATCCTAGGACCGGTTTCGGGGTTTCACCGCTCTTCAGCCTGGATAGCTTGATTCCAGAGGCATGGAGAGCACAGGACCCATGTCTGGGCATACCCATCCCACTCGGGGTGACAAATGCAAAACCATCCGTTGATGGACAGAATGCAGAACAATGTCATACATTCACCCCAGTACAGAGATCTGGGCCTAAATCCATTGCTTTTTTGATCACCATGCCATTCCAGTTTGAACCCAGCCATATGCAAATCAGTTTTGACCCTGTGCCTCATGGGAACAGTCTAGCCCGAACTGCCAAGCCAGGTCCTCCCTGGACTGGATACAAGCATCCTAGGACTGGTTTCGGGGTTTCACCCCTCTTCAGCCAGGATAGCTTGATTCCAGTGGCATGGAGAACATGGTACCCACGTCTGGGCATACCCGTTCCACTCGGGGTGACAAATGCAAAACCAACAGTTGATGGACAGAATGTAGAACAATGTCATACATTCACTCCAGTACAGAGATCTGGGCCTAAATCCATCGTATTTTTGCTCACCATGCCATTCCAGTTTGAACCCAGCCATATGCAAATCAGTCTTGACCCTGTGACTCATGGGAACAGTCCAGCTGAACGGCCAACCCAGGTCTTCCCTGAACTGCAAACAAGCATCCTAGGACCGGATTCGGGGTTTCACCCCTCTTCAGCCAGGATAGCTTGATTCCAGTGGGATGGAGAGCACGGGATCCACGTCTGGGCATACCCGTCCCACTCGGGGTGACAAATACAAAGCCAACAGTTGATGGACAGAATGCAGAACAATGTCATACATTCACCCCAGTACAAAGATCTGGGCCTAAATCCATCGTTTTTTTGCTCACCATGTCATTCCAGTTTGACCCAGCCATATGCAAATGAGTCTTGACCCTGTGCCTCATGGGAACAGTCCAGCCTGAACTGCCAAGCCAGGTCCTCCCTGGACTGGAAACAAGCATCCTAGGACCAGTTTCGGGGTTTCACCCCTCCTCAGCCAGGGTAGCTTGATTCCAGTGGCATGGAGAGCACGGGACCCGCTTCTGGGCATACCCGTCCCACGAATGGGTGACAAATGCAAAACCAACAGTCTATGGACAGAATGCAGAACAATGTCATACATTCACCCCAGTACAGAGATCTGGGCCTAAATCCATCGTTTTTTTGCTCACCATGCCATTCCAGTTGGAACCCAGCCATATGCAAATCAGTCTTGACCCTGTGCCTCATGGGAACAGTCCAGCCTGAACTGCCAAGCCAGGTCCTCCCTGGACTGGAAACAAGCATCCTAGGACCGGTTTCGGGGTTTCACCCCTCTTCAGCCAGTGTAGCTTGATTCCAGTGACATGGAGAGCACGGGACCCGCGTCTGGGCATACCCGTCCCACTCGGGGTGACAAATGCAAAACCAACAGTTGATGGACAGAATGCAGAGCAATGTCATACATTCACTCGAGTACAGAGATCTGGTCCTAAATCCATCGTATTTTTGCTCACCATGCCATTCCAGTTTGAACCCAGCCATATGCAAATCAGTCTTGACCCTGTGCCTCATGGTAACAGTCCAGCCTTAACGGCCAACCCAGGTCTTCCCTGGACTGGAAACAAGCATCCTAGGACCGGTTTTGGGGTTCCACCCCTCTTCAGCCATGATAGCTTCATTCCAGTGGCATGGAGAGCACGGGACCCACGTCTGGGCATACCCGTCCCACTCGGGGTGACAAATGCAAACCCAACAGTTGATAGACAGAATGCAGAACAATGTCATACATTCACCCCAGTACAGAGATCTGGGCCTAAATCCATCGTTTTTTTGCTCACCATGCCATTCCAGTTTGAACCCAGCCATATGCAAATTAGTCTTGACCCTGTGCCTCATGGGCACAGTCCAGCCCGAACTGCCACGCCAGGTCCTCCCTGGACTGGAAACAAGCATCCTAGGACAGTTTTCGGCATTTCAACCCTCTTCAGCCAGGATAGCTTGATTCCAGTGGCATGGAGAGCACGGGACCCACATCTGGGCATACCCGTCCCACTCGGGGTGACAAATGCAAAACCAACAGTTGATGGACAGAATGCAGAACAAAGTCAAACATTCACCCCAGTAAAGAGATCTGGGCCTAAATCCATCGTTTTTTTGCTCATCATGCCCTTCCAGTTTGAACCCAGCCATATGCAAATCAGTCTTGACCCTGTGCCTCATGGAAACAGTCCAGCCCGAACTGCCAAGCCAGGTCCTCCCTGGACTGCAAATAAGCATCCTAGGACCAGTTTCGGGGTTTCACCTCTCTTCAGCCAGGATAGCTTGATTCCAGTGGCATGAACAGCATGGGACCCACGTCTGGGCATACCCGTCCAACTCGGGGTGACAAATGCAAAACCAACAGTTGATGGACAAAATTCAGAACAATTTCATACATTCACCCCGGTACAGAGATCTGGGCATAAATATATCGTTTTCTTGCTCACCATGCCATTCCAGTTTGAACCCAGCCATATGTAAATCAGTCTTGACCCTGTGCCTCATGGGAACAGTACAGCCGAACTGCCAAGCCAGGTCCTCCCTGGACTGGAAACAAGCATCCTAGGACCAATTTCGGGGTTTCACCCCTCTTCAGCCAGGATAGCTTGATTCCAGTGGCATGGAGAGCACGGGACCCACGTCTGGGCATACCCGTCCCACTCAGGGTGACAAATGCAAAACCAACAGTTGATGGACAGAATGCAGAACAATATCATACATTCACCCCAGTACAGAGATCTGGGCCTAAATCCATCAGTTTTTTGCTCACCATGCCATTCCAGTTTGAACCCAGCAATATGCAAATCAGTCTTGACCCTGTGCCTCATGGGAACAGTCCAGTCTGAACTGCCATGCCAGGTCCTCCCTGGACTGAAAACAAGCATCCTAGGACCGGTTTCCGGGTTTCACCCCTCTTTAGCCAGGATAGCTTGATTTCAGTGGCATGGAGAGCACTGGACCCACGTCTGGGCATACCCATCCCACTCGGGGTGACAAATGCAAAACCAACAGTTGATGGACAGAATGCAGAACTATGTCATACATTCACCCCAGTACAGAGATCTGGGCCTAAATCCATCGTTTTTTTTCTCACCATGCCATTCCAGTTTGAACCTAGCTATATGCAAATCAGTATTGACCCTGTCCCTCATGGGAACAGTCCAGCCCGAACTGCCAAGCCAGGTCCTCCCTGAACTGGAAACAAGCATCCTAGGACAGTTTTCGGCATTTCACCCCTCTTCAGCAAGGATAGCTTGATTCCAGTGGCATGGAGAGCACGGGACCCACGTCTGGGCATACCCGTCCCACTCGGGGTGACAAATGCAAAACCAACAGTTGATGGACAGAATGCAGAACAAAGTCATACATTCACCCCAGTAAAGAGATCTGGGCCTAAATCCATTGTTTTTTTGCTCACCATGCCATTCCAGTTTGAACCCAGCCATATGCAAATCAGTCTTGACCCTGTGCATCATGGGAACAGTCCAGCCCGAACTGCCAAGCCAGGTCCTCCCTGGACTGCAAATAAGCATCCTAGGACCAGTTTCGGGGTTTCACCTCTCTTCAGCCAGGATAGCTTGATTCCAGTGGCATGAACAGCATGGGACCCACGTCTGGGCATACCCGTCCAACTCGGGGTGACAACTGCAAAACCAACAGTTGATGGACAAAATTCAGAACAATTTCATACATTCACCCCGGTACAGAGATCTGGGCCTAAATATATCGTTTTCTTGCTCACCATGCCATTCCAGTTTGAACCCAGCCATATGTAAATCAGTCTTGACCATGTGCCTCATGGGAACAGTACAGCCGAACTGCCAAGCCAGGTCCTCCCTGGACTGGAAACAAGCATCCTAGGACCAATTTCGGGGTTTCACCCCTCTTCAGCCAGGATAGCTTGATTCCAGTGGCATGGAGAGCACGGGACCCACGTCTGGGCATACCCGTCCCACTCAGGGTGACAAATGCAAAACCAACAGTTGATGGACAAAATGCAGAACAATATCATACATTCACCCCAGTACAGAGATCTGGGCCTAAATCCATCGGTTTTTTGCTCACCATGCCATTCCAGTTTGATCCCAGCAATATGCAAATCAGTCTTGACCCTGTGCCTCATGGGAACAGTCCAGCCTGAACTGCCATGCCAGGTCCTCCCTTGACTGAAAACAAGCATCCTAGGACCGGTTTCGGGGTTTCACCCCTCTTCAGCCAGGATAGCTTGATTCCAGTGGCATGGAGAGCACTGGACCCACGTCTGGGCATACCCGTCCCACTCGGGGTGACAAATGCAAAACCAACAGTTGATGGACAGAATGCAGAACAATGTCATACATTCATTCCAGTACAGAGATCTTGGCCTAAATCCATATTTTTTTGCTCACCATGCCATTCCAGTTTGAACCTAGCCATATGCAAATCAGTCTTGACCCTGTGCCTCATGGGAACAGTCCAGCCCGAACTGCCAAGCCAGGTCCTCCCTGGACTGGAATCAAGCATCCTAGGACCGGTTTCGGGGTTTCACCCCTCTTCAGCCAGGATAGCTTGATTCCAGTGGCATGGAGAGCACGGGACCCACGTCTGGGCATACCCGTCCCACTCAGGGTGACAAATGCAAAACCAACAGTTGATGGACGGAATGCAGAACAATGTCATACATTCACCCCAGTACAGAGATCTGGGCCTAAATCCATCATTTTTTTGCTCACCATGCCATTCCAGTGTTAACCCAGCCATATGCAAATCAGTCTTGACCCTGTGCCTCATGGGAACAGTCCAGCCCGAACTACATAGCCAGGTCCTCCCTGAACTGTAAACAAGCATCCTAGGACCAGTTTCGGCGTTTCACCCATCTTCAGCCAGGATAGTTTGATTCCAGTGGCATGGAGAGCACGGGACCCACGTCTGGGCATACCCGTCCCACTCGGGGTGACAAATGCAAAACCAACAGTTGATGGACAGAATGCAGAACAATGTCATACATTCACCCCAGTACAGACATCTGGGCCTAAAGCCATCGTTTTTTTGCTCACTATGCCATTCCAGTTTGAACCCAGCCATATGCAAATCAGTCTTGACCCTGTCCCTCATGGGAACAGTCCAGCCCGAACTGCCAAGCCAGGTCCTCCCTGGACTGGAAACAAGCATCCTAGGACAGTTTTCGGCATTTCACCCCTTTTCAGCAAGGATAGCTTGATTCCAGTGGCATGGAGAGCACGGGACCCACGTCTGGGCATACCCGTCCCACTCGGGGTGACAAATGCAAAACCAACAGTTGATGGACAGAATGCAGAACAAAGTCATACATTCACCCCAGTAAAGAGATCTGGGCCTAAATCCATCGTTTTTTTGCTCACCATGCCATTCCAGTTTGAACCCAGCCATATGCAAATCAGTCTTGACCCTGTGCATCATGGGAACAGTCCATCCCGAACTGCCAAGCCAGGTCCTCCCTGGACTGCAAATAAGCATCCTAGGACCAGTTTCGGGGTTTCAGCTCTCTTCAGCCAGGATAGCTTGATTCCAGTGGCATGAACAGCATGGGACCCACGTCTGGGCATACCCGTCCAACTCGGGGTGACAACTGCAAAACCAACAGTTGATGGACAAAATTCAGAACAATTTCATACATTCACCCCGGTACAGAGATCTGGGCCTAAATATATCGTTTTCTTGCTCACCATGCCATTCCAGTTTGAACCCAGCCATATGTAAATCAGTCTTGACCATGTGCCTCATGGGAACAGTACAGCCGAACTGCCAAGCCAGGTCCTCCCTGGACTGGAAACAAGCATCCTAGGACCAATTTCGGGGTTTCACCCCTCTTCAGCCAGGATAGCTTGATTCCAGTGGCATGGAGAGCACGGGACCCACGTCTGGGCATACCCGTCCCACTCAGGGTGACAAATGCAAAACCAACAGTTGATGGACAAAATGCAGAACAATATCATACATTCACCCCAGTACAGAGATCTGGGCCTAAATCCATCGGTTTTTTGCTCACCATGCCATTCCAGTTTGATCCCAGCAATATGCAAATCAGTCTTGACCCTGTGCCTCATGGGAACAGTCCAGCCTGAACTGCCATGCCAGGTCCTCCCTTGACTGAAAACAAGCATCCTAGGACCGGTTTCGGGGTTTCACCCCTCTTCAGCCAGGATAGCTTGATTCCAGTGGCATGGAGAGCACTGGACCCACGTCTGGGCATACCCGTCCCACTCGGGGTGACAAATGCAAAACCAACAGTTGATGGACAGAATGCAGAACAATGTCATACATTCATTCCAGTACAGAGATCTTGGCCTAAATCCATATTTTTTTTGCTCACCATGCCATTCCAGTTTGAACCTAGCCATATGCAAATCAGTCTTGACCCTGTGCCTCATGGGAACAGTCCAGCCCGAACTGCCAAGCCAGGTCCTCCCTGGACTGGAAACAAGCATCCTAGGACCGGTTTCGGGGTTTCACCCCTCTTCAGCCAGGATAGCTTGATTCCAGTGGCATGGAGAGCACGGGACCCACGTCTGGGAATACCCGTCCCACTCAGGGTGACAAATGCCAAACCAACAGTTGATGGACGGAATGCAGAACAATGTCATACAATAACCCCAGTACAGAGATCTGGGCCTAAATCCATCGTTTTTTTGCTCACCATGCCATTCCAGTGTTAACCCAGCCATATGCAAATCAGTCTTGACCCTGTGCCTCATGGGAACGGTCCAGCCCGAACTACATAGCCAGGTCCTCCCTGAACTGTAAACAAGCATCCTAGGACCAGTTTCGGCGTTTCACCCATCTTCAGCCAGGATAGTTTGATTCCAGTGGCATGGAGAGCACGGGACCCACGTCTGGGCATACCCGTCCCACTCGGGGTGACAAATGCAAAACCAACAGTTGATGGACAGAATGCAGAACAATGTCATACATTCACCCCAGTACAGACATCTGGGCCTAAAGCCATCGTTTTTTTGCTCACTATGCCATTCCAGTTTGAACCCAGCCATATGCAAATCAGTCTTGACCCTGTGCCTCATGGGAACAGTCCATCCCGAACTGCAAAGCCAGGTCCTCTCTGGACTGGAAACAAGCATCCAAGTACCGGTTTCGGGGTTTCACCCCTCTTCAGCCAGGATAGCTTGATTCCAGTGGCATGGAGAGCACCGGACCCACGTCTGGGCATACCCGCCCCACTCGGGGTGACAAATGCAAAACCAACAGTTGATGGACAGAATGCAGAACAATGTCATACATTCACCCCGTACAGAGATCTGGGCCTCAATACATCGTTTTCTTGCTCACCATGCCATTCCAGTTTGAACCCAGCCATATGTAAATCAGTCTTGACCCTGTGCCTCATGGGAACAGTACAGCCGAACTGCCAAGCCAGGTCCTCCCTGGACTGGAAACAAGCATCCTAGGACCAATTTCGGGGTTTCACCCCTCTTCAGCCAGGATAGCTTGATTCCAGTGGCATGGAGAGCACGGGACCCACGTCTGGGCATGCCCATCCCACTCGGGGTGACAAATGCAAAACCAACAGTTGATGGACAGAATGCAGAACTATGTCATACATTCACCCCAGTACAGAGATCTGGGCCTAAATCCATCGTTTTTTTGCTCACCATGCCATTCCAGTTTGAACCTAGCTATATGCAAATCAGTCTTGACCCTGTGCCTCATGGGAACAGTCCAGCCCGAACTGCCAAGCCAAGTCCTCCCTGGACTGGGAACAAGCATCCTAGGACCGGTTTCGGGGTTTCACCCCTCTTCAGCCAGGATAGTTTGATTCCAGTGGCATGGAGAGCACGGGACCCACGTCTGGGCATACCCGTTCCACTCGGGGTGACAAATGCAAAACCAACAGTTGATGGACAGAATGCAGAACAATGTCATACATTCACCCCAGTACAGAGATCTGGGCCTAAATCCATCGTTTTTTTGCTCACCATGCCATTCCAGTTTGAACCTAGCTATATGCAAATCAGTCTTGACCCTGTGCCTCATGGGAACAGTCCAGCCCAAACTAAATAGCCAGGTCCTCCCTGAACTGTAAACAAGCATCCTAGGACAAGTTTTGGCGTTTCACCCATCTTCAGCCAGGATAGTTTGATTCCAGTGGCATGGAGAGCACGGGACCCACGTCTGAGCATACCCGTCCCACTCGGGGTGACAAATGCAAAACCAACAGTTGATGGACAGAATGCAGAACAATGTCATACATTCACCCCAGTACAGAGATCTGGGCTTAAATCCATTGTTTTTTTGCTCACCATTCCATTCCAGTTTGAACCCAGCCATATGCATATCAGTCTTGACCCTGTGCCTCATGGGAACAGTCCATCCCGAACTGCAAAGCCATGTACTTCCTGGACTGGAAACAAGCATCCTAGGACCGGTTTCGGGGATTCACCCCTCTTACGCCAGGATAGCTTGATTCCAGTGGCATGGAGAGCACGGGACCCACGTCTGGGCATACCCGTCCCACTCAGGGCGACAAATGCTAAACCAACAGTTGATGGACAGAATGCAAAACAATGTCATACATTCACCCCAGTACAGAGATCTGGGCCTAAATCCATCGTTTTTTTGCTCACCATGCCATTCCAGTTTGAACCCAGCCATATGCAAATCAGTCTTGACCCTGTGCATCATGGGAACAGTCCAGCCCGAACTGCCATGCCAGGTCCGCCCTGGACTGCAAATAAGCATCCTAGGACCAGTTTCGGGGTTTCACCTCTCTTCAGCCAGGATAGCTTGATTCCAGTGGCATGAACAGCATGGGACCCACGTCTGGGCATACCCGTCCAACTCGGGGTGACAACTGCAAAACCAACAGTTGATGGACAAAATTCAGAACAATTTCATACATTCACCCCGGTACAGAGATCTGGGCCTAAATATATCGTTTTCTTGCTCACCATGCCATTCCAGTTTGAACCCAGCCATATGTAAATCAGTCTTGACCATGTGCCTCATGGGAACAGTACAGCCGAACTGCCAAGCCAGGTCCTCCCTGGACTGGAAACAAGCATCCTAGGACCAATTTCGGGGTTTCACCCCTCTTCAGCCAGGATAGCTTGATTCCAGTGGCATGGAGAGCACGGGACCCACGTCTGGGCATACCCGTCCCACTCAGGGTGACAAATGCAAAACCAACAGTTGATGGACAAAATGCAGAACAATATCATACATTCACCCCAGTACAGAGATCTGGGCCTAAATCCATCGGTTTTTTGCTCACCATGCCATTCCAGTTTGATCCCAGCAATATGCAAATCAGTCTTGACCCTGTGCCTCATGGGAACAGTCCAGCCTGAACTGCCATGCCAGGTCCTCCCTTGACTGAAAACAAGCATCCTAGGACCGGTTTCGGGGTTTCACCCCTCTTCAGCCAGGATAGCTTGATTCCAGTGGCATGGAGAGCACTGGACCCACGTCTGGGCATACCCGTCCCACTCAGGGTGACAAATGCAAAACCAACAGTTGATGGACAGAATGAAGAACAATGTCATACATTCATTCCAGTACAGAGATCTTGGCCTAAATCCATATTTTTTTGCTCACCATGCCATTCCAGTTTGAACCTAGCCATATGCAAATCAGTCTTGACCCTGTGCCTCATGGGAACAGTCCAGCCCGAACTGCCAAGCCAGGTCCTCCCTGGACTGGAATCAAGCATCCTAGGACCGGTTTCGGGGTTTCACCCCTCTTCAGCCAGGATAGCTTGATTCCAGTGGCATGGAGAGCACGGGACCCACGTCTGGGCATACCCGTCCCACTCAGGGTGACAAATGCAAAACCAACAGTTGATGGACGGAATGCAGAACAATGTCATACATTCACCCCAGTACAGAGATCTGGGCCTAAATCCATCATTTTTTTGCTCACCATGCCATTCCAGTGTTAACCCAGCCATATGCAAATCAGTCTTGACCCTGTGCCTCATGGGAACAGTCCAGCCCGAACTACATAGCCAGGTCCTCCCTGAACTGTAAACAAGCATCCTAGGACCAGTTTCGGCGTTTCACCCATCTTCAGCCAGGATAGTTTGATTCCAGTGGCATGGAGAGCACGGGACCCACGTCTGGGCATACCCGTCCCACTCGGGGTGACAAATGCAAAACCAACAGTTGATGGACAGAATGCAGAACAATGTCATACATTCACCCCAGTACAGACATCTGGGCCTAAAGCCATCGTTTTTTTGCTCACTATGCCATTCCAGTTTGAACCCAGCCATATGCAAATCAGTCTTGACCCTGTCCCTCATGGGAACAGTCCAGCCCGAACTGCCAAGCCAGGTCCTCCCTGGACTGGAAACAAGCATCCTAGGACAGTTTTCGGCATTTCACCCCTCTTCAGCAAGGATAGCTTGATTCCAGTGGCATGGAGAGCACGGGACCCACGTCTGGGCATACCCGTCCCACTCGGGGTGACAAATGCAAAACCAACAGTTGATGGACAGAATGCAGAACAAAGTCATACATTCACCCCAGTAAAGAGATCTGGGTCTAAATCCATCGTTTTTTTGCTCACCATGCCATTCCAGTTTGAACCCAGCCATATGCAAATCAGTCTTGACCCTGTGCATCATGGGAACAGTCCAGCCCGAACTGCCAAGCCAGGTCCTCCCTGGACTGCAAATAAGCATCCTAGGACCAGTTTCGGGGTTTCACCTCTCTTCAGCCAGGATAGCTTGATTCCAGTGGCATGAACAGCATGGGACCCACGTCTGGGCATACCCGTCCAACTCGGGGTGACAACTGCAAAACCAACAGTTGATGGACAAAATTCAGAACAATTTCATACATTCACCCCGGTACAGAGATCTGGGCCTAAATATATCGTTTTCTTGCTCACCATGCCATTCCAGTTTGAACCCAGCCATATGTAAATCAGTCTTGACCATGTGCCTCATGGGAACAGTACAGCCGAACTGCCAAGCCAGGTCCTCCCTGGACTGGAAACAAGCATCCTAGGACCAATTTCGGGGTTTCACCCCTCTTCAGCCAGGATAGCTTGATTCCAGTGGCATGGAGAGCACGGGACCCACGTCTGGGCATACCCGTCCCACTCAGGGTGACAAATGCAAAACCAACAGTTGATGGACAAAATGCAGAACAATATCATACATTCACCCCAGTACAGAGATCTGGGCCTAAATCCATCGGTTTTTTGCTCACCATGCCATTCCAGTTTGATCCCAGCAATATGCAAATCAGTCTTGACCCTGTGCCTCATGGGAACAGTCCAGCCTGAACTGCCATGCCAGGTCCTCCCTTGACTGAAAACAAGCATCCTAGGACCGGTTTCGGGGTTTCACCCCTCTTCAGCCAGGATAGCTTGATTCCAGTGGCATGGAGAGCACTGGACCCACGTCTGGGCATACCCGTCCCACTCGGGGTGACAAATGCAAAACCAACAGTTGATGGACAGAATGCAGAACAATGTCATACATTCATTCCAGTACAGAGATCTTGGCCTAAATCCATATTTTTTTTGCTCACCATGCCATTCCAGTTTGAACCTAGCCATATGCAAATCAGTCTTGACCCTGTGCCTCATGGGAACAGTCCAGCCCGAACTGCCAAGCCAGGTCCTCCCTGGACTGGAAACAAGCATCCTAGGACCGGTTTCGGGGTTTCACCCCTCTTCAGCCAGGATAGCTTGATTCCAGTGGCATGGAGAGCACGGGACCCACGTCTGGGCATACCCGTCCCACTCAGGGTGACAAATGCAAAACCAACAGTTGATGGACGGAATGCAGAACAATGTCATACATTCACCCCAGTACAGAGATCTGGGCCTAAATCCATCATTTTTTTGCTCACCATGCCATTTCAGTGTTAACCCAGCCATATGCAAATCAGTCTTGACCCTGTGCCTCATGGGAACAGTCCAGCCCGAACTACATAGCCAGGTCCTCCCTGAACTGTAAACAAGCATCCTAGGACCAGTTTCGGCGTTTCACCCATCTTCAGCCAGGATAGTTTGATTCCAGTGGCATGGAGAGCACGGGACCCACGTCTGGGCATACCCGTCCCACTCGGGGTGACAAATGCAAAACCAACAGTTGATGGACAGAATGCAGAACAATGTCATACATTCACCCCAGTACAGACATCTGGGCCTAAAGCCATCGTTTTTTTGCTCACTATGCCATTCCAGTTTGAACCCAGCCATATGCAAATCAGTCTTGACCCTGTGCCTCATGGGAACAGTCCAGCCCGAACTGCAAAGCCAGGTCCTCCCTGGACTGGAAACAAGCATCCAAGTACCGGTTTCGGGGTTTCACCCCTCTTCAGCCAGGATAGCTTGTTTCCAGTGGCATGGAGAGCACCGGACCCACGTCTGGGCATACCCGCCCCACTCGGGGTGACAAATGCAAAACCAACAGTTGATGGACAGAATGCAGAACAATGTCATACATTCATCCCAGTACAGAGATCTGGGCCTAAATCCATAGTTGTTTTGCTCACCATGCCATTCCAGTTTGAACCCAGCCATATGCAAATCAGTCTTGACCCTGTGCATCATGGGAACAGTCCAGCCCGAACTGCCAAGCCAGGTTCTCCCTGGACTGCAAATAAGCATCCTAGGACCAGTTTCAGGGTTTCACCTCTCTTCAGCCAGGATAGCTTGATTCCAGTGGCATGAACAGCATGGGACCCACGTCTGGGCATACCCGTCCAACTCGGGGTGACAACTGCAAAACCAACAGTTGATGGACAAAATTCAGAACAATGTCACACATTCACCCCGTACAGAGATCTGGGCCTCAATACATCGTTTTCTTGCTCACCAATGTCATTCCAGTTTGAACCCAGCCATATGTAAATCAGTCTTGACCCTGTGCCTCATGGGAACAGTACAGCCGAACTGCCAAGCCAGGTCCTCCCTGGACTGGAAACAAGCATCCTAGGACCAATTTCGGGGTTTCACCCCTCTTCAGCCAGGATAGCTTGATTCCAGTGGCATGGAGAGCACGGGACCCACGTCTGGGCATACCCATCCAACTCGGGGTGACAAATGCAAAACCAACAGTTGATGGACAGAATGCAGAACTATGTCATACATTCACCCCAGTACAGAGATCTGGGCCTAAATCCATCGTTTTTTTGCTCACCATGCCATTCCAGTTTGAACCTAGCTATATGCAAATCAGTCTTGACCCTGTGCCTCATGGGAACAGTCCAGCCCGAACTGCCAAGCCAGGTCCTCCCTGGACTGGGAACAAGCATCCTAGGACCGGTTTCGGGGTTTCACCCCTCTTCAGCCAGGATAGTTTGATTCCAGTGGCATGGAGAGCACGGGACCCACGTCTGGGCATACCCGTTCCACTCGGGGTGACAAATGCAAAAGCAACAGTTGATGGACAGAATGCAGAACAATGTCATACATTCACCCCAGTACAGAGATCTGGGCTTAAATCCATCATTTTTTTGCTCATCATTCCATTCCAGTTTGAACCCAGCCATATGCATATCAGTCTTGACCCTGTGCCTCATGGGAACAGTCCATCCCGAACTGCAAAGCCATGTACTTCCTGGACTGGAAACAAGCATCCTAGGACCGGTTTCGGGGTTTCACCCCTCTTCAGCCAGGATAGCTTGATTCCAGTGACATGGAGAGCACGGGACCCACGTCTGGGCATACCCGTCCCACTCAGGGCGACAAATGCAAAACCAACAGTTGATGGACAGAATGCAGAACAATGTCATACATTCACCCCAGTAAAGAGATCTGGGCCTAAATCCATCGTTTTTTTGCTCACCATGCCATTCCAGTTTGAACCCAGCCATATGCAAATCAGTCTTGACCCTGTGCCTCATGAGAAAAGTCCAGCCCGAACTGCCAAGCCAGTTGCTCCCTGGACTGGAAACTAGCATCCTAGGACCGGTTTCGGGGTTTCACCCCTCTTCAGCCAGGATAGCTTGATTCCCGTGGCATAGAGAGTGTGGGACCCACGTCTGGGCATACCCGTCCCACTCGGGGTGACAAATGCAAAAACAACAGTTGATGGACAGAATGCAGAACAAAGTCAAACATTCACCCCAGTAAAGAGATCTGGGCCTAAATCCATCCTTTTTTTGCTCACCATGCCCTTCCAGTTTGAACCCAGCCATATGCAAATCAGTCTTGACCCTGTACCTCATGGGAACAGTCCAGCCCGAACTGCCAAGCCAGGTCCTCCCTGGACTGCAAATAAGCATCCTAGGACCAGTTTCGGGGTTTCACCTCTCTTCAGCCAGGATAGCTTGATTCCAGTGGCATGAACAGCATGGTACCCACGTCTGGGCATACCCGTCCAACTCGGGGTGACAAATGCAAAACCAACAGTTGATGGACAAAATTCAGAACAATTTCATACATTCACCCCGGTACAGAGATCTGGGCCTAAATATATCGTTTTCTTGCTCACCATGCCATTCCAGTTTGAACCCAGCCATATGTAAATCAGTCTTGACCCTGTGCCTCATGGGAACAGTACAGCCGAACTGCCAAGCCAGGTCCTCCCTGGACTGGAAACAAGCATCCCAGGACCAATTTCGGGGTTTCACCCCTCTTCAGCCAGGATAGCTTGATTCCAGTGGCATGGAGAGCACGGGACCCACGTCTGGGCATACCCATCCCACTCGGGGTGACAAATGCAAAACCAACAGTTGATGGACAGAATGCAGAACTATGTCATACATTCACCCCAGTACAGAGATCTGGGCCTAAATCCATCGTTTTTTTGCTCACCATGCCATTCCAGTTTGAACCTAGCTATATGCAAATCAGTCTTGACCCTGTGCCTCATGGGAACAGTCCAGCCCGAACTGCCAAGCCAGGTCCTCCCTGGACTGGGAACAAGCATCCTAGGACCGGTTTCGGGGTTTCACCCCTCTTCAGCCAGGATAGTTTGATTCCGGTGGCATGGAGAGCACGGGACCCACGTCTGGGCATACCCGTTCCACTCGGGGTGACAAATGCAAAACCAACAGTTGATGGACAGAATGCAGAACAATGTCATACATTCACCCCAGTACAGAGATCTGGGCTTAAATCCATCATTTTTTTGCTCACCATTCCATTCCAGTTTGAACCCAGCCATATGCATATCAGTCTTGACCCTGTGCCTCATGGGAACAGTCCATCCCGAACTGCAAAGCCATGTACTTCCTGGACTGGAAACAAGCATCCTAGGACCGGTTTCGGGGTTTCACCCCTCTTCAGCCAGGATAGCTTGATTCCAGTGGCATGGAGAGCACGGGACCCACGTCTGGGCATACCCGTCCCACTCAGGGCGACAAATGCAAAACCAACAGTTGATGGACAGAATGCAGAACAATGTCATACATTCACCCCAGTAAAGAGATCTGGGCCTAAATCCATCGTTTTTTTGCTCACCATGCCATTCCAGTTTGAACCCAGCCATATGCAAATCAGTCTTGACCCTGTGCCTCATGAGAAAAGTCCAGCCCGAACTGCCAAGCCAGTTGCTCCCTGGACTGGAAACTAGCATCCTAGGACCGGTTTCGGGGTTTCACCCCTCTTCAGCCAGGATAGCTTGATTCCCGTGGCATAGAGAGTGTGGGACCCACGTCTGGGCATACCCGTCCCACTCGGGGTGACAAATGCAAAAACAACAGTTGATAGACAGAATGCAGAACAATGTGATACATTCACTCCAGTACAGAGACCTGGGCCTAAATCCATCGTTTTTTTGCTCACCATGCCATTCCAGTTTGAACCAAGCCTTATGCAAATCAGTCTTGACCCTGTGCCTCATGGGAACAGTCCAGCCCGAACTGCCAAGCCAGGTCCTCCCTGGACTAAAAACAAGCATCCTAGGACAGTTATCGGCATTTCACCCCTCTTCAGCCAGGATAGCTTGATTCCAGTGGCATGGAGAGCACAGGACCCACATCTGGGCATACCCGTCCCACTCGGGGTGACAAATGCAAAACCAACAGTTGATGGACAGAATGCAGAACAAAGTCAAACATTCACCCCAGTAAAGAGATCTGTGCCTAAATCCATCGTTTTTTTGCTCACCATGCCCTTCCAGTTTGAACCCAGCCATATGCAAATCAGTCTTGACCCTGTACCTCATGGGAACAGTCCAGCCCGAACTGCCAAGCCAGGTCCTCCCTGGACTGCAAATAAGCATCCTAGGACCAGTTTCGGGGTTTCACCTCTCTTCAGCCAGGATAGCTTGATTCCAGTGGCATGAACAGCATGGGACCCACGTCTGGGCATACCCGTCCAACTCGGGGTGACAAATGCAAAACCAACAGTTGATGGACAAAATTCAGAACAATTTCATACATTCACCCCGGTACAGAGATCTGGGCCTAAATATATCGTTTTCTTGCTCACCATGCCATTCCAGTTTGAACCCAGCCATATGTAAATCAGTCTTGACCCTGTGCCTCATGGGAACAGTACAGCCGAACTGCCAAGCCAGGTCCTCCCTGGACTGGAAACAAGCATCCTAGGACCAATTTCGGGGTTTCACCCCTCTTCAGCCAGGATAGCTTGATTCCAGTGGCATGGAGAGCACGGGACCCACGTCTGGGCATACCCGTCCCACTCAGGGTGAGAAATGCAAAACCAACAGTTGATGGACAGAATGCAGAACAATATCATACATTCACCCCAGTACAGAGATCTGGGCCTAAATCCATCGGTTTTTTGCTCACCATGCCATTCCAGTTTGAACCCAGCAATATGCAAATCAGTCTTGACCCTGTGCCTCATGGGAACAGTCCAGTCTGAACTGCCATGCCAGGTCCTCCCTGGACTGAACACAAGCATCCTAGGACCGGTTTCCGGGTTTCACCCCTCTTCAGCCAGGATAGCTTGATTTCAGTGGCATGGAGAGCACTGGACCCACGTCTGGGCATACTCGTCCCACTCAGGGTGACAAATGCAAAACCAACAGTTGATGGACAGAATGCAGAACAATGTCATACATTCATTCCAGTACAGAGATCTTGGCCTAAATCCATAGTTTTTTTGCTCACCATGCCATTCCAGTTTGAACCTAGCCATATGCAAATCAGTCTTGACCCTGTGCCTCATGGGAACAGTCCAGCCCGAACTGCCAAGCCAGGTCCTCCCTGGACTGGAAACAAGCATCCTAGGACCGGTTTCGGGGTTTCACCCCTCTTCAGCCAGGATAGCTTGATTCCAGTGGCATGGAGAGCACGGGACCCACGTCTGGGCATACCCGTCCCACTCAGGGTGACAAATGCAAAACCAACAGTTGGTGGACGGAATGCAGAACAATGTCATACATTCACCCAAGTACAGAGATCTGGGCCTAAATCCATCGTTTTTTTGCTCACCATGCCATTCCAGTGTTAACCCAGCCATATGCAAATCAGTCTTGACCCTGTGCCTCATGGGAACAGTCCAGCCCGAACTGCATAGCCAGGTCCTCCCTGAACTGTAAACAAGCATCCTAGGACCAGTTTCGGTGTTTCACCCACCTTCAGCCAGGATAGTTTGATTCCAGTGGCATGGAGAGCACGGGACCCACGTCTGGGCATACCCGTCCCACTCGGGGTGACAAATGCAAAACCAACAGTTGATGGACAGAATGCAGAACAATGTCATACATTCACCCCAGTACAGAGATCTGGGCCTAAATCCATTGTTTTTTTGCCCACCATGCCATTCCAGTTTGAACCCAGCCATATGCAAATAAGTCTTGACCCTGTGCCTCATGGGAACAGTCCAGCCCGAACTGCCAAGCCAGGTCCTCCCTGGACTGGAAACAAGCATCCTAGGACAGTTTTTGGCATTTCACCCGTCTTCAGCCAGGATAGCTTGATTCCAGTGGCATGGAGAGCACGGGACCCACGTCTGGGCATACCCGTCCCACTCGGGGTGACAAATGCAAAACCAACAGTTGATGGACAGAATGCAGAACAAAGTCATACATTCACCCCAGTAAAGAGATCTGGGCCTCAATCCATCGTTTTTTTGCTCACCATGCCATTCCAGTTTGAACCCAGCCATATGCAAATCAGTCTTGACCCTGTGCATCATGGGAACAGTCCAGCCCGAACTGCCAAGCCAGGTCCTCCCTGGACTGCAAATAAGCATCCTAGGACCAGTTTCGGGGTTTCACCTCTCTTCAGCCAGGATAGCTTGATTCCAGTGGCCTGAACAGCATGGGACCCACGTCTGGGCATACCCGTCCAACTCGGGGTGACAACTGCAAAACCAACAGTTGATGGACAAAATTCAGAACAATGTCATACATTCACCCCGTACAGAGATCTGGGCCTAAATACATCGTTTTCTTGCTCACCATGCCATTCCAGTTCGAACCCAGCCATATGTAAATCAGTCTTGACCCTGTGCCTCATGGAAACAGTACAGCCGAACTGCCAAGCCAGGTCCTCCCTGGACTGGAAACAAGCATCCTAGGACCAATTTCGGGGTTTCACTCCTCTTCAGCCAGGATAGCTTGATTCCAGTGGCATGGAGAGCACGGGACCCACGTCTGGGCATACCCATCCCACTCGGGGTGACAAATGCAAAACCAACAGTTGATGGACAGAATGCAGAACTATGTCATACATTCACCCCAGTACAGAGATCTGGGCCTAAATCCATCGTTTTTTTTTGCTCACCATGCCATTCCAGTTTGAACCTAGCCATATGCAAATCAGTCTTGACCCTGTGCCTCATGGGAACAGTCCAGCCCGAACTGCCAAGCCAGGTCCTCCCTGGACTGGGAACAAGCATCCTAGGACCGGTTTCGGGATTTCACCCCTTTTCAGCCAGGATAGCTTGATTCCAGTGGCATGGAGAGCACGGGTCCCACATCTGGGCATACCCATCCCACTCGGGGTGACAAATGCAAAACCAACAGTTAATAGACAGAATGCAGAACAATGTGGTACATTCACTCCAGTACAGAGATCTGGGCCTAAATCCATCGTTTTTTTGCTCACCATGCCATTCCAGTTTGAACCCAGCCTTATGCAAATCAGTCTTGACCCTGTGCCTCATGGGAACAGTCCAGCCCGAACTGCCAAGCCAGGTCCTCCCTGGACTGGAAACAAGCATCCTAGGACAGTTTTCGGCATTTCACCCCTCTTCAGCCAGGATAGCTTGATTCCAGTGGCATGGAGAGCACGGGACCCACGTCTGGGCATACCCGTCCCACTCGGGGTCACAAATGCAAAACCAACAGTTGATGGACAGAATGCAGAACAAAGTCATACATTCGCCCGAGTAAAGTGATCTGGGCCTAAATCCATCGTTTTTTTGCTCACCATGCCATTCCAGTTTGAACCCAGCCATATGCAAATCAGTCTTGACCCTGTGCCTCATGGGAACAGTCCAGCCCGAACTGCCAAGCCAGGTCCTCCCTGGACTGGAAACAAGCATCCTATGACCGGTTTTGGGGTTTCACCCCTCTTCAGCCAGGATAGCTTGAATCCAGTGGCATGGAGAGCACGGGACCCACGTCTGGGCATACCCGTCCCACTCGGGGTGACAAATGCAAAACCAACAGTTGATGGACAGAATGCAGAACAATGTCATACATTCATTCCAGTACAGAGATCTTGGCCTAAATCCATATTTTTTTTGCTCACCATGCCATTCCAGTTTGAACCTAGCCATATGCAAATCAATCTTGACCCTGTGCCTCATGGGAACAGTCCAGCCCGAACTACATAGCCAGGTCCTCCCTGAACTGTAAACAAGCATCCTAGGACCAGTTTCGGCGTTTCACCCATCTTCAGCCAAGATAGTTTGATTCCAGTGGCATGGAGAGCACGGGACCCACGTCTGGGCATACCCGTCCCACTCGGGGTGACAAATGCAAAACCAACAGTTGATGGACAGAATGCAGAACAATGTCATACATTCACCCCAGTACAGACATCTGGGCCTAAAGCCATCGTTTTTTTGCTCACTATGCCATTCCAGTTTGAACCCAGCCATATGCAAATCAGTCTTGACCCTGTGCCTCATGGGAACAGTCCAGCCCGAACTGCAAAGCCAGGTCCTCCCTGGACTGGAAACAAGCATCCAAGTACCGGTTTCGGGGTTTCACCCCTCTTCAGCCAGGATAGCTTGATTCCAGTGGCATGGAGAGCACCGGACCCACGTCTGGGCATACCCGCCCCACTCGGGGTGACAAATGCAAAACCAACAGTTGATGGACAGAATGCAGAACAATGTCATACATTCACCCCAGTACAGAGATCTGGGCCTAAATCCATAGTTGTTTTGCTCACCATGCCATTCCAGTTTGAACCCAGCCATATGCAAATCAGTCTTGACCCTGTGCATCATGGGAACAGTCCAGCCCGAACTGCCAAGCCAGGTTCTCCCTGGACTGCAAATAAGCATCCTAGGACCAGTTTCGGGGTTTCACCTCTCTTCAGCCAGGATAGCTTGATTCCAGTGGCATGAACAGCATGGGACCCACGTCTGGGCATACCTGTCCAACTCGGGGTGACAACTGCAAAACCAACAGTTGATGGACAAAATTCAGAACAATGTCACACATTCACCCCGTACAGAGATCTGGGCCTCAATACATCGTTTTCTTGCTCACCATGCCATTCCAGTTTAAACCCAGCCATATGTAAATCAGTCTTGACCCTGTGCCTCATGGGAACAGTACAGCCGAACTGCCAAGCCAGGTCCTCCCTGGACTGGAAACAAGCATCCTAGGACCAATTTCGGGGTTTCACCCCTCTTCAGCCAGGATAGCTTGATTCCAGTGGCATGGAGAGCACGGGACCCACGTCTGGGCATACCCATCCCACTCGGGGTGACAAATGCAAAACCAACAGTTGATGGACAGAATGCAGAACTATGTCATACATTCACCCCAGTACAGAGATCTGGGCCTAAATCCATCGTTTTTTTGCTCACCATGCCATTCCAGTTTGAACCTAGCTATATGCAAATCAGTCTTGACCCTGTGCCTCATGGGAACAGTCCAGCCCGAACTGCCAAGCCAGGTCCTCCCTGGACTGGGAACAAGCATCCTAGGACCGGTTTCGGGGTTTCACCCCTCTTCAGCCAGGATAGTTTGATTCCAGTGGCATGGAGAGCACGGGACCCACGTCTGGGCATACCCGTTCCACTCGGGGTGACAAATGCAAAACCAACAGTTGATGGACAGAATGCAGAACAATGTCATACATTCACCCCAGTACAGAGATCTGGGCTTAAATCCATCATTTTTTTGCTCGCCATTCCATTCCAGTTTGAACCCAGCCATATGCATATCAGTCTTGACCCTGTGCCTCATGGGAACAGTCCATCCCGAACTGCAAAGCCATGTACTTCCTGGACTGGAAACAAGCATCCTAGGACCGGTTTCGGGGTTTCACCCCTCTTCAGCCAGGATAGCTTGATTCCAGTGGCATGGAGAGCACGGGACCCACGTCTGGGCATACCCGTCCCACTCAGGGCGACAAATGCAAAACCAACAGTTGATGGACAGAATGCAGAACAATGTCATACATTCACCCCAGTAAAGAGATCTGGGCCTAAATCCATCGTTTTTTTGCTCACCATGCCATTCCAGTTTGAACCCAGCCATATGCAAATCAGTCTTGACCCTGTGCCTCATGAGAAAAGTCCAGCCCGAACTGCCAAGCCAGTTGCTCCCTGGACTGGAAACTAGCATCCTAGGACCGGTTTCGGGGTTTCACCCCTCTTCAGCCAGGATAGCTTGATTCCCGTGGCATAGAGAGTGTGGGACCCACGTCTGGGCATACCCGTCCCACTCGGGGTGACAAATGCAAAAACAACAGTTGATAGACAGAATGCAGAACAATGTGATAAATTCACTCCAGTACAGAGACCTGGGCCTAAATCCATCGTTTTTTTGCTCACCATGCCATTCCAGTTTGAACCGAGCCTTATGCAAATCAGTCTTGACCCTGTGCCTCATGGGAACAGTCCAGCCCGAACTGCCAAGCCAGGTCCTCCCTGGACTAAAAACAAGCATCCTAGGACAGTTTTCGGCGTTTCACCCCTCTTCAGCCAGGATAGCTTGATTCCAGTGGCATGGAGAGCACAGGACCCACATCTGGGCATACCCGTCCCACTCGGGGTGACAAATGCAAAACCAACAGTTGATGGACAGAATGCAGAACAAAGTCAAACATTCACCCCAGTAAAGAGATCTGGGCCTAAATCCATCGTTTTTTTGCTCACCATGCCCTTCCAGTTTGAACCCAGCCATATGCAAATCAGTCTTGACCCTGTACCTCATGGGAACAGTCCAGCCCGAACTGCCAAGCCAGGTCCTCCCTGGACTGCAAATAAGCATCCTAGGACCAGTTTCGGGGTTTCACCTCTCTTCAGCCAGGATAGCTTGATTCCAGTGGCATGAACAGCATGGGACCCACGTCTGGGCATACCCGTCCAACTCGGGGTGACAAATGCAAAACCAACAGTTGATGGACAAAATTCAGAACAATTTCATACATTCACCCCGGTACAGAGATCTGGGCCTAAATATATCGTTTTCTTGCTCACCATGCCATTCCAGTTTGAACGCAGCAATATGCAAATCAGTCTTGACCCTGTGCCTCATGGGAACAGTCCAGTCTGAACTGCCATGCCAGGTCCTCCCTGGACTGAACACAAGCATCCTAGGACCGGTTTCCGGGTTTCACCCCTCTTCAGCCAGGATAGCTTGATTTCAGTGGCATGGAGAGCACTGGACCCACGTCTGGGCATACTCGTCCCACTCGGGGTGACAAATGCAAAACCAACAGTTGATGGACAGAATGCAGAACAATGTCATACATTCATTCCAGTACAGAGATCTTGGCCTAAATCCATAGTTTTTTTGCTCACCATGCCATTCCAGTTTGAACCTAGCCATATGCAAATCAGTCTTGACCCTGTGCCTCATGGGAAGAGTCCAGCCCGAACTGCCAAGCCAGGTCCTCCCTGGACTGGAAACAAGCATCCTAGGACCGGTTTCGGGGTTTCACCCCTCTTCAGCCAGGATAGCTTGATTCCAGTGGCATGGAGAGCACGGGACCCACGTCTGGGCATACCCGTCCCACTCGGGGTGACAAATGCAAAACCAACAGTTGATGGGCAGAATGCAGAACAATGTCATACATTCACCCCAGTACAGAGATCTGGGCTTAAATCCATCATTTTTTTGCTCACCATTCCATTCCAGTTTGAACCCAGCCATATGCATATCAGTCTTGACCCTGTGCCTCATGGGAACAGTCCATCCCGAACTGCAAAGCCATGTACTTCCTGGACTGGAAACAAGCATCCTAGGACCGGTTTCGGGGTTTCACCCCTCTTACGCCAGGATAGCTTGATTCCAGTGGCATGGAGAGCACGGGACCCACGTCTGGGCATACCCGTCCCACTCAGGGCGACAAATGCAAAACCAACAGTTGATGGACAGAATGCAGAATAATGTCATACATTCACCCCAGTACAGAGATCTGGGCCTAAATCCATCGTTTTTTTGCTCACCATGCCATTCCAGTTTGAACCCAGCCATATGCAAATAAGTCTTGACCCTGTGCCTCATGGGAACAGTCCAGCCCGAACTGCCAAGCCAGGTCCTCCCTGGACTGGAAACAAGCATCCTAGGACAGTTTTCGGCATTTCACCCGTCTTCAGCCAGGATAGCTTGATTCCAGTGGCATGGAGAGCACGGGACCCACGTCTGGGCATACCCGTCCCACTCGGGGTGACAAATGCAAAACCAACAGTTGATGGACAGAATTCAGAACAAAGTCATACATTCACCCCAGTAAAGAGATCTGGGCCTCAATCCATCGTTTTTTTGCTCACCATGCCATTCCAGTTTGAACCCAGCCATATGCAAATCAGTCTTGACCCTGTGCATCATGGGAACAGTCCAGCCCGAACTGCCAAGCCAGGTCCTCCCTGGACTGCAAATAAGCATCCTAGGACCAGTTTCGGGGTTTCACCTCTCTTCAGCCAGGATAGCTTGATTCCAGTGGCATGAACAGCATGGGACCCACGTCTGGGCATACCCGTCCAACTCAGGGTGACAACTGCAAAACCAACAGTTGATGGACAAAATTCAGAACAATGTCATACATTCACCCCGTACAGAGATCTGGGCCTAAATACATCGTTTTCTTGCTCACCATGCCATTCCAGTTCGAACCCAGCCATATGTAAATCAGTCTTGACCCTGTGCCTCATGGAAACAGTACAGCCGAACTGCCAAGCCAGGTCCTCCCTGGACTGGAAACAAGCATCCTAGGACCAATTTCGGGGTTTCACCCCTCTTCAGCCAGGATAGCTTGATTCCAGTGGCATGGAGAGCACGGGACCCACGTCTGGGCATACCCATCCCACTCGGGGTGACAAATGCAAAACCAACAGTTGATGGACAGAATGCAGAACTATGTCATACATTCACCCCAGTACAGAGATCTGGGCCTAAATCCATCGTTTTTTTGCTCACCATGCCATTCCAGTTTGAACCTAGCCATATGCAAATCAGTCTTGACCCTCTGCCTCATGGGAACAGTCCAGCCCGAACTGCCAAGCCAGGTCCTCCCTGGACTGGGAACAAGCATCCTAGGACTGGTTTCGGGGTTTCACCCCTCTTCAGCCAGGATAGCTTGATTCCAGTGGCATGGAGAGCACGGGTCCCACGTCTGGGCATACCCATCCCACTCTGGGTGACAAATGCAAAACCAACAGTTGATAGACAGAATGCAGAACAATGTGGTACATTCACTCCAGTACAGAGATCTGGGCCTAAATCCATCGTTTTTTGCTCACCATGCCATTCCAGTTTGAACCCAGCCTTATGCAAATCAGTCTTGACCCTGTGCCTCATGGGAACAGTCCAGCCCGAACTGCCAAGCCAGGTCCTCCCTGGACTGGAAACAAGCATCCTAGGACAGTTTTCGGCATTTCACCCCTCTTCAGCCAGGATAGCTTGATTCCAGTGGCATGGAGAGCACGGGACCCACGTCTGGGCATACCCGTCCCACTCGGGGTCACAAATGCAAAACCAACAGTTGATGGACAGAATGCAGAACAAAGTCATACATTCACCCCAGTAAAGTGATCTGGGCCTAAATCCATCGTTTTTTTGCTCACCATGCCATTCCAGTTTGAACCCAGCCATATGCAAATCAGTCTTGACCCTGTGCCTCATGGGAACAGTCCAGCCCGAACTGCCAAGCCAGGTCCTCCCTGGACTGGAAACAAGCATCCTATGACCGGTTTTGGGGTTTCACCCCTCTTCAGCCAGGATAGCTTGAATCCAGTGGCATGGAGAGCACGGGACCCACGTCTGGGCATACCCGTCCCACTCGGGGTGACAAATGCAAAGCCAACAGTTGATGGACAGAATGCAGAACAATGTCATACATTCACTCTAGTACAGAGATTTGGGCCTAAAACCATCGTTTTTTTGCTCAAAATGTCATTCCAGTTTAAACCCAGCCATATGCAAATCAGTCTTGACCCTGTGCCTCATGGGATCATTTCACCCCGAACTGCCAAGCCAGGTCCTCCCTGGACTGGAAACAAGCATACTAGGACTGGTTTTGGGGTTTCACCCCTCTTCAGCCAGGATAGCTTGATTCCAGTGGAATGGAGAGGACGGGACCCACGTCTGGGCATACTCGTCCCACTCGGGGCGACAAATGCAAAACCAACAGTGGTTGGACAGAATGCAGAACGATGTCATACATTCACCCCAGTACAGAGTTCTGGGCCTAAATCCATCGTATTTTTGCTCACCATGCCATTCCAGTTTGAACCCAGCCATATGCAAATCAGTCTTGACCCTGTGCCTCATGGTAACATTCCAGCCTGAACGGCCAACCCAGGTCTTCCCTGGACTGGAAACAAGCATCCTAGGACCGGTTTCGGGGTTCCACCCCTCTTCAGCCAGGATAGCTTCATTCCAGTGGCAGGAGAGCATGATACCTACGTCTCAGCATTCCCGTCCCACTCGGGGTGACAAATGCAAAATCAACAGTTGATGGACAGAATGCAGAACATTGTCACACATTCTCCCCAGTACAGAGACCTGGGCCTAAATCCATCGATTTTTTTGCTCACCATGCCATTCAAGTTTGAACCCAGCCAAATGCAAATCATTTTTGACCCTGTGCCTCATGGGAACAGTCCAGCCCAAACTGCCAAGCCCGGTCCTCCCTGGACTGGATACAAGCATCCTAGGACTGGTTTCGGGGTTTCACCCCTCTTCAGCCAGGATAGCTTGATTCCAGTGGCATGGAGAGCACGGGACCCATGTCTGGGCATACCCGTTCCACTCGTGGTGACAAATGCAAAACCAACAGTTGATGGACAGAATGCAGAACAATGTCATACATTCACCCCAGTACAGAGATCTGGGCCTAAATCCATCGTTTTTTTGCTTACCCTGCCATTCCAGTTTGAACCCAGCCATATGCAAATTAGTCTTGACCCTGGGCCTCATGGGCACAGTCCAGCCCGAACTGCCAAGCCAGGTCCTCCCTGGAGTGGAAACAAGCATCCTAGGACCGGTTTCGTGGTTTCATCCCTCTTCAGCCAGGATAGCTTGATTCCAGTGGCATGGAGAGCACGGGACCCACGTCTGGGCATACCCGTCCCACTCGGGGCGACAAATGCAAAACCAACAGTGGTTGGACAGAATGCAGAACGATGTCATACATTCACCCCAGTACAGAGATCTGGGCCTAAATCCATCGTTTTTTTGCTCACCATGCCATTCCAGTTTGAACCCAGCCATATGCAAATCAGTCTTGACCCTGTGCCTCCTGGGAACAGTCCAACCCGAACTGCCTAGCCAGGTCCTCCCTGGACTAGAAACAAGCATCCTAGGACCGGTTTCGGGGTTTCACCCCTCTTCAGCCAGGATAGCTTGATTCCAGTGGCATGGAGAGCATGATACCTACGTCTCAGCATTCCCGTCCCACTCGGGGTGACAAATGCAAAACCAACAGTTGATGGACAGAATGCAGAACATTGTCACACATTCTCCCCAGTACAGAGACCTGGGCCTAAATCCATCGATTTTTTTGCTCACCATGCCATTCAAGTTTGAACCCAGCCAAATGCAAATCATTTTTGACCCTGTGCCTCATGGGAACAGTCCTGCCCAAACTGCCAAGCCCGGTCCTCCCTGGACTGGATACAAGCATCCAAGGACTGGTTTAGGGGTTTCACCCCTCTTCAGTCTGGATAGCGTGATTCCAGAGGCATGGAGAGCACAGGACCCACGTCTGGGCATACCCGTCCCACTCAGGGTGACAAATGCAAAACCAACAGTTGATGGACGGAATGCAGAACAATGTCATACATTCACCCAAGTACAGAGATCTGGGCCTAAATCCATCGTTTTTTTGCTCACCATGCCATTCCAGTGTTAACCCAGCCATATGCAAATCAGTCTTGACCCTGTGCCTCATGGGAACAGTCCAGCCCGAACTGCATAGCCAGGTCCTCCCTGAACTGTAAACAAGCATCCTAGGACCAGTTTCGGTGTTTCACCCATCTTCAGCCAGGATAGTTTGATTCCAGTGGCATGGAGAGCACGGGACCCACGTCTGGGCATACCCGTCCCACTCGGGGTGACAAATGCAAAACCAACAGTTGATGGACAGAATGCAGAACAATGTCATACATTCACCCCAGTACAGAGATCTGGGCTTAAATCCATCATTTTTTTGCTCACCATTCCATTCCAGTTTGAACCCAGCCATATGCATATCAGTCTTGACCCTGTGCCTCATGGGAACAGTCCATCCCGAACTGCAAAGCCATGTACTTCCTGGACTGGAAACAAGCATCCTAGGACCGGTTTCGGGGTTTCACCCCTCTTACGCCAGGATAGCTTGATTCCAGTGGCATGGAGAGCACGGGACCCACGTCTGGGCATACCCGTCCCACTCAGGGCGACAAATGCAAAACCAACAGTTGATGGACAGAATGCAGAACAATGTCATACATTCACCCCAGTACAGAGATCTGGGCCTAAATCCATCGATTTTTTTGCTCACCATGCCATTCCAGTTTGAACCCAGCCATATGCAAATAAGTCTTGACCCTGTGCCTCATGGGAACAGTCCAGCCCGAACTGCCAAGCCAGGTCCTCCCTGGACTGGAAACAAGCATCCTAGGACAGTTTTCGGCATTTCACCCGTCTTCAGCCAGGATAGCTTGATTCCAGTGGCATGGAGAGCACGGGACCCACGTCTGGGCATACCCGTCCCACTCGGGGTGACAAATGCAAAACCAACAGTTGATGGACAGAATTCAGAACAAAGTCATACATTCACCCCAGTAAAGAGATCTGGGCCTCAATCCATCGTTTTTTTGCTCACCATGCCATTCCAGTTTGAACCCAGCCATATGCAAATCAGTCTTGACCCTGTGCATCATGGGAACAGTCCAGCCCGAACTGCCAAGCCAGGTCCTCCCTGGACTGCAAATAAGCATCCTAGGACCAGTTTCGGGGTTTCACCTCTCTTCAGCCAGGATAGCTTGATTCCAGTGGCATGAACAGCATGAGACCCACGTCTGGGCATACCCGTCCAACTCGGGGTGACAACTGCAAAACCAACAGTTGATGGACAAAATTCAGAACAATGTCATACATTCACCCCGTGCAGAGATCTGGGCCTAAATACATCGTTTTCTTGCTCACCATGCCATTCCAGTTCGAACCCAGCCATATGTAAATCAGTCTTGACCCTGTGCCTCATGGAAACAGTACAGCCGAACTGCCAAGCCAGGTCCTCCCTGGACTGGAAACAAGCATCCTAGGACCAATTTCGGGGTTTCACCCCTCTTCAGCCAGGATAGCTTGATTCCAGTGGCATGAACAGCATGGGACCCACGTCTGGGCATACCCGTCCAACTCGGGGTGACAACTGCAAAACCAACAGTTGATGGACAAAATTCAGAACAATGTCATACATTCACCCCGTAAAGAGATCTGGGCCTAAATACATCGTTTTCTTGCTCACCATGCCATTCCAGTTCGAACCCAGCCATATGTAAATCAGTCTTGACCCTGTGCCTCATGGAAACAGTACAGCCGAACTGCCAAGCCAGGTCCTCCCTGGACTGGAAACAAGCATCCTAGGACCAATTTCGGGGTTTCACCCCTCTTCAGCCAGGATAGCTTGATTCCAGTGGCATGGAGAGCACGGGACCCACGTCTGGGCATACCCATCCCACTTGGGGGGACAAATGCAAAACCAACAGTTGATGGACAGAATGCAGAACAATGTCATACATTCATCCCAGTACAGAGATATGGGCCTAAATCCATCGTTTTTTTGCTCACCATGCCATTTCAGTTTGAACCCAGTCATATGCAAATCAGTCTTGACCCTGTGTGTCATGGGAACAGTCCAGCCTGAACTGCCAAGCCAGGTCCTCCCTGGACTGGAAACAAGCATCCTAGGACTGGTTTCGGGGTTTCACCCCTCTTCAGCCAGGATAGCTTGATTCTAGTGGCATGGAGAGCATGAGACCTACGTCTGGGCATACCCGTCCCACTCGGGGTGACAAATGCAAAATCAACAGTTGATGGACAGAATGCAGAACAATGTCATACATTCACCCCAGTACATAGATCTGGGCCTAAATCCATAGTTTTTTTGCTCACCATGAAATTCAACTTTGAACCCAGCCATATGCAAATCAGTTTTGACCCTGTGCCTCATGGGAACAGTCCAGCCCGAACTGCCAAGCCCAGTCCTCCCTGGACTGGATACAAGCATCCGAGAACTGGTTTAGGGGTTTCACCCTTCTTCAGCCAGGATAGCTTGATTCCAGTGGCATGGAGAGCACGGGACTCACGTCTGGGCATACCCGTCTCACTCAGGGTGACAAATGCAAAGCCAGCAGTTGATGGACAGAATGCAGAACAATGTCATACATTCACTCCAGCACAGAGATTTGGGCCTAAATCCATCGTTTTTTTGCTCACCATGCCATTCCTGTTTAAACCCAGCCATATGCAAATCAGTCTTGACCCTGTGCCTCATGGGAACAGTTCAGCCCGAACTGCCAAGCCAGGTCCTCCCTGGACTGGAAACAAGCATACTAGGACTGGTTTCGGGGTTTCACCACTCTTCAGCCAGGATAGCTTCATTCCAGTGGCATGGAGAGCACGCGACCCACGTCTGGGCATACCCGTCCCACTCGGGGTGACAAATGCAAACCCAACAGTTGATAGACAGAATGCAGAACAATGTCATACATTCACCCCAGTACAGAGATCTGGGCCTAAATCCATCGTTTTTTTGCTCACCATGCCATTCCAGTTTGAACCCAGCCATATGCAAATTAGTCTTGACTCTGTGCCTCATGGGAACAGTCCAGCCCGAACTCCCAAGCCAGGTCCTCCCTGGACTGGAAACAAGCATTCTAGGACCGGTTTCGTGGTTTCACCCCTCTTCAGCCAGGATAGCATGATTCCAGTGGCATGGAGAGGACGGGACCCACGTCTGGGTATACTCGTCCCACTCGGGGCGACAAATGCAAAACCAACAGTGGTTGGACAGAATGCAGAACGATGTCATACATTCACCCCAGTACAGAGATCTGGGCCTAAATCCATCATTTTTTTGCTCACCATGCCATTCCAGTTTGAACCCAGCCATATGCAAATCAGTCTTTACCCTGTGCTTCATGGGAACAGTCCAGTCTGAACTGCCAAGCCAGGTCCTCCCTGGACTGGAAACAAGCATCCTAGGACCGGTTTCGGGGTTTCACCCCTCTTCAGCCTGGATAGCTTGATTCCAGAGGCATGGAGAGCACGGGACCCACGTCTGGGCTAGGGGTGGGCGGAATTTGCGAAATTCACTTTCGCATATTATCGCGAAAATGTTAAAAATCTCCGCAAACACGCGGAAATATTGCGAAGATGCAGAAGTTTTTTTCCCGTCCGTTCGCGGTATTTTCTGCGTGGTCGCGGCTCGCCAACTTACGCATGCGGTTGCTCGCGGGCGCGGCCATCTTGTTTTCACTTGTCTCGCGGTGCATGATCGCGAGAAGAAAGACGTGATCGCGGGACGCATGACGTTACTGCGGGCGCGAACTGTCGCGAGACAGCGCAAATGGCTAACAACAATCCAACATCTCGTGGAGAACGCGACCGGATCGGGAAAACTTGTCGGCGAACGCGGGGATTCAGGTAAGGCGATCGCGCGCATGCGAGAATGTAATATTTTACAGCGCAAGCAAGAAACAAATTATGGCTAAGCTGCGGAATGCGGAAATTTTGACATTTTCGCGCTTTCCGCGGAACGCGAAAATGCCAAATTATCGCAATTTCCGCGAACGGAACGGAATTTTGGCCCAGGCCTAGTCTGGGCATACCCATCCCACTCGGGGTAACAAATGTAAAACCAACAGTTGATGGACAGAATGTAGAACAATGTCACACATTCACCCCAGTACAGAGATCTGGGCCTAAATCCATTGTTTTTTTGCTCACCATGCATTCCAGTTTGAACCCAGCCATATGTAAATCAGTCTTGACCCTGTGCCTCATGGGAACAGTCCAGCCCGAACTGCCAAGCCAGGTCCTCCCTGGACTGGAAACAAGCATCCTAGGACCGGTTTTGGGGTTTCACCCCTCTTCAGCCAGGATTATCTTAATTCCAGTGGCATGGAGAGCACAGGACCTACGTCTGGGCATACCCGTCCCACTCGGGGTGACAAATACAAAACCAACAGTTGATGGACAGAATGCAGAACAATGTCATACATTCACCCCAGTACAGAGATCTGGTCCTAAATCCATCGTTTTTTTGCTCACCATGCTATTCCAGTTTGAACCCAGCCATATGCAAATCAGTCTTGACCCTGTGCCTCATGGGAACAGTCCAGCCCGAACTGCCAAGCCAGTTCCTCCCTGGACAGGAAACAAGCATCATAGACTGGTTTCGGGGTTTCACCCCTCTTCAGCCAGGATAGCTTGATTCTAGTGGCATGGAGAGCACGGGACCTACGTCTGGGCATACCTGTCCCACTCGTGGTGACAAATGCAAAACTAACTGTTGATTGACAGAATGCAGAACAATGTCATACATTCACCCCAGTACAGAGATCTGGGCCTAAATCCATCGTTTTTTTGCTCACCTTTCCAATCCAGTTTGAACCCAGCCATATGCAAATCAGTCCTGACCCTGTGCCTCATGGGAACTGTGGAAATATGGATTTTTATGATCAGTTATGTCCCCTATCTTGGACCCCAACGGTTTCATGTATAAATCACAAGTACATGTATGTTCCCTCCAGTTCCAGTTATGAAGACGCAAATACATGTGCGTCCACCATTAACATGTCCTCTTTCAGATCCGCCATGAATGGGCCGGATATTCCATTCCTAAGTACGAAAGGCCACCGGCTTTATATGGTTCACTTATGCTATTTTTCAGTCCAGGCGAGTAGGCCCTGATTCTGCCATCAAGCTTTTCCTGCCTTCTGCCTCTGAAAGCTCCAGTCTGAGCTCGCATCTGTATCCATGAACTTTGTCCTACTCCCTGCGCGGCTAACGGTGCCTGACTCGACCTGTCTGCTTGCCAAGAACTGTATTTCACCTTGTGATTATCTGCTCCGCTCCCTATCCAATGCATTCCTGTCTAGTAGTTTAAGTAAACATCCTTCCAGCTACCGAGCAAAAGGCCCGGCTTCTCTGTCCTCATGCAAGTAATTCATAGCCCTGTTACCATGGAATATTCCTACCCCCTCGCATTTAGTGTAGACACTTAGACGCTTGTACACGCACTCACAGTCAGTATAGAATAGATTTTGTTCGAGAGACCTTTCTTTTTGGATAACACAGTTCTTTAAACATAGGATATTAGATATGATTTGGGATTAGGTTGACATAACCCCAGACTTTTGTCTCCACATGTAGAGCTAAATGTCAAGTCCCTTTCTCCCTCTAGTTGCACGTCTATCACACGTCATGCGACTGCGCACGCATCTCTGCCAAATATTTCTGCTGACATTGCAGGATTCTCCAGGTATCCACCCACACATGACAAATTACCCATTATCATCAAGTGGACGCCCACATGGACGCCCACCTTCACGCCTACTTACACGCCCACATGCTCTTATCTCATTCTCTCTTGCTCTTTTGCTTACGTACAATTGAGAAATGTATATATACTGTACTCTGTGAATAATGTTTTGAGAATATTGAGAATACTTTTCAGTCCCTTCCAGATCCTTTTTTGGTGATGGAAATATTCTCCCTTTGACTCGAGTTATTGGAATAAAGCCCTTTTAGAACCTGATACCACAGACTCAGCCTCTTGCTTTATGCATGATCTTATTGATATTATGAAATTATGAGAGCGTAATATTTTATTTACCACATAATGGCGCCCGAACAGTTTAATCTCTTTCCCCACACGCCGGAGATGAAGGTCCAGTTTTGCCCCCTTCCACAGCCGTGATGGACTTCAAGCGCGCACGTCGCGGGTCTTCCCGCCAACTCCCTCAGGCCAACGAAGGGGACAGACTGCGACCAGGCATCCATACGAGGCGGTGAGGAACGCAGATTGTCCTACCCAGAGCCCACCTGCGAGAGAGCTGTGTCCGAGGTATACAGAGGCCCACCAGATTCCGAAGTTCCGAAGTATCCAGGTCACGAGTCGAGTCCAGTCCAGTCCAGTCCGGTCCAGTCCAGTCCAGTTCAGTTCCGAGGCCTTCCGTTCCGAGCTACCCGGTGAGTACCATTGCCGGGGAGGCGTTCTGACGTGCACATAGGTTGTGCCGGTCAAGACGGGTTTGGGTACACAAATCCGGTCTGCACTGTTTCAGCAGTGTATCTGTACTGTTTAGCAGTATATCTAGTATGTCTAGTATATAATTCAGAATAATCTAGTTAGTGTCGAGTATTATGCTAAGTGATTAGTTCCCTAATGATCATTGTTGTTCGTTAAATGTTAAATGTTAAATGTTTTAAATACGTTCTGTATATTGTGGTGTGAATGACTGTTCATTATTGTGTTTTATGGTATTAAACGTGTTCAAAATTAGGTATCAGATCAGATCAGTTCTCAATATGCCGCTCTTTTCAAAATTAAGACAGATCAAAACTAGAAAAGGGGTACTCGAAGAAGATGTTCGCATTTAACATAGGGACACTCCAGGGTACTTTATGTATCATAAGCATGGCCTAGATGCCGTATTATTTCTTGATTTATGGGTGAACTACACCAAGGATTTACCAGAAAGTCAGAGGTGGCCCGCAGTTGGGACATGGGATGCAGATTGCATCATGAGAGTAGAAGAAGAATTATGGAAAAAGATAGCCAGACAGTAACAGAAAGATGCCATTGAATTATGGCGTAAAGAATAGCATAGACGCACAGAGTAAGCGCTCAGAAAAGAAGAGAAAAGTAGGGAGGATTCAGACAAAGCCCGAGAAAACGTGTTAGTTGAGGAAGGTATCCGAGTAAAAGCAGAACAAGTAGATGGACAACGTAACGCTCTTATGAAAGAGAAAATGTAGACCAGCTTGGAAGGATGCCATTGAGTTTTGGCGCAAGGAGTCACATAGTAGGTCAGAGTAAGTGTTTCACGAAGCAGAGAGGAGTAGACTGGAGTCTGGAAAAGCCAAGGAACAGATGTTACAGGAGTAATTGGAGTAGGTAAAATGAGCGCAGGCTGACAGAGAAAGAAATACTGACGTTGCTGGTATTTATCCCGTCCTTTCAGAGGACCTAGCAAGAGTGGCCCCAGTAGAAAGACCAGTTAGAGTGCCACCGCAAGTACCACGATACATATAATAATGATATAGTAGCCCGAAGGTTCTTGAACCACCCACCAATTGAACAGCGCATAGCTGGTGTTTACATGGTCCAACATTTGACTACGTTGTCAATAGGAAATTGAGAGGGGTGTAGCTAGAGAAGGAGCAACACCTGTGATTTGATGACACCCCTAATGTACAAAGTGCTAACGAAAAAGTAATTTTTGAAAAGTTTAGCTTGAAAAAAAAAAAAAAAAAAAAAAAAAAAAGAATTGTGGGTATTTCGAATTTGCAAATTGTTCAAGAATACAGGTTTGTGTTCTTGGTGGTCCAGTGAGCCAATGTGCTGGGTCAAGTCGGTGAGATTATGACCCCCTGAGTGCAAATTGTATGTAAAAATAATTTTTCAATTGAGCGAATTATTGCAGTTTTTATGGAATTGAGTAGTCTTTTTGTCTGTGACAGCTTCAGAGTGAGGAGAAGGTGGGGGCTGTGTAGAGCAGTATGTGATACAGAAATCGGAGACAGATTCTGACCTTGTAGCCAGTGTAGGTGGGGGCCGGTGAGAGGAGCAGAACAGAGGCACTGCTTAGAAAGCTTCTCTGACATCGCATCTGTGTAATGCCTGCAGCCGGAACAACGAAAAAAAGTTGGCTGGCAGCCCAGGCTCAGGCCGCGCTGAGGGGCTATTTTTAACTTCTCTGATAAGACAGGGCAGCTGAGAAATGTAAGTCGAGAAAGATTCCCTTGTTCTATTCTGTGCAAAACGAGTGCCCCGAGGAAATGTCTATGGAGAAGATTTGTTTTATTTTTTAGAAAATGCTATATTGCTTCTGGCCAGAAAGTAAAATGTTGCTCTTGCTTGGAATTTTAAGGGCTATGTGCCTATATAAAAACGATTTTCAAATTCAGACATTTTTGAATTGTGGCCACAAGCTGCCACCAGTTGCATTGGATAAATGATCCAGTGGTTAAAAGTCTGTGAGGAGAGATGAGAGGTGCGTCTTCGTCTGGGACATTAGGGTACATTGTGTTGACAAAGATGCATAGCTCATTTTTATAAAAGAAAACAAACAGGTTCGTGTGTTCTTCGTTTTTGATTATTATTGCTGATTCTGTTTTTATAAAAGAAAACAAACAGGTTCGTGTGTTCTTCGTTTTTGATTATTATTGCTGATTCTGTGTGTCAGACTTGACACGGTGATTTCAGATGGGGGTGTATAGGGCAGGTAAATCAATTATTGATTAAAAGCCTGACAAATTAAGCAGGCCAGAATGTTCGCCTCTGAGCTGTAGGTACTGTAATTGCGCATCGCTGCTCATTTATATATGTTAGTGCAATTGTCTATGCTTTCTGTGCTTGGTATACTGATGGCTTGGCATATGTATTTTATATATGTTTTGTTTTTGTGTTGTATTGACCAGTCTGTTTAGCGTTTAATACCAAGTTCTCCTGTGCAAGTACAGAGATAGTCGTGACGACGGCGATCTTTGCACAGCGCTTGGCTGGAACTTGTTCACAATTACTAAATTTCACAGACGTGATATTACCTTTATCATGCTGTCAAAATAGCAGACAACACGTTATCAGTGTATGTCTAATTGGTGTTGGAGATGAATGAAATAAAAGGAAAAATTATGCAAGACTAAAATATTTTTCACATGACTGCCTTTCTCTTATAGACAGGCAGCCTCGGTCATATGTTTCCAGATTGGACATTAAGGAACAATTATGATCTGTGCACTCGCATCTTAACTCTTGAAGGCCTGTTTTAAATAAGGACTGCCACCACAGAGTGACAAATGAGGCTCGGTATTTAGGGTAATGAGAAAATATCTGACAGGATTTCCTTTTTAAAGTTTGCTTTAGTAAGCTCATTCTTGTAAGTGGTGGCCCCAAAAGTTGACTTGTTTTTAAATTAGGCTATTTATTGTATAGGTGGAAATTATTGCAAAATGACTGATTTCTTTAGCAGATAAATTATTAATTATCAACATTAACAACTGTTCTTAAACTTGGTTTTCCGAATATTTAGGTAATTTAGCATTCCTATTAGGACCTCCTAGCATTAATATTGACTTCAGGTTGGTGTAGGTTCATGTAATAAGGACATTTGCATATGAGATGTCATTTGGCCAGCTTATGAGCTAACACAATGAGGTTTGTGCAATAATTTGAAGGATTTCTCGCCATTTCAAATACGCTGTGTATCTCCTATAATTTTGCTTACGCCCAGTAGCTACACACAGGGATTAATAGTGTTGACAAGACACAGGGTTTGATAGTGTTTGACAGCAGTGAAATCTGTTTCAGATTTCCTCCTGTCAAAAAGGGGGGGAAGGAGGAGAATATTGGCTTTCTGCTGGCCCCTGAGGAGGTTCGCTTCCCGCTAGCCCCTTAAGAAATTAAGCCCCTTAGAAATTAGCCCCCTTAGAAATTAAGTCGAGGAAATAGGTATGGTGCTTTCCCCTTTTTCTCATGTTTTATTGTGATCTTTCAGGGGAATTAGTTGTGGGCACCGGAACGTATTCAATTGATTTCTGGTTTTTCCCAGCCCAAGACACAAAAAGACTAAAGTCCTCAAGAACACACTGTGGCATTTGAAGAATTAAAGAGAGCTTTATGTCAAGCACCAGTTTTAGCAAACCCTGATTACAACAAATCGTTTATGCTTTTTGTGACAGAGCGGGATGGAACAGCACTATCTGTCCTAACACAAGATCATGCAGGAAAACACGAGCCCTGTGCTTATTTTTCTAGTACATTAGACCCAGTAGCACAGGCTTTGCCTGCGTGCCTAAAATCAGTTGCAGCAACGGCCTTAGCCATAAGACAAAGTGACTCGATAGTGCTGGGCCACCCTCTGACAGTACAAGTACCACGCGCAGTAGAGGTTCTCTTGAACCGGACACAAACACAACACCTGACTGTGGCTAGACTGACAGGCTATGAGCCAACGTTATTTCAACCACACATAGAGATCAGACGATGCAACATACTGAATCCTGCTACCCTTTTGCCCTCCAGTACAGAAAGCGTTTCACCACACGACTGTGTTGAAGTAATACATACCGTGACTAAACCAAGACAAGACTTGACAGACGTTGCACTCCCAGACCCCGACCTAACACTATAAGTTGACGGCTCATGCATGAGGACAGGGGCGGGAGAATTAGTGGCAGCATATGCAGTGACTACTGATACTGTAATAATAGAGACTAAAAGAATAGACATATTGTCAGCACAAGCAGCAGAGCTCATCGCCCTGACACAAGCGTGCATAAGAGCTAAGCACCTGAGAGTAAACATTTACACCGATTCTCTGGCGAGAAAGAGGTTTCTTGACCTCTCATGGGGCCAAGATACAGCATGGCCCCCATATTCAAGCCCTACTGGAAGCAATACATTTACCAACAGCCATAGCTATCCTAAAATGTAAAGCACATACTAGAGCCACAGATACCATTTCCCAAGGCAATGATCTGGCAGACCGAACAGCTAAACAGACAGCTCAGACCCCACTAGACATGACAAAGTTACAGGTTCAATAAGTGTCCAAAGCCATGACAGTTAGGGATCCTTCCAAGGATGTACAAGACATACAGACACATGCTACTATGGACGAATTAAAGAAATGGTCGGAACAAGGAGGGGTACTGACTGATCAGGGTTTCTTCCTGGTTCGATGGTACAAGTGATTATAAATACCGCACATAGTCCTGCACACTTAGGAGAGAAAGCAATGATAGATAGCTTACAGAATATATGGTTCAACAAGCACCTGCGTGCAGCAGCGAAACAAAAGGTCAGAACATGTATGATCTGTTGCCAATTCAATCCAGGTAAAGGCATTCCGATGGAACAAGGTGGATTCCATCCACCTGACCACCCTTTTGAAGTGCTCCAAATGGATTATATCCAAATGAACAGATGTAGAGGTTACAAATATGTCCTGGTACTAATGAAGCAGGTGTCCCTTCTGTTAGGCTATACCTGGAAATTCCATTGTGTGCGACATCCTGAAGCAGCAGGCCTTGTAGAAAGACATAAACAGACATTAAAAATTTGCGCAGACAAAGGTGTAGATTGGATGGTAGCCCTGCCGGTTGCCCTCTTTTACATGCGAATGGTAGCTCATTCTAGAACAGGCTTATCTCCCTATGAAGTGGTCTTTGGTAGACCACCAAATATGTGGGGCACTCCAATGCCTAAAAGATTATTGATGTTGATAATAACATGCTGACAGATTACCTGGCTTCCTTGATGTCTGCACTACTCTCTTGTTGTTCGCAGGTTGCTGCCGCCTTCCCTGACAACACCCAGGTCAAAGAATACTCCATCGCTCCTGGATGAAAGGCGCCAAAGTCAGTGCTCTGGACCACGGGGACGGCCGTTAAAGTCAAAGTGCACCTTCACCACTCTTTTACAAAGGAAAAAGACTTTAAACTTGGATTTTGGATTTTGAACACCATTTTCTAGAGGAGACTCCCCAGAAGTTTCCACAAAGCTAAACTTTGATCTAAGAAGTCAGAACCCGTTTGATCAATTAAGTCCACTAGGTGGTGAAGCGGTTGAACATGTATTCTGGCTTGCATAAGATCTTGGACAATAATATTGATAAAAAAAAGAGCAAGATGTGCATCACGATAATATGTATCAGCTTAATACTACATGCTATTTTTCCTCCTATTGCCTCACTCTTATACTCCTCCACTAATGATACCATAAAGCACACATTTAGTGATCTGCCATCCTATGAGCTATCATATCGACTTGCCTTACGCAACAATACCTTTATTCAGATGCTGCACCATTCACATCAGACTAGCAATGCTACAGACTGCTGGGTCTGTGGCCGACTCCCCCCCTATCAGAACTATAAGGGAGTTTTGCCCCTCTTTCTCTATCCGTTCACACACAATGGCTCCTGTGGAGCATGGTTTAGTTTGATTAATTCCCTAGATTCGAATTCCGCAGTTTATCAAGACAACTGGGTATGGGGAAACCTGAACTTAGTTTTGCTTAAAGTCTGCTACCCTAACAAGGAGGGACTTCCCAAAAGAACAGGAACTGATCTAAGAAATGAAGTATATGGATTAGGTAATTTTACACTTAACCTCATGATCCTGAACGTTGAATCTGAAGCTACACCAATCTTGCCCGCCATGTCCGTATTCCCAGTAAAAGGGGAATTATGTATAAGAAAGAATGGCTCCATACACATGGGCCATAGTAAATGCACCAATGTAATAAAATTCATTGATCAAGGCAAGTCTACATTTAGAGCTTCTCGTCATTCTTCTTTTCCACTCTTGCCCCCAAGTGGTGGAATGACCTCCCTCTGGACCTTAGATCTCTCCCGTCCTTACAGCACTTTCGCTCTGCTCTAAAAACTCTTCTCTTTCGGCAAGCCTACATGTAGGGTTTCCTGTCTCCTTCTTTCGATCACTTTCTGATCTTTTGTTAGGCGCCTTGATACCTGAGGGTTATTGTTTTGCGCATTATAAATTGCCTTTCATTCATTCATTCATTCATTCCTACTTTATATGTGGCCAGACCGCATATATACGCCTACCTCTAGATTGGGATGGTACCTGTTACATAGCATTCCTCCTACCACCTGTTTTCCTAGCTCCTCCTGATTATCATAGAAATACTCATTTAGTACACAATAGACAGCAGAGAGATCTCCCAATTGTCGATTACACTGAAACAGCATGGGAAAAATACACAGATTTCAATAAAGGTTTCTTTCCCTATATAGGTACAGTTACCAATAGTAAGCTGATACGTAGATTAACCAGAACCCTTGAAGCAGTAGTGAACGAAACTATTTCCGCCTTAGGCAATTTAACAGAAGAGCAGTCTGCTATGCGGATTGTTGTGCTTCAAAATAGTCTTGTCCTTGACGTTATCCTGGCCGATAGGGGCGGAGCTTGTAGGGTCATCAAATCAAGCTGTTGCATTTTTCATACCAGAAAATTCGCCATCTGTATATAAAGCCATAACTCGCCTTCATAAGATTGTAAGCCAGATACACCAGAGTCCAGGCACCTGGACTTGGTCCGGTTGGTTTTGGAGTGTATTATCTACCTTTGGATGGAGGGTCCTATCCTTCCTAGGTATTGGCTTTCTCATACTATTCAGTTGCTGCTTATGCCTACAATGTGGACCAGCGATTTGTGGTCTGTGTGCCACATCGTGTATTCCACCACCAAGATTTCGTTCGTCCCAGAAGAAAAAAGAAGAACAAATGATGCTATATGAACAGATCAATGGATTGATGAAGATTGATATCTCTTGACGGGCAAGTAGGGGACAAGGAGGGAATGTGGAAATATGGATTTTTATGATCAGTTATGTCCCCTATCTTGGACCCCAACGGTTTCATGTATAAATCACAAGTACATGTATGTTCCCTCCAGTTCCAGTTATGAAGACGCAAATACATGTGCGTCCACCATTAACATGTCCTCTTTCAGATCCGCCATGAATGGGCCGGATAATCCATTCCTAAGTACGAAAGGCCACCGGCTTTATATGGTTCACTTATGCTATTTTTCAGTCCAGGCGAGTAGGCCCTGATTCTGCCATCAAGCTTTTCCTGCCTTCTGCCTCTGAAAGCTCCAGTCTGAGCTCGCATCTGTATCCATGAACTTTGTCCTACTCCCTGCGCGGCTAACGGTGCCTGACTCGACCTGTCTGCTTGCCAAGAACTGTATTTCACCTTGTGATTATCTGCTCCGCTCCCTATCCAATGCATTCCTGTCTAGTAGTTTAAGTAAACATCCTTCCAGCTACCGAGCAAAAGGCCCGGCTTCTCTGTCCTCATGCAAGTAATTCATAGCCCTGTTACCATGGAATATTCCTACCCCCTCGCATTTAGTGTAGACACTTAGACGCTTGTACACGCACTCACAGTCAGTATAGAATAGATTTTGTTCGAGAGACCTTTCTTTTTGGATAACACAGTTCTTTAAACATAGGATATTAGATATGATTTGGGATTAGGTTGACATAACCCCAGACTTTTGTCTCCACATGTAGAGCTAAATGTCAAGTCCCTTTCTCCCTCTAGTTGCACGTCTATCACACGTCATGCGACTGCGCACGCATCTCTGCCAAATATTTCTGCTGACATTGCAGGATTCTCCAGGTATCCACCCACACATGACAAATTACCCATTATCATCAAGTGGACGCCCACATGGACGCCCACCTTCACGCCTACTTACACGCCCACATGCTCTTATCTCATTCTCTCTTGCTCTTTTGGTTACGTACAATTGAGAAATGTATATATACTGTACTCTGGGAATAATGTTTTGAGAATATTGAGAATACTTTTCAGTCCCTTCCAGATCCTTTTTTGGTGATGGAAATATTCTCCCTTTGACTCGAGTTATTGGAATAAAGCCCTTTTAGAACCTGATACCACAGACTCAGCCTCTTGCTTTATGCATGATCTTATTGATATTATGAAATTATGAGAGCGTAATATTTTATTTACCACAGAACAGTCCAGCCCGAACTGCAAAGCCAGGTACTCCCTGGACTGGAAACAAGCATCCTAGGACCGGTTTCGGGGTTTCACCCCTCTTCAGCCAGGATAGTTTGATTCCAGTGGCATGGAGAGCACGGGACCCACGTCTGGGCATACCCGTCCCACTCAGGGCGACAAATGCAAAACCAACAGTTGATGGACAGAATGCAGAACACTGTCATACATTCACCCCAGTACATAGATGTGGGCCTAAATCCATTGTTTTTTTGCTCACCATGAAATTCAAGTTTGAACCCAGCCATATGCAAATCAGTTTTGACACTGTGCCTCGTGGGAAGAGTCCAGCCCGAACTGCCAAGCCCAGTCCTCCCTGGACTGGATACAAGCATCCTAGAACTGGTTTAGGGGTTTCACCCCTCTTCAGCCAGGATAGCTTGATTCCAGTGGCATCGAGAGCACGGGACCCACGTCTGGGCATACACGTCCCACTCGGGGTGACAAATGCAAAGCCAACAGTTGATGGACAGAATGCAGAACAATGTTATACATTTACTCCAGTACAGAGATTTGGGCCTAAATCCATCGTTTTTTTGCTCACCATGCCATTCCTGTTTAAACCCAGCCATATGCAAATCAGTCTTGACCCTGTGCCTCATGGGAACAGTTCACCCCGAACTGCCAAGCCAGGTCCTCCCTGGACTGGAAACAAGCTTACTAGGACTGGTTTCGGGGTTTCACCCCTCTACCGCCAGGATAGCTTGATTCCAGTGGCATGGAGAGCACGGGACCCACGTCTGGGCATACCCGTTCCACGAAGGGGTGACAAATGCAAAACCAACAGTTGATGGACAGAATGTAGAACAATGTCATACATTCACCCCATTACAGAGATCTGGGCCTAAATCCATCGTATTTTTGCTCACCATGCCATTCCAGTTTGAACCCAGCCATATGCAAATCAGTCTTGACCCTGTGCCTCATGGTAACAGTCCAGCCTGAATGGCCAAACCAGGTCTTCCCTGGACTGGAAACAAGCATCCTAGGACCGGTTTCGGGGTTTCACCCCTCTTCAGCCAGTATAGCTTCATTCCAGTGGCATGGAGAGCACGCGACCCACGTCTGGGCATACCCGTCCCACTCGGGGTGACAAATGCAAACCCAACAGTTGATAGACAGAATGCAGAACAATGTCATACATTCACCCCAGTACAGAGATCTGGGCCTAAATCCATCGTTTTTTTGCTCACCATGCCATTCCAGTTTGAACCCAGCCATATGCAAATTAGTCTTGACCCTGTGCCTCATGGGAACAGTCCAGCCCGAACTGCCAAGCCAGGTCCTCCCTGGACTGGAAACAAGCATCCTAGGACCGGTTTCGTGGTTTCACCCCTCTTCAGCTAGGATAGCATGATTCCAGTGGCATGGAGAGGACGGGACCCACGTCTGGGCATACTCGTCCCACTCGGGGCGACAAATGCAAAACCAACAGTGGTTGGACAGAATGCAGAACGATGTCATACATTCACCCCAGTACAGAGATCTGGGCCTAAATCCATCATTTTTTTGCTCACCATGCCATTCCAGTTTGAACCCTGCCATATGCAAATCAGTCTTTACCCTGTGCTTCATGGGAACAGTCCAGTCTGAACTGCCAAGCCAGGTCCTCCCTGGACTGGAAACAAGCATCCTAGGACCGGTTTCGGGGTTTCACCCCTCTTCAGCCTGGATAGCTTGATTCCAGAGGCATGGAGAGCACGGGACCCACGTCTGGGCTAGGGGTGGGCGGAATTTGCGAAATTCACTTTCGCATATTATCGCGAAAATGTTAAAAATCTCCGCAAACACGCGGAAATATTGCGAAGATGCAGAAGTTTTTTTCCCGCCTGTTCGCGGTATTTTCTGCGTGGTCGCGGCTTGCCAACTTACCCATGCGGTTGCTCGCGGGCGCGGCCATCTTGTTTTCACTTGTCTCGCGGTGCATGATCGTGAGAAGAAAGACGTGATCGCGGGACGCATGACGTTACTGCGGGAGCGAACTGTCGCGAGACAGCGCAAATGGCTAACAACAATCCAACATCTCGTGGAGAACGCGACCGGATCGGGAAAACTTGTCGGCGAACGCGGGGATTCAGGTAAGGCGATCGCGCGCATGCGAGAATGTAATATTTTACAGCGCAAGCAAGAAACAAATTATGGCTAAGATGCGGAATGCGGAAATTTTGACATTTTCGCGCTTTCCGCGGAACGCGAAAATGCCAAATTATCGCAATTTCCGCGAACGGAACGGAATTTTGGCCCAGGCCTAGTCTGGGCATACCCATCCCACTCGGGGTAACAAATGTAAAACCAACAATTGATGGACAGAATGTAGAACAATGTCACACATTCACCCCAGTACAGAGATCTGGGCCTAAATCCATTGTTTTTTTCCTCACCATGCATTCCAGTTTGAACCCAGCCATATGTAAATCAGTCTTGACCCTGTGCCTCATGGGAACAGTCCAGCCCGAACTGCCAAGCCAGGTCCTCCCTGGACTGGAAACAAGCATCCTAGGACCGGTTTCGGGGTTTCACCCCTCTTCAGCCCGGATAGCTTGATTCCAGTGAAATGGAGAGCATGGGACCCACGTCTGGGGATACCCGTCCCACTCGGGGTGACAAATACAAAACCAACAGTTGATGGACAGAATGCAGAACAATGTCATACATTCACCCCAGTACAGAGATCTGGGCCTAAATCCATCGTTTTTTTGCTCACCATCCTATTCCAGTTTGAACCCAGCCATATGCAAATCAGTCTTGACCCTGTGCCTCATGGGAACAGTCCAGCCCGAACTGCCAAGCCAGTTCCTCCCTGGACAGGAAACAAGCATCATAGACTGGTTTCGGGGTTTCACCCCTCTTCAGCCGGGATAGCTTGATTCTAGTGGCATGGAGAGCACGGGACCTACGTCTGGGCATACCCGTCCCACTCGGGGGGACAAATGCAAAACCAACAGTTGATGAACAGAATGCAGAACAATGTCATACATTCACCCCAGTACAGAGATCTTGGCATAAATTCATCTTTTTTTGCTCACCATGCCATTCCAGTTTGAACCCAGCCATATGCAAATCAGTCTTGACCCTGTGCCTCATGGGAACAGTCTAGCCCGAACTGCAAAGCCAGGTCCTCCCTGGACTGGAAACAAGAATCCTAGGACAGGTTTCGGGGTTTCCCCCCTCTTCAGCAAGGATAGCTTGATTCCAGTGGTATGGAGAGCATGGGACCCACGTCTGGGCATACCCGTCCCACTCGTGGTGACAAATGCAAAACCAACTGTTGATTGACAGAATGCAGAACAATGTCATACATTCACCCCAGTACAGAGACCTGGGCCTAAATCCATCGTTTTTTGCTCACCTTTCCAATCCAGTTTGAACCCAGCCATATGCAAATCAGTCCTGACCCTGTGCCTCATGGGAACAGTCCAGCCCGAACTGCAAAGCCAGGTACTCCCTAGACTGGAAACAAGCATCCTAGGACAGTTTTTTGGGGTTTCACCTCTCTTCAGCCAGGATAGCTTGATTTCAGTGGCATGGAGAGCACGGGACCCACGTCTGGGCATACCCGTCCGACTCGGGGTGACAAATGCAAAACCAACAGTTGATGGACAGAATGCAGAACAATGTCATACATTCACCTCAGTAAAGAGATCTGGGCCTAAATCCATCGTTTTTTTGCTCACCGTGCCATTCCAGTTTGAACTCAGCCATGTGCAAATCAGTCTTGACCCTGTGCCTCATGGTAACAGTACAGCCCGAACTGCCAAGCCAGGTCCTCCCTGGACTGGAAACAAGCATCCTACGACAGGTTTCGGGTTTTCACCCCTCTTCAGCCAGGGTAGCTTGATTCCAGAGGCATGGAGAGCACGGGACCCACGTCTGGGCATACCCATCCCACTCGGGATGACAAATGCAAAACCAAGAGTTGATGGACAGAATGCAGAACAATGTCATACATTCACCCTAGTACAGAGATATGATCCTAAATCCATTGTTTTTTTGCTCACCATGAAATTCCAGTTTGAACCCAGCCATATGCAAATCAGTCTTGACCCTGTGCCTCATGGGAACACTCCAGCCCGAACTGCCAAGCCAGGTCCTCCCTGGACTGGAAACAAGCATCCTAGGACCGGTTTCGGGGTTTCACCCCTCTTCAGCCAGTATAGCTTCATTCCAGTGGCATGGAGAGCACGCGACCCACGTCTGGGCATACCCGTCCCACTCGGGGTGACAAATGCAAACCCAACAGTTGATAGACAGAATGCAGAACAATGTCATACATTCACCCCAGTACAGAGATCTGGGCCTAAATCCATGTTTTTTTTGCTCACCATGCCATTCCAGTTTGAACCCAGCCATATGGAAATTAGTCTTGACCCTGTGCCTCATGGGAACAGTCCAGCCCGAACTGCCAAGCCAGGTCCTCCCTGGACTGGAAACAAGCATCCTAGGACCAGTTTCGTGGTTTCACCCCTCTTCAGCCAGGATAGCTTGATTCCAGTGGAATGGAGAGGACGGGACCCACGTCTGGGCATACTCGTCCCACTCGGGGCGACAAATGCAAAACCAACAGTGGTTGGACAGAATGCAGAACGATGTCATACATTCACCCCAGTACAGAGATCTGGGCCTAAATCCACCGTTTTTTTGCTCACCATTCCATTCCAGTTTGAACCCAGCCATATGCAAATCAGTCTTGACCCTGTGCCTCATGGGAACAGTCCAGTCCGAACTGCCAAGCCAGGTCCTCCCTGGACTGAAAACAAGCATCCTTGGACCGGTTTCGGGGTTTCACCCCTCTTCAGCCAGGATAGCTTGATTCCAGTGGCATGGAGAGCATACACGTCCCACTCTGGGTGACAAATGCAAAACCAACAGTTGATGGACAGAATGCAGAACAATTTCATACATTCACCCCAGTACAAAGATCTGGGCCTAAATCCATCGTGTTTTTGCTCACCATTGCATTCCAGTTTGAACCCAGCCATATGCAAATCTGTCCCAGGACCGGTTTCGGGGTTTCACCCCTCTTCAGCCAGGATAGCTTAATTCCAGTGGCATGGAGAGCACAGGACCCAAGTCTGGGCATACCCGTCCCACTCAGGGCGACAAATGCAAAACCAACAGTTGATGGACAGAATGCATAACAATGTCATACATTCACCCCAGTACAGAGATCTGGGCCTAAATCCATCGTTTTTTTGCTCACCATGCCATTCCAGTTTGAACCCAGCCATATGCAAATCAGTCTTGACCCTGTGCCTCATGGGAACAGTCCAGCCCGAACTGCCAAGCCAGGTCCTCCCTGGACTGGAAACAAGCATCCTAGGACAGTTTTTTGGGGTTTCACCCCTCTTCAGCCAGGATAGCTTGATTCCAGTGGCATGGAGAGCACGGGACCCACGTCTGGGCATACCCGTCCGACTCGGGGTGACAAATGCAAAACCAACAGTTGATGGACAGAATGCAGAACAATGTCATACATTCACCTCAGTACAGAGATCTGGGCCTAAATCCATCCTTTTTTTGCTAACCATGCCATTCCAGTTTGAACCTAGCCATATGCAAATCAGTCTTGACCCTGTGCCTCATGGGAACAGTCCAGCCCGAACTGCTTAGCCAGGTCCTCCCTGAACTGGAAACAAGCATCCTAGGAATGGTTTCAGCGTTTCACCCCTCTTCATCAAGGATTGTTTGATTCCAGTGTCATGGAGAGCACGGACCCACATCTGGGCATACCCGTCCCACTCGGGGTGACAAATGCAAAACCAACAGCTGATAGACAGAATGCAGAACAATGTCATACATTCACCCCAATACAGAGATCTGGGCCTAAATCCATCATTTATTTACTCACCATGCCATTCCAGTTTAAACAAAGCCATTTGCAAATCAGTCTTGACCCTGTGCCTCATGGGAACAGTCCAGCCCGAACTGCAAAGCCAGGTCCTCTCTGGACTTGAAACAAGCATCCTAGGACCGGTTTCAGGGTTTCACCCCTCTTCAGCCAGGATAGCTTGATTCCAGTGGCATGGAGAGCACGGGACCCACGTCTGGGCATACCCGTCCCACTCGGGGTGACAAATGCAAAACCAACAGCTGATGGACAGAATACAGAACAATGTCATCCATTCGCCCCAGTAAAGAGATCTGGGCCTAAATCCATCGTTTTTTTTGCTCACCATGCAATTCCAGTTTGAACCCAGCCATATGCAAATCAGTCTTGACCTTGTGACTCATGGGAACAGTCCAGCCCGAACTGCAAAGCCAGGTCCTCCCTGGACTGGAAACAAGCATCCTTGGACCGGTTTCGGGGTTTCACCCCTCTTCAGCCAGGATAGTTTGATTCCAGTGGCATGGAGAGCACGGGACCCACGTCTGGGCATACACGCCCCACTCGGGGCATCAAATGCAAAACCAACAGTTGATGGACAGAATGCAGAACAATGTCATACATTCACCCCAGTACAGAGATCTGGGCCGAAATCCATCGTTTTTTTGTTCACCATGCTATTCCAGTTTGAACCCAGCCATATACAAATCAGTCTTGACCCTGTGCCTCATGGTAACAGTACAGCCCGAACTGCCAAGCCAGGTCCTCCCTGGACTGGAAACATGCATCCTACGACAGGTTTCGGGTTTTCACCCCTCTTCAGCCAGGGTAGCTTGATTCCAGAGGCATGGAGAGCACGGGACCCTTGTCTGGGCATACCCATCCCACTCAGGGTGACAAATGCAAAACCAAGAGTTGATGGACAGAATGCAGAACAATGTCATACATTCACCCCAGTACAGAGATATGATCCTAAATCCATTGTTTTTTTGCTCACCATGAAATTCCAGTTTGAACCCAGCCATATGCAAATCAGTCTTGACCCTGTGCCTCATGGGAACACTCCAGCCCGAACTGCCAAGCCAGGTCCTCCCTGGACTGGAAACAAGCATCCTAGGACCGGTTTCGGGGTTTCACCCCTCTTCAGCCAGTGTAGCTTCATTCCAGTGGCATGGAGAGCACGCGACCCACGTCTGGGCATACACGTCCCACTCGGGGTGACAAATGCAAACCCAACAGTTGATAGACTGAATGCAGGACAATGTCATACATTCACCCCAGTACAGAGATCTGGGCCTAAATCCATGTTTTTTTTGCTCACCATGCCATTCCAGTTTGAACCCAGCCATATGGAAATTAGTCTTGACCCTGTGCCTCATGGGAACAGTCCAGCCCGAACTGCCAAGCCAGGTCCTCCCTGGACTGGAAACAAGCATCCTAGGACCAGTTTCGTGGTTTCACCCCTCTTCAGCCAGGATAGCTTGACTCCAGTGGAATGGAGAGGACGGGACCCACGTCTGGGCATACTCGTCCCACTCGGGGCGACAAATGCAAAACCAACAGTGGTTGGACAGAATGCAAAACGATGTCATACATTCACCCCAGTACAGAGATCTGGGCCTAAATCCATCGTTTTTTTGCTCACCATGCCATTCCAGTTTGAACCCAGCCATATGCAAATCAGTCTTGACCCTGTGCCTCATGGGAACAGTCCAGTCCGAACTGCCAAGCCAGGTCCTCCCTGGACTGAAAACAAGCATCCTTGGACCGGTTTCGGGGTTTCACCCCTCTTCAGCCAGGATAGCTTGATTCCAGTGGCATGGAGAGCATACACGTCCCACTCTGGGTGACAAATGCAAAACCAACAGTTGATGGACAGAATGCAGAACAATTTCATATATTCACCCCAGTACAAAGATCTGGGCCTAAATCCATCGTGTTTTTGCTCACCATTGCATTCCAGTTTGAACCCAGCCATATGCAAATCAGTCCCAGGACCGGTTTCGGGGTTTCACCCCTCTTCAGCCAGGATAGCTTGATTCCAGTGGCATGGAGAGCACAGGACCCAAGTCTGGGCATACCCGTCCCACTCAGGGCGACAAATGCAAAACCAACTGTTGATGGACAGAATGCAGAACAATGTCAAACATTCACCCCAGTACAGAGATCTGGGCCTAAATCCATCGTTTTTTTGCTCACCATGCCATTCCAGTTTGAACCCAGCCATATGCAAATCAGTCTTGACCCTGTGCCTCATGGGAACAGTCCAGCCCGAACTGCCAAGCCAGGTCCTCCCTTGACTGGAAACAAGCATCCTAGGACAGTTTTTTGGGGTTTCACCCCTCTTCAGCCAGGATAGCTTGATTCCAGTGGCATGGAGAGCACGGGACCCACGTCTGGGCATACCCGTCCGACTCGGGGTGACAAATGCAAAACCAACAGTTGATGGACAGAATGCAGAACAATGTCATACATTCACCTCAGTACAGAGATCTGGGCCTAAATCCATCCTTTTTTTGCTAACCATGCCATTCCAGTTTGAACCTAGCCATATGCAAATCAGTCTTGACCCTGTGCCTCATGGGAACAGTCCAGCCCGAACTGCATAGCCAGGTCCTCCCTGAACTGGAAACAAGCATCCTAGGAATGGTTTCAGCGTTTCACCCCTCTTCATCAAGGATTGTTTGATTCCAGTGTCATGGAGAGCACGGACCCACATCTGGGCATACCCGTCCCACTCGGGGTGACAAATGCAAAACCAACAGCTGATAGACAGAATGCAGAACAATGTCATACATTCACCCCAATACAGAGATCTGGGCCTAAATCCATCATTTATTTACTCACCATGCCATTCCAGTTTAAACAAAGCCATTTGCAAATCAGTCTTGACCCTGTGCCTCATGGGAACAGTCCAGCCCGAACTGCAAAGCCAGGTCCTCTCTGGACTTGAAACAAGCATCCTAGGACCGGTTTCAGGGTTTCACCCCTCTTCAGCCAGGATAGCTTGATTCCAGTGGCATGGAGAGCACGGGACCCACGTCTGGGCATACCCGTCCCACTCGGGGTGACAAATGCAAAACCAACAGCTGATGGACAGAATACAGAACAATGTCATCCATTCGCCCCAGTAAAGAGATCTGGGCCTAAATCCATCGTTTTTTTTGCTCACCATGCCATTCCAGTTTGAACCCAGCCATATGCAAATCAGTCTTGACCTTGTGACTCATGGGAACAGTCCAGCCCGAACTGCAAAGCCAGGTCCTCCCTAGACTGGAAACAAGCATCCTTGGACCGGTTTCGGGGTTTCACCCCTCTTCAGCCAGGATAGTTTGATTCCAGTGGCATGGAGAGCACGGGACCCACGTCTGGGCATACACGCCCCACTCAGGGCATCAAATGCAAAACCAACAGTTGATGGACAGAATGCAGAACAATGTCATACATTCACCCCAGTACAGAGATCTGGGCCGAAATCCATCGTTTTTTTGTTCACCATGCTATTCCAGTTTGAACCCAGCCATATACAAATCAGTCTTGACCCTGTGCCTCATGGGAACAGTCCAGCCCGAACTGCCAAGCCAGTTCCTCCCTGGACAGGAAACAAGCATCATAGGACTGGTTTCGGGGTTGCACCCCTCTTCAGCCAGGATAGCTTGATTCCAGTGGCATGGAGAGCATGGGACCCACGTCTGGCCATACCCATCCCACTCGGGGTGACAAATGCAAAACCAACAGTTGATGGACAGAATGCAGAACAATGTCATACATTCACCCCAGTAGAGAGATCTGGGCCTAAATCCATCATTTGTTTGCTCACCATGCCATTCCAGTTTGAACCCAGCCATATGCAAATCAGTCTTGACCCTGTGCCTCATGGGAACAGTCCAGACCGAACTGCAAAGCCAGGTCCTCCCTGGACTGGAAACAAGCATCCTAGGACCGGTTTTGGGGTTTCACCCCTCTTCAGCCAGGATAGCTTGATTCTAGTGGCATGGAGAGCACGGGACCCACGTCTGGGCATACCCGTTCCACTCAGGGCGACAAATGCAAAACCAACAGTTGATGAACAGAATGCAGAACATTGTCATACATTCACCCCAGTACAGAGATCTGGGCCTAAATCCATCGTTTTTTTGCTCACCATGTCATTCCAGTTTGAACCCAGCCATATGCAAATCAGTCTTGACCCTGTGCCTCATGGGAACAGTCCAGCCCGAACTGCCAAGCCAGGTCCACCCTGGACTGGAAACAAGCATCCGAGGACAGTTTTCGGGGTTTCACCCCTCTTCAGCCAGGATAGCTTGATTCCAGTGGGATGGAGAGCACGGGATCCACATCTGGGCATATCCGTCCCACTCAGGGCGACAAATGCAAAACCAACAGTTGATGAACAGAATGCAGAACATTGTCATACATTCACCTCAGTAAAGAGATCTGGGCCTAAATCCATCGTATTTTTGCTCACCATGCCATTCCAGTTTGAACCCAGCCATGTGCAAATCAGTCTTGACCCTGTGCCTCATGGGAACAGTACAGCCCGAACTGCCAAGCCAGGTCCTCCCTGGACTGGAAACAAGCATCCTAGGACCGGTTTCGGGGTTTCACCCCTCTTCAGCCAGGATAGCTTGATTCCAGTGGCATGGAGAGCACGGGACCCATGTCTGGGCATACCCATCCCACTCGCGGTGACAAATGCAAAACCAACAGTTGATGGACAGAATGCAGAACAATGTCATACATTCACCCCATTACAGAGATCTGGGCCTAAATCCATCCTTTTTTTGCTCACCATGCCATTCTAGTTTGAACCCAGCCACATGCAAATCAGTCTTGACCCTGTGCCTCATGGAAACAGTCCAGCCTGAAATGCAAAGCCAGGTCCTCCCTGGACTGAAAACAAGCATCCTATGACATGTTTCGGGTTTTCACCCCTCTTCAGCCAGGATAGCTTGATTCCAGAGGCATAGAGAGCACGGGACCCACGTCTCGGCATACCCATCCCACTCGGGTTGACAAATGCAAAACCAACAGTTGATGGACAGAATGCAGAACAATGTCATACATTCACCCCAGTACAGAGATATGATCCTAAATCCATTGTTTTTTTGCTTATCATGAAATTCCAGTTTGAACCCAGCCATATGCAAATCAGTCTTGATCCTGTGCCTCATGGGAACACTCCAGCCCGAACTGCGAAGCCAGGTCCTCCCTGGACTGAGAAAAAGCATCCTAGGACCGGTTTCGGGGTTTCACCCTTCTTCAGCCAGGATAGCTTGATTCCAGTGGCATGGACAGCATGGACACACGTCTGGGCATACCCGTCCCACTCGGGGTGACAAATGCAAAACCAACAGTTGATGGACAGAGTGCAGAACAATGTCATACATTTAACCCCTGTACAGAGATCTGGGCCTAATTCCATCATTTTTTTTCTCACCATGCCATTCCAGTTTGAACCCAGCCATATGCAAATCAGTCTTGACCCTGTGCCTCATGGGAACAGTCCAGCCCGAACTGCCAAGCCAGGTCCTCCCTGGACTGGAAACAAGCATCCTAGGACCGGTTTTGGGGTTTCACCCCGATTCATCCAGGATAGCTTGATTCCAGTGGCATGGAGAGCACGGGACCCACGTCTGGGCATACCCGTCCCACTCGGGGTGACAAATGCAAAACCAACAGTTGATGGACAGAATGCAGAACAATGTCATACATTCACCCCAGTACAGAGATCTGGGCCTAAATCCATAGTTTTTTTGCTCACCATGCTATTCCAGTTTGAACCTAGCCATATGCAAATCAGTCTTGACCCTGTGCCTCATGGGAACAGTCCAGCCCCAACTGCACAGCCAGGTCCTCCCTGGACAGGAAACAAGCATCATAGGACTGGTTTTGGGGTTTCACCCCTCTTCAGCCAGGATAGCTTGATTCCAGTGGCATGGAGAGCACGGGACCTACGTCTGGGCATACCCGTCCCACTCGGGTTGAGAAATGCAAAGCCAACAGTTGATGAACAGAATGCAGAACAATGTCATACATTCACCCCAGTACAGATATCTGTGCCTAAATTCATCGTTTTTTTGCTCACCATGCCATTCCAGTTGGAACCCAGCCATATCCAAATCAGTCTTGACCCTGTGCCTCATGGGAACAGTCCAGCCCGAACTGCCAAGCCAGGTCCTCCCTGGACTGGAAACAAGCATCCTAGGACAGTTTTCGGGGTTTGACCCCTCTTCAGCCAGGATAGCTTGATTCCAGTGGCATGGAGAGCACGGGACCCACGTCTGGGCATACCCATACCACTCGCGGTGAAAAATGCAAAACCAACAGTTGATGGACAGAATGCAGAACAATGTCATACATTCACCCCAGTACAGAGATATGATCCTAAATCCATTGTTTTTTTTATGCTCACCATGAAATTCCAATTTGAACCCAGCCATATGCAAATCAGTCTTGACCCTGTGCCTCATGGGAACACTCCAGCCCGAACTGCCAAGCCAGGTCCTCCCTGGACTGAAAGTAAGCATCTTAGGACCGGTTTCGGGGTTTCACACCTCTTCAGCCAGGATAGCTTGATTCCAGTGGCATGGAGAGCACGGGACCCACATCTAGGCATACCCGTCCCACTCTGGATGACAAATGCAAAACCAACAGTTGATGGACAGAATGCAGAACAATGTCATACATTCACTCCAGTACAGAGATCTGGGCCTAAATCCATCTTTTTTTTGATCACCATGCCATTCCAGTTTGAACCCAGCCATATGCAAATCAGTCTTGACCCTGTGCCTCATGGCAACAGTCCAGCCTGAACTGCCAAGCCAGGTCCTCCCTGGACTGGAAAAAAGCATCCTAGGACCGGTTTCGGGGTTTCACCCCTCTTCAGCCAGGATAGCTTGATTCCAGTGGCATGGAGAGCACGGGACCCACGTCTGGGCATACCCGTCACACTCGGCGTGACAAATGCAAAACCAACAGATGATGGACAGGATGCAGAACAATGTCATACATTCACCCCAGTTTAGAGATCTGGGTCTAAATCCATTTTGTTTTGCTCACCATGACATTCCAGTTTGAACCCAGCCATATGCAAATCAGTCTTGACCCTGTGCCTCATGGGAACAGTCCAGCCCGAACTACAAAGCCAGGCACTCCCTGGACTGGAAATAAGCATGCTAGGACCGGTTTCGGGGTTTCACCCCTCTTTAGCCAGGATAGCTTGATTCCAGTGGCATGGAGAGCACGGGACCCACATCTGGGCATACCCGTCCCACTCTGGGACAAATGCAAAACCAACAGTTGATGGACAGAATGCAGAACAATGTCATACATTCACTCCAGTACAGAGATCTGGGCCTAAATCCATCGTTTTTTTGCTCACCATGCCATTCCAGTTTGAACCCAGCCATATGCAAATCAGTCTTGACTCTGTGCCTCATGGGAACAGTCCAGCCTGAACTGCCAAGCCAGGTCCTCCCTGGATTGGAAAAAAGCATCCTAGGACCGGTTTCGGGTTTCACCCCTCTTCAGCCAGGATAGCTTGATTCCAGTGGCATGGAGAGCACGGGACCCACGTCTGGGCATACCCGTCACACTCGGCGTGACAAATGCAAAACCAACAGTTGATGGACAGAATGCAGAACAATGTCATACATTCACCCCAGTACAGAGATCTGGGCCTAAATCCATCGTTTTTTTGCTCACCATGCCATTCCAGTTTGAACCCAGCCATATGCAAATCAGTCTTGACCATGTGCCTCATGGGAACAGTCCAGCCCGAACTGCAAAGCCAGGTCTTCCCTGGACTGGAAACAAGCATCATAGGACCGGTTTCGGGGTTTCACCCCTCTTCAGCCAGGATAGCTTGATTCCAGTGTTACGGATAGCATGGGACCCACGTCTGGGCATAACCTTCCCACTCGGGGTGACAAATGCAAAACCCACAGTTGATGGACAGAATGCAGAACATATCATACATTCACCCCAGAACAGAGATCTGGGCCTAAATCCATCTTTTATTTGCTCACCATGCCATTCCAGTTTGAACCCAGCCATATGCAAATCAGTCTTGACCCTGTGCCTCATGGGAACAGTCCAGCCTGAACTGCCAAGCCAGGTCCTCCCTGGACTGGAAACAAGCATCCTAGGACCGTTTTCGGGGTTTCCGCCCACCAGGATAGCTTTATTCCAGTGGCATGGAGAGCACGGGACCCACGTCTGGGCATACCCGTCCCACTCAGGTTGACAAATGCAAAACCCACAGTTGATGGACAGAATGCAGAACAATATCATACATTCACCCCAGTACAGAGATCTGGGCCTAAATCCATCGTTTTTTTGCTCACCATGCCATTCTAGTTGGAACCCAGCCATATGCAAATCAGTCTTGACCCTGTGCCTCATGGGAACAGTTCGGCCTGAACTGCCAAGCCAGGTCCTCCCTGGACTGGAAACAAGCATCATAGGACCGTTTTCGGGGTTTCACCCCACCGGGATAGCTTGATTCCAGTGGCATGTAGAGCACGGGACCCACGTCTGGGCATACCCGTCCCACTCGGGTGACAAATGCAAAACCAACAGTTGATGGACAGAATGCAGAACAATGTCATACATTCACTCCAGTACAGAGATCTGGGCCTAAATCCATCTTTTTTTTGCTCACCATGCCATTCCAGTTTGAACCCAGCCATATGCAAATCAGTCTTGACCCTGTGCCTCATGGGAACAGTCCAGCCTGAACTGCCAAGCCAGGTCCTCCCTGGACTGGAAAAAAGCATCCTAGGACCGGTTTCGGGGTTTCACCCCTCTTCAGCCAGGATAGCTTGATTCCAGTGGCATGGAGAGCACGGGACCAACGTCTGGGCATACCCGTCACACTCGGCGTGACAAATGCAAAACCAACAGTTGATGGACAGGATGCAGAACAATGTCATACATTCACCCCAGTTTAGAGATCTGGGTCTAAATCCATTTTGTTTTGCTCACCATGACATTCCAGTTTGAACCCAGCCATATGCAAATCAGTCTTGACCCTGTGCCTCATGGGAACAGTCCAGCCCGAACTACAAAGCCAGGCACTCCCTGGACTGGAAACAAGCATGCTAGGACCGGTTTCGGGGTTTCACCCCTCTTTAGCCAGGATAGCTTGATTCCAGTGGCATGGAGAGCACGGGACCTACGTCTGGGCATACCCGTCCCACTCGGGTTGAGAAATGCAAAGCCAACAGTTGATGAACAGAATGCAGAACAATGTCATACATTCACCCCAGTACAGATATCTGGGCCTAAATCCATCGTTTTTTTGCTCACCATGCCATTCCAGTTGGAACCCAGCCATATCCAAATCAGTCTTGACCCTGTGCCTCATGGGAACAGTCCAGCCCGAACTGCCAAGCCAGGTCCTCCCTGGACTGGAAACAAGCATCCTAGGACAGTTTTCGGGGTTTGACCCCTCTTCAGCCAGGATACCTTGATTCCAGTGGCATGGAGAGCACGGGACCCACGTCTGGGCATACCCATACCACTCGAGGTGAAAAATGCAAACCCAACAGTTGATGGACAGAATGCAGAACAATGTCATACATTCACCCCAGTACAGAGATATGATCCTAAATCCATTGTTTTTTTTTTATGCTCACCATGAAATTCCAATTTGAACCCAGCCATATGCAAATCAGTCTTGACCCTGTGCCTCATGGGAACACTCCAGCCCGAACTGCCAAGCCAGGTCCTCCCTGGACTGAAAGTAAGCATCTTAGGACTGGTTTCGGGGTTTCACACCTCTTCAGCCAGGATAGCTTGATTCCAGTGGCATGGAGAGCACGGGACCCACATCAGGGCATACCCGTCCCACTCTGGATGACAAATGCAAAACCAACAGTTGATGGACAGAATGCAGAACAATGTCACACATTCACTCCAGTACAGAGATCTGGGCCTAAATCCATCTTTTTTTTGCTCACCATGCCATTCCAGTTTGAACCCAGCCATTTGCAAATCAGTCTTGACCCTGTGCCTCATGGGAACAGTCCAGCCTGAACTGCCAAGCCAGGTCCTCCCTGGACTGGAAAAAAGCATCCTAGGACCGGTTTCGGGGTTTCACCCCTCTTCAGCCAGGATAGCTTGATTCCAGTGGCATGGAGAGCACGGGACCCACGTCTGGGCATACCCGTCACACTCGGCGTGACAAATGCAAAACCAACAGTTGATGGACAGGATGCAGAACAATGTCATACATTCACCCCAGTTTAGAGATCTGGGTCTAAATCCATTTTGTTTTGCTCACCATGACATTCCAGTTTGAACCCAGCCATATGCAAATCAGTCTTGACCCTGTGCCTCATGGGAACAGTCCAGCCCGAACTACAAAGCTAGGCACTCCCTGGACTGGAAACAAGCATGCTAGGACCGGTTTCGGGGTTTCACCCCTCTTCAGCCAGGATAGCTTGATTCCAGTGGCATGGAGAGCACAGGACCCACGTCTGGGCATACCCGTCACACTCGGCGTGACAAATGCAAAACCAACAGTTGATGGACAGAATGCAGAACAATGTCATACATTCACCCCAGTACAGAGATCTGGGCCTAAATCCATCGTTTTTTTGCTCACCATGCCATTCCAGTTTGAACCCAGCCATATGCAAATCAGTCTTGACCATGTGCCTCATGGGAACAGTCCAGCCCGAACTGCAAAGCCAGGTCTTCCCTGGACTGGAAACAAGCATCATAGGACCGGTTTCGGGGTTTCACCCCTCTTCAGCCAGGATAGCTTGATTCCAGTGTCACGGATAGCATGGGACCCACGTCTGGGCATACCCTGCCCACTCGGGGTGACAAATGCAAAACCCACAGATGATGGACAGAATGCAGAACAATATCATACATTCACCCCAGTACAGAGATCTGGGCCTAAATCCATCTTTTATTTGCTCACCATGCCATTCCAGTTTGAACCCAGCCATATGCAAATCAGTCTTGACCCTGTGCCTCATGGGAACAGTCCAGCCTGAACTGCCAAGCCAGGTCCTCCCTGGACTGGAAACAAGCATCCTAGGACCGTTTTCGGGGTTTCAGCCCACCAGGATAGCTTGAGTCCAGTGGCATGGAGAGCATGGGACCCAAGTCTTGGCATACCCGTCCCACTCAGGGTGACAAATGCAAAACCCACAGTTGATGGACAGAATGCAGAACAATATCATACATTCACCCCAGTACAGAGATCTGGGCCTAAATCCATCGTTTTTTTGCTCACCATGCCATTCTAGTTGGAACCCAGCCATATGCAAATCAGTTTCGACCCTGTGCCTCATGGGAACAGTTCGGCCTGAACTGCCAAGCCAGGTCCTCCCTGGACTGGAAACAAGCACCATAGGACCGGTTTCGGGGTTTCACCCCTCTTCAGCCAGGATAGCTTTATTCCAGTGGCATGGAGAGCACGGGACCCACGTCTGGGCATACCCGTCACACTCGGCGTGACAAATGCAAAACCAACAGTTGATGGACAGGATGCAGAACAATGTCATACATTCACCCCAGTTTAGAGATCTGGGTCTAAATCCATTTTGTTTTGCTCACCATGACATTCCAGTTTGAACCCAGCCATATGCAAATCAGTCTTGACCCTGTGCCTCATGGGAACAGTCCAGCCCGAACTACAAAGCCAGGCACTCCCTGGACTGGAAACAAGCATGCTAGGACCGGTTTCGGGGTTTCACCCCTCTTTAGCCAGGATAGATTGATTCCAGTGGCATGGAGAGCACGGGACCCACATCTGGGCATACCCGTCCCACTCTGGGACAAATACAAAACCAACAGTTGATGGACAGAATGCAGAACAATGTCATACATTCACTCCAGTACAGAGATCTGGGCCTAAATCCATCGTTTTTTTGCTCACCATGCCATTCCAGTTTGAACCCAGCCATATGCAAATCAGTCTTGACCCTGTGCCTCATGGGAACAGTCCAGCCTGAACTGCCAAGCCAGGTCCTCCCTGGACTGGAAAAAAGCATCCTAGGACCGGTTTCGGGGTTTCACCCCTCTTCAGCCAGGATAGCTTGATTCCAGTGGCATGGAGAGCACGGGACCCACGTCTGGGCATACCCGTCACACTCGGCGTGACAAATGCAAAACCAACAGATGATGGACAGGATGCAGAACAATGTCATACATTCACCCCAGTTTAGAGATCTGGGTCTAAATCCATTTTGTTTTGCTCACCATGACATTCCAGTTTGAACCCAGCCATATGCAAATCAGTCTTGACCCTGTGCCTCATGGGAACAGTCCAGCCCGAACTACAAAGCCAGGCACTCCCTGGACTGGAAACAAGCATGCTAGGACCGGTTTCGGGGTTTCACCCCTCTTTAGCCAGGATAGCTTGATTCCAGTGGCATGGAGAGCACGGGACCCACATCTGGGCATACCCGTCCCACTCTGGGACAAATGCAAAACCAACAGTTGATGGACAGAATGCAGAACAATGTCATACATTCACTCCAGTACAGAGATCTGGGCCTAAATCCATCGTTTTTTTGCTCACCATGCCATTCCAGTTTGAACCCAGCCATATGCAAATCAGTCTTGACTCTGTGCCTCATGGGAACAGTCCAGCCTGAACTGCCAAGCCAGGTCCTCCCTGGATTGGAAAAAAGCATCCTAGGACCGGTTTCGGGTTTCACCCCTCTTCAGCCAGGATAGCTTGATTCCAGTGGCATGGAGAGCACGGGACCCACGTCTGGGCATACCCGTCACACTCGGCGTGACAAATGCAAAACCAACAGTTGATGGACAGAATGCAGAACAATGTCATACATTCACCCCAGTACAGAGATCTGGGCCTAAATCCATCGTTTTTTTGCTCACCATGCCATTCCAGTTTGAACCCAGCCATATGCAAATCAGTCTTGACCATGTGCCTCATGGGAACAGTCCAGCCCGAACTGCAAAGCCAGGTCTTCCCTGGACTGGAAACAAGCATCATAGGACCGGTTTCGGGGTTTCACCCCTCTTCAGCCAGGATAGCTTGATTCCAGTGTTACGGATAGCATGGGACCCACGTCTGGGCATACCCTTCCCACTCGGGGTGACAAATGCAAAATCCACAGTTGATGGACAGAATGCAGAACATATCATACATTCACCCCAGAACAGAGATCTGGGCCTAAATCCATCTTTTATTTGCTCACCATGCCATTCCAGTTTGAACCCAGCCATATGCAAATCAGTCTTGACCCTGTGCCTCATGGGAACAGTCCAGCCTGAACTGCCAAGCCAGGTCCTCCCTGGACTGGAAACAAGCATCCTAGGACCATTTTCGGGGTTTCCGCCCACCAGGATAGCTTGATTCCAGTGGCATGGAGAGCACGGGACCCACATCTGGGCATACCCGTCCCACTCAGGTTGACAAATGCAAAACCCACAGTTGATGGACAGAATGCAGAACAATATCATACATTCACCCCAGTACAGAGATCTGGGCCTAAATCCATCGTTTTTTTGCTCACCATGCCATTCTAGTTGGAACCCAGCCATATGCAAATCAGTCTTGACCCTGTGCCTCATGGGAACAGTTCGGCCTGAACTGCCAAGCCAGGTCCTCCCTGGACTGGAAACAAGCATCATAGGACCGTTTTCGGGGTTTCACCCCACCGGGATAGCTTGATTCCAGTGGCATGTAGAGCACGGGACCCACGTCTGGGCATACCCGTCCCACTCGGGTGACAAATGCAAAACCAACAGTTGATGGACAGAATGCAGAACAATGTCATACATTCACTCCAGTACAGAGATCTGGGCCTAAATCCATCTTTTTTTTGCTCACCATGCCATTCCAGTTTGAACCCAGCCATATGCAAATCAGTCTTGACCCTGTGCCTCATGGGAACAGTCCAGCCTGAACTGCCAAGCCAGGTCCTCCCTGGACTGGAAAAAAGCATCCTAGGACCGGTTTCGGGGTTTCACCCCTCTTCAGCCAGGATAGCTTGATTCCAGTGGCATGGAGAGCACGGGACCCACGTCTGGGCATACCCGTCACACTCGGCGTGACAAATGCAAAACCAACAGTTGATGGACAGGATGCAGAACAATGTCATACATTCACCCCAGTTTAGAGATCTGGGTCTAAATCCATTTTGTTTTGCTCACCATGACATTCCAGTTTGAACCCAGCCATATGCAAATCAGTCTTGACCCTGTGCCTCATGGGAACAGTCCAGCCCGAACTACAAAGCCAGGCACTCCCTGGACTGGAAACAAGCATGCTAGGACCGGTTTCGGGGTTTCACCCCTCTTTAGCCAGGATAGCTTGATTCCAGTGGCATGGAGAGCACGGGACCTACGTCTGGGCATACCCGTCCCACTCGGGTTGAGAAATGCAAAGCCAACAGTTGATGAACAGAATGCAGAACAATGTCATACATTCACCCCAGTACAGATATCTGGGCCTAAATCCATCGTTTTTTTGCTCACCATGCCATTCCAGTTGGAACCCAGCCATATCCAAATCAGTCTTGACCCTGTGCCTCATGGGAACAGTCCAGCCCGAACTGCCAAGCCAGGTCCTCCCTGGACTGGAAACAAGCATCCTAGGACAGTTTTCGGGGTTTGACCCCTCTTCAGCCAGGATAGCTTGATTTCAGTGGCATGGAGAGCACGGGACCCACGTCTGGGCATACTCATACCACTCGCGGTGAAAAATGCAAACCCAACAGTTGATGGACAGAATGCAGAACAATGTCATACATTCACCCCAGTACAGAGATATGATCCTAAATCCATTGTTTTTTTTTTATGCTCACCATGAAATTCCAATTTGAACCCAGCCATATGCAAATCAGTCTTGACCCTGTGCCTCATGGGAACACTCCAGCCCGAACTGCCAAGCCAGGTCCTCCCTGGACTGAAAGTAAGCATCTTAGGACTGGTTTCGGGGTTTCACACCTCTTCAGCCAGGATAGCTTGATTCCAGTGGCATGGAGAGCACGGGACCCACATCAGGGCATACCCGTCCCACTCTGGATGACAAATGCAAAACCAACAGTTGATGGACAGAATGCAGAACAATGTCATACATTCACTCCAGTACAGAGATCTGGGCCTAAATCCATCTTTTTTTTGCTCACCATGCCATTCCAGTTTGAACCCAGCCATTTGCAAATCAGTCTTGACCCTGTGCCTCATGGGAACAGTCCAGCCTGAACTGCCAAGCCAGGTCCTCCCTGGACTTGAAAAAAGCATCCTAGGACCGGTTTCGGGGTTTCACCCCTCTTCAGCCAGGATAGCTTGATTCCAGTGGCATGGAGAGCACGGGACCCACGTCTGGGCATACCCGTCACACTGGGCGTGACAAATGCAAAACCAACAGTTGATGGACAGGATGCAGAACAATGTCATACATTCACCCCAGTTTAGAGATCTGGGTCTAAATCCATTTTGTTTTGCTCACCATGACATTCCAGTTTGAACCCAGCCATATGCAAATCAGTCTTGACCCTGTGCCTCATGGGAACAGTCCAGCCCGAACTACAAAGCTAGGCACTCCCTGGACTGGAAACAAGCATGCTAGGACCGGTTTCGGGGTTTCACCCCTCTTCAGCCAGGATAGCTTGATTCCAGTGGCATGGAGAGCACGGGACCCACGTCTGGGCATACCCGTCACACTCGGCGTGACAAATGCAAAACCAACAGTTGATGGACAGAATGCAGAACAATGTCATACATTCACCCCAGTACAGAGATCTGGGCCTAAATCCATCGTTTTTTTGCTCACCATGCCATTCCAGTTTGAACCCAGCCATATGCAAATCAGTCTTGACCATGTGCCTCATGGGAACAGTCCAGCCCGAACTGCAAAGCCAGGTCTTCCCTGGACTGGAAACAAGCATCATAGGACCGGTTTCGGGGTTTCACCCCTCTTCAGCCAGGATAGCTTGATTCCAGTGTCACGGATAGCATGGGACCCACGTCTGGGCATACCCTTCCCACTCGGGGTGACAAATGCAAAACCCACAGATGATGGACAGAATGCAGAACAATATCATACATTCACCCCAGTACAGAGATCTGGGCCTAAATCCATCTTTTATTTGCTCACCATGCCATTCCAGTTTGAACCCAGCCATATGCAAATCAGTCTTGACCCTGTGCCTCATGGGAACAGTCCAGCCTGAACTGCCAAGCCAGGTCCTCCCTGGACTGGAAACAAGCATCCTAGGACCGTTTTCGGGGTTTCAGCCCACCAGGATAGCTTGAGTCCATTGGCATGGAGAGCACGGGACCCAGGTCTGGGCATACCCGTCCCACTCAGGGTGACAAATGCAAAACCCACAGTTGATGGACAGAATGCAGAACAATATCATACATTCACCCCAGTACAGAGATCTGGGCCTAAATCCATCGTTTTTTTGCTCACCATGCCATTCTAGTTGGAACCCAGCCATATGCAAATCAGTCTTGACCCTGTGCCTCATGGGAACAGTTCGGCCTGAACTGCCAAGCCAGGTCCTCCCTGGACTGGAAACAAGCATCATAAGACCGGTTTCGGGGTTTCACCCCTCTTCAGCCAGGATAGCTTGATTCCAGTGGCATGGAGAGCACGGGACCCACGTCTGGGCATACCCGTCACACTCGGCGTGACAAATGCAAAACCAACAGTTGATGGACAGGATGCAGAACAATGTCATACATTCACCCCAGTTTAGAGATCTGGGTCTAAATCCATTTTGTTTTGCTCACCATGACATTCCAGTTTGAACCCAGCCATATGCAAATCAGTCTTGACCCTGTGCCTCATGGGAACAGTCCAGCCCGAACTACAAAGCCAGGCACTCCCTGGACTGGAAACAAGCATGCTAGGACCGGTTTCGGGGTTTCACCCCTCTTTAGCCAGGATAGCTTGATTCCAGTGGCATGGAGAGCACGGGACCCACATCTGGGCATACCCGTCCCACTCTGGGACAAATACAAAACCAACAGTTGATGGACAGAATGCAGAACAATGTCATACATTCACTCCAGTACAGAGATCTGGGCCTAAATCCATCGTTTTTTTGCTCACCATGCCATTCCAGTTTGAACCCAGCCATATGCAAATCAGTCTTGACCCTGTGCCTCATGGGAACAGTCCAGCCTGAACTGCCAAGCCAGGTCCTCCCTGGATTGGAAAAAAGCATCCTAGGACCGGTTTCGGGGTTTCACCCCTCTTCAGCCAGGATAGCTTGATTCCAGTGGCATGGAGAGCACGGGACCCACGTCTGGGCATACCCGTCACACTCGGTGTGACAAATGCAAAACCAACAGTTGATGGACAGAATGCAGAACAATGTCATACATTCACCCCAGTATAGAGATCTGGGCCTAAATCCATCGTTTTTTGCTCACAATGCCATTCCAGTTTGAACTCAGCCATATGCAAATCAGTCTTGACCATGTGCCTCATGGGAACAGTCCAGCCTGAACTGCAAAGCCAGGTCTTCCCTGGACTGGAAACAAGCATCATAGGACCGGTTTTGGGGTTTCACCCCTCTTCAGCCAGGATAGCTTGATTCCAGTGTCACGGATAGCATGGGACCCACGTCTGGGCATACCCTTCCCACTCGGGGTGACAAATGCAAAACCCACAGTTGATGGACAGAATGCAGAACAATATCATACATTTACCCCAGTAGAGAGATCTGGGCCCTAATCCATCTTTTATTTGCTCACCATGCCATTCCAGTTTGAACCCAGCCATATGCAAATCAGTCTTGACCCTGTGCCTCATGGGAACAGTCCAGCCTGAACTGCCAAGCCAGGTCCTCCCTGGACTGGAAACAAGCATCCTAGGACCGTTTTCGGGGTTTCAGCCCACCAGTATAGCTTGATTCCAGTGGCATGGAGAGCACGGGACCCACGTCTGGGCATACCCGTCCCACTCAGGGTGACAAATGCAAAACCCACAGTTGATGGACAGAATGCAGAACAATATCATACATTCACCCCAGTACAGAGATCTGGGCCTAAATCCATCGTTTTTTTGCTCACCATGCCATTCTAGTTGGAACCCAGCCATATGCAAATCAGTCTTGACCCTGTGCCTCATGGGAACAGTTCGGCCTGAACTGCCAAGCCAGGTCCTCCCTGGACTGGAAACAAGCATCATAGGACCGTTTTCGGGGTTTCACCCCACCGGGATAGCTTGATTCCAGTGGCATGGAGAGCACGGGACCCACGTCTGGGCATACCTGTCCCACTCGGGTGACAAATGCAAAACCAACAGTTGATGGACAGAATGCAGAACAATGTCATACATTCACTCCAGTACAGAGATCTGGGCCTAACTCCATCTTTTTTTTGCTCACCATGCCATTCCAGTTTGAACCCAGCCATATGCAAATCAGTCTTGACCCTGTGCCTCATGGGAACAGTCCAGCCTGAACTGCCAAGCCAGGTCCTCCCTGGACTGGAAAAAAGCATCCTAGGACCGGTTTCGTGGGTTCACCCCTCTTCAGCCAGGATAGCTTGATTCCAGTGGCATGGAGAGCACAGGACCCACGTCTGGGCATACCCGTCACACTCGGCGTGACAAATGCGAAACCAACAGTTGATGGACAGGATGCAGAACAATGTCATACATTCACCCCAGTTTAGAGATCTGGGTCTAAATCCATTTTGTTTTGCTCACCATGACATTCCAGTTTGAACCCAGCCATATGCAAATCAGTCTTGACCCTGTGCCTCATGGGAACAGTCCAGCCCGAACTACAAAGCCAGGCACTCCCTGGACTGGAAACAAGCATGCTAGGACCGGTTTCGGGGTTTCACCCCTCTTTAGCCAGGATAGCTTGATTCCAGTGGCATGGAGAGCACGGGACCCACATCTGGGCATACCCGTCCCACTCTGGGACAAATGCAAAACCAACAGTTGATGGACAGAATGCAGAACAATGTCATACATTCACTCCAGTACAGAGATCTGGGCCTAAATCCATCGTTTTTTTGCTCACCATGCCATTCCAGTTTGAACCCAGCCATATGCAAATCAGTCTTGACCCTGTGCCTCATGGGAACAGTCCAGCCTGAACTGCCAAGCCAGGTCCTCCCTGGATTGGAAAAAAGCATCCTAGGACCGGTTTCGGGGTTTCACCCCTCTTCAGCCAGGATAGCTTCATTCCAGTGGCATGGAGAGCACGGGACCCACGTCTGGGCATACCCGTCACACTCGGCGTGACAAATGCAAAACCAACAGTTGATGGACAGAATGCAGAACAATGTCATACATTCACCCCAGTACAGAGATCTGGGCCTAAATCCATCGTTTTTTTGCTCACCATGCCATTCCAGTTTGAACCCAGCCATATGCAAATCAGTCTTGACCATGTGCCTCATGGGAACAGTCCAGCCCGAACTGCAAAGCCAGGTCTTCCCTGGACTGGAAACAAGCATCATAGGACCGGTTTCGGGGTTTCACCCCTCTTCAGCCAGGATAGCTTGATTCCAGTGTCACGGATAGCATGGGACCCACGTCTGGGCATACCCTTCCCACTCGGGGTGACAAATGCAAAACCCACAGATAATGGACAGAATGCAGAACAATATCATACATTCACCCCAGTACAGAGATCTGGGCCTAAATCCATCTTTTATTTGCTCACCATGCCATTCCAGTTTGAACCCAGCCATATGCAAATCAGTCTTGACCCTGTGCCTCATGGGAACAGTCCAGCCTGAACTGCCAAGCCAGGTCCTCCCTGGCCTGGAAACAAGCATCCTAGGACCGTTTTCGGGGTTTCAGCCCGCCAGGATAGCTTGATTCCAGTGGCATGGAGAGCACGGGACCCACGTCTGGGCATACCCGTCCCACTCAGGGTGACAAATGCAAAACTCACAGTTGATGGACAGAATGCAGAACAATATCATACATTCAACCCAGTACTGAGATCTGGGCCTAAATCCATCGTTTTTTTGCTCACCATGCCATTCTAGTTGGAACCCAGCCATATGCAAATCAGTCTTGACCCTGTGCCTCATGGGAACAGTTCGGCCTGAACTGCCAAGCCAGGTCCTCCCTGGACTGGAAACAAGCATCATAGGACCGTTTTCGGGGTTTCACCCCACCGGGATAGCTTGATTCCAGTGGCATGGAGAGCACGGGACCCACGTCTGGGCATACCCGTCCCACTCAGGGTGACAAATGCAAAACCCACAGTTGATGGACAGAATGCAGAACAATATCATACATTCACCCCAGTACAGAGATCTGGGCCTAAATCAATCGTTTTTTTGCTCACCATGCCATTCCAGTTTGAACCCAGCCATATGCAAATCAGTCTTGACCCTGTGCCTCATGGGAACAGTCCAGCCTGAACTGCCAAGCCAGGTCCTCCCTGGACTGAAAACAAGCATCCTAGGACCGGTTTCGGGGTTTCACCCCTCTTCAGCCTGGATAGCTTGATTCCAGTGGCATGGAGAGCACTGGACCCACGTCTGGGCATACCCGTCCCACTCGGGGTGACAAATGCAAAACCAACAGTTGATGGACAGAATGCAGAACAATGTCATACATTCATCCCAGTACAGAAATCTGGGCCTAAATCCATCGTTTTTTTGCTCACCATGCCTTTCTAGTTTGAACCCAGCCATATGCAAATCAGTCTTGACCCTATGCATCATGAGAACAGTCCAGCCCGAACTGCCAAGCCAGGTCCTTCCTGGACTGGTAACAAGCATCCTAGGACCGGTTTCGGAGTTTCACCCTTCTTCAGCTAGGATAGCTTGATTCCAGTGGCATGGAGAGCATGGGACCCACGTCTGGGCATACCCGTCCCACTCTGGGTGACAAATGCAAAACCAACAGTTGATGGACAGGATGCAGAATAATGTCATACATTCACCCCTGTACAGAGATCTGGGCCTAAATCCATCGTTTTTTTGCTCACCATGCCATTCCAGTTTGAACCCAGCCGTATGCAAATCAGTCTTGACCCTGTGCCTCATGGGAGCAGTCCAGCACAAACTGCCAAGCCAGGTCCTCCCTGGACTGGAAAGAAGCATCCTAGGACCGGTTTCAGGGTTTCACCCCTCTTCAGCCAGGATAGCTTGATTCCAGTGGCATGGAGAGCACGGGACCCACATCTGGGCATAACCGTCCCACTCGGGGTGGACAAATGCAAAACCAACAGTTGATGGACAGAATTCAGAACAATGTCATGCATTCACCCCAGTACAGAGATCTGGGCCTAAATCCATCGTTTTTTTGCTCACCATGCCATTCCAGTTTGAACCTAGCCATATGCAAATCACTCTTGACCCTGTGCATCATGGGAACAGTCCAGCCCGAACTGCCAAGCCAGGTCCTTCCTGGACTGGTAACAAGCATCCTAGGACCGGTTTCAGAGTTTCACCCTTCTTCAGCTAGGATAGCTTGATTCCAGTGGCATGGAGAGCATGGGACCCACGTCTGGGCATACCCGTCCCACTCGGGGTGACAAATGCAAAACCAAACGTTGATGGACAGAATTCAGAACAATGTCATGCATTCACCCCAGTACAGAGATCTGGGCCTAAATCCATCGTTTTTTTGCTCACCATGCCATTCCAGTTTGAACCTAGCCATATGCAAATCACTCTTGACCCTGTGCCTCATGGGAACAGTCCAGCCCGAACTGCAAAGCCAGGTCCTCCCTGGACTAGAAACAAACATCCTAGGACCGGTTTTGGGGTTTCACCCCTCTTCGGCCAGGATTATCTTGATTCCAGTGGCATGGAGAGCACGGGACCCACGTCTGGGCATACCCGTCCCACTCGGGTGACTAATGTAAAACCAACAGTTGATGGACAGAATGCAGAACAATGTCATTCATTCACCCCTCTACAGAGAACTGGGCCTAATTCCATCGTTTTTTTGCTCACCATGCCATTCCAGTTTGAACCCAGCCGTATGCAAATCAGTCTTGACCATGTGCCTCATGTGAACAGTCCAGCACGAACTGCCAAGCCAGGTCCTCCCTGGACTGGAAACAAGCATCCTAGGCCCGGTTTCGGGGTTTCACCCCTCTTCAGGCAGGATAGCTTGATTCCAGTGGCATGGAGAGCACGGGACCCACTTCTGGGCATAACCGTCCCACTCGGGGTAACAAATGCAAAACCAACAGTTGATGGACAGAATTCACAACAATGTCATACATTCACCCCAGTACAGAGATCTGGGCCTAAATCCATCGTTTTTTTGCTCCCCATGCCATTGCAGTTTGAACCTAGCCATATGCAAATCACTCTTGACCCTGTGCTTCATGGGAACAGTCCAGCCCGAACTGCAAAGCTAGGTCCTCCCTGGAGTGGAAACAAGCATCCTAGGACCGGTTTTGGGGTTTCACCCCTCTTCAGCCAGGATTATCTTGATTCCAGTGGCATGGAGAGCACAGGACCCACGTCTGGGCATACCCGTCCCACTCGGGTGACAAATGTAAAACCAACATTTGATGGACAGAATGCAGAACAATGTCATACATTCGCCCCAGTAAAGAGATCTGGGCCTAAATCTATTGTTTTTTTTGCTCACCATGCCATTCCAGTTTGAACCCAGCCATATGCAAATCAGTCTTGACCCTGTGCATCATGGGAACAGTCCAGCCCGAACTGCAAAGCCAGGTCCTCCCTGGACTTGAAACAAGCATCCTAGGACCGGTTTCGGGGTTTCACCCCTCTTCAGCCAGGATAGCTTCATTCCAGTGGTATGGAGAGCACGGGACCCACGTCTGGGCACACCCGTCCCACTCGGGGCATCAAATGCAAAACCAACAGTGGATGAACAGAATGCAGAACAATGTCATACATTCACCCCAGTACAGAGATCTGGGCCTAAATCCATCGTTTTTTTGCTCACCATGCCATTCCAGTTTGAACCCAGCCATATGCAAATCAGTCTTGACCCTGTGCCTCATGGGAACAGTCCAGCCTGAACTGCCAAGCCAGGTCCTCCCTGGACTGAAAACAAGCATCCTAGGACCGGTTTCAGGGTTTCACCCCTCTTCAGCCAGGATTATCTTGATTCCAGTGGCATGGAGAGCACAGGACCCACGTCTGGGCATTCCCGTCCCACTCAGGGTGACAAATGCAAAACCAACAGTTGATGGACAGAATGCAGAACAATGTCATACATTCACCCCAGTAGAGAGATCTGGGCCTAAATCCATCGTTTTTTTGCTCAACATTCAATTCCAGTTTGAACCCAGCCATATGCAAATCAGTCCTGACCCTGTGCCTCATGGGAACAGTCCAGCCTGAACTGCCAAGCCAGGTCCTCCCTGGACTGAAAACAAGCATCCTAGGACCGGTTTCGGGGTTTCACCCCTCTTCAGCCAGGATAGCTTGATTCCAGTGGCATGGAGAGCACGGGACCCACGTCTGGGCATTCCCGTCCCACTCAGGTCGACAAATGCAAAACCAACAGTTGATGGACAGAATGCAGACCAATGTCATACATTCACCCCAGTACAGAGATCTGGGCCTAAATCCATAGTTTTTTTGCGCACCATGCCATTCCAGTTTGGACCCAGCCATATGCAAATATGTCTTGACCCTGTGCTTCATGGAAACAGTACAGCCCGAACTGCCAAGGCAGGTCCTCCCTGGACTGCAAACAAGCATCCTAGGACAGGTTTCGGGGTTTCACCCCTCTTCAGTCAGGATAGCTTGATTCCAGTGGCATGGAGAGCATGGGACCCACGTCTGGGCATACCCATCCCACTTGCGGTGACAAATGTAAAACCAACATTTGATGGACAGAATGCAGAACAATGTCATACATTCGCCCCAGTAAAGAGATCTGGGCCTAAATCCATTGTTTTTTTTGCTCACCATGTCATTCCAGTTTGAACCCAGCCATATGCAAATCAGTCTTGACCCTGTGCCTCATGGGAACAGTCCAGCCCGAACTGCAAAGCCAGGTCCTCCCTGGACTTGAAACAAGCATCCTAGGACCGGTTTCGGGGTTTCACCCCTCTTCAGCCAGGATAGCTTCATTCCAGTGGTATGGAGAGCACGGGACCCACGTCTGGGCACACCCGTCCCACTCGGGGCATCAAATGCAAAACCAACAGTGGATGAACAGAATGCAGAACAATGTCATACATTCACCCCAGTACAGAGATCTGGGCCTAAATCCATCGTTTTTTTGCTCACCATGCCATTCCAGTTTGAACCCAGCCATATGCAAATCAGTCTTGACCTTGTGCCTCATGGGAACAGTCCAGCCTGAACTGCCAAGCCAGGTCCTCCCAGGACTGAAAACAAGCATCCTAGGACCGGTTTCAGGGTTTCACCCCTCTTCAGCCAGGATTATCTTGATTCCAGTGGCATGGAGAGCACAGGACCCACGTCTGGGCATTCCCGTCCCACTCAGGGTGACAAATGCAAAACCAACAGTTGATGGACAGAATGCAGAACAATTAATACATTCACCCCAGTAGAGAGATCTGGGCCTAAATCCATCGTTTTTTTGCTCAACATTCAATTCCAGTTTGAACCCAGCCATATGCAAATCAGTCCTGACCCTGTGCCTCATGGGAACAGTCCAGCCCGAACTGCAAAGCCAGGTACTCCCTGGACTGGAAACAAGCATCCTAGGACCGGTTTCGGGGTTTCACCCCTCTTCAGCCAGGATAGCTTGATTCCAGTGGCATGGAGAGCACGGGACCCACGTCTGGGCATTCCCGTCCCACTCAGGTCGACAAATGCAAAACCAACAGTTGATGGACAGAATGCAGACCAATGTCATACATTCACCCCAGTACAGAGATCTGGGCCTAAATCCATAGTTTTTTTGCGCACCATGCCATTCCAGTTTGGACCCAGCCATATGCAAATATGTCTTGACCCTGTGCTTCATGGAAACAGTACAGCCCGAACTGCCAAGGCAGGTCCTCCCTGGACTGCAAACAAGCATCCTAGGACAGGTTTCGGGGTTTCACCCCTCTTCAGTCAGGATAGCTTGATTCCAGTGGCATGGAGAGCATGGGACCCACGTCTGGGCATACCCATCCCACTTGCGGTGACAAATGTAAAACCAACATTTGATGGACAGAATGCAGAACAATGTCATACATTCGCCCCAGTAAAGAGATCTGGGCCTAAATCCATTGTTTTTTTTGCTCACCATGCCATTCCAGTTTGAACCCAGCCATATGCAAATCAGTCTTGACCCTGTGCCTCATGGGAACAGTCCAGCCCGAACTGCAAAGCCAGGTCCTCCCTGGACTTGAAACAAGCATCCTAGGACCGGTTTCGGGGTTTCACCCCTCTTCAGCCAGGATAGCTTCATTCCAGTGGTATGGAGAGCACGGGACCCACGTCTGGGCACACCCGTCCCACTCGGGGCATCAAATGCAAAACCAACAGTGGATGAACAGAATGCAGAACAATGTCATACATTCACCCCAGTACAGAGATCTGGGCCTAAATCCATCGTTTTTTTGCTCACCATGCCATTCCAGTTTGAACCCAGCCATATGCAAATCAGTCTTGACCCTGTGCCTCATGGGAACAGTCCAGCCTGAACTGCCAAGCCAGGTCCTCCCTGGACTGAAAACAAGCATCCTAGGACCGGTTTCAGGGTTTCACCCCTCTTCAGCCAGGATTATCTTGATTCCAGTGGCATGGAGAGCACAGGACCCACGTCTGGGCATTCCCGTCCCACTCAGGGTGACAAATGCAAAACCAACAGTTGATGGACAGAATGCAGAACAATTAATACATTCACCCCAGTAGAGAGATCTGGGCCTAAATCCATCGTTTTTTTGCTCAACATTCAATTCCAGTTTGAACCCAGCCATATGCAAATCAGTCCTGACCCTGTGCCTCATGGGAACAGTCCAGCCCGAACTGCAAAGCCAGGTACTCCCTGGACTGGAAACAAGCATCCTAGGACCGGTTTCGGGGTTTCACCCCTCTTCAGCCAGGATAGCTTGATTCCAGTGGCATGGAGAGCACGGGACCCACGTCTGGGCATTCCCGTCCCACTCAGGTCGACAAATGCAAAACCAACAGTTGATGGACAGAATGCAGACCAATGTCATACATTCACCCCAGTACAGAGATCTGGGCCTAAATCCATAGTTTTTTTGCTCACCATGCCATTCCAGTTTGGACCCAGCCATATGCAAATATGTCTTGACCCTGTGCTTCATGGAAACAGTACAGCCCGAACTGCCAAGGCAGGTCCTCCCTGGACTGCAAACAAGCATCCTAGGACAGGTTTCGGGGTTTCACCCCTCTTCAGTCAGGATAGCTTGATTCCAGTGGCATGGAGAGCATGGGACCCACGTCTGGGCATACCCATCCCACTTGCGGTGACAAATGCAAAACCAACAGTTGATGGACAGAATGCAGAAAAATGTCATACATTCACCCCAGTACAGAGATCTGGGCCTAAATCCATCGTTGTTTTGCTCACCATGCTATTTCAGTTTGAACCCAGCCATATGCAAATCAGTCTTGACCCTGTGCCTCATGGGAACAGTCCAGCCCGAACTGCCAAGCCAGTTCCTCCCTGGACAGGAAACAAGCATCATAGGACTGGTTTCGGGGTTTCACCCCTCTTCAGCCAGGATAGCATGATTCCAGTGGCATGGAGAGCACGGGACCCACGTCTGGGCATTCCCGTCCCACTCAGGGTGACAAAAGCAAAACCAACAGTTGATGGACAGAATGCAGAACAATGTCATACATTCACCCCAGTACAGAGATCTGGGCCTAAATCCATTGTTTTTTTGCTCAACATTAAATTCCAGTTTGAACCCAGCCATATGCAAATCAGTCCTGACCCTGTGCCTCATGGGAACAGTCCAGCCCGAACTGCAAAGCTAGGTACTCCATGGACTGGAAACAAGCATCCTAGGACCGGTTTCGGGGTTTCACCCCTCTTCAGCCAGGATAGCTTGATTCCAGTGGCATGGAGAGCACGGGACCCACGTCTGGGCATTCCCGTCCCACTCAGGGCGACAAATGCAAAACCAACAGTTGATGGACTGAATGCAGAACAATGTCATACATTCACCCCAGTACAGAGATCTGGGCCTAAATCCATAGTTTTTTTGCGCACCATGCCATTCCAGTTTGGACCCAGCCATATGCAAATATGTCTTGACCCTGTGCTTCATGGAAACAGTACAGCCCGAACTGCCAAGGCAGGTCCTCCCTGGACTGCAAACAAGCATCCTAGGACAGGTTTCGGGGTTTCACCCCTCTTCAGTCAGGATAGCTTGATTCCAGTGGCATGGAGAGCATGGGACCCACGTCTGGGCATACCCATCCCACTTGCGGTGACAAATGTAAAACCAACATTTGATGGACAGAATGCAGAACAATGTCATACATTCGCCCCAGTAAAGAGATCTGGGCCTAAATCCATTGTTTTTTTTGCTCACCATGTCATTCCAGTTTGAACCCAGCCATATGCAAATCAGTCTTGACCCTGTGCCTCATGGGAACAGTCCAGCCCGAACTGCAAAGCCAGGTCCTCCCTGGACTTGAAACAAGCATCCTAGGACCGGTTTCGGGGTTTCACCCCTCTTCAGCCAGGATAGCTTCATTCCAGTGGTATGGAGAGCACGGGACCCACGTCTGGGCACACCCGTCCCACTCGGGGCATCAAATGCAAAACCAACAGTGGATGAACAGAATGCAGAACAATGTCATACATTCACCCCAGTACAGAGATCTGGGCCTAAATCCATCGTTTTTTTGCTCACCATGCCATTCCAGTTTGAACCCAGCCATATGCAAATCAGTCTTGACCCTGTGCCTCATGGGAACAGTCCAGCCTGAACTGCCAAGCCAGGTCCTCCCTGGACTGAAAACAAGCATCCTAGGACCGGTTTCAGGGTTTCACCCCTCTTCAGCCAGGATTATCTTGATTCCAGTGGCATGGAGAGCACAGGACCCACGTCTGGGCATTCCCGTCCCACTCAGGGTGACAAATGCAAAACCAACAGTTGATGGACAGAATGCAGAACAATTAATACATTCACCCCAGTAGAGAGATCTGGGCCTAAATCCATCGTTTTTTTGCTCAACATTCAATTCCAGTTTGAACCCAGCCATATGCAAATCAGTCCTGACCCTGTGCCTCATGGGAACAGTCCAGCCCGAACTGCAAAGCCAGGTACTCCCTGGACTGGAAACAAGCATCCTAGGACTGGTTTCGGGGTTTCACCCCTCTTCAGCCAGGATAGCTTGATTCCAGTGGCATGGAGAGCACGGGACCCACGTCTGGGCATTCCCGTCCCACTCAGGTCGACAAATGCAAAACCAACAGTTGATGGACAGAATGCAGACCAATGTCATACATTCACCCCAGTACAGAGATCTGGGCCTAAATCCATAGTTTTTTTGCTCACCATGCCATTCCAGTTTGGACCCAGCCATATGCAAATATGTCTTGACCCTGTGCTTCATGGAAACAGTACAGCCCGAACTGCCAAGGCAGGTCCTCCCTGGACTGCAAACAAGCATCCTAGGACAGGTTTCGGGGTTTCACCCCTCTTCAGTCAGGATAGCTTGATTCCAGTGGCATGGAGAGCATGGGACCCACGTCTGGGCATACCCATCCCACTTGCGGTGACAAATGCAAAACCAACAGTTGATGGACAGAATGCAGAAAAATGTCATACATTCACCCCAGTACAGAGATCTGGGCCTAAATCCATCGTTGTTTTGCTCACCATGCTATTTCAGTTTGAACCCAGCCATATGCAAATCAGTCTTGACCCTGTGCCTCATGGGAACAGTCCAGCCCGAACTGCCAAGCCAGTTCCTCCCTGGACAGGAAACAAGCATCATAGGACTGGTTTCGGGGTTTCACCCCTCTTCAGCCAGGATAGCATGATTCCAGTGGCATGGAGAGCACGGGACCCACGTCTGGGCATTCCCGTCCCACTCAGGGTGACAAAAGCAAAACCAACAGTTGATGGACAGAATGCAGAACGATGTCATACATTCACCCCAGTACAGAGATCTGGGCCTAAATCCATTGTTTTTTTGCTCAACATTAAATTCCAGTTTGAACCCAGCCATATGCAAATCAGTCCTGACCCTGTGCCTCATGGGAACAGTCCAGCCCGAACTACAAAGCTAGGTACTCCATGGACTGGAAACAAGCATCCTAGGACCGGTTTCGGGGTTTCACCCCTCTTCAGCCAGGATAGCTTGATTCCAGTGGCATGGAGAGCACGGGACCCACGTCTGGGCATTCCCGTCCCACTCAGGGCGACAAATGCAAAACCAACAGTTGATGGACTGAATGCAGAACAATGTCATACATTCACCCCAGTACAGAGATCTGGGACTAAATCAATCGTTTTTTTGCTCACCATGCTATTCCAGTTTGGACCCAGCCATATGCAAATATGTCTTGACCCTGTGCTTCATGGGAACAGTACAGCCCGAACTGCCAAGCCAGGTCCTCCCTGGACTGGAAACAAGCATCCTAGGACAGGTTTCGGGGTTTCACCCCTCTTCAGCCAGGATAGCTTGATTCCAGTGGCATGGAGAGCATGGGACCCACGTCTGGGCATACCCATCCCACTCGCGGTGACAAATGCAAAACCAACAGTTGATGGAAAGAATGCAGAACAATGTCATACATTCACCCCAGTACAGAGATCTGGGCCTAAATCCATCTTTTTTTTGCTCACCATGCTATTCCAGTTTCAACCCAGCCATATGCAAATCAGTCTTGACCCTGTGCCTCATGGGAACAGTACAGCCCGAACTGCTAAGCCAGGTCCTCCCTGGACTGCAAACAAGCATCCTAGGACAGGTTTCGGGGTTTCACCCCTCTTCAGTCAGGATAGCTTGATTCCAGTGGCATGGAGAGCATGGGACCCACGTCTGGGCATACCCATCCCACTCGCGGTGACAAATGCAAAACCAACAGTTGATGGACAGAATGCAGAACAATGTCATACATTCACCCCAGTACAGAGATCTGTGCCTAAATCCATCTTTTTTTTGCTCACTATGCTATTCCAGTTTGAACCCACCCATATGCAAATCAGTCTTGACCCTGTGCCTCATGGGAACAGTCCAGCCCGAACTGCCAAGCCAGTTCCTCCCTGGACAGGAAACACGCATCATAGGACTGGTTTCGGGGTTTCACCCCTCTTCAGCCAGTATAGCTTGATTCCAGTGGCATGGAGAGCACGGGACCCACGTCTGGGCATTCCCGTCCCACTCAGGGTGACAAATGCAAAACCAACAGTTGATGGACAGAATGCAGAACAATGTCATACATTCACCCCAGTACAGAGATCTGGGCCTAAATCCATCGTTTTTTTGCTCACCATGCCATTCCAGTTTGAACCCAGCCATATGCAAATCAGTCTTGACCCTGTGCCTCATGGGAACAGTCCAGCCTGAACTGCCAAGCCAGGTCCTCCCTGGACTGAAAACAAGCATCCTAGGACCGGTTTCAGGGTTTCACCCCTCTTCAGCCAGGATTATCTTGATTCCAGTGGCATGGAGAGCACAGGACCCACGTCTGGGCATTCCCGTCCCACTCAGGGTGACAAATGCAAAACCAACAGTTGATGGACAGAATGCAGAACAATGTCATACATTCACCCCAGTAGAGAGATCTGGGCCTAAATCCATCGTTTTTTTGCTCAACATTCAATTCCAGTTTGAACCCAGCCATATGCAAATCAGTCCTGACCCTGTGCCTCATGGGAACAGTCCAGCCCGAACTGCAAAGCCAGGTACTCCCTGGACTGGAAACAAGCATCCTAGGACCGGTTTCGGGGTTTCACCCCTCTTCAGCCAGGATAGCTTGATTCCAGTGGCATGGAGAGCACGGGACCCACGTCTGGGCATTCCCGTCCCACTCAGGTCGACAAATGCAAAACCAACAGTTGATGGACAGAATGCAGACCAATGTCATACATTCACCCCAGTACAGAGATCTGGGCCTAAATCCATAGTTTTTTTGCTCACCATGCCATTCCAGTTTGGACCCAGCCATATGCAAATATGTCTTGACCCTGTGCTTCATGGAAACAGTACAGCCCGAACTGCCAAGGCAGGTCCTCCCTGGACTGCAAACAAGCATCCTAGGACAGGTTTCGGGGTTTCACCCCTCTTCAGTCAGGATAGCTTGATTCCAGTGGCATGGAGAGCATGGGACACACGTCTGGGCATACCCATCCCACTTGCGGTGACAAATGCAAAACCAACAGTTGATGGACAGAATGCAGAAAAATGTCATACATTCACCCCAGTACAGAGATCTGGGCCTAAATCCATCGTTGTTTTGCTCACCATGCTATTTCAGTTTGAACCCAGCCATATGCAAATCAGTCTTGACCCTGTGCCTCATGGGAACAGTCCAGCCCGAACTGCCAAGCCAGTTCCTCCCTGGACAGGAAACAAGCATCATAGGACTGGTTTCGGGGTTTCACCCCTCTTCAGCCAGGATAGCATGATTCCAGTGGCATTGAGAGCACGGGACCCACGTCTGGGCATTCCCGTCCCACTCAGGGTGACAAAAGCAAAACCAACAGTTGATGGACAGAATGCAGAACAATGTCATACATTCACCCCAGTACAGAGATCTGGGCCTAAATCCATTGTTTTTTTGCTCAACATTAAATTCCAGTTTGAACCCAGCCATATGCAAATCAGTCCTGACCCTGTGCCTCATGGGAACAGTCCAGCCCGAACTGCACAGCTAGGTACTCCATGGACTGGAAACAAGCATCCTAGGACCGGTTTCGGGGTTTCACCCCTCTTCAGCCAGGATAGCTTGATTCCAGTGGCATGGAGAGCACGGGACCCATGTCTGGGCATTCCCGTCCCACTCAGGGCGACAAATGCAAAACCAACAGTTGATGGACTGAATGCAGAACAATGTCATACATTCACCCCAGTACAGAGATCTGGGACTAAATCAATCGTTTTTTTGCTCACCATGCTATTCCAGTTTGGACCCAGCCATATGCAAATATGTCTTGACCCTGTGCTTCATGGGAACAGTACAGCCCGAACTGCCAAGCCAGGTCCTCCCTGGACTGGAAACAAGCATCCTAGGACAGGTTTCGGGGTTTCACCCCTCTTCAGCCAGGATAGCTTGATTCCAGTGGCATGGAGAGCATGGGACCCACGTCTGGGCATACCCATCCCACTCGCGGTGACAAATGCAAAACCAACAGTTGATGGAAAGAATGCAGAACAATGTCATACATTCACCCCAGTACAGAGATCTGGGCCTAAATCCATCTTTTTTTTGCTCACCATGCTATTCCAGTTTCAACCCACCCATATGCAAATCAGTCTTGACCCTGTGCCTCATGGGAACAGTCCAGCCCGAACTGCCAAGCCAGTTCCTCCCTGGACAGGAAACAAGCATCATAGGACTGGTTTCGGGGTTTCACCCCTCTTCAGCCAGGATAGCTTGATTCCAGTGGCATGGAGAGCACGGGACCCACGTCTGGGCATTCCCGTCCCACTCAGGGTGACAAATGCAAAACCAACAGTTGATGGACAGAATGCAGAACAATGTCATACATTCACCCCAGTACAGAGATCTGGGCCTAAATCCATCGTTTTTTTGCTCACCATGCTATTCCAGTTTGAACCCAGCCATATGCAAATCAGTCTTGACCCTGTGCCTCATGGGAACAGTACAGCCCGAACTGCCAAGCCAGGTCCTCCCTGGACTGCAAACAAGCATCCTAGGACAGGTTTCGGGGTTTCACCCCTCTTCAGTCAGGATAGCTTGATTCCAGTGGCATGGAGAGCATGGGACCCACGTCTGGGCATACCCATCCCACTCGCGGTGACAAATGCAAAACCAACAGTTGATGGACAGAATGCAGAACAATGTCATACATTCACCCCAGTACAGAGATCTGTGCCTAAATACATCTTTTTTTTGCTCACCATGCTATTCCAGTTTGAACCCACCCATATGCAAATCAGTCTTGACCCTGTGCCTCATGGGAACAGTCCAGCCCGAACTGCCAAGCCAGTTCCTCCCTGGACAGGAAACACGCATCATAGGACTGGTTTCGGGGTTTCACCCCTCTTCAGCCAGTATAGCTTGATTCCAGTGGCATGGAGAGCACGGGACCCACGTCTGGGCATTCCCGTCCCACTCAGGGCGACAAATGCAAAACCAACAGTTGATGGACAGAATGCAGAACAATGTCATACATTCACCCCAGTACAGAGATCTGGGACTAAATCCATCGTTTTTTTGCTCACCATGCCATTCCAGTTTGGACCCAGCCATATGCAAATATGTCTTGACCCTGTGCTTCATGGGAACAGCCCAGCCCGAACTGCAAAGCTAGGTCCTCCCTGGACTGGAAACAAGCATCCTAGGACCGGTTTTGGGGTTTCACCCCTCTTCAGCCAGGATTATCTTGATTCCAGTGGCATGGAGAGCACAGGACCCACGTCTGGGCATACCCGTCCCACTCGGGTGACAAATGTAAAACCAACATTTGATGGACAGAATGCAGAACAATGTCATACATTCGCCCCAGTAAAGAGATCTGGGCCTAAATCCATCGTTTTTTTTGCTCACCATGCCATTCCAGTTTGAACCCAGCCATATGCAAATCAGTCTTGACCCTGTGCCTCATGGGAACAGTCCAGCCCGAACTGCAAAGCCAGGTCCTCCCTGGACTTGAAACAAGCATCCTAGGACCGGTTTCGGGGTTTCACCCCTCTTCAGCCAGGATAGCTTCATTCCAGTGGTATGGAGAGCACGGGACCCACGTCTGGGCATACCCGTCCCACTCGGGGCATCAAATGCAAAAAAAACAGTTGATGGACAGAATGCAGAACAATGTCATACATTCACCCCAGTACAGAGACCTGGGCCTAAATCCATCGTTTTTTTGCTCACCGTGCCATTCCAGTTTGAACCCAGCCATATGCAAATCAGTCTTGACCCTGTGCCTCATGGGAACAGTCCAGCCTGACCTGCCAAGCTAGGTCCTCCCTGGACTGGAAACAAGCATCCTAGGACCGGTTTTGGGGTTTCACCCCTCTTCAGCCAGGATTATCTTGATTCCAGTGGCATGGAGAGCACGGGACCCACATCTGGGCATACCCGACCCACTCTGGGTGACAAATGCAAAACCAACAGTTGATGGACAGAATACAGAACAATGTCATACATTCACCCCAGTACGGAGATCTGGGCCTAAATCCATCGTATTTTTGCTCACCATGCCATTCCAGTTTGAACCCAGCCATATGCAAATCAGTCTTGACCCTGTGCCTCATGGGAACAGTCCAGCCCGAACTGCCAAGCCAGGTCCTCCCTGGACTGGAAACAAGCATCCTAGGACCGTTTTCAGGGTTTCATCCCGCTGGGATAGCTTGATTCCAGTAGCATGGAGAGCACAGGACCCACGTCTGGTCATACCCATCCCACTCGGGGTGACAAATGCAAAACCAACAGTTGATGGACAGAATGCAGTACAATGTCATACATTCACCCCAGTACGGAGATCTGGGCCTAAATCCATTGTATTTTTGCTCACCATGCCATTCCAGTTTGAACCCAGCCATATGCAAATCAGTCTTGACCCTGTGCCTCATGGGAACAGTCCAGCCCGAACTGCCAAGCCAGGTCCTCCCTGGACTGGAAACAAGCATCCTAGGACCGTTTTCAGGGTTTCATCCCGCTGGGATAGCTTGATTCCAGTAGCATGGAGAGCACGGGACCCACGTCTGGTCATACCCATCCCACTCGGGGTGACAAATGCAAAACCAACAGTTGATGGACAGAATGCAGTACAATATCATACATTCACCCCAGTACAGAGATCTGGGCCTAAATCCATCGTTTTTTTGCTCACCATGCCATTCCAGTTTGAACCCAGCCATATGCAAATCAGTCTTGACCTTGTGCCTCATGGGAACAGTCCAGCCTGAACTGCCAAGCCAGGTCCTCCCTGGACTGAAAACAAGCATCCTAGGACCGGTTTCAGGGTTTCACCCCTCTTCAGCCTGGATAGCTTGATTCCAGTGGCATGGAGAGCACTGGACCCACATCTGGGCATACCCGTCCCACTCGGGGTGGCAAATGCAAAACCAACAGTTGATGAACAGAATGTAGAACAATGTCATACATTCATCCCAGTACAGAGAACTGGGCCTAGATCCATCGTTTTTTTGCTCACCATGCCTTTCCAGTTTGAACACAGCCATATGCAAATCAGTCTTGACCCTATGCCTCATGGGAACAGTCCAGCCCGAACTGCCAAGCCAGGTCCTTCCTGGACTGGTAACAAGCATCCTAGGACCGGTTTCGGAGTTTCACCCCTCTTCAGCCAGGATAGCTTGATTCCAGTGGCATGGAGAGCATGGGACCCACGTCTGGGCATACACGTCCCACTCGGGGTGACAAATGTAAAACCAACAGTTGATGGACAGAATGCAGAATAATGTCATTCATTCACCCCTCTACAGAGAACTGGGCCTAAATCCATCGTTTTTTTGCTCACCATGCCATTCCAGTTTGAACCCAGCCGTATGCAAATCAGTCTTGACCATGTGCCTCATGTGAACAGTCCAGCACGAACTGCCAAGCCAGGTCCTCCCTGGACTGGAAACAAGCATCCTAGGCCCGGTTTCGGGGTTTCACCCCTCTTCAGGCAGGATAGCTTGATTCCAGTGGCATGGAGAGCACGGGACCCACTTCTGGGCATAACCGTCCCACTCGGGGTGACAAATGCAAAACCAACAGTTGATGGACAGAATTAAGAACAATGTCATACATTCACCCCAGTACAGAGATCTGGGCCTAAATCCATCGTTTTTTTGCTCCCCATGCCATTGCAGTTTGAACCTAGCCATATGCAAATCACTCTTGACCCTGTGCTTCATGGGAACAGTCCAGCCCGAACTGCAAAGCTAGGTCCTCCCTGGACTGGAAACAAGCATCCTAGGACCGGTTTTGGGGTTTCACCCCTCTTCAGCCAGGATTATCTTGATTCCAGTGGCATGGAGAGCACAGGACCCACGTCTGGGCATACCCGTCCCACTCGGGTGACAAATGTAAAACCAACATTTGATGGACAGAATTCAGAACAATGTCATACATTCACCCCAGTACAGAGATCTGGGCCTAAATCCATCGTTTTTTTGCTCACCATGCCATTCCAGTTTGAACCCAGCCATATGCAAATCAGTCTTGACCCTGTGCCTCATGGGAACAGTCCAGCCTGAACTGCCAAGCCAGGTCCTCCCTGGACTGAAAACAAGCATCCTAGGACCGGTTTCAGGGTTTCACCCCTCTTCAGCCAGGATTATCTTGATTCCAGTGGCATGGAGAGCACAAGACCCACGTCTGGGCATTCCCGTCCCACTCAGGGTGACAAATGCAAAACCAACAGTTGATGGACAGAATGCAGAAAAATGTCATACATTCACCCCAGTACAGAGATCTGGGCCTAAATCCATCGTTGTTTTGCTCACCATGCTATTTCAGTTTGAACCCAGCCATATGCAAATCAGTCTTGACCCTGTGCCTCATGGGAACAGTCCAGCCTGAACTGAAAAGCCAGTTCCTCCCTGGACAGGAAACAAGCATCATAGGACTGGTTTCGGGGTTTCACCCCTCTTCAGCCAGGATAGCTTGATTCCAGTGGCATGGAGAGCACGGGACCCACGTCTGGGCATTCCCGTCCCACTCAGGGCGACAAATGCAAAACCAACAGTTGATGGACTGAATGCAGAACAATGTCATACATTCACCCCAGTACAGAGATCTGGGCCTAAATCCATCGTTTTTTTGCTCACCATGCTTTTCTAGTTTGAACCCAGCCATATGCAAATCAGTCTTGACCCTGTGCCTCATGGGAACAGTACAGCCCGAACTGCCAAGCCAGGTCCTCCCTGGACTGCAAACAAGCATCCTAGGACAGGTTTCGGGGTTTCACCCCTCTTCAGTCAGGATAGCTTGATTCCAGTGGCATGGAGAGCATGGGACCCACGTCTGGGCATACACATTCCACTCGCGGTGACAAATACAAAACCAACAGTTGATGGACATAATGCAGAACAATGTCATACATTCACCCCAGTACAGAGATCTGGGCCTAAATCCATCTTTTTTTTGCTCACCATGCCATTCCAGTTTGAACCCACCCATATGCAAATCAGTCTTGACCCTGTGCCTCATGGGAACATTCCAGCCCGAACTGCCAAGCCAGTTCCTCCCTGGACAGGAAACACGCATCATAGGACTGGTTTCGGGGTTTCACCCCTCTTCAGCCAGGATAGCTTGATTCCAGTGGCATGGAGAGCACGGGACCCACGTCTGGGCATTCCCGTCCCACTCAGGGTGACAAATGCAAAACCAATAGTTGATGGACAGAATGCAGAACAATGTCATACATTCACCCCAGTACAGAGATCTGGGCCTAAATCCATCGTTTTTTTGCTCAACATTCAATTCCAGTTTGAACCCAGCCATATGCAAATCAGTCCTGACCCTGTGCCTCATGGGAACAGTCAAGCCCGAACTGCAAAGCCAGGTACACTCTGGACTGGAAACAAGCATCCTAGGAACGGTTTCGGGGTTTCACCCCTCTTCAGCCAGGATAGCTTGATTCCAGTGGCATGGAGAGCACAGGACCCACGTCTGGGCATTCCCGTCCCACTCAGGGCGACAAATGCAAAACCAACAGTTGATGGACAGAATTCAGAACAATGTCATACATTCACCCCAGTACAGAGATCTGGGACTAAATCCATCGTTTTTTTGCTCACCATGCCATTCCAGTTTGGACCCAGCCATATGCAAATATGTCTTGACCCGGTGCTTCATGGGAACAGTCCAGCCCGAACTGCCAAGCCAGGTCCTCCCTGGACTGAAAACAAGCATCCAAGGACCGGTTTCAGGGTTTCACCCATCATCAGCCATGATAGCTTGATTCCAGTGGCATGGAGAGCACGGGACCCACATCTGGGCATACCCGTCCCACTCTGGGTGACAAATGCAAAACCAACAGTTGATGGACAGAATGCAGAACAATGTCATACATTCACCCCAGTACAGAGATCTGGGACTAAATCCATCGTTTTTTTGCTCACCATGCCATTCCAGTTTGAACCCAGCCATATGCAAATCAGTCTTGACCCTGTGCCTCATGGGAACAGTCCAGCCCGAACTGCCAAGCCAGTTCCTCCCTGGACAGGAAACACGCATCATAGGACTGGTTTCGGGGTTTCACCCCTCTTCAGCCAGGATAGCTTGATTCCAGTGGCATGCAGAGCACGGGACCCACGTCTGGGCATACCCGTCCCACTCGGGTGACAAATGCAAAACCAACAGTTGATGGACATAATGCAGAACAATGTCATACATTCACCCCAGTACAGAGATCTGGGCCTAAATCCATTTTTTTTGCTCACCATGACATTCCAGTTTGAACCCAGCCATATGCAAATCAGTCTTGACCCTGTGCCTCATGGGAACAGTCCAGCCCGAACTACAAAGCCAGGCACTCCCTGGACTGGAAACAAGCATCCTAGGACCGGTTTCAGGGTTTCACCCCTCTTTAGCCAGGATAGCTTGATTCCAGTGGCATGGAGATCACAGAACCCACGTCTGGGCATACCCGTCCCACTCGGTGTGACAAATGCAAAACCAACAGTTGATGGACAGAATGCAGAACAATGTCATACATTCACCCCAGTACAGAGATCTGGGCCTAAATCCATCGTTTTTTTGCTCACCATGCCATTCCAGTTTGAACCCAGCCATATGCAAATCAGTCTTGACCCTGTGCCTCATGGGAACACTCCAGCCCGAACTGCCAAGCCAGGTCCTCCCTGGACTGGAAACAAGCATCCTAGGACCGGTTTCGGGGTTTCACCCCTCTTCAGCCAGTATAGCTTCATTCCAGTGGCATGGAGAGCACGCGACCCACGTCTGGGCATACCCGTCCCACTCGGGGTGACAAATGCAAACCCAACAGTTGATAGACAGAATACAGAACAATGTCATACATTCACCCCAGTACAGAGATCTGGGCCTAAATCCATGGTTTTTTTGCTCACCATGCCATTCCAGTTTGAACCCAGCCATATGGAAATTATTCTTGACCCTGTGCCTCATGGGAACAGTCCAGCCCGAACTGCCAAGCCAGGTCCTCCCTGGACTGGAAACAAGCATACTAGGACCAGTTTCGTGGTTTCACCCCTCTTCAGCCAGGATAGCTTGATTCCAGTGGAATGGAGAGGACGGGACCCATGTCTGGGCATACTCGTCCCACTCGGGGCGACAAATGCAAAACCAACAGTGGTTGGACAGAATGCAGAACGATGTCATACATTCACCCCAGTACAGAGATCTGGGCCTAAATCCATCGTTTTTTTGCTCACCATGCCATTCCAGTTTGAACCCAGCCATATGCAAATCAGTCTTGACCCTGTGCCTCATGGGAACAGTCCAGTCCGAACTGCCAAGCCAGGTCCTCCCTGGACTGAAAACAGGCATCCTTGGACCGGTTTCGGGGTTTCACCCCTCTTCAGCCAGGATAGCTTGATTCCAGTGGCATGGAGAGCATACACGTCCCACTCTGGGTGACAAATGCAAAACCAACAGTTGATGGACAGAATGCAGAACAATTTCATACATTCACCCCAGTACAAAGATCTGGGCCTAAATCCATCGTGTTTTTGCTCACCATTGCATTCCAGTTTGAACCCAGCCATATGCAAATCAGTCCCAGGACCGGTTTCGGGGTTTCACCCCTCTTCAGCCAGGATAGCTTGATTCCAGTGGCATGGAGAGCACAGGACCCAAGTCTGGGCATACCCGTCCCACTCAGGGCGACAAATGCAAAACCAACAGTTGATGGACAGAATGCAGAACAATGTCATACATTCACCCCAGTACAGAGATCTGGGCCTAAATCCATCGTTTTTTTGCTCACCATGCCATTCCAGTTTGAACCCAGCCATATGCAAATCAGTCTTGACCCTGTGCCTCATGGGAACAGTCCAGCCCGAACTGCCAAGCCAGGTCCTCCCTGGACTGGAAACAAGCATCCTAGGACAGTTTTTTGGGGTTTCACCCCTCTTCAGCCAGGATAGCTTGATTCCAGTGGCATGGAGAGCACGGGACCCACGTCTGGGCATACCCGTCCGACTCGGGGTGACAAATGCAAAACCAACAGTTGATGGACAGAATGCAGAACAATGTCATACATTCACCTCAGTACAGAGATCTGGGCCTAAATCCATCCTTTTTTTGCTAACCATGCCATTCCAGTTTGAACCTAGCCATATGCAAATCAGTCTTGACCCTGTGCCTCATGGGAACAGTCCAGCCCGAACTGCATAGCCAGGTCCTCCCTGAACTGGAAACAAGCATCCTAGGAATGGTTTCAGCGTTTCACCCCTCTTCATCAAGGATTGTTTGATTCCAGTGTCATGGAGAGCACGGACCCACATCTGGGCATACCCGTCCCACTCGGGGTGACAAATGCAAAACCAACAGCTGATAGACAGAATGCAGAACAATGTCATACATTCACCCCAATACAGAGATCTGGGCCTAACTCTATCATTTATTTACTCACCATGCCATTCCAGTTTAAACAAACCCATTTGCAAATCAGTCTTGACCCTGTGCCTCATGGGAACAGTCCAGCCCGAACTGCAAAGCCAGGTCCTCTCTGGACTTGAAACAAGCATCCTAGGACCGGTTTCAGGGTTTCACCCCTCTTCAGCCAGGATAGCTTGATTCCAGTGGCATGGAGAGCACGGGACCCACTGGTCTGGGCATACCCGTCCCACTCGGGGTGACAAATGCAAAACCAACAGCTGATGGACAGAATACAGAAGAATGTCATCCATTCGCCCCAGTAAAGAGATCTGGGCCTAAATCCATTGTTTTTTTTGCTCACCATGCCATTCCAGTTTGAACCCAGCCATATGCAAATCAGTCTTGACCTTGTGACTCATGGGAACAGTCCAGCCCGAGCTGCAAAGCCAGGTCCTCCCTGGACTGGAAACAAGCATCCTTGGACCGGTTTCGGGGTTTCACCCCTCTTCAGCCAGGATAGTTTGATTCCAGTGGCATGGAGAGCACGGGACCCACGTCTGGGCATACACGCCCCACTCGGGGCATCAAATGCAAAACCAACAGTTGATGGACAGAATGCAGAACAATGTCATACATTCACCCCAGTACAGAGATCTGGGCCTAAATCCATCGTTTTTTTGCTCACCATGCCATTCCAGTTTGAACCCAGCCATATGCAAATCAGTCTTGACCCTGTGCCTCATGGGAACAGTCCAGCCCGAACTGCCAAGCCAGGTCCTCCCTGGACTGGAAACAAGCATCCTAGGACAGTTTTTTGGGGTTTCACCCCTCTTCAGCCAGGATAGCTTGATTCCAGTGGCATGGAGAGCACGGGACCCACGTCTGGGCATACCCGTCCGACTCGGGGTGACAAATGCAAAACCAACAGTTGATGGACAGAATGCAGAACAATGTCATACATTCACCTCAGTACAGAGATCTGGGCCTAAATCCATCCTTTTTTTGCTAACCATGCCATTCCAGTTTGAACCTAGCCATATGCAAATCAGTCTTGACCCTGTGCCTCATGGGAACAGTCCAGCCCGAACTGCATAGCCAGGTCCTCCCTGAACTGGAAACAAGCATCCTAGGAATGGTTTCAGCGTTTCACCCCTCTTCATCAAGGATTGTTTGATTCCAGTGTCATGGAGAGCACGGACCCACATCTGGGCATACCCGTCCCACTCGGGGTGACAAATGCAAAACCAACAGCTGATAGACAGAATGCAGAACAATGTCATACATTCACCCCAATACAGAGATCTGGGCCTAACTCCATCATTTATTTACTCACCATGCCATTCCAGTTTAAACAAACCCATTTGCAAATCAGTCTTGACCCTGTGCCTCATGGGAACAGTCCAGCCCGAACTGCAAAGCCAGGTCCTCTCTGGACTTGAAACAAGCATCCTAGGACCGGTTTCAGGGTTTCACCCCTCTTCAGCCAGGATAGCTTGATTCCAGTGGCATGGAGAGCACGGGACCCACTGGTCTGGGCATACCCGTCCCACTCGGGGTGACAAATGCAAAACCAACAGCTGATGGACAGAATACAGAAGAATGTCATCCATTCGCCCCAGTAAAGAGATCTGGGCCTAAATCCATTGTTTTTTTTGCTCACCATGCCATTCCAGTTTGAACCCAGCCATATGCAAATCAGTCTTGACCTTGTGACTCATGGGAACAGTCCAGCCCGAACTGCAAAGCCAGGTCCTCCCTGGACTGGAAACAAGCATCCTTGGACCGGTTTCGGGGTTTCACCCCTCTTCAGCCAGGATAGTTTGATTCCAGTGGCATGGAGAGCACGGGACCCACGTCTGGGCATACACGCCCCACTCGGGGCATCAAATGCAAAACCAACAGTTGATGGACAGAATGCAGAACAATGTCATACATTCACCCCAGTACAGAGATCTGGGCCGAAATCCATCGTTTTTTTGTTCACCATGCTATTCCAGTTTGAACCCAGCCATATACAAATCAGTCTTGACCTTGTGCCTCATGGTAACAGTACAGCCCGAACTGCCAAGCCAGGTCCTCCCTGGACTGGAAACAAGCATCCTACGACAGGTTTCGGGTTTTCACCCCTCTTCAGCCAGGGTAGCTTGATTCCAGAGGCATGGAGAGCACGGGACCCACGTCTGGGCATACCCATCCCACTCAGGGTGACAAATGCAAAACCAAGAGTTGATGGACAGAATGCAGAACAATGTCATACATTCACCCCAGTACAGAGATATGATCCTAAATCCATTGTTTTTTTGCTCACCATGAAATTCCAGTTTGAACCCAGCCATATGCAAATCAGTCTTGACCCTGTGCCTCATGGGAACACTCCAGCCCGAATTGCCAAGCCAGGTCCTCCCTGGACTGGAAACAAGCATCCTAGGACCGGTTTCGGGGTTTCACCCCTCTTCAGCCAGTATAGCTTCATTCCAGTGGCATGGAGAGCACGCGACCCACGTCTGGGCATACCCGTCCCACTCGGGGTGACAAATGCAAACCCAACAGTTGATAGACAGAATTCAGAACAATGTCATACATTCACCCCAGTACAGAGATCTGGGGCTAAATCCATCGTTTTTTTGCTCACCTTTCCATTCCAGTTTGAACCCAGCCATATGCAAATCAGTCCTGACCCTGTGCCTCATGGGAACAGTCCAGCCCGAACTGCAAAGCCAGGTACTCCCTGGAATGGAAACAAGCATCCTAGGACCGGTTTTGGGGTTTCACCCCTCTTCAGCCAGGATAGCTTGATTCTAGTGGCATGGAGAGCACGGGACCCACGTCTGGGCATACCCGTTCCACTCAGGGCGACAAATGCAAAACCAACAGTTGATGAACAGAATGCAGAACATTGTCATACATTCACCCCAGCACAGAGATCTGGGCCTAAATCCATCGTTTTTTTGCTCACCATGTCATTCCAGTTTGAACCCAGCCATATGCAAATCAGTCTTGACCCTGTGCCTCATGGGAACAGTCCAGCCCGAACTGCCAAGCCAGGTCCACCCTGGACTGGAAACAAGCATCCGAGGACAGTTTTCGGGGTTTCACCCCTCTTCAGCCAGGATAGCTTGATTCCAGTGGGATGGAGAGCACGGGATCCACATCTGGGCATATCCGTCCCACTCAGGGCGACAAATGCAAAACCAACAGTTGATGAACAGAATGCAGAACATTGTCATACATTCACCTCAGTAAAGAGATCTGGGCCTAAATCCATCGTATTTTTGCTCACCATGCCATTCCAGTTTGAACCCAGCCATGTGCAAATCAGTCTTGACCCTGTGCGTCATGGGAACAGTACAGCCCGAACTGCCAAGCCAGGTCCTCCCTGGACTGGAAACAAGCATCCTAGGACCGGTTTCGGGGTTTCACCCCTCTTCAGCCAGGATAGCTTGATTCCAGTGGCATGGAGAGCACGGGACCCATGTCTGGGCATACCCATCCCACTCGCGGTGACAAATGCAAAACCAACAGTTGATGGACAGAATGCAGAACAATGTCATACATTCACCCCATTACAGAGATCTGGGCCTAAATCCATCCTTTTTTTGCTCACCATGCCATTCTAGTTTGAACCCAGCCACATGCAAATCAGTCTTGACCCTGTGCCTCATGGAAACAGTCCAGCCTGAAATGCAAAGCCAGGTCCTCCCTGGACTGAAAACAAGCATCCTATGACATGTTTCGGGTTTTAACCCCTCTTCAGCCAGGATAGCTTGATTCCAGAGGCATAGAGAGCACGGGACCCACATCTCGGCATACCCATCCCACTCGGGTTGACAAATGCAAAACCAACAGTTGATGGACAGAATGCAGAACAATGTCATACATTCACCCCAGTACAGAGATATGATCCTAAATCCATTGTTTTTTTGCTTATCATGAAATTCCCGTTTGAACCCAGCCATATGCAAATCAGTCTTGATCCTGTGCCTCATGGGAACACTCCAGCCCGAACTGCCAAGCCAGGTCCTCCCTGGACTGAGAACAAGCATCCTAGGACCGGTTTCGGGGTTTCACCCTTCTTCAGCCAGGATACCTTGATTCCAGTGGCATGGACAGCATGGACTCACGTCTGGGCATACCCGTCCCACTCGGGGTGACAAATGCAAAACCAACAGTTGATGGACAGAGTGCAGAACAATGTCATACATTTAACCCCTGTACAGAGATCTGGGCCTAATTTCATCATTTTTTTTTTCACCATGCCATTCCAGTTTGAACACAGCCATATGCAAATCAGTCTTGACCATGTGCCTCATGGGAACAGTCCAGCCCGAACTGCCAAGCCAGGTCCTCCCTGGACTGGAAACAAGCATCCTAGGACCGGTTTTGGGGTTTCACCCCGATTCATCCAGGATAGCTTGATTCCATTGGCATGGAGAGCACGGGACCCACGTCTGGGCATACCCGTCCCACTCGGGGTGACAAATGCAAAACCAACAGTTGATGGACAGAATGCAGAACAATGTCATACATTCACCCCAGTACAGAGATCTGGGACTAAATCCATAGTTTTTTTGCTCACCATGCCATTCCAGTTTGAACCTAGCCATATGCAAATCAGTCTTGACCCTGTGCCTCATGGGAACAGTCCAGCCCCAACTGCACAGCCAGGTCCTCCCTGGACAGGAAACAAGCATCATAGGACTGGTTTCGGGGTTTCACCCCTCTTCAGCCAGGATAGCTTGATTCCAGTGGCATGGAGAGCACGGGACCTACGTCTGGGCATACCCGTCCCACTCGGGTTGAGAAATGCAAAGCCAACAGTTGATGAACAGAATGCAGAACAATGTCATACATTCACCCCAGTACAGATATCTGGGCCTAAATTCATCGTTTTTTTGCTCACCATGCCATTCCAGTTGGAACCCAGCCATATCCAAATCAGTCTTGACCCTGTGCCTTTTGGGAACAGTCCAGCCCGAACTGCCAAGCCAGGTCCTCCCTGGACTGGAAACAAGCATCCTAGGACCGTTTTCGGGGTTTCAGCCCACCAGGATAGCTTGATTCCAGTGGCATGGAGAGCACGGGACCCACGTCTGGGCATACCCGTCCCACTCAGGGTGACAAATGCAAAACCCACAGTTGATGGACAGAATGCAGAACAATATCATACATTCACCCCAGTACAGAGATCTGGGCCTAAATCCATCGTTTTTTTGCTCACCATGCCATTCTAGTTGGAACCCAGCCATATGCAAATCAGTCTTGACCCTGTGCCTCATGGGAACAGTTCGGCCTGAACTGCCAAGCCAGGTCCTCCCTGGACTGGAAACAAGAATCATAGGACCGTTTTCGGGGTTTCACCCCACCGGGATAGCTTGATTCCAGTGGCATGGAGAGCACGGGACCCACGTCTGGGCATACCTGTCCCACTCGGGTGACAAATGCAAAACCAACAGTTGATGGACAGAATGCAGAACAATGTCATACATTCACTCCAGTACAGAGATCTGGGCCTAAATCCATCTTTTTTTTGCTCACCATGCCATTCCAGTTTGAACCCAGCCATATGCAAATCAGTCTTGACCCTGTGACTCATGGGAACAGTCCAGCCTGAACTGCCAAGCCAGGTCCTCCCTGGACTGGAAAAAAGCATCCTAGGACCGGTTTCGGGGTTTCACCCCTCTTCAGCCAGGATAGCTTGATTCCAGTGGCATGGAGAGCACGGGACCCACGTCTGGGCATACCCGTCACACTCGGCGTGACAAATGCGAAACCAACAGTTGATGGACAGGATGCAGAACAATGTCATACATTCACCCCAGTTTAGAGATCTGGGTCTAAATCCATTTTGTTTTGCTCACCATGACATTCCAGTTTGAACCCAGCCATATGCAAATCAGTCTTGACCCTGTGCCTCATGGGAACAGTCCAGCCCGAACTACAAAGCCAGGCACTCCCTGGACTGGAAACAAGCATGCTAGGACCGGTTTCGGGGTTTCACCCCTCTTTAGCCAGGATAGCTTGATTCCAGTGGCATGGAGAGCACGGGACCCACATCTGGGCATACCCGTCCCACTCTGGGACAAATGCAAAACCAACAGTTGATGGACAGAATGCAGAACAATGTCATACATTCACTCCAGTACAGAGATCTGGGCCTAAATCCATCGTTTTTTTGCTCACCATGCCATTCCAGTTTGAACCCAGCCATATGCAAATCAGTCTTGACCCTGTGCCTCATGGGAACAGTCCAGCCTGAACTGCCAAGCCAGGTCCTCCCTGGATTGGAAAAAAGCATCCTAGGACCGGTTTCGGGGTTTCACCCCTCTTCAGCCAGGATAGCTTCATTCCAGTGGCATGGAGAGCATGGGACCCACGTCTGGGCATACCCGTCACACTCGGCGTGACAAATGCAAAACCAACAGTTGATGGACAGTATGCAGAACAATGTCATACATTCACCCCAGTACAGAGATCTGGGCCTAAATCCATCGTTTTTTTGCTCACCATGCCATTCCAGTTTGAACCCAGCCATATGCAAATCAGTCTTGACCATGTGCCTCATGGGAACAGTCCAGCCCGAACTGCAAAGCCAGGTCTTCCCTGGACTGGAAACAAGTATCATAGGACCGGTTTCGGGGTTTCACCCCTCTTCAGCCAGGATAGCTTGATTCCAGTGTCACGGATAGCATGGGACCCACGTCTGGGCATACCCTTCCCACTCGGGGTGACAAATGCAAAACCCACAGATGATGGACAGAATGCAGAACAATATCATACATTCACCCCAGTACAGAGATCTGGGCCTAAATCCATCTTTTATTTGCTCACCATGCCATTCCAGTTTGAACCCAGCCATATGCAAATCAGTCTTGACCCTGTGCCTCATGGGAACAGTCCAGCCTGAACTGCCAAGCCAGGTCCTCCCTGGACTGGAAACAAGCATCCTAGGACCGTTTTCGGGGTTTCAGCCCACCAGGATAGCTTGATTCCAGTGGCATGGAGAGCACGGGACCCACGTCTGGGCATACCCGTCCCACTCAGGGTGACAAATGCAAAACTCACAGTTGATGGACAGAATGCAGAACAATATCATACATTCACCCCAGTACAGAGATCTGGGCCTAAATCCATCGTTTTTTTGCTCACCATGCCATTCTAGTTGGAACCCAGCCATATGCAAATCAGTCTTGACCCTGTGCCTCATGGGAACAGTTCGGCCTGAATTGCCAAGCCAGGTCCTCCCTGGACTGGAAACAAGCATCATAGGACCGTTTTCGGGGTTTCACCCCACCGGGATAGCTTGATTCCAGTGGCATGGAGAGCACGGGACCCACGTCTGGGCATACCCATCCCACTCAGGGTGACAAATGCAAAACCCACAGTTGATGGACAGAATGCAGAACAATATCATACATTCACCCCAGTACAGAGATCTGGGCCTAAATCCATCGTTTTTTTGCTCACCATGCTTTTCTAGTTTGAACCCAGCCATATGCAAATCAGTCTTGACCCTATGCCTCATGGGAACAGTCCAGCCCGAACTGCCAAGCCAGGTCCTTCCTGGACTGGTAACAAGCATCCTAGGACCGGTTTCGGAGTTTCACCCTTCTTCAGCTAGGATAGCTTGATTCCAGTGGCATGGAGAGCATGGGATCCACGTCTGGGCATTCCCGTCCCACTCAAGGTGACAAATGCAAAACCAACAGTTGATGGACAGGATGCAGAATAATGTCATACATTCACCCCTGTACAGAGATCTGGGCCTAAATCCATCGTTTTTTTGCTCACCATGCCATTCCAGTTTGAACCCAGCCGTATGCAAATCAGTCTTGACCCTGTGCCTCATGGGAGCAGTCCAGCACAAACTGCCAAGCCAGGTCCTCCCTGGACTGGAAAGAAGCATCCTAGGACCGGTTTCAGGGTTTCACCGCTCTTCAGCCAGGATAGCTTGATTCCAGTGGCATGGAGAGCACGGGACCCACATCTGGGCATAACCGTCCCACTCGGGGTGGACAAATGCAAAACCAAACGTTGATGGACAGAATTCAGAACAATGTCATGCATTCACCCCAGTACAGAGATCTGGGCTTAAATCCATCGTTTTTTTGCTCACCATGCCATTCCAGTTTGAACCCAGCCATATGCAAATCAGTCTTGACCCTGTGCCTCATGGGAACAGTCCAGCCTGAACTGCCAAGCCAGGTCCTCCCTGGACTGAAAACAAGCATCCTAGGACCGGTTTCGGGGTTTCACCCCTCTTCAGCCTGGATAGCTTGATTCCAGTGGCATGGAGAGCACTGGACCCACGTCTGGGCATACCCGTCCCACTCGGGGTGACAAATGCAAAACCAACAGTTGATTGACAGAATGCAGAACAATGTCATACATTCATCCCAGTACAGAGATCTGGGCCTAAATCCATCGTTTTTTTGCTCACCATGCCTTTCTAGTTTGAACCCAGCCATATGCAAATCAGTCTTGACCCTATGCCTCATGGGAACAGTCCAGCCCGAACTGCCAAGCCAGGTCCTTCCTGGACTGGTAACAAGCATCCTAGGACCGGTTTCGGAGTTTCACCCTTCTTCAGCTAGGATAGCTTGATTCCAGTGGCATGGAGAGCATGGGACCCACGTCTGGGCATACCCGTCCCACTCGGGGTGACAAATGCAAAACCAACAGTTGATGGACAGGATGCAGAATAATGTCATACATTCACCCCTGTACAGAGATCTGGGCCTAAATCCATCGTTTTTTTGCTCACCATGCCATTCCAGTTTGAACCCAGCCGTATGCAAATCAGTCTTGACCCTGTGCCTCATGGGAGCAGTCCAGCACAAACTGCCAAGCCAGGTCCTCCCTGGACTGGAAAGAAGCATCCTAGGACCGGTTTCAGGGTTTCACCCCTCTTCAGCCAGGATAGCTTGATTCCAGTGGCATGGAGAGCACGGGACCCACATCTGGGCATAACCGTCCCACTCGGGGTGGACAAATGCAAAACCAACAGTTGATAGACAGAATTCAGAACAATGTCATGCATTCACCCCAGTACAGAGATCTGGGCCTAAATCCATCGTTTTTTTGCTCACCATGCCATTCCAGTTTGAACCTAGCCATATGCAAATCACTCTTGACCCTGTGCATCATGGGAACAGTCCAGCCCGAACTGCCAAGCCAGGTCCTTCCTGGACTGGTAACAAGCATCCTAGGACCGGTTTCAGAGTTTCACCCTTCTTCAGCTAGGATAGCTTGATTCCAGTGGCATGGAGAGCATGGGACCCACGTCTGGGCATACCCGTCCCACTCGGGGTGACAAATGCAAAACCAAACGTTGATGGACAGAATTCAGAACAATGTCATGCATTCACCCCAGTACAGAGATCTGGGCCTAAATCCATTGTTTTTTTTGCTCACCATGCCATTCCAGTTTGAACCTAGCCATATGCAAATCACTCTTGACCCTGTGCCTCATGGGAACAGTCCAGCCCGAACTGCAAAGCCAGGTCCTCCCTGGACTAGAAACAAGCATCCTAGGACCGGTTTTGGGGTTTCACCCCTCTTCGGCCAGGATTATCTTGATTCCAGTGGCATGGAGAGCACGGGACCCACGTCTGGGCATACCCGTCCCACTCGGGTGACTAATGTAAAACCAACAGTTGATGGACAGAATGCAGAACAATGTCATACATTCACCCCAGTAAAGAGATCTGGGCCTAAATCCATCGGTTTTTTTGCTCACCATGCCATTCCAGTTTGAACCCAGCCATATGCAAATCAGTCTTGACCCTATGCCTCATGGGAACAGTCCAGCCCGAACTGCCAAGCCAGGTCCTCCCTGGACTGGAAACAAGCATCCTAGGACCGGTTTCGGGGTTTCACGCCTCTTCAGCCAGGATAGCTTGATTCCAGTGGCATGGAGAGCATGGGACACACATCTGGGCATACCCGTCCCACTCGGGGTGACAAATGTAAAACCAACAGTTGATGGACAGAATGCAGAATAATGTCATTCATTCACCCCTCTACAGAGAACTGGGCCTAAATCCATCGTTTTTTTGCTCACCATGCCATTCCAGTTTGAACCCAGCCGTATGCAAATCAGTCTTGACCATGTGCCTCATGTGAACAGTCCAGCACGAACTGCCAAGCCAGGTCCTCCCTGGACTGGAAACAAGCATCCTAGGCCCGGTTTCGGGGTTTCACCCCTCTTCAGGCAGGATAGCTTGATTCCAGTGGCATGGAGAGCACGGGACCCACTTCTGGGCATAACCGTCCCACTCGGGGTAACAAATGCAAAACCAACAGTTGATGGACAGAATTCACAACAATGTCATACATTCACCCCAGTACAGAGATCTGGGCCTAAATCCATCGTTTTTTTGCTCCCCATGCCATTGCAGTTTGAACCTAGCCATATGCAAATCACTCTTGACCCTGTGCTTCATGGGAACAGTCCAGCCCGAACTGCAAAGCTAGGTCCTCCCTGGACTGGAAACAAGCATCCTAGGACCGGTTTTGGGGTTTCACCCCTCTTCAGCCAGGATTATCTTGATTCCAGTGGCATGGAGAGCACAGGACCCACGTCTGGGCATACCCGTCCCACTCGGGTGACAAATGTAAAACCAACATTTGATGGACAGAATGCAGAACAATGTCATACATTCGCCCCAGTAAAGAGATCTGGGCCTAAATCCATTGTTTTTTTTGCTCACCATGCCATTCCAGTTTGAACCCAGCCATATGCAAATCAGTCTTGACCCTGTGCCTCATGGGAACAGTCCAGCCTGAACTGCAAAGCCAGGTCCTCCCTGGACTTGAAACAAGCATCCTAGGACCGGTTTCGGGGTTTCACCCCTCTTCAGCCAGGATAGCTTCATTCCAGTGGTATGGAGAGCACGGGACCCACGTCTGGGCACACCCGTCCCACTCGGGGCATCAAATGCAAAACCAACAGTAGATGGACAGAATGCAGAACAATGTCATACATTCACCCCAGTACAGAGATCTGGGCCTAAATCCATAGTTTTTTTGCTCACCATGCCATTCCAGTTTGGACCCAGCCATATGCAAATATGTCTTGACCCTGTGCTTCATGGAAACAGTACAGCCCGAACTGCCAAGGCAGGTCCTCCCTGGACTGCAAACAAGCATCCTAGGACAGGTTTCGGGGTTTCACCCCTCTTCAGTCAGGATAGCTTGATTCCAGTGGCATGGAGAGCATGGGACCCACGTCTGGGCATACCCATCCCACTTGCGGTGACAAATGCAAAACCAACAGTTGATGGACAGAATGCAGAAAAATGTCATACATTCACCCCAGTACAGAGATCTGGGCCTAAATCCATCGTTGTTTTGCTCACCATGCTATTTCAGTTTGAACCCAGCCATATGCAAATCAGTCTTGACCCTGTGCCTCATGGGAACAGTCCAGCCCGAACTGCCAAGCCAGTTCCTCCCTGGACAGGAAACAAGCATCATAGGACTGGTTTCGGGGTTTCACCCCTCTTCAGCCAGGATAGCATGATTCCAGTGGCATGGAGAGCACGGGACCCACGTCTGGGCATTCCCGTCCCACTCAGGGTGACAAAAGCAAAACCAACAGTTGATGGACAGAATGCAGAACAATGTCATACATTCACCCCAGTACAGAGATCTGGGCCTAAATCCATCGTTTTTTTGCTCAACATTAAATTCCAGTTTGAACCCAGCCATATGCAAATCAGTCCTGACCCTGTGCCTCATGGGAACAGTCCAGCCCGAACTGCAAAGCTAGGTACTCCCTGGACTGGAAACAAGCATCATAGGACCGGTTTCGGGGTTTCACCCCTCTTCAGCCAGGATAGCTTGATTCCAGTGGAATGGAGAGCACGGGACCCACGTCTGGGCATTCCCGTCCCACTCAGGGCGACAAATGCAAAACCAACAGTTGATGAACAGAATGCAGAACAATGTCATACATTCATCCCAGTACAGAGAACTGGGCCTAAATCCATCGTTTTTTTGCTCACCATGCCTTTCCAGTTTGAACCCAGCCATATGCAAATCAGTCTTGACCCTATGCCTCATGGGAACAGTCCAGCCCGAACTGCCAAGCCAGGTCCTCCCTGGACTGGAAACAAGCATCCTAGGACCGGTTTCGGGGTTTCACGCCTCTTCAGCCAGGATAGCTTGATTCCAGTGGCATGGAGAGCATGGGACACACATCTGGGCATACCCGTCCCACTCGGGGTGACAAATGTAAAACCAACAGTTGATGGACAGAATGCAGAATAATGTCATTCATTCACCCCTTTACAGAGAACTGGGCCTAAATCCATCGTTTTTTTGCTCACCATGCCATTCCAGTTTGAACCCAGCCGTATGCAAATCAGTCTTGACCATGTGCCTCATGTGAACAGTCCAGCACGAACTGCCAAGCCAGGTCCTCCCTGGACTGGAAACAAGCATCCTAGGCCCGGTTTCGGGGTTTCACCCCTCTTCAGGCAGGATAGCTTGATTCCAGTGGCATGGAGAGCACGGGACCCACTTCTGGGCATAACCGTCCCACTCGGGGTAACAAATGCAAAACCAACAGTTGATGGACAGAATTCACAACAATGTCATACATTCACCCCAGTACAGAGATCTGGGCCTAAATCCATCGTTTTTTTGCTCCCCATGCCATTGCAGTTTGAACCTAGCCATATGCAAATCACTCTTGACCCTGTGCTTCATGGGAACAGTCCAGCCCGAACTGCAAAGCTAGGTCCTCCCTGGACTGGAAACAAGCATCCTAGGACCGGTTTTGGGGTTTCACCCCTCTTCAGCCAGGATTATCTTGATTCCAGTGGCATGGAGAGCACAGGACCCACGTCTGGGCATACCCGTCCCACTCGGGTGACAAATGTAAAACCAACATTTGATGGACAGAATGCAGAACAATGTCATACATTCGCCCCAGTAAAGAGATCTGGGCCTAAATCCATTGTTTTTTTTGCTCACCATGCCATTCCAGTTTGAACCCAGCCATATGCAAATCAGTCTTGACCCTGTGCCTCATGGGAACAGTCCAGCCTGAACTGCAAAGCCAGGTCCTCCCTGGACTTGAAACAAGCATCCTAGGACCGGTTTCGGGGTTTCACCCCTCTTCAGCCAGGATAGCTTCATTCCAGTGGTATGGAGAGCACGGGACCCACGTCTGGGCACACCCGTCCCACTCGGGGCATCAAATGCAAAACCAACAGTGGATGGACAGAATGCAGAACAATGTCATACATTCACCCCAGTACAGAGATCTGGGCCTTAATCCATCGTTTTTTTGCTCACCATGCCATTCCAGTTTGAACCCAGCCATATGCAAATCAGTCTTGACCCTGTGCCTCATGGGAACAGTCCAGCCTGAACTGCCAAGCCAGGTCCTCCCTGGACTGAAAACAAGCATCCTAGGACCGGTTTCAGGGTTTCACCCCTCTTCAGCCAGGATTATCTTGATTCCAGTGGCATGGAGAGCACAGGACCCACGTCTGGGCATTCCCGTCCCACTCAGGGTGACAAATGCAAAACCAACAGTTGATGGACAGAATGCAGAACAATGTCAAACATTCACCCCAGTACAGAGATCTGGGCCTAAATCCATAGTTTTTTTGCTCACCATGCCATTCCAGTTTGGACCCAGCCATATGCAAATATGTCTTGACCCTGTGCTTCATGGAAACAGTACAGCCCGAACTGCCAAGGCAGGTCCTCCCTGGACTGCAAACAAGCATCCTAGGACAGGTTTCGGGGTTTCACCCCTCTTCAGTCAGGATAGCTTGATTCCAGTGGCATGGAGAGCACGGGACCCACGTCTGGGCATACCCATCCCACTTGCGGTGACAAATGCAAAACCAACAGTTGATGGACAGAATGCAGAAAAATGTCATACATTCACCCCAGTACAGAGATCTGGGCCTAAATCCATCGTTGTTTTGCTCACCATGCTATTTCAGTTTGAACCCAGCCATATGCAAATCAGTCTTGACCCTGTGCCTCATGGGAACAGTCCAGCCCGAACTGCCAAGCCAGTTCCTCCCTGGACAGGAAACAAGCATCATAGGACTGGTTTCGGGGTTTCACCCCTCTTCAGCCAGGATAGCATGATTCCAGTGGCATGGAGAGCACGGGACCCACGTCTGGGCATTCCCGTCCCACTCAGGGTGACAAAAGCAAAACCAACAGTTGATGGACAGAATGCAGAACAATGTCATACATTCACCCCAGTACAGAGATCTGGGCCTAAATCCATCGTTTTTTTGCTCAACATTAAATTCCAGTTTGAACCCAGCCATATGCAAATCAGTCCTGACCCTGTGCCTCATGGGAACAGTCCAGCCCGAACTGCAAAGCTAGGTACTCCCTGGACTGGAAACAAGCATCATAGGACCGGTTTCGGGGTTTCACCCCTCTTCAGCCAGGATAGCTTGATTCCAGTGGCATGGAGAGCACGGGACCCACGTCTGGTCATTCCCGTCCCACTCAGGGCGACAAATGCAAAACCAACAGTTGATGGACATAATGCAGAACAATGTCATACATTCACCCCAGTACGGAGATCTGGGCCTAAATCCATCGTTTTTTTGCTCACCATGCCATTCCAGTTTGAACCCAGCCATATGCAAATCAGTCTTGACCCTGTACCTCATGGGAACAGTCCAGCCTGAACTGCCAAGCCAGGTCCTCCCTGGACTGAAAACAAGCATCCTAGGACCGGTTTCGGGGTTTCACCCCTCTTCAGCCAGGATAGCTTGATTCCAGTGCCATGGAGAGCACTGGACCCACGTCTGGGCATACCCGTCCCACTCGGGGTGACAAATGCAAAACCAACAGTTGATGGACAGAATGCAGAACAATGTCATACATTCACCCCAGTACAGAGATCTGGGCCTAAATCCATCGTTGTTTTGCTCACCAGGCTATTCCAGTTTGAACCCAGCCATATGCAAATCAGCCTTGACCCTGTGCCTCATGGGAATAGTCCAGCCCGAACTGCCAAGCCAGGTACTCCCTGGACTGGAAACATGCATCCTAGGACCGGTTTCGGGGTTTCACCCCTCTTCAGCCAGGATAGCTTGATTCCAGTGGCATGGAGAGCACAGGACCCATGTCTGGGCATTCCCGTCCCACTCAGGGCGACAAATGCAAAACCAACAGTTGATGGCCATAATGCAGAACAATGTCATACATTCACCCCAGTACGGAGATCTGGGCCTAAATCCATCGTTTTTTTGCTCACCATGCCATTCCAGTTTGGACCCAGCCATATGCAAATATGTCTTGACCCTGTGCTTCATGGGAGCAGTGCAGCCCGAAATGCCAAGCCAGGTCCTCCCTGGACAGGAAACAAGCATCATAGGACTGGTTTCGGGGTTTCACCCCTCTTCAGCCAGGATAGCTTGATTCCAGTGGCATGGAGAGCACGGGACGCACATCTGGGCATACCCGTCCCACTCTGGGTGACAAATGCAAAACCAACAGTTGATGGACTGAAGGCAGAACAATGTCATACATTCACCCCAGTACAGAGATCTGGGACTAAATCCATAGTTTTTTTGCTCACCATGCCATTCCAGTTTGGACCCAGCCATATGCAAATATGTCTTGACCCTGTGCTTCATGGGAACAGTACAGCCCGAACTGCCAAGCCAGGTCCTCCCTGGACTGGAAACAAGCATCCTAGGACCGGTTTCGGGGTTTCACCCCTCTTTAGCCACGATAGCTTGATTCCAGTGGCATGGAGAGCACGGGACCCACATCTGGGCATACCCGTCCCACTCTGGGTGACAAATGCAAAACCAACAGTTGATGGACAGAATGCAGAACAATGTCATACATTCACCCCAGTACAGAGATCTGTGCCTAAATCCATCTTTTTTTTGCTCACCATGCTATTCCAGTTTGAACCCACCCATATGCAAATCAGTCTTGACCCTGTGCCTCATGGGAACAGTCCAGCCCGAACTGCCAAGCCAGTTCCTCCCTGGACAGGAAACACGCATCATAGGACTGGTTTCGGTGTTTCACCCCTCTTCAGCCAGGATAGCTTGATTCCAGTGGCATGGAGAGCACGGGACCCACGTCTGGGCATTCCCGTCCCACTCAGGGTGACAAATGCAAAACCAACAGTTGATGGACAGAATGCAGAACAATGTCATACATTCACCCCAGTACAGAGATCTGGGCCTAAATCCGTCGTTTTTTTGCTCAACATTCAATTCCAGTTTGAACCCAGCCATATGCAAATCAGTCCTGACCCTGTGCCTCATGGGAACAGTCAAGCCCGAACTGCAAAGCCAGGTACACTCTGGACTGGAAACAAGCATCCTAGGAACGGTTTCGGGGTTTCACCCCTCTTCAGCCAGGATAGCTTGATTCCAGTGGCATGGAGAGCACGGGACCCACGTCTGGGCATTCCCGTCCCACTCAGGGCGACAAATGCAAAACCAACAGTTGATGGACAGAATGCAGAACAATGTCATACATTCACCCCAGTACAGAGATCTGGGACTAAATCCATCGTTTTTTTGCTCACCATGCCATTCCAGTTTGGACCCAGCCATATGCAAATATGTCTTGACCCTGTGCTTCATGGGAACAGTCCAGCCCGAACTGCCAAGCCAGGTCCTCCCTGGACTGAAAACAAGCATCCAAGGACCGGTTTCGGGGTTTCACCCATCATCAGCCATGATAGCTTGATTCCAGTGGCATGGAGAGCACGGGACCCACGTCTGGGCATACCCTTCCCACTCGGGGTGACAAATGCAAAACCAACAGTTGATGGACAGAATGCAGAACAATGTCATACATTCACCCCAGTACAGAGATCTGGGCCTAAATTCATCGTTTTTTTGCTCCCCATGCCATTGCAGTTTGAACCTAGCCATATGCAAATCACTCTTGACCCTGTGCTTCATGGGAACAGTCCAGCCCGAACTGCAAAGCTAGGTCCTCCCTGGACTGGAAACAAGCATCCTAGGACCGGTTTTTGGGGTTTCACCCCTCTTCAGCCAGGATTATCTTGATTCCAGTGGCATGGAGAGCACAGGACCCACGTCTGGGCATACCCGTCCCACTCGGGTGACAAATGTAAAACCAACATTTGATGGACAGAATGCAGAATAATGTCATACATTCGCCCCAGTAAAGAGATCTGGGCCTAAATCCATCGTTTTTTTTGCTCACCATGCCATTCCAGTTTGAACCCAGCCATATGCAAATCAGTCTTGACCCTGTGCCTCATGGGAACAGTCCAGCCCGAACTGCAAAGCCAGGTCCTCCCTGGACTTGAAACAAGCATCCTAGGACCGGTTTCGGGGTTTCACCCCTCTTCAGCCAGGATAGCTTCATTCCAGTGGTATGGAGAGCACGGGACCCACGTCTGGGCATACCCGTCCCACTCGGGGCATCAAATGCAAAACCAACAGTTGATGGACAGAATGCAGAACAATGTCATACATTCACCCCAGTACAGAGATCTGGGCCTAAATCCATCGTTTTTTTGCTCACCATGCCATTCCAGTTTGAACCCAGCCATATGCAAATCAGTCTTGACCCTGTGCCTCATGGGAACAGTCCAGCCTGAACTGCCAAGCTAGGTCCTCCCTGGACTGGAAACAAGCATCCTAGGACCGGTTTTGGGGTTTCACCCCTCTTCAGCCAGGATTATCTTGATTCCAGTGGCATGGAGAGCACGGGACCCACATATGGGCATACCCGACCCACTCTGGGTGACAAATGCAAAACCAACAGTTGATGGACAGAATACAGAACAATGTCATACATTCACCCCAGTACGGAGATCTGGGCCTAAATCCATCGTATTTTTGCTCACCATGCCATTCCAGTTTTAACCCAGCCATATGCAAATCAGTCTTGACCCTGTGCCTCATGGGAACAGTCCAGCCCGAACTGCCAAGCCAGGTCCTCCCTGGACTGGAAACAAGCATCCTAGGACCGTTTTCAGGGTTTCATCCCGCTGGGATAGCTTGATTCCAGTAGCATGGAGAGCACAGGACCCACGTCTGGTCATACCCATCCCACTCGGGGTGACAAATGCAAAACCAACAGTTGATGGACAGAATGCAGTACAATGTCATACATTCACCCCAGTACGGAGATCTGGGCCTAAATCCATTGTATTTTTGCTCACCATGCCATTCCAATTTGAACCCAGCCATATGCAAATCAGTCTTGACCCTGTGCCTCATGGGAACAGTCCAGCCCGAACTGCCAAGCCAGGTCCTCCCTGGACTGGAAACAAGCATCCTAGGACCGTTTTCAGGGTTTCATCCCGCTGGGATAGCTTGATTCCAGTAGCATGGAGAGCACGGGACCCACGTCTGGTCATACCCATCCCACTCGGGGTGACAAATGCAAAACCAACAGTTGATGGACAGAATGCAGTACAATATCAAACATTCACCCCAGTACAGAGATCTGGGCCTAAATCCATCGTTTTTTTGCTCACCATGCCATTCCAGTTTGAACCCAGCCATATGCAAATCAGTCTTGACCTTGTGCCTCATGGGAACAGTCCAGCCTGAACTGCCAAGCCAGGTCCTCCCTGGACTGAAAACAAGCATCCTAGGACCGGTTTCAGGGTTTCACCCCTCTTCAGCCAGGATAGCTTGATTCCAGTGGCATGGAGAGCACTGGACCCACATCTGGGCATACCCGTCCCACTCGGGGTGGCAAATGCAAAACCAACAGTTGATGAACAGAATGTAGAACAATGTCATACATTCATCCCAGTACAGAGAACTGGGCCTAGATCCATCGTTTTTTTGCTCACCATGCCTTTCCAGTTTGAACACAGCCATATGCAAATCAGTCTTGACCCTATGCCTCATGGGAACAGTCCAGCCCGAACTGCCAAGCCAGGTCCTTCCTGGACTGGTAACAAGCATCCTAGGACCGGTTTCGGAGTTTCACCCCTCTTCAGCCAGGATAGCTTGATTCCAGTGGCATGGAGAGCATGGGACCCACGTCTGGGCATACCCGTCCCACTCGGGGTGACAAATGTAAAACCAACAGTTGATGGACAGAATGCAGAATAATGTCATTCATTCACCCCTCTACAGAGAACTGGGCCTAAATCCATCGTTTTTTTGCTCACCATGCCATTCCAGTTTGAACCCAGCGTATGCAAATCAGTCTTGATCATGTGCCTCATGTGAACAGTCCAGCACGAACTGCCAAGCCAGGTCCTCCCTGGACTGGAAACAAGCATCCTAGGCCCGGTTTCGGGGTTTCACCCCTCTTCAGGCAGGATAGCTTGATTCCAGTGGCATGGAGAGCACAGGACCCACTTCTGGGCATAACCGTCCCACTCGGGGTGACAAATGCAAAACCAACAGTTGATGGACAGAATTCAGAACAATGTCATACATTCACCCCAGTACAGAGATCTGGGCTTAAATCCATTGTTTTTTTGCTCCCCATGCCATTGCAGTTTGAACCTAGCCATATGCAAATCACTCTTGACCCTGTGCTTCATGGGAACAGTCCAGCCCGAACTGCAAAGCTAGGTCCTCCCTGGACTGGAAACAAGCATCCTAGGACCGGTTTTGGGGTTTCACCCCTCTTCAGCCAGGATTATCTTGATTCCAGTGGCATGGAGAGCACAGGACCCACGTCTGGGCATACCCGTCCCACTCGGGTGACAAATGTAAAACCAACATTTGATGGACAGAATGCAGAACAATGTCATACATTCACCCCAGTAGAGAGATCTGGGCCTAAATCCATCGTTTTTTTTGCTCAACATTCAATTCCAGTTTGAACCCAGCCATATGCAAATCAGTCCTGACCCTGTGCCTCATGGGAACAGTCCAGCCCGAACTGCAAAGCCAGGTACTTCCTGGACTGGAAACAAGCATCCTAGGACCGGTTTCGGGGTTTCACCCCTCTTGAGCCAGGATAGCTGGATTCCAGTGGCATGGAGAGCACGGGACCCACGTCTGGGCATTCCCGTCCCACTCAGGTCGATAAATGCAAAACCAACAGTTGATGGACAGAATGCAGAACAATGTCATACATTCACCCCAGTACAGAGATCTGGGCCTAAATCCATCGTTGTTTTGCTCACCAGGCTATTCCAGTTTGAACCCAGCCATATGCAAATCAGCCTTGACCCTGTGCCTCATGGGAATAGTCCAGCCCGAACTGCCAAGCCAGGTACTCCCTGGACTGGAAACATGCATCCTAGGACCGGTTTCGGGGTTTCACCCCTCTTCAGCCAGGATAGCTTGATTCCAGTGGCATGGAGAGCACAGGACCCACGTCTGGGCATTCCCGTCCCACTCAGGGCGACAAATGCAAAACCAACAGTTGATGGACATAATGCAGAACAATGTCATACATTCACCCCAGTACGGAGATCTGGGCCTAAATCCATCGTTTTTTTGCTCACCATGCCATTCCAGTTTGGACCCAGCCATATGCAAATATGTCTTGACCCTGTGCTTCATGGGAGCAGTGCAGCCCGAAATGCCAAGCCAGGTCCTCCCTGGACAGGAAACAAGCATCATAGGACTGGTTTCGGGGTTTCACCCCTCTTCAGCCAGGATAGCTTGATTCCAGTGGCATGGAGAGCACGGGACGCACATCTGGGCATACCCGTCCCACTCTGGGTGACAAATGCAAAACCAACAGTTGATGGACTGAAGGCAGAACAATGTCATACATTCACCCCAGTACAGAGATCTGGGACTAAGTCCATAGTTTTTTTGCTCACCATGCCATTCCAGTTTGGACCCAGCCATATGCAAATATGTCTTGACCCTGTGCTTCATGGGAACCGTACAGCCCGAACTGCCAAGCCAGGTCCTCCCTGGACTGGAAACAAGCATCCTAGGACCGGTTTCGGGGTTTCACCCCTCTTTAGCCACGATAGCTTGATTCCAGTGGCATGGAGAGCACGGGACCCACATCTGGGCATACCCGTCCCACTCTGGGTGACAAATGCAAAACCAACAGTTGATGGACAGAATGCAGAACAATGTCATACATTCACCCCAGTACAGAGATCTGTGCCTAAATCCATCTTTTTTTTGCTCACCATGCTATTCCAGTTTGAACCCACCCATATGCAAATCAGTCTTGACCCTGTGCCTCATGGGAACAGTCCAGCCCGAACTGCCAAGCCAGTTCCTCCCTGGACAGGAAACACGCATCATAGGACTGGTTTCGGGGTTTCACCCCTCTTCAGCCAGGATAGCTTGATTCCAGTGGCATGGAGAGCACGGGACCCACGTCTGGGCATTCCCGTCCCACTCAGGGTGACAAATGCAAAACCAACAGTTGATGGACAGAATGCAGAACAATGTCATACATTCACCCCAGTACAGAGATCTGGGCCTAAATCCGTCGTTTTTTTGCTCAACATTCAATTCCAGTTTGAACCCAGCCATATGCAAATCAGTCCTGACCCTGTGCCTCATGGGAACAGTCAAGCCCGAACTGCAAAGCCAGGTACACTCTGGACTGGAAACAAGCATCCTAGGAACGGTTTCGGGGTTTCACCCCTCTTCAGCCAGGATAGCTTGATTCCAGTGGCATGGAGAGCACGGGACCCACGTCTGGGCATTCCCGTCCCACTCAGGGCGACAAATGCAAAACCAACAGTTGATGGACAGAATGCAGAACAATGTCATACATTCACCCCAGTACAGAGATCTGGGACTAAATCCATCGTTTTTTTGCTCACCATGCCATTCCAGTTTGGACCCAGCCATATGCAAATATGTCTTGACCCTGTGCTTCATGGGAACAGTCCAGCCCGAACTGCCAAGCCAGGTCCTCCCTGGACTGAAAACAAGCATCCAAGGACCGGTTTCGGGGTTTCACCCATCATCAGCCATGATAGCTTGATTCCAGTGGCATGGAGAGCACGGGACCCACGTCTGGGCATACCCTTCCCACTCGGGGTGACAAATGCAAAACCAACAGTTGATGGACAGAATGCAGAACAATGTCATACATTCACCCCAGTACAGAGATCTGGGCCTAAATCCATCGTTTTTTTGCTCCCCATGCCATTGCAGTTTGAACCTAGCCATATGCAAATCACTCTTGACCCTGTGCTTCATGGGAACAGTCCAGCCCGAACTGCAAAGCTAGGTCCTCCCTGGACTGGAAACAAGCATCCTAGGACCGGTTTTTGGGGTTTCACCCCTCTTCAGCCAGGATTATCTTGATTCCAGTGGCATGGAGAGCACAGGACCCACGTCTGGGCATACCCGTCCCACTCGGGTGACAAATGTAAAACCAACATTTGATGGACAGAATGCAGAATAATGTCATACATTCGCCCCAGTAAAGAGATCTGGGCCTAAATCCATCGTTTTTTTTGCTCACCATGCCATTCCAGTTTGAACCCAGCCATATGCAAATCAGTCTTGACCCTGTGCCTCATGGGAACAGTCCAGCCCGAACTGCAAAGCCAGGTCCTCCCTGGACTTGAAACAAGCATCCTAGGACCGGTTTCGGGGTTTCACCCCTCTTCAGCCAGGATAGCTTCATTCCAGTGGTATGGAGAGCACGGGACCCACGTCTGGGCATACCCGTCCCACTCGGGGCATCAAATGCAAAACCAACAGTTGATGGACAGAATGCAGAACAATGTCATACATTCACCCCAGTACAGAGATCTGGGCCTAAATCCATCGTTTTTTTGCTCACCATGCCATTCCAGTTTGAACCCAGCCATATGCAAATCAGTCTTGACCCTGTGCCTCATGGGAACAGTCCAGCCTGAACTGACAAGCTAGGTCCTCCCTGGACTGGAAACAAGCATCCTAGGACCGGTTTTGGGGTTTCACCCCTCTTCAGCCAGGATTATCTTGATTCCAGTGGCATGGAGAGCACGGGACCCACATCTGGGCATACCCGACCCACTCTGGGTGACAAATGCAAAACCAACAGTTGATGGACAGAATACAGAACAATGTCATACATTCACCCCAGTACGGAGATCTGGGCCTAAATCCATCGTATTTTTGCTCACCATGCCATTCCAGTTTTAACCCAGCCATATGCAAATCAGTCTTGACCCTGTGCCTCATGGGAACAGTCCAGCCCGAACTGCCAAGCCAGGTCCTCCCTGGACTGGAAACAAGCATCCTAGGACCGTTTTCAGGGTTTCATCCCGCTGGGATAGCTTGATTCCAGTAGCATGGAGAGCACAGGACCCACGTCTGGTCATACCCATCCCACTCGGGGTGACAAATGCAAAACCAACAGTTGATGGACAGAATGCAGTACAATGTCATACATTCACCCCAGTACGGAGATCTGGGCCTAAATCCATTGTATTTTTGCTCACCATGCCATTCCAGTTTGAACCCAGCCATATGCAAATCAGTCTTGACCCTGTGCCTCATGGGAACAGTCCAGCCCGAACTGCCAAGCCAGGTCCTCCCTGGACTGGAAACAAGCATCCTAGGACCGTTTTCAGGGTTTCATCCCGCTGGGATAGCTTGATTCCAGTAGCATGGAGAGCACGGGACCCACGTCTGGTCATACCCATCCCACTCGGGGTGACAAATGCAAAACCAACAGTTGATGGACAGAATGCAGTACAATATCAAACATTCACCCCAGTACAGAGATCTGGGCCTAAATCCATCGTTTTTTTGCTCACCATGCCATTCCAGTTTGAACCCAGCCATATGCAAATCAGTCTTGACCTTGTGCCTCATGGGAACAGTCCAGCCTGAACTGCCAAGCCAGGTCCTCCCTGGACTGAAAACAAGCATCCTAGGACCGGTTTCAGGGTTTCACCCCTCTTCAGCCAGGATAGCTTGATTCCAGTGGCATGGAGAGCACTGGACCCCCATCTGGGCATACCCGTCCCACTCGGGGTGGCAAATGCAAAACCAACAGTTGATGAACAGAATGTAGAACAATGTCATACATTCATCCCAGTACAGAGAACTGGGCCTAGATCCATCGTTTTTTTGCTCACCATGCCTTTCCAGTTTGAACACAGCCATATGCAAATCAGTCTTGACCCTATGCCTCATGGGAACAGTCCAGCCCGAACTGCCAAGCCAGGTCCTTCCTGGACTGGTAACAAGCATCCTAGGACCGGTTTCGGAGTTTCACCCCTCTTCAGCCAGGATAGCTTGATTCCAGTGGCATGGAGAGCATGGGACCCACGTCTGGGCATACCCGTCCCACTCGGGGTGACAAATGTAAAACCAACAGTTGATGGACAGAATGCAGAATAATGTCATTCATTCACCCCTCTACAGAGAACTGGGCCTAAATCCATCGTTTTTTTGCTCACCATGCCATTCCAGTTTGAACCCAGCGTATGCAAATCAGTCTTGATCATGTGCCTCATGTGAACAGTCCAGCACGAACTGCCAAGCCAGGTCCTCCCTGGACTGGAAACAAGCATCCTAGGCCCGGTTTCGGGGTTTCACCCCTCTTCAGGCAGGATAGCTTGATTCCAGTGGCATGGAGAGCACAGGACCCACTTCTGGGCATAACCGTCCCACTCGGGGTGACAAATGCAAAACCAACAGTTGATGGACAGAATTCAGAACAATGTCATACATTCACCCCAGTACAGAGATCTGGGCTTAAATCCATTGTTTTTTTGCTCCCCATGCCATTGCAGTTTGAACCTAGCCATATGTAAATCACTCTTGACCCTGTGCTTCATGGGAACAGTCCAGCCCGAACTGCAAAGCTAGGTCCTCCCTGGACTGGAAACAAGCATCCTAGGACCGGTTTTGGGGTTTCACCCCTCTTCAGCCAGGATTATCTTGATTCCAGTGGCATGGAGAGCACAGGACCCACGTCTGGGCATACCCGTCCCACTCGGGTGACAAATGTAAAACCAACATTTGATGGACAGAATTCAGAACAATGTCATACATTCACCCCAGTACAGAGATCTGGGCCTAAATCCATCGTTTTTTTGCTCACCATGCCATTCCAGTTTGAACCCAGCCATATGCAAATCAGTCTTGACCCTGTGCCTCATGGGAACAGTCCAGCCTGAACTGCCAAGCCAGGTCCTCCCTGGACTGAAAACAAGCATCCTAGGACTGGTTTCAGGGTTTCACCCCTCTTCAGCCAGGATTATCTTGATTCCAGTGGCATGGAGAGCACAGGACCCACGTCTGGGCATTCCCATCCCACTCAGGGTGACAAATGCAAAACCAACAGTTGATGGACAGAATGCAGAACAATGTCATACATTCACCCCAGTAGAGAGATCTGGGCCTAAATCCATCGTTTTTTTTGCTCAACATTCAATTCCAGTTTGAACCCAGCCATATGCAAATCAGTCCTGACCCTGTGCCTCATGGGAACAGTCCAGCCAGAACTGCAAAGCCAGGTACTTCCTGGACTGGAAACAAGCATCCTAGGACCGGTTTCGGGGTTTCACCCCTCTTGAGCCAGGATAGCTGGATTCCAGTGGCATGGAGAGCACGGGACCCACGTCTGGGCATTCCCGTCCCACTCAGGTCGATAAATGCAAAACCAACAGTTGATGGACAGAATGCAGAACAATGTCATACATTCACCCCAGTACAGAGATCTGGGCCTAAATCCATAGTTTTTTTGCTCACCATGCCATTCCAGTTTGGACCCAGCCATATGCAAATATGTCTTGACCCTGTGCTTCATGGAAACAGTACAGCCCGAACTGCCAAGCCAGGTCCTCCCTGGACTGCAAACAAGCATCCTAGGACAGGTTTCGGGGTTTCACCCCTCTTCAGTCAGGATAGCTTGATTCCAGTGGCATGGAGAGCATGGGACCCACGTCTGGGCATACCCATCCCACTTGCGGTGACAAATGCAAAACCAACAGTTGAAGGACAGAATGCAGAAAAATGTCATACATTCACCCCAGTACAGAGATCTGGGCCTAAATCCATCGTTGTTTTGCTCACCATGCTATTTCAGTTTGAACCCAGCCATATGCAAATCAGTCTTGACCCTGTGCCTCATGGGAACAGTCCAGCCCGAACTGAAAAGCCAGTTCCTCCCTGGACAGGAAACAAGCATCATAGGACTGGTTTCGGGGGTTCACCCCTCTTCAGCCAGGATAGCTTGATTCCAGTGGCATGGAGAGCACGGGACCCACGTCTGGGCATTCCCGTCCCACTCAGGGCGACAAATGCAAAACCAACAGTTGATGGACTGAATGCAGAACAATGTCATACATTCACCCCAGTACAGAGATCTGGGCCTAAATCCATCGTTTTTTTGCTCACCATGCTATTCTAGTTTGAACCCAGCCATATGCAAATCAGTCTTGACCCTGTGCCTCATGGGAACAGTACAGCCCGAACTGCCAAGCCAGGTCCTCCCTGGACTGCAAACAAGCATCCTAGGACAGGTTTCGGGGTTTCACCCCTCTTCAGTCAGGATAGCTTGATTCCAGTGGCATGGAGAGCATGGGACCCACGTCTGGGCATACCCATCCCACTCGCGGTGACAAATACAAAACCAACAGTTGATGGACAGAATGCAGAACAATGTCATAAATTCACCCCAGTACAGAGATCTGGGCCTAAATCCATCTTTTTTTTGCTCACCATGCTATTCCAGTTTGAACCCAGCCATATGCAAATCAGTCCTGACCCTGTGCCTCATGGGAACAGTCAAGCCCGAACTGCAAAGCCAGGTACACTCTGGACTGGAAACAAGCATCCTAGGAACGGTTTCGGGGTTTCACCCCTCTTCAGCCAGGATAGCTTGATTCCAGTGGCATGGAGAGCACGGGACCCACGTCTGGGCATTCCCGTCCCACTCAGGGCGACAAATGCAAAACCAACAGTTGATGGACAGAATGCAGAACAATGTCATACATTCACCCCAGTACAGAGATCTGGGACTAAATCCATCGTTTTTTTGCTCACCATGCCATTCCAGTTTGGACCCAGCCATATGCAAATATGTCTTGACCCTGTGCTTCATGGGAACAGTCCAGCCCGAACTGCCAAGCCAGGTCCTTCCTGGACTGGTAACAAGCATCCTAGGACCGGTTTCGGAGTTTCACCCCTCTTCAGCCAGGATAGCTTGATTCCAGTGGCATGGAGAGCATGGGACCCACGTCTGGGCATACCCGTCCCACTCGGGGTGACAAATGTAAAACCAACAGTTGATGGACAGAATGCAGAATAATGTCATTCATTCACCCCTCTACAGAGAACTGGGCCTAAATCCATCGTTTTTTTGCTCACCATGCCATTCCAGTTTGAACCCAGCCGTATGCAAATCAGTCTTGATCATGTGCCTCATGTGAACAGTCCAGCACGAACTGCCAAGCCAGGTCCTCCCTGGACTGGAAACAAGCATCCTAGGCCCGGTTTCGGGGTTTCACCCCTCTTCAGGCAGGATAGCTTGATTCCAGTGGCATGGAGAGCACAGGACCCACTTCTGGGCATAACCGTCCCACTCGGAGTGACAAATGCAAAACCAACAGTTGATGGACAGAATTCAGAACAATGTCATACATTCACCCCAGTACAGAGATCTGGGCTTAAATCCATTGTTTTTTTGCTCCCCATGCCATTGCAGTTTAAACCCAGCCATATGCAAATCACTCTTGACCCTGTGCTTCATGGGAACAGTCCAGCCCGAACTGCAAAGCTAGGTCCTCCCTGGACTGGAAACAAGCATCCTAGGACCGGTTTTGGGGTTTCACCCCTCTTCAGCCAGGATTATCTTGATTCCAGTGGCATGGAGAGCACAGGACCCACGTCTGGGCATACCGTCCCACTCGGGTGACAAATGTAAAACCAACATTTGATGGACAGAATTCAGAACAATGTCATACATTCACCCCAGTACAGAGATCTGGGCCTAAATCCATCGTTTTTTTGCTCACCATGCCATTCCAGTTTGAACCCAGCCATATGCAAATCAGTCTTGACCCTGTGCCTCATGGGAACAGTCCAGCCTGAACTGCCAAGCCAGGTCCTCCCTGGACTGAAAACAAGCATCCTAGGACTGGTTTCAGGGTTTCACCCCTCTTCAGCCAGGATTATCTTGATTCCAGTGGCATGGAGAGCACAGGACCCACGTCTGGGCATTCCCATCCCACTCAGGGTGACAAATGCAAAACCAACAGTTGATGGACAGAATGCAGAACAATGTCATACATTCACCCCAGTAGAGAGATCTGGGCCTAAATCCATCGTTTTTTTTGCTCAACATTCAATTCCAGTTTGAACCCAGCCATATGCAAATCAGTCCTGACCCTGTGCCTCATGGGAACAGTCCAGCCCGAACTGCAAAGCCAGGTACTTCCTGGACTGGAAACAAGCATCCTAGGACCGGTTTCGGGGTTTCACCCCTCTTGAGCCAGGATAGCTGGATTCCAGTGGCATGGAGAGCACGGGACCCACGTCTGGGCATTCCCGTCCCACTCAGGTCGATAAATGCAAAACCAACAGTTGATGGACAGAATGCAGAACAATGTCATACATTCACCCCAGTACAGAGATCTGGGCCTAAATCCATAGTTTTTTTGCTCACCATGCCATTCCAGTTTGGACCCAGCCATATGCAAATATGTCTTGACCCTGTGCTTCATGGAAACAGTACAGCCCGAACTGCCAAGCCAGGTCCTCCCTGGACTGCAAACAAGCATCCTAGGACAGGTTTCGGGGTTTCACCCCTCTTCAGTCAGGATAGCTTGATTCCAGTGGCATGGAGAGCATGGGACCCACGTCTGGGCATACCCATCCCACTTGCGGTGACAAATGCAAAACCAACAGTTGATGGACAGAATGCAGAAAAATGTCATACATTCACCCCAGTACAGAGATCTGGGCCTAAATCCATCGTTGTTTTGCTCACCATGCTATTTCAGTTTGAACCCAGCCATATGCAAATCAGTCTTGACCCTGTGCCTCATGGGAACAGTCCAGCCCGAACTGAAAAGCCAGTTCCTCCCTGGACAGGAAACAAGCATCATAGGACTGGTTTCGGGGGTTCACCCCTCTTCAGCCAGGATAGCTTGATTCCAGTGGCATGGAGAGCACGGGACCCACGTCTGGGCATTCCCGTCCCACTCAGGGCGACAAATGCAAAACCAACAGTTGATGGACTGAATGCAGAACAATGTCATACATTCACCCCAGTACAGAGATCTGGGCCTAAATCCATCGTTTTTTTGCTCACCATGCTATTCTAGTTTGAACCCAGCCATATGCAAATCAGTCTTGACCCTGTGCCTCATGGGAACAGTACAGCCCGAACTGCCAAGCCAGGTCCTCCCTGGACTGCAAACAAGCATCCTAGGACAGGTTTCGGGGTTTCACCCCTCTTCAGTCAGGATAGCTTGATTCCAGTGGCATGGAGAGCATGGGACCCACGTCTGGGCATACCCATCCCACTCGCGGTGACAAATACAAAACCAACAGTTGATGGACAGAATGCAGAACAATGTCATAAATTCACCCCAGTACAGAGATCTGGGCCTAAATCCATCTTTTTTTTGCTCACCATGCTATTCCAGTTTGAACCCAGCCATATGCAAATCAGTCCTGACCCTGTGCCTCATGGGAACAGTCAAGCCCGAACTGCAAAGCCAGGTACACTCTGGACTGGAAACAAGCATCCTAGGAACGGTTTCGGGGTTTCACCCCTCTTCAGCCAGGATAGCTTGATTCCAGTGGCATGGAGAGCACGGGACCCACGTCTGGGCATTCCCGTCCCACTCAGGGCGACAAATGCAAAACCAACAGTTGATGGACAGAATGCAGAACAATGTCATACATTCACCCCAGTACAGAGATCTGGGACTAAATCCATCGTTTTTTTGCTCACCATGCCATTCCAGTTTGGACCCAGCCTTATGCAAATATGTCTTGACCCTGTGCTTCATGGGAACAGTCCAGCCCGAACTGCCAAGCCAGGTCCTCCCTGGACTGAAAACAAGCATCCAAGGACCGGTTTCGGGGTTTCACCCATCATCAGCCATGATAGCTTGATTCCAGTGGCATGGAGAGCACGGGACCCACATCTGGGCATACCCGTCCCACTCTGGGTGACAAATGCAAAACCAACAGTTGATGGACAGAATGCAGAACAATGTCATACATTCACCCCAGTACAGAGATCTGGGACTAAATCCATCGTTTTTTTGCTCACCATGCCATTCCAGTTTGAACCCAGCCATATGCAAATCAGTCTTGACCCTGTGCCTCATGGGAACAGTCGAGCCCGAACTGCCAAGCCAGTTCCTCCCTGGACAGGAAACACGCATCATAGGACTGGTTTCGGGGTTTCACCCCTCTTCAGCCAGGATAGCTTGATTCCAGTGGCATGCAGAGCACGGGACCCACGTCTGGGCATACCCGTCCCACTCGGGTGACAAATGCAAAACCAACAGTTGATGGACATAATGCAGAACAATGTCATACATTCACCCCAGTACAGAGATCTGGGCCTAAATACATTTTTTTTGCTCACCATGACATTCCAGTTTGAACCCAGCCATATGCAAATCAGTCTTGACCCTGTGCCTCATGGGAACAGTCCAGCCCGAACTGCAAAGCCAGGTACACTCTGGACTGGAAACAAGCATCCTAGGAACGGTTTCGGGGTTTCACCCCTCTTCAGCCAGGATAGCTTGATTCCAGTGGCATGGAGAGCACGGGACCCACGTCTGGGCATTCCCGTCCCACTCGGGTGACAAATGCAAAACCAACAGTTGATGGACAGAATGCAGAACAATGTCATACATTCACCCCAGTACAGAGATCTGGGCCTAAATCCATCGCTTTTTTGCTCACCATGCCATTTCAGTTTGAACCCAGCCATATGCAAATCAGTCTTGACCCTCTGCCTCATGGGAACAGTCCAGCCCGAACTGCAAAGCCAGGTTCTCCCTGGACTGGCAACAAGAATCCTAGGACAGGTTTCGCTGTTTCCCTCCTCTTCAGTCAGGATAGCTTGATTCCAGTGGTATGGAGAGCATGGGACCCACGTCTGGGCATTCCCGTCCCACTCGGGGTGACAAATGCAAAACCAACAGTTGATGGACAGAATGCAGAACAATGTCATACATTCACCCCAGTACAGAGATCTGGGCCTAAAGCCATTGTTTTTTTGCTCACCATGCCATTACAGTTTGAACCCAGCCATATGCAAATCAGTCTTGACCCTGTGCCTCGTGGGAACAGTCCAGCCCGAACTGGCAAGCCAGGTCCTCCCTGGACTGGAAGCAAGCATCCTTGGACCGGTTTCGGGGTTTCACCCCTCTTCAGCCAGGATAGCTTGATTCCAGTGTCATGGATAGCAAGGGACCCACGTCTGGGCATACCCTTCCCACTCGGGGTGACAAATGCAAAACCAACAGTTGATGGACAGAATGCAGAACAATGTCATACCTTCACCCCAGTACGGAGATCTGGGCCTAAATCCATCGTTTTTTTGCTCACCATGCCATTCCAGTTTGAACCCAGCCATATGCAAATCAGTCTTGACCCTGTGCCTCATGGGAACAGTCCAGCCCGAACTGCCAAGCCAGGTCCTCCCTGGACTTGAAACAAGCATCCTAGGACCGTTTTCGGGGTTTCACCCCGCCGGGATAGCTTGATTCCAGTGGCATGGAGAGCACGGGACCCACGTCTAGTCATACCCGTCCCACTCGGGGTGACAAATGCAAAAACCAACAGTTGATGGACAGAATGCAGAACAATATCATACATTCACCCCAGTACAGAGATCTGGGCCTAAATCCATCGTTTTTTTGCTCACCATGCCATTCCAGTTTGAACCCAGCCATATGCAAATCAGTCTTGACCCTGTGCCTCATGGTAACAGTCCAGCCTGAACTGCCAAGCCAGGTCCTCCCTGGACTGAAAACAAGCATCCTAGGACCGGTTTCGGGGTTTCACCCCTCTTCAGCCAGGATAGCTTGATTCCAGTGGCATGGAGAGCACTGGACCCACGTCTGGGCATACCCGTCCCACTCGGGGTGACAAATGCAAAACCAACAGTTGATGGACAGAATGCAGAACAATGTCATACATTCACCCCAGTACAGAGATCTGGCCCTAAATCCATCGTTGTTTTGCTCACCAGGCTATTCCAGTTTGAACCCAGCCATATGCAAATCAGCCTTGACCCTGTGCCTCATGGGAATAGTCCAGCCCGAACTGCCAAGCCAGGTACTCCCTGGACTGGAAACATGCATCCTAGGACCGGTTTCGGGGTTTCACCCCTCTTCAGCCAGGATAGCTTGATTCCAGTGGCATGGAGAGCACAGGACCCACGTCTGGGCATTCCCGTCCCACTCAGGGCGACAAATGCAAAACCAACAGTTGATGGACATAATGCAGAACAATGTCATACATTCACCCCAGTACGGAGATCTGGGCCTAAATCCATCGTTTTTTTGCTCACCATGCCATTCCAGTTTGGACCCAGCCATATGCAAATATGTCTTGACCCTGTGCTTCATGGGAACAGTGCAGCCCGAACTGCCAAGCCAGGTCCTCCCTGGACAGGAAACAAGCATCATAGGACTGGTTTCGGGGTTTCACCCCTCTTCAGCCAGGATAGCTTGATTCCAGTGGCATGGAGAGCACGGGACGCACATCTGGGCATACCCGTCCCACTCTGGGTGACAAATGCAAAACCAACAGTTGATGGACTGAAGGCAGAACAATGTCATACATTCACCCCAGTACAGAGATCTGGGACTAAATCCATAGTTTTTTTGCTCACCATGCCATTCCAGTTTGGACCCAGCCATATGCAAATATGTCTTGACCCTGTGCTTCATGGGAACAGTACAGCCCGAACTGCCAAGCCAGGTCCTCCCTGGACTGGAAACAAGCATCCTAGGACAGGTTTCGGGGTTTCAGCCCTCTTCAGCCAGGATAGCTTGATTCCAGTGGCATGGAGAGCATGGGACCCACGTCTGGGCATACCTATCCCACTCGCGGTGACAAATGCAAAACCAACAGTTGATGGACAGAATGCAGAACAATGTCATACATTCACCCCAGAACAGAGATCTGGGCCTAAATCCATCGTTTTTTTGCTCACCATGCTATTCCAGTTTGAACCCAGCCATATGCAAATCAGTCTTGACCCTGTGCCTCATGGGAACAGTCCAGCCCGAACTGCCAAGCCAGGTCCTCCCTGGACAGGAAACAAGCATCATAGGACTGGTTTCGGGGTTTCACCCCTCTTCAGCCAGGATAGCTTGATTCCAGTGGCATGGAGAGCACGGGACCCACATCTGGGCATACCCGACCCACTCAGTGTGACAAATGCAAAACCAACAGTTGATGGACAGAATGCAGAACAATGTCATACATTCACCCCAGTACGGAGATCTGGGCCTAAATCCATCGTATTTTTGCTCACCATGCCATTCCAGTTTTAACCCAGCCATATGCAAATCAGTCTTGACCCTGTGCCTCATGGGAACAGTCCAGCCCGAACTGCCAAGCCAGGTCCTCCCTGGACTGGAAACAAGCATCCTAGGACCGTTTTCAGGGTTTCATCCCGCTGGGATAGCTTGATTCCAGTAGCATGGAGAGCACAGGACCCACGTCTGGTCATACCCATCCCACTCGGGGTGACAAATGCAAAACCAACAGTTGATGGACAGAATGCAGTACAATGTCATACATTCACCCCAGTACGGAGATCTGGGCCTAAATCCATTGTATTTTTGCTCACCATGCCATTCCAGTTTGAACCCAGCCATATGCAAATCAGTCTTGACCCTGTGCCTCATGGGAACAGTCCAGCCCGAACTGCCAAGCCAGGTCCTCCCTGGACTGGAAACAAGCATCCTAGGACCGTTTTCAGGGTTTCATCCCGCTGGGATAGCTTGATTCCAGTAGCATGGAGAGCACGGGACCCACGTCTGGTCATACCCATCCCACTCGGGGTGACAAATGCAAAACCAACAGTTGATGGACAGAATGCAGTACAATATCAAACATTCACCCCAGTACAGAGATCTGGGCCTAAATCCATCGTTTTTTTGCTCACCATGCCATTCCAGTTTGAACCCAGCCATATACAAATCAGTCTTGACCTTGTGCCTCATGGGAACAGTCCAGCCTGAACTGCCAAGCCAGGTCCTCCCTGGACTGAAAACAAGCATCCTAGGACCGGTTTCAGGGTTTCACCCCTCTTCAGCCAGGATAGCTTGATTCCAGTGGCATGGAGAGCACTGGACCCACATCTGGGCATACCCGTCCCACTCGGGGTGGCAAATGCAAAACCAACAGTTGATGAACAGAATGTAGAACAATGTCATACATTCATCCCAGTACAGAGAACTGGGCCTAGATCCATCGTTTTTTTGCTCACCATGCCTTTCCAGTTTGAACACAGCCATATGCAAATCAGTCTTGACCCTATGCCTCATGGGAACAGTCCAGCCCGAACTGCCAAGCCAGGTCCTTCCTGGACTGGTAACAAGCATCCTAGGACCGGTTTCGGAGTTTCACCCCTCTTCAGCCAGGATAGCTTGATTCCAGTGGCATGGAGAGCATGGGACCCACGTCTGGGCATACCCGTCCCACTCGGGGTGACAAATCTAAAACCAACAGTTGATGGACAGAATGCAGAATAATGTCATTCATTCACCCCTCTACAGAGAACTGGGCCTAAATCCATCGTTTTTTTGCTCACCATGCCATTCCAGTTTGAACCCAGCCGTATGCAAATCAGTCTTGATCATGTGCCTCATGTGAACAGTCCAGCACGAACTGCCAAGCCAGGTCCTCCCTGGACTGGAAACAAGCATCCTAGGCCCGGTTTCGGGGTTTCACCCCTCTTCAGGCAGGATAGCTTGATTCCAGTGGCATGGAGAGCACAGGACCCACTTCTGGGCATAACCGTCCCACTCGGGGTGACAAATGCAAAACCAACAGTTGATGGACAGAATTCAGAACAATGTCATACATTCACCCCAGTACAGAGATCTGGGCCTAAATCCATTGTTTTTTTGCTCCCCATGCCATTGCAGTTTGAACCTAGCCATATGCAAATCACTCTTGACCCTGTGCTTCATGGGAACAGTCCAGCCCGAACTGCAAAGCTAGGTCCTCCCTGGACTGGAAACAAGCATCCTAGGACCAGTTTTGGGGTTTCACCCCTCTTCAGCCAGGATTATCTTGATTCCAGTGGCATGGAGAGCACAGGACCCACGTCTGGGCATACCCGTCCCACTCGGGTGACAAATGTAAAACCAACATTTGATGGACAGAATTCAGAACAATGTCATACATTCACCCCAGTACAGAGATCTGGGCCTAAATCCATCGTTTTTTTGCTCACCATGCCATTCCAGTTTGAACCCAGCCATATGCAAATCAGTCTTGACCCTGTGCCTCATGGGAACAGTCCAGCCTGAACTGCCAAGCCAGGTCCTCCCTGGACTGAAAACAAGCATCCTAGGACTGGTTTCAGGGTTTCACCCCTCTTCAGCCAGGATTATCTTGATTCCAGTGGCATGGAGAGCACAGGACCCACGTCTGGGCATTCCCATCCCACTCAGGGTGACAAATGCAAAACCAACAGTTGATGGACAGAATGCAGAACAATGTCATACATTCACCCCAGTAGAGAGATCTGGGCCTAAATCCATCGTTTTTTTTGCTCAACATTCAATTCCAGTTTGAACCCAGCCATATGCAAATCAGTCCTGACCCTGTGCCTCATGGGAACAGTCCAGCCCGAACTGCAAAGCCAGGTACTTCCTGGACTGGAAACAAGCATCCTAGGACCGGTTTCGGGGTTTCACCCCTCTTGAGCCAGGATAGCTGGATTCCAGTGGCATGGAGAGCACGGGACCCACGTCTGGGCATTCCCGTCCCACTCAGGTCGATAAATGCAAAACCAACAGTTGATGGACAGAATGCAGAACAATGTCATACATTCACCCCAGTACAGAGATCTGGGCCTAAATCCATAGTTTTTTTGCTCACCATGCCATTCCAGTTTGGACCCAGCCATATGCAAATATGTCTTGACCCTGTGCTTCATGGAAACAGTACAGCCCGAACTGCCAAGCCAGGTCCTCCCTGGACTGCAAACAAGCATCCTAGGACAGGTTTCGTGGTTTCACCCCTCTTCAGTCAGGATAGCTTGATTCCAGTGGCATGGAGAGCATGGGACCCACGTCTGGGCATACCCATCCCACTCGCGGTGACAAATACAAAACCAACAGTTGATGGACAGAATGCAGAACAATGTCATAAATTCACCCCAGTACAGAGATCTGGGCCTAAATCCATCTTTTTTTTGCTCACCATGCTATTCCAGTTTGAACCCAGCCATATGCAAATCAGTCCTGACCCTGTGCCTCATGGGAACAGTCAAGCCCGAACTGCAAAGCCAGGTACACTCTGGACTGGAAACAAGCATCCTAGGAACGGTTTCGGGGTTTCACCCCTCTTCAGCCAGGATAGCTTGATTCCAGTGGCATGGAAAGCACGGGACCCACGTCTGGGCATTCCCGTCCCACTCAGGGCGACAAATGCAAAACCAACAGTTGATGGACAGAATGCAGAACAATGTCATACATTCACCCCAGTACAGAGATCTGGGACTAAATCCATCGTTTTTTTGCTCACCATGCCATTCCAGTTTGGACCCAGCCATATGCAAATATGTCTTGACCCTGTGCTTCATGGGAACAGTCCAGCCCGAACTGCCAAGCCAGGTCCTCCCTGGACTGAAAACAAGCATCCAAGGACCGGTTTCGGGGTTTCACCCATCATCAGCCATGATAGCTTGATTCCAGTGGCATGGAGAGCACGCGACCCACATCTGGGCATACCCGTCCCACTCTGGGTGACAAATGCAAAACCAACAGTTGATGGACAGAATGCAGAACAATGTCATACATTCACCCCAGTACAGAGATCTGGGACTAAATCCATCGTTTTTTTGCTCACCATGCCACTCCAGTTTGAACCCAGCCATATGCAAATCAGTCTTGACCCTGTGCCTCATGGGAACAGTCGAGCCCGAACTGCCAAGCCAGTTCCTCCCTGGACAGGAAACACGCATCATAGGACTGGTTTCGGGGTTTCACCCCTCTTCAGCCAGGATAGCTTGATTCCAGTGGCATGCAGAGCACGGGACCCACGTCTGGGCATACCCGTCCCACTCGGGTGACAAATGCAAAACCAACAGTTGATGGACATAATGCAGAACAATGTCATACATTCACCCCAGTACAGAGATCTGGGCCTAAATCCATTTTTTTTGCTCACCATGACATTCCAGTTTGAACCCAGCCATATGCAAATCAGTCTTGACCCTGTGCCTCATGGGAACAGTCCAGCCCGAACTGCAAAGCCAGGTACACTCTGGACTGGAAACAAGCATCCTAGGAACGGTTTCGGGGTTTCACCCCTCTTCAGCCAGGATAGCTTGATTCCAGTGGCATGGAGAGCACGGGACCCACGTCTGGGCATTCCCGTCCCACTCGGGTGACAAATGCAAAACCAACAGTTGATGGACAGAATGCAGAACAATGTCATACATTCACCCCAGTACAGAGATCTGGGCCTAAATCCATCGCTTTTTTGCTCACCATGCCATTCCAGTTTGAACCCAGCCATATGCAAATCAGTCTTGACCCTCTGCCTCATGGGAACAGTCCAGCCCGAACTGCAAAGCCAGGTTCTCCCTGGACTGGCAACAAGAATCCTAGGACAGGTTTCGCTGTTTCCCTCCTCTTCAGTCAGGATAGCTTGATTCCAGTGGTATGGAGAGCATGGGACCCACGTCTGGGCATTCCCGTCCCACTCGGGGTGACAAATGCAAAACCAACAGTTGATGGACAGAATGCAGAACAATGTCATACATTCACCCCAGTACAGAGATCTTGGCCTAAAGCCATTGTTTTTTTGCTCACCATGCCATTACAGTTTGAACCCAGCCATATGCAAATCAGTCTTGACCCTGTGCCTCGTGGGAACAGTCCAGCCCGAACTGGCAAGCCAGGTCCTCCCTGGACTGGAAGCAAGCATCCTTGGACCGGTTTCGGGGTTTCACCCCTCTTCAGCCAGGATAGCTTGATTCCAGTGTCATGGATAGCACGGGACCCACGTCTGGGCATACCCTTCCCACTCGGGGTGACAAATGCAAAACCAACAGTTGATGGACAGAATGCAGAACAATGTCATACCTTCACCCCAGTACGGAGATCTGGGCCTAAATCCATCGTTTTTTTGCTCACCATGCCATTCCAGTTTGAACCCAGCCATATGCAAATCAGTCTTGACCCTGTGCCTCATGAGAACAGTCCAGCCCGAACTGCCAAGCCAGGTCCTCCCTGGACTTGAAACAAGCATCCTAGGACCGTTTTCGGGGTTTCACCCCGCCGGGATAGCTTGATTCCAGTGGCATGGAGAGCACGGGACCCACGTCTAGTCATACCCGTCCCACTCGGGGTGACAAATGCAAAAACCAACAGTTGATGGACAGAATGCAGAACAATATCATACATTCACCCCAGTACAGAGATCTGGGCCTAAATCCATCGTTTTTTTGCTCACCATGCCATTCCAGTTTGAACCCAGCCATATGCAAATCAGTCTTGACCCTGTGCCTCATGGTAACAGTCCAGCCTGAACTGCCAAGCCAGGTCCTCCCTGGACTGAAAACAAGCATCCTAGGACCGGTTTCGGGGTTTCACCCCTCTTCAGCCAGGATAGCTTGATTCCAGTGGCATGGAGAGCACTGGACCCACGTCTGGGCATACCCGTCCCACTCGGGGTGACAAATGCAAAACCAACAGTTGATGGACAGAATGCAGAACAATGTCATACATTCACCCCAGTACAGAGATCTGGCCCTAAATCCATCGTTGTTTTGCTCACCAGGCTATTCCAGTTTGAACCCAGCCATATGCAAATCAGCCTTGACCCTGTGCCTCATGGGAATAGTCCAGCCCGAACTGCCAAGCCAGGTACTCCCTGGACTGGAAACATGCATCCTAGGACCGGTTTCGGGGTTTCACCCCTCTTCAGCCAGGATAGCTTGATTCCAGTGGTATGGAGAGCACAGGACCCACGTCTGGGCATTCCCGTCCCACTCAGGGCGACAAATGCAAAACCAACAGTTGATGGACATAATGCAGAACAATGTCATACATTCACCCCAGTACGGAGATCTGGGCCTAAATCCATCGTTTTTTTGCTCACCATGCCATTCCAGTTTGGACCCAGCCATATGCAAATATGTCTTGACCCTGTGCTTCATGGCAACAGTGCAGCCCGAACTGCCAAGCCAGGTCCTCCCTGGACAGGAAACAAGCATCATAGGACTGGTTTCGGGGTTTCACCCCTCTTCAGCCAGGATAGCTTGATTCCAGTGGCATGGAGAGCATGGGACCCACGTCTGGGCATACCCATCCCACTCGCGGTGACAAATGCAAAACCAACAGTTGATGGACAGAATGCAGAACAATGTCATACATTCACCCCAGAACAGAGATCTGGGCCTAAATCCATCGTTTTTTTGCTCACCATGCTATTCCAGTTTGAACCCAGCCATATGCAAATCAGTCTTGACCCTGTGCCTCATGGGAACAGTCCAGCCCGAACTGCCAAGCCAGGTCCTCCCTGGACAGGAAACAAGCATCATAGGACTGGTTTCGGGGTTTCACCCCTCTTCAGCCAGGATAGCTTGATTCCAGTGGCATGGAGAGCACGGGACACACGTCTGGGCATTCCCGTCCCACTCAGTGTGACAAATGCAAAACCAACAGTTGATGGACAGAATGCAGAACAATGTCATACATTCACCCCAGTACAGAGATCTGGGACTAAATCCATCGTTTTTTTGCTCACCATGCCATTCCAGTTTGAACCCAGCCATGTGCAAATCAGTCCTGACCCTGTGCCTCATGGGAACAGTCCAGCCTGAACTGCAAAGCCAGGTACTCCCTGGACTGGAAACAAGCATCCTAGGAGCGGTTTCGGGGTTTCACCCCTCTTCAGCCAGGATAGCTTGATTCCAGTGGCATGGAGAGCACGGGACCCACATCTGGGCATATCCGTCCCACTCTGGGTGACAAATGCAAAACCAACAGTTGATGGACAGAATGCAGAACAATGTCATACATTCACCCCAGTACAGAGATCTGGGCCTAAATCCATTTTTTATTTGCTCACCATGACATTCCAGTTTGAACCCAGCCATATGCAAATCAGTCTTGACCCTGTGCCTCATGGGAACAGTCCAACCCGAACTACAAAGCCAGGCACTCCCTGGACTGGAAACAAGCATCCTAGGACCGGTTTCGGGGTTTCACCCCTATTTAGCCAGGATAGCTTGATTCCAGTGGCATGGAGGTCACGGGACCCACGTCTGGGCATACCCGTCCCACTCGGTGTGACAAATGCAAAACCAACAGTTGATGGACAGAATGCAGAACAATGTCATACATTCACCCCAGTACAGAGATCTGGGCCTAAATCCATCGTTTTTTTGCTCACCATGCCATTACAGTTTGAACCCAGCCATATGCAAATCAGTCTTGACCCTCTGCCTCATGGGAACAGTCAAGCCCGAACTGCAAAGCCAGGTCCTCCCTGGACTGGCAACAAGAATCCTAGGACAGGTTTCGGGGTTTCCCTCCTCTTCAGTCAGGATAGCTTGATTCCAGTGGTATGGAGAGCATGGGACACACGTCTGGGCATACCCGTCCCACTCGGGGTGACAAATGCAAAACCAACAGCTGATGGACAGAATGCAGAACAATGTCATACATTCACCCCAGTACAGAGATCTGGGCCTAAAGCCATTGTTTTTTTGCTCACCATGCCATTCCAGTTTGAACCCAGCCATATGCAAATCAGTCTTGACCCTGTGCCTTGTGGGAACAGTCCAGCCCGAACTGCCAAGCCAGGTCCTCCCTGGACTGGAAGCAAGCATCCTTGGACCGGTTTCAGGGTTTCACCCCTCTTCAGCCAGGATAGCTTCATTCCAGTGTCATGGATAGCACGGGACCCACGTCTGGGCATACCCTCCCCACTCGGGGTGACAAATGCAAAACCAACAGTTGATGGACAGAATGCAGAACAATGTCATACATTCACCCCAGTACGGAGATCTGGGCCTAAATCCATCGTTTTTTTGCTCACCATGCCATTCCAGTTTGAACCCAGCCATATGCAAATCAGTCTTGACCCTGTGCCTCATGGGAACAGTCCAGCCCGAACTGCCAAGCCAGGTCCTCCCTGGACTGGAAACATGCATCCTAGGACCGTTTTCGGGGTTTCACCCCGCCGGGATAGCTTGATTCCAGTGGCATGGAGAGCACGGGACCCACGTCTAGTCATACCCGTCCCACTCGGGGTGACAAATGCAAAAACCAACAGTTGATGGACAGAATGCAGAATAATATAATACATTCACCCCAGTACAGAGATCTGGGCCTAAATCCATCGTTTTTTTGCTCACCATGCCATTCCAGTTTGAACCCAGCCATATGCAAATCACTCTTGACCCTGTGCCTCATGGGTACAGTCCAGCCTGAACTGCCAAGCTAGGTCCTCCCTGGACTGGAAAAAAGCATCCTAGGACCGGTTTCGGGGTTTCACCCCTCTTCAGCCAGGATAGCTTGATTCCAGTGGCATGGAGAGCACGGGACCCACGTCTGGGCATACCCGTCCAACTCGGGTGACAAATGCAAAACCAACAGTTGATGGACAGAATGCAGAACAATGTCATACATTCACCCCAGTACAGAGATCTGGGCCTAAATCCATTTTTTTTGCTCACCATGACATTCCAGTTTGAACCCAGCCATATGCAAATCAGTCTTGACCCTGTGCCTCATGGGAACAGTCCAGCCCAAACTACAAAGCCAGGCACTCCCTGGACTGGAAACAAGCATCCTAGGACCGGTTTTGGGGTTTCACCCCTCTTTAGCCAGGATACCTTGATTCCAGTGGCATGGAGATCACGGGACCCACGTCTGGGCATACCCGTCCCACTCGGTGTGACAAATGCAAAACCAACAGTTGATGGACAGAATGCAGAACAATGTCATACATTCACCCCAGTACAGAGATCTGGGCCTAAATCCATCGTTTTTTTGCTCACCATGCCATTCCAGTTTGAACCCAGCCATATGCAAATCAGTCTTGACCCTCTGCCTCATGGGAACAGTCCAGCCCGAACTGCAAAGCCAGGTCCTCCCTGGACTGGCAACAAGAATCCTAGGACAGGTTTCGGGGTTTCCCTCCTCTTGAGTCAGGATAGCTTGATTCCAGTGGTATGGAGAGCATGGGACCCACGTCTGGGCATACCTGTCCCACTCGGGGTGACAAATGCAAAACCAACAGTTGATGGACAGAATGCAGAACAATGTCATACATTCACCACAGTACAGAGATCTGGGCCTAAAGCCACTGTTTTTTTGCTCACCATGCCATTCCAGTTTGAACCCAGCCATATGCAAATCAGTTTTGACCCTGTGCCTCGTGTCATGGATAGCACGGGACCCACGTCTGGGCATACCCTCCCCACTCGGGGTGACAAATGCAAAACCAACAGTTTATGGACAGAATGCAGAACAATGTCATACATTCACCCTAGTACGGAGATCTGGGCCTAAATCCATCGTTTTTTTGCTCACCATGCCATTCCAGTTTGAACCCAGCCATATGCAAATCATTCTTCACCCTGTGCCTCATGGGAACAGTCCAGCCCGAGCTGCCAAGCCAGTTCCTCCCTGGACTGGAAACAGGCATCCTAGGACTGGTTTTGGGGTTTCACCCCTCTTCAGCCAGGACAGCTTGATTCCAGTGGCATGGAGAGCACGGGACCCACGTCTGGGGGCACCCGTCCCACTCGGGGTGGCAAATACAAAACCAACAGTTGATGGACAGAATGCAGAACAATATAATACATTCACCCCAGTACAGAGATCTGGGCCTAAATCCATCGTTTTTTTGCTCACCATGCCATTCCAGTTTGAACCCAGCCATATGCAAATCAGTCTTGACCCTGTGCCTCATGGGAACAGTCCAGCCTGAACTGCCAAGCCAGGTCCTCCCTGGACTGAAAACAAGCATCCTAGGACCGGTTTCGGGGTTTCACCCCTTTTCATCCAGGATAGCTTGATTCCAGTGGCATGGAGAGCACTGGACCTACGTCTGGGCATACCCGTCCCACTCGGGGTGACAAATGCAAAACCAACAGTTGAACAGAATGCAGAACAATGTCATACATTCACCCCAGTACAAAGATCTGGGCCTAAATCCATCGTTTTTTTGCGCACCATGCCATTCCAGTTTGAACCTAGCCATATGCACATCACTCTTGACCCTGTGCCTCATGGGAACAGTCCAGCCCGAACTGCCAAGCCAGGTCCTTCCTGGACTGGTAACAAGCATTCTAGGACCGGTTTTGGAGTTTCACCCCTCTTCAGCCAGGATAGCTTGATTCCAGTGGCATGGAGAGCATGGAACCCACGTCTGGGCATACCCATTCCACTCGCGGTGACAAATGCAAAACCAACAGTTGATGGACTGAATGCAGAACAATGTCATACATTCACCCCAGTACAGAGATCTAGGACTAAATCAATCGTTTTTTTGCTCACCATGCCATTCCAGTTTGGACCCAGCCATATGCAAATATGTCTTGACCCTGTGCTTCATGGGAACAGTACAGCCCGAACTGCAAGCCAGGTCCTCCCTGGACTGCAAACAAGCATCCTAGGACAGGTTTCGGGATTTTACCCCTCTTCAGCCAGGATAGCTTGATTCCAGTGGCATGGAGAGCATGGGACCCACGTCTGGGCATACCCATCCCACTCGCGGTGACAAATGCAAAACCAACAGTTGATGGACAGAATGCAGAACAATGTCATACATTCACCCCAGTACAGAGATCTGGGCCTAAATCCATCGTTGTTTTGCTCACCAGGCTATTCCAGTTTGAACCCAGCCATATGCAAATCAGTCTTGACCCTGTGCCTCATGGGAATAGTCCAGCCCGAACGGCTAAGCCAGGTACTCCCTGGACTGGAAACATGCATCCTAGGACCGGTTTCGGGGTTTCACCCCTCTTCAGCCAGGATAGCTTGATTCCAGTGGCATGGAGAGCACGGGACCTACGTCTGGGCATTCCCGTCCCACTCAGGGCGACAAATGCAAAACCAACAGTTGATGGACATAATGCAGAACAATGTCATACATTCACCCCAGTACGGAGATCTGGGCCTAAATCCATCGTTTTTTTGCTCACCATGCCATTCCAGTTTGGACCCAGCCATATGCAAATATGTCTTGACCCTGTGCTTCATGGGAACAGTCCAGCCCGAACTGCCAAGCCAGGTCCTCCCTGGACTGAAAACAAGCATCCAAGGACCGGTTTCGGGGTTTCACCCATCTTCAGCCATGATAGCTTGATTCCAGTGGCATGGAGAGCACGGGACCCACATCTGGGCATACCCGTCCCACTCTGGGTGACAAATGCAAAAACAACAGTTGATGGACAGAATTCAGAACAATGTCATACATTCACCCCAGTACAGAGATCTGGGACTAAATCCATCGTTTTTTTGCTCACCATGCCATTCCAGTTTGAACCCAGCCATATGCAAATCACTCTTGACCCTGTGCCTCAGGGGAACAGTGCAGCCTGAACTGCCAAGCTAGGTCCTCCCTGGACTGGAAAAAAGCATCCTAGGACCGGTTTCGGGGTTTCACCCCTCTTTAGCCAGGATAGCTTGATTCCAGTGGCATGGAGATCACGGGACCCACGTCTGGGCATACCCGTCCCACTCGGTGTGACAAATGCAAAACCAACAGTTGATGGACAGAATGCAGAACAATGTCATATATTCACCCCAGTACAGAGATCTGGGCAAAATCCATTGTTTTTTTGCTCACCATGCCATTCCAGTTTGAACCCAGCCATATGCAAATCAGTCTTGACCCTCTGCCTCATGGGAACAGTCCAGCCCGAACTGCAAAGCCAGGTCCTCCCTGGACTGGCAACAAGAATCCTAGGACAGGTTTTGGGGTTTCCCTCCTCTTCAGTCAGGATAGCTTGATTCCAGTGGTATGGAGAGCATGGGACCCACGTCTGGGCATACCCGTCCCACTCGGGGTGACAAATGCAAAACCAACAGTTGATGGACAGAATGCAGAACAATGTCATACATTCACCCCAGTACAGAGATCTGGGCCTAAAGCCATTGTTTTTCTGCTCACCATGCCATTGCAGTTTGAACCCAGCCATATGCAAATCAGTCTTGATCCTGTGCCTCGTGGGAACAGTCCAGCCCGAACTGCCAAGCCAGGTCCTCCCTGGACTGGAAGCAAGCATCCTTGGACCGGTTTCGGGGTTTCACCCCTCTTCAGCCAGGATAGCTTCATTCCAGTGTCATGGATAGCACGGGACCCACGTCTGGGCATACCCTCCCCACTCGGGGTGACAAATGCAAAACCAACAGTTGATGGACAGAATGCAGAACAATGTCATACATTCACCCCAGTACGGAGATCTGGGCCTAAATCCATCGTTTTTTTGCTCACCATGCCATTCCAGTTTGAACCCAGCCATATGCAAATCAGTCTTGACCCTGTGCCTCATGGGAACAGTCCAGCCCGAACTGCCAAGCCAGGTCCTCCCTGGACTGGAAACAAGCATCCTAGGACCATTTTCGGGGTTTCACCCCGCCGGGATAGCTTGATTCCAGTGGCATGGAGAGCACGGGACCCACGACTAGTCATACCCGTCCCACTCGGGGTGACAAATGCAAAAACCAACAGTTGATGGACAGAATGCAGAACAATATAATACATTCACCCCAGTACAGAGATCTGGGCCTAAATCCATCGTTTTTTAGTGCACCATGCCATTCCAGTTGGAACCTAGCCATATGCAAATCACTCTTGACCCTGTGCCTCATGGGAACAGTCCAGCCCGAACTGCCAAGCCAGGTGCTTCCTGGACTGGTAACAAGCATTCTAGGACTGGTTTCGGAGTTTCACCCCTCTTCAGCCAGGATAGCTTGATTCCAGTGGCATGGAGAGCATGGGACCCACGTCTGGGCATACCCGTCCCACTCGGGGTGACAAATGTAAAACCAACAGTTGATGGACAGAATGCAGAATAATGTCATACAGTCACCCCTCTACAGAGATCTGAGCCTAAATCCATTGTTTTTTTGCTCACCGTGCCATTCCAGTTTGAACCCAGCTGTATGCAAATCAGACTTGACCCTGTGCCTCATGGAAACAGTCCAGCACAAACTGCCAAGCCTGGTCCTCCCTGGACTGGAAACAAGCATCCTAGGACCGGTTTCGGGGTTTCACCCCTCTTCAGCTATGATAGCTTGATTCCAGTGGCATGGAGAGCACGGGACCCACATCTGGCCATAACCGTCCCACTCGGGGTGACAAATGCAAAACCAACAGTTGATGGACAGAATTCAGAACAATGTCATACATTCACCCCAGTACACAGATCTGGGCCTAAATCCATAGTTTTTTTGCGCAACATGCCATTCCAGTTTGAACCTAGCCATATACAAATCACTCTTGACCCTGTGCCTCATGGGAACAGTCCAGCCCGAACTGCAAAGTCAGGTCCTCCCTGGACTGGAAACAAGCATCCTAGGACCGGTTTTGGGGTTTCACCCCTCTTAAAACAGGATTATCTTGATTACAGTGGCATGGAGAGCACGGGAACCACGTCTGGGCATACCCGTCCCACTCGGGTGACAAACGTAAAACCAACATTTGATGGACAGAATGCAGAACAATGTCATACATTCGCCCCAGTAAAGAGATCTGGGCATAAATCTATCGTTTTTTTTGCTCACCATGCCATTGCAGTTTGAACCCAGCCATATGCAAATCAGTCTTGACCCTGTGCCTCATGGGAACAGTCGAGCCCGAACTGCAAAGCCAGGACCTCCCTGGACTTGAAACCAGCATCCTAGGACCGGTTTCGGGGTTTCACCCCTCCTCAACCAGGATAGCTTGATTCCAGTGGCATGGAGAGCACGGGACCCACGTCTGGGCATACCCGTCCCACTCGGGTGACAAATGCAAAACCAACAGTTGATGGACAGAATGCAGAACAATGTCATACATTCACCCCAGTACAGAGATCTGGGCCTAAATCCATCGTTTTTTTGCTCACCATGCCATTCCAGTTTGAACCCAGCCATATGCAAATCAGTCTTGACCCAGTGCATCATGAGAACAGTCCAGCCCGAACTGCAAAGCCAGGTCCTCCCTGGACTGGAAACAAGCATCCTAGGAACGGTTTCGGGGTTTCACCCCTCTTCAGCCAGGATAGCTTGATTCCAGTGGCATGGAGAGCACGGGACCCACGTCTGGGCATACCTGTTCCACTCGGCGTGCCAAATGCAAAACCAACAGTTGATGGACAGAATGCAGAACACTGTCATACATTCACCCCAGTACAGAGATCTGGGCCTAAATCCATTGTTTTTTTGCTCACCATGCCATTCCAGTTTGAACCCAGCCATATGCAAATCAGTCTTGACCCAGTGCCTCATGGGAACAGTCCAGCCCGAACTGCCAAGCCAGGTCCTCCCTGGACTGGAAACAAGCATCCTAGGAACGTTTTCGGGGTTTCACCCCTCTTCAGCCAGGATAGCTTGATTCTAGTGGCATGGAGAGCACAGGACCCACGTCGGGGCATACCCGTCCCACTCGGGGTTACAAATGCAAAACCAACAGTTGATGGACGGAATGCAGAACAATGTCATACATTCACGCCAGTACAGAGATCTGGGCATAAATCCATCGTTTTTTTGCTCACCATGTCTTTTCAGTTTGAACCAAGCCATATGCTAATCAGTCTTGACCCTGTGCCTCATGGGAACAGTCCAGCCCGAACGGCCATGCCAGGTCCTACCTGGACTGTAAGCAAGCATCCTAGGACCGGTTTCGGGGTTTCACCCATCTTCAGCCAGGATAGCTTGATTCCAGTGGCATGGAGAGCACAGGACCCACGTCTGGGCATACCCGTCCCACTCAGGGTTACAAATGCAAAACCAACAGTTGATGGACAGAATGCAGAAAAATGTCATACATTCACCCCTGTACAGAGATCTGGGCCTAAATCCATCGTTTTTTTGTTCACCATGCCTTTCCAGTTTGTACCCAGCTGTATGCAAATCAGTCTTGACCCTGTGCCTCATGGGAACAGTCCAGCACAAACTGCCAAGCCAGGTCCTCCCTGTACTGGAAACAAGCATCCTAGGACCGGTTTTGGGGTTTCACCCCTCTTCAGCCAGGATTGCTTGATTCCAGTGGCATGGAGAGCACAGGACCCAAGTCTGGGCATACCTGTCCCACTCAGGGTTACAAATGCAAAACCAACAGTTCACGGACAGAATGCAGAACAATGTTATACATTCACCCCAGTACAGAGATCTGGGCCTAAATCCATCGTTTTTTTGCTCACCATGCCACTCCAGTTTAAATCCAGCCATATGCAAATCAGTCTTGACCCTGTGCTTCATGGGAACAGTACAGCCCGAACTGCCAAGCCAGGTCCTCCCTGGACTGGAAACAAGCTTCCTAGGACAGGTTTCGGGGTTTCACCCCTCTTCAGCCAGGATAACTTGATTCCAGTGGCATGGAGAGCACGGGACCCACGTCTGGGCATACCCATCCCACTCGCGGTGACAAATGCAAAACCAACAGTTGATGGACAGAATGCAGAACAATGTCATACATTCACCCCCGTACTGATATCTGGGCCTAAATCCATCCTTTTTTTGCTCACCATGCCATTCCAGTTTGAACCCAGCCACATGCAAATCAGTCTTGACCCTGTGCTTCATGGGAACAGTCCAGCCTGAACTGCAAAGCCAGGTCCTCCCTGGACTGAAAACAAGCCTCCTATGACAGTTTTCGGGGTTTCACCCCTCTTCAGCCAGGATAGCTTGATTCCAGAGGTATGGAGAGCACGGGACCCACATCTGGGCATACCCATCCCACTCGGAGTGACAAATGCAAAACCAACAGTTGATGGACAGAATGCAGAACAATGTTATACATTCACCCCAGTACAGAGATATGATCCTAAATCCATTGTTTTCTTGCTCACCATGAAATTCCAGTTTGAACCCAGCCATATGCAAATCAGTCTTGACCCTGTGCCTCATGGGAACACTCCAGCCCGAACTGCCAAGCCAGGTCCTTCCTGGGCTGGAAACAAGCATTCTAAGACCAGTTTCGGGATTTCACCCCTTTTCAGCCAGGACAGCTTGATTCCAGTGGCATGAAGAGCACGGGACACACATCTGGTCATACCCGTCCCACTCGGGGTGACAAATGCAAAACCAACAGCTAATGGACAGAATGCAGAACAATGTCATACATTCACCCCAGTACAGAGATCTGGGCCTAAATCCATCATTTATTTACTCACCATGCCATTCCAGTTTAAACAAAGCCATATGCAAATCAGTCTTGACCCTGTGCCTCATGGGAACAGTCCAGCCCGAACTGCCAAGCCAGGTCCTCCCTGGACTGAAAACAAGCATCCTAGGACCGGTTTCGGGGTTTCACCCCTCTTCAGCCAGGATAGCTTGATTCCAGTGGCATGGAGAGCACGGGACCCACGTCTGGGCATACCCGTCCCACTCGGGGTGACAAATGCAAAACCAACCGTTGATGGACAGAATGCAGACCAATGTCATAAATTCACCCCAGTACAGAGATCTGGGCCTAAATACATTATTTTTTGCTCACCATGACATTCCAGTTTGAACCCAGCCATATGCAAATCAGTCTTGACCCTTACCAGCATTGAGGTCCAAATTCCCTCCAAATTTTTCCGTGATTTGGAAAAAATGTTTCGCGACCTGATTTGGAATGCGGGGAGACCCAGAGTGGCGTTGTCGAAACTGTACGCCCCGATCGCGCAGGGAGGGCTGGCGGTCCCCAACCTCGAATTATATTATTTGGCGGCTCAACTCCAGTGGGTAACTAGATGGTTCGCGGGTAAGAACCTGAAAGATACGGCTACGGCTTTGCCACCATGAACACGCTCGCAAGTACTGCACTTGTTTCACCCACTTGCTCGCGGCCGTCGAGCCACACCATGGTCACTGTCTCTTGCTCTTCACTGCTACAAGAGATGCCTTTATTTAACAAGGTCACTACACCATACGCCCCGGCGCTGCCGCTGCTAGGTACGCCCAGAGGCAGCAGGGACACTATGGAACAGGTGCTGCGTGCATGGCATGAGGTAGATATTGACACGCTGGGCGATCTATATGCCGATGGTGAGCTCATCCAGTTTGAGGTGCTCTCCACAGACACTGGCCTGGCACCCGGGCAGTTTCTATTATATGGTTCATTTCTACACACATTCACGTCCTCGTGGGGGAACATCACCACAGAACTCCCAATGCACCACCTTATTCAATACCTGCATGTTATGGGGGCGGGCTTCCATATTGTTCATTGGCTGGTATCAGCTCTTTTAATACACACTACGCTGCAGCTGACGAGGCTCCGCGCAAAGTGGGAGGTTGATAGGGGGCGCCCATGGACGGATGGAGAATGGGACGTGGTATTAGCGGGACCTGTCAACATACCACGAAACTCTCGATTCAAATTGATTCAGACGTTTGTTCTGCACCGCGCCTACCTCTCCCCAGACAACATAGCTAAATACTTTGGAGATATTACAGCTGTCTGTCCGCGATGTACGCTCCGAGGCGCGGATCTGTTACATATGCTTTGGTCCTGCACTGCACTGGCGGTGTATTGGCGGAGGGTCACGGCTATAACTAGAGCGGTGCACCGGGGTGCTGTGTCAGCATACTTGGGAGGTATGCATATTAGGCTTATATAAGCAAAATAGGCAGAATAAGATATCCTCCCGAGACCTAGGCTATATTACTGCGAAGCGCCTGATTACTAAGAACTGGAAACGAGGAGAAGCCCCTGTTGCAATTAGCTGGGAGAAGTCATTTCTTAATTGGGCACGAGCGGAGAGTGTGGCATTACACAGAGAGGAGACTGCAGGTCTCCGCAAATTCCCAGCAGCCCAGCCTTGGGATACGTTGCTGAATAGCTTCACGCAACTCTGTAGCGCTGACGGTCAGCCCCCGCACACGCCCTCCACCAATGTGAACCCCTGAGCTCTGTGCCCTAGCGGCTTGACACGTAAATAATAATTGTGCGTAATGCAAGGATACTGCCCTTGGCGCTCATTACCTGCTCTACGTTTGTTGGCCTGTAGAGCAAGCCGTGTGACTGAGTATACTGTTTGGTGCATCTTGGGTCCATCTCCCACTATGGTTCTTGCTGGGGAGGGGAAGAGGCGATTTCTTGGAAGTCAGCGATATCTTACTGGGACACCCGGGGGTTGAGGATATAAAGGCTAATTTTGAGTTGCAGTTGTTTTATTTATTGTTTCTTTTTCTTTCTGTTGTGGTTGCTGTTTCTATTTTATTTTTTCTCGTTTGTGATTTGGATTCTTTATTGGCGCCCTCTCAGGTTTGTGCATGAAGTTTCACGATGAGTTAGTACAACTCAGTACCTGCATACACCGCTGTTACCCACTACTGAGGTTCAGTCCACTATGCTAATCATCGATGTTTAACTCCCCTCATGTACAAGGTGGTAGGTTGTACGTCGTCGTTGGCATCCCATGTGGCCATGCTGAACATGGTGGACTATGACACAAGAGGTGATCTGTTATCAATTCCTTTTACATAACTACTACATGGTAATTCACGGGCGTGTGTTGAACTGGACGCATGGTCGATCGCTGGGTATACCTGTAAAACTTTCTTCTGGCAATGATTGGCGTACGTCCTGTACGGTCTGACATGCTAGCCAAAACTGCTGTTGTATCGTATCATGTATTTCCTTATTTGCTTGTTAATGAGTATGCTGTTTATTGAAAAAATGGAAAAATGTCAATAAAGATATTTAAAAAAAAAAAAAATGGAGAGCATGGGACCCACGTCTGGGCATACCCGTCCCACTCGGGGTGTCAAATGCAAAACCAACAGTTGATTGACAGAATGCAGAACAATGTCATACATTCACCCCAGTACAGAGATCTGGGCCTAAAGCCATTGTTTTTTTGCTCACCATGCCATTCCAGTTTGAACCCAGCCATGTGCAAATCAGTCTTGACCCTGTGCCTCGTGGGAACAGTCCAGCCCGAACTGCCAAGCCAGGTCCTCCCTGGACTGGAAGCAAGCATCCTAGGACCGGTTTCGGGGTTTCACCCCTCTTCAGCCAGGATAGCTTGATTCCAGTGTCATGGATAGCACGGGACCCACGTCTGGGCATACCCTTCCCACTCGGGGTGACAAATGCAAAACCAACAGTTGATGGACAGAATGCGCAGAACAATGTCATACATTCACCCCAGTACGGAGATCTGGGCCTAAATCCATCGTATTTTTGCTCACCATGACATTCCAGTTTGAACCCAGCCATATGCAAATCAGTCTTGACCCTGTGCCTCATGGGAACAGTCCAGCCTGAACTGCCAAGCCAGGTCCTCCCTGGACTGAAAACAAGCATCCTAGGACCGGTTTCGGGGTTTCACCCCTCTTCAGCCTGGATAGCTTGATTCCAGTGGCATGGAGAGCACTGGACCCACATCTGGGCATACCCGTCCCACTCAGGGTGGCAAATGCAAAACCAACAGTTGATGAACAGAATGCAGAACAATGTCATACATTCATCCCAGTACAGAGATCTGGGCCTAAATCCATCGTTTTTTTGCTCACCATGCCTTTCCAGTTTGAACCCAGCCATATGCAAATAAGTCTTGACCCTATGTCTCATGGGAACTGTCCAGCCCGAACTGCCAAGCCAGGTCCTTCCTGGACTGGCAACAAGCATCCTAGGACGGGTTTCGGAGTTTCACCCCTCTTCAGCCAGGATAGCTTGATTCCAGTGACATGGAGAGCATGGGACCCACGTCTGGGCATACCCGTCCCACTCGGGGTGACAAATGCAAAACCAACAGTTGATTGACAGAATGCAGAACAATGTCATGCATTCACCCCAGTACAGAGATCTGGGCCTAAAGCCATTGTTTTTTTGCTCACCATGCCATTCCAGTTTGAACCCAGCCATGTGCAAATCAGTCTTGACCCTGTGCCTCGTGGGAACAGTCCAGCCCGAACTGCCAAGCCAGGTCCTCCCTGGACTGGAAGCAAGCATCCTAGGACCGGTTTCGGGGTTTCACCCCTCTTCAGCCAGGATAGCTTGATTCCAGTGTCATGGATAGCACGGGACCCACGTCTGGGCATACCCTTCCCACTCGGGGTGACAAATGCAAAACCAACAGTTGATGGACAGAATGCAGAACAATGTCATACATTCACCCCAGTACGGAGATCTGGGCCTAAATCCATCGTATTTTTGCTCACCATGCCATTCCAGTTTGAACCCAGCCATATGCAAATCAGTCTTGACCCTGTGCCTCATGGGAACAGTCCAGCCTGAACTGCCAAGCCAGGTCCTCCCTGGACTGAAAACAAGCATCCTAGGACCGGTTTCGGGGTTTCACCCCTCTTCAGCCTGGATAGCTTGATTCCAGTGGCATGGAGAGCACTGGACCCACATCTGGGCATACCCGTCCCACTCAGGGTGGCAAATGCAAAACCAACAGTTGATGAACAGAATGCAGAACAATGTCATACATTCATACCAGTACGGAGATCTGGGCCTAAATCCATCGTTTTTTTGCTCACCATGCCTTTCCAGTTTGAACCCAGCCCTATGCAAATCAGTCTTGACCCTATGCCTCATGGGAACTGTCCAGCCCGAACTGCCAAGCCAGGTCCTTCCTGGACTGGCAACAAGCATCCTAGGACGGGTTTCGGAGTTTCACCCCTCTTCAGCCAGGATAGCTTGATTCCAGTGACATGGAGAGCATGGGACCCATGTCTGGGCATACCCGTCCCACTCGGGGTGACAAATGTAAAACCAACAGTTGATGGACAGAATGCAGAATAATGTCATTCATTCACCCCTCTACAGAGATCTGGGCCTAAATTCATTGTTTTTTTGTTCACCATGCCATTCCAGTTTGTACCCAGCCGTATGCAAATCAGTCTTGACCCTGTGCCTCATGGGAACAGTCCAGCACAAACTGCCATGCCAGGTCCTCCCTGTACTGGAAACAAGCATCCTAGGACCAGTTTCGGGGTTTCACCCCTCTTCAGCCAGGATAGCTTGATTCCAGTGGCATGGAGAGCACAGGACCCACGTCTGGGCATACCCGTCCCAATCGGGGTGACAAATGCAAAACCAACATTTGATGGACAGCATGCAGAACAATGTCATACATTCACCCCAGTACAGAGATATGATCCTAAATCCATTGTTTTTTTGTTCACCATGAAATTTCAGTTTGAACCCAGCCATATGCAAATCAGTCTTGACCCTGCGCCTCATGGGAACACTCCAGCCCGAACTGCCAAGCCAGGTCCTTCCTGGACTGGAAACAAGCATCCTAGGACCGGTTTCGGGGTTTCACCCCTTTTCAGCCAGGACAGCTTGATTCCAGTGGCATGGAGAGCACGGGACACACATCTGGTCATACCCGTCCCAGTTGGGGTGACAATTGCAAAACCAACAGCTGATGGACAGAATGCAGAACAATGTCATACATTCACCCCAGTACAGACATCTGGGCCTAAATCCATCATTTATTTACTCACCATGCCATTCCAGTTTAAACAAAGCCATATGCAAATTAGTCTTGACCCTGTGCCTCATGGGAACAGTCCAGCCCGAACTGCCAAGCCAGGTCCTCCCTGGACTGAAAACAAGCATCCTAGGACCGGTTTCGGGGTTTCACCCCTCTTCAGCCAGGATAGCTTGATTCCAGTGGCATGGAGAGCACGGGACCTACGTCTGGGCATACCCTTCCCACTTGGGGTGACACATGCAAAACCAACAGTTGATGGACAAAATGCAGAACAATGTCATACATTCACCCCAGTGCAGAGATCTGGGCCTAAATCCATTTTCTTTTTTTGCTTACCATGCCATTCCAGTTTGAACCCAGCCATATGCAAATCTGTCTTGACCCTGTGCTTCATGGGAACAGTACAGCCCGAACTGCCAAGCCAGGTCCTCCCTGGACTGGAAACAAGCTTCCTAGGACAGGTTTCGGGGTTTCACCCCTCTTCAGCCAGGATAACTTGATTCCAGTGGCATGGAGAGCATGGGACCCACGTCTGGGCATACCCATCCCACTCGCGGTGACAAATGCAAAACCAACAGTTGATGGACAGAATGCAGAACAATGTCATACATTAACCCCAGTACAGACATCTGGGCCTAAATCCATCATTTTTTTGCTCACCATGCCATTCCAGTTTGAGCCCAGCCATATGCAAATCAGTCTTGACCCTGTGCTTCATGGGTATAGTCCAGCCCGAACTGCCAAGCCAGGTCCTCCCTGAACTGGAAACAAGCATCCTAGGACTGGTTTCGGGGTTTCACCCCTCTTCAGCCTGGATAGCTTGATTTCAGAGGCATGGAGAGCACGGGACCCAGGTCTGGGCATACCCGTCCCGCTCAGGGTTACAAATGCAAAACCAACAGTTCACGGACAGAATGCAGAACAATGTTATACATTCACCCCAGTACAGAGATCTGGGCCTAAATGCATCGTTTTTTTGCTCACCATGCCACTCCAGTTTAAATCCAGCCATATGCAAATCAGTCTTGACGCTGTGCCTCATGGGAACAGTCCGTCCCGAACTGCCAAGCCAGATCCTCCCTGGACTGGAAACAAGCATCCTAGGACCGGATTCGAGGTTTAAACCCTCTTCAGCCAGGATAGCTTGATTCTAGTGGCATGGAGAGCACGGGACACACGTCTGGGCATACCCATCCCACTCGCGGTGACAAATGCAAAACCAACAGTTGATGGACAGAATGCAGAACAATGTCATACATTCACCCCAGTACAGAGATCTGGGCCTAAATCCATCCTTTTTTTGCTCACCATGCCATTCCAGTTAGAACCCAGCCACATGCAAATGAGTCTTGACCCTGTGCCTCATGGGAACAGTTCAGCCTGAACTGCAAAGCCAGGTCCTCCCTGGACTGAAAACAAGCATCCTATGACAGGTTTCGGGGTTTCACCCCTCTTCAGCCAGGATAGCTTGGTTCCAGAGGCATGGAGAGCACAGGACCCACGTCTGGGCATACCCATCCCACTTGGGGTGACAAATGCAAAACCAACAGTTGATGGATAGAATGCAGAACAATGTCATACATTCACCCCAGTACAGAGATATGATCCTAAATCCATTGTTTTTTTGCTCACCATGAAATTCCAGTTTGAACCCAGCCATATGCAAATCAGTCTTGACCCTGCGCCTCATGGGAACACTCCAGCCCGAACTGCCAAGCCAGGTCCTTCCTGGACTGGAAACAAGCATCCTAGGACCGGTTTCGGGGTTTCACCCCTTTTCAGCCAGGACAGCTTGATTCCAGTGGCATGGAGAGCACGGGACACTCATCTGGTCATACCCGTCCCAGTTGGGGTGACAATTGCAAAACCAACAGCTGATGGACAGAATGCAGAACAATGTCATACATTCACCCCAGTACAGACATCTGGGCCTAAATCCATCATTTATTTACTCACCATGCCATTCCAGTTTAAACAAAGCCATATGCAAATCAGTCTTGACCCTGTGCCTCATGGGAACAGTCCAGCCCGAACTGCCAAGCCAGGTCCTCCCTGGACTGAAAACAAGCATCCTAGGACCGGTTTCCGGGTTTCACCCCTCTTCAGCCAGGATAGCTTGATTCCAGTGGCATGGAGAGCACGGGACCCACGTCTGGGCATACCCGTCCCACTCAGGGCTGACAAATCCAAAACCAACAGTTGATGGACAAAATGCAGAACAATGTCATACATTCACCCCAGTACAGAGATCTGGGCCTAAATCCATTTTCTTTTTTTGCTTACCATGCCATTCCAGTTTGAACCCAGCCATATGCAAATCTGTCTTGACCCTGTGCTTCATGGGAACAGCACAGCCCGAACTGCCAAGCCAGGTCCTCCCTGGACTGGAAACAAGCTTCCTAGGACAGGTTTCGGGGTTTCTCCCCTCTTCAGCCAGGATAACTTGATTCCAGTGGCATGGAGAGCATGGGACCCACGTCTGGGCATACCCATCCCACTAGCGGTGACAAATGCAAAACCAACAGTTGATGGACAGAATGCAGAACAATGTCATACATTCACCCCAGTACAGACATCTGGGCCTAAATCTATCCTTGTTTTGCTCACCATGCCATTCCAGGTTGAACCCAGCCACATGCAAATCAGTCTTGACCCTGTACTTCATGGGAACAGTCCAGCCTGAACTGCAAAGCCAGGTCCTCCCTGGACTGAAAACAAGCCTCCCATGACAGGTTTCGGGGTTTCACCCCTCTTCAGCCAGGATAGCTTGATTCCAGAGGCATGGAGAGCACGGCACCCACGTCTGGGCATACCCATCCAACTCTGGGTGACAAATGCAAAACCAACAGTTGATGGACAGAATGCAGAACAATGTCATACATTCACCCCAGTACAGAGATATGATCCTAAATCCATTGTTTTCTTGCTCACCATGAAATTCCAGTTTGAACCCAGCCATATGCAAATCAGTCTTGACCCTGTGCCTCATGGGAACAGTCCAGCCCGAACTGCCAAGCCAGGTCCTTCCTGGGCTGGAAACAAGCATCCTAAGACCGGTTTCGGTGTTTCACCCCTTTTCAGCCAGGACAGCTTGATTCCAGTGGCATGAAGAGCACGGGACACACATCTGGTCATACCCGTCCCACTCGGGGTGACAAATGCAAAACCAACAGCTAAGGGACAGAATGCAGAACAATGTCATACATTCACCCCAGTACAGAGATCTGGGCCTAAATCCATCATTTATTTACTCACCATGCCATTCCAGTTTAAACAAAGCCATATGTAAATCAGTCTTGACCCTGTGCCTCATGGGAACAGTCAAGCCCGAACTGCCAAGCCAGGTCCTCCCTGGACTGAAAACAAGCATCCTAGGACCGGTTTCGGGGTTTCACCCCTCTTCAGCCAGGATAGCTTGAGTCCAGTGGCATGGAGAGCACGGGACCCACGTCTGGGCATACCCGTCCCGCTCAGGGTTACAAATGCAAAACCAACAGTTCACGGACAGAATGCAGAACAATGTTATACATTCACCCCAGTACAGAGATCTGGGCCTAAATCCATCGTTTTTTTGCTCACCATGCCACTCCAGTTTAAATCCAGCCATATGCAAATCAGTCTTGACCCTGTGCCTCATTGGAACAGTCCGTCCCGAACTGCCAAGCCAGATCCTCCCTGGACTGGAAACAAGCATCCTAGGACCGGATTCGAGGTTTAAACCCTCTTCAGCCAGGATAGCTTGATTCTAGTGGCATGGAGAGCACGGGACACACGTCTGGGCATACCCATCCCACTCGCGGTGACAAATGCAAAACCAACAGTTGATGGACAGAATGCAAAACAATGTCATACATTCACCCCAGTACAGAGATCTGGGCCTAAATCCATCCTTTTTTTGCTCACCATGCCATTCCAGTTTGAACCCAGCCACATGCAAATGAGTCTTGACCCTGTGCCTCATGGGAACAGTCCAGCCTGAACTGCAAAGCCAGGTCCTCCCTGGACTGAAAACAAGCATCCTATGACAGGTTTCGGGGTTTCACCCCTCTTCAGCCAGGATAGCTTGGTTCCAGAGGCATGGAGAGCACAGGACCCACGTCTGGGCATACCCATCCCACTCGGGGTGACAAATGCAAAACCAACAGTTGATGGACAGAATGCAGAACAATGTCATACATTCACCCCAGTACAGAGATATGATCCTAAATCCATTGTTTTTTTGTTCACCATGAAATTTCAGTTTGAACCCAGCCATATGCAAATCAGTCTTGACCCTGCGCCTCATGGGAACACTCCAGCCCGAACTGCCAAGCCAGGTCCTTCCTGGACTGGAAACAAGCATCCTAGGACCGGTTTCGGGGTTTCACCCCTTTTCAGCCAGGACAGCTTGATTCCAGTGGCATGGAGAGCACGGGACACACATCTGGTCATACCCGTCCCAGTTGGGGTGACAATTGCAAAACCAACAGCTGATGGACAGAATGCAGAACAATGTCATACATTCACCCCAGTACAGACATCTGGGCCTAAATCCATCATTTATTTACTCACCATGCCATTCCAGTTTAAACAAAGCCATATGCAAATTAGTCTTGACCCTGTGCCTCATGGGAACAGTCCAGCCCGAACTGCCAAGCCAGGTCCTCCCTGGACTGAAAACAAGCATCCTAGGACCGGTTTCGGGGTTTCACCCCTCTTCAGCCAGGATAGCTTGATTCCAGTGGCATGGAGAGCACGGGACCTACGTCTGGGCATACCCTTCCCACTTGGGGTGACACATGCAAAACCAACAGTTGATGGACAAAATGCAGAACAATGTCATACATTCACCCCAGTGCAGAGATCTGGGCCTAAATCCATTTTCTTTTTTGCTTACCATGCCATTCCAGTTTGAACCCAGCCATATGCAAATCTGTCTTGACCCTGTGCTTCATGGGAACAGTACAGCCCGAACTGCCAAGCCAGGTCCTCCCTGGACTGGAAACAAGCTTCCTAGGACAGGTTTCGGGGTTTCACCCCTCTTCAGCCAGGATAACTTGATTCCAGTGGCATGGAGAGCATGGGACCCACGTCTGGGCATACCCATCCCACTCGCGGTGACAAATGCAAAACCAACAGTTGATGGACAGAATGCAGAACAATGTCATACATTAACCCCAGTACAGACATCTGGGCCTAAATCCATCATTTTTTTGCTCACCATGCCATTCCAGTTTGAGCCCAGCCATATGCAAATCAGTCTTGACCCTGTGCTTCATGGGTATAGTCCAGCCCGAACTGCCAAGCCAGGTCCTCCCTGAACTGGAAACAAGCATCCTAGGACTGGTTTCGGGGTTTCACCCCTCTTCAGCCTGGATAGCTTGATTTCAGAGGCATGGAGAGCACGGGACCCAGGTCTGGGCATACCCGTCCCGCTCAGGGTTACAAATGCAAAACCAACAGTTCACGGACAGAATGCAGAACAATGTTATACATTCACCCCAGTACAGAGATCTGGGCCTAAATCCATCGTTTTTTTGCTCACCATGCCACTCCAGTTTAAATCCAGCCATATGCAAATCAGTCTTGACGCTGTGCCTCATGGGAACAGTCCGTCCCGAACTGCCAAGCCAGATCCTCCCTGGACTGGAAACAAGCATCCTAGGACCGGATTCGAGGTTTAAACCCTCTTCAGCCAGGATAGCTTGATTCTAGTGGCATGGAGAGCACGGGACACACGTCTGGGCATACCCATCCCACTCGCGGTGACAAATGCAAAACCAACAGTTGATGGACAGAATGCAGAACAATGTCATACATTCACCCCAGTACAGAGATCTGGGCCTAAATCCATCCTTTTTTTGCTCACCATGCCATTCCAGTTTGAACCCAGCCACATGCAAATGAGTCTTGACCCTGTGCCTCATGGGAACAGTTCAGCCTGAACTGCAAAGCCAGGTCCTCCCTGGACTGAAAACAAGCATCCTATGACAGGTTTCGGGGTTTCACCCCTCTTCAGCCAGGATAGCTTGGTTCCAGAGGCATGGAGAGCACAGGACCCACGTCTGGGCATACCCATCCCACTTGGGGTGACAAATGCAAAACCAACAGTTGATGGATAGAATGCAGAACAATGTCATACATTCACCCCAGTACAGAGATATGATCCTAAATCCATTGTTTTTTTGCTCACCATGAAATTCCAGTTTGAACCCAGCCATATGCAAATCAGTCTTGACCCTGCGCCTCATGGGAACACTCCAGCCCGAACTGCCAAGCCAGGTCCTTCCTGGACTGGAAACAAGCATCCTAGGACCGGTTTCGGGGTTTCACCCCTTTTCAGCCAGGACAGCTTGATTCCAGTGGCATGGAGAGCACGGGACACTCATCTGGTCATACCCGTCCCAGTTGGGGTGACAATTGCAAAACCAACAGCTGATGGACAGAATGCAGAACAATGTCATACATTCACCCCAGTACAGACATCTGGGCCTAAATCCATCATTTATTTACTCACCATGCCATTCCAGTTTAAACAAAGCCATATGCAAATCAGTCTTGACCCTGTGCCTCATGGGAACAGTCCAGCCCGAACTGCCAAGCCAGGTCCTCCCTGGACTGAAAACAAGCATCCTAGGACCGGTTTCGGGGTTTCACCCCTCTTCAGCCAGGATAGCTTGATTCCAGTGGCATGGAGAGCACGGGACCCACGTCTGGGCATACCCGTCCCACTCAGGGCTGACAAATCCAAAACCAACAGTTGATGGACAAAATGCAGAACAATGTCATACATTCACCCCAGTACAGAGATCTGGGCCTAAATCCATTTTCTTTTTTTGCTTACCATGCCATTCCAGTTTGAACCCAGCCATATGCAAATCTGTCTTGACCCTGTGCTTCATGGGAACAGCACAGCCCGAACTGCCAAGCCAGGTCCTCCCTGGACTGGAAACAAGCTTCCTAGGACAGGTTTCGGGGTTTCTCCCCTCTTCAGCCAGGATAACTTGATTCCAGTGGCATGGAGAGCATGGGACCCACGTCTGGGCATACCCATCCCACTAGCGGTGACAAATGCAAAACCAACAGTTGATGGACAGAATGCAGAACAATGTCATACATTCACCCCAGTACAGACATCTGGGCCTAAATCCATCCTTGTTTTGCTCACCATGCCATTCCAGGTTGAACCCAGCCACATGCAAATCAGTCTTGACCCTGTACTTCATGGGAACAGTCCAGCCTGAACTGCAAAGCCAGGTCCTCCCTGGACTGAAAACAAGCCTCCCATGACAGGTTTCGGGGTTTCACCCCTCTTCAGCCAGGATAGCTTGATTCCAGAGGCATGGAGAGCACGGCACCCACGTCTGGGCATACCCATCCAACTCTGGGTGACAAATGCAAAACCAACAGTTGATGGACAGAATGCAGAACAATGTCATACATTCACCCCAGTACAGAGATATGATCCTAAATCCATTGTTTTCTTGCTCACCATGAAATTCCAGTTTGAACCCAGCCATATGCAAATCAGTCTTGACCCTGTGCCTCATGGGAACAGTCCAGCCCGAACTGCCAAGCCAGGTCCTTCCTGGGCTGGAAACAAGCATCCTAAGACCGGTTTCGGTGTTTCACCCCTTTTCAGCCAGGACAGCTTGATTCCAGTGGCATGAAGAGCACGGGACACACATCTGGTCATACCCGTCCCACTCGGGGTGACAAATGCAAAACCAACAGCTAAGGGACAGAATGCAGAACAATGTCATACATTCACCCCAGTACAGAGATCTGGGCCTAAATCCATCATTTATTTACTCACCATGCCATTCCAGTTTAAACAAAGCCATATGTAAATCAGTCTTGACCCTGTGCCTCATGGGAACAGTCAAGCCCGAACTGCCAAGCCAGGTCCTCCCTGGACTGAAAACAAGCATCCTAGGACCGGTTTCGGGGTTTCACCCCTCTTCAGCCAGGATAGCTTGAGTCCAGTGGCATGGAGAGCACGGGACCCACGTCTGGGCATACCCGTCCCACTCGGGGTGACAAATGCAAAACCAACTGTTGATGGACAGAATGCAGACCAATGTCATAAATTCACCCCAGTACAGAGATCTGGGCCTAAATACATTATTTTTTGCTCACCATGACATTCCAGTTTGAACCCAGCCATATGCAAATCAGTCTTGACCCTGTGCCTCATGGGAACAGTCCAGTCCGAACTACAAAGCCAGGCACTCCCTGGACTGGAAAAAAGCATCCTTGGACCAGTTTCGGTGTTTCACCCCTCTTTAGCCAGATTAGCTTGATTCCAGTGGCATGGAGTGCACGGGACCCCCGTCTGGGCATACCCGTCCCACTCAGGGTGACAAATGCAAAACCAACAGTTGATGGACAGAATGCAGAACAATGTCATACATTCACCCCAGTATAGAGATCTGGGCCTAAATCCATCGTTTTTTTGCTCACCATGCCATTCCAGTTTGAACCCAGCCATATGCAAATCAGTCTTGACCCTGTGCCTCATGGGAACAGTCCAGCCCGAACTGCAAAGCCAGGTCCTCCCTGGACTGGAAACAAGAATCCTAGGACAGGTTTCGGGGTTTCCCCCCTCTTCAGTCAGGATAGCTTGATTCCAGTGGTATGGAGAGCATGGGACCCAGGGCAATCTGACCAGGGCTGTATCCGCCAACCAGGCACAAGTGAGATTCTGGAAAACAGTACCTCTCACTGTGACGGGGCAGGTAACATTGCTAAAAATGTTAATCTTGCCAAAGCTTTTATATTACTTTACCAGCATTGAGGTCCAAATTCCCTCAAAATTTTTCCGTGATTTGGAAAAAATGTTTCGCGACCTGATTTGGAATGCGGGGAGACCCAGAGTGGCGTTGTCGAAACTGTACGCCCCGATCGCGCAGGGAGGGCTGGCGGTCCCCAACCTCGAATTATATTATTTGGCGGCTCAACTCCAGTGGGTAACTAGATGGTTCGCGGGTAAGAACCTGGAGGATACGGCTACGGCTTTGCCACCATGGACACGCTCGCAAGTACTGCACTTGTTTCACCCACTTGCTCGCGGCCGTCGAGCCACACCATGGTCACTGTCTCTTGCTCTTCACTGCTACAAGAGATGCCTTTATTTAACAAGGTCACTACACCATACGCCCCGGCGCTGCCACTGCTAGGTACGCCCAGAGGCAGCAGGGACACTATGGAACAGGTGCTGCGTGCATGGCATGAGGTAGATATTGACACGCTGGGCGATCTATATGCCGATGGTGAGCTCATCCAGTTTGAGGTGCTCTCCGCAGACACTGGCCTGGCACCCGGGCAGTTTCTATTATATGGTTCATTTCTACACAAATTCACGTCCTCGTGGGGGGACATCACCACAGAACTCCCAATGCACCACCTTATTCAATACCTGCATGTTATGGGGGCGGGCTTCCATATTGTTCATTGGCTGGTATCAGCTCTTTTAATACACACTACGCTGCAGCTGACGAGGCTCCGCGCAAAGTAGGAGGTTGATAGGGGGCGCCCATGGACGGATGGAGAATGGGACGTGGTATTAGCGGGACCTGTCAACATACCACGAAACTCTCGATTCAACTTGATTCAGACGTTTGTTCTGCACCGCGCTTACCTCTCCCCAGACAACATAGCTAAATACTTTGGAGATATTACAGCTGTCTGTCCGCGATGTACGCTCCGAGGCGCGGATCTGTTACATATGCTTTGGTCCTGCACTGCACTGGCGCTGTATTGGCGGAGGGTCACGGCTATACTAGAGCGGTGCACCGGGTTGCTGTGTCAGCATACTTGGGAGGTATGCATATTAGGCTTATATAAGCGAAATAGGCAGAATAAGATATCCTCCCGCTTTCGAGACCTAGGCTATATTACTGCGAAGCGCCTGATTACTAAGAACTGGAAACGAGGAGAAGCCCCTGTTGCAATTAGCTGGGAGAAGTCATTTCTTAATTGGGCACGAGCGGAGAGTGTGGCATTACACAGAGATGAGAGTGCAGGTCTCCGCAAATTCCCAGCAGCCCAGCCTTGGGATACGTTGCTGAATAGCTTCACGCAACTCTGTAGCGCTGACGGTCAGCCCCCGCACACGCCCTCCACCAATGTGAACCCCTGAGCTCTGTGCCCTAGCGGCTTGACACGTAAATAATAATTGTGCGTAATGCAAGGCTACTGCCCTTGGCGCTCATTACCTGCTCTACGTTTGTTGGCCTGTAGAGCAAGCCGTGTGACTGAGAATACTGTTTGGTGCATCTTGGGTCCATCTCCCACTATGGATCTTGCTGGGGAGGGGAAGAGGCGATTTCTTGGAAGTCAGCGATATCTTACTGGGACACCCGGGGGTTGAGGATATAAAGGCTAATTTTGAGTTGCAGTTGTTTTATTTATTGTTTCTTTTTCTTTCTGTTGTGGTTGCTGTTTCTATTTTATTTTTTCTCGTTTGTGTTTTGGATTCTTTATTGGCGCCCTCTCAGGCTTGTGCATGAAGTTTCACGATGAGTTAGTACAACTCAGTACCTGCATACACCGCTGTTACCCACTACTGAGGTTCAGTCCACTATGCTAATCATCGATGTTTAACTCCCCTCATGTACAAGGTGGTAGGTTGTACGTCGTCGTTGGCATCCCATGTGGCCATGCTGAACATGGTGGACTATGACACAAGAGGTGATCTGTCATCAATTCCTTTTACATAACTACTACATGGTAATTCACGGGCGTGTTTTGAACTGGACGCAAGGTCGATCGCTGGGTATACCTGTAAAACTTTCTTCTGGCAATGATTGGCGTACGTCCTGTACGGTCTGACATGCTAGCCAAAACTGCTGTTGTATCGTATCATGTATTTCCTTATTTGCTTGTTAATGAGTATGCTGTTTATTGAAAAAATGGAAAAATGTCAATAAAGATATTTAAAAAAAAAAAAAAAATGGAGAGCATGGGACCCACGTCTGGGCGTACCCGTCCCACTCGGGGTGACAAATGCAAAACCAACAGTTGATGACAGAATGCAGAACAATGTCATACATTCACTCCAGTACAGAGATCTGGGCCTAAAGGCATTGTTTTTTTGCTCACCATGCCATTCCAGTTTGAACCCAGCCATATGCAAACCGGTCTTGACCCTGTGCCTCGTGGGAACAGTCCAGCCCGAACTGCCAAGCCTGGTCCTCCCTGGACTGGAAGCAAGCATCCTAGGACCGGTTTCGGGGTTTCACCCCTCTTCAGCCAGGATAGCTTGATTCCAGTGTCATGGATAGCACAGGACCCACGTCTGGGCATACCCTTCCCACTCGGGGTGACAAATGCAAAACCAACAGTTGATGGACAGAATGCAGAACAATGTCATACATTCACCCCAGTACGGAGATCTGGGCCTAAATCCATCGTATTTTTGCTCACCATGCCATTCCAGTTTGAACCCAGCCATATGCAAATCAGTCTTGACCCTGTGCCTCAGGGGAACAGTCCAGCCCGAACTGCCAAGCCAGGTCCTCCCTGGACTGGAAACAAGCATCCTAGGACCGTTTTCAGGGTTTCATCCAGCTGAGATAGCTTGATTCCAGTAGCATGGAGAGCACAGGACCCACGTCTGGTCATACCCAACCCACTTGGGGTGACAAATGCAAAACCAACAGTTAATGGACAGAATGCAGTACAATATCATACATTCACCCCAGTACAGAGATCTGGGCCTAAATCCATCGTTTTTTTGCTCACCATGCCATTCCAGTTTGAACCCAGCCATATGCAAATCAGTCTTGACCCTGTGCCTCATGGGAATAGTCCAGCCTGAACTGCCAAGCCAGGTCCTCCCTGGACTGAAAACAAGCATCCTAGGACCGGTTTCGGGGTTTCACCCCTCTTCAGCCTGGATAGCTTGATTCCAGTGGCATGGAGAGCACTGGACCCACATCTGGGCATACCCGTCCCACTCGGGGTGGCAAATGCAAAACCAACAGTTGATGAACAGAATGCAGAACAATGTCATACATTCATCCCAGTACAGAGATCTGGGCCTAAATCCATCGTTTTTTTGCTCACCATGCCTTTCCAGTTTGAACCCAGCCATATGCAAATCAGTCTTGACCCTATGCCTCATGGGAACTGTCCAGCCCGAACTGCCAAGCCAGGTCCTTCCTGGACTGGTAACAAGCATCCTAGGACCGGTTTTGGAGTTTCACCATTCTTCAGCCAGGATAGCTTGATTCCAGTGGCATGGAGAGCATGGGACCCACGTCTGGGCATACCCGTCCCACTCGGGGTGACAAATGTAAAACCAACAGTTGATGGACAGAATGCAGAATAATGTCATTCATTCACCCCTCTACAGAGATCTGGGCCTAAATCCATCGTTTTTTTGCTTACCATGCCATTCCAGTTTGAACCCGGCCGTATGCAAATCAGTCTTGACCCTGTGCTTTATGGGAACAGTCCAGCCCGAACTGCAAAGCTAGGTGCTCCCTGGACTGGAAACAAGCATCCTAGGACCGGTTTTGGGGTTTCACCCCTCTTCAGCCAGGATTATCTTGATTCCAGTGGCATGGAGAGCACGGGACCCACGTCTGGGCATACCCGTCCCACTCGGGTGACAAATGAAAACCAACATTTGATGGACAGAATGCAGAACAATGTCATACATTTGCCCCAGTAAAGAGAACTGGGCCTAAATCCGTCATTTTTTTTGCTCACCATGCCATTCCAGTTTGAACCCAGACTTATGCAAATCAGTCTTGACCCTGTGCCTCATGGGAACAGTCCTGCCCGAACTGCAAAGCCAGGTCCTCCCTGGACTTGAAAAAAGCATCCTAGGACCGGTTTCGGGGTTTCACCCCTCTTCAGCCAGGATAGCTTGATTCCAGTGGCATGGAGAGCACGGGACCCACGTCTGGGCATACCCGTCCCACTCGAGGCATCAAATGCAAAACCAACAGTTGATGGACAGAATGCAGAACAATGTCATACATTCACCCCAGTACAGAGATCTGGGCCTAAATCCATTGTGTTTTTGCTCACCATGCTATTTCAGTTTGAACCCAGTCATATGCAAATCGGTCTTGACCCTGTGCCTCATGGGAACAGTCCAGTCCGAACTGCCAAGCCAGTTCCTCCCTGGACAGGAAACAAGCATCATAGGACTGGTTTCGGGGTTTCACCCCTCTTCAGCCAGGATAGCTTGATTCCAGTGGCATGGAGAGCACGGGACCCACGTCTGGGCATTCCCGTCCCACTCAGGGTGACAAATGCAAAACCAACAGTTGATGGACAGAATGCAGAACAATGTCATACATTCACCCCAGTACAGAGATCTGGGCCTAAATCCATCGTTTTTTGCTCAACATTCAATTCCAGTTTGAACCCAGCCATATGCAAATCAGTCCTGACCCTGTGCCTCATGGGAACAGTCCAGCCCGAACTGCAAAGCCAGGTACTCCCTGGACTGGAAACAAGCATCCTAGGACAGGTTTCGGGGTTTCACCCCTCTTCAGCCAGGATAGCTTGATTCCAGTGGCATGGAGAGCACGGGACCCACGTCTGGGCATTCCCGTCCCACTCAGGGCGACAAATGCAAAACCAACAGTTGATGGACAGAATGCAGAACAATGTCATACATTCACCCCAGTACAGAGATCTGGGCCTAAATCCATCGTTTTTTTGCTCACTATGCCATTCCAGTTTGGACCCAGCCATATGCAAATATGTCTTGACCCTGTGCTTCATGGGAACAGTACAGCCCGAACTGCCAAGCAAGGTCCTCCCTGGACTGCAAACAAGCATCCTAGGACAGGTTTCGGGTTTCACCCCTCTTCAGTCAGGATAGCTTGATTCCAGTGGCATGGAGAGCATGGGACCCACGCCTGGGCATACCCATCCCACTCGCGGTGACAAATGCAAAACCAACAGTTGATGGACAGAATGCAGAACAATGTCATACATTCACCCCAGTACAGAGATCTGGGCCTAAATCCATCGTTGTTTTGCTCACCATGCTATTCCAGTTTGAACCCAGCCATATGCAAATCAGTCTTGACCCTGTGCCTCATGGGAACAGTCCAGCCGAACTGCCAAGCCAGTTCCTCCCTGGACAGGAAACAAGCATCATAGGACTGGTTTCGGGGTTTCACCCCTCTTCAGCCAGGATAGCTTGATTCCAGTGGCATGGAGAGCACGGGACCCACGTCTGGGCATTCCCGTCCCACTCAGGGTGACAAATGCAAAACAAACAGTTGATGGACAGAATGCAGAACAATGTCATACATTCACCCCAGTACAGAGATCTGGGCCTAAATCCATCGTTTTTTTGCTCAACATTCAATTACAGTTTGAACCCAGCCATATGCAAATCAGTCCTGACCCTGTGCCTCTTGGGAACAGTCCAGCCCGAACTGCAAAGCCAGGTACTCCCTGGACTGGAAACAAGCATCCTAGGACCGGTTTCGGGGTTTCACCCCTCTTCAGCCAGGATAGCTTGATTCCAGTGGCATGGAGAGCACGGGACCCACGTCTGGGCATTCCCATCCCACTCAGGGCGACAAATGCAAAACCAACAGTTGATGGACAGAATGCAGAACAATGTCATACATTCACCCCAGTACAGAGATCTGGGACTAAATCCATCGTTTTTTTGCTCACCATGCCATTCCAGTTTGGACCCAGCCATATGCAAATATGTCTTGGCCCTGTGCTTCATGGGAACAGTACAGCCCGAACTGCCAAGCCAGGTCCTCCCTGGACTGGAAACAAGCATCCTAGGACAGGTTTCGGGGTTTCACCCCTCTTCAGCCAGGATAGCTTGATTCCAGTGGCATGGAGAGCACGGGACCCACGTCTGGGCATACCCGTCCCACTTGGGGTGACAAATGCAAAACCAACAGTTGATGGACAAAATGCAGAACAATGTCATACATTCACCCCAGTGCAGAGATCTGGGCCTAAATCCATTTTCTTTTTTTGCTTACCATGCCATTCCAGTTTGAACCCAGCCATATGCAAATCTGTCTTGACCCTGTGCTTCATGGGAACAGTACAGCCCGAACTGCCAAGCCAGGTCCTCCCTGGACTGGAAACAAGCTTCCTAGGACAGGTTTCGGGGTTTCACCCCTCTTCAGCCAGGATAACTTGATTCCAGTGGCATGGAGAGCATGGGACCCACGTCTGGGCATACCCATCCCACTCGCGGTGACAAATGCAAAACCAACAGTTGATGGACAGAATGCAGAACAATGTCATACATTAACCCCAGTACAGACATCTGGGCCTAAATCCATCATTTTTTTGCTCACCATGCCATTCCAGTTTGAGCCCAGCCATATGCAAATCAGTCTTGACCCTGTGCTTCATGGGTATAGTCCAGCCCGAACTGCCAAGCCAGGTCCTCCCTGAACTGGAAACAAGCATCCTAGGACTGGTTTCGGGGTTTCACCCCTCTTCAGCCTGGATAGCTTGATTTCAGAGGCATGGAGAGCACGGGACCCAGGTCTGGGCATACCCGTCCCGCTCAGGGTTACAAATGCAAAACCAACAGTTCACGGACAGAATGCAGAACAATGTTATACATTCACCCCAGTACAGAGATCTGGGCCTAAATCCATCGTTTTTTTGCTCACCATGCCACTCCAGTTTAAATCCAGCCATATGCAAATCAGTCTTGACCCTGTGCCTCATGGGAACAGTCCGTCCCGAACTGCCAAGCCAGATCCTCCCTGGACTGGAAACAAGCATCCTAGGACCGGATTCGAGGTTTAAACCCTCTTCAGCCAGGATAGCTTGATTCTAGTGGCATGGAGAGCACGGGACACACGTCTGGGCATACCCATCCCACTCGCGGTGACAAATGCAAAACCAACAGTTGATGGACAGAATGCAGAACAATGTCATACATTCACCCCAGTACAGAGATCTGGGCCTAAATCCATCCTTTTTTTGCTCACCATGCCATTCCAGTTTGAACCCAGCCACATGCAAATGAGTCTTGACCCTGTGCCTCATGGGAACAGTTCAGCCTGAACTGCAAAGCCAGGTCCTCCCTGGACTGAAAACAAGCATCCTATGACAGGTTTCGGGGTTTCACCCCTCTTCAGCCAGGATAGCTTGGTTCCAGAGGCATGGAGAGCACAGGACCCACGTCTGGGCATACCCATCCCACTTGGGGTGACAAATGCAAAACCAACAGTTGATGGACAGAATGCAGAACAATGTCATACATTCACCCCAGTACAGAGATATGATCCTAAATCCATTGTTTTTTTGCTCACCATGAAATTCCAGTTTGAACCCAGCCATATGCAAATCAGTCTTGACCCTGCGCCTCATGGGAACACTACAGCCCGAACTGCCAAGCCAGGTCCTCCCTGGACTGGAAACAAGCATCCTAGGACCGTTTTCAGGGTTTCATCCAGCTGAGATAGCTTGATTCCAGTAGCATGGAGAGCACAGGACCCACGTCTGGTCATACCCAACCCACTTGGGGTGACAAATGCAAAACCAACAGTTAATGGACAGAATGCAGTACAATATCATACATTCACCCCAGTACAGAGATCTGGGCCTAAATCCATCGTTTTTTTGCTCACCATGCCATTCCAGTTTGAACCCAGCCATATGCAAATCAGTCCTGACCCTGTGCCTCATGGGAATAGTCCAGCCTGAACTGCCAAGCCAGGTCCTCCCTGGACTGAAAACAAGCATCCTAGGACCGGTTTCGGGGTTTCACCCCTCTTCAGCCTGGATAGCTTGATTCCAGTGGCATGGAGAGCACTGGACCCACATCTGGGCATACCCGTCCCACTCGGGGTGGCAAATGCAAAACCAACAGTTGATGAACAGAATGCAGAACAATGTCATACATTCATCCCAGTACAGAGATCTGGGCCTAAATCCATCGTTTTTTTGCTCACCATGCCTTTCCAGTTTGAACCCAGCCATATGCAAATCAGTCTTTACCCTGTGCCTCATGGGAACAGTCCAGCCCGAACTACAAAGCCAGGCACTCCCTGGACTGGAAACAAGAATCCTAGGACCGGTTTTGGAGTTTCACCCCTCTTCAGCCAGGATAGCTTGATTCCAGTGGCATGGAGAGCATGGGACCCACGTCTGGGCATACCCGTCCCACTCGGGGTGACAAATGTAAACCAACAGTTGATGAACAGAATGCAGAATAATGTCATTCATTCACCCCTCTACAGAGATCTGGGCCTAAATCCATCGTTTTTTTGCTTACCATGCCATTCCAGTTTGAACCCGGCCGTATGCAAATCAGTCTTGACCCTGTGCTTCATGGGAACAGTCCAGCCCGAACTGCAAAGCTAGGTGCTCCCTGGACTGGAAACAAGCATCCTAGGACCGGTTTTGGGGTTTCACCCCTCTTCAGCCAGGATTATCTTGATTCCAGTGGCATGGAGAGCACGGGACCCACGTCTGGGCATACCCGTCCCACTCAGGGTGACAAATGCAAAACCAACAGTTGATGGACAGAATGCAGAACAATGTCATACATTCACCCCAGTACAGAGATCTGGGCCTAAATCCATCGTTTTTTGCTCAACATTCAATTCCAGTTTGAACCCAGCCATATGCAAATCAGTCCTGACCCTGTGCCTCATGGGAACAGTCCAGCCCGAACTGCAAAGCCAGGTACTCCCGGGACTGGAAACAAGCATCCTAGGACCGGTTTCGGGGTTTCACCCCTCTTCAGCCAGGATAGCTTGATTCCAGTGGCATGGAGAGCACGGGACCCACGTCTGGGCATTCCCGTCCCACTCAGGGCGACAAATGAAAAACCAACAGTTGATGGACAGAATGCAGAACAATGTCATACATTCACCCCAGTACAGAGATCTGGGCCTAAATCCATCGTTTTTTTGCTCACTATGCCATTCCAGTTTGGACCCAGCCATATGCAAATATGTCTTGACCCTGTGCTTCATGGGAACAGTACAGCCCGAACTGCCAAGCCAGGTCCTCCCTGGACTGCAAACAAGCATCCTAGGACAGGTTTCGGGTTTCACCCCTCTTCAGTCAGGATAGCTTGATTCCAGTGGCATGGAGATCATGGGACCCACGCCTGGGCATACCCATCCCACTCGCGGTGACAAATGCAAAACCAACAGTTGATGGACAGAATGCAGAACAATGTCATACATTCACCCCAGTACAGAGATCTGGGCCTAAATCCATCGTTGTTTTGCTCACCATGCTATTCCAGTTTGAACCCAGCCATATGCAAATCAGTCTTGACCCTGTGCCTCATGGGAACAGTCCAGCCCGAACTGCCAAGCCAGTTCCTCCCTGGACAGGAAACAAGCATCATAGGACTGGTTTCGGGGTTTCACCCCTCTTCAGCCAGGATAGCTTGATTCCAGTGGCATGGAGAGCACGGGACCCACGTCTGGGCATTCCCGTCCCACTCAGGGTGACAAATGCAAAACAAACAGTTGATGGACAGAATGCAGAACAATGTCATACATTCACCCCAGTACAGAGATCTGGGCCTAAATCCATCGTTTTTTTGCTCAACATTCAATTCCAGTTTGAACCCAGCCATATGCAAATCAGTCCTGACCCTGTGCCTCATGGGAACAGTCCAGCCCGAACTGCAAAGCCAGGTACTCCCTGGACTGGAAACAAGCATCCTAGGACCGGTTTCGGGGTTTCACCCCTCTTCAGCCAGGATAGCTTGATTCCAGTGGCATGGAGAGCACGGGACCCACGTCTGGGCATTCCCATCCCACTCAGGGCGACAAATGCAAAACCAACAGTTGATGGACAGAATGCAGAACAATGTCATACATTCACCCCAGTACAGAGATCTGGGCATAAATCCATCGTTTTTTTGCTCACCATGCCATTCCAGTTTGGACCCAGCCATATGCAAATATGTCTTGACCCTGTGCTTCATGGGAACAGTACAGCCCGAACTGCCAAGCCAGGTCCTCCCTGGACTGGAAACAAGCATCCTAGGACAGGTTTCGGGGTTTCACCCCTCTTCAGCCAGGATAGCTTGATTCCAGTGGCATGGAGAGCATGGGACCCACGTCTGGGCATACCCATCCCACTCGCGGTGACAAATGCAAAACCAACAGTTGATGGACAGAATGCAGAACAATGTCATACATTCACCCCAGTACAGAGATCTGGGACTAAATCCATTGTTTTTTTGCTCACCATGCCATTCCAGTTTGGACCCAGCCATATGCAAATATGTCTTGACCCTGTGCTTCATGGGAACAGTACAGCCCGAACTGCCAAGCCAGGTCTTCCCTGGACTGGAAACAAGCATCCTAGGACAGGTTTCGGGGTTTCACCCCTCTTCAGCCAGGATAGCTTGATTCCAGTGGCATGGAGAGCACGGGACCCACGTCTGGGCATACCCGTCCCACTTGGGGTGACAAATGCAAAACCAACAGTTGATGGACAAAATGCAGAACAATGCCATACATTCACCCCAGTGCAGAGATCTGGGCCTAAATCCATTTTCTTTTTTTGCTTACCATGCCATTCCAGTTTGAACCCAGCCATATGCAAATCTGTCTTGACCCTGTGCTTCATGGGAACAGTACAGCCCGAACTGCCAAGCCAGGTCCTCCCTGGACTGGAAACAAGCTTCCTAGGACAGGTTTCGGGGTTTCACCCCTCTTCAGCCAGGATAACTTGATTCCAGTGGCATGGAGAGCATGGGACCCACGTCTGGGCATACCCATCCCACTCGCGGTGACAAATGCAAAACCAACAGTTGATGGACAGAATGCAGAACAATGTCATACATTAACCCCAGTACAGACATCTGGGCCTAAATCCATCATTTTTTTGCTCACCATGCCATTCAAGTTTGAGCCCAGCCATATGCAAATCAGTCTTGACCCTGTGCTTCATGGGTATAGTCCAGCCCGAACTGCCAAGCCAGGTCCTCCCTGAACTGGAAACAAGCATCCTAGGACTGGTTTCGGGGTTTCACCCCTCTTCAGCCTGGATAGCTTGATTTCAGAGGCATGGAGAGCACGGGACCCAGGTCTGGGCATACCCGTCCCGCTCAGGGTTACAAATGCAAAACCAACAGTTCACGGACAGAATGCAGAACAATGTTATACATTCACCCCAGTACAGAGATCTGGGCCTAAATCCATCGTTTTTTTGCTCACCATGCCACTCCAGTTTAAATCCAGCCATATGCAAATCAGTCTTGACCCTGTGCCTCATGGGAACAGTCCGTCCCGAACTGCCAAGCCAGATCCTCCCTGGACTGGAAACAAGCATCCTAGGACCGGATTCGAGGTTTAAACCCTCTTCAGCCAGGATAGCTTGATTCTAGTGGCATGGAGAGCACGGGACACACGTCTGGGCATACCCATCCCACTCGCGGTGACAAATGCAAAATCAACAGTTGATGGACAGAATGCAGAACAATGTCATACATTCACCCCAGTACAGAGATCTGGGCCTAAATCCATCCTTTTTTTGCTCACCATGCCATTCCAGTTTGAACCCAGCCACATGCAAATGAGTCTTGACCCTGTGCCTCATGGGAACAGTTCAGCCTGAACTGCAAAGCCAGGTCCTCCTTGGACTGAAAACAAGCATCCTATGACAGGTTTCGGGGTTTCACCCCTCTTCAGCCAGGATAGCTTGGTTCCAGAGGCATGGAGAGCACAGGACCCACGTCTGGGCATACCCATCCCACTTGGGGTGACAAATGCAAAACCAACAGTTGATGGACAGAATGCAGAACAATGTCATACATTCACCCCAGTACAGAGATATGATCCTAAATCCATTGTTTTTTTGCTCACCATGAAATTCCAGTTTGAACCCAGCCATATGCAAATCAGTCTTGACCCTGCGCCTCATGGGAACACTACAGCCCGAACTGCCAAGCCAGGTCCTCCCTGGACTGGAAACAAGCATCCTAGGACCGTTTTCAGGGTTTCATCCAGCTGAGATAGCTTGATTCCAGTAGCATGGAGAGCACAGGACCCACGTCTGGTCATACCCAACCCACTTGGGGTGACAAATGCAAAACCAACAGTTAATGGACAGAATGCAGTACAATATCATACATTCACCCCAGTACAGAGATCTGGGCCTAAATCCATCGTTTTTTTGCTCACCATGCCATTCCAGTTTGAACCCAGCCATATGCAAATCAGTCCTGACCCTGTGCCTCATGGGAATAGTCCAGCCTGAACTGCCAAGCCAGGTCCTCCCTGGACTGAAAACAAGCATCCTAGGACCGGTTTCGGGGTTTCACCCCTCTTCAGCCTGGATAGCTTGATTCCAGTGGCATGGAGAGCACTGGACCCACATCTGGGCATACCCGTCCCACTCGGGGTGGCAAATGCAAAACCAACAGTTGATGAACAGAATGCAGAACAATGTCATACATTCATCCCAGTACAGAGATCTGGGCCTAAATCCATCGTTTTTTTGCTCACCATGCCTTTCCAGTTTGAACCCAGCCATATGCAAATCAGTCTTTACCCTGTGCCTCATGGGAACAGTCCAGCCCGAACTACAAAGCCAGGCACTCCCTGGACTGGAAACAAGAATCCTAGGACCGGTTTTGGAGTTTCACCCCTCTTCAGCCAGGATAGCTTGATTCCAGTGGCATGGAGAGCATGGGACCCACGTCTGGGCATACCCGTCCCACTCGGGGTGACAAATGTAAAACCAACAGTTGATGAACAGAATGCAGAATAATGTCATTCATTCACCCCTCTACAGAGATCTGGGCCTAAATCCATCGTTTTTTTGCTTACCATGCCATTCCAGTTTGAACCCGGCCGTATGCAAATCAGTCTTGACCCTGTGCTTCATGGGAACAGTCCAGCCCGAACTGCAAAGCTAGGTGCTCCCTGGACTGGAAACAAGCATCCTAGGACCGGTTTTGGGGTTTCACCCCTCTTCAGCCAGGATTATCTTGATTCCAGTGGCATGGAGAGCACGGGACCCACGTCTGGGCATACCCGTCCCACTCAGGGTGACAAATGCAAAACCAACAGTTGATGGACAGAATGCAGAACAATGTCATACATTCACCCCAGTACAGAGATCTGGGCCTAAATCCATCGTTTTTTGCTCAACATTCAATTCCAGTTTGAACCCAGCCATATGCAAATCAGTCCTGACCCTGTGCCTCATGGGAACAGTCCAGCCCGAACTGCAAAGCCAGGTACTCCCTGGACTGGAAACAAGCATCCTAGGACCGGTTTCGGGGTTTCACCCCTCTTCAGCCAGGATAGCTTGATTCCAGTGGCATGGAGAGCACGGGACCCACGTCTGGGCATTCCCGTCCCACTCAGGGCGACAAATGAAAAACCAACAGTTGATGGACAGAATGCAGAACAATGTCATACATTCACCCCAGTACAGAGATCTGGGCCTAAATCCATCGTTTTTTTGCTCACTATGCCATTCCAGTTTGGACCCAGCCATATGCAAATATGTCTTGACCCTGTGCTTCATGGGAACAGTACAGCCCGAACTGCCAAGCCAGGTCCTCCCTGGACTGCAAACAAGCATCCTAGGACAGGTTTCGGGTTTCACCCCTCTTCAGTCAGGATAGCTTGATTCCAGTGGCATGGAGATCATGGGACCCACGCCTGGGCATACCCATCCCACTCGCGGTGACAAATGCAAAACCAACAGTTGATGGACAGAATGCAGAACAATGTCATACATTCACCCCAGTACAGAGATCTGGGCCTAAATCCATCGTTGTTTTGCTCACCATGCTATTCCAGTTTGAACCCAGCCATATGCAAATCAGTCTTGACCCTGTGCCTCATGGGAACAGTCCAGCCCGAACTGCCAAGCCAGTTCCTCCCTGGACAGGAAACAAGCATCATAGGACTGGTTTCGGGGTTTTACCCCTCTTCAGCCAGGATAGCTTGATTCCAGTGGCATGGAGAGCACGGGACCCACGTCTGGGCATTCCCGTCCCACTCAGGGTGACAAATGCAAAACAAACAGTTGATGGACAGAATGCAGAACAATGTCATACATTCACCCCAGTACAGAGATCTGGGCCTAAATCCATCGTTTTTTTGCTCAACATTCAATTCCAGTTTGAACCCAGCCATATGCAAATCAGTCCTGACCCTGTGCCTCATGGGAACAGTCCAGCCCGAACTGCAAAGCCAGGTACTCCCTGGACTGGAAACAAGCATCCTAGGACCGGTTTCGGGGTTTCACCCCTCTTCAGCCAGGATAGCTTGATTCCAGTGGCATGGAGAGCACGGGACCCACGTCTGGGCATTCCCATCCCACTCAGGGCGACAAATGCAAAACCAACAGTTGATGGACAGAATGCAGAACAATGTCATACATTCACCCCAGTACAGAGATCTGGGCATAAATCCATCGTTTTTTTGCTCACCATGCCATTCCAGTTTGGACCCAGCCATATGCAAATATGTCTTGACCCTGTGCTTCATGGGAACAGTACAGCCCGAACTGCCAAGCCAGGTCCTCCCTGGACTGGAAACAAGCATCCTAGGACAGGTTTCGGGGTTTCACCCCTCTTCAGCCAGGATAGCTTGATTCCAGTGGCATGGAGAGCATGGGACCCACGTCTGGGCATACCCATCCCACTCGCGGTGACAAATGCAAAACCAACAGTTGATGGACAGAATGCAGAACAATGTCATACATTCACCCCAGTACAGAGATCTGGGACTAAATCCATTGTTTTTTTGCTCACCATGCCATTCCAGTTTGGACCCAGCCATATGCAAATATGTCTTGACCCTGTGCTTCATGGGAACAGTACAGCCCGAACTGCCAAGCCAGGTCTTCCCTGGACTGGAAACAAGCATCCTAGGACAGGTTTCGGGGTTTCACCCCTCTTCAGCCAGGATAGCTTGATTCCAGTGGCATGGAGAGCACGGGACCCACGTCTGGGCATACCCGTCCCACTTGGGGTGACAAATGCAAAACCAACAGTTGATGGACAAAATGCAGAACAATGCCATACATTCACCCCAGTGCAGAGATCTGGGCCTAAATCCATTTTCTTTTTTTGCTTACCATGCCATTCCAGTTTGAACCCAGCCATATGCAAATCTGTCTTGACCCTGTGCTTCATGGGAACAGTACAGCCCGAACTGCCAAGCCAGGTCCTCCCTGGACTGGAAACAAGCTTCCTAGGACAGGTTTCGGGGTTTCACCCCTCTTCAGCCAGGATAATTTGATTCCAGTGGCATGGAGAGCATGGGACCCACGTCTGGGCATACCCATCCCACTCGCGGTGACAAATGCAAAACCAACAGTTGATGGACAGAATGCAGAACAATGTCATACATTAACCCCAGTACAGACATCTGGGCCTAAATCCATCATTTTTTTGCTCACCATGCCATTCCAGTTTGAGCCCAGCCATATGCAAATCAGTCTTGACCCTGTGCTTCATGGGTATAGTCCAGCCCGAACTGCCAAGCCAGGTCCTCCCTGAACTGGAAACAAGCATCCTAGGACTGGTTTCGGGGTTTCACCCCTCTTCAGCCTGGATAGCTTGATTTCAGAGGCATGGAGAGCACGGGACCCAGGTCTGGGCATACCCGTCCCGCTCAGGGTTACAAATGCAAAACCAACAGTTCACGGACAGAATGCAGAACAATGTTATACATTCACCCCAGTACAGAGATCTGGGCCTAAATCCATCGTTTTTTTGCTCACCATGCCACTCCAGTTTAAATCCAGCCATATGCAAATCAGTCTTGACCCTGTGCCTCATGGGAACAGTCCGTCCCGAACTGCCAAGCCAGATCCTCCCTGGACTGGAAACAAGCATCCTAGGACCGGATTCGAGGTTTAAACCCTCTTCAGCCAGGATAGCTTGATTCTAGTGGCATGGAGAGCACGGGACAGACGTCTGGGCATACCTGTCCCAATCGGTGTGACAAATGCAAAACCAACAGTTGATGGACAGAATGCAGAACAATGTCATACATTCACCCCAGTACAGAGATCTGGGCCTAAAACCATCGTTTTTTTGCTCACCATGCCATTCCAGTTTGAACCCAGCCATATGCAAATCGGTCTTGACCCTCTGCCTCATGGGAACAGTCCAGCTCGAACTGCAAAGCCAGGTCCTCCCTGGACTGGCAACAAGAATCCTAGGACAGGTTTCGGGGTTTCCCTCCTCTTCAGTCAGGATAGCTTGATTCCAGTGGTATGGAGGGCATGGGACCCACGTCTGGGCATACCCGTCCCACTCGGGGTGACAAATGCAAAACCAACAGTTGATGGACAGAATGCAGAACAATGTCATACATTCACCCCAGTACAGAGATCTGGGCCTAAAGCCATTGTTTTTTTGCTCACCATGCTATTCCAGTTTGAACCCAGCCATGTGCAAAACAGTCTTGACCCTGTGCCTCGTGGGAACAGTCCAGCCCGAACTGCCAAGCCAGGTCCTTCCTGGACTGGAAGCAAGCATCCTTGGACCGGTTTCGGGGTTTCACCTCTCTTCAGCCAGGATAGCTTGATTCCAGTGTCATGGATAGCACGGGACCCACGTCTGGGCATACCCTTCCCACTCGGGGTGACAAATGCAAAACCAACAGTTGATGGACAGAATGCAGAACAATGTCATACATTCACCCCAGTACGGAGATCTGGGCCTAAATCCATCGTTTTTTTGCTCACCATGCCATTCCAATTTGAACCCAGCCATATGCAAATCAGTCTTACCCTGTGCCTCATGGGAACAGTCCAGCCCGAGCAGCCAAGCCAGGTCCTCCCTGGACTGGAAACAAGCATCATAGGACCGTTTTCGGGATTTCACCCCGCTGGGATTGCTTGATTCCAGTGGCATGGAGAGCACTGGACCCACGTCTAGTCATACCGGTCCCACTCAGGGTGACAAATGCAAAAACCAACAGTTGATGGACAGAATGTAGAACAATGTCATACATTCACCCCAGTACAGAGATCTGGGCCTAAATCCATCGTATTTTTGCTCACCATGCCATTCCAGTTTGAACCCAGCCATATGCAAATCAGTCTTGACCCTGTGCCTCATGGTAACAGTCCAGCCTGAACGGCCAACCCAGGTCTTCCCTGGACTGGAAACAAGCATCCTAGGACCGGTTTCGGGGTTCCACCCCTCTTCAGCCAGGATAGCTTCATTCCAGTGGCATGGAGAGCACGGGACCCACGTCTGGGCATACCCGTCCCACTCGGGGTGACAAATGCAAACCCAACAGTTGATAGACAGAATGCAGAACAATGTCATACATTCACCCCAGTACAGAGATCTGGGCCTAAATCCATCGTTTTCTTGCTCACCATGCCATTCCAGTTTGAACCCAGCCATATGCAAATCAGTCTTGACCCTCTGCCTCATGGGAACACTCCAGCCCGAACTGCAAAGCCAGGTCCTCCCTGGACTGGCAACAAGAATCCTAGGACAGGTTTCGGGGTTTCCCTCCTCTTCAGTCAGGATAGCTTGATTCCAGTGGTATGGAGAGCATGGGACCCACGTCTGGGCATACCTGTCCCACTCGGGTGACAAATGCAAAACCAACAGTTGATGGATAGAATGCAGAACAATGTCATACATTCACCCCAGTACAGAGATCTGGTCCTAAAGCCATTGTTTTTTTGCTCACAATGCCATTTCAGTTTAAACCCAGCCATATGCAAATCAGTCTTGACCCTGTGCCTCGTGGGAACAGTCCAGCCCGAACTGTCAAGCCAGGTCCTCCCTGGACTGGAAGCAAGCATCCTAAGACCGGTTTCGGGGTTTCACCCCTCTTCAGCCAGGATAGCTTGATTCCAGTGTCATGGATAGCACTGGACCCACGTCTGGGCATACCCGTCCCACTCGGGGTGACAAGTGCAAAACCAACAGTTGATGAACAGAATGCAGAACAATGTCATACATTCATCCCAGTTCAGAGATCTGGACCTAAATCCATTGTTTTTTTGCTCACCATGCCTTTCCAGTTTGAACCCAGCCATATGCAAATCAGTCTTGACCCTATGCCTCATGGGAACAGTCCAGCCCGAACTGCCAAGCCAGGTCCTTCCTGGACTGGTAACAAGCATTCTAGGACCGGTTTTGGAGTTTCACCCCTTTTCAGCCAGGATAGCATGATTCCAGTGGCATAGAGAGCATGGGACCCACGTCTGGGCATACCCGTCCCACTCGGGGAAACAAATGTAAAGCCAACAGTTGATGGACAGAATGCAGAATAATGTCATACATTCACCCCTCTACAGAGATCTGGGCCTAAATCCATCGTTTTTTTGCACACCATGCCATTCCAGTTTGAACCTAGCCATATGCAAATCACTCTTGACCCTGTGCCTCATGGGAACAGTCCAGCCCGAACTGCAAAGCCAGGTCCTCCCTGGACTGGAAACAAGCATCCTAGGACCGGTTTTGGGGTTTCACCCCTCTTCAGCCAGGATTATCTTGATTCCAGTGGCATGGAGAGCACGGGACCCACGTCTGGGCATACCCGTCCCACTCGGGTGACAAATGTAAAACCAACATTTGATGGACAGAATGCATAACAATGTCATACATTCGTCCCAGTAAAGAGATCTGGGCCTAAATCTATTGTTTTTTTGCTCACCATGCCATTGCAGTTTGAACCCAGCCATATGCAAATCAGTCTTGACCCCTTGCCTCATGGGAACAGTCCAGCCCGAACTGCAAAGCCAGGTCCTCCCTGGACTTGAAACAAGCATCCTAGGACTGGTTTCGGGGTTTCACCCCTCCTCAACCAGGATAGCTTGATTCCAGTGGCATGGAGAGCACGGGACCCACGTCTGGGCATACCTGTCCCACTCGGTGTGACAAATGCAAAACCAACAGTTGATGGACAGTATGCAGAAAAATGTCATACATTCACCTCAGTAAAGAGATCTGGGCCTAAATCCATCGTTTTTTGGTCACCATGCTATTCCAGTTTGAACCCAGCCATATGCAAATCAGTCTTGACCCTGTGCCTCATGGGAACAGTCCAGCACGAACTGCCAAGCCAGTTCCTCCCTTGACAGGAAGCAAGCATCATAGGACTGGTTTCGGGGTTTCACCCCTCTTCAGCCAGGATAGCTTGATTCCAGTGGCATGGAGATCACGGGACCCACGTCTGGGCATACCCGTCCCACTTGGGGTGACAAATGCAAAACCAACAGTTGATGGACAGAATGCAGAACAATGTCATACATTCACCCCAGTACAGATATCTGGGCCTAAATACATCGTTTATTTGCTCACCATGCCATTCCAGTTTAAATCCAGCCATATGCAAATCAGTCTTGACCCTGTGCCTCATGGGAACAGTCCATCCCGAACTGCCAAGCCAGATCCTCCCTGGACTGGAAACAAGCATCCTAGGACCGGATTCGGGGTTTCAACCCACTTCAGCCAGGATAGCTTGATTCTAGTGGCATGGAGAGCATGGGGCCCACGTATGGGCATACCCGTCCCACTTGGGGTGACAAATGCAAAACCAACAGTTGATGGACAGAATGCAGAACAATGTCATACATTCACCCCAGTACAGAGATCTGGGCCTAAATCTATCGTTTTTTTGTTCACCATGCCATTCCAGTTTGAACCCAGCCATATGCAAATCTTTCTTCACCCTGTGCTTCATGGGAACAGTACAGCCCGAACTGCGAAGCCAGGTCCTCCCTGGAATGGAAACAAGCATCCTAGGACTGGTTTCGGGGTTTCACCCCTCTTCAGCCAGGATAGCTTGATTCCAGTGGCATGGAGAACACGGGATTCACGTCTGGGCATACCGATCCCACTCACGGTGACAAATGCAAAACCAACAGTTGATGGACAGAATTCAGAACAATGTCATACATTCACCCCAGTACAGAGATCTGGGCCTAATTCCATCGTTTTTTTGCTCACCATGCCATTCCAGTTTGAACCAAGCGATATGCAAATCAGTCTTGACCCTGTGCCTCATGGGAACAGTCCAGCCCGAACTGCCAAGCCAGGTCCTCCCTGGACTGGAAACAAGCATCCTAGGACCGGTTTCGGGGTTTCACCCCTTTTCAGCCAGGACAGCTTGATTCCAGTGGCATGGAGAGCACGGGACACACATCTGGGCATACCCGTCCCACTCGGGGTGAAAAATGCAAAACCAACAGCTAATGGACAGAATGCAGAACAATGTCATACATTCACCCCAGTACAGAGATCTGGGCCTAAATCCATCATTTATTTACTCACCATGCCATTCCATTTTAAACAAAGCCATATGCAAATCAGTCTTGACCCTGTGCCTCATGGGGACAGTCCAGCCCGAACTGCCAAGCCAGGTCCTCCCTGGACTGAAAACCAGCATCCTAGGACCGGTTTCGGGGTTTCACCCCTCTTTAGCCACGATAGCTTGATTCCAGTGGCATGGAGAGCACGGGACCCACATCTGGGCATACCCGTCCCACTCTGGGTGACAAATGCAAAACCAACAGTTGATGGACAGAATGCAGAACAATGTCATACATTCACCCCAGTACAGAGATCTGGGACTAAATCCATGTTTTTTTGCTCACCATGCCATTCCAGTTTGAACCCAGCCGTATCCAAATCAGTCTTGACCCTGTGCCTCATGGGAACAGTCCAGCCTGAACTGCCAAGCTAGGTCCTCCCTGGACTGGAAAAAAGCATCCTAGGACCGGTTTCGGGGTTTCACCCCTCTTCAGCCAGGATAGCTTGATTCCAGTGGCATGGAGAGCACGGGACCCACGTCTGGGCATACCCGTCCCACTCGGGGTGACAAATGCAAAACCAACAGTTGATGGACAGAATGCAGAACAATGTCATACATTCACCCCAGTACAGAGATCTGGGCCTAAATCTATTGTTTTTTGCTCACCATGCCATTCCAGTTTGAACCCAACCATATGCAAATCAGTCTTGACCCTCTGCCTCATGGGAACAGTCCAGCCCGAACTGCAAAGCCAGGTCCTCCCTGGACTGGCAACAAGAATCCTAGGACAGGTTTCGGGGTTTCCCCCCTCTTCAGTCAGTATAGCTTGATTCCAGTGGTATGGAGAGCATGGGACCCACGTCTGGGCATACCCGCCCCACTCGGGGTGACAAATTCAAAACCAATAGTTGATGGACAGAATGCAGAACAATGTCATACATTCACCCCAGTAAAGAGATCTGGGCCTAAAGCCATTGTTTTTTTTCTCACCATGCCATTCCAGTTTGAACCCAGCCATATGCAAATCAGTCTTGACCCTGTGCCTCATGGGAACAGTCCAGCCCGAACTGCCAAGCCAGGTCCTTCCTGGACTGGTAACAAGCATTCTAGGACCGGTTTCGTAGTTTCACCCCTCTTCAGCCAGGATAGCTTGATTCCAGTGGCATGGAGAGCATGGGACCCACGTCTGGGCATACCCGTCCCACTCGGTGTGACAAATGTAAAACCAACAGTTGATGGACAGAATGCAGAATAATGTCATACATTCACCCCAGTACAGAGATCTGGGCCTAAATCCATCGTTTTTTTGCTCACCATGCCATTCCAGTTTGAACCCAGCCGTATGCAAATCAGTCTTGACCCTGTGCCTCATGGGAACAGTCCAGCACGAACTGCCAAGCCAGGTCCTCCCTGGACTGGAAACAAGCATCCTAGGACCGGTTTCGGGGTTTCACCCCTCTTCAGCCAGGATAGCTTGATTCCAGTGGCATGGAGAGCACGGGACCCACGTCTGGGCATACCCATCCCACTCGCGGTGACAAATGCAAAACCAACAGTTGATGGACAGAATGAAGAAAAATGTCATACATTCACCTCAGTAAAGAGATCTGGGCCTAAATCCATCGTTTTTTGGCTCACCATAACATTCCAGTTTGAACCCAGCCATGAGCAAATCAGTCTTGACCCTGTGCCTCATGGGAACAGTCCATCCCGAACTGCCAAGCCAGATCCTCCCTGGACTGGAAAAAAGCATCCTAGGACCGGATTCGGGGTTTCAACCCTCTTCAGCCAGGATAGCTTGATTCTAGTGGCATGGAGAGCATGGGGCCCACGTATGGGCATACCCGTCCCACTCGGGGTGACAAATGCAAAACCAACAGTTGATGGACAGAATTCAGAGCAATGTCATACATTCACCCCAGTACAGAGATCTGGGCCTAAATCCATCGTTTTTTTGCTCACCATGCCATTCCAGTTTGAACCCAGCCATATGCAAATCTTTCTTGACCCTGTGCTTTATGGGAACAGTAAATCCCGAACTGCCAAGCCAGGTCCTCCCTGGAATGGAAACAAGCATCCTAGGACCGGTTTCGGGGTTTCACCCCTCTTCAGCCAGGATAGCTTGATTCCAGTGGCATGGAGAACACGGGATTCACGTCTGGGCATACCCATCCCACTCACGGTGACAAATGCAAAACCAACAGTTGATGGACAGAATTCAGAACAATGTCATACATTCACCCCAGTACAGAGATCTGGGCCTAAATCCATCGTTTTTTTGCTCACCATGCCATTCCAGTTTGAACCCAGCCATATGCAAATCTTTCTTGACCCTGTGCTTCATGGGAACAGTAGATCCCGAACTGCCAAGCCAGGTCCTCCCTGGAATGGAAACAAGCATCCTAGGACCGGTTTCGGGGTTTCACCCCTTTTCAGCCAGGACAGCTTGATTCCAGTGGCATGGAGAGCACGGGACACACATCTGGGCATACCCGTCCCACTCGGGGTGAAAAATGCAAAACCAACAGCTAATGGACAGAATGCAGAACAATGTCATACATTCACCCCAGTACAGAGATCTGGGCCTAAATCCATCATTTATTTACTCACCATGCCATTCCATTTTAAACAAAGCCATATGCAAATCAGTCTTGACCCTGTGCCTCATGGGAACAGTCCAGCCCGAACTGCCAAGCCAGGTCCTCCCAGGACTGAAAACCAGCATCCTAGGACCGGTTTTGGGGTTTCACCCCTCTTCAGCCACGATAGCTTGATTCCAGTGGCATGGAGAGCACGGGACCCACATCTGGGCATACCCGTCCCACTCTGGGTGACAAATGCAAAACCAACAGTTGATGGGCAGAATGCAGAACAATGTCATACATTCACCCCAGTACAGAGATCTGGGACTAAATCCATCGTTTTTTTGCTCACCATGCCATTCCAGTTTGAACCCAGCCGTATGCAAATCAGTCTTGACCCTGTGCCTCATGGGAACAGTCCAGCCTGAACTCTAGCCTGAACTGCCAAGCCAGGTCCTCCCTGGACTGAAAACCAGCATCCTAGGACCGGTTTTGGGGTTTCACCCCTCTTCAGCCACGATAGCTTGATTCCAGTGGCATGGAGAGCACGGGACCCACATCTGGGCATACCCGTCCCACTCGGGGTGACAAATGCAAAACCAACAGTTGATGGACAGAATGCAGAACAATGTCATACATTCACCCCAGTACAGAGATCTGGGCCTAAATCCATTGTTTTTTGCTCACCATGCCATTCCAGTTTGAACCCAACCATATGCAAATCAGTCTTGACCCTCTGCCTCATGGGAACAGTCCAGCCCGAACTGCAAAGCCAGGTCCTCCCTGGACTGGCAACAAGAATCCTAGGACAGGTTTCGGGGTTTCCCCCCTCTTCAGTCAGTATAGCTTGATTCCAGTGGTATGGAGAGCATGGGACCCACGTCTGGGCATACCCGCCCCACTCGGGGTGACAAATGCAAAACCAATAGTTGATGGACAGAATTCAGAACAATGTCATACATTCACCCCAGTAAAGAGATCTGGGCCTAAAGCCATTGTTTTTTTGCTCACCATGCCATTCCAGTTTGAACCCAGCCATATGCAAATCAGTCTTGACCCTGTGCCTCGTGGGAACAGTCCAGCCCGAACTGCCAAGCCAGGTCCTCCCTGGACTGGAAGCAAGCATCCTAGGACCGGTTTCGGGGTTTCACCCCTCTTCAGCCAGGATAGCTTGATTCCAGTGTCATGGATAGCACGGGACCCACGTCTGGGCATACCCTTCTTACTCGGGGTGACAAATGCAAAACCAACAGTTGATGGACAGAATGCAGAACAATGTCATACATTCACCCCAGTACGGAGATCTGGGCCTAAATCCATCGTTTGTTTGCTCACCATGCCATTCCAGTTTGAACCCAGCCATATGCAAATCAGTCTTGACCCTGTGCCTCATGGGAACAATCCAGCCCGAACTGCCAAGCCAGGTCCTCACTGGACTGGAAACAAGCATCCTAGGACCGTTTTCGGGGTTTCACCCCGCCGGGATAGCTTGATTAAAGTGTCATGGAGAGCACAGGACCCACGTCTAGTCATACACGTCCCACTCGGGGTGACAAATGCAAAACCAACAGTTGATGGACAGAATGCAGAACAATATCATACATTCACCACAGTACAGAGATCTGGGCCTAAATCCATAGTTTTTTTGCTCACCGTGCCATTCCAGTTTGAACCCAGCCATATGCAAATCAGTCTTGACCTTGTGCCTCATGGGAACAGTCCAGCCTGAACTGCCAAGGCAGGTCCTCCCTGGACTGAAAACAAGCATTCTAGGACCGGTTTTGGGGTTTCACCCCTCTTCAGCCTGGATAGCTTGATTCCAGTGGCATGGAGAGCACTGGACCCACGTCTGGGCAAACCCGTCCCACTCGGGGTGACAAATGCAAAACCAACAGTTGATGAACAGAATGAAGAACAATGTCATACATTCATCCCAGTACAGAGATCTGGGCCTAAATCCATCATTTTTTTGCTCACCATGCCTTTCCAGTGTGAACCCAGCCATATGCAAATCAGTCTTGACCCTATGCCTCATGGGAACAGTCCAGCCCGAACTGCCAAGCCAGGTCCTTCCTGGACTGGTAACAAGCATTCTAGGACCGGTTTCGTAGTTTCACCCCTCTTCAGCCAGGATAGCTTGATTCCACTGGCATGGAGAGCATGGGACCCACGTCTGGGCATACCCGTCCCACTCGGTGTGACAAATGTAAAACCAACAGTTGATGGACAGAATGCAGAATAATGTCATACATTCACCCCAGTACAGAGATCTGGGCCAAAATCCATCGTTTTTTTGCTCACCATGCCATTCCAATTTGAACCCAGCCGTATGCAAATCAGTCTTGACCCTGTGCCTCATGGGAACAGTCCAGCACGAACTGCCAAGCCAGGTCCTCCCTATACTGGAAACAAGCATCCTAGGACCGGTTTCGGGGTTTCACCCCTCTTCAGCCAGGATAGCTTGATTTCAGTGTCATGGATAGCACGGGACCCACGTCTGGGCATTCCCTTCCCACTCGGGGTGACAAATGCAAAACCAACAGTTGATGGACAGAATGCAGAACAATGTCATACATTCACCCCAGTACGGAGATCTGGGCCTAAATCCATCGTTTGTTTGCTCACCATGCCATTCCAGTTTGAACCCAGCCATATGCAAATCAGTCTTGACCCTGTGCCTCATGGGAACAGTCCAGCCCGAACTGCCAAGCCAGGTCCTCCCTGGACTGGAAACAAGCATCCTAGGACCGTTTTCGGGGTTTCACCCCGCCGGGATAGCTTGATTAAAGTGTCATGGAGAGCACAGGACCCACGTCTAGTCATACACGTCCCACTCGGGGTGACAAATGCAAAACCAACAGTTGATGGACAGAATGCAGAACAATATCATACATTCACCACAGTACAGAGATCTGGGCCGAAATCCATAGTTTTTTTGCTCACCGTGCCATTCCAGTTTGAACCCAGCCATATGCAAATCAGTCTTGACCTTGTGCCTCATGGGAACAGTCCAGCCTGAACTGCCAAGGCAGGTCCTCCCTGGACTGAAAACAAGCATTCTAGGACCGGTTTCGGGGTTTCACCCCTCTTCAGCCTGGATAGCTTGATTCCAGTGGCATGGAGAGCACTGGACCCACGTCTGGGCAAACCCGTCCCACTCGGGGTGACAAATGCAAAACCAACAGTTGATGAACAGAATGCAGAACAATGTCATACATTCATCCCAGTACAGAGATCTGGGCCTAAATCCATCATTTTTTTGCTCACCATGCCTTTCCAGTTTGAACCCAGCCATATGCAAATCAGTCTTGACCCTATGCCTCATGGGAACAGTCCAGCCCGAATTGCCAAGCCAGGTCCTTCCTGGACTGGTAACAAGCATTCTAGGACCGGTTTCGTAGTTTCACCCCTCTTCAGCCAGGATAGCTTGATTCCAGTGGCATGGAGAGCATGGGACCCACGTCTGGGCATACCCGTCCCACTCGGTGTGACAAATGTAAAACCAACAGTTGATGGACAGAATGCAGAATAATGTCATACATTCACCCCAGTACAGAGATCTGGGCCTAAATCCATCGTTTTTTTGCTCACCATGCCATTCCAATTTGAACCCAGCCGTATGCAAATCAGTCTTGACCCTGTGCCTCATGGGAACAGTCCAGCACGAACTGCCAAGCCAGGTCCTCCCTATACTGGAAACAAGCATCCTAGGACCGGTTTCGGGGTTTCACCCCTCTTCAGCCAGGATAGCTTGATTCCAGTGGCATGGAGAGCACGGGACCCACGTCTGGGCATACCCATCCCACTCGCGGTGACAAATGCAAAACCAACAGTTGATGGACAGAATGCAGAAAAATGTCATACATTCACCTCAGTAAAGAGATCTGGGCCTAAATCCATCATTTTTTGGCTCACCATAACATTCCAGTTTGAACCCAGCCATGAGCAAATCAGTCTTGACCCTGTGCCTCATGGGAACAGTCCAGCTCGAACTGCCAAGCCAGGTCCTGCCTGGACTGGAAACAAGCATCCTAGGACAGTTTTCGGGGTTTCACCCCTCTTCAGCCAGGATAGCTTGATTCCAGTGGCATGGAGAGCACGGGACCCACGTCTGGGCATACCCATCCCACTCGCGGTGACAAATGCAAAACCAACAGTTGATGGACAGAATGCAGAACAATGTCATACATTCACCTCAGTAAAGAGATCTGGGCTTAAATCCATCGTTTTTTGGCTCACCATAACATTCCAGTTTGAACCCAGCCATGAGCAAATCAGTCTTGACCCTGTGCCTCATGGGAACTGTCCAGCCCGAACTGCCAAACCAGGTCCTCCCTGGACTGAAAACAAGCATCTTACGACCGGTTTCGGGGTATCACCCCTCTTCAGCTAGGATAGCTTGATTCCAGTGGCATGGACAGCATGGGACACACGTCTGGGCATACCCGTCCCACTCGCGGTGACAAATGCAAAATCAACAGTTGATGGACAGAATGCAGAACAATGTCATACATTTAACCCCTGTACAGAGATCTGGGCCTAATTCCATCGTTGTTTTGCTCACCATGCCATTCCAGTTTGAACCCAGCCGTATGCAAATCAGTCTTGACCCTGTGCCTCATGGGAGCAGTCCACCCCGAACTGCTAAGCCAGGTCCTCCCTGGACTGGAAACAAGCATCCTAGGACCGGTTTCGGGGATTCACCCCTCTTCAAACAGGATAGCTTGATTCCAGTGGCATGGAGAGCACGGGACCCACGTCTGGGCATACCGTCCCACTGGGGGTGACAAAGGCAAAACTATCAGTTGATGGACAGAATGCAGAACAATGTCATACATTCACCCCAGTACAGAGATCTGGGCCTAAATCCATCGTTTTTTTGCTCACCATGCCATTCCAGTTTGAACCCAGCCATATGCAAATCAGTCTTGACCCTGTGCCTCATGGGAACAGTCCAGCCCGAACTGCAAAGCCAGGTCCTCTCTGGACTTGAAACAAGCATCCTAGGACCGGTTTCGGGGTTTCACCCCTCTTCAGCCAGGATAGCTTTATTCCAGTTGCATGGAGAGCACGGGACCCACGTCTGGGCATACCTGTCCAACTCGGGGTGAGAAATGCAAAACCAACAGTTGATGGACAGAATGCAGAACAAAGTCATACATTCACCCCAGTAAAGAGATCTGGGCCTAAATCCATCGTTTTTTTGCTCACAATGCTATTCCAGTTTGAACCCATTCATATGCAAATCAGTCTTGACCCTGTGCCTCATGGGAACAGTCCAGCCCGAACTGCAAAGCCAGGTCCTCCCTGGACTGGAAACAAGAATCCTAAGATAGGTTTCGGGGTTTCCTCCCTCTTCAGCCAGGATAGCTTGATTCCAGTGGCATGGAGAGCATGGGACCCACGTCTGGGCATATCCGTCCCACTCGGGTGACAAATGCAAAACCAACAGTTGATGGACAGAATGCAGAACAATGTCATACATTCACCCCAGTAGAGAGATCTGGGCCTAAATCCATCGTTTTTGTGCTCACCATTCCATTCCAGTTTGTACCCAGCCATATGCAAATCAGTCCTGACCCTGTGCCTCATGGGAACAGTCCAGCCCGAACTGCCAAGCCAGGTCCTCCCTGGACTGGAAACAAGCTTCTTAGGACTAGTTTAGGGGTTTCATCCCTCTTCAGCCAGGATAGCTTGATTCCAGTGGCATGTAGAGCACGGGACCCACGTCTGGGCATACCCGTCCCACACAGGGCGACAAATGCAAAACCAACAGTTGATGGACAGAATGCAGAACAATGTCATACATTCACCTCAGTAAAGAGATCAGGGCCTAAATCCATTGTTTTTTTACTCACCATGCCATTCCAGTTTGAACCCAGCCATGTGCAAATCAGTCTTGACCCTGTGCCTCATGGGAACAGTCCAGCCCGAACTGCCAAGCCAGGTCCTCCCTGGACTGAGAACAATCTTCCTAGGACCGGTTTGGGGGTTTCACCCCTCTTCAGCCAGGATAGCTTGATTCCAGTGGCATGGACAGCATGGGACACACGTCTGGGCATACCTGTCCCACTCGGGGTGACAAATGCAAAACCAACAGTTGATGGACAGAATGCAGAACAATGTCATACATTTAACCCCTGTACAGAGATCTGGGCCGAATTCCATCGTTTTTTTGCTCACCATGCCATTCCAGTTTGAACCCAGCCGTATGCAAATCAGTCTTGACCCTGTGCCTCATGAGAACAGTCCAGCCCGAACTGCCAAGCCAGGTCCTACCTGGACTGGAAACAAGCATCCTAGGACCGGTTTGGGGGTTTCACCCCGATTCAGCCAGGATAGCTTGATTCCAGTGGCATGGAGAGCACGGGACCTATGTCTGGGCATACCCGTCCCACTCGGGGTGACAAATGCAAAACCAACAGTTGATGGACAGAATGCAGAACAATGTCATACATTCACCCCAGTACAGAGATCTGGGCCTAAATCCATAGTTTTTTTGCTCACCATGCCATTCCAGTTTGAACCCAGCCATATGCAAATCAGTCTTGACCATAAGCCTCATGGGAACAGTCCAGCCCGAACTGCACAGCCAAGTCCTCTCTAGACTTGAAACAAGCATCCTAGGAAAGGTTTCGGGGTTTCACCTCTCTTCAGCCAGGATAGCTTGTTTCCAGAGGCATGGAGAGCACGGGACCCACGTCTGGGCATACCCGTCCCACTCGGGGTGACAAATGCAAAACCAACAGTTGATGGACAGAATGCAGAACGATGTCATACATTCACTCCAGTACAGAGATCTGGGCCTACATCCATCGTTTTTTTGCTCACCATGCCATTCCAGTTTGAACCTAGCCATATGCAAATCAGTCTTGACACTGTGTCTCATGGGAACAGTCCAGCCAGAACTGCATAGCCAGGTCCTCCCTGAACTGGAAACAAGCATCCTAGGAATGGTTTCGGCGTTTCACCCCTCTTCATCCAGGATTGTTTGATTCCAGTGTCATGGAGAGCACAGGACCCACATCTGGGCATACCCGTCCCACTCGGGGTGACAAATGCAAAACCAACAGTTGATGGACAGAATGCAGAACAATGTCATACATTCACCCCAGTACAGAGATCTGGGCCTAAATCCATCATTTATTTACTCACCATGCCATTCCAGTTTAAACAAAGCCATATGCAAATCAGTCTTGAACCTCTGCCTCATGAGAACAGTCCAGCCCGAGCTGCCAAGCCAGGTCCTCCCTGGACTGAAAACAAGCATCCTAGGACCGGTGTCGGGGTTTCACCCTTCTTCAGCCAGGATAGCTTGATTCCAGTGGCATGAAGAGCACAGGACCCACATCTGGACATACCCGTCCCACTCTGGGTGACAAATGAAAAACCAACAGTTGATTGACAGAATGCAAAACAATGTCATACATTCACCCCAGTACAGAGATCTGGGCCTAAATCCATTGTTTTTGCTCACCATGCCATTCCAGTTTGAACCCAGCCATATGCAAATCAGTCTTGACCCTGTGCCTCATGGAAGCAGTCCAGTCTGAACTACCAAGCCAGGTCCTCCCTAGACTGGAAAAAAGCATCCTAGGACCGGTTTCGGGGTTTCACCTCTCTTCAGCCAGGATAGCTTGATTCCAGTGGCATGGAGAGCACGGGACCCACGTCTGGGAATACCCGTCCTACTCCGGGTGACAAATGCAAAACCAACAGTTGATGGACAGAATGCAGAACAATGTCATACATTCACCCCAGTACAGAGATCTGGGCCTAAATCCATTGTTTTTTGCTCACCATGACATTCCAGTTTGAACCCAGCCATATGCAAATCAGACTAGACCCTGTGCCTCATGGGAACAGTCCAGCCCGAACTACAAAGCCAGGCACTCCCTGGACTTGAAACAAGCATCCTAGGACCGGTTTCGGGGTTTCACCCCTCTTCAGCCAGGATAGCTTGATTCCAGAGGCATGGAGAGCACGTGACCCAGGTCTGGGCATACCCGTCCCACTCGGGGTTACAAATGCAAAACCAACAGTTCATGGACAGAATGCAGAACAATGTCATACATTCACCCCAGTACAGAGATCTGGGCCTAAATCCATCATTTATTTGCTCACCATACCATTACAGTTTGAACCCAGCCATATGCAAATCAGTCTTGACCCTGTGCCTCATGGGAACAGTAATGCCTGAACTGCCAAGCCAGGTCCTCCCTGGACTGAAAACAAGCATTCTAGGACCGGTTTTGGGGTTTCACCCCTCTTCAGCCTGGATAGCTTGATTCCAGTGGCATGGAGAGCACTGGACCCACGTCTGGGCAAACCCGTCCCACTCGGGGTGACAAATGCAAAACCAACAGTTGATGAACAGAATGCAGAACAATGTCATACATTCATCCCAGTACAGAGATCTGGGCCTAAATCCATCATTTTTTTGCTCACCATGCCTTTCCAGTTTGAACCCAGCCATATGCAAATCAGTCTTGACCCTATGCCTCTTGGGAACAGTCCAGCCCGAACTGCCAAGCCAGGTCCTTCCTGGACTGGTAACAAGCATTCTAGGACCGGTTTCGTAGTTTCACCCCTCTTCAGCCAGGATAGCTTGATTCCAGTGGCATGGAGAGCATGGGACCCACGTCTGGGCATACCCGTCCCACTCGGTGTGACAAATGTAAAACCAACAGTTGATGGACAGAATGCAGAATAATGTCATACATTCACCCCAGTACAGAGATCTGGGCCAAAATCCATCGTTTTTTTGCTCGCCATGCCATTCCAATTTGAACCCAGCCGTATGCAAATCAGTCTTGACCCTGTGCCTCATGGGAACAGTCCAGCACGAACTGCCAAGCCAGGTCCTCCCTATACTGGAAACAAGCATCCTAGGACCGGTTTCGGGGTTTCACCCCTCTTCAGCCAGGATAGCTTGATTTCAGTGTCATGGATAGCACGGGACCCTCGTCTGGGCATTCCCTTCCCACTCGGGGTGACAAATGCAAAACCAACAGTTGATGGACAGAATGCAGAACAATGTCATACATTCACCCCAGTACGGAGATCTGGGCCTAAATCCATCGTTTGTTTGCTCACCATGCCATTCCAGTTTGAACCCAGCCATATGCAAATCAGTCTTGACCCTGTGCCTCATGGGAACAGTCCAGCCCGAACTGCCAAGCCAGGTCCTCCCTGGACTGGAAACAAGCATCCTAGGACCGTTTTCGGGGTTTCACCCCGCCGGGATAGCTTGATTAAAGTGTCATGGAGAGCACAGGACCCACGTCTAGTCATACACGTCCCACTCGGGGTGACAAATGCAAAACCAACAGTTGATGGACAGAATGCAGAACAATATCATACATTCACCACAGTACAGAGATCTGGGCCGAAATCCATAGTTTTTTTGCTCACCGTGCCATTCCAGTTTGAACCCGGCCATATGCAAGTCAGTCTTGACCTTGTGCCTCATGGGAACAGTCCAGCCTGAACTGCCAAGGCAGGTCCTCCCTGGACTGAAAACAAGCATTCTAGGACCGGTTTCGGGGTTTCACCCCTCTTCAGCCTGGATAGCTTGATTCCAGTGGCATGGAGAGCACTGGACCCACGTCTGGGCAAACCCGTCCCACTCGGGGTGACAAATGCAAAACCAACAGTTGATGAACAGAATGCAGAACAATGTCATACATTCATCCCAGTACAGAGATCTGGGCCTAAATCCATCATTTTTTTGCTCACCATGCCTTTCCAGTTTGAACCCAGCCATATGCAAATCAGTCTTGACCCTATGCCTCATGGGAACAGTCCAGCCCGAATTGCCAAGCCAGGTCCTTCCTGGACTGGTAACAAGCATTCTAGGACCGGTTTCGTAGTTTCACCCCTCTTCAGCCAGGATAGCTTGATTCCAGTGGCATGGAGAGCATGGGACCCACGTCTGGGCATACCCGTCCCACTCGGTGTGACAAATGTAAAACCAACAGTTGATGGACAGAATGCAGAATAATGTCATACATTCACCCCAGTACAGAGATCTGGGCCTAAATCCATCGTTTTTTTGCTCACCATGCCATTCCAATTTGAACCCAGCCGTATGCAAATCAGTCTTGACCCTGTGCCTCATGGGAACAGTCCAGCACGAACTGCCAAGCCAGGTCCTCCCTATACTGGAAACAAGCATCCTAGGACCGGTTTCGGGGTTTCACCCCTCTTCAGCCAGGATAGCTTGATTCCAGTGGCATGGAGAGCACGGGACCCACGTCTGGGCATACCCATCCCACTCGCGGTGACAAATGCAAAACCAACAGTTGATGGACAGAATGCAGAAAAATGTCATACATTCACCTCAGTAAAGAGATCTGGGCCTAAATCCATCATTTTTTGGCTCACCATAACATTCCAGTTTGAACCCAGCCATGAGCAAATCAGTCTTGACCCTGTGCCTCATGGGAACAGTCCAGCTCGAACTGCCAAGCCAGGTCCTGCCTGGACTGGAAACAAGCATCCTAGGACAGTTTTCGGGGTTTCACCCCTCTTCAGCCAGGATAGCTTGATTCCAGTGGCATGGAGAGCACGGGACCCACGTCTGGGCATACCCATCCCACTCGCGGTGACAAATGCAAAACCAACAGTTGATGGACAGAATGCAGAACAATGTCATACATTCACCTCAGTAAAGAGATCTGGGCTTAAATCCATCGTTTTTTGGCTCACCATAACATTCCAGTTTGAACCCAGCCATGAGCAAATCAGTCTTGACCCTGTGCCTCATGGGAACTGTCCAGCCCGAACTGCCAAACCAGGTCCTCCCTGGACTGAAAACAAGCATCTTACGACCGGTTTCGGGGTATCACCCCTCTTCAGCTAGGATAGCTTGATTCCAGTGGCATGGACAGCATGGGACACACGTCTGGGCATACCCGTCCCACTCGCGGTGACAAATGCAAAATCAACAGTTGATGGACAGAATGCAGAACAATGTCATACATTTAACCCCTGTACAGAGATCTGGGCCTAATTCCATCGTTGTTTTGCTCACCATGCCATTCCAGTTTGAACCCAGCCGTATGCAAATCAGTCTTGACCCTGTGCCTCATGGGAGCAGTCCACCCCGAACTGCCAAGCCAGGTCCTCCCTGGACTGGAAACAAGCATCCTAGGACCGGTTTCGGGGATTCACCCCTCTTCAAACAGGATAGCTTGATTCCAGTGGCATGGAGAGCACGGGACCCACGTCTGGGCATACCGTCCCACTGGGGGTGACAAAGGCAAAACTATCAGTTGATGGACAGAATGCAGAACAATGTCATACATTCACCCCAGTACAGAGATCTGGGCCTAAATCCATCGTTTTTTTGCTCACCATGCCATTCCAGTTTGAACCCAGCCATATGCAAATCAGTCTTGACCCTGTGCCTCATGGGAACAGTCCAGCCCGAACTGCAAAGCCAGGTCCTCTCTGGACTTGAAACAAGCATCCTAGGACCGGTTTCGGGGTTTCACCCCTCTTCAGCCAGGATAGCTTTATTCCAGTTGCATGGAGAGCACGGGACCCACGTCTGGGCATACCTGTCCAACTCGGGGTGAGAAATGCAAAACCAACAGTTGATGGACAGAATGCAGAACAAAGTCATACATTCACCCCAGTAAAGAGATCTGGGCCTAAATCCATCGTTTTTTTGCTCACAATGCTATTCCAGTTTGAACCCATTCATATGCAAATCAGTCTTGACCCTGTGCCTCATGGGAACAGTCCAGCCCGAACTGCAAAGCCAGGTCCTCCCTGGACTGGAAACAAGAATCCTAAGATAGGTTTCGGGGTTTCCTCCCTCTTCAGCCAGGATAGCTTGATTCCAGTGGCATGGAGAGCATGGGACCCACGTCTGGGCATATCCGTCCCACTCGGGGTGACAAATGCAAAACCAACAGTTGATGGACAGAATGCAGAACAATGTCATACATTCACCCCAGTAGAGAGATCTGGGCCTAAATCCATCGTTTTTGTGCTCACCATTCCATTCCAGTTTGTACCCAGCCATATGCAAATCAGTCCTGACCCTGTGCCTCATGGGAACAGTCCAGCCCGAACTGCCAAGCCAGGTCCTCCCTGGACTGGAAACAAGCTTCTTAGGACTAGTTTAGGGGTTTCATCCCTCTTCAGCCAGGATAGCTTGATTCCAGTGGCATGGAGAGCACGGGACCCACGTCTGGGCATACCCGTCCCACACAGGGCGACAAATGCAAAACCAACAGTTGATGGACAGAATGCAGAACAATGTCATACATTCACCTCAGTAAAGAGATCAGGGCCTAAATCCATTGTTTTTTTACTCACCATGCCATTCCAGTTTGAACCCAGCCATGTGCAAATCAGTCTTGACCCTGTGCCTCATGGGAACAGTCCAGCCCGAACTGCCAAGCCAGGTCCTCCCTGGACTGAGAACAATCTTCCTAGGACCGGTTTGGGGGTTTCACCCCTCTTCAGCCAGGATAGCTTGATTCCAGTGGCATGGACAGCATGGGACACACGTCTGGGCATACCCGTCCCACTCGGGGTGACAAATGCAAAACCAACAGTTGATGGACAGAATGCAGAACAATGTCATACATTTAACCCCTGTACAGAGATCTGGGCCGAATTCCATCGTTTTTTTGCTCACCATGCCATTCCAGTTTGAACCCAGCCGTATGCAAATCAGTCTTGACCCTGTGCCTCATGAGAACAGTCCAGCCCGAACTGCCAAGCCAGGTCCTACCTGGACTGGAAACAAGCATCCTTGAACCGGTTTGGGGGTTTCACCCCGATTCAGCCAGGATAGCTTGATTCCAGTGGCATGGAGAGCACGGGACCTATGTCTGGGCATACCCGTCCCACTCGGGGTGACAAATGCAAAACCAACAGTTGATGGACAGAATGCAGAACAATGTCATACATTCACCCCAGTACAGAGATCTGGGCCTAAATCCATAGTTTTTTTGCTCACCATGCCATTCCAGTTTGAACCCAGCCATATGCAAATCAGTCTTGACCATAAGCCTCATGGGAACAGTCCAGCCCGAACTGCACAGCCAAGTCCTCTCTAGACTTGAAACAAGCATCCTAGGAAAGGTTTCGGGGTTTCACCTCTCTTCAGCCAGGATAGCTTGTTTCCAGAGGCATGGAGAGCACGGGACCCACGTCTGGGCATACCCGTCCCACTCGGGGTGACAAATGCAAAACCAACAGTTGATGGACAGAATGCAGAACGATGTCATACATTCACTCCAGTACAGAGATCTGGGCCTACATCCATCGTTTTTTTGCTCACCATGCCATTCCAGTTTGAACCTAGCCATATGCAAATCAGTCTTGACACTGTGCCTCATGGGAACAGTCCAGCCAGAACTGCATAGCCAGGTCCTCCCTGAACTGGAAACAAGCATCCTAGGAATGGTTTCGGCGTTTCACCCCTCTTCATCCAGGATTGTTTGATTCCAGTGTCATGGAGAGCACAGGACCCACATCTGGGCATACCCGTCCCACTCGGGGTGACAAATGCAAAACCAACAGTTGATGGACAGAATGCAGAACAATGTCATACATTCACCCCAGTACAGAGATCTGGGCCTAAATCCATCATTTATTTACTCACCATGCCATTCCAGTTTAAACAAAGCCATATGCAAATCAGTCTTGAACCTCTGCCTCATGAGAACAGTCCAGCCCGAGCTGCCAAGCCAGGTCCTCCCTGGACTGAAAACAAGCATCCTAGGACCGGTGTCGGGGTTTCACCCTTCTTCAGCCAGGATAGCTTGATTCCAGTGGCATGAAGAGCACAGGACCCACATCTGGACATACCCGTCCCACTCTGGGTGACAAATGAAAAACCAACAGTTGATGGACAGAATGCAAAACAATGTCATACATTCACCCCAGTACAGAGATCTGGGCCTAAATCCATTGTTTTTGCTCACCATGCCATTCCAGTTTGAACCCAGCCATATGCAAATCAGTCTTGACCCTGTGCCTCATGGAAGCAGTCCAGTCTGAACTACCAAGCCAGGTCCTCCCTAGACTGGAAAAAAGCATCCTAGGACCGGTTTCGGGGTTTCACCTCTCTTCAGCCAGGATAGCTTGATTCCAGTGGCATGGAGAGCACGGGACCCACGTCTGGGAATACCCGTCCTACTCCGGGTGACAAATGCAAAACCAACAGTTGATGGACAGAATGCAGAACAATGTCATACATTCACCCCAGTACAGAGATCTGGGCCTAAATCCATTGTTTTTTGCTCACCATGACATTCCAGTTTGAACCCAGCCATATGCAAATCAGACTAGACCCTGTGCCTCATGGGAACAGTCCAGCCCGAACTACAAAGCCAGGCACTCCCTGGACTTGAGACAAGCATCCTAGGACCGGTTTCGGGGTTTCAACCCTCTTCAGCCAGGATAGCTTGATTCCAGAGGCATGGAGAGCACGTGACCCAGGTCTGGGCATACCCGTCCCACTCGGGGTTACAAATGCAAAACCAACAGTTCATGGACAGAATGCAGAACAATGTCATACATTCACCCCAGTACAGAGATCTGGGCCTAAATCCATCATTTTTTTGCTCACCATACCATTACAGTTTGAACCCAGCCATATGCAAATCAGTCTTGACCCTGTGCCTCATGGGAACAGTAATGCCTGAACTGCCAAGCCAGGTCCTCCCTGGACTGGAAAAAAGCATCCTAGGACCGGATTCGGGGTTTCAACCCTCTTCAGCCAGGATAGCTTGATTCTAGTGGCATGGAGAGCACGGGACCCACGTCTGGGCATACCCGTCCCACTCGGGGTGACAAATGCAAAACCAACAGTTGATGGACAGAATTCAGAACAATGTCATACATTCACCCCAGTACAGAGATCTGGGCCTAAATCCATCGTTTTTTTGCTCACCATGCCATTCCAGTTTGAACCCAGCCATATGCAAATCTTTCTTGACCCTGTGCTGGAGAGCACGGGACCCAGGTCTGGGCATACCCGTCCCACTCGGGGTTACAAATGCAAAACCAACAGTTCATGGACAGAATGAAGAACAATGTCATACATTCACCCCAGTACAGAGATCTGGGCCTAAATCCATCATTTTTTTGCTCACCATACCATTACAGTTTGAACCCAGCCATATGCAAATCAGTCTTGACCCTGTGCCTCATGGGAACAGTAATGCCTGAACTGCCAAGCCAGGTCCTCCCTGGACTGGAAAAAAGCATCCTAGGACCGGATTCGGGGTTTCAACCCTCTTCAGCCAGGATAGCTTGATTCTAGTTGCATGGAGAGCACGGGACCCACGTCTGGGCATACCCGTCCCACTCGGGGTGACAAATGCAAAACCAACAGTTGATGGACAGAATTCAGAACAATATCATACATTCACCCCAGTACAGAGATCTGGGCCTAAATCCATCGTTTTTTTGCTCACCATGCCATTCCAGTTTGAACCCAGCCATATGCAAATCTTTCTTGACCCTGTGCTTCATGGGAACAGTACAGCCTGAAATGCCAAGCCAGGTCCTCCCTGGACTGGAAACAAGCATCCTAGGACCGGTTTCGGGGTTTCACCCCTCTTCAGCCAGGATAGCTTGTTTCCAGTGGCATGGACAGCATGGGACACACGTCTGGGCATACCCGTCCCACTCGCGGTGACAAATGCAAAATCAACAGTTGATGGACAGAATGCAGAACAATGTCATACATTTAACCCCTGTACAGAGATCTGGGCCTAATTCCATCGTTGTTTTGCTCACCATGCCATTCCAGTTTGAACCCAGCCGTATGCACATCAGTCTTGACCCTGTGCCTCATGGGAGCTGTCCAGCCCGAACTGCCAAGCCAGGTCCTCCCTGGACTGGAAACAAGCATCCTAGGACCGGTTTCGGGGATTCTCCCCTCTTCAGCCAGGATAGCTTGATTCCAGTGGCATGGAGAGCACGGGACCCACGTCTGGGCATACCGTCCCACTCGGGTTGACAAAGGCAAAACCATCAGTTGATGGACAGAATGCAGAACAATGTCATACAATCACCCCAGTACAGAGATCTGGGCCTAAATCCATCGTTTTTTGGCTCACCATGACATTCCAGTTTGAACCCAGCCATATGCAAATCAGTCTTGACCCTGTGCCTCATGGGAACCGTCCAGCCCGAACTGCAAAGCCAGGTCCTCTCTGGACTTGAAACAAGCATCCTAGGACCGGTTTCGGGGTTTCACCCCTCTTCAGCCAGGATAGCTTGATTCCAGTTGCATAGAGAGCACGGGACCCACGTCTGGGCATACCTGTCCCACTCGGGGTGACAAATGCAAAACCAACAGTTGATGAACAGAATGCAGAACAATGTCATAATTCACCCCAGTAAAGAGATCTGGGCCTAAATCCATCGTTTTTTTGCTCACCATGCCTTTCCAGTTTGAACCCAGCCATATGCAAATCAGTCTTGACCCTGTGCCTCATGGGAACAGTCCAGCCCGAACTGCCAAGCCAGGTCCTCCCTGGAATGAAAATAAGCATCCTAGGACCGGTTTCGGGGTTTCACCTCTCTTCAGCCCGGATAGCTTGATTCCAGTGGCACGGACAGCATGAGACCCACGTCTGGGCATACCCGTCCAACTCGGAGTGACAAATGCAAAACCAACAGTTGATGGACAGAATGCAGAACAATGTCATACATTCACCCCTGTACAGAGATCTGGGCCTAATTCCATCGTTTTTTTGCTCACCATGCCATTCCAGTTTGAACCCAGCCGTATGCAAATCAGTCTTGACCCTGTGCCTCATGGGAACAGTCCAGCCCGAACTGCCAAGCCAGGTCATCCCTGGACTGGAAACAATCATCCTAGGACCGGTTTCGGGGTTTCTCCCCTCTTCAGCCAGGATAGCTTGATTCCAGTGGCATGGAGAGCACGGGACCCACGTCTGGGCATACCCGTCCCACTCGGGGTGACAAATGCAAAACCAACAGTTGATGGACCGAATGCAGAACAGTGTCATACATTCACCCCAGTACCGAGATCCGGGTCTAAATCCATCGTTTTTTTGCTCACCATGCCATTCCAGTTCGAACCCAGCCATCTGCAAATCAGTCTTGACCCTGTGCCTCATGGGAACAGTCCAGCCCGAACTGCAAACCCAGGTCCTCCCTGGACTGGAAACAAGAATGCTAGGACAGGTTTTGGGGTTTCCCCCCTCTTCAGTCAGGATAGCTTGATTCCAGTGACATGGAGAGCATGGGACCCACGTCTGGGCATACCCGTCCCACTCGGGGAGACAAATGCAAAACCAACAGTTGATGGACAGAATGCAGAACAATGTCATACATTCACCCCAGTACAGAGATCTGGGCCTAAATCCATCGTTTTTTTGCTCACCATGACATTCCAGTTTGAACCCAGCCATATGCAAATCAGTCTTGACCCTGTGCCTCATGGGAACAGTCCAGCCCGAACTGCCAAGCCAGGTCCTCCCTGGAATGAAAATAAGCATCCTAGGACCGGTTTCGGGGTTTCACCTCTCTTCAGCCAGGATAGCTTGATTCCAGTGGCATGGACAGCATGGGACCCACGTCTGGGCATACCCGTCCAACTCGGAGTGACAAATGTAAAACCAACAGTTGATGGACAGAATGCAGAACAATGTCATACATTCACCCCTGTACAGAGATCTGGGCCTAATTCCATCGTTTTTTTGCGCACCATGCCATTCCAGTTTGAACCTAGCCATATACAAATCACTCTTGACCCTGTGCCTCATGGGAACAGTCCAGCCCGAACTGCAAAGCCAGGTCCTCCCTGGACTGGAAACAAGCATCCTAGGACCGGTTTCGGGGTTTCACCCCTCTTCAGCCTGGATAGATTGATTCCAGAGGCATGGAAAGCACAGGACCCACGTCTGGGCATACCCATCCCACTTGGGTGACAAATGTAAAACCAACAGTTGATGGACAGAATGCAGAACAATGTCATACATTCGCCCAAGTAAAGAGATCTGGGCCTAAATCCATCGTTATTTTTGCTCACCATGCCATTCCAGTTTGAATCCAGCCATATGCAAATCAGTCTTGACCCTGTACCTCATGGGAACAGTCCAGCCCGAACTGCAAAGCCAGGTCCTCCCTGGACTGGAAACAAGCATCCTAGGACTGGTTTTGGGGTTTCACCCCTCTTCAGCCAGGATTATCTTGATTCCAGTGGCATGGAGAGCACGGGACCCACGTCTGGGCATACCCGTCGCACTCGGGTCATCAAATGCAAAACCAACAGTTGATGGACAGAATGCAGAACAATGTCATACATTCACCCCAGTACAGAGATCTGGGCCTAAATCTATCGTTTTTTTGCTCACCATGCTATTCCAGTTTGAACCCATTCATATGCAAATCAGTCTTGACCCTGTGCCTCATGGGAACAGTCCACCCCGAACTGCCAAGCCAGGTCCTCCCTGGACTGGAAACAAACATCCTAGGACAGTTTTCGGTGTTTCACCCCTCTTCAGCCAGGATAGCTTGATTCCAGTGGCATGGAGTGCACGGGATCCACGTCTGGGCATACCCATCGCACTCAGGGTGACAAATGGAAAACCAACAGTTGATGGACAGAATGCAGAACAATGTCATACATTCACCTCAGTAAAGAGATCTGGGCCTAAATCCATCGTTTTTTTGCTCACCATGACATTCCAGTTTGAACCCAGCCATGTGCAAATCAGTCTTGACCCTGTGCCTCATGGGAACAGTCCAGCCCGAACTGCCAAACCAGGTCCTCCCTGGAATGAAAATAAGCATCCTAGGACCGGTTTCGGGGTTTCACCTCTCTTCAGCCAGGATAGCTTGATTCCAGTGGCATGGACAGCATGGGACCCACGTGTGGGCATACCCGTACAACTCGGAGTGACAAATGCAAAACCAACAGTTGATGGACAGAATGCAGAACAATGTCATACATTCACCCCTGTACAGAGATCTGGGCCTAATTCCATCGTTTTTTTGCTCACCATGCCATTCCAGTTTGAACCCAGCCGTATGCAAATCAGTCTTGACCCTGTGCCTCATGGGAACAGTCCAGCCCGAACTGCCAAGCAAGGTCCTCCCTGGAATGGAAACAATCATCCTAGGACCGGTTTCGGGGTTTCACCCCTCTTCAGCCAGGATAGCTTGATTCCAGTGGCATGGAGAGCACGGGACCCACGTCTGGGCATACCCGTTCCACTCTGGGTGACAAATGCAAAACCAACAGTTGATGGACAGAATGCAGAAAAGTGTCATACATTCACCCCAGTACCGAGATCCGGGTCTAAATCCATCTTTTTTTTGCACACCATGCCATTCCAGTTCGAACCCAGCCATCTGCAAATCAGTCTTGACCCTGTGCCTCATGGGAACAGTCCAGCCCGAACTGCAAACCCAGGTCCTCCCTGGACTGGAAACAAGAATGCTAGGACAGGTTTCGGGGTTTCCCCCCTCTTCAGTCAGGATGGCTTGATTCCAGTGGCATGGAGAGCATGGGACCCACGTCTGGGCATACCCGTCCCACTCGGGGTGACAAATGCAAAACCAACAGTTGATGGACAGAATGCAGAACAATGTCATACATTCACCCCAGTACAGAGATCTGGGCCTAAATCCATCGTTTTTTTGCTAACCATGCCATTCCAGTTTGAACCCAGCCATATGCAAATCAGTCTTGACCCTGTGCCTCATGGGAACAGTCCAGCACGAACTGCAAAGCCAGGTCCTCCCTGGACTGGAAACAAGCATCCTAGGACCGGTTTTGGGGTTTCACCCCTCTTCAGCCAGGATAGCTTGATTCCAGTGGCATGGAGAGCACGGGACCCACGTCTTGGCATACCCGTCCCACTCGGGGCATCAAATGCAAACCCAACAGTTGAAGGACAGAATGCAGAACAATGTCATACATTTAACCTCTGTACAGAGATCTGGGCCTAATTCCATCATTTTTTTGCGCACCATGCCATTCCAGTTTGAACCTAGCCATATACAAATCACTCTTGACCCTGTGCCTCATGGGAACAGTCCAGCCCGAACTGCAAAGCCAGGTCGTCCCTGGACTGGAAACAAGCATCCTAGGACCAGTTTTGGGGTTTCACCCCTCTTCAGCCAGGATTATCTTAATTCCAGTGGCATGGAGAGCACGGGACCCACGTCTGGGCATACCCGTCCCACTCGGGTGACAAATGTAAAACCAACAGTTGATGGACAGAATGCAGAACAATGTCATACATTCGCCCCAGTAAAGAGATCTGGGCCTAAATCCATCGTTTTTTTTGCTCACCATGCCATTCTAGTTTGAACCCAGCCAAATGCAAATCAGTCTTGACCCTGTACCTCATGGGAACAGTCCAGCCCGAACTGCAAAGCCAGGTCCTCCCTGGACTGGAAACAAGCATCCTAGGACCGGTTTCGGGGTTTCACCCCTCCTCAGCCAGGATAGCTTGACTCCAGTGGCATGGAGAGCACGGGACGCACGTCTGGGCATACCCGTCCCACTCGGGGCATCAAATGCAAAACCAACAGTTGATGGACAGAATGCAGAACAATGTCATACATTCACCCCAGTACAGAGATCTGGGCCTAATTCCATCGTTTTTTTGCTCACCATGCCATTCCAGTTTGAACCCAGCCATATGCAAATCAGTCTTGACCCTGCGCCTCATGGGAACAGTCCATCCCGAACTGCCAAGCCAGGTCCTCCCTGGACTGGAAACAAGCATCCTAGGACAGTTTTCGGGGTTTCACCCCTCTTCAGCCAGGATAGCTTGATTCCAGTGGCATGGAGTGCACGGGATCCACGTCTGGGCATACCCGTCGCACTCAGGGTGACAAATGCAAAACCAACAGTTGATGGACAGAATGCAGAACAATGTCATACATTCACCTCAGTAAAGAGATCTGGGCCTAAATCCATCGTTTTTTTGCTCACCATGACATTCCAGTTTGAACCCAGCCATGTGCAAATCAGTCTTGACCCTGTGCCTCATGGGAACAGTCCAGCCCGAACTGCCAAGCCATGTCCTCCTTGGAATGAAAATAAGCATCCTAGGACCGGTTTTGGGGTTTCACTTCTCTTCAGCCAGGATAGCTTGATTCCAGTGGCATGGACAGCATGGGACCCATGTCTGGGCATACCCGTCCAACTCCGAGTGACAAATGCATAACCAACAGTTGATGGACAGAATGCAGAACAATGTCATACATTCACCCCTGTACAGAGATCTGGGCCTAATTCCATCGTTTTTTGCTCACCATGCCATTCCAGTTTGAACCCAGCCGTATGCAAATCAGTCTTGACCCTGTGCCTCATGGGAACAGTCCAGCCCGAACTGCCAAGCCAGGTCCTCCCTGGAATGGAAACAATCATCCTAGGACCGGTTTCGGGGTTTCACCCCTTTTCAGCCAGGATAGCTTGATTCCAGTGGCATGGAGAGCACGGGACCCACGTCTGGGCATACCCGTCCCACTCGGGGTGACAAATGCAAAACCAACAGTTGATGGACCGAATGCAGAACAGTGTCATACATTCACCCCAGTACCGAGATCCGGGTCTAAATCCATCGTTTTTTTGCTCACCATGCCATTCCAGTTCGAACCCAGCCATCTGCAAATCAGTCTTGACCCTGTGCCTCATGGGAACAGTCCAGCCCGAACTGCAAACCCAGGTCCTCCCTGGACTGGAAACAAGAATGCTAGGACAGGTTTCGGGGTTTCCCCCCTCTTCAGTCAGGATAGCTTGATTCCAGTGGCATGGAGAGCATGGGACCCACGTCTGGGCATACCCGTCCCACTCGGGGTGACAAATGCAAAACCAACAGTTGATGGACAGAATGCAGAACAATGTCATACATTCACCCCAGTACAGAGATCTGGGACTAAATCCATCGTTTTTTTGCTCACCATGCCATTCCAGTTTGAACCCAGCCATATGCAAATCAGTGTTGACCCTGTGCCTCATGGGAACAGTCCAGCACGAACTGCAAAGCCAGGTCCTCCCTGGACTGGAAACAAGCATCCTAGGACCGGTTTCCGGGTTTCACCCCTCTTCAGCCAGGATAGCTTGATTCCAGTGGCATGGAGAGCACGGGACCCACGTCTGGGCATACCCGTCCCACTCGGGGTGACAAATGCAAAACCAACAGTTGATGGACAGAATGCAGAACAATGTCATACATTTAACCTCTGTACAGAGATCTGGGCCTAATTCCATCATTTTTTTGCGCACCATGCCATTCCAGTTTGAACCTAGCCATATACAAATCACTCTTGACCCTGTGCCTCATGGGAACAGTCCAGCCCGAACTGCAAAGCCAGGTCCTCCCTGGACTGGAAACAAGCATTCTAGGACCGGTTTCGGGGTTTCACCCCTCTTCAGCCAGGATAGCTTGATTCCAGTGGCATGGAGAGCACGGGACCCACGTCTTGGCATACCCGTCCCACTCGGGGCATCAAATGCAAAACCAACAGTTGATGGACAGAATGCAGAACAATGTCATACATTTAACCTCTGTACAGAGATCTGGGCCTAATTCCATCATTTTTTTGCGCACCATGCCATTCCAGTTTGAACCTAGCCATATACAAATCACTCTTGACCCTGTGCCTCATGGGAACAGTCCAGCCCGAACTGCAAAGCCAGGTCGTCCCTGGACTGGAAACAAGCATCCTAGGACCAGTTTTGGGGTTTCACCCCTCTTCAGCCAGGATTATCTTAATTCCAGTGGCATGGAGAGCACGGGACCCACGTCTGGGCATACCCGTCCCACTCGGGTGACAAATGTAAAACCAACAGTTGATGGACAGAATGCAGAACAATGTCATACATTCGCCCCAGTAAAGAGATCTGGGCCTAAATCCATCATTTTTTTTGCTCACCATGCCATTCTAGTTTGAACCCAGCCAAATGCAAATCAGTCTTGACCCTGTACCTCATGGGAACAGTCCAGCCCGAACTGCAAAGCCAGGTCCTCCCTGGACTGGAAACAAGCATCCTAGGACCGGTTTCGGGGTTTCACCCCTCCTCAGCCAGGATAGCTTGACTCCAGTGGCATGGAGAGCACGGGACGCACGTCTGGGCATACCCGTCCCATTCGGGGCATCAAATGCAAAACCAACAGTTGATGGACAGAATGCAGAACAATGTCATACATTCACCCCAGTACAGAGATCTGGGCCTAATTCCATCGTTTTTTTGCTCACCATGCCATTCCAGTTTGAACCCAGCCATATGCAAATCAGTCTTGACCCTGCGCCTCATGGGAACAGTCCATCCCGAACTGCCAAGCCAGGTCCTCCCTGGACTGGAAACAAGCATCCTAGGACAGTTTTCGGGGTTTCACCCCTCTTCAGCCAGGATAGCTTGATTCCAGTGGCATGGAGTGCACGGGATCCACGTCTGGGCATACCCGTCGCACTCAGGGTGACAAATGCAAAACCAACAGTTGATGGACAGAATGCAGAACAATGTCATACATTCACCTCAGTAAAGAGATCTGGGCCTAAATCCATCGTTTTTTTGCTCACCATGACATTCCAGTTTGAACCCAGCCATGTGCAAATCAGTCTTGACCCTGTGCCTCATGGGAACAGTCCAGCCCGAACTGCCAAGCCATGTCCTCCCTGGAATGAAAATAAGCATCCTAGGACCGGTTTCGGGGTTTCACTTCTCTTCAGCCAGGATAGCTTGATTCCAGTGGCATGGACAGCATGGGACCCACGTCTGGGCATACCCGTCCAACTCGGAGTGACAAATGCATAACCAACAGTTGATGGACAGAATGCAGAACAATGTCATACATTCACCCCTGTACAGAGATCTGGGCCTAATTCCATCGTTTTTTGCTCACCATGCCATTCCAGTTTGAGCCCAGCCGTATGCAAATCAGTCTTGACCCTGTGCCTCATGGGAACAGTCCAGCCCGAACTGCCAAGCCAGGTCCTCCCTGGAATGGAAACAATCATCCTAGGACCGGTTTCGGGGTTTCACCCCTCTTCAGCCAGGATAGCTTGATTCCAGTGGCATGGAGAGCACGGGACCCACGTCTGGGCATACCCGTCCCACTCGGGGTGACAAATGCAAAACCAACAGTTGATGGACCGAATGCAGAACAGTGTCATACATTCACCCCAGTACCGAGATCCGGGTCTAAATCCATCGTTTTTTTGCTCACCATGCCATTCCAGTTCGAACCCAGCCATCTGCAAATCAGTCTTGACCCTGTGCCTCATGGGAACAGTCCAGCCCGAACTGCAAACCCAGGTCCTCCCTGGACTGGAAACAAGAATGCTAGGACAGGTTTCGGGGTTTCCCCCCTCTTCAGTCAGGATAGCTTGATTCCAGTGGCATGGAGAGCATGGGACCCACGTCTGGGCATACCCGTCCCACTCGGGGTGACAAATGCAAAACCAACAGTTGATGGACAGAATGCAGAACAATGTCATACATTCACCCCAGTACAGAGATCTGGGCCTAAATCCATCGTTTTTTTGCTCACCATGCCATTCCAGTTTGAACCCAGCCATATGCAAATCAGTGTTGACCCTGTGACTCATGGGAACAGTCCAGCACGAACTGCAAAGCCAGGTCCTCCCTGGACTGGAAACAAGCATCCTAGGACCGGTTTCCGGGTTTCACCCCTCTTCAGCCAGGATAGCTTGATTCCAGTGGCATGGAGAGCACGGGACCCACGTCTGGGCATACCCGTCCCACTCGGGGTGACAAATGCAAAACCAACAGTTGATGGACAGAATGCAGAACAATGTCATACATTTAACCTCTGTACAGAGATCTGGGCCTAATTCCATCATTTTTTTGCGCACCATGCCATTCCAGTTTGAACCTAGCCATATACAAATCACTCTTGACCCTGTGCCTCATGGGAACAGTCCAGCCCGAACTGCAAAGCCAGGTCCTCCCTGGACTGGAAACAAGCATTCTAGGACCGGTTTCGGGGTTTCACCCCTCTTCAGCCAGGATAGCTTGATTCCAGTGGCATGGAGAGCACTAGACCCACGTCTGGGCATACCCGTCCCACTCGGGTGACAAATGTAAAACCAACAGTTGATGGAGAGAATGCAGAACAATGTCATACATTCGCCCCAGTAAAGAGATTTGGGCCTAAATCAATCGTTTTTTTTGCTCACCATGCCATTCTAGTTTGAACCCAGCCTAATGCAAATCAGTCTTGACCCTGTACCTCATGGGAACAGTCCAGCCCGAACTGCAAAGCCATGTCCTCCCTGGACTGGAAACAAGCATCCTAGGACCGGTTTCGGGGTTTCACCCCTCCTCAGCCAGGATAGCTTGACTCCAGTGGCATGGAGAGCACAGGACGCACGTCTGGGCATACCCGTCCCACTCGGGGCATCAAATGTAAAACCAACAGTTGATGGACAGAATGCAGAACAATGTCATACATTCACCCCAGTACAGAGATCTGGGCCTAAATCCATCGTTTTTTTGCTCACCATGCTATTCCAGTTTGAACCCATTTATATGCAAATCAGTCTTGACCCTGTGCCTCATGGGAACAGTCCAGCCCGAACTGCAAAGCCAGGTCCTCCCTGGACTGGAAACAAGAATCCTAGGACAGGTTTCGGGGTTTCCCCCTTCTTCAGCCAGGATAGCTTGATTCCAGTGGCATGGAGAGCATGGGACCCACGTCTGGGTATATCCGTCCCACTCGGGGTGACAAATCCAAAACCAACAGTTGATGGACAGAATGCAGAACAATGTCATACATTCACCCCAGTACAGAGATCTGGGCCTAAATCCATCGTTTTTTTGCTCACCATTCCATTCCAGTTTGAACCCAGCCATATGCAAATCAGTCCTGACCCTGTGCCTCATGGAAACAGTCCAGCCCGAATTGCAGAGCCAGGTACTCCCTGGACTGGAAACAAGCATCCTAGGACAGGTATCGGGGTTTCACCCCTCTTCAGCCAGGATAGCTTGATTCCAGTGGCATGGAGAACACGGGACCCACGTCTGGGCATACCCGTCGCACTCAGGGTGACAAATGCAAAACCAACAGTTGATGGACAGAATGCAGAACAATGTCATACATTCACCTCAGTAAAGATATCTGGGCCTAAATCCATAGTTTTTTTGCTCACCATGACATTCCAGTTTGAACCCAGCCATGTGCAAATCAGTCTTGACCCTGTGCCTCATGGGAACAGTCCAGCCTGAACCGCCAAGCCAGGTCCTCCCTGGAATGAAAATAAGCATCCTAGGACCGGTTTCAGGGTTTCACCTCTCTTCAGCCAGGATAGCTTGATTCCAGTGGCATGGACAGCATGGGACCCAAATCTGGGCATACCCGTCCAACTCGGAGTGACAAATGCAAAACCAACAGTTGATGGACAGAATGCAGAACAATGTCATACATTCACCCTTGTACAGAGATCTGGGCCTAATTCCATCGTTTTTTTGCTCACAATGCCATTCCAGTTTGAACCCAGCCGTATGCAAATCAGTCTTGACCCTGTGCCTCATGGGAACAGTCCAGCCCGAACTGCCAAGCCAGGTTCTCCCTGGACTGGAAACAATCATCCTAGGACCGGTTTCGGGGTTTCTCCCCTCTTCAGCCAGGATAGCTTGATTCCAGTGGCATGGAGAGCACGGGACCCACGTCTGGGCATACCAGTCCCACTCGGGGTGACAAATGCAAAACCAACAGTTGATGGACCGAATGCAGAACAGTGTCATACATTCACCCCAGTACCGAGATCCGGGTCTAAATCCATCGTTTTTTTGCTCACCATGCCATTCCAGTTCGAACCCAGCCATCTGCAAATCAGTCTTGACCCTGTGCTTCATAGGAACAGTCCAGCCCGAACTGCAAACCCAGGTCCTCCCTGGACTGGAAACAAGAATGCTAGGACAGGTTTCGGGGATTCCCCCCTCCTCAGTCAGGATAGCTTGATTCCAGTGGCATGGAGAGCATGGGACACACGTCTGGGCATACCCGTGCCACTCGGGGTGACAAATGCAAAACCAACAGTTGATGTCCCTGGACTGGAAACAAGCATCCTAGGACTGGTTTCGGGGTTTCACCCCTCTTCAGCCAGGATAGCTTGATTCCAGTGGCATGGAGAGCACTGGACCCACGTCTGGGCATACCCGTCCCACTCGGGGCATCAAATGCAAAACCAACAGTTGATGGACAGAATGCAGAACAATGTCATGCATTTAACCTCTCTACAGAGATCTGGGCCTAATTCCATCGTTTTTTTGTGCACCATGCCATTCCAGTTTGAACCTAGCCATATACAAATCACTCTTGACCCTGTGCCTCATGGGAACAGTCCAGCCCGAACTGCAAAGCCAGGTCCTCCCTGGACTGGAAACAAGCATCCTAGGACCGGTTTTGGGGTTTCACCCCTCTTCAGCAAAGATTATCTTAATTCCAGTGGCATGGAGAGCACGGGACCCACGTCTGGGCATACCCGTCCCACTCGGGTGACAAATGTAAAACCAACAGTTGATGGACAGAATGCAGAACAATGTCATACATTCACCCCAGTAAAGAGATCTGGGCCTAAATCCATCGTTTTTTTTGCTCACCATGCCATTCTAGTTTGAACCCAGCCATATGCAAATCAGTCTTGACCCTGTACCTCATGGGAACAGTCCAGCCCGAACTGCAAAGCCAGGTCCTCCCTGGACTGGAAACAAGCATTCTAGGACCGGTTTCAGGGTTTCACCCCTCCTCAGCCAGGATAGCTTGACTCCAGTGGCATGGAGAGCACGGGACGCACGTCTGGACATACCCGTCCCACTCGGGGCATCAAATACAAAACCAACAGTTGATGGACAGAATGCAGAACAATGTCATACATTCACCCCAGTACAGAGATATGGGCCTAAATCCATTGTTATTTTGCTCACCATTCCATTCCAGTTTGAACCCAGCCATATGCAAATCAGTCCTGACCCTGTGCCTCATGGGAACAGTCCAGCCCGAACTGCAAAGACAGGTACTCCCTGGACTGGAAACAAGCATCCTAGGACCGGTTTCGGGGTTTTACCCCTCTTCAGCCAGGATAGCTTGATTCCAGGGGCATGGAGAGCACGGGACCCACGTCTGGGCATACCAGTCCCACTCAGGGCGACAAATGCAAAACCAACAGTTGATGGACAGAATGCAGAACAATGTCATACATTCACCCCAGTACAGAGATCTGGGCCTAATTCCATCGTTGTTTTGCTCACCATGCCATTCCAGTTTGAACCCAGCCATATGCAAATCAGTCTTGACCCTGTGCCTCATGGGAACAGTCCATCCCGAACTGCCAAGACAGGTCCTTCCTGGACTGAAAACAAGCATCTTACGACCGGTTTCGGGGTTTCAACCCTCTTCAGCCAGGAGAGCTTGCTTCCAGTGGAATGGACAGCATGGGACACACGTCTGGGCATACCCGTCCCACTCGCGGTGACAAATGCAAAATCAACAGTTGATGGACAGAATGCAGAACAATGTCATACATTTAACCCCTGTACAGAGATCTGGGCCTAATTCCATTGTTATTTTGCTCACCATGCCATTCCAGTTTGAACCCAGCCGTATGGAAATCAGTCTTAACCCTGTGCCTCATGGGAACAGTCCAGCCCGAACTGCCAAGCCAGGTCCTCCCTGGACTGGAAACAAGCATCCTAGGACCGGTTTCGGGGTTTCACCCCTCTTCAGCCAGGATAGCTTGATTCCAGTGGCATGGAGAGCACGGGACCCACGTCTGGGCATACCGTCCCACTCGGGGTGACAAATGCAAAACCAACAGTTGATGGACAGAATGCAGAACAATGTCATACATTCACCCCAGTACAGAGATCTGAGCCTAAATCCATCGTTTTTTTGCTCACCATGCCATTCCAGTTTGAACCCAGCCATATGCAAATCAGTCTTGACCCTGTGCCTCATGGGAACAGTCCAGCCCGAACTGCCAAGCCAGGTCCTCCCTGAAATGAAAATAAGGATCCTAGGACCGGTTTCGGGGTTTCACCTCTCTTCAGCCAGGATAGCTTGATTACAGTGTCATGGACAGCATGAGACCCACGTCTGGGCATACCCGTCCAACTCGGGGTGACAAATGCAAAACCAACAGTTGATGGACAGAATGCAGAACAATGTCATACATTCACCCCTGTACAGAGATCTGAGCCTAATTCCATCGTTTTTTTGCTCACCATGCCATTCCAGTTTGAACCCAGCCGTATGCAAATCAGTCTTGACCCTGTGCCTCATGGGAACAGTCCAGCCCGAACTGCCAAGCCAGGTCCTCCCTGGAAACAAGCATCCTAGGACCGGTTTCGGGGTTTCACCCCTCTTCAGCCAGGATAGCTTGATTCCAGTGGCATGGAGAGCACGGGACCCACGTCTGGGCATACCCGTCCCACTCGGGGTGACAAATGCAAAACCAACAGTTGATGGACAGAATGCAGAACAGTGTCATACATTCACCCCAGTACCGAGATCTGTGTCTAAATCCATCGTTTTTTTGCTCACCATGAAATTCCAGCTTGAACCCAGCCATATGCAAATCAGACTTGACCCTGTGCCTCTTGGGAATAGTCCAGCCCGAACTGCAAACCCAGGTCCTCCCTGGACTGGAAACAAGAATGCTAGGACAGGTTTCAGGGTTTCCCCCCTCTTCAGTCAGGATAGCTTGATTCCAGTGGCATGGAGAGCATCGGACCCACGTCTGGGCATACCTGTCCCACTCGAGGTGGCAAATGCAAAACCAACAGTTGATGGACAGAATGCAGAACAATGTCATACATTCACCCCAGTACAGAGATCTGGGCCTAAATCCATCGTTTTTTTGCTCACCATGCCATTCCAGTTTGAACCTAGCCATATGCAAATCATTCTTGACCCTGTGCCTCATGGGAACAGTCCAGCACGAACTGCAAAGCCAGGTCCTCCCTGGACTGGAAACAAGCATCCTAGGACTGGTTTTGGGGTTTCACTCCTCTTCAGCCAGGATTATCTTGATTCCAGTGGCATGGAGAGCACGGGACCCACGTCTGGGCATACCCGTCGCACTCGGGGTGACAAATGCAAAACCAACAGTTGATGGACAGAATGCAGAACAATGTCATACATTCACCTCAGTAAAGAGATCTGGGCCTAAATCCATCGTTTTTTTGCACACCATGACATTCCAGTTTGAACCCAGCCATGTGCAAATCAGTCTTGACCCTGTGCCTCATGGGAACAGTCCAGCCCGAACTGCCAAGCCAGGTCCTCCCTGGACTGGAAACAAGCATCCTAGGACCGGTTTCGGGGTTTCACCCCTCTTCAGCCAGGATAGCTTGATTCCAGTGGCATGGAGAGCACGGGACCCACGTCTGGGCATACCGTCCCACTCGGGGTGACAAATGCAAAACCAACAGTTGATGGACAGAATCCAGAACAATGTCATACATTCACCCCAGTACAGAGATCTGGGCCTAAATCAATCGTTTTTTTGCTCACCATGCCATTCCAGTTTGAAGCCAGCCATATGCAAATCAGACTTGACCCTGTGCCTCATGGGAACAGTCCAGCCCGAACTGCACAGCCAGGTCCTCCTTGGACTGGAAACAAGCATCCTAGGACCGGTTTTGGGGTTTCACCCCTCTTCAGCCAGGATTATCTTGATTCCAGTGGCATGGAGAGCACGGGACCCACGTCTGGGCATATCCGTCCCACTCGGGTGAGAAATGTAAAACCAACAGTTGATGGACAGAATGCAGAACAATGTCATACATTCGCCCTAGTAAAGAGATCTGGGCCTAAATCCATCGTTTTTTTGCTCACCATGCCATTCCAGTTTGAACCCAGCCATATGCAAATCAGTCTTGACCCTGTACCTCATGGGAACAGTCCAGCCCGAACTGCAAAGCCAGGTCCTCCCTGGACTGGAAACAAGCATCCTAGGACCGGTTTCGGGGTTTCACCCCTCCTCAGCCAGGATAGCTTGACTCCAGTGGCATGGAGAGCACGGGACGCACGTCTGGGCATACCCGTCCCACTCGGGGCATCAAATGCAAAACCAACAGTTGATGGACAGAATGCAGAACTATGTCATACATTCACCCCAGTACAGAGATCTGGGCCTAAATCCATCGTTTTTTTGCTCACCATTCCATTCCAGTTTGAACCCAGCCATATGCAAATCAGTCCTGACCCTGTGCCTCATGGGAACAGTCCAGCCCGAACTGCAAAGCCAGGTACTCCCTGGACTGGAAACAATCCTAGGACAGGTTTCGGGGTTTCCCCCCTCTTCAGCCAGGATAGCTTGATTCCAGTGGCATGGAGAGCACGGGACCCACGTCTGGGCATACCCGTCCCACTCAGGGTGACAAATGCAAAACCAACAGTTGATGGACAGAATGCAGAACAATGTCATACATTCACCCCAGTACAGAGATCTGGGCCTAAATCCATCGTTTTTTTGCTCACCATTCCATTCCAGTTTGAACCCAGCCATGTGCAAATCAGTCTTGACCCTGTGCCTCATGGAAACAGGCCAGCCCGAACTCCCAAGCCAGGTCCTCCCTGGACTGAAAACAAGCATCTTACGACCGGTTTCGGGGTTTCACCCCTCTTCAGCCAGGATAGCTTGATTCCAGTGGCTTGGACAGCATGGGACACACGTCTGGGCATACCGGTCCCACGCGCGGTGACAAATGCAAAATCAATAGTTGATGGACAGAATGCAGAACAATGTCATACATTTAACCCCTGTACAGAGATCTGGGCCTAATTCCATCGTTATTTTGCTCACCATGCCATTCCAGTTTGAACCCAGCCGTATGCAAATCAGTCTTGACCCTGTGCCTCATGGGAACAGTCCAGCCCGAACTGCCAAGCCAGGTCCTCCCTGGAATGAAAATAAGGATTCTAGGACCGGTTTCGGGGTTTCACCTCTCTTCAGCCAGGATAGCTTGATTCCACTGGCATGGACAGCATGAGACCCACGTCTGGGCATACCCGTCCAACTCGGGGTGACAAATGCGAAACCAACAGTTGATGGACAGAATGCAGAACAATATCATACATTCACCCCTGTACAGAGATCTGGGCCTAATTCCATCATTTTTTTGCTCACCATGTCATTCCAGTTTGAACCCAGCCATATGCAAATGAGTCTTGAACCTGTGCCTCTTGGGAACAGTCCAGCCCGATCTGCAAACCCAGGTCCTCCCTGGACTGGAAACAAGAATGCTAGGACAGGTTTCGGGGTTTCCCCCCTCTTCAGTCAGGATAGCTTGATTCCAGTGGCATGGAGAGCATGGGACCCACGTCTGGGCATACCCGTCCCACTCAGGGTGGCAAATGCAAAACCAACAGTTGATGGACAGAATGCAGAACAATGTCATACATTCACCTCAGTAAAGAGATCTGGGCCTAAATCCATCGTTTTTTTGCACACCATGACATTCCAATTTGAACCCAGCCATGTGCAAATCAGTCTTGACCCTGTGCCTTATGGGAACAGTCCAGCCCGAACTGCCAAGCCAGGTCCTCCCTGGACTGAAAACAAGCATCTTACGACCGGTTTCGGGGTTTTAACCCTCTTCAGCCAGGATAGCTTGATTCCAGTGGCATGGACAGCATGGGACACACGTCTGGGCATACCTGTCCCACTCGCCGTGACAAATGCAAAATCAACAGTTGATGGACAGAATGCAGAACAATGTCATACATTGAACCCCTGTACAGAGATCTAGGCCTAATTCCATCGTTGTTTTGCTCACCATGCCATTCCAGTTTGAACCCAGCCGTATGCAAATAAGTCTTGACCCTGTGCCTCATGGGAACAGTCCAGCCCGAACTGCCAAGCCAGGTCCTCCCTGGACTGGAAACAAGCATCCTAGGACCGGTTTCGGGGTTTCACCCCTCTTCAGCCAGGATAGCTTGATTCCAGTGGCATGGAGAGCACGGGACCCACGTCTGGGCATACCCGTCCCACTCGGGGCATCAAATGCAAAACCAACAGTTGATGGACAGAATGCAGAACAATGTCATACATTCACCCCAGTACAGAGATCTGGGCCTAAATCCATCGTTTTTTTGCTCACCATGCTATTCCAGTTTGAATCCAGCCATATGCAAATCAGTTTTGACCCTGTGCCTCATGGGAACAGTCCAGTCCGAACTGCCAAGCCAGTTCCTCCCTGGACAGGAAACAAGCATCATAGGACTGGTTTCGGGGTTTCACCACTCTTCAGCCAGGATAGCTTGATTCCAGTGGCATGGAGAGCACGGGACCCACGTCTGGGCATACCCGTCCGACTCGGGTGACAAACGCAAAACCAACAGTTGATGAACAGAATGCAGAACAATGTCATACATTCACCCCAGTATAGAGATCTGGGCCTAAATCCATCGTTTTTTTGCTCACCATGCCATTCCAGTTTGAACCCAGCCATATGCAAATCAGTCTTGACCCTGTGCCTCATGGGAACAGTCCAGCCTGAACTGCAAAGCCAGGTCCTCCCTGGACTGGAATCAAGAATACTAGGACAGGTTTCGGGGTTTCCCCCCCTTCAGCCAGGATAGCTTGATTCCAGTGGCATGGAGAGCATGGGACCCACGTCTGGGCATACCCATCCCATTCGGGGTGACAAATGCAAAACCAACAGTTGATGGACAGAATGCAGAATAATGTCATACATTCACCCCAGTACAGAGATCTGGGCCTAAATCCATTGTTTTTTTCCTCACCGTTCCATTCCAGTTTGAACCCAGCCATATGCAAATCAGTCCTGACCATGTGCCTCATGGGAACAGTCCAGCCCGAACTGCAAAGCCAGGTACTCCCTGGACTGGAAACAAGCATCCTAGGACCGGTTTCGGGGTTTCACCCCTCTTTAGCCAGGATAGCTTGATTCCAGTGGCATGGAGAGCACGGGACCCACGTCTGGGCATACCTGTCCCACTCAGGGCGACAAATGCAAAACCAACAGTTGATGGACAGAATGCAGAACAATGTCATACATTCACCCCAGTACAGAGATCTGGGCCTAAATCCATCGTTTTTTTGCTCACCATGCCATTCCAGTTTGAAGCCAGCCATATGCAAATCAGACTTGACCCTGTGCCTCAGGGGAACAGTCTAGCCCGAACTGCAAAGCCAGGTCCTCTCTGGACTTGAAACAAGCATCCTAGGACCGGTTTTGGGGTTTCACCCCTCTTCAACCAGGATAGCTTGATTCCAGTGGAATGGAGAGCACGGGACCCACGTCTGGGCATACCCGTCCCATTCGGGGTGACAAATGCAAAACCAACAGTTGATGGACAGAATGCAGAACAAAGTCATACATTCACCCCAGTAAAGAGATCTGGGCCTAAATCCATTGTTTTTTTGCTCACCATGCCATTCCAGTTTGAACCCAGCCATATGCAAATCAGTCTTGACCCTGTGCCTCATGGGAACAGTCCAGCCCGAACTGCCAAGCCAGGTCCTCTCTGGACTGGAAACAAGAATGCTAGGACAGGTTTCGGGGTTTCCCCCCTCTTCAGTCAGGATAGCTTGATTCCAGTGGCATGGAGAGCATGGGACCCACGTCTGGGCATACCCGTCCCACTCGGGGTGACAAATGCAAAACCAACAGTTGATGGACAGAATGCAGAACAATGTCATACATTCACCCCAGTACAGAGATCTGGGCCTAAATCCATTGTTTTTTTGCTCACCATGCCATTCCAGTTTGAAGCCAGCCATATGCAAATCAGACTTGACCCTGTGCCTCAGGGGAACAGTCTAGCCCGAACTGCAAAGCCAGGTCCTCTCTGGACTTGAAACAAGCATCCTAGGACCGGTTTTGGGGTTTCACCCCTCTTCAACCAGGATAGCTTGATTCCAGTGGAATGGAGAGCACGGGACCCACGTCTGGGCATACCCGTCCCACTCGGGGTGACAAATGCAAAACCAACAGTTGATGGACAGAATGCAGAACAAAGTCATACATTCACCCCAGTACAGAGATCTGAGCCTAAATCCATCGTTTTTTTGCTCACCATGCCATTCCAGTTTGAACCCAGCCATATGCAAATCAGTCTTGACCCTGTGCCTCATGGGAACAGTCCAGCCCGAACTGCCAAGCCAGGTCCTCTCTGGACTGGAAACAAGAATGCTAGGACAGGTTTTGGGGTTTACCCCCTCTTCAGTCAGGATAGCTTAATTCCAGTGGCATGGAGAGCATGGGACCCACGTCTGGGCATACCTGTCCCACTCGGGGTGACAAATGCAAAACCAACAGTTGATGGACAGAATGCAGAACAATGTCATACATTCACCCCAGTACAGAGATCTGGGCTTAAATCCATCGTTTTTTTGCTCACCATGCCATTCCAGTTTGAACCCAGCCATATGCAAATCAGTCTTGACCCTGTGCCTCATGGGAACAGTCCAGCACGAACTGCAAAGCCAGGTCCTCCCTGGACTGGAAACAAGCATCCTAGGACCGGTTTCGGGGTTTCACCCCTCTTCAGCCAGGATAGCTTGATTCCAGTGGCATGGAGAGTACGGAACCCACGTCTGGGCATACCCGTCCCACTCGGGGCATCAAATGCAAAACCAACAGTTGATGGACAGAATGCAGAACAATGTCATACATTCACCCCAGTACAGATATCTGGGCCTAAATCCATCGTTTTTTTGCTCACCGTGCCATTCCAGTTTGAAGCCAGCCATATGCAAACCAGACTTGACCCTGTGCCTCAGGGGAACAGTCTAGCCCGAACTGCAAAGCCAGGTCCTCTCTGGACTTGAAACAAGCATCCTAGGACCGGTTTTGGGGTTTCACCCCTCTTCAACCAGGATAGCTTGATTCCAGTGGAATGGAGAGCACGGGACCCACGTCTGGGCATACCCGTCCCACTCGGGGTGACAAATGCAAAACCAACAGTTGATGGACAGAATGCAGAACAAAGTCATACATTCACCCCAGTAAAGAGATCTGGGCCTAAATCCATCGTTTTTTTGCTCACCATGCCATTCCAGTTTGAACTCAGCCATATGCAAATCAGTCTTGACCCTGTGCCTCATGGGAACAGTCCAGCCCGAACTGCCAAGCCAGGTCCTCTCTGGACTGGAAACAAGAATGCTAGGACAGGTTTCGGGGTTTCCCCCCTCTTCAGTCAGGATAGCTTGATTCCAGTGGCATGGAGAGCATGGGACCCACGTCTGGGCATACCCGTCCCACTCGGGGTGACAAATGCAAAACCAACAGTTGATGGACAGAATGCAGAACAATTTCATACATTCACCCCAGTACAGAGATCTGGGCATAAATCCATCGTTTTTTTGCTCACCATGCCATTCCAGTTTGAACCCAGCCATATGCAAATCAGTCTTGACCCTGTGCCTCATGGGAACAGTCCAGCACGAACTCCAAAGCCAGGTCCTCCCTGGACTGGAAACAAGCATCCTAGGACCGGTTTCGGGGTTTCACCCCTCTTCAGCCAGGATAGCTTGATTCCAGTGGCATGGAGAGCACGGAACCCACGTCTGGGCATACCCGTCCCACTCGGGGCATCAAATGCAAAACCAACAGTTGATGGACAGAATGCAGAACAATGTCATACATTTAACCTCTGTACAGAGATCTGGGCCTAATTCCATCGTTTTTTTGCGCACCATGCCATTCCAGTTTGAACCTAGCCATATGCAAATCACTCTTGACCCTGTGCCTCATGGGAAAAGTCCAGCCCGAACTGCAAAGCCAGGTCCTCCCTGGACTGGAAACAAGCAGCCTAGGACCGGTTTTGGGGTTTCACCCCTCTTCAGCCAGTATTATCGTGATTCCAGTGGCATGGAGAGCACGGGACCCACGTCTGGGCATACACGTCCCACTCGGGTGACAAATGTAAAAACCAGCAGTTGATGGACAGAATGCAGAACAATGTCATACATTCGTCCCAGTACAGAGATCTGGGCCTAAATCCATCGTTTTTTTGCTCACCATGTCATTCCAGTTTGAAGCCAGCCATATGCAAATCAGACTTGACCCTGTGCCTCAGGGGAACAGTCTAGCCCGAACTGCAAAGCCAGGTCCTCTCTGGACTTGAAACAAGCATCCTAGGACCGGTTTTGGGGTTTCACCCCTCTTCAACCAGGATAGCTTGATTCCAGTGGAATGGAGAGCACGGGACCCACGTCTGGGCATACCCGTCCCACTCGGGGTGACAAATGCAAAACCAACAGTTGATGGACAGAATCCAGAACAAAGTCATACATTCACCCCAGTAAAGAGATCTGGGCCTAAATCCATCGTTTTTTTGCTCACCATGCCATTCCAGTTTGAACCCAGCCATATGCAAATCAGTCTTGACCCTGTGCCTCATGGGAACAGTCCAGCCCGAACTGCCAAGCCAGGTCCTCTCTGGACTGGAAACAAGAATGCTAGGACAGGTTTCGGGGTTTCCCCCCTCTTCAGTCAGGATAGCTTGATTCCAGTGGCATGGAGAGCATGGGACCCACGTCTGGACATACCTGTCCCACTCGGGGTGACAAATGCAAAACCAACAGTTGATGGACAGAATGCAGAACAATGTCATACATTCACCCCAGTACAGAGATCTGGGCCTAAATCCATGGTTTTTTCCTCACCATGCCATTCCAGTTTGAACCCAGCCATATGCAAATCAGTCTTGACCCTGTGCCTCATGGGAACAGTCCAGCACGAACTGCAAAGCCAGGTCCTCCCTGGACTGGAAACAAGCATACTAGGACCGGTTTCGGGGTTTCACCCCTCTTCAGCCAGGATAGCTTGATTCCAGTGGCATGGAGAGCACGGAACCCACGTCTGGGCATACCCGTCCCACTCGGGGCATCAAATGCAAAACCAACAGTTGATGGACAGAATGCAGAACAATGTCATACATTCACCCCAGTACAGAGATCTGGGCCTAAATCCATAGTTATTTTGCTCACCATGCCATTCCAGTTTGAACCTAGCCATATGCAAATCATTCTTGACCCTGTGCCTCATGGGAACAGTCCAGCCCGAACTGCCAAGCCAGGTCCTCCCTGGACTGAAAACAAGCATCTTACGACCGGTTTCGGTGTTTCAACCCTCTTCAGCCAGGATAGCTTGATTCCAGTGGCATGGACAGCATGGGACACACATCTGGGCATACCCGTCCCACTCGCCGTGACAAATGCAAAATCAACAGTTGATGGACAGAATGCAGAACAATGTCATACATTGAACCCCTGTACAGAGATCTAGGCCTAATTCCATCGTTGTTGTGCTCACCATGCCATTCCAGTTTGAACCCAGCCGTATGCAAATCAGTCTTGACCCTGTGCCTCATGGGAACAGTCCAGCCCGAACTGCCAAGCCAGGTCCTCCCTGGACTGGAAACAAGCATCCTAGGACCGGTTTCGGGGTTTCACCCCTCTTCAGCCAGGATAGCTTGATTCCAGTGGCATGGAGAGCACGGGACCCACGTCTGGGCATACCCGTCCCACTCGGGGTGACAAATGCAAAACCAACAGTTGATGGACAGAATGCAGAACAAAGTCATACATTCACCCCAGTAAAGAGATCTGGGCCTAAATCCATCGTTTTTTTGCTCACCATGCCATTCCAGTTTGAACCCAGCCATATGCAAATCAGTCTTGACCCTGTGCCTCATGGGAACAGTCCAGCCCGAACTGCCAAGCCAGGTCCTCTCTGGACTGGTAACAAGAATGCTAGGACAGGTTTCGGGGTTTCCCCCCTCTTCAGTCAGGATAGCTTGATTCCAGTGGCATGGAGAGCATGGGACCCACGTCTGGGCATACCCGTCCCACTCGGCGTGACAAATGCAAAACCAACAGTTGATGGACAGAATGCAGAACAAAGTCATACATTCACCCCAGTAAAGAGATCTGGGCCTAAATCCATCGTTTTTTTGCTTACCATGCCATTCCAGTTTGAACCCAGCCATATGCAAATCAGTCTTGACCCTGTGCCTCATGGGAACAGTCCAGCCCGAACTGCCAAGCCAGGTCCTCTCTGGACTGGAAACAAGAATGCTAGGACAGGTTTCGGGGTTTCCCCCCTCTTCAGTCAGGATAGCTTGATTCCAGTGGCATGGAGAGCATGGGACCCACGTCTGGGCATACCCGTCCCACTCGGGGTGACAAATGCAAAACCAACAGTTGATGGACAGAATGCAGAACAATGTCATACATTCACCCCAGTACAGAGATCTGGGCCTAAATCCATCATTTTTTTGCTCACCATGCCATTCCAGTTTGAACCCAGCCATATGCAAATCAGTCTTGACCCTGTGCCTCATGGGAACAGTCCAGCACGAACTGCAAAGCGAGGTCCTCCCTGGACTGGAAACAAGCATCCTAGGACCGGTTTCGGGGTTTCACCCCTCTTCAGCCAGGATAGCTTGATTCCAGTGGCATGGAGAGCACGGGACCCGCGTCTGCGCATACCCGTCCCACTCGGGGCATCAAATGCAAAACCAACAGTTGATAGACAGAATGCAGAACAATGTCATACATTTAACCTCTGTAGAGAGATCTGGGCCTAATTCCATCATTTTTTTGCGCACCATGCCATTCCAGTTTGAACCTAGCCATATGCAAATCACTCTTCACCCTGTGCCTCATGGGAACAGTCCAGCCTGAACTGCAAAGCCAGGTTCTCCCTGGACTGGAAACAAGCAGCCTAGGACCGGTTTTGGGGTTTCACCCGTCTTCAGCCAGGATTATCTTGATTCCAGTGGCATGGAGAGCACGGGACCCACGTCTGGGCATACCCGTCCCACTCGGGTGACAAATGTAAAAACCAGCAGTTGATGGACAGAATGCAGAACAATGTCATACATTCGCCCCAGTAAAGAGATCTGGGCCTAAATCCATAGTTTTTTTTGCTCACCATGCCATTACAGTTTCAACCCAGCCATATGCAAATCAGTCTTGACCCTGTACCTCATGGGAACAGTCCAGCCCGAACTGCAAAGCCAGGTCCTCCCTGGACTGGAAACAAGAATCCTAGGACAGGTTTCGGGGTTTCCCCCCTCTTCAGCCAGGATAGCTTGATTCCAGTGGCATGGAGAGCACGGGACCCACGTCTGGGCATACCCGTCCCACTCAGGGCGACAAATGCAAAACCAACAGTTGATAGACAGAATGCAGAACAATGTCATACATTCACCCCAGTACAGAGATCTGGGCCTAATTCCATCGTTTTTTTGCTCACCATGCCATTCCAGTTTGAACCCAGCCATATGCAAATCAGTCTTGACCCTGTGCCTCATGGGAACAGTCCAGCCCGAACTGCCAAGCCAGGTCCTCCCTGGACTGGAAACAAGCGTCCTAGGACAGTTTTCGGGGTTTCACCCCTCTTCAGCCAGGCTAGCTTGATTCAAGTGGCATGGACAGCATGGGACACACGTCTGGGCATACCCGTCCCACTCGGGTGACAAATGTAAAACCAACAGTTGATGGACAGAATGCAGAACAATGTCATACATTCGCCCCAGTAAAGAGATCTGGGCCTAAATCCATCATTTTTTTTGCTCAACCATGCCATTCCAGTTTGAACCCAGCCATATGCAAATCAGTCTTGACCCTGTACCTCATGGGAACAGTCCAGCCCGAACTGCAAAGCCAGGTCCTCCCTGGACTGGAAACAAACATCCTAGGACCGGTTTCGGGGTTTCACCCCTCCTCATCCAGGATAGCTTGACTCCAGTGCCATGGAGAGCACGGGACGCACGTCTGGGCATACCAGTCCCACTTGGGGCATCAAATGCAAAACCAACAGTTGATGGACAGAATGCAGAACAATGTCATACATTCACCCCAGTACAGAGATCTGGGCCTAAATCCATCGTATTTTTGCTCACCATGCCATTCCAGTTTGAACCCAGCCATATGCAAATCAGTCTTGACCCTGTGCCTCATGGGAACAGTCCAGCTCGAACTGCCAAGCCAGGTCCTCCCTGGACTGGAAACAAGCATCCTAGGACCGGTTTCGGGGTTTCACCTCTCTTCAGCCAGGATGGCTTGATTCCAGTAGCATGGACAGCATGGGACCCACGTCTGGGCATACCCGTCCAACTCGGGGTGACAAATGCAAAACCAACAGTTGATGGAAAAAATGCAGAACAATATCATACATTCACCCCTGTACAGAGATCTGGGCCTAATTCCTTCGTTTTTTTGCTCACCATGCCATTCCAGTTTGAACCCAGCCGTCTGCAAATCAGTCTTGACCCTGTGCCTCATGGGAACAGTCCAGCCCGAACTGCCAAGCCAGGTCCTCCCTGGAATGATAATAAGGATTCTAGGACCGGTTTCGGGGTTTCACCTCTCTTCAGCCAGGATGGCTTGATTCCAGTAGCATGGACAGCATGGGACCCACGTCTGGGCATACCCGTCCAACTCGGGGTGACAAATGCAAAACCAACAGTTGATGGAAAAAATGCAGAACAATATCATACATTCACCCCTGTACAGAGATCTGGGCCTAATTCCTTCGTTTTTTTGCTCACCATGCCATTCCAGTTTGAACCCAGCCGTCTGCAAATCAGTCTTGACCCTGTGCCTCATGGGAACAGTCCAGCTCGAACTGCCAAGCCAGGTCCTCCCTGGACTGGAAACAAGCATCCTAGGACCGGTTTCGGGGTTTCACCCCTCTTCAGCCAGGATACCTTGATTCCAGTGGCATGGAGAGCACGGGACCCACGTCTTGGCATACCTGTCCCACCCGGGGTGACAAATGCAAAACCAACAGTTGATGGACAGAATGCAGAACAGTGTCATATATTCACCCCAGTACCGAGATCTGGGTCTAAATCCATCGTTTTTTTGCTCACCATGCCATTCCAGTTTGAACACAGCCATATGCAAATCAGTCTTGACCCTGTGCCTCTTGGGAACAGTCCAGCCCGATCTGCAAACCCAGGTCCTCCCTGGACTGGAAACAAGAATGCTAGAACAGGTTTCAGGGTTTCCCCCCTCTTCAGTCAGGATGGCTTGATTCCAGTGGCATGGACAGCATGGGACCCACGTCTGGGCATACCCGTCCCACTTGGGGTGGCAAATGCAAAACCAACAGTTGATGGACAGAATGCAGAACAATGTCATACATTCACCCCAGTACAGAGATCTGGGCCTAAATCCATCGTTTTTTTGCTCACCATGCCATTCCAGTTTGAACCTAGCCATATGCAAATCATTCTTGACCCTGTGCCTCATGGGAACAGTCCAGCCCGAACTGCAAAGCCAGGTCCTCCCTGGACTGGAAACAAGCATCCTAGGACTGGTTTTGGGGTTTCACCCCTCTTCAGCCAGGATTATCTTGATTCCAGTGGCATGGAGAGCACGGGACCCACATCTGGGCATACCCGTCGCACTCGGGGTGACACATGCAAAACCAACAGTTGATGGACAGAATGCAGAACAATGTCATACATTCACCTCAGTAAAGAGATCTGGGCCTAAATCCATCGTTTTTTTGCACACCATGACATTCCAGTTTGAACCCAGCCATGTGCAAATCAGTCTTGACCCTGTGCCTCTTGGGAACAGTCCAGGCCGATCTGCCAAGCCAGGTCCTCCCTGGACTGAAAACAAGCATCTTACGACCGGTTTCGGTGTTTCAACCCTCTTCAGCCAGGATAGCTTGATTCCAGTGGCATGGACAGCATGGGACACATGTGTGGGCATACCCGTCCCACTCGCCATGACAAATGCAAAATCAACAGTTGATGGACACAATGCAGAACAATGTCATACACTGAACCCCTGTCCAGAGATCTAGGCCTAATTCCATCGTTGTTTTGCTCACCATGCCATTCCAGTTTGAACCCAGCCGTATGCAAATCAGTCTTGACCCTGTGCCTCATGGGAACAGTCCAGCCCGAACTGCCAAGCCAGGTCCTCCCTGGACTGGAAACAAGCATCCTAGGACCGGTTTCAGGGTTTCACCCCTCTTCAGCCAGGATAGCTTGATTCCAGTGGCATGGAGAGCATGGGACCCACGTCTGGGCATACCCGTCCCACTCGGGGTGACAAATGCAAAACCAACAGTTGATGGACAGAATGCAGAACAATGTCATACATTCACCCCAGTACAGAGATCTGGGCCTAAATCCATCATTTTTTTGCTCACCATGCCATTCCAGTTTGAACCCAGCCATATGCAAATCAGTCTTGACCCTGTGCCTCATGGGAACAGTCCAATCTGAACTGCCAAGCCAGGTCCTCCCTGGACTGGAAACAAGCATCCTATCTCAGGTTTCGGGGTTTCACCCTTCTTCAGCCAGGATAGCTTGATTCCAGAGGCATGGAGAGCACGGGACCCACATCTGGGCATACCCATCCTACTCGGGGTGACAAATGCAAAACCAACAGTTGATGGACAGAATGAAGAACAGTGTCATACATTCACCCCAGTACAGAGATCTGGGCCTAAATCCATAGTTTATTTGCTCACCATGCCATTCCAGTTTAAATCCAGCCATATGCAAATCCGTCTTGACCCTGTGCCTCATGGGAACAGTCCATCCCGAACTGCCAAGCCAGATCCTCCCTGGACTGGAAACAAGCATCCTAGGACCGGTTTCGGGGTTTCACCCCTCTTCAGCCAGGATAGCTTGATTCCAGTGGCATGGAGAGCACGGGACCCACGTCTGGGCATACCCATCCCACTCGCGGTGACAAATGCAAAACCAACAGTTGATGGACAGAATGCAGAACAATGTCATACATTCACCCCAGAACAGAGATCTGGGCCTAAATTCATCCTTTTTTTGCTCACCATGCCATTCCAGTTTGAACCCAGCTACATGCAAATAGGTCTTGACCCTGTGCCTCATGGGAACAGTCCAGCCCGAACTGCAAAGCCAGGTCCTCCCTGGACTGAAAACAAGCATCCTATGACAGGTTTCGGGGTTTCACCCCTCTTCAGCCAGGATAGCTTGATTCCAGAGGCATGGAGAGCACGGGACCCACGTCTGGGCATACCCATCCCACTCGGGGTGACAAATGCAAAACCAACAGCTGATGGACAGAATGCAGAACAATGTCATACATTCACCCCAGTACAGAGATCTGGGCCTAAATCCATCATTTATTTATGCACCATGCCATTCCAGTTTAAACAAAGCCATATGCAAATCAGTCTTGACCGTGTGCCTCATGGGAACAGTCCAGCCCGAACTGCCAAGCCAGGTCCTCCCTGGACTGAAAACAAGCATCCTAGGACCGGTTTCGGGGTTTCACCCCTCTTCAGCCAGGATAGCTTGATTCCAGTGGCATGGAGAGCACGGGACCCATGTCTGGGCATACCCATCCCACTCGCGGTGACAAATGCAAAACCAACAGTTGATGGATAGAATGCAGAACAATGTCATACATTCACCCCAGTACAGAGATCTGGGCGTAAATCCATCGTTTTTTTGCTCACCATGCCATTCCAGTTTGAACCCAGCCATATGCAAATCAGTCTTGACCCTGTGCCTCATGGGAACAGTCCAGCCCGAACTGCCAAGCCAGTTCCTCCCTGGACAGGAAACAAGCATCATAGGACTGGTTTCGGGGTTTCACCCCTCTTCAGCCAGGATAGCTTGATTCCAGTGGCATGGAGAGCACGGGACCCACGTCTGGGCATACCCATCCCACTCGGGGTGACAAATGCAAAACCAACAGTTGATGAACAGAATGCAGAACAATGTCATACATTCACCCCAGTACAGAGATCTGGGCCTAAATCCATTGTTTTTTTGCTCACCATGCCATTCCAGTTTGAACCCAGCCATATGCAAATCAGTCTTGACCCAGTGCCTCATGGGAACAGTCCAGCCCGAACTGCAAAGCCAGGTCCTCTCTGGACTGGAAACAAGAATCCTAGGACAGGTTTCGGGGTTTCCCCCCTCTTCAGCCAGGATAGCTTGATTCCAGTGGCATGGAGAGCATGGGACCCACGTCTGGGCATACCCGTCCCACTCGGGGTGACGAATGCAAAACCAACAGTTGATGGACAGAATGCAGAACAATGTCATACATTCACCCCGGTACAGAGATCTGGGCCTAAATCCATCCTTTTTTTGCTCACCATGCCATTCTCGTTTGAACCCAGCCACATGCAAATCAGACTTGACCCTGTGCCTCATGGGAACAGTCCAGCCCGAACTGCAAAGCCAGGTCTTCCCTGGAATGGAAACAAGCATCCTGTGACAGGTTTCGGGGTTTCACCCTTCTTCAGCCAGGATAGCTTGATTACAGAGGCATGGAGAGCACGGGACCCACATCTGGGCATACCCATCCTACTCGCGGTGACAAATGCAAAACCAACAGTTGATGGACAGAATGCTGAACAATGTCATACATTCACCCCAGTACAGAGATCTGGGCCTAAATCCATCATTTTTTTTCTCACCATGCCATTCCAGTTTAAACAAAGCCATATGCAAATCAGTCTTGACCCTGTTCCTCATGGGAACAGTTCAGCCCGAACTGCCAAGCCAGGTCCTCCCTGGACTGAAAACAAGCATCCTAGGACCGGTGTCGGGGTTTCTCCCCTCTTCAGCCAGGATAGCTTGATTCCAGTGGCATGGAGAGCACGGCACCCACATATGGACATACCGGTCCCACTCTGGGTGACAAATGCAAAACCAACAGTTGATGGACAGAATGCAGAACAATGTCATACATTCACCCCAGTAAGGAGATCTGGGCCTAAATCCATCATTTTGTTTGCTCACCATGCCATTCCAGTTTGAACCCAGCCATATGCAAATCAGTCTTGACCCTGTGCCTCATGGGAACAGTCCAATCTGAACTGCCAAGCCAGGTCCTCCCTGGACTGGAAAAAAGCATCCTAGGACCGGTTTCCGAGTTTCACCCCTCTTCAGCCAGGATAGCTTGATTCCAGTAGCATGGAGAGCACGGGACCCACGTCTGGGCATACCCGTCCCACTCGGGGTGACAAATGCAAAACCAACAGTTGATTGACAGAATGCAGAACAATGTCATTCATTCACCCCAGTACAGAGATCTGGGCCTAAATCCATTGTTTTTTCTCACCATGACATTCCAGTTTGAACCCAGCCATTTGCAAATCAGACTTGACACTGTGCCTCATGGGAACACTCCAGCCCGAACTACAAAGCCAGGCACACCCTGGATTTGAAACAAGCATCCTAGGACCGGTTTCGGGGTTTCACCCCTCATTAGCCAGGATAGCTTGATTCCAGTGGCATGGAGATCATGGGACCCACGTCTGGGCATACCCGTCCCACTAGGGGTGACAAATGCAAAACCAACAGTTGATGGACAGAATGCAGAACAATGTCATACATTCACCCCAGTACAGTGATCCGGGCCTAAATCCATTGTTTTTTTGCTCACCATGCCATTCCAGTTTGAACCCAGCCACATGCAAATAGGTCTTGACCCTGTGCCTCATGGGAACAGTCCATCCCGAACTGCAAAGCCAGGTCCTCCCTGGACTGAAAACAAGCATCCTATGACTGGTTTCGGGGTTTCACCCTTCTTCAGCCAGGATAGCTTGATTCCAGAGGCATGGAGAGCACGGGACCCACATCTGGGCATTCCCATCCTACCCGGGGTGACAAATGCAAAACCAACAGTTGATGGACAGTATGCAGAACAGTGTCATACATTCACCCCAGTACAGAGATCTGGGCCTAAATCCATAGTTTATTTGCTCACCATGCCATTCCAGTTTAAATCCAGCCATATGCAAATCAGTCTTGACCCTGTGCCTCATGGGAACAGTCCATCCCGAACTGCCAAGCCAGATCCTCCCTGGGCTGGAAACAAGCATCCTAGGACCGGTTTCGGGGTTTCACCCCTCTTCAGCCAGGATAGCTTGATTCCAGTGGCATGGAGAGCACGGGACCCACGTCTGGGCATACCCATTCCACTCACGGTGACAAATGCAAAACCAACAGTTGATGGATAGAATGCAGAACAATGTCATACATTCACCCCAGTACAGAGATCTGGGCCTAAATTCATCCTTTTTTTGCTCACCATGCCATTCCAGTTTGAACCCAGCCACATGCAAATCAGTCTTGACCCTGTGCCTCATGGGAACAGTCCAGCCTGAACTGCCAAGCCAGGTCCTCCCTGGACTGGAAAAAAGCATCCTATGACAGGTTTCGGGGTTTCACCCCTCTTCAGCCAGGATAGCTTGATTCCAGTGGCATGGAGAGCACTGGACCCATGTCTGGGCATACCCGTCACACTCGGGGTGACAAATGTAAAACCAACAGTTGATGGACAGAATGCAACACAATATCATACATTCACCCCAGTACAGAGATCCGGGCCTAAATCCATTGTTTTTTTGCTCACCATGTAATTCCAGTTTGAAACCAGCCATATGCAAATCAGTCTTGACCATGTGCCTCATGGGAACAGTCCAGCCCGAACTCCATAGCCAGGTCCTCCCTGAACTGGAAACAAGCATCCTAGAAATGGTTTTGGCGTTTCACCCCTCTTCATCCAGGATTGTTTGATTCCAGTGTCCAGGAGAGCACGGGACCCACATCTGGGCATACCTCTCCCACTCGGGGTGACAAATGCAAAACCAAAAGCTGATGGACAGAATGCAGAACAATGTCATACACTAACCCCAGTACAGAGATCTGGGCCTAAATCCATCATTTATTTACTCACCATGCCATTCCAGTTTAAACAAAGCCATATGCAAATCAGTCTTGACCCTGTGCTTCATGGGAACAGTCCAGCCCGAACTGCCAAGCCAGGTCCTCCCTGGACTGGAAACAAGCATCCTAGGAGAGGTTTCGGGGTTTCACCCCTCTTCAGCCAGGGTAGCTTTTTTCCAGTGGCATTGAGAGCACGGCACCCACATCTGGACATACCCGTCCCACTCTGTGTGACAAATGCAAAACCAACAGTTGATGGAAAGAATGCAGAATAATGTCATACATTCACCCCAGTACAGAGATCTGGGCCTAAATCCATCATTTTTTTGCTCACCATGCCATTCCAGTTTGAACCCAGCCATATGCAAATAAGTCTTGACCCTGTGCCTCATGCGAACAGTCCAGTCTGAACTGCCAAGCCAGGTCCTCCCTGGACTGGAAAAAAGCATCCTAGGCCCGATTTCCGAGTTTCACCCCTCTTCAGCCAGGATAGCTTGATTCCAGTGGCATGGAGAGCACGGGACCCACGTCTGGGCATACCCGTCCCACTCGGGGTGACAAATGCAAAACCAACAGTTGATGGACAGAATGCAGAACAATGTCATACATTCACCCCAGTACAGAGATCTGGGCCTAAATCCATTGTTTTTTCTCACCATGACATTCCAGTTTGAACCCAGCCATTTGCAAATCAGACTTGACCCTGTGCCTCATGGGAACACTCCAGCCCGAACTACAAAGCCAGGCACACTCTGGACTTGAAACAAGCATCCTAGGACCGGTTTCGGGGTTTCACCCCTCTTTTGCCAGGATAGCTCGATTCCAGTGGCATGGAGAGCATGGGACCCACGTCTGGGCATACCCGTCCCACTCGGGGTGACAAATGCAAAACCAACAGTTGATGGACAGAATGCAGAACAATGTCATACATTCACCCCTGTACAGAGATCTGGGCCTAAATCCATCCCTTTTTTGCTCACCATGCCATTCTCGTTTGAACCCAGCCACATGCAAATCAGCCTTGACCCTGTGCCTCATGGGAACAGTCCAGCCCGAACTGCAAAGCCAGGTCCTCCCTGGACTGGAAACAAGCATCCTATGACTGGTTTCAGGGTTTCACCCCTCTTCAGCGAGGATAGCTTGATTCCAGAGTCATGGAGAGCACGGGACCCAGGTCTGGGCATACCCGTCCCACTCGGGATTACAAATGCAAAACCAACAGTTCATGGACAGAATGCAGAACAGTGTCATACATTCACCCCAGTAAAGAGATCTGGGCCTAAATCCATCGTTTATTTGCTCACCATGCCATTCCAGTTTAAATCCAGACATATGCAAATCAGTCTTGACCCTGTGCCTCATGGGAACAGTCCATCCCGAACTGCCAAGCCAGATCCTCCCTGGACTGGAAACAAGCATCTTAGGACCGGTTTCGGGGTTTCACCCCTCTTCAGCCAGGATAGCTTGATTCCAGTGGCATGGACAGCATGGGACACACGTCTAGGCATACCCGTCCTACTCGAGGTGACAAATGCAAAACCAACAGTTGATGGACAGAATGAAGAACAATGTCATACATTTAACCTCTGTACAGAGATCTGGGCCTAATTCCATCGTTTTTTTGCTCACCATACCATTCCAGTTTGAACCCAGCCGTATGCAAATCAGTCTTGACCCTGTGCCTCAATGGAACAGTCCAGCCCGAACTGCAAAGCCAGGTCCTCTCTGGACTGGAAACAAGAATCCTAGGACAGGTTTCGGGGTTTCCCCCCTCTTCAGCCAGGATAGCTTGATTCCAGTGGCATGGAGAGCATGGGACCCACGTCTGGGCATACCCGTCCCACTCGGGGTGACGAATGCAAAACCAACAGTTGATGGACAGAATGCAGAACAATGTCATACATTCACCCCGGTACAGAGATCTGGGCCTAAATCCATCCTTTTTTTGCTCACCATGCCATTCTCGTTTGAACCCAGCCACATGCAAATCAGACTTGACCCTGTGCCTCATGGGAACAGTCCAGCCCGAACTGCAAAGCCAGGTCTTCCCTGGAATGGAAACAAGCATCCTGTGACAGGTTTCGGGGTTTCACCCTTCTTCAGCCAGGATAGCTTGATTACAGAGGCATGGAGAGCACGGGACCCACATCTGGGCATACCCATCCTACTCGCGGTGACAAATGCAAAACCAACAGTTGATGGACAGAATGCTGAACAATGTCATACATTCACCCCAGTACAGAGATCTGGGCATAAATCCATCATTTTTTTTCTCACCATGCCATTCCAGTTTAAACAAAGCCATATGCAAATCAGTCTTGACCCTGTTCCTCATGGGAACAGTTCAGCCCGAACTGCCAAGCCAGGTCCTCCCTGGACTGAAAACAAGCATCCTAGGACCGGTGTCGGGGTTTCTCCCCTCTTCAGCCAGGATAGCTTGATTCCAGTGGCATGGAGAGCACGGCACCCACATATGGACATACCGGTCCCACTCTGGGTGACAAATGCAAAACCAACAGTTGATGGACAGAATGCAGAACAATGTCATACATTCACCCCAGTAAGGAGATCTGGGCCTAAATCCATCATTTTGTTTGCTCACCATGCCATTCCAGTTTGAACCCAGCCATATGCAAATCAGTCTTGACCCTGTGCCTCATGGGAACAGTCCAATCTGAACTGCCAAGCCAGGTCCTCCCTGGACTGGAAAAAAGCATCCTAGGACCGGTTTCCGAGTTTCACCCCTCTTCAGCCAGGATAGCTTGATTCCAGTAGCATGGAGAGCACGGGACCCACGTCTGGGCATACCCGGCCCACTCGGGGTGACAAATGCAAAACCAACAGTTGATTGACAGAATGCAGAACAATGTCATTCTTTCACCCCAGTACAGAGATCTGGGCCTAAATCCATTGTTTTTTCTCACCATGACATTCCAGTTTGAACCCAGCCATTTGCAAATCAGACTTGACACTGTGCCTCATGGGAACACTCCAGCCCGAACTACAAAGCCAGGCACACCCTGGATTTGAAACAAGCATCCTAGGACCGGTTTCGGGGTTTCACCCCTCATTAGCCAGGATAGCTTGATTCCAGTGGCATGGAGATCATGGGACCCACGTCTGGGCATACCCGTCCCACTAGGGGTGACAAATGCAAAACCAACAGTTGATGGACAGAATGCAGAACAATGTCATACATTCACCCCAGTACAGTGATCCGGGCCTAAATCCATTGTTTTTTTGCTCACCATGCCATTCCAGTTTGAACCCAGCCACATGCAAATAGGTCTTGACCCTGTGCCTCATGGGAACAGTCCATCCCGAACTGCAAAGCCAGGTCCTCCCTGGACTGAAAACAAGCATCCTATGACTGGTTTCGGGGTTTCACCCTTCTTCAGCCAGGATAGCTTGATTCCAGAGGCATGGAGAGCACGGGACCCACATCTGGGCATTCCCATCCTACCCGGGGTGACAAATGCAAAACCAACAGTTGATGGACAGTATGCAGAACAGTGTCATACATTCACCCCAGTACAGAGATCTGGGCCTAAATCCATAGTTTATTTGCTCACCATGCCATTCCAGTTTAAATCCAGCCATATGCAAATCAGTCTTGACCCTGTGCCTCATGGGAACAGTCCATCCCGAACTGCCAAGCCAGATCCTCCCTGGGCTGGAAACAAGCATCCTAGGACCGGTTTCGGGGTTTCACCCCTCTTCAGCCAGGATAGCTTGATTCCAGTGGCATGGAGAGCACGGGACCCACGTCTGGGCATACCCTTTCCACTCACGGTGACAAATGCAAAACCAACAGTTGATGGATAGAATGCAGAACAATGTCATACATTCACCCCAGTACAGAGATCTGGGCCTAAATTCATCCTTTTTTTGCTCACCATGCCATTCCAGTTTGAACCCAGCCACATGCAAATCAGTCTTGACCCTGTGCCTCATGGGAACAGTCCAGCCTGAACTGCCAAGCCAGGTCCTCCCTGGACTGGAAAAAAGCATCCTATGACAGGTTTCGGGGTTTCACCCCTCTTCAGCCAGGATAGCTTGATTCCAGTGGCATGGAGAGCACTGGACCCATGTCTGGGCATACCCGTCACACTCGGGGTGACAAATGTAAAACCAACAGTTGATGGACAGAATGCAACACAATATCATACATTCACCCCAGTACAGAGATCCGGGCCTAAATCCATTGTTTTTTTGCTCACCATGTAATTCCAGTTTGAAACCAGCCATATGCAAATCAGTCTTGACCATGTGCCTCATGGGAACAGTCCAGCCCGAACTCCATAGCCAGGTCCTCCCTGAACTGGAAACAAGCATCCTAGAAATGGTTTCGGCGTTTCACCCCTCTTCATCCAGGATTGTTTGATTCCAGTGTCCAGGAGAGCACGGGACCCACATCTGGGCATACCTCTCCCACTCGGGGTGACAAATGCAAAACCAAAAGCTGATGGACAGAATGCAGAACAATGTCATACACTAACCCCAGTACAGAGATCTGGGCCTAAATCCATCATTTATTTACTCACCATGCCATTCCAGTTTAAACAAAGCCATATGCAAATCAGTCTTGACCCTGTGCTTCATGGGAACAGTCCAGCCCGAACTGCCAAGCCAGGTCCTCCCTGGACTGGAAACAAGCATCCTAGGAGAGGTTTCGGGGTTTCACCCCTCTTCAGCCAGGGTAGCTTTTTTCCAGTGGCATTGAGAGCACGGCACCCACATCTGGACATACCCGTCCCACTCTGTGTGACAAATGCAAAACCAACAGTTGATGGAAAGAATGCAGAATAATGTCATACATTCACCCCAGTACAGAGATCTGGGCCTAAATCCATCATTTTTTTGCTCACCATGCCATTCCAGTTTGAACCCAGCCATATGCAAATAAGTCTTGACCCTGTGCCTCATGCGAACAGTCCAGTCTGAACTGCCAAGCCAGGTCCTCCCTGGACTGGAAAAAAGCATCCTAGGCCCGATTTCCGAGTTTCACCCCTCTTCAGCCAGGATAGCTTGATTCCAGTGGCATGGAGAGCACGGGACCCACGTCTGGGCATACCCGTCCCACTCGGGGTGACAAATGCAAAACCAACAGTTGATGGACAGAATGCAGAACAATGTCATACATTCACCCCAGTACAGAGATCTGGGCCTAAATCCATTGTTTTTTCTCACCATGACATTCCAGTTTGAACCCAGCCATTTGCAAATCAGACTTGACCCTGTGCCTCATGGGAACACTCCAGCCCGAACTACAAAGCCAGGCACACTCTGGACTTGAAACAAGCATCCTAGGACCGGTTTCGGGGTTTCACCCCTCTTTTGCCAGGATAGCTTGATTCCAGTGGCATGGAGAGCATGGGACCCACGTCTGGGCATACCCGTCCCACTCGGGGTGACAAATGCAAAACCAACAGTTGATGGACAGAATGCAGAACAATGTCATACATTCACCCCTGTACAGAGATCTGGGCCTAAATCCATCCCTTTTTTGCTCACCATGCCATTCTCGTTTGAACCCAGCCACATGCAAATCAGCCTTGACCCTGTGCCTCATGGGAACAGTCCAGCCCGAACTGCAAAGCCAGGTCCTCCCTGGACTGGAAACAAGCATCCTATGACTGGTTTCAGGGTTTCACCCCTCTTCAGCGAGGATAGCTTGATTCCAGAGTCATGGAGAGCACGGGACCCAGGTCTGGGCATACCCGTCCCACTCGGGATTACAAATGCAAAACCAACAGTTCATGGACAGAATGCAGAACAGTGTCATACATTCACCCCAGTAAAGAGATCTGGGCCTAAATCCATCGTTTATTTGCTCACCATGCCATTCCAGTTTAAATCCAGACATATGCAAATCAGTCTTGACCCTGTGCCTCATGGGAACAGTCCATCCCGAACTGCCAAGCCAGATCCTCCCTGGACTGGAAACAAGCATCTTAGGACCGGTTTCGGGGTTTCACCCCTCTTCAGCCAGGATAGCTTGATTCCAGTGGCATGGACAGCATGGGACACACGTCTAGGCATACCCGTCCTACTCGAGGTGACAAATGCAAAACCAACAGTTGATGGACAGAATGAAGAACAATGTCATACATTTAACCTCTGTACAGAGATCTGGGCCTAATTCCATCGTTTTTTTGCTCACCATACCATTCCAGTTTGAACCCAGCCGTATGCAAATCAGTCTTGACCCTGTGCCTCAATGGAACAGTCCAGCCCGAACTGCCAAGCCTGGTCCTCCCTGGACTGGAAACAAGCATCCTAGGACCGGTTTTGGGGTTTCACCCCGATTCAGCCAGGATAGCTTGATTCCAGTGGCATGGAGAGCACGGGACCTACGTCTGGGCATACCCGTTCCACTCGGGGTGACAAATGTAAAACCAACAGTTGATGGACAGAATGCAAAACAATGTCATACATTCACCCCAGTACAGTGATCCGGGCCTAAATCCATCGTTTTTTTGCTCACCATGTAAGTCCAGTTTGAAACCAGCCATATGCAAATCAGTCTTGACCCTGTGCCTCATGGGAACAGTCCAGCCCGAACTGCAAAGCCAGGTCCTCCCTGGACTGGAAACAAGCATCCTATGACAGGTTTCGGGGTTTCACCCTTCTTCAGCCAGGATAGCTTGATTCCAGAGGCATGGAGAGCACGGGACCCACATCTGGGCATACCCATCCTACCCGGGGTGACAAATGCAAAACCAACAGTTGATGGACAGAATGCAGAACAATGTCATACATTCACCTCAGTAAAGAGATCTGGGCCTAAATCCATCGTTTTTTTGCACACCATGACATTCCAGTTTGAACCCAGCCATGTGCAAATCAGTCTTGACCCTGTGCCTCTTGGGAACAGTCCAGGCCGATCTGCCAAGCCAGGTCCTCCCTGGACTGAAAACAAGCATCTTACGACCGGTTTCGGTGTTTCAACCCTCTTCAGCCAGGATAGCTTGATTCCAGTGGCATGGACAGCATGGGACACACGTGTGGGCATACCCGTCCCACTCGCCATGACAAATGCAAAATCAACAGTTGATGGACACAATGCAGAACAATGTCATACACTGAACCCCTGTCCAGAGATCTAGGCCTAATTCCATCGTTGTTTTGCTCACCATGCCATTCCAGTTTGAACCCAGCCGTATGCAAATCAGTCTTGACCCTGTGCCTCATGGGAACAGTCCAGCCCGAACTGCCAAGCCAGGTCCTCCCTGGACTGGAAACAAGCATCCTAGGACCGGTTTCGGGGTTTCACCCCTCTTCAGCCAGGATAGCTTGATTCCAGTGGCATGGAGAGCATGGGACCCACGTCTGGGCATACCCGTCCCACTCGGGGTGACAAATGCAAAACCAACAGTTGATGGACAGAATGCAGAACAATGTCATACATTCACCCCAGTACAGAGATCTGGGCCTAAATCCATCATTTTTTTGCTCACCATGCCATTCCAGTTTGAACCCAGCCATATGCAAATCAGTCTTGACCCTGTGCCTCATGGGAACAGTCCAATCTGAACTGCCAAGCCAGGTCCTCCCTGGACTGGAAACAAGCATCCTATCTCAGGTTTCGGGGTTTCACCCTTCTTCAGCCAGGATAGCTTGATTCCAGAGGCATGGAGAGCACGGGACCCACATCTGGGCATACCCATCCTACTCGGGGTGACAAATGCAAAACCAACAGTTGATGGACAGAATGAAGAACAGTGTCATACATTCACCCCAGTACAGAGATCTGGGCCTAAATCCATAGTTTATTTGCTCACCATGCCATTCCAGTTTAAATCCAGCCATATGCAAATCCGTCTTGACCCTGTGCCTCATGGGAACAGTCCATCCCGAACTGCCAAGCCAGATCCTCCCTGGACTGGAAACAAGCATCCTAGGACCGGTTTCGGGGTTTCACCCCTCTTCAGCCAGGATAGCTTGATTCCAGTGGCATGGAGAGCACGGGACCCACGTCTGGGCATACACATCCCACTCGCGGTGACAAATGCAAAACCAACAGTTGATGGACAGAATGCAGAACAATGTCATACATTCACCCCAGAACAGAGATCTGGGCCTAAATTCATCCTTTTTTTGCTCACCATGCCATTCCAGTTTGAACCCAGCTATATGCAAATAGGTCTTGACCCTGTGCCTCATGGGAACAGTCCAGCCCGAACTGCAAAGCCAGGTCCTCCCTGGACTGAAAACAAGCATCCTATGACAGGTTTCGGGGTTTCACCCCTCTTCAGCCAGGATAGCTTGATTCCAGAGGCATGGAGAGCACGGGACCCACGTCTGGGCATACCCATCCCACTCGGGGTGACAAATGCAAAACCAACAGCTGATGGACAGAATGCAGAACAATGTCATACATTCACCCCAGTACAGAGATCTGGGCCTAAATCCATCATTTATTTATGCACCATGCCATTCCAGTTTAAACAAAGCCATATGCAAATCAGTCTTGACCGTGTGCCTCATGGGAACAGTCCAGCCCGAACTGCCAAGCCAGGTCCTCCCTGGACTGAAAACAAGCATCCTAGGACCGGTTTCGGGGTTTCACCCCTCTTCAGCCAGGATAGCTTGATTCCAGTGGCATGGAGAGCACGGGACCCATGTCTGGGCATACCCATCCCACTCGCGGTGACAAATGCAAAACCAACAGTTGATGGATAGAATGCAGAACAATGTCATACATTCACCCCAGTACAGAGATCTGGGCGTAAATCCATCGTTTTTTTGCTCACCATGCCATTCCAGTTTGAACCCAGCCATATGCAAATCAGTCTTGACCCTGTGCCTCATGGGAACAGTCCAGCCCGAACTGCCAAGCCAGTTCCTCCCTGGACAGGAAACAAGCATCATAGGACTGGTTTCGGGGTTTCACCCCTCTTCAGCCAGGATAGCTTGATTCCAGTGGCATGGAGAGCACGGGACCCACGTCTGGGCATACCCATCCCACTCGGGGTGACAAATGCAAAACCAACAGTTGATGAACAGAATGCAGAACAATGTCATACATTCACCCCAGTACAGAGATCTGGGCCTAAATCCATTGTTTTTTTGCTCACCATGCCATTCCAGTTTGAACCCAGCCATATGCAAATCAGTCTTGACCCAGTGCCTCATGGGAACAGTCCAGCCCGAACTGCAAAGCCAGGTCCTCTCTGGACTGGAAACAAGAATCCTAGGACAGGTTTCGGGGTTTCCCCCCTCTTCAGCCAGGATAGCTTGATTCCAGTGGCATGGAGAGCATGGGACCCACGTCTGGGCATACCCGTCCCACTCGGGGTGACGAATGCAAAACCAACAGTTGATGGACAGAATGCAGAACAATGTCATACATTCACCCCGGTACAGAGATCTGGGCCTAAATCCATCCTTTTTTTGCTCACCATGCCATTCTCGTTTGAACCCAGCCACATGCAAATCAGACTTGACCCTGTGCCTCATGGGAACAGTCCAGCCCGAACTGCAAAGCCAGGTCTTCCCTGGAATGGAAACAAGCATCCTGTGACAGGTTTCGGGGTTTCACCCTTCTTCAGCCAGGATAGCTTGATTACAGAGGCATGGAGAGCACGGGACCCACATCTGGGCATACCCATCCTACTCGCGGTGACAAATGCAAAACCAACAGTTGATGGACAGAATGCTGAACAATGTCATACATTCACCCCAGTACAGAGATCTGGGCCTAAATCCATCGTTTTTTTGCTCACCATGCCATTCCAGTTTGAACCCAGCCATATGCAAATCAGTCTTGACCCTGTGCCTCATGGGAACAGTCCAGCCCGAACTGCCAAGCCAGTTCCTCCCTGGACAGGAAACAAGCATCATAGGACTGGTTTCGGGGTTTCACCCCTCTTCAGCCAGGATAGCTTGATTCCAGTGGCATGGAGAGCACGGGACCCACGTCTGGGCATACCCATCCCACTCGGGGTGACAAATGCAAAACCAACAGTTGATGAACAGAATGCAGAACAATGTCATACATTCACCCCAGTACAGAGATCTGGGCCTAAATCCATTGTTTTTTTGCTCACCATGCCATTCCAGTTTGAACCCAGCCATATGCAAATCAGTCTTGACCCAGTGCCTCATGGGAACAGTCCAGCCCGAACTGCAAAGCCAGGTCCTCTCTGGACTGGAAACAAGAATCCTAGGACAGGTTTCGGGGTTTCCCCCCTCTTCAGCCAGGATAGCTTGATTCCAGTGGCATGGAGAGCATGGGACCCACGTCTGGGCATACCCGTCCCACTCGGGGTGACGAATGCAAAACCAACAGTTGATGGACAGAATGCAGAACAATGTCATACATTCACCCCGGTACAGAGATCTGGGCCTAAATCCATCCTTTTTTTGCTCACCATGCCATTCTCGTTTGAACCCAGCCACATGCAAATCAGACTTGACCCTGTGCCTCATGGGAACAGTCCAGCCCGAACTGCAAAGCCAGGTCTTCCCTGGAATGGAAACAAGCATCCTGTGACAGGTTTCGGGGTTTCACCCTTCTTCAGCCAGGATAGCTTGATTACAGAGGCATGGAGAGCACGGGACCCACATCTGGGCATACCCATCCTACTCGCGGTGACAAATGCAAAACCAACAGTTGATGGACAGAATGCTGAACAATGTCATACATTCACCCCAGTACAGAGATCTGGGCCTAAATCCATCATTTTTTTTCTCACCATGCCATTCCAGTTTAAACAAAGCCATATGCAAATCAGTCTTGACCCTGTTCCTCATGGGAACAGTTCAGCCCGAACTGCCAAGCCAGGTCCTCCCTGGACTGAAAACAAGCATCCTAGGACCGGTGTCGGGGTTTCTCCCCTCTTCAGCCAGGATAGCTTGATTCCAGTGGCATGGAGAGCACGGCACCCACATATGGACATACCGGTCCCACTCTGGGTGACAAATGCAAAACCAACAGTTGATGGACAGAATGCAGAACAATGTCATACATTCACCCCAGTAAGGAGATCTGGGCCTAAATCCATCATTTTGTTTGCTCACCATGCCATTCCAGTTTGAACCCAGCCATATGCAAATCAGTCTTGACCCTGTGCCTCATGGGAACAGTCCAATCTGAACTGCCAAGCCAGGTCCTCCCTGGACTGGAAAAAAGCATCCTAGGACCGGTTTCCGAGTTTCACCCCTCTTCAGCCAGGATAGCTTGATTCCAGTAGCATGGAGAGTACGGGACCCACGTCTGGGCATACCCGTCCCACTCGGGGTGACAAATGCAAAACCAACAGTTGATTGACAGAATGCAGAACAATGTCATTCATTCACCCCAGTTCAGAGATCTGGGCCTAAATCCATTGTTTTTTCTCACCATGACATTCCAGTTTGAACCCAGCCATTTGCAAATCAGACTTGACACTGTGCCTCATGGGAACACTCCAGCCCGAACTACAAAGCCAGGCACACCCTGGATTTGAAACAAGCATCCTAGGACCGGTTTCGGGGTTTCACCCCTCATTAGCCAGGATAGCTTGATTCCAGTGGCATGGAGATCATGGGACCCACGTCTGGGCATACCCGTCCCACTAGGGGTGACAAATGCAAAACCAACAGTTGATGGACAGAATGCAGAACAATGTCATACATTCACCCCAGTACAGTGATCCGGGCCTAAATCCATTGTTTTTTTGCTCACCATGCCATTCCAGTTTGAACCCAGCCACATGCAAATAGGTCTTGACCCTGTGCCTCATGGGAACAGTCCATCCCGAACTGCAAAGCCAGGTCCTCCCTGGACTGAAAACAAGCATCCTATGACTGGTTTCGGGGTTTCACCCTTCTTCAGCCAGGATAGCTTGATTCCAGAGGCATGGAGAGCACGGGACCCACATCTGGGCATTCCCATCCTACCCGGGGTGACAAATGCAAAACCAACAGTTGATGGACAGTATGCAGAACAGTGTCATACATTCACCCCAGTACAGAGATCTGGGCCTAAATCCATAGTTTATTTGCTCACCATGCCATTCCAGTTTAAATCCAGCCATATGCAAATCAGTCTTGACCCTGTGCCTCATGGGAACAGTCCATCCCGAACTGCCAAGCCAGATCCTCCCTGGGCTGGAAACAAGCATCCTAGGACCGGTTTCGGGGTTTCACCCCTCTTCAGCCAGGATAGCTTGATTCCAGTGGCATGGAGAGCATGGGACCCACGTCTGGGCATACCCATTCCACTCACGGTGACAAATGCAAAACCAACAGTTGATGGATAGAATGCAGAACAATGTCATACATTCACCCCAGTACAGAGATCAGGGCCTAAATTCATCCTTTTTTTGCTCACCATGCCATTCCAGTTTGAACCCAGCCACATGCAAATCAGTCTTGACCCTGTGCCTCATGGGAACAGTCCAGCCTGAACTGCCAAGCCAGGTCCTCCCTGGACTGGAAAAAAGCATCCTATGACAGGTTTCGGGGTTTCACCCCTCTTCAGCCAGGATAGCTTGATTCCAGTGGCATGGAGAGCACTGGACCCATGTCTGGGCATACCCGTCACACTCGGGGTGACAAATGTAAAACCAACAGTTGATGGACAGAATGCAACACAATATCATACATTCACCCCAGTACAGAGATCCGGGCCTAAATCCATTGTTTTTTTGCTCACCATGTAATTCCAGTTTGAAACCAGCCATATGCAAATCAGTCTTGACCATGTGCCTCATGGGAACAGTCCAGCCCGAACTCCATAGCCAGGTCCTCCCTGAACTGGAAACAAGCATCCTAGAAATGGTTTCGGCGTTTCACCCCTCTTCATCCAGGATTGTTTGATTCCAGTGTCCAGGAGAGCACGGGACCCACATCTGGGCATACCTCTCCCACTCGGGGTGACAAATGCAAAACCAAAAGCTGATGGACAGAATGCAGAACAATGTCATACACTAACCCCAGTACAGAGATCTGGGCCTAAATCCATCATTTATTTACTCACCATGCCATTCCAGTTTAAACAAAGCCATATGCAAATCAGTCTTGACCCTGTGCTTCATGGGAACAGTCCAGTCTGAACTGCCAAGCCAGGTCCTCCCTGGACTGGAAAAAAGCATCCTAGGCCCGATTTCCGAGTTTCACCCCTCTTCAGCCAGGATAGCTTGATTCCAGTGGCATGGAGAGCACGGGACCCACGTCTGGGCATACCCGTCCCACTCGGGGTGACAAATGCAAAACCAACAGTTGATGGACAGAATGCAGAACAATGTCATACATTCACCCCAGTACAGAGATCTGGGCCTAAATCCATTGTTTTTTCTCACCATGACATTCCAGTTTGAACCAGCCATTTGCAAATCAGACTTGACCCTGTGCCTCATGGGAACACTCCAGCCCGAACTACAAAGCCAGGCACACTCTGGACTTGAAACAAGCATCCTAGGACCGGTTTCGGGGTTTCACCCCTCTTTTGCCAGGATAGCTTGATTCCAGTGGCATGGAGAGCATGGGACCCACGTCTGGGCATACCCGTCCCACTCGGGGTGACAAATGCAAAACCAACAGTTGATGGACAGAATGCAGAACAATGTCATACATTCACCCCTGTACAGAGATCTGGGCCTAAATCCATCCCTTTTTTGCTCACCATGCCATTCTCGTTTGAACCCAGCCACATGCAAATCAGCCTTGACCCTGTGCCTCATGGGAACAGTCCAGCCCGAACTGCAAAGCCAGGTCCTCCCTGGACTGGAAACAAGCATCCTATGACTGGTTTCAGGGTTTCACCCCTCTTCAGCGAGGATAGCTTGATTCCAGAGTCATGGAGAGCACGGGACCCAGGTCTGGGCATACCCGTCCCACTCGGGATTACAAATGCAAAACCAACAGTTCATGGACAGAATGCAGAACAGTGTCATACATTCACCCCAGTAAAGAGATCTGGGCCTAAATCCATCGTTTATTTGCTCACCATGCCATTCCAGTTTAAATCCAGACATATGCAAATCAGTCTTGACCCTGTGCCTCATGGGAACAGTCCATCCCGAACTGCCAAGCCAGATCCTCCCTGGACTGGAAACAAGCATCTTAGGACCGGTTTCGGGGTTTCACCCCTCTTCAGCCAGGATAGCTTGATTCCAGTGGCATGGACAGCATGGGACACACGTCTAGGCATACCCGTCCTACTCGAGGTGACAAATGCAAAACCAACAGTTGATGGACAGAATGAAGAACAATGTCATACATTTAACCTCTGTACAGAGATCTGGGCCTAATTCCATCGTTTTTTTGCTCACCATACCATTCCAGTTTGAACCCAGCCGTATGCAAATCAGTCTTGACCCTGTGCCTCAATGGAACAGTCCAGCCCGAACTGCCAAGCCTGGTCCTCCCTGGACTGGAAACAAGCATCCTAGGACCGGTTTTGGGGTTTCACCCCGATTCAGCCAGGATAGCTTGATTCCAGTGGCATGGAGAGCACGGGACCTACGTCTGGGCATACCCGTTCCACTCGGGGTGACAAATGTAAAACCAACAGTTGATGGACAGAATGCAAAACAATGTCATACATTCACCCCAGTACAGTGATCCGGGCCTAAATCCATCGTTTTTTTGCTCACCATGTAAGTCCAGTTTGAAACCAGCCATATGCAAATCAGTCTTGACCCTGTGCCTCATGGGAACAGTCCAGCCCGAACTGCAAAGCCAGGTCCTCCCTGGACTGGAAACAAGCATCCTATGACAGGTTTCGGGGTTTCACCCTTCTTCAGCCAGGATAGCTTGATTCCAGAGGCATGGAGAGCACGGGACCCACATCTGGGCATACCCATCCTACCCGGGGTGACAAATGCAAAACCAACAGTTGATGGACAGTATGCAGAACAGTGTCATACATTCACCCCAGTACAGAGATCTGGGCCTAAATCCATAGTTTATTTGCTCACCATGCCATTCCAGTTTAAATCCAGCCATATGCAAATCAGTCTTGACCCTGTGCCTCATGGGAACAGTCCATCCCGAACTGCCAAGCCAGATCCTCCCTGGGCTGGAAACAAGCATCCTAGGACCGGTTTCGGGGTTTCACCCCTCTTCAGCCAGGATAGCTTGATTCCAGTGGCATGGAGAGCACGGGACCCATGTCTGGGCATACCCATTCCACTCACGGTGACAAATGCAAAACCAACAGTTGATGGATAGAATGCAGAACAATGACATACATTCACCCCAGTACAGAGATCTGGGCCTAAATTCATCGTTTTTTTGCTCACCATGCCATTCCAGTTTGAACCCAGCCACATGCAAATCAGTCTTGACCCTGTGCCTCATGGGAACAGTCCAGCCTGAACTGCCAAGCCAGGTCCTCCCTGGACTGGAAAAAACCATCCTATGACAGGTTTCGGGGTTTCACCCCTCTTCAGCCAGGATAGCTTGATTCCAGTGGCATGGAGAGCACGGGACCCACATCTGGGCATACCCTCCCACTCGGGGTGACAAATGCAAAACCAACAGTTGATGGAGGGAATACAGAACAATGTCATACATTCACCTCAGTACAGAGATCTGGGCCTAAATCCATCGTTTTTTTGCTCACCATGCCATTCCAGTTTGAACCCAGCCTTATGCAAATCAGTCTTGACCCTGTGCCTCATGGGAACAGTCCAGCCTGAACTGCCAAGCCAGGTCCTCCCTGGACTGGAAAAAAGCATCCTATGACAGGTTTCGGGGTTTCACCCCTCGTCAGCCAGGATAGCTTGATCCCAGTGGCATGGAGAGCACAGGACCCACGTCTGGGCATACCCGTCCCACTCGGGGTGACAAATGCAAAACCAACAGTTGATGGACAGAATGCAGAACAATGTCATACATTCACCCCAGTACAGAGATCTGGGCCTAAATCCATTTTTTTTACTCACCATGACATTCCAGTTTGAACCCAGCCATATGCAAATTAGTCTTGACGCTGTGCCTCATGGGAACAGTCCAGCGCGAACTACAAAGCCAGGCACTCCCTGGACTGGAAACAAGCACCCTAGGACCGGTTTCGGGGTTTCACCCCTCTTTAGCCAGGATAGCTTGATTCCAGTGGCATGGAGAGCACTGGACCCATGTCTGGGCATATCCGTCACACTCGGGGTGACAAATGTAAAACCAACAGTTGATGGACAGAATGCAAAACAATATCATACATTCACCCCAGTACAGAGATCCGGGCCTAAATCCATCGTTTTTTTGCTCACCATGTAATTCCAGTTTGAAACCAGCCATAAGCAAATCAGTCTTGACCATGTGCCTCATGGGAACAGTCCAGCCCGAACTCCATAGCCAGGTCCTCCCTGAACTGGAAACAAGCATCCTAGAAATGGTTTCGGCGTTTCACCCCTCTTCATCCAGGATTGTTTGATTCCAGTGTCAAGGAGAGCACGGGACCCACATCTGGGCATACCTCTCCCACTCTGGGTGACAAATGCAAAACCAAAAGCTGATGGACAGAATGCAGAACAATGTCATACACTAACCCCAGTACAGAGATCTGGGCCTAAATCCATCATTTATTTACTCACCATGCCATTCCAGTTTAAACAAAGCCATATGCAAATCAGTCTTGACCCTGTGCTTCATGGGAACAGTCCAGCCCGAACTGCCAAGCCAGGTCCTCCCTGGACTGGAAACAAGCATCCTAGGAGAGGTTTCGGGGTTTCACCCCTCTTCAGCCAGGGTAGCTTTTTTCCAGTGGCATGGAGAGCACGGCACCCACATCTGGACATACCCGTCCCACTCTGTGTGACAAATGCAAAACCAACAGTTGATGGAAAGAATGCAGAACAATGTCATACATTCACCCCAGTACAGAGATCTGGGCCTAAATCCATCATTTTTTTGCTCACCATGCCATTCCAGTTTGAACCCAGCCATATGCAAATCAGTCTTGACCCTGTGCCTCATGCGAACAGTCCAGTCTGAACTGCCAAGCCAGGTCCTCCCTGGACTGGAAAAAAGCATCCTAGGCCCGGTTTCCGAGTTTCACCCCTCTTCAGCCAGGATAGCTTGATTCCAGTGGCATGGAGAGCACGGGACCCACGTCTGGGCATACCCGTCCCACTCGGGGTGACAAATGCAAAACCAACAGTTGATGGACAGAATGCAGAACAATGTCATACATTCACCCCAGTACAGACATCTGGGCCTAAATCCATTGTTTTTTCTCACCATGACTTTCCAGTTTGAACCCAGCCATTTGCAAATCAGACTTGACCCTGTGCCTCATGGGAACACTCCAGCCCGAACTACAAAGCCAGGCACACTCTGGACTTGAAACAAGCATCCTAGGACCGGTTTCGGGGTTTCACCCCTCTTTAGCCAGGATAGCTTGATTCCAGTGGCATGGAGAGCATGGGACCCACGTCTGGGCATACCCGTCCCACTCGGGGTGACAAATGCAAAACCAACAGTTGATGGACAGAATGCAGAACAATGTCATACATTCACCCCTGTACAGAGATCTGGGCCTAAATCCATCCCTTTTTTGCTCACCATGCCATTCTCGTTTGAACCCAGCCACATGCAAATCAGCCTTGACCCTGTGCCTCATGGGAACAGTCCAGCCCGAACTGCAAAGCCAGGTCCTCCCTGGACTGGAAACAAGCATCCTATGACTGGTTTCGGGGTTTCACCCCTCTTCAGCGAGGATAGCTTGATTCCAGAGGCATGGAGAGCACGGGACCCAGGTCTGGGCATACCCGTCCCACTCGGGCTTACAAATGCAAAACCAACAGTTCATGGACAGAATGCAGAACAGTGTCATACATTCACCCCAGTAAAGAGATCTGGGCCTAAATCCATCGTTTATTTGCTCACCATGCCATTCCAGTTTAAATCCAGACATATGCAAATCAGTCTTGACCCTGTGCCTCATGGGAACAGTCCATCCCGAACTGCCAAGCCAGATCCTCCCTGGACTGGAAACAAGCATCTTAGGACCGGTTTCGGGGTTTCACCCCTCTTCAGCCAGGATAGCTTGATTACAGTGGCATGGACAGCATGGGACACATGTCTAGGCATACCCGTCCCACTCGAGGTGACAAATGCAAAACCAACAGTTGATGGACAGAATGCAGAACAATGTCATACATTTAACCTCTGTACAGAGATCTGGGCCTAATTCCATCGTTTTTTTGCTCACCATACCATTCCAGTTTGAACCCAGCCGTATGCAAATCAGTCTTGACCCTGTGCCTCAATGGAACAGTCCAGCCCGAACTGCCAAGCCTGGTCCTCCCTGGACTGGAAACAAGCATCCTAGGACCGGTTTTGGGGTTTCACCCCGATTCAGCCAGGATAGCTTGATTCCAGTGGCATGGAGAGCACGGGACCTACGTCTGGGCATACCCGTTCCACTCGGGGTGACAAATTTAAAACCAACAGTTGATGGACAGAATGCAAAACAATGTCATACATTCACCCCAGTACAGTGATCCGGGCCTAAATCCATCGTTTTTTTGCTCACCATGTAATTCCAGTTTGAAACCAGCCATATGCAAATCAGTCTTGACCCTGTGCCTCATGGGAACAGTCCAGCCCGAACTGCATAGCCAGGTCCTCCCTGAACTGGAAACAAGCATCCTGGGAATGGTTTCGGCGTTTCACCCCTCTTCATCCAGGATTGTTTGATTCCAGTGTCATGGAGAGCACGGGACCCACATCTGGGCATACCTGTCCCACTCGGGGTGACAAATGCAAAACCAAAAGCTGATGGACAGAATGCAGAACAATGTCATACATTCACCCCAGTACAGAGATCTGGCCTAAATCCATCATTTATTTACTCACCATGCCATTCCAGTTTAAACAAAGCCATATGCAAATCAGTCTTGACCCTGTGCCTCATGGGAACAGTCCAGCCCGAACTGCCAAGCCAGGTCCTCCCTGGACTGAAAACAAGCATCCTAGGCCCGGTGTCGGGGTTTCACCCCTCTTCAGCCAGGATAGCTTGATTCCAGTGGCATTGAGAGCACGGCACCCACATCTGGACATACCGGTCCCACTCTGGGTGACACATGCAAAACCAACAGTTGATGGACAGAATGCAGAACAATGTCATACATTCACCCCAGTACAGAGATCTGGGCCTAAATCCATCATTTTTTTGCTCACCATGCCATTCCAGTTTGAACCCAGCCATATGTAAATCAGTCTTGACCCTGTGCCTCATGGGAACAGTCCAATCTGAACTGCCAAGCCAGGTCCTCCCTGGACTGGAAAAAAGCATCCTAGGACCGGTTTCCGAGTTTCACCCCTCTTCAGCCAGGATAGCTTGATTCCAGTGGCATGGAGAGCACGGGACCCACGTCTGGGCATACCCGTCCCACTCGGGGTGACAAATGCAAAACCAACAGTTGATGGACAGAATGCAGAACAATGTCATACATTCACCCCAGTACAGAGATCTGGGCCTAAATCCATTGTTTTTTCTCACCATGGCATTCCAGTTTGAACCCAGCCATTTGCAAATCAGACTTGACCCTGTGCCTCATGGGAACACTCCAGCCCGAACTACAAAGCCAGGCACACCCTGGATTTGAAACAAGCATCCTAGGACTGGTTTCGGGGTTTCTCCCCTCTTTAGCCAGAATACCTTGATTCCAGTGGCATGGGGAGCATGGGACCCACGTCTGGGCATACCCGTCCCACTCGGGGTGACAAATGCAAAAACCAACAGTTGAAGGATAGAATGCAGAACAATGTCATACGTTCACCCCGGTACAGAGATCTGGTCCTAAATCCATCCCTTTTTTGCTCACCATGCCATTCTCGTTTGAACCCAGCCACATGCAAATCAGTCCTGACCCTGTGCCTCATGGGAACAGTCCAGCCGAACTGCAAAGCCAGGTCCTCCCTGGACTGGAAACAAGCATCCTATGAAAGGTTTCAGGGTTTCACCCTTCTTCAGCCAGGATAGCTTGATTCCAGAGGCATGGAGAGCACGGGACCCACATCTGGGCATACCCATCCTACCCGGGGAGAAAAATGCAAAACCAACAGTTGATGGACAGAATGCAGAACAGTGTCATACATTCACCCCAGTACAGAGATCTGGGCCTAAATCCATAGTTTATTTGCTCACCATGCCATTCCAGTTTAAATCCAGCCATATGCAAATCAGTCTTGACCCTGTGCCTCATGGGAACAGTCCATCCCGAACTGCCAAGCCAGATCCTCCCTGGGCTGGAAACAAGCATCCTAGGACCGGTTTTGGTGTTTCACCCCTCTTCAGCCAGGATAGCTTGATTCCAGTGGCATGGAGAGCACGGGACCCACGTCTGGGCATACCAATCCCACTCGCGGTGACAAATGCAAAACCAACAGTTGAGGGACAGAATGCAGAACACTGTCATACATTCACCCCAGTACAGAGATCTGGGCCTAAGTTCATCCTTTTTTTGCTCACCATGCCATTCCAGTTTGAACCCAGCCACATGCAAATCAGTTTTGACCCTGTGCCTCATGGCAACAGTCCAGCCCGAACTGCCAAGCCAGGTCCTCCCTGGACTGAAAACAAGCATCCTAGGACCGGTTTCGGGGTTTCACCCCTCTTCAGCCAGGATAGCTTGATTCCAGTGGCATGGAGAGCACGGGACCCACATCTGGGCATACCCGTCCCACTCGGGATGACAAATGCAAAACCAACAGTTGATGGACGGAATGCAGAACAATGTCATACATTGACCCCAGTACAGAGATCTGGGCCTAAATCCATCGTTTTTTTGCTCACCATGACATTCCAGTTTGAACCCAGCCATATGCACATTAGTCTTGACCCTGGGCCTCATGGGAACAGTCCAGAGCGAACTACAAAGCCAGGCACTCCCTGAACTTGAAACAAGCACCCTAGGACCGGTTTCGGGGTTTCCCCCCTCTTTAGCCAGGATAGCTTGCTTCCAGTGGCATGGAGAGCACTGGACCCATGTCTGGGCATACCCGTCACACTCGGGGTGACAAATGTAAAACCAACAGTTGATGGACAGAATGCAAAACAATGTCATACATTCACCCCAGTACAGAGATCTGGGCCTAAATCCATCGTTTTTTTGCTCACCATGTAATTCCAGTTTGAAACCAGCCATATGCAAATCAGTCTTGACCCTGTGCCTCATGGGAACAGTCCAGCCCGAACTCCATAGCCAGGTCCTCCCTGAACTGGAAACAAGCATCCTAGGAATGGTTTCAGCGTTTCACCCCTCTTCATCCAGGATTGTTTGATTCCAGTGTCATGGAGAGCACGGGACCCACATCTGGGCATACCTGTCCCACTCGGGGTGACAAATGCAAAACCAAATGCTGATGGACAGAAAGCAGAACAATGTCATACATTCACCCCAGTACAGAGATCTGGGCCTAAATCCATCATTTATTTACTCACCATGCCATTCCAGTTTAAACAAAGCCATATGCAAATCAGTCTTGGCCCTGTGCCTCATGGGAACAGTCCAGCCCGAACTGCCAAGCCAGGTCCTCCCTGGACTGAAAACAAGCATCCTAGGACAGGTGTCGGGGTTTCACCCTTCTTCAGCCAGGATAGCTTGATTCCAGTGGCATGGAGATCACGGCACCCACATCTGGACATACCCGTCCCACTCTGGGTGACAAATGCAAAACCAACAGTTTATGGACAGAATGCAGAACAATGTCATACATTCACCCCAGTACAGAGATCTAGGCCTAAATCCATCATTGTTTTGCTCACCCTGCCATTCCAGATTGAACCCAGCCATATGCAAATCAGTCTTGACCCTGTGCCTCATGGGAACAGCCCAGTCTGAACTGCCAAGCCAGGTCCTCCCTGGACTGGAAAAAAGCATCCTAGGACCGGTTTCCGAGTTTCACCCCTCTTCAGCCAGGATAGCTTGATTCCAGTGGCATGGAGAGCACGGGACCCACGTATGGGCATACCCGTCCCACTCGGGGTGACAAATGCAAAACCAACAGTTGATGGACAGAATGCAGAACAATGTCATACTTTCACCCCAGTACAGAGATCTGGGCCTAAATCCATTGTTTTTTCTCACCATGACATTCCAGTTTGAACCCAGCCATTTGCAAATCAGACTTGACCCTGTGCCTCATGGGAACACTCCAGCCTGAACTACAAAGCCAGGCACACCCTGGACTTGAAACAAGCATCCTAGGACTGGTTTCGGGGTTTCACCCCTCTTTAGCCAGGATAGCTTGAGTCCAGTGGCATGGAGAGCATGGGACCCACGTCTGGGCATACCCGTCCCACTCGGGGTGACAAATGCAAAACCAACAGTTGATGGACAGAATGCAGAACAATGTCATACATTCACCCCGGTACAGAGATCTGGGCCTAAATCCATCCCTTTTTTGCTCACCATGCCATTCTCGTTTGAACCCAGCCACATGCAAATCAGCCTTGACCCTGTGCCTCATGGGAACAGTCCAGCCCGAACTGCAAAGCCAGGTCCTCCCTGGACTGGAAACAAGCATCCTATGACTGGTTTCGGGGTTTCACCCCTCTTCAGCCAGGATAGCTTGATTCCAGAGGCATGGAGAGCACGGGACCCAGGTCTGGGCATACCCGTCCCACTCTGGGTTACAAATGCAAAACCAACAGTTCATGGACAGAATGCAGGACAGTGTCATACATTCACCCCAGTACAGAGATCTGTGCCTAAATCCATCCTTTATTTGCTCACCATGCCATTCCAGTTTAAATCCAGCCATATGCAAATCAGTCTTGACCCTGTGCCTCATGGGAACAGTCCAGCCCGAACTGCAAACCCAGGTCCTCCCTGGACTGGAAACAAGAATGCTAGGACAGGTTTCGGGGTTTCCCCCCTCTTCAGTCAGGATAGCTTGATTCCAGTGGCATGGACAGCATGGGACACACGTCTGGGCATTCCCGCCCCACTCGGGGTGACAAATGCAAAACCAACAGTTGATGGACAGAATACAGAACAATGTCATACATTTAACCTCTGTACAGAGATCTGGGCCTAATTCCATCGTTTTTTTGCTCACCATACTATTCCAGTTTGAACCCAGCCGTATGCAAATCAGCCTTGACCCTGTGCCTCAATGGAACAGTCCAGCACGAACTGCCAAGCATGGTCCTCCCTGGACTGGAAACAAGCATCCTAGGACCGGTTTTGAGGTTTCACCCCGATTCAGCCAGGATAGCTTGATTCCAGTGGCATGGAGAGCACGGGACCTACATCTGGGCATACCCATCCCACTCGGGGTGACAAATGTAAACCAACAGTTGATGGACAGAATGCAAAACAATGTCATACATTCACCCCAGGACAGTGATCCGGGCCTAAATCCATCCTTTTTTTGCTCACCAGGTAATTCCAGTTCGAAACCAGCCATATGCAAATCAGTCTTGACCCTGTGCCTCATGGGAACAGTCCAGCCGAACTCCATAGCCAGGTCCTCCCTGAACTGGAAACAAGCATCCTAGGAATGGTTTCAGCGTTTCACCCCTCTTCATCCAGGATTGTTTGATTCCAGTGTCATGGAGAGCACGGGACCCACATCTGGGCATACCTGTCCCACTCCGGGTGACAAATGCAAAACTAAAAGCTGATGGACAGAAAGCAGAACAATGTCATACATTCACCCCAGTACAGAGATCTGGGCCTAAATCCATCATTTATTTACTCACCATGCCATTCCAGTTTAAACAAAGCCATATGCAAATCAGTCTTGGCCCTGTGTCTCATGGGAACAGTCCAGCCCGAACTGCCAAGCCAGGTCCTCCCTGGACTGAAAACAAGCATCCTAGGACCGGTGTTGGGGTTTCACCCTTCTTCAGCCAGGATAGCTTGATTCCAGTGGCATGGAGAGCACGGCACCCACATCTGGACATACCCGTCCCACTCTGGGTGACAAATGCAAAACCAACAGTTGATGGACAGAATGCAGAACAATGTCATACATTCACCCCAGTACAGAGATCTGGGCCTAAATCCATCATTGTTTTGCACACCCTGCCATTCCAGATTGAAACCAGCCATATGCAAATCAGTCTTGACCCTGTGCCTCATGGGAACAGCCCAGTCTGAACTGCCAAGCCAGGTCCTCCCTGGACTGGAAAAAAGCATCCTAGGACCGGTTTCCGAGTTTCACCCCTCTTCAGCCAGGATAGCTTGATTCCAGTGGCATGGAGAGCACGGGACCCACGTCTGGGCATACCCGTCCCACTCGGGGTGACAAATGTAAAACCAACAGTTGATGGACAGAATGCAGAACAATGTCATACTTTCACCCCAGTACAGAGATCTGGGCCTAAATCCATTGTTTTTTCTCACCATGACTTTCCAGTTTGAACCCAGCCATTTGCAAATCAGACTTGACCCTGTGCCTCATGGGAACACTCCAGCCCGAACTACAAAGCCAGGCACACCCTGGACTTGAAACAAGCATCCTAGGACCGGTTTCGGGGTTTCACCCCTCTTTAGCCAGGATAGCTTGATTCCAGTGGCATGGAGAGCATGGTACCCACGTCTGGGCATACCCGTCCCACTCGGGGTGACAAATGCAAAACCAACAGTTGATGGACAGAATGCAGAACAATGTCATACATTCACCCCGGTACAGAGATCTGGGCCTAAATCCATCCCTTTTTTGCTCACCCTGCCATTCTCGTTTGAACCCAGCCACATGCAAATCAGCCTTGACCCTGTGCCTCATGGGAACAGTCCAGCCCGAACTGCAAAGCCAGGTCCAACCCTGGACTGGAAACAAGCATCCTATGACTGGTTTCGGGGTTTCACCCCTCTTCAGCCAGGATAGCTTGATTCCAGAGGCGGGGAGAGCACTGGACCCAGGTCTGGGCATACCCGTCCCACTCTGGGTTACAAATGCAAAACCAACAGTTCATGGACAGAATGCAGAACAGTGTCATACATTCACCCCAGTACAGAGATCTGTGCCTAAATCCATCCTTTATTTGCTCACCGTGCCATTCCAGTTTAAATCCAGCCATATGCAAATCAGTCTTGACCCTGTGCCTCATGGGAACAGTCTATCCCGAACTGCCAAGCCAGATCCTCCCTGGACTGGAAACAAGCATCCTAGGACCGGTTTTGAGGTTTCACCCCGATTCAGCCAGGATAGCTTGATTCCAGTGGCATGGAGAGCACGGGACCTACGTCTGGGCATACCTGTCCCACTCGGGGTGACAAATGCAAAACCAAAAGCTGATGGACAGAATGCAGAACAATGTCATACATTCACCCCAGTACAGAGATCTGGGCCTAAATCCATCATTTATTTACTGACCATGCCATTCCAGTTTAAACAAAGCCATATGCAAATCAGTCTTGACCCTGTGCCTCATGGGAACAGTCCAGCCCGAACTGCCAAGCCAGGTCCTCCCTGGACTGAAAACAAGCATCCTAGGACCGGTGTCGGGGTTTCACCCCTCTTCAGCCAGGATAGCTTGATTCCAGTGGCATGGAGAGCACGGCACCCACATCTGGACATACCGGTCCCACTCTGGGTGACAAATGCAAAGCCAACAGTTGACGGACAGAATGCAGAACAATGTCATACATTCACCCCAGTACAGAGATCTGGGCCTAAATCCATTGTTTTTTCTCACATGACATTCCAGTTTGAACACAGCCATTTGCAAATCAGACTTGACCCTGTGCCTCATGGAAACACTCCAGCCCGAACTACAAAGCCAGGCACACCCTGGACTTGAAACAAGCATCCTAGGACAGGTTACGGGGTTTCACCCCTCTTTAGCCAGGATAGCTTGATTCCAGTGGCATGGAGAGCATGGGACCCACGTCTGGGCATACCCGTCCCACTCGGGGTGACAAATGCAAAACCAACAGTTGATGGACAAAATGCAGAACAATGTCATACATTCACCCCGGTACAGAGATCTGGGCCTAAATCCATCCCTTTTTTGCTCACCATGCCATTCTCGTTTGAACCCAGCCACATGCAAATCAGCCTTGACCCTGTGCCTCATGGGAACAGTCCATCCCGAACTGCCAAGCCAGATCCGACCTGGATTGGAAACAAGCATCTTAGGACCGGTTTCGGGGTTTCACCCCTCTTCAGCCAGGATAGCTTGATTCCAGTGGCATGGACAGCATGGGACACACGTCTGGGCATACCCGTCTCACTCGGGGTGACAAATGCAAAACCAACAGTTGATGGACAGAATGCAGAACAATGTCATACATTTAACCTCTGTACAGAGATCTGGGCCTAATTCCATCGTTTTTTTGCTCACCATACCATTCCAGTTTGAACCCAGCCGTATGCAAATCAGTCTTGACCCTGTGCCTCAATGGAACAGTCCAGCATGAACTGCCAAGCCTGGTCCTCCCTGGACTGGAAACAAGCATCCTAGGACCGGTTTTGGGGTTTCACCCGATTCAGCCAGGATAGCTTGATTCCAGTGGCATGGAGAGCACGGGACCTACGACTGGGCATACCCGTCCCACTCGGGTTGACAAATGTAAAACCAACAATTGATGGACAGAATGCAAAACAATGTCATACATTCACCCCAGTACAGTGATCCGGGCCTAAATCCATCGTTTTTTTGCTCACCATGTAATTCCAGTTTGAAACCAGCCATATGCAAATCAGTCTTGACCCTGTGCCTCATGGGAACAGTCCAGCCCGAACTGCATAGACAGGTCCCCCCTGAACTGGAAACAAGCATCCTGGGAATGGTTTCGGCGTTTCACCCCTCTTCATCCAGGATTGTTTGATTCCAGTGTCATGGAGAGCACGGGACCCACATCTGGGCATACCTGTCCCACTCGGGAAGACAAATGCAAAACCAAAAGCTGATGGACAGAATGCAGAACAATGTCATACATTCACCCCAGTACAGAGATCTGGGCCTAAATCCATCATTTATTTACTCACCATGCCATTCCAGTTTAAACAAAGCCATATGCAAATCAGTCTTGACCCTGTGCCTCATGGGAACAGTCCAATCTGAACTGCCAAGCCAGGTCCTCCCTGGACTGGAAAAAAGCATCCTAGGACCGGTTTCCGAGTTTCACCCCTCTTCCGCCAGGATAGCTTGATTCCAGTGGCATGGAGAGCACGGGACCCACGTCTGGGCATACCCGTCCCACTCGGGGTGACAAATGCAAAACCAACAGTTGATGGACAGAAAGCAGAACAATGTCATACATTCACCCCAGTACAGAGATCTGGGCCTAAATCCATTGTTTTTTCCCACCATGACATTCCAGTTTGAACCCAGCCATTTGCAAATCAGACTTGACCCTGTGCCTCATGGAAACACTCCACCCCGAACTACAAAGCCAGGCACACCCTGGATTTGAAACAAGCATCCTAGGACCAGTTTCGGGGTTTCTCACCTCTTTAGCCAGAATAGCTTGATTCCAGTGGCATGGAGAGCATGGGACCCACGTCTGGGCATACCCGTCCCACTCGGGGTGACACATGCAAAACCAACAGTTGATGGACAGAATGCAGAACAATGTCATACATTCACCCCGGTACAGAGATCTGGGCCTAAATCCATCCCTTTTTTGCTCACCATGCCATTCTCGTTTGAACCCAGCCACATGCAAATCAGCCTTGACCCTGTGCATCATGGGAAAAGTCCAGCCCGAACTGCAAAGCCAGGTCCTCCCTGGACTGGAAACAAGCATCCTATGACAGGTTTCGGGGTTTCACCCTTCTTCAGCCAGGATAGCTTGATTCCAGAGGCATGGAGAGCACGGAACCCACATCTGGGCATACCCATCCTACCCGGGGTGACAAATGCAAAACCAACAGTTGATGGACAGAATGCAGAACAGTGTCATACATTCACCCCAGTACAGAGATCTGGGCCTAAATCCATAGTTTATTTGCTCACCATGCCATTCCAGTTTAAATCCAGCCATATGCAAATCAGTCTTGACCCTGTGCCTCATGGGAACAGTCCATCCCGAACTGCCAAGCCAGATCCTCCCTGGACTGGAAACAACCATCCTAGGACCGGTTTCGGGGTTTCACCCCTCTTCAGCCAGGATAGCTTGATTCCAGTGGCATGGAGAGCACAGGACCCACGTCTGGGCATACCCATCCCACTCGCGGTGACAAATGCAAAACCAACAGTTGATGGACAGAATGCAGAACAATGTCAGACATTCACCCCAGTACAGAGATCTGAGCCTAAATTCATCCTTTTTTTGCTCACCATGCCATTCCAGTTTGAACCCAGCCGCATGCAAATCAGTCTTGACCCTGTGCCTCATGGGCACAGTCCAGCCCGAACTGCAAAGCCAGGTCTTTCCTGGACTGAAAACAAGCATCCTATGACAGGTTTCGGGGTTTCACCCCTCTTCAGCCAGGATAGCTTGATTCCAGAGGCATGGAGAGCACGGGACCCACGTCTGGGCATACCCATCCCACTAGGGGTGACAAATGCAAAACCAACAGCTGATGGACAGAATGCAGAACAATGTCATACATTCACCCCAGTACAGAGATCTTGGCCTAAATCCATCATTTATTTACTCAACATGCCATTCCAGTTTAAACAAAGCCATATGCAAATCAGTCTTGACCCTGTTCCTCATGGGAACAGTCCAGCCCGAACTGCCAAGCCAGGTCCTCCCTGGACTGAAAACAAGCATCCTAGGACCGGTTTCGGGGTTTCACCCCTCTTCAGCCAGTATAGCTTGATTCTAGTGGCATGGAGAGCACGGGACCCACATCTGGGCATACCCGTCCCACTCGGGGTGACAAATGCAAAACCAACAGTTGATGGACAGAATGCAGAACAATGTCATACATTCACCCCAGTACAGAGATCTGGGCCTAAATCTATTTTTTTGCTCACCATGACAATCCAGTTTGAACCCAGCCTTATGCAAATCAGTCTTGACCCTGTGCCTCATGGGAACAGTCCAGCCTGAACTGCCAAGCCAGGTCCTCCCTGGACTGGAAAAAAGCATCCTAGGACCGGTTTCGGGGTTCACCCCTCTTCAGCCAGGATAGCTTGATCCCAGTGGCATGGAGAGCACGGGACCCACGTCTGGGCATACCCGTCCCACTCGGGGTGACAAAAGCAAAACCAACAGTTGATGGACAGAATGCAGAACAATGTCATACATTCACCCCAGTACAGAGATCTGGGCCTAAATCTATTTTTTTTTGCTCACCATGACAATCCAGTTTGAACCCAGCCATATGCAAATTAGTCTTGACCCTGTGCCTCATGGGAACAGTCCAGCGCGAACTACAAAGCCAGGCACTCCCTGGACTGGAAACAAGCACCCTAGGACCGGTTTCGGGGTTTCACCCCTCTTTAGACAGGATAGCTTGATTCCAGTGGCATGGAGAGCACTGGACCCATGTCTGGGCATACCCGTCCCACTCGGGGTGACAAATGCAAAACCAACAGTTGATGGACAGAATGCAGAAGAATGTCATACATTCACCCCAGTACAGAGATCTGGGCATAAATCCATCGTTTTTTTGCTCACCATGCCATTCCAGTTTGAACCCAGCCATATGCAAATCAGTCTTGACCCTGTGCCTCATGGGAACAGTCCAGCCCGAACTGCAAAGCAGGTCCTACCTGGACTGGAAACAAGCATCCTAGGACCGGATTCGGGGTTTCACCCCTCTTCAGCCAGGATAGCTTGATTCCAGTGGCATGGAGAGCACGGGACCCACGTCTGGGCATACCCATCCCACTCGCGGTGACAAATGCAAACCCAACAGTTGATGGACAGAATTCAGAACAATGTCATACATTCACCCCAGTACAGAGATCTGGGCCTAAATCCATCCTTTTTCTGCTCACCATGCCATTCCAGTTTGAACCCAGCCACATGCAAATCAGTCTTGACCCTGTGCCTCATGGGAATAGTCCAGCCCGAACTGCAAAGCCAGGTCCTCCCTGGACTGAAAAAAAACATCCTATGACAGGTTTCGGGGTTTCACCCCTCTTCAGCCAGGATAGCTTGATTCCAGAGGCATGGAGAGCACGGGACCCACGTCTGGGCATACCCATCCCACTCGGGGTGACAAATGCAAGACCAACAGTTGATGGACATAATGCAGAACAATGTCATACATTCACCCCAGTACAGAGATCTGGGCCTAAATCCATCGTTTTTTTGCTCACCATGCCATTCCAGTTTGAACCCAGCCATATGCAAATCGGTCTTGACCCTGTGCCTCATGGAAACAGTTCAGCGTGAACTGCCAAGCCAGGTCCTCCCTGGACTGGAAAAAAGCATCCTAGGACCTGTTTCGGGGTTTCACCCCTCTTCAGCCAGGATAGCTTGATTCCAGTGGCATGGAGAGCACGGGACCCACGTCTGGGCATACCAGTCCCACTCGGGGTGACAAATGTAAAACCAACAGTTGATGGACAGAATGCAGAACAATGTCATACATTCACCCCAGTACAGAGATATGATCCTAAATCCATTGTTTTTTTGCTCACCATGAAATTCCAGTTTGAACCCAGCCATATGCAAATCAGTCTTGACCCTGTGCCTCATGGGAACACTCTAGCTCGAACTGCCAAGCCAGGTCCTCCCTGGACTGGAAACAAGCTTCCTAGGACCGGTTTCGGGGTTTCACCCCTTTTCAGCCAGGATAGCTTGATTCCAGTGGCATGGAGAGCACGGGACACACATCTGGGAATACCCGTCCCACTCGGGGTGACAAATGTAAAACCAACAGCTGATGGACAGAATGCAGAACAATGTCATGCATTCACCCCAGTACAGAGATCTTGGCCTAAATCCATCGTTTTTTTGCTCACCATGCCATTCCAGTTTGAACCCAGCCATATGCAAATCAGTCTTTACCCTGTGCCTCATGGGAACAGTCCAGCCCGAACTACAAAGCCAGGCACTCCCTGGACTGGAAACAAGCATCCTAGGACCGGTTTCGGTGTTTCACCCCTCTTTGGCCAGGATAGATTGATTCCAGTGGCATGGAGAGCACGGGACCCACGTCTGGGCATACCCGTCCCACTCGGGGTGTCAAATGCAAAACCAACAGTTGATGGACGGAATGCAGAACAATGTCATACATTCAAGCCAGAACAGAGATCTTGGCCTAAATCCATTGTTTTTTGGTCACCATGCCATTCCAGTTTGAACCCAGCCATATGCAAATCAGTCTTGACCCTGTGCCTCATGGGAACAGTACAGCCCGAACTGCAAAGCCAGGTCCTCCCTGGACTGGAAACAAGAATCCTAGGACAGGTTTCGGGGTTTCTCCCCTCTTCAGTCAGGATAGCTTGATTCCAGTGGTATAGAGAGCATGGGACCCACGTCTGGGCATACCCGTCCCACTCGGGGTGACAAATGCAAAACCAACAGTTGATGGACAGAATGCAGAACAATGTCATACATTCACCCCAGTACAGAGATCTGGGCCTAAATCCATTTTTTTTGCTCACCATGACATTCCAGTTTGAACCCAGCCATATGCAAATTAGTCTTGACCCTTAGCCTCATGGGAACAGTCCAGCCCAAACTACAAAGCCAGGCACTCCCTGGACTGGAAACAAGCATCCTAGGACCGGTTTCGGGGTTTCACCCCTCTTTAGCCAGGATAGCTTGATTCCAGTGGCATGGAGAGCACTGGACCCACGTCTGGGCATACCCGTCCCACTCGGGGTGACAAATGCAAAACCAACAGTTGATGGACAGAATGCAGAACAATGTCATACATTCACCCCAGTACAGAGATCTGGGCCTAAATCCATCATTGTTTTGCACACTCTGCCATTCCAGATTGAATCCAGCCATATGCAAATCAGTCTTGACCCTGTGCCTCATGGGAACAGCCCAGTCTGAACTGCCAAGACAGGTCCTCCCTGGACTGGAAAAAAGCATCCTAGGACCGGTTTCCGAGTTTCACCCCTCTTCAGCCAGGATAGCTTGATTCCAGTGGCATGGAGAGCACGGGACCCACGTCTGGGCATACCCGTCCCACTCGGGGTGACAAATGCAAAACCAACAGTTGATGGACAGAATGCAGAACAATGTCATACTTTCACCCCAGTACAGAGATCTGGGCCTAAATCCATTGTTTTTTCTCACCATGACATTCCAGTTTGAACCCAGCCATTTGCAAATCAGACTTGACCCTGTGCCTCATGGGAACACTCCAGCCCGAACTACAAAGCCAGGCACACCCTGGACTTGAAACAAGCATCCTAGGACCGGTTTCGGGGTTTCACCCCTCTTTAGCCAGGATAGCTTGATTCCAGTGGCATGGAGAGCATGGTACCCACGTCTGGGCATACCCGTCCCACTCGGGGTGACAAATGCAAAACCAACAGTTGATGGACAGAATGCAGAACAATGTCATACATTCACCCCGGTACAGAGATCTGGGCCTAAATCCATCCCTTTTTTGCTCACCATGCCATTCTCGTTTGAACCCAGCCACATGCAAATCAGCCTTGACCCTGTGCCTCATGGGAACAGTCCAGCCCGAACTGCAAAGCCAGGTCCAACCCTGGACTGGAAACAAGCATCCTATGACTGGTTTCGGGGTTTCACCCCTCTTCAGCCAGGATAGCTTGATTCCAGAGGCGGAGAGAGCACTGGACCCAGGTCTGGGCATACCCGTCCCACTCTGGGTTACAAATGCAAAACCAACAGTTCATGGACAGAATGCAGAACAGTGTCATACATTCACCCCAGTACAGAGATCTGTGCCTAAATCCATCCTTTATTTGCTCACCGTGCCATTCCAGTTTAAATCCAGCCATATGCAAATCAGTCTTGACCCTGTGCCTCATGGGAACAGTCTATCCCGAACTGCCAAGCCAGATCCTCCCTGGACTGGAAACAACCATCTTAGGACCGGTTTCGTGGTTTCACCCCTCTTCAGCCAGGATAGCTTGATTCCAGTGGCATGGACAGCATGGGACACACGTCTGGGCATACCCGCCCCACTCGGGGTGACAAATGCAAAACCAACAGTTGATGGACAGAATGCAGAACAATGTCATACATTTAACCTCTGTACAGAGATCTGGGCCTAATTCCATCATTTTTTTGCTCACCATACTATTCCAGTTTGAACCCAGCCGTATGCAAATCAGCCTTGACCCTGTGCCTCAATGGAATAGTCCAGCCCGAACTGCCAAGCCTGGTCCTCCCTGGACTGGAAACAAGCATCCTAGGACCGGTTTTGAGGTTTCACCCCGATTCAGCTATGATAGCTTGATTCCAGTGGCATGGAGAGCACGGGACCTACGTCTGGGCATACCCGTCCCACTCGGGGTGACAAATGTAAAACCAACAGTTGATGGACAGAATGCAAAACAATGTCATACATTCTCCCCAGTACAGTGATCCGGGCCTAAATCCATCGTTTTTTTGCTCACCATGTAATTCCAGTTTGAAACCAGCCATATGCAAATCAGTCTTGACCCTGTGCCTCATGGGAACAGTCCAGCCTGAACTGCATAGACAGGTCCTCCCTGAACTGGAAACAAGCATCCTGGGAATGGTTTCGGCGTTTCACCCCTCTTCATCCAGGATTGTTTGATTCCAGTGTCATGGAGAGCACGGGACCCACATCTGGGCATACCTGTCCCACTCGGGGTGACAAATGCAAAACCAAAAGCTGATGGACAGAATGCAGAACAATGTCATACATTCACCCCAGTACAGAGATCTGGGCCTAAATCCATCATTTATTTACTGACCATGCCATTCCAGTTTAAACAAAGCCATATGCAAATCAGTCTTGACCCTGTGCCTCATGGGAACAGTCCAGCCCGAACTGCCAAGCGAGGTCCTCCCTGGACTGAAAACAAGCATCCTAGGACCGGTGTCGGGGTTTCACCCCTCTTCAGCCAGGATAGCTTGATTCCAGTGGCATGGAGAGCACGGCACCCACATCTGGACATACCGGTCCCACTCTGGGTGACAAATGCAAAGCCAACAGTTGACGGACAGAATGCAGAACAATGTCATACATTCACCCCAGTACAGAGATCTGGGCCTAAATCCATTGTTTTTTCTCACCATGACATTACAGTTTGAACACAGCCATTTGCAAATCAGACTTGACCCTGTGCCTCATGGGAACACTCCAGCCCGAACTACAAAGCCAGGCACACCCTGGACTTGAAACAAGCATCCTAGGACCGGTTTCGGGGTTTCACCCCTCTTTAGCCAGGATAGCTTGATTCCAGTGGCATGGAGAGCATGGGACCCACGTCTGGGCATACCCGTCCCACTCGGGGTGACAAATGCAAAACCAACAGTTGATGGACAGAATGCAGAACAATGTCATACATTCACCCCGGTACAGAGATCTGGGCCTAAATCCATCCCTTTTTTGCTCACCATGCCATTCTCGTTTGAACCCAGCCATATGCAAATCAGCCTTGACCCTGTGCCTCATGGGAACAGTCCAGCCCGAACTGCAAAGCCAGGTCCTCCCTGGACTGGAAACAAGCATCCTATGACTGGTTTCGGGGTTTCACCTCTCTTCAGCCAGGATAGCTTGATTCCAGATGCATGGAGAGCACGGGACCCAGGTCTGGGCATATCCGTCCCACTCGGGGTAACAAATGGAAAACCAACAGTTGATGGACAGAATGCAGAACAGTGTCATACATTCACCCCAGTACAGAGATCTGGGCCTAAATCCATCGTTTATTTGCTCACCATGCCTTTCCAGTTTAAATCCAGCCATATGCAAATCAGTCTTGACCCTGTGCCTCATGGGAACAGTCCATCCCGAACTGCCAAGCCAGATCCGACCTGGATTGGAAACAAGCATCTTAGGACCGGTTTCGGGGTTTCACCCCTCTTCAGCCAGGATAGCTTGATTCCAGTCGCATGGACAGCATGGGACACACGTCTGGGCATACCCGTCCCACTCGGGGTGACAAATGCAAAACCAACAGTTGATGGACAGAATGCAGAACAATGTCATACATTTAACCTCTGTACAGAGATCTGGGCCTAATTCCATCGTTTTTTTGCTCACCATACCATTCCAGTTTGAACCCAGCCGTATGCAAATCAGTCTTGACCCTGTGCCTCAATGGAACAGTCCAGCATGAACTGCCAAGCCTGGTCCTCCCTGGACTGGAAACAAGCATCCTAGGACCGTTTTTGGGGATTCACCCGATTCAGCCAGGATAGCTTGATTCCAGTGGCATGGAGAGCACGGGACCGACGACTGGGCATACCCTTCCCACTCGGGTTGACAAATGTAAAACCAACAATTGATGGACAGAATGCAAAACAATGTCATACATTCACCCCAGTACAGTGATCCGGGCCTAAATCCATCGTTTTTTTGCTCACCATGTAATTCCAGTTTGAAACCAGCCATATGCAAATCAGTCTTGACCCTGTGCCTCATGGGAACAGTCCAGCCCGAACTGCATAGACAGGTCCCCCCTGAACTGGAAACAAGCATCCTGGGAATGGTTTCGGCGTTTCACCCCTCTTCATCCAGGATTGTTTGATTCCAGTGTCATGGAGAGCACGGGACCCACATCTGGGCATACCTGTCCCACTCGGGAAGACAAATGCAAAACCAAAAGCTGATGGACAGAATGCAGAACAATGTCATACATTCACCCCAGTACAGAGATCTGGGCCTAAATCCATCATTTATTTACTCACCATGCCATTCCAGTTTAAACAAAGCCATATGCAAATCAGTCTTGACCCTGTGCCTCATGGGAACAGTCCAGCCCGAACTGCCAAGCCAGGTCCTCCCTGGACTGAAAACAAGCATCCGAGGACCGGTGTCGGGGTTTCACCCCTCTTCAGCCAGGATAGCTTGATTCCAGTGGCATGGAGAGCACGGCACCCACATCTGGACATACCGGTCCCACTCTGGGTGACAAATGCAAAACCATCAGTTGATGGACAGAATGCAGAACAATGTCATACATTCACCCCAGTACAGAGATCTGGGCCTAAATCCATCATTTTTTTGCTCACCATGCCATTCCAGTTTGCACCCAGCCATATGCAAATCAGTCTTGACCCTGTGCCTCATGGGAACAGTCCAATCTGAACTGCCAAGCCAGGTCCTCCCTGGACTGGAAAAAAGCATCCTAGGACCGGTTTCCGAGTTTCACCCCTCTTCAGCCAGGATAGCTTGATTCCAGTGGCATGGAGAGCACGGGACCCACGTCTGGGCATACCCGTCCCACTCGGGGTGACAAATGCAAAACCAACAGTTGATAGACAGAAAGCAGAACAATGTCATACATTCACCCCAGTACAGAGATCTGGGCCTAAATCCATTGTTTTTTCTCACCATGACATTCCAGTTTGAACCCAGCCATTTGCAAATCAGACTTGACCCTGTGCCTCATGGAAACACTCCAGCCCGAACTACAAAGCCAGGCACACCCTGGATTTGAAACAAGCATCCTAGGACCAGTTTCGGGGTTTCTCACCTCTTTAGCCAGAATAGCTTGATTCCAGTGGCATGGAGAGCATGGGACCCACGTCTGGGCATACCCGTCCCACTCGGGGTGACACATGCAAAACCAACAGTTGATGGACAGAATGCAGAACAATGTCATACATTCACCCCGGTACAGAGATCTGGGCCTAAATCCATCCCTTTTTTGCTCACCATGCCATTCTCGTTTGAACCCAGCCACATGCAAATCAGCCTTGACCCTGTGCATCATGGGAAAAGTCCAGCCCGAACTGCAAAGCCAGGTCCTCCCTGGACTGGAAACAAGCATCCTATGACAGGTTTCGGGGTTTCACCCTTCTTCAGCCAGGATAGCTTGATTCCAGAGGCATGGAGAGCACGGAACCCACATCTGGGCATACCCATCCTACCCGGGGTGACAAATGCAAAACCAACAGTTGATGGACAGAATGCAGAACAGTGTCATACATTCACCCCAGTACAGAGATCTGGGCCTAAATCCATAGTTTATTTGCTCACCATGCCATTCCAGTTTAAATCCAGCCATATGCAAATCAGTCTTGACCCTGTGCCTCATGGGAACAGTCCATCCCGAACTGCCAAGCCAGATCCTCCCTGGACTGGAAACAAGCATCCTAGGACCGGTTTCGGGGTTTCACCCCTCTTCAGCCAGGATAGCTTGATTCCAGTGGCATGGAGAGCACGGGACCCACGTCTGGGCACACCCATCCCACTCGCGGTGACAAATGCAAAACCAACAGTTGATGGACAGAATGCAGAACAATGTCATACATTCACCCCAGTACAGAAATCTGGGCCTAAATCCATCATTTATTTACTCAACATGCCATTCCAGTTTAAACAAAGCCATATGCAGATCAGTCTTGACCCTGTTCCTCATGGGAACAGTCCAGCCCGAACTGCCAAGCCAGGTCCTCCCTGGACTGAAAACAAGCATCGTAGGACCGGTTTCGGGGTTTCACCCCTCTTCAGCCAGTATAGCTTGATTCTAGTGGCATGGAGAGCACGGGACCCACATCTGGGCATACCCGTCCCACTCGGGGTGACAAATGCAAAACCAACAGTTGATGGACGGAATGCAGAACAATGTCATACATTCACCCCAGTACAGAGATCTGGGCCTAAATCCATCGTTTTTTTGCTCACCATGCCATTCCAGTGTGAACCCAGCCTTATGCAAATCAGTCTTGACCCTGTGCCTCATGGGAACAGTCCAGCCTGAACTGCCAAGCCAGGTCCTCCCTGGACTGGAAAAAAGCATCCTAGGACCGGTTTCGGGGTTCACCCCTCTTCAGCCAGGATAGCTTGATCCCAGTGGCATGGAGAGCACGGGACCCACGTCTGGGCATACCCGTCCCACTCGGGGTGACAAAAGCAAAACCAACAGTTGATGGACAGAATGCAGAACAATGTCATACATTCACCCCAGTACAGAGATCTGGGCCTAAATCTATTTTTTTTTGCTCACCATGACAATCCAGTTTGAACCCAGCCATATGCAAATTAGTCTTGACCCTGTGCCTCATGGGAACAGTCCAGCGCGAACTACAAAGCCAGGCACTCCCTGGACTGGAAAAAAGCACCCTAGGACCGGTTTCGGGGTTTCACCCCTCTTTAGCCAGGATAGCTTGATTCCAGTGGCATGGAGAGCACTGGACCCATGTCTGGGCATACCCGTCCCACTCGGGGTGACAAATGCAAAACCAACAGTTGATGGACAGAATGCAGAAGAATGTCATACATTCACCCCAGTACAGAGATCTGGGCATAAATCCATCGTTTTTTTGCTCACCATGCCATTCCAGTTTGAACCCAGCCATATGCAAATCAGTCTTGACCCTGTGCCTCATGGGAACAGTCCAGCCCGAACTGCAAAGCAGGTCCTCCCTGGACTGGAAACAAGCATCCTAGGACCGGATTCGGGGTTTCACCCCTCTTCAGCCAGGATAGCTTGATTCCAGTGGCATGGAGAGCACGGGACCCACGTCTGGGCATACCCATCCCACTCGCGGTGACAAATGCAAACCCAACAGTTGATGGACAGAATTCAGAACAATGTCATACATTCACCCCAGTACAGAGATCTGGGCCTAAATCCATCGTTTTTTTGCTCACCATGCCATTCCAATTTGAACCCAGCCATATGCAAATCGGTCTTGACCCTGTGCCTCATGGAAACAGTTCAGCCTGAACTGCCAAGCCAGGTCCTCCCTGGACTGGAAAAAAGCATCCTAAGACCGGTTTCGGGGTTTCACCCCTCTTCAGCCAGGATAGCTTGATTCCAGTGGCATGGAGAGCACGGGACCCACGTCTGGGCATACCAGTCCCACTCGGGGTGACAAATGCAAAACCAACAGTTGATGGACAGAATGCAGAACAATGTCATACATTCACCCCAGTACAGAGATATGATCCTAAATCCATTGTTTTTTTGCTCACCATGAAATTCCAGTTTGAACCCAGCCATATGCAAATCAGTCTTGACCCTGTGCCTCATGGGAACACTCTAGCTCGAACTGCCAAGCCAGGTCCTCCCTGGACTGGAAACAAGCATCCTAGGACCGGTTTCGGGGTTTCACCCCTTTTCAGCCAGGATAGCTTGATTCCAGTGGCATGGAGAGCACGGGACACACATCTGGGAATACCCGTCCCACTCGGGGTGACAAATGCAAAACCAACAGCTGATGGACAGAATGCAGAACAATGTCATACATTCACCCCAGTACAGAGATCTGGGCCTAAATCCATCGTTTATTTGCTCACCATGCCATTCCAGTTTAAATCCAGCCATATGCAAATCAGTCTTGACCCTGTGCCTCATGGGAACAGTCCGGCACGAACTGCCAAGCCAGGTCCTCCCTGGACTGGAAACAAGCATCCTAGGACCGGTTTCGGGGTTTCACCCCTCTTCAGCCAGGATAGCTTGATTCCAATGGCATGGAGAGCACGGAACCCACATCTGGGCATACCCGTCCCATTCTGGGTGACAAATGCAAAACCAACAGTTGATGGACAGAATGCAGAACAATGTCATACATTCACTGCAGTACAGAGATCTGGGCCTAAATCTATCGTTTTTTTGCTCACCATGCCATTCCAGTTTGAACCCAGCCATATGCAAATCGGTCTTGACCCTGTGCCTCATGGGAACAGTCCAGCCTGAACTGCCAAGCCAGGTCCTCCCTGGACTGGAAAAAAGCATCCTAGGACCGGTTTCGGGGTTTCACCTCTCTTCAGCCAGGATAGCTTGATTCCAGTGGCATGGAGAGCACGGGACCCACGTCTGGGCATACCCGTCCCACTCAGGGTGACAAATGCAAACCCAACAGTTGATGGACAGAATGCAGAACAATGTCATACATTCACCCCAGTACAGAGATCTGGGCCTAAATCCATCGTTTTTTTGCTCACCATGCCATTCCAGTTTGAACCCAGCCATATGCAAATCAGTCTTTACCCTGTGCCTCATGGGAACAGTCCAGCCCGAACTACAAAGCCAGGCACTCCCTGGACTGGAAACAAGCATCCTAGGACCGGTTTCGGTGTTTCACCCCTCTTTGGCCAGGATAGATTGATTCCAGTGGCATGGAGAGCACGGGACCCACGTCTGGGCATACCCGTCCCACTCGGGGTGTCAAATGCAAAACCAACAGTTGATGGACGGAATGCAGAACAATGTCATACATTCACGCCAGAACAGATATCTTGGCCTAAATCCATTGTTTTTTGGTCACCATGCCATTCCAGTTTGAACCCAGCCATATGCAAATCAGTCTTGACCCTGTGCCTCATGGGAACAGTACAGCCCGAACTGCAAAGCCAGGTCCTCCCTGGACTGGAAACAAGAATCCTAGGACAGGTTTCGGGGTTTCTCCCCTCTTCAGTCAGGATAGCTTGATTCCAGTGGTATGGAGAGAATGGGACCCACGTCTGGGCATACCCGTCCCACTCGGGGTAACAAATGCAAAACCAACAGTTGATGGACAGAATGCAGAACAATGTCATACATTCACCCCAGTACAGAGATCTGGGCCTAAATCCATTTTTTTTGCTCACCATGACATTCCAGTTTGAACCCAGCCAAATGCAAATTAGTCTTGACCCTGTGCCTCATGGGAACAGTCCAGCCCAAACTACAAAGCTAGGCACTCCCTGGACTGGAAACAAGCATCCTAGGACCGGTTTCGGGGTTTCACCCCTCTTTAGCCAGGATAGCTTGATTCCAGTGGCATGGAGAGCACTGGACCCACGTCTGGGCATACCCGTCCCACTCGGGGTGACAAATGCAAAACCAACAGTTGATGGACAGAATGCAGAACAATGTCATACATTCACCCCAGTACAGAGATCTGGGCCTAAATCCATCGTTTTTTTGTTCACCATGCCATTCCAGTTTGAACCCAGCCATATGCAAATCAGTCTTGACCCTGTGCCTCATGGGAACAGTCCAGCCCGAACTGCAAAGCCAGGTCCTCCCTGGACTGGAAACAAGCATCCTAGGACCGGATTCGGGGTTTCACCCCTCTTCAGCCAGGATAGCTTGATTCCAGTGGCATGGAGAGCACGGGACCCACATCTGGGTATACCCATCCCACTCGCGGTGACAAATGCAAACCCAACAGTTGATGGACAGAATGCAGAACAATGTCATACATTCACCCCAGTACAGAGATCTGGGCCTAAATCCATCCTTTTTTTGCTCACCATGCCATTCCAGTTTGAACCCAGCCACATGCAAGTCAGTCTTGACCCTGTGCCTCATGGGAATAGTCCAGCCTGAACTGCAAAGCCAGGTCCTCCCTGGACTGAAAACAAGCATCCTATGACAGGTTTCGGGGTTTCACCCCTCTTCAGCCAGCATAGCTTGATTCCAGAGGCATGGAGAGCACGGGACCCACGTCTGGGCATACCCATCCCACTCGGGGTGACAAATGCAAAACCAACAGTTGATGGACAGAATGCAGAACAATGTCATACATTCACCCCAGTACAGAGATCTGGGCCTAAATCCATCGTTTTTTTGCTCACCATGCCATTCCAGTTTGAACCCAGCCATATGCAAATCGGTCTTGACCCTGTGCCTCATGGGAACAATCCAGCCCGATCTACAAAGCCAGGTCCTCCCTGGACTGGAAACAATAATCCTTGGACAGGTTTCGGGGTTTCTCCCCTCTTCAGTCAGGATAGCTTGACTCCAGTGGTATGGAGAGCATGGGACCCACGTCTGGGCATACCCGTCCCACTCGGGGTGTCAAATGCAAAACCAACAGTTGATGGACGGAATGCAGAACAATGTCATACATTCACGCCAGAACAGATATCTTGGCCTAAATCCATTGTTTTTTGGTCACCATGCCATTCCAGTTTGAACCCAGCCATATGCAAATCAGTCTTGACCCTGTGCCTCATGGGAACAGTACAGCCCGAACTGCAAAGCCAGGTCCTCCCTGGACTGGAAACAAGAATCCTAGGACAGGTTTCGGGGTTTCTCCCCTCTTCAGTCAGGATAGCTTGATTCCAGTGGTATGGAGAGCATGGGACCCACGTCTGGGCATACCCGTCCCACTCGGGGTAACAAATGCAAAACCAACAGTTGATGGACAGAATGCAGAACAATGTCATACATTCACCCCAGTACAGAGATCTGGGCCTAAATCCATTTTTTTTGCTCACCATGACATTCCAGTTTGAACCCAGCCAAATGCAAATTAGTCTTGACCCTGTGCCTCATGGGAACAGTCCAGCCCAAACTACAAAGCTAGGCACTCCCTGGACTGGAAACAAGCATCCTAGGACCGGTTTCGGGGTTTCACCCCTCTTTAGCCAGGATAGCTTGATTCCAGTGGCATGGAGAGCACTGGACCCACGTCAGGGCATACCCGTCCCACTCGGGGTGACAAATGCAAAACCAACAGTTGATGGACAGAATGCAGAACAATGTCATACATTCACCCCAGTACAGAGATCTGGGCCTAAATCCATCGTTTTTTTGTTCACCATGCCATTCCAGTTTGAACCCAGCCATATGCAAATCAGTCTTGACCCTGTGCCTCATGGGAACAGTCCAGCCCGAACTGCAAAGCCAGGTCCTCCCTGGACTGGAAACAAGCATCCTAGGACCGGATTCGGGGTTTCACCCCTCTTCAGCCAGGATAGCTTGATTCCAGTGGCATGGAGAGCACGGGACCCACATCTGGGTATACCCATCCCACTCGCGGTGACAAATGCAAACCCAACAGTTGATGGACAGAATGCAGAACAATGTCATACATTCACCCCAGTACAGAGATCTGGGCCTAAATCCATCCTTTTTTTGCTCACCATGCCATTCCAGTTTGAACCCAGCCACATGCAAGTCAGTCTTGACCCTGTGCCTCATGGGAATAGTCCAGCCTGAACTGCAAAGCCAGGTCCTCCCTGGACTGAAAACAAGCATCCTATGACAGGTTTCGGGGTTTCACCCCTCTTCAGCCAGAATAGCTTGATTCCAGTGGCATGGAGAGCACGGGACCCACGTCTGGGAATACCCGTCCCACTCGGGGTGACAAAAGCAAAACCAATAGCTGATGGACAGAATGCAGAACAATGTCATACATTCACCCCAGTACAGAGATCTGGGCCTAAATCCATAATTTATTTACTCACCATGCCACTCCAGTTTAAACAAAGCCATATGGAAATCAGTCTTTACCCTGTGCCTCATGGGAACAGTCCAGCCCGAACTACAAAGCCAGGCACTCCCTGGACTGGAAACAAGCATCCTAGGACCGGATTCGGGGTTTCACCCCTCTTTAGCCAGGATAGCTTGATTCCAGTGGCATGGAGAGCACGGGACCCACGGCTGGGCATACCCGTCCCACTCGGGGTGACAAATGCAAAACCAACAGTTGATGGACAGAATGCAGAACAATGTCATACATTCACACCAGAACAGAGATCTTGGCCTAAATCCATCGTTTTTTGCTCACCATGCCATTCCAGTTTGAACCCAGCCATATGCAAATCAGTCTTGACCCTGTGCCTCATGGGAACAGTCCAGCCCGATCTACAAAGCCAGGCACTCCCTGGACTGGAAACAATAATCCTTGGACAGGTTTCGGGGTTTCTCCCCTCTTCAGTCAGGATAGCTTGACTCCAGTGGTATGGAGAGCATGGGACCCACGTCTGGGCATACCCGTCCCACTCGGGGTGACAAATGCAAAACCAACAGTTGATGGACAGAATGCAGAACAATGTCATACAGTCACCCCAGTACAGAGATCTGAGCCTAAATCCATTTTTGTTGCTCACCATGCCATTCCAGTTTGAACCCAGCCATATGCAAATCAGTCTTTACCCTGTGCCTCATGGGAACAGTCCAGCCCGAATTACAAAGCCAGGCACTCCCTGGAATGGAAACAAGCATCCTAGGACCAGTTTCGGTGTTTCACCCCTCTTTGGCCAGGATAGATTGATTCCAGTGGCATGGAGAGCACGGGACCCACGTCTGGGCATACCCGTCCCACTCGGGGTGACAAATGCAAAACCAACAGTTGATGGACGGAATGCAGAACAATGTCATACATTCACGCCAGAACAGAGATCTTGGCCTAAATCCATTGTTTTTTGGTCACCATGCCATTCCAGTTTGAACCCAGCCATATGCAAATCAGTCTTGACCCTGTGCCTCATGGGAACAGTACAGCCCGAACTGCAAAGCCAGGTCCTCCCTGGACTGGAAACAAGAATCCTAGGACAGGTTTCGGGGTTTCTTCCCTCTTCAGTCAGGATAGCTTGATTCCAGTGGTATGGAGAGCATGGGACCCATGTCTGGGCATACCCGTCCCACTCGGGGTGACAAATGCAAAACCAACAGTTGATGGACAGAATGCAGAACAATGTCATACATTCACCCCAGTACAGAGATCTGGGCCTAAATCCAATTTTTTTGCTCACCATGACATTCCAGTTTGAACCCAGCCATATGCAAATTAGTCTTGACCCTGTGCCTCATGGGAACAGTCCAGCCCGAACTACAAAGCCAGGCACTCCCTGGACTGGAAACAAGCATCCTAGGACCGGTTTCGGGGTTTCACCCCTCTTTAGCCAGGATAGCTTGATTCCAGTGGCATGGAGAGCACTGGACCCACGTCTGGGCATACCCGTCCCACTCGGGTTGACAAATGCAAAACCAACAGTTGATGGACAGAATGCAGAACAATGTCATACATTCACCCCAGTACAGAGATCTGGGCCTAAATCCATCGTTTTTTTGTTCACCATGCCATTCCAGTTTGAACCCAGCCATATGCAAATCAGTCTTGACCCTGTGCCTCATGGGAACAGTCCAGCCCGAACTGCAAAGCCAGGTCCTCCCTGGACTGGAAACAAGCATCCTAGGACCGGATTCGGGGTTTCACCCCTCTTCAGCCAGGATGGCTTAATTCCAGTGGCATGGAGAGCACGAGACCCACGTCTGGGCATACCCATCCCACTCGCGGTGACAAATGCAAACCCAACAGTTGATGGACAGAATGCAGAACAATGTCATACATTCACCCCAGTACAGATATCTGGGCCTAAATCCATCCTTTTTTTGCTCACCATGCCATTCCAGTTTGAACCCAGCCACATGCAAGTCAGTCTTGACCCTGTGCCTCATGGGAATAGTCCAGCCTGAACTGCAAAGCCAGGTCCTCCCTGGACTGAAAACAAGCATCCTATGACAGGTTTCGGGGTTTCACCCCTCTTCAGCCAGCATAGCTTGATTCCAGAGGCATGGAGAGCACGGGACCCACGTCTGGGCATACCCATCCCACTCGGGGTGACAAATGCAAAACCAACAGTTGATGGACAAAATGCAGAACAATGTCATACATTCACCCCAGTACAGAGATCTGGGCCTAAATCCATCGTTTTTTTGCTCACCATGCCATTCCAGTTTGAACCCAGCCATATGCAAATCGGTCTTGACCCTGTGCCTCATGGGAACAATCCAGCCTGAACTGCCAAGCCAGGTCCTCCCTGGACTGGAAAAAAGCATCCTAGGACCGGTTTCGGGGTTTCACCCCTCTTCAGCCAGGATAGCTTGATTCCAGTGGCATGGAGAGCACGGGACCCACGTCTGGGCATACCCGTTCCACTCGTGGTGACAAATGCAAAACCAACAGTTGATGGACAGAATGCAGAACAATGTCATACATTCACCCCAGTACAGAGATCTGGGCCTAAATCCAGCGTTTTTTTGCTCACCATGCCATTCCAGTTTGAACCCAGCCATATGCAAATTAGTTTTGACCCTGTGCCTCATGGGAACAGTCCAGCCCGAACTGCCAAGCCAGGTCCTCCCTGGACTGGAAACAAGCATCCTAGGACCGGTTTCGGGGATTCACCCCTCTTCAGCCTGGATAGCTTGATTCCAGAGGCATGGAGAGCACAGGACCCACGTCTGGGCATACCCATCCCACTCGGGGTGACAAGTGCAAAACCATCCGTTGATGGACAGAATGCAGAACAATGTCATACATTCACCCCAGTACAGAGATCTGGGCCTAAATCCATTGTTTTTTTTATCACCATGCCATTCCATTTTTAACCCAGCCATACGCAAATCAGTTTTGACCCTGTGCCTCATGGGAACAGTCTAGCCCGAACTGCCAAGCCAGGTCCTCCCTGGACTGGATACAAGCATCCTAGGACTGGTTTCGGGGTTTCACCCCTCTTCAGCCAGGATAGCTTGATTCCAGTGGCATGGAGAGCACGGTACCCACGTCTGGGCATACCCGTCCCACTCGGAGGTGACAAATGCAAAACCAACAGTTGATGGACAGAATGCAGAACAATGTCACACATTCACCCCAGTACAGAGATCTGGGCCTAAATCCATTTTTTTTGCTCACCATGACATTCCAGTTTGAACCCAGCCATATGCAAATCAGTCTTTACCCTGTGCCTCATGGGAACAGTCCAGCCCGAACTACAAAGCCAGGCACTCCCTGGACTGGAACCAAGCCTCCTAGGACCGGATTCGGGGTTTCACCCCTCTTTAGCCAGGATAGCTTGATTCCAGTGGCATGGAGAGCACGGGACCCACGGCTGGGCATACCCGTCCCACTCGGGGTGACAAATGCAAAACCAACAGTTGATGGACAGAATGCAGAACAATGTCATACATTCACACCAGAACAGAGATCTTGGCCTAAATCCATCGTTTTTTGCTCACCATGCCATTCCAGTTTGAACCCAGCCATATGCAAATCAGTCTTGACCCTGTGCCTCATGGGAACAGTCCAGCCCGAACTACAAAGCCAGGCATTCTCTGAACTGGAAACAAGAATCCTTGGACAGGTTTCGGGGTTTCTCCCCTCTTCAGTCAGGATAGCTTGACTCCAGTGGTATGTAGAGCATGGGACCCACGTCTGGGCATACCCGTCCCACTCGGGGTGACAAATGCAAAACCAACAGTTGATGGACAGAATGCAGAACAATGTCATACATTCACCCCAGTACAGCGATCTGAGCCTAAATCCATTTTTTCTGCTCACCATGCCATTCCAGTTTGAACCCAGCCATATGCAAATCAGTCTTTACCCTGTGCCTCATGGGAACAGTCCAGCCCGAACTACAAAGCCAGGCACTCCCTGGACTGGAAACAAGCATCCTAGGACCGGTTTCGGTGTTTCACCCCTCTTTGGCCAGGATAGATTGATTCCAGTGGCATGGAGAGCACGGGACCCACGTCTGGGCATACCCGTCCCACTCTGGGTGACAAATGCAAAACCAACAGTTGATGGACGGAATGCAGAACAATGTCATACATTCACGCCAGAACAGAGATCTTGGCCTAAATCCATTGTTTTTTGGTCACCATGCCATTCCAGTTTGAACCCAGCCATATGCAAATCAGTCTTGACCCTGTGCCTCATGGAAACAGTACAGCCCGAACTGCAAAGCCAGGTCCTCCCTGGACTGGAAACAAGAATCCTAGGACAGGTTTCGGGGTTTCTCCCCTCTTCAGTCAGGATAGCTTGACTCCAGTGGTATGGAGAGCATGGGACCCACGTCTGGGCATACCCGTCCCACTCGGGGTGACAAATGCAAAACCAACAGTTGATGGACAGAAAGCAGAACAATGTCATACATTCACCCCAGTACAGAGATCTGGGCCTAAATCCATTTTTTTTGCTCACCATGACATTCCAGTTTGAACCCAGCCATATGCAAATTAGTCTTGACCCTGTGCCTCATGGGAACAGTCCAGCCCGAACTGCAAAGCCAGGCACTCCCTGGACTGGAAACAAGCATCCTAGGACCGGTTTCAGGGTTTTACCCCTCTTTAGCCAGGATAGCTTGATTCCAGTGGCATGGAGAGCACTGGACCCACGTCTGGGCATACCCGTCCCACTCGGGGTGACAAATGCAAAACCAACAGTTGATGGACAGAATGCAGAACAATATCATACATTCACCCCAGTACAGAGATCTGGGCCTAAATCCATCGTTTTTTTGTTCACCATGCCATTCCAGTTTGAACCCAGCCATATGCAAATCAGTCTTGACCCTGTGCCTCATGGGAACAGTCCAGCCCGAACTGCAAAGGCAGGTCCTCCCTGGACTGGAAACAAGCATCCTAGGACCGGATTCGGGGTTTCACCTCTTTTCAGCCAGGATAGCTTGATTCCAGTGGCATGGAGAGCACGGGACCCACGTCTGGGCATACCCATCCCACTCGCGGTGACAAATGCAACCCAACAGTTGATGAACAGAATGGAGAACAATATCATACATTCACCCCAGTACAGAGATCTGGGCCTAAATCCATCGTTTTTTTGCTCACCATGCAATTCCAGTATGAACCCAGCCATATGCAAATCAGTCTTGACCCTGTGCCTCATGGGAACTGTCCAGCCTAAACTGCCAAGCCAGGTCCTCCCTGGACTGAAAACAAGCATCCTAGGACCGGTTTCGGGGATTCACCCCTCTTCAACCTGGATAGCTTGATTCCAGTGGCATGGAGAGCACTGGACCCACGTCTGGGCATACCCGTCCCACTCGCGTTGACAAATGCAAAACCAACAGTTGATGTACAGAATGCAGAACAATGTCATACATTCACCCCAGTACAGAGATATGATCCTAAATCCATTGTTTTTTTGCTCACCATGAAATTCCAGTTTGAACCCAGCCATATGCAAATCCGTCTTGACCCTCTGCCTCATGGGAACACTCCAGCCCGAACTGCCAAGCCAGGTCCTCCCTGGACTGGAAAAAAGCATCCTAGGACCGGTTTCGGGGATTCACCCATTTTCAGCCAGGATAGCTTGATTCCAGTGGCATGGAGAGCACGGGACACACATTTGGGAATACCCGTCCCACTCGGGGTGACAAATGCAAAACCAATAGCTGATGGACACAATGCAGAACAATGTCATACATTTACCCCAGTACAGAGATCTGGGCCTAAATCCATAATTTATTTACTCACCATGCCATTCCAGTTTAAACAAAGCCATATGCAAATCAGTCTTGACCCTGTGCCTCATGGGAACAGTCCAGCCCGAACTGCCAAGCCTTTTCCTCCCGGGACTGGAAAAAAGCATCCTAGGACCGGTTTCGGGGTTTCACCCCTCTTCAGCCAGGATAGCTTGATTCCAGTGGCATGGAGAGCACGGGACCCACGTCTGGGCATACCAGTCCCACTCGGGGTGACAAATGCAAAACCAACAGTTGATGGACAGAAAGCAGAACAATGTCATACATTCACCCCAGTACAGAGATCTGGGCCTAAATCCATTTTTTTTGCTCACCATGACATTCCAGTTTGAACCCAGCCATATGCAAATCAGTCTTTACCCTGTGCCTCATGGGAACAGTCCAGCCCGAACTACAAAGCCAGGCACTCCCTGGACTGGAAGCAAGCATCCTAGGACCGGTTTCGGGGTTTCACCCCTCTTTAGCCAGGATAGCTTGATTCCAGTGGCATGGAGAGCACGGGACCCACGGCTGGGCATACCCGTCCCACTCGGGGTGACAAATGCAAAACCAACAGTTGATGGACAGAATGCAGAACAATGTCATACATTCACACCAGAACAGAGATCTTGGCCTAAATCCATCGTTTTTTGCTCACCATGGCATTCCAGTTTGAACCCAGCCATATGCAAATCAGTCTTGACCCTTTGCCTCATGGGAACAGTCCAGCCCGAACTGCAAAGCCAGGTCCTCCCCTGCACTGGAAACAAGAATCCTTGGACAGGTTTCGGGGTTTCTCCCCTCTTCAGTCAGGATAGCTTGACTCCAGTGGTATGGAGAGCATGGGACCCACGTCTGGGCATACTCGTCCCACTCGGGGTGACAAATGCAAAACCAACAGTTGATGGACAGAATGCAGAACAATGTCATACCTTCACCCCAGTACAGAGATTTGGGCCTAAAGCCATTGTTTTTTGCTCACCATGCCATTTCAGTTTGAACCCAGCCATATGCAAATCAGTCTTGACCCTGTGCCTCATGGGAATAGTCCAGCCTGAACTGCCAAGCCAGGTCCTCCCTGGTCTGAAAACAAGCATCCTAGGACCGGTTTCGGGGTTTCACCCCTCTTCAGCCTGGATAGCTTGATTCCAGTGGCATGGAGAGCACTGGACCCACGTCTGGGCATACCCGCCCCACTCGGGATGACAAATGTAAAACCAACAGTTGATGGACAGAATGCAGAACAATTTCATACATTCATCCCAGTACAGAGATCTGGGCCTAAATCCATCGTTTTTTTGCTCACCATGCCATTCCAGTTTGAATCCAGCCATATGCAAATCAGACTTGACCCTGTGCCTCATGGGAACAGTCCAGCCCGAACTGCCAAGCCAGGTCCTCCCTGGACCGGAAACAAGCACCCTAGGACCGTTTTCATTTTTTCACCCCGCCGGGATAGCTTGATTCCAGTGGCATGGAGAGCACGGGACCCACGTCTAGGCATACCCGTCCCACTTGGGGTGACAAATGCAAAACCAACAGTTGATGGACAGAATGCAGTAAAATGTCATACATTCATCCCAGTACAGAGATCTGGGCCTAAATCCATTTTTTTTGCTCACCATGACATTCCAGTTTGAACCCAGCCATATGCAAATCAGTCTTTACCCTGTGCCTCATGGGAACAGTCCAGCCCGAACTACAAAGCCAGACACTCCCTGGACTGGAAACAAGCATCGTAGGACCGGTTTCGGGGTTTCACCCCTCTTTAGCCAGGATAGCTTGATTCCAGTGGTATGGAGAGCACGGGACCCACGGCTGGGCATACCCGTCCCACTCGGGGTGACAAATGCAAAACCAACAGTTGATGGACAGAATGCAGAACAATGTCATACATTCACACCAGAACAGAGATCTTGGCCTAAATCCATCGTTTTTTGCTCACCATGCCATTCCAGTTTGAACCCAGCCATATGCAAATCAGTCTTGACCCTGTGCCTCATGGGAACAGTCCAGCCCGAACTGCAAAGCCAGGTCCTCCCCTGGACTGGAAACAAGAATCCTTGGACAGGTTTCGGGGTTTCTCCCCTCTTCAGTCAGGATAGCTTGATTCCAGTGGTATGGAGAGCATGGGACCCACGTCTGGGCATACCCGTCCCACTCGGGGTGACAAATGCAAAACCAACAGTTGATGGACAGAATGCAGAACAATGGTATACATTCACCCCAGTACAGAGATTTGGGCCTAAAGCCATTGTTTTTTTGCTCACCATGCCATTCCAGTTTGAACCCAGCCATATGCAAATCAGTCTTGACCCTGTGCCTCGTGGGAATAGTCCAGCCTGAACTGCCAAGCCAGGTCCTCCCTGGACTGAAAACAAGCATCCTAGGACCGGTTTCGGGGTTTCACCCCTCTTCAGCCTGGATAGCTTGATTCCAGTGGCATGGAGAGCACTGGACCCACGTCTGTGCATACCCGTCCCACTCGGGGTGACAAATGTAAAACCAACAGTTGATGGACAGAATGCAGAACAATTTCATACATTCATCCCAGTACAGAGATCTGGGCCTAAATCCATCGTTTTTTTGCTCTCCATGCCATTCCAGTTTGAACCCAGCCATATGCAAATTAGTCTTGACCCTGTGCCTCATGGGAACAGTCCAGCCCGAACTGCCAAGCCAGGTCCTCCCTGGACTGGAAACAAGCACCCTAGGACCGTTTTCAGGTTTTCACCCCGCGGGGATAGCTTTTTTCCAGTGGCATGGAGAGCACTGGACCCACGTCTAGGCATACCCGTCCCACTCGGGTTGACAAATGCAAAACCAACAGTTGATGGACAGAATGGAGAACAATATCATACATTCACCCCAGTACAGAGATCTGGGCCTAAATCCATCGTTTTTTTGCTCACAATGCCATTCCAGTTTGAACCCAGCCCTATGCAAATCAGTCTTGACCCTGTGCCTCATAATGAAAAGTCCAGCCCGAACTGCCAAGCAAGGTCCTCCCTGGACTGGAAACAAGTATCCTAGGACCGGTTTCGGGGTTTCCCCCCTCTTCAGCCAGGATAGCTTGATTCCAGTGGCATAGAGAACACGGGACCCACGTCTGGGCATACTCGTCCCACTCGGGGTGACAAATGCAAAACCAACAGTTGATGGACAGAATGCAGAACAATTTCATACATTCATCCCAGTACAGAGATCTGGGCCTAAATCCATTGTTTTTTTGCTCTCCATGCCATTCCAGTTTGAACCCAGCCATATGCAAATCAGTCTTGACCCTGTGCCTCATGGGAACAGTCCACTCCGAACTGCCAAGCCAGGTCCTCCCTGGACTGGAAACAAGCACCCTAGGACCGTTTTCAGGTTTTCACCCCGCCGGGATGGCTTGATTCCAGTGGCATGGAGAGCACTGGACCCACGTCTAGGCATACCCGTCCCACTCGGGGTGACAAATGCAAAACCAACAGTTGATGGACAGAATGTAGAACAATATCATACATTCACCCCAGTACAGAGATCTGGGCCTAAATCCATCGTTTTTTTGCTCACCATGCAATTCCAGTATGAACCCAGCCATATGTAAATCAGTCTTGACCCTGTGCCTCATGGAAACAGTCCAGCCTAAACTGCCAAGCCAGGTCCTCCCTGGACTGAAAACAAGCATCCTAGGACCAGTTTCGGGGATTCACCCCTCTTCAGCCTGGATAGCTTGATTCCAGTGGCATGGATAGCACTGGACCCACGTCTGGGCATACCCGTCCCACTCGGGTTGACAAATGCAAAACCAACAGTTGATGGACAGAATGCAGAACAATGTCATACATTCATCCCAGTATAGAGATCTGGGCCTAAATCCATCGTTTTTTTGCTCACCATGCCTTTCCAGGTTGAACCCAGCCATATGCAAATCAGTCTTTTTTTTTTTTTTTTTTTTTTTTTGAAACCGTTTATTACAAAATTCAAAAAATATACAAAGATGGGCCTACAACCTTCAGGCCGGCCGCCAGCAAGCAAGAGGAGCATGTGATACAAACAATAGCGCGCATGCCGCGGCAAAGGGAAATGCACAGGAGTTAGAAGCGGTGGTAGCCACACCATCCGGACCCCACATAATGGTTTCATTTTAATATAAATACCAACAAAAAACAAATCCACAAGGCAACCCACAATCGGAAACAGCAGCATGTGCTCCCCTAGAGGGGGGACCCTACCAATCCATAGGAGTATCAAGGGGAGGAAAAGGTCAAGACGGGGATTAGGTAGACTCAGTGCCCGGAACCGGGGAGATAAACTGGCTAAGGGGACGGGGCCGGTGACGGATCGGGCAATAACGGCGGGGTAAAGATTCCCCCGCGGTAGGAGTTCCAGGGGCCCCATACTTTCACCCATGTCCCAGGCTTACCTCTCGCAACATACACCACCTTTTCCCGAAACATGCACCAATCCATGTTATCCTTCCATGCCGAGACAGTCGGCGACCTCTGGGAACCCCACAGTTGAGCAATGTCGCGTTTGGCCACCATATATCCCAGAGTCACCCACCGCGTCTGCGGCACCGAGTAGTCGGTTGGCTCCCACACATTCAGAAGGCATCTCCTCGCTTCGGGCAGCAGCGACACACGCGTAACCACCCGCAGGACCTCATGCACACCACGCCAGAATCGCTCCACCTCCGGGCATTCCCACAAAATATGGAGAAAGGTCCCCAAAGAACCACACCCACGCTTACACAACCCGTCCACAGCATAGCCCATACGCAGTAGCCTTGGCCCCGTAACATAGACCCTATGGAGTATCTTGAGCTGGACGCAGCGAAGGCGGGCCGGTATGGCCACCTCTTTCGGGGAGGCCACCGCAGATACCCAGTCCTCGTCATCCAGCTCCAATCCATCGGCCACCCATGCCTCTCGAAGGTTAGTCAGCAGTCCCGAGCGGTCATTGATAAGTTTTTTATAGATTAATGAAATCGTGCTGTCCGGTACATGTCCATCTAGCACTCTATCCTCCAGAGGGGAATACTCCGGGATGGAGGCAACGTCCGGGAATACGGAGCATAGCGCATGACGGATCTGTATATACCGAAAGTACTCCCTGTCCTGCAACTGGAATTCTGTCTGCAGCATCTCGAACGTTTTGAATCCCCCCCTCGTCCAGAGATCACCCACCCTGCTGATGCCTATCATGTCCCACTTCTCAAAGCCCTTCGAGGTCCACAGGGAGCCCAACTGCTCAGATGCGTATAGTGGCGACGCCCGGGTTAAACGATCTTTCCACCCCATCGCCACATTAGCCGCGTGCCACACTCGTACCATGACACGCGTGGGGCCCGTCAGACGTGCGTCAAGCGAGCTGGAGTAAAGCGCTTGGTTATAATCACCACCCGGCAGTAACATCTTATTCATTTCAAAGGCCGGGTTTAGAGCAGGCCCGTACAGGCCGTGATTAATCGCAGCCAGCTGGGAGGCCCAATAATACCGTTTGATATCCGGGAGGGCAATCCCCCCGTCATACCACGGGAGCGTCAGCTTCGCCAGGGCGATACGCGGTCTACCTTCCCAGAACAGTCGGCGCTGCAAACTCTCCACCTCGCGAAAGTAGCGCGCCGGGACGACGTCCATTGTGTTCTGCAGAGCGTACAGGAAACACGGCAGCGACATCATCTTAAACAATGCCGCCCGGCCGAGCGGCGAGAGCGGCAAGCGCCTCCAGCGCGCGACATCCTCCTTCAGGCGCTGGAAGGGGGGAAGCAAGTTCTGACTATATCGGGCCTCCGCGTCCAGGGTAATGAAGACACCCAGGTACCGAAATCCCCGCGGGGCGATCTGGATAGGACAGCCCCGCGGAAGGATAGGATCCTCCCCAGAGAGAACATAGACGCACGATTTAGCCCAGTTGATGACAAGGCCGGAATTAAGACCAAATGAATGCAATACATCAACCAGTACTATCAGTGATTTACGTGGGGAAGCCAGGTACAGGAGAATATCGTCAGCGTATAGAGATACGCGGTCCTCATACTCGGGGGTCCAGCGGAGACCACGAATAGAAGGTTCCCACCGCAGCCACTCCGCCAGGGGCTCCAAGGCGAGCGCGAAAAGGAGCGGCGATAACGGGCAGCCCTGCCGCGTGCCCCTGCCCAGCTCGGACGGAGCCGACACTCTACCGTTCACAACCACCTGCGCCAGCGGGCCAGAGTACTACAATTTTACCCAACCGATGAATCCTGGGCCAAACCCAAACTTCGCGAGTGTCACCCAAATATATGGCCATTCAAGTGTGTCAAACGCCATAGTGGCGTCCAAGGACGCCAAAATGGCCGGCCCCCGTATGAATGGGACACGTGCGAGCACCCCATGCAAACGCCGCAGGTTAAGCGCTGTGTTGCGATGAGGGATAAAGCCGGACTGATCCTGGTGAATCAAGTCACACACTACGCCGACCAGCCGATTGGCCAACACCTTGGCGAGAATTTTGGGCTCCGCATTCAATAGCGAAATAGGCCGATAGGATGTGACCCGGTCCTGTGGCCTCCCCTCCTTATGGATAACCACGATAGTAGCTAGACGCTGGTCTAGCGGGAGGGAACCCGCCGAGTGGGCCGCGAGGAACATAGCACGGAGATGCGGCGCCAGCGTATCCGGTCGCAGTTTATACAACTCGGTGGGAAGACCATTAGGGCCCATGGCCTTGCCGGAAGCGACCAAACGTATGGCGAGGGCAATTTCTTCGGAAGTTGGAGCGGCGTCCAACGACACTCTGTCCTCCTCCGAAAGGGAAGGCAGCGCGATATCCCTGAGCAGGGCATGGGAATCCTCTTCAGAGCGGGAGGACACTGGGGAATACACCCCACGGAAATAGTCTGCAAAGCAGGAGACAATTTCTTCTGGTTCAGTGACACACACACCATTCTGTTTCTCAATCAACGGGACAACTCGACTCGCTCTCTCCTTTTTGTCCAGCCACGCAATCAATTTACCAGCCTTATCACCCACATCATACAGTCTCCCCTGTTGCTCTCTACTGAGGCCCCTGGCCCTCTCCGTGACGAGGGCCTTATAGGCCGCTTGCTTGAGTCGGAGAACATGTAATTTGTCATCCGTCACCCCACATTCTAGATCACCCTCCAACTCGGTTATCTCAGCTTCAACACGGGTCACCTCCTCCCGCTCGCGCCTCCGGGAATGGGAAATAAGGGACAAGGCCTGTCCCCGGAGTACCGTCTTGAACGCCTCCCACAGTGAGACCGCCGATGACACAGACCCCACATTCTCGTCAAAGTAGCGCTTAAGGGATTTAACCAGCTCTGCGCGAATGGTGGGGTCACGCAGGTACCAGGGATTAATCGGGACCACCCTACCCTCTCCCCTCGGAAGAATATCAAAGTGCAACAAGAGCGGGGAGTGGTCCGAAATACCCCGTGCCAAATGGCACACCTCCCCTATCCTCCCCACATGCGCCGCCGGAACCAGGACATAATCTAGCCGTGAGAGACTACCATGAGCCCCTGAATGGAAGGTGTATTGTAGCTGCGTGGGATGTTTCAAACGCCAACAATCCACCAGCCCCAAGGTATCCAAGAGGCCAGACAGCCACGCCTGGGCACGGGGGAGATCCCTAGGGGGGTGACGATCCACAGTTCCGGAAACCACAGCATTAAAATCCCCCCCACCACTAGAATCCCCCCCGGAAGGCCAAGGAGGAGGCGCCCCAGATCCGCAAAGGTGGTCGTCTGCAGCCCCGGCGGGACATAAACAGACACGAAAACGACCACTCTGCCCTCCATTCTACCCACCAAAACCGTGTAACGTCCCCTGTCATCATGGAGCACCTCATCAATCTCCAACGGGAGCGAGTTCTTAACCATAATGCCCACACCCCTTGAACCAGACGTGAAGCCCGAATGGGCCACAAGGCGGTAGCCCCGTCGATTCATAGCACAAAAGGAGTTGCCAATGAGGTGTGTCTCCTGCAGAAAAACTCTATCGGGCGAAATTCGCTTCAAGAACTGCAGGACCACACCTCGTTTTATCCTGTCCCCCAGTCCATTAACATTCCAGGACAACAGACTCAGTCCCCTACCCCCCATCATAAACAGATGCCATCACTCGTCCCCCAGAGAGCACTTTAGAAATAACACAACGATACTTTTGCCTTGTGGTGTAAACGAACAACACCCCACCCCAACCCACCCACCCCAACAAAACTCCCCCCTCCCTGCACCCCTGCATGAGCCCAGACAGCCCCCCCAACTTGCAGTGTGCCTGTCGCCCCTATAGAATGAAACTAGCTAGACCCCCTAGAGGAGGAAAGAGTACCCCTTCTGGACCCCACACAACCTCCAAGGGAGGGGAAAGAACAAAGACAGAAGCTTGGTCGAAAGTGGCATCATAGTCGTCCAGAGTGAGGCCCAATATCAACCCCTCAGTCCCGATCCAGTGGGCCGTCTCCTCCCGCCGCCCCCCCCACCATCTCGATCACTACCCCCAGACAGAGTGTCCAGCCAGTCCCCGGCCGCTTCGGGACGATCAAAAAAGTGCGTGCGACCATCCACCTCTACCCGCAGCTTGGCCGGGAAGAGCATGGCGTATTTTAAGTTCATGTCCCGGAGCCGGCGCTTGACGCCCAGGAAACTCAGTCTCTGCTTCTGGACCGCTTGTGTTAAATCAGGATAAAAGTTCACCTCCATATTTTCCAGCTTAATCGGCCCTTGCAGTCTGGAGGCTTGCAAGATCGCGTCCCTGTCCCGAAAGTTAAAAATCCGGGCAATGAGAGGCCGCGGAGGGGCTCCGACCTTCGGCCTTCCCCCAGGAACTCTGTGGGCCCTCTCCACGGCAAAGAATGTATTCAGTCCCCGAGGCTGGAGATGGGTAGCGATCAGGTCCTCTACAAAAAGATCCGCCGCCGCCTCCTCCCGTCCCTCGGGTACTCCGATGATGCGGATGTTATTCCTCCGGGCCCAACTCTTGGAATCCTCCAGGCGCCGATCCATAAGCGCACTCGCCTGACGAGTGCACCTCCGTTTGGAGGGCCGCCACCTCAGTCGTGAGGCCCGATGCGGTTCGGGCCAAAGAATCAACCCGGTCGTTGGTATTGGAGAGATCAGCCCTCACCAGGCCGACATCCACGAGGACCGCGTCGATCTTATGCGCCAAGGTGTCGAACCGCTGGCCCACCGAGGCCTTCATCTCAGCAATGGCGCCCATGACGTCTTGCAGAGTCAGATCCGTGGGCAAATCCGAGGCATCAGGGGGGCCCTCAGTGGACTTCTGCGGTCCGCCGGGAGATCCCTTCTGGAGGGTATAGCGGTCCATGATGTTGGCCTGATGTACGGCGCCACGCCGGGTCGACTTGGTCTTCGACCGATCTCCGTCTTGTTTTGTGGCCATCGCCACGGGTCTCACACCCGCACCAGCTACGCCGTAGAGGGCAGGCAATCAAGGCCACGAGCTCCGGGGGGCCACCCCAGGTCAGCGGGGTGGGTCACAGCCGGCAAGCAGGCAGGGTCTCCCAGCGAGGCCACACCAACACAAAGAGCTCTGCGATCTCACTTGCAGAGACGGCAAGGGGGTGCGAAAGTGAAAGCGAAAGTGCGGGGTACGCGACTCGCCAGGCCCACCCCGCCGTTGTTGTTCACTTTGCCACTGGGTTGCCCCCCAGCGCAAATCCGGGGTCCGGCGAGAAGTAGGCCGCAAACTTCAATCGGTGCTCACTCCGGTACCCGAAGTCCGATTCGAGAACGGGGAACGGGTACCACCTCGGCTCAGGCTCACGGACACAGTCCCCTCAACCGAGGCAGGATGAAGACAGGATAAACGTAGGAGGTTGCCGAGGTCCTCGGGAGCCTCGCACCTACGCGGCCATCTTGGTTGCGCGCTAGGCTCCTCCTTCGCAAATCAGTCTTGACCCTATGCCTCGTGGGAGCAGTCCAGCCCGAACTGCCAAGCCAGGTCCTTCCTGGACTGGTAACAAGCATCCTAGGACCGGTTTCGGAGTTTCCCCCCTCTTCAGCCAGGATAGCTTGATTCCAGTGGCATGGAGAGCACGGGACCCACGTCTGGGCATACCCGTCCCACTCGGGTCGTCAAATGCAAAACCAACAGCTGATGGACAGAATGCAGAACAATGTCATACATTCACCCCAGTACAGAGATCTGGGCCTAAATCCATCATTTATTTACTCACCATGCCATTCCAGTTTGAACCCAGCCATATGCAAATCAGTCTTGACCCTGTGCCTCATGGGAACAGTCCAGCCCGAACTGCAAAGCCAGTTCCTCCCTGGACTGGAAACAAGAATCCTAGGACAGGTTTCGGGGTTTCCCCCCTCTTCAGTCAGGATAGCTTGATTCCAGTGGCATGGAGAGCATGGGACCCACGTCTGGGCATACCCGTCCCACTCGGGGTGACAAATGCAAAACCAACAGTTGATGGACAGAATGCAGAACTATGTCATACATTCACCCCAGTAAAGAGATCTGGGCCTAAATCCATTGTTTTTTTGCTCACCATGCTATTCCAGTTTGAATCCAGCCATATGCAAATCAGTTTAGACCCTGTGCCTCATGGGAACAGTCCAGCCCGAACTGCCAAGCCAGTTCCTCCTTGGACAGGAAACAAGCATCATAGGACTGGTTTCGGGGTTTCACCCCTCTTCAGCCAGGATAGCTTGATTCCAGTGGCATGGAGAGCACGGGACCCACATATGGGCATACCCGTCCCACACGGGGTGACAAATGCAAAACCAACAGTTGATGGACAGAATGCAGAACAATTTCATACATTCAACCCAGTTCAAAGTTCCGGGTCTAAATCCATCGTTTTTTTGCTCACCATGCCATTCCAGTTTGAACCCACCCATATGCAAATCAGTCTTGACCCTGTGCCTCATGAGAATAGTCCAGCCCGAACTACAAAGCCAGGTCCTCCCTGGACTGGAACAAGAATCCTAGGACAGGTTTCGGGGTTTCCCCCCTCTTCAGTCAGGATAGCTTAATTCCAGTGGCATGGAGAGCATGGGACCCACGTCTGGGCATACCCTTCCCACTCGGGGCATCAAATGCAAAACCAACAGCTGATGGACAGAATGCAGAACAATGTCATACATTCACCCCAGTACAGAGATCTGGGCCTAAATCCATCATTTATTTACTCACCATTCCATTCCAGTTTAAACAAAGCCATATGCAAATCAGTCTTGACCCTGTGCCTCATGGGAACAGTCCAGCCCGAACTGCCAAACCAGGTCCTCCCTGGACTGAAAACAAGCATCCTAGGACCGGTGTCGGGGTATTACCCCTCTTCAGCCATGATAGCTTGATTCCAGTGGCATGGAGAGCACGGTACCCACATCTGGACATACCCCTCCCACTCTGGGTGACAAATTCAAAACCAACAGTTGATGGACAGAATGCAGAACAATGTCATACATTCACCCCAGTACAGAGATCAGGGCCTAAATCCATCGTTTTTTTGCTCACCATGCCATTCCAGTTTGAACCCAGCCATATGCAAAACAGTCTTGACCCTGTGCCTCATGGGAACAGTCCAGCCCGAACTACCAAGCCAGGCACTCCCTGGACGTGAAACAAGCATCCTATTACCGGTTTCGGGGTTTCACCCCTCTTCAGCCAGGATAGCTTGATTTCAGTGGCATGGAGAGCACGGGACCCACGTTTGGGCATACCCGTCCCACTCCGGGTGACAAATGCAAAACCAACAGTTGATGGACAGAATGCAGAACAATGTCATACATTCACCCCAGTAGAGAGATCTGGGCCTAAATCCATAGTTTTTTTGCTCACCATGCCATTCCAGTTTGAACCCAGCCATATGCAAATCAGTCTTGACCCTGTGCCTCAAGGGAACAGTCCAGCCCGAACTACAAAGCCAGGCACTCCCTGGACGTGAAACAAGCATCCTATGACCGGTTTCGGGGTTTCACCCCTCTTCAGCCAGGATAGCTTGATTTCAGTGGCATGGAGAGCACGGGACCCACGTCTGGGCATACCCGTCCCACTCGGGGTGACAAATGCAAAACCAACAGTTGATGGACAGAATGCAGAACAATGTCATACATTCACCCCAGTACAGAGATCTGGGCCTAAATCCATTGTTTTTTCTCACCATGACTTTCCAGTTTGAACCCAGCCATTTGCAAATCAGACTTGACCCTGTGCCTCATGGGAACACTCCAGCCCGAACTACAAAGCCAGGCACACTCTGGACTTGAAACAAGCATCCTAGGACCGGTTTCGGGGTTTCACCCCTCTTTAGCCAGTATAGCTTGATTCCAGTGGCATGGAGAGCATGGGACCCACGTCTGGGCATACCCGTCCCACACGGGGTGACAAATGCAAAACCAACAGTTGATGGACAGAATGCAGAACAATGTCAAACATTCACCCCAGTTCAGAGTTCCGGGTCTAAATCCATCGTTTTTTTGCTCACCATGCCATTCCAGTTTGAAGCCAGCCATATGCAAATCAGTCTTGACCCTGTGCCTCATGAGAACAGTCCAGCCCGAACTACAAAGCCAGGTCCTCCCTGGACTGGAACAAGAATCCTTATACAGGTTTCGGGGTTTCCCCCCTCTTCAGTCAGGATAGCTTGATTCCAGTGGCATGGAGAGCATGGGACCCACGTCTGGGCATACCCGTCCCACTCGGGGTGACAAATGCAAAACCAACAGTTGATGGACAGAATGCAGAACAATGTCATACATTCACCCCAGTAAAGAGATCTGGGCCTAAATCCATCGTTTTTTTGCTCACCATGCTTCTCCAGTTTGAATCCAGCCATATGCAAATCAGTTTTGACCCTGTGCCTCATGGGAACAGTCCAGCATGAACTGCCAAGCCAGTTCCTCCCTGGACAGGAAACAAGCATCATAGGACTGGTTTCGGGGTTTCACCCCTCTTCAGCCAGGATAGCTTGATTCCAGTGGCATGGAGAGCACGGGACCCACATCTGGACATACCCGTCCCACTCTGGGTGACAAATGCAAAACCAACAATTGATGGACAGAATGCAGAACAATGTCATACATTCACCCCAGTAGAGAGATCTGGGCCTAAATCCATAGTTTTTTTGCTCACCATGCCATTCCAGTTTGAACCCAGCCATATGCAAATCAGTCTTGACCCTGTGCCTCAAGGGAACAGTCCAGTCTGAACTGCCAAGCCAGGTCCTCCCTGGACTGGAAAAAAGCATCCTAGGACCGGATTCGGGGTTTCACCCCTCTTCAGCCAGGATAGCTTGATTCCAGTGGCATGGAGAGCAAGGGACCCACGTCTGGGCATACCCGTCCCACTCGGGGTGACAAATGCAAAACCAACAGTTGATGGACAGAATGCAGAACAATGTCATACATTCACCCCAGTACAGAGATCTGGGCCTAAATCCATTGTTTTTTGCTCACCATGACATTCCTGTTTGAACCCAGCCATATGCAAATCAGTCTTGACCCTGTGCCTCATGGGAACAGTCCAGCCCGAACTACAATGCCAGGTCCTCCCTGGACTGGAAACAAGAATGCTAGGACAGGTTTCGGGGTTTCCCCCCTCTTCAGCCTGGATAGCTTGATTCCAGTGGCATGGAGAGCACTGGACGCACGTCTGGGCATACCCGTCCCACTCGGGTTGACAAATGCAAAACCAACAGTTGATGGACAGAATGCAGATCAATGTCATACATTCATCCCAGTACAGAGATCTGGGCCTAAATCCATGTTTTTTTTGCTCACCATGCCTTTCCAGTTTGAACCCAGCCATATGCAAATCAGTCTTGACCCTACGCCTAGTGGGAACAGTCCAGCCCGAACTGCCAAGCCAGGTCCTTCCTGGACTGGTAACAAGCATCCTAGGACCGGTTTCAGAGTTTCCCCCCTCTTCAGCCTGGATAGCTTGATTCCAGTGGCATGGAGAGCACGGGACCCACGTCTGGGCACACCCATCCCACTCGGGGCATAAAATGCAAAACCAACAGCTGATGGACAGAATGCAGAACAATGTCATACATTCACCCCAGTACAGAGATCTGGGCCTAAATCCATCATTTACTTACTCACCATGCCATTCCAGTTTAAACAAAGCCATATGCAAATCAGTCTTGACCCTGTGCCTCATGGGAACAGTCCAGCCCGAACTGCCAAACCAGTTCCTCCCTGGACTGAAAACAAGCATCCTAGGACCGGTGTCGGGGTTTCACCCCTTTTCAGCCAGGATAGCTTGATTCCAGTGGCATGGGGAGCACGGGACCCACATCTGGACATACCCGTATCACTCTGGGTGACAAATGCAAAACCAACAGTTGATGGACAGAATGCAGAACAATGTCATACATTCACCCCAGTACAGAGATCTCGGCCTAAATCCATTGTTTTTTGCTCACCACGACATTCCAGTTTGAACCCAGCCATATGCAAATCAGTCTTGACCCTGTGCCTCATGGGAACAGTCCAGCCCGAACTACAAAGCCAGGCACTCCCTGGACGTGAAACAAGCATCCTAGGACCGGTTTCGGGGTTTCACCCCTCTTTAGCCAGTATAGCTTGATTCCAGTGGCATGGAGAGCATGGGACCCATGTCTCGGCATACCCGTCCCACACGGGGTGACAAATGCAAAACCAACAGTTGATGGACAGAATGCAGAACAATTTCATACATTCACCCCAGTTCAGAGATCCGGGTCTAAATCCATTGTTTTTTTGCTCACCATGCCATTCCAGTTTGAACCCAGCCATATGCAAATCAGTCTTGACCCTGTGCCTCATGGGAACAGTCCAGCCCGAACTGCAAAGCCAGGTCCTCCCTGGACTGGAAACAAGAATCCTAGGACAGGTTTCGGGGTTTCCCCCCCTCTTCAGTCAGGATAGCTTGATTCCAGTGGCATGGAGAGCATGGGACCCACGTCTGGGCATACCCGTCCCATTCGGGGTGACAAATGCAAAACCAACAGTTGATGGACAGAATGCAGAACAGTGTCATACATTCACCCCAGTACAGAGATCTGGGCCTAAATCCATCGTTTTTTTGCTCACCATGCCATTCCAGTTTGAACCCAGGCATATGTAAATCAGTCTTGACCCTGTGCCCCATGGGAATAGTCCAGTCTGAACTGCCAAGCCAGTTCCTCCCTGGACTGGAAAAAAGCATCCTAGGACTGGTTTCGGGGTTTCACCCCTCTTCAGCCAGGATAGCTTGATTCCAGTGGCATGGAGAGCATGGGACCCACGTCTGGGCATACCCGTCCCATTCGGGGTGACAAATGCAAAACCAACAGTTGATGGACAGAATGCAGAACAGTGTCATACATTCACCCCAGTACAGAGATCTGGGCCTAAATCCATCATTTTTTTGCTCACCGTTCCAATCCAGTTTGAACACAGCCATATGCAAATCAGTCCTGACCCTGTGCCTCATGGGAACAGTCCAACCCGAACTGCCAAGCCAGGTCCTCCCTGGACTGGAAACAAGCATCCTGGGACAGTTTTCGGGGTTTCACCCCTCTTCAGCCAGGATAGCTTGATTCCAGTGGCATGGAGAGCACGGGACCCACGTCTGGGCATACCCGTCCCTCTCGGGGGGACAAATGCAAAACCAACAGTTGATGGACAGAATGCAGAACAATGTCATACATTCACCCCAGTTCAGAGATCCGGGTCTAAATCCATCGTTTTTTTGCTCACCATGCCATTCCAGTTTGAACCCAGCCATATGCAAATCAGTCTTGACCCTGTGCCTCATGGGAACAGTCCAGCCCGAACTGCAAAGCCAAGTCCTCCCTGGACTGGAAACAAGAATGCTAGGACAGGTTTCGGTTTTTCCCCCCTCTTCAGCCTGGATAGCTTGATTCCAGTGGCATGGAGAGCACTGGACGCACGTCTGGGCATACGCGTCCCACTCGGGTTGACAAATGCAAAACCAACAGTTGATGGACAGAATGCAGAACAATGTCATACATTGATCCCAGTACAGAGATCTGGGCCTAAATCCATGTTTTTTTTGCTCACCATGCCTTTCCAGTTTGAACCCAGCCATATGCAAATCAGTCTTGGCCCTACGCCTCGTGGGAACAGTCCAGCCCGAACTGCCAAGCAAGGTCCTTCCTGGACTGGTAACAAGCATCCTAGGACCGGTTTCGGAGTTTCCCCCCTCTTCAGCCAGGATAGCTTGATTCCAGTGGCATGGAGAGCACGGGACCCACGTTTGGGCATACCCGTCCCACTCGGGGCATCAAATGCAAAACCAACAGCTGATGGACAGAATGCAGAACAATGTCATACATTCACCCCAGTACAGAGATCTGGGCCTAAATCCATCATTTATTTACTCACCATGCCATTCCAGTTTAAACAAAGACATATGCAAATCAGTCTTGACCCTGTGCCTCATGGGAACAGTCCAGCCCGAACTGCCAAACCAGGTCCTCCCTGGACTGAAAACAAGCATCCTAGGACCGGTGTTGGGGTTTCACCCCTCTTCAGCCAGGATAGCTTGATTCCAGTGGCATGGTGAGCACGGGACCCACATCTGGACATACCCGTATCACTCTGGGTGACAAATGCAAAACCAACAGTTGATGGACAGAATGCAGAACAATGTCATACATTCATCCCAGTACAGAGATCTGGGCCTAAATCCATGTTTTTTTTGCTCATCATGCCTTTCCAGTTTGAACCCAGCCATATACAAATCAGTCTTGACCCTACGCCTTGTGGGAACAGTCCAGCCTGAACTGCCAAGCCAGGTCCTTCCTGGACTGGTAACAAGCATCCTAGGACCGGTTTCGGAGTTTCCCCCCTCTTCAGCCAGGATAGCTTGATTCCAGTGGCATGGAGAGCACGGGACCCACGTCTGGGCATACCCGTCCCACTCGGGGCATCAAATGCAAAACCAACAGCTGATGGACAGAATGCAGAACAATGTCATACATTCACCCCAGTACAGAGATCTGGTCCTAAATCCATCATTTATTTACTCACCATGCCATTCCAGTTTAAACAAAGCCATATGCAAATCAGTCTTGACCCTGTGCCTCATGAGAACAGTCCAGCCCGAACTACAAAGCCAGGCACTCCCTGGACTGGAAACAAGCATCCTAGGACCGGTTTCGGGGTTTTACCCCTCTTTAGCCAGGATAGCTTGATTCCAGTGGCATGGAGAGCATGGGATCCACGTCTGGGCATACCCGTCCCACTCGGGGTGACAAATGCAAAACCAGCAGTTGATGGACAGAATGCAGAACAATGTCATACATTCACCCCAGTACAGAGATCTGGGCCTAAATCCATCCTTTTTTTGCTCACCATGCCATTCCAGTTTGAACCCAGCCACATGCAAATCAGTCTTGACCCTGTGCCTCATGGGAATAGTCCAGCCCGAACTGCAAAGCCAGGTCCTCCCTGGACTGAAAACAAGCATCCTATGACAGGTTTCGGGGTTTCACCCCTCTTCAGCCAGGATAGCTTGATTCCAGAGGCATGGAGAGCACGGGACCCACGTCTGGGCATACACATCCCACTCGGGGTGACAAATGCAAAAGCAACAGTTGATGGACAGAATGCAGAACAATGTCATACATTCACCCCAGTACAGAGATATGATCCTAAATCCATTGTTGTTTTGCTCACCATGAAATTCCAGTTTGAACCCAGCCATATGCAAATCAGTCTTGACCCTATGCCTCATGGGAACACTCCTGCCCGAACTGCCAAGCCAGGTCCTCCCTGGACTGGAAACAAGCATCCTAGGACCGGTTTCGGGGTTTCACACCTTTTCAGCCAGGATAGCTTGATTCCAGTGGCATGGAGAGCACAGGACACACATCTGGGCATACCCGTCCCACTCGGGGTGACAAATGCAAAACCAACAGCTGATGGACAGAATGCAGAACAATGTCATACATTCACCCCAGTACAGAGATCTGTGCCTAAATCCATCGTTTTTTTGCTCACCATGCCATTCCAGTTTGAACCCAGCCATATGCAAATCAGTCTTGACCCTGTGCTTCATGGGAACAGTCCAGCCTGAACTGCCAAGCCAGGTCCTCCCTGGACTGAAAACAAGCATCCTAGGACCGGTTTCGGGGTTTCACCACTATTCAGCCTGGATAGCTTGATTCCAGTGGCATGGAGAGCACTGGACTCACGTCTGGGCATACCCGTCCCACTCGGGGTGACAAATGCAAAACCAACAGTTGATGGACAGAATGCAGAACAATGTCATACATTCACCAAAGTACAGAGATATGATCCTAAATCCATTGTTGTTTTGCTCACCATGAAATTCCAGTTTGAACCCAGCCATATGCCAATCAGTCTTGACCCCGTGCCTCATGGGAACAGTCCAGTCTGAATTGCCAAGCCAGGTCCTCCCTGGACTGGAAGCAAGCATCCTAGGACCGGTTTCGGGGTTTCACCCCTCTTCAGCCAGGATAGCTTGATTCCAGTGCATGGAGAGCACGGGACCCATGTCTGGGCATACCCGTCCCACTCGTGGTGACAAATGCAAAACCAACAGTTGATGGACAGAATGCAGAACAATATCATACATTCACACCAGTACAGAGATCTGTGCCTAAATCCATCGTTTTTTTGCTCACCATGCCATTCCAGTTTGAACCCAGCCATATACAAATCAGTCTTGACCCTGTGCATCATGGGAACAGTCCAGCCCGAACTGCCAAGCCAGGTCCTCCCTGGACTGAAAACAAGCATCCTAGGACCGGTTTCGGGGTTTCACCCCTCTTCAGCCTGGATAGCTTGATTCCAGTGGCATGGAGAGCAATGGACTCACGTCTGGGCATACCCGTCCCACTCGGGGTGACAAATGCAAAACCAACAGTTGATGGACAGAATGCAGAACAATGTCATACATTCACCCCAGTACAGAGATATGATCCTAAATCCATTGTTTTTTTGCTCACCATGAAATTCCAGTTTGAACCCAGCCATATGCAAATCAGTCTTGACCCTGTTCCTCATGAGAACAGTCCAGCCTGAACTGCCAAGCCAGGTCCTCCCTGGACTGGAAAAAAGCATCCTAGGACCGGTTTCGGGGTTTCACCCCTCTTCAGCCAGGATAGCTTGATTCCAGTGGCATGGAGAGCATGGGACCCACGTCTGGGCATACCCGTCCCACTCGGGGTGACAAATGCAAAACCAACAGTTGATGGACAGAATGCAGAACAAAGTCATACATTCACCCCAGTAGAGAGATCTGGGCCTAAATCCATTTTTTTTGCTCACCATGACATTCCAGTTTGAACCCAGCCATATGCAAATCAGTCTTGACCCTGTGCCTCATGGGAACAGTCCAGCCCGAACTACAAAGCCAGGCACTCCCTGGACTGGAAACAAGCATCCTAGGACCGGTTTCGGGGTTTCACCCCTCTTTAGCCAGGATAGCTTGATTCCAGTGGCATGGAGAGCACGGGACCCACGTCTGGGCATACCCGTCCCACTCGGGGTGACAAATGCAAAACCAACAGTTGATGGACAGAATGCAGAAGAATGTCATACATTCACGCCAGTACAGAGATCTTGGCCTACATCCAATCGTTTTTTTGCTCACCATGCCATTCCAGTTTAAACCCAGCCATATGCAAATCAGTCTTGACCCTGTGCCTCATGGGAACAGTCCAGCCCGAACTGCAAAGCCAGATCCTCCCTGGACTGGAAACAAGAATCCTAGGACAGGTTTCGTGGTTTCTCCCCTCTTCAGTCAGGATAGCTTGATTCCAGTGGTATGGAGACCATGGGACCCACGTCTGGGCATACCCGTCCCACTCGGGGTGACAAATGCAAAACCAACAGTTGATGGACAGAATGCAGAACAATGTCATACATTCACCCCAGTACAGAGATCTGGGCCTAAAGCCATTGTTTTATTGCTCACCATGCAATTCCAGTTTGAACCCAGCCATATGCAAATCAGTCTGGACCCTGTGCCTCATGGGAACAGTCCAGCCTGAACTGCCAAGCCAGGTCCTCCCTGGACTGAAAACAAGCATCCTAGGACCGGTTTCGGGGTTTCACCCCTATTCAGCCTGGATAGCTTGATTCCAGTGGCATGGAGAGCACTGGACTCACGTCTGGGCATACCCGTTCCACTCGGGGTGACAAATGCAAAACCAACAGTTGATGGACAGAATGCAGAACAATGTCATACATTCACCCCAGTACAGAGATATGATCCTAAATCCATTGTTGTTTTGCTCACCATGAAATTCCAGTTTGAACCCAGCCATATGCCAATCAGTCTTGACCCCGTGCCTCATGGGAACAGTCCAGTCCGAACTGCCAAGCCAGGTCCTCCCTGGACTGAAAGCAAGCATACTAGGACCGGTTTCGGGGTTTCACCCCTCTTCAGCCAGGATAGCTTGTTTCCAGTGCATGGAGAGCACGGGACCCATGTCTGGGCATACCCGTCCCACTCGTGGTGACAAATGCAAAACCAACAGTTGATGGACAGAATGCAGAACAATATCATACATTCACCCCAGTACAGAGATCTGTGCCTAAATCCATCGTTTTTTTGCTCACCATGCCATTCCAGTTTGAACCCAGCCATATGCAAATCAGTCCTGAACCTGTGCCTCATGGGAACAGTTCAGCCTGAACTGCCAAGCCAGGTCCTCCCTGGACTGAAAACAAGCATCCTAGGACCGGTTTCGGGTTTTCACCCCTCTTCAGCCTGGATAGCTTGATTCCAGTGGCATGGAGAGCACTGGACTCACACCTGTGCATACCCGTCCCACTCGGGGTGACAAATGCAAAACCAACAGTTGATGGACAGAATGCAGAACAATGTCATACATTCACCCCAGTACAGAGATATGATCCTAAATCCATTGTTTTTTTGCTCACCATGAAATTCCAGTTTGAACCCAGCCATATGCAAATCAGTCTTGACCCTGTGCCTCATGGGAACACTCCAGCTCGAACTGCCAAGCCAGGTCCTCCCTGGACTGGAAACAAGCATCCTAGGACCGGTTTTAGGGTTTCACCCCTTTTCAGCCAGGATAGCTTGATTCCAGTGGCATGGAGAGCACGGGACACACATCTGGGCATACCCGTCCCACTCGGGGTGACAAATGCAAAACCAACAGCTGATGGACAGAATGCAGAACAATGTCATACATTCATCCCAGTACAGAGATATGGGCCTAAATCCATCATGTATTTAATCACCATGCCATTCCAGTTTAAACAAAGCCATATGCAAATCAGTCTTGACCCTGTGCCTCATGGGAACAGTCCGGCCTGAACTGCCAAGCCAGATCCTCCCTGGACTGAAAACAAGCATCCTAGGACCGGTTTCAGGGTTTCACCCCTCTTCAGCCAGGATAGCTTGATTCCAGTGGCATGGAGAGCACGGGACCCACATCTGGGCATACCCGTCCCATTCTGGGTGACAAATGCAAAACCAACAGTTGATGGACAGAATGCAAAACAATGTCATACATTCACCCCAGTACAGAGATCTGGGCCTAAATCCATTGTTTTTTTGCTCACCATGCCATTCCAGTTTGAACCCAGCCATATGCAAATCAGTCTTGACCCTGTTCCTCATGGGAACAGTCCAGCCTGAACTGCCAAGCCAGGTCCTCCCTGGACTGGAAAAAAGCATCCTAGGACCGGTTTCGGGGTTTCACCCCTCTTCAGCCAGGATAGCTTGATTCCAGTCCATGGAGAGCACGGGACCCATGTCTGGGCATAACCGTCCCACTAGTGGTGACAAATGCAAAACCAACAGTTGATAGACAGAATGCAGAACAATATCATACATTCACCCCAGTACAGAGATCTGTACCTAAATCCATCGTTTTTTTGCTCACCATGCCATTCCAGTTTGAACCCAGCCATATGCAAATCAATCTTGACCCTGTGCCTCATGGGAACAGTCCAGCCTGAACTGCCAAGCCAGGTCCTCCCTGGACTGAAACCAAGCATCCTAGGACCGGTTTCGGGGTTTCACCCCTCTTCAGCCTGGATAGCTTGATTCCAGTGGCATGGAGAGCACTGGACTCACGTCTGGGCATAACCGTCCCACTAGTGGTGACAAATGCAAAACCAACAGTTGATAGACAGAATGCAGAACAATATCATACATTCACCCCAGTACAGAGATCTGTACCTAAATCCATCGTTTTTTTGCTCACCATGCCATTCCAGTTTGAACCCAGCCATATGCAAATCAGTCTTGACCCTGTGCCTCATGGGAACAGTCCAGCCCGAACTGCCAAGCCAGGTCTTCCCTGGACTGGAAACAAGCACCCTAGGATCGTTTTCAGGTTTTCACCCCACCGGGATAGCTTGATTCCAGTGGCATGGAGAGCACAGGACCCACGTCTAGGCATACCCGTCCCACTCGGGGTGACAAATGCAAAACCAACAGTTGATGGACAGAATGCAGAACAATATCATACATTCACCCCAGTACAGAGATCTGACCCTAAATCCATTGTTTTTTTGCTCACCATGCAATTCCAGTATGAACCCAGCCATATGCAAATCAGTCTTGACCCTGTGCCTCATGGGAACAGTCCAGCCTGAACTGCCAAGCCAGGTCCTCCCTGGATTGAAACCAAGCATCCTAGGACCGGTTTCGGGGATTCACCCCTCTTCGGCCTGGATAGCTTGATTCCAGTGGCATGGAGAGCACTGGACACACGTCTGGGCATACCCGTCCCACTCGGGTTGACAAATGCAAAACCAACAGTTGATGGACAGAATGCAGAACAATGTCATACATTCTTCCCAGTACAGAGATCTGGGCCTAAATCCATCGTTTATTTACTCACCATGCCATTCCAGTTTGAACCCAGCCATATGCAAATCAGTCTTGACCCTGTGCCTCATGGGAACAGTCCAGTCCGAACTGCCAAGCCAGTTACTCCCTGGACAGGAAACAAGCATCATAGGACTGGTTTCGGGGTTCCACCCCTCTTCAGCCAGGATAGCTTGATTCCAGCGGCATGGACAGCACAGGACCCACGTCTGGGCATACCTGTCCGACTCGGGGTGACAAATGCAAAACCAACAGTTGATGAACAGAATGCAGAACAATGTCATACATTCACCCCAGTACAGAGATCTGGGCCTAAATCCATCGTTTTTTTGCTCACCATGCCATTCCAGTTTGAACCCAGCCATATGCAAATCAGTCTTGACCCTGTGCCTCATGGGAACAGTCCAGCCCGAACGGCAAAGCCAAGTCCTCCCTGGACTTGAAACAAGAATACTAGGACAGGTTTCGGGGTTTCCCCCCTCTTCAGCCAGGATAGCTTGATTCCAGTGGCATGGAGAGCATGGGACCCATGTCTGGGCATACCCGTCCCATTCGGGGTGACAAATGCAAAACCAACAGTTGATGGACAGAATGCAGAACAATGTCATACATTCACCCCAGTACAGAGATCTGGGCCTAAATCCATCGTTTTTTTGCTCACCGTTCCATTCCAGTTTGAACCCAGCCATATGCAAATCAGTCCTGACCCTGTGCCTCATGGGAACAGTCCAGTCCGAACTGCCAAGCCAGTTCCTCCCTGGACAGGAAACAAGCATCATAGGACTGGTTTCGGGGTTTCACCCCTCTTCAGCCAGGATAGCTTGATTCCAGTGGCATGGAGAGCACGGGACCCACGTCTGGGCATACCCGTCCCACTCAGGGCGACAAATGCAAAACCAACAGTTGATGGACAGAATGCAGAACAATGTCATACATTCACCCCATTACAGAGATCTGGGCCTAAATCCATCGTTTTTTTGCTCACCATGCCATTCCAGTTGGAACCCAGCCATATGCAAATAAGTCTTGACCCTGTGCCTCATGGGAACAGTCCAGCCCGAACAGCCAAGCCAGGTCCTCCCTGGACTGGAAACAAGCATCCTGGGACAGTTTTCGGGGTTTCACCCCTCTTCAGTCAGGATAGCTTGATTCCAGTGGCATGGAGAGCACGGGACCCACGTCTGGGCATACCCGTCCCACTCGGGGTGACAAATGCAAAACCAACAGTTGATGGACAGAATGCAGAACAATGTCATACATTCACCCCAGTACAGAGATCAAGGCCTAAATCCATCGTTTTTTTGCTCACCATGCCATTCCAGTTTGAACCCAGCCATATGCAAATCAGTCTTGACCCTGTGCCTCATGGGAACAGTCCAGTCTGAACGGCCAAGCCAGGTCCTCCCTGGACTGGAAAAAAGCATCCTAGGACCGGTTTCGGGGTTTCACACCTCTTCAGCCAGGATAGCTTGATTCCAGTGGCATGGAGAGCACGGGACCCATGTCTGGGCAAACCCGTCCCACTCGTGGTGGCAAATGCAAAACCAACAGTTGATGGACAGAATGCAGAACAATGTCATACATTCACCCCAGTACAGAGATCTGGGCCTAAATCCATTGTTTTTTGCTCACCATGACATTCCAGTTTAAACCAGCCATATGCAAATCAGTCTTGACCCTGTGCCTCATGGGAACAGTCCAGCCCGAACTGCAAAGCCACATCCTCCCTGGACTGGAAACAAAAATCCTATGATAGGTTTCGGAGTTTCCCCCCTCTTCAGCCAGGATAGCTTGATTCCAGTGGCTTGGAGAGCACGGGACCCACGTCTGGGCATACCCGTCCCACTCGGGGTGACAAATGCAAAACCAACAGTTGATGAACAGAATGCAGAAGAATGTCATACATTCACCCCAGTACAGAGATCTGGGCCTAAAGTGATTGTTTTTTTGCTCACCATGCCATTCAAGTTTGAACCCAGCCATATGCAAATCAGTCTTGACCCTGTGCCTCATGGGAACAGTCCAGCCTGAACTGCAAAGCCAGGTTCTCCCTGGACTGGAAACAAGAATCCTAGGACAGGTTTCGGGGTTTCCCCCCTCTTCAGCCAGGATAGCTTGATTCCAGTGGCATGGAGAGCTTGGGACCCACGTCTGGGCATACCCGTCCCACTCGGGGTGACAAATGCAAAACCAACAGTTGATGTACAGAGTGCAGAAAAATGTCATACATTCGCCCAAGTAAAGAGATCTGGGCCTAAATCCATCGTTTTTTTTAATCACCATGCCATTCCAGTTTGATCCCAGCCATATGCAAATCAGTCTTGACCCTGTGCCTCATGGGAACAGTCCAGCCCGAACTGCAAACCCAGGTCCTCCCTGGACTGGAAACAAGCATCCTAGGACCTGTTTCGGGGTTTCAACCCTCTTCAGCCAGGATAGCTTGATTCCAGTGGCATGGAGAGCACTGGACCCACGTCTGGGCATACCCGTCCCACTCGGGGCATCAAATGCAAAACCAACAGTTGATGGACAGAATGCAGAACAATGTCATACATTCACCCCAGTACAAAGATCTGGGCCTAAATCCATTGTTTTTTGCTCACCATGACATTCCAGTTTGAATCCAGCCATATGCAAATCAGTTTTGACCCTGTGCCGAATGGGAACAGTCCAGTCCGAACTGCCAAGCCAGGCACTCCCTGGACTTGAAACAAGCATCCTAGGACCGGTTTTGGGGTTTCACCCCTCTTCAGCCAGGATAGCTTGATTCCAGTGGGATGGAGAGCACGGGACCCACGTCTGGGCATACCCGTCCCACTCGGCGTGACAAATGCAAAACCAACAGTTGATGAACAGAATGCAGAAGAATGTCATACATTCAACCCAGTACAGAGATCTGGGCCTAAAACCATTGTTTTTTTGCTCACCATGCCATTCCAGTTTGAACCCAGCCATATGCAAATCAGTCTTGACCCTGTGCCTCATGGGAACAGTCCAGCCCGAACTGCAAAGCCAGGTCCTCCCTGGACTGGAAACAAGAATACTAGGACAGGTTTCGGGGTTTCCCCCCTCTTCAGCCAGGATAGCTTGATTCCAGTGGCATGGAGAGCATGGGACCCACGTCTGGGCATACCCGTCCCATTCGGGGTGACAAATGCAAAACCAACAGTTGATAGACAGAATGCAGAACAATGTCATACATTCACCCCAGTACAGAGATCTGGGCCTAAATCCATCATTTTTTTCCTCACCGTTCCATTCCAGTTTGAACCCAGCCATATGCAAATCAGTCCTGACAATGTGCCTCATGGGAACAGTCCAGCCCGAACTGCAAAGCCAGGTACTTCCTGGACTGGAAACAAGCATCCTAGGATCGGTTTTGGGGTTTCACCCCTCTTTAGCCAGGATTGCTTGATTCCAGTGGCATGGAGAGCACGGGACCCACGTCTGGGCATACCCGTCCCACTCAGGGCGACAAATGCAAAACCAACAGTTGATGGACAGAATGCAGAACAATGTCATACATTCACCCCATTACAGAGATCTGGGCCTAAATCCATCGTTTTTTTGCTCACCATGCCATTCCAGTTTGAACCCAGCCATATGCAAATCAGTCTTGACCCTGTGCCTCATGGGAACAGTCCAGTCTGAACTGCCAAGCCAGGTCCTCACTGGACTGGAAAAAAGCATCCTAGGACCAGTTTCGGGGTTTCACACCTCTTCAGCCAGGATAGCTTGATTCCAGTGGCATGGAGAGCACGGGACCCATGTCTGGGCAAACCCGTCCCACTCGTGGTGGCAAATGCAAAACCAACAGTTGATGGACAGAATGCAGAACAATGTCATACATTCGCCCAAGTAAAGAGATCTGGCCCTAAATCCATCTTTTTTTTTACTCACCTTGCCATTCCAGTTTGATCCCAGCCATATGCAAATCAGTCTTGACCCTGTGCCTCATGGGAACAGTCCAGCCTGAACTGCCAAGCCAGGTCCTCCCTGGACTGGAAACAAGCATCCTGGGACAGTTTTTGGGGTTTCACCCCTCTTCAGCTAGGATAGATTGATTCCAGTGGCATGGAGAGCACGGGACCCATGTCTGGGCATACCCCTCCCACTCGGGGTGACAAATGCAAAACCAACAGTTGATGGACAGAATGCAGAACAATGTCATACATTCACCTCAGTAAAGAGATCTGGGCCTAAATCCATCGTTTTTTTGCTCACCATGCCATTCCAGTTTGTACCCAGCCATGTGCAAATCAGTCTTGACCCTGTGACTCATGGGAACAGTCCAGCCCGAACTGCAAAGCCAGGTCCTCTCTGGACTTGAAACAAGCATCCTAGGACCGGTTTCGGGGTTTCACCCTTCTTCAGCCAGGATAGCTTGATTCCAGTGGCATGGAGAGCACGGGATCCACGTCTGGGCATACCTGTCCCACTAGGGGTGACAAATGCAAAACCAACAGTTGATGGACAGAATGCAGAACAATGTCATACATTCACCCCAGTACAGAGATCAAGGCCTAAATCCATCGTTTTTTTGCTCACCATGCCACTCCAGTTTGAACCCAGCCATATGCAAATCAGTCTTGACCCTGTGCCTCATGGGAACAGTCCAGTCTGAACTGCCAAGCCAGGTCCTCCCTGGACTAGAAAAAAGCATCCTAGGACCGGTTTCGGGGTTTCAACCCTCTTCAGCCAGGATAGCTTGATTCCAGTGGCATGGAGAGCACGGGACCCATGTCTGGGCAAACCCGTCCCACTCGTGGTGGCAAATGCAAAACCAACAGTTGATGGACAGAATGCAGAACAATGTCATACATTCACCCCAGTACAAAGATCTGGCCTCAATCCATTGTTTTTTGCTCACCATGACATTCCAGTTTAAACCAGCCATATGCAAATCAGTCTTGACCCTGTGCCTCATGGGAACAGTCCAGCCCGAACTGCAAAGCCAGATCCTCCCTGGACTGGAAACAAAAATCCTATGACAGGTTTCGGAGTTTCCCCCCTCTTCAGCCAGGATAGCTTGATTCCAGTGGCATGGAGAGCACGGGACCCACATCTGGGCATACCCGTCCCACTCGGGGTGACAAATGCAAAACCAACAGTTGATGAACAGAATGCAGAAGAATGTCATACATTCATCCCAGTACAGAGATCTGGGCCTAAAGTGATTGTTTTTTTGCTCACCATGCCATTCCAGTTTGAACCCAGCCATATGCAAATCAGTCTTGACCCTGTGCCTCATGGGAACAGTCCAGCCTGAACTGCAAACCCAGGTCCTCCCTGGACTGAAAACAAGCATCCTAGGACCGGTTTCAGGGTTTCAACCCTCTTCAGCCAGGATAGCTTGATTCCAGTGGCATGGAGAGCACGGGACCCACGTCTGGGCATACCCGTCCCACTCGGGGCATCAGATGCAAAACCAACAGTTGATGGACAGAATGCAGAACAATGTCATACATTCACCCCAGTACAGAGATCTGGGCCTAAATCCATCGTTTGTTTGCTCACCATGCTATTCCAGTTTGAATCCAGCCATATGCAAATCAGTTTTGACCCTGTGCCGAATGGGAACAGTCCAGTCCGAACTGCCAAGCCAGTTCCTCCCTGAACAGGAAACAAGCATCATAGGACTGGTTTCGGGGTTTCACCCCTCTTCAGCCAGGATAGCTTGATTCCAGTGGCATGGAGAGCACGGGACCCACGTCTGGGCATACCCGTCCGACTCGGGTGAAAAATGCAAAACCAACAGTTGATGAACAGAATGCAGAACAATGTCATACATTCACCCCAGTACAGAGATCTGGGCCTAAATCCATCGTTTTTTTGCTCACCATGCCATTCCAGTTTGAACCCAGCCATATGCAAATCAGTCTTGACCCTGTGCCTCATGGGAACAGTCCAGCCCGAACTGCAAAGCCAGGTCCTCCCTGGACTGGAAACAAGAATACTAGGACAGGTTTTGGGGTTTCCCCCCTCTTCAGCCAGGATAGCTTGATTCCAGTGGCATGGAGAGCATGGGACCCACGTCTGGGCATACCCGTCCCATTCGGGGTGACAAATGCAAAACCAACAGTTGATAGACAGAATGCAGAACAATGTCATACATTCACCCCAGTACAGAGATCTGGGCCTAAATCCATCGTTTTGTTCCTCACCGTTCCATTCCAGTTTGAACCCAGCCATATGCAAATCAGTCCTGACCATGTGCCTCATGGGAACAGTCCAGCCCGAACTGCAAAGCCAGGTACTTCCTGGACTGGAAACAAGCATCCTAGGACCGGTTTTGGGGTTTCACCCCTCTTTAGCCAGGATAGCTTGATTCCAGTGGCATGGAGAGCACGGGACCCACGTCTGGGCATACCCGTCCCACTCAGGGCGACAAATGCAAAACCAACAGTTGATGGACAGAATGCAGAACAATGTCATACATTCACCCCATTACAGAGATCTGGGCCTAAATCCATCGTTTTTTTGCTCACCATGCCATTCCAGTTTGAACCCAGCCATATGCAAATCAGTCTTGACCCTGTGCCTCATGGGAACAGTCCAGTCTGAACTGCCAAGCCAGGTCCTCCCTGGACTGGAAAAAAGCATCCTAGGACCGGTTTCGGGGTTTCACACCTCTTCAGCCAGGATAGCTTGATTCCAGTGGCATGGAGAGCACGGGACCCATGTCTGGGCAAACCCGTCCCACTCGTGGTGGCAAATGCAAAACCAACAGTTGATGGACAGAATGCAGAACAATGTCATACATTTGCCCAAGTAAAGAGATCTGGCCCTAAATCCATCTTTTTTTTTACTCACCATGCCATTCCAGTTTGATCCCAGCCATATGCAAATCAGTCTTGACCCTGTGCCTCATGGGAACAGTCCAGCCTGAACTGCCAAGCCAGGCACTCCCTGGACTTGAAACAAGCATCCTAGGACCGGTTTTGGGGTTTCACCCCTCTTCAGCCAGGATAGCTTGATTCCAGTGGGATGGAGAGCACGGGACCCACGTCTGGGCATACCCGTCCCACTCGGCGTGACAAATGCAAAACCAACAGTTGATGAACAGAATGCAGAAGAATGTCATACATTCAACCCAGTACAGAGATCTGGGCCTAAAACCATTGTTTTTTTGCTCACCATGCCATTCCAGTTTGAACCCAGCCATATGCAAATCAGTCTTGACCCTGTGCCTCATGGGAACAGTCCAGCCCGAACTGCAAAGCCAGGTCCTCCCTGGACTGGAAACAAGAATACTAGGACAGGTTTCGGGGTTTCCCCCCTCTTCAGCCAGGATAGCTTGATTCCAGTGGCATGGAGAGCATGGGACCCACGTCTGGGCATACCCGTCCCATTCGGGGTGACAAATGCAAAACCAACAGTTGATAGACAGAATGCAGAACAATGTCATACATTCACCCCAGTACAGAGATCTGGGCCTAAATCCATCATTTTTTTCCTCACCGTTCCATTCCAGTTTGAACCCAGCCATATGCAAATCAGTCCTGACAATGTGCCTCATGGGAACAGTCCAGCCCGAACTGCAAAGCCAGGTACTTCCTGGACTGGAAACAAGCATCCTAGGATCGGTTTTGGGGTTTCACCCCTCTTTAGCCAGGATTGCTTGATTCCAGTGGCATGGAGAGCACGGGACCCACGTCTGGGCATACCCGTCCCACTCAGGGCGACAAATGCAAAACCAACAGTTGATGGACAGAATGCAGAACAATGTCATACATTCACCCCATTACAGAGATCTGGGCCTAAATCCATCGTTTTTTTGCTCACCATGCCATTCCAGTTTGAACCCAGCCATATGCAAATCAGTCTTGACCCTGTGCCTCATGGGAACAGTCCAGTCTGAACTGCCAAGCCAGGTCCTCACTGGACTGGAAAAAAGCATCCTAGGACCAGTTTCGGGGTTTCACACCTCTTCAGCCAGGATAGCTTGATTCCAGTGGCATGGAGAGCACGGGACCCATGTCTGGGCAAACCCGTCCCACTCGTGGTGGCAAATGCAAAACCAACAGTTGATGGACAGAATGCAGAACAATGTCATACATTCGCCCAAGTAAAGAGATCTGGCCCTAAATCCATCTTTTTTTTTACTCACCATGCCATTCCAGTTTGATCCCAGCCATATGCAAATCAGTCTTGACCCTGTGCCTCATGGGAACAGTCCAGCCTGAACTGCCAAGCCAGGTCCTCCCTGGACTGGAAACAAGCATCCTGGGACAGTTTTTGGGGTTTCACCCCTCTTCAGCTAGGATAGATTGATTCCAGTGGCATGGAGAGCACGGGACCCATGTCTGGGCATACCCCTCCCACTCGGGGTGACAAATGCAAAACCAACAGTTGATGGACAGAATGCAGAACAATGTCATACATTCACCTCAGTAAAGAGATCTGGGCCTAAATCCATCGTTTTTTTGCTCACCATGCCATTCCAGTTTGTACCCAGCCATGTGCAAATCAGTCTTGACCCTGTGACTCATGGGAACAGTCCAGCCCGAACTGCAAAGCCAGGTCCTCTCTGGACTTGAAACAAGCATCCTAGGACCGGTTTCGGGGTTTCACCCTTCTTCAGCCAGGATAGCTTGATTCCAGTGGCATGGAGAGCACGGGATCCACGTCTGGGCATACCTGTCCCACTAGGGGTGACAAATGCAAAACCAACAGTTGATGGACAGAATGCAGAACAATGTCATACATTCACCCCAGTACAGAGATCAAGGCCTAAATCCATCGTTTTTTTGCTCACCATGCCACTCCAGTTTGAACCCAGCCATATGCAAATCAGTCTTGACCCTGTGCCTCATGGGAACAGTCCAGTCTGAACTGCCAAGCCAGGTCCTCCCTGGACTAGAAAAAAGCATCCTAGGACCGGTTTCGGGGTTTCACACCTCTTCAGCCAGGATAGCTTGATTCCAGTGGCATGGAGAGCACGGGACCCATGTCTGGGCAAACCCGTCCCACTCGTGGTGGCAAATGCAAAACCAACAGTTGATGGACAGAATGCAGAACAATGTCATACATTCACCCCAGTACAAAGATCTGGGCTTAAATCCATTGTTTTTTGCTCACCATGACATTCCAGTTTAAACCAGCCATATGCAAATCAGTCTTGACCCTGTGCCTCATGGGAACAGTCCAGCCCGAACTGCAAAGCCAGATCCTCCCTGGACTGGAAACAAAAATCCTATGACAGGTTTCTGAGTTTCCCCCCTCTTCAGCCAGGATAGCTTGATTCCAGTGGCATGGAGAGCACGGGACCCACATCTGGGCATACCCGTCCCACTCGGGGTGACAAATGCAAAACCAACAGTTGATGAACAGAATGCAGAAGAATGTCATACATTCATCCCAGTACAGAGATCTGGGCCTAAAGTGATTGTTTTTTTGCTCACCATGCCATTCCAGTTTGAACCCAGCCATATGCAAATCAGTCTTGACCCTGTGCCTCATGGGAACAGTCCAGCCTGAACTGCAAACCCAGGTCCTCCCTGGACTGAAAACAAGCATCCTAGGACCGGTTTCAGGGTTTCAACCCTCTTCAGCCAGGATAGCTTGATTCCAGTGGCATGGAGAGCACGGGACCCACGTCTGGGCATACCCGTCCCACTCGGGGCATCAGATGCAAAACCAACAGTTGATGGACAGAATGCAGAACAATGTCATACATTCACCCCAGTACAGAGATCTGGGCCTAAATCCATCGTTTGTTTGCTCACCATGCTATTCCAGTTTGAATCCAGCCATATGCAAATCAGTTTTGACCCTGTGCCGAATGGGAACAGTCCAGTCCGAACTGCCAAGCCAGTTCCTCCCTGAACAGGAAACAAGCATCATAGGACTGGTTTCGGGGTTTCACCCCTCTTCAGCCAGGATAGCTTGATTCCAGTGGCATGGAGAGCACGGGACCCACGTCTGGGCATACCCGTCCGACTCGGGTGAAAAATGCAAAACCAACAGTTGATGAACAGAATGCAGAACAATGTCATACATTCACCCCAGTACAGAGATCTGGGCCTAAATCCATCGTTTTTTTGCTCACCATGCCATTCCAGTTTGAACCCAGCCATATGCAAATCAGTCTTGACCCTGTGCCTCATGGGAACAGTCCAGCCCGAACTGCAAAGCCAGGTCCTCCCTGGACTGGAAACAAGAATACTAGGACAGGTTTTGGGGTTTCCCCCCTCTTCAGCCAGGATAGCTTGATTCCAGTGGCATGGAGAGCATGGGACCCACGTCTGGGCATACCCGTCCCATTCGGGGTGACAAATGCAAAACCAACAGTTGATAGACAGAATGCAGAACAATGTCATACATTCACCCCAGTACAGAGATCTGGGCCTAAATCCATCGTTTTGTTCCTCACCGTTCCATTCCAGTTTGAACCCAGCCATATGCAAATCAGTCCTGACCATGTGCCTCATGGGAACAGTCCAGCCCGAACTGCAAAGCCAGGTACTTCCTGGACTGGAAACAAGCATCCTAGGACCGGTTTTGGGGTTTCACCCCTCTTTAGCCAGGATAGCTTGATTCCAGTGGCATGGAGAGCACGGGACCCACGTCTGGGCATACCCGTCCCACTCAGGGCGACAAATGCAAAACCAACAGTTGATGGACAGAATGCAGAACAATGTCATACATTCACCCCATTACAGAGATCTGGGCCTAAATCCATCGTTTTTTTGCTCACCATGCCATTCCAGTTTGAACCCAGCCATATGCAAATCAGTCTTGACCCTGTGCCTCATGGGAACAGTCCAGTCTGAACTGCCAAGCCAGGTCCTCCCTGGACTGGAAAAAAGCATCCTAGGACCGGTTTCGGGGTTTCACACCTCTTCAGCCAGGATAGCTTGATTCCAGTGGCATGGAGAGCACGGGACCCATGTCTGGGCAAACCCGTCCCACTCGTGGTGGCAAATGCAAAACCAACAGTTGATGGACAGAATGCAGAACAATGTCATACATTTGCCCAAGTAAAGAGATCCGGCCCTAAATCCATCTTTTTTTTTACTCACCATGCCATTCCAGTTTGATCCCAGCCATATGCAAATCAGTCTTGACCCTGTGCCTCATGGGAACAGTCCAGCCTGAACTGACAAGCCAGGTCCTCCCTGGACTGGAAACAAGCATCCTGGGACAGTTTTTGGGGTTTCACCCCTCTTCAGCTAGGATAGCTTGATTCCAGTGGCATGGAGAGCATGGGACCCATGTCTGGGCATACCCCTCCCACTCGGGGTGACAAATGCAAAACCAACAGTTGATGGACAGAATGCAGAACAATGTCATACATTCACCTCAGTAAAGAGATCTGGGCCTAAATCCATCGTTTTTTTGCTCACCATGCCATTCCAGTTTGTACCCAGCCATGTGCAAATCAGTCTTGACCCTGTGACTCATGGGAACAGTCCAGCCCGAACTGCAAAGCCAGGTCCTCTCTGGACTTGAAACAAGCATCCTAGGACCGGTTTCGGGGTTTCACCCTTCTTCAGCCAGGATAGCTTGATTCCAGTGGCATGGAGAGCACGGGATCCACGTCTGGGCATACCTGTCCCACTAGGGGTGACAAATGCAAAACCAACAGTTGATGGACAGAATGCAGAACAATGTCATACATTCACCCCAGTACAGAGATCAAGGCCTAAATCCATCGTTTTTTTGCTCACCATGCCATTCCAATTTGAACCCAGCCATATGCAAATCAGTCTTGACCCTGTGCCTCATGGGAACAGTCCAGTCTGAACTGCCAAGCCAGGTCCTCCCTGGACTGGAAAAAAGCATCCTAGGACCGGTTTCGGGGTTTCACACCTCTTCAGCCAGGATAGCTTGATTCCAGTGGCATGGAGAGCACGGGACCCATGTCTGGGCAAACCCGTCCCACTCGTGGTGGCAAATGCAAAACCAACAGTTGATGGACAGAATGCAGAACAATGTCATACATTCACCCCAGTACAGAGATCTGGGCCTAAATCCATTGTTTTTTGCTCACCATGACATTCCAGTTTAAACCAGCCATATGCAAATCAGTCTTGACCCTGTGCCTCATGGGAACAGTCCAGCCCGAACTGCAAAGCCAGATCCTCCCTGGACTGGAAACAAAAATCCTATGACAGGTTTCGGAGTTTCCCCCCTCTTCAGCCAGGATAGCTTGATTCCAGTGGCATGGAGAGCACGGGACCCACGTCTGGGCATACCCGTCCCACTCGGGGTGACAAATGCAAAACCAACAGTTGATGAACAGAATGCAGAAGAATGTCATACATTCATCCCAGTACAGAGATCTGGGCCTAAAGTGATTGTTTTTTTGCTCACCATGCCATTCCAGTTTGAACCCAGCCATATGCAAATCAGTCTTGACCCTGTGCCTCATGGGAACAGTCCAGCCCGAACTGCAAAGCCAGGTTCTCCCTGGACTGGAAACAAGCATCCTAGGACAGGTTTCGGGGTTTCCCCCCTCTTCAGCCAGGATAGCTTGATTCCAGTGGCATGGAGAGCTTGGGACCCACGTCTGGGCATACCCGTCCCACTCGGGGTGACAAATGCAAAACCAACAGTTGATGGACAGAATGCAGAACAATGTCATACATTCACCCAAGTAAAGAGATCTGGGCCTAAATCCATCGTTTTTTTTACTCACCATGCCATTCCAGTTTGATCCCAGCCATATGCAAATCAGTCTTGACCCTGTGCCTCATGGGAACAGTCCAGCCCGAACTGCAAACCCAGGTCCTCCCTGGACTGAAAACAAGCATCCTAGGACCGGTTTCAGGGTTTCAACCCTCTTCAGCCAGGATAGCTTGATTCCAGTGGCATGGAGAGCACGGGACCCACGTCTGGGCATACCCGTCCCACTCGGGGCATCAAATGCAAAACCAACAGTTGATGGACAGAATTCAGAACAATGTCATACATTCACCCCAGTACAGAGATCTGGGCCTAAATCCATCGTTTTTTTGCTCACCATGCCATTCCAGTTTGAGCCCAGCCATATGCAAATCAGTCTTGACCCTGTGCCTCATGAGAACAGTCCAGCCCGAACTGCAAAGCCAGGTCCTCCCTGGACTGGAAACAAGAATACTAGGACAGGTTTCGGGGTTTCCCCCCTCTTCAGCCAGGATAGCTTGATTCCAGTGGCATGGAGAGCATGGGACCCACGTCTGGGCATACCCGTCCCACTCAGGGAGACAAATGCAAAACCAACAGTTGATGGACAGAATGCAGAACGATGTCATACATTCACCCCATTACAGAGATCTGGGCCTAAATCCATCGTTTTTTTGCTCACCATGCCATTCCAGTTGGAACCCAGCCATATGCAAATAAGTCTTGACCCTGTGCCTCATGGGAACAGTCCAGCCTGAACTGCCAAGCCAGGTCCTCCCTGGACTGGAAACAAGCATCCTGGGACAGTTTTCAGGGTTTCACCCCTCTTCAGCTAGGATAGCTTGATTCCAGTGGCATGGAGAGCACGGGACCCACGTCTGGGCATACCCCTCCCACTCGGGGTGACAAATGCAAAACCAACAGTTGATGGACAGAATGCAGAACAATGTCATACATTCACCTCAGTAAAGAGATCTGGGCCTAAATCCATCGTTTTTTTGCTCACCATGCCATTCCAGTTTGAACCCAGCCATGTGCAAATCAGTCTTGACCCTGTGACTCATGGGAACAGTCCAGCCCGAACTGGAAAGCCAGGTCCTCTCTGGACTTGAAACAAGCATCTTAGGACCGGTTTCGGGGTTTCACCCTTCTTCAGCCACGATAGCTTGATTCCAGTGGCATGGAGAGCACGGGACCAACGTCTGGGCATATCCGTCCCACTCGGGGTGACAAATGCAAAACCAACAGTTGATGGACAGAATGCAGAACAATGTCATACATTCACCCCAGTACAGAGATCTGGGCCTAAATCCATCATTTTTTGCTCACAATGCCATTCCAGTTTGAACCCAGCCATATGCAAATCAGTCTTGACCCTGTGCCTCATGGGAACAGTCCAGTCTGAACTGCCAAGCCAGGTCCTCCCTGGACTGGAAAAAAGCATCCTAGGACCGGTTTCGGGGTTTCACACCTCTTAAGCCAGGATAGCTTGATTCCAGTGGCATGGAGAGCACGGGACCCATGTCTGGGCAAACCCGCCCCACTCGGGGTGGCAAATGCAAAACCAACAGTTGATGGACAGAATGCAGAACAATGTCATACATTCACCCCAGTACAGAGATCTGGGCCTAAATCCATTGTTTTTGCTCACCATGACATTCCAGTTTGAACCCAGCCATATGCAAATCAGTCTTGACCCTGTGCCTCATGGGAACAGTCCAGCCCGAACTGCAAAGCCAGATCCTCCCTGGACTGGAAACAAAAATCCTAGGACAGGTTTCGGGGTTGCCCCCCTCTTCAGCCAGGATAGCTTGATTCCAGTGGCATGGAGAGCACAGGACCCTTGTCTGGGCATACCCGTCCCACTCGGGGTGACAAATGCAAAACAAACAGTTGATGAACAGAATGCAATAGAATGTCATACATTCACCCCAGTACAGAGATCTGGGCCTAAAGTTATTGTTTTTTTGCTCACCATGCCATTCCAGTTTGAACCCAGCCATATGCAAATCAGTCTTGACCCTGTGCCTCATGGGAACAGTCCAGCCGGAACAGCAAAGCCAGGTTCTCCCTGGACTGGAAACAAGAATCCTAGGACAGGTTTCGGGGTTTCCCTCCTCTTCAGCCAGGATAGCTTGATTCCAGTGGCATGGAGAGCTTGGGACCCACGTCTGGGCATACCCGTCCCACTCGGGGTGAAAAACGCAAAACCAACAGTTGATGGACAAAATGCAGAACAATGTCATACATTCGCCCAAGTAAAGAGATCTGGGCCTAAATCCATCGGTTTTTTTACTCACCATGCCATTCCAGTTTGATCCCAGCCATATGCAAATCAGTCTTGACCCTGTGCCTCATGGGAACAGTCCAGCCCGAACTGCAAAGCCAGGTCCTCCCTGGACTGGAAACAAGCATCCCAGGACTGGTTTCGGGGTTTTAACCCTCTTCAGCCAGGATAGTTTGATTCCAGTGGCATGGAGAGCACGGGACCCACGTCTGGGCATACCCGTCCCACTCGGGGCATCAAATGCAAAACCAACAGTTGATGGACAGAATGCAGAACAATATCATACATTCACCCCAGTACAGAGATCTGGGCCTAAATCTATCGTTTTTTTGCTCACCATGCTATTCCAGTTTGAATACAGCCATATGCAAATCAGTTTTGACCCTGTGCCTCATGGGAACAGTCCAGTCCGAACTGCCAAGCCAGTTCCTCCCTGGACAGGAAACAAGCATCATAGGACTGGTTTCAGGGTTTCACCCCTCTTTAGCCAGGATAGCTTGATTCCAGTGGCATGGAGAGCACGGGACCCACGTCTGGGCATACCCGTCCGACTCGGGGTGACAAATGCAAAACCAACAGTTGATGAACAAAATGAAGAAAAATGTCATACATTCACCCCATTATAGAGATCTGGGCCTGAATCCATCGTTTTTTGCTCACCATGCCATTCCAGTTTGAATCCAGCCATATGCAAATCAGTCTTGACCCTGTGCCTCATGGGAACAGTCCAGCCCGAACTGCAAAGCCAGGTCCTCCCTGGACTGGAAACAAGAATCCTAGGACAGGTTTCGGGGTTTCTCCCCTCTTCAGTCAGGATAGCTTGATTCCAGTGGTATGGAGAGCATGGGACCCACGTCTGGGCATACCCGTCCCACTCGGGGTGACAAATGCAAAACCAACAGTTGATGGACAGAATGCAGAACATTGTCATACATTCACCCCAGTACAGAGATCTGGGCCTAAAGCCATTGTTTTATTGCTCACCATGCAATTCCAGTTTGAACCCAGCCATATGCAAATCAGTCTTGACCCCGTGCCTCATGGGAACAGTCCAGCCCGAACTGCCAAGCCAGGTCCTCCCTGGACTGGAAGCAAGCATCCTAGGACCGGTTTCGGGGTTTCACCCCTCTTCAGCCAGGATAGCTTGATTCCAGTCCATGGAGAGCACGGGACCCATGTCTGGGCATAACCGTCCCACTTGTGGTGACAAATGCAAAACCAACAGTTGATAGACAGAATGTAGAACAATATCATACATTCACCCCAGTACAGAGATCTGTGCCTAAATCCATCGTTTTTTTGCTCACCATGCCATTCCAGTTTGAACCCAGCCATATGCAAATCAGTCTTGACCCTGTGCCTCATGGGAACAGTCCAGCCTGAACTGCCAAGCCAGGTCCTCCCTGGACTGAAACCAAGCATCCTAGGACCGGTTTTGGGGTTTCACCCCTCTTCAGCCTGGATAGCTTGATTCCAGTGGCATGGAGAGCACTGGACTCACGTCTGGGCATACCCGTCCCACTCGGGGTGACAAATGCAAAACCAACAGTTGATGGACAGAATGCAGAACAATGTCATACATTCATCCCAGCACAGAGATCTGGGCCTAAATCCATCGTTTTTTTGCTCACCATGCCATTCCAGTTTGAACCCATCCATATGCAAATCAGTCTTGACCCTGTGCCTCATGGGAACAGTCCAGCCCGAACTGCCAAGCCAGGTCTTCCCTGGACTGGAAACAAGCACCCTAGGATCGTTTTCAGGTTTTCACCCCGCCGGGATAGCTTGATTCCAGTGGCATGGAGAGCACGGGACCCACGTCTTGGCACACCCGTCCCACTCGGGGTGACAAATGCAAAACCAACAGTTGATGGACAGAATGCAGAACAATATCATACATTCACCCCAGTACAGAGATCTGACCCTAAATCCATCGTTTTTTTGCTCACCATGCAATTCCAGTATGAACCCAGCCATATGCAAATCAGTCTTGACCCTGTGCCTCATGGGAACACTCCAGCCCGAATGCCAAGCCAGGACCTCCCTGGACTGGAAACAAGCATCCTAGGACCGGTTTTGGGGTTTCACCCCTTTTCAGCCAGGATAGCTTGATTCCAGTGGCATGGAGAGCACGGGACACACATCTGGGCATACCTGTCCCACTCGGGGTGACAAATGCAAAACCAACAGCTGATGGACAGAATGCAGAACAATGTCATATATTCATCCCAGTACAGAGATCTGGGCCTAAATCCATCATGTATTTACTCACCATGCCATTCCAGTTTAAACAAAGCCATATGCAAATCAGTCTTGACCATGTGCCTCATGGGAACAGTCCGGCCTGAACTGCCAAGCCAGATCCTCCCTGGACTGAAAACAAGCATCCTAGGACCGGTTTCAGGGTTTCACCCCTCTTCAGCCAGGATAGCTTGATTCCACTGGAATGGAGAGCACGGGACCCACATCTGGGCATACCCGTCCCATTCTGGGTGACAAATGCAAAACCAACAGTTGATGGACAGAATGCAGAACAATGTCATACATTCAACCCAGTACAGAGATCTGGGCCTAAATCCATCGTTTTTTTGCTCACCATGCCATTCCAGTTTGAACCCAGCCATATGCAAATCAGTCTTGACCCTGTGCCTCATGGGAACAGTCCAGCCTGAACTGCCAAGCCAGGTCCTCCCTGGACTGGAAAAAAGCATCCTAGGACCGGTTTCGGGGTTTCACCCCTCTTCAGCCAGGATAGCTTGATTCCAAAGGCATGGAGAGCACGGGACCCACGTCTGGGCATACCCGTCCCACTCGGGGTGACAAATGCAAAACCAACAGTTGATGGACAGAATGCAGAACAATGTCATACATTCACCCCAGTAGAGAGATCTGTGCCTAAATCCATTTTTTTTGCTCACCATGACATTCCAGTTTGAACCCAGCCATATGCAAATCCGTCTTGACCCTGTGCCTCATGGGAACAGTCCAGCCCGAACTACAAAGCCAGGCACTCCCTGGACTGGAAACAAGCATCCTAGGACCGGTTTCGGGGTTTCACCCCTCTTTAGCCAGGATAGCTTGATTCCAGTGGCATGGAGAGCATGGGACCCACGTCTGGGCATACCCGTCCCACTCGGGGTGACAAATGCAAAACCAACAGTTGATGGACAGAATGCAGAACAATGTCATACATTCACGCCAGTACAGAGATCTTGGCCTAAATCCAATCGTTTTTTTGCTCACCATGCCATTCCAGTTTAAACCCAGCCATATGCAAATCAGTCTTGACCCTGTGCCTCATGGGAACAGTCCAGCCCGAACTGCAAAGCCAGGTCCTCCCTGGACTGGAAACAAGAATCCTAGGACAGGTTTCGGGGTTTCTCCCCTCTTCAGTCAGGATAGCTTGATTCCAGTGGTATGGAGAGCATGGGACCCACGTCTGGGCATACCCGTCCCACTCGGGGTGACAAATGCAAAACCAACAGTTGATGGACAGAATGCAGAACATTGTCATACATTCACCCCAGTACAGAGATCTGGGCCTAAAGCCATTGTTTTATTGCTCACCATGCAATTCCAGTTTGAACCCAGCCATATGCAAATCAGTCTTGACCCCGTGCCTCATGGGAACAGTCCAGCCCGAACTGCCAAGCCAGGTCCTCCCTGGACTGGAAGCAAGCATCCTAGGACCGGTTTCGGGGTTTCACCCCTCTTCAGCCAGGATAGCTTGATTCCAGTCCATGGAGAGCACGGGACCCATGTCTGGGCATAACCGTCCCACTTGTGGTGACAAATGCAAAACCAACAGTTGATAGACAGAATGTAGAACAATATCATACATTCACCCCAGTACAGAGATCTGTGCCTAAATCCATCGTTTTTTTGCTCACCATGCCATTCCAGTTTGAACCCAGCCATATGCAAATCAGTCTTGACCCTGTGCCTCATGGGAACAGTCCAGCCTGAACTGCCAAGCCAGGTCCTCCCTGGACTGAAACCAAGCATCCTAGGACCGGTTTTGGGGTTTCACCCCTCTTCAGCCTGGATAGCTTGATTCCAGTGGCATGGAGAGCACTGGACTCACGTCTGGGCATACCCGTCCCACTCGGGGTGACAAATGCAAAACCAACAGTTGATGGACAGAATGCAGAACAATGTCATACATTCATCCCAGCACAGAGATCTGGGCCTAAATCCATCGTTTTTTTGCTCACCATGCCATTCCAGTTTGAACCCAGCCATATGCAAATCAGTCTTGACCCTGTGCCTCATGGGAACAGTCCAGCCCGAACTGCCAAGCCAGGTCTTCCCTGGACTGGAAACAAGCACCCTAGGATCGTTTTCAGGTTTTCACCCCGCCGGGATAGCTTGATTCCAGTGGCATGGAGAGCACGGGACCCACGTCTAGGCACACCCGTCCCACTCGGGGTGACAAATGCAAAACCAACAGTTGATGGACAGAATGCAGAACAATATCATACATTCACCCCAGTACAGAGATCTGACCCTAAATCCATCGTTTTTTTGCTCACCATGCAATTCCAGTATGAACCCAGCCATATGCAAATCAGTCTTGACCCTGTGCCTCATGGGAACAGTCCAGCCCGAACTGCCAAACCAGGCCCTCCCTGGACTGAAACCAAGCATCCTAGGACCGGTTTCGGGGTTTCACCCCTCTTCAGCCTGGATACCTTGATTCCAGTGGCATGGAGAGCACTGGACTCACGTCTGGGCATACCCGTCCCACTCGGGGTGACAAATGCAAAACCAACAGTTGATGGACAGAATGCAGAACAATGTCATACATTCACCCCAGTACAGAGATCTGGGCCTAAATCCATTGTTTTTGCTCACCATGACATTCCAGTTTGAACCTAGCCATATGCAAATCAGTCTTGACCCTGTGCCTCATGGGAGCAGTCCAGCCCGAACTACAAACCCAGCCACTCCCTGCACTTGAAACAAGCATCCTAGGACCGGTTTCAGGGTTTCACCCCTCTTTAGCCAGTATAGCTTGATTCCAGTGGCATGGAGAGCATTGGACCCACATCTGGGCATACCCGTCCCACTCGGGGCATCAAATGCAAAACCAACAGTTGATGGACAGAATGCAGAACAATGTCATACATTCACCCCAGTACAGAGATCTGGGCCTAAATCCATCGTTTTTTTGCTCACCATGCCATTCCAGTTTGAACCCAGCCATATGCAAATCAGTCTTGACCCTGTGCCTCATGGGAACAGTCCAGCCCGAACGGCAAAGCCAGGTCCTCCCTGGACTGGAAACAAGAATACTAGGACAGGTTTCGGGGTTTCCCCCCTCTTCAGCCAGGATAGCTTGATTCCAGTGGCATGGAGAGCATGGGACCCATGTCTGGGCATACCCGTCCCATTCAGGGTGACAAATGCAAAACCAACAGTTGATGGACAGAATGCAGAACAATGTCATACATTCACCCCAGTACAGAGATCTGGGCCTAAATCCATCGTTTTTTTGCTCACCGTTCCATTCCAGTTTGAACCCACCCATATGCAAATCAGTCCTGACCCTGTGCATCATGGGAACAGTCCAGCCCGAATTGCAAAGCCAGGGCCTCCCTGGACTGGAAACAAGCATCCTAGGACCGGTTTCGGGGTTTCACCCCTCTTCAGCCAGGTTAGCTTGATTCCAGTGGCATGGAGAGCACGGGACCCACGTCTGGGCATACCCGTCCCACTCAGGGCGACAAATGCAAAACCAACAGTTGATGGACAGAATGCAGAACAATGTCATACATTCACCCCATTACAGAGATCTGGGCCTAAATCCATCGTTTTTTTGCTCACCATGCCATTCCAGTTGGAACCCAGCCATATGCAAATAAGTCTTGACCCTGTGCCTCATGGGAACAGTCCAGCCCGAACTGCCAAGCCAGGTCCTCCCTGGACTGGAAACAAGCATCTTGGGACAGTTTTCGGGGTTTCACCCCTCTTCAGTCAGGATAGCTTGATTCCAGTGGCATGGAGAGCACGGGACCCACGTCTGGGCATACCCCTCCCACTCGGGGTGACAAATGCAAAACCAACAGTTGATGGACAGAATGCAGAACAATGTCATACATTCACCTCAGTAAAGAGATCTGGGCCTAAATCCATCGTTTTGTTTGCTCACCATGCCATTCCAGTTTTTACCCAGCCATGTGCAAATCAGTCTTGACCCTGTGCCTCATGGGAACAGTCCAGCCCGAACTGCAAAGCCAGATCCTCCCTGGACTGGAAACAAAAATCCTAGGACAGGTTTCGGAGTTTCCCCCCTCTTCAGCCAGGATAGCTTGATTCCAGTGGCATGGAGAGCACGGGACCCACGTCTGGGCATACCCCTCCCACTCGGGGTGACAAATGCAAAACCAACAGTTGATGGACAGAATGCAGAACAATGTCATACATTCACCTCAGTACAGAGATCTGGGCCTAAATCCATCGTTTTTTTGCTCACCATGCCATTCCAGTTTGAACCCAGCCATATGCAAATCAGTCTTGACCCTGTGCCTCATGGGAACAGTCCAGCCTGAACTGCCAAGCCAGGTCCTCCCTGGACTGGAAAAAAGCATCCTAGGACCGGTTTCGGGGTTTCACCCCTCTTCAGCCAGGATAGCTTGATTCCAAAGGCATGGAGAGCACGGGACCCACGTCTGGGCATACCCGTCCCACTCGGGGTGACAAATGCAAAACCAACAGTTGATGGACAGAATGCAGAACAATGTCATACATTCACCCCAGTAGAGAGATCTGTGCCTAAATCCATTTTTTTTGCTCACCATGACATTCCAGTTTGAACCCAGCCATATGCAAATCCGTCTTGACCCTGTGCCTCATGGGAACAGTCCAGCCCGAACTACAAAGCCAGGCACTCCCTGGACTGGAAACAAGCATCCTAGGACCGGTTTCGGGGTTTCACCCCTCTTTAGCCAGGATAGCTTGATTCCAGTGGCATGGAGAGCATGGGACCCACGTCTGGGCATACCCGTCCCACTCGGGGTGACAAATGCAAAACCAACAGTTGATGGACAGAATGCAGAACAATGTCATACATTCACGCCAGTACAGAGATCTTGGCCTAAATCCAATCGTTTTTTTGCTCACCATGCCATTCCAGTTTAAACCCAGCCATATGCAAATCAGTCTTGACCCTGTGCCTCATGGGAACAGTCCAGCCCGAACTGCAAAGCCAGGTCCTCCCTGGACTGGAAACAAGAATCCTAGGACAGGTTTCGGGGTTTCTCCCCTCTTCAGTCAGGATAGCTTGATTCCAGTGGTATGGAGAGCATGGGACACACGTCTGGGCATACCCGTCCCACTCGGGGTGACAAATGCAAAACCAACAGTTGATGGACAGAATGCAGAACATTGTCATACATTCACCCCAGTACAGAGATCTGGGCCTAAAGCCATTGTTTTATTGCTCACCATGCAATTCCAGTTTGAACCCAGCCATATGCAAATCAGTCTTGACCCCGTGCCTCATGGGAACAGTCCAGCCCGAACTGCCAAGCCAGGTCCTCCCTGGACTGGAAGCAAGCATCCTAGGACCGGTTTCGGGGTTTCACCCCTCTTCAGCCAGGATAGCTTGATTCCAGTCCATGGAGAGCACGGGACCCATGTCTGGGCATAACCGTCCCACTTGTGGTGACAAATGCAAAACCAACAGTTGATAGACAGAATGTAGAACAATATCATACATTCACCCCAGTACAGAGATCTGTGCCTAAATCCATCGTTTTTTTGCTCACCATGCCATTCCAGTTTGAACCCAGCCATATGCAAATCAGTCTTGACCCTGTGCCTCATGGGAACAGTCCAGCCTGAACTGCCAAGCCAGGTCCTCCCTGGACTGAAACCAAGCATCCTAGGACCGGTTTTGGGGTTTCACCCCTCTTCAGCCTGGATAGCTTGATTCAAGTGGCATGGAGAGCACTGGACTCACGTCTGGGCATACCCGTCCCACTCGGGGTGACAAATGCAAAACCAACAGTTGATGGACAGAATGCAGAACAATGTCATACATTCATCCCAGCACAGAGATCTGGGCCTAAATCCATCGTTTTTTTGCTCACCATGCCATTCCAGTTTGAACCCATCCATATGCAAATCAGTCTTGACCCTGTGCCTCATGGGAACAGTCCAGCCCGAACTGCCAAGCCAGGTCTTCCCTGGACTGGAAACAAGCACCCTAGGATCGTTTTCAGGTTTTCACCCCGCCGGGATAGCTTGATTCCAGTGGCATGGAGAGCACGGGACCCACGTCTAGGCACACCCGTCCCACTCGGGGTGACAAATGCAAAACCAACAGTTGATGGACAGAATGCAGAACAATATCATACATTCACCCCAGTACAGAGATCTGACCCTAAATCCATCGTTTTTTTGCTCACCATGCAATTCCAGTATGAACCCAGCCATATGCAAATCAGTCTTGACCCTGTGCCTCATGGGAACACTCCAGCCCGAATGCCAAGCCAGGACCTCCCTGGACTGGAAACAAGCATCCTAGGACCGGTTTTGGGGTTTCACCCCTTTTCAGCCAGGATAGCTTGATTCCAGTGGCATGGAGAGCACGGGACACACATCTGGGCATACCAGTCCCACTCGGGGTGACAAATGCAAAACCAACAGCTGATGGACAGAATGCAGAACAATGTCATATATTCATCCCAGTACAGAGATCTGGGCCTAAATCCATCATGTATTTACTCACCATGCCATTCCAGTTTAAACAAAGCCATATGCAAATCAGTCTTGACCATGTGCCTCATGGGAACAGTCCGGCCTGAACTGCCAAGCCAGATCCTCCCTGGACTGAAAACAAGCATCCTAGGACCGGTTTCAGGGTTTCACCCCTCTTCAGCCAGGATAGCTTGATTCCACTGGAATGGAGAGCACGGGACCCACATCTGGGCATACCCGTCCCATTCTGGGTGACAAATGCAAAACCAACAGTTGATGGACAGAATGCAGAACAATGTCATACATTCAACCCAGTACAGAGATCTGGGCCTAAATCCATCGTTTTTTTGCTCACCATGCCATTCCAGTTTGAACCCAGCCATATGCAAATCAGTCTTGACCCTGTGCCTCATGGGAACAGTCCAGCCTGAACTGCCAAGCCAGGTCCTCCCTGGACTGGAAAAAAGCATCCTAGGACCGGTTTCGGGGTTTCACCCCTCTTCAGCCAGGATAGCTTGATTCCAAAGGCATGGAGAGCACGGGACCTACGTCTGGGCATACCCGTCCCACTCGGGGTGACAAATGCAAAACCAACAGTTGATGGACAGAATGCAGAACAATGTCATACATTCACCCCAGTAGAGAGATCTGTGCCTAAATCCATTTTTTTTGCTCACCATGACATTCCAGTTTGAACCCAGCCATATGCAAATCCGTCTTGACCCTGTGCCTCATGGGAACAGTCCAGCCCGAACTACAAAGCCAGGCACTCCCTGGACTGGAAACAAGCATCCTAGGACCGGTTTCGGGGTTTCACCCCTCTTTAGCCAGGATAGCTTGATTCCAGTGGCATGGAGAGCATGGGACCCACGTCTGGGCATACCCGTCCCACTCGGGGTGACAAATGCAAAACCAACAGTTGATGGACAGAATGCAGAACAATGTCATACATTCACGCCAGTACAGAGATCTTGGCCTAAATCCAATCGTTTTTTTGCTCACCATGCCATTCCAGTTTAAACCCAGCCATATGCAAATCAGTCTTGACCCTGTGCCTCATGGGAACAGTCCAGCCCGAACTGCAAAGCCAGGTCCTCCCTGGACTGGAAACAAGAATCCTAGGACAGGTTTCGGGGTTTCTCCCCTCTTCAGTCAGGATAGCTTGATTCCAGTGGTATGGAGAGCATGGGACCCACGTCTGGGCATACCCGTCCCACTCGGGGTGACAAATGCAAAACCAACAGTTGATGGACAGAATGCAGAACATTGTCATACATTCACCCCAGTACAGAGATCTGGGCCTAAAGCCATTGTTTTATTGCTCACCATGCAATTCCAGTTTGAACCCAGCCATATGCAAATCAGTCTTGACCCCGTGCCTCATGGGAACAGTCCAGCCCGAACTGCCAAGCCAGGTCCTCCCTGGACTGGAAGCAAGCATCCTAGGACCGGTTTCGGGGTTTCACCCCTCTTCAGCCAGGATAGCTTGATTCCAGTCCATGGAGAGCACGGGACCCATGTCTGGGCATAACCGTCCCACTTGTGGTGACAAATGCAAAACCAACAGTTGATAGACAGAATGTAGAACAATATCATACATTCACCCCAGTACAGAGATCTGTGCCTAAATCCATCGTTTTTTTGCTCACCATGCCATTCCAGTTTGAACCCAGCCATATGCAAATCAGTCTTGACCCTGTGCCTCATGGGAACAGTCCAGCCTGAACTGCCAAGCCAGGTCCTCCCTGGACTGAAACCAAGCATCCTAGGACCGGTTTTGGGGTTTCACCCCTCTTCAGCCTGGATAGCTTGATTCCAGTGGCATGGAGAGCACTGGACTCACGTCTGGGCATACCCGTCCCACTCGGGGTGACAAATGCAAAACCAACAGTTGATGGACAGAATGCAGAACAATGTCATACATTCATCCCAGCACAGAGATCTGGGCCTAAATCCATCGTTTTTTTGCTCACCATGCCATTCCAGTTTGAACCCAGCCATATGCAAATCAGTCTTGACCCTGTGCCTCATGGGAACAGTCCAGCCCGAACTGCCAAGCCAGGTCTTCCCTGGACTGGAAACAAGCACCCTAGGATCGTTTTCAGGTTTTCACCCCGCCGGGATAGCTTGATTCCAGTGGCATGGAGAGCACGGGACCCACGTCTAGGCACACCCGTCCCACTCGGGTTGACAAATGCAAAACCAACAGTTGATGGACAGAATGCAGAACAATATCATACATTCACCCCAGTACAGAGATCTGACCCTAAATCCATCGTTTTTTTGCTCACCATGCAATTCCAGTATGAACCCAGCCATATGCAAATCAGTCTTGACCCTGTGCCTCATGGGAACAGTCCAGCCCGAACTGCCAAACCAGGCCCTCCCTGGACTGAAACCAAGCATCCTAGGACCGGTTTCGGGGTTTCACCCCTCTTCAGCCTGGATACCTTGATTCCAGTGGCATGGAGAGCACTGGACTCACGTCTGGGCATACCCGTCCCACTCGGGGTGACAAATGCAAAACCAACAGTTGATGGACAGAATGCAGAACAATGTCATACATTCACCCCAGTACAGAGATCTGGGCCTAAATCCATTGTTTTTGCTCACCATGACATTCCAGTTTGAACCCAGCCATATGCAAATCAGTCTTGACCCTGTGCCTCATGGGAGCAGTCCAGCCCGAACTACAAACCCAGCCACTCCCTGCACTTGAAACAAGCATCCTAGGACCGGTTTCAGGGTTTCACCCCTTTTAGCCAGTATAGCTTGATTCCAGTGGCATGGAGAGCATTGGACCCACGTCTGGGCATACCCGTCCCACTCGGGGCATCAAATGCAAAACCAACAGTTGATGGACAGAATGCAGAACAATGTCATACATTCACCCCAGTACAGAGATCTGGGCCTAAATCCATCGTTTTTTTGCTCACCATGCCATTCCAGTTTGAACCCAGCCATATGCAAATCAGTCTTGACCCTGTGCCTCATGGGAACAGTCCAGCCCGAACGGCAAAGCCAGGTCCTCCCTGGACTGGAAACAAGAATACTAGGACAGGTTTCGGGGTTTCCCCCCTCTTCAGCCAGGATAGCTTGATTCCAGTGGCATGGAGAGCATGGGACCCATGTCTTGGCATACCCGTCCCATTCAGGGTGACAAATGCAAAACCAACAGTTGATGGACAGAATGCAGAACAATGTCATACATTCACCCCAGTACAGAGATCTGGGCCTAAATCCATCGTTTTTTTGCTCACCGTTCCATTCCAGTTTGAACCCACCCATATGCAAATCAGTCCTGACCCTGTGCATCATGGGAACAGTCCAGCCCGAATTGCAAAGCCAGGGCCTCCCTGGACTGGAAACAAGCATCCTAGGACCGGTTTCGGGGTTTCACCCCTCTTCAGCCAGGTTAGCTTGATTCCAGTGGCATGGAGAGCACGGGACCCACGTCTGGGCATACCCGTCCCACTCAGGGCGACAAATGCAAAACCAACAGTTGATGGACAGAATGCAGAACAATGTCATACATTCACCCCATTACAGAGATCTGGGCCTAAATCCATCGTTTTTTTGCTCACCATGCCATTCCAGTTGGAACCCAGCCATATGCAAATAAGTCTTGACCCTGTGCCTCATGGGAACAGTCCAGCCCGAACTGCCAAGCCAGGTCCTCCCTGGACTGGAAACAAGCATCTTGGGACAGTTTTCGGGGTTTCACCCCTCTTCAGTCAGGATAGCTTGATTCCAGTGGCATGGAGAGCACGGGACCCACGTCTGGGCATACCCCTCCCACTCGGGGTGACAAATGCAAAACCAACAGTTGATGGACAGAATGCAGAACAATGTCATACATTCACCTCAGTAAAGAGATCTGGGCCTAAATCCATCGTTTTGTTTGCTCACCATGCCATTCCAGTTTTTACCCAGCCATGTGCAAATCAGTCTTGACCCTGTGCCTCATGGGAACAGTCCAGCCCGAACTGCAAAGCCAGATCCTCCCTGGACTGGAAACAAAAATCCTAGGACAGGTTTCGGAGTTTCCCCCCTCTTCAGCCAGGATAGCTTGATTCCAGTGGCATGGAGAGCACGGGACCCACGTCTGGGCATACCCGTCCCACTCGGGGTAACAAATGCAAAACCAACAGTTGATGAACAGAATGCAGAAGAATGTCATACATTCACCCCAGTACAGAGATCTGGGCCTAAAGTCATTGTTTTTTTGCTCACCATGCCATTCCAGTTTGAACCCAGCCATATGCAAATCAGTCTTGACCCTGTGCCTCATGGGAACAGTCCAGCCCGAACTGCAAAGCCAGGTTCTCCCTGGACTGGAAACAAGAATCCTAGGACAGGTTTCGGGGTTTCCCCCCTCTTCAGCCAGGATAGCTTGATTCCAGTGGCATGGAGAACTTGGGACCCACGTCTGGGCATACCCGTCCCACTCGGGGTGACAAATGCAAAACCAACAGTTGATGGACAGGATGCAGAACAATGTCATACATTCGCCCAAGTAAAGAGATCTGGGCCTAAATCCATCGTTTTTTTTACTCACCATGCCATTCCAGTTTGATCCCAGCCATATGCAAATCAGTCTTGACCCTGTGCCTCATGGGAACAGTCCAGCCCGAACTGCAAACCCAGGTCCTCCCTGGACTGGAAACAAGCATCCTAGGACCGGTTTCGGGGTTTCACCTCTCTTCAGCCAGGATAGCTTGATTCCAGTGGCATGGAGAGCACGGGACCCACGTCTGGGCATACCCGTCCCATTCGGAGTGACAAATGCAAAACCAACAGTTGATGGACAGAATGCAGAACAATGTCATACATTCACCCCAGTACAGAGATCTGTGCCTAAATCCATCGTTTTTTTGCTCACCATGCCATTCCAGTTTGAACCCAGCCATATGCAAATCAGTCTTGACCCTGTGCCTCATGGGAACAGTCCAGCCCGAACTGCAAAGCCAGGTCCTCCCTGGACTGGAAACAAGAATACTAGGACAGTTTTCGGGGTTTCACCTCTCTTCAGCCAGGATAGCTTGATTCCAGTGGCATGGAGAGCACGGGACCCACGTCTGGGCATACCCGTCCCATTCGGAGTGACAAATGCAAAACCAACAGTTGATGGACAGAATGCAGAACAATGTCATACATTCACCCCAGTACAGAGATCTGTGCCTAAATCCATCGTTTTTTTGCTCACCATGCCATTCCAGTTTGAACCCAGCCATATGCAAATCAGTCTTGACCCTGTGCCTCATGGGAACAGTCCAGCCCGAACTGCAAAGCCAGGTCCTCCCTGGACTGGAAACAAGAATACTAGGACAGTTTTCGGGCTTTCCCCCCTCTTCAGCCAGGATAGCTTGATTCCAGTGGCATGGAGAGCATGGGACCCACGTCTGGGCATACCCGTCCCATTCGGAGTGACAAATGCAAAACCAACAGTTGATGGACAGAATGCAGAACAATGTCATACATTCATCCCAGTACAGAGATCTGGGCCTAAATCCATCGTTTTTTTCCTCACCGTTCCATTCCAGTTTGAACCCAGCCATATGCAAATCAGTCCTGACCATGTGCCTCATGGGAACAGTCCAGCCCGAACTGCAAAGCCAGGTACTCCCTGGACTGGAAACAAGCATCCTAGGACCGGTTTCGGGGTTTCACCCCTCTTTAGCCAGGATAGCTTGATTCCAGTGGCATGGAGAGCACCGGACCCACGTCTGGGCATACCCGTCCCACTCAGGGCGACAAATGCAAAACCAACAGTTGATGGACAGAATGCAGAACAATGTCATACATTCACCCCATTACAGAGATCTGGGCCTAAATCCATCGTTTTTTTGCTCACCATGCCATTCCAGTTAGAACCCAGCCATATGCAAATAAGTCTTGACCCTGTGCCTCATGGGAACAGTCCAGCCTGAACTGCCAAGCCAGGTCCTCCCTGGACTGGAAACAAGCATCCTGGGACAGTTTTCGGGGTTTCACCCCTCTTCAGGCAGGATAGCTTGATTCCAGTGGCATGGAGAGCACGGGACCCACGTCTGGGCATATCCCTCCCACTCGGGGTGACAAATGCAAAACCAACAGTTGATGGACAGAATGCAGAACAATGTCATACATTTACCTCAGTAAAGAGATCTGGGCCTAAATCCATCGTTTTTTTGCTCACCATGCCATTCCAGTTTGAACCCAGCCATGTGCATATCAGTCTTGACCCTGTGACTCATGGGAACAGTCCAGCCTGAACTGCAAAGCCAGGTCCTCCCTGGACTGAAACCAAGCATCCTAGGACCGGTTTCGGGGTTTCACCCCTCTTCAGCCTGGATAGCTTGATTCCAGTGGCATGGAGAGCACTGGACTCACGTCTGGGCATACCCGTCCCACTCGGGGTGACAAATGCAAAACCAACAGTTGATGGACAGAATGCAGAACAATGTCATACATTCTTCCCAGTACAGAGATCTGGGCCTAAATCCATCGTTTATTTACTCACCATGCCATTCCAGTTTGAACCCAGCCATATGCAAATCAGTCTTGACCCTGTGCCTCATGGGAACAGTCCAGTCCGAACTGCCAAGCCAGTTACTCCCTGGACAGGAAACAAGCATCATAGGACTGGTTTCGGGGTTCCACCCCTCTTCAGCCAGGATAGCTTGATTCCAGCGGCATGGAGAGCACAGGACCCACGTCTGGGCATGCCCGTCCGACTCGGGGTGACAAATGCAAAACCAACAGTTGATGAACAGAATGCAGAACAATGTCATACATTCACCCCAGTACAGAGATCTGGGCCTAAATCCATCGTTTTTTTGCTCACCATGCCATTCCAGTTAGAACCCAGCCATATGCAAATAAGTCTTGACCCTGTCCCTCATGGGAACAGTCCAGCCTGAACTGCCAAGCCAGGTCCTCCCTGGACTGGAAACAAGCATCCTGGGACAGTTTTCGGGGTTTCACCCCTCTTCAGGCAGGATAGCTTGATTCCAGTGGCATGGAGAGCACGGGACCCACGTCTGGGCATACCCCTCCCACTCGGGGTGACAAATGCAAAACCAACAGTTGATGGACAGAATGCAGAACAATGTCATACATTTACCTCAGTAAAGAGATCTGGGCATAAATCCATCGTTTTTTTGCTCACCATGCCATTCCAGTTTGAACCCAGCCATGTGCATATCAGTCTTGACCCTGTGACTCATGGGAACAGTCCAGCCTGAACTGCAAAGCCAGGTCCTCTCTGGACTTGAAACAAGCATCCTAGGACCAGTTTCGGGGTTTCACCCTTCTTTAGCCAGGATAGCTTGATTCCAGTGGCATGGAGAGCACGGGACCCACGTCTGGGCATAACCGTCCGACTCGGGGGACAAATGCAAAACCAACAGTTGATGAACAAAATGCAGAACAATGTCATACATTCACCCCAGTACAGAGATCTGGGCCTAAATCCATCGTTTTTTGCTCACCATGCCATTCAAGTTTGAACCCAGCCATATGCAAATCAATCTTGACTCTGTGGCTCATGGGAACAGTCCAGTCTGAAATGCCAAGCCAGGTCCTCCCTGGACTGGAAAAAAACATCCTAGGACCGGTTTCGGGGTTTCACACCTCTTCAGCCAGGATAGCTTGATTCCAGTGGCATGGAGACACGGGACCCATGTCTGGGCAAACCCGCCCCACTCGGGGCGGCAAATGCAAAACCAACAGTTGATGGACAGAATGCAGAACAATGTCATACATTCACCCCAGTACAGAGATCTGGGCCTAAATCCATTGTGTTTTGCTCACCATGACATTCCAGTTTGAACCCAGCCATATGCAAATCAGTCTTGACCCTGTGCCTCATGGGAACAGTCCAGCCCGAACTGCAAAGCCAGATCCTCCCTTGACTGGAAACAAAAATCCTAGGACAGGTTTCGGGGTTGCCCCCCTCTTCAGCCAGGATAGCTTGTTTCCAGTGGCATGGAGAGCACGGGACGAACGTCTGGGCATACCCGTCCCACTCGGGGCATCAAATGCAAAACCAACAGTTGATGGACAGAATGCAGAACAATATCATACATTCACCCCAGTACAGAGATCTGGGCCTAAATCTATCGTTTTTTTGCTCACCATGCTATTCCAGTTTGAATCCAGCCATATGCAAATCAGTTTTGACCCTGTGCCTCATGGGAACAGTCCAGTCTGAACTGCCAAGCCAGTTCCTCCCTGGACAGGAAACAAGCATCATAGGACTGGTTTCGGGGTTTCACCCCTCTTTAGCCAGGATAGCTTGATTCCAGTGGCATGGAGAGCACGGGACCCACGTCTGGGCATAACCGTCCGACTCGGGAGACAAATGCAAAACCAACAGTTGATGAACAAAATGCAGAACAATGTCATACATTCACCCCAGTACAGAGATCTGGGCCTAAATCCATCATTTTTTTGCTCACCATGCCATTCCAGTTTGAACCCAGCCATATGCAAATCAGTCTTGACCCTGTGCCTCATGGGAACAGTCCAGCCCGAACTGCAAAGCCAGGTCCTCCCTGGACTGGAAACAAGAATACTAGGATAGGTTCCGGGGTTTCCCCCCTCTTCAGCCAGGATAGCTTGAGTCCAGTGTCATGGAGAGCATGGGACCCATGTCTGGGCATACCCGTCCCATTCGGGGTGACAAATGCAAAACCAACAGTTGATGGACAGAATGCAGAACAATGTCATACATTCACCCCAGTACAGAGATCTGGGCCTAAATCCATCGTTATTTTGCTCACCTTTCCATTTCAGTTTGAACCCAGCCATATGCAAATCAGTCCTGACCCTGTGCCTCATGGGAACAGTCCAGCACGAACTGCAAAGCCAGGTACTCCCTGGACTGGAAACAAGCATCCTAGGACCGGTTTCGGGGTTTCACCCCTCTTCAGGCAGGATAGCTTGATTCCAGTGGCATGGAGAGCACGGGACCCACGTCTGGGCATACCCCTCCCACTCGGGGTGACAAATGCAAAACCAACAGTTGATGGACAGAATGCAGAACAATGTCATACATTTACCTCAGTAAAGAGATCTGGGCCTAAATCCATCGTTTTTTTGCTCACCATGCCATTCCAGTTTGAACCCAGCCATGTGCATATCAGTCTTGACCCTGTGACTCATGGGAACAGTCCAGCCCGAACTGCAAAGCCAGGTCCTCTCTGGACTTGAAACAAGCATCCTAGGACCAGTTTCGGGGTTTCACCCTTCTTTAGCCAGGATAGCTTGATACCAGTGGCATGGAGAGCACGGGACCAACGTCTGGGCATATCCGTCCCACTCGGGGTGACAAATGCAAAACCAACAGTTGATGGACAGAATGCAGAACAATGTCATACATTCACCCCAGTACAGAGATCTGGGCCTAAATCCATCGTTTTTTGCTCACCATGCCATTCAAGTTTGAACCCAGCCATATGCAAATCAATCTTGACCCTGTGGCTCATGGGAACAGTCCAGTCTGAAATGCCAAGCCAGGTCCTCCCTGGACTGGAAAAAAACATCCTAGGACCGGTTTCGGGGTTTCACACCTCTTCAGCCAGGATAGCTTGATTCCAGTGGCATGGAGAGCACGGGACCCATGTCTGGGCAAACCCGCCCCACTCGGGGCGGCAAATGCAAAACCAACAGTTGATGGACAGAATGCAGAACAATGTCATACATTCACCCCAGTACAGAGATCTGGGCCTAAATCCATTGTGTTTTGCTCACCATGACATTCCAGTTTGAACCCAGCCATATGCAAATCAGTCTTGACCCTGTGCCTCATGGGAACAGTCCAGCCCGAACTGCAAAGCCAGATCCTCCCTGGACTGGAAACAAAAATCCTAGGACAGGTTTCAGGGTTGCCCCCCTCTTCAGCCAGGATAGCTTGATTCCAGTGGCATGGAGAGCACGGGACCCACGTCTGGGCATACCCGTCCCACTCGGGGCATCAAATGCAAAACCAACAGTTGATGGACAGAATGCAGAACAATATCATACATTCATCCCAGTACAGAGATCTGGGCCTAAATCTATCGTTTTTTTGCTCACCATGCTATTCCAGTTTGAATCCAGCCATATGCAAATCAGTTTTGACCCTGTGCCTCATGGGAACAGTCCAGTCTGAACTGCCAAGCCAGTTCCTCCCTGGACAGGAAACAAGCATCATAGGACTGGTTTCGGGGTTTCACCCCTCTTTAGCCAGGATAGCTTGATTCCAGTGGCATGGAGAGCACGGGACCCACGTCTGGGCATAACCGTCCGACTCGGGGGACAAATGCAAAACCAACAGTTGATGAACAAAATGCAGAACAATGTCATTCATTCACCCCAGTACAGAGATCTGGGCCTAAATCCATCGTTTTTTTGCTCACCATGCCATTCCAGTTTGAACCCAGCCATATGCAAATCAGTCTTGACCCGGTGCCTCATGGGAACAGTCCAGCCCGAACTGCAAAGCCAGGTCCTCCCTGGACTGGAAACAAGAATACTAGGATAGGTTCCGGGGTTTCCCCCCTCTTCAGCCAGGATAGCTTGATTCCAGTGTCATGGAGAGCATGGGACCCATGTCTGGGCATACCCGTCCCATTCGGGGTGACAAATGCCAAACATACAGTTGATGGACAGAATGCAGAACAATGTCATACATTCACCCCAGTACAGAGATCTGGGCCTAAATCCATCGTTTTTTTGCTCACCTTTCCATTTCAGTTTGAACCCAGCCATATGCAAATCAGTCCTGACCCTGTGCCTCATGGGAACAGTCCAGCACGAACTGCAAAGCCAGGTACTCCCTGGACTGGAAACAAGCATCCTAGGACCGGTTTCGGGGTTTCACCCCTCTTCAGCCAGGATAGCTTGATTCCAGTGGCATGGAGAGCACGGGACCCACGTCTGGATATACCCGTCCCACTCTGGGCGACAAATGCAAAACCAACAGTTGATGGACAGAATGCAGAACAATGTCATACATTCACCCCAGTACAGAGATCTGGGCCTAAATCCATCGTTTTTTTGCTCACCATGCCATTCCAGATTGAACCCAGCCATATGCAAATAAGTCTGGACCCTGTGCCTCATGGGAACAGTCCAGCCCGAACTGCAAAGCCAGGTCGTCTCTGGACTTGGAACAAACATCCTAGGACCGGTTTCGGGGTTTCACCCCTCTTCAGCCAGGACAGCTTGATTCCAGTGGCATGGAGAGCACGGGACCCACGTCTGGGCATACCCGTCCCACTCGGGGTGACAAATGCAAAACCAACCGTTGATGGACAGAATGCAGAACAATGTCATACATTCACCCCAGTACAGAGATCTGGGCCTAAATCTATCGTTTTTTTGCTCACCATGCAATTCCAGTTTGAACCCAGCCATATGCAAATCAGTCTTGACCCTGTGCCTCATGGGAACAGTCCAGTCTGAACTGCCAAGCCAGGTCCTCCCTGGACTGGAAAAAAGCATCCTAGGACCGGTTTCAGGGTTTCACCCCTCTTCAGCCAGGATAGCTTGATTCCAGTGGCATGGAGAGCACCGGACCCATGTCTGGGCAAACCCGTCCCACTCGGGGTGGCAAATGCAAAACCAACAGTTGATGGACAGAATGCAGAACAATGTCATACATTCACCCCAGTACAAAGATCTGAGCCAAAATCCATTGTTTTTTGCTCACCATGACATTCCAGTTTGAACCCAGTCATATGCAAATCAGTCTTGACCCTGTGCCTCATGGGAACAGTCCAGCCCGAACTACAAAGCCAGGCACTCCCTGGACTTGAAACAAGCATCCTAGGACCGGTTTTGGGGTTTCACCCCTCTTCAGCCAGGATAGCTTGATTCCAGTGGCATGGAGAGCACGGGACCCACGTCTGGGCATACCCGTCCCACTCGGCGTGACAAATGCAAAACCAACAGTTGATGAACAAAATGCAGAAGAATGTCATACATTCAACCCAGTACAGAGATCTGGGCCTAAAGTCATTGTGTTTTTGCTCACCATGCCATTCCAGTTTGAACCCAGCCATATGCAAATCAGTCTTGACCCTGTGCCTCATGGGAACAGTCCAGCCCGAACTGCAAAGCCAGGTTCTCCCTGGACTGGAAACAAGAATCCTAGGACAGGTTTCGGGGTTTCCCCCCTCTTTAGCCAGGATAGCTTGATTCCAGTGGCATGGAGAGCTTGAGACCCACGTCTGGGCATACCCGTCCCACTCGGGGTGACAAATGCAAAACCAACAGTTGATGGACAGAATTCAGAACAATATCATACATTCACCTCAGTAAAGAGATCTGGGCCTAAATCCATTGTTTTTTTGCTCACCATGCCATTCCAGTTTGAACCCAGCCATGTGCAAATCAGTCTTGACCCTGTGACTCATGGGAACAGTCCAGCCCGAACTGCAAAGCCAGGTCCTCTCTGGACTTGAAACAAGCATCCTAGGACCGGTTTCGGGGTTTCACCCTTCTTCAGCCAGGATAGCTTGATTCAAGTGGCATGGAGAGCACGGGACCAACGTCTGGGCATATCCGTCCCACTCGGGGTGACAAATGCAAAACCAACGGTTGATGGACAGAATGCAGAACAATGTCATACATTCACCCCAGTACAGAGATCTGGGCCTAAATCCATCGTTTTTTTGCTCACAATGCCATTCCAGTTTGAACCCAGCCATATGCAAATCAGTCTTGACCCTGTGCCTCATGGGAACAGTCTAGTCTGAACTGCCAAGCCAGGTCCTCCCTGGACTGGAAAAAAGCATCCAAGGACTGGTTTCGGGGTTTCACACCTCTTCAGCCAGGATAGCTTAATTCCAGTGGCATGGAGAGCACGGGACCCATGTCTGGGCAAACCCGCCCCACTCGGGGTGGCAAATGCAAAACCAACAGTTGATGGACAGAATGCAGAACAATGTCATGCATTCACCCCAGTACAGAGATCTGGGCCTAAATCCATTGTTTTTTACTCACCATGACATTCCAGTTTGAACCCAGCCATATGCAAATCAGTCTTGACCCTGTGCCTCATGGGAACAGTCCAGCCCGAACTGCAAAGCCAGATCCTCCCTGGACTGGAAACAAAAATCCTAGGACAGGTTTCGGGGTTTTCCCCCTCTTCAGCCAGGATAGCTTGATTCTAGTGGCATGGAGAGCACGGGACCCTTGTCTGGGCATACCCGTCCCACTCGGGGTGACAAATGCAAAACCAACAGTTGATGAACAGAATGCAGAAGAATGTCATACATTCACCCCAGTACAGAGATCTGGGCCTAAAGTCATTATTTTTTTGCTCACCATGCCATTCCAGTTTGAACCCAGCCATATGCAAATCAGTCTTGACCCTGTGCCTCATGGGAACAGTCCGGCCCGAACTGCAAAGCCAGGTTCTCCCTGGACTGGAAACAAGCATCCTAGGACAGGTTTCGGGGTTTCCCTCCTCTTCAGCCAGGATAGCTTGATTCCAGTGGCATGGAGAGCTTGGGACCCACGTCTGGGCATACCCGTCCCACTCGGGGTGACAAATGCAAAACCAACAGTTGATGGACAGAATGCAGAACAATGTCATACATTCACCCCAGTACAGAGATCTGGGCCTAAAACCATCGTTTTTTTGCTCACCATGGTATTCCAGTTTGAATCCAGCCATATGCAAATCAGTTTTGACCCTGTGCCTCATGGGAACCGTCCAGTCCGAACTGCCAAGCCAGTTCCTCCCTGGACAGGAAACAAGCATCATAGGACTGGTTTCGGGATTTCACACCTCTTCAGCCAGGATAGCTTGATTCCAATGGCATGGAGAGCACGGGACCCATGTCTGGGCAAACCCGCCCCACTCGGGGTGACAAATGCAAAACCAACAGTTGATGGACAGAATGCAGAACAATGTCATACATTCACCCCAGTACAGAGATCTGGGCCTAAATCCATCGTTTTTTGCTCACCATGCCATTCAAGTTTGAACCCAGCCATATGCAAATCAATCTTGACCCTGTGGCTCATGGGAACAGTCCAGTCTGAAATGCCAAGCCAGGTCCTCCCTGGACTGGAAAAAAACATCCTAGGACCGGTTTCGGGGTTTCACACCTCTTCAGCCAGGATAGCTTGATTCCAGTGGCATGGAGAGCACGGGACCCATGTCTGGGCAAACCCGCCCCACTCGGGGCGGCAAATGCAAAACCAACAGTTGATGGACAGAATGCAGAACAATGTCATACATTCACCCCAGTACAGAGATCTGGGCCTAAATCCATTGTGTTTTGCTCACCATGACATTCCAGTTTGAACCCAGCCATATGCAAATCAGTCTTGACCCTGTGCCTCATGGGAACAGTCCAGCCCGAACTGCAAAGCCAGATCCTCCCTGGACTGGAAACAAAAATCCTAGGACAGGTTTCAGGGTTGCCCCCCTCTTCAGCCAGGATAGCTTGATTCCAGTGGCATGGAGAGCACGGGACCCACGTCTGGGCATACCCGTCCCACTCGGGGCATCAAATGCAAAACCAACAGTTGATGGACAGAATGCAGAACAATATCATACATTCATCCCAGTACAGAGATCTGGGCCTAAATCTATCGTTTTTTTGCTCACCATGCTATTCCAGTTTGAATCCAGCCATATGCAAATCAGTTTTGACCCTGTGCCTCATGGGAACAGTCCAGTCTGAACTGCCAAGCCAGTTCCTCCCTGGACAGGAAACAAGCATCATAGGACTGGTTTCGGGGTTTCACCCCTCTTTAGCCAGGATAGCTTGATTCCAGTGGCATGGAGAGCACGGGACCCACGTCTGGGCATAACCGTCCGACTCGGGGGACAAATGCAAAACCAACAGTTGATGAACAAAATGCAGAACAATGTCATTCATTCACCCCAGTACAGAGATCTGGGCCTAAATCCATCGTTTTTTTGCTCACCATGCCATTCCAGTTTGAACCCAGCCATATGCAAATCAGTCTTGACCCGGTGCCTCATGGGAACAGTCCAGCCCGAACTGCAAAGCCAGGTCCTCCCTGGACTGGAAACAAGAATACTAGGATAGGTTCCGGGGTTTCCCCCCTCTTCAGCCAGGATAGCTTGATTCCAGTGTCATGGAGAGCATGGGACCCATGTCTGGGCATACCCGTGCCACTCAGGGGCGACAAATGCAAAACCAACAGTTGATGGACAGAATGCAGAACAATGTCATACATTCACCCCAGTACAGAGATCTGGGCCTAAATCCATCGTTTTTTTGCTCACCATGCCATTCCAGATTGAACCCAGCCATATGCAAATAAGTCTGGACCCTGTGCCTCATGGGAACAGTCCAGCCCGAACTGCAAAGCCAGGTCGTCTCTGGACTTGGAACAAACATCCTAGGACCGGTTTCGGGGTTTCACCCCTCTTCAGCCAGGACAGCTTGATTCCAGTGGCATGGAGAGCACGGGACCCACGTCTGGGCATACCCGTCCCACTCGGGGTGACAAATGCAAAACCAACCGTTGATGGACAGAATGCAGAACAATGTCATACATTCACCCCAGTACAGAGATCTGGGCCTAAATCTATCGTTTTTTTGCTCACCATGCAATTCCAGTTTGAACCCAGCCATATGCAAATCAGTCTTGACCCTGTGCCTCATGGGAACAGTCCAGTCTGAACTGCCAAGCCAGGTCCTCCCTGGACTGGAAAAAAGCATCCTAGGACCGGTTTCAGGGTTTCACCCCTCTTCAGCCAGGATAGCTTGATTCCAGTGGCATGGAGAGCACGGGACCCATGTCTGGGCAAACCCGTCCCACTCGGGGTGGCAAATGCAAAACCAACAGTTGATGGACAGAATGCAGAACAATGTCATACATTCACCCCAGTACAAAGATCTGAGCCAAAATCCATTGTTTTTTGCTCACCATGACATTCCAGTTTGAACCCAGTCATATGCAAATCAGTCTTGACCCTGTGCCTCATGGGAACAGTCCAGCCCGAACTACAAAGCCAGGCACTCCCTGGACTTGAAACAAGCATCCTAGGACCGGTTTTGGGGTTTCACCCCTCTTCAGCCAGGATAGCTTGATTCCAGTGGCATGGAGAGCACGGGACCCACGTCTGGGCATACCCGTCCCACTCGGCGTGACAAATGCAAAACCAACAGTTGATGAACAAAATGCAGAAGAATGTCATACATTCAACCCAGTACAGAGATCTGGGCCTAAAGTCATTGTGTTTTTGCTCACCATGCCATTCCAGTTTGAACCCAGCCATATGCAAATCAGTCTTGACCCTGTGACTCATGGGAACAGTCCAGCCCGAACTGCAAAGCCAGGTCCTCTCTGGACTTGAAACAAGCATCCTAGGACCAGTTTCGGGGTTTCACCCTTCTTTAGCCAGGATAGCTTGATACCAGTGGCATGGAGAGCACGGGACCAACGTCTGGGCATATCCGTCCCACTCGGGGTGACAAATGCAAAACCAACAGTTGATGGACAGAATGCAGAACAATGTCATACATTCACCCCAGTACAGAGATCTGGGCCTAAATCCATCGTTTTTTGCTCACCATGCCATTCAAGTTTGAACCCAGCCATATGCAAATCAATCTTGACCCTGTGGCTCATGGGAACAGTCCAGTCTGAAATGCCAAGCCAGGTCCTCCCTGGACTGGAAAAAAACATCCTAGGACCGGTTTCGGGGTTTCACACCTCTTCAGCCAGGATAGCTTGATTCCAGTGGCATGGAGAGCACGGGACCCATGTCTGGGCAAACCCGCCCCACTCGGGGCGGCAAATGCAAAACCAACAGTTGATGGACAGAATGCAGAACAATGTCATACATTCACCCCAGTACAGAGATCTGGGCCTAAATCCATTGTGTTTTGCTCACCATGACATTCCAGTTTGAACCCAGCCATATGCAAATCAGTCTTGACCCTGTGCCTCATGGGAACAGTCCAGCCCGAACTGCAAAGCCAGATCCTCCCTGGACTGGAAACAAAAATCCTAGGACAGGTTTCAGGGTTGCCCCCCTCTTCAGCCAGGATAGCTTGATTCCAGTGGCATGGAGAGCACGGGACCCACGTCTGGGCATACCCGTCCCACTCGGGGCATCAAATGCAAAACCAACAGTTGATGGACAGAATGCAGAACAATATCATACATTCATCCCAGTACAGAGATCTGGGCCTAAATCTATCGTTTTTTTGCTCACCATGCTATTCCAGTTTGAATCCAGCCATATGCAAATCAGTTTTGACCCTGTGCCTCATGGGAACAGTCCAGTCTGAACTGCCAAGCCAGTTCCTCCCTGGACAGGAAACAAGCATCATAGGACTGGTTTCGGGGTTTCACCCCTCTTTAGCCAGGATAGCTTGATTCCAGTGGCATGGAGAGCACGGGACCCACGTCTGGGCATAACCGTCCGACTCGGGGGACAAATGCAAAACCAACAGTTGATGAACAAAATGCAGAACAATGTCATTCATTCACCCCAGTACAGAGATCTGGGCCTAAATCCATCGTTTTTTTGCTCACCATGCCATTCCAGTTTGAACCCAGCCATATGCAAATCAGTCTTGACCCGGTGCCTCATGGGAACAGTCCAGCCCGAACTGCAAAGCCAGGTCCTCCCTGGACTGGAAACAAGAATACTAGGATAGGTTCCGGGGTTTCCCCCCTCTTCAGCCAGGATAGCTTGTTTCCAGTGTCATGGAGAGCATGGGACCCATGTCTGGGCATACCCGTCCCATTCGGGGTGACAAATGCCAAACATACAGTTGATGGACAGAATGCAGAACAATGTCATACATTCACCCCAGTACAGAGATCTGGGCCTAAATCCATCGTTTTTTTGCTCACCTTTCCATTTCAGTTTGAACCCAGCCATATGCAAATCAGTCCTGACCCTGTGCCTCATGGGAACAGTCCAGCACGAACTGCAAAGCCAGGTACTCCCTGGACTGGAAACAAGCATCCTAGGACCGGTTTCGGGGTTTCACCCCTCTTCAGCCAGGATAGCTTGATTCCAGTGGCATGGAGAGCACGGGACCCACGTCTGGATATACCCGTCCCACTCAGGGCGACAAATGCAAAACCAACAGTTGATGGACAGAATGCAGAACAATGTCATACATTCACCCCAGTACAGAGATCTGGGCCTAAATCCATCGTTTTTTTGCTCACCATGCCATTCCAGATTGAACCCAGCCATATGCAAATAAGTCTGGACCCTGTGCCTCATGGGAACAGTCCAGCCCGAACTGCAAAGCCAGGTCGTCTCTGGACTTGGAACAAACATCCTAGGACCGGTTTCGGGGTTTCACCCCTCTTCAGCCAGGACAGCTTGATTCCAGTGGCATGGAGAGCACGGGACCCACGTCTGGGCATACCCGTCCCACTCGGGGTGACAAATGCAAAACCAACCGTTGATGGACAGAATGCAGAACAATGTCATACATTCACCCCAGTACAGAGATCTGGGCCTAAATCTATCATTTTTTTGCTCACCATGCAATTCCAGTTTGAACCCAGCCATATGCAAATCAGTCTTGACCCTGTGCCTCATGGGAACAGTCCAGTCTGAACTGCCAAGCCAGGTCCTCCCTGGACTGGAAAAAAGCATCCTAGGACCGGTTTCAGGGTTTCACCCCTCTTCAGCCAGGATAGCTTGATTCCAGTGGCATGGAGAGCACGGGACCCATGTCTGGGCAAACCCGTCCCACTCGGGGTGGCAAATGCAAAACCAACAGTTGATGGACAGAATGCAGAACAATGTCATACATTCACCCCAGTACAAAGATCTGAGCCAAAATCCATTGTTTTTTGCTCACCATGACATTCCAGTTTGAACCCAGTCATATGCAAATCAGTCTTGACCCTGTGCCTCATGGGAACAGTCCAGCCCGAACTACAAAGCCAGGCACTCCCTGGACTTGAAACAAGCATCCTAGGACCGGTTTTGGGGTTTCACCCCTCTTCAGCCAGGATAGCTTGATTCCAGTGGCATGGAGAGCACGGGACCCACGTCTGGGCATACCCGTCCCACTCGGCGTGACAAATGCAAAACCAACAGTTGATGAACAAAATGCAGAAGAATGTCATACATTCAACCCAGTACAGAGATCTGGGCCTAAAGTCATTGTGTTTTTGCTCACCATGCCATTCCAGTTTGAACCCAGCCATATGCAAATCAGTCTTGACCCTGTGCCTCATGGGAACAGTCCAGCCCGAACTGCAAAGCCAGGTTCTCCCTGGACTGGAAACAAGAATCCTAGGACAGGTTTCGGGGTTTCCCCCCTCTTTAGCCAGGATAGCTTGATTCCAGTGGCATGGAGAGCTTGAGACCCACGTCTGGGCATACCCGTCCCACTCGGGGTGACAAATGCAAAACCAACAGTTGATGGACAGAATTCAGAACAATATCATACATTCACCTCAGTAAAGAGATCTGGGCCTAAATCCATTGTTTTTTTGCTCACCATGCCATTCCAGTTTGAACCCAGCCATGTGCAAATCAGTCTTGACCCTGTGACTCATGGGAACAGTCCAGCCCGAACTGCAAAGCCAGGTCCTCTCTGGACTTGAAACAAGCATCCTAGGACCGGTTTCGGGGTTTTACCCCTCCTCAGCCAGGATAGCTTGATTCAAGTGGCATGGAGAGCACGGGACCAACGTCTGGGCATATCCGTCCCACTCGGGGTGACAAATGCAAAACCAACGGTTGATGGACAGAATGCAGAACAATGTCATACATTCACCCCAGTACAGAGATCTGGGCCTAAATCCATCGTTTTTTTGCTCACAATGCCATTCCAGTTTGAACCCAGCCATATGCAAATCAGTTTTGACCCTGTGCCTCATGGGAACAGTCCAGTCCGAACTGCCAAGCCAGGTTCTCCCTGGACTGGAAACAAGAATCCTAGGACAGGTTTCGGGGTTTCCCTCCTCTTCAGCCAGGATAGCTTGATTCCAGTGGCATGGAGAGCTTGGGACCCACGTCTGGGCATACCCGTCCCACTCGGGGTGACAAATGCAAAACCAACAGTTGATGGACAGAATGCAGAACAATGTCATACATTCGCCCAAGTAAAGAGATCTGGCCCTAAATCCATCTTTTTTTTTACTCACCATGCCATTCCAGTTTGATCCCAGCCATATGCAAATCAGTCTTGACCGTGTGCCTCATGGGAACAGTCCAGCCCGAACTGCAAAGCCAGGTCCTCCCTGGACTGGAAACAAGCATCCTAGGACTGGTTTCGGGGTTTCAACCCTCTTCAGCCAGGATAGCTTGATTCCAGTGGCATGGAGAGCACGGGACCTACGTCTGGGCATACCCGTCCCACTCGGGGCATCAAATGCAAAACCAACAGTTGATGGACAGAATGCAGAACAATGTCATACATTCACCCCAGTACAGAGATCTGGGCCTAAATCTATCGTTTTTTTGCTCACCATGCTATTCCAGTTTGAATCCAGCCATATGCAAATCAGTTTTGACCCTGTGCCTCATGGGAACAGTCCAGTCCGAACTGCCAAGCCAGTTCCTCCCTGGACAGGAAACAAGCATCATAGGACTGGTTTCGGGGTTTCACCCCTCTTCAGCCAGGATAGCTTGATTCCAGTGGCATTGAGAGCACGGGACCCACGTCTGGGCATACCCGTCCGACTCGGGGTGACAAATCCAAAACCAACAGTTGATGAACAAAATGCAGAACAATGTCATACATTCACCCCAGTACAGAGATCTGGGCCTAAATCCATTGTTTTTTTGCTCACCATGCCATTTCAGTTTGAACCCAGCCATATGCAAATCAGTCTTGACCCTGTGCCTCATGGGAACAGTCCAGCCCGAACTGCAAAGCCAGGTCCTCCTTGGACTTGAAACAAGAATACTAGGATAGATTTCGGGGTTTCCCCCCTCTTCAGCCAGGATAGCTTAATTCCAGTGTCATGGAGAGCATGGGACCCATGTCTGGGCATACCCGTCCCATTCGGGGTGACAAATGCAAAACCAACAGTTGATGGACAGAATGCAGAACAATGTCATACATTCACCCCAGTACAGAGATCTGGGCCTAAATCCATCGTTTTTTTGCTCACCTTTCCATTTCAGTTTGAACCCAGCCATATGCAAATCAGTCCTGACCCTGTGCCTCATGGGAACAGTCCAGCCCGAACTGCAAAGCCAGGTACTCCCTGGACTGGAAACAAGCATCCTAGGACCGGTTTCGGGGTTTCACCCCTCTTCAGCCAGGATAGCTTGATTCCAGTTGCATGGAGAGCACGGGACCCATGTCTGGGCATACCCGTCCCACTCAGGGCGACAAATGCAAAACCAACAGTTGATGGACAGAATGCAGAACAATGTCATACATTCACCCCAGTACAGAAATCTGAGCCTAAATCCATCATTTTTTTGCTCACCATGCCATTCCAGTTTGAACCCAGCCATATGCAAATAAGTTTGACCCTGTGCCTCATGGTAACAGTCCAGCCCGAACTGCAAAGCCAGGTCCTCTCTGGACTTGAAACAAACATCCTAGGACCGGTTTCGGGGTTTCACCCCTCGTCAGCCAGGATAGCTTGATTCCAGTGGCATGGAGAGCACGGGACCCACGTCTGGGCATACCCGTCCCACTCGGGGTGACAAATGCAAAACCAACAGTTGATGGACAGAATGCAGAACAATGTCATACATTCACCCCAGTACAGAGATCTGGGCCTAAATCCGTCATTTTTTTGCTCACCATGCCATTCCAGTTTGAACCCAGCCATATGCAAATCAGTCTTGACCCTGTGCCTCATGGGAACAGTCCAGTCTGAACTGCCAAGCCAGGTCCTCCCTGGACTGGAAAAAAGCATCCTAGGACCGGTTTCGGGGTTTCACCCCTCTTCAGCCAGGATAGCTTGATTCCAGTGGCATGGAGAGCACGGGACCCATGTCTGGGCAAACCCGTCCCACTCAGGGTGGCAAATGCAAAACCAACAGTTGATGGACAGAATGCAGAACAATGTCATACATTCACCCCAGTACAAAGATCTGGGCCTAAATCCATTGTTTTTTGCTCACCATGACATTCCAGTTTGAACCCAGTCATATGCAAATCAGTCTTGACCCTGTGCCTCATGGGAACAGTCCAGCCCGAACTACAAAGCCAGGCACTCCCTGGACTTGAAACAAGCATCCTAGGACCGGTTTCGGGGTTTCACCCCTCTTCAGCCAGGATAGCTTGATTCCAGTGGCATGGAGAGCACGGGACCCACGTCTGGGCATACCCGTCCCACTCGGGGCATCAAATGCAAAACCAACAGTTGATGGACAGAATGCAGAACAATGTCATACATTCACCCCAGTACAGAGATCTGGGCCTAAATCCATCGTTTTTTTGCTCACCATGCTATTCCAGTTTGAATCCAGCCATATGCAAATCAGTTTTGACCCTGTGCCTCATGGGAACAGTCCAGTCCGAACTGCCAAGCCAGTTCCTCCCTGGACAGGAAACAAGCATCATAGGACTGGTTTCGGGGTTTCACCCCTCTTCAGCCAGGATAGCTTGATTCCAGTGGCATGGAGAGCACGGGACCCACGTCTGGGCATACCCGTCCGACTCGGGTGACAAACGCAAAACCAACAGTTGATGAACAGAATGCAGAACAATGTCATACATTCACCCCAGTATAGAGATCTGGGCCTAAATCCATCGTTTTTTTGCTCACCATGCCATTCCAGTTTGAACCCAGCCATATGCAAATCAGTCTTGACCCTGTGCCTCATGGGAACAGTCCAGCCTGAACTGCAAAGCCAGGTCCTCCCTGGACTGGAAACAAGAATACTAGGACAGGTTTCGGGGTTTCCCCCCCTTCAGCCAGGATAGCTTGATTCCAGTGGCATGGAGAGCATGGGACCCACGTCTGGGCATACCCGTCCCATTCGGGGTGACAAATGCAAAACCAACAGTTGATGGACAGAATGCAGAAAAATGTCATACATTCACCCCAGTACAGAGATCTGGGCCTAAATCCATTGTTTTTTTCCTCACCGTTCCATTCCAGTTTGAACCCAGCCATATGCAAATCAGTCCTGACCATGTGCCTCATGGAAACAGTCCAGCCCGAACTGCAAAGCCAGGTACTCCCTGGACTGGAAACAAGCATCCTAGGACCGGTTTCGGGGTTTCACCCCTCTTTAGCCAAGATAGCTTGATTCCAGTGGCATGGAGAGCACGGGACCCACGTCTGGGCATACCTGTCCCACTCAGGGCGACAAATGCAAAACCAACAGTTGATGGACAGAATGCAGAACAATGTCATACATTCACCCCATTACAGAGATCTGGGCCTAAATCCATGGTTTTTTTGCTCACCATGCCATTCCAGTTGGAACCCAGCCATATGCAAATAAGTCTTGACCCTGTGCCTCATGGGAACAGTCCAGCCCGAACTGCCAAGCCAGGTCCTCCCTGGACTGGAAACAAGCATCCTGGGACAGTTTTCGGGGTTTCACCCCTCTTCAGCCAGGATAGCTTGATTCCAGTGGCATGGAGAGCACGGGACCAACGTCTGGGCATACCCCTCCCACTCGGGTGACAAATGGAAAACCAACAGTTGATGGACAGAATGCAGAACTATGTCATACATTCACCTCAGTAAAGAGATCTGGGCCTAAATCCATCGTTTTTTTGCTCACCATGCCATTCCAGTTTGAACCCAGCCATGTGCAAATCAGTCTTGACCCTGTGACTCATGGGAACAGTCCAGCCCGAACTGCAAAGCCAGGTCCTCTCTGGACTTGAAACAAGCATCCTAGGACCGGTTTCGGGGTTTCACCCTTCTTCAGCCAGGATAGCTTGATTCCAGTGGCATGGAGAGCACGGGACCAACGTCTGGGCATATCCGTCCCACTCGGGGTGACAAATGCAAAACCAACAGTTGATGGACAGAATGCAGAACAATGTCATACATTCACCCCAGTACAGAGATCTGGGCCTAAATCTATAGTTTTTTTGCTCACCATGCCATTCCAGTTTGAACCCAGCCATATGCAAATCAGTCTTGACCCTGTGCCTCATGGGAACAGTCCAGTCTGAACTGCTAAGCCAGGTCCTCCCTGGACTGGAAAAAAGCATCCTAGGACCGGTTTCGGGGTTTCACACCTCTTCAGCCAGGATAGCTTGATTCCAGTGGCATGGAGAGCACGGGACCCACGTCTGGGCAAACCCGCCCCACTCGGGGTGGCAAATGCAAAACCAACAGTTGATGGACAGAATGCAGAACAATGTCATACATTCACCCCAGTACAGAGATCTGGGCCTAAATCCATTGTTTTTTGCTCACCATGACATTCCAGTTTGAACCCAGCCATATGCAAATCAGTCTTGACCCTGTGCCTCATGGGAACAGTCCAGGCCGAACTGCAAAGCCAGGTCCTCCCTGGACTGGAAACAAGCATCCTAGGACTGGTTTCGGGGTTTCCCTCCTCTTCAGCCAGGATAGCTTGATTCCAGTGGCATGGAGAGCTTGGGACCCACGTCTGGGCATACCCATCCCACTCGGGGTGACAAATGCAAAACCAACAGTTGATGGACAGAATGCAGAACAATGTCATACATTCGCCCAAGTAAAGAGATCTGGGCCTAAATCCATCCGTTTTTTTACTCACCATGCCATTCCAGTTTGATCCCAGCCATATGCAAATCAGTCTTGACCCTGTGCCTCATGGGAACAGTCCAGCCCGAACTGCAAAGCCAGGTCCTCCCTGGACTGGAAACAAGAATACTAGGATAGGTTTCGGGGTTTCCCCCCTCTTCAGCCAGCATAGCTTGATTCCAGTGTCATGGAGAGCATGGGACCCACGTTTGGGCATACCCGTCCCATTCGGGGTGACAAATGCAAAACCAACCGTTGATGGACAGAATGCAGAACAATGTCATACATTCACCCCAGTACAGAGATCTGGGCCTAAATCCATCGTTTTGTTGCTCACCTTTCCATTTCAGTTTGAACCCAGCCATATGCAAATAAGTCTTGACCCTGTGCCTCATGGGAACAATCCAGCCCGAACTGCAAAGCCAGGTCCTCTCTGGACTTGAAACAAACATCCTAGGACCGGTTTCGGGGTTTCACCCCTCTTTAGCCAGGATAGCTTGATTCCAGTGGCATGGAGAGCATGGGACCCACGTCTGGGCATACCCGTCCCACTCGGGGTGACAAATGCAAAACCAACAGTTGATGGACAGAATGCAGAACAATGTCATACATTCACCCCAGTACAAAGATCTGGGCCTAAAGTCATTGTTTTTTTGCTCACCGTGCCATTCCAGTTTGAACCCAGCCATTTGCAAATCAGTCTTGACCCTGTGCCTCATGGGAACAGTCCAGCCCAAACTGCAAAGCCAGGTTCTCCCTGGACTGGAAACAAGAATCCTAGGACAGGTTTCGCAGTTTCCCTCCTCTTCAGCCAGGATAGCTTGATTCCAGTGGCATGGAGAGCTTGTGACCCACGTCTGGGCATACCCGTCCCACTCGGGGTGACAAATGCAAAACCAACAGTTGATGGACAGAATGCAGAACAATGTCATACATTCACCCCAGTACAGAGATCTGGGCCTAAATCCATCGTTTTTTTGCTCACCATGCCATTCCAGTTTGAACCCAGCCATATGCAAATAAGTCTTGACCCTGTGCCTCATGGGAACAGTCCAGCCCGAACTGCAAAGCCAGGTCCTCTCTGGACTTGAAACAAACATCCTACGACCGGTTTCGGGGTTTCACCCCTCTTTAGCCAGGATAGCTTGATTCCAGTGGCATGGAGAGCACGGGACCCACGTCTGGGCATACCCGTCCCACTCAGGGCGACAAATGCAAAACCAACAGCTGATGGACAGAATGCAGAACAGTGTCATACATTCACCCCATTACAGAGATCTGGGCCTAAAGTCATTGTTTTTTTGCTCACCATGCCATTCCAGTTTGAACCCAGCCATATGCCAATCAGTCTTGACCCTGTGCCTCATGGGAACAGTCCAGTCTGAACTGCCAAGCCAGGTCCTCCCTGGACTGGAAAAAAGCATCCTAGGACCAGTTTCGGGGTTTCATAGCTCTTCAGCCAGGATAGCTTGATTCCAGTGGCATGGAGAGCATGGGACCCATGTCTGGGCAAACCCGCCCCGCTCGGGGTGGCAAATGCAAAACCAACAGTTGATGGACAGAACGCAGAACAATGTCATACATTCACCCCAGTACAGAGATCTGGGCCTAAATCCATTGTTTTTTGCTCACCATGACATTCCAGTTTGAACCCAGCCATATGCAAATCAGTCTTGACCCTGTGCCTCATGGGAACAGTCCAGCCCGAACTGCAAAGCCAGATCCTCCCTGGACTGGAAACAAAAATCCTAGGACAGGTTTCGGGGTTTCCCCCCACTTCAGCCAGGATAGCTTGATTCCAGTGGCATGGAGAGCACGGGACCCTTGTCTGGGCATACCCGTCCCACTCGGGGTGACAAATGCAAATCAACAGTTGATGAACAGAATGCAGAAGAATGTCATACATTCACCCCAGTACAGAGATCTGGGCCTAAAGTCATTGTTTTTTTGCTCACCATGCCATTCCAGTTTGAACCCAGCCATATGCAAATCAGTCTTGACCCTGTGCCTCATGGGAACAGTCCAGCCCGAACTGCAAAGCCAGGTTCTCCCTGGACTGGAAACAAGAATCCTAGGACAGGTTTCGCGGTTTCCCTCCTCTTCAGCCAGGATAGCTTGATTCCAGTGGCATGGAGAGCTTGTGACCCACGTCTGGGCATACCCGTCCCACTCGGGGTGACCAATACAAAACCAACAGTTGATGGACAGAATGCAGAACAATGTCATACATTCACCCCAGTACAGAGATCTGGGCCTAAATCCATCATTTTTTTGCTCACCATGCCATTCCAGTTTGAACCCAGCCATATGCAAATCAGTCTTGACCCTGTGCCTCATGGGAACAGTCCAGTCTGAACTGCCAAGCCAGGTCCTCCCTGGACTGATGCATCCTAGGACCGGTTTCGGGGTTTCACCCCTCTTCAGCCAGGATAGCTTGATTCCAGTGGCATGGAGAGCACGGGACCCTTGTCTGGGCAAACCCGTCCCACTCGGGGTGGCAAATGCAAAACCAACAGTTGATGGACAGAATGCAGAACAATGTCATACATTCACCCAGTACAAAGATCTGGGCCTAAATCTATCGTTTTTTTGCTCACCATGCTATTCCAGTTTGAATCCAGCCATATGCAAATCAGTTTTGACCCTGTGCCTCATGGGAACAGTCCAGTCCGAACTGCCAAGCCAGTTCCTCCCTGGACAGGAAACAAGCATCATAGGACTGGTTTCGGGGTTTCACCCCTCTTCAGCCAGCATAGCTTGATTCCAGTGGCATCGAGAGCATTGGAGCCACATCTGGGCATACCCGTCCGACTCGGGGTGACAAATGCAAAACCAACAGTTGATGAACAAAATGCAGAACAATGTCATACATTCACCCCAGTACAGAGATCTGGGCCTAAATCCATCGTTTTTTTGCTCACCATGCCATTCCAGTTTGAACCCAGCCATATGCAAATCAGTCTTGACCCTGTGCCTCATGGGAACAGTCCAGCCCGAACTGCAAAGCCAGGTCCTCCCTGGACTGGAAACAAGAATACTAGAATAGGTTTCGGGGTTTCCCCCCTCTTCAGCCAGGATAGCTTGATTCCAGTGTCATGGAGAGCATGGGACCCACGTTTCGGCATACCCGTCCCATTCGGGGTGACAAATGCAAAACCAACCGTTGATGGACAGAATGCAGAACAATGTCATACATTCACCCCAGTACAGAGATCTGGGCCTAAATCCATCGTTTTTTTGCTCACCTTTCCATTTCAGTTTGAACCCAGCCTGATGCAAATCAGTCCTGACCCTGTGCCTCATGGGAACAGTCCAGCCCGAACTGCAAAGCCAGGTACTCCCTAGACTGGAAACAAGCATCCTAGGACCGGTTTCGGGGTTTCACCCCTCTTCAGCCAGGATAGCTTGATTCCAGTGGCATGGAGAGCACGGGACCCACGTCTGGGCATACCCGTCCCACTCAGGGCGACAAATGCAAAACCAACAGTTGATGGACAGAATGCAGAACAATGTCATACATTCACCCCAGTACAGAGATCTGGGCCTAAATCCATCGTTTTTTTGCTCACCATGCCATTCCAGTTTGAACCCAGCCATATGCAAATAAGTCTTGACCCTGTGCCTCATGGGAACAATCCAGCCCGAACTGCAAAGCCAGGTCCTCTCTGGACTTGAAACAAACATCCTAGGACCGGTTTCAGGGTTTCACCCCTCTTTAGCCAGGATAGCTTGATTCCAGTGGCATGGAGAGCACGGGACCCACGTCTGAGCATACCCGTCCTACTCGGGGTGACAAATGCAAAACCAACAGTTGATGGACAGAATGCAGAACAATGTCATACATTCACCCCAGTACAGAGATCTGGGCCTAAATCCATCGTTTTTTGCTCACCATGCCATTCCAGTTTGAACCCAGCCATATGCAAATCAGTCTTGACCCTGTGCCTCATGGGAACAGTCCAGTCTGAACTGCCAAGCCAGGTCCTCCCTGGACTGGAAAAAAGCATCCTAGGACCGGTTTCGGGGTTTCACCCCTCTTCAGCCAGGATAGCTTGATTCCAGTGGCATGGAGAGCACGGGACCCATGTCTGGGCAAACCCGTCCCACTCGGGGTGGCAAATGCAAAACCAACAGTTGATGGACAGAATGCAGAACAATGTCATACATTCACCCCAGTACAAAGATCTGGGCCTAAATCCATTGTTTTTTGCTCACCATGACATTCCAGTTTGAACCCAGTCATATGCAAATCAGTCTTGACCCTGTGCCTCATGGGAACAGTCCAGCCCGAACTACAAAGCCAGGCACTCCCTGGACTTGAAACAAGCATCCTAGGACCGGTTTCGGGGTTTCACCCCTCTTCAGCCAGGATAGCTTGATTCCCGTGGCATGGAGAGCACGGGACCCTTGTCTGGGCATACCCGTCCCACTCGGGGTGACAAATGCAAATCAACAGTTGATGAACAGAATGCAGAAGAATGTCATACATTCACCCCAGTACAGAGATCTGGGCCTAAAGTCATTGTTTTTTTGCTCACCGTGCCATTCCAGTTTGAACCCAGCCATTTGCAAATCAGTCTTGACCCTGTGCCTCATGGGAACAGTCCAGCCCAAACTGCAAAGCCAGGTTCTCCCTGGACTGGAAACAAGAATCCTAGGACAGGTTTCGCGGTTTCCCTCCTCTTCAGCCAGGATAGCTTGATTCCAGTGGCATGGAGAGCTTGTGACCCACGTCTGGGCATACCCGTCCCACTCGGGGTGACAAATGCAAAACCAACAGTTGATGGACAGAATGCAGAACAATGTCATACATTCACCCCTGTACAGAGATCTGGGCCTAAATCCATCGTTTTTTTGCTCACCATGCCATTCCAGTTTGAATCCAGCCATATGCAAATCAGTTTTGACCCTGTGCCTCATGGGAACAGTCCAGTCCGAACTGCCAAGCCAGTTCCTCCCTGGACAGGAAACAAGCATCATAGGACTGGTTTCGGGGTTTCACCCCTCTTCAGCCAGGATAGCTTGATTCCAGTGGCATGGAGAGCACGGGACCCACGTCTGGGCATACCCGTCCGACTCGGGTGACAAACGCAAAACCAACAGTTGATGAACAGAATGCAGAAAATGTCATACATTCACCCCAGTATAGAGATCTGGGCCTAAATCCATCGTTTTTTTGCTCACCATGCCATTCCAGTTTGAACCCAGCCATATGCAAATCAGTCTTGACCCTGTGCCTCATGGGAACAGTCCAGCCTGAACTGCAAAGCCAGGTCCTCCCTGGACTGGAAACAAGAATACTAGGACAGGTTTCGGGGTTTCCCCCCCTTCAGCCAGGATAGCTTGATTCCAGTGGCATGGAGAGCATGGGACCCACGTCTGGGCATACCCGTCCCATTCGGGGTGACAAATGCAAAACCAACAGTTGATGGACAGAATGCAGAAAAATGTCATACATTCACCCCAGTACAGAGATCTGGGCCTAAATCCATTGTTTTTTTCCTCACCGTTCCATTCCAGTTTGAACCCAGCCATATGCAAATCAGTCCTGACCATGTGCCTCATGGAAACAGTCCAGCCCGAACTGCAAAGCCAGGTACTCCCTGGACTGGAAACAAGCATCCTAGGACCGGTTTCGGGGTTTCACCCCTCTTTAGCCAGGATAGCTTGATTCCAGTGGCATGGAGAGCACGGGACCCACGTCTGGGCATACCTGTCCCACTCAGGGCGACAAATGCAAAACCAACAGTTGATGGACAGAATGCAGAACAATGTCATACATTCACCCCATTACAGAGATCTGGGCCTAAATCCATGGTTTTTTTGCTCACCATGCCATTCCAGTTGGAACCCAGCCATATGCAAATAAGTCTTGACCCTGTGCCTCATGGGAACAGTCCAGCCCGAACTGCCAAGCCAGGTCCTCCCTGGACTGGAAACAAGCATCCTGGGACAGTTTTCGGGGTTTCACCCCTCTTCAGCCAGGATAGCTTGATTCCAGTGGCATGGAGAGCACGGGACCAACGTCTGGGCATACCCCTCCCACTCGGGTGACAAATGCAAAACCAACAGTTGATGGACAGAATGCAGAACAATGTCATACATTCACCTCAGTAAAGAGATCTGGGCCTAAATCCATCGTTTTTTTGCTCACCATGCCATTCCAGTTTGAACCCAGCCATGTGCAAATCAGTCTTGACCCTGTGACTCATGGGAACAGTCCAGCCCGAACTGCAAAGCCAGGTCCTCTCTGGACTTGAAACAAGCATCCTAGGACCGGTTTCGGGGTTTCACCCTTCTTCAGCCAGGATAGCTTGATTCCAGTGGCATGGAGAGCACGGGACCAACGTCTGGGCATATCCGTCCCACTCGGGGTGACAAATGCAAAACCAACAGTTGATGGACAGAATGCAGAACAATGTCATACATTCACCCCAGTACAGAGATCTGGGCCTAAATCTATCGTTTTTTTGCTCACCATGCCATTCCAGTTTGAACCCAGCCATATGCAAATCAGTCTTGACCCTGTGCCTCATGGGAACAGTCCAGTCTGAACTGCTAAGCCAGGTCCTCCCTGGACTGGAAAAAAGCATCCTAGGACCGGTTTCGGGGTTTCACACCTCTTCAGCCAGGATAGCTTGATTCCAGTTGCATGGAGAGCACGGGACCCACGTCTGGGCAAACCCGCCCCACTCGGGGTGGCAAATGCAAAACCAACAGTTGATGGACAGAATGCAGAACAATGTCATACATTCACCCCAGTACAGAGATCTGGGCCTAAATCCATTGTTTTTTGCTCACCATGACATTCCAGTTTGAACCCAGCCATATGCAAATCAGTCTTGACCCTGTGCCTCATGGGAACAGTCCAGGCCGAACTGCAAAGCCAGGTCCTCCCTGGACTGGAAACAAGCATCCTAGGACTGGTTTCGGGGTTTCCCTCCTCTTCAGCCAGGATAGCTTGATTCCAGTGGCATGGAGAGCTTGGGACCCACGTCTGGGCATACCCATCCCACTCGGGGTGACAAATGCAAAACCAACAGTTGATGGACAGAATGCAGAACAATGTCATACATTCGCCCAAGTAAAGAGATCTGGGCCTAAATCCATCCGTTTTTTTACTCACCATGCCATTCCAGTTTGATCCCAGCCATATGCAAATCAGTCTTGACCCTGTGCCTCATGGGAACAGTCCAGCCCGAACTGCAAAGCCAGGTCCTCCCTGGACTGGAAACAAGAATACTAGGATAGGTTTCGGGGTTTCCCCCCTCTTCAGCCAGCATAGCTTGATTCCAGTGTCATGGAGAGCATGGGACCCACGTTTGGGCATACCCGTCCCATTCGGGGTGACAAATGCAAAACCAACCGTTGATGGACAGAATGCAGAACAATGTCATACATTCACCCCAGTACAGAGATCTGGGCCTAAATCCATCGTTTTGTTGCTCACCTTTCCATTTCAGTTTCAACCCAGCCATATGCAAATAAGTCTTGACCCTGTGCCTCATGGGAACAATCCAGCCCGAACTGCAAAGCCAGGTCCTCTCTGGACTTGAAACAAACATCCTAGGACCGGTTTCGGGGTTTCACCCCTCTTTAGCCAGGATAGCTTGATTCCAGTGGCATGGAGAGCATGGGACCCACGTCTGGGCATACCCGTCCCACTCGGGGTGACAAATGCAAAACCAACAGTTGATGGACAGAATGCAGAACAATGTCATACATTCACCCAGTACAAAGATCTGGGCCTAAAGTCATTGTTTTTTTGCTCACCGTGCCATTCCAGTTTGAACCCAGCCATTTGCAAATCAGTCTTGACCCTGTGCCTCATGGGAACAGTCCAGCCCAAACTGCAAAGCCAGGTTCTCCCTGGACTGGAAACAAGAATCCTAGGACAGGTTTCGCAGTTTCCCTCCTCTTCAGCCAGGATAGCTTGATTCCAGTGGCATGGAGAGCTTGTGACCCATGTCTGGGCATACCCGTCCCACTCGGGGTGACAAATGCAAAACCAACAGTTGATGGACAGAATGCAGAACAATGTCATACATTCACCCCAGTACAGAGATCTGGGCCTAAATCCATCGTTTTTTTGCTCACCATGCCATTCCAGTTTGAACCCAGCCATATGCAAATAAGTCTTGACCCTGTGCCTCATGGGAACAGTCCAGCCCGAACTGCAAAGCCAGGTCCTCTCTGGACTTGAAACAAACATCCTACGACCGGTTTCGGGGTTTCACCCCTCTTTAGCCAGGATAGCTTGATTCCAGTGGCATGGAGAGCACGGGACCCACGTCTGGGCATACCCGTCCCACTCAGGGCGACAAATGCAAAACCAACAGCTGATGGACAGAATGCAGAACAGTGTCATACATTCACCCCATTACAGAGATCTGGGCCTAAAGTCATTGTTTTTTTGCTCACCATGCCATTCCAGTTTGAACCCAGCCATATGCCAATCAGTCTTGACCCTGTGCCTCATGGGAACAGTCCAGTCTGAACTGCCAAGCCAGGTCCTCCCTGGACTGGAAAAAAGCATCCTAGGACCAGTTTCGGGGTTTCATACCTCTTCAGCCAGGATAGCTTGATTCCAGTGGCATGGAGAGCATGGGACCCATGTCTGGGCAAACCCGCCCCGCTCGGGGTGGCAAATGCAAAACCAACAGTTGATGGACAGAACGCAGAACAATGTCATACATTCACCCCAGTACAGAGATCTGGGCCTAAATCCATTGTTTTTTGCTCACCATGACATTCCAGTTTGAATCCAGCCATATGCAAATCAGTCTTGACCCTGTGCCTCATGGGAACAGTCCAGCCCGAACTGCAAAGCCAGATCCTCCCTGGACTGGAAACAAAAATCCTAGGACAGGTTTCGGGGTTTCCCCCCACTTCAGCCAGGATAGCTTGATTCCAGTGGCATGGAGAGCACGGGACCCTTGTCTGGGCATACCCGTCCCACTCGGGGTGACAAATGCAAATCAACAGTTGATGAACAGAATGCAGAAGAATGTCATACATTCACCCCAGTACAGAGATCTGGGCCTAAAGTCATTGTTTTTTTGCTCACCATGCCATTCCAGTTTGAACCCAGCCATATGCAAATCAGTCTTGACCCTGTGCCTCATGGGAACAGTCCAGCCCGAACTGCAAAGCCAGGTTCTCCCTGGACTGGAAACAAGAATCCTAGGACAGGTTTCGCGGTTTCCCTCCTCTTCAGCCAGGATAGCTTGATTCCAGTGGCATGGAGAGCTTGTGACCCACGTCTGGGCATACCCGTCCCACTCGGGGTGACAAATACAAAACCAACAGTTGATGGACAGAATGCAGAACAATGTCATACATTCACCCCAGTACAGAGATCTGGGCCTAAATCCATAATTTTTTTGCTCACCATGCCATTCCAGTTTGAACCCAGCCATATGCAAATCAGTCTTGACCCTGTGCCTCATGGGAACAGTCCAGTCTGAACTGCCAAGCCAGGTCCTCCCTGGACTGATGCATCCTAGGACCGGTTTCGGGGTTTCACCCCTCTTCAGCCAGGATAGCTTGATTCCAGTGGCATGGAGAGCACGGGACCCTTATCTGGGCAAACCCGTCCCACTCGGGTGACAAATGCAAAACCAACAGTTGATGGACAGAATGCAGAACAATGTCATGCATTCACCTCAGTAAAGAGATCTGGGCCTAAATCCATCGTTTTTTTGCTCACCATGCCACTCCAGTTTGAACCCAGCCATGTGCAAATCAGTCTTGACCCTGTGACTCATGGGAACAGTCCAGCCCGAACTGCAAAGCCAGGTCCTCTCTGGACTTGAAACAAGCATCCTAGGACCGGTTTCGGGGTTTCACCCTTCTTCAGCCAGGATAGCTTGATTCCAGTGGCATGGAGAGCACGGGACCAACGTCTGGGCATATCCGTCCCACTCGGGGTGACAAATGCAAAACCAACAGTTGATGGACAGAATGCAGAACAATGTCATACATTCACCCCAGTACAGAGATCTGGGCCTAAATCTATCGTTTTTTTGCTCACCATGCCATTCCAGTTTGAACCCAGCCATATGCAAATCAGTCTTGACCCTGTGCCTCATGGGAACAGTCCAGTCTGAACTGCTAAGCCAGGTCCTCCCTGGACTGGAAAAAAGCATCCTAGGACCGGTTTCGGGGTTTCACACCTCTTCAGCCAGGATAGCTTGATTCCAGTGGCATGGAGAGCACGGGACCCACGTCTGGGCAAACCCGCCCCACTCGGGGTGGCAAATGCAAAACCAACAGTTGATGGACAGAATGCAGAACAATGTCATACATTCACCCCAGTACAGAGATCTGGGCCTAAATCCATTGTTTTTTGCTCACCATGACATTCCAGTTTGAACCCAGCCATATGCAAATCAGTCTTGACCCTGTGCCTCATGGGAACAGTCCAGGCCGAACTGCAAAGCCAGGTCCTCCCTGGACTGGAAACAAGCATCCTAGGACTGGTTTCGGGGTTTCCCTCCTCTTCAGCCAGGATAGCTTGATTCCAGTGGCATGGAGAGCTTGGGACCCACGTCTGGGCATACCCATCCCACTCGGGGTGACAAATGCAAAACCAACAGTTGATGGACAGAATGCAGAACAATGTCATACATTCGCCCAAGTAAAGAGATCTGGGCCTAAATCCATCGTTTTGTTGCTCACCTTTCCATTTCAGTTTGAACCCAGCCATATGCAAATAAGTCTTGACCCTGTGCCTCATGGGAACAATCCAGCCCGAACTGCAAAGCCAGGTCCTCTCTGGAATTGAAACAAACATCCTAGGACCGGTTTCGGGGTTTCACCCCTCTTTAGCCAGGATAGCTTGATTCCAGTGGCATGGAGAGCATGGGACCCACGTCTGGGCATACCCGTCCCACTCGGGGTGACAAATGCAAAACCAACAGTTGATGGACAGAATGCAGAACAATGTCATACATTCACCCAGTACAAAGATCTGGGCCTAAAGTCATTGTTTTTTTGCTCACCGTGCCATTCCAGTTTGAACCCAGCCATTTGCAAATCAGTCTTGACCCTGTGCCTCATGGGAACAGTCCAGCCCAAACTGCAAAGCCAGGTTCTCCCTGGACTGGAAACAAGAATCCTAGGACAGGTTTCGCAGTTTCCCTCCTCTTCAGCCAGGATAGCTTGATTCCAGTGGCATGGAGAGCTTGTGACCCATGTCTGGGCATACCCGTCCCACTCGGGGTGACAAATGCAAAACCAACAGTTGATGGACAGAATGCAGAACAATGTCATACATTCACCCCAGTACAGAGATCTGGGCCTAAATCCATCGTTTTTTTGCTCACCATGCCATTCCAGTTTGAACCCAGCCATATGCAAATAAGTCTTGACCCTGTGCCTCATGGGAACAGTCCAGCCCGAACTGCAAAGCCAGGTCCTCTCTGGACTTGAAACAAACATCCTACGACCGGTTTCGGGGTTTCACCCCTCTTTAGCCAGGATAGCTTGATTCCAGTGGCATGGAGAGCACGGGACCCACGTCTGGGCATACCCGTCCCACTCAGGGCGACAAATGCAAAACCAACAGCTGATGGACAGAATGCAGAACAGTGTCATACATTCACCCCATTACAGAGATCTGGGCCTAAAGTCATTGTTTTTTTGCTCACCATGCCATTCCAGTTTGAACCCAGCCATATGCCAATCAGTCTTGACCCTGTGCCTCATGGGAACAGTCCAGTCTGAACTGCCAAGCCAGGTCCTCCCTGGACTGGAAAAAAGCATCCTAGGACCAGTTTCGGGGTTTCATACCTCTTCAGCCAGGATAGCTTGATTCCAGTGGCATGGAGAGCATGGGACCCATGTCTGGGCAAACCCGCCCCGCTCGGGGTGGCAAATGCAAAACCAACAGTTGATGGACAGAACGCAGAACAATGTCATACATTCACCCCAGTACAGAGATCTGGGCCTAAATCCATTGTTTTTTGCTCACCATGACATTCCAGTTTGAATCCAGCCATATGCAAATCAGTCTTGACCCTGTGCCTCATGGGAACAGTCCAGCCCGAACTGCAAAGCCAGATCCTCCCTGGACTGGAAACAAAAATCCTAGGACAGGTTTCGGGGTTTCCCCCCACTTCAGCCAGGATAGCTTGATTCCAGTGGCATGGAGAGCACGGGACCCTTGTCTGGGCATACCCGTCCCACTCGGGGTGACAAATGCAAATCAACAGTTGATGAACAGAATGCAGAAGAATGTCATACATTCACCCCAGTACAGAGATCTGGGCCTAAAGTCATTGTTTTTTTGCTCACCATGCCATTCCAGTTTGAACCCAGCCATATGCAAATCAGTCTTGACCCTGTGCCTCATGGGAACAGTCCAGCCCGAACTGCAAAGCCAGGTTCTCCCTGGACTGGAAACAAGAATCCTAGGACAGGTTTCGCGGTTTCCCTCCTCTTCAGCCAGGATAGCTTGATTCCAGTGGCATGGAGAGCTTGTGACCCACGTCTGGGCATACCCGTCCCACTCGGGGTGACAAATACAAAACCAACAGTTGATGGACAGAATGCAGAACAATGTCATACATTCACCCCAGTACAGAGATCTGGGCCTAAATCCATACTTTTTTTGCTCACCATGCCATTCCAGTTTGAACCCAGCCATATGCAAATCAGTCTTGACCCTGTGCCTCATGGGAACAGTCCAGTCTGAACTGCCAAGCCAGGTCCTCCCTGGACTGATGCATCCTAGGACCGGTTTCGGGGTTTCACCCCTCTTCAGCCAGGATAGCTTGATTCCAGTGGCATGGAGAGCACGGGACCCTTGTCTGGGCAAACCCGTCCCACTCGGGGTGGCAAATGCAAAACCAACAGTTGATGGACAGAATGCAGAACAATGTCATACATTCACCCAGTACAAAGATCTGGGCCTAAATCTATCGTTTTTTTGCTCACCATGCTATTCCAGTTTGAATCCAGCCATATGCAAATCAGTTTTGACCCTGTGCCTCATGGGAACAGTCCAGTCCGAACTGCCAAGCCAGTTCCTCCCTGGACAGGAAACAAGCATCATAGGACTGGTTTCGGGGTTTCACCCCTCTTCAGCCAGCATAGCTTGATTCCAGTGGCATCGAGAGCATTGGAGCCACATCTGGGCATACCCGTCCGACTCGGGGTGACAAATGCAAAACCAACAGTTGATGAACAAAATGCAGAACAATGTCATACATTCACCCCAGTACAGAGATCTGGGCCAAAATCCATCGTTTTTTTGCTCACCATGCCATTCCAGTTTGAACCCAGCCATATGCAAATCAGTCTTGACCCTGTGCCTCATGGGAACAGTCCAGCCCGAACTGCAAAGCCAGGTCCTCCCTGGACTGGAAACAAGAATACTAGAATAGGTTTCGGGGTTTCCCCCCTCTTCAGCAAGGATAGCTTGATTCCAGTGTCATGGAGAGCATGGGACCCACGTTTGGGCATACCCGTCCCACTCGGGGTGACAAATGCAAAACCAACCGTTGATGGACAGAATGCAGAACAATGTCATACATTCACCCCAGTACAGAGATCTGGGCCTAAATCCATCGTTTTTTTGCTCACCTTTCCATTTCAGTTTGAACCCAGCCTGATGCAAATCAGTCCTGACCCTGTGCCTCATAGGAACAGTCCAGCCCGAACTGCAAAGCCAGGTACTCCCTAGACTGGAAACAAGCATCCTAGGACCGGTTTCGGGGTTTCACCCCTCTTCAGCCAGGATAGCTTGATTCCAGTGGCATGGAGAGCACGGGACCCACGTCTGGGCATACCCGTCCCACTCAGGGCGACAAATGCAAAACCAACAGTTGATGGACAGAATGCAGAACAATGTCATACATTCACCCCAGTACAGAGATCTGGGCCTAAATCCATCGTTTTTTTGCTCACCATGCCATTCCAGTTTGAACCCAGCCATATGCAAATAAGTCTTGACCCTGTGCCTCATGGGAACAATCCAGCCCGAACTGCAAAGCCAGGTCCTCTCTGGACTTGAAACAAACATCCTAGGACCGGTTTCAGGGTTTCACCCCTCTTTAGCCAGGATAGCTTGATTCCAGTGGCATGGAGAGCACGGGACCCACGTCTGAGCATACCCGTCCCACTCGGGGTGACAAATGCAAAACCAACAGTTGATGGACAGAATGCAGAACAATGTCATACATTCACCCCAGTACAGAGATCTGGGCCTAAATCCATCGTTTTTTGCTCACCATGCCATTCCAGTTTGAACCCAGCCATATGCAAATCAGTCTTGACCCTGTGCCTCATGGGAACAGTCCAGTCTGAACTGCCAAGCCAGGTCCTCCCTGGACTGGAAAAAAGCATCCTAGGACCGGTTTCGGGGTTTCACCCCTCTTCAGCCAGGATAGCTTGATTCCAGTGGCATGGAGAGCACGGGACCCATGTCTGGGCAAACCCGTCCCACTCGGGGTGGCAAATGCAAAACCAACAGTTGATGGACAGAATGCAGAACAATGTCATACATTCACCCCAGTACAAAGATCTGGGCCTAAATCCATTGTTTTTTGCTCACCATGACATTCCAGTTTGAACCCAGTCATATGCAAATCAGTCTTGACCCTGTGCCTCATGGGAACAGTCCAGCCCGAACTACAAAGCCAGGCACTCCCTGGACTTGAAACAAGCATCCTAGGACCGGTTTCGGGGTTTCACCCCTCTTCAGCCAGGATAGCTTGATTCCCGTGGCATGGAGAGCACGGGACCCTTGTCTGGGCATACCCGTCCCACTCGGGGTGACAAATGCAAATCAACAGTTGATGAACAGAATGCAGAAGAATGTCATACATTCACCCCAGTACAGAGATCTGGGCCTAAAGTCATTGTTTTTTTGCTCACCGTGCCATTCCAGTTTGAACCCAGCCATTTGCAAATCAGTCTTGACCCTGTGCCTCATGGGAACAGTCCAGCCCAAACTGCAAAGCCAGGTTCTCCCTGGACTGGAAACAAGAATCCTAGGACAGGTTTCGCGGTTTCCCTCCTCTTCAGCCAGGATAGCTTGATTCCAGTGGCATGGAGAGCTTGTGACCCACGTCTGGGCATACCCGTCCCACTCGGGGTGACAAATGCAAAACCAACAGTTGATGGACAGAATGCAGAACAATGTCATACATTCACCCCTGTACAGAGATCTGGGCCTAAATCCATCGTTTTTTTGCTCACCATGCCATTCCAGTTTGAACCCAGCCATATGCAAATAAGTCTTGACCCTGTGCCTCATGGGAACAGTCCAGCCCGAACTGCAAAGCCAGGTCCTCTCTGGACTTGAAACAAACATCCTACGACCGGTTTCGGGGTTTCACCCCTCTTCAGCCAGGATAGCTTGATTCCAGTGGCATGGAGAGCACGGGAACCACGTCTGGGCATACCCGTTCCACTCAGGGCGACAAATGCAAAACCAACAGCTAATGGACAGAATGCAGAACAATGTCATACATTCACCCCATTACAGAGATATGGGCCTAAAGTCATTGTTTTTTTGCTCACCATGCCATTCCAGTTTGAACCCAGCCATATGCCAATCAGTCTTGACCCTGAGCCTCATGGGAACAGTCCAGTCTGAACTGCCAAGCCAGGTCCTCCCTGGACTGGAAACAAAAATCCTAGGACCGGTTTCGGGGTTTCATACCTCTTCAGCCAGGATAGCTTGATTCCAGTGGCATGGAGAGCATGGGACCCATGTCTGGGCAAACCCGCCCCACTCGGGGTGGCAAATGCAAAACCAACAGTTGATGGACAGAACGCAGAACAATGTCATACATTCACCCCAGTACAGAGATCTGGGCCTAAATCCATTGTTTTTTGCTCACCATGACATTCCAGTTTGAACCCAGCCATATGCAAATCAGTCTTGACCCTGTGCCTCATGGGAAAAGTCCAGCCCGAACTGCAAAGCCAGATCCTCCCTGGACTGGAAACAAAAATCCTAGGACAGGTTTCGGGGTTTCCCCCCACTTCAGCCAGGATAGCTTGATTTCAGTGGCATGGAGGGCACGGCACCCTTGTCTGGGCATACCCGTCCCACTCGGGGTGACAAATGCAAATCAACAGTTGATGAACAGAATGCAGAAGAATGTCATACATTCACCCCAGTACAGAGATCTGGGCCTAAAGTCATTATTTTTTTGCTCACCATGCCATTCCAGTTTGAACCCAGCCATATGCAAATCAGTCTTGACCCTGTGCCTCATGGGAACAGTCCAGCCCGAACTGCAAAGCCAGGTTCTCCCTGGACTGGAAACAAGAATCCTAGGACAGGTTTCGCGGTTTCCCTCCTCTTCAGCCAGGATAGCTTGATTCCAGTGGCATGGAGAGCTTGTGACCCACGTCTGGGCATACCCGTCCCACTCGGGGTGACAAATGCAAAACCAACAGTTGATGGACAGAATGCAGAACAATGTCATACATTCACCCCAGTACAGAGATCTGGGCCTAAATCCATTGTTTTTTGCTCACCATGACATTCCATTTTGAACCCAGTCATATGCAAATCAGTCTTGACCCTGTGCCTCATGGGAACAGTCCAGCCCGAACTACAAAGCCAGGCACTCCCTGGACTTGAAACAAGCATCCTAGGACCGGTTTCGGGGTTTCACCCCTCTTCAGCCAGGATAGCTTGATTCCAGTGGCATGGAGAGCACGGGACCCACGTCTGGGCATACCCGTCCCACTCGGGGCATCAAATGCAAAACCAACAGTTGATGGACAGAATGCAGAACAATGTCATACATTCACCCCAGTACAGAGATCTGGGCCTAAATCCATCGTTTTTTTGCTCACCATGCTATTCCAGTTTGAATCCAGCCATATGCAAATCAGTTTTGACCCTGTGCCTCATGGGAACAGTCCAGTCCGAACTGCCAAGCCAGTTCCTCCCTGGACAGGAAACAAGCATCATAGGACTGGTTTCGGGGTTTCACCCCTCTTCAGCCAGGATAGCTTGATTCCAGTGGCATGGAGAGCACGGGACCCACGTCTGGGCATACCCGTCCAACTCGGGTGACAAATGCAAAACCAACAGTTGATGAACAGAATGCAGAAAAATGTCATACATTCACCCCAGTACAGAGATCTGGGCCTAAATCCATTGTTTTTTTGCTCACCATGCCATTCCAGTTTGAACCCAGCCATATGCAAATCAGTCTTGACCCTGTGCCTCATGGGAACAGTCCAGCCCGAACTGCAAAGGCAGGTCCTCCCTGGACTGGAAACAAGCATCCTGGGACAGTTTTCGGGGTTTCACCCCTCTTCAGCCAGGATAGCTTGATTCCAGTGGCATGGAGAGCAAGGGACCCACGTTTGGGCATACCCCTCCCACTCGGGGTGACAAATGCAAAACCAACAGTTGATGGACAGAATGCAGAACAATGTCATACATTCACCTCAGTAAAGAGATCTGGGCCTAAATCCATCGTTTTTTTGCTCACCATGCCATTCCAGTTTGAACCCAGCCATGTGCAAATCAGTCTTGACCCTGTGACTCATGGGAACAGTCCGGCCCGAACTACAAAGCCAGGTCCTCTCTGGACTTGAAACAAGCATCCTAGGACCGGTTTAGGGGTTTCACCCTTCTTCAGCCAGGATAGCTTGATTCCAGTGGCATGGAGAGCACGGGACCCACGTCTGGGCATACCCGTCCCACTCGGGGTGACAAATGCAAAACCAACAGTTGATGGACAGAATGCAGAAGAATGTCATACATTCACCCCAGTACAGAGATCTGGGTCTAAAGTCATTGTTTTTTTGCTCACCATGCCATTCCAGTTTGAACCCAGCCATATGCAAATCAGTCTAGACCCTGTGCTTCATGGGAACAGTCCAGCCCGAACTGCAGAGCCAGGTTCTCCCTGGACTGGAAACAAGAATCCTAGGACAGGTTTCGGGGTTTCCCTCCTCTTCAGCCAGGATAGCTTGATTCCAGTGGCATGGAGAGCTTGGGACCCACGTCTGGGCATACCGGTCCCACTCGGGGCATCAAATGCAAAACCAACAGTTGATGGACAGAATGCAGAACAATGTCATACATTCACCCCAGTACAGAGATCTGGGCCTAAATCCATAGTTTTTTTGCTCACCATGCTATTCCAGTTTGAATCCAGCCATATGCAAATCAGTTTTGACCCTGTGCCTCATGGGAACAGTCCAGTCCGAACTGCCAAGACAGTTCCTCCCTGGACAGGAAACAAGCATCATAGGACTGGTTTCGGGGTTTCACCCCTCTTCAGCCAGGATAGCTTGATTCCAGTGGCATGGAGAGCACGGGACCCACGTCTGGGCATACCCGTCTGACTCGGGTGACAAATGCAAAACCAACAGTTGATGAACAGAATGCAGAACAATGTCATACATTCACCCCAGTACAGAGATATAGGCCTAAATCCATCGTTTTTTTGCTCACCATGCCATTCCAGTTTGAACCCAGCCATATGCAAATCAGTCTTGACCCTGTGCCTCATGGGAATAGTCCAGCCCGAACTGCAAAGCCAGGTCCTCCCTGGACTGGAAACAAGAATACTAGGACAGGTTTCGGGGTTTCCCCCCTCTTCAGCCAGGATAGCTTGATTCCAGTGGCATGGAGAGCATGGGACCCACGTCTGGGCATACCCGTCCCATTCGGGATGACAAATGCAAAACCAACAGTTGATGGACAGAATGCAGAACAATGTCATACATTCACCCAAGTAAAGAGATCTGGGCCTAAATCCATCGTTTTTTTTACTCACCAGGCCATTCCAGTTTGATCCCAGCCATATGCAAATCAGTCTTGACCCTGTGCCTCGTGGGAACAGTCCAGCCCGAACTGCAAATCCAGGTCCTCCCTGGACTGGAAACAAGCATCCTAGGACCGGTTTCGGGGTTTCAACCCTCTTCAGCCAGGGTAGCTTGATTCCAGTGGCATGGAGAGCACGGGACCCACGTCTGGGCATACCCGTCCCACTCGGGGCATCAAATGCAAAACCAACAGTTGATGGACAGAATGCAGAACAATGTCATACATTCACCCCAGTACAGAGATCTGGGCCTAAATCCATCGTTTTTTTGCTCACCATGCTATTCCAGTTTGATTCCAGCCATATGCAAATCAGTTTTGACCCTGTGCCTCATGGGAACAGTCCAGTCCGAACTGCCAAGACAGTTCCTCCCTGGACAGGAAACAAGCATCATAGGACTGGTTTCGGGGTTTCACCCCTCTTCAGCCAGGATAGCTTGATTCCAGTGGCATGGAGGACACGGGACCCACGTCTGGGCATACCCGTCCAACTCGGGTGACAAATGCAAAACCAACAGTTGATGAACAGAATGCAGAACAATGTCATACATTCACCCCAGTACAGAGATCTGGGCCTAAATCCATCATTTTTTTGCTCACCATGCCATTCCAGTTTGAACCCAGCCATAGGCAAATCAGTCTTGACCCTGTGCCTCATGGGAACAGTCCAGCCCGAACTGCAAAGCCAGGTCCTCCCTGGACTGGAAACAAGCATCCTGGGACAGTTTTCGGGGTTTCACCCCTCTTTAGCCAGGATAGCTTGATTCCAGTGGCATGGAGAGCACGGGACCCACGTTTGGGCATACCCCTCCCACTCGGGGTGACAAATGCAAAACCAACAGTTGATGGACAGAATGCAGAACAATGTCATACATTCACCTCAGTAAAGAGATCTGGGCCTAAATCCATCGTTTTTTTGCTCACCATGCCATTCCAGTTTGAACCCAGCCATGTGCAAATCAGTCTTGACCCTGTGACTCATGGGAACAGTCCAGCCCGAACTACAAAGCCAGGTCCTCTCTGGACTTGAAACAAGCATCCTAGGACCGGTTTAGGGGTTTCACCCTTCTTCAGCCAGGATAGCTTGATTCCAGTGGCATGGAGAGCACGGGACCCACGTCTGGGCATACCCGTCCCACTCGGGGTGACAAATGCAAAACCAACAGTTGATGGACAGAATGCAGAAGAATGTCATACATTCACCCCAGTGCAGAGATCTGGGCCTAAAGTCATTGTTTTTTTGCTCACCATGCCATTCCAGTTTGAACCCAGCCATATGCAAATCAGTCTTGACCCTGTGCCTCATGGGAACAGTCCAGCCCGAACTGCAGAGCCAGGTTCTCCCTGGACTGGAAACAAGAATCCTAGGACAGGTTTCGGGGTTTCCCTCCTCTTCAGCCAGGATAGCTTGATTCCAGTGGCATGGAGAGATTGGGACCCACGTCTGGGCATACCCGTCCCACTCGGGGCATCAAATGCAAAACCAACAGTTGATGGACAGAATGCAGAACAATGTCATACATTCACCCCAGTACAGAGATCTGGGCCTAAATCGATCGTTTTTTTGCTCACCATGCTATTCCAGTTTGAATCCAGCCATATGCAAATCAGTTTTGACCCTGTGCCTCATGGGAACAGTCCAGTCCGAACTGCCAAGACAGTTCCTCCCTGGACAGGAAACAAGCATCATAGGACTGGTTTCGGGGTTTCACCCCTCTTCAGCCAGGATAGCTTGATTCCAGTAGCATGGAGAGCACGGGACCCACGTCTGGGCATACCCGTCCGACTCGGGTGACAAATGCAAAACCAACAGTTGATGAACAGAATGCAGAACAATGTCATACATTCACCCCAGTACAGAGATCTGGGCCTAAATCCATTGTTTGTTTGCTCACCATTCCATTCCAGGTTGAACCCAGCCATATGCAAATCAGTCCTGACCATGTGCTTCATGGGAACAGTCCAGCCCGAACTGCAAAGCCAGGTACTCCCTGGACTGGAAACAAGCATCCTAGGACCGGTTTCGGGGTTTCACCCCTCTTTAGCCAGGATAGCTTGATTCCAGTGGCATGGAGAGCACGGGACCCTTGTCTGGGCATACCCGTCCCACTCGGGGTGACAAATGCAAAACCAACAGTTGATGAACAGAATGCAGAAGAATGTCATACATTCACCCCAGTACAGAGATCTGTGCCTGAATCCATTGTTTATTGCTCACCAAGCCATTCCAGTTTGAACCAAGCCATATGCAAATCAGTCTTGACCCAGTGCCTCATGGGAACAGTCCAGCCCGAACTGCAAAGCCAGATCCTGCCTGGACTGGAAACAAAAATCCTAGGACAGGTTTCGGGGTTTCCCCCCTCTTCAGCCAGGATATCTTGATTCCAGTGGCATGGAGAGCACGGGACCCTTGTCTGGGCATACCCGTCCCACTTGGGGTGACAAATGCAAAACCAACAGTTGATGAACAGAATGCAGAAGAATGTCATACATTCACCCCAGTACAGAGATCTGGGCCTGAATCCATTGTTTATTGCTCACCATGCCATTCCAGTTTGAACCAAGCCATATGCAAATCAGTCTTGACCCTGTGCCTCATGGGAACAGTCCAGCCCAAACTGCAAAGCCAGATCCTCCCTGGACTGGAAACAAAAATCCTAGGACAGGTTTCGGGGTTTCCCCCCTCTTCAGCCAGGATATCTTGATTCCAGTGGCATGGAGAGCACAGGACCCACGTCTGGGCATACCCGTCCCACTCAGGGCGACAAATGCAAAACCAACAGTTGATGGACAGAATGCAGAACAATGTCATACATTCACCCCATTACAGAGATCTGGGTCTAAATCCATCGTTTTTTTGCTCACCATGCCAATCCAGTTTGAACCCAGCCATGTGCAAATCAGTCTTGACCCTGTGACTCATGGGAACAGTCCAGCCCGAACTGCAAAGCCAGGTCCTCTCTGGACTTGAAACAAGCATCCTAGGACCGGTTTCGGGGTTTCACCCTTCTTCAGCCAGGATAGCTTGATTCCAGTGGCATGGAGAGCACAGGACCCATGTCTGGGCATACCCGTCCCACTCGGGGTGACAAATGCAAAACCAACAGTTGATGAACAGAATGCAGGAGAATGTCATACATTCACCCCAGTACAGAGATCTGGGCATAAAGTCATTCTTTTTTTGCTCACCATGCCATTCCAGTTTGAACCCAGCCATATGCAAATCAGTCTTGACCCTGTGCCTCATGGGAACAGTCCAGCCCGAACTGCAGAGCCAGGTTCTCCCTGGACTGGAAACAAGAATCCTAGGACAGGTTTCGGGGTTTCCCTCCTCTTCAGCCAGGATAGCTTGATTCCAGTGGCATGGAGAGATTGGGACCCACGTCTGGGCATACCCGTCCCACTCGGGGCATCAAATGCAAAACCAACAGTTGATGGACAGAATGCAGAACAATGTCATACATTCACCCCAGTACAGAGATCTGGGCCTAAATCGATCGTTTTTTTGCTCACCATGCTATTCCAGTTTGAATCCAGCCATATGCAATTCAGTTTTGACCCTGTGCCTCATGGGAACAGTCCAGTCCGAACTGCCAAGACAGTTCCTCCCTGGACAGGAAACAAGCATCATAGGACTGGTTTCGGGGTTTCACCCCTCTTCAGCCAGGATAGCTTGATTCCAGTAGCATGGAGAGCACGGGACCCACGTCTGGGCATACCCGTCCGACTCGGGTGACAAATGCAAAACCAACAGTTGATGAACAGAATGCAGAACAATGTCATACATTCACCCCAGTACAGAGATCTGGGCCTAAATCCATTGTTTGTTTGCTCACCATTCCATTCCAGGTTGAACCCAGCCATATGCAAATCAGTCCTGACCATGTGCCTCATGGGAACAGTCCAGCCCGAACTGCAAAGCCAGGTACTCCCTGGACTGGAAACAAGCATCCTAGGACCGGTTTCGGGGTTTCACCCCTCTTTAGCCAGGATAGCTTGATTCCAGTGGCATGGAGAGCACGGGACCCTTGTCTGGGCATACCCGTCCCACTCGGGGTGACAAATGCAAAACCAACAGTTGATGAACAGAATGCAGAAGAATGTCATACATTCACCCCAGTACAGAGATCTGTGCCTGAATCCATTGTTTATTGCTCACCAAGCCATTCCAGTTTGAACCAAGCCATATGCAAATCAGTCTTGACCCAGTGCCTCATGGGAACAGTCCAGCCCGAACTGCAAAGCCAGATCCTGCCTGGACTGGAAACAAAAATCCTAGGACAGGTTTCGGGGTTTTCCCCCTCTTCAGCCAGGATATCTTGATTCCAGTGGCATGGAGAGCACGGGACCCTTGTCTGGGCATACCCGTCCCACTTGGGGTGACAAATGCAAAACCAACAGTTGATGAACAGAATGCAGAAGAATGTCATACATTCACCCCAGTACAGAGATCTGGGTCTAAATCCATCGTTTTTTTGCTCACCATGCCATTCCAGTTTGAACCCAGCCATGTGCAAATCAGTCTTGACCCTGTGACTCATGGGAACAGTCCAGCCCGAACTGCAAAGCCAGGTCCTCTCTGGACTTGAAACAAGCATCCTAGGACCGGTTTCGGGGTTTCACCCTTCTTCAGCCAGGATAGCTTGATTCCAGTGGCATGGAGAGCACAGGACCCATGTCTGGGCATACCCGTCCCACTCGGGGTGACAAATGCAAAACCAACAGTTGATGAACAGAATGCAGGAGAATGTCATACATTCACCCCAGTACAGAGATCTGGGCATAAAGTCATTCTTTTTTTGCTCACCATGCCATTCCAGTTTGAACCCAGCCATATGCAAATCAGTCTTGACCCTGTGCCTCATGGGAACAGTCCAGCCCGAACTGCAAAGCCAGGTTCTCCCTGGACTGGAAACAAGAATCCTAGGACAGGTTTCGGGGTTTCCCCCCTCTTCAGCCAGGATAGCTTGATTCCAGTGGCATGGAGAGCATGGGACCCACGTCTGGGCATACCCGTCCCACTCGGGGTGACAAATGCAAAACAAACAGTTGATGGACAGAATGCAGAACAATGTCATACATTCACCCCATTACAGAGATCTGGGCCTAAATCCATCGTTTTTTTGCTCACCATGCCATTCCAGTTTGAACCCAGCCATGTGCAAATCAGTCTTGACCCTGTGACTCATGGGAACAGTCCAGCCCGAACTGCAAAGCCAGGTCCTCTCTGGACTTGAAACAAGCATCCTAGGACCGGTTTCGGGGTTTCACCCTTCTTCAGCCAGGATAGCTTGATTCCAGTGGCATGGAGAGCACAGGACCCACGTCTGGGCATACCCGTCCCACTCGGGGTGACAAATGCAAAACCAACACTTGATGGACAGAATGCAGAACAATGTCATACATTCACCCCAGTACAGAGATCTGGGCCTAAATCCATTGTTTTCTTGCTCACCATGCCATTCCAGTTTGAACCCAGCCATATGCAAATCAGTCTTGACCCTGTGCCTCATGGGAACAGTCCAGCCCGAACTGCAAAGCCAGATCCTCCCTGGACTGGAAACAAAAATCCTAGGACAGGTTTCGGGGTTTCCCCCCTCTTCAGCCAGGATATCTTGATTCCAGTGGCATGGAGAGCACGGGACCCTTGTCTGGGCATACCCGTCCCACTCGGGGTGACAAATGCAAAACCAACAGTTGATGAACAGAATGCAGAAGAATGTCATACATTCACCCCAGTAAAGAGATCTGGGCCTAAAGTCATTGTTTTTTTGCTCACCATGCCATTCCAGTTTGAACCCAGCCATATGCAAATCAGTCTTGACCCTGTGCCTCATGGGAACAGTCCAGCCCGAACTGCAAAGCCAGGTTCTCCCTGGACTGGAAACAAGAATCCTAGGACAGGTTTCGGTGTTTCCCTCCTCTTCAGCCAGGATAGCTTGATTCCAGTGGCATGGAGAGCTTGGGACCCACGTCTGGGCATACCCGTCCCACTCGGGGTGACAAATGCAAAACCAACAGTTGATGGACAGAATGCAGAACAATGTCATACATTCGCCCAAGTAAAGAGATCTGGGCCTAATCCGTCGTTTTTTTTACTCACCATGCCATTCCAGTTTGATCCCAGCCATATGCAAATCAGTCTTGACCCTGTGCCTCATGGGAACAGTCCAGCCCGAACTGCAAAGCCAGGTCCTCCCTGGACTGGAAACAAGCATCCTAGGACTGGTTTCGGGGTTTCAACCCTCTTCAGCCAGGATAGCTTGATTCCAGTGGCATGGAGAGCTTGGGACCCACGTCTGGGCATACCCGTCCCACTCGGGGTGACAAATGCAAAACCAACAGTTGATGGACAGAATGCAGAACAATGTCATACATTCACCCCAGTACAGAGATCTGGGCCTAAATCTATCGATTTTTTGCTCACCATGCTATTCCAGTTTGAATCCAGCCATATGCAAATCAGTTTTGACCTTGTGCCTCATGGGAACAGTCCAGCCCGAACTGCAAAGCCAGGTCCTCTCTGGACCGGAAACAAGAATACTAGGACAGGTTTCGGGGGTTTCCCCTCTCTTCAGCCAGGATAGCTTGATTCCCTTTCAATCTCCTGAGGCGGAAGCCGGGAGACCGCCGATTATTTTAAAAATTGTCACTTTGTTTACTCTGTGTCACCACGTAAAACTGCATTTTTAAAGCGCACTCACCCGGCAAGCATCACAGCAGCGGGCTAGAGTCACGCACAAACAGCGACCCCTTCGCTGCAACGAAGATAGCCAGGAAATCACTCTTCGCCGCCATTCACGGCGAGGAAGCGAGGCCACGCCCACCTGAGGCCACGCCCACTCCCACAGCATAAATACGCTGCTGTCAGCGCTAAGCTACCAGAACCCTTTCAATCTCCTGAGGCGGAAGCCGGGAGACCGCCGATTATTTTAAAAATTGTCACTTTGTTTACTCTGTGTCACCACGTAAAACTGCATTTTTAAAGCGCACTCACCCGGCAAGCATCACAGCAGCGGGCTAGAGTCACGCACAAACAGCGACCCCTTCGCTGCTACGAAGATAGCCAGGAAATCACTCTTCGCCGCCATTCACGGCGAGGAAGCGAGGCCACGCCCACCTGAGGCCACGCCCACTCCCACAGCATAAATACGCTGCTGTCAGCGCTAAGCTACTAGAACCCTTTCAATCTCCTGAGGCGGAAGCCGGGAGACCGCCGATTATTTTAAATATTGTCACTTTGTTTACTCTGTGTCACCACGTAAAACTGCATTTTTAAAGCGCACTCACCCGGCAAGCATCACAGCAGCGGGCTAGAGTCACGCACAAACAGCGACCCCTTCGCTGCAACGAAGATAGCCAGGAAATCACTCTTCGCCGCCATTCACGGCGAGGAAGCGAGGCCACGCCGACCTGAGGCCACGCCCACTCCCACAGCATAAATACGCTGCTGTCAGCGCTAAGCTACCAGAACCCTTTCAATCTCCTGAGGCGGAAGCCGGGAGACCGCCGATTATTTTAAAAATTGTCACTTTGTTTACTCTGTGTCACCACGTAAAACTGCATTTTTAAAGCGCACTCACCCGGCAAGCATCACAGCAGCGGGCTAGAGTCACGCACAAACAGCGACCCCTTCGCTGCAACGAAGATAGCCAGGAAATCACTCTTCGCCGCCATTCACGGCGAGGAAGCGAGGCCACGCCCACCTGAGGCCACGCCCACTCCCACAGCATAAAAACGCTGCTGTCAGCGCTAAGCTACCAGAACCCTTTCAATCTCCTGAGGCGGAGGCCGGGAGACCGCCGATTATTTTAAAAATTGTCACTTTGTTTACTCTGTGTCACCACGTAAAACTGCATTTTTAAAGCGCACTCACCCGGCAAGCATCACAGCAGCGGGCTAGAGTCACGCACAAACAGCGACCCCTTCACTGCAACGAAGATAGCCAGGAAATCACTCTTCGCCGCCATTCACGGCGAGGAAGCGAGGCCACGCCCACCTGAGGCCACACCCACCCACCCCTTTTTTTACCTATAAGGATGTGCAATCACCGGACGCGCAGCGGACGGGCGCAGCGGGCGCGCCGTCAGCGCGCCGAAGGCGCGCCAAAGGCAAGCCCGTCTGGGCCCGTCCGGCCCCGGACGGCCCTAGGCCCCGTCATTCTGCCGGGTGGCCCTCAGGAACGAGTGACGTATACAGCAGATATATTGCGCTCCCTTCGACCTAAGAACATCCTTACCTGCTACCACACGCTCACCGCAGGTAATGCTTTCTCGTTCTGTCCTCGATGCAATCCGACTCCCCCCCTGAAATCTACCACACTCCCTTTGAAGTTGGGACTCCTTAACTGCCGTTCGCTCCCCAAACATGCTACCGAAGTAAACCTTTTGATTCAGAATCAGGATCTTGACCTACTGTTCTTAACGGAAACATGGCTATCAGATAACACCGACCCTGACGTCGTCGCGGTCCTACCCACTGGATACTTCTGCCAAGCTTTAAATAGACCTAAAGGGAGAGGAGGCGGGGTAGCTATAATTCACAGGGAACAATTCACCTGTAGGATGGCTAACGCTGGTATCGAGGACTGCGAGAGCGGCCAATTCTCCATCCAAATCTCCTCATCCCTTTCCCTGGCAGGGCTACTGATCTATCGCCCCCCAGGAGCCCCAGGCAATTTTATCAATTCCATATTCGAATCTGTATCACAATTAGCTTCCTCCACCTCCAACTTCCTTATACTAGGTGACCTGAATTTCCACTTCCTAGACCCCATGGATCGAGTAGCCTCGGATATTAGACACGACTTAACATCTTTAAAGATACATCTAGTGAATAACGAGCCTACCCATGAGAAGGGCCATCTATTGGACCCTATCCTCACCAATATAGCAACGGTGACCACCAACCTACCTGTGACCCTACCATGGACGGACCATTTTCTGGTCCCTTTTTCCTGGGAAATCCCCAAACCTACTCTCCTAACCCCTAAAATCCAGGTTACCGACCGACAATGGCGCAAATTGTCACCGGAGAAATGGGCTGCTTCTCTTGCAGACTCCATTCCCGAGCTCTCCTTTGACCCCAACACGGCTGACAAACAATTTTGTGATTGGATCACTTCGTCCCTTGATACGATGCTTCCGAAAACCACCACCCTTAAACAGCCCAAGAGAATTTCCCCCGCTCTATGGTATACTCCAGAGCTTAAAGCTCTGCGCCAAGAGTGCAAAAAAACCGAACGCGCTTGGAGACGTGAAAAATCAGGAACCAATAAAAACACCTACTCTACCTCTCTTCTAAGCTACAAAATCGCTATTCGCAAAACCAAAAGCGCGTTTTATCAGGAGAGAATAGAAAAAGCGGGATGCTCCAGTAAGGAAGCATACGCCATCCTGAAAGAGCTCTCAAAACCCCCAGAACAAGGACTGGGACCTCCTTCCGACCCTAAAGCAGACCAGGAGAAATGCCAAAATTGGCTAATTTCTTCCATGACAAAATCCGACTTATTCTGGACTCAATTCCTCCCTCGAGCCCAGGGGAAGAAATTGTTTCCCAATACACGACATCGTCCACTTGTCTGTCCACATGGGGCCAGGTCACAATAGACGAAGTGAGAAATACGTTCAACTCCATGAAGAGCGGCTCCCCTAGGGACCCTGCTCCTCTTCGGATCCTTAAGGAGGTAGCCCCCACTATCATCCCCTCCCTTACTCATTTGATTAATACCTCACTCCAACAAGGAGTCGTACCCTCGAGCTGGAAGAAAGCTGTGGTAAAAGCCCTACTGAAGAAACCTTCTCTCGATCCTGAGAACCTGGCGAACTACAGGCCCATTTCCCTACTCCCAGGAGTCAGCAAGATCGCGGAAAAATTAGTCAACAGGAAACTCTCGCAGTTTCTAGAGGCCAATAACAAACTAAAAAGTTCCCAGACGGGCTTCCGACCAGGGCAGGGCACGGACATCGCCCTCCTGGCAGCGGTAGAGGAGGCCAGAGCGCTACTGGATGGGGGAGGATCAGTGGCAGTGATCCTCCTCGACCTTAGCGCGGCGTTCGATACCGTCGACCATCAACTCCTTATCGAAAGATTGGCAAGAGTTGGAGTGGAAGGTACAGCCCTATCCTGGCTGTCATCTTTCCTGGCCCAACGGTCCTATCAGATTTGGGAGAAGAACGCCCGCTCCTCCGAAATGCCCCTCCAATGTGGTGTGCCTCAGGGCTCTTCCCTGATCCCCACATTATTTAATATCTATATGTCCACATTGGAGGAGGTTATCACCCCATTCGGAGTGAGCGTCGTCAGCTATGCTGACGACACACAATTAGTGGTGTCTTTGTCCCATCCCAAACAACAGAAAGCTGATCTCTTCAACTGCCTTACGCAGGTTCATCGTTGGATGAATAGATCAGCCTTAAAACTAAACGGGACAAAAACGGAGGTCCTTCTACTTGGCCCGAAAGGAACCTCACTCCCCCTGGACAGTTGGCCAGCCTGTCTAGGTCCTCTCCCTGACCCAAAAACAGAGGTGAACAGCTTGGGAGTATGGATCGACTCCGATCTCTTATTTATTCCGCAAGCAAAGAAGGTAGCAGGGACCTGCTTCGGTCTTCTAAAATCTTTGAGGAAAGTCCTGCCCCTTCTTCCCCCTAAATCCCAAGAACTGCTAATCCAAGGTCTCATAATATCGAGACTAGATTACAGTAACGTGATTTATCTGGGCGCTCCTGAAGCGACCCTTAATAAATTGCAGAGAATTCAGAACACTGCTGCCCGGATCATCACAAACACCCCGGCCAGATCATCTGCTAAACCTGCTCTCAAACTCCTCCATTGGCTCCCCATAAGGGAGAGAGTCAAATTTAAGGCCCTGTGCCTGGTCTACAAAACGTTGCATAACCAAGGCCCCCCAATCCTCAGCAATTTTGTCACCCCTTACATTACCACTAGATCCCTCCGTTCTAACGCAGAAAACCTCATCAATACCCCGAGATTCAGGAAAGCCCAATCAGGAGGAAGATGCTTCTCGGTACAAGCTGCCCGTCTTTGGAATTCACTCCCCCATGATTTACGTCTTGAACCACAATATCTGCGCTTCAGGAAGCTGCTAAAAACACATCTCTTTCCCTAGCTTCCATGCCCCCCCCCTGTTTTGATTTCCCACCCTTCCTCTCTTTTGCACTTAGCTCCCGGACCTCAGATTTGTTGAATTAGGGTTTTTAGCGCTGGGATACCTCCGGGTGACTATGCGCTTTATAAAAAATAAATAATAATAATAATAATAATTCCAGTGGCATGGAGAGCATGGGACCCACGTCTGGGCATACCCGTCCCATTCGGGGTGACAAATGCAAAACCAACAGTTGATGGACAGAATGCAGAACAATGTCATACATTCACCCCAGTACAGAGATCTGGGCCTAAATCCATCGTTTTTTTGCTCACCGTTCCATTTCAGTTTGAACCCAGCCATATGCAAATCAGTCCTGACCCTGTGCCTCATGGGAACAGTCCAGCCCGAACTGCAAAGCCAGGTACTCCTTGGACTGGGAAACAAGCATCCTAGGACCGGTTTCGGGGTTTCACCCCTCTTCAGCCAGAATAGCTTGATTCCAGTGGCATGGAGAGCACGGGACCCACGTCTGGGCATACCCGTCCCACTCAGGGCGACAAATGCAAAACCAACAGTTGATGGACAGAATGCAGAACAATGTCATACATTCACCCCAGTACAGAGATCTGGGCCTAAATCCGTCGTTTTTTTTGCTCACCATGCCATTCCATTTTAAACCCAGTCATATGCAAATAAGTCTTGACCCTGTAGCTCATGGGAACAGTCCAGTCTGAACTGCAAAGCCAGGTCCTCTCTGGACTTAAAAAAAACATACTAGGACCGGTTTCGGGCTTTCACCCCTCTTCAGCCAGGATAGCTTGATTCCAGTGGCATGGACAGCACGGGACCCACGTCTGGGCATACCCGTCCCACTCGGGGTGACAAATGCAAAACCAACAGTTGATGGACAGAATGCAGAACAATGTCATACATTCACCCCAGTACAGAGATCTGGGCCTAAATCCATCTTCTTTTTGCTCACCATGCCATTCCAGTTTGAACCCAGCCATATGCAAATCAGTCTTGACCCTGTGCCTCATGGGAACAGTTCAGTCTGAACTGCCAAGCCAGGTCCTCCCTGGACTGGAAAAAAGCATCCTAGGACCGGTTTCGGGGTTTCACCCCTCTTCAGCCAGGATAGCTTGATTCCAGTGGCATGGAGAGCACGGGACCCATGTCTGGGCAAACCCGTCCCACTCGGGGTGGCAAATGCAAAACCAACAGTTGATGGACAGAATGCAGAACAATGCCATACATTCACCCCAGTACAGAGATCTGGGCCTAAATCTATTGTTTTTTGCTCACCATGACATTCCAGTTTGAACCCAGTCATATGCAAATCAGTCTTGACCCTGTGCCTCATGGGAACAGTCCAGCCCAAACTACAAAGCCAGGCACACCCTGGACTTGAAACAAGCATCCTAGGACCGGTTTCGGGGTTTCACCCCTCTTTAGCCAGGATAGCTTGATTCCAGTGGCATGGAGAGCATGGGACCCACGTCTGGGCATACCCGGCCCACTCGGGGTGACAAATGCAAAACCAACAGTTGATGGACAGAATGCAGAACAATGTCATACATTCACCCCAGTACAGAGATCCGGGTCTAAATCCATCGTTTTTTTGCTCACCATGCCATTCCAGTTTGAACCCAGCCATATGCAAATCAGTCTTGACCCTGTGCCTCATGGGAACAGTCCAGCCCGAACTGCAAAGCCAGATCCTCCCTGGACTGGAAACAGAAATCCTTGGACAGGTTTCGGGGTTTCCCCCCTCTTCAGCCAGGATAGCTTGATTCCAGTGGCATGGAGAGCATGGGACCCACGTCTGGGCATACCCGTCCCACTCGGGGTGACAAATGCAAAACAAACAGTTGATGGACAGAATGCAGAGCAATGTCATACATTCACCCCAGTATAGAGATCTGGGCCTAAATCCATTGTTTTTTTGCTCACCATGCCATTCCAGTTTGAACCCAGCCCTATGCAAATCAGTCTTGACCCTGTGCCTCATAGGAAAAGTCCAGCCCGAACTGCCAAGCAAGGTCCTCCCTGGACTGGAAACAAGTATCCTAGGACCGGTTTCGGGGTTTCCCCCCTCTTCAGCCAGGATAGCTTGATTCCAGTGGCATAGAGAACACGGGGCCCACGTCTGGGCATACTCGTCCCACTCGGGGTGACAAATGCAAAACCAACAGTTGATGGACAGAATGCAGAACAATGTCATACATTCACCCCAGTACAGAGATCTGGTCCTATATCCATAGTTGTTTTTCTCACCATGCCATTCCAGTTTGAACCCAGCCGTATGCAAATCAGTCTTGACCTTGTGCCTCATGGGAACAGTTCAGAACGAACTGCCAAGCCAGGTCCTCCCTGGACTGGAAACAAGCATCCTAGGACCGGTTTTGGGGTTTCACCCCTCTTCAGCCAGGATAGCTTGATTCCAGTGGCATGGAGAGCACGGGACTCACGTCTGGGCATACCCGTCCCACTCAGGGTGACAAATGCAAAACCAACAGTTGATGGACAGAATGCAGAACAATGTCATACATTCACCCCAGTACAGAGATTTGGGCATAAATCCATCTTTTTTTGCTCACCATGCCATTCCAGTTTGAACCCAGCCATATGCAAATCATTCTTGACCCTGTGCCTCATGGGAACAGTCCAGCCCGAACTGCATAGCCAGGTCCTCCCTGAACTGGAAACAAGCATCCTAGGACGGGTTTCGGCGTTTCACCCCTCTTCAACCATGATAGTTTGATTCCAGTGGCATGGAGAGCACGAGACCCACGTCTGGGCATACCCCTCCTACTCTGGTGACAAATGCAAAACCAACAGTTGATGGACAGAATGCAGAACAATGTCATACATTCACCCCAGTACAGAGATCTGGTCCCCAATCCATAGTTTTTTTGCTTACCGTTCCATTCCAATTTGAACCCAGTCATATGCAAATCAGTCTTGACCCTTTTCCTCATGGGAACAGTCCAGCCCGAACTGCAAAGCCAGGTACACCCTGGACTGGAAACAAGCATCCTAGGACCGGTTTCGGGGTTTCACCCCTCTTCAGCCAGGATAGCTTGATTCCAGTGGCATGGAGAGCACGGGACCCATGTCTGGGCATACCCGTCCCACTCGGGGTGACAAATGCAAAACCAACTGTTGATGGACAGAATGCAGAACAATGTCATACATTCACCCCAGTACAGAGATCTGGGCCTAAATCCATCGTTTTTTTGCTCACCATGCCATTCCAGTTTGAACCAAGCCAAATGCAAATCAGTCTTGACCCTGTGCCTCATGGGAGCAGTCCAGCCGGAACTGCCAAGCCAGTTGCTCCCTGGACTGGAAACTAGCATCCTAGGACCGGTTTCGAGGTTTCACCCCTCTTCAGCCAGGATAGCTTGATTCCAGTGGCATGGAGAGCAGGTAAACCCATGTCTGGGCATACCCGTCCCACTCGGGGTGACAAATGCAAAACCAACAGGTGATAGACAGAATGCAGAACAATGTCATACATTCACCCCAGTACAGAGATCTGGGCCTAAATCCATCGTTTTTTTGCTCACCATGCCATTCCAGTTTGAACCCAGCCATATGCAAATCAGTCTTGACCCTGTGCCTCATGGGAACAGTCCAGCCCGAACTGCCAAGCCAGGTGCTCCCTGGACTGAAAACAAGCATCCTAGGACCGGTTTCGGGGTTTCACCCCTCTTCAGCCAGGATAGCTTGATTCCAGCGGCATGGACAGCATGGGACACACGTCTGGGCATTCCCGTCCCTCTCGGGGATGACAAATGCAAAACCAACAGTTGATGGACAGAATGCAGAACAATGTCATACATTCATCCCTGTACAGAGATCTGGGCCTAATTCCATTGTTTTTTTGCTCACCATGCCATTCCAGTTTGAACCCAGCCGTATGCAAATCAGTCTTGACCCTGTGCCTCATGGAAACAGTCCAGCCCGATCTGCCAAGCCAGGTCCTCCCTGGACTGGAAACAAGCATCCTAGGACCGGTTTCGGGGCTTCAACCCTCTTCAGCCAGGATTATCTTGATTCCAGTGGCATGGAGACACGGGACCCACGTCTGGGCATACCCGTCCCAATCGGGTGACAAATGTAAAACCAACAGTTGATTGACAGAATGCAGAATAATGTCATACTTTCACCCCAGTACAGAGATCTGGGCCTAAATCCATTGTTTTTTCAATCACCATGCCATTCCAGTTTGAACCCAGCCGTATGCAAATCAGTCTTGACCTTGTGCCTCATGGGAACAGTCCAGCACGAACTGCCAAGCCAGGTCCTCCCTGGACTGGAAACAAGCATCCTAGGACCGGTTTCGGGGTTTCACCCCTCTACAGCCAGGATAGCTTGATTCCAGTGGCATGGAGAACACAGGACTCACGTCTGGGCATACCGGTCCCACTCAGGGTGACAAATGCAAAACCAACAGTTGATGGACAGAATGCAGAACAATGTCATACATTCACCCCAGTACAGACATTTGGGCATAAATCCATCTTTTTTTGCTCACCATGCCATTCCAGTTTGAACCCAGCCATATGCAAATCAGTCTTGACCCTGTGCCTCATGGGAACAGTCCAGCCCGAACTGCATAGCCAGGTCCTCCCTGAACTGGAAACAAGCATCCTAGGACCGGTTTCGGCGTTTCACCCCTCTTCAGCCATGATAGTTTGATTCCAGTGGCATGGAGAGCACGAGACCCACGTTTGGGCATACCCCTCCTACTCGGGTGACAAATGCAAAACCAACAGTTGATGGACAGAATGCAGAACAATGTCATACATTCACCCCAGTACAGAGATCTGGGCCCCAATCCATTGTTTTTTTGCTCACCATTCCATTCCAATTTGAACCCAGTCATATGCAAATCAGTCTTGACCCTTTTCCTCATGGGAACAGTCCAGCCCGAACTGCAAAGCCAGGTACTCCCTGGACTGGAAACAAGCATCCTAGGACCGGTTTCGGGGTTTCACCCCTCTTCAGCCAGGATAGCTTGATTCCAGTGGCATGGAGAGCACGGGACCCATGTCTGGGCATACCCGTCCCACTCGGGGTGACAAATGCAAAACCAACTGTTGATGGACAGAATGCAGAACAATGTCATACATTCACCCCAGTACAGAGATCTGGGCCTAAATCCATTGTTTTTTTGCTCACCATGCCATTCCAGTTTGAACCCAGCCGTATGCAAATCAGTCTTGACCCTGTGCCTCATGGAAACAGTCCAGCCCGATGTGCCAAGCCAGGTCCTCCCTGGACTGGAAACAAGCATCCTAGGACCGGTTTCGGGGTTTCACCCCTCTACAGCCAGGATAGCTTGATTCCAGTGGCATGGAGAGCACGGGACTCACGTCTGGGCATACCCGTCCTACTCAGGGTGACAAATGCAAAACCAACAGTTGATGGACAGAATGCAGAACAATGTCATACATTCACCCCAGTACAGAGATTTGGGCATAAATCCATCTTTTTTTGCTCACCATGCCATTCCAGTTTGAACCCAGCCATATGCAAATCAGTCTTGACCCTGTGCCTCATGGGAACAGTCCAGCCCGAACTGCATAGCCAGGTCCTCCCTGAACTGGAAACAAGCATCCTAGGACCGGTTTCGGCGTTTCACCCATCTTCAGCCATGATAGTTTGATTCCAGTGGCATGGAGAGCACGAGACCCACGTTTGGGCATACCCCTCCTACTCGGGTGACAAATGCAAAACCAACAGTTGATGGACAGAATGCAGAACAATGTCATACATTAACCCCAGTAAAGAGATCTGGGCCTAAATCCATCGTTTTTTTGCTCACCATGGCTTTCCATTTTGAAACCAGCAATATGCAAATCAGTCTTGACCGTTTGCCTCATGGGAATAGTCCAGCCCGAACTGCCAAGCCAGGTCCTCACTGGACTGGTAACAAGCATCCTAGAACCGGTTTCGGGGTTTCACCCCTCTTCAGCCAGGATCGCTTGATTCCAGTGGCATGGAGAGTATGGGACCCACGTCTGGGCATAACCGTCCCACTCGGGCTGACAAATGCAAAACCAACAGTTGATGACGAGAATTCAGAACAAAGTCATACATTCACCCCAGTACAGAGATCTGGGCCTAAATCCATCGTTTTTTTGCTCACCATGCCCTTCCAGTTTGAACCCATCCATATGCAAATCAGTCATCACCCTGTGCCTCATGGGAACAGTACAGCCGAACTGCCAAGCCAGGTCTTCCCTGGACTGGAAACAAGCATCCTATGACCGGTTTCTGGGTTTCACCCCTCTTCAGCCAGGATCGCTTGATTCCAGTGGCATGGAGAGCACGGGACCCACGTCTGGGCATACCCATCCCACTCGGGGTGACAAATGCAAAACCAACAGTTGATGGACAGAATGCAGAACAATATCATACATTCACCCCAGTACAGAGATCTGGGCCTAAATCCATCGTTTTTTTGCTCACCATGGCTTTCCAGGTTAAACCCAACCATATGCAAATCAGTCTTGACCGTATGCCTCATGGGAACAGTCCAGCCCGAACTGCCAAGCCAGGTCCTCCCTGGACTGGTAACAAGCATCCTAGAACCGGTTTCGGGGTTTCACCCCTCTTCAGCCAGGATAGTTTGATTCCAGTGGCATGGACAGCATGGGACACACGTCTGGGCATACCCGTACCACTCGGGGTGGGAAATGCAAAACCAACAGTTGATGGACAGAATGCAGAACAATGTCATACATTCATCCCTGTACAGAGATCTGGGCCTAATTCCATCGTTTTTTTGCTCACCATGCCATTCCAGTTTGAACCCAGCCGTATGCAAATCAGTCTTGACCCTGTGCCTCATGGAAACAGTCCAGCCCGATCTGCCAAGCCAGGTCCTCCCTGGACTGGAAACAAGCATCCTAGGACCGGTTTCGGGGCTTCAACCCTCTTCAGCCAGGATAGCTTGATTCCAGTGGCATGGAGACAAGGGACCCACGTCTGGGCATACCCGTCCCAATCGGGTGACAAATGTAAAACCAACAGTTGATGGACAGAATGCAGAATAATGTCATACTTTCACCCCAGTACAGAGATCTGGGCCTAAATCCATTGTTTTTTCAATCACCATGCCATTCCAGTTTGAACCCAGCCGTATGCAAATCAGTCTTGACCTTGTGCCTCATGGGAACAGTCCAGCACGAACTGCCAAGCCAGGTCCTCCCTGGACTGGAAACAAGCATCCTAGGACCGGTTTCGGGGTTTCACCCCTCTACAGCCAGGATAGCTTGATTCCAGTGGCATGGAGAACACAGGACTCACGTCTGGGCATACCCGTCCCACTCAGGGTGACAAATGCAAAACCAACAGTTGATGGACAGAATGCAGAACAATGTCATACATTCACCCCAGTACAGACATTTGGGCATAAATCCATCTTTTTTTGCTCACCATGCCATTCCAGTTTGAACCCAGCCATATGCAAATCAGTCTTGACCCTGTGCCTCATGGGAGCAGTCCAGCCCGAACTGCATAGCCAGGTCCTCCCTGAACTGGAAACAAGCATCCTAGGACCGGTTTCGGCGTTTCACCCCTCTTCAGCCATGATAGTTTGATTCCAGTGGCATGGAGAGCACGAGACCCACGTTTGGGCATACCCCTCCTACTCGGGTGACAAATGCAAAACCAACAGTTGATGGACAGAATGCAGAACAATGTCATACATTCACCCCAGTACAGAGATCTGGGCCCCAATCCATTGTTTTTTTGCTCACCATTCCATTCCAATTTGAACCCAGTCATATGCATATCAGTCTTGACCCTTTTCCTCATGGGAACAGTCCAGCCCGAACTGCAAAGCCAAGTACTCCCTGGACTGGAAACAAGCATCCGAGGACCGGTTTCGGGGTTTCACCCCTCTTCAGCCAGGATAGCTTGATTCCAGTGGCATGGAGAGCACGGGACCCATGTCTGGGCATACCCGTCCCACTCGGGGTGACAAATGCAAAACCAACTGTTGATGGACAGAATGCAGAACAATGTCATACATTCACCCCAGTACAGAGATCTGGGCCTAAATCCATTGTTTTTTTGCTCACCATGCCATTCCAGTTTGAACCCAGCCGTATGCAAATCAGTCTTGACCCTGTGCCTCATGGAAACAGTCCAGCCCGATGTGCCAAGCCAGGTCCTCCCTGGACTGGAAACAAGCATCCTAGGACCGGTTTCGGGGCTTCACCCCTCTTCAGCCAGGATTATCTTGATTCCAGTGGCATGGAGACACAGGACCCACATCTGGGCATACCCGTCCCAATCGGGTGACAAATGTAAAACCAACAGTTGATGGACAGAATGCAGAACAATGTCATACTTTCACCCCAGTACAGAGATATGGGCCTAAATCCATTGTTTTTTCACTCACCATGCCATTCCAGTTTGAACCCAGCCGTATGCAAATCAGTCTTGACCTTGTGCCTCATGGGAACAGTGCAGCACGAACTGCCAAGCCAGGTCCTCCATGGACTGGAAACAAGCATCCTAGGACCGGTTTCGGGGTTTCACCCCTCTACAGCCAGGATAGCTTGATTCCAGTGGCATGGAGAGCACGGGACTCACGTCTGGGCATACCCGTCCTACTCAGGGTGACAAATGCAAAACCAACAGTTGATGGACAGAATGCAGAACAATGTCATACATTCACCCCAGTACAGAGATTTGGGCATAAATCCATCTTTTTTTGCTCACCATGCCATTCCAGTTTGAACCCAGCCATATGCAAATCAGTCTTGACCCTGTGCCTCATGGGAACAGTCCAGCCCGAACTGCATAGCCAGGTCCTCCCTGAACTGGAAACAAGCATCCTAGGACCGGTTTCGGCGTTTCACCCCTCTTCAGCCATGATAGTTTGATTCCAGTGGCATGGAGAGCACGAGACCCACGTTTGGGCATACCCCTCCTACTCGGGTGACAAATGCAAAACCAACAGTTGATGGACAGAATGCAGAACAATGTCATACATTCACCCCAGTACAGAGATCTGGGCCCCAATCCATTGTTTTTTTGCTCACCATTCCATTCCAATTTGAACCCAGTCATATGCAAATCAGTCTTGACCCTTTTCCTCATGGGAACAGTCCAGCCCGAACTGCAAAGCCAGGTACTCCCTGGACTGGAAACAAGCATCCTAAGACAGTTTTCGGGGTTACACCCCTCTTCAGCCAAGATAGCTTGATTCCAGTGGCATGGAGAGCACGGGACCCACGTCTGGGAATACCCGTCCCACTCGGGGTGACAAATGTAAAACCAACAGTTTATGGACAGAATGCAGAACAATGTCATACATTAACCCCAGTAAAGAGATCTGGGCCTAAATCCATCGTTTTTTTGCTCACCATGCCATTCCAGTTTGAACCAGCCATATGCAAATCAATCTTGACCCTGTGCCTCATTGGAACAGTCCAGCCCGAACTGCCAAGCCAGGTCCTCCCTGGACTGAAAACAAGCATCCTAGGACCGGTTTCGGGGTTTCACCCCTCTTCAGCCAGGATAGCTTGATTCCAGTGGCATGGACAGCATGGGACACACGTCTGGGCATACCCGTCCCTCTCGGGGTGACAAATGCAAAACCAACAGTTGATGGACAGAATGCAGAACAATGTCATACATTCATCCCTGTACAGAGATCTGGGCCTAATTCCATCGTTTTTTTGCTCACCATGTCATTCCAGTTTGAACCCAGCCGTATGCAAATCAGTCTTGACCCTGTGCCTCATGGAAACAGTCCAGCCCGATCTGCCAAGCCAGGTCCTCCCTGGACTGGAAACAAGCATCCTAGGACCGGTTTCGGGGCTTCACCCCTCTTCAGCCAGGATAGCTTGATTCCAGTGGCATGGAGAGCATGGGACCAACGTCTGGGCATACCCATCCCACTCGGGGTGACAAATGCAAAACCAACAGTTGATAGACAGAATGCAGAACAAAATCATACATTCACCCCAGTACAGAGATCTGGGCCTAAATCCATCGTTTTTTTGCTCACCATGGCTTTCCATTTTGAAACCAGCAATATGCAAATCAGTCTTGACCGTTTGCCTCATGGGAATAGTCCAGCCCGAACTGCCAAGCCAGGTCCTCACTGGACTGGTAACAAGCATCCTAGAACCGGTTTCGGGGTTTCACCCCTCTTCAGCCAGGATCGCTTGATTCCAGTGGCATGGAGAGTATGGGACCCACGTCTGGGCATAACCGTCCCACTCGGGCTGACAAATGCAAAACCAACAGTTGATGACCAGAATTCAGAACAAAGTCATACATTCACCCCAGTACAGAGATCTGGGCCTAAATCCATCGTTTTTTTGCTCACCATGCCCTTCCAGTTTGAACCCATCCATATGCAAATCAGTCATCACCCTGTGCCTCATGGGAACAGTACAGCCGAACTGCCAAGCCAGGTCTTCCCTGGACTGGAAACAAGCATCCTATGACCGGTTTCTGGGTTTCACCCCTCTTCAGCCAGGATCGCTTGATTCCAGTGGCATGGAGAGCACGGGACCCACGTCTGGGCATACCCATCCCACTCGGGGTGACAAATGCAAAACCAACAGTTGATGGACAGAATGCAGAACAATATCATACATTCACCCCAGTACAGAGATCTGGGCCTAAATCCATCGTTTTTTTGCTCACCATGGCTTTCCAGGTTGAACCCAACCATATGCAAATCAGTCTTGACCGTATGCCTCATGGGAACAGTCCAGCCCGAACTGCCAAGCCAGGTCCTCCCTGGACTGGTAACAAGCATCCTAGAACCGGTTTCGGGGTTTCACCCCTCTTCAGACAGGATAGTTTGATTCCAGTGGCATGGACAGCATGGGACACACGTCTGGGCATACCCGTACCACTCGGGGTGGCAAATGCAAAACCAACAGTTGATGGACAGAATGCAGAACATACATTCACCCCTGTACAGACATCTGGGCCTAATTCCATCGTTTTTTTGCTCACAATGCCATTCCAGTTTGAAGCCGGCCGTATGCAAATCAGTCTTGACCCTGTGCCTCATGGAAACAGTCCAGCCCGATCTGCCAAGCCAGGTCATCCCTGGACTGGAAACAAGCATCCTAGGACCGGTTTTGGGGTTTCACCCCTCTTCAGCCAGGATTATCTTGATTCCAGTGGCATGGAGACTCGGGACCCACGTCTGGGCATACCCGTCCCACTCGGGTGACAAATGTAAAACCAACAGTTGATGGACAGAATGCAGAACAAAATCATACATTCACCCCAGTACAGAGATCTGGGCCTAAATCCATCGTTTTTTTGCTCACCATGGCTTTCCAGTTTGAACCCAGCCATATGCAAATCAGTCTTGACCGTATGCCTCATGGGAACAGTCCAGCCCGAACTGCCAAGCCAGGTCCTCACTTGATTGGTAACAAGCATCCTAGCACCAGTTTCGGGGTTTCACCCCTCTTCAGCCAGGATCACTTGATTCCAGTGGCATGGAGAGTATGGGACCCACGTCTGGGCAAACCCGTCCCACTCGGGGTGACAAATGCAAAACCAACAGTTGATGGACAGAATGCAGAACAATGTCATACATTCACCCCAGTACAGAGATCTGGGCCTAAATCCATCGTTTTTTTGCTCACCATGCTATTCCAGTTTGAATCCAGCCATATGCAAATCAGTTTTGACCCTGTGCCTCATGGGAACAGTCCAGTCCGAACTGCCAAGCCAGTTCCTCCCTGGACAGGAAACAAGCATCATAGGACTGGTTTCGGGGTTTCACCCCTCTTCAGCCAGGATAGCTTGATTCCAGTGGCATGGAGAGCACGGGACCCACGTCTGGGCATACCCGTCCAACTCGGGTGACAAATGTAAAACCAACAGTTGATGGACAGAATGCAGAACAATGTCATACTTTCACCCCAGTACAGAGATCTGGGCCTAAATCCATCGTTTTTTTGCTCACCATGCCATTCCAGTTTGAACCCAGCCATGTGCAAATCAGTCTTGACCCTGTGACTCATGGGAACAGTCCAGCCCGAACTACAAAGCCAGGTCCTCTCTGGACTTGAAACAAGCATCCTAGGACCGGTTTAGGGGTTTCACCCTTCTTCAGCCAGGATAGCTTGATTCCAGTGGCATGGAGAGCACGGGACCCACGTCTGGGCATACCCGTCCCACTCGGGGTGACAAATGCAAAACCAACAGTTGATGGACAGAATGCAGAAGAATGTCATACATTCACCCCAGTACAGAGATCTGGGCCTAAAGTCATTGTTTTTTTGCTCACCATGCCATTCCAGTTTGAACCCAGCCATATGCAAATCAGTCTAGACCCTGTGCTTCATGGGAACAGTCCAGCCCGAACTGCAGAGCCAGGTTCTCCCTGGACTGGAAACAAGAATCCTAGGACAGGTTTCGGGGTTTCCCTCCTCTTCAGCCAGGATAGCTTGATTCCAGTGGCATGGAGAGCTTGGGACCCGCGTCTGGGCATACCGGTCCCACTCGGGGCATCAAATGCAAAACCAACAGTTGATGGACAGAATGCAGAACAATGTCATACATTCACCCCAGTACAGAGATCTGGGCCTAAATCCATCGTTTTTTTGCTCACCATGCTATTCCAGTTTGAATCCAGCCATATGCAAATCAGTTTTGACCCTGTGCCTCATGGGAACAGTCCAGTCCGAACTGACAAGACAGTTCCTCCCTGGACAGGAAACAAGCATCATAGGACTGGTTTCGGGGTTTCACCCCTCTTCAGCCAGGATAGCTTGATTCCAGTGGCATGGAGAGCACGGGACCCACGTCTGGGCATACCCGTCTGACTCGGGTGACAAATGCAAAACCAACAGTTGATGAACAGAATGCAGAACAATGTCATACATTCACCCCAGTACAGAGATATGGGCCTAAATCCATCGTTTTTTTGCTCACCATGCCATTCCAGTTTGAACCCAGCCATATGCAAATCAGTCTTGACCCTGCGCCTCATGGGAATAGTCCAGCCCGAACTGCAAAGCCAGGTCCTCCCTGGACTGAAAACAAGAATACTAGGACAGGTTTCGGGGTTTCCCCCCTCTTCAGCCAGGATAGCTTGATTCCAGTGGCATGGAGAGCATGGGACCCACGTCTGGGCATACCCGTCCCATTCGGGATGACAAATGCAAAACCAACAGTTGATGGACAGAATGCAGAACAATGTCATACATTCACCCCAGTACAGAGATATGGGCCTAAATCCATCGTTTTTTTGCTCACCATGCCATTCCAGTTTGAACCCAGCCATATGCAAATCAGTCTTGACCCTGTGCCTCATGGGAACAGTCCAGCCCGAACTGCAAAGCCAGGTTCTTCCTGGACTGGAAACAAGAATCCAAGGACAGGTTTCGGGGTTTCCCCCCTGTTTAGCCAGGATAGCTTGATTCCAGTGGCATGGAGAGCTTGGGACCCACGTCTGGGCATACCCGTCCCACTCGGGGTGACAAATGCAAAACCAACAGTTGATGGACAGAATGCAGAACAATGTCATACATTCACCCAAGTAAAGAGATCTGGGCCTAAATCCATCGTTTTTTTTACTCACCAGGCCATTCCAGTTTGATCCCAGCCATATGCAAATCAGTCTTGACCCTGTGCTTCGTGGGAACAGTCCAGCCCGAACTGCAAAGCCAGGTCCTCCCTGGACTGGAAACAAGCATCCTAGGACCGGTTTCGTGGTTTCAACCCTCTTCAGCCAGGGTAGCTTGATTCCAGTGGCATGGAGAGCACGGGACCCACGTCTGGGCATACCCGTCCCACTCGGGGCATCAAATGCAAAACCAACAGTTGATGGACAGAATGCAGAACAATGTCATACATTCACCCCAGTACAGAGATCTGGGCCTAAATCCATCGTTTTTTTGCTCACCATGCTATTCCAGTTTGATTCCAGCCATATGCAAATCAGTTTTGACCCTGTGCCTCATGGGAACAGTCCAGTCCGAACTGCCAAGACAGTTCCTCCCTGGACAAGAAACAAGCATCATAGGACTGGTTTCGGGGTTTCACCCCTCTTCAGCCAGGATAGCTTGATTCCAGTGGCATGGAGAGCACGGGACCCACGTCTGGGCATACCCGTCCAACTCGGGTGACAAATGCAAAACCAACAGTTGATGTACAGAATGCAGAACAATGTCATACATTCACCCCAGTACAGAGATCTGGGCCTAAATCCATCATTTTTTTGCTCACCATGCCATTCCAGTTTGAACCCAGCCATATGCAAATCAGTCTTGACCCTGTGCCTCATGGGAATAGTCCAGCCCGAACTGCAAAGCCAGGTCCTCCCTGGACTGGAAACAAGCATCCTGGGACAGTTTTCGGGGTTTCACCCCTCTTCAGCCAGGATAGCTTGATTCCAGTGGCATGGAGAGCACGGGACCCACGTTTGGGCATACCCCTCCCACTCGGGGTGACAAATGCAAAACCAACAGTTGATGGACAGAATGCAGAACAATGTCATACATTCACCTCAGTAAAGAGATCTGGGCCTAAATCCATCGTTTTTTTGCTCACCATGCCATTCCAGTTTGAACCCAGCAATGTGCAAATCAGTCTTGACCCTGTGACTCATGGGAACAGTCCAGCCCGAACTACAAAGCCAGGTCCTCTCTGGACTTGAAACAAGCATCCTAGGACCGGTTTAGGGGTTTCACCCTTCTTCAGCCAGGATAGCTTGATTCCAGTGGCATGGAGAGCACGGGACCCACGTCTGGGCATACCCGTCCCACTCGGGATGACAAATGCAAAACCAACAGTTGATGGACAGAATGCAGAAGAATGTCATACATTCACCCCAGTACAGAGATCTGGGCCTAAAGTCATTGTTTTTTTGCTCACCATGCCATTCCAGTTTGAACCCAGCCATATGCAAATCAGTCTTGACCCTGTGCCTCATGGGAACAGTCCAGCCCGAACTGCAGAGCCAGGTTCTCCATGGACTGGAAACAAGAATCCTAGGACAGGTTTCGGGGTTTCCCTCCTCTTCAGCCAGGATAGCTTGATTCCAGTGGCATGGAGAGATTGGGACCCACGTCTGGGCATACCCGTCCCACTCGGGGCATCAAATGCAAAACCAACAGTTGATGGACAGAATGCAGAACAATGTCATACATTCACCCCAGTACAGAGATCTGGGCCTAAATCCATCGTTTTTTTGCTCACCATGCTATTCCAGTTTGAATCCAGCCATATGCAAATCAGTTTTGACCCTGTGGCTCATGGGAACAGTCCAGTCCGAACTGCCAAGACAGTTCCTCCCTGGACAGGAAACAAGCATCATAGGACTAGTTTCGGGGTTTCACCCCTCTTCAGCCAGGATAGCTTGATTCCAGTGGCATGGAGAGCACAGGACCCACGTCTGGGCATACCCGTCCGACTCGGGTGACAAATGCAAAACCAACAGTTGATGAACAGAATGCAGAACAATGTCATACATTCACCCCAGTACAGAGATCTGGGCCTAAATCCATCGTTTGTTTGCTCACCATTCCATTCCAGTTTGAACCCAGCCATATGCAAATCAGTCCTGACCATGTGCCTCATGGGAACAGTCCAGCCCGAACTGCAAAGCCAGGTACTCCCTGGACTGGAAACAAGCATCCTAGGACCGGTTTCGGGGTTTCACCCCTCTTTAGCCAGGATAGCTTGATTCCAGTGGCATGGAGAGCACGGGACCCTTGTCTGGGCATACCCGTCCCACTCGGGGTGACAAATGCAAAACCAACAGTTGATGAACAGAATGCAGAAGAATGTCATACATTCACCCCAGTACAGAGATCTGGGCCTGAATCCATTGTTTATTGCTCACCATGCCATTCCAGTTTGAACCAAGCCATATGCAAATCAGTCTTGACCCAGTGCCTCATGGGAACAGTCCAGCCCGAACTGCAAAGCCAGATCCTGCCTGGACTGGAAACAAAAATCCTAGGGCAGGTTTCGGGGTTTCCCCCCTCTTCAGCCAGGATATCTTGATTCCAGTGGCATGGAGAGCACGGGACCCTTGTCTGGGCATACCCGTCCCACTCGGGGTGACAAATGCAAAACCAACAGTTGATGAACAGAATGCAGAAGAATGTCATACATTCACCCCAGTACAGAGATCTGGGCCTGAATCCTTTTTTTATTGCTCACCATGCCATTCCAGTTTGAACCAAGCCATATGCAAATCAGTCTTGACCCTGTGCCTCATGGGAACAGTCCAGCCCGAACTGCAAAGCCAGATCCTCCCTGGACTGGAAACAAAAATCCTAGGACAGGTTTCGGGGTTTCCCCCCTCTTCAGCCAGGATATCTTGATTCCAGTGGCATGGAGAGCACAGGACCCACGTCTGGGCATACCCGTCCCACTCAGGGCGACAAATGCAAAACCAACAGTTGATGGACAGAATGCAGAACAATGTCATACATTCACCCCATTACAGAGATCTGGGCCTAAATCCATCGTTTTTTTGCTCACCATGCCATTCCAGTTTGAACCCAGCCATGTGCAAATCAGTCTTGACCCTGTGACTCATGGGAACAGTCCAGCCCGAACTGCAAAGCCAGGTCCTCTCTGGACTTGAAACAAGCATCCTAGGACCGGTTTCGGGGTTTCACCCTTCTTCAGCCAGGATAGCTTGATTCCAGTGGCATGGAGAGCACGGGACCCACGTCTGGGCATACCCGTCCCACTCGGGGTGACAAATGCAAAACCAACAGTTGATGGACAGAATGCAGAACAATGTCATACATTCACCCCAGTACAGAGATCTGGGCCTAAATCCATCGTTTGTTTGCTCACCATTCCATTCCAGTTTGAACCCAGCCATATGCAAATCAGTCCTGACCATGTGCCTCATGGGAACAGTCCAGCCCGAACTGCAAAGCCAGGTACTCCCTGGACTGGAAACAAGCATCCTAGGACCGGTTTCGGGGTTTCACCCCTCTTTAGCCAGGATAGCTTGATTCCAGTGGCATGGAGAGCACGGGACCCTTGTCTGGGCATACCCGTCCCACTCGGGGTGACAAATGCAAAACCAACAGTTGATGAACAGAATGCAGAAGAATGTCATACATTCACCCCAGTACAGAGATCTGGGCCTGAATCCATTGTTTATTGCTCACCATGCCATTCCAGTTTGAACCAAGCCATATGCAAATCAGTCTTGACCCAGTGCCTCATGGGAACAGTCCAGCCCGAACTGCAAAGCCAGATCCTGCCTGGACTGGAAACAAAAATCCTAGGACAGGTTTCGGGGTTTCCCCCCTCTTCAGCCAGGATATCTTGATTCCAGTGGCATGGAGAGCACGGGACCCTTGTCTGGGCATACCCGTCCCACTCGGGGTGACAAATGCAAAACCAACAGTTGATGAACAGAATGCAGAAGAATGTCATACATTCACCCCAGTACAGAGATCTGGGCCTGAATCCATTGTTTATTGCTCACCATGCCATTCCAGTTTGAACCAAGCCATATGCAAATCAGTCTTGACCCTGTGCCTCATGGGAACAGTCCAGCCCGAACTGCAAAGCCAGATCCTCCCTGGACTGGAAACAAAAATCCTAGGACAGGTTTCGGGGTTTCCCCCCTCTTCAGCCAGGATATCTTGATTCCAGTGGCATGGAGAGCACAGGACCCACGTCTGGGCATACCCGTCCCACTCAGGGCGACAAATGCAAAACCAACAGTTGATGGACAGAATGCAGAACAATGTCATACATTCACCCCATTACAGAGATCTGGGCCTAAATCCATCGTTTTTTTGCTCACCATGCCATTCCAGTTTGAACCCAGCCATGTGCAAATCAGTCTTGACCCTGTGACTCATGGGAACAGTCCAGCCCGAACTGCAAAGCCAGGTCCTCTCTGGACTTGAAACAAGCATCCTAGGACCGGTTTCGGGGTTTCACCCTTCTTCAGCCAGGATAGCTTGATTCCAGTGGCATGGAGAGCACGGGACCCACGTCTGGGCATACCCGTCCCACTCGGGGTGACAAATGCAAAACCAACAGTTGATGGACAGAATGCAGAACAATGTCATACATTCACCCTAGTACAGAGATCTGGGCCTAAATCCATCTTTTTCTTGCTCACCATGCCATTCCAGTTTGAACCCAGCCATATGCAAATCAGTCTGGACCCTGTGCCTCATGGGAACAGTCCAGCCCGAACTGCAAAGCCAGATCCTCCCTGGACTGGAAACAAAAATCCTAGGACAGGTTTCGGGGTTTCCCCCCTCTTCAGCCAGGATATCTTGATTCCAGTGGCATGGAGAGCCGGGACCCTTGTCTGGGCATACCCGTCCCACTCGGGGTGACAAATGCAAAACCAACAGTTGATGAACAGAATGCAGAAGAATGTCATACATTCACCCCAGTAAAGAGATCTGGGCCTAAAGTCATTGTTTTTTTGCTCACCATGCCATTCCAGTTTGAACCCAGCCATATGCAAATCAGTCTTGACCCTGTGCCTCATGGGAACAGTCCAGCCCGAACTGCAAAGCCAGGTTCTCCCTGGACTGGAAACAAGAATCCTAGGACAGGTTTCGGTGTTTCCCTCCTCTTCAGCCAGGATAGCTTGATTCCAGTGGCATGGAGAGCTTGGGACCCACGTCTGGGCATACCCGTCCCACTCGGGGTGACAAATGCAAAACCAACAGTTGATGGACAGAATGCAGAACAATGTCATACATTCGCCCAAGTAAAGAGATCTGGGCCTAATCCATCGTTTTTTTTACTCACCATGCCATTCCAGTTTGATCCCAGCCATATGCAAATCAGTCTTGACCCTGTGCCTCATGGGAACAGTCTAGCCCGAACTGCAAAGCCAGGTCCTCCCTGGACTGGAAACAAGCATCCTAGGACTGGTTTCGGGTTTTCAACCCTCTTCAGCCAGGATAGCTTGATTCCAGTGGCATGGAGAGCACGGGACCCACGTCTGGGCATACCCGTCTGACTCGGGTGACAAATGCAAAACCAACAGTTGATGAACAGAATGCAGAACAATGTCATACATTCACCCCAGTACAGAGATCTGGGCCTAAATCTATCGATTTTTTGCTCACCATGCTATTCCAGTTTGAATCCAGCCATATGCAAATCAGTTTTGACCTTGTGCCTCATGGGAACAGTCCAGTCCGAACTGCCAAGCCAGTTCCTTCCTGGACAGGAAACAAGCATCATAGGACTGGTTTCGGGGTTTCACCCCTCTTCAGCCAGGATAGCTTGATTCCAGTGGCATGGAGAGCACGGGACCCACGTCTGGGCATACCCGTCCGACTCGGGGTGACAAATGCAAAACCAACAGTTGATGAACAAAATGCAGAACAATGTCATACATTCACCCCAGTACAGAGATCTGGGCCTAAATCCATCGTTTTTTTGCTCACCATGCCATTCCAGTTTGAACCCAGCCATATGCAAATCAGTCTTGACCCTGTGCCTCATGGGAACAGTCCAGCCCGAACTGCAAAGCCAGGTCCTCCCTGGACTGGAAACAAGAATACTAGGACAGGTTTCGGGGGTTTCCCCCCTCTTCAGCCAGGATAGCTTGATTCCAGTGGCATGGAGAGCATGGGACCCACGTCTGGGCATACCTGTCCCATTCGGGGTGACAAATGCAAAACCAACAGTTGATGGACAGAATGCAGAACAATGTCATACATTCACCCCAGTACAGAGATCTGGGCCTAAATCCATCGTTTTTTTGCTCACCGTTCCATTTCAGTTTGAACCCAGCCATATGCAAATCAGTCCTGACCCTGTGCCTCATGGGAACAGTCCAGCCCGAACTGCAAAGCCAGGTACTCCCTGGACTGGGAAACAAGCATCCTAGGACCAGTTTCGGGGTTTCACCCCTCTTCAGCCAGAATAGCTTGATTCCAGTGGCATGGAGAGCACGGGACCCACGTCTGGGCATACCCGTCCAACTCAGGGCGACAAATGCAAAACCAACAGTTGATGGACAGAATGCCGAACAATGTCATACATTCACCCCAGTACAGAGATCTGGGCCTAAATCCATCGTTTTTTTGCTCACTATGCCATTCCAGTTTGAACCCAGCCATATGCAAATAAGTCTTGACCCTGTAGCTCATGGGAACAGTCCAGTCCGAACTGCAAAGCCAGGTCCTCTCTGGACTTAAAAAAAACATCCTAGGACCGGTTTCGGGGTTTCACCCCTCGTCAGCCAGGATAGCTTGATTCCAGTGGCATGGACAGCACGGGACCCACGTCTGGGCATACCCGTCCCACTCGGGGTGACAAATGCAAAACCAACATTTGATGGACAGAATGCAGAACAATGTCATACATTCACCCCAGTACAGAGATCTGGGCCTAAATCCATCTTTTTTTTTGCTCACCATGCCATTCCAGTTTGAACCCAGCCATATGCAAATTAGTCTTGACCCTGTGCCTCATGGGAATAGTTCAGTCTGAACTGCCAAGCCAGGTCCTCCCTGGACTGGAAAAAAGCATCCTAGGACAGGTTTCGGGGTTTCACCCCTCTTCAGCCAGGATAGCTTGATTCCAGTGGCATGGAGAGCACGGGACCCATGTCTGGGCAAACCGGTCCCACTCGGGGTGGCAAATGCAAAACCAACAGTTGATGGACAGAATGCAGGACAATGTCATACATTCACCCCAGTACAGAGATCTGGGCCTAAATCCATTGTTTTTTGCTCACCATGACATTCCAGTTTGAACCCAGTCATATGCAAATCAGTCTTGACCCTGTGCCTCATGGGAACAGTCCAGCCCAAACTACAAAGCCAGGCACTCCCTGGACTTGAAACAAGCATCCTAGGACCGGTTTCGGGGTTTCACCCCTCTTTAGCCCGGATAGCTTGATTCCAGTGGCATGGAGAGCATGGGACCCACGTCTGGGCATACCCGGCCCACTCGGGGTGACAAATGCAGAACCAACAGTTGATGGACAGAATGCAGAACAATGTCATACATTCACCCCAGTACAGAGATCCAGGTCTAAATCCATCGTTTTTTTGCTCACCATGCCATTCCAGTTTGAACCCAGCCATATGCAAATCAGTCTTGACCATGTGCCTCATGGGAACAGTCCAGCCCGAACTGCAAAGCCAGATCCTCCCTGGACTGGAAACAGAAATCCTTGGACAGGTTTCGGGGTTTCCCCCCTCTTCAGCCAGGATAGCTTGATTCCAGTGGCATGGAGAGCACGGGACCCACGTCTGGGCATACCCGTCCCACTCGGGGTGACACATGCAAAACCAACAGTTGATGAACAGAATGCAGGAGAATGTCATACATTCACCCCAGTACAGAGATCTGGGCATAAAGTCATTCTTTTTTTGCTCACCATGCCATTCCAGTTTGAACCCAGCCATATGCAAATCAGTCTTGACCATGTGCCTCATGGGAACAGTCCAGCCCGAACTGCAAAGCCAGATCCTCCCTGGACTGGAAACAGAAATCCTTGGACAGGTTTCAGGGTTTCCCCCCTCTTCAGCCAGGATAGCTTGATTCCAGTGGCATGGAGAGCACGGGACCCACGTCTGGGCATACCCGTCCCACTCGGGGTGACACATGGAAAACCAACAGTTGATGAACAGAATGCAGGAGAATGTCATACATTCACCCCAGTACAGAGATCTGGGCATAAAGTCATTCTTTTTTTGCTCACCATACCATTCCAGTTTGAACCCAGCCATATGCAAATCAGTCTTGACCCTGTGCCTCATGGGAACAGTCCAGCCCGAACTGCAAAGCCAGGTTCTCCCTGGACTGGAAACAAGAATCCTAGGACAGGTTTCGGGGTTTCCCCCCTCTTCAGCCAGGATAGCTTGATTCTAGTGGCATGGAGAGCATGGGACCCACGTCTGAACATACCCGTCCCACTCGGGGTGACAAATGCAAAACAAACAGTTGATGGACAGAATGCAGAACAATGTCACACATTCACCCCAGTATAGAGATCTTGGCCTAAATCCATTGTTTTTTTGCTCACCATGCCATTCCAGTTTGAACCCAGCCCTATGCCAATCAGTCTTGACCCTGTGCCTCATAGGAAAAGTCCAGCCCGAACTGCCAAGCAAGGTCCTCCCTGGACTGGAAACAAGTATCCTAGGACCAGTTTCGGGGTTTCCCCCCTCTTCAGCCAGGATAGCTTGATTCCAGTGGCATGGAGAACACGGGATCCACGTCTGGGCATACTCGTCCCACTCGGGGTGACAAATGCAAAACCAACAGTTGATGGACAGAATGCAGAACAATGTCATACATTCACCCCATTACAGAGATCTGGGCCTAAATCCATCGTTTTTTTGCTCACCATGCCATTCCAGTTTGAACCCAGCCATGTGCAAATCAGTCTTGACCCTGTGACTCATGGGAACAGTCCAGCCCGAACTGCAAAGCCAGGTCCTCTCTGGACTTGAAACAAGCATCCTAGGACCGGTTTCGGGGTTTCACCCTTCTTCAGCCAGGATAGCTTGATTCCAGTGGCATGGAGAGCACAGGACCCACGTCTGGGCATACCCGTCCCACTCGGGGTGACAAATGCAAAACCAACAGTTGATGGACAGAATGCAGAACAATGTCATACATTCACCCCAGTACAGAGATCTGGGCCTAAATCCATCGTTTTCTTGCTCACCATGCCATTCCAGTTTGAACCCAGCCATATGCAAATCAGTCTTGACCCTGTGGTGCCTCATGGGAACAGTCCAGCCCGAACTGCAAAGCCAGATCCTCCCTGGACTGGAAACAAAAATCCTAGGACAGGTTTCGGGGTTTCCCCCCTCTTCAGCCAGGATATCTTGATTCCAGTGGCATGGAGAGCACGGGACCGTTGTCTGGGCATACCCGTCCCACTCGGGGTGACAAATAAATGCAGAAGAATGTCATACATTCACCCCAGTAAAGAGATCTGGGCCTAAAGTCATTGTTTTTTTGCTCACCATGCCATTCCAGTTTGAACCCAGCCATATGCAAATCAGTCTTGACCCTGTGCCTCATGGGAACAGTCCAGCCCGAACTGCAAAGCCAGGTTCTCCCTGGACTGGAAACCAGAATCCTAGGACAGGTTTCGGTGTTTCCCTCCTCTTCAGCCAGGATAGCTTGATTCCAGTGGCATGGAGAGCTTGGGACCCACGTCTGGGCATACCCGTCCCACTCGGGGTGACAAATGCAAAACCAACAGTTGATGGACAGAATGCAGAACAATGTCGTACATTCGCCCAAGTAAAGAGATCTGGGCCTAATCCATCGTTTTTTTTACTCACCATGCCATTCTAGTTTGATCCCAGCCATATGCAAATCAGTCTTGACCCTGTGCCTCATGGGAACAGTCCAGCCCGAACTGCAAAGCCAGGTCCTCCCTGGACTGGAAACAAGCATCCTAGGACTGGTTTCGGGGTTTCAACCCTCTTCAGCCAGGATAGCTTGATTCCAGTGGCATGGAGAGCTTGGGACCCACGTCTGGGCATACCCGTCCCACTCGGGGTGACAAATGCAAAACCAACAGTTGATGGACAGAATGCAGAACAATGTCATACATTCACCCCAGTACAGAGATCTGGGCCTAAATCTATCGATTTTTTGCTCACCATGCTATTCCAGTTTGAATCCAGCCATATGCAAATCAGTTTTGACCTTGTGCCTCATGGGAACAGTCCAGTCCGAACTGCCAAGCCAGTTCCTTCCTGGACAGGAAACAAGCATCATAGGACTGGTTTCGGGGTTTCACCCATCTTCAGCCAGGATAGCTTGATTCCAGTGGCATGGAGAGCGCGGGACCCACGTCTGGGCATACCCGTCCGACTCGGGGTGACAAATGCAAAACCAACAGTTGATGAACAAAATGCAGAACAATGTCATACATTCACCCCAGTACAGAGATCTGGGCCTAAATCCATTGTTTTTTTGCTCACCATGTCATTCCAGTTTGAACCCAGCCATATGCAAATCAGTCTTGACTCTGTGCCTCATGGGAACAGTCCAGCCCGAACTGCAAAGCCAGGTCCTCCCTGGACCGGAAACAAGAATACTAGGACAGGTTTCGGGGGTTTCCCCTCTCTTCAGCCAGGATAGCTTGATTCCAGTGGCATGGAGAGCATGGGACCCAAGTCTGGGCATACCCGTCCCATTCGGGGTGACAAATGCAAAACCAACAGTTGATGGACAGAATGCAGAACAATGTCATACATTCACCCCAGTACAGAGATCTGGGCCTAAATCCATCGTTTTTTTGCTCACCGTTCCATTTCAGTTTGAACCCAGCCATATGCAAATCAGTCCTGACCCTGTGCCTCATGGGAACAGTCCAGCCCGAACTGCAAAGCCAGGTACTCCTTGGACTGGGAAACAAGCATCCTAGGACCGGTTTCGGGGTTTCACCACTCTTCAGCCAGAATAGCTTGATTCCAGTGGCATGGAGAGCACGGGACCCACGTCTGGGCATACCCGTCCCACTCAGGGCGACAAATGCAAAACTAACAGTTGATGGACAGAATGCAGAACAATGTCATACATTCACCCCAGTACAGAGATCTGGGCCTAAATCCATCGTTTTTTTTGCTCACCATGCCATTCCATTTTAAACCCAGCCATATGCAAATAAGTCTTGACCCTGTAGCTCATGGGAACAGTCCAGTCTGAACTGCAAAGCCAGGTCCTCTCTGGACTTAAAAAAAACATCCTAGGACCGGTTTCGGGCTTTCACCCCTCTTCAGCCAGGATAGCTTGATTCCAGTGGCATGGACAGCACGGGACCCACGTCTGGGCATACCCGTCCCACTCGGGGTGACAAATGCAAAACCAACAGTTGATGGACAGAATGCAGAACAATGTCATACATTCACCCCAGTACAGAGATCTGGGCCTAAATCCATCTTTTTTTTGCTCACCATGCCATTCCAGTTTGAACCCAGCCATATGCAAATCAGTCTTGACCCTGTGCCTCATGGGAACAGTTCAGTCTGAACTGCCAAGCCAGGTCCTCCCTGGAGTGGAAAAAAGCATCCTAGGACCGGTTTCGGGGTTTCACCCCTCTTCAGCCAGGATAGCTTGATTCCAGTGGCATGGAGAGCACGGGACCCATGTCTGGGCAAACCCGTCCCACTCGGGGTGGCAAATGCAAAACCAACAGTTGATGGACAGAATGCAGAACAATGTCATACATTCACCCCAGTACAGAGATCTGGGCCTAAATCCATTGTTTTTTGCTCACCATGACATTCCAGTTTGAACCCAGTCATATGCAAATCAGTCTTGACCCTGTGCCTCATGGGAACAGTCCAGCCCAAACTACAAAGCCAGGCACTCCCTGGTTTTGAAACAAGCATCCTAGGACCGGTTTCGGGGTTTCACCCCTCTTTAGCCAGGATAGCTTGATTCCAGTGGCATGGAGAGCATGGGACCCACGTCTGGGCATACCCGGCCCACTCGGGGTGACAAATGCAAAACCAACAGTTGATGGACAGAATGCAGAACAATGTCATACATTCACCCCAGTACAGAGATCCGGGTCTAAATCCATCGTTTTTTTGCTCACCATGCCATTCCAGTTTGAACCCAGCCATATGCAAATCAGTCTTGACCCTGTGCCTCATGGGAACAGTCCAGCCCGAACTGCAAAGCCTGATCCTCCCTGGACTGGAAACAGAAATCCTTGGACAGGTTTCGGGGTTTCCCCCCTCTTCAGCCAGGATAGCTTGATTCCAGTGGCATGGAGAGCACGGGACCCACGTCTGGGCATACCCGTCCCACTCGGGGTGACAAATGCAAAACCAACAGTTGATGAACAGAATGCAGGAGGATGTCATACTTTCACCCCAGTACAGAGATCTGGGCATAAAGTCATTCTTTTTTTGCTCACCGTGCCATTCCAGTTTGAACCCAGCCATATGCAAATCAGTCTTGACCCTGTGCCTCATGGGAACAGTCCAGCCCGAACTGCAAAGCAAGGTTCTCCCTGGACTGGAAACAAGAATCCTAGGACAGGTTTCGGGGTTTCCCCCCTCTTCAGCCAGGATAGCTTGATTCCAGTGGCATGGAGAGCATGGGACCCACGTCTGGGCATACCCGTCCCACTCGGGGTGACAAATGCAAAACAAACAGTTGATGGACAGAATGCAGAACAATGTCATACATTCACCCCAGTATAGAGATCTGGGCCTAAATCCATTGTTTTTTTGCTCACCATGCCATTCCAGTTTGAACCCAGCCCTATGCAAATCAGTCTTGACCCTGTGCCTCATAGGAAAAGTCCAGCCCGAACTGCCAAGCAAGGTCCTCCCTGGACGGGAACCAAGTATCCTAGGACCGGTTTCGGGGTTTCCCCCCTCTTCAGCCAGGATAGCTTGATTCCAGTGGCATGGAGAGCACGGGACCCACGTCTGGGCATACTCGTCCCACTCGGGGTGACAAATGCAAAACCAACAGTTGATGGACAGAATGTAGAACAATGTCATACATTCACCCCAGTACAGAGATCTGGTCCTATATCCATAGTTGTTTTTCTCACCATGCCATTCCAGTTTGAACCCAGCCGTATGCAAATCAGTCTTGACCTTGTGCCTCATGGGAACAGTTCAGCACGAACTGCCAAGCCAGGTCCTCCCTGGACTGGAAACGAGCATCCTAGGACCGGTTTTGGGGTTTCACCCCTCTTCAGCCAGGATAGCTTGATTCCAGTGGCATGGAGAGCACGGGACTCACGTCTGGGCATACCCGTCCCACTCAGGGTGACAAATGCAAAACCAACAGTTGATGGACAGAATGCAGAACAATGTCATACATTCACCCCAGTACAGAGATTTGGGCATAAATCCATCTTTTTTTGCTCACCATGCCATTCCAGTTTGAACCCAGCCATATGCAAATCAGTCTTGACCCTGTGCCTCATGGGAACAGTCCAGCCCGAACTGCATAGCCAGGTCCTCCCTGAACTGGAAACAAGCATCCTAGGACCGGTTTCGGCGTTTCACCCCTCTTCAACCATGATAGTTTGATTCCAGTGGCATGGAGAGCACGAGACCCACGTCTGGGCATACCCCTCCTACTCGGGTGACAAATGCAAAACCAACAGTTGATGGACAGAATGCAGAACAATGTCATACATTCACCCCAGTACAGAGATCTGGTCCCCAATCCATTGTTTTTTTGCTTACCATTCCATTCCAATTTGAACCCAGTCATATGCAAATCAGTCTTGACCCTTTTCCTCATGGGAACAGTCCAGCCCGAACTGCAAAGCCAGGTACACCCTGGACTGGAAACAAGCATCCTAGGACCGGTTTCGGGGTTTCACCCCTCTTCAGCCAGGATAGCTTGATTCCAGTGGCATGGAGAGCAAGGGACCCATGTCTGGGCACACCCGTCCCACTCGGGGTGACAAATGCAAAACCAACTGTTGATGGACAGAATGCAGAACAATGTCATACATTCACCCCAGTACAGAGATCTGGGACTAAATCCATCGTTTTTTTTGCTCACCATGCCATTCCAGTTTGAACCCAGCCATATGCAAATCAGTCTTGACTCTGTGCCTCATGGGAACAGTCCAGCCCGAACTGCAAAGCCAGGTCCTCCCTGGACCGGAAACAAGAATACTAGGACAGGTTTCGGGGGTTTCCCCTCTCTTCAGCCAGGATAGCTTGATTCCAGTGGCATGGAGAGCATGGGACCCAAGTCTGGGCATACCCGTCCCATTCGGGGTGACAAATGCAAAACCAACAGTTGATGGACAGAATGCAGAACAATGTCATACATTCACCCCAGTACAGAGATCTGGGCCTAAATCCATCGTTTTTTTGCTCACCGTTCCATTTCAGTTTGAACCCAGCCATATGCAAATCAGTCCTGACCCTGTGCCTCATGGGAACAGTCCAGCCCGAACTGCAAAGCCAGGTACTCCTTGGACTGGGAAACAAGCATCCTAGGACCGGTTTCGGGGTTTCACCCCTCTTCAGCCAGAATAGCTTGATTCCAGTGGCATGGAGAGCACGGGACCCACGTCTGGGCATACCCGTCCCACTCAGGGCGACAAATGCAAAACCAACAGTTGATGGACAGAATGCAGAACAATGTCATACATTCACCCCAGTACAGAGATCTGGGCCTAAATCCATCGTTTTTTTTGCTCACCATGCCATTCCATTTTAAACCCAGCCATATGCAAATAAGTCTTGACCCTGTAGCTCATGGGAACAGTCCAGTCTGAACTGCAAAGCCAGGTCCTCTCTGGACTTAAAAAAAACATCCTAGGACCGGTTTCGGGCTTTCACCCCTCTTCAGCCAGGATAGCTTGATTCCAGTGGCATGGACAGCACGGGACCCACGTCTGGGCATACCCGTCCCACTCGGGGTGACAAATGCAAAACCAACAGTTGATGGACAGAATGCAGAACAATGTCATACATTCACCCCAGTACAGAGATCTGGGCCTAAATCCATCGTTTTTTTGCTCACCATGCCATTCCAGTTTGAACCAAGCCATATGCAAATCAGTCTTGACCCTGTGCCTCATGGGAGCAGTCCAGCCGGAACTGCCAAGCCAGTTGCTCCCTGGACTGGAAACTAGCATCCTAGGACCGGTTTCGAGGTTTCACCCCTCTTCAGCCAGGATAGCTGGATTCCAGTGGCATGGAGAGCAGGGAACCCATGTCTGGGCATACCCGTCCCACTCGGGGTGACAAATGCAAAACCAACAGGTGATAGACAGAATGCAGAACAATGTCATACATTCACCCCAGTACAGAGATCTGGGCCTAAATCCATCGTTTTTTTGCTCACCATGCCATTCCAGTTTGAACCCAGCCATATGCAAATCAGTCTTGACCCTGTGCCTCATGGGAACAGTCCAGCCCGAACTGCCAAGCCAGGTGCTCCCTGGACTGGAAACAAGCATCCGAAGACAGTTTTCGGGGTTACACCCCTCTTCAGCCAGGATAGCTTGATTCCAGTGGCATGGAGAGCACGGGACCCACGTCTGGGCATACCCGTTCCACTCGGGGTGACAAATGCAAAACCAACAGTTTATGGACAGAATGCAGAACAATGTCATACATTCACCCCAGTAAAGAGATCTGGGCCTAAATCCATCGTTTTTTTGCTCACCGTGCCATTTCAGTTTGAACCAGCCATATGCAAATCAGTCTTGACCCTGTGCCTCTTGGGAACAGTCCAGCCCGAACTGCCAAGCCAGGTCCTCCCTGGACTGAAAACAAGCATCCTAGGACCGGTTTCGGGGTTTCACCCCTCTTCAGCCAGGATAGCTTGATTCCAGCGGCATGGACAGCATGGGACACACGTCTGGGCATTCCCGTCCCTCTCGGGGATGACAAATGCAAAACCAACAGTTGATGGACAGAATGCAGAACAATGTCATACATTCATCCCTGTACAGAGATCTGGGCCTAATTCCATCGTTTTTTTGCTCACCATGCCATTCCAGTTTGAACCCAGCCGTATGCAAATCAGTCTTGACCCTGTGCCTCATGGAAACAGTCCAGCCCGATCTGCCAAGCCAGGTCCTCCCTGGACTGGAAACAAGCATCCTAGGACCGGTTTCGGGGCTTCAACCCTCTTCAGCCAGGATTATCTTGATTCCAGTGGCATGGAGACACGGGACCCACGTATGGGCATACCCGTCCCAATCGGGTGACAAATGTAAAACCAACAGTTGATGGACAGAATGCAGAATAATGTCATACTTTCACCCCAGTACAGAGATCTGGGCCCCAATCCATTGTTTTTTTGCTCACCATTCCATTCCAATTTGAACCCAGTCATATGCATATCAGTCTCGACCCTTTTCCTCATGGGAACAGTCCAGCCCGAACTGCAAAGCCAGGTACTCCCTGGACTGGAAACAAGCATCCTAGGACCGGTTTCGGGGTTTCACCCCTCTTCAGCCAGGATAGCTTGATTCCAGTGGCATGGAGAGCACGGGACCCATGTCTGGGCATACCCGTCCCACTCGGGGTGACAAATGCAAAACCAACTGTTGATGGACAGAATGCAGAACAATGTCATACATTCACCCCAGTACAGAGATCTAGGCCTAAATCCATCGTTTTTTTACTCACCATGCCATTCCAGTTTGAACCAAGCCATATGCAAATCAGTCTTGACCCTGTGCCTCATGGGAGCAGTCTAGCCCGAACTGCCAAGCCAGTTGCTCCCTGGACTGGAAACTAGCATCCTAGGACCGGTTTCGGGGTTTCACCCCTCTTCAGCCAGGATAGCTTGATTCCAGTGGCATGGAGAGCAGGGAACCCATGTCTGGGCATACCCGTCCCACTCGGGGTGACAAATGCAAAACCAACAGGTGATAGACAGAATGCAGAACAATGTCATACATTCACCCCAGTACAGAGATCTGGGCCTAAATCCATTGTTTTTTTGCTCACCATGCCATTCCAGTTTGAACCCAGCCGTATGCAAATCAGTCTTGACCCTGTGCCTAATGGAAACAGTCCAGCCCGATGTGCCAAGCCAGGTCCTCCCTGGACTGGAAACAAGCATCCTAGGACCGGTTTCGGGGCTTCACCCCTCTTCAGCCAGGATTATCTTGATTCCAGTGGCATGGAGACACGGGACCCACATCTGGGCATACCCGTCCCAATCGGGTGACAAATGTAAAACCAACAGTTGATGGACAGAATGCAGAACAATGTCATACTTTCATCCCAGTACAGAGATCTGGGCCTAAATCCATTGTTTTTTCGCTCACCATGCCATTCCAGTTTTAACCCAGCCGTATGCAAATCAGTCTTGACCTTGTGCCTCATGGGAACAGTGCAGCACGAACTGCCAAGCCAGGTCCTCCATGGACTGGAAACAAGCATCCTAGGACCGGTTTCGGGGTTTCACCCCTCTACAGCCAGGATAGCTTGATTCCAGTGGCATGGAGAGCACGGGACTCACGTCTGGGCATACCCGTCCCACTCAGGGTGACAAATGCAAAACCAACAGTTGATGGACAGAATGCAGAACAATGTCATACATTCACCCCAGTACAGAGATTTGGGCATAAATCCATCTTTTTTTGCTCACCATGCCATTCCAGTTTGAACCCAGCCATATGCAAATCAGTCTTGACCCTGTGCCTCATGGGAACAGTCCAGCCCGAACTGCATAGCCAGGTCCTCCCTGAACTGGAAACAAGCATCCTAGGACCGGTTTCGGCGTTTCACCCCTCTTCAGCCATGATAGTTTGATTCCAGTGGCATGGAGAGCACGAGACCCACGTTTGGGCATACCCCTCCTACTCGGGTGACAAATGCAAAACCAACAGTTGATGGACAGAATGCAGAACAATGTCATACATTCACCCCAGTACAGAGATCTGGGCCCCAATCCATTGTTTTTTTGCTCACCATTCCATTCCAATTTGAACCCAGTCATATGCAAATCAGTCTTGACCCTTTTCCTCATGGGAACAGTCCAGCCCGAACTGCAAAGCCAGGTACTCCCTGGACTGGAAACAAGCATCCTAAGACAGTTTTCGGGGATACACCCCTCTTCAGCCAGGATAGCTTGATTCCAGTGGCATGGAGAGCACGGGACCCACGTCTGGGCATACCCGTCCCACTCGGGGTGACAAATGTAAAACCAACAGTTTATGGACAGAATGCAGAACAATGTCATACATTAACCCCAGTATAGAGATCTGGGCCTAAATCCATCGTTTTTTTGCTCACCATGCCATTCCAGTTTGAACCAGCCATATGCAAATCAGTCTTGACCCTGTGCCTCATGGGAACAGTCCAGCCCGAACTGCCAAGCCAGGTCCTCCCTGGACTGAAAACAAGCATCCTAGGACCGGTTTCGGAGTTTCACCCCTCTTCAGCCAGGATAGCTTGATTCCAGTGGCATGGACAGCATGGGACACGCGTCTGGGCATACCCGTCCCTCTCGGGGTGACAAATGCAAAACCAACAGTTGATGGACAGAATGCAGAACAATGTCATACATTCATCCCTGTACAGAGATCTGGGCCTAATTCCATCGTTTTTTTGCTCACCATGTCATTCCAGTTTGAACCCAGCCGTATGCAAATCAGTCTTGACCCTGTGCCTCATGGAAACAGTCCAGCCCGATCTGCCAAGCCAGGTCCTCCCTGGACTGGAAACAAGCATCCTAGGACCGGTTTCGGGGCTTCACCCCTCTTCAGCCAGGATAGCTTGATTCCAGTGGCATGGAGAGCACGGGACCAACGTCTGGGCACACCCATCCCACTCGGGGTGACAAATGCAAAACCAACAGTTGATAGACAGAATGCAGAACAAAATCATACATTCACCCCAGTACAGAGATCTGGGCCTAAATCCATCGTTTTTTTGCTCACCATGGCTTTCCAGGTTGAAACCAGCAATATGCAAATCAGTCTTGACCGTTTGCCTCATGGGAATAGTCCAGCCCGAACTGCCAAGCCAGGTCCTCACTGGACTGGTAACAAGCATCCTAGAACCGGTTTCGGGGTTTCACCCCTCTTCAGCCAGGATCGCTTGATTCCAGTGGCATGGAGAGTATGGGACCCACATCTGGGCATAACCGTCCCACTCGGGCTGACAAATGCAAAACCAACAGTTGATGACCAGAATTCAGAACAAAGTCATACATTCACCCCAGTACAGAGATCTGGGCCTAAATCCATTGTTTTTTTGCTCACCATGCCCTTCCAGTTTGAACCCATCCATATGCAAATCAGTCATCACCCTGTGCCTCATGGGAACAGTACAGCCGAACTGCCAAGCCAGGTCTTCCCTGGACTGGAAACAAGCATCCTATGACCGGTTTCTGGGTTTCACCCCTCTTCAGCCAGGATCGCTTGATTCCAGTGGCATGGAGAGCACGGGACCCACGTCTGGGCATACCCATCCCACTCGGGGTGACAAATGCAAAACCAACAGTTGATGGACAGAATGCAGAACAATATCATACATTCACCCCATTACAGAGATCTGGGCCTAAATCCATCGTTTTTTTGCTCACCATGGCTTTCCAGGTTGAACCCAACCATATGCAAATCAGTCTTGACTGTATGCCTCATGGGAACAGTCCAGCCCGAACTGCCAAGCCAGGTCCTCCCTGGACTGGTAACAAGCATCCTAGAACCGGTTTCGGGGTTTCACCCCTCTTCAGCCAGGATAGTTTGATTCCAGTGGCATGGACAGCATGGGACACACGTCTGGGCATACCCGTACCACTCGGGGTGGCAAATGCAAAACCAACAGTTGATGGACAGAATGCAGAACAATGTCATACATTCACCCCTGTACAGACATCTGGGCCTAATTCCATCGTTTTTTTGCTCACAATGCCATTCCAGTTTGAAGCAGGCCGTATGCAAATCAGTCTTGACCCTGTGCCTCATGGAAACAGTCCAGCCCGATCTGCCAAGCCAGGTCATCCCTGGACTGGAAACAAGCATCCTAGGACCGGTTTTGGGGTTTCACCCCTCTTCAGCCAGGATTATCTTTATTCCAGTGGCATGGAGACTCGGGACCCACGTCTGGGCATACCCGTCCCACTCGGGTGACAAATGTAAAACCAACAGTTGATGGACAGAATGCAGAACAATGTCATACTTTCACCCCAGTACAGAGATCTGGGCCTAAATCCATTGTTTTTTTGCTCACCATGCCATTCCAGTTTGATCCCAGCCATATGCAAATCAGTCTTGACCCTGTGCCTCATGGGAACAGTCCAGCCCGAACTGCCAAGCCAGGTCCTCCCTGGGCTGGAAACAAGCATCCTTGGACCGGTTTCGGGGCTTCACCCCTCTTCAGCCAGGATTATCTTGATTCCAGTGGCATGGAGACACGGGACCCACGTCTGGGCATTCCCATCCCACTTGGGGTGACAAATGCAAAACCAACAGTTGATGGACAGAATGCAGAACAAAATCATACATTCACCCCAGTACAGAGATCTGGGCCTAAATCCATCGTTTTTTTGCTCACCATGGCTTTCCAGTTTGAACCCAGCCATATGCAAATCAGTCTTGACCGTATGCCTCATGGGAACAGTCCAGCCCGAACTGCCAAGCCAGGTCCTCACTTGATTGGTAACAAGCATCCTAGCACCGGTTTCGGGGTTTCACCCCTCTTCAGCCAGGATCACTTGATTCCAGTGGCATGGAGAGTATGGGACCCACGTCTGGGCAAACCCGTCCCACTCGGGGTGACAAATGCAAAACCAACAGTTGATGGACAGAATGCAGAATAATGTCATACATTCACCCCTGTACAGAGATCTGGGCCTAAATCCATCCTTTTTTTGCTCACCATGCTATTCCAGTTTGAACCCAGCCGTATGCAAATCAGTCTTGACCCTGTGCCTCATGGGAACAGTCCAGCACGAACTGGCAAGCCAGGTCCTCCCTGGACTGGAAACAAGCATCCTAGGACCGGTTTCGGTGTTTCAGTCCTCTTCAGCCAGGATAGCTTGATTCCAGTGGCATGGAGAACACGGGACCCTCGTCTGGGCATAACCTACCCACTCGGGCTGACAAATGCAAAACCAACAGTTGATGGACAGAATTCAGAACAATGTCATACATTCACCCCAGTACAGAGATCTGGGCCTAAATCCATCGTTTTTTTGCTCACCATGCCCTTCCAGTTTGAACCCAGCCATATGCAAATCAGTCTTGACCCTGTGCCTCATGGGAACAGTACAGTCGAACTGCCAAGCCAGGTCTTCCCTGGACTGGAAAAAAGCATCCTAGGACTGGTTTCGGGGTTTCACCCCTCTTCAGCCAAGATCGCTTGATTCCAGTGGCATGGAGAGCACGGGACTCACATCTGGGCATACCCATCCCCCTCTAAGTGACAAATGCAAAACCAACAGTTGATGGACAGAATGCAAAACAATATCATACATTCACCCCAGTACAGAGATCTGGGCCTAATTCCATCGTTTTTTTGCTCACAATGCCATTCCAGTTTGAACCCAGCCGTATGCAAATCAGTCTTGACCCTGTGCCTCATGGAAACAGTCCAGCCCGATCTGCCAAGCCAGGTCCTCCCTGGACTGGAAACAAGCATCCTAGTACCGGTTTCGGGGATTCACCCCTCTTTAGCCAGGATAGCTTGATTCCAGTGGCATTGAGAGCACGGGACCCTCGTCTGGGCATAACCGTCCCACTCGGGCTGACAATTGCAAAACCAACAGTTGATGGACAGAATTCAGAACAATGTCATACATTCACCCCAGTACAGAGATCTGGGCCTAAATCCATCGTTTTTTTGCTCACCATGCCCTTCCAGTTTGAACCCAGCCATATGCAAATCAGTCTTGACCCTGTGCCTCATGGGAACAGTACAGTCGAACTGCCAAGCCAGGTCTTCCCTGGACTGGAAACAAGCATCCTAGGACCGGTTTCGGGGTTTCACCCCTCTTCAGCCAGGATCGCTTGATTCCAGTGGCATGGAGAGCACGGGACTCACGTCCGGGCATACCCATCGCCCTCGGGGTGACAAATGCAAAACCAACAGTTGATGGACAGAATGCAGAACAATATCATACATTCACCGCAGTACAGAGATCTGGGCCTAATTCCATCGTTTTTTTGCTCACCATGCCATTCCAGTTTGAACCCAGCCGTATGCAAATCAGTCTTGACCCTGTGCCTCATGGAAACAGTCCAGCCCGATCTGCCAAGCCAGGTCCTCCCTGGACTGGAAACAAGCATCCTAGGACCGGTTTCGGGGCTTCACCCCTCTTCAGCCAGGATTATCTTGATTCCAGTAGCATGGAGACACGGGACCCACGTCTGGGCATACCCGTCCCACTCGGGTGACAAATGTAAAACCAACAGTTGATAGACAGAATGCAGAACAATGTCATACTTTCACCCCAGTACAGAGATCTGGGCCGAAATCCATCGTTTTTTTGCTCACCATGCCATTCCAGTTTGAACCCAGACGTATGCAAATCAGTCTTGACCCTGTGCCTCATGGGAACAGTTCAGCCCGAACTTCAAAGCCAGGTCCTCTCTGGACTGGAAACAAGCATCTTAGGACCTGTTTTGGAGTTTCACCCCTCTTCAGCCAGGATTTTCTTGATTCCAGTCGCATGGAGAGCACAGGACCCACGTCTGGGCATACCCGTCCCACTCGGGTGACAAATGTAAAACCAACAGTTGATGGACAGAATGCAGAACAATGTCATACATTCACCCCAGTACAGAGATCTGGGCCTAAATCCATCATGTTTTTGCTCACCATGGCTTTCCAGTTTGAACCCAGCCATATGCAAATCAGTCTTGACCGTATGCCTCATGGGAACAGTCCAGCCCGAACTGCCAAGCCAGGTCCTCCCTGGACTGGTAACAAGCATCCTAGAACCGGTTTCGGGGTATCACCCCTCTTCAGCCAGGATCGCTTGATTCCAGTGGCATGGAGAGCACTGGACTCACGTCTGGGCATACCCGTCCCACTCGGGCTGACAAATGCAAAACCAACAGTTGATGGACAGAATTCAGAACAATGTCATACATTCACCCCAGTACAGAGATCTGGGCCTAAATCCATCGTTTTTTTGCTCACCATGCCCTTCCAGTTTGAACCCAGCCATATGCAAATCAGTCTTGACCCTGTGCCTCATGGGAACAGTACAGTCGAACTGCCAAGCCAGGTCTTCCCTGGACTGGAAACAAGCATCCTAGGACCGGTTTCGGGGTTTCACCCCTCTTCAGCCAGGATCGCTTGATTCCAGTGGCATGGAGAGCACGGGACTCACGTCCGGGCATACCCATCACACTCGGGGTGACAAATGCAAAACCAACAGTTGATGGACAGAATGCAGAACAATATCATACATTCACCCCAGTACAGAGATCTGTGCCTAAATCCATCGTTTTTTTGCTCACCATGGCTTTCCAGTTTGAACCCAGCCATACGCAAATCAGTCTTGACCGTGTGCCTCATGGGAACAGTCCAGCCCGAACTACCAAGCCAGGTTCTCCCTGGACTGGTAACAAGCATCCTAGAACCGGTTTCGGGGTTGCACCCCTCTTCAGCCAGGATAGTTTGATTCCAGTGGCATGGACAGCATGGGACACACGTCTGGGCATACCCGTCCCACTCGGGGTGACAAATGCAAAACCAACAGTTGATGGACAGAATGCAGAACAATGTCATACATTCACCCCTGTACAGAGATCTGGGCCTAATTCCATCGTTTTTTTGCTCACCATGCCATTCCAGTTTGAACCCAGCCGTATGCAAATCAGTCTTGACCCTGTGCCTCATGGAAACAGTCCAGCCCGATCTGCCAAGCCAGGTCCTCCCTGGACTGGAAACAAGCATCCTAGGACCGGTTTCGGGGCTTCACCCCTCTTCAGCCAGGATTATCTTGATTCCAGTGGCATGGAGACACGGAACCCACGTCTGGGCAAACCCGTCCCACTCGGGGTGACAAATGCAAAACCAACAGTTGGTGGACAGAATGCAGAATAATGTCATACATTCACCCCTGTACAGAGATCTGGGCCTAAATCCATCCTTTTTTTGCTCACCATGCCATTCCAGTTTGAAACCAGCCGTATGCAAATCAGTCTTGACCCTGTGCCTCATGGGAACAGTCCAGCACGAACTGGCAAGCCAGGTCCTCCCTGGTCTGGAAACAAGCATCCTAGGACCGGTTTCGGGGCTTCACCCCTCTTCAGCCAGGATTATCTTGATTCCAGTGGCATGGAGACATGGGACCCACGTCTGGGCATACCCGTCCCACTCGGGTGACAAATGTAAAACCAACAGTTGATGGACAGATTGCAGAACAATGTCATACTTTCACCCCAGTACAGAGATCTGGGCCTAAATCCATTGTTTTTTTGCTCACCATGCCATTCCAGTTTGAACCCAGCCGTATGCAAATCAGTCTTGACCCTGTGCCTCATGGGAACAGTCCTGCCCGAACTTCAAAGCCAGGTCCTCTCTGGACTGGAAACAAGCATCTTAGGACCGGTTTTGGGGTTTCACCCCTCTTCAGCCAGGATTTTCTTGATTCCAGTCGCATGGAGAGCACAGGACCCACGTCTGGGCATACCCGTCCTACTCGGGTGACAAATGTAAAACCAACAGTTGATGGACAGAATGCAGAACAATGTCATACATTCACCCCCGTACAGAGATCTGGGCCTAAATCCATCATGTTTTTGCTCACCATGGCTTTCCAGTTTGAACCCAGCCATATGCAAATCAGTCTTGACAGTATGCCTCATGGGAACAGTCCAGCCCGAACTGCCAAACCAGGTCCTACCTGGACTGGTAACAAGCATCCTAGAACTGGTTTCGGGGTTTCACCCCTCTTCAGCCAGGATCGCTTGATTCCAGGCGCATGGAGAGTATGGGACCCACGTCTGGGCAAACCCGTCCCACTCGGGGTGACAAATACAAAACCAACAGTTGATGGACAGAATGCAAAATAATGTCATACATTCACCCTTGTACAGAGATCTGGGCCTAAATCCATCCTTTTTTTGCTCACCATGCCATTCCAGTTTGAAACCAGCCGTATGCAAATCAATCTTGACCCTGTGCCGCATGGAAACAGTCCAGCACGAACTGGCAAGCCAGGTCCTTCCTGGACTGGAAACAAGCATCCTAGGACCGGTTTCGGGGCTTCACCCCTCTTCAGCCAGGATTATCTTGATTCCAGTGGCATGGAGAGCACGGGACCCACGTCTGGGCATAACCGTCCCACTCGGGCTGACAAATGCAAAACCAACAGTTGATGGATAGAATTCAGAACAATGTCATACATTCACCCCAGTACAGAGATCTGGGCCTAAATCCATTGTTTTTTTGCTCACCATGCCCTTCCAGTTTGAACCCAGCCATATGCAAATCAGTCTTGACCCTGTGCCTCATGGGAACAGTACAGCCGAACTGCCAAGCCAGGTCTTCCCTGGACTGGAATCAAGCATCCTAGGACCGGTTTCGGGGTTTCACCCCTCTTCAGCCAGGATCGCTTGATTCCAGTGGCATGGAGAGCACGGGACCCACGTCTGGGCATACCCATCCCACTCGGGGTGACAAATGCAAAACCAACAGTTGATGGACAGAATGCAGAACAATATCATACATTCACCCCAGTACAGAGATCTGGGCCTAAATCTATCGTTTTTTTGCTCACCATGGCTTTCCAGTTTGAACCCAGCCATATGCAAATCAGTCTTGACCGTATGCCTCATGGGAGGAGTCCAGCCCGAACTGCCAAGCCAGGTCCTCCCTGGACTGGTAACAAGCATCCTAGAACCGATTTTGGGGATTCACCCCTCTTCAGCCAGGATAGCTTGATTCCAGTGGCATGGAGAGCACGGGACCCACGTCTGGGCATGACCGTCCCACTCGGGGTGACAAATGCAAAACCAACAGTTGATGGACAGAATGCAGAACAATGTCATACATTCACACCTGTACAGAGATCTGGGCCTAATTCCATTGTTTTTTTGCTCACAATGCCATTCCAGTTTGAACCCAGCCGTATGCAAATCAGTCTTGACCCTGTGCCTCATGGGAACAGTCCAGACCGAAATGCCAAGCCAGTTCCTCCCTGGACTGGAAACTAGCATCCTAGGACCGGTTTCGGGGTTTCACCCCTCTTCAGCCAGGATAGCTTGATTCCAGTGGCATGGAGAGCACGGGACCCACGTCTGGGCATGACCGTCCCACTCGGGGTGACAAATGCAAAACCAACAGTTGATGGACAGAAGGCAGAACAATGTCATACATTCACCCCAGTACAGAGATCTGGGCCTAAATCCATCATGTTTTTGCTCACCATGGCTTTCCAGTTTGAACCCAGCCATATGCAAATCAGTCTTGACCGTATGCCTCATGGGAACAGTCCAGCCCGAACTGCCAAGCCAGGTCCTACCTGGACTGGTAACAAGCATCTTTGAACCGGTTTCGGGGTTTCACCCCTCTTCAGCCAGGATCGCTTGATTCCAGTGGCATGGAGAGTATGGGACCCACGTCTGGGCAAACCCGTCCCACTCGGGGTGACAAATGCAAAACCAACAGTTGATGGACAGAATGCAGAATAATGTCATACATTCACCCCTGTACAGAGATCTGGGCCTAAATCCATCCTTTTTTTGCTCACCATGCCATTCCAGTTTGAAACCAGCCGTATGCAAATCAGTCTTGACCCTGTGCCTCATGGGAACAGTCCAGCACGAACTGGCAAGCCAGGTCCTCCCTGGACTGGAAACAAGCATCCTAGGACCGGTTTTGGGGCTTCACCCCTCTTCAGCCAGGATCGCTTGATTCCAGTGGCATGGAGAGTATGGGACCCACGTCTGGGCAAACCCGTCCCACTCGGGGTGACAAATGCAAAACCAACAGTTGATGGACAGAATGCAGAATAATGTCATACATTCACCCCTGTACAGAGATCTGGGCCTAAATCCATCCTTTTTTTGCTCACCATGCCATTCCAGTTTGAAACCAGCCGTATGCAAATCAGTCTTGACCCTGTGCCTCATGGGAACAGTCCAGCACGAACTGGCAAGCCAGATCCTCCCTGGACTGGAAACAAGCATCCTAGGACCGGTTTCGGTGTTTCAGTCCTCTTCAGCCAGGATAGCTTGATTCCAGTGGCATGGAGAGCACGGGACCCACGTCTGGGCATAACCATCCCACTCGGGCTGACAAATGCAAAACCAACAGTTGATGGACAGAATTCAGAACAATGTCATACATTCACCCCAGTACAGAGATCTGGGCCTAAATCCATCGTTTTTTTTCTCACGATGCCATTCCAGTTTGAACCCAGCCATATACAAATCAGTCTTGACCCTGTGCCTCATGGGAACAGTACAGCCGAACTGCCAAGCCAGGTCTTCCCTGGACTGGAATCAAGCATCCTAGGACCGGTTTCGGGGTTTCACCCCTCTTCAGCCAGGATCGCTTGATTCCAGTGGCATGGAGAGCACGGGACCCACGTCTGGGCATACCCATCCCACTCGGGGTGACAAATGCAAAACCAACAGTTGATGGACAGAATGCAGAACAATATCATACATTCACCCCAGTACAGAGATCTGGGCCTAAATCTATCGTTTTTTTCCTCACCATTGCTTTCTAGTTTGAACCCAGCCATATGCAAATCAGTCTTGACCGTATGCCTCATGGGAACAGTCCAGCCCGAACTGCCAAGCCAGGTCCTCCCTGGACTGGTAACAAGCATCCTAGAACCGATTTCGGGGTTTCACCCCTCTTCAGCCAGGATAGTTTGATTCCAGTGGCATGGACAGCATGGGACACACGTCTGGGCATACCCGTCCCACTCGGGGTGACAAATGCAAAACCAACAGTTGATGGACAGAATGCAGAACAATGTCATACATTCACACCTGTACAGAGATCTGGGCCTAATTCCATTGTTTTTTTGCTCACAATGCCATTCCAGTTTGATCCCAGCCGTATGCAAATCAGTCTTGACCCTGTGCCTCATGGGAACAGTCCAGACCAAACTGCCAAGCCAGGTCTTCCATGGACTGGAAACAAGCATCCGAGGACCGGTTTCGGGGTTTCACCCCTCTTCAGCCAGGATAGCTTGATTCCAGTGGCATGGAGAGCACGGGACCCACGTCTGGGCATGACCGCCCCACTCGGGGTGACAAATGCAAAACCAACAGTTGATGGACAAAATTCAGAACAATGTCATACATTCACCCCGGTACAGAGATCTGGGCCTAAATACATCGTTTTTTTGCTCAACATGCCATTCCAGTTTGAACCCAGCCATATGTTAATCAGTCTTGACCCTGTGCCTCATGGGAACAGAACAGCCGAACTGCCAAGCCAGGTCCTCTCTGGATGGGAAACAAGCATCCTAGGACCGGTTTCGGGGTTTCACCCCTCTTCAGACAGGATAGCTTGATTCCAGTGGCATGGAGAGCACGGGACACACGTCTGGGCATACCCATCCCACTCGGGGTGACAAATGCGAAACCAACAGTTGATGGACAGAATGCAGAACAATGTCATACATTCACCCCAGTACAGAGATCTGGGCCTAAATCTATCGTTTTTTTGCTTACCATGCCATTCCAGTTTGAACCTAGCCATATGCAAATCAGTCTTGACCCTCTGCCTCATGGGAACAGTCCAGACCGAACTGCCAAGCCAGGTCCTCCCTGGACTTGAAACAAGCATCCTAGGACCGGTTTCGGGGTTTCACCCCTCTTCAGCCAGGATAGCTTAATTCTAGTGGCATGGAGAGCACGGGACCCACGTCTGGGCATACCCGTCCCACTCAGGGTGACAAATGCAAAACCAACAGTTGATGGACAGCATGCAGAACTATGTCATACATTCATCCCTGTACAGAGATCTGGGCCTAAATCCATCGTTTTTTTGCTCACCATGCCATTCCAGTTTTAACCCAGCCATATGCAAATCAGTCTTGACCCTGTGCCTCATGGGATCAGTCCAGCCCGAACTACATAGCCAGGTCCTCCCTGAACTGGAAACAAGCATCCTAGGACCAGTTTCGGCGTTTCACCCCTCTTCAGCCAGGATAGTTTGATTCCAGTGGCATGGAGAGCACAAGACCCACGTCTGGCCATACCCGTCCCACTCGGGGTGACAAATGCAAAACCAACAGTTGATGGACAGAATGCAGAACAATGTCATACATTCACCCCAGTACAGAGATCTTGGCCTAAATCCATTGTTTTTTTGCTCACCATGCCTTTCCAGTTTGAACCTAGCCATATGCAAATCAGTCTTGACCCTATGCCTCATGGGAACAGTCCAGCCCGAACTGCCAAGCCAGGTCCTTCCTGGACTAGTAACAAGCATCCTAGGACCGGTTTCGGGGTTTCACCCCTCTTCAGCCAGGATTATCTTGATTCCAGTGGCATGGAGAGCACGGGACCCACGTCTGGGCATACCCGTCGCACTCGGGTGACAAATGTAAAACCAACAGCTGATGGACAGAATGCAGAACAATGTCATACATTCACCCCAGTAGAGAGATCTGGGCCTAAATCCATCTGTTTTTTGCTCACCATGCCATTCCAGTTTGAACCCAGCAATATGCAAATCAGTCTTGACCCTGTGCCTCATGGGAACAGTCGTCCAGCCTGAACTGCAAAGCCAGGTCCTCCCTGGAATGGAAACAAGCATCCTAGGACCGGTTTCGGGGTTTCACCCCTCTTCAGCCAGGATAGCTTGATTCCAGTGGCTTGGAGAGCACGGGACCCACGTCTGGCCATACCCGTCCCACTCGGGGTGAAAAATGCAAAACCAACAGTTGATGGACAGAATGCACAACAATGTCATACATTCACCCCAGTAGAGAGATCTGGGCCTAAATCCATCGTTTTTTGCTCACCATGCCATTCCAGTTTGAACCCAGCCATATGCAAATCAGTCTTGACCCTGTGCCTCATGGGAACAGTCCAGTCCGAAATGCCAAGAAAATTCCTCCCTGGACAGGAAACAAGCATCATAGGACCGGTTTCGGGGTTTCACCCCTCTTCAGCCAGGATAGCTTGATTCCAGTGGCATGGAGAGCACGGGACCCACGTCTGGGCATACCCGTCCCACTCGGGGTGACAAATGCAAAACCAACAGTTGATGGACAGAATGCAGAACAATGTCAATCATTCACCCCAGTAAAGAGATCTGGGCCTAATCCATCGTTTTTTTGCTCACCATGCCATTCCAGTTTGAACCAACCATATGCAAATCAGTCTTGACCCTGTGCCTCATGGGAACAGTCCACCCCGAACTGCCAAGCCAGGTCCTCCCTGGACTGAAAACAAGCATCCTAGGACCGGTTTCAGGGTTTCACCCCTCTTCAGCCAGGATAGCTTGATTCCAGTGGCATGGACTGCATGGGACACACGTCTGGGCATACCCGTCCCACTCGGGGTGACAAATGCAAAACCAACAGTTGATGGACAGAATGCAGAACAATGTCATACATTCACCCCAGTACAGAGATCTGGGCCTAATTCCATCGTTTTTTTGCTCACTATGCCATTCCAGTTTGAACCCAGCCGTATGCAAATCAGTCTTGACCCTGTGCCTCTTGGGAACAGTCCTGCCCGATCTGCCAAGCCAGGTCCTCCCTGGACTGGAAACAAGCCTCCTAGGACCGGTTTCGAGGCTTCTCCCCTCTTCAGCCAGGATTATCTTGATTCCAGTGGCATGGAGAGCACAGGACCCACGTCTGGGCATACCCATCCCACTCGGGTGACAAATGTAAAACCAACAGTTGATGTACAGAATGCAGAACAATGTCATACATTCACCCCAGTACAGAGATCTGGGCCTAAATCCATCGTTTTTTTTCTCACGATGCCATTCCAGTTTGAACCCAGCCATATACAAATCAGTCTTGACCCTGTGCCTCATGGGAACAGTCCAGCCCGAACTGCCAAGCCAGGTCCTCCCTGGGCTGGAACCAAGCATCCTAGGACCGTTTTCGGGGTTTCACCCCTCTTCAGCCAGGATAGCTTGATTCCAGTGGCATGGAGTGCACGGGACCTACGTCTGGGCATACCCATCCCACTCGGGGTGACAAATGCAAAACCAACAGTTGATGGACAGAATGCAGAACAAAATCATACATTCACCCCAGTACAGAGATCTGGGCCTAAATCCATCATTTTTTTTCTCACCATGCCATTCCAGTTTGAACCCAGCCATATTTATTTATTTAAGGTTTTTATAGAGCGCGTAGTCACCCATGAGTATCCCAGCGCTATACCTCGTAATCCTGATGGGAGGGGGTGCGGAAAATAAGAATGGATTATGGAAAGAGGAGGGTTTTGAGCGATTTCCTAAAACGGAGGAGATTCGGTTCTGTTCTTAGTTTCATAGGGAGCGCGTTCCATTGCTTCGCTGTGTGAACCGAAAAACGGCGACCTCCTGAACGGGCTTGTTTCACCCTGGGTACCACAATGAGGTTTCCATGGTCCAATCGGAGCGCTCTAGTAGGTCTATAGGGGGTGATACAGTTTTTGAGAATTGGTGGGCCTTCGTTGTGGAGCACTTTGTAAGCCAGGCAGAGGGCCTTGAATACCACTCTTTCCCTGATCGGTAGCCAGTGCAGTTTTTTCAATGCGGGTTTTGCAGATGTTCTGGCCGGGGTGTTCGTGAGCATCCGGGCAGCGGCATTCTGGATTTTCTGTAGTGTCTGGAGGGTGGTTTCAGGGGCTCCCAAATAAATGGCGTTACTGTAGTCCAGCCTGGACACAATCAGGCCTTGGATCAACTGTTTCCGGGAATTGAAAGGGAGTAGGGGAAGCACCTTCCTACATGATCTTAACAGGCCGAAACAAACGCCGGCCGTCTTCCTTGCCTGCGTTCTAAAGGTAAGATCTTTCTCTAACCATATTCCCAAACTCTTGACCTCCGTCTTGGGGGCAGGAGGTTCACCAAGACAGGCGGGCCAGATGTTCGGGGGTAGATCTAGCGTTTTTTGACCTAGGAGCAGAATCTCTGTTTTTGACCCATTTAATTTCAGGACTGAGTCGTTCATCCATTGCTGTATATTGGAGAGACAGTCATGAAGGTTGGAGGGCTCTTGCTTGGGGTGAGATAGAGTTACCACCAGCTGTGTATCGTCAGCATAACTGATGATAGTGACTCCGAATGGGGAGACCCTCTCCTCCAGTGGGGCCATGTACACGTTAAATAACGTGGGGCTCAGTGACGAGCCCTGTGGCACACCACACCGGAGGGGGATGGCAGGGGAGCGGCTGTCACCTTCCCAGACTTGGAAGGAGCGCTGGCAGAGAAAGGATGAAAGCCATTTCAGAGCCTTGTCTTTCACTCCGATGTTTTCCAGGCGTTGGGTTAAGACCTGGTGGCTGACAGTATCGAAGGCCGCACTCAGGTCCAGGAGGACCACTGCCACTGATCCTCCTGTATCGAGAATGTCTCTGGCCTTCTCCACTGCTGCAAGGAGAGCGGTGTCAGTGCCTTGACCTGGTCGGAAACCCGTCTGGGAGTTCTTGAGGAGATGGTTGGTTTCCAGGAACTGTGACAGTTTTTTATTTACAAGTTTCTCAGTGACCTTACCAATCCAAGGAAGGAGAGAGATGGGTCTATAGTTTGATAGATCCTCAGGGTCTAATGAAGGTTTCTTAAGAAGTCCTTTAACGACCGCTTCCTTCCAGCTAGGGGGGACTTCACCTTGGGTTAATGAGGTATTGATCAGAGCGGTCAGCGGGGGCACTATGGTATGGGTGATTTTTTTGAGGAATCGTATGGGCACTGGATCACTGGGAGCGCCACTCTTTATTGAATCAAATGATGCTGCTACCTCCTCCATGGTAACCGGGCCGAAGGAAACCAAGTGAGGGGCGGCGGGCTTCAAGGGGGAATTCCTCTGCAGGGGATGATGGTCCTCATATCCTTCAATGGAGTCGGTTTTAGCAGCGGGAAGAGAAGCGAGGATCTTTTTAATTTTTTCATCAAAGAAGGTGGCTAGTTTGACACATTTTCCTTCCGCTGCTTTGGGGTCCATAGGTTTTTGTGGGGGGTCGGGGACATGGAGGAGCTCTTTAAGGATAAGAAAGGTTTCCTTGGCTGAGCAGGAGGAATTCTTTATTTTTTCCTCATAAAAGGCACTTTTGGCGTTGCGGAGTGCTAGTTTGTATGCTCTCATGGATGACTGAAATACGTCTTTTTCCTTCACAGACTTGTCTTTCCTCCAAATGCGTTCTGACCTTTTGCATTCCTTCCTTAAAGCGTTCAGTGCGGGGGTGTACCATGGAGCTGGATTGATCCTCTTAGTATGTTTAAGAGTACAAGTGAGTGGGATAAGACTGTCTAGGGAGTGGGTGAGCCAATCATTCAATTCTCTATCTGCCATTTTGGGATCCGATGAGGGAGGCGGGATGGATTCTCCTAACTTAGCTTCCCATTCCTCCGGTACCAGCTTGTGCCACCGTCTACCAAGTGTCCTGGTTTTGTGTGGTTGAGTCGGAGCGATTTTAAGATGCCAGTACATGGGGACCAGTAAGTGGTCTGTCCATGGGAAAGGAGTGGGTTCCTGGGTTGTAAAATTCCTAATATTCGTAAAAATCGGATCCAGAAGCTGGCCTTTTTCATGGGTAGCTTTTGAGTTCATGAGATGCAGGTCGACTGACGCAAGGTCTGTTAATAGATTAGCTGCGGAGTTATCCGTAGGGTCAAGGAAATGGAGATTAAGATCCCCTAGGAGAAGAAAATTAGAAGCAGTAGTTGCTTTTAGTGTAGCGTGATCCATCAAGGTACTGGAGAATTCCCCAAGTGGGCCTGGCGGTCGGTAGACTAATAGTCCGGACAGAGAGATTGCAGGCGAGATCTGAAAAATAAAGTTGCAACTTTCGCAGTCTTTGACATTGCCATTGTCGATCCTGCAGGTGATATGGTCTTTATAAAGGATGGCTAGCCCACCGCCTCTACCGACCGGTCTGTTTAAAAGGCATATTTGATAGCCTGGGGGGACGGCATTGACCATGTCAAAGTCGCTGTTCGGCGTCATCCATGTTTCTGTGAGAAACAATATGTCCAGCATAGAATTTTGGACGAGGATATTTATCTCATGAGCGTGTCTAACAAGAGATCTGCAATTGAGAAGGCCAAGTCGTAGAGCTTGAGCACGTTCCTTCTCCTCCGTCGGATTGCAGCGGGCACAGCCCGTGAAAGGGTTGGCTTCCTTGAGAATGTACTTACACTTGGGATGTTTATTCGAGTTCAATGCTCGAAGCATGTCTTGGGTGTAAGTAATGCTCCTTTGAGAATCGGGCATAGTGTCTGGGCCTAAGGCCGTCTGGGTCCGGACGGGCCCAGACGGGCTTGCCTTAGGCGCGCCTTCGGCGCGCAAACGGCGCGCCCGATGCGCCCGTCTGCTGCGCGTCCGGTGGTTACACATTATTTAAAGGGTGAGAAAGGGCGTGTGGGCGTGGCCTAAGGGTAGGCGTGGCCTCGTCCCTCGCCGTCAATGGCGACTGGAATTGTTTGTTAGGGGCGTTCCGCTACAGCGATAGCTCCGCTGTTGAGGGCGGTTCGAGGACAGGATCTGGTGGTGCCGGAAGGGTGAGTGCAAAGTTAAAATCTAGCAAACAAGTTATTCGTGACACAGGAAATAACAATTTTTAAAAAGCAGTTCAGCTCCCGGCTTCCGCCTCAGGAGTATACGAAGTTCTGTTAAAAGCGCTCGCATTCAGCGCTTATAAGCAGATGGGCGTGTGGGCGTGGCCTAAGGGTAGGCGTGGCCTCGTCCCTCGCCGTCAATGGCGACTGGAATTGTTTGTTAGGGGCGTTCCGCTACAGCGATAGCTCCGCTGTTGAGGGCGGTTCGAGGACAGGATCTGGTGGTGCCGGAAGGGTGAGTGCAAAGTTAAAATCTAGCAAACAAGTTATTCGTGACACAGGAAATAACAATTTTTAAAAAGCAGTTCAGCTCCCGGCTTCCGCCTCAGGAGTATACGAAGTTCTGTTAAAAGCGCTCGCATTCAGCGCTTATAAGCAGATGGGCGTGTGGGCGTGGCCTAAGGGTAGCCGTGGCCTCGTCCCTCGCCGTCAATGGCGACTGGAATTGTTTGTTAGGGGCGTTCCGCTACAGCGATAGCTCCGCGGTTGAGGGCGGTTCGAGGACAGGATCTGGTGGTGCCGGAAGGGTGAGTGCAAAGTTAAAATCTAGCAAACAAGTTATTCGTGACACAGGAAATAACAATTTTTAAAAAGCAGTTCAGCTCCCGGCTTCCGCCTCAGGAGTATACGAAGTTCTGTTAAAAGCGCTCGCATTCAGTGCTTATAAGCAGATGGGCGTGTGGGCGTGGCCTAAGGGTAGGCGTGGCCTCGTCCCTCGCCGTCAATGGCGACTGGAATTGTTTGTTAGGGGCGTTCCGCTACAGCGATAGCTCCGCGGTTGAGGGCGGTTCGAGGACAGGATCTGGTGGTGCCGGAAGGGTGAGTGCAAAGTTAAAATCTAGCAAACAAGTTATTCGTGACACAGGAAATAACAATTTTTAAAAAGCAGTTCAGCTCCCGGCTTCCGCCTCAGGAGTATACGAAGTTCTGTTAAAAGCGCTCGCATTCAGCGCTTATAAGCAGATGGGCGTGTGGGCGTGGCCTAAGGGTAGGCGTGGCCTCGTCCCTCGCCGTCAATGGCGACTGGAATTGTTTGTTAGGGGCGTTCCGCTACAGCGATAGCTCCGCGGTTGAGGGCGGTTCGAGGACAGGATCTGGTGGTGCCGGAAGGGTGAGTGCAAAGTTAAAATCTAGCAAACAAGTTATTCGTGACACAGGAAATAACAATTTTTAAAAAGCAGTTCAGCTCCCGGCTTCCGCCTCAGGAGTATACGAAATCAGTCTTGACCCTGTGCCTCATGGGAACAGTCCAGCCCGAACTTCAAAGCCAGGTCCTCTCTGGACTGGAAAAAAGCATCTTAGGACCGGTTTTAGGGTTTCACCCCTCTTCAGCCAGGATTATCTTGATTCCAGTGGCATGGAGAGCACAGGACCCACGTCTGGGCATACCCGTACCACTCGGGTGACAAATGTAAAACCAACAGTTGATGTACAGAATGCAGAACAATGTCATACATTCACCCCAGTACAGAGATCTGGGCCTAAATCCATCGTTTTTTTTCTCACCATGCCATTCCAGTTTGAACCCAGCCATATGCAAATCAGTCTTGACCCTGTGCCTCATGGGATCAGTCCAGCCCGAACTGCAAAGCCAGGTCCTCCCTGGACTGGAAACAAGCATCCTAGGACCGGTTTCGGGGTTTCACCCCTCTTCAGCCAGGATAGCTTGATTCCAGAGGCATGTAGAGCACGGGACCCACGTCTTGGCAAACCCGTCCCACTCGGGGTGACAAATGCAAAACCAACAGTTGATGGACAGAATGCAGAATAATGTCATATATTCACCCCTGTATAGAGATCTGGGCCTAAATCCATCGTTTTTTTGCTCAGCATGCCCTTCCAGTTTGAACCCAGCCATATGCAAATCAGTCTTGACCCTGTGCCTCATGGGAACAGTACAGCCGAACTGCCAAGCCAGGTCCTCCCTGGACTGGAAAAAAGCATCCTAGGACCGGTTTCGGGGTTTCACCCCTCTTCAGCCAGGATCGCTTGATTCCAGTGGCATGGAGAGTATGGGACCCATGTCTGGGCAAACCCGTCCCACTCGGGTTGACAAATGCAAAACGAACAGTTGATGGACAGAATGCAGAATAATGTCATACATTCACCCCTGTACAGAGATCTGGGCCTAAATCCATCCTTTTTTTGCTCACCATGCCATTCCAGTTTGAACCCATCCGTATGCAAATCAGTCTTGACCCTGTGCCTCATGGGAACAGTCAAGCACGAACTGCCAAGCCAGGTCCTCCCTGGGCTGGAAACAAGCAACCTAGGACCGTTTTCGGGGTTTCACCCCTCTTCAGCCAGGATAGCTTTATTCCAGTGGCATGGAGAGCACGGGACCCACGTCTGGGAATACCCATCCCACTCGGGGTGACAAATGCAAAACCAACAGTTGATGGACAGAATGCAGAACAAAATCATACATTCACCCCAGTAAAGAGATCTGGGCCTAAATCCATCATTTTTTTGCTCACCATGGCTTTCCAGTTTGAACCCAGCCATATGCAAATCAGTCTTGACCGTATGCCTCATGGGAACAGTCCAGACCGAACTGCCAAGCCAGGTCCTCCCTGGACTGGTAACAAGCATCCTAGAACCGGTTTCGGGGTTTCACCCCTCTTCAGCCAGGATCGCTTGATTCCAGTGGCATGGACAGTATGGGACCCACGTCTGGGCAAACCCGTCCCACTCGGGGTGACAAATGCAAAACCAACAGTTGATGGACAGAATGCAGAATAATGTCATACATTCACCCCTGTACAGAGATCTGGGCCTAAATCCATCCTTTTTTTGCTCACCATGCCATTCCAGTTTGAAACCAGCCGTATGCAAATCAGTCTTGACCCTGTGCCTCATGGGAACAGTCCAGCACGAACTGGCAATCCAGGTCCTCCCTGGACTGGAAACAAGCATCCTAGGACTGGTCTCGGTGTTTCAGTCCTCTTCAGCCAGGATAGCTTGATTCCAGTGGCATGGAGAGCACGGGACCCACGTCTGGGCATAACCGTCCCACTCGGGCTGACAAATGCAAAACCAACAGTTGATGGACAGAATTCAGAACAATGTCATACATTCACCCCAGTACAGAGATCTGGGCCTAAATCCATCGTTTTTTTGCTCACCATGCCCTTCCAGTTTGAACCCAGCCATATTCAAATCAGTCTTGACCCTGTGCCTCATGGGAACAGTACAGCCGAACTGCCAAGCCAGGTCTTCCCTGGACTGGAATCAAGCATCCTAGGACCGGTTTCGGGGTTTCACCCCTCTTCAGCCAGGATCGCTTGATTCCAGTGGCATGGAGAGTACGGGACCCACGTCTGGGCATACCCATCCCACTCGGGGTGACAAATGCAAAACCAATAGTTGATGGACAGAATGCAGAACAATATCATACATTCACCCCAGTACAGAGATCTGGGCCTAAATCCATCGTTTTTTTGCTCACCATGGCTTTCCAGTTTGAACCCAGCCATATGCAAATCAGTCTTGAACGTATGCCTCATGGGAACAGTCCAGCCCGAACTGCCAAGCCAGGTCCTCCCTGGACTGGTAACAAGCATCCTAGAACCGATTTCGGGGTTTCACCCCTCTTCAGCCAGGATAGTTTGATTCCAGTGGCATGGACAGCATGGGACACACGTCTAGGCATACCCGTCCCACTCGGGGTGACAAATGCAAAACCAACAGTTGATGGACAGAATTCAGAACAATGTCATACATTCACCCCGGTACAGAGATCTGGGCCTAAATACATTTTTTTTTTGCTTACCATGCCATTCCAGTTTGAACCCAGCCATATGTTAATCAGTCTTGACCCTGTGCCTCATGGGAACAGAACAGCCGAACTGCCAAGCCAGGTCCTCCCTGGACTGGAAACAAGCATTCTAGGACCGGTTTCGGGTTTCACCCCTCTTCAGACAGGATAGCTTGATTCCAGTGGCATGGAGAGCACGGGACACACGTCTGGGCATACCCATCCGACTCGGGGTGACAAATGTGAAACCAACAGTTGATGGACAGAATGCAGAACAATATCATACATTCACCCCAGTACAGAGATCTGGGCCTAAATCCATCGTTTTTTTGCTCACCATGCCATTCCAGTTTTAACCCAGCCATATGCAAATCAGTCTTGACCCTGTGCCTCATGGGATCAGTCCAGCCCGAACTACATAGCCAGGTCCTCCCTGAACTGGAAACAATCATCCTAGGACCAGTTTCGGCGTTTCACCCCTCTTCAGCCAGGATAGTTTGATTACAGTGGCATGGAGAGCACAAGACCCACGTCTGGCCATACCCGTCCCACTCGGGGTGACAAATGCAAAACCAACAGTTGATGGACAGAATGCAGAACAAAGTCATACATTCACCCCAGTACAGAGATCTGGGCCCAAATCCATCGTTTTTTTGCTCACCATGCCATTCCAGTTTGAACCCAGCCATATGCAAATCAGTCTTCACCCTGTGCCTCATGGGAACAGTCCAGCCCGAACTGCCAAGCCAGGTCCTCCCTGGACTGGAAACAAGCATCCTAGGACCGTTTTCGGGGTTTCACCCCTCTCCAGCCAGGATAGCTTGATTCCATTGGCATGGAGAGCACGGGACCCACATCTGGGCATACCCGTCCCACTCGGGGTGACAAATGCAAAACCAACAGTTGATGGACAGAATGCAGAACAATATCATACATTCACCCCAGTACAGAGATCTGTGCCTAAATCCATCCGTTTTTTGCTCACCATGCCATTCCAGTTTGAACCCAGCAATATGCAAATAATTCTTGACCCTGTGCCTCATGGGAACAGTCCAGCCTGAACTGCCAATCCAGGTCCTCCCTGGACTGAAAACAAGCATCCTATGACCGGTTTCGGGGTTTCACCCCTCTTCAGCCTGGATAGCTTGATTTCAGTGGCATGGAGAGCACTGGACCCACGTCTGGGCATACCCGTCACACTCGGGGTGACAAATGCAAAACCAACAGTTGATGGACAGAATGCAGAACAATGTCACACATTCACCCCAGTACAGAGATCTTGGCCTAAATCCATCGTTTTTTTGCTCACCATGCCTTTCCAGTTTGAACCTAGCCATATGCAATTCAGTCTTGACCCTATGCCTCATGGGAACAGTCCAGCCTGAACTGCCAAGCCAGGTCCTTCCTGGACTAGTAACAAGCATCCTAGGACCGGTTTCGGGGTTTAACCCCTCTTCAGCCAGGATTATCTTGATTCCAGTGGCATGGAGAGCACATGACCCACGTCTGGGCATACCCGTCGCACTCGGGTGACAAATGTAAAACCAACAGCTGTTGGACAGAATGCAGAACAATGTCATACATTCACCCCAGTAGAGAGATCTGGGCCTAAATCCATCCGTTTTTTGCTCACCATGCCATTCCAGTTTGAACCCAGCAATGTGCAAATCAGTCTTGACCCTGTGCCTCATGGGAACAGTCCAGCCTGAACTGCAAAGCCAGGTCCTCACTGGAATGGAAACAAGCATCAAAAGACCGGTTTCGGAGTTTTACCCCTCTTCAGCCTGGATAGCTTGATTCCAGTGGCATGGAGAGCACGGGACCCACGTCTCGGCATACCCGTCCCACTCGGGGTGACAAATGCAAAACCAACAGTTGATGGACAGAATGCAGAACAATGTCATACATTCACCCCAGTAAAGAGATCTGGGCCTAATCCATCGTTTTTTTGCTCACCATGCTATTCCAGTTTGAACCAACCATATGCAAATCAGTCTTGACCCTGTGCCTCATGGGAACAGTCCAGCCCGAACTGCCAAGCCAGGTCCTCCCTGGACTGAAAACAAGCATCCTAGGACCGGTTTCGGGGTTTCACCCCTCTTCAGCCAGGATAGCTTGATTCCAGTGGCATGGACTGCATGGGACACACGTATGGGCATACCCGTCCCACTCGGGGTGACAAATGCAAAACCAACAGTTGATGGACAGAATGCAGAACAATGTCATACATTCACCCCTGTACAGAGATCTGGGCCTAATTCCATCGTTTTTTTGCTCACCATGCCATTCCAGTTTGAACCCAGCCGTATGCAAATCAGTCTTGACCCTGTGCCTCTTGGGAACAGTCCTGCCCGATCTGCCAAGCCAGATCCTCCCTGGACTGGAAACAAGCCTCCTAGGACCGGTTTCGAGGCTTCACCCCTCTTCAGCCAGGATAGCTTGATTCCAGTGGCATGGACTGCATGGGACACACGTCTGGGCATACCCATCCTACTCGGGGTGACAAATGCGAAACCAACAGTTGATGGACAGAATGCAGAACAAAATCATACATTCACCCCAGTACAGAGATCTGGGTGTAAATCCATCGTTTTTTTGCTCACCATGCCATTCCAGTTTGAACCCAGGCGTATGCACATCAGTCTTGACCCTGTGCCTCATTGGAACAGTCCAGCCCGAACTTCAAAGCCAGGTCCTCTCTGGACTGGAAAAAACCATCTTAGGACCGGTTTTGGGGTTTCACCCCTCTTCAGCCAGGATTATCTTGATTCCAGTGGCATGGAGAGCACAGGACCCACGTCTGGGCATACCCGTCCCACTCGGGTGACAAATGTAAAACCAACAGTTGATGTACAGAATGCAGAACAATGTCATACATTCACCCCAGTACAGAGATCTGGGCCTAAATCCATCGTTTTTTTTCTCACCATGCCATTCCAGTTTGAACCCAGCCATATGCAAATCAGTCTTGACCCTGTGCCTCATGGGAACAGTTCAGCCAGAACTGCCAAGCCAGGTCCTCCCTGGGCTGGAAACAAGCATCCTAGGACCGGTTTCTGGGTTTCACCCCTCTTCAGCCAGGATAGCTTGATTCCAGTGGCATGGAGAGCACGGGACCCACGTCTGGGCATACCCGTCCCACTCGGGGTGACAAATGCAAAACCAACAGTTGATGGACAGAATGCAGAGAAATGTCATACATTCACCCCAGTACGGAGATCTGGGCCTAAATCCATTGCTTTTTGCTCACCATGCCATTCCAGTTTGAACCCAGCCATATGCAAATCAGTCTTGACCTTTGCCTCATGGGAACAGTCCAGCCCGAACTGCCAAGCCAGGTCCTCCCTGGGTTGGAAACAAGCATCCTAGGACCGTTTTCGGGGTTTCACCCCTCTTCAGCCAGGATAGCTTGATTCCAGTGGCATGGAGTGCACGGGACCTACGTCTGGGCATACCCATCCCCCTCGGGGTGACAAATGCAAAACCAACAGTTGATGGACAGAATGCAGAACAATATCATACATTCACCCCAGTACAGAGATCTGGGCCTAAATCCATCGTTTTTTTGCTCACCATGGCTTTCCAGGTTGAACCCAACCATATGCAAATCAGTCTTGACTGTATGCCTCATGGGAACAGTCCAGCCCGAACTGCCAAGCCAGGTCCTCCCTGGACTGGTAACAAGCATCCTAGAACCGGTTTCGGGGTTTCACCCCTCTTCAGCCAGGATCGCTTGATTCCAGTGGCATGGAGAGTATGGGACCCACGTCTGGGAAAACCCGTCCCACTCGGGTTGACAAATGCAAAACCAACAGTTGATGGACAGAATGCAGAACAATGTCATACATTCACCCCAGTAAAGAGATCTGGGCCTAATCCATCGTTTTTTTGCTCACCATGCTATTCCAGTTTGAACCAACCATATGCAAATCAGTCTTGACCCTGTGCCTCATGGGAACAGTCCAGCCCGAACTGCCAAGCCAGGTCCTCCCTGGACTGAAAACAAGCATCCTAGGACCGGTTTCGGGGTTTCACCCCTCTTCAGCCAGGATAGCTTGATTCCAGTGGCATGGACTGCATGGGACACACGTCTGGGCATACCCGTCCCACTCGGGGTGACAAATGCAAAACCAACAGTTGATGGTCAGAATGCAGAACAATGTCATACATTCACCCCTGTACAGAGATCTGGGCCTAATTCCATCGTTTTTTTGCTCACCATGCCATTCCAGTTTGAACCCAGCCGTATGCAAATCAGTCTTGACCCTGTGCCTCTTGGGAACAGTCCTGCCCGATCTGCCAAGCCAGATCCTCCCTGGACTGGAAACAAGCCTCCTAGGACCGGTTTCGAGGCTTCACCCCTCTTCAGCCAGGATAGCTTGATTCCAGTGGCATGGACTGCATGGGACACACGTCTGGGCATACCCATCCCACTCGGGGTTACAAATGCAAAACCAACAGTTGATGGACAGAATGCAGAACAAAATCATACATTCACCCCAGTACAGAGATCTGGGTGTAAATCCATCGTTTTTTTGCTCACCATGCCATTCCAGTTTGAACCCAGGCGTATGCAAATCAGTCTTGACCCTGTGCCTCATTGGAACAGTCCAGCCCGAACTTCAAAGCCAGGTCCTCTCTGGACTGGAAAAAAGCATCTTAGGACCGGTTTTGGGGTTTCACCCCTCTTCAGCCAGGATTATCTTGATTCCAGTGGCATGGAGAGCACAGGACCCACGTCTGGGCATACCCGTCCCACTCGGGTGACAAATGTAAAACCAACAGTTGATGTACAGAATGCAGAACAATGTCATACATTCACCCCAGTACAGAAATCTGGGCCTAAATCCATCGTTTTTTTTTCTCACCATGCCATTCCAGTTTGAACCCAGCCATATGCAAATCAGTCTTGACCCTGTGCCTCATGGGAACAGTCCAGCCAGAACTGCCAAGCCAGGTCCTCCCTGGGCTGGAAACAAGCATCCTAGGACCGGTTTCGGGGTTTAACCCCTCTTCAGCCAGGATAGCTTGATTCCAGTGGCATGGAGAGCACGGGACCCACGTCTGGGCATACCCGTCCCACTCGGGGTGACAAATGCAAAACCAACAGTTGATGGACCGAATGCAGAGAAATGTCATACATTCACCCCAGTACGGAGATCTGGGCCTAAATCCATCGTTTTTTTGCTCACCATGGCTTTCCAGTTTGAACCCAGCCATATGCAAATCAGTCTTGACCGTATACCTCATGGGAACAGTCCAGCCCGAACTGCCAAGCCAGGTCCTCCCTGGACTGGTAACAAGCATCCTAGAACCGGTTTCGGGGTTTCACCCCTCTTCAGCCAGGATTGCTTGATTCCAGTGGCATGGAGAGTATGGGACCCACGTCTGGGCAAACCCGTCCCACTCGGGTTGACAAATGCAAAACCAACAGTTGATGGACAGAATGCAGAATAATGTCATATATTCACCCCTGTATAGAGATCTGGGCCTAAATCCATCCTTTTTTTGCTCACCATGCCATTCCAGTTTGAACCCAGCCGTATGCAAATCAGTCTTGACCCTGTGCCTCATGGGAACAGTCCAGCAAGAACTGCCAAGCCAGGTCCTCCCTGGACTGGAAAAAAGCATACTAGGACATGGTTTCTGTGTTTCAGTCCTCTTCAGCCAGGATAGCTTGATTCCAGTGGCATGGAGAGCACGGGACCCACGTCTGGGCATAACCGTCCCACTCGGGCTGACAAATGCAAAACCAACAGTTGATGGATAGAATTCAGAACAATGTCATACAGTCACCCCAGTACAGAGATCTGGGCCTAAATCCATCGTTTTTTTGCTCAGCATGCCCTTCCAGTTTGAACCCAGCCATATGCAAATCAGTCTTGACCCTGTGCCTCATGGGAACAGTACAGCCGAACTGCCAAGCCAGGTCCTCCCTGGGCTGGAATCAAGCATCCTAGGACCGGTTTCGGGGTTTCACCCCTCTTCAGCCAGGATCGCTTGATTCCAGTGACATGGGAGTATGGGACCCATGTCTGGGCAAACCCGTCCCACTCGGGTTGACAAATGCAAAATGAACAGTTGATGGACAGAATGCAAAATAATGTGATACATTTTCCCCTGTACAGAGATCTGGGCCTAAATCCATCCTTTTTTTGCTCACCATGCCATTCCAGTTTGAACCCAGCCGTATGCAAATCAGTCTTGACCCTGTGCCTCATGGGAACAGTCAAGCACGAACTGCCAAGCCAGGTCCTCCCTGGACTGGAAACAAGCATCCTAGGACCGGTTTCGGTGTTTCAGTCCTCTTCAGCCAGGATAGCTTGATTCCAGTGGCATGGAGAGCACGGGACCCACGTCTGGGCATAACCGTCCCACTCGGGCTGACAAATGCAAAACCAACAGTTGATGGACAGAATTCAGAACAATGTCATACATTCACCCCAGTACAGAGATCTGGGCCTAAATCCATCGTTTTTTTGCTCACCATGCCCTTCCAGTTTGAACCCAGCCACATGCAAATCAGTCTTGACCCTGTGCCTCATGGGAACAGTACAGCCGAACTGCCAAGCCAGGTCCTCCCTGGACTGGAAACAAGCATCCTAGGACCGGTTTCGGGGTTTCACCCCTCTTCAGCCAGGATCTCTTGATTCCAGTGGCATGGAGAGCACGGGACCCACGTCTGGGCATACCCTTCCCACTCGGGGTGACAAATGCAAAACCAACAGTTGATGGACAGAATGCAGAACAATATCATACATTCACCCCAGTACAGAGATCTGGGCCTAAATCCATCGTTTTTTTTGCTCACCATGGCTTTCCAGTTTGAACCCAGCCATATGCAAATCAGTCTTGACCGTATGCCTCATGGGAACAGTCCAGCCCGAACTGCCAAGCCAGGTCCTCCCTGGACTGGTAACAAGCATCCTAGAACCGGTTTCAGGGTTTTACCCCTCTTCAGCCAGCATAGCTTGATTCCAGTGGCATGGACAGCACGGGACACATGTCTGGGCATACCCGTTCCACTCGGGGTGACAAATGCAAAACCAACAGTTGATGGACAGAATGCAGAACAATGTCATACATTCACACCTGTACAAAGATCTGGGCCTAATTCCATTGTTTTTTTGCTCACTATGCCATTCCAGTTTGAACCCAGCTTTATGCCAATCAATCTTGACCCTGTGCCTCATGGGAACAGTCCAGCCCGAACTGCCAAGCCAGGTCCTCCCTGGACTGGAAACAAGCATCCTAGGACCGGTTTCGGGGTTTCACCCCTCTTCTGCCAGGATAGCTTGATTCCAGTGGCATGGAGAGCACGGGACCCACGTCTGGGCATACCTGTCCCACTCAGGGTGACAAATGCAAAACCAACAGTTGATGGACGGAATGCAGAACAATGTCATACATTCACCCCAGTACAGAGATCTGGGCCTAAATCCATCGTTTTTTTGCTCACCATGCCATTCCAGTGTTAACCCAACCATATGCAAATCAGTTTTGACCCTGTGCGTCATGGGAACATTCCAGCCCGAACTACATAGCCAGGTCCTCCCTGAACTGTAAACAAGCATCCTAGGACCAGTTTCGGCGTTTCACCCCTCTTCAGCCAGGATAGTTTGATTCCAGTGGCATGGAGAGCACGGGACCCACGTCTGGGCATACCCGTCCCACTTGGGGTGACAAATGCAAAACCAACAGTTGATGGACAGAATGCAGAACAATGTCATACATTCACCCCAGTATAGAGATCTGGGCCTAAATCCATCGATTTTTTGCTCACCATGCCATTCCAGTGTTAACCCAACCATATGCAAATCAGTTTTGACCCTGTGCCTCATGGGAACAGTCCAGCCCGAACTACATAGCCAGGTCCTCCCTGGACTGTAAACAAGCATCCTAGGACCAGTTTCGGCGTTTCACCCCTCTTCAGCCAGGATAGTTTGATTCCAGTGGCATGGAGAGCACGGGACCCACGTCTGGGCATACCCGTCCCACTCGGGGTGACAAATGCAAAACCAACAGTTGATGGACAGAATGCAGAACAATGTCATACATTCACCCCAGTACAGAGATCTGGGCTTAAATCCATCGTTTTTTTGCTCACCATTCCATTCCAGTTTGAACCCAGCCATATGCATATCAGTCTTGAACCTGTGCCTCATGGGAACAGTCCATCCCGAACTGCAAAGCCATGTACTTCCTGGACTGGAAACAAGCATCCTAGGACCAGTTTCGGGGTTTCACCCCTCTTCAGCCAGGATAGCTTGATTCCAGTGGCATGGAGAGCACGGGACCCACGTCTGGGTATACCCGTCCCACTCAGGGCGACAAATGCAAAACCAACAGTTGATGGACAGAATGCAGAACAATGTCATACATTCACCCCAGTACAGAGATCTTGGCCTAAATCCATCGTTTTTTTGCTCACCATGCCATTCCAGTTTGAACCTAGCCATATGCAAATCAGTCTTGACCCTGTGCCTCATGGGAACAGTCCAGCCCGAACTGCCAAGCCAGGTCCTCCCTGGACTGGAAACAAGCATCCTAGGACCGGTTTCGGCGTTTCACCCTTCTTCAGCCAGGATAGCTTGATTCCAGTGGCATGGAGAGCACAGGACCCACGTCTGGGCATACCCGTCCCACTCAGGGTGACAAATGCAAAACCAACAGTTGATGGACGGAATGCAGAACAATGTCATACATTCACCCCAGTACAGAGATCTGGGCCTAAATCCATTGTTTTTTTGCTCACCATGCCATTCCAGTGTTAACCCAGCCATATGCAAATCAGTTTTGACCCTGTGCCTCATGGGAACAGTCCAGCCCGAACTACATAGCCAGGTCCTCCCTGAACTGTAAACAAGCATCCTAGGACCAGATCGGCGTTTCACCCCTCTTCAGCCAGGATAGTTTGATTCCAGTGGCATGGAGAGCACGGGACCCACGTCTGGGCATACCCGTCCCACTCGGGGTGACAAATGCAAAACCAACAGTTGATGGACAGAATGCAGAACAATGTCATACATTCATCCCAGTACAGAGATCTGGGCTTAAATCCATCGTGTTTTTTGCTCACCATTCCATTCCAGTTTGAACCCAGCCATATGCATATCAGTCTTGACCCTGTGCCTCATGGGAACAGTCCATCCCGAACTGCAAAGCCATGTACTTCCTGGACTGGAAACAAGCATCCTAGGACCGGTTTCGGGGTTTCAACCCTCTTCAGCCAGGATAGCTTGATTCCAGTGGCATGGAGAGCACGGGACCCACGTGTGGGCATACCCGTCCCACTCGGGGTGACAAATGAAAAACCAACAGTTGATGGACAGAATGCAGAACAATGTCATACATTCACCCCAGTACAGAGATCTGGGCCTAAATCCATCGTTTTTTTGCTCACCATGCCATTCCAGTTTGAACCCAGCCATATGCAAATCAGTCTTGACCCTGTGCCTTATGGGAACAGTCCAGCCCGAACTGCCAAGCCAGGTCCTCCCTGGACTGGAAACAAGCATCCTAGGACAGTTTTCGGCATTTCAACCCTCTTCAGCCAGGATAGCTTGATTCCAGTGGCATGGAGCGCACGGGACCCACGTCTGGGCATACCGGTCCCACTCGGGGTGACAAATGCAAAACCAACAGTTGATGGACAGAATGCAGAACAAAGTCATACATTCACACCAGTAAAGAGATCTGGGCCTAAATCCATGGTTTTTTTGCTCACCATGCCAATCCAGTTTGAACCCAGCCGTATGCAAATCAGTCTTGACCCTGTGCCTCATGGGAACAGTCCAGCCCGAACTGCCAAGCCAGGTCCTCCCTGGACTGCAAATAAGCATCCTAGGACCAGTTTTGGGGTTTCACCTCTCTTCAGCCAGGATAGCTTGATTCCAGTGGCATGAACAGCATGGGACCCACGTCTGGGCATACCCGTCCAACTCGGGGTGACAAATGCAAAACCAACAGTTGATGGACAACATTCAGAACAATGTCATACATTCACCCCGTACATAGATCTGGGCCTAAATACATTGTTTTCTTGCTCACCATGCCATTCCAGTTTGAACCCAGCCATATGTAAATCAGTCTTGACCCTGTGCCTCATGGGAACAGTACAGCCGAACTGCCAAGCCAGGTCCTCCCTGGACTGGAAACAAGCATCCTAGGACCAATTTCGGGGTTTCACCCCTCTTCAGCCAGAATAGCTTGATTCCAGTGGCATGGAGAGCACGGGACCCAAGTCTGGGCATACCCATCCCACTCGGGTGACAAATGCAAAACCAACAGTTGATGGACAGAATGCAGAACAATGTCATACATTCACCCTAGTACAGAGATCTGGGCCTAAATCCATTGTTTTTTTGCTCACCATGCCATTCCAGTTTGAACCTAGCCATATGCAAATCAGTCTTGACCCTGTGCCTCATGGGAACAGTCCAGCCCGAACTGCCAAGACAGGTCCTCCCTGGACTGGAAACAAGCATCCTAGGACCGGTTTCGGGGTTTCACCCCTCTTCAGCCAGGATAGCTTGATTCCAGTGGCATGGAGAGCACGGGACCCACGTCTGGGCATACCCGTCCCACTCAGGGTGACAAATGCAAAACCAACAGTTGATGGACGGAATGCAGAACAATGTCATACATTCACCCCAGTACAGAGATATGGGCCTAAATCCATTGTTGTTTTGCTCACCATGCCATTCCAGTGTTAACCCAGCCATATGCAAATCAGTCTTGACCCTGTGCCTCATGGGAACAGTCCAGCCCGAACTACATAGCCAGGTCCTCCCTGAACTGGAAACAAGCATCCTAGGACCAGTTTCAGCGTTTCATCCCTCTTCAGCCAGGATAGTTTGATTCCAGTGGCATGGAGAGCACGGGACCCACGTCTGGGCATACCCGTTCCACTCGGGGTGACAAATGCAAAACCAACAGTTGATGGACAGAATGCAGAACAATGTCATACATTCACCCCAGTACAGAGATCTGGGCTTAAATCCATCGTTTTTTTGCTCACCATTCCATTCCAGTTTGAACCCAGCCATATGCATATCAGTCTTGACCCTGTGCCTCATGGGAACAGTCCATCCCGAACTGCAAAGCCATGTACCTCCTGGACTGGAAACAAGCAGACTAGGACCGGTTTCGGGGTTTCACCCCTCTTCAGCCAGGATAGCTTGATTCCAGTGGCATGGAGAGCACGGGACCCACGTGTGGGCATACCCGTCCCACTCAGGGCGACAAATGCAAAACCAACAGTTGATGGACAGAATGCAGAACAATGTCATACATTCACCCCAGTACAGAGATCTGGGCCTAAATCCATCGTTCTTTTGCTCACCATGCCATTCCAGTTTGAACCCAGCCGTATGCAAATCAGTCTTGACCCTGTGCCTCTTGGGAACAGTCCAGCCCGATCTGCCAAGCCAGGTCCTCCCTGGACTGGAAACAAGCATCCTAGGACCGGTATCGAGGCTTCACCCCTCTTCAGCCAGGATAGCTTGATTCCAGTGGCATGGAGAGCACGGGACCCACGTCTGGGCATACCCTTCCCACTCAGGGTGACAAATGCAAAACCAACAGTTGATGGACGGAATGCAGAACAATGTCATACATTCACCCCAGTACAGAGATATGGGCCTAAATCCATTGTTGTTTTGCTCACCATGCCATTCCAGTGTTAACCCAGCCATATGCAAATCAGTCTTGACCCTGTGCCTCATGGGAACAGTCCAGCCCGAACTACATAGCCAGGTCCTCCCTGAACTGGAAACAAGCATCCTAGGACCAGTTTCAGCGTTTCATCCCTCTTCAGCCAGGATAGTTTGATTCCAGTGGCATGGAGAGCACGGGACCCACGTCTGGGCATACCCGTTCCACTCGGGGTGACAAATGCAAAACCAACAGTTGATGGACAGAATGCAGAACAATGTCATACATTCACCCCAGTACAGAGATCTGGGCTTAAATCCATCGTTTTTTTGCTCACCATTCCATTCCAGTTTGAACCCAGCCATATGCATATCAGTCTTGACCCTGTGCCTCATGGGAACAGTCCATCCCGAACTGCAAAGCCATGTACCTCCTGGACTGGAAACAAGCAGACTAGGACCGGTTTCGGGGTTTCACCCCTCTTCAGCCAGGATAGCTTGATTCCAGTGGCATGGAGAGCACGGGACCCACGTGTGGGCATACCCGTCCCACTCAGGGCGACAAATGCAAAACCAACAGTTGATGGACAGAATGCAGAACAATGTCATACATTCACCCCAGTACAGAGATCTGGGCCTAAATCCATCGTTTTTTTGCTCAACATTCAATTCCAGTTTGAACCCAGCCATATGCAAATCAGTCCTGACCCTGTGCCTCATGGGAACAGTCAAGCCCGAACTGCAAAGCCAGGTACACTCTGGACTGGAAACAAGCATCCTAGGAACGGTTTCGGGGTTTCACCCCTCTTCAGCCAGGATAGCTTGATTCCAGTGGCATGGAGAGCACGGGACCCACGTCTGGGCATTCCCGTCCCACTCAGGGCGACAAATGCAAAACCAACAGTTGATGGACAGAATGCAGAACAATGTCATACATTCACCCCAGTACAGAGATCTGGGACTAAATCCATCGTTTTTTTGCTCACCATGCCATTCCAGTTTGAACCCAGCCATATGCAAATCAGTCTTGACCCTGTGTCTCATGGGAACAGTCCAGCCCGAACTGCCAAGCCAGTTGCTCCCTGGACTGGAAACAAGCATCCTAGGACCGGTTTCGGGGTTTCACCCCTCTTCAGCCAGGATAGCTTGATTCCCGTGGCATAGAGAGTACGGGACCCACGTCTGGGCATACCCGTCCCACTCGGGGTGACAAATGCAAAAACAACAGTTGATAGACAGAATGCAGAACAATGTGATACATTCACTCCAGTACAGAGACCTGTGCCTAAATCCATCGTTTTTTTGCTCACCATGCCATTCCAGTTTAAACCGAGCCTTATGCAAATCAGTCTTGACCCTGTGCCTCATGGGAACAGTCCAGCCCGAACTGCTAAGCCAGGTCCTCCCTGGACTGGAAACAAGCATCCTAGGACAGTTTTCAGCATTTCACCCCTCTTCAGCCAGGATAGCTTGATTCCAGTGGCATGGAGAGCACGGGACCCACATCTGGGCATACCCGTCCCACTCGGGGTGACAAATGCAAAACCAACAGTTGATGGACAGAATGCAGAACAATGTCATACATTCACACCTGTACAAAGATCTGGGCCTAATTCCATTGTTTTTTTGCTCACCATGCCATTCCAGTTTGAACCCAGCTTTATGCAAATCAGTCTTGACCCTGTGCCTCATGGGAACAGTCCAGCCCGAACTGCCAAGCCAGGTCCTCCCTGGACTGGAAACAAGCATCCTAGGACCGGTTTCGGGGTTTCACCCCTCTTCAGCCAGAATAGCTGGATTCCAGTGGCATGGAGAGCACGGGACCCACGTCTGGGCATAACCGTCCCACTCGGGGTGACAAATGCAAAACCAGCAGTTGATGGACAAAATTCAGAACAATGTCATACATTCACCCCGGTACAGAGATCTGGGCCTAAATACATCGTTTTCTTGCTCACCATGCCATTCCAGTTTGAACCCAGCCATGTGACCCTGTGCCTCATGGGAACAGTACAGCCGAACTGCCACGCCAGGTCCTCCCTGGACTGGAAACAAGCATCCTAGGACCAATTATGGGGTTTCACCCCTCTTCAGCCAGGATAGCTTGATTCCAGTGGCATGGAGAGCACGGGACCCACGTCTGGGCATACCCATCCCACTCGGGGTGACAAATGCAAAACCAACAATTGATGGACAGAATGCAGAATAATGTCATACATTCACCCCAGTACAGAGATCTGGGCCTAAATCCATCGTTTTTTTGCTCACCATGCCATTCCAGTTTGAACCTAGCCATATGCAAATCAGTCTTGACCCTGTGCCTCATGGGAACAGTCCAGCCCGAACTGCCAAGCCAGGTCCTCCCTGGACTGCAAATAAGCATCCTAGGACCAGTTTCGGGGTTTCACCCCTCTTCAGCCAGGATAGCTTGATTCCAGTGGCATGGAGAGCACGGGACCCACGTCTGGGCATACCCATCCCACTCGGGGTGACAAATGCAAAACCAACAGTTGAAGAACAGAATGCAGAACAATGTCATACATTCACCCCAGTACAGAGATCTTGGCCTAAATCCATCATTTTTTTGCTCACCATGCCATTCCAGTTTGAACCTAGCCATATGCAAATCAGTCTTGACCCTGTGCCTCATGGGAACAGTCCAGCCCGAACTGCCAAGCCAGGTCCTCCCTGGACTGGAAACAAGCATCCTAGGACCGGTTTCGGGGTTTCACCCCTCTTCAGCCAGGATAGTTTGATTCCAGTGGCATGGAGAGCACGGGACCCACGTCTGGGCATACCCGTCCCACTCAGGGTGACAAATGCAAAACCAACAGTTGATGGACGGAATGCAGAACAATGTCATACATTCACCCCAGTACAGAGATCTGGGCCTAAATCCATCGTTTTTTTGCTCACCATGCCATTCCAGTGTTAACCCAGCCATATGCAAATCAGTTTTGACCCTGTGCCTCATGGGAACAGTCCAGCCCGAACTACATAGCCAGGTCCTCCCTGAACTGTAAACAAGCATCCTAGGACCAGTTTCGGCGTTTCACCCCTCTTCAGCCAGGATAGTTTGATTCCAGTGGCATGGAGAGCACGGGACCCACGTCTGGGCATACCCGTCCCACTCGGGGTGACAAATGCAAAACCAACAGTTGATGGACAGAATGCAGAACAATGTCATACATTTACCCCACTACAGAGATCTGGGCTTAAATCCATCGTTTTTTTGCTCACCATTCCATTCCAGTTTGAACCCAGCCATATGCATATCAGTCTTGACCCTGTGCCTCATGGGAACAGTCCATCCCGAACTGCAAAGCCATGTACTTCCTGGACTGGAAACAAGCATCCTAGGACCGGTTTCAGGGTTTCACCCCTCTTCAGCCAGGATAGCTTGATTCCAGTGGCATGGAGAGCACGGGACCCACGTCTGGGCATACCCGTCCCACTCAGGGCGACAAATGCAAAACCAACAGTTGATGGACAGAATGCAGAACAATGTCATACATTCACCCCAGTACAGAGATCTGGGCCTAAATCCATCGTTTTTTTGCTCACCATGCCATTCCAGTTTGAACCCAGCCATATGCAAATCAGTCTTGACCCTGTCCCTCATGGGAACAGTCCAGCTTGAACTGCCAAGCCAGGTCCTCCCTGGACTGGAAACAAGCATCCTAGGACAGTTTTCGGCATTTCACCCCTCTTCAGCCAGGATAGCTTGACTCCAGTGGCATGGAGCGCACGGGACCCACGTCTGGGCATACCCGTCCCACTCGGGATGACGAATGCAAAACCAACAGTTGATGGATAGAATGCAGAACAAAGTCATACATTCACCCCAGTAAAGAAAACTGGGCCTAAATCCATCGTTTTTTTGCTCACCATGCCATTCCAGTTTGAACCCAGCCGTTGCAAATCAGTCTTGACCCTGTGCCTCATGGGAACAGTCCAGCCCGAACTGCCAAGCCAGGTCCTCCCTGGACTGCAAATAAGCATCCTAAGACCAGTTTCGGGGTTTCACCTCTCTTCAGCCAGGATAGCTTGATTCCAGTGGCATGAACAGCATGGGACCCACGTCTGGGCATACCCCTCCTACTCGGGTGACAAATGCAAAACCAACAGTTGATGGACAGAATGCAGAACAATGTCATACATTCACCCCAGTACAGAGATCTGGTCCCCAATCCATTGTTTTTTTGCTTACCATTCCATTCCAATTTGAACCCAGTCATATGCAAATCAGTCTTGACCCTTTTCCTCATGGGAACAGTCCAGCCCGAACTGCAAAGCCAGGTTCTCCCTGGACTGGAAACAAGAATCCTAGGACAGGTTTCGGGGTTTCCCCCCTCTTTAGCCAGGATAGCTTGATTCCAGTGGCATGGAGAGCTTGGGACCCACGTCTGGGCATACCCGTCCCACTCGGGGTGACAAATGCAAAACCAACAGTTGATGGACAGCATTCAGAACAATGTCATACATTCACCCCAGTACAGAGATCTGGGCCTAAATCCATCGTTTTTTTGCTCACCATGCCCTTCCAGTTTGAACTAGCCATATGCAAATCAGTCTTGACCCTGTGCCTCTTGGGAACAGTACAGCCGAACTGCCAAGCCAGGTCTTCCCTTGACTGGAAACAAGCATCCTAGGACTGGTTTCAGTGTTTCAGTCCTCTTCAGCCAGGATAGCTTGATTCCAGTGGCATGGAGAGCACGGGACCCACGTCTGGGCATAACCGTCCCACGCGGGCTTACAAATGCAAAACCAACAGTTGATGGACAGAATTCAGAACAATGTCATACATTCTCCCCAGTACAAAGATCTGGGCCTAAATCCATCGTTTTTTTGCTCACCATGCCCTTCCAGTTTGAACTAGCCATATGCAAATCAGTCTTGACCCTGTGCCTCTTGGGAACAGTACAGCCGAACTGCCAAGCCAGGTCTTCCCTTGACTGGAAACAAGCATCCTAGGACCGGTTTCGGGGTTTCACCCCTCTTCAGCCAGGATCGCTTGATTCCAGTGGCATGGAGAGCACGGGACCCACGTCTGGGCATACCCGTCCCACTCGGGGTGACAAATGCTAAACCAACAGTTGATGGACAGAATGCAGAACAATATCATACATTCACCCCTGTACAGAGATCTGGGCCTAAATCCATCGTTTTTTTGCTCACCATGGCTTTCCAGTTTGAACCCAGCCATATGCAAATCAGTCTTGACCGTATGCCTCATGGGAACAGTCCAGCCCGAACTGTCAAGCAAGGTCCTCCCTGGACTGGTAACAAGCATCCTAGAACCGGTTTCGGGGTTTTACCCCTCTTCAGCCAGGATAGCTTGATTCCAGTGGCATGGACAGCACAGGACAATGTCTGGGCATACCCGTACCACTCGGGGTGACAAATGCAAAACCAACAGTTGATGGACAGAATGCAGAACAATGTCATACATTCACACCTGTACAAAGATCTGGGCCTAATTCCATTGTTTTTTTGCTCACCATGCCATTCCAGTTTGAACCCAGCTTTATGCAAATCAGTCTTGACCCTGTGCCTCATGGGAACAGTCCAGCCCGAACTGCCAAGCCAGGTCCTCCCTGGACTGGAAACAAGCATCCTAGGACCGGTTTCGGGGTTTCACCCCTCTTCAGCCAGGATCGCTTGATTCCAGTGGCATGGAGAGCACGGGACCCACGTCTGGGCATACCCGTCCCACTCGGGGTGACAAATGCTAAACCAACAGTTGATGGACAGAATGCAGAACAATATCATACATTCACCCCTGTACAGAGATCTGGGCCTAAATCCATAGTTTTTTTGCTCACCATGGCTTTCCAGTTTGAACCCAGCCATATGCAAATCAGTCTTGACCGTATGCCTCATGGGAACAGTCCAGCCCGAACTGCCAAGCCAGGTCCTCCCTGGACTGGTAACAAGCATCCTAGAACCGGTTTCGGGGTTTTACCCCTCTTCAGCCAGGATAGCTTGATTCCAGTGGCATGGACAGCACAGGACAATGTCTGGGCATACCCGTACCACTCGGGGTGACAAATGCAAAACCAACAGTTGATGGACAGAATGCAGAACAATGTCATACATTCACACCTGTACAAAGATCTGGGCCTAATTCCATTGTTTTTTTGCTCACCATGCCATTCCAGTTTGAACCCAGCTTTATGCAAATCAGTCTTGACCCTGTGCCTCATGGGAACAGTCCAGCCCGAACTGCCAAGCCAGGTCCTCCCTGGACTGGAAACAAGCATCCTAGGACCGGTTTCGGGGTTTCACCCCTCTTCAGCCAGAATAGCTTGATTCCAGTGGCATGGAGAGCACGGGACCCACGTCTGGGCATAACAGTCCCACTCGGGGTGACAAATGCAAAACCAACAGTTGATGTACAAAATTCAGAACAATGTCATACATTCACCCCGGTACAGAGATCTGGGCCTAAATACATCGTTTTCTTGCTCACCATGCCATTCCAGTTTGAACCCAGCCATGTGACCCTGTGCCTCATGGGAACAGTACAGCCGAACTGCCATGCCAGGTCCTCCCTGGACTGGAAACAAGCATCCTAGGACCAATTATGGGGTTTCACCCCTCTTCAGCCAGGATAGCTTGATTCCAGTGGCATGGAGAGCACGGGACCCACGTCTGGGCATACCCATCCCACTCGGGGTGACAAATGCAAAACCAACAATTGATGGACAGAATGCAGAATAATGTCATACATTCACCCCAGTACAGAGATCTGGGCCTAAATCCATCAATTTTTTGCTCACCATGCCATTCCAGTTTGAACCTAGCCATATGCAAATCAGTCTTAACCCAGTGCCTCATGGGAACAGTCCAGCCCGAACTGCCAAGCCAGGTCCTCCCTGGACTGCAAATAAGCATCCTAGGACCAGTTTAGGGGTTTCACCTCTCTTCAGCCAGGATAGCTGGATTCCAGTGGCATGGAGAGCACAGGACCCACGTCTTTCCAGTTTGAACCCAGCCATATGCAAATCAGTCTTGACCGTATGCCTCATGGGAACCGTCCAGCCCGAACTGCCAAGCCAGGTCCTCCCTGGACTGGTAACAAGCATCCTAGAAACGGTTTCGGGGTTTCACCCCTCTTCAGCCAGGATCGCTTGATTCCAGTGCCATGGAGAGTATGGGACCCACGTCTGGGCAAACCCGTCCCACTCGGGCTGACAAATGCAAAACCAACAGTTGATGGACAGAATTCAGAATAATGTCATATATTCACCCCTGTATAGAGAACTGGGCCTAAATCCATCCTTTTTTTGCTCACCATGCCATTCCAGTGTTAACCCAGCCATATGCAAATCAGTTTTGACCCTGTGCCTCATGGGAACAGTCCAGCCCGAACTACATAGCCAGGTCCTCCCTGAACTGTAAACAAGCATCCTAGGACCAGTTTCGGCGTTTCACCCCTCTTCAGCCAGGATAGTTTGAGTCCAGTGGCATGGAGAGCACGGGACCCACGTCTGGGCATACCCGTCCCACTCGGGGTGACAAATGCAAAACCAACAGTTGATGGACAGAATGCAGAACAATGTCATACATTCACCCCAGTACAGAGATCTGGGCTTAAATCCATCGTTTTTTTGCTCACCATTCCATTCCAGTTTGAACCCAGCCAAATGCATATCAGTCTTGACCCTGTGCCTCATGGGAACAGTCCATCCCGAACTGCAAAGCCATGTACTTCCTGGACTGGAAACAGGCATCCTAGGACCGGTTTCGGGGTTTCACCCCTCTTCAGCCAGGATAGCTTGATTCCAGTGGCATGGAGAGCACAGGACCCATGTCTGGGCATACCCGTTGAAGTACCGGGGATTTTAGGACCCAAGTGGTGCCAGGGATAGCACCCTATGACTTCGGGTTATCCTGTTGCTGTAGTATTATAAAAGACGCTCTCATGGTAATGTAACAAAGAAACTGGCAGAAGAAGCTGAAATATGAAAAAGACATCTTTATTAAACATTAAATGAGTGAGACTACGTCGCACAGAAGCCTTAGCAACTGAATAAGGCAGTCTCCAGAACAGAAACCAGTCTCCTCTTTTATGGAGAATGTTACGCTCTGGGCAACACCGCCCTTCTCTTGCAGTTGGTCATTCACATGTATACATTGCAAACGAAAAGGCAGAGTCATGATGACCATCCCATATTCCAGTTAAGCCAGCCCGTAATTATTTACCCAGCAAGGCTCAGATCCCACATCAGATATCGATAGGCCCCAATAAACATGAGCATCTCCTGTTTTGGGAAACAAGCCATAAAGCAGGAACAGTCAGGTGTGAAAGAGATTAGCCGGAGGCTTGTGTAGGATGAAAAGACTTTATGGTGTGTCAAGCCCTGATGCTAATCACAGGTGGCCAGAGGACGGGGAACTCGTGAGACCAGTTTGACCTGGAGTGGCGGAGCCAAGCTGCCCAGGTCACAGAGAAGTCACAGAAGGTGTACGTGTCCTTTAGGCCTAAGCATGGCCTATGTGAGGGCAATCACAAAAATGGCTACTGTTCTAACATGGAACCCGAGGGTTCAATATGTAGTATTATATATATATATACGGTGAATTCTTTGGTTAAACATGACAAAAACACTTGTACATACTGCATTTGTCATTTGCGGTTTGTTAAATACCAAAGTCGGCAGGGTAGGGGCCTGCCTCCAATGTGGTTCCATGTTTGAAAGTGCCACAGACCCTCCTTTTGCCCTTACAAAGGCAATAACTATTCTCTCATCAATCCGAGTCCAGGTCTACAGACATGAAGTCATGGAGATGTTGCTGTAGCATCATCCTATTACTTAGCGACTCTCACGGGACACGTCTCCTTACACATGTAGTAGCACAAAGGCCACATATGGCAGGACAAAATAAGGAATATCTCTCTGTAGTAGGCGGCATAAGATCACACACCCAATAATTAGTGATGGTCATTACTAACTAGTGTTGATGCAGAAGCTGTACAAAAGAATTGCTTACGAATTCTGATCTTCTAACCTGCTCATGTTCAGGAAAAGGGTGAAAAGAGTGCAAAGAAACAGTAGTAGGAAAGGACATAGGTTGGGAAGCGGGTGCAGAAGTCAATTGAGTAGAGAAAAACGATCCCACCCATAAATGACAACGTCATGTTTAAAAAGACACTAGAAGACTCGTTATTAAAAACATATAGACAACGGGAGAAAGTAGTGACCACTATTACAAATGAAATAATAATTTTTATGTTCAGGTGAAACAGTGGTGACCCTCATCAATGCTCTGAGGTGAAAATACTCTTTCCACAGACAATTGACTCTATTCTGCTTTTACTAAACAGAATAGTACTTTAAAACAATGCCAGCAAAACAATCTGTCTCCTTAACACCTACTCTATACAATCACACGGAAACCTCTTGTGAAACCACCTATGCCCAGAGTCCGTTCAAAAAGCCTCTCTGGCAGGCTTCTATTGTCCATCAAATCTTCTTCTGTTGTTTTCTTTTGCCTGGGCCTCTTCATTCAAGCCCTTCATGAGAAAAGTACTGCTTAGTTGGAGTGCCCTCCTGGCAAACACCCACAGCTCACTCGAAAAAAAAGTCTCAATGTCTCAAGGCAGTGCGCCAGTATTTTTCCTTTGCGGCGGGCACTACAGGTAGTGTGCTCTCCATTGATCAAGGGCACAGGTGATCTCGTGCAGATTCGGGACCATTCTCATACTCTAACACTCGTCATTCAGTGTCAGAGGACGCTCAGACTGCTCTTCTATGGGCACTGGAATGTAGTGCCTTCTGTCAATCTTGAATCCGCCGGTGCACTGCACTTCCATTGAAGCAAAGGAAAAGAGGGGGGGGGTGTGGCCAAAAACTCAGGCCAAGGGGCTCAAGGGACTGCACACTGTCAGAGGTTACCAGCACATGACAGGCGCTCTTTTGCACTGGAATTCTGGTTCTGTGGCAAAACCAGCTCCTCCTTCTTTTCTGATATTGAACGCCTTCTGATGAAGCAAGTGTGATGCTTTAAACAGTTCGTTGTATAACAAGGGGACTGTAAACAGGTGGCCTGTGATTTTCAAAAGAGTGGCCACACGCCATTGGACAATTTTCGTCTAGAATACACTGTCTTTCTCAGGAAGCAATACAAATAAAAAGGCAGTAGGCAAAACAGTGCCTCTAAGCTTTTCAATTGGGTTTCCGTGTGAGAGCCTCCATCATCTAAGGGTAGATAACTACACAAGAATTCTATCTAAATAGATGTCTTCACATATGGTGGCATTGTCTAATAGGGCAAACACATTTTTTTTTTTCAATGATTACATATAAGTGTTTCTAAATTCCTTATCTAGGACATCTCAATAGAGAAATCACATGGTACAGATTATCATAGGCATGTAGAAACCTTTCACATCAGGTGCACTAGGCAATACACAGGCTAATAGTCAGATATGAAAACAAAAGACAAGAACTAGAGGGTCCTGATATTTGCATGATTAGAAACTTCTGATCCCACCGGAAATTAAAGCAGCAGGAACAAAAAGGGTAAAAACCACATTAAAAATAGACATTGAAAATTTGTCATGTTCAAAAAGTAAACGTAAGATATCTCCTTTTGAGATGGAAAACTTGTCTTACTATAATATTGAGTCAGTTAGCCAGTCTATCGCTATCCTGACAGTCAGGCTGGAAAACATTGAAGCAGGCCTAAGGAAAATTCTTGGAAACCAGTCTGGTCATGCAAAAGGGAATTGTACATAATATGGGGGTTCCTGGTGCATCACTGCAGTCTGGAAGTGTGTACCTGAACAATACACCTACAATAATAAATGGGCTGACTGGTGAAAGGAATACGGAAAAGGGAATTGGAACCAGGACACAACTAAAATCCCCAATCACTAAGCATAATGCGACATTGGGCAGGGAAGAAACAAAAGCAATAAAAAATAAAAATCTATAGGAAGGACAAGAATTTACTTGGGTGGTAGTCAGGCATGTGACAACACCAAGAGTACGGGTGATACACAAAAGGCCAAAGTCACATACGTTTTAACTCTACCGCTGGCGACTACACCATATACGGTAATCTTAGGTAATGTTCCAGTTCCTTCTTCAGGGAAAAATGAAAACCTAGTTTTCTTTTAAGGAACAAAAGCCATAGGCTACTTAGGAAGCAAAACATCATTAACTAATGTAATATAGAGATTAGGCCACCTTGAGTCACAGATCTTTAATTTCATCCTTAGGTCCAATCAAGGATACATAAATGTAGGGCTGCCTGTTCCTTTAAGGGAAGGGCAGTAACGTGACTAACTACAGGTGACACACTTCGATCCTGTAGATCTCTTTTAGTTTTCTGTAATACCATTATAGCCAATTTAGACATGCACTGGTGAAGTGTTGTCTCTCATGCTCACAGCATGAAATATCATTAGCTGTGGAATTTAGTAACCAGAACAAGTTCAACCAACTGTTGCGTAGCGATGGGCATCGTCATGACCATCCCCTCACAACACAGGTAAACTTGTAATAGTATCAAAAAGCAGCAACAAAAACAACGAAAACATGCAAAAAATAATAAAAACGCACAAAACGTCAAGCCATCAGATATACTTGCTGTATATCAAGCACAAAAAGCATAGACAAAACAATAGCATATGTAATAAGCGGTGACACACAAACACCATGTCATGTACTTTATGCACTGTAAAACTGCAGCCCAAAACCCAATATTTGGGCCTGTTTAATTTGTCAGGTTTAAAATACTTACCCTCCTTTTTGACAGTAGATCACCAGGCAATGGAAATCTGCTGTCAAATATAACTTTACTGTTTCTCTTCTAACATACAGGACCAGCAAGAACAATTCATGAGAGAACCAAATACACAAAAATAAATTGCCATTATTAACTGTCAGGCATCATTCCATTTTTTTTTTAGAGCACCAATGTATCTGCAAAGCATTTAACATGATGTTTGTACTTTCAAAGAAAACCCCTTTGCTATATTTTCCCTTTGGAATTGAGTTCTTTAGTTTTAGTGATGCTATGGAGAAACCAGAAACCCCACCTTTAGAGGCCCGTGTAGCAAGGGCTTTCTGCATTCCACAGAGGCAAGGCCCTAATTTAAAAGGTCATAAATGTCAACTCCATTGTTTACGGGAAAGATAGCATCTCAGCAGCGTGACCGAGCCAGCCTCTGCAGCTCTCCCAACCCCCAGCTTCTGACACTCTGAATTCGTCAAAGCCAGAAGGCCTTCCTAATTCCTCCTAACTTGCAATAATTCGCTCTATTTTGAAAAATAATTTCTCCTTTTTAGGCGCTAAAAAATGATCCCTATTCCCAGATTGTTAAACTACATGTTCTGTGAATAATTCACAAAACTTAATAACACACATACCAGTTTTTAGAATAAATGCTTGTTGCAATCCTATGCAATGGTACACATTTCATCAACTTTAAATTAATGAACTTCTCAGTAGGTAAACAAGCCGTTGTACTGGCATATTAACTCATTGAATCATAAGAAGGCACAACCTGTAAATATATATCAAACCTAAATGTATGTATTTACTGAAGCCTGAGACACTTTAAAAAGTACTCTGAATGAAAGAAAATGCAGTTTTTACCCAAATTCGACTTTGATACTTTAGGCATTAAAAAATGAGTATCCTACAATTTTCTTGCATAATATGCATTACCAGAATGTTTATTACATAACCCATGAGTCAGGCATTGGAAATAATAACTTATACTTTATAGAAATGAGCTTGTTTGCGCCTGCGCCAAGGGAAAATTGTACACGCGAATGCTTGTCCTTTTAGTGATGCAACACAACTTAAATCAAATTTTAATGCTAGGAGGTCATAGTATGAGTATTAAGCTTTATAAATATCAAAAAACGATTTTGAAAAGCACTTATTTTTTTTTAAATAATTTTTCCCATGATTAATAATTTTCTTTAAAAAAATCCCAATTATTCGTTTTTGTGATAATTCCATGTATAAAAAACAAGCTGCATCCCTTGCCTATCATTTTGGACACATTTAACTCACAAGCCTAAGCGCATAAGCCCAATTTGAAACGCGTCACATTTTTGCGCCACTTTCATTTAAAAGGACGGTTATGCAAAATTCCACCCGTGTTTAACTGGGAAAGTGCTGGCTGAATGAACATTCCTATCAAATATACTGCAGCTGAAAAGTTTGCCTGTGAACATCTAATAAAATGCATCTAAGGAAAATGCTGTAAATTTATTTACTTTTGCAAAAATAGATAATTTCGTTTTTGGGGCCTTATATATATCTATTGAATGTGGTTCTAATTTTATCCTTCAAGCATTTAACGGCAGTTTTGTATATGTGCACAACTGCTCATTCTATAAATTAAATAGCAACGCATAGCTATTTTAGCACATCACATTGATCATTTCTGGATTTTTTTTTCTAAGTTTCTACTTGATATTAACTAACCAGCAATTTTCTTCACAGACTGAAAACATCAGAAGACCCACAAACACACATTGAGCTCATTTCAGACATAAACGGAAAGGGGGTCAAACAGACAATACAGCGCACTTTAGCCATTTTTCATAAATAGCGCCGTCGCAATTTACTTACGGAAGTTGCACTAATGAGAAAACCACATAGACATTTAAACACACAGTTGACTTACAAATCAATACGGATGACAGAAAGAAAGAACAGCTCACAGACTATACTTGAACCAAACCATTTGCAAATACTAGTTGTAAGTCATATTTACAAGAAACGCTTCCCAATAGTGTTCCAAAAGGCTGCATAAACAGCCCAACAGACAGATGTATGTCCAAGAAGTAGTGAGTGCTCTCAATTCACTAGCTTTGCCTAGCAGAACACCACACAAAATCGTTCTGCATATCTTCATTCATGAAACTGCGCAGAACGAAGGATCCTTGTTTTGTATTATGTCATATTTTAATTCCCTGGGGATACAAAATCACCAAGGAAGAAATATGTTTTTAAATTTAACCTATTTAGATATTTCCTACACTATGGTACCTTTCAAAACAAAAAGCAACACATTTTTCCATGTGATCTTACAAACAGGAATGCCAAAAATACTGCGGAAAACGCAAGTATTATAATCAAAACCAAATGGAGAAATATCTCCTCATTACCTGCCTATGCAAATTGCAATTCGCATATCCAAACCTATACAAACCAAAAGCTAGCCAACACAAATTTCTACATTTCAAACTTGCTAAGATCAGGCATCTTATAGCTCACTAATCTAACTTCAAACTTCAAGGGGTTATCTCTATCAATACACTCGCAAATATATGAGACCCTTGGCTATGGTAATTGCAATGACCAAATTAAAAACCAAGAAACCAACCCCTCGGCTTTGGTAATTGCGATAACCAAATCAAAGACCCAAAGAACCAATGGAGTGGGAGCGACCCATTTATACTTAACTCTTACTTTTATTAATCAAAAGGTTATCCAAATTCTAACTGTCAAGTTCTTCATAAAAAAACGTCTTTTATAATACTCACGCCAAAAAGCGTTCTAATCGGGAGTGACATCTTTTGTAGAGTCAAAGTCAGAAAGATCAGAGATATACTGGGCTGCAGAGACAAAGAATCCCCCAGAACCTCGGTACCTGATTAGTGGATTTCTGTCCTGTTCTCCCCAGTAGATTTCTGTCCTCTGACAAGATCGCTCCTTCAGATAGTCACTTGTATTGATGCCCCACGTGGGCGCCAACTGAAGTACCGGGGATTTTAGGACCCCAGCGGTGCCAGGGATAGCACCCTATGACTTCGGGTTATCCTGTTGCTGTAGTATTATAAAAGACGCTCTCATGGTAATGTAACAAAGAAACTGGCAGAAGAAGCTGAAATATGAAAAAGACATCTTTATTAAACATTAAATGAGTGAGACTACGTCGCACAGAAGCCTTAGCAACTGAATGAGGCAGTCTCCAGAACAGAAACCAGTCTCCTCTTTTATGGAGAATGTTACGCCCTGGGCAACACCGCCCTTCTCTTGCAGTTGGTCATTCACATGTATACATTGCAAACGAAAAGGCAGAGTCATGATGACTATCCCACATTCCAGTTAAGCCAGCCCGTAATTATTTACCCAGCAAGGCTCAGATCCCACATCAGATATCGATAGGCCCCAATAAACATGAGCATCTCCTGTTTTGGGAAACAAGCCATAAAGCAGGAACAGTCAGGTGTGAAAGAGATTAGCCGGAGGCTTGTGTAGGATGAAAAGACTTTATGGTGTGTCAAGCCCTGATGCTAATCACAGGTGGCCAGAGGACGGGGAACTCGTGAGACCAGTTTGACCTGGAGTGGCGGAGCCAAGCTGCCCAGGTCACAGAGAAGTCACAGAAGGTGTACGTGTCCTTTAGGCCTAAGCATGGCCTATGTGAGGGCAATCACAAAAATGGCTACTGTTCTAACATGGAACCCGAGGGTTCAATATGTAGTATTATATATATATATACGGTGAATTCTTTGGTTAAACATGACAAAAACACTTGTACATACCGCATTTGTCATTTGCGGTTTGTTAAATACCAAAGTCGGCAGGGTAGGGGCCTGCCTCCAATGTGGTTCCATGTTTTAAAGTACCACACCGTCCCACTCAGGGCGACAAATGCAAAACCAACAGTTGATGGACAGAATGCAGAACAATGTCATACATTCACCCCAGTACAGAGATCTGGGCCTAAATCCATTGTTTTTTTGCTCACCATGCCATTCCAATTTGAACCCAGCCATATGCAAATCAGTCTTGACCCTGTGCTTCATGGGAACAGTCCAGCCCGAACTGCCAAGCCAGGTCCTTCCTGGACTGGAAACAAGCATCCTAGGACAGTTTTCGGCATTACACCCCTCTTCAGCCAGGATAGCTTGATTCCAGTGGCATGGAGCGCACGGGACCCACGTCTGGGCATACCCGTCCCACTCGGGGTGACAAATGCAAAACCAACAGTTGATGGACAGAATGAAGAACAAAGTCATACATTCACACCAGTAAAGAGATCTGGGACTAAATCCATCGTTTTTTTGCTCACCATGCCAATCCAGTTTGAACCCAGCCGTATGCAAATCAGTCTTGACCCTGTGCCTCATGGGAACAGTCCAGCCCGAACTGCCAAGCCAGGTCCTCCCTGGACTGCAAATAAGCATCCTAGGACCAGTTTCGGGGTTTCACTTCTCTTCAGCCAGGATAGCTTGATTCCAGTGGCATGAACAGAATGGGACCCACGTCTGGGCATACCCGTCCAACTCGGGGTGACAAATGCAAAACCAACAGTTGATGGACAACATTCAGAACAATGTCATACATTCACCCCGTACATAGATCTGGGCCTAAATACATCGTTTTCTTGCTCACCATGCCATTCCAGTTTGAACCCAGCCATATGTAAATCAGTCTTGACCCTGTGCCTCATGGGAACAGTACAGCCGAACTGCCAAGCCAGGTCCTCCCTGGACTGCAAATAAGCATCCTAGGACCAGTTTCGGGGTTTCACCTCTCTTCAGCCAGTATAGCTTGATTCCAGTGGCATGAACAGCATGGGACCCACGTCTGGGCAACCCGTCCAACTCGGGGTGACAATTGAAAAACCAACAGTTGATAGACAAATTCAGAATAATGTCATACATTCACCCAGGTACAGAGATCTGGGCCTAAATATATCGTTGTCTTGCTCACCATGCCATTCCAGTTTGAACCCAGCCATATGTAAATCAGTCTTGACCCTGTGCCTCATGGGAACAGTACAGCCGAACTGCCAAGCCAGGTCCTCCCTGGACTGGAAACAAGCATCCTAGGACCAATTTCGGGGTTTCACCCTCTTCAGCCAGGATAGCTTGATTCCAGTGGCATGGAGAGCACGGGACCCACGTCTGGGCATACCCATCCCACTCGGGGTGACAAATGCAAAACCAACAGTTGATGGACAGAATGCAGAACAATGTCATACATTCACCCCAGTACAGAGATCTTGGCCTAAATCCATCGTTTTTTTGCTCACCATGCCATTCCAGTTTGAACCTAGCCATATGCAAATCAGTCTTGACCCTGTGCCTCATGGGAACAGTCCAGCCCAAACTGCCAAGCCAGGTCCTCCCTGGACTGGAAACAAGCATCCTAGGACCGGTTTCGGGGTTTCACCCCTCTTCAGCCAGGATAGCTTGATTCCAGTGGCATGGAGAGCACGGGACCCACGTCTGGGCATACCCTTCCCACTCGGGTGACAAATGTAAAACCAACAGTTGATAGACGGAATGTTGAACAATGTCATACATTCACCCCAGTAAAGAGATCTGGGCGTAAATCCATCGATTTTTTGCTCACCGTGCCATTCCAGTTTGAACCCAGGCATATGCAAATCAGACTTGACCCTGTGCCTCATTGGAACAGTCCAGCCCGAACTTCAAAGCCAGGTCCTCTCTGGACTGGAAACAAGCATCTTAGGACCGGTTTTGGGGTTTCACCCCTCTTCAGCCAGGATTATCTTGATTCCAGTGGCATGGAGAGCATGGGACCCACGTCTGGGCATACCCGTCCCACTCGGGTGACAATTGTAAAACCAACAGTTGATAGACGGAATGCAGAACAATGTCATACATTCACCCCAGTAAAGAGATCTGGGCCTAAATCCATCGTTTTTTTCCTCACCATGCCATTCCAGTGTTAACCCAGCCATATGCAAATCAGTTTTGACCCTGTGCCTCATGGGAACAGTCCAGCCCGAACTACATAGCCAGGTCCTCCCTGAACTGTAAACAAGCATCCTAGGAGCAGTTTCGGCGTTTCACCCCTCTTTAGCCAGGATAGTTTGATTCCAGTGGCATGGAGAGCACGGGACCCACGTCTGGGCATACCCGTCTCACTCGGGGTGACAAATGCAAAACCAACAGTTGATGGACAGAATGCAGAACAATGTCATACATTCACCCCAGTACAGAGATCTGGGCTTAAATCCATCGTTTTTTTGCTCACCATTCCATTCCAGTTTGAACCCAGCCATATGCAAATCAGTCTTGACCCTGTGCCTCATGGGAACAGTCCAACCCGAACTGCCAAGCTAGGTCCTCCCTGGACTGGAAACAAGCATCCTAAAACCGGTTTCTAGTTTTCACCACTCTTCAGCCAGGATAGCTTGATTCCAGTGGCATGGAGAGCACGGGACCCATGTCTGGGCATACCCGTCCCACTCGGGGTGACAAATGCAAAACCATCAGTTGATGGACAGAATGCAGAACAATGTTATACATTCACCCCAGTACAGAGATCTGGGCCTAAATCCATCGTTTTTTTGCTCACCATGCCATTCCAGTTTGAACCCAGCCATATGCATTAACAGTCTTGACCTCGTGCCTCATGGGAACAATCCAGCCCGAACTGCCAAGCTAGGTCCTCCCTGGACTGGAAACAAGCATCCTAGGACCGTCTTCGGTGTTTCACCCCTCTTCAGCCAGGATAGCTTGATTACAGTGGCATGGATAGCATGGGACTCACGTCTGCACATACACGTCCCACTCGGGGTGACAAATGCAAAACCAACAGTTGATGGACAGAATGCAGAACAATGTCATACATTCACCCCAGTACAGAGATCTGGGCCTAAATCCATCGTTTTTTTGCTCACCATGCTATTACAGTTTGAACCCAGCCATATGCAAATCAGTCTTGACCATGTGTCTCATGGGAACAGTCCAGCCCGAACTGCATAGCCAGGTCCTCCCTAAACTGGAAACAAGCATCCTAGGACCGGTTTCGGCGTTTCACCCCTCTTCAGCCAGGATAGTTTGATTCCAGTGGCATGGAGAGCACGGGACCCACGTCTGGGCATACCCGTCCCACTCGGGGTGACAAATGCAAAACCAACAGTTGATGGACAGAATGCAGAACAATTTCATACATTCACCCCAGTACAGAGATCTGGGCCTAAATCCATCGTTTTTTTGCTCACCATACCATTCCAGTTTGAACCCAGCCATATGCAAATCAGTCTTGACCCTGTGCCTCATGGGAACAGTCCAGCCCGAACTGCCCAGCCAGGTCCTCCCTGGACTGGAAACAAGCATCCTAGGACCGGTTTCGTGGTTTCACCCCTCTTCACCCAGGATAGCTTGATTCCAGAGGCATGTAGAGCACGGGACACACGTCTGGGCATACCCGTCCCACTCGGGGTGACAAATGCAAATCCAACAGTTTATAGACAGTATGCAGAACAATGTCATACATTCTCCCCAGTACAGAGATCTGGGCCTAAATCCATCGTTTTTTTGCTCACCATGCCATTCCAGTTTGAACCCAGCCATATGCAAATCAGTCTTGACCCTGTGCCTCATGGGAACAGTCCATCCCGAACTGCCAAGCCAGATCCTCCCTAGACTGTAAACAAGCATCCTAGGACCGGTTTCGGGGTTTCACCGCTCTTCAGCTAGGATAGCTTGATTCCAGTGGCCTGGAGAGCACGGGATCCACGTCTGTGCATACCCGTCCAACTCGGGGTGTCAAATGCAAAACCAACAGTTGATGGACAGAATGCAGAACAATGTCATACATTCACCCCAGTACAGAGATCTGGGCCTAAATCTATCGTTTTTTTGCTCACCATGCCATTCCAGTTTGAACCCAGCCATATGCAAATCAGTCTTGACCCTGTGCCTCAGGGGAACAGTCCAGCCCGAACTGCCAAGCCAGGTCCTCCATGGACTGGAAAAAAGCATCCTAGGACCGGGTTCGGGGTTTCACCCCTCTTCAGCCAGGATAGCTTGATTCCAGTGGCATGGAGAGCACGGGACCCATGTATGGGCATACCCGTCCCACTCGGGGTGACAAATGCAAAACCAACAGTTGATGGACAGAATGCAGAACAATGTCATACATTCATCCCAGTTGAGAGATCTGAGCCTGAATCCATCGTTTTTTTGCTCACCATGCTATTACAGTTTGAAGCCAGCCATATGCAAATCAGTCTTGACCCTGAGCCTCATGGGTTCAGTCCAGCCCGAACTGCAAAGCCAGGTCCTCCCTGGACTGTAAACAAGGATCCTAGGACCGGTTTCGGGGTTTCACCCCTCTTTAGCCAGGATAGCTTGATTCCAGTGGCATGGAGAGCACGGGACCCACGTCTGGGCATACCAGTCCCACTCGGGGTGACAAATGCAAAACCAACAGTTGATGGACAGAATGCAGAACAATGTTATACATTCACCTCAGTTCAGAGATCTGGGCCTAAATCCATCGTTGTTTAGCTCACCATGCTATTCCAGTTTGAACCCAGCCATATGCAAATCAGTCTTGACCCTGTGCCTCATGGGAACAGTCCAGCCCGATCCGCCAAGCTAGGTCCTCCCTGGACCGGAAACAATCATCCTAAAACCGGTTTCGAGGTTTCACCCCTCTCCAGCCAGGATAGCTTGATTCCAGTGGCATGGAGAGCACGGGACCCATGTCTGGGCATACCCGTCCCACTTGGGGTGACAAATGCAAAACCAACAGTTGATGGACGGAATGCAGAACAATGTCATACATTCACCCCAGTACAGAGGTCTGGGTCTAAATCCATCGTTTTTTGCTCACCATGCCATTCCAGTTTGAACCCAGTCATATGCAAATCAGTCTTGACCCTGTGCCTCATAGGAACAGTCCAGCCCGAACTGCAAATCCAGGTCCTCCCTGGACTGGAAACAAGTATCCTAGGACCGGTTTCGGGGTTTCCCCCTATTTCAGCCAGGATAGCTTGATTCCAGTGGCATGGAGAGCATGGGACCCACGTCTGGGCATACCCGTCCCACTCGGGGCGACAAATGCAAAACCAACAATTGATGGACAGAATGCAGAACAATGTCATACATTCACCCCAGTACAGATGTCTGGGCCTAAATCCATCGGTTTTTTGCTCTCCATGCTACTCCAATTTGAACCCAGCCATATGCAAATCAGTCTTGACCCTGTGCCTCATGGATACTCTCCAGCCCGAACTGCCAAGCCAGGTCCTCCCTGGACTAGAAACAAGCATTATAGGACCGGATTCGGGGTTTCACCGCTCTTCAGCCAGGATAGCTTGATTCCAGTGGCATGGAGAGCACTGGACCCACATCTGGGCATACCCGTCCCACTCGGGGTGACAAATGCAAAACCAACAGTTGATGGACAGAATGCAGAACAATGTCATACATTCATTCCAGTACAGAGATCTTGGCCTAAATCCATTGTTTTTTTGCTCACCATGCCTTTCCAGTTTGAACCCAGCCATATGCAAATCAGTCTTGACCCTATGCTTCATGGGAACAGTCCAGCCCGAACTGCCAAGCCAGGTCCTTCCTGGACTAGTAACAAGCATCCTTGGACCGGTTTCGGGGTCTCACCCCTCTTCAGCCAGGATTTTCTTGATTCCAGTGGCATGGAGAGCACGGGACCCACGTCTGGGCATACCCGTCCCACTCGGGTGACAAATGTAAAACCAACAGTTGATGGACAGAATGCAGAACAATGTCATACATTCACCCCAGTACAGAGATCTGGGCCTAAATCCATCGTTTTTTTGCTCACCATGCCATTCCAGTTTGAACGCAGCCATTTGCAAATCAGTCTTGACCCTGTGCCTCATGGGAACAGTCCAGCCCGAACTGCAAAGCCAGGTCCTCCCTGGAATGGAAACAAGCATCCTGGGACCGGTTTCGGGGTTTCACCCCTCTTCAGCCAGGATAGCTTGATTCCAGTGGCTTGGAGAGCACGGGACCCACGTCTGGGCATACCCGTCCCACTCGGGGTGACAAATGCAAAACCAACAGTTGATGGACAGAATGCTGAACAATGTCATACATTCATCCCAGTACAGAGATTTGGGCCTAAATCCGTCGTTTTTTTGCTCACCATTCCATTCCAGTTTGAACCCAGCCATATGCAAATCAGTCTTGACCCTGTGCCACATGGGAACAGTCCAGCCCGAACTCCAAAGCCAGGTCGTCCCTGGACTGGAAACAAGAATCCTAGGACAGGTTTCGGGGTTTCCCCCTTCTTCAGCCAGGATAGCATGATTCCAGTGGCATGGAGAGCATGGGACCCACATCTGGGCATACCCGTCCCACTCAGGGTGACAAATGCAAAACCAACAGTTGATGGACAGAATGCAGAACAATGTCATACATTCACCCCAGTACAGAGATCTGGGCCTAAATCCATCGTTTTTTTGCTCACCATGCCATTCCATTTGGACCCAGCCATATGCAAATCAATCTTGACCCTGTGCCTCATGGGAACAGTCCAGCCCGAACTGCCAAGCCAGGTCCTCCGTGGACTGGAAACAAGCATCTTAGGACCGTTTTCGGGGTTTCACCCCTCTTCAGCCAGGATAGTTTGATTCCAGTGGCATGGAGAGCACGGGACCCACATCTGGGCATTCCCGTCCCACTCGGGGTGACAAATGCAAACCCGACAGTTGATGGACAGAATGCAGAACAATTTCATACATTCTTTCCAGTACAGAGATCTTGGCCTAAATCCATTGTTTTTTTGCTCACCATGCCTTTCCAGTTTGAACCCAGCCATATGCAAATCAGTCTTGACCCTATGCCTCATGGGAACAGTCCAGCCCGAACTGCCAAGCCAGGTCCTTCTGGACTAGTAACAAGCATCCTAGGACCGGTTTCGGGGTCTCACCCCTCTTCAGCCAGGATTATCTTGATTCCAGTGGCATGGAGAGCACGGGCCACATCTGGGCATACCCGTCCCACTCGGGTGACAAATGTAAAACCAACAGCTGATGGACAGAATGCAGAACAATGTCATACATTCACCCCAGTACAGAGATCTGGGCCTAAATCCATAGTTTTTTTGCTCTCCATGCCATTCCAGTTTGAACCCAGCCATTTGCAAATCAGTCTTGACCCTGTGCCTCATGGGAACAGTCCAACCCGAACTGCAAAGCCAGGTCCTCCCTGGACTGGAAACAAGCATCCTAGGACCGGTTTTGGGGTTTCACCCCTCTTCAGCCAGGATAGCTTGATTTCAGTGGCATGGAGAGCACGGGACCCACGTCTGGGCATACCCGTCCCACCCGGGGTGACAAATGCAAAACCAACAGTTGATGGACAGAATGCACAAAAGTATCATACATTCACCCCAGTAGAGAGATCTGGGCCTAAATCCATCGTTTTTTTGCTCACCATGCCATTCCAGTTTGGACCCAGCCATATGCAAATCAGTCTTGACCCTGTGCCTCATGGGAACAGTTCAGCCCGAAATGCCAAGCCAGTTCCTCCCTGGACAGGAAACAAGCATCATAGGACCGGTTTCGGGGTTTCACTCCTCTTCAGCCAGGATAGCTTGATTCCAGTGGCATGGAGAGCACGGGACCCACTTTTGGGCATACCCGTCCCACTCAGGGTGACAAATGCAAAACCAACAGTTGATGGACAGAATGCAGAACAATGTCATACATTCACCCCAGTACAGAGATTTGGGCCTAAATCCGTCGTTTTTTTGATCACCATGTCATTCCAGTTTGATCCCAGCCATATGCAAATCAGTCTTGACCCTGTGCCTCATGGGAACAGTCCAGCACGAACTGCAAAGCCAGGTCCTCCCTGGACTGGAAACAAGAATCCTAGGACAGGTTTCGGGGTTTCCCCCCTCTTCAGCCAGGGGAGCTTGATTCCAGTGGCATGAAGAGCATGGGACCCACGTCTGGGCATACCCGTCCCACTCGGGGTGACAAATGCAAAACCAACAGTTGATGGACAGACTGCAGAACAATGTCATACATTCACCCCAGTACAGAGATCTGGGCTTAAATCCATAGTTTTTTTGCTCACCATGCCATTCCAGTTTGAACCCAGCCATATGCAAATCAGTCTTGACCCTGTGCCTCATGGGAACAGTCCATCCCGAATTGCCAAGCCAGATCCTCCCTGGACTGGAAACAAGCATCCTAGGACTGGTTTCGGGGTTTCACCGCTCTTCAGCTAGGATAGCTTGATTCCAGTGGCATGGAGAGCACAGGACCCACGTCTGGGCATACCCGTCCCACTCGGGGTGACAAATGCAAAACCATCAGTTGATGGACAAAATGCAGAACAATGTCATACATTCACCCCAATACAGAGATCTGGGCCTAAATCCATCGTTTTTTTGCTCACCATGCCATTTCAGTTTGAACCCAGCCATTTGCAAATCAGTCTTGACCCTGTGTCTTATGGGAACAGTCCAGCCCGAACTGCCAAGCCAGGTCCTCCATGGACTGGAAAAAAGCATCCTAGGACCTGGTTAGGGGATTCACCCCTCTTCAGCCAGGATAGCTTGATTCCAGTGGCATGGAGAGCACGGGACCCATGTCTGGGCATACCCGTCCCACTCGGGGTGACAAATGCAAAACCAACAGCTGATGGACAGAATGCAGAACAATGTCATACATTCACCCCAGTACAGAGATCTGGGCCTAAATCCATCCTTTTTTTGCTCACCATGCCATTCCAGTTTGAACCCAGCCATTTGCAAATCAGTCTTGACGCTGTGCCTCATGGGAACAGTCCAGCCCGAACTGCAAAGCCAGGTCCTCCCTGGAATGGAAACAAGCATCCTAGGACCGGTTACGGGATTTCACCCCTCTTCAGCCAGGATAGCTTGATTCCAGTGGCTTGGAGAGCACGGGACCCACGTCTGGGCATACCCGTCCCACTCGGGGTGACAAATGCAAAACCAACAGTTGATGGACAGAATGCTGAACAATGTCATACATTCACCCCAGTACAGAGATTTGGGCCTAAATCCGTCGTTTTTTTGCTCACCATGCCATTCCAGTTTGAACCCAGCCATATGCAAAACAGTCTTGACCCTGTGCCTCATGGGAACAGTCCAGCCCGAACTGCAAAGCCAGGTCGTCCCTGGACTGGAAACAAGAATCCTAGGACAGGTTTCGGGGTTTCCCCCCTCTTCAGCCAGGATAGCATGATTCCAGTGGCATGGAGAGCATGGGACCCACGTCTGGGCATACCCGTCCCACTCAGGGTGACAAATGCAAAACCAACAGTTGATGGACAGAATGTAGAACAATGTCATACAATCACCCCAGTACAGAGATCTGGGCCTAAATCCTTCGTTTTTTTGCTCACCATGTCATTCCATTTGGACCCAGCCATATGCAAATCAGTCTTGACCCTGTGCCTCATGGGAACAGTCCAGCCCGAACTGCCAAGCCAGGTCCTCCGTGGACTGGAAACAAGCATCTTAGGACCGTTTTCGGGGTTTCACCCCTCTTCAGCCAGGATAGCTTGATTCCAGTGGCATGGAGAGCACGGGACCCACATCTGGGCATACCCGTCCCACTCGGGGTGACAAATGCAAAACCAACAGTTGATGGACAGAATGCAGAACAATGTCATACATTCATTCCAGTACAGAGATCTTGGCCTAAATCCATCGTTTTTTTGCTCACCATGCCTTTCCAGTTTGAACCCAGCCATATGCAAATCAGTCTTGACCCTATGCCTCATGGGAACAGTCCAGCCCGAACTGCCAAGCCAGGTCCTTCCTGGACTAGTAACAAGCATCCTTGGACCGGTTTCGGGTTCTCACCCCTCTTCAGCCAGGATTATCTTGATTCCAGTGGCATGGAGAGCACGGGACCCACGTCTGGGCATACCCGTCCCACTCGGGTGACAAATGTAAAACCAACAGCTGATGGACAGAATGCAGAACAATGTCATACATTCACCCCAGTACAGAGATCTGGGCCTAAATCCATCGTTTTTTTGCTCACCATGCCACTCCAGTTTGAACCCAGCCATTTGCAAATCAGTCTTGACCCTGTGCCTCATGGGAACAGTCCAGCCCGAACTGCAAAGCCAGGTCCTCCCTGGAATGGAAACAAGCATCCTAGGACCGGTTACGGGGTTTCACCCCTCTTCAGCCAGGATAGCTTGATTCCAGTGGCTTGGAGAGCACGGGACCCACGTCTGGGCATACCCGTCCCACTCGGGGTGACAAATGCAAAACCAACAGTTGAAGACAGAATGCTGAACAATGTCATACATTCACCCCAGTACAGAGATTTGGGCCTAAATCCGTCGTTTTTTTGCTCACCATGCCATTCCAGTTTGAACCCAGCCATATGCAAATCAGTCTTGACCCTGTGCCTCACGGGAACAGTCCAGCCCGAACTGCAAAGCCAGGTCGTCCCTGGACTGGAAACAAGAATACTAGGAGATGTTTCGGGGTTTCCCCCCTCTTCAGCCAGGATAGCATGATTCCAGTGGCATGGAGAGCATGGGACCCACGTCTGGGCATACCCGTCCCACTCAGGGTGACAAATGCAAAACCAACAGTTGATGGACAGAATGCAGAACAATGTCATACATTCACCCCAGTACAGAGATCTGGGCCTAAATCCATCGTTTTTTTGCTCACCATGCCATTCCATTTGGACCCAGCCATATGCAAATCAGTCTTGACCCTGTGCCTCATGGGAACAGTCCAGCCCGAACTGCCAAGCCAGGTCCTCCGTGGACTGGAAACAAGCATCTTAGGACCGTTTTCGGGGTTTCACCCCTCTTCAGCCAGGATAGCTTGATTCCAGTGGCATGGAGAGCACGGGACCCACATCTGGGCATTCCCGTCCCACTCGGGGTGACAAATGCAAAACCATCAGTTGATGGACAGAATGCAGAACAATGTCATACATTCACCCCAATACAGAGATCTGGGCCTAAATCCATCCTTTTTTTGCTCACCATGCCATTCCAGTTTGAACCCAGCCATTTGCAAATCAGTCTTGACGCTGTGCCTCATGGGAACAGTCCAGCCCGAACTGCAAAGCCAGGTCCTCCCTGGAATGGAAACAAGCATCCTAGGACCGGTTACGGGGTTTCACCCCTCTTCAGCCAGGATAGCTTAATTCCAGTGGCTTGGAGAGCACGGGACCCACGTCTGGGCATACCCGTCCCACTCGGGGTGACAAATGCAAAACCAACAGTTGATGGACAGAATGCTGAACAATGTCATACATTCACCCCAGTACAGAGATTTGGGCCTAAATCCGTCGTTTTTTTGCTCACCATGCCATTCCAGTTTGAACCCAGCCATATGCAAAACAGTCTTGACCCTGTGCCTCATGGGAACAGTCCAGCCCGAACTGCAAAGCCAGGTCGTCCCTGGACTGGAAACAAGAATCCTAGGACAGGTTTCGGGGTTTCCCCCCTCTTCAGCCAGGATAGCATGATTCCAGTGGCATGGAGAGCATGGGACCCACGTCTGGGCATACCCGTCCCACTGAGGGTGACAAATGCAAAACCAACAGTTGATGGACAGAATGTAGAACAATGTCATACATTCACCCCAGTACAGAGATCTGGGCCTAAATCCATCGTTTTTTTGCTCACCATGCCATTCCATTTGGACCCAGCCATATGCAAATCAGTCTTGACCCTGTGCCTCATGGGAACAGTCCAGCCCGAACTGCCAAGCCAGGTCCTCCGTGGACTGGAAACAAGCATCTTAGGACCGTTTTTGGGGTTTCACCCCTCTTCAGCCAGGATAGCTTGATTCCAGTGGCATGGAGAGCACGGGACCCACATCTGGGCATACCTGTCCCACTCGGGGTGACAAATGCAAAACCAACAGTTGATGGACAGAATGCAGAACAATGTCATACATTCATTCCAGTACAGAGATCTTGGCCTAAATCCATCGTTTTTTTGCTCACCATGCCTTTCCAGTTTGAACCCAGCCATATGCAAATCAGTCTTGACGCTATGCCTCATGGGAACAGTCCAGCCCGAACTGCCAAGCCAGGTCCTTCCTGGACTAGTAACAAGCATCCTTGGACCGGTTTCGGGTTCTCACTCCTCTTCAGCCAGGATTATCTTGATTCCAGTGGCATGGAGAGCACGGGACCCACGTCTGGGCATACCCGTCCCACTCGGGTGACAAATGTAAAACCAACAGCTGATGGACAGAATGCAGAACAATGTCATACATTCACCCCAGTACAGAGATCTGGGCCTAAATCCATCGTTTTTTTGCTCACCATGCCACTCCAGTTTGAACCCAGCCATTTGCAAATCAGTCTTGACCCTGTGCCTCATGGGAACAGTCCAGCCCGAACTGCAAAGCCAGGTCCTCCCTGGAATGGAAACAAGCATCCTAGGACTGGTTACGGGGTTTCACCCCTCTTCAGCCAGGATAGCTTGATTCCAGTGGCTTGGAGAGCACGGGACCCACGTCTGGGCATACCCGTCCCACTCGGGGTGACAAATGCAAAACCAACAGTTGATGGACAGAATGCTGAACAATGTCATACATTCACCCCAGTACAGAGATTTGGGCCTAAATCCGTCGTTTTTTTGCTCACCATGCCATTCCAGTTTGAACCCAGCCATATGCAAATCAGTCTTGACCCTGTGCCTCATGGGAACAGTCCAGCCCGAACTGCAAAGCCAGGTCGTCCCTGGACTGGAAACAAGAATCCTAGGAGAGGTTTCGGGGTTTCCCCCCTCTTCAGCCAGGATAGCATGATTCCAGTGGCATGGAGAGCATGGGACCCACGTCTGGGCATACCCGTCCCACTCAGGGTGACAAATGCAAAACCAACAGTTGATGGACAGAATGCAGAACAATGTCATACATTCACCCCAGTACAGAGATCTGGGCCTAAATCCATCGTTTTTTTGCTCACCATGCCATTCCATTTGGACCCAGCCATATGCAAATCAGTCTTGACCCTGTGCCTCATGGGAACAGTCCAGCCCGAACTGCCAAGCCAGGTCCTCCGTGGACTGGAAACAAGCATCTTAGGACCGTTTTCGGGGTTTCACCCCTCTTCAGCCAGGATAGCTTGATTCCAGTGGCATGGAGAGCACGGGACCCACATCTGGGCATTCCCGTCCCACTCGGGGTGACAAATGCAAAACCAACAGTTGATGGACAGAATGCAGAACAATTTCATACATTCTTTCCAGTACAGAGATCTTGGCCTAAATCCATCGTTTTTTTGCTCACCATGCCTTTCCAGTTTGAACCCAGCCATATGCAAATCAGTCTTGACCCTATGCCTCATGGGAACAGTCCAGCCCGAACTGCCAAGCCAGGTCCTTCCTGGACTAGTAACAAGCATCCTAGGACCGGTTTCGGGGTCTCACCCCTCTTCAGCCAGGATTATCTTGATTCCAGTGGCATGGAGAGCACGGGCCACATCTGGGCATACCCGTCCCACTCGGGTGACAAATGTAAAACCAACAGCTGATGGACAGAATGCAGAACAATGTCATACATTCACCCCAGTACAGAGATCAGGGCCTAAATCCATAGTTCTTTTGCTCTCCATGCCATTCCAGTTTGAACCCAGCCATTTGCAAATCAGTCTTGACCCTGTGCCTCATGGGAACAGTCCATCCCGAACTGCAAAGCCAGGTCCTCCCTGGACTGGAAACAAGCATCCTAGGACCGGTTTTGGGGTTTCACCCCTCTTCAGCCAGGATATCTTGATTCCAGTGGCATGGAGAGCACGGGACCCACGTCTGGGCATACCCGTCCCACCCGGGGTGACAAATGCAAAACCAACAGTTGATGGACAGAATGCACAAAAGTGTCATACATTCACCCCAGTAGAGAGATCTGGGCCTAAATCCATAGTTTTTTTGCTCACCATGCCATTCCAGTTTGGACTCAGCCATATGCAAATCAGTCTTGACCCTGTGCCTCATGGGAACAGTCCATCCCGAAATGCCAAGCCAGTTCCTCCCTGGACAGGAAACAAGCATCATAGGACCGGTTTCGGGGTTTCACCCCTCTTCAGCCAGGATAGCTTGATTCCAGTGGCATGGAGAGCACGGGACCCACGTCTGGGCATACCCGTCCCACTCGGGGTGACAAATGCAAAACCAACAGTTGATGGACAGAATGCAGAACAATGTCATACATTCACCCCAGTACAGAGATTTGGGCATAAATCCATCGTTTTTTTGATCACCATGTCATTCCAGTTTGATCCCAGCCATATGCAAATCAGTCTTGACCCTGTGCCTCATGGGAACAGTCCAGCCCGAACTGCAAAGCCATGTCCTCCCTGGACTGGAAACAAGAATCCTAGGACAGGTTTCAGGGTTTCCCCCCTCTTCAGCCAGGATAGCTTGATTCCAGTGGCATGAAGAGCATGGGACCCACGTCTGGGCATACCCGTCCCACTCGGGGTGACAAATGCAAAACCAACAGTTGATGGACAGACTGCAGAACAATGTCATACATTCACCCCAGTACAGAGATCTGGGCCTAAATCCATCGTTTTTTTGCTCACCATGCCATTCCAGTTTGAACCCAGCTATATGCAAATCAGTCTTGACCCTGTGCCTCATGGGAACAGTCCAGCCCGAACTGCAAAGCCAGGTCCTCCCTGGAATGGAAACAAGCATCCTAGGACCGGTTACGGGGTTTCACCCCTCTTCAGCCAGGATAGCTTGATTCCAGTGGCTTGGAGAGCACGGGACCCACGTCTGGGCATACCTGTCCCACTTGGGGTGACAAATGCAAAACCAACAGTTGATGGACAGAATGCTGAACAATGTCATAGATTCACCCCAGTACAGAGATTTGGGCCTAAATCCGTCGTTTTTTTGCTCACCATGCCATTCCAGTTTGAACCCAGCCATATGCAAATCAGTCTTGACCCTGTGCCTCATGGGAACAGTCCAGCCCGAACTGCAAAGCCAGGTCGTCCCTGGACTGGAAACAAGAATCCTAGGACAGGTTTCGGGGTTTCCCCCCTCTTCAGCCAGGATAGCATGATTCCAGTGGCATGGAGAGCATGGGACCCACGTCTGGGCATACCCGTCCCACTCAGGGTGACAAATGCAAAACCAACAGTTGATGGACAGAATGCAGAACAATGTCATACATTCACCCCAGTACAGAGATCTGGGCCTAAATCCATCGTTTGTTTGCTCACCATGCCATTCCATTGGGACACAGCCATATGCAAATCAGTCTTGACCCTGTGCCTCATGGGAACAGTCCAGCCCGAACTGCCAAGCCAGGTCCTCCGTGGACTGGAAACAAGCATCTTAGGACCGTTTTTGGGGTTTCACCCCTCTTCAGCCAAGATAGCTTGATTCCAGTGGCATGGAGAGCACGGGACCCACATCTGGGCATTCCCGTCCCACTCGGAGTGACAAATGCAAAACCAACAGTTGATGGACAGAATGCAGAACAATTTCATACATTCTTTCCAGTACAGAGATCTTGGCCTAAATCCATTGTTTTTTTTCTCACCATGCCTTTCCAGTTTGAACCCAGCCATATGCAAATCAGTCTTGACCCTATGCCTCATGGGAACAGTCCAGCCCGAACTGCCAAGCCAGGTCCTTCCTAGACTAGTAACAAGCATCCTAGGACCGGTTTCGGGGTCTCACCCCTCTTCAGCCAGGATTATCTTGATTCCAGTGGCATGGAGAGCACGGGCCACATCTGGGCATACCCGTCCCACTCGGGTGACAAATGTAAAACCAACAGCTGATGGACAGAATGCAGAACAATGTCATACATTCACCCCAGGACAGAGATCTGGGCCTAAATCCATAGTTTTTTTGCTCTCCATGCCATTCCAGTTTGAACCCAGCCATTTGCAAATCAGTCTTGACCCTGTGCCTCATGGGAACAGTCCAACCCGAACTGCAAAGCCAGGTCCTCCCTGGACTGGAAACAAGCATCCTAGGACCGGTTTTGGGGTTTCACCCCTCTTCAGCCAGGATAGCTTGATTCCAGTGGCATGGAGAGCATGGGACCCACGTCTGGGCATACCCGTCCCACCCGGGGAGACAAATGCAAAACCAACAGTTGATGGACAGAATGCACAAAAGTGTCATACATTCACCCCAGTAGAGAGATCTGGGACTAAATCCATCGTTTTTTTGCTCACCATGCCATTCCAGTTTGGACCCAGCCATATGCAAATCAGTCTTGACCCTGTGCCTCATGGGAACAGTCCAGCCTGAACTGCAAAGCCAGGTCCTCCCTGGACTGGAAACAAGAATCCTAGGACAGGTTTCGGGGTTTCCCCCCTCTTCAGCCAGGATAGCTTGATTCCAGTGGCATGAAGAGCATGGGACCCACGTCTGGGCATACCCGTCCCACTCGGGGTGACAAATGCAAAACCAACAGTTGATGGACAGACTGCAGAACAATGTCATACATTCACCCCAGTACAGAGATCTGGGCCTAAATCCATCGTTTTTTTGCTCACCATGCCATTCCAGTTTGAACCCAGCTATATGCAAATCAGTCTTGACCCTGTGCCTCATGGGAACAGTCCAGCCCGAACTGCAAAGCCAGGTCCTCCCTGGAATGGAAACAAGCATCCTTGGACCGGTTACGGGGTTTCACCCCTCTTCAGCCAGGATAGCTTGATTCCAGTGGCTTGGAGAGCACGGGACCCACGTCTGGGCATACCTGTCCCACTTGGGGTGACAAATGCAAAACCAACAGTTGATGGACAGAATGCTGAACAATGTCATAGATTCACCCCAGTACAGAGATTTGGGCCTAAATCCGTCGTTTTTTTGCTCACCATGCCATTCCAGTTTGAACCCAGCCATATGCAAATCAGTCTTGACCCTGTGCCTCATGGGAACAGTCCAGCCCGAACTGCAAAGCCAGGTCGTCCCTGGACTGGAAACAAGAATCCTAGGACAGGTTTCGGGGTTTCCCCCCTCTTCAGCCAGGATAGCATGATTCCAGTGGCATGGAGAGCATGGGACCCACGTCTGGGCATACCCGTCCCACTCAGGGTGACAAATGCAAAACCAACAGTTGATGGACAGAATGCAGAACAATGTCATACATTCACCCCAGTACAGAGATCTGGGCCTAAATCCATCGTTTGTTTGCTCACCATGCCATTCCATTGGGACACAGCCATATGCAAATCAGTCTTGACCCTGTGCCTCATGGGAACAGTCCAGCCCGAACTGCCAAGCCAGGTCCTCCGTGGACTGGAAACAAGCATCTTAGGACCGTTTTCGGGGTTTCACCCCTCTTCAGCCAAGATAGCTTGATTCCAGTGGCATGGAGAGCACGGGACCCACATCTGGGCATTCCCGTCCCACTCGGAGTGACAAATGCAAAACCAACAGTTGATGGACAGAATGCAGAACAATTTCATACATTCTTTCCAGTACAGAGATCTTGGCCTAAATCCATCGTTTTTTTTCTCACCATGCCTTTCCAGTTTGAACCCAGCCATATGCAAATCAGTCTTGACCCTATGCCTCATGGGAACAGTCCAGCCCAAACTGCCAAGCCAGGTCCTTCCTAGACTAGTAACAAGCATCCTAGGACCGGTTTCGGGGTCTCACCCCTCTTCAGCCAGGATTATCTTGATTCCAGTGGCATGGAGAGCACGGGCCACATCTGGGCATACCCGTCCCACTCGGGTGACAAATGTAAAACCAACAGCTGATGGACAGAATGCAGAACAATGTCATACATTCACCCCAGGACAGAGATCTGGGCCTAAATCCATAGTTTTTTTGCTCTCCATGCCATTCCAGTTTGAACCCAGCCATTTGCAAATCAGTCTTGACCCTGTGCCTCATGGGAACAGTCCAACCCGAACTGCAAAGCCAGGTCCTCCCTGGACTGGAAACAAGCATCCTAGGACCGGTTTTGGGGTTTCACCCCTCTTCAGCCAGGATAGCTTGATTCCAGTGGCATGGAGAGCATGGGACCCACGTCTGGGCATACCCGTCCCACCCGGGGAGACAAATGCAAAACCAACAGTTGATGGACAGAATGCACAAAAGTGTCATACATTCACCCCAGTAGAGAGATCTGGGCCTAAATCCATCGTTTTTTTGCTCACCATGCCATTCCAGTTTGGACCCAGCCATATGCAAATCAGTCTTGACCCTGTGCCTCATGGGAACAGTCCAGCCCGAAATGCCAAGCCAGTTCCTCCCTGGACAGGAAACAAGCATCATAGGACCGGTTTCGGGGTTTCACCCCTCTTCAGCCAGGATAGCTTGATTCCAGTGGCATGGAGAGCACGGGACCCACGTCTGGGCATACCCGTCCCACTCGGGGTGACAAATGCAAAACCAACAGTTGATGGACAGAATGCAGAACAATGTCATACATTCACCCCATTACAGAGATTTGGGCCTAAATCCGTCGTTTTTTTGATCACCATGTCATTCCAGTTTGATCCCAGCCATATGCAAATCAGTCTTGACCCTGTGCCTCATGGGAACAGTCCAGCCCGAACTGCAAAGCCAGGTCCTCCCTGGACTGGAAACAAGAATCCTAGGACAGGTTTCGGGGTTTCCCCCCTCTTCAGCCAGGATAGCTTGACTCCAGTGGCATGAAGAGCATGGGACACACGTCTGGGCATACCCGTCCCACTCGGGGTGACAAATGCAAAACCAACAGTTGATGGACAGACTGCAGAACAATGTCATACATTCACCCCAGTACAGAGATCTGGGCCTAAATCCATTGTTTTTTTGCTCACCATGCCATTCCAGTTTGAACCCAGCCATATGCAAATCAGTCTAGACCCTGTGCCTCATGGGAGCAGTCCAGCCCGAACTGCAAAGCCAGGTCCTCCCTGGACTGGAAACAAGCATCCTAGGACCGGTTTCGGGGTTTCACCCCTCTTCAGCCAGGATAGCTTGATTCCAGTGGCATGGAGAGCACGGGACCCACATCTGGGCATTCCCGTCCCACTCGGGGTGACAAATGCAAAACCAACAGTTGATGGACAGAATGCAGAACAATTTCATACATTCTTTCCAGTACAGAGATCTTGGCCTAAATCCATCGTTTTTTTGCTCACCATGCCTTTCCAGTTTGAACCCAGCCATATGCAAATCAGTCTTGACCCTATGCCTCATGGGAACAGTCCAGCCCGAACTGCCAAGCCAGGTCCTTCCTGGACTAGTAACAAGCATCCTAGGACCGGTTTCGGGGTCTCACTCCTCTTCAGCCAGGATTATCTTGATTCCAGTGGCATGGAGAGCACGGGCCACATCTGGGCATACCCGTCCCACTCGGGTGACAAATGTAAAACCAACAGCTGATGGACAGAATGCAGAACAATGTCATACATTCACCCCAGTACAGAGATCTGGGCCTAAATCCATAGTTTTTTTGCTCTCCATGCCATTCCAGTTTGAACCCAGCCATTTGCAAATCAGTCTTGACCCTGTGCCTCATGGGAACAGTCCAACCCGAACTGCAAAGCCAGGTCCTCCCTGGACTGGAAACAAGCATCCTAGGACCGGTTTTGGGGTTTCACCCCTCTTCAGCCAGGATAGCTTGATTCCAGTGGCATGGAGAGCACGGGACCCACGTCTTGGCATACCCGTCCCACCCGGGGTGACAAATGCAAAACCAACAGTTGATGGACAGAATGCACAAAAGTGTCATACATTCACCCCAGTAGAGAGATCTGGGCCTAAATCCATCGTTTTTTTGCTCACCATGCCATTCCAGTTTGGACCCAGCCATATGCAAATCAGTCTTGACCCTGTGCCTCATGGGAACAGTCCAGCCCGAAATGCCAAGCCAGTTCCTCCCTGGACAGGAAACAAGCATCATAGGACCGGTTTCGGGGTTTCACCCCTCTTCAGCCAGGATAGCTTGATTCCAGTGGCATGGAGAGCACGGGACCCACGTCTGGGCATACCCGTCCCACTCGGGGTGACAAATGCAAAACCAACAGTTGATGGACAGAATGCAGAACAATGTCATACATTCACCCCAGTACAGAGATTTGGGCCTAAATCCGTCGTTTTTTTGATCACCATGTCATTCCAGTTTGATCCCAGCCATATGCAAATCAGTCTTGACCCTGTGCCTCATGGGAACATGCCAGCCCGAACTGCAAACCAAGGTCCTCCCTGGACTGGAAACAAGAATCCTAGGACAGGTTTCGGGGTTTCCCCCCTCTTCAGCCAGGATAGCTTGATTCCAGTGGCATGAAGAGCATGGGACCCACGTCTGGGCATACCCGTCCCACTCGGGGTGACAAATGCAAAACCAACAGTTGATGGACAGACTGCAGAACAATGTCATACATTCACCCCAGTACAGAGATCTGGGCCTAAATCCGCTGTTTTTTTGCTCACCATGCCATTCCAGTTTGAACCAAGCCATATGCAAATCAGTCTAGACCCTGTGCCTCATGGGAACAGTCCAGCCCGAACTGGAAAGCCAGGTCCTCCCTGGACTGGAAACAAGCATCCTAGGACCGGTTTCGGGTTTTCACCCCTCTTCAGCCAGGATAGCTTGATTCCAGTGGCATGGAGAGCACGGGACCCACGTCTGGGCATACCTGTCCCTCTCGGGGGGACAAATGCAAAACAAACAGTTGATGGACAGAATGCACAACAATGTCATACATTCACCCCAGTAGAGAGATCTGGGCCTAAATCCATCGTTTTTTTGCTCACCATGCCATTCCAGTTTAAACCCAGCCATATGCAAATCAGTCTTGACCCTGTGCCTCAAGGGAACAGTCCAGCCCGAACTGCCAGGCCAGATCCTCCCTGGACTGGAATCAAGCATCCTAGGACCGCTTTCGGGGTTTCCCCCCTCTTCAGCCAGGATAGCTTGATTCCAGTGGCATGGAGAGCACGGGTCCGACGTCTCGGCATACCCGTCTCACTCGGGGTGACAAATGCAAAACCAACAGTTGATGGACAGACTGCAGAACAATGTCATACATTCACCCCAGTACAGAGATCTGGGCCTAAATCCATCGTTTTTTTGCTCGCCATTCCAGTTTGAACCCAGCCATATGCAAATCAGTCTTGACCCTGTGCCTCATGGGAACAGTCCAGCCCGAACTGCCAAGCCAGGTCCTCCCTGGACTGGTAACAAGCATCCTAGGACCGGTTTTGGGGTTTCAGTCCTCTTCAGCCAGGATAGCTTGATTCCAGTGGCATGGAGAGCACAGGACCCACGTCTGGGCATAACCGTCCCACTCGGGTTGACAAATGCAAAACCAACAGTTGATGGACAGAATTCAGAACAATGTCATACATTCACCCCAGTACAGAGATCTGGGCCTAAATCCATAGTTTTTTTGCTCACCATGCCATTCCAGTTTGAACCCAGACATATGCAAATCAGTCTTGACCATGTGCCTCATGGGAACAGCCAGGATATGTTGATTCCAGTGGCATGGAGAGCACGGGACCCACTTCTGGGCATACCCATCCCACACGGGGTGACAAATGCAAAACCAACAGTTGATGGACAGAATGCAGAGCAATGTCATACATTCACCCCAGTACAGAGATCAGGGCCTAAATCCATCGTTTTTTTGTTCACCATGCCATTCTAGTTTGAACCTAGCCATATGCAAATCAGTCTTGACCCTGTGCCTCATGGGAACAGTCCAGCCCGAACTGCAAAGCCAGGTCCTCCCTGGACTGGAAACAAGCATCCTAGGACCGGTTTTGGGGTTTCACCCCTCTTCAGCCAGGATTACCTTGATTCCAGTGGCATGGAGAGCACGGGACCAACGTCTGGACATACCCGTCCCACTCGGGTGACAAATGTAAAACCAACAGTTGATGAACAGAATGCAAAACAATGTCATACATTCACCACAGTACAGAGATCTGGGCCTAAATCCATCGTTTTTTTGTTCACCATGTCATTCCAGTTTGAACCCAGACATATGCAAATCAGTCTTGACCATGTGCCTCATGGGAACAGCCAGGATATGTTGATTCCAGTGGCATGGAGAGCACGGGACCCACTTCTGGGCATACCCATCCCACTCGGGGTGACAAATGCAAAACCAACAGTTGATGGGCAGAATGCAGTACAATATCATACATTCACCCCAGTACAGAGATCTGGGCCTAAATCCATCGTTGTTTTGCTCGCCATTCCAGTTTGAACCCAGCCATATGCAAATCAGTCTTGACCCTGTGCCTCATGGGAACAGTCCAGCCCGAACTGCCAAGCCAGGTCCTCCCTGGACTGGTAACAAGCATCCTAGGACCGGTTTTGGGGTTTCACCCCTCTTCAGCCAGGATAGCTTGATTCCAGTGGCATGGAGAGCACGGGACCCAAGTTTGGGCATACCCGTCCCACTCGGAGTGACAAATGCAAATCCACCAGTTGATGGACAGAATGCAGAACAATGCCAAACATTCACCTCAGTACAGAGATCGGTGCCTAAATCCATCGTTTTTTTGCTCACCATGCCATTCCAGTTTGAACCCAGCCATATGCAAATCAGTCTTGACCCTGTGCCTCATGGGAACAGTCCAGCCCGAACTGCAAAGCCAGGTCCTCCCTGGAATGGAAACAAGCATCCTAGTACCGGTTTTCGGGTTTCACCCCTCTTCAGCCAGGATAGCTTGATTCCAGTGGCATGGAGAGCACGGGACCCACGTCTGGACATACCCGTCCCACTCGGGTGACAAATGTAAAACCAACAGTTGATGGACAGAATGCAGAACAATGTCATACATTCACCCCAGTACAGAGATCTGGGCCAAAATCCATCGTTTTTTTGCTCACCATGCCATTCCAGTTTAAACCCAGCCATATGCAAATCAGTCTTGACCCTGTGCCTCATGGGAACAGTCCAGCCCGAACTGCCAAGCCAGTTCCTCCCTGGACTGGAAACTAGCATCCTAGGACCGGTTTCGGGGTTTCACCCCTCTTCAGCCAGGACAGCTTGATTCCAGTGGCATGGAGAGCACGGGACCCACGTCTGGGCATACCCGTCCCACTCGGGGTGACAAATGCAAAACCAACAGTTGATGAACAGAATGCACAACAATGTCATACATTCACCCCAGTAGAGAAATCTGGGCCTAAATCCACAGTTTTTTTGCTTACCATACCATTCCAGTTTGAACCCAGCCACATGCAAATCAGTCTTGACCCTGTGCCTCATGGGAACAGTCCAGCCCGAACTGCCAAGCCAGGTCCTCCCTGGACTGGAAACAAGCATCCTAGGACCGGTTTCGCGGTTTCAACCCTCTTCAGCCAGGATAGCTTGATTCCAGAGGCATGTAGAGCATGGGACCCACGTCTGGGCATACCCGTCCCACTCGGCGTGACAAATGCAAAACCAACAGTTGATGGACAGAATGCAGAACAATGTCATACATTCACCCCAGTACAGAGATCTGGGCCTAAATCCATCGTTTTTTTGCTCACCATGCCATTCTAGTTTGAACCCAGCCATATGCAAATCAGTCTTGACCCTGTGCCTCATGGGAACAGTCCAGCCCGAACTGCAAAGCCAGGTCCTCCCTGGAATGGAAACAAGCATCCTAGGACCGGTTTCGGGGTTTCACCCCTCTTCAGCCAGGATAGCTTGATTCCAGTGGCTTGGAGAGCACGGGACCCACGTCTGGGCATACCTGTCCCACTTGGGGTGACAAATGCAAAACCAACAGTTGATGGACAGAATGCAGAACAATGTCATACATTCTCCCCAGTACAGAGATCTGGGCCTAAATCCATCGTTTTTTTGCTCACCATGCCATTCCAGTTTGAACCCAGCCATATGCAAATCAGTCTTGACCCTGTGCCTCATGGGAACAGTCCATCCCGAACTGCCAAGCCAGATCCTCCCTGGACTGTAAACAAGCATCCTAGGACCCTTTTCGGGGTTTCACCGCTCTTCAGCCAGGATAGCTTAGTTCCAGTGGCATGGAGAGCACGGGACCCACGTCTGGGCATACCCATCCCACTCGGGGTGACAAATGCAAAACCAACAGTTGATGGACAGAATGCAGTACAATATCATACATTCACCCCAGTACAGAGATCTGGGCCTAAATCCATCGTTTTTTTGTTTTGCTCGCCATTCCAGTTTGAACCCAGCCATATGCAAATCAGTCTTGACCCTGTGCCTCATGGGAACAGTCCAGCCCGAACTGCCGAGCCAGGTCCTCCCTGGACTGGTAACAAGCATCCTAGGACCGGTTTTGGGGTTTCACCCCTCTTCAGCCAGGATAGCTTGATTCCAGTGGCATGGAGAGCACGGGACCCAAGTTTGGGCATACCCGTCCCACTCGGAGTGACAAATGCAAATCCAACAGTTGATGGACAGAATACAGAACAATGCCATACATTCACCTCAGTACAGAGATCGGTGCCTAAATCCATCGTTTTTTTGCTCACCATGCCATTCTAGTTTGAACCTAGCCATATGCAAATCAGTTTTGACCCTGTGCCTCATGGGAACAGTCCAGCCTGAACTGCAAAGCCAGGTCCTCCCTGGACTGCAAACAAGCATCCTAGGACCGGTTTTGGGGTTTCACCCCTCTTCAGCCAGTATTATCTTGATTCCAGTGGCATGGAGAGCACGGGACCCACGTCTGGACATACCCGTCCCACTCGGGTGACAAATGTAAAACCAACAGTTGATGGACAGAATGCAAAACAATGTCATACATTCACCCCAGTACAGAGATCTGGGCCTAAATCCATCGTTTTTTTGTTCACCATGTCATTCCAGTTTGAACCCAGCCATATGCAACTCACTCTTGACCCCGTGCCTCATGGGAACAGTCCAGCCCGAGCTGCCAAACCAGGTCCTCCCTGGACTTGACACAAGCATCCTAGGACCGGTTTCGGGGTTTCACCCCTCTTCAGCCAGGATAGCTTGATTCCAGTGGCATGGAGAGCACGGGACCCACGTCTGGGCATACCCGTCCCACTCGGGGTGACAAATGCAAAACCAACAGTTGATGGACAGAATGCAGAACAATGTCATACATTCACCCAAGTACAGAGATCTGGGCCTAAATCCATCGTTTTTTTGCTCACCATGACATTCCAGTTTGAACCCAGCCATATGCAAATCAGTCTTGACCCTGTGCCTCATGGGAACAGTCCAGCCCGAACTGCCAAGCCAGTTCCTCCCTGGACTGGAAACCAGCATACTAGGACCGGTTTCGGGGTTTCACCCCTCTTCAGCCAGGACAGCTTGATTCCAGTGGCATGGAGAGCAGGGGACCCACGTCTGGGCATACCCGTCCCACTCGGGGTGACAAATGCAAAACCAACAGTTGATGGAGAGAATGCAGAACAATGTCATACATTCACCCCAGTACAGAGATCTGGGCCTAAATCCATAGTTTTTTTGCTCACCAGCCCATTCCAGTTTGAACCCAGCCATATGCAAATCAGTCTTGACCCTGTGCCTCATGGGAACAGTCCAGCCCGAACTGCCAAGCCTGGTCCTCCCTGGACTGGAAACAATCATCTTAGGACTGGTTTCGGGGTTTCACGACTCTTCAGCCAGGATAGCTTGATTCCAGTGGCATGGAGAGCATTGGACCCACGTCTGGGCATACCTGTCCCACTCGGGGTGACAAATGCAAAACCAACAGTTGATGGACAGAATGCAGAACAATGTCATACATTCTCCCCAGTACAGAGATCTGGGCCTAAATCCATTGTTTTTTTGCTCACCATGCCATTCCAGTTTGAACCCAGCCATATGCAAATCAGTCTTGACCCTGTGCCTCATGGGAACAGTCCATCCCGAACTGCCAAGCCAGATCCTCCCTGGACTGTAAACAAGCATCCTAGGACCCTTTTCGGGGTTTCACCACTCTTCAGCCAGGATAGCTTAATTCCAGTGGCATGGAGAGCACGGGACCCACGTCTGGGCATACCAGTCCCACTCGGGGTGACAAATGCAAAACCAACAGTTGATGGACAGAATGCATAACAATGTTATACATTCACCTCAGTTCAGAGATCTGGGCCTAAATCCATCGTTTTTTAGCTCACCATGCTATTCCAGTTTGAACCCAGCCATATGCAAATCAGTCTTAACCCTGTGCCTCATGGGAACAGTCCAGCCCGATCTGCCAAGCTAGGTCCTCCCTGGACCGGAAACAATCATCCTAAAACCGGTTTCGAGGTTTCACCCCTCTCCAGCCAGGATAGCTTGATTCCAGTGGCATGGAGAGCACGTGACCCATGTCTGGGCATACCCGTCCCATTCGGGGTGACAAATGCAAAGCCAACAGTTGATGGAAAGAATGCAGAACAATGTCATACATTCACCCCAGTACAGAGATCTGGGCCTAAAGCCATCGTTTTTTTGCTCACCATGCCATTCCAGTTTGAACCAAGCCATATGCATTAACAGTCTTGACCTCGTGCCTCATGGGAAGAGTCCAGCCCGAACTGCCAAGCCAGGTCCTCCCTGGACTGGAAACAAGCATCCTAGGACCGGTTTCGGTGTTTCACCCCTCTTTAGCCAGGATAGCTTGATTACAGTGGCATGGAGAGCATGGAACTCACGTCTGCACATACACGTCCCACTCTGGGTGACAAATGCAAAACCAACAGTTGATGGACGGAATGCAGAACAATGTCATACATTCACCCCAGAACAGAGGTCTGGGTCTAAATCCATCGTTTTTTGCTCACCATGCCATTCCAGTTTGAACCCAGTCATATGCAAATCAGTCTTGACCCTGTGCCTCATAGGAACAGTCCAGCCCGAACTGCAAATCCAGGTCCTCCCTGGACTGGAAACAAGTATCCTAGGACCGGTTTCGGGGTTTCCCCCTTCTTCAGCCAGGATAGCTTGATTCCAGTTGCATGGAGAGCACGGGACCCACGTCTGGGCATACCCGTCCCACTCGGGGTGACAAATGCAAAACCAACAGTTGATGGACAGAATGCAGAACAATGTCATACATTCACCCCAGTACAGATATCTGGGCCTAAATCCATCAGTTTTTTGCTCTCCATGCTACTCCAATTTGAACCCAGCCATATGCAAATCAGTCTTGACCCTGTGCCTCATGGATACTCTCCAGCCCGAACTGCCAAGCCAGGTCCTCCCTGGACTAGAAACAAGCATTATAGGACCGGTTTTGGGGGTTCACCGCTCTTCAGCCAGGATAGCTTGATTCCAGTGGCATGGAGAGCACAGGACCCATGTATGGGCATACCCGTCCCACTCGGGGTGACAAATCCAAAACCAACAGTTGATGGACAGAATGCAGAACAATGTGATAAATTCACCTCAGTACAGAGAAATGGGTCTAAATCCATCCTTTTTTTGCTCACCAGCCCATTCCAGTTTGAACCCAGCCATATGCAAATCAGTCTTGACCCTGTGCCTCATGGGAACAGTCCAGCCCGAACTGCCAAGCCAGTTCCTTCCTGGACTAGTAACAAGCATCCTAGGACCGGTTTCGGGGTCTCACCCCTCTTCAGCCAGGATTATCTTGATTCCAGTGGCATGGAGAGCACGGGACCCACGTCTGGGCATACCCGTCCCACTCGGGTGACAAATGTAAAACCAACAGCTGATGGACAGAATGCAGAACAATGTCATACATTCACCCCAGTACAGAGATCTGGGCCTAAATCCATCGTTTTTTTGCTCACCATGCCATTCCAGTTTGAACCCAGCCATATGCAAATCAGTCTTGACCCTGTGCCTCATGGGAACAGTCCAATCCGAACTGCAAAGCCAGGTCCTCCCTGGACTGGAAACAAGCATCCTAGGACCGGTTTCGGGGTTTCACCCCTCTTCAGCCAGGATAGCTTAATTCCAGTGGCATGGAGAGCACGGGACCCACGTCTGGGCATACCCGTCCCACTCTTGGTGACAAATGCAAAACCAACAGTTGATGGACAGAATGCACAAAATTGTCATACATTCACACCAGTAGAGAGATCTGGGCCTAAATCCATCGTTTTTTTGCTCACCATGCCATTCCAGTTTGAACCCAGCCATATGCAAATCAGTCTTGACCCTGTGCCTCATGGGAACAGTCCAGCCCGAAATGCCAAGCCAGTTCCTCCCTGGACAGGAAACAAGCATCATAGGACCGGTTTCAGGGTTTCACCCCTCTTCAGCCAGGATAGCTTGATTCCAGTGGCATGGAGAGCAAGGGACCCACGTCTGGGCATACCCGTCCCACTCGGGTTGACAAATGCAAAACCAACAGTTGATGGACAGAATGCAGAACAATGTCATACATTCACCCCAGTACAGAGATCTGGGCCTAAATCCGTCATTTGTTTGCTCACCATGCCATTCCAGTTTGATCCCAGCTATATGCAAATCAGTCTTGACCCTGTGCCTCATGGGAACAGTCCAGCCCGAACTGCAAAGCCAGGTCCTCCCTGGACTGGAAACAAGAATCCTAGGACAGGTTTCGGGGTTTCCCCCCTCTTCAGCCAGGATAGCTTGATTCCAGTGGCAAGGAGAGCATGGGACCCACGTCTGGGCATACCCGTCCCACTCGGGGTGACAAATGCAAAACCAACAGTTGATGGACAGACTGCAGAACAATGTCATACATTCACCCCAGTACAGAGATCTGGGCCTAAATCCATGTTTTTTTTGCTCACCATGCCATTCCAGTTTGAACCCAGCCATATGCAAATCAGTCTTGACCCTGGGCCTCATGGGAACAGTCCAGCCCGAACTGCCAAGCCAGGTCCTCCATGGACTGGAAAAAAGCATCCTAGCACCGGGTTCGGGGTTTCACCCCTCTTCAGACAGGATAGCTTGATTCCAGTCGCATGGAGAGCACGGGACCCATGACTGGGCATACCCGTCCCACTCGGGGTGACAAATGCAAAACCAACAGTTGATGGACAGAATGCAGAACAATGTCATACATTCATCCCAGTAGAGAGATCTGGGCCTGAATCCATCGTGTTTTTTGCTCACCATGCCATTACAGTTTGGAGCCAGCCATATGCAAATCAGTCTTGACCCTGTGCCTCATGGGAACCGTCCAGCCCGAACTGCAAATCCAGGTCCTCCCTGGACTGGAAACAAGTATCCTAGGACCGGTTTCGGGGTTTCCCCCCTCTTCAGCCAGGATAGCTTGATTCCAGTGGCATGGAGAGCATGGGACCCACGTCTGGGCAAACCCGTCCCACTTGGGGTGACAAATGCAAAACCAACAGTTGATGGACAGACTGCAGAACAATGTCATAAATTCACCCCAGTACAGAGATCTGGGCCTAAATCCATTGTTTTTTTGCTCACCATGCCATTCCAGTTTGAACCCAGCCATATGCAAATCAGTCTTGACCCTGGGCCTCATGGGAACAGTCCAGCCCGATCTGCAAAGCCAGGTCCTCCCTGGACTGGAAACTAGCATCCTAGGACCGGTTTCGGGGTTTCACCGTTCTTCAGCTAGGATAGCTTGATTCCAGTGGCATGGAGAGCACAGGACCCACTTCTGGGCATACCCATCCCACTCGGGGTGACAAATGCAAAACCAACAGTTGATGGACAGAATGTAGAACAATGTCATACATTCACCCCAGTACAGAGATCTGGGCCTAAATCCATCGTTTTTTTGCTCACCATGCAATCTCAGTTTGAACCCAGCCATATGCAAATCAGTCTTGACCGTGTGCCTTATGGGAACAGTCCAGCCTGAACTGCCAAGCCAGGTCCTCCATGGACTGGAAAAAAGCAACCTAGCACCGGGTTCGGGGTTTCACCCCTCTTCAGACAGGATAGCTTGATTCCAGTCGCATGGAGAGCACGGGACCCATGACTGGGCATACCCATCCCACTCGGGGTGACAAATGCAAAACCAACAGTTGATGGACAGAATGCAGAACAATGTCATACATTCATCCCAGTAGAGAGATCTGGGCCTGAATCCATCGTGTTTTTTGCTCACCATGCCATTACAGTTTGGAGCCAGCCATATGCAAATCAGTCTTGACCCTGTGCCTCATGGGAACAGTCCAGCCCGAACTGCAAAGCCAGGTCCTCCCTGGACTGGAAACAAGAATCCTAGGACAGGTTTCGGGGTTTCCCCCCTCTTCAGCCAGGATAGCTTGATTCCAGTGGCATGGAGAGCATGGGACCCACGTCTGGGCAAACCCGTCCCACTCGGGGTGACAAATGCAAAACCAACAGTTGATGGACAGACTGCAGAACAATGTCATAAATTCACCCCAGTACAGAGATCTGGGCCTAAATCCATTGTTTTTTTGCTCACCATGCCATTCCAGTTTGAACCCAGCCATATGCAAATCAGTCTTGACCCTGGGCCTCATGGGAACAGTCCAGCCCGATCTGCAAAGCCAGGTCCTCCCTGGACTGGAAACTAGCATCCTAGGACCGGTTTCGGGGTTTCACCGTTCTTCAGCTAGGATAGCTTGATTCCAGTGGCATGGAGAGCACAGGACCCACTTCTGGGCATACCCATCCCACTCGGGGTGACAAATGCAAAACCAACAGTTGATGGACAGAATGTAGAACAATGTCATACATTCACCCCAGTACAGAGATCTGGGCCTAAATCCATCGTTTTTTTGCTCACCATGCCATCTCAGTTTGAACCCAGCCATATGCAAATCAGTCTTGACCGTGTGCCTTATGGGAACAGTCCAGCCCGAACTGCCAAGCCAGGTCCTCCATGGACTGGAAAAAAGCATCCTAGGACCGGGTTCGGGGTTTCACCCCTCTTCAGACAGGATAGCTTGATTCCAGTCGCATGGAGAGCACAGGACCCATGACTGGGCATACTGGTCCCACTCGGGGTGACAAATGCAAAACCAACAGTTGATGGACAGAATGCAGAACAATGTCATACATTCATCCCAGTAGAGAGATCTGGGCCTGAATCCATCGTGTTTTTTGCTCACCATGCCATTACAGTTTGGAGCCAGCCATATTCAAATCAGTCTTGACCCTGAGCCTCATGGGATCAGTCCAGCCCGAACTGCAAAGCCAGGTCCTCCCTGGACTGGAAACAAGCATCCTAGGACCGGTTTCGGGGTTTCACCCCTCTTCAGCCAGGATAGCTTGATTCCAGTGGCATGGAGAGCACGGGACCCACGTGTGGGCATACCAGTCCCACTCGGGGTGACAAATGCAAAACCAACAGTTGATGGACAGAATGCAGAACAATGTTATACATTCACCTCAGTTCAGAGATCTGGGCCTAAATCCATCGTTTTTTTGCTCACGATGCCATTCCAGTTTGAACCCAGCCATATGCAAATCAGTCTTGACCCTGTGCCTCATGGGAACAGTCCATCCCGAACTGCCAAGCCAGATCCTCCCTGGACTGTAAACAAGCATCCTAGGACCCTTTTCGGGGTTTCACCGCTCTTCAGCCAGGATAGCTTGATTACAGTGGCATGGAGAGCATGGAACTCACGTCTGCACATACACGTCCCACTCTGGGTGACAAATGCAAAACCAACAGTTGATGGACGGAATGCAGAACAATGTCATACATTCACCCCAGTACAGAGGTCTGGGTCTAAATCCATCGTTTTTTGCTCACCATGCCATTCCAGTTTGAACCCAGTCATATGCAAATCAGTCTTGACCCTGTGCCTCATAGGAACAGTCCAGCCCGAACTGCAAATCCAGGTCCTCCCTGGACTGGAAACAAGTATCCTAGGACCGGTTTCGGGGTTTCCCCCTTCTTCAGCCAGGATAGCTTCATTCCAGTGGCATGGAGAGCTCGGGACCCACGTCTGGGCATACCCGTCCCACTCGGGGTGACAAATGCAAAACCAACAGTTGATGGACAGAATACAGAACAATGTCATACATTCACCCCAGTACAGATATCTGGGCCTAAATCCATCGGTTTTTTGCTCTCCATGCTACTCCAATTTGAACCCAGCCATATGCAAAACAGTCTTGACCCTGTGCCTCATGGATACTCTCCAGCCCGAACTGCCAAGCCAGGTCCTCCCTGGACTAGAAACAAGCATTATAGGACCGGTTTCGGGGTTTCACCGCTCTTCAGCCAGGATAGCTTGATTCCAGTGGCATGGAGAGCACAGGACCCATGTCTGGGCCTACCCGTCCCACTCGGGGTGACAAATCCAAAACCAACAGTTGATGGACAGAATGCAGAACAATGTGATACATTCACCTCAGTACAGAGAAATGGGTCTAAATCCATCGTTTTTTTGCTCACCAGCCCATTCCAGTTTGAACCCAGCCATATGCAAATCAGTCCTGACCTTGTGCCTCATGGGAACAGTCCAGCCCGAACTGCCAAGCCAGTTCCTCCCTAAACTGGAAACAAGCATCCTAGAACCGGTTCCGGCGTTTCACCCCTCTTCAGCCAGGATAGTTTGATTCCAGTGGCATGGAGAGCACGGGACCCACGTCTGGGCATACCCGTCCCACTCGGGGTGACAAATGCAAAACCAACAGTTGATGGACAGAATGCACAACAATGTCATACATTCACCCCAGTACAGAGATCTGGGCCAAAATCCATCGTTTTTTTGCTCACCATGCCATTCCAGTTTGAACCCAGCCATATGCAAATCAGTCTTGACCCTGTGCCTCATGGGAACAGTCCAGCCCGAACTGCCAAGCCAGTTCCTTCCTGGACTGGAAACTAGCATCCTAGGACCGGTTTCGGGGTTTCATCCCTCTTCAGCCAGGACAGCTTGATTCCAGTGGCATGGAGAGCAGGGTACCCACGTCTGGGCATACCCGTCCCACTCGGGGTGACAAATGCAAAAGCAACAGTTGATGGACAGAATGCACAACAATGTCATACATTCACCCCAGTAGAGAGATCTGGGCCTAAATCCATCGTTTTTTTGCTCACCATGCCATCCCACTTTGAACCCAGCCATATGCAAATCAGTCTTGACCCTGTGCCTCATGGGAACAGTCCAGCCCGAAATGCCAAGAAAGTTCCTCCCTGGACAGGAAACAAGCATCATAGGACCGGTTTCGGGGTTTCACCCCTCTTCAGCCAGGATAGCTTGATTCCAGTGGCATGGAGAGCATGGGACCCACGTCTGGGCATACCCGTCCCACTCGGGGTGACAAATGCAAAACCAACAGTTGATGGACAGAATGCAGAACAATGTCATACATTCACCCCAGTACAGAGATTTGGGCCTAAATCCGTCGTTTTTTTGCTCACCATGCCATTCCAGTTTGAACCCAGCCATATGCAAATCAGTCTTGACCCTGTGCCTCATGGGAACAGTCCAGCCCGAACTGCAAAGCCAGGTCCTCCCTGGACTGGAAACAAGAATCCTAGGACAGGTTTCGGGGTTTCCCCCCTCTTCAGCCAGGATAGCTTGATTCCAGTGGCATGGAGAGCATGGGAACCTCGTCTGGGCATACCCGTCCCACTCAGGGTGACAAATGCAAAACCAACAGTTGATGGACAGAATGCAGAACAATATTATACATTCACCCCAGTACAGAGATCTGGGTCTAAATCCATCGTTTTTTTGCTCACCATGCCATTTCAGTTTGAACACTGCCATATGCATATCAGTCTTGACCCTGTGCCTCATGGGAACAGTCCAGCCCGAACTGCTAAGCCAGGTTCTCCCTGGACTGGAAACAAGCATCCTAGGACCGGTTTCGGGGTTTCACCCGTCATCAGCCAGGATAGCTTGATTCTAGTGGCATGGAGAGCACCGGATCCACGTCTGGGCATACCCGTCCCTCTTGGGGGGATAAATGCAAAACCAACAGTTGATGGACAGAATGCACAACAATGTCATATATTCACCCCAGTAGAGAGATTTTGGCCTAAATCCATCGTTTTTTTGCTCACCATGCCATTCCAGTTTGAACCCAGCCATATGCAAATCAGTCTTAAACCTGTGCCTCATGGAACAGTCCAGCCCGAACTGCCAAGCCAGTTCCTCCCTGGACAGGAACACAAGCATCATAGGACCGGTTTTGGGGTTTCACCCCTCTTCAGCCAGGTTAGCTTGATTCCAGTGGCATGGAGAGCACGGGACCCACGTCTGGGCATACCCGTCCCACTCGGGGTGACAAATGCAAAACCAACTGTTGATGGACAGAATGCAGAACAATGTCATACATTCACCCCAGTACAGAGATCTGGGCATAAATCCATCGTTTTTTTGCTCACCATGCCATTCCAGTTTGAACCCAGCCATATGCAAATCAGTCTTGACCCTGTGCATCATAGGAACAGTCCAGCCAGAACTGCCAAGCCAGGTCCTCCGTGGACTGGAAACAAGCATCCTAGGACAGTTTTCGGGGTTTCACCCCTCTTCAGCCAGGATAGCTTGATTCCAGTGGCATGGAGAGCACGGGACCCACATCTGGGCATACCCGTCCCACTCGGGGTGACAAATGCAAAACCAACAGTTGATGGACAGAATGCAGAACAATGTCATACATTCATTCCAGTACAATGATCTTGGCCTAAATCCATCGTTTTTTTGCACACCATGCCTTTCCAGTTTGAACCCAGCCATATGCAAATCAGTCTTGACCCTATGCCTCATGGGAACAGTCCAGCCCGAACTGCCAAGCCAGGTCCTTCCTGGACTAGTAACAAGCATCCTAGGACCGGTTTCGGGGTCTCACCCCTCTTCAGCCAGGATTATCTTGATTCCAGTGGCATGGAGAGCACGGGACCCACGTCTGGGCATACCCGTCCCACTCGGGTGACAAATGTAAAACCAACAGCTGATGGACAGAATGCACAACAATGTCATACATTTACCCCAGTACAGAGATCTGGGCCATAATCCATCGTTTTTTTGCTCACCATGCCATTCCAGTTTGAACCCAGCCATATGCAAATCAGTCTTGACCCTGTGCCTCATGGGAACAGTCCAGCCCGAACTGCCAAGCCAGTTCCTCCCTGGACTGGAAACTAGCATCCTAGGACCGGTTTCGGCGTTTCACCCCTCTTCAGCCAGGACAGCTTTATTCCAGTGGCATGGAGAGCAGGGGACCCACGTCTGGGCATACCCGTCCCACTCAGGGTGACAAATGCAAAACCAACAGGTGATGGACAGAATGCAGAACAATGTCATACATTCACCCCAGTACAGAGATCTGGGTCCAAATCCATCGTTTTTTTGCTCACCATGCCATTCCAGTTTGAACCCTGCCATATGCATATCAGTCTTGACCCTGTGCCTCATGGGAACAGTCCAGCCCGAACTGCAAAGCCAGGTCCTCCCTGGACTGGAAACAAGCATCCTAGGACCGGTTTCGGGGTTTTACCCGTCATCAGCCAGGATAGCTTGATTCCAGTGGCATGGAGAGCACCGGACACACGTCTGGGCATACCCGTCCCTCTCGGGGGGACAAATGCAAAACCAACAGTTGATGGACAGAATGCACAACAATGTCATACATTCACCCCAGTAGAGAGATCTGGTTCTAAATCCATCGTTTTTTGCTCACCATGCCATTCCAGTTTGAACCCAGCCATATGCAAATCAGTCTTAAACCTGTGCCTCATGGGAACAGTCCAGCCCGAAATGCCAATTAAAGTTCCTCCCTGGACAGGAAACAAGCATCATAGGACCGGTTTCGGGGTTTCACCCCTCTTCAGCCAGGATAGCTTGATTCCAGTGGCATGGAGAGCATGGGACCCACGTCTGGGCATACCCGTCCCACTCGGGGTGACAAATGCAAAACCAACAGTTGATGGACAGACTGCAGAACAATGTCATACATTCACCCCAGTACAGAGATCTGGGCCTAAATCCATTGTTTTTTTGCTCACCATGCCATTCCAGTTTGAACCCAACCATATGCAAATCAGTCTTGACCCTGGGCCTCATGGGAACATGCCAGCCCGAACTGCAAAGCCAGGTCCTCCCTGGACTGGAAACAAGAATGCTAGGACAGGTTTCGGGGTTTCCCCCCTCTTCAGCCAGGATAGCTTGATTCCAGTGGCATGGAGAGCATGGGACCCTCGTCTGGGCATACCCGTGCCACTCAGGGTGACAAATGCAAAACCATCAGTTGATGGACAGAATGCAGAACAATGTCATACATTCACCCCAGTACAGAAATCTGGGTCTAAATTCATCGTTTTTTTGCTCACCATGCCATTCTAGTTTGAACCCTGCCATATGCATATCAGTCTTGACCCTGTGCCTCATGGGAACAGTCCAGCCCGAACTGCAAAGCCAGTTCCTCCCTGGACTGGAAACAAGCATCCTAGGACCGGTTTCGGGGTTTCACCCGTCATCAGCCAGGATAGCTTGATTCCAGTGGCATGGAGAGCACCGGACCCACGTCTGGGCATACCCGTCCCTCTCGGGGGGACAAATGCAAAACCAACAGTTGATGGACAGAATGCACAACAATGTCATACATTCACCCCAGTAGAGAGATCTGGGTCTAAATCCATCGTTTTTTTGCTCACCATGCCATTCCAGTTTGAACCCAGCCATATGCAAATCAGTCTTAAACCTGTGCCTCATGGGAACAGTCCAGCCCGAACTGCCAAGCCAGTTCCTCCCTGGACAGGAACACAAGCATCATAGGACCGGTTTCGGGGTTTCACCCCTCTTCAGCCAGGTTAGCTTGATTCCAGTGGCATGGAGAGCACGGGACCCACGTCTGGGCATACCCGTCCCACTCGGAGTGACAAATACAAAACCAACTGTTGATGGACAGAATGCAGAACAATGTCTTACATTCACCCCAGTACAGAGATCTGGGCATAAATCCATCGTTGTTTTGCTCACCATGCCATTCCAGTTTGAACCCAGCCATATGCAAATCAGTCTTGACCCTGTGCATCATGGGAACAGTCCAGCCCGAACTGCCAAGCCAGGTCCTCCGTGGACTGGAAACAAGCATCCTAGGACAGTTTTCGGGGTTTCACCACTCTTCAGCCAGGATAGCTTGATTCCAGTGGCATAGAGAGCACGGGACCCACATCTGGGCATACCCGTCCCACTCGGGGTGACAAATGCAAAACCAACAGTTGATGGACAGAATGCAGAACAATGTCATATATTCATTCCAGTACAGAGATCTTGGCCTAAATCCATCGTTTTTTTGCACACCATGCCTTTCCAGTTTGAACCCAGCCATATGCAAATCAGTCTTGACCCTATGCCTCATGGGAACAGTCCAGCCCGAACTGCCAAGCCAGGTCCTTCCTGGACTAGTAACAAGCATCCTAGGACCGGTTTCGGGGTCTCACCCCTCTTCAGCCAGGATTATCTTGATTCCAGTGGCATGGAGAGCACGGGACCCACGTCTGGGCATACCCGTCCCACTCGGGTGACAAATGTAAAACCAACAGCTGATGGACAGAATGCAGAACAATGTCATACATTCACCCCAGTACAGAGATCTGGGCCTAAATCCATCGTTTTTTTGCTCACCATGCCATTCCAGTTTGAACCCAGCCATATGCAAATCAGTCTTGACCCTGTGCCTCATGGGAACAGTCCAGCCCGAAATGCCAAGCCAGTTCCTCCCTGGACAGGAAACAAGCATCATAGGACCGGTTTCAGGGTTTCACCCCTCTTCAGCCAGGATAGCTTGATTACAGTGGCATGGAGAGCACGGGACCCACGTCTGGGCATACCCGTCCCACTCGGGTTGACAAATGCAAAACCAACAGTTGATGGACAGAATGCAGAACAATGTCATACATTCACCCCAGTACAGAGATTTGGGCCTAAATCCGTCGTTTTTTTGCTCACCATGCCATTCCAGTTTGATCCCAGCCATATGCAAATCAGTCTTGACCCTGTGCCTCATGGGAACAGTCCAGCCCGAACTGCAAAGCCAGGTCCTCCCTGGACTGGAAACAAGAATCCTAGGACAGGTTTCGGGGTTTCCCCCCTCTTCAGCCAGGATAGCTTGATTCCAGTGGCATGGAGAGCATGGGACCCACGTCTGGGCATACCCGTCCCACTCGGGGTGACAAATGCAAAACCAACAGTTGATGGACAGACTGCAGAACAATGTCATACATTCACCCCAGTACAGAGATCTGGGCCTAAATCCATTGATTTTTTTGCTCACCATGCCATTCCAGTTTGAACCCAGCCATATGCAAATCAGTCTTGACCCTGGGCCTCATGGGAACAGTCCAGCCCGAACTGCAAAGCCAGGTACTCCCTGGACTGGAAACTAGCATCCTAGGACCGGTTTCGGGGTTTCACCGTTCTTCAGCTAGGATAGCTTGATTCCAGTGGCATGGAGAGCACAGGACCCACGTCTGGGCATACCCATCCCACTGGGGGTGACAAATGCAAAACCAACAGTTGATGGACAGAATGCAGAACAATGTCATACATTCACCCCAGTACAGAGATCTGGGCCTAAATCCATCGTTTTTTTGCTCACCATGCTATTTCAGTTTGAACCCAGCCATATGCAAATCAGTCTTGACCGTGTGCCTTATGGGAACAGTCCAGCCCGAACTGCCAAGCCAGGTCCTCCATGGACTGGAAAAAAGCATCCTAGGACCGGGTTCGGGGTTTCACCCCTCTTTAGACAGGATAGCTTGATTCCAGTCGCATGGAGAGCACGGGACCCATGACTGGGCATGCCCGTCCCACTCGGGTGACAAATGCAAAACCAACAGTTGATGGACAGAATGCAGAACAATGTCATACATTCATCCCAGTAGAGAGATCTGGGCCTGAATCCATCGTGTTTTTTGCTCACCATGCCATTACAGTTTGGAGCCAGCCATATGCAAATCAGTCTTGACCCTGAGCCTCATGGGATCAGTCCAGCCCGAACGGCAAAGCCAGGTCCTCCCTGGACTGGAAACAAGCATCATAGGACCGGTTTCGGGGTCTCACCCCTCTTCAGCCAGGATTATCTTGATTCCAGTGGCATGGAGAGCACGGGACCCACGTCTGGGCATACCCGTCCCACTCGGGTGACAAATGTAAAACCAACAGCTGATGGACAGAATGCACAACAATGTCATACATTCACCCCAGTACAGAGATCTGGGCCAAAATCCATCGTTTTTTTGCTCACCATGCCATTCCAGTTTGAACCCAGCCATATGCAAATCAGTCTTGACCCTGTGCCTCATAGGAACAGTCCAGCCCGAACTGCCAAGCCAGTTCCTCCCTGGACTGGAAACTAGCATCCTAGGACCGGTTTCGGCGTTTCACCCCTCTTCAGCCAGGACAGCTTTATTCCAGTGGCATGGAGAGCAGGGGACCCACGTCTGGGCATACCCGTCCCACTCAGGGTGACAAATGCAAAACCAACAGGTGATGGACAGAATGCAGAACAATGTCATACATTCACCCCAGTACAGAGATCTGGGTCTAAATCCATCGTTTTTTTGCTCACCATGCCATTCCAGTTTGAACCCTGCCATATGCATATCAGTCTTGACCCTGTGCCTCATGGGAACAGTCCAGCCAGAACTGCAAAGCCAGGTCCTCCCTGGACTGGAAACAAGCATCCTAGGACCGGTTTCGGGGTTTTACCCGTCATCAGCCAGGATAGCTTGATTCCAGTGGCATGGAGAGCACCGGACACACGTCTGGGCATACCCGTCCCTCTCGGGGGGACAAATGCAAAACCAACAGTTGATGGACAGAATGCACAACAATGTCATACATTCACCCCAGTAGAGAGATCTGGGTCTAAATCCATCGTTTTTTGCTCACCATGCCATTCCAGTTTGAACCCAGCCATATGCAATTCAGTCTTAAACCTGTGCCTCATGGGAACAGTCCAGCCCGAAATGCCAAGAAAGTTCCTCCCTGGACAGGAAACAAGCATCATAGGACCGGTTTCGGGGTTTCACCCCTCTTCAGCCAGGATAGCTTGATTCCAGTGGCATGGAGAGCATGGGACCCACGTCTGGGCATACCCGTCCCACTCGGGGTGACAAATGCAAAACCAACAGTTGATGGACAGACTGCAGAACAATGTCATACATTCACCCCAGTACAGAGATCTGGGCCTAAATCCATTGTTTTTTTGCTCACCATGCCATTCCAGTTTGAACCCAGCCATATGCAAATCAGTCTTGACCCTGGGCCTCATGGGAACAGTCCAGCCCGAACTGCAAAGCCAGGTCCTCCCTGGAATGGAAACAAGAATGCTAGGACAGGTTTCGGGGTTTGCCCCCTCTTCAGCCAGGATAGCTTGATTCCAGTGGCATGGAGAGCATGGGACCCTCGTCTGGGCATACCCGTCCCACTCAGGGTGACAAATGCAAAACCAACAGTTGATGGACAGAATGCAGAACAATGTCATACATTCACCCCAGTACAGAAATCTGGGTCTAAATTCATCGTTTTTTTGCTCACCATGCCATTCTAGTTTGAACCCTGCCATATGCATATCAGTCTCGACCCTGTGCCTCATGGGAACAGTCCAGCCCGAACTGCAAAGCCAGGTCCTCCCTGGACTGGAAACAAGCATCCTAGGACCGGTTTCGGGGTTTCACCCATCATCAGCCAGGATAGCTTGATTCCAGTGGCATGGAGAGCACCGGACCCACGTCTGGGCATACCCGTCCCTCTCGGGGGGACAAATGCAAAACCAACAGTTGATGGACAAAATGCACAACAATGTCATACATTCACCCCAGTAGAGAGATCTGGGTCTAAATCCATCGTTTTTTTGCTCACCATGCCATTCCAGTTTGAACCCAGCCATATGCAAATCAGTCTTAAACCTGTGCCTCATGGGAACAGTCCAGCCCGAACTGCCAAACCAGTTCCTCCCTGGACAAGAACACAAGCATCATAGGACCGGTTTCGGGGTTTCAACCCTCTTCAGCCAGGTTAGCTTGATTCCAGTGGCATGGAGAGCACGGGACCCACGTCTGGGCATACCCGTCCCACTCGGAGTGACAAATACAAAACCAACTGTTGATGGACAGAATGCAGAACAATGTCATACATTCACCCCAGTACAGAGATCTGGGCATAAATCCATCGTTTTTTTGCTCACCATGCCATTCCAGTTTGAACCCAGCCATATGCAAATCAGTCTTGACCCTGTGCATCATGGGAACATTCCAGCCCGAACTGCCAAGCCAGGTCCTCCGTGGACTGGAAACAAGCATCCTAGGACTGGTTTCGGGGTCTCACCCCTCTTCAGCCAGGATTATCTTGATTCCAGTGGCATGGAGAGCACGGGACCCACGTCTGGGCATACCCGTCCCACTCGGGTGACAAATGTAAAACCAACAGCTGATGGACAGAATGCAGAACAATGTCATACATTCACCCCAGTACAGAGATCTGGGCCTAAATCCATCGTTTTTTTGCTCACCATGCCATTCCAGTTTGAACCCAGCCATATGCAAATCAGTCTTGACCCTGTGCCTCATGGGAACAGTCCAGCCCGAAATGCCAAGCCAGTTCCTCCCTGGACAGGAAACAAGCATCATAGGACCGGTTTCAGGGTTTCACCCCTCTTCAGCCAGGATAGCTTGATTCCAGTGGCATGGAGAGCACGGGACCGACGTCTGGGCATACCCATCCCACTCGGGTTGACAAATGCAAAACCAACAGTTGATGGACAGAATGCAGAACAATGTCATACATTCACCCCAGTACAGAGATTTGGGCCTAAATCCGTCGTTTTTTTGCTCACCATGCCATTCCAGTTTGATCCCAGCCATATGCAAATCAGTCTTGACCCTGTGCCTCATGGGAACAGTCCAGCCCGAACTGCAAAGCCAGGTCCTCCCTGGACTGGAAACAAGAATCCTAGGACAGGTTTCGGGGTTTCCCCCCTCTTCAGCCAGGATAGCTTGATTCCAGTGGCATGGAGAGCATGGGACCCACGTCTGGGCATACCCGTCCCACTCGGGGTGACAAATGCAAAACCAACAGTTGATGGACAGACTGCAGAACAATGTCATACATTCACCCCAGTACAGAGATCTGGGCCTAAATCCATTGTTTTTTTGCTCACCATGCCATTCCAGTTTGAACCCAGCCATATGCAAATCAGTCTTGACCCTGGGCCTCATGGGAACAGTCCAGCCCGAACTGCAAAGCCAGGTACTCCCTGGACTGGAAACTAGCATCCTAGGACCGGTTTCGGGGTTTCACCGTTCTTCAGCTAGGATAGCTTGATTCCAGTGGCATGGAGAGCACGGGACCCACGTCTGGGCATACCCGTCCCACTTGGGGTGACAAATGCAAAACCAACAGTTGATGGACAGAATGCAGAACAATGTCACATATTCACCCCAGTACAGAGATATGGGCCTAAATCCATTGTTTTTTTGCTCGCCATGCCATTCCAGTTTGAACCCAGCCATATGCAAATCAGTCTTGACCCTGTGCCTCATGAGAACAGTCCAGCCCGAACTGCCAAGCCAGGTCTTCCCTTGACTGGAAACAAGCATCCAAGGACCGGTTTCGGGGTTTCACCCCTCTTTAACCAGGATAGCTTGATTCCAGTGGCATGGAGAGCACAGGACCCACGTCTGGGCGTACCCGTCCCACTTGGGGTCACAAATGCAAAACCAACAGTTGATGGACAGAATGCAGAACAATGTCATACATTCACCCCAGTACAGAGATCTGGGCCTAAATCCATCGTTTTTTTGCTTGCCATAACATTCCAGTTTGAACCCAGCCATATGCAAATCAGTCTTCACCCTGTGCCTCATGGGAACAGTCCAGCCCGAACTGCCAAGCCAGGTCTTCCCTCGACTGGAAACAAGCATCCAAGGACCGGTTTCGGGGTTTCACACCTCTTCAACCAGGATAGCTTGAATCCAGTGGCATGGAGAGCACGGGACCGACGTCTGGGCATACCCGTCCCACTCGGGGTGACAAACGCAAAACCAACAGTTGATGGACAGAATGCAGAACAATTTCATACATTCACCCCAGTACAGAGATCTGGGCCTAAATCCATTGTTGTTTTGCTCACCATGCCATTCCAGTTCAAACCCAGCCATATGCAAATCAGTCTTGACCCTGTGCCTCATGGGAACAGTCCAGACCGAACTGCCAAGCCAGGTCCTCCCTGGACTGGAAACAAGCATCCTAGGACCGGTTTCGGGGTTTCATCCCACTTCAGCCAGGATAACTTGATTCCAGTGGCATGGAGAGCACGGGACCCACGTCTGGGCATACCCGTCCCACTTGGGGTGACAAATGCAAAACCAACAGTTGATGGACAGAATGCAGAACAATGTCATATATTCACCCCAGTACAGAGATCTGGGCCTAAATCCATCGTTTTTTTGCTCGCCATGCCATTCCAGTTTGAACCCAGCCATATGCAAATCAGTCTTGACCCTGTGCCTCATGGGAACAGTCCAGCCTGAACTGCCAAGCCAGGTCTTCCCTTGACTGGAAACAAGCATCCAAGGACCGGTTTCGGGGTTTCACCCCTCTTTAACCAGGATAGCTTGATTCCAGTGGCATGGAGAGGACGGGACCCACGTCTGGGCATACCCGTCCCACTTGGGGTCACAAATGCAAAACCAACAGTTGATGGACAGAATGCAGAACAACGTCATACATTCACCCCAGTACAGAGATCTGGGCCTAAATCCATCGTTTTTTTTGCTTGCCATAACATTCCAGTTTGAACCCAGCCATATGCAAATCAGTCTTGACCCTGTGCCTCATGGGAACAGTCCAGCCCGAACTGCCAAGCCAGGTCTTCCCTCGACTGGAAACAAGCATCCAAGGACCGGTTTCGGGGTTTCACACCTCTTCAACCAGGATAGTTTGATTCCAGTGGCATGGAGAGCACGGGACCGACGTCTGGGCATACCCGTCCCACTCGGGGTGACAAATGCAAAACCAACAGTTGATGGACAGAATGCAGAACAATGTCATACATTCACCCCAGTACAGAGATCTGGGCCTAAATCCATCGTTGTTTTGCTCACCATGCCATTCCAGTTCGAACCCAGCCATATGCAAATCAGTCTTGACCCTGTGCCTCATGGGAACAGTCCAGACCGAACTGCCAAGCCAGGTCCTCCCTGGACTGGAAACAAGAATCCTAGGACCGGTTTCGGGGTTAAATCCCTCTTCAGCCAGGATAGCTTGATGCCAGTGGCATGGAGAGCACGGGACCCACGTCTGAGCATACCCGTCCCACTTGGGTGACAAATGCAAAACCAACAGTTGATGGACAGAATGCATAACAATGTCATACATTCACCCCAGTACAGAGATCTGGGCCTAAATCCATTGTTTTTTTGCTCACCATGCCATTCCAGTTTGAACCCAGCCATATGCAAATCAGTCGAGACCCTGTGACTCATGGGAACAGTCCAGTCCGAACTGCAAGGCCAGGTCCTCCCTGGACTGGAAACAAGCATCCTAGGACCGGTTTCAGGGTTTCAACCCTCTTCAGCCAGGATAGCTTGATTCCAGTGGCATGGAGAGCACGGGAGCCACGTCTGGGCATACCTGTTCCACTCGGGGTGACAAATGCAAAACCAACAGTTGATGGACAGAATGCAGAACAATGTCATACATTCACACCAGTACAGAGATCTGGGCCTAAATCCATCGTTTTTTTGCTCACCATGCCATTCCAGTTTGAATCCAGCCACATGCAAATCAGTCTTGACCCTGTGCCTCATGGGAACAGTCCAGCCCGAACTGCCAAGGCAGGTCCTCCCTGGACTGGAAACAAGCATCCTAGGACCGTTTTCGGGGTTTCACCCCTCTTCAGCCGGTATAGCTTGATTCCATTGGCATGGAGAGCACGGGACTCACGTCTGGGCATACCCGTCCCACTCGGGGTGACAAATGCAAAACCAACATTTGAAGGACAGAATGCAGAACAATGTCATACATTCACCCCAGTACAGAGATCTGGGCCTAAATCCATTGTTTTTTTGCTCACCATGCCATTCCATTTTGAACCCAGCCATATGCAAATCAGTCATGACCCTGTGCCTCATGGGAACAGTCCAGCCCGAACTGCCAATCCAGGTCCTCCCTGGACTGGAAACAAGCATCCTAGGACCGGTTTCGGGGTTTCACCCCTCTTCAGCCAGGATAGCTTGATTCCAGTGGCATGGAGAGCACGGGACCCACGTCTGGGCATACCCGTCCCACTTGGGGTGACAAATGCAAAACCAACAGTTGATGGACAGAATGCAGAACAATGTCATATATTCACCCCAGTACAGAGATCTGGGCCTAAATCTATCGTTTTTTTGCTCGCCATGCCATTCCAGTTTAAACCCAGCCATATGCAAATCAGTCTTGACCCTGTGCCTCATGGGAACAGTCCAGCCCGAACTGCCAATCCAGGTCCTCCCTGGACTGGAAACAAGCATCCTAGGACCGGTTTCGGGGTTTCACCCCTCTTCAGCCAGGATAGCTTGATTCCAGTGGCATGGAGAGCACGGGACCCACGTCTGGGCATACCCGTCCCACTTGGGGTGACAAATGCAAAACCAACAGTTGATGGACAGAATGCAGAACAATGTCACACATTCACCCCAGTACAGAGATATGGGCCTAAATCCATTGTTTTTTTGCTCGCCATGCCATTCCAGTTTGAACCCAGCCATATGCAAAGCAGTCTTGACCCTGTGCCTCATGGGAACAGTCCAGCCCGAACTGCCAAGCCAGGTCTTCCCTTGACTGGAAACAAGCATCCAAGGACCGGTTTCGGGGTTTCACCCCTCTTTAACCAGGATAGCTTGATTCCAGTGGCATGGAGAGCACGGGACCCACGTCTGGGCGTACCCGTCCCACTTGGGGTCACAAATGCAAAACCAACAGTTGATGGACAGAATGCAGAACAATGTCATACATTCACCCCAGTACAGAGATCTGGTCCTAAATCCATCGTTTTTTTGCTTGCCATAACATTCCAGTTTGAACCCAGCCATATGCAAATCAGTCTTCACCCTGTGCCTCATGGGAACAGTCCAGCCCGATCTGCCAAGCCAGGTCTTCCCTCGACTGGAAACAAGCATCCAAGGACCGGTTTCGGGGTTTCACACCTCTTCAACCAGGATAGCTTGAATCCAGTGGCATGGAGAGCACGGGACCGACGTCTGGGCATACCCGTCCCACTCGGGGTGACAAACGCAAAACCAACAGTTGATGGACAGAATGCAGAACAATTTCATACATTCACCCCAGTACAGAGATCTGGGCCTAAATCCATTGTTGTTTTGCTCACCATGCCATTCCAGTTCGAACCCAGCCATATGCAAATCAGTCTTGACCCTGTGCCTCATGGGAACAGTCCAGACCGAACTGCCAAGCCAGGTCCTCCCTGGACTGGAAACAAGCATCCTAGGACCGGTTTCGGGGTTTCATCCCACTTCAGCCAGGATAGCTTGATTCCAGTGGCATGGAGAGCACGGGACCCACGTCTGGGCATACCCGTCCCACTTGGGGTGACAAATGCAAAACCAACAGTTGATGGACAGAATGCAGAACAATGTCATATATTCACCCCAGTACAGAGATCTGGGCCTAAATCCATCGTTTTTTTGCTCGCCATGCCATTCCAGTTTGAACCCAGCCATATGCAAATCAGTCTTGACCCTGTGCCTCATGGGAACAGTCCAGCCTGAACTGCCAAGCCAGGTCTTCCCTTGACTGGAAACAAGCATCCAAGGACCGGTTTCGGGGTTTCACCCCTCTTTAACCAGGATAGCTTGATTCCAGTGGCATGGAGAGGACGGGACCCACGTCTGGGCATACCCGTCCCACTTGGGGTCACAAATGCAAAACCAACAGTTGATGGACAGAATGCAGAACAACGTCATACATTCACCCCAGTACAGAGATCTGGGCCTAAATCCATCGTTTTTTTGCTTGCCATAACATTCCAGTTTGAACCCAGCCATATGCAAATCAGTCTTGACCCTGTGCCTCATGGGAACAGTCCAGCCCGAACTGCCAAGCCAGGTCTTCCCTCGACTGGAAACAAGCATCCAAGGACCGGTTTTGGGGTTTCACACCTCTTCAACCAGGATAGTTTGATTCCAGTGGCATGGAGAGCACGGGACCGACGTCTGGGCATACCCGTCCCACTCGGGGTGACAAATGCAAAACCAACAGTTGATGGACAGAATGCAGAACAATGTCATACATTCACCCCAGTACCGAGATCTGGGCCTAAATCCATCGTTGTTTTGCTCACCATGCCATTCCAGTTCGAACCCAGACATATGCAAATCAGTCTTGACCCTGTGCCTCATGGGAACAGTCCAGACCGAACTGCCAAGCCAGGTCCTCCCTGGACTGGAAACAAGAATCCTAGGACCGGTTTCGGGGTTAAATCCCTCTTCAGCCAGGATAGCTTGATGCCAGTGGCATGGAGAGCACGGGACCCACGTCTGAGCATACCCGTCCCACTCGGGTGACAAATGCAAAACCAACAGTTGATGGACAGAATGCAGAACAATGTCATACATTCACCCCAGTACAGAGATCTGGGACTAAATCCATTGTTTTTTTGCTCACAATGCCATTCCAGTTTGAACCCAGCCATATGCAAATCAGTCGAGACCCTGTGACTCATGGGAACAGTCCAGTCCGAACTGCAAGGCCAGGTCCTCCCTGGACTGGAAACAAGCATCCTAGGACCGGTTTCAGGGTTTCAACCCTCTTCAGCCAGGATAGCTTGATTCCAGTGGCATGGAGAGCACGGGAGCCACGTCTGGGCATACCCGTTCCACTCGGGGTGACAAATGCAAAACCAACAGTTGATGGACAGAATGCAGAACAATGTCATACATTCACCCCAGTACAGAGATCTGGGCCTAAATCCATCGTTTTTTTGCTCACCATGCCATTCCAGTTTGAATCCAGCCATATGCAAATCAGTCTTGACCCTTTGCCTCATGGGAACAGTCCAGCCCGAACTGCCAAGGCAGGTCCTCCCTGGACTGGAAACAAGCATCCTAGGACCGTTTTCGGGGTTTCACCCCTCTTCAGCCGGTATAGCTTGATTCCATTGGCATGGAGAGCACGGGACTCACGTCTGGGCATACCCGTCCCACTCGGGGTGACAAATGCAAAACCAACATTTGAAGGACAGAATGCAGAACAATGTCATACATTCACCCCAGTACAGAGATCTGGGCCTAAATCCATCATTGTTTTGCTCACCATGCCATTCCAGATTGAGCCCAGCCATATGCAAATCAGTCTTGACCCTGTGCCTCATGGGAATAGTCCAGCCCGAACTGCCAAGCCAGATCCTCCCTGGACTGGAAACAAGCATCCTTGGACTGGTTTCGGGGTTTCACCCCTCTTCAGCCAGGATAGCTTGATTCCAGTGGCATTGAGAGCACTGGACCCACGTCTGGGCATACCCGGCCCACTCGGGGTGACAAATGCAAAACCAACAGTTGATGGACAGAATGCAGAACAATGTCATATATTCACCCCAGTACAGAGATCTGGGCCTAAATCCATCGTTTTTTTGCTCGCCATGCCATTCCAGTTTAAACCCAGCCATACGCAAATCAGTCTTGACCCTGTGCCTCATGGGAACAGTCCAGCCCGAACTGCCAATCCAGGTCCTCCCTGGACTATAAACAAGCATCCTAGGACCGGTTTCGGGGTTTCACCCCTCTTCAGCCAGGATAGCTTGATTCCAGTGGCATGGAGAGCACGGGACCCACGTCTGGGCATACCCGTCCCACTTGGGGTGACAAATGCAAAACCAACAGTTGATGGACGGAATGCAGAACAATGTCACACATTCACCCCAGTACAGAGATATGGGCCTAAATCCATTGTTTTTTTGCTCGCCATGCCATTCCAGTTTGAACCCAGCCATATGCAAATCAGTCTTGACCCTGTGCCTCATGGGAACAGTCCAGCCCGAACTGCCAAGCCAGGTCTTCCCTTGACTGGAAACAAGCATCCAAGGACCGGTTTCGGGGTTTCACCCCTCTTTAACCAGGATAGCTTGATTCCAGTGGCATGGAGAGCACGGGACCCATGTCTGGGCGTACCCGTCCCACTTGGGGTGACAAATGCAACACCAACAGTTGATGGACAGAATGCAGAACAATGTCATACATTCACCCCAGTACAGAGATCTGGGCCTAAATCCATCGTTTTTTTGCTCGCCATGCCATTTCAGTTTGAACCCATCCATATGCGAATCAGTCTTGACCCTGTGCCTCATGGGAACAGTCCAGCCCGAACTGCCAAGCCAGGTCTTCCCTTGACTGGAAACAAGCATCCAAGGACCGGTTTTGGGGTTTCACCCCTCTTTAACCAGGATAGCTTGATTCCAGTGGCATGGAGAGCATGGGACCCACGACTGGGCATACCCGTCCCACTCGGGGTGACAAATGCAAAACCAACAGTTGATGGACAGAATGCAGAACAATGTCATACTTTCACCCCAGTACAGAGATCTGGGCCTAAATCCATAGTTTTTTTGCTCGCCATGCCATTCCAGTTTGAACCCAGCCATATGCAAATCAGTCTTGACCCTGTGCCTCTTGGGAACAGTCCAGCCCAAACTGCCAAGCCAGGTCCTCCCTGGACTGGAAACAAGCATCCTAGGACCGGTTTCAGGGTTTCACCTCTCTTCAGCCAGGTTAGCTTGATTCCAGTGGCATGGAGAGCACGGGACCCACGTATGGGCATACCGGTCCCACTCGGGGTGACAAATGCAAAACCAACAGTTGATGGACAGAATGCAGAACAATGTCACACTTTCACCCCGGTACAGAGATCTGGGCCTAAATCCATCGTTTTTTGCTCGCCATGCCATTCCAGTTTGAACCCAGCCATATGCAAATCAGTCTTGACCCTGTGCCTTATGGGAACAGTCCAGCCCGAACTGCCAAGCCAGGTCCTCCCCGGACTGGAAACAAGCATCCAAGGACCGGTTTCGGGGTTTCACCCCTCTTCAACCAGGATAGCTTGATTCCAGTGGCATGGAGAGCACGGGACCCATGTCTGGGCATACCCGTCCCACTCGGGGTGACAAATGCAAAACCAACAGTTGATGGAGAGAATGCAGAACAATGTCATACATTCACCCCAGTACAGAGATCTGGGCCTAAATCCATTGTTTTTTTGCTCACCATGCCATTCCAGTTTGAACCCAGCCATATGCAAGTCAGTCGTGACCCTGTGACTCATGGGAACAGTCCAGCCCGAACTGCCAAGCCAGGTCTTCCCTCGACTGGAAACAAGCATCCAAGGACCGGTTTCGGGGTTTCACACCTCTTCAACCAGGATAGCTTGAATCCAGTGGCATGGAGAGCACGGGACCGACGTCTGGGCATACCCGTCCCACTCGGGGTGACAAACGCAAAACCAACAGTTGATGGACAGAATGCAGAACAATTTCATACATTCACCCTAGTACAGAGATCTGGGCCTAAATCCATTGTTGTTTTGCTCACCATGCCATTCCAGTTCGAACCCAGCCATATGCAAATCAGTCTTGACCCTGTGCCTCATGGGAACAGTCCAGACCGAACTGCCAAGCCAGGTCCTCCCTGGACTGGAAACAAGCATCCTAGGACCGGTTTCGGGGTTTCATCCCTCTTCAGCCAGGATAGCTTGATGCCAGTGGCATGGAGAGCACGGGACCCACGTCTGAGCATACCCGTCCCACTCGGGGTGACAAATGCAAACCCAACAGTTGATGGACAGAATGCAGAACAATGTCATACATTCACCCCAGTACATAGATCTGGGCCTAAATCCATTGTTTTTTTGCTCAAAATGCCATTCCAGTTTGAACCCAGCCATATGCAATTCAGTCGAGACCCTGTGACTCATGGGAACAGTCCAGTCCGAACTGCAAGGCCAGGTACTCCCTGGACTGGAAACAAGCATCCTAGGACCGGTTTTGGGGTTTCAACCCTCTTCAGCCAGGATAGCTTGATTCCAGTGGCATGGAGAGCACGGGAGCCACGTCTGGGCATACCCGTCCCACTCGGGGTGACAAGTGCAAAACCAACAGTTGATGGACAGAATGCAGAACAATGTCATACATTCACCCCAGTACAGAGATCTGGGCGTGAATCCATCGTTTTTTTGCTCACCATGCCATTCCAGTTTGAATCCAGCCATATGCAAATCAGTCTTGACCCTGTGCCTCATGGGAACAGTCCAGCCCGAACTGCCAAGCCAGATCCTCCCTGGACTGGAAAAAAGCATCCTTGGACTGGTTTCGGGGTTTTACCCCTCTTCAGCCAGGATAGCTTGATTCCAGTGGCATTGAGAGCACTGGACCCACGTCTGGGCATACCCGGCCCACTCGGGGTGACAAATGCAAAACCAACAGTTGATTGACAGAATGCAGAACAATGTCATACATTCACCCCAGTACAGAGATCTGGGCCTAAATCTATTGTTTTTTTGCTCACCATGCCATTCCATTTTGAACCCAGCCATATGCAAATCAGTCATGACCCTCTGCCTCATGGAAACAGTCCAGCCCGAACTGCCAATCCAGGTCCTCCCTGGACTGGAGACAAGCATCCTAGGACCGGTTTCGGGGTTTCACCCCTCTTCAGCCAGGATAGCTTGATTCCAGTGGCATGGAGAGCACGGGACCCATGTCTGGGCATACCCGTCCCACTTGGGGTGACAAATGCAAAACCAACAGTTGATGGACAGAATGCAGAACAATGTCATACATTCACCCCAGTTCAGAGATCTGGGCCTAAATCCATCGTTTTTTTGCTCGCCATGCCATTTCAGTTTGAACCCATCCATATGCAAATCAGTCTTGACCCTGTGCCTCATGGGAACAGTCCAGCCCGAACTGCCAAGCCAGGTCTTCCCTTGACTGGAAACAAGCATCCAAGGACCGGTTTTGGGGTTTCACCCCTCTTTAACCAGGATAGCTTGATTCCAGTGGCATGGAGAGCATGGGACCCACGACTGGGCATACCCGTCCCACTCGGGGTGACAAATGCAAAACCAACAGTTGATGGACAGAATGCAGAACAATGTCATACTTTCACCCCAGTACAGAGATCTGGGCCTAAATCCATAGTTTTTTTGCTCGCCATGCCATTCCAGTTTGAACCCAGCCATATGCAAATCAGTCTTGACCCTGTGCCTCATGGGAACAGTCCAGCCCAAACTGCCAAGCCAGGTCCTCCCTGGACTGGAAACAAGCATCCTAGGACCGGTTTCAGGGTTTCACCTCTCTTCAGCCAGGTTAGCTTGATTCCAGTGGCATGGAGAGCACGGGACCCACGTATGGGCATACCGGTCCCACTCGGGGTGACAAATGCAAAACCAACAGTTGATGGACAGAATGCAGAACAATGTCACACTTTCACCCCGGTACAGAGATCTGGGCCTAAATCCATCGTTTTTTGCTCGCCATGCCATTCCAGTTTGAACCCAGCCATATGCAAATCAGTCTTGACCCTGTGCCTCATGGGAACAGTCCAGCCCGAACTGCCAAGCCAGGTCCTCCCCGGACTGGAAACAAGCATCCAAGGACCGGTTTCGGGGTTTCACCCCTCTTCAACCAGGATAGCTTGATTCCAGTGGCATGGAGAGCACGGGACCCACGTCTGGGCATACCCGTCCCACTCGGGGTGACAAATGCAAAACCAACAGTTGATGGACAGAATGCAGAACAATGTCATACATTCACCCCAGTACAGAGATCTGGGCCTAAATCCATCGTTTTTTTGCTCACCATGCCGTTCCAGTTTGAACCCAGCCATATGCAAGTCAGTCGTGACCCTGTGACTCAAGGGAATAATCCAGTCCGAACTGCAAAGCCAGGTCCTCCCTGGACTGGAAATAAGCATCCTAGGACCGGTTTCGAGGTTTCAACCCTCTTCAGCCAGGATAGCTTGATTCCAGTGGCATGGAGAGCACGGGACCCACGTCTGGGCATACCCGTCCCACTCGGGGTGACAAATGCAAAACCAACAGTTGATGGACAGAATGCAGAACAATGTCATACATTCACCCCAGTACAGAGATCTGGGCCTAAATCCATAGTTTTTTTGCTCGCCATGCCATTCCAGTTTGAACCCAGCCACATGCAAATCAGTCTTGACCCTGTGCCTCATGAGAACAGTCCAGCCCGAACTGCCAAGCCAGGTCTTCCCTTGACTGGAAACAAGCATCCAAGGACCGGTTTCGGGGTTTCACCCCTCTTTAACCAGGATAGCTTGATTCCAGTGGCATGGAGAGCACGGGACCCACGTCTGGGCGTACCCGTCCCACTTGGGGTCACAAATGCAAAACCAACAGTTGATGGACAGAATGCAGAACAATGTCATACATTCACCCCAGTACAGAGATCTGGGCCTAAATCCATCGTTTTTTTGCTTGCCATAACATTCCAGTTTGAACCCAGCCATATGCAAATCAGTCTTGACCCTGTGCCTCATGGGAACAGTCCAGCCCGAACTGCCAAGCCAGGTCCTCCCTGGACTGGAAACAAGCATCCTAGGACCGGTTTCAGGGTTTCACCCCTCTTTAACCAGGATAGCTTGATTCCAGTGGCATGGAGAGCACGGGACCCACGTCTGGGCATACCCGTCCCACTCGGGGTGACAAATGCAAAACCAACAGTTGATGGACAGAATGCAGAACAATGTCATACATTCACCCCAGTACAGAGATCTGGGCCTAAATCCATCGTTTTTTTGCTCACCATGCCGTTCCAGTTTGAACCCAGCCATATGCAAGTCAGTCGTGACCCTGTGACTCAAGGGAATAATCCAGTCCGAACTGCAAAGCCAGGTCCTCCCTGGACTGGAAATAAGCATCCTAGGACCGGTTTCGAGGTTTCAACCCTCTTCAGCCAGGATAGCTTGATTCCAGTGGCATGGAGAGCACGGGACCCACGTCTGGGCATACCCGTCCCACTCGGGGTGACAAATGCAAAACCAACAGTTGATGGACAGAATGCAGAACAATGTCATACATTCACCCCAGTACAGAGATCTGGGCCTAAATCCATAGTTTTTTTGCTCGCCATGCCATTCCAGTTTGAACCCAGCCACATGCAAATCAGTCTTGACCCTGTGCCTCATGGGAACAGTCCAGCCCGAACTGCCAAGCCAGGTCCTCCCCGGACTGGAAACAAGCATCCAAGGACCGGTTTCGGGGTTTCACCCCTCTTCAACCAGGATAGCTTGATTCCAGTGGCATGGAGAGCACGGGACCCACGTCTGGGCATACCCGTCCCACTCGGGGTGACAAATGCAAAACCAACAGTTGATGGACAGAATGCAGAACAATGTCATACATTCACCCCAGTACAGAGATCTGGGCCTAAATCCATCGTTTTTTTGCTCACCATGCCATTCCAGTTTGAACCCAGCCATATGCAAGTCAGTCGTGACCCTGTGACTCATGGGAATAATCCAGTCCGAACTGCAAAGCCAGGTCCTCCCTGGACTGGAAATAAGCATCCCAGGACCGGTTTTGAGGTTTCAACCCTCTTCAGCCAGGATAGCTTGATTCCAGTGGCATGGAGAGCACGGGACCCATGTCTGGGCATACCCGTCCCACTCGGGGTGACAAATGCAAAACCAACAGTTGATGGACAGAATGCAGAACAATGTCATACATTCACCCTAGTACAGAGATCTGGGCCTAAATCCATAGTTTTTTTGCTCGCCATGCCATTCCAGTTTGAACCCAGCCATATGCAAATCAGTCTTGACCCTGTGCCTCATGGGAACAGTCCAGCCCAAACTGCCAAGCCAGGTCCTCCCTGGACTGGAAACAAGCATCCTAGGACCGGTTTCGGGGTTTCACCTCTCTTCAGCCAGGTTAGCTTGATTCCAGTGGCATGGAGAGCACGGGACCCACGTCTGGGCATACCGGTCCCACTCGGGGTGACAAATGCAAAACCAACAGTTGATGGACAGAATGCAGAGCAATGTCACACTTTCACCCCGGTACAGAGATCTGGGCCTAAATCCATCGTTTTTTGCTCGCCATGCCATTCCAGTTTGAACCCAGCCATATGCAAATCAGTCTTGACCCTGTGCCTCATGGGAACAATCCAGCCCGAACTGCCAAGCCAGGTCCTCCCCGGACTGGAAACAAGCATCCAAGGACCGGTTTCGGGGTTTTACCCCTCTTCAACCAGGATAGCTTGATTCCAGTGGCATGGAGAGCACGGGACCCACGTCTGGGCATACCCGTCCCACTCGGGGTGACAAATGCAAAACCAACAGTTGATGGACAGAATGCAGAACAATGTCATACATTCACCCCAGTACAGAGATCTGGGCCTAAATCCATCGTTTTTTTGCTCACCATGCCATTCCAGTTTGAATCCAGCCATATGCAAATCAGTCTTGACCCTGTGCCTCATGGGAACAGTCCAGCCCGAACTGCAAAGCCAGGTCCTGCCTTGACTGGAAACAAGCATCCTTTGACTGGTTTCGAGGTTTAACCCCTCTTCAGCCAGGATAGCTTGATTCCAGTGGTATGGAGAGCTTGGGACCCATGTCTGGGCATACCTGTCCCACTAGGGGTGACAAATGCAAAACCAACAGTTGATTGACAGAATGCTGAACAATGTCATACATTCACCCCAGTACAGAGATCTGGGCCTAAATCCATTGTTTCTTTGCTCGCCATGCCATTCCAGTTTGAACCCAGCCATATGCAAATCAGTCTTGACCCTGTGCCTCATGGGAACAGTCCAGCCCGAACTGCCAAGCCAGGTCTTCCCTTGACTGGAAACAAGCATCCAAGGACCGGTTTCGGGGTTTCACCCCTCTTTAACCAGGATAGCTTGATTCCAGTGGCATGGAGAGCATGGGACCCACGACTGGGCATACCCGTCCCACTCGGGGTGACAAATGCAAAACCAACAGTTGATGGACAGAATGCTTAACAATGTCATACATTCACCCCAGTACAGAGATCTGGGCCTAAATCCATCGTTTTTTTGCTCACCATGCAATTCCAGTTTGAACCCAGCCATATGCAAGTCAGTCGTGACCCTGTGACTCATGGGAACAGTCCAGTCCGAACTGCAAGGCCAGGTCCTCCCTGGACTGGAAACAAGCATCCTAGGACCGGTTTCAGGGTTTCAACCCTCTTCAGCCAGGATAGCTTGATTCCAGTGGCATGGAGAGCACGGGAGCCACGTCTGGGCATACCCGTTCCACTCGGGGTGACAAATGCAAAACCAACAGTTGATGGACAGAATGCAGAACAATGTCATACATTCACCCCAGTACAGAGATCTGGGCCTAAATCCATCGTTTTTTTGCTCACCATGCCATTCCAGTTTGAATCCAGCCATATGCAAATCAGTCTTGACCCTTTGCCTCATGGGAACAGTCCAGCCCGAACTGCCAAGGCAGGTCCTCCCTGGACTGGAAACAAGCATCCTAGGACCGTTTTCGGGGTTTCACCCCTCTTCAGCCGGTATAGCTTGATTCCATTGGCATGGAGAGCACGGGACTCACGTCTGGGCATACCCGTCCCACTCGGGGTGACAAATGCAAAACCAACATTTGAAGGACAGAATGCAGAACAATGTCATACATTCACCCCAGTACAGAGATCTGGGCCTAAATCCATCATTGTTTTGCTCACCATGCCATTCCAGATTGAGCCCAGCCATATGCAAATCAGTCTTGACCCTGTGCCTCATGGGAATAGTCCAGCCCGAACTGCCAAGCCAGATCCTCCCTGGACTGGAAACAAGCATCCTTGGACTGGTTTCGGGGTTTCACCCCTCTTCAGCCAGGATAGCTTGATTCCAGTGGCATTAAGAGCACTGGACCCACGTCTGGGCATACCCGGCCCACTCGGGGTGACAAATGCAAAACCAACAGTTGATGGACAGAATGCAGAACAATGTCATATATTCACCCCAGTACAGAGATCTGGGCCTAAATCCATCGTTTTTTTGCTCGCCATGCCATTCCAGTTTAAACCCAGCCATACGCAAATCAGTCTTGACCCTGTGCCTCATGGGAACAGTCCAGCCCGAACTGCCAATCCAGGTCCTCCCTGGACTATAAACAAGCATCCTAGGACCGGTTTCGGGGTTTCACCCCTCTTCAGCCAGGATAGCTTGATTCCAGTGGCATTAAGAGCACTGGACCCACGTCTGGGCATACCCGGCCCACTCGGGGTGACAAATGCAAAACCAACAGTTGATGGACAGAATGCAGAACAATGTCACACATTCACCCCAGTACAGAGATATGGGCCTAAATCCATTGTTTTTTTGCTCGCCATGCCATTCCAGTTTGAACCCAGCCATATGCAAATCAGTCTTGACCCTGTGCCTCATGGGAATAGTCCAGCCCGAACTGCCAAGCCAGATCCTCCCTGGACTGGAAACAAGCATCCTTGGACTGGTTTCGGGGTTTCACCCCTCTTCAGCCAGGATAGCTTGATTCCAGTGGCATTAAGAGCACTGGACCCACGTCTGGGCATACCCGGCCCACTCGGGGTGACAAATGCAAAACCAACAGTTGATGGACAGAATGCAGAACAATGTCACACATTCACCCCAGTACAGAGATATGGGCCTAAATCCATTGTTTTTTTGCTCGCCATGCCATTCCAGTTTGAACCCAGCCATATGCAAATCAGTCTTGACCCTGTGCCTCATGGGAACAGTCCAGCCCGAACTGCCAAGCCAGGTCTTCCCTTGACTGGAAACAAGCATCCAAGGACCGGTTTCGGGGTTTCACCCCTCTTTAACCAGGATAGCTTGATTCCAGTGGCATGGAGAGCACGGGACCCACGTCTGGGCGTACCCGTCCCACTTGGGGTGACAAATGCAAAACCAACAGTTGATGGACAGAATGCAGAACAATGTCATACATTCACCCCAGTACAGAGATCTGGGCCTAAATCCATCGTTTTTTTGCTCGCCATGCCATTTCAGTTTGAACCCATCCATATGCGAATCAGTCTTGACCCTGTGCCTCATGGGAACAGTCCAGCCCGAACTGCCAAGCCAGGTCTTCCCTTGACTGGAAACAAGCATCCAAGGACCGGTTTTGGGGTTTCACCCCTCTTTAACCAGGATAGCTTGATTCCAGTGGCATGGAGAGCATGGGACCCACGACTGGGCATACCCGTCCCACTCGGGGTGACAAATGCAAAACCAACAGTTGATGGACAGAATGCAGAACAATGTCATACTTTCACCCCAGTACAGAGATCTGGGCCTAAATCCATAGTTTTTTTGCTCGCCATGCCATTCCAGTTTGAACCCAGCCATATGCAAATCAGTCTTGACCCTGTGCCTCATGGGAACAGTCCAGCCCAAACTGCCAAGCCAGGTCCTCCCTGGACTGGAAACAAGCATCCTAGGACCGGTTTCAGGGTTTCACCTCTCTTCAGCCAGGTTAGCTTGATTCCAGTGGCATGGAGAGCACGGGACCCACGTATGGGCATACCGGTCCCACTCGGGGTGACAAATGCAAAACCAACAGTTGATGGACAGAATGCAGAACAATGTCACACTTTCACCCCGGTACAGAGATCTGGGCCTAAATCCATCGTTTTTTGCTCGCCATGCCATTCCAGTTTGAACCCAGCCATATGCAAATCAGTCTTGACCCTGTGCCTCATGGGAACAGTCCAGCCCGAACTGCCAAGCCAGGTCCTCCCCGGACTGGAAACAAGCATCCAAGGACCGGTTTCGGGGTTTCACCCCTCTTCAACCAGGATAGCTTGATTCCAGTGGCATGGAGAGCACGGGACCCATGTCTGGGCATACCCGTCCCACTCGGGGTGACAAATGCAAAACCAACAGTTGATGGACAGAATGCAGAACAATGTCATACATTCACCCCAGTACAGAGATCTGGGCCTAAATCCATTGTTTTTTTGCTCACCATGCCATTCCAGTTTGAACCCAGCCATATGCAAGTCAGTCGTGACCCTGTGACTCATGGGAACAGTCCAGCCCGAACTGCCAAGCCAGGTCTTCCCTCGACTGGAAACAAGCATCCAAGGACCGGTTTCGGGGTTTCACACCTCTTCAACCAGGATAGCTTGAATCCAGTGGCATGGAGAGCACGGGACCGACGTCTGGGCATACCCGTCCCACTCGGGGTGACAAACGCAAAACCAACAGTTGATGGACAGAATGCAGAACAATTTCATACATTCACCCTAGTACAGAGATCTGGGCCTAAATCCATTGTTGTTTTGCTCACCATGCCATTCCAGTTCGAACCCAGCCATATGCAAATCAGTCTTGACCCTGTGCCTCATGGGAACAGTCCAGACCGAACTGCCAAGCCAGGTCCTCCCTGGACTGGAAACAAGCATCCTAGGACCGGTTTCGGGGTTTCATCCCTCTTCAGCCAGGATAGCTTGATGCCAGTGGCATGGAGAGCACGGGACCCACGTCTGAGCATACCCGTCCCACTCGGGGTGACAAATGCAAACCCAACAGTTGATGGACAGAATGCAGAACAATGTCATACATTCACCCCAGTACATAGATCTGGGCCTAAATCCATTGTTTTTTTGCTCAAAATGCCATTCCAGTTTGAACCCAGCCATATGCAATTCAGTCGAGACCCTGTGACTCATGGGAACAGTCCAGTCCGAACTGCAAGGCCAGGTACTCCCTGGACTGGAAACAAGCATCCTAGGACCGGTTTTGGGGTTTCAACCCTCTTCAGCCAGGATAGCTTGATTCCAGTGGCATGGAGAGCACGGGAGCCACGTCTGGGCATACCCGTCCCACTCGGGGTGACAAGTGCAAAACCAACAGTTGATGGACAGAATGCAGAACAATGTCATACATTCACCCCAGTACAGAGATCTGGGCGTGAATCCATCGTTTTTTTGCTCACCATGCCATTCCAGTTTGAATCCAGCCATATGCAAATCAGTCTTGACCCTGTGCCTCATGGGAACAGTCCAGCCCGAACTGCCAAGCCAGATCCTCCCTGGACTGGAAACAAGCATCCTTGGACTGGTTTCGGGGTTTTACCCCTCTTCAGCCAGGATAGCTTGATTCCAGTGGCATTGAGAGCACTGGACCCACGTCTGGGCATACCCGGCCCACTCGGGGTGACAAATGCAAAACCAACAGTTGATTGACAGAATGCAGAACAATGTCATACATTCACCCCAGTACAGAGATCTGGGCCTAAATCTATTGTTTTTTTGCTCACCATGCCATTCCATTTTGAACCCAGCCATATGCAAATCAGTCATGACCCTCTGCCTCATGGAAACAGTCCAGCCCGAACTGCCAATCCAGGTCCTCCCTGGACTGGAGACAAGCATCCTAGGACCGGTTTCGGGGTTTCACCCCTCTTCAGCCAGGATAGCTTGATTCCAGTGGCATGGAGAGCACGGGACCCATGTCTGGGCATACCCGTCCCACTTGGGGTGACAAATGCAAAACCAACAGTTGATGGACAGAATGCAGAACAATGTCATACATTCACCCCAGTTCAGAGATCTGGGCCTAAATCCATAGTTTTTTTGCTCGCCATGCCATTCCAGTTTGAACCCAGCCACATGCAAATCAGTCTTGACCCTGTGCCTCATGAGAACAGTCCAGCCCGAACTGCCAAGCCAGGTCTTCCCTTGACTGGAAACAAGCATCCAAGGACCGGTTTCGGGGTTTCACCCCTCTTTAACCAGGATAGCTTGATTCCAGTGGCATGGAGAGCACGGGACCCACGTCTGGGCGTACCCGTCCCACTTGGGGTCACAAATGCAAAACCAACAGTTGATGGACAGAATGCAGAACAATGTCATACATTCACCCCAGTACAGAGATCTGGGCCTAAATCCATCGTTTTTTTGCTTGCCATAACATTCCAGTTTGAACCCAGCCATATGCAAATCAGTCTTGACCCTGTGCCTCATGGGAACAGTCCAGCCCGAACTGCCAAGCCAGGTCCTCCCTGGACTGGAAACAAGCATCCTAGGACCGGTTTCAGGGTTTCACCCCTCTTTAACCAGGATAGCTTGATTCCAGTGGCATGGAGAGCACGGGACCCACGTCTGGGCATACCCGTCCCACTCGGGGTGACAAATGCAAAACCAACAGTTGATGGACAGAATGCAGAACAATGTCATACATTCACCCCAGTACAGAGATCTGGGCCTAAATCCATCGTTTTTTTGCTCACCATGCCGTTCCAGTTTGAACCCAGCCATATGCAAGTCAGTCGTGACCCTGTGACTCAAGGGAATAATCCAGTCCGAACTGCAAAGCCAGGTCCTCCCTGGACTGGAAATAAGCATCCTAGGACCGGTTTCGAGGTTTCAACCCTCTTCAGCCAGGATAGCTTGATTCCAGTGGCATGGAGAGCACAGGACCCACGTCTGGGCATACCCGTCCCACTCGGGGTGACAAATGCAAAACCAACAGTTGATGGACAGAATGCAGAACAATGTCATACATTCACCCCAGTACAGAGATCTGGGCCTAAATCCATAGTTTTTTTGCTCGCCATGCCATTCCAGTTTGAACCCAGCCACATGCAAATCAGTCTTGACCCTGTGCCTCATGGGAACAGTCCAGCCCGAACTGCCAAGCCAGGTCCTCCCCGGACTGGAAACAAGCATCCAAGGACCGGTTTCGGGGTTTCACCCCTCTTCAACCAGGATAGCTTGATTCCAGTGGCATGGAGAGCACGGGACCCACGTCTGGGCATACCCGTCCCACTCGGGGTGACAAATGCAAAACCAACAGTTGATGGACAGAATGCAGAACAATGTCATACATTCACCCCAGTACAGAGATCTGGGCCTAAATCCATCGTTTTTTTGCTCACCATGCCATTCCAGTTTGAACCCAGCCATATGCAAGTCAGTCGTGACCCTGTGACTCATGGGAATAATCCAGTCCGAACTGCAAAGCCAGGTCCTCCCTGGACTGGAAATAAGCATCCCAGGACCGGTTTTGAGGTTTCAACCCTCTTCAGCCAGGATAGCTTGATTCCAGTGGCATGGAGAGCACGGGACCCATGTCTGGGCATACCCGTCCCACTCGGGGTGACAAATGCAAAACCAACAGTTGATGGACAGAATGCAGAACAATGTCATACATTCACCCTAGTACGGAGATCTGGGCCTAAATCCATAGTTTTTTTGCTCGCCATGCCATTCCAGTTTGAACCCAGCCATATGCAAATCAGTCTTGACCCTGTGCCTCATGGGAACAGTCCAGCCCAAACTGCCAAGCCAGGTCCTCCCTGGACTGGAAACAAGCATCCTAGGACCGGTTTCGGGGTTTCACCTCTCTTCAGCCAGGTTAGCTTGATTCCAGTGGCATGGAGAGCACGGGACCCACGTCTGGGCATACCGGTCCCACTCGGGGTGACAAATGCAAAACCAACAGTTGATGGACAGAATGCAGAGCAATGTCACACTTTCACCCCGGTACAGAGATCTGGGCCTAAATCCATCGTTTTTTGCTCGCCATGCCATTCCAGTTTGAACCCAGCCATATGCAAATCAGTCTTGACCCTGTGCCTCATGGGAACAATCCAGCCCGAACTGCCAAGCCAGGTCCTCCCCGGACTGGAAACAAGCATCCAAGGACCGGTTTCGGGGTTTTACCCCTCTTCAACCAGGATAGCTTGATTCCAGTGGCATGGAGAGCACGGGACCCACGTCTGGGCATACCCGTCCCACTCGGGGTGACAAATGCAAAACCAACAGTTGATGGACAGAATGCAGAACAATGTCATACATTCACCCCAGTACAGAGATCTGGGCCTAAATCCATCGTTTTTTTGCTCACCATGCCATTCCAGTTTGAATCCAGCCATATGCAAATCAGTCTTGACCCTGTGCCTCATGGGAACAGTCCAGCCCGAACTGCAAAGCCAGGTCCTGCCTTGACTGGAAACAAGCATCCTTTGACTGGTTTCGAGGTTTAACCCCTCTTCAGCCAGGATAGCTTGATTCCAGTGGTATGGAGAGCTTGGGACCCATGTCTGGGCATACCTGTCCCACTAGGGGTGACAAATGCAAAACCAACAGTTGATTGACAGAATGCTGAACAATGTCATACATTCACCCCAGTACAGAGATCTGGGCCTAAATCCATCGTTTCTTTGCTCGCCATGCCATTCCAGTTTGAACCCAGCCATATGCAAATCAGTCTTGACCCTGTGCCTCATGGGAACAGTCCAGCCCGAACTGCCAAGCCAGGTCTTCCCTTGACTGGAAACAAGCATCCAAGGACCGGTTTCGGGGTTTCACCCCTCTTTAACCAGGATAGCTTGATTCCAGTGGCATGGAGAGCATGGGACCCACGACTGGGCATACCCGTCCCACTCGGGGTGACAAATGCAAAACCAACAGTTGATGGACAGAATGCAGAACAATGTCATACATTCACCCCAGTACAGAGATCTGGGCCTAAATCCATCGTTTTTTTGCTCACCATGCAATTCCAGTTTGAACCCAGCCATATGCAAGTCAGTCGTGACCCTGTGACTCAAGGGAATAATCCAGTCCGAACTGCAAAGTCAGGTCCTCCCTGGACTGGAAATAAGCATCCTAGGACCGGTTTCGGGGTTTCAACCCTCTTCAGCCAGGATAGCTTGATTCCAGTGGCATGGAGAGCACGGGACCCACGTCTGGGCATACCCGTCCCACTCGGGGTGACAAATGCAAAACCAACAGTTGATGGACAGAATGCAGAACAATGTCATACATTCACCCCAGTACAGAGATCTGGGCCTAAATCCATCGTTTTTTTGCTCACCATGCCATTCCAGTGTGAATCCAGCCATATGCAAATCAGTCTTGACCCTGTGCCTCATGGGAACAGTCCAGCCCGAACTGCAAGGCCAGGTCCTCCCTTGACTGGAAACAAGCATCCTTTGACTGGTTTCGAGGTTTAACCCCTCTTCAGCCAGGATAGCTTGATTCCAGTGGTATGGAGAGCTTGGGACCCATGTCTGGGCATACCTGTCCCAAAAGGGGTGACAAATGCAAAACCAACAGTTGATGGACAGAATGCAGAACAATGTCATACATTCACCCCAGTACAGAGATCTGGGCCTGAACCCATGGCTTTTTTGCATACCATGCCATTCCAGTTTGAATCCAGCCATATGCAAATCAGTCTTGACCCTGTGCCTCATGGGAACAGTCAAGCCCTAACTGCAAAGCCAGGTACTCCCTGGACTGGAATCAAGCATCCTAGGACCGGTTTCGGGGTTTCACCCCTCTTCAGCCAGGATAGCTTGATTCCAGTGGCATGGAGAGCACAGGACCCACGTCTGGGTATACCCGGCCCACTCGGGGTGACAAATGCAAAACCACCATTTGATGGACAGAATGCGGAACAATGTCATACATTCACCCCAGTACAGAGATCTGGGCCTAAATCTATTGTTTTTTTGCTCACCATGCCATTCCATTTTGAACCCAGCCATATGCAAATCAGTCATGACCCTCTGCCTCATGGAAACAGTCCAGCCCGAACTGCCAATCCAGGTCCTCCCTGGACTGGAAACAAGCATCCTAGGACCGGTTTCGGGGTTTCACCCCTCTTCAGCCAGGATACCTTGATTCCAGTGGCATGGAGAGCACGGGACCCATGTCTGGGCATACCCGTCCCACTTGGGGTGACAAATGCAAAACCAACAGTTGATGGACAGAATGCAGAACAATGTCATACATTCACCCCAGTATAGAGATCTGGGCCTAAATCCATCGTTTTTTTGCTCGCCATGCCATTTCAGTTTGAACCCAGCCATATGCAAATCAGTCTTGACCCTGTGCCTCATGGGAACAGTCCAGCCCGAACTGCCAAGCCAGGTCTTCCCTTGACTGGAAACAAGCATTCAATGACCGGTTTTGGGGTTTCACCCCTCTTTAACCAGGATAGCTTGATTCCAGTGGCATGGAGAGCATGGGACCCACGACTGGGCATACCCGTCCCACTCGGGGTGACAAATGCAAAACCAACAGTTGATGGACAGAATGCAGAACAATGTCACACTTTCACCCCAGTACAGAGATCTGGGCCTAAATCCATCGTTTTTTGCTCGCCATGCCATTCCAAATTGAACCCAGCCATATGCAAATCAGTCTTGACCCTGTGCCTCATGGGAACAGTCCAGCCCAAACTGCCAAGCCAGGTCCTCCCTGGACTGGAAACAAGCATCCTAGGACCGGTTTCAGGGTTTCACATCTCTTCAGCCAGGTTAGCTTGATTCCAGTGGCATGGAGAGCACGGGACCCACGTCTAGGCATCCCGGTCCCACTCGGAGTGACAAATGCAAAACCAACAGTTGATGGACAGAATGCAGAACAATGTCACACTTTCACCCCGGTACAGAGATCTGGGCCTAAATCCATCGTTTTTTGCTCGCCATGCCATTCCAGTTTGAACCCAGCCATATGCAAATCAGTCTTGACCCTGTGCCTCATGGGAACAGTCCAGCCCGAACTGCCAAGCCAGGTCCTCCCCGGACTGGAAACAAGCATCCAAGGACCGGTTTCGGGGTTTCACCCCTCTTCAACCAGGTTAGCTTGATTCCAGTGGCATGGAGAGCACGGGACCCACGTCTGGGCATACCCGTCCCACTCGGGGTGACAAATGCAAAACCAACAGTTGATGGACAGAATGCAGAACAATGTCATACATTCACCCTGGTACAGAGATCTGGGCCTAAATCCATAGTTTTTTTGCTCGCCATGCCATTCCAGTTTGAACCCAGCCATATGCAAATCAGTCTTGACCCTGTGCCTCATGGGAACAGTCCAGCCCAAACTGCCAAGCCAGGTCCTCCCTGGACTGGAAACAAGCATCCTAGGACCGGTTTCGGGGTTTCACCTCTCTTCAGCCAGGTTAGCTTGATTCCAGTGTCATGGAGAGCACGGGACCCACGTCTGGGCATACCGGTCCCACTCGGGGTGACAAATGCAAAACCAACAGTTGATGGACAGAATGCAGAGCAATGTCACACTTTCACCCCGGTACAGAGATCTGGGCCTAAATCCATCGTTTTTTGCTCGCCATGCCATTCCAGTTTGAACCCAGCCATATGCAAATCAGTCTTGACCCTGTGCCTCATGGGAACAGTCCAGCCCGAACTGCCAAGCCAGGTCCTCCCCGGACTGGAAACAAGCATCCAAGGACCGGTTTCGGGGTTTTACCCCTCTTCAACCAGGATAGCTTGATTCCAGTGGCATGGAGAGCACGGGACCCACGTCTGGGCATACCCGTCCCACTCGGGGTGACAAATGCAAAACCAACAGTTGATGGACAGAATGCAGAACAATGTCATACATTCATCCCAGTACAGAGATCTGGGCCTAAATCCATCGTTTTTTTGCTCACCATGCCATTCCAGTTTGAATCCAGCCATATGCAAATCAGTCTTGACCCTGTGCCTCATGGGAACAGTCCAGCCCGAACTCCAAAGCCAGGTCCTGCCTTGACTGGAAACAAGCATCCTTTGACTGGTTTCGAGGTTTAACCCCTCTTCAGCCAGGATAGCTTGATTCCAGTGGTATGGAGAGCTTGGGACCCATGTCTGGGCATACCTGTCCCACTAGGGGTGACAAATGCAAAACCAACAGTTGATGGACAGAATGCTGAACAATGTCATACATTCACCCCAGTACAGAGATCTGGGCCTAAATCCATCGTTTTTTTGCTCGCCATGCCATTCCAGTTTGAACCCAGCCATATGCAAATCAGTCTTGACCCTGTGCCTCATGGGAACAGTCCAGCCCGAACTGCAAGGCCAGGTCCTCCCTTGACTGAAAACAAGCATCCTTTGACTGGTTTCGAGGTTTAACCCCTCTTCAGCCAGGATAGCTTGATTCCAGTGGTATGGAGAGCTTGGGACCCATGTCTGGGCATACCTGTCCCAAAAGGGGTGACAAATGCAAAACCAACAGTTGATGGACAGAATGCAGAACAATGTCATACATTCACCCCAGTACAGAGATCTGGGCCTGAACCCATGGCTTTTTTGCATACCATGCCATTCCAGTTTGAATCCAGCCATATGCAAATCAGTCTTGACCCTGTGCCTCAGGGGTACAGTCCAACCCGAACTGCCAAGCCAGATCCTCCCTGGACTGGAAACAAGCATCCTAGGACCGGTTTCGGGGTTTCACCCCTCTTCAGCCAGGATAGCTTGATTCCAGTGGCATGGAGAGCAAGGAACCCACGTCTGGGCATACCCGTCCACTTGGGGTGACGAATGCAAAACCAACAGTTGATGGACAAAATGCAGAACAATGTCATACATTCACCCCAGTACAGAGTTCTGGGCCTAAATCCATCGTACTTTTGTTCACCATGCCATTCCAGTTTGAACCGAGCCATATACAAATCAGTCTTGACCCTGTGCCCCATAGGAACAGTCCCGCCCGAACTGCCAAGCCAGGTCCTCCCTGGACAGGAAACAAGCATCCTAGGACCGTTTCCGGGGTTTCACACCTCTTCAGCCAGTATAGTTTGATTCCAGTGGCATGGAGAGCACGGGACCCACGTCTGGGCATACCCGTCCCACTCGGGGTGACAAATGCAAAACCAACAGTTGATGGACAGAATGCAGAACAATGTCATACATTCACCCCAGTACAGAGATATGGGCCTAAATCCATTGTTTTTTTGCTCACCATGCCATTCCATTTTGAACCCAGCCATATGCAAATCAGTCATCACCCTGTGCCTCATGGGAACAGTCCAGCCCGAACTGCCAATCCAGGTCCTCCCTGGACTGGAAACAAGCATCCTAGGACCGGTTTCGGGGTTTCACCAGTCTTCAGCCAGGATAGCTTGATTCCAGTGGCATGGAGAGCACGGGACCCACGTCTGGGCATACCCTTCCCACTCGGGGTGACAAATGCGAAACCAACAGTTGATGGACAGAATGCAGAACAATGTCATACATTCACCCCAGTACAGAGATCTGGGCCTAAATCCTTTGTTTTTTTTGCTCACCATGCCGTTCCAGTTTGAACCCAGCCATATGCAAATCAGTCTTGACCATGTGCCTCATGGGAACAGTCAAGCCCTAACTGCAAAGCCAGGTACTCCCTGGACTGGAATCAAGCATCCTAGGACCGGTTTCGGGGTTTCACCCCTCTTAAGCCAGGATAGCTTGATTCTAGTGGCATGGAGAGCACGGGACCCACATCTGGGCATACCTGTCCCACTAGGGATGACAAATGCAAAACCAACAGTTGATGGACAGAATGCAGAACAATGTCATACATTCACCCCAGTACAGAGATCTGGGCGTGAATCCATCGTTTTTTTGCTCACCATGCCATTCCAGTTTGAATACAGCCATATGCATATCAGTCTTGACCCTGTGCCTCATGGGAACAGTCCAGCCCGAACTGCCAAGCCAGGTCCTCCCTGGACTGGAACAAGCATCCTAGGACCGATTTCGGGGTTTCACCCCTCTTCAGCCAGGATAGCTTGATTCCAGTGGCATGGAGAGCAAGGGACCCACGTCTGGGCATACCCGGCCCACTCGGGGTGACAAATGCAAAACCAACAGTTGATTGACAGAATGCAGAACAATGTCATACATTCACCCCAGTACAGAGATCTGGGCCTAAATCCATTGTGTTTTTTGCTCACCATGCCATTCCATTTTGAGCCCAGCCATATGCAAATCAGTCATGACCCTGTGCCTCATGGGAACAGTCCAGCCCGAACTGCCAATCCAGGTCCTCCCTGGACTGTAAACAAGCATCCTAGGACCGGTTTCGGGGTTTCACCCCTCTTCAGCCAGGATAGCTTGATTCCAGTGGCATGGAGAGCACGGGACCCACGTCTGGGCATATCCGTCCCACTTGGGGTGACAAATGCAAAACCAACAGTTGATGGACAGAATGCAGAACAATGTCATACATTCACCCCAGTATAGAGATCTGGGCCTAAATCCATCGTTTTTTTGCTCGCCATGCCATTCCAGTTTGAACCCAGCCATATGCAAATCAGTCTTGACCCTGTGCCTCATGGCAACAGTCCAGCCCGAACTGCCAAGCCAGGTCTTCCCTTGACTGGAAACAAGCATCCAAAGACCGGTTTGGGGGTTTCACCCCTCTTTAACCAGGATAGCTTGATTCCAGTGGCATGGAGAGCACGGGACCCACGTCTGGGCATACCCGTCCCACTCAGGGTGACAAATGCAAAACCAACAGTTGATGGACAGAATGCAGAACAATGTCATACATTCACCCCAGTATAGAGATCTGGGCCTAAATCCATCGTTTTTTTGCTTGCCATAACATTCCAGTTTGAACCCAGCCATATGCAAATCAGTCTTGACCCTGTGCCTCATGGGAACAGTCCAGCCCGAACTGCCAAGCCAGGTCTTCCCTCGACTGGAAACAAGCATCCTAGGACTGGTTTCGGGGTTTCATCCCTCTTCAGCAAGGATAGCTTGATGCCAGTGGCATGGAGAGCACGGGACCCACGTCTGAGCATACCCGTCCCACTCGGGTGACAAATGCAAAACCAACAGTTGATGGACAGAATGCAGAACAATGTCATACATTCACCCCAGTACAGAGGTCTGGGCCTAAATCCATTGTTTTTTTGCTTGCCATAACATTCCAGTTTGAACACAGCCATATGCAAATCAGTCTTGACCATGTGCCTCATGGCAACAGTCCAGCCCGAACTGCCAAGCCAGGTCCTCCCTGGACTGGAAACAAGCATCCTAGGACCGGTTTCGGGGTTTCACCCCTCTTCTGCCAGGATAGCTTGATTCCAGTGGCATGGAGAGCAAGGGACCCAGGTCTGGGCATACCCGTCCCACTCGGGGTGACAAATGCAAAACCAGCAGTTGATGGACAGAATGCAGAACAATGTCATACATTCACCCCAGTACAGAGATCTGGGCCTAAATCCATCGTTTTTTTGCTCACCATGCCATTCCAGTGTGAATCCAGCCATATGCAAATCAGTCTTGACCCTGTGCCTCATGGGAACAGTCCAGCCCGAACTGCAAGGCCAGGTCCTCCCTTGACTGGAAACAAGCATCCTTTGACTGGTTTCGAGGTTTAACCCCTCTTCAGCCAGGATAGCTTGATTCCAGTGGTATGGAGAGCTTGGGACCCATGTCTGGGCATACCTGTCCCAAAAGGGGTGACAAATGCAAAACCAACAGTTGATGGACAGAATGCAGAACAATGTCATACATTCACCCCAGTACAGAGATCTGGGCCTGAACCCATGGCTTTTTTGCATACCATGCCATTCCAGTTGGAATCCAGCCATATGCAAATCAGTCTTGACCCTGTGCCTCAGGGGTACAGTCCAACCCGAACTGCCAAGCCAGATCCTCCCTGGACTGGAAACAAGCATCCTAGGACTGGTTTCGGGGTTTCACCCGTCTTCAGCCAGGATAGCTTGATTCCAGTGGCATGGAGAGCACAGGACCCACGTCTGGGCATACCCGGACGACTCGGGGTGACACATGCTAAACCAACAGTTGATGGACAGAATGCAGAACAATGTCATACATTCACCCCAGTACAGAGATCTGGGCCTAAATCCATTGTTTTTTTGCTCACCATGCCATTCCATTTTGAACCCAGCCATATGCAAATCAGTCATGACCCTGTGCCTCATGGGAACAGTCCAGGCCGAACTGCCAATCCAGGTCCTCCCTGGACTGGAAACAAGCATCCTAGGACCGGTTTCGGGGTTTCACCCCTCTTCAGCCAGGATAGCTTGATTCCAGTGGCATGGAGAGCAAGGAACCCACATCTGGGCATACCCGTCCACTTGGGGTGACGAATGCAAAACCAACAGTTGATGGACAGAATGCAGAACAATGTCATACATTCACCCCAGTACAGAGTTCTGGGCCTAAATCCATCGTACTTTTTTTCACCATGCCATTCCAGTTTGAACCGAGCCATATACAAATCAGTCTTGACCCTGTGCCCCATAGGAACAGTCCCGCCCGAACTGCCAAGCCAGGTCCTCCCTGGACAGGAAACAAGCATCCTAGGACCGTTTCCGGGGTTTCACACCTCTTCAGCCAGTATAGTTTGATTCCAGTGGCATGGAGAGCACGGGACCCACGTCTGGGCATACCCGTCCCACTTGGGGTGACAAATGCAAAACCAACAGTTGATGGACAGAATGCAGAACAATGTCATACATTCACCCCAGTACAGAGATATGGGCCTAAATCCATTGTTTTTTTGCTCACCATGCCATTCCATTTTGAACCCAGCCATATGCAAATCAGTCATCACCCTGTGCCTCATGGGAACAGTCCAGCCCTACTGCCAATCCAGGTCCTCCCTGGACTGGAAACAAGCATCCTAGGACCGGTTTCGGGGTTTCACCAGTCTTCAGCCAGGATAGCTTGATTCCAGTGGCATGGAGAGCACGGGACCCACGTCTGGGCATACCCTTCCCACTCGGGTGACAAATGCGAAACCAACAGTTGATGGACAGAATGCAGAACAATGTCATACATTCACCCCAGTACAGAGATCTGGGCCTAAATCCTTTGTTTTTTTTGCTCACCATGCCATTCCAGTTTGAACCCAGCCATATGCAAATCAGTCTTGACCCTGTGCCTCATGGGAACAGTCAAGCCCTAACTGCAAAGCCAGGTACTCCCTGGACTGGAATCAGGCATCCTAGGACCGGTTTCGGGGTTTCACCCCTCTTCAGCCAGTATAGTTTGATTCCAGTGGCATGGAGAGCACGGGACCCACGTCTGGGCATACCCGTCCCACTCGGGGTGACAAATGCAAAACCAACAGTTGATGGACAGAATGCAGAACAATGTCATACATTCACCCCAGTACAGAGATATGGGCCTAAATCCATTGTTTTTTTGCTCACCATGCCATTCCATTTTGAACCCAGCCATATGCAAATCAGTCATCACCCTGTGCCTCATGGGAACAGTCCAGCCCGAACTGCCAATCCATGTCCTCCCTGGACAGGAAACAAGCATCCTAGGACCGGTTTCGGGGTTTCACCAGTCTTCAGACAGGATAGCTTGATTCCAGTGGCATGGAGAGCACGGGACCCACGTCTGGGCATACCCTTCCCACTCGGGGTGACAAATGCGAAACCAACAGTTGATGGACAGAATGCAGAACAATGCCATACATTCACCCCAGTACAGAGATCTGGGCCTAAATCCTTTGTTTTTTTTGCTCACCATGCCATTCCAGTTTGAACCCAGCCATATGCAAATCAGTCTTGACCCTGTGCCTCATGGGAACAGTCAAGCCCTAACTGCAAAGCCAGGTACTCCCTGGACTGGAATCAAGCATCCTAGGACCGGTTTCGGGGTTTCACCCCTCTTCAGCCAGGATAGCTTGATTCCAGTGGCATGGAGAGCACAGGACCCACGTCTGGGTATACCCGGCCCACTCGGGGTGACAAATGCAAAACCACCATTTGATGGACAGAATGCGGAACAATGTCATACATTCACCCCAGTACAGAGATCTGGGCCTAAATCTATTGTTTTTTTGCTCACCATGCCATTCCATTTTGAACCCAGCCATATGCAAATCAGTCATGACCCTCTGCCTCATGGAAACAGTCCAGCCCGAACTGCCAATCCAGGTCCTCCCTGGACTGGAAACAAGCATCCTAGGACCGGTTTCGGGGTTTCACCCCTCTTCAGCCAGGATACCTTGATTCCAGTGGCATGGAGAGCACGGGACCCATGTCTGGGCATACCCGTCCCACTTGGGGTGACAAATGCAAAACCAACAGTTGATGGACAGAATGCAGAACAATGTCATACATTCACCCCAGTATAGAGATCTGGGCCTAAATCCATCGTTTTTTTGCTCGCCATGCCATTTCAGTTTGAACCCAGCCATATGCAAATCAGTCTTGACCCTGTGCCTCATGGGAACAGTCCAGCCCGAACTGCCAAGCCAGGTCTTCCCTTGACTGGAAACAAGCATTCAATGACCGGTTTTGGGGTTTCACCCCTCTTTAACCAGGATAGCTTGATTCCAGTGGCATGGAGAGCATGGGACCCACGACTGGGCATACCCGTCCCACTCGGGGTGACAAATGCAAAACCAACAGTTGATGGACAGAATGCAGAACAATGTCACACTTTCACCCCAGTACAGAGATCTGGGCCTAAATCCATCGTTTTTTGCTCGCCATGCCATTCCAAATTGAACCCAGCCATATGCAAATCAGTCTTGACCCTGTGCCTCATGGGAACAGTCCAGCCCAAACTGCCAAGCCAGGTCCTCCCTGGACTGGAAACAAGCATCCTAGGACCGGTTTCAGGGTTTCACATCTCTTCAGCCAGGTTAGCTTGATTCCAGTGGCATGGAGAGCACGGGACCCACGTCTAGGCATCCCGGTCCCACTCGGAGTGACAAATGCAAAACCAACAGTTGATGGACAGAATGCAGAACAATGTCACACTTTCACCCCGGTACAGAGATCTGGGCCTAAATCCATCGTTTTTTGCTCGCCATGCCATTCCAGTTTGAACCCAGCCATATGCAAATCAGTCTTGACCCTGTGCCTCATGGGAACAGTCCAGCCCGAACTGCCAAGCCAGGTCCTCCCCGGACTGGAAACAAGCATCCAAGGACCGGTTTCGGGGTTTCACCCCTCTTCAACCAGGTTAGCTTGATTCCAGTGGCATGGAGAGCACGGGACCCACGTCTGGGCATACCCGTCCCACTCGGGGTGACAAATGCAAAACCAACAGTTGATGGACAGAATGCAGAACAATGTCATACATTCACCCTGGTACAGAGATCTGGGCCTAAATCCATAGTTTTTTTGCTCGCCATGCCATTCCAGTTTGAACCCAGCCATATGCAAATCAGTCTTGACCCTGTGCCTCATGGGAACAGTCCAGCCCAAACTGCCAAGCCAGGTCCTCCCTGGACTGGAAACAAGCATCCTAGGACCGGTTTCGGGGTTTCACCTCTCTTCAGCCAGGTTAGCTTGATTCCAGTGTCATGGAGAGCACGGGACCCACGTCTGGGCATACCGGTCCCACTCGGGGTGACAAATGCAAAACCAACAGTTGATGGACAGAATGCAGAGCAATGTCACACTTTCACCCCGGTACAGAGATCTGGGCCTAAATCCATCGTTTTTTGCTCGCCATGCCATTCCAGTTTGAACCCAGCCATATGCAAATCAGTCTTGACCCTGTGCCTCATGGGAACAGTCCAGCCCGAACTGCCAAGCCAGGTCCTCCCCGGACTGGAAACAAGCATCCAAGGACCGGTTTCGGGGTTTTACCCCTCTTCAACCAGGATAGCTTGATTCCAGTGGCATGGAGAGCACGGGACCCACGTCTGGGCATACCCGTCCCACTCGGGGTGACAAATGCAAAACCAACAGTTGATGGACAGAATGCAGAACAATGTCATACATTCATCCCAGTACAGAGATCTGGGCCTAAATCCATCGTTTTTTTGCTCACCATGCCATTCCAGTTTGAATCCAGCCATATGCAAATCAGTCTTGACCCTGTGCCTCATGGGAACAGTCCAGCCCGAACTCCAAAGCCAGGTCCTGCCTTGACTGGAAACAAGCATCCTTTGACTGGTTTCGAGGTTTAACCCCTCTTCAGCCAGGATAGCTTGATTCCAGTGGTATGGAGAGCTTGGGACCCATGTCTGGGCATACCTGTCCCACTAGGGGTGACAAATGCAAAACCAACAGTTGATGGACAGAATGCTGAACAATGTCATACATTCACCCCAGTACAGAGATCTGGGCCTAAATCCATCGTTTTTTTGCTCGCCATGCCATTCCAGTTTGAACCCAGCCATATGCAAATCAGTCTTGACCCTGTGCCTCATGGGAACAGTCCAGCCCGAACTGCAAGGCCAGGTCCTCCCTTGACTGAAAACAAGCATCCTTTGACTGGTTTCGAGGTTTAACCCCTCTTCAGCCAGGATAGCTTGATTCCAGTGGTATGGAGAGCTTGGGACCCATGTCTGGGCATACCTGTCCCAAAAGGGGTGACAAATGCAAAACCAACAGTTGATGGACAGAATGCAGAACAATGTCATACATTCACCCCAGTACAGAGATCTGGGCCTGAACCCATGGCTTTTTTGCATACCATGCCATTCCAGTTTGAATCCAGCCATATGCAAATCAGTCTTGACCCTGTGCCTCAGGGGTACAGTCCAACCCGAACTGCCAAGCCAGATCCTCCCTGGACTGGAAACAAGCATCCTAGGACCGGTTTCGGGGTTTCACCCCTCTTCAGCCAGGATAGCTTGATTCCAGTGGCATGGAGAGCAAGGAACCCACGTCTGGGCATACCCGTCCACTTGGGGTGACGAATGCAAAACCAACAGTTGATGGACAAAATGCAGAACAATGTCATACATTCACCCCAGTACAGAGTTCTGGGCCTAAATCCATCGTACTTTTGTTCACCATGCCATTCCAGTTTGAACCGAGCCATATACAAATCAGTCTTGACCCTGTGCCCCATAGGAACAGTCCCGCCCGAACTGCCAAGCCAGGTCCTCCCTGGACAGGAAACAAGCATCCTAGGACCGTTTCCGGGGTTTCACACCTCTTCAGCCAGTATAGTTTGATTCCAGTGGCATGGAGAGCACGGGACCCACGTCTGGGCATACCCGTCCCACTCGGGGTGACAAATGCAAAACCAACAGTTGATGGACAGAATGCAGAACAATGTCATACATTCACCCCAGTACAGAGATATGGGCCTAAATCCATTGTTTTTTTGCTCACCATGCCATTCCATTTTGAACCCAGCCATATGCAAATCAGTCATCACCCTGTGCCTCATGGGAACAGTCCAGCCCGAACTGCCAATCCAGGTCCTCCCTGGACTGGAAACAAGCATCCTAGGACCGGTTTCGGGGTTTCACCAGTCTTCAGCCAGGATAGCTTGATTCCAGTGGCATGGAGAGCACGGGACCCACGTCTGGGCATACCCTTCCCACTCGGGGTGACAAATGCGAAACCAACAGTTGATGGACAGAATGCAGAACAATGTCATACATTCACCCCAGTACAGAGATCTGGGCCTAAATCCTTTGTTTTTTTTGCTCACCATGCCGTTCCAGTTTGAACCCAGCCATATGCAAATCAGTCTTGACCATGTGCCTCATGGGAACAGTCAAGCCCTAACTGCAAAGCCAGGTACTCCCTGGACTGGAATCAAGCATCCTAGGACCGGTTTCGGGGTTTCACCCCTCTTAAGCCAGGATAGCTTGATTCTAGTGGCATGGAGAGCACGGGACCCACATCTGGGCATACCTGTCCCACTAGGGATGACAAATGCAAAACCAACAGTTGATGGACAGAATGCAGAACAATGTCATACATTCACCCCAGTACAGAGATCTGGGCGTGAATCCATCGTTTTTTTGCTCACCATGCCATTCCAGTTTGAATACAGCCATATGCATATCAGTCTTGACCCTGTGCCTCATGGGAACAGTCCAGCCCGAACTGCCAAGCCAGGTCCTCCCTGGACTGGAACAAGCATCCTAGGACCGATTTCGGGGTTTCACCCCTCTTCAGCCAGGATAGCTTGATTCCAGTGGCATGGAGAGCAAGGGACCCACGTCTGGGCATACCCGGCCCACTCGGGGTGACAAATGCAAAACCAACAGTTGATTGACAGAATGCAGAACAATGTCATACATTCACCCCAGTACAGAGATCTGGGCCTAAATCCATTGTGTTTTTTGCTCACCATGCCATTCCATTTTGAGCCCAGCCATATGCAAATCAGTCATGACCCTGTGCCTCATGGGAACAGTCCAGCCCGAACTGCCAATCCAGGTCCTCCCTGGACTGTAAACAAGCATCCTAGGACCGGTTTCGGGGTTTCACCCCTCTTCAGCCAGGATAGCTTGATTCCAGTGGCATGGAGAGCACGGGACCCACGTCTGGGCATATCCGTCCCACTTGGGGTGACAGATGCAAAACCAACAGTTGATGGACAGAATGCAGAACAATGTCATACATTCACCCCAGTATAGAGATCTGGGCCTAAATCCATCGTTTTTTTGCTCGCCATGCCATTCCAGTTTGAACCCAGCCATATGCAAATCAGTCTTGACCCTGTGCCTCATGGCAACAGTCCAGCCCGAACTGCCAAGCCAGGTCTTCCCTTGACTGGAAACAAGCATCCAAAGACCGGTTTGGGGGTTTCACCCCTCTTTAACCAGGATAGCTTGATTCCAGTGGCATGGAGAGCACGGGACCCACGTCTGGGCATACCCGTCCCACTCAGGGTGACAAATGCAAAACCAACAGTTGATGGACAGAATGCAGAACAATGTCATACATTCACCCCAGTATAGAGATCTGGGCCTAAATCCATCGTTTTTTTGCTTGCCATAACATTCCAGTTTGAACCCAGCCATATGCAAATCAGTCTTGACCCTGTGCCTCATGGGAACAGTCCAGCCCGAACTGCCAAGCCAGGTCTTCCCTCGACTGGAAACAAGCATCCTAGGACTGGTTTCGGGGTTTCATCCCTCTTCAGCAAGGATAGCTTGATGCCAGTGGCATGGAGAGCACGGGACCCACGTCTGAGCATACCCGTCCCACTCGGGTGACAAATGCAAAACCAACAGTTGATGGACAGAATGCAGAACAATGTCATACATTCACCCCAGTACAGAGGTCTGGGCCTAAATCCATTGTTTTTTTGCTTGCCATAACATTCCAGTTTGAACACAGCCATATGCAAATCAGTCTTGACCATGTGCCTCATGGCAACAGTCCAGCCCGAACTGCCAAGCCAGGTCCTCCCTGGACTGGAAACAAGCATCCTAGGACCGGTTTCGGGGTTTCACCCCTCTTCTGCCAGGATAGCTTGATTCCAGTGGCATGGAGAGCAAGGGACCCAGGTCTGGGCATACCCGTCCCACTCGGGGTGACAAATGCAAAACCAGCAGTTGATGGACAGAATGCAGAACAATGTCATACATTCACCCCAGTACAGAGATCTGGGCCTAAATCCATCGTTTTTTTGCTCACCATGCCATTCCAGTGTGAATCCAGCCATATGCAAATCAGTCTTGACCCTGTGCCTCATGGGAACAGTCCAGCCCGAACTGCAAGGCCAGGTCCTCCCTTGACTGGAAACAAGCATCCTTTGACTGGTTTCGAGGTTTAACCCCTCTTCAGCCAGGATAGCTTGATTCCAGTGGTATGGAGAGCTTGGGACCCATGTCTGGGCATACCTGTCCCAAAAGGGGTGACAAATGCAAAACCAACAGTTGATGGACAGAATGCAGAACAATGTCATACATTCACCCCAGTACAGAGATCTGGGCCTGAACCCATGGCTTTTTTGCATACCATGCCATTCCAGTTGGAATCCAGCCATATGCAAATCAGTCTTGACCCTGTGCCTCAGGGGTACAGTCCAACCCGAACTGCCAAGCCAGATCCTCCCTGGACTGGAAACAAGCATCCTAGGACTGGTTTCGGGGTTTCACCCGTCTTCAGCCAGGATAGCTTGATTCCAGTGGCATGGAGAGCACAGGACCCACGTCTGGGCATACCCGGACGACTCGGGGTGACACATGCTAAACCAACAGTTGATGGACAGAATGCAGAACAATGTCATACATTCACCCCAGTACAGAGATCTGGGCCTAAATCCATTGTTTTTTTGCTCACCATGCCATTCCATTTTGAACCCAGCCATATGCAAATCAGTCATGACCCTGTGCCTCATGGGAACAGTCCAGGCCGAACTGCCAATCCAGGTCCTCCCTGGACTGGAAACAAGCATCCTAGGACCGGTTTCGGGGTTTCACCCCTCTTCAGCCAGGATAGCTTGATTCCAGTGGCATGGAGAGCAAGGAACCCACATCTGGGCATACCCGTCCACTTGGGGTGACGAATGCAAAACCAACAGTTGATGGACAGAATGCAGAACAATGTCATACATTCACCCCAGTACAGAGTTCTGGGCCTAAATCCATCGTACTTTTTTTCACCATGCCATTCCAGTTTGAACCGAGCCATATACAAATCAGTCTTGACCCTGTGCCCCATAGGAACAGTCCCGCCCGAACTGCCAAGCCAGGTCCTCCCTGGACAGGAAACAAGCATCCTAGGACCGTTTCCGGGGTTTCACACCTCTTCAGCCAGTATAGTTTGATTCCAGTGGCATGGAGAGCACGGGACCCACGTCTGGGCATACCCGTCCCACTTGGGGTGACAAATGCAAAACCAACAGTTGATGGACAGAATGCAGAACAATGTCATACATTCACCCCAGTACAGAGATATGGGCCTAAATCCATTGTTTTTTTGCTCACCATGCCATTCCATTTTGAACCCAGCCATATGCAAATCAGTCATCACCCTGTGCCTCATGGGAACAGTCCAGCCCTACTGCCAATCCAGGTCCTCCCTGGACTGGAAACAAGCATCCTAGGACCGGTTTCGGGGTTTCACCAGTCTTCAGCCAGGATAGCTTGATTCCAGTGGCATGGAGAGCACGGGACCCACGTCTGGGCATACCCTTCCCACTCGGGTGACAAATGCGAAACCAACAGTTGATGGACAGAATGCAGAACAATGTCATACATTCACCCCAGTACAGAGATCTGGGCCTAAATCCTTTGTTTTTTTTGCTCACCATGCCATTCCAGTTTGAACCCAGCCATATGCAAATCAGTCTTGACCCTGTGCCTCATGGGAACAGTCAAGCCCTAACTGCAAAGCCAGGTACTCCCTGGACTGGAATCAGGCATCCTAGGACCGGTTTCGGGGTTTCACCCCTCTTAAGCCAGGATAGCTTGATTCTAGTGGCATGGAGAGCACGGGACCCACTTCTGGGCATACCTGTCCCACTAGGGATGACAAATGCAAAACCAACAGTTGATGGACAGAATGCAGAACAATGTCATACATTCACCCCAGTACAGAGATCTGGGCATGAATCCATCGTTTTTTTGCTCACCATGCCATTCCAGTTTGAATCCAGCCATATGCATATCAGTCTTGACCCTGTGCCTCATGGGAACAGTCCAGCCCGAACTGCCAATCCAGGTCCTCCCTGGACTGTAAACAAGCATCCTAGGACCGGTTTCGGGGTTTCACCCCTCTTCAGCCAGGATAGCTTGATTCCAGTGGCATGGAGAGCACGGGACCCACGTCTGGGCATACCCGTCCCACTTGGGGTGACAAATGCAAAACCAACAGTTGATGGACAGAATGCAGAACAATGTCATACATTCACCCCAGTATAGAGATCTGGGCCTAAATCCATCGTTTTTTGCTCGCCATGCCATTCCAGTTTGAACCCAGCCATATGCAAATCAGTTTTGACCCTGTGCCTCATGGGAACAGTCCAGCCTGAACTGCCAAGCCAGGTCTTCCCTCGACTGGAAACAAGCATCCTAGGACTGGTTTCGGGGTTTCATCCCTCTTCAGCCAGGATAGCTTGATGCCAGTGGCATGGAGAGCACGGGACCCACGTCTGAGCATACCCGTCCCACTCGGGTGACAAATGCAAAACCAACAGTTGATGGACAGAATGAAGAACAATGTCATGCATTCACCCCAGTACAGAGATCTGGGCCTAAATCCATCGTTTTTTTGCTCGCCATGCCATTCCAGTTTGAACCCAGCCATATGCAAATCAGTCTTTACCCTGTGCCTCATGGCAACAGTCCAGCCCGAACTGCCAAGCCAGGTCTTCCCTTGACTGGAAACAAGCATCCAAAGACCGGTTTTGGGGTTTCACCCCTCTTTAACCAGGATAGCTTGATTCCAGTGGCATGGAGAGCACGGGACCCACGTCTGGGCATACCCGTCCCACTTAGGGTCACAAATGCAAAACCAACAGTTGATGGACAGAATGCAGAACAATGTCATACATTCACCCCAGTACAGAGATCTGGGCCTAAATCCATTGTTTTTTTGCTTGCCATAACATTCCAGTTTGAACCCAGCCATATGCAAATCAGTCTTGACCATGTGCCTCATGGGAACAGTCCAGCCCGAACTGCCAAGCCAGGTCCTCCCTGGACTGGAAACAAGCATCCTAGGACCGGTTTCGGGGTTTCACTCCTCTTCTGCCAGGATAGCTTGATTCCAGTGGCATGGAGAGCAAGGGACCCAGGTCTGGGCATACCCGTCCCACTCGGGGTGACAAATGCAAACCCAACAGTTGATGGACAGAATGCAGAACAATGTCATATATTCACCCTAGTACATAGATCTGGGCCTAAATCCATTGTTTTTTTGCTCACAATACCATTCCAGTTTGAACCCAGCCATATGCAAATCAGTCGAGACCCTGTGACTCATGGGAACAGTCCAGTCCGAAGTGCAAGGCCAGGTCCTCCCTGGACTGGAAACAAGCATCCTAGGACCGGTTTCAGGGTTTCAACCCTCTTCAGCCAGGATAGCTTGATTCCAGTGGCATGGAGAGCACGGGAGCCACATCTGGGCATACCCGTCCCACTCGGGGTGACAAATGCAAAACCAACAGTTGATGGACAGAATGCAGAACAATGTCATACATTCACCCCAGTACAGAGATCTGGGCCTAAATCCATTGGTTTTTTTGCTCACCATGCCATTTCAGTTTGAACCCAGCCATATGCAAATCAGTCATGACCCTGTGCCTCATGGGAACAGTCAAGCCCTAACTGCAAAGCCAGGTACTCCCTGAACTGGAATCAAGCATCCAAGAACCGGTTTCGGGGTTTCACCCCTCTTCAGCCAGGATAGCTTGATTCTAGTGGCATGGAGTGCACGGGACCCACATCTGGGCATACCTGTCCCACTTGGGATGACAAATGCAAAACCAACAGTTGATGGACAGAATGCAGAACAATGTCATACATTCACCCCAGTACAGAGATCTGGGCGTGAATCCATCGTTTTTTTGCTCACCATGCCATTCCAGTTTGAATTCAGCCATATGCAAATCAGTCTTGACCCTGTGCCTCATGGTAACAGTCCAGCCCGAACTGCCAAGCCAGGTCCTCCCTGGACTGGAACAAGCATCCTAGGACCGATTTCGGGGTTTCACCCCTCTTCAGCCAGGATAGCTTGATTCCAGTGGCATGGAGAGCACAGGACCCACGTCTGAGCATACCTGGCCCACTCGGGGTGACAAATGCAAAACCAACATTTGATGGACAGAATGCAGAACAATGTCATACAATCACCCCAGTACAGAGATCTGGGCCTAAATCCATCATTTTTTTGCTCACCATGCCATTCCAGTTTGAACCCAGCCATATGCAAATCAGTCTTGACCCTGTGCCTCATGGGAATAGTCCAGCCCGAACTGCCAAGCCAGATCCTCCCTGGACTGGAAACAAGCATCCTTGGACTGGTTTCGGGGTTTCACCCCTATTCAGCCAGGATAGCTTGATTCCAGTGGCATGGAGAGCACGGGACCCACGTCTGGGCATACCCGGCCCACTCGGGGTGACAAATGCAAAACCAACAGTTGATTGACAGAATGCAGAACAATGTCATACATTCACCCTAGTACAGAGATCTGGGCCTAAATCTATTGTTTTTTTTGCTCACCATGCCATTCCATTTTGAACCCAGCCATATGCAAATCAGTCATGACCCTGTGCCTCATGGGAACAGTCCAGCCCGAACTGCCAATCCAGGTCCTCCCTGGACTGGAAACAAGCATCCTAGGACCGGTTTCGGGGTTTCAACCCTCTTCAGCCAGGATAGCTTGATTCCAGTGGCATGGAGAGCACGGGAGCCACGTCTGGGCATACCCGTCCCACTCGGGGTGACAAATGCAAAACCAACAGTTGATGGACAGAATGCAGAACAATGTCATACATTCACCCCAGTACAGAGATCTGGGCCTAAATCCATTGGTTTTTTTGCTCACCATGCCATTTCAAGTTTGAACCCAGCCATATGCAAATCAGTCTTGACCCTGTGCCTCATGGGAACAGTCAAGCCCTAACTGCAAAGCCAGGTACTCCCTGAACTGGAATCAAGCATCCGAGGACCGGTTTCGGGGTTTCACCCCTCTTCAGCCAGGATAGCTTGATTCTAGTGGCATGGAGTGCACGGGACCCACATCTGGGCATACCTGTCCCACTTGGGATGACAAATGCAAAACCAACAGTTGATGGACAGAATGCAGAACAAGGTCATACATTCACCCCAGTACAGAGATCTGGGCGTGAATCCATCGTTTTTTTGCTCACCATGCCATTCCAGTTTGAATTCAGCCATATGCAAATCAGTCTTGACCCTGTGCCTCATGGTAACAGTCCAGCCCGAACTGCCAAGCCAGGTCCTCCCTGGACTGGAACAAGCATCCTAGGACCGATTTCGGGGTTTCACCCCTCTTCAGCCAGGATAGCTTGATTCCAGTGGCATGGAGAGCACAGTACCCACGTCTGAGCATACCTGGCCCACTCGGGGTGACAAATGCAAAACCAACATTTGATGGACAGAATGCAGAACAATGTCATACAATCACCCCAGTACAGAGATCTGGGACTAAATCCAACATTTTTTTGCTCACCATGCCATTCCAGTTTGAACCCAGCCATATGCAAATCAGTCTTGACCCTGTGCCTCATGGGAATAGTCCAGCCCGAACTGCCAAGCCAGATCCTCCCTGGACTGGAAACAAGCATCCTTGGACTGGTTTCGGGGTTTCACCCCTATTCAGCCAGGATAGCTTGATTCCAGTGGCATGGAGAGCACGGGACCCACGTCTGGGCATACCCGGCCCACTCGGGGTGACAAATGCAAAACCAACAGTTGATTGACAGAATGCAGAACAATGTCATACATTCACCCTAGTACAGAGATCTGGGCCTAAATCTATTGTTTTTTTTGCTCACCATGCCATTCCATTTTGAACCCAGCCATATGCAAATCAGTCATGACCCTGTGCCTCATGGGAACAGTCCAGCCCGAACTGCCAATCCAGGTCCTCCCTGGACTGGAAACAAGCATCCTAGGACCGGTTTCGGGGTTTCAACCCTCTTCAGCCAGGATAGCTTGATTCCAGTGGCATGGAGAGCACGGGACCCACGTCTGGGCATACCCGTCCCACTTGGGGTGACAAAAGCAAAACCAACAGTTGATGGACAGAATGCAGAACAATGTCATACATTCACCCCAGTACAGACATCTGGGCCTAAATCCATCGTTTTTTTGCTCGCCATGCCATTCCAGTTTGATCCCAGCCATATGCAAATCAGTCTTGACCCTGTACCTCATGGGAACAGTCCAGCCCGAACTGCCAAGCCAGGTCTTCCCTTGACTGGAAACAAGCATCCAAGGACCGGTTTCGGGGTTTCACCCCTATTCAGCCAGGATAGCTTGATTCCAGTGGCATGGAGAGCACGGGACCCACGTCTGGGCATACCCGGCCCACTCGGGGTGACAAATGCAAAACCAACAGTTGATTGACAGAATGCAGAACAATGTCATACATTCACCCTAGTACAGAGATCTGGGCCTAAATCTATTGTTTTTTTTGCTCACCATGCCATTCCATTTTGAACCCAGCCATATGCAAATCAGTCATGACCCTGTGCCTCATGGGAACAGTCCAGCCCGAACTGCCAATCCAGGTCCTCCCTGGACTGGAAACAAGCATCCTAGGACCGGTTTCGGGGTTTCAACCCTCTTCAGCCAGGATAGCTTGATTCCAGTGGCATGGAGAGCACGGGAGCCACGTCTGGGCATTCCCGTCCCACTCGGGGTGACAAATGCAAAACCAACAGTTGATGGACAGAATGCAGAACAATGTCATACATTCACCCCAGTACAGAGATCTGGGCCTAAATCCATTGGTTTTTTTGCTCACCATGCCATTTCAGTTTGAACCCAGCCATATGCAAATCAGTCTTGACCCTGTGCCTCATGGGAACAGTCAAGCCCTAACTGCAAAGCCAGGTACTCCCTGAACTGGAATCAAGCATCCGAGGACCGGTTTCGGGGTTTCACCCCTCTTCAGCCAGGATAGCTTGATTCTAGTGGCATGGAGTGCACGGGACCCACATCTGGGCATACCTGTCCCACTTGGGATGACAAATGCAAAACCAACAGTTGATGGACAGAATGCAGAACAAGGTCATACATTCACCCCAGTACAGAGATCTGGGCGTGAATCCATCGTTTTTTTGCTCACCATGCCATTCCAGTTTGAATTCAGCCATATGCAAATCAGTCTTGACCCTGTGCCTCATGGTAACAGTCCAGCCCGAACTGCCAAGCCAGGTCCTCCCTGGACTGGAACAAGCATCCTAGGACCGATTTCGGGGTTTCACCCCTCTTCAGCCAGGATAGCTTGATTCCAGTGGCATGGAGAGCACAGGACCCACGTCTGAGCATACCTGGCCCACTCGGGGTGACAAATGCAAAACCAACATTTGATGGACAGAATGCAGAACAATGTCATACAATCACCCCAGTACAGAGATCTGGGACTAAATCCAACATGTTTTTTGCTCACCATGCCATTCCAGTTTGAACCCAGCCATATGCAAATCAGTCTTGACCCTGTGCCTCATGGGAATAGTCCAGCCCGAACTGCCAAGCCAGATCCTCCCTGGACTGGAAACAAGCATCCTTGGACTGGTTTCGGGGTTTCACCCCTATTCAGCCAGGATAGCTTGATTCCAGTGGCATGGAGAGCACGGGACCCACGTCTGGGCATACCCGGCCCACTCGGGGTGACAAATGCAAAACCAACAGTTGATTGACAGAATGCAGAACAATGTCATACATTCACCCTAGTACAGAGATCTGGGCCTAAATCTATTGTTTTTTTTGCTCACCATGCCATTCCATTTTGAACCCAGCCATATGCAAATCAGTCATGACCCTGTGCCTCATGGGAACAGTCCAGCCCGAACTGCCAATCCAGGTCCTCCCTGGACTGGAAACAAGCATCCTAGGACCGGTTTCGGGGTTTCAACCCTCTTCAGCCAGGATAGCTTGATTCCAGTGGCATGGAGAGCACGGGACCCATGTCTGGGCATACCCGTCCCACTTGGGGTGACAAAAGCAAAACCAACAGTTGATGGACAGAATGCAGAACAATGTCATACATTCACCCCAGTACAGAGATCTGGGCCTAAATCCATCGTTTTTTTGCTCGCCATGCCATTCCAGTTTGATCCCAGCCATATGCAAATCAGTCTTGACCCTGTACCTCATGGGAACAGTCCAGCCCGAACTGCTAAGCCAGGCCTTCCCTTGACTGGAAACAAGCATCCAAGGACCGGTTTCGGGGTTTCACCCCTCTTTAACCAGGATAGCTTGATTCCAGTGGCATGGAGAGCATGGGACCCATGACTGGGCATACCCGTCCCACTCAGGGTGACAAATGCAAAACCAACAGTTGATGGACAGAATGCAGAACAATGTCATACTTTCACCCCAGTACAGAGATCTGGGCCTAAATCCATAGTTTTTTGCTCCCCATGCCATTCCAGTTTGAACCCAGCCATATGCAAATCAGTCTTGACCCTGTGCCTCATGGGAACAGTCCAGCCCAAACTGGCAAGCCAGGTCCTCCCTGGACTGGAAACAAGCATCCTAGGACTGGTTTCGGGGTTTCACCTCTCTTCAGCCAGGATAGCTTGATTCCAGTGGCATGGAGAGCACGGGACCCACTTCTGGGCATTCTCGTCCCACTCGGGGTGACAAATGCAAAACCTACAAGTGATGGACAGAATGCAGAACAATGTCACACTTTCACCCCAGTACAGAGATCTGGGCCTAAATCCATCGTTTTATGCTCGCCATGCCATTCCAGTTTGAACAAAGCCATATGCAAATCAGTCTTGACCCTGTGCCTCATGGGAACAGTCCAGCCCGAACTGCCAAGCCAGGTCCTCCATGGACTGGAAACAAGCATCCAAGGACCGGTTTCGGGGTTTCACCCCTCTTCAACCAGGATAGCTTGATTCCAGTGGCATGGAGAGCACGGGACCCACGTCTGGGCATACCCGTCCCACTCGGGGTGACAAATGCAAAACCAACAGTTGATGGACAGAATGCAAAACAATGTCATACATTCACCCCAGTACAGAGCTCTGGGCCTAAATCCATAGTTTTTTTTCACACCATGCCATTCCAGTTTGAATCCAGCCTTATGCAAATCAGTCTTGACCCTGTGCCTCATGGGAACCGTCCAGCCTGAACTGCCAAGCCAGGTCCTCCTTGGACTGGAAACAAGTATCCTAGGACCGTTTTCGGGGTTTAACCCCTCTTCAGCCAGTCTAGCTTGATTCCAGTGGCATGGAGAGCACGGGACCCACGTCTGGGCATACCCGTCCCACTCGGGGTGACAAATGCAAAACCAACAGTTGATGGACAGGATGCAGAAGAATGTCATACATTCACCCCAGTACAGAGCTCTGGGCCTAAATCCATCGTTTTTCTGCTCACCATGCAATTCCAGTTTGAACCCAGCCATATGCAAATCAGTCTTGACCCTGTGCCTCATGGGAACAGTCCAGCCAGAACTGCCAAGCCAGATCCTCCCTGGACTGGAAACAAGCATCCTAGGACTGGTTTCGAGGTTTAGCCCCTCTCCAGCCTGGATAGCTTGATTCCAGTAGTATGGAGAGCACGGAACCCACGTCTGGGCATACCTGTCCCACTAGGGGTGACAAATGCAAAACCAACAGTTGATGGACAGAATGCAGAACAATGTCATACATTCACCCCAGTACAGAGATCTGGGCCTGAATCCATTGTTTTTTTGCTCACCATGCCATTCCAGTTTGAACCCAGCCATATGCAAATTAGTCTTGACTCTGTGCCTCATGGGAACAGTCCAGCCCGAACTGCCAAGCCAGGTCCTCCCTGGACTGGAAACAAGCATCCTAGGACCGGTTCGGGGTTTCAACCCTCTTCAGCCAGGATAGGATGATTCCAGGGGGATGGAGAGCACGGAACCCACGTCTGCGCATACCCGTCCCACTCGGGGTGACAAATGCAAAACCAACAGTTGATGGACAGAATGCAGAACAATGTCATACATTCACCCCAGTACAGAGATCTGGGCCAAAATCCATCGTTTTTTTGCTCACCATAACATTCCAGTTTGAATCCAGCCATATGCAAATCAGTCTTGACCCTGTGCCTCATGGGAACAGTCCTGCCCAAACTGCCAAGCAAGTTCCTCCCTGGACTGGAAACAAGCATCCTAGGACCGGTTTCGGGGTTTCACCCCTCATCAGCCAGGATAGCTTGATTCCAGTAGCATGGAGAGCACGGGACCCACGTCTGAGCATACCCGTCCCACTCGGGTGACAAATGCAAAACCAACAGTTGATGGACAGAATGCAGAACAATGTCATACATTCACCCCAGTACAGAGCTCTGGGCCTAAATCCATCGTTCTTTTGCTCACCATGCCATTCCAGTTTGAATCCAGCCATATGCAAATCAGTCTTGACCCTGTGCCTCATGGGAACAGTCCAGCCCGAACTGCCAACCCAGGTCCTCCTTGGACTGGAAACAAGAATCCTAGGACCATTTTCGGGGTTTCACCCCTCTTCAGCCTGGATAGCTTGATTCCAGTGGTATGGAGAGCACGGGACCCACGTCTGGGCATACCCATCCCACTCGGGGTGACAAATGCAAAACCAACAGTTGATGGACAGAATGCAGAACAATGTCATACATTCACCCCAGTAGAGAAATCTGGGCCTAAATCTATCGTTTGTTTGCTCACCATGACATTCGAGTTTGAATCCAGCCATATGCAAATCAGTCTTGACCCTGTGCCTCATGGGAACAGTCCAGCCCGAACTGCAAAGCCAGGTCCTCCCTGGTCTGGAAACAATCATCCTAGGACGGTTTCAGGGTATCACCCCTCTTCAGCCAGGATAGCTTGGTTCCAGTGGCATGTAGAGCACGGGACCCACGTCTGGGCATACCCGTCCCATTCGGGGTGACAAATGCAAAACTAACAGTTGATGGACAGAATGCAGAACAATGCCATACATTCACCCCAGTACAGAGACCTGGGCCTAAATCCATTGTTTTTTTGCTCACCATGCCATTCCATTTTGAACCCAGCCATATGCAAATCAGTCATGACCCTGTGCCTCATGGGAACAGTCCAGCCCGAACTGCCAAGCCACGTCCTCCCTGGACTGGAAACAAGCATCCTAGGACCGGTTTCGGGGTTTCACCCCTCTTCAGCGAGGAAAGCTTGATTCCTTTGGCATGGAGAGCAAGTGACCCACTTCTGGGCATACCCGTCCCTCTCGGGGTGACAAATGCAAAACCAACAGTTGATGGACAGAATGCAGAACAATGTCATACATTCACCCCAGTACAGAGATCTGGGCCTAAATCCATCGTTTTTTTGCTCACCATGCAATTCCAGTGTGAACCCAGCCATATGCAAATCAGTCGTGACCCTGTGACTCATGGGAACAGACCAGTCCGAATTGCAAAGCCAGGTCCTCCCTGGACTGGAAACAAGCATCCTAGGACTGGTTTCGAGGTTTCACCCCTCTTCAGCCAGGATAGCTTTATTCCAGTGACATGGAGAGCACGAGACCCATGTATGGGCATACCCGTCCCACTCGGGGTGACAAATGCAAAACCAACAGTTGATGGACAGAATGCAGAACAATGTCATACATTCACCCCAGTACAAAGATCTGGGCCTAAATCCATTGTGATTTTTGCTCACTATGCCTTTCCAGTTTGAACCTAGCCATATGCAAATCAGTCTTGACCCTGTGCCTCATGGGAACAGCCCAGTCCGAACTGCAAAGCCAGGTCCTCCCTGGACTGGAAACAAGCATCCAAGAACCGCTTTCGGGGTTAAACCCCTCTTCAGCCAGGATTGCTTGATTCCAGTGGCATGGAGAGCACGGGACCCACATCTGGGCATACCCGCCCCACTCGGGGTGACAAATGCAAAATCAACAGTTGATAGACAGAATGCAGACCAATGTCATACATTCACCCCAGTACAGAGATCTGGGCATAAATCCATCGTTCTTTGCACACCATGCCATTCCAGTTTGAACCCAGCCATATGCAAATCAGTCTTGACCCTGTGCCCCATAGGTAACAGTCTAGCCCGAACTGCAAAGCCAGGTCCTCCCTGGTCTGGAAACAATCATCCTAGGACGGTTTCAGGGTATCACCCCTCGTCAGCCAGGATAGCTTGGTTCCAGTGGCATGTAGAGCACGGGACCCACGTCTGGGCATACCCGTCCCACTCGGGGTGACAAATGCAAAACTAACAGTTGATGGACAGAATGCAGAACAATGCCATACATTCACCCCAGTACAGAGACCTGGGCCTAAATCCATTGTTTTTTTGCCCACCATGCCATTCCATTTTGAACCCAGCCATATGCAAATCAGTCATGACCCTGTGCCTCATGGGAACAGTCCAGCCCGAACTGCCAAGCCACGTCCTCCCTGGACTGGAAACAAGCATCCTAGGACCGGTTTCGGGTTTTCACCCCTCTTCAGCGAGGAAAGCTTGATTCCTTTGGCATGGAGAGCAAGTGACCCACTTCTGGGCATACCCGTCCCTCTCGGGGTGACAAATGCAAAACCAACAGTTGATGGACAGAATGCAGAACAATGTCATACATTCACCCCAGTACAGAGATCTGGGCATAAATCCATCGTTTTTTGCTCACCATGCAATTCCAGAGTGAACCCAGCCATATGCAAATCAGTCGTGACCCTGTGACTCATGGGAACAGTCCAGTCCGAATTGCAAAGCCAGGTCCTCCCTAAACTGGAAACAAGCATCCTAGGACTGGTTTCGAGGTTTCACCCCTCTTCAGCCAGGATAGCTTTATTTCAGTGACATGGAGAGCACGAGACCCATGTATGGACATACCCGTCCCACTCGGGGTGACAAATGCAAAACCAACAGTTGATGGACAGAATGCAGAACAATGTCATACATTCACCCCAGTACAAAGATCTGGGCCTAAATCCATTGTGTTTTTTGCTCACCATGCCTTTCCAGTTTGAACCTAGCCATATGCAAATCAGTCTTGACCCTGTGCCTCATGGGAACAGCCCAGTCCGAACTGCAAAGCCAGGTCCTCCCTGGACTGGAAACAAGCATCCAAGAACCGGTTTCGGGGTTTCACCCCTCTTCAGCCAGGATTGCTTGATTCCAGTGGCATGGAGAGCACGGGACCCACGTCTGGGCATACCCGCCCCACTCGGGGTGACAAATGCAAAATCAACAGTTGATAGACAGAATGCAGAACAATGTCATACATTCACCCCAGTACAGAGATCTGGGCATAAATCCATCGTTCTTTGCACACCATGCCATTCCAGTTTGAACCCAGCCATATGCAAATCAGTCTTGACCCTGTGCCCCATAGGAACAGTCTAGCCCGAACTGCCAAGCAAGGTCCTGCCTTGACAGGAAACAAGCATCCTAGGACCGGTTTCGGGGTTTTACCCCTCTTCAGCCAGGATTGCTTGATTCCAGTGGCATGGAGAGCACGGGACCCACGTCTGGGAATACCTGTCCCATTCGGGGTGGCAAATGCAAAACCAACATTTGGTGTGTGGAAATATGGATTTTTCTGGTCAGTTATGTCCCCTATCTTGGACCCCAACGGTTCTATGTGCATGTTACAAGTACATGTATGTTCCCTCCAGTTCCAGTTATGAAGACGCAAATACATGTGCGTCCACCGTCAACATGTACTCTGTCAGATCCGCCATGAATAGGCCGGATATTCCATTCCTAAATATGAAAGGCCACCGGCTTTATATGGCTCAGTTACTCCATTTTACAGTCTAGGCAAGTAGGCCCTGATTCTGTCATCAAACTCTTCTTGCCTTCTGCCTCTGAAAGCTCCAGTCTGAGCCTGCATCTGTGACCATGAACTTTGTCTCATTCTCTGCGCGGCTCACGAAGCCTGACATCAGCCTATTCTCTGCCAAGAACTGTATTTCACCTTCGAATTATCTGCTTCCCCCTCAGCCGATGCATTCCTGCCTAGTAGTTTAAGTAAACATTCTTCCAGTTACCAAGCAAAAGGCCCGGCTTCTCTGTCCTCATGCAAGTAATTCATAGCCCTGTTACCATGGAATATTCCTATCCCCTCGCATTTAGTGTAGACACTTAGACGCTTGTACACGCACGCACAGTCAGTATAGAATAGATTCTGTTCGAGAGTCCTTCTTTCGTGGATAACATAGTTCTTTAAACATAGGATGTTAGATATGATTTGGGATTAGGTTGACTTGACCCCCCAGACTTCTTGTCTCCACATGTAGAGCTAAATGTCAAGTCCCCTTCACCCCCTAGTTACACGTCAATTACACGTCATGTTGCTGCGCGCGCATCTATGCCAAGTATTATCTTATGGATCCACCTATATGTGACATCATAACCAATTACGTTCCTTTTTACTCCTTATTACACCCATTTTTGGTTACGCAGATAAATCGTCATTTTCCTTATCAATTGTTACGCCTACTGCATTCGCTTCATTGTAATGTATGTACTATAAAAGTTACTTCTTGTCAATAAAGTATGTACTTCACTTCCTGAACCCCCGTGGTGATGGAACTTGGAGCAACCGATTATAATCGATCACTGGAATAAAGCCCATTCCGAACCTCTAATACCACGGATTCTGCCTCTCATTTTACTGAGCTATTTTATTATGTTTATATATCAAATTAAGTCCCGGTAAAGGAATTTTATTTACCAGATGAATGGCGCCCGAACCTGGACACTTTCTCATCTCACGCGCCGGCGGTGAGTTGCAGGCCCGGTCTCCTGCCACAGCTGGACGGACAATAACGCGTACCAGCAGGATTTCCTGTAGCTCCCTCCGGTCAAGCGGGGGCGACTGAGGCTGCGATCAACACCCAGACGAGGCGGTGAGAAGTGCGAAGTATCCCGACCAGAGCCTAGCTGAGAGAGCAAGATCCGAGGTATACAGAGACCCACCAGTTCGAAGTCAAGCCCAGTTTCCGACGAGTCGAGTCGAGCCCAGTCCGGTTCAAGTTCAAGTTACCGAGGCCTTCCGTTTCCGAAGCTACCCGGTGAGTACCATTACTGGGGAGGCATTTCTGACGTGCACATAGGTTGTGCCGGTCAAGACGGGTTTGGGTACACAAATCCGGTCTGCACTGTTTTAGCAGTGTATCTGTACTGTTTAGCAGTATATCAAGTATTCCGAAGTATCTAGTTATTGTCAAGAATTAAGCTTGGTGATTAGTTATGCAGACGATCATCATTGTTGTTTCAGTTAAAGGTTTAATGTTTAATGTTTAATGTGTTTAAAAACGTCCTGCATATTGTGGTATGAATGGTTGTTCATTATTGTGCTTTTGTATTAAATGTGTTCAAGATTAAGTATCGGATCAGTTGCCAATATGCCGCTCTTTTCGAAATTAAGACAGATCACTACTAGAAAAGGGGTTCTCGAAGAAGCCGTCCCTATTCCTCCTAGGGATACTCCAGGGCACTTCATGTATCATAAACATGGCTTAGACGCTATATTATTTCTTGATTTATGGGTAGACTACACCAAGGGATTACCAGAAAGTCAGAGGTGGCCCGCAGCGGGAACCTGGGATGCGGAGTGCATCATGAAAGTCGAGGAAGAGTTATGGAAAAGGAAGGTCAGACAGTCACAGAAAGACGCCGTTGAGTTATGGCGTAAAGAATCTCATAGACGCACAGAAAAAGCACGTAGACAGGAAGAAAAGAATAAAGAGAGTTCAAATAAAGTTCGAGAGAATCCATTAATTGAGGAAGGTATCCGAGTGAAATCAGAACAAGTAGATAGGCAAAGAAATGCCCTTATGAATGGTATGTATCCCCTTCTGGCCGAAGGATTACCTAAGGCTACTCCAGAAATACCGAAAGACTTGCCACCCCCATTGTTCCCAATAAAGGTACATCCTAAGGGGCATCCTAGAACCGCAGAAGATGTTTTTCTTTCTTCATATTTAGATGACGCAGCTCCCGAGTATGCTAATTCTGCCCCACATAGACCGCCTATCAGGGAGGTTCAACGCCAAGATCCAGTGCCCGTATCCCTACAGCAACAGATCGTGTCACAAGTTCCGGAAAGCACATCTGTTTCTGCATCTGTTCCTACAGCTACTTCTATAGCTGTGTCCACACCTATAGTTGCTGTGTCACGTTCAACGAATCCTTTCACACCCGACACCCCAGATTGGGCTACGGGAGGTGCTAGTAACATTTTTTCTACGCCACCCAGAATAAATAAACTTACTTTTCAAGAGTCAGCTCATTCACGTACACCCAAACTCATAAATGCCCGTACGCTTAAGGAACTTCTTGTAGATTGTAGATATGACCCTGTGCCCGGCAAAGAGGACGAAATGACCCTGGCATCCTTGCGTATCAGACGAGCCGCAGTGTATTTAGGGAAGTTACCAGGAATGACTGCGCATCTAGATAAATTATACCATTTTGTCCAAACAGGGCGAGATCCAGAATGTATTAACAGAGCTATGGAATACCAGAAAGTGGAGATACAGGGGGAACTGTTACGTTTCCTCATAAATTGTGTGATCAGAAATGAAGACCGACCGGGGGTAGACCCGGAAGCAATGCAAATTTTTACCAGATGGAGCCAGAATATATCAGAAGGTAGACATGATAAACAAAATTGTATAATAGCCATGTGCCGAAAGATCCGTAAAGAAATAGAACGCCTACACGAAGAGAGATTAGAGGTAGACGAGTTCGAACAAAGCGAGGAAGAAGGGTCAGGACTGCCCACAGGACAGTCAGACACCATAGCCTATGTAGGAAGAGGAAGATCTTGTAATAGTAATAGATGTCTTATTGACCCGATACGTCCGATATGTCCAGATAATAACAGGAATTTCCAAATACCTATAATTAATATAAGGTCTAACGAGCATTCGTTCCAAACCGCCGACAAACTACTCCGAGAACGAAGGGGTTATCATTTTCTCGATTCTATGGATGAACAAGATTTAGCCAGGGCAGCTGTCCATTGGGTGGACAGTCCCGGAAAATATAGTGATGATACAGTAGTACGCACATTTTTGAATCTCACCCCAGATGAACAGAGGTTAGTTGGGATTTATATGATTCAACAACTCATTATACTATATCGGAGTCAGCGTTCGGACCCTGGTCCCTTACCTGACATATTGACTGAATTGCTTATGAATAAATGGAGAGGTGCAGGTACTAAATTAATTAAAGAAATTCTAGAATCAAGAAAGCAGTATATTCTTTTTGTATGCGCAGAGCATGTCTCATTGCCCGTCAAGGAAAGAACCACGTATCACATGGATAGACAGAATCCCTTACGAGAAGTGCACCCAATAAAAGGCGAGGACAACGAGTTTAAGCGCGTATTTGTATATACGCCCATATCAAAAATAGAATTGTTACAAATGAAGAAAGTGGTACCCAGTCATGACAAAGATCCAGCGGGTTTTCACCGAGAAATTAAAGACATGTTACTCATGGGAGAGTATACCTATCCCGACATTATGACAATATTAAAGGTATTGATGCCTGCTGGTATTTATGAGAAACTCAAGGAAAAAGAGTGGGAGGTAGGAGACCAAAAGATAGAATGGTCAGCGTTAGAAGCGGAAGAAAAGGCCCGAACTGCAGGAGCAGGACTTGGGGATAAAACTAAAGCACTACCAGGTTTATTAGTACAGGTACTGCCACGTTTATTAACTACGAAAAAGGAAGATTGGGGTACAATTTCAGCCTGTAAACAGAAGCAAGATGAAGACACTAGTGATTACTATGCCCGATTTGAAAAATGTTTTGGTATAAATAGTGGCATAAAAGCAAGTAGCGAATCATACCCGCATCTGTTCGTAACAAAATTAGTAGAAAATGCCCTACCCCAAGTAAAGAATAGAGTGTTAAAATTCGAGAGTACGTGGCAAGGTAACACCCCATCACAAATGTTACAAATGTTACAGTACCATCACAATAGAATTAGAGAGGAACAAGAACATGAACACAGACGCATGAAAGACACGAAAATGAAAATGCTAGTTTCCCAGACAGTTCCAGCTGAAGGACATAAAAAGGGTATGACACATTCCGATTCAGCAGGACCTGTAAAAGGGACATGCAATTATTGTAAAAAGCCAGGTCATTACGTACACGACTTTCCAGTTTTAAAACATAATATCGCCATAGGTAAAACACAAGAAAGATCACGGCCACTCAGACAAGATCAGAATGAACAAGGAGCTCTGCAGCATGCCCAGGCCATGCCAGCCGCACAACAGCCAATACAGTTTGTGCCAGCTGCACCACCGTTGCCTGTTGCTGCCACACAGACAACAACACGACAAATGTATCAGACCGCACAGTATGAATATCCTGAGTATCAGCGTTACGCATGAACTAGCCTAGAGAGGGAAGTTGACTTACCCCTTATTGAAATACCTGTAGATCAAGAAGGACCTTATGTACATAGTGAATTATTAGGCCAAGATAGAAAATTTTTACTCGATACAGGGGCAAGTCGAACAACTATAAAACGTAGTGAAGTTCCAGGGGCACCCCTCTCAGGCTCACAGAATATTTCCCTTGGTTTTTCAGGAAAACCTATTGTTAATGAAGTATCACAGCCTCTTCCACTTACGATAGGACCTCTGACCCGAACTACAGATTTATTGCTTACTAAATCATGTCCAGAAAATCTGTTAGGAATAAAAACACTGAAAGCTCTAGGAGCCATAATATGTTGTTCTCCGGAAGGAGTAAGGTTGTTTTTACGTGATTTTAAAGGTCACTATGTGTCTAGAGACATGGATCCCCGACTGCAGACTTTACCTACACATCTATGGGCACAAGGCCCTACTGATGTTGGTTGCATGAATATTACACCATATCGAGTCACATTAAAGGCAGGAGTGGTGCTACCACGAATGCGACAATACAAGTTACCACCAGATGCTGTAGTGGCTTTACTACAAATCATTGACGAGCTCATTGCCCAAGGAGTAGTTGTGGAAACAGACTCCAATGTATGTAATTCACCGATAATTCCGATTCTTAAACGAACAGATCCAAAGGCCCCGCCAGTATATCGATTGGTTATTGATCTGCGCGAATTAAACAAGTGCATTGTGCCACAATTCCCTGTGGTCCCAGATATCTCGTCATTACTGACAGCCATTGATTCCGAAACAACATTCTTTACTGTAATTGATCTCAAGAATGCTTTTTTCAGCGTCCCAATAGATCCGGAGAGCCAATATTTGTTCGGATTTAGTTTAAATGGACGTAGCTTTAAATTCTCACGCGCACCTCAAGGATTTACAGAAAGCCCCAGCATCTATAGCCAAGCACTGAAACGAGAACTAGATAGTATCCACATGCCAGTTAACACTGCTCTGCTCCAATACGTCGATGATCTGCTGATCACCGCAAGAAGCGAACCGGAATGTGAAAAAGCATCACTGACAGTTTTAAAATTTCTAGCCGAAAAGGGGCACAAGGTGTCCCCTTCTAAGCTGCAATTCTGTGTCCAGCGAGTTGTTTATCTTGGACACTCGCTGTCCAAGGAGGGAAGGCAGCTTACACCGGACCGCATTCAGTTAATAGCTAACATGCCAACACCCAAGACACAAAAGGAGGTGCGGGCTTTCATAGGTCTCACTTCATATTGCAGGCAGTGGATCCCTCAGTACGCATTTCTAGCAAAACCACTCATTCAGTTAACCACACAGGAGGCAGCCACATCGACTGTTCTCCCTTGGACTCAGGAACATACACAAGCTTTTGAAAGCCTAAAGAAAGCTTTATGTCAAGCACCTGTCTTAGCAACACCATGTTACAGAAAACAGTTTACACTCTTTGTTACAGAACGCGAAGGTACTGCTTTGTCAGTACTCACACAGGAACAAGCAGGAGCACACAAACCATGTGCTTATTTTTCTAGTACATTAGATCCCGTAGCTCAGGCTTTGCCTGCATGCCTGAAATCAGTAGCAGCGACAGCTTTAGCAATCAGACAAAGCGATGCCATAGTGTTAGGACATCCATTGACAGTTCAAGTGCCACACGCAGTAGAGGTTCTTGTAAACAGAACGCAAACACAACACTTGACTATAGCGCGACTTACAGGGTACGAACTTACATTGTTTCAGCCACATATAGAAATCAGACGCTGTAACACATTGAATCCTGCCACACTTTTGCCAGTAACCGGAACAGACCCACTAGCTCATGACTGTATTGAAGTTATTACTATAACGACAAAACCCAGACAAGACTTAACCGATGTCCCATTGTCAGATCCAGACCTGACATTGTATGTAGATGGTTCATGTATGAGAACAAGTACAGGAGAGTTAGTGGCCGCTTACGCAGTCACAACAGATACTGAAGTCATTGAAACTAATCGTATAAATACTTTGTCAGCTCAAGCCGCAGAGCTCATCGCTCTGACACAAGCCTGTATTCAAGCCACGAATAAAAAAGTCAACATATACACTGATTCACGTTATGCATTCGGAGTTGTACATGACTTCGGCGTGCTGTGGCGAGAGAGAGGTTATTTAACTTCCCACGGTGCCCACATTCAGCACGGACCCCTCATTCATGCCTTATTAGATGCAATACATCGACCCACTGCAATATCAATTATGAAATGTAAGGCTCATACGAAGGTTACTGATATCATTTCCCAAGGCAATGATCTAGCCGACAGAACAGCTAAACAGACTGCTCAAACTCAAACCCCCGACATGATAAAGACAATAGTCCCGACACCGACACAGTGTATGACAGTTAAAGATCCTACTCTTGACGTAATTGACATACAGACACATGCTACACCAGACGAAATAAAGAAATGGACTGAATTAGGAGGGATCCAAACGGACCAAGGATGGATGATGAAGGAAAAGTCTGTATGGTTCCTTCCTGATTCAATGGTCCAAGTTATAATTAACAGTATACATAGTCCAGCACATCTAGGAGAAAAAGCTATGCTAGACAGCATTCAACACATTTGGTTCAATAAACATTTACGAGCAGCAGCCAAACAAAAAGTCCGTACCTGTATGATCTGTTGCCAGTTCAACCCAGGAAAAAGCGTTCCCGTAGAACAGGGTGGATTTCATCCTCCTGATCACCCTTTTGAAGTGCTCCAGATGGATTATATCCAGATGGAACGATGTCGAGGATTCAAATATGTTCTCGTAGTTGTCTGCGCTCTGTCCCGTTGGACGGAGGCATACCCGGTTTCAGATTACACTGCCCCGACTACTGCCAAACAGTTGGTTCGAGAATTCTTCCCACGATACGGTTTACCACGTGTTGTCTACTCAGATAACGGCCAGCCGTTCTCATCCGAATGAATGAAACATGTTTCACTTCTGTTAGGATATCAGTGGAAATTCCACTGTGTCCGACACCCCGAGGCAGCAGGTCTCGTAGAAAGACATAACCAGATCCTGAAAATTAGATTGTCCAAAATATGCCGAGAAAAGGGTGTCGACTGGATAGTAGCGTTACCAGTTGCACTCTTTTACATGAGAATGGTAGCACACTCTCGAACAGGGCTATCCCCGTATGAGGTGATCTTCGGCAGACCACCAAATATGTGGGGGACGCCTGTACCACGCAAAATAACTGATGTTGACTGTAATATGCTGACAGATTACTTGGCTTCCTTGATGTCTGCACTACAATCTTGTCGTTCACAGGTAGCTGCAGCCTTTCCCGACAACACGGGGGTGAAACCCCATGACGTAGTTCCGGGTGATCTCGTATTCGTGAGAAATTTCGACCGAAAGACTCAGCTGGAGCCCAGGTGGAAGACACCCAAGTTGGTTCTGCTCACTACAAGGACAGCCGTGAAGATCGAGGGCCGCAAGGGCTGGATTCATTCAAGTCATATCAAGAAATTTCATGGACTATCCTCGGATATAGACATTGTGCCCTGCACTCCCTCACAGACTGATTCAAAACTTCCTTTGGTTGAAAAGACTAAAACCGAACTCTATAAAGTAAAATTGAGGCCTAGAACGTCAGACAATTTGATTGTTTAAGTCCTCTCCAAGGTGAAGCGGTTGAATTTGTCTCTGACATGTATCCTCTAGACCTGAATCATGGACAGTCGCGGAAAATGTTGAAACGACAGGCGTATTGTAAATCACTGCGTAGCCACTGCATAGTGACATTATTAATCTTGTTTTTCTTGAGTCTTTTAATAATTACTGCAAGTATATTGCTGCACATATATTATCCTATTTCTAGACATGTTTATAATGTTACTGCTGAACATTCTTTTAGTGACTTACCTCCGCATGAATTGTCTTATAGACTTGCGCTGCGCAATAACACTTTCATTAGTATGTTACATCATTCCCATCAGACTAGTAATGCCACCAATTGTTGGGTGTGTGGTCGGCTCCCTCCCTATCAGAATTATGAAGGAGTCCTGCCATTCTTTCCACACCCATTTACACATAATGGCTCCTGTGGAGCATGGTTTAATTTAATCAATTCCATAGACTCAGACACAGCAGTTTACCAAGATCATTGGGTATGGGGAAACCTGAACCTAGTTTTACTCAAGGTCTGCTACCCTGACAAGGAGGGTCGCCCCAAAGGAACAGGAACTGATCTAGAAAATGAAGTATATGGATTAGGTAAATTTACACCTAATCTCATGATTCTAAATGTCGAATCCGAAGTTGAACTAGTCTTACCCACCATGTCAGTATTCCCAGCGAAGGGTGAATTGTGTGTAAGAAAGGTTGGTTCCATACATATGGGCCATAGTAAATGCACTACTATAGTAGAATTCAGTGATCAAGGCAAATCTTCATTTAGAGCTTATCGCCACTCCTACTTTATATGTGGTCAGACTGCATATATGCGTCTACCTCTAGATTGGGATGGTACCTGCTACATTGCATTCCTTTTGCCACCTGTTTTCCTAGCTCCTCCTGATTATTACAGAAATATTCATTTAGTACACAACAGAGAGCGGAGAGATCTCCCAATTGTCGATTACACTGAAACAGCATGGGAAAAATACATAGATTTCAATAAAGGCATCTTTCCTTATATAGGTACTGTTACTAATAGTAAACTGATACGTAGATTAACTAGAACCCTTGAAGCAGTAGTGAATGAAACTATTTCCGCCCTAGGCAATTTAACAGAAGAGCAGTCTGCTATGCGGATTGTTGTGCTTCAAAATCGTCTTGTCCTTGACGTCATCCTGGCTGATAGGGGCGGAGCTTGTAGGGTCATCGGATCAAGCTGCTGCGTATTCATACCAGAAAATTCGCCATCAGTATATAAAGCCATAACTCGCCTTCATAAGATTGTAAACCAGATACACCAGAACCCAGGCACTTGGACTTGGTCCAGTTGGTTTTGGAGTGTGATATCAGCCTGGGGATGGAGAGTTCTATCCTTCCTAGGTATTGGCCTTCTCATACTATTCAGTTGCTGTCTATGTCTACAATGTGGACCAGCGATTTGTGGTCTGTGTGCCACATCGTGTATTCCACCACCAAGATTTCATTTGTCACGGAAGAAGAAAGAAGAACAAATGATGCTATATGAACAGATCAATGGATTAATGAAGATTGATATCTCTTGACGGGCAAGTAGGGGACAAGGAGGGAATGTGGAAATATGGATTTTTCTGGTCAGTTATGTCCCCTATCTTGGACCCCAACGGTTCTATGTGCATGTTACAAGTACATGTATGTTCCCTCCAGTTCCAGTTATGAAGACGCAAATACATGTGCGTCCACCGTCAACATGTCCTCTGTCAGATCCGCCATGAATAGGCCGGATATTCCATTCCTAAATATGAAAGGCCACCGGCTTTATATGGCTCAGTTACTCCATTTTACAGTCTAGGCAAGTAGGCCCTGATTCTGTCATCAAACTCTTCTTGCCTTCTGCCTCTGAAAGCTCCAGTCTGAGCCTGCATCTGTGACCATGAACTTTGTCTCATTCTCTGCGCGGCTCACGAAGCCTGACATCAGCCTATTCTCTGCCAAGAACTGTATTTCACCTTCGAATTATCTGCTTCCCCCTCAGCCGATGCATTCCTGCCTAGTAGTTTAAGTAAACATTCTTCCAGTTACCAAGCAAAAGGCCCGGCTTCTCTGTCCTCATGCAAGTAATTCATAGCCCTGTTACCATGGAATATTCCTATCCCCTCGCATTTAGTGTAGACACTTAGACGCTTGTACACGCACGCACAGTCAGTATAGAATAGATTCTGTTCGAGAGTCCTTCTTTCGTGGATAACATAGTTCTTTAAACATAGGATGTTAGATATGATTTGGGATTAGGTTGACTTGACCCCCCAGACTTCTTGTCTCCACATGTAGAGCTAAATGTCAAGTCCCCTTCACCCCCTAGTTACACGTCAATTACACGTCATGTTGCTGCGCGCGCATCTATGCCAAGTATTATCTTATGGATCCACCTATATGTGACATCATAACCAATTACGTTCCTTTTTACTCCTTATTACACCCATTTTTGGTTACGCAGATAAATCGTCATTTTCCTTATCAATTGTTACGCCTACTGCATTCGCTTCATTGTAATGTATGTACTATAAAAGTTACTTCTTGTCAATAAAGTATGTACTTCACTTCCTGAACCCCCGTGGTGATGGAACTTGGAGCAACCGATTATAATCGATCACTGGAATAAAGCCCATTCCGAACCTCTAATACCACGGATTCTGCCTCTCATTTTACTGAGCTATTTTATTATGTTTATATATCAAATTAAGTCCCGGTAAAGGAATTTTATTTACCACAGGTGGACAGAATGAAGAACAATGCCATACATTCACCCCAGTACAGAGATCTGGGCCAAAATCCATCGTTTTGTTGCTCACCATACCATTCCAGTTTGAACCAAGCCATATGCAAATCAGTCTTGACCCTGTGCCTCATGGGAACAGTCCAGGCTGAACTGCAAAGCCAGGTCCTCCCTGGACTGGAAACAAGCATTCTAGGACTGGTTTCGGGGTTTCACCCCTCTTCAGCCAGGATAGCTTTTTTCCAGTGGCATGGAGAGCACGGGACCCACGTCTGGGCATACCCGTCACACTCGAGGTGACAAATGCAAAACCAACAGTTGATGGACAGAATTCAGAACAATGTCATACATTCACCCCAGTACCGAGATCTGGGCCTAAATCCATTGTTTATTTGCACACCATGCCATTCCAGTTTGAACCATCCACATGCAAATCAGTCTTGACCCTGTGCCCCATAGGAACAGTCCAGCCCGAACTGCCAAGCAAGGTGCTCCCTCGACAGGAAACAAGCATTCTAGGACCGGTTTCGGGGTTTCACCCCTCTTCAGCCACGATAGCTTGATTCCAGTGGCATGGAGAGCACGGGACCCTTGTCTGGGCATACCCGGCACACTCGGGGTGACAAATTCAAAACCAACGTTGGGTGGACAGAATGAAGAACAATGTCATACATTCACCCCAGTACAGAGATCTGGGCCTAAATCCATCGTTTTTTTGCTCACCATGCCATTCCAGTTTGAACCCAGCCATATGCAAATCAGTCTTGACCCTGTGCCTCATGGGAATATTCCAGCCCAAATTGCCAAGCCAGGTCCTCCCTGGACTGGAAACAAGCATCTTAGGATTGGTTTCGGGTTTTCACCCCTCTTCAGCCAGGATAGCTTGATTCCAGTGCCATGGAGAGCACGGGATCCACGTCTGGGCATACCCGTCCCACTCAGGGTGACAAATGCAAAACCAACAGTTGATGGACAGAATGCAGAACAATGTCATACATTCACCCCAGTACAGAGATCTGGGCCTAAATCTATCTTTTTTTGCTCACCATGCCATTCCAGTTTGAAACCAGCCATATGCAAATCAGTCTTGACCCTGTGCCTCATGGGAACAGTCCAGCCCGAACTGCCAAGCCAGGTCCTCCCTGGACTGGAAAAAAGCATCCTAGGACCGGTTTCGGGGTTTCACACCGCTTCAGCCAGGATAGCTTGATTCCAGTGGCATGGAGAGCAAGGGACCCACTTCTGGGCATACCCGTCACACTCATGGTGACAAATGCAAAACCAACAGTTGATGGACAGAATGCAGAACAATGTCATACATTCACCCCAGTACTGAGATCTGGGCCTAAATCCATCGTTTTTTTGCACACCATGCCATTCCAGTGTGAACCCAGCCATATGCAAATCAGTCGTGACCCTGTGACTCATGGGAACAGACCAGTCCGAATTGCAAAGCCAGGTCCTCCCTGGACTGGAAACAAGCATCCTAGGACTGGTTTCGAGGTTTCACCCCTTTCAGCCAGGATAGCTTGATTCCAGTGACATGGAGAGCACGAGACCCATGTATGGGCATACCCGTCCCACTCGGGGTGACAAATGCAAAACCAACAGTTGATGGACAGAATGCAGAACAATGTCATACATTCACCCCAGTACAAAGATCTGGGCCTAAATCCATTGTGTTTTTTGCTCACCATGCCTTTCCAGTTTGAACCTAGCCATATGCAAATCAGTCTTGACCCTGTGCCTCATGGGAACAGCCCAGTCCGAACTGCAAAGCCAGGTCCTCCCTGGACTGGAAACAAGCATCCAAGAACCGGTTTCGGGGTTTCACCCCTCTTCAGCCAGGATTGCTTGATTCCAGTGGCATGGAGAGCACGGGACCCACATCTGGGCATACCCGCCCCACTCAGGGTGACAAATTCAAAATCAACAGTTGATAGACAGAATGCAGAACAATGTCATACATTCACCCCAGTACAGAGATCTGGGCATAAATCCATCGTTCTTTGCACACCATGCCATTCCAGTTTGAACCCAGCCATATGCAAATCAGTCTTGACCCTGTGCCCCATAGGTAACAGTCTAGCCCGAACTGCAAAGCCAGGTCCTCCCTGGTCTGGAAACAAACATCCTAGGACGGTTAGGGTATCCCCCCTCTTCAGCCAGGATAGCTTGGTTCCAGTGGCATGTAGAGCACGGGACCCACGTCTGGGCATACCCGTCCCACTCGGGGTGACAAATGCAAAACTAACAGTTGATGGACAGAATGCAGAACAATGCCATACATTCACCCCAGTACAGAGACCTGGGCCTAAATCCATTGTTTTTTTGCTCACCATGCCATTCCATTTTGAACCCAGCCATATGCAAATCAGTCATGACCCTGTGCCTCATGGGAACAGTCCAGCCCGAACTGCCAAGCCACGTCCTCCCTGGACTGGAAACAAGCATCCTAGGACCGGTTTCGGGGTTTCACCCCTCTTCAGCGAGGAAAGCTTGATTCCTTTGGCATGGAGAGCAAGTGACCCACTTCTGGGCATACCCGTCCTTCTCGGGGTGACAAATGCAAAACCAACAGTTGATGGACAGAATGCAGAACAATGTCATACATTCACCCCAGTACAGAGATCTGGGCATAAATCCATCGTTTTTTGCTCACCATGCTTTTTAAGTGTGAACCCAGCCATATGCAAATCAGTCGTGACCCTGTGACTCATGGGAACAGTCCAGTCCGAATTGCAAAGCCAGGTCCTCCCTAAACTGGAAACAAGCATCCTAGGACTGGTTTCGAGGTTTCACCCCTCTTCAGCCAGGATAGCTTTATTCCAGTGACATGGAGAGCACGAGACCCATGTATGGGCATACCCGTCCCACTCGGGGTGACAAATGCAAAACCAACAGTTGATGGACAGAATGCAGAACAGTGTCATACATTCACCCCAGTACAAAGATCTGGGCCTAAATCCATTGTGTTTTTTGCTCACCATGCCTTTCCAGTTTGAACCTAGCCATATGCAAATCAGTCTTGACCCTGTGCCTCATGGGAACAGCCCAGTCCGAACTGCAAAGCCAGGTCCTCCCTGGACTGGAAACAAGCATCCAAGAACCGGTTTCGGGGTTTCACCCCTCTTCAGCCAGGATTGCTTGATTCCAGTGGCATGGAGAGCACGGGACCCACGTCTGGGCATACCCGCCCCACTCGGGGTGACAAATGCAAAATCAACAGTTGATAGACAGAATGCAGAACAATGTCATACATTCACCCCAGTACAGAGATCTGGGCATAAATCCATCGTTCTTTGCACACCATGCCATTCCAGTTTGAACCCAGCCATATGCAAATCAGTCTTGACCCTGTGCCCCATAGGAACAGTCTAGCCCGAACTGCCAAGCAAGGTCCTGCCTTGACAGGAAACAAGCATCCTAGGACCGGTTTCGGGGTTTTACCCCTCTTCAGCCAGGATTGCTTGATTCCAGTGGCATGGAGAGCACGGGACCCACGTCTGGGCATACCCGTCCCATTCGGGGTGGCAAATGCAAAACCAACATTTGGTGGACAGAATGAAGAACAATGCCATACATTCACCCCAGTACAGAGATCTGGGCCAAAATCCATCGTTTTGTTGCTCACCATACCATTCCAGTTTGAACCAAGCCATATGCAAATCAGTCTTGACCCTGTGCCTCATGGGAACAGTCCAGCCTGAACTGCAAAGCCAGGTCCTCCCTGGACTGGAAACAAGCATTCTAGGACTGGTTTCGGGGTTTCACCCCTCTTCAGCCAGGATAGCTTTTTTCCAGTGGCATGGAGAGCACGGGACCCACGTCTGGGCATACCCGTCACACTCGAGGTGACAAATGCAAAACCAACAGTTGATGGACAGAATTCAGAACAATGTCATACATTCACCCCAGTACCGAGATCTGGGCCTAAATCCATTGTTTATTTGCACACCATGCCATTCCAGTTTGAACCAGCCATATGCAAATCAGTCTTGACCCTGTGCCCCATAGGAACAGTCCAGCCCGAACTGCCAAGCAAGGTCCTCCCTCGACAGGAAACAAGCATTCTAGGACCGGTTTCGGGGTTTCACCCCTCTTCAGCCAAGATAGCTTGATTCCAGTGGCATGGAGAGCACGGGACCCTTGTCTGGGCATACCCGGCCCACTCGGGGTGACAAATTCAAAACCAACATTGGGTGGACAGAATGAAGAACAATGTCATACATTCACCCCAGTACAGAGATCTGGGCCTAAATCCATCGTTTTTTTGCTCACCATGCCATTCCAGTTTGAACCCAGCCATATGCAAATCAGTCTTGACCCTGTGCCTCATGGGAATATTCCAGCCCGAATTGCCAAGCCAGGTCTTCCCTGGACTGGAAACAAGCATCTTAGGATTGGTTTCGGGTTTTCACCCCTCTTCAGCCAGGATAGCTTGATTCCAGTGCCATGGAGAGCACGGGATCCACGTCTGGGCATACCCGTCCCACTCAGGGTGACAAATGCAAAACCAACAGTTGATGGACAGAATGCAGAACAATGTCATACATTCACCCCAGTACAGAGATCTGGGCCTAAATCTATCTTTTATTGCTCACCATGCCATTCCAGTTTGAAACCAGCCATATGCAAATCAGTCTTGACCCTGTGCCTCATGGGAACAGTCCAGCCCGAACTGCCAAGCCAGGTCCTCCCTGGACTGGAAATAAGCATCCTAGGACCGGTTTCGGGGTTTCACACCGCTTCAGCCAGGATAGTTTGATTCCAGTGGCATGGAGAGCAAGGGACCCACTTCTGGGCATACCCGTCACACTCATGGTGACAAATGCAAAACCAACAGTTGATGGACAGAATGCAGAACAATGTCATACATTCACCCCAGTACTGAGATCTGGGCCTAAATCCAATGTTTTTTTGCACACCATGCCATTCCAGTTTGAACCCAGCCATATGCAAATCAGTCTTGACCCTGTGCCCCATAGGAACAGTCCAGCCTGACCTGCCAAGCAAGGTCCTCCCTGGACTGGAAACAAGCATCCTAGGACCGGTTTCGGGGTTTCACCCCTCTTCAGCCAGGATAGCTTGATTCCAGTGGCATGGAGAGCACTGGACCCTTGTGTGGGCATACCCGGCCCACTCGGGGTGACAAATTCAAAACCAACATTTGGTGGACAGAATGAAGAACAATGTCATACATTCACCCCAGTACAGAGATCTGGGCCTAAATCCATCATTTTTTTGCTCACCATACCATTCCAGTTTGAACCCAGCCATATGCAAATCAGTCTTGACCCTGTGCCTCATGGGAACAGTCCAGCCTGAACTGCAAAGCCAGGTCCTCCCTGGACTGGAAACAAGCATTCTAGGACCGGTTTCGGGGTTTCACCCCTCTTCAGCCAGGATAGCTAGATTCCAGTGGCATGGAGAGCACGGGACCCACGTCTGGGCATACCCGTCACACTCGAGGTGACAAATGCAAAACCAACAGTTGATGGACAGAATTCAGAATAATGTCATACATTCACCCCAGTACCGAGATCTGGGCCTAAATCCATTGTTTATTTGCACACCATGCCATTCCAGTTTGAACCAGCCATATGCAAATCAGTCTTGACCCTATGCCCCATAGGAACAGTCCAGCCCAAACTGCCAAGCAAGGTCCTCCCTCGACAGGAAACAAGCATCCTAAGACCGGTTTCAGGATTTCACCCCTCTTCAGCCAGGATAGCTTGATTCCAGTGGCATGGAGAGCACGGGACCCACGTCTGGGCATACCTGTCCCCCTCGGAGTGACAAATTCAAAACCAACATTTGGTGGACAGAATGAAGAACAATGTCATACATTCACCCCAGTACAGAGATCTGGGCCTCAATCCATCGTTTTTTTGCTCACCATGCCATTCCAGTTTGAACCCAGCCATATGCAAATCAGTCTTGACCTTGTGCCTCATGGGAATATTCTAGCCCGAATTGCCAAGCCAGGTCCTCCCTGGACTGGAAACAAGCATCTTAGGACTGGTTTCGGGTTTTCACCCCTCTTCAGCCAGGATAGCTTGATTCCAGTGCCATGGAGAGCACGGGATTCACGTCTGGGCATACCTGTCCCACTCAGGGTGACAAATGCAAAACCAACAGTTGATGGACAGAAAGCAGAACAATGTCATACATTCACCCCAGTACAGAGATCTGGGCCTAAATCCATCTTTTTTTACTCACCATGCCATTCCAGTTTGAACCCAGCCATATGCAAATCAGTCTTGACCCTGTGCCTCATGGGAACAGTCCAGCCCGAACTGCCAAGCCAGGTCCTCCCTGGACTGGAAATAAGCATCCTAGGACTGGTTTCGGTGTTTCACACCGCTTCAGCCAGGATAGCTTGATTCCAGTGGCATGGATAGCACGGGACCCACGTCTGGGCAGACCCGTCTCACTCATGGTGACAAATGCAAAACCAACAGTTGAAGGACAGAATGCAGAACAATGTCATACATTCACCCCAGTACCGAGATCTGGGCCTAAATTTATAGTTTTTTTGCACACCATGCCATTCCAGTTTGAACCCAGCCATATGCAAATCAGTCTTGACCCTGTGCTCCTTAGGAACAGTCCAGCCAGACCTGCCAAGCAAGGTCATCCCTGGACTGGAAACAAGCATCCTAGGACTGGTTTCGGGGTTTCACCCCTCTTCAGCCAGGATAGCTTGATTCCAGTGGCATGGAGAGCACGGGACCCTTGTCTGGGCATACCCGGCCCACTCGGGGTGACAAATTCAAAACCAACATTTGGTGGACAGAATGAAGAACAATGTCATACATTCGCCCCAGTACAGAGATCTAGGCCTAAATCCATCGTTTTTTTTGCTCACCATGCCATTCCAGTTTGAACCCAGCCATATGCAAATCAGTCTTGACCCTGTGCCTCATGGGAATATTCCAGCCCGAATTGCCAAGCCAGGTCCTCCCTGGACTGGAAACAAGCATCTTAGGACTGGTTTCGGGTTTTCACCCCTCTTCAGCCAGGATAGCTTGATTCCAGTGCCATGGAGAGCACGGGATCCACGTCTGGGCATACCCGTCCCACTCAGGGTGACAAACGCAAAACCAACAGTTGATGGACAGAATGCAGAACAATGTCATACATTCACCCCAGTACAGAGATCTGGGCCTAAATCCATCTTTTTTTGCTCAACATGCCATTCCAGTTTGAACCCAGCCATATGCAAATCAGTCTTGACCCTGTGCCTCATGGGAACAGTCCAGCCCGAACTGCCCAGCCAGGTCCTCCCTGGACTGGAAATAAGCATCCTAGGACCGGATTCGGGGTTTCACACCGCTTCAGCCAGGATAGCTTGATTCCAGTGGCATGGAGAGCACGGGACCCACGTCTGGGCATAACCGTCCCATTCGGGTGACAAATGCAAAACCACCATTTGGTGGACAGAATGAAGAACAATGTCATACATTCACCCCAGTACCGAGATCTGGGCCTAAATCCATAGTTTTTTTGCACACCATGCCATTCCAGTTTGAACCCAGCCATATGCAAATCAGTCTTGACCCTGTGCCCCATAGGAACAGTCCAGCCCGACCTGCCAAGCAAGGTCCTCCCTGGACTGGAAACAAGCATCCTAGGACCGGTTTCGGGGTTTCACCCCTCTTCAGCCAGGATAGCTTGATTCCAGTGGCATGGAGAGCACGGGACCCTTGTCTGGGCATACCCTCGGGGTGACAAATTCAAAACCAACATTTGGTGGACAGAATGAAGAACAATGTCATACATTCACCCCAGTACAGATATCTGGGCCTAAATCCATCATTTTTTTGCTCACCATACCATTCCAGTTTGAACCCAGCCATATGTAAATCAGTCTTGACCCTGTGCCTCATGGGAACAGTCCAGCCTGAACTGCAAAGCCAGGTCCTTCCTGGACTGGAAACAAGCATTCTAGGACCGGTTTCGGGGTTTCACCCCTCTTCAGCCAGGATAGCTTGATTCCAGTGGCATGGAGAGCACGGGACCCACGTCTGGGCATACCTGTCCCCCTCGGAGTGACAAATGCAAAACCAAAAGTTGATGGACAGAATTCAGAACAATGTCATAAATTCACCCCAGTACCGAGATCTGGGCCTAAATCCATTGTTTATTTGCACACCATGCCATTCCAGTTTGAACCAGCCATATGCAAATCAGTCTTGACCCTGTGCCCCATAGGAACAGTCCTGCCCGAACTGCCAAGCAAGGTCCTCCCGCGACAGGAAACAAGCATCCTAGGACCGGTTTCGGGGTTTCACCCCTCTTCAGCCAGGATAGCTTGATTCCAGTGGCATGGAGAGCACGGGACCCTTGTCTGGGCATACCCGGCCCACTCGGGGTGACAAATTCAAAACCAACATTTGGTGGACAGAATGAAGATCAATGTCATACATTCACCCCAGTACAGAGATCTGGGCCTAAATCCATCGTTTTTTTGCTCACCATGCCACTCCAGTTTGAACCCAGCCATATGCAAATCAGTTTTGACCCTTTGCCTCATGGGAATATTCCAGCCCGAATTGCCAAGCCAGGTCCTCCCTGGACTGGAAACAAGCATCTTAGGACTGGTTTTGGGTTTTCACCCCTCTTCAGCCAGAATAGCTTGATTCCAGTGCCATGGAAAGCACGGGATCCACGTCTGGGCATACCCGTCCCACTCAGGGTGACAAATGCAAAACCAACAGTTGATGAACAGAATGCAGAACAATGTCATACATTCACCCCAGTACAGAGATCTGGGCCTAAATCCATCTTTTTTTACTCACCATGCCATTCCAGTTTGAACCCAGCCATATGCAAATCAGTCTTGACCCTGTGCCTCATGGGAACAGTCCAGCCCGAACTGCCAAGCCAGGTCCTCCCTGGACTGGAAATAAGCATCCTAGGACTGGTTTCGGTGTTTCACACCGCTTCAGCCAGGATAGCTTGATTCCAGTGGCATGGATAGCACGGGACCCACGTCTGGGCAGACCCGTCTCACTCATGGTGACAAATGCAAAACCAACAGTTGATGGACAGAATGCAGAACAATGTCATACATTCACCCCAGTACCGAGATCTGGGCCTAAATTTATAGTTTTTTTGCACACCATGCCATTCCAGTTTGAACCCAGCCATATGCAAATCAGTCTTGACCCTGTGCTCCTTAGGAACAGTCCAGCCAGACCTGCCAAGCAAGGTCATCCCTGGACTGGAAACAAGCATCCTAGGACTGGTTTCGGGGTTTCACCCCTCTTCAGCCAGGATAGCTTGATTCCAGTGGCATGGAGAGCACGGGACCCTTGTCTGGGCATACCCGGCCCACTCGGGGTGACAAATTCAAAACCAACATTTGGTGGACAGAATGAAGAACAATGTCATACATTCACCCCAGTACAGAGATCTAGGCCTAAATCCATCGTTTTTTTTGCTCACCATGCCATTCCAGTTTGAACCCAGCCATATGCAAATCAGTCTTGACCCTGTGCCTCATGGGAATATTCCAGCCCGAATTGCCAAGCCAGGTCCTCCCTGGACTGGAAACAAGCATCTTAGGACTGGTTTCGGGTTTTCACCCCTCTTCAGCCAGGATAGCTTGATTCCAGTGCCATGGAGAGCACGGGATCCACGTCTGGGCATACCCGTCCCACTCAGGGTGACAAATGCAAAACCAACAGTTGATGGACAGAATGCAGAACAATGTCATACATTCACCCCAGTACAGAGATCTGGGCCTAAATCCATCTTTTTTTGCTCAACATGCCATTCCAGTTTGAACCCAGCCATATGAAATCAGTCTTGACCCTGTGCCTCATGGGAACAGTCCAGCCCGAACTGCCCAGCCAGGTCCTCCCTGGACTGGAAATAAGCATCCTAGGACCGGTTTCGGGGTTTCACACCGCTTCAGCCAGGATAGCTTGATTCCAGTGGCATGGAGAGCACGGGACCCACGTCTGGGCATAACCGTCCCATTCGGGTGACAAATGCAAAACCACCATTTGGTGGACAGAATGAAGAACAATGTCATACATTCACCCCAGTACCGAGATCTGGGCCTAAATCCATAGTTTTTTTGCACACCATGCCATTCCAGTTTGAACCCAGCCATATGCAAATCAGTCTTGACCCTGTGCCCCATAGGAACAGTCCAGCCCGACCTGCCAAGCAAGGTCCTCCCTGGACTGGAAACAAGCATCCTAGGACCGGTTTCGGGGTTTCACCCCTCTTCAGCCAGGATAGCTTGATTCCAGTGGCATGGAGAGCACGGGACCCTTGTCTGGGCATACCCTCGGGGTGACAAATTCAAAACCAACATTTGGTGGACAGAATGAAGAACAATGTCATACATTCACCCCAGTACAGATATCTGGGCCTAAATCCATCATTTTTTTGCTCACCATACCATTCCAGTTTGAACCCAGCCATATGTAAATCAGTCTTGACCCTGTGCCTCATGGGAACAGTCCAGCCTGAACTGCAAAGCCAGGTCCTTCCAGGACTGGAAACAAGCATTCTAGGACCGGTTTCGGGGTTTCACCCCTCTTCAGCCAGGATAGCTTGATTCCAGTGGCATGGAGAGCACGGGACCCACGTCTGGGCATACCTGTCCCCCTCGGAGTGACAAATGCAAAACCAAAAGTTGATGGACAGAATTCAGAACAATGTCATAAATTCACCCCAGTACCGAGATCTGGGCCTAAATCCATTGTTTATTTGCACACCATGCCATTCCAGTTTGAACCAGCCATATGCAAATCAGTCTTGACCCTGTGCCCCATAGGAACAGTCCTGCCCGAACTGCCAAGCAAGGTCCTCCCGCGACAGGAAACAAGCATCCTAGGACCGGTTTCGGGGTTTCACCCCTCTTCAGCCAGGATAGCTTGATTCCAGTTGCATGGAGAGCACGGGACCCTTGTCTGGGCATTCCCGGCCCACTCGGGGTGACAAATTCAAAACCAACATTTGGTGGACAGAATGAAGATCAATGTCATACATTCACCCCAGTACAGAGATCTGGGCCTAAATCCATCGTTTTTTTGCTCACCATGCCACTCCAGTTTGAACCCAGCCATATGCAAATCAGTTTTGACCCTTTGCCTCATGGGAATATTCCAGCCCGAATTGCCAAGCCAGGTCCTCCCTGGACTGGAAACAAGCATCTTAGGACTGGTTTTGGGTTTTCACCCCTCTTCAGCCAGAATAGCTTGATTCCAGTGCCATGGAAAGCACGGGATCCACGTCTGGGCATACCCGTCCCACTCAGGGTGACAAATGCAAAACCAACAGTTGATGAACAGAATGCAGAACAATGTCATACATTCACCCCAGTACAGAGATCTGGGCCTAAATCCATCTTTTTTTGCTCACCATGCCATTCCAGTTTGAACCCAGCCATATGCAAATCAGTCTTGACCTTGTGCCTCATGGGAACAGTCCAGCCCGAACTGCCAAGCCAGGTCCTCCCTGGACTGGAAATAAGCATCCTAGGACCGGTTTCGGGGTTTCACACCGCTTCAGCCAGGATAGCTTGATTCCAGTGGCATGGAGAGCACGGGACCCACGTCTGGGCATACCCGTCACACTCATGGTGACAAATGCAAAACCAACAGTTGATGGACAGAATGCAGAACAATGTCATACATTCACCCCAGTACCGAGATATGGGCCTAAATCCATCGTTTTTTTGCACACCATGCCATTCCAGTTTGAACCCAGCCATATGCAAATCAGTCTTGACCCTGTGCCCCATAGGAACAGTCCAGCCCGACCTGCCAAGCAAGGTCCTCCCTGGACTGGAAACAAGCATCCTAGGACCGGTTTCGGGGTTTCACCCCTCTTCAGCCAGGATAGCTTGATTCCAGTGGCATGGAGAGCACGGGACCCTTGTCTGGGCATACCCGGCCCACTCGGGGTGACAAATTCAAAACCAACATTTGGTGGACAGAATGAAGAACAATGTCATACATTCACCCCAGTACAGAGATCTGGGCCTAAATCCATCGTTTTTTTGCTCACCATGCCATTCCAGTTTGAACCCAGCCACATGCAAATCAGTCTTGACCCTGTGCCCCATAGGAACAGTCCAGCCCGAACTGCCAAGCAAGGTCCTCCCTCGACAGGAAACAAGCATCCTAGGACCGGTTTCGGGGTTTCACCCCTCTTCAGCCAGGATAGCTTGATTCCAGTGGCATGGAGAGCACGGGACCCACGTCTGGGCATAACCGTCCCATTCGGGTGACAAATGCAAAACCAACATTTGGTGGACAGAATGAAGAAAAATGTCATAAATTCACCCCAGTACAGAGATCTGGGCCAAAATCCATCAATTGTTTGCTCACCATGCCATCCCAGTTCTGACCCAGTGTAGGAGAGTGGAATCTGACTAATGGTTGCCCCCAACTTTTTGCCTGGTATTTGAGTGGTTTTTGACTAGTCTGGCTGGGATCCTGCTATCCAGGACCCCAGCCTATCTGCTTTCTCCCTAAAACTGATGTTAGTACTCTAGGTACAAACCTAATTGGATGCTGGGCATGCCCTACCAGTCCCTTGTAGATGGTACCCTAGGTACCCAGGGCATGGGTCCCCCAGTAGGCCTACCAGGGCTGCAGCACTTATTGTGCCACCCTGGGACAGCCACCCAAACTGACACCACCAGACCACTACGGTAGTCTGGGTAAGGTGGTGCTAGCACCCCTTACAGGGATGTAGGTACCCTATATCCCACATCATTACAACACATATACTCTCATAGGTCACCCCTATGGCAGGCCCTGGTAATCCTACAGGGCTGGGTGCTGAGGTATGTGTGAGGGGGGACCCCTACGTGAGTAGGGCCTCTCTGCAACCTTCATAAAATCGTTACTGGGTTGTTTGTAGTATAGCCATACCATATACTCTTAACCGCATTATAAGTGAATCGCGTCATCTCAATAACTTGAGAATGGCTACACAGAACCATATCGTGTTTGGTGTCAAACATGAAGGAATCATACCCCCAGTCCAGCCATGGGCATGAGGGTACGATTCCCCCTTGCTAGAAGGGCGATATGGTAAAAGCGGTAGAATTTAGACACCAATTTAAAAGTGCACAAGTTACACAAAATGGCTACTGCCCGCCACCTACACGACCCTGGCTGGCTGTTGCTGGGGAAAACCCCAGCCTCACCAGCTGGACAATAGGGCTCCTGTGACAGGGAGGTGCTAGCATCTCCCCAGACAGGATAATGTGGATTGGAACAGGGTAGGTGCACCAAATGTCCATTCAGAGTTGCACGTAGGCAGCTGCAGAGCCCCAATTCTGCATACACCGCCTGGAACCGGTTCAGGGGCATCCTGCCCCTCGCCCAGGTGGGAAACACACAAAGGGGAGTGGGTGTAGCCACCCTTTCCCGCCTCTACTCTGATTGGTAGGCTCTAGTTGGGACCATCCCCTAATCTTGGGGATATATGTGAATAACGTGGCCCCAGAGCCTCAGATTAATCCAGAACTTTACAGAACTGACCTGCGACGAGCTGCTGCCCAGCTGACTGAAGAAATCTCCCTTGGGATAAAGGAGTTATCCCCCTGCTTGGCAGGCACCTGAAAGACTGCAAGATACCCGGTTGGAACTTCGCGGGTCTCACGAACTTCGACATCTTCCAGCAACCTTGAGGTGGGTCTACAGAGCATCCCAGAGTCCTGTGAGTGTGTCCAGCAAGTCTGAGCACCATGGACCACGTGGGTGCCGAGATCCCTGCATACCTCGAGACCCCGGCCACCTCTTGCATAGCACACGACCCCGACCAGTGGGGAAGTTGTGCTTTGGCCCATTTCTGAGTCAACCTTCAAGCAGCATCCGTGCCAAATCTCAGCTCCCTAGTCCACTCCGGTGGCCCGTGGGAGCCCTTTTATGCACTCCATTTTGCTGTCTTCCGCGGTCCCTTGTCTCTCGACTTGTGGGCCCTGGCGGAGGACAATCATCACATCCAAGAGTTCCCCTGGTTGCTCCAGGCCTGCTCTGCGCTCTCTCCAAAGGAGAGCACCCTCAGACCTCGTGGGTCTGCACCAGCAGCTGCTTTGTTCATCTTGCGTGGGTTGCGGTTGCCAAGGCTTAGTGGATCCAATCGGGACACTAACACCGCAGTGACCCTCATCCAACGTGGGATAGTCGCCCTCCAGAAGCTGGTCTTCCTTGAAGCCTCCCGGAGCCCATGACTGCAGAGCCAAGCTGCATCTTCCTCACCTGAAGCACCCGACATCGAAGGGCTCCTTGCTGTGAGCCCCCCTGGTCACTGTGCCGTGACCCAGACTCTGTCCCCTCTGCTTTCAGGTTCTCCTCTACATTTTCTACATCTTAGATCTTCACGACTTCATCGACGCTTTCAGCTAGCAGCAGTTTGGACTACTTTTCCATTGAAAATCAGCCCGCGACCCGACACCAGAATCGACCTATGCACCCGGCTTCCCTGGGGCAGGTAACAGAAGTACTTTGGTACTCCCGTGGTGGTGGGCTCTCCAAAGCCTTAAGTCTCAAGCCTTAACTTTGTACTACTGCTAAAAGTGTCTTTAATCCTTAAATATTCAACTGCGACATTCTCCATAGGCTAACATTGCGATCCCGACAGCAGCTCTTTGCACTGCACGCGTCTCCCGTGGGTCCCCTTCCTCTTAACTGTGGGTGGATTCTGAAGGGGCAAGCGATCCTCAATGCCCTAGGCATTGCCTGTAGAATTGTCGTGGTTCTTATACCACTATTTTAGTATATGGTTTGGTCCCCCCCTGGGGCCCATTGATTTCTGTGCTATTTATTGTGTTTATAAATGCTTGTTTGAAGTGTAACTTTGCCACTAGCCACATAAAGTGACTGTGGGATTCTGTCTAGAATAAATACATATATTTTATATATATACCTGTGTGGGCTACTCTTTCATTTGGTTATTCAAGAGGTTATTATGGTAAAACAATAAGCTTAACACTCCTTCAAGACTTAGCCTGAAGGCTGCTCTCCACAGCTACCACTAGGATAGCTTTCTTTAAAGGTTGTCTTAAACCTATCATCAATAAGAGTCGAATTGGACTGGTGCAAGGTGTCCCTATAACTAGGAACAGCATATGCCAGGCCAACTTCTCACATTGGTGTGCAGCGGTTGGATTCAAGCTTGCCATTGTTTTACCAGATAACAAATTGAATTTCTAAAGTGAAAGCCACTTGGTACCAAAGGTACATATAAATTCAAGCTAGAATACAATAAGTTCTACTGAACTTAGAGTTGTGTGTAGAGGGTTTAGCACACCTTGACTACAACTCAAGAGAGGGTTCAGTAGGCCACACTTAGTGTAGGTAGATACACCACTATCACTACACTAGAAAATGTCTTTAGGTTCAGGTGCCCATAAGGCTCTGGAAGGACCCCAAAGGGTCCCAGTCGACAAGTATGATCATCTCTCCTTTGCTGAGCTCAGGGAGATGTGCACCCTTAGGAAACTTAAGACAAACAAAGGGGCCAACACCCAACGCCTCAGGGAAACCCTGCTCATAGCAGACTTTATGGAGACCATAGGGTCTGGTGGGGTAGACAGGTTGGGTGGGCGTCCATCAGAAGAGGACCCTCCAGTAGGGGACTCTGATGAGGACCAGGAAGAGGATGAAGATCCTGACCTGGAAGAAACAAACCACTCACAACATGGAGGTGATGGCCCAAGAGGCACTCCCTCCATCCCTAAAGGGAGAGTGGTGGATCCAAGAAGGAACAGATCCCCCTCAGTGGGATCCAACCATTCTGGGATATCCAAAGGGTCCTCTGCCTCTTCTCAGAGAAGAGAATCCTTCTCATGAGAGGAAATGCAGACTGATCAAATTTGAGCAGGCTAAGCTTCAGCTTAAAAGAGAACAGTTAGCATTGGACAGGGAAACCCTGGAGCTTCAGAAAGCTTCAAGAAAGTGGGGTCTAGAGACCCCTGGTGGCAGTAATGAAACCCCTAGAGTTAGAGAGAAAGTCCCTGACAATAGGAACCTCCACAAGATTGTGCCCCCCTATAAGACAGGGGATGATATCCACAAATGGATCTCTGCTCTTGAGAGGGCCTGTAAAGTAAAAGGGTCCCAGTAGAGCAGTGGGCAGAAATCCTGTGGCTCTCCTTTGCAGACAAAGGAAGAGACAAGCTCCTCTCTGTAAGAGAAGAGGATGCTGATGATTACTATATCCTGAGAAATGCTTTAATAGATGGGTTCGGCTTAACCACTGATCAATACAGACTTAAGTTCAGAGACACCCAAAAAGCACAGGATCAGGATTGGGTAGACTTTGTTGATTGTGCAACCAAGGCATTGGAAGGTTGGTTAAATGGCAGTAAAGTTAATGATTATAAAGGATTGTATAATCTCATAATGAGGGAGCAGATTCTTAATATTTGTCATAACCAACTCTTACACCAGCACCTGGTGGACTCTGATCTGACCTCTCCCCAAGAATTGGGAAAGAAGGCAGACAAATGGGTCAGAACCAGGATCAGGCCCAAGAACCAAGGTGGTGACCAGAATAAAGATTCTACCAAACCCAAAGAGAAAGGAGGGGATAATAAAACAGAAAAGTCCCCTGAAGAGCCACAAAAACCCAGTGCTGGGGGTGGGTCCCAAAATCCTTCCTCTTCAAAAAAGAAACCATATTGCCATGTGTGTCAGAAGCCTGGCCACTGGAAAACTGACTCCAGTTGTCCAAAGAATGGCAATAAAGAAAATATTCCTCCAAGTACAGCTCCAACACCTCCTGTTGCTACTAGTAGTAATCCCCCAGGTGGTGGGAGTGCACCCAAAAACTTAGTTGGGTTTTCTTGGGGAACGCAGGTGGACCCTGGCCTAACCAGATCCCCTGCACAAGCAACTCTAGTCTGTGATGGTGGCATGGGGTTTGCCAACTTTACCATGAGCCCCAGTATTCTGGGCAGGTACAGACAAGAGCCCATGATCAATGGTCAGAAGGCTGTGGCCTATAAGGACACAGGGGCCAGTGTCACCATGGTGACCAAGAGGCTAGTGCCCCTAGAACAGCTTTTACCTGGGTTTAGCTACCAGGTGACCAACATAGAAGGAATCAGGACAGACCATCCCATGGCAGTGGTAAATCTCAGCTGGGGAGGGGTCACTGGCCCAAAGAGAGTGGCAGTGTCCCCAAACTTGCCTGTAGATTGTCTACTGGGGAATGATCTGGAAATCTCAGCCTTGGCTGAGGTTGACCACAAGGCCCATTTGAAAATGGTAGGAATCCCTGAGAGAGTGGATGAGACCCTGAGGGCCTCACCTCCACCCCAGGAGAAAATAGAAAGAGTGAAGCCTGAAACTATGGATCACTCTACCCAAACAGAGAGCATAGGGGAAGAGGAACAGTCCTCCCCCTACCAGACTACAGGTAAGGGTCAAGTTTCTCAGGGAACTGATCCTGCCCCTTGTAAAGTAACTGCCCCAGAAGTGGACAGGCCTGGCTTGCCCACCTCTCTGATGGCAGGGGACCCTTCCAAGGTGGTGCCCAGTCTGGAGCAAGTATCCTGCCCCTCTCTACCCTGCCTCAGTCAGCCCAGGGCTGCAGAGGTCAGGGAGGTCAGTGGACCCTTAAGGGGCCCCTGTCCAGAGGAACCCCCTCATCAGCAGATTAGGGACACCCAGCAGAGTAGTTTCAGCCAGGTGAATATTCCTCTACAAACTGAGGGATCCCCCTTACCCTTAGGTATAGGCACCCCTCAAATGGATGATGTTGAGCACAGGGAAACCTGGGGCATAGTTGCCCCAAACCTTCCAGTGCCCTCCACTATTCCAGCCAAAGGGATCCGACCCCCAGCTGTAGGCAGCCAGAGGTTGACCCTTAGGGCCAGATATGACACAGTCATGGGCAGAAAGGCTTCCATAGTGGCCAGTGATCTGAGGAGGTTGAGACCAACCCAAGTAGGGCATCACTTCCAGACTCAGACACCCCACCAGCCCACCTCTGACCCAAAAACCAATACAGGTAATTTCCCTAGACTTTGGAGAAACTCTAGGACCCCTTGGGGTAGAATTTCCCAAGTGAACCATGAGACAGGGAGCAACCATGCTAGTGCAGGTTCTTCCTTATATGGCCACTCAGGAAATAAAGGCTTATCTGGACAAGGTTAGCCTTATCTCCTTTCGTTTGGGGGGGGTTATGTAGGAGAGTGGAATCTGACTAATGGTTGCCCCCAACTTTTTGCCTGGTATTTGAGTGGTTTTTGACTAGTCTGGCTGGGATCCTGCTATCCAGGACCCCAGCCTATCTGCTTTCTCCCTAAAACTGATGTGAGTACTCTAGGTACAAACCTAATTGGATGCTGGGCATGCCCTACCAGTCCCTTGTAGATGGTACCCTAGGTACCCAGGGCATGGGTCCCCCAGTAGGCCTACCAGGGCTGCAGCACTTATTGTGCCACCCTGGGACAGCCACCCAAACTGACACCACCAGACCACTACTGTAGTCTGGGTGAGGTGGTGCTAGCACCCCTCACAGGGATGTAGGTACCCTATATCCCACACCATTACAACACATATACTCTCATAGGTCACCCCTATGGCAGGCCCTGGTAATCCTACAGGGCTGGGTGCTGAGGTATGTGTGAGGGGGGACCCCTACGTGAGTAGGGCCTCTCTGCAACCTTCATAAAATCGTTACTGGGTTGTTTGTAGTGTAGCCATACCATATACTCTTAACCGCATTATAAGTGAATCGCGTCATCGCAATAACTTGAGAATGGCTACACAGAACCATATCGTGTTTGGTGTCAAACATGAAGGAATCATACCCCCAGTCCAGCCATGGGCATGAGGGTACGATTCCCCCTTGCTAGAAGGGCGATATGGGAAAAGCGGTAGAATTTAGACACCAATTTAAAAGTGCACAAGTTACACAAAATGGCTACTGCCTGCCACCTACACACGACCCTGGCTGGCTGTTGCTGGGGAAAACCCCAGCCTCGCCAGCTGGACAATAGGGCACCTGTGACAGGGAGGTGCTAGCATCTCCCCAGACAGGATAATGTGGATTGGAACAGGGTGGGTGCACCAAATGTCCATTCAGAGTTGCACGTAGGCAGCTGCAGAGCCCCAATTCTGCATACACCGCCTGGAACCGGTTCAGGGGCATCCTGCCCCTCGCCGAGGTGGGAAACACACAAAGGGGAGTGGGTGTAGCCACCCTTTCCCGCCTCTACTCTGATTGGTAGGCTCTAGTTGGGACCATCCCCTAATCTTGGGGATATATGTGAATAACGTGGCCCCAGAGCCTCAGATTAATCCAGAACTTTACAGAACTGACCTTCGACGAGCTGCTGCCCAGCTGACTGAAGAAATCTCCCTTGGGATAAAGGAGTTATCCCCCTACTTGGCAGGCACCTGAAAGACTGCAAGATACCCGGTTGGAACTTCGTGGCTCTCACGAACTTCGACGTCTTCCAGCATCCTTGAGGTGGGTCTCCAGAGCATCCCAGAGTCCTGTGAGCGTGCCCAGCAAGTCTGAGCACCGTGGACCACATGGGTGCCGAGATCCCTGCATACCCCAAGACCCCAGCCACCTTTTGCATAGCACATGACCCCGACCAGTGGGGAAAGTGTGCTTTGGCCCATTTCTGAGCCAACCTTCAAGCAACATCTGTGCCAAATCTCAGCTCCCTAGTCTGCTCCGGTGGCCTGTGGGAGCCCTTTTACGCACTCCATTTTGCTGCCTTCTGTGGTCCCTTGTCTCTCAACTTGTGGGCCCTGGCAGAGGACAATCTTCACATCCAAGAGTTCCCCTGGTTGCTCCAGGCCTGCTCTGCGCTCTCTCCAAAGGAGAGCACCCTCAGACCTCGTGGGTCTGCACCAGCAGCTGCTTTGTTCATCTTGCATGGGTTGCGGTTGCCAAGGCTTAGTGGATCCAATCAGGACACTAACACCGCAGCGACCCTCATCCGATGTAAGACAGTCGCCTTCCAGAAGCTGGTCTTCCTTGAAGCCTCCCGGAGCCCGTGACTGCAGAGCCAAGCTGCATCTTCCTCACCTGAAGCACCCGACATCGAAGGGCTCCTTGCTGTGAGCCCCCCTGGTCACTGTGCCGTGACCCAGACTCTGTCCCCTCTGCTTTCAGGTTCTCCTCTACATTTTTTACATCTTAGATCTTCACGACTTCATCGACGCTTTCAGCTAGCAGCAGTTTGGACTACTTTTCCATTGAAAATCAGCCCGCGACCCGACACCAGAATCGACCTATGCACCCGGCTTCCCTGGGGCAGGTAACAGTAGTACTTCGGTACTCCCGTGGTGGTGGGCTCTCCAAAGCCTTAAGTCTCAAGCCTTAACTTTGCACTACTGCTAGAAGTGTCTTTAATCCTTAAATATTCAACCGCGACATTCTCCATAGGCTAACTTGCGATCCCGATAGCAGCTCTTTGCACTGCACGCGTCTCCCGTGGGTCCCCTTCCTCTTAACTGTGCATTAATTCTGAAGGGGCAAGCGATCCTGAATGCCCTAGCCATTGCCTGTAGAATTGTCGTGGTTCTTATACCACTATTTTAGTATATGGTTTGGTCCCCCCCTGGGGCCCATTGATTTCTGTGCTATTTATTGTGTTTATAAATGCTTGTTTGAAGTGTAACTTTGCCACTAGCCACATAAAGTGACTGTGGGATTCTGTCTAGAATAAATACATATATTTTATATATATACCTGTGTGGGCTACTCTTTCATTTGGTTATTCAAGAGGTTATTATGGTAAAACAATAAGCTTAACACTCCTTCAAGACTTAGCCTGAAGGCTGCTCTCCACAGCTACCACTAGGATAGCTTTCTTTAAAGGTTGTCTTAAACCTATCATCAATAAGAGTCGAATTGGACTGGTGCAAGGTGTCCCTATAACTAGGAACAGCATATGCCAGGCCAACTTCTCACATTGGTGTGCAGCGGTTGGATTCAAGCTTGCCATTGTTTTACCAGATAACACATTGAATTTCTAAAGTGAAAGCCACTTGGTACCAAAGGTACATATAAATTCAAGCTAGAATACAATAAGTTCTACTAAACTTAGAGTTGTGTGTAGAGGGTTTAGCACACCTTGACTACAACTCAAGAGAGGGTTCAGTAGGCCACACTTAGTGTAGGTAGATACACCACTATCACTACACTAGAAAATGTCTTTAGGTTCAGGTGCCCATAAGGCTCTGGAAGGACCCCAAAGGGTCGCAGTCGACAAGTATGATCATCTCTCCTTTGCTGAGCTCAGGGAGATGTGCACCCTTAGGAAACTTAAGACAAACAAAGGGGCCAACACCCAACGCCTCAGGGAAATCCTGCTCATAGCAGACTTTATGGAGACCATAGGGTCTGGTGGGGTAGACAGGTTGGGTGGGCGTCCATCAGAAGAGGACCCTCCAGTAGGGGACTCTGATGAGGACCAGGAAGAGGATGAAGGTCCTGACCTGGAAGAAATAAACCACTCACAACATGGAGGTGATGGCCCAAGATCCAAAGGGGAGGGGGGAAGAGGGGGGAAAGGGGGAGGAGGTGGGGAGGGGGAAACTTATGCACTTAGGAGGTGGTTTTAAGCACAGTAAATGTAGGGAAGGTTTGCGAGGTAGGAGTCACAGTATATTAGTAAATAGAACTGTAGGTAAGAAAATAATGAAGTTTGATGAAAATCTGCAGGCATACACACTTACAGAGGGTAGGAAAAATTTTGAACCACAATGACATGTAGGATAGCCTCAATAAATATCTGTGGGTTAAATGAGGTAAATAAAAGGCTTAAGACGGCTGCCCTGCTAAAATGGCTAAATCTAGACTTAGTGTGCCTCCAGGAAACACATATTGAAGGCACTAAGGCTTATATACTGGATCAGCTTGGCTTTAACACGCTAGCAAAAACGAACCAAAACACAAAGACGAGAGGGGTGGCGATTCTAGGTAGGAGTCAGGATACGCTGGTTAAGAGAAAGAAGGAGGATCAGTGGGGAAGATCGGCTATAGCGGAGATAAGATTTAGGGGGGAGACAATCACGGTTGTCTCGGTCTATGGCTCCACAGGAGATGACCCGGATATTTTTCAATTTTTGGACACAGAATTGGCACAATGGCCGGAGCCCATTATACTCTGTGGTGATCTGAATTTGCATGATCCAGACAGTAGCTTTTTAGACCCTGGTAGAAAATACTCAGGGAGGAAAAGGAGGACTTACAGAGCTTTGGCAGATATGGCAATACATAACTTGTTGGAAGATCCTTGGTTAAAATGCCATCCAAATCTAGATGGGAGTACCTTTTTTTCAGCCCCTCACCAGATAATGGTTAGGCTGGATTATTTTTTAATAACAAGAGGACTGCTGGATTATGCAAGAATAGATAGGGAACCAAGGATCATCTCAGACCATAGCCCATTAGTCTTAACTATAACAATTGGGCAAAGGAGAAATAAAGAGCTAAGACAATGGACATTCAATAGAAAGCTGCTACAGGATCAGCGGTATAGGGAAAGATTGAGTAATTGGATCAAAGAATATTGGGAGATAAATAGGGGTACTTCAACACCAGGGATAGTGTGGGATGCTTTTAAAGCTAGAATAAGAGGCGAAACCCTGAGTTATGTAATGAAGGAACAAAGAACTTTGAAGGTAAAAGCTGAACAAATTAATAAATCAATCATTGAAGCAGAGGAAGCACTTATTACAGCTCTACATACACACTCCCCAATCGATCAGATCTTATTGAAAATAGTTGCTCTTAAAGCCGAAGCTATGAATGAGATGGGGAAGAAAACAGTAGAGAAGTACTTGGTAAATAAAGAAAAGGTATACAAACTAAGTGAAAGAGTTGGCCACATACTGGCTGTGCGCGCTAGGCAAAGGGTCGGGATGGCCGATATAAAGGAGATTAAAAATTCTCAGGGAATTAGGGTGAAGGAAGTTGAACAGATCCGAGAGGTTTTTAAACAATTTTACACAGAGCTCTATACAAAGGATGGTCGAGAGAAAGAGGAGGATATAAGGACTTATTTAAGCGAGATAGAGCCCTCAGGGCTAGCAGAGGAGGACAGGAAGGGGCTGGAGGAGATACTGCAGTTGAAGGAACTGGTTGAGGCTATGAGGGATTTACCATCAGGGAAGGCAGCTGGCCCGGATCAGATTCCGATAGAACTCTACAAAACCTTTCAACCCTCTCTCATAAAAGAAATGTTTAATGTTATGTTGCTGGCACAAAAGGGTGAGTCTATTTCAGAATCGTGGGGCGGGGCAGACATCATTGTAATACCGAAGAAGGGTAAACCCGCAGACACCCCGGGGTCGTATCGTCCTATCACTTTAATGAACGCAGATATTAAGGTGTTTTCTAAAATTTTGGCGAAAAGGTTATCTAGGGTAGTTGAATCATTGGTAATTCCTTCTCAGCGCGGGTTTATCCCGGGTAAAGGGACAACTCAACACACTAGACAAGTAATCACGGCATTTGATGCAGCAAGCACTCTAGAAGACCCCATGGCAGCTCTGTTCCTAGATGCTGAGAAGGCATTCGACAGGGTTTCTTGGAGGTATATGTGGGAAGTTCTGAGATGGAATGGTATAGGGGTAGGATTTATTAAAGCTCTGCAGACCCTATATATAAACCCGACGGCCAAGATAAGGGTTAATAGAGGACAAACATCCGTAGTCTATATCCAGAGACGAACAAGGCAGGGATGCCCCTCTTCTCCCCTCCTTTTTGCTCTATACCTTGATCCCTATATACGAAAGCTGGAAAGAAATGTTCTGATTCCACCGCTAATTTTAAACGGCTGTAGACTTAAAACGCTAGCATACGCTGACGATGTGGCCGTCCTGACGACAAAGCCTTCAGACGCTATCAGGGCAATCGAAGAAGAAGCTGTGCGATTTGGGCAGTTCTCAGGATATAGCCTGAATAAAGAGAAAACTCAGATAGTTAAAAACCAGTGGGTAATATGTAACGATGACAGAGTGGTGGGAGTGGCAAACTATCTGGGGGTGCAAATTACAGCAGAAGTAGATAAGATTGTTAAAAACAACATTGCACCTTTAACAGCTCAAGTTAAAAAGGATTTGGAAAAAATGAATAACCTACACCTGTCATTGGTAGGCTGTACAAACATCATCAAGATGATGGTTTTACCTAAATTTTTATATTTTTTCAGGGCTATACCCTTGTTGTTTGAAGCCAACTGGTTTAAGGGCCTAGAGGCCATATGTAGCAGGTTAATCTGGGCACATGGTAAGACCCGGAGGGCCTATAGGTTTATGACACTTCCTAGGGAAAAAGGGGGATGGGGAGCACCAGACTTCTGTTTATATTATATGGCAACTGTTTTGCAATATATACAAGGATTAATTGGGGGGAATATTGATGATGCAAGAATGCATAAGATGTCTACTGAGATTTATGCAGTTGTGCTAGGGGCAAATGCCTATAACTGTTTCTTAAAGTGTACAGATTTTAGCTATTTTAAGAGAACTAGGTTTAAAACTGTTAAGGCGGCAGTTGTGGTATGGAATGCTTTTTAAAAAAAAGTCAAGATGGGGAGGTATAACAGATATGTGTCCATAAGTAATAATAGATCACTCCCAGCGGAAATATTTGCTGATCAGACAATGGCAGAATGGGCAGCAAGAGGGATCACGCAAATAGGAGACTTGCTCTCTCAGGATGGTTTTATGCAATTCTCAGATCTGCGAGCTTTATATGATTTAGACAATAGGGTTTTTTTCAAGTATTTGCAGATTAGAAGTTTCTTTAAAAATAAAGTGGGAGGCCCTGCAGGCTTTACTAAGATAGAAATAATGGAGAAAATCAAGCTGATGGGGGACTGTTCAATAAGGTCGTTTTATGCAATACTGTTGAAAGAAAATCAGGATGATCTAGAGAAATTTAGTACAAAATGGGCAGATAAAACAGGAGTTAAAAGTAATTTGTTTTTGGAATCTCTGAATTTAGGACGCACAATATTAAGTTCAGCCCCTTTGCAGTCTCAGCATTATAAAACATTATATTTTCTTTATTTTACGCCTGCAAGGATAGCAAGATGGGGTGGGAGCTCAGGAATTAACTGCCCTCGATGTGATGCGTTAGAGGCAGATAGCATACACATTTTTGCAACATGTCCCCAACTACAATTATTGATTAAAGAGATAGAGGGGTTTCTAGCAAGGTCCTTGGGTATAGTGATCTCTCTTTTACCATCTTGGATTATGTTAGGAGTGGCAGAAGGAGAGCAGGAGCATTCAGAATTCTTGTTTGTTATAATGGCTGTTTATAGATTGACAATAGCTAGGGCTTGGTTGGATAAAAATCCCCCAAAATTTCAAACTTGGTTGGCAAATACGTTGTATGTACACAATATGGAGGAAAATATCTATGCTCGGAAAGGGAGGAGAGGAAGATGTTTGGGGAGAAGGATATGGGAGCCATTAGGTAAATGGAAGGAGAAACAAAAGTTCCGCACTGCTTAAACAAAGTATTGAAATAATTTGGTTGAATTTCTGGAATTTAAATAATAATGCCACGTCTAGGCATACCCGTCCCACTCAGGGTGACAAATGCAAAACTAACAGTTGATGGACAGAATGCAGAACAATGCCATACATTCACCCCAGTACAGAGACCTGGGCCTAAATCCATCATTTTTTTGCTCACCATGCCATTCCAGTTTGAACCTAGCGATATGCAAATCAGTCTTGACCCTGTGCCTCATGGGAACAGTCCAGCCTGAACTGCAAAGCCAGGTCCTCCCTGGACTGGAAACAAGCATTCTAGGACCGGTTTCGGGGTTTCACCCCTCTTCAGCCAGGATAGCTTGATTCCAGTGGCATGGAGAGCACGGGACCCACGTCTGGGCATTCCCGTCCCACTCGGGGTGACAAATGCAAAACCGACAGTTGATGGACAGAATGCAGAACAATGTCATACATTCACCCCAGTACAGAGATCTAGGCCTAAATCCATCATTTTTTTGTTCACCATGCAATTCCAGTTTGAACCCAGCCATATGGAAATCAATTTTGACCCTGTGCCTCATGGGAACAGTCCAGCCCGAACTGCCAAGCCAGGTCCTCCCTGGACTGCAAACAAGCATCCTAGGACTGGTTTCGGGGTTTCACCCCTCTTCAGCCAGGATAGCTTGATTCCAGTGGCATGGAGAGCAAGTGACCCACGTCTGGGCATACCGGTCCCTCTCGGGGTGACAAATGCAAAACCAACAGTTGATGGACAGAATGAAGAACAATGTCATACATTCACCCCAGTACAGAGATCTCGGCCTAAATCCATCGTTTTTTTGCTCACCATGCAATTCCAGTGTGAACCCAGCCATATGCAAATCAGTCGTGACCCTATGACTCATGGGAACAGTCCAGTCCAAATTGCAAAGCCAGGTCCTCCCTGGACTGGAAACAAGCATCCTAGGACTGGTTTCGAGGTTTCACCCCTCTTCAGCCAGGATAGCTTTATTCCAGTGGCATGGAGAGCACGGGACACATGTATGGGCATATCCGTCCCACTCGGGGTGACAAATGCAAAACCAACAGTTGATGGACAGAATGCAGAACAATGTCATACATTCACCCCAGTACAGAGATCTGGGCCTAAATCCATTGTGTTGTTTGCTCACCATGCCTTTCCAGTTTGAACCTAGCCATATGCAAATCAGTCTTGACCCTGTGCCTCATGGGAACAGCCCAGCCCGAACTGCAAAGCCAGGTCCTCCCTGGGCTGGAAACAAGCATCCAAGTACCGGTTTCGCGGTTTCACCCCTCTTCAGCCAGGATTGCTTGATTCCAGTGGCATGGAGAGCATGGGACCCACGTCTGGGCATACCCGCCCCACTCGGGGTGACAAATGCAAAATCAACAGTTAATGGACAGAATGCAGAACATTCACCCCAGTACAGAGATCTGGGCATAAATACATCTTTTTTTGCACACCATGCCATTCCAGTTTGAACCCAGCCATATGCAAATCAGTCTTGACCCTGTGCCCCATAGGAACAGTCTAGCACGAACTGCCAAGCAAGGTCCTCCCTTGACAGCAAACAAGCATCCTTGGACCGGTTTCGGGGTTTCGCCCCTCTTCAGCCAGCATAGCTTGATTCCAGTGGCATGGAGAGCACGGGACCCTAGTCTGGGTATACCCGTCCCACTCGGGGTGACAAATGCAAAACCAACAGTTGATGGACAGAATGCAGAACAATGTCATACATTCACCCCAGTACAGAGATCTGGGCCTAAATCCATAATTTTTTTGCTCACCATACCATTCCAGTTTGAACCCAGCCATATGCAAATCAGTCTTGACCCTGTGCCTCATGGGAACAGTCCAGCCCGAACTGCAAAGCCAGGTCCTCCCTGGACTGGAAACAAGCATCCTAGGACTGGTTTCGGGGTTTCACCCCTCTTCAGCCAGGATAGCTTGATTCCAGTGGCATGGAGAGCACGGGACCCAAGTCTGGGCATACCCGTCCCACTCGGGGTGACAAATGCAAAACCAACAGTTGATGGACAGAATGCAGAACAATGTCATACATTCACCCCAGTACAGAGATCTGGGCCTAAATCCATCGTTTTTTTTGCACACCATGCCATTCCAGTTTGAACCCACCCATATGCAAATCAGTCTTGACCCTGTGCCCCATAGGAACAGTCCAGGCCGAACTGCCAAACAAGGTCCTCCCTGGACAGGAAACAAGCATCCTAGGAACGGTTTCGGGGTTTCACCCTGCTTCAGCCAGGATAGCTTGATTCCAGTGGCATGGAGAGCACGGGAACCACGTCTGGGCATACCCGTCCCATTCGGGGTGACAAATGCAAAACCAACATTTGGTGGACAGAATGAAGACCAATGCCATACATTCACCCCAGTACAGAGATCTGGGCCTAAATCCATCATTTTTTTGCTCACCATGCCATTCCCGTTTGAACCCAGCCATATGCAAATCAGTCTTGACCCTGTGCCTCATGGGAACAGTCCAGCCCGAACTGCAAAGCCAGGTCCTCCCTGGACCAGAAACAAGCATCCTAGGACCGGTTTCGGGGTTTCACCCCTCTTCAGCCAGGATAGCTCGATTCCAGTGGCATGGAGAGCACAGGACCCAAGTCTGGGCATACTCGTCCCACTCGGGGTGACAAATGCAAAACCAACAGATGATGGACAGAATGCAGAACAATGTCATATATTCACCCCAGTACAGAGATCTGGGCCTAAATCCATCGTTTTTTTGCTCACTATGCCATTCCAGTTTGAACCCAGCCATATGCAAATCAGTATTGACCCCGTGCCTCATGGGAACAGTCCTGCCCGAACTGCCAATCCAGGTCCTCCCTGGACTGGAAACAAGCATCCTAGGACCGGTTTTGGGGTTTCATCCCTCTTCAGCCAGGATAGCTTGATTCCAGTGGAATGGAGAGCACGGGACCCACGTCTGGGCATACCCGTCCCACTCGGGTGACAAATGCAAAACCAACAGTTGATGGACAGAATGCAGAAAAATGTCATACATTAACCCCAGTACAGAGATCTGGGCCTAAATCCATCGTGTTTTTGCTTACCGTCACCATGCCTTTCCAGTTTGAACCTAGCCATATGCAAATCAGTCTTGACCCTGTGCCTCATGGGAACAGTCCAGCCCGAATTGCAAAGCCAGGTCCTCCCTGGTCTGGAAACAAGTATCCTAGGACTGATTTCGGGGTTTCACCCCTCTTCAGCCAGGATAGCTTGATTCCAGTGGCATGGATAGCACAGGACCCACGTCTGGCCATACCCGTCCCACTCGGGGTGACAAATGCAAAACTAACAGTTGATGGACAGAATGCAGAACAATGCCATACATTCACTCCAGTACAGAGATCTGGGCCTAAATCCATCATTTTTTTGCTCACCATGCCATTCCAGTTTGAACCCAGCCATATGCAAATCAGTCTTGACCCTGGGCCTCATGGGAACAGTCCAGCCCGAACTTCAAAGCCTGGTCCTCCCTGGACTGGAAACAAGCATCCCAGAACCGGTTTCGGGGTTTCACCCGTCTTCAGCCAGGATAGCTTGATTCCAGTGGCATGGAGAGCACGGGACCCACGTCTGGGCATACCCGTCCCACTCGGGGTGACAAATGCAAAACCAACAGTTGATGGACAGAATGCAGAACAATGACATACATTCATCCCAGTACAGAGATCTGGGCCTAAATCCAACGTTTTTTTGCTCACCATGCAATTCCAGTTTGAACCCAGCCATATGCAAATCAGTATTGACCCTGTGCCTCATGGGAACAGTCCAGCCCTGTTAGAAATGGGATTTCTGGTTGTCTAGGGCTTGCACCAAAGCCAGGCAGAAACCACCACTCTAGTCAGGGCTGGGGAGTTACACGCCAAAGATAACTCCTGCTCACCCCCTTTGTAGCTTGGCACGAGCAGTCAGGCTTATCCCGGAGGCAATGTGTAAAGCGTTTGCGCGCGCACCCAGCAACAACACCCAAGACCCACCACAAAGGAAACTCCACACAAGGTTATATATAAAAATAGCCTTTGTATTATACCAAAACACATTAGATAATATTCACACAATTTACACTGTGCCAACTGTCACTGGGCAGAATTTTACAAGGGACTATTTACACGGGACAGGGCCACATGTACCACTGTCAGAATTAGCACAAATCACCAATTGTACATGTAGAACATAACACAGATTAGAACTGTAAAACACAACCAGTAACTACTGGCGCAATAATGACCTCAGCATCATCACACTAGCATCAGGTATAAAACCTATCCTGCATCCATCACAGGGGCATAAACACATTATGCCATTTCTCACAAGTCTAACGAATTAGACCTAGCCTCCTAAGTATAACTACACTAGGGGCGTACATCACACAGGGAAGTATTATCTCCCTAACATCGACCTAAACAGGTAAAACAACCTCCTAGGCAGAAATTACCACATTTAGAGGTATAAGACACAGGGTGCGCAAAACATGCTATACACAGTACATTTCCTAACACCCAATCACATTAGCATGAATCGTAATAACACCTCAATCACATTAGGGTCCAGGTCGCACCAGAGCCTAAACGTAGCAGCTGCCCACTACTTGCTGGGCAGCTGGGGACAAGAACAGGGCCTAAACGCTGCAGCTGGCACTAAGTGCTGCACAGCTGTGGAAGGCAAATAGGAGGCATGGGTTCTCAATGGCCCCTGAAACCATATGCCAAAAATGTTGGAGCAACTTAGGCTCTAAACAACATGTCCCCCAGTACTGTGGAGCGCACTGGCGCTTTTAACATGAAATATGGCCCCCAAACATTGGAGCCATCGGGCTCTGAAAAATAACCATGTCCCCTGGAGCACACTGGCTCCTGAAAGTCATATGTGCCAACCGTTGGAGCCATCTAGGCTCGGAGAACAAACTGGCACACGTGCTGGAGCCACTCAGGGCTCTGAAATAACTAACAGACTTGCCCCATTGCTAGAGCCACACAGGGCTCTTTAAACATACATGCGCCCTTTGTTGGAGCGGCCCGCTGCCTTCCGGGGCCGCTCTAGAATGAAAACGGCAGTTTCTGCGGAGCCTCCCCCTCCAGCCCTGTCACACTCACTGGGCTGTTCTAGGGACTTCCTGCACTCCTCGCGCTTCTCACGGGGCTCCCGAGGCTCCCAGCCACTCAATGGAGCCCCGCTGGGACGCGAGGCAGCTTCACCTGGGTCCTCTCGTAGGGCCCAGGACTTCTCTCCGGTGCGGCGCGCGGGGCTTCCCTTCACACCCAGGAGCCCCTCGCGACCCGGCACTGCCTCTCGCCTTCTGCTTCCGGTTCCATCCGGCGGCCCCGCCCACAACCAGGCGGGCCGCGGACGGCAGCATGGATCTCGGGGGCAATGAGGGGTAGGCTCCCTTGTAACCAAAAGTACATGCGGGGCGGGCACCCGCCGCCATTAAGGCTGAAGTCCCGGGATGGGCACCCGCGCACCACAAATACGTCAAAGTTGTGGGGTGGGCACCGGCGCATACAACTAATTTAAATAAGCGGGGTAGGCACCTGTATTGGACTCCCATAAGCGGGGTGGGCACCCGCATTAATTAGGAAATAAAAACGACGACGCAGGGTGGGCACCTGCGCATCAAAAGCAACCAAATAAGCGGGGTGGGCTCCCGCAAGGCCGGCATCATGGGGGAATCCCTAGTCTGGGGATTCCCTCTCTCTCGCTCTCAGCAGCGCGACGCTGCACAGCCCCAGCTCCTCTCTCTGGGGGAAATTAGGAAAAGCGCTCTCCAGGCGCTATGCTCAGGACCAGCAAAAAGTCCTTGATAGATCCAGGAAACAGAAGCAGAAGGTCCCACAAAGTCCATCAGCCATCCAGGGGCTGGGCAGGGCCCAGGGAGGCAAGCCTTCCCCTGGGCCCCAGCAGCAGCACGCCCCTGGTTGTTTCAAGTTAAGCACAAGAACATTTTACATGGGGTCACAGCCCCTTTTTATACACAGGTTCCTTTGTCTCCAAAGGTGCAGGGAAGGGGCGAACCAGATGCAACTGGTTCCTGAGCACTTTGTTTTGCTCAGCCCCTCTCCCTATTCACAGAACAGGCCAGGGTCATCAGTCGCACCACAGGGGGCGGAGCCAGCATTGTGTTGGGAAAGCCCAGCCCTATTCAGGTCCCAGGTGTACTCCTCCCACTCATCCACATGCAGCTCTCTCCATTCACCACCGGGGCAGACCCATCCTGACTCTGGGGATTCCCTAGCCCGTCACATGACCTCAGCCAGCCAATCGCCAGACAAGGCACTCATCTCACACTGCACACAGAAATGCCCACTTCTAGAAGTGGCACTTCCACACTAGGTACATTGACGCCGCACACATCATTGCGCAGCATTTCATTACACGAGTCTGCACATACCATAACTCGGCCCTGCACTCCCCACGCATCAGGAACTAACATGGTCACTCAGATCCCCCATGCATTCCTATGGGAGGGCAGGTCAGCCTTACTAAACCATACACAGAGCGCACGCGCTTTACACTGGGACACAGTGTTAAAGCGCCTTGAGGCCTAAAACCACTTGTACAACACAGGAAAAAGGCTAGGATAATGCAAAAAGTTCTGGGGGTGAACTTGCCAGAAGGGCCAAGTCCAACAAGCCCGAACTGCCAAGCCAGGTCCTCCCTGGACTGGAAACAAGCATCCTAGGACCGGATTCGGGGTTTCATCCCTCTTCAGCCAGGATAGCTTGATTCAAGTGGCATGGAGAGCACGGGACCCACGTCTGGGCATACCCGTCCCACTCGGGGTGACAAATGCAAAACCAACATTTGATGGACAGAATGCTGAACAATGTCATACATTCACCCCAGTACAGAGATCTGGGCCTAAATCATTTTTTTTTTGCTCACCATGCCATTCCAGTTTGAACTCAGCCATATGCAAATCAGTCTTGACCCTGTGCCTCATGGGAACAGTCCAGCCCGAACTGCCAATCCAGGTCCTCCCTGGACTGGAAACAAGCATCCTAGGACCGGTTTCGGGGTTTCACCCCTCTTCAGCCAGGATAGCTTGATTCCAGTGGCATGGAGAGTACAGGACCCACGTCTGGGCATACCCGGCCCGCTAGGGGTGACAAATGCCAAACCAACATTTGATGGACAGAATGCAGAACAATGTCATACATTCACCCCAGTACAGAGATCTGGGCCAAAATCCATAGTTTTTCTGCTGTCCATGCCATTCCAGTTTGAACCCAGCCATATGCAAATCAGTCTTGACCCTGCGCCCCATAGGAACAGTCCAGCCCGAACTACCAAGCCAGGTCCTCCCTGGACAGGAAACAAGCATCCTAGGACCGGTTTCGGGGTTTTACCTCTCTTCAGCCAGGATAGCTTGATTCCAGTGGCATGGAGAGCAAGGGACCCATGTATGGGCATACCCGTCCCACTCGGGGTGACAAATGCAAAACCAACAGTTGATGGACAGAATGCAGAACAATGTCATACATTCACCCCAGTACAGAGATCTGGGCCTAAATCCATCGTATTTTTTGCTCACCATGCCTTTCCAGTTTGAACCTAGTCATATGCAAATCAGTCTTGACCCTGTGCCTCATGGGAACAGTCCTGCCCGAACTGCAAAGCCAGGTCCTCCCTGGACTGGAAACAAGCATCCTAGGACCGGCTTCGGGGTTTCACCCCTTTTCAGCCAGGATAGCTTGGTTCCAGTGGCATGGAGAGCACGGGGCCCACGTCTGGGCATACCCGTCCCACTCAGAGTGACAAATGCAAAACCAACAGTCGATGGGCAGAATGAAGAACAATGTCATACATTCACCCCAGTATTGAGATCTGGGTCTGAATCCATCGTATTTTGCTCACCATGCCATTCCAGTTTGAATCCAGCCATATGCAAACCAGTCTTGACCCTGTGCCTCATGGGAACAGTCCAGCCCGAACTGCCAAGCCAGGTCCTCCCTGGACTGGAAACAAGCATCCTAGGACCGGTTTCGGGGTTTCACCCCTCTTCAGCCAGGATAGCTTGATTCCAGTGGCATGGAGAGCACAGGACCCATGTCTGAGCATACCCGGCCCACTCGGGTTGACAAATGCAAAACCAACATTTGATGGACAGAATGCAGAACAATGTCATACATCCACCCCAGTACAGAGATCTGGGCCCATTTTTTTTTTGCTGCCCAGCCATATGCAAATCAGTCTTGACCATGTGCCTCATGGGAACAGTCCAGCCCGAACTGCCAAGCCAGGTCCTCCCTGGACTGGAAACAAGCATCCTAGGACCGGTTTCGGGGTTTCACCCCTCTTCAGCCAGGATAGCTTGATTCCAGTGGCATGGAGAGCACGGGACCCACGTCTGAGCATACCCATCCCACTCGGGGTGACAAATGCAAAACCAACAGTTGATGGACAGAATGCAGAAAAATTTCATACATTCACCCCAGTACAGAGATCTGGGCCTAAATCCATCGTTTTTTGCTCACCATGCCATTCCAGTTTGAATCCAGCCATATGCAAATCAGTCTTGACCCTGTGCCTCATGGGATCAGTCCAGCCCGAACTGCCAAGCCAGGTCCTCCCTGGACTGGAAACAAGCATCCTAGGACCGGTTTCGGGGTTTCACCCCTTTTCAGCCAGGATAGCTTGATTCCAGTGACATGGAGAGCACGGGACCCATGTTTGGGCATACATGGCCCACTCGGGGTGACAAATTCAAAACCAACATTTGGTGGACAGAATGAAGAACAATGTCATACATTCACCCCAGTACAGAGATCTGGGCCTAAATCCATCGTTTTTTTTGCTCACCATGCCATTCCAGTTTGAACCCAGCCATATGCAAATCAGTCTTGACCGTGTGCCTCATGGGAATATTCCAGCCCGAATTGCCAAGCCAGGTCCTCTCTGGACTGGAAACAAGCATCTTAGGACTGGTTTCGGGTTTTCACCGCTCGTCAGCCTGGATAGCTTGATTCCAGTGCCATGGAGAGCACGGGATCCACGTCTTGGCATACCCGTCCCACTCAGGGTGACAAATGCAAATCCAAAAGTTGATGGACAGAATGCAGAACAATGTCATACATTCACCCCAGTACAGAGATCTGGGCCTAAGTCCATCTTTTTTTGCTCACCATGCCATTCCAGTTTGAACCCAGCCATATGCAAATCAGTCTTGACCCTGTGCCTCATGGGAACAGTCCAGCCCGAACTGCCAAGCAAGGTCCTCCCTCGACAGGAAACAAGCATCCTAGGACCGGTTTCGGGGTTTCACCCCTCTTCAGCCAGGATAGCTTGATTCCAGTGGCATGGAGAGCACGGGACCCACGTCTGGGCATAACCGTCCCATTCGGGTGACAAATGCAAAACCACCATTTGGTGGACAGAATGAAGAACAATGTCATACATTCACCCCAGTAGAGAGATCTGGGCCTAAATCCATCATTTTTTTGCTCACCATGCCATCCCAGTTCAGACCCAGCCATATGCACATAAGTCTTGACCCGGTGCCTCATGGGAAAATTCCAGCCCAAACTGCCAAGCCAGGTCCTCCCTGAACTGGAAACAAGCATCTTAGGACTGGTTTCGGGGATTCACCCCTCTTCAGCCAGGATAGCTTGATTCCAGTGCCATGGAGAGCACGGGATCCACGTCTGGGCATACCCGTCCCACTCAGGGTGACAAATGCAAAACCAAAAGTTGATGGACAGAATGCAGAACAATGTCATACATTCACCCCAGTACAGAGATCTGGGCCTAAATCGATCTTTTTTTGCTCACCGTGCCATTCCAGTTTGAACCCAGCCATATGCAAATCAGTCTTGACCCTGTGCCTCATGGGAACAGTCCAGCCCGAAATGCCAAGCCAGGTCCTCCCTGGACTGGAAACAAGCATCCTAGGACCGGTTTCGGGGTTTCACAACGCTTCAGCCAGGAAAGCTTGATTCCAGTGGCATGGAGAGCAAGGGACCCATGTATGGGCATACCCGTCCCACTCGGGTGACAAATGCAAAACTAACAGTTGATGGACAGAATACAGAATAATGCCATACATTCACCCCAGTACAGAGACCTGGGCCTAAATCCATCGTGGTTTTTGATCACCATGCCTTTCCAGTTTGAACCTAGCCATATGCAAATCAGTCTTGACCCTGTGCCACATGGGAACAGTCCAGCCCGAACTGCAAAGCCAGGTCCTCCCTGGTCTGGAAACAAGCATCCTAGGACCGGTTTCGGGGTTTCACCCTCTTCAGCTAGGATAGCTTGGTTCCAGTGGCATGAAGAGCACTGGACCCACGTCTGGGCATACCCGTCCCACTCGGGTGACAAATGCAAAACTAACAGTTGATGGACAGAATACAGAATAATGCCATACATTCACCCCAGTACAGAGACCTGGGCCTAAATACATCATTTTTTTGCTCACCATGCCATTCCAGTTTGAACCCAGCGAATGCAAATCAGTCTTGACCCTGTGCCTCATGGGAACAGTCCAGCCTGAACTGCAAAGCCAGGTCCTCCCTGGACTGGAAACAAGCATTCTATGACCGGTTTCAGGGTTTCACCCCTCTTCAGCCAGAATAGCTTGATTCCAGTGGCATTGAGAGCACAGGACCCACGTCTGGGCATACCTGTCCCACTCGGGATGACAAATGCGAAACCAACAGTTGATGGACAGAATGCAGAGCAATGTCATACATTCACCCCCGTACAGAGGTCTGGGCCTCAATCCATCGTTTTTTTGCTCACCATGCCATTCCAGTTTGAATCGAACCATATGCAAATCAGTCTTGGCCCTGTGCCTCATGGGAGCAGTCAAGCCCGAACTGCAACGCCTGGTCCTCCCTGGACTGGAAACAAGCATCCAAGTACCGGTTTCGGGGTTTCACCCCTCTTCAGCCAGAATAGCTTGATTCCAGTGGCATGGAGAGCAAGGGACCCATGTATGGGCATACCCGTCCCACTCAGGGTGACAAATGCAAAACCAAAAGTTGATGGACAGAATGCAGAACAATGTCATACATTCACCCCAGTACAGAGATGTGGGCCTAAATCCATTGTTTTTTTGCTCACCATGCCATTCCATTTTGAACCCAGCCATATGCAAATCAGTCATCACCCTGTGCCTCATGGGAACAGTCCAGCCCGAACTGCCAATCCAGGTCCTCCCTGGACTGGAAACAAGCATCCTAGGACCGGTTTCGGGGTTTCACCAGTCTTCAGCCAGGATAGCTTGATTCCAGTGGCATGGAGAGCACGGGACACACGTCTGGGCATACCCTTCCCACTCGGGGTGACAAATGCGAAACCAACAGTTGATGGACAGAATGCAGAACAATGTCATACATTCACCCCAGTACAGAGATCTGGGCCTAAATCCATCATTTTTTTGCTCACCGTGCCATTCCAGTTTGAACCCAGCCATATGCAAATCAGTCTCTTGACCCTGTGCCTCATGGGAATCGTCCAGCCCGAACTGCCAAGCCAGGTCCTCCCTGGACTGGAAACAAGCATCTTAGGACTGGTTTAGGGGTTTCACCCCTCTTCAGCCAGGATAGCTTGATTCCAGTGGCATCGAGAGCATTGGACCCACGTATGGGCATACCTGTCCCACTCGGGGTGACAAATGCAAAACCAACAGTTGATGGACAGAATGCAGAACAATGTCATACATTCACCCCAGTACAGAGATCTGGGCCTAAATACATCGTTTTTTTTCTCACCATGCCATTCCAGTTTGAACCCAGCCATATGCAAATCAGGCATGACCCTGTGCCTCATGGGAAGAGTCCAGCCTAAACTGCCAAGTCAGGTCCTCCCTGGACTGGAAACAAGCATCCTAGGACCGGTTTCGGGGTTTCACTCCTCTTCAGCCAGCGTAGCTTGATTCCAGTGCCATGGAGAGCACGGGATCCACGTCTGGGCATACCCGTCCCACTCAGGGTGACAAATGCAAAACCAAAAGTTGATGGACAGAATGCAGAACAATGTCATTCATTCACCCCAGTACAGAGATCTAGGCCTAAATCCATCGTATTTTTCATCACCATGCCATTCCAGTTTGGACCCAGCAATATGCAAATTAGTCCTGACCCTGTGCCTCATGGGAACATTCCAGCCCGAACTGCCAAGCCAGGCCTTCCCGGGACCGTAAACAGGCATCCTAGGACTGGTGTCGGGGTTCCACCCCTCTTCAGCTAGGATAGCTTGATTCCAGTGGCATGTAGAGCATGGGACCCACGTCTGGGCATACCTTTCCCACTCGGGGTAACAAATGCAATAACAACAGTTGATGGACAGAATGCAGAGCAATCTCATACAGTTACCCCAGTACAGAGATCTGAGCCTAAATCCATTTTTTTATTGCTCACCATGCCATTCCAGTTTGGACCCAGCCATATGCAAATCAGTCTTGACCCTGTGCCTCATGGGAATATTCCAGCCTGAACTGCCAAGCAAGGTCCTCCCTCGACAGGAAACAAGCATCCTAGGACCGGTTTCGGGGTTTCACCCCTCTTCAGCCAGGAGAGCTTGATTCCAGTGGCATGGAGAGTACGGGACCCACGTCTGGGCATACCCGTCACACTCGGGGTGACAAATGCAAAACCAACAGTTGATGGACAGAATGCAGAACAATGTCATACATTCACCCCAGTACAGAAATCTGGACCTAAATCCATTGTGGTTTTTGCTCACCATGCCTTTCCAGTTTGATCCTAGCCATATGCAAATCAGTCTTGACCCTGTGCCACATGGGAACAGTCCAGCCCGAACTGCAAAGCCAGGTCCTTCCTGGTCTGGAAACAAGCATCCTAGGACCGGTTTCGGGGTTTCACCCCTCTTCAGCCAGGATAGCTTGGTTCCAGTGGCATGGAGAGCACGGGACCCACGTCTGAGCATACCCGTCCCACTCGGGGTGACAAATGCAAAACCAACAGTTGATGGACAGAATGCAGAAAAATGTCATACATTCACCCCAGTACAGAGATCTGGGCCTAAATCCATCGTTTTTTGCTCACCATGCCATTCCAGTTTGAATCCAGCCATATGCAAATCAGTCTTGACCCTGTGCCTCATGGGATCAGTCCAGCCCGAACTGCCAAGCCAGGTCCTCCCTGGACTGGAAACAAGCATCCTAGGACCGGTTTCGGGGTTTCACCCCTTTTCAGCCAGGATAGCTTGATTCCAGTGGCATGGAGAGCACGGGACCCATGTTTGGGCATACATGGCCCACTCGGGGTGACAAATTCAAAACCAACATTTGGTGGACAGAATGAAGAACAATGTCATACATTCACCCCAGTACAAAGATCTGGGCCTAAATCCATCGTTTTTTTGCTCACCATGCCATTCCAGTTTGAACCCAGCCATATGCAAATCAGTCTTGACCGTGTGCCTCATGGGAATATTCCAGCCTGAATTGCCAAGCCAGGTCCTCTCTGGACTGGAAACAAGCATCTTAGGACTGGTTTCGGGTTTTCACCCCTCTTCAGCCAGGATAGCTTGATTCCAGTGCCATGGAGACCACGGGATCCACGTCTTGGCATACCCGTCCCACTCAGGGTGACACATTCAAATCCAAAAGTTGATGGACAGAATGCAGAACAATGTCATACATTCACCCCAGTACCGAGATCTGGGCCTAAATCCATCTTTTTTTGCTCACCATGCCATTCCAGTTTGAACCCAGCCATATGCAAATCAGTCTTGACCCTGTGCCTCATGGGAACAGTCCAGCCCGAACTGCCAAGCAAGGTCCTCCCTCGACAGGAAACAAGCATCCTAGGACCGGTTTCGGGGTTTCACCCCTCTTCAGCCAGGATAGCTTGATTCCAGTGGCATGGAGAGCACGGGACCCACATCTTGGCATAACCGTCCCATTCGGGTGACAAATGCAAAACCACCATTTGGTGGACAGAATGAAGAACAATGTCATACATTCACCCCAGTAGAGAGATCTGGGCCTAAATCCATCATTTTTTTGCTCACCATGCCATCCCAGTTCAGACCCAGCCATATGCACATCAGTCTTGACCCTGTGCCTCATGGGAAAATTCCAGCCCAAACTGCCAAGCCAGGTCCTCCCTGAACTGGACACAAGCATCTTAGGACTGGTTTCGGGGATTCACCCCTCTTCAGCCAGGATAGCTTGATTCCAGTGCCATGGAGAGCACGGGATCCACGTCTGGGCATACCCGTCCCACTCAGGGTGACAAATGCAAAACCAAAAGTTGATGGACAGAATGCAGAACAATGTCATACATTGTTATGTTATGTTATGTTACGAGGTATTTGTTAAGCGCGCGGATACTCCCAGGAGTGTCCCGGCGCTGACCACAGGACCTGTAACACAAGCCTAAAAATGCTAGCTGAAAAGAAAAAACAACCTTAAGAGAGATTTAAAACAGCAGTGTCTTAAGTTCGCGACGGAAGCAAAAAAGATATTTTTCCTGGCGCATCTTGACAGGGAGCTTGTTCCATAAGGAAGAGACCAAGACCTGAAAAGAGCGACCGCCCTGTCGTGAAAGGTAAAACCTGGGCGTGAGGAGCAAGTGTGCAGAAGATGACCGTAGCGAACGTGTAGGAACGTAGTGAAGACAGCGGGCTCTCAAATAAGGTGCACCGATAATATGAGAGGCCTTAAAAGCAAGGACCAAAGCCTTGAAGTGAATTATTTTCCGGATTGGCAGCCAATGAAGTGTTCTGAGAAGAGGGGAAGTGTGTGTGCGTCGATCCGTAAGAAAGATCGCTCGTGCAGCAGCATTTTGGGCCACTTGAAGTCGGTTAAGAAGAAATTCTGGAATGCCCAGATAAAGGACGTTGACATAGTCAAGTCGAGACAGGATTAAAGCCTGGACCACTGTCCTTCTGTGGGGTTGCGAGAGCAGAGGAAGAAAATTACGTAGCATCCGGAGCAGGGCAAAACAGGTGCCCACCACAGATTGTACCTGAGTGCTCATAGAAAGTTTACTGTCTAGTTTGACCCCAAGATTCTTCACAGTAGTAGCCAGTTGAATGGGTGGAAGCATGTTAGATGGCCACCAGGCACGCCAGTTTTCATCTGGTGGACCGCCAAAAAAAATCATTTCAGATTTATCTGAATTGCATTTCAGGTGGTTGGTGTTAAGCCAGCTGAAAACTGCTGAAAGGCAGAGCTTGATCTTGTTACCGCCGTCCAGGACTTCATCTCTGGCACACGTAAAAAAGTAATTGAGTATCGTCTGCATATGAGATGATTTTGGCATCAAAAGATTCAGCCAGTGTTGCCAGGGGTGCCACAAACACATTAAAAAGAGTGGGGCTCAGAATGGAGCCCTGAGGGACTCCTACGTTCATGGCTTTAATGTGAGCTTCAAAAGGGGGGGACCAGACAGTTTGTTGTCTATTTGTGAGATAAGACCGGAACCACTGCAGGGCAAGGTGCCCGATACCGCACCTCCATAGACGATCTAAAAGAAGGTCATGGGGGACGGTATCAAAGGCCGCTGATAGATCAAGAAGGACCAACACTGCTCGGCGCCCCTGTCCATAGTAGCCTTGATTAGTTCAGAGACCTCAAGGAGAGCCGTTTCAGTGCTAAAATGAGCCCGAAAACCAGACTGGCTCGGGTGTAGGATGTTATTAGATTCCAGGAATTCTCCGAGGATGTTATTAACATATTTCTCCAAGGTTTTGGATAGGGCGGGGAGCAGTGAGATAGGTCTGTAGTTACTTGCGATCAAAGGATCAGCGGAAGATTTTTTCAGTAGAGGGAGAATTTTTCCCACTTTCCATTGCTCCGGAACAGTCCCTGTAGACAATGAAAGATTTAATATTTTGTTGACCGCTGGGTTGATAATCTCAGCAATAGATGCCAGAATTTTTGCAGGACATGGATCGGTCGGGGAACCGGATTTCAAAGCACGGAGAAGGAGTAGAGATTTCTCCAGAGAGATGATGGGAAAGTGAGTAAGATGATTGGGAATGGGAGGAGGTTGTTCGAGCAGCTCATCCAGCTCTGAGACATTATTGAGACGTGATAAGTCAAATGAAGCTTGTATAGTTGAGATTTTAGTAAAGAAAAATTCTGCAATGGCGTCAGTCCAAGCCTTGGTAGGGGAGAAAGGATTTTTTATAACATTAGGGGAGGTAAAGTCTTTCACTACTTTAAAAAGTTCGGCACATTTATTACCAGCAAGCTCAATTTTATGGTTCAAATAGCTGGTTTTAGCTAAGCGGATGTTGTGGTGATAGGTTTTTAGAGTATTTTTTTGTAGGTTAGCTTAGCACAGATGTCATAACCCTGACGCCATTACCTTTCAAGTTGTTTACAGTGGGATTTGGTTTTCCTAAGGTCAGCCGTGAACCACGGTGCAGTGGGTCTTCCTTTAATGGCAGCACGGCTTTGAAGAGGGGCCAGGTTATTGACACAGGAATTGAGCCAATTTTCAAAAGAAGAGACACCGTCGACCAGATTATCCGTGAGTGCAAGGGGATAAAGTTTCAGAAAAGAATCTACGGCCGCAGGGGTCATAGAATTAAAAGATCTGAAGCTATTAGTGCGAGATGTATAAGTTTTGGCTGTTGTGGCAGTCAGGTCATTAATGCTAAAAGTTAGTAAAAAATGGTCAGACCAGACTACGGGGGATGGGGAATCCATTTCAATAGATTTGTTTGAAAAGACTTGGTCTAATATGTGACCCTTATCATGTGTAGGATATGTCACATAAGGAGTAAGATGAAGCATATTCATAGAGTCGAACAATTTGATAGCCTCCGAGTTAAGGGGAGTATCCATCTGGATGTTAAAGTCCCCCAAAATTAAGCAGTTTTCGTATTTGGTGATCATGGGAGAGATAGCCGACTGTAGGCCTTCCAGAAAACAGTTTGCAGGGCCCGGCGGCCGGTAGATTAGAACTCCAGCAATAGATGACTGTGGGGAGATCTTAAGAAGAAAACTCAGATTCTCCGAATTCTCCATAGTCAGTTTGGGGAGTAAGGAGCAAGAGAGAGAGTTATTGTGAATGATCGCAACCCCACCGCCGCGTCCTTTCAAACGGTCATTTCTTATAATATGATAGTTGGAAGGAATAGCATTAGCGATAGTAGGGTTTGAGCCTTCATGAAACCATGTTTCAGTGAGAAACAAAACGTCAGGTTTGGAATCTGTAAGAAGATCCAAAATTTGATACTCGTGTTGTTTAACAGAGCGAGTGTTTAGAAGCATCATGTGAACTGTAGAAGCCGTGTGGAGTGTCGAGCAAGTAGATGAAACCGAAGGCCTCACCTTGAAGACAGGGGGTTGCGTGACAAGCGAAGGAAGGGGAAGAGAGAAGTGGCATCGCTCACATCTATGAGTTACCATATGGCCTAAGGTAGAAAAACCCATGCGACAATTGAAATCAGCATTGAGATTTAATAGGGCATCTCTAGTGTATTTAAGTCGGGGGGTGTGAGGAGGAATGGCGGCAGGTGACTTACGAGTATTTTGAATGCAGGCACGGTCCAGCGCGGCCGAGGCGCGGACGGGCGCAGACGGGCTTGCCTTAGGCGCGCCTTCGGCGCGCCAGCGGCGCGCCCGCTGTGCGCATCCGCTGCGCGCTAGCGCCGCGGGCCTCTTTATCCCCTCTGTCATGAGGGAAAGACTAGACCGTGCCGTGACAAGATGGCGGGTCTGTGTAAAAAACTCTGTCCCACTTCCTGGTTCAACCGGAACACAAGAGGAGGCAGGCTTTCAATTTACAAAGTCGATTAAAAACACAGAACAGCACAATATTTTAAAACATAAAAAGTGACTGAGGTCAAATTCACATTCCCAGTTTCCCCATAACAGTAAAAACAATTTGAAAAAAAATCGGAATTCACTGGAAAGTGAAAGAGATGTGCAAAAGTCGCAGGAATTCGTAGTATGTGCAAAATACAGCAAAAACGAACAGTTTTAGGATAGCAGCAATGTAATGGTAAAAGCGTCAGCTACAGAAGGATAAACAAGTCCGCTGCGCGCTAGCGCCGCGTGCCTCTTTATCCCCTCTGTCATGAGGGAAAGACTAGACCGTGCCGTGACAAGATGGCGGGTCTGTGTAAAAAACTCTTTCCCACTTCCTGGTTCAACCGGAACACAAGAGGAGGCAGGCTTTCAATTTACAAAGTCGATTAAAAACACAGAACAGCACAATATTTTAAAACATAAAAAGTGACTGAGGTCAAATTCACATTCCCAGTTACCCCATAACAGTAAAAACAATTTGACAGAGATCTGGGCCTAAATCGATCTTTTTTTACTCACCGTGCGATTCCAGTTTGAACCCAGCCATATGCAAATCAGTCTTGACCCTGTGCCTCATGGGAACAGTCCAGCCCGAACTGCCAAGCCAGGTCCTCCCTGGACTGGAAACAAGCATCCTAGGACCGGTTTCGGGATTTCACAACGCTTCAGCCAGGATAGCTTGATTCCAGTGGCATGGAGAGCAAGGGACCCATGTATGGGCATACCCAACCCACTCGGGGTGACAAACGCGAAACCAACAGTTGATGGACAGAATGCAGAACAATGTCATACATTCACCCCAGTACAGAAATCTGGGCTTAAATCCATCGTGGTTTTTGATCACCATGCCTTTCCAGTTTGAACCTAGCCATATGCAAATCAGTCTTGACCCTGTGCCACATGGAAACAGTCCAGCCCGAACTGCAAAGCCAGGTCCTCCCTGGTCTGGAAACAAGCATCCTAGGACCGGTTTCGGGGTTTCACCCCTCTTCAGCTAGGATAGCTTGGTTCCAGTGGCATGAAGAGCACTGGACCCACGTCTGGGCATCCCGTCCCACTCGGGGTGACAAATGCAAAACTAACAGTTGATGGACAGAATGCAGAACAATGCCATACATTCACCCCAGTACAGAGACCTGGGCCTAAATCCATCATTTTTTTGCTCACCATGCCATTCCAGTTTGAACCCAGCGATATGCAAATCAGTCTTGACCCTGTGCCTCATGGGAACAGTCCAGCCTGAACTGCAAAGCCAGGTCCTCCCTGGACTGGAAACAAGCATTCTATGACCGGTTTCGGGTTTTCACCCCTCTTCAGCCAGAATAGCTTGATTCCAGTGGCATTGAGAGCACGGGACCCACGTCTGGGCATACCTGTCCCACTCGGGGTGACAAATTCAAAACCAAACGTTGACGGACAGAATGTAGAACAATGTCATACATTCACCCCAGTACAGAGATCTGGGCCTAAATCCATTGTTTGTTTGCTCACCATGCCATTCCATTTTGAACCCAGCCATATGCAAATCAGTCATGACCCTGTGCCTCATGGGAACAGTCCAGCCCGAATTGCCAATCCAGGTCCTCCCTGGACTGGAAACAAGCATCCAAGGACCGGTTTCGGGGTTTCACCCCTCTTCAGCCAGGATAGCTTGATTCCAGTGGCATGGAGAGTACGGGACCCATGTCTGGGCATACCCGGCCCGCTCGGTGTGACAAATGCAAAACCAACATTTGATGGACAGAATGCAGAACAATGTCATACGTTCACCCCAGTACAGAGATCTGGGCCAAAATCCATAGTTTTTCTGCTCACCATGCCATTCCAGTTTGAACCCAGCCATATGCAAATCAGTCTTGACCCTGCCCCCATAGGAACAGTCCAGCCCGAACTTCCAAGCCAGGTCCTCCCTGGACAGGAAACAAGCATCCTAGGACCGGTTTCGGGGTTTCACCCCTCTTCAGCCAGGATAGCTTGATTCCAGTGGCATGGAGAGCACGGGACCCACGTCAGGGCATACCCGTCCCACTCGGGGTGACAAATGCAAAACCAGAAGTTGATGGACAGAATGCAGAACAATGTCATACATTCACCCCAGTACCGAGATCTGGGCCTAAATCCATCGTTTTTTTGCACACCGTGCCATTCCAGTTTGAACACAGCCATATGCAAATCAGTCTTGACCCTGTGCCCCATAGGAACAGTCCAGCCCGAACTGCCAAGCAAGGTCCTCCCTCGACAGGAAACAAGCATCCTAGGACCGGTTTCGGGTTTTCACCCCTCTTTAGCCAGGATAGCTTGATTCAAGTGGCATGGAGAGCACGGGACCTACGTCTGGGCATACCCGTCCCACTCTGGGTGACAAATGCAAAACCAACAGTTGATGGACAGAATGCAGAACAATGTCATACATTCACCCCAGTACAGAGATCTGGGCCTAAATCCATCGCTTTTTTGCTCACCATGCCATCCCAGTTCTGACCCAGCCATATGCAAATCAGTCTTGACCCTGTGCCTCATGGGAATATTCCAGCCCTAACTGCCAAGCCAGGTCCTCCCTGAACTGTAAACAAGCATCTTAGGACTGGTTTCGGGGTTTCACCCCTCTACAGCCAGGATAGCTTGATTCCAGTGGCATGGAGAGCACGGGACCCACGTCTGGGCATACCCGCCCCACTCGGGGTAACAAGTGCAAAACCAACAGTTGATGGACAGAATGCAGAACAATGTCATACATTCACCCCGCTACAGAGATCTGGGCCTAAATCCATCGTTCTTTTGGTCGCGATGCCATTCCAGTTTGAACACAGCCATATGCAAATCAGTCTTGACCCTGTGCCTCATGGGAGCAGTCCAGCCCGAACTGCTAAGCCAGGTCCTCCCTGGACTGGAAACAAGCATCCTAGCACCGGTTTCGGGGTTTCACCCCTCTTCAGCCAGGATAGCTTGATTTCAGTGGCATGGAAAGCACGGGATCCACGTCTGGGCATACCCGTCCCACTCGGGGTGACAAATTCAAAACCAAACGTTGACGGACAGAATGTAGAACAATGTCATACATTCACCCCAGTACAGAGATCTGGGCCTAAATCCATTGTTTGTTTGCTCACCATGCCATTCCATTTTGAACCCAGCCATATGCAAATCAGTCATGACCCTGTGCCTCATGGGAACAGTCCAGCCCGAATTGCCAATCCAGGTCCTCCCTGGACTGGAAACAAGCATCCTAGGACCGGTTTCGGGGTTTCACCCCTCTTCAACCAGGATAGCTTGATTCCAGTGGCATGGAGAGTACGGGACCCATGTCTTGGCATACCCGGCCCGCTCGGTGTGACAAATGCAAAACCAACATTTGATGGACAGAATGCAGAACAATGTCATACGTTCACCCCAGTACAGAGATCTGGGCCAAAATCCATAGTTTTTCTGCTCACCATGCCATTCCAGTTTGAACCCAGCCATATGCAAATCAGTCTTGACCCTGCGCCCCATAGGAACAGTCCAGCCCGAACTGCCAAGCCAGGTCCTCCCTGGACAGGAAACAAGCATCCTAGGACCGGTTTCGGGGTTTCACCCTTCTTCAGCAAGGATAGCTTGATTCCAGTGGCATGGAGAGCACGGGACCCACGTCTGGGCATACCCGTCCCACTCGGGGTGACAAATGCAAAACCAACAGTTGATGGACAGAATGCAGAACAATGTCATACATTCACCCCAGTACAGAGATCTCGGCCTAAATCCATTGTTTTTTTGCTCACCATGCCATTCTAGTTTGAACCCAGCCATATGCAAATCAGTCTTGACACTGTGCCTCATGGGAACAGTCCAGCCCGAATTGCCAAGCCAGGTCCTCCCTGGACTGGAAACAAGTATCCTAGGACCGGCTTCGGGGTTTCACCCCTCTTCAGCCAGGATAGCTTGGTTCTAGTGGCATGGAGAGCACGGGACCCACGTCTGGGCATACCCGTCCCACTCGGGGTAACAAATGCAAAACCAACAGTTGATGGACAGAATGAAGAACAATGTCATACATTCACCCCAGTATAGAGATCTGGGCCTGAATCCATCGTATGTTGCTAACCATGCCATTCCAGTTTGAATCCAGCCATATGCAAATCAGTCTTGACCCTGTGCCTCATGGGAACAGTCCTGCCCGAACTGCTGAGCCAGGTCCTCCCTGGACTGGAAACAAGCATCCTAAAACCGGTTTCGGGGTTTCACCCGTCTTCAGCCAGGATAGCTTGATTTCAGTGGCATGGAGAGCACAGGACCCACGTCTGGGCATACCCGGCCCACTCGGGGTGACAAATGCAAAACCAACATTTGATGGACAGAATGCAGAACAATGTCATACATTCACCCCAGTACAGAGATCTGGGCCTAAATCCATCAGTTTTTTTGCTCACCATGCCATTCCAGTTTGAACCCAGCCATATGCAAATCAGTCTTGACCCTGTGCCTCATGGGAATCGTCCAGCCCGAACTGCCAAGCCAGGTCCTCCCTGGACTGGAAACAAGCATCTTAGGACTAGATTAGGGGTTTCATCCCTCTTCAGCCAGGATGGCTTGATTCCAGTGGCATCGAGAGCATTGGACCCACGTCTGGGCATACCTGTCCCACTCGGGGTGACAAATGCAAAACCAACAGTTGATGGACAGAATGCAGAACAATGTCATACATTCATCCCAGTACAGAGATCTGGGCCTAAATACATCGTTTTTTTGCTCACCATGCCATTCCAGTTTGAACCCAGCCATATGCAAATCAGGCATGACCCTGTGCCTCATGGGAACAGTCCAGCCCGAACTGCCAAGTCAGGTCCTCCCTGGACTGGAAACAAGCATCCTAGGACCGGATTCGGGGTTTCACCCCTCTTCAGCCAGGATAGCTTGATTCCAGTGGCATGGAGAGCACGGGACCCACGTCTGGGCATACCCGTCCCACTCGGGATGACAAATGCAAAACCAACAGTTGATGGACAGAATGCAGAGCAATGTCATACATTCACCCCAGTACAGAGATCTGGGCCTCAATCCATCGTTTTTTTGCTCACCATGCCATTCCAGTTTGAATCCAGCCATATGCAAATCAGTCTTGACCCTGTGCCTCATGGGAACAGTCTAGCCCGAACTGCAACGCCAGGTCCTCCCTGGACTGGAAACAAGCATCCAAGTACCGGTTTCGGGCTTTCACCCCTCTTCAGCCAGGATAGCTTGATTCCAGTGGCATGGAGAGCACGGGACCCACGTCTGGGCATACCCGTCCCACTCGGGATGACAAATGCAAAACCAACAGTTGATGGACAGAATGCAGAGCAATGTCATACATTCACCCCAGTACAGAGATCTGGGCCTCAATCCATCGTTTTTCTGCTCACCATGCCATTCCAGTTTGAACCCAGCCATATGCAAATCAGTCTTGACCCTGCGCCCCATAGGAACAGTCCAGCCCGAACTGCCAAGCCAGGTCCTCCCTGGACAGGAAACAAGCATCCTAGGACCGGTTTCGGGGTTTCACCCTTCTTCAGCAAGGATAGCTTGATTCCAGTGGCATGGAGAGCACTGGACCCACGTCTGGGCATACCCGTCCCACTCGGGGTGACAAATGCAAAACCAACAGTTGATGGACAGAATGCAGAACAATGTCAATCATTCACCCCAGTACAGAGATCTCGGCCTAAATCCATTGTTTTTTTGCTCACCATGCCATTCCAGTTTGAACCCAGCCATATGCAAATCAGTCTTGACCCTGTGCCTCATGGGAACAGTCCAGCCCGAATTGCCAAGCCAGGTCCTTCCTGGACTGGAAACAAGTATCCTAGGACCGGCTTCGGGGTTTCACCCCTCTTCAGCCAGGATAGCTTGGTTCCAGTGGCATGGAGAGCACGGGACCCACGTCTGGGCATACCCGTCCCACTCGGGGTAACAAATGCAAAACCAACAGTTGATGGACAGAATGAAGAACAATGTCATACATTCACCCCAGTATAGAGATCTGGGCCTGAATCCATCGTATGTTGCTAACCATGCCATTCCAGTTTGAATCCAGCCATATGCAAATCAGTCTTGACCCTGTGCCTCATGGGAACAGTCCTGCCCGAACTGCTGAGCCAGGTCCTCCCTGGACTGGAAACAAGCATCCTAAAACCGGTTTCGGGGTTTCACCCGTCTTCAGCCAGGATAGCTTGATTTCAGTAGCATGGAGAGCACAGGACCCACGTCTGGGCATACCCGGCCCACTCGGGGTGACAAATGCAAAACCAACATTTGATGGACAGAATGCAGAACAATGTCATACATTCACCCCAGTACAGAGATCTGGGCCTAAATCCATCAGTTTTTTTGCTCACCATGCCATTTCAGTTTGAACCCAGCCATATGCAAATCAGTCTTGACCCTGTGCCTCATGGGAATCGTCCAGCCCGAACTGCCAAGCCAGGTCCTCCCTGGACTGGAAACAAGCATCTTAGGACTAGATTAGGGGTTTCATCCCTCTTCAGCCAGGATAGCTTGATTCCAGTGGCATCGAGAGCATTGGACCCACGTCTGGGCATACCTGTCCCACTCGGGGTGACAAATGCAAAACCAACAGTTGATGGACAGAATGCAGAACAATGTCATACATTCATCCCAGTACAGAGATCTGGGCCTAAATACATCGTTTTTTTGCTCACCATGCCATTCCAGTTTGAACCCAGCCATATGCAAATCAGGCATGACCCTGTGCCTCATGGGAACAGTTCAGCCCGAACTGCCAAGTCAGGTCCTCCCTGGACTGGAAACAAGCATCCTAGGACCGGATTCGGGGTTTCACCCCTCTTCAGCCAGGATAGCTTGATTCCAGTGGCATGGAGAGCACGGGACCCACGTCTGGGCATACCCGTCCCACTCGGGATGACAAATGCAAAACCAACAGTTGATGGACAGAATGCAGAGCAATGTCATACATTCACCCCAGTACAGAGATCTGGGCCTCAATCCATCGTTTTTTTGCTCACCATGCCATTCCAGTTTGAATCCAGCCATATGCAAATCAGTCTTGACCCTGTGCCTCATGGGAACAGTCCAGCCCGAACTGCAACGCCAGGTCCTCCCTGGACTGGAAAAAAGCATCCTAGGACCGGTTTCGGGGTTTCACCCCTCTTCAGCCAGGATAGCTTGATTCCAGTGGCATGGAGAGCACGAGACTCATGTCTGGGCATACCCGTCCCACTCAGGGTGACAAATGCAAAACCAAAAGTTGATGGACAGAATGCAGAAAAATGTCATACATTCACCCCAGTACCGAGATCTGGGCCTAAATCCATTGTTTTTTTGCACACCATGCCATTCCAGTTTGAACCCAGCCATATGCAAATCAGTCTTGACCCTTTGCCCCATAGGAACAGTCCAGTCCGAACTGCCAAGCCAGGTCCTCCCTGGACTGGAAAAAAGCATCCTAGGACCGGTTTCGGGGTTTCACCCCTCTTCAGCCAGGATAGCTTGATTCCAGTGGCATGGAGAGCACCGGACCCACGTCTGGGCATAACCGTCCCATTTGGGTGACAAATGCAAAAACAACATTTGGTGGACAGAATGCAGAACAATGTCATACATTCACCCCAGTACAGAGATCTGGGCCTAAATCCATCATTTTTTTGCTCACCATGCCATTCCAGTTTGAACCCTGCCATATGCAAATCAGGCATGACCCTGTGCCTCATGGGAACAGTCCAGCCCGAACTGCCAAGTCAGGTCCTCCCTGGACTGGAAAGAAGCATCCTAGGACCGGTTTCGGGGTTTCACCCCTCTTCAGCCAGGATAGCTTGATTCCAGTGGCATGGAGAGCACGGGACCCACGTCTGGGCATACCCGTCCCACTCGGGATGACAAATCCAAAACCAACAGTTGATGGACAGAATGCAGAGCAAAGTCATACATTCACCCCAGTACAGAGATCTGGGCCTTAATCCATCCTTTTTTTGCTCACCATGCCATTCCAGTTTGAATCCAGCCATATGCAAATCAGTCATGACCCTCTGCCTCATGGGAACAGTCCATCCCGAACTGCCAAGCCAGATCCTCCCTGGACTGGAAACAAGCATCCTAGGACCGGTTTCGGGGTTTCACCCCTCTTCAGCCAGGATAGCTTGATTCCAGTGGCATGGAGAGCACGGGACCCACGTCTGGGCATACCCGTCCCACTCGGGGTGACAAATGCAAAACCGACAGTTGATGGACAGAATGCAGAACAATGTCATACATTCACCCCAGTACAGAGATCTAGGCCTAAATACATCATTTTGTTGCTCACCATGCAATTCCAGTTTGAACCCAGCCATATGGAAATCAATCTTGACCCTGTGCCTCATGGGAATATTCCAGCCCGAATTGCCAAGCCAGGTCCTCTCTGAACTCGAAACAAGCATGTTAGGACTGGTTTCGGGTTTTCACCCCTCTTCAGCCAGGATAGCTTGATTCCAGTGCCATGGAGAGCACGGGATCCACGTCTGGGCATACCCGTCCCACTCAGGGTGACAAATGCAAATCCAAAAGTTGATGGACAGAATGCAGAACAATGTCATACATTCACCCCAGTACAGAGATCTGGGCCTAAGTCCATATTTTTTTGCTCACCATGCCATTCCAGTTTGAACCCAGCCATATGCAAATCAGTCTTGACCCTGTGCCTCATGGGAACAGTCCAGCCCGAACTGCCAAGCAAGGTCCTCCCTCGACAGGAAACAAGCATCCTAGGACCGGTTTCGGGGTTTCACCCCTCTTCAGCCAGGATAGCTTGATTCCAGTGGCATGGAGAGCACGGGACCCACGTCTGGGCATAACCGTCCCATTCGGGTGACAAATGCAAAACCACCATTTGGTGGACAGAATGAAGAACGATGTCATACATTCACCCCAGTAGAGAGATCTGGGCCTAAATCCATCATTTTTTTGCTCACCATGCCATCCCAGTTCTGACCCAGCCATATGCACATCAGTCTTGACCCTGTGCCTCATGGGAAAATTCCAGCCCGAACTGCCAAGCCAGGTCCTCCCTGAACTGGAAACAAGCATCTTAGGACTGGTTTCGGGGATTCACCCCTCTTCAGCCAGGATAGCTTGATTCCAGTGCCATGGAGAGCACGGGATCCACGTCTGGGCATACCCGTCCCACTTAGGGTGACAAATGCAAAACCAAAAGTTGATGGACAGAATGCAGAACAATGTCATACATTCACCCCAGTACAGAGATCTGGGCCTAAATCGATCTTTTTTTGCTCACCATGCCATTCCAGTTTGAACCCAGCCATATGCAAATCAGTCTTGACCCTGTGCCTCATGGGAACAGTCCAGCCCGAACTGCCAAGCCAGGTCCTAACTGGACTGGAAACAAGCATCCTAGGACCGGTTTCGGGGTTTCACAATGCTTCAGCCAGGATAGCTTGATTCCAGTGGCATGGAGAGCAAGGGACCCATGTATGGGCATACCCAACCCACTAGGGGTGACAAACGCAAAACCAACAGTTGATGGACAGAATGCAGAACAATGTCATACATTCACCCCAGTACAGAGATCTGGGCCTAAATCGATCTTTTTTTGCTCACCATGCCTTTCCAGTTTGAACCTAGCCATATGCAAATCAGTCTTGACCCTGTGCCACATGGGAACAGTCCAGCCTGAACTGCAAAGCCAGGTCCTCCCTGGACTGGAAACAAGCATTCTATGACCGTTTTTGGGGTTTCACCCCTCTTCAGCCAGAATAGCTTGATTCCAGTGCATGGAGAGCACGGAACCCACGTCTGGGCATACCTCTCCCACTCGGGATGACAAATGCAAAACCAACAGTTGATGGACAGAATGCAGAACAATGTCATACATTCACCCCAGTACAGAGACATGGGCCTAAATCCATCATTTTTTTGCTCAAAATGCCATTCCAGTTTGAACCCAGCGATATGCAAATCAGTCTTGACCCTGTGCCTCATGGGAACAGTCCAGCCCGAACTGCCAAGCCAGGTCCTCCCTGGACTGGAAACAAGCATCCAAGTACCGGTTTCGGTGTTTCACCCCTCTTCAGCCAGGATAGCTTGATTCCAGTGGCATGGAGAGCACGGGACCCACGTCTGGGCATACCCGTCCCACTCGGGATGACAAATGCAAAACCAACAGTTGATGGACAGAATGCAGAGCAATGTCATACATTCACCCCAGTACAGAGGTCTGGGCCTCAATCCATCATTTTTTTGCTCACCATGCCATTCCAGTTTGAATCGAACCATATGCAAATCAGTCTTGACCCTGTGCCTCATGGGAGCAGTCAAGCCCGAACTGCAACGCCAGGTCCTCCCTGGACTGGAAACAAGCATCCAAGTACCGGTTTCGGGGTTTCACCCCTCTTCAGCCAGGATAGCTTGATTCCAGTGGCATGGAGAGCACGGGACCCACGTCTGGTCATACCCGCCCCACTCGGGGTGACAAATGCAAAACCAACAGTTGATGGACAGAATGCAGAACAATGTCATACATCCACCCCAGTACAGAGATCTGGGCCTAAATCCATCGTTCTTTTGCTCGCCATGCAATTCCAGTTTGAACCCAGCCATATGCAAATCAGCCTTGACCCTGTGCCTCATGGGAGCAGTCCAGCCCGAACTGCTAAGCCAGGTCCTCCCTGGACTGGAAACAAGCATCCTAGGACCGGTTTCGGGGTTTCACCCTTCTTCAGCCAGAATAGCTTGATTCCAGTGGCATGGAGAGCACGGGACCCACGTCTGGGCATACCCGTCCCACTCGGGGTTACAAATGCAAAACCAACAGTTGATGGACAGAATGCAGAAAAATGTCATACATTCACCCCAGTACAGAGATCTGGGCCTAAATCCATAGTTTTTTGCTCACCATGCCATTCCAGTTTGAATCCAGCCATAGGCAAATCAGTCTTGACCCTGTGCCTCATGGGAACAGTCCAGCCCGAACTGCCAATCCAGGTCCTCCCTGGACTGGAAACAAGCATCCTAGGACCGGGTTCGGGGTTCCACCCCTCTTCAGCCAGGATAGCTTGATTCCAGTGGCATGGAGAGCACGGGACCCATGTCTGGGCATACCAGGTCCACTCGGGGTGACAAATGCAAAACCAACAGTTGATGGACAGAATGAAGAACAATGTCATACATTCACCCCAGTACAGAGATCTGGGCCTAAATCCATCGTTTTTTTGCTCACCATGCCATTCCAGTTTGAACCAAGCCATATGCAAATCAGTCTTGACCCTGTGCTTCATGGGAATATTCCAGCCCGAATTGCCAAGCCAGGTCCTCCCTGGACTGGAAACAAGCATCTTAGGACTGGTTTCGGGGTTTCACCCCTCTTCAGCCAGGATAGCTTGATTCCAGTGCCATGGAGAGCACGGGATCCACGTCTGGGCATACCCGTCCCACTCAGGGTGACAAATGCAAAACCAAAAGTTGGTGGACAGAATGCAGAACAATGTCACACATTCACCCAAGTACCGAGATCTGGGCCGAAATCCATCGTTTTTTTGCACACCATGCCATTCCAGTTTGAACCCAGCCATATGCAAATCAGTCTTGACCCTGTGCCCCATAGGAACAGTCCAGCCCGAACTGCCAAGCAAGGTCCTCCCTCGACAGGAAACAAGCATCCTAGGACCGGTTTCGGGGTTTCACCCCTCTTCAGTCAGGATAGCTTGATTCCAGTAGCATGGAGAGCACAGGACCCACGTCTGGGCATAACCGTCCCATTCGGGTGACAAATGCAAAACCAACATTTGGTGGACAGAATGAAGTACAATGTCATACATTCACCCCAGTACAGAGATCTGGGCCTAAATCCATCGTTTTTTTGCTCACCATGCCATCCCAGTTCTGACCCAGCCATATGCAAATCAGTCTTGACCCTGTGCCTCATGGGAATATTCCAGCCCGAACTGCCAAGCCAGGTCCTCCCTGAACTGGAAACAAGCATCTTAGGACTGGTTTCGGGGTTTCACCCCTCTTCAGCCAGGATAGCTTGATTCCAGTGCCTTGGAGAGCACGGGATCCACGTCTGGGCATACCCGTCCCACTCAGGGTGACAAATGCAAAACCAAAAGTTGATGGACAGAATGCAGAACAATGTCATACATTCACCCCAGTACAGAGATCTGGGCCTAAATCCATCTTTTTTTGCTCACCATGCCATTCCAGTTTGAACCCAGCCATATGCAAATCAGTCTTGACCCTGTGCCTCATGGGAACAGTCCAGCCCGAACTGCCAAGCCAAGTCCTCCCTGGACTGGAAACAAGCATCCTAGGACCGGTTTCGGGGTTTCACAACGCTTCAGCCAGGATAGCTTGATTCCAGTGGCATGGAGAGCACGGGACCCATGTATGGGCATACACATTCCACTCGGGGTGACAAACGCAAAACCAACAGTTGATGGACAGAATGCAGAACAATGTCATACATTCACCCCAGTACAGAAATCTGGGCCTAAACCCATTGTGGTTTTTGCTCACCATGCCTGTCCAGTTTGATCCTAGCCATATGCAAATCAGTCTTGACCCTGTGCCTCATGGGAACAGTCCAGCCCGAACTGCCAAGCCAGGTCCTCCCTGGTCTGGAAACAAGCATCCTAGAACCGGTTTCGGGGTTTCACCCCTCTTCAGCCAGGATAGCTTGATTCCAGTGGCATGGAGAGCACGGGACCCACTTTAGGGCATACCCGTCCCACTCGGGGTGACAAATGCAAAACCAACAGTTGATGGACAGAATGCAGAAAAATTTCATACATTCACCCCAGTACAGAGATCTGGGCCTAAATCCATCGTTTTTTTGCTCACCATGCCATTCCAGTTTGAACGCAGCCATATGCAAATCAGTCTTGACCCTGTGACTCATGGGAATATTCCAGCCCGAATTGCCAAGCCAGGTCCTCCCTGGACTGGAAACAAGCATCTTAGGACTGGTTTCGGGGTTTCACCCCTCTTCAGCCAGGATAGCTTGATTCCAGTGCCATGGAGAGCACGGGATCCACGTCTGGGCATACCCATCCCACTCAGGGTGACAAATGCAAAACCAAAAGTTGATGGACAGAATGCAGAACAATGTCATACATTCACTCCAGTACCGAGATCTGGGCCTAAATCCATCGTTTTTTTGCACACCGTGCCATTCCAGTTCTGACCCAGCCATATGCAAATCAGTCTTGACCCTGTGCCTCATGGGAATATTCCAGCCCGAACTGCCAAGCCAGGTCCTCCCTGAACTGGAAACAAGCATCTTAGGACTGGTTTCGGGGTTTCACCCCTCTTCAGCCAGGATAGCTTGATTCCAGTGCCATGGAGAGCACAGGATCCACGTCTGGGTATACCCGTCCCACTCAGGGTGACAAATGCAAAACCAAAAGTTGATGGACAGAATGTAGAACAATTTCATACATTCACCCCAGTACAGAGATCTGGGCCTAAATCCATCTTTTTTTGCTCACCATGCCATTCCAGTTTAAACCCAGCCATATGCAAATCAGTCTTGCCCCTGTGCCTCATGGGAACAGTCCAACCCGAACTGCCATGCCAGGTCCCCCCTGGACTGGAAACAAGCATCCTAGGACCGGTTTCGGGGTTTCACAACGCTTCAGCCAGGATAGCTTGATTCCAGTGGCATGGAGAGCACGGGACCCATGTATGGGCATACCCATCCCACTCGGGGTGACAAATGCAAAACTAACAGTTGATGGACAGAATGCAGAACAATTTATTTATTTAGAAAGTTTTATAGAGCGCGAACAAGATCCTTGCGGATATCAGAGCGCTTTACATAACAGCTGGATGTAAGTAGAACAATACAAAATATGCAGGTAAACAATCATATAAAAGCATAGTTGGTGCACATAAAGTAGGAGGATTAAAGCATGGTGCTGTCTATTATAACAGGAAACAAGAGAACTCAAGGTCTGAGGAGATAGAGCTCATGTAAATTTAGCCATGAGAAACGCTTTGACTTCTTTTTTGAAAGAGGAGGAGGCGGCGTTCCGTCTGGTTGCGGGGGGCAGAGCATTCCAAATTCTGGGCGCCATCCCCGAGAAGGATCGATTATAAGTTTTCTTTTTGTTGAACCTTTGGGGTTTCAGTAAAAGTTTTTTAGCACTCCTGGAGAACCTTAAACCCCCAGAGATTGTCAGTTTCTGCGCGAGGTAGCTGGGAGAGCTGTGGTGTAAAGCTTTATGGGTCATGCACGCCACTTTTAGGTGGATTCTAGCTTCAAAAGGAAGCCAATTCAGGGATTTTAAGTCCGGGGAAATGTGTGCAGTTCTTTTCGAGCCGGTGATGAGTCTAGCTGCAGCACTGATCGACGCTCTTAAGGGTGCTGTTGCAGCTTTTGGGAGGCCACACAGGGAGACACTTCCGTAGTCAACACAAGGGATAACTAGCGCTTGTACTGCTAACTTGAGGTCCTCGACTGGCAGGAAGTGTTTCAGTTTCCTTAGGGTACCTATCTGGAAGTTAGCTCTCTTAGTAGCGTTATTGATGTGTTTTTGCATCATGAGGTTGTTGTCGAGAGTGATCCCCAAGGATTTTGCTGAGTCCACGATAGTTGGTTGTACGTTGAACGCGGTGAGCTGCTTGATCAAGTCATGCATTAAAGGGATTTTGGCCGGTGGTGCTATGAGGAGGAATTCTGTTTTTAATGCGTTCAGTTTGAGATGGTTTTCTGATAACCAAGACTGGGTGATCATGAGTGTGGAGTTGAGCAAATTAATGTCTTCGATGGAATTGATCTTAAGGTATAGTTGTGTGTCGTCCGCATACATATGAAATTGCACATTGGATGTTTGCAGGATTTCAGTGAGAGGTTCCATGAACAAGTTGAATAGGGATGGTGAAAGTGCGGACCCTTGCGGCACCTCCAGAGATACAGGAGAGGGATTGGAGAGCGCGTTGTTAACCTTGAATTTTTGTGTACGGTTATGCAGGAAGGATGCAAACCATTCTAGCACTGAGCCAGACATACCCATCCTATGCTCCAGTAGATCTAATAGTTTCTGGTGTTTGACAGTATCAAAGGCTGATGAGAGGTCTAGTAGGATGAGTAAGCACGCACCATTCTGGTCAAGGATTTGTAGCGCGTCATCAAGAATGTGTGTCATGGCCGATTCAGTGCTGTGACCCGCTCTGAAGCCTGATTGGTGTTTATTTAGTAGGTTGAAGTGATCTATGTGATTGGTCAGTTGTTGGAGAACACATTTTTCCAACAATTTGGCCAAGGTGGGGATATTGGTAATGGGGTGGTAGTTGTAAAGGTCGGTAGGGTCAGCAGTGAGTTTCTTTAGAATAGGTGAGACTTGGCCTACTTTGAGGGAGTCCGGGATACAGCCTTGTTAGAGTGAGCTGTTAATGATTTTGGTCCAGAGTGGAAGAAGCCAAGGGGAGAGGGCTTTGACTGCATTGGCCGGGAGAGGGTCAGTGAAGTGATTGGCCGGTTTCCGGTTGTTGAGAATCTTGCCTAGGGTGTCTTCAGTGTACGTCTCAAAGGAAGACCCGGCTGCCTCGTTTTTAAGGCAGGCCTTGGGGGGGGGAATGACCTGTGATGGGTGTAGGTAGGGGGGTGGTTACCGTATGAGGGGCAGTGTGTAGTGCTCTGTCATTAAGGAGATCCTTTATGATGTTGTCAGTCTTCCGATTGAAGAAGGTGGAGAATTCTTGACAATTAGGATGCAGGCGAGCTAGGTCTCGAGCCCGTTGGGGAGCTTCCTTGGATTGATTTTTGACCAGCTCGAAGAGTTTTTTTGGCCGGTTCTTAGCTTGGTCTAATTGGTGGCTGAAGAAGTCAGCTTTAGTGCGCTTAATTTTTTTGTAGTAAGCATTTCTCTTTTTCCTAAGGAGATTGAGGTGGAGAGCTGATGGGACTTCTCTCCAAATGCGTTCAGAGGACCTGAGGGCTCGTCTGTCCTCATTAAGTAGAGCGTTGAACCAGGGCTTGGAATCTTTAATGGGAGCTCTCTTAAGTTGCAGGGGGGCTGCCTCAATAATTATCGAGGTCATGGCGTTGAGATAGTGATTTGTGAGAACATGGACGTCTGAGGTGTTTACAGGGGGCTGGAGCAGGTTATAACTGGAGGCGGGTAGTGAGTTGGGGTTGATTTTTTTCAAGTCTCTTTTCTAGATCTTAGGTTTTGTGGGTTGCGATGAGTTGAGTTTAAAGGTTTCTTTGATGTGAAAGGCAATAATGTGATGGTCCGACCAGTCGCATGGTTGGATCGAATCCACCTGGATGACGCCAGCTTTGGAGATAATGAGATCGAGGGTTGATCCTTTGTTGTGTGTAGGACTACTACAAGATTGGATGAGGGCTAGATCATCCAGGAAGTTTTTGAAGCTGTTGACCCCTGAGTCATTAATGTTATTCCAATGGAGATTGAAGTCACCTAGGAATATTTGGGGGTTTTGACGCCCGTTGTTAACGGAGATCAACTCCATGAGGTGTTCGATGAAGAGGAGGTTGTCTCCTGGGGGATGGTAGATGATGTGAAGTGAGCATACCGGTTTGCCCTTGCAGCAGATGTTTAGGCATAAGTATTCGCAGGATGGGAAAAAGGGCGAAATGGCTCTGTTTATTGTTATGCTGCTGCGATGTATACAAGCTATGCCACCCCCTATCTTGTCCGATCTATCAAGTCTAATGATGTCGTAGTTAGGTGGTACGAGGATGTCGAGGAGCGGAGTGGAAGAGTCTGTTAACCAGGTTTCAGTAAGAAATAAGATGTCAAGCTCCTGTGAGATGATGAGGTCAGCTATGTCAGCAGCATGTCTAGAGGCTGATCGGCAGTTTAGAAGAGTGCATTTCAGATGGGATGCAGTGAGGGAAGAAGAGGGGTCTTGAGCGACAAGGATTCTTCTAAGGTTATTAGCACAGACTCCTCTGTTGTTGTGTGTGGCGGGTCTGCCAGGGTTGAGGGGGATAGTCGGGATGGTTGTCTGAGAGGGCGGAAGGAAGATGGGGAGGGAAGGTTCGTAAGAGTGCAGAAGAGAGACGAGATTGCTCTCCAAAAGCAAATTGGAGGTGCGCAGAGGGCGTGTACGAGCGTTGTGGGAAGGAACTGTTTTCCAACACGGAAGGGGCGTTTTGGAGGCAGATGGAATGAGGTCCAGGTGCTCGTGTGATTTATAGAACTTAGATGGCGTGAAGCGCAACAAATGTCTCGACAGCATCATCTTGAACGAATGTAGCTCCGCTTTAATATGGTGCAAGGCGATCATAATTTCGTCTAATCTGGGATCTGATGCGGCTGAATGAGAGGTGGGGGGTATGTTATGCCTGAGGGAGGCTGAGTGGGGAGAGGAGTGGAGGGCTTCAGAGGAATAGGTTCCTCAACTAAGGGGGGCGTATAGGTTGATGCAGTCATGCTGGGCAGTGGTAGGGTTAGTGGGTCAGGTGCCGTGCCAGGGGGGGTGTGGATGGGAGGGGTGACAGGGGGGAGAGCTATAAGGCAAAGGTGTCAGTGGTGACTGGGGCATGAGTGGGGCAGGGGAGTTGAGCGAGACAAGCGTTGAAGGTGAGGTTAAGTGCTGAGTGTGGGAGAGGGGTGTAGGTTGAGTGTGGGGGAGGGGGGTAGGTCGAGTAGGGGAGGGACTGGAGCCAGGCGGAGAAGGGGATACCATACATTCATCCCAGTACAGAGATCTGGGCCTAAATCCATCATTTTTTTGCTCACCATGCCATTCCAGTTTGAACCCAGCGATAAGCAAATCAGTCTTGAACCTGTGCCTCATGGGGACAGTCCATCCTGAGCTGCAAAGCCAGATCCTCCCTGGACTGGAAACAAGCATTCTAGGACTGGTTTCGGGGTTTCACCCCTCTTCAGCCAGGATAGCTTGATTCCAGTGGCATGGAGAGCACGGGACCCACGTCTGGGCATACCCGTCCCACTCGGGGTGACAAGTGCAAAACCAACAGTTGATGGAACGAATGCAGAACAATGTCATACATTCACCCCAGTACAGAGATCTAGGCCTAAATCCATCGTTTTTTTGCCCACCATGCAATTCCAGTTTGAATCCAGCCATATGCAAATCAATCTTGACCCTGTGCCTCATGGGAACAGTCCAGCCCGAACTGCCAAGCCAGGTCCTCCCTGGACTGGAAACAAGCATCCTAGGACCGGTTTCGGGTTTTAACCCCTCTTCAGCCAGGATAGCTTGATTCCAGTGGCATGGAGAGCAAGTGACCCACGTCTGGGCACACCCGTCCCTCTCGGGGTGACAAATGCAAAACCAACAGTTGATGGACAGAATGCAGAACAATGTCATACATTCACCCCAGTACAGAGATCTGGGCCTAAATCCATCGTTTTTTTGCTCACCATGCAATTCCAGTGTGAACCCAGCCATATGCAAATCAGTCGTGACCCTGTGACTCATGGGAACAGTCCAGTCCGAATTGCATTGCCAGGTCCTCTCTGGACTGGAAACAAGCATCCTAGGACTGGTTTCAAGGTCTCACCCCTCTTCAACCAGGATAGCTTGATTCCAGTGGCATGGAGAGCCCGGGACCCATGTATGGGCATACCAGTCCCACTCGGGGTGACAAATGCAAAACCAACAGTTGATGGACAGAATGCAGAACAATGTCATACATTCACCCCAGCACAGAGATCTGGTCCTAAATCCATTGTGTTTTTTGCTCACCATGCCTTTCCAGTTTGAACCTAGCCATATGCAAATCAGTCTTGACCCTGTGCCTCATGGGAACAGCCCTGCCCGAACTGCAAAGCCAGGTCCTCCCTGGACTGGAAACAAGCATCCAAGTACCAGTTTCGGGGTTTCACCCCTCTTCAACCAGGATTGCTTGATTCCAGTGGCATGGAGAGCACGGGACCCACGTCTGGGCATACCCGCCCCACTCGGGGTGACAAATGCAAAACCAACAGTTGATGTAGAGAATGCAGAACAATGTCATACATTCACCCCAGTACAGAGATCTGGGCCTAAATCCATCATTTTTTTGCTCACCATGCTATTCCAGTTTGAACAAAGCCATATGCAAATCAGTATTGACCCTGTGCCTCATGGGAACAGTCCAGCCCGAACTGCCAAGCCAGGTCCTCCCTGGACTGGAAACAAGCATCCTAGGATCGGATTCGGGATTTCATCCCTCTTCAACCAGGATAGCTAGATTCAAGTGGCATGGAGAGCACGGGACCCACGTCGGGGCATACCTGTCCCACTCGGGGTGACAAATGCAAAACCAACAGTTGATGGACAGAATGCAGAACAATGTCATACATTCACACCAGTACAGAGATCTGGGCCTAAATCCATCGTTTTTTTGCTCATCATGCCATTCCAGTTTGAATCCAGCCATATGCAAATCAGTCTTGACCCTGTGCCTCTTAGGAATAGTCCAGCCCGAACTGCAAAGCCAGATCCTCCCTGGACTGGAAACAAGCATCCTAGGACTGGTTTCAGGGTTTCACCCCTCTTCAGCCAGGATAGCTTGATTCCAGTGGCATGGAGAGCACGGGACCCACGTCTGGGCATACCCGGCCCACTCGGGGTGACAAATGCAAAACCAACAGTTGATGGACAGAATGCAGAACATTGTCATACATTCACCCCAGTACAGAGATCTGGGCCTAAATCCATTGTTTGTTTGCTCACCATGCCATTCCATTTTGAACCCAGCCATATGCAAATCAGTCATGACCCTGTGCCTCATGGGAACAGTCCAGCCCGAACTGCCAATCCAGGTCCTCCTTGGACTGGAAAATGGCATCCTAGGACCGGTTTCGGGGTTTCACCCCTCTTCAGCCAGGATAGCTTGATTCCAGTGGCATGGAGAGCACGGGACCCATGTCTGGGCATACCCGGCCCACTCGGGGTAACAAATTCAAAACCAACATTTGGTGGACAGAATGAAGAACAATGTCATACATTCACCCCAGTACAGAGATCTGGGCCTAAATCCATCGTTTTTTTGCTCACCGTGCCATTCCAGTTTGAACCCAGCCATATGCAAATCAGTCTTGACCCTGTGCCTCATGGGAATATTCCAGCCCGAATTGCCAAGCCAGGTCCTCCCTGGACTGGAAACAAGCATCTTAGGAATGGTTTCGGGGTTTCACCCCTCATCAGCCAGGATAGCTTGATTCAAGTGGCATGGAGAGCACGGGACCCACGTCTGGGCATACCCGTCCCACTCGGGGTGACAAATGCAAAACCAACAGTTGATGGACAGAATGCAGAACAATGTCATACATTCACCCCAGTACAGAGATCTCTGCCTAAATCCATCATTTTTTTGCTCACCATGCCATTCAAGTTTGAACCCAGCCATATGCAAATCAGTCTTGACCCTGTGCCTCATGGGAATAGTCCAGCCCGAACTGCCAAGCCAGATCCTCCCTGGACTGGAAACAAGCATCCTAGGACTGGTTTCGGGGTTTCACCCCTCTTCAGCCAGGATAGCTTGATTCCAGTGGCATGGAGAGCACGGGACCCACGTCTGGGCATACCCAGCCCACTCGGGGTGACAAATGCAAAACCAACAGTTGATGGACAGAATGCAGAACAATGTCATACATTCACCCCAGTACAGAGATCTGGGCCTAAATCCATTGTTTGTTTGCTCACCATGCCATTCCATTTTGAACCCAGCCATATGCAAATCAGTCATGACCCTGTGCCTAATGGGAACAGTCCAGCCCGAACTGCCAATCCAGGTCCTCCCTGGACTGGAAGCTAGCATCCTAGGACCGGTTTTTGGGGTTTCACCCCTCTTCAGCCAGGATAGCTTGATTCCAGTGGCATGGAGAGGATGGGACCCATGTTTGGGCATACCCGGTCCACTCGGGATGAGAAATTCAAAACCAACGTTTGGTGGACAGAATGAAGAACAATGTCATACATTCACCCCAGTACAGAGATCTGGGCCTAAATCCATCGTTTTTTTGCTTACCATGCCATTCCAGTTTGAACCCAGCCATATGCAAATCAGTCTTGACCCTGTGCGTCATGGGAATATTCCAGCCCGAAATGCCAAGCCAGGTCCCCCCTGGACTGGAAACAAGCATCTTAGGAATGGTTTCGGGGTTTCACCCCTCATCAGCCAGGACAGCTTGATTCAAGTGGCATGGAGAGCACGGGACCCACGTCTGGGCATACCCGTCCCTCTCGGGGTGACAAATGCAAAACCAACAGTTGATGGACAGAATGCAGAACAATGTCATACATTCACACCAGTACAGAGATCTGGGCCTAAATCCATCGTTTTTTTGCTCACCATGCCATTCCAGTTTGAATCCAGCCATATGCAAATCAGTCTTGACCCTGTGCCTCATGGGAACAGTCCAGCCCGAACTGCCAAGCCAGGTCCTCCCTGGACTGAAAACAAGCATCCTAGGAAATGTTTCGGGGTTTCACCCCTCTTCAGCCAGGATAGCTTGATTCCAGTGTCATGGAGAGCAAGGGACCCACGTCTGGGCATACCCGTCCCACTCGGGGTGACAAATGCAAAACCAACATTTGATGGACAGAATGCAGAACAATGTCATACATTCACCCCAGTACAGAGATCTGGGCCTAAATCCATTATTTTTGTTGCTCACCATGCCATTCCAGTTTGAACCCAGCCATATGCAAATCAGTCTTGACCCTGTGCCTCATGGGAATAGTCCAGACCGAACTGCCCAGCCAGATCCTCCCTGGACTGGAAACAAGCATCCTAGGACTGGCTTTGGGGTTTCACCCCTCTTCAGCCAGGATAGCTTGATTCCGGTGGCATGGAGAGCACAGGACTCACGTCTGGGCATACCCGTCCCACTCGGGTTGACAAATGCAAAACCAACAGTTGATGGACAGAATGCAGAACAATGTCATACATTCACCCCAGTACAGAAATCTGGGCCTAAATCCATTGCTTGTTTGCTCACCATGCCATTCCATTTTGAACCCAGCCATATGCAATTCAGTCATGACCCTGTGCCTAATGGGAACAGTCCAGCCCGAACTACCAACCCAGGTCCTCCCTGGACTGGAAGCTAGCATCCTAGGACCGGTTTTTGGGTTTCACCCCTCTTCAGCCAGGATAGCTTGATTCCAGTGGCATGGAGAGCACGGAACCCATGTCTGGGCATACCCGGCCCACTCGGAATGACAAATTCAAAACCAACATTTGGTGGACAGAATGAAGAACAATGTCATACAATCACCCCAGTACAGAGATCTGGGCCTAAATCCATCGTTTTTTTGCTCACCATGCCATTCCAGTTTGAACCCAGCCATATGCAAATCAGTCTTGACCCTGTGCCTCATGGGAATATTCCAGCCCGAATTGCCAAGCCAGGTCCTCCCTGGACTGGAAACAAGCATCTTAGGACTGGTTTCGGGGTTTCACCCCTCATCAGCCAGGATAGCTTGATTCCAGTGCCATGGAGAGCACGGGATCCACGTCTGGGCATACCCTTCCCACTCAGGGTGACAAATGCAAAACCAAAAGTTGATGGACAGAATGCAGACCAATGTCATACATTCACCCCAGTACCGAGATCTGGGCCTAAATCCATCGTTTTTTTGATCACCATGCCATTCCAGGTTGAACCCAGCCATATGCAAATCAGTCTTGACCCTGTGCCCCATAGGAACAGTCCAGCCCGAACTGCCAAGCAAGGTCGTCCCTCGACAGGAAACAAGCATCCTAGGACCGGTTTCGGGGTTTCACCCCTCTTCAGCCAGGATACTTTGATTCCAGTGGCATGGAGAGCACAGGACCCACGTCTGGGCATAACCGTCCCATTCGGGTGACAAATGCAAAACCAACATTTGGTGGACAGAATGAAGAACAATGTCATACATTCACCCCAGTACCGAGATCTGGGTCTAAATCCATCATTTTTTTGCTCACCATGCCATCCCAGTTCTGACCCAGCCATAGGCAAATCAGTCTTGAACCTGTGCCTCATGGGAATATTCCAGCACAAACTGACAAGCCAGGTCCTTCCTGAACTGGAAACAAGCATCTTAGGACTGGTTTCGGGGTTTCACCCCTCTTCAGCCAGGATAGCTTGATTCCAGTGCCATGGAGAGCACGGGATCCACGTCTGGGCATACCCGTTCCACTCAGGGTGATAAATGCAAAACAAAAAGTTGATGTACAGAATGCAGAACAATGTCATACATTCACCCCAGTACAGAGATCTGGGCCTAAATCGATCTTTTTTTGCTCACCATGCCATTCCAGTTTGAACCCAGCCATATGCAAATCAGCCTTGACCCTGTGCCTCATGGGAACAGTCCAGCCCGAACTGCCAAGCCAGGTCCTCCCTGGACTGGAAACAAGCATCCTAGGACCGCTTTCGGGGTTTCACAACGCTTCAGCCAGGATAGCTTGATTCCAGTGGCATGGAGAGCACAGGACCCATGTATGGGCATACCCATCCCACTCGGGGTGACAAACGCAAAACCAACAGTTGATGGACAGAATGCAGAGCAATGTCATACATTCACCCCAGTACAGAGATCTGGGCCTAAATCCATTGTGGTTTTTGCTCACCATGCCTTTCCAGTTTGAACCTAGCCATATGCAAATCAGTCTTGAACCTGTGCCTCATGGGAACAGTCCAGCCCGAACTGCAAAGCCAGGTCCTCCCTGGTCTGGAAACAAGCATCCTAGGACCGGGTTCGGGGTTTCACCCCTCTTCAGCCCGGATAGCTTTGTTCCAGTGGCATGGAAAGCACGGGACCCACGTCTGCGCATACCCGTCCCACTCGGAGTGACAAATGCAAAACTAACAGTTGATGGACAGAATGCAGAACAATGCCATACATTCACCCCAGTACAGAGATCTGGGCCTAAATCCATCATTTTTTTGCTCACCATGCCATTGCAGTTTGAACCCAGCGATATGCAAATCAGTCTTGAACCTGTGCCTCATGGGAACAGTCCAGCCTGAACTGCAAAACCAGGTCCTCCCTGGACTGGAAACAAGCATTCTAGGACCGGTTTCGAGGTTTCACCCCTCTTCAACCAGGATAGCTTGATTCCAGTGGCATGGAGAGCACGGGACTCACGTCTGGGCATACCTGTCCCACTTGGGGTGACAAGTGCAAAACCAACAGTTGATGGACAGAAAACAGACCAATGTCATACATTCACCCCAGTACAGAGATCTAGGCCTAAATCCATCGTTTTTTTGCTAACCATGCAATTCCAGTTTGAACCCAGCCATATGCAAATCAATCTTGACCCTGTGCCTCATGGGAACAATCCAGCCCGAACTGCCAAGCCAGGTCCTCCCTGGACTGGAAACAAGCATCCTAGGACCGGTTTCGGGGTTTCACACCTCTTCAGCAAGGATAGCTTGATTCCAGTGGCATGGAGAGCAAGTGACCCACGTCTGGGCATACCCGTCCCTCTCGGGGTGACAAATGCAAAACCAGCAGTTGATGAACAGAATGCAGAACAATGTCATACATTCACCGCAGTACAGAGATCTGGACCTAAATCCATTGTTTTTTTGCTCACCATGTAATTCCAGTGTGAACCCAGCCATATGCAAATCAGTCGTGAACCTGTGACTCATGGGAACAGTCCAGTCCGAATTGCAAAGCCAGGTCCTCCCTGGACTGGAAACAAGCATCCTAGGACTGGTTTCGAGGTCTCACCCCTCTTCAGCCAGGATGGATTGATTCCAGTGGTATGGAGAGCACGGGACCCATGTATGGGCATACCCGCCCCACTCGGGGTGACAAATGCAAAACCAACAGTTGATGGACAGAATGCAGAACAATGTCATACATTCACCCCAGTACAGAGATCTGGGCATAAATCCATCGTTTTTTTGCACACCATGCCATTCCAGTTTGAACCCAGCCACATGCAAATCAGTCTTGACCCTGTGCCCCATAGGAACAGTCTAGCCTGAACTGCCAAGCAAGTTCCTCCCTTGACAGGAAACAAGCATCCTAGGACCGGTTTCGGGTTTCACCCCGCTTCAGCCAGGATAGCTTGATTCCAGTGGCATGGAGAGCACGGGACCCACATCTGGGCATACCCGTCCCATTTGGGGTGACAAATGCAAAACCAACATTTGGTGGACAGAATGAAGAACATTCCATACATTCCCCCAAGTACAGAGATCTGGGCCTAAATCCATCATTTTTTTGCACACCATGCCATTCCAGTTTGAACCCAGCCATATGCAAATCAGTCTTGACCCTGTGCCCTATAGGAACAGTCCAGCCCGAACTGCCAAGCAAGGTCCTCCCTGGACAGGAAACAAGCATCCAAGGACCGGTTTCGGGGTTTTACCCCTCTTCAACCAGGATAGCTTGATTCCAGTGGCATGGAGAGCACGGGACCCACGTCTGGGCATACCCGTCCCACTCGGGGTGACAAATGCAAAACCAACATTTGATGGACAGAATGCAGAACAATGTCATACATTCACCCCAGTACAGAGATCTGGGCCTAAATCCATCATTTTTTTGCTCACCATGCCATTTCAGTTTGAACCCAGCGATATGCAAATCAGTCTTGAACCTGTGCCTCATGGGAACAGTCCAGCCTGAACTGCAAAGCCAGGTCCTCCCTGGACTGGAAACAAGCATTCTAGGACCGGTTTCGAGGTTTCACCCCTCTTCAGCCAGGATATCTTGATTCCAGTGGCATGGAGAGCACGGGACCCACGTCTGGGCATACCCGTCCCACTCGGGGTGACAAGTGCAAAACCAACAGTTGATGGACAGAATGCAGAACAATGTCATACATTCACCCCAGTACAGAGATCTAGGCCTAAATCCATTGTTTTTTTGCTAACCATGCAATTCCAGTTTGAACCCAGCCATATGCAAATCAATCTTGACCCTGTGCCTCATGGGAACAGTCCAGCCCGAACTGCCAAGCCAGGTCCTCCCTGGACTGGAAACAAGCATCCTAGGACCGGTTTTGGGGTTTCACCCCTCTTCAGCAAGGATAGCTTGATTCCAGTGGCATGGAGAGCAAGTGACCCACGTCTGGGCATACCCGTCCCTCTAGGGGTTACAAATGCAAAACCAACAGTTGATGACCAGAATGCAGAACAATGTCATACATTCACCCCAGTACAGAGATCTGGACCTAAATCCATTGTTTTTTTGCTCACCATGCAATTCCAGTGTGAACCCAGCCATATGCAAATCAGTCGTGAACCTGTGACTCATGGGAACAGTCCAGTCCGAATTGCAAAGCCAGGTCCTCCCTCGACAAGAAACAAGCATCCTAGGACTGGTTTCGAGGTCTCACCCCTCTTCAGCCAGGATAGCTTGATTCCAGTGGCATGGAGAGCACGGGACCCATGTATGGGCATACCAGTCCCACTCGGGGTGACAAATGCAAAACCAACAGTTGATGGACAGAATGCAGAACGATGTCATACATTCACCCCAGTACAGAGATCTGGGCCTAAATCCATTGAGTTTTTTGCTCACCATGCCTTTCCAGTTTGAACCTAGCCATATGCAAATCAGTCTTGACCCTGTGCCTCATGGGAACAGCCCTGCCCGAACTGCAAAGCCAGGTCCTCCCTGGACTGGAAACAAGCATCCAAGTACCGGTTTTGGGGTTTCACCCCTCTTCAGCCAGGATTGCTTGATTCCAGTGGCATGGAGAGCACAGGACCCACGCCTGGGCATACCCGCCCCACTCGGGGTGACAAATGCAAAACCAACAGTTGATGGACAGAATGCAGAACAATGTCATACATTCACCCCAGTACAGAGATCTGGGCCTAAATCCATTGCTTGTTTGCTCACCATGCCATTCCATTTTGAACCCAGCCATATGCAATTCAGTCATGACCCTGTGCCTAATGGGAACAGTCCAGCCCGAACTACCAACCCAGGTCCTCCCTGGACTGGAAGCTAGCATCCTAGGACCGGTTTTGGGGTTTCACCCCGCTTCAGCCAGGATAGCTTGATTCCAGTGGCATGGAGAGCACGGGACCCACGTCTGGGCATACCCGTCCCATTCGGGGTGACAAATGCAAAACCAACATTTGGTGGACAGAATGAAGAACAATGCCATACATTCCCCCCAGTACAGAGATCTGGGCCTAAATCCATCATTTTTTTGCACACCATGCCATTCCAGTTTGAACCCAGCCATATGCAAATCAGTCTTGACCCTGTGCCCCATAGGAACAGTCCAGCCCGAACTGCCAAGCAAGGTCCTCCCTGGACAGGAAACAAGTATCCTGCGAACGGTTTCGGGGTTTCACCCCGCTTCAGCCAGGATAGCTTGATTCCAGTGGCATGGAGAGCACGGGACCCACGTCTGGGCATACCAATCCCACTCGGGGTGACAAATGCAAAACCAACAGTTGATGGACAGAATGCAGAACAATGTCATACATTCACACCAGTACAGAGATCTGGGCCTAAATCCATCGTTTTTTTGCTCACCATGCCATTCCAGTTTGAATCTAGCCATATGCAAATCAGGTTTGACCCTGTGCCTCATGGGAACAGTCCAGCTTGAACTGCCAAGCCAGGTCCTCCCTGGACTGGAAACAAGCATCCTGGGACCTGTTTCGGGGTTTCACCCCTCTTCAGCCAGGATAGTTTGATTCCAGTGGCATGGAGAGGAAGGGACCCATGTCTGGGCATACCCGTCCCACTCGGGGTGACAAATGCAAAACCAACATTTGATGGACAGAATGCAGAACAATGTCATACATTCACCCCAGTACAGAGATCTGGGCCTAAATCCATCATTTTTTTGCTCACCATGCCATTCCAGTTTGAACCCAGCCATCTGCAAATCAGTCTTGACCCTGTGCCTCATGGGAATAGTCCAGCCCGAACTGCCAAGCCAGATCCACCCTGGACTGGAAACAAGCATTCTAGGACTGATTTCGGGGTTTCACCCCTCTTCAGCCAGGATAGCTTGATTCCAGTGGCATGGAGAGCACGGGACCCACGTCTGGGCATACCCGGCCCACTCGGGGTGACAAATGCAAAACCAACAGTTGATGGACAGAATGCATAACAATGTCATACATTCACCCCAGTACAGAGATCTGGGCCTAAATCCATTGTTTGTTTGCTCACCATGCCATTCCATTTTGAACCCAGCCATATGCAAATCAGTCATAACCCTGTGCCTCATGGGAACAGTCCAGCCCAAACTGCCAATCCAGGTCCTCCCTGGTCTGGAAACTAGCATCCTAGGACCGGTTTCTGGGTTTCACCCCTCTTTAGCCAGGATAGCTTGATTCCAGTGGCATGGAGAGTACAGGACCCACGTCTGGGCATACCCGGCCCACTCAGGCTGACAAATGCAAAACCAAAAGTTGATGGACAGAATGCAGAACAATGTCATACATTCACCCCAGTACAGAGATCTGGGCCTATATCCATCTTTTTTTGCTCACCATGCCATTCCAGTTTGAACCCAGCCATATGCAAATCAGTCTTGACCCTGTGCCCCATAGGAACAGTCCAGCCCGAACTGCCAAGCCAGGTCCTCCCTGGACAGGAAACAAGCATCCTAGGACCGGTTTTGGGGTTTCATCCCTCTTCAGCCAGGATAGCATGATTCCAGTGGCATGGAGAGCAAGGGATCCACGTCTGGGCATACCCGTCCCACTCGGGGTGACAAATGCAAAACCAAAAGTTGATGGACAGAATGCAGAACAATGTCATACATTCACCCCAGTACAGAGATCTGGGCCTAAATCCATCGTGTTTTTGCTCACATGCCATTCCAGTTTGAACCCAGCCATATGCAAATCAGTCTTGACCCTGTGCCTCATGGGAACAGTCCAGCCCGAATTGCCAAGCCAGGTCCTCCCTGGACTGGAGACAAGTATCCTAGGACCGGCTTCGGGGTTTCACCCCTCTTCAGCCAGGATAGCTTGATTCCAGTGGCATGGAGAGCATGGGACCCACGTCTGGGCATACCCGTCCCATTCGGGGTGACAAATGCAAAACCAAAAGTTGATGGACAGAATGTAGAACAATGTCATACATTCACCCCATTATAGAGATCTGGGACTGAATCCATTGTTTTTTGCTCACCATGCCATTCCAGTTTGAATCCAGCCATATGCAAATCAGTCTTGACCCTGTGCCTCATGGGAACAGTCCTGCCCGAACTGCAAAGCCAGGTCCTCCCTGGACTGGAAACAAGCATCCTAGGACCGGTTTCGGGGTTTCACCCCTCTTCAGCCAGGATAGCTTGATTTCAGTGGCATTGAGAGCACGGGACCCACGTCTGGGCAAACCCGTCCCATTCGGGATGACAATTGCAAAACCAAAAGTTGATGTACAGAATGCAGAACAATGTCATACATTGACCCCAGTACATAGATCTGGGCCTAAATCCATATTTTTTTGCTCACCATGCCATTCCAGTTTGAACCCAGCCATATGCAAATCAGTCTTGACCTGTGCCACATGGTAACAGTCCAGCCCGAACTGCAAAGCCAGGTCCTCCCTGGACTGGAAACAAGCATCCTAGGACCGGTTTCGGGGTTTCACCCCTCTTCTGCCAGGATAGCTTCATTCCAGTGGCATGGAGAGCACGGGACCCACGTGTGGGCATACCCGTCCCACTCAGGGTGACAAATGCAAAACCCACAGTTGATGGACAGAATGCAGAACAATTTCATACATTCACCCCAGTACAGAGATCTGGGCCTAAATCCATCGTTTTTTTGCTCACCATGCCATTCCAGATTGAACCCAGCCATATGCAAATCAGTCTTGACCCTTTGCCTCATGGGAACAGTCCAGCCCGAACTGCCAAGCCAGGTCCTCCCTGGACTGGAAACAAGTATCCTAGGACCGGCTACGGGGTTTCACCCCTCTTCAGCCAGGATAGCTTGATTCCAGTGGCATGGAGAGCACGGGACCCACGTCTGGGCATACCCGTCCCACTCGGGGTGACAAATGCAAAACCAACAGTTGATGGACAGAATGAAGAACAATGCCATACATTCACCCCAGTACAGAGATCTGGGCCTGAATCCATTGTTTATTGCTCACCATGCCATGCCATTCCAGTTTGAATCCAGCCATATGCAAATCAGTCTTGACCCTGTGCCTAATGGGAACAGTCCAGCCAGAACTGCCAAGCCAGGTCCTCCCTGGACTGGAAACAATCATCCTAGGACCGGTTTCACGGTTTCACCCTTCTTCAGCCAGGATAGCTTGATTCCAGTGGCATGGAGAGCACGGGACCCACGTCTGGGCATACCCGGCCCACGCGGTGTGACAAATGAAAAACCAACATTTGATGGACAGAATGCAGAACAATGTCATACATTCACCCCAGTACATAGATCTGGGTCTAAATCCATAATTGTTTTTGCTCACCATGCCATTCCAGTTTGAACCCAGCCATATGCAAATCAATCTTGACCCTGTGCCTCATGGGAATAGTCCAGCCCGAGCTGCCGAGCCAGGTCCTCCCTGGACTGGAAACAAGCATCTTAGGACTGGTTTTGGAGTTTCACCCCTCTTTAGCCAGGATAGCTTGATTCCAGTGGCATGGAGAGCACGGGACCCACGTCTGGGCATACCCGTCCCACTCGGGATAACAAATGCAAAACCAAAAGTTGATGGACAGAATGCAGAACAATGTCATACATTCACCCCAGTACAGAGATCTGGGCCTAAATCCATCTATTTTTTTGCTCACCATGCCATTCCAGTTTGAACCCAGCCATATGCAAATCAGTCTTGAACCTGTGCCTCATGGGAACAGTCCAGCCAGACCTGCAAAGCCAGGTCCTCCCTGAATTGAAAACAAGCATCCTAGGACTGGTTTCGGGGTTTCACCCCTCTTCAGCCAGGATAGCTTGATTCCAGTGGCATGGAGAGCACGGGACCTACGTCTGGGCATACCCGGCCCACTCGGGGTGACAAATGCAAAACCAACAGTTGATGGACAGAATGCATAACAATGTCATACATTCACCCCAGTACAGAGATCTGGGCCTAAATCCATTGTTTGTTTGCTTACCATGTCATTCCATTTTAAACCCAGCCATATGCAAATCAGTCATAACCCAGTGCCTCATGGGAACAGTCCAGCCCGAACTGCCAATCCAGGTCCTCCCTGGTCTGGAAACTAGCATCCTAGGACCGGTTTCTGGGTTTCACCCCTCTTTAGCCAGGATAGCTTGATTCCAATGGCATGGAGAGTACGGGACCCACATCTGGGCATACCCGGCCCACTCGGGGTGACAAATGCAAAACCAACATTTGATGGACAGAATGCAGAAGAATGTCATACATTCACCCCAGTACAGAGATCTGGGCCTATATCCATCTTTTTTTGCTCACCATGCCATTCCAGTTTGAACCCAGCCATATGCAAATCAGTCTTGACCCTGTGCCCCATAGGAACAGTCCAGTCCGAACTGCCAAGCCAGGTCCTCCCTGGCCAGGAAACAAGCATCCTAGGACTGGTTTCGAGGTTTCACCCCTCTTCTGCCAGGATAGCTTCATTCCAGTGGCAAGGAGAGCACGGGATCCACGTCTGGGCATACCGGTCCCACTCGGGGTGACAAATGCAAAACCAAAAGTTGATGGACAGAATGTAGAACAATGTCATACATTCACCCCAGTACAGAGATCTGGGCCTAAATCCATCTTTTTTTGCTCACCATGCCATTCCAGTTTGAACCCAGCCATATGCAAATCAGTCTTGAACCTGTGCCTCATGGGAACAGTCCAGCCAGAACTGCTAAGCCAGATCCTCCCTGGACTGGAAACAAGCATCCTAGGACTGGTTTCGAGGTTTCACCCCTCTTCTGCCAGGATAGCTTCATTCCAGTGGCAAGGAGAGCACGGGACCCACGTCTGGGCATACCCGCCCCACTCGGGGTGACAAATGCAAAACCAACAGTTGATGGACAGAATGCAGAACAATGTCATACATTCACCCCAGTACAGAGATCTGGGCATAAATCCATCGTTTTTTTGCACACCATGCCATTCCAGTTTGAACCCAGCCATATGCAAATCAGTCTTGACCCTGTGCCCCATAGGAACAGTCTAGCCCGAACTGCCAAGAAAGTTCATCCCTTGACAGGAAACAAGCATCCTAGGACCGGTTTCGTGGTTTCACCCCGCTTCAGCCAGGATAGCTTGATTCCAGTGGCATGGAGAGCACGGGACCCACGTCTGGGCATACCCGTCCCATTCGGGGTGACAAATGCAAAACCAACATTTGGTGGACAGAATGAAGAACAATGCCATACATTCACCCCAGTACAGAGATCTGGGCCTAAATCAATCTTTTTTTTGCTCACCATGCCATTCCAGTTTGAACCCAGCCATATGCAAATCAGTCTTGACCCTTTGCCTCATGGGAACAGTCCAGCCCGAACTTCAAAGCCAGGTCCTCCCTGGACTGGAAACAAGCATCCCAGGACCGGTTTCGGGGTTTCACCCCTCTTCAGCCAGGATAGCTTGATTCCAGTGGCATGGAGAGCACGGGACCCACGTCTGGGCATACCAATCCCACTCGGGGTGACAAATACAAAACCAACAGTTGATGGACAGAATGCAGAACAATGTCATACATTCACACCAGTACAGAGATCTGGGCCTAAATCCATCATTTTTTTGCACACCATGCCATTCCAGTTTGAACCCAGCCATATGCAAATCAGTCTTGACCCTGTGCCCCATAGGAACAGTCCAGCCCGAACTGCCAAGCAAGGTCCTCCCTGGACAGGAAACAAGTATCCTGCGAACGGTTTCGGGGTTTCACCCCGCTTCAGCCAGGATAGCTTGCTTCCAGTGGCATGGAGAGCACGGGACCCACGTCTGGGCATACCTGTCCCACTCGGGGTGACAAATACAAAACCAACAGTTGATGGACAGAATGAAGAACAATGTCATAAATTCACCCCAGTACAGAGATCTGGGCCTGAATCCCTCGTTTATTGCTCACCATGCCATGCCATTCCAGTTTGAATCCAGCCATATGCAAATCAGTCTTGACCCTGTGCCTCATGGGAACAGTCCAGCCCGAACTGCCAAGCCAGGTCCTCCCTGGACTGGAAAAAAGCATCCTAGGACCGGTTTCGGGGTTTCACCCCTCTTCAGCCAGGATACTTGATTCTAGTGGCATGGAGAGCACGGGACCCACGTCTGGGCATACCCGGCCCACTCGGGGTGACAAATGCAAAACCAACATTTGATGGACAGAATGCAGAACAATGTCATACATTCACCCCAGTACATAGATCTGGGTCTAAATCCATAAGTTTTTTTGCTCACCATGCCATTCCAGTTTGAACCCAGCCATATGCAAATCAGTCTTGACCCTGTACCTCATGGGAACAGTCCAGCCCGAACTGCCAAGCCAGGTCCTCCCTGGACTGGAAACAATCATCCTAGGACCGGTTTCGCGGTTTCACCCTTCTTTAGCCAGGATAGCTTGATTCCAGTGGCATGGAGAGCACGGGACCCACGTCTGGGCATACCCGTCCCACTCGGGTTGACAAATGCAAAACCAACAGTTGATGGAAAGAATGCAGAACAATGTCATACATTCACCCCAGTACAGAGATCTGGGCCTAAATATATCGTTTTTTGCTCACCATGCCATTCCAGTTTGAACCCAGCCATATGCAAATCAGGCATGACCCTGTGCCTCATGGGAACAGTCCAGCCTGAACTGCCAAGTCAGGTCCTCCCTTGACTGGAAACAAGCATCCTAGGACCGGTTTCGGGGTTTTACCCCTCTTCAGCCAGGATAGCTTGATTCCAGTGCCATGGAGAGCACGGGATCCACGTCTGGGCATATCCGTCCCACTCGGGATGACCAATGCAAAACCAAAAGTTGATGGACAGAATGCAGAACAATGTCATACATTCACCCCAGTACAGAGATCTGGGCCTAAATCCATCTATTTTTTTGCTCACCATGCCATTCCAGTTTGAACCCAGCCATATGCAAATCAGTCTTGAACCTGTGCCTCATGGGAACAGTCCAGCCAGACCTGCAAAGCCAGGTCCTCCCTGAATTGGAAACAAGCATCCTAGGACTGGTTTCGAGGTTTCACCCCTCTTCAGCCAGGATAGCTTGATTCCAGTGGCATGGAGAGCAAGGGTCCCATGTATGGGCATACCCGTCCCACTCGGGGTGACAAATACAAAACCAACAGTTGATGGACAGAATGCAGAACAATGTCATACATTCACCCCAGTACAGAGATCTGGGCCTAAATCCATCGTTTTTTTGCTCACCATGCCTTTCCAGTTTGAACCTAGCCATATGCAAATCAGTCTTGACCCCGTGCCTCATGGGAACAGTCCATCCCGAACTGCAAAGCCAGGTCCTCCATGGATTGGAAACAAGCATCCTAGGACCAGTTTCGGGGTTTCACCCCTCTTCTGCCAGGATAGCTTCATTCCAGTGGCATGGAGAGCACGGGACCCACGTCTGGGCATACCCGTCCCACTCGGGGGTGACAAATGCAAAACCAACAGTTGATGGACAGAATGAAGAAAAATGTCATACATTCACCCCAGTACAGATATCTGGGCCTAAATCCATCATTTTTTGCTCACCATGCCATTCCAGTTTGAACCCAGCCATATGCAATTCAGTCTTGACCCTGTGCCTCATGGGAACAGTCCAGCCCAAACTGCCAGGCCAGGTCCTCCCTGGACTGGAAACAAGTATCCTAGGACCGGCTTCGGGGTTTCACCCCTCTTCAGCCAGGATAGCTTGATTCCAGTGGCATGGAGAGCATGGGACCCACGTCTGGGCATACCCGTCCCACTCGGGGTGACAAATGCAAAACCAACATTTCATGGACAGAATGCAGAACAATGTCATACATTCACCCCAGTACAGAGATCTGGGCCTAAATCCATCGTTCTTTTGCTCGCCATGACATTCCAGTTTGAACACAGCCATATGCAAATCAGTCTTGACCCTGTGCCTCATGGGAACAGTCTAGCCCGAACTGCTAAGCCAGGTCCTCCCTGGACTGGAAACAAGCATCCTAGGACCGGTTTCGGGGTTTCACCCCTCTTCAGCCAGGATAGCTTGATTCAAGTGGCATGGAGAGCACGGGACCCACGTCTGGGCATACCCGTCCCATTCGGGGAGACAATTGCAAAACCAACAGTTGATGTACATAATGCAGAACAATGTCATACATTCACCCCAGTACAGAGATCTGGACCTAAATCCATCGTTCTTTTGCTCGCCATGCCATTCCAGTTTGAACACAGCCATATGCAAATCAGTCTTGACCCTGTGCCTCATGGGAACAGTCCAGCCCGAACTGCCAAGCCAGGTCATCCCTGGACTGGAAACAACCATCCTAGGACCGGTTTCGAGGTTTCACCCCTCTTCAGCCAGGATAGCTTGATTCCAGTGGCATGGAGAGCACGGGACCCACGTCTGGGCATACCCGGCCCACTCGGGGTGACAAATGCAAAACCAACATTTGATGGACAGAATGCAGAACAATGTCATACATTCACCCCAGTACATAGATCTGGGCCTAAATCCATAATATTTTTGCTCACCATGCCATTCCAGTTTGAACCCAGCCATATGCAAATCAGTCTTGACCCTGTGCCTCATGGGAACAGTCCTGCCAGAACTGCCAAGCCAGATCCTCCCTGGACTGGAAATAAGCATCCTAGGACTGGTTTCGAGGTTTCACCCCTCGTCAGCCAGGATAGCTTGATTCCAGTGGCATGGAGAGCAAGGGACCCATGTATGGGCATATCCACCCCACAGGGGATGACAAATGCAAAACCAACAGTTGATGGACAGAATGCAGAACAATGTCATACATTCACCCCAGTACAGAGATCTGGGCCTAAATCCATCGTTTTTTGCTCTCCATGCCTTTCCAGTTTGAACCTAGCCATATGCAAATCAGTCTTGACCCCGTGCCTCATGGGAACAGTCCAACCCGAACTGCAAAGCCAGGTCCTCCCTGGATTGGAAACAAGCATCCTAGGACCGGTTTTGGGGTATCACCCCTCTTCAGCCAGGATAGCTTGATTCCAGTGGTATGGAGAGCACAGGACCCACGTCTGGGCAAACCCGTCCCACTCGGGGTGACAAATGCAAAACCAACAGTTGATGGACAGAATGCAGAACAATGTCATACATTCACCCCAGTACAGAGATCTGGGCCTAAATACATCGTCTTTTTCCTCACCATGCCATTCCAATTTGAACCCAGCCATATGCAAATCAGTCTTGACCCTGTGCCTCTTGGGAACAGTCCAGCCCGAACTGCAAAGCCAGGTCCTCCCTGGACTGGAAACAAGCATCCTAGGACCGGTTTCGGGGTTTCACCCCTCTTCTGCCAGGATAGCTTCATTCCAGTGGCATGGAGAGCACGGGACCCACGTCTGGGCATACCAGTCCCACTCGGGGTGACAAATGCAAAACCAACAGTTGATGGACAGAATGCAGAACAATGTCATACATTCACCCCAGTACAGATATCTGGGCCTAAATCCATCATTTTTTGCTCACCATGCCATTCCAGTTTGAACACAGCCATATGCAAATCAGTCTTGACCCTGTGTTTCATGGGAACAGTCCAGCCCGAACTGCCAAGCCAGGTCATCCCTGGACTGGAAACAACCATCCTAGGACCGGTTTCGAGGTTTCACCCCTCTTCAGCCAGGATAGCTTGATTCCAGTGGCATGGAGAGCACGGGACCCACGTCTGGGCATACCCGGCCCACTCGGGGTGACAAATGCAAAACCAACATTTGATGGACAGAATGCAGAACAATGTCATACATTCACCCCAGTACATAGATCTGGGCCTAAATCCATAATATTTTTGCTCACCATGCCATTCCAGTTTGAACCCAGCCATATGCAAATCAGTCTTGACCCTGTGCCTCATGGGAACAGTCCTGCCAGAACTGCCAAGCCAGATCCTCCCTGGACTGGAAATAAGCATCCTAGGACTGGTTTCTAGGTTTCACCCCTCGTCAGCCAGGATAGCTTGATTCCAGTTGCATGGAGAGCAAGGGACCCATGTATGGGCATACCCACCCCACACGGGGTGACAAATGCAAAACCAACAGTTGATGGACAGAATGCAGAACAATGTCATACATTCACCCCAGTACAGAGATCTGGGCCTAAATCCATCGTTTTTTGCTCTCCATGCCTTTCCAGTTTGAACCTAGCCATATGCAAATCAGTCTTGACCCCGTGCCTCATGGGAACAGTCCAACCCAAACTGCAAAGCCAGGTCCTCCCTGGATTGGAAACAAGCATCCTAGGACCGGTTTTGGGGTATCACCCCTCTTCAGCCAGGATAGCTTGATTCCACTGGTATGGAGAGCACAGGACCCACGTCTGGGCAAACCCGTCCCACTCGGGGTGACAAATGCAAAACCAACAGTTGATGGACAGAATGCAGAACAATGTCATACATTCACCCCAGTGCAGAGATCTGGGCCTAAATCCATCGTCTTTTTGCTCACCATGCCATTCCAATTTGAACCCAGCCATATGCAAATCAGTCTTGACCCTGTGCCTCATGGGAACAGTCCAGCCCGAACTGCAAAGCCAGGTCCTCCCTGGACTGGAAACAAGCATCCTAGGACCGGTTTCGGGGTTTCACCCCTCTTCTGCCAGGATAGCTTCATTCCAGTGGCATGGAGAGCACGGGACCCACGTCTGGGCATACCAGTCCCACTCGGGGTGACAAATGCAAAACCAACAGTTGATGGACAGAATGCAGAACAATGTCATACATTCACCCCAGTACAGATATCTGGGCCTAAATCCATCATTTTTTGCTCACCATGCCATTCCAGTTTGAACCCAGCCATATGCAAACAGTCTTGACCCTGTGCCTCATGGGAACAGTCCAGCCCGAATTGCAAAGCCAGGTCACCCCTGGACTGGAAACAACCATCCTAGGACCGGTTTCGAGGTTTCACCCCTCTTCAGCCAGGATAGCTTGATTCCAGTGGCATGGAGAGCACGGGACCCACGTCTGGGCATACCCGGCCCATTTGGGGTGACAAATGCAAAACCAACATTTGATGGACAGAATGCAGAACAATGTCATACATTCACCCCAGTACATAGATCTGGGCCTAAATCCAGAATATTTTTGCTCACCATGCCATTCCAGTTTGAACCAAGCCATATGCAAATCAGTCTTGACCCTGTGCCTCATGGGAAAAGTCCTGCCAGAACTGCCAAGCCAGATCCTCCCTGGACTGGAAATAAGCATCCTAGGACTGGTTTCGAGGTTTCACCCCTCGTCAGCCAGGATAGCTTGATTCCAGTGGCATGGAGAGCAAGGGACCCATGTATGGGCATACCCACCCCACACGGGGAGACAAATGCAAAACCAACAGTTGATGGACAGAATGCAGAACAATGTCATACATTCACCCCAGTACAGAGATCTGGGCCTAAATCCATCGTCTTTTTGCTCACCATGCCATTCCAATTTGAACCCAGCCATATGCAAATCAGTCTTGACCCTGTGCCTCATGGGAACAGTCCAGCCCGAACTGCAAAGCCAGGTCCTCCCTGGACTGGAAACAAGCATCCTAGGACTGGTTTCGGGGTTTCACCCCTCTTCTGCCAGGATAGCTTCATTCCAGTGGCATGGAGAGCACGGGACCCACGTCTGGGCATACCAGTCCCACTCGGGGTGACAAATGCAAAACCAACAGTTGATGGACAGAATGCAGAACAATGTCATACATTCACCCCAGTACAGATATCTGGGCCTAAATCCATCATTTTTTGCTCACCATGCCATTCCAGTTTGAACCCAGCCATATGCAAACAGTCTTGACGCTGTGCCTCATGGGAACAGTCCAGCCCGAATTGCCAAGCCAGGTCATCCCTGGACTGGAAACAACCATACTAGGACCGGTTTCGCGGTTTCACCCCTCTTCAGCCAGGATAGATTGATTCCAGTGACATGGAGATCACGGGACCCATGTCTGGGCATACCCGGCCCACTCGGGGTGACAAATGCAAAACCAACATTTGATGGACAGAATGCAGAACAATGTCATACATTCACCCCAGTACATAGATCTGGGCCTAAATCCATAATTTTTTTGCTCACCATGCCATTCCAGTTTGAACCCAACCATATGCAAATCAGTCTTGACACTGTGCCTCATGGGAACGGTCCTGCCAGAACTGCAGTGCCATATCCTCCCTGGACTGGAAATAAGCATCCTAGGACTGGTTTCGAGGTTTCACCCCTCTTCAGCCAGGATAGCTTGATTCCAGTGGCATGGAGAGCAAGGGACCCATGTATGGGCATACCCATCCCACACGGGGTGACAAATGCAAAACCAACAGTCGATGGACAGAATGCAAAACAATGTCATACATTCACCCCAGTACAGAGATCTGGGCCTAAATCCATCGTTTTCTGCTCACCATACCTTTCCAGTTTGAACCTAGCAATATGCAAATCAATCTTGACCCTGTGCCTCATGGGAACAGTTCAGCCCGAACTGCAAAGCCAGGTCATCCATGGACTGGAAACAACCATCATAGGACTGGTTTCGCGGTTTCACCCCTCTTCAGCCAGGATAGCTTGATTCCAGTGGCATGGAGAGCACGGGACCCACGTCTGGGCATACCCGGCCCACTCGGGTTGACATATGCAAAACCAACATTTGATGGACAGAATGCAGAACAATATCATACATTCACCCCAGTACATAGATCTGGGCCTAAATCCATACTTTTTTTGCTCACCATGCCATTCCAGTTTGAACCCAGCCATATGCAAATCAGTCTTGACCCTGTGCCTCATGGGAACAGTCCTGCCAGAACTGCCAAGCCAGATCCTCCCTGGACTGGAAACAACCATCCTAGGACCGGTTTCACGGTTTCACCCCTCTTCAGCCAGGATAGCTTGATTCCAGTGGCATGGAGAGCAAGGGACCCATGTATGGGCATACCCATCCCACACGGGGTGACAAATGCAAAACCAACAGTTGATGGACAGAATGCAGAACAATGTCATACATTCACCCCAGTACAGAGATCTCGGCCTAAATCCATCGTTTTTTGCTCACCATGCCTTTCCAGTTTGAACCTAGCCATATGCAAATCAGTCTTGACCCTGTGCCTCATGGGAACAGTCCAGCCCGAACTGCAAAGCCAAGTCCTCCCTGGATTGGAAACAAGCATCCTAGGACCGGTTTTGGGGTATCACCCCTCTTCAGCCAGGATAGCTTGATTCCAGTGGTATGGAGAGCACAGGACCCACGTCTGGGCATACCCAACCCACTCGGGGTGACAAATGCAAAACCAACAGTTGATGGACAGAATGCAGAACAATGTCATACATTCACCCAGTACAGAGATCTGGGCCTAAATCCATCGTCTACTTGCTCAACATGCGATTCCAATTTGAACCCAGCCATATGCAAATCAGTCTTGACCCTGTGCCACATGGGAACAGTCCAGCCCGAACTGCCAAGCCAGGTCCTCCCTGGACTGGAAAAAAGTATCCTAGGACCGGCTAAGGGGTTTCAACCCTCTTCAGCCAGGATAGCTTGATTCCAGTGGCATGGAGAGCACGGGACGCACGTCTGGGCATACCCGTCCCACTCGGGGTGACAAATGCAAAACCAACAGTTGATGGAAGGAATGCAGAAAAATGTCATACATTCACCCCAGTACAGATATCTGGGCCTAAATCCATCGTTCTTTTGCTCGCCATGACATTCCAGTTTGAACACAGCCATTTGCAAATCAGTCTTAAACCTGTGCCTCATGGGAACAGTCCAGCCTGAACTGCTAAGCCAGGTCCTCCCTGGACTGGAAACAAGCATCCTAGGACCGGTTTCGGGGTTTCACCCCTCTTCAGCCAGGATAGCTTGATTCCAGTGGCATGTAGAGCATGGGACCCACGTCTGGGCATACCCGTCCCATTCGGGGTGACAATTGCAAAACCAACTGTTGATATACATAATGCAGAACAATGTCATACATTCACCCCAGTACAGAGATCTGGGCCTAAATCCATCGTTCTTTTGCTCGCCATGCCATTCCAGTTTGAACACAGCCATATGCAAATCAGTCTTGACCCTGTGCCCAATGGGAACAGTCCAGGCCGAACTGCCAAGCCAGGTCATCCCTGGACTGGAAACAACCATCCTAGGACCGGTTTCGCGGTTTCACCCCTCTTCAGCCAGGATAGCTTGATTCCAGTGGCATGGAGAGCACGGGACCCACGTCTGGGCATTCCCGGCCCACTCGGGGTGACAAATGCAAAACCAAGATTTGATGGACAGAATGCAGAACAATGTCATACATTCACTCCAGTACATAGATCTGGGCCTAAATCCATAATTGTTTTGCTCACCATGCCATTCCAGTTTGAACCCCGCCATATGCAAATCAGTCTTGACCCTGTGCCTCATGGGAACAGTCCTGCCAGAACTGCCAAGCCAGATCCTCACTGGACTGAAAACAACCATCCTAGGACCGGTTTCGCGGTTTCACCCCTCTTCAGCCAAGATAGCTTGATTCCAGTGGCATGGAGAGCAAGGGACCCATGTATGGGCATACCCATCCCACACGGGGTGACAAATGCAAAACCAACAGTTGATGGACAAAATGCAGAACAATGTCATACATTCACCCCAGTACAGAGATCTGGGCCTAAATCCATCGTTTTTTGCTCACCATACCTTTCCAGTTTGAACCTAGCCATATGCAAATCAGTCTTGACCCTGTGCCTCATGGGAACAGTCCAGCCCGAACTGCTAAGCCAGATCCTCCCTGGACTGGAAACAAGCATCCTAAGACTGGTTTCGAGGTTTCACCCCTCTTCTGCCAGGATAGCTTCATTCCAGTGGCATGGAGAGCACGGGACCCACGTCTGGGCATACCCGTCCCACTCGGGGTGATAAATGCAAAACCAAAAGTTGATGGACAGAATGCAGAACAATGGCATACATTCACCCCAGTACAGAGTTCTGGGCCTAAATCCATCGTGTTTTTGCTCACCATGCCATTCCAGTTTGAACCCAGCCATATGCAAATCAGTCTTGACCCTGTGCCTCATGGGAACAGTCCTGCCCGAACTGCCAAGCCAGGTCCTCCCTGGACTGGAAACAAGCATCCTAGGACCGGTTTCGGGGTTTCACCCCTCTTCAGCCAGGATAGCTTGATTCCAGTGGCTTTGAGAGCACGGGACCCACGTCTGGGCATACCCGTCCAATTCGGGGTGACAATTGCAAAACCAACATTTGATGGACAGAATGCAGAACAATGTCATACATTCACCCCAGTACATAGATCTGGGCCTAAATCCATAATTTTTTTGCTCACCATGCCATTCCAGTTTGAACCCAGCCATATGCAAATCAGTCTTGACCCTGTGCCACATGGGAACAGTCCAGCCCGAACTGCAAAGCCAGGTCCTCCCTGGACTGGAAACAAGCATCCTAGGACCGGTTTCTGGGTTTCACCCCTCTTCTGCCAGGATAGCTTCATTCCAGTGGCATGGAGAGCACGGGACCCACGTGTGGGCATACCCGTCCCACTCGGGGTGACAAATGCAAAACCAACAGTTGATGGACAGAATGAAGAACAATGTCATACATTCACCCCAGTACAGAGATCTGGGCCTAAATCCATTGTTTTTTTTCTCAGCATGCCATTCCAGTTTGACCCCAGCCATATGCAAATCAGTCTTGACCCTGTGCCTAATGGGAACAGTCCAGCCCGAACTGCCAAGCCAGGTCCTCCCTGCACTGGAAAAAAGCATCCTAGGACTGGTTTCGGGGTTTCACCCCTCTTCAGCCAGGATAGCTTGAATCCAGTGGCATGGAGAGCACGGGACCCACGTATTGGCATACCCGTCCCATTCGGGGTGACAAATGCAAAACCAACAGTTGATGGACAGAATGCAGAACAATGCCATACATTCACCCCAGTACAGAGATCTGGGCCTGAATCCATCGTTTATTGCTCACCATGCCATGCCATTCCAGTTTGAATCCAGCCATATGCAAATCAGTCTTGACCCTGTGCCTCATGGGAACAGTCCAGCCCGAACTGCCAAGCCAGGTCCTCCCTGGACTGGAAACAATCATCCTAGGACCGGTTTCGCGGTTTCACCCTTCTTCAGCCAGGATAGCTTGATTCCAGTGGCATGGAGAGCACGGGACCCACGTCTGGGCATTCCCGGCCCACTCGGGGTGACAAATGCAAAACCAAGATTTGATGGACAGAATGCAGAACAATGTCATACATTCACCCCAGTACATAGATCTGGGCCTAAATCCATAATTGTTTTGCTCACCATGCCATTCCAGTTTGAACCCCGCCATATGCAAATCAGTCTTGACCCTGTGCCTCATGGGAACAGTCCTGCCAGAACTGCCAAGCCAGATCCTCACTGGACTGGAAACAACCATCCTAGGACCGGTTTCGCGGTTTCACCCCTCTTCAGCCAATATAGCTTGATTCCAGTGGCATGGAGAGCAAGGGACCCATGTATGGGCATACCCATCCGACACGGGGTGACAAATGCAAAACCAACAGTTGATGGACATAATGCAGAACAATGTCATACATTCACCCCAGTACAGAGATCTGGGCCTAAATCCATCGTTTTTTGCTCACCATGCCTTTCCAGTTTGAACCTAGCCATATGCAAATCAGTCTTGACCCTGTGCCTCATGGGAACAGTCCAGCCCGAACTGCTAAGCCAGATCCTCCCTGGACTGGAAACAAGCATCCTAGGACTGGTTTCGAGGTTTCACCCCTCTTCTGCCAGGATAGCTTCATTCCAGTGGCATGGAGAGCACGGGACCCACGTCTGGGCATACCCGTTCCACTTGGGGTGATAAATGCAAAACCAAAAGTTGCTCGACAGAATGCAGAACAATGTCATACATTCACCCCAGTACAGAGTTCTGGGCCTAAATCCATCGTGTTTTTGCTCACCATGCCATTCCAGTTTGAACCCAGCCATATGCAAATCAGTCTTGACCCTGTGCCTCATAGGAACAGTCCTGCCCGAACTGCCAAGCCAGGTCCTCCCTGGATTGGAAACAAGCATCCTAGGACCGGTTTCGGGGTTTCACCCCTCTTCAGCCAGGATAGCTTGATTCCAGTGGCTTTGAGAGCACAGGACCCACGTCTGGGCATACCCGTCCAATTCGGGGTGACAATTGCAAAACCAACATTTGATGGACAGAATGCAGAACAATATCATACATTCACCCCAGTACATAGATCTGGGCCTAAATCCATAATTTTTTTGCTCACCATGCCATTCCAGTTTGAACCCAGCCATATGCAAATCAGTCTTTACCCTGTGCCACATGGGAACAGTCCAGCCCGAACTGCAAAGCCAGGTCCTCCCTGGACTGGAAACAAGCATCCTAGGACCGGTTTCTGGGTTTCACCCCTCTTCTGCCAGGATAGCTTCATTCCAGTGTCATGGAGAGCACGGGACCCACGTGTGGGCATACCCGTCCCACTCGGGGTGACAAATGCAAAACCAACAGTTGATGGACAGAATGCAGAACAATGTCATACATTCACCCCAGTACAGAGATCTGGGCCTAAATCCATCGTTTTTTTGCTCACCATGCCATTCCAGTTTGAACCCAGCCATATGCAAATCAGTCTTGACCCTGTGCCTCATGGGAACAGTCCAGCCCAAACTGCCAAGCCAGGTCCTCCCTGGACTGGAAACAAGTATCCTAGGACCAGCTTCGGGGTTTCACCCCTCTTCAGCCAGGATAGCTTGATTCCAGTGGCATGGAGAGCACGGGACCCACGTCTGGGCATACCCGTCCCACTCGGGGTGACAAATGCAAAACCAACAGTTGATGGACAGAATGAAGAACAATGTCATACATTCACCCCAGTACAGAGATCTGGGCCTAAATCCATCGTTTTTTTTCTCACCATGCCATTCCAGTTTGACCCCAGCCATATGCAAATCAGTCTTGACCCTGTGCCTAATGGGAACAGTCCAGCCCGAACTGCCAAGCCATGTCCTCCCTGCACTGGAAAAAAGCATCATAGGACTGGTTTCGGGGTTTCACCCCTCTTCAGCCAGGATAGCTTGATTCCAGTGGCATGGAGAGCACGGGACCCACGTATGGGCATACCCGTCCCATTCGGGGTGACAAATGCAAAACCAACAGTTGATGGACAGAATGCAGAACAATGCCATACATTCACCCCAGTACAGAGATCTGGGCCTGAATCCATCGTTTATTGCTCACCATGCCATGCCATTCCAGTTTGAATCCAGCCATATGCAAATCAGTCTTGACCCTGTGCCTCTTGGGAACAGTCCAGCCCGAACTGCCAAGCCAGGTCCTCCCTGGACTGGAAACAATCATCCTAGGACCGGTTTCGCGGTTTCACCCTTCTTCAGCCAGGATAGCTTGATTCCAGTGGCATGGAGAGCACAGGAACCAAGTTTGGGCATACCTGTCCCACTCGGGGTGACAAATGCAAAACCAACAGTTGATGGACAGAATGCAGAAAAATGTCATACTTTCACCCCAGTAAAGAGATCTGGGCCTAAATCCATCGTTCTTTTGCTCGCCATGCCATTCCAGTTTGAACACAGCCATATGCAAATCAGTCTTGACCCTGTGCCTCATGGGAACAGTCCAGCCCGAACTGCTAAGCCAGAGCCTCCCTGGACTGGAAACAAGCATCCTAGGACTGGTTTCGAGGTTTCACCCCTCTTCTGCCAGGATAGCTTCATTCCAGTGGCATGGAGAGCACGGGACCCACGTCTGGGCATACCCGTCCCACTCGGGGTGACAAATGCAAAACCACCAGTTGATGGACACAATGCAGAACAATGTCATACATTCACCCCAGTACAGAGTTCTGGACCTAAATCCATCGTGTTTTTGCTCACCATGCCATTCCAGTTTGAATCCAGCCATATGCAAATCAGTCTTGACCCTGTGCCTCATGGGAACAGTCCAGCCCGAACTGCTAAGCCAGAGCCTCCCTGGACTGGAAACAAGCATCCTAGGACTGGTTTCGAGGTTTCACCCCTCTTCTGCCAGGATAGCTTCATTCCAGTGGCATGGAGAGCACGGGACCCACGTCTGGGCATACCCGTCCCACTCGGGGTGACAAATGCAAAACCACCAGTTGATGGACACAATGCAGAACAATGTCATACATTCACCCCAGTACAGAGTTCTGGACCTAAATCCATCGTGTTTTTGCTCACCATGCCATTCCAGTTTGAATCCAGCCATATGCAAATCAGTCTTGACCCTGTGCCTCATGGGAACAGTCCTGCCCGAACTGCCAAGCCAGGTCCTCCCTGGACTGGAAACAAGCATCCTACGACCGGTTTCGGGGTTTCCCCCCTCTTCAGCCAGGATAGCTTGATTCCAGTGGCATTGAGAGCACGGGACCCACGTCTGGGCATACCCGTCCAATTCGGGGTGACAATTGCAAAACCAACATTTGATGGACAGAATGCAGAACAATGTCATACATTCACCCCAGTACATAGATCTGGGCCTAAATCCATAATTTTTTTGCTCACCATGCCATTCCAGTTTGAACCCAGCCATATGCAAATCAGTCTTGACCCTGTGCCACATGGGAACAGTCCAGCCCGAACTGCAAAGCCAGGTCCTCCCTGGACTGGAAACAAGCATCCTAGGACCGGTTTCTGGGTTTCACCCCTCTTCTGCCAGGATAGCTTCATTCCAGTGGCATGGAGAGCACGGGACCCACGTGTGGGCATACCCGTCCCACTCGGGGTGACAAATGCAAAACCAACAGTTGATGGACAGAATGCAGAACAATGTCATACATTCACCCCAGTACAGAGATTTGGGCCTAAATCCATCGTTTTTTTGCTCACCATGCCATTCCAGTTTGAACCCAGCCATATGCAAATCAGTCTTGACCCTGTGCCTCATGGGAACAGTCCAGCCGGAACTGCCAAGCCAGGTCCTCCCTAGACTGGAAACAAGTATCCTAGGACCGGCTTCGGGGTTTCACCCCTCTTCAGCCAGGATAGCTTGATTCCAGTGGCATGGAGAGCACGGGACCCACGTCTGGGCATACCCGTCCCACTCGGGGTGACAAATGCAAAACCAACAGTTGATGGACAGAATGAAGAACAATGTCATACATTCACCCCAGTACAGAGATCTGGGCCTGAATCCCTCGTTTATTGCTCACCATGCCATGCCATTCCAGTTTGAATCCAGCCATATGCAAATCAGTCTTGACCCTGTGCCTCATGGGAACAGTCCAGCCCGAACTGCCAAGCCAGGTCCTCCCTGGACTGGAAAAAAGCATCCTAGGACTAGTTTTGGGGTTTCACCCCTCTTCAGCCAGGATACTTGATTCTAGTGGCATGGAGAGCACGGGACCCACGTCTGGGCATACCCGGCCCACTCGGGGTGACAAATGCAAAACCAACATTTGATGGACAGAATGCAGAACAATGTCATACATTCACCCCAGTACATAGATCTGGGTCTAAATCCATAAGTTTTTTTGCTCACCATGCCATTCCAGTTTGAACCCAGCCACATGCAAATCAGTCTTGACCCTGTACCTCATGGGAACAGTCCAGCCCGAACTGCCAAGCCAGGTCCTCCCTGGACTGGAAACAATCATCCTAGGACCGGTTTCGCGGTTTCACCCTTCCTTAGCCAGGATAGCTCTATTCCAGTGGCATGGAGAGCACGGGACCCACGTCTGGGCATACCCGTCCCATTCGGGGTGACAAATGCAAAACCAACGGTTGATGGAAAGAATGCAGAACAATGTCATACATTCACCCCAGTACAGAGATCTGGGCCTAAATACATCGTTTTTTGCTCACCATGCCATTCCAGTTTGAACCCAGCCATATGCAAATCAGGCATGACCCTGTGCCTCATGGGAACAGTCCAGCCCGAACTGCCAAGTCAGGTCCTCCCTGGACTGGAAACAAGCATCCTAGGACCGGTTTCGGGGTTTCACCCCTCTTCAGCCAGGATAGCTTGATTCCAGTGCCATGGAGAGCACGGGATCCACGTCTGGGCATACCCGTCCCACTCGGGATGACCAATGCAAAACCAAAAGTTGATGGACAGAATGCAGAACAATGTCATACATTCACCCCAGTACAGAGATCTGGGCCTAAATCCATCTATTTTTTTGCTCACCATGCCATTCCAGTTTGAACCCAGCCATATGCAAATCAGTCTTGAACCTGTGCCTCATGGGAACAGTCCAGCCAGTCCTGCAAAGCCAGGTCCTCCCTGAATTGGAAACAAGCATCCTAGGACTGGTTTCGAGGTTTCACCCCTCTTCAGCCAGGATAGCTTGATTCCAGTGGCATGGAGAGCAAGGGTCCCATGTATGGGCATACCCGTCCCACTCGGGGTGACAAATGCAAAACCAACAGTTGATGGACAGAATGCAGAACAATGTCATACATTCACCCCAGTACAGAGATCTGGGCCTAAATCCATCGTTTTTTTGCTCACCATGCCTTTCCAGTTTGAACCTAGCCATATGCAAATCAGTCTTGACCCCGTGCCTCATGGGAACAGTCCATCCCGAACTGCAAAGCCAGGTCCTCCATGGATTGGAAACAAGCATCCTAGGACCGGTTTTGGGGTATCACCCCTCTTCAGCCAGGATAGCTTGATTCCAGTGGTATGGAGAGCACAGGACCCACGTCTGGGCATACCCGTCCCACTCGGGGTGACAAATGCAAAACCAACAGTTGATGGATAGAATGCAGAACAATGTCATACATTCACCCCAGTACAGAGATCTGGGCCTAAATCCATCGTATTTTTGCTCACCATGCCATTCCAATTTGAACCCCGCCATATGCAAATCAGTCTTGACCCTGTGCCTCATGGGAACAGTCCAGCCCGAACTGCAAAGCCAGGTCCTCCCTGGACTGGAAACAAGCATCCTAGGACCAGTTTCGGGGTTTCACCCCTCTTCTGCCAGGATAGCTTCATTCCAGTGGCATGGAGAGCACGGGACCAATGACTGGGCATACCCGTCCCACTCGGGGGTGACAAATGCAAAACCAACAGTTGATGGACAGAATGAAGAAAATTTCATACATTCACCCCAGTACAGATATCTGGGCCTAAATCCATCATTTTTTGCTCACCATGCCATTCCAGTTTGAACCCAGCCATATGCAAATCAGTCTTGACCCTGTTCCTCATGGGAACAGTCCAGCCCGAATTGCCAGGCCAGGTCCTCCCTGGACTGGAAACAAGTATCCTAGGACCGGCTTCGGGGTTTCACCCCTCTTCAGCCAGGATAGCTTGATTCCAGTGGCATGGAGAGCATGGGACCCACGTCTGGGCATACCCGTCCCACTCGGGGTGACAAATGCAAAACCAACAGTTGATGGACAGAATGAAGAAAAATGTCATACATTCACCCCATTATAGAGATCTGGGCCTGAATCCATCGTTTTTTGCTCACCATGCCATTCCAGTTTGAATCCAGCCATATGCAAATCAGTCTTGACCCTGTGCCTCATGGGAACAGTCCTGCCCGAACTGCCAAGCCAGGTCCTCCCTTGACTGGAAACAGGCATCCTAGGACCGGTTTCGGGGTTTCACCCCTCTTCAGCCAGGATAGCTTGATTCCAGTGGCATGGAGAGCACAGGAACCACATCTGGGCATACCCGGCCCACGCGGGGTGACAAATGCAAAACCAACATTTCATGGACAGAATGCAGAACAATGTCATACATTCACCCCAGTACAGAGATCTGGGCCTAAATCCATCGTTCTTTTGCTCGCCATGACATTCCAGTTTGAACACAGCCATATGCAAATCAGTCTTGACCCTGTGCCTCATGGGAACAGTCCAGCCCGAACTGCTAAGCCAGGTCCTCCCTGGACTGGAAACAAGCATCCTAGGACCGGTTTCGGGGTTTCACCCCTCTTCAGCCAGGATAGCTTGATTCAAGTGGCATGTAGAGTACGGGACCCACGTCTGGGCATACCCGTCCCATTCGGGGTGACAATTGCAAAACCAACAGTTGATATACATAATGCAGAACAATGTCATACATTCACCCCAGTACAGAGATCTGGACCTAAATTCATCGTTCTTTTGCTCGCCATGCCATTCCAGTTTGAACACAGCCATATGCAAATCAGTCTTGACCCTGTGCCTCATGGGAACAGTCCAGCCCGAACTGCCAAGCCAGGTCATCCCTGGACTGGAAACAACCATCCTAGGACCGGTTTCGAGGTTTCACCCCTCTTCAGCCAGGATAGCTTGATTCTAGTGGCATGGAGAGCACGGGACCCACGTCTGGGCATACCCGGCCCACTCGGGGTGACAAATGCAAAACCAACATTTGATGGACAGAATGCAGAACAATGTCATACATTCACCCCAGTACAGAGATCTGGGCCTAAATCCATCGTTTTTTGCTCTCCATGCCTTTCCAGTTTGAACCTAGCCATATGCAAATCAGTCTTGACCCCGTGCCTCATGGGAACAGTCCAACCCGAACTGCAAAGCCAGGTCCTCCCTGGATTGGAAACAAGCATCCTAGGACCGGTTTTGGGGTATCACCCCTCTTCAGCCAGGATAGCTTGATTCCAGTGGTATGGAGAGCACAGGACCCACGTCTGGGCAAACCCGTCCCACTCGGGGTGACAAATGCACACCCAACAGTTGATGGACAGAATGCAGAACAATGTCATACATTCACCCCAGTACAGAGATCTGGGCCTAAATCCATCGTCTTTTTGCTCACCATGCCATTCCTATTTGAACCCAGCCATATGCAAATCAGTCTTGACCCTGTGCCTCATGGGAACAGTCCAGCCCGAACTGCAAAGCCAGGTCCTCCCTGGACTGGAAACAAGCATCCTAGGACCGGTTTCGGGGTTTCACCCCTCTTCTGCCAGGATAGCTTCATTCCAGTGGCATGGAGAGCACGGGACCCACGTCTGGGCATACCAGTCCCACTCGGGGTGACAAATGCAAAACCAACAGTTGATGGACAGAATGCAGAACAATGTCATACATTCACCCCAGTACAGATATCTGGGCCTAAATCCATCATTTTTTGCTCACCATGCCATTCCAGTTTGAACACAGCCATATGCAAATCAGTCTTGACCCTGTGCCTCATGGGAACAGTCCTGCCAGAACTGCCAAGCCAGATCCTCCCTGGACTGGAAATAAGCATCCTAGGACTGGTTTCGAGGTTTCACCCCTCGTCAGCCAGGATAGCTTGATTCCAGTGGCATGGAGAGCAAGGGACCCATGTATGGGCATACCCACCCCACACGGGGTGACAAATGCAAAACCAACAGTTGATGGACAGAATGCAGAACAATGTCATACATTCACCCCAGTACAGAGATCTGGGCCTAAATCCATCGTTTTTTGCTCTCCATGCCTTTCCAGTTTGAACCTAGCCATATGCAAATCAGTCTTGACCCCGTGCCTCATGGGAACAGTCCAACCCGAACTGCAAAGCCAGGTCCTCCCTGGATTGGAAACAAGCATCCTAGGACCGGTTTTGGGGTATCACCCCTCTTCAGCCAGGATAGCTTGATTCCAGTGGTATGGAGAGCACAGGACCCACGTCTGGGCAAACCCGGCCCACTCGGGTTGACAAATGCAAAACCAACAGTTGATGGACAGAATGCAGATCAATGTCATACATTCACCCCAGTACAGAGATCTGGGCCTAAATCCATCGTCTTTTTGCTCACCATGCCATTCCAGTTTGAACCCAGCCATATGCAAATCAGTCTTGACCCTGTGCCTCATGGGAACAGTCCAGCCCAAACTGCAAAGCCAGGTCCTCCCTGGACTGGAAACAAGCATCCTAGGACCGGTTTCGGGGTTTCACCCCTCGTCAGCCAGGATAGCTTCATTCCAGTGGCATGGAGAGCACGGGACCCACGTCTGGGCATACCAGTCCCACTCGGGGTGACAAATGCAAAACCAACAGTTGATGGACAGAATGCAGAACAATGTCATACATTCACCCCAGTACAGATATCTGGGCCTAAATCCATCATTTTTTGCTCACCATGCCATTCCAGTTTGAACACAGCCATATGCAAATCAGTCTTGACTTTGTGCCTCATGGGAACAGTCCAGCCCGAACTGCCAAGCCAGGTCATCCCTGGACTGGAAACAACCATCCTAGGACCGGTTTCGAGGTTTCACCCCTCTTCAGCCAGGATAGCTTGATTCCAGTGGCATGGAGAGCACGGGACCCACGTCTGGGCATACCTGGCCCACTCGGGGTGACAAATGCAGAACCAACATTTGATGGACAGAATGCAGAACAATGTCATACATTCACCCCAGTACATAGATCTGGGCCTAAATCCATAATATTTTTGCTCACCATGCCATTCCAGTTTGAACCCAGCCATATGCAAATCAGTCTTGACCCTGTGTCTCATGGAAACAGTCCAGCCAGAACTGCCAAGCTATATCCTCCCTGGACTGGAAATAAGCATCCTAGGACCGGTTTCACGGTTTCACCCCTCTTCAGCCAGGATAGCTTGATTCCAGTGGCATGGAGAGCAAGGGACCCATGTATGGGCATACCCATCCCACACGGGGTGACAAATGCAAAACCAACAGTTGATGGACAGAATGCAGAACAATGTCATACATTCACCCCAGTACAGAGATCTGGGCCTAAATCCATCGTTTTTTGCTCACCATGCCTTTCCAGTTTGAACCTAGCAATATGCAAATCAATCTTGACCCTGTGCCTCATGGGAACAGTTCAGCCCGAACTGCAAAGCCAGGTCATCCCTGGACTGGAAACAACCATCCTAGGACCGGTTTCGCGGTTTCACCCCTCTTCAGCCAGGATAGCATGATTCCAGTAGCATGGAGAGGACGGGACCGACGTCTGGGCATACCCGGCCCACTCGGGTTGACAAATGCAAAACCAACATTTGATGGACAGAATGCAGAACAATGTCATACATTCACCCCAGTACATAGATCTGGGCCTAAATCCATACTTTTTTTGCTCACCATGCCATTCCAGTTTGAACCCAGCCATATGCAAATCAGTCTTGACCCTGTGCCTCATGGGAACAGTCCTGCCAGAACTGCCAAGCCAGATCCTCCCTGGACTGGAAACAACCATCCTAGGACCGGTTTCACGGTTTCACCCCTCTTCAGCCAGGATAGCTTGATTCCAGTGGCATGGAGAGCAAGGGACCCATGTATGGGCATACCCATCCCACACGGGGTGACAAATGCAAAACCAACAGTTGATGGACAGAATGCAGAACAATGTCATACATTCACCCCAGTACAGAGATCTGGGCCTAAATCCATCGTTTTTTGCTCACCATGCCTTTCCAGTTTGAACCTGGCCATATGCAAATCAGTCTTGACCCTGTGCCTCATGGGAACAGTCCAGCCCGAACAGCAAAGCCAGGTCCTCCCTGGACTGGAAACAAGCATCCTAGGACCGGTTTTGGGGTTCTACTCCTCTTCTGCCAGGATAGCTTCATTCCAGTGGCATGGAGAGCACGGGACCCACGTGTGGGCATACCCGTCCCACTCGGGGTGACAAATGCAAATCCAACAGTTGATGGACAGAATGCAGAACCATGTCATACATTCACCCCAGTACAGAGATCTGGCCCTAAATCCATCGTTTTTTTGCTCACCATGCCATTCCAGTTTGAACCCAGCCATATGCAAATCAGTCTTGACCCTGTGCCTCATGGGAACAGTCCAGCCCGAACTGCCAAGCCAGGTCCTCCCTGGACTGGAAAAAAGTATCCTAGGACAGGTTTCGGGGTTTCACCCCTCTTCAGCCAGGATAGCTTGATTCCAGTGGCATGGAGAGCACAGGACGCACGTCTGGGCATACCCGTCCCACTCGGGGTGACAAATGCAAAACCAACAGTTGATGGAAGGAATGCAGAACAATGTCATACATTCACCCCAGTACAGATATCTGGGCCTAAATCCATCGTTCTTTTGCTAGCCATGACATTCCAGTTTGAACACAGCCATATGCAAATCAGTCTTAAACCTGTGCCTCATGGGAACAGTCCAGCCTGAACTGCTAAGCCAGGTCCTCCCTGGACTGGAAACAAGCATCCTAGGACCGGTTTCGGGGTTTCACCCCTCTTCAACCAGGATAGCTTGATTCCAGTGGCATGGAGAGCACGGGACCCACTTCTGGGCATCCCGTCCCACTCGGGGTGTCAAATGCAAAACCAACAGTTGATGGACAGAATGCAGAACAATGTCATACATTCACCCCAGTACAGACATCTGGGCCTAAATCCATCGTTTTTTTGCTCACTATGCCATTCCAGTTTGAACCCAGCCATATGCAAATCAGTCTTGACCCAGTGCCTCATGGGAACAGTCCAGCCCGAACTGCAAAGCCAGGTCCTCCCTGGACTGGAAACAAGCATCCAAGTACCGGTTTCGGGGTTTCACCCCTCTTCAGCCAGGATAGCTTGATTCCAGTGGCATGGAGAGCACGGGACCCACGTCTGGACATACCCTCCCCACTCGGGGTGACAAATGCAAAACCAACAGTTGATGGACAGAATGGAGAACAATGTCAGACATTCACCTCAGTACAGAGATCTGGGCCTAAATCCATCGTTCTTCTGCTCACCATGCTATTCCAGTTTGAACCCAGCCATATGCAAATTAGTCTTAACCCTGTGCCCCATAGGAACAGTCCAGCCCGAACTGCCAAGCCAGATCCTCCCTGGACAGGAAACAAGCATCCTAGGACCAGTTTCAGGGTTTCACCCCTCTTGAGCCAGGATAGCTTGATTCCAGTGGTATGGAGAGCACGGGACCTACATCTGGGCATACCTGTCCCACTCGGGGTGACAAATACAAAACCAACAGTTGATGGACAGAATGAAGAACAGTGTCATACATTCACCCCAGTACAGAGATCTGGGCCTAAATCCATCGTTTTTTTTGCTCACCATGCCATTACAGTTTGACCCCAGCCCTATGCAAATCAGTCTTGGCCCTGTGCCTCATGGGAACAGTCCTGCCCGAACTGCCAAGCCAGGTCCTCCCTGGACTGGAAACAAGCATCCTAGGACCGGTTTCGGGGTTTCACCTCTCTTCAACCAGGATAGCTTGATTCCAGTGGCATGGAGAGGACGGGACCCACGTCTCGGCATACCCGTCCCACTCGGGGTGACAAATGCAAAACCAACACTTGATGGACAGAATGCAGAACAATGTCATACATTCACCCCAGTACAGACATCTGGGCCTAAATCCATCGTTTTTTTGCTCACTATGCCATTCCAGTTTGAACCCAGCCATATGCAAATCAGTCTTGACCCAGTGCCTCATGGGAACAGTCCAGCCCGAACTGCCAATCCAGGTCCTCCCTGGACTGGAAACATGCATCCTAGGACCGGTTTCGGGGTTTCACCCCTCTTCAGCCAGGATAGCTTGATTCCAGAGTCATGGAGAGCACGGACCCACGTCTGGGCATACCCATCCCACTTGGGGTGACAAATGCAAAACCAACAGTTGATGGACAGAACGCAGAACAATGTCATACATTCACCCTAGTACAGAGATCTGGGCCTAAATCCATCGTTTTTTTTGCTCACCATGCCATTACAGTTTGACCCCAGCCATATGCAAATCAGTCTTGGCCCTGTGCCTCATGGGAACAGTCCTGCCCAAACTGCCAAGCCAGGTCCTCCCTAGACAGGAAACAAGCATCCTAGGACCGGTTTCGGGGTTTCACCCCTCTTCAGCCAGGATAGCTTGATTCCAGTGGCATGGAGAGGACGGGACCCACGTCTCGGCATACCCGTCCCACTCGGGTTGACAAATGCAAAACCAACAGTTGATGGACAGAATGCAGAACAATGTCATACATTCACCCCAGTACAGACATCTGGGCCTAAAGCCATCGTTTTTTTGCTCACTATGCCATTCCAGTTTGATCCCAGCCATATGCAAATCAGTCTTGACCCTGTGCCTCATGGGAACAGTCCAGCCCGAACTGCAAAGCCAGGTCCTCCCTGGACTGGAAACAAGCATCCAAGTACCGGTTTCGGGGTTTCACCCCTCTTCAGCCAGGATAGCTTGATTCCAGTGGCATGGAGAGCACGGGACCCACGTCTGGGCATACCCACCCCACTCGGGGTGACAAATGCAAACCAACAGTTGATGGACAGAATGCAGAACAATGTCATACATTCACCCCAGTACAGAGACCTGGGCCTAAATCCATCGTTTTTTTGCTCACCATGCCATTCTATTTTGAACCCAGCCGTATGCAAATCAGTCATGACCCTGTGCCTCATGGGATCAGTCCAGCCCGAACTGCCAATCCAGGTCGTCCCTGGACTGGAAACAAGCATCCTAGGACTGGTTTCGGGGTTTCACCCCTCTTCAGCCAGGATAGCTTGGTTCCAGAGGCATGGAGAGCACGGGACCCACGTCTGGGCATAACCGTCCCACTTGGGGTGACAAAAGCAAAACCAACAGTTGATGGACAGAATGCAGAAAATTGTCATATATTCACCCCAGTACCGAGATCTGGGCCTAAATCCATCGTTTTTTTGTTCACCATACCATTCCAGTTTCAACCCAGCCATATAAAAAACAGTTTCGACCCTGTGCCCCATAGGAACAGTCCAGCCCGAACTGCCAAGACAGGTCCTCCCTGGACTGGAAACAAGCATCCTAGGACCGGTTTCGGGGTTTTACCTCTCTTCAGCCAGGATAGCTTGATTCCAGTGGCATGGCGAGCACGGGACCCATGTCTGGGCATACCCGTCCCACTCGGGGTGACAAATGCAAAACCAACAGTTGATGGACAGAATGCAGAACAATGTCAAACATTCACCCCAGTACAGACATCTGGGCCTAAATCCATCGTGTTTTTGCTCACCATGCCATTCCAGTTTGAACCCATCCATATGCAAATCAGTTTTGACCCTGTGCCTCAAGGGAACAGTCCAGCCCGAACTGCCAAGCCAGGTCCTCCCTGGACTGGAAACAAGCATCCTAGGACCAGTTACGGGGTTTCACCCCTTTTCAGCCAGGATAGCTTGATTCCAGTGGCATGGAGAGAACGGGACCCACGTCTGAGCATACCCGTCCCACTTGGGTGACAAATGGAAAACCAACAGTTGATGGACAGAATGCAGAACAATGTCATACATTCACCCCAGTACAGAGATCTGGGCCTAAATCCATCGTTTTTTTGCTCACCATGCCATTCCAGTTTGAACCCAGCCATATGCAAATCAGTCTTGACCCAGTGCCTCATGGGAACAGTCCAGCCCGAACTGCCAATCCAGGTCCTCCCTGGACTGGAAACATGCATCCTAGGACCGGTTTCGGGGTTTCACCCCTCTTCAGCCAGGATAGCTTGATTCCAGTGGCATGGAAAGCACAGGACCCACATCAGGGCATACCTGTCCCACTCGGGGTAACAAATGCAAAACCAACAGTTGATGGACAGAATGAAGAACAATGTCATACATTCACCCCAGTAGAGAGATCTGGGCCTAAATCCATTGTTTTTTTGCTCACCATGCCATTACAGTTTGACCCCAGCCATATGCAAATCAGTCTTGACCATGTGCCTCATGGGAACAGTCCTGCCCGAACTGCCAAGCCAGGTCCTCCCTGGACTGGAAACAAGCATCCTCGGACCGATTTCGGGGTTTCACCCCTCTTCAACCAGGATAGCTTGATTCCAGTGGCATGGAGAGGACGGGACCCACGTCTGGGCATACCCGTCCCACTCGGGATGACAAATGCAAAACCAACAGTTGATGGACAGAATGCAGAACAATGTCATACATTCACCCCAGTACAGACATCTGGGCCTAAAGCCATCGTTTTTTTGCTCACTATGCCATTCCGGTTTGAACCCAGCCATATGCAAATCAGTCTTGACCCTGTGCCTCATGGGAACAGTTTAGCCCGAACTGCAAAGCCAGGTCCTCCCTGGACTGGAAACAAGCATCCAAGTACCGGTTTCGGGGTTTCACCCCTCTTCACTCAGGATAGCTTGATTCCAGTGGCATGGAGAGAACGGGACCCACGTCTGGGCATACCCGCCCCACTCGGGGTGACAAATGCAAAACCAACAGTTGATGGACAGAATGCAGAACAATGTCACACATTCACCCCAGTACAGAGACCTGGGCCTAAATCCATCGTTATTGTGCTCACGATGCCATTTCATTTTGAACCCAGACATATGCAAATCAGTCATGACCCTGTGCCTCATAGGAACAGTCCAGCCCGAACTGCCAATCCAGGTCGTCCCTGGAATGGAAACAAGCATCCTAGGACCGGTTTCGGGGTTTCACCCCTCTTCAGCCAGGATAGCTTGATTCCAGAGGCATGGAGAGCACGGGACACACGTCTGGGCATAGCCGTCCCACTTGGGGTGACAAATGCAAAACCAACAGTTGATGGACAGAAAGCAGAACAATGTCATACATTCACCCCAGTACAGAGATCTGGGCCTAAATCCATCGTTTTTTTGTTCACCATGCCATTCCAGTTTCAACCCAGCCATATACAAAACAGTCTTGACCCTGTGCCTCATAGATACAGTCCAGCCCGAACTGCCAAGCCAGGTCCTCCCTGGACTGGAAACAAGCATCCTAGGACCGGTTTCGGGGTTTCACCCCTCTTCAGCCAGGATAGCTTGATTCCAGTGGCATGGAGAGCACGGGACCCACGTCTGAGCATACCCGTCCCACTTGGGGTGACAAATGCAAAACCAACAGTTGATGGACAGAATGCAGAACAATGTCATACATTCACCCCAGTACCGAGATCTGGGCCTAAATGCATCGTTTTTTTGCTCACCATGCCATTCCAGTTTGAATCCAGCCATATGCAAATAAGTCTTAACCCTGTGCCTCATGGGAACAGTCCAGCCCGAATTGCCAAGCCAGGTCCTCCCTGGACTGGAAACAAGCATCCTAGGACCGTTTTCGGGGTTTCACCCCTTTTCAGCCAGTATAGCTTGATTCCAGTGGCATGGAGAGCACGAAACCCACGTCGGGGCATACCCGTCCCACTCGGGGTGACAAATGCAAAAACCAACAGTTGATGGACAGGATGCAGAACAATGTCATACATTCACCCCAGTACAGAGATCTGTGCCTAAATCCATTGTTTTTCTGCTCACCATGCAATTCCAGTTTGAACCCAGCCATATGCAAAATAGTCTTGACCCTGTGCCTCATGGGAACAGTCCAGCCCGAACTGCAAAGCCAGGTCCTCCCTGGACTGGAAACAAGCATCCCAGGACCTGTTTCGGGGTTTCACCCCTCTTCTGCCAGGATAGCTTAATTCCAGTGGCATGGAGAGCACGTGACCCACGTCTGGGCATACCCGTCCCACTCGGGGTGACAAATGCAAAACCAACAGTTGATGGACAGAATGCAGGACAATGTCATACCTTCACCCCAGTACAGAGATCTGGGCCTAAATCCATCGTTTTTTTGTTTACCATGCCATTCCAGTTTGAACCCAGCCATATACAAAACAGTCTTGACCCTGTGCCCCATAGGAACAGTCCAGCCCGAACTGCCAAGCCAGGTCCTCCCTGGACTGGAAACAAGCATCCTAGGACCGGTTTCGGGGTTTCACCCCTCTTCAGCCAGGATAGCTTGATTCCAGTGGCATGGAGAGCATGGTAACAAAGTTTGGGCATACCCGTCCCACTCAGGGTGACAAATGCAAAACCAACAGTTGATGGATAGAATGCAGAACAATGTCATACTTTCACCCCAGTACAGAGATCTTGGCCTAAATCCATTGTTTTTTTGCTCACCATGCCATTCCAGTTTGAACCCAGCCATATGCAAATCAGTCTTGACCCAGTGCCTCATGGGAACAGTCCAGCCTGAACTGCAAAGCCAGGTCCTCCCTGGACTGGAAACAAGCATCCAAGTACCGGTTTCGGGGTTTCACCCCTCTTCAGCCAGGATAGCTTGATTCCAGTGGCATGGAGAGCACGGGACCCACGTCTGAGCATACCCGCCCCACTCGGGGTGATAAATGATAAAACCAACAGTTGATGGACAGAATGCAGAACAATGTCATACATTCACCTCAGTACAGAGATCTGGGCCTAAATCCATCGTTCTTCTGCTCGCCATGCCATTCCAGTTTGAACCCAGCCATATGCAAATTAATCTTAACCCTGTGCCTCATGGGAACAGTCCAGCCCGAACTGCCAATCCAGGTCCTCCCTGGACTGGAAACAAGCATCCTAGTACCAGTTTCGGGGTTTCACCTCTCTTCAGCCAGGATAGCTTGATACCAGTGGCATGGAGAGCAGAGGACCCACGTCTGGGCATACCCGTCCCACTCGGGGTGACAAATACAAAACCAACAGTTGATGGACAGAATGCAGAACAATGTCATACTTTCTCCCCAGTACAGAGATCTGGGCCTAAACCCATCGTTTTTTTGCTCGCCATGCCATTCCAGTTTGAACCCAGCCATATGCAAATCAGTCTTGACCCTTTGCCTCATGGGAACAGTCCAGCACAAACTGCCAAGCCAGGTCCTCCCTGGACTGGAAACAAGCATCCAAGGACCGGTTTCGGGGTTTCACCCCTCTTCAACCAGGATAGCTTGATTCCAGTGGCATGGAGAGCACGGGACCCACTTCTGGGCATCCCGTCCCACTCGGGGTGACAAATGCAAAACCAACAGTTGATGGACAGAATGCAGAACAATGTCATACATTCACCCCAGTACAGACATCTGGGCCTAAATCCATCGTTTTTTTGCTCACTATGCCATTCCAGTTTGAACCCAGCCATATGCAAATCAGTCTTGACCCAGTGCCTCATGGGAACAGTCCAGCCCGAACTGCAATGCCAGGTCCTCCCTGGACTGGAAACAAGCATCCAAGTACCGGTTTCGGGGTTTCACCCCTCTTCAGCCAGGATAGCTTGATTCCAGTGGCATGGAGAGCACGGGACCCACGTCTGGACATACCCGCCCCACTCGGGGTGACAACTGCAAAACCAACAGTTGATGGACAGAACACAGAACAATGTCATACATTCACCCCAGTACAGAGATCTGGGCCTAAATCCATCGTTTTTTTGTTTACCATGCCATTCCAGTTTGAACCCAGCCATATACAAAACAGTCTTGACCCTGTGCCCCATAGGAACAGTCCAGCCCGAACTGCCAAGCCAGGTCCTCCCTGGACAGGAAACAAGCATCATAGGACCGGTTTCGGGGTTTTACCCCTCTTCAGCCAGGATAGCTTGATTCCAGTGGCATGGAGAGCACAGGACCCAAGTTTGGGCATACTCGTCCCACTCGGGGTGACAAATGCAAAACCAACAGTTGATGGACAGAATGCGGAACAAAGTCATACTTTCATCCCAGTACAGAGATCTGGGCCTAAATCCATAGTTTTTTTGCTTGCCATGCCATTCCAGTTTGAACCCAGCCATATGCAAATCAGTCTTGACCCTGTGCCTCATGGGAACAGTCCAGCCCGAACTGCAAAGCCAAATCCTCCCTGGACTGGAAACAAGCATCCTAGGACCAGTTTCGGGGTTTCACCCCTCTACTGCCAGAATAGCTTCATTCTAGTGGCATGGAGAGCACGGGACCCACGTCTGGCCATACCCGTCCCACTCGTGGTGACAAATGCAAAACCAACAGTTGATGGACAGAATGCAGAACAATGTCATACATTCACCCCAGTACAGAGATCTGGGCCTAAATCCATCGTTTTTTTGCTCACCATGCCATTTTAGTTTGAACCCAGTCATATGCAAATCAGTCTTGACCCTGTGCCTCATGGGAACAGTCTAGCCCGAACTGCCAAGCCAGGTCCTCCCTGGACTGGAAACAAGTATCCTAGGACCGGCTTCGGGGTTTCACCCGTCTTCAGCCAGGATAGCTTGATTCCAGTGGCATGGAGAGCACGGGACCCACATCTGGGCATACCTGTCTCACTCATGGTGACAAATGCAAAACCAACAGTTGATGGACTGAATGAAGAACAATGTCATACATTCAACCCAGTACAGACATCTGGGCCTAAAGCCATCGTTTTTTTGCTCACTATGCCATTCCAGTTTGAACCCAGCCATATGCAAATCAGTCATGACCCTGTGCATCATGGGAACAGTCCAGCCCGAACTGCCAAGCCAGGTCTTCCCTGGACTGGAAACAAGCATCCTAGGACCGGTTTCGGGGTTTCAGCCCTCTTCAGCCAGGATAGCTTGATTCCAGTGGCATGGAGAGCACAGGACCCACGTCTGGGCATACCCGGTCCACTCGGAGTGAGAAATGCAAAACCAACATTTGATGGACAGAATGCAGAACAATGTCATAAATTCACCCCAGTATAGAGATCTGGGCCTGAATCCATCGTTTTTTGCTCACCATGCCGTTCCAGTTTGAATCCAGCCATATGCAAATCAGTCTTGACCCTGTGCCTCATGGGAACAGTCCTGCCCGAACTGCCAAGCCAGGTCCTCCCTGGACTGGAAACAAGCATCCTAGGACCGGTTTCGGGGTTTCACCCCTCTTCAGCCAGGATAGCTTGATTCCAGTGGCATGGAGAGCATGGTAACCAAGTTTGGGCATACCCGTCCCACTCGGGGTGACAAATGCAAAACCAACAGTTGATGGACTGAATGCAGAACAATGTCATACTTTCACCCCAGTACAGAGATCTGGGCCTAAATCCATAGTTTTTTTGCTCGCCATGCCATTCCAGTTTGAACCCAGCCATGTGCAAATCAGTCTTGACCCTGTGCCTCATGGGAACAGTCCAGCCCGAACTGCAAAGCCAGGTCCTCCCTGGACTGGAAACAAGCATCCCAGGACCGGTTTCGGGGTTTCACCCCTCTTCTGCCAGGATAGCTTCATTCCAGTGGCATGGAGAGCACGGGACCCACGTCTGGGCATACCCGTCCCACTCGGGGTGACAAATGCAAAACCAACTGTTGATGGACAGAATGCAGAACAATGTCATACATTCACCCCAGTACAGAGATCTGGGCCTAAATCCATAGTTTTTTTGCTCACCATGCCATTCCAGTTTGAACCCAGCCATATGCAGATCAGTCTTGACCCTGTGCCTCATGGGAACAGTCCAGCCCGAACTGCCAAGCCAGGTCCTCCCTGGACTGGAAAAAAGCATCCTAGGACTGGTTTCGGGGTTTCACCCCTCTTCAGCCAGGATAGCTTGATTCCACTGGCATGGAGAGCACAGGACCCACGTCTGGGCATACCCGTCCCACTCATGGTAACAAATGCAAAACCAACAGTTGATGGACAGAATGCAGAACAATGTCATACATTCACCCCAGTACAGAGATCTGGGCCTAAATCCGTCATTTTTTTGCTCACCATGCCATTCCAGTTTGAACCCAGCAATATGGAAATCAGTTTTGACCCTGTGCCTCATGGGTATAGTCCAGCCCGAACTGCCAAGCCAGGTCCTCCCTGGACTGGAAACAAGCATCTTAGGACTGGTTTCGGCGTTTCACCCCTCTTCAGCCAGGATAGCTTGATTCCAGTGGCATGGAGAGCATTGGACCCACGTCTGGGCATACCTGTCCCACTCGGGGTAACAAATGCAAAACCAACAGTTGATGGACAGAATGCAGAACAATGTCATACATTCACCCCAGTACAGAGATCTGGGCCTAAATACATCGTTTTTTTGCTCATCATGCCATTCCAGTTTGAACCCTGCCATATGCAAATCAGTCTTGACCCTGTGCCTCATGGGAACAGTCCAGCCCGAACTGCCAAGCCAGGTCCTCCCTGGACTGGAAACAAGCATTCGAGGACCGGTTTCGGGGTATCACCTCTCTTCAGCCAGGATAGCTTGATACCAGTGGCATGGAGAGCACAGGACCCACGTCTGGGCATACCCGTCCCACTCGGGGTGACAAATGCAAAACCAACAGTTGATGGACAGAAAGCAGAACAATGTCATACTTTCTCCCCAGTACAGAGATCTGGGCCTAAATCCATAGTTTTTTTGCTCGCCATGCCATTCCAGTTTGAACCCAGCCATATGCAAATCAGTCTTGACCCTGTGCCTCATGGGAACAGTCCAGCCCGAACTGCCAAGCCAGGTCCTCCCTGGACTGGAAACAAGCATCCAAGGACCGGTTTCGGGGTTTCACGCCTCTTCAGCCAGGATAGCTTGATTCCAGAGGCATGGAGAGCACGGACCCACGTCTGGGCATAACCGTCCCACTTGGGGTGACAAATGCAAAACCAACAGTTGATGGACAGAATGCAGAACAATGTCATACATTCACCCCAGAACAGAGATCTGGGCCTTAATCCATCGTTTTATTGTTCACCATGCCATTCCAGTTTGAACCCAGCCATATGCAAATCAGTCTTGACCCTGTGCCTCATGGGAACAGTCCAGCCCGAACTGCCAAGCCAGGTCCTCCCTGGACTGGAAACAAGAATCCTTTGACCGGTTTCGGGGTTTCACCCCTCTTCAGCCAGGATAGCTTGATTCCAGTGGCATGGAAAGCACGGGACCTACATCTGGGCATACCTGTCCCACTCGGGGTGACAAATGCAAAACCAACAGTTGATGGACAGAATGAAGAACAATGTCATACATTCACCCCATTACAGAGATCTGGGCCTAAATCCATCGTTTTTTTGCTCACCATGCCATTACTGTTTGACCCCAGACATATGCAAATCAGTCTTGACCCTGTGCCTCATGGGATCAGTCCAGTCCGAACTGCAAAGCCAGGTCCTCCCTGGACTGGAAACAAGCATCCTAGGACCGTTTCGGGGTTTCAACCCTCTTCAGCCAGGATAGCTTGATTCCAGTGGCATGGAGAGCACGGGACCCACGTCTGTGCATACCCGTCCAACTCGGGGTGACAAATGCAAAACCAACAGTTGATGGATAGAATGCAGAACAATGTCATACATTCACCACAGTACAGAGCTCTGGGCCTAAATCCATCGTTTTTTTTGCTCACCATGCCATTCCAGTTTGAATCCAGCCATATGCAAATCAGTCTTGACCCTGTGTCTCATGGGAACAGTCCTGCCCGAACTGCCAAGCCAGGTCCTCCCTGGACTGGAAACAAGCATCCTAGGACCGGTTTCGGGGTTTCACCTCTCTTCAGCCAGGAAAGCTTGATTCCAGTGGCATGGAGAGCACAGGACTCACGTCTGGGCATACCCGTCCCACTCGGGTTGACAAATGCAAAACCAACAGTTGATGGACAGAATGCAGAACAATGTCATACTTTCTCCCCAGTACAGAGATCTGGGCCTAAATCCATCGTTTTTTTTACTCGCCATTCCAGTTTGAACACAGCCATATGCAAACCAGTCTTGACCCTGTGCCTCATGGGAACAGTCTAGCCCGAACTGGCAAGCCAGGTCCTACCTGGACTGGAAACAAGCATCCAAGGACCGGTTTTGGGGTTTCACCCCTCTTCAGCCAGGAGCCAGGATAGCTTGATTCCAGAGGCATGGAGAGCACGGGACCCACGTCTGGGCAGAACCGTCCCACTTGGGGTGACAAATGCAAAACCAACAGTTGATGGACAGAATGCAGAACAATGTCATACATTAACCCCAGTACAGAGATCTGGGCCTAAATCCATCGTTTTTTTGTTCACCATGCCATTCCAGTTTCAACCCAGCCATATACAAAACAGTCTTGACCCTGTGCCCCATAGGAACAGTCCAGACCGAACTGCCAAGCCAGGTCCTCCCTGGACTGGAAAAAAGCATCCTAGGACCGTTTTCGGGGTTTCACCCCTCTTCAGCCAGTATAGCTTGATTCCAGTGGCATGGAGAGCACGGGACCGACGTCTGGGCACACCCGTCCCACTCGGGGTGACAAATCCAAAGCCAACAGTTGATGGACAGGATGCAGAACAATGTCATACATTTACCCCAGTACAGAGATCTGTGCCTAAATCCATCGTTTTTCTGCTCACCATGCAATTCCAGTTTGAACCCAGCCATATGCAAATCAGTCTTGACCCTGTGCCTCATGGGAACAGTCCAGCCCGAACTGCAAAGCCAGGTCCTCCCTGGACTGGAAAGAAGCATCCAAGGACCGGTTTCGGGGTTTTACCCCTCTTTAACCAGGATAGCTTTATTCCAGTGGCATGGAGAGCACGGGACCCACGTCTGGGCATACCCGCCCCACTCGGGGTGACAAATGCAAAACCAACAGTTGATTGACAGAATGCAGAACAATGTCATACATTCACCCCAGTACAGAGATCTGGGCCTAAATCCATTGTGTTTTTTGCTCACCATGCCATTCCATTTTGAGCCCAGCCATATGCAAATCAGTCATGACCCTGTGCCTCATGGGAACAGTCCAGCCCGAACTGCCAATCCAGGTCCTCCCTGGACTGTAAACAAGCATCCTAGGACCGGTTTCGGGGTTTCACCCCTCTTCAGCCAGGATAGCTTGATTCCAGTGGCATGGAGAGCACGAGACCCACGTCTGGGCATACCCGCCCCACTCGGGGTGACAAATGCAAAACCAACAGTTGATTGACAGAATGCAGAACAATGTCATACATTCACCCCAGTACAGAGATCTGGGCCTAAATCCATTGTTCTTTTGCTAGCCATGCTAATACAGTTTGAACCCAGCCATATGCAAATCAGTCTTGACCCTGTGCCTCATGGGAACAGTCCAGCCCGAACTGCTAAGCCAGGTCCTCCCTGGACTGGAAACAAGCATCCTAGGACCGGTTTCAGGGTTTCACCCCTCTTCAGCCAGGATAGCTTGATTCCAGTGGCATGGAGAGCACAGGACTCACGTCTGGGCATACCCGTCCCACTCGGGTTGACAAATGCAAAACCAACAGTTGATGGACAGAATGCAGAACAATGTCATACTTTCACCCCAGTACAGAGATCTGGGCCTAAATCCATCGTTTTTTTGCTCGCCATGCCATTCCAGTTTGAACGCAGCCATATGCAATTCAGTCTTGACCCTGGCCTCATGGGAACAGTCTAGCCCGAACTGGCAAGCCAGGTCCTACCTGGACTGGAAACAGGCATCCAAGGACCGGTTTCGGGGTTTCACCCCTCTTCAACCAGGATAGCTTGATTCCAGTGGCATGGAGAGCATGGGACTCACATCTGGGCACACCCGTCCCACTCGGGGTGACTAATGCAAAACCAACAGTTGATGGACAGAATGCAGAACAATGTCATACATTCACCCCAGTACAGAGATCTGGGCCTAAATCCATCGTTTTTTTGCTCACCATGCCATTCCAGTTTGATTCCAGCCATATGCAATTCAGTCTTGACCCTGTGCCTCATGGGAACAGTCCAGCCCAAACTGCCAAGCCAGGTCCTCCCTGGACTGGAAACAAGCATCCTAGGACCGTTTTCGGGGTTTCACCCCTCTTCAGCCAGTATAGCTTGATTCCAGTGGCATGGAGAGCACGGGACCCATGTCTGGGCATACCCGTCCCACTCGGCGTGACAAATGCAAAATCAACAGTTGATGGACAGGATGCAGAACAATGTCATACATTCACCCCAGTACAGAGATCTGTGCCTAAATTCATCGTTTTTTTGCTCACCATGCCATTACAGTTTGACCCCAGACATATGCAAATCAGTCTTGACCCTGTGCCTCATGGAAACAGTCCTGCCCGAACTGCCAAGCCAGGTCCTCCCTGGACTGGAAACAAGCATCCTAGGACCGGTTTCGAGGTTTCACCCCTCTTCAACCAGGATAGCTTGATTCCAGTGGCATGGAGAGGACGGGACCCACGTCTGGGCATACCCGTCCCACTCGGGGTGACAAATGCAAAACCAACAGTTGATGGACAGAATGCAGAACAATGTCATACATTCACTCCAGTACAAAGACCTGGGCCTAAATCCATCGTTATTTTGCTCACCATGCCATTCCATTTTGAACCCAGCCATATGCAAATCAGTCATGACCCTGTGCCTCATGGGAACAGTGCAGCCCGAACTGCCGATCCAGGTCGTCCCTGGACTGGAAACAAGCATCCTAGGACCAGTTTCGGGGTTTCACCACTCTTCAGCCAGGAGCCAGGATAGCTTGATTCCAGAGGCATGGAGAGCACGGGACCAACGTCTGGGCAGAATCGTCCCACTTGGGGTGACAAATGCAAAACCAACAGTTGATGGACAGAATGCTGAACAATGTCATACATTCACCCCAGTACAGAGATCTAGGCCTAAATCCATAGTTTTTTTGTTCACCATGCCATTCCAGTTTCAACCCAGCCATATACAAAACAGTCTTGACCCTGTGCCCCATAGGAACAGTCCAGCCCGAACTGCCAAGCCAGGTCCTCCCTGGACTGGAAAAAAGCATCCTAGGACCGTTTTCGGGGTTTCACCCCTCTTCAGCCAGTATAGCTTGATTCCAGTGGCATGGAGAGTACGGGACCCACGTCTGGGCATACACTCGGGGTGACAAACCCTCTTCAGCCAGGAAAGCTTGATTCCAGTGGCATGGAGAGCACAGGACCCACGTCTGGGCATACCCGGCACACTCGGGGTGACAAATGCAAAACCAACAGTTGATGGACAGAATGCAGAATAATGTCATACATTCACCCCTGTACAGAGATCTGGGCCTGAATCCATCGTTTTTTTGTTCACCATGCCATTCCAGTTTGAATCCAGCCATCTGCAAAACAGTCTTGACCCTGTGCCTCATGGGAACAGTCCAGCCCGAACTGCCAAGCCAGGTCCTCCCTGGACTGGAAACAATCATCCTAGGACCGGTTCAGGGTTTCAACCCTCTTCAGCCAGGATAGCTTGATTCCAGTGGCATGGAGAGCACAGGACCCACGTCAGGGCATACCCGTCCCACTCGGGGTGACAAATGCAAAACCAACAGTTGATTTACAGATTTCAGAACAATGTCATTCATTCACCCCAGTACAGAGATCTGGAGCTAAACCCATCGTTTTTTTGCTCACCATGCCATTCCAGTTTGACCAGAGCCATATGCAAATCAGTCTTGACCCTGTGACTCATGGGAACAGTCCAGCCCAAACTGCCAAGCCAGGTCCTCACTAGACTGGAAACAAGCATCCTAGGACTGGTTTCGGGGTTTCACCCCTCTTTAGCCAGTAGAGCTTGATTCCAGTGGCATGGAGAGCACGGGACCCACGTCTGGGCATACCTGTCCCACTTGGGGTGACAAATGCAAAACCAACAGTTGATGGACAGAATGCAGGACAATGTCATACATTCACCCCAGTACAGAGATCTGGGCCTAAATCGATCGTTTTTTTGCTCACCATGCCATTCCAGTTTGAACCCAGCCATATGCAAAACTGTCTTGACCCTGTGCCTCATGGGAACAGTCCAGCCCGAACTGCAAAGCCAGGTACTCCCTGGACTGTAAACAAGCATCCTAGGACCGGTTTCGTGTTTTCACCCCTCTTCAGCCAGGATAGCTTGATTCCAGTGGCATGGAGAGCACGGGACCCATGTCTGGGCATACCCATCCCACTCGGGGTGACAAATGCAAAACCAACAGTTGATTTACAGATTTCAGAACAATGTCATACATTCACCCCAGTACAGAGATCTGGAGCTAAACCCATCGTTTTTTTGCTCACCATGCCATTCCAGTTTGAACAGAGCCATATGCAAATCAGTCTTGACCCTGTGACTCATGGGAACAGTCCAGCCCAAACTGCCAAGCAAGGTCCTCACTAGACTGGAAACAAGCATCCTAGGACCGGTTTCGGGGTTTCACCCCTCTTCAGCCAGGATAGCTTGATTCCAGTGGCATGGAGAGCACGGGACCCATGTCTGGGCATACCTGTCCCACTCAGGGTGACAAATGCAAAACCAACAGTTGATGGACAGAATGCAGGACAATGTCATACATTCACCCCAGTACTGAGATCTGGGCCTAAATCCATCATTTTTTTGCTCACCATTCCATTCCAGTTTGAACCCAGCCATATGCAAATCAGTCTTGACCCTGTGCCTCATGGGAACAGTCCAGCCTAAACTGCAAAGCCAGGTACTCCCTGGACTGGAAACAAGCATCCTAGGACCGGTTTTGGGGTTTCACCCCTCTTCAGCCAGGATAACTTGATTCCAGTGGCATGGAGAGCACAGGACCTACTTCTGGGCATACCCGTCCCACTCGGGATGACAAATGCAAAACCAACAGTTGATGGACAGAATGCAGGACAATGTCATACATTCACCCCAGTACAGAGATCTGGGCTTAAATCCATCGTTTTTTTGCTAACCATGCCATTTCAGTTTGAACCCAACCATATGCAAATCAGTCTTGACCCTGTGCCTCATGGGAACTGTCCAGCCCAAACTGCCAAGCCAGGTCCTCCCTGGACTGGAAACAAGCATCCTAGGTCCGGTTTCGGGGTTTCACCCCTCTTCAGCCAGCATAGCTTGATTTCAGTTGGATCGAGAGCACGGGACCCACGTCTGGGCATACCCGTCCCACTCGGGGTGACAAATGCAAAACCAGCAGTTGATGGACAGAATGCAGAACAATGTCATACATTCACCCCAGTACAGAGATCTGGGCCTAAATCCATTGTTTTTTTGCTTAGCATGCCATTCCAGTTTGAACACAGCCATATGCAAATCAGTCTTGACCCTGTGCCTAATGGGAACAGTCCAGCCCGAACTTCCAAGCCAGGTCCTGCCTGGACTGGAAACAAGCATCCTAGGACTGGTTTCGGGGTTTCACCTCTCTTCAGCCAGGATAGCTTGAGTCCAGTGGCATGGAGAGCATGGGACCCACGTCTGGGCAAAGCCGTCCCACTCAGAGTGACAAATGCAAAGCCAACAGTTGATGGACAGAATGCAGAACAATGTCATACATTCACCCCAGTACAGAGATCTGGGCCCAAATCCATCATTTTTTTGCTCACCGTGTCATTCCAGTTTGAACCCAGCCATATGCAAATCAGTCTTGACCCTGTGCCTCATGGGAACAATCCAGACTGAACTGCAAAGCCAGGTCCTCCCTGGACTGGAATCAAGCATCCTAGGACCGGTTTTGGGGTTTCACCCCTCTTCAGCCAGGATAACTTGATTCCAGTGGCATGGAGAGCACAGGACCTACTTCTGGGCATACCCGTCCCACTCGGGGTGACAAATGCAAAACCAACAGTTGATGGACAGAATGCAGAACAATGTCATACATTCAACCCACTACAGAGATCTAGGCCTAAATCCATCGTTTTTTGGCTCACCGTGCCATTCCAGTTTGAACCAAGCCATATGCAAGTCAGTACTGACCCTGTGCCTCATGGGAACAGTCCAGCTCGAACTGCCAAGTCAGGTCCTCCCTGGACTGGAAACAAGCATCCTAGGACTGGTTTCAGGGTTTCACCCTTCTTCAGCCAGGATAGCTTGATTCCAGTGGCATGGAGAGCATGGGACCCACGTCTGGGCATACCTGTCCCACTCTGGGTGACAAATGCAAAACCAACAGTTGATGGACAGAATGCAGAACAATGTCATACATTCACCCCAGTACAGAGATCTGGGCCTAAATCCATTGTTTTTTTGCTCACCATGCCATTCCAGTTTGAACCCAGCCATATGCAAATCAGTCTTGACCCTGTGCCTCATGGGAACAATCCAGACTGAACTGCAAAGCCAGGTCCTCCCTTGACTGGAAAAAAGCATTCTAGGACGGTTTTGGAGTTTCACCCCTCTTCAGCCAGGAAAACTTGATTCCAGTGGCATGGAGAGCACAGGACCTACTTCTGGGCATACCCGTCCCACTCGGGGTGACAAATGCAAAACCAACAGTTGATGGACAGAATGCAGGACAATTTCATACATTCACCCCAGTACAGAGATCTGGGCCTAAATCCATCGTTTTTTTGCTCACCATGCCATTCCAGTTTGAACCCAGCCATATGCAAATCAGTCTAGACCCTGTGCCTCATGGGAACAGTCCAGCCCGAACTGCAAAGCCAGGTACTCCCTGGACTGGAAACAAGCATCCTAGGACCGGTTTCGTGTTTTCATCCCTCTTCAGCCAGGATAGCTTGATTCCAGTGGCTAGGAGAGCACGGGACCCACGTCTGGGTATTCCTGTCCCACTCGGGGTGACAAATGCAAAACCAACAGTTGATGGACAGAATGCAGAACAATGTCATACATTCACCCCAGTACAGAGATCTGGGCCTAAATCCATTGTTTTTTTGCTCATCATGCCATTCCAGTCTGAACCCAGCCATATGCAAATCAGTCTTGACCCTGGTATTCATGGGAGCAATCCAGACCGAACTGCAAAGCCAGGTCCTCCCTGGACTGGAAACAAGCATCCTAGGACCGGTTTCGGGGTTTCACCCCTCTTCAGCCAGGATAACTTGATTCCAGTGGCATGGAGAGCACAGGACCTACTTCTGGGCATACCCGTCCCACTCGGGGTGACAAATGCAAAACCAACAGTTGATGGACAGAATGCAAAAAAATGTCATACATTCACCCCAGTACAGAGATCTGGGCCTAAATCCATTGTTTTTTTTGCTCTCCATGCCATTCAAGTTTGAACCCAGCCATATGCAAATCAGTCTTGACCCTGTGCCTCATGGGAACAGTCCAGCCCGAACTTCCAAGCCAGGTCCTCCCTGGACTGGAAACAAGCATACTAGGACCGGTTTAGGGTTTGACCCCTCTTCAGTCATGATAGCTTGATTCTAGTGGCATGGAGAGCACGGGACCCACGTCTGGGCATACCCGTCCCACTCGGGGTGACAAATGCAAAACCAACAGTTGATTTACAGATTTCAGAACAATGTCATTCATTCACCCCAGTACAGAGATCTGGAGCTAAACCCATCGTTTTTTTGCTCACCATGCCATTCCAGTTTGACCAGAGCCATATGCAAATCAGTCTTGACCCTGTGACTCATGGGAACAGTCCAGCCCAAACTGCCAAGCCAGGTCCTCACTAGACTGGAAACAAGCATCCTAGGACTGGTTTCGGGGTTTCACCCCTCTTCAGCCAGTATAGCTTGATTCCAGTGGCATGGAGAGCACGGGACCCACGTCTGGGCATACCTGTCCCACTTGGGGTGACAAATGCAAAACCAACAGTTGATGGACAGAATGCAGGACAATGTCATACATTCACCCCAGTACAGAGATCTGGGCCTAAATCGATCGTTTTTTTGCTCACCATGCCATTCCAGTTTGAACCCAGCCATATGCAAAACAGTCTTGACCCTGTGCCTCATGGGAACAGTCCAGCCCGAACTGCAAAGCCAGGTACTCCCTGGACTGTAAACAAGCATCCTAGGACCGGTTTCGTGTTTTCACCCCTCTTCAGCCAGGATAGCTTGATTCCAGTGGCATGGAGAGCACGGGACCCATGTCTGGGCATACCCATCCCACTCGGGGTGACAAATGCAAAACCAACAGTTGATTTACAGATTTCAGAACAATGTCATACATTCACCCCAGTACAGAGATCTGGAGCTAAACCCATCGTTTTTTTGCTCACCATGCCATTCCAGTTTGAACAGAGCCATATGCAAATCAGTCTTGACCCTGTGACTCATGGGAACAGTCCAGCCCAAACTGCCAAGCAAGGTCCTCACTAGACTGGAAACAAGCATCCTAGGACCGGTTTCGGGGTTTCACCCCTCTTCAGCCAGGATAGCTTGATTCCAGTGGCATGGAGAGCACGGGACCCATGTCTGGGCATACCTGTCCCACTCAGGGTGACAAATGCAAAACCAACAGTTGATGGACAGAATGCAGGACAATGTCATACATTCACCCCAGTACTGAGATCTGGGCCTAAATCCATCATTTTTTTGCTCACCATTCCATTCCAGTTTGAACCCAGCCATATGCAAATCAGTCTTGACCCTGTGCCTCATGGGAACAGTCCAGCCTGAACTGCAAAGCCAGGTACTCCCTGGACTGGAAACAAGCATCCTAGGACCGGTTTTGGGGTTTCACCCCTCTTCAGCCAGGATAACTTGATTCCAGTGGCATGGAGAGCACAGGACCTACTTCTGGGCATACCCGTCCCACTCGGGATGACAAATGCAAAACCAACAGTTGATGGACAGAATGCAGGACAATGTCATACATTCACCCCAGTACAGAGATCTGGGCCTAAATCCATCGTTTTTTTGCTAACCATGCCATTTCAGTTTGAACCCAACCATATGCAAATCAGTCTTGACCCTGTGCCTCATGGGAACTGTCCAGCCCAAACTGCCAAGCCAGGTCCTCCCTGGACTGGAAACAAGCATCCTAGGTCCGGTTTCGGGGTTTCACCCCTCTTCAGCCAGCATAGCTTGATTTCAGTTGGATCGAGAGCACGGGACCCACGTCTGGGCATACCCGTCCCACTCGGGGTGACAAATGCAAAACCAGCAGTTGATGGACAGAATGCAGAACAATGTCATACATTCACCCCAGTACAGAGATCTGGGCCTAAATCCATTGTTTTTTTGCTTAGCATGCCATTCCAGTTTGAACCCAGCCATATGCAAATCATTCTTGACCCTGTGCCTCATGGGAACAGTCCAGCCCGAACTGCCAAGCCAGGTCCTCCCTGGACTGGAAACAAGCATCCTAGGACTGGTTTCGGGGTTTCACCCCTCTTCAGCCAGGATAGCCTGTTTCCAGTGGCATGGAGAGCACGGGACCCACGTCGGTATACCCGTCCCACTCGTGTGTGACAAATGGAAAACCAACAGTTGTTGGACAGAATGCAGAACAGTGACATACATTCAACCCAGTACAGAGATCTGTGCCTAAATCCATCGTTTTTTTGCTCACCATGCCATTCGTGTTTGAACACAGCCATATGCAAATCAGTCTTGACCCTGTGCCTAATGGGAACAGTCCAGCCCGAACTTCCATGCCAGGTCCTGCCTGGACTGGAAACAAGCATCCTAGGACTGGTTTCGGGGTTTCACCTCTCTTCAGCCAGGATAGCTTGAGTCCAGTGGCATGGAGAGCATGGGACCCACGTCTGGGCAAAGCCGTCCCACTCAGAGTGACAAATGCAAAGCCAACAGTTGATGGACAGAATGCAGAACAATGTCATACATTCACCCCAGTACAGAGATCTGGGCCCAAATCCATCATTTTTTTGCTCACCGTGCCATTCCAGTTTGAACCCAGCCATATGCAAATCAGTCTTGACCCTGTGCCTCATGGTAACAGTCCAGCCCGAACTGCCGAGCCAGGTCCTCCCTGGACTGGAAACAAGCATATTAGGACCGGTTTTGGGGTTTCACTCCTCTTCAGCCAGGATAATTTGATTCCAGTGGCATGGAGAGCACAGGACCTACTTCTGGGCATACCCGTCCCACTCGGGGTGACAAATGCAAAACCAACAGTTGATGGACAGAATGCAGGACAATGTCATACATTCACCCCAGTACAGAGATCTGGGCCTAAATCCATCGTTTTTTTGCTAACCATGCCATTCCAGTTTGAACCCAACCATATGCAAATCAGTCTTGACCCTGTGCCTCATGGGAACAGTCCAGCCCAAACTGCCAAGCCAGGTCCTCCCTGGACTGGAAACAAGCATCCTAGGACCGGTTTCGGGGTTTCACCCCTCTTCAGCCAGGATAGCTTGATTCCAGTTGGATGGAGAGCACGGGACCCACGTCTGGGCATACCCGTCCCACTCGGGGTGACAAATGCAAAACCAGCAGTTGATGGACAGAATGCAGAACAATGTCATACATTCACCCCAGTACAGAGATCTGGGCCTAAATCCATCGTTTTTTTGCTCACCATGCCATTCCAGTGTGAACCCAGCCATATGCAAATCAGTCTTGACCCTGTGCCTCATAGGAACAGTCCAGCCTGAACTGCCAAGCCAGGTCCTCCCTGGACTGGAAACAAGCATCCTAGGACTGGTTTCGGGGTTTCACTCCTCTTCAGCCAGGATAGCCTGTTTCCAGTGGCATGGAGAGCACGGGAACCACGTCTGGGTATACCCGTCCCACTCGGGGTGACAAATGGAAAACCAACAGTTGTTGGACAGAATGCAGAACAATGACATACATTCAACCCAGTACAGAGATCTGGGCCTAAATCCATCGTTTTTTTGCTCACCATGCCATTCCAGTTGGAACACAGCCATATGCAAATCAGTCTTGACCCTGTGCCTCATGGGAACAGTCCAGCCCAAACTTCCAAGCCAGGTCCTCCCTGGACTGGAAACAAGCATCCTAGGACTGGTTTCGGGGTTTTACCCCTCTTCAGCCAGGATAGCTTGATTCCAGTGGCATGGAGAGCACGGGACCCACGTCTGGGCAAAGCCGTCCCACTCAGAGTGACAAATGCAAAGCCAACAGTTGATGGACAGAATGCAGAACAATGTCAGACATTCACCCCAGTACAGAGATCTGGGCCCAAATCCATCATTTTTTTGCTCACCGTGCCATTCCAGTTTGAACCCAGCCATATGCATATCAGTCTTGACCCTGTGCCTCATGGGAACAGTCCAGCCCGAACTGCCGAGATAGGTCCTCCCTGGACTGGAAAAAGGCATACTAGGACCGGTTTTGGGGTTTCACCCCTCTTCAGCCAGGATAATTTGATTCCAGTGGCATGGAGAGCACAGGACCTACTTCTGGGCATACCCGTCCCACTCGGGGTGACAAATGCAAAACCAACAGTTGATGGACAGAATGCAGGACAATGTCATACATTCACCCCAGTACAGAGATCTGGGCCTAAATCCGTCGTTTTTTTGCTCAGCATGCCATTCCAGTGTGAACCCAGCCATATGAAAATCAGTCTTGACCCTGTGCCTCATGGGAACAGTCCAGCCCGAACTGCCAAGCCAGGTCCTCCCTGGACTGGAAACAAGCATCCTAGGACTGGTTTCGGGGTTTCACTCCTCTTCAGCCAGGATAGCCTGTTTCCAGTGGCATGGAGAGCACGGGACCCACGTCTGGGTATACCCGTCCCACTCGGGGTGACAAATGGAAAACCAACAGTTGTTGGACAGAATGCAGAACAATTGCATACATTCAACCCAGTACAGAGATCTGGGCCCAAATCCATCGTTTTTTTGCTCACCGTGCCATTCCATTTTGAACCCAGCCATATACAAATCATTCTTGACCCTGTGCCTCATGGGAACAGTCCAGCCCGAACTGCCAAGCCAGGTCCTCCCTGGACTGGAAAGAAGCATACTAGGACCAGTTTCGGGGTTTCACCCCTCTTCAGTCAGTATAGCTTGATTCCAGTGGCATGGAGAGCAGGGGACCCATGTCTGGGCATACCCGTCTCACTCGGGGTGACAAATGCAAAACCAACAGTTGATGGACAGAATGCAGAACAATGTCATACATTCACCCCAGTACAGAGATCTGGGCCTAAATCCATTGTTTTTTTGCTCACCATGGCATTCCAGTTTGAACCCAGCCATATGCAAATCAGTCTTGACCCTGTGCCTCATGGGAATAGTCCTGCCCGAACTGCCAAACAAGGTCCACCCTGGACTGGAAACAAGCATCCTAGGACGGATTTCGGGGTTTCACCCCTCTTCAGCCAGGATAGTCTGTTTCCAGTGGCATAGAGAGCACGGGACGCACGTCTGGGCATACCCTTCCAACTCAGGGTGACAAATGGAAAACCAACAGTTGTTGGACAGAATGCAGAACAATGACATACATTCAATCCAGTACAGAGATCTGGGCCTAAATCCATCGTTTTTTTGCTCACCATGCTATTCCAGTTTGAGCCCAGCCATATGCAAATCAGTCTCGACCCTGTGCCTCATGGGAACAGTCCAGCTCGAACTGCCAAGCCAGGTAGTCCCTGGACTGGAAACAAGCATCCTAGGACCGGTTTCGGGGTTTCACCCCTCTTCAGCCAGGACAACTTGATTCCAGTGGCATGGAGAGCACGGGACCCACGTCTGGGCATACCCGTCTCACTCGGGGTGCCAAATGCAAAACCAACAGTTGATGGACAGAATGCAGAACAATGTCATACATTCACCCCAGTACAGAGATCTGGGCCTAAATCCATTGTTTTTTTTGCTCTCCATGCCATTCAAGTTTGAACCCAGCCATATGCAAATCAGTCTTGACCCTGTGCCTCATGGGAACAGTCCAGCCCGAACTTCCAAGCCAGGTCCTCCCTGGACTAGAAACAAGCATCCTAGGACTGGTTTCAGGGTTCCACCCCTCTTCAGCCAGGATAGCTTGATTCCAGTGGCATAGAGAACACGGGACCCACGTCTGGGCATACCTGTCCCACTCAGGGTGACAAATGCAAAACCAACAGATGATGGACAGAATGCAGAACAATGTCATACATTCACCCCAGTACAGAGATCTGGGCCTAAATCCATTGTTTTTTTGCTCTCCATGCCATTCCAGTTTGAACCCAGCCATATGCAAATCAGTCTTGACCCTGTGCCTCATGGGAACAATCCAGATTGAACTGCAAAGCCAGGTCCTCCCTGGACTGGAAACAAGCATCCTAGGACCGGTTTTGGGGTTTCACCCCTCTTCAGCCAGGATAACTTGATTCCAGTGGCATGGAGAGCACAGGACCTACTACTGGGCATACCCGTCCCACTCGGGGTGACAAATGCAAAACCAACAGTTGATGGACAGAATGCAGAACAATGTCATACATTCAACCCACTACAGAGATCTAGGCCTAAATCCATCGTTTTTTGGGTCACCGTGCCTTTCCAGTTTGAACCAAGCCATATGCAAGTCAGTATTGACCCTGTGCCTCATGGGAACAGTCCAGCCCGAACTGCCAAGCCAGGTCCTCCCTGGACTGGAAACAAGCATCCTAGGACTGGTTTCAGGGTTTCACCTCTCTTCAGCCAGGATAGCTTGATTCCAGTGGTATGGAGAGTACGGGACCCATGTCTGGGCATACCCATCCCACTCAGGGTGACAAATGCAAAACCAACAGTTGATTTACAGATTTCAGAACAATGTCATACATTCACCCCAGTACAGAGATCTGGGCCCAAATCCATCATTTTTTTGCTCACCGTGCCATTCCTGTTTGAACCCAGCCATATGCATATCAGTCTTGACCCTGTGCCTCATGGGAACAGTCCAGCCCGAACTGCCGAGCCAGGTCCTCCCTGGACTGGAAACAAGCATACTAGGACCGGTTTTGGGGTTTCACCCCTCTTCAGCCAGGATAATTTGATTCCAGTGGCATGGAGAGCACAGGACCTACTTCTGGGCATACCCGTCCCCTCGGGGTGACAAATGCAAAACCAACAGTTGATGGACAGAATGCAGGACAATGTCATACATTCACCCCAGTACAGAGATCTGGGCCTAAATCCATCGTTTTTTTGCTCACCATGCCATTCCAGTGTGAACCCAGCCATATGAAAATCAGTCTTGACCCTGTGCCTCATGGGAACAGTCCAGCCCGAACTGCCAAGCCAGGTCCTCCCTGGACTGGAAACAAGCATCCTAGGACTGGTTTCGGGGTTTCACTCCTCTTCAGCCAGGATAGCCTGTTTCCAGTGGCATGGAGAGCACGGGACCCACGTCTGGGTATACCCGTCCCACTCGGGGTGACAAATGGAAAACCAACAGTTGTTGGACAGAATGCAGAACAATTGCATACATTCAACCCAGTACAGAGATCTGGGCCTAAATCCATCGTTTTTTTGCACACCATGCCATTCCAGTTTGAACACAGCAATATTCAAATCAGTCTTGACCCTGTGCCTCATGGGAACAGTCCAGCCCGAACTGCCAAGCCAGGTCCTCCCTGGACTGGAAACAAGCATACTAGGACCAGTTTCGGGGTTTCACCCCTCTTCAGTCAGTATAGCTTGATTCCAGTGGCATGGAGAGCAGGGGACCCATGTCTGGGCATACCCGTCTCACTCGGGGTGACAAATGCAAAACCAACAGTTGATGGACAGAATGCAGAACAATGTCATACATTCACACCAGTACAGAGATCTGGGCCTAAATCCATTGTTTTTTTGCTCACCATGGCATTCCAGTTTGAACCCAGCCATATGCAAATCAGTCTTGACCCTGTGCCTCATGGGAATAGTCCAGCCCGAACTGCCAAACAAGGTCCACCCTGGACTGGAAACAAGCATCCTAGGACGGATTTCGGGGTTTCACCCCTCTTCAGCCAGGATAGTCTGTTTCCAGTGGCATAGAGAGCACGGGACGCACGTCTGGGCATACCCGTCCAACTCAGGGTGACAAATGGAAAACCAACAGTTGTTGGACAGAATGCGGAACAATGACATACATTCAATCCAGTACAGAGATCTGGCCCTAAATCCATCGTTTTTTTGCTCACCATGCTATTCCAGTTTGAGCCCACCCATATGCAAATCAGTCTTGACCCTGTGCCTCATGGGAACAGTCCAGCTCGAACTGCCAAGCCAGGTAGTCCCTGGACTGGAAACAAGCATCCTAGGACCGGTTTCGGAGTTTCACCCCTCTACAGCCAGGACAACTTGATTCCAGTGGCATGGAGAGCACGGGACCCACGTCTGGGCATACCCGTCTCACTCGGGGTGACAAATGCAAAACCAACAGTTGATGGACAGAATGCAGAACAATGTCATACATTCACCCCAGTACAGAGATCTGGGCCTAAATCCATTGTTTTTTTTGTTCTCCATGCCACTCAAGTTTGAACCCAGCCATATGCAAATCAGTCTTGACCCTGTGCCTCATGGGAACAGTCCAGCCCGAACTTCCAAGCCAGGTCCTCCCTGGACTGGAAACAAGCATCCTAGGACTGGTTTCAGGGTTCCACCCCTCTTCAGCCAGGATAGCTTGATTCAAGTGGCATAGAGAACACGGGACCCACGTCTGGGCATACCTGTCCCACTCAGGGTGACAAATGCAAAACCAACAGATGATGGACAGAATGCAGAACAATGTCATACATTCACCCCAGTACAGAGATCTGGGCCTAAATCCATCGTTTTTTGGGTCACCGTGCCATTCCAGTTTGAACCAAGCCATATGCAAGTCAGTATTGACCCTGTGCCTCATGGGAACAGTCCAGCCCGAACTGCCAAGCCAGGTCCTCCCTGGACTGGAAACAAGCATCCTAGGACTGGTTTCAGGGTTTCACCCCTCTTCAGCCAGGATAGCTTGATTCCAGTGGTATGGAGAGCACGGGACCCATGTCTGGGCATACCCATCCCACTCAGGGTGACAAATGCAAAACCTACAGTTGATTTACAGATTTCAGAACAATGTCATACATTCAACCCAGTACAGAGATCTGGGCCTAAATAAATCGTTTTTTTGCTCACCATGCCATTCCAGTTGGAACACAGCCATATGCAAATCAGTCTTGACCCTGTGCCTCATGGGAACAGTCCAGCCCAAACTTCCAAGCCAGGTCCTCCCTGGACTGGAAACAAGCATCCTAGGACTGGTTTCGGGGTTTTACCCCTCTTCAGCCAGGATAGCTTGATTCCAGTGGCATGGAGAGCACGGGACCCACGTCTGGGCAAAGCCGTCCCACTCAGAGTGACAAATGCAAAGCCAACAGTTGATGGACAGAATGCAGAACAATGTCAGACATTCACCCCAGTACAGAGATCTGGGCCCAAATCCATCATTTTTTTGCTCACCGTGCCATTCCAGTTTGAACCCAGCCATATGCATATCAGTCTTGACCCTGTGCCTCATGGGAACAGTCCAGCCCGAACTGCCGAGATAGGTCCTCCCTGGACTGGAAAAAGGCATACTAGGACCGGTTTTGGGGTTTCACCCCTCTTCAGCCAGGATAATTTGATTCCAGTGGCATGGAGAGCACAGGACCTACTTCTGGGCATACCCGTCCCACTCGGGGTGACAAATGCAAATCCAACAGTTGATGGACAGAATGCAGGACAATGTCATACATTCACCCCAGTACAGAGATCTGGGCCTAAATCCATCGTTTTTTTGCTCACCATGCCATTCCAGTGTGAACCCAGCCATATGAAAATCAGTCTTGACCCTGTGCCTCATGGGAACAGTCCAGCCCGAACTGCCAAGCCAGGTCCTCCCTGGACTGGAAACAAGCATCCTAGGACTGGTTTCGGGGTTTCACTCCTCTTCAGCCAGGATAGCCTGTTTCCAGTGGCATGGAGAGCACGGGACCCACGTCTGGGTATACCCGTCCCACTCGGGGTGACAAATGGAAAACCAACAGTTGTTGGACAGAATGCAGAACAATTGCATACATTCAACCCAGTACAGAGATCTGGGCCCAAATCCATCGTTTTTTTGCTCACCGTGCCATTCCATTTTGAACCCAGCCATATACAAATCATTCTTGACCCTGTGCCTCATGGGAACAGTCCAGCCCGAACTGCCAAGCCAGGTCCTCCCTGGACTGGAAAGAAGCATACTAGGACCAGTTTCGGGGTTTCACCCCTCTTCAGTCAGTATAGCTTGATTCCAGTGGCATGGAGAGCAGGGGACCCATGTCTGGGCATACCCGTCTCACTCGGGGTGACAAATGCAAAACCAACAGTTGATGGACAGAATGCAGAACAATGTCATACATTCACCCCAGTACAGAGATCTGGGCCTAAATCCATTGTTTTTTTGCTCACCATGGAATTCCAGTTTGAACCCAGCCATATGCAAATCAGTCTTGACCCTGTGCCTCATGGGAACAATCCCGACTGAACTGCAAAGCCAGGTCCTCCCTGGACTGGAAACAAGCATCCTAGGACCGGTTTCGGGGTTTCACCCCTCTTCAGCCAGGATAACTTGATTCCAGTGGCATGGAGAGCACAGGACCTACTTCTGGGCATACCCGTCCCACTCGGGGTGATAAATGCAAAACCAAGAGTTGATGGACAGAATGCAGGACAATGTCATACATTCACCCCAGTACAGACATCTGGGCCTAAATCCATCGTTTTTTTGCTCACCTCGCCATTCCAGTTTGAACCCAGCCATATGCAAATCAGTCTTGACCCTGTGCCTCATGGGAACAGTCCAGCCCGAACTGCAAAGCTAGGTACTCCCTGGACTGGAAACAAGCATCCTAGGACCGGTTTCGGGTTTTCACCCCTCTTCAGCCAGGATAGCTTGATTCCAGTAGCATGGAGAGCACGGGACCCACGTCTGGGTATACCTGTCCCACTCGGGGTGACAAATGCAAAACCAACAGTTGATGGACAGAATGCAGAACAATGTCATACATTAACCCCAGTACAGAGATCTGGGCCTAAATCCATTGTTTTTTTGCTCATCATGCCATTCCAGTCTGAACCCAGCCATATGCAAATCAGTCTTGACCCTGTTCCTCATGGGAACAATCCCGACCGAACTGCAAAGCCAGGTCCTCCCTGGACTGGAAACAAGCATCCTAGGACCGGTTTCGGGGTTTCACCCCTCTTTACCCAGGATAACTTGATTCCAGTGGCATGGAGAGAACAGGACCTACTTCTGGGCATACCCGTTCCACTCGGGGTGACAAATGCAAAGCCAACAGTTGATGGACAGAATGCAGAACAATGTCAGACATTCACCCCAGTACAGAGATCTGAGCCCAAATCCATCATTTTTTTGCTCACCGTGCCATTCCAGTTTGAACCCAGCCATATTCAAATCAGTCTTGACCCTGTGCCTCATGGGAACAGTCCAGCCCGAACTGCCAAGCCAGGTCCTCCCTGGACTGGAAACAAGCATACTAGGGCCAGTTTCGGGGTTTTACCCCTCTTCAGTCAGTATAGCTTGATTCCAGTGGCATGGAGAGCAGGGGACCCATGTCTGGGCATACCCGTCTCACTCGGGGTGACAAATGCAAAACCAACAGTTGATGGGCAGAATGCAGAACAATGTCATACATTCACCCCAGTACAGAGATCTGGGCCTAAATCCATTGTTTTTTTGCTCACCATGTCATTCCAGTTTGAACCCAGCCATATGCAAATCAGTCTTGACCCTGTGCCTCATGGGAATAGTCCAGCCCGAACTGCCAAACAAGGTCCACCCTGGACTGGAAACAAGCATCCTAGGACGGATTTCGGGGTTTCACCCCTCTTCAGCCAGGATAGTCTGTTTCCAGTGGCATAGAGAGCACGGGACGCACGTCTGGGCATACCCGTCCAACTCAGGGTGACAAATGGAAAACCAACAGTTGTTGGACAGAATGCGGAACAATGACATACATTCAATTCAGTACAGAGATCTGGGCCTAAATCCATCGTTTTTTTGCTCACCATGCTATTCCAGTTTGAGCCCACCCATATGCAAATCAGTCTTGACCCTGTGCCTCATGGGAACAGTCCAGCTCGAACTGCCAAGCCAGGTAGTCCCTGGACTGGAAACAAGCATCCTAGGACCGGTTTCGGGGTTTCACCCCTCTTCAGCCAGGACAACTTGATTCCAGTGGCATGGAGAGCACGGGACCCACGTCTGGGCATACCCGTCTCACTCGGGGTGACAAATGCAAAACCAACAGTTGATGGACAGAATGCAGAACAATGTCATACATTCACCCCAGTACAGAGATCTGGGCCTAAATCCATTGTTTTTTTTGTTCTCCATGCCATTCAAGTTTGAACCCAGCCATATGCAAATCAGTCTTGACCCTGTGCCTCATGGGAACAGTCCAGCCCGAACTTCCAAGCCAGGTCCTCCCTGGACTGGAAACAAGCATCCTAGGACTGGTTTCAGGGTTCCACCCCTCTTCAGCCAGGATAGCTTGATTCCAGTGGCATAGAGAACACGGGACCCACGTCTGGGCATACCTGTCCCACTCAGGGTGACAAATGCAAAACCAACAGATGATGGGCAGAATGCAGAACAATGTCATACATTCACCCCAGTACAGAGATCTGGGCCTAAATCCATTGTTTTTTTGCTCTCCATGCCATTCCAGTTTGAACCCAGCCATATGCAAATCAGTCTTGACCCTGTGCCTCATGGGAACAATCCAGATTGAACTGCAAAGCCAGGTCCTCCCTGGACTGGAAACAAGCATCCTAGGACCGGTTTTGGGGTTTCACCCCTCTTCAGCCAGGATAACTTGATTCCAGTGGCATGGAGAGCACAGGACCTACTACTAGGCATACCCGTCCCACTCGGGGTAACAAATGCAAAACCAACAGTTGATGGACAGAATGCAGAACAATGTCATACATTCAACCCACTACAGAGATCTAGGCCTAAATCCATCGTTTTTTGGGTCACCGTGCCTTTCCAGTTTGAACCAAGCCATATGCAAGTCAGTATTGACCCTGTGCCTCATGGGAACAGTCCAGCCCGAACTGCCAAGCCAGGTCCTCCCTGGACTGGAAACAAGCATCCTAGGACTGGTTTCAGGGTTTCACCCCTCTTCAGCCAGGATAGCTTGATTCCAGTGGTATGGAGAGCACGGGACCCATGTCTGGGCATACCCATCCCACTCAGGGTGACAAATGCAAAACCAACAGTTGATTTACAGATTTCAGAACAATGTCATACATTCACCCCAGTACAGGTATCTGGGCCTAAACCCATCATTTTTTTGCTCACCATGCCATTCCAGTTTGAGCAGAGCCATATGAAAATCAGTCTTGACCCTGTGACTCATGGGAACAGTCCAGCCCAAACTGTCAAGCCAGGTCCTCACTAGACTGGAAACAAGCATCCTAGGACCGGTTTCGGGGTTTCACCCCTCTTCAGCCAGGATAGCTTGATTGCAGTGGCATGGAGAGCACGGGACCCACGTATGGGCATACCTGTCCCACTCAGGGTGACAAATGCAAAACCAACAGTTGATGGACAGAATGCAGAACAATGTCATACATTCACCCCAGTACAGAGATCTGGGCCTAAATCCATTGTTTTTTTGCTCACATGCCATTCCAGTTTGAACCCAGCCATATGCAAATCAGTCTTGACCCTGTGCCTCATGGGAACAATCCCGACTGAACTGCAAAGCCAGGTCCTCCCTGGACTGGAAACAAGCATCCTAGGCCCGGTTTCGGGGTTTCACCCCTCTTCAGCCAGGATAACTTGATTCCAGTGGCATGGAGAGCACAGGACCTACTTCTGGGCATACCCGTCCCACTCGGGGTGATAAATGCAAAACCAAGAGTTGATGGACAGAATGCAGGACAATGTCATACATTCACCCCAGTACAGACATCTGGGCCTAAATCCATAGTTTTTTTGCTCACCACGCCATTCCAGTTTGAACCCAGCCATATGCAAATCAGTCTTGACCCTGTGCCTCATGGGAACAGTCCAGCCCGAACTGCAAAGCTAGGTACTCCCTGGAATGGAAACAAGCATCCTAGGACCGGTTTCGGGTTTTCACCCCTCTTCAGCCAGGATAGCTTGATTCCAGTAGCATGGAGAGCACGGGACCCACGTCTGGGTATACCTGTCCCACTCGGGGTGACAAATGCAAAACCAACAGTTGATGGACAGAATGCAGAACAATGTCATACATTAACCCCAGTACAGAGATCTGGGCCTAAATCCATTGTTTTTTTGCTCATCATGCCATTCCAGTCTGAACCCAGCCATATGCAAATCAGTCTTGACCCTGTTCCTCATGGGAACAATCCCGACCGAACTGCAAAGCCAGGTCCTCCCTGGACTGGAAACAAGCATCCTAGGACCGGTTTCGGGGTTTCACCCCTCTTTACCCAGGATAACTTGATTCCAGTGGCATGGAGAGCACAGGACCTACTTCTGGGCATACCCGTCCCACTCGGGGTGACAAATGCAAAACCAACACTTGATGGACAGAATGCAGGACAATGTCATACATTCACCCCAGTACAGACATCTGGGCCTAAATCCATCGTTTTTTTGCTCACCACGCCGTTCCAGTTTGAACCCAGCAATATGCAAATCAGTCTTGACCCTGTGCCTCATGGGAACAGTCCAGCCCGAACTGCAAAGCTAGGTACTCCCTGGACTGGAAACAAGCATCCTAGGACCGGTTTCGGGTTTTACCCCTCTTCAGCCAGGATAGCTTGATTCCAGTAGCATGGAGAGCACGGGACCCACGTCTGGGTATACCTGTCCCACTCGGGGTGACAAATGCAAAACCAACAGTTGATGGACAGAATGCAGAACAATGTCAGACATTCACCCCAGTACAGAGATCTGAGCCCAAATCCATCATTTTTTTGCTCACCGTGCCATTCCAGTTTGAACCCAGCCATATGCATATCAGTCTTGACCCTGTGCCTCATGGGAACAGTCCAGCCCGAACTGCCGAGCCAGGTCCTCCCTGGACTGGAAACAAGCATACTAGGACCGGTTTTGTGGTTTCACCCCTCTTCAGCCAGGATAATTTGATTCCAGTGGCATGGAGAGCACAGGACCTACTTCTGGGCATACCCGTCCCACTCGGGGTGACAAATGCAAAACCAGCAGTTGATGGACAGAATGCAGGACAATGTCATACATTCACCCCAGTACAGAGATCTGGGCCTAAATCCATCGTTTTTTTGCTCACCATGCCATTGCAGTGTGAACCCAGCCATATGAAAATCAGTCTTGACCCTGTGCCTCATGGGAACAGTCCAGCCCGAACTGCCAAGCCAGGTCCTCCCTGGACTGGAAACAAGCATCCTAGGACTGGTTTCGGGGTTTCACTCCTCTTCAGCCAGGATAGCCTGTTTCCAGTGGCATGGAGAGCACGGGACCCACGTCTGGGTATACCCGTCCCATTAGGGGTGACAAATGGAAAACCAACAGTTGTTGGACAGAATGCAGAACAATTGCATACATTCAACCCAGTACAGAGATCTGGGCCTAAATCCATCGTTTTTTTGCTCACCATGCCATTCCAGTTTGAACACAGCCATATTCAAATCAGTCTTGACCCTGTGCCTCATGGGAACAGTCCAGCCCAAACTTCCAAGCCAGGTCCTCCCTGGACTGGAAACAAGCATCCTAGGACTGGTTTCGGGGTTTCACCCCTCTTCAGCCAGGATAGCTTGATTCCAGTGGCATGTAGAGAACGGGACCCACGTCTGGGCAAAGCCGTCCCACTCAGAGTGACAAATGCAAAGCCAATAGTTGATGGACAGAATGCAGAACAATGTCATACATTCACCCCAGTACAGAGATCTGGGCCCAAATCCATCGTTTTTTTGCTCACCGTGCCATTCCAGTTTGAACCCATCCATATGCAAATCATTCTTGACCCTGTGCCTCATGGGAACAGTCCAGCCCGAACTGCCAAGCCAGGTCCTCCCTGGACTGGAAACAAGCATACTAGGACCAGTTTCGGGGTTTCACCCCTCTTCAGTCAGTATAGCTTGATTCCAGTGGCATGGAGAGCAGGGGACCCATGTCTGGGCATACCCGTCTCACTCGGGGTGACAAATGCAAAACCAACAGTTGATGGACAGAATGCAGAACAATGTCATACATTCACCCCAGTACAGAGATCTGGGCCTAAATCCATTGTTTTTTTGCTCACCATGGCATTCCAGTTTGAACCCAGCCATATGCAAATCAGTCTTGACCCTGTGCCTCATGGAAATAATCCAGCCCGAACTGCCAAACAAGGTCCACCCTGGACTGGAAACAAGCATCCTAGGACGGATTTCGGGGTTTCACCCCTCTTCAGCCAGGATAGTCTGTTTCCAGTGGCATAGAGAGCACGGGACGCACGTCTGGGCATACCCGTCCAACTCAGGGTGACAAATGGAAAACCAACAGTTGTTGGACAGAATGCGGAACAATGACATACATTCAATCCAGTACAGAGATCTGGGCCTAAATCCATCGTTTTTTTGCTCACCATGCTATTCCAGTTTGAGCCCAGCCATATGCAAATCAGTCTTGACCCTGTGCCTCATGGGAACAGTCCAGCTCGAACTGCCAAGCCAGGTAGTCCCTAAACTGGAAACAAGCATCCTAGGACCGGTTTCGGGGTTTCACCCCTCTTCAGCCAGGACAACTTGATTCCAGTGGCATGGAGAGCACGGGACCCACGTCTAGGCATACCCCTCTCACTCGGGGTGACAAATGCAAAACCAACAGTTGATGGACAGAATGCAGAACAATGTCATACATTCACCCCAGTACAGAGATCTGGGCCTAAATCCATTGATTTTTTTGCTCTCCATGCCATTCAAGTTTGAACCCAGCCATATGCAAATCAGTCTTGACCCTGTGCCTCATGGGAACAGTCCAGCCCGAACTTCCAAGCCAGGTCCTCCCTGGACTGGAAACAAGCATCCTAGGACTGGTTTCAGGGTTCCACCCCTCTTCAGCTAGGATAGCTTGATTCCAGTGGCATAGAGAACACGGGACCCACGTCTGGGCATACCTGTCCCACTCAGGGTGACAAATGCAAAACCAACAGATGATGGACAGAATGCAGAACAATGTCATACATTCACCCCAGTACAGAGATCTGGGCCTAAATCCATTGTTTTTTTGCTCTCCATGCCATTCCAGTTTGAACCCAGCCATATGCAAATCAGTCTTGACCCTGTGACTCATGGGAACAATCCAGATTGAACTGCAAAGCCAGGTCCTCCCTGGACTGGAAACAAGCATCCTAGGACCGGTTTTGGGGTTTCACCCCTCTTCAGCCAGGATAACTTGATTCCAGTGGCATGGAGAGCACAGGACCTACTACTGGGCATACCCGTCCCACTCGGGGTGACGAATGCAGAACCAACAGTTGATGGACAGAATGCAGAACAATGTCATACATTCAACCCACTACAGAGATCTAGGCCTAAATCCATCGTTTTTTGGGTCACCGTGCCTTTCCAGTTTGAACCAAGCCATATGCAAGTCAGTATTGACCCTGTGCCTCATGGGAACAGTCCAGCCCGAACTGCCAAGCCAGGTCCTCCCTGGACTGGAAACAAGCATCCTAGGACTGGTTTCAGGGTTTCACCCCTCTTCAGCCAGGATAGCTTGATTCCAGTGGTATGGAGAGCACGGGACCCATGTCTGGGCATACCCATCCCACTCAGGGTGACAAATGCAAAACCAACAGTTGATTTACAGATTTCAGAACAATGTCATACATTCACCCCAGTACAGGTATCTGGGCCCAAATTCATCGTTGTTTTTCTCACCGTGCCATTCCAGTTTGAACCCAGCCATATGCAAATCAGTCTTGACCCTGTGCCTCATGGGAACAGTCCAGCCCGAACTGGCAAGCCAGGTCCTCCCTGGACTGGAAATAAGCATCCTAGGACCGATTTCGGGTTTTCACCCCTCTTCAGCCAGGATAGCTTGATTCCAGTAGCATGGAGAGCACGGGACCCACGTCTGGGTATACCTGTCCCACTCGGGGTGACAAATGCAAAACCAACAGTTGATGGACAGAATGCAGAACAATGTCATACATTAACCCCAGTACAGAGATCTGGGCCTAAATCCATTGTTTTTTTGCTCATCATGCCATTCCAGTCTGAACCCAGCCATATGCAAATCAGTCTTGACCCTGTTCCTCATGGGAACAATCCCGACCGAACTGCAAAGCCAGGTCCTCCCTGGACTGGAAACAAGCATCCTAGGACCGGTTTCGGGGTTTCACCCCTCTTCACCCAGGATAACTTGATTCCAGTGGCATGGAGAGCACAGGACCTACTTCTGGGCATACCCGTCCCACTCGGGGTGACAAATGCAAAACCAACAGTTGATGGACAGAATGCAGGACAATGTCATACATTCACCCCAGTACAGAGATCTGGGCCTAAATCCATCGTTTTTTTGCTAACCATGCCATTCCAGTTTGAACCCAATGATATGCAAATCAGTCTTGACCCTGTGCCTCATGGGAACAGTCCAGCCCAAACTGCCAACCAGGTCCTCCCTGGACTGGAAACAAGCATCCTAGGACCGGTTTCGGGGATTCACCCCTGTTCAGCCAGGATAGCTTGATTCCAGTTGGATCGAGAGCACGGGACCCACGTCTGGGCATACCCGTCCCACTCGGGGTAACAAATGCAAAACCAACAGTTGATGGACAGAATGCAGGACAATGTCATGCATTCACCCCAGTACAGAGATCTGGGCCTAAATCCATTGTTTTTTTGCTCACCATGCCATTCCAGTTTGAACCCAGCCATATCCAAATCAGTCTTGACCCTGTGCCTCATGGGAACAGTCCAGCCCGAACTGCAAAGCCAGGTACTCCCTGGACTGGAAACAAGCATCCTAGGACCGGTTTTGGGGTTTCACCCCTCTTCAGCCAGGATAACATGATTCCAGTGGCATGGAGAGCACAGGACCTACTTCTGGGCATACCCGTCCCACTCGGGGTGACAAATGCAAAACCAACAGTTGATGGACAGAATGCAGGACAATGTCATACATTCCCCCCTAGTACAGAGATCTGGGCCTAAATCCATCGTTTTTTTGCTAATCATGCCATTCCAGTTTGAACCCAACCATATGCAAATCAGTCTTGACCCTGTGCCTCATGGGAACAGTCCAGCCCAAACTGCCAAGCCTGGTCCTCCCTGGACAGGAAACAAGCATCCTAGGACCGGTTTTGGGGTTTCACCCCTCTTCAGCCAGGATAGCTTGATTCCAGTGGCATGGAGAGCACGGGACCCACGTCTGGGCAAAGCCGTCCCACTCAGAGTGACAAATGCAAAGCCAACAGTTGATGGACAGAATGCAGAACAATGTCATACATTCACACCAGTACAGAGATCTGGGTCCAAATCCATCGTTTTATTGCTCACCGTGCCATTCTAGTTTGAACCCAACCATATGCAAATCAGTCTTGACCCTGTGCCTCATGGGAACAGTCCAGCCCGAACTGCCGAGCCAGGTCCTCCCTGGACTGGAAACAAGCATACTAGGACCGGTTTTGGGGTTTCACCCCTCTTCAGCCAGGATAATTTGATTCCAGAGGCATGGAGAGCACAGGACCTACTTCTGGGCATACCTGTCCCACTCGGGGTGACAAATGCAAAACCAACAGTTGATGGACAGAATGCAGAACAATGTCATACATTCACCCCAGTGCAGAGATCTGGGCCTAAATCCATCATTTTTTTGCTCACCATGCCATTCCAGTTTGAACCCAGCCATATGCAAATCAGTCTTGACCCTGTGCCTCATGGGAACAGTCCAGCCCAAACTGCCAAGCCAGGTCCTCCCTGGACTGGAAACAAGCATCCTAGGACCGGTTTCGGGGATTCACCCCTGTTCAGCCAGGATAGCTTGATTCCAGTTGGATCGAGAGCACGGGACCCACGTCTGGGCATACCCGTCCCACTCGGGTGTGACAAATGCAAAACCAGCAGTTGATGGACAGAATACAGAACAATGTCATACATTCACAACAGTACAGAGATCTGGGCCTAAATCCATCGTTTTTTTGCTCACCATCCCATTCCAGTTTGAACCCAGCTATATGCAAATCAGTCTTGACCATGTGCCTCATGGGAACAGTCCAGCCCGAACTGCCAAGCCAGGTCCTCCCTGGACTGGAAACAAGCATCCTAGGACTGGTTTCGGGGTTTCACCCCACTTCAGCCAGGATAGCCTGTTTCCAGTGGCATGGAGAGCACGGGACCCACGTCCGGGTGTACCCGTCTCACTCGGGGTGACAAATGCAAAACCACCAGTTGATGGACAGAATGCAGGACAATGTCATACATTCACCCCAGTACAGAGATCTGGGCCTAAATCCATCGTTTTTTTGCTCACCATGCCATTCCAGTTTGAACCCAGCCATATGCAAATCAGTCTTGACCCTGTGCCTCATGGGAACAGTCCAGCATGAACTGCCAAGCCAGGTCCTCTCTGGACTGGAAACAAGCATCCTAGGACTGGTTTCGGGGTTTCACTCCTCTTCAGCCAGGATAGCCTGTTTCCAGTGGCATGGAGAACACAGGACCCACGTCTGGGTATACCCGTCCCACTCTTGTTGACAAATGGAAAACCAACAGTTGTTGGACAGAATGCAGAACAATGACATACATTCAACCCATTTCAGAGATCTGGGCCTAAATCCATCGTTTTTTTGCTCACCATGCCATTCCAGTTTGAACACAGCCATATGCAAATCAGTCTTGACCCTGTGCCTCATGGGAACAGTCCAGCCCGAACTTCCAAGCCAGGTCCTCCTTGGACTGGAAACAAGCATCCTAGGACTGGTTTCGGGGTTTTACCCCTCTTCAGCCAGGATAGCTTGATTCCAGTGGCATGGAGAGCACGGGACCCACATCTGGGCAAAGGCGTCCCACTCAGAGTGACAAATGCAAAGCCAACAGTTGATGGACAGAATGCAGAACAATGTCATACATTCACCCCAGTACAGAGATCTGGGCCCAAATCCATCGTTGTTTTTCTCACCGTGCCATTCCAGTTTGAACCCAGCCATATGCAAATCAGTCTTGACCCTGTGCCTCATGGGAACAGTCCAGCCCGAACTGGCAAGCCAGGTCCTCCCTGGACTGGAAATAAGCATACTAGGACCGGTTTCGGGGTTTCACCCCTCTTCAGTGAGGATAGCTTGATTCCAGTGGCATGGAGAGCAGGGGACCCATGTCTGGGCATACCCGTCTCACTCGGGGTGACAAATACAAAACCAACAGTTGATGGACAGAATGCAGAACAATGTCATACATTCACCCCAGTACAGAGATCTGGGCCTAAATCCATCGTTTTTTTTCTCACCGTGCCATTCCAGTTTGAACCCAGCCATATGCAAATCAGTCTTGACCCTGTGCCTCATGGGAACAGTCCAGCCCGAACTGCCAAGCCAGGTCCTCCCTGGACTGGAAACAAGCATACTAGGACCGGTTTCGGGGTTTCACCCCTCTTCAGTCAGGATAGCTTGATTCCAGTGGCATGGAGAGCAGGGGACCCATGTCTGGGCATACCCGTCTCACTCGGGGTGACAAATACAAAACCAACAGTTGATGGACAGAATGCAGAACAATGTCATACATTCACCCCAGTACAGAGATCTGGGCCTAAATCCATCGTTTTTTTGCTCCCCATGCCATTGCAGTTTGAACCCAGCCATATGCAAATCAGTCTTGACCATGTGGCTCATGGGAACAGTCCAGCCCAAACTGCCAAGCCAGGTCATCACTGGACTGGAAACAAGCATCCTAGGACCGGTTTCGGGGTTTCACCCCTCTTCAGCCAGAATAGCTTGATTCCAGTGGCATGGAGAGCACGGGACCCACGTCTGGGCATACCCGTCCCACTCGGGGTGACAAATGCAAAACCAACAGTTGATGGACAGAATGCAGAACAATGTCATACATTCACCCCAGTACAGAGATCTGGGCCTAAATCCATTGTTTTTTTGCTCACCATGCCATTCCAGTTTGAACACAGCCATATGCAAATCAGTCTTGACCCTGTGCCTAATGGGAACAATCCAGCCCAAACTGCCAAGCCAGGTCCTCCCTGGACTGAAAACAAGCATCCTAGGACTGGTTTCGAGGTTTTACCCCTCTTCAGCCAGGATAGCTTGATTCCAGTCGCATGGAGAGCACGAGACCCACGTCTGGGCATACCCGTCCCACTCGGGGTGACAAATGCAAAACCAACAGTTGATGGACAGAATGCAGAACAATGTCATACATTCACCCCAGTACAGAGGTCAGGGCCTAAATCCATCGTTTTTTGCTCACCATGCCATTCCAGTTTGAACCCCGCCATATGCAAATCAGTCTTGACCCTGTGCCTCATGGGGACAGTCCAGCCCGAACTGCCAAGCCAGGTCCTCCCTGGACTGGAAACAAGCATCCTAGGACCGGTTTTGGGGTTTCACCCCTCTTCAGCCAGGATAACTTGATTCCAGTGGCATGGAGAGCACAGGACCTACTTCTGGGCATACCCGTCCCACTCGGGGTGACAAATGCAAAACCAACAGTTGATGGACAGAATGCAGAACAATGTCATACATTCACCCCAGTACAGAGATCTGGGCCTAAATCCATCGTTTTTTTTGCTCACCATCCCATTCCAGTTTGAACCCAGCTATATGCAAATCAGTCTTGACCCTGTGCCTCATGGGAACAGTCCAGCCCGAACTGCCAAGCCAGGTCCTCCCTGGACTGGAAACAAGCATCCTAGGACTGGTTTCAGGGTTTCACCCCTCTTCAGCCAGGATAGCCTGTTTCCAGTGGCATGGAGAGCACGGGACCCACGTCCGGGTGTACCCGTCCCACTCGGGGTGACAAATAGAAAACCAACAGTTGTTGGACAGAATGCAGAACAATGACATACATTCAACCCTCTACAGAGATCTGGACCTAAATCCATCGTTTTTTTGCTCACCATGCCATTCCAGTTTGAACACAGCCATATGCAAATCAGTCTTGACACTGTGCCTCATGAGAACAGTCCAGCCCGATCTTCCAAGCCAGGTCCTCCCTGGACTGGAAACAAGCATCCTAGGACTGGTTTCAGGGTTTCACCCCTCTTCAGCCAGGATAGCTTGATTCCAGTGGCATGGAGAGCACGGGACCCACGTCTGGGCAAATCCGTCCCACTCAGAGTGACAAATGCAAAGCCAACAGTTGATGGACAGAATGCAGAACAATGTCATACATTGACCCCAGTACAGAGATCTGGGCCCAAATCCATCGTTTTTTTGCTCACCATGCCATTCCAGTTTGAACACAGCCATATGCAAATCAGTCTTGACCCTGTGCCTAATGGGAACAGTCCAGCCCGAACTGTCAAGCCAGGTCCTCCCTGGACTGAAAACAAGCATCCTAGGACCGGGTTCGAGGTTTCACCCCTCTTCAGCCAGGATAGCTTGATTCCAGTGGCATGGAGAGCACAAGACCCACGTCTGGGCATACCCGTCCCACTCGGGGTGACAAATGCAAAACCAACAGTTGATGGACAGAATGCAGAACAATGTCATACATTCACCCCAGTAAAGAGGTCTGGGCCTAAATCCATCGTTTTTTTCTCACCATGCCATTCCAGTTTGAACCCCGCCATATGCAAATCAGTCTTGACCCTGTGCCTCATGGGGACAGTCCAGCCCGAACTGCCAAGCCAGGTCCTCCCTGGACTGGAAACAAGCATCCTAGGACCGGTTTTGGGGTTTCACCCCTCTTCAGCCAGGATAACTTGATTCCAGTGGCATGGAGAGCACAGGACCTACTTCTGGGCATACCCGTCCCACTCGGGGTGACAAATGCAAAACCAACAGTTGATGGACAGAATGCAGGACAATGTCATACATTCACCCCAGTACAGAGATCTGGGCCTAAATCCATCGTTTTTTTGCTAACCATGCCATTCCAGTTTGAACCCAATGATATGCAAATCAGTCTTGACCCTGTGCCTCATGGGAACAGTCCAGCCCAAACTGCCAACCAGGTCCTCCCTGGACTGGAAACAAGCATCCTAGGACCGGTTTCGGGGATTCACCCCTGTTCAGCCAGGATAGCTTGATTCCAGTTGGATCGAGAGCACGGGACCCACGTCTGGGCATACCCGTCCCACTCGGGGTAACAAATGCAAAACCAACAGTTGATGGACAGAATGCAGGACAATGTCATACATTCACCCCAGTACAGAGATCTGGGCCTAAATCCATTGTTTTTTTGCTCACCATGCCATTCCAGTTTGAACCCAACCATATCCAAATCAGTCTTGACCCTGTGCCTCATGGAAACAGTCCAGCCCGAACTGCAAAGCCAGGTACTCCCTGGACTGGAAACAAGCATCCTAGGACCGGTTTTGGGGTTTCACCCCTCTTCAGCCAGGATAACATGATTCCAGTGGCATGGAGAGCACAGGACCTACTTCTGGGCATACCCGTCCCACTCGGGGTGACAAATGCAAAACCAACAGTTGATGGACAGAATGCAGGACAATGTCATACATTCCCCCCTAGTACAGAGATCTGGGCCTAAATCCATCGTTTTTTTGCTAACCATGCCATTCCAGTTTGAACCCAACCATATGCAAATCAGTCTTGACCCTGTGCCTCATGGGAACAGTCCAGCCCAAACTGCCAAGCCTGGTCCTCCCTGGACAGGAAAAAAGCATCCTAGGACCGGTTTTGGGGTTTCACCCCTCTTCAGCCAGGATAGCTTGATTCCAGTGGCATGGAGAGCACGGGACCCACGTCTGGGCAAAGCCGTCCCACTCAGAGTGACAAATGCAAAGCCAACAGTTGATGGACAGAATGCAGAACAATGTCATACATTCACACCAGTACAGAGATCTGGGTCCAAATCCATCGTTTTATTGCTCACCGTGCCATTCTAGTTTGAACCCAACCATATGCAAATCAGTCTTGACCCTGTGCCTCATGGGAACAGTCCAGCCCGAACTGCCGAGCCAGGTCCTCCCTGGACTGGAAACAAGCATACTAGGACCGGTTTTGGGGTTTCACCCCTCTTCAGCCAGGATAATTTGATTCCAGTGGCATGGAGAGCACAGGACCTACTTCTGGGCATACCTGTCCCACTCGGGGTGACAAATGCAAAACCAACAGTTGATGGACAGAATGCAGAACAATGTCATACATTCACCCCAGTGCAGAGATCTGGGCCTAAATCCATCATTTTTTTGCTCACCATGCCATTCCAGTTTGAACCCAGAAATATGCAAATCAGTCTTGACCCTGTGCCTCATGGGAACAGTCCAGCCCAAACTGCCAAGCCAGGTCCTCCCTGGACTGGAAACAAGCATCCTAGGACCGGTTTCGGGGATTCACCCCTGTTCAGCCAGGATAGCTTGATTCCAGTTGGATCGAGAGCACGGGACCCACGTCTGGGCATACCCGTCCCACTCGGGTCTGACAAATGCAAAACCAGCAGTTGATGGACAGAATACAGAACAATGTCATACATTCACAACAGTACAGAGATCTGGGCCTAAATCCATCGTTTTTTTGCTCACCATCCCATTCCAGTTTGAACCCAGCTATATGCAAATCAGTCTTGACCATGTGCCTCATGGGAACAGTCCAGCCCGAACTGCCAAGCCAGGTCCTCCCTGGACTGGAAACAAGCATCCTAGGACTGGTTTCGGGGTTTCACCCCACTTCAGCCAGGATAGCCTGTTTCCAGTGGCATGGAGAGCACGGGACCCACGTCCGGGTGTACCCGTCCCACTCGGGGTGACAAATGCAAAACCACCAGTTGATGGACAGAATGCAGGACAATGTCATACATTCACCCCAGTACAGAGATCTGGGCCTAAATCCATCGTTTTTTTGCTCACCATGCCATTCCAGTTTGAACCCAGCCATATGCAAATCAGTCTTGACCCTGTGCCTCATGGGAACAGTCCAGCATGAACTGCCAAGCCAGGTCCTCTCTGGACTGGAAACAAGCATCCTAGGACTGGTTTCGGGGTTTCACTCCTCTTCAGCCAGGATAGCCTGTTTCCAGTGGCATGGAGAACACAGGACCCACGTCTGGGTATACCCGTCCCACTCTTGTTGACAAATGGAAAACCAACAGTTGTTGGACAGAATGCAGAACAATGTCATACATTCACCCCAGTGCAGAGATCTGGGCCTAAATCCATCATTTTTTTGCTCACCATGCCATTCCAGTTTGAACCCAGAAATATGCAAATCAGTCTTGACCCTGTGCCTCATGGGAACAGTCCAGCCCAAACTGCCAAGCCAGGTCCTCCCTGGACTGGAAACAAGCATCCTAGGACCGGTTTCGGGGATTCACCCCTGTTCAGCCAGGATAGCTTGATTCCAGTTGGATCGAGAGCACGGGACCCACGTCTGGGCATACCCGTCCCACTCGGGTGTGACAAATGCAAAACCAGCAGTTGATGGACAGAATACAGAACAATGTCATACATTCACAACAGTACAGAGATCTGGGCCTAAATCCATCGTTTTTTTGCTCACCATCCCATTCCAGTTTGAACCCAGCTATATGCAAATCAGTCTTGACCATGTGCCTCATGGGAACAGTCCAGCCCGAACTGCCAAGCCAGGTCCTCCCTGGACTGGAAACAAGCATCCTAGGACTGGTTTCGGGGTTTCACCCCACTTCAGCCAGGATAGCCTGTTTCCAGTGGCATGGAGAGCACGGGACCCACGTCCGGGTGTACCCGTCCCACTCGGGGTGACAAATGCAAAACCACCAGTTGATGGACAGAATGCAGGACAATGTCATACATTCACCCCAGTACAGAGATCTGGGCCTAAATCCATCGTTTTTTTGCTCACCATGCCATTCCAGTTTGAACCCAGCCATATGCAAATCAGTCTTGACCCTGTGCCTCATGGGAACAGTCCAGCATGAACTGCCAAGCCAGGTCCTCTCTGGACTGGAAACAAGCATCCTAGGACTGGTTTCGGGGTTTCACTCCTCTTCAGCCAGGATAGCCTGTTTCCAGTGGCATGGAGAACACAGGACCCACGTCTGGGTATACCCGTCCCACTCTTGTTGACAAATGGAAAACCAACAGTTGTTGGACAGAATGCAGAACAATGACATACATTCAACCCATTTCAGAGATCTGGGCCTAAATCCATCGTTTTTTTGCTCACCATGCCATTCCAGTTTGAACACAGCCATATGCAAATCAGTCTTGACCCTGTGCCTCATGGGAACAGTCCAGCCCGAACTTCCAAGCCAGGTCCTCCTTGGACTGGAAACAAGCATCCTAGGACTGGTTTCGGGGTTTTACCCCTCTTCATCCAGGATAGCTTGATTCCAGTGGCATGGAGAGCACGGGACCCACATCTGGGCAAAGCCGTCCCACTCAGAGTGACAAATGCAAAGCCAACAGTTGATGGACAGAATGCAGAACAATGTCATACATTCACCCCAGTACAGAGATCTGGGCCCAAATCCATCGTTGTTTTTCTCACCGTGCCATTCCAGTTTGAACCCAGCCATATGCAAATCAGTCTTGACCCTGTGCCTCATGGGAACAGTCCAGCCCGAACTGGCAAGCCAGGTCCTCCCTGGACTGGAAATAAGCATACTAGGACCGGTTTCGGGGTTTCACCCCTCTTCAGTCAGGATAGCTTGATTCCAGTGGCATGGAGAGCAGGGGACCCATGTCTGGGCATACCCGTCTCACTCGGGGTGACAAATACAAAACCAACAGTTGATGGACAGAATGCAGAACAATGTCATACATTCACCCCAGTACAGAGATCTGGGCCTAAATCCATCGTTTTTTTGCTCACCATGCCATTGCAGTTTGAACCCAGCCATATACAAATCAGTCTTGACCATGTGGCTCATGGGAACAGTCCAGCCAAAACTGCCAAGCCAGGTCATCCCTGGACTGGAAACAAGCATCCTAGGCACGGTTTCGGGGTTTCACCCCTCTTCAGCCAGAATAGCTTGATTCCAGTGGCATGGAGAGCACGGGACCCACGTCTGGGCATACCCGTCCCACTCGGGGTGACAAATGCAAAACCAACAGTTGATGGACAGAATGCAGAACAATGTCATACATTCACCCCAGTACAGAGATCTGGGCCTAAATCCATCGTTTTTTTGCTCACCATGCCATTGCAGTTTGAACCCAGCCATATGCAAATCAGTCTTGACCATGTGGCTCATGGGAACAGTCCAGCCCAAACTGCCAAGCCAGGTCCTCCCGGGACTGGAAACAAGCATCCTTGGACCGGTTTTGGGGTTTCACTCCTCTTCAGCCAGGATAGCTTGATTCCAGTGGCATGGAGAGCACGGGACCCACGTCTGGGCATACCTGTCCCACTGGGGGTGACAAATGCAAAACCAACAGTTGATGGACAGAATGCAGAACAATGTCATACATTCACCCCAGTACAGAGATCTGGGCCTAAATCCATAATTTTTTTGCTCACCATGCCATTCCAGTTTGAACCCAGCTATATGCAAATCAGTCTTGACCCTGTGCCTAATGGGAACAATCCAGCCCAAACTGCCAAGCCAGGTCCTCCCTGGACTGAAAACAAGCATCCTAGGACTGGTTTCGAGGTTTCACCCCTCTTCAGCAAGGATAGCTTGATTCCAGTGGCATGGACAGCACGAGACCCACGTCTGGGCATACCAGTCCCACTCGGGGTGACAAATGCAAAACCAACAGTTGATGGACAGAATGCAGAACAATGTCATGAATTCACCCCAGTACAGAGGTCTGGGCCTAAATCCATCGTTTTTTGCTCACCATGCCATTCCAGTTTGAACCCCGCCATATGCAAATCAGTCTTGACCCTTTGCCTCATGGGGACAATCCAGCCCGAACTGCCAAGCCAGGTCCTCCCTGGACTGGAAACAAGCATCCTAGGACCGGTTTTGTGGTTTCACTCCTCTTCAGCCAGGATAACTTGATTCCAGTGGCATGGAGAGCACAGGACCTACTTCTGGGCATACCCATCCCACTCGGGGTGACAAATGCAAAACCAACTGTTGATGGACAGAATGCAGGACAATGTCATGCATTCACCCCAGTACAGAGATCTGGGCCTAAATCCATCGTTTTTTTGCTAACCATGCCATTTCAGTTTGAACCCAACCATATGCAAATCAGTCTTGACCCTGTGCCTCATGGGAGCAGTCCAGCCCAAACTGCCAAGCCAGGTCCTCCCTGGACTGGAAACAAGCATCCTAGGACCGGTTTCGGGGATTCACCCCTGTTCAGCCAGGATAGCTTGATTCCAGTTGGATCGAGAGCACGGGACCCACGTCTGGGCATACCCGTCCCACTCGGGGTGACAAATGCAAAACCAGCAGTTGATGGACAGAATGCAGAACAATTTCATACATTCACAACAGTACAGAGATCTGGGCCTAAATCCATCGTTTTTTTGCTCACCATCCCATTCCAGTTTGAACCCAGCTATATGCAAATCAGTCTTGACCCTGTGCCTCATGGGAACAGTCCAGCCCGAACTGCCAAGCCAGGTCCTCCCTGGACTGGAAACAAGCATCCTAGGACTGGTTTCGGGGTTTCACCCCTCTTCAGCCAGGATAGCCTGTTTCCAGTGGCATGGAGAGCACGTGACCCACGTCCGGGTGTACCCGTCCCACTCGGGGTGACAAATGGAAAACCAACAGTTGTTGGACAGAATGTAGAACAATGACATACATTCAACCCACTACAGAGATCTGGGCCTAAATCCATCGTTTTTTTGCTCACCATGCCATTCCAGTTTGAACACAGCCATATGCAAATCAATCTTGACCCTGTGCCTCATGGGAACAGTCCAGCCCGAACTTCCAAGCCAGGTGCTCCCTGGACTGGAAACAAGCATCCTAGGACTGGTTTCGGGGTTTCACCCCTCTTCAGCCAGGATAGCTTGATTCCAGTGGCATGGAGAGCACGGGTCCCACGTCTGGGCAAAGCCGTCCCACTGAGAGTGACAAATGCAGAGCCAACAGTTGATGGACAGAATGCAGAACAATGTCACACATTCACCCCAGTACAGAGATCTGGGCCCAAATACATCGTTTTTTTGCTCACCGTGCCATTCCAGTTTGAACCCAGCCATATGCAAATCAGTCTTGACCCTGTGCCTAATGGGAACAATCCAGCCCAAACTGCCAAGCCAGGTCCTCCCTGGACTGAAAACAAGCATCCTAGGACTGGTTTCGAGGTTTCACCCCTCTTCAGCAAGGATAGCTTGATTCCAGTGGCATGGACAGCACGAGACCCACGTCTGGGCATACCCGTCCCACTCGGGGTGACAAATGCAAAACCAACAGTTGATGGACAGAATGCAGAACAATGTCATGAATTCACCCCAGTACAGAGGTCTGGGCCTAAATCCATCGTTTTTTGCTCACCATGCCATTCCAGTTTGAACCCCGCCATATGCAAATCAGTCTTGACCCTGTGCCTCATGGGGACAGTCCAGCCCGAACTGCCAAGCCAGGTCCTCCCTGGACTGGAAACAAGCATCCTAGGACCGGTTTCGGGGATTCACCCCTGTTCAGCCAGGATAGCTTGATTCCAGTTGGATCGAGAGCACGGGACCCACGTCTGGGCATACCCGTCCCACTCGGGGTGACAAATGCAAAACCAGCAGTTGATGGACAGAATGCAGAACAATGTCATACATTCACAACAGTACAGAGATCTGGGCCTAAATCCATCGTTTTTTTGCTCACCATCCCATTCCAGTTTGAACCCAGCTATATGCAAATCAGTCTTGACCCTGTGCCTCATGGGAACAGTCCAGCCCGAACTGCCAAGCCAGGTCCTCCCTGGACTGGAAACAAGCATCCTAGGACTGGTTTCGGGGTTTCACCCCTCTTCAGCCAGGATAGCCTGTTTCCAGTGGCATGGAGAGCACGTGACCCACGTCCGGGTGTACCCGTCCCACTCGGGGTGACAAATGGAAAACCAACAGTTGTTGGACAGAATGTAGAACAATGACATACATTCAACCCACTACAGAGATCTGGGCCTAAAGCCATCGTTTTTTTGCTCACCATGCCATTCCAGTTTGAACACAGCCATATGCAAATCAGTCTTGACCCTGTGCCTCATGGGAACAGTCCAGCCCGAACATCCAAGCCAGGTCCTCCCTGGACTGGAAACAAGCATCCTAGGACTGGTTTCGGGGTTTCACCCCTCTTCAGCCAGGATAGCTTGATTCCAGTGGCATGGAGAGCACGGGTCCCACGTGTGGGCAAAGCCGTCCCACTGAGAGTGACAAATGCAGAGCCAACAGTTGATGGACAGAATGCAGAACAATGTCACACATTCACCCCAGTACAGAGATCTGGGCCCAAATCCATTGTTTTTTTGCTCACCGTGCCATTCCAATTTGAACCCAGCCATATGCAAATCAGTCTTGACCCTGTGCCTCATGGGAACAGTCCAGCCCGAACTGCCGAGCCAGGTCCTCCCTGGACTGGAAACAAGCATACTAGGACCGGTTTTGGGGTTTCACCCCTCTTCAGCCAGGATAATTTGATTCCAGTGGCATGGAGAGCACAGGACCTACTTCTGGGCATACCCGTCCCACTCGGGATGACAAATGCAAAACCAACAGTTGATGGACAGAATGCAGGACAATGTCATTCATTCACCCCAGTACAGAGATCTGGGCCTAAATCCATAATTTTTTTGCTCACCATGCCATTCCAGTTTGAACCCAGCCATATGCAAATCAGTCTTGACCCTGTGCCTCATGGGAACAGTCCAGCCCAAACTGCCAAGCCAGGTCCTCCCTGGACTGGAAACAAGCATCCTAGGACCGGTTTCGGGGATTCACCCCTGTTCAGCCAGGATAGCTTGATTCCAGTTGGATCGAGAGCACGGGACCCACGTCTGGGCATACCCGTCCCACTCGGGGTGACAAATGCAAAACCAGCAGTTGATGGACAGAATACAGAACAATGTCATACATTCACAACAGTACAGAGATCTGGGCCTAAATGCATCGTTTTTTTGCTCACCATCCCATTCCAGTTTGAACCCAGCTATATGCAAATCAGTCTTGACCCTGTGCCTCATGGGAACAGTCCAGCCCGAACTGCCAAGCCAGGTCCTCCCTGGACTGGAAACAAGCATCCTAGGACTGGTTTCGGGGTTTCACCCCTCTTCAGCCAGGATAGCCTATTTCCAGTGGCATGGAGAGCACGGGACCCACGTCCGGGTGTACCCGTCCCACTCGGGGTGACAAATGGAAAACCAACAGTTGTTGGACAGAATGCAGAACAATGACATACATTCAACCCACTACAGAGGTCTGGGCCTAAATCCATCGTTTTTTTGCTCACCATGCCATTCCAGTTTGAACACAGCCATATGCAAATCAGTCTTGACCCTGTGCCTCACGGGAACAGTCCAGCCCGAACTTCCAAGCCAGGTCCTCCCTGGACTGGAAACAAGCATCCTAGGACTGGTTTCGGGGTTTCAACCCTCTTCAGCCAGGATAGCTTGATTCCAGTGGCATGGAGAGCACGGGACCCACGTCTGGGCAAAGCCGTCCCACACAGAGTGACAAATGCAGACCCAACAGTTGATGGACAGAATGCAGAACAATGTCATACATTCACCCCAGTACAGAGATCTGGGCCCAAATCCATCGTTTTTTTGCTCACCGTGCCATTCCAGGTGAACCCAGCCATATGCAAATCAGTCTTGACCCTGTGCCTCATGGGAACAGTCCAGCCCGAACTACCAAGCCAGGTCCTCCCTGGACTGAAAACAAGCATAATAGGACCGGTTTTGGGGTTTCACCCCTCTTCAGCCAGGAGAATTTGATTCCAGTGGCATGGAGAGCACAGGACCTACTTCTGGGCATACCCGTCCCACTCGGGGTAACAAATGCAAAACCAACAGTTGATGGACAGAATGCAGGACAATGTCATTCATTCACCCCAGTACAGAGATCTGGGCCTAAATCCATCGTTTTTTTGCTAACCATGCCATTCCAGTTTGAACCCAAACATATGCAAATCAGTCTTGACCCTGTGCCTCATGGGAACAGTCCAGCCCAAACTGCCAAGCCAGGTCCTCCCTGGACTGGAAACAAGCATCCTAGGACTGGTTTCGGGGTTTCACTCCTCTTCAGCCAGGATAGCCTGTTTCCTGTGGCATGGAGAGCACGGGACCAACGTCTGGGCATACCTGTCCCACTCGGGGTGACAAATGCAAAACCAACAGTTGATGGACAGAATGCAGAACAATGTCATACATTTACCCCAGTACAGAGATCTGGGCCTAAATCCATCATTTTTTTGCTCACCATGCCATTCCAGTTTGAACCCAGCCATATGCAAATCAGTCTTGACCCTGTGCCTAATGGGAACAATCCAGCCCAAACTGCCAAGCCAGGTCCTCCCTGGACTGAAAACAAGCATCCTAGGACTGGTTTCGAGGTTTCGCCCCTCTTCAGCAAGGATAGCTTGATTCCAGTGGCATGGAGAGCACGAGACCCACGTCTGGGCATACCCGTCCCACTCGGGGTGACAAATGCAAAACCAACAGTTGATGGACAGAATGCAGAACAATGTCATACATTCACCCCAGTACAGAGGTCTGGGCCTAAATCCATCGTTTTTTGCTCACCATGCCATTCCAGTTTGAACCCCGCCATATGCAAATCAGTCTTGACCCTGTGCCTCATGGGGACAGTCCAGCGCGAACTGCCAAGCCAGGTCCTCCCTGGACTGAAAACAAGCATCCTAGGACTGGTTTCGAGGTTTCGCCCCTCTTCAGCAAGGATAGCTTGATTCCAGTGGCATGAAGAGCACGGGAGCCACGTCTGGGCATACCCGTCCCACTCGGGGTGACAAATGCAAAACCAACAGTTGATTTACAGATTTCAGAACAATGTCATACATTCACCCCAGTTCAGAGATCTGGGCCTAAATCCATCGTTTTTTTGCTCACCATGCCATTCCAGTTTGAACACAGCCATATGCAAATCAGTCTTGACCATGTACCTCATGGGAACAGTCCAGCCCAAACTGCAAATCCAGGTCCTCACTAGACTGGAAACAAGCATCTAAGACCAGTTTCGGGGTTTCACCCCTCTTCAGCCAGGATAGCTTGATTCCAGTGGCATGGAGAGCACGGGACCCACGTCTGGCATACCTGTCCCACTCGGGGTGACAAATGCAAAACCAACAGTTGATGGGCAGAATGCAGAACAGTGTCATACATTCACCCCAGTACAGAGATCTGGGCCTAAATCCATCGTTTTATTGCTCATCATGCCATTCCAGTTTGAACCCAGCCATATGCAAATCAGTCTTTACCCTGTGCCTCATGGGAACAATCCAGACCGAACTGCAAAGCCATGTCCTCCCTGGACTGGAAACAAGCATCCTAGGACCAGTTTCGGGGTTTCACCCCTCTTCAGCCAGGATAACTTGATTCCAGTGGCATGGAGAGCACAGGACCTACTTCTGGGCATACCCGTCCCACTCGGGGTGACAAATGCAAAACCAACAGTTGATGGACAGAATGCAGAACAATGTCATACATTCAACCCACTACAGAGATCTAGGCCTAAATCCATCGTTTTTTGGCTCACCGTGCCATTCCAGTTTGAACCAAGCCATATGCAAGTCAGTCTTGACCCTGTGCCTCATGGGAACAGTCCAGCCCGAACTGCCAAGCCAGGTCCTCCCTGGACTGGAAACAAGCATCCTAGGACTGGTTTCAGGGTTTCACCCCTCTTCAGCCAGGATAGGTTGATTTCAGTGGCATGGAGAGCACAGGACCCATGTCTGGGCATACCCATCCCACTCAGGGTGACAAATGCAAAACCAACAGTTGATTTACAGATTTCAGAACAATGTCATACATTCACCCCAGTACAGGTATCTGGGCCTAAACCCATTGTTTTTTTGCTCACCATGCCATTCCAGTTTGAGCAGAGCCATATGAAAATCAGTCTTGACCCTGTGACTCATGGGAACAGTCCAGCCCAAACTGTCAAGCCAGGTCCTCACTAGACTGGAAACAAGCATCCTAGGACCGGTTTCGGGGTTTCACCCCTCTTCAGCCTGGATAGCTTGATTCCAGTGGCATGGAGAGCACGGGAACCACGTCTGGACATACCCGTCCCACTCGGGGTGACAAATGCAAAACCAACAGTTGATTTACAGATTTCAGAACAATGTCATACATTCACCCCAGGTCAGAGATCTGGGCCTAAATCCATCGTTTTTTTGCTCACCATGCCATTCCAGTTTGAACACAGCGATATGCAAATCAGTCTTGGCCCTGTGCCTCATGGGAACAGTCCAGCCCAAACTGCCAATCCAGGTCCTCACTAGACTGGAAACAAGCATCTAAGACCGGTTTCGGGGTTTCACCCCTCTCAAGCCAGGATAGCTTAATTCCAGTGGCATGGAGAACACAGGACCCACATCTGGCATACCTGTCCCACTCGGGGTGACAAATGCAAAACCAACAGTTGATGGACAGATTTCAGAACAATGTCATACATTCACCCCAGTTCAGAGATCTGGGCCTAAATCCATCGTTTTTTTGCTCACTATGCCATTCCAGTTTGAACCCAGCCATATGCAAATCAGTCTTGACCCTGTGCCTCATGGGAATAATCCAGACTGAACTGCAAAGCCAGGTCCTCCCTGGACTGGAAACAAGCATCCTAGGACCGGTTTCGGGGTTTCACCCCTCTTCAGCCAGGATAACTTGGTTCCAGTGGCATGGAGAGCACAGGACCTACTTCTGGGCATACCCGTCCCACTCGGGGTGACAAATGCAAAACCAACAGTTGATGGACAGAATGCAGGACAATGTCATACATTACCCCCAGTACAGATATCTGGGCCTAAATCCATCATTTTTTTGCTCACCATGCCATCCCAGTTTGAACCCAGCCATATGCAAATCAGTCTTGACCCTGTGCCTCATGGGAACAATCCAGCCCGAACTGCAAAGCCAGGTACTCCCTTGACTGGAAACAAGCATCCTAGGACCGGTTTCGGGTTTTCACCCCTCTTCTGCCAGGATAGCTTGATTCCAGTGGCATGGAGAGCACGGGACCCACGTCTGGGTATACCTGTCCCACTCGGGGTGACAAATGCAAAACCAACAGTTGATGGACAGAATGCAGAACAATGTCATACATTCACCCCAGTACAGAGAGCTGGGCCTAAATCCATTGTTTTTTTGCTCATCATGCCATTCCAGTCTGAACCCAGCCATATGCAAATCAGTCTTGACCCTGTTCCTTATGGGAACAATCCAGACCGAACTGCAAAGCCAGGTCCTCCCTGGACTGGAAACAACCATCCTAGGACCGGTTTCGGGGTTTCACCCCTCTTCAGCCAGGATAACTTGATTCCAGTGGCATGGAGAGCACAGGACCTACTTCTGGGCATACCCGTCCCACTCGGGGTGACAATTGCAAAACCAACAGTTGATGGACAGAATGCAGAAAAATGTCATACATTCACCCCAGTACAGAGATCTGGGCCTAAATCTATTGTTTATTTTGCTCTCCATGCCATTCAAGTTTGAACCCAGCCATATGCAAATCAGTCTTGACCCTGTGCCTCATGGGAACAATCCAGCCCGAACTGCAAAGCCAGGTACTCCCTTGACTGGAAACAAGCATCCTAGGACCGGTTTCGGGTTTTCACCCCTCTTCTGCCAGGATAGCTTGATTCCAGTGGCATGGAGAGCACGGGACCCACGTCTGGGTATACCTGTCCCACTCGGGGTGACAAATGCAAAACCAACAGTTGATGGACAGAATGCAGAACAATGTCATACATTCACCCCAGTACAGAGAGCTGGACCTAAATCCATTGTTTTTTTGCTCATCATGCCATTCCAGTCTGAACCCAGCCATATGCAAATCAGTCTTGACCCTGTTCCTTATGGGAACAATCCAGACCGAACTGCAAAGCCAGGTCCTCCCTGGACTGGAAACAACCATCCTAGGACCGGTTTCGGGGTTTCACCCCTCTTCAGCCAGGATAACTTGATTCCAGTGGCATGGAGAGCACAGGACCTACTTCTGGGCATACCCGTCCCACTCGGGGTGACAATTGCAAAACCAACAGTTGATGGACAGAATGCAGAAAAATGTCATACATTCACCCCAGTACAGAGATCTGGGCCTAAATCTATTGTTTATTTTGCTCTCCATGCCATTCAAGTTTGAACCCAGCCATATGCAAATCAGTCTTGACCCTGTGCCTCATGGGAACAGTCCAGCCCGAACTGCCAAGCCAGGTCCTCCCTAGACTGGAAACAAGCATACTAGGACTGGTTTAGGGTTTGACCCCTCTTCAGTCAGGATAGCTTGATTCTAGTGGCATGGAGAGCGTGGGACCCACGTCTGGGCATACCCGTCTCACTCGGGGTGACAAATGCAAAACCAACAGTTGATGGACAGAATGCAGAACAATGTCATACATTCACCCCAGTACAGAGATCTGGGCCTAAATCCATCGTTTCTTTGCTCACCATGCCATTCCAGTTTGAACCCAGCCATAGGCAAATCAGTCTTGACCCTGTGCCTCATGGGAACAGTCCAGCCCGAACTGCCAAGCCAGGTCCTCCCTGGACTGGAAACAAGCATCCTAGGACTGGTTTCAGGGTTTCACCCCTCTTCAGCAAGGATAGCTTGATTCCAGTGGCATGGAGAGCAAGGGACCCGTGTCTGGGCATACCCATCACACTCGGGGTGACAAATGCAAAACCAACAGTTGATTTACAGATTTCACAACAATGTCATACATTCACCCCAGTACAGAGATCTGGCCCTAAACCCATCGTTTTTTTGCTCACCATGCCATTCCAGTTTGAACAGAGCCATATGCAAATCAGTCTTGACCCTGTGACTCATGGGAACAGTCCAGCCCAAACTGCCAAGCCAGGTCCTCCCTGGACTGGAAACAAGCATACTAGGACCGGTTTTGGGGTTTCACCCCTCTTCAGCCAGGATAATTTGATTCCAGTGGCATGGAGAGCACAGGACCTACTTCTGGGCATACCCGTCCCACTCGAGGTGACAAATGCAAAACCAACAGTTGATGGACAGAATGCAGGACAATGTCATTCATTCACCCCAGTACAGAGATCTGGGCCTAAATCCATCGTTTTTTTGCTAACCATGCCATTCCAGTTTGAACCCAAACATATGCAAATCAGTCTTGACCCTGTGCCTCATGGGAACAGTCCAGCCCAAACTGCCAAGCCAGGTCCTCCCTGGACTGGAAACAAGCATCCTAGGACCGGTTTTGTGGTTTCACTCCTCTTCAGCCAGGATAACTTGATTCCAGTGGCATGGAGAGCACAGGACCTACTTCTGGGCATACCCATCCCACTCGGGGTGACAAATGCAAAACCAACAGTTGATGGACAGAATGCAGGACAATGTCATACATTCACCCCAGTACAGAGATCTGGGCCTAAATCCATCGTTTTTTTGCTAACCATGCCATTCCAGTTTGAACCCAACCATATGCAAATCAGTCTTGACCCTGTGCCTCATGGGAACAGTCCAGCCCAAACTGCCAAGCCAGGTCCTCCCTGGACTGGAAACAAGCATCCTAGGACCGGTTTCGGGGATTCACCCCTGTTCAGCCAGGATAGCTTGATTCCAGTTGGATTGAGAGCACGGGACCCACGTCTGGGCATACCCGTCCCACTCGGGGTGACAAATGCAAAACCAGCAGTTGATGGACAGAATGCAGAACAATGTCATACATTCACCCCAGTTCAGAGATCTGGGCCTAAATCCATCGTTTTTTTGCTCACCATCCCATTCCAGTTTGAACCCAGCCATATGCAAATCAGTCTTGACCCTGTGCCTCATGGGAACAGTCCAGCCCGAACTGCCAAGCCAGATCCTCCCTGGACAGGAAACAAGCATCCTAGGACCGGTTTCGGGGTTTCACCCCTCTTCAGCCATGATAGCTTGATTCCAGTGGCATGGAGAGCACGGGACCCACGTTTGGGCATACCTGTCCATCTCGGGATGACAAATGCAAAACCAACAGTTGATGGACAGAATGCAGAACAATGTCATACATTCACCCCAGTACAGCGACCTCGGCCTAAATCCATCGTTTTTTTCTCACCATGCCATTCCAGTTTGAACCCAGCCATATGCAAATCAGTCTTGACCCTGTGCCTCATGGGAACAGTCCAACCCGAACTGCCAAGCCAGGTCCTCCCTGGACTGGAAACAAGCATACTAGGACCGGTTTTGGGGTTTCACCCCTCTTCAGTCAGGATAGCTTGATTCCAATGACATGGAGAGCAGGGGACCCATGTCTGGGCATACCTCTCTCACTCTGGGTGACAAATGCAAAACCAACAGTTGATGGACAGAATGCAGAACAATGTCATACATTCACCCCAGTACAGAGATCTGGGCCTAAATCCATAGTTTTTTTGCTCACCATGCCATTCAAGTTTGAACCCAGCTATATGCAAATCAGTCTTGACCCTGTACCTCATGGGAACAGTCCAGCCCAAACTGCCAAGCCAGGTCCTCCCTGGACTGGAAACAAGCATCCTAGGACCGGTTTCGGGGTTTCACCCCTCTTCAGCCAGGATAGCTTGATTCCAGTGGCATGGAGAGCACTGGACCACGTCTGGGCATACCCGTCCCACTCGGGGTGACAAATGCAAAACCAGCAGTTGATGGAAAGAATGCAGAACAATGTCATACATTCACCCTAGTACAGAGATCTGGGCCTAAATCCATCATTTTTTTGCTCACCATGCCATTCCAGTTTGAACCCGGCCATATGCAAATCAGTCTTGACCCTGTGCCTCATGGGAATAGTCCAGCCCGAACTGCCAAACAAGGTCCACCCTGGACTGGAAACAAGCATCCTAGGACGGATTTTGGGGTTTCACCCCTCTTCAGCCAGGATAGTCTGTTTACAGAGGCATAGAGAGCACGGGACGCACGTCTAGGCATACCCGTCCAACTCGGGGTGACAAATGGAAAACCAACAGTTGTTGGACAGAATGCAGAACAATTACATACATTCAACCCAGTACAGAGATCTGGGCCTAAATCCATCGTTTTTTTGCTCACCATGCTATTCCAGTTTGAGCCCAGCCATATGCAAATCAGTCTTGACCCTGTGCCTCATGGGAACAGTCCAGCCCGAACTGCCAAGCCAGGTCCTCCTTGGACAAGAAACAAGCAGCCTTGGACCAGTTTCGGGGTTTCACCCCTCTTCAGCCAGGATAGCTTGATTCCAGTGGCATGGAGAGCACGGGACCCACGTCTGGGCTTACCCGTCCCACTCAGGGTGACAAATGCAAAGCCAGCAGTTGATGGACAGAATGCAGAACAATGTCATGCATTCACCCCAGTACAGAGATCTGGGCCCAAATCCATCATTTTTTTGCTCACCATGCCATTCCAGTTTGAACCCAGCCATATGCAAATCAGTTTTGACCCTGTGCCTCATGGGAACAGTCCAGCCCAAACTGCCAAGCCAGGTCCTGCCTGGATTTGAAACAAGGATCCTAGGACCGGTTTTGGGGTTTCACCCCTCTTCCGCCAGGATAGCTTGATTCCAATGACATGGAGAGCACGGGACCCATGTCTGGGCATACCTGTCTCTCTCTGGGTGACAACTGCAAAACCAACAGTTGATGGACAGAATGCAGAACAATGTCATACATTCAACCCACTACAGAGATCTAGGCCTAAATCCATCATTTTTTGGCTCACCATGCCATTCCAGTTTGAACCAAGCCATATGCAAGTCAGTATTGACCCTGTGCCTCATGGGAACAGTCCAGCCCGAACTGCCAAGCCAGGTCCTCCCTGGACTGGAAACAAGCATCCTAGGACTGGTTTCAGGGTTTCACCCCTCTTCAGCCAGGATAGCTTGATTCCAGTGGCATGGAGAGCACGGGACCCATGTCTGGGCATACCCATCCCACTCAGGGTGACAAATGCAAAACCAACAGTTGATTTACAGATGTCAGAACAATGTCATACATTCACCCCTGTACAGGTATCTGGGCCTAAACCCATCGTTTTTTTGCTCACCATGCCATTCCAGTTTGAGCAGAGCCATATGAAAATCAGTCTTGACCCTGTGACTTATGGGAACAGTCCAGCCCAAACTGTCAAGCCAGGTCCTCACTAGACTGGAAACAAGCATCCTAGGACCGGTTTCGGGGTTTCACCCCTCTTCAGCCAGGATAGCTTGCTTCCAGTGGCATGGAGAGCACGGACCCACGTCTGGGCATACCTGTCCCACTCAGAATGACAAATGCAAAACCAACAGGTGAGGGACAGAATGGAGAACAATGTCATACATTCACCCCAGTACAGAGATCTGGGCTTAAATCCATTGTATTTTAGCTCACCATGCCATTCCAGTTTGAACCCAGCCATATGCAAATCAGTCTTGACCCTGTGCCTCATGGGAACAATCTAGACTGAACTGCAAATCCAGGTCCTCCCTGGACTGGAAACAAGCATCCTAGGACTGGTTTCGGGGTTTCACCCCTCTTCAGCCAGGATAACTTGATTCCAGTGGCATGGAGAGCACAGGACATACTTCTGGGCGTACCCGTCCCACTTGGGGTGACAAATGCAAAACCAACAGTTGATGGACAGAATGCAGGACAATGCCATACATTCACCCCAGTACAGAGATCTGGGCCTAAATCCATGGTTTTTTGCTCACCATGCCACTCCAGTTTGAACCCAGCCATATGCAAATCAGTCTTCACCCTGTGCCTCATGGGAACAGTCCAGCTGGAACTGCAAAGCCAGGTACTCCCTGGACTGGAAACAAGCATCCTAGGACCGGTTTCGGGGTTTCTCCCCTCTTCAGCCAGGATAGCTTGATTCCAGTGGCATGGAGAGCACGGGACCTACTTCTGGGCATACCCGTCCCACTCGGGGTGACAAATGCAAAACCAACAGTTGATAGACAGAATGCAGAAAAATGTCATACATTCACCCCAGTACAGAGATCTGGGCCTAAATCCATGGTTTTTTGCTCACCATGCCACTCCAGTTTGAACCCAGCCATATGCAAATCAGTCTTGACCCTGTGCCTCATGGGAACAGTCCAGCTGGAACTGCAAAGCCAGGTACTCCCTGGACTAGAAACAAGCATCCTAGGACCGGTTTCGGGGTTTCACCCCTCTTCAGCCAGGATAGCTTGATTCCAGTGGCATGGAGAGCACGGGACCCATGTCTGGGCATACCCATCCCACTCGGGGTGACAAATGCAAAACCAACAGTTGATTTACAGATTTCAGAACAATGTCATACATTCACCCCAGTACAGAGATCTGGCCCTAAACCCATCTTTTTTTGCTCACCATGCCATTCCAGTTTGAACAGAGCCATATGCAAATCAGTCTTGACCCTGTGACTCATGGGAACAGTCCAGCCCAAACTGCCAAGCCAGGTCCTCATTAGACTGGAAACAAGCATACTAGGACCGGTTTTGGGGTTTCACCCCTCTTCAGTCAGGATAGCTTGATTCCAATGACATGGAGAGCAGGGGACCCATGTCTGGGCATACCTGTCTCACTCTGGGTGACAAATGCAAAACCAACAGTTGATAGACAGAATGCAGAAAAATGTCATACATTCACCCCAGTACAGAGATCTGGGCCTAAATCCATAGTTTTTTTGCTCACCATGCCATTCAAGTTTGAACCCAGCTATATGCAAATCAGTCTTGACCCTGTGCCTCATGGGAACAGTCCAGCCCAAACTGCCAAGCCAGGTCCTCCCTGGACTGGAAACAAGCATCCTAGGACCGGTTTCGGGGTTTCACCCCTCTTCAGCCAGGATAGCTTGATTCCAGTGGCATGGAGAGGACTGGACCACGTCTGGGCATACCCGTCCCACTCGGGGTGACAAATGCAAAACCAGCAGTTGATGGACAGAATGCAGAACAATGTCATACATTCACCCTAGTACAGAGATCTGGGCCTAAATCCATCATTTTTTTGCTCACCATGCCATTCAAGTTTGAACCCAGCCATATGCAAATCAGTCTTGACCCTGTGCCTCATGGGAATAGTCCAGCCCGAACTGCCAAACAAGGTCCACCCTGGACTGGAAACAAGCATCCTAGGACAGATTTTGGGGTTTCACCCCTCTTCAGCCAGGATAGTCTGTTTACAGTGGCATAGAGAGCACGGGACGCACGTCTAGGCATACCCGTCCAACTCGGGGTGACAAATGGAAAACCAACAGTTGTTGGACAGAATGCAGAACAATTACATACATTCAACCCAGTACAGAGATCTGGGCCTAAATCCATCGTTTTTTTGCTCACCATGCTATTCCAGTTTGAGCCCAGCCATATGCAAATCAGTCTTGACCCTGTGCCTCATGGGAACAGTCCAGCCCGAACTGCCAAGCCAGGTCCTCCTTGGACAGGAAACAAGCAGCCTTGGACCAGTTTCGGGGTTTCACCCCTCTTCAGCCAGGATAGCTTGATTCCAGTTGGATGGAGAGCACGGGATCCACGTCTGGGCATACCTGTCCCACTCAGGGTGACAAATGCAAAACCAACAGTTGATGGACAGAATGCAGAACAATGTCATACATTCACCCCAGTACAGAGATCTGGGCCTAAATCCATTGTTTTTTTGCTCACCATGCCATTCTAGTTTGAACCCAGCCATATGCAAATCAGTCTTGACCCTGTGCCTCATGGGAACAATCCAGACTGAACTGCAAAGCCAGGTCCTCCATGGACTGGAAACAAGCATCCTAGGACCGGTTTCGGGGTTTCACCCCTCTTCAGCCAGGATAGCTTGATTCCAGTTGGATGGAGAGCACGGGACCCACGTCTGGGCATACCCGTTCCACTCGGGGTGACAAATGCAAAACCAGCAGTTGATGGACAGAATGCAGAACAATGTCATACATTTACCCCAGTACAGAGATCTGGGCCTAAATCCATCGTTTTTTTGCTCACCATGCCATTCCAGTTTGAACCCAGCCATATGCAAATCATTAGTGACCCTGTGCCTCATGGGAACAGTCCAGCCCGAACTTCCAAGCCAGGTCCTCCCTGGACTGGAAACAAGCATCCTAGGACTGGTTTCGGGGTTTCACCCCTCTTCAGCCAGGATAGGTTGATTCCAGTGGCATGGAGAGCACGGGACCCACGTCTGGGCAAAGCCGTCCCACTCAGAGTGACAAATGCAAAGCCAACAGTTGATGGACAGAATGCAGAACAATGTCATACATTCACCCCAGTACAGAGATCTGGGCCCAAATCCATCATTTTTTTGCTCACCGTGCCATTCCAGTTTGAACACAGCCATATGCAAATCAGTCTTGACCCTGTGCCTCATGGGAACAGTCCAGCCCGAACTTCCAAGCCAGGTCCTCCCTGGACTGGAAACAAGCATCCTAGGACTGGTTTCGGGGTTTCACCCCACTTCAGCCAGGATAGCCTGTTTCCAGTGGCATGGAGAGCACGGGACCCACGTCCGGGTGTACCCGTCCCACTCGGGGTGACAAATGCAAAACCACCAGTTGATGGACAGAATGCAGGACAATGTCATACATTCACCCCAGTACAGAGATCTGGGCCTAAATCCATCGTTTTTTTGCTCACCATGCCATTCCAGTTTGAACCCAGCCATATGCAAATCAGTCTTGACCCTGTGCCTCATGGGAACAGTCCAGCATGAACTGCCAAGCCAGGTCCTCTCTGGACTGGAAACAAGCATCCTAGGACTGGTTTCGGGGTTTCACTCCTCTTCAGCCAGGATAGCCTGTTTCCAGTGGCATGGAGAACACAGGACCCACGTCTGGGTATACCCGTCCCACTCTTGTTGACAAATGGAAAACCAACAGTTGTTGGACAGAATGCAGAACAATGACATACATTCAACCCATTTCAGAGATCTGGGCCTAAATCCATCGTTTTTTTGCTCACCATGCCATTCCAGTTTGAACACAGCCATATGCAAATCAGTCTTGACCCTGTGCCTCATGGGAACAGTCCAGCCCGAACTTCCAAGCCAGGTCCTCCTTGGACTGGAAACAAGCATCCTAGGACTGGTTTCGGGGTTTTACCCCTCTTCATCCAGGATAGCTTAATTCCAGTGGCATGGAGAGCACGGGACCCACATCTGGGCAAAGCCGTCCCACTCAGAGTGACAAATGCAAAGCCAACAGTTGATGGACAGAATGCAGAACAATGTCATACATTCACCCCAGTACAGAGATCTGGGCCCAAATCCATCGTTGTTTTTCTCACCGTGCCATTCCAGTTTGAACCCAGCCATATGCAAATCAGTCTTGACCCTGTGCCTCATGGGAACAGTCCAGCCCGAACTGGCAAGCCAGGTCCTCCCTGGACTGGAAATAAGCATACTAGGACCGGTTTCGGGGTTTCACCCCTCTTCAGTCAGGATAGCTTGATTCCAGTGGCATGGAGAGCAGGGGACCCATGTCTGGGCATACCCGTCTCACTCGGGGTGACAAATACAAAACCAACAGTTGATGGACAGAATGCAGAACAATGTCATACATTCACCCCAGTACAGAGATCTGGGCCTAAATCCATCGTTTTTTTGCTCACCATGCCATTGCAGTTTGAACCCAGCCATATACAAATCAGTCTTGACCATGTGGCTCATGGGAACAGTCCAGCCAAAACTGCCAAGCCAGGTCATCCCTGGACTGGAAACAAGCATCCTAGGCACGGTTTCGGGGTTTCACCCCTCTTCAGCCAGAATAGCTTGATTCCAGTGGCATGGAGAGCACGGGACCCACGTCTGGGCATACCCGTCCCACTCGGGGTGACAAATGCAAAACCAACAGTTGATGGACAGAATGCAGAACAATGTCATACATTCACCCCAGTACAGAGATCTGGGCCTAAATCCATCGTTTTTTTGCTCACCATGCCATTGCAGTTTGAACCCAGCCATATGCAAATCAGTCTTGACCATGTGGCTCATGGGAACAGTCCAGCCCAAACTGCCAAGCCAGGTCCTCCCGGGACTGGAAACAAGCATCCTTGGACCGGTTTTGGGGTTTCACTCCTCTTCAGCCAGGATAGCTTGATTCCAGTGGCATGGAGAGCACGGGACCCACGTCTGGGCATACCTGTCCCACTGGGGGTGACAAATGCAAAACCAACAGTTGATGGACAGAATGCAGAACAATGTCATACATTCACCCCAGTACAGAGATCTGGGCCTAAATCCATAATTTTTTTGCTCACCATGCCATTCCAGTTTGAACCCAACCATATGCAAATCAGTCTTGACCCTGTGCCTCATGGGAACAGTCCAGCCCAAACTGCCAAGCCAGGTCCTCCCTGGACTGGAAACAAGCATCCTAGGACCGGTTTCGGGGATTCACCCCTGTTCAGCCAGGATAGCTTGATTCCAGTTGGATCGAGAGCACGGGACCCACGTCTGGGCATACCCGTCCCACTCGGGGTGACAAATGCAAAACCAGCAGTTGATGGACAGAATGCAGAACAATTTCATACATTCACAACAGTACAGAGATCTGGGCCTAAATCCATCGTTTTTTTGCTCACCATCCCATTCCAGTTTGAACCCAGCTATATGCAAATCAGTCTTGACCCTGTGCCTCATGGGAACAGTCCAGCCCGAACTGCCAAGCCAGGTCCTCCCTGGACTGGAAACAAGCATCCTAGGACTGGTTTCGGGGTTTCACCCCTCTTCAGCCAGGATAGCCTGTTTCCAGTGGCATGGAGAGCACGTGACCCACGTCCGGGTGTACCCGTCTCACTCGGGGTGACAAATGGAAAACCAACAGTTGTTGGACAGAATGTAGAACAATGACATACATTCAACCCACTACAGAGATCTGGGCCTAAATCCATCGTTTTTTTGCTCACCATGCCATTCCAGTTTGAACACAGCCATATGCAAATCAATCTTGACCCTGTGCCTCATGGGAACAGTCCAGCCCGAACTTCCAAGCCAGGTGCTCCCTGGACTGGAAACAAGCATCCTAGGACTGGTTTCGGGGTTTCACCCCTCTTCAGCCAGGATAGCTTGATTCCAGTGGCATGGAGAGCACGGGTCCCACGTCTGGGCAAAGCCGTCCCACTGAGAGTGACAAATGCAGAGCCAACAGTTGATGGACAGAATGCAGAACAATGTCACACATTCACCCCAGTACAGAGATCTGGGCCCAAATACATCGTTTTTTTGCTCACCGTGCCATTCCAGTTTGAACCCAGCCATATGCAAATCAGTCTTGACCCTGTGCCTAATGGGAACAATCCAGCCCAAACTGCCAAGCCAGGTCCTCCCTGGACTGAAAACAAGCATCCTAGGACTGGTTTCGAGGTTTCACCCCTCTTCAGCAAGGATAGCTTGATTCCAGTGGCATGGACAGCACGAGACCCACGTCTGGGCATACCCGTCCCACTCGGGGTGACAAATGCAAAACCAACAGTTGATGGACAGAATGCAGAACAATGTCATGAATTCACCCCAGTACAGAGGTCTGGGCCTAAATCCATCGTTTTTTGCTCACCATGCCATTCCAGTTTGAACCCCGCCATATGCAAATCAGTCTTGACCCTGTGCCTCATGGGGACAGTCCAGCCCGAACTGCCAAGCCAGGTCCTCCCTGGACTGGAAACAAGCATCCTAGGACCGGTTTTGTGGTTTCACTCCTCTTCAGCCAGGATAACTTGATTCCAGTGGCATGGAGAGCACAGGACCTACTTCTGGGCATACCCATCCCACTCGGGGTGACAAATGCAAAACCAACAGTTGATGGACAGAATGCAGGACAATGTCATACATTCACCCCAGTACAGAGATCTGGGCCTAAATCCATCGTTTTTTTGCTAACCATGCCATTCCAGTTTGAACCCAACCATATGCAAATCAGTCTTGACCCTGTGCCTCATGGGAACAGTCCAGCCCAAACTGCCAAGCCAGGTCCTCCCTAGACTGGAAACAAGCATCCTAGGACCGGTTTCGGGGATTCACCCCTGTTCAGCCAGGATAGCTTGATTCCAGTTGGATCGAGAGCACGGGACCCACGTCTGGGCATACCCGTCCCACTCGGGGTGACAAATGCAAAACCAGCAGTTGATGGACAGAATGCAGAACAATGTCATACATTCACAACAGTACAGAGATCTGGGCCTAAATCCATCGTTTTTTTGCTCACCATCCCATTCCAGTTTGAACCCAGCTATATGCAAATCAGTCTTGACCCTGTGCCTCATGGGAACAGTCCAGCCCGAACTGCCAAGCCAGGTCCTCCCTGGACTGGAAACAAGCATCCTAGGACTGGTTTCGGGGTTTCACCCCTCTTCAGCCAGGATAGCCTGTTTCCAGTGGCATGGAGAGCACGTGACCCACGTCCGGGTGTACCCGTCCCACTCGGGGTGACAAATGGAAAACCAACAGTTGTTGGACAGAATGTAGAACAATGACATACATTCAACCCACTACAGAGATCTGGGCCTAAATCCATCGTTTTTTTGCTCACCATGCCATTCCAGTTTGAACACAGCCATATGCAAATCAGTCTTGACCCTGTGCCTCATGGGAACAGTCCAGCCCGAACTTCCAAGCCAGGTCCTCCCTGGACTGGAAACAAGCATCCTAGGACTGGTTTCGGGGTTTCACCCCTCTTCAGCCAGGATAGCTTGATTCCAGTGGCATGGAGAGCACAGGTCCCACGTGTGGGCAAAGCCGTCCCACTGAGAGTGACAAATGCAGAGCCAACAGTTGATGGACAGAATGCAGAACAATGTCACACATTCACCCCAGTACAGAGATCTGGGCCCAAATCCATCGTTTTTTTGCTCACCGTGCCATTCCAATTTGAACCCAGCCATATGCAAATCAGTCTTGACCCTGTGCCTCATGGGAACAGTCCAGCCCGAACTGCCGAGCCAGGTCCTCCCTGGACTGGAAAGAAGCATACTAGGACCGGTTTTGGGGTTTCACCCCTCTTCAGCCAGGATAATTTGATTCCAGTGGCATGGAGAGCACAGGACCTACTTCTGGGCATACCCGTCCCACTCGGGATGACAAATGCAAAACCAACAGTTGATGGACAGAATGCAGGACAATGTCATTCATTCATCCCAGTACAGAGATCTGGGCCTAAATCCATAATTTTTTTGCTCACCATGCCATTCCAGTTTGAACCCAGCCATATGCAAATCAGTCTTGACCCTGTGCCTCATGGGAACAGTCCAGCCCAAACTGCCAAGCCAGGTCCTCCCTGGACTGGAAACAAGCATCCTAGGACCGGTTTCGGGGATTCACCCCTGTTCAGCCAGGATAGCTTGATTCCAGTTGGATCGAGAGCACGGGACCCACGTCTGGGCATACCCGTCCCACTCGGGGTGACAAATGCAAAACCAGCAGTTGATGGACAGAATACAGAACAATGTCATACATTCACAACAGTACAGAGATCTGGGCCTAAATGCATCGTTTTTTTGCTCACCATCCCATTCCAGTTTGAACCCAGCTATATGCAAATCAGTCTTGACCCTGTGCCTCATGGGAACAGTCCAGCCCGAACTGCCAAGCCAGGTCCTCCCTGGACTGGAAACAAGCATCCTAGGACTGGTTTCGGGGTTTCACCCCTCTTCAGCCAGGATAGCCTGTTTCCAGTGGCATGGAGAGCACGGGACCCACGTCCGGGTGTACCCGTCCCACTCGGGGTGACAAATGGAAAACCAACAGTTGTTGGACAGAATGCAGAACAATGACATACATTCAACCCACTACAGAGATCTGGGCCTAAATCCATCGTTTTTTTGCTCACCATGCCATTCCAGTTTGAACACAGCCATATGCAAATCAGTCTTGACCCTGTGCCTCACGGGAACAGTCCAGCCCGAACTTCCAAGCCAGGTCCTCCCTGGACTGGAAACAAGCATCCTAGGACTGGTTTCGGGGTTTCAACCCTCTTCAGCCAGGATAGCTTGATTCCAGTGGCATGGAGAGCACGGGACCCACGTCTGGGCAAAGCCGTCCCACACAGAGTGACAAATGCAGACCCAACAGTTGATGGACAGAATGCAGAACAATGTCATACATTCACCCCAGTACAGAGATCTGGGCCCAAATCCATCGTTTTTTTGCTCACCGTGCCATTCCAGGTGAACCCAGCCATATGCAAATCAGTCTTGACCCTGTGCCTCATGGGAACAGTCCAGCCCGAACTACCGAGCCAGGTCCTCCCTGGACTGGAAACAAGCATAATAGGACCGGTTTTGGGGTTTCACCCCTCTTCAGCCAGGAGAATTTGATTCCAGTGGCATGGAGAGCACAGGACCTACTTCTGGGCATACCCGTCCCACTCGGGGTAACAAATGCAAAACCAACAGTTGATGGACAGAATGCAGGACAATGTCATTCATTCACCCCAGTACAGAGATCTGGGCCTAAATCCATCGTTTTTTTGCTAACCATGCCATTCCAGTTTGAACCCAAACATATGCAAATCAGTCTTGACCCTGTGCCTCATGGGAACAGTCCAGCCCAAACTGCCAAGCCAGGTCCTCCCTGGACTGGAAACAAGCATCCTAGGACTGGTTTCGGGGTTTCACTCCTCTTCAGCCAGGATAGCCTGTTTCCTGTGGCATGGAGAGCACGGGACCAACGTCTGGGCATACCTGTCCCACTCGGGGTGACAAATGCAAAACCAACAGTTGATGGACAGAATGCAGAACAATGTCATACATTTACCCCAGTACAGAGATCTGGGCCTAAATCCATCATTTTTTTGCTCACCATGCCATTCCAGTTTGAACCCAGCCATATGCAAATCAGTCTTGACCCTGTGCCTAATGGGAACAATCCAGCCCAAACTGCCAAGCCAGGTCCTCCCTGGACTGAAAACAAGCATCCTAGGACTGGTTTCGAGGTTTCGCCCCTCTTCAGCAAGGATAGCTTGATTCCAGTGGCATGGAGAGCACGAGACCCACGTCTGGGCATACCCGTCCCACTCGGGGTGACAAATGCAAAACCAACAGTTGATGGACAGAATGCAGAACAATGTCATACATTCACCCCAGTACAGAGAGCTGGGCCTAAATCCATTGTTTTTTTGCTCATCATGCCATTCCAGTCTGAACCCAGCCATATGCAAATCAGTCTTGACCCTGTTCCTTATGGGAACAATCCAGACCGAACTGCAAACCCAGGTCCTCCCTGGACTGGAAACAACCATCCTAGGACCGGTTTCGGGGTTTCACCCCTCTTCAGCCAGGATAACTTGATTCCAGTGGCATGGAGAGCACAGGACCTACTTCTGGGCATACCCGTCCCACTCGGGGTGACAATTGCAAAACCAACAGTTGATGGACAGAATGCAGAAAAATGTCATACATTCACCCCAGTACAGAGATCTGGGCCTAAATCTATTGTTTATTTTGCTCTCCATGCCATTCAAGTTTGAACCCAGCCATATGCAAATCAGTCTTGACCCTGTGCCTCATGGGAACAGTCCAGCCCGAACTGCCAAGCCAGGTCCTCCCTAGACTGGAAACAAGCATACTAGGACTGGTTTAGGGTTTGACCCCTCTTCAGTCAGGATAGCTTGATTCTAGTGGCATGGAGAGCGTGGGACCCACGTCTGGGCATACCCGTCTCACTCGGGGTGACAAATGCAAAACCAACAGTTGATGGACAGAATGCAGAACAATGTCATACATTCACCCCAGTACAGAGATCTGGGCCTAAATCCATCGTTTCATTGCTCACCATGCCATTCCAGTTTGAACCCAGCCATAGGCAAATCAGTCTTGACCCTGTGCCTCATGGGAACAGTCCAGCCCGAACTGCCAAGCCAGGTCCTCCCTGGACTGGAAACAAGCATCCTAGGACTGGTTTCAGGGTTTCACCCCTCTTCAGCCAGGATAGCTTGATTCCAGTGGCATGGAGAGCAAGGGACCCGTGTCTGGGCATACCCATCACACTCGGGGTGACAAATGCAAAACCAACAGTTGATTTACAGATTTCACAACAATGTCATACATTCACCCCAGTACAGAGATCTGGCCCTAAACCCATCGTTTTTTTGCTCACCATGCCATTCCAGCTTGAACAGAGCCATATGCAAATCAGTCTTGACCCTGTGACTCATGGGAACAGTCCAGCCCAAACTGCCAAGCCAGGTCCTCCCTGGACTGGAAACAAGCATACTAGGACCGGTTTTGGGGTTTCACCCCTCTTCAGCCAGGATAATTTGATTCCAGTGGCATGGAGAGCACAGGACCTACTTCTGGGCATACCCGTCCCACTCGAGGTGACAAATGCAAAACCAACAGTTGATGGACAGAATGCAGGACAATGTCATTCATTCACCCCAGTACAGAGATCTGGGCCTAAATCCATCGTTTTTTTGCTAACCATGCCATTCCAGTTTGAACCCAAACATATGCAAATCAGTCTTGACCCTGTGCCTCATGGGAACAGTCCAGCCCAAACTGCCAAGCCAGGTCCTCCCTGGACTGGAAACAAGCATCCTAGGACCGGTTTTGTGGTTTCACTCCTCTTCAGCCAGGATAACTTGATTCCAGTGGCATGGAGAGCACAGGACCTACTTCTGGGCATACCCATCCCACTCGGGGTGACAAATGCAAAACCAACAGTTGATGGACAGAATGCAGGACAATGTCATACATTCACCCCAGTACAGAGATCTGGGCCTAAATCCATCGTTTTTTTGCTAACCATGCCATTCCAGTTTGAACCCAACCATATGCAAATCAGTCTTGACCCTGTGCCTCATGGGAACAGTCCAGCCCAAACTGCCAAGCCAGGTCCTCCCTGGACTGGAAACAAGCATCCTAGGACCGGTTTCGGGGATTCACCCCTGAACAGCCAGGATAGCTTGATTCCAGTGGCATGGAGAGCACTGGACCACGTCTGGGCATACCCGTCCCACTCGGGGTGACAAATGCAAAACCAGCAGTTGATGGAAAGAATGCAGAACAATGTCATACATTCACCCTAGTACAGAGATCTGGGCCTAAATCCATCATTTTTTTGCTCACCATGCCATTCCAGTTTGAACCCAGCCATATGCAAATCAGTCTTGACCCTGTGCCTCATGGGAATAGTCCAGCCCGAACTGCCAAACAAGGTCCACCCTGGACTGGAAACAAGCATCCTAGGACGGATTTTGGGGTTTCACCCCTCTTCAGCCAGGATAGTCTGTTTACAGAGGCATAGAGAGCACGGGACGCACGTCTAGGCATACCCGCCCAACTCGGGGTGACAAATGGAAAACCAACAGTTGTTGGACAGAATGCAGAACAATTACATACATTCAACCCAGTACAGAGATCTGGGCCTAAATCCATCGTTTTTTTGCTCACCATGCTATTCCAGTTTGAGCCCAGCCATATGCAAATCAGTCTTGACCCTGTGCCTCATGGGAACAGTCCAGCCCGAACTGCCAAGCCAGGTCCTCCTTGGACAAGAAACAAGCAGCCTTGGACCAGTTTCGGGGTTTCACCCCTCTTCAGCCAGGATAGCTTGATTCCAGTGGCATGGAGAGCACGGGACCCACGTCTGGGCTTACCCGTCCCACTCAGGGTGACAAATGCAAAGCCAGCAGTTGATGGACAGAATGCAGAACAATGTCATGCATTCACCCCAGTACAGAGATCTGGGCCCAAATCCATCATTTTTTTGCTCACCATGCCATTCCAGTTTGAACCCAGCCATATGCAAATCAGTTTTGACCCTGTGCCTCATGGGAACATTCCAGCCCAAACTGCCAAGCCAGGTCCTGCCTGGATTTGAAACAAGGATCCTAGGACCGGTTTTGGGGTTTCACCCCTCTTCCGCCAGGATAGCTTGATTCCAATGACATGGAGAGCACGGGACCCATGTCTGGGCATACCTGTCTCACTCTGGGTGACAAATGCAAAACCAACAGTTGATGGACAGAATGCAGAACAATGTCATACATTCAACCCACTACAGAGATCTAGGCCTAAATCCATCATTTTTTGGCTCACCATGCCATTCCAGTTTGAACCAAGCCATATGCAAGTCAGTATTGACCCTGTGCCTCATGGGAACAGTCCAGCCCGAACTGCCAAGCCAGGTCCTCCCTGGACTGGAAAAAAGCATCCTAGGACTGGTTTCAGGGTTTCACCCCTCTTCAGCCAGGATAGCTTGATTCCAGTGGCATGGAGAGCACGGGACTAGGGGTGGGCGGAATTTGCGTAATCGCGTCACGCAAATCTCCGCGAAACGGTAAAAAATCTCCGCGAACACGCAAAAATTCCGCGAACACGCGGAATTGCTTGTTCGCGATACTTTTTTCCTGTTCGCGATCGCTGTTTGCGTGCTCGGGGTGAAATATCTCGCGAACACGCATATTGAGAACGCGAACAAGCAAAAAATTTCGCGAATTCGCGGAACGCAGATTTTTGGGCAATTTCGCGTTCTCCGCGGAACGCGAAATTACCCAAATTCCGCAAATTCCGCAAACGGAACGGAATTTACCGCCCAGGCCTACACGGGACCCATGTCTGGGCATACCCATCCCACTCAGGGTGACAAATGCAAAACCAACAGTTGATTTACAGATGTCAGAACAATGTCATACATTCACCCCTGTACAGGTATCTGGGCCTAAACCCATCGTTTTTTTGCTCACCATGCCATTCCAGTTTGAGCAGAGCCATATGAAAATCAGTCTTGACCCTGTGACTTATGGGAACAGTCCAGCCCAAACTGTCAAGCCAGGTCCTCACTAGACTGGAAACAAGCATCCTAGGACCGGTTTCGGGGTTTCACCCCTCTTCAGCCAGGATAGCTTGCTTCCAGTGGCATGGAGAGCACGGGACCCACGTCTGGGCATACCTGTCCCACTCAGAATGACAAATGCAAAACCAACAGGTGAGGGACAGAATGCAGAACAATGTCATACATTCACCCCAGTACAGAGATCTGGGCTTAAATCCATTGTATTTTAGCTCACCATGCCATTCCAGTTTGAACCCAGCCATATGCAAATCAGTCTTGACCCTGTGCCTCATGGGAACAATCTAGACTGAACTGCAAATCCAGGTCCTCCCTGGACTGGAAACAAGCATCCTAGGACTGGTTTCGGGGTTTCACCCCTCTTCAGCCAGGATAACTTGATTCCAGTGGCATGGAGAGCACAGGACATACTTCTGGGCGTACCCGTCCCACTTGGGGTGACAAATGCAAAACCAACAGTTGATGGACAGAATGCAGGACAATGCCATACATTCACCCCAGTACAGAGATCTGGGCCTAAATCCATGGTTTTTTGCTCACCATGCCACTCCAGTTTGAACCCAGCCATATGCAAATCAGTCTTCACCCTGTGCCTCATGGGAACAGTCCAGCTGGAACTGCAAAGCCAGGTACTCCCTGGACTGGAAACAAGCATCCTAGGACTGGTTTCGGGGTTTCACCCCTCTTCAGCCAGGATAGCTTGATTCCAGTGGCATGGAGAGCACGGGACCTACTTCTGGGCATACCCGTCCCACTCGGGGTGACAAATGCAAAACCAACAGTTGATAGACAGAATGCAGAAAAATGTCATACATTCACCCCAGTACAGAGATCTGGGCCTAAATCCATGGTTTTTTGCTCACCATGCCACTCCAGTTTGAACCCAGCCATATGCAAATCAGTCTTGACCCTGTGCCTCATGGGAACAGTCCAGCTGGAACTGCAAAGCCAGGTACTCCCTGGACTAGAAACAAGCATCCTAGGACCGGTTTCGGGGTTTCACCCCTCTTCAGCCAGGATAGCTTGATTCCAGTGGCATGGAGAGCACGGGACCCATGTCTGGGCATACCCATCCCACTCGGGGTGACAAATTCAAAACCAACAGTTGATTTACAGATTTCAGAACAATGTCATACATTCACCCCAGTACAGAGATCTGGCCCTAAACCCATCTTTTTTTGCTCACCATGACATTCCAGTTTGAACAGAGCCATATGCAAATCAGTCTTGACCCTGTGACTCATGGGAACAGTCCAGCCCAAACTGCCAAGCCAGGTCCTCATTAGACTGGAAACAAGCATACTAGGACCGGTTTTGGGGTTTCACCCCTCTTCAGTCAGGATAGCTTGATTCCAATGACATGGAGAGCAGGGGACCCATGTCTGGGCATACCTGTCTCACTCTGGGTGACAAATGCAAAACCAACAGTTGATAGACAGAATGCAGAAAAATGTCATACATTCACCCCAGTACAGAGATCTGGGCCTAAATCCATAGTTTTTTTGCTCACCATGCCATTCAAGTTTGAACCCAGCTATATGCAAATCAGTCTTGACCCTGTGCCTCATGGGAACAGTCCAGCCCAAACTGCCAAGCCAGGTCCTCCCTGGACTGGAAACAAGCATCCTAGGACCGGTTTCGGGGTTTCACCCCTCTTCAGCCAGGATAGCTTGATTCCAGTGGCATGGAGAGCACTGGACCACGTCTGGGCATACCCGTCCCACTCGGGGTGACAAATGCAAAACCAGCAGTTGATGGACAGAATGCAGAACAATGTCATACATTCACCCTAGTACAGAGATCTGGGCCTAAATCCATCATTTTTTTGCTCACCATGCCATTCAAGTTTGAACCCAGCCATATGCAAATCAGTCTTGACCCTGTGCCTCATGGGAATAGTCCAGCCCGAACTGCCAAACAAGGTCCACCCTGGACTGGAAACAAGCATCCTAGGACAGATTTTGGGGTTTCACCCCTCTTCAGCCAGGATAGTCTGTTTACAGTGGCATAGAGAGCACGGGACGCACGTCTAGGCATACCCGTCCAACTCGGGGTGACAAATGGAAAACCAACAGTTGTTGGACAGAATGCAGAACAATGTCATACATTCACCCCAGTACAGCGACCTCGGCCTAAATCCATCGTTTTTTTCTCACCATGCCATTCCAGTTTGAACCCAGCCATATGCAAATCAGTCTTGACCCTGTGCCTCATGGGAACAGTCCAACCCGAACTGCCAAGCCAGGTCCTCCCTGGACTGGAAACAAGCATACTAGGACCGGTTTTGGGGTTTCACCCCTCTTCAGTCAGGATAGCTTGATTCCAATGACATGGAGAGCAGGGGACCCATGTCTGGGCATACCTCTCTCACTCTGGGTGACAAATGCAAAACCAACAGTTGATGGACAGAATGCAGAACAATGTCATACATTCACCCCAGTACAGAGATCTGGGCCTAAATCCATAGTTTTTTTGCTCACCATGCCATTCAAGTTTGAACCCAGCTATATGCAAATCAGTCTTGACCCTGTACCTCATGGGAACAGTCCAGCCCAAACTGCCAAGCCAGGTCCTCCCTGGACTGGAAACAAGCATCCTAGGACCGGTTTCGGGGTTTCACCCCTCTTCAGCCAGGATAGCTTGATTCCAGTGGCATGGAGAGCACTGTACCACGTCTGGGCATACCCGTCCCACTCGGGGTGACAAATGCAAAACCAGCAGTTGATGGAAAGAATGCAGAACAATGTCATACATTCACCCTAGTACAGAGATCTGGGCCTAAATCCATCATTTTTTTGCTCACCATGCCATTCCAGTTTGAACCCAGCCATATGCAAATCAGTCTTGACCCTGTGCCTCATGGGAATAGTCCAGCCCGAACTGCCAAACAAGGTCCACCCTGGACTGGAAACAAGCATCCTAGGACGGATTTTGGGGTTTCACCCCTCTTCAGCCAGGATAGTCTGTTTACAGAGGCATAGAGAGCACGGGACGCACGTCTAGGCATACCCGTCCAACTCGGGGTGACAAATGGAAAACCAACAGTTGTTGGACAGAATGCAGAACAATTACATACATTCAACCCAGTACAGAGATCTGGGCCTAAATCCATCGTTTTTTTGCTCACCATGCTATTCCAGTTTGAGCCCAGCCATATGCAAATCAGTCTTGACCCTGTGCCTCATGGGAACAGTCCAGCCCGAACTGCCAAGCCAGGTCCTCCTTGGACAAGAAACAAGCAGCCTTGGACCAGTTTCGGGGTTTCACCCCTCTTCAGCCAGGATAGCTTGATTCCAGTGGCATGGAGAGCACGGGACCCACGTCTGGGCTTACCCGTCCCACTCAGGGTGACAAATGCAAAGCCAGCAGTTGATGGACAGAATGCAGAACAATGTCATGCATTCACCCCAGTACAGAGATCTGGGCCCAAATCCATCATTTTTTTGCTCACCATGCCATTCCAGTTTGAACCCAGCCATATGCAAATCAGTTTTGACCCTGTGCCTCATGGGAACAGTCCAGCCCAAACTGCCAAGCCAGGTCCTGCCTGGATTTGAAACAAGGATCCTAGGACCGGTTTTGGGGTTTCACCCCTCTTCCGCCAGGATAGCTTGATTCCAATGACATGGAGAGCACGGGACCCATGTCTGGGCATACCTGTCTCACTCTGGGTGACAAATGCAAAACCAACAGTTGATGGACAGAATGCAGAACAATGTCATACATTCAACCCACTACAGAGATCTAGGCCTAAATCCATCATTTTTTGGCTCACCATGCCATTCCAGTTTGAACCAAGCCATATGCAAGTCAGTATTGACCCTGTGCCTCATGGGAACAGTCCAGCCCGAACTGCCAAGCCAGGTCCTCCCTGGACTGGAAAAAAGCATCCTAGGACTGGTTTCAGGGTTTCACCCCTCTTCAGCCAGGATAGCTTGATTCCAGTGGCATGGAGAGCACGGGACCCATGTCTGGGCATACCCATCCCACTCAGGGTGACAAATGCAAAACCAACAGTTGATTTACAGATGTCAGAACAATGTCATACATTCACCCCTGTACAGGTATCTGGGCCTAAACCCATCGTTTTTTTGCTCACCATGCCATTCCAGTTTGAGCAGAGCCATATGAAAATCAGTCTTGACCCTGTGACTTATGGGAACAGTGCAGCCCAAACTGTCAAGCCAGGTCCTCACTAGACTGGAAACAAGCATCCTAGGACCGGTTTCGGGGTTTCACCCCTCTTCAGCCAGGATAGCTTGCTTCCAGTGGCATGGAGAGCACGGGACCCACGTCTGGGCATACCTGTCCCACTCAGAATGACAAATGCAAAACCAACAGGTGAGGGACAGAATGCAGAACAATGTCATACATTCACCCCAGTACAGAGATCTGGGCTTAAATCCATTGTATTTTAGCTCACCATGCCATTCCAGTTTGAACCCAGCCATATGCAAATCAGTCTTGACCCTGTGCCTCATGGGAACAATCTAGACTGAACTGCAAATCCAGGTCCTCCCTGGACTGGAAACAAGCATCCTAGGACTGGTTTCGGGGTTTCACCCCTCTTCAGCCAGGATAACTTGATTCCAGTGGCATGGAGAGCACAGGACATACTTCTGGGCGTACCCGTCCCACTTGGGGTGACAAATGCAAAACCAACAGTTGATGGACAGAATGCAGGACAATGCCATACATTCACCCCAGTACAGAGATCTGGGCCTAAATCCATGGTTTTTTGCTCACCATGCCACTCCAGTTTGAACCCAGCCATATGCAAATCAGTCTTCACCCTGTGCCTCATGGGAACAGTCCAGCTGGAACTGCAAAGCCAGGTACTCCCTGGACTGGAAACAAGCATCCTAGGACCGGTTTCGGGGTTTCACCCCTCTTCAGCCAGGATAGCTTGATTCCAGTGGCATGGAGAGCACGGGACCTACTTCTGGGCATACCCGTCCCACTCGGGGTGACAAATGCAAAACCAACAGTTGATAGACAGAATGCAGAAAAATGTCATACATTCACCCCAGTACAGAGATCTGGGCCTAAATCCATGGTTTTTTGCTCACCATGCCACTCCAGTTTGAACCCAGCCATATGCAAATCAGTCTTGACCCTGTGCCTCATGGGAACAGTCCAGCTGGAACTGCAAAGCCAGGTACTCCCTGGACTAGAAACAAGCATCCTAGGACCGGTTTCGGGGTTTCACCCCTCTTCAGCCAGGATAGCTTGATTCCAGTGGCATGGAGAGCACGGGACCCATGTCTGGGCATACCCATCCCACTCGGGGTGACAAATGCAAAACCAACAGTTGATTTACAGATTTCAGAACAATGTCATACATTCACCCCAGTACAGAGATCTGGCCCTAAACCCATCTTTTTTTGCTCACCATGACATTCCAGTTTGAACAGAGCCATATGCAAATCAGTCTTGACCCTGTGACTCATGGGAACAGTCCAGCCCAAACTGCCAAGCCAGGTCCTCATTAGACTGGAAACAAGCATACTAGGACCGGTTTTGGGGTTTCACCCCTCTTCAGTCAGGATAGCTTGATTCCAATGACATGGAGAGCAGGGGACCCATGTCTGGGCATACCTGTCTCACTCTGGGTGACAAATGCAAAACCAACAGTTGATAGACAGAATGCAGAAAAATGTCATACATTCACCCCAGTACAGAGATCTGGGCCTAAATCCATAGTTTTTTTGCTCACCATGCCATTCAAGTTTGAACCCAGCTATATGCAAATCAGTCTTGACCCTGTGCCTCATGGGAACAGTCCAGCCCAAACTGCCAAGCCAGGTCCTCCCTGGACTGGAAACAAGCATCCTAGGACCGGTTTCGGGGTTTCACCCCTCTTCAGCCAGGATAGCTTGATTCCAGTGGCATGGAGAGCACTGGACCACGTCTGGGCATACCCGTCCCACTCGGGGTGACAAATGCAAAACCAGCAGTTGATGGACAGAATGCAGAACAATGTCATACATTCACCCTAGTACAGAGATCTGTGCCTAAATCCATCATTTTTTTGCTCACCATGCCATTCAAGTTTGAACCCAGCCATATGCAAATCAGTCTTGACCCTGTGCCTCATGGGAATAGTCCAGCCCGAACTGCCAAACAAGGTCCACCCTGGACTGGAAACAAGCATCCTAGGACAGATTTTGGGGTTTCACCCCTCTTCAGCCAGGATAGTCTGTTTACAGTGGCATAGAGAGCACGGGACGCACGTCTAGGCATACCCGTCCAACTCGGGGTGACAAATGGAAAACCAACAGTTGTTGGACAGAATGCAGAACAATTACATACATTCAACCCAGTACAGAGATCTGGGCCTAAATCCATCGTTTTTTTGCTCACCATGCTATTCCAGTTTGAGCCCAGCCATATGCAAATCAGTCTTGACCCTGTGCCTCATGGGAACAGTCCAGCCCGAACTGCCAAGCCAGGTCCTCCTTGGACAGGAAACAAGCAGCCTTGGACCAGTTTCGGGGTTTCACCCCTCTTCAGCCAGGATAGCTTGATTCCAGTTGGATGGAGAGCACGGGATCCACGTCTGGGCATACCTGTCCCACTCAGGGTGACAAATGCAAAACCAACAGTTGATGGACAGAATGCAGAACAATGTCATACATTCACCCCAGTACAGAGATCTGGGCCTAAATCCATTGTTTTTTTGCTCACCATGCCATTCTAGTTTGAACCCAGCCATATGCAAATCAGTCTTGACCCTGTGCCTCATGGGAACAATCCAGACTGAACTGCAAAGCCAGGTCCTCCATGGACTGGAAACAAGCATCCTAGGACCGGTTTCGGGGTTTCACCCCTCTTCAGCCAGGATAGCTTGATTCCAGTTGGATGGAGAGCACGGGACCCACGTCTGGGCATACCCGTTCCACTCGGGGTGACAAATGCAAAACCAGCAGTTGATGGACAGAATGCAGAACAATGTCATACATTTACCCCAGTACAGAGATCTGGGCCTAAATCCATTGTTTTTTTGCTCACCATGCCATTCCAGTTTGAACCCAGCCATATGCAAATCATTAGTGACCCTGTGCCTCATGGGAACAGTCCAGCCCGAACTTCCAAGCCAGGTCCTCCCTGGACTGGAAACAAGCATCCTAGGACTGGTTTCGGGGTTTCACCCCTCTTCAGCCAGGATAGGTTGATTCCAGTGGCATGGAGAGCACGGGACCCACGTCTGGGCAAAGCCGTCCCACTCAGAGTGACAAATGCAAAGCCAACAGTTGATGGACAGAATGCAGAACAATGTCATACATTCACCCCAGTACAGAGATCTGGGCCCAAATCCATCATTTTTTTGCTCACCGTGCCATTCCAGTTTGAACACAGCCATATGCAAATCAGTCTTGACCCTGTGCCTCATGGGAACAGTCCAGCCCGAACTTCCAAGCCAGGTCCTCCCTGGACTGGAAACAAGCATCCTAGGACTGGTTTCGGGGTTTCACCCCTCTTCAGCCAGGATAGCTTGATTCCAGTGGCATGGAGAGCAGGGGACCCATGTCTGGGCATACCCGTCTCACTCGGGGTGACAAATGCAAAACCAACAGTTGATGGACAGAATGCAGAACAATGTCATACATTCACCCCAGTACAGAGATCTGGGCCTAAATCAATCGTTTTTTTGCTAACCATGCCATTGCAGTTTGAACCCAGCCATATACAATCAGTCTTGACCATGTGGCTCATGGGAACAGTCCAGCCCAAACTGCCAAGCCAGGTCATCCCTGGACTGAAAACAAGCATCCTAGGACTGGTTTCGAGGTTTCACCCCTCTTCAGCCAGGATAGCTTGATTCCAGTGGCATGGAGAGCACAGGACCCACGTCTGGGCATACCCGTCCCACTCGGGGTGACAAATGCAAAAGCAACAGTTGATGGACAGAATGCAGAACAATGTCATACATTCACCCCAGTATAGAGGTCTGGGTCTAAATCCATCGTTTTTTGCTCACCATGCCATTCCAGTTTGAACCCCGCCATATGCAAATCAGTCTTGACCCTGTGCCTCATGGGGACAGTCCAGCCCGAACTGCCAAGCCAGGTCCTCCCTGGACTGGAGACAAGCATCCTAGAACCGGTTTCGGGGTTTCACCCCTCTTCAGCCAGGATAGCTTGATTCCAGTGGCATGGAGAGCACGGGAGCCACGTCTGGGCATACCCGTCCCACTCGGGGTGACAAATGCAAAACCAACAGTTGATTTACAGATTTCAGAACAATGTCATACATTCACCCCAGTTCAGAGATCTGGGCCTAAATCCATCGTTTTTTTGCTCACCATGCCATTCCAGTTTGAACACAGCCATATGCAAATCAGTCTTGACCCTGTGCCTCATGGGAACAGTCCAGCCCAAACTGCCAATCCAGGTCCTCACTAGACTGGAAACAAGCATCTAAGCCCGGTTTCGGGGTTTCACCCCTCTTCAGCCAGGATAGCTTGATTCCAGTGGCATGGAGAGCACGGGACCCACGTCTGGCATACCTGTCCCACTCGGGGTGACAAATGCAAAACAAACAGTTGATGGACAGAATGCAGAACAATGTCATAAATTCACCCCAGTACAGAGATCTGGGCCTAAATCCATCGTTTTTTTGCTCACCATGCCATTGTAGTTTGAACCCAGCCATATGCAAATCAGTCTTGACCATGTGGCTCATGGGAACATTCCAGCCCAAACTGCCAAGCCAGGTCATTCCTGGACTGGAAACAAGCATCCTAGGACCGGTTTCGGGGTTTCACCCCTCTTCAGCCAGAATAGCTTGATTCCAGTGGCATGGAGAGCAGGGGACCCACGTCTGGGCATACCCGTCCCACTCGGGGTGACAAATGCAAAACCAAAAGTTGATGGACAGAATGCAGAACAATGTCATACATTCACCCCAGTACAGAGATCTGGGCCTAAATCCATCGTTTTTTTGCTCACCAAGCCATTCCAGTTTGAACACAGCCATATGCAAATCAGTCTTGACCCTGTGCCTAATGGGAACAGTCCAGCCCGAACTGTCAAGCCAGGTCGTCCCTGGACTGGAAACAAGCATCCTAGGACAGGTTTTGGGGTTTCACCCCTCTTCAGCCAGGATAGCTTGATTCCAGTGGCATGGAGAGCACGGGACCCACGTCTGGGCATACCTGTCCCACTCGGGGTGACAAATGCAAAACCAACAGTTGATGGACAGAATGCAGAACAATGTCATACATTCACCCCAGTACAGAGATCTGGGCCTAAATCCATCATTTTTTTGCTCACCATGCCATTCCAGTTTGAACCCAGCCATATGCAAATCAGTCTTGACCCTGTGCCTCATGGGAACAGTCCAGCCCAAACTTCCAAGCCAGGTCCTCCCTGGACTGGAAACAAGCATCCTAGGACTGGTTTCGGAGTTTCACCCCTCTTCAGCCAGGATAGCTTGATTCCAGTGGCATGGAGAGCTCGGGACCCACGTCTGGGCAAAGCCGTCCCACTCAGAGTGACAAATGCAAAGCCAACAGTTGATGGACAGAATGCAGAACAATGTCATACATTCACCCCGGTACAGAGATCTGGGCCTAAATCCATCGTTTTTTTGCTCACCATGCCATTCCAGTTTGAACTCAAACATATGCAAATCAGTCTTGACCCTGTGCCTCATGGGAACAGTCCAGCCCAAACTGCCAAGCCAGGTCCTCCCTGGACTGGAAACAAGCATCCTAGGACTGGTTTCGGGGTTTCACTCCTCTTCAGCCAGGATAGCCTGTTTCCTGTGGCATGGAGAGCACGGGACCCACGTCTGGGCATACCTGTCCCACTCGGGGTGACAAATGCAAAACCAACAGTTGATGGACAGAATGCAGAACAATGTCATACATTCACCCCAGTACAGAGATCTGGGCCTAAATCCATCATTTTTTTGCTCACCATGCCATTCCAGTTTGAACCCAGCCATATGCAAATCAGTCTTGACCCTGTGCCTCATGGGAACAGTCCAGCCCAAACTGCCAAGCCAGGTCCTCCCTGGACTGGAAACAAGCATCCTAGGACCGGTTTCGGGGATTCACCCCTGTTCAGCCAGGATAGCTTGATTCCAGTTGGATCGAGAGCACGGGACCCACGTCTGGGCATACCCGTCCCACTCGGGGTGACAAATGCAAAACCAGCAGTTGATGGACAGAATACAGAACAATGTCATACATTCACAACAGTACAGAGATCTGGGCCTAAATCCATTGTTTTTTTGCTAACCATGCCATTCCAATTGGAACCCAACCATATGCAAATCAGTCTTGACCCTGTGCCTCATGGGAACAGTCCAGCCCAAACTGCCAAGCCAGGTCCTCCCTGGACTGGAAACAAGCATCCTAGGACCGGTTTCGGGGTTTCACCCCTCTTCAGCCAGGATAGCTTGATTCCAGTTGGATGGAGAGCACGGGACCCACGTCTGGGCATACCCGTCCCACTCGGGGTGACAAATGCAAAACCAGCAGTTGATGGACAGAATGCAGAACAATGTCATACATTCACCCCAGTACAGAGATCTGGGCCTAAATCCATCGGTTTTTTGCTCACCATGCCATTCCAGTTTGAACACAGCCATATGCGAATCAGTCTTGACCCTGTGCCTCATGGGAACAGTCCAGCCCGAACTTCCAAGCCAGGTCCTCCCTGGACTGGAAACAAGCATCCTAGGACTGGTTTCGGGGTTTCACCCCTCTTGAGCCAGGATAGCTTGATTCCAGTGGCATGGAGAGCAGGGGACCCATGTCTGGGCATACCCGTCTCACTCGGGGTGACAAATGCAAAACCAACAGTTGATGGACAGAATGCAGAACAATGTCATTCATTCACCCCAGTACAGAGATCTGGGCCTAAATCCATCGTTTTTTTGCTCACCATGCCATTGCAGTTTGAACCCAGCCATATGCAAATCAGTCTTGACCATGTGGCTCATGGGAACAGTCCATCCCAAACTGCCAAGCCAGGTCATCCCTGGACTGGAAACAAGCATCCTAGGACCGGTTTCGGGGTTTCACCCCTCTTCAGCCAGAATAGCTTGATTCCAGTGGCATGGAGAGCACAGGACCCACGTCTGGGCATACCCGTCCCACTCGGGGTGACAAATGCAAAACCAACAGTTGATGGACAGAATGCAGAACAATGTCATTCATTCACCCCAGTACAGAGGTCTGGGCCTAAATCCATCGTTTTTTGCTCACCATGCCATTCCAGTTTGAACCCCGCCATATGCAAATCAGTCTTGACCCTGTGCCTCATGGGGACAGTCCAGCCCAAACTGCCAAACAAGGTCCACCCTGGACTGGAAACAAGCATCCTTATACGGATTTCGGGGTTTCACCCCTCTTCAGCCAGGATAGTCTGTTTCCAGTGGCATAGACAGCACGGGACGCACGTCTAGGCATACCCGTCCAACTCCGGGTGACAAATGGAAAACCAACAGTTGTTGGACAGAATGCAGAACGATTACATACATTCAACCCAGTACAGAGATCTGGGCCTAAATCCATCGTTTTTTTGCTCACCATGCTATTCCAGTTTGAGCCCAGCCATATGCAAATCAGTCTTGACCCTGTGCCTCATGGGAACAGTCCAGCCCGAACTGCCAAGCCAGGTCCTCCTTGGACAGGAAAAAAGCAGCCTTGGACCAGTTTCGGGGTTTCACCCCCCTTCAGCCAGGATATCTTGATTCCAGTGGCATGGAGAGCACGGGACCAACGTCTGGGCATACCCGTCCCACTCAGGGTGACAAATGCAAAACCAACAGTTGATGGACAGAATGCAGAACAATGTCATACATTCACCCCAGTACAAAGATCTGGGCCTAAATCCATTGTTTTTTTTGCTCTCCATGCCATTCAAGTTTGAACCCAGCCATATGCAAATCAGTCTTGACCCTGTGCCTAATGGGAACAGTCCAGCCCGAACTGTCAAGCCAGGTCCTCCCTGGACTGGAAACAAGCATCCTAGGACCGGTTTTGGGGTTTCACCCCTCTTCAGCCAGGATAGCTTGATTCCAGTGGCATGGAGAGCACGGGACCCACGTCTGGGCATACCTGTCCCACTCGGGGTGACAAATGCAAAACCAACAGTTGATGGACAGAATGCAGAACAATGTCATACATTCACCCCTTTACAGAGATCTGGGCCTAAATCCATCATGTTTTTGCTCACCATGCCATTCTAGTTTGAACCCAGCCATATGCAAATCAGTCTTGACCCTGTGCCTAATGGGAACAATCCAGCCCAAACTGCCAAGCCAGGTCCTCCCTGGACTGAAAACAAGCATCCTAGGACTGGTTTCGAGGTTTCACCCCTCTTTAGCCAGGATAGCTTGATTCCAGTGGCATGGAGAGCACGGGACCCACGTCTGGGCATACCCGTCCCACTCGGGGTGACAAATGCAAAACCAACAGTTGATGGACAGAATGCAGAACAATGTCATACATTCACCCCAGTATAGAGGTCTGGGCCTAAATCCATCGTTTTTTGCTCACCATGCCATTCCGGTTTGAACCCCGCCATATGCAAATCAGTCTTGACCCTGTGCCTCATGGGGACAGTCCAGCCCGAACTGCCAAGCCAGGTCCTCCCTGGACTGGAAACAAGCATCCTAGGACCGGTTTCTGGGTTTCCCCCTTCTTCAGCCAGGCTAGCTTAATTCCAGTGGCATGGAGAGCACAGGACCTATTTCTGGGCATACCCGTCCCACTCGGGGTGACAAATGCAAAACCAACAGTTGATTTACAGATTTCAGAACAATGTCATTCATTCACCCCAGTTCAGAGATCTGGGCCTAAATCCATCGTTTTTTTGCTCACCATGCCATTCCAGTTTGAATCCAGCCATACGCAAATCAGTTTTGACCCTGTGCCTCATGGGAACAGTCCAGCCTGAACTGCCAAGCCAGGTTCTCCCTGGACTGGAGACAAGCATCCTAGGACCGGTTTCGGGGTTTCACCCCTCTTGAGCCAGGATAGCTTGATTCCAGTGGCATGGAGAGCACGGGAGCCACGTCTGGGCATACCCGTCCCACTCGGGGTGACAAATGCAAAACCAACAGTTGATGGACAGAATGCAGAACAATGTCATTCATTCACCCCAGTACAGAGGTCTGGGCCTAAATCCATCGTTTTTTGCTCACCATGCCATTCCAGTTTGAACCCCGCCATATGCAAATCAGTCTTGACCCTGTGCCTCATGGGAACAGTCCAGCCCAAACTGCCAATCCAGGTCCTCACTAGACTGGAAACAAGCATCTAAGACCAGTTTCGGGGTTTCACCCATCTTCAGCCAGGATAGCTTGATTCCAGTGGCATGGAGAGCACAGGACCCACGTCTGGCATACCTGTCCCACTCGGGGTGACAAATGCAAAACCAACAGTTGATGGACAGAATGCAGAACAATGTCGTAAATTCACCCCAGTACAGAGATCTGGGCCTAAATCCATTGGTTTTTTGCTCACCATGCCATTCCAGTTTGAACCCAGCCATATGCCAATCAGTCTTGACCCTGTGCCTCATGGGAACAGTCCAGCCCGAACTGCCAAGCCAGATCCTCCCTGGACTGGAAACAAGCATCTTGGGACCGGTTTCGGGGTTTCACCCCTCTTCAGCCATGATAGCTTGATTCCAGTGACATGGAGAGCACGGGACCCACGTCTGGGCATACCTGTCCATCTCGGGGTAACAAATGCAAAACCAACAGTTGATGGACAGAATGCAGAACAATGTCATACATTCACCCCAGTACAGCGACCTCGGCCTAAATCCATCGTTTTTTTGCTCACCATGCCATTCCAGTTTGAACCCAGCCATATGCAAATCCGTCTTGACCCTGTGCCTCATGGGAACAGTCCAACCCGAACTGCCAAGCCAGGTCCTCCCTGGACTGGAAACAAGCATACTAGGACCGGTTTCGGGGTTTCACCCCTCTTCAGTCAGGATAGCTTGATTCCAATGACATGGAGAGCACGGGACCCATGTCTGGGCATACCTGTCTCACTCTGGGTGACAAATGCAAAACCAACAGTTGATGGACAGAATGCAGAACAATGTCATACATTCACCCCAGTACAGAGATCTGGGCCTAAATCCATAGTTTTTTTGCTCAACATGCTATTCAAGTTTGAACCCAGCTATATGCAAATCAGTCTTGACCCTGTGCCTCATGGGAACAGTCCAGCCCAAACTGCGAAGCCAGGTCCTCCCTGGACTGGAAACAAGCATCCTAGGACCGGTTTCTGGGTTTCCCCCTTCTTCAGCCAGGCTAGCTTGATTCCAGTGGTATGGAGAGCACGGGACCCACTTCTGGGCACACCCGTCCCACTCGGGGTGACAAATGCAAAACCAACAGTTGATTTACAGATTTCAGAACAATGTCATACATTCACCCCAGTTCAGAGATCTGGGCCTAAATCCATCGTTTTTTTGCTCACCATGCCATTCCAGTTTGAATCCAGCCATATGCAAATCAGTTTTGACCCTGTGCCTCATGGGAACAGTCCAGCCTGAACTGCCAAGCCAGGTTCTCCCTGGACTGGAGACAAGCATCCTAGGACCGGTTTCGGGGTTTCACCCCTCTTCAGCCAGGATAGCTTGATTCCAGTGGCATGGAGAGCACGGGAGCCACGTCTGGGCATACCCGTCCCACTCGGGGTGACAAATGCAAAACCAACAGTTGATTTACAGATTTCAGAACAATGTCATACATTCACCAGAGTTCAGAGATCTGGGCCTAAATCCATCGTTTTTTTGCTCACCATGCCATTCCAGTTTGAACACAGCCATATGCAAATCAGTCTTGACCCTGTGCCTCATGGGAACAGTCCAGCCCAAACTGCCAATCCAGGTCCTCACTAGACTGGAAACAAGCATCTAAGACCGGTTTCGGGGTTTCACCCCTCTTCAGCCATGATAGCTTGATTCCAGTGACATGGAGAGCACGGGACCCACGTCTGGGCATACCTGTCCATCTCGGGGTGACAAATGCAAAACCAACAGTTGATGGACAGAATGCAGAACAATGTCATACATTCACCCCAGTACAGCGACCTCGGCCTAAATCCATCGTTTTTTTGCTCACCATGCCATTCCAGTTTGAACCCAGCCATATGCAAATCAGTCTTGACCCTGTGCCTCATGGGAACAGTCCAACCCGAACTGCCAAGCCAGGTCCTCCCTGGACTGGAAACAAGCATACTAGGACCGGTTTCGGGGTTTCACCCCTCTTCAGTCAGGATAGCTTGATTCCAATGACATGGAGAGCACGGGACCCATGTCTGGGCATACCTGTCTCACTCTGGGTGACAAATGCAAAACCAACAGTTGATGGACAGAATGCAGAACAATGTCATACATCCACCCCAGTACAGAGATCTGGGCCTAAATCCATAGTTTTTTTGCTCAACATGCCATTCAAGTTTGAACCCAGCTATATGCAAATCAGTCTTGACCCTGTGCCTCATGGGAACAGTCCAGCCCAAACTGCGAAGCCAGGTCCTCCCTGGACTGGAAACAAGCATCCTAGGACCGGTTTTGGGGTTTCACCCCTCTTCAGCCAGGATAGCTTGATTCCAGTGGCATGAAGAGCACGGGACCACGTCTGGGCATACCCGTCCCACTCGGGGTGACAAATGCAAAACCAGCAGTTGATGGACAGAATGCAGAACAATGTCATACATTCACCCTAGTACAGAGATCTGGGCCTAAATCCATCGTTTTTTTGCTCACCATGCCATTCCAGTTTGAACCCAGCCATATGCAAATCAGTCTCGACCCTGTGCCTCATGGGAATAGTCCAGCCCGAACTGCCAAACAAGGTCCACCCTGGACTGGAAACAAGCATCCTGATACAGATTTCGGGGTTTCACCCCTCTTCAGCCAGGATAGTCTGTTTCCAGTGGCATAGACAGCACGGGACGCAAGTCTAGGCATACCCGTCCAACTCCGGGTGACAAATGGAAAACCAACAGTTGTTGGGCAGAATGCAGAACAATTACATACATTCAACCCAGTACAGAGATCTGGGCCTAAATCCATCGTTTTTTTGCTCACCATGCTATTCCAGTTTGAGCCCAGCCATATGCAAATCCGTCTTGACCCTGTGCCTCATGGGAACAGTCCAGCCCGAACTGCCAAGCCAGGTCCTCCTTGGACAGGAAACAAGCAGCCTTGGACCAGTTTCGGGGTTTCACCCCTCTTCAGCCAGGATATCTTGATTCCAGTGGCATGGAGAGCACGGGACCAACGTCTGGGCATACCCGTCCCACTCAGGGTGACAAATGCAAAGCCAGCAGTTGATGGACAGAATGCAGAACAATGTCATAAATTCACCCCAGTACAGAGATCTGGGCCCAAATCCATCGTTTTTTTGCTCACCATGCCATTCCAGTTTGAACCCATCCATATGCAAATCAGTCTTGACCCTGTGCCTCATGGGAACAGTCCAGCCCGAACTGCCAAGCCAGGTTCTCCCTGGACTGGAGACAAGCATCTAAGACCAGTTTCGGGGTTTCACCCCTCTTCAGCCAGGAGAGCTTGATTCCAGTGGCATGGAGAGCACGGGACCCACGTCTGGGCATACCCGTCCCACTCGGGGTGACAAATGCAAAACCAACAGTTGATGGACAGAATGCAGAACAATGTCATACATTCACCCCAGTACAGAGATCTGGGGCTAAATCCATCGTTTTTTTGCTCACCATGCCATTCCAGTTTGAACACAGCCATATGCAAATCAGTCTTGACCCTGTGCCTAATGAGAACAGTCCAGCCCGAACTGTCAAGCCAGGTCCTCCCTGGACTGGAAACAAGCATCCTAGGACCGGTTTTGGGGTTTCACCCCTCTTCAGCCAGGATAGCTTGATTCCAGTGGCATGGAGAGCACGAGACCCACGTCTTGGCATACCCGTCCCACTCGGGGTGACAAATGCAAAACCAACAGTTGATGGACAGATTGCAGAACAATGTCATACATTCACCCCAGTACAGAGGTCTGGGCCTAAATCCATCGTTTTTTGCTCACCATGCCATTCCAGTTTGAACCCCGCCATATGCAAATCAGTCTTGACCCTGTGTCCCATGGGGACAGTCCAGCCCGAACTGCCAAGCCAGGTCCTCCCTGGACTGGAAACAAGCATCCTAGGACCGGTTTCTGGGGTTCCCCCTTCTTCAGCCAGGCTAGCTTGATTACAGTGGCATGGAGAGCACGGGACCCACTTCTGGGCATACCCGTCCCACTCGGGGTGACGAATGCAAAACCAACAGTTGATGGACTGAATGCAGAACAATGACATACATTCAACCCAGTACAGAGATCTGGGCCTAAATCCATCGTTTTTTTGCTCACCATGCCATTCCAGTTTGAACCCAGCCATATGCAAATCAGTCTTGACCCTGTGCCTCATGGGAACAGTCCAGCCCGAACTGCAAAGCCAGTTTCTCCCTGGACTGGAGACAAGCATCCTAGGACCGGTTTCGGGGTTTCACCCCTCTTCAGCCAGGATAGCTTGATTCCAGTGGCATGGAGAGCACGGGAGCCACGTCTGGGCATACCCGTCCCACTCGGGGTGACAAATGCAAAACCAACAGTTGATTTACAGATTTCAGAACAATGTCATACATTCACCCCAGTTCAGAGATCTGGGCCTGAATCCATCGTTTTTTTGCTCACCATGCCATTCCAGTTTGAACACAGCCATATGCAAATCAGTCTTGACCCTGTGCCTCATGGGAACAGTCCAGCCCAAACTGCCAATCCAGGTCCTCACTAGACTGGAAACAAGCATCTAAGACCGGTTTCGGGGTTTCACCCCTCTTCAGCCAGGATAGCTTGATTCCAGTGGCATGGAGAGCACGGGACCCACGTCTGGCATACCTGTCACACTCGGGGTGACAAATGCAAAACCAACAGTTGATGGACAGAATGCAGAACAATGTCATACATTCACCCCAGTACAGAGATCTGGGCCTAAATCCATCGTTTTATTGCTCATCATGCCATTCCAGTTTGAACCCATCCATATGCAAATCAGTCTTGACCCTGTGCCTCATGGGAACAATCCAGACCGAACTGCAAAGCCAGGTCCTCCCTGGACTGAAAACAAGCATCCTAGGACCGGTTTCGGGGTTTCACCCCTCTTCAGCCAGGATAACTTGATTCCAGTGGCATGGAGAGCACAGGACCTATTTCTGGGCATACCCGTCCCACTCGGAGTGACAAATGCAAAACCAACAATTGATGGACAGAATGCAGAACAATGTCATACATTCAACCCACTACAGAGATCTAGGCCTAAATCCATCATTTTTTGGCTCACCATGCCATTCCAGTTTGAACCCAGCCATATGCAAATCAGTCTTGACCCTGTGCCTCATGGGAACAATTCAGACTGAACTGCAAAGCCAGGTCCTCCCTGGACTGGAAACAAGCATCCTAGGACCGGTTTCGGGGTTTCACCCCTCTTTAGCCAGAATAGCTTGATTCCAGTGGCATGGAGAGCACGGGCCCCACGTCTGGGCATACCTGTCCCGCTCGGGGTGACAAATGCAAAACCAACAGTTGATGGACAGAATGCAGAACAATGTCATACATTCATCCCAGTACAGAGATCTGGGCCTAAATCCATCGTTTTTTTGCTCACCATGCCATTCCAGTTTGAACACAGCCATATGCAAATCAGTCTTGACCCTGTGCCTAATGGGAACAGTCCAGCCCGAACTGTCAAGCCAGGTCCTCCCTGGACTGGAAACAAGCATCCTAGGACCGGTTTTGGGGTTTCACCCCTCTTCAGCCAGGATAGCTTGATTCCAGTGGCATGGAGAGCACGAGACCCATGTCTGGGCATACCAGTCCCACTCGGGGTGACAAATGCAAAACCAACAGTTGATGGACAGAATGCAGAACAATGTCATACATTCACCCCAGTACAGAGGTCTGGGCCTAAATCCATCGTTCTTTGCTCACCATGCCATTCCAGTTTGAACCCCGCCATATGCAAATCAGTCTTGACCCTGTGCCTCATGGGGACAGTCCAGCCCGAACTGCCAAGCCAGGTCCTCCCTGGACTGGAAACAAGCATCCTAGGACCGGTTTCTGGGTTTCCCCCTTCTTCAGCCAGGCTAGCTTGATTCCAGTGGCATGGAGAGCCCGGGACCCACTTCTGGGCATACCCGTCCCACTCGGGGTGACGAATGCAAAACCAACAGTTGATGGACTGAATGCAGAACAATGACATACATTCAACCCAGTACAGAGATCTGGGCCTAAATCCATTGTTTTTTTGCTCACCATGCCATTCCAGTTTGAACCCAGCCATATGCAAATCAGTCTTGACCCTGTGCCTCATGGGAACAATCCAGACCGAACTGCAAAGCCAGGTTCTCCCTGGACTGGTGTGGTAAATAAAATTCCTTTACCGGGACTTAATTTGATACGGAAACATAATAAAATAGCTCAGTAAAATGAGAGACAGAATCCGTGGTATTAGAGGTTCGGAATGGGCTTTATTCCAATGATCGATTATAATCGGTTGCTCCAAGTTCCATCACCACGGAGGTTCAGGAAGTGAAGTACATACTTTATTGACAAGAAATGACTTTTATAGTACATACATTACAATGAAGCGAATGCAGTAGGCGTAACAATTGATAAGGAAAATGACGATTCATATGCGTAACCGAAAATGGGTGTAATAAGGAGTAAAAAGGAACATAATTGGTTATGATGTCATATATAGGTGGATCTATAAGATAATACTTGGCATAGATGCGCGCGCAGCAGCATGACGTGTGATTGACGTGCAACTAGGGGGTGAAGGGGACTTGACATTTAGCTCTACATGTGGAGACGAAAAGTCTGGGGGGTCAAGTCAACCTAATCCCAAATCATATCTAACATCCTATGTTTAAAGAACTATGTTATCCACAAAAGAAGGACTCTCGGACAGAATCTATTCTATACTGACTGTGTGTGCGTGTACAAGCGTCTAAGTGTCTACACTAGATGCGAGGGGGTAGGAATATTCCATGGTAACAGGACTATGAATTACTTGCATAAAGACAGAGAAGCCAGGCCCTTTGCTCGGTAGCTGGAAGAATGTTTACTTAAACTACTAGGCAGGAATGCATTGGCTGAGGGGGAAGCAGATAACTCGAAGGTGAAATACAGTTCTTGGCAGAGAATAGGCTGATGTCAGGCTTCGTGAGCCGCGCAGAGAACGAGACAAAGTTCATGGTCACAGTTGCAGGCTCAGACTGGAGCTTTCAGAGGCAGAAGGCAAGAAGAGTTTGATGACAGCATCAGGGCCTACTTGCCTGGACTGTAAAATAGCATAGGTGAACCATATAAAGCCGGTGGCCTTTCGTACTTAGGAATGGAATATCCGGCCTATACATGGCGGATCTGACAGAGGACATGTTAACGGTGGACGCACATGTATTTGCGTCTTCATAACTGGAACTGGAGGGAACATACATGTACTTGTAACATGCACATAGAACCGTTGGGGTCCAAGATAGGGGACATAACTGACCAGAAAAATCCATATTTCCACATTCCCTCCTTGTCCCCTACTTGCCCGTCAAGAGATATCAATCTTCATTAATCCATTGATCTGTTCATATAGCATCATTTGTTCTTCTTTTTTCTTCTGGGATGAACGAAATCTTGGTGGTGGAATACACGATGTGGCACACAGGCCACAGATCGCTGGTCCACATTGTAGACATAGACAGCAACTGAATAGTATGAGAAGGCCAATACCTAGGAAGGATAGAACTCTCCATCCCCAGGCTGATATCACACTCCAAAACCAACCGGACCAAGTCCAAGTGCCTGGGTTCTGGTGTATCTGGCTTACAATCTTATGAAGGCGAGTTATAGCTTTATATACAGATGGCGAATTTTCTGGTATGAAAATGCAACAGCTTGATCCGATGACCCTACAAGCTCCGCCCCTATCAGCCAGGATGACGTCAAGGACAAGACGATTTTGAAGCACAACAATCCGCATAGCAGACTGCTCTTCTGTTAAATTGTCTAAGGCGGAAATAGTTTCATTCACTACTGCTTCAAGGGTTCTAGTTAATCTACGTATCAGCTTACTATTAGTAACAGTACCTATATAGGGAAAGATGCCTTTATTGAAATCTGTGTATTTTTCCCATGCGGTTTCAGTGTAATCGACAATTGGGAGATCTCTCCGCTCTCTGTTGTGTACTAAATGAATATTTCTATAATAATCAGGAGGAGCTAGGAAAACAGGTGGCAAAAGAAATGCAATGTAGCAGGTACCATCCCAATCTAGAGGTAGACGCATATATGCAGTCTGACCACATATAAAGTAGGAGTGGCGATAAGCTCTAAATGAAGATTTGCCTTGATCACTGAATTCTACTGTAGTAGTGCATTTACTATGGCCCATATGTATGGAACCAACTTTTCTTACACACAATTCACCTTTCGCTGGGAATACTGACATTGTTGGTAAAACTAGTTCAATTTCGGATTCGACATTTAGAACCATGAGATTAGGAGTAAAGTTACCTAATCCATATACTTCATTTTCTAGATCAGTTCCTGTTCCTTTGGGGCGACCCTCCTTGTCAGGGTAACAGACTTTGAATAAAACTAGGTTCAGATTTCCCCATACCCAATGGTCTTGATAAACTGCTGTGTCTGAGTCTATGGAATTAATTAAACTAAACCATGCTCCACAGGAGCCATTATGTGTAAACGGATGTGGAAAGAAAGGCAGGACTCCTTCATAATTCTGATAGGGAGGGAGCCGGCCACACACCCAACAATTAGTTGCATTACTAGTCTGATGGGAATGATGTAACATACTAATGAAAGTGTTATTGCGCAGCGCAAGTCTATAAGACAATTCATGCGGCGGTAGGTCACTAAAAGAATGTTCAGCAGTAACATTGTAAACATTTCTGGCAATAGGGTAATATATGTGCAACAATATACTTGCAGTAATTATTAAAAGACTTAAGAAAAACAAGATTAATAATGTCACTATGCAATGGCTACGCAGTGATTTACAATACGCCTGTCGTTTCATCATTTTTCGCGACTGTCCATGATTCAGGTCTAGGCGATACATGTCGGAGACAGATTCAACCGCTTCACCTAGGAGAGGACTTAAACAATCAAATCGTCCGACGGCCTAGGCCTTAATTTTAGTCTATAAAGTTCTTTACTGTCGGCCTCAGCCAGAGGTAGTTTTGAGTCAATTGGTGAGGACACACGAGGTGGGCTGTTTACATCTGAAGGAAGTCCATGAAATTTCTTGATATGACTTGAATGCACCCATCCTTTCCTGCCCTCGATCTTCACGGCTGTCCTTGTGGTCAGCAAGACCAACTTGGGTGTCTTCCACCTGGGCTCCAGCTGAGTCTTTCGGTCGAAATTCCTCACAAGGACGAGGTCCCCCGGAATTACGTCATGGGGTTTCACCTCAGTATTGTCGGGAAAGGCTGCAGCTACCTGTGAACGACAAGATTGTAGTGCAGACATCAAGGAAGCCAAGTAATCTGTCAGCATATTACAGTCAATATCAGTTATTTTGCGTGGCATAGGCGTCCCCCACATATTTGGTGGTCTGCCGAAGATCACCTCATACGGGGATAGCCCTGTTCGAGAGTGTGCTACCATTCTCATGTAGAAGAGTGCAACTGGTAACGCTACTACCCAGTCGACACCTTTCTCTCTGCATATTTTGGACAATCTGATTTTCAGTATCTGATTATGTCTTTCTACGAGACCTGCTGCTTCGGGGTGTCGGACACAGTGGAATTTCCACTGATAACCTAACAGAAGTGAAACATGTTTCATTAATTCGGATGAGAACGGCTGGCCGTTATCTGAGTGAACAACACGTGGTAAACCGTATCGTGGGAAGAATTCTCGAACTAACTGTTTGGCAGTAGTCGGGGCAGTGTAATCTGAAACCGGGTATGCCTCCGTCCAGCGGGACAGAGCGCAGACAACTACGAGAACATATTTGAATCCTCGACATCGTTCCATCTGGATATAATCCATCTGGAGTACTTCAAAAGGGTGATTAGGAGGATGAAATCCACCTTGTTCTCGGGAACACTTTTTCCTGGGTTGAACTGGCAACAGATCATACAGGTACGGACCTTTTGTTTGGCTGCTGCTCGTAAATGTTTATTGAACCAAATGTGTTGAATGCTGTCTAGCATAGCTTTTTCTCCTAGATGTGCTGGACTATGTATAGTGTTAACTATAACTTGGACCATTGAATCAGGAAGGAACCACACAGACTTTTCCTTCATCATCCATCCTTGGTCCGTTTGGATCCCTCCTAATTCAGTCCATTTCTTTATTTCGTCTGGTGTAGCATGTGTCTGTATGTCAATTACGTCAAGGGTAGGATCTTTAACTGTCATACAATGTGTCGGCATCAGGACTATTGTCTTTGTCATGTCGGATGTTTGGGTTTGAGCAGTCTGTTTAGCTGTTCTGTCGGCTAGATCATTGCCTTGAGAAATGATATCAGTAACCTTCGTATGAGCCTTACATTTCATAATTGATATTGCAGTAGGTAGATGTATTGCATCTAATAAGGCATGAATGAGGGGTCCGTGCTGAATGTGGGCACCGTGGGAAGTTAAATAACCTCTCTCTCGCCATAGCACGCCGAAGTCATGTACAACTCCGAATGCATAACGTGAATCAGTGTATATGTTGACTTTTTTATTTGTGGCTTGAATACAGGCTTGTGTCAGAGCAATAAGCTCTGCGGCTTGAGCTGACAAAGTATTTATACGATTAGTTTCAATGACTTCAGTATCTGTTGTGACTGCGTAAGCAGCCACCAACTCTCCTGTATTTGTTCTCATACATGAACCATCTACATACAATGTCAGATCTGGGTCTGACAATGGGACATCGGTTAAGTCTTGTCTAGGTTTCGTCGTTATTGTAATAACTTCAATACAGTCATGGGCTAGTGGGTCTGTTCCGGTTACTGGCAAAAGTGTGGCAGGATTCAATGTGTTACAGCATCTGATTTCTATGTGTGGCTGAAACAATGTAAGTTCGTACCCTGTAAGTCGCGCTATAGTCAAGTGTTGTGTTTGCGTTCTATTTACAAGAACCTCTACTGCATGTGGTACTTGAACTGTCAATGGATGTCCTAACACTATGGCATCGCTTTGTCTGATTGCTAAAGCTGTCGCTGCCACTGATTTTAGGCATGCAGGCAAAGCCTGAGCTACGGGATCTAATGTACTAGAAAAATAAGCACATGGTTTGTGTGCTCCTGCTTGTTCCTGTGTGAGTACTGACAAGGCAGTACCTTCGCGTTCTGTAACAAAGAGTGTAAACTGTTTTCTGTAACATGGCGTTGCTAAAACAGGTGCTTGACATAAAGCTTTCTTTAGGTCTTCAAAAGCTTGTGTATGTTCCTGAGTCCAAGGGAGAACAGTCGATGTGGCTGCCTCCTGTGTTGTCAACTGAATGAGTGGTTTTGCTAGAAATGCGTACTGAGGGATCCACTGCCTGCAATATGACGTGAGGCCTATGAAAGCCCGCACCTCCTTTTGTGTCTTGGGTATTGGCATGTTAGCTATTAACTGAATGCGGTCGGGTGTAAGCTGCCTTCCCTCCTTGGACAGCGAGTGTCCAAGATAAATAACTCGCTGGACACAGAATTGCAGCTTAGAAGGGGACACCTTGTGCCCCTTTTCGGCTAGAAATTGTAAAACTGTCAGTGATGCTTTTTCACATTCCGGTTCACTTCTCGCGGTGATCAACAGATCATCGACGTATTGAAGCAGAGCAGTGTTAACTGGCATGTGGATACTGTCGAGTTCTCGTTTCAGCGCTTGGCTATAGATGCTGGGGCTTTCTGTAAATCCTTGAGGTGCGCGTGAGAATTTAAAGCTACGTCCATTTAAACTAAATCCGAACAAATATTGGCTTTCCGGATCTATTGGGACGCTGAAAAAGGCATTCTTGAGATCGATTACAGTAAAGAATGTCGCTTCGGAATCAATAGCTGTCAGTAATGACGAGATATCTGGGACCACAGGAAATTGTGGCACAATGCATTTGTTTAATTCGCGCAGATCAATAACCAATCGATATACTGGCGGGGCCTTTGGATCTGTTCGTTTAAGAATCGGAATTATCGGTGAATTACATATGTTGGAGTCGGTTTCTACAACTACTCCTTGGGCAATGAGCTCGTCAATGATTTGTAGTAAAGCCACTACAGCATCTGGTGGTAACTTGTATTGTCGCATTCGTGGTAGCACCACTCCTGCCTTTAATGTAACTCGATATGGTGTAATATTCATGCATCCAACATCAGTAGGGCCTTGTGCCCATAGATGTGTAGGTAAAGTCTGCAGTCGGGGATCCATGTCTCTAGACACATAATGACCTTTAAAATCACGTAAAAACAATCTTACTCCTTCCGGAGAACAACATATTATGGCTCCTAGAGCTTTCAGTGTTTTTATTCCTAATAAATTTTCTGGACATGATTTAGTAAGTAATAAATCTGTAGTTCGGGTCAAAGGTCCTATCGTAAGTGGGAGAGGCTGTGACACTTCATTAACAATAGGTTTTCCTGAAAAACCAAGGGAAATATTCTGTGAGCCTGAGAGGGGTGCCCCTGGAACTTCACTACGTTTTATGGTTGTTCGACTTGCCCCTGTATCGAGTAAAAATTTTCTGTCTTGGCCTAATAATTCACTATGTACATAAGGTCCTTCTTGATCTACAGGGATCTCGATAAGGGGTAAGTCAACTTCCCTCTCTAGGCTGGTTCATGCGTATCGTTGATAATCAGGATAGTCGTACTGTGCGGTCTGGTACAGTTGTCGTGTCGTGGTTTGTGTGGCAGCAACAGGCAGCGCTGGTGCAGCTGGCACAAACTGTATAGACTGTTGTGAAGCTGGCATGGACTGTGCATGCTGCGGAGCTCCTTGTTCATTCTGGTCCTGTCTAGGTGGCCGTGGTCTTTCTTGTGTTTTACCTATGGCGATATTATATTTCAAAACTGGACAATCGTGTACGTAATGACCTGGCTTTTTACAATAATTGCATGTCCCTTTTACAGGTCCGGCTGAATCACCGGAATGTGTCATACCCTTTTTATGTCCTTCAGCTGGAACTGTCTGAGAAACTAACATTTTCATTTTCGTGTCTTTCATACGTCTGTGTTCATGTTCTTGTTCCTCTCTAATTCTATTGTGATGGTACTGTAACATTTGTAACATTTGTGATGGAGTGTTACCTTGCCAGGTACTCTCGAATTTTAATACTCTATTCTTTACTTGGGGCAGGGCATTTTCTACTAATTTTGTTACGAACAGATGTGGGTATGATTCGCTACTTGCTTTTAGGCCACTATTTATACCAAAACATTTTTCAAATCGGGCATAGTAATCACTAGTGTCTTCATCTTGCTTCTGTTTACAGGCTGAAATTGTACCCCAATCTTCCTTTTTCGTAGTTAATAAACGTGGCAGTACCTGTACTAATAAACCTGGTAGTGCTTTAGTTTTATCCCCGAGTCCTGCTCCTGCAGTTCGGGCCTTTTCTTCTGCTTCTAATACCGACCATTCTATCTTTTGGTCTCCTACCTCCCACTCTTTTTCCTTGAGTTTCTCATAAATGCCAGCAGGCATTAATACCTTTAATATTGTCATAATGTCGGGATAGGTATACTCTCCCATGAGTAACATGTCTTTAATTTCTCGGTGAAAACCCGCTGGATCTTTGTCATGACTGGGTACCACTTTCTTCATTTCTAACAATTCTATTTTTGATATGGGCGTATATACAAATACGCGCTTAAACTCGTTGTCCTCGCCCTTTATTGGGTGCACTTCTCGTAAGGGATTCTGTCTATCCATGTAATACGTGGTTCTTTCCTTGATGGGCAATGAGACACGGTCTGAACATACAAAAAGAATATACTGCTTTCTTGATTCTAGAATTTCTTTAATTAATTTAGTACCTGAACCTCTCCATCTATTCATAAGCAATTCAGTCAATATGTCAGGTAAGGGACCAGGGTCCGAATGCTGACTCTGATATAGTATAATGAGTTGTTGAATCATATAAATCCCAGCTAACCGCTGTTCATCTGGGGTGAGATTCAAAAATGCGCGTGCTACTGTATCATCACTATATTTTCCGGGACTGTCCACCCAATGGACAGCTGCCCTAGCTAAATCTTGTTCATCCATAGAATCGAGGAAATGATAACCCCTTCGTTCTCGGAGTAGTTTGTCGGCGGCTTGGAACGAATGCTCGTTAGACCTGATGTTAATTATAGGTATTTGGAAATTCCTGTTATTATCTGGACATATCGGACGTATCGGGTCAATAAGACATCTATTACTATTACAAGATCTTCCTTTACCTACATAGGCTATGGTGTCTGACTGTCCTGCGGGCAGTCCTGACCCTTCCTCCTCGTTTTGTTCGAACTCGTCTACCGCTAATCTTTCTTCGTGTAGGCGTTCTATTTCTTTACGGATCTTTCGGCACATGGCTATTATACAATTTTGTTTATCATGTCTACCTTCTGATATATTCTGGCTCCATCGGGTAAGAATTTGCATTGCTTCCGGGTCTACCCCCGGTCGGTCTTCATTTCTGATCACACAATTTATGAGGAAACGTAACAGTTCCCCCTGTATCTCCACTTTCTGGTATTCCATAGCTCTGTTAATACATTCTGGATCTCACCCTGTTTGGACAAAATGGTATATTTTATCTAGATGCGCAGTCATTCCTGGTAACTTCCCTAAATACACTGCGGCTCGTCTAATACGCAATGATGCCAGGGTCATTTCGTCCTCTTTGCCGGGCACAGGGTCATATCTACAATCTATAAGAAGTTCCTTAAGCGTACGGGCATTTATGAGTTTGGGGGTACGTGAATGTGCTGACTCTTGAAACGTAAGTTTATTTATTCTGGGTGGCGTAGAAAAAATGTTACTAGCACCTCCCGTAGCCCCATCTGGGGTGTCGGGTGTGAAAGGATTCGTTGAACGTGACACAGCAACTATAGGTGTGGACACAGCTATAGAAGCAGCTGTAGGAACAGATGTAGAAACAGATGTGCTTGCCGGAACTTGTGACACGATCTGTTGCTGTAGGGATACTGGTACTGGGTCTTGGCGTTGAACCTCCCTGACAGGCGGTCTATGTGGGGCGGAATTAGCATACTCGGGAGCTGCGTCATCTAAATATGAGGAAAGAAAAACATCTTCTGCGGTTCTAGGATGCCCCTTAGGATGTACCTTTATTGGAAATAATGGGGGCGGCAAGTCTTTCGGTGTTTCTGGAGTAGCTTTGGGTAATCCTTCGGCCAGAAGGGGATACATACCATTCATAAGGGCATTTCTTTGTCTGTCTACTTGTTCTGATTTCACTCGGATACCTTCCTCAATTAATAGATTTTCTCGAACTTTATTGGAATTCTCTTTACTCTTCTCTTCCTGTCTACGTGCTTTTTCTGTACGTCTATGAGATTCTTTACGCCATAACTCAACGGCATCTTTCTGTGACTGTCTGACTTTCCTTTTCCATAACTCTTCCTCTACTTTCATGATGCACTCTGCATCCCAGGTTCCCGCTGTGGGCCACCTCTGACTTTCTGGTAATTCCTTGGTGTAGTCTACCCATAAATCAAGAAATAATATAGCGTCTAAGCCATGTTTATGATACATGAAGTACCCTGGAGTGTCCCTAGGAGGAATAGGAACGGCTTCTTCGAGTACCCCTTTTCTTGTAGTGATCTGTCTTAGTTTCGAAAAGAGCGGCATATTGAGAACTGATCGGATACTTAATCTTGAACACACTTAGTACAAAAGCACAATAATGAACAACCATTCATACCACAATATGCAGGACGTTTAACACATTAAACATTAAACATTAAACATTTTTAACCTTTAAAATAACCAACAATGATGATCGTCTGCATAACTAATCACCAAGCATAATTCTTGACAATAACTAGATACTTCGGAATACTTGATATACTGCTAAACAGTACATATACACTGCTAAAACAGTGCAGACCGGATTTGTGTACCCAAACCCGTCTTGACCGGCACAACCTATGTGCACGTCAGAAATGCCTCCCCAGTAATGGTACTCACCGGGTAGCTTCGGAAACGGAAGGCCTCGGAGACTGAACTTGGACCGGACTGGACTGGACTCGACTCGTTGGAAACTGGACTCGACTTTGAACTGGTGGGCCTCTGTATACCTCGGATCTTGCTCTCTCAGCTAGGCTCTGGTCGGGATACTTCGCACTTCTCACCGCCTCGTCTGGGTGTTGATCGCAGCCTCAGTCGCCCCCGCTTGACCGGAGGGAGATACAGGAAATCCTGCTGGTACGCGTTATTGTCCGTCCAGCTGTGGCAGGAGACCGGGCCTGCAACTCACCGCCGGCGCGTGAGATGAGAAAGTGTCCCTGTTCGGGCGCCATTCATGTGGTAAATAAAATTCCTTTACCGGGACTTAATTTGATACGGAAACATAATAAAATAGCTCAGTAAAATGAGAGACAGAATCCGTGGTATTAGAGGTTCGGAATGGGCTTTATTCCAATGATCGATTATAATCGGTTGCTCCAAGTTCCATCACCACGGAGGTTCAGGAAGTGAAGTACATACTTTATTGACAAGAAATGACTTTTATAGTACATACATTACAATGAAGCGAATGCAGTAGGCGTAACAATTGATAAGGAAAATGACGATTCATATGCGTAACCGAAAATGGGTGTAATAAGGAGTAAAAAGGAACATAATTGGTTATGATGTCATATATAGGTGGATCTATAAGATAATACTTGGCATAGATGCGCGCGCAGCAGCATGACGTGTGATTGACGTGCAACTAGGGGGTGAAGGGGACTTGACATTTAGCTCTACATGTGGAGACGAAAAGTCTGGGGGGTCAAGTCAACCTAATCCCAAATCATATCTAACATCCTATGTTTAAAGAACTATGTTATCCACAAAAGAAGGACTCTCGGACAGAATCTATTCTATACTGACTGTGTGTGCGTGTACAAGCGTCTAAGTGTCTACACTAGATGCGAGGGGGTAGGAATATTCCATGGTAACAGGACTATGAATTACTTGCATAAAGACAGAGAAGCCGGGCCCTTTGCTCGGTAGCTGGAAGAATGTTTACTTAAACTACTAGGCAGGAATGCATTGGCTGAGGGGGAAGCAGATAACTCGAAGGTGAAATACAGTTCTTGGCAGAGAATAGGCTGATGTCAGGCTTCGTGAGCCGCGCAGAGAACGAGACAAAGTTCATGGTCACAGTTGCAGGCTCAGACTGGAGCTTTCAGAGGCAGAAGGCAAGAAGAGTTTGATGACAGCATCAGGGCCTACTTGCCTGGACTGTAAAATAGCATAGGTGAACCATATAAAGCCGAAGGCCTTTCGTACTTAGGAATGGAATATCCGGCCTATACATGGCGGATCTGACAGAGGACATGTTAACGGTGGACGCACATGTATTTGCGTCTTCATAACTGGAACTGGAGGGAACATACATGTACTTGTAACATGCACATAGAACCGTTGGGGTCCAAGATAGGGGACATAACTGACCAGAAAAATCCATATTTCCACACTGGAGACAAGCATCCTAGAACCGGTTTCAGGGTTTCACCCCTCTTCAGCCAGGATAGCTTCATTCCAGTGGCATGGAGAGCACGGGAGCCACGTTTGGGCATACCCGTCCCACTCGGGGTGACAAATGCAAAACCAACAGTTGATTTACAGATTTCAGAACAATGTCATAAATTCACCCCAGTTCAGAGATCTGGGCCTAAATCCATCGTTTTTTTGCTCACCATGCCATTCCAGTTTGAACACAGCCATATGCAAATCAGTCTTGACCCTGTGCCTCATGGGAACAGTCCAGCCCAAACTGCCAATCCAGGTCCTCACTAGACTGGAAACAAGCATCTAAGACCGGTTTCGGGGTTTCACCCCTCTTCAGCCAGGATAGCTTGATTCCAGTGCCATGGAGAGCACGGGATCCACGTCTGGGCATACCCGTCCCACTCGGGGTGACAAATGCAAAACCAACTGTTGATGGACAGAATGCAGAACAATGTCATACATTCACCCCAGTACAGAGATCTGGGCCTAAATCCATTGTTTTATTGCTCATCATGCCAATCCAGTTTGAACCCAGCCATATGCAAATCAGTCTTGACCCTGTGCCTCATGGGAACAATCCAGACCGAACTGCAAAGCCAGGTCCTCCCTTGACTGGAAACAAGCATCCTAGTACCGGTTTCGGGGTTTCACCCCTCTTCAGCCAGGATAACTTGATTCCAGTGGCATGGAGAGCACAGGACCTACTTCTGGGCATACCCGTTCCACTCAGGGTGACAAATGCAAAACCAACAGTTGATGGACAGAATGCTGAACAATGTCATACATTCAACCCACTACAGAGATCTAGGCCTAAATCCATCGTTTTTTGGCTCACCGTGCCATTCCAGTTTGAACCAAGCCATATGCAAGTCAGTATTGACCCTGTGCCTCATGCGAACAGTCCAGCCCGAACTGCCAAGCCAGGTCCTCCCTGGACTGGAAACAAGCATCCTAGGACTGGTTTCAGGGTTTCACCCCTCTTCAGCCAGGATAGCTTGATTCCAGTGGCATGGAGAGCACGGGACCCATGTCTGGGCATACCCGTCCCACTCGGGGTGACAAATGCAAAACCAACAGTCGATGGACATAATGCAGAACAATGTCATACATTCATCCCAGTACAGAGATCTGGGCCTAAATCCATCGTTTTTTTGCTCACCATGCCATTCCAGTTTGAACACAGCCATATGCAAATCAGTCTTGACCCTGTGCCTAATGGGAACAGTCCAGCCCGAACTGTCAAGCCAGGTCCTCCCTGGACTGGAAACAAGCATCCTAGGACCGGTTTTGGGGTTTCACCCATCTTCAGCCAGGATAGCTTGATTCCAGTGGCATGGAGAGCACGAGACCCACGTCCGGGCATACCCGTCCCACTCGGGGTGACAAATGCAAAACCAACAGTTGATGGACAGAATGCAGAACAATATCATACATTCACCCCAGTACAGAGGTCTGGGCCTAAATCCATTGTTTTTTGCTCACCATGCCATTCCAGTTTGAACCCCGCCATATGCAAATCAGTCTTGACCCTGTGCCTCATGGGGACAGTCCAGCCCGAACTGCCAAGCCAGGTCCTCCCTGGACTGGAAACAAGCATCCTAGGACCGGTTTCTGGGTTTCCCCATTCTTCAGCCAGGCTAGCTTGATTCCAGTGGCATGGAGAGCACGGGACCCACGTCTGGCATACCTGTCCCACTCGGGGTGACAAATGCAAAACCAATTGTTGATGGACAGAATGCAGAACAATGTCATACATTCACCCCAGTACAGAGATCTGGGCCTAAATCTATCGTTTTATTGCTCATCATGCCATTCCAGTTTGAACCCAGCCATATGCAAATCAGTCTTGACCCTGTGCCTCATGGGAACAATCCAGACCGAACTGCAAAGCCAGGTCCTTCCTTGACTGGAAACAAGCATCCTAGGACCGGTTTCGGGGTTTCACCCCTCTTCAGCCAGGATAACTTGATTCCAGTGGCATGGAGAGCACAGGACCTACTTCTGGGCATACCCGTTCCACTCGGGGTGACAAATGCAAAACCAACAGTTGATGGACAGAATGCAGAACAATGTCATATATTCAACCCACTACAGAGATCTAGGCCTAAATCCATCGTTTTTTGGCTCACCGTGCCATTCCAGTTTGAACCAAGCCATATGCAAGTCAGTATTGACCCTGTGCCTCATGGGAACAGTCCAGCCCGAACTGCCAAGCCAGGTCCTCCCTGGACTGGAAACAAGCATCCTAGGACTGGTTTCAGGGTTTCACCCCTCTTCAGCCAGGATAGCTTGATTCCAGTGGCATGGAGAGCACGGGACCCATGTCTGGGCATACCCATCGCACTCGGGTGACAAATGCAAAACCATCAATTGATTTACAGATTTCAGAACAATGTCATACATTCACCCCAGTACAGGTATCTGGGCCTAAACCCATCGTTTTTTTGCTCACCATGCCATTCCAGTTTGAGCAAAGCCATATGCAAGTCAGTATTGACCTTGTGACTCATGGGAACAGTCCAGCCCAAACTGTCAAGCCAGGTCCTCACTAGACTGGAAACAAGCATCCTAGGACCGGTTTCGGGGTTTCCCCATTCTTCAGCCAGGCTAGCTTGATTCCAGTGGCATGGAGAGCACGGGACCCACTTCTGGGCATACCCGTCCCACTCGGGGTGACGAATGCAAAACCAACAGTTGATGGACTGAATGCAGAACAATGACATACATTCAACCCAGTACAGAGATCTGGGCCTAAATCCATCGTTTTTTTGCTCACCATGCCATTCCAGTTTGAACCCAGCCATATGCAAATCAGTCTTGACCCTGTGCCTCATGGGAACAATCCAGACCGAACTGCAAAGCCAGGTTCTCCCTGGACTGGAGACAAGCATCCTAGAACCGGTTTCGGGGTTTCACCCCTCTTCAGCCAGGATAGCTTGATTCCAGTGGCATGGAGAGCACGGGACCCACGTCTGGCATACCTGTCCCACTCGGGGTGACAAATGCAAAACCAACTGTTGATGGACAGAATGCAGAACAATGTCATACATTCACCCCAGTACAGAGATCTGGGCCTAAATCCATCGTTTTATTGCTCATCATGCCATTCCAGTTTGAACCCAGCCATATGCAAATCAGTCTTGACCCTGTGCCTAATGGGAACAATCCAGACCGAACTGCAAAGCCAGGTCCTCCCTTGACTGGAAACAAGCATCCTAGGACCGGTTTCGGGGTTTCACCCCTATTCAGCCAGGATAACTTGATTCCAGTGGCATGGAGAGCACAGGACCTACTTCTGGGCATACCCGTTCCACTCGGGGTGACAAATGCAAAACCAACAGTTGATGGACAGAATGCAGAACAATGTCATACATTCAACCCACTACAGAGATCTAGGCCTAAATCCATCGTTTTTTGGCTCACCGTGCCATTCCAGTTTGAACCAAGCCATATGCAAGTCAGTATTGACCCTGTGCCTCATGGGAACAGTCCAGCCCGAACTGCCAAGCCAGGTCCTCCCTGGACTGGAAACAAGCATCCTAGGACTGGTTTCAGGGTTTCACCCCTCTTCAGCCAGGATAGCTTGATTCCAGTGGCATGGAGAGCACGGGACCCATGTCTGGGCATACCCATCGCACTCGGGGTGACAAATGCAAAACCAACAGTTGATTTACAGATTTCAGAACAATGTCATACATTCACCCCAGTACAGGTATCTGGGCCTAAACCCATCGTTTTTTTGCTCACCATGCCATTCCAGTTTGAGCAGAGCCATATGCAAGTCAGTATTGACCGTGTGACTCATGGGAACAGTCCAGCCCAAACTGTCAAGCCAGGTCCTCACTAGACTGGAAAAAAGCATCCTAGGACCGGTTTCGGGGTTTCACCCCTCTTCATCCTGGATAGCTTGATTCCAGTGGCATGGAGAGCACGGGAACCATGTCTGGACATACCTGTCCCACTCAGGGTCACAAATGCAAAACCAACAGTTGATGGAGAGAATGCAGAACAATGTCATACATTCACCCCAGTACAGAGATCTGGGCCAAAATCCATTGTTTTTTTGCTCACCATGCCATTCCAGTTTGAACTGAGCCATATGCAAATTAGTCTTGACCCTGTGCCTCATGGGAACAATCCAGACCGAACTGCAAAGCCAGGTCCTTCCTTGACTGGAAACAAGCATCCTAGGACCGGTTTCGGGGTTTCACCCCTCTTCAGCCAGGATAACTTGATTCCAGTGGCATGGAGAGCACAGGACCTACTTCTGGGCATACCCGTTCCACTCGGGGTGACAAATGCAAAACCAACAGTTGATGGACAGAATGCAGAACAATGTCATACATTCAACCCACTACAGAGATCTAGGCCTAAATCCATCGTTTTTTGGCTCACCGTGCCATTCCAGTTTGAACCAAGCCATATGCAAGTCAGTATTGACCCTGTGCCTCATGGGAACAGTCCAGCCCGAACTGCCAAGCCAGGTCCTCCCTGGACTGGAAACAAGCATCCTAGGACTGGTTTCAGGGTTTCACCCCTCTTCAGCCAGGATAGCTTGATTCCAGTGGCATGGAGAGCACGGGACCCATGTCTGGGCATACCCATCGCACTCGGGTGACAAATGCAAAACCATCAATTGATTTACAGATTTCAGAACAATGTCATACATTCACCCCAGTACAGGTATCTGGGCCTAAACCCATCGTTTTTTTGCTCACCATGCCATTCCAGTTTGAGCAAAGCCATATGCGAGTCAGTATTGACCCTGTGACTCATGGGAACAGTCCAGCCCAAACTGTCAAGCCAGGTCCTCACTAGACTGGAAACAAGCATCCTAGGACCGGTTTCGGGGTTTCACCCCTCTTCAGCCTGGATAGCTTGATTCCAGTGGCATGGAGAGCATGGGAACCATGTCTGGACATACCTGTCCCACTCAGGGTGACAAATGCAAAACCAACAGTTAATGAACAGAATGCAGAACAATGTCATACATTCACCCCAGTACAGAGATCTGGGCCTAAATCCATTGTTTTTTTTTCTCACCATGCCATTCCAGTTTGAACTGAGCCTTATGCAAATTAGTCTTGACCCTGTGCCTCATGGGAACAATCCAGACTGAACTGCAAAGCCAGGTCCTCCCTGGACTGGAAACAAGCATCCTAGGACCGGTTTCGGAGTTTCACCCCTCTTCAGCCAGGATAACTTGATTCCAGTGGCATGGAGAGCACAGGACCTACTTCTGGGCATACCCGTCCCACTCGGGGTGATAAATGCAAAACCAAGAGTTGATGGACAGAATGCAGGACAATGTCATACATTCACCCCAGTAAAGAGATCTGGGCCTAAATCCATCGTTTTTTTGCTCGCCATTCCAGTTTGAACCCAGCCATATGCAAATCAGTCTTGACCCTGTGCCTCATGGGAACAGTCCAGCCCGAACTGCAAAGCCATGTACTCCCTGGACTGGAAACAAGCATCCTAGGACCGGTTTCAGGTTTTCACTCCTCTTCAGCCAGGATAGCTTGATTCCAGTGGCATGGAGAGCACGAGACCCACGTCTGGGTATACCTGTCCCACTCGGGGTGACAAATGCAAAACCAACAGTTGATGGACAGAATGCAGAACAATGTCATACATTCACCCCAGTACAGAGATCTGGGCATAAATCCATTGTTTTTTTGCTCATCATGCCATTCCAGTCTGAACCCAGCCATATGCAAATCAGTCTTGACCCTGTTCCTCATGGGAACAATCCAGACCGAACTGCAAAGCCAGGTCCTCCCTGGACTGGAAACAAGCATCCTAGGACCGGTTTCAGGGTTTCACCCCTCTTCAGCCAGGATAACTTGATTCCAGTGGCATGGAGAGCACAGGACCTACTTCTGGGCATACCCGTCCCACTCGGGGTGACAAATGCAAAACCAACAGTTGATGGACAGAATGCAGAAAAATGTCATACATTCACCCCAGTACAGAGATCTGGGCCTAAATCCATTGTTTTTTTTGCTCTCCATGCCATTCAAGTTTGAACCCAGCCATATGCAAATCAGTCTTGACCCTGTGCCTCATGGGAACAGTCCAGCCCGAACTGCCAAGCCAGGTCCTCCCTGGACTGGAAACAAGCATACTAGGACCGGTTTAGGGTTTGACCCCTCTTCAGTCAGGATAGATTGATTCTAGTGGCATGGAGAGCGCGGGACCCACGTCTGGGCATACTCGTCTCACTCGCGGTGACAAATGCAAAACCAACAGTTGATGGACAGAATGCAGAACAATGTCATACATTCACCCCAGTACAGAGATCTGGGCCTAAATCCATTGTTTCTTTGCTCACCATGCCATTCCAGTTTGAACCCAGCCATAGGCAAATCAGTCTTGACCCTGTGCCTCATGGGAACAGTCCAGCCCGAACTGCCAAGCCAGGTCCTCCCTGGACTGGAAACAAGCATCCTAGGACCGGTTTCGGGGTTTCACCCCTCTTCAGCCAGGATAACTTGATTCCAGTGGCATGGAGAGCACAGGACCTACTTCTGGGCATACCCGTTCCACTCGGGGTGACAAATGCAAAACCAACAGTTGATGGACAGAATGCAGAACAATGTCATACATTCAACCCACTACAGAGATCTAGGCCTAAATCCATCGTTTTTTGGCTCACCGTGCCATTCCAGTTTGAACCAAGCCATATGCAAGTCAGTATTGACCCTGTGCCTCATGGGAACAGTCCAGCCCGAACTGCCAAGCCAGGTCCTCCCTGGACTGGAAACAAGCATCCTAGGACTGGTTTCAGGGTTTCACCCCTCTTCAGCCAGGATAGCTTGATTCCAGTGGCATGGAGAGCACGGGACCCATGTCTGGGCATACCCATCGCACTCGGGTGACAAATGCAAAACCATAAATTGATTTACAGATTTCAGAACAATGTCATACATTCACCCCAGTACAGGTATCTGGGCCTAAACCCATCGTTTTTTTGCTCACCATGCCATTCCAGTTTGAGCAAAGCCATATGCAAGTCAGTATTGACCCTGTGACTCATGGGAACAGTCCAGCCCAAACTGTCAAGCCAGGTCCTCACTAGACTGGAAACAAGCATCCTAGGACCGGTTTCGGGGTTTCACTCCTCTTCAGCCAGGATAGCTTGATTCCAGTGGCATGGAGAGCACGAGACCCACGTCTGGGTATACCTGTCCCACTCGGGGTGACAAATGCAAAACCAACAGTTGATGGACAGAATGCAGAACAATGTCATACATTCACCCCAGTACAGAGATCTGGGCATAAATCCATTGTTTTTTTGCTCATCATGCCATTCCAGTCTGAACCCAGCCATATGCAAATCAGTCTTGACCCTGTTCCTCATGGGAACAATCCAGACCGAACTGCAAAGCCAGGTCCTCCCTGGACTGGAAACAAGCATCCTAGGACCGGTTTCGGGGTTTCACCCCTCTTCAGCCAGGATAACTTGATTCCAGTGGCATGGAGAGCACAGGACCTACTTCTGGGCATACCCGTCCCACTCGGGGTGACAAATGCAAAACCAACAGTTGATGGACAGAATGCAGAAAAATGTCATACATTCACCCCAGTACAGAGATCTGGGCCTAAATCCATTGTTTTTTTTGCTCTCCATGCCATTCAAGTTTGAACCCAGCCATATGCAAATCAGTCTTGACCCTGTGCCTCATGGGAACAGTCCAGCCCGAACTGCCAAGCCAGGTCCTCCCTGGACTGGAAACAAGCATACTAGGACCGGTTTAGGGTTTGACCCCTCTTCAGTCAGGATAGATTGATTCTAGTGGCATGGAGAGCGCGGGACCCACGTCTGGGCATACTCGTCTCACTCGGGGTGACAAATGCAAAACCAACAGTTGATGGACAGAATGCAGAACAATGTCATACATTCACCCCAGTACAGAGATCTGGGCCTAAATCCATTGTTTCTTTGCTCACCATGCCATTCCAGTTTGAACCCAGCCATAGGCAAATCAGTCTTGACCCTGTGCCTCATGGGAACAGTCCAGCCCGAACTGCCAAGCCAGGTCCTCCCTGGACTGGAAACAAGCATCCTAGGACCGGTTTCGGGGTTTCACCCCTCTTCAGCCAGGATAACTTGATTCCAGTGGCATGGAGAGCACAGGACCTACTTCTGGGCATACCCGTTCCACTCGGGGTGACAAATGCAAAACCAACAGTTGATGGACAGAATGCAGAACAATGTCATACATTCAACCCACTACAGAGATCTAGGCCTAAATCCATCGTTTTTTGGCTCACCGTGCCATTCCAGTTTGAACCAAGCCATATGCAAGTCAGTATTGACCCTGTGCCTCATGGGAACAGTCCAGCCCGAACTGCCAAGCCAGGTCCTCCCTGGACTGGAAACAAGCATCCTAGGACTGGTTTCAGGGTTTCACCCCTCTTCAGCCAGGATAGCTTGATTCCAGTGGCATGGAGAGCACGGGACCCATGTCTGGGCATACCCATCGCACTCGGGTGACAAATGCAAAACCATCAATTGATTTACAGATTTCAGAACAATGTCATACATTCACCCCAGTACAGGTATCTGGGCCTAAACCCATCGTTTTTTTGCTCACCATGCCATTCCAGTTTGAGCAAAGCCATATGCAAGTCAGTATTGACCCTGTGACTCATGGGAACAGTCCAGCCCAAACTGTCAAGCCAGGTCCTCACTAGACTGGAAACAAGCATCCTAGGACCGGTTTCGGGGTTTCACCCCTCTTCAGCCTGGATAGCTTGATTCCAGTGGCATGGAGAGCATGGGAACCATGTCTGGACATACCTGTCCCACTCAGGGTGACAAATGCAAAACCAACAGTTAATGAACAGAATGCAGAACAATGTCATACATTCACCCCAGTACAGAGATCTGGGCCTAAATCCATTGTTTTTTTTTCTCACCATGCCATTCCAGTTTGAACTGAGCCATATGCAAATTAGTCTTGACCCTGTGCCTCATGGGAACAATCCAGACTGAACTGCAAAGCCAGGTCCTCCCTGGACTGGAAACAAGCATCCTAGGACCGGTTTCGGGGTTTCACCCCTCTTCAGCCAGGATAACTTGATTCCAGTGGCATGGAGAGCTCAGGACCTACTTCTGGGCATACCCGTCCCACTCGGGGTGATAAATGCAAAACCAAGAGTTGATGGACAGAATGCAGGACAATGTCATACATTCACCCCAGTACAGAGATCTGGGCCTAAATCCATCGTTTTTTTGCTCACCATGCCATTCCAGTTTGAACCCAGCCATATGCAAATCAGTCTTGACCCTGTGCCTCATGGGAACAGTCCAGCCCGAACTGCAAAGCCATGTACTCCCTGGACTGGAAACAAGCATCCTAGGACCGGTTTCAGGTTTTCACTCCTCTTCAGCCAGGATAGCTTGATTCCAGTGGCATGGAGAGCAGGAGACCCACGTCTGGGTATACCTGTCCCAATCGGTGTGACAAATGCAAAACCAACAGTTGATGGACAGAATGCAGAACAATGTCATACATTCACCCCAGTACAGAGATCTGGGCATAAATCCATTGTTTTTTTGCTCATCATGCCATTCCAGTCTGAACCCAGCCATATGCAAATCAGTCTTGACCCTGTTCCTCATGGGAACAATCCAGACCGAACTGCAAAGCCAGGTCCTCCCTGGACTGGAAACAAGCATCCTAGGACCGGTTTCGGGGTTTCACCCCTCTTCAGCCAGGATAACTTGATTCCAGTGGCATGGAGAGCACAGGACCTACTTCTGGGCATACCCGTCCCACTCGGGGTGACAAATGCAAAACCAACAGTTGATGGACAGAATGCAGAAAAATGTCATACATTCACCCCAGTACAGAGATCTGGGCCTAAATCCATTGTTTTTTTTGCTCTCCATGCCATTCAAGTTTGAACCCAGCCATATGCAAATCAGTCTTGACCCTGTGCCTCATGGGAACAGTCCAGCCCGAACTGCCAAGCCAGGTCCTCCCTGGACTGGAAACAAACATACTAGGACCGGTTTAGGGTTTGACCCCTCTTCAGTCAGGATAGATTGATTCTAGTGGCATGGAGAGCGCGGGACCCACGTCTGGGCATACCCGTCTCACTCGGGGTGACAAATGCAAAACCAACAGTTGATGGACAGAATGCAGAACAATGTCATACATTCACCCCAGTACAGAGATCTGGGCCTAAATCCATTGTTTCTTTGCTCACCATGCCATTCCAGTTTGAACCCAGCCATAGGCAAATCAGTCTTGACCCTGTGCCTCATGGGAACAGTCCAGCCCGAACTGCCAAGCCAGGTCCTCCCTGGACTGGAAACAAGCATCCTAGGACTGGTTTCAGGGTTTCACCCCTCTTCAGCCAGGATAGCTTGATTCCAGTGGCATGGAGAGCAAGGGACCCATGTCTGGGCATACCCATCACACTCGGGGTGACAAATGCAAAACCAACAGTTGATTTACAGATTTCAGAACAATGTCATACATTCACCCCAGTACAGAGATCTGGCCCTAAACCCATCATTTTTTTGCTCACCATGCCATTCCAGTTTGAACACAGCCATATGCAAATCAGTCTTGACCCTGTGACTCATGGGAACAGTCCAGCCCAAACTGCCAAGCCAGGTCCTCACTAGACTGGAAACAAGCATCCTAGGACCGGTTTCTGGGTTTCACCCCTCTTCAGCCAGGATAGCTTGATTCCAGTTGGATCGAGAGCACGGGACCCACGTCTGGGCATACCCGTCCCACTCGGGGTGACAAATGCAAAACCAACAGTTGATGGACAGAATGCAGGACAATGTCATACATTCACCCCAGTACAGAGATCTGGGCCTAAATCCATCATTTTTTTGCTAAGCATGCCATTCCAGTTTGAACAGAACCATATGCAAATCAGTCTTGACCCTGTGCCTCATGGGAACAGTCCAGCCCGAACTGCCAAGCTAGGTCCTCCCTGGACTGGAAACAAGCATCCTAGGACCGGTTTAGGGGTTTCACCCCTCTTCAGCCAGGATAGCTTGATTCCAGTTGGATCGAGAGCACGGGACCCACGTCTGGGCATACCCGTCCCACTCGGGGTGACAAATGCAAAACCAGCAGTCGATGGACAGAATGCAGAACAATGTCATACATTCACCCCAGTACAGAGATCTGGGCCTAAATCCATCATTTTTTTGCTCACCATGCCATTCCAGTTTGAACCCAGCCATATGCAAATCAGTCTTGACCCTGTGCCTAATGGGAACAATTCAGCCCAAACTGCCAAGCCAGGTCCTCCCTGGACTGGAAACAAGCATCCTAGGACTGGTTTCAGGGTTTCACCCCTCTTCAGCCAGGATAGCTTGATTCCAGTGGCACGGAGAGCACGGGACCCATGTCTGGGCATACCCATCCCACTCGGGGTGACAAATGCAAAACCAACAGTTGATTTACAGATTTCAGAAAAATGTCATACATTCACCCCAGTACAGAGATCTGGGCCTAAATCCATTGTTTTTTTTGCTCTCCATGCCATTCAAGTTTGAACCCAGCCATATGCAAATCAGTCTTGACCCTGTGCCTCATGGGAACAGTCCAGCCCGAACTGCCAAGCCAGGTCCTCCCTGGACTGGAAACAAGCATACTAGGACCGGTTTAGGGTTTGACCCCTCTTCAGTCAGGATAGATTGATTCTAGTGGCATGGAGAGCGCGGGACCCACGTCTGGGCATACTCGTCTCACTCGGGGTGACAAATGCAAAACCAACAGTTGATGGACAGAATGCAGAACAATGTCATACATTCACCCCAGTACAGAGATCTGGGCCTAAATCCATTGTTTCTTTGCTCACCATGCCATTCCAGTTTGAACCCAGCCATAGGCAAATCAGTCTTGACCCTGTGCCTCATGGGAACAGTCCAGCCCGAACTGCCAAGCCAGGTCCTCCCTGGACTGGAAACAAGCATCCTAGGACCGGTTTCGGGGTTTCACCCCTCTTCAGCCAGGATAACTTGATTCCAGTGGCATGGAGAGCACAGGACCTACTTCTGGGCATACCCGTTCCACTCGGGGTGACAAATGCAAAACCAACAGTTGATGGACAGAATGCAGAACAATGTCATACATTCAACCCACTACAGAGATCTAGGCCTAAATCCATCGTTTTTTGGCTCACCGTGCCATTCCAGTTTGAACCAAGCCATATGCAAGTCAGTATTGACCCTGTGCCTCATGGGAACAGTCCAGCCCGAACTGCCAAGCCAGGTCCTCCCTGGACTGGAAACAAGCATCCTAGGACTGGTTTCAGGGTTTCACCCCTCTTCAGCCAGGATAGCTTGATTCCAGTGGCATGGAGAGCACGGGACCCATGTCTGGGCATACCCATCGCACTCGGGTGACAAATGCAAAACCATCAATTGATTTACAGATTTCAGAACAATGTCATACATTCACCCCAGTACAGGTATCTGGGCCTAAACCCATCGTTTTTTTGCTCACCATGCCATTCCAGTTTGAGCAAAGCCATATGCAAGTCAGTATTGACCCTGTGACTCATGGGAACAGTCCAGCCCAAACTGTCAAGCCAGGTCCTCACTAGACTGGAAACAAGCATCCTAGGACCGGTTTCGGGGTTTCACCCCTCTTCAGCCTGGATAGCTTGATTCCAGTGGCATGGAGAGCATGGGAACCATGTCTGGACATACCTGTCCCACTCAGGGTGACAAATGCAAAACCAACAGTTAATGAACAGAATGCAGAACAATGTCATACATTCACCCCAGTACAGAGATCTGGGCCTAAATCCATTGTTTTTTTTTCTCACCATGCCATTCCAGTTTGAACTGAGCCATATGCAAATTAGTCTTGACCCTGTGCCTCATGGGAACAATCCAGACTGAACTGCAAAGCCAGGTCCTCCCTGGACTGGAAACAAGCATCCTAGGACCGGTTTCGGGGTTTCACCCCTCTTCAGCCAGGATAACTTGATTCCAGTGGCATGGAGAGCTCAGGACCTACTTCTGGGCATACCCGTCCCACTCGGGGTGATAAATGCAAAACCAAGAGTTGATGGACAGAATGCAGGACAATGTCATACATTCACCCCAGTACAGAGATCTGGGCCTAAATCCATCGTTTTTTTGCTCACCATGCCATTCCAGTTTGAACCCAGCCATATGCAAATCAGTCTTGACCCTGTGCCTCATGGGAACAGTCCAGCCCGAACTGCAAAGCCATGTACTCCCTGGACTGGAAACAAGCATCCTAGGACCGGTTTCAGGTTTTCACTCCTCTTCAGCCAGGATAGCTTGATTCCAGTGGCATGGAGAGCAGGAGACCCACGTCTGGGTATACCTGTCCCAATCGGTGTGACAAATGCAAAACCAACAGTTGATGGACAGAATGCAGAACAATGTCATACATTCACCCCAGTACAGAGATCTGGGCATAAATCCATTGTTTTTTTGCTCATCATGCCATTCCAGTCTGAACCCAGCCATATGCAAATCAGTCTTGACCCTGTTCCTCATGGGAACAATCCAGACCGAACTGCAAAGCCAGGTCCTCCCTGGACTGGAAACAAGCATCCTAGGACCGGTTTCGGGGTTTCACCCCTCTTCAGCCAGGATAACTTGATTCCAGTGGCATGGAGAGCACAGGACCTACTTCTGGGCATACCCGTCCCACTCGGGGTGACAAATGCAAAACCAACAGTTGATGGACAGAATGCAGAAAAATGTCATACATTCACCCCAGTACAGAGATCTGGGCCTAAATCCATTGTTTTTTTTGCTCTCCATGCCATTCAAGTTTGAACCCAGCCATATGCAAATCAGTCTTGACCCTGTGCCTTATGGGAACAGTCCAGCCCGAACTGCCAAGCCAGGTCCTCCCTGGACTGGAAACAAACATACTAGGACCGGTTTAGGGTTTGACCCCTCTTCAGTCAGGATAGATTGATTCTAGTGGCATGGAGAGCGCGGGACCCACGTCTGGGCATACCCGTCTCACTCGGGGTGACAAATGCAAAACCAACAGTTGATGGACAGAATGCAGAACAATGTCATACATTCACCCCAGTACAGAGATCTGGGCCTAAATCCATTGTTTCTTTGCTCACCATGCCATTCCAGTTTGAACCCAGCCATAGGCAAATCAGTCTTGACCCTGTGCCTCATGGGAACAGTCCAGCCCGAACTGCCAAGCCAGGTCCTCCCTGGACTGGAAACAAGCATCCTAGGACTGGTTTCAGGGTTTCACCCCTCTTCAGCCAGGATAGCTTGATTCCAGTGGCATGGAGAGCAAGGGACCCATGTCTGGGCATACCCATCACACTCGGGGTGACAAATGCAAAACCAACAGTTGATTTACAGATTTCAGAACAATGTCATACATTCACCCCAGTACAGAGATCTGGCCCTAAACCCATCATTTTTTTGCTCACCATGCCATTCCAGTTTGAACACAGCCATATGCAAATCAGTCTTGACCCTGTGACTCATGGGAACAGTCCAGCCCAAACTGCCAAGCCAGGTCCTCACTAGACTGGAAACAAGCATCCTAGGACCGGTGTCTGGGTTTCACCCCTCTTCAGCCAGGATAGCTTGATTCCAGTTGGATCGAGAGCACGGGACCCACGTCTGGGCATACCCGTCCCACTCGGGGTGACAAATGCAAAACCAACAGTTGATGGACAGAATGCAGGACAATGTCATACATTCACCCCAGTACAGAGATCTGGGCCTAAATCCATCATTTTTTTGCTAAGCATGCCATTCCAGTTTGAACAGAACCATATGCAAATCAGTCTTGACCCTGTGCCTCATGGGAACAGTCCAGCCCGAACTGCCAAGCTAGGTCCTCCCTGGACTGGAAACAAGCATCCTAGGACCGGTTTAGGGGTTTCACCCCTCTTCAGCCAGGATAGCTTGATTCCAGTTGGATCGAGAGCACGGGACCCACGTCTGGGCATACCCGTCCCACTCGGGGTGACAAATGCAAAACCAGCAGTCGATGGACAGAATGCAGAACAATGTCATACATTCACCCCAGTACAGAGATCTGGGCCTAAATCCATCATTTTTTTGCTCACCATGCCATTCCAGTTTGAACCCAGCCATATGCAAATCAGTCTTGACCCTGTGCCTAATGGGAACAATTCAGCCCAAACTGCCAAGCCAGGTCCTCCCTGGACTGGAAACAAGCATCCTAGGACTGGTTTCAGGGTTTCACCCCTCTTCAGCCAGGATAGCTTGATTCCAGTGGCACGGAGAGCACGGGACCCATGTCTGGGCATACCCATCCCACTCGGGGTGACAAATGCAAAACCAACAGTTGATTTACAGATTTCAGAACAATGTCATACATTCACCCCAGTACAGAGATCTGGCCCTAAACCCATCGTTTTTTTGCTCACCAGGCCATTCCAGTTTGAACAGAGCCATATGCAAATCAGTCTTGACCCTGTGACTCATGGGAACAGTCCAGCCCAAACTGCCAAGCCAGGTCCTCACTAGACTGGAAACAAGCATCCTAGGACCGGTTTCGGGGTTTCACCCGTCTTCAGCCAGGATAGCTTGATTCCAGTGGCATGGAGAGCAAGGGACCCACGTCTGGGCATACCTGTCCCACTCAGGGTGACAAATGCAAAACCAACAGTTGATGGACAGAATGCAGAACAATGTCATACATTCACCCCAGTACAGAGATCTGGGCCTAAATCCATTGTTTTTTTGCTCACCATGCCATTCCAGTTTGAACCCAGCCATATGCAAATCAGTCTTGACCCTGTGCCTAATGGGAACAGTCCAGCCCGAACTGTCAAGCCAGGTCCTCCCTGGACTGGAAACAAGCATCCTAGGACCGGTTTTTGGGGTTTCATCCCTCTTCAGCCAGGATAGCTTGATTCCAGTGGCATGGAGAGCACGAGACCCACGTCTGGGCATACCCGTCCCACTCGGGGTGACAAATGCAAAACCAACAGTTGATGGACAGAATGCAGAACAATGTCATACATTCACCCCAGTACAGAGGTCTGGGCCTAAATCCATCGTTTTTTGCTCACCATGCCATTCCAGTTTGAACCTCGCCATATGCAAATCAGTCTTGACCCTGTGCCTCATGGGGACAGTCCAGCCCGAACTGCCAAGCCAGGTCCTCCCTGGACTGGAAACAAGCATCCTAGGACCGGTTTCTGGGTTTCCCCCTTCTTCAGCCAGGCTAGCTTGATTCCAGTGGCATGGAGAGCACGGGACCCACTTCTGGGCATACCCGTCCCACTCGGGGTGACGAATGCAAAACCAACAGTTGATGGACTGAATGCAGAACCATGTCATACATTCAACCCACTACAGAGATCTAGGCCTAAATCCATCGTTTTTTGGCTCACCGTGCCATTCCAGTTTGAACCAAGCCATATGCAAGTCAGTATTGACCCTGTGTCTCATGGGAACAGTCCAGCCCGAACTGCCAAGCCAGGTCCTCCCTGGACTGGAAACAAGCATCCTAGGACTGGTTTCAGGGTTTCACCCCTCTTCAGCCAGGATAGCTTGATTCCAGTGGCATAGAGAGCACGGGACCCATGTCTGGGCATACCCATCGCACTCGGGATGACAAATGCAAAACCAACAGTTGATTTACAGATTTCAGAACAATGTCATACATTCACCCCAGTACAGGTATCTGGGCCTAAACCCATCGTTTTTTTGCTCACCATGCCATTCCAGTTTGAGCAGAGCCATATGCAAGTCAGTATTGACCCTGTGACTCATGTGAACAGTCCAGCCCAAACTGTCAAGCCAGGTCCTCACTAGACTGGAAACAAGCATCCTAGGACCGGTTTTGGGGTTTCACCCCTCTTCAGCCTGGATAGCTTGATTCCAGTGGCATGGAGAGCACGGGAACCTTGTCTGGACATACCTGTCCCACTCAGGGTGACAAATGCAAAACCAACAGTTGATGGACAGAATGCAGAACAATGTCATACATTCACCCCAGTACAGAGATCTGGGCCAAAATCCATTGTTTTTTTGCTCACCATGCCATTCCAGTTTGAACTGAGCCATATGCAAATTAGTCTTGACCCTGTGCCTCATGGGAACAATCCAGACCGAACTGCAAAGCCAGGTCCTTCCTTGACTGGAAACAAGCATCCTAGGACCGGTTTCGGGGTTTCACCCCTCTTCAGCAAGGATAACTTGATTCCAGTGGCATGGAGAGCACAGGACCTACTTCTGGGCATACCCGTTCCACTCGGGGTGACAAATGCAAAACCAACAGTTGATGGACAGAATGCAGAACAATGTCATACATTCAACCCACTACAGAGATCTAGGCCTAAATCCATCGTTTTTTGGCTCACCGTGCCATTCCAGTTTGAACCAAGCCATATGCAAGTCAGTATTGACCCTGTGCCTCATGGGAACAGTCCAGCCCGAACTGCCAAGCCAGGTCCTCCCTGGACTGGAAACAAGCATCCTAGGACTGGTTTCAGGGTTTCACCCCTCTTCAGCCAGGATAGCTTGATTCCAGTGGCATGGAGAGCATGGGACCCATGTCTGGGCATACCCATCGCACTTGGGGTGACAAATGCAAAACCAACAATTGATTTACAGATTTCAGAACAATGTCATACATTCACCCCAGTACAGGTATCTGGGCCTAAACCCATCGTTTTTTTGCTCACCATGCCATTCCAGTTTGAGCAGAGCCATATGCAAGTCAGTATTGACCCTGTGACTCATGGGAACAGTCCAGCCCAAACTGTCAAGCCAGGTCCTCACTAGACTGGAAACAAGCATCCTAGGACCGGTTTCGGGGTTTCACCCCTCTTCAGCCTGGATAGCTTGATTCCAGTGGCATGGAGAGCACGGGAACCATGTCTGGACATACCTTTCCCACTCAGGGTGACAAATGCAAAACCAACAGTTGATGAATAGAATGCAGAACAATGTCATACATTCACCCCAGTACAGAGATCTGGGCCTAAATCCATTGTTTTTTTGCTCACCATGCCATTCCAGTTTGAACTGAGCCATATGCAAATTAGTCTTGACCCTGTGCCTCATGGGAACAATCCAGACTGAACTGCAAAGCCAGGTCCTCCCTGGACTGGAAACAAGCATCCTAGGACCGGTTTCGGGGTTTCACCCCTCTTCAGCCAGGATAACTTGATTCCAGTGGCATGGAGAGCACAGGACCTACTTCTGGGCATACCCGTCCCACTCGGGGTGATAAATGCAAAACCAAGAGTTGATGGACAGAATGCATGACAATGTCATACATTCACCCCAGTACAGAGATCTGGGCCTAAATCCATCGTTTTTTTGCTCACCATGCCATTCCAGTTTGAACCCAGCCATATGCAAATCAGTCTTGACCCTGTGCCTCATGGGAACAGTCCAGCCCGAACTGCAAAGCCATGTACTCCCTGGACTGGAAACAAGCATCCTAGGACCGGTTTCGGGTTTTTACTCCTCTTCAGCCAGGATAGCTTGATTCCAGTGGCATGGAGAGCACGGGACCCACGTCTGGGTATACCTGTCCCACTCGGGGTGACAAATGCAAAACCAACAGTTGATGGACAGAATGCAGAACAATGTCATACATTCACCCCAGTACAGAGATCTGGGCATAAATCCATTGTTTTTTTGCTCATCATGCCATTCCAGTCTGAACCCAGCCATATGCAAATCAGTCTTGACCCTGTTCCTCATGGGAACAATCCAGACCGAACTGCAAAGGCAGGTCCTCCCTGGACTGGAAACAAGCATCCTAGGACCGGTTTCGGGGTTTTACCCCTCTTCAGCCAGGATAACTTGATTCCAGTGGCATGGAGAGCACAGGACCTACTTCTGGCAATACCCGTCCCACTCGGGGTGACAAATGCAAAACCAACAGTTGATGGACAGAATGCAGGACAATGTCATACATTCACCCCAGTACAGAGATCTGGGCCTAAATCCATCGTTTTTTTGCTAACCATGCCATTCCAGTTTGAACAGAACCATATGCAAATCAGTCTTGACCCTGTGCCTCATGGGAACAGTCCAGCCCAAACTGCCAAGCTAGGTCCTCCCTGGACTGGAAACAAGCATCCTAGGACCGGTTTCGGGGTTTCACCCCTCTTCAGCCAGGATAGCTTGATTCCAGTTGGATCGAGAGCACGGGACCCACGTCTGGGCATACCCGTCCCACTCGGGGTGACAAATGCAAAACCAGCAGTTGATGGACAGAATGCAGAACAATGTCATACATTCACCCCAGTACAGAGATCTGGGCCTAAATCCATCATTGTTTTGCTCACCATGCCATTCCAGTTTGAACCCAGCCATATGCAAATCAGTCTTGACCCTGTGCCTAATGGGAACAATCCAGCCCAAACTGCAAAGCCAGGTCCTCCCTGGACTTGAAACAAGCATCCTAGGACTGGTTTCAGGGTTTCACCCCTCTTCAGCCAGGATAGCTTGATTCCAGTGGCATGGAGAGCATGGGACCCATGTCTGGGCATACCCATCCCACTCGGGGTGACAAATGCAAAACCAACAGTTGATTTACATATTTCAGAACAATGTCATACATTCACCCCAGTACAGAGATCTGGCCCTAAACCCATCGTTTTTTTGCTCACCAGGCCATTCCAGTTTGAACAGAGCCATATGCAAATCTGTCTTGACCCTGTGTCTCATGGGAACAGTCCAGCCCAAACTGCCAAGCCAGGTCCTCACTAGACTGGAGACAAGCATCCTAGGACCGGTTTCGGGGTTTCACCCGTCTTCAGCCAGGATAGCTTGATTCCAGTGGCATGGAGAGCAAGGGACCCACGTCTGGGCATACCTGTCCCACTCAGGGTGACAAATGCAAAACCAACAGTTGATGGACAGAATGCAGAACAATGTCATACATTCACCCCAGTACAGAGATCTGGGCCTAAATCCATTGTTTTTTTGCTCACCATGCCATTCCAGTTTGAACCCAGCCATATGCAAATCAGTCTTGACCCTGTGCCTCATGGGAACAATCCAGACTGAACTGCAAAGCCAGGTCCTCCCTGGACTGGAAACAAGCATCCTAGGACCGGTTTTGGGGTTTTACGCCTCTTCAGCCAGGATAACTTGATTCCAGTGGCATGGAGAGCACAGGACCTACTTCTGGGCATACCCGTCCCACTCGGGGTGACAAATGCAAAACCAACAGTTGATGGACAGAATGCAGGACAATGTCATACATTCACCCCAGTACAGAGATCTGGGCCTAAATCCATCGTTTTTTTGCTAACCATGCCATTCCAGTTTGAACCCAACCATATGCAAATCAGTCTTGACCCTGTGCCTCATGGGAACAGTCCAGCCCAAACTGCCAAGCCAGGTCCTCCCTGGACTGGAAACAAGCATCCTAGGACCGGTTTCGGGGTTTCACCCCTCTTCAGCCAGGATAGCTTGATTCCAGTTGGATGGAGAGCACGGGACCCACGTCTGGGCATACCCATTCCACTCGGGGTGACAAATGCAAAACCAGCAGTTGATGGACAGAATGCAGAACAATGTCATACATTCACCCCAGTACAGAGATCTGGGCCTAAATCCATCGTTTTTTGGCTCACCATGCCATTCCAGTTTGAACCCAGCCATATGCAAATCAGTCTTGACCCTGTGCCTCATGGGAACAGTCCAGCCCGAACTGCCAAGCCAGGTCCTCCCTGGACTGGAAACAAGCATCCTAGGACTGGTTTCGGGGTTTCACCCCTCTTCAGCCAGGATAGCCTGTTTCCAGTGGCATGGAGAGCATGGGACCCACGTCTGGGTATACCCGTCCCACTCGGGGTGACAAATGGAAAACCAACAGTTGTTGGACAGAATGCAAAACAATGACATACATTCAACCCAGTACAGAGATCTGGGCCTAAATCCATTGTTTTTTTGCTCACCATGCCATTCCAGTTTGAACCCAGCCATATGCAAATCAGTCTTGACCCTGTGCCTCATGGGAACAGTCTAGCCCGAACTGCCAAGCCAGGTCCTCCCTGGACTGGAAACAAGCATCCTAGGACTGGTTTCAGGGTTTCACCCCTCCTCAGCCAGGATAGCTTGATTCCAGTGGCATGGAGAGCACGGGACCATTGTCTGGGCATACCCATCCCACTCGTGGTCACAAATGCAAAACCAACAGTTGATTTACAGATTTCAGAATAATGTCATACATTCACCCCAGTACAGAGATCTGGCCCTAAACCCATCGTTTTTTTGCTCACCGTGCCATTCCAGTTTGAAAAGAGCCATATGCAAATCAGTCTTGACACTGTGACTCATGGGAACAGTGCAGCCCAAACTGCCAAGCCAGGTCCTCACTAGACTTGAAACAAGCATCCTAGGACCGGTTTTGGGGTTTCACCCCTCTTCAGCCAGGATAGCTTGAATCCAGTGGCATGGAGAGCACGGGACCCACGCCTGGGCATACCGGTCCCACTCGGGGTGACAAATGCAAAACCAACTGTTGATGGACAGAATGCAGAACAATGTCATACATTCACCTCAGTACAGAGATCTGGGCCTAAATCCATCGTTTTATTGCTCATCATGCCATTCCAGTTTGAACCCAGCCATATGCAAATCAGTCTTGACCCTGTGCCTCATGGGAACAATCCAGACCGAACTGCAAAGCCAGGTCCTCCCTTGACTGGAAACAAGCATCCTAGGACCGGTTTCGGGGTTTCACCCCTATTCAGCCAGGATAACTTGATTCCAGTGGCATGGAGAGCACAGGACCTACTTCTGGGCATACCCGTTCCACTCGGGGTGACAAATGCAAAACCAACAGTTGATGGACAGAATGCAGAACAATGTCATACATTCAACCCACTACAGAGATCTAGGCCTAAATCCATCGTTTTTTGGCTCACCGTGCCATTACAGTTTGAACCAAGCCATATGCAAGTCAGTATTGACCCTGTGCCTCATGGGAACAGTCCAGCCCGAACTGCCAAGCCAGGTCCTCCCTGGACTGGAAACAAGCATCCTAGGACTGGTTTCAGGGTTTCACCCCTCTTCAGCCAGGATAGCTTGATTCCAGTGGCATGGAGAGCACGGGACCCATGTCTGGGCATACCCATCGCACTCGGGGTGACAAATGCAAAACCAACAGTTGATTTACAGATTTCAGACTAATGTCATCCATTCACCCCAGTACAGGTATCTGGGCCTAAACCCATCGTTTTTTTGCTCACCATGCCATTCCAGTTTGAGCAGAGCCATATGCAAGTCAGTATTGACCCTGTGACTCATGGGAACAGTCCAGCCCAAACTGTCAAGCCAGGTCCTCACTAGACTGGAAACAAGCATCCTAGGACCGGTTTCGGGGTTTCACCCCTCTTCAGCCTGGATAGCTTGATTCCAGTGGCATGGAGAGCACGGGAACCATGTCTGGACATACCTGTCCCACTCAGGGTGACAAATGCAAAGCCAACAGTTGATGGACAGAATGCAGAACAATGTCATACATTCACCCCAGTACAGAGATCTGGGCCTAAATCCATCATTTTTTTGCTTAACATGCCATTCCACTTTGAACCCAGCCATATGCAAATCAGTCTTGACCCTGTGCCTAATGGGAACAATCCAGCCCAAACTGTCAAGGCAGGTCCTTCTGGACTGAAAACAAGCATCCTAGGACTGGTTTCGAGGTTTCACCCCTCTTCAGCCAGGATAGCTTGATTCCAGTGGCATGGAGAGCACAGGACCTACTTCTGGGCATACCCGTCCCACTCGGGGTGACAAATGCAAAACCAACACTTGATGGACAGAATGCAGGACAATGTCATACATTCACCCCAGTACAGAGATCTGGGCCTAAATCCATCGTTTTTTTGCTAACCATGCCATTCCAGTTTGAACAGAACCATATGCAAATCAGTCTTGACCCTGTGCCTCATGGGAACAGTCCAGCCCAAACTGCCAAGCTAGGTCCTCCCTGGACTGGAAACAAGCATCCTAGGACCGGTTTCGGGGTTTCACCCCTCTTCAGCCAGGATAGCTTGATTCCAGTTGGATCGAGAGCACGGGACCCACGTCTGGGCATACCCGTCCCACTCGGGGTGACAAATGCAAAACCAGCAGTTGATGGACAGAATGCAGAACAATGTCATACATTCACCCCAGTACAGAGATCTGGGCCTAAATCCATCATTTTTTTGCTCACCATGCCATTCCAGTTTGAACCCAGCCATATGCAAATCAGTCTTGACCCTGTGCCTAATGGGAACAATCCAGCCCAAACTGCCAAGCCAGGTCCTCCCTGGACTGGAAACAAGCATCCTAGGACTGGTTTCAGGGTTTCACCCCTCTTCAGCCAGGATAGCTTGATTCCAGTGGCATGGAGAGCACGGGACCCATGTCTGGGCATACCCATCCCACTCGGAGTGACAATTGCAAAACCAACAGTTGATTTACAGATTTCAGAACAATGTCATACATTCACCCCAGTACAGAGATCTGGCCCTAAACCCATTGTTTTTTTGCTCACCAGGCCATTCCAGTTTGAACAGAGCCATATGCAAATCAGTCTTGACCCTGTGACTCATGGGAACAGTCCAGCCCAAACTGCCAAGCCAGGTCCTCACTAGACTGGAAACAAGCATCCTAGGACCGGTTTCGGGGTTTCACCCGTCTTCAGCCAGGATAGCTTGATTCCAGTGGCATGGAGAGCAAGGGACCCACGTCTGGGCATACCTGTCCCACATAGGGTGACAAATGCAAAACCAACAGTTGATGGACAGAATGCAGAACAATGTCATACATTCACCCCAGTACAGAGATCTGGGCCTAAATCCATTGTTTTTTTGCTAACCATGCCATTCCAGTTTGAACCCAATCATATGCAAATCAGTCTTGACCCTGTGCCTCATGGGAACAGTCCAGCCCAAACTGCCAAGCCAGGTCCTCCCTGGACTGGAAACAAGCATCCTAGGACCGGTTTTGGGGTTTTACGTCTCTTCAGCCAGGATAACTTGGTTCCAGTGGCATGGAGAGCACAGGACCTACTTCTGGGCATACCCGTCCCACTCGGGGTGACAAATGCAAAACCAACAGTTGATGGACAGAATGCAGGACAATGTCATACATTCACCCCAGTACAGAGATTTGGGCCTAAATCCATCGTTTTTTTGCTAACCATGCCATTCCAGTTTGAACCCAATCATATGCAAATCAGTCTTGACCCTGTGCCTCATGGGAACAGTCCAGCCCAAACTGCCAAGCCAGGTCCTCCCTGGACTGGAAACAAGCATCCTAGGACCGGTTTCGGGGTTTCACCCCTCTTCAGCCAGGATAGCTTGATTCCAGTTAGATGGAGAGCACGGGACCCACGTCTGGGCATACCTGTTCCACTCGGGGTGACAAATGCAAAACCAGCAGTTGATGGACAGAATGCAGAACAATGTCATACATTCACCCCAGTACAGAGATCTGGGCCTAAATCCATCGTTTTTTTGCTCACCATGCCATTCCAGTTTGAACACAGCCATATGCAAATCAGTCTTGACCCTGGGCCTCATGGGAACAGTCCAGCCCGAACTGCCAAGCCAGATCCTCCCTGGACTGGAAACAAGCATCCTAGGACTGGTTTCGGGGTTTCACCCCTCTTCAGCCAGGATAGCCTGTTTCCAGTGGCATGGAGAGCACGGGACCCACGTCTGGGTATACCCGTCCCACTCGGGGTGACAAATGGAAAACCAACAGTTGTTGGACAGAATGCAAAACAATGACATACATTCAACCCAGTACAGAGATCTGGGCCTAAATCCATTGTTTTTTTGCTCACCATGCCATTCCAGTTTGAACCCAGCCATATGCAAATCAGTCTTGACCCTGTGCCTCATGGGAACAATCCAGACCGAACTACAAAGCCAGGTTCTCCCTGGACTGGAGACAAGCATCCTAGAACCGGTTTCGGGGTTTCACCCCTCTTCAGCCAGGATAGCTTGATTCCAGTGGCATGGAGAGCACGGGACCCACGTCTGGCATACCTGTCCCACTCGGGGTGACAAATGCAAAACCAACTGTTGATGGACAGAATGCAGAACAATGTCATACATTCACCCCAGTACAGAGATCTGGGCCTAAATCCATCGTTTTTTTGCTCACCATGCCATTCCAGTTTGAACCCAGCCATATGCAAATCAGTCTTGACCCTGTGCCTCATGGGAACAGTCCAGCCCGAACTGCCAAGCCAGATCCTCCCTGGACTGGAAACAAGCATCCTAGGACTGGTTTCGGGGTTTCACCCCTCTTCAGCCAGGATAGCCTGTTTCCAGTGGCATGGAGAGCACGGGACCCACGTCTGGGTATACCCGTCCCACTCGGGGTGACAAAAGGAAAACTAACAGTTGTTGGACAGAATGCAAAACAATGACATACATTCAACCCAGTACAGAGATCTGGGCCTAAATCCATTGTTTTTTTGCTCACCATGCCATTCCAGTTTGAACCCAGCCATATGCAAATCAGTCTTGACCCTGTGCCTCATGGGAACAATCCAGACCGAACTACAAAGCCAGGTTCTCCCTGGACTGGAGACAAGCATCCTAGAACCGGTTTCGGGGTTTCACCCCTCTTCAGCCAGGATAGCTTGATTCCAGTGGCATGGAGAGCACGGGACCCACGTCTGGCATACCTGTCCCACTCGGGGTGACAAATGCAAAACCAACTGTTGATGGACAGAATGCAGAACAATGTCATACATTCACCCCAGTACAGAGATCTGGGCCTAAATCCATCGTTTTATTGCTCATCATGCCATTCCAGTTTGAACCCAGCCATATGCAAATCAGTCTTGACCCTGTGCCTAATGGGAACAATCAAGACTGAACTGCAAAGCCAGGTCCTCCCTTGACTGGAAACAAGCATCCTAGGACCGGTTTCGGGGTTTCACCCCTATTCAGCCAGGATAACTTGATTCCAGTGGCATGGAGAGCACAGGACCTACTTCTGGGCATACCCGTTCCACTCGGGGTGACAAATGCAAAACCAACAGTTGATGGACAGAATGCAGAACAATGTCATACATTCACCCCAGTACAGAGATCTGGGCCAAAATCTATTGTTTTTTTGCTCACCATGCCATTCCAGTTTGAACTGAGCCATATGCAAATTAGTCTTGACCCTGTGCCTCATGGGAACAATCCAGACCGAACTGCAAAGCCAGGTCCTTCCTTGACTGGAAACAAGCATCCTAGGACCGGTTTCGGGGTTTCACCCCTCTTCAGCCAGGATAACTTGATTCCAGTGGCATGGAGAGCACAGGACCTACTTCTGGGCATACCCGTTCCACTCGGGGTGACAAATGCAAAACCAACAGTTGATGGACAGAATGCAGAACAATGTCATACATTCAACCCACTACAGAGATCTAGGCCTAAATCCATCGTTTTTTGGCTCACCGTGCCATTCCAGTTTGAATCAAGCCATATGCAAGTCAGTATTGACCCTGTGCCTCATGGGAACAGTCCAGCCTGAATTGCCAAGCCAGGTCCTCCCTGGACTGGAAACAAGCATCCTAGGACTGGTTTCAGGGTTTCACCCCTCTTCAGCCAGGATAGCTTGTTTCCAGTGGCATGGAGAGCACGGGACCCATGTCTGGGCATACCCATCGCACTCGGGTGACAAATGCAAAACCATCAATTGATTTACAGATTTCAGAACAATGTCATACATTCACCCCAGTACAGGTATCTGGGCCTAAACCCATTGTTTTTTGCTCACCATGCCATTCCAGTTTGAGCAAAGCCATATGCAAGTCAGTATTGACCCTGTGACTCATGGGAACAGTCCAGCCCAAACTGTCAAGCCAGGTCCTCACTAGACTGGAAACAAGCATCCTAGGACCGGTTTCGGGGTTTCACCCCTCTTCAGCCTGGATAGCTTGATTCCAGTGGCATGGAGAGCATGGGAACCATGTCTGGACATACCTGTCCCACTCAGGGTGACAAATGCAAAACCAACAGTTAATGAACAGAATGCAGAACAATGTCATACATTCACCCCAGTACAGAGATCTGGGCCTAAATCCATTGTTTTTTTTTCTCACCATGCCATTCCAGTTTGAACTGAGCCATATGCAAATTAGTCTTGACCCTGTGCCTCATGGGAACAATCCAGACTGAACTGCAAAGCCAGGTCCTCCCTGGACTGGAAACAAGCATCCTAGGACCGGTTTCGGGGTTTCACCCCTCTTCAGCCAGGATAACTTGATTCCAGTGGCATGGAGAGCACAGGACCTACTTCTGGGCATACCCGTCCCACTCGGGGTGATAAATGCAAAACCAAGAGTTGATGGACAGAATGCAGGACAATGTCATACATTCACCCCAGTACAGAGATCTGGGCCTAAATCGATCGTTTTTTTGCTCACCATGCCATTCCAGTTAGAACCCAGCCATATGCAAAACAGTCTTGACCCTGTGCCTCATGGGAACAGTCCAGCCCGAACTGCAAAGCCATGTACTCCCTGGACTGGAAACAAGCATCCTAGGACCGGTTTCAGGTTTTCACTCCTCTTCAGCCAGGATAGCTTGATTCCAGTGGCATGGAGAGCACGAGACCCACGTCTGGGTATACCTGTCCCACTCGGGGTGACAAATGCAAAACCAACAGTTGATGGACAGAATGCAGAACAATGTCATACATTCACCCCAGTACAGAGATCTGGGCATAAATCCATTGTTTTTTTACTCATCATGCCATTCCAGTCTGAACCCAGCCATATGCAAATCAGTCTTGACCCTGTTCCTCATGGGAACAATCCAGACCGAACTGCAAAGCCAGGTCCTCCCTGGACTGGAAACAAGCATCCTAGGACCGGTTTCGGGGTTTCACCCCTCTTCAGCCAGGATAACTTGATTCCAGTGGCATGGAGAGAACAGGACCTACTTCTGGGCATACCCGTCCCACTCGGGGTGACAAATGCAAAACCAACAGTTGATGGACAGAATGCCGAAAAATGTCATACATTCACCCCAGTACAGAGATCTGGGCCTAAATCCATTGTTTTTTTTGCTCTCCATGCCATTCAAGTTTGAACCCAGCCATATGCAAATCAGTCTTGACCCTGTGCCTCATGGGAACAGTCCAGCCCGAACTGCCAAGCCAGGTCCTCCCTGGACTGGAAACAAGCATACTAGGACCGGTTTAGGGTTTGACCCCTCTTCAGTCAGGATAGATTGATTCTAGTGGCATGGAGAGCGCGGGACCCACGTCTGGGCATACCCGTCTCACTTGGGGTGACAAATGCAAAACCAACAGTTGATGGACAGAATGCAGAACAATGTCATACATTCACCCCAGTACAGAGATCTGGGCCTAAATCCATTGTTTCTTTGCTCACCATGCCATTCCAGTTTGAACCCAGCCATAGGCAAATCAGTCTTGACCCTGTGCCTCATGGGAACATTCCAGCCCGAACTGCCAAGCCAGGTCCTCCCTGGACTGGAAACAAGCATCCTAGGACTGGTTTCAGGGTTTCACCCCTCTTCAGCCAGGATAGCTTGATTCCAGTGGCATGGAGAGCAAGGGACCCATGTCTGGGCATACCCATCACACTCGGGGTGACAAATGCAAAACCAACAGTTGATTTACAGATTTCAGAACAATGTCATACATTCACCCCAGTACAGAGATCTGGCCCTAAACCCATCATTTTTTTGCTCACCATGCCATTCCAGTTTGAACACAGCCATATGCAAATCAGTCTTGACCCTGTGACTCATGGGAACAGTCCAGCCCAAACTGCCAAGCCAGGTCCTCACTAGACTGGAAACAAGCATCCTAGGACCGGTTTCTGGGTTTCACCCCTCTTCAGCCAGGATAGCTTGATTCCAGTGGCATGGAGAGCACGGGACCCACGTCTGGGCATACCTGTCCCACTCAGGGTGACAAATGCAAAACCAACAGTTGATGGACAGAATGCAGGACAATGTCATACATTCACCCCAGTTCAGAGATCTGGGCCTAAATCCATCGTTTTTTTGCTCACCATGCCATTCCAGTTTGAACCCAGCCATATGCAAATCAGTCTTGACCCTGTGCCTCATGGGAACAGTCCAGCCCGAACTGCAAAGGCAGGTACTCCCTGGACTGGAATCAAGCATCCTAGGACCGGTTTTGGGGTTTCACCCCTCTTCAGCCAGGATAACTTGATTCCAGTGGCATGGAGAGCACAGGACCTACTTCTGGGCATACCCGTCCCACTCGGGGTGACAAATGCAAAACCAACAGTTGATGGACAGAATGCAGGACAATGTCATACATTCACCCCAGTACAGAGATCTGGGCCTAAATCCATCGTTTTTTTGCTAACCATGCCATTCCAGTTTGAACAGAACCATGTGCAAATCAGTCTTGACCCTGTGCCTCATGGGAACAGTCTAGCCCAAACTGCCAAGCTAGGTCCTCCCTGGACTGGAAACAAGCATCCTAGGACCGGTTTAGGGGTTTCACCCCTCTTCAGCCAGGATAGCTTGATTCCAGTTGGATCGAGAGCACGGGACCCACGTCTGGGCATACCCGTCCCACTCGGGGTGACAAATGCAAAACCAGCAGTCGATGGACAGAATGCAGAACAATGTCATACATTCACCCCAGTACAGAGATCTGGGCCTAAATCCATTGTTTTTTTGCTCACCATGCCATTCCAGTTTGAACCCAGCCATATGCAAATCAGTCTTGACCCTGTGCCTAATGGGAACAATTCAGCCCAAACTGCCAAGCCAGGTCCTCCCTGGACTGGAAACAAGCATCCTAGGACTGGTTTCAGGGTTTCACCCCTCTTCAGCCAGGATAGCTTGATTCCAGTGGCATGGAGAGCACGGGACCCATGTCTGGGCATACCCATCCCACTCGGGGTGACAAATGCAAAACCAACAGTTGATTTACAGATTTCAGAACAATGTCATACATTCACCCCAGTACAGAGATCTGGCCCTAAACCCATCGTTTTTTTGCTCACCAGGCCATTCCAGTTTGAACAGAGCCATATGCAAATCGGTCTTGACCCTGTGACTCATGGGAACAGTCCAGCCCAAACTGCCAAGCCAGGTCCTCACTAGACTGGAAACAAGCATCCTAGGACCGGTTTCGGGGTTTCACCCGTCTTCAGCCAGGATAGCTTGATTCCAGTGGCATGGAGAGCACGAGACCCACGTCTGGGCATACCCGTCCCACTCGGGGTGACAAATACAAAACCAACAGTTGATGGACAGAATGCAGAACAATGTCATACATTCACCCCAGTACAGAGGTCTGGGCCTAAATCCATCGTTTTTTGCTCACCATGCCATTCCAGTTTGAACCCCGCCATATGCAAATCAGTCTTGACCCTGTGCCTCATGGGGACAGTCCAGCCCGAACTGCCAAGCCAGGTCCTCCCTGGACTGGAAACAAGCATCCTAGGACCGGTTTCTGGGTTTCCCCCTTCTTCAGCCAGGCTAGCTTGATTCCAGTGGCATGGAGAGCACGGGACCCACTTCTGGGCATACCCGTCCCACTCGGGGTGACGAATGCAAAACCAACAGTTGATGGACTGAATGCAGAACAATGACATACATTCAACCCAGTACAGAGATCTGGGCCTAAATCCATCGTTTTCTTGCTCACCATGCCATTCCAGTTTGAACCCAGCCATATGCAAATCAGTCTTGACCCTGTGCCTCATGGGATCAATCCAGACCGAACTGCAAAGCCAGGTTCTCCCTGGACTGGAGACAAGCATCCTAGGACCGGTTTCGGGGTTTCACCCCTCTTCGTCCAGGATAGCTTGATTCCAGTGGCATGGAGAGCACGGGAGCCACGTTTGGGCATACCCGTCCCACTCGGGGTGACAAATGCAAAACCAACAGTTGATTTACAGATTTCAGAACAATGTCATACATTCACCCCAGTTCAGAGATCTGGGCCTAAATCCATCGTTTTTTTGCTCACCATGCCATTCCAGTTTGAACACAGCCATATGCAAATCAGTCTTGACCCTGTGCCTCATGGGAACAGTCCAGCCCAAACTGCCAATCCAGGTCCTCACTAGACTGGAAACAAGCATCTAAGACCGGTTTCGGGGTTTCACCCCTCTTCAGCCAGGATAGCTTGATTCCATTGGCATGGAGAGCATGGGACCCACGTCTGGCATACCTGTCCCATTCGGGGTGACAAATGCAAAACCAACTGTTGATGGACAGAATGCAGAACAATGTCATACATTCACCCCAGTACAGAGATCTGGGCCTAAATCCATCATTTTATTGCTCATCATGCCATTCCAGTTTGAACCCAGCCATATGCAAATCAGTCTTGACCCTGTGCCTCATGGGAACAATCCAGACCGAACTGCAAAGCCAGGTCCTCCCTTGACTGGAAACAAGCATCCTAGGACCGGTTTCGGGGTTTCACCCCTCTTCAGCCAGGATAACTTGATTCCAGTGGCATGGAGAGCACAGGACCTACTTCTGGGCATACCCGTTCCACTCGGGGTGACAAATGCAAAACCAACAGTTGATGGACAGAATACAGAACCATGTCATACATTCAACCCACTAAAGAGATCTAGGCATAAATCCATCGTTTTTTGGCTCACCGTGCCATTCCAGTTTGAACCAAGCCATATGCAAGTCAGTATTGACCCTGTGTCTCATGGGAACAGTCCAGACCGAACTGCCAAGCCAGGTCCTCCCTGGACTGGAAACAAGCATCCTAGGACTGGTTTCAGGGTTTCACCCCTCTTCAGCCAGGATAGCTTGATTCCAGTGGCATGGAGAGCACGGGACCCATGTCTGGGCATACCCATCGCACTCGGGGTGACAAATGCAAAACAAACAGTTGATTTACAGATTTCAGAACAATGTCATACATTCACCCCAGTACAGGTATCTGGGCCTAAACCCATCGTTTTTTTGCTCACCATGCCATTCCAGTTTGAGCAGAGCCATATGCAAGTCAGTATTGACCCTGTGACTCATGTGAACAGTCCAACCCAAACTGTCAAGCCAGGTCCTCACTAGACTGGAAACAAGCATCCTAGGACCGGTTTCGGGGTTTCACCCCTCTTCAGCCTGGATAGCTTGATTCCAGTGGCATGGAGAGCACGGGAACCATGTCTGGACATACCTGTCCCACTCAGGGTGACAAATGCAAAACCAACAGTTGATGGACAGAATACAGAACAATGTCATATATTCACCCCAGTACAGAGATCTGGGCCAAAATCCATTGTTTTTTTGCTCACCATGCCATTCCAGTTTGAACTGAGCCATATGCAAATTAGTCTTGACCCTGTGCCTCATGGGAACAATCCAGACCGAACTGCAAAGCCAGGTCCTTCCTTGACTGGAAACAAGCATCCTAGGACCGGTTTCGGGGTTTCACCCCTCTTCAGCAAGGATAACTTGATTCCAGTGGCATGGAGAGCACAGGACCTACTTCTGGGCATACCCGTTCCACTCGGGGTGACAAATGCAAAACCAACAGTTGATGGACAGAATGCAGAACAATGTCATACATTCAACCCACTACAGAGATCTAGGCCTAAATCCATCGTTTTTTGGCTCACCGTGCCATTCCAGTTTGAACCAAGCCATATGCAAGTCAGTATTGACCCTGTGCCTCATGGGAACAGTCCAGCCCGAACTGCCAAGCCAGGTCCTCCCTGGACTGGAAACAAGCATCCTAGGACTGGTTTCAGGGTTTCACCCCTCTTCAGCCAGGATAGCTTGATTCCAGTGGCATGGAGAGCACGGGACCCATGTCTGGGCATACCCATCGCACTTGGGGTGACAAATGCAAAACCAACAATTGATTTACAGATTTCAGAACAATGTCATACATTCACCCCAGTACAGGTATCTGGGCCTAAACCCATCGTTTTTTTGCTCACCATGCCATTCCAGTTTGAGCAGAGCCATATGCAACTCAGTATTGACCCTGTGACTCATGGGAACAGTCCAGCCCAAACTGTCAAGCCAGGTCCTCACTAGACTGGAAACAAGCATCCTAGGACCGGTTTCGGGGTTTCACCCCTCTTCAGCCTGGATAGCTTGATTCCAGTGGCATGGAGAGCACGGGAACCATGTCTGGACATACCTGTCCCACTCAGGGTGACAAATGCAAAACCAACAGTTGATGAACAGAATGCAGAACAATGTCATACATTCACCCCAGTACAGAGATCTGGGCCTAAATCCATTGGTTTTTTTCTCACCATGCCATTCCAGTTTGAACTGAGCCATATGCAAATTAGTCTTGACCCTGTGCCTCATGGGAACAATCCAGACTGAACTGCAAAGCCAGGTCCTCCCTGGACTGGAAACAAGCATCCTAGGACCGGTTTCGGGGTTTCACCCCTCTTCAGCCAGGATAACTTGATTCCAGTGGCATGGAGAGCACAGGACCTACTTCTGGGCATACCCGTCCCACTCGGGGTGATAAATGCAAAACCAAGAGTTGATGGACAGAATGCAGGACAATGTCATACATTCACCCCAGTACAGAGATCTGGGCCTAAATCCATCGTTTTTTTGCTCACCATGCCATTCCAGTTTGAACCCAGCCATATGCAAATCAGTCTTGACCCTGTGCCTCATGGGAACAGTCCAGCCCGAACTGCAAAGCCATGTACTCCCTGGACTGGAAACAAGCATCCTAGGACCAGTTTCGGGTTTTCACTCCTCTTCAGCCAGGATAGCTTGATTCCAGTGGCATGGAGAGCACGGGACCCACGTCTGGGTATACCTGTCCCACTCGGGGTGACAAATGCAAAACCAACAGTTGATGGACAGAATGCAGAACAATGTCATACATTCACCCCAGTACAGAGATCTGGGCATAAATCCATTGTTTTTTTGCTCATCATGCCATTCCAGTCTGAACCCAGCCATATGCAAATCAGTCTTGACCCTGTTCCTCATGGGAACAATCCAGACCGAACTGCAAAGGCAGGTCCTCCCTGGACTGGAAACAAGCATCCTAGGACCGGTTTCGGGGTTTTACCCCTCTTCAGCCAGGATAACTTGATTCCAGTGGCATGGAGAGCACAGGACCTACTTCTGGCAATACCCGTCCCACTCGGGGTGACAAATGCAAAACCAACAGTTGATGGACAGAATGCAGAACAATGTCATACATTCAACCCACTACAGAGATCTAGGCCTAAATCCATCGTTTTTTGGCTCACCGTGCCATTCCAGTTTGAACCAAGCCATATGCAAGTCAGTATTGACCCTGTGCCTCATGGGAACAGTCCAGCCCGAACTGCCAAGCCAGGTCCTCCCTGGACTGGAAACAAGCATCCTAGGACTGGTTTCAGGGTTTCACCCCTCTTCAGCCAGGATAGCTTGATTCCAGTGGCATGGAGAGCACGGGACCCATGTCTGGGCATACCCATCGCACTTGGGGTGACAAATGCAAAACCAACAATTGATTTACAGATTTCAGAACAATGTCATACATTCACCCCAGTACAGGTATCTGGGCCTAAACCCATCGTTTTTTTGCTCACCATGCCATTCCAGTTTGAGCAGAGCCATATGCAAGTCAGTATTGACCCTGTGACTCATGGGAACAGTCCAGCCCAAACTGTCAAGCCAGGTCCTCACTAGACTGGAAACAAGCATCCTAGGACCGGTTTCGGGGTTTCACCCCTCTTCAGCCTGGATAGCTTGATTCCAGTGGCATGGAGAGCACGGGAACCATGTCTGGACATACCTGTCCCACTCAGGGTGACAAATGCAAAACCAACAGTTGATGAACAGAATGCATAACAATGTCATACATTCACCCCAGTACAGAGATCTGGGCCTAAATCCATTGTTTTTTTTCTCACCATGCCATTCCAGTTTGAACTGAGCCATATGCAAATTAGTCTTGACCCTGTGCCTCATGGGAACAATCCAGACTGAACTGCAAAGCCAGGTCCTCCCTGGACTGGAAACAAGCATCCTAGGACCGGTTTCGGGGTTTCACCCCTCTTCAGCCAGGATAACTTGATTCCAGTGGCATGGAGAGCACAGGACCTACTTCTGGGCATACCCGTCCCACTCGGGGTGATAAATGCAAAACCAAGAGTTGATGGACAGAATGCAGGACAATGTCATACATACACCCCAGTACAGAGATCTGGGCCTAAATCCATCGTTTTTTTGCTCACCATGCCATTCCAGTTTGAACCCAGCCATATGCAAATCAGTCTTGACCCTGTGCCTCATGGGAACAGTCCAGCCCGAACTGCAAAGCCATGTACTCCCTGGACTGGAAACAAGCATCCTAGGACCGGTTTTGGGTTTTCACTCCTCTGCAGCCAGGATAGCTTGATTCCAGTGGCATGGAGAGCACGGGACCCACGTCTGGGTATACCTGTCCCACTCGGGGTGACAAATTCAAAACCAACAGTTGATGGACAGAATGCAGAACAATGTCATACATTCACCCCAGTACAGAGATCTGGGCATAAATCCATTGTTTTTTTGCTCATCATGCCATTCCAGTCTGAACCCAGCCATATGCAAATCAGTCTTGACCCTGTTCCTCATGATAACAATCCAGACCGAACTGCAAAGGCAGGTCCTCCCTGGACTGGAAACAAGCATCCTAGGACCGGTTTCGGGGTTTTACCCCTCTTCAGCCAGGATAACTTGATTCCAGTGGCATGGAGAGCACAGGACCTACTTCTGGCAATACCCGTCCCACTCGGGGTGACAAATGCAAAACCAACAGTTGATGGACAGAATGCAGGACAATGTCATACATTCACCCCAGTACAGAGATCTGGGCCTAAATCCATCGTTTTTTTGCTAACGATGCCATTCCAGTTTGAACAGAACCATATGCAAATCAGTCTTGACCCTGTGCCTCATGGGAACAGTCCAGCCCAAACTGCCAAGCTAGGTCCTCCCTGGACTGGAAACAAGCATCCTAGGACCGGTTTCGGGGTTTTACCCCTCTTCAGCCAGGATAGCTTGATTCCAGTTGGATCGAGAGCACGGGACCCACGTCTGGGCATACCCGTCCCACTCGGGGTGACAAATGCAAAACCAGCAGTTGATGGACAGAATGCAGAACAATGTCATACATTCACCCCAGTACAGAGATCTGGGCCTAAATCCATCATTGTTTTGCTCACCATGCCATTCCAGTTTGAACCCAGCCATATGCAAATCAGTCTTGACCCTGTGCCTAATGGGAACAATCCAGCCCAAACTGCAAAGCCAGGTCCTCCCTGGACTGGAAACAAGCATCCTAGGACTGGTTTCAGGGTTTCACCCCTCTTCAGCCAGGATAGCTTGATTCCAGTGGCATGGAGAGCATGGGACCCATGTCTGGGCATACCCATCCCACTCGGGGTGACAAATGCAAAACCAACAGTTGATTTACAGATTTCAGAACAATGTCATACATTCACCCCAGTACAGAGATCTGGCCCTCAACCCATCGTTTTTTTGCTCACCAGGCCATTCCAGTTTGAACAGAGCCATATGCAAATCAGTCTTGACCCTGTGACTCATGGGAACAGTCCAGACCAAACTGCCAAGCCAGGTCCTCACTAGACTGGAAACAAGCATCCTAGGACCGGTTTCGGGGTTTCACCCGTCTTCAGCCAGGATAGCTTGATTCCAGTGGCATGGAGAGCAAGGGACCCACGTCTGGGCATACCTGTCCCACTCAGGGTGACAAATGCAAAACCAACAGTTGATGGACAGAATGCAGAACAATGTCATACATTCACCCCAGTACAGAGATCTGGGCCTAAATCCATTGTTTTTTTGCTCACCATGCCATTCCAGTTTGAACCCAGCCATATGCAAATCAGTCTTGACCCTGTGCCTCATGGGAACAATCCAGACTGAACTGCAAAGCCAGGTCCTCCCTGGACTGGAAACAAGCATCCTAGGACCGGTTTTGGGGTTTAACGCCTCTTCAGCCAGGATAACTTGATTCCAGTGGCATGGAGAGCACAGGACCTACTTCTGGGCATACCCGTCCCACTCGGGGTGACAAATGCAAAACCAACAGTTGATGGACAGAATGCAGGACAATGTCATACATTCACCCCAGTACAGAGATCTGGGCCTAAATCCATCGTTTTTTTGCTAACCATGCCATTCCAGTTTGAACCCAACCATATGCAAATCAGTCTTGACCCTGTGCCTCATGGGAACAGTCCAGCCCAAACTGCCAAGCCAGGTCCTCCCTGGACTGGAAACAAGCATCCTAGGATCGGTTTCGGGGTTTCACCCCTCTTCAGCCAGGATAGCTTGATTCCAGTTGGATGGAGAGCACGGGACCCACGTCTGGGCATACCCGTTCCACTCGGGGTGACAAATGCAAAACCAGCAGTTGATGGACAGAATGCAGAACAATGTCATACATTCACCCCAGTACAGAGATCTGGGCCTAAATCCATCGTTTTTTGGCTCACCATGCCATTCCAGTTTGAACCCAGCCATATGCAAATCAGTCTTGACCCTGTGCCTCATGGGAACAGTCCAGCCCGAACTGCCAAGCCAGGTCCTCCCTGGACTGGAAACAAGCATCCTAGGATTGGTTTCGGGGTTTCACCCCTCTTCAGCCAGGATAGCCTGTTTCCAGTGGCATGGAGAGCACGGGACCCACGTCTGGGTATACCCGTCCCACTCGGGGTGACAAATGGAAAACCAACAGTTGTTGGACAGAATGCAAAACAATGACATACATTCAACCCAGTACAGAGATCTGGGCCTAAATCCATTGTTTTTTTGCTCACCATGCCATTCCAGTTTGAACCCAGCCATATGCAAATCAGTCTTGACCCTGTGCCTCATGGGAACAGTCTAGCCCGAACTGCCAAGCCAGGTCCTCCCTGGACTGGAAACAAGCATCCTAGGACTGGTTTCAGGGTTTCACCCCTCCTCAGCCAGGATAGCTTGATTCCAGTGGCATGGAGAGCACTGGACCCATGTCTGGGCATACCCATCGCACTCGGGGTGACAAATGCAAAACCAACAGTTGATTTACAGATTTCAGAACAATGTCATACATTCACCCCAGTACAGGTATCTGGGCCTAAACCCATCGTTTTTTTGCTCACCATGCCATTCCAGTTTGAGCAGAGCCATATGCAAGTCAGTATTGACCCTGTGACTCATGTGAACAGTCCAGCCCAAACTGTCAAGCCAGGTCCTCACTAGACTGGAAACAAGCATCCTAGGACCGGTTTCGGGGTTTCACCCCTCTTCAGCCTGGATAGCTTGATTCCAGTGGCATGGAGAGCACGGGAACCATGTCTGGACATACCTGTCCCACTCAGGGTGACAAATGCAAAACCAACAGTTGATGGACAGAATACAGAACAATGTCATATATTCACCCCAGTACAGAGATCTGGGCCAAAATCCATTGTTTTTTTGCTCACCATGCCATTCCAGTTTGAACTGAGCCATATGCAAATTAGTCTTGACCCTGTGCCTCATGGGAACAATCCAGACCGAACTGCAAAGCCAGGTCCTTCCTTGACTGGAAACAAGCATCCTAGGACCGGTTTCGGGGTTTCACCCCTCTTCAGCAAGGATAACTTGATTCCAGTGGCATGGAGAGCACAGGACCTACTTCTGGGCATACCCGTTCCACTCGGGGTGACAAATGCAAAACCAACAGTTGATGGACAGAATGCAGAACAATGTCATACATTCAACCCACTACAGAGATCTAGGCCTAAATCCATCGTTTTTTGGCTCACCGTGCCATTCCAGTTTGAACCAAGCCATATGCAAGTCAGTATTGACCCTGTGCCTCATGGGAACAGTCCAGCCCGAACTGCCAAGCCAGGTCCTCCCTGGACTGGAAACAAGTATCCTAGGACTGGTTTCAGGGTTTCACCCCTCTTCAGCCAGGATAGCTTGATTCCAGTGGCATGGAGAGCACGGGACCCATGTCTGGGCATACCCATCGCACTTGGGGTGACAAATGCAAAACCAACAATTGATTTACAGATTTCAGAACAATGTCATACATTCACCCCAGTACAGGTATCTGGGCCTAAACCCATCGTTTTTTTGCTCACCATGCCATTCCAGTTTGAGCAGAGCCATATGCAACTCAGTATTGACCCTGTGACTCATGGGAACAGTCCAGCCCAAACTGTCAAGCCAGGTCCTCACTAGACTGGAAACAAGCATCCTAGGACCGGTTTCGGGGTTTCACCCCTCTTCAGCCTGGATAGCTTGATTCCAGTGGCATGGAGAGCATGGGAACCATGTCTGGACATACCTGTCCCACTCAGGGTGACAAATGCAAAACCAACAGTTGATGAACAGAATGCAGAACAATGTCATACATTCACCCCAGTACAGAGATCTGGGCCTAAATCCATTGGTTTTTTTCTCACCATGCCATTCCAGTTTGAACTGAGCCATATGCAAATTAGTCTTGACCCTGTGCCTCATGGGAACAATCCAGACTGAACTGCAAAGCCAGGTCCTCCCTGGACTGGAAACAAGCATCCTAGGACCGGTTTCGGGGTTTCACCCCTCTTCAGCCAGGATAACTTGATTCCAGTGGCATGGAGAGCACAGGACCTACTTCTGGGCATACCCGTCCCACTCGGGGTGATAAATGCAAAACCAAGAGTTGATGGACAGAATGCAGGACAATGTCATACATTCACCCCAGTACAGAGATCTGGGCCTAAATCCATCGTTTTTTTGCTCACCATGCCATTCCAGTTTGAACCCAGCCATATGCAAATCAGTCTTGACCCTGTGCCTCATGGGAACAGTCCAGCCCGAACTGCAAAGCCATGTACTCCCTGGACTGGAAACAAGCATCCTAGGACCAGTTTCGGGTTTTCACTCCTCTTCAGCCAGGATAGCTTGATTCCAGTGGCATGGAGAGCACGGGACCCACGTCTGGGTATACCTGTCCCACTCGGGGTGACAAATGCAAAACCAACAGTTGATGGACAGAATGCAGAACAATGTCATACATTCACCCCAGTACAGAGATCTGGGCATAAATCCATTGTTTTTTTGCTCATCATGCCATTCCAGTCTGAACCCAGCCATATGCAAATCAGTCTTGACCCTGTTCCTCATGGGAACAATCCAGACCGAACTGCAAAGGCAGGTCCTCCCTGGACTGGAAACAAGCATCCTAGGACCGGTTTCGGGGTTTTACCCCTCTTCAGCCAGGATAACTTGATTCCAGTGGCATGGAGAGCACAGGACCTACTTCTGGCAATACCCGTCCCACTCGGGGTGACAAATGCAAAACCAACAGTTGATGGACAGAATGCAGAACAATGTCATACATTCAACCCACTACAGAGATCTAGGCCTAAATCCATCGTTTTTTGGCTCACCGTGCCATTCCAGTTTGAACCAAGCCATATGCAAGTCAGTATTGACCCTGTGCCTCATGGGAACAGTCCAGCCCGAACTGCCAAGCCAGGTCCTCCCTGGACTGGAAACAAGCATCCTAGGACTGGTTTCAGGGTTTCACCCCTCTTCAGCCAGGATAGCTTGATTCCAGTGGCATGGAGAGCACGGGACCCATGTCTGGGCATACCCATCGCACTTGGGGTGACAAATGCAAAACCAACAATTGATTTACAGATTTCAGAACAATGTCATACATTCACCCCAGTACAGGTATCTGGGCCTAAACCCATCGTTTTTTTGCTCACCATGCCATTCCAGTTTGAGCAGAGCCATATGCAAATCAGTCTTGACCCTGTGCCTCATGGGAACAGTCCAGCCCGAACTGCAAAGCCATGTACTCCCTGGACTGGAAACAAGCATCCTAGGACCGGTTTTGGGTTTTCACTCCTCTGCAGCCAGGATAGCTTGATTCCAGTGGCATGGAGAGCACGGGACCCACGTCTGGGTATACCTGTCCCACTCGGGGTGACAAATTCAAAACCAACAGTTGATGGACAGAATGCAGAACAATGTCATACATTCACCCCAGTACAGAGATCTGGGCATAAATCCATTGTTTTTTTGCTCATCATGCCATTCCAGTCTGAACCCAGCCATATGCAAATCAGTCTTGACCCTGTTCCTCATGGGAACAATCCAGACCGAACTGCAAAGGCAGGTCCTCCCTGGACTGGAAACAAGCATCCTAGGACCGGTTTCGGGGTTTTACCCCTCTTCAGCCAGGATAACTTGATTCCAGTGGCATGGAGAGCACAGGACCTACTTCTGGCAATACCCGTCCCACTCGGGGTGACAAATGCAAAACCAACAGTTGATGGACAGAATGCAGGACAATGTCATACATTCACCCCAGTACAGAGATCTGGGCCTAAATCCATCGTTTATTTGCTAACCATGCCATTCCAGTTTGAACAGAACCATATGCAAATCAGTCTTGACCCTGTGCCTCATGGGAACAGTCCAGCCCAAACTGCCAAGCTAGGTCCTCCCTGGACTGGAAACAAGCATCCTAGGACCGGTTTCGGGGTTTTACCCCTCTTCAGCCAGGATAGCTTGATTCCAGTTGGATCGAGAGCACGGGACCCACGTCTGGGCATACCCGTCCCACTCGGGGTGACAAATGCAAAACCAGCAGTTGATGGACAGAATGCAGAACAATGTCATACATTCACCCCAGTACAGAGATCTGGGCCTAAATCCATCATTGTTTTGCTCACCATGCCATTCCAGTTTGAACCCAGCCATATGCAAATCAGTCTTGACCCTGTGCCTAATGGGAACAATCCAGCCCAAACTGCAAAGCCAGGTCCTCCCTGGACTGGAAACAAGCATCCTAGGACTGGTTTCAGGGTTTCACCCCTCTTCAGCCAGGATAGCTTGATTCCAGTGGCATGGAGAGCATGGGACCCATGTCTGGGCATACCCATCCCACTCGGGGTGACAAATGCAAAACCAACAGTTGATTTACAGATTTCAGAACAATGTCATACATTCACCCCAGTACAGAGATCTGGCCCTCAACCCATCGTTTTTTTGCTCACCAGGCCATTCCAGTTTGAACAGAGCCATATGCAAATCAGTCTTGACCCTGTGACTCATGGGAACAGTCCAGACCAAACTGCCAAGCCAGGTCCTCACTAGACTGGAAACAAGCATCCTAGGACCGGTTTCGGGGTTTCACCCGTCTTCAGCCAGGATAGCTTGATTCCAGTGGCATGGAGAGCAAGGGACCCACGTCTGGGCATACCTGTCCCACTCAGGGTGACAAATGCAAAACCAACAGTTGATGGACAGAATGCAGAACAATGTCATACATTCACCCCAGTACAGAGATCTGGGCCTAAATCCATTGTTTTTTTGCTCACCATGCCATTCCAGTTTGAACCCAGCCATATGCAAATCAGTCTTGACCCTGTGCCTCATGGGAACAATCCAGACTGAACTGCAAAGCCAGGTCCTCCCTGGACTGGAAACAAGCATCCTAGGACCGGTTTCGGGGTTTTACCCCTCTTCAGCCAGGATAGCTTGATTCCAGTTGGATGGAGAGCACGGGACCCACGTCTGGGCATACCCGTTCCACTCGGGGTGACAAATGCAAAACCAGCAGTTGATGGACAGAATGCAGAACAATGTCATACATTCACCCCAGTACAGAGATCTGGGCCTAAATCCATCGTTTTTTGGCTCACCATGCCATTCCAGTTTGAACCCAGCCATATGCAAATCAGTCTTGACCCTGTGCCTCATGGGAACAGTCCAGCCCGAACTGCCAAGCCAGGTCCTCCCTGGACTGGAAACAAGCATCCTAGGATTGGTTTCGGGGTTTCACCCCTCTTCAGCCAGGATAGCCTGTTTCCAGTGGCATGGAGAGCACGGGACCCACGTCTGGGTATACCCGTCCCACTCGGGGTGACAAATGGAAAACCAACAGTTGTTGGACAGAATGCAAAACAATGACATACATTCAACCCAGTACAGAGATCTGGGCCTAAATCCATTGTTTTTTTGCTCACCATGCCATTCCAGTTTGAACCCAGCCATATGCAAATCAGTCTTGACCCTGTGCCTCATGGGAACAGTCTAGCCCGAACTGCCAAGCCAGGTCCTCCCTGGACTGGAAACAAGCATCCTAGGACTGGTTTCAGGGTTTCACCCCTCCTCAGCCAGGATAGCTTGATTCCAGTGGCATGGAGAGCACGGGACCATTGTCTGGGCATACCCATCCCACTCGTGGTCACAAATGCAAAACCAACAGTTGATTTACAGATTTCAGAATAATGTCATACATTCACCCCAGTACAGAGATCTGGCCCTAAACCCATCGTTTTTTTGCTCACCATGCCATTCCAGTTTGAAAAGAGCCATAGCGTACGCGCGCAGCGTCGCGCCGGAGGAGCGCCAGAGGAAAGCCCGTTTGCGCCCGTTCGCGCACGATCGGGCCTTGGGCCTGGAAACTCTGTTCAGGTAAGAGTGTATACCCGTGATGACCTTCTAGCATTTAAGGGATCTACCATTCCCCGATGCCTACACACGATAAATCTGACGAAAGGCCGTCGAGCATGTAATCACTGCCCTTTTCAAGCATCGGAACAGGTCCTCGAGGAGTCTAATCAGACTATGATCTTGAGGATGGCCTTATTGAACTGCCGCTCCCTGCCTGGACATAAGGAGGAAATTTCACTTTTAATTTCCTCCGGAGATCTTGACGTCCTGCTCCTTGTAGAGACTTGGTTGGGGGAACATTCTGGCCCAGATTTGGTCGAGGCACTGCCCCCAGGATACACAGTACAACACAAAGATCGTCCAGGGAGGGCAGGAGGAGGGATCGCAATTATCCATAGGGAGAGTATAAGCTGTCGATTACAGGACACCGGGATCCAGGGATGCGAAAGCACACATTTTACCCTCCACCCCTCATGTGAGAGCTCGGTAACAGGGATATTGATATATAGACCTCCAGGCCCCCTCGGCGGATTTCATGAAAGCCTGTTGGAGGCAGTTATAGGAGGGGTCTGTACGGTCACGAATTTCCTGCTATTAGGAGATCTTAATCTCCATTTTAATAAGCCAGGAGATAGGACAGCGAATGACCTAGAAAAAGATTTAGAGAGTTACAATCTTAATCTTAAGGTTCGATGCCCTACGCATAAGTCAGGAAATGCACATGACCCCATTTTTACCAACATGAAGAATGTAACAGTCCTGGAACCCTACCCTGTCCCCTGGTCGGATCACTCGGTGATTCCTTTTAACTGGAAAATTTCCAGGATGACCACTAATACTTCTTCGAATAGAGGACTTATAAGAGCCTGGACAAAACTTGACATGGATGAGTGGAAGGGACTGTTAGAAAGCACTAAACCACCGGATAACTCTAATCTGGACGGGGCTGTCAACAGTTTTAATCAGTGGATTACCCATTCCCTAGATAAGGTCTTACCGAAAAAACCCTTAACAATTAGGAAGGGAGAGCTGAAACATCCATGGTTCACCTCAGAGTTAAGATCATTAAAACAGGAATGTAAAAGGGCAGAACGCCACTGGCGGAAGGATTTCAGTGTGGAAAGAAAGATTAACTACAAAGCCACATTGAAGAAATATAAAACCACCCTTACTGCCACCAAAACGGCATTTTTTGCAAATAAAATTGAATCCGCCGCCAATGCCCCTAGGGAAATGTTCAAGATTGTAAAGCTTCTAACGAAAACTCCAGACCCCCCCACAAAAGCAGATGAGCAGGACACCAGGTGTGATGATATGGCTAATTTTTTTCACATGAAAATACTTAAAATTCTAGAGACGATCCCGGTACTGGATTCGGCCTCACACTACAGGGCGCCTCCTTCTGAAGACAAAACCGACTGTCCAACACTTACGGAGTTTGCCCCCCTCACGGAAGAGCTGCTCCTCTCTTTGAAGAGGAGTATAAAAAGTGGATCCCCACGAGATCCAGCTCCCATGACAATACTAAATCAGGTACTGCCAACTATTAGTAAATCGGTAATCAAAATGGTTAACCTCTCCCTGCAATTGGCTACAGTACCAAAGGGATGGAAGCTGGCCATGGTGCGATCTTTGATTAAAAAACCGAACCTTGACCCAGAAGATCTGGCGAATTATCGCCCGATTTCCTTGTTACCCGGGATGGGGAAATTAACCGAAAAATTGATAAATATTCAATTGGCGGCATTTCTGGAGAAATACAAGCTTCTCCACCCATCCCAGACGGGTTTTAGGAAGGGACAAGGCACGGAGACGGCACTGTTGAGGGTGGTAGAAGAGGCCAGAGGGATCTTGGACGCTGGTGGCAGCGCGGCCATTATCCTTCTGGACCTCAGTGCCGCCTTCGATACAGTAAGTCATCACCTGTTGCTGTCGCGACTCCAAAATATCGGAGTAACCGGGAAAGCCTTGGAATGGCTGAGATCCTTCCTTGAGGAAAGATATTTTCAAGTGTTTGATGGAAACAACTGCTCCCGCCTTTTTCCGTTACAGTGTGGGGTTCCACAGGGGTCATCCCTTAGCCCCACACTGTTTAACGTTTACATGGCCCCGTTGGCGGAATTAGTAACTCCGTTTGGCATCCAGCTAATAAGCTACGCGGACGACACCCAGTTGGTGTTTTCCCTGCAGCAAACAGATGCCCCCCCGAACAACCTAGCCAATTGTTTGGAGGTGGTGGTAAATTGGATGCACGTGTCTCAGCTCAGACTCAATGCAGGAAAAACTGAGCTGATGCTCCTGGGGAAACAGGACATTCCCGAAAGCCTAACTTGGCCGGCGTGCATGGGTGCCAGACCATCGCCCAAGCCGGAAATAAAGAGTTTAGGCTTTTGGCTTGACAACGCCCTGTCTTTCGGTATGCAGGCCAGAAAGACGTCTGCCGTCTGCCATGGGATACTTAAGTCACTGCGCAAAATCCTGCCCCTACTACCTGAAAAAGCAAGGAAAACCGTAGTTCAGTCTTTGGTGTTATCCCGAATTGACTACGGGAATGCTATTTTTCTTGGGGCACCGGTATCCACCTTTAAGACCCTACAAGTGGCGCAGAATTATGCTGCCAGAACTCTGACGGGAACTAGTCGGTATGTGTCGGCGAAGCCAGCATTAAGATCTCTTCACTGGCTCCCGGTGAGGGAACGGGTGCGTTTTAAATCCCTATGCATTACCCACAAGATCCTGCATGGAGAAGGTCCCTCCATTCTGGAAAACCTGATAAGTCCCTACAAGCCCCAACTCAACCTTCGCTCGAGCGAACATAATCTGGCAATCATCCCCAGAATAAAACGAGCACGATCGGGCAGTCGACTTTTCTCTCTGCAAGCCGCAAGAGAATGGAATGCCCTCCCAGGTAATTTGAGGCAGGAACGGACTTTTCTTCAGTTCAGGAAGAAACTAAAAACCTTTCTATTCCCCAAAACCAGCTCTTAGTAGGATTGCAGATCGGATCAGCCTAGGGTCACTGCTTTTTTCCAAGAGCGCTGGGATGCCTACGGGTAGCCATGCGCTATATAAGTGTTTTTACAATTACAATTACAATTACAATATGCAAATCAGTCTTGACACTGTGACTCATGGGAACAGTCCAGCCCAAACTGCCAAGCCAGGTCCTCACTAGACTTGAAACAAGCATCCTAGGACCGGTTTCGGGGTTTCACCCCTCTTCAGCCAGGATAGCTTGAATCCAGTGGCATGGAGAGCACGGGACCCACGCCTGGGCATACCGGTCCCACTCGGGGTGACAAATGCAAAACCAACTGTTGATGGACAGAATGCAGAACAATGTCATACATTCACCTCAGTACAGAGATCTGGGCCTAAATCCATCGTTTTATTGCTCATCATGCCATTCCAGTTTGAACCCAGCCATATGCAAATCAGTCTTGACCCTGTGCCTCATGGGAACAATCCAGACCGAACTGCAAAGCCAGGTCCTCCCTTGACTGGAAACAAGCATCCTAGGACCGGTTTCGGGGTTTCACCCCTATTCAGCCAGGATAACTTGATTCCAGTGGCATGGAGAGCACAGGACCTACTTCTGGGCATACCCGTTCCACTCGGGGTGACAAATGCAAAACCAACAGTTGATGGACAGAATGCAGAACAATGTCATACATTCAACCCACTACAGAGATCTAGGCCTAAATCCATCGTTTTTTGGCTCACCGTGCCATTCCAGTTTGAACCAAGCCATATGCAAGTCAGTATTGACCCTGTGCCTCATGGGAACAGTCCAGCCCGAACTGCCAAGCCAGGTCCTCCCTGGACTGGAAACAAGCATCCTAGGACTGGTTTCAGGGTTTCACCCCTCTTCAGCCAGGATAGCTTGATTCCAGTGGCATGGAGAGCACGGGACCCATGTCTGGGCATACCCATCGCACTCGGGGTGACAAATGCAAAACCAACAGTTGATTTACAGATTTCAGACTAATGTCATACATTCACCCCAGTACAGGTATCTGGGCCTAAACCCATCGTTTTTTTGCTCACCATGCCATTCCAGTTTGAGCAGAGCCATATGCAAGTCAGTATTGACCCTGTGACTCATGGGAACACTCCAGCCCAAACTGTCAAGCCAAGTCCTCACTAGACTGGAAACAAGCATCCTAGGACCGGTTTCGGGGTTTCACCCCTCTTCAGCCTGGATAGCTTGATTCCAGTGGCATGGAGAGCACGGGAACCATGTCTGGACATACCTGTCCCACTCAGGGTGACAAATGCAAAGCCAACAGTTGATAGACAGAATGCAGAACAATGTCATACATTCACCCCAGTACAGAGATCTGGGCCAAAATCCATTGTTTTTTTGCTCACCGTGCCATTCCAGTTTGAACCAAGCCATATGCAAGTCAGTATTGACCCTGTGCCTCATGGGAACAGTCCAGCCCGAACTGCCAAGCCAGGTCCTCCCTGGACTGGAAACAAGCATCCTAGGACTGGTTTCAGGGTTTCACCCCTCTTCAGCCAGGATAGCTTGATTCCAGTGGCATGGAGAGCACGGGACCCATGTCTGGGCATACCCATCCCACTCGGGGTGACAAATGCAAAACCAACAGTTGATTTACAGATTTCAGAACAATGTCATACATTCACCCCAGTACAGAGATCTGGGCCTAAATCCATCATTTTTTTGCTTACCATGCCATTCCACTTTGAACCCAGCCATATGCAAATCAGTCTTGACCCTGTGCCTAATGGGAACAATCCAGCCCAAACTGCCAAGCCAGGTCCTTCTGGACTGAAAACAAGCATCCTAGGACTGGTTTCGAGGTTTCACCCCTCTTCAGCCAGGATAGCTTGATTCCAGTGGCATGGAGAGCACAGGACCTACTTCTGGGCATACCCGTCCCACTCGGGGTGACAAATGCAAAACCAACACTTGATGGACAGAATGCAGGACAATGTCATACATTCACCCCAGTACAGAGATCTGGGCCTAAATCCATCGTTTTTTTGCTAACCATGCCATTCCAGTTTGAACAGAACCATATGCAAATCAGTCTTGACCCTGTGCCTAATGGGAACAATCCAGCCCAAACTGCCAAGCCAGGTCCTCCCTGGACTGGAAACAAGCATCCTAGGACTGGTTTCAGGGTTTCACCCCTCTTCAGCCAGGATAGCTTGATTCCAGTGGCATGGAGAGCACGGGACCCATGTCTGGGCATACCCATCCCACTCGGGGTGACAAATGCAAAACCAACAGTTGATTTACAGATTTCAGAACAATGTCATACATTCACCCCAGTACAGAGATCTGGCCCTAAACCCATCGTTTTTTTGCTCACCAGGCCATTCCAGTTTGAACAGAGCCATATGCAAATCAGTCTTGACCCTGTGACTCATGGGAACAGTCCAGCCCAAACTGCCAAGCCAGGTCCTCACTAGACTGGAAACAAGCATCCTAGGACCGGTTTCGGGGTTTCACCCGTCTTCAGCCAGGATAGTTTGATTCCAGTGGCATGGAGAGCAAGGGACCCACGTCTGGGCATACCTGTCCCACATAGGGTGATAAATTCAAAACCAACAGTTGATGGACAGAATGCAGAACAATGTCATACATTCACCCCAGTACAGAGATCTGGGCCTAAATCCATTGTTTTTTTGCTCACCATGCCATTCCAGTTTGAACCCAGCCATATGCAAATCAGTCTTGACCCTGTGCCTCATGGGAACAGTCCAGCCCGAACTGCCAAGCCAGATCCTCCCTGGACTGGAAACAAGCATCCTAGGACTGGTTTCGGGGTTTCACCCCTCTTCAGCCAGGATAGCCTGTTTCCAGTGGCATGGAGAGCACGGGACCCACGTTTGGGTATACCCGTCCCACTCGGGGTGACAAATGGAAAACCAACAGTTGTTGGACAGAATGCAAAACAATGACATACATTCAACCCAGTACAGAGATCTGAGCCTAAATCCATTGTTTTTTTGCTCACCATGCCATTCCAGTTTGAACCCAGCCATATGCAAATCAGTCTTGACCCTGTGCCTCATGGGAACAGTCTAGCCCGAACTGCCAAGCCAGGTCCTCCCTGGACTGGAAACAAGCATCCAAGGACTGGTTTCAGGGTTTCACCCCTCCTCAGCCAGGATAGCTTGATTCCAGTGGCATGGAGAGCACGGGACCATTGTCTGGGCATACCCATCCCACTCGTGGTCACAAATGCAAAACCAACAGTTGATTTACAGATTTCAGAATAATGTCATACATTCACCCCAGTACAGAGATCTGGCCCTAAACCCATCGTTTTTTTGCTCACCATGCCATTCCAGTTTGAACAGAGCCATATGCAAATCAGTCTTGACACTGTGACTCATGGGAACAGTCCAGCCCAAACTGCCAAGCCAGGTCCTCACTAGACTTGAAACAAGCATCCTAGGACCGGTTTCGGGGTTTCACCCCTCTTCAGCCAGGATAGCTTGAATCCAGTGGCATGGAGAGCACGGGACCCACGCCTGGGCATACCGGTCCCACTCAGGGTGACAAATGCAAAACCAACAGTTGATGGACAGAATGCAGAACAATGTCATACATTCATCCCAGTACAGAGATCTGGGCCTAAATCCATTGTTTTTTTGCTCACCATGCCATTCCAGTTTGAACCCAGCCATATGCAAATCAGTCTTGACCCTGTGCCTCATGGGAACAATCCAGACTGAACTGCAAAGCCAGGTCCTCCCTGGACTGGAAACAAGCATCCTAGGACCGATTTCGGGGTTTCAACCCTCTTCAGCCAGAATAGCTTGATTCCAGTGGCATGGAGAGCACGGGCCCCACGTCTGGGCATACCCGTCCCACTCGGGGTGACAAATGCAAAACCAACAGTTGATGGACAGAATGCAGAACAATGTCATACATACATCCCAGTACAGAGATCTGGGCCTAAATCCATCGTTTTTTTGCTCACCATGCCATTCCAGTTTGAACACAGCCATATGCAAATCAGTCTTGACCCTGTGCCTAATGGGAACAGTCCAGCCCGAACTGTCAAGCCAGGTCCTCCCTGGACTGGAAACAAGCATCCTAGGACCGGTTTTGGGGTTTCACCCCTCTTCAGCCAGGATAGCTTGATTCCAATGGCATGGAGAGCACAAGACCCACATCTGGGCATACCTGTCCCACTCGGGGTGACAAATGCAAAACCAACAGTTGATGGACAGAATGCAGAACAATGTCATACATTCAACCCACTACAGAGATCTAGGCCTAAATCCATCGTTTTTTGGCTCACCGTGCCATTCCAGTTTGAACCAAGCCATATGCAAGTCAGTATTGACCCTGTGCCTCATGGGAACAGTCCTGCCCGAACTGCCAAGCCAGGTCCTCCCTGGACTGGAAACAAGCATCCTAGGACTGGTTTCAGGGTTTCACCCGTCTTCAGCCAGGATAGCTTGATTACAGTGGCATGGAGAGCACGGGACCCATGTCTGGGCATACCCATCGCACTCGGGGTGACAAATGCAAAACCAACAGTTGATTTACAGATTTCAGACTAATGTCACACATTCACCCCAGTACAGGTATCTGGGCCTAAACCCATCGTTTTTTTGATCACCATGCCATTCCAGTTTGAGCAGAGCCATATGCAAGTCAGTATTGACCCTGTGACTCATGGGAAAAGTCCAGCCCAAACTGTCAAGCCAGGTCCTCACTAGACTGGAAACAAGCATCCTAGGACCGGTTTCGGGGTTTCACCCCTCTTCAGCCTGGATAGCTTGATTCCAGTGGCATGGAGAGCACGGGAACCATGTCTGGACATACCTGTCCCACTCAGGGTGACAAATGCAAAGCCAACAGTTGATGGACAGAATGCAGAACAATATCATACATTCACCCCAGTACAGAGATCTGGGCCAAAATCCATTGTTTTTTTGCTCACCGTGCCATTCCAGTTTGAACCAAGCCATATGCAAGTCAGTATTGACCCTGTGCCTCATGGGAACAGTCCAGCCCGAACTGCCAAGCCAGGTCCTCCCTGGACTGGAAACAAGCATCCTAGGACTGGTTTCAGGGTTTCACCCCTCTTCAGCCAGGATAGCTTGATTCCAGTGGCATGGAGAGCACGGGACCCATGTCTGGGCATACCCATCCCACTCGGGGTGACAAATGCAAAACCAACAGTTGATTTACAGATTTCAGAACAATGTCATACATTCACCCCAGTACAGAGATCTGGGCCTAAATCCATCATTTTTTTGCTTACCATGCCATTCCACTTTGAACCCAGCCATATGCAAATCAGTCTTGACCCTGTGCCTAATGGGAACAATCCAGCCCAAACTGCCAAGCCAGGTCCTTCTGGACTGAAAACAAGCATCCTAGGACTGGTTTCGAGGTTTCACCCCTCTTCAGCCAGGATAGCTTGATTCCAGTGGCATGGAGAGCACAGGACCTACTTCTGGGCATACCCGTCTCACTCGGGGTGACAAATGCAAAACCAACACTTGATGGACAGAATGCAGGACAATGTCATACATTCACCCCAGTACAGAGATCTGGGTCTAAATCCATCGTTTTTTTGCTAACCATGCCATTCCAGTTTGAACAGAACCATATGCAAATCAGTCTTGACCCTGTGCCTTATGGGAACAGTCCAGCCCAAACTGCCAAGCTAGGTCCTCCCTGGACTGGAAACAAGCATCCTAGGACCGGTTTCGGGGTTTCACCCCTCTTCAGCCAGGATAGCTTGATTCCAGTTGGATCGAGAGCACGGGACCCACGTCTGGGCATACCCGTCCCACTCGGGGTGACAAATGCAAAACCAGCAGTTGATGGACAGAATGCAGAACAATGTCATACATTCAACCCAGTACAGAGATCTGGGTCTAAATCCATCATTTTTTTGCTCACCATGCCGTTCCAGTTTGAACCCAGCCATATGCAAATCAGTCTTGACCCTGTGCCTAATGGGAACAATCCAGCCCAAACTGCCAAGCCAGGTCCTCCCTGGACTGGAAACAAGCATCCTAGGACTGGTTTCAGGGTTTCACCCCTCTTCAGCCAGGATAGCTTGATTCCAGTGGCATGGAGAGCACGGGACCCATGTCTGGGCATACCCATCCCACTCGGGGTGACAAATGCAAAACCAACAGTTGATTTACAGATTTCAGAACAATGTCATACATTCACCCCAGTACAGAGATCTGGCCCTAAACCCATCGTTTTTTTGCTCACCAGGCCATTCCAGTTTGAACAGAGCCATATGCAAATCAGTCTTGACCCTGTGACTCATGGGAACAGTCCAGCCCAAACTGCCAAGCCAGGTCCTCACTAGACTGGAAACAAGCATCCTAGGACCGGTTTCGGGGTTTCACCCGTCTTCAGCCAGGATAGCTTGATTCCAGTGGCATGGAGAGCAAGGGACCCACGTCTGGGCATACCTGTCCCACATAGGGTGACAAATGCAAAACCAACAGTTGATGGACAGAATGCAGAACAATTTCATACATTCACCCCAGTACAGAGATCTGGGCCTAAATCCATCGTTTTTTTGCTCACCATGCCATTCCAGTTTGAACCCAGCCATATGCAAATCAGTCTTGACCCTGTGCCTCATGGGAACAGTCCAGCCCGAACTGCCAAGCCAGATCCTCCCTGGACTGGAAACAAGCATCCTAGGACTGGTTTCGGGGTTTCACCCCTCTTCAGCCAGGATAGCCTGTTTCCAGTGGCATGGAGAGCACGGGACCCACGTCTGGGTATACCCGTCCCACTCGGGGTGACAAATGGAAAACCAACAGTTGTTGGACAGAATGCAAAACAATGACATACATTCAACCCAGTACAGAGATCTGGGCCTAAATCCATTGTTTTTTTGCTCACCATGCCATTCCAGTTTGAACCCAGCCATATGCAAGTCAGTATTGACCCTGTGCCTCATGGGAACAGTCCTGCCCGAACTGCCAAGCCAGGTCCTCCCTGGACTGGAAACAAGCATCCTAGGACTGGTTTCGGGGTTTCACCCCTCTTCAGCCAGGATAGCCTGTTTCCAGTGGCATGGAGAGCACGGGACCCACGTCTGGGTATACCTGTCCCACTCGGGGTGACAAATGCAAAACCAACAGTTGATGGACAGAATGCAGAACAATGTCATACATTCAACCCACTACAGAGATCTAGGCCTAAATCCATCGTTTTTTGGCTCACCGTGCCATTCCAGTTTGAACCAAGCCATATGCAAGTCAGTATTGACCCTGTGCCTCATGGGAACAGTCCTGCCCGAACTGCCAAGCCAGGTCCTCCCTGGACTGGAAACAAGCATCCTAGGACTGGTTTCAGGGTTTCACCCGTCTTCAGCCAGGATAGCTTGATTACAGTGGCATGGAGAGCACGGGACCCATGTCTGGGCATACCCATCGCACTCGGGGTGACAAATGCAAAACCAACAGTTGATTTACAGATTTCAGACTAATGTCACACATTCACCCCAGTACAGGTATCTGGGCCTAAACCCATCGTTTTTTTGATCACCATGCCATTCCAGTTTGAGCAGAGCCATATGCAAGTCAGTATTGACCCTGTGACTCATGGGAAAAGTCCAGCCCAAACTGTCAAGCCAGGTCCTCACTAGACTGGAAACAAGCATCCTAGGACCGGTTTCGGGGTTTCACCCCTCTTCATGCTGGATAGCTTGATTCCAGTGGCATGGAGAGCACGGGAACCATGTCTGGACATACCTGTCCCACTCAGGGTGACAAATGCAAAGCCAACAGTTGATGGACAGAATGCAGAACAATATCATACATTCACCCCAGTACAGAGATCTGGGCCAAAATCCATTGTTTTTTTGCTCACCGTGCCATTCCAGTTTGAACCAAGCCATATGCAAGTCAGTATTGACCCTGTGCCTCATGGGAACAGTCCAGCCCGAACTGCCAAGCCAGGTCCTCCCTGGACTGGAAACAAGCATCCTAGGACTGGTTTCAGGGTTTCACCCCTCTTCAGCCAGGATAGCTTGATTCCAGTGGCATGGAGAGCACGGGACCCATGTCTGGGCATACCCATCCCACTCGGGGTGACAAATGCAAAACCAACAGTTGATTTACAGATTTCAGAACAATGTCATACATTCACCCCAGTACAGAGATCTGGGCCTAAATCCATCATTTTTTTGCTTACCATGCCATTCCACTTTGAACCCAGCCATATGCAAATCAGTCTTGACCCTGTGCCTAATGGGAACAATCCAGCCCAAACTGCCAAGCCAGGTCCTTCTGGACTGAAAACAAGCATCCTAGGACTGGTTTCGAGGTTTCACCCCTCTTCAGCCAGGATAGCTTGATTCCAGTGGCATGGAGAGCACAGGACCTACTTCTGGGCATACCCGTCTCACTCGGGGTGACAAATGCAAAACCAACACTTGATGGACAGAATGCAGGACAATGTCATACATTCACCCCAGTACAGAGATCTGGGTCTAAATCCATCGTTTTTTTGCTAACCATGCCATTCCAGTTTGAACAGAACCATATGCAAATCAGTCTTGACCCTGTGCCTTATGGGAACAGTCCAGCCCAAACTGCCAAGCTAGGTCCTCCCTGGACTGGAAACAAGCATCCTAGGACCGGTTTCGGGGTTTCACCCCTCTTCAGCCAGGATAGCTTGATTCCAGTTGGATCGAGAGCACGGGACCCACGTCTGGGCATACCCGTCCCACTCGGGGTGACAAATGCAAAACCAGCAGTTGATGGACAGAATGCAGAACAATGTCATACATTCAACCCAGTACAGAGATCTGGGTCTAAATCCATCATTTTTTTGCTCACCATGCCGTTCCAGTTTGAACCCAGCCATATGCAAATCAGTCTTGACCCTGTGCCTAATGGGAACAATCCAGCCCAAACTGCCAAGCCAGGTCCTCCCTGGACTGGAAACAAGCATCCTAGGACTGGTTTCAGGGTTTCACCCCTCTTCAGCCAGGATAGCTTGATTCCAGTGGCATGGAGAGCACGGGACCCATGTCTGGGCATACCCATCCCACTCGGGGTGACAAATGCAAAACCAACAGTTGATTTACAGATTTCAGAACAATGTCATACATTCACCCCAGTACAGAGATCTGGCCCTAAACCCATCGTTTTTTTGCTCACCAGGCCATTCCAGTTTGAACAGAGCCATATGCAAATCAGTCTTGACCCTGTGACTCATGGGAACAGTCCAGCCCAAACTGCCAAGCCAGGTCCTCACTAGACTGGAAACAAGCATCCTAGGACCGGTTTCGGGGTTTCACCCGTCTTCAGCCAGGATAGCTTGATTCCAGTGGCATGGAGAGCAAGGGACCCACGTCTGGGCATACCTGTCCCACATAGGGTGACAAATGCAAAACCAACAGTTGATGGACAGAATGCAGAACAATTTCATACATTCACCCCAGTACAGAGATCTGGGCCTAAATCCATCGTTTTTTTGCTCACCATGCCATTCCAGTTTGAACCCAGCCATATGCAAATCAGTCTTGACCCTGTGCCTCATGGGAACAGTCCAGCCCGAACTGCCAAGCCAGATCCTCCCTGGACTGGAAACAAGCATCCTAGGACTGGTTTCGGGGTTTCACCCCTCTTCAGCCAGGATAGCCTGTTTCCAGTGGCATGGAGAGCACGGGACCCACGTCTGGGTATACCCGTCCCACTCGGGGTGACAAATGGAAAACCAACAGTTGTTGGACAGAATGCAAAACAATGACATACATTCAACCCAGTACAGAGATCTGGGCCTAAATCCATTGTTTTTTTGCTCACCATGCCATTCCAGTTTGAACCCAGCCATATGCAAATCAGTCTTGACCCTGTGCCTCATGGGAACAGTCTAGCCCGAACTGCCAAGCCAGGTCCTCCCTGGACTGGAAACAAGCATCCTAGGACTGGTTTCAGGGTTTCACCCCTCCTCAGCCAGGATAGCTTGATTCCAGTGGCATGGAGAGCACGGGACCATTGTCTGGGCACACCCATCCCACTCGTGGTCACAAATGCAAAACCAACAGTTGATTTACAGATTTCAGAATAATGTCATACATTCACCCCAGTACAGAGATCTGGCCCTAAACCCATCGTTTTTTTTGCTCACCATGCCATTCCAATTTGAACAGAGCCATATGCAAATCAGTCTTGACACTGTGACTCTTGGGAACAGTCCAGCCCAAACTGCCAAGCCAGGTCCTCACTAGACTTGAAACAAGCATCCTAGGACCGGTTTCGGGGTGTCACCCCTCTTCAGCCAGGATAGCTTGAATCCAGTGGCATGGAGAGCACGGGACCCACGCCTGGGCATACCGGTCCCACTCAGGGTGACAAATGCAAAACCAACAGTTGATGGACAGAATGCAGAACAATGTCATACATTCATCCCAGTACAGAGATCTGGGCCTAAATCCATTGTTTTTTTGCTCACCATGCCATTCCAGTTTGAACCCAGCCATATGCAAATCAGTCTTGACCCTGTGCCTCATGGGAACAATCCAGACTGAACTGCAAAGCCAGGTCCTCCCTGGACTGGAAACAAGCATCCTAGGACCGATTTCGGGGTTTCACCCCTCTTCAGCCAGAATAGCTTGATTCCAGTGGCATGGAGAGCACGGGCCCCACGTCTGGGCATACCCGTCCCACTCGGGGTGACAAATGCAAAACCAACAGTTGATGGACAGAATGCAGAACAATGTCATACATTCATCCCAGTACAGAGATCTGGGCCTAAATCCATCGTTTTTTTGCTCACCATGCCATTCCAGTTTGAACACAGCCATATGCAAATCAGTCTTGACCCTGTGCCTAATGGGAACAGTCCAGCCCGAACTGTCAAGCCAGGTCCTCCCTGGACTGAAAACAAGCATCCTAGGACCGGTTTTGGGGTTCACCCCTCTTCAGCCAGGATAGCTTGATTCCAATCGCATGGAGAGCACGAGACCCACATCTGGGCATACCTGTCCCACTCGGGGTGACAAATGCAAAACCAACAGTTGATGGACAGAATGCAGAACAATGTCATACATTCACCCCAGTACAGAGATCTGGGCCTAAATCCATCATTTTTTTGCTCACCATGCCATTCCAGTTTGAACACAGCCATATGCAAATCAGTCTTGACCCTGTGCCTAATGGGAACAATCCAGCCCAAACTGCCAAGCCAGGTCCTCCCTGGACTGAAAACAAGCATCCTAGGACTGGTTTCGAGGATTCACCCCTCTTCAGCCAGGATAGCTTGATTCCAGTGGCATGGAGAACACGAGACCCACGTCTGGGCATACCCGTCCCACTCGGGGTGACAAATGCAAAACCAACAGTTGATGGACAGAATGCAGAACAATGTCATACATTCACCCCAGTACAGAGGTCTGGGCCTAAATCCATCGTTTTTTGCTCACCATGCCATTCCAGTTTGAACCCCGCCATATGCAAATCAGTCTTGACCCTGTGCCTCATGGGGACAGTCCAGCCCGACCTGCCAAGCCAGGTGCTCCCTGGACTGGAAACAAGCATCCTAGGACCGGTTTCTGGGTTTCCCCCTTCTTCAGCCAGGCTAGCTTGATTCCAGTGGCATGGAGAGCACGGGACCCACTTCTGGGCATACCCTTCCCACTCGGGATGACGAATGCAAAACCAACAGTTGATGGACTGAATGCAGAACAATGACATACATTCAACCCAGTACAGAGACCTGGGCCTAAATCCATCGTTTTTTTGCTCACCATGCCATTCCAGTTTGAACCCAGCCATATGCAAATCAGTCTTGACCCTGTGCCTCATGGGAACGATCCAGACCGAACTGCAAAGCCAGTTTCTCCCTGGACTGGAGACAAGCATCCTAGGACCGGTTTCAGGGTTTCACACCTCTTCAGCCAGGATAGCTTGATTCCAGTGGCATGGAGAGCACGGGAGCCACGTTTGGGCATACCCGTCACACTCGGGGTGACAAATGCAAAACCAACAGTTGATTTACAGATTTCAGAACAATATCATACATTCACCCCAGTTCAGAGATCTGGGCCTAAATCCATCGTTTTTTTGCTCACCATGCCATTCCAGTTTGAACACAGCCATATGCAAATCAGTCTTGACCCTGTGCCTCATGGGAACAGTCCAGCCCAAACTGTCAATCCAGGTCCTCACTAGACTGGAAACAAGCATCTAAGACCGGTTTCGGGGTTTCACCCCTCTTCAGCCAGGATAGCTTGATTCCAGTGGCATCGAGAGCACGGGACCCACGTCTGGCATACCTGTCCCACTCCGGGTGACAAATGCAAAACCAACTGTTGATGGACAGAATGCAGAACAATGTCATACATTCACCCCAGTACAGAGATCTGGGCCTAAATCCATCGTTTTATTGCTCATCATGCCATTCCAGTTTGAACCCAGCCATATGCAAATCAGTCTTGACCCTGTGCCTCATGGGAACAATCCAGACCGAACTGCAAAGCCAGGTCCTCCCTTGACTGGAAAAAAGCATCCTAGGACCGGTTTCGGGGTTTCACCCCTCTTCAGCCAGCATAACTTGATTCCAGTGGCATGGAGAGCACAGGAACTACTTCTGGGCATACCCGTCCCACTCGGGGTGACAAATGCAAAACCAACAGTTGATGGACAGAATGCATAACAATGTCATACATTCAACCCACTACAGAGATCTAGGCCTAAATCCATCGTTTTTTGGCTCACCGTGCCATTCCAGTTTGAACCAAGCCATATGCAAGTCAGTATTGACCCTGTGCCTCATGGGAACAGTCCAGCCCGAACTGCCAAGCCAGGTCCTCCCTGGACTGGAAACAAGCATCCTAGGACTGGTTTCAGGGTTTCACCCCTCTTCAGCCAGGATAGCTTGATTCCAGTGGCATGGAGAGCACGGGACCCATGTCTGGGCATACCCATCGCACTCGGGGTGACAAATGCAAAACCAACAGTTGATTTACAGATTTCAGAACAATGTCATACATTCACCCCAGTACAGGTATCTGGGCCTAAACCCATCGTTTTTTTGCTCACCATGCCATTCCAGTTTGAGCAGAGCCATATGCAAGTCAGTATTGACCTTGTGACTCATGGGAACAGTCCAGCCCAAACTGTCAAGCCAGGTCCTCACTAGACTGGAAACAAGCATCCTAGGACCGGTTTCGGGGTTTCACCTCTCTTCAGCCTGGATAGCTTGATTCCAGTGGCATGGAGAGCACGGGAACCACGTCTGGACATACCTGTCCCGCTCAGGGTTACAAATGAAAAACCAACAGTTGATGGACAGAATGCATAACAATGTCATACATTCACCCCAGTACAGAGATCTGGGCCTAAATCCATTGTTTTTTTGCTCACCATGCCATTCCAGTTTGAACTGAGCCATATGCAAATTAGTCTTGACCCTGTGCCTCATGGGAACAATCCAGACGACTGAACTGCAAAGCCAGGTCCTCCCTGGACTGAAAACAAGCATCCTAGGACCAGTTTTGGGGTTTCACCCCTCTTCAGACAGGATAACTTGATTCCAGTGGCATGGAGAGCACAGGACCTACTTCTGGGCATACCCGTCCCACTCGGGGTGATAAATGCAAAACCAAGAGTTGATGGACAGAATGCAGAACAATGTCATACATTCACCCCAGTACAGAGATCTGGGCCTAAATCCATCGTTTTATTGCTCATCATGCCATTCCAGTTTGAACCCAGCCATATGCAAATCAGTCTTGACCCTGTGCCTCATGGGAACAATCCAGACCGAACTGCAAAGCCAGGTCCTCCCTTGACTGGAAAAAAGCATCCTAGGACCGGTTTCGGGGTTTCACCCCTCTTCAGCCAGGATAGCTTGATTCCAGTGGCATGGAGAGCACAGGACCCATGTCTGGGCATTCCCATCGCACTCGGGGTGACAAATGCAAAACCAACAGTTGATTTACAGATTTCAGAACAATGTCATACATTCACCCCAGTACAGGTATCTGGCCCTAAACCCATCGTTTTTTTGCTCACCATGCCATTCCAGTTTGAGCAGAGCCATATGCAAGTCAGTATTGACCTTGTGACTCATGGGAACAGTCCAGCCCAAACTGTCAAGCCAGGTCCTCACTAGACTGGAAACAAGCATCCTAGGACCGGTTTCGGGGTTTCACCCCTCTTCAGCCTGGATAGCTTGATTCCAGTGGCATGGAGAGCACGGGAACCACGTCTGGACATACCTGTCCCGCTCAGGGTGACAAATGCAAAACCAACAGTTGATGGACAGAATGCAGAACAATGTCATACATTCACCCCAGTACAGAGATCTGGGCCTAAATCCATTGTTTTTTTTTCTCACCATGCCATTCCAGTTTGAACTGAGCCATATGCAAATTAGTCTTGACCCTGTGCCTCATGGGAACAGTCCATCCCGAACTGCAAAGCCAGGTACTCCCTGGACTGGAAACAAGCATCCTAGGACCGGTTTCGGGTTTTCACCCCTCTTCAGCCAGGATAGCTTGATTCCAGTGGCATGGAGAGCACGGGACCCACGTCTGGGTATACCTGTCCCACTCGGGGTGACAAATGCAAAACCAACAGTTGATGGACAGAATGCAGAACAATGTCATACATTCACCCCAGTACAGAGATCTGGGCCTAAATCCATTGTTTTTTTGCTCATCATGCCATTCCAGTCTGAACCCAGCCATATGCAAATCAGTCTTGACCCTGTTCCTCATGGGAACAATCCAGACCGAACTGCAAAGCCAGGTCCTCCCTGGACTGGAAACAAGCATCCTAGGACCGGTTTTGGGGTTTCACCCCTCTTCAGCCAGGATAACTTGATTCCAGTGGCATGGAGAGCACAGGACCTACTTCTGGGCATACCCGTCCCACTCGGGTTGACAAATGCAAAACCAACAGTTGATGGACAGATTGCAGAAAAATGTCATACATTCACTCCAGTACAGAGATCTGGGCCTAAATCCATTGTTTTTTTTGCTATCCCTGCCATTCAAGTTTGAACCCAGCCATATGCAAATCAGTCTTGACCCTGTGCCTCATGGGAACAGTCCAGCCCGAACTGCCAAGCCAGGTCCTCCCTGGACTGGAAACAAGCATACTAGGACCGGTTTAGGGTTTGACCCCTCTTCAGTCAGGATAGCTTGATTCTAGTGGCATGGAGAGCGCGGGACCCACGTCTGGGCATACCCGTCTCACTCGGGGTGACAAATGCAAAACCAACAGTTGATGGACAGAATGCAGAACAATGTCATACATTCACCCCAGTACAGAGATGTGGGCCTAAATCCATTGTTTCTTTGCTCACCATGCCATTCCAGTTTGAACCCAGCCATAGGCAAATCAGTCTTGACCCTGTGCCTAATGGGAACAGTCCAGCCCGAACTGTCAAGCCAGGTCCTCCCTGGACTGGAAACAAGCATCCTAGGACCGGTTTCGGGGTTTCACCCCTCTTCAGCCAGAATAGCTTGATTCCAGTGGCATGGAGAGCACGGGACCCACGTCTGGGCATACCCGTCCCACTCGGGGTGACAAATGCAAAACCAACAGTTGAGGGACAGAATGCAGAACAATGTCATACATTCACCCCAGTACAGAGATCTGGGCCTAAATCCATCGTTTTTTTGCTCACCATGCCATTCCAGTTTGAACACAGCCATATGCAAATCAGTCTTGACCCTGTGCCTAATGGGAACAGTCCAGCCCGAACTGTCACGCCAGGTCCTCCCTGGACTGGAAACAAGCATCCTAGGACCAGTTTTGAGGTTTCACCCCTCTTCAGCCAGGATAGCTTGATTCCAGTGGCATGGAGAGCACGGGACCCATGTCTGGGCATACCCGTCCCACTCGGGGTGACAAATGCAAAACCAACAGTTGATGGACAGAATGCAGAACAATGTCATACATTCACCCCAGTACAGAGATCTGGGCCTAAATCCATCATTTTTTTGCTCACCATGCCATTCCAGTTTGAACCCAGCCATATGCAAATCAGTCTTGACCCTTTGCCTCATGGGAACAGTCCAGCCCAAACTTCCAAGCCAGGTCCTCCCTGGACTGGAAACAAGCATCCTAGGACTGGTTTCGGGGTTTCACCCCTCTTCAGCCAGGATAGCTTGATTCCAGTGGCATGGAGAGCACGGGACCCACGTCTGGGCAAAGCCGTCCCACTCAGCGTGACAAATGCAAAGCCAACAGTTGATGGACAGAATGCAGAACAATGTCATACATTCACCCCAGTACAGAGATCTGGGCCCAAATCCATCGTTTTTTTGCTCACCGTGCCATTCCAGTTTGAACCCAGCCATATGCAAATCAGTCTTGACCCTGTGCCTCATGGGAACAGTCTAGCCCGAACTGCCGAGCCAGGTCCTCCCTGGACTAGAAACAAGCATACTAGGACCGGTTTTGGGGTTTCACTCCTCTTCAGCCAGGATAATTTGATTCCAGTGGCATGGAGATCACAGGACCTAATTCTGGGCATACCCGTCCCACTCGGGGTGACAAATGCACAACCAACAGTTGATGGACTGAATGTAGAACAATGTCATACATTCACCCCAGTACAGAGATCTGGGCCTAAATCCATCATTTTTTTGCTCACCATGCCATTCCAGTTTGAACCCAGCCATATGCAAATCAGTCTTGACCCTGTGCCTAATGGGAACAATCCAGCCCAAACTGCCAAGCCAGGTCCTCCCTGGACTGAAAACAAGCATCCTAGGACTGGTTTCGAGGTTTCACCCCTCTTCAGCCAGGATAGCTTGATTCCAGTGGCATGGAGAGCACGGGACCCACGTCTGGGCATACCCGTCCCACTCGGGGTGACAAATGCAAAACCAACAGTTGATTTGCAGATTGCAGAACAATGTCATACATTCACCCCAGTACAGAGGTCTGGGCCTAAATCCATCGTTTTTTGCTCACCATGCCATTCCAGTTTGAACCCCGCCATATGCAAATCAGTCTTGACCCTGTGCCTCATGGGGACAGTCCAGCCCGAACTGCCAAGCCAGGTCCTCCCTGGACTGGAAACAAGCATCCTAGTACCGGTTTCTGGGTTTCCCCCTTCTTCAGCCAGGATAGCTTGATTCCAGTGGCATGGATAGCACGGGACCCACGTCTGGCATTCCTGTCCCAGTCGGGGTGACAAATGCAAAACCAACAGTTGATGGACAGAATGCAGAACAATGTCATACATTCACCCCAGTACAGAGATCTGGGCCTAAATCCATCATTTTTTTGTTCACCATGCCATTCCAGTTTGAACCCAGCCATCTGCAAATCAGTCTTGACCCTGGGCCTAATGGGAACAATCCAGCCCAAACTGCCAAGCCAGGTCCTCCCTGGACTGAAAACAAGCATCATAGGACTGGTTTCAAAGTTTCACCGCTCTTCAGCCAGGATAGCTTGATTCCAGTGGCATGGAGAGCACGGAACCCACGTCTGGGCATACCCGTCCCACTCAGGGTGACAAATGCAAAGCCAACAGTTGATGGACAGAATGCAGAACAATGTCATACATTCACCCCAGTACAGAGATCTGGGCCCAAATCCATCGTTTTTTTGCTCACCAAGCCATTCCAATTTGAACCCAGCCATATGCAAATCAGTCTTGACCCTGTGCCTCATGGGAACAGTCCAGCCCGAACTGCAAAGCCAGGTCCTCCCTGGACTGGAAACAATCATCCTAGGACCAGTTTCGGGGTTTCACCCCTCTTCAGCCAGGATAGCTTGATTCCAGTGGCATGGAGAGCACGGGACCCATGTCCGTGCATACCCGTCCCACTCGGGGTGATAAATGCAAAACCAACAGTTGATAGACAGAATGCAGAACAATGTCATACATTCACCCCAGTACATAGATCTGGGCCTAAATCCATCGTTTTTTTGCTCACCATGCCATTCCAGTTTGAACCCAGCCATATGCAAATCAGTCTTGACCCTGTGCCTCATGGGAACAGTCCAGCCCGAACTGCCAAGCCAGGTTCTCCCTGGACTAGAGACAAGCATCCTAGGACCGGTTTCGGTGTTTCACCCCTCTTCAGCCAGGATAGCTTGATTCCAGTGGCAGGGAGAGCACGGGAGCCACATCTGGGCATACCCGTCTCACTCGGGGTGACAAATGCAAAACCAACAGTTGATTTACAGATTTCAGAACAATTTCATACATTCACCCCAGTACAGAGATCTGGGCCTAAATCCATCGTTTTTTTGCTCACCATGCCATTCCAGTTTGAACACAGCCATATGCAAATCAGTCTTGACCCTGTGCCTCATGGGAACAGTCCAGCCCAAACTGCCAATCCAGGTCCTCACTAGACTGGAAACAAGCATCTAAGACCGGTTTCGGGGTTTCACCCCTCTTCAGCCAGGATAGCTTGATTCCAGTGGCATGGAGAGCACGAGACCCACGTCTGGCATACCTGTCCCACTCGGGGTGACAAATGCAAAACCAACAGTTGATAGACAGAATGCAGAACAATGTCATACATTCACCCCAGTACAGAGATCTGGGCCTAAATCCATCGTTTTTCATGCTCACCATGGCATTCCAGTTTGAACCCAGCCATATGCAAATCAGTCTTGACCCTGTGCCTCATGGGAACAGTCCAGCCCGAACTGCCAAGCCAGGTCATCCCTGAACTCGAAACAAGCATCCTAGGACCGGTTTCGGGGTTTCACCCCTCTTCTGCCAGGATAGCTTGATTCCAGTGGCATGGAGAGCACGGGACCCACGTCTGGGCATACCCGTCCCACTCGGGGTGACAAATGCAAAACCAACAGTTGATGGACAGAATGCAAAACAATGTCATACATTCACCCCAGTACAGAGGTCTGGGCCTAAATCCATCGTTTCTTTGCTCACCATGCCATTCCAGTTTGAACCCCGCCATATGCAAATCAGTCTTGACCCTGTGCCTCATGGGGACAGTCCAGCCAGAACTGCCAAGCCAGGTCCTCCCTGGACTGGAAACAAGCATCCTAGGACCGGTTTCTGGGTTTCACCCCTCTTCAGCCAGGATAGCTTGATTCCAGTGGCATGTAGAGCACGGGACCCACGTCTGGCATACCTGTCCCACTCGGGGTGACAAATGCAAAACCAACAGTTGATGGACAGAATGCAGAACAATGTCATACATTCACCCCAGTACAGAGATCTGGGTCTAAATCCATCATTTTTTTGCTCACCATACCATTCCAGTTTGAACCCAGCCATATGCAAATCAGTCTTGACCCTGTGCCTAATGGGAACAATCCAGCCCAAACTGCCAAGCCAGGTCCTCCCTGGACTGGAAACAAGCATCCTAGGACTGGTTTTGGGGTTTCACCCCTCTTCAGCCAGGATAGCTTGATTCCAGTGGCATGGAGAGCACGGGACCCACGTCTGGGCATACCCGTCCCACTCGGGGTGACAAATGCAAAACCAACAGTTGATGGACAGAATGCAGAACAATGTCATACATTCACCCCAGTACAGAGGTCTGGGCCTAAATCCATCGTTTTTTGCTCACCATGCCATTCCAGTTTGAACCCCGCCATATGCAAATCAGTCTTGACCCTGTGCCTCATGGGGACAGTCCAGCCCGACCTGCCAAGCCAGGTCCTCCCTGGACTGGAAACAAGCATCCTAGGACCGGTTTCTGGGTTTCCCCCTTCTTCAGCCAGGATAGCTTGATTCCAGTGGCATGGATAGCACGGGACCCACGTCTGGGCATACCCGTCCCATTCAGGGTGACAAATACAAAGCCAACAGTTGATGGACAGAATGCAGAACAATGTCTTACATTCACCCCAGTACAGAGATCTGGGCCCAAATCCATCGTTTTTTTGCTCACCAAGCCATTCCAATTTGAACCCAGCCATATGCCAATCAGTCTTGACCCTGTGCCTCATGGGAACAGTCCAGCCCGAACTGCAAAGCAAGGTCCTCCCTGGACTGGAAACAAGCATCCTAGGACCGGTTTCGGGGTTTCACCCCTCTTCAGCCAGGATAGCTTGATTCCAGTGGCATGGAAAGCACGGGACCCACGTCCGTGCATACCCGTCCCACTCGGGGTGACAAATGCAAAACCAACAGTTGATAGACAGAATGCAGAACAATGTCATACATTCACCCCAGTACATAGATCTGGGCCTAAATCCATCGTTTTTTTGCTCACCATGCCATTCCAGTTTGAACCCAGCCATATGCAAATCAGTCTTGACCCTGTGCCTCATGGGAACAGTCCAGCCCGAACTGCCAAGCCAGGTTCTCCCTGGACTGGAGACAAGCATCCTAGGACCGGTTTCGGGGTTTCACCCCTCTTCAGCCAGGATAGCTTGATTCCAGAGCATGGAGAGCACGGGAGCCACATCTGGGCATACCCGTCCCACTCGGGGTGACAAATGCAAAACCAACAGTTGATTTACAGATTTCAGGACAATGTCATACATTCACCCCAGTACAGAGATCTGGGCCTAAATCCATCATTTTTTTGCTCACCATGCCATTCCAGTTTGAACACAGCCATATGCAAATCAGTCTTGACCCTGTGCCTCATGGGAACAGTCCAGCCCAAACTGCCAATCCAGGTCCTCACTAGACTGGAAGCAAGCATCTAAGACAGGTTTCGGGGTTTCACCCCTCTTCAGCCAGGATAGCTTGATTCCAGTGGCATGGAGAGCACGGGACCCACGTCTGGCATACCTGTCCCACTCGGGGTGACAAATGCAAAACCAACAGTTGATGGACAGAATGCAGAACAATGTCATACATTCACCCCAGTATAAAGATCTGGGACTAAATCCATCGTTTTTTTGCTCACCATGCCATTCCAGTTTGAACCCAGCCATATGCAAATCAGTCTTGACCCTGTGCCTCATGGGAACAGTCCAGCCCGAACTGCCAAGCCAGGTTCTCCCTGGACTGGAGAAAAGCATCCTAGGACCGGTTTCAGGGTTTCACCCCTCTTCAGCCAGGATAGCTTGATTCCAGTGGTATGGAGAGCACGGGAGCCACATCTGGGCATACCCGTCCCACTCGGGGTGACAAATGCAAAACCAACAGTTGATGGACAGAATGCAGAACAATGTCATACATTCACCCCAGTACAGAGATCTGGCCCTAAAGTCATTGTTTTTTTGCTCACCATGCCATTCCAGTTTGAACCCAGCCATATGAAAATCAGTCTTGACCCTATGCCTCATGGGAACAGTCCAGCCCGAACTGCAAAGCCAGGTTCTCCCTGGACTGGAAACAAGAATCCTAGGACAGGTTTCGGGGTTTCCCCTCTCTTTAGCCAGGATAGCTTGATTCCAGTGGCATGGAGAGCTTGGGACCCACGTCTGGGCATACCCGTCCCACTCGGGGTGACAAATGCAAAACCAACAGTTGATGGACAGAATGCAGAACAATGTCATACATTCACCCCAGTACAGAGATCTGGGCCTAAATCCATCGTTTTTTTGCTCACCATGCCATTCCAATTTGAACCCAGCCATATGCCAATCAGTCTTGACCCTGTGCCTCATGGGAACAGTCCAGCCCGAACTGCAAAGCAAGGTCCTCCCTGGACTGGAAACAAGCATCCTAGGACCGGTTTTGGGGTTTCACCCCTCTTCAGCCAGGATAGCTTGATTCCAGTGGCATGGAGAGCACGGGACCCACGTCTGGCATACCTGTCCCACTCGGGGTGACAAATGAAAAACCAACAGTTGATAGACAGAATGCAGAACAATGTCATACATTCACCCCAGTACAGAGATCTGGGCCTAAATCCATCGTTTTTCATGCTCACCATGCCATTCCAGTTTGAACCCAGCCATATGCAAATCAGTCTTGACCCTGTGCCTCATGGGAACAGTCCAGCCCGAACTGCCAAGCCAGGTTCTCCCTGGACTGGAGACAAGCATCCTAGGACCGGTTTCGGGGTTTCACCCCTCTTCAGCCAGGATAGCTTGATTCCAGAGCATGGAGAGCACGGGAGCCACATCTGGGAATACCCGTCCCACTCGGGTTGACAAATGCAAAACCAACAGTTGATTTACAGATTTCAGGACAATGTCATACATTCACCCCAGTACAGAGATCTGGGCCTAAATCCATCGTTTTTTTGCTCACCATGCCATTCCAGTTTGAACACAGCCATATGCAAATCAGTCTTGACCCTGTGCCTCATGGGAACAGTCCAGCCCAAACTGCCAATCCAGGTCCTCACTAGACTGGAAGCAAGCATCTAAGACAGGTTTCGGGGTTTCACCCCTCTTCAGCCAGGATAGCTTGATTCCAGTGGCATGGAGAGCACGGGACCCACGTCTGGCATACCTGTCCCACTCGGGGTGACAAATGCAAAACCAACAGTTGATGGACAGAATGCAGAACAATGTCATACATTCACCCCAGTATAAAGATCTGGGACTAAATCCATCGTTTTTTTGCTCACCATGCCATTCCAGTTTGAACCCAGCCATATGCAAATCAGTCTTGACCCTGTGCCTCATGGGAACAGTCCAGCCCGAACTGCCAAGCCAGGTTCTCCCTGGACTGGAGAAAAGCAACTTAGGACCGGTTTCAGGGTTTCACCCCTCTTCAGCCAGGATAGCTTGATTCCAGTGGTATGGAGAGCACGGGAGCCACATCTGGGCATACCCGTCCCACTCGGGGTGACAAATGCAAAACCAACAGTTGATGGACAGAATGCAGAACAATGTCATACATTCACCCCAGTACAGAGATCTGGCCCTAAAGTCATTGTTTTTTTGCTCACCATGCCATTCCAGTTTGAACCCAGCCATATGCAAATCAGTCTTGACCCTATGCCTCATGGGAACAGTCCAGCCCGAACTGCAAAGCCAGGTTCTCCCTGGACTGGAAACAAGAATCCTAGGACAGGTTTCGGGGTTTCCCCTCTCTTTAGCCAGGATAGCTTGATTCCAGTGGCATGGAGAGCTTGGGACCCACGTCTGGGCATACCCGTCCCACTCGGGGTGACAAATGCAAAACCAACAGTTGATGGACAGAATGCAGAACAATGTCATACATTCACCCCAGTACAGAGATCTGGGCCTAAATCCATCGTTTTTTTGCTCACCATGCCATTCCAATTTGAACCCAGCCATATGCCAATCAGTCTTGACCCTGTGCCTCATGGGAACAGTCCAGCCCGAACTGCAAAGCAAGGTCCTCCCTGGACTGGAAACAAGCATCCTAGGACCGGTTTCGGGGTTTCACCCCTCTTCAGCCAGGATAGCTTGATTCCAGTGGCATGGAGAGCACGGGACCCACGCCCGTGCATACCCGTCCCACTCGGGGTGACAAATGCAAAACCAACAGTTGATAGACAGAATGCAGAACAATGTCATACATTCACCCCAGTACATAGATCTGGGCCTAAATCCATCGTTTTTTTGCTCACCATGCCATTCCAGTTTGAACCCAGCCATATGCAAATCAGTCTTGACCCTGTGCCTCATGGGAACAGTCCAGCCCGAACTGCCAAGCCAGGTTCTCCCTGGACTGGAGACAAGCATCCTAGGAAAGGTTTCGGGGTTTCACCCCTCTTCAGCCAGGATAGCTTGATTCCAGAGCATGGAGAGCACGGGAGCCACATCTGGGCATACCCGTCCCACTCGGGGTGACAAATGCAAAACCAACAGTTGATTTACAGATTTCAGAACAATGTCATACATTCACCCCAGTACAGAGATCTGGGCCTAAATCCATCGTTTTTTTGCTCACCATGCCATTCCAGTTTGAACACAGCCATATGCAAATCAGTCTTGACCCTGTGCCTCATGGGAACAGTCCAGCCCAAACTGCCAATCCAGGTCCTCACTAGACTGGAAGCAAGCATCTAAGACCGGTTTCGGGGTTTCACCCCTCTTCAGCCAGGATAGCTTGATTCCAGTGGCATGGAGAGCACGGGACCCACGTCTGGCATATCTGTCCCACTCGGGGTGACAAATGCAAAACCAACAGTTGATGGACAGAATGCAGAACAAAGTCATACATTCACCCCAGTACAGAGATCTGGGCCTAAATCCATCATTTTTGTGCTCACCATGCCATTCCAGATTGAACCCAGCCATATGCAAATCAGTCTTGACCCTGTGCCTAATGGGAACAATCCAGCCCAAACTGCCAAGCCAGGTCCTCCCTGGACTGGAAACAAGCATCCTAGGACCGGTTTCGGGGTTTCACCCCTCTTCAGCCAGGATAGCTTGATTCCAGTGGCATGGAGAGCACGGGACCCACGCCCGTGCATACCCGTCCCACTCGGGGTGACAAATGCAAAACCAACAGTTGATAGACAGAATGCAGAACAATGTCATACATTCACCCCAGTACAGAGACCTGGGCCTAAATCCATCATTTTTTTGCTCACCATGCCATTCCAGTTTGAACCCAGCCATATGCAAATCAGTCTTGACCCTGTGCCTAATGGGAACAATCCAGCCCAAACTGCCAAGCCAGGTCCTCCCTGGACTAAAAACAAGCATCCTAGGACTGGTTTCGAGGTTTCACCCCTCTTCAGCCAGGATAGCTTGATTCCAGTGGCATGGAGAGCACGGGACCCACGTCTGGGCATACCCGTCCCACTCGGGGTGACAAATGCAAAACCAACAGTTGATGGACAGAATGCAGAACAATGTCATACATTCACCCCAGTACAGAGGTCTGGGCCTAAATCCATCGTTTTTTGCTCACCATGCCATTCCAGTTTCAACCCCGCCATATGCAAATCAGTCTTGACCCTGTGCCTCATGGGGACAGTCTAGCCCGAACTGCCAAGCCAGGTCCTATCTGGAATGGAAACAAGCATCCTAGGACCGGTTTCTGGGTTTCCCCCTTCTTCAGCCAGGATAGCTTGATTCCAGTGGCATGGATAGCACGGGACCCACTTCTGGGCATACCCGTCCCACTCGGGGTGACAAATGCAAAACCAACAGTTGATGGACTGAATGTAGAACCATGTCATACATTCACCCCAGTATAAAGATCTGGGACTAAATCCATCGTTTTTTTGCTCACCATGCCATTCCAGTTTGAACCCAGCCATATGCAAATCAGTCTTGACCCTGTGCCTCATGGGAACAGTCCAGCCCGAACTGCCAAGCCAGGTTCTCCCTGGACTGGAGAAAAGCATCCTAGGACCGGTTTCGGGGTTTCACCCCTCTTCAGCCAGGATAGCTTGATTCCAGTGGTATGGAGAGCACGGGAGCCACATCTGGGCATACCCGTCCCACTCGGGGTGACAAATGCAAAACCAACAGTTGATGGACAGAATGCAGAACAATGTCATACATTCACCCCAGTACAGAGATCTGGGCCTAAATCCATCGTTTTATTGCTCATCATGCCATTCCAGTTTGAACCCAGCCATATGCAAATCAGTCTTGACCCTGTGCCTCATGGGAACAATCCAGACCGAACTGCAAAGCCAGGTCCTCCCTGTACTGGAAACAAGCATCCTAGGACCGGTTTCGGGGTTTCAACCCTCTTCAGCCAGGATAACTTGATTCCAGTGGCATGGCGAGCACAGGACCTACTTCTGGGCATTCCTGTCCCACTCGGAGTGACAAATGCAAAACCAACAGTTGATGGACAGAATGCAGAACAATGTCATACATTCACCCCAGTACAGAGATCTGGGCCTAAATCCATCGTTTTTTTGCTCACCATGCCATTCCAGTTTGAACCCAGCCATATGCAAATCAGTTTTGACCTTGTGCCTCATGGGAACAGTCCAGCCCGAACTGCCAAGCCAGGTCCTCCCTGGACTGGAAACAAGCATCCTAGGACCGGTTTCGGGGTTTCACCCCTCTTCAGCCATGCTAGCTTGATTCCAGTGGCATGGAGAGCACGGGACCCACGTCTGGGCATACCTGTCCAACTCGGGGTGACAAATGCAAAACCAACAGTTGATGGACAGAATGCCGAACAATGTCATACATTCACCCCAGTACAGCGATCTGGGCCTAAATCCATCGTTTTTTTGCTCACCATGCCATTCCAGTTTGAACCCAGCCATATGCAAATCAGTCTTGACCCTGTGCCTCATGGGAACAGTCCAACCCGAACTGCCAAGCCAGGTCCTCCCTGGTCTGGAAACAAGCATACTAGGACCGGTTTCGGGGTTTCACCCCTCTTCAGTCAGGATAGCTTGATTCCAATGACATGGAGAGCACGGGACCCATATCTGGGCATACCTGTCTCACTCTGGGTGACAAATGCAAAACCAACAGTTGACGGACAGAATGCAGAACAATGTCATACATTCACCCCAGTACAGAGATCTGGGCCTAAATCCATCGTTTTTTTGCTCACCATGCCATTCAAGTTTGAACCCAGCCATATGCAAATCAGTCTTGACCCTGTGCCTCATGGGAACAGTCCAGCCCAAACTGCAAAGCCAGGTCCTCCCTGGACTGGAAACAAGCATCCTCGGACCGGTTTCGTGGTTTCACCCCTCTTCAGCCAGGATAGCTTGATTCCAGTGGCATGGAGAGCACGGGACCACGTCTGGGCATACCCGTCCCACTCGGGGTGACAGATGCAAAACCAGCAGTTGATGTACAGAATGCAGAACAATGTTATACATTAACCCTAGTACAGAGATCTGGGCCTAAATCCATCATTATTTTTGCTCACCATGCCATTCCAGTTTTAACCCAGCCATATACAAATCAGTCTTGACCCTGTGCCTCATGGGAATAGTCCAGCCCGAACTGCCAAACAAGGTCCACCCTGGACTGGAAACAAGCATCCTAGGACGGGTTTCGGGGTTTCACCCCTCTTCAGCCAGGATAGTCTGTTTCCAGTGGCATAGAGAGCACGGGACGCACGTCTGGGCATACCCGTCCAACTCGGGGAGACAAATGGAAAACCAACAGTTGTTGGACAGAATGCAGAACAATGACATACATTCAACCCAGTACAGAGATATGGGCCCAAATCCATCGTTTTTTTGCTCACCATGCCATTCCAGTTTGAACTCAGCCATATGCAAATCAGTTTTGACCCTGTGCCTCATGGGAACAGTCCAGCCCGAACTGCCAAGCCAGGTCCTGCCTGGATTTGAAACAAGCATCCTAGGACCGGTTTCGGGGTTTCACCCCTCTTCCACCAGGATAGCTTGATTCCAGTGGCATGGAGAGCACGGGATCCACGTCTGGGCATACCAGTCCCACTCCGGGTGAGAAATGCAAAACCAACAGTTGATGGACAGAATGCAGAACCATGTCATACATTCACCCCAGTACAGAGGTCTGGGCCTAAATCCATCGTTTTTTGCTCACCATGCCATTCCAGTTTCAACCCCGCCATATGCAAATGAGTCTTGACCCTGTGCCTCATGGGGACAGTCTAGCCCGAACTGCCAAGCCAGGTCCTCCCTGGAATGGAAACAAGCATCCTAGGACCGGTTTCTGGGTTTCCCCCTTCTTCAGCCAGGATAGCTTGATTCCAGTGGCATGGATAGCACGGGACCCACTTCTGGGCATACCCGTCCCACTCGGGGTGACAAATGCAAAACCAACAGTTGATAGACTGAATGCAGAACCATGTCATACATTCACCCCAGTATAAAGATCTGGGACTAAATCCATCGTTTTTTTGCTCACCATGCCATTCCAGGTTGAACCCAGCCATATGCAAATCAGTCTTGACCCTGTGCCTCATGGGAACAGTCCAGCCCGAACTGCCAAGCCAGGTTCTCCCTGGACTGGAGAAAAGCATCCTAGGACCGGTTTCGGGGTTTCACCCCTCTTCAGCCAGGATAGCTTGATTCCAGTGGTATGGAGAGCACGGGAGCCACATCTGGGCATACCCGTCCCACTCGGGGTGACAAATGCAAAACCAACAGTTGATGGACAGAATGCAGAACAATGTCATACATTCACCCCAGTACAGAGATCTGGGCCTAAATCCATCGTTTTATTGCTCATCATGCCATTCCAGTTTGAACCCAGCCATATGCAAATCAGTCTTGACCCTGTGCCTCATGGGAACAATCCAGACCGAACTGCAAAGCCAGGTCCTCCCTGGACTGGAAACAAGCATCCTAGGACCGGTTTCGGGGTTTCACCCCTCTTCAGCCAGGATAACTTGATTCCAGTGGCATGGAGAGCACAGGACCTACTTCTGGGCATACCTGTCCCACTCGGAGTGACAAATGCAAAACCAACAGTTGATGGACAGAATGCAGAACAATGTCATACATTCACCCCAGTACAGAGATCTGGGCCTAAATCCATCGTTTTTTTGCTCAGCATGCCATTCCAGTTTGAACCCAGCCATATGCAAATCAGTTTTGACCTTGTGCCTCATGGGAACAGTCCAGCCCGAACTGCCAAGCCAGGTCCTCCCTGGACTGGAAACAAGCATCCTAGGACCGGTTTCGGGGTTTCACCCCTCTTCAGCCATGCTAGCTTGATTCCAGTTGCATGGAGAGCACGGGACCCACGTCTGGGCATACCTGTCCAACTCGGGGTGACAAATGCAAAACCAACAGTTGATGGACAGAATGCAGAACAATGTCATACATTCACCCCAGTACAGCGATCTGGGCCTAAATCCATCGTTTTTTTGCTCACCATGCCATTCCAGTTTGAACCCAGCCATATGCAAATCAGTCTTGACCCTGTGCCTCATGGGAACAGTCCAACCCGAACTGCCAAGCCAGGTCCTCCCTGGTCTGGAAACAAGCATACTAGGACCGGTTTCGGGGTTTCACCCCTCTTCAGTCAGGATAGCTTGATTCCAATGACATGGAGAGCACGGGACCCATATCTGGGCATACCTGTCTCACTCTGGGTGACAAATGCAAAACCAACAGTTGATGGACAGAATGCAGAACAATGTCATACATTCACCCCAGTACAGAGATTTGGGCCTAAATCCATCGTTTTTTTGCTCACCATGCCATTCAAGTTTGAACCCAGCCATATGCAAATCAGTCTTGACCCTGTGCCTCATGGGAACAGTCCAGCCCAAACTGCCAAGCCAGGTCCTCTCTGGACTGGAAACAAGCATCCTCGGACCGGTTTCGTGGTTTCACCCCTCTTCAGCCAGGATAGCTTGATTCCAGTGGCATGGAGAGCACGGGACCACGTCTGGGCATACCCGTCCCACTCGGGGTGACAGATGCAAAACCAGCAGTTGATGTACAGAATGCAGAACAATGTTATACATTAACCCTAGTACAGAGATCTGGGCCTAAATCCATCATTATTTTTGCTCACCATGCCATTCCAGTTTGAACCCAGCCATATACAAATCAGTCTTGACCCTGTGCCTCATGGGAATAGTCCAGCCCGAACTGCCAAACAAGGTCCACCCTGGACTGGAAACAAGCATCCTAGGACGGGTTTCGGGGTTTCACCCCTCTTCAGCCAGGATAGTCTGTTTCCAGTGGCATAGAGAGCACGGGACGCACGTCTGGGCATACCCGTCCAACTCGGGGAGACAAATGGAAAACCAACAGTTGTTGGACAGAATGCAGAACAATGACATACATTCAACCCAGTACAGAGATATGGGCCCAAATCCATCGTTTTTTTGCTCACCATGCCATTCCAGTTTGAACTCAGCCATATGCAAATCAGTTTTGACCCTGTGCCTCATGGGAACAGTCCAGCCCGAACTGCCAAGCCAGGTCCTGCCTGGATTTGAAACAAGCATCCTAGGACCGGTTTCGGGGTTTCACCCCTCTTCCACCAGGATAGCTTGATTCCAGTGGCATGGAGAGCACGGGATCCACGTCTGGGCATACCAGTCCCACTCCGGGTGAGAAATGCAAAACCAACAGTTGATGGACAGAATGCAGAACCATGTCATACATTCACCCCAGTACAAAGATCTGGGACTAAATCCATCCTTGTTTTGCTCACCATGCCATTCCAGTTTGAACCCAGCCATATTCAAATCAGTCTTGACCCTGTGCCTCATGGGAACAGTCCAGCCTGAACTGCCAAGCCAGGTCCTCTCTGGACTGGAAACAAGCATCCTAGGACCAGTATCAGGGTTTCACCCCTCTTCAGCCAGAATAGCTTGATTCCTGTGGCATGGAGAGCACGGGACCCACGTCTGGGCATACCCGTCCCACTCAGGGTGACAAATCCAAAGCCAACAGTTGATGGACAGAATGCGGAACAATGTCATACATTCACCCCAGTACAGAGATCTGGGCCCAAATCCATTGTTTGTTTGCTCACCAAGCCATTCCAATTTGAACCCAGCCATATGCGAATCAGTCTTGACCCTGTGCCTCATGGGAACAGTCCAGCCCGAACTGCAAAGCCAGGTCCTCCCTCGACTGGAAACAAGCATCCTAGGACCGGTTTCGGTGTTTCACCCCTCTTCAGCCAGGATAGCTTGATTCCAGTGGCATGGAGAGCACAGGACCCACGTCTGTGCATACCCGTCCCACTCGGGCTGACAAATGCAAAACCAACAGTTGATGGACAGAATGCAGAACAATGTCATACATTCACCCCAGTACAGAGATCTGGGCCTAAATCCATCGTTTTTTTGCTCACCATGCCATTCAAGTTTGAACCCAGCCATATGCAAATCAGTCTTGACCCTGTGCCTCATGGGAACAGTCCAGCCCAAACTGCCAAGCCAGGTGCTCCCTGGACTGGAAACAAGCATCCTAGGACCGGTTTCGTGGTTTCACCCCTCTTCAGCCAGGATAGCTTGATTCCAGTGGCATGAAGAGCACGGGACCACGTCTGGGCATACCCGTCCCACTGGGGGTGACAAATGCAAAACCAGCAGTTGATGTACAGAATGCAGAACAATATCATACATTAACCCTAGTACAGAGATATGGGCCTAAATCCATCATTATTTTTGCTCACCATGCCATTCCAGTTTGAACCCAGCCATATGCAAATCAGTCTTGACCCTGTGCCTCATGGGAATAGTCCAGCCCGAACTGCCAAACAAGGTCCACCCTGGACTGGAAACAAGCATCCTAGGACGGGTTTCGGGGTTTCACCCCTCTTCAGCCAGGATAGTCTGTTTCCAGTGGCATAGAGAGCACGGGACGCACGTCTGGGCATACCCGTCCAACTCGGGGTGACAAATGGAAAACCAACAGTTGTTGGACAGAATGCAGAACAATGACATACATTCAACCCAGTACAGAGATCTGGGCCCAAATCCATTGTTTTTTTGCTCACCATGCCATTCCAGTTTGAACTCAGCCATATGCAAATCAGTTTTGACCCTGTGCCTCATGGGAACAGTCCAGCCCGAACTGCCAAGCCAGGTCCTGCCTGGATTTGAAACAAGCATCCTAGGACCGGTTTCGGGGTTTCACCCCTCTTCCACCAGGATAGCTTGATTCCAGTGGCATGGAGAGCACAGGATCCACGTCTGGGCATACCAGTCTTACTCCGGGTGAGAAATGCAAAACCAACAGTTGATGGACAGAATGCAGAACCATGTCATACATTCACCCCAGTACAAAGATCTGGGACTAAATCCATCATTGTTTTGCTCACCATGCCATTCCAGTTTGAACCCAGCCATATTCAAATCAGTCTTTACTCTGTGCCTCATGGGAACAGTCCAGTCTGAACTGCCAAGCCAGGTCCTCCCTGGACTGGAAACAAGCATCGTAGGACCAGTATCAGGGTTTCACCCCTCTTCAGCCAGAATAGCTTGATTCCTGTGGCATGGAGAGCACGGGACCCACGTCTGGGCATACCCGTCCCACTCAGGGTGACAAATCCAAAGCCAACAGTTGATGGACAGAATGCAGAACAATGTCATACATTCACCCCAGTACAGAGATCTAGGCCCAAATCCATCGTTTTTTTGCTCACCAAGCCATTCCAATTTGAACCCAGCCATATGCGAATTAGTCTTGACCCTGTGCCTCATGGGAACAGTCCAGCCCGAACTGCCAAGCCAGGTCCTCCCTGGAAACAAGCAACCTAGGACTGGTTTCGGAGTCTCACCCCTCTTCAGCCAGGATAGCCTGTTTCCAGCGGCATGGAGAGCACGGGAGCCACATCTGGGCATACCCGTCCCACTCGGGGTGACAAATGCAAAACCAACAGTTGATTTACAGATCTCAGAACAATGTCATACATTCACCCCAGTACAGAGATCTGGGCCTAAATCCATCGTTTTTTTGCTCACCATGCCATTCCAGTTTGAACACAGCCATATGCAAATCAGTCTTGACCCTGTGCCTCATGGGAACAGTCCAGCCCAAACTGCAAATCCAGGTCCTCACTAGACTGGAAGCAAGCATCTAAGACCGGTTTCGGGGTTTCACCCCTCTTCAGCCAGGATAGCTTGATTCCAGTGGCATGGAGAGCACGGGACCCACGTCTGGCATACCTGTCCCACTCGGGGTGACAAATGCAAAACCAACAGTTGATGGACAGAATGCAGAACAATTTCATACATTCACCCCAGTACAGAGATCTGGGCCTAAATCCATCATTTTTTTGCTCACCATGCCATTCCAGTTTGAACCCAGCCATATGCAGATCAGTCTTGACCCTGTGCCTAATGGGAACAATCCAGCCCAAACTGCCAAGCCAGGTCCTCCCTGGACTGAAAACAAGCATCCTAGGACTGGTTTCGAGGTTTCACCCCTCTTCAGCCAGGATAGCTTGATTCCAGTGGCATGGAGAGCACGGGACCCACGTCTGGGCATACCCGTCCCACTCGGGGTGACAAATGCAAAACCAACAGTTGATGGACAGAATGCAGAACAATGTCATACATTCACCCCAGTACAGAGGTCTGGGCCTAAATCCATCGTTTTTTGCTCACCATGCCATTCCAGTTTGAACCCCGCCATATGCAAATCAGTCTTGACCCTGTGCCTCATGGGGACAGTCTAGCCCGAACTGCCAAGCCAGGTCCTCCCTGGAATGGAAACAAGCATCCTAGGACCGGTTTCTGGGTTTCCCCCTTCTTCAGCCAGGATAGCTTGATTCCAGTGGCATGGATAGCACGGGACCCACTTCTGGGCATACCCGTCCCACTCGGGGTGACAAATGCAAAACCAACAGTTGATGGACTGAATGCAGAACCATGTCATACATTCACCCCAGTATAAAGATCTGGGACTAAATCCATCGTTTTTTTGCTCACCATGCCATTCCAGTTTGAACCCAGCCATATGCAAATCAGTCTTGACCCTGTGCCTCATGGGAACAGTCCAGCCCGAACTGCCAAGCCAGGTTCTCCCTGGACTGGAGAAAAGCATCCTAGGACCGGTTTCGGGGTTTCACCCCTCTTCAGCCAGGATAACTTGATTCCAGTGGCATAGAGAGCACAGGACCTACTTCTGGGCATACCTGTCCCACTCGGAGTGACAAATGCAAATCCAACAGTTGATGGACAGAATGCAGAACAATGTCATACATTCACCCCAGTACAGAGATCTGGGCCCAAATCCATCGTTTTTTTGCTCACCAAGCCATTCCAATTTGAACCCAGCCATATGCCAATCAGTCTTGACCCTGTGCCTCATGGGAACAGTCCAGCCCGAACTGCAAAGCAAGGTCCTCCCTGGACTGGAAACAAGCATCCTAGGACCGGTTTCGGGGTTTCACCCCTCTTCAGCCAGGATAGCTTGATTCCAGTGGCATGGAGAGCACGGGACCCACGTCCGTGCATACCCGTCCCACTCGGGGTGACAAATGCAAAACCAACAGTTGATAGACAGAATGCAGAACAATGTCATACATTCACCCCAGTACATAGATCTGGGCCTAAATCCATCATTTTTTTGCTAACCATGCCATTCCAGTTTGAACCCAGCCATATGCAAATCAGTCTTGACCCTGTGCCTCATGGGAACAGTCCAGCCCGAACTGCCAAGCCAGGTTCTCCCTGGACTGGAGACAAGAATCCTAGGACCGGTTTCGGGGTTTCACCCCTCTTCAGCCAGCATAGCTTGATTCCAGAGCATGGAGAGCACGGGAGCCACATCTGGGCATACCCGTCCCACTCGGGGTGACAAATGCAAAACCAACAGTTGATTTACAGATTTCAGGACAATGTCATACATTCACCCCAGTACAGAGATCTGGGCCTAAATCCATCGTTTTTTTGCTCACCATGCCATTCCAGTTTGAACACAGCCATATGCAAATCAGTCTTGACCCTGTGCCTCATGGGAACAGTCCAGCCAAAACTGCCAATCCAGGTCCTCACTAGACTGGAAGAAAGCATCTAAGACCGGTTTCGGGGTTTCACCCCTCTTCAGCCAGGATAGCTTGATTCCAGTGGCATGGAGAGCACGGGACCCACGTCTGGCATACCTGTCCCACTCGGGGTGACAAATGCAAAACCAACAGTTGATGGACAGAATGCAGAACAATGTCATACATTCACCCCAGTATAAAGATCTGGGACTAAATCCATCGTTTTTTTGCTCACCATGCCATTCCAGTTTGAACCCAGCCATATGCAAATCAGTCTTGACCCTGTGCCTCATGGGAACAGTCCAGCCCGAACTGCCAAGCCAGGTTCTCCCTGGACTGGAAACAAGCATCCTAGGACTGGTTTCGGGGTTTCACCCCTCTTCAGCCAGGATAACTTGATTCCAGTGGCATGGAGAGCACAGGACCTACTTCTGGGCATACCCGTCCCACTCGGGTTGACAAATGCAAAACCAACAGTTGATGGACAGATTGCAGAAAAATGTCATACATTCACCCCAGTACAGAGATGTGGGCCTAAATCCATTGTTTCTCTGCTCACCATGCCATTCCAGTTTGAACCCAGCCATAGGCAAATCAGTCTTGACCCTGTGCCTAATTGGAACAGTCCAGCCCGAACTGTCAAGCCAGGTCCTCCCTGGACTGGAAACAAGCATCCTAGGACCGGTTTCGGGGTTTCACCCCTCTTCAGCCAGAATAGCTTGATTCCAGTGGCATGGAGAGCACGGGACCCACGTCTGGGCATAGCCGTCCCACTCGGGGTGACAAATGCAAAACCAACAGTTGATGGACAGAATGCAGAACAATGTCATACATTCACCCCAGTACAGAGATCTGGGCCTAAATCCATCGTTTTTTTGCTCACCATGCCATTCCAGTTTGAACACAGCCATATGCAAATCAGTCTTGACCCTGTGCCTAATGGGAACAGTCCAGCCCGAACTGTCACGCCAGGTCCTCCCTGGACTGGAAACAAGCATCCTAGGACTGGTTTTGGGGTTTCACCCCTCTTCAGCCAGGATAGCTTGATTCCAGTGGCATGGAGAGCACGGGACCCACGTCTGGGCATACCCGTCCCACTCGGGGTGACAAATGCAAAACCAACAGTTGATGGACAGAATGCAGAACAATGTCATACATTCACCCCAGTACAGAGATTTGGGCCTAAATCCATCATTTTTGTGCTCACCATGCCATTCCAGAACTGCCAAACAAGGTCCACCCTGGACTGGAAACAAGCATCCTAGGACGGGTTTCGGGGTTTCACCCCTCTTCAGCCAGGATAGTCTGTTTCCAGTGGCATAGAGAGCACGGGACGCACAACTGGGCATACCCGTCCAACTCGGGGTGACAAATGGAAAACCAACAGTTGTTGGACAGAATGCAGAACAATGTCATACATTCACCCCAGTACAGAGATCTGGGCCCAAATCCATCGTTTTTTGCTCACCGTGCCATTCCAGTTTGAACCCAGCCATATGCAAATCAGTCTTGACCCTGTGCCTCATGGGAACAGTCTAGCCCGAACTGCCGAGCCAGGTCCTCCCTGGACTGGAAACAAGCATACTAGGACCGGTTTTGGGGTTTCACTCCTCTTCAGCCAGGATAATTTGATTCCATTGGCATGGAGAGCACAGGACCTAATTCTGGGCATACCCGTCCCACTCGGGGTGACAAATGCACAACCAACAGTTGATGGAATGAATGTAGAACAATGTCATACATTCACCCCAGTACAGAGATCTGGGCCTAAATCCATCATTTTTTTGCTCACCATGCCATTCCAGTTTGAACCCAGCCATATGCAAATCAGTCTTGACCCTGTGCCTAATGGGAACAATCCAGCCCAAACTGCCAAGCCAGGTCCTCCCTGGACTGAAAACAAGCATCCTAGGACTGGTTTCGAGGTTTCACCCCTCTTCAGCCAGGATAGCTTGATTCCAGTGGCATGGAGAGCACGGGACCCACGTCTGCGCATACCCGTCCCACTCGGGGTGACAAATGCAAAACCAACAGTTGATTTGCAGATTGCAGAACAATGTCATACATTCACCCCAGTACAGAGGTCTGGGCCTAAATCCATCGTTTTTTGCTCACCATGCCATTCCAGTTTGAACCCCGCCATATGCAAATCAGTCTTGACCCTGTGCCTCATGGGGACAGTCCAGCCCGAACTGCCAAGCCAGGTCCTCCCTGGACTGGAAACAAGCATCCTAGGACCGGTTTCTGGGTTTCCCCCTTCTTCAGCCAGGATAGCTTGATTCCAGTGGCATGGATAGCACGGGACCCACGTCTGGCATACCTGTCCCAGTCGGGGTGACAAATGCAAAACCAACAGTTGATGGACAGAATGCAGAACAATGTCATACATTCACCCCAGTACAGAGATCTGGGCCTAAATCCATCATTTTTTTGTTCACCATGCCATTCCAGTTTGAACCCAGCCATATGCAAATCAGTCTTGACCCTGGGCCTAATGGGAACAATCCAGCCCAAACTGCCAAGCCAGGTCCTCCCTGGACTGAAAACAAGCATCCTAGGACTGGTTTCAAAGTTTCACCCCTCTTCAGCCAGGATAGCTTGATTCCAGTGGCATGGAGAGCACAGGACCCACGTCTGGGCATACCCGTCCCACTCGGGGTGACAAATGCAAAACCAACAGTTGATGGACAGAATGCAGAACAATGTCATACATTCACCCCAGTACAGAGGTCTGGGCCTAAATCCATCGTTTTTTGCTCACCATCCCATTCCAGTTTGAACCCCGCCATATGCAAATCAGTCTTGACCCTGTGCCTCATGGGGACAGTCCAGCCCGAACTGCCAAGCCAGGTCCTCCCTGGACTGGAAACAAGCATCCTAGGACCGGTTTCTGGGTTTCCCCCTTCTTCAGCCAGGATAGCTTGATTCCAGTGACATGGATAGCACGGGACCCACTTCTGGGCATACCTGTCCCACTCGCGGTGACGAATGCAAAACCAACAGTTGATGGACTGAATGCAGAACCATGTCATACATTTACCCCAGTACAAAGATCTGGGACTAAATCCATCATTTTTTTGCTCACCATGCTTTTCCAGTTTGAACCCAGCCATATTCAAATCAGTCTTTACTCTGTGCCTCATGGGAACAGTCCAGCCTGAACTGCCAAGCCAGGTCCTCCCTGGACCGGAAACAAGCATCCTAGGACCAGTATCAGGGTTTCACCCCTCTTCAGCCAGAATAGCAGGATTCCTGTGGCATGGAGAGCACAGGACCCACGTCTGGGCATACCCGTCCCACTCAGGGTGACAAATGCAAAGCCAACAGTTGATGGACAGAATGCAGAACAATGTCATACATTCACCCCAGTACAGAGATCTGGGCCCAAATCCATCGTTTTTTTGCTCACCAAGCCATTCCAATTTGAACCCAGCCATATGCAAATCAGTCTTGACCATGTGCCTCATGGGAACAGTCCAGCCCGAACTGCAAAGCCAGGTCCTCCCTGGACTGGAAACAATCATCCTAGGACCAGTTTCGGGGTTTCACCCCTCTTCAGCCAGGATAGCTTGATTCCAGTGGCATGGAGAGCACGGGACCCATGTCCGTGCATACCCGTCCCACTCGGGGTGATAAATGCAAAACCAACAGTTGATAGACAGAATGCAGAACAATGTCATACATTCACCCCAGTACATAGATCTGGGCCTAAATCCATCGTTTTTTTGCTCACCATGCCATTCCAGTTTGAACCCAGCCATATGCAAATTTGTCTTGACCCTGTGCCTCATGGGAACAGTCCAGCCCGAACTGCCAAGCCAGGTTCTCCCTGGACTGGAGACAAGCATCCTAGGACCGGTTTCGGGGTTTCACCCCTCTTCAGCCAGATAGCTTGATTCCAGTGGCAGGGAGAGCACGGGAGCCACATCTGGGCATACCCGTCTCACTCGGGGTGACAAACGCAAAACCAACAGTTGATTTACAGATTTCAGAACAATTTCATACATTCACTTCAGTACAGAGATCTGGGCCTAAATCCATCGTTTTTTTGCTCACCATGCCATTCCAGTTTGAACACAGCCATATGCAAATCAGTCTTGACCCTGTGCCTCATGGGAACAGTCCAGCCCAAACTGCCAATCCAGGTCCTCACTAGACTGGAAACAAGCATCTAAGACCGGTTTCGGGGTTTCACCCCTCTTCAGCCAGGATAGCTTGATTCCAGTGGCATGGAGAGCACTGGACCCACGTCTGGCATACCTGTCCCACTCGGGGTGACAAATGCAAAACCAACAGTTGATAGACAGAATGCAGAACAATGTCATACATTCACCCCAGTACAGAGATCTGGGCCTAAATCCATCGTTTTTCATGCTCACCATGCCATTCCAGTTTGAACCCAGCCATATGCAAATCAGTCTTGACCCTGTGCCTCATGGGAACAGTCCAGCCCGAACTGCCAAGCCAGGTCATCCCTGAACTCGAAACAAGCATCCTAGGACCGGTTTCGGGGTTTCATCCCTCTTCAGCCAGGATAGCTTGATTCCAGTGTTATGTTATGTTATGTTATGTTATTTATATTTTTATAGCGCACAGCTGCCCCAGCAAAGGGGCGTCCTGGCGCTTTGACAGACACTATAACATAACACACAATAAAAAAAAAGGAAATTAAACAAACACGGGAAACAGGAAAGTTTTAATCGCCTGCCTGAAGGCGAGCAGGTCTTCAAGAGCTCGGATGTGTACCGGAAGCGAGTTCCATAAACCTGCCGCGAGCACCCTAAAGGAGCGGCCACCCATACTGCTCAATTTAAAGCGTGGACAGACAGCTAGATGAAGCCCCTCCGATCTCAAGGATCTCAAAGTTATATAGGCCGTGAGTAGGTTGGCAAGTGCCAGCGGCGAAGAAGATTTCAAAATTTTAAAGGTCAGGCACAGCGCTTTGAACTGGATTCGCTGTCTGACCGGGAGCCAATGTAAGGCCGTGATGGTACCAGACACTGAGCAATGTCTAGGGAGGCCCACTATGGCCCATGCCGCGGCATTTTGTACCCTTTGGAGCCTAGAGGCCTCCGCTTGATTCACCCCTAACAGCAGTGAACTGCCGTAGTCCAGCCGAGATAGTATAGAGGCCTGGACCACAAGCTGTCTGGTAGGGGGATCAAAGTACTTTAAAACCGGCCTTATTCCCCGCAGAATGCCATAGCACGTGGCAGCCACCTTCTTGGTGTGGTCCCTGAAAGTGAGCGCAGAGTCCAACCAGATGCCTAAATTTCTCACTCCAGAAGCTGGAATGGGAGTGACACCCAACTCTGATGGCCACCACTGGTTACCCCATAGCTCAGCGTGCTTCCCTAGTACCAACACCTCTGTTTTGGTGGCATTCAACTGAAGGCAGTTGGTGCGAAGCCAGCTTGTTACTGCCATCAGACCCGCTCGGAATCTGGGGGCCTCCACCTCAGGGTCTCCACTAAGTGTCACCGCTAGCTGTGTGTCGTCCGCATATGAGGCCATCGTAAGACCCCACTGTTTGACGACACCAGCCAGCGGTTTCACATAGAGGTTGAACATAGTAGGGCTCAACGAGGATCCCTGTGGTACCCCCAGCTCCAGGGGATAAGTGGCAGATTGGCCAGGTGGTATAGCCACTTTAAAGGATCGATCCGATAAAAAAGACCGAAACCACTGGAGAGCGAGATCAGTCACTCCCGCCTCCTGTAAGCGTTGGATCAGTATATGGTGGGACACAGTATCGAAGGCAGCGCTTAGATCTAATAGTAAAAGCGCTGCAGTACGACCTGAGTCCAGTACCTGGCGAAGATGTTCCGTGATGTAGAGTAATGCCGTCTCGGTACTGTGTCCCGACCGGAAGCCGTTCTGACTGGGATCCACTATCTGGTTGCGAGCCAGATGCTCAGACAGAACAGAGTTGACGTGGGCTTCTGTTACTTTGGCAATCCAAGGCAACAGGGATATGGGTCGATAATTTTCTGGCAACCGGGGGTCAGAGTTGGCTTTTTTTAGTATAGGAGTAACCACTGCCTGTTTCCATGCCGTGGGTACCGTTCCGTTGGACAATGACATATTGATAAGATTCAATATGGGGTCACGGCACAGTGGGGAAAGTGTGTTGATAAAGGCTGGCTTTAACGGGTCCGAGGGAGAACCTGACTTGACCCTGAGGCTAAGCCTGTCAACGGTCTCAATAGTCAGTTCAGGTAGCATAGCAAGGGTCTCATATCCCATCGTATCGGGGACAATAACCTCTCGGTTCTGGTGGAGTGTGTCAAAACCTTGGTAGATTTTTTTCACTTTCTCCACAAAAAAGGAGGCCAGCTTATCACAATGGGAGTCTGTGCAAATCACCTCTGAAGTGGATCTGTTTTTCATAAGGTCCTTCAGTACCTTAAAGATCAGTTTTGATGGGTTGGGGCTGGTAGCAAATTCTTGAGCGTAAAATGCGGCTCGTGTTCTGCAAATAGCTCTATGGTAGAACTTCAGCTCAGTAAAGTACCGAGTTTTCAGAGCAGGGTCATAGGATCTTCTCCATTCCCTCTCTGTTTTTCGGCAAGCTTTTTTCAGTTCTGCGAGTGACTCATTATACCAAGGACTAGGTGTTTTTGTCCGGCCTTTCGACCACCGTAGAGGTATGAGAGAGTCCAGGGCATCGGTGATCCAAGCGCAGAACTGTTGGTAACCTTGTTCCACATTAATAAAGGTGCTCAGAGGTTTCTGTTCCAGTATGCTATAAAACTCTTCAAGCCTAAGCTTGTGCCAAAGCCTTTTTAGAATAGGTCTGTCCACAGCTATAAAAGGCTTATCGTGGACCGGACAAAAGGCTTCTACCAGCAGATGATCAGTCCACCCCATCAGCCTCGGATCTGACAACCTCACCCCATCAAGTGTGGAAAAGAAGGGGTCCAAAATATGGCCCCCTGAGTGGGTTGGAAGGGTGACGAGCTGAGTGAGTTGAAGAGCTTCAAGGTTCGCCAGCAGAGTGCTCACAGTAGTGGATGACCCATTATCAAAATGGATGTTGAGGTCCCCCACGATGTTGAAATTGGCACAACCGAGTGCTATAGGACTGACCATATCGGCCAGTGCGGACCTGAAGACAGAATCATTGCCGGGAGGACGGTAAATGAGCATACCACTGAAAGTGAATTGATGGGAAAAAGCGACTTTGAAAATAGCACTTTCACATGCAGGTAGTCCCGACGGTTTCCATTCAGCTGGAAAACAGGATTTGACTGCCATAGCAATACCTCCTCTTGTGGTCCTATTGGAAGTGAAGACGGTATAGTTCTGAGGGAATGCAAGATTCAATATGGCAGAATCCGAATCCTGAAGCCAGGTTTCTGTCATTAGAAAGACATCGGGGTCCTCTTTCTCAAGCAAATCATAAATGGACAGGTGGTGTTTTACCAGCGATCTAATGTTTAGACACCAAATACGAAGATCTCGAGATGCAACACACGTTCGCGTAACAGGAATAGCATCTTCCAAGGAACGGATTTTAGTAGGGCTCTTAAGTGACCAGCCTTTGCAGGCACAGCTGTAAGGGCCGACTAAAGGGTCCACAGGCTTACAGACACATCCTCTGGACATTTGCCCTATGTCCAGCAGCTCGGACCGTGTGTAAGACAACATACCTGCCAGAAGCGGCGAAGCAACACCGCGACAAAAAACAGAGCCTGCCCCGCCTCGCGCTGCCTCGACGCGGACGAGCGCAGACGGGCAGGACTCTGGCACGACTCCGGCTAAGCGACGGCGTCCTCACCTGCGCGTCCCGCTGCGCGGGAGAGGGGAGCATCAAGTAGGCTCACCAATCCTAGCGTGAGGACGCTCCAAGATGGCGCCCGAAGCTACATTTACAGCCCTACCCAAAATGGCGCCCACAGTGAACCACCCCCGGGATCCAGGCCCGCCAAAACGGCGGTGAGGGAGCCAATTATATGCGGAATGAGGAAGGGGGCAAGACCCTGCTAAAAACAGGGGAGAAGTGCAGCAAAGTAAAATAAAACAAATTCACAAAATCAGGAGTTTTAAAAAGCGAAGCGCCAGCAGCAGCGCCAACAACAGCGAGTGCGCAATAGAATAAGCGTCTGTCAAGGCCGCCTCGAAACTGAGACCGCCTTAAGTAGGCTCACCAATCCTAGCGCGAGCGCGAGGACGCTCCAAGATGGCGCCCGAAGCTACATTTACAGCCCTACCCAAAATGGCGCCCACAGTGAACCACCCCCGGGATCCAGGCCCGCCAAAACGGCGGTGAGGGAGCCAATTATATGCGGAATGAGGAAGGGGGCAAGACCCTGCTAAAAACAGGGGAGAAGTGCAGCAAAGTAAAATAAAACAAATTCACAAAATCAGGAGTTTTAAAAAGCGAAGCACCAGCAGCAGCGCCAACAACAGCGAGTGCGCAATAGAATAAGCGTCTGTCAAAGCAGTGGCATGGAGAGCACGGGACCCACGTCTGGGCATACCCGTCCCACTCGGGGTGACAAATGCAAAACCAACAGTTGATGGACAGAATGCAGAACAATGTCATACATTCACCCCAGTACAGAGGTCTGGGCCTAAATCCATCGTTTTTTGCTCACCATGCCATTCCAGTTTGAACCCCGCCATATGCAAATCAGTCTTGACCCTGTGCCTCATGGGGACAGTCCAGCCCGAACTGACAAGCCAGGTCCTCCCTGGACTGGAAACAAGCATCCTAGGACCGGTTTCTGGGTTTCACCCCTCTTCAGCCAGGATAGCTTGATTCCAGTGGCATGTAGAGCACGGGACCCACGTCTGGCATACCTGTCCCACTCGGGGTGACAAATGCAAAACCAACAGTTGATGGACAGAATGCAGAACAATGTCATACATTCACCCCAGTACAGAGATCTGGGTCTAAATCCATCATTTTTTTGCTCACCATGCCATTCCAGTTTGAACCCAGCCATATGCAAATCAGTCTTGACCCTGTGCCTAATTGGAACAATCCAGCCCAAACTGCCAAGCCAGGTCCTCCCTGGACTGAAAACAAGCATCCTAGGACTGGTTTCGAGGTTTCACCCCTCTTCAGCCAGGATAGCTTGATTCCAGTGGCATGGAGAGCACGGGACCCACGTCTGGGCATACCCGTCCCACTCGGGGTGACAAATGCAAAACCAACAGTTGATGGGCAGAATGCAGAACAATGTCATACATTCACCCCAGTACAGAGGTCTGGGCCTAAATCCATCGTTTTTTGCTCACCATGCCATTCCAGTTTGAACCCCGCCATATGCAAATCAGTCTTGACCCTGTGCCTCATGGGGACAGTCCAGCCCGACCTGCCAAGCCAGGTCCTCCCTGGACTGGAAACAAGCATCCTAGGACCAGTTTCTGGGTTTCCCCCTTCTTCAGCCAGGATAGCTTGATTCCAGTGGCATGGATAGCACGGGACCCACGTCTGGGCATACCCGTCCCACTCAGGGTGACAAATACTAAGCCAACAGTTGATGGACAGAATGCAGAACAATGTCATACATTCACCCCAGTACAGAGATCTGGGCCCAAATCCATCGTTTTTTTGCTCACCAAGCCATTCCAATTTGAACCCAGCCATATGCCAATCAGTCTTGACCCTGTGCCTCATGGGAACAGTCCAGCCCGAACTGCAAAGCAAGGTCCTCCCTGGACTGGAAACAAGCATCCTAGGACCGGTTTCGGGGTTTCACCCCTCTTCAGCCAGGATAGCTTGATTCCAGTGGCATGGAGAGCACGGGACCCACGTCCGTGCATACCCGTCCCACTCGGGGTGACAAATGCAAAACCAACAGTTGATAGACAGAATGCAGAACAATGTCATACATTCACCCCAGTACATAGATCTGGGCCTAAATCCATCGTTTTTTTGCTCACCATGCCATTCCAGTTTGAACCCAGCCATATGCAAATCAGTCTTGACCCTGTGCCTCATGGGAACAGTCCAGCCCGAACTGCCAAGCCAGGTTCTCCCTGGACTGGAGACAAGCATCCTAGGACCGGTTTCGGGGTTTCACCCCTCTTCAGCCAGGATAGCTTGATTCCAGAGCATGGAGAGCACGGGAGCCACATCTGGGCATACCCGTTCCACTCGGGGTGACAAATGCAAAACCAACAGTTGATTTACAGATTTCAGGACAATGTCATACATTCACCCCAGTACAGAGATCTGGGCCTAAATCCATCGTTTTTTTGCTCACCATGCCATTCCAGTTTGAACACAGCCATATGCAAATCAGTCTTGACCCTGTGCCTCATGGGAACAGTCCAGCCCAAACTGCCAATCCAGGTCCTCACTAGACTGGAAGCAAGCATCTAAGACCGGTTTCGGGGTTTCACCCCTCTTCAGCCAGGATAGCTTGATTCCAGTGGCATGGAGAGCACGGGACCCACGTCTGGCATACCTGTCCCACTCGGGGTGACAAATGCAAAACCAACAGTTGATGGACAGAATGCAGAACAATGTCATACATTCACCCCAGTATAAAGATCTGGGACTAAATCCATCGTTTTTTTGCTCACCATGCCATTCCAGTTTGAACCCAGCCATATGCAAATCAGTCTTGACCCTGTGCCTCATGGGAACAGTCCAGCCCGAACTGCCAAGCCAGGTTCTCCCTGGACTGGAGAAAAGCATCCTAGGACCGGTTTCGGGGTTTCACCCCTCTTCAGCCAGGATAGCTTGATTCCAGTGGTATGGAGAGCACGGGAGCCACATCTGGGCATACCCGTCCCACTCGGGGTGACAAATGCAAAACCAACAGTTGATGGACAGAATGCAGAACAATGTCATACATTCACCCCAGTACAGAGATCTGGGCCTAAAGTCATTGTTTTTTTGCTCACCATGCCATTCCAGTTTGAACCCAGCCATATGCAAATCAGTCTTGACCCTATGCCTCATGGGAACAGTCCAGCCCGAACTGCAAAGCCAGGTTCTCCCTGGACTGGAAACAAGAATCCTAGGACAGGTTTCGGGGTTTCCCCTCTCTTTAGCCAGGATAGCTTGATTCCAGTGGCATGGAGAGCTTGGGACCCACATCTGGGCATACCCGTCCCACTCGGGGTGACAAATGCAAAACCAACAGTTGATGAACAGAATGCAGAACAATGTCATACATTCACCCCAGTACAGAGATCTGGGCCTAAATCCATCGTTTTTCATGCTCACCATGCCATTCCAGTTTGAACCCAGCCATATGCAAATCAGTCTTGACCCTGTGCCTCATGGGAACAGTCCAGCCCGAACTGCCAAGCCAGGTCATCCCTGAACTCGAAACAAGCATCCTAGGACCGGTTTCTGGGTTTCACCCCTCTTCAGCCAGGATAGCTTGATTCCAGTGGTATGGAGAGCACGGGAGCCACATCTGGGCATACCCGTCCCACTCGGGGTGACAAATGCAAAACCAACAGTTGATGGACAGAATGCAGAACAATGTCATACATTCACCCCAGTACAGAGGTCTGGGCCTAAATCCATCGTTTTTTGCTCACCATGCCATTCCAGTTTGAACCCCGCCATATGCAAATCAGTCTTGACCCTGTGCCTCATGGGGACAGTCCAGCCCGAACTGCCAAGCCAGGTCCTCCCTGGACTGGAAACAAGCATCCTAGGACCGGTTTCTGGGTTTCACCCCTCTTCAGCCAGGATAGCTTGATTCCAGTGGCATGTAGAGCACGGGACCCACGTCTGGCATACCTGTCCCACTCGGGGTGACAAATGCAAAACCAACAGTTGATGGACAGAATGCAGAACAATGTCATACATTCACCCCAGTACAGAGATCTGGGTCTATATCCATCATTTTTTTGCTCACCATGCCATTCCAGTTTGAACCCAGCCATATGCAAATCAGTCTTGACCCTGTGCCTCATGGGAACAGTCCAGCCCGAACTGCCAAGCCAGGTTCTCCCTGGACTGGAGAAAAGCATCTTAGGACCGGTTTCGGGGTTTCACCCCTCTTCAGCCAGGATAGCTTGATTCCAGAACATGGAGAGCACGGGAGCCACATCTGGGCATACCCGTTCCACTCGGGGTGACAAATGCAAAACCAACAGTTGATTTACAGATTTCAGGACAATGTCATACATTCACCCCAGTACAGAGATCTGGGCCTAAATCCATCGTTTTTTTGCTCACCATGCCATTCCAGTTTGAACACAGCCATATGCAAATCAGTCTTGACCCTGTGCCTCATGGGAACAGTCCAGCCCAAACTGCCAATCCAGGTCCTCACTAGACTGGAAGCAAGCATCTAAGACCGGTTTCGGGGTTTCACCCCTCTTCAGCCAGGATAGCTTGATTCCAGTGGCATGGAGAGCACGGGACCCACGTCTGGCATACCTGTCCCACTTGGGGTGACAAATGCAAAACCAACAGTTGATGGACAGAATGCAGAACAATGTCATACATTCACCCCAGTATAAAGATCTGGGACTAAATCCATCGTTTTTTTGCTCACCATGCCATTCCAGTTTGAACCCAGCCATATGCAAATCAGTCTTGACCCTGTGCCTCATGGGAACAGTCCAGCCCGAACTGCCAAGCCAGGTTCTCCCTGGACTGGAGAAAAGCATCCTAGGACCGGTTTCGGGGTTTCACCCCTCTTCAGCCAGGATAGCTTGATTCCAGTGGTATGGAGAGCACGGGAGCCACATCTGGGCATACCCGTCCCACTCGGGGTGACAAATGCAAAACCAACAGTTGATGGACAGAATGCAGAACAATGTCATACATTCACCCCAGTACAGAGATCTGGGCCTAAAGTCATTGTTTTTTTGCTCACCATGCCATTCCAGTTTGAACCCAGCCATATGCAAATCAGTCTTGACCCTATGCCTCATGGGAACAGTCCAGCCCGAACTGCAAAGCCAGGTTCTCCCTGGACTGGAAACAAGAATCCTAGGACAGGTTTCGGGGTTTCCCCTCTCTTTAGCCAGGATAGCTTGATTCCAGTGGCATGGAGAGCTTGGGACCCACATCTGGGCATACCCGTCCCACTCGGGGTGACAAATGCAAAACCAACAGTTGATGAACAGAATGCAGAACAATGTCATACATTCACCCCAGTACAGAGATCTGGGCCTAAATCCATCGTTTTTCATGCTCACCATGCCATTCCAGTTTGAACCCAGCCATATGCAAATCAGTCTTGACCCTGTGCCTCATGGGAACAGTCCAGCCCGAACTGCCAAGCCAGGTCATCCCTGAACTCGAAACAAGCATCCTAGGACCGGTTTCTGGGTTTCACCCCTCTTCAGCCAGGATAGCTTGATTCCAGTGGTATGGAGAGCACGGGAGCCACATCTGGGCATACCCGTCCCACTCGGGGTGACAAATGCAAAACCAACAGTTGATGGACAGAATGCAGAACAATGTCATACATTCACCCCAGTACAGAGGTCTGGGCCTAAATCCATCGTTTTTTGCTCACCATGCCATTCCAGTTTGAACCCCGCCATATGCAAATCAGTCTTGACCCTGTGCCTCATGGGGACAGTCCAGCCCGAACTGCCAAGCCAGGTCCTCCCTGGACTGGAAACAAGCATCCTAGGACCGGTTTCTGGGTTTCACCCCTCTTCAGCCAGGATAGCTTGATTCCAGTGGCATGTAGAGCACGGGACCCACGTCTGGCATACCTGTCCCACTCGGGGTGACAAATGCAAAACCAACAGTTGATGGACAGAATGCAGAACAATGTCATACATTCACCCCAGTACAGATATCTGGGTCTAAATCCATCATTTTTTTGCTCACCATGCCATTCCAGTTTGAACCCAGCCATATGCAAATCAGTCTTGACCCTGTGCCTCATGGGAACAGTCCAGCCCGAACTGCCAAGCCAGGTTCTCCCTGGACTGGAGAAAAGCATCTTAGGACCGGTTTCGGGGTTTCACCCCTCTTCAGCCAGGATAGCTTGATTTCAGTGGTATGGAAAGCACGGGAGCCACATCTGGGCATACCCGTCCCACTCGGGGTGACAAATGCAAAACCAACAGTTGATGGACAGAATGCAGAACAATGTCATACATTCACCCCAGTACAGAGATCTGGGCCTAAATCCATCGTTTTTCATGCTCACCATGCCATTCCAGTTTGAACCCAGCCATATGCAAATCAGTCTTGACCCTGTGCCTCATGGGAACAGTCCAGCCCGAACTGCCAAGCCAGGTCCTCCCTGGACTGGAAACAAGCATCCTAGGACCGGTTTCTGGGTTTCACCCCTCTTCAGCCAGGATAGCTTGATTCCAGTGGCATGTAGAGCACGGGACCCACATCTGGCATACCTGTCCCACTCGGGGTGACAAATGCAAAACCAACAGTTGATGGACAGAATGCAGAACAATGTCATACATTCACCCCAGTACAGAGATCTGGGTCTAAATCCATCATTTTTTTGCTCACCATGCCATTCCAGTTTGAACCCAGCCATATGCAAATCAGTCTTGACCCTGTGCCTAATTGGAACAATCCAGCCCAAACTGCCAAGCCAGGTCCTCCCTGGACTGGAAACAAGCATCCTAGGACCGGTTTCTGGGTTTCCCCCTTCTTCAGCCAGGATAGCTTTATTCCAGTGGCATGGATAGCACGGGACCCACGTCTGGGCATACCCGTCCCACTCAGGGTGACAAATACTAAGCCAACAGTTGATAGACAGAATGCAGAACAATGTCATACATTCACCCCAGTACATAGCTCCGGGCCTAAATCCATCGTTTTTTTGCTCACCATGCCATTCCAGTTTGAACCCAGCCATATGCAAATCAGTCTTGACCCTGTGCCTCATGGGAACAGTCCAGCCCGAACTGCCAAGCCAGGTTCTCCCTGGACTGGAGACAAGCATCCTAGGACCGGTTTCGGGGTTTCACCCCTCTTCAGCCAGGATAGCTTGATTCCAGAGCATGGAGAGCACGGGACCCATGTCTGGGCATACCCGTCTCACTCAGGGTGACAAATGCAAAACCAACAGTTGATGGACAGAATGCAGAACAATGTCATACATTCACCCCAGTACAGAGATCTGGGCCCAAATCCATTGTTTTTTTGCTCACCAAGCCATTCCAATTTGAACCCAGCCATATGCCAATCAGTCTTGACCCTGTGCCTCATGGGAACAGTCCAGCCCGAACTGCAAAGCAAGGTCCTCCCTGGACTGGAAACAAGCATCCTAGGACCGGTTTCGGGGTTTCACCCCTCTTCAGCCAGGATAGCTTGATTCCAGTGGCATGGAGAGCACGGGACCCACGTCCGTGCATACCCGTCCCACTCGGGGTGACAAATGCAAAACCAACAGTTGATAGACAGAATGCAGAACAATGTCATACATTCACCCCAGTACATAGATCTGGGCCTAAATCCATCGTTTTTTTGCTCACCATGCCATTCCAGTTTGAACCCAGCCATATGCAAATCAGTCTTGACCCTGTGCCTCATGGGAACAGTCCAGCCCGAACTGCCAAGCCAGGTTCTCCCTGGACTGGAGACAAGCATCCTAGGACCGGTTTCGGGATTTCACCCCTCTTCAGCCAGGATAGCTTGATTCCAGAGCATGGAGAGCACGGGAGCCACATCTGGGCATACCCGTTCCACTAGGGGTGACAAATGCAAAACCAACAGTTGATTTACAGATTTCAGGACAATGTCATACATTCACCCCAGTACAGAGATCTGGGCCTAAATCCATCGTTTTTTTGCTCACCATGCCATTCCAGTTTGAACACAGCCATATGCAAATCAGTCTTGACCCTGTGCCTCATGGGAACAGTCCAGCCCAAACTGCCAATCCAGGTCCTCACTAGACTGGAAGCAAGCATCTAAGACCGGTTTCGGGGTTTCACCCCTCTTCAGCCATGATAGCTTGATTCCAGTGGCATGGAGAGCACGGGACCCACGTCTGGGCATACCCGTCCCACTCGGGGTGACAAATGCAAAACCAACAGTTGATGGACAGAATGCAGAACAATGTCATACATTCACCCCAGTACAGAGGTCTGGTCCTAAATCCATCGTTTTTTGCTCACCATGCCATTCCAGATTCAAACCCCCCATATGCAAATCAGTCTTGACCCTGTGCCTCATGGGAACAGTCCAGCCCGAACTGACAAAGCCAGGTTCTCCCTGGACTGGAGAAAAGCATCCTAGGACCGGTTTCGGGGTTTCACCCCTCTTCAGCCAGGATAGCTTGATTCCAGTGGTATGGAGAGCACGGGAGCCACATTTGGGCATACCCGTCCCACTCGGGGTGACAAATGCAAAACCAACAGTTGATGGACAGAATGCAGAACAATGTCATACATTCACCCCAGTACAGAGATCTGGGCCTAAATCCATCGTTTTATTGCTCATCATGCCATTCCAGTTTGAACCCAGCCATATGCAAATCAGTCGTGACCCTGTGCCTCATGGGAACAATCCAGACCGAACTGCAAAGCCAGGTCCTCCCTGGACTGGAAACAAGCATCCTAGGACCAGTTTCGGGGTTTCACCCCTCTTCAGCCAGGATAACTTGATTCCAGTGGCATGGAGAGCACAGGACCTACTTCTGGGCATACCTGTCCCACTCGGAGTGACAAATGCAAAACCAACAGTTGATGGACAGAATTCAGATCAATGTCATACATTCACCTCAGTACAGAGATCTGGGCCTAAATCCATCGTTTTTTTGCTCACCATGCCATTCCAGTTTGAACCCAGCCATATGCAAATCAGTTTTGACCTTGTGCCTCATGGGAACAGTCCAGCCCGAACTGCCAAGCCAGGTCCTCCCTGGACTGGAAACAAGCATCCTAGGACCGGTTTCGGGGTTTTACCCCTCTTCAGCCATGATAGCTTGATTCCAGTGGCATGGAGAGCACGGGACCCACGTCTGGGCATACCTGTCCAACTCGGGGTGACAAATGCAAAATCAACAGTTGATGGACAGAATGCAGAACAATGTCATACATTCACCCCAGTACAGCGATCTGGGCCTAAATCCATCGTTTTTTTGCTCACCATGCCATTCCAGTTTGAACCCAGCCATATGCAAATCAGTCTTGACCCTGTGCCTCATGGGAACAGTCCAACCCGAACTGCCAAACCAGGTCCTCCCTGGTCTGGAAACAAGCATACTAGGACCGGTTTCGGGGTTTCACCCCTCTTCAGTCAGGATAGCTTGATTCCAATGACATGGAGAGCACGGGACCCATATCTGGGCATACCTGTCTCACTCTGGGTGACAAATGCAAAACCAACAGTTGATGGACAGAATGCAGAACAATGTCATACATTCACCCCAGTACAGAGATCTGGGCCTAAATCCATCGTTTTTTTGCTCACCATGCCATTCAAGTTTGAACCCAGCCATATGCAAATCAGTCTTGACCCTGTGCCTCATGGGAACAGTCTAGCCCAAACTGCCAAGCCAGGTCCTCCCTGGACTGGAAACAAGCATCCTCGGACCGGTTTCGTGGTTTCACCCCTCTTCAGCCAGGATAGCTTGATTCCAGTGGCATGGAGAGCACGGGACCACGTCTGGGCATACCCGTCCCACTCGGGGTGACAGATGCAAAATCAGCAGTTGATGTACAGAATGCAGAACAATGTTATACATAAACCCTAGTACAGAGATCTGGGCCTAAATCCATCATTATTTTTGCTCACCATGCCATTCCAGTTTGAACCCAGCCATATGCAAATCAGTCTTGACCCTGTGCCTCATGGGAATAGTCCAGCCCGAACTGCCAAACAAGGTCCACCCTGGACTGGAAACAAGCATCCTAGGATGGGTTTCGGGGTTTCACCCCTCTTCAGCCAGGATAGTCTGTTTCCAGTGGCATAGAGAGCACGGGACGCACGTCTGGGCATACCCGTCCAACTCGGGGAGACAAATGGAAAACCAACAGTTGTTAGACAGAATGCAGAACAATGACATACATTCAACCCAGTACAGAGATATGGGCCCAAATCCATCGTTTTTTTGCTCACCATGCCATTCCAGTTTGAACTCAGCCATATGCAAATCAGTTTTGACCCTGTGCCTCATGGGAACAGTCCAGCCCGAACTGCCAAGCCAGGTCCTGCCTGGATTTGAAACAAGCATCCTAGGACCGGTTTCGGGGTGTCACCCCTCTTCCACCAGGAGAGCTTGATTCCAGTGGCATGGAGAGCACGGGATCCACGTCTGGGCATACCAGTCCCACTCTGGGTGAGAAATGCAAAACCAACAGTTGATGGACAGAATGCAGAACCATGTCATACATTCACCCCAGTACAAAGATCTGGGACTAAATCCATCATTGTTTTGCTCACCATGCCATTCCAGTTTGAACCCAGCCATATTCAAATCAGTCTTGACCCTGTGCCTCATGGGAACAGTCCAGCCTGAACTGCCAAGCCAGGTCCTCTCTGGACTGGAAACAAGCATCCTAGGACCAGTATCAGGGTTTCACCCCTCTTCAGCCAGAATAGCTTGATTCCTGTGGCATGGAGAGCACGGGACCCACGTCTGGGCATACCCGTCCCACTCAGGGTGACAAATCCAAAGCCAACAGTTGATGGACAGAATGCGGAACAATGTCATACATTCACCCCAGTACAGAGATCTGGGCCCAAATCCATCGTTTGTTTGCTCACCAAGCCATTCCAATTTGAACCCAGCCATATGTGAATCAGTCTTGACCCTGTGCCTCATGGGAACAGTCCAGCCCGAACTGCAAAGCCAGGTCCTCCCTCGACTGGAAACAAGCATCCTAGGACCGGTTTCGGTGTTTCACCCCTCTTCAGCCAGGATAGCTTGATTCCAGTGGCATGGAGAGCACAGGACCCACGTCTGTGCATACCCGTCCCACTCGGGCTGACAAATGCAAAACCAACAGTTGATGGACAGAATGCAGAACAATGTCATACATTCACCCCAGTACAGAGATCTGGGCCTAAATCCATCGTTTTTTTGCTCACCATGCCATTCAAGTTTGAACCCATCCATATGCAAATCAGTCTTGACCCTGTGCCTCATGGGAACAGTCCAGCCCAAACTGCCAAGCCAGGTCCTCCCTGGACTGGAAACAAGCATCCTAGGACCGGTTTCGTGGTTTCACCCCTCTTCAGCCAGGATAGCTTGATTCCAGTGGCATGAAGAGCACGGGACCACGTCTTGGCATACCCGTCCCACTGGGGGTGACAAATGCAAAACCAGCAGTTGATGTACAGAATGCAGAACAATGTCATACATTAACCCTAGTACAGAGATCTGGGCCTAAATCCATCATTATTTTTGCTCACCATGCCATTCCAGTTTGAACCCAGCCATATGCAAATCAGTCTTGACCCTGTGCCTCATGGGAATAGTCCAGCCCGAACTGATAAAACGAGGTCCACCCTGGACTGGAAACAAGCATCCTAGGACGGGTTTCGGGGTTTCACCCCTCTTCAGCCAGGATAGTCTGTTTCCAGTGGCATAGAGAGCACGGGACGCACGTCTGGGCATACCCGTCCAACTCGGGGTGACAAATGGAAAACCAACAGTTGTTGGACAGAATGCAGAACAATGACATACATTCAACCCAGTACAGAGATCTGGGCCCCAATCCATTGTTTTTTTGCTCACCATGCCATTCCAGTTTGAACTCAGCCATATGCAAATCAGTTTTGACCCTGTGCCTCATGGGAACAGTCCAGCCCGAACTGCCAAGCCAGGTCCTGCCTGGATTTGAAACAAGCATCCTAGGACCGGTTTCGGGGTTTCACCCCTCTTCCACCAGGATAGCTTGATTCCAGTGGCATGGAGAGCACGGGATCCAGGTCTGGGCATACCAGTCCCACTCCGGGTGAGAGATGCAAAACCAACAGTTGATGGACAGAATGCAGAACCATGTCATACATTCACCCCAGTACAAAGATCTGGGACTAAATCTATCATTGTATTGCTCACCATGCCATTCCAGTTTGAACCCAGCCATATTCAAATCAGTCTTGACCCTGTGCCTCATGGGAACAGTCCAGTCTGAACTGCCAAGCCAGGTCCTCCCTGGACTGGAAACAAGCATCGTAGGACCAGTATCAGGGTTTCACCCCTCTTCAGCCAGAATAGCTTGATTCCTGTGGCATGGAGAGCACGGGACCCACGTCTGGGCATACCTGTCCCACTCGGGGTGACAAATGCAAAACCAACAGTTGATGGACAGAATGCAGAACAATGTCATACATTCACCCCAGTACAGAGATCTGGGCCTAAATCCATCATTTTTTTGCTCACCATGCCATTCCAGTTTGAACCCAGCCATATGCAAATCAGTCTTGACCCTGTGCCTAATGGGAACAATCCAGCCCAAACTGCCAAGCCAGGTCCCCCCTGGACTGAAAACAAGCATCCTAGGACTGGTTTCGAGGTTTCACCCCTCTTCAGCCAGGATAGCTTGATTCCAGTGGCATGGAGAGCACGGGACCCACGTCTGGGCATACCCGTCCCACTCGGGGTGACAAATGCAAAACCAACAGTTGATGGACAGAATGCAGAACAATGTCATACATTCACCCCAGTACAGAGGTCTGGGCCTAAATCCATCGTTTTTTGCTCACCATGCCATTCCAGTTTGAACCCCGCCATATGCAAATCAGTCTTGACCCTGTGCCTCATGGGGACAGTCTAGCCCGAACTGCCAAGCCAGGTCCTCCCTGGAATGGAAACAAGCATCCTAGGACCGGTTTCTGGGTTTCCCCCTTCTTCAGCCAGGATAGCTTGATTCCAGTGGCATGGATAGCACGGGACCCACTTCTGGGCATACCCGTCCCACTCGGGGTGACAAATGCAAAACCAACAGTTGATGGACAGAATGCAGGACAATGTCATACATTCACCCCAGTACAGAGATCTGGGCCTAAATCCATTGTTTTTTTGCTAACCATGCCATTCCAGTTTGAACCCAGCCATATGCAAATCAGTCTTGACCCTGTGCCTCATGGGAACAGTCCAGCCCGAACTGCCAAGCCAGGTTCTCCCTGGACTGGAGAAAAGCATCCTAGGACCGGTTTCGGGGTTTCACCCCTCTTCAGTCAGGATAACTTGATTCCAGTGGCATGGAGAGCACAGGACCTACTTATGGGCATACCTGTCCCACTCGGAGTGACAAATGCAAAACCAACAGTTGATGGACAGAATGCAGAACAATGTCATACATTCACCCCAGTACAGAGATCTGGGCCCAAATCCATCGTTTTTTTGCTCACCAAGCCATTCCAATTTGAACCCAGCCATATGCCAATCAGTCTTGACCCTGTGCCTCATGGGAACAGTCCAGCCCGAACTGCAAAGCAAGGTCCTCCCTGGACTGGAAACAAACATCCTAGGACCGGTTTCGGGGTTTCACCCCTCTTCAGCCAGCATAGCTTGATTCCAGAGCATGGAGAGCACGGGAGCCACATCTGGGCATACCCGTCCCACTCGGGGTGACAAATGCAAAACCAACAGTTGATTTACAGATTTCAGGACAATGTCATACATTCACCCCAGTACAGAGATATGGGCCTAAATCCATCGTTTTTTTGCTCACCATGCCATTCCAGTTTGAACACAGCCATATGCAAATCAGTCTTGACCCTGTGCCTCATGGGAACAGTCCAGCCCAAACTGCCAATCCAGGCCCTCACTAGACTGGAAGCAAGCATCTAAGACCGGTTTCGGGGTTTCACCCCTCTTCAGCCAGGATAGCTTGATTCCAGTGGCATGGAGAGCACGGGACCCACGTCTGGCATACCTGTCCCACTCGGGGTGACAAATGCAAAACCAACAGTTGATGGACAGAATGCAGAACAATGTCATACATTCACCCCAGTTTAAAGATCTGGGACTAAATCCATCGTTTTTTTGCTCACCATGCCATTCCAGTTTGAACCCAGCCATATGCAAATCAGTCTTGACCCTGTGCCTCATGGGAACAGTCCAGCCCGAACTGCCAAGCCAGGTTCTCCCTGGACTGGAAACAAGCATCCTAGGACTGGTTTCGGGGTTTCACCCCTCTTCAGCCAGGATAACTTGATTCCAGTGGCATGGAGAGCACAGAACCTACTTCTGGGCATACCCGTCCCACTCGGGTTGACAAATGCAAAACCAACAGTTGATGGACAGATTGCAGAAAAATGTCATACATTCACTCCAGTACAGAGATCTGGGCCTAAATCCATTGTTTTTTTTGCTCTCCATGCCATTCAAGTTTGAACCCAGCCATATGCAACTCAGTCTTGACCCTGTGCCTCATGGGAACAGTCCAGCCCGAACTGCCAAGCCAGGTCCTCCCTGGACTGGAAACAAGCATACTAGGACCGGTTTAGGGTTTGACCCCTCTTCAGTCAGGATAGCTTGATTCTAGTGGCATGGAGAGCGCGGGACCCACGTCTGGGCATACCCGTCTCACTCGGGGTGACAAATGCAAAACCAACAGTTGATGGACAGAATGCAGAACAATGTCATACATTCACCCCAGTACAGAGATGTGGGCCTAAATCCATTGTTTCTTTGCTCACCATGCCATTCCAGTTTGAACCCGGCCATAGGCAAATCAGTCTTGACCCTGTGCCTAATGGGAACAGTCCAGCCCGAACTGTCAAGCCAGGTCCTCCCTGGACTGGAAACAAGCATCCTAGGACCGGTTTCGGGGTTTCACCCCTCTTCAGCCAGAATCGCTTGATTCCAGTTCCATGGAGAGCACGGGACCCACGTCTGGGCATACCCGTCCCACTCGGAGTGACAAATGCAAAACCAACAGTTGATGGACAGAATGCAGAACAATGTCATACATTCACCCCAGTACAGAGATCTGGGCCTAAATCCATCGTTTTTTTGCTCACCATGCCATTCCAGTTTGAACACAGCCATATGCAAATCAGTCTTGACCCTGTGCCTAATGGGGACAGTCCAGCCCGAACTGTCACGCCAGGTCCTCCCTGGACTGGAAACAAGCATCCTAGGACCGGTTTTGGGGTTTCACCCCTCTTCAGCCAGGATAGCTTGATTCCAGTGGCATGGAGAGCACGGGACCCACGTCTGGGCATACCCATCCCACTCGGGGTGACAAATGCAAAACCAACAGTTGATGGACAGAATGCAGAACAATGTCTTACATTCACCCCAGTACAGAGATCTGGGCCTAAATCCATCATTTTTTTGCTCACCATGCCATTCCAGTTTGAACCCAGCCATATGCAAATCAGTCTTGACCCTTTGCCTCATGGGAACAGTCCAGCCCGAACTTCCAAGCCAGGTCCTCCATGGACTGGAAACAAGCATCCTAGGACCGGTTTTGGGGTTTCACCCCTCTTCAGCCAGGATAGCTTGATTCCAGTGGCATGGAGAGCACGGGACCCACGTCTGGGCATACCCGTCCCACTCGGGGTGACAAATGCAAAACCAACAGTTGATTTGCAGATTGCAGAACAATGTCATACATTCACCCCAGTACAGAGGTCTGGGCCTAAATCCATCGTTTTTTGCTCACCATGCCATTCCAGTTTGAACCCCGCCATATGCAAATCAGTCTTGACCCTGTGCCTCATGGGGACAGTCCAGCCCGAACTGCCAAGCCAGGTCCTCCCTGGACTGGAAACAAGCATCCTAGGACCGGTTTCTGGGTTTCCCCCTTCTTCAGCCAGGATAGCTTGATTCCAGTGGCATGGATAGCACGGGACCCACATCTGGCATACCTGTCCCAGTCGGGGTGACAAATGCAAAACCAACAGTTGATGGACAGAATGCAGAACAACGTCATACATTCACCCCAGTACAGAGATCTGGGCCTAAATCCATCATTTTTTTGTTCACCATGCCATTCCAGTTTGAACCCAGCAATATGCAAATCAGTCTTGACCCTGGGCCTAATGGGAACAATCCAGCCCAAACTGCCAAGCCAGGTCCTCCCTGGACTGAAAACAAGCATCCTAGGACTGGTTTCAAAGTTTCACCCCTCTTCAGCCAGGATAGCTTGATTCCAGTGGCATGGAGAGCACGGGACCCACGTCTGGGCATACCCGTCCCACTCGGGGTGACAAATGCAAAACCAACAGTTGATGGACAGAATGCAGAACAATGTCATACATTCACCCCAGTACAGAGGTCTGGGCCTAAATCCATCGTTTTTTGCTCACCATCCCATTCCAGTTTGAACCCCGCCATATGCAAATCAGTCTTGACCCTGTGCCTCATGGGGACAGTCCAGCCCGAACTGCCAAGCCAGGTCCTCCCTGGACTGGAAACAAGCATCCTAGGACCGGTTTCTGGGTTTCTCCCTTCTTCAGCCAGGATAGCTTGATTCCAGTGGCATGGATAGCACGGGACCCACTTCTGGGCATACCTGTCCCACTCGCGGTGACGAATGCAAAACCAACAGTTGATGGACTGAATGCAGAACCATGTCATACATTTACCCCAGTACAAAGATCTGGGACTAAATCCATCATTTTTTTGCTCACCATGCCATTCCAGTTTGAACCCAGCCATATTCAAATCAGTCTTTACTCTGTGCCTCATGGGAACAGTCCAGCCTGAACTGCCAAGCCAGGTCCTCCCTGGACCGGAAACAAGCATCCTAGGACCAGTATCAGGGTTTCACCCCTCTTCAGCCAGAATAGCAGGATTCCTGTGGCATGGAGAGCACAGGACCCACGTCTGGGCATACCCGTCCCACTCAGGGTGACAAATGCAAAGCCAACAGTTGATGGACAGAATGCAGAACAATGTCATACATTCACCCCAGTACAGAGATCTGGGCCCAAATCCATCGTTTTTTTGCTCACCAAGCCATTCCAATTTGAACCCAGCCATATGCAAATCAGTCTTGACCCTGTGCCTCATGGGAACAGTCCAGCCCGAACTGCAAAGCCAGGTCCTCCCTGGACTGGAAACAATCATCCTAGGACCAGTTTCGGGGTTTCACCCCTCTTCAGCCAGGATAGCTTGATTCCAGTGGCATGGAGAGCACGGGACCCATGTCCGTGCATACCCGTCCCACTCGGGGTGATAAATGCAAAACCAACAGTTGATAGACAGAATGCAGAACAATGTCATACATTCACCCCAGTACAGAGATCTGGGCCTAAATCCATCGTTTTTCATGCTCACCATGCCATTCCAGTTTGAACCCAGCCATATGCAAATCACTCTTGACCCTGTGCCTAATGGGAACAGTCCAGCCCGAACTGCCAAGCCAGGTCATCCCTGAACTCGAAACAAGCATCCTAGGACCGGTTTCGGGGTTTCACCCCTCTTCAGCCAGGATAGCTTGATTCCAGTGGCATGGAGAGCACGGGACCCACGTCTGGGCATACCCGTCCCACTCGGGGTGACAAATGCAAAACCAACAGTTGATGGACAGAATGCAGAACAATGTCATACATTCACCCCAGTACAGAGGTCTGGGCCTAAATCCATCATTTTTTTGCTCACCATGCCATTCCAGTTTGAACCCAGCCATATGCAAATCAGTCTTGACCCTTTGCCTCATGGGAACAGTCCAGCCCGAACTTCCAAGCCAGGTCCTCCCTGGACTGGAAACAAGCATCCTAGGACTGGTTTCGGGGTTTCACCCCTCTTCAGCCAGGATAGCTTGATTCCAGTGGCATGGAAAGCACGGGACCCACGTCTGGGCAAAGCCGTCCCACTCAGCGTGACAAATGCAAAGCCAACAGTTGATGGACAGAATGCAGAACAATGTCATACATTCACCCCAGTAAAGAGATCTGGGCCCAAATCCATCGTTTTTTTGCTCACCGTGCCATTCCAGTTTGAACCCAGCCATATGCAAATCAGTCTTGACCCTGTGCCTCATGGGAACAGTCTAGCCCGAACTGCCGAGCCAGGTCCTCCCTGGACTGGAAACAAGCATACTAGGACCGGTTTTGGGGTTTCACTCCTCTTCAGCCAGGATAATTTGATTCCAGTGGCATGGAGAGCACAGGACCTAATTCTGGGCATACCCGTCCCACTCGGGGTGACAAATATTGCACAACCAACAGTTGATGGACTGAATGTAGAACAATGTCATACATTCACCCCAGTACAGAGATCTGGGCCTAAGTCCATCATTTTTTTGCTCACCATGCCATTCCAGTTTGAACCCAGCCATATGCAAATCAGTCTTTACCCTGTGCCTAATGGGAACAATCCAGCCCAAACTGCCAAGCCAGGTCCTCCCTGGACTGAAAACAAGCATCCTAGGACTGGTTTCGAGGTTTCACCCCTCTTCAGCCAGGATAGCTTGATTCCAGTGGCATGGAGAGCACGGGACCCACGTCTGGGCATACCCGTCCCACTCGGGGTGACAAATGCAAAACCAACAGTTGATTTGCAGATTGCAGAACAATGTCATACATTCACCCCAGTACAGAGGTCTGGGCCTAAATCCATCGTTTTTTGCTCACCATGCCATTCCAGTTTGAACCCCGCCATATGCAAATCAGTCTTGACCCTGTGCCTCATGGGGACAGTCCAGCCCGAACTGCCAAGCCAGGTCCTCCCTGGACTGGAAACAAGCATCCTAGGACCGGTTTCTGGGTTTCCCCCTTCTTCAGCCAGGATAGCTTGATTCCAGTGGCATGGATAGCACGGGACCCACATCTGGCATACCTGTCCCAGTCGGGGTGACAAATGCAAAACCAACAGTTGATGGACAGAATGCAGAACAACGTCATACATTCACCCCAGTACAGAGATCTGGGCCTAAATCCATCATTTTTTTGTTCACCATGCCATTCCAGTTTGAACCCAGAAATATGCAAATCAGTCTTGACCCTGGGCCTAATGGGAACAATCCAGCCCAAACTGCCAAGCCAGGTCCTCCCTGGACTGAAAACAAGCATCCTAGGACTGGTTTCAAAGTTTCACCCCTCTTCAGCCAGGATAGCTTGATTCCAGTGGCATGGAGAGCACGGGACCCACGTCTGGGCATACCCGTCCCACTCGGGGTGACAAATGCAAAACCAACAGTTGATGGACAGAATGCAGAACAATGTCATACATTCACCCCAGTACAGAGGTCTGGGCCTAAATCCATCGTTTTTTGCTCACCATCCCATTCCAGTTTGAACCCCACCATATGCAAATCAGTCTTGACCCTGTGCCTCATGGGGACAGTCCAGCCCGAACTGCCAAGCCAGGTCCTCCCTGGACTGGAAACAAGCATCCCAGGACCGGTTTCTGGGTTTCCCCCTTCTTCAGCCAGGATAGCTTGATTCCAGTGGCATGGATAGCACGGGACCCACTTCTGGGCATACCTGTCCCACTCGCGGTGACGAATGCAAAACCAACAGTTGATGGACTGAATGCAGAACCATGTCATACATTTACCCCAGTACAAAGATCTGGGACTAAATCCATCATTTTTTTGCTCACCATGCCATTCCAGTTTGAACCCAGCCATATTCAAATCAGTCTTTACTCTGTGCCTCATGGGAACAGTCCAGCCTGAACTGCCAAGCCAGGTCCTCCCTGGACCGGAAACAAGCATCCTAGGACCAGTATCAGGGTTTCACCCCTCTTCAGCCAGAATAGCAGGATTCCTGTGGCATGGAGAGCACAGGACCCACGTCTGGGCATACCCGTCCCACTCAGGGTGACAAATGCAAAGCCAACAGTTGATGGACAGAATGCAGAACAATGTCATACATTCACCCCAGTACAGAGATCTGGGCCCAAATCCATCGTTTTTTTGCTCACCAAGCCATTCCAATTTGAACCCAGCCATATGCAAATCAGTCTTGACCCTGTGCCTCATGGGAACAGTCCAGCCCGAACTGCAAAGCCAGGTCCTCCCTGGACTGGAAACAATCATCCTAGGACCAGTTTCGGGGTTTCACCCCTCTTCAGCCAGGATAGCTTGATTCCAGTGGCATGGAGAGCACGGGACCCATGTCCGTGCATACCCGTCCCACTCGGGGTGATAAATGCAAAACCAACAGTTGATAGACAGAATGCAGAACAATGTCATACATTCACCCCAGTACAGAGATCTGGGCCTAAATCCATCGTTTTTCATGCTCACCATGCCATTCCAGTTTGAACCCAGCCATATGCAAATCAGTCTTGACCCTGTGCCTCATGGGAACAGTCCAGCCCGAACTGCCAAGCCAGGTCATCCCTGAACTCGAAACAAGCATCCTAGGACCGGTTTCGGGGTTTCACCCCTCTTCAGCCAGGATAGCTTGATTCCAGTGGCATGGAGAGCACGGGACCCACGTCTGGGCATACCCGTCCCACTCGGGGTGACAAATGCAAAACCAACAGTTGATGGACAGAATGCAGAACAATGTCATACATTCACCCCAGTACAGAGGTCTGGGCCTAAATCCATCGTTTTTTGCTCACCATGCCATTCCAGTTTAAACCCCGCCATATGCAAATCAGTCTTGACCCTGTGCCTCATGGGGACAGTCCAGCCCGAACTGCCAAGCCAGGTCATCCCTGGACTGAAAACAAGCATCCTAGGACTGGTTTCGAGGTTTCACCCCTCTTCAGCCAGGATAGCTTGATTACAGTGGCATGGAGAGCACGGGACCCACGTCTGGGCATACCCATCCCACTCGGGGTGACAAATGCAAAACCAACAGTTGATGGACAGAATGCAGAACAATATCATACATTCACCCCAGTACAGAGGTCTGGGCCTAAATCCATCGTTTTTTGCTCACAATGCCATTCCAGTTTGAACCCCGCCATATGCAAATCAGTCTTGACCCTGTGCCTCATGGGGACAGTCCAGCCCGACCTGCCAAGCCAGGTCCTCCCTGGACTGGAAACAAGCATCCTAGGACCGGTTTCTGGGTTTCCCCCTTCTTCAGCCAGGATAGCTTGATTCCAGTGGCATGGATAGCACGGGACCCACGTCTGGGCATACCCGTCCCACTCAGGGTGACAAATACAAAGCCAACAGTTGATGGACAGAATGCAGAACAATGTCATACATTCACCCCAGTACAGAGATCTGGGCCCAAATCCATCGTTTTTTTGCTAACCAAGCCATTCCAATTTGAACCCAGCCATATGCCAATCAGTCTTGACCCTGTGCCTCATGGGAACAGCCAGCCCGAACTGCAAAGCAAGGTCCTCCCTGGACTGGAAACAAGCATCCTAGGACCGGTTTCGGGGTTTCACCCCTCTTCAGCCAGGATAGCTTGATTCCAGTGGCATGGAGAGCACAGGACCCACGTCCGTGCATACCCGTCCCACTCGGGGTGACAAATGCAAAACCAACAGTTGATAGACAGAATGCAGAACAATGTCATACATTCACCCCAGTACATAGATCTGGGCCTAAATCCATCGTTTTTTTGCTCACCATGCCATTCCAGTTTGAACCCAGCCATATGCAAATCAGTCTTGACCCTGTGCCTCATGGGAACAGTCCAGCCCGAACTGCAAAGCCAGGTCCTCCCTGGACTGGAAACAATCATCCTAGGACCAGTTTCGGGGTTTCACCCCTCTTCAGCCAGGATAGCTTGATTCCAGTGGCATGGAGAGCACGGGACCCATGTCCGTGCATACCCGTCCCACTCGGGGTGATAAATGCAAAACCAACAGTTGATAGACAGAATGCAGAACAATGTCATACATTCACCCCAGTACAGAGATCTGGGCCTAAATCCATCGTTTTTCATGCTCACCATGCCATTCCAGTTTGAACCCAGCCATATGCAAATCAGTCTTGACCCTGTGCCTCATGGGAACAGTCCAGCCCGAACTGCCAAGCCAGGTCATCCCTGAACTCGAAACAAGCATCCTAGGACTGGTTTCGGGGTTTCACCCCTCTTCAGCCAGGATTGCTTGATTCCAGTGGCATGGAGAGCACGGGACCCACGTCTGGGCATACCCGTCCCACTCGGGGTGACAAATGCAAAACCAACAGTTGATGGACAGAATGCAGAACAATGTCATACATTCACCCCAGTACAGAGGTCTGGGCCTAAATCCATCGTTTTTTGCTCACCATGCCATTCCAGTTTGAACCCCGCCATATGCAAATCAGTCTTGACCCTGTGCCTCATGGGGACAGTCCAGCCCGAACTGCCAAGCCAGGTCCTCCCTGGACTGGAAACAAGCATCCTAGGACCGGTTTCTGGGTTTCACCCCTCTTCAGCCAGGATAGCTTGATTCCAGTGGCATGTAGAGCACGGGACCCACGTCTGGCATACCTGTCCCACTCGGGGTGACAAATGCAAAACCAACAGTTGATGGACAGAATGCAGAACAATGTCATACATTCACCCCAGTACAGAGATCTGGGTCTAAATCCATCATTTTTTTGCTCACCATGCCATTCCAGTTTGAACCCAGCCATATGCAAATCAGTCTTGACCCTGTGCCTAATGGGAACAATCCAGCCCAAACTGCCAAGCCAGGTCCTCCCTGGACTGAAAACAAGCATCCTAGGACTGGTTTCGAGGTTTCACCCCTCTTCAGCCAGGATAGCTTGATTCCAGTGGCATGGAGAGCACGGGACCCACGTCTGGGCATACCCGTCCCACTCGGGGTGACAAATGCAAAACCAACAGTTGATGGACAGAATGCAGAACAATATCATACATTCACCCCAGTACAGAGGTCTGGGCCTAAATCCATCGTTTTTTGCTCACCATGCCATTCCAGTTTGAACCCCGCCATATGCAAATCAGTCTTGACCCTGTGCCTCATGGGGACAGTCCAGCCCGACCTGCCAAGCCAGGTCCTCCCTGGACTGGAAACAAGCATCCTAGGACCGGTTTCTGGGTTTCCCCCTTCTTCAGCCAGGATAGCTTGATTCCAGTGGCATGGATAGCACGGGACCCACGTCTGGGCATACCCGTCCCACTCAGGGTGACAAATACAAAGCCAACAGTTGATGGACAGAATGCAGAACAATGTCATACATTCACCCCAGTACAGAGATCTGGGCCCAAATCCATCGTTTTTTTGCTCACCAAGCCATTCCAATTTGAACCCAGCCATATGCCAATCAGTCTTGACCCTGTGCCTCATGGGAACAGTCCAGCCCGAACTGCAAAGCAAGGTCCTCCCTGGACTGGAAACAAGCATCCTAGGACCGGTTTCGGGGTTTCACCCCTCTTCAGGCAGGATAGCTTGATTCCAGTGGCATGGAGAGCACGGGACCCACGTACGTGCATACCCGTCCCACTCGGGGTGACAAATGCAAAACCAACAGTTGATAGACAGAATGCAGAACAATGTCATACATTCACCCCAGTACATAGATCTGGGCCTAAATCCATCGTTTTTTGCTCACCATGCCATTCCAGTTTGAACCCAGCCATATGCAAATCAGTCTTGACCCTGTGCCTCATGGGAACAGTCCAGCCCGAACTGCCAAGCCAGGTTCTCCCTGGACTGGAGACAAGCATCCTAGGACCGGTTTCGGGGTTTCACCCCTCTTCAGCCAGGATAGCTTGATTCCAGAGCATGGAGAGCACGGGACCCACGTCCGTGCATACCCGTCCCACTCGGGGTGACAAATGCAAAACCAACAGTTGATAGACAGAATGCAGAACAATGTCATACATTCACCCCAGTACATAGATCTGGGCCTAAATCCATCGTTTTTTTGCTCACCATGCCATTCCAGTTTGAACCCAGCCATATGCAAATCAGTCTTGACCCTGTACCTAATGGGAACAATCCAGCCCAAACTGCCAAGCCAGGTCCTCCCTGGACTGAAAACAAGCATCCTAGGACTGGTTTCGAGGTTTCACCCCTCTTCAGCCAGGATAGCTTGATTCCAGTGGCATGGAGAGCACGGGACCCACGTCTGGGCATACCCGTCCCACTCGGGGTGACAAATGCAAAACCAACAGTTGATGGACAGAATGCAGAACAATATCATACATTCACCCCAGTACAGAGGTCTGGGCCTAAATCCATCGTTTTTTGCTCACCATGCCATTCCAGTTTGAACCCCGCCATATGCAAATCAGTCTTGACCCTGTGCCTCATGGGGACAGTCCAGCCCGACCTGCCAAGCCAGGTCCTCCCTGGACTGGAAACAAGCATCCTAGGACCGGTTTCTGGGTTTCCCCCTTCTTCAGCCAGGATAGCTTGATTCCAGTGGCATGGATAGCACGGGACCCACGTCTGGGCATACCCGTCCCACTCAGGGTGACAAATACAAAGCCAACAGTTGATGGACAGAATGCAGAACAATGTCATACATTCACCCCAGTACAGAGATCTGGGCCCAAATCCATCGTTTTTTTGCTCACCAAGCCATTCCAATTTGAACCCAGCCATATGCCAATCAGTCTTGACCCTGTGCCTCATGGGAACAGTCCAGCCCGAACTGCAAAGCAAGGTCCTCCCTGGACTGGAAACAAGCATCCTAGGACCGGTTTCGGGGTTTCACCCCTCTTCAGGCAGGATAGCTTGATTCCAGTGGCATGGAGAGCACGGGACCCACGTACGTGCATACCCGTCCCACTCGGGGTGACAAATGCAAAACCAACAGTTGATAGACAGAATGCAGAACAATGTCATACATTCACCCCAGTACATAGATCTGGGCCTAAATCCATCGTTTTTAGCTCACCATGCCATTCCAGTTTGAACCCAGCCATATGCAAATCAGTCTTGACCCTGTGCCTCATGGGAACAGTCCAGCCCGAACTGCCAAGCCAGGTTCTCCCTGGACTGGAGACAAGCATCCTAGGACCGGTTTCGGGGTTTCACCCCTCTTCAGCCAGGATAGCTTGATTCCAGAGCATGGAGAGCACGGGACCCACGTCCGTGCATACCCGTCCCACTCGGGGTGACAAATGCAAAACCAACAGTTGATAGACAGAATGCAGAACAATGTCATACATTCACCCCAGTACATAGATCTGGGCCTAAATCCATCGTTTTTTTGCTCACCATGCCATTCCAGTTTGAACCCAGCCATATGCAAATCAGTCTTGACCCTGTACCTAATGGGAACAATCCAGCCCAAACTGCCAAGCCAGGTCCTCCCTGGACTGAAAACAAGCATCCTAGGACTGGTTTCGAGGTTTCACCCCTCTTCAGCCAGGATAGCTTGATTCCAGTGGCATGGAGAGCACGGGACCCATGTCTGGGCATACCCGTCCCACTCGGGGTGACAAATGCAAAACCAACAGTTGATGGACAGAATGCAGAACAATGTCATACATTCACCCCAGTACAGAGGTCTGGGCCTAAATCCATTCTTTTTTGCTCACCATGCCATTCCAGTTTGAACCCCGCCATATGCAAATCAGTATTGACCCTGTGCCTCATGGGGACAGTCTAGCCCGAACTGCCAAGCCAGGTCCTCCCTGGAATGGAAACAAGCATCCTAGGACCGGTTTCTGGGTTTCCCCCTTCTTCAGCCAGGATAGCTTGATTCCAGTGGCATGGATAGCACTGGACCCACTTCTGGGCATACCCGTCCCACTCGGGGTGACAAATGCAAAACCAACAGTTGATGGACTGAATGCAGAACCATGTCATACATTCACCCCAGTATAAAGATCTGGGACTAAATCCATCGTTTTTTTGCTCACCATGCCATTCCAGTTTGAACCCAGCCATATGCAAATCAGTCTTGACAGTGTGCCTCATGGGAACAGTCCAGCCCGAACTGCCAAGCCAGGTTCTCCCTGGACTGGAGAAAAGCATCCTAGGACCGGTTTCGGGGTTTCACCCCTCTTCAGCCAGGATAACTTGATTCCAGTGGCATGGAGAGCACAGGACCTACTTCTGGGCATACCTGTCCCACTCGGAGTGACAAATGTAAAACCAACAGTTGATGGACAGAATGCAGAACAATGTCATACATTCACCCCAGTACAGAGATCTGGGCCTAAATCCATCGTTTTTTTGCTCACCATGCCATTCCAGTTTGAACCCAGCCATATGCAAATCAGTCTTGACCCTGTGCCTCATGGGAACAGTCCAACCCGAACTGCCAAGCCAGGTCCTCCCTGGTCTGGAAACAAGCATACTAGGACCGGTTTCGGGGTTTCACCCCTCTTCAGTCAGGATAGCTTGATTTCAATGACATGGAGAGCACGGGACCCATATCTGGGCATACCTGTCTCACTCTGGGTGACAAATGCAAAACCAACAGTTGATGGACAGAATGCAGAACAATGTCATACATTCACCCCAGTACAGAGATCTGGGCCTAAATCCATCGTTTTTTTGCTCACCATGCCATTCAAGTTTGAACCCAGCCATATGCAAATCAGTCTTGACCCTGTGCCTCATGGGAACAGTCCAGCCTGAACAGCCAAGCCAGGTCCTCCCTGGACTGGAAACAAGCATCGTAGGACCAGTATCAGGGTTTCACCCCTCTTCAGCCAGAATAGCTTGATTCCTGTGGCATGGAGAGCACGGGACCCACGTCTGGGCATACCCGTCCCACTCAGGGTGACAAATCCAAAGCCAACAGTTGATGGACAGAATGCAGAACAATGTCATACATTCACCCCAGTACAGAGATCTAGGCCCAAATCCATCGTTTTTTTGCTCACCATGCCATTCCAGTTTGAACACAGCCATATGCAAATCAGTCTTGACCCTGTGCCTCATGGGAACAGTCCAGCCCAAACTGCCAATCCAGGTCCTCACTAGACTGGAAGCAAGCATCTAAGACCGGTTTCGGGGTTTCACCCTTCTTCAGCCAGGATAGCTTGATTCCAGTGGCATGGAGAGCACGGGACCCACGTCTGGCATACCTGTCCCACTCGGGGTGACAAATGCAAAACCAACAGTTGATGGACAGAATGCAGAACAATGTCATACATTCACCCCAGTACAGAGATCTGGGCCTAAATCCATCATGTTTTTGCTCACCATGCCATTCCAGTTTGAACCCAGCCATATGCAAATCAGTCTTGACCCTGTGCCTAATGGGAACAATCCAGCCCAAACTGCCAAGCCAGGTCCTCCCTGGACTGAAAACAAGCATCCTAGGACTGGTTTCGAGGTTTCACCCCTCTTCAGCCAGAATAGCTTGATTCCAGTGGCATGGAGAGAACGGGACCCACGTCTGGGCATACCCGTCCCACTCGGGGTGACAAATGCAAAACCAACAGTTGATGGACAGAATGCAGAACAATGTCATACATTCACCCCAGTACAGAGGTCTGGGCCTAAATCCATCGTTTTTTGCTCACCATGCCATTCCAGTTTGAACCCAGCCATATGCAAATCAGTTTTGACCCTGTGCCTAATGGGAACAGTCCAGCCCGAACTGCAAAGCCAGGTCCTGCCTGGATTTGAAACAAGCATCCTAGGACCGGTTTCGGGGTTTCACCCCTCTTCTGCCAGGATAGCTTGATTCCAATGGCATGGAGAGCACGGGATCCACGTCTGGGCATACCAGTCCCACTCGGGGTGAGAAATGCAAAACCAACAGTTGATGGACAGAATGCAGAACCATGTCATACATTCACCCCAGTACAAAGATCTGGGCCTAAATCCATTGTTTTTTTTGCTATCCATGCCATTCAAGTTTGAACCCAGCCATATGCAAATCAGTCTTGACCCTGTGCCTAATAGGAACAGTCCAGCCCGAACTGTCAAGCCAGGTCCTCCCTGGACTGGAAACAAGCATCCTAGGACCGGTTTTGGGGTTTCACCCCTCTTCAGCCATGATAGCTTGATTCCAGTGGCATGGAGAGCACGGGACCCACGACTGGGCATACGTGTCCCACTCGGGGTGACAAATGCAAAACCAACAGTTGATGGACAGAATGCAGAACAATGTCATACATTCACCCCAGTACAGAGATCTGGGCCTAAATCCATCATGTTTTTGCTCACCATGCCATTCCAGTTTGAACCCAGCCATATGCAAATCAGTCTTGACCCTGTGCCTAATGGGAACAATCCAGCACAAACTGCCAAGCCAGGTCCTCCCTGGACTGAAAACAAGCATCCTAGGACTGGTTTCGAGGTTTCACCCCTCTTTAGCCAGGATAGCTTGATTCCAGTGGCATGGAGAGCACAGGACCCACGTCTGGGCATACCCGTCCCACTCGGGGTGACAAATGCAAAACCAACAGTTGATGGACAGAATGCAGAACAATGTCATACATTCACCCCAGTACAGAGATCTGGGCCTAAATCCATTGTTTTTTTTGCTCACCATGCCATTCCAGTTTGAACACAGCCATATGCAAACCAGTCCCACTCGGGTTGAGAAATGCAAAACCAACAGTTGATGGACAGAATGCAGAACCATGTCATACATTCACCCCAGTACAAAGATCTGGGCCTAAATCCATTGTTTTTTTGCTCTCCATGCCATTCAAGTTTGAACCCAGCCATATGCAAATCAGTCTTGACCCTGTGCCTTATGGGAACAGTCCAGCCTGAACTGCCAAGCCAGGTCCTCCCTGGACTGGAAACAAGCATACTAGGACCGGTTTCGGGGTTTGACCCCTCTTCAGTCAGGATAGCTTGGTTCTAGTGGCATGGAGAGCACGGGACACACTTCTGGGCATACCCGTCTCACTCGGGGCGACAAATGTAAAACCAACAGTTGATGGACAGAATGCAGAACAATGTCATACATTCACCCCAGTACAGAGATCTGGGCCTAAATCCATCGTTTCTTTGCTCAATATGCCATTCCAGTTTTAACACAGCCATATGCAAATCAGTCTTGACCCTGTGCCTCATGGGAACAGTCCAACCCGAACTGCCAAGCCAGGTCCTCCCTGGTCTGGAAACAAGCATACTAGGACCGGTTTCGTGGTTTCACCCCTCTTCAGCCAGGATAGCTTGATTCCAGTGGCATGGAGAGCACGGGACCACGTCTGGGCATACCCGTCCCACTCGGGGTGACAGATGCAAAACCAGCAGTTGATGTACAGAATGCAGAACAATGTCATACATTAACCCTAGTACAGAGATCTGGGCCTAAATCCATCATTATTTTTGCTCACCATGCCATTCCAGTTTGAACCCAGCCATATGCAAATCAGTCTTGACCCTGTGCCTCATGGGAATAGTCCAGCCTGAACTGCCAAACAAGGTCCACCCTGGACTGGAAACAAGCATCCTAGGACGGGTTTTGGGGTTTCACCCCTCTTCAGCCAGGATAGTCTGTTTCCAGTGGCATAGTGAGCACGGGACGCACGTCTGGGCATACCCGTCCAACTCGGGGAGACAAATGGAAAACCAACAGTTGTTGGACAGAATGCAGAACAATGACATACATTCAACCCAGTACAGAGATCTGGGCCCAAATCCATCGTTTTTTTGCTCACCATGCCATTCCAGTTTGAACTCAGCCATATGCAAATCAGTTTTGACCCTGTGCCTCATGGGAACAGTCCTGCCCGAACTGCCAAGCCAGGTCCTGCCTGGATTTGAAACAAGCATCCTAGGACCGGTTTCGGGGTTTCACCCCTCTTCCACCAGGATAGCTTGATTCCAGTGGCATGGAGAGCACGGGATCCACGTCTGGGCATACCAGTCCCACTCCGGGTGAGAAATGCAAAACCAACAGTTGATGGACAGAATGCAGATCCATGTCATACATTCACCCCAGTACAAAGATCTGGGACTAAATCTATCATTGTTTTGCTCACCATGCCATTCCAGTTTGAACCCAGCCATATTCAAATCAGTCTTGACCCTGTGCCTCATGGGAACAGTCCAGCCTGAACTGCCAAGCCAGGTCCTCTCTGGACTGGAAACAAGCATCCTAGGACCAGTATCAGGGTTTCACCGCACTTCAGCCAGAATAGCTTGGTTCCTGTGGCATGGAGAGCACGGGACCCACGTCTGGGCATGCCCGTCCCACTCAGGGTGACAAATCCAAAGCCAACAGTTGATGGACAGAATGCGGAACAATGTCATACATTCACCCCAGTACAGAGATCTGGGCCCAAATCCATCGTTTGTTTGCTCACCAAGCCATTCCAATTTGAACCCAGCCATATGCGAATCAGTCTTGACCCTGTGCCTCATGGGAACAGTCCAGCCCGAACTGCAAAGCCAGGTCCTCCCTCGACTGGAAACAAGCATCCTAGGACCGGTTTCGGTGTTTCACCCCTCTTCAGCCAGGATAGCTTGATTCCAGTGGCATGGAGAGCATGGGACCCACGTCTGTGCATACCCGTCCCACTCGGGCTGACAAATGCAAAACCAACAGTTGATGGACAGAATGCAGAACAATGTCATACATTCACCCCAGTACAGAGATCTGGGCCTAAATCCATCGTTTTTTTGCTCACCATGCCATTCAAGTTTGAACCCAGCCATATGCAAATCAGTCTTGACCATGTGCCTCATGGGAACAGTCCAGCCCAAACTGCCAAGCCAGGACCTCCCTGGACTGGAAACAAGCATCCTAGGACCGGTTTCGTGGTTTCACCCCTCTTCAGCCAGAATAGCTTGATTCCAGTGGCATGGAGAGCACAGGACCCACGTCTGGGCATACCCGTCCCACTCGGGGTGACAAATGCAAAACCAACAGTTGATGGACAGAATGCAGAACAATGTCATACATTAACCCTAGTACAGAGATCTGGGCCTAAATCCATCATTATTTTTGATCACCATGCCATTCCAGTTTGAACCCAGCCATATGCAAATCAGTCTTGACCCTGTGCCTCATGGGAATAGTCCAGCCCGAACTGCCAAACAAGGTCCACCCTGGACTGGAAACAAGCATCCTAGGACTGGTTTCGGGGTTTCACCCCTCTTGAGCCAGGATAGCTTGATTCCAGTGGCATGGAGAGCAGGGGACCCATGTCTGGGCATACCCGTCTCACTCGGGGTGACAAATGCAAAACCAACAGTTGATGGACAGAATGCAGAACAATGTCATTCATTCACCCCAGTACAGAGATCTGGGCCTAAATCCATCGTTTTTTTGCTCACCATGCCATTGCAGTTTGAACCCAGCCATATGCAAATCAGTCTTGACCATGTGGCTCATGGGAACAGTCCAGCCCAAACTGCCAAGCCAGGTCATCCCTGGACTGGAACAAGCATCATAGGACCGGTTTCGGGGTTTCACCCCTCTTCAGCCAGAATAGCTTGATTCCAGTGGCATGGAGAGCACAGGACCCACGTCTGGGCATACCCGTCCCACTCGGGGTGACAAATGCAAAACCAACAGTTGATGGACAGAATGCAGAACAATGTCATACATTCACCCCAGTACAGAGGTCTGGGCCTAAATCCATCGTTTTTTGCTCACCATGCCATTCCAGTTTGAACCCCGCCACATGCAAATCAGTCTTGACCCTGTGCCTCATGGGGACAGTCCAGCCCAAACTGCCAAACAAGGTCCACCCTGGACTGGAAACAAGCATCCTAATACGGATTTCGGGGTTTCACCCCTCTTCAGCCAGGATAGTCTGTTTCCAGTGGCATAGACAGCACGGGACGCACGTCTAGGCATACCCGTCCAACTCCGGGTGACAAATGGAAAACCAACAGTTGTTGGACAGAATGCAGAACGATTACATACATTCAACACAGTACAGAGATCTGGGCCTAAATCCATCGTTTTTTTGCTCATTATGCTATTCCAGTTGGAGCCCAGCCATATGCAAATCAGTCTTGACCCTGTGCCTCATGGGAACAGTCCAGCCCGAACTGCCAAGCCCTGTCCTCCTTGGACAGGAAACAAGCAGCCTTGGACCAGTTTCGGGGTTTCACCCCTCTTCAGCCAGGATATCTTGATTCCAGTGGCATGGAGAGCACAGGACCAACGTCTGGGCATACCCGTCCCACTCAGGGTGACAAATGCAAAGCCAGCAGTTGATGGACAGAATGTAGAACAATGTCATACATTCACCCCAGTACAGAGATCTGGGCCCAAATCCATCGTTTTTTTGCTCACCATGCCATTCCAGTTTGAACCCAGCCATATGCAAATCAGTTTTGACCCTGTGCCTAATGGGAACAGTCCAGCCCGAACTGCAAAGCCAGGTCCTGCCTGGATTTGAAACAAGCATCCTAGGACCGGTTTCGGGGTTTCACCCCTCTTCTGCCAGGATAGCTTGATTCCAATGGCATGGAGAGCACGGGATCCACGTCTGGGCATACCAGTCCCACTCGGGGTGAGAAATGCAAAACCAACAGTTGATGGACAGAATGCAGAACCATGTCATACATTCACCCCAGTACAAAGATCTGGGCCTAAATCCATTGTTTTTTTTGCTCTCCATGCCATTCAAGTTTGAACCCAGCCATATGCAAATCAGTCTTGACCCTGTGCCTAATGGGAACAGTCCAGCCCGAACTGTCAAGCCAGGTCCTCCCTGGACTGGAAACAAGCATCCTAGGACCGGTTTTGGGGTTTCACCCCTCTTCAGCCAGGATAGCTTGATTCCAGTGGCATGGAGAGCACGGGACCCACGTCTGGGCATACTCGTCCCACTCGGGGTGACAAATGCAAAACCAACAGTTGATGGACAGAATGCAGAACAATGTCATACATTCACCCCAGTACAGAGATCTGGGCCTAAATCCATTGTTTTTTTTGCTCACCATGCCATTCCAGTTTGAACACAGCCATATGCAAACCAGTCCCACTCGGGTTGAGAAATGCAAAACCAACAGTTGATGGACAGAATGCAGAACCATGTCATACATTCACCCCAGTACAAAGATCTGGGCCTAAATCCATTGTTTTTTTTGCTCTCCATGCCATTCAAGTTTGAACCCAGCCATATTCAAATCAGTCTTGACCCTGTGCCTTATGGGAACAGTCCAGCCTGAACTGCCAAGCCAGGTCCTCCCTGGACTGGAAACAAGCATACTAGGACCGGTTTCGGGGTTTGACCCCTCTTCAGTCAGAATAGCTTGGTTCTAGTGGCATGGAGAGCACGGGACACACTTCTGGGCATACCCGTCTCACTCGGGGCGACAAATGTAAAACCAACAGTTGATGGACAGAATGCAGAACAATGTCATACATTCACCCCAGTACAGAGATCTGGGCCTAAATCCATCGTTTCTTTGCTCAATATGCCATTCCAGTTTTAACACAGCCATATGCAAATCAGTCTTGACCCTGTGCATCATGGGAACAGTCCAGCCCGAACTGCCAAGCCAGGTCCTCCCTGGACTGGAAATAAGCATCCTAGTACTGGTTTCAGGGTTCCACCCCTCTTCAGCCAGGATAGCTTGATTCCAGTGGCATGGAGAGCACGGGACCCATGTCTGGGCATATCCATCCCACTCGGGGTGACAAATGCAAAACCAACAGTTGATTTACAGATTTCAGAACAATTTCATACATTCACCCCAATACAGAGATCTGGCCCTAAACCCATCGTTTTTTTGCTCACCATGCCATTCCAGTTTGAACAGAGCCATATGCAAATCAGTCTTGACCCTGTGACTCATGGGAACAGTCCAACCCAAACTGCCAAGCCAGGTCCTCACTAGACTGGAAACAAGCATCCTAGGACCGGTTTCGGGGTTTCACTCCTCTTCAGCCAGGATAGCTTGATTCCAGTGGCATGGAGAGCACGGGACCCACGTCTGGGCATAATTGTCCCACTCAGGGTGACAAATGCAAAACCAAGAGTTGATGGACAGAATGCAGAACAATGTCATACATTCACCCCAGTACAGAGATCTGGGCCTAAATCAATTGTTTTTTTGCTCTCCATGCCATTCCAGTTTGAACCCAGCCATATGCAAATCAGTCTTGACCCTGTGCCTCATGGGAACAATCCAGACTGAACTGCAAAGCCAGGTCCTCCCTGGACTGGAAACAAGCATCCTAGGACCGGTTTTGGGGTTTCACCCCTCTTCAGCCAGGATAACTTGATTCCAGTGACATGGAGAGCACAGGACCTACTTCTGGGCATACCCGTCCCACTCAGGGTGACAAATGCAAAACCAACAGTTGATGGACAGAATGCAGAACAATGTCATACATTCAACCCACTACAGAGATCTAGGCCTAAATCCATCGTTTTTTGGCTCACCATACCATTCCAGTTTGAACCAAGCCATATGCAAGTCAGTATTGACCCTGTGCCTCATGGGAACAGTCCAGCCCGAACTGCCAAGCCGAGGTCCTCCCTGGACTGGAAACAATCATCCTAGGACTGGTTTCAGTGTTTCACCCCTCTTCAGCCAGGATAACTTGATTCCAGTGGCATGGAAAGCAGAGGACCTAGTTCTGGGCATACCCGTCCCACTCGGGGTGACAAATGCAAAACCAACAGTTGATGGACAGAATGCAGAAAAATGTCATACATTCACCCCAGTATAGAGATCTGGGCCTAAATCCATTGTTTTTTTTGCTCTCCATGCCATTCAAGTTTGAACCCAGCCATATGCAAATCAGTCTTGACCCTGTGCCTCATGGGAACAGTCCAGCCCGAACTGCCAAGCCAGGTCCTCCCTGGACTGGAAACAAGCATACTAGGACCGGTTTCGGGGTTTGACCCCTCTTCAGTCAGGATAGCTTGATTCTAGTGGCATGGAGAGCACGGGACCCACGTCTGGGCATACCCGTCTCACTCCCGGTGACAAATGCAAAACCAACAGTTGATGGACAGAATGCAGAACAATGTCATACATTCAGCCCAGTACAGAGATCTGGGCCTAAATCCATCGTTTCTTTGCTCACCATGCCACTCCAGTTTGAACCCAGCCATATGCAAATCAGTCTTGACCCTGTGCCTAATGGGAACAGTCCAGCCCGAACTGTCAAGCCAGGTCCTCCCTGGACTGGAAACAAGCATCCTAGGACTGGTTTCAGGGTTTCACCCCTCTTCAGCCAGGATAGCTTGATTCCAGTGGCATGAAGAGCACGGGACCCATGTCTGGGCATACCCGTCCCACTCGGGGTGACAAATGCAAAACCAGCAGTTGATGGACAGAATGCAGAACAATGTCATACATTCACCCTAGTACAGAGATCTGGGCCTAAATCCGTAGTTTTTTTGCTCACCATGCCATTCCAGTTTGAACCCAGCCATATGCAAATCAGTCTTGACCCTGTGCCTCATGGGAATAGTCCAGCCCGAACTGCCAAACAAGGTCCACCCTGGACTGGAAACAAGCATCCTAATACGGATTTCGGGGTTTCACCCCTCTTCAGCCAGGATAGTCTGTTTCCAGTGGCATAGACAGCACGGGACACATGTCTAGGCATACCCGTCCAACTCTGGGTGACAAATGGAAAACCAACAGTTGTTGGACAGAATGCAGAACAATTACATACATTCAACCCAGTACAGACATCTGGGCCTAAATCCATCGTTTTTTTGATCACCATGCTATTCCAGTTTGAGCCCAGCCATATGCAAATCCAGTCCCACTCGGGGTGAGAAATGCAAAACCAACAGTTGATGGACAGAATGCAGAACAATGTCATTCATTCACCCCAGTACAGAGATCTGGGCCTAAATCCATTGTTTTTTTGCTCACCATGCCATTGCAGTTTGAACCCAGCCATATGCAAATCAGTCTTGACCATGTGGCTCATGGGAACAGTCCAGCCCAAACTGCCAAGCCAGGTCATCCCTGGACTGGAAACAAGCATCCTAGGACCGGTTTCGGGGTTTCACCCCTCTTCAGCCAGAATAGCTTGATTCCAGTGGCATGGAGAGCACGGGACCCATGTCTGGGCATACCCGTCCCACTCGGGGTGACAAATGCAAAACCAACAGTTGATGGACAGAATGCAGAACAATGTCATACATTCACCCCAGTACAGAGATCTGGGCCTAAATCCATCATTTTTTTGCTCACCATGCCATTCCAGTTTGAACACAGCCATATGCAAATCAGTCTTGACCCTGTGCCTAATGGGAACAGTCCAGCCCGAACTGTCAAGCCAGGTCCTCCCTGGACTGGAAACAAGCATCCTAGGACCGGTTTTGGGGTTTCACCCCTCTTCAGCCAGGATAGCTTGATGCCAGTGGCATGGAGAGCACGGGACCCACGTCTGGGCATACCTGTCCCACTCGGGGTGACAAATGCAAAACCAACAGTTGATTTACAGATTTCAGAACAATGTCATACATTCACCCCAGTTCAGAGATCTGGGCCTAAATCCATCGTTTTTTTGCTCACCATGCCATTCCAGTTTGAATCCAGCCATATACAAATCAGTTTTGACCCTGTGCCTCATGGGAACAGTCCAGCCTGAACTGCCAAGCCAGGTTCTCCCTGGACTGGAGACAAGCATCCTAGGACCAGTTTCGGGGTTTCACCCCTCTTCAGCCAGGATAGCTTGATTCCAGTGGCATGGAGAGCACGGGAGCCACGTCTGGGCATACCCGTCCCACTCGGGGTGACAAATGCAAAACCAACAGTTGATTTACAGATTTCAGAACAATGTCATACATTCACCCCAGTTCAGAGATCTGGGCCTAAATCCATCGTTTTTTTGCTCACCATGCCATTCCAGTTTGAACACAGCCATATGCAAATCAGTCTTGACCCTGTGCCTCATGGGAACAGTCCAGCCCAAACTGCCAATCCAGGTCCTCACTAGACTGGAAACAAGCATCTAAGACCGGCTTCGGGGTTTCACCCCTCTTCAGCCAGGATAGCTTGATTCCAGTGGCATGGAGAGCACAGGACCCACGTCTGGCATACCTGTCCCACTCGGGGTGACAAATGCAAAACCAACAGTTGATGGACAGAATGCAGAACAATGTCGTAAATTCACCCCAGTACAGAGATCTGGGCCTAAATCCATCGGTTTTTTGCTCACCATGCCATTCCAGTTTAAACCCAGCCATATGCCAATCAGTCTTGACCCTGTGCCTCATGGGAACAGTCCAGCCTGAACTGCCAAGCCAGATCCTCCCTGGACTGGAAACAAGCATCTTGGGACCGGTTTCGGGGTTTCACCCCTCTTCAGCCATGATAGCTTGATTCCAGTGACATGGAGAGCACGGGACCCACGTCTGGGCATACCTGTCCATCTCGGGGTGACAAATGCAAAACCAACAGTTGATGGACAGAATGCAGAACAATGTCATACATTCACCCCAGTACAGCGACCTCGGCCTAAATCCATCGTTTTTTTGCTCACCATGCCATTCCAGTTTGAACCTAGCCATATGCAAATCAGTCTTGACCCTGTGCCTCATGGGAACAGTCCAACCCGAACTGCCAAGCCAGGTCCTCCCTGGACTGGAAACAAGCATACTAGGACCGGTTTCGGGGTTTCACCCCTCTTCAGTCAGGATAGCTTGATTCCAATGACATGGAGAGCACGGGACCCATGTCTGGGCATACCTGTCTCACTCTGGGTGACAAATGCAAAACCAACAGTTGATGGACAGAATGCAGAACAATGTCATACATTCACCCCAGTACAGAGATCTGGGCCTAAATCCATAGTTTTTTTGCTCAACATGCCATTCAAGTTTGAACCCAGCTATATGCAAATCAGTCTTGACCCTGTGCCTCATGGGAACAGTCCAGCCCAAACTGCGAAGCCAGGTCCTCCCTGGACTGGAAACAAGCATCCTAGGACCGGTTTTGGGGTTTCACCCCTCTTCAGCCAGGATAGCTTGATTCTAGTGGCATGGAGAGCACGGGACCCCGTCTGGGCATACCCGTCCCACTCGGGGTGACAAATGCAAAACCAGCAGTTGATGGACAGAATGCATAACAATGTCATACATTCACCCTAGTACAGAGATCTGGGCCTAAATCCATCGTTTTTTTGCTCACCATGCCATTCCAGTTTGAACCCAGCCATATGCAAATCAGTCTCGACCCTGTGCCTCATGGGAATAGTCCAGCCCGAACTGCCAAACAAGGTCCACCCTGGACTGGAAACAAGCATCCTAATACGGATTTCGGGGTTTCACCCCTCTTCAGCCAGGATAGTCTGTTTCCAGTGGCATAGACAGCACGGGACGGAAGTCTAGGCATACCCGTCCAACTCCGGGTGACAAATGGAAAACCAACAGTTGTTGGACAGAATGCAGAACAATTACATACATTCAACCCAGTACAGAGATCTGGGCCTAAATCCATCGTTTTTTTGCTCACCATGCTATTCCAGTTTGAGCCCAGCCATATGCAAATCCGTCTTGACCCTGTGCCTCATGGGAACAGTCCAGCCCGAACTGCCAAGCCAGGTCCTCCTTGGACAGGAAACAAGCAGCCTTGGACCAGTTTCGGGGTTTCACCCCTCTTCAGCCAGGATATCTTGAATTCCAGTGGCATGGAGAGCACGGGACCAACGTCTGGGCATACCCGTCCCACTCAGGGTGACAAATGCAAAGCCAGCAGTTGATGGACAGAATGCAGAACAATGTCATAAATTCACCCCAGTACAGAGATCTGGGCCCAAATCCATCGTTTTTTTGCTCACCATGCCATTCCAGTTTGAACCCAGCCATATGCAAATCAGTTTTGACCCTGTGCCTCATGGGAACAGTCCAGCCCGAACTGCCAAGCTAGGTCCTGCCTGGATTTGAAACAAGCATCCTAGGACCGGTTTCGGGGTTTCACCCCTCTTCCGCCAGGATAGCTTGATTCCAGTGGCATGGAGAGCACGGGATCCACGTCTGGGCATACCAGTCCCACTCGGGTTGAGAAATGCAAAACCAACAGTTGATGGACAGAATGCAGAACCATGTCATACATTCACCCCAGTACAAAGATCTGGGCCTAAATCCATTGTTTTTTTTGCTCTCTATGCCATTCAAGTTTGAACCCAGCCATATGCAAATCAGTCTTGACCCTGTGCCTCATGGGAACAGTCCAGCCTGAACTGCCAAGCCAGGTCCTCCCTGGACTGGAAACAAGCATACTAGGACTGGTTTCGGGGTTTGACCCCTCTTCAGTCAGGATAGCTTGGTTCTAGTGGCATGGAGAGCACGGGACACACGTCTGGGCATACCCGTCTCACTCGGGGCGACAAATGTAAAACCAACAGTTGATGGACAGAATGCAGAACAATGTCATACATTCACCCCGGTACAGAGATCTGGGCCTAAATCCATCGTTTCTTTGCTCAATATGCCATTCCAGTTTTAACACAGCCATATGCAAATCAGTCTTGACCCTGTGCCTCATGGGAACAGTCCAGCCCGAACTGCCAAGCCAGGTCCTCCCTGGACTGGAAACAAGAATCCTAGTACTGGTTTCAGGGTTCCACCCCTCTTCAGCCAGGATAGCTTGATTCCAGTGGCATGGAGAGCACGGGACCCATGTCTGGGCATATCCATCCCACTCGGGGTGACAAATGCAAAACCAACAGTTGATTTACAGATTTCAGAACAATTTCATACATTCACCCCAATACAGAGATCTGGCCCTAAACCCATCGTTTTTTTGCTCACCATGCCATTCCAGTTTGAACAGAGCCATATGCAAATCAGTCTTGACCCTGTGACTCATGGGAACAGTCCAACCCAAACTGCCAAGCCAGGTCCTCACTAGACTGGAAACAAGCATCCTAGGACCGGTTTCGGGGTTTCACTCCTCTTCAGCCAGGATAGCTTGATTCCAGTGGCATGGAGAGCACGGGACCCACGTCTGGGCATAATTGTTCCACTCAGGGTGACAAATGCAAAACCAAGAGTTGATGGACAGAATGCAGAACAATGTCATACATTCACCCCAGTACAGAGATCTGGGCCTAAATCCATTGTTTTTTTGCTCTCCATGCCATTCCAGTTTGAACCCAGCCATATGCAAATCAGTATTGACCCTGTGCCTCATGGGAACAATCCAGACTGAACTGCAAAGCCAGGTCCTCCCTGGACTGGAAACAAGCATCCTAGGACCGGTTTAGGGGTTTCACCCCTCTTCAGCCAGGATAACTTGATTCCAGTGACATGGAGAGCACAGGACCTACTTCTGGGTATACCCGTCCCACTCGGGGTGACAAATGCAAAATCAACAGTTGATGGACAGAATGCAGAACAATGTCATACATTCAACCCACTACAGAGATCTAGGCCTAAATCCATCGTTTTTTGGCTCACCATACCATTCCAGTTTGAACCAAGCCATATGCAAGTCAGTATTGACCCTGTGCCTCATGGGAACAGTCCAGCCCGAACTGCCAAGCCAGGTCCTCCCTGGACTGGAAACAATCATCCTAGGACTGGTTTCAGTGTTTCACCCCTCTTCAGCCAGGATAACTTGATTCCAGTGGCATGGAAAGCAGAGGACCTACTTCTGGGCATACCCGTCCCAATCGGGGTGACAAATGCAAAACCAACAGTTGATGGACAGAATGCAGAAAAATGTCATACATTCACCCAAGTACAGAGATCTGGGCCTAAATCCATTGTTTTTTTTGCTCTCCATGCCATTCAAGTTTGAACCCAGCCATATGCAAATCAGTCTTGACCCTGTGCCTCATGGGAACAGTCCAGCCCGAAATGCCAAGCCAGGTCCTCCCTGGACTGGAAACAAGCATACTAGGACCGGTTTCGGGGTTTGACCCCTCTTCAGTCAGGATAGCTTGATTCTAGTGGCATGGAGAGCACGGGACCCACGTCTGGGCATACCCGTCTCACTCGGGGTGACAAATGCAAAACCAACAGTTGATGGACAGAATGCAGAACAATGTCATACATTCAGCCCAGTACAGAGATCTGGGCCTAAATCCATTGTTTCTTTGCTCACCATGCCACTCCAGTTTGAACCCAGCCATATGCAAATCAGTCATGACCCTGTGCCTAATGGGAACAGTCCAGCCCGAACTGTCAAGCCAGGTCCTCCCTGGACTGGAAACAAGCATCCTAGGACTGGTTTCAGGGTTTCACCCCTCTTCAGCCAGGATAGCTTGATTCCAGTGGCATGAAGAGCACGGGACCCATGTCTGGGCATACCCGTCCCACTCGGGGTGACAAATGCAAAACCAGCAGTTGATGGACAGAATGCAGAACAATGTCATACATTCACCCTAGTACAGAGATCTGGGCCTAAATCCGTAGTTTTTTTGCTCACCATGCCATTCCAGTTTGAACCCAGCCATATGCAAATCAGTCTTGACCCTGTGCCTCATGGGAATAGTCCAGCCCGAACTGCCAAACAAGGTCCACCCTGGACTGGAAACAAGCATCCTAATACGGATTTCGGGGTTTCACCCCTCTTCAGCCAGGATAGTCTGTTTCCAGTGGCATAGACAGCACGGGACACACGTCTAGGCATACCCGTCCAACTCTGGGTCACAAATGGAAAACCAACAGTTGTTGGACAGAATGCAGAACAATTACATACATTCAACCCAGTACAGACATCTGGGCCTAAATCCATCGTTTTTTGCTCACCATGCCATTCCAGTTTGAACCCCGCCATATGCAAATCAGTCTTGACCCTGTGCCTCATGGGGACAGTTCAGCCCGAACTGCCAAGCCAGGTCCTCCCTGGACTGGAAACAAGCATCCTAGGACCGGTTTCTGGGTTTCCCCCTTCTTCAGCCAGGCTAGCTTGATTCCAGTGGCATGGAGAGCACGGGACCCACTTCTGGGCACACCCGTCCCACTCGGGGTGACAAATGCAAAACCAACAGTTGATTTACAGATTTCAGAACAATGTCATACATTCACCCCAGTTCAGAGATCTGGGCCTAAATCCATCGTTTTTTTGCTCACCATGCCATTCCAGTTTGAATCCAGCCATATGCAAATCAGTTTTGACCCTGTGCCTCATGGGAACAGTCCAGCCTGAATTGCCAAGCCAGGTTCTCCCTGGACTGGAGACAAGCATCCTAGGACCGGTTTCGGGGTTTCACCCCTCTTCAGCCAGGATAGCTTGATTCCAGTGGCATGGAGAGCACGGGAGCCACGTCTGGGCATACCCGTCCCACTCGGGGTGACAAATGCAAAACCAACAGTTGATTTACAGATTTCAGAACAATGTCATACATTCACCCCAGTTCAGAGATATGGGCCTAAATCCATCGTTTTTTTGCTCACCATGCCATTCCAGTTTGAACACAGCCATATGCAAATCAGTCTTGACCCTGTGCCTCATGGGAACAGTCCAGCCCAAACTGCCAATCCAGGTCCTCACTAGACTGGAAACAAGCATCTAAGACCGGTTTCGGGGTTTCACCCCGCTTCAGCCAGGATAGCTTGATTCCAGTGGCATGGAGAGCACGGGACCCACGTCTGGCATACCTGTCACACTCGGGGTGACAAATGCAAAACCAACAGTTGATGGACAGAATGCAGAACAATGTCGTAAATTCACCCCAGTACAGAGATCTGGGCCTAAATCCATCGGTTTTTTGCTCACCATGCCATTCCAGTTTGAACCCAGCCATATGCAAATCAGTCTTGACCCTGTGCCTCATGGGAACAGTCCAACCCGAACTGCCAAGCCAGGTCCTCCCTGGACTGGAAACAAGCATACTAGGACCGGTTTCGGGGTTTCACCCCTCTTCAGTCAGGATAGCTTCATTCCAATGACATGGAGAGCACGGGACCCATGTCTGGGCATACCTGTCTCACTCTGGGTGACAAATGCAAAACCAACAGTTGATGGACAGAATGCAGAACAATGTCATACATTCACCCCAGTACAGAGATCTGGGCCTAAATCCATAGTTTTTTTGCTCAACATGCCATTCAAGTTTGAACCCAGCTATATGCAAATCAGTCTTGACCCTGTGCCTCATGGGAACAGTCCAGCCCAAACTGCGAAGCCAGGTCCTCCCTGGACTGGAAACAAGCATCCTAGGACCGGTTTTGGGGTTTCACCCCTCTTCAGCCAGGATAGCTTGATTCCAGTGGCATGGAGAGCACGGGACCACGTCTGGGCATACCCGTCCCACTCGGGGTGACAAATGCAAAACCAGCAGTTGATGGACAGAATGCAGAACAATGTCATACATTCACCCTAGTACAGAGATCTGGGCCTAAATCCATCGTTTTTTTGCTCACCATGCCATTCCAGTTTGAACCCAGCCATATGCAAATCAGTCTTGACCCTGTGCCTCATGGGAATAGTCCAGCCCGAACTGCCAAACAAGGTCCACCCTGGACTGGAAACAAGCATCCTAATACGGATTTCGGGGTTTCACCCCTCTTCAGCCAGGATAGTCTGTTTCCAGTGGCATAGACAGCACGGGACGCAAGTCTAGGCAAACCCGTCCAACTCCGGGTGACAAATGGAAAACCAACAGTTGTTGGACAGAATGCAGAACAATTACATACATTCAACCCAGTACAGAGATCTGGGCCTAAATCCATCGTTTTTTTGCTCACCATGCTATTCCAGTTTGAGCCCAGCCATATGCAAATCCGTCTTGACCCTGTGCCTCATGGGAACAGTCCAGCCCGAACTGCCAAGCCAGGTCCTCCTTGGACAGGAAACAAGCAGCCTTGGACCAGTTTCGGGGTTTCACCCCTCTTCAGCCAGGATATCTTGATTCCAGTGGCATGGAGAGCACGGGACCAACGTCTGGGCATACCCGTCCCACTCAGGGTGACAAATGCAAAGCCAGCAGTTGATGGACAGAATGCAGAACAATGTCATAAATTCACCCCAGTACAGAGATCTGGGCCCAAATCCATCGTTTTTTTGCTCACCATGCCATTCCAGTTTGAACCCAGCCATATGCAAATCAGTTTTGACCCTGTGCCTCATGGGAACAGTCCAGCCCGAACTGCCAAGCCAGGTCCTCCCTGGACTGTAAACAAGCATACTAGGACCGGTTTCGGGGTTTGACCCCTCTTCAGTCAGGATAGCTTGGTTCTAGTGGCATGGAGAGCACGGGACACACGTCTGGGCATACCCGTCTCACTCGGGTTGAGAAATGCAAAACCAACAGTTGATGGACAGAATGCAGAACCATGTCATACATTCACCCCAGTACAAAGATCTGGGCCTAAATCCATTGTTTTTTTTGCTCTCCATGCCATTCAAGTTTGAACCCAGCCATATGCAAATCAGTTTTGACCCTGTGCCTCATGGGAACAGTCCAGCCCGAACTGCCAAGCCAGGTCCTGCCTGGATTTGAAACAAGCATCCTAGGACCGGTTTCGGGGTTTCACCCCTCTTCCGCCAGGATAGCTTGATTCCAGTGGCATGGAGAGCACGGGATCCACGTCTGGGCATACCAGTCCCACTCGGGTTGAGAAATGCAAAACCAACAGTTGATGGACAGAATGCAGAACCATGTCATACATTCACCCCAGTACAAAGAAATGGGCCTAAATCCATTGTTTTTTTTGCTCTCCATGCCATTCAAGTTTGAACCCAGCCATATGCAAATCAGTCTTGACCCTGTGCCTCATGGGAACAGTCCAGCCCGAACTGCCAAGCCAGGTCCTCCCTGGACTGTAAACAAGCATACTAGGACCGGTTTCGGGGTTTGACCCCTCTTCAGTCAGGATAGCTTGGTTCTAGTGGCATGGAGAGCACGGGACACACGTCTGGGCATACCCGTCTCACTCGGGGCGACAAATGTAAAACCAACAGTTGATGGACATAATGCAGATCAATGTCATACATTCACCCCAGTACAGAGATCTGGGCCTAAATCCATCGTTTCTTTGCTCAATATGCCATTCCAGTTTTAACACAGCCATATGCAAATCAGTCTTGACCCTGTGCCTCATGGGAAACGTCCAGCCCGAACTGCCAAGCCAGGTCCTCCCTGGACTGGAAACAAGCATCCTAGTACTGGTTTCAGGGTTCCACCCCTCTTCAGCCAGGATAGCTTGATTCCAGTGGCATGGAGAGCACGGGACCCATGTCTGGGCATATCCATCCCACTCGGGGTGACAAATGCAAAACCAACAGTTGATTTACAGATTTCAGAACAATTTCATACATTCACCCCAATACAGAGATCTGGCCCTAAACCCATCGTTTTTTTGCTCACCATGCCATTCCAGTTTGAACAGAGCCATATGCAAATCAGTCTTGACCCTGTGACTCATGGGAACAGTCCAACCCAAACTGCCAAGCCAGGTCCTCACTAGACTGGAAACAAGCATCCTAGGACCGGTTTCGGGGTTTCACTCCTCTTCAGCCAGGATAGCTTGATTCCAGTGGCATGGAGAGCACGGGACCCACGTCTGGGCATAATTGTCCCACTCAGGGTGACAAATGCAAAACCAAGAGTTGATGGACAGAATGCAGAACAATGTCATACATTCACCCCAGTACAGAGATCTGGGCCTAAATCCATTGTTTTTTTGCTCTCCATGCCATTCCAGTTTGAACCCAGCCATATGCAAATCAGTCTTGACCCTGTGCCTCATGGGAACAATCCAGACTGAACTGCAAAGCCAGGTCCTCCCTGGACTGGAAACAAGCATCCTAGGACCGGTTTTGGGGTTTCACCCCTCTTCAGCCAGGATAACTTGATTCCAGTGACATGGAGAGCACAGGACCTACTTCTGGGCATACCCGGCCCACTCGGGGTGACAAATGCAAAACCAACAGTTGATGGACAGAATGCAGAACAATGTCATACATTCAACCCACTACAGAGATCTAGGCCTAAATCCATCGTTTTTTGGCTCACCATACCATTCCAGTTTGAACCAAGCCATATGCAAGTCAGTATTGACCCTGTGCCTCATGGGAACAGTCCAGCCCGAACTACCAAGCCAGGTCCTCCCTGGACTGGAAACAATCATCCTAGGACTTGTTTCAGGGTTTCACCCCTCTTCAGCCAGGATAACTTGATTCCAGTGGCATGGAAAGCAGAAGACCTACTTCTGGGCATACCCGTCCCACTCGGGGTGACAAATGCAAAACCAACAGTTGATGGACAGAATGCAGAAAAATGTCATACATTCACCCCAGTACAGAGATCTGGGCCTAAATCCATTGTTTTTTTTTGCTCTCCATGCCATTCAAGTTTGAACCCAGCCATATGCAAATCAGTCTTGACCCTGTGCCTCATGGGAACAGTCCAGCCCGAACTGCCAAGCCAGGTCCTCCCTGGACTGGTAACAAGCATACTAGGACCGGTTTCGGGGTTTGACCCCTCTTCAGTCAGGATAGCTTGATTCTAGTGGCATGGAGAGCACGGGACCCACGTCTGGGCATACCCGTCTCACTCGGGGTGACAAATGCAAAACCAACAGTTGATGGACAGAATGCAGAACAATGTCATACATTCAGCCCAGTACAGAGATCTGGGACTAAATCCATCGTTTCTTTGCTCACCATGCCACTCCAGTTTGAACCCAGCCATATGCAAATCAGTCTTGACCCTGTGCCTAATGGGAACAGTCCAGCCCGAACTGTCAAGCCAGGTCCTCCCTGGACTGGAAACAAGCATCCTAGGACTGGTTTCAGGGTTTCACCCCTCTTCAGCGAGGATAGCTTGATTCCAGTGGCATGAAGAGCACGGGACCCATGTCTGGGCATACCCGTCCCACTCGGGGTGACAAATGCAAAACCAGCAGTTGATGGACAGAATTCAGAACAATGTCATACATTCACCCTAGTACAGAGATCTGGGCCTAAATCCATCGTTTTTTTGCTCACCATGCCATTCCAGTTTGAACCCAGCCATTTGCAAATCAGTCTTGACCCTGTGCCTCATGGGAATAGTCCTTCCCGAACTGCCAAACAAGGTCCACCCTGGACTGGAAACAAGCATCCTAATACGGATTTCGGGGTTTCACCCCTCTTCAGCCAGGATAGTCTGTTTCCAGTGGCATAGACAGCACGGGACACACGTCTAGGCATACCCGTCCAACTCCGGGTGACAAATGGAAAACCAACAGTTGTTGGACAGAATGCAGAACAATTACATACATTCAACCCAGTACAGAGATCTGGGCCTAAATCCATCGTTTTTTTGCTCACCATGCTATTCCAGTTTTAGCCCAGCCATATGCAAATCCGTCTTGACCCTGTGCCTCATGGGAACAGTCCAGCCCGAACTGCCAAGCCAGGTCCTCCTTGGACAGGAAACAAGCAGCCTTGGACCAGTTTCGGGGTTTCACCCCTCTTCAGCCAGGATATCTTGATTCCAGTGGCATGGAGAGCACGGGACCCACGTCTGGGCAAAGCCGTCCCACTCAGAGTGACAAATGCAAAGCCAACAGTTGATGGACAGAATGCAGAACAATGTCATACATTCACCCCAGTACAGAGATCTGGGCCCAAATCCATCGTTTTTTTGCTCACCATGCCATTCCAGTTTGAACCCAGCCATATGCAAATCAGTTTTGACCCTGTGCCTCATGGGAACAGTCCAGCCCGAACTGCCAAGCCAGGTCCTGCCTGGATTTGAAACAAGCATCCTAGGACCGGTTTCGGGGTTTCACCCCTCTTCCGCCAGGATAGCTTGATTCCAGTGGCATGGAGAGCACGGGATCCACGTCTGGGCATACCAGTCCCACTCGGGTTGAGAAATGCAAAACCAACAGTTGATGGACAGAATGCAGAACCATGTCATACATTCACCCCAGTACAAAGATATGGGCCTAAATCCATTGTTTTTTTTGCTCTCTATGCCATTCAAGTTTGAACCCAGCCATATGCAAATCAGTCTTGACCCTGTGCCTCATGGGAACAGTCCAGCCCGAACTGCCAAGCCAGGTCCTCCCTGGACTGGAAACAAGCATACTAGGACCGGTTTCGGGGTTTGACCCCACTTCAGTCTGGATAGCTTGGTTCTAGTGGCATGGAGAGCACGGGACACACGTCTGGGCATACCCGTCTCACTCGGGGCGACAAATGTAAAACCAACAGTTGATGGACAGAATGCAGAACAATGTCATACATTCAGCCCAGTACAGAGATCTGGGCCTAAATCCATCGTTTCTTTGCTCACCATGCCACTCCAGTTTGAACCCAGCCATATGCAAATCAGTCTTGACCCTGTGCCTAATGGGAACAGTCCAGCCCGAACTGTCAAGCCTGGTCCTCCCTGGACTGGAAACAAGCATCCTAGGACTGGTTTCGGGGTTTCACCCCTCTTCAGCCAGGATAGCTTGATTCCAGTGGCATGGAGAGCACGGGACCCATGTCTGGGCATACCCATCCCACTCGGGGTGACAAATGCAAAACCAACAGTTGATTTACAGATTTCAGAACAATGTCATACATTCACCCCAGTACAGAGATCTGGCCCTAAACCCATCGTTTTTTGCTCACCATGCCATTCCAGTTTGAACAGAGCCATATGCAAATCAGTCTTGACCCTGTGACTCATGGGAACAGTCCAGCCCAAACTGCCAAGCCAGGTCCTCACTAGACTGGAAACAAGCATCCTAGGACCGGTTTCGGGGTTTCACCCCTCTTCAGCCAGGATAGCTTGATTCCAGTGGCATGGAGAGCACGGGACCCACGTCTGGGCATACCTGTCCCACTCAGGGTGACAAATGCAAAACCAACAGTTGATGGACAGAATGCAGAACAATGTCATACATTCACCCCAGTACAGAGATCTGGGCCTAAATCCATTGTTTTTTGCTCACCATGCCATTCCAGTTTGAACCCAGCCATATGCAAATCAGTCTTGACCCTGTGCCTCATGGGAACAATCCAGACTGAACGGCAAAGCCAGGTCCTCCCTGGACTGGAAACAAGCATCCTAGGACCGGTTTTGGGGTTTCACCCCTCTTCAGCCAGGATAACTTGATTCCAGTGGCATGGAGAGCACAGGACCTACTTCTGGGCATACCCGTCCCACTCGGGGTGACAAATGCAAAACCAACAGTTGATGGACAGAATGCAGGACAATGTCATACATTCACCCCAGTACAGAGATCTGGGCCTAAATCCATCGTTTTTTTGCTAACCATGCCATTCCAGTTTGAACCCAACCATATGCAAATCAGTCTTGACCCTGTGCCTCATGGGAACAGTCCAGCCCAAACTGCCAAGCCAGGTCCTCCCTGGACTGGAAACAAGCATCCTAGGACCGGTTTCGGGGTTTCACCCCTCTTCAGCCAGGATAGCTTGATTCCAGTTGGATGGAGAGCACGGGACCCACGTCTGGGCATACCCATCCCACTCGGGGTGACAAATGCAAAACCAACAGTTGATTTACAGATTTCAGAACAATGTCATACATTCACCCCAGTACAGAGATCTGGCCCTAAACCCATCGTTTTTTTGCTCACCATGTCATTCCAGTTTGAACAGAGCCATATGCAAATCAGTATTGACCCTGTGACTCATGGGAACAGTCCAGCCCAAACTGCCAAGCCAGGTCCTCACTAGACTGGAAACAAGCATCCCAGGACCGGTTTCGGGGTTTCACCCCTCTTCAGCCAGGATAGCTTGATTCCAGTGGCATGGAGAGCACGGGACCCATGTCTGGGCATACCCATCCCACTCGGGGTGACAAATGCAAAACCAACAGTTGATGGACAGAATGCAGAACAATGTCATACATTCACCCCAGTACAGAGATCTGGGTCTAAATCCATTGTTTTTTTGCTCACCATGCCATTCCAGTTTGAACACAGCCATATGCAAATCAGTCTTGACCCTGTGCCTAATAAGAACAGTCCAGCCCGAACTGTCAAGGCAGGTCCTCTCTGGACTGGAAACAAGCATCCTAGGACCGGTTTTGGGGTTTCACCCCTCTTCAGCCATGATAGCTTGATTCCAGTGGCATGGAGAGCACGGGACTAACGTCTGGGCATACCTGTCTCACTCGGGGTGACAAATGCAAAACCAACAGTTGATGGACAAAATGCAGAACAATGTCATACATTCACCCCAGTACAGAGATCTGGGCCTAAATCCATAATTTTTTTGCTCACCATGCCATTCCAGTTTGAACCCAGCCATATGCAAATCAGTCTTGACCCTGTGCCTAATGGGAACAATCCAGCCCAAACTGTCAAGCCAGGTCCTCCCTGGACTAAAAACAAGCATCCTAGGACTGGTTTCGAGGTTTCACCCCTCTTCAGCCAGGATAGCTTGATTCCAGTGGCATGGAGAGCACGAGACCCACGTCTGGGCATACCCGTCCCACTCGGGGTGACAAATGCAAAACCAACAGTTGATGGACAGAATGCAGAACAATGTCATACATTCACCCCAGTACAGAGATCTGGGCCTAAATCCATCGTTTTTTTGCTCACCATGCCATTCCAGTTTGAACACAGCCATATGCAAATCAGTCTCGACCCTGTGCCTAATGAGAACAGTCCAGCCCGAACTGTCAAGCCAGGTCCTCCCTGGACTGGAAACAAGCATCCTAGGACCGGTTTTGGGGTTTCACCCCTCTTCAGCCAGGATAGCTTGATTCCAGTGGCATGGAGAGCACGGGACTAACGTCTGGGCATACCTGTCTCACTCGGGGTGACAAATGCAAAACCAACAGTTGATGGACAGAATGCAGAACAATGTCATACATTCACCCCAGTACAGAGATCTGGGCCTAAATCCATCATTTTTTTGCTCACCATGCCATTCCAGTTTGAACCCAGCCATATGCAAATCAGTCTTGACCCTGTGCCTCATGGGAACAGTCCAGCCCGAACTGCCAAGCCAGGTCCTCCCTGGACTGGAAACAAGCATACTAGGACCGGTTTCGGGGTTTGACCCCTCTTCAGTCAGGATAGCTTGGTTCTAGTGGCATGGAGAGCACGGGACACACGTCTGGGCATACCCGTCTCACTCGGGGCGACAAATGTAAAACCAACAGTTGATGGACAGAATGCAGAACAATGTCATACATTCAGCCCAGTACAGAGATCTGGGCCTAAATCCATCGTTTCTTTGCTCACCATGCCACTCCAGTTTGAACCCAGCCATATGCAAATCAGTCTTGACCCTGTGCCTAATGGGAACAGTCCAGCCCGAATTGTCAAGCCTGGTCCTCCCTGGACTGGAAACAAGCATCCTAGGACTGGTTTCGGGGTTTCACCCCTCTTCAGTCAGGATAGCTTGATTCCAGTGGCATGGAGAGCACGGGACCCATGTCTGGGCATACCCATCCCACTCGGGGTGACAAATGCAAAACCAACAGTTGATTTACAGATTTCAGAACAATGTCATACATTCACCCCAGTACAGAGATCTGGCCCTAAACCCATCGTTTTTTTGCTCACCATGCCATTCCAGTTTGAACAGAGCCATATGCAAATCAGTCTTGACCCTGTGACTCATGGGAACAGTCCAGCCCAAACTGCCAAGCCAGGTCCTCACTAGACTGGAAACAAGCATCCTAGGACCGGTTTCGGGGTTTCACCCCTCTTCAGCCAGGATAGCTTGATTCCAGTGGCATGGAGAGCACGGGACCCACGTCTGGGCATACCTGTCCCACTCAGGGTGACAAATGCAAAACCAACAGTTGATGGACAGAATGCAGAACAATGTCATACATTCACCCCAGTACAGAGATCTGGGCCTAAATCCATTGTTTTTTTGCTCACCATGCCATTCCAGTTTGAACCCAGCGATATGCAAATCAGTCTTGACCCTGTGCCTCATGGGAACAATCCAGACTGAACGGCAAAGCCAGGTCCTCCCTGGACTGGAAACAAGCATCCTAGGACCGGTTTTGGGGTTTCACCCCTCTTCAGCCAGGATAACTTGATTCCAGTGGCATGGAGAGCACAGGACCTACTTCTGGGCATACCTGTCCCACTCGGGGTGACAAATGCAAAACCAACAGTTGATGGACAGAATGCAGGACAATGTCATACATTCACCCCAGTACAGAGATCTGGGCCTAAATCCATCGTTTTTTTGCTAACCATGCCATTCCAGTTTGAACCCAACCATATGCAAATCAGTCTTGACCCTGTGCCTCATGGGAACAGTCCAGCCCAAACTGCCAAGCCAGGTCCTCCCTGGACTGGAAACAAGCATCCTAGGACCGGTTTCGGGGTTTCACCCCTCTTCAGCCAGGATAGCTTGATTCCAGTTGGATGGAGAGCACGGGACCCACGTCTGGGCATACCCATCCCACTCGGGGTGACAAATGCAAAACCAACAGTTGATTTACAGATTTCAGAACAATGTCATACATTCACCCCAGTACAGAGATCTGGCCCTAAACCCATCGTTTTTTTGCTCACCATGCCATTCCAGTTTGAACAGAGCCATATGCAAATCAGTATTGACCCTGTGACTCATGGGAACAGTCCAGCCCAAACTGCCAAGCCAGGTCCTCACTAGACTGGAAACAAGCATCCCAGGACCGGTTTCAGGGTTTCACCCCTCTTCAGCCAGGATAGCTTGATTCCAGTGGCATGGAGAGCACGGGACTAACGTCTGGGCATACCTGTCTCACTCGGGGTGACAAATGCAAAACCAACAGTTGATGGACAGAATGCAGAACAATGTCATACATTCACCCCAGTACAGAGATCTGGGCCTAAATCCATCATTTTTTTGCTCACCATGCCATTCCAGTTTGAACCCAGCCATATGCAAATCAGTCTTGACCCTGTGCCTAATGGGAACAATCCAGCCCAAACTGCCAAGCCAGGTCCTCCCTGGATTGAAAACAAGCATCCTAGGACTGGTTTTGAGGTTTCACCCCTCTTCAGCCAGGATAGCTTGATTCCAGTGGCATGGAGAGCACGAGACCCACGTCTGGGCATACCCGTCCCACTCGGGGTGACAAATGCAAAACCAACAGTTGATGGACAGATTGCAGAACAATGTCATACATTCACCCCAGTACAGAGATCTGGGCCTAAATCCATCGTTTCTTTGCTCACCATGCCATTCCAGTTTGAACCCAGCCATATGCAAATCAGTCTTGACCCTGTGCCTCATGGGAACAGTCCAGCCCGAACTGCCAAGCCAGGTCCTCCCTGGACTGGAAACAAGCATCCTAGGACTGGTTTCAGGGTTTCACCCCTCTTCAGCCAGGATAGCTTGATTCCAGTGGCATGGAGAGCACGGGACCCATGTCTGGGCATACCCATCCCACTCGGGGTGACAAATGCAAAACCAACAGTTGATTTACAGATTTCAGAACAATGTCATACATTCACCCCAGTACAGAGATCTGGCCCTAAACCCATTGTTTTTTTGCTCACCATGCCATTCCAGTTTGAACAGAGCCATATGCAAATCAGTATTGACCCTGTGACTCATGGGAACAGTCCAGCCCAAACTGCCAAGCCAGGTCCTCACTAGACTGGAAACAAGCATCCTAGGACCGGTTTCGGGGTTTCACCCCTCTTCAGCCAGGATAGCTTGATTCCAGTGGCATGGAGAGCACGGGACCCACGTCTGGGCATACCTGTCCCACTCAGGGTGACAAATGCAAAACCAACAGTTGATGGACAGAATACAGGACAATGTCATACATTCACCCCAGTACAGAGATCTGGGCTTAATCTATCGTTTTTTTGCTCACCATGCCATTCTAGTTTGAACCCAGCCATATGCAAATCAGTCTTGACCCTGTGCCTCATGGGAACAGTCCAGCCCGAACTGCAAAGCCAGGTACTCCCTGGACTGGAAACAAGCATCCTAGGACCGGTTTTGGGGTTTCACCCCTCTTCAGCCAGGATAACTTGATTCCAGTGGCATGGAGAGCACAGGACCTACTTCTGGGCATACCCGTCCCACTCGGGGTGACAAATGCAAAACCAACAGTTGATGGACAGAATGCAGGACAATGTCATACATTCACCCCAGTACAGAGATCTGGGCCTAAATCCATTGTTTTTTTGCTAACCATGCCATTCCAGTTTGAACCCAACCATATGCAAATCAGTCTTGACCCTGTGCCTCATGGGATCAGTCCAGCCCAAACTGCCAAGCCTGGTCCTCCCTGGACTGGAAACAAGCATCCTAGGACCGGTTTCGGGGTTTCACCCCTCTTCAGCCAGGATAGCTTGATTCCAGTGGCATGGAGAGCACGGGACCCACGTCTGGGCAAAGCCGTCCCACTCAGAGTGACAAATGCAAAGCCAACAGTTGATGGACAGAATGCAGAACAATGTCATACATTCACCCCAGTACAGAGATCTGGGCCCAAATCCATCGTTTTTTGGCTCATCGTGCCATTCTAGTTTGAACCCAGCCATATGCAAATCAGTCTTGACCCTGTGCCTCATGGGAACAGTCCAGCCCGAACTGCCGAGCCAGGTCCTCCCTGGACTGGAAACAAGCATACTAGGACCGGTTTTGGGGTTTCACCCCTCTTCAGCCAGGATAATTTGATTCCAGTGGCATGGAGAGCACAGGACCTACTTCTGGGCATACCCGTCCCAATCGGGGTGACAAATGCAAAACCAACAGTTGATGGACAGAATGCAGAACAATGTCATACATTCACCCCAGTACAGAGATCTGGGCCTAAGTCCATCGTTTTTTTGCTCACCATGCCATTCCAGTTTGAACCCAGCCATATGCAAATCAGTCTTGACCCTGTGCCTCATGGGAACAGTCCAGCCCGAACTGCCAAGCCAGGTCCTCCCTGGACTGGAAACAAGCATCCTAGGACTGGTTTCGGGGTTTCACTCCTCTTCAGCCAGGATAGCCTGTTTCCAGTGGCATGGAGAGCACGGGACCCACATCTGGGTATACCCGTCCCACTCTTGTCGACAAATGGAAAACCAACAGTTGTTGGACAGAATGCAGAACAATTACATACATTCAACCCAGTACAGAGATCTGGGCCTAAATCCATCGTTTTTTTGCTCACCGTGCCATTCCAGTTTGAACACAGCCATATGCAAATCAGTCTTGACCCTGTGCCTCATGGGAACAGTCCAGCCCGAACTTCCAAGCCAGGTCCTCCCTGGACTGGAAACAAGCATCCTAGGACTGGTTTCGGGGTTTCACCCCTCTTCAGCCAGGATAGCTTGATTCCATTGGCATGGAGAGCACGGGACCCACGTCTGGGCAAAGCCGTCCCACTCAGAGTGACAAATGCAAAGCCAACAGTTGATGGACAGAATGCAGCACAATGTCATACATTCACCCCAGTACAGAGATCTGGGCCCAAATCCATCGTTTTTTTTCTCACCGTGCCATTCCAGTTTGAACCCAGCCATTTGCAAATCAGACTTGACCCTGTGCCTCATGGGAACAGTCCAACCCGAACTGCCAAGCCAGGTCCTCCCTGGACTGGAAACAAGCATACTAGGACCGGTTTCGGGGTTTCACCCCTCTTCAGCCAGATTAGCTTGATTCCAGTGGCATGGAGAGCACGGGACCCACGTCTGGGCATACCCGTCCCACTCGGGGTGACATATGCAAAACCAACAGTTGATGGACAGAATGCAGAACAATGTCATGCATTCACCCCAGTACAGAGATCTGGGGCTAAATCCATCGTTTTTTTGCTCACCATGCCATTCCAGTTTGAACACAGCCATATGCAAATCAGTCTTGACCCTGTGCCTAATGAGAACAGTCCAGCCCGAACTGTCAAGCCAGGTCCTCCCTGGACTGGAAACAAGCATCCTAGGACCGGTTTTGGGGTTTCACCCCTCTTCAGCCAGGATAGCTTGATTCCAGTGGCATGGAGAGCACGGGACTAACGTCTGGGCATACCTGTCTCACTCGGGGTGACAAATGCAAAACCAACAGTTGATGGACAGAATGCAGAACAATGTCATACATTCATCCCAGTACAGAGATCTGGGCCTAAATCCATCATTTTTTTGCTCACCATGCCATTCCAGTTTGAACCCAGCCATATGCAAATCAGTCTTGACCCTGTGCCTAATAGGAACAATCCAGCCCAAACTGCCAAGCCAGGTCCTCCCTGGACTGAAAACAAGCATCCTAGGACTGGTTTCGAGGTTTCACCCCTCTTCAGCCAGGATAGCTTGATTCCAGTGGCATGGAGAGCACGAGACCCACGTCTGGGCATACCCGTCCCACTCGGGGTGACAAATGCAAAACCAACAGTTGATGGACAGATTACAGAACAATGTCATACATTCACCCCAGTACAGAGGTCTGGGCCTAAATCCATCGTTTTTTGCTCACCAAGCCATTCCAGTTTGAACCCCGCCATATGCAAATCAGTCTTGACCCTGTGCCTCATGGGGACAGTCCAGCCCGAACTGCCAAGCCAGGTCCTCCCTGGACTGGAAACAAGCATCCTAGGACCGGTTTCTGGGTTTCCCCCTTCTTCACTCAGGCTAGCTTGATTACAGTGGCATGGAGAGCACGGGACCCACTTCTGGGCATACCCGTCCCACTCGGGGTGACGAATGCAAAACCAACAGTTGATGGACTGAATGCAGAACAATGACATACATTCAACCCAGTACAGAGATCTGGGCCTAAATCCATCGTTTTTTTGCTCACCATGCCATTCCAGTTTGAACCCAGCCATATGCAAATCAGTCTTGACCCTGTGCCTCATGGGAACAGTCCAGCCCGAACTGCCAAGCCAGGTTCTCCCTGGACTGGAGACAAGCATCCTAGGACCGGTTTCGGGGTTTCACCCCTCTTCAGCCAGGATAGCTTGATTCCAGTGGCATGGAGAGCACGGGAGCCACGTCTGGGCATACCCGTCCCACTCGGGGTGACAAATGCAAAACCAACAGTTGATTTACAGATTTCAGAACAATGTCATACATTCACCCCAGTTCAGAGATCTGGGCCTAAATCCATTGTTTTTTTGCTCACCATGCCATTCCAGTTTGAACACAGCCATATGCAAATCAGTCTTGACCCTGTGCCTCATGGGAACAGTCCAGCCCAAACTGCCAATCCAGGTCCTCACTAGACTGGAAACAAGCATCTAAGACCGGTTTCGGGGTTTCACCCCTCTTCAGCCAGGATAGCTTGATTCCAGTGGCATGGAGAGCACGGGACCCATGTCTGGCATACCTGTCCCACTCGGGGTGACAAATGCAAAACCAACTGTTGATGGACAGAATGCAGAACAATGTCATACATTCACCCCAGTACAGAGATCTGGGCCTAAATCCATCGTTTTATTGCTCATCATGCCATTCCAGTTTGAACCCATCCATATGCAAATCAGTCTTGACCCTGTGCCTCATGGGAACAATACAGACCGAACTGCAAAGCCAGGTCCTCCCTGGACTGGAAACAAGCATCCTAGGACCGGTTTCGGGGTTTCACCCCTCTTCAGCCAGGATAACTTGATTCCAGTGGCATGGAGAGCACAGGACCTACTTCTGGGCATACCCGTCCCACTCGGAGTGACAAATGCAAAACCAACAGTTGATGGACAGAATGCAGAACAATGTCATACATTCAACCCACTACAGAGATCTAGGCCTAAATCCATCATTTTTTGGCTCACCATGCCATTCCAGTTTGAACCCAGCCATATGCAAATCAGTCTTGACCCTGTGCCTCATGGGAACAATTCAGACTGAACTGCAAAGCCAGGTCCTCCCTGGACTGGAAACAAGCATCCTAGGACCGGTTTCGGGGTTTCACCCCTCTTTAGCCAGAATAGCTTGATTCCAGTGGCATGGATAGCACGGGCCCCACGTCTGGGCATACCTGTCCCACTCGGGGTGACAAATGCAAAACCAACAGTTGATGGACAGAATGCAGAACAATGTCATACATTCATCCCAGTACAGAGATCTGGGCCTAAATCCATCGTTTTTTTGCTCACCATGCCATTCCAGTTTGAACACAGCCATATGCAAATCAGTCTTGACCCTGTGCCTAATGGGAACAGTCCAGCCCGAACTGTCAAGCCAGGTCCTCCCTGGACTGGAAACAAGCATCCTAGGACCGGTTTTGGGGTTTCACCCCTCTTCAGCCAGGATAGCTTGATTCCAGTGGCATGGAGAGCACGAGACCCACGTCTGGGCATACCCATCCCACTCGGGGTGACAAATGCAAAACCAACAGTTGATGGACAGAATACAGAACAATGTCATACATTCACCCCAGTACAGAGGTCTGGGCCTAAATCCATCGTTTTTTGCTCACCATGCCATTCCAGTTTGAACCCCGCCATATGCAAATCAGTCTTGACCCTGTGCCTCATGGGGACAGTCCAGCCCGAACTGCCAAGCCAGGTCCTCCCTGGACTGGAAACAAGCATCCTAGGACCGGTTTCTGGGTTTCCCCCTTCTTCAGCCAGGCTAGCTTGATTCCAGTGGCATGGAGAGCACGGGACCCACTTCTGGGCATACCCGTCCCACTCGGGGTGACGAATGCAAAACCAACAGTTGATGGACTGAATGCAGAACAATGACATACATTCAACCCAGTACAGAGATCTGGGCCTAAATCCATCGTTTTTTTGCTCACCATGCCATTCCAGTTTGAACCCAGCCATATGCAAATCAGTCTTGACCCTGTGCCTCATGGGAACAATCCAGACCGAACTGCAAAGCCAGGTTCTCCCTGGACTGGAGACAAGCATCCTAGAACCGGTTTCGGGGTTTCACCCCTCTTCAGCCAGGATAGCTTGATTCCAGTGGCATGGAGAGCACGGGAGCCACGTTTGGGCATAACCGGCCCACTCGGGGTGACAAATGCAAAACCAACAGTTGATTTACAGATTTCAGAACAATGTCATACATTCACCCCAGGTCAGAGATCTGGGCCTAAATCCATAGTTTTTTTGCTCACCATGCCATTCTAGTTTGAACACAGCCATATGCAAATCAGTCTTGACCCTGTGCCTCATGGGAACCGTCCAGCCCAAACTGCCAATCCAGGTCCTCACTAGACTGGAAACAAGCATCTAAGACCGGTTTCGGGGTTTCACCCCTCTTCAGCCAGGATAGCTTGATTCCAGTGGCATGGAGAGCACGGGACCCAGGTCTGGCATACCTGTCCCACTCGGGGTGACAAATGCAAAACCAACTGTTGATGGACAGAATGCAGAACAATGTCATACATTCACCCCAGTACAGAGATCTGGGCCTAAATCCATCGTTTTATTGCTCATCATGCCATTCCAGTTTGAACCCAGCCATATGCAAATCAGTCTTGACCCTGTGCCTCATGGGAACAATCCAGACCGAACTGCAAAGCCAGGTCCTCCCTTGACTGGAAACAAGCATCCTAGGACCGGTTTCGGGGTTTCACCCCTCTTCAGCCAGGATAACTTGATTCCAGTGGCATGGAGAGCACAGGACCTACTTCTGGGCATACCCGTTCCACTCGGGGTGACAAATGCAAAACCAACAGTTGATGGACAGAATGCTGAACAATGTCATACATTCAACCCACTACAGAGATCTAGGCCTAAATCCATTGTTTTTTGGCTCACCGTGCCATTCCAGTTTGAACCAAGCCATATGCAAGTCAGTATTGACCCTGTGCCTCATGGGAACAGTCCAGCCCGAACTACCAAGCCAGGTCCTCCCTGGACTGGAAACAAGCATCCTAGGACTGGTTTCAGGGTTTCACCCCTCTTCAGCCAGGATAGCTTGATTCCAGTGGCATGGAGAGCACGGGACCCATGTCTGGGCATACCCGTCCCACTCGGGGTGACAAATGCAAAACCAACAGTTGATGGACAGAATGCAGAACAATGTCATACATTCATCCCAGTACAGAGATCTGGGCCTAAATCCATCGTTTTTTTGCTCACCATGCCATTCCAGTTTGAACACAGCCATATGCAAATCAGTCTTGACCCTGTGCCTAATGGGAACAGTCCAGCCCGAACTGTCAAGCCAGGTCCTCCCTGGACTGGAAACAAGCATCCTAGGACCAGTTTTGGGGTTTCACCCCTCTTCAGCCAGGATAGCTTGATTCCAGTGGCATGGAGAGCACGAGACCCACGTCTGGGCATACCCGTCCCACTCGGGGTGACAAATGCAAAACCAACAGTTGATGGACAGAATGCAGAACAATGTCATACATTCACCCCAGTACAGAGGTCTGGGCCTAAATCCATCGTTTTTTGCTCACCATGCCATTCCAGTTTGAACCCCGCCATATGCAAATCAATCTTGACCCTGTGCCTCATGGGGACAGTCCAGCCCGAACTGCCAAGCCAGGTCCTCCCTGGACTGGAAACAAGCATCCTAGAACCGGTTTCTGGGTTTCCCCCTTCTTCAGCCAGGCTAGCTTGATTCCAGTGGCATGGAGAGCACGGGACCCACTTCTGGGCATACCCGTCCCACTCGGGGTGACGAATGCAAAACCAACAGTTGATGGACTGAATGCAGAACAATGACATACATTCAACCCAGTACAGAGATCTGGGCCTAAATCCATCGTTTTTTTGCTCACCATGCCATTCCAGTTTGAACCCAGCCATATGCAAATCAGTCTTGACCCTGTGCCTCATGGGAACAATCCAGACCGAACTGCAAAGCCAGGTTCTCCCTCGACTGGAGACAAGCATCCTAGAACCGGTTTCGGGGTTTCACCCCTCTTCAGCCAGGATAGCTTGATTCCAGTGGCATGGAGAGCACGGGAGCCACGTTTGGGCATACCCGTCCCACTCGGGGTGACAAATGCAAAACGCAAAAACAACAATTGATGGACAGAATGCAGAACAATGTCATACATTCATCCCAGTACAGAGATCTGGGCCTAAATCCATCGTTTTTTTGCTCACCATGCCATTCCAGTTTGAACACAGCCATATGCAAATCAGTCTTGACCCTGTGCCTCATGGGGACAGTCCAGCCCGAACTGCCAAGCCAGGTCCTCCCTGGACTGGAAACAAGCATCCTAGGACCGGTTTCTGGGTTTCCCCCTTCTTCAGCCAGACTAGCTTGATTCCAGTGGCATGGAGAGCACGGGACCCACTTCTGGGCATACCCGTCCCACTCGGGGTGACGGATGCAAAACCAACAGTTGATGGACTGAATGCAGAACAATGACATACATTCAACCCAGTACAGAGATCTGGGCCTAAATCCATCGTTTTTTTGCTCACCATGCCATTCCAGTTTGAACCCAGCCATATGCAAATCAGTCTTGACCCTGTGCCTCATGGGAACAATCCAGACCGAACTGCAAAGCCAGGTTCTCCCTGGACTGGAGACAAGCATCCTAGAACCGGTTTCTGGGTTTCACCCCTCTTCAGCCAGGATAGCTTGATTCCAGTGGCATGGAGAGCACGGGACCCACGTCTGGCATACCTGTCCCACTCGGGGTGACAAATGCAAATCAACTGTTGATGGACAGAATGCAGAACAATGTCATACATTCACCCCAGTACAGAGATCTGGGCCTAAATCCATCGTTTTATTGCTCATCATGCCATTCCAGTTTGAACCCAGCCATATGCAAATCAGTCTTGACCCTGTGCCTCATGGGAACAATCCAGACCGAACTGCAAAGCCAGGTCCTCCCTTGACTGGAAACAAGCATCCTAGGACCGGTTTTGGGGTTTCACCCCTCTTCAGCCAGGATAACTTGATTCCAGTGGCATGGAGAGCACAGCACCTACTTCTGGGCATACCCGTTCCACTCGGGGTGACAAATGCAAAACCAACAGTTGATGGACAGAATGCAGAACAATGTCATACATTCAACCCACTACAGAGATCTAGGCCTAAATCCATCGTTTTTTGGCTCACCGTGCCATTCCAGTTTGAACCAAGCCATATGCAAGTCAGTATTGACCCTGTGCCTCATGGGAACAGTCCAGCCCGAACTGCCAAGCCAGGTCCTCCCTGGACTGGAAACAAGCATCCTAGGACTGGTTTCAGGGTTTCACCCCTCTTCAGCCAGGATAGCTTGATTCCAGTGGCATGGAGAGCACGGGACCCATGTCTGGGCATACCCATCGCACTCGGGGTGACAAATGCAAAACCAACAGTTGATTTACAGATTTCAGAACAATGTCATACATTCACCCCAGTAGAGGTATCTGGGCCTAAACCCATCGTTTTTTTGCTCACCATGCCATTCCAGTTTGAGCAGAGCCATATGCAAGTCAGTATTGACCCTGTGACTCATGGGAACAGTCGAGCCCAAACTGTCAAGCCAGGTCCTCACTAGACTGGAAACAAGCATCCTAGGACCGGTTTCGGGGTTTCACCCCTCTTCAGCCTGGATAGCTTGATTCCAGTGGCATGGAGAGCACGGGAACCATGTCTGGACATACCTGTCCCACTCAGGGTGACAAATGCAAAACCAACAGTTGATGGAGAGAATGCAGAACAATGTCATACATTCACCCCAGTACAGAGATCTGGGCCAAAATCCATTGTTTTTTTGCTCACCATGCCATTCCAGTTTGAACTGAGCCATATGCAAATTAGTCTTGACCCTGTGCCTCATGGGAACAATCCAGACCGAACTGCAAAGCCAGGTCCTTCCTTGACTCGAAACAAGCATCCTAGGACCGGTTTCGGGGTTTCACCCCTCTTCAGCCAGGATAACTTGATTCCAGTGGCATGGAGAGCACAGGACCTACTTCTGGGCATACCCGTTCCACTCGGGGTGACAAATGCAAAACCAACAGTTGATGGTCAGAATGCAGAACAATGTCATACATTCAACCCACTACAGAGATCTAGGCCTAAATCCATCGTTTTTTGGCTTACCGTGCCATTCCAGTTTGAACCAAGCCATATGCAAGTCAGTATTGACCCTGTGCCTCATGGGAACAGTCCAGCCCGAACTGCCAAGCCAGGTCCTCCCTGGACTGGAAACAAGCATCCTAGGACTGGTTTCAGGGTTTCACCCCTCTTCAGCCAGGATAGCTTGATTCCAGTGGCATGGAGAGCACGGGACCCATGTCTGGGCATACCCATCGCACTCGGGGTGACAAATGCAAAACCATCAATTGATTTACAGATTTCAGAACAATGTCATACATTCACCCCAGTACAGGTATCTGGGCCTAAACCCATCGTTTTTTTGCTCACCATGCCATTCCAGTTTGAGCAGAGCCATATGCAAGTCAGTATTGACCCTGTGACTCATGGCAACAGTCCAGCCCAAACTGTCAAGCCAGGTCCTCACTAGACTGGAAACAAGCATCCTAGGACCGGTTTCGGGGTTTCACCCCTCTTCAGCCTGGATAGCTTGATTCCAGTGGCATGGAGAGCATGGGAACCATGTCTGGACATACCTGTCCCACTCAGGGTGACAAATGCAAAACCAACAGTTGATGAACAGAATGCAGAACAATGTCATACATTCACCCCAGTACAGAGATCTGGGCCTAAATCCATTGGTTTTTTTTCTCACCATGCCATTCCAGTTTGAACTGAGCCATATGCAAATTAGTCTTGACCCTGTGCCTCATGGTAACAATCCAGACTGAACTGCAAAGCCAGGTCCTCCCTGTACTGGAAACATGCATCCTAGGACCGGTTTCGGGGTTGCACCCCTCTTCAGCCAGGATAACTTGATTCCAGTGGCATGGAGAGCACAGGACCTACTTCTGGGCATACCCGTCCCACTCGGGGTGATAAATGCAAAACCAAGAGTTGATGGACAGAATGCAGGACAATGTCATACATTCACCCCAGTACAGAGATCTGGGCCTAAATCCATCGTTTTTTTGCTCACCATGCCATTCCAGTTTGAACCCAGCCATATGCAAATCAGTCTTGACCCTGTGCCTCATGGGAACAGTCCAGCCCGAACTGCAAAGCCATGTACTCCCTGGACTGGAAACAAGCATCCTAGGACCGGTTTCGGGTTTTCACTCCTCTTCAGCCAGGATAGCTTGATTCCAGTGGCATGGAGAGCACGGGACCCACGTCTGGGTATACCTGTCCCACTCGGGGTGACAAATGCAAAACCAACAGTTGATGGACAGAATGCAGAACAATGTCATACATTCACCCCAGTACAGAGATCTGGGCATAAATCCATAGTTTTTTTGCTCATCATGCCATTCCAGTCTGAACCCATCCATATGCAAATCAGTCTTGACCCTGTTCCTCATGGGAACAATCCAGACCGAACTGCAAAGCCAGGTCCTCCCTGGACTGGAAACAAGCATCCTAGGACCGGTTTCGGGGTTTCACCCCTCTTCAGCCAGGATAACTTGATTCCAGTGGCATGGAGAGCACAGGACCTACTTCTGGGCATACCCGTCCCACTCGGGGTGACAAATGCAAAACCAACAGTTGATGGACAGAATGCAGGACAATGTCATACATTCACCCCAGTACAGAGATCTGGGCCTAAATTCATTGGTTTTTTTGCTCTCCATGCCATTCAAGTTTGAACCCAGCCATATGCAAATCAGTCTTGACCCTGTGCCTCATGGGAACAGTCCAGCCCAAACTGCCAAGCCAGGTCCTCCCTGGACTGGAAACAAGCATACTAGGACCGGTTTAGGGTTTGACCCCTCTTCAGTCAGGATAGATTGATTCTAATGGCATGGAGAGCGCGGGACCCACGTCTGGGCATACCCGTCTCACTCGGGGTGACAAATGCAAAACCAACAGTTGATGGACAGAATGCATAACAATGTCATACATTCACCCCAGTACAGAGATCTGGGCCTAAATCCATTGTTTCTTTGCTCACCATGCCATTCCAGTTTGAACCCAGCCATAGGCAAATCAGTCTTGACCCTGTGCCTCATGGGAACAGTCCAGCCCGAACTGCCAAGCCAGGTCCTCCCTGGACTGGAAACAAGCATCCTAGGACTGGTTTCAGGGTTTCACCCCTCTTCAGCCAGGATAGCTTGATTCCAGTGGCATGGAGAGCAAGGGACCTATGTCTGGGCATACCCATCACACTCAGGGTGACAAATGCAAAACCAAAAGTTGATTTACAGATTTCAGAACAATGTCATACATTCACCCCAGTACAGAGATCTGGCCCTAAACCCATCGTTTTTTTTGCTCACCATGCCATTCCAGTTTGAACACAGCCATATGCAAATCAGTCTTGACCCTGTGACTCATGGGAACAGTCCAGCCCAAACTGCCAAGCCAGGTCCTCACTAGACTGGAAACAAGCATCCTAGGACCGGTTTCTGGGTTTCACCCCTCTTCAGCCAGGATAGCTTGATTCCAGTGGCATGGAGAGCACGGGACCCACGTCTGGGCATACCTGTCCCACTCAGGGTGACAAATGCAAAACCAACAATTGATGGACAGAATGCAGGACAATGTCATACATTCACCCCAGTACAGAGATCTGGGCCTAAATCCATCGTTTTTTTGCTCACCATGCCATTCCAGTTTGAACCCAGCCATATGCAAATCAGTCTTGACCCTGTGCCTCATTGGAACAGTCTAGCCCGAACTGCCAAGCCAGGTCCTCCCTGGACTGGAAACAAGCATCCTAGGACTGGTTTCAGGGTTTCACCCCTCCTCAGCCAGGATAGCTTGATTCCAGTGGCATGGAGAGCACGGGACCATTGTCTGGGCATACCCATCCCACTCGTGGTCACAAATGCAAAACCAACAGTTGATTTACAGATTTCAGAATAATGTCATACATTCACCCCAGTACAGAGATCTGGCCCTAAACCCATCGTTTTTTTGCTCACCATGCCATTCAAGTTTGAACAAAGCCATATGCAAATCAGTCTTGACACTGTGACTCATGGAAACAGTCCAGCCCAAACTGCCAAGCCAGGTCCTCACTAGACTTGAAACAAGCATCCTAGGACCGGTTTCGGGGTTTCACCCCTCTTCAGCCAGGATAGCTTGAATCCAGTGGCATGGAGAGCACGGGACCCACACCTGGGCATACCGGTCCCACTCGGGGTGACAAATGCAAAACCAACTGTTGATGGACAGAATGCAGAACAATGTCATACATTCACCTCAGTACAGAGATCTGGGCCTAAATCCATCGTTTTATTGCTCATCATGCCATTCCAGTTTGAACCCAGCCATATGCAAATCAGTCTTGACCCTGTGCCTCATGGGAACAATCCAGACCGAACTGCAAAGCCAGGTCCTCCCTTGACTGGAAACAAGCATCCTAGGACCGGTTTCGGGGTTTCACCCCTATTCAGCCAGGATAACTTGATTTCAGTGGCATGGAGAGCACAGGACCTACTTCTGGGCATACCCGTTCCACTCGGGGTGACAAATGCAAAACCAACAGTTGATGGACAGAATGCAGAACAATGTCATACATTCAACCCACTACAGAGATCTAGGCCTAAATCCATCGTTTTTTTGCTCACCGTGCCATTCCAGTTTGAACCAAGCCATATGCAAGTCAGTATTGACCCTGTGCCTCATGGGAACAGTCCAGCCCGAACTGCCAAGCCAGGTCCTCCCTGGACTGGAAACAAGCATCCTAGGACTGGTTTCAGGGTTTCACCCCTCTTCAGCCAGGATAGCTTGATTCCAGTGGCATGGAGAGCACGGGACCCATGTCTGGGCATAGCCATCGCACTCGGGGTGACAAATGCAAAACCAAAAGTTGATTTACAGATTTCAGAACAATGTCATACATTCACCCCAGTACAGGTATCTGGGCCTAAACCCATCGTTTTTTTGCTCACCATGCATTTCCAGTTTGAGCAGAGCCATATGCAAGTCAGTATTGACCCTGTGACTCATGGGAACAGTCCAGCCCAAACTGTCAAGCCAGGTCCTCACTAGACTGGAAACAAGCATCCTAGGACCGGTTTCGGGGTTTCACCCCTCTTCAGCCTGGATAGCTTGATTCCAGTGGCATGGAGAGCACGGGAACCATGTCTGGACATACCTGTCCCACTCAGTGTGACAAATGCAAAACCAACAGTTGATGGACAGAATGCAGAACAATGTCATACATTCACCCCAGTACAGAGATCTGGGCCAAAATCCATTGTTTTTTGGCTCACCATGCCATTCCAGTTTGAACTGAGCCATATGCAAATTAGTCTTGACCCTGTGCCTCATGGGAACAATCCAGACCGAACTGCAAAGCCAGGTCCTTCCTTGACTGGAAACAAGCATCCTAGGACCGGTTTCGGGGTTTCACCCCTCTTCAGCCACGATAACTTGATTCCAGTGGCATGGAGAGCACAGGACCTACTTCTGGGCATACCCGTTCCACTCGGGGTGACAAATGCAAAACCAACAGTTGATGGACAGAATGCAGAACAATGTCATACATTCAACCCACTACAGAGATCTAGGCCTAAATCCATCGTTTTTTGGCTCACCGTGCCATTCCAGTTTGAACCAAGCCATATGCAAGTCAGTATTGACCCTGTGCCTCATGGGAACAGTCCAGGCCGAACTGCCAAGCCAGGTCCTCCCTGGACTGGAAACAAGCATCCTAGGACTGGTTTCAGGGTTTCACCCCTCTTCAGCCAGGATAGCTTGATTCCAGTGGCATGGAGAGCACGGGACCCATGTCTGGGCATAGCCATCGCACTCTGGGTGACAAATGCAAAACCAACAATTGATTTACAGATTTCAGAACAATGTCATACATTCACCCCAGTACAGGTATCTGGGCCTAAACCCATCGTTTTTTTGCTCACCATGCCATTCCAGTTTGAGCAGAGCCATATGCAAGTCAGTATTGACCCTGTGACTCATGGGAACAGTCCAGCCCAAACTGTCAAGCCAGGTCCTCACTAGACTGGAAACAAGCATCCTAGGACCGGTTTCGGGGTTTCACCCCTCTTCAGCCTGGATAGCTTGATTCCAGTGGCATGGAGAGCACGGGAACCATGTCTGGACATACCTGTCCCACTCAGGGTGACAAATGCAAAACCAACAGTTGATGAACAGAATGCAGAACAATGTCATACATTCACCCCAGTACAGAGATCTGGGCCTAAATCCATTGTTTTTTTTTCTCACCATGCCATTCCAGTTTGAACTGAGCCATATGCAAATTAGTCTTGACCCTGTGCCTCATGGGAACAATCCAGAATGAACTGCAAAGCCAGGTCCTCCCTGGACTGGAAACAAGCATCCTAGGACCGGTTTCGGGGTTTCACCCCTCTTCAGCCAGGATAACTTGATTCCAGTGGCATGGAGAGCACAGGACCTACTTCTGGGCATACCCGTCCCACTCGGGATGATAAATGCAAAACCAAGAGTTGATGGACAGAATGCAGGACAATGTCATACATTCACCCCAGTACAGAGATCTGGGCCTAAATCCATCGTTTTTTTGCTCACCATGCCATTCCAGTTTGAACCCAGCCATATGCAAATCAGTCTTGACCCTGTGCCTCATGGGAACAGTCCAGCCCGAACTGCAAAGCCAGGTCCTCCCTTGACTGGAAACAAGCATTCTAGGACCGGTTTCGGGGTTTCACCCCTATTCAGCCAGGATAACTTGATTCCAGTGGCATGGAGAGCACAGGACCTACTTCTGGGCATACCCGTTCCACTCGGGGTGACAAATGCAAAACCAACAGTTGATGGACAGAATGCAGAACAATGTCATACATTCAACCCACTACAGAGATCTAGGCCTAAATCCATCGTTTTTTGGCTCACCGTGCCATTCCAGTTTGAACCAAGCCATATGCAAGTCAGTATTGACCCTGTGCCTCATGGGAACAGTCCAGCCCGAACTGCCAAGCCAGGTCCTCCCTGGACTGGAAACAAGCATCCTAGGACTGGTTTCAGGGTTTCACCCCTCTTCAGCCAGGATAGCTTGATTCCAGTGGCATGGAGAGCACGGGACCCATGTCTGGGCATACCCATCGCACTCGGGGTGACAAATGCAAAACCAAAAGTTGATTTACAGATTTCAGAACAATGTCATACATTCACCCCAGTACAGGTATCTGGGCCTAAACCCATCGTTTTTTTGCTCACCATGCCATTCCAGTTTGAGCAGAGCCATATGCAAGTCAGTATTGACCCTGTGACTCATGGGAACAGTCCAGCCCAAACTGTCAAGCCAGGTCCTCACTAGACTGGAAACAAGCATCCTAGGACCGGTTTCGGGGTTTCATCCCTCTTCAGCCTGGATAGCTTGATTCCAGTGGCATGGAGAGCACGGGAACCATGTCTGGACATACCTGTCCCACTCAGGGTGACAAATGCAAAACCAACAGTTGATGGACAGAATGCAGAACAATGTCATACATTCACCCCAGTACAGAGATCTGGGCCAAAATCCATTGTTTTTTGGCTCACCATGCCATTCCAGTTTGAACTGAGCCATATGCAAATTAGTCTTGACCCTGTGCCTCATGGGAACAATCCAGACCGAACTGCAAAGCCAGGTCCTTCCTTGACTGGAAACAAGCATCCTAGGACCGGTTTCGGGGTTTCACCCCTCTTCAGCCAGGATAACTTGATTCCAGTGGCATGGAGAGCACAGGACCTACTTCTGGGCATACCCGTTCCACTCGTGGTGACAAATGCAAAACCAACAGTTGATGGACAGAATGCAGAACAATGTCATACATTCAACCCACTACAGAGATCTAGGCCTAAATCCATCGTTTTTTGGCTCACCGTGCCATTCCAGTTTGAACCAAGCCATATGCAAGTCAGTATTGACCCTGTGCCTCATGGGAACAGTCCAGGCCGAACTGCCAAGCCAGGTCCTCCCTGGACTGGAAACAAGCATCCTAGGACTGGTTTCAGGGTTTCACCCCTCTTCAGCCAGGATAGCTTGATTCCAGTGGCATGGAGAGCACGGGACCCATGTCTGGGCATACCCATCGCACTCTGGGTGACAAATGCAAAACCAACAATTGATTTACAGATTTCAGAACAATGTCATACATTCACCCCAGTACAGGTATCTGGGCCTAAACCCATCGTTTTTTTGCTCACCATGCCATTCCAGTTTGAGCAGAGCCATATTCAAGTCAGTATTGACCCTGTGACTCATGGGAACAGTCCAGCCCAAACTGTCAAGCCAGGTCCTCACTAGACTGGAAACAAGCATCCTAGGACCGGTTTCGGGGTTTCACCCCTCTTCAGCCTGGATAGCTTGATTCCAGTGGCATGGAGAGCACGGGAACCATGTCTGGACATACCTGTCCCACTCAGGGTGACAAATGCAAAACCAACAGTTGATGAACAGAATGCAGAACAATGTCATACATTCACCCCAGTACAGAGATCTGGGCCTAAATCCATTGTTTTTTTTTCTCACCATGCCATTCCAGTTTGAACTGAGCCATATGCAAATTAGTCTTGACCCTGTGCCTCATGGGAACAATCCAGAATGAACTGCAAAGCCAGGTCCTCCCTGGACTGGAAACAAGCATCCTAGGACCGTTTTCGGGGTTTCACCCCTCTTCAGCCAGGATAACTTGATTCCAGTGGCATGGAGAGCACAGGACCTACTTCTGGGCATACCCGTCCCACTCGGGGTGATAAATGCAAAACCAAGAGTTGATGGACAGAATGCAGGACAATGTCATGCATTCACCCCAGTACAGAGATCTGGGCCTAAATCCATCGTTTTTTTGCTCACCATGCCATTCCAGTTTGAACCCAGCCATATGCAAATCAGTCTTGACCCTGTGCCTCATGGGAACAGTCCAGCCCGAACTGCAAAGCCATGTACTCCCTGGACTGGAAACAAGCATCCTAGGACCGGTTTCGGGTTTTCACTCCTCTTCAGCCAGGATAGCTTGATTCCAGTGGCATGGAGAGCACGGGACCCATGTCTGGGTATACCCGTCCCACTCGGGATGACAAATGCAAAACCAACAGTTGATGGACAGAATGCAGAACAATGTCATACATTCACCCCAGTACAGAGATCTGGGCATAAATCCATTGTTTTTTTGATCATCATGCCATTCCAGTCTAAACCCAGCCATATGCAAATCAGTCTTGACCCTGTTCCTCATGGGAACAATCCAGACCGAACTGCAAAGCCAGGTCCTCCCTGGACTGGAAACAAGCATCCTAGGACCGGTTTCGGGGTTTTACCCCTCTTCAGCCAGGATAACTTGATTCCAGTGGCATGGAGAGCACAGGACCTACTTCTGGTCATACCCGTCCCACTCGGGGTGACAAATGCAAAACCAACAGTTGTTGGACAGAATGCAGAAAAATGTCATACATTCACCCCAGTACAGAGATCTGGGCCTAAATCCATTGTTTTTTTTGCTCTCCATGCCATTCAAGTTTGAACCCAGCCATATGCAAATCAGTCTTGACCCTGTGCCTCATGGGAACAGTCCAGCCCGAACTGCCAAGCCAGGTCCTCCCTGGACTGGAAACAAGCATACTAGGACCGGTTTAGGGTTTGACCCCTCTTCAGTCAGGATAGATTGATTCTAGTGGCATGGAGAGTGCGGGACCCACGTCTGGGCATACCCGTCTCACTCGGGGTGACAAATGCAAAACCAACAGTTGATGGACAGAATGCAGAACAATATCATACATTCACCCCAGTACAGAGATGTGGGCCTAAATCCATTGTTTCTTTGCTCACCATGCCATTCCAGTTTGAACCCAGCCATAGGCAAATCAGTCTTGACCCTGTGCCTCATGGGAACAGTCCAGCCCGAACTGCCAAGCCAGGTCCTCCCTGGACTGGAAACAAGCATCCTAGGACTGGTTTCAGGGTTTCACCCCTCTTCAGCCAGGATAGCTTGATTCCAGTGGCATGGAGAGCAAGGGACCCATGTCTTGGCATACCCATCACACTCGGGGTGACAAATGCAAAACCAACAGTTGATTTACAGATTTCAGAACAATGTCATACATTCACCCCAGTACAGAGATCTGGCCCTAAACCCATCGTTTTTTTGCTCACCATGCCATTCCAGTTTGAACACAGCCATATGCAAATCAGTCTTGACCCTGTGACTCATGGGAACAGTCCAGCCCAAACTGCCAAGCCAGGTCCTCACTAGACTGGAAACAAGCATCCTAGGACCGGTTTCTGGGTTTCACCCCTCTTCAGCCAGGATAGCTTGATTCCAGTGGCATGGAGAGCACGGGACCCACGTCTGGGCATACCTGTCCCACTCAGGGAGACAAATGCAAAACCAACAGTTGATGGACAGAATGCAGGACAATGTCATACATTCACCCCAGTACAGAGATCTGGGCCTAAATCCATCGTTTTTTTGCTCACCATGCCATTCCAGTTTGAACCCAGCCATATGCAAATCAGTCTTGACCCTGTGCCTAATGGGAACAATCCAGCCCAAACTGCCAAGCCAGGTCCTTCTGGACTGAAAACAAGCATCCTAGGACTGGTTTCGAGGTTTCACCCCTCTTCAGCCAGGATAGCTTGATTCCAGTGGCATGGAGAGCACAGGACCTACTTCTGGGCATACCCGTCCCACTCGGGGTGACAAATGCAAAACCAACAGTTGATGGACAGAATGCAGGACAATGTCATACATTCACCCCAGTACAGAGATCTGGGCCTAAATCCATCGTTTTTTTGCTAACCATGCCATTCCAGTTTGAACAGAACCATATGCAAATCAGTCTTGACCCTGTGCCTCATGGGAACAGTCCAGCCCAAACTGCCAAGCTAGGTCCTCCCTGGACTGGAAACAAGCATCCTAGGACCGGTTTCGGGGTTTCACCCCTCTTCAGCCAGGATAGCTTGATTCCAGTTGGATCGAGAGCACGGGACCCACGTCTGGGCATACCCGTCCCACTCGGGGTGACAAATGCAAAACCAGCAGTTGATGGACAGAATGCAGAACAATGTCATACATTCACCCCAGTACAGAGATCTGGGCCTTAATCCATCATTTTTTTGCTCACCATGCCATTCCAGTTTGAACCCAGCCATATGCAAATCAGTCTTGACCCTGTGCCTAATGGGAACAATCCAGCCCAAACTGCCAAGCCAGGTCCTCCCTGGACTGGAAACAAGCATCCTAGGACTGGTTTCAGGGTTTCACCCCTCTTCAGCCAGGATAGCTTGATTCCAGTGGCATGGAGAGCACGGGACCCATGTCTGGGCATACCCATCCCACTCGGGGTGACAAATGCAAAACCAACAGTTGATTTACAGATTTCAGAACAATGTCATACATTCACCCCAGTACAGAGATCTGGCCCTAAGCTCATCGTTTTTTTGCTCACCATGCCATTCCAGTTTGAACACAGCCATATGCAAATCAGTCTTGACCCTGTGACTCATGGGAACAGTCCAGCCCAAACTGCCAAGCCAGGTCCTCACTAGACTGGAAACAAGCATCCTAGGACCGGTTTCTGGGTTTCACCCCTCTTCAGCCAGGATAGCTTGATTCCAGTGGCATGGAGAGCACGGGACCCACGTCTGGGCATACCTGTCCCACTCAGGGAGACAAATGCAAAACCAACAGTTGATGGACAGAATGCAGGACAATGTCATACATTCACCCCAGTACAGAGATCTGGGCCTAAATCCATCGTTTTTTTGCTCACCATGCCATTCCAGTTTGAACCCAGCCATATGCAAATCAGTCTTGACCCTGTGCCTAATGGGAACAATCCAGCCCAAACTGCCAAGCCAGGTCCTTCTGGACTGAAAACAAGCATCCTAGGACTGGTTTCGAGGTTTCACCCCTCTTCAGCCAGGATAGCTTGATTCCAGTGGCATGGAGAGCACAGGACCTACTTCTGGGCATACCCGTCCCACTCGGGGTGACAAATGCAAAACCAACAGTTGATGGACAGAATGCAGGACAATGTCATACATTCACCCCAGTACAGAGATCTGGGCCTAAATCCATCGTTTTTTTGCTAACCATGCCATTCCAGTTTGAACAGAACCATATGCAAATCAGTCTTGACCCTGTGCCTCATGGGAACAGTCCAGCCCAAACTGCCAAGCTAGGTCCTCCCTGGACTGGAAACAAGCATCCTAGGACCGGTTTCGGGGTTTCACCCCTCTTCAGCCAGGATAGCTTGATTCCAGTTGGATCGAGAGCACGGGACCCACGTCTGGGCATACCCGTCCCACTCGGGGTGACAAATGCAAAACCAGCAGTTGATGGACAGAATGCAGAACAATGTCATACATTCACCCCAGTACAGAGATCTGGGCCTTAATCCATCATTTTTTTGCTCACCATGCCATTCCAGTTTGAACCCAGCCATATGCAAATCAGTCTTGACCCTGTGCCTAATGGGAACAATCCAGCCCAAACTGCCAAGCCAGGTCCTCCCTGGACTGGAAACAAGCATCCTAGGACTGGTTTCAGGGTTTCACCCCTCTTCAGCCAGGATAGCTTGATTCCAGTGGCATGGAGAGCAAGGGACCCATGTCTTGGCATACCCATCACACTCGGGGTGACAAATGCAAAACCAACAGTTGATTTACAGATTTCAGAACAATGTCATACATTCACCCCAGTACAGAGATCTGGCCCTAAACCCATCGTTTTTTTGCTCACCATGCCATTCCAGTTTGAACACAGCCATATGCAAATCAGTCTTGACCCTGTGACTCATGGGAACAGTCCAGCCCAAACTGCCAAGCCAGGTCCTCACTAGACTGGAAACAAGCATCCTAGGACCGGTTTCTGGGTTTCACCCCTCTTCAGCCAGGATAGCTTGATTCCAGTGGCATGGAGAGCACGGGACCCACGTCTGGGCATACCTGTCCCACTCAGGGAGACAAATGCAAAACCAACAGTTGATGGACAGAATGCAGGACAATGTCATACATTCACCCCAGTACAGAGATCTGGGCCTAAATCCATCGTTTTTTTGCTCACCATGCCATTCCAGTTTGAACCCAGCCATATGCAAATCAGTCTTGACCCTGTGCCTAATGGGAACAATCCAGCCCAAACTGCCAAGCCAGGTCCTTCTGGACTGAAAACAAGCATCCTAGGACTGGTTTCGAGGTTTCACCCCTCTTCAGCCAGGATAGCTTGATTCCAGTGGCATGGAGAGCACAGGACCTACTTCTGGGCATACCCGTCCCACTCGGGGTGACAAATGCAAAACCAACAGTTGATGGACAGAATGCAGGACAATGTCATACATTCACCCCAGTACAGAGATCTGGGCCTAAATCCATCGTTTTTTTGCTAACCATGCCATTCCAGTTTGAACAGAACCATATGCAAATCAGTCTTGACCCTGTGCCTCATGGGAACAGTCCAGCCCAAACTGCCAAGCTAGGTCCTCCCTGGACTGGAAACAAGCATCCTAGGACCGGTTTCGGGGTTTCACCCCTCTTCAGCCAGGATAGCTTGATTCCAGTTGGATCGAGAGCACGGGACCCACGTCTGGGCATACCCGTCCCACTCGGGGTGACAAATGCAAAACCAGCAGTTGATGGACAGAATGCAGAACAATGTCATACATTCACCCCAGTACAGAGATCTGGGCCTTAATCCATCATTTTTTTGCTCACCATGCCATTCCAGTTTGAACCCAGCCATATGCAAATCAGTCTTGACCCTGTGCCTAATGGGAACAATCCAGCCCAAACTGCCAAGCCAGGTCCTCCCTGGACTGGAAACAAGCATCCTAGGACTGGTTTCAGGGTTTCACCCCTCTTCAGCCAGGATAGCTTGATTCCAGTGGCATGGAGAGCACGGGACCCATGTCTGGGCATACCCATCCCACTCGGGGTGACAAATGCAAAACCAACAGTTGATTTACAGATTTCAGAACAATGTCATACATTCACCCCAGTACAGAGATCTGGCCCTAAGCTCATCGTTTTTTTGCTCACCATGCCATTCCAGTTTGAACACAGCCATATGCAAATCAGTCTTGACCCTGTGACTCATGGGAACAGTCCAGCCCAAACTGCCAAGCCAGGTCCTCACTAGACTGGAAACAAGCATCCTAGGACCGGTTTCTGGGTTTCACCCCTCTTCAGCCAGGATAGCTTGATTCCAGTGGCATGGAGAGCACGGGACCCACGTCTGGGCATACCTGTCCCACTCAGGGAGACAAATGCAAAACCAACAGTTGATGGACAGAATGCAGGACAATGTCATACATTCACCCCAGTACAGAGATCTGGGCCTAAATCCATCGTTTTTTTGCTCACCATGCCATTCCAGTTTGAACCCAGCCATATGCAAATCAGTCTTGACCCTGTGCCTAATGGGAACAATCCAGCCCAAACTGCCAAGCCAGGTCCTTCTGGACTGAAAACAAGCATCCTAGGACTGGTTTCGAGGTTTCACCCCTCTTCAGCCAGGATAGCTTGATTCCAGTGGCATGGAGAGCACAGGACCTACTTCTGGGCATACCCGTCCCACTCGGGGTGACAAATGCAAAACCAACAGTTGATGGACAGAATGCAGGACAATGTCATACATTCACCCCAGTACAGAGATCTGGGCCTAAATCCATCGTTTTTTTGCTAACCATGCCATTCCAGTTTGAACAGAACCATATGCAAATCAGTCTTGACCCTGTGCCTCATGGGAACAGTCCAGCCCAAACTGCCAAGCTAGGTCCTCCCTGGACTGGAAACAAGCATCCTAGGACCGGTTTCGGGGTTTCACCCCTCTTCAGCCAGGATAGCTTGATTCCAGTTGGATCGAGAGCACGGGACCCACGTCTGGGCATACCCGTCCCACTCGGGGTGACAAATGCAAAACCAGCAGTTGATGGACAGAATGCAGAACAATGTCATACATTCACCCCAGTACAGAGATCTGGGCCTTAATCCATCATTTTTTTGCTCACCATGCCATTCCAGTTTGAACCCAGCCATATGCAAATCAGTCTTGACCCTGTGCCTAATGGGAACAATCCAGCCCAAACTGCCAAGCCAGGTCCTCCCTGGACTGGAAACAAGCATCCTAGGACTGGTTTCAGGGTTTCACCCCTCTTCAGCCAGGATAGCTTGATTCCAGTGGCATGGAGAGCACGGGACCCATGTCTGGGCATACCCATCCCACTCGGGGTGACAAATGCAAAACCAACAGTTGATTTACAGATTTCAGAACAATGTCATACATTCACCCCAGTACAGAGATCTGGCCCTAAGCTCATCGTTTTTTTGCTCACCAGGCCATTCCAGTTTGAACAGAGCCATATGCAAATCAGTCTTGACCCTGTGACTCATGGGAACAGTCCAGCCCAAACTGCCAAGCCAGGTCCTCACTAGACTGGAAACAAGCATCCTAGGACCGGTTTCGGGGTTTCACCCGTCTTCAGCCAGGATAGCTTGATTCCAGTGGCATGGAGAGCAAGGGACCCACGTCTGGGCATACCTGTCCCACTCAGGGTGACAAATGCAAAACCAACAGTTGATGGACAGAATGCAGAACAATGTCATACATTCACCCCAGTACAGAGATCTGGGCCTAAATCCATTGTTTTTTTGCTCACCATGCCATTCCAGTTTTAACCCAGCCATATGCAAATCAGTCTTGACCCTGTGCCTCATGGGAACAATCCAGACTGAACTGCAAAGCCAGGTCCTCCCTGGACTGGAAACAAGCATCCTAGGACCGGTTTTGGGGTTTTACGCCTCTTCAGCCAGGATAACTTGATTCCAGTGTCATGGAGAGCACAGGACCTACTTCTGGGCTACCCGTCCCACTCGGGGTGACAAATGCAAAACCAACAGTTGATGGACAGAATGCAGGACAATGTCATACATTCACCCCAGTACAGAGATCTGGGCCTAAATCCATCGTTTTTTTGCTAACCATGCCATTCCAGTTTGAACCCAACCATACGCAAATCAGGCTTGACCCTGTTCCTCATGGGAACAATCCAGACCGAACTGCAAAGCCAGGTCCTCCCTGGACTGGAAACAAGCATCCTAGGACCGGTTTCGGGGTTTTACCCCTCTTCAGCCAGGATAACTTGATTCCAGTGGCATGGAGAGCACAGGACCTACTTCTGGGCATACCCGTCCCACTCGGGGTGACAAATGCAAAACCAACAGTTGTTGGACAGAATGCAGAAAAATGTCATACATTCACCCCAGTACAGAGATCTGGGCCTAAATCCATTGTTTTTTTTGCTCTCCATGCCATTCAAGTTTGAACCCAGCCATATGCAAATCAGTCTTGACCCTGTGCCTCATGGGAACAGTCCAGCCCGAACTGCCAAGCCAGGTCCTCCCTGGACTGGAAACAAGCATACTAGGACCGGTTTAGGGTTTGACCCCTCTTCAGTCAGGATAGATTGATTCTAGTGGCATGGAGAGTGCGGGACCCACGTCAGGGCATACCCGTCTCACTCGGGGTGACAAATGCAAAACCAACAGTTGATGGACAGAATGCAGAACAATGTCATACATTCACCCCAGTACAGAGATGTGGGCCTAAATCCATTGTTTCTTTGCTCACCATGCCATTCCAGTTTGAACCCAGCCATAGGCAAATCAGTCTTGACCCTGTGCCTCATGGGAACAGTCCAGCCTGAACTGCCAAGCCAGGTCCTCCCTGGACTGGAAACAAGCATCCTAGGACTGGTTTCAGGGTTTCACCCCTCTTCAGCCAGGATAGCTTGATTCCAGTGGCATGGAGAGCAAGGGACCCATGTCTTGGCATACCCATCACACTCGGGGTGACAAATGCAAAACCAACAGTTGATTTACAGATTTCAGAACAATGTCATACATTCACCCCAGTACAGAGATCTGGCCCTAAACCCATCGTTTTTTTGCTCACCATGCCATTCCAGTTTGAACACAGCCATATGCAAATCAGTCTTGACCCTGTGACTCATGGGAACAGTCCAGCCCAAACTGCCAAGCCAGGTCCTCACTAGACTGGAAACAAGCATCCTAGGACCGGTTTCTGGGTTTCACCCCTCTTCAGCCAGGATAGCTTGATTCCAGTGGCATGGAGAGCACGGGACCCACGTCTGGGCATACCTGTCCCACTCAGGGAGACAAATGCAAAACCAACAGTTGATGGACAGAATGCAGGACAATGTCATACATTCACCCCAGTACAGAGATCTGGGCCTAAATCCATCGTTTTTTTGCTCACCATGCCATTCCAGTTTGAACCCAGCCATATGCAAATCAGTCTTGACCCTGTGCCTAATGGGAACAATCCAGCCCAAACTGCCAAGCCAGGTCCTTCTGGACTGAAAACAAGCATCCTAGGACTGGTTTCGAGGTTTCACCCCTCTTCAGCCAGGATAGCTTGATTCCAGTGGCATGGAGAGCACAGGACCTACTTCTGGGCATACCCGTCCCACTCGGGGTGACAAATGCAAAACCAACAGTTGATGGACAGAATGCAGGACAATGTCATACATTCACCCCAGTACAGAGATCTGGGCCTAAATCCATCGTTTTTTTGCTAACCATGCCATTCCAGTTTGAACAGAACCATATGCAAATCAGTCTTGACCCTGTGCCTCATGGGAACAGTCCAGCCCAAACTGCCAAGCTAGGTCCTCCCTGGACTGGAAACAAGCATCCTAGGACCGGTTTCGGGGTTTCACCCCTCTTCAGCCAGGATAGCTTGATTCCAGTTGGATCGAGAGCACGGGACCCACGTCTGGGCATACCCGTCCCACTCGGGGTGACAAATGCAAAACCAGCAGTTGATGGACAGAATGCAGAACAATGTCATACATTCACCCCAGTACAGAGATCTGGGCCTTAATCCATCATTTTTTTGCTCACCATGCCATTCCAGTTTGAACCCAGCCATATGCAAATCAGTCTTGACCCTGTGCCTAATGGGAACAATCCAGCCCAAACTGCCAAGCCAGGTCCTCCCTGGACTGGAAACAAGCATCCTAGGACTGGTTTCAGGGTTTCACCCCTCTTCAGCCAGGATAGCTTGATTCCAGTGGCATGGAGAGCACGGGACCCATGTCTGGGCATACCCATCCCACTCGGGGTGACAAATGCAAAACCAACAGTTGATTTACAGATTTCAGAACAATGTCATACATTCACCCCAGTACAGAGATCTGGCCCTAAGCTCATCGTTTTTTTGCTCACCAGGCCATTCCAGTTTGAACAGAGCCATATGCAAATCAGTCTTGACCCTGTGACTCATGGGAACAGTCCAGCCCAAACTGCCAAGCCAGGTCCTCACTAGACTGGAAACAAGCATCCTAGGACCGGTTTCGGGGTTTCACCCGTCTTCAGCCAGGATAGCTTGATTCCAGTGGCATGGAGAGCAAGGGACCCACGTCTGGGCATACCTGTCCCACTCAGGGTGACAAATGCAAAACCAACAGTTGATGGACAGAATGCAGAACAATGTCATACATTCACCCCAGTACAGAGATCTGGGCCTAAATCCATTGTTTTTTTGCTCACCATGCCATTCCAGTTTTAACCCAGCCATATGCAAATCAGTCTTGACCCTGTGCCTCATGGGAACAATCCAGACTGAACTGCAAAGCCAGGTCCTCCCTGGACTGGAAACAAGCATCCTAGGACCGGTTTTGGGGTTTTACGCCTCTTCAGCCAGGATAACTTGATTCCAGTGTCATGGAGAGCACAGGACCTACTTCTGGGCTACCCGTCCCACTCGGGGTGACAAATGCAAAACCAACAGTTGATGGACAGAATGCAGGACAATGTCATACATTCACCCCAGTACAGAGATCTGGGCCTAAATCCATCGTTTTTTTGCTAACCATGCCATTCCAGTTTGAACCCAACCATACGCAAATCAGTCTTGACCCTGTGCCTCATGGGAACAGTCCAGCCCAAACTGCCAAGCCAGGTCCTCCCTGGACTGGAAACAAGCATCCTAGGACCGGTTTCGGGGTTTCACCCCTCTTCAGCCAGGATAGCTTGATTCCAGTTGGATGGAGAGCACGGGACCCATGGCTGGGCATACCCGTTCCACTCGGGGTGACAAATGCAAAACCAGCAGTTGATGGACAGAATGCAGAACAATGTCATACATTCACCCCAGTACAGAGATCTGGGCCTAAATCCATCGTTTTTTTGCTCACCATGCCATTCCAGTTTGAACCCAGCCATATGCAAATCAGTCTTGACCCTGTGCCTCATGGGAACAGTCCAGCCCGAACTGCCAAGCCAGATCCTCCCTGGACTGGAAACAAGCATCCTAGGACTGGTTTCGGGGTTTCACCCCTCCTCAGCCAGGATAGCTTGATTCCAGTGGCATGGAGAGCAAGGGACCCATGTCTTGGCATACCCATCACACTCGGGGTGACAAATGCAAAACCAACAGTTGATTTACAGATTTCAGAACAATGTCATACATTCACCCCAGTACAGAGATCTGGCCCTAAACCCATCGTTTTTTTGCTCACCATGCCATTCCAGTTTGAACACAGCCATATGCAAATCAGTCTTGACCCTGTGACTCATGGGAACAGTCCAGCCCAAACTGCCAAGCCAGGTCCTCACTAGACTGGAAACAAGCATCCTAGGACCGGTTTCTGGGTTTCACCCCTCTTCAGCCAGGATAGCTTGATTCCAGTGGCATGGAGAGCACGGGACCCACGTCTGGGCATACCTGTCCCACTCAGGGAGACAAATGCAAAACCAACAGTTGATGGACAGAATGCAGGACAATGTCATACATTCACCCCAGTACAGAGATCTGGGCCTAAATCCATCGTTTTTTTGCTCACCATGCCATTCCAGTTTGAACCCAGCCATATGCAAATCAGTCTTGACCCTGTGCCTAATGGGAACAATCCAGCCCAAACTGCCAAGCCAGGTCCTTCTGGACTGAAAACAAGCATCCTAGGACTGGTTTCGAGGTTTCACCCCTCTTCAGCCAGGATAGCTTGATTCCAGTGGCATGGAGAGCACAGGACCTACTTCTGGGCATACCCGTCCCACTCGGGGTGACAAATGCAAAACCAACAGTTGATGGACAGAATGCAGGACAATGTCATACATTCACCCCAGTACAGAGATCTGGGCCTAAATCCATCGTTTTTTTGCTAACCATGCCATTCCAGTTTGAACAGAACCATATGCAAATCAGTCTTGACCCTGTGCCTCATGGGAACAGTCCAGCCCAAACTGCCAAGCTAGGTCCTCCCTGGACTGGAAACAAGCATCCTAGGACCGGTTTCGGGGTTTCACCCCTCTTCAGCCAGGATAGCTTGATTCCAGTTGGATCGAGAGCACGGGACCCACGTCTGGGCATACCCGTCCCACTCGGGGTGACAAATGCAAAACCAGCAGTTGATGGACAGAATGCAGAACAATGTCATACATTCACCCCAGTACAGAGATCTGGGCCTTAATCCATCATTTTTTTGCTCACCATGCCATTCCAGTTTGAACCCAGCCATATGCAAATCAGTCTTGACCCTGTGCCTAATGGGAACAATCCAGCCCAAACTGCCAAGCCAGGTCCTCCCTGGACTGGAAACAAGCATCCTAGGACTGGTTTCAGGGTTTCACCCCTCTTCAGCCAGGATAGCTTGATTCCAGTGGCATGGAGAGCACGGGACCCATGTCTGGGCATACCCATCCCACTCGGGGTGACAAATGCAAAACCAACAGTTGATTTACAGATTTCAGAACAATGTCATACATTCACCCCAGTACAGAGATCTGGCCCTAAGCTCATCGTTTTTTTGCTCACCAGGCCATTCCAGTTTGAACAGAGCCATATGCAAATCAGTCTTGACCCTGTGACTCATGGGAACAGTCCAGCCCAAACTGCCAAGCCAGGTCCTCACTAGACTGGAAACAAGCATCCTAGGACCGGTTTCGGGGTTTCACCCGTCTTCAGCCAGGATAGCTTGATTCCAGTGGCATGGAGAGCAAGGGACCCACGTCTGGGCATACCTGTCCCACTCAGGGTGACAAATGCAAAACCAACAGTTGATGGACAGAATGCAGAACAATGTCATACATTCACCCCAGTACAGAGATCTGGGCCTAAATCCATTGTTTTTTTGCTCACCATGCCATTCCAGTTTTAACCCAGCCATATGCAAATCAGTCTTGACCCTGTGCCTCATGGGAACAATCCAGACTGAACTGCAAAGCCAGGTCCTCCCTGGACTGGAAACAAGCATCCTAGGACCGGTTTTGGGGTTTTACGCCTCTTCAGCCAGGATAACTTGATTCCAGTGTCATGGAGAGCACAGGACCTACTTCTGGGCTACCCGTCCCACTCGGGGTGACAAATGCAAAACCAACAGTTGATGGACAGAATGCAGGACAATGTCATACATTCACCCCAGTACAGAGATCTGGGCCTAAATCCATCGTTTTTTTGCTAACCATGCCATTCCAGTTTGAACCCAACCATACGCAAATCAGTCTTGACCCTGTGCCTCATGGGAACAGTCCAGCCCAAACTGCCAAGCCAGGTCCTCCCTGGACTGGAAACAAGCATCCTAGGACCGGTTTCGGGGTTTCACCCCTCTTCAGCCAGGATAGCTTGATTCCAGTTGGATGGAGAGCACGGGACCCATGGCTGGGCATACCCGTTCCACTCGGGGTGACAAATGCAAAACCAGCAGTTGATGGACAGAATGCAGAACAATGTCATACATTCACCCCAGTACAGAGATCTGGGCCTAAATCCATCGTTTTTTTGCTCACCATGCCATTCCAGTTTGAACCCAGCCATATGCAAATCAGTCTTGACCCTGTGCCTCATGGGAACAGTCCAGCCCGAACTGCCAAGCCAGATCCTCCCTGGACTGGAAACAAGCATCCTAGGACTGGTTTCGGGGTTTCACCCCTCCTCAGCCAGGATAGCTTGATTCCAGTGGCATGGAGAGCACGGGACCATTGTCTGGGCATACCCATCCCACTCGTGGTCACAAATGCAAAACCAACAGTTGATTTACAGATTTCAGAATAATGTCATACATTCACCCCAGTACAGAGATCTGGCCCTAAACCCATCGTTTTTTTGCTCACCATGCCATTCCAGTTTGAACAGAGCCATATGCAAATCAGTCTTGACACTGTGACTCATGGGAACAGTCCAGCCCAAACTGCCAAGCCAGGTCCTCACTAGACTTGAAACAAGCATCCTAGGACCGGTTTCGGGGTTTCACCCCTCTTCAGCCAGGATAGCTTGAATCCAGTGGCATGGAGAGCACGGGACCCACGCCTGGGCATACCGGTCCCACTCAGGGTGACAAATGCAAAACCAACAGTTGATGGACAGAATGCAGAACAATGTCATACATTCATCCCAGTACAGAGATCTGGGCCTAAATCCATTGTTTTTTTGCTCACCATGCCATTCCAGTTTGAACCCAGCCATATGCAAATCAGTCTTGACCCTGTGCCTCATGGGAACAATCCAGACTGAACTGCAAAGCCAGGTCCTCCCTGGACTGGAAACAAGCATCCTAGGACCGATTTCGGGGTTTCACCCCTCTTCAGCCAGAATAGCTTGATTCCAGTGGCATGGAGAGCACGGGCCCCACGTCTGGGCATACCCGTCCCACTCGGGGTGACAAATGCAAAACCAACAGTTGATGAACAGAATGCAGAACAATGTCATACATTCATCCCAGTACAGAGATCTGGGCCTAAATCCATCGTTTTTTTGCTCACCATGCCATTCCAGTTTGAACACAGCCATATGCAAATCAGTCTTGACCCTTTGCCTAATGGGAACAGTCCAGCCCGAACTGTCAAGCCAGGTCCTCCCTGGACTGGAAACAAGCATCCTAGGACCGGTTTGGGGGTTTCACCCCTCTTCAGCCAGGATAGCTTGATTCCAATGGCATGGAGAGCACGAGACCCACATCTGGGCATACCTGTCCCACTCGGGGTGACAAATGCAAAACCAACAGTTGATGGACAGAATGCAGAACAATGTCATACATTCACCCCAGTACAGAGATCTGGGCCTAAATCCATCATTTTTTTGCTCACCATGCCATTCCAGTTTGAACACAGCCATATGCAAATCAGTCTTGACCCTGTGCCTAATGGGAACAATCCAGCCCAAACTGCCAAGCCAGGTCCTCCCTGGACTGAAAACAAGCATCCTAGGACTGGTTTCGAGGATTCACCCCTCTTCAGCCAGGATAGCTTGATTCCAGTGGCATGGAGAGCACGAGACCCACGTCTGGGCATACCCGTCCCACTCGGGGTGACAAATGCAAAACCAACAGTTGATGGACAGAATGGAGAACAATGTCATACATTCACCCCAGTACAGAGGTCTGGGCCTAAATCCATCGTTTTTTGCTCACCATGCCATTCCAGTTTGAACCCCGCCATATGCAAATCAGTCTTGACCCTGTGCCTCATGGGGACAGTCCAGCCCGAACTGCCAAGCCAGGTCCTCCCTGGACTGGAAACAAGCATCCTAGGACCGGTTTCTGGGTTTCCCCCTTCTTCAGCCAGGCTAGCTTGATTCCAGTGGCATGGAGAGCACGGGACCCACTTCTGGGCATACCCTTCCTACTCGGGATGACGAATGCAAAACCAACAGTTGATGGACTGAATGCAGAACAATGACATACATTCAACCCAGTACAGAGACCTGGGCCTAAATCCATCGTTTTTTTGCTCACCATGCCATTCCAGTTTGAACCCAGCCATATGCAAATCAGTCTTGACCCTGTGCCTCATGGGAACAATCCAGACCGAACTGCAAAGCCAGGTTCTCCCTGGATTTGAGACAAGCATCCTAGGACCGGTTTCGGGGTTTCACCCCTCTTCAGCCAGGATAGCTTGATTCCAGTGGCATGGAGAGCACGGGAGCTACGTTTGGGCATACCCGTCCCACTCGGGGTGACAAATGCAAAACCAAAAGTTGATTTACAGATTTCAGAACAATGTCTTACATTCACCCCCGTTCAGAGATCTGGGCCTAAATCCATCGTTTTTTTGCTCACCATGCCATTCCAGTTTGAACACAGCCATATGCAAATCAGTCTTGACCCTGTGCCTCATGGGAACAGTCCAGCCCAAACTGTCAATCCAGGTCCTCACTAGACTGGAAACAAGCATCTAAGACCGGTTTCGGGGTTTCACCCCTCTTCAGCCAGGATAGCTAGATTCCAGTGGCATCGAGAGCACAGGACCCACGTCTGGCATACCTGTCCCACTCGGGGTGACAAATGCAAAACCAACTGTTGATGGACAGAATGCAGAACAATGTCATACATTCACCCCAGTACAGAGATCTGGGCCTAAATCCATCGTTTTATTGCTCATCATGCCATTCCAGTTTGAACCCAGCCATATGCAAATCAGTCTTGACCCTGTGCCTCATGGGAACAATCCAGACCGAACTGCAAAGCCAGGTCCTCCCTTGACTGGAAAAAAGCATCCTAGGACCGGTTTCGGGGTTTCACCCCTCTTCAGCCAGGATAACTTAATTCCAGTGGCATGGAGAGCACAGGACCTACTTCTGGGCATACCCGTCCCACTCGGGGTGACAAATGCAAAACCAACAGTTGATGGACAGAATGCATAACAATGTCATACATTCAACCCACTACAGAGATCTAGGCCTAAATCCATCGTTTTTTGGCTCACCGTGCCATTCCAGTTTGAACCAAGCCATATGCAAGTCAGTATTGACCCTGTGCCTCATGGGAACAGTCCAGCCCGAACTGCCAAGCCAGGTCCTCCCTGGACTGGAAACAAGCATCCTAGTACTGGTTTCAGGGTTTCACCCCTCTTCAGCCAGGATAGCTTGATTCCAGTGGCATGGAGAGCACGGGACCCATGTCTGGGCATACCCATCGCACTCGGGGTGACAAATGCAAAACCAACAGTTGATTTACAGATTTCAGAACAATGTCATACATTCACCCCAGTACAGGTATCTGGGCCTAAACCCATCGTTTTTTTGCTCACCATGCCATTCCAGTTTGAGCAGAGCCATATGCAAGTCAGTATTGACCTTGTGACTCATGGGAACAGTCCAGCCCAAACTGTCAAGCCAGGTCCTCACTAGACTGGAAACAAGCATCCTAGGACCGGTTTCAGGGTTTCACCCCTCTTCAGCCTGGATACTTGATTCCAGTGGCATGGAGAGTACGGGAACCACGTCTGGACATACCTGTCCCGCTCAGGGTGACAAATGCAAAACCAACAGTTGATGGACAGAATGCAGAACAATGTCATACATTCACCCCAGTACAGAGATCTGGGCCTAAATCCATTGTTTTTTTGCTCACCATGCCATTCCAGTTTGAACTGAGCCATATGCAAATTAGTCTTGACCCTGTGCCTCATGGGAACAATCCAGACTGAACTGCAAAGCCAGGTCCTCCCTGGACTGGAAACAAGCATCCTAGGACCAGTTTCGGGGTTTCACCCCTCTTCAGACAGGATAACTTGATTCCAGTGGCATGGAGAGCACAGGACCTACTTCTGGGCATACCCGTCCCACTCGGGTTGACAAATGCAAAACCAACAGTTGATGGACAGAATGCATAACAATGTCATACATTCAACCCACTACAGAGATCTAGGCCTAAATCCATCGTTTTTTGGCTCACCGTGCCATTCCAGTTTGAACCAAGCCATATGCAAGTCAGTATTGACCCTGTGCCTCATGGGAACAGTCCAGCCCGAACTGCCAAGCCAGGTCCTCCCTGGACTGGAAACAAGCATCCTAGGACTGGTTTCGGAGTTTCACCCCTCTTCAGCCAGGATAGCCTGTTTCCAGCGGCATGGAGAGCACGGGAGCCACGTTTGGGCATACCCGTCCCACTCGGGGTGACAAATGCAAAACCAACAGTTGATTTACAGATTTCAGAACAATGTCATACATTCACCCCAGTTCAGAGATCTGGGCCTAAATCCATCGTTTTTTTGCTCACCATGCCATTCCAGTTTGAACACAGCCATATGCAAATCAGTCTTGACCCTGTGCCTCATGGGAACGGTCCAGCCCAAACTGTCAATCCAGGTCCTCACTAGACTGGAAACAAGCATCTAAGACCGGTTTCGGGGTTTCACCCCTCTTCAGCCAGGATAGCTTGATTCCACTGGCATCGAGAGCACGGGACCCACGTCTGGCATACCTGTCCCACTCGGGGTGACAAATGCAAAACCAACTGTTGATGGACAGAATGCAGAACAATGTCATACATTCACCCCAGTACAGAGATCTGGGCCTAAATCCATCGTTTTATTGCTCATCATGCCATTCCAGTTTGAACCCAGCCATATGCAAATCAGTCTTGACCCTGTGCCTCATGGGAACAATCCAGACCGAACTGCAAAGCCAGGTCCTCCCTTGACTGGAAAAAAGCATCCTAGGACCGGTTTCGGGGTTTCACCCCTCTTCAGCCAGGATAACTTGATTCCAGTGGCATGGAGAGCACAGGACCTACTTCTGGGCATACCCGTCCCACTCGGGGTGACAAATGCAAAACCAACAGTTGATGGACAGAATGCATAACAATGTCATACATTCAACCCACTACAGAGATCTAGGCCTAAATCCATCGTTTTTTGGCTCACCGTGCCATTCCAGTTTGAACCAAGCCATATGCAAGTCAGTATTGACCCTGTGCCTCATGGGAACAGTCCAGCCCGAACTGCCAAGCCAGGTCCTCCCTGGACTGGAAACAAGCATCCTAGGACTGGTTTCAGGGTTTCACCCCTCTTCAGCCAGGATAGCTTGATTCCAGTGGCATGGAGAGCACGGGACCCATGTCTGGGCATGCCCATCGCACTCGGGGTGACAAATGCAAAACCAACAGTTGATTTACAGATTTCAGAACAATGTCATACATTCACCCCAGTACAGGTATCTGGGCCTAAACCCATCGTTTTTTTGCTCACCATGCCATTCCAGTTTGAGCAGAGCCATATGCAAGTCAGTATTGACCTTGTGACTCATGGGAACAGTCCAGCCCAAACTGTCAAGCCAGGTCCTCACTAGACTGGAAACAAGCATCCTAGGACCGGTTTCGGGGTTTCACCCCTCTTCAGCCTGGATAGCTTGATTCCAGTGGCATGGAGAGTACGGGAACCACGTCTGGACATACCTGTCCCGCTCAGGGTGACAAATGCAAAACCAACAGTTGATGGACAGAATGCAGAACAATGTCATACATTCACCCCAGTACAGAGATCTGGGCCTAAATCCATTCTTTTTTTGCTCACCATGCCATTCCAGTTTGAACTGAGCCATATGCAAATTAGTCTTGACCCTGTGCCTCATGGGAACAATCCAGACTGAACTGCAAAGCCAGGTCCTCCCTGGACTGGAAACAAGCATCCTAGGACCAGTTTCGGGGTTTCACCCCTCTTCAGACAAGATAACTTGATTCCAGTGGCATGGAGAGCACAGGACCTACTTCTGGGCATAACTGTCCCACTCGGGTTGACAAATGCAAAACCAACAGTTGATGGACAGAATGCATAACAATGTCATACATTCAACCCACTACAGATATCTAGGCCTAAATCCATCGTTTTTTGGCTCACCGTGCCATTCCAGTTTGAACCAAGCCATATGCAAGTCAGTATTGACCCTGTGCCTCATGGGAACAGTCCAGCCCGAACTGCCAAGCCAGGTCCTCCCTGGACTGGAAACAAGCATCCTAGGACTGGTTTCGGAGTTTCACCCCTCTTCAGCCAGGATAGCCTGTTTCCAGTGGCATGGAGAGCACGGGAGCCACGTTTGGGCATACCCGTCCCACTCGGGGTGACAAATGCAAAACCAACAGTTGATTTACAGATTTCAGAACAATGTCATACATTCACCCCAGTTCAGAGATCTGGGCCTAAATCCATCGTTTTTTTGCTCACCATGCCATTCCAGTTTGAACACAGCCATATGCAAATCAGTCTTGACCCTGTGCCTCATGGGAACAGTCCAGCCCAAACTGTCAATCCAGGTCCTCACTAGACTGGAAACAAGCATCTAAGACCGGTTTCGGGGTTTCACCCCTCTTCAGCCAGGATAGCTTGATTCCAGTGGCATCGAGAGCACGGGACCCACGTCTGGCATACCTGTCCCACTCGGGGTGACAAATGCAAAACCAACTGTTGATGGACAGAATGCAGAACAATGTCATACATTCACCCCAGTACAGAGATCTGGGCCTAAATCCATCGTTTTATTGCTCATCATGCCATTCCAGTTTGAACCCAGCCATATGCAAATCAGTCTTGACCCTGTGCCTCATGGGAACAATCCAGACCGAACTGCAAAGCCAGGTCCTCCCTTGACTTGAAAAAAGCATCCTAGGACCGGTTTCGGGGTTTCACCCCTCTTCAGCCAGGATAACTTGATTCCAGTGGCATGGAGAGCACAGGACCTACTTCTGGGCATACCCGTCCCACTCGGGGTGACAAATGCAAAACCAACAGTTGATAGACAGAATGCATAACAATGTCATACATTCAACCCACTACAGAGATCTAGGCCTAAATCCATCGTTTTTTGGCTCACCGTGCCATTCCAGTTTGAACCAAGCCATATGCAAGTCAGTATTGACCCTGTGCCTCATGGGAACAGTCCAGCCCGAACTGCCAAGCCAGGTCCTCCCTGGACTGGAAACAAGCATCCTAGGACTGGTTTCAGGGTTTCACCCCTCTTCAGCCAGGATAGCTTGATTCCAGTGGCATGGAGAGCACGGGACCCATGTCTGGGCATACCCATCGCACTCGGGGTGACAAATGCAAAACCAACAGTTGATTTACAGATTTCAGAACAATGTCATACATTCACCCCAGTACAGGTATCTGGGCCTAAACCAATCGTTTTTTTGCTCACCATGCCATTCCAGTTTGAGCAGAGCCATATGCAAGTCAGTATTGACCTTGTGACTCATGGGAACAGTCCAGCCCAAACTGTCAAGCCAGGTCCTCACTAGACTGAAAACAAGCATCCTAGGACCGGTTTCGGGGTTTCACCCCTCTTCAGCCTGGATAGCTTGATTCCAGTGGCATGGAGAGCACGGGAACCACGTCTGGACATACCTGTCCCGCTCAGGGTGATAAATGCAAAACCAACAGTTGATGGACAGAATGCAGAACAATGTCATACATTCACCCCAGTACAGAGATCTGGGCCTAAATCCATTGTTTTCTTGCTCACCATGCCATTCCAGTTTGAACTGAGCCATATGCAAATTAGTCTTGACCCTGTGCCTCATGGGAACAATCCAGACTGAACTGCAAAGCCAGGTCCTCCCTGGACTGGAAACAAGCATCCTAGGACCAGTTTCGGGGTTTCACCCCTCTTCAGACAGGATAACTTGATTCAAGTGGCATGGAGAGCACAGGACCTACTTCTGGGCATACCCGTCCCACTCGGGGTGATAAATGCAAAACCAAGAGTTGATGGACAGAATGCAGAACAATGTCATACATTCACCCCAGTACAGAGATCTGGGCCTAAATCCATCGTTTTTTGGCTCATCATGCCATTCCAGTTTGAACCCAGCCATATGCAAATCAGTCTTGACCCTGTGCCTCATGGGAACAATCCAGACCGAACTGCAAAGCCAGGTCCTCCCTTGACTGGAAAAAAGCATCCCAGGACCGGTTTCGGGGTTTCACCCCTCTTCAGCCAGGATAACTTGATTCCAGTGGCATGGAGAGCACAGGACCTGCTTCTGGGCATACCCGTCCCACTCGGGTTGACAAATGCAAAACCAACAGTTGATGGACAGAATGCATAACAATGTCATACATTCAACCCACTACAGAGATCTAGGCCTAAATCCATCGTTTTTTGGCTCACCGTGCCATTCCAGTTTGAACCAAGCCATATGCAAGTCAGTATTGACCCTGTGCCACATGGGAACAGTCCAGCCCGAACTGCCAAGCCAGGTCCTCCCTGGACTGGAAACAAGCATCCTAGGACTGGTTTCAGGGTTTCACCCCTCTTCAGCCAGGATAGCTTGATTCCAGTGGCATGGAGAACACAGGACCCATGTCTGGGCATACCCATCGCACTCGGGGTGACAAATGCAAAACCAACAGTTGATTTACAGATTTCAGAACAATGTCATACATTCACCCCAGTACAGGTATCTGGGCCTAAACCCATCGTTTTTTTGCTCACCATGCCATTCCAGTTTGAGCAGAGCAATATGCAAGTCAGTATTGACCTTGTGACTCATGGGAACAGTCCAGCCCAAACTGTCAAGCCAGGTCCTCACTAGACTGGAAACAAGCATCCTAGGACCGGTTTCGGGGTTTCACCCCTCTTCAGCCTGGATAGCTTGATTCCAGTGGCTTGGAGAGCACGGGAACCACGTCTGGACATACCTGTCCCGCTCAGGGTGACAAATGCAAAACCAACAGTTGATGGACAGAATGCAGAACAATGTCATACATTCACCCCAGTACAGAGATCTGGGCCTAAATCCATTGTTTTCTTGCTCACCATGCCATTCCAGTTTGAACTGAGCCATATGCAAATTAGTCTTGACCCTGTGCCTCATGGGAACAATCCAGACTGAACTGCAAAGCCAGGTCCTCCCTGGACTGGAAACAAGCATCCTAGGACCAGTTTCGGGGTTTCACCCCTCTTCAGACAGGATAACTTGATTCCAGTGGCATGGAGAGCACAGGACCTACTTCTGGGCATACCCGTCCCACTCGGGGTGATAAATGCAAAACCAAGAGTTGATGGACAGAATGCAGAACAATGTCATACATTCACCCCAGTACAGAGATCTGGGCCTAAATCCATCGTTTTTTGGCTCATCATGCCATTCCAGTTTGAACCCAGCCATATGCAAATCAGTCTTGACCCTGTGCCTCATGGGAACAATCCAGACCGAACTGCAAAGCCAGGTCCTCCCTTGACTGGAAAAAAGCATCCCAGGACCGGTTTCGGGGTTTCACCCCTCTTCAGCCAGGATAACTTGATTCCAGTGGCATGGAGAGCACAGGACCTGCTTCTGGGCATACCCGTCCCACTCGGGTTGACAAATGCAAAACCAACAGTTGATGGACAGAATGCATAACAATGTCATACATTCAACCCACTACAGAGATCTAGGCCTAAATCCATCGTTTTTTGGCTCACCGTGCCATTCCAGTTTGAACCAAGCCATATGCAAGTCAGTATTGACCCTGTGCCACATGGGAACAGTCCAGCCCGAACTGCCAAGCCAGGTCCTCCCTGGACTGGAAACAAGCATCCTAGGACTGGTTTCAGGGTTTCACCCCTCTTCAGCCAGGATAGCTTGATTCCAGTGGCATGGAGAACACAGGACCCATGTCTGGGCATACCCATCGCACTCGGGGTGACAAATGCAAAACCAACAGTTGATTTACAGATTTCAGAACAATGTCATACATTCACTCCAGTACAGAGATCTGGGCCTAAATCCATCGTTTTTTTGCTCACCATGCCATTCCAGTTTGAACCCAGCCATATGCAAATCAGTCTTGACCCTGTGCCTCAAGGGAACAGTCCATCCCGAACTGCAAAGCCAGGTACTCCCTGGACTGGAAACAAGCATCCTAGGACCGGTTTCGGGTTTTCACCCCTCTTCAGCCAGGATAGCTTGATTCCAGTGGCATGGAGAGCACGGGACCCACGTCTGGGTATACCTGTCCCACTCGGGGTGACAAATGCAAAACCAACAGTTGATGGACAGAATGCAGAACAATGTCATACATTCACCCCAGTACAGAGATCTGGGCCTAAATCCATTGTTTTTTTGCTCATCATGCCATTCCAGTCTGAACCCAGCCATATGCAAATCAGTCTTGACCCTGTTCCTCATGGGAACAATCCAGACCGAACTGCAAAGCTAGGTCCTCCCTGGACTGGAAACAAGCATCCTAGGACCGGTTTCGGGGTTTCACCCCTCTTCAGCCAGGATAACTTGATTCCAGTGGCATGGAGAGCACAGGACCTACTTCTGGGCATACCCGTCCCACTCGGGTTGACAAATGCAAAACCAACAGTTGATGGACAGATTGCAGAAAAATGTCATACATTCACTCCAGTACAGAGATCTGGGCCTAAATCCATTGTTTTTTTTGCTCTCCATGCCATTCAAGTTTGAACCCAGCCATATGCAAATCAGTCTTGACCCTGTGCCTCATGGGAACAGTCCAGCCCGAACTGCCAAGCCAGGTCCTCCCTGGACTGGAAACAAGCATCCTAGGACCGGTTTCGGGGTTTCACCCCTCTTCAGCCATGATAGCTTGATTCCAGTGGCATGGAGAGCACGGGACCCACGTCTGGGCATACCCGTCCCACTCAGGGTGACAAATCCAAAGCCAACAGTTGATGGACAGAATGCAGAACAATGTCATACATTCACCCCAGTACAGAGATCTAGGCCCAAATCCATCGTTTTTTTGCTCACCAAGCCATTCCAATTTGAACCCAGCCATATGTGAATCAGTCTTGACCCTGTGCCTCATGGGAACAGTCCAGCCCGAACTGCCAAGCCAGGTCCTCCCTGGACTGGAAACAAGCAGACTAGGACCGGTTTAGGGTTTGACCCCTCTTCAGTCAGGATAGCTTGATTCTAGTGGCATGGAGAGCGCGGGGCCCACGTCTGGGCATACCCGTCTCATTCGGGGTGACAAATGCAAAACCAACAGTTGATGGATAGAATGCAGAACAATGTCATACATTCACCCCAGTACAGAGATGTGGGCCTAAATCCATTGTTTCTTTGCTCACCATGCCATTCCAGTTTGAACCCAGCCATAGGCAAATCAGTCTTGACCCTGTGCCTAATGGGAACAGTCCAGCCCGAACTGTCAAGCCAGGTCCTCCCTGGACTGGAAACAAGCATCCTAGGACCGGTTTCGGGGTTTCACCCCTCTTCAGCCAGAATAGCTTGATTCCAGTGGCATGGAGAGCACGGGACCCACGTCTGGGCATACCCGTCCCACTCGGGGTGACAAATGCAAAACCAACAGTTGATGGACAGAATGCAGAACAATGTCATACATTCACCCCAGTACAGAGATCTGGGCCTAAATCCATCATTTTTTTGCTCACCATGCCATTCCAGTTTGAACCCAGCCATATGCAAATCAGTCTTGACCCCTTGCGTCATGGGAACAGTCCAGCCCGAACTTCCAAGTCAGGTCCTCCCTGGACTGGAAACAAGCATCCTAGGACTGGTTTCGGGGTTTCACCCCTCTTCAGCCAGGATAGCTTGATTCCAGTGGCATGGAGAGCACAGGACCCAAGTCTGGGCAAAGCCGTCTGTAGTAATCAGTCTGCAGACGGTTTAGTTGAAGCAGAGAGATTTAATGTCAACCTGTCTCCACAGCTTCCAGGAACCAACTGGTCAGCCTGGACATTCAAAATATAACACTCCATCACCATGGCACTGACATCACAGTGACCATGGAGTAGCTCATGCCAGTAATACAATTATCAATGTACATATAGGAGACTACTACAACATCTCCCTTCTCTCAAGAAATCATAAAGCAAAACATAAAAATATAAACACAAAATCAAAAACACATAAACAATACCTTCCAAAGATATAGAACAATAAAAACAGCAAATTCAAAAAACAACCCACAAAACCCCATAATTAAGGATTACACAAGTAAATGGAATTCTGTATTATTAAAACTACAAATCTAGACGATTAGGTGGAACACTTGTCCTATTGCTTCTTCGTGGAGGGACATATTTCAAAAGTAACGACTCCTCCCCTATTTGTGGTTGAACTCGGTCCAAATCATCTGAACCTAGACCCAAACGTGTTACCACTCTCACTGGAACCTTATAAACTCTAGAAAGATTCCACCAATTTTTCCCATTCACTCTTATGGCAAAACGAGACACTGCATCTACTTTAACTGGTGAACCAAACTTAGATAAACCCTTGGGAATATGCAAAGGAGATTTGATCCTAACCCAATCCCCTATCTTAATCCTGGGTTCAGAGTAACCTTCAACATCTCTTTCAGATTCAGCATCAGGACCAGCATCAGGACCACATACACCTTCCTTGTTGCCACCACCTCCACATTTTGTGGACAATACCTCCCACTTTTTCATCCAAGCTGGGCACATATAGAATGAAGCCTCCCTCCCTCGCAATAAAGCGAAAGGACTAGATCCAGTTGATGGGTTGGGAGTCGTACGATGGGCCCACAACATACTCTGGACCGCCTCCATAATGTCCACCTTGCCCGAAACAGCCCACTGAATGCATTCTACCAACACTCTGTTATTGCGCTCAATGAACCCATTGGCTTGAGGATGATATAACGCCACTCGTCGATGGGTAATACCTGACTGGGACAAAAAATCAGACATCTCTTTTGATGTGAACTGTACTCCATTATCCGAAATAATTTCTTTAGGAAAACCCTCTCTACCAAAAAGAGCCTGAAGAAACTTGATAACTTCTCTAGAATTTGGATCCGTCATGAAATGTACATCCCACCACTTGCTGAAATAATCAGCTACTACCAGGGCGAACTTATATTTATTAGGCAGAATGGTGAATGGACCAACAAAATCTATAGCTAACTTTAACCAAGGACCATCGGGCCTCTCAATATGCTGTACAGGCGGTGACAGTACTTTTATCACTTTGTCACTCGTACAGCACGTCAAACATGTTTCCACGACATCATTTATCTGTCGATCCATGGAGGGCCACCAATAAACCGCCCTAATCCTTCTTTTCGTGTTGGTCTGACCCAAATGACCTTCATGGCCATACTCAATTATACGATTCCTAATTGACACCGGAGGCACAAATTTGTCTCCTCGCATGATCATACCACCCTCCTCTACCGAAAGTTCATCAGCAACCTTTGCAAATGGATGAAGATCAGGATCTAAATGTTTTTCCTTAGGCCACCCCAAAACAATGAGTTCCTTTACCCTCTTGAGAAGATTATCAGACTCCATCCCACGAAACCAATCACCTTCAGAAAAAGTGCCAATGCTACAAGCATCAACAGCTGCAATTATACACTCATCCGATAAGTCTACTTCACCTTCATCATTCTTTAAAGGTAAGGGTGACCTCGACAAATAGTCAGCTCTTGTGTTCTTACCACCCGAAATATGTGCTACCAGAAAATTGTACTGCAACAACTTCGCACTCAACCTAGCAATCCTAGGCGTGTGGTCTTTCACTACTTTCCCTTCTAATATAGGAATTAGCGGCTTATGGTCCGTCAATAGTCTAAACGTTTTCCCCCAGATGAAGCACTTGAAACGTTCAACCGCCCAACAACACGCCAACAGTTCACGTTCAATAACTGAATAATTCTTTTCACTAGATCTTAAAGCTCTGGACGCGAACCCCACAGTGTACTCTTTCCCTTCTTTGATCTGAGATATCATGCCACCCAAACCATCAAGGCTAGCATCCACTGATATTGTGCACTGCAACGATGGATCGAACGGAGTAAGAATTTGACAAGTACCCATATCTTTCTTTACTCGCTCAAACTCCATCTGACACTCCGCACTCCAACAAAACACAGTCTTTTTCCTCAATAACTCTCTCATGTTGGCCGTCTTCCCTGCAAAGTTCGGAATAAACTTAGCATAAAACTCACACATCCCCAAAAATGAGGATACTTGATCTCTAGATCCAGGACAAAGTGCATTGGATATTGCATAAAAACTTATGCCTGGATACTACTAAACTGCTTTCAACATCAAACTGAATTTCTAACATTTTAAGAGCTTGGTCATATTCATTTAAAACCTCTTCACCTACTACTACAGGTATCGGAGGTAGGTGTTCAAGAACTGCTTGACCTTCAAAACCTAGATTGTGTTCAAGAATAAATCTCTTCCTCTCAGCACTGAATCTCGAACCCCCAATTGCCCCAAGATACTTTTCAAAAGCTCTATGCCAAATTTTCCACTTAACTGGGGGATCTCCTGGAAGCTGTAAAAAAGGAGGAGGAGCTTGTACATTTTGCATGTTGCACCACAAATGAAATAGACCAGATCTACAAAAGATCTAGAAAAACCTATTCACTATGCGACTTTAAATGAAGTAGACCAGATCTACAAGTGTAGAAAAACTTATTCACTTATGCGACTATAAATAAAGTAAGAACCCATATACGACTTTAAATCAAATGACAATAATAACTTTCATCCCCTCCTTGCCCTTCTTTTTTTATAAAGAGTTTGAAAACTATATGTTGAAGAAAATGAAGGTACTACGCCATCAAGGTACTTAGAACTCCAAAGAACTAATGAAATGGTCCATAAACGTGCTCTGGTTCTTCTCTGAAAGCAAAAAAAATGTCAAAGAACAAAAAAAATGAAAAATCATGTAACACAAGGATGTACCATAAAACAAGATATTGTGTTACCACACTTTTCCGAAATTCCTCTGGCAGATAAAATAGTCATGAAAACAAACGCATACAGTGTATACTTAACCGCACCAGGCTTCAATAGTTAAGCGAAACTGTAGACTCCTCAAAACGAAGCAAAAACTGTCAGTTCCTCTTCAGTGGTAAAACTTGACACTCGACGCAGTAGTTTCCGGAAATGACACTTGACACGTAACAGCTACTGGTTCCTCCTAAGCGGTGACGTTTTACGCACAACACAATGCTCTCCTGGCTCCTTTGCGCATGAGCAATCCGGGAACACTTCACGCATTCGACAGGCGTTCACGGCGTTCACTGAATCCTAACGTACATTCTAGTACGTCATCACTCCTCTCTGGGCAGCAGCGGGGTCGTTTCGATCTGGACAGCAGAATCCACGGAGCCAAAAGGAAACGTCGATCAAGCTCACGTACTGCACGGACCTTCCCGACGACTTCTGCCACAAACAAAGGATCAAGACACCTCGCGCACAGCACAGACCTTCTTGACGACTTCACAGACGGAGGAAAAAATCGAAATCAGGTAAAAAGGAAAGTGACACGATCACCTCCGTTTTTTAAAAAAATAAATAAATAAGAGTCCGTTTAACATCAGACTTCGCTGCTTGCTATATACGTCGTCACCCTTGCTGAGAACCTCTGTTGTATTTTCTTTCCGAAACGATGTCATCTACTTCTCATCGTCTTGACGTTACTCGTGATGACATAGGAAAATACGAAGTTAGAGACGTCTAACTTCACTAGGTACACCCTAGTACGCGTGGGTGGAGACAGAGACCAATCTCGTCGCCAATTTTGTAGTAATCAGTCTGCAGACGGTTTAGTTGAAGCAGAGAGATTTAATGTCAACCTGTCTCCACAGCTTCCAGGAACCAACTGGTCAGCCTGGACATTCAAAATATAACACTCCATCACCATGGCACTGACATCACAGTGACCATGGAGTAGCTCATGCCAGTAATACAATTATCAATGTACATATAGGAGACTACTACACCGTCCCACTCAGCGTGACAAATGCAAAGCCAACAGTTGATGGACAGAATGCAGAACAATGTCATACATTCACCCCAGTACAGAGATCTGGGCCCAAATCCATCGTTTTTTTGCTCACCGTGCCATTCCAGTTTGAACCCAGCCATATGCAAATCAGTCTTGACCCTGTGCCTCATGGGAACAGTCTAGCCCGAACTGCCGAGCCAGGTCCTCCCTGGACTGGAAACAAGCATACTAGGACCGGTTTTGGGGTTTCACTCCTCTTCAGCCAGGATAGCTTGATTCCAGTGGCATGGAGAGCACGGGACCCACGTCTGGGTATACCTGTCCCACTCGGGGTGACAAATGCAAAACCAACAGTTGATGGACAGAATGCAGAACAATGTCATACATTCAACCCACTACAGAGATCTAGGCCTAAATCCATCGTTTTTTGGCTCACCGTGCCATTCCAGTTTGAACCAAGCCATATGCAAGTCAGTATTGACCCTGTGCCTCATGGGAACAGTCCAGCCCGAACTGCCAAGCCAGGTCCTCCCTGGACTGGAAACAAGCATCCTAGGACTGGTTTCGGAGTTTCACCCCTCTTCAGCCAGGATAGCCTGTTTCCAGCGGCATGGAGAGCACGGGAGCCACGTTTGGGCATACCCGTCCCACTCGGGGTGACAAATGCAAAACCAACAGTTGATTTACAGATTTCAGAACAATGTCATACATTCACCCCAGTTCAGAGATCTGGGCCTAAATCCATCGTTTTTTTGCTCACCATGCCATTCCAGTTTGAACACAGCCATATGCAAATCAGTCTTGACCCTGTGCCTCATGGGAACGGTCCAGCCCAAACTGTCAATCCAGGTCCTCACTAGACTGGAAACAAGCATCTAAGACCGGTTTCGGGGTTTCACCCCTCTTCAGCCAGGATAGCTTGATTCCACTGGCATCGAGAGCACGGGACCCACGTCTGGCATACCTGTCCCACTCGGGGTGACAAATGCAAAACCAACTGTTGATGGACAGAATGCAGAACAATGTCATACATTCACCCCAGTACAGAGATCTGGGCCTAAATCCATCGTTTTATTGCTCATCATGCCATTCCAGTTTGAACCCAGCCATATGCAAATCAGTCTTGACCCTGTGCCTCATGGGAACAATCCAGACCGAACTGCAAAGCCAGGTCCTCCCTTGACTGGAAAAAAGCATCCTAGGACCGGTTTCGGGGTTTCACCCCTCTTCAGCCAGGATAACTTGATTCCAGTGGCATGGAGAGCACAGGACCTACTTCTGGGCATACCCGTCCCACTCGGGGTGACAAATGCAAAACCAACAGTTGATGGACAGAATGCATAACAATGTCATACATTCAACCCACTACAGAGATCTAGGCCTAAATCCATCGTTTTTTGGCTCACCGTGCCATTCCAGTTTGAACCAAGCCATATGCAAGTCAGTATTGACCCTGTGCCTCATGGGAACAGTCCAGCCCGAACTGCCAAGCCAGGTCCTCCCTGGACTGGAAACAAGCATCCTAGGACTGGTTTCAGGGTTTCACCCCTCTTCAGCCAGGATAGCTTGATTCCAGTGGCATGGAGAGCACGGGACCCATGTCTGGGCATGCCCATCGCACTCGGGGTGACAAATGCAAAACCAACAGTTGATTTACAGATTTCAGAACAATGTCATACATTCACCCCAGTACAGGTATCTGGGCCTAAACCCATCGTTTTTTTGCTCACCATGCCATTCCAGTTTGAGCAGAGCCATATGCAAGTCAGTATTGACCTTGTGACTCATGGGAACAGTCCAGCCCAAACTGTCAAGCCAGGTCCTCACTAGACTGGAAACAAGCATCCTAGGACCGGTTTCGGGGTTTCACCCCTCTTCAGCCTGGATAGCTTGATTCCAGTGGCATGGAGAGTACGGGAACCACGTCTGGACATACCTGTCCCGCTCAGGGTGACAAATGCAAAACCAACAGTTGATGGACAGAATGCAGAACAATGTCATACATTCACCCCAGTACAGAGATCTGGGCCTAAATCCATTCTTTTTTTGCTCACCATGCCATTCCAGTTTGAACTGAGCCATATGCAAATTAGTCTTGACCCTGTGCCTCATGGGAACAATCCAGACTGAACTGCAAAGCCAGGTCCTCCCTGGACTGGAAACAAGCATCCTAGGACCAGTTTCGGGGTTTCACCCCTCTTCAGACAAGATAACTTGATTCCAGTGGCATGGAGAGCACAGGACCTACTTCTGGGCATAACTGTCCCACTCGGGTTGACAAATGCAAAACCAACAGTTGATGGACAGAATGCATAACAATGTCATACATTCAACCCACTACAGATATCTAGGCCTAAATCCATCGTTTTTTGGCTCACCGTGCCATTCCAGTTTGAACCAAGCCATATGCAAGTCAGTATTGACCCTGTGCCTCATGGGAACAGTCCAGCCCGAACTGCCAAGCCAGGTCCTCCCTGGACTGGAAACAAGCATCCTAGGACTGGTTTCGGAGTTTCACCCCTCTTCAGCCAGGATAGCCTGTTTCCAGTGGCATGGAGAGCACGGGAGCCACGTTTGGGCATACCCGTCCCACTCGGGGTGACAAATGCAAAACCAACAGTTGATTTACAGATTTCAGAACAATGTCATACATTCACCCCAGTTCAGAGATCTGGGCCTAAATCCATCGTTTTTTTGCTCACCATGCCATTCCAGTTTGAACACAGCCATATGCAAATCAGTCTTGACCCTGTGCCTCATGGGAACAGTCCAGCCCAAACTGTCAATCCAGGTCCTCACTAGACTGGAAACAAGCATCTAAGACCGGTTTCGGGGTTTCACCCCTCTTCAGCCAGGATAGCTTGATTCCAGTGGCATCGAGAGCACGGGACCCACGTCTGGCATACCTGTCCCACTCGGGGTGACAAATGCAAAACCAACTGTTGATGGACAGAATGCAGAACAATGTCATACATTCACCCCAGTACAGAGATCTGGGCCTAAATCCATCGTTTTATTGCTCATCATGCCATTCCAGTTTGAACCCAGCCATATGCAAATCAGTCTTGACCCTGTGCCTCATGGGAACAATCCAGACCGAACTGCAAAGCCAGGTCCTCCCTTGACTTGAAAAAAGCATCCTAGGACCGGTTTCGGGGTTTCACCCCTCTTCAGCCAGGATAACTTGATTCCAGTGGCATGGAGAGCACAGGACCTACTTCTGGGCATACCCGTCCCACTCGGGGTGACAAATGCAAAACCAACAGTTGATAGACAGAATGCATAACAATGTCATACATTCAACCCACTACAGAGATCTAGGCCTAAATCCATCGTTTTTTGGCTCACCGTGCCATTCCAGTTTGAACCAAGCCATATGCAAGTCAGTATTGACCCTGTGCCTCATGGGAACAGTCCAGCCCGAACTGCCAAGCCAGGTCCTCCCTGGACTGGAAACAAGCATCCTAGGACTGGTTTCAGGGTTTCACCCCTCTTCAGCCAGGATAGCTTGATTCCAGTGGCATGGAGAGCACGGGACCCATGTCTGGGCATACCCATCGCACTCGGGGTGACAAATGCAAAACCAACAGTTGATTTACAGATTTCAGAACAATGTCATACATTCACCCCAGTACAGGTATCTGGGCCTAAACCAATCGTTTTTTTGCTCACCATGCCATTCCAGTTTGAGCAGAGCCATATGCAAGTCAGTATTGACCTTGTGACTCATGGGAACAGTCCAGCCCAAACTGTCAAGCCAGGTCCTCACTAGACTGAAAACAAGCATCCTAGGACCGGTTTCGGGGTTTCACCCCTCTTCAGCCTGGATAGCTTGATTCCAGTGGCATGGAGAGCACGGGAACCACGTCTGGACATACCTGTCCCGCTCAGGGTGATAAATGCAAAACCAACAGTTGATGGACAGAATGCAGAACAATGTCATACATTCACCCCAGTACAGAGATCTGGGCCTAAATCCATTGTTTTCTTGCTCACCATGCCATTCCAGTTTGAACTGAGCCATATGCAAATTAGTCTTGACCCTGTGCCTCATGGGAACAATCCAGACTGAACTGCAAAGCCAGGTCCTCCCTGGACTGGAAACAAGCATCCTAGGACCAGTTTCGGGGTTTCACCCCTCTTCAGACAGGATAACTTGATTCAAGTGGCATGGAGAGCACAGGACCTACTTCTGGGCATACCCGTCCCACTCGGGGTGATAAATGCAAAACCAAGAGTTGATGGACAGAATGCAGAACAATGTCATACATTCACCCCAGTACAGAGATCTGGGCCTAAATCCATCGTTTTTTGGCTCATCATGCCATTCCAGTTTGAACCCAGCCATATGCAAATCAGTCTTGACCCTGTGCCTCATGGGAACAATCCAGACCGAACTGCAAAGCCAGGTCCTCCCTTGACTGGAAAAAAGCATCCCAGGACCGGTTTCGGGGTTTCACCCCTCTTCAGCCAGGATAACTTGATTCCAGTGGCATGGAGAGCACAGGACCTGCTTCTGGGCATACCCGTCCCACTCGGGTTGACAAATGCAAAACCAACAGTTGATGGACAGAATGCATAACAATGTCATACATTCAACCCACTACAGAGATCTAGGCCTAAATCCATCGTTTTTTGGCTCACCGTGCCATTCCAGTTTGAACCAAGCCATATGCAAGTCAGTATTGACCCTGTGCCACATGGGAACAGTCCAGCCCGAACTGCCAAGCCAGGTCCTCCCTGGACTGGAAACAAGCATCCTAGGACTGGTTTCAGGGTTTCACCCCTCTTCAGCCAGGATAGCTTGATTCCAGTGGCATGGAGAACACAGGACCCATGTCTGGGCATACCCATCGCACTCGGGGTGACAAATGCAAAACCAACAGTTGATTTACAGATTTCAGAACAATGTCATACATTCACCCCAGTACAGGTATCTGGGCCTAAACCCATCGTTTTTTTGCTCACCATGCCATTCCAGTTTGAGCAGAGCAATATGCAAGTCAGTATTGACCTTGTGACTCATGGGAACAGTCCAGCCCAAACTGTCAAGCCAGGTCCTCACTAGACTGGAAACAAGCATCCTAGGACCGGTTTCGGGGTTTCACCCCTCTTCAGCCTGGATAGCTTGATTCCAGTGGCTTGGAGAGCACGGGAACCACGTCTGGACATACCTGTCCCGCTCAGGGTGACAAATGCAAAACCAACAGTTGATGGACAGAATGCAGAACAATGTCATACATTCACCCCAGTACAGAGATCTGGGCCTAAATCCATTGTTTTCTTGCTCACCATGCCATTCCAGTTTGAACTGAGCCATATGCAAATTAGTCTTGACCCTGTGCCTCATGGGAACAATCCAGACTGAACTGCAAAGCCAGGTCCTCCCTGGACTGGAAACAAGCATCCTAGGACCAGTTTCGGGGTTTCACCCCTCTTCAGACAGGATAACTTGATTCCAGTGGCATGGAGAGCACAGGACCTACTTCTGGGCATACCCGTCCCACTCGGGGTGATAAATGCAAAACCAAGAGTTGATGGACAGAATGCAGAACAATGTCATACATTCACCCCAGTACAGAGATCTGGGCCTAAATCCATCGTTTTTTGGCTCATCATGCCATTCCAGTTTGAACCCAGCCATATGCAAATCAGTCTTGACCCTGTGCCTCATGGGAACAATCCAGACCGAACTGCAAAGCCAGGTCCTCCCTTGACTGGAAAAAAGCATCCCAGGACCGGTTTCGGGGTTTCACCCCTCTTCAGCCAGGATAACTTGATTCCAGTGGCATGGAGAGCACAGGACCTGCTTCTGGGCATACCCGTCCCACTCGGGTTGACAAATGCAAAACCAACAGTTGATGGACAGAATGCATAACAATGTCATACATTCAACCCACTACAGAGATCTAGGCCTAAATCCATCGTTTTTTGGCTCACCGTGCCATTCCAGTTTGAACCAAGCCATATGCAAGTCAGTATTGACCCTGTGCCACATGGGAACAGTCCAGCCCGAACTGCCAAGCCAGGTCCTCCCTGGACTGGAAACAAGCATCCTAGGACTGGTTTCAGGGTTTCACCCCTCTTCAGCCAGGATAGCTTGATTCCAGTGGCATGGAGAACACAGGACCCATGTCTGGGCATACCCATCGCACTCGGGGTGACAAATGCAAAACCAACAGTTGATTTACAGATTTCAGAACAATGTCATACATTCACTCCAGTACAGAGATCTGGGCCTAAATCCATCGTTTTTTTGCTCACCATGCCATTCCAGTTTGAACCCAGCCATATGCAAATCAGTCTTGACCCTGTGCCTCAAGGGAACAGTCCATCCCGAACTGCAAAGCCAGGTACTCCCTGGACTGGAAACAAGCATCCTAGGACCGGTTTCGGGTTTTCACCCCTCTTCAGCCAGGATAGCTTGATTCCAGTGGCATGGAGAGCACGGGACCCACGTCTGGGTATACCTGTCCCACTCGGGGTGACAAATGCAAAACCAACAGTTGATGGACAGAATGCAGAACAATGTCATACATTCACCCCAGTACAGAGATCTGGGCCTAAATCCATTGTTTTTTTGCTCATCATGCCATTCCAGTCTGAACCCAGCCATATGCAAATCAGTCTTGACCCTGTTCCTCATGGGAACAATCCAGACCGAACTGCAAAGCTAGGTCCTCCCTGGACTGGAAACAAGCATCCTAGGACCGGTTTCGGGGTTTCACCCCTCTTCAGCCAGGATAACTTGATTCCAGTGGCATGGAGAGCACAGGACCTACTTCTGGGCATACCCGTCCCACTCGGGTTGACAAATGCAAAACCAACAGTTGATGGACAGATTGCAGAAAAATGTCATACATTCACTCCAGTACAGAGATCTGGGCCTAAATCCATTGTTTTTTTTGCTCTCCATGCCATTCAAGTTTGAACCCAGCCATATGCAAATCAGTCTTGACCCTGTGCCTCATGGGAACAGTCCAGCCCGAACTGCCAAGCCAGGTCCTCCCTGGACTGGAAACAAGCATCCTAGGACCGGTTTCGGGGTTTCACCCCTCTTCAGCCATGATAGCTTGATTCCAGTGGCATGGAGAGCACGGGACCCACGTCTGGGCATACCCGTCCCACTCAGGGTGACAAATCCAAAGCCAACAGTTGATGGACAGAATGCAGAACAATGTCATACATTCACCCCAGTACAGAGATCTAGGCCCAAATCCATCGTTTTTTTGCTCACCAAGCCATTCCAATTTGAACCCAGCCATATGTGAATCAGTCTTGACCCTGTGCCTCATGGGAACAGTCCAGCCCGAACTGCCAAGCCAGGTCCTCCCTGGACTGGAAACAAGCAGACTAGGACCGGTTTAGGGTTTGACCCCTCTTCAGTCAGGATAGCTTGATTCTAGTGGCATGGAGAGCGCGGGGCCCACGTCTGGGCATACCCGTCTCATTCGGGGTGACAAATGCAAAACCAACAGTTGATGGATAGAATGCAGAACAATGTCATACATTCACCCCAGTACAGAGATGTGGGCCTAAATCCATTGTTTCTTTGCTCACCATGCCATTCCAGTTTGAACCCAGCCATAGGCAAATCAGTCTTGACCCTGTGCCTAATGGGAACAGTCCAGCCCGAACTGTCAAGCCAGGTCCTCCCTGGACTGGAAACAAGCATCCTAGGACCGGTTTCGGGGTTTCACCCCTCTTCAGCCAGAATAGCTTGATTCCAGTGGCATGGAGAGCACGGGACCCACGTCTGGGCATACCCGTCCCACTCGGGGTGACAAATGCAAAACCAACAGTTGATGGACAGAATGCAGAACAATGTCATACATTCACCCCAGTACAGAGATCTGGGCCTAAATCCATCATTTTTTTGCTCACCATGCCATTCCAGTTTGAACCCAGCCATATGCAAATCAGTCTTGACCCCTTGCGTCATGGGAACAGTCCAGCCCGAACTTCCAAGTCAGGTCCTCCCTGGACTGGAAACAAGCATCCTAGGACTGGTTTCGGGGTTTCACCCCTCTTCAGCCAGGATAGCTTGATTCCAGTGGCATGGAGAGCACAGGACCCAAGTCTGGGCAAAGCCGTCTGTAGTAATCAGTCTGCAGACGGTTTAGTTGAAGCAGAGAGATTTAATGTCAACCTGTCTCCACAGCTTCCAGGAACCAACTGGTCAGCCTGGACATTCAAAATATAACACTCCATCACCATGGCACTGACATCACAGTGACCATGGAGTAGCTCATGCCAGTAATACAATTATCAATGTACATATAGGAGACTACTACAACATCTCCCTTCTCTCAAGAAATCATAAAGCAAAACATAAAAATATAAACACAAAATCAAAAACACATAAACAATACCTTCCAAAGATATAGAACAATAAAAACAGCAAATTCAAAAAACAACCCACAAAACCCCATAATTAAGGATTACACAAGTAAATGGAATTCTGTATTATTAAAACTACAAATCTAGACGATTAGGTGGAACACTTGTCCTATTGCTTCTTCGTGGAGGGACATATTTCAAAAGTAACGACTCCTCCCCTATTTGTGGTTGAACTCGGTCCAAATCATCTGAACCTAGACCCAAACGTGTTACCACTCTCACTGGAACCTTATAAACTCTAGAAAGATTCCACCAATTTTTCCCATTCACTCTTATGGCAAAACGAGACACTGCATCTACTTTAACTGGTGAACCAAACTTAGATAAACCCTTGGGAATATGCAAAGGAGATTTGATCCTAACCCAATCCCCTATCTTAATCCTGGGTTCAGAGTAACCTTCAACATCTCTTTCAGATTCAGCATCAGGACCAGCATCAGGACCACATACACCTTCCTTGTTGCCACCACCTCCACATTTTGTGGACAATACCTCCCACTTTTTCATCCAAGCTGGGCACATATAGAATGAAGCCTCCCTCCCTCGCAATAAAGCGAAAGGACTAGATCCAGTTGATGGGTTGGGAGTCGTACGATGGGCCCACAACATACTCTGGACCGCCTCCATAATGTCCACCTTGCCCGAAACAGCCCACTGAATGCATTCTACCAACACTCTGTTATTGCGCTCAATGAACCCATTGGCTTGAGGATGATATAACGCCACTCGTCGATGGGTAATACCTGACTGGGACAAAAAATCAGACATCTCTTTTGATGTGAACTGTACTCCATTATCCGAAATAATTTCTTTAGGAAAACCCTCTCTACCAAAAAGAGCCTGAAGAAACTTGATAACTTCTCTAGAATTTGGATCCGTCATGAAATGTACATCCCACCACTTGCTGAAATAATCAGCTACTACCAGGGCGAACTTATATTTATTAGGCAGAATGGTGAATGGACCAACAAAATCTATAGCTAACTTTAACCAAGGACCATCGGGCCTCTCAATATGCTGTACAGGCGGTGACAGTACTTTTATCACTTTGTCACTCGTACAGCACGTCAAACATGTTTCCACGACATCATTTATCTGTCGATCCATGGAGGGCCACCAATAAACCGCCCTAATCCTTCTTTTCGTGTTGGTCTGACCCAAATGACCTTCATGGCCATACTCAATTATACGATTCCTAATTGACACCGGAGGCACAAATTTGTCTCCTCGCATGATCATACCACCCTCCTCTACCGAAAGTTCATCAGCAACCTTTGCAAATGGATGAAGATCAGGATCTAAATGTTTTTCCTTAGGCCACCCCAAAACAATGAGTTCCTTTACCCTCTTGAGAAGATTATCAGACTCCATCCCACGAAACCAATCACCTTCAGAAAAAGTGCCAATGCTACAAGCATCAACAGCTGCAATTATACACTCATCCGATAAGTCTACTTCACCTTCATCATTCTTTAAAGGTAAGGGTGACCTCGACAAATAGTCAGCTCTTGTGTTCTTACCACCCGAAATATGTGCTACCAGAAAATTGTACTGCAACAACTTCGCACTCAACCTAGCAATCCTAGGCGTGTGGTCTTTCACTACTTTCCCTTCTAATATAGGAATTAGCGGCTTATGGTCCGTCAATAGTCTAAACGTTTTCCCCCAGATGAAGCACTTGAAACGTTCAACCGCCCAACAACACGCCAACAGTTCACGTTCAATAACTGAATAATTCTTTTCACTAGATCTTAAAGCTCTGGACGCGAACCCCACAGTGTACTCTTTCCCTTCTTTGATCTGAGATATCATGCCACCCAAACCATCAAGGCTAGCATCCACTGATATTGTGCACTGCAACGATGGATCGAACGGAGTAAGAATTTGACAAGTACCCATATCTTTCTTTACTCGCTCAAACTCCATCTGACACTCCGCACTCCAACAAAACACAGTCTTTTTCCTCAATAACTCTCTCATGTTGGCCGTCTTCCCTGCAAAGTTCGGAATAAACTTAGCATAAAACTCACACATCCCCAAAAATGAGGATACTTGATCTCTAGATCCAGGACAAAGTGCATTGGATATTGCATAAAAACTTATGCCTGGATACTACTAAACTGCTTTCAACATCAAACTGAATTTCTAACATTTTAAGAGCTTGGTCATATTCATTTAAAACCTCTTCACCTACTACTACAGGTATCGGAGGTAGGTGTTCAAGAACTGCTTGACCTTCAAAACCTAGATTGTGTTCAAGAATAAATCTCTTCCTCTCAGCACTGAATCTCGAACCCCCAATTGCCCCAAGATACTTTTCAAAAGCTCTATGCCAAATTTTCCACTTAACTGGGGGATCTCCTGGAAGCTGTAAAAAAGGAGGAGGAGCTTGTACATTTTGCATGTTGCACCACAAATGAAATAGACCAGATCTACAAAAGATCTAGAAAAACCTATTCACTATGCGACTTTAAATGAAGTAGACCAGATCTACAAGTGTAGAAAAACTTATTCACTTATGCGACTATAAATAAAGTAAGAACCCATATACGACTTTAAATCAAATGACAATAATAACTTTCATCCCCTCCTTGCCCTTCTTTTTTTATAAAGAGTTTGAAAACTATATGTTGAAGAAAATGAAGGTACTACGCCATCAAGGTACTTAGAACTCCAAAGAACTAATGAAATGGTCCATAAACGTGCTCTGGTTCTTCTCTGAAAGCAAAAAAAATGTCAAAGAACAAAAAAAATGAAAAATCATGTAACACAAGGATGTACCATAAAACAAGATATTGTGTTACCACACTTTTCCGAAATTCCTCTGGCAGATAAAATAGTCATGAAAACAAACGCATACAGTGTATACTTAACCGCACCAGGCTTCAATAGTTAAGCGAAACTGTAGACTCCTCAAAACGAAGCAAAAACTGTCAGTTCCTCTTCAGTGGTAAAACTTGACACTCGACGCAGTAGTTTCCGGAAATGACACTTGACACGTAACAGCTACTGGTTCCTCCTAAGCGGTGACGTTTTACGCACAACACAATGCTCTCCTGGCTCCTTTGCGCATGAGCAATCCGGGAACACTTCACGCATTCGACAGGCGTTCACGGCGTTCACTGAATCCTAACGTACATTCTAGTACGTCATCACTCCTCTCTGGGCAGCAGCGGGGTCGTTTCGATCTGGACAGCAGAATCCACGGAGCCAAAAGGAAACGTCGATCAAGCTCACGTACTGCACGGACCTTCCCGACGACTTCTGCCACAAACAAAGGATCAAGACACCTCGCGCACAGCACAGACCTTCTTGACGACTTCACAGACGGAGGAAAAAATCGAAATCAGGTAAAAAGGAAAGTGACACGATCACCTCCGTTTTTTAAAAAAATAAATAAATAAGAGTCCGTTTAACATCAGACTTCGCTGCTTGCTATATACGTCGTCACCCTTGCTGAGAACCTCTGTTGTATTTTCTTTCCGAAACGATGTCATCTACTTCTCATCGTCTTGACGTTACTCGTGATGACATAGGAAAATACGAAGTTAGAGACGTCTAACTTCACTAGGTACACCCTAGTACGCGTGGGTGGAGACAGAGACCAATCTCGTCGCCAATTTTGTAGTAATCAGTCTGCAGACGGTTTAGTTGAAGCAGAGAGATTTAATGTCAACCTGTCTCCACAGCTTCCAGGAACCAACTGGTCAGCCTGGACATTCAAAATATAACACTCCATCACCATGGCACTGACATCACAGTGACCATGGAGTAGCTCATGCCAGTAATACAATTATCAATGTACATATAGGAGACTACTACACCGTCCCACTCAGCGTGACAAATGCAAAGCCAACAGTTGATGGACAGAATGCAGAACAATGTCATACATTCACCCCAGTACAGAGATCTGGGCCCAAATCCATCGTTTTTTTGCTCACCGTGCCATTCCAGTTTGAACCCAGCCATATGCAAATCAGTCTTGACCCTGTGCCTCATGGGAACAGTCTAGCCCGAACTGCCGAGCCAGGTCCTCCCTGGACTGGAAACAAGCATACTAGGACCGGTTTTGGGGTTTCACTCCTCTTCAGCCAGTATAATTTGATTCCAGTGGCATGGAGAGCACAGGACCTAATTCTGGGCATACCCGTCCCACTCGGGGTGACAAATGCACAACCAACAGTTGATGGACTGAATGTAGAACAATGTCATACATTCACCCCAGTACAGAGATCTGGGCCTAAATCCATCATTTTTTTGCTCACCATGCCATTCCAGTTTGAACCCAGCCATATGCAAATCAGTCTTGACCCTGTGCCTAATGGGAACAATCCAGCCCAAACTGCCAAGCCAGGTCCTCCCTGGACTGAAAACAAGCATCCTAGGACTGGTTTCGAGGTTTCACCCCTCTTCAGCCAGGATAGCTTGATTCCAGTGGCATGGAGAGCACGGGACCCATGTCTGGGCATACCCGTCCCACTCGGGGTGACAAATGCAAAACCAACAGTTGATTTGCAGATTGCAGAACAATGTCATACATTCACCCCAGTACAGAGGTCTGGGCCTAAATCCATCGTTTTTTGCTCACCATGCCATTCCAGTTTGAACCCCGCCATATGCAAATCAGTCTTGACCCTGTGCCTCATGGGGACAGTCCAGCCCAAACTGCCAAGCCAGGTCCTCCCTGGACTGGAAACAAGCATCCTAGGACCGGTTTCTGGGTTTCCCCCTTCTTCAGCCAGGATAGCTTGATTCCAGTGGCATGGATAGCACGGGACCCACGTCTGGCATACCTGTCCCAGTCGGGGTGACAAATGCAAAACCAACAGTTGATGGACAGAATGCAGAACAATGTCATACATTCACCCCAGTACAGAGATCTGGGCCTAAATCCATCATTTTTTTGTTCACCATGCCATTCCAGTTTGAACCCAGCCATATGCAAATCAGTCTTGACCCTGGGCCTAATGGGAACAATCCAGCCCAAACTGCCAAGCCAGGTCCTCCCTGGACTGAAAACAAGCATCCTAGGACTGGTTTCAAAGTTTCACCCCTCTTCAGCCAGGATAGCTTGATTCCAGTGGCATGGAGAGCACGGGACCCACGTCTGGGCATACCCGTCCCACTCGGGGTGACAAATGCAAAACCAACAGTTGATGGACAGAATGCAGAACAATGTCATACATTCACCCCAGTACAGAGGTCTGGGCCTAAATCCATCGTTTTTTGCTCACCATCCCATTCCAGTTTGAACCCCGCCATATGCAAATCAGTCTTGACCCTGTGCCTCATGGGGACAGTCCAGCCCGAACTGCCAAGCCAGTTCCTCCCTGGACTGGAAACAAGCATCCTAGGACCGGTTTCTGGGTTTCCCCCTTCTTCAGCCAGGATAGCTTGATTCCAGTGGCATGGATAGCACGGGACCCACTTCTGGGCATACCTGTCCCACTCGCGGTGACGAATGCAAAACCAACAGTTGATGGACTGAATGCAGAACCATGTCATACATTTACCCCAGTACAAAGATCTGGGACTAAACCCATCATTTTTTTGCTCACCATGCCTTTCCAGTTTGAACCCAGCCATATTCAAATCAGTCTTTACTCTGTGCCTCATGGGAACAGTCCAGCCTGAACTGCCAAGCCAGGTCCTCCCTGGACCGGAAACAAGCATCCTAGGACCAGTATCAGGGTTTCACCCCTCTTCAGCCAGAATAGCAGGATTCCTGTGGCATGGAGAGCACAGGACCCACGTCTGGGCATACCCGTCCCACTCAAGGTGACAAATGCAAAGCCAACAGTTGATGGACAGAATGCAGAACAATGTCATACATTCACCCCAGTACAGAGATCTGGGCCCAAATCCATCGTTTTTTTGCTCACCAAGCCATTCCAATTTGAACCCAGCCATATGCAAATCAGTCTTGACCCTGTGCCTCATGGGAACAGTCCAGCCCGAACTGCAAAGCCAGGTCCTCCCTGGACTGGAAACAATCATCCTAGGACCAGTTTCGGGGTTTCACCCCTCTTCAGCCAGGATAGCTTGATTCCAGTGGCATGGAGAGCACGGGACCCACGTCTGGCATACCTGTCCCACTCGGGGTGACAAATGCAAAGCCAACAGTTGATAGACAGAATGCAGAACAATGTCATACATTCACCCCAGTACAGAGATCTGGGCCTAAATCCATCGTTTTTCATGCTCACCATGCCATTCCAGTTTGAACCCAGCCATATGCAAATCAGTCTTGACCCTGTGCCTCATGGGAACAGTCCAGCCCGAACTGCCAAGCCAGGTCATCCCTGAACTCGAAACAAGCATCCTAGGACCGGTTTCGGGGTTTCACCCCTCTTCAGCCAGGATAGCTTGATTCCAGTGGCATGGAGAGCACGGGACCCACGTCTGGGCATACCCGTCCCACTCGGGGTGACAAATGCAAAACCAACAGTTGATGGACAGAATGCAGAACAAAGTCATACATTCACCCCAGTACATAGATCTGGGCCTAAATCCATCGTTTTTTTGCTCACCATGCCATTCCAGTTTGAACCCAGCCATATGCAAATCAGTCTTGACCCTGTGCCTCATGGGAACAGTCCAGCCCGAACTGCCAAGCCAGGTTCTCCCTGGACTGGAGAAAAGCATCCTAGGACCGGTTTCGGGGTTTCACCCCTCTTCAGCCAGGATAGCTTGATTCCAGTGGTATGGAGAGCACGGGAGCCACATCTAGGCATACCCCCGTCCCACTCGGGGTGACAAATGCAAAACCAACAGTTGATGGACAGAATGCAGAACAATGTCATACATTCACCCCAGTACAGAGATCTGTGCCTAAAGTCATTGTTTTTTTGCTCACCATGCCATTCCAGTTTGAACCCAGCCATATGCAAATCAGTCTTGACCCTATGCCTCATGGGAACAGTCCAGCCCGAACTGCAAAGCCAGGTTCTCCCTGGACTGGAAACAAGAATCCTAGGACAGGTTTCGGGGTTTCCCCTCTCTTTAGCCAGGATAGCTTGATTCCAGTGGCATGGAGAGCTTGGGACCCATGTCTGGGCATACCCGTCCCACTCGGGGTGACAAATGCAAAACCAACAGTTGATGGACAGAATGCAGAACAATGTCATACATTCACCCCAGTACAGAGATCTGGGCCTAAATCCATCGTTTTTTTGCTCACCATGCCATTCCAATTTGAACCCAGCCATATGCCAATCAGTCTTGACCCTGTGCCTCATGGGAACAGTCCAGCCCGAACTGCAAAGCAAGGTCCTCCCTGGACTGGAAACAAGCATCCTAGGACCGGTTTTGGGGTTTCACCCCTCTTCAGCCAGATTAGCTTGATTCCAGTGGCATGGAGAGCACGGGACCCACGTCCGTGCATACCCGTCCCACTCGGGGTGACAAATGCAAAACCAACAGTTGATAGACAGAATGCAGAACAATGTCATACATTCACCCCAGTACGTAGATCTGGGCCTAAATCCATCGTTTTGTTGCTCACCATGCCATTCCAGTTTGAACCCAGCCATATGCAAATCAGTCTTGACCCTGTGCCTCATGGGAACAGTCCAGCCCGAACTGCCAAGCCAGGTTCTCCCTGGACTGGAGACAAGCATCCTAGGACCGGTTTCGGGTTTTCACCCCTCTTCAGCCAGGATAGCTTGATTCCAGAGCATGGAGAGCACGGGAGCCACATCTGGGCATACCCGTCCCACTCGGGGTGACAAATGCAAAACCAACAGTTGATTTACAGATTTCAGAACAATGTCATACATTCACCCCAGTACAGAGATCTGGGCCTAAATCCATCGTTTTTTTGCTCACCATGCCATTCCAGTTTGAACACAGCCATATGCAAATCAGTCTTGACCCTGTGCCTCATGGGAACAGTCCAGCCCAAACTGCCAATCCAGGTCCTCACTAGACTGGAAGCAAGCATCTAAGACCGGTTTCGGGGTTTCACCCCTCTTCAGCCAGGATAGCTTGATTCCAGTGGCATGGAGAGCACGGGACCCACGTCTGGCATACCTGTCCCACTCGGGGTGACAAATGCAAAACCAACAGTTGATGGACAGAATGCAGAACAATGTCATACATTCACCCCAGTACAGAGATCTGGGCCTAAATCCATCATTTTTTTGCTCACCATGCCATTCCAGTTGTAACCCAGCCATATGCAAATCAGTCTTGACCCTGTGCCTAATGGGAACAATCCAGCCCAAACTGCCAAGCCAGGTCCTCCCTGGACTGAAAACAAGCATCCTAGGACTGGTTTCGAGGTTTCACCCCTCTTCAGCCAGGATAGCTTGATTCCAGTGGCATGGAGAGCACGGGACCCACGTCTGGGCATACCCGTCCCACTCGGGGTGACAAATGCAAAACCAACAGTTGATGGACAGAATGCAGAACAATGTCATACATTCACCCCAGTACAGAGGTCTGGGCCTAAATCCATCGTTTTTTGCTCACCATGCCATTCCAGTTTCAACCCCGCCATATGCAAATCAGTCTTGACCCTGTGCCTCATGGGGACAGTCTAGCCCGAACTGCCAAGCCAGGTCCTCCCTGGAATGGAAACAAGCATCCTAGGACCGGTTTCTGGGTTTCCCCCTTCTTCAGCCAGGATAGCTTGATTCCAGTGGCATGGATAGCACGGGACCCACTTCTGGGCATACACATCCCACTCGGGGTGACAAATGCAAAACCAACAGTTGATGGACTGAATGCAGAACCATGTCATACATTCACCCCAGTATAAAGATCTGGGACTAAATCCATCGTTTTTTTGCTCACCATGCCATTCCAGTTTGAACCCAGCCATATGCAAATCAGTCTTGACCCTGTGCCTCATGGGAACAGTCAAGCCCGAACTGCCATGCCAGGTTCTCCCTGGACTGGAGAAAAGCATCCTAGGACCGGTTTCGGGGTTTCACCCCTCTTCAGCCAGGATAGCTTGATTCCAGTGGTATGGAGAGCACGGGAGCCACATCTGGGCATACCCGTCCCACTCGGACTTCCCTACGGACAATTCCTTCGCATCCGGAGGAATTGCAAATGGCGAAAGGACTACTTCAGGGAATCTGACATCCTATGCAAAAAACTCACCGACAGAGGTTACCCGCGCAGATTGGTCACACGGGCCCGTAAAAGGGCATGGTATTGTCATCGAGATCTTTTACTAACACCACAACCGAAGAAAATCAACTCTCGTATCCCTTTTGTATCCCAGTTCAGTCCAAGCAGCAATCAAGTTAAGAAGATCATCACACGAAATTGGAAACTTTTGCGTACCAATAAATCATTCCAAGAGCCGCCTCTTTTTTCCTACAAACGCGGCAATAATCTATCCAATCACTTGGTTCATGCTATCACTTGGCCCTCCAAATTGGCCATACCAAATACTATTACCTCCACCTGGGGTATGCCACCTATACTGGGCCACTACAAATGCCAATCCTGCAGCGTCTGTGAACTTACATCTAACACCAAGGAATTCAGATTCAACAACCAATCATACATTCTGAACACGTTCACTAATTGTCGCTCACAGAATGTCATTTATGCGATTGAATGTCCATGTCATCTCATCTACATTGGACAGACGACACAGATGGTTAAACAACGAATCATCCAGCATAAAAGTAGAATAAACTGTAAAATCACCACAGCTCCCCTGGTGACACATTTCTTGGACAAGAACCATGACGCATGTGACTTGAAATGGCAGATAATTGATCAACCACGCCTTCCCCCCAGAGGCGGCAATCTTCAAGCCCTCCTCAACAAGACTGAGTGCAAATGGATAACACGCTGTAATTCGGTGAACCAGGGCCTTAACACCATTGATGAGTGGAATAGCACTATCCACTACTCCACCTGAGGTCCCAGTCACCTTGCCTTCGTGATTGTTTCTTCATGCTGTGTATTCTTTCCCCTTGCCCTAAGTTAGCCTGTTGACAGTTTTTTGCTTATTGATAATTGTTTGGACAGGTATCACCCCTTGAACATCCCCCTACCAATCCCCTTGAATGTTATTTCTGACATGTATACCCATACATGGGATTGTGCTCCTCATATGTACATGGTTTCACTTTTTATCTCCTGCACGCTGGATTTTCTCTTTATTTGCGCGTCTCCTTTAAGACTTTCTTTCCCATGTACACATCCTTACTTCTTCCCAATCACATGGTTTTGATTTGTTCTAAGCTACCCCTTAATGACATTCTAGGTTTCTGTGCCCGCCTCGCCTTGATCCCACGCGTCCTTGGTTACTTCGCATGCCCGATCAGCACAAGTGTAACTTTTCCCTTTCCTTGCTCTCCACCCGCGCTGGAAGCGTCCCTAGCTACAGCCCCGCCCCCTTGCCTCCATCACCCATTGAACGGCCTTCCCGCATCGCCAGCAGTCCCGCCTTATAGTCCCGCCCCCGGGCCTTCATTACCCAATGAACGGCCTTCCCGTATCGCTAGCAGTCCCGCCTTATAGAAGGCTTCGCGTCCTTTACTTCTGGCACTGACCGCGACGATTAATCGACTGTGACTTGTCCGATACTGCGGATTTATTCCTGACCCCTGAAATCCTCTGATGCCCCTGGCTCATCGACTGGGTAAGTCGCTGCTCACGCTGTTGCCATGTCCCGTTAACTTTCCTTTATTAATTTTCCCAATTCTCATTACCGTGCCTTTTCACCCTCTTCATTAGGCCGGCTCCACCGTCCCGCACGTCCTCGTTTCTCTTCCCGGAATTCACAGCCAACCCCGAGTGACTACCATCCGCACGTCCTCGGTTCTCCCCATTCAACAGCGGTGAGTCCTTGGTTCATTCCGCCGTTCCCTTGATTTGCTTCTCTGCCTTCTGCCCCTTGGTGAATTGCCTATCTCTTGCCTCCCATAGACTGCGCGATGGACTCCTTCCTATAATTGCTCTTCATTCCACCGCCGTCCTTTTTCATCAACGTTGCTTCATCTCCTACACCAGCGCTTCATTCAATACGCTTCAGGTAGACCTAATTTTTACAGTCTGCTTGCCTCTTTGTCTCCCTTTCCCTGTCCTTCCCTCTAACTCCAGCCGCCCTGATACCTATTCTTATTTACAGAGCACTCCACAAATAGGCAACCCAGGTCCTGAGGATGATCCTAATTTGACCACGTCTGGGCATACCCGTCCCACTGGGGGTGACAAATGCAAAACCAGCAGTTGATGTACAGAATGCAGAACAATGTCATACATTAACCCTAGTACAGAGATCTGGGCCTAAATCCATCATTATTTTTGCTCACCATGCCATTCCAGTTTGAACCCAGCCATATGCAAATCAGTCTTGACCCTGTGCCTCATGGGAATAGTCCAGCCCGAACTGCCAAACAAGGTCCACCCTGGACTGGAAACAAGCATCTTAGGACGGATTTCGGGGTTTCATCCCTCTTCAGCCAGGATAGTCTGTTTCCAGTGGCATAGAGAGCACGGGGCGCACGTCTGGACATACCCGTCCAACTCGGGGTGACAAATGGAAAACCAACAGTTGTTGGACAGAATGCAGAACAATGACATACATTCAACCCAGTACAGAGATCTGGGCCCAAATACATTGTTTTTTTGCTCACCATGCCATTCCAGTTTGAACTCAGCCATATGCAAATCAGTTTTGACCCTGTGCCTCATGGGAACAGTCCAGCCCGAACTGCCAAGCCAGGTCCTGCCTGGATTTGAAACAAGCATCCTAGGACCGGTTTCGGGGTTTCACCCCTCTTCCACCAGGATAGCTTGATTCCAGTGCCATGGAGAGCACGGGATCCACGTCTGGGCATACCAGTCCCACTCCGGGTGAGAAATGCAAAACCAACAGTTGATGGACAGAATGCAGAACCATGTCATACATTCACCCCAGTACAAAGATCTGGGACTAAATCCATCATTGTTTTGCTCACCATGCCATTCCAGTTTGAACCCAGCCATATTCAAATCAGTCTTGACCCTGTGCCTCATGGGAACAGTCCAGACTGAACTGCCAAGCCAGGTCCTCCCTGGACTGGAAACAAGCATCGTAGGACCAGTATCAGGGTTTCACCCCTCTTCAGCCAGATTAGCTTGATTCCTGTGGCATGGAGAGCACGGGACCCACGTCTGGGCATACCCGTCCCACTCAGGGTGACAAATCCAAAGCCAACAGTTGATGGACAGAATGCAGAACAATGTCATACATTCACCCCAGTACAGAGATCTAGGCCCAAATCCATCGTTTTTTTGCTCACCAAGCCATTCCAATTTGAACCCAGCCATATGCAAATCAGTCTTGACCCTGTGCCTCATGGGAACAGTCCAGCCCGAACTGCAAAGCCAGGTCCTCCCTGGACTGGAAACAATCATCCTAGGACCAGTTTCAGGGTTTCACCCCTCTTCAGCCAGGATAGCTTGATTCCAGTGGCATGGAGAGCACGGGACCCACGTCTGGCATACCTGTCCCACTCGGGGTGACAAATGCAAAGCCAACAGTTGATAGACAGAATGCAGAACAATGTCATACATTCACCCCAGTACAGAGATCTGGGCCTAAATCCATCGTTTTTCATGCTCACCATGCCATTCCAGTTTGAACCCAGCCATATGCAAATCAGTCTTGACCCTGTGCCTCATGGGAACAGTCCAGCCCGAACTGCCAAGCCAGGTCATCCCTGAACTCGAAACAAGCATCCTAGGACCGGTTTCGGGGTTTCACCCCTCTTCAGCCAGGATAGCTTGATTCCAGTGGCATGGAGAGCACGGGACCCACGTCTGGGCATACCCGTCCCACTCGGGGTGACAAATGCAAAACCAACAGTTGATGGACAGAATGCAGAACAATGTCATACATTCACCCCAGTACAGAGGTCTGGGCCTAAATCCATCGTTTTTTGCTCACCATGCCATTCCAGTTTGAACCCCGCCATATGCAAATCAGTCTTGACCCTGTGCCTCATGGGGACAGTCCAGCCCGAACTGCCAAGCCAGGTCCTCCCTGGACTGGAAACAAGCATCCTAGGACCGGTTTCTGGGTTTCACCCCTCTTCAGCCAGGATAGCTTGATTCCAGTGGCATGTAGAGCACGGGACCCACGTCTGGCATACCTGTCCCACTCGGGGTGACAAATGCAAAACCAACAGTTGATGGACAGAATGCAGAACAATGTCATACATTCACCCCAGTATAGAGATCTGGGTCTAAATCCATCATTTTTTTGCTCACCATGCCATTCCAGTTTGAACCCAGCCATATGCAAATCAGTCTTGACCCTGTGCCTAATGGGAACAATCCAGCCCAAACTGCCAAGCCAGGTCCTCCCTGGACTGGAAACAAGCATCCTAGGACCGGTTTCTGGGTTTCACCCCTCTTCAGCCAGGATAGCTTGATTCCAGTGGCATGTAGAGCACGGGACCCACGTCTGGCATACCTGTCCCACTCGGGGTGACAAATGCAAAACCAACAGTTGATGGACAGAATGCAGAACAATGTCATACATTCACCCCAGTACAGAGGTCTGGGCCTAAATCCATCGTTTTTTGCTCACCATGCCATTCCAGTTTGAACCCCGCCATATGCAAATCAGTCTTGACCCTGTGCCTCATGGGGACAGTCCAGCCCGACCTGCCAAGCCAGGTCCTCCCTGGACTGGAAACAAGCATCCTAGGACCGGTTTCTGGGTTTCCCCCTTCTTCAGCCAGGATAGCTTGATTCCAGTGGCATGGATAGCACGGGACCCACGTCTGGGCATACCGGTCCCACTCAGGGTGACAAATACAAAGCCAACAGTTGATGGACAGAATGCAGAACAATGTCATACATTCACCCCAGTACAGAGATCTGGGCCCAAATCCATCGTTTTTTTGCTCACCAAGCCATTCCAATTTGAACCCAGCCATATGCCAATCAGTCTTGACCCTTTGCCTCATGGGAACAGTCCAGCCCGAACTGCAAAGCAAGGTCCTCCCTGGACTGGAAACAAGCATCCCAGGACCGGTTTCGGGGTTTCACCCCTCTTCAGCTAGGATAGCTTGATTCCAGTGGCATGGAGAGCACGGGACCCACGTCCGTGCATACACGTCCCACTCGGGGTGACAAATGCAAAACCAACAGTTGATAGACAGAATGCAGAACAAAGTCATACATTCACCCCAGTACATAGATCTGGGCCTAAATCCATCGTTTTTTTGCTCACCATGCCATTCCAGTTTGAACCCAGCCATATGCAAATCAGTCTTGACCCTGTGCCTCATGGGAACAGTCCAGCCCGAACTGCCAAGCCAGGTTCTCCCTGGACTGGAGAAAAGCATCCTAGGACCGGTTTCGGGGTTTCACCCCTCTTCAGCCAGGATAGCTTGATTCCAGTGGTATGGAGAGCACGGAAGCCACATCTAGGCATACCCCCGTCCCACTCGGGGTGACAAATGCAAAACCAACAGTTGATGGACAGAATGCAGAACAATGTCATACATTCACCCCAGTACAGAGATCTGTGCCTAAAGTCATTGTTTTTTTGCTCACCATGCCATTCCAGTTTGAACCCAGCCATATGCAAATCAGTCTTGACCCTATGCCTCATGGGAACAGTCCAGCCCGAACTGCAAAGCCAGGTTCTCCCTGGACTGGAAACAAGAATCCTAGGACAGGTTTCGGGGTTTCCCCTCTCTTTAGCCAGGATAGCTTGATTCCAGTGGCATGGAGAGCTTGGGACCCACGTCTGGGCATACCCGTCCCACTCGGGGTGACAAATGCAAAACCAACAGTTGATGGACAGAATGCAGAACAATGTCATACATTCACCCCAGTACAGAGATCTGGGCCTAAATCCATCGTTTTTTTGCTCACCATGCCATTCCAATTTGAACCCAGCCATATGCCAATCAGTCTTGACCCTGTGCCTCATGGGAACAGTCCAGCCCGAACTGCAAAGCAAGGTCCTCCCTGGACTGGAAACAAGCATCCTAGGACCGGTTTTGGGGTTTCACCCCTCTTCAGCCAGATTAGCTTGATTCCAGTGGCATGGAGAGCACGGGACCCACGTCCGTGCATACCCGTCCCACTCGGGGTGACAAATGCAAAACCAACAGTTGATAGACAGAATGCAGAACAATGTCATACATTCACCCCAGTACGTAGATCTGGGCCTAAATCCATCATTTTGTTGCTCACCATGCCATTCCAGTTTGAACCCAGCCATATGCAAATCAGTCTTGACCCTGTGCCTCATGGGAACAGTCCAGCCCGAACTGCCAAGCCAGGTTCTCCCTGGACTGGAGACAAGCATCCTAGGACCGGTTTCGGGTTTTCACCCCTCTTCAGCCAGGATAGCTTGATTCCAGAGCATGGAGAGCACGGGAGCCACATCTGGGCATACCCGTCCCACTCGGGGTGACAAATGCAAAACCAACAGTTGATTTACAGATTTCAGAACAATGTCATACATTCACCCCAGTACAGAGATCTGGGCCTAAATCCATCGTTTTTTTGCTCACCATGCCATTCCAGTTTGAACACAGCCATATGCAAATCAGTCTTGACCCTGTGCCTCATGGGAACAGTCCAGCCCAAACTGCCAATCCAGGTCCTCACTAGACTGGAAGCAAGCATCTAAGACCGGTTTCGGGGTTTCACCCCTCTTCAGCCAGGATAGCTTGATTCCAGTGGCATGGAGAGCACGGGACCCACGTCTGGCATACCTGTCCCACTCGGGGTGACAAATGCAAAACCAACAGTTGATGGACAGAATGCAGAACAATGTCATACATTCACCCCAGTACAGAGATCTGGGCCTAAATCCATCATTTTTTTGCTCACCATGCCATTTCAGTTGTAACCCAGCCATATGCAAATCAGTCTTGACCCTGTGCCTAATGGGAACAATCCAGCCCAAACTGCCAAGCCAGGTCCTCCCTGGACTGAAAACAAGCATCCTAGGACTGGTTTCGAGGTTTCACCCCTCTTCAGCCAGGATAGCTTGATTCCAGTGGCATGGAGAGCACGGGACCCACGTCTGGGCATACCCGTCCCACTCGGGGTGACAAATGCAAAACCAACAGTTGATGGACAGAATGCAGAACAATGTCATACATTCACCCCAGTACAGAGGTCTGGGCCTAAATCCATCGTTTTTTGCTCACCATGCCATTCCAGTTTCAACCCCGCCATATGCAAATCAGTCTTGACCCTGTGCCTCATGGGGACAGTCTAGCCCGAACTGCCAAGCCAGGTCCTCCCTGGAATGGAAACAAGCATCCTAGGACCGGTTTCTGGGTTTCCCCCTTCTTCAGCCAGGATAGCTTGATTCCAGTGGCATGGATAGCACGGGACCCACTTCTGGGCATACACATCCCACTCGGGGTGACAAATGCAAAACCAACAGTTGATGGACTGAATGCAGAACCATGTCATACATTCACCCCAGTATAAAGATCTGGGACTAAATCCATCGTTTTTTTGCTCACCATGCGATTCCAGTTTGAACCCAGCCATATGCAAATCAGTCTTGACCCTGTGCCTCATGGGAACAGTCAAGCCCGAACTGCCAAGCCAGGTTCTCCCTGGACTGGAGAAAAGCATCCTAGGACCGGTTTCGGGGTTTCACCCCTCTTCAGCCAGGATAGCTTGATTCCAGTGGTATGGAGAGCACGGGAGCCACATCTGGGCATACCCGTCCCACTCGGACTTCCCTACGGACAATTCCTTCGCATCCGGAGGAATTGCAAATGGCGAAAGGACTACTTCAGGGAATCTGACATCCTATGCAAAAAACTCACCGACAGAGGTTACCCGCGCAGATTGGTCACACGGGCCCGTAAAAGGGCATGGTATTGTCATCGTGATCTTTTACTAACACCACAACCGAAGAAAATCAACTCTCGTATCCCTTTTGTATCCCAGTTCAGTCCAAGCAGCAATCAAGTTAAGAAGATCATCACACGAAATTGGAAACTTTTGCGTACCAATAAATCATTCCAAGAGCCGCCTCTTTTTTCCTACAAACGCGGCAATAATCTATCCAATCACTTGGTTCATGCTATCACTTGGCCCTCCAAATTGGCCATACCAAATACTATTACCTCCACCTGGGGTATGCCACCTATACTGGGCCACTACAAATGCCAATCCTGCAGCGTCTGTGAACTTACATCTAACACCAAGGAATTCAGATTCAACAATCAATCATACATTCTGAACACGTTCACTAATTGTCGCTCACAGAATGTCATTTATGCGATTGAATGTCCATGTCATCTCATCTACATTGGACAGACGACACAGATGGTTAAACAACGAATCATCCAGCATAAAAGTAGAATAAACTGTAAAATCACCACAGCTCCCCTGGTGACACATTTCTTGGACAAGAACCATGACGCATGTGACTTGAAATGGCAGATAATTGATCAACCACGCCTTCCCCCCAGAGGCGGCAATCTTCAAGCCCTCCTCAACAAGACTGAGTGCAAATGGATAACACGCTGTAATTCGGTGAACCAGGGCCTTAACACCATTGATGAGTGGAATAGCACTATCCACTACTCCACCTGAGGTCCCAGTCACCTTGCCTTCGTGATTGTTTCTTCATGCTGTGTATTCTTTCCCCTTGCCCTAAGTTAGCCTGTTGACAGTTTTTTGCTTATTGATAATTGTTTGGACAGGTATCACCCCTTGAACATCCCCCTATCAATCCCCTTGAATGTTATTTCTGACATGTATACCCATACATGGGATTGTGCTCCTCATATGTACATGGTTTCACTTTTTATCTCCTGCACGCTGGATTTTCTCTTTATTTGCGCGTCTCCTTTAAGACTTTCTTTCCCATGTACACATCCTTACTTCTTCCCAATCACATGGTTTTGATTTGTTCTAAGCTACCCCTTAATGACATTCTAGGTTTCTGTGCCCGCCTCGCCTTGATCCCACGCGTCCTTGGTTACTTCGCATGCCCGATCAGCACAAGCGTAACTTTTCCCTTTCCTTGCTCTCCACCCGCGCTGGAAGCGTCCCTAGCTACAGTCCCGCCCCCTTGCCTCCATCACCCATTGAACGGCCTTCCCGCATCGCCAGCAGTCCCGCCTTATAGTCCCGCCCCCGGGCCTTCATTACCCAATGAACGGCCTTCCCGTATCGCTAGCAGTCCCGCCTTATAGAAGGCTTCGCGTCCTTTACTTCTGGCACTGACCGCGACGAGTAATCGACTGTGACTTGTCCGATACTGCGGATTTATTCCTGACCCCTGAAATCCTCTGATGCCCCTGGCTCATCGACTGGGTAAGTCGCTGCTCACGCTGTTGCCATGTCCCGTTAACTTTCCTTTATTAATTTTCCCAATTCTCATTACCGTGCCTTTTCACCCTCTTCATTAGGCTGGCTCCACCGTCCCGCACGTCCTCGTTTCTCTTCCCGGAATTCACAGCCAACCCCGAGTGACTACCATCCGCACGTCCTCGGTTCTCCCCATTCAACAGCGGTGAGTCCTTGGTTCATTCCGCCGTTCCCTTGATTTGCTTCTCTGCCTTCTGCCCCTTGGTGAATTGCCTATCTCTTGCCTCCCATAGACTGCGCGATGGACTCCTTCCTATAATTGCTCTTCATTCCACCGCCGTCCTTTTTCATCAACGTTGCTTCATCTCCTACACCAGCGCTTCATTCAATACGCTTCAGGTAGACCTAATTTTTACAGTCTGCTTGCCTCTTTGTCTCCCTTTCCCTGTCCTTCCCTCTAACTCCAGCCGCCCTGATACCTATTCATATTTACAGAGCACTCCACAAATAGGCAACCCAGGTCCTGAGGATGATCCTAATTTGACCACGTCTGGGCATACCCGTCCCACTGGGGGTGACAAATGCAAAACCAGCAGTTGATGTACAGAATGCAGAACAATGTCATACATTAACCCTAGTACAGAGATCTGGGCCTAAATCCATCATTATTTTTGCTCACCATGCCATTCCAGTTTGAACCCAGCCATATGCAAATCAGTCTTGACCCTGTGCCTCATGGGAATAGTCCAGCCCGAACTGCCAAACAAGGTCCACCCTGGACTGGAAACAAGCATCTTAGGCCGGATTTCGGGGTTTCTTCCCTCTTCAGCCAGGATAGTCTGTTTCCAGTGGCATAGAGAGCACGGGACGCACGTCTGGACATACCCGTCCAACTCGGGGTGACAAATGGAAAACCAACAGTTGTTGGACAGAATGCAGAACAATGACATACATTCAACCCAGTACAGAGATCTGGGCCCAAATACATTGTTTTTTTGCTCACCATGCCATTCCAGTTTGAACTCAGCCATATGCAAATCAGTTTTGACCCTGTGCCTCATGGGAACAGTCCAGCCCGAACTGCCAAGCCAGGTCCTGCCTGGATTTGAAACAAGCATCCTAGGACCGGTTTCGGGGTTTTACCCCTCTTCCACCAGGATGGCTTGATTCGAGTGCCATGGAGAGCACGGGATCCACTTCTGGGCATACCAGTCCCACTCCGGGTGAGAAATGCAAAACCAACAGTTGATGGACAGAATGCAGAACCATGTCATACATTCACCCCAGTACAAAGATCTGGGACTAAATCCATCATTGTTTTGCTCACCATGCCATTCCAGTTTGAACCCAGCCATATTCAAATCAGTCTTGACCCTGTGCCTCATGGGAACAGTCCAGCCTGAACTGCCAAGCCAGGTCCTCCCTGGACTGGAAACAAGCATCGTAGGACCAGTATCAGGGTTTCACCCCTCTTCAGCCAGATTAGCTTGATTCCTGTGGCATGGAGAGAACGGGACCCACGTCTGGGCATACCCGTCCCACTCAGGGTGACAAATCCAAAGCCAACAGTTGATGGACAGAATGCAGAACAATGTCATACATTCACCCCAGTACAGAGATCTAGGCCCAAATCCATCGTTTTTTTGCTCACCAAGCCATTCCAATTTGAACCCAGCCATATGCAAATCAGTTTTGACCCTGTGCCTCATGGGAACAGTCCAGCCCGAACTGCCAAGCCAGGTCCTCCCTGGACTGGAAACAAGCATCCTAGGACCGGTTTCGTGGTTTCACCCCTCTTCAGCCAGGATAGCTTGATTCCAGCGGCATGAAGAGCACGGGACCACGTCTGGGCATACCCGTCCCACTGGGGGTGACAAATGCAAAACCAGCAGTTGATGTACAGAATGCAGAACAATGTCATACATTAACCCTAGTACAGAGATCTGGGCCTAAATCCATCATTATTTTTGCTCACCATGCCATTCCAGTTTGAACCCAGCCATATGCAAATCAGTCTTGACAATGTGCCTCATGGGAATAGTCCAGCCCGAACTGCCAAACAAGGTCCACCCTGGACTGGAAACAAGCATCCTAGGACGGGTTTCGGGGTTTCACCCCTCTTCAGCCAGGATAGTCTGTTTCCAGTGGCATAGAGAGCACGGGACGCACGTCTGGGCATACCCGTCCAACTCGGGTTGACAAATGGAAAACCAACAGTTGTTGGACAGAATGCAGAACAATGACATACATTCAACCCAGTACAGAGATCTGGGACCAAATCCATTGTTTTTTTGCTCACCATGCCATTCCAGTTTGAACTCAGCCATATGCAAATCAGTTTTGACCCTGTGCCTCATGGGAACAGTCCAGCCCGAACTGCCAAGCCAGGTCCTGCCTGGATTTGAAACTGGCATCCTAGGACCGGTTTCGGGGTTTCACCCCTCTTCCACCAGGATAGCTTGATTCCAGTGGCATGGAGAGCACGGGATCCACGTCTGGGCATACCAGTCCCACTCCGGGTGAGAAATACAAAACCAACAGTTGATGGACAGAATGCAGAACCATGTAATACATTCACCCCAGTACAAAGATCTGGGACTAAATCCATCATTGTTTTGCTCACCATGCCATTCCAGTTTGAACCCAGCCATATTCAAATCAGTCTTGACCCTGTGCCTCATGGGAACAGTCCAGCCTGAACTGCCAAGCCAGGTCCTCCCTGGACTGGAAACAATCATCGTAGGACCAGTATCAGGGTTTCACCCCTCTTCAGCCAGAATAGCTTGATTCCTGTGGCATGGAGAGCACGGGACCCACGTCTGGGCATACCCGTCCCACTCAGGGTGACAAATCCAAAGCCAACAGTTGATGGACAGAATGCAGAACAATGTCATACATTCACCCCAGTACAGAGATCTAGGCCCAAATCCATCGTTTTTTTGCTCACCAAGCCATTCCAATTTGAACCCAGCCATATGCGAATCAGTCTTGACCCTGTGCCTCATGGGAACAGTCCAGCCCGAACTGCCAAGCCAGGTCCTCCCTGGACTGGAAACAAGCATCCTAGGACTGGTTTCGGAGTTTCACCCCTCTTCAGCCAGGATAGCCTGTTTCCAGCGGCATGGAGAGCACGGGACCCACGTCTGGGCATACCCGTCCCACTCGGGGTGACAAATGGAAAACCAACAGTTGTTGGACAGAATGCAGAACAATGACATACATTCAACCCAGTACAGAGATCTGGGCCTAAATCCATCAATTTTTTTGCTCACCATGGCTTTCCAGTTTGAACCCAGCCATATGCAAATCAGTTTTGACCCTGTGCCTCATGGGAACTGTCCAGCCCGAACTGCCAAGCCAGGTCCTGCCTGGATTTGAAACAACCATACTAGGACCGGTTTCGGGGTTTCACCCCTCTTCAGCCAGGATAGCTCGATTCCAGTGGCATGGAGAGCACGGGATCCACATCTGGGCATACCAGTCCCACTCGGGGTGAGAAATGCAAAACCAACAGTTGATGGACAGAATGCAGAACCATGTCATACATTCACCCCAGTACAAAGATCTGTGCCTAAATCCATCATTTATTTGCTCACCATGCTATTCCAGTTTGAACCCAGCCATATGCAAATCAGTCTTGACCCTGTGCCTCATGGGAACAGCCCAGCCTGAACTGCCAAGCCAGGTCCTCCCTGGACTGGAAACAAGCATCCTAGGACCAGTATCAGGGTTTCACCCGTCTTCAGCCAGGATAGCTTGATTCCTGTGGCATGGAGAGCACGGGACCCATGTCTGGGCATACCCGTCCCACTCAGGGTGACAAATGCAAAGCCAACAGTTGATGGACAGAATGCAGAACAATGTCATATATTCACCCCAATACAGAGATCTGGGCCTAAATCCATCGTTTCTTTGCTCACCATGCCATTCCAGTTTGAACCCAGCCATATGCAAAACAGTCTTGACCCTGTGCCTCATGGGAACAGTCCAGCCCAAACTGCCAAGCCAGGTTCTTCCTGGACTGGAAACAAGCATCCTAGGACCGGTTTCTGTGATTCACTCCTCTTCAGCCAGGATAGCTTGATTCCAGTGGCATGGAGAGCACGGGACCCATGTCTTGGCATAACCGTCCCACTCAGGGTGAGAAATGCAAAACCAACAGTTGATGGACAGAATGCAGAACAATGTCATATATTCACCCCAATACAGAGATCTGGGCCTAAATCCATCGTTTTTTAGCTCACCATGCCATTCCAGTTTGAACCCAGCCATATGCAAATCAGTCTTGACCCTGTGACTCATGGTAACAGTCTAGCCCAAACTGTCAAGCCAGGTCCTCACTAGACTGGAAACAAGCATCCTAGGACCGGTTTCGGGGTTTCACCCCTCTTCAGCCAGGATAGCTTGATTCCTGTGGCATGGAGAGCACGGGACCCATGTCTGGGCATACCTGTCCCACTCGGGGTGACAAATGCAAAACCAACAGTTGATGGACAGAATGCAGAACAATGTCATACATTCACCCCAGTACAGAGATCTGGGCCTAAATCCATTGTTGTTTTGCTCACCATGCCATTCCAGTTTGAACCCAGCCATATGCAAATCAGTCTTGACCCTGTGCCTCATGTGAACAATCCAGACTGAACTGCAAAGCCAGGTCCTCCGTGGACTGGAAACAAGCATCCTAGGACCGGTTTCGGGGTTTCACCCCTCTTCAGCCAGGATAACTTGATTCCAGTGGCATGGAGAGCACAGGACATACTTCTGGGCATACCCGTCCCACTCGGGGTGACAAATGCCAAACCAACGGTTGATGGACAGAATGCAGGACAATGTCATACATTCACCCCAGTACAGAGATCTGGGCCTAAATCCATCGTTTTTTTTGCTCACCATGGCTTTCCAGTTTAAATCACAGCCATATGCAAATCAGTTTTGACCCTGTGCCTCATGGGAACAGTCCAGCCCGAACTGCCAAGCCAGGTCCTGCCTGGATTTGAAACAAGCATACTAGGACCGGTTTCGGGGTTTCACCCCTCTTCAGCCAGGATAGCTCGATTCCAGTGGCAAGGAGAGCACGGGATCCACATCTGGGCATACCAGTCCCACTCGGGGTGAGAAATGCAAAACCAACAGTTGATGGACAGAATGCAGAACCATGTCATACATTCACCCCAGTACAAAGATCTGGGCCTAAATCCATCATTTATTTGCTCACCATGCCATTCCAGTTTGAACCCAGCCATATGCAAATCAGTCTTGACCCTGTGCCTCATGGGAACAGCCCAGCCTGAACTGCCAAGCCAGGTCCTCCCTGGACTGGAAACAAGCATCCTAGGACCAGTATCAGGGTTTCACCCCTCTTCAGCCAGGATAGCTTGATTCCAGTGGCATGGAGAGCACGGGACCCATGTCTGTGCATACCCGTCCCACTCAGGGTGACAAATGTAAAACCAACAGTTGATAGACAGAATGCAGAACAATGTCATACATTCACCCCAGTACAGAGATCTGGGCCCAAATCCATCGTTTTTTGGCTCACCAAGCCATTCCAATTTGAACCCAGCCATATGCAAATCAGTCTTGACCCTGTGCCTCATGGGAGCAGTCCAGCCCGAACTGCAAAGCCAGGTCATCCCTGGACTGGAAACAAGCATCCTAGGACCGGTTTCGGGGTTTCACCCCTCTTCAGCCAGGATAGCTTGATTCCAGTGGCATGGAGAGCACGGGACACATGTCTGTGCATACCCGTCCCACTCTGGGTGCCAAATGTAAAACCAACAGTTGATAGACAGAATGCAGAACAATGTCATACATTCACCCCAGTACAGAGATCTGGGCCTAACTCCATCATTTTTGCTCACCTTGACATTCCAGCTTGAACCCAGCCATATGCAAATCAGTCTTGACCCTAAGCCTCATGGGAACAGTCCAGCCTGAACTGCCAAGCCAGGTCATCCCTGGACTCAAAACAAGCATCCTAGAACCGGTTTCGGGGTTTCACCCCTCTTCAGCCAGGATAGCTTGATTCCAGTGGCATGGAGAGCACGGGACCCACGTCTGGGCATATCAGTCCCACTCGGGGTGAGAAATTCAAAACCAACAGTTGATGGACAGAATGCAGAACCATGTCATACATTCACCCCAGTACAGAGATCTGGGCCTAAATCCATCATTTTTTTGCTCACCATGCCATTCCAGTTTGAACCCAGCCATATGCAAATCAGACTTGACCCTGTGCCTCATGGGAACAGTCCAGCCCGAACTGCCAAGCCAGGTCCTCCCTGGACTGGAAACAAGCATCCATAGGACCGGTTTCAGGGTTTCACCCCTCTTCAGCCAGGATAGCTTGATTCCAGTGGCATGGAGAGCACGGGACCCATGTCTGGGCATACCCGTCCCACTCGGGGTGACAAATGCAAAACCAACAGTTGATGGACAGAATGCAGAACAATGTCATACATTCACCCCAGTACAGAGATCTGGGCCTAAATCCATCATTTTTGCTCACCATGCCATTCCAGCTTGAACCCAGCCATATGCAAATCAGTCTTGACCCTAAGCCTCATGGGAACAGTCCAGCCCGAACTGCCAAGCCAGGTCATCCCTGGACTCAAAACAAGCATCCTAGAACCGGTTTCCGGGTTTCACCCCTCTTCAGCCAGGATAGCTTGATTCCAGTGGCATGGAGAGCACGGGACCCACGTCTGGGCATATCAGTCCCACTCGGGGTGAGAAATGCAAAACCAACAGTTGATGGACAGAATGCAGAACCATGTCATACATTCACCCCAGTACAGAGATCTGGGCCTAAATCCATCATTTTTTTGCTCACCATGCCATTCCAGTTTGAACCCAGCCATATGCAAATCAGACTTGACCCTGTGCCTCATGGGAACAGTCCAGCCCGAACTGCCAAGCCAGGTCCTCCCTGGACTGGAAACAAGCATCCATAGGACCGGTTTCAGGGTTTCACCCCTCTTCAGCCAGGATAGCTTGATTCCAGTGGCATGGAGAGCACGGGACCCATGTCTGGGCATACCCGTCCCACTCGGGGTGACAAATGCAAAACCAACAGTTGATGGACAGAATGCAGAACAATGTCATATATTCACCCCAATACAGACATCTGGGCCTAAATCCATCGTTTCTTTGCTCACCATGCCATTCCAGTTTGAACCCAGCCATATGCAAATCAGTCTTGACCCTGTGCCTCATGGGAACAGTCCAGCCCAAACTGCCAAGCCAAGTTCTTCCTGGACTGGAAACAAGCATCCTAGGACCGGTTTCTGGGATTCACTCCTCTTCAGCCTGGATAGCTTGATTCCAGTGGCATGAAGAGCACGGGACCCACGTCTGGGCATACCCGTCCCACACGGGGTGACAAATTTAAAACCAACAGTTCATTTACAGATTTCAGAACAATGTCATACATTCACCCCAGTACAGAGATATGGGCCTAAATCCATCGTTTTTTTTGCTCACCGTGCCATTCCAGTTTGAACCCAGCCATATGCAAATCAGTCTTGACCCTGTGCCTCATGGGAACAGTCCAGCCCGAACTGCCAAGCCAGGTCCTCCCTGGACTGCAAACAAGCATCCACAGCACCGGTTTCAGGGTTTCCCCCCTATTCAGACAGGATAGCTTGATTCCAGTGGCATGGAGAGCACGGGACCCATGTCTTGGCATAACCGTCCCACTCAGGGTGAGAAATGCAAAACCAACAGTTGATGGACAGAATGCAGAACAATGTCATATATTCACCCCAATACAGAGATCTGGGCCTAAATCCATCGTTTTTTAGCTCACCATGCCATTCCAGTTTGAACCCAGCCATATGCAAATCAGTCTTGACCCTCTGACTCATGGTAACAGTCTAGCCCAAACTGTCAAGCCAGGTCCTCACTAGACTGGAAACAAGCATCCTAGGACCGGTTTCGGGGTTTCACCCCTCTTCAGCCAGGATAGCTTGATTCCAGTGGCATGGAGAGCACGAGACCCACGTCTGGGCATACCTGTCCCACTCGGGGTGACAAATGCAAAACCAACAGTTGATGGACAGAATGCAGAACAATGTCATACATTCACCCCAGTACAGAGATCTGGGCCTAAATCCATTGTTGTTTTGCTCACCATGCCATTCCAGTTTGAACCCAGCCATATGCAAATCAGTCTTGACCCTGTGCCTCATGGGAACAATCCAGACTGAACTGCAAAGCCAGGTCCTCCGTGGACTGGAAACAAGCATCCTAGGACCGGTTTCGGGGTTTCACCCCTCTTCAGCCAGGATAACTTGATTCCAGTGGCATGAAGAGCACAGGACCTACTTCTGGGCATACCCGTCCCACTCGGGGTGACAAATGCAAAACCAACGGTTGATGGACAGAATGCAGGACAATGTCATACATTCACCCAAGTACAGAGATCTGGGCCTAAATCCATCGTTTTTTTGCTCACCATGCCATTCCAGTTTGAACACAGCCATATGCAAATCAGTCTTGACCCTGTGCCTCATGGGAACAGTCCAGACCGAACTGCAAAGCCAGGTACTCCCTGGACTGGAAACAAGCATCCTAGGACCGGTTTCGGGGTTTCACCCCTCCTTAGCCAGGATAGCTTGATTCCAGTGGCATGGAGAGCACGGGACCCATGTCTGGGCATACCTGTCCCACTCGGGGTGACAAATGCAAAACCAACAGTTGATGGACAGAATGCAGGACAATGTCATACATTCACCCCAGTACAGAGATCTGGTCCTAAATCCATCGTTTTTTTGCTCACCATGCCATTCCAGTTTGAACCCAGTCATATGCAAATCAGTCTTGACCCTGTGCCTCATGGGAACAGTCCAGCCCGAACTGCCAAGCCAGGTCCTCCCTGGACTGGAAAGAAGCATCCTAGGACTGGTTTCGGGGTTTCACCCCTCTTCAGCCAGGATAGCCTGTTTCCAGTGGCATGGAGAGCACGGGACCCACGTCTGGGCATACCCGTCCCACTCGGGGTGACAAATGGAAAACCAATAGTTGTTGGACAGAATGCAGAACAATGACATACATTCAACCCAGTACAGAGATCTGGGCCTAAATCCATCGTTTTTTTGCTCACCATGGCTTTCCAGTTTGAACCCAGCCATATGCAAATCAGTTTTGACCCTGTGCCTCATGGGAACAGTCAAGCCCGAACTGCCAAGCCAGGTCCTGCCTGGATTTGAAATAAGCATACTAGGACCGGTTTCGGGATTTCACCCCTCTTCAGCCAGGATAGCGCGATTCCAGTGGCATGGAGAGCACAGGATCCACGTCTGGGCATACCAGTCCCACTCGGGGTGAGAAATGCAAAACCAACAGTTGATGGACAGAATGCAGAACCATGTCATACATTCACCCCAGTACAAAGATCTGGGCCTAAATCCATCATTTATTTGCTCACCATGCCATTCCAGTTTGAACCCAGCCATATGCAAATCAGTCTTGACCCTGTGCCTCATGGGAACAGCCCAGCCTGAACTGCCAAACTAGGTCCTCCCTGGACTGGAAACAAGCATCCTAGGACCAGTATCAGGGTTTCACCCCTCTTCAGCCATGATAGCTTGATTCCTGTGGCATGGAGAGCACGGGACCCACGTCTGGGCATACCCGGCCCACTCATGGTGACAAATGCAAAGCCAACAGTTGATGGACAGAATGCAGAACAATGTCATACATTCACCCCAGTACAGAGATCTGGGCCCAAATCCATCTTTTTTTGCTCACCAAGCCATTCCAATTTGAACCCAGCCATATGCAAATCAGTCTTGACCCTGTGCCTCATGGGAGCAGTCCAGCCCGAACTGCAAAGCCAGGTCCTCCCTGGACTGGAAACAAGCATCCTAGGACCAGTTTCGGGGTTTCACCCCTCTTCATCCAGGATAGCTTGATTCCAGTGGCATGGAGAGCACGGGACCCATGTCTGGGCATACCCGTCCCACGCGGGGTGACAAATGCAAAACCAACAGTTGATGGACAGAATGCAGAACAATGTCATATATTCACCCCAATACAGAGATCTGGGCCTAAATCCATCGTTTCTTTGCTCACCATGCCATTCCAGTTTGAACCCAGCCATATGCAAATCAGTCTTGACCCTATACCTCATGGGAACAGTCCAGCCCAAACTGTCAAGCCAGTTTCTTCCTGGACTTGAAACAAGCATCCTAGGACCGGTTTCTGGGATTCACTCCTCTTCAGCCAGGATAGCTTGATTCCAGTGGCATGGAGAGCACGGGACCCACGTCTGGGCATACCCGTCCCACTCGGGGTGACAAATTTAAAACCAACAGTTGATTTACAGATTTCAGAACAATGTCATACATTCACCCCAGTACAGAGATATGGGCCTAAATCCATAGTTTTTTTTGCTCACCATGCCATTCCAGTTTGAACCCAGCCATATGCAAATCAGTCTTGACCCTGTGCCTCATGGGAACAGTCCAGCCCGAACTGCCAAGCCAGGTCCTCCCTGGACTGCAAACAAGCATCCATAGCACCGGTTTCAGGGTTTCCCCACTCTTCAGCCAGGATAGCTTGATTCCAGTGGCATGGAGAGCACGGGACCCATGTCTTGGCATAACCGTCCCACTCGGGGTGAGAAATGCAAAACCAACAGTTGATGGACAGAATGCAGAACAATGTCATATATTCACCCCAATACAGAGATCTGGGCCTAAATCCATCGTTTTTTAGCTCACCATGCCATTTCAGTTTGAACCCAGCCATATGCAAATCAGTCTTGACCCTGTGCCTCATGGGAACAGTCCAGCCCGAACTGCCAAGCCAGGTCCTCCCTGGACTGGAAACAAGCATCCTAGGACTGGTTTCAGGGTTTCACCCCTCTTCAGCCAGGATAGCTTGATTCCAGTGGCATGGAGAGCACGGGACCCATGTCTGGGCATACCCATCCCATTCGAGGTGACAAATGCAAAACCAACAGTTGATTTACAGATTTCAGAACAATGTCATACATTCACCCCAGTACAGAGATCTGGGCCTAAATCCATTGTTGTTTTGCTCACCATGCCATTCCAGTTTGAACCCAGCCATATGCAAATCAGTCTTGACCCTGTGCCTCATGGGAACAGTCCAGCCCGAACTGCCAAGCCAGGTTCTCCCTGGACAGGAGACAAGCATCCTAGGACCGGTTTCGGGGTTTCACCCCTCTTCAGCCAGGATAGCTTGATTCCAGAGCATGGAGAGCACGGGAGCCACATCTGGGCATACCCGTCCCACTCGTGGTGACAAATGCAAAACCAACAGTTGATTTACAGATTTCAGAACAATGTCATACATTCACCCCAGTACAGAGATCTGGGCCTAAATCCATCGTTTTTCTGCTCACCATGCCATTCCAGTTTGAACACAGCCATATGCAAATCAGTCTTGACCCTGTGCCTCATGGGAACAGTCCAGTCCAAACTGCCAATCCAGGTCCTCACTAGACTGGAAGCAAACATCTAAGACCGGTTTCGGGGTTTCACCCCTCTTCAGCCAGGATAGCTTGATTCCAGTGGCATGGAGAGCACGGGACCCACGTCTGGCATTCCTGTCCCACTCGGGGTGACAAATGCAAAACCAACAGTTGATGGACAGAATGCAGAACAATGTCATACATTCACCCCAGTACAGAGATCTGGGCCTAAATCCATCATTTTTTTGCTCACCATGCCATTCCAGTTTGAACCCAGCCATATGCAAATCAGTCTTGACCCTGTGCCTAATGGGAACAATCCAGCCCAAACTGCCAAGCCAGGTCCTCCCTGGACTGAAAACAAGCATCCTAGGACTGGTTTCGAGGTTTCACCCCTCTTCAGCCAGGATAGCTTGATTCCAGTGGCATGGAGAGCACGGGACCCACGTCTGGGCATACCCGTCCCACTCGGGGTGACAAATGCAAAACCAACAGTTGATGGACAGAATGCAGAACAATGTCATACATTCACCCCAGTACAGAGGTCTAGGCCTAAATCCATCGTTTTTTGCTCACCATGCCATTCCAGTTTGAACCCCGCCATATGCAAATCAGTCTTGACCCTGTGCCTCATGGGGACAGTCTAGCCCGAACTGCCAAGCCAGGTCCTCCCTGGAATGGAAACAAGCATCCTAGGACCGGTTTCTGGGTTTCCCCCTTCTTCAGCCAGGATAGCTTGATTCCAGTGGCATGGATAGCACGGGACCCACTTCTGGGCATACCCGTCCCACTCGGGGTGACAAATGCAAAACCAACAGTTGATGGACTGAATGCAGAACCATGTCATACATTCACCCCAGTATAAAGATCTGGGACTAAATCCATCGTTTTTTTGCTCACCATGCCACTCCAGTTTGAACCCAGCCATATGCAAATCAGTCTTGACCCTGTGCCTCATGGGAACAGTCCAGCCCGAACTGCCAAGCCAGGTTCTCCCTGGACTGGAGAAAAGCATCCTAGGACCGGTTTCGGGGTTTCACCCCTCTTCAGCCAGGATAGCTTGATTCCAGTGGTATGGAGAGCACGGGAGCCACATCTGGGCATACCCGTCCCACTCTTGGTGACAAATGCAAAACCAACAGTTTATGGACAGAATGCAGAACAATGTCATACATTCACCCCAGTACAGAGATCTGGGCCTAAATCCATCGTTTTATTGCTCATCATGCCATTCCAGTTTGAACCCAGCCATATGCAAATCAGTCTTGACCCTGTGCCTCATGGGAACAATCCAGACCGAACTGCAAAGCCAGGTCCTCCCTGGACTGGAAACAAGCATCCTAGGACCGGTTTCGGGGTTTCACCACTCTTCAGCCAGGATAACTTGATTCCAGTGGCATGGAGAGCACAGGACCTACTTCTGGGCATACCTGTCCCACTCGGAGTGACAAATGCAAAACCAACAGTTGATGGACAGAATGCAGAACAATGTCATACATTCACCCCAGTACAGAGATCTGGCCCTAAATCCATCGTTTTTTTGCTCACCATGCCATTCCAGTTTGAACCCAGCCATATGCAAATCAGTTTTGACCTTGTGCCTCATGGGAACAGTCCAGCCCGAACTGCCAAGCCAGGTCCTCCCTGGACTGGAAACAAGCATCCTAGGACCGGTTTCGGGGTTTCACCCCTCTTCAGCCATGATAGCTTGATTCCAGTGGCATGGAGAGCACGGGACCCACGTCTGGGCATACCTGTCCAACTCGGGGTGACAAATGCAAAACCAACAGTTGATGGACAGAATGCAGAACAATGTCATACATTCACCCCAGTACAGCGATCTGGGCCTAAATCCATCGTTTTTTTGCTCACCATGCCATTCCAGTTTGGACCCAGCCATATGCAAATCAGTCTTGACCCTGTGCCTCATGGGAACAGTCCAACCCGAACTGCCAAGCCAGGTCCTCCCTGGTCTGGAAACAAGCATACTAGGACCGGTTTCGGGGTTTCACCCCTCTAAAGCCAGGATAGCTTGATTCCAGTGGCATGGAGAGCACGGGACCACGTCTGGGCATACCCGTCCCACTCGGGGTGACAGATGCAAAACCAGCAGTTGATGTACAGAATGCAGAACAATGTCATACATTAACCCTAGTACAGAGATCTGGGCCTAAATCCATCATTATTTTTGCTCACCATGCCATTCTAGTTTGAACCCAGCCATATGCAAATCAGTCTTGACCCTGTGCCTCATGGGAATAGTCCAGCCCGAACTGCCAAACAAGGTCCACCCTGGACTGGAAACAAGCATCCTAGGATGGGTTTCGGGGTTTCACCCCTCTTCAGCCAGGATAGTCTGTTTCCAGTGGCATAGAGAGCACGGGACGCACGTCTGGGCATACCCGTCCAACTCGGGGAGACAAATGGAAAACCAACAGTTGTTGGACAGAATGTAGAACAATGACATACATTCAACCCAGTACAGAGATCTGGGCCCAAATCCATCGTTTTTTTGCTCACCATGCCATTCTAGTTTGAACTCAGCCATATGCAAATCAGTTTTGACCCTGTGCCTCATGGGAACAGTCCAGCCCGAACTGCCAAGCCAGGTCATGCCTGGATTTGAAACAAGCATCCTAGGACCGGTTTCGGGGTTTCACCCCTCTTCCACCAGGATAGCTTGATTCCAGTGGCATGGAGAGCACGGGATCCACGTCTGGGCATACCAGTCCCACTCCGGGTGAGAAATGCAAAACCAACAGTTGATGGACAGAATGCAGAACCATGTCATACATTCACCCCAGTACAAAGATCTGGGACTAAATCCATCATTGTTTTGCTCACCATGCCATTCCAGTTTGAACCCAGCCATATTCAAATCAGTCTTGACCCTGTGCCTCATGGGAACAGTCCAGCCTGAACTGCCAAGCCAGGTCCTCCCTGGACTGGAAACAAGCATCCTAGGACCAGTATCAGGGTTTCACCCCTCTTCTGCCAGAATAGCTTGATTCCTGTGGCATGGAGAGCACGGGACCCACGTCTGGGCATACCCGTCCCACTCAGGGTGACAAATCCAAAGCCAACAGTTGATGGACAGAATGCAGAACAATGTCATACATTCACCCCAGTACAGAGATCTGGGCCCAAATCCATCGTTTGTTTGCTCACCAAGCCATTCCAATTTGAACCCAGCCATATGCGAATCAGTCTTGACCCTGTGCCTCATGGGAACAGTACAGCCCAAACTGCAAAGCCAGGTCCTCTCTCGACTGGAAACAAGCATCCTAGGACCGGTTTCGGTGTTTCACCCCTCTTCAGCCAGGATAGCTTGATTCCAGTGGCATGGAGAGCACGGGACCCACGTCTGTGCATACCCGTCCCACTCGGGCTGACAAATGCAAAACCAACAGTTGATGGACAGAATGCAGAACAATGTCATACATTCACCCCAGTACAGAGATCTGGGCCTAAATCCATCGTTTTTTTGCTCACCATGCCATTCAAGTTTGAACCCAGCCATATGCAAATCAGTCTTGACCCTGTGCCTCATGGGAACAGTCCAGTCCAAACTGCCAAGCCAGGTCCTCCCTGGACTGGAAACAAGCATCCTAGGACCGGTTTCGTGGTTTCACCCCTCTTCAGCCAGGATAGCTTGATTCCAGTGGCATGAAGAGCACGGGACCACGTCTGGGCATACCCGTCCCACTGGGGGTGACAAATGCAAAACCAGCAGTTGATGTACAGAATGCAGAACAATGTCATACATTAACCCTAGTACAGAGATCTGGGCCTAAATCCATCATTATTTTTGCTCACCATGCCATTCCAGTTTGAACCCAGCCATATGCAAATCAGTCTTGACCCTGTGCCTCATGGGAATAGTCCAGCCCGAACTGCCAAACAAGGTCCACCCTGGACTGGAAACAAGCATCCTAGGACGGGTTTCGGGGTTTCACCCCTCTTCAGCCAGGATAGTCTGTTTTCAGTGACATAGAGAGCAAGGGACGCACTTCTGGGCATACCCGTCCAACTCGGGGTGACAAATGGAAAACCAACAGTTGTTGGACAGAATGCAGAACAATGACATACATTCAACACAGTACAGAGATCTGGGCCCAAATCCATTGTTTTTTTGCTCACCATGCCATTCCAGTTTGAACTCAGCCATATGCAAATCAGTTTTGACCCTGTGCCTCATGGGAACAGTCCAGCCCGAACTGCCAAGCCAGGTCCTGCCTGGATTTGAAACAAGCATCCTAGGACCGGTTTCGGGGTTCCACCCCTCTTCCACCAGGATAGCTTGATTCCAGTGGCATGGAGAGCACGGGATCCACGTCTGGGCATACCAGTCCCACTCCGGGTGAGAAATGCAAAACCAACAGTTGATGGACAGAATGCAGAACCATGTCATACATTCACCCCAGTACAAAGATCTGGGACTAAATCCAGCATTGTTTTGCTCACCATGCCATTCCAGTTTGAACCCAGCCATATTCAAATCAGTCTTGACCCTGTGCCTCATGGGAACAGTCCAGCCTGAACTGCCAAGCCAGGTCCTCCCTGGACTGGAAACAAGCATCGTAGGACCAGTATCAGGGTTTCACCCCTCTTCAGCCAGAATAGCTTGATTCCTGTGGCATGGAGAGCACGGGACCCACGTCTGGGCATACCCGTCCCACTCAGGGTGACAAATCCAAAGCCAACAGTTGATGGACAGAATGCAGAACAATGTCATACATTCACCCCAGTACAGAGATCTAGGCCCAAATCCATCGTTTTTTTGCTCACCAAGCCATTCCAATTTGAACCCAGCCATATGCGAATCAGTCTTGACACTGTGCCTCATGGGAACAGTCCAGCCCGAACTGCTAAGCCAGATCCTCCCTGGACTGGAAACAAGCATCCTAGGACTGGTTTCGGAGTTTCACCCCTCTTCAGCCAGGATAGCCTGTTTCCAGCGGCATGGAGAGCACGGGAGCCACATCTGGGCATACCCATCCCACTCGGGGTGACAAATGCAAAACCAACAGTTGATTTACAGATTTCAGAACAATGTCATTCATTCACCCCAGTACAGAGATTTGGGCCTAAATCCATCGTTTTTTTGCTCACCATGCCATTCCAGTTTGAACACAGCCATATGCAAATCAGTCTTGACCCTGTGCCTCATGGGAACAGTCCAGCCCAAACTGCCAATCCAGGTCCTCACTAGACTGGAAGCAAGCATCTAAGACCGGTTTCGGGGTTTCACCCCTCTTCAGCCAGGATAGCTTGATTCCAGTGGCATGGAGAGCACGGGACCCACGTCTGGCATACCTGTCCCACTCGGGGTGACAAATGCAAAACCAACAGTTGATGGACAGAATGCAGAACAATGTCATACATTCACCCCAGTACAGAGATCTGGGCCTAAATCCATCATTTTTTTGCTCACCATGCCATTCCAGTTTGAACCCAGCCATATGCAAATCAGTCTTGACCCTGTGCCTAATGGGAACAATCCAGCCCAAACTGCCAAGCCAGGTCCTCCCTGGACTGAAAACAAGCATCCTAGGACTGGTTTCGAGGTTTCACCCCTCTTCAGCCAGGATAGCTTGATTCCAGTGGCATGGAGAGCACGGGACCCACGTCTGGGCATACCCGTCCCACTCGGGGTGACAAATGCAAAACCAACAGTTGATGGACAGAATGCAGAACAATGTCATACATTCACCCCAGTACAGAGGTCTGGGCCTAAATCCATCGTTTTTTGCTCACCATGCCATTCCAGTTTGAACCCCGCCATATGCAAATCAGTCTTGACCCTGTGCCTCATGGGGACAGTCTAGCCCGAACTGCCAAGCCAGGTCCTCCCTGGAATGGAAACAAGCATCCTAGGACCGGTTTCTGGGTTTCACCCCTCTTCAGCCATGATAGCTCGATTCCAGTGGCATGGAGAGCACGGGACCCATGTCTGGGCATACCTGTCCAACTCGGGGTGACTAATGCAAAACCAACAGTTGATGGACAGAATGCAGAACAATGTCACACATTCACCCCAGTACAGAGATCTGGGCCTAAATCCATCGTTTTTTTGCTCACCATGCCATTCCAGTTTGAACCCAGCCATATGCAAATCAGTCTTGACCCTGTGCCTCATGGGAACAGTCCAACCCGAACTGCCAAGCCAGGTCCTCCCTGGTCTGGAAACAAGCATACTAGGACCGGTTTCGGGGTTTCACCCCTCTTCAGTCAGGATAGCTTGATTCCAATGACATGGAGAGCACGGGACCCATATCTGGGCATACCTGTCTCACTCTGGGTGACAAATGCAAAACCAACAGTTGATGGACAGAATGCAGAACAATGTCATACATTCACCCCAGTACAGAGATCTGGGCCTAAATCCATCGTTTTTTTGCTCACCATGCCATTCAAGTTTGAACCCAGCCATATGCAAATCAGTCTTGACCCTGTGCCTCATGGGAACAGTCCAGTCCAAACTGCCAAGCCAGGTCCTCCCTGGACTGGAAACAAGCATCCTAGGACCGGTTTCGTGGTTTCACCCCTCTTCAGCCAGGATAGCTTGATTCCAGTGGCATGAAGAGCACGGGACCACGTCTGGGCATACCCGTCCCACTGGGGGTGACAAATGCAAAACCAGCAGTTGATGTACAGAATGCAGAACAATGTCATACATTAACCCTAGTACAGAGATCTGGGCCTAAATCCATCATTATTTTTGCTCACCATGCCATTCCAGTTTGAACCCAGCCATATGCAAATCAGTCTTGACCCTGTGCCTCATGGGAATAGTCCAGCCCGAACTGCCAAACAAGGTCCACCCTGGACTGGAAACAAGCATCCTAGGACGGGTTTCGGGGTTTCACCCCTCTTCAGCCAGGATAGTCTGTTTCCAGTGACATAGAGAGCAAGGGACGCACGTCTGGGCATACCCGTCCAACTCGGGGTGACAAATGGAAAACCAACAGTTGTTGGACAGAATGCAGAACAATGACATACATTCAACACAGTACAGAGATCTGGGCCCAAATCCATTGTTTTTTTGCTCACCATGCCATTCCAGTTTGAACTCAGCCATATGCAAATCAGTTTTGACCCTGTGCCTCATGGGAACAGTCCAGCCCGAACTGCCAAGCCAGGTCCTGCCTGTATTTGAAACAAGCATCCTAGGACCGGTTTCTGGGTTCCACCCCTCTTCCACCAGGATAGCTTGATTCCAGTGGCATGGAGAGCACGGGATCCACGTCTGGGCATACCAGTCCCACTCCGGGTGAGAAATGCAAAACCAACAGTTGATGGACAGAATGCAGAACCATGTCATACATTCACCCCAGTACAAAGATCTGGGACTAAATCCAGCATTGTTTTGCTCACCATGCCATTCCAGTTTGAACCCAGCCATATTCAAATCAGTCTTGACCCTGTGCCTCATGGGAACAGTCCAGCCTGAACTGCCAAGCCAGGTCCTCCCTGGACTGGAAACAAGCATCGTAGGACCAGTATCAGGGTTTCACCCCTCTTCAGCCAGAATAGCTTGATTCCTGTGGCATGGAGAGCACGGGACCCACGTCTGGGCATACCCGTCCCACTCAGGGTGACAAATCCAAAGCCAACAGTTGATGGACAGAATGCAGAACAATGTCATACATTCACCCCAGTACAGAGATCTAGGCCCAAATCCATCGTTTTTTTGCTCACCAAGCCATTCCAATTTGAACCCAGCCATATGCGAATCAGTCTTGACACTGTGCCTCATGGGAACAGTCCAGCCCGAACTGCTAAGCCAGATCCTCCCTGGACTGGAAACAAGCATCCTAGGACTGGTTTCGGAGTTTCACCCCTCTTCAGCCAGGATAGCCTGTTTCCAGCGGCATGGAGAGCACGGGAGCCACATCTGGGCATACCCGTCCCACTCGGGGTGACAAATGCAAAACCAACAGTTGATTTACAGATTTCAGAACAATGTCATTCATTTTCCCCAGTACAGAGATTTGGGCCTAAATCCATCGTTTTTTTGCTCACCATGCCATTCCAGTTTGAACACAGCCATATGCAAATCAGTCTTGACCCTGTGCCTCATGGGAACAGTCCAGCCCAAACTGCCAATCCAGGTCCTCACTAGACTGGAAGCAAGCATCTAAGACCGGTTTCGGGGTTTCACCCCTCTTCAGCCAGGATAGCTTGATTCCAGTGGCATGGAGAGCACGGGACCCACGTCTGGCATACCTGTCCCACTCGGGGTGACAAATGCAAAACCAACAGTTGATGGACAGAATGCAGAACAATGTCATACATTCACCCCAGTACAGAGATCTGGGCCTAAATCCATCATTTTTTTGCTCACCATGCCATTCCAGTTTGAACCCAGCCATATGCAAATCAGTCTTGACCCTGTGCCTAATGGGAACAATCCAGCCCAAACTGCCAAGCCAGGTCCTCCCTGAACTGAAAACAAGCATCCTAGGACTGGTTTCGAGGTTTCACCCCTCTTCAGCCAGGATAGCTTGATTCCAGTGGCATGGAGAGCACGGGACCCACGTCTGGGCATACCCGTCCCACTCGGGGTGACAAATGCAAAACCAACAGTTGATGGACAGAATGCAGAACAATGTCATACATTCACCCCAGTACAGAGGTCTGGGCCTAAATCCATCGTTTTTTGCTCACCATGCCATTCCAGTTTGAACCCCGCCATATGCAAATCAGTCTTGACCCTGTGCCTCATGGGGACAGTCTAGCCCGAACTGCCAAGCCAGGTCCTCCCTGGAATGGAAACAAGCATCCTAGGACCGGTTTCTGGGTTTCACCCCTCTTCAGCCATGATAGCTCGATTCCAGTGGCATGGAGAGCACGGGACCCACGTCTGGGCATACCTGTCCAACTCGGGGTGACTAATGCAAAACCAACAGTTGATGGACAGAATGCAGAACAATGTCACACATTCACCCCAGTACAGAGATCTGGGCCTAAATCCATCGTTTTTTTGCTCACCATGCCATTCCAGTTTGAACCCAGCCATATGCAAATCAGTCTTGACCCTGTGCCTCATGGGAACAGTCCAACCCGAACTGCCAAGCCAGGTCCTCCCTGGTCTGGAAACAAGCATACTAGGACCGGTTTCGGGGTTTCACCCCTCTTCAGTCAGGATAGCTTGATTCCAATGACATGGAGAGCACGGGACCCATATCTGGGCATACCTGTCTCACTCTGGGTGACAAATGCAAAACCAACAGTTGATGGACAGAATGCAGAACAATGTCATACATTCACCCCAGTACAGAGATCTGGGCCTAAATCCATCGTTTTTTTGCTCACCATGCCATTCAAGTTTGAACCCAGCCATATGCAAATCAGTCTTGACCCTGTGCCTCATGGGAACAGTCCAGCCCAAACTGCCAAGCCAGGTCCTCCCTGGACTGGAAACAAGCATCCTAGGACCGGTTTCGTGGTTTCACCCCTCTTCAGCCAGGATAGCTTGATTCCAGTGGCATGGAGAGCACGGGACCACGTCTGGGCATACCCGTCCCACTCGGGGTGACAGATGCAAAACCAGCAGTTGATGTACAGAATGCAGAACAATGTCATACATTAACCCTAGTACAGAGATCTGGGCCTAAATCCATCAATATTTTTGCTCACCATGCCATTCCGGTTTGAACCCAGCCATATGCAAATCAGTCTTGACCCTGTGCCTCATGGGAATAGTCCAGCCCGAACTGCCAAACAAGGTCCACCCTGGACTGGAAACAAGCATCCTAGGACGGGTTTCGGGGTTTCACCCCTCTTCAGCCAGGATAGCTTGATTCCAGTGGCATGGAGAGCACGGGACCCACGTCTGGGCATACCCGTCCCACTCGGGGTGACAAATGCAAAACCAACAGTTGATGGACAGAATGCAGAACAATGTCATACATTCACCCCAGTACAGAGGTCTGGGCCTAAATCCATCGTTTTTTGCTCACCATGCCATTCCAGTTTGAACCCAGCCATATGCAAATCAGTCTTGACCCTGTGCCTCATGGGGACAGTCTAGCCCGAACTGCCAAGCCAGGTCCTCCCTGGAATGGAAACAAGCATCCTAGGACCGGTTTCTGGGTTTCCCCCTTCTTCAGCCAGGATAGCTTGATTCCAGTGGCATGGATAGCACGGGACCCACTTCTGGGCATACCCGTCCCACTCGGGGTGACAAATGCAAAACCAACAGTTGATGGACTGAATGCAGAACCATGTCATACATTCACCCCAGTATAAAGATCTGGGACTAAATCCATTGTTTTTTTGCTCACCATGCCATTCCAGTTTGAACCCAGCCATATGCAAATCAGTCTTGACCCTGTGCCTCATGGGAACAGTCCAGCCCGAACTGCCAAGCCAGGTTCTCCCTGGACTGGAGAAAAGCATCCTAGGACCGGTTTCGGGGTTTCACCCCTCTTCAGACAGGATAGCTTGATTCCAGTGGTATGGAGAGCACGGGAGCCACATCTGTGCATACCCGTCCCACTCGGGGTGACAAATGCAAAACCAACAGTTGATGGACAGAATGCAGAACAATGTCATACATTCACCCCAGTACAGAGATCTGGGCCTAAATCCATCGTTTTTTTGCTCACCAAGCCATTCCAATTTGAACCCAGCCATATGCGAATCAGTCTTGACCCTGTGCCTCATGGGAACAGTCCAGCCCGAACTGCCAAGCCAGGTCCTCCCTGGACTGAAAACAAGCATCCTAGGACTGGTTTCGAGGTTTCACCCCTCTTCAGCCAGGATAGCTTGATTCCAGTGGCATGGAGAGCACGGGACCCACGTCTGGGCATACCCGTCCCACTCAGGGTGACAAATGGAAAACCAACAGTTGTTGGACAGAATGCAGAACAATGACATACATTCAACCCAGTACAGAGATCTGGGCCTAAATCCATCATTTTTTTTGCTCACCATGGCTTTCCAGTTTGAACCCAGCCATATGCAAATCAGTTTTGACCCTGTGCCTCATGGGAACAGTCCAGCCCGAACTGCCAAGCCAGGTCCTGCCTGGATTTGAAACAAGCATACTAGGACCGGTTTCGGGGTTTCCCCCCTCTTCAGCCAGGATAGCTCGATTCCAGTGGCATGGAGAGCACGGGATCCACGTCTGGGCATACCAGTCCCACTCGGGGTGAGAAATGCAAAACCAACAGTTGATGGACAGAATGCAGAACCATGTCATACATTCACCCCAGTACAAAGATCTGGGCCTAAATTTATCATTTATTTGCTCACCATGCCATTCCAGTTTGAACCCAGCCATATGCAAATCAGTCTTGACCCTGTGCCTCATAGGAACAGCCCAGCCTGAACTGCCAAGCCAGGTCCTCCCTGGACTGGAAACAAGCATCCTAGGACCAGTATCAGGGTTTCACCCGTCTTCAGCCAGGATAGCTTGATTCCTGTGGCATGGAGAGCACGGGACCCATGTCTGGGCATACCCGTCCCACTCAGGGTGACAAATGCAAAGCCAACAGTTGATGGACAGAATGCAGAACAATGTCATACATTCACCCCAGTACAGAGATCTGGGCCCAAATCCATCGTTTTTTGGCTCACCAAGCCATTCCAATTTGAACCCAGCCATATGCAAATCAATCTTGACCCTGTGCCTCATGGGAGCAGTCCAGCCCGAACTGCAAAGCCAGATCCTCCCTGGACTGGAAACAAGCATCCTAGGACCGGTTTCGGGGTTTCACCCCTCTTCAGCCAGGATAGCTTGATTCCAGTGGCATGGAGAGCACGGGACACATGTCTGTGCATACCCGTCCCACTCTGGGTGACAAATGTAAAACCAACAGTTGATGGACAGAATGCAGAACAATGTCATACATTCACCCCAGTACAGAGATCTGGGCCTAAATCCATCGTTTTTTTGCTCACCATGCCATTCCAGCTTGAACCCAGCCATATGCAAATCAGTTTTGACCCTAAGCCTCATGGGAACAGTCCAGCCCGAACTGCCAAGCCAGGTCATCCCTGGACTCAAAACAAGCATCCTAGAACCGGTTTCGGGGTTTTACCCCTCTTCAGCCAGGATAGCTTGATTCCAGTGGCATGGAGAGCACGGGACCCACGTCTGGGCATATCAGTCCCACTCGGGGTGAGAAATTCAAAACCAACAGTTGATGGACAGAATGCAGAACCATGTCATACATTCACCCCAGTACAGAGATCTGGGCCTAAATCCATTGGTTTTTTTGCTCTCCATGCCATTCAAGTTTGAACCCAGCCATATGCAAATCAGTCTTGACCCTGTGCCTCATGGGAACAGTCCAGCCCGAACTGCCAAGCCAGGTCCTCCCTGGACTGGAAACAAGCATACTAGGACCGGTTTAGGGTTTGACCCCTCTTCAGTCAGGATAGCTTGATTCTAGTGGCATGGAGAGCGCGGGACCCACGTCTGGGCATACCCGTCTCACTCGGGGTGACAAATGCAAAACCAACAGTTGATGGACAGAATGCAGAACAATGTCATACATTCACCCCAGTACAGAGATGTGGGCCTAAATCCATTGTTTCTTTGCTCACCATGCCATTCCAGTTTGAACCCAGCCATAGGCAAATCAGTCTTGACCCTGTGCCTAATGGGAACAGTCCAGCCCGAACTGTCAAGCCAGGTCCTCCCTGGACTGGAAACAAGCATCCTAGGACCGGTTTCTGTGATTCACTCCTCTTCAGCCAGGATAGCTTGATTCCAGTGGCATGGAGCGCACGGTACCCATGTCTTGGCATAACCGTCCCACTCAGGGTGAGAAATGCAAAACCAACAGTTGATGGACAGAATGCAGAACAATGTCATATATTCACCCCAATAAAGAGATCTGGGCCTAAATCCATCGTTTTTTAGCTCACCATGCCATTCCAGTTTGAACCCAGCCATATGCAAATCAGTCTTGACCCTGTGACTCATGGTAACAGTCTAGCCCAAACTGTCAAGCCAGGTCCTCACTAGACTGGAAACAAGCATCCTAGGACCGGTTTCGGGGTTTCACCCCTCTTCAGCCAGGATAGCTTGATTCCAGTGGCATGGAGAGCACGGGACCCATGTCTGGGCATTCCTGTCCCACTCAGGGTGACAAATGCAAAACCAACAGTTGATGGACAGAATGCAGAACAATGTCATACATTTACCCCAGTACAGAGATCTGGGCCTAAATCCATTGTTGTTTTGCTCACCATGCCATTCCAGTTTGAACCCAGCCATATGCAAATCAGTCTTGACCCTGTGCCTCATGGGAACAATCCAGACTGAACTGCAAAGCCAGGTCCTCCGTGGACTGGAAACAAGCATCCTAGGACCGGTTTCGGGGTTTCACCCCTCTTCAGCCAGGATAACTTGATTCCAGTGGCATGGAGAGCACAGGACATACTTCTGGGCATACCCGTCCCACTCGGGGTGACAAATGCAAAACCAACAGTTGATGGACAGAATGCAGGACAATGTCATACATTCACCCCAGTACAGAGATATGGGCCTAAATCCATCGTTTTTTTGCTCACCATGCCATTCCAGTTTGAACCCAGCCATATTCAAATCAGTCTTGACCCTGTGCCTCATGGGAACAGTCCAGCCTGAACTGCCAAGCCAGGTCCTCCCTGGACTGGAAACAAGCATCGTAGGACCAGTATCAGGGTTTCACCCCTCTTCAGCCAGAATAGCCTGTTTCCAGCGGCATGGAGAGCACGGGACCCACGTCTGGGCATACCCGTCCCACTCGGGGTGACAAATGGAAAACCAACAGTTGTTGGACAGAATGCAGAACAATGACATACATTCACCCCAGTACAAAGATCTGGGCCTAAATCCATCATTTATTTGCTCACCATGCCATTCCAGCTTGAACCCAGCCATATGCAAATCAGTCTTGACCCTAAGCCTCATGGGAACAGTCCAGCCCGAACTGCCAAGCCAGGTCATCCCTGGACTCAAAACAAGCATCCTAGAACCGGTTTCGGGGTTTCACCCCTCTTCAGCCAGGATAGCTTGATTCCAGTGGCATGGAGAGCACGGGACCCACGTCTGGGCATATCAGTCCCACTCGGGGTGAGAAATGCAAAACCAACAGTTGATGGACAGAATGCAGAACCATGTCATACATTCACCCCAGTACAGAGATCTGGGCCTAAATCCATCATTTGTTTGCTCACCATGCCATTCCAGTTTGAACCCAGCCATATGCAAATCAGACTTGACCCTGTGCTTCATGGGAACAGTCCAGCCCGAACTGCCAAGCCAGGTCCTCCCTGGACTGGAAACAAGCATCCATAGGACCGGTTTCAGGGTTTCACCCCTCTTCAGCCAGGATAGCTTGATTCCAGTGGCATGGAGAGCACGGGACCCATGTCTGGGCATACCCGTCCCACTCGGGGTGACAAATGCAAAACCAACAGTTGATGGACAGAATGCAGAACAATGTCATACATTCACCCCAGTACAGAAATCTGGGCCTAAATCCATCATTTTTGCTCACCATGCCATTCCAGCTTGAACCCAGCCATATGCAAATCAGTCTTGACCCTAAGCCTCATGGGAACAGTCCAGCCCGAACTGCCAAGCCAGGTCATCCCTGGACTCAAAACAAGCATCCTAGAACCGGTTTCGGGGTTTCACCCCTCTTCAGCCAGGATAGCTTGATTCCAGTGGCATGGAGAGCACGGGACCCACGTCTGGGCATATCAGTCCCAATCGGGGTGAGAAATGCAAAACCAACAGTTGTTGGACAGAATGCAGAACCATGTCATACATTCACCCCAGTACAGAGATCTGGGCCTAAATCCATCATTTTTTTGCTCACCATGCCATTCCAGTTTGAACCCAGCCATATGCAATTCAGACTTGACCATGTGCCTCATGGGAACAGTCCAGCCCGAACTGCCAAGCCAGGTCCTCCCTGGACTGGAAACAAGCATCCATAGGACCGGATTCAGGGTTTCACCCCTCTTCAGCCAGGATAGCTTGATTCCAGTGGCATGGAGAGCACGGGACCCATGTCTGGGCATACCCGTCCCACTCGGGGTGACAAATGCAAAACCAACAGTTGATGGACAGAATGCAAAACAATGTCATATATTCACCCCAATACAGAGATCTGGGCCTAAATCCATCGTTTCTTTGCTCACCATGCCATTCCAGTTTGAACCCAGCCATATGCAAATCAGTCTTGACCCTGTGCCTCATGGGAACAGTCCAGCCCAAACTGCCAAGCCAGGTTCTTCCTGGACTGGAAACAAGCATCCTAGGACCGGTTTCTGGGATTCACTCCTCTTCAGCCAGGATAGCTTGATTCCAGTGGCATGAAGAGCACCGGACCCACGTCTGGGCATACCCGTCCCACTCGGGGTGACAAATTTAAAACCAACAGTTGAATTACAGATTTCAGAACAATGTCATACATTCACCCCAGTACAGAGATATGGGCCTAAATCCATCGTTTTTTTTGCTCACCGTGCCATTCCAGTTTGAACCCAGCCATATGCAAATCAGTCTTGACCCTGTGCCTCATGGGAACAGTCCAGCCTGAACCGCCAAGCCAGGTCCTCCCTGGACTGCAAACAAGCATCCATAGCACCGGTTTCAGGGTTTCCCCCCTCTTCAGACAGGATAGCTTGATTCCAGTGGCATGGAGAGCACGGGACCCATGTCTTGGCATAACCGTGCCACTCAGGGTGAGAAATGCAAAACCAACAGTTGATGGACAGAATGCAGAACAATGTCATATATTCACCCCAATACAGAGATCTGGGCCTAAATCCATCGTTTTTTAGCTCACCATGCCATTCCAGTTTGAACCCAGCCATATGCAAATCAGTCTTGACCCTGTGACTCATGGTAACAGTCTAGCCCAAACTGTCAAGCCAGGTCCTCACTAGACTGGAAACAAGCATCCTAGGACCGGTTTCGGGGTTTCACCCCTCTTCAGCCAGGATAGCTTGATTCCAGTGGCATGGAGAGCACGGGACCCACGTCTGGGCATACCTGTCCCACTCGGGGTGACAAATGCAAAACCAACAGTTGATGGACAGAATGCAGAACAATGTCATACATTCACCCCAGTACAGAGATCTGGGCCTAAATCCATTGTTGTTTTGCTCACCATGCCATTCCAGTTTGAACCCAGCCATATGCAAATCAGTCTTGACCCTGTGCCTCATGGGAACAATCCAGACTGAACTGCAAAGCCAGGTCCTCCGTGGACTGGAAACAAGCATCCTAGGACCGGTTTCGGGGTTTCACCCCTCTTCAGCCAGGATAACTTGATTCCAGTGGCATGAAGAGCACAGGACCTACTTCTGGGCATACCCGTCCCACTCGGGGTGACAAATGCAAAACCAACGGTTGATGGACAGAATGCAGGACAATGTCATACATTCAACCCAGTACAGAGATCTGGGCCTAAATCCATAGTTTTTTTGGTCACCATGCCATTCCAGTTTGAACCCAGCCATATGCAACTCAGTCTTGACCCTGTGCCTCATGGGAACAGTCCAGCCCGAACTGCAAAGCCAGGTACTCCCTGGACTGGAAACAAGCATCCTAGGACCGGTTTCGGGGTTTCACCCCTCCTTAGCCAGGATAGCTTGATTCCAGTGGCACGGAGAGCACGGGACCCATGTCTGGGCATACCTGTCCCACTCGGGGTGACAAATGCAAAACCAACAGTTGATGGACAGAATGCAGGACAATGTCATACATTCACCCCAGTACAGAGATCTGGGCCTAAATCCATCGTTTTTTTGCTCACCATGCCATTCCAGTTTGAACCCAGCCATATGCAAATCAGTCTTGACCCTGTGCCTCATGGGAACAGTCCAGCCCGAACTGCCAAGCCAGGTCCTCCCTGGACTGGAAAGAAGCATCCTAGGACTGGTTTCGGGGTTTCACACCTCTTCAGCCAGGATAGCCTGTTTCCAGTGGCATGGAGAGCACGGGACCCACGTCTGGGCATACTCGTCCCACTCGGGGTGACAAATGGAAAACCAACAGTTGTTGGACAGAATGCAGAACAATGACATACATTCAACCCAGTACAGAGATCTGGGCCTAAAACCAACGTTTTTTTGCTCACCATGGCTTTCCAGTTTGAACCCAGCCATATGCAAATCAGTTTTGACCCTGTGCCTCATGGGAACAGTCCAGCCCGAACTGCCAAGCAAGGTCCTGCCTGGATTTGAAATAAGCATACTAGGACCGGTTTCGGGATTTCACCCCTCTTCAGCCAGGATAGCTCGATTCCAGTGGCATGGAGAGCACGGGATCCACGTCTGGGCATACCAGTCCCACTCGGGGTGAGAAATGCAAAACCAACAGTTGATGGACAGAATGCAGAACCATGTCATACATTCACCCCAGTACAAAGATCTGGGCCTAAATCCATCATTTATTTGCTCACCATGCCATTCCAGTTTGAACCCAGCCATATGCAAATCAGTCTTGACCCTGTGCCTCATGGGAACAGCCCAGCCTGAACTGCCAAGCCAGGTCCTCCCTGGACTGGAAACAAGCATCCTATGACCAGTATCAGGGTTTCACCCCTCTTCAGCCATGATAGCTTGATTCCTGTGGCATGGAGAGCACGGGACCCACGTCTGGGCATACCCGTCCCACTCAGGGTGACAAATGCAAAGCCAACAGTTGATGGACAGAATGCAGAACAATGTCATACATTCACCCCAGTACAGAGATCTGGGCCCAAATCCATCGTTTTTTTGCTCACCAAGCCATTCCAATTTGAACCCAGCCATATGCAAATCAGTCTTGACCCTGTGCCTCATGGGAGCAGTCCAGCCCGAACTGCAAAGCCAGGTCCTCCCTGGACTGGAAACAAGCATCCTAGGACCAGTTTCGGGGTTTCACCCCTCTTCAGCCAGGATAGCTTGATTCCAGTGGCATGGAGAGCACGGGACCCATGTCTGGGCATACCCGTCCCACGCGGGGTGACAAATGCAAAACCAACAGTTGATGGACAGAATGCAGAACAATGTCATATATTCACCCCAATACAGAGATCTGGGCCTAAATCCATCGTTTCTTTGCTCACCATGCCATTCCAGTTTGAACCCAGCCATATGCAAATCAGTCTTGACCCTGTGCCTCATGGGAACAGTCCAGCCCAAACTGCCAAGCCAGTTTCTTACTGGACTGGAAACAAGCATCCTAGGACCGGTTTCTGGGATTCACTCCTCTTCAGCCAGGATAGCTTGATTCCAGTGGAATGGAGAGCACGGGACCCACGTCTGGGCATACCCGTCCCACTCGGGGTGACAAATTTAAAACCAACAGTTGATTTACAGATTTCAGAACAATGTCATACATTCACCCCAGTACAGAGATATGGGCCTAAATCCATTGTTTTTTTTGCTCACCATGCCATTCCAGTTTGAACCCAGCCATATGCAAATCAGTCTTGACCCTGTGCCTCATGGGAACAGTCCAGCCCGAACTGCCAAGCCAGGTCCTCCCTGGACTGCAAACAAGCATCCATAGCACCGGTTTCAGGGTTTCCCCACTCTTCAGCCAGGATAGCTTGATTCCAGTGGCATGGAGAGCACGGGACCCATGTCTTGGCATAACCGTCCCACTCAGGGTGAGAAATGCAAAACCAACAGTTGATGGACAGAATGCAGAACAATGTCATATATTCACCCCAATACAGAGATCTGGGCCTAAATCCATCGTTTTTTAGCTCACCATGCCATTCCAGTTTGAACCCAGCCATATGCAAATCAGTCTTGACCCTGTGCCTCATGGGAACAGTCCAGCCCGAACTGCCAAGCCAGGTCCTCCCTGGACTGGAAACAAGCATCCTAGGACTGGTTTTAGGGTTTCACCCCTCTTCAGCCAGGATAGCTTGATTCCAGTGGCATGGAGAGCACGTGACCCATGTCTGGGCATACCCATCCCACTCGGGGTGACAAATGCAAAACCAACAGTTGATTTACAGATTTCAGAACAATGTCATACATTCACCCCAGTACAGAGATCTGGGCCTAAATCCATTGTTGTTTTGCTCACCATGCCATTCCAGTTTGAACAGAGCTATATGCAAATCATTCTTGACCCTGTGACTCATGGGAACAGTCCAGCCCAAACTGTCAAGCCAGGTCCTCACTAGACTGGAAACAAGCATCCTAGGACCGGTTTCGGGGTTTCACCCCTCTTCAGCCTGGATAGCTTGATTCCACTGGCATGGAGAGCACGGGACCCACGTCTGGGCATACCTGTCCCACTCGGGGTGACAAATGCAAAACCAACAGTTGATGGACAGAATGCAGAACAATGTCATACAATCACCCCAGTACAGAGATCTGGGCCTAAATCCATTGTTGTTTTGCTCACCATGCCATTCCAGTTTGAACCCAGCCATATGCAAATCAGTCTTGACCCTGTGCCTCATGGCAACAATCCAGACTGAACTGCAAAGCCAGGTCCTCCGTGGACTGGAAACAAGCATCCTAGGACCGGTTTCGGGGTTTCACCCCTCTTCAGCGAGGATAACTTGATTCCAGTGGCATGGAGAGCACAGGACCTACTTCTGGGCATACCCGTCCCACTCGGGGTGACAAATGCAAAACCAACAGTTGATGGACAGAATGCAGGACAATGTCATACATTCACCCCAGTACAGAGATCTGGGCCTAAATCCATCGTTTTTTTGCTCACCATGCCATTCCAGTTTGAACCCAGCCATATGCAAATCAGTCTTGACCCTGTGCCTCATGGGAACAGTCCAGCCCGAACTGCAAAGCCAGGTCCTCCCTGGACTGGAAACAAGCATCCTAGGACCAGTTTCGGGGTTTCACCCCTCTTCAGCCAGGATAGCTTGATTCCAGTGGCATGGAGAGCACGGGACCCATGTCTGGGCATACCCGTCCCACGCGGGGTGACAAATGCAAAACCAACAGTTGATGGACAGAATGCAGAACAATGTCATATATTCACCCCAATACAGAGATCTGGGCCTAAATCCATCGTTTCTTTGCTCACCATGCCATTCCAGTTTGAACCCAGCCATATGCAAATCAGTCTTGACCCTGTGCCTCATGGGAACAGTCCAGCCCAAACTGCCAAGCCAGTTTCTTACTGGACTGGAAACAAGCATCCTAGGACCGGTTTCTGGGATTCACTCCTCTTCAGCCAGGATAGCTTGATTCCAGTGGAATGGAGAGCACGGGACCCACGTCTGGGCATACCCGTCCCACTCGGGGTGACAAATTTAAAACCAACAGTTGATTTACAGATTTCAGAACAATGTCATACATTCACCCCAGTACAGAGATATGGGCCTAAATCCATTGTTTTTTTTGCTCACCATGCCATTCCAGTTTGAACCCAGCCATATGCAAATCAGTCTTGACCCTGTGCCTCATGGGAACAGTCCAGCCCGAACTGCCAAGCCAGGTCCTCCCTGGACTGCAAACAAGCATCCATAGCACCGGTTTCAGGGTTTCCCCACTCTTCAGCCAGGATAGCTTGATTCCAGTGGCATGGAGAGCACGGGACCCATGTCTTGGCATAACCGTCCCACTCAGGGTGAGAAATGCAAAACCAACAGTTGATGGACAGAATGCAGAACAATGTCATATATTCACCCCAATACAGAGATCTGGGCCTAAATCCATCGTTTTTTAGCTCACCATGCCATTCCAGTTTGAACCCAGCCATATGCAAATCAGTCTTGACCCTGTGCCTCATGGGAACAGTCCAGCCCGAACTGCCAAGCCAGGTCCTCCCTGGACTGGAAACAAGCATCCTAGGACTGGTTTCAGGGTTTCACCCCTCTTCAGCCAGGATAGCTTGATTCCAGTGGCATGGAGAGCACGGGACCCATGTCTGGGCATACCCATCCCACTCGGGGTGACAAATGCAAAACCAACAGTTGATTTACAGATTTCAGAACAATGTCATACATTCACCCCAGTACAGAGATCTGGGCCTAAATCCATTGTTGTTTTGCTCACCATGCCATTCCAGTTTGAACAGAGCCATATGCAAATCATTCTTGACCCTGTGACTCATGGGAACAGTCCAGCCCAAACTGTCAAGCCAGGTCCTCACTAGACTGGAAACAAGCATCCTAGGACCGGTTTCGGGGTTTCACCCCTCTTCAGCCTGGTTAGCTTGATTCCACTGGCATGGAGAGCACGGGACCCACGTCTGGGCATACCTGTCCCACTCGGGGTGACAAATGCAAAACCAACAGTTGATGGACAGAATGCAGAACAATGTCATACAATCACCCCAGTACAGAGATCTGGGCCTAAATCCATTGTTGTTTTGCTCACCATGCCATTCCAGTTTGAACCCAGCCATATGCAAATCAGTCTTGACCCTGTGCCTCATGGCAACAATCCAGACTGAACTGCAAAGCCAGGTCCTCCGTGGACTGGAAACAAGCATCCTAGGACCGGTTTCGGGGTTTCACCCCTCTTCAGCGAGGATAACTTGATTCCAGTGGCATGGAGAGCACAGGACCTACTTCTGGGCATACCCGTCCCACTCGGGGTGACAAATGCAAAACCAACAGTTGATGGACAGAATGCAGGACAATGTCATACATTCACCCCAGTACAGAGATCTGGGCCTAAATCCATCGTTTTTTTGCTCACCATGCCATTCCAGTTTGAACCCAGCCATATGCAAATCAGTCTTGACCCTGTGCCTCATGGGAACAGTCCAGCCCGAACTGCAAAGCCAGGTATTCCCTGGACTGGAAACAAGCATCCTAGGACCGGTTTCGGGGTTTCACCCCTCTTCAGCCAGGATGGCTTGATTCCAGTGGCATGGAGAGCACGGGACCCACGTCTGGGCATACCCGTTCCACTCGGGGTGACAAATGCAAAACCAACAGTTGATGGACAGAATGCAGAACCGTGTCATACATTCTCCCCGGTACAGAGATCTGGGCCTAAATCCATTGTTTTTTTGCTCATCATGCCATTCCAGTTTGAACCCAGCCATATGCAAATCAGTCTTGACCCTGTTCCTCATGGGAACAATCCAGACCGAACTGCAAAGCCAGGTCCTCCCTGGACTGGAAACAAGCATCCTAGGACCGGTTTCGGGGTTTCACCCCTCTTCAGCCAGGATAACTTGATTCCAGTGGCATGGAGAGCACAGGACCTACTTCTGGGCATACCCGTCCCACTCGGGGTGACAAATGCAAAACCAACAGTTGATGGACAGAATGCAGAACCATGTCATACATTCACCCCAGTACAAAGATCTGGGACTAAATCCATCATTGTTTTGCTCACCATGCCATTCCAGTTTGAACCCAGCCATATTCAAATCAGTCTTGACCCTGTGCCTCATGGGAACAGTCCAGCCTGAACTGCCAAGCCAGGTCCTCCCTGGACTGGAAACAAGCATCGTAGGACCAGTATCAGGGTTTCACCCCTCTTCAGCCAGATTAGCTTGATTCCTGTGGCATGGAGAGCACGGGACCCACGTCTGGGCATACCCGTCCCACTCAGGGTGACAAATCCAAAGCCAACAGTTGAGGGACAGAATGTAGAACAATGACATACATTCACCCCAGTACAGAGATCTGGGCCTAAATCCATTGTTTTTTTGCTCACCATGCCATTGCAGTTTGAACCCAGCCATATGCAAATCAGTCTTGACCCTGTGCCTCATGGGAACAATCCAGCCCAAACTGCCAAGCCAGGTCCTCCCTGGACTGGAAACAAGCATCCTAGGACCGGTTTCGGGGTTTCACCTCTCTTCAGCCAGGATAACTTGATTCCAGTGGCATGGAGAGCACAGGACCTACTTCTGGGCATACCCGTCCCACTCGGGGTGACAAATGCAAAACCAACAGTTGATGGACAGAATGCAGGACAATGTCATACATTCACCCCAGTACAGACATCTGGGCCTAAATCCATCGTTTTTTTGCTAACCATGCCATTCCAGTTTGAACCCAACCTTATGCAAATCAGTCTTGACCCTGTGCCTCATGGGAACAGTCCAGCCCAAACTGCCAAGCCAGGTCATCCCTGGACTGGAAACAAGCATCCTAGGACCGGTTTCACCCCTCTTCAGCCAGGATAGCTTGATTCCAGTTGGATGGAGAGCACGGGACCCACGTCTGGGCATACCCGTCCCACTCGGGGTGACAAATGCACAAACAGCAGTTGATGGACAGAATGCGGAACAATGTCATACATTCACCCCAGTACAGAGATCTGGGCCTAAATCCATCGTTTTTTTGCTCACCATGCCATTCCAGTTTGAACCCAGCCATATGCAAATCAGTCTTGACCCTGTGCCTCATGGGAACAGTCCAGCCCGAAGTGCCAAGCCAGGTCCTCCCTGGACTGGAAACAAGCATCCTAGGACTGGTTTCTGAATTTCACCCCTCTTCAGCCAGGATAGCCTGTTTCCAGTGGCATGGAGAGCACGGAACCCACGTCTGGGTATACCCGTCCCACTCAGGGTGACAAATGCAAAGCCAACAGTTGATGGACAGAATGCAGAACAATGTCATACATTCACCCCAGTACAGAGATCTGGGCCCAAATCCATTGTTTTTTTTTGCTCACCGTGCCATTCCAGTTTGAACCCAGCCATATGCAAATCAGTCTTGACCCTGTGCCTCATGGGAACAGTCCAGCCCGAACTGCCAAGCCAGGTCCTCCCTGGACTGGAAACAAGCATTCTAGGACCGGTTTCGGGGTTTCACCCCTCTTCAGACAGGATAGCTTGATTCCAGTGGCATGGAGAGCACGGGACCCATGTCTGGGCATACCCGTCTCACTCGGGGTGACAAATGCAAAACCAAAAGTTGATGGACAGAATGCAGAACAATGTCATACATTCACCCCAGTACAGAGATCTGGGCCTAAATCCATCGTTTTTTTGCTCACCATGCCATTGCAGTTTGAACCCAGCCATATGCAAATCAGTCTTGACCATGTGGCTCATGGGAACAGTCCAGCCCAAACTGTCAAGCCAGGTCCTCACTAGACTGGAAACAAGCATCTAAGACCGGTTTTGGGGTTTCACCCCTCTTCAGCCAGGATAGCTTGATTCCAGTGGCATGTAGAGCACGGGACCCACGTCTGGCATACCTGTCCCACTCTGGGTGACAAATGTTAAACCAACAGTTGATGGACAGAATGCAGAACAATGTCATACATTCACCCCAGTACAGAGATCTGGGCCTAAATCCATTGTTTTATTGCTCATCATGCCATTCCAGTTTGAACCCAGCCATATGCAAATCAGTCTTGACCCTCTGCCTCATGGGAACTATCCAGACCGAACTGCAAAGCCAGGTCCTCCCTGGACTGGAAACAAGCATCCTAGGACCGGTTTCGGGGTTTCACCCCTCTTCAGCCAGGATAACTTGATTCCAGTGGCATGGAGAGCACAGGACCTACTTCTGGGCATACCCGTCCCACTCGGGGCGACAAATGCAAAACCAACAGTTGATGGAGAGAATGCAGAACAATGTCATACATTCACCCCAGTACAGAGATCTGGGCCTAAATCCATCGTTTTTTTGCTCACCATGCCATTCCAGTTTGAACCCAGCCATATGCAAATCAGTCTTGACCTTGTGCGTCATGGGAACAGTCCAGCCCGAACTGCCAATCCAGGTCCTCCCTGGACTAGAAACAAGCATCCTAGGACCGGTTTCAGGGTTTCACCCCTCTTCAGCCAGGATAGATTGATTCCAGTGGCATGGAGAGCACGGGACCCATGTCTGGGCATACCCGTCCTACTCGGGGTGACAAATGCAAAACAAACAGTTGATGGACAGAATGCAGAACAATGTCATATATTCACCCCAGTACAGAGATCTGGGACTAAGTACATAATTGTTTTGATCACCATGCCATTCCAGTTTGAACCCAGCCATATGCAAATCAGTCTTGACCCTGTGCCTCATGGGAACAGTCCAGCCCGAACTGCCAAGCCAGGTCCTCCCTGGACAGGAAACAATCATCCTAGGACCGGTTTTAGGGTTTCAACCCTCTTCAGCCAGGATAGATTGATTCCAGTGGCATGGAGAGCACGGGACCCATGTCTGGGCATACCCGTCCCACTCAGGGTGAGAAATGCAAAACCAACAGTTGATGGACAGAATGTAGAACCATGTCATACATTCACCCCAGTACAGAGATCTGGGCCTAAATCCATCATTTTTTTGATCACCATGCCATTCCAGTTTGAACCCAGCCATATGCAAATCAGTCTTGACCCTGTGCCTCATGGGTACAGTCCAGCCCGAACTGCCAAGCCAGGTTCTCCCTGGACTGGCAACAAGCATCCTAGGACCGGTTTCGGGGTTTCATCCCTCTTCAGCCAGGATAGCTTTATTCCAGTGGCATGGAGAGCATGGGACCCACGTCTGGCATACCCGTCCCACTCGGGGTGACAAATGCAAAACCAACAGTTGATTTACAGATTTCAGAACAATGTCATACATTCACCCCAGTACAGAGATCTGGGCCCAAATCCATCGTTTTTTTGCTCGCCGTGCCATTCCAGTTTGAACACAGCCATATGCAAATCAGTCTTGACCCTGTGCCTCATGGGAACAGTCCAGCCCAAACTGCCAAGCCAGGTCCTCACTAGACTGGAAACAAGTCTCTAAGACCGGTTTCGGGGTTTCACCCCTCTTCAGCCAGCATAGCTTGATTCCAGTGGCATGGAGAGCACGGGACCCATGTCTGGCATACCTGTCCCACTCGGGGTGACAAATGCAAAACCAACAGTTGATGGACAGAATGCAGAATAATGTCATACATTCACCCCAGTACAGAGATCTGGGCCTAAATCCATTGTTTTTTTGCTCACCATGCCATTCCAGTTTGAACCCAGACATATGCAAATCAGTCTTGACCCTGTGCCTCATGGGAACAATCCAGCCCAAACTGCCAAGCCAGGTCCTCCCTGAACTGGAAACAAGCATCCTAGAACCGGTTTCGGGGTTTCACCCCTCTTCAGCCAGGATAGCTTGATTCCAGTTGGATGGAGAGCACGGGACCCACATCTGGGCATACCCGTCCCACTCGGGGTGACAAATGCAAAACCAGCAGTTGATGGACAGAATGCGGAAAAATGTCATACATTCACCACAGTACAGAGATCTGGGCCTAAATCCATCGTTTTTTTGCTCACCATGCCATTCCAGTTTGAACGCAGCCATATGCAAATCAGTCTTGACACTGTGCCTCATGGGAACAGTCCAGCCCGAACTGCCAAGCCAGGTCCTCCCTGGACTGGAAACAAGCATCCTAGGACTGGTTTCTGGGTTTCACCCCTCTTCAGCCAGGATAGCCTGTTTCCAGTGGCATGGAGAGCACGGGACCCACGTCTGGGTATACCAGTCCCACTCGGGGTGACAAATGCAAAGCCAACAGTTGATGGACAGAATGCATAACAATGTCATACATTCACCCCAGTACAGAGATCTGGGCCCAAATCCATCGTTTTTTTGCTCGCCGTGCCATTCCAGTTTGAACACAGCCATATGCAAATCAGTCTTGACCCTGTGCCTCATGGGAACAGTCCAGCCCGAACTGCCAAGCCAGGTCCTCCCTGGACTGGAAAAAAAGCATACTAGGACCGGTTTCGGGGTTTCACCCCTCTTCAGACAGGATAGCTTGATTCCAGTGGCATTGAGAGCACGGGACACATGTCTGGGCATACCCGTCTCACTCGGGGCGACAAATGCAAAACCAAAAGTTGATGGACAGAATGCAGAACAATGTCATACATTCACCCCAGTACAGAGATCTGGGCCTAAATCCATCGTTTTTTTGCTCACCATGCCATTGCAGTTTGAACCCAGCCATATGCAAATCAGTCTTGACCATGTGGCTCATGGGAACAGTCCAGCCCAAACTGCCAAGCCAGGTCATTCCTGGACTGGAAACAAGAATCCTAGGACCGGTTTCGGGGATTCACCCCTCTTCAGCCACAATAGCTTGATTCCAGTGGCATGGAGAGCACGGGACTCACTTCTGGGCATACCCATCCCACTCGGGGTGACGAATGCAAAATCAACAGTTGATGGACTGAATGCAGAACAATGACATACATTCAACCCAGTACAGAGATCTGGGTCTAAATCCATCGTTTCTTTGCTCACCATGCCATTCCAGTTTGAACCCAGCCATATGCAAATCAGTCTTGACCCTGTGCCTCATGGGAACAGTCCAGCCCGAACTGCCAAGCCAGGTTCTCCCTGGACTGGCAACAAGCATCCTAGGACCGGTTTCGGGGTTTCACCCCTCTTCAGCCAGGATAGCTTTATTCCAGTGGCATGGAGAGCACGGGACCCACGTTTGGCATACCCGTCCCACTCGGGGTGACAAATGCAAAACCAACAGTTGATTTACAGATTTCAGAACAATGTCATACATTCACCCCAGTACAGAGATCTGGGCCTAAATCCATCGTTTTTTTGCTCACCATGCCATTCCAGTTTCAACCCAGCCATATGCAAATCAGTCTTGACCCTGTGCCTCATGGGAACAGTCCAGCCCAAACTGCCAAGCCAGGTCCTCACTAGACTGGAAACAAGCATAAAAGACCGGTTTCGGGGTTTCACCCCTCTTCAGCCAGGATAGCTTGATTCCAGTGGCATGGAGAGCATGGGACCCACGTCTGGCATACCTGTCCCACTCGGGGTGACAAATGCAAAACCAACAGTTGATGGACAGAATGCAGAACAATGTAATACATTCACCCCAGTACAGAGATCTGGGTCTAAATCCATCGTTGTTTTGCTCACCATGCCATTCCAGTTTGAACCCAGCCATATGCAAATCAGTCTTAACCTTGTGCCTCATGGGAACAGTCCAGCCCGAACTGCCAAGCCAGGTCCTCCCTGGACTGGAAACAAGCATCCTAGGACCAGTTTCAGGGTTTCACCCCTCTTCAGCCAGGATAGATTGATTCCAGTGGCATGGAGAGCACGGGACCCATGTCTGGGCATACCCGTCCCACTCGGGGGGACAAATGCAAAACCAACAGTTGATGGACAGAATGCAGAACAATGTCATATATTCACCACAGTACAGAGATCTGGGCCTAAATCCATCATTTTTTTGATCACCATGCCATTCCAGTTTGAACCCAGCCATATGCAAATCAGTCTTGACCCTGTGCCTCATGGGAACAGTCCAGCTCGAACTGCAAAGCCAGGTCATCCCTGGACTGGAAACAATCATCCTAGGACCGGTTTCGGGGTTTCACCCCTCTTCAGCCATGATAGCTTGATTCCAGTGGCAAGGAGAGCACGGGACCCACGTCTGGGCATACCTGTCCCACTCGGGGTGACAAATGCAAAACCAACAGTTGATGGACAGAATGCAGAACAATGTCACACATTCACCCCAGTACAGAGATCTGGGCCTAAATCCATCCTTTTTTTGCTCACCATGTCATTCCAGTTTGAACCCAGCCATATGCAAATCAGTCTTGACCCTGTGCCTCATGGGAACAGTCCAGCCCAAACTGCCAAGCCAGGTCCTCCCTGGACTGGAAACAAGCATCCTAGGACCGGTTTCGGGGTTTCACCCCTCTTCAGCCAGGATAGCTTGATTCCAGTGGCATGGAGAGCACAGGACCCACGTCTGGGCATACCCGTCTCACTCGGGGTGACAAATGCAAAACCAGCAGTTGATGGACAGAATGCAGAACAATGTCATACATTCACCCCAGTACAGAGATCTGGGCCTAAATCCATCGTTTTTTTGCTCACCATGCCATTCCAGTTTGAACCCAGCCATATGCAAATCAGTCTTGACCCTGTGCCTCATGGGAACAGTCCAGCACGAACTGCCAAGCCAGGTCATCCCTGGACTCGAAACAAGCATCCTAGGACCGGTTTCGGGGTTTCACCCCTCTTCAGCCAGGATAGCTTGATTCCAGTGGCATGGAGAGCACGGGGCCCACGTCTGGGCATATCAGTCCCACTCGGTGTGAGAAATGCAAAACCAACAGTTGATGGACAGAATGCAGAACCATGTCATACATTCACCCCAGTACAGAGATCTGGGCCTAAACCCATCGTTTTTTTGCTCACCATGCCATTCCAGTTTGAACAGAGCCATATGCAAATCAGTCTTGACCCTGTGACTCATGGGAACAGTCCATCCCAAACTGTCAAGCCAGGTCCTCACTAGACTGGAAACAAGCATCCTAGGACCTGTTTCGGGGTTTCACCCCTCTTCAGCCAGGTTAGCTTGATTCCAGTGGCATGGAGAGCACGGGACCCACGTCTGGGCATACCTGTCCCACGCAGGGTGACAAATGCAAAACCCACAGTTGATGGACAGAATGCACAACAATGTCATACATTCACCCCAGTACAGAGTTATGGGCCTAAATCCATTGTTTTTTTGCTCTCCATGCCATTCCAGTTTGAACCCAGCCATATGCAAATCAGTCTTGACCCTGTGCCTCATGGGAACAATCCAGACTGAACTGCAAAGCCAGGTCCTCCCTCGACTGGAAACAAGCATCCTAGGACGGGTTTTGGGGTTTCACCCCTCTTCAGCCAGGATAGTCTGTTTCCAGTGGCATGGAGAGCACGGGACGCACGTCTGGGCATACCCGTCCAACTCGGGGTGAGAAATGCAAAACCAACAGTTGATGGACAGAATGTAGAACCATGTCATACATTCACCCCAGTACAGAGATCTGGGCCTAAATCCATCATTTTTTTGATCACCATGCCATTCCAGTTTGAACCCAGCCATATGCAAATCAGTCTTGACCCTGTGCCTCATGGGTACAGTCCAGCCCGAACTGCCAAGCCAGGTTCTCCCTGGACTGGCAACAAGCATCCTAGGACCGGTTTCGGGGTTTCATCCCTCTTCAGCCAGGATAGCTTTATTCCAGTGGCATGGAGAGCATGGGACCCACGTCTGGCATACCCGTCCCACTCGGGGTGACAAATGCAAAACCAACAGTTGATGGACAGAATGCAGAACAATGTCATACATTCACCCCAGTACAGAGATCTGGGCCTAAATCCATTGTTTTTTTGCTCACCATGCCATTCCAGTTTGAACCCAGACATATGCAAATCAGTCTTGACCCTGTGCCTCATGGGAACAATCCAGCACAAACTGCCAAGCCAGGTCCTCCCTGAACTGGAAACAAGCATCCTAGAACCGGTTTCGGGGTTTCACCCCTCTTCAGCCAGGATAGCTTGATTCCAGTTGGATGGAGAGCACGGGACCCACATCTGGGCATACCCGTCCCACTCGGGGTGACAAATGCAAAACCAGCAGTTGATGGACAGAATGCGGAAAAATGTCATACATTCACCACAGTACAGAGATCTGGGCCTAAATCCATCGTTTTTTTGCTCACCATGCCATTCCAGTTTGAACGCAGCCATATGCAAATCAGTCTTGACACTGTGCCTCATGGGAACAGTCCAGCCCGAACTGCCAAGCCAGGTCCTCCCTGGACTGGAAACAAGCATCCTAGGACTGGTTTCTGGGTTTCACCCCTCTTCAGCCAGGATAGCCTGTTTCCAGTGGCATGGAGAGCACGGGACCCACGTCTGGGTATACCAGTCCCACTCGGGGTGACAAATGCAAAGCCAACAGTTGATGGACAGAATGCATAACAATGTCATACATTCACCCCAGTACAGAGATCTGGGCCCAAATCCATCGTTTTTTTGCTCGCCGTGCCATTCCAGTTTGAACACAGCCATATGCAAATCAGTCTTGACCCTGTGCCTCATGGGAACAGTCCAGCCCGAACTGCCAAGCCAGGTCCTCCCTGGACTGGAAAAAAAGCATACTAGGACCGGTTTCGGGGTTTCACCCCTCTTCAGACAGGATAGCTTGATTCCAGTGGCATTGAGAGCACGGGACACATGTCTGGGCATACCCGTCTCACTTGGGGCGACAAATGCAAAACCAAAAGTTGATGGACAGAATGCAGAACAATGTCATACATTCACCCCAGTACAGAGATCTGGGCCTAAATCCATCGTTTTTTTGCTCACCATGCCATTGCAGTTTGAACCCAGCCATATGCAAATCAGTCTTGACCATGTGGCTCATGGGAACAGTCCAGCCCAAACTGCCAAGCCAGGTCATTCCTGGACTGGAAACAAGAATCCTAGGACCGGTTTCGGGGATTCACCCCTCTTCAGCCACAATAGCTTGATTCCAGTGGCATGGAGAGCACGGGACCCTCGTCTGGGCATACCCGTCCCACTCGGGGTGACAAATGCAAAACCAACAGTTGATGACAGAATGCAGAACAATGTCATACATTCACCCCAGTACAGAGGTCTTGGCCTAAATCCATCGTTTTTTGCTCACCATGCCATTCCAGTTTGAACCCCGCCATATGCAAATCAGTCTTGACCCTGTGCCTCATGGGAACAGCCCAGCCCGAACTGCCAAGCCAGGTCCTCCATGGACTGGAAACAAGCATCCTAGGACCTGTTTCGGGGTTTCCCCCTTCTTCAGCCAGGATAGCTTGATTCCAGTGGCATGGAGAGCACGGGACTCACTTCTGGGCATACCCATCCCACTCGGGGTGACGAATGCAAAATCAACAGTTGATGGACTGAATGCAGAACAATGACATACATTCAACCCAGTACAGAGATCTGGGTCTAAATCCATCGTTTCTTTGCTCACCATGCCATTCCAGTTTGAACCCAGCCATATGCAAATCAGTCTTGACCCTGTGCCTCATGGGAACAGTCCAGCCCGAACTGCCAAGCCAGGTTCTCCCTGGACTGGCAACAAGCATCCTAGGACCGGTTTCGGGGTTTCACCCCTCTTCAGCCAGGATAGCTTTATTCCAGTGGCATGGAGAGCACGGGACCCACGTTTGGCATACCCGTCCCACTCGGGGTGACAAATGCAAAACCAACAGTTGATTTACAGATTTCAGAACAATGTCATACATTCACCCCAGTACAGAGATCTGGGCCTAAATCCATCGTTTTTTTGCTCACCATGCCATTCCAGTTTCAACCCAGCCATATGCAAATCAGTCTTGACCCTGTGCCTCATGGGAACAGTCCAGCCCAAACTGCCAAGCCAGGTCCTCACTAGACTGGAAACAAGCATAAAAGACCGGTTTCGGGGTTTCACCCCTCTTCAGCCAGGATAGCTTGATTCCAGTGGCATGGAGAGCATGGGACCCACGTCTGGCATACCTGTCCCACTCGGGGTGACAAATGCAAAACCAACAGTTGATGGACAGAATGCAGAACAATGTCATACATTCACCCCAGTACAGAGATCTGGGTCTAAATCCATCGTTGTTTTGCTCACCATGCCATTCCAGTTTGAACCCAGCCATATGCAAATCAGTCTTAACCTTGTGCCTCATGGGAACAGTCCAGCCCGAACTGCCAAGCCAGGTCCTCCCTGGACTGGAAACAAGCATCCTAGGACCGGTTTCAGGGTTTCACCCCTCTTCAGCCAGGATAGATTGATTCCAGTGGCATGGAGAGCACGGGACCCATGTCTGGGCATACCCGTCCCACTCGGGGGGACAAATGCAAAACCAACAGTTGATGGACAGAATGCAGAACAATGTCATATATTCACCCCAGTACAGAGATCTGGGCCTAAATCCATCATTTTTTTGATCACCATGCCATTCCAGTTTGAACCCAGCCATATGCAAATCAGTCTTGACCCTGTGCCTCATGGGAACAGTCCAGCTCGAACTGCAAAGCCAGGTCATCCCTGGACTGGAAACAATCATCCTAGGACCGGTTTCGGGGTTTCACCCCTCTTCAGCCATGATAGCTTGATTCCAGTGGCAAGGAGAGCACGGGACCCACGTCTGGGCATACCTGTCCCACTCGGGGTGACAAATGCAAAACCAACAGTTGATGGACAGAATGCAGAACAATGTCACACATTCACCCCAGTACAGAGATCTGGGCCAAAATCCATCCTTTTTTTGCTCACCATGTCATTCCAGTTTGAACCCAGCCATATGCAAATCAGTCTTGACCCTGTGCCTCATGGGAACAGTCCAGCCCAAACTGCCAAGCCAGGTCCTCCCTGGACTGGAAACAAGCATCCTAGGACCGGTTTCGGGGTTTCACCCCTCTTCAGCCAGGATAGCTTGATTCCAGTGGCATGGAGAGCACAGGACCCACGTCTGGGCATACCCGTCCCACTCGGGGTGACAAATGCAAAACCAGCAGTTGATGGACAGAATGCAGAACAATGTCATACATTCACCCCAGTACAGAGATCTGGGCCTAAATCCATCGTTTTTTTGCTCACCATGCCATTCCAGTTTGAACCCAGCCATATGCAAATCAGTCTTGACCCTGTGCCTCATGGGAACAGTCCAGCACGAACTGCCAAGCCAGGTCATCCCTGGACTCGAAACAAGCATCCTAGGACCGGTTTCGGGGTTTCACCCCTCTTCAGCCAGGATAGCTTGATTCCAGTGGCATGGAGAGCACGGGGCCCACGTCTGGGCATATCAGTCCCACTCGGTGTGAGAAATGCAAAACCAACAGTTGATGGACAGAATGCAGAACCATGTCATACATTCACCCCAGTACAGAGATCTGGGCCTAAACCCATCGTTTTTTTGCTCACCATGCCATTCCAGTTTGAACAGAGCCATATGCAAATCAGTCTTGACCCTGTGACTCATGGGAACAGTCCATCCCAAACTGTCAAGCCAGGTCCTCACTAGACTGGAAACAAGCATCCTAGGACCTGTTTCGGGGTTTCACCCCTCTTCAGCCAGGTTAGCTTGATTCCAGTGGCATGGAGAGCACGGGACCCACGTCTGGGCATACCTGTCCCACGCAGGGTGACAAATGCAAAACCCACAGTTGATGGACAGAATGCACAACAATGTCATACATTCACCCCAGTACAGAGTTATGGGCCTAAATCCATTGTTTTTTTGCTCTCCATGCCATTCCAGTTTGAACCCAGCCATATGCAAATCAGTCTTGACCCTGTGCCTCATGGGAACAATCCAGACTGAACTGCAAAGCCAGGTCCTCCCTCGACTGGAAACAAGCATCCTAGGACGGGTTTTGGGGTTTCACCCCTCTTCAGCCAGGATAGCTTGATTCCAGTGGCATGGAGAGCACGGCACCCACGTCTGGGCATACCCGTCCAACTCGGGGTGACAAATGGAAAACCAACAGTTGTTGGACAGAATGCAGAACAATGACATACATTCAACCCAGTACAGAGATCTGGGCCTAAATCCATCGTTTTTTTGCTCACCATGCTATTCCAGTTTGAGCCGAGCCGTATGCAAATCAGTCTTGACCCTGTGCCTAATGGGAACAGTCCAGCCCGAACTGCCAAGCCAGGTCCTCCCTGGACAGGAAACAAGCATCCTAGGACCAGTTTCGGGGTTTCACCCCTCTTCAGCCAGGATAGCTTGATTCCAGTGGCATGGAGAGCACGGCACCCACGTCTGGGCATACCCGTCCCACTCAGGGTGACAAATGCAAAGCCAACAGTTGATGGACAGAATGCAGAACAATGTCATACATTCACCCCAGTACAGAGATCTGGGCCTAAATCCATCATTTTTTTGCTCACCATGCCATTCCAGTTTGAACCCAGCCATATGCAAATCAGTCTTGACCCTGTGCCTCATGGGAACAGTCCAGCCTGAACTGCCAAGCCAGGTCCTCCCTGGACTGGAAACAAGCATCCTAGGGCCAGTATCAGGGTTTCACTCCTCTTCAGCCAGGATAGCTTGATTCCAGTGGCATGGAGAGCACGGCGCCCATGTCTGGGCATACCCATCCACTCGGGGTGACAAATTTAAAACCAACAGTTGATTTACAGATTTCAGAACAATGTCATACAATCACCCCAGTACAGAGATATGGGCCTAAATCCATTGTTTTTTTTGCTCACCATGCCATTCCAGTTTGAACCCAGCCATATGTAAATCAGTCTTGACCCTGTGCCTCATGGGAACAGTCCAGCCCGAACTGCCAAGCCAGGTCCTCCCTGGACTGGAGACAAGCATCCTAGGACTGGTTTCAGGGTTTCACCCCTCTTCAGCCAGGATAGCTTGATTCCAGTGGCATGGAGAGCACTGGACCCATGTCTGGGCATACCCATCCCACTCGGGGTGACAAATGCAAAACCAACAGTTGATTTACAGATTTCAGAACAATGTCATACATTCACCCCAGTACAGAGATCTGGGCCTAAACCCACCGTTCTTTTGCTCATCATGCCATTCCAGTTTGAACAGAGCCATATGCAAATCAGTCTTGACCCTGTGACTCATGGGAACAGTCCAGCCCAAACTGTCAAGCCAGGTCCTCACTAGACTGGAAACAAGCATCCTAGGACCGGTTTCGGGGTTTCACCCCTCTTCAGCCAGGATAGCTTGATTCCAGTGGCATGGAGAGCACGGGACCCACGTCTGGGCATACCTGTCCCACTCGGGGTGACAAATGCAAAACCAACAGTTAATGGACAGAATTCAGAACAATGTCATACATTCACCCCAGTACAGAGATCTGGGCTTAAATCCATTGTTGTTTTGCTCACCATGCCATTCCAGTTTGAACCCAGCCATATGCAAATCAGTCTTGACGCTGTGCCTCATGGGAACAATCCAGACTGAACTGCAAAGCCAGGTCCTCCCTGGACTGGAAACAAGCATCCAAGGACCGGTTTCGGGGTTTCACCCCTCTTCAGCCAGGATAGCTTGATTCCAGTGGTATGGAGAGCACAGGACCCACGTCTGGGCATACCCGTCCCACTCGGGGTGACAAATGCAAAACCAGCAGTTGATGGACAGAATGCAGAACAATGTCATACATTCACCCCAGTACAGAGATCTGGGCCTAAACCCATCGTTTTTTTGCTCACCATGCCATTCCAGTTTGAACAGAGCCATATGCAAATCAGTCTTGACCCTGTGACTCATGGGAACAGTCCATCCCAAACTGTCAAGCCAGGTCCTCACTAGACTGGAAACAAGCATCCTAGGACCGGTTTCGGGGTTTCACCCCTCTTCAGCCAGGATAGCTTGATTCCAGTGGCATGGAGAGCACAGGACCCACGTCTGGGCATACTTGTCCCACTCGGGGTGACAAATGCAAAACCAACAGTTGATGGACAGAATGCAGAACAATGTCCTACATTCACCCCAGTACAGAGATCTGGGCCTAAATCCATTGTTGTTTTGCTCACCATGCCATTCCAGTTTGAACCCAGCCATATGCAAATCAGTCTTGACCCTGTGCCTCATGGGAACAATTCAGACTGAACTGCAAAGCCAGGTCCTCCCTGGACTGGAAACAAGCATCCTAGGACCGGTTTCGGGGTATCACCCCTCTTCAGCCAGGATAACATGATTCCAGTGGCATGGAGAGCACAGGACCTACTTCTGGGCATACCCGTCCCACTCGGGGTGACAAATGCAAAACCAACAGTTGATGGACAGAATGCAGGAAAATGTCATACATTCACCCCAGTACATAGACCTGGGCCTAAATCCATCGTTTTTTTGCTCACCATGCCATTCCAGTTTGAACCCAGCCATATGCAAATCAGTCTTGACCCTGTGCCTCATGGGAACAGTCCAGCCCGAACTGCAAAGCCAGGTACTCCCTGGACTGGAAACAAGCATCCTAGGACCGGTTTCGGGGTTTCACCCCACTTCAGCCAGGATAGCTTGATTCCAGTGGCATGAAGAGCACGGGACCCACGTCTGGGCATACCTGTCCCACTCAGGGTGACAAATGCAAAACCAACAGTTGATGGACAGAATGCAGAACAATGTCATACATTCACCCCAGTACAGAGATCTGAGCCTAAATCCATTGTTTTTTTGCTCATCATGGCATTCCAGTTTGAACCCAGCCATATGCACATCAGTCTTGACCCTGTTCCTCATGGGAACAATCCAGACCGAACTGCAAAGCCAGGTCCTCCCTGGACTGGAAACAAGCATCCTAGGACCGGTTTCGAGGTTTCACCCCTCTTCAGCCAGGATAACTTGATTCCAGTGGCATGGAGAGCACAGGACCTACTTCTGGGCATACCCGTCCCACTCGGGGTGACAAATGCAGAACCAACAGTTGATGGACAGAATGCAGAAAATGTCATACATTCACCCCAGTATAGAGATCTGGGCCTAAATCCATTGTTTCTTTGCTCACCATGCCATTCCAGTTTGAACCCAGCCATATGCAAATCAGTCTTGACGCTGTGCCTCATGGGAACAATCCAGACTGAACTGCAAAGCCAGGTCCTCCCTGGACTGGAAACAAGCATCCAAGGACCGGTTTCGGGGTTTCACCCCTCTTCAGCCAGGATAGCTTGATTCCAGTGGTATGGAGAGCACAGGACCCACGTCTGGGCATACCCGTCCCACTCGGGGTGACAAATGCAAAACCAGCAGTTGATGGACAGAATGCAGAACAATGTCATACATTCACCCCAGTACAGAGATCTGGGCCTAAACCCATCGTTTTTTTGCTCACCATGCCATTCCAGTTTGAACAGAGCCATATGCAAATCAGTCTTGACCCTGTGACTCATGGGAACAGTCCATCCCAAACTGTCAAGCCAGGTCCTCACTAGACTGGAAACAAGCATCCTAGGACCGGTTTCGGGGTATCACCCCTCTTCAGCCAGGATAACATGATTCCAGTGGCATGGAGAGCACAGGACCTACTTCTGGGCATACCCGTCCCACTCGGGGTGACAAATGCAAAACCAACAGTTGATGGACAGAATGCAGGAAAATGTCATACATTCACCCCAGTACATAGACCTGGGCCTAAATCCATCGTTTTTTTGCTCACCATGCCATTCCAGTTTGAACCCAGCCATATGCAAATCAGTCTTGACCCTGTGCCTCATGGGAACAGTCCAGCCCGAACTGCAAAGCCAGGTACTCCCTGGACTGGAAACAAGCATCCTAGGACCGGTTTCGGGGTTTCACCCCACTTCAGCCAGGATAGCTTGATTCCAGTGGCATGAAGAGCACGGGACCCACGTCTGGGCATACCTGTCCCACTCAGGGTGACAAATGCAAAACCAACAGTTGATGGACAGAATGCAGAACAATGTCATACATTCACCCCAGTACAGAGATCTGAGCCTAAATCCATTGTTTTTTTGCTCATCATGGCATTCCAGTTTGAACCCAGCCATATGCACATCAGTCTTGACCCTGTTCCTCATGGGAACAATCCAGACCGAACTGCAAAGCCAGGTCCTCCCTGGACTGGAAACAAGCATCCTAGGACCGGTTTCGAGGTTTCACCCCTCTTCAGCCAGGATTACTTGATTCCAGTGGCATTGAGAGCACAGGACCTACTTCTGGGCATACCCGTCCCACTCGGGGTGACAAATGCAGAACCAACAGTTGATGGACAGAATGCAGAAAATGTCATACATTCACCCCAGTATAGAGATCTGGGCCTAAATCCATTGTTTCTTTGCTCACCATGCCATTCCAGTTTGAACCCAGCCATATGCAAATCAGTCTTGACGCTGTGCCTCATGGGAACAATCCAGACTGAACTGCAAAGCCAGGTCCTCCCTGGACTGGAAACAAGCATCCAAGGACCGGTTTCGGGGTTTCACCCCTCTTCAGCCAGGATAGCTTGATTCCAGTGGTATGGAGAGCACAGGACCCACGTCTGGGCATACCCGTCCCACTCGGGGTGACAAATGCAAAACCAGCAGTTGATGGACAGAATGCAGAACAATGTCATACATTCACCCCAGTACAGAGATCTGGGCCTAAACCCATCGTTTTTTTGCTCACCATGCCATTCCAGTTTGAACAGAGCCATATGCAAATCAGTCTTGACCCTGTGACTCATGGGAACAGTCCATCCCAAACTGTCAAGCCAGGTCCTCACTAGACTGGAAACAAGCATCCTAGGACCGGTTACGGGGTTTCACCCCTCTTCAGCCAGGATAGCTTGATTCCAGTGGCATGGAGAGCACAGGACCCACGTCTGGGCATACTTGTCCCACTCGGGGTGACAAATGCAAAACCAACAGTTGATGGACAGAATGCAGAACAATGACATACATTCACCCCAGTACAGAGATCTGGGCCTAAATCCATTGTTTTGTTGCTCACCATGACATTCCAGTTTGAACCCAGCCATATGCAAATCAGTCTTGACCCTGTGCCTCATGGGAACAATCCAGCTCAAACTGCCTAGCCAGGTCCTCCCTGGACTGGAAACAAGCATCCTAGGACCGGTTTCGGGGTTTCACCCCTCTTCAGCCAGGATAACTTGATTCCAGTGGCATGGAGAGCACAGGACCTACTTCTGGGCAAACCCGTTCCACTCGGGGTGACAAAGACAAAGCCAACAGTTGATGGACAGAATGCAGAACAATGTCATACATTCACCCCAGTACAGAGATCTGGGCCTAAATCCATCATTTTTTTGATCACCATTCCATTCCAGTTTGAACCCAGCCATATGCAAATCAGTCTTGACCCTGTGCCTCATGGGAACAGTCCAGCCCAAACTGCCAAGCCAGGTCCTCCCTGGACTGGAAACAAGCATTCTAGGACCAGTTTCAGGGTTTCACCCCTCTTCAGCCAGGATAGCTTGATTCCAGTGGCATGGAGAGCACGGGACATACGTCTGGGCATACCCGTCCCACTCTGGGTGACAAATGCAAAACCAGCAATTGATAGACAGAATGCAGAACAATGTCATACATTCACCCCAGTACAGAGATCTGGGCCTAAATCCATTGTTTTTTTGCTCACCATGCCATTCCAGTTTGAACCCAGCCATATGGAAATCAGTATTGACCCTGTGCCTCATGGGAACAGTCCAGCCCGAACTGCCAAGCCAGGTCCTCCCTGGACTGGAAACAAGCATCCTAGGACCGGTTTCGGGGTTTCACCCCTCTTCAGCCAGGATAGCCTGTTTCCAGTGGCATTGAGAGCACGGGACCCACGTCTGGGCATATCCGTCCCACTCGGCGTGACAAATGGAAAACCAACAGTTGTTGGTCAGAATGCAGAACAATGACATACATTCAACCCAGTTAAGAGATCTGGGCCCAAATGCATCGTTTTTTTGCTCACCATGCCATTCCAATATGAACCCAGCCATATGCAAATCAGTCTTGACCCTGTGCCTCATGGGAACAGTCCAGCCCAAACTGTAAAGACAGGTCCTCCCTGTGAAACAAGCAAGCATCCTAGGACCGGTTTCGGGGTTTCACCCCTCTTGAGCCAGGATAGCTTGATTCCAGTGGCATGGAGAGCACGGGACCCACGTCTGGGCATACCCGTCCCACTCGGGGTGGCAAATGCAAAACCAGCAGTTGATAGACAGAATGCAGAACAATGTCATTCATTCACCCCACTACAGAGGTCTGGGCCTAAATTCATTGTTTTTTGCTCACCATGCCATTCTAGTTTGAACCCCGCCATATGGAAATCAGTCTTGACCCTGTGCCTCATGGGAACAGTCCAGCCCGAACTGCCAAGCCAGGTCCTCCCTGGACTGGAAACAAGCATCCTAGGACCGGTTTCGGGGTTTCACCCCTATTCAGCCAGGATAACCTGTTTCCAGTGGCATTGAGAGCACGGGACCCACGTCTGGGCAGACCCGTCCCACTCGGTGTGACAAATGCAAAACCAACAGTTGATAGACAGAATGCAAAACAATGTCATACATTCACCCCAGTACAGAGATCTGGGCCTAAATCCATCATTTTTTTGCTCACAATGCCATTCCAGTTTGAATCCAGCCATTTGCAAATCAATCTTGACCCTGCGCCTCATGGGAACAGTCCAGCCCAAACTGGCAAGCCAGGTCCTCCCTGGACTGAAAACAAGCATCCTAGGACCGGTTTCGGGGTTTCACCCCTCTTCAGCCAGGATAAATTGATTGCAGTGGCATGGAGAGCACGGGACCCACGTCTGGGCATACCCGTCCCCCTCGGGGTGACAAATGCAAAACCAGCAGTTGATAGACAGAATGCAGAACAATGTCATTCATTCATCCCAGTACAGAGATCTGAGCCTAAATCCATTGTTTTTTTGCTCATCATGCCATTCCAGTTTGAACCCAGCCATATGCAAATCAGTCTTGACCCTGTACCTCATGGGAACAATCCAGACCGAACTGCAAAGCCAGGTCCTCCCTGGACTGGAAACAAGCATCCTAGGACCGGTTTCGGGGTTTCTCCACTCTTCAGCCAGGATAACTTGATTCCAGTGGCATGGAGAGCACAGGACCTACTTCTGGGCATACCCGTCCCACTCGGGGTGACAAATGCAGAACCAACAGTTGATGGACAGAATGCAGAAAAATGTCATACATTCACCCCAGTACAGAGATCTGGGCCTAAATCCATTGTTTATTTGCTCACCATGCCATTCCAGTTTGAACCCAGCCATATGCAAATCAGTCTTGACCCTGTGCCTCATGGGAACAGTCCAGCCCGAACTGCCAAGCCAGGTCCGTCCCTGGACTGGAAACAAGCATCCTAGGACTGGTTTCAGGGTTTAACCCCTCTTCAGCCAGGATAGCTTGATTCCAGTGGCATGGAGAGCACGGGACCCATGTCTGGGCATACCCATCCCACTCGGGGTGACAAATGCAAAACCAACAGTTGATTTACAGATTTCAGAACAATGTCATACATTCACCCCAGTACAGAGATGTGGGCCTAAACCCATCGTTTTTTTGCTCACCATGCCATTCCAGTTTGAACAGAGCCATAGGCAAATCAGTCTTGACCCTGTGGCTCATGGGAACAGTCCAGCCCAAACTGCCAAGCCAGGTCCTCACTAGACTGGAAACAAGCATCCTAGGACCGGTTTCGGGGTTTCACCCCTCCTCAGCCAGGATAGCTTGATTCCAGTGGCATGGAGAGCATGGGACCCATGTCTGGGCATACCCATCCCACTCGGGGTGACAAATGCAAAACCAACAGTTGATTTACAGATTTCAGAACAATGTCATACATTCACCCCAGTACAGAGATGTGGGCCTAAACCCATCGTTTTTTTGCTCACCATGCCATTCCAGTTTGAACAGAGCCATAGGCAAATCAGTCTTGACCCTGTGGCTCATGGGAACAGTCCAGCCCAAACTGCCAAGCCAGGTCCTCACTAGACTGGAAACAAGCATCCTAGGACCGGTTTCGGGGTTTCACCCCTCTTCAGCCAGGATAACTTGACTCCAGTGGCATTGAGAGCACGGGACCCACGTCTGGGCATATCCGTCCCACTCGGCGTGACAAATGGAAAACCAACAGTTGTTGGTCAGAATGCAGAACAATGACATACTTTCAACCCAGTTAAGAGATCTGGGCCCAAATGCATCGTTTTTTTGCTCACCATGCCATTCCAATATGAACCCAGCCATATGCAAATCAGTCTTGACCCTATGCCTCATGGGAACAGTCCAGCCCAAACTGTAAAGACAGGTCCTTCCTGTGAAACAAGCAAGCATCCTAGGACTGGTTTCTGGGTTTCACCCCTCTTGAGCCAGCATAGCTTGATTCCAGTGGCATGGAGAGCACGGGACTCACGTCTGGGCATACCCGTCCCACTCGGGGTGACAAATGCAAAACCAGCAGTTGATAGACAGAATGCAGAACAATGTCATTCATTCACCCCAGTACAGAGGTCTGTGCCTAAATTCATTGTTTTTTGCTCACCATGCCATTCTAGTTTGAACCCCGCCATATGGAAATCAGTCGTGACCCTGTGCCTCATGGGAACAGTCCAGCCCGAACTGCCAAGCCAGGTCCTCCCTGGACTGGAAACAAGCATCCTAGGACCGGTTTCGGGGTTTCACCCCTATTCAGCCAGGATAGCCTGTTTCCAGTGGCATTGAGAGCACGGGACCCACGTCTGGGCATACCCGTCCCACTCGGGGTGACAAATGCAAAACCAGCAGTTGATAGACAGAATGCAGAACAATGTCATTCATTCACCCCAGTACAGAGGTCTGGGCCTAAATTCATTGTTTTTTGCTCACCATGCCATTCTAGTTTGAACCCCGCCATATGGAAATCAGTCTTGACCCTGTGCCTCATGGGAACAGTCCAGCCCAAACTGTCAAGCCAGGTCCTCCCTGGACTGGAAACAAGCATCCTAGGACCGGTTTCGGGGTTTCACCCCTCTTCAGCCAGGATAGCTTGATTCCAGTTGGATGGAGAGCACGGGACCCACGTCTGGGCATACCCATCCCACTCGGGGTGACAAATGCAAAACCAGCAGTTGATGGACAGAATGCGGAACAATGTCATACATTCACCCCAGTACAGAGATCTGGGCCTAAATCCATCGTTTTTTTGCTCACCATGCCATTCCAGTTTGAACCCAGCCATATGCAAATCAGTCTTGACCCTGTGCCTCATGGGAACAGTCCAGCCCGAACTGCCAAGCCAGGTCCTCCCTGGACTGGAAACAAGCATCCTAGGACTGGTTTCTGGGTTTCACCCCTCTTCAGCCAGGATAGCCTGTTTCCAGTGGCATGGAGAGCACGGGACCCACGTCTGGGTATACCCGTCCCACTCGGGGTGACAAATGCAAAGCCAATAGTTGATGGACAGAATGCAGAACAATGTCATACATTCACCCCAGTACAGAGATCTGGGCCTAAATCCATCCTTTTTTTGCTCACCATGCCATTGCAGTTTGAACCCAGAAATATGCAAATCAGTCTTGACCATGTGGCTCATGGGAACAGTCCAGCCCAAACTGCCAAGTCAGGTCATCCCTGGACTGGAAACAAGCATCCTAGGACCGGTTTCGGGGATTCACCCCTCTTCAGCCAGAATAGCTTGATTCCAGTGGCATGGAGAGCACGGGACCCACGTCTGGGCATACCCGTCCCACTCGGGGTGACAAATGCAAAACCAACAGTTGATGGACAGAATTCAGAACAATGTCATACATTCACCCCAGTACAGAGATCTGGGCCTAAATCCATCATTTTTTTGATCACCATGCCATTCCAGTTTGAACCCAGCCATATGCAAATCAGTCTTGACCCTGTGCCTCATGGGAACAGTCCAGCCCAAACTGCCAAGCCAGGTCCTCCCTGGACTGGAAACAAGCATTCTAGGACCGGTTTCAGGGTTTCACCCCTCTTCAGCCAGGATAGCTTGATTCCAGTGGCATGGAGAGCACGGGACCTACGTCTGGGCATACCCGTCCCACTCTGGGTGACAAATGCAAAACCAGCAATTGATAGACAGAATGCAGAACAATGTCATACATTCTCCCCAGTACAGAGATCTGGGCCTAAATCCATCGTTTTTTTGCTCACCATGCCATTCCAGTTTGAACCCAGCCATATGGAAATCAGTCTTGACCCTGTGCCTCATGGGAACAGTCCAGCCCGAACTGCCAAGCCAGGTCCTCCCTGGACTGGAAACAAGCATCCTATGACCGGTTTCGGGGTTTCACCCCTCTTCAGCCAGGATAGCCTGTTTCCAGTGGCATTGAGAGCACGGCACCCACGTCTGGGCATATCCGTCCCACTCGGCGTGACAAATGGAAAACCAACAGTTGTTGGTCAGAATGCAGAACAATGACATACATTCAACCCAGTTAAGAGATCTGGGCCCAAATGCATCGTTTTTTTGCTCACCATGCCATTCCAATATGAACCCAGCCATATGCAAATCAGTCTTGACCCTATGCCTCATGGGAATAGTCCAGCCCAAACTATAAAGACAGGTCCTTCCTGTGAAACAAGCAAGCATCCTAGGACTGGTTTCTGGGTTTCACCCCTCTTGAGCCAGGATAGCTTGATTCCAGTGGCATGGAGAGCACGGGACCCACGTCTGGGCATACCCGTCCCACTCGGGGTGACAAATGCAAAACCAGCAGTTGATAGACAGAATGCAGAACAATGTCATTCATTCACCCCAGTACAGAGGTCTGGGCCTAAATTCATTGTTTTTTGCTCACCATGCCATTCTAGTTTGAACCCCGCCATATGGAAATCAGTCTTGACCCTGTGCCTCATGGGAACAGTCCAGCTCAAACTGCCTAGCCAGGTCCTCCCTGGACTGGAAACAAGCATCCTAGGACCGGTTTCGGGGTTTCACCCCTCTTCAGCCAGGATAACTTGATTCCAGTGGCATGGAGAGCACAGGACCTACTTCTGGGCAAACCCGTTCCACTCGGGGTGACAAAGACAAAGCCAACAGTTGATGGACAGAATGCAGAACAATGTCATACATTCACCCCAGTACAGAGATCTGGGCCTAAATCCATCATTTTTTTGATCACCATTCCATTCCAGTTTGAACCCAGCCATATGCAAATCAGTCTTGACCCTGTGCCTCATGGGAACAGTCCAGCCCAAACTGCCAAGCCAGGTCCTCCCTGGACTGGAAACAAGCATTCTAGGACCAGTTTCAGGGTTTCACCCCTCTTCAGCCAGGATAGCTTGATTCCAGTGGCATGGAGAGCACGGGACATACGTCTGGGCATACCCGTCCCACTCTGGGTGACAAATGCAAAACCAGCAATTGATAGACAGAATGCAGAACAATGTCATACATTCACCCCAGTACAGAGATCTGGGCCTAAATCCATCGTTTTTTTGCTCACCATGCCATTCCAGTTTGAACCCAGCCATATGGAAATCAGTATTGACCCTGTGCCTCATGGGAACAGTCCAGCCCGAACTGCCAAGCCAGGTCCTCCCTGGACTGGAAACAAGCATCCTAGGACCGGTTTCGGGGTTTCACCCCTCTTCAGCCAGGATAGCCTGTTTCCAGTGGCATTGAGAGCACGGGACCCACGTCTGGGCATATCCGTCCCACTCGGCGTGACAAATGGAAAACCAACAGTTGTTGGTCAGAATGCAGAACAATGACATACATTCAACCCAGTTAAGAGATCTGGGCCCAAATGCATCGTTTTTTTGCTCACCATGCCATTCCAATATGAACCCAGCCATATGCAAATCAGTCTTGACCCTGTGCCTCATGGGAACAGTCCAGCCCAAACTGTAAAGACAGGTCCTCCCTGTGAAACAAGCAAGCATCCTAGGACCGGTTTCGGGGTTTCACCCCTCTTGAGCCAGGATAGCTTGATTCCAGTGGCATGGAGAGCACGGGACCCACGTCTGGGCATACCCGTCCCACTCGGGGTGGCAAATGCAAAACCAGCAGTTGATAGACAGAATGCAGAACAATGTCATTCATTCACCCCACTACAGAGGTCTGGGCCTAAATTCATTGTTTTTTGCTCACCATGCCATTCTAGTTTGAACCCCGCCATATGGAAATCAGTCTTGACCCTGTGCCTCATGGGAACAGTCCAGCCCGAACTGCCAAGCCAGGTCCTCCCTGGACTGGAAACAAGCATCCTAGGACCGGTTTCGGGGTTTCACCCCTATTCAGCCAGGATAACCTGTTTCCAGTGGCATTGAGAGCACGGGACCCACGTCTGGGCAGACCCGTCCCACTCGGTGTGACAAATGCAAAACCAACAGTTGATAGACAGAATGCAAAACAATGTCATACATTCACCCCAGTAAAGAGATCTGGGCCTAAATCCATCATTTTTTTGCTCACAATGCCATTCCAGTTTGAATCCAGCCATTTGCAAATCAATCTTGACCCTGCGCCTCATGGGAACAGTCCAGCCCAAACTGGCAAGCCAGGTCCTCCCTGGACTGAAAACAAGCATCCTAGGACCGGTTTCGGGGTTTCACCCCTCTTCAGCCAGGATAAATTGATTGCAGTGGCATGGAGAGCACGGGACCCACGTCTGGGCATACCCGTCCCACTCGGGGTGACAAATGCAAAACCAGCAGTTGATAGACAGAATGCAGAACAATGTCATTCATTCATCCCAGTACAGAGATCTAAGCCTAAATCCATTGTTTTTTTGCTCATCATGCCATTCCAGTTTGAACCCAGCCATATGCAAATCAGTCTTGACCCTGTACCTCATGGGAACAATCCAGACCGAACTGCAAAGCCAGGTCCTCCCTGGACTGGAAACAAGCATCCTAGGACCGGTTTCGGGGTTTCTCCACTCTTCAGCCAGGATAACTTGATTCCAGTGGCATGGAGAGCACAGGACCTACTTCTGGGCATACCCGTCCCACTCGGGGTGACAAATGCAGAACCAACAGTTGATGGACAGAATGCAGAAAAATGTCATACATTCACCCCAGTACAGAGATCTGGGCCTAAATCCATTGTTTATTTGCTCACCATGCCATTCCAGTTTGAACCCAGCCATATGCAAATCAGTCTTGACCCTGTGCCTCATGGGAACAGTCCAGCCCGAACTGCCAAGCCAGGTCCGTCCCTGGACTGGAAACAAGCATCCTAGGACTGGTTTCAGGGTTTAACCCCTCTTCAGCCAGGATAGCTTGATTCCAGTGGCATGGAGAGCACGGGACCCATGTCTGGGCATACCCATCCCACTCGGGGTGACAAATGCAAAACCAACAGTTGATTTACAGATTTCAGAACAATGTCATACATTCACCCCAGTACAGAGATGTGGGCCTAAACCCATCGTTTTTTTGCTCACCATGCCATTCCAGTTTGAACAGAGCCATAGGCAAATCAGTCTTGACCCTGTGGCTCATGGGAACAGTCCAGCCCAAACTGCCAAGCCAGGTCCTCACTAGACTGGAAACAAGCATCCTAGGACCGGTTTCGGGGTTTCACCCCTCCTCAGCCAGGATAGCTTGATTCCAGTGGCATGGAGAGCATGGGGCCCATGTCTGGGCATACCCATCCCACTCGGGGTGACAAATGCAAAACCAACAGTTGATTTACAGATTTCAGAACAATGTCATACATTCACCCCAGTACAGAGATGTGGGCCTAAACCCATCGTTTTTTTGCTCACCATGCCATTCCAGTTTGAACAGAGCCATAGGCAAATCAGTCTTGACCCTGTGGCTCATGGGAACAGTCCAGCCCAAACTGCCAAGCCAGGTCCTCACTAGACTGGAAACAAGCATCCTAGGACCGGTTTCGGGGTTTCACCCCTCTTCAGCCAGGATAACTTGATTCCAGTGGCATTGAGAGCACGGGACCCACGTCTGGGCATATCCGTCCCACTCGGCGTGACAAATGGAAAACCAACAGTTGTTGGTCAGAATGCAGAACAATGACATACTTTCAACCCAGTTAAGAGATCTGGGCCCAAATGCATCGTTTTTTTGCTCACCATGCCATTCCAATATGAACCCAGCCATATGCAAATCAGTCTTGACCCTATGCCTCATGGGAACAGTCCAGCCCAAACTGTAAAGACAGGTCCTTCCTGTGAAACAAGCAAGCATCCTAGGACTGGTTTCTGGGTTTCACCCCTCTTGAGCCAGGATAGCTTGATTCCAGTGGCATGGAGAGCACGGGACTCACGTCTGGGCATACCCGTCCCACTCGGGGTGACAAATGCAAAACCAGCAGTTGATAGACAGAATGCAGAACAATGTCATTCATTCACCCCAGTACAGAGGTCTGGGCCTAAATTCATTGTTTTTTGCTCACCATGCCATTCTAGTTTGAACCCCGCCATATGGAAATCAGTCGTGACCCTGTGCCTCATGGGAACAGTCCAGCCCGAACTGCCAAGCCAGGTCCTCCCTGGACTGGAAACAAGCATCCTAGGACCGGTTTCGGGGTTTCACCCCTATTCAGCCAGGATAGCCTGTTTCCAGTGGCATTGAGAGCACGGGACCCACGTCTGGGCATACCCGTCCCACTCGGGGTGACAAATGCAAAACCAGCAGTTGATAGACAGAATGCAGAACAATGTCATTCATTCACCCCAGTACAGAGGTCTGGGCCTAAATTCATTGTTTTTTGCTCACCATGCCATTCTAGTTTGAACCCCGCCATATGGAAATCAGTCTTGACCCTGTGCCTCATGGGAACAGTCCAGCCCAAACTGTCAAGCCAGGTCCTCCCTGGACTGGAAACAAGCATCCTAGGACCGGTTTCGGGGTTTCACCCCTCTTCAGCCAGGATAGCTTGATTCCAGTTGGATGGAGAGCACGGGACCCACGTCTGGGCATACCCATCCCACTCGGGGTGACAAATGCAAAACCAGCAGTTGATGGACAGAATGCGGAACAATGTCATACATTCACCCCAGTACAGAGATCTGGGCCTAAATCCATCGTTTTTTTGCTCACCATGCAATTCAAGTTTGAACCCAGCCATATGCAAATCAGTCTTGACCCTGTGCCTCATGGGAACAGTCCAGCCCGAACTGCCAAGCCAGGTCCTCCCTGGACTGGAAACAAGCATCCTAGGACTGGTTTCTGGGTTTCACCCCTCTTCAGCCAGGATAGCCTGTTTCCAGTGGCATGGAGAGCACGGGACCCACGTCTGGGTATACCCGTCCCACTCGGGATGACAAATGCAAAGCCAATAGTTGATGGACAGAATGCAGAACAATGTCATACATTCACCCCAGTACAGAGATCTGGGCCTAAATCCATCCTTTTTTTGCTCACCATGCCATTGCAGTTTGAAACCAGAAATATGCAAATCAGTCTTGACCATGTGGCTCATGGGAACAGTCCAGCCCAAACTGCCAAGTCAGGTCATCCCTGGACTGGAAACAAGCATCCTAGGACCGGTTTCGGGGATTCACCCCTCTTCAGCCAGAATAGCTTGATTCCAGTGGCATGGAGAGCACGGGACCCACGTCTGGGCATACCCGTCCCACTCGGAGTGACAAATGCAAAACCAACAGTTGATGGACAGAATTCAGAACAATGTCATACATTCACCCCAGTACAGAGATCTGGGCCTAAATCCATCATTTTTTTGATCACCATGCCATTCCAGTTTGAACCCAGCCATATGCAAATCAGTCTTGACCCTGTGCCTCATGGGAACAGTCCAGCCCAAACTGCCAAGCCAGGTCCTCCCTGGACTGGAAACAAGCATTCTAGGACCGGTTTCAGGGTTTCACCCCTCTTCAGCCAGGATAGCTTGATTCCAGTGGCATGGAGAGCACGGGACCTACGTCTGGGCATACCCGTCCCACTCTGGGTGACAAATGCAAAACCAGCAATTGATAGACAGAATGCAGAACAATGTCATACATTCTCCCCAGTACAGAGATCTGGGCCTAAATCCATCGTTTTTTTGCTCACCATGCCATTCCAGTTTGAACCCAGCCATATGGAAATCAGTCTTGACCCTGTGCCTCATGGGAACAGTCCAGCCCGAACTGCCAAGCCAGGTCCTCCCTGGACTGGAAACAAGCATCCTATGACCGGTTTCGGGGTTTCACCCCTCTTCAGCCAGGATAGCCTGTTTCCAGTGGCATTGAGAGCACGGGACCCACGTCTGGGCATATCCGTCCCACTCGGCGTGACAAATGGAAAACCAACAGTTGTTGGTCAGAATGCAGAACAATGACATACATTCAACCCAGTTAAGAGATCTGGGCCCAAATGCATCGTTTTTTTGCTCACCATGCCATTCCAATATGAACCCAGCCATATGCAAATCAGTCTTGACCCTATGCCTCATGGGAATAGTCCAGCCCAAACTATAAAGACAGGTCCTTCCTGTGAAACAAGCAAGCATCCTAGGACTGGTTTCTGGGTTTCACCCCTCTTGAGCCAGGATAGCTTGATTCCAGTGGCATGGAGAGCACGGGACCCACGTCTGGGCATACCCATCCCACTCGGGGTGACAAATGCAAAACCAGCAGTTGATAGACAGAATGCAGAACAATGTCATTCATTCACCCCATTACAGAGGTCTGGGCCTAAATTCATTGTTTTTTGCTCACCATGCCATTCTAGTTTGAACCCCGCCATATGGAAATCAGTCTTGACCCTGTGCCTCATGGGAACAGTCCAGCCCGAACTGCCAAGCCAGGTCCTCCCTGGACTGGAAACAAGGATCCTAGGACCGGTTTCGGGGTTTCTCCCCTATTCAGCCAGGATAGCCTGTTTCCAGTGGCATTGAGACCACGGGACCCACGTCTGGGCATACCCGTCCCACTCGGGGTGACAAATGCAAAACCAACAGTTGATGGACAGAATGCAGAACAATGTCATACATTCACCCCAGTACAGAGATCTGGGCCTAAATCCATCATTTTTTTGCTCACAATGCCATTCCAGTTTGAATCCAGCCATTTGCAAATCAATCTTGACCCTGCGCCTCATGGGAACAGTCCAGCCCAAACTGGCAAGCCAGGTCCTCCCTGGACTGAAAACAAGCATCCTAGGACCGGTTTCGGGGTTTAACCCCTCTTCAGCCAGGATAAATTGATTGCAGTGGCATGGAGAGCACGGGACCCACGTCTGGGCATACCCGTCCCACTCGGGGTGACAAATGCAAAACCAGCAGTTGATAGACAGAATGCAGAACAATGTCATTCATTCACCCCAGTACAAAGATATGGGCCTCAATCCATCGTTTTTTTGCTCATCATGCCATTCCAGTTTGAACCCAGCCATATGCAAATCAGTCTTGACCCTGTGCCTCATGGGAACAGTCCAGCCCGAACTGTAAAGACAGGTCCTCCCTGGCCTGGAAACAAGCAAGCATCCTAGGACCGGTTTCGGGGTTTCACCCCTCTTGAGCCAGGATAGCTTGATTCCAGTGGCATGGAGAGCACGGGACCCACGTCTGGGCATACCCGTCCGACTCGGGCTGACAAATGCAACACCAACAGTTGATGGACAGAATGCAGAACAATGTCATACATTCACCCCAGTACAAAGATATGGGCCTCAATCCATCGTTTTTTTGCTCATCATGCCATTCCAGTTGGAACCTAGCCATATGCAAATCAGTCTTGACCCTGTGCCTCATGGGAACAGTTCAGCCCGAACTGCCAAGCCAGGTCCTCCCGGGACTGGAAACAAGCATACTAGGACCGGTTTTGGGGTTTCACCCCTCTTCAGTCAAGATAGCTTGATTCTAGTAGCATGGAGAGCACGGGACCCAAGTCTGGGCATACCCGTCTCTCTCGGGTTGACAAATGCAAAACCAACAGTTGATGGACAGAATGCAGAACAATGTCATACATTCACCCCAGTACAGAGATCTGGGCCTAAATCCATTGTTTGTTTGCTCACCATGCCATTCCAGTTTGAACACAGCCATATGCTAATCAGTCTTGACCTTGTGCCTCATGGGAACAGTCCAGCCCGAACTGCCAAGCCAGGTTCTCCCTGGAGTGGAAACAAGCATCCTAGGACCGGTTTCTGGGTTTCACCCCTCTTCAGCCAGGATAGCTTTATTACAGTGGCATGGAGTGCACGGGACCCATGTCTGGGCATACCCGTACCACTCGGGGTGACAAATGCAAAACCAACAGTTGATTTACAGATTTCAGAACAATGTCATACATTCACCCCAGAACAGAGATCTGGGCCTAAATCCATCGTTTTTTTGCTCACCATGCCGTTCCAGTTTGAACCCAGCCATATGCAAATCAGTTTTGACCCTGTGCCTCATGGGAACAGTCCAGCCAGAACAGCCAAGCCAGGTCCTCCCTGGACTGGAAACAAGCATCCTAGGACCGGTTTCAGGGTTTCACCCCTCTTCAGCCAGGATAGCTTTATTACAGTGGCATGGAGAGCACGGGACCCACGTCTGGGCATACCTGTCCCACTCGGGGTGACAAATGCAAAACCAACAGTTGATGGACAGAATGCAGAACAATGTCATACATTCACCCCAGTACAGAGGTATGGGCCTAAATCCATCGTTGTTTGCTCACCATGCCATTCCACTTTGAACCCAGCTATTTGCAAATCAGTCTTGACCCTGTGCTTCATGGGAACAATCCAGACCGAACTGAAAAGCCAGGTCCTCCCTGGACTGGAAACAAGCATCCTGGGACCGGTTCCGGGGTTTCACCCCTCTTCAGCCAGGATAACTTGATTCCAGTGGCATGGAGAGCACAGGACCTACTTCTGGGCATACCCGTCCCACTCGGGGTGACAAATGCAAACCCAACAGTTGATGGACAGAATGCAGAACAATGTCATACATTCACCCCAGTACAGAGATATGGGCCTAAGTCCATCGTTTTTTTTGCTCACAATGCCTTTCCAGTTTGAACCCAGCCATATGCAAATCAGTCTTGACCCTGTGCCACATGGGAACAGTTCAGCCCGAACTGCCAAGCCAGGTCCTCCCTGGACTGGAAACAAGCATACTAGGACCGGTTACTGGCTTTCACCCCTCTTCAGTCATGATAGCTTGATTCTAGTGGCATGGAGAGCACGGGACCCACGTCTGGGCATACCCGTCTCTCTTGGGGTGACAAATGCAAAACCAACAGTTGATGGACAGAATGCAGAACAATGTCATACATTCACCCCAGTACAGAGATCTGGGCCTAAATCCATTGTTTTTTTGTTCACCATGCCATTCCAGTTTGAACCCAGCCATATGCAAATCAGTCTTGACCCTGTGCCTCATGGGAACAGTCCAGCCCGAACAGCCAAGCCAGGTACTCCCTGGACTGGAAACAAGCATCCTAGGACCGGTTTCGGGGTTTCACCCCTCTTCAGCCAGGATAGCTTGATTCCAGTGGCATGGAGAGCACGGGACCCACGTCTGGGCATACTCGTCCCACTCGGGGTGACAAATGCAAAACCAACAGTTGATTTACAGATTTTAGAACAATGTCAAACATTCACCCCAGTACCAAGATCTGGGCCTAAATCCATCGTTTTTTTGCTCAACATGCCATTCCAGTTTGAACACAGCCATATGCAAATCAGTCTTGACCCTGTGCCTCATGGGAACAGTCCAGCCCAAACTGCCAAGCCAGGTCCTCACTAGACTGGAAACAAGCATCCTAGGACCAGTTTCGGGGTTTCACCCCTCTTCAGCCAGGATAGGTTGATTCCAGTGGCATGGAGAGCACGGGACCCACGTCTGGGCATACTCGTCCCACTCGGGGTGACAAATGCAAAACCAACAGTTGATTTACAGATTTCAGAACAATGTCATACATTCACCCCAGTACAGAGGTCTGGGCCTAAATTCATTGTTTTTTGCTCACCATGCCATTCTAGTTTGAACCACGCCATATGGAAATCAGTCTTGACCCTGTGCCTCATGGGAACAGTCCAGCCCGAACTGTAAAGACAGGTCCTCCCTGGCCTGGAAACAAGCAAGCATCCTAGGACCGGTTTCGGGGGTTTCACCCCTCTTGAGCCAAGATAGCTTGATTCCAGTGGCATGGAGAGCACAGGACCCACGTCTGGGCATACCCGTCCCACTCGGGGTGACAAATGCAAAACCAACAGTTGATGGACAGAATACAGAACAATGTCATACATTCACCCCAGTACAGAGATATGGGCCTAAATCCATCGTTTTTTTGCTCATCATGCCATTCCAGTTTGAACCCAGCCATATGCAAATCAGTCTTGACCCTGTGCCTCATGGGAACAGTTCAGCCCGAACTGCCAAGCCAGGTCCTCCAGGGACTGGAAACAAGCATACTAGGACCGGTTTTGGGGTTTCACCCCTCTTCAGTCAAGATAGCTTGATTCTAGTAGCATGGAGAGCACGGGACCCACGTCTGGGCATACCCGTCTCTCTCGGGGTGACAAATGCAAAACCAACAGTTGATGGACAGAATGCAGAACAATGTCATACATTCACCCCAGTACAGAGATCGGGGCTAAATCCATCGTTTGTTTGCGCACAATGCCATTCCAGTTTGAACCTAGCCATATGCAAATCAGTCTTGACCCTGTGCCTCATGTGAACAGTCCAGCCAGAACAGCTAAGCCAGGTCCTCCCTGGACTGGAAACAAACATCCTAGGACCGGTTTTGGGGTTTCACCCCTCTTCAGCCAGGATAAATTGATTGCAGTGGCATGGAGAGCACGGGACCCACGTCTGGGCATACCCGTCCCACTCGGGGTGACAAATGCAAAACCAGCAGTTGATAGACAGAATGCAGAACAAGTCATTCATTCACACCAGTACAGAGGTCTGGGCCTAAATCCATTGTTTTTTGCTCACCATGCCATTCTAGTTTGAACCCCGCCATATGGAAATCAGTCTTGACCCTGTGCCTCATGGGAACAGTCCAGCCCGAACTGCCAAGCCAGGTCCTCCCTGGACTGGAAACAAGCATCCTAGGACCGGTTTCGGGGTTTCACCCCTCTTCAGCCAGGATAACTTGATTCCAGTGGCATGGAGAGCCCAGGACCTACTTCTGGGCATACCCGTCCCACTCGGGGTGACAAATGTAAAACCAACAGTTTATGGACAGAATGCAGAACAATGTATACATTCACCCCAGTACAGAGATCTGGGCCTAAATCCATCTATTTTTTGCTCACCATGCCACTCCAGTTTGAACCCAGCCATATGCAAATCAGTCTTGACCCTGTGCCTCATGGGAACAGTCCAGCCCGAAATGCCAAGCCAGGTCCTCCCTGAACTGGAAACAAGCATACTAGGACCGGTTTCGGGGTTTCACCCCTCTTCAGTCAAGATAGCTTTATTCTATTAGCATGGAGAGCACGGGACCCACGTCTGGGCATACCCGTCTCTCTCGGGGTGACAAATGCAAAACCAACAGTTGATGGACAGAATGCAGAACAATGTCATACATTCACCCCAGTACAGAGATCTGTGCCTAAATCCATCATTTTTTTGATCACCATGCCATTCCAGTTTGAACCCAGCCATGTGCAAATCAGTCTTGACCCTGTGCCTCATGGGAACAGTCCAGCCCAAACTGCCAAGCCAGGTCCTCCCTGGACTGGAAACAAGCATTCTAGGACCGGTTTCAGGGTTTCACCCCTCTTCAGCCAGGATAGCTTGATTCCAGTGGCATGGAGAGCACGGGACCTACGTCTGGGCATACCCGTCCCACTCTGGGTGACAAATGCAAAACCAGCAATTGATAGACAGAATGCAGAACAATGTCATACATTCACCCCAGTACAGAGATCTGGGCCTAAATCCATCGTTTTTTTGCTCACCATGCCATTCCAGTTTGAACCCAGCCATATGGAAATCAGTCTTGACCCTGTGCCTCATGGGAACAGTCCAGCCCGAACTGCCAAGCCAGGTCCTCCCTGGACTGGAAACAAGCATCCTAGGACCGGTTTCGGGGGTTCACCCCTCTTCAGCCAGGATAGCCTGTTTCCAGTGGCATTGAGAGCACGGGACCCACGTCTGGGCATATCCGTCCCACTCGGCATGACAAATGGAAAACCAACAGTTGTTGGTCAGAATGCAGAACAATGACATACATTCAACCCATTTAAGAGATCTGGGCCCAAATGCATCGTTTTTTTGCTCACCATGCCATTCCAATATGAACCCAGCCATATGCAAATCAGTCTTGACCCTATGCCTCATGGGAACAGTCCAGCCCAAACTGTAAAGACAGGTCCTCCCTGTGAAACAAGCAAGCATCCTAGGACCGGTTTCGGGGTTTCACCCCTCTTGAGCCAGGATAGCTTGATTCCAGGGGCATGGAGAGCACGGGACCCACGTCTGGGCATACCCGTCCGACTCGGGCTGACAAATGCAACACCAACAGTTAATGGACAGAATGCAAAACAATGTCATACATTCACCCCAGTACAAAGATATGGGCCTCAATCCATCGTTTTTTTGCTCATCATGCCATTCCAGTTTGAACCCAGCCATATGCAAATCAGTCTTGACCCTGTGCCTCATGAGAACAGTTCAGCCCGAACTGCCAAGCCAGGTCCTCCCGGGACTGGAAACAAGCATACTAGGACCGGTTTTGGGGTTTCATCCCTCTTCAGTCAAGATAGCATGATTCTAGTAGCATGGAGAGCACGGGACCCACGTCTGGCCATACCCGTCTCTCTCGGGGTGACAAATGCAAAACCAACAGTTGATGGACAGAATGCAGAACAATGTCATACATTCACCCCAGTACAGAGATCTGGGCCTAAATCCATTGTTTGTTTGCGCACCATGCCATTCCAGTTTGAACCTAGCCATATGCAAATCAGTCTTGACCCAGTGCCTCATGGGAACAGTCCAGCCAGAACTGCCAAGCCAGGTCCTCCCTGGACTGGAAACAAGCATCCTAGGACCGGTTTGGGGTCTACCCCTCTTCAGCCAGGATAGCTTGATTCCAGTGTCATGGAGAGCACGGGACCCACGTCTGGGCATACCTGTCCCACTCGGGGTGACAAATGCAAAACCAACAGTTGATGGACAGAATGCAGAACAATGTCATACATTCACCCCAGTACAGAGATCTGGGCCTAAATTCATTGTTTTTTTGCTCACCATGCCATTCCAGTTTGAACCCAGCCATATCCAAATCAGTCTTGACCCTGTGCCTCATGGGAACAGTCCAGCCCGAACAGCCAAGCCAGGTCCTCCCTGGACTGGAAACAAGCATCCTAGGACCAGTTTTGGGGTTTCACCCCTCTTCAGCCAGGATAGTTTTATTCCAGTGGCATGGAGAGCACGGGACCTACTTCTGGGCATACCCGTCCCACTCAGGGTGACAAATGTAAAACCAACAGTTGATGAACAGAATGCAGAACAATGTCATACATTCACCCCAGTACAGAGATCTGGGCCTAAATCCATCGATTTTTTTGCTCACCATGCCATTCCAGTTTGAACCCAGCCATATGAAAATCAGTCTTGACCCTGTGCCTCATGGGAACAGTCCAGCCCGAACTTCCAAGCCAGGTCTTCCCTGGACTGAAAACAAGCATACTAGGACCGGTTTTGGGGTTTCACCCCTCTTCAGTCAGGATAGCTTGATTCCAGTGGCATGGAGAGCACGGGACCCATGTCTGGGCATACCCGTCTCACTCGGGGTGACAAATGCAAAACCAACAGTTGATGGACAGAATGCAGAACAATGTCATACATTCACCCCAGTACAGGGATCTGGGCCTAAATCCATCGTTTTTTTGCTCACCATGCCATTCCAGTTTGAACCCAGCCATATGCAAATCAGTCTTGACCCTGTGCCTCATGGGAACAGTCCAGCCCGAACTGCCAAGCCAGGTTCTCCCTGGACTGGAAACAAGCATCCTAGGACCGGTTTCTGGGTTTCACCCCTCTTCAGCCAGGATAGCTTTTTTCCAGTGGCATGGAGAGCACAGGACCCACGTCTGGGCATACCCGTCCCACTCGGGGTGACAAATGCAAAACCAACAGTTGATTTACAGATTTCAGAACAATGTCATACATTCACCCCAGAACAGAGATCTGGGCCTAAATCCATCGTTTTTTTGCTCACCATGCCATTCCAGTTTGAACAAAGCCATATGCAAATCAGTCTTGACCCTGTGCCTCATGGGAACAGTCCAGCCCAAACTGCCAAGCCAGGTCCTCACTAGACTGGAAACAAGCATCCCAGGACCGGTTTTGGGGTTTCACCCCTCTTCAGCCAGGATAGCTTGATTCCAGTGGCATGGAGAGCACGGGACACACGTCTGGGCATACCTGTCCCACTCGGGGTGACAAATGCAAAACCAGCAGTTGATGGACAGAATGCCGAACAATGTCATACATTCACCCCAGTACAGAGATCTGGGCCTAAATCCATCATTTTTTTGCTCACAATGCCATTCCAGTTTGAACCCAGCCATTTGCAAATCAGTCTTGACCCTGTGCCTCATGGGAACAGTCCAGCCCAAACTGGCAAGCCAGGCCCTCCCTGGACTGAAAACAAGCATCCTAGGACCGGTTTCGGGGTTTCACCCAACTTCAGCCAGGATAAACTGATTGCCATGGCATGGAGAGCACGGGACCCACGTCTGGGCATACCCGTCCCACTCGGGTGACAGATGCAAAACCAACAGTTGATAGACAGAATGCAGAACAATGTCATTCATTCACCCCAGTACAGAGGTCTGGGCCTAAATCCATCGTTTTTTGCTCACCATGCCATTCTAGTTTGAACCCCGCCATATCGAAATCAGTCTTGACCCTGTGCCTCATGGGAACAGTCCAGCCCGAACTGCCAAGCCAGGTCCTCCCTAGACTGGAAACAAGCATACTAGGACCGGTTACTGGCTTTCACCCCTCTTCAGTCATGATAGCTTGATTCTAGTGGCATGGAGAGCACGGGACCCACGTCTGGGCATACCCGTCTCTCTTGGGGTGACAAATGCAAAACCAACAGTTGATGGACAGAATGCAGAACAATGTCATACATTCACCCCAGTACAGAGGTATGGGCCTAAATCCATCGTTGTTTTGCTCATCATGCCATTCCACTTTGAACCCAGCTATATGCAAATCAGTCTTGACCCTGTGCTTCATGGGAACAATCCAGACCGAACTGAAAAGCCAGGTCCTCCCTGGACTGGAAACAAGCATCCTGGGACCAGTTCCGGGGTTTCACCCCTCTTCAGCCAGGATAACTTGATTCCAGTGGCATGGAGAGCACAGGACCTACTTCTAGGCATACCCATCCCACTCGGGTGACAAATGCAAACCCAACAGTTGATGGACAGAATGCAGAACAATGTCATACATTCACCCCAGTACAGAGATCTGGGCCTAAGTCCATCGTTTTTTTTGCTCACAATGCCATTCCAGTTTGAACCCAGCCATATGAAAATCAGTCTTGACCCTATGCCTCATGGGAACAGTTCAGCCCGAACTGCCAAGCCAGGTCCTCCCTGGACTGGAAACAAGCATACTAGGACCGGTTACTGGGTTTCACCCCTCTTCAGTCATGATAGCTTGATTCTAGTGGCATGGAGAGCACGGGAACCACGTCTGGGCATACCCGTCTCTCTTGGGGTGACAAATGCAAAACCAACAGTTGATTTACAGATTTCAGAACAATGTCAAACATTCACCCCAGTACCAAGATCTGGGCCTAAATCCATCGTTTTTTTGCTCAACATGCCATTCCAGTTTGAACACAGCCATATGCAAATCAGTCTTGACCCTGTGCCTCAGGGGAACAGTCCAGCCCAAACTGCCAAGCCAGGTCCTCACTAGACTGGAAACAAGCATCCTAGGACCGGTTTCGGGGTTTCACCCCTCTTCAACCAGGATAGCTTGATTCCAGTGGCATGGGGAGCACGGGACCCACGTCTGGGCATACCTGTCCCACTTGGGGTGACAAATGCAAAACCAACAGTTGATGGACAGAATGCAGAACAATGTCACATATTCACCCCAGTAAAGAGATCTGGGCCTAAATCCATCGCTTATTTGCTCACCATGCCATTCCAGTTTGAACCCACCCATATGCAAATCAGTCTTGACCCTGTGTTTCATGGGAACAATCCAGACCGAACTGCAAAGCCAGGTCCTCCCTAGACTGGAAACAAGCATCCTAGGACCGGTTTCGGGGTTTCACCCCTCTTGAGCCAGCATAGCTTGATTCCAGTGGCATGGAGAGCACAGGACCCACGTCTGGGCATACCCGTCCCACTCGGGGTGACAAATGCAAAACCAACGGTTGATGGACAGAATACAGAACAATGTCATACATTCACCCCAGTACAGAGATATGGGCCTAAATCCATCGTTTTTTTGCTCATCATGCCATTCCAGTTTGAACCCAGCCATATGCAAATCAGTCTTGACCCTGTGCCTCATGGGAACAGTTCAGCCCGAACTGCCAAGCCAGGTTCTCCAGGGACTGGAAACAAGCATACTAGGACCGGTTTTGGGGTTTCACCCCTCTTCAGTCCAGATAGCTTGATTCTAGTAGCATGGAGAGCACGGGACCCACGTCTGGGCATACCCGTCTCTCTCGGGGTGACATATGCAAAACCAACAGTTGATGGACAGAATGCAGAACAATGTCATACATTCACCCCAGTACAGAGATCTGGGCCTAAATCCATCGTTTGTTTGCGCACAATGCCATTCCAGTTTGAACCTAGCCATATGCAAATCAGTCTTGACCCTGTGCATCATGGGAACAGTCCAGCCAGAACAGCCAAGCCAGGTCCTCCCTGGACTGGAAACAAACATCCTAGGACCAGTTTCGGGGTTTCACACCTCTTCAGCCAGGATAGCTTGATTCCAGTGGCATGGAGAGCACGGGACCCATGTCTGGGCATACCTGTCCCACTCGGGATGACAAATGCAAAACCAACAGTTGATGGACAGAATGCAGAACAATGTCATACATTCACCCCAGTACAGAGATCTGGGCCTAAATCCATAATTTTTTTGCTCACAATGCCATTCCAGTTTGAACCCAGCCATTTGCAAATCAGTCTTGACCCTGTGCCTCATGGCAACAGTCCAGCCCAAACTGGCAAGCCAGCTCCTCCCTGGACTGAAAACAAGCACCCTAGGACCGGTTTCGGGGTTTCACCCCTCTTCAGCCAGGATAAATTGATTGCAGTGGCATGGAGAGCACAGGACCCACGTCTGGGCATACCCGTCCCACTCGGGGTGACAAATGCAAAACCAGCAGTTGATAGACAGAATGCAGAACAAGTCGTTCATTCACCCCAGTACAGAGGTCTGGGCCTAAATCCATTGTTTTTTGCTCACCATGCCATTCTAGTTTGAACCCCGCCATATGGAAGTCAGTCTTGACCCTGTGCCTCATGGGAACAGTCCAGCCCGAACTGCCAAGCCAGGTCCTCCCTGGACTGGAAACAAGCATCCTAGGACCAGTTTCGGGGTTTCACCCCTCTTCAGCCAGGATAACTTGATTCCAGTGGCATGGAGAGCCCAGGACCTACTTCTGGGCATACCCGTCCCACTCGGGGTGATAAATGTAAAACCAACAGTTGATGGACAGAATGCAGAACAATGTATACATTCACCCCAGTACAGAGATCTGGGCCTAAATCCATCGATTTTTTTGCTCACCATGCCATTCCAGTTTGAACCCAGCCATATGCAAATCAGTCTTTACCCTGTGCCTCATGGGAACAGTCCAGCCCGAAATGCCAAGCCAGGTCCTCCCTGGACTGGAAACAAGCATACTAGGACCGGTTTCGGGGTTTCACCCCTCTTGAGCCAGGATAGCTGGATTCCAGTGGCATGGAGAGCACGGGACCTACGTCTGGGCATACCCGTCCCACTCGGGGTGACAAATGCAAAACCAACAGTTGATGGACAGAATGCAGAACAATGTCATACATTCACCCCAGAACAGAGATATGGGCCTAAATCCATCGTTTGTTTGCGCACCATGCCATTCCAGTTTGAACCTAGCCATATGCAAATCAATCTTGACCCTGTGCATCATGGGAACAGTCCAGCCAGAACAGCCAAGCCAGGTCCTCCCTGGACTGGAAACAAGAATCCTAGGACCGGTTTCGGGGTTTCACCCCTCTTCAGTCAAGATAGGTTTATTCTATTAGCATGGAGAGCACGGGACCCACGTCTGGGCATACCCGTCTCTCTCGGGGTGACAAATGCAAAACCAACAGTTGATGGACAGAATGCAGAACAATGTCATTCATTCACCCCAGTATAGAGATCTGGGCCTAAATCCATCGTTTGTTTGCGCACCATGCCATTCCAGTTTGAACCTAGCCATATGCAAATCAGTCTTGACCCTGTGCATCATGGGAACAGTCCAGCCAGAACAGCCAAGCCAGGTTCTCCCTGGACTGGAAACAAGAATCCTAGGACCAGTTTTGGGGTTTCCCACCTCTTCAGCCAGGATAGCTTGATTCCAGTGGCATGGAGAGCACGGGACCCACGTCTGAGCATACCTGTCCCACTCGGGGTGACAAATGCAAAACAAACAGTTGATGGACAGAATGCAGAACAATGTCATACAGTCACCCCAGTACAGAGATCTGGGCCTAAATCCATCATTTTTTTGCTCACAATGCCATTCCAGTTTGAACCCAGCCATTTGCAAATCAGTCTTGACCCTGTGCCTCATGGCAACAGTCCAGCCCAAACTGGCAAGCCAGCTCCTCCCTGGACTGAAAACAAGCACCCTAGGACCGGTTTCGGGGTTTCACCCCTCTTCAGCCAGGATAAATTGATTGCAGTGGCATGGAGAGCACGGGACCCACGTCTGGGCATACCCGTCCCACTCGGGGTGACAAATGCAAAACCAGCAGTTGATAGACAGAATGCAGAACAAGTCATTCATTCACCCCAGTACAGAGGTCTGGGCCTAAATCCATTGTTTTTTGCTCACCATGCCATTCTAGTTTGAACCACGCCATATGGAAATCAGTCTTGACCCTGTGCCTCATGGGAACAGTCCAGCCCGAAATGCCAAGCCAGGTCCTCCCTGGACTGGAAACAAGCATCCTAGGACCGGTTTCGGGGTTTCACCCCTCTTCAGCCGGGGATAGCCTGTTTCCAGTGGCATTGAGAGCACGGGACCCACGTCTGGGCATATCCGTCCCACTCGGCGTGACAAATGGAAAACCAACAGTTGTTGGTCAGAATGCAGAACAATGACATACATTCAACCCAGTTCAGAGATCTGGGCCCAAATGCATCGTTTTTTTGCTCACCATGCCATTCCAATATGAACCCAGCCATATGCAAATCAGTCTTGACCCTGTGCCTCATGGGAACAGTCCAGCCCAAACTGTAAAGACAGGTCCTCCCTGGCCTGGAAACAAGCAAGCATCCTAGGAGCGGTTTCGAGGTTTCACCCCTCTTGAGCCAGAATAGCTTGATTCCAGTGGCATGGAGAGCACGGGACCCACGTCTGGGCAGACCCGTCCCACTCGGGGTGACAAATGCAAAACCAACAGTTGATGGACAGAATGCAGAGCAATGTCATACATTCACCCCAGTACAGAGATATGGGCCTAAATCCATAGTTTTTTTTGCTCATCATCCCATTCCAGTTTGAACCCAGCCATATGCATATCAGTCTTGACCCTGTGCCTCATGGGAACAGTTCAGCCCGAGCTGCCAAGCCAGGTCCTCCAGGGACTGGAAACAAGCATACTAGGACCGGTTTTGGGGTTTCACCCCTCTTCAGTCAAGATAGCTTGATTCTAGTAGCATGGAGAGCACGGGACCCACGTCTGGGCATACCCGTCTCTCTCGGGGTGACAAATGCAAAACCAACAGTTGATGGACAGAATGCAGAATAATGTCATACATTCACCCCAGAACAGAGATATGGGCCTAAATCCATCGATTGTTTGCGCACCATGCCATTCCAGTTTGAACCTAGCCATATGCAAATCAGTCTTGACCCTGTGCATCATGGGAACAGTCCAGCCAGAACAGCCAAGCCAGGTCCTCCCTGGACTGGAAACAAGAATCCTAGGACCGGTTTCGGGGTTTCACCCCTCTTCAGTCAAGATAGCTTTATTCTATTAGCATGGAGAGCACTGGACCCACGTCTGGGCATACCCGTCTCTCTCGGGGTGACAAATGCAAAACCAACAGTTGATGGACAGAATGCAGAACAATGTCATACATTCACCCCAGTACAGAGATCTGGGCCTAAATCCATCGTTTGTTTGCGCACCATGCCATTCCAGTTTGAACCTAGCCATATGCAAATCAGTCTTGACCCTGGGCATCATGGGAACAGTCCAGCCAGAACAGCCAAGCCAGGTCCTCCCTGGACTGGAAACAAGAATCCTAGGACCGGTTTTGGGGTTTCACACCTCTTCAGCCAGGATAGCTTGATTCCAGTGGCATGGAGAGCACGGTCCCACGTCTGAGCATACCTGTCCCACTCGGGGTGACAAATGCAAAACAAACAGTTGATGTACAGAATGCAGAACAATGTCATACATTCACCCCAGTACAGAGATCTTGGCCTAAATCCATCATTTATTTTGCTCACAATGCCATTCCAGTTTGAATCCAGCCATTTGCAAATCAGTCTTGACCCTGCGCCTCATGGGAACAGTCCAGCCCAAACTGGCAAGCCAGGTCCTCCCTGGACTGAAAACAAGCATCCTAGGACCGGTTTCGGGGTTTCACCCCTCTTCAGCCAGGATAAATTGATTGCAGTGGCATGGAGAGCACGGGACCCACGTCTGGGCATACCCATCCCACTCGGGGTGACAAATGCAAAACCAGCAGTTGATAGACAGAATGCAGAACAATGTCATTCATTCACCCCAGTACAGAGGTCTGGGCCTAAATTCATTGTTTTTTGCTCACATGCCATTCTAGTTTGAACCACGCCATATGGAAATCAGTCTTGACCCTGTGGATCATCGGAACAGTCCAGCCCGAACTGCCAAGCCAGGTCCTCCCTGGACTGGAAACAAGCATCCTAGGACCGGTTTCGGGGTTTCACCCCTCTTCAGCCGGGGATAGCCTGTTTCCAGTGGCATTGAGAGCACGGGACCCACGTCTGGGCATATCCGTCCCACTCGGCGTGACAAATGGAGAACCAACAGTTGTTGGTCAGAATGCAGAACAAGGACATGCATTCAACCCAGTTCAGAGATCTGGGCCCAAATCCATTGTTTTTTTGCTCACCATGCCATTCCAGTTTGAACCCAGCCATATGCGAATCAGTCTTGACCCTGTGCCTCATGGGAACAGTCCAGCCCGAACTGTAAAGACAGGTCCTCCCTGGCCTGGAAACAAGCAAGCATCCTAGGAGCGGTTTCGGGGTTTCACCCCTCTTGAGCCAGGATAGCTTGATTCCAGTGGCATGGAGAGCACGGGACCCACGTCTGGGCAGACCCGTCCCACTCGGGGTGACAAATGCAAAACCAACAGTTGATGGACAGAATGCAGAACAATGTCATACATTCACCCCAGTACAGAGATATGGGCCTAAATCCATAGTTTTTTTGCTCATCATGCCATTCCAGTTTGAACCCAGCCATATGCAAATCAGTCTTGACCCTGTGCCTCATGGGAACAGTTCAGCCCGAACTGCCAAGCCAGGTCCTCCAGGGACTGGAAACAAGCCTACTAGGACCGGTTTTGGGGTTTTACCCCTCTTCAGTCAAGATAGCTTGATTCTAGTAGCATGTAGAGCACGGGACCCACGTCTGGGCATACCCGTCTCTCTCGGGGTGACAAATGCAAAACCAACAGTTGATGGACAGAATGCAGAACAATGTCATACATTCACCCCAGTACAGGGATCTGGGCCTAAATCCATCGTTTGTTTGCGCACCATGCCATTCCAGTTTGAACCTAGCCATATGCAAATCAGTCTTGACCCTGTGCCTCATGGGAACAGTCTAGCCAGAACAGCCAAGCCAGGTCCTCCCTGGACTAAAAACAAGCACCCTAGGACCGGTTTCGGGGTTTCACCCCTCTTCAGCCAGGATAAATTGATTGCATTGGCATGGAGAGCACGGGACCCACGTCTGGGCATTCCCGTCCCACTCGGGGTGACAAATGCAAAACCAGCAATTGATAGACAGAATGCAGAACAAGTCATTCATTCACCCCAGTACAGAGGTCTGGGCCTAAATCCATTGTTTTTTGCTCACCATGCCATTCTAGTTTGAACCCCGCCATATGGAAATCAGTCTTGACCCTGTGCCTCATGGGAACAGTCCAGCCCGAACTGCCAAGCCAGGTCCTCCCTGGACTGGAAACAAGCATCCTAGGACCGGTTTCGGGGTTTCACCCCTCTTCAGCCATGATAACTTGATTCCAGTGGCATGGAGAGCACAGGACCTACTTCTGGGCATACCTGTCCCACTCGGGGTGACAAATGTAAAACCAACAGTTTATGGACAGAATGCAGAACAATGTCATACATTCACCCCAGTACAGAGATCTGGGCCTAAATCCATCGTTTTTTTTGCTCACCATGCCATTCCAGTTTGAACCCAGCCATATGCAAATCAGTCTTGACCCTGTGCCTCATGGGAACAGTCCAGCCCGAACTGCCAAGCCAGGTCCTCCCTGGACTGGAAACAAGCATACTAGGACCGGTTTTGGGGTTTCACCCCTCTTCATTCATTATAGCTTGATTCCAGTGGCATGGAGAGCACGGGACCCATGTCTGGGCATACCCGTCTCACTCGGGGTGACAAATGCAAAACCAACAGTTGATGGACAGAATGCAGAACAATGTCATACATTCACCCCAGCACAGGTATCTGGGCCTAAATCCATCGTTTTTTTGATCATCACCGTGCCTTTCCAGTTTGAACCCAGCCATATGCAAATCAGTCTTGACCCTGTGCCTCATGGGAACAGTCCAGCCCAAACTGCCAAGCCAGGTCCTCCTTGGACTGGAAACAAGAATTCTAGGACCGGTTTCAGGGTGTCACCCCTCTTCAGCCAGGATAGCTTGATTCCAGTGGTATGGAGAGCACGGGACCCACGTCTGGGCATATCCGTCCCACTCGGGGTGACAAATGGAAAACCAACAGTTGTTGGTCAGAATGCAGAACAATGACATACATTCAACCCAGTTTAGAGATCTTGGCCCAAATCCATCGTTTTTTTGCTCACCATGCCATTCCAGTTTGAACCCAGCCATATGCAAATCAGTCTTGACCCTGTGCCTCATGGGAACAGTCCAGCCCGAACTGTAAGACAGGTCCTCCCTGGCCTGGAAACAAGCAAGCATCCTAGGACCGGTTTCGGGGTTTCACCCCTCTTGAGCCAGGATAGCTTGATTCCAGTGGCATGGAGAGCACGGGACCCACGTCTGGGCATACCCGTCCCACTCGGGGTGACAAATGCAAAACCAACAGTTGATGGACAGAATGCAGAACAATGTCATACATTCACCCCAGTACAGAGATATAGGCCTAAATCCATCGTTTTTTTGCTCATCACGCCATTCCAGTTTGAACCCAGCCATATTCAAATCAGTCTTGACCCTGTGCCTCATGGGAACAGTCCAGCCCGAACTGTAAGACAGGTCCTCCCTGGCCTGGAAACAAGCAAGCATCCTAGGACCGGTTTCGGGGTTTCACCCCTCTTGAGCCAGGATAGCTTGATTCCAGTGGCATGGAGAGCACGGGACCCACGTCTGGGCATACCCGTCCCACTCGGGGTGACAAATGCAAAACCAACAGTTGATGGACAGAATGCAGAACAATGTCATACATTCACCCAAGTACAGAGATATGTGCCTAAATCCATCGTTTTTTTGCTCATCACGCCATTCCAGTTTGAACCCAGCTATATGCAAATCAGTCTTGACCCTGTGCCTCATGGGAACAGTTCAGCCTGAACTGCCAAGCCAGGTCCTCCCGGGACTGGAAACAAGCATACTAGGACCGGTTTCGGGGTTTCACCCCTCTTCAGTCAAAATTGCTTGAGTCTAGTAGCATGGAGAGCACGGGACCCACGTCTGGGCATACCCGTCTCTCTCGGGGTGACAAATGCAAAACCAACAGTTGATGGACAGAATGCAGAATAATGTCATACATTCACCCCAGTACAGAGATCTGGGCCTAAATACATCGTTTGTTTGCTCACCATGCCATTCCAGTTTGAACCTAGCCATATGCAAATCAGTCTTGACCCTGTGCCTCATGGGAGCAGTCTAGCCAGAATAGCCAAGCCAGGTCCTCCCTGGACTGGAAACAAGCATCCTAGGACCGGTTTCGGGGTTTCACACCTCTTCAGCCAGGATAGCTTGATTCCAGTGGCATGGAGAGCATGTGACCCACGTCTGAGCATACCTGTCCCACTCGGGGTGACAAATGCAAAACCAACAGTTGATGGACAGAATGCAGAACAATTTCATACATTCACCCCAGTACAGGGATCTGGGCCTAAATCCATCATTTTTTTGCTCATAATGCCATTCCAGTTTGAACCCAGCCATTTGAAAATCAGTCTTGACCCTGTGCCTCATGGGAACAGTCCAGCCCAAACTGGCAAGCCAGGTCCTCCCTGGACTTAAAACAAGCATCCTATGACCGGTTTCAGGGTTTCACCCCTCTTCAGCCAGGATAGCTTGATTCCAGTGGCATGGAGAGCACGGGACCCATGTCTGGTCATACCTGTCCCACTCGGGGTGACAAATACAAAACCAGCAATTGATAGGCAGAATGCAGAACAATGTCATACATTCACCCCAGTATAGAGATCTGGGCCTCAATCCATAGTTTTTTTGCTCACTATGCCATTCCAGTTTGAACCCAGCCATATGGAAATCAGTCTTGACCCTGTGCCTCATGGGAACAGTCCAGCCCAAACTGGCATGCCAGGTCCTCCCTGGACTGAAAACAAGCATACTAGGACCGGTTTCGGGGTTTCACCCCTCTTCAGCCAGGATGAATTGATTCCAGTGGCATGGAGAGCACGGGACCCACGTCTGGGCATACCCGTCTCATTCGGGGTGACAAATGCAAAACCAACAGTTGATGGACAGATTGCAGAACAATGTCATACATTCACCCTAGTACAGGGATCTGGGCCTAAATCCATCGTTTTATTGCTCACCGTGCCATTCCAGTTTGAACCCAGCCATATGCAAATCAGTCTTGACCCTGTGCCTCATGGGAACAGTCCAGCCCAAACTGCAAAGACAGTTCCTCCCTGGCCAGGAAACAAGCAAGCATCCTAGGACCGGTTTCGGGGTTTCACCCCTCTTGAGCCAGGATAGCTTGATTCCAGTGGCATGGAGAGCACGGGACCCACATCTGGGCATACCCGTCCCACTCGGGGTGACAAATGCAAAACCAAAAGTTGATGGACAGAATGCAGAACAATGTCATACATTCACCCTAGTACAGAGATATGGGCCTAAATCCATCGTTTTTTTGCTCATCATGCCATTCCAGTTTGAACCCAGCCATCTGCAAATCAGTCTTGACCCTGTGCCTCATGGGAACAGTTCAGCCCGAACTGCCAAGCCAGGTCCTCCCGGGATTGGAAACAAGCAAGCATCCTAGGACCGGTTTCGAGGTTTCACCCCTCTTCAGTCAAGATAGCTTGATTCTAGTAGCATGGAGAGCACGGGACCCACGTCTGGGCATACCCGTCTCTCTCTGGGTGACGAATGCAAATCCAACAGTTGATGGACAGAATGCAGAACAATGTCATACATTCACCCCAGTACAGAGATCTGGGCCTAAATCCATTGTTTGTTTGCTCACCATGCCATTCCAGTTTGAACCTAGCCATATGCAAATCAGTCTTGACCCTGTGCCTCATGGGAACAGTCCAGCCAGAACAGCCAAGCCAGGTCCTCCCTGGACTGGAAACAAGCATCCTAGGACCGGTTTCGGGGTTTCACACCTATTCAGCCAGGATAGCTTGATTCCAGTGGCATGGAGAGCACGGGACCCACGTATGGGCATACCTGTCTCACTCGGGGTGACAAATGCAAAACCAACAGTTGATGGACAGAATGTAGAACAATGTGATACATTCACCCCAGTACAGAGATCTGGGCCTAAATCCATCATTTTTCTGCTCACAATGCCATTCCAGTTTGAACCCAGCCATTTGCAAATCAGTCTTGACCCTGTGCCTCATGGGAACAGTCCAGCCCAAGCTGGCAAGCCAGGTCCTCCCTGGACTGAAAACAAGCATCCTAGGACCGGTTTCAGGGTTTCACCCCTCTTCAGCCAGGATAGTTTGATTCCAGTGGCATGGAGAGCACGGGACCCACGTCTGGGCATACCCGTCCCACTCAGGTGACAAATGCAAAACCAACAGTTGATTGACAGAATACAGAACAATGTCATTCATTCACCCCAGTACAGGGGTCTGGGCCTAAATCCATCGTTTTTTGCTCACCATGCCATTCTAGTTTGAACCCCGCCATATGGAAATCAGTCTTGACCCTGTGCCTCATGGGAACAGTCCAGCCCGAACTGCCAAGCCAGGTCCTCCCTGGACTGGAAACAAGCATCCTAGCACTGGTCTCGGGGTTTCACCCCTCTTCAGTCAGGATAGCTTGATTCCAGTGGCATGGAGAGCAAGGGACCAATGTCTGGGCATACCCGTCTCACTCGGGTTGACAAATGCAAAACCAACAGTTGATAGACAGAATGCAGAACAATGTCATACATTCATCCCAGTACAGAGATCTGGGCCTAAATCCATCGTTTTTTTTGCTCACCATGCCATTCCAGTTTGAACCCAGCCATATGCAAATCAGTCTTGACCCTGTGCCTCATGGGAACAGTCCAGCCCGAACTGCCAAGCCAGGTCCTCCCTGGACTGGAAACAAGCATACTAGGACCGGTTTTGGGGTTTCACCCCTCTTCATTCATTATAGCTTGATTCCAGTGGCATGGAGAGCACGGGACCCATGTCTGGGCATACCCGTCCCACTCGGGGTGACAAATGCAAAACCAACAGTTGATGGACAGAATGCAGAACAATGTCATACATTCACCCCAGTACAGGGATCTTGGCCTAAATTCATCGTTTTTTTGCTCACCATGCCATTCCAGTTTGAACCCAGCCATATGCAAATCAGTCTTGACCCTGTGCCTCATGGGAACAGTCCAGCACGAACTGTAAGACAGGTCCTCCCTGGACTGGAAACAAGCATTCTAGGACCGGTTTCAGGGTGTCACCCCTCTTCAGCCAGGATAGCTTGATTCCAGTGGCATGGAGAGCACGGGACCCACGTCTGGGCATATCCGTCCCACTCGGGGTGACAAATGGAAAACCAACAGTTGTTAGTCAGAATGCAGAACAATGACATACATTCAACCCAGTTCAGAAATCTGGGCCCAAATCCATCGTTTTTTTGCTCACCATGCCATTCCAGTTTGAACCCAGCCATATGCAAATCAGTCTTGACCCTGTGCCTCATGGGAACAGTCCAGCACGAACTGTAAGACAGGTCCTCCCTGGCCTGGAGTCAAGCAAGCATCCTAGGACCGGTTTCGGGGTTTCACCCCTCTTGAGCCAGGATAGCTTGATTCTAGTAGCATGGAGAGCACGGGACCCACGTCTGGGCATACCCGTCTCTCTCTGGGTGACAAATGCAAAACCAACAGTTGATGGACAGAATGCAGAACAATGTCATACATTCACCCCAGTACAGAGATCTGGGCCTAAATCCATCGTTTGTTTGCTCACCATGCCATTCCAGTTTGAACCTAGCCATATGCAAATCAGTCTTGACCCTGTGCCTCATGGGAACAGTCCAGCCAGAACAGCCAAGCCAGGTCCTCCCTGGACTGGAAACAAGCATCCTAGGACTGGTTTCGGGGTTTCACACCTATTCTGCCAGGATAGCTTGATTCCAGTGGCATGGAGAGCACGGGACCCACGTCTGGGCATACCTGTCCCATTCGGGGTGACAAATGCAAAACCAACAGTTGATGGACAGAATGCAGAACAATGTGATACATTCACCCCAGTACAGAGGTCTGGGCCTAAATCCATCGTTTTTTGCTCACCATGCCATTCTAGTTTGAACCCCGCCATATGGAAATCATTCTTGACCCTGTGCCTCATGGGAACAGTCCAGCCCGAACTGCCAAGCCAGGTCCTCCCTGGACTGGAAACAAGCATCCTAGCACCGGTTTCGGAGTTTCACCCCTGTTCTGCCAGGATAACTTGATTCCAGTGGCATGGAGAGCACGGGACCCATGTCTGGGCATACCCGTCTCACTTTCGGTGACAAATGCAAAACCAACAGTTGATGGACAGAGTGCAGAACAATGTCATACATTCATCCCAGTACAGGGATCTGGGCCTAAATCCATCGTTTTTTTGCTCACCGTGCCATTCCAGTTTGAACCTAGCCATTTGCAAATCAGTCTTGACCCTGTGCCTCATGGGAACAGTCCAGCCCAAACTGGCAAGCCAGGCAATCCCTGGACTGAAAACAAGCATCCTTGGACCGGTTTCGGGGTTTCACCCCTCTTCAGCCAGGATAAATTGATTGCAGTGGCATGGAGAGCACGGGACCCACGTCTGGGCATACCCGTCCCACTCGGGTGACAAATGCAAAACCAACAGTTGATAGACAGAATGCAGAACAATGTCATTCATTCACCCCAGTAAAGAGGTCTGGGCCTAAATCCATCGTTTTTTGCACACCATGCCATTCTAGTTTGAACCCCGCCATATGGAAATCATTCTTGACCCTGTGCCTCATGGGAACAGTCCAGCCCGAACTGCCAAGCCAGGTCCTCCCTGGACTGGAAACAAGCATCCTAGCACCGTTTTCGGAGTTTCACCCCTGTTCAGCCAGGATAACTTGATTCCAGTGGCATGGAGAGCACGGGACCCATGTCTGGGCATACCCGTCTCACTTTCGGTGACAAATGCAAAACCAACAGTTGATGGACAGAGTGCAGAACAATGTCATACATTCATCCCAGTACAGGGATCTGGGCCTAAATCCATCGTTTTTTTGCTCACCGTGCCATTCCAGTTTGAACCCAGCCGTATGCAAATCAGTCTTTACCCTGTGCCTCATGGAAACAGTCCAGCCCAAACTGCCAAGCCAGGTTCTCCCTGGACTGGAAACAAGCATTCTAGGACCGGTTTCAGGGTTTCACCCCTCTTCAGCCAGGATAGCTTGATTCCAGTGGCATGGAGAGCACGGGACCCATGTCTGGGCATACCCGTCCCACTCGGGGTGACAAATGCAAAACCAGCAATTGGTAGACAGAATGCAGAAAAATGTCATACATTCACCCCAGTACAGAGATCTGGGCCTAAATCCATCTTTTTTTTGCTCACCATGCCCTAACAGTTTGAACCCAGCCATATGGAAATCAGTCTTGACCCTGTGCCTCATGGGAACAGTCCAGCCCGAACTGCCAAGCCAGGTCCTCCCTGGACTGGAAACAAGCATCCTAGGACCGGTTTCGGGGTTTCACCCCTCTTTAGCCAGGATAGCCTGTTTCCAGTGGCATTGAGAGCACGGGACCCACGTCTGGGCATATCCGTCCCACTCGGGGTGACAAATGGAAAACCAACAGTTGTTGGTCAGAATGCAGAACAATGACATACATTCAACCCAGTTCAAAAATCTGGGCCCAAATCCATCGTTTTTTTGCTCACCATGCCATTCCAGTTTGAACCCAGCCATATGCAAATCAGTCTTGACCCTGTGACTCATGGGAACAGTCCAGCCCGAACTGCAAAGACAGGTCCTCCCTGGCCTGGAAACAAGCAAGAATCCTAGGACCGGTTTCGGGGTTTCACCCCTCTTCAGTCAAGATGGCTTGATTCTAGTAGCATGGAGAGCACGGGACCCACGTCTGGGCATACCCGTCTCTCTCGGGGTGACAAATGCAAAACCAACAGTTGATGGACAGAATGCAGAACAATGTCATACATTCACCCCAGTACAGAGATCTGGCCCTAAATCCATCGTTTGTTTGCTCACCATGCCATTCCAGTTTGAACCCAGGCATTTGCAAATCAGTCTTGACCCTGTGCCTCATGGGAACAGTCCAGCCCAAACTGGCAAGCCAGGCCCTCCCTGGACTGAAAACAAGCATCCTAGGACCGGTTTCGGGGTTTCACCCCTCTTCAGCCAGGATAAATTGATTGCAGTGGCATGGAGAGCACGGGACCCACGTCTGGGCATACCCGTCCCACTCGGGTGACAAATGCAAAACCAACAGTTGATAGACAGAATGCAGAACAATGTCATTCATTCACCCCAGTACAGAGGTCTGGGCCTAAATCCATCGTTTTTTGCTCACCATGCCATTCTAGTTTGAACCCCGCCATATGGAATTCAGTCTTGACCCTGTGCCTCATGGGAACAGTCCAGCCCGAACTGCCAAGCCAGGTCCTCCCTGGACTGGAAACAAGCATCCTAGCACCGGTTTCGGGGTTTCACCCCTCTTCAGCCAGGATAACTTGATTCCAGTGGCATGGAGAGCACGGGACCCACGTCTGGCATACCTGTCCCACTCGGGGTGACAAATGCAAAACCAACAGTTGATGGACAGAATGCAGAACAATGTGATACATTCACCCCAGTACAGAGATCTGGGCCTAAATCCATCATTTTTTTGCTCACAATGCCATTCCAGTTTGAACCCAGCCATTTGCAAATCAGTCTTGACCCTGTGCCTCATGGGAACAGACCAGCCCAAACTGGCAAGCCAGGCCCTCCCTGGACTGAAAACAAGCATCCTAGGACCGGTTTCGGGGTTTCACCCCACTTCAGCCAGGATAAATTGATTGCAGTGGCATGGAGAGCACGGGACCCACGTCTGGGCATACCCGTCCCACTCGGGTGACAAATGCAAAACCAACATTTGATAGACAGAATGCAGAACAATGTCATTCATTCACCCCAGTACAGAGGTCTGGGCCTAAATCCATTATTTTTTGCTCACCGTGCCATTCTAGTTTGAACCCCGCCATATGGAAATCATTCTTGACCCTGTGCCTCATGGGAACAGTCCAGCCCGAACTGCCAAGCCAGGTCCTCCCTGGACTGGAAACAAGCATACTAGAACCGGTTTCGGGGTTTCACCCCTCTTCAGTCAGGATAGCTTGATTCCAGTGGCATGGAGAGCACGGGACCCATGTCTGGGCATACCCGTCTCACTCGGGGTGACAAATGCAAAACCAACAGTTGATGGATAGAGTGCAGAACAATGTCATACATTCATCCCAGTACAGGGATCTGGGCCTAAATCCATCATTTTTTTGCTCACCGTGCCATTCCACTGTGAACCCAGCCATATGGAAATCAGTCTTGACCCTGTGCCTCATAGTCCAGCCCGAACTGCCAAGCCAGGGCCTCCCTGAACTGGAAATAAGCATCCTAGGACCGGTTTCGGGGTTTCACCCCTCTTTAGCCAGGATAGCCTGTTTCCAGTGGCATTGAGAGCACGGGACCCACGTCTGGGCATATCCGTCCCACTCGGGGTGACAAATGGAAAACCAACAGTTGTTGGTCAGAATGCAGAACAATGACATACATTCAACCCAGTTCAGAGATCTGGGCCCAAATCCATCGTTTTTTTGCTCACCATGCCATTCCAGTTTGAACCCAGCCATATGCAAATCAGTCTTCACCCTGTAACTCATGGGAACAGTCCAGCCCGAACTGCAAAGACAGGTCCTCCCTGGCCTGGAAACAAGCAAGAATCCTAGGACCGGTTTCGGGGATTCACGCATCTTCAGTCAAGATGGCTTGATTCTAGTAGCATGGAGAGCACGGGACCCACGTCTGGGCATACCCGTCTCTCTCGGGGTGACAAATGCAAAACCAACAGTTGATGGACAGAATGCAGAACAATGTCATACATTCACCCCAGTACAGAGATCTGGCCCTAAATCCATCGTTTGTTTGCTCACCATGCCATTCCAGTTTGAACCCAGGCATTTGCAAATCAGTCTTGACCCTGTGCCTCATGGGAACAGTCCAGCCCAAACTGGCAAGCCAGGCCCTCCCTGGACTGAAAACAAGCATCCTAGGACCGGTTTCGGGGTTTCACCCCTCTTCAGCCAGGATAAATTGATTGCAGTGGCATGGAGAGCACAGGACCCACGTCTGGGCATACCTGTCCCACTCGGGTGACAAATGCAAAACCAACAGTTGATGGACAGAATGCAGAACAATGTGATACATTCACCCCAGTACAGAGATCTGGGCCTAAATCCATCATTTTTTTGCTCACAATGCCATTCCAGTTTGAACCCAGCCATTTGCAAATCAGTCTTGACCCTGTGCCTCATGGGAACAGTCCAGCCCAAACTGGCAAGCCAGGCCCTCCCTGGACTGAAAACAAGCATCCTAGGACCGGTTTCGGGGTTTCACCCAACTTAAGCCAGGATAAACTGATTGCCATGGCATGGAGAGCACGGGACCCACGTCTGGGCATACCCGTCCCACTCGGGTGACAGATGCAAAACCAACAGTTGATAGACAGAATGCAGAACAATGTCATTCATTCACCCCAGTACAGAGGTCTGGGCCTAAATCCATCGTTTTTTGCTCACCATGCCATTCTAGTTTGAACCCCGCCATATCGAAATCAGTCTTGACCCTGTGCCTCATGGGAACAGTCCAGCCCGAACTGCCAAGCCAGGTCCTCCCTAGACTGGAAACAAGCATCCTAGCACCGGTTTCGGGGTTTCACCCCTCTTCAGCCAGGATAACTTGATTCCAGTGGCATGGAGAGCACAGGACTTACTTCTGGGCATACCCGTCCCACTCGGGGTGACAAATGTAAAACCAACAGTTGATGGACATAATGCAGAACAATGTCATACATTCACCCCAGTACAGAGATCTGGGCCTAAATCCATCGTTTTTTATGCTCACCATGCCATTCCAGTTTGAACCCAGCCATATGCAAATCAGTCTTGACCCTGTGCCTCATGGGAACAGTCCAACCCGAACTGCCAAGCCAGGTCCTCCCTGGACTGGAAACAAGCATACTAGGACCGGTTTCGGGGTTTCACCCCTCTTCAGTCAGGATAGCTTGATTCCAATGACATGGAGAGCACGGGACCCATGTCTGGGCATACCTGTCTCACTCTGGGTGACAAATGCAAAACCAACAGTTGATGGACAGAATGCAGAACAATGTCATACATTCACCCCAGTACAGAGATCTGGGCCTAAATCCATAGTTTTTTTGCTCAACATGCTATTCAAGTTTGAACCCAGCTATATGCAAATCAGTCTTGACCCTGTGCCTCATGGGAACAGTCCAGCCCGAACTGTAAGACAGGTCCTCCCTGGCCTGGAAACAAGCAAGCATCCTAGGACCGGTTTCGGGGTTTCACCCCTCTTGAGCCAGGATAGCTTGATTCCAGTGGCATGGAGAGCACGGGACCCACGTCTGGGCATACCCGTCCCACTCGGGGTGACAAATGCAAAACCAACAGTTGATGGACAGAATGCAGAACAATGTCATACATTCACCCAAGTACAGAGATATGTGCCTAAATCCATCGTTTTTTTGCTCATCACGCCATTCCAGTTTGAACCCAGCTATATGCAAATCAGTCTTGACCCTGTGCCTCATGGGAACAGTTCAGCCTGAACTGCCAAGCCAGGTCCTCCCGGGACTGGAAACAAGCATACTAGGACCGGTTTCGGGGTTTCACCCCTCTTCAGTCAAAATTGCTTGAGTCTAGTAGCATGGAGAGCACGGGACCCACGTCTGGGCATACCCGTCTCTCTCGGGGTGACAAATGCAAAACCAACAGTTGATGGACAGAATGCAGAATAATGTCATACATTCACCCCAGTACAGAGATCTGGGCCTAAATACATCGTTTGTTTGCTCACCATGCCATTCCAGTTTGAACCTAGCCATATGCAAATCAGTCTTGACCCTGTGCCTCATGGGAGCAGTCTAGCCAGAATAGCCAAGCCAGGTCCTCCCTGGACTGGAAACAAGCATCCTAGGACCGGTTTCGGGGTTTCACACCTCTTCAGCCAGGATAGCTTGATTCCAGTGGCATGGAGAGCATGTGACCCACGTCTGAGCATACCTGTCCCACTCGGGGTGACAAATGCAAAACCAACAGTTGATGGACAGAATGCAGAACAATTTCATACATTCACCCCAGTACAGGGATCTGGGCCTAAATCCATCATTTTTTTGCTCATAATGCCATTCCAGTTTGAACCCAGCCATTTGAAAATCAGTCTTGACCCTGTGCCTCATGGGAACAGTCCAGCCCAAACTGGCAAGCCAGGTCCTCCCTGGACTTAAAACAAGCATCCTAGGACCGGTTTCAGGGTTTCACCCCTCTTCAGCCAGGATAGCTTGATTCCAGTGGCATGGAGAGCACGGGACCCATGTCTGGTCATACCTGTCCCACTCGGGGTGACAAATACAAAACCAGCAATTGATAGGCAGAATGCAGAACAATGTCATACATTCACCCCAGTATAGAGATCTGGGCCTCAATCCATAGTTTTTTTGCTCACTATGCCATTCCAGTTTGAACCCAGCCATATGGAAATCAGTCTTGACTCTGTGCCTCATGGGAACAGTCCAGCCCAAACTGGCATGCCAGGTCCTCCCTGGACTGAAAACAAGCATACTAGGACCGGTTTCGGGGTTTCACCCCTCTTCAGCCAGGATGAATTGATTCCAGTGGCATGGAGAGCACGGGACCCACGTCTGGGCATACCCGTCTCATTCGGGGTGACAAATGCAAAACCAACAGTTGATGGACAGATTGCAGAACAATGTCATACATTCACCCTAGTACAGGGATCTGGGCCTAAATCCATCGTTTTATTGCTCACCGTGCCATTCCAGTTTGAACCCAGCCATATGCAAATCAGTCTTGACCCTGTGCCTCATGGGAACAGTCCAGCCCAAACTGCAAAGACAGTTCCTCCCTGGCCAGGAAACAAGCAAGCATCCTAGGACCGGTTTCGGGGTTTCACCCCTCTTGAGCCAGGATAGCTTGATTCCAGTGGCATGGAGAGCACGGGACCCACATCTGGGCATACCCGTCCCACTCGGGGTGACAAATGCAAAACCAAAAGTTGATGGACAGAATGCAGAACAATGTCATACATTCACCCTAGTACAGAGATATGGGCCTAAATCCATCGTTTTTTTGCTCATCATGCCATTCCAGTTTGAACCCAGCCATCTGCAAATCAGTCTTGACCCTGTGCCTCATGGGAACAGTTCAGCCCGAACTGCCAAGCCAGGTCCTCCCGGGATTGGAAACAAGCAAGCATCCTAGGACCGGTTTCGAGGTTTCACCCCTCTTCAGTCAAGATAGCTTGATTCTAGTAGCATGGAGAGCACGGGACCCACGTCTGGGCATACCCGTCTCTCTCTGGGTGACGAATGCAAATCCAACAGTTGATGGACAGAATGCAGAACAATGTCATACATTCACCCCAGTACAGAGATCTGGGCCTAAATCCATTGTTTGTTTGCTCACCATGCCATTCCAGTTTGAACCTAGCCATATGCAAATCAGTCTTGACCCTGTGCCTCATGGGAACAGTCCAGCCAGAACAGCCAAGCCAGGTCCTCCCTGGACTGGAAACAAGCATCCTAGGACCGGTTTCGGGGTTTCACACCTATTCAGCCAGGATAGCTTGATTCCAGTGGCATGGAGAGCACGGGACCCACGTATGGGCATACCTGTCTCACTCGGGGTGACAAATGCAAAACCAACAGTTGATGGACAGAATGTAGAACAATGTGATACATTCACCCCAGTACAGAGATCTGGGCCTAAATCCATCATTTTTTTGCTCACAATGCCATTCCAGTTTGAACCCAGCCATTTGCAAATCAGTCTTGACCCTGTGCCTCATGGGAACAGTCCAGCCCAAGCTGGCAAGCCAGGTCCTCCCTGGACTGAAAACAAGCATCCTAGGACCGGTTTCAGGGTTTCACCCCTCTTCAGCCAGGATAGTTTGATTCCAGTGGCATGGAGAGCACGGGACCCACGTCTGGGCATACCCGTCCCACTCAGGTGACAAATGCAAAACCAACAGTTGATTGACAGAATACAGAACAATGTCATTCATTCACCCCAGTACAGGGGTCTGGGCCTAAATCCATCGTTTTTTGCTCACCATGCCATTCTAGTTTGAACCCCGCCATATGGAAATCAGTCTTGACCCTGTGCCTCATGGGAACAGTCCAGCACGAACTGTAAGACAGGTCCTCCCTGGACTGGAAACAAGCATTCTAGGACCGGTTTCAGGGTGTCACCCCTCTTCAGCCAGGATAGCTTGATTCCAGTGGCATGGAGAGCACGGGACCCACGTCTGGGCATATCCGTCCCACTCGGGGTGACAAATGGAAAACCAACAGTTGTTAGTCAGAATGCAGAACAATGACATACATTCAACCCAGTTCAGAAATCTGGGCCCAAATCCATCGTTTTTTTGCTCACCATGCCATTCCAGTTTGAACCCAGCCATATGCAAATCAGTCTTGACCCTGTGCCTCATGGGAACAGTCCAGCACGAACTGTAAGACAGGTCCTCCCTGGCCTGGAGTCAAGCAAGCATCCTAGGACCGGTTTCGGGGTTTCACCCCTCTTGAGCCAGGATAGCTTGATTCTAGTAGCATGGAGAGCACGGGACCCACGTCTGGGCATACCCGTCTCTCTCTGGGTGACAAATGCAAAACCAACAGTTGATGGACAGAATGCAGAACAATGTCATACATTCACCCCAGTACAGAGATCTGGGCCTAAATCCATCGTTTGTTTGCTCACCATGCCATTCCAGTTTGAACCTAGCCATATGCAAATCAGTCTTGACCCTGTGCCTCATGGGAACAGTCCAGCCAGAACAGCCAAGCCAGGTCCTCCCTGGACTGGAAACAAGCATCCTAGGACTGGTTTCGGGGTTTCACACCTATTCTGCCAGGATAGCTTGATTCCAGTGGCATGGAGAGCACGGGACCCACGTCTGGGCATACCTGTCCCATTCGGGGTGACAAATGCAAAACCAACAGTTGATGGACAGAATGCAGAACAATGTGATACATTCACCCCAGTACAGAGGTCTGGGCCTAAATCCATCGTTTTTTGCTCACCATGCCATTCTAGTTTGAACCCCGCCATATGGAAATCATTCTTGACCCTGTGCCTCATGGGAACAGTCCAGCCCGAACTGCCAAGCCAGGTCCTCCCTGGACTGGAAACAAGCATCCTAGCACCGGTTTCGGAGTTTCACCCCTGTTCTGCCAGGATAACTTGATTCCAGTGGCATGGAGAGCACGGGACCCATGTCTGGGCATACCCGTCTCACTTTCGGTGACAAATGCAAAACCAACAGTTGATGGACAGAGTGCAGAACAATGTCATACATTCATCCCAGTACAGGGATCTGGGCCTAAATCCATCGTTTTTTTGCTCACCGTGCCATTCCAGTTTGAACCCAGCCATTTGCAAATCAGTCTTGACCCTGTGCCTCATGGGAACAGTCCAGCCCAAACTGGCAAGCCAGGCAATCCCTGGACTGAAAACAAGCATCCTTGGACCGGTTTCGGGGTTTCACCCCTCTTCAGCCAGGATAAATTGATTGCAGTGGCATGGAGAGCACGGGACCCACGTCTGGGCATACCCGTCCCACTCGGGTGACAAATGCAAAACCAACAGTTGATAGACAGAATGCAGAACAATGTCATTCATTCACCCCAGTACAGAGGTCTGGGCCTAAATCCATCGTTTTTTGCACACCATGCCATTCTAGTTTGAACCCCGCCATATGGAAATCATTCTTGACCCTGTGCCTCATGGGAACAGTCCAGCCCGAACTGCCAAGCCAGGTCCTCCCTGGACTGGAAACAAGCATCCTAGCACCGTTTTCGGAGTTTCACCCCTGTTCAGCCAGGATAACTTGATTCCAGTGGCATGGAGAGCACGGGACCCATGTCTGGGCATACCCGTCTCACTTTCGGTGACAAATGCAAAACCAACAGTTGATGGACAGAGTGCAGAACAATGTCATACATTCATCCCAGTACAGGGATCTGGGCCTAAATCCATCGTTTTTTTGCTCACCGTGCCATTCCAGTTTGAACCCAGCCGTATGCAAATCAGTCTTTACCCTGTGCCTCATGGAAACAGTCCAGCCCAAACTGCCAAGCCAGGTTCTCCCTGGACTGGAAACAAGCATTCTAGGACCGGTTTCAGGGTTTCACCCCTCTTCAGCCAGGATAGCTTGATTCCAGTGGCATGGAGAGCACGGGACCCATGTCTGGGCATACCCGTCCCACTCGGGGTGACAAATGCAAAACCAGCAATTGGTAGACAGAATGCAGAAAAATGTCATACATTCACCCCAGTACAGAGATCTGGGCCTAAATCCATCTTTTTTTTGCTCACCATGCCCTAACAGTTTGAACCCAGCCATATGGAAATCAGTCTTGACCCTGTGCCTCATGGGAACAGTCCAGCCCGAACTGCCAAGCCAGGTCCTCCCTGGACTGGAAACAAGCATCCTAGGACCGGTTTCGGGGTTTCACCCCTCTTTAGCCAGGATAGCCTGTTTCCAGTGGCATTGAGAGCACGGGACCCACGTCTGGGCATATCCGTCCCACTCGGGGTGACAAATGGAAAACCAACAGTTGTTGGTCAGAATGCAGAACAATGACATACATTCAACCCAGTTCAAAAATCTGGGCCCAAATCCATCGTTTTTTTGCTCACCATGCCATTCCAGTTTGAACCCAGCCATATGCAAATCAGTCTTGACCCTGTGACTCATGGGAACAGTCCAGCCCGAACTGCAAAGACAGGTCCTCCCTGGCCTGGAAACAAGCAAGAATCCTAGGACCGGTTTCGGGGTTTCACCCCTCTTCAGTCAAGATGGCTTGATTCTAGTAGCATGGAGAGCACGGGACCCACGTCTGGGCATACCCGTCTCTCTCGGGGTGACAAATGCAAAACCAACAGTTGATGGACAGAATGCAGAACAATGTCATACATTCACCCCAGTACAGAGATCTGGCCCTAAATCCATCGTTTGTTTGCTCACCATGCCATTCCAGTTTGAACCCAGGCATTTGCAAATCAGTCTTGACCCTGTGCCTCATGGGAACAGTCCAGCCCAAACTGGCAAGCCAGGCCCTCCCTGGACTGAAAACAAGCATCCTAGGACCGGTTTCGGGGTTTCACCCCTCTTCAGCCAGGATAAATTGATTGCAGTGGCATGGAGAGCACGGGACCCACGTCTGGGCATACCCGTCCCACTCGGGTGACAAATGCAAAACCAACAGTTGATAGACAGAATGCAGAACAATGTCATTCATTCACCCCAGTACAGAGGTCTGGGCCTAAATCCATCGTTTTTTGCTCACCATGCCATTCTAGTTTGAACCCCGCCATATGGAATTCAGTCTTGACCCTGTGCCTCATGGGAACAGTCCAGCCCGAACTGCCAAGCCAGGTCCTCCCTGGACTGGAAACAAGCATCCTAGCACCGGTTTCGGGGTTTCACCACTCTTCAGCCAGGATAACTTGATTCCAGTGGCATGGAGAGCACGGGACCCACGTCTGGCATACCTGTCCCACTCGGGGTGACAAATGCAAAACCAACAGTTGATGGACAGAATGCAGAACAATGTGATACATTCACCCCAGTACAGAGATCTGGGCCTAAATCCATCATTTTTTTGCTCACAATGCCATTCCAGTTTGAACCCAGCCATTTGCAAATCAGTCTTGACCCTGTGCCTCATGGGAACAGACCAGCCCAAACTGGCAAGCCAGGCCCTCCCTGGACTGAAAACAAGCATCCTAGGACCGGTTTCGGGGTTTCACCCCACTTCAGCCAGGATAAATTGATTGCAGTGGCATGGAGAGCACGGGACCCACGTCTGGGCATACCCGTCCCACTCGGGTGACAAATGCAAAACCAACATTTGATAGACAGAATGCAGAACAATGTCATTCATTCACCCCAGTACAGAGGTCTGGGCCTAAATCCATTATTTTTTGCTCACCATGCCATTCTAGTTTGAACCCCGCCATATGGAAATCATTCTTGACCCTGTGCCTCATGGGAACAGTCCAGCCCGAACTGCCAAGCCAGGTCCTCCCTGGACTGGAAACAAGCATACTAGAACCGGTTTCGGGGTTTCACCCCTCTTCAGTCAGGATAGCTTGATTCCAGTGGCATGGAGAGCACGGGACCCATGTCTGGGCATACCCGTCTCACTCGGGGTGACAAATGCAAAACCAACAGTTGATGGATAGAGTGCAGAACAATGTCATACATTCATCCCAGTACAGGGATCTGGGCCTAAATCCATCATTTTTTTGCTCACCGTGCCATTCCACTGTGAACCCAGCCATATGGAAATCAGTCTTGACCCTGTGCCTCATAGTCCAGCCCGAACTGCCAAGCCAGGTCCTCCCTGCACTGGAAATAAGCATCCTAGGACCGGTTTCGGGGTTTCACCCCTCTTTAGCCAGGATAGCCTGTTTCCAGTGGCATTGAGAGCACGGGACCCACGTCTGGGCATATCCGTCCCACTCGGGGTGACAAATGGAAAACCAACAGTTGTTGGTCAGAATGCAGAACAATGACATACATTCAACCCAGTTCAGAGATCTGGGCCCAAATCCATCGTTTTTTTGCTCACCATGCCATTCCAGTTTGAACCCAGCCATATGCAAATCAGTCTTCACCCTGTAACTCATGGGAACAGTCCAGCCCGAACTGCAAAGACAGGTCCTCCCTGGCCTGGAAACAAGCAAGAATCCTAGGACCGGTTTCGGGGATTCACGCATCTTCAGTCAAGATGGCTTGATTCTAGTAGCATGGAGAGCACGGGACCCATGTCTGGGCATACCCGTCTCACTCGGGGTGACAAATGCAAAACCAACAGTTGATGGACAGAATGCAGAACAATGTCATACATTCACCCCAGTACAGAGATCTGGCCCTAAATCCATCGTTTGTTTGCTCACCATGCCATTCCAGTTTGAACCCAGGCATTTGCAAATCAGTCTTGACCCTGTGCCTCATGGGAACAGTCCAGCCCAAACTGGCAAGCCAGGCCCTCCCTGGACTGAAAACAAGCATCCTAGGACCGGTTTCGGGGTTTCACCCCTCTTCAGCCAGGATAAATTGATTGCAGTGGCATGGAGAGCACAGGACCCACGTCTGGGCATACCTGTCCCACTCGGGTGACAAATGCAAAACCAACAGTTGATGGACAGAATGCAGAACAATGTGATACATTCACCCCAGTACAGAGATCTGGGCCTAAATCCATCATTTTTTTGCTCACAATGCCATTCCAGTTTGAACCCAGCCATTTGCAAATCAGTCTTGACCCTGTGCCTCATGGGAACAGTCCAGCCCAAACTGGCAAGCCAGGCCCTCCCTGGACTGAAAACAAGCATCCTAGGACCGGTTTCGGGGTTTCACCCAACTTCAGCCAGGATAAACTGATTGCCATGGCATGGAGAGCACGGGACCCACGTCTGGGCATACCCGTCCCACTCGGGTGACAGATGCAAAACCAACAGTTGATAGACAGAATGCAGAACAATGTCATTCATTCACCCCAGTACAGAGGTCTGGGCCTAAATCCATCGTTTTTTGCTCACCATGCCATTCTAGTTTGAACCCCGCCATATCGAAATCAGTCTTGACCCTGTGCCTCATGGGAACAGTCCAGCCCGAACTGCCAAGCCAGGTCCTCCCTAGACTGGAAACAAGCATCCTAGCACCGGTTTCGGGGTTTCACCCCTCTTCAGCCAGGATAACTTGATTCCAGTGGCATGGAGAGCACAGGACTTACTTCTGGGCATACCCGTCCCACTCGGGGTGACAAATGTAAAACCAACAGTTGATGGACATAATGCAGAACAATGTCATACATTCACCCCAGTACAGAGATCTGGGCCTAAATCCATCGTTTTTTATGCTCACCATGCCATTCCAGTTTGAACCCAGCCATATGCAAATCAGTCTTGACCCTGTGCCTCATGGGAACAGTCCAACCCGAACTGCCAAGCCAGGTCCTCCCTGGACTGGAAACAAGCATACTAGGACCGGTTTCGGGGTTTCACCCCTCTTCAGTCAGGATAGCTTGATTCCAATGACATGGAGAGCACGGGACCCATGTCTGGGCATACCTGTCTCACTCTGGGTGACAAATGCAAAACCAACAGTTGATGGACAGAATGCAGAACAATGTCATACATTCACCCCAGTACAGAGATCTGGGCCTAAATCCATAGTTTTTTTGCTCAACATGCTATTCAAGTTTGAACCCAGCTATATGCAAATCAGTCTTGACCCTGTGCCTCATGGGAACAGTCCAGCCCGAACTGTAAGACAGGTCCTCCCTGGCCTGGAAACAAGCAAGCATCCTAGGACCGGTTTCGGGGTTTCACCCCTCTTGAGCCAGGATAGCTTGATTCCAGTGGCATGGAGAGCACGGGACCCACGTCTGGGCATACCCGTCCCACTCGGGGTGACAAATGCAAAACCAACAGTTGATGGACAGAATGCAGAACAATGTCATACATTCACCCAAGTACAGAGATATGTGCCTAAATCCATCGTTTTTTTGCTCATCACGCCATTCCAGTTTGAACCCAGCTATATGCAAATCAGTCTTGACCCTGTGCCTCATGGGAACAGTTCAGCCTGAACTGCCAAGCCAGGTCCTCCCGGGACTGGAAACAAGCATACTAGGACCGGTTTCGGGGTTTCACCCCTCTTCAGTCAAAATTGCTTGAGTCTAGTAGCATGGAGAGCACGGGACCCACGTCTGGGCATACCCGTCTCTCTCGGGGTGACAAATGCAAAACCAACAGTTGATGGACAGAATGCAGAATAATGTCATACATTCACCCCAGTACAGAGATCTGGGCCTAAATACATCGTTTGTTTGCTCACCATGCCATTCCAGTTTGAACCTAGCCATATGCAAATCAGTCTTGACCCTGTGCCTCATGGGAGCAGTCTAGCCAGAATAGCCAAGCCAGGTCCTCCCTGGACTGGAAACAAGCATCCTAGGACCGGTTTCGGGGTTTCACACCTCTTCAGCCAGGATAGCTTGATTCCAGTGGCATGGAGAGCATGTGACCCACGTCTGAGCATACCTGTCCCACTCGGGGTGACAAATGCAAAACCAACAGTTGATGGACAGAATGCAGAACAATTTCATACATTCACCCCAGTACAGGGATCTGGGCCTAAATCCATCATTTTTTTGCTCATAATGCCATTCCAGTTTGAACCCAGCCATTTGAAAATCAGTCTTGACCCTGTGCCTCATGGGAACAGTCCAGCCCAAACTGGCAAGCCAGGTCCTCCCTGGACTTAAAACAAGCATCCTAGGACCGGTTTCAGGGTTTCACCCCTCTTCAGCCAGGATAGCTTGATTCCAGTGGCATGGAGAGCACGGGACCCATGTCTGGTCATACCTGTCCCACTCGGGGTGACAAATACAAAACCAGCAATTGATAGGCAGAATGCAGAACAATGTCATACATTCACCCCAGTATAGAGATCTGGGCCTCAATCCATAGTTTTTTTGCTCACTATGCCATTCCAGTTTGAACCCAGCCATATGGAAATCAGTCTTGACCCTGTGCCTCATGGGAACAGTCCAGCCCAAACTGGCATGCCAGGTCCTCCCTGGACTGAAAACAAGCATACTAGGACCGGTTTCGGGGTTTCACCCCTCTTCAGCCAGGATGAATTGATTCTAGTGGCATGGAGAGCACGGGACCCACGTCTGGGCATACCCGTCTCATTCGGGGTGACAAATGCAAAACCAACAGTTGATGGACAGATTGCAGAACAATGTCATACATTCACCCTAGTACAGGGATCTGGGCCTAAATCCATCGTTTTATTGCTCACCGTGCCATTCCAGTTTGAACCCAGCCATATGCAAATCAGTCTTGACCCTGTGCCTCATGGGAACAGTCCAGCCCAAACTGCAAAGACAGTTCCTCCCTGGCCAGGAAACAAGCAAGCATCCTAGGACCGGTTTCGGGGTTTCACCCCTCTTGAGCCAGGATAGCTTGATTCCAGTGGCATGGAGAGCACGGGACCCACATCTGGGCATACCCGTCCCACTCGGGGTGACAAATGCAAAACCAAAAGTTGATGGACAGAATGCAGAACAATGTCATACATTCACCCTAGTACAGAGATATGGGCCTAAATCCATCGTTTTTTTGCTCATCATGCCATTCCAGTTTGAACCCAGCCATCTGCAAATCAGTCTTGACCCTGTGCCTCATGGGAACAGTTCAGCCCGAACTGCCAAGCCAGGTCCTCCCGGGATTGGAAACAAGCAAGCATCCTAGGACCGGTTTCGAGGTTTCACCCCTCTTCAGTCAAGATAGCTTGATTCTAGTAGCATGGAGAGCAAGGGACCCACGTATGGGCATACCCGTCTCTCTCTGGGTGACGAATGCAAATCCAACAGTTGATGGACAGAATGCAGAACAATGTCATACATTCACCCCAGTACAGAGATCTGGGCCTAAATCCATTGTTTGTTTGCTCACCATGCCATTCCAGTTTGAACCTAGCCATATGCAAATCAGTCTTGACCCTGTGCCTCATGGGAACAGTCCAGCCAGAACAGCCAAGCCAGGTCCTCCCTGGACTGGAAACAAGCATCCTAGGACCGGTTTCGGGGTTTCACACCTATTCAGCCAGGATAGCTTGATTCCAGTGGCATGGAGAGCACGGGACCCACGTATGGGCATACCTGTCTCACTCGGGGTGACAAATGCAAAACCAACAGTTGATGGACAGAATGTAGAACAATGTGATACATTCACCCCAGTACAGAGATCTGGGCCTAAATCCATCATTTTTTTGCTCACAATGCCATTCCAGTTTGAACCCAGCCATTTGCAAATCAGTCTTGACCCTGTGCCTCATGGGAACAGTCCAGCCCAAGCTGGCAAGCCAGGTCCTCCCTGGACTGAAAACAAGCATCCTAGGACCGGTTTCAGGGTTTCACCCCTCTTCAGCCAGGATAGTTTGATTCCAGTGGCATGGAGAGCACGGGACCCACGTCTGGGCATACCCGTCCCACTCAGGTGACAAATGCAAAACCAACAGTTGATTGACAGAATACAGAACAATGTCATTCATTCACCCCAGTACAGGGGTCTGGGCCTAAATCCATCGTTTTTTGCTCACCATGCCATTCTAGTTTGAACCCCGCCATATGGAAATCAGTCTTGACCCTGTGCCTCATGGGAACAGTCCAGCCCGAACTGCCAAGCCAGGTCCTCCCTGGACTGGAAACAAGCATCCTAGCACTGGTCTCGGGGTTTCACCCCTCTTCAGTCAGGATAGCTTGATTCCAGTGGCATGGAGAGCAAGGGACCAATGTCTGGGCATACCCGTCTCACTCGGGTTGACAAATGCAAAACCAACAGTTGATAGACAGAATGCAGAACAATGTCATACATTCATCCCAGTACAGAGATCTGGGCCTAAATCCATCGGTTTTTTTGCTCACCATGCCATTCCAGTTTGAACCCAGCCATATGCAAATCAGTCTTGACCCTGTGCCTCATGGGAACAGTCCAGCCCGAACTACCAAGCCAGGTCCTCCCTGGACTGGAAACAAGCATACTAGGACCGGTTTTGGGGTTTCACCCCTCTTCATTCATTATAGCTTGATTCCAGTGGCATGGAGAGCACGGGACCCATGTCTGGGCATACCCGTCTCACTCGGGGTGACAAATGCAAAACCAACAGTTGATGGACAGAATGCAGAACAAAGTCATACATTCACCCCAGTACAGGGATCTTGGCCTAAATTCATCGTTTTTTTGCTCACCATGCCATTCCAGTTTGAACCCAGCCATATGCAAATCAGTCTTGACCCTGTGCCTCATGGGAACAGTCCAGCACGAACTGTAAGACAGGTCCTCCCTGGACTGGAAACAAGCATTCTAGGACCGGTTTCAGGGTGTCACCCCTCTTCAGCCAGGATAGCTTGATTCCAGTGGCATGGAGAGCACGGGACCCACGTCTGGGCATATCCGTCCCACTCGGGGTGACAAATGGAAAACCAACAGTTGTTAGTCAGAATGCAGAACAATGACATACATTCAACCCAGTTCAGAAATCTGGGCCCAAATCCATCGTTTTTTTGCTCACCATGCCATTCCAGTTTGAACCCAGCCATATGCAAATCAGTCTTGACCCTGTGCCTCATGGGAACAGTCCAGCACGAACTGTAAGACAGGTCCTCCCTGGCCTGGAGTCAAGCAAGCATCCTAGGACCGGTTTCGGGGTTTCACCCCTCTTGAGCCAGGATAGCTTGATTCTAGTAGCATGGAGAGCACGGGACCCACGTCTGGGCATACCCGTCTCTCTCTGGGTGACAAATGCAAAACCAACAGTTGATGGACAGAATGCAGAACAATGTCATACATTCACCCCAGTACAGAGATCTGGGCCTAAATCCATCGTTTGTTTGCTCACCATGCCATTCCAGTTTGAACCTAGCCATATGCAAATCAGTCTTGACCCTGTGCCTCATGGGAACAGTCCAGCCAGAACAGCCAAGCCAGGTCCTCCCTGGACTGGAAACAAGCATCCTAGGACTGGTTTCGGGGTTTCACACCTATTCTGCCAGGATAGCTTGATTCCAGTGGCATGGAGAGCACGGGACCCACGTCTGGGCATACCTGTCCCATTCGGGGTGACAAATGCAAAACCAACAGTTGATGGACAGAATGCAGAACAATGTGATACATTCACCCCAGTACAGAGGTCTGGGCCTAAATCCATCGTTTTTTGCTCACCATGCCATTCTAGTTTGAACCCCGCCATATGGAAATCATTCATGACCCTGTGCCTCATGGGAACAGTCCAGCCCGAACTGCCAAGCCAGGTCCTCCCTGGACTGGAAACAAGCATCCTAGCACCGGTTTCGGAGTTTCACCCCTGTTCTGCCAGGATAACTTGATTCCAGTGGCATGGAGAGCACGGGACCCATGTCTGGGCATACCCGTCTCACTTTCGGTGACAAATGCAAAACCAACAGTTGATGGACAGAGTGCAGAACAATGTCATACATTCATCCCAGTACAGGGATCTGGGCCTAAATCCATCGTTTTTTTGCTCACCGTGCCATTCCAGTTTGAACCCAGCCATTTGCAAATCAGTCTTGACCCTGTGCCTCATGGGAACAGTCCAGCCCAAACTGGCAAGCCAGGCAATCCCTGGACTGAAAACAAGCATCCTAGGACCGGTTTCGGGGTTTCACCCCTCTTCAGCCAGGATAAATTGATTGCAGTGGCATGGAGAGCACGGGACCCACGTCTGGGCATACCCGTCCCACTCGGGTGACAAATGCAAAACCAACAGTTGATAGACAGAATGCAGAACAATGTCATTCATTCACCCCAGTACAGAGGTCTGGGCCTAAATCCATCGTTTTTTTTCTCACCGTGCCATTCCAGTTTGAACCCAGCCGTATGCAAATCAGTCTTTACCCTGTGCCTCATGGAAACAGTCCAGCCCGAACTGCCAAGCCAGGTCCTCCCTGGACTGGAAACAAGCATCCTAGCACCGTTTTCGGAGTTTCACCCCTGTTCAGCCAGGATAACTTGATTCCAGTGGCATGGAGAGCACGGGACCCATGTCTGGGCATACCCGTCTCACTTTCGGTGACAAATGCAAAACCAACAGTTGATGGACAGAGTGCAGAACAATGTCATACATTCATCCCAGTACAGGGATCTGGGCCTAAATCCATCGTTTTTTTTCTCACCGTGCCATTCCAGTTTGAACCCAGCCGTATGCAAATCAGTCTTTACCCTGTGCCTCATGGAAACAGTCCAGCCCAAACTGCCAAGCCAGGTTCTCCCTGGACTGGAAACAAGCATTCTAGGACCGGTTTCAGGGTTTCACCCCTCTTCAGCCAGGATAGCTTGATTCCAGTGGCATGGAGAGCACGGGACCCATGTCTGGGCATACCCGTCCCACTCGGGGTGACAAATGCAAAACCAGCAATTGGTAGACAGAATGCAGAAAAATGTCATACATTCACCCCAGTACAGAGATCTGGGCCTAAATCCATCTTTTTTTTGCTCACCATGCCCTAACAGTTTGAACCCAGCCATATGGAAATCAGTCTTGACCCTGTGCCTCATGGGAACAGTCCAGCCCGAACTGCCAAGCCAGGTCCTCCCTGGACTGGAAACAAGCATCCTAGGACCGGTTTCGGGGTTTCACCCCTCTTTAGCCAGGATAGCCTGTTTCCAGTGGCATTGAGAGCACGGGACCCACGTCTGGGCATATCCGTCCCACTCGGGGTGACAAATGGAAAACCAACAGTTGTTGGTCAGAATGCAGAACAATGACATACATTCAACCCAGTTCAAAAATCTGGGCCCAAATCCATCGTTTTTTTGCTCACCATGCCATTCCAGTTTGAACCCAGCCATATGCAAATCAGTCTTGACCCTGTGACTCATGGGAACAGTCCAGCCCGAACTGCAAAGACAGGTCCTCCCTGGCCTGGAAACAAGCAAGAATCCTAGGACCGGTTTCGGGGTTTCACCCCTCTTCAGTCAAGATGGCTTGATTCTAGTAGCATGGAGAGCACGGGACCCACGTCTGGGCATACCCGTCTCTCTCGGGGTGACAAATGCAAAACCAACAGTTGATGGACAGAATGCAGAACAATGTCATACATTCACCCCAGTACAGAGATCTGGCCCTAAATCCATCGTTTGTTTGCTCACCATGCCATTCCAGTTTGAACCCAGGCATTTGCAAATCAGTCTTGACCCTGTGCCTCATGGGAACAGTCCAGCCCAAACTGGCAAGCCAGGCCCTCCCTGGACTGAAAACAAGCATCCTAGGACCGGTTTCGGGGTTTCACCCCTCTTCAGCCAGGATAAATTGATTGCAGTGGCATGGAGAGCACGGGACCCACGTCTGGGCATACCCGTCCCACTCGGGTGACAAATGCAAAAACCAACAGTTGATAGACAGAATGCAGAACAATGTCATTCATTCACCCCAGTACAGAGGTCTGGGCCTAAATCCATCGTTTTTTGCTCACCATGCCATTCTAGTTTGAACCCCGCCATATGGAATTCAGTCTTGACCCTGTGCCTCATGGGAACAGTCCAGCCCGAACTGCCAAGCCAGGTCCTCCCTGGACTGGAAACAAGCATCCTAGCACCGGTTTCGGGGTTTCACCCCTCTTCAGCCAGGATAACTTGATTCCAGTGGCATGGAGAGCACGGGACCCACGTCTGGCATACCTGTCCCACTCGGGGTGACAAATGCAAAACCAACAGTTGATGGACAGAATGCAGAACAATGTGATACATTCACCCCAGTACAGAGATCTGGGCCTAAATCCATCATTTTTTTGCTCACAATGCCATTCCAGTTTGAACCCAGCCATTTGCAAATCAGTCTTGACCCTGTGCCTCATGGGAACAGACCAGCCCAAACTGGCAAGCCAGGCCCTCCCTGGACTGAAAACAAGCATCCTAGGACCGGTTTCGGGGTTTCACCCCACTTCAGCCAGGATAAATTGATTGCAGTGGCATGGAGAGCACGGGACCCACGTCTGGGCATACCCGTCCCACTCGGGTGACAAATGCAAAACCAACATTTGATAGACAGAATGCAGAACAATGTCATTCATTCACCCCAGTACAGAGGTCTGGGCCTAAATCCATTATTTTTTGCTCACCATGCCATTCTAGTTTGAACCCCGCCATATGGAAATCATTCTTGACCCTGTGCCTCATGGGAACAGTCCAGCCCGAACTGCCAAGCCAGGTCCTCCCTGGACTGGAAACAAGCATACTAGAACCGGTTTCGGGGTTTCACCCCTCTTCAGTCAGGATAGCTTGATTCCAGTGGCATGGAGAGCACGGGACCCATGTCTGGGCATACCCGTCTCACTCGGGGTGACAAATGCAAAACCAACAGTTGATGGATAGAGTGCAGAACAATGTCATACATTCATCCCAGTACAGGGATCTGGGCCTAAATCCATCATTTTTTTGCTCACCGTGCCATTCCACTGTGAACCCAGCCATATGGAAATCAGTCTTGACCCTGTGCCTCATAGTCCAGCCCGAACTGCCAAGCCAGGTCCTCCCTGAACTGGAAATAAGCATCCTAGGACCGGTTTCGGGGTTTCACCCCTCTTTAGCCAGGATAGCCTGTTTCCAGTGGCATTGAGAGCACGGGACCCACGTCTGGGCATATCCGTCCCACTCGGGGTGACAAATGGAAAACCAACAGTTGTTGGTCAGAATGCAGAACAATGACATACATTCAACCCAGTTCAGAGATCTGGGCCCAAATCCATCGTTTTTTTGCTCACCATGCCATTCCAGTTTGAACCCAGCCATATGCAAATCAGTCTTGACCCTGTAACTCATGGGAACAGTCCAGCCCGAACTGCAAAGACAGGTCCTCCCTGGCCTGGAAACAAGCAAGAATCCTAGGACCGGTTTCGGGGATTCACGCATCTTCAGTCAAGATGGCTTGATTCTAGTAGCATGGAGAGCACGGGACCCACGTCTGGGCATACCCGTCTCTCTCGGGGTGACAAATGCAAAACCAACAGTTGATGGACAGAATGCAGAACAATGTCATACATTCACCCCAGTACAGAGATCTGGCCCTAAATCCATCGTTTGTTTGCTCACCATGCCATTCCAGTTTGAACCCAGGCATTTGCAAATCAGTCTTGACCCTGTGCCTCATGGGAACAGTCCAGCCCAAACTGGCAAGCCAGGCCCTCCCTGGACTGAAAACAAGCATCCTAGGACCGGTTTCGGGGTTTCACCCCTCTTCAGCCAGGATAAATTGATTGCAGTGGCATGGAGAGCACAGGACCCACGTCTGGGCATACCTGTCCCACTCGGGTGACAAATGCAAAACCAACAGTTGATGGACAGAATGCAGAACAATGTGATACATTCACCCCAGTACAGAGATCTGGGCCTAAATCCATCATTTTTTTGCTCACAATGCCATTCCAGTTTGAACCCAGCCATTTGCAAATCAGTCTTGACCCTGTGCCTCATGGGAACAGTCCAGCCCAAACTGGCAAGCCAGGCCCTCCCTGGACTGAAAACAAGCATCCTAGGACCGGTTTCGGGGTTTCACCCAACTTCAGCCAGGATAAACTGATTGCCATGGCATGGAGAGCACGGGACCCACGTCTGGGCATACCCGTCCCACTCGGGTGACAGATGCAAAACCAACAGTTGATAGACAGAATGCAGAACAATGTCATTCATTCACCCCAGTACAGAGGTCTGGGCCTAAATCCATCGTTTTTTGCTCACCATGCCATTCTAGTTTGAACCCCGCCATATCGAAATCAGTCTTGACCCTGTGCCTCATGGGAACAGTCCAGCCCGAACTGCCAAGCCAGGTCCTCCCTAGACTGGAAACAAGCATCCTAGCACCGGTTTCGGGGTTTCACCCCTCTTCAGCCAGGATAACTTGATTCGAGTGGCATGGAGAGCACAGGACCTACTTCTGGGCATACCCGTCCCACTCGGGGTGACAAATGTAAAACCAACAGTTGATGGACATAATGCAGAACAATGTCATACATTCACCCCAGTACAGAGATCTGGGCCTAAATCCATCGTTTTTTATGCTCACCATGCCATTCCAGTTTGAACCCAGCCATATGCAAATCAGTCTTGACCCTGTGCCTCATGGGAACAGCCCAGCCCGAACTGCCAAGCCAGGTCATCCCTGGACGCGAAACAAGCATCCTAGGACCGGTTTCGGGGTTTCACCCCTCTTCAGCCAGGATAGCTTGATTCCAGTGGCATGGAGAGCACGGGACCCATGTCTGGGCATACCCGTCCCACTCTTGGTGACAAATGCAAAACCAACAGTTGATGGACAGAATGCAGAACAATGTGATACATTCACCCCAGTACAGAGATCTGGGCCTAAATCCATCGTTTTTTTGCTCACCATGCCATTCCAGTTTGAACCCAGCCATATGCAAATCAGTCTTGACCCTGTGCCTCATGGGAACAGTCCAGCCCAAACTGCCAAGCCAGATTCTCCTTGGACTGGAAACAAGCATCCTAGCACCGGTTTCTAGGTTTCACTCCTCTTCAGCCAGGATAGCTTGATTCCAGTGGCATGGAGAGCCCGGGACCCACGTCTTGGCATAACCGTCCCACTCGGGGTGACAAATTTAAAACCAACAGTTGATTTACAGATTTCAGAACAATGTCATACATTCACCCCAGTACAGAGATATGGGCCTAAATCCATCGTTTTTTTGCTCATCATGCCATTCCAGTTTGACCCCAGCCATATGCAAATCAGTCTTGACCCTGTGCCTCATGGGAACAGTTCAGCCCGAACTGCCAAGCCAGGTCCTCCCGGGACTGGAAACAAGCAAGCATCCTAGGACCGGTTTCGAGGTTTCACCCCTCTTCAGTCAAGATAGCTTGATTCTAGTAGCATGGAGAGCACGGGACCCACGTCTGGGCATACCCGTCTCTCTCTGGGTGACAAATGCAAAACCAACAGTTGATGGACAGAATGCAGAACAATGTCATACATTCACCCCAGTACAGAGATCTGGGCCTAAATCCATCGTTTGTTTGCTCATCATGCCCTTACAGTTTGAACCTAGCCATATGCAAATCAGTCTTGACCCTGTGCCTCATGGGAACAGTCCAGCCAGAACAGCCAAGCCAGGTCCTCCCTGGACTGGAAACAAGCATCCTAGGACCGGTTTCGGGGTTTCACCCCTCTTCAGTCAAGATGGCTTGATTCTAGTAGCATGGAGAGCACGGGACCCACGTCTGGGCATACCCGTCTCTCTCGGGGTGACAAATGCAAAACCAACAGTTGATGGACAGAATGCAGAACAATGTCATACATTCACCCCAGTACAGAGATCTGGGCCTAACTCCATCGTTTGTTTGCTCACCATGCCATTCCAGTTTGAACCTAGCCATATGCAAATCAGTCTTGACCCTGTGCCTCATGGGAACAGTCCAGCCAGAACAGCCAAGCCAGGTCCTCCCTGGACTGAAAACAAGCATCCTAGGACCGGTTTCGGGGTTTCACCCCTCTTCAGCCAGGATAAATTGATTGCAATGCCATGGAGAGCACGGGACCCACGTCTGGGCATACCCGTCCCACTCGGGGTGACAAATGCAAAACCAACAGTTGATAGACAGAATGCAGAACAATGTCATTCATTCACCCCAGTACAGAGGTCTGGGCCTAAATCCATTGTTTTTTGCTCAGCATGCCATTCTTGTTTGAACCCCGCCATATGGAAATCAGTCTTGACCCTGTGCCTCATGGGAACTGTCCAGCCCGAACTGCCAAGCCAGGTCCTCCCTGGACTGGAAACAAGCATCCTAGTACCGGTTTCGGGGTTTCCCCCTTCTTCAGCAAGGATAGCTTGATTCCAGTGGCATGGAGAGCACGGGACCAACTTCTGGGCATACCCGTCCCACTCGGGGTGACAAATGCACAACCAACAGTTGATGGACAGAATGCAGAACAAGGACATACATTCAACCCAGTACAGATATCTGGGCCTAATACCCTCGTTATTTTTGCTCAGCATGTTATTCCAGTTTGAACCCAGCCATATGCAAATCAGTCTTGACCCTGTGCCTCATGGGAACAGTCCAGCCCGAACTGCCAAGCCAGGTCCTCCCTGGACTGGAAACAAGCATCCAGAGGACCGGTTTCAGGGTTTCACCCCTCTTCAGCCAGGATAGCTTGATTCCAGTGGCATGGAGAGCACGGAACCCATGTATGGGCATACCCGTCCCACTCGGGTTGACACATGCAAAACCAACAGTTGATGGAGAGAATGCAGAACAATGTCATATATTCACCCCAATACAGAGATCTGGGCCTAAATCCATTGTTTTTTTGTTCACCATGCCATTCCAGTTTGAGCCCAGCCATATGCATATCATTCTTGACCCTGTGCCTCATGGGAACAGTCCAGCCCGAACTGCCAAGCCAGGTTCTCCCTGGACTGGAAACAAGCATCCTAGGACCGGTTTCTGGGTTTCACCCCTCTTCAGACAGGATAGCTTTTTTCCAGTGGCATGGAGAGCACGGGACCCACGTCTGGGCATACCCGTCCCACTCGGGGTGGCAAATGCAAAACCAATAGTTGATTTACAGATTTCAGAACAATGTCATACATTCACACCAGAACAGAGATCTGGGCCTAAATCCATCGTTTTTTTGCTCACCATGCCATTCCAGTTTGAACACAGCCATATGCAAATCAGTCTTGACCCTGTGCCTCATGGGAACAGTCCTGCCCAAACTGCCAAGCCAGGTCCTCACTAGACTGGAAACAAGCATCCCAGGGCCAGTTTTGGGGTCTCACCCCTCTTCAGCCAGGATAGCTTGATTCCAGTGGCATGGAGAGCACGGGACCCACGTCTGGGCATACCTGTCCCACTCGGGGTGACAAATGCAAAACCAACAGTTGATGGACAGAATGCAGAACAATGTCATACATTCACCCCAGTACAGAGATATGGGCCTAAATCCATCGTTGTTTTGCTCATCATGCCATTCCAGTTTGAACTCAGCTATATGCAAATCAGTCTTGACCCTGTGCCTCATGGGAACAGTCCAGCCCGAACTGCAAAGCCAGGTCCGCCCTGGACTGGAAACAGGCATCCTAGGACCGGTTTCGGGGTTTCACCCCTCTTCAGCCAGGATAGCTTGATTCCAGCGGCATGGAGAACATGGGACCCACGTCTGTGCATACCCGTCCCACTCGGGGTGACATATGCAAAACCAACAGTTGATGGACATAATGCAGAACAATGTCATACATTCACCCCAGTACAGAGATCTGGGCCTAAATCCATCGTTGTTTATGCTCACCATGCCATTCCAGTTTGAACCCAGCCATATGCAAATCAGTCTTGACCCTGTGCCTCATGGGAACAGTCCAGCCCGAACTGCCAAGCCAGTTCATCCCTGGACTCGAAACAAGCATCCTAGGACCGGTTTCGGGGTTTCACCCCTCTTCAGCCAGGATAGCTTGATTCCAGTGGCATGGAGAGCACGGGACACACGTCTGGTCATACCTGTCCCACTCGGGGTGACAAATGCAAAACCAACAGTAGATGGACAGAATGCAGAACAATGTGATACATTCACCCCAGTACAGAGATCTGGGCCTAAATCCATCCGTTTTTTTGCTCACAATGCCATTCCAGTTTGAACCCAGCCATTTGCAAATCAGTCTTGACCCTGTGACTCATGGGAACAGTCCAGCCCAAACTGCCAAGCCAGGTCCTTCCTGGACTGGAAACAAGCATCCTAGGACCGGTTTCGGGGTTTCACCCCTCTTTAGCCAGGATAGCCTGTTTCCAGTAGCATTGAGAGCACGGGACCCACGTCTGGGCATATCCGTCCCACTCAGGGTGACAAATGGAAAACCAACAGTTGTTGGTCAGAATGCAGAACAATGACATACATTCAACCCAGTTCAGAGATCTGGGCTCAAATCCATCGTTTTTTTGCTCACCATGCCATTCCAGTTTGAACCCAGCCATATGCAAATCAGTCTTGACCCTGTGACTCATGGGAACAGTCCAGCCCGAACTGCAAAGACAGGTCCTCCCTGGCCTGGAAACAAGCTAGAATCCTAGGACCGGTTTTGGGGTTTCACCCCTCTTGAGCCAGGATAGCTTGATTCCAGTGGCATGGAGAGCACGGGACCCACGTCTGGGCATACCCGTACCACTCGGGGTGACAAATGCAAAACCAACAGTTGATGTACAGAATGCAGAACAATGTCACACATTCACCCCAGTACAGCAATATGGGCCTAAATCCATTGTTTTTTTGCTCATCATGCCATTCCAGTTTGAACCCAGCCATATGCAAATCAGTCTTGACCCTGTGCCACATGGGAACAGTTCAGCCCGAACTGCCAAGCCAGGTCCTCCCGGGACTGGAAACAAGCATACTAGGACCGGTTTCGGGGTTTCACCCCTCTTCAGTCAAGATGGCTTGATTCTAGTAGCATGGAGAGCACGGGACCCACGTCTGGGCATGCCCGTCTCTCTCGGGGTGACAAATGCAAAACCAACAGTTGATGGACAGAATGCAGAACAATGTCATACATTCACCCCAGTACAGAGATCTGGGCCTAAATCCATCGTTTGTTTGCTCACCATGCCATTCCAGTTTGAACCTAGCCATATGCAAATCAGTCTTGACCCTGTGCCTCATGGGAACAGTCCAGCCAGAACAGCCAAGCCAGGTCCTCCCTGGACTGAAAACAAGCATCCTAGGACCGGTTTCGGTGTTTCACCCCTCTTCAGCCAGGATAAATTTATTGCAGTGGCATGGAGAGCACGGGACCCACGTCTGGGCATACCCGTCCCACTCGGGGTGACAAATGCAAAACCAACAGTTGATAGACAGAATGCAGAACAATGTCATTCATTCACCCCAGTACAGAGGTCTGGGCCTAAATCCATAGTTGTTTGCTCAGCATGCCATTCTACTTTGAACCCCGCCATATGGAAATCAGTCTTGACCCTGTGCCTCATGGGAACAGTCCAGCCGGAACTGCCAAGCTAGGTCCTCCCTGGACTGGAAACAAGCATCCATAGGACCGGTTTCAGGTTTTCACCCCTCTTCAGCCAGGATAGCTTGATTCCAGTGGCATGGAGAGCACGGAACTCATGTCTGGGCATACCCGTCCCACTCGGGGTGACAAATGCAAAACCAACAGTTGATGGAGAGAATGCAGAACAATGTCATATATTCACCCCAATACAGAGATCTGGGCCTAAATCCATCGTTTTTTTGTTCACCATGCCATTCCAGTTTGATCCCAGCCATATGCAAATCAGTCTTGACCCTGTGCCTCATGGGAACAGTCCAGCCCGAACTGCCAAGCAAGGTTCTCCCTGGACTGGAAACAAGCATCCTAGGTCCGGTTTCTGGGTTTCACCCCTCTTCAGCCAGGATAGCTTTTTTCCAGTGGCATGGAGAGCACGGGACCCACGTCTGGGCATACCCGTCCCACTCGGGGTGGCAAATGCAAAACCAACAGTTGATTTACAGATTTCAGAACAATGTCATACATTCACCCCAGAACAGAGATCTGGGCCTAAATCCATTGTTTTTTTGCTCACCATGCAATTCCAGTTTGAACACAGCCATATGCAAATCAGTCTTGGCCCTGTGCCTCATGGGAACAGTCCAGCCCAAACTGCCAAGCCTGGTCCTCACTAGACTGGAAATAAGCATCCCAGGCCCGGTTTTGGGGTTTCACCCCTCTTCAGCCAGGATAGCTTGTTTCCAGTGGCATTGAGAGCACAGGACCCACATCTGGGCATACCTGTCCCACTCGGGGTGACAAATGCAAAACCAACAGTTGATGGACAGAATGCAGAACAATGTCATACATTCACCCCAGTACAGAGATATGGGCCTAAATCCATCGTTGTTTTGCTCATCATGCCATTCCAGTTTGAACTCAGCTATATGCAAATCAGTCTTGACCCTGTGCCTCATGGGAACAGTCCAGCCCGAACTGATAAGACAGGTCCTCCCTGGACTGGAAACAAGCATCCTAGGACCGGTTTCGGAGTTTCACCCCTCTTCAGCCAGGATAGCTTGATTCCAGTGGCATGGAGAGCACGGGACCCACGTCTGGGCATACCCGTCCCACTCGGGGTGACAAATGCAAAACCAACAGTTGATGGACAGAATGCAGAACAATGTCATACATTCACCCCAGTACAGAGATCTGGGCCTAAATCCATCGTTTTTTTGCTCACCATGCCATTCCAGTTTGAACCCAGCCATATGCAAATCAGTCTTGACCCTGTGCCTTATGGGAACAGTCCAGCCCGAACTGCCAAGCCAGGTCCTCCGTGGACTGGAACTAAGCATCCTAGGACCGGTTTCAGGGTTTCACCCCTCTTCAGCCAGGATAGCTTGATTCCAGTGGCATTTAGAGCACGGCACCCATGTCTGGGCATACCCGTCCCACTCGGGGTGACAAATGCAAAACCAACAGTTGATGGACAGAATGCAGAACAATGTCATATATTCACCCCAATACAGAGATCTGGGCCTAAATCCATCGTTTTTTTGCTCACCATGCCATTCCAGTTTGAACCCAGCCATATTTAAATCAGTCTTGACCCTGTGCCTCATGGGAACAGTTCAGCCCGAACTGCCAAGCCAGGTCCTCCCGGGACTGGAAACAAGCAAGCATCCTAGGACCGGTTTCGAGGTATCACCCCTCTTCAGTCAAGATAGCTTGATTCTAGTAGCATGGAGTGCATGGGACCCACGTCTGGGCATACCCGTCTCTCTCTGGGTGACAAATGCAAAACCAACAGTTGATGGACAGAATGCAGAACAATGTCATACATTCACCCCAGTACAGAGATCTGGGCCTAAATCCATCGTTTGTTTGCTCACCATGCCATTCCAGTTTGAACCTAGCCATATGCAAATCAGTCTTGACCCTGTGCCTCATGGGAACAGTCCAGCCAGAACATCCAAGCCAGGTCCTCCCTGGACTGGAAACAAGCATCCTAGGACCGGTTTCGGGGTTTCACACCTATTCAGCCAGGATAGCTTGATTCCAGTGGCATGGAGAGCACAGGACACACGTCTGGTCATACCTGTCCCACTCGGGGTGACAAATGCAAAACCAACAGTAGATGGACAGAATGCAGAACAATGTGATACATTCACCCCAGTACAGAGATCTGGGCCTAAATCCATCCGTTTTTTTGCTCACAATGCCATTCCAGTTTGAACCCAGCCATTTGCAAATCAGTCTTGACCCTGTGCCTCATGGGAACAGTCCAGCCCAAACTGCCAAGCCAGGTCCTCCCTGGACTGGAAACAAGCATCCTAGGACCGGTTTCGGGGTTTCACCCCTCTATAGCCAGGATAGCCTGTTTCCAGTAGCATTGAGAGCACGGGACCCACGTCTGGGCATATCCGTCCCACTCGGGGTGACAAATGGAAAACCAACAGTTGTTGGTCAGAATGCAGAACAATGACATACATTCAACCCAGTTCAGAGATCTGGGCTCAAATCCATCGTTTTTTTGCTCACCATGCCATTCCAGTTTGAACCCAGCCATATGCAAATCAGTCTTGACCCTGTGACTCATGGGAACAGTCCAGCCCGAACTGCAAAGACAGGTCCTCCCTGGCCTGGAAGCAAGCTAGAATCCTAGGACCGGTTTTGGGGTTTCACCCCTCTTGAGCCAGGATAGCTTGATTCCAGTGGCATGGAGAGCACGGGACCCACGTCTGGGCATACCCGTACCACTCGGGGTGACAAATGCAAAACCAACAGTTGATGTTCAGAATGCAGAACAATGTCACACATTCACCCCAGTACAGCAATATGGGCCTAAATCCATTGTTTTTTTGCTCATCATGCCATTCCAGTTTGAACCCAGCCATATGCAAATCAGTCTTGACCCTGTGCCACATGGGAACAGTTCAGCCCGAACTGCCAAGACAGGTCCTCCCGGGACTGGAAACAAGCATACTAGGACCGGTTTCGGGGTTTCACCCCTCTTCAGTCAAGATGGCTTGATTCTAGTAGCATGGAGAGCACGGGACCCACGTCTGGGCATACCCGTCTCTCTCGGGGTGACAAATGCAAAACCAACAGTTGATGGACAGAATGCAGAACAATGTCATACATTCACCCCAGTACAGAGATCTGGGCCTAAATCCATCGTTTGTTTGCTCACCATGCCATTCCAGTTTGAACCTAGCCATATGCAAATCAGTCTTGACCCTGTGCCTCATGGGAACAGTCCAGCCAGAACAGCCAAGCCAGATCCTCCCTGGACTGAAAACAAGCATCCTAGGACCGGTTTCGGTGTTTCACCCCTCTTCAGCCAGGATAAATTTATTGCAGTGGCATGGAGAGCACGGGACCCACGTCTGGGCATACCCGTCCCACTCGGGGTGACAAATGCAAAACCAACAGTTGATAGACAGAATGCAGAACAATGTCATTCATTCACCCCAGTACAGAGGTCTGGGCCTAAATCCATCGTTGTTTGCTCAGCATGCCATTCTAGTTTGAACCCCGCCATATGGAAATCAGTCTTGACCCTGTGCCTCATGGGAACAGTCCAGCCGGAACTGTCAAGCTAGGTCCTCCCTGGACTGGAAACAAGCATCCATAGGACCGGTTTCAGGGTTTCACCCCTCTTCAGCCAGGATAGCTTGATTCCAGTGGCATGGAGAGCACGGAACTCATGTCTGGGCATACCCGTCCCACTCGGGGTGACAAATGCAAAACCAACAGTTGATGGAGAGAATGCAGAACAATGTCATATATTCACCCCAATACAGAGATCTGGGCCTAAATCCATCGTTTTTTTGTTCACCATGCCATTCCAGTTTGATCCCAGCCATATGCAAATCAGTCTTGACCCTGTGCCTCATGGGAACAGTCCAGCCCGAACTGCCAAGCAAGGTACTCCCTGGACTGGAAACAAGCATCCTAGGTCCGGTTTCTGGGTTTCACCCCTCTTCAGCCAGGATAGCTTTTTTCCAGTGGCATGGAGAGCACGGGACCCACGTCTGGGCATACCCGTCCCACTCGGGGTGGCAAATGCAAAACCAACAGTTGATTTACAGATTTCAGAACAATGTCATACATTCACCCCAGAACAGAGATCTGGGCCTAAATCCATTGTTTTTTTGCTCACCATGCAATTCCAGTTTGAACACAGCCATATGCAAATCAGTCTTGGCCCTGTGCCTCATGGGAACAGTCCAGCCCAAACTGCCAAGCCTGGTCCTCACTAGACTGGAAATAAGCATCCCAGGACCGGTTTTGGGGTTTCACCCCTCTTCAGCCAGGATAGCTTGTTTCCAGTGGCATTGAGAGCACAGGACCCACATCTGGGCATACCTGTCCCACTCGGGGTGACAAATGCAAAACCAACAGTTGATGGACAGAATGCAGAACAATGTCATACATTCACCCCAGTACAGAGATATGGGCCTAAATCCATCGTTTTGCTCATCATGCCATTCCAGTTTGAACTCAGCTATATGCAAATCAGTCTTGACCCTGTGCCTCATGGGAACAGTCCAGCCCGAACTGATAAGACAGGTCCTCCCTGGACTGGAAACAAGCATCCTAGGACCGGTTTCGGAGTTTCACCCCTCTTCAGCCAGGATAGCTTGATTCCAGTGGCATGGAGAGCACGGGACCCACGTCTGGGCATACCCGTCCCACTCGGGGTGACAAATGCAAAACCAACAGTTGATGGACAGAATGTAGAACAATGTCATACATTTACCCCAGTTCAGAGATCTGGGCCTAAATCCATCGTTTTTTTGCTCACCATGCCATTCCAGTTTGAACCCAGCCATATGCAAATCAGTCTTGACCCTGTGCCTTATGGGAACAGTCCAGCCCGAACTGCCAAGCCAGGTCCTCCCGGGACTGGAAACAAGCAAGCATCCTAGGACCGGTTTCGAGGTATCACCCCTCTTCAGTCAAGATAGCTTGATTCTAGTAGCATGGAGTGCATGGGACCCACGTCTGGGCATACCCGTCTCTCTCTGGGTGACAAATGCAAAACCAACAGTTGATGGACAGAATGCAGAACAATGTCATACATTCACCCCAGTACAGAGATCTGGGCCTAAATCCATCGTTTGTTTGCTCACCATGCCATTCCAGTTTGAACCTAGCCATATGCAAATCAGTCTTGACCCTGTGCCTCATGGGAACAGTCCAGCCAGAACATCCAAGCCAGGTCCTCCCTGGACTGGAAAAAAGCATCCTAGGACCGGTTTCGGGGTTTCACCCCTCTTTAGCCAGGATAGCCTGTTTCCAGTAGCATTGAGAGCACGGGACCCACGTCTGGGCATATCCGTCCCACTCGGGGTGACAAATGGAAAACCAACAGTTGTTGGTCAGAATGCAGAACAATGACATACATTCAACCCAGTTCAGAGATCTGGGCTCAAATCCATCGTTTTTTTGCTCACCATGCCATTCCAGTTTGAACCCAGCCATATGCAAATCAGTCTTGACCCTGTGACTCATGGGAACAGTCCAGCCCGAACTGCAAAGACAGGTCCTCCCTGGCCTGGAAACAAGCTAGAATCCTAGGACCGGATTTGGGGTTTCACCCCTCTTGAGCCAGGATAGCTTGATTCCAGTGGCATGGAGAGCACGGGACCCACGTCTGGGCATACCCGTACCACTCGGGGTGACAAATGGAAAACCAACAGTTGATGTACAGAATGCAGAACAATGTCACACATTCACCCCAGTACAGCAATATGGGCCTAAATCCATTGTTTTTTTGCTCATCATGCCATTCCAGTTTGAACCCAGCCATATGCAAATCAGTCTTGGCCCTGTGCCTCATGGGAACAGTCCAGCCCAAACTGCCAAGCCTGGTCCTCACTAGACTGGAAATAAGCATCCCAGGACCGGTTTTGGGGTTTCACCCCTCTTCAGCCAGGATAGCTTGTTTCCAGTGGCATGGAGAGCACAGGACCCACATCTGGGCATACCTGTCCCACTCGGGGTGACAAATGCAAAACCAACAGTTGATGGACAGAATGCAGAACAATGTCATACATTCACCCCAGTACAGAGATATGGGCCTAAATCCATCGTTGTTTTGCTCATCATGCCATTCCAGTTTGAACTCAGCTATATGCAAATCAGTCTTGACCCTGTGCCTCATGGGAACAGTCCAGCCCGAACTGCCAAGCCAGGTCCTCCGTGGACTGGAACTAAGCATCCTAGGACCGGTTTCAGGGTTTCACCCCTCTTCAGCCAGGATAGCTTGATTCCAGTGGCATTTAGAGCACGGCACCCATGTCTGGGCATACCCGTCCCACTCGGGGTGACAAATGCAAAACCAACAGTTGATGGACAGAATGCAGAACAATGTCATATATTCACCCCTGTACAGAGATCTGGGCCTAAATCCATCATTTTTTTGCTCACCATGCCATTCCAGTTTGAACCCAGCCAAAGGCAAATCAGTCTTGACCCTGTGCCACATGGGAACAGTTCAGCCCGAACTGCCAAGCCAGGTCCTCCCGGGACTGGAAACAAGCATACTAGGACCGGTTTCGGGGTTTCACCCCTCTTCAGTCAAGATGGCTTGATTCTAGTAGCATGGAGAGCACGGGACCCACGTCTGGGCATACCCGTCTCTCTCGGGGTGACAAATGCAAAACCAACAGTTGATGGACAGAATGCAGAACAATGTCATACATTCACCCCAGTACAGAGATCTGGGCCTAAATCCATCGTTTGTTTGCTCACCATGCCATTCCAGTTTGAACCTAGCCATATGCAAATCAGTCTTGACCCTGTGCCTCATGGGAACAGTCCAGCCAGAACAGCCAAGCCAGGTCCTCCCTGGACTGAAAACAAGCATCCTAGGACCTGTTTCGGTGTTTCACCCCTCTTCAGCCAGGATAAATTTATTGCAGTGGCATGGAGAGCACGGGACCCACGTCTGGGCATACCCGTCCCACTCGGGGTGACAAATGCAAAACCAACAGTTGATAGACAGAATGCAGAACAATGTCATTCATTCACCCCAGTACAGAGGTCTGGGCCTAAATCCATCGTTGTTTGCTCAGCATGCCATTCTAGTTTGAACCCCGCCATATGGAAATCAGTCTTGACCCTGTGCCTCATGGGAACAGTCCAGCCGGAACTGCCAAGCTAGGTCCTCCCTGGACTGGAAACAAGCATCCATAGGACCGGTTTCAGGGTTTCACCCCTCTTCAGCCAGGATAGCTTGATTCCAGTGGCATGGAGAGCACGGAACTCATGTCTGGGCATACCCGTCCCACTCGGGGTGACAAATGCAAAACCAACAGTTGATGGAGAGAATGCAGAACAATGTCATATATTCACCCCAATACAGAGATCTGGGCCTAAATCCATTGTTTTTTTGTTCACCATGCCATTCCAGTTTGATCCCAGCCATATGCAAATCAGTCTTGACCCTGTGCCTCATGGGAGCAGTCCAGCCCGAACTGCCAAGCAAGGTTCTCCCTGGACTGGAAACAAGCATCCTAGGTCCGGTTTCTGGGTTTCACCCCTCTTCAGCCAGGATAGCTTTTTTCCAGTGGCATGGAGAGCACGGGACCCACGTCTGGGCATACCCGTCCCACTCGGGGTGGCAAATGCAAAACCAACAGTTGATTTACAGATTTCAGAACAATGTCATACATTCACCCCAGAACAGAGATCTGGGCCTAAATCCATTGTTTTTTTGCTCACCATGCAATTCCAGTTTGAACACAGCCATATGCAAATCAGTCTTGACCCTGTGCCTCATGGGAACAGTCCAGCCCAAACTGCCAAGCCTGGTCCTCACTAGACTGGAAATAAGCATCCCAGGACCGGTTTTGGGGTTTCACCCCTCTTCAGCCAGGATAGCTTGTTTCCAGTGGCATGGAGAGCACAGGACCCACATCTGGGCATACCTGTCCCACTCGGGGTGACAAATGCAAAACCAACAGTTGATGGACAGAATGCAGAACAATGTCATACATTCACCCCAGTACAGAGATATGGGCCTAAATCCATCGTTGTTTTGCTCATCATGCCATTCCTGTTTGAACTCAGCTATATGCAAATCAGTCTTGACCCTGTGCCTCATGGGAACAGTCCAGCCCGAACTGATAAGACAGGTCCTCCCTGGACTGGAAACAAGCATCCTAGGACCGGTTTCAGGGTTTCACCCCTCTTCAGCCAGGATAGCTTGATTCCAGTGGCATTTAGAGCACGGCACCCATGTCTGGGCATACCCGTCCCACTCGGGGTGACAAATGCAAAACCAACAGTTGATGGACAGAATGCAGAACAATGTCATATATTCACCCCTGTACAGAGATCTGGGCCTAAATCCATCATTTTTTTGCTCACCATGCCATTCCAGTTTGAACCCAGCCAAATGCAAATCAGTCTTGACCCTGTGCCTCATGGGAACAGTCTAGCCCGAACTGCCAAGCCAGGTGACAGATGCTCCCTGGACTGGAAACAAGCATTATAGGACCGGTTTCGGGGTTTCACCCCTCTTCAGCCAGGATAGCTTGATTCCAGTGGCATGGAGAGCACGGGACCCACGTCTGGTCATACCCGTCCCACTCGGGGTGACAAATGCGAAACCAACAGTTGATTTACAGATTTCAGAACAATGTCATACATTCACCCCAGTACAGAGATCTGGGACTAAATCCATCGTTTGTTTGCTCACCATGCAATTCCAGTTTGAACCCAGCCATATGCAAATCAGTCTTGACCCTGTGCCTCATGGGAACAGTCTAGCCCGAACTGCAAAGCCAGGTCCTCCCTGGACTGGTAACAAGCATCCTAGGATCGGTTTCGGGTTTCACCCCTCTTCAGCCAGGATAGCTTGATTCCAGTGGCATGGAGAGCACGGGACCCACGTCTGGGCATACCCGTCCCACTCGGGGTGACAAATGCAAAACCAACAGTTGATGGACAGAATGCAGAACAATGTCATACATTCAAACCAGTTCAGAGATCGGGGTCTAAATCCATCGTTTTTTTGCTCATCATGCCATTCCAGTTTGAACCCAGCCATATGCAAATCATTCTTGACCCTGTGCCTCATAGGAACAGTCCAGCCCGAATTGCCAAGCCAGGTCCTCCCTGGACTGGAACAAAGCATCCTAGGACCGGTTTCAGGGTTTCACCCCTCTTCAGCCAGGATAGCTTGATTCCAGTGGCATGGAGAGCACGGCACCCATGTCTGGGCATACCCGTCCCACTCGGGGTGACAAATGCAAAACCAACAGTTGATGGACAGAATGCAGAACAATGTCATACATTCACCCCAGCACAGAGATCTGGGCCTAAATCCATCGTTTTTTTGCTCACCATGCCATTCCAGTTTGAACCCAGCCATATGCAAATCAGTCTTGACCCTGTGCCTCATGGGAACAGTACAGCCCAAACTGCCTAGCCAGGTCCTCACTAGATTGGAAACAAGCATCCTAGGACCGGTTTCAGGGTTTCACCCCTCTTCAGCCAGGATAGCTTGATTCCAGTGGCATGGAGAGCACGGGACCCACTTCTGGGCATACCCGTCCCACTCGGGGTGACAAATGCACAACCAACAGTTGATGGACAGAATGCAGAACAAGGACATACATTCAACCCAGTACAGAGATCTGGGCCTAAATCCCTCGTTATTTTTGCTCAGCATGCTATTCCAGTTTGAACCCAGCCATATGCAAATCATTCTTGACCCTGTGCCTCATGGGAACAGTCCAGCCCGAACTGCCAAGCCAGGTCCTCCCTGGACTGGAAACAAGCATCCTAGGACCGGTTTCGGGGTTTCACCCCTCTTCAGCCAGGATAGCTTGATTCCAGTGGCATGGAGAGCACGGGACCCCCTTCTGGGCATACCCGTCCCACTCGGGGTGACAAATGCACAACCAACAGTTGATGGACAGAATGCAGAACAAGGACATACATTCAACCCAGTACAGAGATCTGGGCCTAAATCCCTCGTTATTTTTGCTCAGCATGCTATTCCAGTTTGAACCCAGCCATATGCAAATCATTCTTGACCCTGTGCCTCATGGGAACAGTCCAGCCCGAACTGCCAAGCCAGGTCCTCCCTGGACTGGAAACAAGCATCCTAGGACCGGTTTCGGGGTTTCACCCCTCTTCAGCCAGGATAGCTTGATTCCAGTGGCATGGAGAGCACGGAACTCATGTCTGGGCATACCCGTCCCACTCGGGGTGACAAATGCAAAACCAACAGTTGATGGAGAGAATGCAGAACAATGTCATATATTCACCCCAATACAGAGATCTGGGCCTAAATCCATCGTTTTTTTGTTCACCATGCCATTCCAGTTTGAGCCCAGCCATATGCAAATCAGTCTTGACCCTGTGCCTCATGGGAACAGTCCAGCCCGAACTGCCAAGCAAGGTTCTCCCTGGACTGGAAACAAGCATCCTAGGACCGGTTTCTGGGTTTCACCCCTCTTCAGCCAGGATAGCTTTTTTCCAGTGGCATGGAGAGCACGGGACCCACGTCTGGGCATACCCGTCCCACTCGGGGCGGCAAATGCAAAACCAACAGTTGATTTACAGATTTCAGAACAATGTCATACATTCACCCCAGAACAGAGATCTGGGCCTAAATCCATCGTTTTGTTGCTCACCATGCAATTCCAGTTTGAACACAGCCATATGCAAATCAGTCTTGACCCTGTGCCTCATGGGAACAGTCCAGCCCAAACTGCCAAGCCAGGTCCTCACTAGACTGGAAACAAGCATCCCAGGACCGGTTTTGGGGTTTCACCCCTCTTCAGCCAGGATAGCTTGTTTCCAGTGGCATGGAGAGCACGGGATCCACGTCTGGGCATACCTGTCCCACTCGGGGTGACAAATACAAAACCAACAGTTGATGGACAGAATGCAGAACAATGTCATACATTCACCCCAGTACAGAGATATGGGCCTAAATCCATCGTTGTTTTGCTCATCATGCCATTCCAGTTTGAACTCAGCTATATGCAAATCAGACTTGACCCTGTGCCTCATGGGAACAGTCCAGCCCGAACTGCAAAGACAGGTCCTCCCTGGACTGGAAACAAGCATCCTAGGACCGGTTTCGGGGTTTCACCCCTCTTCAGCCAGGATAGCTTGATTCCAGTGGCATGGAGAGCACGGGACCCATGTCTGGGCATACCCGTCCCACTCGGGGTGACAAATGCAAAACCAACAGTTGATGGACAGAATGCAGAACAATGTCATACATTCACCCCAGTACAGAGATCTGGGCCTAAATCCATCGTTTTTTTGCTCACCATGCCATTCCAGTTTGAACCCAGCCATATGCAAATCAGTCTTGACCCTGTGCCTCATGGGAACAGTCCAGCCCGAACTGCCAAGCCAGGTCCTCCCTGGACTGGAAACAAGCATCCTAGGACCAGTTTTGGGGTTTCACCCCTCTTCAGCCAGGATAGCTTGATTCCAGTGGCATGGAGAGCACGGCACCCATGTCTGGGCATACCCGTCCCACTCGGGGTGACAAATGCAAAACCAACAGTTGATGGACAGAATGCAGAACAATGTCATATTTTCACCCCTGTACAGAGATCTGGGCCTAAATCCATCATTTTTTTGCTCACCATGCCATTCCAGTTTGAACCCAGCCAAATGCAAATCGGTCTTGACCCAGTGCCTCATGGGAACAGTCTAGCCCGAACTGCCAAGCCAGGTGACAGGTGCTCCCTGGACTGGAAACAAGCATTATAGGACCGGTTTCGGGGTTTCACCCCTCTTCAGCCAGGATAGCTTGATTCCAGTGGCATGGAGAGCACGGGACCCACGTCTGGTCATACCCGTCCCACTCGGGGTGACAAATGCGAAACCAACAGTTGATTTACAGATTTCAGAACAATGTCATACATTCACCCCAGTACAGAGATCTGGGACTAAATCCATCGTTTGTTTGCTCACCATGCAATTCCAGTTTGAACCCAGCCATATGCAAATCAGTCTTGACCCTGTGCCTCATGGGAACAGTCCAGCCCTAACTGCAAAGCCAGGTCCTCCCTGGACTGGTAACAAGCATCCTAGGATCGGTTTCGGGGTTTCACCCCTCTTCAGCCAGGACAGCTTGATTCCAGTGGCATGGAGAGCACGGGACCCACGTCTGGGCATACCCGTCCCACTCGGGGTGACAAATGCAAAACCAACAGTTGATGGACAGAATGCAGAACAATGTCATACATTCAAACCAGTTCAGAGATCTGGGTCTAAATCCATCGTTTTTTTGCTCACCATGCCATTCCAGTTTGAACCCAGCCATATGCAAATCATTCTTGACCATGTGCCTCATGGGAACAGTCCAGCCCGAACTGCCAAGCCAGGTCCTCCCTGGACTGGAACTAAGCATCCTAGGACCGGTTTCAGGGTTTCACCCCTCTTCAGCCAGGATAGCTTGATTCCAGTGGCATGGAGAGCACGTGACCCACGTCTGGGCATACCTGTCCCACTCGGGGTGACAAATGCAAAACCAACAGTTGATGGACAGAATGCAGAACAATGTCATACATTCACCCCAGTACAGAGATCTGGGCCTAAATCCATCGTTTTTTTGCTCACCATGCCATTCGAGTTTGAACCCAGCCATATGCAAATCAGTCTTGACCCTGTGCCTCATGGGAACAATCCAGACCGAACTGCAAAGCCAGGTCCTCTCTGGACTGGAAACAAGCATCCTAGGACCGGTTTCGGGGTTTCACCCCTCTTCAGCCAGGATAACTTGATTCCAGTGGCATGGAGAGCACAGGACCCACGTCTGGGCATACCTGTCCCACTCGGGGTGACAAATGCAAAACCAGCAGTTGATGGACAGAATGCAGAACAATGTCATACATTCACCCCAGTACAGAGATCTGGGCCTAAATCCATAGTTTTTTTGCTCACCATGCCATTCCAGTTTGAACCGAGCCATATGCAAATCAGTCTTGACCCTGTGCCTCATGGGAACAGTCCAGCCTGAACTGTCAAGCCAGGTCCTCCCTGGACTGGAAACAAGCATCCTAGGACTGGTTTCGGGGTTTCACCCCTCTTCAGCCAGGATAGCCTTTTTCCAGTGGCATGGAGAGCACTGGACCCACGTCTGGGCATACCCGTCCCACACGGGGTGACAAATGGAAAACCAACAGTTGTTGGACAGAATGCAGAACAATGACATACATTCAACCCAGTACAGAGATCTGGGCCTAAATCCATAGTTTTTTTGCTCACCATGCTATTCCAGTTTGAGCCCAGCCATATGCAAATCAGTCTTGACCCAGTGCCTCATGGGAACAGTCCAGCCTGAACTGTCAAGCCAGGTCCTCCCTGGACTGGAAACAAGCATCCTAGGACTGGTTTCGGGGTTTCACCCCTCTTCAGCCAGGATAGCCTTTATCCAGTGGCATGGAGAGCACTGGACCCACGTCTGGGCATACCCGTCCCACACGGGGTGACAAATGGAAAACCAACAGTTGTTGGACAGAATGCAGAACAATGACATACATTCAACCCAGTACAGAGATCTGGGCCTAAATCCATAGTTTTTTTGCTCACCATGCTATTCCAGTTTGAGCCCAGCCATATGCAAATCAGTCTTGACCCAGTGCCTCATGGGAACAGTCTAGCGCGAACTGCCAAGCCAGATCCTCCCTGGACAGGAAACAAGCATCCTAGGACCAGTTTCAGGGTATCACCCCTCTTCAGCCAGGATAGCTTGATTCCAGTGGCATGGAGAGCACTGGACCCACGTCTGGGCATACCCGTCCCACTTAGGGTGACAAATGCAAAGCCAACAGTTGATGGACAGAATGCAGAACAATGTCATACATTCACCCCAGTACAGAGATCTGGGCCTAAATCCATTGTTCTTTTGCTCACCATGCCATTCGAGTTTGAACCCAGCCATATGCAAATCAGTCTTGACCCTGTGCCTCATGGGAACAATCCAGACAGAACTGCAAAGCCAGGTCCTTTCTGGACTGGAAACAAGCATCCTAGGACCGGTTTCGGGGTTTCACCCCTCTTCAGCCAGGATAACTTGATTCCAGTGGCAAGGAGAGCACGGGACCCACGTCTGGGCAAACCTGTCCCACTCGGGGTGACAAATGCAAAACCAGCAGTTGATGGACAGAATGCAGAACAATGTCATACATTCACACCAGTACAGAGATATGGGCCTAAATCCATCGTTGTTTTGCTCATCATGCCATTCCAGTTTGAACTCAGCTATACGCAAATCAGTCTTGACCCTGTGCCTCATGGGAACAGTCCAGCCCAAACTGCAAAGCCAGGTCCTCCCTGGACTGGAAACAAGCATCCTAGGACCGGTTTCGGGGTTTCACCCCTCTTCAGCCAGGATAGCTTGATTCCAGCGGCATGGAGAGCACGGGACCCACGTCTGTGCATACCCGTCCCACTCGGGGTGACATATGCAAAACCAACAGTTGATGGACATAATGAAGAACAATGTCATACATTCACCCCAGTACAGAGATCTGGGCCTAAATCCATCGTTTTTTATGCTCACCATGCCATTCCAGTTTGAACCCAGCCATATGCAAATCAGTCTTGACCCTGTGCCTCATGGGAACAGTCCAGCCCGAACTGCCAAGCAAGGTTCTCCCTGGACTGGAAACAAGCATCCTAGGACCAGTTTCTGGGTTTCACCCCTCTTCAGCCAGGATAGCTTTTTTCCAGTGGCATGGAGAGCACGGGACCCACGTCTGGGCATACCCGTCCCACTCGGGGTGGCAAATGCAAAACCAACAGTTGATGGACAGAATGCAGAACTATGTCATTCATTCACCCCAGTACAGAGATATGGGCCTAAATCCATCGTTGTTTTGCTCATCATGCCATTCCAGTTTGAACTCAGCTATATGCAAATCAGTCTTGACCCTGTGCCTCATGGGAACAGTCCAGCCCGAACTGCAAAGACAGGTCCTCCCTGGACTGGAAACAAGCATCCTAGGACCGGTTTCGGGGTTTCACCCCTCTTCAGCCAGGATAGCTTGATTCCAGTGGCATGGAGAGCACGGGACCCATGTCTGGGCATACCCGTCCCACTCGGGGTGACAAATGCAAAACCAACAGTTGATGGACAGAATGCAGAACAATGTCATACATTCACCCCAGTACAGAGATCTGGGCCTAAATCCATCGTTTTTTTGCTCACCATGCCATTCCAGTTTGAACCCAGCCATAGGCAAATCAGTCTTGACCCTGTGCCTCATGGGAACAGTCCAGCCCGAACTGCCAAGCCAGGTCCTCCCTGGACTGGAAACAAGCATCCTAGGACCGGTTTCGGGGTTTCACCCCTCTTCAGCCAGGATAGCTTGATTCCAGTGGAATGGAGAGCACGGCACCCATGTCTGGGCATACCCGTCCCACTCGGGGTGACAAATGCAAAACCAACAGTTGATGGACAGAATGCAGAACAATGTCATACATTCACCCCAGTACAGAGATCTGGGCCTAAATCCATCATGTTTTTGCTCACCATGCCATTCCAGTTTGAACCCAGCCAAATGCAAATCGGTCTTGACCCAGTGCCTCATGGGAACAGTCTAGCCCGAACTGCCAAGCCAGGTGACAGGTGCTCCCTGGACTGGAAACAAGCATTATAGGACCGGTTTCGGGGTTTCACCCCTCTTCAGCCAGGATAGCTTGATTCCAGTGGCATGGAGAGCACGGGACCCACGTCTGGTCATACCCGTCCCACTCAGGGTGACAAATGCGAAACCAACAGTTGATTTACAGATTTCAGAACAATGTCATACATTCACCCCAGTACAGAGATCTGGGACTAAATCCATCGTTTGTTTGCTCACCATGCAATTCCAGTTTGAACCCAGCCATATGCAAATCAGTCTTGACCCTGTGCCTCATGGGAACAGTCCAGCCCGAACTGCAAAGCCAGGTCCTCCCTGGACTGGTAACAAGCATCCTAGGATCGGTTTCGGGGTTTCACCCCTCTTCAGCCAGGACAGCTTGATTCCAGTGGCATGGAGAGCACGGGACCCACGTCTGGGCATACCCGTCCCACTCGGGGTGACAAATGCAAAACCAACAGTTGATGGACAGAATGCAGAACAATGTCATACATTCAAACCAGTTCAGAGATCTGGGTCTAAATCCATCGTTTTTTTGCTCACCATGCCATTCCAGTTTGAACCCAGCCATATGCAAATCATTCTTGACCCTGTGCCTCATGGGAACAGTCCAGCCCGAACTGCCAAGCCAGGTCCTCCCTGGACTGGAACTAAGCATCCTAGGACCGGTTTCAGGGTTTCACCCCTCTTCAGCCAGGATAGCTTGATTCCAGTGGCATGGAGAGCACGGGACCCACGTCTGGGCATACCTGTCCCACTCGGGGTGACAAATGCAAAACCAACAGTTGATGGACAGAATGCAGAACAATGTCATACATTCACCCCAGTACAGAGATCTGGGCCTAAATCCATCGTTTTTTTGCTCACCATGCCATTCGAGTTTGAACCCAGCCATATGCAAATCAGTCTTGACCCTGTGCCTCATGGGAACAATCCAGACTGAACTGCAAAGCCAGGTCCTCTCTGGACTGGAAACAAGCATCCTAGGACCGGTTTCGGGGTTTCACCCCTCTTCAGCCAGGATAACTTGATTCCAGTGGCATGGAGAGCACAGGACCCACGTCTGGGCATACCTGTCCCACTCGGGGTGACAAATGCAAAACCAGCAGTTGATGGACAGAATGCAGAACAATGTCATACATTCACCCCAGTACAGAGATCTGGGCCTAAATCCATAGTTTTTTTGCTCACCATGCCATTCCAGTTTGAACCGAGCCATATGCAAATCAGTCTTGACCCTGTGCCTCATGGGAACAGTCCAGCCTGAACTGTCAAGCCAGGTCCTCCCTGGACTGGAAACAAGCATCCTAGGACTGGTTTTGGGGTTTCACCCCTCTTCAGCCAGGATAGCCTTTTTCCAGTGGCATGGAGAGCACTGGACCCACGTCTGGGCATACCCGTCCCACACGGGGTGACAAATGGAAAACCAACAGTTGTTGGACAGAATGCAGAACAATGACATACATTCAACCCAGTACAGAGATCTGGGCCTAAATCCATAGTTTTTTTGCTCACCATGCTATTCCAGTTTGAGCCCAGCCATATGCAAATCAGTCTTGACCCAGTGCCTCATGGGAACAGTCCAGCCTGAACTGTCAAGCCAGGTCCTCCCTGGACTGGAAACAAGCATCCTAGGACTGGTTTCGGGGTTTCACCCCTCTTCAGCCAGGATAGCCTTTATCCAGTGGCATGGAGAGCACTGGACCCACGTCTGGGCATACCCGTCCCACACGGGGTGACAAATGGAAAACCAACAGTTGTTGGACAGAATGCAGAACAATGACATACATTCAACCCAGTACAGAGATCTGGGCCTAAATCCATAGTTTTTTTGCTCACCATGCTCTTCCAGTTTGAGCCCAGCCATATGCAAATCAGTCTTGACCCAGTGCCTCATGGGAACAGTCTAGCGCGAACTGCCAAGCCAGATCCTCCCTGGACAGGAAACAAGCATCCTAGGACCAGTTTCAGGGTATCACCCCTCTTCAGCCAGGATAGCTTGATTCCAGTGGCATGGAGAGCACTGGACCCACGTCTGGGCATACCCGTCCCACTTAGGGTGACAAATGCAAAGCCAACAGTTGATGGACAGAATGCAGAACAATGTCATACATTCACCCCAGTACAGAGATCTGGGCCTAAATCCATTGTTCTTTTGCTCACCATGCCATTCGAGTTTCAACCCAGCCATATGCAAATCAGTCTTGACCCTGTGCCTCATGGGAACAATCCAGACAGAACTGCAAAGCCAGGTCCTCTCTGGACTGGAAACAAGCATCCTAGGACCGGTTTCGGGGTTTCACCCCTCTTCAGCCAGGATAACTTGATTCCAGTGGCAAGGAGAGCACGGGACCCACGTCTGGGCATACCTGTCCCACTCGGGGTGACAAATGCAAAACCAGCAGTTGATGGACAGAATGCAGAACAATGTCATACATTCACCCCAGTACAGAGATATGGGCCTAAATCCATCGTTGTTTTGCTCATCATGCCATTCCAGTTTGAACTCAGCTATACGCAAATCAGTCTTGACCCTGTGCCTCATGGGAACAGTCCAGCCCAAACTGCAAAGCCAGGTCCTCCCTGGACTGGAAACAAGCATCCTAGGACCGGTTTCGGGGTTTCACCCCTCTTCAGCCAGGATAGCTTGATTCCAGCGGCATGGAGAGCACGGGACCCACGTCTGTGCATACCCGTCCCACTCGGGGTGACATATGCAAAACCAACAGTTGATGGACATAATGAAGAACAATGTCATACATTCACCCCAGTACAGAGATCTGGGCCTAAATCCATCGTTTTTTATGCTCACCATGCCATTCCAGTTTGAACCCAGCCATATGCAAATCAGTCTTGACCCTGTGCCTCATGGGAACAGTCCAGCCCGAACTGCCAAGCAAGGTTCTCCCTGGACTGGAAACAAGCATCCTAGGACCGGTTTCTGGGTTTCACCCCTCTTCAGCCAGGATAGCTTTTTTCCAGTGGCATGGAGAGCACGGGACCCACGTCTGGGCATACCCGTCCCACTCGGGGTGGCAAATGCAAAACCAACAGTTGATTTACAGATTTCAGAACAATGTCATACATTCACCCCAGAACAGAGATCTGGGCCTAAATCCATCGTTTTGTTGCTCACCATGCAATTCCAGTTTGAACACAGCCATATGCAAATCAGTCTTGACCCTGTGCCTAATGGGAACAGTCCAGCCCAAACTGCCAAGCCAGGTCCTCACTAGACTGGAAACAAGCATCCCAGGACCGGTTTTGGGGTTTCACCCCTCTTCAGCCAGGATAGCTTGTTTCCAGTGGCATGGAGAGCACGGGATCCACGTCTGGGCATACCTGTCCCACTCGGGGTGACAAATACAAAACCAACAGTTGATGGACAGAATGCAGAACAATGTCATACATTCACCCCAGTACAGAGATATGGGCCTAAATCCATCGTTGTTTTGCTCATCATGCCATTCCAGTTTGAACTCAGCTATATGCAAATCAGTCTTGACCCTGTGCCTCATGGGAACAGTCCAGCCCGAACTGCAAAGACAGGTTCTCCCTGGACTGGAAACAAGCATCCTAGGACCGGTTTCGGGGTTTCACCCCTCTTCAGCCAGGATAGCTTGATTCCAGTGGCATGGAGAGCACGGGACCCATGTCTGGGCATACCCGTCCCACTCGGGGTGACAAATGCAAAACCAACAGTTGATGGACAGAATGCAGAACAATGTCATACATTCACCCCAGTACAGAGATCTGGGCCTAAATCCATCGTTTTTTTGCTCACCATGCCATTCCAGTTTGAACCCAGCCATATGCAAATCAGTCTTGACCCTGTGCCTCATGGGAACAGTCCAGCCCGAACTGCCAAGCCAGGTCCTCCCTGGACTGGAAACAAGCATCCTAGGACCGGTTTCGGGGTTTCACCCCTCTTCAGCCAGGATAGCTTGATTCCAGTGGAATGGAGAGCACGGCACCCATGTCTGGGCATACCCGTCCCACTCGGGGTGACAAATGCAAAACCAACAGTTGATGGACAGAATGCAGAACAATGTCATATTTTCACCCCTGTACAGAGATCTGGGCCTAAATCCATCATTTTTTTGCTCACCATGCCATTCCAGTTTGAACCCAGCCAAATGCAAATCGGTCTTGACCCAGTGCCTCATGGGAACAGTCTAGCCCGAACTGCCAAGCCAGGTGACAGGTGCTCCCTGGACTGGAAACAAGCATTATAGGACCGGTTTCGGGGTTTCACCCCTCTTCAGCCAGGATAGCTTGATTCCAGTGGCATGGAGAGCACGGGACCCACGTCTGGTCATACCCGTCCCACTCGGGGTGACAAATGCGAAACCAACAGTTGATTTACAGATTTCAGAACAATGTCATACATTCACCCCAGTACAGAGATCTGGGACTAAATCCATCGTTTGTTTGCTCACCATGCAATTCCAGTTTGAACCCAGCCATATGCAAATCAGTCTTGACCCTGTGCCTCATGGGAACAGTCCAGCCCGAACTGCAAAGCCAGGTCCTCCCTGGACTGGTAACAAGCATCCTAGGATCGGTTTCGGGGTTTCACCCCTCTTCAGCCAGGACAGCTTGATTCCAGTGGCATGGAGAGCACGGGACCCACGTCTGGGCATACCCGTCCCACTCGGGGTGACACATGCAAAACCAACAGTTGATGGACAGAATGCAGAACAATGTCATACATTCAAACCAGTTCAGAGATCTGGGTCTAAATCCATCGTTTTTTTGCTCACCATGCCATTCCAGTTTGAACCCAGCCATATGCAAATCATTCTTGACCCTGTGCCTCATGGGAACAGTCCAGCCCGAACTGCCAAGCCAGGTCCTCCCTGGACTGGAACTAAGCATCCTAGGACCGGTTTCAGGGTTTCACCCCTCTTCAGCCAGGATAGCTTGATTCCAGTGGCATGGAGAGCACGGGACCCACGTCTGGGCATACCTGTCCCACTCGGGGTGACAAATGCAAAACCAACAGTTGATGGACAGAATGCAGAACAATGTCATACATTCACCCCAGTACAGAGATCTGGGCCTAAATCCATCGTTTTTTTGCTCACCATGCCATTCGAGTTTGAACCCAGCCATATGCAAATCATTCTTGACCCTGTGCCTCATGGGAACAGTCCAGCCCGAACTGCCAAGCCAGGTCCTCCCTGGACTGGAAACAAGCATCCTAGGACTGGTTTCGGGGTTTCACCCCTCTTCAGCCAGGATAGCCTTTTTCCAGTGGCATGGAGAGCACTGGACCCACGTCTGGGCATACCCGTCCCACACGGGGTGACAAATGGAAAACCAACAGTTGTTGGACAGAATGCAGAACAATGACATACATTCAACCCAGTACAGAGATCTGGGCCTAAATCCATAGTTTTTTTGCTCACCATGCTATTCCAGTTTGAGCCCAGCCATATGCAAATCAGTCTTGACCCAGTGCCTCATGGGAACAGTCCAGCCTGAACTGTCAAGCCAGGTCCTCCCTGGACTGGAAACAAGCATCCTAGGACTGGTTTCGGGGTTTCACCCCTCTTCAGCCAGGATAGCCTTTATCCAGTGGCATGGAGAGCACTGGACCCATGTCTGGGCATACCCGTCCCACACGGGGTGACAAATGGAAAACCAACAGTTGTTGGACAGAATGCAGAACAATGACATACATTCAACCCAGTACAGAGATCTGGGCCTAAATCCATAGTTTTTTTGCTCACCATGCTATTCCAGTTTGAGCCCAGCCATATGCAAATCAGTCTTGACCCAGTGCCTCATGGGAACAGTCTAGCGCGAACTGCCATGCCAGATCCTCCCTGGACAGGAAACAAGCATCCTAGGACCAGTTTCGGGGTATCACCCCTCTTCAGCCAGGATAGCTTGATTCCAGTGGCATGGAGAGCACTGGACCCACGTCTGGGCATACCCGTCCCACTTAGGGTGACAAATGCAAAGCCAACAGTTGATGGACAGAATGCAGAACAATGTCATACATTCACCCCAGTACAGAGATCTGGACCTAAATCCATTGTTCTTTTGCTCACCATGCCATTCGAGTTTGAACCCAGCCATATGCAAATCAGTCTTGACCCTGTGCCTCATGGGAACAATCCAGACAGAACTGCAAAGCCAGGTCCTCTCTGGACTGGAAACAAGCATCCTAGGACCGGTTTCGGGGTTTCACCCCTCTTCAGCCAGGATAACTTGATTCAGTGGCAAGGAGAGCACGGGACCCACGTCTGGGCATACCTGTCCCACTCGGGGTGACAAATGCAAAACCAGCAGTTGATGGACAGAATGCAGAACAATGTCATACATTCACCCCAGTACAGAGATATGGGCCTAAATCCATCGTTGTTTTGCTCATCATGCCATTCCAGTTTGAACTCAGCTATACGCAAATCAGTCTTGACCCTGTGCCTCATGGGAACAGTCCAGCCCAAACTGCAAAGCCAGGTCCTCCCTGGACTGGAAACAAGCATCCTAGGACCGGTTTCGGGGTTTCACCCCTCTTCAGCCAGGATAGCTTGATTCCAGCGGCATGGAGAGCACGGGACCCACGTCTGTGCATACCCGTCCCACTCGGGGTGACATATGCAAAACCAACAGTTGATGGACATAATGAAGAACAATGTCATACATTCACCCCAGTACAGAGATCTGGGCCTAAATCCATCGTTTTTTATGCTCACCATGCCATTCCAGTTTGAACCCAGCCATATGCAAATCAGTCTTTACCCTGTGCCTCATGGGAACAGTCCAGCCCGAACTGCCAAGCCAGGTCATCCCTGGACTCGAAACAATCATCCTAGGACCGGTTTCGGGGTTTCACCCCTCTTCAGCCAGGATAGCTTGATTCCAGTGGCATGGAGAGCACGGGACCCATGTCTGGGCATACCCGTCCCACTCGGGGTGACAAATGCAAAACCAACAGTTGATGCACAGAATGCAGAACAATGTCACATATTCACTCCAATACAGAGATCTGGGCCTAAATCCATCGTTTTTTTGCTCACCATGCCATTCCAGTTTGAACCCAGCCATATGCAAATCAGTCTTGACCCTGTGCCTCATGGGAACAGTCCAGCCCAAACTGCCAAGCCAGGTTCTCCGTGGACTGGAAACAAGCATCCTAGCACCGGTTTCTAGGTTTCACTCCTCTTCAGCCAGGATAGCTTGATTCCAGTGGCATGGAGAGCACGGGACTCACGTCTGGGCATACCCGTCTCACTCGGGATGACAAATTTAAAACCAACAGTTGATTTACAGATTTCAGAACAATGTCATACATTCACCCCAGTACAGACATATGGGCCTAAATCCATCTTTTTTTGCTCATCATGCCATTCCAGTTTGAACCCAGCCATATGCAAATCAGTCTTGACCCTGTGCCTCATGGGAACAGTTCAGCCCGAACTGCCAAGCATGGTCCTCCCGGGACTGGAAACAAGCAAGCATCGTAGGACCGGTTTCGAGGTTTCACCCCTCTTCAGTCAAGATAGCTTGATTCTAGTAGCATGGAGAGCACGGGACCCACGTCTGGGCATACCCGTCTCTCTCTGGGTGACAAATGCAAAACTAACAGTTGATGGACAGAATGCAGAACAATGTCATACATTCACCCCAGTACAGAGATCTGGGCCTAAATCCATCGTTTGTTTGCTCACCATGCCATTCCAGTTTGAACCTAGCCATATGCAAATCAGTCTTGACCCTGTGCCTCATGGGAACAGTCCAGCCAGGACAGCCAAGCCAGGTCCTCCCTGGACTGGAAACAAGCATCCTAGGACCGGTTTTGGGGTTTCACACCTATTCAGCCAGGATAGCTTGATTCCAGTGGCATGGAGATCACGGGACCCACGTCTGGGCATACCCGTCCCACTCGGGGTGACAAATGCAAAACCAGCAATTGGTAGACAGAATGCAGAATAATGTCATACATTCACCCCAGTACAGAGATCTGGGCCTAAATCCATCGTTTTTTTGCTCACCATGCCCTTACAGTTTGAATCCAGCCATATGGAAATCAGTCTTGACCCTGTGCCTCATGGGAACAGTCCTTACAACAAACAAATGATGGACGGAATGCTGACAATGCAGACATTCTCCCCCAGTCAAGAGATCTGGGTTAAATCCATCGTTCTTTTGCCCACTACGCCACCCCAGTTCAAACATGGCCATATGCAAATCAGTCTTGACCCTGTGCCTCATGGGAACAGTCCAGCCCGAACTGCCAAGCCATGTCTTCCCTGGACCGGAATCAAGCATCCTAGGACCGGTTTCTGCCTATCAGCCGTCATCAGCCAGGATAGCTTGACTCCAGTGGCGTAGTGAGCACGGGTCCCACGTCTGGGAATACCCATCCCACTTAGGGCGAAAAGCGTTACAACAAACAAATGATGGACGGAATGTGGACAATGCAGACATTCTCACCCAGTCAAGGGATCTGGGTTAAATCCATCGTTCTTTTGCCCACTACGCCACCCCAGTTCAAACATGGCCATATGCAAATCAGTCTTGACCCTGTGCCTCATGGGAACAGTCCAGCCCGAACTGCCAAGCCATGTCTTCCCTGGACCGGAATCAAGCATCCTAGGACCGGTTTCTGGCTATCAGCCGTCATCAGCCAGGAGAGCTTGACTCCAGTGGCGTAGTGAGCACGGGTCCCACGTCTGGGAATACCCATCCCACTTAGGGCGAAAAGCGATACAACAAACAAATGATGGACGGAATGCTGACATTGCAGACATTCTCCCCCAGTCAAGACCCTGTGCCTCATGGGAACAGTCCAGCCCAAACTGCCAAACCAGATCCTCCCTGGACTTGAAACAAGCATCCTAGGACCGGTTTCGGGGTTTCACCCCTCTTTAGCCAGGATAGCCTGTTTCCAGTGGCATTGAGAGCACGGGACCCACGTCTGGGCATATCCGTCCCACTCGGGGTGACAAATGGAAAACCAACAGTTGTTGGTCAGAATGCAGAACAATGACATACATTCAACCCAGTTCAGAGATCTGGGCCCAAATCCATCGTTTTTTTGCTCACCATGCCATTCCAGTTTGAACCCAGCCATATGCAAATCAGTCTTGACCCTGTGACTCATGGGAACAGTCCAGCCCGAACTGCAAAGACAGGTCCTCCCTGGACTGGAAACAAGCATACTAGGACCGGTTTCGGGGTTTCACCCCTCTTCAGTCAAGATGGCTTGATTCTAGTAGCATGGAGAGCACGGGACCCACGTCTGGGCATACCCGTCTCTCTCGGGGCGACAAATGCAAAACCAACAGTTGATGGACAGAATGCAGAACAATGTCATACATTCACCCCAGTACAGAGATATGGGCCTAAATCCATCGTTGTTTTGCTCATCATGCCATTCCAGTTTGAACCTAGCCATATGCAAATCAGTCTTGACCCTGTGCCTCATGGGAACAGTCCAGCCAGGACAGCCAAGGCAGGTCCTCCCTGGACTGGAAACAAGCATCCTAGGACCGGTTTCGGGGTTTCACACCTATTCAGCCAGGATAGCTTGATTCCAGTGGCATGGAGAGCACGGGACCCACGTCTGGGCATACCTGTCCCACTCGGGGTGACAAATGCAAAACCAACAGTTGATGGACAGAATGCAGAACAACGTGATACATTCACCCCAGTACAGAGATCTGGGCCTAAATCCATCGTTTGTTTGCTCACCATGCCATTCCAGTTTGAACCTAGCCATATGCAAATCAGTCTTGACCCTGTGCCTCATGGGAACAGTCCAGCCAGAACAGCCAAGCCAGGTCCTCCCTGGACTGGAAACAAGCATCCTAGGACCGGTTTCGGGGTTTCACCCCTCTTGAGCGAGGATAGCTTGATTCCAGTGGCATGGAGAGCACGGTACCCACGTCTGGGCATACCCGTACCACTCGGGGTGACAAATGCAAAACCAACAGTTGATGGACAGAATGCAGAACAATGTCATACATTCACCCCAGTACAGAGATCTGGGCCTAAATCCGTCGTTTTTTTGCTCACCATGCCATTCCAGTTTGAACCCAGCCATATGCAAATCAGTCTTGACCCTGTGCCTCATGGGAACAGTCCAGCCCAAACTGCCAAGCCAGGTTCTCCGTGGACTGGAAACAAGCATCCTAGCACCGGTTTCTAGGTTTCACTCCTCTTCAGCCAGGATAGCTTGATTCCAGTGGCATGGAGAGCACGGGACCCACGTCTGGGCATACCCGTCCCACTCGGGATGACAAATTTAAAACCAACAGTTGATTTACAGATTTCAGAACAATGTCATACATTCACCCCAGTACAGACATATGGGCCTAAATCCATCGTTTTTTTGCTCATCATGCCATTCCAGTTTGAACCCAGCCATATGCAAATCAGTCTTGACCCTGTGCCTCATGGGAACAGTTCAGCCCGAACTGCCAAGCCTGGTCCTCCCGGGACTGAAAACAAGCAAGCATCGTAGGACCGGTTTCGAGGTTTCACCCCTCTTCAGTCAAGATAGCTTGATTCTAGTAGCATGGAGAGCACGGGACCCACGTCTGGGCATACCCGTCTCTCTCTGGGTGACAAATGCAAAACCAACAGTTGATGGACAGAATGTAGAACAATGTCATACATTCACCCCAGTACAGAGATCTGGGCCTAAATCCATCGTTTGTTTGCTCACCATGCCATTCCAGTTTGAACCTAGCCATATGCAAATCAGTCTTGACCCTGTGCCTCATGGGAACAGTCCAGCCAGGACAGCCAAGCCAGGTCCTCCCTGGACTGGAAACAAGCATCCTAGGACCGGTTTCGGGGTTTCACACCGATTCAGCCAGGATAGCTTGATTCCAGTGGCATGGAGAGCACGGGACCCACGTCTGGGCATACCCGTCTCACTCGGTGTAACAAATGCAAAACCAACAGTTGATGGACAGAGTGCAGAACAATGTCATACATTCATCCCAGTACAGGGATCTGGGCCCAAATCCATCGTTTTTTTGCTCACCGTGCCATTCCAGTTTGAACCCAGCCATATGCAAATCAGTCTTGACCCTGTGCCTCATGGAAACAGTCCAGCCCAAACTGCCAATCCAGGTTCTCCCTGGACTGGAAACAAGTATTCTAGGACCGGTTTCAGGGTTTCACCCCTCTTCGGCCAGGATAGCTTGATTCCAGTGGCATGGAGAGCAGGGGACCCACGTCTGGGCATACCCGTCCCACTCGGGGTGACAAATGCAAAACCAGCAATTGGTAGACAGAATGCAGAATAATGTCATACATTCACCCCAGTACAGAGATCTGGGCCTAAATCCATCGTTTTTTTGCTCACCATGCCCTTACAGTTTGAATCCAGCCATATGGAAATCAGTCTTGACCCTGTGCCTCATGGGAACAGTCCTTACAACAAACAAATGATGGACGGAATGCTGACAATGCAGACATTCTCCCCCAGTCAAGAGATCTGGGTTAAATCCATCGTTCTTTTGCCCACTACGCCACCCCAGTTCAAACATGGCCATATGCAAATCAGTCTTGACCCTGTGCCTCATGGGAACAGTACAGCCCGAACTGCCAAGCCATGTCTTCCCTGGACCGGAATCAAGCATCCTAGGACCGGTTTCTGGCTATCAGCCGTCATCAGCCAGGATAGCTTGACTGCAGTGGCGTAGTGAGCACGGGTCCCACGTCTGGGAATACCCATCCCACTTAGGGCGAAAAGCGTTACAACAAACAAATGATGGACGGAATGCGGACAATGCAGACATTCTCCCCCAGTCAAGAGATCTGGGTTAAATCCATCGTTCTTTTGCCCACTACGCCACCCCAGTTCAAACATGGCCATATGCAAATCAGTCTTGACCCTGTGCCTCATGGGAACAGTCCAGCCCGAACTGCCAAGCCATGTCTTCCCTGGACCAGAATCAAGCATCCTAGGACCGGTTTCTGGCTATCAGCCGTCATCAGCCCGGTTAGCTTGACTCCAGTGGCGTAGTGAGCACGGGTCCCACGTCTGGGAATACCCATCCCACTTAGGGCGAAAAGCGTTACAACAAACAAATGATGGACGGAATGCTGACATTGCAGACATTCTCCCCCAGTCAAGACCCTGTGCCTCATGGGAACAGTCCAGCCCAAACTGCCAAGCCAGGTCCTCCCTGGACTTGAAACAAGCATCCTAGGACCGGTTTCGGGGTTTCACCCCTCTTTAGCCAGGATAGCCTGTTTCCAGTGGCATTGAGAGCACGGGACCCACGTCTGGGCATATCCGTCCCACTCGGGGTGACAAATGGAAAACCAACAGTTGTTGGTCAGAATGCAGAACAATGACATACATTCAACCCAGTTCAGAGATCTGGGCCCAAATCCATCGTTTTTTTGCTCACCATGCCATTCCAGTTTGAACCCAGCCATATGCAAATCAGTCTTGACCCTGTGACTCATGGGAACAGTCCAGCCCGAACTGCAAAGACAGGTCCTCCCTGGACTGGAAACAAGCATACTAGGACCGGTTTCGGGGTTTCACCCCTCTTCAGTCAAGATGGCTTGATTCTAGTAGCATGGAGAGCACGGGACCCACGTCTGGGCATACCCGTCTCTCTCGGGGTGACAAATGCAAAACCAACAGTTGATGGACAGAATGCAGAACAATGTCATACATTCACCCCAGTACAGAGATATGGGCCTAAATCCATCGTTGTTTTGCTCATCATGCCATTCCAGTTTGAACCTAGCCATATGCAAATCAGTCTTGACTCTGTGCCTCATGGGAACAGTCCAGCCAGGACAGCCAAGGCAGGTCCTCCCTGGACTGGAAACAAGCATCCTAGGACCGGTTTCGGGGTTTCATACCTATTCAGCCAGGATAGCTTGATTCCAGTGGCATGGAGAGCACGGGACGCACGTCTGGGCATACCTGTCCCACTCGGGGTGACAAATGCAAAACCAACAGTTGATGGACAGAATGCAGAACAACGTGATACATTCACCCCAGTACAGAGATCTGGGCGTAAATCCATCGTTTGTTTGCTCACCATGCCATTCCAGTTTGAACCTAGCCATATGCAAATCAGTCTTGACCCTGTGCCTCATGGGAACAGTCCAGCCAGAACAGCCAAGCCAGGTCCTCCCTGGACTGGAAACAAGCATCCTAGGACCGGTTTCGGGGTTTCACCCCTCTTGAGCCAGGATAGCTTGATTCCAGTGGCATGGAGAGCACGGGACCCACGTCTGGGCATACCCGTACCACTCGGGGTGACAAATGCAAAACTAACAGTTGATGGATAGAATGCAGAACAATGTCATACATTCACCCCAGTACAGAGATCTGGGCGTAAATCCATCGTTTGTTTGCTCACCATGCCATTCCAGTTTGAACCTAGCCATATGCAAATCAGTCTTGACCCTGTGCCTCATGGGAACAGTCCAGCCAGAACAGCCAAGCCAGGTCCTCCCTGGACTGGAAACAAGCATCCTAGGACCGGTTTCGGGGTTTCACCCCTCTTGAGCCAGGATAGCTTGATTCCAGTGGCATGGAGAGCACGGGACCCACGTCTGGGCATACCCGTACCACTCGGGGTGACAAATGCAAAACCAACAGTTGATGGACAGAATGCAGAACAATGTCATACATTCACCCCAGTACAGAGATCTGGGCCTAAATCCATCGTTTTTTTGCTCACCATGCCATTCGAGTTTGAACCCAGCCATATGCAAATCAGTCTTGACCCTGTGCCTCATGGGAACAATCCAGACCGAACTGCAAAGCCAGGTCCTCTCTGGACTGGAAACAAGCATCCTAGGACCGGTTTCGGGGTTTCACCCCTCTTCAGCCAGGATAACTTGATTCCAGTGGCATGGAGAGCACGGGACCCACGTCTGGGCATACCTGTCCCACTCGGGGTGACAAATGCAAAACCAGCAGTTGATGGACAGAATGCAGAACAATGTCATACATTCACCCCAGTACAGAGATCTGGGCCTAAATCCATAGTTTTTTTGCTCACCATGCCATTCCAGTTTGAACCGAGCCATATGCAAATCAGTCTTGACCCTGTGCCTCATGGGAACAGTCCAGCCTGAACTGTCAAGCCAGGTCCTCCCTGGACTGGAAACAAGCATCCTAGGACTGGTTTCGGGGTTTCACCCCTCTTCAGCCAGGATAGCCTTTTTCCAGTGGCATGGAGAGCACTGGACCCACGTCTGGGCATACCCGTCCCACACGGGGTGACAAATGGAAAACCAACAGTTGTTGGACAGAATGCAGAACAATGACATACATTCAACCCAGTACAGAGATCTGGGCCTAAATCCATAGTTTTTTTGCTCACCATGCTATTCCAGTTTGAACCTAGCCATATGCAAATCAGTCTTGACCCTGTGCCTCATGGGAACAGTTCAGCCCGAACTGCCAAGCCAGGTCCTCCCTGGACTGGAAACAAGCATACTAGGACCGGTTTCGGGGTTTCACCCCTCTTGAGCCAGGATAGCTTGATTCCAGTGGCATGGAGAGCAAGGGACCCACGTCTGGGCATAGCCGTACCACTCGGGGTGACAAATGCAAAACTAACAGTTGATGGATAGAATGCAGAACAATGTCATACATTCACCCCAGTACAGAGATCTGGGCGTAAATCCATCGTTTGTTTGCTCACCATGCCATTCCAGTTTGAACCTAGCCATATGCAAATCAGTCTTGACCCTGTGCCTCATGGGAACAGTCCAGCCAGAAAAGCCAAGCCAGGTCCTTCCTGGACTGGAAACAAGCATCCTAGGACCGGTTTCGGCGTTTCACCCCTCTTGAGCCAGGATAGCTTGATTCCAGTGGCATGGAGAGCACGGGACCCACGTCTGGGCATACCCGTACCACTCGGGGTGACAAATGCAAAACCAACAGTTGATGGACAGAATGCAGAACAATGTCATACATTCACCCCAGTACAGAGATCTGGGCCTAAATCCATCGTTTTTTTGCTCACCATGCCATTCGAGTTTGAACCCAGCCATATGCAAATCAGTCTTGACCCTGTGCCTCATGGGAACAATCCAGACCGAACTGCAAAGCCAGGTCCTCTCTGGACTGGAAACAAGCATCCTAGGACCGGTTTCGGGGTTTCACCCCTCTTCAGCCAGGATAACTTGATTCCAGTGGCATGGAGAGCACGGGACCCACGTCTGGGCATACCTGTCCCACTCGGGGTGACAAATGCAAAACCAGCAGTTGATGGACAGAATGCAGAACAATGTCATACATTCACCCCAGTACAGAGATCTGGGCCTAAATCCATAGTTTTTTTGCTCACCATGCCATTCCAGTTTGAACCGAGCCATATGCAAATCAGTCTTGACCCTGTGCCTCATGGGAACAGTCCAGCCTGAACTGTCAAGCCAGGTCCTCCCTGGACTGGAAACAAGCATCCTAGGACTGGTTTCGGGGTTTCACCCCTCTTCAGCCAGGATAGCCTTTTTCCAGTGGCATGGAGAGCACTGGACCCACGTCTGGGCATACCCGTCCCACACGGGGTGACAAATGGAAAACCAACAGTTGTTGGACAGAATGCAGAACAATGACATACATTCAACCCAGTACAGAGATCTGGGCCTAAATCCATAGTTTTTTTGCTCACCATGCTATTCCAGTTTGAGCCCAGCATATGCAAATCAGTCTTGACCCAGTGCCTCATGGGAACAGTCCAGCCTGAACTGTCAAGCCAGGTCCTCCCTGGACTGGAAACAAGCATCCTAGGACTGGTTTCGGGGTTTCACCCCTCTTCAGCCAGGATAGCCTTTATCCAGTGGCATGGAGAGCACTGGACCCACGTCTGGGCATACCCGTCCCACACGGGGTGACAAATGGAAAACCAACAGTTGTTGGACAGAATGCAGAACAATGACATACATTCAACCCAGTACAGAGATCTGGGCCTAAATCCATAGTTTTTTTGCTCACCATGCTATTCCAGTTTGAGCCCAGCCATATGCAAATCAGTCTTGACCCAGTGCCTCATGGGAACAGTCTAGCGCGAACTGCCAAGCCAGATCCTCCCTGGACAGGAAACAAGCATCCTAGGACCAGTTTCGGGGTATCACCCCTCTTCAGCCAGGATAGCTTGATTCCAGTGGCATGGAGAGCACAGGACCCACGTCTGGGCATACCCGTCCCACTTAGGGTGACAAATGCAAAGCCAACAGTTGATGGACAGAATGCAGAACAATGTCATACATTCACCCCAGTACAGAGATCTGGGCCTAAATCCATTGTTCTTTTGCTCACCATGCCATTCGAGTTTGAACCCAGCCATATGCAAATCAGTCTTGACCCTATGCCTCATGGGAACAATCCAGACAGAACTGCAAAGCCAGGTCCTCTCTGGACTGGAAACAAGCATCCTAGGACCGGTTTCGGGGTTTCACCCCTCTTCAGCCAGGATAACTTGATTCCAGTGGCAAGGAGAGCACGGGACCCACGTCTGGGCATACCTGTCCCACTCGGGGTGACAAATGCAAAACCAGCAGTTGATGGACAGAATGCAGAACAATGTCATACATTCACCCCAGTACAGAGATATGGGCCTAAATCCATCATTGTTTTGCTCATCATGCCATTCCAGTTTGAACTCAGCTATACGCAAATCAGTCTTGACCCTGTGCCTCATGGGAACAGTCCAGCCCAAACTGCAAAGCCAGGTCCTCCCTGGACTGGAAACAAGCATCCTAGGACCGGTTTCGGGGTTTCACCCCTCTTCAGCCAGGATAGCTTGATTCCAGCGGCATGGAGAGCACGGGACCCACGTCTGTGCATACCCGTCCCACTCGGGGTGACATATGCAAAACCAACAGTTGATGGACATAATGAAGAACAATGTCATACATTCACCCCAGTACAGAGATCTGGGCCTAAATCCATCGTTTTTTATGCTCACCATGCCATTCCAGTTTGAACCCAGCCATATGCAAATCAGTCTTTACCCTGTGCCTCATGGGAACAGTCCAGCCCGAACTGCCAAGCCAGGTCATCCCTGGACTCGAAACAATCATCCTAGGACCGGTTTCGGGGTTTCACCCCTCTTCAGCCAGGATAGCTTGATTCCAGTGGCATGGAGAGCACGGGACCCATGTCTGGGCATACCCGTCCCACTCGGGGTGACAAATGCAAAACCAACAGTTGATGCACAGAATGCAGAACAATGTCACATATTCACTCCAATACAGAGATCTGGGCCTAAATCCATCGTTTTTTTGCTCACCATGCCATTCCAGTTTGAACCCAGCCATATGCAAATCAGTCTTGACCCTGTGCCTCATGGGAACAGTCCAGCCCAAACTGCCAAGCCAGGTTCTCCGTAGACTGGAAACAAGCATCCTAGCACCGGTTTCTAGGTTTCACTCCTCTTCAGCCAGGATAGCTTGATTCCAGTGGCATGGAGAGCACGGGACCCACGTCTGGGCATACCCGTCTCACTCGGGATGACAAATTTAAAACCAACAGTTGATTTACAGATTTAAGAACAATGTCATACATTCACCCCAGTACAGACATATGGGCCTAAATCCATCGTTTTTTTGCTCATCATGCCATTCCAGTTTGAACCCAGCCATATGCAAATCAGTCTTGACCCTGTGCCTCATGGGAACAGTTCAGCCCGAACTGCCAAGCATGGTCCTCCCAGGACTGGAAACAAGCAAGCATCGTAGGACCGGTTTCGAGGTTTCACCCCTCTTCAGTCAAGATAGCTTGATTCTAGTAGCATGGAGAGCACGGGACCCACGTCTGGGCATACCCGTCTCTCTCTGGGTGACAAATGCAAAACTAACAGTTGATGGACAGAATGCAGAACAATGTCATACATTCACCCCAGTACAGAGATCTGGGCCTAAATCCATCGTTTGTTTGCTCACCATGCCATTCCAGTTTGAACCTAGCCATATGCAAATCAGTCTTGACCCTGTGCCTCATGGGAACAGTCCAGCCAGGACAGCCAAGCCAGGTCCTCCCTGGACTGGAAACAAGCATCCTAGGACCGGTTTTGGGGTTTCACACCTATTCAGCCAGGATAGCTTGATTCCAGTGGCATGGAGATCACGGGACCCACGTCTGGGCATACCCGTCCCATTCGGGGTGACAAATGCAAAACCAGCAATTGGTAGACAGAATGCAGAATAATGTCATACATTCACCCCAGTACAGAGATCTGGGCCTAAATCCATCGTTTTTTTGCTCACCATGCCCTTACAGTTTGAATCCAGCCATATGGAAATCAGTCTTGACCCTGTGCCTCATGGGAACAGTCCTTACAACAAACAAATGATGGACGGAATGCTGACAATGCAGACATTCTCCCCCAGTCAAGAGATCTGGGTTAAATCCATCGTTCTTTTGCCCACTACGCCACCCCAGTTCAAACATGGCCATATGCAAATCAGTCTTGACCCTGTGCCTCATGGGAACAGTCCAGCCCGAACTGCCAAGCCATGTCTTCCCTGGACCGGAATCAAGCATCCTAGGACCGGTTTCTGCCTATCAGCCGTCATCAGCCAGGATAGCTTGACTCCAGTGGCGTAGTGAGCACGGGTCCCACGTCTGGGAATACCCATCCCACTTAGGGCGAAAAGCGTTACAACAAACAAATGATGGACGGAATGTGGACAATGCAGACATTCTCCCCCAGTCAAGAGATCTGGGTTAAATCCATTGTTCTTTTGCCCACTACGCCACCCCAGTTCAAACATGGCCGTATGCAAATCAGTCTTGACCCTGTGCCTCATGGGAACAGTCCAGCCCGAACTGCCAAGCCATGTCTTCCCTGGACCGGAATCAAGCATCCTAGGACCGGTTTCTGGCTATCAGCCGTCATCAGCCAGGATAGCTTGACTCCAGTGGCGTAGTGAGCACGGGTCCCACGTCTGGGAATACCCATCCCACTTAGGGCGAAAAGCGTTACAACAAACAAATGATGGACGGAATGCTGACATTGCAGACATTCTCCCCCAGTCAAGACCCTGTGCCTCATGGGAACAGTCCAGCCCAAACTGCCAAGCCAGATCCTCCCTGGACTTGAAACAAGCATCCTAGGACCGGTTTCGGGGTTTCACCCCTCTTTAGCCAGGATAGCCTGTTTCCAGTGGCATTGAGAGCACGGGACCCACGTCTGGGCATATCCGTCCCACTCGGGGTGACAAATGGAAAACCAACAGTTGTTGGTCAGAATGCAGAACAATGACATACATTCAACCCAGTTCAGAGATCTGGGCCCAAATCCATCGTTTTTTTGCTCACCATGCCATTCCAGTTTGAACCCAGCCATATGCAAATCAGTCTTGACCCTGTGACTCATGGGAACAGTCCAGCCCGAACTGCAAAGACAGGTCCTCCCTGGACTGGAAACAAGCATACAAGGACCGGTTTCGGGGTTTCACCCCTCTTCAGTCAAGATGGCTTGATTCTAGTAGCATGGAGAGCACGGGACCCACGTCTGGGCATACCCGTCTCTCTCGGGGCGACAAATGCAAAACCAACAGTTGATGGACAGAATGCAGAACAATGTCATACATTCACCCCAGTACAGAGATATGGGCCTAAATCCATCGTTGTTTTGCTCATCATGCCATTCCAGTTTGAGCCTAGCCATATGCAAATCAGTCTTGACCCTGTGCCTCATGGGAACAGTCCAGCCAGGACAGCCAAGGCAGGTCCTCCCTGGACTGGAAACAAGCATCCTAGGACCGGTTTTGGGGTTTCACACCTATTCAGCCAGGATAGCTTGATTCCAGTGGCATGGAGAGCACGGGACCCACGTCTGGGCATACCTGTCCCACTCGGGGTGACAAATGCAAAACCAACAGTTGATGGACAGAATGCAGAACAACGTGATACATTCACCCCAGTACAGAGATCTGGGCGTAAATCCATCGTTTGTTTGCTCACCATGCCATTCCAGTTTGAACCTAGCCATATGCAAATCAGTCTTGACCCTGTGCCTCATGGGAACAGTCCAGCCCAAACTGCCAAGCCAGGTTCTCCGTGGACTGGAAACAAGCATCCTAGCACCGGTTTCTAGGTTTCACTCCTCTTCAGCCAGGATAGCTTGATTCCAGTGGCATGGAGAGCACGGGACCCACGTCTGGGCATACCAGTCCCACTCGGGATGACAAATTTAAAACCAACAGTTGATTTACAGATTTCAGAACAATGTCATACATTCACCCCAGTACAGACATATGGGCCTAAATCCATCGTTTTTTTGCTCATCATGCCATTCCAGTTTGAACCCAGCCATATGCAAATCAGTCTTGACCCTGTGCCTCATGGGAACAGTTCAGCCCGAACTGCCAAGCCTGGTCCTCCCGGGACTGGAAACAAGCAAGCATCGTAGGACCGGTTTCGAGGTTTCACCCCTCTTCAGTCAAGATAGCTTGATTCTAGAAGCATGGAGAGCACGGGACCCACGTCTGGGCATACCCGTCTCTCTCTGGGTGACAAATGCAAAACCAACAGTTGATGGACAGAATGTAGAACAATGTCATACATTCACCCCAGTACAGAGATCTGGGCCTAAATCCATCGTTTGTTTGCTCACCATGCCATTCCAGTTTGAACCTAGCCATATGCAAATCAGTCTTGACCCTGTGCCTCATGGGAACAGTCCAGCCAGGACAGCCAAGCCAGGTCCTCCCTGGACTGGAAACAAGCATCCTAGGACCGGTTTCGGGGTTTCACACCGATTCATCCAGGATAGCTTGATTCCAGTGGCATGGAGAGCACGGGACCCACGTCTGGGCATACCTGTCCCACTCGGGGTGACAAATGCAAAACCAACAGTTGATGGACAGAATGCAGAACAACGTGATACATTCACCCCAGTACAGAGATCTGGGCCTAAATCCATCGTTTGTTTGCTCACCATGCCATTCCAGTTTGAACCTAGCCATATGCAAATCAGTCTTGACCCTGTGCCTCATGGGAACAGTCCAGCCAGAACAGCTAAGCCAGGTCCTCCCTGGACTGGAAACAAGCATCCTAGGACCGGTTTCGGGGTTTCACACCTATTCAGCCAGGATAGCTTGATTCCAGTGGCATGGAGAGCACGGGACCCATGTCTGGGCATACCCGTCTCACTCGGTGTAACAAATGCAAAACCAACAGTTGATGGACAGAGTGCAGAACAATGTCATACATTCATCCCAGTACAGGGATCTGGGCCCAAATCCATCGTTTTTTTGCTCACCGTGCCATTCCAGTTTGAACCCAGCCATATGCAAATAAGTCTTGACCCTGTGCCTCATGGAAACAGTCCAGCCCAAACTGCCAATCCAGGTTCTCCCTGGACTGGAAACAAGTATTCTAGGACCGGTTTCAGGGTTTCACCCCTCTTCAGCCAGGATAGCTTGATTCCAGTGGCATGGAGAGCAGGGGACCCACGTCTGGGCATACCCGTCCCACTCGGGGTGACAAATGCAAAACCAGCAATTGGTAGACAGAATGCAGAATAATGTCATACATTCACCCCAGTACAGAGATCTGGGCCTAAATCCATCGTTTTTTTGCTCACCATGCCCTTACAGTTTGAATCCAGCCATATGGAAATCAGTCTTGACCCTGTGCCTCATGGGAACAGTCCTTACAACAAACAAATGATGGACGGAATGCTGACAATGCAGACATTCTCCCCCAGTCAAGAGATCTGGGTTAAATCCATCGTTCTTTTGCCCACTACGCCACCCCAGTTCAAACATGGCCATATGCAAATCAGTCTTGACCCTGTGCCTCATGGGAACAGTCCAGCCCGAACTGCCAAGCCATGTCTTCCCTGGACCGGAATCAAGCATCCTAGGACCGGTTTCTGGCTATCAGCCGTCATCAGCCAGGATAGCTTGACTCCAGTGGCGTAGTGAGCACGGGTCCCACGTCTGGGAATACCCATCCCACTTAGGGCGAAAAGCGTTACAACAAACAAATGATGGACGGAATGCTGACAATGCAGACATTCTCCCCCAGTCAAGAGATCTGGGTTAAATCCATCGTTCTTTTGCCCACTACGCCACCCCAGTTCAAACATGGCCATATGCAAATCAGTCTTGACCCTGTGCCTCATGGGAACAGTCCAGCCCGAACTGCCAGGCCATGTCTTCCCTGGACCGGAATCAAGCATCCTAGGACCGGTTTCTGGCTATCAGCCGTCATCAGCCAGGATAGCTTGACTCCAGTGGCGTAGTGAGCACTGGTCCCACGTCTGGGAATACCCATCCCACTTAGGGCGAAAAGCGTTACAACAAACAAATGATGGACGGAATGCGGACAATGCAGACATTCTCCCCCAGTCAAGAGATCTGGGTTAAATCCATCGTTCTTTTGCCCACTACGCCACCCCAGTTCAAACATGGCCATATGCAAATCAGTCTTGACCCTGTGCCTCATGGGAACAGTCCAGCCCGAACTGCCAAGCCATGTCTTCCCTGGACCAGAATCAAGCATCCTAGGACCGGTTTCTGGCTATCAGCCGTCATCAGCCCGGTTAGCTTGACTCCAGTGGCGTAGTGAGCACGGGTCCCACGTCTGGGAATACCCATCCCACTTAGGGCGAAAAGCGTTACAACAAACAAATGATGGACGGAATGCTGACATTGCAGACATTCTCCCCCAGTCAAGACCCTGTGCCTCATGGGAACAGTCCAGCCCAAACTGCCAAGCCAGGTCCTCCCTGGACTTGAAACAAGCATCCTAGGACCGGTTTCGGGGTTTCACCCCTCTTTAGCCAGGATAGCCTGTTTCCAGTGGCATTGAGAGCACGGGACCCACGTCTGGGCATATCCGTCCCACTCGGGGTGACAAATGGAAAACCAACAGTTGTTGGTCAGAATGCAGAACAATGACATACATTCAACCCAGTTCAGAGATCTGGGCCCAAATCCATCGTTTTTTTGCTCACCATGCCATTCCAGTTTGAACCCAGCCATATGCAAATCAGTCTTGACCCTGTGACTCATGGGAACAGTCCAGCCCGAACTGCAAAGACAGGTCCTCCCTGGACTGCAAACAAGCATACTAGGACCGGTTTCGGGGTTTCACCCCTCTTCAGTCAAGATGGCTTGATTCTAGTAGCATGGAGAGCACGGGACCCACGTCTGGGCATACCCGTCTCTCTCGGGGTGACAAATGCAAAACCAACAGTTGATGGACAGAATGCAGAACAATGTCATACATTCACCCCAGTACAGAGATATGGGCCTAAATCCATCGTTGTTTTGCTCATCATGCCATTCCAGTTTGAACCTAGCCATATGCAAATCAGTCTTGACCCTGTGCCTCATGGGAACAGTCCAGCCAGGACAGCCAAGGCAGGTCCTCCCTGGACTGGAAACAAGCATCCTAGGACCGGTTTCGGGGTTTCACACCTATTCAGCCAGGATAGCTTGATTCCAGTGGCATGGAGAGCACGGGACGCACGTCTGGGCATACCTGTCCCACTCGGGGTGACAAATGCAAAACCAACAGTTGATGGACAGAATGCAGAACAACGTGATACATTCACCCCAGTACAGAGATCTGGGCGTAAATCCATCGTTTGTTTGCTCACCATGCCATTCCAGTTTGAACCTAGCCATATGCAAATCAGTCTTGACCCTATGCCTCATGGGAACAATCCAGACAGAACTGCAAAGCCAGGTCCTCTCTGGACTGGAAACAAGCATCCTAGGACCGGTTTCGGGGTTTCACCCCTCTTCAGCCAGGATAACTTGATTCCAGTGGCAAGGAGAGCACGGGACCCACGTCTGGGCATACCTGTCCCACTCGGGGTGACAAATGCAAAACCAGCAGTTGATGGACAGAATGCAGAACAATGTCATACATTCACCCCAGTACAGAGATATGGGCCTAAATCCATCGTTGTTTTGCTCATCATGCCATTCCAGTTTGAACCTAGCCATATGCAAATCAGTCTTGACCCTGTGCCTCATGGGAACAGTCCAGCCAGGACAGCCAAGGCAGGTCCTCCCTGGACTGGAAACAAGCATCCTAGGACCGGTTTCGGGGTTTCACACCTATTCAGCCAGGATAGCTTGATTCCAGTGGCATGGAGAGCACGGGACGCACGTCTGGGCATACCTGTCCCACTCGGGGTGACAAATGCAAAACCAACAGTTGATGGACAGAATGCAGAACAACGTGATACATTCACCCCAGTACAGAGATCTGGGCGTAAATCCATCGTTTGTTTGCTCACCATGCCATTCCAGTTTGAACCTAGCCATATGCAAATCAGTCTTGACCCTGTGCCTCATGGGAACAGTCCAGCCAGAACAGCCAAGCCAGGTCCTCCCTGGACTGGAAACAAGCATCCTAGGACCGGTTTCGGGGTTTCACCCCTCTTGAGCCAGGATAGCTTGATTCCAGTGGCATGGAGAGCACGGGACCCACGTCTGGGCATACCCGTACCACTCGGGGTGACAAATGCAAAACCAACAGTTGATGGATAGAATGCAGAACAATGTCATACATTCACCCCAGTACAGAGATCTGGGCCTAAATCCATCGTTTGTTTGCTCACCATGCCATTCCAGTTTGAACCTAGCCATATGCAAATCAGTCTTGACCCTGTGCCTCATGGGAACAGTCCAGCCAGAACAGCCAAGCCAGGTCCTCCCTGGACTGAAAACAAGCATCCTAGGACCGGTTTCGGGGTTTCACCCCTCTTCAGCCAGGATAAATTGATTGCAGTGGCATGGAGAGCACGGGACCCACGTCTGGGCATACCCGTCCCACTCGGGGTGACAAATGCAAAACCAACAGTTGATAGACAGAATGCAGAGCAATGTCATTCATTCACCCCAGTACAGAGGTCTGGGCCTAAATCCATCGTTTTTTGCTCAGCATGCCATTCTAGTTTGAACCCCGCCATATGGAAATCAGTCTTGACCCTGTGCCTCATGGGAACAGTCCAGCCCGAACTGCCAAGCCAGGTCCTCCCTGGACTAGAAACAAGCATCCTAGGACCGGTTTCGGGGTTTCCCCCTTCTTCAGCCAGGATAGCTTGATTCCAGTGGCATGGAGAGCACGGGACACACTTCTGGGCATACCCGTCCCACTCGGGGTGACAAATGCACAACCAACAGTTGATGGACAGAATGCAGAACAAGGACATACATTCAACCCAGTACAGAGATCTGGGCCTAAATCCCTCGTTATTTTTGCTCAGCATGCTATTCCAGTTTGAAACCAGCCATATGCAAATCAGTCTTGACCCTGTGCCTCATGGGAACAGTCCAGCCCGAACTGCCAAGCCAGGTCCTCCCTGGACTGGAAACAAGCATCCATAGGACCGGTTTCAGGGTTTCACCCCTCTTCAGCCAGGATAGCTTGATTCCAGTGGCATGGAGAGCACGGAACTCATGTCTGGGCATACCCGTCCCACTCGGGGTGACAAATGCAAAACCAACAGTTGATGGAGAGAATGCAGAACAATGTCATATATTCACCCCAATACAGAGATCTGGGCCTAAATCCATCGTTTTTTTGTTCACCATGCCATTCCAGTTTGAGCCCAGCCATATGCAAATCAGTCTTGACCCTGTGCCTCATGGGAACAGTCCAGCCCGAACTGCCAAGCAAGGTTCTCCCTGGACTGGAAACAAGCATCCTAGGACCGGTTTCTGGGTTTCACCCCTCTTCAGCCAGGATAGCTTTTTTCCAGTGGCATGGAGAGCACAGGACCCACGTCTGGGCATACCCGTCCCACTCGGGGTGGCAAATGCAAAACCAAAAGTTGATTTACAGATTTCAGAACAATATCATACATTCACCCCAGAACAGAGATCTGGGCCTAAATCCATTGTTTTTTTGCTCACCATGCAATTCCAGTTTGAACACAGCCATATGCAAATCAGTCTTGACCCTGTGCCTCATGGGAACAGTCCAGCCCAAACTGCCAAGCCTGGTCCTCACTAGACTGGAAACAAGCATCCCAGTACCGGTTTTTGGGTTTCACCCCTCTTCAGCCAGGATAGCTTGATTCCAGTGGCATGGAGAGCACAGGACCCACGTCTGGGCATACCTGTCCCACTCGGGGTGACAAATGCAAAACCAACAGTTGATGGACAGAATGCAAAACAATGTCATACATTCACCCCAGTACAGAGATATGGGCCTAAATCCATCGTTGTTTTGCTCATCATGCCATTCCAGTTTGAACTCAGCTATATGCAAATCAGTCTTGACCCTGTGCCTCATGGGAACAGTCCAGCCCGAACTGCAAAGACAGGTCCACCCTGGACTGGAAACAAGCATCCTAGGACTGGTTTCGGGGTTTCACCCCTCTTCAGCCAGGATAGCTTGATTCCAGTGGCATGGAGAGCACGGGATCCACGTCTGGGCATACCCGTCCCACTCGGGGTGACAAATGCAAAACCAACAGTTGATGGACACAATGCAGAACAATGTCATACATTCACCCCAGTACAGAGATCTGGGCCTAAATCCATCGTTTTTTGCTCACCATGCCATTCCAGTTTGAACCCAGCCATATGCAAATCAGTCTTGACCCTGTGCCTCATGGGAACAGTCCAGCCTGAACTGCCAAGCCAGGTCCTCCCTGGACTGGAACTACGCATCCTAGGACCGGTTTCAGGGTTTCACCCCTCTTCAGCCAGGATAGCTTGATTCCAGTGGCATGGAGAGCACGGCACCCATGTCTGGGCATACCCGTCCCACTCGGGGTGACAAATGCAAAACCAACAGTTGATGGACAGAATGCAGAACAATGTCATATATTCACCCCTGTACAGAGATCTGGGCCTAAATCCATCATTTTTTTGCTCACCATGCCATTCCAGTTTGAACCCAGCCAAATGCAAATCAGTCTTGACCCTGTGCCTCATGGGAACAGTCTAGCCCGAACTGCCAAGCCAGGTGCCAGGTCCTCCCTGGACTGGAAACAAGCATCCTAGGACCGGTTTCGGGGTTTCACCCCTCTTCAGCCAGGATAGCTTGATTCCAGTGGCATGGAGAGCACGGGACCCACGTCTGGGCATACCCGTTCCACTCGGGTGACAAATGCGAAACCAACAGTTGATTTACAGATTTCAGAACAATGTCATACATTCACCCCAGTACAGAGATCTGGGACTAAATCCATCGTTTGTTTGCTCACCATGCCATTCCAGTTTGAACACAGCCATATGCAAATCAGTCTTGACCCTGTGCATCATGGGAACAGTCCAGCCCAAACTGCGTAGCCAGGTCCTCACTAGATTGGAAACAAGCATCCTAGGACCGGTTTCGGGGTTTCACCCCTCTTCAGCCAGGATAGCTTGATTCCAGTGGCATGGAGAGCACAAGACCCACGTCTGGGCATACCTGTATCACTCGGGGTGACAAATGCAAAACCAACAGTTGATGGACAGAATGCAGAACAATGTCATATATTCACCCCAGTACAGAGATCTGGGCCTAAATCCATCGTTTTTTTGCTCACCATGCAATTCCAGTTTGAACCCAGCCATATGCAAATCAGTCTTGACCCTGTGCCTCATGGAAACAGTCCAGCCCGAACTGCAAAGCCAGGTCCTCCCTGGACTGGTAACAAGCATCCTAGGATCGGTTTCGATGTTTCACCCCTCTTCAGCCAGGATAGCTTGATTCCAGTGGCATGGAGAGCACGGGACCCACGTCTGGGCATACCCGTCCCACTCGGGGTGACAAATGCAAAACCAACAGTTGATGGACAGAATTCAGAACAATGTCATACATTCAAACCAGTTCAGAGATCTGGGCCTAAATCCATCGTTTTTTTGCTCACCATGCCATTCCAGTTTGAACCCAGCCATATGCAAATCATTCTTGACCCTGTGCCTCATGGGAACAGTCCAGCCCGAACTGCCAAGCCAGGTCCTCCCTGGACTGGTAACAAGCATCCTAGGATCGGTTTCGATGTTTCACCCCTCTTCAGCCAGGATAGCTTGATTCCAGTGGCATGGAGAGCACGGCACCCATGTCTGGGCATACCCGTCCCACTCGGGGTGACAAATGCAAAACCAACAGTTGATGGACAGAATGCAGAACAATGTCATACATTCACCCCAGTACAGAGATCCGGGCCTAAATCCATCGTTTTTTTGCTCACCATGCCATTCCAGTTTGAACCCAGCCATATGCAAATCAGTCTTGACCCTGTGCCTCATGGGAACAGTCCAGCCCAAACTGCCTAGCCAGGTCCTCACTAGATTGGAAACAAGCATCCTAGGACCGGTTTCAGGGTTTCACCCCTCTTCAGCCAGGATAGCTTGATTCCAGTGGCATGGAGAGCATGGGACCCACGTCTGGGCATACCTGTCCCACTCGGGGTGACAAATGCAAAACCAACAGTTGATGGACAGAATGCAGAACAATTTCATACATTCACCCCAGTACAGAGATCTGGGCCTAAATCCATCGTTTTTTTGCTCACCCTGCCATTCGAGTTTGAACCCAGCCATGTGCAAATCAGTCTTGACCCTTTGCCTCATGGGAACAATCCAGACCGAACTGCAAAGCCAGGTCCTCTCTGGACTGGAAACAAGCATCCTAGGACCGGTTTCGGGGTTTCACCCCTCTTCAGCCAGGATAACTTGATTCCAGTGGCATGGAGAGCACGGGACCCACGTCTGGGCATACCTGTCCCACTCGGGGTGACAAATGCAAAACCAGCAGTTGATGGACAGAATGCAGAACAATGTCATACATTCACCCCAGTACAGAGATCTGGGCCTAAATCCATCGTTTTTTTGCTCACCATGCCATTCCAGTTTGATCCGAGCCATATGCAAATCAGTCTTGACCCTGTGCCTCATGGGAACAGTCCAGCCTGAACTGTCAAGCCAGGTCCTCCCTGGACTGGAAACAAGCATCCTAGGACTGGTTTCGGGGTTTCACCCCTCTTCAGCCAGGATAGCCTTTTTCCAGTGGCATGGAGAGCACTGGACCCACGTCTGGGCATACCCGTCGCACACGGGGTGACAAATGGAAAACCAACAGTTGTTGGACAGAATGCAGAACAATGACATACATTCAACCCAGTACAGAGATCTGAGCCTAAATCTATAGTTTTTTTGCTCACCATGCTATTCCAGTTTGAGCCCAGCCATATGCAAATCAGTCTTGACCCAGTGCCTCATGGGAACAGTCTAGCGCGAACTGCCAAGCCAGATCCTCCCTGGACAGGAAACAAGCATCCTAGGACCAGTTTCGGGGTTTCACCCCTCTTCAGCCAGGATAGCTTGATTCCAGTGGCATGGAGAGCACTGGACCCACGTCTGGGCATACCTGTCCCACTCGGGGTGACAAATGCAAAACCAGCAGTTGATGGACAGAATGCAGAACAATGTCATACATTCACCCCAGTACAGAGATCTGGGCCTAAATCCATCGTTTTTTTGCTCACCATGCCATTCCAGTTTGAACCGAGCCATATGCAAATTAGTCTTGACCCTGTGCCTCATGGGAACAGTCCAGCCTGAACTGTCAAGCCAGGTCCTCCCTGGACTGGAAACAAGCATCCTAGGACTGGTTTCGGGGTTTCACCCCTCTTCAGCCAGGATAGCCTTTTTCCAGTGGCATGGAGAGCACTGGACCCACGTCTGGGCATACCCTTCCCACACGGGGTGACAAATGGAAAACCAACAGTTGTTGGACAGAATGCAGAACAATGACATACATTCAACCCAGTACAGAGATCTGGGCCTAAATCCATAGTTTTTTTGCTCACCATGCTATTCCAGTTTGAGCCCAGCCATATGCAAATCAGTCTTGACCAAGTGCCTCATGGGAACAGTCTAGCGCGAACTGCCAAGCCAGATCCTCCCTGGACAGGAAACAAGCATCCTAGGACCAGTTTCGGGGTTTCACCCCTCTTCAGCCAGGATAGCTTGATTCCAGTGGCATGGAGAGCACTGGACCCACGTCTGGGCATACCCGTCCTACTCAGGGTGACAAATGCAAAGCCAACAGTTGATGGACAGAATGCAGAACAATGTCATACATTCACCCCAGTACAGAGATCTGGGCCTAAATCTATCGTTTTTTTGCTCACCATGCCATTCGAGTTGGAACCCAGCCATATGCAAATCAGTCTTGACCCTGTGCCTCATGGGAACAATCCAGACCGAACTGCAAAGCCAGGTCCTCTCTGGACTGGAAACAAGCATCCTAGGACCGGTTTCGGGGTTTCACCCCTCTTCAGCCAGGATAACTTGATTCCAGTGGCATGGAGATCACGGGACCCACGTCTGGGCATACCTGTCCCACTCGGGGTGACAAATGCAAAACCAGCAGTTGATGGACAGAATGCAGAACAATGTCATACATTCACCCCAGTACAGAGATATGGGCCTAAATCCATCGTTGTTTTGCTCATCATGCCATTCCAGTTTGAACTCAGCTATATGCAAATCAGTCTTGACCCTGTGCCTCATGGGAACAGTCCAGCCCAAACTGCAAAGCCAGGTCCTCCCTGGACTGGAAACAAGCAACCTAGGACCGGTTTCGGGGTTTCACCCCTCTTCAGCCAGGATAGCTTGATTCCAGTGGCATGGAGAGCACGGGACCAATGTCTGGGCATACACGTCCCACTCGGGGTGACAAATGCAAAACCAACAGTTGATGGACAGAATGCAGAACAATGTCACATATTCACTCCAATACAGAGATCTGGGCCTAAATCCATCGTTTTTTTGCTCACCATGCCATTCCAGTTTGAACCCAGCCGTATGCAAATCAGTCTTGACCCTGTGCCTCATGGGAACAGTCCAGCCCAAACTGCCAAGCCAGGTTCTCCGTGGACTGGAAACAAGCATCCTAGCACCAGTTTCTAGGTTTCACTCCTCTTCAGCCAGGATAAATTGATTGCAGTGGCATGGAGAGCACGGGACCCACGTCTGGGCATACCCGTCCCACTCGGGGTGACAAATGCAAAACCAACAGTTGATTTACAGATTTCAGAACAATGTCATACATTCACCCTAGAACAGAGATCTGGGCCTAAATCCATCGTTTTTTTGCTCACCATGCCATTCCAGTTTGAACACAGCCATATGCAAATCAGTCTTGACCCTGTGCCTCATGGGAACAGTCCAGCCCAAACTGCCAAGCCAGGTCCTCACTAGACTGGAAACAAGCATCCCAGGACCGGTTTTGGGGTTTCACCCCTCTTCAGCCAGGATAGCTTGATTCCAGTGGCATGGAGAGCACGGGACACACGTCTGACATACCTGTCCCACTCGGGGTGACAAATGCAAAACCAACAGTTGATGGACAGAATGCAGAACAATGTCATACATTCACCCCAGTACAGAGATATGGGCCTAAATCCATCGTTCTTTTGCTCATCATGCCATTCCAGTTTGAACTCAGCTATATGCAAATCAGTCTTGACCCTGTGCCTCATGGGAACAGTCCAGCCTGAACTGCAAAGCCAGGTCCTCCCTGGACTGGAAACAAGCATCCTAGGACCGGTTTCAGGGTTTCACCCCTCTTCAGCCAGGATAGCTTGATTCCAGCGGCATGGAGAGCACGGGACCCACGTCTGTGCATACCCGTCCCACTCGGGGTGACATATGCAAAACCAACAGTTGATGGACATAATGCAGAACAATGTCATACATTCACCCCAGTACAGAGATCTGGGCCTAAATCCATCGTTTTTTATGCTCACCATGCCATTCCAGTTTGAACCCAGCCATATGCAAATCAGTCTTGACCCTGTGCCTCATGGGAACAGTCCAGCCCGAACTGCCAAGCCAGGTCATCCCTGGACTCGAAACAAGCATCCTAGGACCGGTTTCGGGGTTTCACCCCTCTTCAGCCAGGATAGCTTGATTCCAGTGGCATGGAGAGCACGGGACCCATGTCTGGGCATACCCGTCCCACTCGGGGTGACAAATGCAAAACCAACAGTTGATGGACAGAATGCAGAACAATGTCATATATTCACCCCAATACAGAGATCTGGGCCTAAATCCATCGTTTTTTTGCTCACCATGCCATTCCAGTTTGAACCCAGCCATAAGCAAATCAGTCTTGACCCTGTGCCTCATGGGAACAGTCCAGCCCGAACTGCCAAGCCAGGTTCTCCCTGGACTGGAAACAAGCATCCTAGGACCGGTTTCTGGGTTTCACCCCTCTTCAGCCAGGATAGCTTTTTTCCAGTGGCATGGAGAGCACAGGACCCACGTCTGGGCATACCCGTCCCACTCGGGGTGACAAATGCAAAACCAACAGTTGATTTACAGATTTCAGAACAATGTCATACATTCACCCCAGAACAGAGATCTGGGCCTAAATCCATCGTTTTTTTGCTCACCATGCCATTCCAGTTTGAACAAAGCCATATGCAAATCAGTCTTGACCCTGTGCCTCATGGGAACAGTCCAGCCCAAACTGCCAAGCCAGGTCCTCACTAGACTGGAAACAAGCATCCCAGGACCGGTTTTGGGGTTTCACCCCTCTTCAGCCAGGATAGCTTGATTCCAGTGGCATGGAGAGCACGGGACACACGTCTGGGCATACCTGTCCCACTCGGGGTGACAAATGCAAAACCAGCAGTTGATGGACAGAATGCCGAACAATGTCATACATTCACCCCAGTACAGAGATATGGGCCTAAATCCATCGTTGTTTTGCTCATCATGCCATTCCAGTTTGAACTCAGCTATATGCAAATCAGTCTTGACCCTGTGCCTCATGGGAACAGTCCAGCCCGAACTGCAAAGCCAGGTCCTCCCTGGACTGGAAACAAGCATCCTAGGACCGGTTTCAGGGTTTCACCCCTCTTCAGCCAGGATAGCTTGATTCCATCGGCATGGAGAGCACGGGACCCACGTCTGTGCATACCCGTCCCCCTCGGGGTGACATATGCAAAACCAACAGTTGATGGACATAATGCAGAACAATGTCATACATTCACCCCAGTACAGAGATCTGGGCCTAAATCCATCGTTTTTTATGCTCACCATGCCATTCCAGTTTGAACCCAGCCATATGCAAATCAGTCTTGACCCTGTGCCTCATGGGAACAGTCCAGCCCGAACTGCCAAGCCAGGTCATCCCTGGACTCGAAACAAGCATCCTAGGACCGGTTTCGGGGTTTCACCCCTCTTCAGCCAGGATAGCTTGATTCCAGTGGCATGGAGAGCACGGGACCCATGTCTGGGCATAGCCGTCCCACTCGGGGTGACAAATGCAAAACCAACAGTTGATGGACAGAATGCAGAACAATGTCATATATTCACCCCAATACAGAGATCTGGGCCTAAATCCATCGTTTTTTTGCTCACCATGCCATTCCAGTTTGAACCCAGCCATATGCAAATCAGTCTTGACCCTGTGCCTCATGGGAACAGTCCAGCCCAAACTGCCAAGCCAGGTTCTCCTTGGGCTGGAAACAAGCATCCTAGCACCGGTTTCTAGGTTTCACTCCTCTTCAGCCAGGATAGCTTGATTCCAGTGGCATGGAGAGCACGGGACCCACGTCTGGGCATACCCGTCCCACTCGGGGTGACAAATTTAAAACCAACAGTTGATTTACAGATTTCAGAACAATGTCATACATTCACCCCAGTACAGAGATATGGGCCTAAATCCATCGTTTTTTTTGCTCACCATGCCATTCAAGTTTGAACCCAGCCATATGCAAATCAGTCTTGACCCTGTGCCTTATGGGAACAGTCCAGCCGAAACTACCAAGCCAGGTCCTCCCTGGACTGCAAACAAGCATCCATAGGACCGGTTTCAGGGTTTCACCCCTCTTCAGCCAGGATAGCTTGATTCCAGTGGCATGGAGAGCACGGGACCCATGTCTGGGCATAGCCGTCCCACTCGGGGTGACAAATGCAAAACCAACAGTTGATGGACAGAATGCAGAACAATGTCATACATTCACCCCAGTACAGGTATGCAAATCAGTCTTGACCCTGTGCCTCATGGGAACAGTCCAGCCCGAACAGGCAAGCCAGGACCTCCCTGGACTGGAAACAAGCATCCTAGGATCCGTCTCAAGGTTTCACCCCTCTTCAGCCAGGATAGCTTGATTCCAATGGCATGGAGAGCACGGGACGCATGTCTGGGCATACCCGTCCCACTCGGGCTGACAAATGCAAAACCAACAGTTGATGGACAGAATGCAGAACAAAGTCATACATTCACCCCAGTACAGAGATCTGGGCCCAAATCCATAATTTTTTTGCTCACAATGCCATTCCAGTTTGAACACAGCCATATGCAAATCAGTCTTGACCCTGTGCCTCATGGGAACAGTCCAGCCCAAACTGCCAAGCCAGGTCCTCCCTGGACTGAAAACAAGCATCCTAGGACCGGTTTTGGGGTTTCACCCCTCTTCAGCCAGGATAAATTGATTGTACTGGCATGGAGAGCACGGGACCCACGTCTGGGCATACCCGTCCCACTCAGGGTGAGAAAAGCAAAACCAACAGTTGATGGACAGAATGCAGAACAATGTCATATATTCACCCCAATACAGAGATCTGGGCCTAAATCCATCGTTTTTTTGCTCACCATGCCATTCCATTTTGAACCCAGCCATATGCAAATCAGTCTTGACCCTGTGCCTCATGGGAACAATCCAGACCGAACTGCAAAGCCAGGTCCTCCCTGGACTGGAAACAAGCATCCTAGGACCAGTTTCGGGGTTTCACCCCTCTTCAGCCAGGATAACTTGATTCCAGTGGCATGGGGAGCACAGGACCTACTTCTGGGCATACCCGTCCCACTCGGGGTGACAAATGTAAAACCAACAGTTGATGGACAGAATGCAGAACAATGTCATACATTCACCACAGTACAGAGATCTGGGCCTAAATCCATCATTTTTTTTGCTCACCATGCCATTCCAGTTTGAACCCAGCCATACGCAAATTAGTCTTGACCCTGTGCCTCATGGGAATAGTTCAGCCCGAACTGCCAAGCCAGGTCGTCCCGTGACTGGAAACAAGCATACTAGGACAGGTTTTGGGGTTTCACCCCTCTTCAGTCAAGATAGCTTGATTCTAGTGGCATGGAGAGCACAGGACCCACGTCTGGGCATACCCGTCTCTCTCGGGGTGACAAATTCAAAACCAACAGTTGATGGACAGAATGCAGAACAATGTCATACATTTACCCCAGTACAGAGATCTGGGCCTAAATCAATCATATTTTTGCTCACCATGCCATTCCAGTTTGAACCCAGCCATATGCAAATCAGTCTTGACCCTGTGCCTCATGGGAACAGTCCAGCCCGAACAGCCAAGCCAGGTCCTCCCTGGACTGGAAACAAGCATCCTAGGATCGTTTCAGGGTTTCACCCCTCTTCAGCCAGGATAGCTTGATTCCAGTGGCATGGAAAAAAACGGGACGCATGTCTGGGCATACCCGTCCCACTCGGGCTGACAAATGCAAAACCAACAGCTGATTTACAGATTTCAGAACAATGTCATACATTCATCCCAGCACAGAGATCTGGGCCTAAATCCATCGTTTTTTTGCTCACCATGCCATTCCAGTTTGAACGCAGCCATATGCAAATTTGTCTTGACCCTGTGCCTAATGGGAACAGTCCAGCCCGAACTGCCAAGCCATGTCCTTCCTGGACTGGAAACAAGCATCCTAGGTCCGGTTTCGGGGTTTCACCCCTCTTCAGCCAGGATAGCTTGATTCCAGTGGCATGGAGAGCACGGGACCCACGTCTGGGCATACCTGTCCCACTCGGGGTGACAAATGCAAAACCAACAGTTGATGGACAGAATGCAGAACAATGTCATTCATTCACCACAATACAGAGGTCTGGGCCTAAATCCATTGTTGTTTGCTCACCATGCCATTCCAGTTTGAACCCCGCCATATGGAAATCAGTCTTGACCCTGTGCCTCATGGGAACAGACCAGCCCGAACTGCCAAGCCAGGTCCTCCCTGGACTGGAAACAAGCATCCATAGGACCGGTTTCAGGGTTTCACCCCTCTTTAGCCAGGATAGCTTGATTCGAGTGGCATGGAGACCACGGGACCCATGTCTGGGCATACCCGTCCCACTCGGGGTGACAAATGCAAAACCAACAGTTGATGGACAGAATATTGAACAATGTCATACATTCACCCCAATACAGAGATCTGGGCCTAGATCCAATGTTTTTTTTGTTCACCATGCCATTCCAGTTTGAACACAGCCATATGCAGATCAGTCTTGACTCTGTGCCTCATGGGAACAGTCCAGCCCCAACTGCCAAGCCAGGTCCTCACTAGACTGGAAACAAGCATCCTAGGACCGGTTTCGGGGTTTCACCCCTCTTCAGACAGGATAGCTTGATTCCAGTGGCATGTAGAGCACGGGACCCACGTCTGGGCATACCTGTCCCACTCGGGGTGACAAATGCAAAACCAACAGTTGATGGACAGAATGCAGAACAATGTCATACATTCACCCCAGTACAGAGGTATGGGCCTAAACCCATTGTTGTTTTGCTCATCATGCCATTCCAGTTTGAACCCAGATATATGCTAATCAGTCATGACCATGTGCCTCATGGGAACAATCCAGACCGAACTGCAAAGCCAGGTCCTCCCTGGACTGGAAACAAGCATCCTGGGACCGGTTTCGGGGTTTCACCCCTCTTCAGCCAGGATAACTTGATTCCAGTGGCATGGAGAGCACAGGACCTACTTCTGGGCATACCTGTCCCACTCGGGGTGACAAATGCAAACCCAACAGTTGATGGACAGAATGCAGAACAATGTCATACATTCACCCCAGTACAGAGATCTGGGCCTAAATCCATTGTTTCTTTTGCTCACCATGCCATTCCAGTTTGAACCCAGCCATACGCAAATCAGTCTTGACCCTGTGCCTCATGGGAACATTTCAGCCCGAACTGCCAAGCCAGGTCCTCCCTGGACTGGACAAAAGCATACTAGGACCGGTTTCTGGGTTTCACCCCTCTTCAGTCAGGATAGCTTGATTCTAGTGGCATGGAGAGCACAGGACCCACGTCTGGGCATACCCGTCTCTCTCGGGGTGACAAATGCAAAACCAACAGTTGATGGACAGAATGCAGAACAATGTCATACATTCACCCCAGTACAGAGATCTGGGCCTAAATTCATTGTTTTTTTGCTCACCATGCCATTCCAGTTTGAACCCAGCCATATCCAAATCAGTCTTGACCCTGTGCCTCATGGGAACAGTCCAGCCCGAACAGCCAAGCCAGGTCCTCCCTGGACTGGAAACAAGCATCCTAGGACCAGTTTTGGGGTTTCACCCCTCTTCAGCCAGGATAGTTTTATTCCAGTGGCATGGAGAGCACGGGACCTACTTCTGGGCATACCCGTCCCACTCAGGGTGACAAATGTAAAACCAACAGTTGATGAACAGAATGCAGAACAATGTCATACATTCACCCCAGTACAGAGATCTGGGCCTAAATCCATCGATTTTTTTGCTCACCATGCCATTCCAGTTTGAACCCAGCCATATGAAAATCAGTCTTGACCCTGTGCCTCATGGGAACAGTCCAGCCCGAACTTCCAAGCCAGGTCTTCCCTGGACTGAAAACAAGCATACTAGGACCGGTTTTGGGGTTTCACCCCTCTTCAGTCAGGATAGCTTGATTCCAGTGGCATGGAGAGCACGGGACCCATGTCTGGGCATACCCGTCTCACTCGGGGTGACAAATGCAAAACCAACAGTTGATGGACAGAATGCAGAACAATGTCATACATTCACCCCAGTACAGGGATCTGGGCCTAAATCCATCGTTTTTTTGCTCACCATGCCATTCCAGTTTGAACCCAGCCATATGCAAATCAGTCTTGACCCTGTGCCTCATGGGAACAGTCCAGCCCGAACTGCCAAGCCAGGTTCTCCCTGGACTGGAAACAAGCATCCTAGGACCGGTTTCTGGGTTTCACCCCTCTTCAGCCAGGATAGCTTTTTTCCAGTGGCATGGAGAGCACAGGACCCACGTCTGGGCATACCCGTCCCACTCGGGGTGACAAATGCAAAACCAACAGTTGATTTACAGATTTCAGAACAATGTCATACATTCACCCCAGAACAGAGATCTGGGCCTAAATCCATCGTTTTTTTGCTCACCATGCCATTCCAGTTTGAACAAAGCCATATGCAAATCAGTCTTGACCCTGTGCCTCATGGGAACAGTCCAGCCCAAACTGCCAAGCCAGGTCCTCACTAGACTGGAAACAAGCATCCCAGGACCGGTTTTGGGGTTTCACCCCTCTTCAGCCAGGATAGCTTGATTCCAGTGGCATGGAGAGCACGGGACACACGTCTGGGCATACCTGTCCCACTCGGGGTGACAAATGCAAAACCAGCAGTTGATGGACAGAATGCCGAACAATGTCATACATTCACCCCAGTACAGAGATATGGGCCTAAATCCATCGTTGTTTTGCTCATCATGCCATTCCAGTTTGAACTCAGCTATATGCAAATCAGTCTTGACCCTGTGCCTCATGGGAACAGTCCAGCCCGAACTGCAAAGCCAGGTCCTCCCTGGACTGGAAACAAGCATCCTAGGACCGGTTTCAGGGTTTCACCCCTCTTCAGCCAGGATAGCTTGATTCCATCGGCATGGAGAGCACGGGACCCACGTCTGTGCATACCCGTCCCCCTCGGGGTGACATATGCAAAACCAACAGTTGATGGACATAATGCAGAACAATGTCATATATTCACCCCAATACAGAGATCTGGGCCTAAATCCATCGTTTTTGTGCTCACCATGCCATTCCAGTTTGAACCCAGCCATATGCAAATCAGTCTTGACCCTGTGCCTCATGGGAACAGTCCAGCCCAAACTGCCAAGCCATGTCCTTCCTGGACTGGAAACAAGCATCCTAGGTCCGGTTTCGGGGTTTCACCCCTCTTCAGCCAGGATAGCTTGATTCCAGTGGCATGGAGAGCACGGGACCCACGTCTGGGCATACCTGTCCCACTCGGGGTGACAAATGCAAAACCAACAGTTGATGGACAGAATGCAGAACAATGTCATATATTCACCCCAATACAGAGATCTGGGCCTAAATCCATCGTTTTTTTGCTCACCATGCCATTCCAGTTTGAACCCAGCCATAAGCAAATCAGTCTTGACCCTGTGCCTCATGGGAACAGTCCAGCCCGAACTGCCAAGCCAGGTTCTCCCTGGACTGGAAACAAGCATCCTAGGACCGGTTTCTGGGTTTCACCCTTCTTCAGCCAGGATAGCTTTTTTCCAGTGGCATGGAGAGCACGGGACCCAGATCTGGGCATACGCGTCCCACTCGGGGTGACAAATGCAAAACCAACAGTTGATTTACAGATTTCAGAACAATGTCATACATTCACCCCAGAACAGAGATCTGGGCCTAAATCCATCGTTGTTTTGCTCACCATGCCATTCCAGTTTGAACACAGCCATATGCAAATCAGTCTTGACCCTGTGCCTCATGGGAACAGTCCAGCCCAAACTGCCAAGCCAGGTCCTCACTAGACTGGAAACAAGCATCCCAGGACCGGTTTTGGGGTTTCACCCCTCTTCAGCCAGGATAGCTTGATTCCAGTGGCATGGAGAGCACGGGAGACACGTCTGGGCATACCTGTCCCACTCGGGGTGACAAATGCAAAACCAACAGTTGATGGACAGAATGCAGAACAATGTCATACATTCACCCCAGTACAGAGATATGGGCCTAAATCCATCGTTGTTTTGCTCATCATGCCATTCCAGTTTGAACTCAGCTATATGCAAATCAGTCTTGACCCTGTGCCTCATGGGAACAGTCCAGCCCGAACTGCCAAGCCAGGTCATCCCTGGACTCGAAACAAGCATCCTAGGACCGGTTTCGGGGTTTCACCCCTCTTCAGCCAGGATAGCTTGATTCCAGTGGCATGGAGAGCACGGGACCCATGTCTGGGCATAGCCGTCCCACTCGGGGTGACAAATGCAAAACCAACAGTTGATGGACAGAATGCAGAACAATGTCATATATTCACCCCAATACAGAGATCTGGGCCTAAATCCATCGTTTTTGTGCTCACCATGCCATTCCAGTTTGAACCCAGCCATATGCAAATCAGTCTTGACCCTGTGCCTCATGGGAACAGTCCAGCCCAAACTGCCAAGCCAGGTTCTCCTTGGGCTGGAAACAAGCATCCTAGCACCGGTTTCTAGGTTTCACTCCTCTTCAGCCAGGATAGCTTGATTCCAGTGGCATGGAGAGCACGGGACCCACGTCTGGGCATACCCGTCCCACTCGGGGTGACAAATTTAAAACCAACAGTTGATTTACAGATTTCAGAACAATGTCATACATTCACCCCAGTACAGAGATATGGGCCTAAATCCATCGTTTTTTTTGCTCACCATGCCATTCAAGTTTGAACCCAGCCATATGCAAATCAGTCTTGACCCTGTGCCTTATGGGAACAGTCCAGCCGAAACTACCAAGCCAGGTCCTCCCTGGACTGCAAACAAGCATCCATAGGACCGGTTTCAGGGTTTCACCCCTCTTCAGCCAGGATAGCTTGATTCCAGTGGCATGGAGAGCACGGGACCCATGTCTGGGCATAGCCGTCCCACTCGGGGTGACAAATGCAAAACCAACAGTTGATGGACAGAATGCAGAACAATGTCATACATTCACCCCAGTACAGGTATGCAAATCAGTCTTGACCCTGTGCCTCATGGGAACAGTCCAGCCCGAACAGGCAAGCCAGGACCTCCCTGGACTGGAAACAAGCATCCTAGGATCCGTCTCAAGGTTTCACCCCTCTTCAGCCAGGATAGCTTGATTCCAATGGCATGGAGAGCACGGGACGCATGTCTGGGCATACCCGTCCCACTCGGGCTGACAAATGCAAAACCAACAGTTGATGGACAGAATGCAGAACAAAGTCATACATTCACCCCAGTACAGAGATCTGGGCCCAAATCCATAATTTTTTTGCTCACAATGCCATTCCAGTTTGAACACAGCCATATGCAAATCAGTCTTGACCCTGTGCCTCATGGGAACAGTCCAGCCCAAACTGCCAAGCCAGGTCCTCCCTGGACTGAAAACAAGCATCCTAGGACCGGTTTTGGGGTTTCACCCCTCTTCAGCCAGGATAAATTGATTGTACTGGCATGGAGAGCACGGGACCCACGTCTGGGCATACCCGTCCCACTCAGGGTGAGAAAAGCAAAACCAACAGTTGATGGACAGAATGCAGAACAATGTCATATATTCACCCCAATACAGAGATCTGGGCCTAAATCCATCGTTTTTTTGCTCACCATGCCATTCCATTTTGAACCCAGCCATATGCAAATCAGTCTTGACCCTGTGCCTCATGGGAACAATCCAGACCGAACTGCAAAGCCAGGTCCTCCCTGGACTGGAAACAAGCATCCTAGGACCAGTTTCGGGGTTTCACCCCTCTTCAGCCAGGATAACTTGATTCCAGTGGCATGGGGAGCACAGGACCTACTTCTGGGCATACCCGTCCCACTCGGGGTGACAAATGTAAAACCAACAGTTGATGGACAGAATGCAGAACAATGTCATACATTCACCACAGTACAGAGATCTGGGCCTAAATCCATCATTTTTTTTGCTCACCATGCCATTCCAGTTTGAACCCAGCCATACGCAAATTAGTCTTGACCCTGTGCCTCATGGGAATAGTTCAGCCCGAACTGCCAAGCCAGGTCGTCCCGTGACTGGAAACAAGCATACTAGGACAGGTTTTGGGGTTTCACCCCTCTTCAGTCAAGATAGCTTGATTCTAGTGGCATGGAGAGCACAGGACCCACGTCTGGGCATACCCGTCTCTCTCGGGGTGACAAATTCAAAACCAACAGTTGATGGACAGAATGCAGAACAATGTCATACATTTACCCCAGTACAGAGATCTGGGCCTAAATCAATCATATTTTTGCTCACCATGCCATTCCAGTTTGAACCCAGCCATATGCAAATCAGTCTTGACCCTGTGCCTCATGGGAACAGTCCAGCCCGAACAGCCAAGCCAGGTCCTCCCTGGACTGGAAACAAGCATCCTAGGATCGTTTCAGGGTTTCACCCCTCTTCAGCCAGGATAGCTTGATTCCAGTGGCATGGAAAAAAACGGGACGCATGTCTGGGCATACCCGTCCCACTCGGGCTGACAAATGCAAAACCAACAGCTGATTTACAGATTTCAGAACAATGTCATACATTCATCCCAGCACAGAGATCTGGGCCTAAATCCATCGTTTTTTTGCTCACCATGCCATTCCAGTTTGAACGCAGCCATATGCAAATTTGTCTTGACCCTGTGCCTAATGGGAACAGTCCAGCCCGAACTGCCAAGCCATGTCCTTCCTGGACTGGAAACAAGCATCCTAGGTCCGGTTTCGGGGTTTCCCCCCTCTTCAGCCAGGATAGCTTGATTCCAGTGGCATGGAGAGCACGGGACCCACGTCTGGGCATACCTGTCCCACTCGGGGTGACAAATGCAAAACCAACAGTTGATGGACAGAATGCAGAACAATGTCATTCATTCACCACAATACAGAGGTCTGGGCCTAAATCCATCGTTGTTTGCTCACCATGCCATTCCAGTTTGAACCCCGCCATATGGAAATCAGTCTTGACCCTGTGCCTCATGGGAACAGACCAGCCCGAACTGCCAAGCCAGGTCCTCCCTGGACTGGAAACAAGCATCCATAGGACCGGTTTCAGGGTTTCACCCCTCTTCAGCCAGGATAGCTTGATTCGAGTGGCATGGAGACCACGGGACCCATGTCTGGGCATACCCGTCCCACTCGGGGTGACAAATGCAAAACCAACAGTTGATGGACAGAATATTGAACAATGTCATACATTCACCCCAATACAGAGATCTGGGCCTAGATCCAATGTTTTTTTTGTTCACCATGCCATTCCAGTTTGAACACAGCCATATGCAGATCAGTCTTGACTCTGTGCCTCATGGGAACAGTCCAGCCCCAACTGCCAAGCCAGGTCCTCACTAGACTGGAAACAAGCATCCTAGGACCGGTTTCGGGGTTTCACCCCTCTTCAGACAGGATAGCTTGATTCCAGTGGCATGTAGAGCACGGGACCCACGTCTGGGCATACCTGTCCCACTCGGGGTGACAAATGCAAAACCAACAGTTGATGGACAGAATGCAGAACAATGTCATACATTCACCCCAGTACAGAGGTATGGGCCTAAACCCATTGTTGTTTTGCTCATCATGCCATTCCAGTTTGAACCCAGATATATGCTAATCAGTCATGACCATGTGCCTCATGGGAACAATCCAGACCGAACTGCAAAGCCAGGTCCTCCCTGGACTGGAAACAAGCATCCTGGGACCGGTTTCGGGGTTTCACCCCTCTTCAGCCAGGATAACTTGATTCCAGTGGCATGGAGAGCACAGGACCTACTTCTGGGCATACCTGTCCCACTCGGGGTGACAAATGCAAACCCAACAGTTGATGGACAGAATGCAGAACAATGTCATACATTCACCCCAGTACAGAGATCTGGGCCTAAATCCATTGTTTCTTTTGCTCACCATGCCATTCCAGTTTGAACCCAGCCATACGCAAATCAGTCTTGACCCTGTGCCTCATGGGAACATTTCAGCCCGAACTGCCAAGCCAGGTCCTCCCTGGACTGGACAAAAGCATACTAGGACCGGTTTCTGGGTTTCACCCCTCTTCAGTCAGGATAGCTTGATTCTAGTGGCATGGAGAGCACAGGACCCACGTCTGGGCATACCCGTCTCTCTCGGGGTGACAAATGCAAAACCAACAGTTGATGGACAGAATGCAGAACAATGTCATACATTCACCCCAGTACAGAGATCTGGGCCTAAATTCATTGTTTTTTTGCTCACCATGCCATTCCAGTTTGAACCCAGCCATATCCAAATCAGTCTTGACCCTGTGCCTCATGGGAACAGTCCAGCCCGAACAGCCAAGCCAGGTCCTCCCTGGACTGGAAACAAGCATCCTAGGACCAGTTTTGGGGTTTCACCCCTCTTCAGCCAGGATAGTTTTATTCCAGTGGCATGGAGAGCACGGGACCTACTTCTGGGCATACCCGTCCCACTCAGGGTGACAAATGTAAAACCAACAGTTGATGAACAGAATGCAGAACAATGTCATACATTCACCCCAGTACAGAGATCTGGGCCTAAATCCATCGATTTTTTTGCTCACCATGCCATTCCAGTTTGAACCCAGCCATATGAAAATCAGTCTTGACCCTGTGCCTCATGGGAACAGTCCAGCCCGAACTTCCAAGCCAGGTCTTCCCTGGACTGAAAACAAGCATACTAGGACCGGTTTTGGGGTTTCACCCCTCTTCAGTCAGGATAGCTTGATTCCAGTGGCATGGAGAGCACGGGACCCATGTCTGGGCATACCCGTCTCACTCGGGGTGACAAATGCAAAACCAACAGTTGATGGACAGAATGCAGAACAATGTCATACATTCACCCCAGTACAGGGATCTGGGCCTAAATCCATCGTTTTTTTGCTCACCATGCCATTCCAGTTTGAACCCAGCCATATGCAAATCAGTCTTGACCCTGTGCCTCATGGGAACAGTCCAGCCCGAACTGCCAAGCCAGGTTCTCCCTGGACTGGAAACAAGCATCCTAGGACCGGTTTCTGGGTTTCACCCCTCTTCAGCCAGGATAGCTTTTTTCCAGTGGCATGGAGAGCACAGGACCCACGTCTGGGCATACCCGTCCCACTCGGGGTGACAAATGCAAAACCAACAGTTGATTTACAGATTTCAGAACAATGTCATACATTCACCCCAGAACAGAGATCTGGGCCTAAATCCATCGTTTTTTTGCTCACCATGCCATTCCAGTTTGAACAAAGCCATATGCAAATCAGTCTTGACCCTGTGCCTCATGGGAACAGTCCAGCCCAAACTGCCAAGCCAGGTCCTCACTAGACTGGAAACAAGCATCCCAGGACCGGTTTTGGGGTTTCACCCCTCTTCAGCCAGGATAGCTTGATTCCAGTGGCATGGAGAGCACGGGACACACGTCTGGGCATACCTGTCCCACTCGGGGTGACAAATGCAAAACCAGCAGTTGATGGACAGAATGCCGAACAATGTCATACATTCACCCCAGTACAGAGATATGGGCCTAAATCCATCGTTGTTTTGCTCATCATGCCATTCCAGTTTGAACTCAGCTATATGCAAATCAGTCTTGACCCTGTGCCTCATGGGAACAGTCCAGCCCGAACTGCAAAGCCAGGTCCTCCCTGGACTGGAAACAAGCAAGCATCCTAGGACCGGTTTCAGGGTTTCACCCCTCTTCAGCCAGGATAGCTTGATTCCATCGGCATGGAGAGCACGGGACCCACGTCTGTGCATACCCGTCCCCCTCGGGGTGACATATGCAAAACCAACAGTTGATGGACATAATGCAGAACAATGGCATACATTCACCCCAGTACAGAGATCTGGGCCTAAATCCATCGTTTTTTATGCTCACCATGCCATTCCAGTTTGAACCCAGCCATATGCAAATCAGTCTTGACCCTGTGCCTCATGGGAACAGTCCAGCCCGAACTGCCAAGCCAGGTCATCCCTGGACTCGAAACAAGCATCCTAGGACCGGTTTCGGGGTTTCACCCCTCTTCAGCCAGGATAGCTTGATTCCAGTGGCATGGAGAGCACGGGACCCATGTCTGGGCATAGCCGTCCCACTCGGGGTGACAAATGCAAAACCAACAGTTGATGGACAGAATGCAGAACAATGTCATATATTCACCCCAATACAGAGATCTGGGCCTAAATCCATCGTTTTTTTGCTCACCATGCCATTCCAGTTTGAACCCAGCCATATGCAAATCAGTCTTGACCCTGTGCCTCATGGGAACAGTCCAGCCCAAACTGCCAAGCCAGGTTCTCCTTGGGCTGGAAACAAGCATCCTAGCACCGGTTTCTAGGTTTCACTCCTCTTCAGCCAGGATAGCTTGATTCCAGTGGCATGGAGAGCACGGGACCCACGTCTGGGCATACCCGTCCCACTCGGGGTGACAAATTTAAAACCAACAGTTGATTTACAGATTTCAGAACAATGTCATACATTCACCCCAGTACAGAGATATGGGCCTAAATCCATCGTTTTTTTTGCTCACCATGCCATTCAAGTTTGAACCCAGCCATATGCAAATCAGTCTTGACCCTGTGCCTTATGGGAACAGTCCAGCCGAAACTACCAAGCCAGGTCCTCCCTGGACTGCAAACAAGCATCCATAGGACCGGTTTCAGGGTTTCACCCCTCTTCAGCCAGGATAGCTTGATTCCAGTGGCATGGAGAGCACGGGACCCATGTCTGGGCATAGCCGTCCCACTCGGGGTGACAAATGCAAAACCAACAGTTGATGGACAGAATGCAGAACAATGTCATACATTCATTCCAGTACAGGTATGCAAATCAGTCTTGACCCTGTGCCTCATGGGAACAGTCCAGCCCGAACAGGCAAGCCAGGACCTCCCTGGACTGGAAACAAGCATCCTAGGATCCGTCTCAAGGTTTCACCCCTCTTCAGCCAGGATAGCTTGATTCCAATGGCATGGAGAGCACGGGACGCATGTCTGGGCATACCCGTCCCACTCGGGCTGACAAATGCAAAACCAACAGTTGATGGACAGAATGCAGAACAAAGTCATACATTCACCCCAGTACAGAGATCTGGGCCCAAATCCATAATTGTTTTGCTCACAATGCCATTCCAGTTTGAACACAGCCATATGCAAATCAGTCTTGACCCTGTGCCTCATGGGAACAGTCCAGCCCAAACTGCCAAGCCAGGTCCTCCCTGGACTGAAAACAAGCATCCGAGGACCGGTTTTGGGGTTTCACCCCTCTTCAGCCAGGATAAATTGATTGTACTGGCATGGAGAGCACGGGACCCACGTCTGGGCATACCCGTCCCACTCAGGGTGAGAAAAGCAAAACCAACAGTTGATGGACAGAATGCAGAACAATGTCATATATTCACCCCAATACAGAGATCTGGGCCTAAATCCATCGTTTTTTTGCTCACCATGCCATTCCAGTTTGAACCCAGCCATATGCAAATCAGTCTTGACCCTGTGCCTCATGGGAACAATCCAGACCGAACTGCAAAGCCAGGTCCTCCCTGGACTGGAAACAAGCATCCTAGGACCAGTTTCGGGGTTTCACCCCTCTTCAGCCAGGATAACTTGATTCCAGTGGCATGGGGAGCACAGGACCTACTTCTGGGCATACCCGTCCCACTCGGGGTGACAAATGTAAAACCAACAGTTGATGGACAGAATGCAGAACAATGTCATACATTCACCACAGTACAGAGATCTGGGCCTAAATCCATCATTTTTTTTGCTCACCATGCCATTCCAGTTTGAACCCAGCCATACGCAAATTAGTCTTGACCCTGTGCCTCATGGGAATAGTTCAGCCCGAACTGCCAAGCCAGGTCGTCCCGTGACTGGAAACAAGCATACTAGGACAGGTTTTGGGGTTTCACCCCTCTTCAGTCAAGATAGCTTGATTCTAGTGGCATGGAGAGCACGGGACCCACGTCTGGGCATACCCGTCTCTCTCGGGGTGACAAATTCAAAACCACCAGTTGATGGACAGAATGCAGAACAATGTCATACATTTACCCCAGTACAGAGATCTGGGCCTAAATCAATCATATTTTTGCTCACCATGCCATTCCAGTTTGAACCCAGCCATATGCAAATCAGTCTTGACCCTGTGCCTCATGGGAACAGTCCAGCCCGAACAGCCAAGCCAGGTCCTCCCTGGACTGGAAACAAGCATCCTAGGATCGTTTCAGGGTTTCACCCCTCTTCAGCCAGGATAGCTTGATTCCAGTGGCATGGAAAAAAACGGGACGCATGTCTGGGCATACCCGTCCCACTCGGGCTGACAAATGCAAAACCAACAGCTGATTTACAGATTTCAGAACAATGTCATACATTCATCCCAGCACAGAGATCTGGGCCTAAATCCATCGTTTTTTTGCTCACCATGCCATTCCAGTTTGAACGCAGCCATATGCAAATCTGTCTTGACCCTGTGCCTAATGGGAACAGTCCAGCCCGAACTGCCAAGCCATGTCCTTCCTGGACTGGAAACAAGCATCCTAGGTCCGGTTTCGGGGTTTCACCCCTCTTCAGCCAGGATAGCTTGATTCCAGTGGCATGGAGAGCACGGGACCCACGTCTGGGCATACCTGTCCCACTCGGGGTGACAAATGCAAAACCAACAGTTGATGGACAGAATGCAGAACAATGTCATTCATTCACCACAATACAGAGGTCTGGGCCTAAATCCATCGTTGTTTGCTCACCATGCCATTCCAGTTTGAACCCTGCCATATGGAAATCAGTCTTGACCCTGTGCCTCATGGGAACAGACCAGCCCGAACTGCCAAGCCAGGTCCTCCCTGGACTGGAAACAAGCATCCATAGGACCGGTTTCAGGGTTTCACCCCTCTTCAGCCAGGATAGCTTGATTCGAGTGGCATGGAGACCACGGGACCCATGTCTGGGCATACCCGTCCCACTCGGGGTGACAAATGCAAAACCAACAGTTGATGGACAGAATATTGAACAATGTCATACATTCACCCCAATACAGAGATCTGGGCCTAGATCCAATGTTTTTTTTGTTCACCATGCCATTCCAGTTTGAACACAGCCATATGCAGATCAGTCTTGACTCTGTGCCTCATGGGAACAGTCCAGCCCCAACTGCCAAGCCAGGTCCTCACTAGACTGGAAACAAGCATCCTAGGACCGGTTTCGGGGTTTCACCCCTCTTCAGACAGGATAGCTTGATTCCAGTGGCATGTAGAGCACGGGACCCACGTCTGGGCATACCTGTCCCACTCGGGGTGACAAATGCAAAACCAACAGTTGATGGACAGAATGCAGAACAATGTCATACATTCACCCCAGTACAGAGGTATGGGCCTAAACCCATTGTTGTTTTGCTCATCATGCCATTCCAGTTTGAACCCAGATATATGCTAATCAGTCATGACCATGTGCCTCATGGGAACAATCCAGACCGAACTGCAAAGCCAGGTCCTCCCTGGACTGGAAACAAGCATCCTGGGACCGGTTTCGGGGTTTCACCCCTCTTCAGCCAGGATAACTTGATTCCAGTGGCATGGAGAGCACAGGACCTACTTCTGGGCATACCTGTCCCACTCGGGGTGACAAATGCAAACCCAACAGTTGATGGACAGAATGCAGAACAATGTCATACATTCACCCCAGTACAGAGATCTGGGCCTAAATCCATTGTTTCTTTTGCTCACCATGCCATTCCAGTTTGAACCCAGCCATACGCAAATCAGTCTTGACCCTGTGCCTCATGGGAACATTTCAGCCCGAACTGCCAAGCCAGGTCCTCCCTGGACTGGACAAAAGCATACTAGGACCGGTTTCTGGGTTTCACCCCTCTTCAGTCAGGATAGCTTGATTCTAGTGGCATGGAGAGCACAGGACCCACGTCTGGGCATACCCGTCTCTCTCGGGGTGACAAATGCAAAACCAACAGTTGATGGACAGAATGCAGAACAATGTCATACATTCACCCCAGTACAGAGATCTGGGCCTAAATTCATTGTTTTTTTGCTCACCATGCCATTCCAGTTTGAACCCAGCCATATCCAAATCAGTCTTGACCCTGTGCCTCATGGGAACAGTCCAGCCCGAACAGCCAAGCCAGGTCCTCCCTGGACTGGAAACAAGCATCCTAGGACCAGTTTTGGGGTTTCACCCCTCTTCAGCCAGGATAGTTTTATTCCAGTGGCATGGAGAGCACGGGACCTACTTCTGGGCATACCCGTCCCACTCAGGGTGACAAATATAAAACCAACAGTTGATGAACAGAATGCAGAACAATGTCATACATTCACCCCAGTACAGAGATCTGGGCCTAAATCCATCGATTTTTTTGCTCACCATGCCATTCCAGTTTGAACCCAGCCATATGAAAATCAGTCTTGACCCTGTGCCTCATGGGAACAGTCCAGCCCGAACTTCCAAGCCAGGTCTTCCCTGGACTGAAAACAAGCATACTAGGACCGGTTTTGGGGTTTCACCCCTCTTCAGTCAGGATAGCTTGATTCCAGTGGCATGGAGAGCACGGGACCCATGTCTGGGCATACCCGTCTCACTCGGGGTGACAAATGCAAAACCAACAGTTGATGGACAGAATGCAGAACAATGTCATACATTCACCCCAGTACAGGGATCTGGGCCTAAATCCATCGTTTTTTTGCTCACCATGCCATTCCAGTTTGAACCCAGCCATATGCAAATCAGTCTTGACCCTGTGCCTCATGGGAACAGTCCAGCCCAAACTACCAAGCCAGGTCCTCCCTGGACTGGAAACAAGCATTCTAGGACCGGTTTCAGGGTTTCACCCCTCGTCAGCCAGGATAGCTTGATTCCAGTGGCATGGAGAGCACGGGACCCACGTCTGGGCATACCCGTCTCACTCGGGGTGACAAATGCAAAACCAGCAATTGATAGACAGAATGCAGAACAATGTCATACATTCACCCCAGTACAGAGATCTGGGCCTAAATCTATCGTTTTTTTGCTCACCATGCCATTCCAGTTTGAACCCAGCCATATGGAAATCAGTCTTGACCATGTGCCTCATGGGAACAGTCCAGCCTGAACTGCCAAGCCAGGTCCTCCCTGGACTGGAAACAAGCATCCTAGGACCGGTTTCGGGGTTTCACCCCTCTTCAGCCAGGATAGCTTGATTCCTGTGGCATGGAGAGCACGGGACCCACGTCTGGGCATACCCGTCCCACTCGGGGTGAGAAATGGAAAACCAACAGTTGTTGGTCAGAATGCAGAACAATGACATACATTCAACCCAGTTCAAAGATCTGTGCCCAAATCCATTGTTTATTTGCTCACCATGCCATTCCAGTTTGAACCCATCCATATGCAAATCAGTCTTGACCCTGTGCCTCATGGGAACAGTCCAGCCCGAACTGCAAAGACAGGTCCTCCCTGGCCTGGAAACAAGCAAGCATCCTAGGACAGGTTCCGGGGTTTCACCCCTCTTGAGCCAGGATAGCTTGATTCCAGTGGCATGGAGAGCACGAGACCCACGTCTGGGCATACCTGTCCCACTCGGGGTGACAAATGCAAAACCAACAGTTGATGGACAGAATGCAGGACAATGTCATACATTCACCCCATTACAGAGATCTGGGCCTAAACCCATCGTTTTTTTGCTCACCATGCCATTCCAGTTTGAGCAGAGCCATATGAAAATCAGTCTTGACCCTGTGACTCATGGGAACAGTCCAGCCCAAACTGTCAAGCCAGGTCCTCACTAGACGTGAAACAAGCATCCTAGGACCGGTTTCGGGGTTTCACCCCTCTTCAGCCTGGATAGCTTGAATCAAGTGGCATGGAGAGCACAGGACCTACTTCTGGGCATACTCGTCCCACTCGGGGTGACAAATGTAAAACCAACAGTTGATGGACAGAATGCAGAACAATGTCATACATTCACCCCAATACAGAGATCTGGGCCTAAATCCATCGTTTTTTTTGCTCACCATACCATTCCAGTTTGAACCCAGCCATATGCAAATCAGTCTTGACCCTGTGCCTCATGGGAACAGTCCAGCCCGAACTGCCAAGCCAGGTCCTCCCTGGACTGGAAACAAGCATACTAGGACCGGTTTTGAGGTTTCACCCCTCTTCTGTCAGGATAGCTTGATTCCAGTGGCATGGACAGCACGGGACCCATGTTTGGGCATACCCGTCTCACTCGGGGTGACAAATGCAAAACCAACAGTTGATGGACAGAATGCAGAACAATGTCATACATTCACCCCAGTACAGGGATCTGGGCCTAAATCCATTGTTTTTTTGCGCACCGTGCCATTCCAGTTTGAACCCAGCCATATGCAAATCAGTCTTGACCCTGTGCCTCATGGGAACAGTCCAGCCCAAACTGCCAAGCCAGGTCCTCCCTGGACTGGAAACAAGCATACTAGGACCGGTTTCGGGGTTTCACCCCTCTTCAGTCTGGATAGCTTGATTCTAGTGGCATGGAGAGCACGGGACCGACGTCTGGGCATACCCGTCTCACTCGGGGTGACAAATGCAAAACCAACAGTTGATGGACAGAATGCAGAACAATGTCATACATTCACCCCACTACAGAGATCTGGGCCTAAATCCGTCGTTTTTTTGCTCACAATGACAATCCAGTTTGAACCCAGCCATATGCTAATCAGTCTTGAACCTGTGCCTCATGGGAACAGTCCAGCCCGAACTGGCAAGCCAGGTCCTCCCTGGCCTGGAAACAAGCATCCTAGGACCGGTTTCAGGGTTTCACCCCTCTTCAGCCAGGATAGCTTGATTCCAGTGGCATGGAGAGCACGGGACCCATGTCTGGGCATACCCGTCCCACTCGGTGTGACAAATGCAAAACCAACAGTTGATGGACAGAATGCAGAGCAATGTCATATATTCACCCCAGTACAGAGATCTGGGCCTAAATCCATCGTTTTTTTGCTCACCATGCCATTCCAGTTTGAACCCAGCCATATGCAAACCACTCTTGACCCTGTGCCTCATGGGAACAGTCCAGCCTGAACTGCCAAGCCAGGTCCTCCCTGGACTGGAAACAAGCATCCTATGACCGGTTTCGGGGTTTCACCCCTCTTCAGCCAGGATAGCTTGATTCCAGTGGCATGGAGAGCACGGGACCCACGTCTGGGCATTCCCGTCCCACTCGGGGTGACAAATGCAAAACCGACAGTTGATTTACAGATTTCAGAACAATGTCATACATTCACCACAGTACAGAGATCTGGGCCTAAATCCATCGTTTTTTTGCTCATCATGCCATTCCAGTTTGAACCCAGCCATATGCAAATCAGTCTTGACCCTGTGCCTCATGGGAACAATCCAGACCGAACTACAAAGCCAGGTGCTCCCTGGACTGAAAACAAGCATCCTATGACTGGTTTCGGGGTTTCACCCCTCTTCAGCCAGGATAACTTGATTCCAGTGGCATGGAGAGCACTGGACCCATGTCTGGGCATACCTGTCTCACTCGGGGTGACAAATGTAAAACCAACAGTTGATGGACAGAATGCAGAACAATGTCATACATTCACCCCAATACAGAGATCTGGGCCTAAATCCATCGGTTTTTTTGCTCACCATACCATTCCAGTTTGAACCCAGCCATATGCAAATCAGTCTTGACCCTGTGCCTCATGGGAACAGTCCAGCCCGAACTGCCAAGCCAGGTCCTCCCTGGACTGGAAACAAGCATACTAGGACCGGTTTTGAGGTTTCACCCCTCTTCTGTCAGGATAGCTTGATTCCAGTGGCATGGACAGCACGGGACCCATGTCTGGGCATACCTGTTTCACTCGGGGTGACAAATGCAAAACCAACAGTTGATGGACAGAATGCAGAACAATGTCATACATTCACCCCAGTACAGGGATCTGGGCCTAAATCCATTGTTTTTTTGCGCACCGTGCCATTCCAGTTTGAACCCAGCCATATGCAAATCAGTCTTGACCCTGTGCCTCATGGGAACAGTCCAGCCCAAACTGCCAAGCCAGGTCCTCCCTGGACTGGAAACAAGCATCCTAGGACCTGTTTCGGGGTTTCACCCCTCTTCAGCCAGGATAACTTGATTCCAGTGGCATGGAGAGCACAGGACCTACTTCTGGGCATACCCGTCCCACTCGGGTTGACAAATGCAAAACCAACAGTTGATGGGCAGAATGCAGAACAATGTCATACATTCACCCCAGTACAGAGATCTGGGTCTAAATCCATTGTTTCTTTTGCTCACCATGCCTTTCCAGTTTGAACCCAGCCATATGCAAATCGGTCTTGACCCTGTGCCTCATGGGAACAGTTCAGCCCAAACTGCCAAGCCAGGTCCTCCCTGGACTGGAAACAAGCATACTAGGACCGGTTTCGGGGTTTCACCCCTCTTCAGTCTGGATAGCTTGATTCTAGTGGCATGGAGAGCACGGGACCGACGTCTGGGCATACCCGTCTCACTCGGGGTGACAAATGCAAAACCAACAGTTGATGGACAGAATGCAGAACAATGTCATACATTTACCCCACTACAGAGATCTGGGCCTAAATCCGTCGTTTTTTTGCTCACAATGACAATCCAGTTTGAACCCAGCCATATGCTAATCAGTCTTTAACCTGTGCCTCATGGGAACAGTCCAGCCCGAACTGGCAAGCCAGGTCCTCCCTGGCCTGGAAACAAGCATCCTAGGACCGGTTTCAGGGTTTCACCCCTCTTCAGCCAGGATAGCTTGATTCCAGTGGCATGGAGAGCACGGGACCCATGTCTGGGCATACCCGTCCCACTCGGTGTGACAAATGCAAAACCAACAGTTGATGGACAGAATGCAGAGCAATGTCATATATTCACCCCAGTACAGAGATCTGGGCCTAAATCCATCGTTTTTTTGCTCACCATGCCATTCCAGTTTGAACCCAGCCATATGCAAACCACTCTTGACCCTGTGCCTCATGGGAACAGTCCAGCCTGAACTGCCAAGCCAGGTCCTCCCTGGACTGGAAACAAGCATCCTAGGACCGGTTTCGGGGTTTCACCCCTCTTCAGCCAGGATAGCTTGATTCCAGTGGCATGGAGAGCACGGGACCCACGTCTGGGCATTCCCGTCCCACTCGGGGTGACAAATGCAAAACCAACAGTTGATTTACAGATTTCAGAACAATGTCATACATTCACCACAGTACAGAGATCTAGGCCTAAATCCATCGTTTTTTTGCTCATCATGCCATTCCAGTTTGAACCCAGCCATATGCAAATCAGTCTTGACCCTGTGCCTCATGGGAACAATCCAGACCGAACTACAAAGCCAGGTGCTCCCTGAACTGGAAACAAGCATCCTATGACTGGTTTCGGGGTTTCACCCCTCTTCAGCCAGGATAACTTGATTCCAGTGGCATGGAGAGCACTGGACCCATGTCTGGGCATACCTGTCTCACTCGGGGTGACAAATGCAAAACCAACAGTTGATGGACAGAATGCAGAACAATGTCATACATTCACCCCAGTACAGAGATCTGGGCCTAAATCCATCGTTTTTTTGCTCACCATGCCATTCCAGTTTGAACTCAGCCATATGCAAATCAGTCTTGACCCTGTGCCTCATGGGAACAGTCCAGCCCAAACTGCCAAGCCAGGATCTCGCTGGACTGGAACCAAGCATCCTAGGACCGGATTCGGGGTTTTACCCCTCTTCAGCCAGGATAGCTTGATTCCAGTGGCATGGAGAGCACGGGACCCACATCTGGGCATACCTGTCCCACTCGGGGTGACAAATGCAAAACCAGCAGTTGATGGACAGAATGCAGAACAATGTCATACATTCACGCCAGTACAGAGATCTATGCCTAAATCCATCGTTTTTTTGCTGACCATGCCATTCCAGTTTGAACCCAGCCATATGCAAATCAGTCTTGACCCTGTGCCTCATGGGAACGGTCCAGCCCGAACTCCCAAGCCAGGTCCTCCCTGGACTGGAAAAAAGCATCCTAGGACTGGTTTCGGGGTTCACCCCTTTTCAGCCAGGATAGCCTGTTTCCAGTGGCATGGAGAGGACAGGACCCACGTCTGGGCATACCCGTCCAACTCGGGGTGACAAATGCAAAACCAACAGTTTCTTTACAGATTTCAGAACAATGTCATACATTCACTCCAGAACAGAGATCTGGGCCTAAATCCTTCTTTTATTTGCTCACCATGCCATTCCAGTTTGAACACAGCTATATGCAAATCAGTCTTGACCCTGTGCCTCATGGGAACAGTCCAGCCCAAATTGCCAAGCCAGGTCCTCACTAGACTGGAAACAAGCATCCTAGGACCGGTTTCGGGGTTTCACCCCTCTTCACCCAGGATAGATTGATTCCAGTGGCATGGAGAGCACGGGACCCACGTCTGGGCATACCTGTCCCACTCTGGGTGACAAATGCAAAACCAACAGTTGATGGACAGAATGCAGAACAATGTCATACATTCACCCCAGTACAGAGATATGGGCCTAAATCAATTGTTTTTTTCCTCATCATGCCATTCCAGTTTGAACCCAGTCATATGCAAATCAGTCTTGACCCTTTGCCTCATGGGAACAATCCAGACCGAACTGCAAAGCCAGGTCCTCCCTTGACTGGAAACAAGCATCCTAGGACCTCTTTCGGGGTTTCACCCCTCTTCAGCCAGGATAACTTGATTCCAGTGGCATGGAGAGCACAGGACCTACTTCTGGGCATACCCATCCCACTCGGGGTGACAAATGCAAAACCAACAGTTGATGGACAGAATGCAGAACAATGTCATACATTCACCCCAGTACAGGGATCTGGGCCTAAATCCATCGTTTCTTTTGCTCACCATGCCTTTCCAGTTTGAACCCAGCCATATGCAAATCGGTCTTGACCCTGTGCCTCATGGGAACAGTTCAGCCCGAACTGCCAAGCCAGGTCCTCCCTGGACTGGAAACAAGCATACTAGGACCGGTTTCGGGGTTTCACCCCTCTTCAGTCTGGATAGCTTGATTCTAGTGGCATGGAGAGCACGGGACCGACGTCTGGGCATACCCGTCTCACTCGGGGTGACAAATGCAAAACCAACAGTTGATTGTCAGAATGCAGAACAATGTCATACATTCACCCCACTACAGAGATCTGGGCCTAAATCCGTCGTTTTTTTGCTCACAATGACAATCCAGTTTGAACCCAGCATTATGCTAATCAGTCTTGAACCTGTGCCTCATGGGAACAGTCCAGCCCGAACTGGCAAGCCAGGTCCTCCCTTTCCTGGAAACAAGCATCCTAGGACCGGTTTCAGGGTTTCACCCCTCTTCAGCCAGGATAGCTTGATTCCAGTGGCATGGAGAGCACGGGACCCACGTCTGGGCATTCCCGTCCCACTCGGGGTGACAAATGCAAAACCAACAGTTGATTTACAGATTTCAGAACAATGTCATACATTCACTCCAGTACAGAGATCTGGGCCTAAATCCATTGTTTATTTGCTCACCATGCCATTCCAGTTTGAGCACAGCCATATGCAGATCAGTCTTGACTCTGTGCCTCATGGGAACAGTCCAGCCCAAACTACCAAGCCAGGTCCTCACTAGACTGTAAACAAGCATCCTAGGACCGGTTTGGGGGTTTCACCCCTCTTCAGCCAGGATAGCTTGATTCCAGTGGCATGGAGAGCACGGCACCCATGTCTAGGCATACCCGTCCCACTCGGGGTGACAAATGCAAAACCAACAGTTGATGGACAGAATGAAGAACAATGTCATATATACACCCCTGTACAGAGATCTGGGCCTAAATCCATCATTTTTTTGCTCACCATGCCATTCCAGTTTGTACCCAGCCAAATGCAAATCAGTCTTGACCCTGTGCCTCATGGGAACAGTCCAGCCCAAACTGCCAAGCCAGGTCCTCCCTGGACTGGAAACAAGCATCCTAGGACCGGTTTCGGGGTTTCACCCCTCTTCAGCCAGGATAGCTTGATTCCAGTGGCATGGAGAGCACGGGACTCACGTCTGGGCATACCCGTCCCACTCGGGGTGACAAATGCGAAACCAACAGTTGATTTACAGATTTCAGAACAATGTCATACATTCACCCCAGTACAGAGATCCTGGGACCAAATCCATCGTTTGAATGCTCACCATGCCATTCCAGTTTGAACACAGCCATATGCAAATCAGTCTTGACCCTGTGCCTCATGGGAACAGTCCAGCCCAAACTGCCTAGCCAGGTCCTCACTAGATTGGAAACAAGCATCCTAGGACCGGTTTCGGGGTTTCACCCCTCTTCAGCCAGGATAGCTTGATTCCAGTGGCATGGAGAGCACGGGACCCACGTCTAGGCATACCTGTCCCACTCGGGGTGACAAATGCAAAACCAACAGTTGTTGGACAGAATGCAGAACAATGTCATACATTCACCCCAGTACAGAGATCTGGGCCTAAATCCATCATTTTTTTGCTCACCATGCAATTCCAGTATGAACCCAGCCATATGCAAATCAGTCTTGACCCTGTGCCTCATGGGAACAGTCCAGCCCGAACTGCAAAGCCAGGTCCTCCCTGGACTGGTAACAAGCATCCTAGGATCGGTTTCGGGGTTTCACCCCTCTTCAGCCATGATAGCTTGATTCCAGTGGCATGGAGAGCGAGGGACCCACGTCTGGGCATACCCGTCCCACTCGGGGTGACAAATGCAAAACCAACAGTTGATGGAGAGAATGCAGAACAATGTCATACATTCACCCCAGTACAGAGATCTGGGCCTAAATCCATCGTTTTTTTGCTCACCATGCCATTCCAGTTTGAACCGAGTCATATGCAAATCAGTCTTGACCCTGTGCCTCATGGGAACAGTCCAGCCTGAACTGTCAAGCCAGGTCCTCCCTGTACTGGAAACAAGCATCCTAGGACTGGTTTTGGGGTTTCACCCCTCTTCAGCCAGGATAGCCTTTTTCCAGTGGCATGGAGAGCACTGGACCCACGTCTGGGCATACCCGTCCCACACGGGGTGACAAATGGAAAACCAACAGTTGTTGGACAGAATGCAGAACAATCACATATATTCAACCCAGTACAGAGATCTGGGCCTAAATCCATAGTTTTTTTGCTCACCATGCTATTCCAGTTTGAGCCCAGCCATATGCAAATCAGTCTTGACCCAGTGCCTCATAGGAACAGTCTAGCGCGAACTCGCAAGCCAGATCCTCCCTGGACAGGAAACAAGCATCCCAGGACCAGTTTCGGGGTTTCACCCCTCTTCAGCCAGGATAGCTTGATTCCAGTGGCATGAAGAGCACTGGAGCCACGTCTGGGCATACCCGTCCTACTCAGGGTGAAAAATGCATAGCCAACAGTTGATGGACAGAATGCAGAACAATGTCATACATTCACCCCAGTACAGAGATCTGGGCCCAAATCCATTGTTTTTTTGCTCACCATGCCATTCCAGTTTGAACACAGCCATATGCAAATCAGTCTTGACCCTGTGCCTCATGGGAACAGGCCAGCCCGAACTGCAAAGACAGGTCCTCCCTGGACTGGAAACAAGCATCCTAGGACCGGTTTCGGGGTTTCACCCCTCTTCAGCCAGGATAGCTTGATTCCAGTGGCATGGAGAGCACGGTCCCACGTCTGGGCATACCCGTCCCACTCGGGGTGACAAATGCAAAACCAACAGTTGATGGACAGAATGCAGAACAATGTCATACATTCACCCCAGTACAGAGATCTGGGCCTAAATCCATCGTTTTTTTGCTCACCATGCCATTCCACTTTGAACCCAGCAATATGCAAATCAGTCTTGACCCTGTGCCTCATGGGAACAGTCCAGCCCGAACTGCCAAGCCAGGTCCTCCCTGGACTGGAACTAAGCATCCTAGGACCGGTTTCAGGGTTTCACCCCACTTCAGCCAGGATAGCTTGATTCCAGCGGCATGGAGAGCACGGCACCCATGTCTGGGCATACCCGTCCCACTCGGGGTGGCAAATGCAAAACCAACAGTTGATGGACAGAATGCAGAACAATGTCATATATTCACCCCTGTACAGAGATCTGGGCCTAAATCCATTATTTTTTTAGCTCATCATGCCATTCCAGTTTGTACCCAGCCAAATGCAAATCAGTCTTGACCATGTGCCTCATGGGAACAGTCCAGCCCGAACTGCCAAGCCAGGTGCCAGGTCCTCCCTGGACTGGAAACAAGCATCCTAGGACCGGTTTCGGGGTTTCACCCCTCTTCAGCCAGGATAGCTTGATTCCAGTGGCATGGAGAGCAAGGGACCCACGTCTGGGCATACCCGTCCCACTCAGGGTGACAAATGCGAAACCAACAGTTGATTTACAGATTTCAGAACAATGTCATACATTCACCCCAGTACAGAGATCTGGGACTAAATCCATCGTTTGTTTGCTCACCATGCCATTCCAGTTTGAACACAGCCATATGCAAATCATTCTTGACCCTGTGCCTCATGGGAACAGTCCAGCCCAAACTGCCTAGCCAGGTCCTCACTAGATTGGAAACAAGCATCCTAGGACCGGTTTCGGGGTTTCACCCATCTTCAGCCAGGATAGCTTGATTCCAGTGGCATGGAGAGCACGGGACCCACGTCTGGGCATACCTGTCCCACTCGGGGTGACAAATGCAAAACCAACAGTTGATGGACAGAATGCAAAACAATGTCATACATTCACCCCAGTACAGAGATCTGGGCCTAAATCCATCGTTTTTTTGCTCACCATGCAATTCCAGTTTGAACCCAGCCATATGCAAATCAGTCTTGACCCTGTGCCTCATGGGAACAGTCCAGCCCGCACTGCAAAACCAGGTCCTCCCTGGACTGGTAACAAGCATCCTAGGATCGGTTTCGGGGTTTCACCCCTCTTCAGCCAGGATAGCTTGATTCCAGTGGCATGGAGAGCACGGGACCCGCGTCTGGGCATACCCGTCCCACTCGGGGTGACAAATGCAAAACCAACAGTTGATGGACAGAATGTAGAACAATGTCATACATTCACCCCAGTTCAGAGATCTGGGCCTAAATCCATCGTTTTTTTGCTCACCATGCCATTCGAGTTTGAACCCAGCCATATGCAAATCAGTCCTGACCCTGTGCCTCATGGGAACAGTCCAGCCCGAACTGCCAAGCCAGGTCCTCCCTGGACTGGAACTAAGCATCCTAGGACCGGTTTCAGGGTTTCACCCCTCTTCAGCCAGGATAGCTTGATTCCAGTGGCATGGAGAGCACGGCACCCATGTCTGGGCATACCCGTCCCACTTGGGGTGACAAATGCGAAACCAACAGTTGACGGACAGAATGCAGAACAATGTCATACATTCACCCCAGTACAGAGATCTGGGCCTAAATCCATCGTTTTTTTGCTCACCATGCCATTCCAGTTTGAACCCAGCCATATGCAAATAAGTCTTGACCCTGTGCCTCATGGGAACAGTCCAGCCCAAACTGCCTAGCCAGGTCCTCCCTGGACTGGAAACAAGCATCCTAGGACCGGTTTGGGGTTTCACCCCTCTTCAGCCAGGATAGCTTGATTCCAGTGGCATGGAGAGCACGGGACCCACGTCTGGGCATTCCCGTCCCACTCGGGGTGACAAATGCAAAACCAACAGTTGATTTACAGATTTCAGAACAATGTCATACATTTACTCCAGTACAGAGATCTGGGCCTAAATCCATCGTTTATTTGCTCACCATGCCATTCCAGTTTGAGCACAGCCATATGCAGATCAGTCTTGACTCTGTGCCTCATGGGAACAGTCCAGCCCAAACTACCAAGCCAGGTCCTCACTAGACTGTAAACAAGCATCCTAGGACCGGTTTTGGGGTTTCACCCCTCTTCAGCCAGGATAGCTTGATTCCAGTGGCATGGAGAGCATGGGACCCACGTCTGGGCATACACGTCCCACTCGGAGTGACAAATGCAAAACCAACAGTTGATGGACAGAATGCAGAACAATGTCATACATTCACCCCAGTACAGAGATCTGGGCCTAAATCCATCGTTTTTTTGCTCACCATGCCATTCCAGTTTGAACCCAGCCATATGCAAATCAGTCTTGACCATGTGCCTCATGGGAACAATCCAGACCGAACTGCAAAGCCAGGTCCTCTCTGGACTGGAAACAAGCATCCTAGGACCGGTATCGGGGTTTCACTCCTCTTCAGCCAGGATAACTTGATTCCAGTGGCATGGAGAGCACGGGACCCACGTCTGGGCATACCCGTACCACTCGGGGTGACAAATGCAAAACCAACAGTTGATGGACAGAATGCAGAACAATGTCATACATTCACCCCAGTACAGAGATATGGGCCTAAATCCATCGTTTTTTTGCTCATCATGCCATTCCAGTTTGAACCCAGCCATATGCAAATCAGTCTTGACCCTGTGCCACATGGGAACAGTTTAGCCCGAACTGCCAAGCCAGGTTCTCCCGGGACTGGAAAAAGCATACTAGGACCGGTTTCGGGGTTTCACCCCTCTTCAGTCAAGATGGCTTGATTCTAGTAGCATGGAGAGCACGGGACCCACGTCTGGGCATACCCGTCTCTCTCGGGGTGACAAATGCAAAACCAACAGTTGATGGACAGAATGCAGAACAATGTCATACATTCACCCCAGTACAGAGATCTGGGCCTAAATCCATCGTTTGTTTGCTCACCATGCCATTCCAGTTTGAACCTAGCCATATGCAAATCAGTCTTGACCCTGTGCCTCATGGGAACAGTCCAGCCAGAACAGCCAAGCCAGGTCCTCCCTGGACTGAAAACAAGCATCCTAGGACCGGTTTCGGGGTTTCACCCCTCTTCAGCCAGGATAAATTGATTGCAGTGGCATGGAGAGCACGGGACCCACGTCTGGGCATACCCGTCCCACTCGGGGTGACAAATGCAAAACCAACAGTTGATAGACAGAATGCAGAGCAATGTCATTCATTCACCCCAGTACAGAGGTCTGGGCCTAAATCCATCGTTTTTTGCTCAGCATGCCATTCTAGTTTGAACCCCGCCATATGGAAATCAGTCTTGACCCTGTGCCTCATGGGAACAGTCCAGCCCGAACTGCCAAGCCAGGTCCTCCCTGGACTAGAAACAAGCATCCTAGGACCGGTTTCGGGGTTTCCCCCTTCTTCAGCCAGGATAGCTTGATTCCAGTGGCATGGAGAGCACGGGACACACTTCTGGGCATACCCGTCCCACTCGGGGTGACAAATGCACAACCAACAGTTGATGGACAGAATGCAGAACAAGGACATACATTCAACCCAGTACAGAGATCTGGGCCTAAATCCCTCGTTATTTTTGCTCAGCATGCTATTCCAGTTTAAACCCAGCCATATGCAAATCAGTCTTGACCCTGTGCCTCATGGGAACAGTCCAGCCCAAACTGCCTAGCCAGGTCCTCACTAGATTGGAAACAAGCATCCTAGGACCGGTTTCAGGGTTTCACCCCTCTTCAGCCAGGATAGCTTGATTCCAGTGGCATGGAGAGCACGGGACCCACGTCTGGGCATACCTGTCCCACTCGGGGTGACGAATGCAAAACCAACAGTTGATGGACAGAATGCAGAACAATGTCATATATTCACCCCTGTACAGAGATCTGGGCCTAAATCCATCATTTTTTTGCTCACCATGCCATTCCAGTTTGAACCCAGCCAAATGCAAATCAGTCTTGACCCTGTGCCTCATGGGAACAGTCTAGCCCGAACTGCCAAGCCAGGTGCCAGGTCCTCCCTGGACTGGAAACAAGCATCCTAGGACCGGTTTTGGGGTTTCACCCCTCTTCAGCCAGGATAGCTTGATTCCAGTGGCATGGAGAGCACGGGACCCACGTCTGGGCATACCCGTCCCACTCGGGGTGACAAATGCGAAACCAACAGTTGATTTACAGATTTCAGAACAATGTCATACATTCACCCCAGTACAGAGATCTGGGACTAAATCCATCGTTTGTTTGCTCACCATGCCATTCCAGTTTGAACACAGCCATATGCAAATCAGTCTTGACCCTGTGCCTCATGGGAACAGTCCAGCCCAAACTGCCTAGCCAGGTCCTCACTAGATTGGAAACAAGCATCCTAGGACCGGTTTCAGGGTTTCACCCCTCTTCAGCCAGGATAGCTTGATTCCAGTGGCATGGAGAGCACGGGACCCACGTCTGGGCATACCTGTCCCACTCGGGGTGACGAATGCAAAACCAACAGTTGATGGACAGAATGCAGAACAATGTCATATATTCACCCCTGTACAGAGATCTGGGCCTAAATCCATCATTTTTTTGCTCACCATGCCATTCCAGTTTGAACCCAGCCAAATGCAAATCAGTCTTGACCCTGTGCCTCATGGGAACAGTCTAGCCCGAACTGCCAAGCCAGGTGCCAGGTCCTCCCTGGACTGGAAACAAGCATCCTAGGACCGGTTTTGGGGTTTCACCCCTCTTCAGCCAGGATAGCTTGATTCCAGTGGCATGGAGAGCACGGGACCCACGTCTGGGCATACCCGTCCCACTCGGGGTGACAAATGCGAAACCAACAGTTGATTTACAGATTTCAGAACAATGTCATACATTCACCCCAGTACAGAGATCTGGGACTAAATCCATCGTTTGTTTGCTCACCATGCCATTCCAGTTTGAACACAGCCATATGCAAATCAGTCTTGACCCTGTGCCTCATGGGAACAGTCCAGCCCAAACTGCCTAGCCAGGTCCTCACTAGATTGGAAACAAGCATCCTAGGACCGGTTTCAGGGTTTCACCCCTCTTCAGCCAGGATAGCTTGATTCCAGTGGCATGGAGAGCACGGGACCCACGTCTGGGCATACCTGTCCCACTCGGGGTGACGAATGCAAAACCAACAGTTGATGGACAGAATGCAGAACAATGTCATATATTCACCCCTGTACAGAGATCTGGGCCTAAATCCATCATTTTTTTGCTCACCATGCCATTCCAGTTTGAACCCAGCCAAATGCAAATCAGTCTTGACCCTGTGCCTCATGGGAACAGTCTAGCCCGAACTGCCAAGCCAGGTGCCAGGTCCTCCCTGGACTGGAAACAAGCATCCTAGGACCGGTTTTGGGGTTTCACCCCTCTTCAGCCAGGATAGCTTGATTCCAGTGGCATGGAGAGCACGGGACCCACGTCTGGGCATACCCGTCCCACTCGGGGTGACAAATGCGAAACCAACAGTTGATTTACAGATTTCAGAACAATGTCATACATTCACCCCAGTACAGAGATCTGGGACTAAATCCATCGTTTGTTTGCTCACCATGCCATTCCAGTTTGAACACAGCCATATGCAAATCAGTCTTGACCCTGTGCCTCATGGGAACAGTCCAGCCCAAACTGCCTAGCCAGGTCCTCACTAGATTGGAAACAAGCATCCTAGGACCGGTTTCAGGGTTTCACCCCTCTTCAGCCAGGATAGCTTGATTCCAGTGGCATGGAGAGCACGGGACCCACGTCTGGGCATACCTGTCCCACTCGGGGTGACGAATGCAAAACCAACAGTTGATGGACAGAATGCAGAACAATGTCATACATTCACCCCAGTACAGAGATCTGGGCCTAAATCCATCGTTTTTTTGCTCACCATGCCATTCGAGTTTGAACCCAGCCATATGCAAATCAGTCTTGACCCTGTGCCTCTTGGGAACAGTCCAGCCCGAACTGCAAAGACAGGTCCTCCCTGGACTGGAAACAAGCATCCTAGGACCGGTTTCGGGGTTTCACCCCTCTTCAGCCAGGATAGCTTGATTCCAGTGGCATGGAGAGCACGGCACCCATGTCTGGGCATACCCGTCCCACTCGGGGTGACAAATGCAAAACCAACAGTTGATGGACAGAATGCAGAACAATGTCATATATTCACCCCTGTACAGAGATCTGGGCCTAAATCCATCATTTTTTTGCTCACCATGCCATTCCAGTTTGAACCCAGCCAAATGCAAATCAGTCTTGACCCTGTGCCTCATGGGAACAGTCTAGCCCGAACTGCCAAGCCAGGTGCCAGGTCCTCCCTGGACTGGAAACAAGCATCCTAGGACCGGTTTTGGGGTTTCACCCCTCTTCAGCCAGGATAGCTTGATTCCAGTGGCATGGAGAGCACGGGACCCACGTCTGGGCATACCCGTCCCACTCGGGGTGACAAATGCGAAACCAACAGTTGATTTACAGATTTCAGAACAATGTCATACATTCACCCCAGTACAGAGATCTGGGACTAAATCCATCGTTTGTTTGCTCACCATGCCATTCCAGTTTGAACACAGCCATATGCAAATCAGTCTTGACCCTGTGCCTCATGGGAACAGTCCAGCCCAAACTGCCTAGCCAGGTCCTCACTAGATTGGAAACAAGCATCCTAGGACCGGTTTCAGGGTTTCACCCCTCTTCAGCCAGGATAGCTTGATTCCAGTGGCATGGAGAGCACGGGACCCACGTCTGGGCATACCTGTCCCACTCGGGGTGACGAATGCAAAACCAACAGTTGATGGACAGAATGCAGAACAATGTCATACATTCACCCCAGTACAGAGATCTGGGCCTAAATCCATCGTTTTTTTGCTCACCATGCCATTCGAGTTTGAACCCAGCCATATGCAAATCAGTCTTGACCCTGTGCCTCATGGGAACAATCCAGACCGAACTGCAAAGCCAGGTCCTCTCTGGACTGGAAACAAGCATCCTAGGACCGGTTTCGGGGTTTCACCCCTCTTCAGCCAGGATAACTTGATTCCAGTGGCATGGAGAGCACTGGACCCACGTCTGGGCATACCCGTCCCACACGGGGTGACAAATGGAAAACCAACAGTTGTTGGACAGAATGCAGAACAATGACATACATTCAACCCAGTACAGAGATCTGGGCCTAAATCCATAGTTTTTTTGCTCACCATGCTATTCCAGTTTGAGCCCAGCCATATGCAAATCAGCCTTGACCCAGTGCCTCATGGGAACAGTCTAGCGCGAACTGCCAAGCCAGATCCTCCCTGGACAGGAAACAAGCATCCTAGGACCAGTTTCGGGGTTTCACCCCTCTTCAGCCAGGATAGCTTGATTCCAGTGGCATGGAGAGCACTGGACCCACGTCTGGGCATACCTGTCCCACTCGGGGTGACAAATGCAAAACCAGCTGTTGATGGACAGAATGCAGAACAATGTCATACATTCACCCCAGTACAGAGATCTGGGCCTAAATCTATCGTTTTTTTGCTCACCATGCCATTTCAGTTTGAACCGAGCCATATGCAAATCAGTCTTGACCCTGTGCCTCATGGGAACAGTCCAGCCTGAACTGTCAAGCCAGGTCCTCCCTGGACTGGAAACAAGCATCCTAGGACTGGTTTCGGGGTTTCACCCCTCTTCAGCCAGGATAGCCTTTTTCCAGTGGCATGGAGAGCACTGGACCCACGTCTGGGCATACCCTTCCCACACGGGGTGACAAATGGAAAACCAACAGTTGTTGGACAGAATGCAGAACAATGACATACATTCAACCCAGTACAGAGATCTGGGCCTAAATCCATAGTTTTTTGCTCACCATGCTATTCCAGTTTGAGCCCAGCCATATGCAAATCAGTCTTGAACCAGTGCCTCATGGGAACAGTCTAGCGCGAACTGCCAAGCCAGATCCTCCCTGGACAGGAAACAAGCATCCTAGGACCAGTTTCGGGGTTTTACCCCTCTTCAGCCAGGATAGCTTGATTCCAGTGGCATGGAGAGCACTGGACCCACGTCTGGGCATACCCGTCCTACTCAGGGTGACAAATGCAAAGCCAACAGTTGATGGACAGAATGCAGAACAATGTCATACATTCACCCCAGTACAGAGATCTGGGCCTAAATCCATCGTTTTTTTGCTCACCATGCCATTCGAGTTGGAACCCAGCCATATGCAAATCAGTCTTGACCCTGTGCCTCATGGGAACAATCCAGACCGAACTGCAAAGCCAGGTCCTCTCTGGACTGGAAACAAGCATCCTAGGACCGGTTTCGGGGTTTCACCCCTCTTCAGCCAGGATAACTTGATTCCAGTGGCATGGAGAGCACGGGACCCACGTCTGGGCATACCTGTCCCACTCGGGGTGACAAATGCAAAACCAGCAGTTGATGGACAGAATGCAGAACAATGTCATACATTCACCCCAGTACAGAGATATGGGCCTAAATCCATCGTTGTTTTGCTCATCATGCCATTCCAGTTTAAACTCAGCTATATGCAAATCAGTCTTGACCCTGTGCCTCATGGGAACAGTCCAGCCCAAACTGCAAAGCCAGGTCCTCCCTTGACTGGAAACAAGCATCCTAGGACCGGTTTCGGGGTTTCACCCTTCTTCAGCCAGGATAGCTTGATTCCAGCGGCATGGAGAGCACGGGACCCACGTCTGTGCATACCCGTCCCACTTGGGGTGACATATGCAAAACCAACAGTTGATGGACATAATGAAGAACAATGTCATACATTCACCCCAGTACAGAGATCTGGGCCTAAATCCATCGTTTTTTATGCTCACCATGCCATTCCAGTTTGAACCCAGCCATATGCAAATCAGTCTTTACCCTGTGCCTCATGGGAACAGTCCAGCCCGAACTGCCAAGCCAGGTCATCCCTGGACCCGAAACAAGCATCCTAGGAACGGTTTCGGGGTTTCACTCCTCTTCAGCCGCCAGGATAGCTTGATTCCAGTGGCATGGAGAGCACGGGACCAATGTCTGGGCATACACGTCCCACTCGGGGTGACAAATGCAAAACCAACAGTTGATGGACAGAATGCAGAACAATGTCACATATTCACTCCAATACAGAGATCTGGGTTTAAATCCATCGTTTTTTTGCTCACCATGCCATTCCAGTTTGAACCCAGCCGTATGCAAATCAGTCTTGACCCTGTGCCTCATGGGAACAGTCCAGCCCAAACTGCCAAGCCAGGTTCTCCGTGGACTGGAAACAAGCATCCTAGCACCGGTTTCTAGGTTTCACTCCTCTTCAGCCAGGATACTTTGATTGCAGTGGCATGGAGAGCACGGGACCCACGTCTGGGCATACCCGTCCCACTCGGGGTGACAAATGCAAAACCAACAGTTGATTTACAGATTTCAGAACAATGTTATACATTCACCCCAGAACAGAGATCTGGGCCTAAATCCATCGTTTTTTTTGCTCACCATGCCATTCCAGTTTGAACACAGCCATATGCAAATCAGTCTTGACCCTGTGCCTCATTGGAACAGTCCAGCCCAAACTGCCAAGCCAGGTCCTCACTAGACTGGAAAGAAGCATCCCAGGACCGGTTTTGGGGTGTCACCCCTCTTCAGCCAGGATAGCTTGATTCCAGTGGCATGGAGAGCACAGGACACACGTCTGTGCATACCCGTCCCACTCGGGGTGACATATGCAAAACCAACAGTTGATGGACATAATGCAGAACAATGTCATACATTCACCCCAGTACAGAGATCTGGGCCTAAATCCATCGTTTTTTATGCTCACCATGCCATTCCAGTTTGAACCCAGCCATATGCAAATCAGTCTTGACCCTGTGCCTCATGGGAACAGTCCAGCCCGAACTGCCAAGCCAGGTCATCCCTGGACTCGAAACAAGCATCCTAGGACCAGTTTCGGGGTTTCACCCCACTTCAGCCAGGATAGCTTGATTCCAGTGGCATGGAGAGCACGGGACCCATGTCTAGGCATACCCGTCCCACTCGGGGTGACAAATGCAAAACCAACAGTTGATGGACAGAATGCAGAACAATGTCATATATTCACCCCAATACAGAGATCTGGGCCTAAATCCATCGTTTTTTTGCTCACCATGCCATTCCAGTTTGAACCCAGCCATAAGCAAATCAGTCTTGACCCTGTGCCTCATGGGAACAGTCCAGCCCGAACTGCCAAGCCAGGTTCGCCCTGGACTGGAAACAAGCATCCTAGGACCGGTTTCTGGGTTTCACCCTTCTTCAGCCAGGATAGCTTTTTTCCAGTGGCATGGAGAGCACGGGACCCAGATCTGGGCATACGCGTCCCACTCGGGGTGACAAATGCAAAACCAACAGTTGATTTACAGATTTCAGAACAATGTCATACATTCACCCCAGAACAGAGATCTGGGCCTAAATCCATCGTTGTTTTGCTCACCATGCCATTCCAGTTTGAACACAGCCATATGCAAATCAGTCTTGACCCTGTGCCTCATGGGAACAGTCCAGCCCAAACTGCCAAGCCAGGTCCTCACTAGACTGGAAACAAGCATCCCAGGACCGGTTTTGGGGTTTCACCCCTCTTCAGCCAGGATAGCTTGATTCCAGTGGCATGGAGAGCACGGGAGACACGTCTGGGCATACCTGTCCCACTCGGGGTGACAAATGCAAAACCAACAGTTGATGGACAGAATGCAGAACAATGTCATACATTCACCCCAGTACAGAGATATGGGCCTAAATCCATCGTTGTTTTGCTCATCATGCCATTCCAGTTTGAACTCAGCTATATGCAAATCAGTCTTGACCCTGTGCCTCATGGGAACAGTCCAGCCCGAACTGCAAAGCCAGGTCCTCCCTGGACTGGAAACAAGCATCCTAGGACCGGTTTCAGGGTTTCACCCCTCTTCAGCCAGGATAGCTTGATTCCATCGGCATGGAGAGCACGGGACCCACGTCTGTGCATGCCCGTCCCACTTGGGGTGACATATGCAAAACCAACAGTTGATGGACATAATGCAGAACAATATCATACATTCACCCCAGTACAGAGATCTGGGCCTAAATCCATCGTTTTTTATGCTCACCATGCCATTCCAGTTTGAACCCAGCCATATGCAAATCAGTCTTGACCCTGTGCCTCATGGGAACAGTCCAGCCCGAACTGCCAAGCCAGGTCATCCCTGGACTCGAAACAAGCATCCTAGGACCGGTTTCGGGGTTTCACCCCTCTTCAGCCAGGATAGCTTGATTCCAGAGGCATGGAGAGCACGGGACCCATGTCTGGGCATAGCCGTCCCACTCGGGGTGACAAATGCAAAACCAACAGTTGATGGACAGAATGCAGAACAATGTCATATATTCACCCCAATACAGAGATCTGGGCCTAAATCCATCGTTTTTTTGCTCACCATGCCATTCCAGTTTGAACCCAGCCATATGCAAATCAGTCTTGACCCTGTGCCTCATGGGAACAGTCGAGCCCAAACTGCCAAGCCAGGTTCTCCTTGGGCTGGAAACAAGCATCCTAGCACCGGTTTCTAGGTTTCACTCCTCTTCAGCCAGGATAGCTTGATTCCAGTGGCATGGAGAGCACGGGACCCACGTCTGGGCATACCCGTCCCACTCGGGGTGACAAATTTAAAACCAACAGTTGATTTACAGATTTCAGAACAATGTCATACATTCACCCCAGTACAGAGATATGGGCCTAAATCCATCGTTTTTTTTGCTCACCATGCCATTCAAGTTTGAACCCAGCCATATGCAAATCAGTCTTGACCCTGTGCCTCATGGGAACAGTCCAGCCGAAACTACCAAGCCAGGTCCTCCCTGGACTGCAAACAAGCATCCATAGGACCGGTTTCAGGGTTTCACCCCTCTTCAGCCAGGATAGCTTGATTCCAGTGGCATGGAGAGCACGGGACCCATGTCTGGGCATAGCCGTCCCAGTCGGGGTGACAAATGCAAAACCAACAGTTGATGGACAGAATGCAGAACAATGTCATACATTCACCCCAGTACAGGTATGCAAATCAGTCTTGACCCTGTGCCTCATGGGAACAGTCCAGCCCGAACAGGCAAGCCAGGACCTCCCTGGACTGGAAACAAGCATCCTAGGATCCGTTTCAAGGTTTCACCCCTCTTCAGCCAGGATAGCTTGATTCCAATGGTATGGAGAGCACGGGACGCATGTCTGGGCATACCCGTCCCACTCGGGCTGACAAATGCAAAACCAACAGTTGATGGACAGAATGCAGAACAAAGTCATACATTCACCCCAGTACATAGATCTGGGCCCAAATCCATAATTTATTTGCTCACAATGCCATTCCAGTTTGAACACAGCCTAATGCAAATCAGTCTTGACCCTGTGCCTCATGGGAACAGTCCAGCCCAAACTGCCAAGCCAGGTCCTCCCTGGACTGAAAACAAGCATCCTAGGACCGGTTTCGGGGTTTCACCCCTCTTCAGCCAGGATAAATTGATTGTATTGGCATGGAGAGCACGGGACCCACATCTGGGCATACCCGTCCCACTCAGGGTGAGTAAAGCAAAACCAACAGTTGATGGACAGAATGCAGAACAATGTCATATATTCACCCCAATACAGAGATCTGGGCCTAAATCCATCGTTTTTTTGCGCACCATGCCATTCCAGTTTGAACCCAGCCATATGCAAATCAGTCTTGACCCTGTGCCTCATGGGAACAATCCAGACCGAACTGCAAAGCCAGGTCCTCCCTGGACTGGAAACAAGCATCCTAGGACCGGTTTCGGGGTTTCACCCCTCTTCAGCCAGGATAACTTGATTCCAGTGGCATGGGGAGCACAGGACCTACTTCTGGGCATACCCGTCCCACTCGGGGTGACAAATGCAAAACCAACAGTTGATGGACAGAATGCAGAACAATGTCATACATTCACCACAGTACAGAGATCTGGGCCTAAATCCATCGTTTTTTTTGCTCACCATGCCATTCCAGTTTGAACCCAGCCATACGCAAATTAGTCTTGACCCTGTGCCTCATGGGAATAGTTCAGCCCGAACTGCCAAGCCAGGTCGTCCCGTGACTGGAAACAAGCATACTAGGACCGGTTTTGGGGTTTCACCCCTCTTCAGTCAAGATAGCTTGATTCTAGTGGCATGGAGAGCACGGGACCCACGTCTGGGCATACCCGTCTCTCTCGGGGTGACAAATGCAAAACCAACAGTTGATGGACAGAATGCAGAACAATGTCATATATTTACCCCAGTACAGAGATCTGGGCCTAAATCAATCATATTTTTGCTCACCATGCCATTCCAGTTTGAACCCAGCCATATGCAAATCAGTCTTGACCCTGTGCCTCATGGGAACAGTCCAGCCCGAACAGCCAAGCCAGGTCCTCCCTGGACTGGAAACAAGCATCCTAGGATCGTTTCAGGGTTTCACCCCTCTTCAGCCAAGATAGCTTGATTCCAGTGGCATGGAAAAAAACGGGACGCATGTCTGGGCATACCCGTCCCACTCGGGCTGACAAATGCAAAACCAACAGCTGATTTACAGATTTCAGAACAATGTCATACATTCATCCCAGCACAGAGATCTGGGCCTAAATCCATCGTTTTTTTGCTCACCATGCCATTCCAGTTTGAACGCAGCCATATGCAAATCTGTCTTGACCCTGTGCCTAATGGTAACAGTCCAGCCCGAACTGCCAAGCCATGTCCTTCCAGGACTGGAAACAAGCATCCTAGTTCCGGTTTCGGGGTTTCACCCCTCTTCAGCCAGGATAGCTTGATTCCAGTGGCATGGAGAGCACGGGACCCACGTCTGGGCATACCTCTCCCACTCGGGGTGACAAATGCAAAACCAACAGTTGATGGACAGAATGCAGAACAATGTCATTCATTCACCACAATACAGAGGTCTGGGCCTAAATCCATCGTTTTTTTGCTCACCATGCCATTCCAGTTTGAACCCCGCCATATGGAAATCAGTCTTGACCCTGTGCCTCATGGGAACAGACCAGCCCGAACTGCCAAGCCAGGTCCTCCCTGGACTGGAAACAAGCATCCATAGGACCGGTTTCAGGGTTTCACCCCTCTTCAGCCAGGATAGCTTGATTCGAGTGGCATGGAGACCACGGGACCCATGTCTGGGCATACCCGTCCCACTCGGGGTGACAAATGCAAAACCAACAGTTGATGGACAGAATGCAGAACAATGTCATATATTCACCCCAATACAGAGATCTGGGCCTAGATCCAATGTTTTTTTTGTTCACCATGCCATTCCAGTTTGAACACAGCCATATGCAGATCAGTCTTGACTCTGTGCCTCATGGGAACAGTCCAGCCCCAACTGCCAAGCCAGGTCCTCACTCGACTGGAAACAAGCATCCTAGGACCGGTTTCGGGGTTTCACCCCTCTTCAGACAGGATAGCTTGATTCCAGTGGCATGTAGAGCACGGGACCCACGTCTGGGCATACCTGTCCCACTCGGGGTGACAAATGCAAAACCAACAGTTGATGGACAGAATGCAGAACAATGTCATACATTCACCCCAGTACAGAGGTATGGGCCTAAATCCATTGTTGTTTTGCTCATAATGCCATTCCAGTTTGAACCCAGATATATGCTAATCAGTCTGGACCCTGTGCCTCATGGGAACAATCCAGACCGAACTGCAAAGCCAGGTCCTCCCTGGACTGGAAACAAGCATCCTAGGACCGGTTTCGGGGTTTCACCCCTCTTCAGCCAGGATAACTTGATTCCAGTGGCATGGAGAGCACAGGACCTACTTCTGGGCATACCTGTCCCACTCGGGGTGACAAATGCAAACCCAACAGTTGATGGACAGAATGCAGAACAATGTCATACATTCACCCCAATACAGAGATCTGGGCCTAAATCCATTGTTTCTTTTGCTCACCATGCCATTCCAGTTTGAACCCAGCCATACGCAAATCAGTCTTGACCCTGTGCCTCATGGGAACATTTCAGCCCGAACTGCCAAGCCAGGTCCTCCCTGGACTGGACAAAAGCATACTAGGACCGGTTTCTGGGTTTCACCCCTCTTCAGTCAGGATAGCTTGATTCTAGTGGCATGGAGAGCACAGGACCCACGTCTGGGCATACCCGTCTCTCTCGGGGTGACAAATGCAAAACCAACAGTTGATGGACAGAATGCAGAACAATGTCATACATTCACCCCAGTACAGAGATCTGGGCCTAAATCCATTGTTTTTTTGCTCACCATTCCATTCCAGTTTGAACCCAGCCATATGCAAATCAGTCTTGACCCTGTGCCTCATGGGAACAGTCCAGCCCGAACAGCCAAGCCAGGTCCTCCCTGGACTGGAAACAAGCATCCTAGGACCGGTTTCGGGGTTTTACCCCTCTTCAGCCAGGCTAGTTTTATTCCAGTGGCATGGAGAGCACGGGACCTACTTCTGGGCATACCCGTCCCACTCGGGGTGACAAATGTAAAACCAACAGTTGATGGACAGAATGCAGAACAATGTCACACATTCACCCCAGTACAGAGATCTGGGCCTAAATCCATCGATTTTTTTGCTCACCATGCCATTCCAGTTTGAACCCAGCCATATCTAAATCAGTCTTGACCCTGTAGCTCATGGGAACAGTCCAGCCCGAACTGCCAAGCCAGGTCTTCCCTGGACTGGAAACAAGCATACTAGGACCGGTTTTGGGGTTTCACCCCTCTTCAGTCAGGATAGCTTGATTCCAGTGGCATGGAGAGCATGGGACCCATGTCCGGGCATACCCGTCTCACTCGGGGTGACAAATGCAAAACCAACAATTGATGGACAGAATGCAGAACAATGTCATACATTCACCCCAGTACAGGGATCTGGGCCTAAATCCATCGTTTTTTTGCTCACCGTGCCATTCCAGTTTGAACCCAGCCATATGCAAATCAGTCTTGACCCTGTGCCTCATGGGAACAGTCCAGCCCAAACTACCAAGCCAGGTCCTCCCTGGACTGGAAACAAGCATTCTAGGACCGGTTTCAGGGTTTCACCCCTCTTCAGCCAGGATAGCTTGATTCCAGTGGCATGGAGAGCACGGGACCCACGTCTGGGCATACCCATCCCACTCGGGGTGACAAATGCAAAACCAGCAATTGATAGACAGAATGCAGAACAATGTCATACATTCACCCCAGTACAGAGATCTGGGCCTAAATCTATCGTTTTTTTTGCTCACCATGCCATTCCAGTTTGAACCCAGCCATATGGAAATCAGTCTTGACCCTGTGCCTCATGGGAACAGTCCAGCCCGAACTGCCAAGCCAGGTCCTCCCTGGACTGGAAACAAGCATCCTAGGACCGGTTTTGGGGTTTCACCCCTCTTCAGCCAGGATAGCTTGATTCCAGTGGCATGGAGAGCACGGGACCCACGTCTGGGCATACCCGTCCCACTCGGGGTGAGAAATGGAAAACCAACAGTTGTTGGTCAGAATGCAGAACAATGACATACATTCAACCCAGTTCAGAGATCTGGGCCCAAATCCATTGTTTTTTTGCTCACCATGCCATTCCAGTTTGAACCCATCCATATGCAAATCAGTCTTGACCCTGTGCCTCATGGGAACAGTCCAGCCCGAACTGCAAAGACAGGTCCTCCCTGGCCTGGAAACAAGCAAGCATCCTAGGACAGGATCCGGGGTTTCACCCCTCTTGAGCCAGGATAGCTTGATTCCAGTGGCATGGAGAGCACGAGACCCACGTCTGGGCATACCCGTCCCACTCGGGGTGACAAATGCAAAACCAACAGTTGATGGACAGAATGCAGGACAATGTCATACATTCACCCCATTACAGAGATCTGGGCCTAAGCCCATCGTTTTTTTGCTCACCATGCCATTCCAGTTTGAGCAGAGCCATATGAAAATCAGTCTTGACCCTGTGACTCATGGGAACAGTCCAGCCCAAACTGTCAAGCCAGGTCCTCACTAGACGTGAAACAAGCATCCTAGGACTGGTTTCGGGGTTTCACCCCTCTTCAGCCTGGATAGCTTGATTCCAGTGGCATGGAGAGCACAGGACCTACTTCTGGGCATACTCGTCCCACTCGGGGTGACAAATGTAAAACCAACAGTTGATGGACAGAATGCAGATCAATGTCATACATTCACCCCAATACAGAGATCTGGGCCTAAATCCATCGTTTTTTTTGCTCACCATACCATTCCAGTTTGAACCCAGCCATATGCAAATCAGTCTTGACCCTGTGCCTCATGGGAACAGTCCAGCCCGAACTGCCAAGCCAGGTCCTCCCTGGACTGGAAACAAGCATTCTAGGACCGGTTTCAGGGTTTCAACCCTCTTCAGCCAGGATAGCTTGATTCCAGTGGCATGGAGAGCACGGGACCCACGTCTGGGCATACCCGTCCCACTCGGGGTGACAAATGCAAAACCAGCAATTGATAGACAGAATGCAGAACAATGTCATACATTCACCCCAGTACAGAGATCTGGGCCTAAATCCATTGTTTTTTTGCTCACCATGCCATTCCAGTTTGAACACAGCCATATGGAAATCAGTCTTGACCCTGTGCCTCATGGGAACAGTCCAGCCCGAACTGCCAAGCCAGGTCCTCCCTGGACTGGAAACAAGTATCCTAGGACCGGTTTCGGGGTTTCACCCCTCTTCAGCCAGGATAGCCTGTTTCCAGTGGCATTGAGAGCACGGGACCCACGTCTGGGCATATCCGTCCCACTCGGGGGTGACAAATGGAAAACTAACAGTTGTTGGTCAGAATGCAGAATAATGACATACATTCAACCCAGTTCAGAGATCTGGGCCTAAATCCATCGTTTTTTTGCTCATCATGCCATTCCAGTTTGAACCCAGCCATATGCAAATCAGTTTTGACCCTGTGCCTCATGGGAACAGTTCAGCCCGAACTGCCAAGCCAGGTCCTCCCGGGACTGGAAACAAGCATACTAGGACCGGTTTCGGGGTTTCACCCCTCTTCAGTCAAGATAGCTTGATTCTAGTAGCATGGAGAGCACGGGCCCACGTCTGGGCATACCCGTCTCTCTCGGGGTGACAAATGCAAAACCAACAGTTGATGGACAGAATGCAGAACAATGTCATACATTCACCCCAGTACAGAGATCTGGGCCTAAATCCATTGTTTGTTTGCTCACCATGCCATTCCAGTTTGAACCTAGCCATATGCAAATCAGTCTTGACCCTGTGCCTCATGGGAACAGTCCAGTCAGAACAGCCAAGCCTGGTCCTCCCTGGACTGGAAACAAGCATCCTAGGACCGGTTTCCGGGTTTCACACCTCTTCAGCCAGGATAGCTTGATTCCAGTGGCATGGAGAGCACGGGACCCACGTCTGGGCATACCTGTCCCACTCGGGGTGACAAATGCAAAACCAACAGTTGATGGACAGAATGCAGAACAATGTCATACATTCACCCCAGTACAGAGATCTGGGCCTAAATCCATCATTTTTTGCTCACAATGCCATTCCAGTTTGAACCCAGCCATTTGCAAATCAGTCTTGACCCTGTGCCTCATGGGAACAGTCCAGCCCAAACTGGCAAGCCAGGTCCTCCCTGGACTGAAAACAAGCATCCTAGGACCGGTTTCGGGGTTTTACCCCTCTTCAGCCAGGATAAATTGATTGCAGTGGCATGGAGAGCATGGGACCCACGTCTGGGCATACCCGTCCCACTCGAGGTGACAAATGCAAAACCAACAGTTGATAGACAGAATGCAGAACAATGTCATTCATTCACCCCAGTACAGAGGTCTGGGCCTAAATCCATCGTTTTTTTGCTCACCATGCCATTCTAGTTTGATCCCCGCCATATGGAAATCAGTCTTGACCCTGTGCCTCATGGGAACAGTCCAGCCTGAACTGCCAAGCCAGGTCCTCCCTGGACTGGAAACAAGCATCCTAGGACCGGTTTCGGGATTTCCCCCTTCTTCATCCAGGATAGCTTGATTCCAGTGGCATGGAGAGCATGGGACCCACTTCTGGGCATACCCGTCCGACTCGGGGTGACAAATGCAAAACCAACAGTTGATGGACAGAATGCAGAACAATGACATACATTCAACCCAGTACAGAGATCTGGGCCTAAATCCATAGTTATTTTTGCTCACCATGCTATTCCCGTTTGAACCCAGCCATATGCAAATCAGTCTTGACCCTGTGCCTCATGGGAACAGTGCGAGAAGTTGGCCTGGCATATGCTGTCTCCTAGTTATAGGGACACCTTGCACCAGTCCAATTCGACTCTTATTGATGATAGGTTTAAGACAACCTTTAAAGAAAGCTATCCTAGTTGTAGCTGTGGAGAGCAGCCTTCAGGCGACGTCTTGAAGGAGTGTTAAGCTTATTGTTTTACCATAATAACCTCTTGAATAACCAAATGAAAGAGTAGCCCACACAGGTATATATATAAAATATATGTATTTATTCTAGACAGAATCCCACAGTCTCTTTATGAGGCTAGTGGCAAAGTTACAATTCAAACAAGCATTTATAAACACAATAAATAGCACAGGAATCACAGGGCCCCAGGGCGGGACCAAACCATATATCAAAAAAGTGGTATAAGAACCACGACAATTCTACAGACAATGCCTAGGGCATTTAGGATCGCTGGCCCCTTAAGAATCCACCCCAGGTTATGAGGAAGGGGACCCACGGGAGGCGCGTGCAGTGGAAATAGCTGCTATCGGGATCTCTATTAAAGCCTATGGAGAATGTTGCGGTTTGATTTACACAGATTAAAGTCACTTCTAGCAGGAGTACAAAGTTAAAACTTTAGACTTAAGCTTTTGAGGAGCCCACTACCACAAGAGTACCGAGGTACCTCTGTTACCTGCCCCAGGGAAGCCGAGTGCATAGGTCGTTTTCGATGTCGGGTCGCGGGCTGATTTTCAATGGGAAAATGTTCAAAAGTGCTGCTAGCCAAAAGCGTTGATGATGCCGTGAAGATTGAAGTTGTAGAAGTTGAAGAGAAGAACATGAAAGCAGAGGGGACAGAGTCTGGGTCACGGCACAGTGACCAGGGAGCTCAAAGCAAAGAGCCCTTCAATGTCGGGTGCTTCAAGTGGAAAGAGGTGTAGCTTGGATCTGCAGCCACGGGCTCCGGGAGGCTTCAAGGAAGGCCAGCTTAGGGAGGGTGACTGCCCACATCTGATGAGTGTTGCTGCGGTGTTAGTGTCCGGATTGGATCCACTAAGCCTTGGCAACCGCAACCCACGCAAGATGAACAAATCAGCTACAGGTGCAGACCCACGAGGTCTGTGAGAAGTCTCCTTTGGAGAGACTATAGAGCCGTCCTGGAGCAACTAGGGTAACTCTTAGTTGTTGAGATTGTCCTCCGCTGGGGCCCACAAGTCGAGAGACAAGGGACCGCGGAAGGCAGCAAAATGGAGTGCGTAAAAGGGAACCCACGGGCCACCGGAAGGGGCTAGGGCGCTGATCTTTGGCACGGATACTGCTTGGTGTTTGGCTCAATAATGGGCCAAAGCACAACTTCCCTACTGGTCAGGGTCGTGTGCTACGCAAGAGGTGGCCGGTGTCCTGGGGTATTGGGAATCTCGGCACCCACGCGGTCCATGGTACACAGATTTGCTGTGCACACTCACTGGACTCTGGGATGCTTAGAAAACCCACCTCAAGGGTGCTGGAAGTCGTCGAAGTCCGTAGGACCAGCGAGGTTCCAACCGGGTCACTTGCAGTGTTTCAGGTGCCTGCCAAGCAGGAGGATAACTCCTTTATCCCAAGGGAGATTTCTTCTGTCAGCTGGGCAGCAGCAAGTCGAAGGTCAAGACTGTAAAGTTCAAGATTAATCTGAGGCTCTGGGGCCACGTTATTCTCCTTTATCCCCAAGATTAGGGGAGTGCCCAGAGCAGTGTCCACCAATGAGTGGTGAGGCGGGAAAGGGTGGCTACACCCTCTCCCCTTTGTGTGTTTCCTGCCTGGGCGAGGGGCAGGATGCCCCTGAACTGGTTCCAAGCGGTGTATGCTCTGCAGCTGCCTCCGTGCAACTCTGAAAGGACATTTGGTGCACCCACCCTGTTCCAATCCACATTATCCTGTCTGGGGAGATGCTAGCACCTCCCTGCCACAGGAGCCCTATTGTCCAGCTGGCGAGGATGGGGTTTTCCCCAGAAACAGCCAGCCAGAGTCGTGTGGGTGGCGGGTAGTAGCCATTTTGTACTACATGTGCACTTTTAAATTGGTGTCTAAATTCTGCCGCTTTTCCCATATCGCCCTTCTAGCAGGGGGGAATCGTACCCTCATGCCCATGGCTGGACTGGGGGTATGATTCCTACATGTTTGACACCAAACACGATATGGTTCTGTGTAGCCATTCTCAAGTTATCGCGTTATCGCAATAGACTTATAATGCAGTTAAGACTATATGGCATGGCTACACTACAAACAACCCAGCAATGATTTTACGAAGGTTGCAGGGAGGCCCTACTCATGTAGGGGTCCCCCCTCACACATACCTCAGCACCCTGCATTGTAGGATTAGCAAGGCCTGCCATAGGGGTGCCCCATGAGAGTACATGTGTTGTATTGGGGTGGGATATAGGGTACCTATATCCCTGTAAGGGGTGCTATCACCACCTTACCCAAACTACAGTAGTGGTCTGGTGGTGTCAGTTTGTACGGCTGTTCCAGGGTGGCACAATAAGTGCTGCAGCCCTGGTAGGCCTACTGAGGGACCCATGCCCTGGGTACCTAGGGTACCATCTACAAGGGACTGTCAGGGCACCCTCAGCATCCAATTGTTTAGTACCTAGGGTACTCACATCATTTAACAGAGGAAGCAGATAGGATGGGGTCCTGAATAGCAGGGCCACAGCCTGGCTAAAGTAATAAAAACAGTCAAAACATCAGCAAAACGTTGGGGGCAACTATGGAGTCGATGCCACTCTCCTACATAACCCCCCCCCCCCCCAAACGCAGGGACATTAAACTAACCTTGACCAGTTGAGTCTTCATGTTCTAAGTGGAAATATCTGGAGAGGCCATCTGCAATGGCAGAGTTGCTCCCAGGTCTATGTTCCACTGTATAGTCCATCCCCTGTAGGGAAATGGACCACCTGAGTAGTTTGGGGTTTTCACCCTTCATCTGTTTTAGCCATAGGAGGGGCTTATGGTCTGTTTGAACAATGAAGTGAGTGCCAAACAAGTATGGCCTCAGCTTCTTCAAGGCCCAGACCACAGCAAAGGCCTTCTTCTCTATAGCTGACCAACGTTTCTCTCTGGGGGTCAACCTTCTGCTAATAAAAGCTACTGGTTGATCCTGGCCCTCCTCATTCAGTTTGAACTATGAATTCTTTGGAGTAGTTGGGGCTTTGGAGCACTGGAGCAGAGCACATTGCCTGTTTTAGGTCATCAAAAGCTTTCTGACAGCTGACAGTCCACTGAACCTTTTTGGGCATCCTCTTAGAGGTGAGGTCATTCAAGGGGGTCACAATGGATCCATATCCCTTTACAAACCTCCTATAGTAACCAGTCAGGCCCAAGAAAGCTCAAACCTGAGTCTGGGTGGATGGAGCAACCCAGTCCATGATGGTCTGGATTTTGCTCTGAAGGGGTTGAACCTGGCCTCCACCTACAAGGTGACCCAGGTACACAACCTGACTCTGCCCTATCTGGCACTTAGTAGCCTTGATATTGAGCCCAGCCTTTTGCAGGGCTTCCAAAACTTTCCTCAGGTGGATCAGGTGATCTTCCCAGGTGGAGCTAAAGACAGCAATATCATCTAGATATGCTGCACTAAAGTCTTCCAGGCCTGAGAGGACTTGGTTCACCAACCTTTGAAAAGTAGCAGGTGCATTTTTCAAACCAAAGGGCTTCACAATAAATTGATAATGCCCACCAGGGGTAGAAAATGCAGTTTTGGCTTTTGCAGACTCAGCTAACCTTATCTGCCAGTAGCCAGCTGTCAGATCAAATGTGCTCAGATATTTGGCTGAGGCCAACCTATCTATGAGCTCATCTGCTCTGGGAAATGGGTGTGCATCAGTCTTAGTGACTGCATTGAGTCCCCTGTAGTCGACACAGAACCTCATCTCTCTCTTACCATCCTGGGTGTGAGGTTTTGGTACTAGGACTACTGGGCTAGCCCAAGGGCTATCTGAGGGCCCAATCACTCCCAACTCCAACATCTTTTGGACTTCTGTCCTTATGCAGTCCCTGAGATGGTCAGGTTGCCTGTAGATTTTATTCTTGACAGGCAGACTGTCCCCAGTGTCCACTTCATGAGTGCACCAGGGGGTCTGACTTGGAGTCAGAGAAAACATATGTCTGTAAGACTGAAGAACCTGTCTACAGTCTGCTTGCTGCTGGTCAGTGAGGCTGCCTGCCAAGGCTACTCCATCAACTGACCCATGTCAGCCCTGTCCACATATGCTTTCAACCTATTGACATGAAGTACCCTGAGGGGACTTCTGGGGGTGACAAGGTCTACCAAGTAGGTAACCTCTCCCTTTTTCTCCAAAATGGTATGGGGTCTACTCCACTTATCTTGGAGAGCTGCTGGGGCCACTGGCTCCAACACCCATAACTTCTGTCCTGGCTGGTACACCACCAGTACAGCCTTTTGGTCATGCCAGGCTTTCTGTAATTCCTGACTTGCCTCCAGGTTTTTAGTTGCCTTCTTCATGTACTCAGCCATCCTGGAGCGGAGACCAAGTACATAGTCCACTATGTCCTGTTTAGGGGGTTTGAGAGGTTGCTCCCATCCCTCCTTCACTAGACAGAGTGGTCCTCTAACAGGATGGCCAAACAAAAGTTCAAAGGGGCTATAACCAACCCCCTTTTGTGGCACCTCTCTGTATGCAAAGAGAAGGCAGGGCAGAAGAACATCCCATTTTCGCCTAAGCTTTTCTGGGAGCCCTTTGATCATACCCTTTAAGGTCTTGTTGAATCATTGCACTGAGGATGGTAAGGGGTGGTGAACTTATAGTTAACCCCACACTCCTTCCACATTGCCATAAAGTTTGCACCTCTGTCAGACAATACCTCCTTAGGGAGCCCTACTCTGGAAAAGACTCCCAGGAGGGCTCTTGCCACCACAGGTGCTGTGATGGTCCTAAGTGGAATAGCTTCTGGGTATCTAGTGGCATGATCCACTACCACTAGAATGAACCTGTGCCCAGATGCTGTTGGTGGGTCCAGGGGACCAACAATGTCAATCCCCACCCGCTCAAAGGGCACCCCCACCACAGGCAATGGTATCAGGAGGGCCTTTGTGGATTTACCTGCCTTGCCACTGACTTGGCAGGTAATGCAAGAGATGCAAAAGCTCTTACAGTCTTCACTCATCTGGGGCCAATGAAAGTGAGGGACAATTCTGCCCCAAGTCTTGTTTTGGCCCAGGTGTCCTGCTAGGGGAATATCATGGGCCAGTGTGAGCAGGAAGCCCCTAAACTTTTGAGGTATGACCAACCTCCTGGCTGCACCAGGCTTGGGGTCTCGACCCTCAGAGTAAAGGAGCCCTTCATCCCAATAAATCTTATGGGTCCCACTGGCATTCCCTGCAGCCTCAGCAGCAGCTTGCTGTCTGAGGGGTTCAAGAGTGGGGCAGCTCTTCTGCTCCAGGCTCAAGTCTGCCCTAGAAGGTCCCCTTGCCCCCAAGAACTCAACCTGATCAGGTTCCAGTTCATCTGAGGCAGTTCCTTCTTCAGGAGCTAGATCCTCTTCTGCTAAAAGAGTCTCTGCAGACTGATCCCGGGGGGAAGGCTCTGCCTTATCCCTGCTACTCCTCCTCTTGGAAGTTCCTTGGTCCATTTTTCCAGGATCCAAGGCCTGTTCAGTTTCTGTCAGCTTTGCTTTTGACCTGGTCAGGGCAAACACTTCTTCTGGTATACCCAACATTGCTGCATGGGTACTTAGCTCCACCTCAGCCCATGCTGAGGTCTCAAAATCATTCCCTAGTAAACATTCAACAGGTAGGTCTGCACTTACCACAACTTTCTTGGGGCCAGTTACTCCTCCCCAGGAGAAGTTCACAACTGTTAGAGCATGGTCAGTACTAACGTTGCTTGCATTGGTCACTTGGTAAATTTCCCCAAGTATGATCTGGCTAGAGTCCACAAGGTCCTTAGTCACCATGGTGACACTGGCCCCTGTATCCCTGTAAGCTAGCGACTCCCTTCCATTTTTTTTGGGCCGTTGTCTGTATTTGCCCAGACCACTGGGGTTCACAAACAGGGACAGGTCCCCATCACAAACTAGAACAGCCTGAGTAGGAGTTCTGACTAGGCCAGAGTCCTGTCCAGATCCCAGGGTCAACCCTACTATACCCTTGTTCTGTGTACCACCACCTATAGCTGGACTAGGGCGAACAGGTGCCTTAGGGGCAGGTGTGGTACTATTGGAGTATTTGGCCTTATTACAATCTGAAGTCCAATGGGTTTTCTGTTTACAGAATTTACACCATGGCTTCCTTGGTTGTTTAGCTTTAGTAGCTTGGGTATTCTCAGATGCAGATTTTTGGGGGCCTGTTGAAGACTGCTGGTCTTTTCACTTTTCCCCACCCTTCTCAGAGTTCTTGGCATCTTCCTTTTTAGTTGCACCCCCCAAGGGCTGGACCTTCTGCTTAATCCTGGTTCTGACCCATTTGTCTGCCTTCTTTCCCAATTCTTGGGGAGAGATCAGATCTGAGTCCACCAGGAGCTGATGTAAGAGCTGGTTCTGACAATTATTAAGAATCTGTTCCCTCATTATGAGATTATACAATCCTTGGTAATCATTTACTTTACTGCCAGTTAACCAACCTTCCAGTGCCTTGGTAGCACAATCAACAAAATCTACCCAGTCTTGATTCTGTGCTTTTTGGGTATCTCTGAACTTAAGTCTGTATTGATCAGTGGTTAAGCCAAACCCATCTATTAAAGCATCTCTCAGGATATAATAATCATCAGCATCCTCTTCTCTAACAGAGAGGAGCTTGTCTCTACCTTTGTCTGCAAAGGAGAGCCACAGGATTGCTGCCCACTGCTCTACTGGGACCCTCTGTACCTTACATGCCCTCTCAAGAGCAGAGATCCATTTGTGGATGTCATCCCCTGTATGATAGGGGGGCACAATCTTGTGGAGGTTCCTATTGTCAGGGACTTTCTCTCTAACTCTAGGGGTTTCATTACTGCCACCAGGGGTCTCTAGACCCCACTTTCATTAAGCTTTCTGAAGCTCCAGGGACTCCCTGTCTAATGCTAACTGTTCTCTCCTGAGCTGTAGCTTTGCCTGCTCAAAGTGGATCAGTCTGCATTTCCTCTCTTGGGAGGATTCTTTCCTCTGAGGAGAGGCAGAGGTCCTTTTGGATCTCCTAGAATGGTTGGACCCCACTGAGGGGGATCTGTTCCTTCTACTTGGATCCACCACTCTCCCTTTAGGGATGGCGAGAGTGCATTTTGGGCCATCACCTCCATGTTGTGAGTGGTCTGGTTCTTCCAGGTCAGGATCATCATCCTCTTCCTGGTCCTCATCAGAGTCCTCTCTAGGAGGGTCCTCTTCTGAGGGGTGCCCACCCAACCTGTCTACCCCATCAGACCCTAAAGTCTGCTTAAAGACTGCTATGAGCAGGATTTCCCTGAGACGTTGAGTATTGGCACCTTTGTTTGTCTTAAGTTTCCTAGAGGTGCACATCTCCCTAAGATCAGCAAAGGAGAGATGATCATATTTGTCGACTGGGACCCGTTGGGGTCCTTCCAGAGCCTTATGGGCACCTGAACCTAAAGACATTTCTAGTGTAGTGATAGTGGTGTATCTACCTACTCTAGGTGTGGCCTACTGAACCCTTTCTTGTAGTCAAGGTGTGCTAAACCCTCTACACACAACTCCTAAGTTCAGTAGAACTTATTGTATTCTAAGCTTGAATTTATATGTACCTTTGGTACCAAGTGGCTTTCACTTTAGAAATTCAATTTGTTATCTGGTAAAACAATGGCAAGCTTGAATCCAACCGCTGCACTCCAATGTGAGAAGTTGGCCTGGCATATGCTGTCTCCAAGTTATAAGGACACCTTGCACCAGTCCAATTCGACTCTTATTGATGATAGGTTTAAGACAACCTTTAAAGAAAGCTATCCTAGTGGTAGCTGTGGAGAGCAGCCTTCAGGCTAAGTCTTGAAGGAGTGTTAAGCTTATTGTTTTACCATAATAACCTCTTGAATAACCAAATGAAAGAGTAGCCCACACAGGTATATATATAAAATATATGTATTTATTCTAGACAGAATCCCACAGTCTCTTTATGAGGCTAGTGGCAAAGTTACAATTCAAACCATATATCAAAAAAGTGGTATAAGAACCACGACAATTCTACAGACAATGCCTAGGGCATTTAGGATCGCTGGCCCCTTAAGAATCCACCCCAGGTTATGAGGAAGGGGACCCACGGGAGGCGCGTGCAGAGGAAATAGCTGCTATCGGGATCTCTATTAAAGCCTATGGAGAATGTCGCGGTTTGATTTACACAGATTAAAGTCACTTCTAGCAGGAGTACAAAGTTAAAACTTTAGACTTAAGCTTTTGAGGAGCCCACTACCACGAGAGTACCGAGGTACCACTGTTACCAGCCCGAGGGAAGCCGGGTGCATAGGTCGTTTTCGATGTCGGGTCGCGGGCTGATTTTCAATGGGAAAATGTTCAAAAGTGCTGCTAGCCAAAAGCGTTGATGATGCAGTGAAGATTGAAGTTGTAGAAGTTGAAGAGAAGAACCTGAAAGCAGAGGGGACAGAGTCTGGGTCACGGCACAGTGACCAGGGAGCTCAAAGTAAAGAGCCCTTCAATGTTGGGTGCTTCAAGTGGAGAGAGGTGTAGCTTAGATCTGCAGCTACGGGCTCCGGGAGGCTTCAAGGAAGGCCAGCTTTGGTAGAGCAACTGTTCCACGTTGGATGAGGGTCGCTGCGGTGTTAGTGTCTGGATTGGATCCACTAAGCCTTGGCAACTGCAACCCATGCAAGATTAACAAATCAGCTACTGGTGCAGACCCACGAGGTCTGTGAGAGGTTTCCTTTGGAGAGACTGTAGAGCAGGCCTGGCGCAACCAGGGGAACTCTTAGTTGTTGAGATTGTCCTCCGCTTGGGCCCGAAAGTCGAGAGACAAGGGACCGCAGAAGGAAGTAAAATGGAGTGCATAAAAGGGAGCCCATGGGCCACCGGAGGGGCTAGGGTGCTGATCTTTAGCACGGATGCTGCTTGGTGGTTGGCTCAACAATGGGCCAAAGCCCAACTTCCCCACTGGTCAGGGTCGTGTGCTACGCAAGAGGTGGCCGGTGTCCTGGGGTATTAGGAATCTCGGCATCCACGCGGTCCACAGTACACAGGTTTGCTGTGCACACTGACTGGCCTCTGGGATGCTTAGGAAACCCACTGGAAGTCATCAAAGTCCATAGGAGCAGCGAGGTTCCAACCGGGTTACTTGCAGTGTTTCAGGTGCCTGCCAAGCAGGGGGATAACTCCTTTATCCCAAGGGAGATCTCTTCTGTCAGCTGGGCAACAGCAAGTCGAAGGTCAAGACTGTAAAGTTCAAAATTAATCTGAGGCTCTGGGGCCACGTTATTCTCCTTTATCCCTAAGATTAGGGGAGTGTCCAGAGTAGTGTCCACCAATGAGTGGTGATGCGGGAAAGGGTGGCTACACCCTCACCCCTTTGTGTGTTTCCAACCTGGGCGAGGGGCAGGATGCCCCTGAACCGGTTCCAAGCGGTGTATGCAGAATGAAGGCTCTGCAGCTGCCTACGTGCAACTCTGAAAGGACATTTGGTTCACCCACCCTGTTCCAATCCACATTATCTTGTCTGGGGAGATGCTAGCACCTCCCTGCCACAGGAGCCCTATTGCCCAGCTGTCGAGGCTGGGGTTTTCCCCAGCAACAGCCAGCCAGAGTCGTGTGGGTGGCGGGTAGTAGCCATTTTGTACTCCATGTGCACTTTTAAATTGGTGTCTAAATTCTGCTGCTTTTCCCATATCGCCCATCTAGCAGGGGGGAATCGTACCCTCATGCCCATGGCTGGACTGGGGGTATGATTCCTACATGTTTGACACCAAACACGATATGGTTCTGTGTAGCCATTCTCAAGTTGTCGCGTTATCGCGATAGACTTATAATGCGGTTAAGAGTATATGGTATGGCTACACTACACACAACCCAGCAATGATATTATGAAGGTTGCAGGGAGGCCCTACTCATGTAGGGGTCCCCCCTCACACATACCTCAGCACCCTGCCTTGTAGGATTAGCAAGGCCTGCCATAGGGGTGACCCATGAGAGTACATGTGTTGTATTGGGGTGGGATATAGGGTACCTATATCCCTGCAAGAGGTGCTAGCACCACCTTACCCAGACTACAGTAGTGGTCTGGTGGTGTCAGTTTGTATGGCTGTCCCAGGGTGGCACAATAAGTGCTGCAGCCTTGGTAGGCCTACTGAGGGACCCATGCCCTGGGTACCTAGGGTACCATCTACAAGGGACTGTCAGGGCACCCTCAGCATCCAAATGTTTAGTACCTAGGGTACTCACATCGTTTAACAGAGGAAGCAGATAGGCTGGGGTCCTGGATAGCAGGGCCACAGCATGGCTAAAATCATAAAAACAGTCAAGACATCAGCAAAAATTTGGGGGCAACTATGCAGTCGATGCCACTCTCCTACAAACAGTCCAGCCCGAACTGCCAAGCCAGGTTCTCCCTGGACTGGAAACAAGCATCCTAGGACCGGTTTCTGGGTTTCACCCCTCTTCAGCCACGATAGCTTTTTTCCAGTGGCATGGAGAGCACGGGACCCACGTCTGGGCATACCCGTCCCACTCGGGGTGACAAATGCAAAACCAACAGTTGATTTACAGATTTCAGAACAATGTCATACATTCACCCCAGAACAGAGATCTGGGCCGAAATCCATCGTTTTTTTGCTCACCATGCCATTCCAGTTTGAACACAGCCATATGCAAATCAGTCTTGACCCTGTGCCTCATGGGAACAGTCCAGCCCAAACTGCCAAGCCAGGTCCTCACTAGACTGGAAAAAAGCATCCTAGGACCGGTTTCGGGGTTTCACCCCTCTTCAGCCAGGATAGCTTGATTCCAGTGGCATGGAGAGCACGGGACCCACGTCTGGGCATACCTGTCCCACTCGGGGTGACAAATGCAAAACCAACAGTTGATGGACAGAATGCAGAACAATGTCATATATTCACCCCTGTACAGAGATCTGGGCCTAAATCCATCATTTTTTTGCTCACCATGCCATTCCAGTTTGTACCCAGCCAAATGCAAATCAGTCTTGACCCTGTGCCTCATGGGAACAGACCAGCCCAAACTGCCAAGCCAGGTCCTCACTAGACTGGAAAAAAGCATCCTAGGACCGGTTTCGGGGTTTCACCCCTCTTCAACCAGGATAGCTTGATTCCAGTGGCATGGAGAGCACGGGACCCACGTCTGGGCATACCTGTCCCACTCGGGGTGACAAATGCAAAACCAACAGTTGATGGACAGAATGCAGAACAATGTCATACATTCACCCAGTACAGAGATATGGGCCTAAATCCATCGTTGTTTTGCTCATCATGCCATTCCAGTTTGAACCCAGCCATATGCAAATCAGTCTTGACCCTGTGCCTCATGGGAACAATCCAGACCGAACTGCAAAGCCAGGTGCTCCCTGGACTGGAAACAAGCATGCTAGCACCGGTTTCAGGGTTTCACCCCTCTTCAGCCAGGATAGCTTGATTCCAGTGGCATGGAGAGCACGGGACCCATGTCTGGGCATACCCGTCCCACTAGGTGTGACAAATGCAAAACCAACAGTTGATGGACAGAATGCAGAGCAATGTCATACATTCACCACAGTACAGAGATCTGGGCCTAAATCCATCGTTTTTTTGCTCACCATGCCATTCCAGTTTGAACACAGCCATATGCAAATCAGTCTTGACCCTGTGCCTCATGGGAACAGTCCAGCCCAAACTGCCAAGCCAGGTCCTCACTAGACTGGAAAAAAGCATCCTAAGACCGGTTTCGGGGTTTCACCCCTCTTCAGCCAGGATAGCTTGATTCCAGTGGCATGGAGAGCACGGGACCCACGTCTGGGCATACCTGTCCAACTCGGGGTGACAAATGCAAAACCAACAGTTGATGGACAGAATGCAGAACAATGTCATACATTCACCCAGTACAGAGATATGGGCCTAAATCCATCGTTGTTTTGCTCATCATGCCATTCCAGTTTGAACCCAGCCATATGCAAATCAGTCTTGACCCTGTGCCTCATGGGAACAATCCAGACCGAACTGCAAAGCCAGGTGCGCCCTGGACTGGAAACAAGCATCCTAGGACTGGTTTCGGGGTTTCACCCCTCTTCAGCCAGGATAACTTGATTCCAGTGGCATGGAGAGCACAGGACCTACTTCTGGGCATACCCGTCCCACTCGGGGTGACAAATGCAAAACCAACAGTTGATGGACAGAATGCAGAACAATATCATACATTCACCCCAGGACAGAGATCTGGGCCTAAATCCATCATTTTTTTTGCTTACCATGCTATTCCAGTTTCAACCCAGCCATATGCAAATCAGTCTTGACCCTGTGTCTCATGGGAACAGTCCAGCCCGAACTGCCAAGCCAGGTCCTCCCTGGACTGGAAACAAGCATACTAGGACCGGTTTCGGGTTTTCACCCCTCTTCAGTCAGGATAGCTTGATTCCAGTGGCATGTAGAGCACAGGACCCATGTCTGGGCATACCCGTCTCACTCGGGGTGACAAATGCAAAACCAACAGTTGATGGACAGAATGCAGAACAATGTCATACATTCACCACAGTACAGAGATCTGGGCCTAAATCCATCGTTTTTTTGCTCATCATGCCATTCCAGTTTGAACCCAGCCATATGCAAATCAGTCTTGACCCTGTGCCTCATGGGAACAATCCAGACCGAACTGCAAAGCCAGGTGCTCCCTGGACTGGAAACAAGCATCCTAGGACCTCTTTCGGGGTTTCACCCCTCTTCAGCCAGGATAACTTGATTCCAGTGGCATGGAGAGCACAGGACCTACTTCTGGGCATATCCGTCCCACTCGGGGTGACAAATGCAAAACCAACAGTTGATGGACAGAATGCAGAACAATGTCATACATTCACCCCAGTACAGAGATCTGGGCCTAAATCCATCGTTTCTTTTGCTCACCATGCCTTTCCAGTTTGAACCCAGCCATATGGAAATCGGTCTTGACCCTGTGCCTCATGGGAACAGTTCAGCCCGAACTGCCAAGCCAGGTCCTCCCTGGACTGGAAACAAGCATACTAGGACCGGTTTCGGGGTTTCACCCCTCTTCAGTCTGGATAGCTTGATTCTAGTGGCATGGAGAGCACGGGACCGGCGTCTGGGCATACCCGTCTCACTCGGGGTGACAAATGCAAAACCAACAGTTGATGGACAGAATGCAGAACAATGTCATACATTCACCCCACTACAGAGATCTGGGCCTAAATCCGTCGGTTTTTTGCTCACAATGACAATCCAGTTTGAACCCAGCCATATGCTCATCAGTCTTGAACCTGTGCCTCATGGGAACAGTCCAGCCCGAACTGGCAAGCCAGGTCCTCCCTGGCCTGGAAACTAGCATCCTAGGACCGGTTTCGGGGTTTCACCCCTCTTCAGCCAGGATAGCTTGATTCCAGTGGCATGGAGAGCACGGGACCCACGTCTGGGCATTCCCGTCCCACTCGGGGTGACAAATGCAAAACCAACAGTTGATTTACAGATTTCAGAACAATGTCATACATTCACCACAGTACAGAGATCTGGGCCTAAATCCATCGTTTTTTTGCTCATCATGCCATTCCAGTTTGAACCCAGCCATATGCAAATCAGTCTTGACCCTGTGCCTCATGGGAACAATCCAGACCGAACTGCAAAGCCAGGTGCTCCCTGGACTGGAAACAAGCATCCTATGACTGGTTTCGGGGTTTCACCCCTCTTCAGCCAGGATAACTTGATTCTAGTGGCATGGAGAGCACTGGACCCATGTCTGGGCATACCTGTCTCACTCGGGGTGACAAATGCAAAACCAACAGTTGATGGACAGAATGCAGAACAATGTCATACATTCACCCCAGTACAGAGATCTGGGCCTAAATCCATCGTTTTTTTGCTCACCATGCCATTCCAGTTTGAACCCAGCCATATGCAAATCAGTCTTGACCCTGTGCCTCATGGGAACAGTCCAGCCCAAACTGCCAAGCCAGGATCTCCCTGGACTGGAACCAAGCATCCTAGGACCGGATTCGGGGTTTCACCCCTCTTCAGCCAGGATAGCTTGATTCCAGTGGCATGGAGAGCACGGGACCCACATCTGGGCATACCTGTCCCACTCGGGGTGACAAATGCAAAACCAGCAGTTGATGGACAGAATGCAGAACAATGTCATACATTCACGCCAGTACAGAGATCTAGGCCTAAATCCATCGTTTTTTTGCTGACCATGCCATTCCAGTTTGAACCCAGCCATATGCAAATCAGTCTTGACCCTGTGCCTCATGGGAACAGTCCAGCCCGAACTCCCAAGCCAGGTCCTCCCTGGACTGGAAAAAAGCATCCTAGGACTGGTTTCGGGGTTCACCCCTCTTCAGCCAGGATAGCCTGTTTCCAGTGGCATGGAGAGGACAGGACCCATGTCTGGGCATACCCGTCCAACTCGGGGTGACAAATGAAAACCAACAGTTGTTGTACAGAAAGCAGAACAATGCCATACATTCAACCCAGTACAGAGATCTGGACCTAAATCCATCGTTTTTTTGTTCACCATGCTATTCCAGTTTGAACCCAGCCATATGTAAATCAGTCTTGACCCTGTGCCTCATGGTAACAGTCCAGCCCGAACTGCCAAGCCAGGTCCTCCCTGGACAGGAAACAAGCATCCTAGGACCAGTTTCGGGGTTTCACCCCTCTTCAGCCAGGATAGCTTGATTTCAGTGGCATAGAGAGGATGGGACCCACGTCTGGGCATACCCGTCCCACTCGGGGTGACAAATGCAAAACCAACAGTTTCTTTACAGATTTCAGAACAATGTCATACATTCACCCCAGAACAGAGATCTGGGCCTAAATCCTTCTTGTATTTGCTCACCATGCCATTCAAGTTTGAACACAGCTATATGCAAATCAGTCTTGACCCTGTGCCTCATGGGAACAGTCCAGCCCAAATTGCCAAGCCAGGTCCTCACTAGACTGGAAACAAGCATCCTAGGACCGGTTTTGGGGTTTCACCCCTCTTCACCCAGGATAGATTGATTCCAGTGGCATGGAGAGCACGGGACCCACTTCTGGGCATACCTGTCCCACTTTGGGTGACAAATGCAAAACCAAGAGTTGATGGACAGAATGCAGAACAATGTCATACATTCACCCCAGTACAGAGATATGGGCCTAAATCCATTGTTTTTTTCCTCATCATGCCATTCCAGTTTGAACACAGTCATATGCAAATCAGTCTTGACCCTGTGCCTCATGGGAACAATCCAGACCGAACTGCAAAGCCAGGTCCTCCCTTGACTGGAAACAAGCATCCTAGGACCTGTTTCGGGGATTCACCCCTCTTCAGCCAGGATAACTTGATTCCAGTGGCATGGAGAGCACAGGACCTACTTCTGGGCATACCCGTCCCACTCGGGGTGACAAATGCAAAACCAACAGTTGATGGACAGAATGCAGAACAATGTCATACATTCACCCCAGTACAGAGATCTGGGCCTAAATCCATTGTTTCATTTGCTCACCATGCCTTTCCAGTTTGAACCCAGCTATATGCAAATCGGTCTTGACCCTGTGCCTCATGGGAACAGTTCAGCCCGAACTGCCAAGCCAGGTCCTCCCTGGCCAGGAAACAAGCATCCTAGGACCGGTTTCAGGGTTTCACCCCTATTCAGCCAGGATAGTTGATTCCAGTGGCATGGAGAGCACGGGACCCATGTCTGGGCATACCCGTCCCACTCGGTGTGACAAATGCAAAACCAACAGTTGATGGACAGAATGCAGAGCAATGTCATATATTCACCCCAGTACAGAGATCTGGGCCTAAATCCATCGTTTTTTTGCTCACCATGCCATTCCAGTTTGAACCCAGCCATATGCAAACCACTCTTGACCCTGTGCCTCATGGGAACAGTCCAGCCTGAACTGCCAAGCCAGGTCCTCCCTGGACTGGAAACAAGCATCCTAGGACCGGTTTCGGGGTTTCACCCCTCTTCAGCCAGGATAGCTTGATTCCAGTGGCATGGAGAGCACGGGACCCACGTCTGGGCATTCCCGTCCCACTCGGGGTGACAAATGCAAAACCAACAGTTGATTTACAGATTTCAGAACAATGTCATACATTCACTCCAGTACAGAGATCTGGGCCTAAATCCATTGTTTATTTGCTCACCATGCCATTCCAGTTTGAGCACAGCCATATGCAGATCAGTCTTGACTCTGTGCCTCATGGGAACAGTCCAGCCCAAACTACCAAGCCAGGTCCTCACTAGACTGTAAACAAGCATCCTAGGACCGGTTTGGGGGTTTCACCCCTCTTCAGCCAGGATAGCTTGATTCCAGTGGCATGGAGAGCACGGGACCCACGTCTGGGCATACCCGTCCCACTCGGGGTGACAAATGCAAAACCAACAGTTGATGGACAGAATGCAGAACAATGTCATACATTCACCCCAGTACAGAGATCTGGGCCTAAATTCATCGTTTTTTTGCTCACCATGCCATTCCAGTTTGAACCCAGCCATATGCAAATCAGTCTTGACCCTGTGCCTCATGGGAACAGTCCAGCCCGAACTGACAAGCCAGGTTCTCCCTGGACTGGAACTAAGCATCCTAGGACCGGTTTCAGGGTTTCACCCCTCTTCAGCCAGGATAGCTTGATTCCAGTGGCATAGAGAGCACGGCACCCATGTCTAGGCATACCCGTCCCACTCGGGGTGACAAATGCAAAAGCAACAGTTGATGGACAGAATGCAGAACAATGTCATATATTCACCCCTGTACAGAGATCTGGGCCTAAATCCATCATTTTTTTGCTCACCATGCCATTCCAGTTTGTACCCAGCCAAATGCAAATCAGTCTTGACCCTGTGCCTCATGGGAACAGTCCAGCCTGAACTGCCAAGCCAGGTCCTCCCTGGACTGGAAACAAGCATCCTAGGACCGGTTTCGGGGTTTCACCCCTCTTCAGCCAGGATAGCTTGATTCCAGTGTCATGGAGAGCACAGGACCCACGTCTGGGCATACCCGTACCACTCGGGGTGACAAATTCAAAACCAACAGTTGTTGGACAGAATGCAGAACAATGTCATACATTCACCCCAGTACAGAGATCTGGGCCTAAATCCACATTTTTTTGCTCACCATGCAATTCAAGTATGAACCCAGCCATATGCAAATCAGTCTTGACCCTGTGCCTCATGGGAACAGTCCAGCCCGAACTGCAAAGCCAGGTCCTCCCTGTACTGGTAACAAGCATCCTAGGATCGGTTTCGGGGTTTCACCCCTCTTCAGCCAGGATAGCTTGATTCCAGTGGCATGGAGAGCGAGGGACCCACGTCTGGGCATACCCGTCCCACTCGGGGTGACAAATGCAAAACCAACAGTTGATGGAGAGAATGCAGAACAATGTCATACATTCACCCCAGTACAGAGATCTGGGCCTAAATCCATCGTTTTTTTTGCTCACCATGCCATTCCAGTTTGAACCGAGTCATATGCAAATCAGTCTTGACCCTGTGCCTCATGGGAACAGTCCAGCCTGAACTGTCAAGCCAGGTCCTCCCTGTACTGGAAACAAGCATCCTAGGACTGGTTTTGGGGTTTCACCCCTCTTCAGCCAGGATAGCCTTTTTCCAGTGGCATGGAGAGCACTGGACCCACGTCTGGGCATACCCGTCCCACACGGGGTGACAAATGGAAAACCAACAGTTGTTGGACAGAATGCAGAACAATGACATACATTCAACCCAGTACAGAGATCTGGGCCTAAATCCATAGTTTTTTTGCTCACCATGCTATTCCAGTTTGAGCCCAGCCATATGCAAATCAGTCTTGACCCAGTGCCTCATAGGAACAGTCTAGCGCGAACTGCCAAGCCAGATCCTCCCTGGACAGGAAACAAGCATCCCAGGACCAGTTTCGGGGTTTCACCCCTCTTCAGCCAGGATAGCTTGATTCCAGTGGCATGGAGAGCACTGGACCCACGTCTGGGCATACCCGTCCTACTCAGGGTGACAAATGCAAAGCCAACAGTTGATGGACAGAATGCAGAACAATGTCATACATTCACCCCAGTACAGAGATCTGGTCCCAAATCCATTGTTTTTTTGCTCACCATGCCATTCCAGTTTGAACACAGCCATATGCAAATCAGTCTTGACCCTGTGCCTCATGGGAACAGTCCAGCCCGAACTGCAAAGACAGGTCCTCCCTGGACTGGAAACAAGCATCCTAGGACCGGTTTCGGGGTATCACCCCTCTTTAGCCAGGATAGCTTGATTCCAGTGGCATGGAGAGCACGGGACCCACGTCTGGGCATACCCGTCCCACTCGGGGTGACAAATGCAAAACCAACAGTTGATGGACAGAATGCAGAACAATGTCATACATTCACCCCAGTACAGAGATCTGGGCCTAAATCCATCGTTTTTTTGCTCACCATGCCATTCCAGTTTGAACCCAGCAATATGCAAATCAGTCTTGACCCTGTGCCTCATGGGAACAGTCCAGCCCGAACTGCCAAGCCAGGTCCTCCCTGGACTGGAACTAAGCATCCTAGGACCGGTTTCAGGGTTTCACCCCTCTTCAGCCAGGATAGCTTGATTCCAGTGGCATGGAGAGCACGGCACCCATGTCTGGGCATACCCGTCCCACTCGGGGTGGCAAATGCAAAACCAACAGTTGATGGACAGAATGCAGAACAATGTCATATATTCACCCCTGTACAGAGATCTGGGCCTAAATCCATCATTTTTTTGCTCACCATGCCATTCCAGTTTGTACCCAGCCAAATGCAAATCAGTCTTGAACATGTGCCTCATGGGAACAGTCCAGCCCGAACTGCCAAGCCAGGTGCCAGGTCCTCCCTGGACTGGAAACAAGCATCCTAGGACCGGTTTCGGGGTTTCACCCCTCTTCAGCCAGGATAGCTTGATTCCAGTGGCATGGAGAGCACGGGACCCACGTCTGGGCATTCCCGTCCCACTCAGGGTGACAAATGCGAAACCAACAGTTGATTTACAGATTTCAGAACAATGTCATACATTCACCCCAGTACAGAGATCTGGGACTAAATCCATCGTTTGTTTGCTCACCATGCCATTCCAGTTTGAACACAGCCATATGCAAATCAGTCTTGACCCTGTGCCTCATGGGAACAGTCCAGCCCAAACTGCCTAGCCAGGTCCTCACTAGATTGGAAACAAGCATCCTAGGACCGGTTTCGGGGTTTCACCCCTCTTCAGCCAGGATAGCTTGATTCCAGTGGCATGGAGAGCACGGGACCCACGTCTGGGCATACCTGTCCCACTCGGGGTGACAAATGCAAAACCAACTGCTGATGGACAGAATGCAGAACAATGTCATACATTCACCCCAGTACAGAGATCTGGGCCTAAATCCATCGTTTTTTTGCTCACCATGCAATTCCAGTTTGAACCCAGCCATATGCAAATCAGTCTTGACCCTGTGCCTCATGGGAACAGTCCAGCCCGCACTGCAAAGCCAGGTCCTCCCTGGACTGGTAACAAGCATCCTAGGATCGGTTTCGGGGTTTCACCCCTCTTCAGCCAGGATAGCTTGATTCCAGTGGCATGGAGAGCCCGGGACCCGCGTCTGGGCATACCCGTCCCACTCGGGGTGACAAATGCAAAACCAACAGTTGATGGACAGAATGTAGAACAATGTCATGCATTCACCCCAGTTCAGAGACCTGGGCCTAAATCCATCGTTTTTTTGCTCACCATGCCATTCCAGTTTGAACCCAGCCATATGCAAATCAGTCTTGACCCTGTGCCTCATGGGAACAGTCCAGCCCAAACTGCCTAGCCAGGTCCTCCCTGGACTGGAAACAAGCATCCTAGGACCGGTTTCGGGGTTTCACCCCTCTTCAGCCAGGATAGCTTGATTCCAGTGGCATGGAGAGCACGGGACCCACGTCTGGGCATTCCCGTCCCACTCGGGGTGACAAATGCACAACCAACAGTTGATTTACAGATTTCAGAACAATGTCATACATTCACCACAGTACAGAGATCAAGGCCTAAATCCATCGTTTTTTTGCTCGCCATGCCATTCCAGTTTGAACCCAGCCATATGCAAATCAGTCTTGACCCTGTGCCTCATGGGAACAGTCCAGCCCGAACTGCCAAGCCAGGTGCTCCCTAGACTGGAAACAAGCATCCTAGGACCGGTTTCGTGGTTTCACCCCTCTTCAGCCAGGATAGCTTGATTCCAGTGGCATGGAGAGCACGGGACCCACGTCTGGGCATACCCGTCCCACTCGGGGTGACAAATGCGAAACCAACAGTTGATTTACAGATTTCAGAACAATGTCATACATTCACCCCAGTACAGAGATCTGGGACTAAATCCATCGTTTGAATGCTCACCATGCCATTCCAGTTTGAACACAGCCATATGCAAATCAGTCTTGACCCTGTGCCTCATGGGAACAGTCCAGCCCGAACTGCAAAGCCAGGTCCTCCCTGGACTGGTAACAAGCATCCTAGGATCGATTTCGGGGTTTCACCCCTCTTCAGCCAGGATAGCTTGATTCCAGTGGCATGGAGAGCGAGGGACCCACGTCTGGGCATACCCGTCCCACTCGGGGTGACAAATGCAAAACCAACAGTTGATGGACAGAATGCAGAACAATGTCATACATTCACCCCAGTACAGAGATCTGGGCCTAAATCCATCGTTTTTTTGCTCACCATGCCATTCCAGTTTGAACCGAGCCATATGCAAATCAGTCTTAACCCTGTGCCTCATGGGAACAGTCCAGCCTGAACTGTCAAGCCAGGTCCTCCCTGGACTGGAAACAAGCATCCTAGGACTGGTTTCGGGGTTTCACCCCTCTTCAGCCAGGATAGCCATTTTCCAGTGGCATGGAGAGCACTGGACCCACGTCTGGGCATACCCGTCCCACACGGGGTGACAAATGGAAAACCAACAGTTGTTGGACGGAATGCAGAACAATGACATACATTCAACCCAGTACAGAGATCTGGGCCTAAATCCATCGTTTTTTTGCTCACCATGCTATTCCAGTTTGAGCCCAGCCATATGCAAATCAGTCTTGACCCTGTGCCTCATGGGCACAGTCCAGCCCGAACTGCAAAGCCAGGTCCTCCCTGGACTGGTAACAAGCATCCTAGGATAGGTTTCGGGGTTTCACCCCTCTTCAGCCAGGATAGCTTGATTCCAGTGGCATGGAGAGCACGGGAACCACGTCTGGGCATACCCGTCCCACTCGGGGTGACAAATGCAAAACCAACAGTTGATGGACAGAATGTAGAACAATGTCATACATTTACCCCAGTTCAGAGATCTGGGCCTAAATCCATCGTTTTTTTGCTCACCATGCCATTCCAGTTTGAACCCAGCCATATGCAAATCAGTCTTGACCCTGTGCCTCATGGAAACAGTCCAGCCCGAACTGCCAAGCCAGGTCCTCCCTGGACTGGAACTAAGCATCCTAGGACCGGTTTCAGGGTTTCACCCCTCTTCAGCCAGTATAGCTTGATTCCAGTGGCATGGAGAGCACGGCACCCATGTCTGGGCATACCCGTCCCACTTGGGGTGACAAATGCGAAACCAACAGTTGATGGACAGAATGCAGAACAATGTCATACATTCACCCCAGTACAGAGATCTGGGCCTAAATCCATCGTTTTTTTGCTCACCATGCAATTCCAGTTTGAACCCAGCCATATGCAAATCAGTCTTGACCCTGTGCCTCATGGGAACAGTCCAGCCCAAACTGCCTAGCCAGGTCCTCACTAGATTGGAAACAAGCATCCTAGGACCGGTTTCAGGGTTTCACCCCTCTTCAGCCAGGATAGCTTGATTCCAGTGGCATGGAGAGCACGGGACCCACGTCTGGGCATACCTGTCCCACTCGGGGTGACAAATGCAAAACCAACAGTTGATGGACAGAATGCAGAACAATGTCATACATTCACCCCAGTACAGAGATCTGGGCCTAAATCCATCGTTTTTTTGCTCACCATGCCATTCGAGTTTGAACCCAGCCATATGCAAATCAGTCTTGACCCTGTGCCTCATGGGAACAATCCAGACCGAACTGCAAAGCTAGGTCCTCCCTGGACTGGAAACAAGCATCCTAGGACTGGTTTCGGGGTTTCACCCCTCTTCAGCCAGGATAGCCTTTTTCCAGTGGCATGGAGAGCACTGGACTCACGACTGGGCATACCCGTCCCACACGGGGTGACAAATGGAAAACCAACAGTTGTTGGACACAATGCAGAACAATGACATACTTTCAACCCAGTACAGAGATCTGGGCCTAAATCCATAGTTTTTTTGCTCACCATGCAATTCCAGTTTGAACCCAGCCATATGCAAATCAGTCTTGACCCTGTGCCTCATGGGAACAGTCCAGCCCAAACTGCCTAGCCAGGTCCTCACTAGATTGGAAACAAGCATCCTAGGACCGGTTTCAGGGTTTCACCCCTCTTCAGCCAGGATAGCTTGATTCCAGTGGCATGGAGAGCACGGTACCCACGTCTGGGCATACCTGTCCCACTCGGGGTGACAAATGCAAAACCAACAGTTGATGGACAGAATGCAGAACAATGTCATACATTCACCCCAGTACAGAGATCTGGGCCTAAATCCATCGTTTTTTTGCTCACCATGCCATTCGAGTTTGAACCCAGCCATATGCAAATCAGTCTTGACCCTGTGCCTCATGGGAACAATCCAGACCGAACTGCAACGCCAGGTCCTCCCTGGACTGGAAACAAGCATCCTAGGACTGGTTTCGGGGTTTCACCCCTCTTCAGCCAGGATAGCCTTTTTCCAGTGGCATGGAGAGCACTGGACCCACGACTGGGCATACCCGTCCCACACGGGGTGACAAATGGAAAACCAACAGTTGTTGGACAGAATGCAGAACAATGACATACATTCAACCCAGTACAGAGATCTGGGCCTAAATCCATAGTTTTTTTGCTCACCATGCTATTCCAGTTTGAGCCCAGCCATATGCAAATCAGTCTTGACCCAGTGCCTCATGTGAACAGTCTAGCGCGAACTGCCAAGCCATATCCTCCCTGGACAGGAAACAAGCATCCTAGAACCAGTTTCGGGGTTTCACCCCTCTTCAGCCAGGATAGCTTGATTCCAGTGGCATGGAGAGCACGGGACCTATGGCTGGGCATATCTGTCCCACTCGGGGTGACAAATCAAAAACCAACAGCTGATGGACAGAATGCAGAGCAATGTCATACATTCACCCCAGTACAGATATCTGGGCCTAAATCCATAATTTTTTGCTCACCATGCCATTCCAGTTTGAACCCAGCCATATGCAAATCAGTCTTCACCCTGTGCCTCATGGGAACAGTCCAGCCTGAACTGCCAAGCCAGGTCCTCCCTGGACTGGAACTAAGCATCCTAGGACCGGTTTCAGGGTTTCACCCCTCTTCATCCAGGATAGCTTGATTCCAGTGGCATAGAGAGCACGGCACCCATGTCTGGGCATACCCGTCCCACTCGGGGTGACAAATGCAAAACCAACAGTTGATGGACAGAATGCAGAACAATGTCATATATTCACCCCTGTACAGAGATCTGGGCCTAAATCCATCATTTTTTTGCTCACCATGCCATTCCAGTTTGAACCCAGCCAAATGCAAATCAGTCTTGACCCAGTGCCTCATGGGAACAGTCCAGCCCGAACTGCCAAGCCAGGTCCTCCCTGGACTGGAAACAAGCATCCTTGGACCGGTTTCGGGGTTTCACCCCTCTTCAGCCAGGATAGCTTGATTCCAGTGGCATGGAGAGCACGGGACCCACGTCTGGCATACCCGTCCCACTCGGGGTGACAAATGCAAAACCAACAGTTGATCGACAGAATGCAGAACAAAGTCATACATTCACCCCAGTACAGAGATCTGGGCCTAAATCCATCGTTTTTTTGCTCACCATGCCATTCCAGTTTGAACCCAGCAATATGCAAATCAGTCTTCACCCTGTGCCTCATGGGAACAGTCCAGCCCGAACTGCCAAGCCAGGTCCTCCCTGGACTGGAACTAAGCATCCTAAGACCGGTTTCAGGGTTTCACCCCTCTTCAGCCAGGATAGCTTGATTCCAGTGGCATCGAGAGCACAGGACCTATGTCTGGGCATATCTGTCCCACTCGGGGTGACAAATCAAAAACCAACAGCTGATGGACAGAATGCAGAGCAATGTCATACATTCACCCCAGTACAGATATCTGGGCCTAAATCCATAATTTTTTGCTCACCATGCCATTCCAGTTTGAACCCAGCCATATGCAAATCAGTCTTGCCCCTGTGCCTAATGGGAACAATCCAGCCTGAACTGCAAAGCCAGGTGCCAGGTCCTCCCTGGACTGGAAACAAGCATCCTAGGACCGGTTTCGGATTTTCACCCCTCTTCAGTCAGGATAGCTTGATTCCAGTGGCATGGAGAGCACGGAACCCACGTCTGGGCATACCCGTCCCACTCGGGGTGACAAATACAAAACCAACAGTTGATGGACAGAATGCAGAACAATGTCATACATTCACCCCGGTACAGAGATCTGGGCCTAAATCTATCTTTTTTTGCTCACCATGCCATTCCAGTTTGAACCCAGCCATATGCAAATCAGTCTTGACCCTGTGCCTCATGGGAACAGTCCAGTCCGAACTGCAAAGCCAGGTCCTCCCTGGACTAGAAACAAACATCCTAGGACCGGTTTCAGGGTTTCACCCCTCTTCAGCCAGGAGAGCTTGATTCCAGTGGCATGGAGAGCACGGGACCCACGTCTGAACATACCCGTCCCACTCAGGGTGACAAATGCAAAACCAACAGTTGATGGACAGAATGCAGAACAATGTCATACATTCACCCCAGTACAGAGGTCTGGGCCTAAATCCATCGTTTTTTGCGCACCATGCCATTCCAGTTTGAACCCCGCCATATGCAAATCAGTCTTGACCCTGTGCCTCATGAGGACAGTCCAGCCCGACCTGCCAAGCCAGGTCCTCCCTGGACTGGAAACAAGCATCCTAGGACCGGTTTCTGGGTTTCCCCCTTCTTCAGCCAGGATAGCTTGATTCCAGTGGCATGGATAGCACGGGACCCACGTCTGGGCATACCCGTCCCACTCAGGGTGACAAATGCGAAACCAACAGTTGATTTACAGATTTCAGAACAATGTCATACATTCACCCCAGTACAGAGATCTGGGACTAAATCCATCGTTTGTTTGCTCACCATGCCATTCCAGTTTGAACACAGCCATATGCAAATCAGTCTTGACCCTGTGCCTCATGGGAACAGTCCAGCCCAAACTGCCTAGCCAGGTCCTCACTAGATTGGAAACAAGCATCCTAGGACCGGTTTCGGGGTTTCACCCCTCTTCAGCCAGGATAGCTTGATTCCAGTGGCATGGAGAGCACGGGACCCACGTCTGGGCATACCTGTCCCACTCGGGGTGACAAATGCAAAACCAACAGTTGATGGACAGAATGCAGAACAATGTCATACATTTACCCCAGTTCAGAGATCTGGGCCTAAATCCATCGTTTTTTTGCTCACCATGCCATTCCAGTTTGAACCCAGCCATATGCAAATCAGTCTTGACCCTGTGCCTCATGGAAACAGTCCAGCCCGAACTGCCAAGCCAGGTCCTCCCTGGACTGGAACTAAGCATCCTAGGACCGGTTTCAGGGTTTCACCCCTCTTCAGCCAGGATAGCTTGATTCCAGTGGCATGGAGAGCACGGCACCCATGTCTGGGCATACCCGTCCCACTTGGGGTGACAAATGCGAAACCAACAGTTGATGGACAGAATGCAGAACAATGTCATACATTCACCCCAGTACAGAGATCTGGGCCTAAATCCATCGTTTTTTTGCTCACCATGCAATTCCAGTTTGAACCCAGCCATATGCAAATCAGTCTTGACCCTGTGCCTCATGGGAACAGTCCAGCCCAAACTGCCTAGCCAGGTCCTCACTAGATTGGAAACAAGCATCCTAGGACCGGTTTCAGGGTTTCACCCCTCTTCAGCCAGGATAGCTTGATTCCAGTGGCATGGAGAGCACGGGACCCACGTCTGGGCATACCTGTCCCACTCGGGGTGACAAATGCAAAACCAACAGTTGATGGACAGAATGCAGAACAATGTCATACATTCACCCCAGTACAGAGATCTGGGCCTAAATCCATCGTTTTTTTGCTCACCATGCCATTCGAGTTTGAACCCAGCCATATGCAAATCAGTCTTGACCCTGTGCCTCATGGGAACAATCCAGACCGAACTGCAAAGCTAGGTCCTCCCTGGACTGGAAACAAGCATCCTAGGACTGGTTTCGGGGTTTCACCCCTCTTCAGCCAGGATAGCCTTTTTCCAGTGGCATGGAGAGCACTGGACCCACGACTGGGCATACCCGTCCCACACGGGGTGACAAATGGAAAACCAACAGTTGTTGGACACAATGCAGAACAATGACATACATTCAACCCAGTACAGAGATCTGGGCCTAAATCCATAGTTTTTTTGCTCACCATGCAATTCCAGTTTGAACCCAGCCATATGCAAATCAGTCTTGACCCTGTGCCTCATGGGAACAGTCCAGCCCAAACTGCCTAGCCAGGTCCTCACTAGATTGGAAACAAGCATCCTAGGACCGGTTTCAGGGTTTCACCCCTCTTCAGCCAGGATAGCTTGATTCCAGTGGCATGGAGAGCACGGTACCCACGTCTGGGCATACCTGTCCCACTCGGGGTGACAAATGCAAAACCAACAGTTGATGGACCGAATGCAGAACAATGTCATACATTCACCCCAGTACAGAGATCTGGGCCTAAATCCATCGTTTTTTTGCTCACCATGCCATTCGAGTTTGAACCCAGCCATATGCAAATCAGTCTTGACCCTGTGCCTCATGGGAACAATCCAGACCGAACTGCAACGCCAGGTCCTCCCTGGACTGGAAACAAGCATCCTAGGACTGGTTTCGGGGTTTCACCCCTCTTCAGCCAGGATAGCCTTTTTCCAGTGGCATGGAGAGCACTGGACCCACGACTGGGCATACCCGTCCCACACGGGGTGACAAATGGAAAACCAACAGTTGTTGGACAGAATGCAGAACAATGACATACATTCAACCCAGTACAGAGATCTGGGCCTAAATCCATAGTTTTTTTGCTCACCATGCTATTCCAGTTTGAGCCCAGCCATATGCAAATCAGTCTTGACCCAGTGCCTCATGTGAACAGTCTAGCGCGAACTGCCAAGCCATATCCTCCCTGGACAGGAAACAAGCATCCTAGAACCAGTTTCGGGGTTTCACCCCTCTTCAGCCAGGATAGCTTGATTCCAGTGGCATGGAGAGCACGGGACCTATGGCTGGGCATATCTGTCCCACTCGGGGTGACAAATCAAAAACCAACAGCTGATGGACAGAATGCAGAGCAATGTCATACATTCACCCCAGTACAGATATCTGGGCCTAAATCCATAATTTTTTGCTCACCATGCCATTCCAGTTTGAACCCAGCCATATGCAAATCAGTCTTCACCCTGTGCCTCATGGGAACAGTCCAGCCTGAACTGCCAAGCCAGGTCCTCCCTGGACTGGAACTAAGCATCCTAGGACCGGTTTCAGGGTTTCACCCCTCTTCATCCAGGATAGCTTGATTCCAGTGGCATAGAGAGCACGGCACCCATGTCTGGGCATACCCGTCCCACTCGGGGTGACAAATGCAAAACCAACAGTTGATGGACAGAATGCAGAACAATGTCATATATTCACCCCTGTACAGAGATCTGGGCCTAAATCCATCATTTTTTTGCTCACCATGCCATTCCAGTTTGAACCCAGCCAAATGCAAATCAGTCTTGACCCAGTGCCTCATGGGAACAGTCCAGCCCGAACTGCCAAGCCAGGTCCTCCCTGGACTGGAAACAAGCATCCTAGGACCGGTTTCGGGGTTTCACCCCTCTTCAGCCAGGATAGCTTGATTCCAGTGGCATGGAGAGCACGGGACCCACGTCTGGCATACCCGTCCCACTCGGGGTGACAAATGCAAAACCAACAGTTGATGGACAGAATGCAGAACAAAGTCATACATTCACCCCAGTACAGAGATCTGGGCCTAAATCCATCGTTTTTTTGCTCACCATGCCATTCCAGTTTGAACCCAGCAATATGCAAATCAGTCTTCACCCTGTGCCTCATGGGAACAGTCCAGCCCGAACTGCCAAGCCAGGTCCTCCCTGGACTGGAACTAAGCATCCTAAGACCGGTTTCAGGGTTTCACCCCTCTTCAGCCAGGATAGCTTGATTCCAGTGGCATCGAGAGCACAGGACCTATGTCTGGGCATATCTGTCCCACTCGGGGTGACAAATCAAAAACCAACAGCTGATGGACAGAATGCAGAGCAATGTCATACATTCACCCCAGTACAGATATCTGGGCCTAAATCCATAATTTTTTGCTCACCATGCCATTCCAGTTTGAACCCAGCCATATGCAAATCAGTCTTGCCCCTGTGCCTAATGGGAACAATCCAGCCTGAACTGCAAAGCCAGGTGCCAGGTCCTCCCTGGACTGGAAACAAGCATCCTAGGACCGGTTTCGGATTTTCACCCCTCTTCAGCCAGGATAGCTTGATTCCAGTGGCATGGAGAGCACGGAACCCACGTCTGGGCATACCCGTCCCACTCGGGGTGACAAATACAAAACCAACAGTTGATGGACAGAATGCAGAACAATGTCATACATTCACCCCGGTACAGAGATCTGGGCCTAAATCTATCTTTTTTTGCTCACCATGCCATTCCAGTTTGAACCCAGCCATATGCAAATCAGTCTTGACCCTGTGCCTCATGGGAACAGTCCAGTCCGAACTGCAAAGCCAGGTCCTCCCTGGACTAGAAACAAACATCCTAGGACCGGTTTCAGGGTTTCACCCCTCTTCAGCCAGGAGAGCTTGATTCCAGTGGCATGGAGAGCACGGGACCCACGTCTGGGCATACCCGTCCCACTCAGGGTGACAAATGCAAAACCAACAGTTGATGGACAGAATGCAGAACAATGTCATACATTCACCCCAGTACAGAGGTCTGGGCCTAAATCCATCGTTTTTTGCGCACCATGCCATTCCAGTTTGAACCCCGCCATATGCAAATCAGTCTTGACCCTGTGCCTCATGAGGACAGTCCAGCCCGACCTGCCAAGCCAGGTCCTCCCTGGACTGGAAACAAGCATCCTAGGACCGATTTCTGGGTTTCCCCCTTCTTCAGCCAGGATAGCTTGATTCCAGTGGCATGGATAGCACGGGACCCACGTCTGGGCATACCCGTCCCACTCAGGGTGACAAATGCGAAACCAACAGTTGATTTACAGATTTCAGAACAATGTCATACATTCACCCCAGTACAGAGAACTGGGACTAAATCCATCGTTTGTTTGCTCACCATGCCATTCCAGTTTGAACACAGCCATATGCAAATCAGTCTTGACCCTGTGCCTCATGGGAACAGTCAAGCCCAAACTGCCTAGCCAGGTCCTCACTAGATTGGAAACAAGCATCCTAGGACCGGTTTCGGGGTTTCACCCCTCTTCAGCCAGGATAGCTTGATTCCAGTGGCATGGAGAGCACGGGACCCACGTCTGGGCATACCTGTCCCACTCGGGGTGACAAATGCAAAACCAACAGTTGATGGACAGAATGCAGAACAATGTCATACATTCACCCCAGTACAGAGATCTGGGCCTAAATCCATCGTTTTTTTGCTCACCATGCAATTCCAGTTTGAACCCAGCCATATGCAAATCAGTCTTGACCCTGTGCTTCATGGGAACAGTCCAGCCCGAACTGCAAAGCCAGGTCCTCCCTGGACTGGTAACAAGCATCCTAGGATCGGTTTCGGGGTTTCACCCCTCTTCAGCCAGGATAGCTTGATTCCAGTGGCATGGAGAGCACGGGAACCACGTCTGGGCATACCCGTCCCACTCGGGGTGACAAATGCAAAACCAACAGTTGATGGACAGAATGTAGAACAATGTCATACATTTACCCCAGTTCAGAGATCTGGGCCTAAATCCATTGTTTTTTTGCTCACCATGCCATTCCAGTTTGAACCCAGCCATATGCAAATCAGTCTTCACCCTGTGCCTCATGGGAACAGTCCAGCCCGAACTGCCAAGCCAGGTCCTCCCTGGACTGGAACTAAGCATCCTAGGACCGGTTTCAGGGTTTTACCCCTCTTCAGCCAGGATAGCTTGATTCCAGTGGCATGGAGAGCACGGCACCCATGTTTGGGCATACCCGTCCCACTTGGGGTGACAAATGCGAAACCAACAGTTGATGGACAGAATGCAGAACAATGTCATACATTCACCCCAGTACAGAGATCTGGGCCTAAATCCATCGTTTTTTTGCTCACCATGCAATTCCAGTTTGAACCCAGCCATATGCAAATCAGTCTTGACCCTGTGCCTCATGGGAACAGTCCAGCCCAAACTGCCTAGCCAGGTCCTCACTAGATTGGAAACAAGCATCCTAGGACCGGTTTCAGGGTTTCACCCCTCTTCAGCCAGGATAGCTTGATTCCAGTGGCATGGAGAGCACGGGACCCACGTCTGGGCATACCTGTCCCACTCGGGGTGACAAATGCAAAACCAACAGTTGATGGACAGAATGCAGAACAATGTCATACATTCACCCCAGTACAGAGATCTGGGCCTAAATCCATCCTTTTTTTGCTCACCATGCCATTCGAGTTTGAACCCAGCCATATGTAAATCAGTCTTGACCCTGTGCCTCATGGGAACAATCCAGACCGAACTGCAACGCCAGGTCCTCCCTGGACTGGAAACAAGCATCCTAGGACTGGTTTCGGGGTTTCACCCCTCTTCAGCCAGGATAGCCTTTTTCCAGTGGCATGGAGAGCACTGGACCCACGACTGGGCATACCCGTCCCACACGGGGTGACAAATGGAAAACCAACAGTTGTTGGACAGAATGCAGAACAATGACATACATTCAACCCAGTACAGAGATCTGGGCCTAAATCCATAGTTTTTTTGCTCACCATGCAATTCCAGTTTGAACCCAGCCATATGCAAATCAGTCTTGACCCTGTGCCTCATGGGAACAGTCCAGCCCAAACTGCCTAGCCAGGTCCTCACTAGATTGGAAACAAGCATCCTAGGACCGGTTTCAGGGTTTCACCCCTCTTCAGCCAGGATAGCTTGATTCCAGTGGCATTGAGAGCACGGGACCCACGTCTGGGCATACCTGTCCCACTCGGGGTGACAAATGCAAAACCAACAGTTGATGGACAGAATGCAGAACAATGTCATACATTCACCCCAGTACAGAGATCTGGGCCTAAATCCATCCTTTTTTTGCTCACCATGCCATTCGAGTTTGAACCCAGCCATATGTAAATCAGTCTTGACCCTGTGCCTCATGGGAACAATCCAGACCGAACTGCAACGCCAGGTCCTCCCTGGACTGGAAACAAGCATCCTAGGACTGGTTTCGGGGTTTCACCCCTCTTCAGCCAGGATAGCCTTTTTCCAGTGGCATGGAGAGCACTGGACCCACGACTGGGCATACCCGTCCCACACGGGGTGACAAATGGAAAACCAACAGTTGTTGGACAGAATGCAGAACAATGACATACATTCAACCCAGTACAGAGATCTGGGCCTAAATCCATAGTTTTTTTGCTCACCATGCTATTCCAGTTTGAGCCCAGCCATATGCAAATCAGTCTTGACCCAGTGCCTCATGTGAACAGTCTAGCGCGAACTGCCAAGCCAGATCCTCCCTGGACAGGAAACAAGCATCCTAGGACCAGTTTCGGGGTTTAACCCCTCTTCAGCCAGGATAGCTTGATTCCAGAGGCATGGAGAGCACGGGACCTATGGCTGGGCATATCTGTCCCACTCGGGGTGACAAATCAAAAACCAACAGCTGATGGACAGAATGCAGAGCAATGTCATACATTCACCCCAGTACAGATATCTGGGCCTAAATCCATAATTTTTTGCTCACCATGCCATTCCAATTTGAACCCAGCCATATGCAAATCAGTCTTCACCCTGTGCCTCATGGGAACAGTCCAGCCTGAACTGCCAAGCCAGGTCCTCCCTGGACTGGAACTAAGCATCCTAGGACCGGTTTCAGGGTTTCACCCCTCTTCATCCAGGATAGCTTGATTCCAGTGGCATAGAGAGCACGGCACCCATGTCTGGGCATACCCGTCCCACTCGGGGTGACAAATGCAAAACCAACAGTTGATGGACAGAATGCAGAACAATGTCATATATTCACCCCTGTACAGAGATCTGGGCCTAAATCCATCATTTTTTTGCTCACCATGCCATTCCAGTTTGAACCCAGCCAAATGCAAATCAGTCTTGACCCAGTGCCTCATGGGAACAGTCCAGCCCGAACTGCCAAGCCAGGTCCTCCCTGGACTGGAAACAAGCATCCTAGGACCGGTTTTGGGGTTTCACCCCTCTTCAGCCAGGATAGCTTGATTCCAGTGGCATGGAGAGCACGGGACCCACGTCTGGCATACCCGTCCCACTCGGGGTGACAAATGCAAAACCAACAGTTGATGGACAGAATGCAGAACAAAGTCATACATTCACCCCAGTACAGAGATCTGGGCCTAAATCCATCGTTTTTTTGCTCACCATGCCATTCCAGTTTGAACCCAGCAATATGCAAATCAGTCTTCACCCTGTGCCTCATGGGAACAGTCCAGCCCGAACTGCCAAGCCAGGTCCTCCCTGGACTGGAACTAAGCATCCTAAGACCGGTTTCAGGGTTTCACCCCTCTTCAGCCAGGATAGCTTGATTCCAGTGGCACCGAGAGCACGGGACCTATGTCTGGGCATATCTGTCCCACTCGGGTGACAAATCAAAAACCAACAGCTGATGGACAGAATGCAGAGCAATGTCATACATTCACCCCAGTACAGATATCTGGGCCTAAATCCATAATTTTTTGCTCACCATGCCATTCCAGTTTGAACCCAGCCATATGCAAGTCAATCTTGCCCCTGTGCCTAATGGGAACAATCCAGCCTGAACTGCAAAGCCAGGTGCCAGGTCCTCCCTGGACTGGAAACAAGCATCCTAGGACCGGTTTCGGGGTTTCACCCCTCTTCAGCCAGGATAGCTTGATTCCAGTGGCATGGAGAGCACGGGACCTACATCTGGGCACACCTGTCCCACTCAGGGTGACAAATGCAAAACCCACAGTTGATGGACAGAATGCAGAACAATGTCATACATTCACCCCAGTACAGAGATCTGGGCCTAAATCCATTGTTTTTTTGCTCACCATGCCATTCCAGTTTGAACCCAGCCATATGCAAATCAGTCTTGACCCTGTGCCTCATGGGAACAATCCAGCCTGAACTGCAAAGCCAGGTCCTCCCTGGACTAGAAACAAGCATCCTAGGACCGGTTTCGGAGTTTCACCCCTCTTCAGCCAGGATAGCTTGATTCCAGTGACATGGAGAGCACAGGACCCACGTCTGCGCATACTCGTCCCACTCGGGGTGACAAATGCAAAACCAACAGTTGATGGACAGAATGCAGAACAATGTCATACATTCACCCCGGTACAGAGATCTGGGCCTAAATCCATCGTTTTTTTGCTCACCATGCCATTCCAGTTTGAACCCAGCCATATGCAAATCAGTCTTGACCCTGTGCCTCATGGGAACAGTCCAGCCTGAACTGCCAAGCCAGGTCCTCCCTGGACTGGAAACAAGCATTCTAGGACCGGTTTCGGAGTTTCACCCCTCTTCAGCCAGGATAGCTTGATTCTAGTGGCATGGAGAGCACGGGACCCACGTCTGGGCATACCCGTCACACTCGGGGTGACAAATGCAAAACCAACAGTTGATGGGCAGAATGCAGAACAATGTCATACATTCACCCCAGTACAGAGATCTGGGCCTAAAGCCATTGTTTTTTGCTCACCATGCCATTCCTGTTTGAACCCAGCCATTTGCAAATCAGTCTTGACCCTGTGCCTCACGGGAACAATCCAGCCCGAACTGCAGAGCCAGGTCCTCCCTGGACTGGAAACAAGCATCCTAGGACCAGTTTCGGGGTTTCACCCCTCTTCAGCCAGGATAGATTGATTCCAGTGGCATGGAGAGCACGGGACCTATGTCTGGGCATATCTGTCCCACTCGGGGTGACAAATCAAAAACCAACAGCTGATGGACAGAATGCAGAGCAATGTCATACATTCACCCCAGTACAGATATCTGGGCCTAAATCCATAATTTTTTGCTCACCATGCCCTTCCAGTTTGAACCCAGCCATATGCAAATCAGTCTTCACCCTGTGCCTCATGGGAACAGTCCAGCCCGAACTGCCAAGCCAGGTCCTCCTTGGACTGGAAACAAGCATCCTAGGACAGGTTTCGGGGTTTCACCCCTCTTCAGCCAGGACAGCTCGATTTCAGTGGCATGGAGAGCACGGGACCCACGTCTGGGCATACCCGTCCCACTCGGGGTGACAAATGCAAAACCAACAGTTGATGGACAGAATGCAGAACAATGTCATACATTCACCCCAGTACAGAGATCTGGGCCTTAATCCATCATTTTTTTGCTCACCATGCCATTCCAGTTTGATTCCAGCCATATGCAAATCAGTCTTGACCCTGTGCCTCATGGGAACAGTCCAGCCTGAACTGCCAAGCCAGGTCCTCCCTGCACTGGAAACAAGCATCCTAGGACCGGCTTCGGGGTTTCACCCCTCTTCAGCCAGGATAGCTTGATTCCAGTGGCATGGAGAGCACGGGACCCACGTCTGGGCATATCCGTCCCACTCGGGGTGACAAATGCAAAACCAACAGTTGATGGACAGAATGCAGACATGGCTTGGCAGTTCGGGCTGGACTGTTCCCATGAGGCACAGGGTCAGACTGATTTGCATATGGCCATGTCTGAACTGGGGTGACAGAGTGAGCTAAAGAATGATGATGGAATAAACCCAGATCAGTTGACTGGGGGTGAGTGCTTGCAATGTTTAACACTCCGTCCATCATCCCCTTTGGTTTTGCTATAATTGTAAGTACAAAAATAATGGATAAATACATCCTTTTTCACACTAATATCATTAAAAACATAAAAACATATTGGGTTTATTATATATATATATATATATATATATATATATATATATTCACTGAAAAAACCATAGGTTTCACACAAGTTATAGTTAGCGGACATTTTACTGATAAAAAACCATTGAAATTCCCCCGTTATAGTTAGTGCAGGCAACTATAACTCACGCGACCGCAATCCTCTGCTGATGCTAATACTGTATTTAGACACTTATTTGCCCATGTCTTCTTCCATTAAATTTTAGCTATACATATATTACAAATATTTTTTTTTCATAAAGACACATATGTCATCAGCAGAGGATTGCGGTCGCGTGAGTTATAGTTGCCTGCACTAACTATAACGGGGGAATTTCAATGGTTTTTTATCAGTAAAATGTCCGCTAACTATAACTTGTGTGAAACCTATGGTTTTTTCAGTGAATTTGCAAGGTTTTTTAAATGCTAATTCCTAACTATAACGTGTGTGAAACTTATGGTTTTTTCAGTGAATTTGTACGGTTTTTTAAATGCTAAGTTACTTTACGCCGTTCGTGGCGTGCGCGCCCACTTTACGCAGTTCGTTCTGTGCGCGCACGGTGCGCTTCGTGCACCGTGCGCGCACAGTGAGCACACGGTGCGCTTCGCGCTCCGCGCGCCCACTTTACGCAGTTAGTGCCGTGCCCACGTTACGCTAAATGGGCCATGTACGCACGATGCGCTTCGCGCACCGTCCGCACACGGAGGCCGTATTAGGCACATCGTTGTTAATGGTTATCGACAGATTGTCTTTAATTGAGCAATATGCCATGCACAAAAGGTCCCCTTCGGGCAACTTTTGCACACGGGGTGAGGAAAACGTGGATATTGTTCTTTTTTTTTGTTTTTTTTACCGTACGCGTACGGTAAGCGTAATCGGCGATTTTTCGAAAATATTTTTTTTTTCAATTTTTGCCTTTTGGGTTCTTTGGGGACACCATAACAATGACTGGGTGGTTGGGAGCTGTCTATCAAGCCGCTTTTACTGTCTTCGGACTTTGTTTTTCCTCCACCCCCCTCAGAGTGCGAGAGAGAAAATGGCGGCCGACACTTCCTGGTTTCGACCGATTCGAATGTTTACTAAGATCTAACAGCCAATCAGAATCGCGCTCGCGCTCGCGCACGTCACCGTACGCGTACGGTAAGCTTACCGTAAGCGCACGGTAAGCGCACCATAAGCTGGCTCAGATATATATATTGATTTAAATGCTATTTTCTCAGGAACTACTGAACAGATTTACACCAGACCTACAAAAGGCACTTCCTTGACCTGCGGACTACCTCTCTGCCAAATTTCAAGTAACTCTGTTCAGCCGTTCGGGCTGTAGCTGTGTCTAAAGGTCCTATGGAAAAATGTATGGGAAAAACGAGTTTTGGGACCCCCCTTTTTTCTCAGCCCCGCTTGACGAATCCCCCCGAGACTTTCAGGGTAGGAGCGGAGCGTAGCGCCCCACCTATTTTGAAAATTTCGCGAGGATTCGTCGACCGGCGCCAAAGTTATTCCAAATAGAATGTTGCGGATTTCCTATGGAAACGTGGTCCTAACTATAACTATCTACTGGCGACCGCCAGTAGATAATATATATATATATATATATATGTATATATATATATATATATATATATATATATATATATGCATATATTCACTGAAAAAATCATAGGTTTCAGGAACGTTATAGTTAGTTGGACATTTCACTTAAAACCATAGACATTCCGGTGTTATAGTTAGTTCAGCTAACTATAACTCATGCCCCCGCAATGCACTGCTGAGGACGTCACATATTGCATCATTCATGACATGGTCAGTGGCATCACTGATGACATGTCAAATGACATCACTGATGACATCACTGATGACAACATCCAGTGACTGTGTGTTTCTGTAAAGTTTAAATTTGTTTTATATATATGCCAAGCTGTATTGAAGAATGAGTGGGTGTATAAGTGTCTGTATGAAGGACTTAGTAGGTACGTGACTGACTGTATAAGTGAGTGATTAAATGTGTCTTACTGAATGCATGGGTTAGTGAATAAACTGAGTAAAAGTCTGTATCAGTCTGTCTGTTGTATAAGCTGCTGCATGGGTTGGTGAGTAGTTGCATGAGTGTCTATATGGGTTATTGATTGCTTGCCTGAGTATTTGTATGGCTGCCTGAGTGTGTGTGGGGATGTGTGGGAAGTGTGTGACTCTGTGCATAGATGTGTGTGTGGTTGATTCACTGGGTGTATGGGTTCAAGAGTGCATGTGGAAACAGCTGTATGAGTGAGTGAGTGTGTATATTGGTGTGTTGGTGAGTGAATGGATGTCTCAGTGGTACATGTGCAAGTAACTACATATGTAAAAGGCAGTATGTGAGTGGTGGTGTATATAAATACCTATATGTGAGAGTCAGTAATTGTGAGAGTGGCTGCATGGATGAGTGTGTATTTGTATCAGTGAGTCTAAAAAGAGAGTAATTATGTGTTAGTATCTGAATAAATAAGTGAGGTGGTGTCTGTATAACTGTATAGGTGAGTAAATGGAAGTATGATTGATTCTTTGCATGACTGACTAGGTGTGTGAGTAACTCTGGATATGTGGCAGTGTGTGAGTGTCTGTATAGGTGTATGAGTTCATATGATATTGTTATATTGATGAGTGACTGCATGTATGAGTAACTGTATGAGTGGATGTGTGTGTAGACCTAGGAATCAGTCAGTGCGTATTTAGTAACTGGTAGTGATGTGTCTATTTTTTCAAAAATAGTAGTCCGCATTTTAGAGTGGGTGTATCAAAGGTTATATTCAGGTGTCAGGAGGTGCATCAGATTTTCACGTGGATAATGTAATCAGTGATGTCATTTGACATGTCATCAGTGATGTCATCAGTGATGTCACTGACCATGTCATGAATGATGTAATATGTGACGTCATCAGCAGTGCATTGCGGGGGCGCAAGTTATAGTTAGCTGAACTAATTATAATGCCGGAATTTCTATGGTTTTATACAAGTGAAATGTCCAACTAACTATAACGTTCCTGTAACCTATGGTTTTTTTTCAGTGAATTTCAATGGTTTTTTAAATGCTAATTTCTAACTATAACGTGCCTGAAACCTGTGGTTTTTTCAGTGAATTTCTATGGTTTTTTAAATGCTCATTTCTAACTGTAACGTGCCTGAAACCTATGGTTTTTTCAATGAATTTCAAAGGTTTTTTAAATTAAAATTTGTAAGTCTAATGTACCTCAATTGTATTGGTTTTTTTTTCTATATATATATACATATACTTCGAAAGTGATGCATGAATCATGGGATGTTGTCTTGCTCCTAAGACCCGTTCTGGCCATCTGAATTGGACAGATATATAGCTAGCCCACTTGGGCTTGATTGGCAAAATACGGGATTTGGGAAGCAGTGTATTCATGCCCATTGAGTTAATGACTTACAATATTCTCAAATACACTGATGCGCAATAATTAACATCGACTCTTTGCAAAATTCGTTCTTAACATAATTTTTAAAAGAATTTTAGCTGATAATAATGTTCCTTCTATTAATGGAGATAAAATATAGTATACATTTTTACTAATTTGTATAGTATATTTATTGAGCGTTATTTGCACATTACAATTTGTTGAATTTGCACAGTGATTGTTACTTTCAAGTACGAATATTGGCCGAGCAACCATTTATGGCAATATTGTTGAATTTGTATTAATGTGTTTATGAATTTAATAGGCATTTTTTAAAACTTATTTATTTGTGAATTTGCACTAAAGAAGCAGTATGCTGCACATCTGTTAAGTCTTATTGCACTAGCAAAAGTATGTTTTCTATGTTTATTAGGCTGATGATGAGCCCGTAGTCACATGTTCTTTGCACTGGCACTTTAAATGGAATGGTCACTCCTCATGGCGTCATGTGATCAATGCCTTTCTGAGGGCCGAAACGCGTCCTGGCGGCAGTGCGGGGTTGAAAAAATAAATAATCTGCACTAAAACCTGGGTCCGTACCGTCCTTTATGCAAGATTAAAGCAATGGATTTTGCGGCCGAGTGCCTGTGCATAGATATATATATATATATTGTTTGACCCCCTTACAGAGCACAGAAGTTCGTGAAACCGGCACTGAAGAGAGCCATTGGAGGCTTGAAACGCGTCTGCCTGAGCGTTCCAGGAACTTTGAGCACTACGCGCCTTTGAAAATAAAGCCTTTGTCAATTTTACCCCGGAGCTGTATTGCGCTTTTTCTTCATGGGAGGAAGCTTAGACTTGGATATTAAGTCAGCAAGCAGGTCGCTGACTAGCAATACACCCTCTCGTTCTGGAGCACCGTGAAGAGACCAGCACGTTGTAGATTTCTTGCATGGACTGCATCAACACGGCGCCCCCCCAGCTGCCCAGATAGCCACATGGTTTGACAAGCGGCAAGGGGAGAGAGTAGGCGAAACGATTCGCCTGACAAGGGGCTGGCAATAGACTTTGTTCGATACTGCTGGGCATCTGAGGCTAACGTGTGGAACACAACCAACTTTGTTGGGGCATCACTTGTTGTTAGGAGAAACGCTGTTATACACAGACACTCCATGTGAACTACACTAACCAGCATGCATCTGCTCAGCAAGGCGTGAGCTCAAGGGGCTAGCACACCTTCCATTGGAGGAGGAGTGATGACATCACAGAGGGAGCGGTCTATTTTACAGCTGCATCTTGTTTGACCCCCTTACAGAGCACAGAAGTTCGTGAAACCGGCACTGAAGAGAGCCATTGGAGGCTTGAAACGCGTCTGCCTGAGCGTTCCAGGAACTTTGAGCACTGCGCGCCTTTGAAAATAAAGCCTTTGTCAATTTTACCCCGGAGCTGTATTGCGCTTTTTCTTCATGGGAGGAAGCTTAGACTTGGATATTAAGTCAGCAAGCAGGTCGCTGACTAGCAATACACCCTCTCATTCTGGAGCACCGTGAAGAGACCAGCACGTTGTAGATTTCTTGCATGGACTGCATCAACACGGCGCCCCCCCAGCTGCCCAGATAGCCACATGGTTTGACAAGCGGCAAGGGGAGAGAGTAGGCGAAACGATTCGCCTGACAAGGGGCTGGCAATAGACTTTGTTCGATACTGCTGGGCATCTGAGGCTAACGTGTGGAACACAACCAACTTTGTTGGGGCATCACTTGTTGTTAGGAGAAACGCTGTTACTACACAGACACTCCATGTGAACTACACTAACCAGCATGCATCTGCTCAGCAAGGCGTGAGCTCAAGGGGCTAGCACACCTTCCATTGGAGGAGGAGTGATGACATCACAGAGGGAGCGGTCTATTTTACAGCTGCATCTTGTTTGACCCCCTTACAGAGCACAGAAGTTCGTGAAACCGGCACTGAAGAGAGCCATTGGAGGCTTGAAACGCGTCTGCCTGAGCGTTCCAGGAACTTTGAGCACTACGCGCCTTTGAAAATAAAGCCTTTGTCAATTTTACCCCGGAGCTTTATTGCGCTTTTTCTTCATGGGAGGAAGCTTAGACTTGGATATTAAGTCAGCAAGCAGGTCGCTGACTAGCAATACACCCTCTCGTTCTGGAGCACCGTGAAGAGACCAGCACGTTGTAGATTTCTTGCATGGACTGCATCAACACGGCGCCCCCCCAGCTGCCCAGATAGCCACATGGTTTGACAAGCGGCAAGGGGAGAGAGTAGGCGAAACGATTCGCCTGACAAGGGGCTGGCAATAGACTTTGTTCGATACTGCTGGGCATCTGAGGCTAACGTGTGGAACACAACCAACTTTGTTGGGGCATCACTTGTTGTTAGGAGAAACGCTGTTACTACACAGACACTCCATGTGAACTACACTAACCAGCATGCATCTGCTCAGCAAGGCGTGAGCTCAAGGGGCTAGCACACCTTCCATTGGAGGAGGAGTGATGACATCACAGAGGGAGCGGTCTATTTTACAGCTGCATCTTGTTTGACCCCCTTACAGAGCACAGAAGTTCGTGAAACCGGCACTGAAGAGAGCCATTGGAGGCTTGAAACGCGTCTGCCTGAGCGTTCCAGGAACTTTGAGCACTACGCGCCTTTGAAAATAAAGCCTTGGTCAATTTTACCCCGGAGCTTTATTGCGCTTTTTCTTCATGGGAGGAAGCTTAGACTTGGATATTAAGTCAGCAAGCAGGTCGCTGACTAGCAATACACCCTCTCGTTCTGGAGCACCGTGAAGAGACCAGCACGTTGTAGATTTCTTGCATGGACTGCATCAACACGGCGCCCCCCCAGCTGCCCAGATAGCCACATGGTTTGACAAGCGGCAAGGGGAGAGAGTAGGCGAAACGATTCGCCTGACAAGGGGCTGGCAATAGACTTTGTTCGATACTGCTGGGCATCTGAGGCTAACGTGTGGAACACAACCAACTTTGTTGGGGCATCACTTGTTGTTAGGAGAAACGCTGTTACTACACAGACACTCCATGTGAACTACACTAACCAGCATGCATCTGCTCAGCAAGGCGTGAGCTCAAGGGGCTAGCACACCTTCCATTGGAGGAGGAGTGATGACATCACAGAGGGAGCGGTCTATTTTACAGCTGCATCTTGTTTGACCCCCTTACAGAGCACAGAAGTTCGTGAAACCGGCACTGAAGAGAGCCATTGGAGGCTTGAAACGCGTCTGCCTGAGCGTTCCAGGAACTTTGAGCACTACGCGCCTTTGAAAATAAAGCCTTTGTCAATTTTACCCCGGAGCTGTATTGCGCTTTTTCTTCATGGGAGGAAGCTTAGACTTGGATATTAAGTCAGCAAGCAGGTCGCTGACTAGCAATACACCCTCTCGTTCTGGAGCACCGTGAAGAGACCAGCACGTTGTAGATTTCTTGCATGGACTGCATCAACACGGCGCCCCCCCAGCTGCCCAGATAGCCACATGGTTTGACAAGCGGCAAGGGGAGAGAGTAGGCGAAACGATTCGCCTGACAAGGGGCTGGCAATAGACTTTGTTCGATACTGCTGGGCATCTGAGGCTAACGTGTGGAACACAACCAACTTTGTTGGGGCATCACTTGTTGTTAGGAGAAACGCTGTTACTACACAGACACTCCATGTGAACTACACTAACCAGCATGCATCTGCTCAGCAAGGCGTGAGCTCAAGGGGCTAGCACACCTTCCATTGGAGGAGGAGTGATGACATCACAGAGGGAGCGGTCTATTTTACAGCTGCATCTTGTTTGACCCCCTTACAGAGCACAGAAGTTCGTGAAACCGGCACTGAAGAGAGCCATTGGAGGCTTGAAACGCGTCTGCCTGAGCGTTCCAGGAACTTTGAGCACTACGCGCCTTTGAAAATAAAGCCTTTGTCAATTTTACCCCGGAGCTGTATTGCGCTTTTTCTTCATGGGAGGAAGCTTAGACTTGGATATTAAGTCAGCAAGCAGGTCGCTGACTAGCAATACACCCTCTCGTTCTGGAGCACCGTGAAGAGACCAGCACGTTGTAGATTTCTTGCATGGACTGCATCAACACGGCGCCCCCCCAGCTGCCCAGATAGCCACATGGTTTGACAAGCGGCAAGGGAAGAGAGTAGGCGAAACGATTCGCCTGACAAGGGGCTGGCAATAGACTTTGTTCGATACTGCTGGGCATCTGAGGCTAACGTGTGGAACACAACCAACTTTGTTGGGGCATCACTTGTTGTTAGGAGAAACGCTGTTACTACACAGACACTCCATGTGAACTACACTAACCAGCATGCATCTGCTCAGCAAGGCGTGAGCTCAAGGGGCTAGCACACCTTCCATTGGAGGAGGAGTGATGACATCACAGAGGGAGCGGTCTATTTTACAGCTGCATCTTGTTTGACCCCCTTACAGAGCACAGAAGTTCGTGAAACCGGCACTGAAGAGAGCCATTGGAGGCTTGAAACGCGTCTGCCTGAGCGTTCCAGGAACTTTGAGCACTACGCGCCTTTGAAAATAAAGCCTTTGTCAATTTTACCCCGGAGCTGTATTGCGCTTTTTCTTCATGGGAGGAAGCTTAGACTTGGATATTAAGTCAGCAAGCAGGTCGCTGACTAGCAATACACCCTCTCGTTCTGGAGCACCGTGAAGAGACCAGCACGTTGTAGATTTCTTGCATGGACTGCATCAACACGGCGCCCCCCCAGCTGCCCAGATAGCCACATGGTTTGACAAGCGGCAAGGGGAGAGAGTAGGCGAAACGATTCGCCTGACAAGGGGCTGGCAATAGACTTTGTTCGATACTGCTGGGCATCTGAGGCTAACGTGTGGAACACAACCAACTTTGTTGGGGCATCACTTGTTGTTAGGAGAAACGCTGTTACTACACAGACACTCCATGTGAACTACACTAACCAGCATGCATCTGCTCAGCAAGGCGTGAGCTCAAGGGGCTAGCACACCTTCCATTGGAGGAGGAGTGATGACATCACAGAGGGAGCGGTCTATTTTACAGCTGCATCTTGTTTGACCCCCTTACAGAGCACAGAAGTTCGTGAAACCGGCACTGAAGAGAGCCATTGGAGGCTTGAAACGCGTCTGCCTGAGCGTTCCAGGAACTTTGAGCACTACGCGCCTTTGAAAATAAAGCCTTTGTCAATTTTACCCCGGAGCTGTATTGCGCTTTTTCTTCATGGGAGGAAGCTTAGACTTGGATATTAAGTCAGCAAGCAGGTCGCTGACTAGCAATACACCCTCTCGTTCTGGAGCACCGTGAAGAGACCAGCACGTTGTAGATTTCTTGCATGGACTGCATCAACACGGCGCCCCCCCAGCTGCCCAGATAGCCACATGGTTTGACAAGCGGCAAGGGGAGAGAGTAGGCGAAACGATTCGCCTGACAAGGGGCTGGCAATAGACTTTGTTCGATACTGCTGGGCATCTGAGGCTAACGTGTGGAACACAACCAACTTTGTTGGGGCATCACTTGTTGTTAGGAGAAACGCTGTTACTACACAGACACTCCATGTGAACTACACTAACCAGCATGCATCTGCTCAGCAAGGCGTGAGCTCAAGGGGCTAGCACACCTTCCATTGGAGGAGGAGTGATGACATCACAGAGGGAGCGGTCTATTTTACAGCTGCATCTTGTTTGACCCCCTTACAGAGCACAGAAGTTCGTGAAACCGGCACTGAAGAGAGCCATTGGAGGCTTGAAACGCGTCTGCCTGAGCGTTCCAGGAACTTTGAGCACTACGCGCCTTTGAAAATAAAGCCTTTGTCAATTTTACCCCGGAGCTGTATTGCGCTTTTTCTTCATGGGAGGAAGCTTAGACTTGGATATTAAGTCAGCAAGCAGGTCGCTGACTAGCAATACACCCTCTCGTTCTGGAGCACCGTGAAGAGACCAGCACGTTGTAGATTTCTTGCATGGACTGCATCAACACGGCGCCCCCCCAGCTGCCCAGATAGCCACATGGTTTGACAAGCGGCAAGGGGAGAGAGTAGGCGAAACGATTCGCCTGACAAGGGGCTGGCAATAGACTTTGTTCGATACTGCTGGGCATCTGAGGCTAACGTGTGGAACACAACCAACTTTGTTGGGGCATCACTTGTTGTTAGGAGAAACGCTGTTACTACACAGACACTCCATGTGAACTACACTAACCAGCATGCATCTGCTCAGCAAGGCGTGAGCTCAAGGGGCTAGCACACCTTCTATTGGAGGAGGAGTGATGACATCACAGAGGGAGCGGTCTATTTTACAGCTGCATCTTGTTTGACCCCCTTACAGAGCACAGAAGTTCGTGAAACCGGCACTGAAGAGAGCCATTGGAGGCTTGAAACGCGTCTGCCTGAGCGTTCCAGGAACTTTGAGCACTACGCGCCTTTGAAAATAAAGCCTTTGTCAATTTTACCCCGGAGCTGTATTGCGCTTTTTCTTCATGGGAGGAAGCTTAGACTTGGATATATATATATATATATATATATATATTCGTCATCAACATTTTGACAACTCTAAATTCAATTGTGATGTTATAAATTAGTTATAGAGCTGTGATGACTAACCAAAATATGAACTTTGCATACTACATTTTGTGTCATTTTAATGTTTAGCACTTGCACCTTATTCTGACATTATCTGCAATCATCATATCAACAAATCTATATTCAATATGTGATGACTAGAATCATTTATATAGATGTGATGATTGGCAGTGATTTGCACTTTAGCACACCATTTGCACTTTATGCTCGAGATAGTTTGATTTGTACTTTGCACTAATGATAAAAGGCATTGTTAGAAATGGGATTTCTGGTTGGCTGAGGCTTGCGCCAAAGCCAGGCAGAAACCACCACTCTAGTCAGGGCTGGGGAGTTACACGCCAAAGATAACCCCTGCTCACCCCCTTGGTAGCTTGGCACGAGCAGTCAGGCTTATCTCTGAGGCCATGTGTTAAGCGTTTGCGCGCGCACCCAGCAACAACACCCAAGGCCCACCACAAAGGAAACTCCACACAAGGTATTCTATAAAAATAGTCTTTGTATGATACACAACACATTAGATAAAAACACACACTTTACAATGTGCCAAAAGGCACGGGCAGAATTTACAAGGGATATGTACAAGACAGGGCCACATGGACCACTGTCAGGAATCAGCACTTTTAGAATATAAAATTACTGTAGCACAAAATACACATATAACACACAACCAGTAACTACTGGTAACCAGAAAGTACCACCTACGCAACCCTGACCACTTTAGGAGAATGTCACGCAGGGAACTAGGACCTCACTAGCACCACCTGTACTAGGAGAAAACAAACAACCACCTAAGTATCACAATACCTGTAGGGGTAAACGCACATTACACATGATGCATAAAACATTTGGAGGTGTAGGGAAGGAAAACACATGATGCATAAAAATACATTCAGCGGTGTAAAACAAGGCACATGACGCATCAACACACATTCAGAGGTGCAGGAAAGGAACAATTGCGCAAGAACTCATATGCCACCACCTGTGGCAGTCCCTAGGCCAACTGGCCTGGTAGGGGCTAGGACGCCCTGTGTTCAGCAAAGTCAGGTGCAAGACTGCGCAGGAGGCACAGGCCAAAACTCAGAGTGCCACAACCTAAACGTGGCAGCTCGCCACTAAGTGCTGGGCAGCTGTGGAACGAACTCAGGCACCGGCGTGCCTCTGGAGCCCTCTCTGGGCTCTGTCCATACAAAAGGCCCCCTAGAGCCTTCGTAGCTCTGCACAAGAACGCTCCCCTTCGTTGGAGCACTCAGGGCGCTCTGGGCAACTAATGCGGGCCTCGTAGGAGCCTCTCGGGGCTCGGAAACACGGTCCCCGTGTTCGGAGTCACACTGGACTCTGAGGAAATATAATGCCCCTCGTTGGAGTCTCAACCGGCTCTGAAATCAATATGTCCCCAAGAGCCTTTCAGGGCCCTAAACGTTACTGTGGGCAAGGGGGGAGTGGCCCGCTGCCATCTGGGGCCACTCGATCGCTGGAGAAATGCCCCTGGACCGTCGGAGCGTATTCACGGTCTGTCCCTCAAGAAATGCCCCCTATGTTGGAGTCCCACTCGGGGGACTCGTGGCCACACCGCGGCCCGCGTTGGAGCCCGACAGGCTCAAGAAGCACTGCCCCCCCCTCGATGGAGCGCACGGCGCTCTGCACCCAACACGGCTGCCCCCACTCACCGGGATTCTGGCAGAGGCGGCGCTGACGTCTTCAAAGGTGGCGGGGCTCTCCTCTTCCTCACAAGAGCCCCGCTCAGGCAGCCAGTACCTCAGGGACCCTTCTCTTCTCCGGCGAGGGCAGGAGCGCGGGGTAGGCTCCCATAGCTTCCTGCTTCAAAGTCCCGCCCCCGTCCCAACGAAGGCTGCCTGACTTCCGGGCTTCCCTGGACCGGGCTGCAGCGGTGATATAAAACTTCAGCAATCAGAGGGGTAGGCTCCCTCGTCATAGGAGCTAAACGGCGGGGTGGGCACCCGCCGCGATATACCACAAATAAGCGGGGTGGCACCCGCCAACGGCAAGGACAGGGCAAATGCCGGGTGGGCACCGGCTTGCAGCAAGACAGCGCTCCCGAGCGCTAAAGGCGGATAAAAGCGCTTCCAGGTGCTTAGGGCTACAAATAAAGCACTCCCAGCGCTTTAGGGCACAAATAAAGTCCAGCCAAAGTCTTCCAAGAGCAGGGGGGCAAAGGCTGGGCCCAGAGCCAGCACACAGGGCCCTCCAGCAGGGAGGCAGTCCCCAGTGGCGGTCTCTCCTGGCGCCCAGCAGCAGCAGGTCCCCTCCAGATGATCCTGCAAGAGAACAAATTGTAAGGGGACACAGCCCCTTTTTATGCAGTACAAGTCTTTGTCTGCAAGGTGCAGGGAAGGGGCGAACCAGTTACATCTGGTTCCTGAGCACTTTGTTTTTCTCAGCCCCCCTCCCTATTCACTGGCAGGCCAGGGTCATCAGACGCACCACAGGGGCCGGAGCCAGCAGTGTGTGGGGAAAGCCCTGTCCTATTCAGGACCCAGGTATACTCCTCCCCAGCCATCAGTATGCTAAACTCCCATTCACCACTGGGTGACTCCTCCTGACTCTGGGGATTTCCCTAGTCCGTCACATGACCTCCACCAGCCAATCGCCAGACAAGCCACACATTTCATACTGCACACTGAAGTGCCCACTTCTAGAAGTGGCACTTCCACACTAGGTACATGCACGCCGCACACATCATCGCGCAGCATTCAATCACACGAGTCCGCACATACCAAACTCGGGCCTGCACACCCCACGCATCAGGGACTACCAGGACACATACATTCCCCCATGCATTCCTATGGGAGGGCATGCCAACCTCAACACACGCACGCACTTTACCCTGGGACACAGCGGTAAAGTGCGCAGAAACCAAAAACCATTCCACCAAGTCACCAATAAAAAGCAAAAAGTCTCGGGGGTGAACCTGCCAGAAGGGCCAAGTCCAACAGGCATCTATTCGGTAATTCTCAAAATGGATGTATCAGCTATGATTTTAATAACTGGTTATCAAAGAGGATATGATCTGTTAACCATGCTTTAATGTTTGGCAGTTCTTTTTTGAATATTAACACATATTGTGCTATGGTACCCTACATACTGTGATCTAGATTGTATTTGGACATGTATAGTAGTATTTTTTCTATCTCTCTGATTTTTTAAAAAAAATGTGTGTTACCAGTTTTTTTTACCGCTGAGAGTATTTATTGTGGATTGGCCCTGCAAGCATCATGTGATCAAGGCAGAGTCCTGCTGTCGAAACGCGTCATGCCGAGCACTTGCTGTTTGTTATGTAGCTGTTTGTGGATGGAATAAACCTGCATATTCAACCTCAAAGGCATTTTGTGGTCCGTACCTGGTTAAATGCTGTGAGAAGCGTGTCAGGACTGGGTATTTTCATATTTACTCGGACGAAGTACGGCTGTCTTCGCTCATACGGACCCTCCTATTTGTTTGTGGCTGACCGGGATGCAGTCGATATCGCGGACGCGATTTATTCGTTAACCCGGAAGGAGTATTTGCTGTGTCAGCCCCCGCCGGTGGAATCTGAGGAGATAGCGAACGCTCAGCGGCCCCGTGGAATTGTTAGCAGCTGATGGGAGTCGGAGGACGCCAATGGCTGTTATTATTCTTTCGGGTAAGCGGGAGTGATTCCACCTCTTTCCCATAGGTGCGGGTATTTGGGATTGTGCCATAAAGAGTTTGTTGCCGAAATTAACAACTGAGAATACAATTCGGCAAACGCAGGAGAGCTATTCTAACATCCAACAGCGTAATGTCTACATCGGCAGATGCACTACGGGCTCGAGAAGCCGTAGCTGATGCTTTATTTCTAAATGTATCGGACAATAAAGTTATGTCCAATGAAGTCAATGCAACTACAAGTACAAATCACGATGTTAAAAGCATGCTTAAAAGTCTGAAGAAACTGCTCCGGACTGAACTTACCAAGTGGTGGGAAAAGAAGAGTCTGGAAAAATACAGGGAGGTAGGGAGGGTACCGCGGGGGCTTAGAGTGCTGATTGCCCCATCTTTTGAAAAACCAAACCCACTAATGTTAAAAGAATGGGCCAACAACAATTTAGAAGCCTCCATGAATATGGTATCCATCCTTAACAAATATGCAGAAATTGACAGAGTTGAAATTGTAAAGGAAATAGATGAAATCAATGCCAAATTAGAAGTTCATGATCAAAAGTATGTGATTAAGAAAAGTAGAGAAGAGATTGATGCAAGGCTTAAGAAACACGAGGAGACTATCAAGGCTCGAAAAATCTGGAAATTTGCTTGTGATAAAAACGATTACGAGACTGGCAGAGTATTCACTTTTTCAAAAAAGTTTGACAATGTCAAAAGAAGAGCCTTGATCCCAAAGATAGTGACTAACAATATCACAGATCAAGTCACCATCGATCCATCCAGCTCAGAAATCAGCTCCATAAGCAGTAATTATGAATCTGATGACAGCAGTAATAATCAACTGACCAAACTGCCCACCGACTTTACACCTTCAGAAGAGTTGGGTTTTCTTATAGAGAACCGCCGACAAACATTACGTTCTCACGATCCAGAGAAGAAAAACGGCGATGTAAAAACATATGCAGAAAGCAAAGGCGGAAAATCCAGAGGTGCAGGCAGAGGGGGCAGAGGGAGGAAATGGCCCCCAAAACAATAAATAACACTACTGTCCCCGACAAAACGGTGATTAATTTATCAGATGTTCAACTGTCAATTGCAGAACTTCAACTACTTTCACTTGGCCTTTCATATTGCCCGAGCAATAATTTTAAATATACACAGTGAAGAGTGGATGTTTTTAAATTCATTCGAAAACTGAAGCTGCTAAAACATTTTAAACTGAATAAAAAGGATACGACTAACATCAGCGAACCCACTATTGGAAATAATCTTCAAGTGTCAGACATCCCAGTGCTTATATCTATGCATACACTCGCTCAGGAAAATGATACTACCATCAATCCAACTCAGGATGATTTCTCAGAACTGGGCATCCAGAGCATTACAACCAACTTAACCCCTTTTCGTCCGTCATCAACTTTTATACCTTTAATGCCTAAAGATGCCATCGACACCTTTAGTGACTGTGTTGTAAAAGATTTGAAACAACTCAATAAGAATGTTTTACGTAGAGATAAGCAGAGAAAATACAAAGAAATTCAATATTCTGCCCTCATGCGCAAACTACAATCTAAAGACAACATCATTATAAATAAATCGGACAAAGGAGGTAATATAGTGCTCTGGCCTCGAGATATGTATATGAATGAAGCAAATAAACACCTCAGTGATACAACGTGTTACAGAAAAGCAACTTTTAATGATCTAAAGAACATAAAAGAATCCACCCATAAAGAACCTTTTCAATGGAAAAGAACAGGACTCCTCAGTAAAAACGAACTTGGTTTCCTTAAAAATGACTACCCAATTACCCCTGTGTTATATTTTATTTCTAAGGTACATAAAAATACTATGCCAGTGCCTGGAAGACCCATTATATCTGCACAGAAGGGACTGTTAGAACCCATGTCGAAATATGTGGAATTTTTTCTCCATGAATTTGTTGAAACTTTACCCTCATATATACGCGACACTGGTCATTTTTTATCTAAAATTCAAGGAATTATGTGGAAAGAAAATTATGTTCTGATTGTTATGGATATATGTTCTCTGTACACAAGCATACATCATACAGATGGATTAACAGCAGTTGAATATTTTTTATCAAAGCGCAATATGGAATTTTACCATCATATTGCAATGCTTGCTGTTGAATATGATCAAAATATGCTTAATCAACAACTATTTCCTGTTCAACAGAGAAGTGTATCAACAGTTGCGCGGTGTGGCGATGGGGGCGTGCTTCTCTCTCAGCTATGCGTGTCTTCACGTTGGCTGGTGGGAGGAGCATGTCCTCAGAACCACCCACGGATTGCTGTATGACACACATGTTAAACATTGGTGGCGTTTTATTGACGATGTTTGTATTATATGGGAAGGGTCAATAGAATCAGCATATGATTTTATCAAAGAAATTAACATCAATGATTTAAATTTGAATTTTACTGCTACAGTTAGTAAAGAATCTGTACAATTCTTAGATGTGGAGATCTATATCAAACAAGATACAATCCACACTAAATTGCATAGAAAAAGTACTGCAGGAAATGCAGTGCTTCACACTAGCAGTTTGCACCCGAACCATCTAATAAAAAGCATCCCCTATGGGGAGTTTTTAAGAATAAAACGTATCTGCAATTCAGAATATGACTGCACACTCTGTCAACATGAGGCATATTTAAGATTTAAAAGTCGAGGTTACAAAGATAAAGATTTAAATCTGGCATTGGAGAAAGCAAACGGTCAAATATTTGAGGTAGAATCATCTGAAATCATGAATTCGAGTATCCTCAACGAAAATATAAACACACATAAAAAAGATCATGACCAATCTAGTTGTAATCTGGTTAGACTCATTACTACATTTAGTTGCCAGGAGAAACAGCTTAGGAAAATAATATACAACAATTGGCCCATTATCAAAACGGATTTGACTATGTCCCAATTAGTACCAGACTTACCCGCTCTTACTTTTAGACGTGCACCGTCTATGAGGGATGCCCTGGTGAGAACTAGTCCTGAGGTCCCTACTGTTTCTTCTAATTGGCTCAGTAAAAGAACAGGCTTTTTCAAATGTAGCTCGTGTCGAGCTTGTAAGTTTGGTAAAAATATGCATGAAATTATTACAGCTTTTGATTCAAAACCATTCAAAATCAAAACTCTGCTAACCTGCCGGACAGAGTATGCTGTCTATGTGTTAGAATGTTCTTGTAAATTAAAATATATAGGCAGTACCAAACTACAAGTTTACAATCGTATATTACAAAACATACGAGCAATAGTGAATTCAGACCCTAGCTACCCAGTGGCCAGACACTTTAAACATGTGCATAGTAACGATTTGAAGAACTTGAGTTACTATGTAATTGATTCTGTGCCAAAATCAATAAGGGGCGGCAATAGGGAGAAAAAGCTCAGGCAATTGGAGTCTAGCTATATACTTACACTTGATACAAAAATGCCTAATGGTCTAAATACAGGGGAGGACCTACAAAATTTCTTATAACTGTATGATCTATTATAATTATATGATATGTGTCCTCTTTCATCAAATACCTTTTGACCTGTTTGTTTTTAAAGAGGAAATTAACTGTGATTCCTTGCCTCATTTTAATTCCCGATGTGTGGTCATGTTTTAGCTGGATTTTACCATTGGTTTTATCTGGATTCTCTGGCTTTTACCTTTGGTTTTATTTGGCTTTTACTGGTCTCCGCTGGGGATTTTTTAAGGACAGGTTTTAGAGTGTTTTTTCACTTTTTTAACAACATCTACCTCTTTTTTATCTATTGGTTTTCTTTCTTTTTTATACCCTTGTGTAAAAAATATTTTTGTTGTTTATTGTGTCTTTTTACTGCTATGCACTTGCACTTTATTCTGACACTATTCGTCATCAACATTTTGACAACTCTAAATTCAATTGTGATGTTATAAATTAGTTATAGAGTAGTGATGACTAACCACAATATGCACTTTGCATACTACATTTTGTGTCATTTTAATGTTTAGCACTTGCACCTTATTCTGACATTATCTGCAATCATCATATCAACAAATCTATATTCAATATGTGATGACTAGAATCATTTATATAGATGTGATGATTGGCAGTGATTTGCACTTTAGCACACCATTTGTACTTTATGCTCGAGATAGTTTGATTTGTACTTTGCACTAATGATAAAAGGCATCTATTCGGTAATTCTCAAAAGAGGATATGATCTGTTAACCATGCTTTAATGTTTGGCAGTTCTTTTTTGAATATTAACACATATTGTGTTATGGTACCCTACATACTGTGATCTAGATTGTGTTTGGACATGTATAGTAGTATTTTTTCTATCTCTCTGATTTTTTTTAAAAAATGTGTGTTACCAGTTTTTTTTACCACTGAGAGTATTTATTGCGGATTGGCCCTGCAAGCATCATGTGATCAAGGCAGCGTCCTGCTGTCGAAATGCGTCATGCCGAGCACTTGCTGTTTGTTATGTGGCTGTTTGTGGATGGAATAAACCTGCATATTCAACCTCAAAGGCATTTTGTGGTCCGTACCTGGTTAAATGCTGTCAGGACTGTGTATTTTCATATATATATATATATATATATATATATATATATATATATATATATTTTTTTTTTTTTTTTAAATTGTGAATCATTTTTAGTTAGGAAAGCTATAGTCAATCTTTTTTTTTTTAATATTAAACAGAAGTCGCACACCCTTCGCGCACCCTACACGATGGCTACGTGCATTCTGCGAGCCATTTTGAAAATTCACGCTGGGGTCGCGACTTCGGCATAATTTGTAAAGTATGAAATATCTTTAAATATCTTTAAATTAATTATTTAAAAATTTATTAATAAAAGTATTTTTATAGTATTATTTTCAATATAAGTTCGATAAAAAATTATTCGATTATTATTGGATTCGGAGGTTAGGAGGGAAGCCATTTTACTTGATCTGTTTTGCAAGATTTTTTGGTCTAGTCAGGTGGACACCATCCTCCGGGTGAGGTACGGCTTGGGGATTCTATTCAAAAGGTGAGCATTCCACAGGCAGAAGTATCCATTAGAAGAACAAGTTACTTACCTTCGGTGACGCTTTTTCTATTGGATACAGTATCTGCCTGTGGATTCCTCACTGTCCCACCCGCCTGCCCGTTCTCCACCTGTTTCTGCCAAAAAGATGCTATTACTGTTTGTCATGAATGTTTTTAATATGTCTTAATCATGCATATGTTTTAATAGTGAGAAATGCTTGATCTGTTGTTATTTCTTTATGCCTTATTGGTTATGCGTTTGTGTATATATATATATATATATATATATAAATTTAGTATTCTATGTATACATGTGAAAACGTCTCGGTCAGCCTGTTTGACTCGGTGGCACGGAAAAAATGGGTGGAACTGACGTCAGCAAGCCGACGAGGTTCTCTTATGGCTCCGATGACATCATACAGTGTCGCGAGCGGAGCCGTGCTATTATGACGTCCTCGTCGATGTGGGAATGCTAGGAAAGAATTTCTGTGGAATGCTGGTGCAGGGATATTCACCTAAGTGTTCAGGCTAGTCCTTTGGGAACAACTGTTTATGTTGCCGCTCCAGAAACTGAAACCAGTGATCCGAGGGCAGTGGCCCTGCAGATGGTACACGAGGTGGGGGTGCCCAGTCGTGTGCACCGGCGCAGCAGCGAAGTGACAAGCACCACAACCCACAAAAAAGGTAACAAGGGCACTCAATAACACAGGATCTTCTCTTTGTATCTGGCTGGAACAACGAGGTTAAAATGCCCTAGTTCCAAAATGTAGAATTAGTGCTACAACGGTCTTCAAGAGGACCTGCGATGCCGCTTCTGCCTCCCATACCCTGGAGGCAGCACATGTGTCACGCGTACGGTCATACTGCGGTGGGACAAACATTCGTTAATCCTCTCTTGGCACTGCTCGACACTTCAGGGAGGACGCTTTCCATTAGCTGTGCTTTCTGATGACGTGTCGCGCCGGCCCTGTCCAACAAAAGAACTCCTTTAGATCCAAACAGACTCTTCCACTCTCTCACCAGAAGTGAAAACAGGCCACGCGGACACTTTCACAATACAACAGCCGGTAATGCACTTTTTGGTAAAAAAAACACATTCCTTCCTCCTAATTTGCCAAATCAACTCTCACTGAAGAACAGGGGCCAGCATAAATCAGTAAACAGCCGTTACAACAACTTTTTTACTTTGCGATACCATTACAACGCAAGCATTACCAAGCTCGCGCTGTACATCGCGAAGTAACGCATGGTCATTTACCACGCATGCCTTTACAACGAATTTCGTTGTGAAGCTATGTATGATGAATCACCATGCGTTCTAAAAAACATGTAGACGATCCACGTCGTTGTAAGGAAAGAGGCTGTTTCGTTTCCTCACAACGACGTAAACCGCAACTCAGAAATGACGTGAAGCAGGAACCAGGAGGAGTGTGAGGTAAGGGGGATTGGGAATGGGGTGGGGGTTAATTTTCTAGGATTAAGGGTACTGCAGTGGTGTTTGGATAGTGTAGGGGGTCATGCTGGGGGTAGTGTTTTAGGGTTTAGGGTAGTGCAGTGGTGTTTGGGTAGTGTAGGGGGTTGTGCTGGGGTAGTGTTTTAGGGTTTATAGTAGTGCAGTAGTGTAGGGGGTCGTGCTGGGGGTAGTGTTTTCCGGTTTAGGGTAGTGCAGTGGTGTATGGGTAGTGTAGGGGGTCGTGCTGGGGTAGAGTTTTAGGGTTTAGGATAGTGAAGTGGTGTTTGGGTAGTGTAGGGGGTCATGCTGGGGATAGTGTTTTAGGGTTTAGGGTAGTGCAGTGGTGTTTGTGTAGTGTAGGGGGTCGTGCTAGGGATAGTGTTTTAGGGTTTAGGGTAGTGCAGTGGTGTTTGGGTAGTGTAGGATGTCATGCTGGGGGTAGATTTAGGGTTAAGGGTAGTGCAGTGGTGTTTGGGTAGTGTAGGGGGTAGTGCTGGGGTAGTGTTTTAGGGTTTAGGGTAGTGCAGTGGTGTTTGTGTCGTGTAGGGGGTAGTGCTGGGGGTAGAGTTTTAGGGTTTAGAGTAGTGCAGTGGTGTTTGGGTAGTGTAGGGGTTCATGCTGGGGGCAGTGTTTTAGGGTTTAGGGTAGTGCAGTGGTGTTTGGGTAGTGTAGGGGGTCAAGCTGGGGGTAGATTTAGGGTTTAATATAGAGCAGTGGTGTTTGTGTTGTGAAGGGGTCATGCTGGGGGTAGTGTTTTAGGCTTTAGGGTAGTGCAGTGGTGTTTGCATAGTGCAGGGGGCCATGCTGGGGTAGTGTTTTAGGGTTTAGGATAGTGCAGTGGTGTTTGGGTAGTGTAGGTCGTCATGCTGGGGTTAGTGTTTTAGGATATAGGGTAGTGCAGTAGTGCTTGTGTAGTGTAGGGGGTCATGCTGGGTGTAGTGTTTTAGGGTTTAGGGTAGTGCAGTGGTGTTTGTGTAGTGTAGGGGTAGTGCTTTAGGGTAGTGCAGTTATCTTTGTGTACTGTAGGGGGTCATGCTGTGGGTAGTGATTTAGAGTTTAGGGTAGAGCAGTGGTGTTTGTGTTGTGTAGGGGGTCATGTTTTAGAGCATAGGGTAGTGCAGTGGTGTTTGGGTAGTGTAGGGGGTCATGCTGGGGTTAGTGCTTTAGGGTTTAGAGTAGTGCAGTGATGTTTGGGTAGTGTAGGGGTTCGTGCTGGGGAAGTGTTTTAGGGTTTAGGGTAGTGCAGTGGTATTTATGTAGTGTGGGAGGTCATGCTGGGGGTAGTTTTAGGGTTTAGTGTAGTGCAGTGGTGTTTGGGTAGTGTAGGGAGTCGTGCTGGGGGTAGTGTTTAAGGGTTTAGGGTAGTGTAGTGGTGTTTGTGTAGTGTAGGGAGTCGTGCTGGAGGTAGTGTTTTAGGGTTTAGGGTAGTGCAGTGGTGTTTGTGTAGCATAAGGGTTCGTGCTGGGGTAGTGTTTTAGGGTTTAGGGTAGTGCAGTGGTGTTTGTGTAGTGTAGGGGGTCGTGCTGGGGCTAGTGTTTTAGGGTTTAGGGTAGTGCAGTGGTGTTTGGGTATTGTAGGGGGTAGTGCTGGAGTAGTGTTTTAGGGTTTAGGGTAGCGCAGTGGGGTTTGTGTAGTGTAGGGGGTCGTGCTGGGGGGTAGTGTTTTAGGGTTTAGGGTAGTGCAGTGGTGTTTGTGTAGTGTAGGGGGTAGTGTTTTAGGTTTTAGGGAAGTGCAGTGGTGTTTGGGTAGTGTAGGGGGTCACGCTGGGGGTAGTGTTTTAGGGTTTAGGGTAGTGCAGTGGTGTTTGTGTAGTGTAGGCGGTCGTGTTTTTGGGCTTAGGGTAGTGAAGTGGTGTTTGGGTAGTGTAGGGGGTCGTGCTAGGGGTAGTGTATTTGGGTTTAGCGTAGTGCAGTTGTGTTTGGGTAGTGAAGGGGGTCGTGCTGGGGGTAGTGTTTTAGGGTTTAGGGTAGTACAGTGGTGTTTCTGTAGTGTAGGGGGTCGTGCTTGGGGTAGTGTTTTAGGGTTTAGGGAAGTGCAGTGGTGTTTGTGTAGTGTAGGGGTAGTGCTTTAGGGTAGTGCAGTTATCTTTGTGTACTGTAGGGGGTCATGCTGTGGGTAGTGATTTAGAGTTTAGGGTAGAGCAGTGGTGTTTGTGTTGTGTAGGGGGTCATGTTTTAGAGCATAGGGTAGTGCAGTGGTGTTTGGGTAGCGTAGGGGGTCATGCTGGGGTTAGTGCTTTAGGGTTTAGAGTAGTGCAGTGATGTTTGGGTAGTGTAGGGGTTCGTGCTGGGGAAGTGTTTTAGGGTTTAGGGTAGTGCAGTGGTATTTATGTAGTGTGGGAGGTCATGCTGGGGGTAGTTTTAGGGTTTAGTGTAGTGCAGTGGTGTTTGGGTAGTGTAGGGAGTCGTGCTGGGGGTAGTGTTTAAGGGTTTAGGGTAGTGTAGTGGTGTTTGTGTAGTGTAGGGAGTCGTGCTGGAGGTAGTGTTTTAGGGTTTAGGGTAGTGCAGTGGTGTTTGTGTAGCATAAGGGTTCGTGCTGGGGTAGTGTTTTAGGGTTTAGGGTAGTGCAGTGGTGTTTGTGTAGTGTAGGGGGTCGTGCTGGGGCTAGTGTTTTAGGGTTTAGGGTAGTGCAGTGGTGTTTGGGTATTGTAGGGGGTAGTGCTGGAGTAGTGTTTTAGGGTTTAGGGTAGCGCAGTGGGGTTTGTGTAGTGTAGGGGGTCGTGCTGGGGGGTAGTGTTTTAGGGTTTAGGGTAGTGCAGTGGTGTTTGTGTAGTGTAGGGGGTAGTGTTTTAGGTTTTAGGGAAGTGCAGTGGTGTTTGGGTAGTGTAGGGGGTCACGCTGGGGGTAGTGTTTTAGGGTTTAGGGTAGTGCAGTGGTGTTTGTGTAGTGTAGGCGGTCGTGTTTTTGGGCTTAGGGTAGTGAAGTGGTGTTTGGGTAGTGTAGGGGGTCGTGCTAGGGGTAGTGTATTTGGGTTTAGCGTAGTGCAGTTGTGTTTGGGTAGTGAAGGGGGTCGTGCTGGGGGTAGTGTTTTAGGGTTTAGGGTAGTACAGTGGTGTTTCTGTAGTGTAGGGGGTCGTGCTTGGGGTAGTGTTTTAGGGTTTAGGGAAGTGCAGTGGTGTTTGTGTAGTGTAGGGGTAGTGCTTTAGGGTAGTGCAGTTATCTTTGTGTACTGTAGGGGGTCATGCTGTGGGTAGTGATTTAGAGTTTAGGGTAGAGCAGTGGTGTTTGTGTTGTGTAGGGGGTCATGTTTTAGAGCATAGGGTAGTGCAGTGGTGTTTGGGTAGTGTAGGGGGTCATGCTGGGGTTAGTGCTTTAGGGTTTAGAGTAGTGCAGTGATGTTTGGGTAGTGTAGGGGTTCGTGCTGGGGAAGTGTTTTAGGGTTTAGGGTAGTGCAGTGGTATTTATGTAGTGTGGGAGGTCATGCTGGGGGTAGTTTTAGGGTTTAGTGTAGTGCAGTGGTGTTTGGGTAGTGTAGGGAGTCGTGCTGGGGGTAGTGTTTAAGGGTTTAGGGTAGTGTAGTGGTGTTTGTGTAGTGTAGGGAGTCGTGCTGGAGGTAGTGTTTTAGGGTTTAGGGTAGTGCAGTGGTGTTTGTGTAGCATAAGGGTTCGTGCTGGGGTAGTGTTTTAGGGTTTAGGGTAGTGCAGTGGTGTTTGTGTAGTGTAGGGGGTCGTGCTGGGGCTAGTGTTTTAGGGTTTAGGGTAGTGCAGTGGTGTTTGGGTATTGTAGGGGGTAGTGCTGGAGTAGTGTTTTAGGGTTTAGGGTAGCGCAGTGGGGTTTGTGTAGTGTAGGGGGTCGTGCTGGGGGGTAGTGTTTTAGGGTTTAGGGTAGTGCAGTGGTGTTTGTGTAGTGTAGGGGGTAGTGTTTTAGGGATTAGGGTAGTGCAGTGGTGTTTGTGTAGTGTAGGGGGTAGTGGTTTAGGGTTTAGTGTAGTGCTGTGGTGTTTGTGTAGTGTAGGGGGTCGTGCTGCGGGTCGTGTTTTAGGGTTTAGGGTAGTGCAGTTGTGTTTGGGTAGTGTAGGGGTCGTGCTGGGTGTGGTGCTCTTGGGTTCAGGGTAGTGCAGTTGTGTTTGTGTAGTGAAGGGGATCATGCTTGGGATAGTGTTTTAGGGTTTAGGGTAGTATAGTGGTGTTTGTGTAGCGTAGGAGGTCGTGCTTGTGGTAGTGTTTTAGGGCTTAGGGTAGTGCAGTGGTGTTTGGGTAGTGTAGGGGGTCACGCTGGGGGTAGTGTTTTAGGGTTTAGGGTAGTGCAGTGGTGTTTGTGTAGTGTAGGCGGTCGTGTTTTTGGGCTTAGGGTAGTGAAGTGGTGTTTGGGTAGTGTAGGGGGTCGTGCTAGGGGTAGTGTATTTGGGTTTAGCGTAGTGCAGTTGTGTTTGGGTAGTGAAGGGGGTCGTGCTGGGGGTAGTGTTTTAGGGTTTAGGGTAGTACAGTGGTGTTTCTGTAGTGTAGGGGGTCGTGCTTGGGGTAGTGTTTTAGGGTTTAGGGAAGTGCAGTTATGTTTGGGTAGTGTAGGGTGTCGTGCTGGGGTAGTGTTTTAGGGTTTAGGGTAGTGCAGTGTTGCTTGTATAGTGTAGGAGATCGTGCTGGGGTAGTGTTTTGGGGTTTAGGGAAGTGCAGTGGTGTTTGGATAGTGTAGGGGTTCATGCGGGAGGTAGTGTTTTAGGGTTTAGAGTAGTGCAGTGGTGTTTGGGTATTGTAGGGGGTCATGCTGGGGGTAGATTTAGGGTTTAGGGTAGAGCAGTGGTGTTTGTGTTGTGAGGGGATAGTGCGAGGGTAGTTTTTAGGCTTTAGGGTAGTGCAGTGGTGCTTGTATAGTGCAGGGGGTCATGGTGGGGGTAGAATTTTAGGGTTTAGGATAGGGCAAAGGTGTTTGGGTAGTGTAGGTGGTCATGCTGGGGTTAGTGTTTTAGGATATAGGGTAGTGCGGTAGTGCTTTTGTAGTGTAGGGGGTCATGCTGGGGTTAGTGTTTCAGGTTTAGGGTAGTGCAGTGGTGTTTGGATAGTTTAGGGGTAGTGTTTTAGGGAAGTGCAGGGATGTTTGTGTAGTGTAGGGGTCATGCTGTGGGAAGTGATTTAGAGTCTAGGGTAGTGCAGTGGTGTTTGTGTTGTGTAGGGGGTCATGTTTTAGGGTATAGGGTAGTGCAGTGGTGTTTGGGTAGAGTACGGGGTCATGCTGGGGTTAGTGTTTTAGAGTTAAGAGTAGTGCAGTGGTGTTTGTTTAGTGTAGGAAGTCATGCTGTGGGTAGATTTAGGGTTTAGTGTAGTGCAGTGGTGTTTGGGTAGTGTAGGGAGTCGTGCTGGGGGTAGTGTTTTAGGGATTAGGGTAGAGTAGTGGTGTTTGCGTAGTGTAGGGAGTCATGCTGGGTGTAGTGTTTTAGGGTTTAGGGTAGTGCAGTGGTGTTTGGGTAGTGTAGGGGGTCGTGCTTGGGGTAGTGTTTTAGGGTTTAGGGTAGTGCAGTGGTGTTTGTTTAGTGTAGGGGGTCGTGCTGGGGTAGTGATTAAGGGTTTAGGGTAGTGCAGTGGTGTTTGGGTAGTGTAGGGGGTAGTGCTGGTGTAGTGTTTTAGGGTTTAGGGTAGTGCAGTGGTGTTTGTGTAGTGTAGGGGGTAGTGTTTTGGGGTTTGGGGTAGTGCAGTGGTGTTTGGGTAGTGTAGGGGGTGTGCTGGGGGTAGTGTTTTATGGTTTAGGGTAGTGCAGTGGTGTTTGTGTAATGTAGGGGGTCGTGTTTTATGGTTTAGGGTAGTGCAGTGGTGTTTGGGTACTGTAGGGGGTCGTACTAGGGGTAGTGTTTTTGGGTTTAGCGTAGTGCAGTTGTGTTTGGGTAGTGAAGGGGGTTGTGCTTGGGCTCGTGTTTTAGGGTAGTGATGTTGATTTTGTGGAGTCTAGGGGGATGTGCTGGGGGTAGATTTAGGGTTTAGGGTAGTGCAGTTATGTTTTGGTAGTGTAGGGTGTCGTGCTTGAGGTAGTGTTTTTGGGTTTAGGGTAGTACAGTGGTGCTTGTGTAGTGTAGGGGGTCATGATGGGGATAGTGTTTTAGGGTAGCGCCGTGGTGTTTGGGTAGTGTAGGGGGTCATGCTGGGGGTAGTGTTTTAGGGTTTAGGGCAGTGCAGTGGTGTTTGTGTAGTGTAGGGGTTAGAGTTTTAGGGTTTAAGGTAGTGCAGTGGTCTTTGTGTAGTGTAGGGGTTCATGCTGGGGTTAGTGTTTTAGGGTTTAGGGTAGTGCTGTGGTGTTTGTGTAGTGTAAGGATCATGTTTTAGGGTATAGGGTGGTTCAGTGTTGTGTGGGTAGTGTGGGGGGTCATGCTGGGGTTAGTGATTTGGGTTTAGGGTAGTGCAGTGGTCTTTGGGTATTGTAGGGGTTCGTGCTGGGGGTAGTGTTTTAGTGTTTAGGGTAGTGCAGTGGTGATTGTGTAGTGTGGGAGGTCATACTGGGGGTAGATTTAGGGTTCAGTGTAGTGCAGAGGTGTTTGGGTAGTGTAGTGACTCGTGCTGGGGGTAGTGTTTTAGGGCTTGGGGTAGTACAGTGGTGTTTGTGTAGTGTAGGGAGTCGTGAAGGGGGTAGTGTTTTAGAGTTTAGGGTAGTGCAGTGGTGATTGGGTAGTATTGGGGTAGTGCTGGGGTAGTGTTTTAGGGTTTAGGGTAGCGCAGTGGTGTTTATGTAGTGTAGGGGTCATGCTGGGTTAGTGTGTTAGGGTTTAGGGAAGTGCAGTGGTGTTTGTGTAGTCTAGGGTGTAGTGTTTTAGGGTTTAGGGTAGTGCAGTAGTGTTTGTGTAGTGTAGGGGGTCATGCTGAGTGTAGTGTTTTAGAGTTTATGGTAGTGCAGTGTTGTTTTTGTAGTGCAGGGGGTCATGTTTTAGGGTTTATGGTAGTGCAGGGGTGTTTGGGTAGTGTAGGGGGTCGTGCTGGGGGTAGTGTTTTTGGGTTTAGGGTAGTGCAGGTGTGTTTGGGTAGTGAAGGGGGTTGTGTTGGGGTAGTGTTTTAGGGTATAAGGTAGTACAGTCGTGTTTGTGTAGTGTAGGGGGTCGTGCTGGGGTAGTTTTTAGGCTTTAGGGTAGTGCAGTGGTGTTTGTATAGTGCAGGGGGTCATGCTGGGGGTAGAATTTCAGGGTTTAGGGTAGGGCAGTGGTGTTTGGCTAGTGTAGGTGGTCATGCTGGGGTTAGTGTTTTAGGATATAGGGTAGTGCAGTGGTGCTTTTGTAGTGTAAGGGGTCATGATGGGGTTAGTGTTTCAGGGTTTAGGGTAGTGCAGTGGTGCTTGGGTATTTTAGGGGTAGTGTTTTAGGGAAGTGCAGTGGTGATGGGTAGTGTAGGGGGTCGTGCTAGGGGTAGTGTATTTTGGTTTCGCGTAGTGCAGTTGTGTTTGGGTAGTGAAGGGGGTCGTGCTGGGGGTAGTGTTTTGGGGTTTAGGGTAGTACAGTGGTGTTTCTGTAGTGTAGGGGGTCGTGCTTGGGGTAGTGTTTTAGGGTTTAGGGAAGTGCAGTTATGTTTGGGTAGTGTAGGGTGTCGTGCTGGGGGTAGTGTTTTGGGGTTTAGGGAAGTGCAGTGGTGTTTGGATAGTGTAGGGGTTCATGCGGGAGGTAGTGTTTTAGGGTTTAGGGTAGTGCAGTGGTGTTTGGGTATTGTAGGGGGTCATGCTGGGGGTAGATTTAGGGTTTAGGGTAGAGCAGTGGTGTTTGTTTAGTGTAGGGGGTCGTGCTGGGGTAGTGATTAAGGGTTTAGGGTAGTGCAGTGGTGTTTGGGTAGTGTAGGGGGTAGTGCTGGTGTAGTGTTTTAGGGTTTAGGGTAGTGCAGTGGTGTTTGTGTAGTGTAGGGGGTAGTGTTTTGGGGTTTGGGGTAGTGCAGTGGTGTTTGGGTAGTGTAGGGGGTGTGCTGGGGGTAGTGTTTTATGGTTTAGGGTAGTGCAGTGGTGTTTGTGTAATGTAGGGGGTCGTGTTTTATGGTTTAGGGTAGTGCAGTGGTGTTTGGGTACTGTAGGGGGTCGTACTAGGGGTAGTGTTTTTGGGTTTAGCGTAGTGCAGTTGTGTTTGGTAGTGAAGGGGGTTGTGCTTGGGCTCGTGTTTTAGGGTAGTGATGTTGATTTTGTGGAGTCTAGGGGGATGTGCTGGGGGTAGATTTAGGGTTTAGGGTAGTGCAGTAGTGTTTGGGTATTGTAGGGAGTCGTGCTGGTGGTAGTGTTTTAGGGTTTAGGGTAGTGCAGTTATGTTTTGGTAGTGTAGGGTGTCGTGCTTGAGGTAGTGTTTTTGGGTTTAGGGTAGTACAGTGGTGCTTGTGTAGTGTAGGGGGTCATGATGGGGATAGTGTTTTAGGGTAGCGCCGTGGTGTTTGGGTAGTGTAGGGGGTCATGCTGGGGGTAGTGTTTTAGGGTTTAGGGCAGTGCAGTGGTGTTTGTGTAGTGTAGGGGTTAGAGTTTTAGGGTTTAAGGTAGTGCAGTGGTCTTTGTGTAGTGTAGGGGTTCATGCTGGGGTTAGTGTTTTAGGGTTTAGGGTAGTGCTGTGGTGTTTGTGTAGTGTAAGGATCATGTTTTAGGGTATAGGGTGGTTCAGTGTTGTGTGGGTAGTGTGGGGGGTCATGCTGGGGTTAGTGATTTGGGTTTAGGGTAGTGCAGTGGTCTTTGGGTATTGTAGGGGTTCGTGCTGGGGGTAGTGTTTTAGTGTTTAGGGTAGTGTAGTGGTGATTGTGTAGTGTGGGAGGTCATACTGGGGGTAGATTTAGGGTTCAGTGTAGTGCAGAGGTGTTTGGGTAGTGTAGTGACTCGTGCTGGGGGTAGTGTTTTAGGGCTTGGGGTAGTACAGTGGTGTTTGTGTAGTGTAGGGAGTCGTGAAGGGGGTAGTGTTTTAGAGTTTAGGGTAGTGCAGTGGTGATTGGGTAGTATTGGGGTAGTGCTGGGGTAGTGTTTTAGGGTTTAGGGTAGCGCAGTGGTGTTTATGTAGTGTAGGGGTCATGCTGGGTTAGTGTGTTAGGGTTTAGGGAAGTGCAGTGGTGTTTGTGTAGTCTAGGGTGTAGTGTTTTAGGGTTTAGGGTAGTGCAGTAGTGTTTGTGTAGTGTAGGGGGTCATGCTGAGTGTAGTGTTTTAGAGTTTATGGTAGTGCAGTGGTGTTTTTGTAGTGCAGGGGGTCATGTTTTAGGGTTTATGGTAGTGCAGTGGTGTTTGGGTAGTGTAGGGGGTCGTGCTGGGGGTAGTGTTTTTGGGTTTAGGGTAGTGCAGGTGTGTTTGGGTAGTGAAGGGGGTTGTGTTGGGGTAGTGTTTTAGGGTATAAGGTAGTACAGTCGTGTTTGTGTAGTGTAGGGGGTCGTGCTGGGGTAGTTTTTAGGCTTTAGGGTAGTGCAGTGGTGTTTGTATAGTGCAGGGGGTCATGCTGGGGGTAGAATTTCAGGGTTTAGGGTAGGGCAGTGGTGTTTGGCTAGTGTAGGTGGTCATGCTGGGGTTAGTGTTTTAGGATATAGGGTAGTGCAGTGGTGCTTTTGTAGTGTAAGGGGTCATGATGGGGTTAGTGTTTCAGGGTTTAGGGTAGTGCAGTGGTGCTTGGGTAGTTTAGGGGTAGTGTTTTAGGGAAGTGCAGTGGTGATGGGTAGTGTAGGGGGTCGTGCTAGGGGTAGTGTATTTTGGTTTAGCGTAGTGCAGTTGTGTTTGGGTAGTGAAGGGGGTCGTGCTGGGGGTAGTGTTTTGGGGTTTAGGGTAGTACAGTGGTGTTTCTGTAGTGTAGGGGGTCGTGCTTGGGGTAGTGTTTTAGGGTTTAGGGAAGTGCAGTTATGTTTGGGTAGTGTAGGGTGTCGTGCTGGGGGTAGTGTTTTAGGGTTTAGGGTAGTGCAGTGTTGCTTGTATAGTGTAGGAGATCGTGCTGGGGTAGTGTTTTGGGGTTTAGGGAAGTGCAGTGGTGTTTGGATAGTGTAGGGGTTCATGCGGGAGGTAGTGTTTTAGGGTTTAGGGTAGTGCAGTGGTGTTTGGGTATTGTAGGGGGTCATGCTGGGGGTAGATTTAGGGTTTAGGGTAGAGCAGTGGTGTTTGTGTTGTGAGGGGATCGTGCTAGGGTAGTTTTTAGGCTTTAGGGTAGTGCAGTGGTGCTTGTATAGTGCAGGGGGTCATGCTGGGGGTAGAATTTTAGGGTTTAGGATAGGGCAGTGTTGTTTGGGTAGTGTAGGTGGTCATGCTGGGGTTAGTGTTTTAGGATATAGGGTAGTGCGGTAGTGCTTTTGTAGTGTAGGGGGTCATGCTGGGGTTAGTGTTTCAGGTTTAGGGTAGTGCAGTGGTGTTTGGATAGTTTAGGGGTAGTGTTTTAGGGAAGTGCAGGGATGTTTGTGTAGTGTAGGGGTCATGCTGTGGGTAGTGATTTAGAGTTTAGGGTAGTGCAGTGGTGTTTGTGTTGTGTAGGGGGTCATGTTTTAGGGTATAGGGTAGTGCAGTGGTGTTTGGGTAGTGTAGGGGGTCATGCTGGGGTTAGTGTTTTAGAGTTTAGAGTAGTGCAGTGGTGTTTGGGTAGTGTAGGGCTATGTCCTGGGCTAGTGTTTTAGGGTTTAGGGTAGTGCAGTGGTGTTTGTGTAGTGTAGGAAGTCATGCTGTGGGTAGATTTAGGGTTTAGTGTAGTGCAGTGGTGTTTGGGTAGTGTAGGGAGTCGTGCTGGGGGTGGTGTTTTAGGGATTAGGGTAGTGTAGTGGTGTTTGCGTAGTGTAGGGAGTCATGCTGGGTGTAGTGTTTTAGGGTTTAGGGTAGTGCAGTGGTGTTTGGGTAGTGTAGGGGGTCGTGCTTGGGGTAGTGTTTTAGGGTTTAGGGTAGTGCAGTGGTGTTTGTTTAGTGTAGGGGGTCGTGCTGGGGTAGTGTTTTAGGTTTTAGGGTAGTGCAGTGGTGTTTGTGTAGTGTACGGGGTAGTGTTTTGGGGTTTGGGGTAGTGCAGTGGTGTTTGGGTAGTGTAGGGGGTGTGCTGGGGGTAGTGTTTTAGGGTTTAGGGTAGTGCAGTGGTGTTTGTGTAGTGTAGGGGGTCGTGTTTTATGGTTTAGGGTAGTGCAGTGGTGTTTGGGTAGTGTAGGGGGTCGTACTAGGGGTAGTGTTTTTGGGTTTAGCATAGTGCAGTTGTGTTTGGGTAGTGAAGGGGGTTGTGCTTGGGCTCGTGTTTTAGGGTAGTTATGTTGATTTTGTGGAGTCTAGGGGGATGTGCTGGGGGTAGATGTAGGGTTTAGGGTAGTGCAGTGGTGTTTGGGTATTGGAGGGAGTCGTGCTGGTGGTAGTGTTTTAGGGTTTGGGGTAGTGCAGTTATGTTTTGGTAGTGTAGGGTGTCGTGCTTGGGGTAGTGTTTTAGGGTTTAGGGTAGTACAGTGGTGCTTGTGTAGTGTAGGGGGTCATGATGGGGATAGTGTTTTAGGGTTTAGGGTAGTGCCGTGGTGTTTGGGTAGTGTAGGGGGTCATGCTGGGGGTAGTGTTTTAGGGTTTAGGGCAGTGCAGTGGTGTTTGTGTAGTGTAGGGGGTAGAGTTTTAGGGTTTAAGGTAGTGCAGTGGTGTTTGTGTAGTGTAGGGGTTCATGCTGGGGTTAGTGTTTTAGGGTTTAGGGTAGTGCAGTGGTGTTTGTGTAGTGTAGGGATCATGTTTTAGGGTATAGGGTGGTGCAGTGTTGTGTGGGTAGTGTGGGGGGTCATGCTGGGGTTAGTGATCTAGGGTTTAGGGTAGTGCAGTGGTCTTTGGGTATTGTAGGGGTTCGTGCTGGGGGTAGTGTTTTAGCGTTTAGGGTAGTGCAGTGGTGATTGTGTAGTGTGGGAGGTCATACTGGGTGTAGATTTAGGGTTTAGTGTAGTGCAGTGGTGTTTGGGTAGTGTAGTGAGTCATGCTGGGGGTAGTGTTTTAGGGCTTGGGGTAGTACAGTGGTGTTTGTGTAGTGTAGGGAGTCGTGAAGGGGGTAGTGTTTTAGAGTTTAGGGTAGTGCAGTGGTGATTGGGTAGTGTTGGGGTAGTGCTGGGGTAGTGCTGGGGTAGTGTTTTAGGGTTTAGGGTAGTGCAGTGGCGTTTATGTAGTGTAGGGGTCATGCTGGGTTAGTGTTTTAGGGTTTAGGGAAGTGCAGTGGTGTTTGTGTAGTCTAGGGTGTAGTGTTTTAGGGTTTAGGGTAGTGCAGTAGTGTTTGTGTAGTGTAGGGGGTCATGCTGAGTGTAGTGTTTTAGAGTTTATGGTAGTGCAGTGGTGTTTTTGTAGTGCAGGGGGTCATGTTTTAGGGTTTATGGTAGTGCAGTGGTGTTTGGGTAGTGTAGGGGGTCGTGCTGGGGGTAGTGTTTTTGGGGTTAGGTTAGTGCAGGTGTGTTTGGGTAGTGAAGGGGGTCGTGTTGGGGTAGTGTTTTAGGGTTTAAGGTAGTACAGTTGTGTTTGTGTAGTGTAGGGGGTCGTGCTGGGGTAGTTTTTAGGCTTTAGGGTAGTGCAGTGGTGTTTGTATAGTGCAGGGGGTCATGCTTGGGGTAGAATTTTAGGGTTTAGGATAGGGCAGTGGTGTTTGGCTAGTGTAGGTGGTCATGATGGGGTTAGTGTTTTAGGATATAGGGTAGTGCAGTGGTGCTTTTGTAGTGTAAGGGGTCATGATGGGGTTAGTGTTTCAGGGTTTAGGGTAGTGCAGTGGTGTTTGGGTAGTTTAGGGGTAGTGTTTTAGGGAAGTGCAGTGGTGTTTGGGTAGTGTAGGGGGTCGTGCTAGAGGTAGTGTATTTGGGTTTAGCTTAGTGCAGTTGTGTTTGGGTAGTGAAGGGGGTCGTGCTGGGGGTAGTGTTTTGGGGTTTAGGGTAGTACAGTGGTGTTTCTGTAGTGTAGGGGGTCGTGCTTGGGGTAGTGTTTTAGGGTTTAGGGAAGTGCAGTTATGTTTGGGTAGTGTAGGGTGTCGTGCTGGGGGTAGTGTTTTAGGGTTTAGGGTAGTGCAGTGTTGCTTGTATAGTGTAGGAGATCGTGCTGGGGTAGTGTTTTGGGGTTTAGGGAAGTGCAGTGGTGTTTGGATAGTGTAGGGGTTCATGCGGGAGGTAGTGTTTTAGGGTTTAGGGTAGTGCAGTGGTGTTTGGGTATTGTAGGGGGTCATGCTGGGGGTAGATTTAGGGTTTAGGGTAGAGCAGTGGTGTTTGTGTTGTGAGGGGATCGTGCTAGGGTAGTTTTTAGGCTTTAGGGTAGTGCAGTGGTGCTTGTATAGTGCAGGGGGTCATGCTGGGGGTAGAATTTTAGGGTTTAGGATAGGGCATTGGTTTTTGGGTAGTGTGGGGTTAATGTTTTATGATATAGGGTAGTGTGGTAGTGCTTTTGTAGTGTAGGGGGTCATGCTGGAGTTAGTGTTTCAGGTTCAGGGTACTGCAGTGGTGTTTGGATAGTTTAGGGGTAGTGTTTTAGGGAAGTGCACGGATGTTGTGTAGTGTAGGGGTCATGCTGTGGGTAGTGATTTAGAGTTTAGGGTAGTGCAGTGGTGTTTGTGTTGTGTAGGGGGTAATGCTGGGGTTAGTGTTTTAAAGTTTAGAGTAGTGCAGTGGTGTTTGGGTAGTGTAGGGCTATGTCCTGGGGTAGTGTTTTAGGGTTTAGGGTAGTGCAGTGGTGTTTGTGTAGTGTAGGAAGTCATGCTGTGGGTAGATGTAGGGTTTAGTGTAGTGGGTAGTGTAGGGGGTCGTGCTTGGGGTAGTGTTTTAGGGTTTAGGGTAGTGCAGTGGTGTTTGTTTAGTGTAGGGGTCGTGCTGGGGTAGTGATTAAGGGTTTAGGGTAGTGCAGTGGTGTTTGGGTAGTGTAGGGGGCGTGCTGGGGGTAGTGTTTTAGGGTTTAGGGTAGTGCAGTGGTGTTTCTGTAGTGTAGGGGGTCGTGTTTTATGGTTTAGGGTAGTGCAGTGGTGTTTGGGTAGTGTAGGGGGCGTGCTAGGGGTAGTGTTTTGGGGTTTAGCGTAGTGCAGTTGTGTTTGGGTAGTGAAGGGGGTTGTGCTGGGGGTAGTGTTTTAGGGTTTTGGGTAGTACAGTGGTGTTTCTGTAGTGTAGGAGGTCATGCTTGGGCTCGTGTTTTAGGGTAGTGATGTTGATTTTGTGGCGTCTAGGGGGATGTGCTGGGGGTAGATTTAGGGTTTAGGGTAGTGCAGTGGTATTTGGGTATTGTAGGAAGTCATGCTGGTGGTAGTGTTTTAGGGTTTAGGGTAGTGCAGTTATGTTTTGGTAGTGTAGGGTGTCGTGCTTGGGCTAGTGTTTTAGGGTTTAGGGCAGTGCAGTGGTGTTTGTGTAGTGTAGGGGGTAGAGTTTTAGGGTTTAAGGTAGTGCAGTGGTGTTTGTGTAGTGTAGGGGTTCATGCTGGGGTTAGTGTTTTAGGGTTTAGGGTAGTGCAGTGGTGTTTGTGTAGTGTAGGGATCATGTTTTAGGGTATAGGGTGGTGCAGTGTTGTGTGGGTAGTGTGGGGGGTCATGCTGGGGTTAGTGATTTTGGGTTTAGGGTAGTGCAGTGGTCTTTGGGTATTGTAGGGGTTCGTGCAGGGGGTAGTGTTTTATGGTTTGGGGAAGTGCAGTAGGGTAGTGCAGTAGTGTTTGTGTAGTGTAAGGGGTATTGCTGGGGTAGTGTTTTTGGATTTAGGGTAGTGCCGTGGTGTTTGGGTAATGTATGGCATAGTGCTGGGGGTAGTGTTTTAGGGTAGAGGGTAGTGCAGTGGTGATTGTTTAGTGTAGGGGTAGTGTTTTAGGGTTTAGGGTAGTGCAGGGGTGTTTGTGTAGTGTAGGGGGTTGTACTGGGGGTAGTGTTTTAGGGTATAGGGTGGTGCAGTGCTGTTTGGGTACTGTAGGGGGTAGTGCTTGGGTAGTGTTTTAGGGTTTAGGGTAGTGCAGTGGTGTTTGTGCAGTGTACGGGGTCATGCGGGGTGGTTTTTTAGGGTTTAGGGTAGTGCAGAGGTGTTTGTGTAGTGTAGGGTTAGTGTTTTAGGGTTTGGGGTAGTGCAGTGCTGTTTGTGTAGTGTAGGGGGTCATGCTGGGGGTAATGTTTTATAGTTTAGGGTAGTGCTGTCGTGTTTGTGTACTGTAGGGGGTCGTGCTGGGGGTAGTGTTTTAGTGTTTAGGGTAGTGCAGTGGTGATTGTGTAGTGTGGGAGGTCATACTGGGGGTAGATTTAGGGTTTAGTGTAGTGCAGTGGTGTTTGGGTAGTGTAGTGAGTCATGCTGGGGGTAGTGTTTTAGGGCTTGGGGTAGTGCCGTGGTGTTTGGGTAGTGTAGGGGGTCATGCTGGGGGTAGTGTTTTATGGTTTAGGGCAGTGCAGTGGTGTTTGTGTAGTGTAGGGGGTAGAGTTTTAGGGTTTAAGGTAGTGCAGTGGTGTTTGTGTAGTGTAGGGGTTCATGCTGGGGTTAGTGTTTTATGGTTTAGGGTAGTGCAGTGGTGTTTGTGTAGTGTAGGGATCATGTTTTAGGGTATAGGGTGGTGCAGTGTTGTGTGGGTAGTGTGGGGGGTCATGCTGGGGTTAGTGATTTAGGGTTTAGGGTAGTGCAGTGGTCTTTGGGTATTGTAGGGGTTCGTGCTGGGGGTAGTGTTTTATGGTTTGGGGAAGTGCAGTAGGGTAGTGCAGTAGTGTTTGTGTAGTGTAAGGGGTATTGCTGCGGTAGTGTTTTTCGATTTAGGGTAGTGCCGTGGTTTTTGGGTAATGTATGGCATAGTGCTGGGGGTAGTGTTTTAGGGTTGAGGGTAGTGCAGTGGTGATTGTTTAGTGTAGGGGTAGTGTTTTAGGGTTTAGGGTAGTGCAGTTGTGTTTGTGTAGTGTAGGGGGTTGTACTGGGGGTAGTGTTTTAGGGTATAGGGTGGTGCAGTGGTGTTTGGGTACTGTAGGGGGTAGTGCTTGGGTAGTGTTTTAGGGTTTAGGGTAGTGCAGTGGTGTTTTTGCAGTGTACGGGGTTATGCGGGGTAGTGTTTTAGGGTTTAGTGTAGTGCAGAGGTGTTTGTGTAGTGTAGGGTTAGTGTTTTAGGGTTTGGGGTAGTGCAGTGCTGTTTGTGTAGTGTAGGGGGTCATGCTGGGGGTAATGTTTTAGAGTTTAGGGCAGTGCTGTCGTGTTTGTGTACTGTAGGGGGTCGTGCTGGGGGTAGTGTTTTAGTGTTTAGGGTAGTGCAGTGGTGATTGTGTAGTGTGGGAGGTCATACTGGGGGTAGATTTAGGGTTTAGTGTAGTGCAGTGGTGTTTGGGTAGTGTAGTGAGTCGTGCTGGGGGTAGTGTTTTAGGGCTTGGGGTAGTACAGTGGTGTTTGTGTAGTGTAGGGAGTCGTGAAGGGGGTAGTGTTTTAGAGTTTAGGGTAGTGCAGTGGTGATTGGGTAGTGTTGGGGTAGTGCTGAGGTAGTGTTTTAGGGTTTAGGGTAGTGCAGTGGTGTTTATGTAGTGTAGGGGCCATGCTGGGTTAGTGTTTTAGGGTTTAGGGAAGTGCAGTGGTGTTTGTGTAGTCTAGGGTGTAGTGTTTTAGGGTTTAGGGTAGTGCAGTAGTGTTTGTGTAGTGTAGGGGGTCATGCTGAGTGTAGTGTTTTAGAGTTTATGGTAGTGCAGTCGTGTTTTTGTAGTGCAGGGGGTCACGTTTTAGGGTTTATGGTAGTGCAGCGGCGTTTGGGTAGTGTAGGGGGTCGTGCTGGGGGTAGTGTTTTTGGGTTTAGGGTAGTGCAGGTGTGTTTGGGTAGTGAAGGGGGTCGTGTTGGGGTAGTGTTTTAGGGTTTAAGGTAGTACAGTCGTGTTTGTGTAGTGTAGGGGGTTGTGCTGGGGTAGTTTTTAGGCTTTAGGGTAGTGCAGTGGTGTTTGTATAGTGCAGGGGGTCATTATGGGGATAGTGTTTTAGGGTTTAGGGTAGTGCCGTGGTGTTTGGGTAGTGTTGGGGGTCATGCTGGGGGTAGTGTTTTAGGGTTTAGGGCAGTGCAGTGGTGTTTGTGTAGTGTAGGGGGTAGAGTTTTAGGGTTTAAGGTAGTGCAGTGGTGTTTGTGTAGTATAGGGATCATGGTTTAGGGTATAGGGTGGTGCAGTGTTGTGTGGGTAGTGTGGGGGGTCATGCTGGGTTTAGTGATTTAGGGTTTAGGGTAGTGCAGTGGTCTTTGGGTATTGTAGGGGTTCGTGCTGGGGGTAGTGTTTTAGTGTTTAGGGTAGTGCAGTGGTGATTGTGTAGTGTGGGAGGTCATACTGGGGGTAGATTTAGGGTTTAGTGTAGTGCAGTGGTGTTTTGGTAGTGTAGTGAGTCGTGCTGGGGGTAGTGTTTTAGGGCTTGGGGTAGTACAGTGGTGTTTGTGTAGTGTAGGGAGTCGTGAAGGGGGTAGTGTTTTAGAGTTTAGGGTAGTGCAGTGGTGATTGGGTAGTGTTGGGGTAGTGCTGGGGTAGTGGTTTAGGGTTTAGGGTAGTGCAGTGGTGTTTATGTAGTGTAGGGGTCATGCTGGGTTAGTGTTTTAGGGTTTAGGGCAGTGCAGTAGTGTTTGTGTAGTGTAGGGGGTCATGCTGAGTATAGTGTTTTAGAGTTTATGGTAGTGCAGTGGTGTTTTTGTAGTGCAGGGGGTCGTGTTTTAGGGTTTATGGTAGTGCAGGGGTGTTTGGGTAGTGTAGGGGGTCGTGCTGGGGGTAGTGTTTTTGGGTTTAGGGTAGTGCAGGTGTGTTTGGGTAGTGAAGGGGGTCGTGTTGGGGTAGTGTTTTAGGGTTTAAGGTAGTACAGTCGTGTTTGTGTAGTGTAGGGGGTTGTGCTGGGGGTAGAATTTTAGGGTTTAGGATAGGGCAGTGGTGTTTGGCTAGTGTAAGTGGTCATGCTGGGGTTAGGGTTTTAGGATATAGGGTAGTGCAGTGGTGCTTTTGTAGTGTAAGGGGTCATGATGGGGTTAGTGTTTCAGGGTTTAGGGTAGTGCAGTGGTGTTTGGGTAGTTTAGGGGTAGTGTTTTAGGGTAGTGCAGTGATGTTTGTGTAGTGTAGGGGGTCATGCTGTGGGTAGTGATTTAGAGTTTGGGGTAGTGCAGCAGGTAAGTGCAGTGGTGTTTGTGTAGTGTAGGGGGTCATGCTGGGGGTAGTTTTTTCTGGTTTAGGGTAGTACAATAGTGTTTGGGTGGTGTAGGGGGTACTGCTGGAGGTAGTGTTTTAGGGTTTAGGGTAGTGCCGTGCTGTTTGTGTAGTGTAGGGGGTCATGCTGCAGGTAGTGTTTTAGGGTTTAGGGTAGTGCAGTGGTGTTTGGGTAGTGTAGGCGGTACTTCTGGGGGTAGTGTTTTAGGGTTTAGAGTAGTGCAGTGGTGTTTGTGTAGTGTAGGGGGTAGTGCTGGGGATAGTGTTTTAGGGTTTAGGGTAGTGCCGTGCTGTTTGTGTAGTGTAGGGGGTCATGCTGCGGGTAGTGTTTTAGGGTTTAGGGTAGTGCAGTGGTGTTTGAGTAGTGTAGGCGGTACTTCTGGGGGTAGTGTTTTAGGGTTTAGGGTAGTGCAGTGGTGTTTGTGTAGTGTAGGGGGTAGTGCTGGGGATAGTGTTTTAGGGTTTAGGTTAGTGCAGTGGTGTTTGGGTAGTGTAGGGGATAGTGCTGGAGGTAGTGTTTTAGGGTTAAGAGTAGTGCAGTGGTGATTTTATATTGTATGGGGTAGTTTTTTAGGGTTTAGGGTAGTGCAGTGGTGTTTGTGTAGTGTAGGGGGTCATGCTGGCGGTAGTGATTTAAGGTTTAGAGTAGTGCAGTGGTGTTTGGGTAGTGTAGGGGGTCATTCTGGGGGTAGTGTTTTTGGGTTTAGTTTAGTGCAGTTGTGTTTGTGTAGTGAAGGGGGTCGTGCTGAGGGTAGTGTTTTACGGTTTAGGGTAGTACAGTGGTGTTTGTGTAGTGTAGGGGGTCGTGCTTGGGGTAGTGTTTTACGGTTTAGGGTAGTGCAGTGGTGTTTCTGTAGTGTAGGGGGTCATGCATGGTGGTAGATTTAGGGATTGGGGTGGCACAGTAGTATTTGTGTAGTGTAGGAGGTCATGCTGAGGGTAGTTGTTTTAGGAGTTTAAGGCAGTGCTTTCATGTTTGGGAAGAGTAGGGGTTTGTGCTGGGGTAGATTTAGGGTTTAGGGTAGTGCAGTGGTGTTTGGGTAGTGTAGGGGGTCATGCTGGGGGTGGTGTTTTAGGGTTTAGGGTAGTGCAGTGGTGTTTGTGTAGTGTAATGGGTCATGCTGCAGGTAGTGTTTTAGGGTTTAGGGTAGTGCCATGGTGTTTATGTAGTGTAGGGGGTCGTGCTGGGGGTAGTGTTTTAGGGTTTAAAGCAGTGAAGTGGTGTTTGGGTAGTGTAGGGGTTTGTGCTGGAGAAGATTTAGGGTTTAGGGTAGTGCAGTGGTGTTCGTGAAGTTTAGGGGGTCATGGTGGGGGTAGTGTTTTAGGGTTTGGGGAAGTGCAGTAGGGTAGTGCAGTAGTGTTTGTGTAGTGAAGGGGGTATTGCTGGGGTAGTATTTTAGGATTTAGGGTAGTGCTGTGGTGTTTGCGTAGTGTAGTTGGTCATGCTGGGGGTAGTGTTTTAAGGTTTAGGGTAGTGCAGTGTTGTTTGGGTACTGTATGGCATAATGCTGGGGGTAGTGTTTTAGGGTTGAGGGTAGTGCAGTGGTGATTGTGTAGTGTAGGGGTAGTGTTTTAGGGATTAGGGTAGTGCAGTGATGTTTGTGTAGTGTAGGGGGTCGTGCTGGGGGTAGTGTTTTAGTGTTTAGGGTAGTGCAGCGGTGTTTATGAAGTATAGGGGGGTGTGCTGGGGGTAGTGTTTTTTGGTTTAGGGTAGTGCAGTGGTGTTTGTGTAGTGTAGGGGGTTGTACTGGGTGTAGTGTTTTAGGGTTTAGGGTGGTGCAGTGGTGTTTGGGTACTGTAGGGGGTAGTGCTTGGGTAGTGTTTTAAGGTTTAGGTTAGTGCACTGGTGTTTGTGTAGTGTTCGGGGTCTTGCGGGGGTAGTGTTTTAGGGTTTAGGGTAGTGCAGAGGTGTTTGTGTAGTGTAGGGTTAGTGTTTTAGGGTTTGGGGTAGTGCAGTGCTGTTTGTGTAGTGTAGGGGGTCGTGCTGGGGGTAATGTTTTAGAGTTTAGGGTAGTGCAGTGGTGTTTGTGTAGTGTAGGGGGTCATGCTGGGGGTAGTGGTTTTTTGGGTTTAGAGTAGTGCAGTTGTGTTTGGGTAGTGAAGGGGGTCGTGCTGGGGGTCGTGTTTTAGGGTTTAAGGTACTACAGTGGTGTTTGTGCAGAGTAGGGGGTCGTGCTTGGGGTAGTATTTTAGGGTTTAGGGTAGTGCAGTTTTGTTTGTATAGAGTAGGGGGTCATGCTGTGGGTAGATTTAGATTTTGGGTAGCACAGTGGTGCTTGTGTAGTGCAGGGGGTTGTGCTGGGGGTAGTGTTTTAGGGTTCAAGGCAGTGCAGTGGTGTTTGGGTAGTGTAGGGAGTCGTGCTGGGGGTAGTGTATTAGGGTTTAGGGTAGTGCACTGGTGTTCGGTAGTGTAGGGAGTCGTGCTGTTGGTAGTGTTTTAGTGTTTAGGGTAGTGCAGTGATGTTTGTGTAGTGTAGGGGGTAGTGCTGGTGGTAGTGTTTTAGGGTAGTGCAGTGGTGTTTGGATAGTGTAGGGGGTCGTTCTGGGGGTAGTGTTTTAGGGTTTAGGGTAGTGTAGTGGTATTTGTGTAATATAGGGGGCATGCTGGGTTAAGTGTTTTAGAGTATAGGGTAGTGGAGTGGTGTTTGGGTAGTATAGGGGGCCGTCCTGGGGGTAGAGTTTTAGGGTTTAGGGTAGTGCAGTGGTGTTTGTGTGGCATAGGAGGTCGTTCTGGGGTAAGTGTTTTAGGGTTTAGGGTAGTGCAGTGGTGTTTGGGTAGTGTAGGGGGTCATGCTAGGGGTAGTGTTTTAGGGTTTAAAGCAGTGCAGTGGTGTTTGGGTAGTGTAGGGGTTTGTGCTGGGGAAGATTTAGGGTTTAGGGTAGTGCAGTGGTGTTCGGGAAGTTTAGGGGGTCATGCTGGGGGTAGTGTTTTATGGTTTGGGGAAGTGCAGTAGGGTAGTGCAGTAGTGTTTGTGTAGTGTAAGGGGTATTGCTGGGGTAGTGTTTTTGGATTTAGGGTAGTGCCGTGGTATTTGGGTACTGTATGGCATAGTGCTGGGGGTAGTGTTTTAGCGTTGAGGGTAGTGCAGTGGTGATTGTTTAGTGTAGGGATAGTGTTTTAGGGTTTAGGGTAGTGCAGTTGTGTTTGTGTAGTGTAGGGGGTCGTGCTGGGGGTAGTGTTTTAGGGTTTAGGGTAGTGCAGGGGTGTTTGTGTAGTGTAGGGGGTTGTCCTGGGGGTAGTGTTTTAGGGTATAGGGTGGTGCAGTGGTGTTTGGGTACTGTAGGGGGTAGTGCTTGGGTAGTGTTTTACGGTTTAGGGTAGTGCAGTGGTGTTTGTGCAGTGTACGGGGTCATGCGGGGTAGTGTTTTAGGGTTTAGGGTAGTGCAGAGGTGTTTGTGTAGTGTAGGGTTAGTGTTTTAGGGTTTGGGGTAGTGCAGAGCTGTTTGTGTAGTGTAGGGGGTCATGCTGGGGGTAATGTTTTAGAGTTTAGGGCAGTGCTGTCGTGTTTGTGTACTGTAGGGGGTCGTGCTGGGGGTAGTGATTTTTGGGTTTAGAGTAGTGCAGTTGTGTTTGGGTAGTGAAGGAGGTCGTGCTTGGGGTAGTGTTTTAGGGTTTAAGGTAGTACAGTGGTGTTTGTGCAGAGTAGGGGGTCGTGCTTGGGGTAGTGTTTTAGGGTTTAGGGTAGTGCAGTTTTGTTTTTATCGTTTAGAGGGTCATGCTGTGGGTAGATTTAGAGTCTAGGGTAGCACAGTGGTGTTTGTGTAGAATAGGGGGTCGTGCTGGGGGAAGTGTTTTAGGGTTCAAGGCAGTGCAGTGGTGTTTGGGTAGTGTAGGGAGTCGTGCTGGGGGTAGTGTTTTAGGGTTTAAGGTAGTGCACTGGTGTTGGGTAGTGTAGAGAGTCGTGCTGTTGGTAGTGTTTTAGTGTTAAGGGTAGTGCAGTGATGTTTGTGTAGTGTAGGGGGTAGTGCTGGGGGGTCGTGTTTTAGGGTAGTGCAGTGGTGTTTGGATAGTGTAGGGGGTCGTTCTGGGGGTAGTGTTTTAGGGTTTAGGGTAGTGCAGTGGTGTTTGTGTAATGTAGGGGGCATGCTGCGGTAAGTGTTTTAGAGTATAGGGTAGTGGAGTGGTGTTTGGGTAGTATAGGGGAACGTGCTGGGGGTAGAGTTTTAGGGTTTAGGGTAGTGCAGTGGTGTTTGTGTGGCGTAGGAGGTCGTTCTGGTGCAAGTGTTTTAGGGTTTAGGGTCATGCAGTGGTGTTTGGGTAGATGCAGGCGGTCGTGCTAGGGGTAGTGTATTAGGGTTTAGGGTTGTGCAGTGGTGTTTGTGTAGTATAGGGGGTCGTGTTTGGGGTAGTGATTTAGGGTGTAGAGTAGTGCAGTGGTGTTTGTTGTAGTGTAGGGGGTTGTCCTGGGGTAGATGAAGGGTTTTGGGTAGTGCAGTGGTTCTTGGATCGTGTAGTGGGTCGTGCTAGGGGTAATGTGTTTGGGTTTAGGGTATTGCAGGGGTGTTTGTGTAGTGTAGGGGGTTGTGCTTGGGGTATTGGTTTAGGGTTGAGGGTAGTGCAGTCGTGTTTGGGTAGGGTAGGGGGTTGTGCTGGGGGTAGTGTTTTAGGGTTTAGTGTAGTGCAGTGGTGTTTGTGTAGTGTAGGGGGTAGTGTTTTAGGGTTTAGGGTAGTGCAGTGGTATTTTTGTAGTGTAGAGGTTTGTGTTGGGAATAGTGTTTTAGGGTTTAGGGTAGTGCAGTGGTGTTTGTGTAGTGTAGGGGGGCGTGGTTTAGGGTAGTGCAGTGGTGCTTGGGTAGTGTAGGGGGTTGTGCTGGTGCTAGTGTTTTGGGGTTTAGGGTAGTGGAATTTTGTTTGGGTTCTGAAGGGGTCGTGCTGGGGGTAGTGTTTTAGGGTTTAGGGTAGTGCAGTGGTATTTGTGTAGTGTAGGGGTTCGTCGTGGGGTAGTGTTTGAGGGTGTAGTGTAGTGCAGTGGTGTTTGGGTAGTGTAGGGGGTCGTGCTGGGGTAGTGTTTTAGGGTTTATGGTAGTGCAGTGGTGTTTGGGAAGTGTAGGGTGTCGTGCTAGGGGTAGAGTATTAGGGTTTAGGGCATTGCAGTAGTGTTTGTGTAGTGTAGAGGGTCGTACCGGGGGTATTGTTTTAGGGTTTAGGGCAGTGCAGTGGTGTTTGGGTATTGTAGGGGGTTGTGCTAGGGGTAGTAGTTTAGAGTTTAGGGTAGTGCAGTGGTGTTTGGGTAGTGTAGGGGATCATGCTGGGGTAGTGTTTTCGGGTTTAGGGCAGTGCAGTAGTGTTTGGCTGGTGTACGGATTTGTGCTGGGGTAGATTTAGTGTTTAGGGTAGTGCAGTGGTGTTTGTGTCGTGTAGGGGGTTGTTCTGGGATAAGTGTTTTAGGGTTTAGGGTAGTGCATTGGTGTTTGGGTAGTGTAGGCGTTCGTGCTAGGGGTAGTGAATTAGGGTTTAGGGTAGTGCAGTGGTGGTTGTTTAGTGTAGGGGGCCATGCTGTGGGTAGTGATTTAGGGTGTAGGGTAGCGCAGTGGTGTTTGTGTAGTGTAGGGGGTTGTGCTGGGATAGATGTAGGGTTTTGGGTAGTGCAGTGGTTTTTGGGTAGTGTAGGGGGTCGTGCTTGGGTAGTGTTTTTATGGTTTAGGGTAGTGCCGTGGTGTTTGTGTAGTGTACGTGGTCATGCGGTGGTAGTGTTTTAGGTTTTAGGGTAGTGCAGTGGTGTTTTTGTAGTGTAGAGGTTCATGTTGGGAATAGTGTTTTGGGGTTTAGGGTAGTGCAGTGGCGTTTGTGTAGTGTAGGGGGGCGTGGTTTAGGGTAGTGCAGTGGTGTTTGGGTAGTGTAGGGGGTTGTGCTGGTGCTAGTGTTTTGGGGTTTAGGGTAGTGGAACTTTGTTTGGGTTCTGAAGGGGTCGTGCTGGGGGTAGTGTTTTAGGGTTTAGGGTAGTGCAGTGGTATTTGTGTAGTGTAGGGGTTTGTCGTGGGGTAGAGTTTGAGGGTGTAGTGTAGTGCAGTGGTGTTTGGGTAGTGTAGGGGGTCGTGCTGGGGTAGTGTTTTAGGGTTTAGGGTAGTGCAGTGGTGTTTGGGAAGTGTAGGGTGTCGTGCTAGGGGTAGAGTATTAGGGTTTAGGGTAGTGCAGTAGTGTTTGTGTAGAGTAGGGGGTTGTGCTGGGGGTAGTGTTTTAGGGTGTAGGGTAGTGCAGTGCTGTTTGTGTAGTGTAGGGGGTTCTGCTGTGGTAAATGTAGGGTTTAGGGTACTACAGTGGTTTTTGAGCAGTGTAGGGGATCATGCTGGGGTAGTGTTTTCGGGTTTAGGGCAGTGCAGTAGTGTTTGGGTGGTGTACGGATTTGTGCTGGGGGTAGATTTAGGGTTTAGGGTAGTGCAGTGCTGTTTGTGTCGTGTAGGGGGTTGTTCTGGGGTAAGTGTTTTAGGGTTTAGGGTAGTGCATTGGTGTTTGGGTAGTATAGGCGTTCGTGGTAGGGGTAGTGTATTAGGGTTTAGGGTAGTGCAGTGGTGGTTGTTTAGTGTTGGGGGCCGTGCTGTGGGTAGTGATTTAGGGTGTAGGGTAGCGCAGTGGTGTTTGTGTAGTGTAGGGGGTTGTGCTGGGGTAGATGTAGGGTTTTGGGTAGTGCAGTGGTTTTTGGGTAGTGTAGGGGGTCGTGCTTGGGTAGTGTTTTAGGGTTTAGGGTAGTGCCGTGGTGTTTGTGTAGTGTACGGGGTCATGCGGGGGTAGTGTTTTAGGTTTTAGGGTAGTGCAGAGGTGTGTGTGTAGTGTATGGTTAGTGTTTTAGGGTTTGGGGTAGTGCAGTGGTGTTTGTGTAGTATAGGTGGTCGTGCTGGGGGTTGTGTTTTAGAGTTTAGGGTAGTGCAGAGGTGTTTGTGTAGTGTAGGGGATCGTGTTTTAGGGTTTATGGTTGTGCAGTGGTGTTTGGGAATTGTAGGGGGTCGTGCTGGGGTAGTGGTTTTTGGGTTTAGGGTTGTGCAGTTGTGTTTGGGTAGGGAAGGGGGTCGTGCTGGGGGAAGTGTTTTAGGGTTTAATGTAGTACAGTGGTGATTGTGTAGAGTAGGGGGTCATGCTTTGGGTAGTGTTTTAGGGTTTAGGGTAGTCCAGTTTTGTTTGTATAGTGTAGGGTGTCATGTTGTTGGTAGATTTAGGGTTTAGGGTAGCACAGTGGTGATTGTGTAGTGTAGGGGGTCGTGCTGGGGTAGTGTTTTAGGGTTTAAGGCAGTGCAGTGGTGTTTGGCTACTGTAGGGTATCATGCTGGTGGTAGAGTTTTAGTGTTTAGGGTAGTGTAGTGATGTTTGGGTAATGTAGAGAGTAGTGCTGGGGGTAGTGCTTTAGGGTTTAGGGTAGTGCAGTGGTGTTGGGTAGTGTAGGGAGTTGTGCTGTTGGTAGTGTTTCAGTGTTTAGGGTAGTGCAGTGATGTTTGGGTAGTGTAGGGGTAGTGCTGGGGGTATTGTTTTAGGTTTAAGGGTAGTGCAGTGGTGTTTGTGTAGTGTAGGGGGTAGTGGTTTAGTGTAGTGACGTTGTGTTTGTGTAGTGTAGTGGGTCGTGCTGGGGGTAGAGTTGTAGGGTTTACGGTAGTGCAGTGGTGTTTGTGTAGTGTAGGGGGTCGTGTTTTAGGGTTTAGGACAGTGCAGTGGTGTTTGGGTAGTGTAGGGGGTCATGCTGGGGGTAGTGTTTTTGGGTTTAGGGTAGTGCAGTTGTGTTTGGGCAGTGGATGGGACGTGCTGGGGTAGAGTTTTAGGGTTTAGGGTAGTGCAGTGGTGTTTATATAGTGTAGGGGGTCGTACTGGGGCTGATTTAGAGTTTAGGATAGTGCAGTGGTGTTTGCGTAGTGTAGGGGGTCGTACTGGGGGTAGGGTTTTAGGGTTTTAGGGTTTCGGGCAGTGCAGTGGTGTTTGGGGAGTAAAGGGGGATCGTACTGGTGGAAGTGTTTTAGGGTTTAGGGCAGTGCAGTGGTGTTTGTGTAGTTTAGGGTACATGCTGGGGTAGTGTTTTTTGGTTTAGGGTAGTGCAGTGGTGTTTGTGTAGTGTAGGGGTCGTAATGGAGGTAGATTTAGGGTTTAGGATAGTGCAGTGGTGTTTATATAGTGTAGGGGGTCGTACTGGGGCTGATTTAGAGTTTAGGATAGTGCAGTGGTGTTTGCGTAGTGTAGGGGGTCGTACTGGGGGTAGGGTTTTACGGTTTTAGGGTTTCGGGCAGTGCAGTGGTGTTTGGGGAGTAAAGGGGGATCGTACTGGTGGAAGTGTTTTAGGGTTTAGGGCAGTGCAGTGGTGTTTGTGTAGTTTAGGGTAAATGCTGGGGTAGTGTTTTATGGTTTAGGGTAGTGCAGTGGTGTTTGTGTAGTGTAGGGGATCAAGCTGGGGGTAGAGTTTTAGGGTTTAGGGTAGTGCAGTGGTGTTTGGGTAGTGTAGGGGTCATGCTGGGGGTAGGATTTTAGGGTTTAGGGTAGTGCAGTGGTGTTTGTGAAGTGTAGGGGGTCGTACTGGGGGTAGATGTAGGGTTTAGGATAGTGCAGTGGTGTTTGGGTAGTTTAGGGGGTCGTGCTGGGGGTAGGGTTTTAAGGTTTCGGGCAGTGCAGTGGTGTTTGGGTATTAAAGGGGGATCATGCTGGGGTAGTTTTTTAGGGTTTAGGGTAGTGCAGTGGTGTTTGTGTAGTTTAGGGGGTCATACTGGGGGTAGATTTAGGGTTTAGGGTAATTCAATGGTGTTTGGGTAGTGTAGGGGGTAATGCTGCAGATAGTGTTTTAGTGTTTATTGTAGTGCAGTGATGTTTGGGTAGTGTAGAGGGTTATGCTGGGGGGAAGTGTTTTAGGGTAGTGCAGTGGTGTTTGTGTAGTATTGGGGTTAGTTCTGGGGGTATTGTTTTAGGGTTTAGGGTAGTACAGTGGTGTTTGTGTAGTGTGGGGGTTGTACTGTGGGTAGATGTAGGGTTTAGGGTAGTGTAGTGGTGTTTGGGTAGTGTAGGGGGTCATGCAAGGGGTAGTGTTTTAGGGTTTAGGGTAGTGTGTTGGTGTTTGGGTAGGGTCATGGTTAGTGCTGGGATAGTTTTTTAGGGTTTAGGATAGGTCAGTGGTGTTTGTGTAGTGTAGGGGGTAGTGGTTTAGGGTTTAGTGTAGTGATGTGTTGTTTGTGCAGTGTAGGGGGTCGTGTTTTAAGGTTTAGGGTAGTGCAGTCGTGTTTGGGTAGTGTAGGGGGTCGTGCTGGGGGTAGTGTTTTAGTGTTTAGGGCAGTGCAGTGGTGTTTTTGTAGTGTAGGGGGTCATGCTGGGGGTAGTGTTTTAGTGTTTAGGTCAGTGCAGTGGTGTTTGGGTAGTGTAGGGGGTCGTGCTGGGTGTAGTGCTTTAGGGTTTAGGGCAGTGCAGTGGTGTTTGTGTAGTGAAGGGGGTCGTGCTGGAGGTAGTGTTTTGGTGTTTAGGGAACTGCAGTGGTGTTTGGGTATTGTAGTTTTTTTTCTGGGGGTAGTGTTTTAGCATTTAGGGTAGTGCAATGGTGTGTGGGTAGTGTAGGGGGTCATGCTGGGGGTAGATTTAGGGTTTAGGGTAGAGCAGTGGTGTTTGTGTAGTGTAGGGGGTCATGTTGGGGGTAGTGTTTTCGGGTTTCGGGTTGTGCAGTGGTGTTTGTTTAGTGTAAGGGACGTGCTGGGGTAGAGTTTTAGGGTTTAGGGTAGTGCAGTGGTGTTTGTGTAGTGTAGGGGGTCATGCTGGGGGTAGATTTAGGGTTTAGGGTAATGCAGTGGTATTTGGGTAGTGTAGGGGGTCATGCTGGGGATAGGGTTTTAGGGTTTCGGGCAGTGAGGTGGCGTTTGGGTAGTAAAGGGGGATCGTGCTGGTGGAAGTTTTTTAGGGTTTAGGGTTGTGCAGTGGTGTTTGTGTAGTGTAGGGGATCGTGCTGGGGGTAGGGTTTTAGGGTTTCGGACAGTGCAGTGATATTTGGGTAGTAAGGGGGGATCGTACTGGTGGAAGTGTTTTAGGGTTTAGGGTAGTGCAGTGGTGTTTGTGAAGTTTAGGGGGTCGTACTGGGGGTTTAGGATAGTGCAGTGGTGTTTGGGTAGTGTAGGGGTCATGCTGGGGGTAGGGTTTTAGGGTTTTGGGCAGTGCAGTGGTGTTTGGGTAGTATAGGGGGATCGTGCTGGGGGTAAATGTTTAGGGTTTAGGGTAGTGCAGTGGTGTTTGTGTAGTTTAGGGGATCAAGCTGGGGGTAGAGTTTTAGGTTTTAGGGTAGTGCAGTGGTGTTTGTGTAGTGTAGGGGGTCATGCTGGGGATAGATTTAGGGTTTAGGGTAATGCAGTGGTATTTGGGTAGAGTAGGGGGTCGTGCTGCAGGTAGTGTTTTAGTGTTTAGGGTAGTGCAGTGATGTTTGGGTAGTGTAGGGGGTCATGCTGGGGGTAGATTTAGGGTTTAGGATAGTGCAGTGGTGTTTGAGTAGTGTAGGGGATCATGCTGGGGGTAGATTTAGGGTTTAGGGTAATGCAGTGGTATTTGGGTAGTGTAGGGGGTCATGCTGGGGGTAGGGTTTTAGGGTTTCGTGCAGAGCAGTGGCGTTTGGGTAGTAAAGGGGGATTGTGCTGGTAGAAGTGTTTTAGGGTTTAGGGTTGTGCAGTGGTGTTTGTATAGTGTAGGGGGCGTGCAGGGGTAGTGTTTGGGGGTTTAGGGCAGTGCAGTGGTGTTTGTGAAGTGTAGGGGGTCGTACTGGGGGTTGATTTAGGGTTTAGGATAGTGCAGTGGTGTTTGGGTAGTTTAGGGGATCAAGCTGGGGGTAGAGTTTTAGGGTTTAGGGTGGTGCAGTGGTGTTTTTGTAGTTTAGGGTACGTGCTGGGGTTGTGTTTTAGGGTTTAGGGTAGAGCAGTGGTGTTTGTGTAGTGTAGGGGGTCATTCTGGGGGGTAGATTTAGGGTTTAGGATAGTGCAGTGGTGTTTGAGTAGTGTAGGCAGTCATGCTGGGGGTAGGGTTTTAGGGTTTCGGGCAGTGCAGTGGCGTTTGGGTAGTGTAGGGGGATCGTGCTGGTGGAAGTGTTTTAGGGTTTAGGGTTGTGCAGTGGTGTTTGTGTAGTGTAGGGGACGAGCAGGGGTAGTGTGTTAGGGTTTAGGGTAGTGCAGTGGTGTTTGTGAAGTGTAGGGGTGGTACTGGGGATAGATTTAGGGTTTAGGATAGTGCAGTGGTGTTTGGGTAGTGTAGGAGGTCGTGCTGGGGGAAGGGTTTTAGGGTTTTGGGCAGTGCAGTGGTGTTTGGGTAGTATAGGGGGATCGTGCTGGGGTAAATGTTTAGGGTTTAGGGTAGTGCAGTGATGTTTGGGTAGTGTAGGGAATCATGCTGGGGGTAGATATAGGGTTTAGGGTAATGCAGTGGGTGTTTATGCAGTGTAGGGGGTCATACTGGGTGGTAGATTTAGGGTTTAGGATAGTGCAGTGTTGTTTGAGTACTGTAGGGGGTCATGCTGGGGGAAGGGTTTTAGGGTTTTGGGCAGTGCAGTGGTGTTTGGGTAGTATAGGGGGATCGTGCTGGGGGTAAATGTTTAGGGTTTAGGGTAGTGCAGTGGTGTTTGTGTAGTTTAGGGGATCAAGCTGGGGTAGAGTTTTAGGGTTTAGGGTAGTGCAGTGGTGTTTGTGTTGTGTAGGGGGTCATGCTGGGGGTAGATATAGGGTTTAGGGTAATACAGTGGTATTTGGGTAGTGTAGGGGGTCGTGCTGCAGGTAGTGTTTTAGTGTTTAGGGTAGTGCAGTGATGTTTGTGTAGTGTAGGGGGTCATGCTGGGGGTAGATTTAGGGTTTAGGGTAGTGCAGTGGTGTTTGTGTAGTTTAGGGTACGTGCTGGGGTTGTGTTTTAGGGTTTAGGGTAGAGCAGTGGTGTTTGTGTAGTGTAGGGGGTCATACTGGGGGGTAGATTTAGGGTTTAGGATAGTGCAGTGGTGTTTGAGTAGTGTAGGGGGTCATGCTGGGGGAAGGGTTTTAGGGTTTCGGGCAGTGCAGTGGCGTTTGGGTAGTGTAGGGGGATCGTGCTGGTGGAAGAGTTTTAGGGTTTAGGGTTGTGCAGTGGTGTTTGTGTAGTGTAGGGGACGTGCAGGGGTAGTGTTTTAGGGTTTAGGGTAGTGCAGTGGTGTTTGTGAAGTGTAGGGGGTCGTACTGGGGATAGGTTTAGGGTGTAGGATAGTGCAGTGGTGTTTGGGTAGTGTAGGGGGTCAAGCTGGGGGTAGAGATTTAGGGTTTAGGGTAATGCAGTGGTAGTTGGGAAGTGTAGGGGGTCATGCTGGGGGTAGGGTTTTAGGGTTTCGGGCAGTGCAGTGGCGTTTGGGTAGTAAAGGGGGATGGTGCTGGTAGAAGTGTTTTAGGGTTTAGGATTGTGCAGTGGTGTTTGTGTAGTGTAGGGGACGTGAAGGGGTAGTGTTTTAGAGTTTAGGGTAGTGCAGTGGTGTTTGTGAAGTGTAGGGGGGCGTACTGTGGGTATATTTAGGGTTTAGGATAGTGCAGTGGTGTTTGGGTAGTGTAGAGGGTCGTGCTGGGGGTAGGGTTTTAGGGTTTAGGATAGTGCAGTGGTGTTTGAGTATTGTAGGGGATCATGCTGGGGGTAGATTTAGGGTTTAGGGTAATGCAGTGGTATTTGGGTAGTGTAGGGGGTAATGCTGGGGGTAGGGTTTTAGGGTTTCGGGCAGTGCAGTGGCGTTTGGGTAGTAAAGGGGGATCGTGCTGGTAGAAGTGTTTTAGGGTTTAGGGTTGTGCAGTGGTGTTAGTGTAGTGTAGGGGATGTGCAGGGGTAGTGTTTTAGGGTTTAGGGTAGTGCAGTGGTGTTTGTGAAGTGTAGGGGGTAGTACTGGGGGTAGATTTAGGGTTTAGGGTTGTGCAGTGGTGTTTGGGTAGTGTAGGGGGTCGTGCTGGGTGTAGGGTTTTAGGGTTTTGGGCAGTGCAGTGGTGTTTGGGTAGTATAGGGGGATCGTGCTGGGGCTAAATGTTTAGGGTGTAGGATAGTGCAGTGGTGTTTGGGTAGTGTAGGGGGTCAAGCTGGGGGTAGAGATTTAGGGTTTAGGGTAATGCAGTGGTAGTTGGGAAGTGTAGGGGGTCATGCTGGGGGTAGGGTTTTAGGGTTTCGGGCAGTGCAGTGGCGTTTGGGTAGTAAAGGGGGATGGTGCTGGTAGAAGTGTTTTAGGGTTTAGGATTGTGCAGTGGTGTTTGTGTAGTGTAGGGGACGTGAAGGGGTAGTGTTTTAGGGTTTAGGGTAGTGCAGTGGTGTTTGTGAAGTGTAGGGGGTCGTACTGGGGGTAGATTTAGGGTTTAGGATAGTGCAGTGGTGTTTGGGTAGTGTAGAGGGTCGTGCTGGGGGTAGGGTTTTAGGGTTTAGGATAGTGCAGTGGTGTTTGAGTATTGTAGGGGATCATGCTGGGGGTAGATTTAGGGTTTAGGGTAATGCAGTGGTATTTGGGTAGTGTAGGGGGTAATGCTGGGGGTAGGGTTTTAGGGTTTCGGGCAGTGCAGTGGCGTTTGGGTAGTAAAGGGGGATCGTGCTGGTAGAAGTGTTTTAGGGTTTAGGGTTGTGCAGTGGTGTTAGTGTAGTGTAGGGGATGTGCAGGGGTAGTGTTTTAGGGTTTAGGGTAGTGCAGTGGTGTTTGTGAAGTGTAGGGGGTAGTACTGGGGGTAGATTTAGGGTTTAGGATTGTGCAGTGGTGTTTGGGTAGTGTAGGGGGTCGTGCTGGGTGTAGGGTTTTAGGGTTTTGGGCAGTGCAGTGGTGTTTGGGTAGTATAGGGGGATCGTGCTGGGGCTAAATGTTTAGGGTTTAGGGTAGTGCAGTGGTGTTTGTGTAGTTTAGGGGATCAAGCTGGGGGTAGAGTTTTAGGGTTTAGGGTAGTGCAGTGGTGTTTGTGTAGTGTAGGGGGTCATGCTGGGGGTAGATTTAGGGTTTAGGGTAGTGCAGTGGTGTTTGTGTAGTTTAGGGTACGTGCTGGGGTTGTGTTGTAGGGTTTAGGGTAGAGCAGTGGTGTTTGTGTAGTGTAGGGGGTCATACTGGGGGGTAGATTTAGGGTTTAGGATAGTGCAGTGGTGTTTGAGTAGTGTAGGGGGTCATGCTGGGGGTAGGGTTTTAGGGTTTCGGGCAGTGCAGTGGCGTTTGGGTAGTGTAGGGGGATCGTGCTGGTGGAAGTGGTTTAGGGTTTAGGGTTGTGCAGTGGTGTTTGTGTAGTGTAGGGGACGCGCAGGGATAGTGTTTTAGGGTTTAGGGTAGTGCAGTGGTGTTTGTGAAGTGTAGGGGGTCGTACTGGGGATAGATTTAGGGTTTAGGATAGTTCAGTGGTGTTTGGGTAGTGTAGGGGGTCGTGCTGGGGAAGGGTTTTAGGGTTTTGGGCAGTGCAGTGGTGTTTGGGTAGTATAGGGGGATCGTGCTGGGGGTAAATGTTTAGGGTTTAGGGTAGTGCAGTGGTGTTTGTGTAGTTTAGGGGATCAAGCTGGGGGTAGAGTTTTAGGGTTTAGGGTAGTGCAGTGGTGTTTGTGTAGTGTAAGGGGTCATGCTGGGGGTAGATTTAGGGTTTAGGGTAATACAGTGGTATTTGGGTAGTGTAGGGGGTCGTGCTGCAGGTAGTGTTTTAGTGTTTAGGGTAGTGCAGTGATGTTTGGGTAGTGTAGGGGGTCATGCTGGGGGTAGAGTTTTAGGGTTTATGGTAGTGCAATGGTGTTTGGGTAGTGTATGGGGTTGTACTGTGGGTAGATGTAGGGTTTAGGGTAGTGTAGTGGTGTTTGGGTAGTGTAGGGGTTCATGCAAGGGGCATTGTTTTAGGGTTTAGGTTAGTTCGTTGGTGTTTGGGTAGGGTAGGGGGTAGTGCTGGGGGAGTTTTTTAGGGTTTAGGGTAGTGCAGTGGTGTTTGTGTAGTGTAGGGGGTGATGCTGGGGGTAGTGTTTTAGGGTTTATGGTAGTGAATTGGTGTTTGTGTAGTATTGGGGGTAGTTCTGGGGGTAGAGTTTTAGGGTTTAGGGTAGTACAGTGGTGTTTGTGTAGTGTATGGGGTTGTACTGTGGGTAGATGTAGGGTTTAGGGTAGTGTAGTGGTGTTTGGGTAGTGTAGGGGGTCATGCAAGGGGCATTGTTTTAGGGTTTAGGTTAGTGTGTTGGTGTTTGGGGAGGGTAGGGGGTAGTGCTGGGGTAGTTTTTTAGGGTTTAGGGTAGTGCAGTGGTGTTTGTGTAGTGTAGGGGGTTGTACTGTGGGTAGATGTAGGGTTTAGGGTAGTGTAGTGGTGTTTGGGTAGTGTAGGGGGTCATGCAAGGGGCATTGTTTTAGGGTTTAGGTTAGTGCGTTGGTGTTTGGGTAGGGTAGGGGGTAGTGCTGGGGTAGTTTTTTAGGGTTTAGGGTAGTGCAGTGGTGTTTGTGTAGTGTAGGGGGTCATGCTGGGGGTAGTGTTTTAGGGTTTATGGTAGTGAAATGGTGTTTGTGTAGTACTGGGGGTAGTTCTGGGGGTAGAGTTTTAGGGTTTAGGGTAGTACAGTGGTGTTTGTGTAGTGTAAGGGGTTGTACTGTGGGTAGATGTAGGGTTTAGGATAGTGCAGTAGTGTTTGGGTAGTGTAGGGGGTTGTGCAAGGGGTAATGTTTTAGGGTTTAGGGTAGTGCAGTGGTGTTTGTGTAGTGTAGGGGGTCATGCTTGCGGGATTGGTTTAGGGTTTAGGGTAGTGCAGTGGTGTTTGGGTAGTGAAGGGGTAGTGGTTTAGTGTAGTGCTGTTGTGTTTGCGTAGTGTAGGGGGTCGGGTTTTAGGGTTTAGGGTAGTGCAGTCATGTTTGGGTAGTTTAGGGGGTCGTACTGGGGGTAGTGTTTTGGGGTTTAGGGTAGTGCAGTTGTGTTTGGGTAGTGAAGGGGGTCATGCTGGGTATAGTGTTTTAGGGTTTAGGGTAGTGCAGTTGTGTTTGTGTAGTGTAGGAGGTTGTGTTCTAGGGTTTAGGGCAGTGCAGTGGTGTGTGGGTAGTGTAGGGGGTCGTGCTGCAGATAGTGTTTTTGGGTTCAGGGTAGTGCAGTTGTGTTTGTGTAGTTAAGGGGATCCTGCTTGGGATAGTGTTTTAGGGTTTAGGGTAGTACAATGGTGTTTGTGTAGTGTAGGGGTTCGTGCTGGGGTAGTGTTTTAGGGTTTAGTGTAGTGCAGTGGTGTTTGTATAGTGTAGGGGGTCTTGCTGGTGGTAGTTTCTTAGGGTTTAGGGTAGTGCAGTGGTGTTTGTGTAGTTTAGGGGGTCGAGCTGGAAGTAGTGTTTTATGGTTTAGGGTAGTGAAGTGGTGTTTGTGTAGTGTAGGGGGTCATGCTGGGGGTAGAATTAGGGTTTAGGGTAATGGAGTTGTGTTTGGGTAGTGTAGGGGTCGTGCTTCAGGTAGTGTTTTAGGGTTTAGGGCAGTACAGTGGTGTTTGTGTAGTGTAGGGGGTCATGCTGGGGGTAGTGTTTTAGTGTTTAGGTCAGTGCAGTGGTGTTTGGATTGTGTATGGGGTCGTGCTGGGGGTAGTGTTTTAGGGTTTAGGGCTGTGCAGTGGTGTTTGTGTAGTGTAGGGGGTAGTGCAGGGGTAGTTTGTTAGGGTTTAGGGTTGTGCAGTGGTGTTTGTGTAGTGTAGGGGGTCGTGCTGGGGGTAGTGTATTAGGGTTTAGGGTAGTGCAGTGGTGTTTGTGTAGTGTAGGGGGTAGTGGTTTAGGGTTTAGTGTAGTGCTGTGGTGTTTGTGTAGTGTAGGGGGTCGTGCTGCGGGTAGTGTTTTAGGGTGTAGGGTAGTGCAGTGGTGTTTGTTTAGTGAAGGGGGTCGTGTTTTAGGGTTTAGGGTAGTGCAGTGGTGTTTGGGTAGTTAAGGGGGTTGTGCTGGGTGTAGTGTTTTTGGGTTCAGGGTTGTGCAGTTGTGTTAGTGTAGTGAAGGGTATCGTGCTTGGGATAATGTTTTAGGGTTTAGGGTAGTACAGTGGTGGTTGTGTAGTGTAGGGGGTCGTGCTTGGGGTAGTGTTTTAGGGCTTAGGTTAGTGCAGTGGTGTTTGTGTAGTGTAGGGGTTCGTGCTGGGGGTAGTGTTTCAGGGTTTCAGGCAGTGCAGTGGTGTTTGGGGAGTAAAGGGGGATCGTACTGGTGGAAGTGTTTTAGGGTTTAGGGTAGTGCAGTGGTGTTTGGGTAGGGTAGGGGGTAGTGCTGGGGTAGTTTTTTAGGGTTTAGGGTAGTGCAGTGGTGTTTGTGTAGTGTAGGGGGTCATGCTGGGGGTAGTGTTTTAGGGTTTATGGTAGTGAAATGGTGTTTGTGTAGTACTGGGGGTAGTTCTGGGGGTAGAGTTTTAGGGTTTAGGGTAGTACAGTGGTGTTTGTGTAGTGTAAGGGGTTGTACTGTGGGTAGATGTAGGGTTTAGGATAGTGCAGTAGTGTTTGGGTAGTGTAGGGGGTTGTGCAAGGGGTAATGTTTTAGGGTTTAGGGTAGTGCAGTGGTGTTTGTGTAGTGTAGGGGGTCATGCTTGCGGGATTGGTTTAGGGTTTAGGGTAGTGCAGTGGTGTTTGGGTAGTGAAGGGGTAGTGGTTTAGTGTAGTGCTGTTGTGTTTGCGTAGTGTAGGGGGTCGGGTTTTAGGGTTTAGGGTAGTGCAGTCATGTTTGGGTAGTTTAGGGGGTCGTACTGGGGGTAGTGTTTTGGGGTTTAGGGTAGTGCAGTTGTGTTTGGGTAGTGAAGGGGGTCATGCTGGGTATAGTGTTTTAGGGTTTAGGGTAGTGCAGTTGTGTTTGTGTAGTGTAGGAGGTTGTGTTCTAGGGTTTAGGGCAGTGCAGTGGTGTGTGGGTAGTGTAGGGGGTCGTGCTGCAGATAGTGTTTTTGGGTTCAGGGTAGTGCAGTTGTGTTTGTGTAGTTAAGGGGATCCTGCTTGGGATAGTGTTTTAGGGTTTAGGGTAGTACAATGGTGTTTGTGTAGTGTAGGGGTTCGTGCTGGGGTAGTGTTTTAGGGTTTAGTGTAGTGCAGTGGTGTTTGTATAGTGTAGGGGGTCTTGCTGGTGGTAGTTTCTTAGGGTTTAGGGTAGTGCAGTGGTGTTTGTGTAGTTTAGGGGGTCGAGCTGGAAGTAGTGTTTTATGGTTTAGGGTAGTGAAGTGGTGTTTGTGTAGTGTAGGGGGTCATGCTGGGGGTAGAATTAGGGTTTAGGGTAATGGAGTTGTGTTTGGGTAGTGTAGGGGTCGTGCTTCAGGTAGTGTTTTAGGGTTTAGGGCAGTACAGTGGTGTTTGTGTAGTGTAGGGGGTCATGCTGGGGGTAGTGTTTTAGTGTTTAGGTCAGTGCAGTGGTGTTTGGATTGTGTATGGGGTCGTGCTGGGGGTAGTGTTTTAGGGTTTAGGGCTGTGCAGTGGTGTTTGTGTAGTGTAGGGGGTAGTGCAGGGGTAGTTTGTTAGGGTTTAGGGTTGTGCAGTGGTGTTTGTGTAGTGTAGGGGGTCGTGCTGGGGGTAGTGTATTAGGGTTTAGGGTAGTGCAGTGGTGTTTGTGTAGTGTAGGGGGTAGTGGTTTAGGGTTTAGTGTAGTGCTGTGGTGTTTGTGTAGTGTAGGGGGTCGTGCTGCGGGTAGTGTTTTAGGGTGTAGGGTAGTGCAGTGGTGTTTGTTTAGTGAAGGGGGTCGTGTTTTAGGGTTTAGGGTAGTGCAGTGGTGTTTGGGTAGTTAAGGGGGTTGTGCTGGGTGTAGTGTTTTTGGGTTCAGGGTTGTGCAGTTGTGTTAGTGTAGTGAAGGGTATCGTGCTTGGGATAATGTTTTAGGGTTTAGGGTAGTACAGTGGTGGTTGTGTAGTGTAGGGGGTCGTGCTTGGGGTAGTGTTTTAGGGCTTAGGTTAGTGCAGTGGTGTTTGTGTAGTGTAGGGGTTCGTGCTGGGGGTAGTGTTTCAGGGTTTCAGGCAGTGCAGTGGTGTTTGGGGAGTAAAGGGGGATCGTACTGGTGGAAGTGTTTTAGGGTTTAGGGTAGTGCAGTGGTGTTTGTGTAGTTTAGGGTACATGCTGGGGTAGAGTTTTAGGGTTTAGGGTAGTGCAGTGGTGTTTGTGTAGTGTAGGGGGTCGTAATGGGGGTAGATTTAGGGTTTAGGATAGTGCAGTGGTGTTTGGGGAGTGTAGGGGGTCGTGCTGGGGGTAGGATTTTAGGGTTTAGGGTAGTGCAGTGGTGTTTGTGAAGTGTAGGGTTTCGTACTGGGGGTAGATTTAGCGTTTAGGATAGTGCAGTGGTGTTTGGGTAGTTTAGGGGGTCGTGCTGGGGGTAGGGTTTTAAGGTTTCGGGCAGTGCAGTGGTGTTTTGGTAGTAAAGGGGGATCGTGCTGGGGTAGTTTTTTAGGGTTTAGGGTACTGCAGTGGTGTTTGTGTAGTTTAGGGGGTCATACTGGGGGTAGATTTAGGGTTTAGGGTAATGCAATGGTGTTTGGGTAGTGTAGGGGGTCATGCTGCAGGTAGTGTTTTAGTGTTTAGGGTAGTGCAGTGATGTTTGGGTAGTGTAGAGGGTCATGCTGGGGGTAGTGTTTTAGGGTAGTGCAGTGGTGTTTGTGTAGTATTGGGGTAGTTCTGGGGGTATTGTTTTAGGGTTTAGGGTAGTACAGTGGTGTTTGTGTAGTGTGGGGGTTGTACTGTGGGTAGATGTAGGGTTTAGGGTAGTGTAGTGGTGTTTGGGTAGTGTAGGGGGTCATGCAAGGGGTAGTGTTTTAGGGTTTAGGGTAGTGCGTTGGTGTTTGGGTAGAGTAGGGGGTAGTGCTGGGATAGTTTTTTAGGGTTTAGGGTAGTGCAGTGGTGTTTGTGTAGTGTAGGGGGTCATGCTGGTGATAGTGTTTTAGGGTTTAGGATAGGTCAGTGGTGTTTGTGTAGGTTAGGGGGTAGTGGTTTAGGGTTTAGTGTAGTGATGTGGTGTTTGTGTAGTGTAGGGGGTCGTGCTGCGTGTAGTGTTTTAGGGTTTAGGGTAGTGCAGTGGTGTTTGTGTAGTGTAGGGGGTCGTGTTTTAAGGTTTAGGGTAGTGCAGTCGTGTTTGGGTAGTGTAGGGGGTCGTGCTGGGGGTAGTGTTTTTGGGTTCAGGGTAGTGCAGTTGTGTTTGTGTAGTGAAGGGTATCGTGCTTGGGATAGTGTTTTAGGGTTTAGGGTAGTACAGTGGTGTTTGTGTAGTGTAGGGGGTCGTGCTTGGGGTAGTGTTTTAGGGCTTAGGGTAGTGCAGTGGGGTTTGTGTAGTGTAGGGGTTCGTGCTGGGGGTAGTGTTTTAGGGTTTAGGGAAGTGCAGTGGTGTTCGTGTAGTATAAGGGTTCGTGCTGGGGTAGTGTTTTTGGGTTTAGAGAAGTGCAGTGGTGTTTGTGTAGTGTAGGGTTTCGTGTTTTAAGGTTTAGGGTAGTGCAGTGGTGTTTGTGTAGTGTAGGGGGTCGTGCTTGGGGTAGTGTTTTAGGGCTTAGGGTAGTGCAGTGGTGTTTGTGTAGTGTAGGGGTTCGTGCTGGGGGTAGTGCTTTAGGGTTTAGGGCAGTGCAGTGGTGTTTGTGTAGTGAAGGGGGTCGTGCCGGAGGAAGTGTTTTAGGGTTTAGGGAACTGCAGTGGTGTTTGGGTATTGTAGTTTTTTTTTCTGGGGGTAGTGTTTTAGCATTTAGGGTAGTGCACTGGTGTTTGGGTAGTGTAGGGGGTCATGATGGGGGTAGATTTAGGGTTTAGGGTAGAGCAGTGGTGTTTGTGTAGTGTATGGGGTCATGTTGGGGGTAGTGTTTTCGGGTTTCGGGTTGAGCAGTGGTGTTTGTTTAGTGTAAGGGACGTGCTGGGGTAGAGTTTTAGGGTTTAGGGTAGTGCAGTGGTGTTTATGTAGTGTACGGGGTCGTACTGGGGTAGATTTAGGGTTTAGGATAGTGCAGTGGTGTTTGGGTAGTGTAGGGGATCGTGCTGGAGGTAGGGTTTTAGGGTTTCACGCAGTGCAGTGGTGTTTGGGTAGTTAAGGGGGATCAAGCTGGGGGTAGAGTTTTAGGGTTTAGGGTAGTGCAGTGGTGTTTGTGTAGTGTAGGGGGTCGTACTGGGGTAGATTTAGGGTTTAGGGTAATGCAGTGGTATTTGGGTAGTGTAGGGGGTCATGCTGGGGGTAGGGTTTTAGGGTTTCGGGCAGTGCAGTGGCGTTTGGGTAGTAAAGGGGGATCGTACTGGTGGAAGTGTTTTAGGGTTTAGGGTAGTGCAGTGGTGTTTGTGTAGTGTAGGGGATGTGCAGGGGTAGTGTTTTAGGGTTTAGGGTAGTGCAGTGGTGTTTGTGAAGTGTAGGGGGTCGTACTGGGGGTAGATTTAGGGTTTAGGATAGTGCAGTGGTGTTTGGGTAGTGTAGGGGGTCGTGCTTGGGGTAGGGTTTTAGGGTTTTGGGCAGTGCTGGGGGTAAATGTTTAGGGTTTAGGGTAGTGCAGTGGTGTTTGTGTAGTTTAGGGGATCAAGCTGGGGGTAGAGTTTTAGGGTTTAGGGTTGTGCAGTGCTGTTTGTGTAGTGTAGGGGATGTGCTGGGGTAGTGTTTTAGGGTTTAGGGTAGTGCAGTGGTGTTTGTGAAGTGTAGGGGGTCGTACTGGGGGTAGATTTAGGGTTTAGGATAGTGCAGTGGTGTTTGGGTAGTGTAGGGGATCGTGCTGGAGGTAGGGTTTTAGGGTTTCATGCAGTGCAGTGGTGTTTGGGTAGTAAAGGGGGATCGTACTGGTGGAAGTGTTTTAGGGTTTAGGGTAGTGCAGTGGTGTTTGTGTAGTGTAGGGGACGTGCAGGGGTAGTGTTTTGGGGTTTAGGGTAGTGCAGTGGTGTTTGTGAAGTGTAGGGGGTCGTACTGGGGGTAGATTTAGGGTTTAGGATAGTGCAGTGGTGTTTGGGTAGTGTAAGGGGTCGTCCTGGGGGTAGGGTTTTAGGGTTTTGGACAGTGCAGTGGTGTTTGGGTAGTATAGAGGGATCGTGCTGGGGCTAAATGTTTAGGGTTTAGGGTAGTGCAGTGGTGTTTGTGTAGTTTAGGGGATCAAGCTGGGGGTAGAGTTTTAGGGTTTAGGGTAGTGCAGTGGTGTTTGTGTAGTGTAGGGGGTCATGCTGGGGGTAGATTTAGGGTTTAGGGTAGTGCAGTGGTGTTTGTGTAGTTTAGGGTACGTGCTGGGGTTGTGTTTTTGGGTAGAGCAGTGGTGTTTTTGTAGTGTAGGGGGTCATACTGGGGGGTAGATTTAGGGTTTAGGATAGTGCAGTGGTGTTTGAGTAGTGTAGGGGGTCATGCTGGGGGTAGGGTTTTAGGGTTTCGGGCAGTGCAGTGGCGTTTGGGTAGTGTAGGGGGATCGTGCTGGTGGAAGTGTTTTAGGGTTTAGGGTTGTGCAGTGGTGTTTGTGTAGTGTAGGGGACGTGCAGGGGTAGTGTTTTAGGGTTTAGGGTAGTGCAGTGGTGTTTGTGAAGTGTAGGGGGTCGTACTGGGGATAGATTTAGGGTTTAGGATAGTGTAGTGGTGTTTGGGTAGTGTAGGGGGTCGTGCTGGGGGAAGGGTTTTAGGGTTTTGGGCAGTGCAGTGGTGTTTGGGTAGTATAGGGGGATCGTGCTGGGGTAAATGTTTAGGGTTTAGGGCAGTGCAGTGATGATTGGGTAGTGTAGGGGGTCAAGCTTGGGGTAGAGTTTTAGGGTTTAGGATAGTGCAGTGGTGTTTGAGTAGTGTAGGGGATCATGTTGGGGTAGATTTAGGGTTTAGGGTAATGCAGTGGTATTTGGGTAGTGTAGGGGGTCAAGCTGGGGGTAGGGTTTTAGGGTTTCGGGCAGTGCAGTGGCGTTTGGGTAGTAAAGGGGGATTGTGCTGGTAGAAGTGTTTTAGGGTTTAGGGTTGTGCAGTGGTGTTTGTGTAGTGTAGGGGACGTGCAGGGGTAGTGTTTTAGGGTTTAGGGTAGTGCATTGGTGTTTGTGAAGTGTAGGGGGTCGTACTGGGGGTAGATTTAGGGTTTAGGATCGTGCAGTAGTGTTTGGGTAGTGTAGGGGGTCGTGCTGGGGGTAGGGATTTAGGGTTTTGGGCAGTGCAATGGTGTTTGGTAGTATAGGGGAATCGTGCTGGGGCTAATTGTTTAGGGTTTAGGGTAGTGCAGTGGTGTTTGTGTAGTTTAGGGGAGTAAGCTGGGGTAGAGTTTTAGGGTTTAGGGTAGTGCAGCTGTGTTTGTGTAGTGTAGGGGGTTATGCTGGGGGTAGATTTAGGGTTTAGGGTAGTGCAGTGGTGTTTGTGTAGTTTAGGGTACGTGCTGGGGTTGTGTTTTAGGGTTTAGGGTAGAGCAGTGGTGTTTGTGTAGTGTAGGGGGTCATACTGGGGGGCAGGTTTAGGGTTTAGGATAGTGCAGTGGTGTTTGAGTAGTGTAGGGGGTCGTGCTGGGGGTAGGGTTTTAGGGTTTTGGGCAGTGCAATGGTGTTTGGTAGTATAGGGGAATCGTGCTGGGGCTAATTGTTTAGGGTTTAGGGTAGTGCAGTGGTGTTTGTGTAGTTTAGGGGATTAAGCTGGGGGTAGAGTTTTAGGGTTTAGGGTAGTGCAGTTGTGTTTGTGTAGTGTAGGGGGTTATGCTGGGGGTAGATTTAGGGTTTAGGGTAGTGCAGTGGTGTTTGTGTAGTTTAGGGTACGTGCTGGGGGTAGGGTTTTAGGGTTTCGGGCAGTGCAGTGGCGTTTGGGTAGTGTAGGGGGATCGTGCTGGTGGAAGTGTTTTAGGGTTTAGGGTTGTGCAGTGGTGTTTGTGTAGTGTAGGGGACGTGCAGGGGTAGTGTTTTAGGGTTTAGGGTAGTGCAATGGTGTTTGTGAAGTGTAGGGGGTCGTACTGGGGATAGATTTAGGGTTTAGGATAGTGCAGTGGTGTTTGGGTAGTGTAGGGGGTCGTGCTGGGGGAAGGGTTTTAGGGTTTTGGGCAGTGCAGTGGTGTTTGGGTAGTATAGGGGGATCGTGCTGGGGGTAAATGTTTAGGGTTTAGGGTAGTGCAGTGGTGTTTGTGTAGTTTAGGGGATCAAGCTGGGGGTAGAGTTTTAGGGTTTAGGGTAGTGCAGTGGTGTTTGTGTAGTGTAGGGGGTCATGCTGGGGGTAGATTTAGGGTTTAGGGTAGTGCAGTGGTGTTTGTGTAGTTTAGGGTACGTGCTGGGGTTGTGTTTTTGGGTAGAGCAGTGGTGTTTTTGTAGGGTAGGGGGTCATACTGGGGGGTAGATTTAGGGTTTAGGATAGTGCAGTGGTGTTTGAGTAGTGTAGGGGGTCATGCTGGGGGTAGGGTTTTAGGGTTTCGGGCAGTGCAGTGGCGTTTGGGTAGTGTAGGGGGATCGTGCTGGGGGTAAATGTTTAGGGTTTAGGGTAGTGCAGTGATGATTGGGTAGTGTAGGGGGTCAAGCTTGGGGTAGAGTTTTAGGGTTTAGGATAGTGCAGTGGTGTTTGAGTAGTGTAGGGGATCATGTTGGGGTAGATTTAGGGTTTAGGGTAATGCAGTGGTATTTGGGTAGTGTAGGGGGTCAAGCTGGGGGTAGGGTTTTAGGGTTTCGGGCAGTGCAGTGGCGTTTGGGTAGTAAAGGGGGATTGTGCTGGTAGAAGTGTTTTAGGGTTTAGGGTTGTGCAGTGGTGTTTGTGTAGTGTAGGGGACGTGCAGGGGTAGTGTTTTAGGGTTTAGGGTAGTGCAGTGGTGTTTGTGAAGTGTAGGGGGTCGTACTGGGGGTGGATTTAGGGTTTAGGATCGTGCAGTAGTGTTTGGGTAGTGTAGGGGGTCGTGCTTGGGGTAGGGTTTTAGGGTTTTGGGCAGTGCAATGGTGTTTGGGTAGTATAGGGGAATCGTGCTGGGGCTAATTGTTTAGGGTTTAGGGTAGTGCAGTGGTGTTTGTGTAGTTTAGGGGATTAAGCTGGGGGTAGAGTTTTAGGGTTTAGGGTAGTGCAGTGGTGTTTGTGTAGTGTAGGGGGTTATGCTGGGGGTAGATTAAGGGTTTAGGGTAGTGCAGTGGTGTTTGTGTAGTTTAGGGTACGTGCTGGGGTTGTGTTTTAGGGTTTAGGGTAGAGCAGTGGTGTTTGTGTAGTGTAGGGGGTCATACTGGGGGGTAGATTTAGGGTTTAGGATAGTGCAGTGGTGTTTGAGTAGTGTAGGGGGTCATGCTGGTGGTAGGGTTTTAGGGTTTCGGGCAGTGCAGTGGCGTTTGGGTAGTGTAGGGGGATCGTGCTGGTGGAAGTGTTTTAGGGTTTAGGGTTGTGCAGTGGTGTTTGTGTAGTGTAGGGGACGTGCAGGGGTAGTGTTTTAGGGTTTAGGGTAGTGCAATGGTGTTTGTGAAGTGTAGGGGGTCGTACTGGGGATAGATTTAGGGTTTAGGATAGTGCAGTGGTGTTTGGGTAGTGTAGGGGGTCGTGCTGGGGGAAGGGTTTTAGGGTTTTGGGCAGTGCAGTGGTGTTTGGGTAGTATAGGGGGATTGTGCTGGGGGTAAATGTTTAGGGTTTAGGGTAGTGCAGTGGTGTTTGTGTAGTTTAGGGGATCTGGCTGGGGGTAGAGTTTTAGGGTTTAGGGTAGTGCAGTGGTGTTTGTGTAGTGTAGGGGGTCATGCTGGGGGTAGATTTAGGGTTTAGGGTAATACAGTGGTATTTGGGTAGTGTAGGGGGTCGTGCTGCAGGTAGTGTTTTAGTGTTTAGGGTAGTGCAGTGATGTTTGGGTAGTGTGGGGGGTCATGCTGGGGGTAGAGTTTTAGGGTTTATGGTAGTGCAGTGGTGTTTGTGCAGTATTGGGGGTAGTTCTGGGGGTACTGTTTTAGGGTTTAGGGTAGTACAGTGGTGTTTCAATCAATCAATCAAAGCATTTATATAGCGCACTACTCACCCGGAGGGTCTCAAGGCGCTAGGGGAGGGGGGGTCCGCTACTGCTCGAACAGCCAGGTCTTGAGCTGCTTCCTGAAGGCAAGGTGGTCCTGGGTCAGGCGGAGGTGGGTCGGGAGGGAGTTCCAAGTCTTGGCGGCCACGTAGGAGAAGAACCTTCCTCCTGTGGTGGCTCTTCGGATGCGGGGGACGGCAGTGAGGGCGTGGCTGGTTGATCGAAGCTGGCGTGTGGGAGCGTAGAAGTTGAGGCAGCTGTTGAGGTATCCTGGGCCTTGGTTGTGTAGGGCTTTGTGTGCGTGGGTGAGGAGACGGAAGGTGATTCTCTTGTTGACCGGGAGCCAGTGCAGATCTCTCAGGTGTCCGGAGATGTGGCTGCGACGGGGGATGTCCAGGATGAGTCGTGCTGAGGCGTTCTGAATCTTCTGGAGTTTGGCGGTGGTTCCGGCGTAGAGGGAGTTGCCGTAGTCCAGATGGCTGGTGACGAGGGCCTGGGTGACCGTCTTCCTGGTCTCGGTGGGGATCCACCGGAAGATCTTACGTAGCATGCACAGGATGTTGAAGCACGACGAGGAGACGGCGTTGACTTGTCTGGTCATGGAGAGGGAGGAGTCCAGGATGAAGCCCAGGTTGCGTGCGTGGTCTGTTGGTTTGGGTGCGCTGCCCAGGGCGGGGGGCCACCAGGAGTCGTCCCAGGCGGAGGGTGAAGATCCCAGGATGAGGACTTCTGTCTTGTCCGAGTTCAGTTTCAGGCGACTGTTCGTCATCCACTTGGCTACGTCTGTCATCCCTTCGTGTAGGTTGGCTCTGGCGGTGGCGGGGTCGTTGGTGAGGGAGAGGATCAGCTGGGTGTTGTCGGCGTAGGAGATGATGTTGAGGTTGTGTTGGCGTGCGATGGCTGCGACGGGGCTCATGTAGACGTTGAAGAGGGTAGGGCTGAGCGAGGAGCCTTGAGGAACGCCGCAGATGACTTCGGTGGCTTCTGATCTGAACGGGGGGAGGCGGACTCTCTGTGTCCTTCCGGCGAGGAACGAGATGATCCATTCCAGTGCCTTCTCCTGGATTCCGACGTTGCTGAGGCACTGCACTAGGGTACGGTGGCAGACAGTGTCGAAGGCCGCGGAGAGGTCAAGGAGGATGAGGGCCGCTGTTTCTCCGTTGTCGAGCAGGGCTCGGATGTCATCGGTGGCTGCAATCAGGGCGGTCTTGGTGCTGTGGTTGGCCCGGAAGCCAGACTGCGAGGGGTCGAGGGATCCGTTCGTCTCGAGGAAGGCGGCCAGCTGCTTGTTGACGGTCTTCTCGATGACTTTTGCAGGAAACGGGAGCAGCGAGATGGGGCGGTAGTTCTTGAGGTCGGTGGGGTCGGCTGATGGCTTCTTTAGTAGAGCGCTGAGTTCGGCGTGCTTCCAGCTCTCCGGGAAGGTAGCGGTGTCGAAGGAGGTGTTGATGATGTCCCGCAGGTGGGGTGCGATGACAGCGTCGGCCTTGTTGAAGACGTGGTGAGGGCAGGGGTCGGTCGGAGATCCGGAGAAGATGGAGTTCATCGTGCGGATGGTGTCTTCGGTGCTGATCGGGGTCCAGGCGCGGAGGGTGGTGGAGGGGAGCGGTGGTTCAGTCGTGGCGTGCGTCGGTTGAGTGCTGAAGCTGTTGTGTATGTCCGCAATCTTGTTGTGGAAGTAGGAGGCGAGGGAGTTGCAGAGGTCTTGTGAAGGGGTGATGTCGTTGTTTCCGGCGTTGGGGTTGGAGAGCTCTTTAACGATGTTGAAGAGTTCCTTGCTGTTGTGGGCGTTGTTGTCCAGTCGTTCCTTGAATGCAGTTTTCTTGGTGGCATGGATCAGCTGGTGGTGTTGTCGGGTGGCGAGCTTGAGAGCAGTCATGTTGTTCAGTGTTGGGTCTCTGCGCCAGGCTTTCTCGAGGGCTCGGCAGTTCTTGGAGCTCTTGAGTTCGTCGGTGAACCATGGGGCTTTCTTGCTGCCGGGTCTGCTAGGCGGAGTCTTCAGAGGGGCGAGGTCGTCTGCGCAGTTGCTTATCCACTTCGCGAGGTTGGTGGCCACCTGGCTTGGGTTCGTTGCGCTGGTGGGAGGGTTCATGCTCAGGGAAGTCGCGAGTTGGTCGGCTGTGATCTTGTTCCAGCTTCTGCGTGCAACCTGTTGCTGGTGGTGGTGGATCGTGGTCCTTCTGAAGCTGAAGTGGACGCAGCTGTGGTCCGTCCAGTGGAGTCCGGTGGCATGGCTGAAGGCGATGTCCTTGCTGGATGAGAACACGGGGTCGAGTGTGTGTCCGGCGTAGTGGGTGGGGGTGGTCACCAGCTGCTTGAGACCGAGGTTGGCGAGGTTGTCCAGCAGGGTGGTGGTGTTGCGGTCGTTGTTGTTCTCCAGGTGGAAGTTGAGGTCCCCGAGGAGGATGTAGTCAGCGGAGGGGAGGGCGTGCGGGCTGATGAAGTCGGCGATGTCTTTGCTGAATTGTGTGCGTGGTCCCAGGGGGTCTGTAGATGAGGGTGCCTCTGAGGGTGGTCTTGGGGTTGATGTGAATCTGGAAGTGCAGGTGTTCGGCGGGTGCGAGGGTGTCGTCGGTGTTGGTCGTGATGCGGATGGAGTTCCTGTGGATGATGGCAATGCCTCCTCCTGTCTGGTTGACGCGGTCCCTCCGGATGATCTTGTAGCCGTCCGGTATGGCGATGGCGATGTCGGGCGCTGAGGAGGCGTTCATCCAGGTTTCCGTGAGGAAGGCGACGTCTGGGGCTGTGGTGTCGAGCAGGTTCCAGAGCTCGACGGCGTGTCTGTGGATGGAGCGGGTGTTGAGCAGGATGCACTTGAGGGGGTTGCTGCTGGTGCTCGGCTTGGTCGGTGCTGGTGTAGTGCAGGTCCGGTTGCAGGTGAACTTGCAGGAGTGGCAGCAGAAGGGTCCGTGAGTGCGTTTTGGGGTGGCTCGATAGCAGCCCGGGATTCGACCAGCGTTGAGTGCGTGGAGGTCGGTGGCGTGGTAGGTCCGGCGGGTGGGCTGGTGTCGGCAGGAGCCAGGGGTCCTGGCACTGGGCGCGGTCCAGGCGCGGACGGGCGCAGACGGGCTTACCTTGGGCGCACCTTCGGCCACAATCGGCGCGCCTGCTGCGCGTTAACGCTGCGAGTGCGCACGGTCGCCATTTATGGCGAAGTGCAGGGAGGGAGGAGCAGCTGGGAGGCGGGAGCGGGGAGGGCACAGAGGGAAGGGGGCGTGTCCACACTCCCGGCGGCGGGAAGCGGGGAGCGGGGCGGGTGGGCGCAGGGGAAACAGCACAGGGGGGGCCACAACACAAGAAAAGGCAGATAAAGGATATAAAAACAATTACAATACCAAATACAGTACAATATCAAACAAAAGCGGGATAGCAAAGAGCGGCGGCGGGGGGCATGGCCAGAGGGAAGGAAGGCTTCAGCGAGGCTGAGAGCAGCAGCAGGCGGGGGGCACACGCGACAGCTGGTGGCCGTGCGGCGCGGGGGTGTCCTATGAATAGGTCACACTCACCTGTGCCGTACGGTCGCCATTTATGGCCAAGTGCAGGGAGGGAGGAGCAGCTGGGAGGCGGGAGCGGGGAGGGCACAGAGGGAAGGGGGTGTGTCCACACTCCCGGCGGTGGGAAGCGGGGAGCGGGGCGGGTGGGCGCAGGGGAAACAGCACAGGAGGGGCGACAACACAAGAAAAGGCAGATAAAGGATATAAAAACAATTACAATGCCAAATACAGTACAATATCAAACAAAAGCGGGATAGCAATGAGCGGCGGCGAGGGGCGTGGCCAGAGGGAAGGAAGGCTTCAGCGAGGCTGAGAGCAGCGGCAGGCGGGGGGCACACGCGACAGCTGGTGGCCGTGCGGCACGGGGGGGTCCTTAGAATAGGTCACACTCACCTGTGCCGTATGGTCGCAATTTATGGCCAAGTGCAGGGAGGGAGGAGCAGCTGGGAGGCGGGAGCGGGGAGGGCACAGAGGGAAGGGGGCGTGTCCACACTCCCAGCGGCGGGAAGCGGGGAGCGGGCGGGTGGGCGCAGGGGAAACAGCACAGGGGGGGCGACAACACAAGAAAAGGCAGATAAAGGACATAAAAACAATTACAATACCAAATACAGTACAATATCAAACAAAAGCGGGATAGCAACGAGCGGCGGTGGGGGGCGTGGCCAGAGGGAAGGAAGGCTTCAACGAGGCTAAGAGCAGCGGCAGGCGGGGGGCACACGCGACAGCTGATGGCCGTGCGGCGCGGGGGTGTCCTATGTTTGTGTAGTGTATGGGGATGTACTGTGGGTAGATGTAGGGTTTAGGGTAGTGTAGTGGTGTTTGGGTAGTGTAGGGGGTCATGCAAGGGGTAGTGTTTTAGGGTTTAGGTTAGTGCGTTGGTGTTTGGGTAGGGTAGGGGGTAGTGCTGGGGTAGTTTTTTAGGGTTTAGGGCAGTGCAGTGGTGTTTGTGTAGTGTAGGGGGTCATGCTGGGGGTAGTGTTTTAGGGTTTATGGTAGTGCAGTGGTGTTTGGGTAGTGAAGGGGGTAGTGGTTTAGTGTAGTGCTGTGGTGTTTGCGTAGTGTAGGGGGTCGTGATTTAGGGTTTAGGGTAGTGCAGTGGTGTTTGGGTAGTGTAGGGGGCCGTACTAGGGGTAGTGGTTTTGGGTTTAGGGTAGTGCAGTTGTGTTTGTGTAGTGTAGGAGGTCATGTTCTAGGGTTTAGGGCAGTGCAGTGGTGTTTGGGTAGTGTAGGGGGTCGTGCTGCAAATAGTGTTTTTGGGTTCAGGGTAGTGCAGTTGTGTTTGTGTAGTTAAGGGGATCCTGCTTGGGATAGTGTTTTAGGGTTTAGGGTAGTACAATGGTGTTTGTGTAGTGTAGGGGGTCGTGCTTGGGGTAGTGTTTTGGGGCTTAGGGTAGTCCAGTGGAGTTAGTGTAGTGTAGGGATTCGTGCTGCGGGTAGTGTTTTAGGGTTTAGGGAAGTGCAGTGGTGTTTGTGTAGTATAAGGGTTCGTGCTGAGGTAGTGTTTTAGGGTTTAGTGTAGTGCAGTGGTGTTTGTATAGTGTAGGGGGTCTTGCTGGTGGTAGTTTTTTAAGGTTTAGGGTAGTGCAGTGGTGTTTGTGTAGTGTAGGGGGCCTTACTAGGGGTAGCGTTTTTGGGTTTAGGGTAGTGCAGTTGTGTTTGGGTAGTGAAGGGGGTCATGCTGGGTATAGTGTTTTAGGGTTTAGGGTAGTGCAGTTGTGTTTGTGTAGTGTAGGAGGTCGTGTTCTAGGGTTTAGGGCAGTGCAGTGGTGTTTGGGTAGTGTAGGGGGTCGTGCTGCATATAGTGTTTTGGGGTTCAGGGTAGTGCAGTTGTGTTTGTGTAGTTAAGGGGATCCTGTTGGGATAGTGTTTAGGGTTTAGGGTAGTACAATGGTGTTTGTGTAGTGTAGGGGGTCGTGCTTGGGGTAGTGTTTTGGGGCTTAGGGTAGTCCAGTGGAGTTAGTGTAGTGTAGGGATTCGTGCTGCGGGTAGTGTTTTAGGGTTTAGGGAAGTGCAGTGGTGTTTGTGTAGTATAAGGGTTCGTGCTGGGGTAGTGTGTTAGGGTTTAGTGTAGTGCAGTGGTGTTTGTATAGTGTAGGGGGTCTTGCTGGTGGTAGTTTTTTAGGGTTTAGGGTAGTGCAGTGGTGTTTGTGTAGTTTAGGGGGTCGAGCTGGAAGTAGTGTTTTATGGTTTAGGGTAGTGAAGTGGTGTTTGTGTAGTGTAGGGGGTCATGCTGGGGGTAGAATTAGGTTTAGGGTAATGGAGTTGTGTTTGGGTAGTGTAGGGGTCGTGCTTCAGGTAGTGTTTTAGGCTTTAGGGCAGTGCAGTGGTGTTTGTGTAGTATAGGGGGTCATGCTGGGGGTCGTGTTTTAGTGTTTAGGTCAGTGCAGTGGTGTTTGGGTAGTGTAGGGGGTCGTGCTGGGGGTAGTGTTTTAGGGTTTAGGGCAGTGCAGTGGTGTTTGTGTAGTGTAGGGGGTAGTGCACGGGTAGTTTTTTTAGGGTTTAGGGTTGTGCAGTGGTGTTTGTGTAGTGTAGGGGGTCGTGCTGGGGGTAGTGTATTAGGGTTTAGGGTAGTGCAGTGGTGTTTGTGTAGTGTAGGGGGTAGTGGTTTAGGGTTTAGTGTAGTGCTGTGGTGTTTGTGTAGTGTAGGGGGTCGTGCTGCGGGTAGTGTTTTAGGGTTTAGGGTAGTGCAGTGGTGTTTGTTTAGTGTAGGGGGTCGTGTTTTAGGGTTTAGGGTAGTGCAGTGGTGTTTGGGTAGTTAAGGGGGTCGTGCTGGGTGTAGTGTTTTGGGGTTCAGGGTAGTGCACTTGTGTTAGTGTAGTGAAGGGTATCGTGCTTGGGATAGTGTTTTAGGGTTTAGGGTAGTACAGTGGTGTTTGTGTAGTAAAGGGGGTCGTGCTTGGGGTAGTGTTTTAGGGCTTAGGTTAGTGCAGTGGTGTTTGTGTAGTGTAGGGGTTCGTGCTGGGGTAGTGTTTTAGGGTTTAGAGAAGTGCAGTGGTGTTTGTGTAGTATAAGGGTTCGTGCTGGGGCAGTGTTTTAGGGTTCAGGGTAGTGCAGTGGTGTTTGTGTGGTGCAGGGGGTCTTGCTGGGGGTAGTTTTTTAGGGTTTAGGGTAGTGCAGTGGTGTTTGTGTAGTTTAGGGGTCAAGCTGGGGGTAGTGTTTTATGGTTTATGGTAGTGAAGTGGTGTTTGTGTAGTGTAGGGGGTCATGCTGGGGGTAGATTTAAGGGTTTAGGGTAATGCAGTGGTGTTTGGATAGTGTATGGGGTCGTGCTGGGGGTAGTATTTTAGGGTTTAGGGCAGTGCAGGGGTGTTTGTGTAGTGTAGGGGGTCGTGCCGGAGGTTGTGCTTTAGTGTTTAGGGCAGTGCAGTGGTGTTTGGGTATTGTAGGGGGTTGTTCTGGGGGTAGTGTTTTAGCAATTAGGGTAGTGCACTGGTGTTTGGGTAGTGTAGGGGGTCATGCTGCGGGTAGATTTAGGGTTTAGGGTAGAGCAGTGGTGTTTGTGTAGTGTAGGGGGTCATGCTGGGGGTAGTGTTTTAGGGTTTAGGGTTGTGCAGTGGTGTTTGTGTAGTGTAAGGGACGTGCCTGGGTACAGTTTTAGGGTAGTGCAGTGGTGTTTTTGTAGTTTAGGGGGTCGTACTGGGGTAGATTTAGGGTGTAGGATAGGGCAGTAGTGTTTGGGTAGTGTAGGGGATCGTGCTGGGGGTAGGGTTTTAGGGTTTCGGACAGTGCAGTGGTGTTTGGGTAGTAAAAGGGGGCGTGGTTTAGGGTAGTGCAGTGGTGTTTGGGTAGTGTAGGGGGTTGTGCTGGTGCTAGTGTTTTGGGGTTTAGGGTAGTGGAATTTTGTTTGGGTTGTGAAGGGGTCGTGCTGGGGGTAGTGTTTTAGGGTTTAGGGTAGTGCAGTGGTATTTGTGTAGTGTAGGGGGTCGTACGGGGGTAGATTTAGGGTTTAGGATAGTGCAGTGGTGTTTCTGTAGTGTAGGGGGGCGTGGTTTAGGGTAGTGCAGTGGTGTTTGGGTAGTGTAGGGGGTTGTGCTGGTGCTAGTGTTTTGGGGTTTAGGGTAGTGGAATTTTGTTTGGGTTGTAAAGGGGTTGTGCTGGGGGTAGTGTTTGAGGGTTTAGGGTAGTGCAGTGGTATTTGTGTAGTGTAGGGGTTCGTCGTGGGGTAGTGTTTGAGGGTGTAGTGCAGTTGTGTTTGGGTAGGGAAGGGGGTCGTGCTCGGGGAAGTGTTTTAGGGTTTAATGTAGTACAGTGGTGTTTGTGTAGAGTAGGGGGTCGTGCTTTGGGTAGTGTTTTAGGGTTTAGGGTAGTCCAGTTTTGTTTGTATAGTGTAGGGTGTCATGTTGTGGGTAGATTTAGGGTTTAGGGTAGCACAGTGGTGATTGTGTAGTGTAAGGGGTCGTGCTGGGGGTAGTGTTTTAGGGTTTAAGGCAGTGCAGTGGTGTTTGGCTACTGTAGGGTATTGTGCTGGTGATAGAGTTTTAGTGTTTAGGGTAGTGTAGTGATGTTTGGGTAATGTAGGGAGTAGTGCTGGGGGTAGTGTTTTAGGGTTTAGGGTAGTGCAGTGGTGTTGGGTAGTGTAGGGAGTCGTGCTGTTGGTAGTGTTTCAGTGTTTAGGGTAGTGCAGTGATTTGTGGGTAGTGTAGGGGTAGTGCTGGGGGTATTGTTTTAGGTTTAAGGGTAGTGCAGTGGTGTTTGTGTAGTGTAGGGGGTAGTGGTTTAGTGTAGTGCCGTGGTTTTTGTGTAGTGTAGTGGGTCGTGCTGTGGGTAGTGTTGTAGTGTTTAGGGTAGTGCAGTGGTGTTTGTATAGTGTAGGGGGTCAGGTTTTAGGGTTTAGGGCAGTGCAGTGATGTTTGTGCAGTTTAGGGTACGTGCTGGAGTAGTGTTTTAGGGTTTAGGGTAGTGCAGTGGTGTTTGTGTAGTGTAGGGGGTCGTACTGGGGGTAGATTTAGGGTTTAGGATAGTGCAGTGGTGTTTGTGTAGTGTAGGGGGGCGTGGTTTAGGGTAGTGCAGTGGTGTTTGGGTAGTGTAGGGGGTTGTGCTGGTGCTAGTGTTTTGGGGATTAGGGTAGTGGAATTTTGTTTGGGTTGTGAAGGGGTCGTGCTGGGGGTAGTGTTTTAGGGTTTAGGCTAGTGCAGTGGTATTTGTGTAGTGTAGGGGTTCGTCGTGGGGTAGTGTTTGAGGGTGTAGTGTAGTGCAGTGGTGTTTGGGTAGTGTGGGGGGTCGTTCTGGGGTAGTGGTGTTTGGGAAGTGTAGGGTGTCGTGCTAGGGGTAGAGTATTAGGGTTTAGGGTAGTGCAGTGGTGTTTGTGTAGAGTAGGGGGTTGTGCTGGGGGTAGTGTTTTAGGGTGTAGGGTAGTGCAGTGCTGGTTGTGTAGTGTAGGGGGTTCTGCTGTGGTAAATGTAGGGTTTAGGGTACTGCAGTGGTTTTTGAGCAGTGTAGGGGATCATGCTGGGGTAGTGTTTTCGGGTTTAGGGCAGTGCAGTAGTGTTTGGGTGGTGCACAGATTTGTGCTGGGGGTAGATTTAGGGTTTAGGGTAGTGCAGTGGTGTTTGTGTCGTGTAGGGGGTTGTTCTGGGGTAAGTGTTTTAGGGTTTAGGGTAGTGCATTGGTGTTTGGGTAGTGTAGGCGTTCGTGCTAGGGGTAGTATATTAGGGTTTAGTGTAGTGCAGTGGTGGTTGTTTAGTGTAGGGGGCCGTGCTGTGGGTAGTGATTTAGGGTGTAGGGTAGCGCAGTGGTGTTTGTGTAGTATAGGGGGTCGTGCTGGGGGTTGTGTTTTAGAGTGTAGGGTGGTGCAGTGGTGTTTGTGTAGTGTAGGGGATTGTGTTTTAGGGTTTATGGTTGTGCAGTGGTGTTTGGGAAGTGTAGGGGGTCGTGCTGGGGTAGTGGTTTTTGGGTTTAGGGTTGTGCAGTTGTGTTTGGGTAGGGAAGGGGGTCGTGCTGGGGGAAGTGTTTTAGGGTTTAATGTAGTACAGTGGTGTTTGTGTAGAGTAGGGGGTCGTGCTTTGGGTAGTGTTTTAGGGTTTAGGGTAGTCCAGTTTTGTTTGTATAGTGTAGGGTGTCATGTTGTGGGTAGATTTAGGGTTTAGGGTAGCACAGTGGTGATTGTGTAGTGTAGGGGGTCGTGCTGGGGGTAGTGTTTTAGGGTTTAAGGCAGTGCAGTGGTGTTTGGCTACTGTAGGGTATTGTGCTGGTGGTAGAGTTTTAGTGTTTAGGGTAGTGTAGTGATGTTTGGGTAATGTATGGAGTAGTGCTGGGGGTAGTGTTTTAGGGTTTAGGGTAGTGCAGTGGTGTTGGGTGGTGTAGGGAGTCGTGTTGTTGGTAGTGTTTCAGTGTTTAGTGTAGTGAGTGATTTTTGGGTAGTGTAGGGGTAGTGCTGGGGGTATTGTTTTAGGTTTAAGGGTAGTGCAGTCGTGTTTGTGTAGTGTAGGGGGTAGTGGTTTAGTGTAGTGCCGTGGTGTTTGTGTAGTGTAGTTGGTCGTGCTGGGGGTAGTGTTGTAGTGTTTAGGGTAGTGCAGTGGTGTTTGTATAGTGTAGGGGGTCAGGTTTTAGGGTTTAGGGCAGTGCAGTGGTGTTTGGGTAGTGTAGGGGGTCATGCTGGGGGTAGTGTTTTTGGGTTTAGGGTAGTGCACTGGTGTTTGGGTAGTGTAGGGGGTCATGCTGCAGGTAGATTTAGGGTTTAGGGTAGAGCAGTGGTGTTTGTGTAGTGTAGGGGGTCATGCTGGGGGTAGTGTTTTAGGGTTTAGGGTTGTGCAGTGGTGTTTGTGTAGTGTAATGGACGTGCCTGTGTATAGTTTCAGGGTAGTGCAGTGGTGTTTTTGTAGTTTAGGGGGTCGTACTGGGGTAGACTTAGGGTGTAGGATAGTGCAGTGGTGTTTGGGTAGTGTAGGGGATCGTGCTGGGGGTAGGGTTTTAGGGTTTCGGACAGTGCAGTGGTGTTTGGGTAGTAAAGGGGATCGTACTGGTGGAAGTGTTTTAGGGTTTAGGGTAGTGCAGTGAAGTTTGTGCAGTTTAGGGTACATGCTGGAGTAGTGTTTTAGGGTTTAGGGTAGTGCAGTGGTGTTTGTGTAGTGTAGGGGGTCGTACTGGGGGTAGATTTAGGGTTTAGGATAATGCAGTGGTGTTTGGGTAGTGTAGGGGGTCGTGCTGGGGGTAGGGTTTTAGGGTTTCGGGCAGTGCCGTGGTGTTTGAGTAGTAAAGGGGGATCGTGCTGGTGGTAGTTTTTTAGGGTTTAGGGTAGTGCAGTGGTGTTTGTGTAGTTTAGGGGATCAAGCTGGGGGTAGATTTAGGGTTTAGGGTAATGCAGTGGTGTTTGGGTAGTGTAGGGGGTCGTGATGCAGGTAGTGTTTTAGTGTTTAGGGTAGTGCAGTGATGTTTGGGTAGTGTAGGGGGTCATGCTGGGGTAGTGTTTTAGGGTTTATGGTAGTGCAGTGGTGTTTGTGTAGTATTGGGGTAGTTCTGGGGGTAGTGTTTTAGGGTTTAGGGTAGTACAGTGGTGTTTGTGTAGTGTAGGGGGTTGTACTGTGGGTAGATGGAGGGTTTAGGGTAGTGCAGTGGTGTTTGGGTAGTGTAGAGGGTCGTGCAAGGGGTAATGATTTAGGGTTTAGGGTAGTGCAGTGGTGTTTTTGTAGTGTAGGGGGTCGTGCTGGGGGTAGTGTTTTAGGGTTTAGGGCAGTGCATTTGTGTTTGTGTAGTGTAGGGGGTTGTGCCGGAGGTAGTGTTTTAGGGTTTAGGGCAGTGCAGTGGTGTTTGGGTATTTTAGGGGGTTGTTCTGGGGGTAGTGTTTTAGCATTTAGGGTAGTGCACTGGTGTTTGGGTAGTGTAGGGGGTCGTGTTTTAGGGTTTAGGGTAGTGCAGTGGTGTTTGGGTAGTTAAGGGGGTCGTGCTGGGTGTAGTGTTTTTGGGTTCAGGGTAGTGCAGTTGTGTTAGTGTAGTGAAGGGTATCGTGCTTGTGATAGTGTTTTAGGGTTTAGGGTAGTACAGTGGTGTTTGTGTTGTCTAGGGGGTCGTGCTTGGGGTAGTGTTTTAGGGCTTAGGTTAGTGCAGTGGTGTTTGTGTAGTGTAGGGGTTCGTGCTGGGGGTAGTGTTTTAGGGTTTAGGGAAGTGCAGTGGTGTTCGTGTATTATAAGGGTTCATGCTGGGGTAGTGTTTTAGGGTTTAGAGAAGTGCAGTGGTGTTTGTGTAGTATAAGGGTTCATGCTGGGGTAGTGTTTTAGGGTTTAGGGTAGTGCAGTGGTGTTTGTATAGTGTAGGGGGTCTTGCTGGGGGTAGTTTTTTAGGGTTTAGGGTAGTGCAGTGGTGTTTGTGTAGTTTAGGGGTCAAGCTGGTGGTAGTTTTTTAGTGTTTAGGTCAGTGCAGTGGTGTTTGGGTAGTGTAGAGGGTCATGCTGGGGGTAGTGTTTTAGTGTTTAGGTCAGTGCAGTGGTGTTTGGGTAGTGTAGGGGCTCGTGCTGGGGGTAGTGTTTTAGGGTTTAGGGCAGTGCAGGGGTGTTTGTGTAGTGTAGGTGGTGCCGGAGGTTGTGCTTTAGGGTTTAGGGCAGTGCAGTGGTGTTTGTGTATTGTAGGGGGTTGTTCTGGGGGTAGTGTTTTAGCGTTTAGGGTAGTGCACTGGTGTTTGGGTAGTGTAGGGGGTCATGTTGTGGGTAGATTTAGGGTTTAGGGTAGAGCAGTGGTGTTTGTGTAGTGTAGGGGTCATGCTGGGGGTAGTGTTTTAGGGTTTAGGGTTGTGCAGTGGTGTTTGTGTAGTGTAAGGGATGTGCCTGGGTAGAGTTTTAGGGTAGTGCAGTGGTGTTTATGTAGTGTAGGGGGTCGTACTGGGGTAGATTTAGGGTTTAGGATAGTGCAGTGGTGTTTGGGTAGTGTAGGGGATCGTGCTGGGGGCAGGGTTTTAGGGTTTCGGACAGTGCAGTGGTGTTTAGGTAGTAAAGGGGGATCGTACTGCTGGAAGTGTTTTACGGTATAGGGTAGTGCAGTGGTGTTTGTGTAGTTTAGGGTACGTGCTGGAGTAGTGTTTTAGGGTTTAGGGTAGTGCATTGGTGTTTGTGTAGTGTAGGGGGTCGTACTGGGGGTAGATTTAGGGTTTAGGATAGTGCAGTGGTGTTTGGGTAGTGTAGGGGGTCGTGCTGGGGGTAGGGTTTTAGGGTTTCGGGCAATGCCGTGGTGTTTGAGTAGTAAAGGGGGATCGTGCTGGTGGTAGTTTTTTAGGGTTTAGGGTAGTGCAGTGGTGTTTGTGTAGTTTAAGGGATCAAGCTGGGGGTAGATTTAGGGTTTATGGTAATGCAGTGGTGTTTGGGTAGTGTAGGGGGTCGTGCTGGGGGTAGTGTTTTAGGGTTTAGGTCAGTGCATTGGTGTTTGTGTAGTGTAGGGGGTCGTGTTTTAGGGTTTAGGGTAGTGCAGTGGTGTTTGTGTAGTTTAGGGGATCAAGCTGGGGTAGAGTTTTAGGGTTTAGGGTAGTGCAGTGGTGTTTGTGTAGTGTAGGGGGTCATGCTGGGGGTAGATTTAGGGTTTAGGGTAATGCAGTGGTGTTTGGGTAGTGTTGGGGGTCGAGCTGCAGGTAGTGTTTTAGTGTTTAGGGTAGTGCAGTGATATTTGGGTAGTGTAGGGGGTCATACTGGGGGTAGTGTTTTAGGGTTTATGGTAGTGCAGTGGTGTTTGTGTAGTATTGGGGTAGTTTTGGGGGTAGTGTTTTAGGGTAGTACAGTGGTGTTTGTGTAGTGTTGGGGGTTGTACTGTGGGTAGATATAGGGTTTAGGGTAGTACAGTGGTGTTTGGGTAGTATAGGGGGTCGTGCAAGGGGTAATGTTTTAGGGTTTAGGGTAGTGCATTGGTGTTTGTGGAGTGTAGGGGGTAGTGTTTTAGGGTTTAGGGTAGTGCATTGGTGTTTGGGTAGTGTAGGGGTAGTGCTGGGGTAGTTTGTTAGGGTTTAGGGTAGTGCAGTGGTGTTTGTGTAGTGTAGGGGGTCGTGCTGGGGGTAGTGTTTTAGGGTTTAGGGTAGTGCAGTGGTGTTTGTGTAGTGTTGGGGTAGTGGTTTAGGGTTTAGTGTAGTGCTGTGGTGTTTGTGTAGTATAGGGGGTCGTGCTGCGGGTAGTGTTGTAGGGTTTAGGGCAGTGCAGTGGTGTTTGTGTAGTGTAGGGGTCATGTTTTAGGGTTTAGGGTAGTGCAGTGCTGTTTGGGTAGTGTTGGGGGTTGTGATGGGGGTAGTGTTTTTGGGTTCAGTGTAGTGCAGTTGTGTTTGTGTAGTGAAAGGGATCGTGCTTGGGATAGTGTTTTAGGGTTTAGGGTAGTACAGTGGTGTTTGTGTAGTGTAGGGGTCGTGCTTGGGGTAGTCTTTTAGGGCTTAGGGTAGTGCAGTGGTGTTTGTGTAGTGTAGGGGTCCGTGCTGGGGGTAGTGTTTTAGGGTTTAGGGAAGTGCAGTGGTGTTTGTGTAGTATAAGGGTTCGTGCTAGGGTAGTGTTTTAGGATTTAGAGAAGTGCATTGGTGTTTGTGTAGTATAAGGGTTTGTGCTGGGGTGGTGTTTTAGGGTTTAGGGAAGTGCAGTGGTGTTTGTATAGTATATGGGGGTCTTGCTGAGGGTAGTTTTTCAGGGTTTAGGGTAGTGCAGTGGTGTTTGTGTAGTTTAGGGGGTCAAGCTGGAGGTATTGTTTTATGGTTTATGGTAGTGAAGTGGTGTTTGTGTTGTGTAGGGGGTAATGCTGGGGGTAGATTTAGGGTAATGCAGTGGTATTTGGGTAGTATAGGGGGTCGTGCTTCAGGTAGTGTTTTAGGGTTTAGGCCAGTGCAGTGGTGTTTGTGTAGTGTAGGGGGTCATGCTGGGGGTAGTGTTTTAGTGTTTAGGTCAGTGCAGTGGTGTTTGGGTAGTGTAGGGGGTCGTGCTGGGGGTAGTGTTTTAGGGTTTAGGGCAGTGCAGTGGTGTTTGTGTAGTGTAGGGGGTCGTGCCGGAGGTAGTGTTTTAGGGTTTAGGGCAGTGCAGTGGTGTTTGGGTATTGTAGGGGGTATTTCTGGGGATAGTGTTTTAGCGTTTAGTGTAGTACACTGGTGTTTGGGTAGTGTAGGGTGTATTGTTTTAGGGTTGAGGGTAGTGCAGTGGTGTTTGTGCAGTTTAGGGGATCAAGCTTCGGTACAGTTTTACGGTTTAGGGTAGTGCAGTGGTGTTTGTGTAGTGTAGGGGGTCATGCTGGGGGTAGATTTAGGGTTTAGGGTAATGCAGTGGTGTTTTGGTAGTGTAGGGGTCGAGCAGCAGGTCGTGTTTTAGTGTTTATGGTAGTGCAGTGATGTTTGGGTATTGTAGGGGGTCATGCTGGGGGTAGTGTTTTAGGGTTTATGGTAGTGCAGTGCTGTTTGTGTGGTAGTGGGAGTAGTTCTGGGGGTAGTGTTTTAGGCTAGTAAAGTGGTGTTTGTGTAGTCTAAGGGGTTGTACTGTGGGTAGATGTAGGGTTTAGGGTAGTGCAGTGGTGTTTGGGTAGTGTAGGGGGTCGTTCAAGGGGTATAGTTTTAGGGTTTAGGGTAGTGCATTGGTTTTTGTGTAGTGTAGGGGGGCGTGTTGGGGGTAGTGTTTTAGGGTTTAGGGTAGTGCATTGGTGTTTGGGTAGTGTAGGGGGTAGTGTTGGGGTAGTTTGTTTGGGTTTAGGGTAGTGTAGTGTTGTTTGTGTAGTGTAGGGGGTCGTGCTGGGGGTAGTGTTTTAGGGTTTAGGGTAGTGCAGTGGTGTTTGTGTAGTATAGGAGTAGTGGTTTAGAGTTTAGGGTAGTGCAGTGGTGTTTGGGTAGTGTAGGGGGTCGTGCTGGGGGTAGTGTTTTTGGGTTCAGGGTAGTGCAGTTGTGTTTGTGTAGTGAAGGGGATCGTGCTTGGGATAGTGTTTTAGGGTTTAGGGTAGTACAGTGGTGTTTGTATAGTGCAGGGGGTCTTACTGGGGGTAGTTTTTTAGGGTTTAGGGTAGTGCAGTGGTGTTTGTGTAGTTTAGGGGTCAAGCTGGGGGTAGTGTTTTATGGTTTATGGTAGTGAAGTGGTGTTTGTGTAGTGTAGGGGGTCATGCTGGGGGTAAATTTAAGGGTTTAGGGTAATGCAGTGGTGTTTGGGTAGTGTAGGGGGTCATGCTAAAGGTAGTGTTTTAGGGTTTAGGACAGTGCAGTGGTGTTTGTGTAGTGTAGAGGGTCATGCTGGGGGTAGTGTTTTAGTGTTTAGGTCAGTGCAGTGGTGTTTGGGTAGTGTATGGGGTCGTGCTGGGGATAGTGTTTTAGGGTTTAGGGCAGTGCAGGGGTGTTTGTGTAGTGTAGGGGGTCGTGCCGGAGGTTGTGCTTTAGGGTTTAGGGCAGTGCAGTGGTGTTTGTGTAGTGTAAGGGACGTGCCTGGGTATAGTTTTAGGGTAGTGCAGTGGTGTTTTTGTAGTTTAGGGGGTCGTACTGGTGTAGATTTAGGGTGTAGGATAGTGCAGTGGTGTTTGGGTAGTGTAGGGGATCGTGCTGGGGGTAGGGTTTTAGGGTTTAAGACAGTGCAGTGGTGTTTGGGTAGTAAAGGGGGGTAGTACTGGTGGAAGTGTTTTAGGGTTTAGGGTAGTGCAGTGATGTTTGTGCAGTTTAGGGTACGTGCTGGAGTAGTGTTTTAGGGTTTAGGGTAGTGCAGTGGTGTTTGTGTAGTGTAGGGGGTCGTACTGGGGGTAGATTTACGGTTTAGGATAGTGCAGTGGTGTTTGTGTAGTGTAGGGGAGCGTGGTTTAGGGTAGTGCAGTGGTGTTTGGGTAGTATAGGGGGTTGTGCTGGTGCTAGTGTTTTGGGGTTTAGGGTAGTGGAATTTTGTTTCGGTTGTGAAGGGGTCGTGCTGGGGGTAGTGTTTTAGGGTTTAGGGTAGTGCAGTGGTATTTGTGTAGTGTAGGGGTTCGTCGTGGGGTAGTGTTTGAGGGTGTAGTGTAGTGCAGTGGTGTTTGGGTAGTGTGGGGGGTCGTGCTGGGGTAGTGTTTTAGGGTTTAGGGTAGTGCAGTGGTGTTTGGGAAGTGTAGGGTGTCGTGCTAGGGGTAGAGTATTAGGGTTTAGGGTAGTGCAGAGGTGTTTGTGTAGAGTAGGGGGTTGTGCTGGGTGTAGTGTTTTAGGGTGTAGGGTAGTGCAGTGCTGTTTGTGTAGTGTAGGGGGTTCTGCTGTGGTAAATGTAGGGTTTAGGGTACTGCAGTTTTTTTTGAGCAGTGTAGGGGATCATGCTGGGGTAGTGATTTCGGGTTTAGGGCAGTGCAGTAGTGTTTGGGTGGTGTACGGATTTGTGCTGGGGGTAGATTTAGGGTTTAGGGTAGTGCAGTGGTGTTTGTGTCGTGTAGGGGGTTGTTCTGGGGTAAGTGTTTTAGGGTTTAGGGTAGTGCATTGGTGTTTGGGTAGTGTAGGCGTTCGTGCTAGGGGTAGTATATTAGGGTTTAGGGCAGTGCAGTGCAGTGGTGGTTGTTTAGTGTAGGGGGCCGTGCTGTGGGTAGTGATTTAGGGTGTAGGATAGCGCAGTGGTGTTTGTGTAGTGTAGGGGGTTGTGCTGGGGTAGATGTAGAGTTTTGGGTAGTACAGTGGTTTTTGTGTAGTGTACGGGGTCATGCGGGGGTAGTGTTTTAGGGTTTAGGGTAGTGCAGAGGTGTGTGTATAGTGTATGGTTAGTGTTTTAGGGTTTGGGGTAGTGCAGTGGTGTTTGTGTAGTATAGGGGGTCGTGCTGGGGGTTGTGTTTTAGAGTGTAGGGTGGTGCAGTGGTGTTTGTGTAGTGTAGGGGATCGTGTTTTAGGGTTTATGGTTGTGCAGTGGTGTTTGGGAAGTGTAGGGGGTCGTGCTGGGGTAGTGGTTTTTGGGTTTAGGGTTGTGCAGTTGTGTTTGGGTAGGGAAGGGGGTCGTGCTGGGGGAAGTTTTTTAGGGTTTAATGTAGTACAGTGGTGTTTGTGTAGAGAACGGGGTCGTGCTTTGGGAATTGTGTTTTAGGGTTTAGGGTAGTCCAGTTTTGTTTGTATAGTGTAGGGTGTCATGTTGTGGGTAGATTTAGGGTTTAGGGTAGCACAGTGGTGATTGTGTAGAGTAGGGGGTCATGCTGGGGGTAGTGTTTTAGGGTTTAAGGCAGGGCAGTGGTGTTTGGCTACTGTAGGGTATTGTGCTGGTGGTAGAGTTTTAGTGTTTAGGGTAGGGTAGTGATGTTTGGGTAATGTAGGGAGTAGTGCTGGGGGTAGTGTTTTAGGGTTTAGGGTAGTGCAGTGGTGTTGGGTAGTGTAGGGAGTCGTGCTGTTGGTAGTGTTTCAGTGTTTAGGGTAGTGCAGTGATTTTTGGGTAGTGTAGGGGTAGTGCTGGGGGTATTGTTTTAGTTTTAAGGGTAGTGCAGTGGTGTTTGTGTAGTGTAGGGGGTAGTGGTTTAGTGTAGTGCCGTGGTGTTTGTGTAGTGTAGTGGGTCGTGCTGGGGGTAGTGTTGTAGTGTTTAGTGTAGTGCAGTGGTGTTTGTATAGTGTAGGGGGTCAGGTTTTAGGGTTTAGGGCAGTGCAGTGGTGTTTGGGTAGTGTAGGGGGTCATGCTGGGGGTAGTGTTTGTGGGTTTAGGGTAGTGCAGTTGTGTTTGGGCAGTGGATGGGGTCATGCTGGCAGTAGTGTTTTAGGGTTGTGCAGTGATGCTTGTGTAGTGTAAGGGACGTGCTGGGGTAGAGTTTTAGGGTTTAGGGTAGTGCAGTGGTGTTTATATAGTGTAGGGGGTCATACTGGGGCTGATTTAGAGTTTAGGATAGTGCAGTGGTGTTTGGGTAGTGTAGGGGGTCGTACTTGGGGTAGGGTTTTAGGGTTTCGGGCAGTGCAGTGGTGTTTGGGGAGTAAAGGGGGATAGTACTGGTGGAAGTGTTTTAGGGTTTAGGGTAGTGCAGTGGTGTTTGTATAGTTTAGGGTACATGCTGGGGTAGTGTTTTAGGGTTTAAGGTAGTGCAGTGGTATTGTGTAGTGTAGGGGGTCGTAATGGGGGTAGATTTAGGGTTTAGGATGGTGCAGTGGTGTTTGGGTAGTGTAGGGGGTGGTGCTGGGGGTAGGATTTTAGGGTTTAGGGTAGTGCAGTGGTGTTTGTGAAGTGTAGGGGGTCGTACTGGGGGTAGATTTAGGGTTTAGGATAGTGCAGTGGTGTTTGGGTAGTTTAGGGGGTCGTGCTGGGGGTAGGGTTTTAAGGTTTCGGGCAGTGCAGTGGTGTTTGGGTATTGTAGGGGGTTGTTCTGGGGGTAGGGTTTTAAGGTTTAGGGTAGAGCAGTGGTGTTTGTGTAGTGTAGGGGGTCATGCTGGGGGTAGTGTTTTAGGGTTTAGGGTTGTTCAGTGGTGTTTGTGTAGTGTAATGGACGTGCCTGGGTATAGTTTTAGGGTAGTGCAATGGTGTTTTTGTAGTTTAGGAGGTCGTAGTGGGGTAGACTTAGGGTGTAGGATAGTGCAGTGGTGTTTGGGTAGTGTAGGGGATCATGCTGGGGGTAGGGTTTTAGGGTTTCGGACAGTGCAGTGGTGTTTGGGTAGTAAAGGGAGATCGTGCTGGTGGAAGTGTTTTAGGGTTTAGGGTAGTGCAGTTTAGGGTACGTGCTGGAGTAGTGTTTTAAGGTTTAGGGTAGTGCAGTGGTGTTTGTGTAGTGTAGGGGGTCGTACTGGGGGTAGATTTAGGGTTTAGGATAGTGCAGTGGTGTTTGGGTAGTGTAGGGGGGCGTGCTGGGGGTAGGGTTTTTAGGGTTTCGGGCAGTGCCGTGGTGTTTGAGTAGTAAAGGTGGATCGTGCTGGTGGTAGTTTTTTTAGGGTTTAGGGTAGTGCAGTGGTGTTTGTGTAGTTTAGGGGATCAAGCTGGGGGTAGATTTAGGGTTTAGGGTAGTGTTGGGGGTCGAGCTGCAGGTAGTGGTTTAGTGTTTAGGGTAGTGCAGTGATATTTGGGTAGTGTAGGGGGTCATACTGGGGGTAGCGTTTTAGGGTTTATGGTAGTGCAGTGGTGTTTGTGTAGTATTGGGGTAGTTCTGGGGGTAGTGTTTTAGGGTAGTACAGTGGTGTTTGTGTAGTGTTGGGGGTTGTACTGTGGGTAGATATAGGGTTTAGGGTAGTACAGTGGTGTTTGGGTAGTATAGGGGGTCGTGCAAGGGGTAATGTTTTAGGGTTTAGGGTAGTGCATTGGTGTTGGTGGAGTGTAGGGGTAGTTTTTTAGGGTTTAGGGTAGTGCATTGGTGTTTGGGTAGTGTAGGGGGTAGTGCTGGGGTAGTTTGTTAGGGTTTAGGGTAGTGCAGTGGTGTTTTTGTAGTGTAGGGGGTCGTGCTGGGGGTAGTGTTTTAGGGTTTAGGGTAGTGCAGTGGTGTTTGTGTAGTGTTGGGGTAGTGGTTTAGGGTTAAGTGTAGAGCTGTGGTGTTTGTGTAGTATAGGGGGTCGTGCTGCGGGTAGTGTTTTAGGGTTTAGGGCAGTGCAGTGGTGTTTGTGTAGTGTAGGGGGTCATGTTTTAGGGTTTAGGGTAGTGCAGTGCTGTTTGGGTAGTGTAGGGGGTTGTGATGGGGTAGTGTTTTTGGGTTCAGGGTAGTGCAGTTGTGTTTGTGTAGTGAAGGGGATCGTGCTTGGGATAGTGTTTTAGGGTTTAGGGTAGTACAGTGGTGTTTGTGTAGTGTAGGGGTCGTGCTTGGGGTAGTGTTTTAGGGCTTAGGGTAGTGCAGTGGTGTTTGTGTAGTGTAGGGGTTCATGCTGGGGGTAGTGTTTTAGGGTTTAGGGATGTGCAGTGGTGTTTGTGTAGTATAAGGGTTCGTGCTAGGGTAGCGTTTTAGGATTTAGAGAAGTGCATTGGTGTTTGTGTAGTATAAGGGTTCGTGCTGGGGTGGTGTTTTAGGGTTCAGGGAAGTGCAGTGGTGTTTGTATAGTATAGGGGATCTTGCTGAGGGTAGTTTTTCAGGGTTTAGGGTAGTGCAGTGGTGTTTGTGTAGTTTAGGGGGTCAAGCTGGAGGTAGTGTTTTATGGTTTATGGTAGTGAAGTGGTGTTTGTTTAGTGTAGGGGGTAATGCTGGGGGTAGATTTAGGGTAATGCAGTGGTATTTGGGTAGTATAGGGGGTCGTGCTTCAGGTAGTGTTTTAGGGTTTAGGCCAGTGCAGTGGTGTTTGTGTAGTGTAGGGGGTCATGCTGGGGGTAGTGTTTTAGTGTTTAGGTCAGTGCAGTGGTGTTTGGGTAGTGTAGGGGGTCGTGCTGGGGGTAGTGTTTTAGGGTTTAGGGCAGTGCAGTGGTGTTTGTGTAGTGTAGGGGGTCGTGCCGGAGGTAGTGTTTTAGGGTTTAGGGCAGTGCAGTGGTGTTTGGGTATTGTAGGGGGTTATTCTGGGGATAGTGTTTTAGCGTTTAGTGTAGTACACTGGTGTTTGGGTAGTGTAGGGGTAGTATTTTAGGGTTTAGGGTATTGCAGTGGTGTTTGTGCAGTTTAGGGGATCAAGCTTCGGTACAGTTTTACGGTTTAGGGTAGTGCAGTGGTGTTTGTGTAGTGTAGGGGGTCATGCTGGGGGTAGTGTTTTAGGGTTTATCGTAGTGCAGTGCTGTTTGTGTGGTAGTAGTTCTGGGAGTAGTGTTTTAGGCTAGTAAAGTGGTGTTTGTGTAGTCTAGGGGGTTGTACTGTGGGTAGATGTAGGGTTTAGGGTAGTGCAGTGGTGTTTGGGTAGTGTAGGGGGTCGTTCAAGGGGTATAGTTTTAGGGTTTAGGGTAGTGCATTGGTTTTTGTGTAGTGTAGGGGGGCGTGTTGGGGGTTGTGTTTTAGGGTTTAGGGTAGTGCATTGGTGTTTGGGTAGTGAAGGGGGTAGTGCTGGGGTAGTTTGTTAGGGTTTAGGGTAGAGTAGTGTTGTTTGTGTAGTGTAGGGGGTCGTGCTGGGGGTAGTGTTTAGGGTAGTGCAGTGGTGTTTGTGTAGTATAGGGGGTCGTGCTGGGGGTAGTGTTTTTGGGTTCAGGGTAGTGCAGTTGTGTTTGTGTAGTGAAGGGGATCGTGCTTGGGATAGTGTTTTAGGGTTTAGGGTAGTACAGTGGTGTTTGTATAGTGTAGGGGGTCTTGCTGGGGGTAGTTTTTTAGGGTTTAGGGTAGTGCAGTGGTGTTTGTGTAGTTTAGGGGTCAAGCTGGGGTAGTGTTTTATGGTTTATGGTAGTGAAGTGGTGTTTGTGTAGTGTAGGGGGTCATGCTGGGGGTAGATTTAAGGGTTTAGGGTAATGCAGTGGTGTTTGGGTAGTGTAGGGGGTCATGCTAAAGGTAGTGTTTTAGGGTTTAGGACAGTGCAGTGGTGTTTGTGTAGTGTAGAGGGTCATGATGGGGGTAGTGTTTTAGTGTTTAGGTCAGTGCAGTGGTGTTTGGGTGGTGAATGGGGTCGTGCTGGGGGTAGTGTTTTAGGGTTTAGGGCAGTGCAGGGGTGTTTGTGTAGTGTAGGGGGTCGTGCCGGAGGTTGTGCTTTAGTGTTTAGGGCAGTGCAGTGGTGTTTGGGTATTGTAGGGGGTTGTTCTGGGGGTAGTGTTTTAGCAATTAGGGTAGTGCACTGGTGTTTGGGTAGTGTAGGGGTCATGCTGCGGGTAAATTTAGGGTTTAGGGTAGAGCAGTGGTGTTTTTGTAGTGTAGGGGGTCATGCTGGGGGTTGTGTTTTAGGGTATAGGGTTGTGCAGTGGTGCTTGTGTAGTGTAAGGGACGTGCCTGGGTATAGTTTTAGGGTAGTGCAGTGGTGTTTTTGTAGTTTAGGGGGTCGTACTGGGGTAGATTTAGGGTGTAGGATAGTGCAGTGGTGTTTGGGTAGTGTAGGGGATCGTGCTGGGGGTAGGGTTTTAGGGTTTCGGACAGTGCAGTGGTGTTTGGGTAGTAAATGGGGATAGTACTGGTGGAAGTGTTTTAGGGTTTAGGGTAGTGCAGTGATGTTTGTGCAGTTTAGGGTACGTGCTGGAGTAGTGTTTTAGGGTTTAGGGTAGTGCAGTGGTGTTTGTGTAGTGTAGGGGGTCGTACTGGGGGTAGATTTAGGGTTTAGGATAGTGCAGTGGTGTTTGTGTAGTGTAGGGGGCGTGGTTTAGGGTAGTGCAGTGGTGTTTGGGTAGTGTAGGGGGTTGTGCTGGTGCTAGTGTTTTGGGGTTTAGGGTAGTGGAATTTTGTTTGGGTTGTGAAGGGGTCGTGCTGGGGGTAGTGTTTTAGGGTTTAGGTTAGTGCAGTGGTATTTGTGTAGTGTAGGGGTTCGTTGTGGGGTAGTGTTTGAGGGTGTAGTGTAGTGCCGTGGTGTTTGGGTAGTGTGGGGGGTCGTGCTGGGGTAGTGTTTTAGGGTTTAGGGTAGTGCAGTGGTGTTTGGGAAGTGTAGGGTGTCGTGCTATGGGGAGAGTATTAGGGTTTAGGGTAGTGCAGTGGTGTTTGTGTAGAGTAGGGGGTTGTGCTTGGGTAGTGTTTTAGGGTGTAGGGTAGTGCAGTGCTGTTTGTGTAGTGTAGGGGGTTCTGCTGTGGTAAATGTAGGGTTTAGGGTACTGCAGTGGTTTTTGAGCAGTGTAGAGGATCATGCTGGGGTAGTGTTTTCGGGTTTAGGGCAGTGCAGTAGTGTTTGGGTGGTGTACGGATTTGTGCTGGGGGTAGATTTAGGGTTTAGGGTAGTGCAGTGGTGTTTGTGTCGTGTAGGGGGTTGTTCTGGGGTAAGTGTTTTAGGGTTTAGGGTAGTGCATTGGTGTTTGGGTAGTGTAGGCGTTCGTGCTAGGGGTAGTATATTAGGGTTTAGGGTAGTGCAGTGGTGGTTGTTTAGTGTAGGGGGCCGTGCTGTGGGTAGTGATTTAGGGTGTAGTGTAGCGCAGTGGTGTTTGTGTAGTGTAGGGGGTTGTGCTGGGGTAGATGTAGGGTTTTGGGTAGTACAGTGGTTTTTGGGTAGTGTAGGTGGTCGTGCTTGGGTAGTGTTTTAGGGTTTAGGGTAGTGCAGTGGTGTTTGTGTAGTGTACGGGGTCATGCGGGGGTAGTGTTTTAGGGTTTAGGGTAGTGCAGAGGTGTGTGTATAGTGTATGGTTAGTGTTTTAGGGTTTGGGGTAGTGCAGTGGTGTTTGTGTAGTATAGGGGGTCGTGCTGGGGTAGTGGTTTTTAGGTTTAGGGTTGTGCAGTTGTGTTTGGGTAGGGAAGGGGGTCGTGCTGGGGGAAGTGTTTTAGGGTTTAATGTAGTACAGTGGTGTTTGTGTAGAGTAGGGGGTCGTGCTTTGGGTAGTGTTTTAGGGTTTAGGGTAGTCCAGTTTTGTTTGTATAGTGTAGGGTGTCATGTTGTGGGTAGATTTAGGGTTTAGGGTAGCACAGTGGTGATTGTGTAGTGTAGGGGGTCGTGCTGGGGGTAGTGTTTTAGGGTTTAAGGCAGGGCAGTGGTGTTTGGCTACTGTAGGGTATTGTGCTGGTGGTAGAGTTTTAGTGTTTAGGGTAGTGTAGTGATGTTTGGGTAATGTAGGGAGTAGTGCTGGGGGTAGTGTTTTAGGGTTTAGGGTAGTGCAGTGGTGTTGGGTAGTGTAGGGAGTCGTGCTGTTGGTAGTGTTTCAGTGTTTAGGGTAGTGCAGTGATTTTTGGGTAGTGTAGGGGTAGTGCTGGGGGTATTGTTTTAGGTTTAAGGGTAGTGCAGTGGTGTTTGTGTAGTGTAGGGGGTAGTGGTTTAGTGTAGTGCCGTGGTGTTTGTGTAGTGTAGTGGGTCGTGCTGGGGGTAGTGTTGTAGTGTTTAGGGTAGTGCAGTGGTGTTTGTATAGTGTAGGGGGTCAGGTTTTAGGGTTTAGGGCAGTGCAGTGGTGTTTGGGTAGTGTAGGCGGTCATGCTGGGGGTAGTGTTTGTGGGTTTAGGGTAGTGCAGTTGTGTTTGGGCAGTGGATAGGGTCATGCTGGTGGTAGTGTTTTAGGGTTGTGCAGTGATGTTTGTATAGTGTAAGGGACGTGCTGGGGTAGAGTTTTAGGGTTTAGGGTAGTGCAGTGGTGTTTGTGTAGTGTAGGGGGTAGTGGTTTAGTGTAATGCCGTGGTTTTTGTGTAGTGTAGTGGGTCGTGCTGGGGGTAGTGTTGTAGTGTTTAGGGTAGTGCAGTGGTGTTTGTATAGTGTAGGGGGTCAGGTTTTAGGGTTTAGGGCAGTGCAGTGATGTTAAAGCAGTTTAGGGTACGTGCTGGAGTAGTGTTTTAGGGTTTGGGTAGTGCAGTGGTGTTTGTGTAGTGTAGGGGGTCGTACTGGGGGTAGATTTAGGGTTTAGGATAGTGCAGTGGTGTTTGTGTAGTGTAGGGGGCGTGGTTTAGGGTAGTGCAGTGGTGTTTGGGTAGTGTAGGGGGTTGTGCTGGTGCTAGTGTTTTGGGGTTTAGGGTAGTGAAATTTTGTTTGGGTTGTGAAGGGGTCGTGCTGGGGGTAGTGTTTTAGGGTTTAGGGTAGTGCAGTGGTATTTGTGTAGTGTAGGGGTTCGTCGTGGGGTAGTGTTTGAGGGTGTAGTGTAGTGCCGTGGTGTTTGGGTAGTGTGGGGGGTCATGCTGGGGTAGTGTTTTAGGGTTTAGGGTAGTGCAGTGGTGTTTGGGAAGTGTAGGGTGTCGTGCTATGGGTAGAGTATTAGGGTTTAGGGTAGTGCAGTGGTGTTTGTGTAGAGTAGGGGGTTGTGCTGGGGTAGTGTTTTAGGGTGTAGGGTAGTGCAGTGCTGTTTGTGTAGTGTAGGGGGTTCTGCTGTGGTAAATGTAGGGTTTAGGGTACTGCAGTGGTTTTTGAGCAGTGTAGGGGATCATGCTGGGGTAGTGTTTTCGGGTTTAGGGCAGTGCAGTAGTGTTTGGGTGGTGTACGGATTTGTGCTGGGGGTAGATTTAGGGTTTAGGGTAGTGCAGTGGTGTTTGTGTCGTGTAGGGGGTTGTTCTGGGGTAAGTGTTTTAGGGTTTAGGGTAGTGCATTGGTGTTTGGGTAGTGTAGGCGTTCGTGCTATGGGTAGTATATTAGGGTTTAGGGTAGTGCAGTGGTGGTTTTTTAGTGTAGGGGGCCGTGCTGTGGGAAGTGATTTAGGGTGTAGGGTAGCGCAGTGGTGTTTGTGTAGTGTAGGGGGTTGTGCTGGGGTAGATGTAGGGTTTTGGGTAGTACAGTGGTTTTTGGGTAGTTTAGGTGGTCGTGCTTGGGTAGTGTTTTAGGGTTTAGGGTAGTGCAGTGGTGTTTGTGTAGTGTACGGGGTCATGCGGGGGTAGTGTTTTAGGGTTTAGGGTAGTGCAGAGGTGTGTGTATAGTGTATGGTTAGTGTTTTAGGGTTTGGGGTAGTGCAGTGGTGTTTGTGTAGTATAGGGGGTCGTGCTGGGGTAGTGGTTTTTAGGTTTAGGGTTGTGCAGTTGTGTTTGGGTAGGGAAGGGGGTCGTGCTGGGGGAAGTGTTTTAGGGTTTAATGTAGTACAGTGGTGTTTGTGTAGAGTAGGGGGTCGTGCTTTGGGTAGTGTTTTAGGGTTTAGGGTAGTCCAGTTTTGTTTGTATAGTGTAGGGTGTCATGTTGTGGGTAGATTTAGGGTTTAGGGTAGCACAGTGGTGATTGTGTAGTGTAGGGGGTCGTGCTGGGGGTAGTGTTTTAGGGTTTAAGGCAGGGCAGTGGTGTTTGGCTACTGTAGGGTATTGTGCTGGTGGTATAGTTTTAGTGTTTAGGGTAGTGTAGTGATGTTTGGGTAATGTAGGGAGTAGTGCTGGGGGTAGTGTTTTAGGGTTTAGGGTAGTGCAGTGGTGTTGGGTAGTGTAGGGAGTCGTGCTGTTGGTAGTGTTTCAGTGTTTAGGGTAGTGCAGTGATTTTTGGGTAGTGTAGGGGTAGTGCTGGGGGTATTGTTTTAGATTTAAGGGTAGTGCAGTGGTGTTTGTGTAGTGTAGGGGGTAGTGGTTTAGTGTAGTGCCGTGGTGTTTGTGTAGTGTAGTGGGTCGTGCTGGGGGTAGTGTTGTAGTGTTTAGGGTGGTGCAGTGGTGTTTGTATAGTGTAGGGGGTCAGGTTTTAGGGTTTAGGGCAGTGCAGTGGTGTTTGGGTAGTGTAGGGGGTCATGCTGGGGGTAGTGTTTGTGGGTTTAGGGTAGTGCAGTTGTGTTTGGGCAGTGGATGGGGTCATGCTGGTGGTAGTGTTTTAGGGTTGTGCAGTGATGTTTGTATAGTGTAAGGGACGTGCTGGGGTAGAGTTTTAGGGTTTAGGGTAGTGCAGTGGTGTTTATATACTGTAGGGGGTCATACTGGGGCTGATTTAGAGTTTAGGATAGTGCAGTGGTGTTTGGGTAGTGTAGGGGGTCGTACTGGGGGTAGGGTTTTAGGGTTTCGGGCAGTGCAGTGGTGTTTGGGGAGTAAAGGGGGATCGTACTGTTGGAAGTGTTTTAGGGTTTAGGGTAGTGCAGTGGTGTTTGTGTAGTTTAGGGTACATGCTGGGGTAGTGTTTTAGGGTTTAAGGTTGTGCACTGGTGTTTGTGTAGTGTAGGGGGTCGTAATGGGTGTAGATTTAGGGTTTAGGATGGTGCAGTGGTGTTTGGGTAGTGTAGGGGGTTGTGCTGGGGGTAGGATTTTAGGGTTTAGGGTAGTGCAGTGGTGTTTGTGAAGTGTAGGGTGTCGTACTGGGGGTAGATTTAGTTTTTAGGATAGTGCAGTGGTGTTTGGGTAGTTTAGGGGGTCGTACTGGGGGTAGGGTTTTAAGGTTTCGGGCAGTGCAGTGGTGTTTGGGTAGTAAAGTGGGATCGTGCTGGGGTAGGTTTTTAGGGTTTAGGGTAGTGCAGTGGTGTTTGTGTAGTTTAGGGGTTCATACTGGGGGTAGATTTAGGGTTTAGGGTAATGCAATGGTGTTTGTGTAGTGTAGGGGGTTATGCTGCAGGTAGTGTTTTAGTGTTTAGGGTAGTGCAGTGATGTTTGGGTAGTGTAGAGGGTCATGCTGGGGGAAGTGTTTTAGGGTAGTGCACTGGTGTTTGTGTAGTATTGGGGGTAGTTCTGGGGGTATTGTTTTAGGGTTTAGGGCAGTAGAGTGGGGTTTGTGTAGTGTGGGGGTTGTACTGTGGGTAGATGTAGGGTTTAGGGTAGTGTAGTGGTGTTTGGGTAGTGTAGGGGTCGTGCTGGGGGTAGTGTTTTAGGGTTTAGGGTTTAGGGCAGTGCAGGGGTGTTTGTATAGTGTAGGGGGTCGTGCCGGAGGTTGTGCTTTAGGGTGTAGGGCAGTGCAGTGGTGTTTGGGTATTGTAGGGGGTTGTTCTGGGGTAGTGTTTTAGCAATTAGGGTAGTGCACTGGTGTTTGGGTAGTGTAGGGGGTCATGCTGCGGGTAGATTTAGGGTTTAGGGTAGAGCAGTGGTGTTTTTGTAGTGTAGGGGGTGATGCTGGGGGTAGTGTTTTAGGGTTTAGGGTTGTGCAGTGGTGTTTGGGTAGTGTAGGGGATCGTGCTGGGGGTAGGGTTTTAGGGTTTCGGACAGTGCAGTGGTATTTGGGTAGTAAGGGGGGATCGTACTGGTGGAAGTGTTTTAGGGTTTAGGGTAGTGCAGTGGTGTTTGTGTAGTTTAGGGTACGTGCTGGAGTAGTGTTTTAGGGTTTAGGGTAGTGCAGTGGTGTTTGTGTAGTTTAGGGGGTTGTACTGCGGTAGATTTAGGGTTTAGGATAATGCAGTGGTGTTTGGGTAGTGTAGGGGGTCGTGCTGGGGGTAGGGTTTTAGGGTTTCGGGCAGTGCCGTGGTGTTTGAGTAGTAAAGGGGGATCGTGCTGGTGGTAGTTTTTTAGGGTTTAGGGTAGTGCAGTGGTGTTTGTGTAGTTTAGGGGATCAAGCTGGGGGTAGATTTAGGGTTTAAGGTAATGCAGTGGTGTTTGGGTAGTGTAGGGGGTCGTGATGCAGGTAGTGTTTTAGTGTTTAGGGTAGTGCAGTGATGTTTGGGTAGTGTAGGGAGTCATGCTGGGGTAGTGTTTTAGGGTTTATGGTAGTGTAGTGGTGTTTGTGTAGTATTGGGGGTAGTTCTGGGGGTAGTGTTTTAGGGTTTAGGGTAGTACAGTAGTGTTTGTGTAGTGTAGGGGGTTGTACTGTGGGTATATGTAGGGTTTAGGGTAGTGCAGTGGTGTTTGGGTAGTGTAGAGGGTCATGCAAGGGGTAATGATTTAGGGTTTAGGGTAGTGCAGTGGTGTTTTTGTAGTGTAGGGGGTCGTGCTGGGGGTAGTGTTTTAGGGTTTAGGGCAGTGCATTGGTGTTTGTGTAGTGTAGGGGGTTGTGCCGGAGGTAGTGTTTTAGGGTTTAGGGCAGTGCAGTGGTGTTTGGGTATTTTAGGGGGTTGTTCTGGGGGTAGTGTTTTAGCATTTAGGGTAGTGCACTGGTGTTTGGGTAGTGTAGGGGGTCGTGTTTTAGGGTTTAGGGTAGTGCAGTGGTGTTTGTGTAGTTTAGGGGATCAAGCTGGGGTAGAGTTATAGGGTTTAGGGTAGTGCAGTGGTGTTTGGGTAGTTAAGGGGGTCATGCTGGGTGTAGTGTTTTTGGGTTCAGGGTAGTGCAGTTGTGTTAGTGTAGTGAAGGGTATCGTGCTTGTGATAGTGTTTTAGGGTTTAGGGTAGTACAGTGGTGTTTGTGTTGTGTAGGGGGTCGTGCTTGGGGTAGTGTTTTAGGGCTTAGGTTAGTGCAGTGGTGTTTGTGTAGTGTAGGGGTTCGTGCTGGGGGTAGTGTTTTAGGGTTTAGGGAAGTGCAGTGGTGTTTGTGTATTGTAAGGGTTCGTGCTGGGGTAGTGTTTGAGGGTTTAGAGAAGTGCAGTGGTGTTTGTGTAGTATAAGAGTTCATGCTGGGGTAGTGTTTTAGGGTTTAAGGTAGTGCAGTGGTGTTTGTGTAGATTAGGGGTCAAGCTGGGGGTAGTTGTTTATGGTTTATGGTAGTGAAGTGGTGTTTGTGTAGTGTAGGGGGTCATGCTGGAGGTAGATTTAGGGTTTAGGGTAATGCAGTGGTGTTTGGGTAATATAGGGAGTCGTGCTAAAGGTAGTGTTTTAGGTTTTAGGACAGTGCAGTGGTGTTTGTGTAGTGTAGAGGGTCATGCTGGGGGTAGTGTTTTAGTGTTTAGGTCACTGCACTGGGGTTTTTTGGTAGTGTAGGGGGTCGTGCTGGGGGTAGTGTTTTAGGGTTTAGGGCAGTGCAGGGGTGTTTGTGTAGTGTAGGTGGTCGTGCCGGAGGTTGTGCTGTAGGGTTTAGGGCAGTGCAGTGGTGTTTGTGTATTGTAGGGGGTTGTTCTGGGGGTAGTGTTTTAGCGTTTAGGGTAGTGCACTGGTGTTTGGGTAGTGTAGGGGGTCATGCTGCAGGTAAATTTAGGGTTTAGGGTAGAGCAGTGGTGTTTGTGTAGTGTAGGGGGTCATGCTGGGGGTAGTGTTTTAGGGTTTAGGGTTGTGCAGTGGTGTTTGTGTAGTGTAAGGGACGTGCCTGGGTAGAGTTTTAGGGTAGTGCAGTGGTGTTTATGTAGTGTAGGGGGTCGTACTGGGGTAGATTTAGGGTTTAGGATAGTGCAGTGGTGTTTGGGTAGTGTAGGGGATCGTGCTGGGGGCAGGGTTTTAGGGTTTTGGACAGTGCAGTGGTGTTTGCGTAGTAAAGGGGGATCGTACTGGTGGAAGTGTTTTAGGGTTTAGGGTAGTGCAGTGGTGTTTGTGTAGTTTAGGGTACGTGCTGGAGTAGTGTTTTAGGGTTTAGGGTAGTGCAGTGGTGTTTGTGTAGTGTAGGGGGTCGTACTGGGGGTAGATTTAGGGTTTAGGATAGTGCAGTGGTGTTTGGGTAGTGTAGGGGGTCGTGCTGGGGGTAGGGTTTTAGGGTTTCGGGCAGTGACGTGGTGTTTGAGTAGTAAAGGGGGATCGTGCTGGTGGTAGTTTTTTAGGGTTTAGGGTAGTGCAGTGGTGTTTGTGTAGTTTAAGGGATCAAGCTGGGGGTAGATTTAGGGTTTATGGTAATGCAGTGGTGTTTGGGTAGTGTAGGGGGTCATGCTGCAGGTAGTGTTTTAGTGTTGAGGGTAGTGCAGTGATGTTTTTGTAGTGTAGGGGGTCGTGCTGGGGGTAGTGTTTTAGGGTTTAGGGCAGTGCATTGGTGTTTGTGTAGTGTAGGGGGTCGTGCCGGAGGTAGTGTTTTAGGGTTTAGGGCAGTGCAGTGGTGTTTGTGTATTTTAGGGGGTTGTTCTGGGGGTAGTGTTTTAGCATTTAGGGTAGTGCACTGGTGTTTGGGTAGTGTAGGGGGTCGTGTTTTAGGGTTTAGGGTAATGCAGTGGTGTTTGTGTAGTTTAGGGGATCAAGCTGGGGTAGAGTTTTAGGGTTTAGGGTAGTGCAGTGGTGTTTGTGTAGTGTAGGCGGTCATGCTGGGGGTAGATTTAGGGTTTAGGGTAATGCAGTGGTGTTTGGGTAGTGTTGGGCGTCGAGCTGCAGGTAGTGTTTTAGTGTTTAGGGTAGTGCAGTGATATTTGGGTAGTGTAGGGGGTCATACTGGGGGTAGTGTTTTAGGGTTTATGGTAGTGCAGTGGTGTTTGTGTAGTATTGGGGTAGTTCTGGGGGTAGTGTTTTAGGGTAGTACAGTGGTGTTTTTGTAGTGTTGGGGGTTGTACTGTGGGTAGATATAGGGTTTAGCGTAGTACAGTGGTGTTTGGGTAGTATAGGGGGTCGTGCAAGGGGTAATGTTTTATGGTTTAGGGTAGTGCATTGGTGTTTGTGGAGTGTAGGGGGTAGTGTTTTAGGGTTTAGGGTAGTGCATTGGTGTTTGGGTAGTGTAGGGGGTAGTGCTGGGGTAGTTTGTTAGGGTTTAGGGTAGTGCAGTGGTGTTTGTGTAATGTAGGGGGTCGTGCTGGGGGTAGTGTTTTAGGGTTTATGGTAGTGCAGTGGTGTTTGTGTAGTGTTGGGGTAGTGGTTTAGGGTTTAGTGTAGTGTTGTGGTGTTTGTGTAGTATAGGGGGTCGTGCTGCGGGTAGTATTTTAGGGTTTAGGGCAGTGCAGTGGTGTTTGTGTAGTGTAGGGGGTCATGTTTTAGGGTTTAGGGTAGTGCAGTGCTGTTTGGGTAGTGTAGGGGGTCGTGATGGGGGTAGTGTTTTTGGGTTCAGAGTAGTGCAGTTGTGTTTGTGTAGTGAAGGGGATCGTGCTTGGGATAGTGTTTTAGGGTTTAGGGTAGTACAGTGGTGTTTGTGTAGTGTAGGGGTTCGTGCTATGGTAGTGTTTTAGGATTTAGAGAAGTGCATTGGTGTTTGTGTAGTATAAGGGATCGTGCTGGGGTGGTGTTTTAGGGTTTAGGGAAGTGCAGTGGTGTTTGTATAGTATAGGGGGTTTTGCTGAGGGTAGTTTTTCAGGGTTTAGGGTAGTGCGGTGGTGTTTGTGTAGTTTAGGGGGTCAAGCTGGAGGTAGTGTTTTATGGTTTATTGTAGTGAAGTGGTGTTTGTGTAGTGTAGGGGGTAATGCTGGGGGTAGATTTAGGGTAATGCAGTGGTATTTGGGTAGTATAGGGGGTCGTGCTTCAGGTAGTGTTTTAGGGTTTAGGCCAGTGCAGTGGTGTTTGTGTAGTGTAGGGGGTCATGCTGGGGGTAGTGTTTTAGGGTTTAGGGCAGTGCAGTGGTGTTTGTGTAGTGTAGAGGGTCGTGCCGGAGGTAGTGTTTTAGGGTTTAGGGCAGTGCAGTGGTGTTTTTGGTATTGTAGGGGGTTGTTCTGGGGATAGTGTTTTAGCGTTTATGGTAGTACACTGGTGTTTGGGTAGTGTAGGGGGTAGTGTTTTAGGGTTTAGGGTAGTGCAGTGGTGTTTGTGCAGTTTAGGGGATCAAGCTTCGGTACAGTTTTACGGTTTTGGGTAGTGCAGTGGTGTTTGTGTAGTGTAGGGGGTCATGCTGGGGGTAGATTTAGGGTTTAGGGTAATGCAGTGGTGTTTTGGTAGTGTAAGGGTCGAGCAGCAGGTAGTGTTTTAGTGTTTATGGTAGTGCAGTGATGTTTGGGTATTGTAGGGGGTCATGCTAGGGGTAGTGTTTTAGGGTTTATGGTAGTGCAGTGCTGTTTGTGTGGTAGTGGGAGAAGTTCTGGGGGTAGTGTTTTGGGCTAGTAAAGTGGTGTTTGTGTAGTCTAGGGGGGTGTACTGTGGGTAGATGTAGGGTTTAGGGTAGTGCAGTGGTGTTTGGGTAGTGTAGGGGGTCGTTCAAGGGGTATAGTTTTAGGGTTTAGGGTAGTGCATTGGTTTTTGTGTAGTGTAGGGGGGCGTGTTGGGGGTTGTGTTTTAGGGTTTAGGGTAGTGCAATGGTGTTTGGGTAGTGTAGGGGGTAGTGCTGGGGTAGTTTGTTAGGGTTTAGGGTAGTGTAGTGTTGTTTGTGTAGTGTAGGGGGTCGTGCTGGGGGTAGTGTTTTAGGGTTTAGGGTAGTGCAGTGGTGTTTGTGTAGTATAGGAGTAGTGGTTTAGAGTTTAGGGTAGTGCAGTGGTGTTTGGGTAGTGTAGGGGGTCGTGCTGGGGGTAGTGTTTTTGGGTTCAGGGTAGTGCAGTTGTGTTTGTGTAGTGAAGGGGATCGTGCTTGGGATAGTGTTTTAGGGTTTAGGGTAGTACAGTGGTGTTTGTATAGTGCAGGGGGTCTTACTGGGGGTTGTTTTTTAGGGTTTAGGGTAGTGCAGTGGTGTTTGTGTAGTTTAGGGGTCAAGCTGGGGGTAGTGTTTTATGGTTTATGGTAGTGAAGTGGTGTTTGTGTAGTGTAGGGGGTCATGCTGGGGGTAAATTTAAGGGTTTAGGGTAATGCTGTGGTGTTTGGGTAGTGTAGGGGGTCATGCTAAAGGTAGTGTTTTAGGGTTTAGGACAGTGCAGTGGTGTTTGTGTAGTGTAGAGGGTCATGCTGGGGGTAGTGTTTTAGTGTTTAGGTCAGTGCAGTGGTGTTTGGGTAGTGTAGGGGGTCGTGCTGGGAGTAGTGTTTTAGGGTTTAGGGCAGTGCAGTGGTGTTTGTGTAGTGTAGGGGGTCATGCTGGGAGTAGATTTAGAGTTTAGGGTAATGCAGTGGTGTTTGCGTAGTGTAGGGCTCTTGCTGGGGGTAGTGTTTTAGGGTTTATGGTAGTGCAGTGGTGTTTGTGTAGTATTGGGGGTAGTTCTGGGGTAGTGTTTTAGGGTTTAGGGTACTACAGTGGTGTTTGTGTAGTGTAGGGGGTTGTACTGTGGGTAGATGTAGGGTTTAGGGTAGTGCAGTAGTGTTTGGGTAGTGTAGGGGTCGTGTAAGGGATAATGTTTTAGGGTTTAGGGTAGTGCAGTGGTGTTTTTGTAGTGTAGGGGGTCATGCTGGGGGTAGCGTTTTAGGGTTTAGGGTAGTGCATTGGTGTTTGGGTAGTGTTGGGGGTAGTGCTGGGGTAGTTTTATAGTGTTTAGGGTAGTGCAGTGCTGTTTGTGTAGTGTAGGGGGTCGTGCTGGGGGCAGTGTTTTAGGGTTTAGAGTAGTGCAGTGGTGTGTGTAGTGTAGGGGGTCATGCTGGGGGTAGTGTTTTAGTGTTTAGCTCAGTGCTGTGGTGTTTGGGTAGTGTAGGGGTCGTGCTGGGGGTAGTGTTTTAGGGTTTTGGGCAGTGCAGTGGTGTTTAAGTATTGTAGGGGGTTGTTCTGGGGGTAGTGTTTTAGCGTTTAGGGTAGTGCAATGGTGTTTGTGTAGTTTAGGTGATCAAGCTAGGGTAGAGTTTTAGGGTTTAGGGTAGTGCAGTGGTGTTTGTGTAGTGTAGGGGGTCATGCTGGGGGTAGTGTTTTAGGGTTTAGGGTAGTGCAGTGGTGTTTGTGTAATGTATGGGGTAGTGGTTTAGGTTTTAGTGTAGTGCTGTGGTATTTGTGTAGTGTAGGGGGTCGTGCTGTGGGTAGTGTTTTAGGGTTTAGGGTAGTTCAGTGGTGTTTGTGTAGTGTAGGGGGTCGTGTTTTAGGGTTTAGGGTAGTGTAGTGATGTTTGGGTAGTGTAGGGGGTCCTGCTGGGGGTAGTTGTTTTGGGTTCAGGGTAGTGCAGTTGTGTTGGTGTAGTGAAGGGGATCGTGCTTGGGATAGTGTTTTAGGGTTTAGGGTAGTGCAGTGGTGTTTGTGTAGTGTAGGGGGTCGTGCTTGGGGTAGTGTTTTAGGGCTTAGGGTAGTGCAGTGGTGTTTGTGTAGTATAGGGGTTCGTGCTGGGGGTAGTGTTTTAGGGTTTAGGGAAGTGCAGTGGTGTTTGTGTAGTGTAAGGGACATGCGTGGGTAGAATTTTAGGGTTTAGGGTAGTGCAGTGGTGTTTGTGTAGTATAGGGGTTCATGCTGGGGGTAGCGTTTTAGGGTTTAGGGTAGTGCAGTGGTGTTTGTGTAGTATAGGGGTAGTGGTTTAAAGTTTAGGGTAGTGCAGTGGTGTTTGGGTAGTGTAGGGGGTCGTGCTGGGGGTAGTGTTTTTGGGTTCAGGGTAGTGCAGTTGTGTTTGTGTAGTGAAGGGGATCATGCTTGGGATGGTGTTTTAGGGTTTAGGGTAGTGCAGTGGTGTTTGTGTAGTGTAGGGGTTTGTGCTGGGCGTAGTGTTTTATGGTTTAGGGAAGTGCAGTGTTTTTTGTGTAGTATAAGGGTTCGTGCTGGGGTAGTGTTTTAGGATATAGAGAAGTGCAGTGGTATATGTGTAGTATAAGGGTTCGTGCTGGGGTAGTGTTTTAGGGTTTATGGTAGTGCAGTGGTGTTTGTGTAGAGTAGAGGTCATGCTGGGGGTAGTGTTTTATTGTTTAGGTAAGTGCAGTGGTGTTTGGGTAGTGTAGGGGGTCGTGCTAGGGGTAGTGTTTTTGGGTTTAGAACAGTGCAGTGGTGTTTGTGTAGTGTAGGGGGTCGTACCAGAAGTAGTGTTTTAGGGTTTAGGGTAGTGCAGTGGTGTTTGGGTATTGTAGGGGGTTGTTCTGAGGGTAGTGTTTTAGCATTTAGGGTAATGCACTGGTGTTTGGGTAGTGTAGGGGGTCATGCTGGGGTAGATTTAGGGTTTAGGGTAGAGCAGTGGTGTTTGTGTAGTGTAGAGGGTCATGCTGGGGGTAGTGTTTTAGGGTTTAGGGTTGTGCAGTGGTGCTTGTGTAGTGTAAGGGACGTGCTGGGGTAGAGTTTTAGGGTTTGGGGTAGTGCAGTGGTGTTTATGTAGTGTAGGGGGACGTACTGGGATAGATTTAGGGTTTAGGATAGTGCAGTGGTGTTTGGGTAGTATAGGGGGTCGTGCTGGGGGTAGGGTTTTAGGGTTTCGGGCAGTGCAGTGGTGTTTGGGTACGAAAGGGGGATCGAACAGGTGGAAGTGTTTTAGTGTTTAGGGTAGTGCAGTGGTGTTTGTGTAGTTTAGGGTAGTGCTGGGGTAGTGTTTTAGGGTTTCGGGTAGTGCAGTGGTGTTTGTGTATTGTAGGGGGTCGTACTGGGGTAGATTTAGGGTTTAGGATAGCGCAGTGGTGTTTGGGTAGTGTAGGAGGTCGTGCTGGGGTAGAGTTTTAGGGTTTCGGGCGGTGTAGTGGCATTTGGGTAGTAAAGAGGGATCGTGCTGGTAAAAGTGTTTTAGGGTTCATGGTTGTGCAGTGGTGTTTGTGTAGTGTAGGGGACGCGCTGGGGTAGTGTTTTAGGGTTTAGGGTAGTGCCATGGTGTTTGTGAAGTGTAGGGGGTCGTACTGGGGTAGATTTAGGGTTTAGGACAGTGCAGTGGTGTTTGGGTAGTGTAGGGGGTCTTGCTGGAGGTAGGGTTTTAGGGTTTCGGGCAGTGCACTGGTGTTTGGGTGGTAAAGGGGGATCATGCAGGGGTAGTTTTTTAGGGTTTAGGGTAGTGCAGTGGTGTTTGTGTAGTTTAGGGGATCAAGCTGGGGTAGAGTTTTAGGGTTAAGGGTAGTGCAGTGGTGTTTGTGTAGTGTAGGGGGTCATGCTGGGGGTAGATTTAGGGTTTAGGGTAATGCAGTGGTGTTTGGGTAGTGTAGGGGGTCGTGCTGCAGGTAGCATATTAAGGTTTATGGTAGTGCAGTTGTGTTTGTGTAGTATTGGGGGTAGTTCTGGGGTAGTGTTTTAGGGTTTAGGGTAGTACAGTGGTGTTTGTGTAGTGTAGGGGGATGTTCTGTGGGTAGATGTAGCGTTTAGGGTAGTGCAGTGGTGTTTGGGTAGTGTAGGGGGTCGTGCAAGGGGTAATGTTTTAGGGTTTAGGGTAGTGCAGTGGTGTTTGTGTAGTGTAGGGGGTCGTGCTGAGGGTAGTGTTTTGGGGTTTAGGGTGATGCATTGGTGTTTGGGTAGTGTAGGGGGTAGTGCTGGGGTAGTTTTTAGGGTTTAGGGTAGTGCAGTGGTGTTTGTGTAGTGTAGGGGGTCGTGCTGGGGGTAGTGTTTTAGGGTTTAGGGTAGTGCAGTGGTGTTTGTGTAGTGTAGGGGGTAGTGGTTTAGGGTTTAGTGTAGTGCTGTGGTGTTTGTGTAGTGCTTGGTTAGGGTTTAGTGTAGTGCTGTGGTGTTTGTGTAGTGTAGGAGGTCATGCTGTTGGTAGTGTTTTAGGGTTTAGGGTAGTGCAGTGGTGTTTGTGTAGTGTAGGGGGTCGTGTTTTAGGGTTTATTGTAGTGCAGTGGTGTTTGGGTAGTGTAGGGGGTTGTGCTGAGGGTAGTGTTTTGGGTTCAGGGTAGTGCAGTTGTGTTTGTGTAGTGAAGGGGATCGTGCTTGGGATAGTGTTTTAGGGTTTAGGGTAGTACAGTGGTGTTTGTGTAGTATAAGAGTTTGTGCTGGGGTAGTGTTTTAGGGTTTAGAGAAGTACAGTGGTGTTTGTGTAGTATAAGGGTTCGTGCTGGGGTAGTGTTTTAGGGTTTAGGGTAGTGCAGTGGTGTTTGTATAGTATAGGGGGTCTTGCAGGGGTAGTTTTTTAGGGTTTTATTGTAGTGCAGTGGTGTTTGTGTAGTTTAGGGGGTTAAGCTGGGGGTAGTGTTTTATGGTTAATGGTAGTGAAGTGGTGTTTGTGTAGTGTAGGGGGTCATGATGGGGGTAGATTTAAGGTTTTGGGTAATGCAGTTGTGTTTGTGTAGTGTAGGGGTCGTGCTTCAGGTAGTGTTTTAGGGTTTAGGGTTGTGCAGTGGTGTGTGTGCAGTGTAAGGGACTTGCTGGGGTATAGTTTTAGGTTTTAGGGTAGTGCAGTGGTGTTTATGTAGTGTAGGGGGTCGTATTAGGTTGGTTTTAGGGTTTAGGGTAGTGCAGTGGTGTTTGTGTAGTGTAGGGGGTCATGCTGGGGGTAGATTTAGGGTTTAGGGTAATGAAGTGGTGTTTGGGCAGTGTAGGGGGTTGAGCTGCAGGTAGTGTTTTAGTGTTTAGGGTAGTGCAGTGATGTTTGGGTAGTGTAGGGGGTCATACTGGGGTAGTGTTTTAGGGTTTATGATAGTGCAGTGGTGTTTGTGTAGTATTGGGTTAGGGTTTAGTGTAGTGCTGTGGTGTTTGTGTAGTGTAGGGGGTCATGCTGCGGGTAGTGTTTTAGGGTTTAGGGTAGTGCAGTGGTGTTTGTGTAGTGTAGGGGGTTGTGTTTTAGGGTTTATTGTAGTGTAGTGGTGTTTGGGTAGTGTAGGGGGTCGTGCTGGGGGTAGTGTTTTGGGTTCAGGGTAGTGCAGTTGTGTTTGTGTAGTGAAGGGGATCGTGCTTGGGATAGTGTTTTAGGGTTTAGGGTAGTACAGTGGTGTTTGTGTAGTATAAGGGTTTGTGCTGGTGGTAGTGTTTTAGGGTTTAGAGAAGTGCAGTGGTGTTTGTGTAGTATAAGGATTTGTGCTGGGGTAGTGTTTTAGGGTTTAGGGTAGTGCAGTGGTGTTTGTGTAGTGTAGGGGGTTGTACTGGGGGTAGATTTAGGGTTTAGGATAGTGCAGTGGTGTTTGGGTAGTGAACGGGGTCGTGCTGGGGATAGGGATTTACGGTTTCGCGCAGTGCAGTGGTGTTTGGGTAGTAAAGGGGGATCGTGCTGGTGGAAGTGTTTTAGGGTTTAGGGTTGTGCAGTGGTGTTTGTTTAGTGTAGGGGACGTGCTGGGGTAGTGTTTTAGGGTTTAGGGTAGTGCAGTGGTGTTTGTGAAGTGGAAGGGGGTCATACTGGGGGTAGATTTAGGGTTTAGGATAGTGCAGGGGTGTGTGGGTAGTGTAGGGGGTTGTTCTGGGGGTAGGGTTTTAAGGTTTTGGGCAGTGCAGTGGTGTTTGGGTAGTAATGGGGGATCGTGCTCGGGGTCGTTTTTTAGGGTTTAGGGAAGTGCAGTGGTGTTTGTGTAGTTTAGGGGATCAAGCTGAGGGTAGAGTTTTAGGGTTTAGGGTAGTGCAGTGGTGTTTGTGTAGTGTAGGCGGTCATGCTGGGGGTAGATTTAGGGTTTATGGTAGTGCAGTGGTGTTTTCGTAGTGTAGGGGTCGAGCAGCAGGTAGTGTTTTAGTGTTTATGGTAGTGCAGTGATGTTTGGGTATTGTAGGGGGTCATGCTGGGGGTAGTGTTTTTGGGTTTATGGTAGTGCAGTGCTGTTTGTGTGGTAGTGGGAGAAGTTCTGGGGGTAGTGTTTTAGGCTAGTAAAGTGGTGTTTGTGTAGTCTAGAGGGGTGTACTGTGGGTAGATGTAGGGTTTAGGGTAGTGCAGTGGTGTTTGGGTAGTGTAGGGGGGCATTCAAGGGGTATAGTTTGAGGGTTTAGGGTAGTGCATTGGTTTTTGTGTAGTGTAGGGGGTCGTGCTGCAGGTAGTGTTTTAGTGTTTAGGGTAGTGCAGTGATGTTTGGGTAGTGTGGGGGGTCATGCTGGGGGTAGTGTTGTAGGGTTTATGGTAGTGCAGTGGTGTTTGTGTACTATTGGAGGTAGTTCTGGGGGTAGTATTTTAGGGTTTAGGGTAGTACAGTGGTGTTTGTGTAGTGTAGGGGGTTGTACTGTGGGTAGATGTAGGGTTTAGGGCAGTGCAGTGGTGTTTGGGTAGTGTAGGTGGTCGTGCAAGGGGTAATGTTTTAGGGTTTAGGGTAGTGCAGAGGTGTTTGTGTAGTGTAGGTGTCGTGCTGGGGGTAGTGTTTTAGGGTTTAGGGTAGTGCATTGGTGTTTGGGTAGTGTAGGGGGGTAGTGCTGGGGTAGTTTTTTAGGGTTTAGGGTAGTGCAGTGGTGTTTGTGTAGTGTAGGGGGTCGTGCTGGGGGTAGTGTTTTAGGGATTAGGGTAGTGCAGTGGTGTTTGTGTAGTGTAGGGGGTAGTGGTTTAGGGTTTAGTGTAGTGCTGTGGTGTTTGTGTAGTGTAGGGGGTCGTGCTGCGGGTAGTGTTTTAGGGTTTAGGGTAGTGCAGTTGTGTTTGGGTAGTGTAGGGGTCGTGCTGGGTGTGGTGCTCTTGGGTTCAGGGTAGTGCAGTTGTGTTTGTGTAGTGAAGGGGATCATGCTTGGGATAGTGTTTTAGGGTTTAGGGTAGTAAAGTGGTGTTTGTGTAGCATAGGATGTCGTGCTTGTGGTAGTGTTTTAGGGCTTATGGTAGTGCAGTGGTGTTTGTGTAGTGTAGGGGGTCATACTGGGGTAGTGTTTTAGGGTTTATGATAGTGCAGTGGATGTTTGTGTAGTATTGGGTTAGGGTTTAGTGTAGTGCTGTGGTGTTTGTGTAGTGTAGGGGGTCATGCTGCGGGTAGTGTTTTAGGGTTTAGGGTAGCGCAGTGATGTTTGGGTAGTGTAGGGGGTCATACTGGGGTAGTGTTTTAGGGTTTATGATAGTGCAGTGGTGTTTGTGTAGTATTGGGTTAGGGTTTAGTGTAGTGCTGTGGTGTTTGTGTAGTGTAGGGGGTCATGCTGCGGGTAGTGTTTTAGGGTTTAGGGTAGTGCAGTGGTGTTTGTGTAGTGTAGGGGGTTGTGTTTTAGGGTTTATTGCAGTGTAGTGGTGTTTGGGTAGTGTAGGGGGTCGTGCTGGGGGTAGTGTTTTGGGTTCAGGGTAGTGCAGTTGTGTTTGTGTAGTGAAGGGGATCGTGCTTGGGATAGTGTTTTAGGGTTTAGGGTAGTACAGTGGTGTTTGTGTAGTATAAGGGTTTGTACTGGTGGTAGTGTTTTAGGGTTTAGAGAAGTGCAGTGGTGTTTGTGTAGTATAAGGATTCGTGCTGGGGTAGTGTTTTAGGGTTTAGGGTAGTGCAGTGGTGTTTGTGTAGTGTAGGGGGTTGTACTGGTGGTAGATTTAGGGTTTAGGATAGTGCAGTGGTGTTTGGGTAGTGAACGGGGTCGTGCTGGGGGTAGGGATTTACGGTTTCGCGCAGTGCAGTGGCGTTTGGGTAGTAAAGGGGGATCGTGCTGGTGGAAGTGTTTTAGGGTTTAGGGTTGTGCAGTGGTGTTTGTTTAGTGTAGGGGACGTGCTGGGGTAGTGTTTTAGGGTTTAGGGTAGTGCAGTGGTGTTTGTGAAGTGGAAGGGGGTCATACTGGGGGTAGATTTAGGGTTTAGGATAGTGCAGGGGTGTGTGGGTAGTGTAGGGGGTTGTTCTGGGGGTAGGGTTTTAAGGTTTTGGGCAGTGCAGTGGTGTTTGGGTAGTAATGGGGGATCGTGCTCGGGGTCGTTTTTTAGGGTTTAGGGAAGTGCAGTGGTGTTTGTGTAGTTTAGGGGATCAAGCTGAGGGTAGAGTTTTATGGTTTAGGGTAGTGCAGTGGTGTTTGTGTAGTGTAGGCGGTCATGCTGGGGGTAGATTTAGGGTTTATGGTAGTGCAGTGGTGTTTTCGTAGTGTAGGGGTCGAGCAGCAGGTAGTGTTTTAGTGTTTATGGTAGTGCAGTGATGTTTGGGTATTGTAGGGGGTCATGCTGGGGGTAGTGTTTTTGGGTTTATGGTAGTGCAGTGCTGTTTGTGTGGTAGTGGGAGAAGTTCTGGGGGTAGTGTTTTAGGCTAGTAAAGTGGTGTTTGTGTAGTCTAGAGGGGTGTACTGTGGGTAGATGTAGGGTTTAGGGTAGTGCAGTGGTGTTTGGGTAGTGTAGGGGGGCATTCAAGGGGTATAGTTTGAGGGTTTAGGGTAGTGCATTGGTTTTTGTGTAGTGTAGGGGGTCGTGCTGCAGGTAGTGTTTTAGTGTTTAGGGTAGTGCAGTGATGTTTGGGTAGTGTGGGGGGTCATGCTGGGGGTAGTGTTTTAGGGTTTATGGTAGTGCAGTGGTGTTTGTGTACTATTGGAGGTAGTTCTGGGGGTAGTATTTTAGGGTTTAGGGTAGTACAGTGGTGTTTGTGTAGTGTAGGGGGTTGTACTGTGGGTAGATGTAGGGTTTAGGGCAGTGCAGTGGTGTTTGGGTAGTGTAGGTGGTCGTGCAAGGGGTAATGTTTTAGGGTTTAGGGTAGTGCAGAGGTGTTTGTGTAGTGTAGGTGTCGTGCTGGGGGTAGTGTTTTAGGGTTTAGGGTAGTGCATTGGTGTTTGGGTAGTGTAGGGGGGTAGTGCTGGGGTAGTTTTTTAGGGTTTAGGGTAGTGCAGTGGTGTTTGTGTAGTGTAGGGGGTCGTGCTGGGGATAGTGTTTTAGGGATTAGGGTAGTGCAGTGGTGTTTGTGTAGTGTAGGGGGTAGTGGTTTAGGGTTTAGTGTAGTGCTGTGGTGTTTGTGTAGTGTAGGGGGTCGTGCTGCGGGTAGTGTTTTAGGGTTTAGGGTAGTGCAGTTGTGTTTGGGTAGTGTAGGGGTCGTGCTGGGTGTGGTGCTCTTGGGTTCAGGGTAGTGCAGTTGTGTTTGTGTAGTGAAGGGGATCATGCTTGGGATAGTGTTTTAGGGTTTAGGGTAGTAAAGTGGTGTTTGTGTAGCATAGGATGTCGTGCTTGTGGTAGTGTTTTAGGGCTTATGGTAGTGCAGTGGTGTTTGTGTAGTGTAGGGGGTCATACTGGGGTAGTGTTTTAGGGTTTATGATAGTGCAGTGGATGTTTGTGTAGTATTGGGTTAGGGTTTAGTGTAGTGCTGTGGTGTTTGTGTAGTGTAGGGGGTCATGCTGCGGGTAGTGTTTTAGGGTTTAGGGTAACGCAGTGATGTTTGGGTAGTGTAGGGGGACATACTGGGGTAGTGTTTTAGGGTTTATGATAGTGCAGTGGTGTTTGTGTAGTATTGGGTTAGGGTTTAGTGTAGTGCTCTGGTGTTTGTGTAGTGTAGGGGGTCATGCTGCGGGTAGTGTTTTAGGGTTTAGGGTAGTGCAGTGGTGTTTGTGTAGTGTAGGGGGTCGTGTTTTAGGGTTTATTGTAGTGCAGTAGTGTTTGGGTAGTGTAGGGGGTCGTGCTGGGGGTAGTGTTTTGGGTTCAGGGTAGTGCAGTTGTTTTTGTGTAGTGAAGGGGATCGTGCTTGGGATATTGTTTTAGGGTTTAGGGTAGTGCAGTGGTGTTTGTGAAGTGGAAGGGGGTCATACTGGGGGTAGATTTAGGGTTTAGGATAGTGCAGGGGTGTTTGGGTAGTGTAGGGGGTTGTGCTGGGGGTAGGGTTTTAAGGTTTCGGGCAGTGCAGTGGTGTTTGGGTAGTAATGGGGGATCGTGCTCGGGGTCGTTTTTTAGGGTTTAGGGAAGTGCAGTGGTGTTTGTGTAGTTTAGGGGATCAAGCTGAGGGTAGAGTTTTAGGGTTTAGGGTAGTGCAGTGGTGTTTGTGTAGTGTAGGGGGTCGTGCTGCAGGTAGTGTTTTAGTGTTTAGGGAAGTGCAGTGGTGTTTGTGTAGTGTAGGGGGTCATGTTGGGGGTAGTGTTTTAGGGTTTATGGTAGTGCAGTTGTGTTTGTGTACTATTGGGGTAGTTCTGGGGGTAGTATTTTAGGGTTTAGGGTAGTACAGTGGTGTTTGTGTAGTGTAGGGGGTTGTACTGTGGGTAGATGTAGGGTTTAGGGCAGTGCAGTGGTGTTTGGGTAGTGTAGGGGGTCGTGCAAGGGGTAATGTTTTAGGGTTTAGGGTAGTGCAGAGGTGTTTGTGTAGTGTAGGTGTCGTGCTGGGGGTAGTGTTTTAGGGTTTAGGGTAGTGCATTGGTGTTTGGGTAGTGTAGGGGGGTAGTGCTGGGGTAGTTTTTTAGGGTTTAGGGTAGTGCAGTGGTGTTTGTGTAGTGTAGGGGGTTATGCTCGGGTAGTGTTTTAGGGTTTAGGGTAGTGCAGTGGTGTTTGTGTAGTGTAGGGGGTAGTGGTTTAGGGTTTAGTGTAGTGCTGTGGTGTTTGTGTAGTGTAGGGGGCCGTGCTGCGGGTAGTGTTTTAGGGTTTAGGGTAGTGCAGTTGTGTTTGGGTAGTGTAGGGGTTGTGCTGGGTGTAGTGCTCTTGGGTTCAGGGTAGTGCAGTTGTGTTTGTGTAGTGAAGGGGATCATGCTTGGGATAGTGTTTTAGGGTTTAGGGTAGTAAATTGGTGTTTGTGTAGCGTAGGATGTCGTGCTTGTGGTAGTGTTTTAGGGCTTAGGGTAGTGCAGTGGTGTTTGTGTAGTGTAGGGGGTCATACTGGGGTAGTGTTTTAGGGTTTATGATAGTGCAGTGGTGTTTGTGTAGTATTGGGTTAGGGTTTAGTGTAGTGCTGTGGTATTTGTGTAGTGTAGGGGGTCATGCTGCGGGTAGTGTTTTAGGGTTTAGGGTAGTGCAGTGATGTTTGGGTAGTGTAGGGGGTCATACTGGGGTAGTGTTTTAGGGTTTATGATAGTGTAGTGGTGTTTGTGTAGTATTGGGTTAGGGTTTAGTGTAGTGCTGTGGTGTTTGTGTAGTGTAGGGGGTCATGCTGCGGGTAGTGTTTTAGGGTTTAGGGTAGTGCAGTGGTGTTTGTGTAGTGTAGGGGGTCGTGTTTTAGGGTTTATTGTAGTGCAGTGGTGTTTGGGTAGTGTAGGGTGTCGTGCTGGGGGTAGTGTTTTGGGTTCAGGGTAGTGCAGTTGTGTTTGTGTAGTGAAGGGGATCGTGCTTGGGATAGTGTTTTAGGGTTTAGGGTAGTACAGTGGTGTTTGTGTAGTATAAGGGTTTGTGCTGGGGTAGTGTTTTAGGGTTTAGAGAAGTGCAGTGGTGTTTGTGTAGTATAAGGATTCGTGCTGGGGGTAGTTTTTTAGGGTTTTATTGTAGTGCAGTGGTGTTTGTGTAGTTTAGGGGGTTAAGCTGGGGGTAGTGTTTTATTGTTAATGGTAAGTGAATTGGTGTTTGTGTAGTGTAGGGCGTCATGCTGGGGGTAGATTTAGGTTTTTGGGTAATGCAGTGGTGTTTGTGAAGTGTAGGGGTCGTGCTTCAGGTAGTGTTTTAGGGTTTAGGGTTGTGCAGTGGTGTGTGTGCATTGTAAGGGACTTGCTGGGGTAGAGTTTTAGGTTTTAGGGTAGTGCAGTGGTGTTTGTGTAGTGTAAGGGACGTGCCTGGGTAGAGTTTAAGGGTTTAGGGTAGTGCAGTATTGTTTAAGTAGTGTAGGGGGTCGTACTGGGGTAGATTTAGGCTTGAGGATAGTGCAGTGATGTTTGGGTAGTGTAGGGGATCGTGCTGGGGTAGGGTTTTAGGGTTTAGGGTAGTGCAGTGGTGTTTGTGTAGTGTAGGGGGTCGTGCTGCAGGTAGTGTTTTAGTGTTTAGGGTAGTTCAGTGATGTTTGGGTTGTGTAGGGGGCCATGCAGGGGGTAGTGTTTTAGGGTTTATGGTAGTGCAGTGGTGTTTGTGTAGTATTGGGGGTAGTTCTGGGGGTAGTATTTTAGGGTTTAGGGTAGTACAGTGGTGTTTTTGTAGTGTAGGGGGTTGTACTGTGGGCAGATGTAGGGTTTAGGGCAGTGCAGTGGGGTTGAGGATAGTGCAGTGATGTTTGGGTAGTGTAGGGGGTCATGCAAGGGGTAATGTTTTAGGGTTTAGGGTAGTGCAGAGGTGTTTGTGTAGTGTAGGTGTCGTGCTGGGGGTAGTGTTTTAGGGTTTAGGGTAGTGCATTGGTGTTTGGGTAGTGTAGGGGGTAGTGCTGGGGTGGTTTTTTAGGGTTTAGGGTAGTGCAGTGGTGTTTGTGTAGTGTAGGGGTTGTGCTGGGGGTAGTGTTTTAGGGTTTAGGGTAGTGCAGTGGTGTTTGTGTAGTGTAGGGGGTAGTGGTTTAGGGTTTAGTGTAGTGCTGTGGTGTTTGTGTAGTGTAGGGGGCCGTGCTGCGGGTAGTGTTTTAGGGTTTAGGGTAGTGCAGTTGTGTTTGGGTAGTGTAGGGGTCGTGCTGGGTGTAGTGCTTTTGGGATCAGGGTAGTGCAGTTGTGTTTGTGTAGTGAAGGGGATCATGCTTGGGATAGTGTTTTAGGGTTTAGGGAAGTACAGTGGTGTTTGTGTAGCGTAGGATGTCGTGCTTGTGGTAGTGTTTTAGGGCTTAGGGTAGTGCAGTGGTGTTTGTGTAGTGTAGGGGGTCATGCTGGGGGTGGTGTTTTAGGGTTTAGGTTTGTGCAGTGGTGTTTGTGTAGTGTAAGGGACGTGCCGGGGTAGAGTTTAAGGGTTTAGGGTAGTGCAATATTGTTTAAGTAGTGTAGGGGGTCATACTGGGGTAGATTTAGGGTTTAGGATAGTGCAGTGATGTTTGGTTAGTGTAGGGGATCGTGCTGGGGGTAGGGTTTTAGGGTTTCGGACAGTGCAGTGGTGTTTGGGTAGTAAAGGGGGATCGTACTGGTGGAAGTGTTTTAGGGTTTAGGGTAATGCAGTCGTGTTTGTGTAGTTTAGGGTACGTGCTGGGGTAGTGTTTTAGGGTTTAGGGTAGTGCAGTGGTGTTTGTGTAGTGTAGGGGGTCAAGCCGGGGGTGGATGTAGGGTTTATGGTAGTGTAGGGTATTTGTGTAGTATTGGGGGTAGTTCTGGGGGTAGTGTTTTAGTGTTTAGGGTAGTGCAGTGATGTTTGTGTAGTGTAAGGGGTTGTACTGTGGGTAGATGTAGGGTTTAGGGTAGTGCAGTGGTGTTTGGGTAGTGTAGGGGGTCGTGCAAGGGGTAATGTTTTAGGGTAGTTCAGTTGTGGTTTTGTAGTGTAGGGGGTCGTGCTGGGGGTAGTGTTTTAGGGTTTAGGGTAGTGCATTGGTGTTTGGGCAGTGTAGGGGGTAGTGCTGGGATAGTTTTTTAGTGTTTAGGGTAGTGCAGTGGTGTTTGTGTAGTGTAAGGGGTCGTGCTGGGGATAGTGTTTTAGGGTAGTGCAGAGGTGTTTGTGTTGTGTAGGGGGTCGTGCTGCGGGCAGTGTTTAGAGTTTAGCGTAGTGCAGTGGTGTTTGTGTAGTGTAGGGGGTCATGATGGGGATAGTGTTTTAGTGTTTAGGTCAGTGCAGTGGTGTTTGGGTAGTGTAGGGTGTCGTGCTGGGGGTAGTGTTTTAGGGTTTAGGACAGTGCATTGGTGTTTGTGTAGTGTAGGGGGTCGTGCTGGAGGTAGTGTTTTAGGGTTTAGGGCAGTGCAGTGGTGTTTGGGTATTGTAGGGGGTTGTTCTGGGGTTAGTGTTTTAGCGTTTAGGGTAGTGCACTGGTGTTTGGTTAGTGTAGGGGGTCGTGTTTTAGGGTGTAAGGTAGTGCAGTGTTGTTTGTGTAGTTTAGGGGATCAAGCTGGGGTAGAGTTTTAGGGTTTAGGGTAGTGCAGTGGTGTTTGTGTAGTGTATGGGGTCATGCTGGGGGTAGATTTAGGGTTTATTGTAATGCAGTGGTGTTTGGGTAGTATAGGGGGTCGATCTGCAGGTAGTGTTTTAGTGTTTAGGGTAGTGCAGTGATGTTTGGGTAGTGTAGGGGGTCATACTGGGTTAGTGTTTTAGGGTTTATGATAGTGCAGTGGTGTTTGTGTAGTATTGGGTTAGTGTTTTAGGGTAGTACAGTGGTGTTTGTGTAGTGTAGGAGGTTGTACTGTGGGTAGATGTAGGGTGTAGGGTATTGCAGTGGTGTTTGGGTAGTGTACGGGGTCGTGCAAGGGGTAATGTTTTAGGGTTTAGGGTAGTGCATTGGTGTTTGTGTAGTGTAGGGGGTCGTGCTGGGGAAAGTGTTTTAGGGTTTAGGGTACTGCATTGGTGTTTGGGTAGTGTAGGGGCAGTGCTGAGGTAGTTATTTAGGGTTTAGGGTAGTGCAGTGGCGTTTGTGTAGTGTGGGGGGTCGTGCTGGGGGTAGTGTTTTAGGTTTTAGGGTAGTGCAGTGGTGTTTGTGTAATGTAGGGGGTAGTGGTTTAGGTTTTAGTGTAGTGCTGTGGTGTTTGTGTAATGTAGGAGGTCGTGCTGTGGGTAGTGTTTTAGGGTTTATGGCAGTGCAGGGGTGTTTGTGTAGTGTAGGGGGTCGTGTCGGAGGTTGTGCTTTAGGGTTTAGGGCAGTGCAGTAGTGTTTGGGTATTGTAGGGGGTTGTTCTGGGGGTAGTGTTTTAGCGTTTAGGGTAGTGCACTGGTCTTTGGGTAGTGTAGGGGGTCATGCTGCGGGTAGATTTAGGGTTTAGGATAGAGCAGTGGTGTTTGTGTAGTGTAGGGGGTAATGCTGGGGGTAGTGTTTTAGGGTTTAGGGTTGTGCAGTGGTGTTTGGGTAGTGTAGGGGATCGTGCTGGGGGTAGGGTTTTAGGGTTTCGGACAGTGCAGTGATATTTGGGTAGTAAGGGGGGATCGTACTGGTGGAAGTGTTTTAGGGTTTAGGGTAGTGCAGTGGTGTTTGTATAGTTTAGGGTACGTGCTGGAGTAGTGTTTTAGGGTTTAGGGTAGTGCAGTGGTGTTTGTGTAGTTTAGGGGGTCATACTGGGGGTAGATTTAGGGTTTAGGAGAATGCAGTGGTGTTTGGGTAGTGTAGGGGGTCGTGCTGGGGGTAGGGTTTTAGGGTTTCGGGCAGTGCCGTGGTGTTTGAGTAGTAAAGGGGGATCGTGCTGGTGGTAGTTTTTTAGGGTTTGGGGTAGTGCAGTGGTGTTTGTGTAGTTTAGGGGATCAAGCTGGGGGTAGATTTAGGGTTTATGGTAATGCAGTGGTGTTTGGGTAGTGTAGGGGGTCGTGCTTCAGGCAGTGTTTTAGTGTTTAGGGTAGTGCAGTGATGTTTGGGTAGTGTAGGGGTTCATGCTGGGGTAGTGTTTTAGGGTTTATGGTGGTGCAGTGGTGTTTGTGTAGTATTGGGGGTAGTTCTGGGGGTAGTGTTTTAGGGTTTAGGACAGTGCATTGGTGTTTGTGTAGTGTAGGGGGTCGTGCTGGAGGTAGTGTTTTAGGGTTTAGGGCAGTGCAGTGGTGTTTGGGTATTGTAGGGGGTTGTTCTGGGGGTAGTGTTTTAGCGTTTAGGGTAGTGCACTGGTGTTTGGGTAGTGTAGGGGGTCGTGTTTTAGGGTGTAGGGTAGTGCAGTGTTGTTTTTGTAGTTTAGGGGATCAAGCTGGGGTAGAGTTGTAGGGTTTAGGGTAGTGCAGTGGTGTTTGTGTAGTGTAGGGGGTCATGCTGGGGGTAGATTTAGGGTTTATTGTAATGCAGTGGTGTTTGGGTAGTATAGGGGGTCGATCTGCAGGTAGTGTTTTAGTGTTTAGGGTAGTGCAGTGATGTTTGGGTAGTGTAGGGGGTCATACTGGGTTAGTGTTTTAGGGTTTATGATAGTGCAGTGGTGTTTGTGTAGTATTGGGTTAGTGTTTTAGGGTAGTACAGTGGTGTTTGTGTAGTGTAGGAGGTTGTACTGTGGGTAGATGTAGGGTGTAGGGTATTGCAGTGGTGTTTGGGTAGTGTACGGGGTCGTGCAAGGGGTAATGTTTTAGGGTTTAGGGTAGTGCATTGGTGTTTGTGTAGTGTAAGGGGTCGTGCTGGGGATAGTGTTTTAGGGTTTAGGGTACTGCATTGGTGTTTGGGTAGTGTAGGGGCAGTGCTGAGGTAGTTATTTAGGGTTTAGGGTAGTGCAGTGGTGTTTGTGTAGTGTGGGGGGTCGTGCTGGGGGTAGTGTTTTAGGTTTTAGGGTAGTGCAGTGGTGTTTGTGTAATGTAGGGGGTAGTGGTTTAGGTTTTAGTGTAGTGCTGTGGTGTTTGTGTAATGTAGGAGGTCGTGCTGTGGGTAGTGTTTTAGGGTTTATGGCAGTGCAGGGGTGTTTGTGTAGTGTAGGGGGTCGTGTCGGAGGTTGTGCTTTAGGGTTTAGGGCAGTGCAGTGGTGTTTGGGTATTGTGGGGGGTTGTTCTGGGGGTAGTGTTTTAGCGTTTAGGGTAGTGCATTGGTCTTTGGGTAGTGTAGGGGGTCATGCTGCGGGTAGATTTAGGGTTTAGGGTAGAGCAGTGGTGTTTGTGTAGTGTAGGGGGTAATGCTGGGTGTAGTGTTTTAGGGTTTAGGGTTGTGCAGTGGTGTTTGGGTAGTGTAGGGGATCGTGCTGGGGGTAGGGTTTTAGGGTTTCGGACAGTGCAGTGATATTTGGGTAGTAAGGGGGGATCGTACTGGTGGAAGTGTTTTAGGGTTTAGGGTAGTGCAGTGGTGTTTGTATAGTTTAGGGTACGTGCTGGAGTAGTGTTTTAGGGTTTAGGGTAGTGCAGTGGTGTTTGTGTAGTCTAGGGGGTCATACTGGGGGTAGATTTAGGGTTTAGGATAATGCAGTGGTGTTTGGGTAGTGTAGGGGGTCGTGCTGGGGGTAGGGTTTTAGGGTTTCGGGCAGTGCCGTGGTGTTTGAGTAGTAAAGGGGGATCGTGCTGGTGGTAGTTTTTTAGGGTTTGGGGTAGTGCAGTGGTGTTTGTGTAGTTTAGGGGATCAAGCTGGGGGTAGATTTAGGGTTTATGGTAATGCAGTGGTGTTTGGGTAGTGTAGGGGGTCGTGCTTCAGGCAGTGTTTTAGTGTTTAGGGTAGTGCAGTGATGTTTGGGTAGTGTAGGGGTTCATGCTGGGGTAGTGTTTTAGGGTTTATGGTGGTGCAGTGGTGTTTGTGTAGTGTAGGGGGTCAAGCCGGGGGTGGATGTAGGGTTTATGGTAGTGTAGGGTATTTGTGTAGTATTGGGGGTAGTTCTGGGGGTAGTGTTTTAGTGTTTAGGGTAGTGCAGTGATGTTTGTGTAGTGTAAGGGGTTGTACTGTGGGTAGATGTAGGGTTTAGGGTAGTGCAGTGGTGTTTGGGTAGTGTAGGGGGTCGTGCAAGGGGTAATGTTTTAGGGTAGTTCAGTTGTGGTTTTGTAGTGTAGGGGGTCGTGCTGGGGGTAGTGTTTTAGGGTTTAGGGTAGTGCATTGGTGTTTGGGCAGTGTAGGGGGTAGTGCTGGGATAGTTTTTTAGTGTTTAGGGTAGTGCAGTGGTGTTTGTGTAGTGTAAGGGGTCGTGCTGGGGATAGTGTTTTAGGGTAGTGCAGAGGTGTTTGTGTTGTGTAGGGGGTCGTGCTGCGGGCAGTGTTTAGAGTTTAGCGTAGTGCAGTGGTGTTTGTGTAGTGTAGGGGGTCATGATGGGGATAGTGTTTTAGTGTTTAGGTCAGTGCAGTGGTGTTTGGGTAGTGTAGGGTGTCGTGCTGGGGGTAGTGTTTTAGGGTTTAGGACAGTGCATTGGTGTTTGTGTAGTGTAGGGGGTCGTGCTGGAGGTAGTGTTTTAGGGTTTAGGGCAGTGCAGTGGTGTTTGGGTATTGTAGGGGGTTGTTCTGGGGTTAGTGTTTTAGCGTTTAGGGTAGTGCACTGGTGTTTGGTTAGTGTAGGGGGTCGTGTTTTAGGGTGTAAGGTAGTGCAGTGTTGTTTGTGTAGTTTAGGGGATCAAGCTGGGGTAGAGTTTTAGGGTTTAGGGTAGTGCAGTGGTGTTTGTGTAGTGTATGGGGTCATGCTGGGGGTAGATTTAGGGTTTATTGTAATGCAGTGGTGTTTGGGTAGTATAGGGGGTCGATCTGCAGGTAGTGTTTTAGTGTTTAGGGTAGTGCAGTGATGTTTGGGTAGTGTAGGGGGTCATACTGGGTTAGTGTTTTAGGGTTTATGATAGTGCAGTGGTGTTTGTGTAGTATTGGGTTAGTGTTTTAGGGTAGTACAGTGGTGTTTGTGTAGTGTAGGAGGTTGTACTGTGGGTAGATGTAGGGTGTAGGGTATTGCAGTGGTGTTTGGGTAGTGTACGGGGTCATGCAAGGGGTAATGTTTTAGGGTTTAGGGTAGTGCATTGGTGTTTGTGTAGTGTAGGGGGTCGTGCTGGGGAAAGTGTTTTAGGGTTTAGGGTACTGCATTGGTGTTTGGGTAGTGTAGGGGCAGTGCTGAGGTAGTTATTTAGGGTTTAGGGTAGTGCAGTGGCGTTTGTGTAGTGTGGGGGGTCGTGCTGGGGGTAGTGTTTTAGGTTTTAGGGTAGTGCAGTGGTGTTTGTGTAATGTAGGGGGTAGTGGTTTAGGTTTTAGTGTAGTGCTGTGGTGTTTGTGTAATGTAGGAGGTCGTGCTGTGGGTAGTGTTTTAGGGTTTATGGCAGTGCAGGGGTGTTTGTGTAGTGTAGGGGGTCGTGTCGGAGGTTGTGCTTTAGGGTTTAGGGCAGTGCAGTAGTGTTTGGGTATTGTAGGGGGTTGTTCTGGGGGTAGTGTTTTAGCGTTTAGGGTAGTGCACTGGTCTTTGGGTAGTGTAGGGGGTCATGCTGCGGGTAGATTTAGGGTTTAGGGTAGAGCAGTGGTGTTTGTGTAGTGTAGGGGGTAATGCTGGGGGTAGTGTTTTAGGGTTTAGGGTTGTGCAGTGGTGTTTGGGTAGTGTAGGGGATCGTGCTGGGGGTAGGGTTTTAGGGTTTCGGACAGTGCAGTGATATTTGGGTAGTAAGGGGGGATCGTACTGGTGGAAGTGTTTTAGGGTTTAGGGTAGTGCAGTGGTGTTTGTATAGTTTAGGGTACGTGCTGGAGTAGTGTTTTAGGGTTTAGGGTAGTGCAGTGGTGTTTGTGTAGTTTAGGGGGTCATACTGGGGGTAGATTTAGGGTTTAGGAGAATGCAGTGGTGTTTGGGTAGTGTAGGGGGTCGTGCTGGGGGTAGGGTTTTAGGGTTTCGGGCAGTGCCGTGGTGTTTGAGTAGTAAAGGGGGATCGTGCTGGTGGTAGTTTTTTAGGGTTTGGGGTAGTGCAGTGGTGTTTGTGTAGTTTAGGGGATCAAGCTGGGGGTAGATTTAGGGTTTATGGTAATGCAGTGGTGTTTGGGTAGTGTAGGGGGTCGTGCTTCAGGCAGTGTTTTAGTGTTTAGGGTAGTGCAGTGATGTTTGGGTAGTGTAGGGGTTCATGCTGGGGTAGTGTTTTAGGGTTTATGGTGGTGCAGTGGTGTTTGTGTAGTATTGGGGGTAGTTCTGGGGGTAGTGTTTTAGGGTTTAGGACAGTGCATTGGTGTTTGTGTAGTGTAGGGGGTCGTGCTGGAGGTAGTGTTTTAGGGTTTAGGGCAGTGCAGTGGTGTTTGGGTATTGTAGGGGGTTGTTCTGGGGGTAGTGTTTTAGCGTTTAGGGTAGTGCACTGGTGTTTGGGTAGTGTAGGGGGTCGTGTTTTAGGGTGTAGGGTAGTGCAGTGTTGTTTTTGTAGTTTAGGGGATCAAGCTGGGGTAGAGTTGTAGGGTTTAGGGTAGTGCAGTGGTGTTTGTGTAGTGTAGGGGGTCATGCTGGGGGTAGATTTAGGGTTTATTGTAATGCAGTGGTGTTTGGGTAGTATAGGGGGTCGATCTGCAGGTAGTGTTTTAGTGTTTAGGGTAGTGCAGTGATGTTTGGGTAGTGTAGGGGGTCATACTGGGTTAGTGTTTTAGGGTTTATGATAGTGCAGTGGTGTTTGTGTAGTATTGGGTTAGTGTTTTAGGGTAGTACAGTGGTGTTTGTGTAGTGTAGGAGGTTGTACTGTGGGTAGATGTAGGGTGTAGGGTATTGCAGTGGTGTTTGGGTAGTGTACGGGGTCGTGCAAGGGGTAATGTTTTAGGGTTTAGGGTAGTGCATTGGTGTTTGTGTAGTGTAGGGGGTCGTGCTGGGGATAGTGTTTTAGGGTTTAGGGTACTGCATTGGTGTTTGGGTAGTGTAGGGGCAGTGCTGAGGTAGTTATTTAGGGTTTAGGGTAGTGCAGTGGTGTTTGTGTAGTGTGGGGGGTCGTGCTGGGGGTAGTGTTTTAGGTTTTAGGGTAGTGCAGTGGTGTTTGTGTAATGTAGGGGGTAGTGGTTTAGGTTTTAGTGTAGTGCTGTGGTGTTTGTGTAATGTAGGAGGTCGTGCTGTGGGTAGTGTTTTAGGGTTTATGGCAGTGCAGGGGTGTTTGTGTAGTGTAGGGGGTCGTGTCGGAGGTTGTGCTTTAGGGTTTAGGGCAGTGCAGTGGTGTTTGGGTATTGTGGGGGGTTGTTCTGGGGGTAGTGTTTTAGCGTTTAGGGTAGTGCATTGGTCTTTGGGTAGTGTAGGGGGTCATGCTGCGGGTAGATTTAGGGTTTAGGGTAGAGCAGTGGTGTTTGTGTAGTGTAGGGGGTAATGCTGGGTGTAGTGTTTTAGGGTTTAGGGTTGTGCAGTGGTGTTTGGGTAGTGTAGGGGATCGTGCTGGGGGTAGGGTTTTAGGGTTTCGGACAGTGCAGTGATATTTGGGTAGTAAGGGGGGATCGTACTGGTGGAAGTGTTTTAGGGTTTAGGGTAGTGCAGTGGTGTTTGTATAGTTTAGGGTACGTGCTGGAGTAGTGTTTTAGGGTTTAGGGTAGTGCAGTGGTGTTTGTGTAGTCTAGGGGGTCATACTGGGGGTAGATTTAGGGTTTAGGATAATGCAGTGGTGTTTGGGTAGTGTAGGGGGTCGTGCTGGGGGTAGGGTTTTAGGGTTTCGGGCAGTGCCGTGGTGTTTGAGTAGTAAAGGGGGATCGTGCTGGTGGTAGTTTTTTAGGGTTTGGGGTAGTGCAGTGGTGTTTGTGTAGTTTAGGGGATCAAGCTGGGGGTAGATTTAGGGTTTATGGTAATGCAGTGGTGTTTGGGTAGTGTAGGGGGTCGTGCTTCAGGCAGTGTTTTAGTGTTTAGGGTAGTGCAGTGATGTTTGGGTAGTGTAGGGGTTCATGCTGGGGTAGTGTTTTAGGGTTTATGGTGGTGCAGTGGTGTTTGTGTAGTATTGGGGGTAGTTCTGGGGGTAGTGTTTTAGGGTTTAGGGTAGTACAGTGGTGTTTGATTAGTGTAGGGGGTTGTACTGTGGGTAGATGTAGGGTTTAGGGTAGTGCAGTGGTGTTTTTGTAGTGTAGGGGGTCGTGCTGGGGGTAGTGTTTTAGGGTTTAGGGCAGTGCATTGGTGTTTGTGTAGTGTAGGGGGTCGTGCCGGAGGTAGTGTTTTAGGGTTTAGGGCAGTGCAGTGGTGTTTGGGTATTTTAGCGGGTTGTTCTGGGGGTAGTGTTTTAGCATTTAGGGTAGTGCACTGGTGTTTGGGTAGTGTAGGGGGTCGTGTTATAGGGTTTAGGGTAGTGCAGTGGTGTTTGTGTAGTTTAGGGGATCAAGCTGGGGTAGATTTAGGGTTTAGGGTAATGCAGTGGTGTTTGGGTAGTGTTGGGGGTCGATCTGCAGGTAGTGTTTAAGTGTTTAGGGTAGTGCAGTGATATTTGGGTAGTGTAGGGGGTCATACTGGGGGTAGTGTTTTAGGGTTTATGGTAGTGCAGTGGTGTTTGTGTAGTATTGGGGTAGTTCTGGGGGTAGTGTTTTAGGGAAGTACAGTGGTGTTTGTGTAGTGTTGGGGGTTGTACTGTGGGTAGATATAGGGTTTAGGGTAGTACAGTGGTGTTTGGGTAGTATAGGGGGTCGTGCAAGGGGTAATGTTTTAGGGTTTAGGGTAGTGCATTGGTGTTTGTGGAGTGTAGGGGGTAGTGTTTTAGGGTTTAGGGTAGTGCATTGGTGTTTGGGTAGTGTAGGGGGTAGTGCTGGGGTAGTTTGTTAGGGTTTAGGGTAGTGCAGTGGTGTTTGTGTAGTGTAGGGGGTCATGCTGGGGGTAGTGTTTTAGGGTTTCGGGTAGTGCAGTGGTGTTTGTGTAGTGTTGGGGTAGTGGTTTAGGGTTTAGTGTAGTGCTGTGGTGTTTGTGTAGTATAGGGGGTCGTGCTGCGGGTAGTATTTTAGGGTTTAGGGCAGTGCAGTGGTGTTTGTGTAGTGTAGGGGGTCATGTTTTAGGGTTTAGGGTAGTGCAGTGCTGTTTGGGTAGTGTAGGGGGTCGTGATGGGGTAGTGTTTTTGGGTTCAGGGTAGTGCAGTTGTGTTTGTGTAGTGAAGGGGATCGTGCTTGGGATAGTGTTTTAGGGTTTAGGGTAGTATAGTGGTGGTTGTGTAGTGTAGGGGTCGTGCTTGGGGTAGTGTTTTAGGGTTTAGGGAAGTGCAGTGGTGTTTGTGTAGTATAAGAGTTCGTGCTGGGGTAGTGTTTTAGGATTTAGAGAAGTGCAGTGGTGTTTGTGTAGTATAAGGGTTCGTGCTGGGGTAGTGTTTTAGGGTAGTGCAGTGATGTTTGTATAGTATAGGGGGTCTTGCTGAGGGTAGTTTTTCAGGGTTTAGGGTAGTGCAGTGGTGTTTGTGTAGTTTAGGGGGTCAAGCTGGTGGTAGTGTTTTATGGTTTATGTTAGTGAAGTGGTGTTTGTGTAGTGTAGGGGGTAGTGGTTTAGGTTTTAGTGTAGTGCTGTGGTGTTTGTGTAGTGTAGGAGGTCATGCTGTGGGTAGTGTTTTAGGGTTTATGGCAGTGCAGGGGTGTTTGGGTATTGTAGGGGGTTGTTCTGGGGGTAGTGTTTTAGCGTTTAGGTTAGTGCACTGGTGTTTGGGTAGTGTAGGGGGTCATGCTGCAGGTAGATTTAGGGTTTAGGGTAGAGCAGTGGTGTTTGTGTAGTGTAGGGGGTGATGCTGGGGGTAGTGTTTTAGGGTTTAGGGTTGTGCAGTGGTGTTTGGGTAGTGTAGGGGATTGTGCTGGGGGTAGGGTTTTAGGGTTTCAGACAGTGCAGTGGTATTTGGGTAGTAAGGGGGGATCGTACTGGTGGAAGTGTTTTAGGGTTTAGGGTAGTGCAGTGGTGTTTGTGTAGTTTAGGGTACGTGCTGGAGTAGTGTTTTAGGGTTTAGGGTAGTGCAGTGGTGTTTGTGTAGTTTAGGGGGTCGTACTGGGGGTAGATTTAGGGTTTAGGATAATGCAGTGGTGTTTGGGTAGTGTAGGGGGTCGTGCTGGGGGTAGGGTTTTAGGGTTTCGGGCAGTGCCGTGGTGTTTGAGTAGTAAAGGGGGATCGTGCTGGTGATAGTTTTTTAGGGTTTGGGGTAGTGCAGTGGTGTTTGAGTAGTTTAGGGGATCAAGCTGGGGGTAGATTTAGGGTTTATGGTAATGCAGTGGTGTTTGGGTAGTGTAGGGGGTCGTGCTCCAGGTAGTGTTTTAGTGTTTAGGGTAGTGTAGTGATGTTTGGGTAGTGTAGGGGGTCATGCTGGGGTAGTGTTATAGGGTTTATGGTAGTGCAGTGGTGTTTGTGTAGTATTGGGGGTAGTTCTGGGGGTAGTGTTTTAGGGTTTAGGGTAGTGCAGTGGTGTTTTTGTAGTGTAGGGGGTCGTGCTGTGGGTAGTGTTTTAGGGTTTATGGCAGTGCAGGGGTGTTTGGGTATTTTAGCAGGTTGTTCTGGGGGTAGTGTTTTAGCATTTAGGGTAGTGCACTGGTGTTTGGGTAGTATAGGGGGTCGTGTTTTAGGGTTTAGGGTAGTGCAGTGGTGTTTGTGTAGTTTAGGGGATCAAGCTGGGGTAGAGTTTTAGAGTTTAGGGTAGTGCAGTGGTGTTTGTGTAGTATTGGGGTAGTTCTGGGGGTAGTGTTTTAGGGTTTAGGGTAGTACAGTGGTGTTTGTGTAGTGTAAGGGGTTGTACTGTGGGTAGATGTAGGGTTTAGGGTAGTGCAGTGGTGTTTGGTTAGTGTAGGGGGCCGTGCAAGGGGTAATGTTTTAGGGTTTAGGGTAGTTCAGTTGTGGTTTTGTAGTGTAGGGGGTCTTGCTGGGGGTAGGGTTTTAGGGTTCAGGGTAGTGCATTGGTGTTTTTGGCAGTGTAGGGGGTAGTGCTAGGGTAGTTTTTTAGTGTTTAGGGTAGTGCAGTGGTGTTTGTGTAGTGTAAGGGGTCGTGCTGGGGGTAGTGTTTTAGGGTAGTGCAGAGGTGTTTGTGTTGTGGAGGGGGTCGTGCTGCGGGCAGTGTTTAGAGTTTAGCGTAGTGCAGTGGTGTTTGTGTAGTGTAGGGGGTCATGATGGTTATAGTGTTTTATTGTTTAGGTCAGTGCAGTGGTGTTTGGGTAGTGTAGATTGTCGTGCTGGGGGTAGTGTTTTAGGGTTTAGGACAGTGCATTGGTGTTTGTGTAGTGTAGGGGGTCGAGCTGGAGGTAGTGTTTTAGGGTTTAGGGCAGTGCAGTGGTGTTTGGGTATTGCAGGGGGTTGTTCTGGGGGTAGTGTTTTAGCGTTTAGGGTAGTGCACTGGTGTTTGGGTAGTGTAGGGGGTCGTGTTTTAGGGTGTAGGGTAGTGCAGTGTTGTTTGTGTAGTTTAGGGGATCAAGCTGGGGTAGAGTTTTAGGGTTTAGGGTAGTGCAGTGGTGTTTGTGTAGTGTAGGGGGTCATGCTGGGGGTAGATTTAGGGTTTATTGTAATGCAGTGGTGTTTGGGTAGTATAGGGGGTCGATCTGCAGGTAGTGTTTTAGTGTTTAGGGTAGTGCAGTGATGTTTGGGTAGTGTAGGGGGTCATACTGGGTTAGTGTTTTAGGGTTTATGATAGTGCAGTGGTGTTTGTGTAGTATTGGGTTAGTGTTTTAGGGTAGTACAGTGGTGTTTGTGTAGTGTAGGAGGTTGTACTGTGGGTAGATGTAGGGTGTAGGGTATTGCAGTGGTGTTTGGGTAGTGTATGGGGTCATGCAAGGGGTAATGTTTTAGGGTTTAGGGTAGTGCATTGGTGTTTGTGTAGTGTAGGGGGTCGTGCTGGGGATAGTGTTTTAGGGTTTAGGGTACTGCATTGGTGTTTGGGTAGTGTAGGGGCAGTGCTGAGGTAGTTATTTAGGGTTTAGGGTAGTGCAGTGGTGTTTGTGTAGTGTGGGGGGTCGTGCTGGGGGTAGTGTTTTAGGTTTTAGGGTAGTGCAGTGGTGTTTGTGTAATGTAGGGGGTAGTGGTTTAGGTTTTAGTGTAGTGCTGTGGTGTTTGTGTAATGTAGGAGGTCGTGCTGTGGGTAGTGTTTTAGGGTTTATGGCAGTGCAGGGGTGTTTGTGTAGTGTAGGGGGTCGTGTCGGAGGTTGTGCTTTAGGGTTAAGGGCAGTGCAGTGGTGTTTGGGTATTGTAGGGGGTTGTTCTGGGGGTAGTGTTTTAGCGTTTAGGGTAGTGCACTGGTCTTTGGGTAGTGTAGGGGGTCATGCTGCGGGTAGATTTAGGGTTTAGGGTAGAGCAGTGGTGTTTGTGTAGTGTAGGGGGTAATGCTGGGGGTAGTGTTTTAGGGTTTAGGGTTGTGCAGTGGTGTTTGGGTAGTGTAGGGGATCGTGCTGGGGGTAGGGTTTTAGGGTTTCGGACAGTGCAGTGATATTTGGGTAGTAAGGGGGGATCGTACTGGTGGAAGTGTTTTAGGGTTTAGGGTAGTGCAGTGGTGTTTGTGTAGTTTAGGGTACGTGCTGGAGTAGTGTTTTAGGGTTTAGGGTAGTGCAGTGGTGTTTGTGTAGTTTAGGGGGTCATACTGGGGGTAGATTTAGGGTTTAGGATAATGCAGTGGTGTTTGGGTAGTGTAGGGGGTCGTGCTGGGGGTAGGGTTTTAGGGTTTCGGGCAGTGCCGTGGTGTTTGAGTAGTAAAGGGGGATCGTGCTGGTGGTAGTTTTTTAGGGTTTGGGGTAGTGCAGTGGTGTTTGTGTAGTTTAGGGGATCAAGCTGGGGGTAGTTTAGGGTTTATGGTAATGCAGTGGTGTTTGGGTAGTGTAGGGGGTCGTGCTTCAGGCAGTGTTTTAGTGTTTAGGGTAGTGCAGTGATGTTTGGGTAGTGTAGGGGTTCATGCTGGGGTAGTGTTTTAGGGTTTATGGTAGTGCAGTGGTGTTTGTGTAGTATTGGGGGTAGTTCTGGGGGTAGTGTTTTAGGGTTTAGGGTAGTACAGTGGTGTTTGTGTAGTGTAGGGGGTTGTACTGTGGGTAGATGTAGGGTTTAGGGTAGTGCAGTGGTGTTTTTGTAGTGTAGGGGGTCGTGCTGGGGGTAGTGTTTTAGGGTTTAGGGCAGTGCATTGGTGTTTGTGTAGTGTAGGGGGTCGTGCCGGAGGTAGTGTTTTAGGGTTTAGGGCAGTGCAGTGGTGTTTGGGTATTTTAGCGGGTTGTTCTGGGGGTAGTGTTTTAGCATTTAGGGTAGTGCACTGGTGTTTGGGTAGTGTAGGGGGTCGTGTTATAGGGTTTAGGGTAGTGAAGTGGTGTTTGTGTAGTTTAGGGGATCAAGCTGGGGTAGATTTAGGGTTTAGGGTAATGCAGTGGTGTTTGGGTAGTGTTGGGGGTCGATCTGCAGGTAGTGTTTTAGTGTTTAGGGTAGTGCAGTGATATTTGGGTAGTGTAGGGGGTCATACTGGGGGTAGTGTTTTAGGGTTTATGGTAGTGCAGTGGTGTTTGTGTAGTATTGGGGTAGTTCTGGGGGTAGTGTTTTAGGGTAGTACAGTGGTGTTTGTATAGTGTTGGGGGTTGTACTGTGGGTAGATATAGGGTTTAGGGTAGTACAGTGGTGTTTGGGTAGTATAGGGGGTCGTGCAAGGGGTAATGTTTTAGGGTTTAGGGTAGTGCATTGGTGTTTGTGGAGTGTAGGGGGTAGTGTTTTAGGGTTTAGGGTAGTGCATTGGTGTTTGGGTAGTGTAGGGGGTAGTGCTGGGGTAGTTTGTTAGGGTTTAGGGTAGTGCAGTGGTGTTTGTGTAGTGTAGGGGGTCGTGCTGGGGGTAGTGTTTTAGGGTTTCGGGTAGTGCAGTGGTGTTTGTGTAGTGTTGGGGTAGTGGTTTAGGGTTTAGTGTAGTGCTGTGGTGTTTGTGTAGTATAGGGGGTCGTGCTGCGGGTAGTGTTTTAGGGTTTAGGGCAGTGCAGTGGTGTTTGTGTAGTGTAGGGGGTCATGTTTTAGGGTTTAGGGTAGTGCAGTGCTGTTTGGGTAGTGTAGGGGGTCGTGATGGGGTTGTGTTTTTGGGTTCAGGGTAGTGCAGTTGTGTTTGTGTAGTGAAGGGGATCGTGCTTGGGATAGTGTTTTAGGGTTTAGGGTAGTATAGTGGTGGTTGTGTAGTGTAGGGGTCGTGCTTGGGGTAGTGTTTTAGGGTTTAGGGAAGTGCAGTGGTGTTTGTGTAGTATAAGGGTTCGTGCTGGGGTAGTGTTTTAGGATTTAGAGAAGTGCAGTGGTGTTTGTGTAGTATAAGGGTTCGTGCTGGGGTAGTGTTTTAGGGTAGTGCAGTGATGTTTGTATAGTATAGGGGGTCTTGCTGAGGGTAGTTTTTCAGGGTTTAGGGTAGTGCAGTGGTGTTTGTGTAGTTTAGGGGGTCAAGCTGGTGGTAGTGTTTTATGGTTTATGTTAGTGAAGTGGTGTTTGTGTAGTGTAGGGGGTAATGCTGGGGTAGATTTAGGGTAATACAGTGGTATTTGGGTAGTATAGGGGGTCATGCTTCAGGTAGTGTTTTAGGGTTTAGGGCAGTGCAGTGGTGTTTGTGTAGTGTAGGGGGTCATGCTGGGGGTAGTGTTTAGTGTTTAGGTCAGTGCAGTGGTGTTTGGGTAGTGTAGGGGTCGTGCTGGGGGTAGTGTTTAAGGGTTTAGGGCAGTGCAGTGGTGTTTGTGTAGTGTAGGGGGGCCTTCCGGAGGTAGTGTTTTAGGGTTTAAGGCAGTGCAGTGGTGTTTGGGTATTGTAGGGGTTTTTTCTGGGGGTAGTGTTTTAGCGTTTAGGTTAGTATACTGGTGTTTGGGTAGTGTAGGGGGTTGTGTTTTAGGGTTTAGGGTAGTGCAGTGGTGTTTGTGCAGTTTAGGGGATCAAGCTTCGGTACAGTTTTAAGGTTTAGGGTAGTGCAGTGGTGTTTTTGTAGTGTAGGGAGTCATGCTGGGGGTAGATTTAGGGTTTAGGGTAATGCAGTGGTGTTTTGGTAGTTTAGGGGGACGAGCAGTAGGTAGTGTTTTAGTGTTTAGGGTAGTGCAGTGATGTTTGGGTAGTGTAGGGGGTCATGCTGGGGGTAGTGTTTTAGGGTTTATGGTAGTGCAGTGCTGTTTGTGTGGTAGTGGGAGTAGTTCTGGGGGTAGTGTTTTAGGGTAGTACCGTGGTGTTTGTGTAGTCTAGGGTTTTGTACTGTGGGTAGATGTAGGGTTTAGGGTAGTGCAGTGGTGTTTGGGTAGTGTAGGGGTCGTACAAGGGGTATTGTTTTAGGGTTTAGGGTAGTGCATTGGTTTTTGTGTAGTGTAGGGGGTCGTGCTGGGGGTTGTGTTTTAGGGTTTAGGGTAGTGCATTGGTGTTTGGGTAGTGTAGGGGGTAGTGCTGGGGTAGTTTTTTAGGGTTTAGGGTAGTGCAGTGGTGTTTGTGTAGTGTAGGGGGTCGTGCTGGGGGGAGTGTTTTAGGGTTTAGGGTATTGCAGTGGTATTTGTGTAGTATAGGGGGTAGTGGTTTAGAGTTTAGGCTAGTGCAGTGGTGTTTGGGTAGTGTAGGGGGTCGTGCGGGGGTTAGTGTTTTTGGGTTCAGGGTAGTGCAGTTGTGTTTGTGTAGTGAAGGGGATCGTGCTTGGGATAGTGTTTTAGGTTTAGGGTAGTACAGTGTTGTTTGTGTAGTGTAGGGGGTCGTGCTTGGGGTAGTGTTTTAGGGCTTAGGGTAGTGCAGTGGTGTTTGTGTAGTGTAGGGGTTTGTGCTGGGCGTAGTGTTTTAGGGTTTAGGGAAGTGCAGTGGTTTTTGTGTAGTATAAGGGTTCGTGCTGGGGTAGTGTTTTAGGATTTAGAGAAGTGCAGTGGTATATGTGTAGTATAAGGGTTCGTGCTGGGGTAGTGTTTTAGGGTTTAGGGTAGTGCAGTGGTGTTTGTATAGTACAGGGGGTCTTGCTGGGGTAGTTGTTTAGGGTTTAGGGTAGTGCAGTGGTATTTGTGTAGTTTAGGGGGTCAAGCTGGGGGTAGTGTTTTATGTTTTATCATAGTGAAGTGGTGTTTGTGTAGTGTAGGGGGCCAAGCTGGGGGTAGATTTATGGTTTAGGGTAATGCAGTGGTGTTTGGGTAGTGTAGGGGGTCGTGCTTCAGGTAGTGTTTTAGGGTTTAGGTCAGTGCAGTGGTGTTTAGGTAGTGTAGGGGGTCGTGCTGGGGGTAGTGTTTTAGGGTTTAGAGCAGTGCAGTGGTGTTTGTGTAGTGTAGGGGGTCGTACCGGAAGTAGTGTTTTATGGTTTAGGGCAGTGCAGTGGTGTTTGGGTATTGTAGGGGGTTCTTCTGAAGGTAGTGTTTTAGCGTTTAGGGTAGTGCACTGGTGTTTGGGTAGTGTAGGGGGTCAGGCTGGGGGTAGTGTTTTAGGGTTTAGGGTTGTGCAGTTGTGCTTGTGTAGTGTAAGGGACGTGCTGGGGTAGACTTTTAGGGTTTAGGGTAGTGCAGTGGTGTTTGGGTAGTATAAGGGGTCGTGCTGGGGGTAGGGTTTTAGGGTTTCGGGCAGTGCAGTGGTGTTTGGGTAGTAAAGGGGGATCGTACAGGTGGAAGTGTTTTAGTGTTTAGGGTAGTGCAGTGGTGTTTGTGTATTGTAGGGGGTCGTACTGGGGGTAGATTTAGGGTTTAGGATAGCGCAGTGGTGTTTGGGTAGTGTAGGAGGTCGTGCTGGGGTAGAGTTTTAGGGTTTCGGGCGGTGCAGTGGCATTTGGGTAGTAAAGGGGGATCGTGCTGGTGGAAGTGTTTTAGGGTTTATGGTTGTGCAGTGGTGTTTGTGTAGTGTAGGGGACACGCTGGGGTAGTGTTTTAAGGTTTAGGGTAGTAACATGGTGTTTGTGAAGTGTAGGGGATCGTACTGGGGGTAGATTTAGGGTTTAGGATAGTGCAGTGGTGTTTGGGTAGTGTAGGGGGTCGTGCTGGGGATGGGGTTTTAGGGTTTCGGGCAGTGCAGTGGTGTTTGGGTGGTAAAGGGGGATCGTGCAGGGGTAGTTTTTTAGGGTTTAGGGTAGTGTAGTGGTGTTTGTGTAGTTTAGGGGATCAAGCTGGGGGTGGAGTTTTAGGGTTTAGGGTAGTGCAGTGGTGTTTTTTGTAGTGTAGGGGGTCATGCTAGGGGTAGATTTAGGGTTTAGGGTAATGCAGTGGTGTTTGGGTAGTGTAGGGGGTCGTGCTGCAGGTAGTGTTTTAGGGTTTATGGTAGTGCAGTTGTGTTTGTGTAGTATTGGGGTAGTTCTGGGGTAGTGTTTTAGGGTTTAGGGTAGTACAGTGGTGTTTGTGTAGTGTAGGGGGTTGTACTGTGGGTAGATGTGGGGTTTAGGGTAGTGCAGTGGTGTTTGGGTAGTGTAGGGGGTCGTGCAAGGGGTAATGTTTTAGGGTTTAGGGTAGTGCAGTGGTGTTTGTGTAGTGTAGGGGTCGTGCTGGGGGTAGTGTTTTGGGGTTTAGGGTAGTGCATTGGTGTTTGGGTAGTGTAGGGGTAGTGCTGGGGTAGTTTTTTAGGGTTTAGGGTAGTGCAGTGATGTTTGTGTAGTGTAGGGGGTCATGCTGGGGGTAGTGTTTTAGGGTTTAGGTAGTGCAGTGGCGTTTGTGTAGTGTAGGGGGTAGAGTTTTAGCGTTTAGGGTAGTGCACTGGTGTTTGGGTAGTGTAGGGGGTAATGCTGGGGGTAGATTTAGGGTTTTGGGTAGTACAGTGGTGTTTGTGTAGCGTAGGAGGTCGTGCTTGTGGTAGTGTTTTAGGGCTTAGGGTAGTGCAGTGGTGTTTGTGCAGTGTAGGCGTCGTGCTTCAGGTAGTGTTTTAGGGTTTAGGGTTGTGCAGAGGTGTTTGTGCAGTGTAAGGGACTTGCTGGGGTGGAGTTTTAGGTTTTAGGGCAGTGCAGTGGTGTTTATGTAGTGTAGGGGGTTGTACTAGCTTAGATTTAGGGTTTAGTATAGTGCACTGGTGTTTGGGTAGTGTAGGGGGTTGTGCTGGGGGTAGGGTTTTAGGGTTTCGGGCAGTGCAGTGGTGTTTGGGTAGTAAAGGGGGATCGTACTGGTGGAAGTGTTTTAGGGTTTAGGGTAGTGCAGTGGTGTTTGTGTAGTTTAGGATACATGCTGGGGTAATGTTTTAGGGTTTAGGGTAGTGCAGTGGTGTTTGTGTAGTGTAGGGGGTTGTACTGGGGGTAGATTTAGGGTTTAGGATAGTGCAGTGGTGTTTGGGTAGTGAAGGGGGTCGTGCTGGGGGTAGGGATTTACGGTTTCGCGCAGCGCAGTGGCGTTTAGGTAGTAAAGGGGGATCGTGCTGGTGGAAGTGTTTTAGGGTTTAGGGTTGTGCAGTGGTGTTTGTGTAGTGTAGGGGACGTGCTGGGGTAGTGTTTTAGGGTTTAGGGTAGTGCAGTGGTGTTTGTGAAGTGTAGGGGTCGTACCAGAAGTAGTGTTTTAGGGTTTAGGGCAGTGCAGTAGTGTTTGGGTATTGTAGGGGGTTGTTCTGAGGGTAGTGCTTTAGCGTTTAGGGTAGTGCACTGGTGTTTGGGTAGTGTAGGGGGTCATGCTGGGAGTAGATTTAGGGTTTAGGGTAGAGCAGTGGTGTTTGTGCAGTGTAGGGGGTCAGGCTGGGGATAGTGTTTTAGGGTTTAGGGTTGTGCAGTTGTGCTTGTGTAGTGTAAGGGACGTGCTGGGGTAGACTTTTAGGGTTTGAGGTAGTGCATTGGTGTTTGGGTAGTATAGGGGGTCGTGCTGGGGGTAGGGTTTTAGGGTTTCGGGCAGTGCAGTGGTGTTTGGGTAGTAAAGGGGGTTCGTACAGGTGGAAGTGTTTTAGTGTTTAGGGTAGTGCAGTGGTGTTTGTGTAGTTTAGGGTAGTGCTGGGGTAGTGTTTTAGGGTTTAGGGTAGTGCAGTGGTGTTTGTGTAGTGTAGGGGGTCGTGCTGGGGGTAGTGTTTTGGGGTTTAGGGTAGTGCATTGGTGTTTGGGTAGTGTAGGGGGTAGTGCTGGGGTAGTTTTTTAGGGTTTAGGGTAGTGCAGTGGTGTTTGTGTAGTGTAGGGGGTCATGCTGGGGGTAGTGTTTTAGGGTTTAGGGTAGTGCAGTGGTGTTTGTGTAGTGTAGGGGGTATAGTTTTAGCGTTTAGGGTAGTGCACTGGTGTTTGGGTAGTGTAGGGGGTCATGCTGGGTTTAGATTTAGGGTAGAGCAGTGGTGTTTGTGTAGTGTAGGGGTCGTGCTTCAGGTAGTGTTTTAGGGTTTAGGGTTGTGCAGTGGTGTGTGTGCAGTGTAAGGGACTTGCTGGGGTAGAGTTTTAGGTTTTAGGGTAGTGCAGTGGTGTTTATGTAGTGTAGGGGGTCGTACTAGCTTAGATTTAGGGTTTAGGATAGTGCACTGGTGTTTGGGTAGTGTAGGGGGTTGTGCTGGGGGTAGGGTTTTAGGGTTTCGGGCAGTGCAGTGGTGTTTGGGTAGTAAAGGGGGATCGTACTGGTGGAAGTGTTTTAGGGTTTAGGGTAGTGCAGTGGTGTTTGTGTAGTTTAGGGTACGTGCTGGGGTAGTGTTTTAGGGTTTAGGGTAGTGCAGTGGTGTTTGTGTAGTGTAGGGGGTTGTACTGGGGTAGATTTAGGGTTTAGGATAGTGCAGTGGTGTTTGGGTAGTGAAGGGGGTCGTGCTGGGGGTAGGGATTTACGGTTTCGCGCAGTGCAGTGGCGTTTGGGTAGTAAAGGGGGATCGTGCTGGTGGAAGTGTTTTAGGGTTTAGGGTTGTGCAGTGGTGTTTGTGTAGTGTAGGGGACGTGCTGGGGTAGTGTTTTAGGGTTTAGGGTAGTGCAGTGATGTTTGTGAAGTGTAGGCTGTCATACTGGGGGTAGATTTAGGGTTTAGGATAGTGCAGTGGTGTTGGGGTAGTGTAGGGGGTTGTGCTGGGGGTAGGGTATTAAGGTTTCTGGCAGTGCAGTGGTGTTTGGGTAGTAATGGGGGATCGTGCTCGGGGTCATTTTTTAGGGTTTCGGGTAGTGCAGTGGTGTTTGTGTAGTTTAGGGTATCAAGCTGAGGGTAGAGTTTTAGGGTTTAGGGTAGTGCAGTGGTGTTTGTGTAGAGTAGGGGGTCGTGCTGCAGGTAGTGCTTTAGTGTTTAGGGTAGTGCAGTGATGTTTGGGTAGTGTAGGGTGTCATGCTGGGGGTAGTGTTTTAGGGTTTATGGTAGTGCAGTGGTGTTTGTGTAGTATTGGGGGTAGTTCTGGGGTAGTGTTTTAGGGTTTAGGGTAGTACAGTGGTGTTTGTGTAGTGTAGGGGGTTGTACTGTGGGTAGATGTAGGGTTTAGGGTAGTGCAGTGGTGTTTGGGTAGTGTAGGGGGTTGTGCAAGGGGTAATGTTTTAGGGTTTAGGGTAGTGCAGTGGTGTTTGTGTAGTGTAGGGGGTCGTGCTGGGGGTAGTGTTTTGGGGTGTAGGGTAGTGCATTGGTGTTTGGGTAGTGTAGGGGGTAGTGCTGGGTTAGTTTTTTAGGGTTTAGGGTAGTGCAGTGGTGTTTGTGTAGTGTAGGGGGTCATGCTGGGGGTAGTGTTTTAGGGTTTAGGGCAGTGCAGTGGTGTTTGTGTAGTGTAGGGGGTATAGTTTTAGCGTTTAGTCTAGTGCACTGGTGTTTGGGTAGTGTAGGGGGTCATGCTGGGGGTAGATTTAGGGTTTATGGTAGTGCAGTGGAGTTTGTGTAGTATTGGGGGTAGTTCTGGGGGTAGTGTTTTAGGGTTTAGGGTAGTACAGTGGTGTTTGTGTAGTGTAGGGGGTTGTACTGTGGGTAGATGTAGGGTTTAGGGCAGTGCAGTGGTGTTTGTGTAGTGTAGGGGGTCGTGCAAGGGGTAATGTTTTAGGGTTTAGGGTAGTGCAGTGGTGTTTGTGTATTGTAGGTGTCATGCTGGGGGTAGTGTTTTAGGGTTTAGGGTAGTGCATTGGTGTTTGGGTAGTGTAGGGGGTAGTGCTGGGGTAGTTTTTTAGGGTTTAGGGTAGTGCAGTAGTGTTTGTGTAGTGTAGGGGGTCATGCTGGGGGTAGTGTTTTAGGGTTTAGGGTAGTGCAGTGGTGTTTGTGTAGTGTAGGGGGTAGTGGTTTAGGGTTTAGTGTAGTGCTGTGGTGTTTGTGTAGTGTAGGGGGTCGTGCTGCGGGTAGTGTTTTAGGGTTTAGGGTAGTGCAGTTGTGTTTGGGTAGTGTAGGGGTCGTACTGGGTATAGTGCTTTTGGGTTCAGGGTAGTGCAGTTGTGTTTGTGTAGTGAAGGGGATCATGCTTGTGATAGTGTTTTAGGGTTTAGGGTAGTACAGTGGTGTTTGTGTAGCGTAGGAGGTCGTGCTTGTGGTAGTGTTTTAGGGCTTAGGGTAGTGCAGTGGTGTTTGTGTAGTGTAGGGGGTCATGCTGGGGGTAGTGTTTTAGGGTTTAGGTTTGTGCAGTGGTGTTTGTGTAGTGTAAGGGACGTGCCTGGGTAGAGTTTAACGGTTTAGGGTAGTGCAGTATTGTTTAAGAAGTGTAGTGGGTCGTACTGGGGTAGATTTAGGGTTTAGGATAGTGCAGTGATGTTTGGGTAGTGTAGGGGATCGTGCTGGGGGTAGGGTTTTAGGGTTTCTGACAATGCAGTGGTGTTTGGGTAGTAAAGGGGAATCGTACTGGTGGAAGTGTTTTAGGGTTTAGGGTAGTGCAGTCGTGTTTGTGTAGTTTAGGGACGTGCTGGGGTAGTGTTTTAGGGTTTAGGGTAGTGCAGTGGTGTTTGTGTAGTGTAGGGGGTCGTACCGGGGGTAGATTTAGGGTTTAGGATAGTGCAGTGGTGTTTGGGTAGTGTAGAGGGTCATGCTGGGGGTAGGGTTTAAGGGATTCGGGCAGTGCAGTGGCGTTTTGGTAGTAAAGGGAGATCGTGCTGGGGGTTGTTTTTTAGGGTTTAGGGTAGTGCAGTGGTGTTTGTGTAGTTTAGGGAATCAAGCTGGGGGTAGAGTTTTAGGGTTTAGGGTAGTGCAGTGGTGTTTGTGTAGTGTAGGGGGTCATGCCGGGGGTAGATATAGGGTTTATGGTAATGCAGTGGTGTTTGGGTAGTGTAGGGGGTCGTGCTGCAGGTAGTGTTTTAGTGTTTAGGGTAGTGCAGTGATATTTGGGTAGTGTAGGGGGTCATGCTGGGGGTAGTGTTTTAGGGTTTATGGTAGTGTAGTGGTGTTTGTGTAGTATTGGGGTAGTTCTGGGGGTAGTGTTTTAGGGTTTAGGGTAGTACAGTGGTGTTTGTGTAGTGTAGGGGGCTGTACTGTGGGTAGATGTAGGGTTTAGGGTAGTGCAGTGGTGTTTGGGTAGTGTAGGGGGTTGTGCAAGGGGTAATGTTTTAGGGTTTAGGGTAGTTCAGTTGTGGTTTTGTAGTGTAGGGGGTCGTGCTGGGGGTAGTGTTTTAGGGATTAGGGTAGTGCATTGGTGTTTGGGCAGTGTAGGGGGTAGTGCTGGGGTAGTTTTTTAGTGTTTAGGGTAGTGCATTGGTGTTTGTGTAGCGTAGGGGGTCGTGCTGGGGGTAGTGTTTTGGGGGTTTAGGGTAGTGCAGAGGTGTTTGTGTTGTGTAGGGGGTCGTGCTGCGGGCAGTGTTTTGAGTTTAGGGTAGTGCAGTGGTGTTTGTGTAGTGTAGGGGGTCATGATGGGGATAGTGTTTTAGTTTTTAGGTCAGTGCAGTGGTGTTTGGGTAGTGTAGGGGGTCATGCTTGGGGGAGTGTTTTAGGGTTTAGGACAGTGCATTGGTGTTTGTGTAGTGTAGGGGGTTGTGCCGAAGGTAGTGTTTTAGGGTTTAGGGCAGTGCAGTGGTGTTTGGGTATTTTAGGGGGTTGTTCTGGGGGTAGTGTTTTAGCGTTTAGGGTAGTGCACTGGTGTTTGGGTAGTGTAGGGGGTCGTGTTTTAGGGTTTAGGGTTGTGCAGAGGTTTTTGTGTAGCTTAGGGGATCAAGCTGGGGTAGAGTTTTAGTGTTTAGGGTAGTGCAGTGGTGTTTGTGTGGTGTAGGGGGTCATGCTGGGGGTAGATTTAGGGTTTAGGGTAATGCAGTGGTGTTTGGGTAGTGTAGGGGGTCGAGCTGCAGGCAGTGTTTTAGGGTTTATGGTAGTGCAGTTGTGTTTGTGTACTATTGGGGTAGTTCTGGGGTAGTGTTTTAGGGTTTAGGGTAGGACAGGGGTGTTTGCGTAGTGTTGGGGGTTGTACTGTGGGTAGATGTAGGGTTTAGGGTAGTGCAGTGGTATTTGGGTAGTGTAGGGGGTCGTGCAAGGGGTAATGTTTTAGGGTTTAGGGTAGTGCAGTGGTGTTTGTGTAGTGTAGGGGGTCGTGCTGGGGGTAGTGTTTTGGGGTTTAGGGTAGTGCATTGGTGTTTGGGTAGTGTAGGGGGAAGTGCTGGGGTAGATTTGTAGGGTTTAGGGTAGTGCAGTGGTGTTTGTGTAGTGTAGGGGGTCGTGCTGGGGGTAGTGTTTTAGGGTTTAGGGTAGTGCAGTGGTGTTTGTGTAGTGTAGGGGGTAGTGGTTTAGGGTTTAGTGTAGTGCTGTGGTGTTTGTGTAGTGTAGGGGGCCATGCTGCGGGTAGAGTTTTAGGGTTTAGGGTAGTGCAGTGGTGTTTGTGTAGTGTAGGGCGTCGTGTTTTAGGGTTTATTGTAGTGCAGTGGTGTTTGGGTAGTGTAGGGGGTCGTGCTGGGGGTAGTGTTTTGGGTTCAGGGTAGCGCAGTTGTGTTTGTGGAGTGAAGGGGATCGTGCTTGGGATAGTGTTTTAGGGTTTAGGGTAGTACAGTGGTGTTTGTGTAGTGTAGGGATTCATGCCTGGGGTAGTGTTTTGGGTCTTAGGGTAGTGCAGTGGTGTTTGTGTAGTGTAGGGGTTCGTGCTGGGGGTGGGGTTTTAGGGTTTTGGGCAGTGCCGTGGTGTTTGGGTGGTAAAGGGGGGATCGTGCAGGGGTAGTTTATTTAGGGTTTAGGGTAGTGTAGTGGTGTTTGTGTAGTTTAGGGGATCAAGCTGGGGGTAGCGTTTTAGGGTTTAGGGTAGTGCAGTGGTGTTTGTGTAGTGTAGGGGGTCGTGCTGCAGTCAGTGTTTTAGGGTTTATGGTAGTGCAGTTGTATTTGTGTACTATTGGGGTAGTTCTGGGGTAGTGTTTTAGGGTTTAGGGTAGGACAGTGGTGTTTGCGTAGTGTTGGGGGTTGTACTGTGGGTAGATGTAGGGTTTAGGGTAGTGCAGTGGTGTTTCGGTAGTGTAGGGGGTCGTGCAAGGGGTAATGTTTTAGGGTTTAGGGTAGTGCAGTGGTGTTTGTGTAGTGTAGGGGGTCGTGCTGGGGGTAGTGTTTTGGGGTTTAGGGTAGTGCATTGGTGTTTGGGTAGTGTAGGGGGTAGTGCTGGGGTAGATTTTTAGGGTTTAGGGTAGTGCAGTGGTGTTTGTGTAGTGTAGGGGGTCATGCTGGGGGTAGTGTTTTAGGGTTTAGGGTAGTGCAGTGGTGTTTGTGTAGTGTAGGGGGTAGTGGTTTAGGGTTTAGTGTAGTGCTGTGGTGTTTGTGTAGTGTAGGGGGCCATGCTGTGGGTAGTGTTTTAGTGTTTAGGGTAGTGCAGTGGTGTTTGTGTAGTGTAGGGCGTCGTGTTTTAGGGTTTATTGTAGTGCAGTGGTGTTTGGGTAGTGTAGGGGGTCGTGCTGGGGGTAGTGTTTTGGGTTCAGGGTAGTGCAGTTGTGTTTGTGTAGTGAAGGGGATCGTGCTTGGGATAGTGTTTTAGGGTTTGGGGTAGTACAGTGGTGTTTGTGTAGTGTAGGGATTCGTGCCTGGGGTAGTGTTTTAGGTCTTAGGGTAGTGCAGTGGTGTTTGTGTAGTGTAGGGGTTCGTGCTGGGGGTAGTGTTTTAGGGTTTAGGGAAGTGCAGTGGTGTTTGTGTAGTATAAGGGTTCGTGCTGGGGTAGTGGTTTAGGGTTTAGAGAAGTGCAGTGGTGTTTGTGTAGTATAAGGGTTCGTGCTGGGGTAGTGTTTTAGGGTTTAGGGTAGTGCAGTGGTGTTTGTACAGTATAGGGGGTCTTGCTGGGGGTAGTTTTTTAGGGTTTTATTGTAGTGCAGTGGTGTTTGTGTAGTTTAGGGGGTTAAGCTGGGGATAGTGTTTCATCGTTTATGGTAGTGAAGTGGTGTTTGTGTAGTGTAGGGGGTCATGCTGGGGGTAGATTTAGGGTTTTGGGTAGTACAGTGGTGTTTGTGTAGCGTAGGAGGTCGTGCTTGTGGTAGTGTTTTAGGGCTTAGGGTAGTGCAGTGGTGTTTGTGTAGTATAGGCGTCGTGCTTCAGGTTGTGTTTTAGGGTTTAGGGTTGTGCAGTGGTGTTTATGTAGTGTAGGGGGTCGCACTAGGTTAGATTTAGGGTTTAGGATAGTGCACTGGTGTTTGGGTAGTGTAGGGGGTTGTGCTGGGGGTAGGGTTTTAGGGTTTCGGGCAGTGCAGTGGTGTTTGGGTAGTAAAGGGGGATCGTACTGGTGGAAGTGTTTTAGGGTTTAGGGTAGTGCAGTGGTGTTTGTGTAGTTTAGGGTACGTGATGGGGTAGTGTTTTAGGGTTTAGGGTAGTGCAGTGGTGTTTGTGTAGTGTAGGGGGTTGTACTGGGGGTAGATTTAGGGTTTAGGATAGTGCAGTGGTGTTTGGGTAGTGTAGGGGGTCGTGCTGGAGGTAGTGTTTTGGGTTCAGGGTAGTGCAGTTGTGTTTGTGTAGTGAAGGGGATCGTGCTTGGGATAGTGTTTTAGGGTTTAGGGTAGTACAGTGGTGTTTGTGTAGTGTAGGGATTCGTGCCTGGGGTAGTGTTTCAGGTCTTAGGGTAGTGTAGTGGTGTTTGTGTAGTGTAGGGGTTCGTGCTGGGGGTAGTGTTTTAGGGTTTAGGGAAGTGCAGTGGTGTTTGTGTAGTATAAGGGTTCATGCTGGGGTAGTGTTTTAGGGTTTAGAGAAGTGCAGTGGTGTTTGTGTAGTATAAGGGTTCGTGCTGGGGTAGTGTTTTAGGGTTTAGGGTAGTGCAGTTGTGTTTGTACAGTATAGGGGGTCTTGCTGGGGGTAGTTTTGTAGGGTGTTATTGTAGTGCAGTGGTGTTTGTGTAGTTTAGGGGGTTAAGCTAAGGATAGTGTTTCATCGTTTATGGTAGTGAAGTGGTGTTTGTGTAGTGTAGGGGGTAATGCTGGGGGTAGATTTAGGGTTTTGGGTAATGCAGTGGTGTTTGTGTAGTGTAGGGGTCGTGCTTCAGTTAGTGTTTTTGGGTTCAGGGTTGTGCAGTGGTTTTTGTGCAGTGTAAGGGACTTGCTGGGGTAGAGTTTTAGGTTTTAGGGTAGTGCAGTGGTGTTTGTGTAGTATTGGGGTAGTTCTGGGGGTAGTGTTTTAGGGTTTAGGGTAGTTCAGTTGTGGTTTTGTAGTGTAGGGGGTCGTGCTGGGGGTAGTGTTTTAGGGATTAGGGTAGTGCATTGGTGTTTGGGCAGTGTAGGGGGTAGTGCTGGGGTAGTTTTTTAGTGTTTAGGGTAGTGCATTGGTGTTTGTGTAGCGTAGGGGGTCGTGCTGGGGGTAGTGTTTTGGGGGTTTAGGGTAGTGCAGAGGTGTTTGTGTTGTGTAGGGGGTCGTGCTGCGGGCAGTGTTTTGAGTTTAGGGTAGTGCAGTGGTGTTTGTGTAGTGTAGGGGGTCATGATGGGGATAGTGTTTTAGTTTTTAGGTCAGTGCAGTGGTGTTTGGGTAGTGTAGGGGGTCATGCTTGGGGGAGTGTTTTAGGGTTTAGGACAGTGCATTGGTGTTTGTGTAGTGTAGGGGGTTGTGCCGAAGGTAGTGTTTTAGGGTTTAGGGCAGTGCAGTGGTGTTTGGGTATTTTAGGGGGTTGTTCTGGGGGTAGTGTTTTAGCGTTTAGGGTAGTGCACTGGTGTTTGGGTAGTGTAGGGGGTCGTGTTTTAGGGTTTAGGGTTGTGCAGAGGTTTTTGTGTAGCTTAGGGGATCAAGCTGGGGTAGAGTTTTAGTGTTTAGGGTAGTGCAGTGGTGTTTGTGTGGTGTAGGGGGTCATGCTGGGGGTAGATTTAGGGTTTAGGGTAATGCAGTGGTGTTTGGGTAGTGTAGGGGGTCGAGCTGCAGGCAGTGTTTTAGGGTTTATGGTAGTGCAGTTGTGTTTGTGTACTATTGGGGTAGTTCTGGGGTAGTGTTTTAGGGTTTAGGGTAGGACAGTGGTGTTTGCGTAGTGTTGGGGGTTGTACTGTGGGTAGATGTAGGGTTTAGGGTAGTGCAGTGGTATTTGGGTAGTGTAGGGGGTCGTGCAAGGGGTAATGTTTTAGGGTTTAGGGTAGTGCAGTGGTGTTTGTGTAGTGTAGGGGGTCGTGCTGGGGGTAGTGTTTTGGGGTTTAGGGTAGTGCATTGGTGTTTGGGTAGTGTAGGGGGAAGTGCTGGGGTAGATTTGTAGGGTTTAGGGTAGTGCAGTGGTGTTTGTGTAGTGTAGGGGGTCGTGCTGGGGGTAGTGTTTTAGGGTTTAGGGTAGTGCAGTGGTGTTTGTGTAGTGTAGGGGGTAGTGGTTTAGGGTTTAGTGTAGTGCTGTGGTGTTTGTGTAGTGTAGGGGGCCATGCTGCGGGTAGAGTTTTAGGGTTTAGGGTAGTGCAGTGGTGTTTGTGTAGTGTAGGGCGTCGTGTTTTAGGGTTTATTGTAGTGCAGTGGTGTTTGGGTAGTGTAGGGGGTCGTGCTGGGGGTAGTGTTTTGGGTTCAGGGTAGCGCAGTTGTGTTTGTGGAGTGAAGGGGATCGTGCTTGGGATAGTGTTTTAGGGTTTAGGGTAGTACAGTGGTGTTTGTGTAGTGTAGGGATTCATGCCTGGGGTAGTGTTTTGGGTCTTAGGGTAGTGCAGTGGTGTTTGTGTAGTGTAGGGGTTCGTGCTGGGGGTGGGGTTTTAGGGTTTTGGGCAGTGCCGTGGTGTTTGGGTGGTAAAGGGGGGATCGTGCAGGGGTAGTTTATTTAGGGTTTAGGGTAGTGTAGTGGTGTTTGTGTAGTTTAGGGGATCAAGCTGGGGGTAGCGTTTTAGGGTTTAGGGTAGTGCAGTGGTGTTTGTGTAGTGTAGGGGGTCGTGCTGCAGTCAGTGTTTTAGGGTTTATGGTAGTGCAGTTGTATTTGTGTACTATTGGGGTAGTTCTGGGGTAGTGTTTTAGGGTTTAGGGTAGGACAGTAGTGTTTGCGTAGTGTTGGGGGTTGTACTGTGGGTAGATGTAGGGTTTAGGGTAGTGCAGTGGTGTTTCGGTAGTGTAGGGGGTCGTGCAAGGGGTAATGTTTTAGGGTTTAGGGTAGTGCAGTGGTGTTTGTGTAGTGTAGGGGGTCGTGCTGGGGGTAGTGTTTTGGGGTTTAGGGTAGTGCATTGGTGTTTGGGTAGTGTAGGGGGTAGTGCTGGGGTAGATTTTTAGGGTTTAGGGTAGTGCAGTGGTGTTTGTGTAGTGTAGGGGGTCATGCTGGGGGTAGTGTTTTAGGGTTTAGGGTAGTGCAGTGGTGTTTGTGTAGTGTAGGGGGTAGTGGTTTAGGGTTTAGTGTAGTGCTGTGGTGTTTGTGTAGTGTAGGGGGCCATGCTGTGGGTAGTGTTTTAGTGTTTAGGGTAGTGCAGTGGTGTTTGTGTAGTGTAGGGCGTCGTGTTTTAGGGTTTATTGTAGTGCAGTGGTGTTTGGGTAGTGTAGGGGGTCGTGCTGGGGGTAGTGTTTTGGGTTCAGGGTAGTGCAGTTGTGTTTGTGTAGTGAAGGGGATCGTGCTTGGGATAGTGTTTTAGGGTTTGGGGTAGTGCAGTGGTGTTTGTGTAGTGTAGGGGTTCGTGCTGGGGGTAGTGTTTTAGGGTTTAGGGAAGTGCAGTGGTGTTTGTGTAGTATAAGGGTTCGTGCTGGGGTAGTGGTTTAGGGTTTAGAGAAGTGCAGTGGTGTTTGTGTAGTATAAGGGTTCGTGCTGGGGTAGTGTTTTAGGGTTTAGGGTAGTGCAGTGGTGTTTGTACAGTATAGGGGGTCTTGCTGGGGGTAGTTTTTTAGGGTTTTATTGTAGTGCAGTGGTGTTTGTGTAGCTTAGGGGGTTAAGCTGGGGATAGTGTTTCATCGTTTATGGTAGTGAAGTGGTGTTTGTGTAGTGTAGGGGGTCATGCTGGGGGTAGATTTAGGGTTTTGGGTAGTACAGTGGTGTTTGTGTAGCGTAGGAGGTCGTGCTTGTGGTAGTGTTTTAGGGCTTAGGGTAGTGCAGTGGTGTTTGTGTAGTGTAGGCGTCGTGCTTCAGGTAGTGTTTTAGGGTTTAGGGTTGTGCAGTGGTGTTTATGTAGTGTAGGGGGTCGCACTAGGTTAGATTTAGGGTTTAGGATAGTGCACTGGTGTTTGGGTAGTGTAGGGGGTTGTGCTGGGGGTAGGGTTTTAGGGTTTCGGGCAGTGCAGTGGTGTTTGGGTAGTAAAGGGGGATCGTACTGGTGGAAGTGTTTTAGGGTTTAGGGTAGTGCAGTGGTGTTTGTGTAGTTTAGGGTACGTGATGGGGTAGTGTTTTAGGGTTTAGGGTAGTGCAGTGGTGTTTGTGTAGTGTAGGGGGTTGTACTGGGGGTAGATTTAGGGTTTAGGATAGTGCAGTGGTGTTTGGGTAGTGTAGGGGGTCGTGCTGGAGGTAGTGTTTTGGGTTCAGGGTAGTGCAGTTGTGTTTGTGTAGTGAAGGGGATCGTGCTTGGGATAGTGTTTTAGGGTTTAGGGTAGTACAGTGGTGTTTGTGTAGTGTAGGGATTCGTGCCTGGGGTAGTGTTTTAGGTCTTAGGGTAGTGTAGTGGTGTTTGTGTAGTGTAGGGGTTCGTGCTGGGGGTAGTGTTTTAGGGTTTAGGGAAGTGCAGTGGTGTTTGTGTAGTATAAGGGTTCATGCTGGGGTAGTGTTTTAGGGTTTAGAGAAGTGCAGTGGTGTTTGTGTAGTATAAGGGTTCGTGCTGGGGTAGTGTTTTAGGGTTTAGGGTAGTGCAGTTGTGTTTGTACAGTATAGGGGGTCTTGCTGGGGGTAGTTTTGTAGGGTGTTATTGTAGTGCAGTGGTGTTTGTGTAGTTTAGGGGGTTAAGCTAAGGATAGTGTTTCATCGTTTATGGTAGTGAAGTGGTGTTTGTGTAGTGTAGGGGGTAATGCTGGGGGTAGATTTAGGGTTTTGGGTAATGCAGTGGTGTTTGTGTAGTGTAGGGGTCGTGCTTCAGTTAGTGTTTTGGGGTTCAGGGTTGTGCAGTGGTTTTTGTGCAGTGTAAGGGACTTGCTGGGGTAGAGTTTTAGGTTTTAGGGTAGTGCAGTGGTGTTTATGTACTGTAGGGGGTCGTACTAGGTTAGATTTAGGGTTTAGGATAGTGCACCGGTGTTTGGGTAGTGTAGGGGGTTGTGCTGGGGGTAGGGTTTTAGGGTTTCGGGCAGTGCAGTGGTGTTTGGGTAGTAAAGGGGGATCGTACTGGTGGAAGTGTTTTAGGGTTTAGGGTAGTGCAGTGGTGTTTGTGTAGTTTAGGGTACGTGCTGGGGTAGTTTTTAGGGTTTAGGGTAGAGCAGTGGTGTTTGTGTAGTATAGGGGGTTGTACTGGGGTAGATTTAGGGTTTAGGATAGTGCAGTGGTGTTTGGGTAGTGAAGGGGGTCGTGTTGGGGGTAGGGATTTACGGTGTCGTGCAGTGCAGTGGCGTTTGGGTAGTAAAGGGGGATCGTGCTGGTGGAAGTGTTTTAGGGTTTAGGGTTGTGCAGTGGTGTTTGTGTAGTGTAGGGGACGTGCTGGGGTAGTGTTGTAGGGTTTAGGGCAGTGCAGTGGTGTTTTTTAAGTGTAGGGGGTCATACTGGGGGTAGATTTAGGGTTTAGCATAGTGCAGTGGTTTTTGGGTAGTGTAGGGGGTTGTGCTGGGGGTAGGGTTTTAAGGTTTCGGGCAGTGCAGTGGTGTTTGGGTAGTAATGGGGGATCATGCTCGGGGTCCTTTTTTAGGGTTTAGGGTAGTACAGTGGTGTTTGTGTAGTTTAGGGGATCAAGCTGAGGGTAGAGGTTTAGGGTGTAGGGTAGTGCAGTGGTGTTTGTGTAGTGTAGAGGGTTGTGCTGCAGGTAGTGTTTTAGTGTTTAGGGTAGTGCAGTGATGTTTGGGTAGTGTAGGGGTTGTGCTGGGTGTAATGCTTTTGGGTTCTGGGTAGTGCAGTTGTGTTTGTATAGTGAAGGGGATCATGCTTGGGATAGTGTTTTAGGGTTTAGGGTAGTATAGTGGTGTTTGTGTAGCGTAGGAGGTCGTGCTTGTGGTAGTGTTTTAGGGCTTAGGGTAGTGCAGTGGTGTTTGTGTAGTGTAGGGGGTCATGCTGGGGGTAGTGTTTTAGGGTTTAGGTTTGTGCAGTGGTTTTTGTGTAGTGTAAGGGACGTGCCTGGGTAGAGTTTAAGGGTTTAGGGTAGTGCAGTATTGTTTAAGTAGTGTAGGGGGTCGTACTGGGGTAGATTTAGGGTTTAGGATAATGCAGTGATGTTTGGGTAGTGTAGGGGATCGTGCTGGGGGTAGGGTTTTAGGGTTTCGGACAGTGCAGTGGTGTTTGGGTAGTAAAGGGGGATCGTACTGGTGGAAGTGTTTTAGGGTTTAGGGTCGTGCAGTTGTGTTTGTGTAGTTTAGGATACGTGCTGGGGTAGTGTTTTAGGGTTTAGGGTAGTGCAGTGGTGTTTGTGTAGTTTAGGGAATCAAGCTGGGGGAAGAGTTTTAGGGTTTAGGGTAGTGCAGTGGTGTTTGTGTAGTGTAGGGGGTCATGCCGGGGGTAGATTTAGGGTTTAGGGTAATGCAGTCGTGTTTGGGTAGTGTAGGGCGTCGTGCTGCTGGTAGTGTTTTAGTGTTTAGGGTAGTGCAGTGATGTTTGGGTAGTGTAGGGGGTCATGCTGGGGGTAGTGTTTTAGGGTTTATGGTAGTTTAGTGGTGTTTGTGTAGTATTGGGGGTAGTTCTGGCGCAAGTGTTTTAGGGTTTAGGGTGGTACAGTGGTGTTTGTGTAGTGTAGGGGGTTGTACTGTGGGTAGATGTAGGGTTTAGGGTAGTGCAGTGGTGTTTGTGTAGTGTAGGGGGTCGTGTTTTAGGGTTTAGGGTAGTGCAGTGGTGTTTGGAGAGTGTAGGGGGTCGTGCTGGGGGTAGTGTTTTTGGGTTCAGGGTAGTGCAGTTGTGTTTGTGTAGTGAAGGGGATCGTGCTTGGGATAGTGTTTTAGGGTTTAGGGTAGTGCAGTGGTGTTTGTGTTGTGTAGGGGGTCGTGCTTGGGGTAGTGTTTTAGGGCTTCGGGTAGTGCAGTGGTGTTTGTGTAGTATAGGGGTTCGTGCTGGGGTAGTGTTTTAGGGTTTAGGGAAGTGCAGTGGTGTTTGTGTAGTATAAGGGTTCGTGCTGGGGTAGTGTTTTAAGATTTAGAGAAGTGCAGTGGTGTTTGTGTAGTGTAAGGGACGTGCCTGGGTAGAATTTTAGGGTTTAGGGTAGTGCAGTTTTGTTTATGTAGTGTGGGGGTCGTACTGGGGTATATTTAGGGTTTAGGATAGTGCAGTGGTGTTTGGGTCGTGTAGGGGATCGTGCTGGGGGTAGGGTTTTAGGGTTTCGGACAGTGCAGTGGTGTTTGGGTAGTAAAGGGGGATAGTACTGGTGGTAGTGTTTTAGGGTTTAGGGTAGTGCAGTGGTGTTTGTGTAGTTTAGGGTACGTGCTGGGGTAGTGTTTTAGGGTTTAGGGTAGTGCAGTGGTGTTTGTGTAGTGTGGGGGTCGTACTGGGGGTAGATGTAGGGTTTAGGATAGTGCAGTGGTGTTTGGGTAGTGTAGGGGGTCATGCTGGGGTAGGGTTTTAGGGTTTCGGGCAGTGCAGTGGCATTTGGGTAGTAAAGGGGGATCGTGCTGGTGGAAGTGTTTTAGGGTTTAGGGTAGTGCAGTGGTGTTTGTGTAGTGTAGGGGACGAACTGGGGATAGATTTAGGGTTTAGGATAGTGCAGTGGTGTTTGGGTAGTGTAGGGGGTCGTGCTGGGGGTAGGGTTTTAGGGTTTCGGGCAGTACAGTGGTGTTTGGGTAGTAAAGGGGGATCGTGCTGGGTTCTTTTTTAGGGTTTAGGGTAGTGCAGTGGTATTTGTGTAGTGTAGGGGGTCATGCTGGGGGTAGATTTAGGGTTTAGGGTGATGCAGTTGTGTTTGGGTATTGTAGGGGGTCGTGCTGCAGGTAGTGTTTTAGTGTTTAGGGTAGTGCAGTGATGTTTGGGTACTGTAGGGGGTCATGCTGGGGGTAGTGTTTTAGGGTTTATGGTAGTGCAGTGGTGTTTGTATAGTATTGGGGGTAGTTCTGGGGGTAGTGTTTTAGGGTATAGGGTAGTACAGTGGTGTTTGTGTAGTGTAGGGGGTTGTACTGTGGGTAGATGTAGGTTTTAGGGTAGTGCAGTGGTGTTTGGGTAGTGTAGGGGGTCGTGTAAGGGGTCATGTTTTAGGGTTTAGGGTAGTGCTGTGGTGTTTTTGTAGTGTAGGGGGTCGTGCTGTGGGTAGTGTTTTAGGGTTTAGGGTAGTGCATTGGTGTTTGGGTAGTGTAGGGGGTAGTGCTGGGGTAGTCTGCATCCTCCTGAGGCCTGAGCCGGGAGAGACGTGACGCTTTACTGAGACTTTTGCTAATTTGCACATATCTGTTTTATCCCTGAGTTTTTATCTGTTTGCCTGTTACCTGTGTTTGCGTAGTGTTAATTCTGTCGTCCTGTTGCCAATCCCTGGAGACTGCGCAGTAGTCGGGATACAGTGCCTGCGCATCGCGCATGCGCTCTGACACTGTGGACTGCTGAGAGGGTGTGTGACGTACGGGCCTATCACCAAGCACATAGGGGCATTTAGCTGCAGGCTGGCGTGAGCGCGCTCCTCTGCATCCTCCTGAGGCCTGAGCCGGGAGAGACGTGACGCTTTACTGAGTCTTTTGCTAATTTGCACATATCTGTTTTAACCCTGAGTTTTTATCTGTTTGCCTGTTACCTGTGTTTGCGTAGTGTTAATTCTTGTCGTCCTCTTGCTAATCCCTGGAGACTGCGCAGTAGTCGGGATACAGTGCCTGCGCATCGCGCATGCGCTCTGACACTGTGGACTGCTGAGGGGGTGTGTGACGTACGGGCCTATCACCAAGCACATAGGGGTATTTAGCTGCAGGCTGGCGCGAGCGCGCAGTGGACGCGCGCAGCGGGCGCGCCGCCGGCGCGCCGAAGGCAAGCCCGTCTGCGCCCGTCCGCGCTCGTTCCGCGCTCAGCGCCAGACAAGCTGTCCGCCACCCTACCCAGGGGAGAAAAATCTGGTCGAGAGACCAACTGCTCGATATGTCCAGCGCGCATTGCGAAAGGCCAACTTGCTTTTCGCTAGATAGGCTGTCGATAGTGGGTGGAAGACCCTTTATGCTGCAGTGTGAATCCTGCGAGTTGAATCTGCAGGGGTCGGCCCTAACAAATACGACTGACTTTAATAAGCTGCCAAGTATCGACATCCCAGCCATTGCTAACCATGAACAACCAATTAAGGCAGCTCTGGTCAACTGCAGATCCCTCCCCAAGCATGCCGATGAAATCTGGCTGCTTTTAAAAACATATAGCTGGGATCTGCTATTTCTGACGGAAACTTGGCTGCGGGAAGGTTCAAACCCGGACATTTGTCTAGCCATTCCCATGGGTTATAGAATGGTTACAGCCAACAGAGCTGGCAATAGACTTGGGGGAGGCTTGGCAATAATTTTTAAAGAGAAGTGGGAAATTTCCTACAAGAAAATTGGAGAGCTAGGCCCCATAGAGGCCATGTCCTTCCAAATTAAATCTGCCAAAAATCATGCGTTGGCAGGACTATTGATCTATAGACCTCCAAGCACGGCGGCATCTTATTGGCCTCCACTATTTGATTGCATCGCCAACCTCTCTTTACGCTATTCAAATTTTACTGTGTTAGGAGATTTTAATGTACATATGGACATGACTAACTGCCCCTCTGCCTCCTTAGTAGGTGATGCTCTAAAAAGCCTAAACCTGATACAAAGGGTATAATCTCCTACTCATGTAGCCGGACACACTTTAGACCTTGTCTTTACCAATGACAGGGCTATTACAGTGGAAAACCCTATACCGGTAACTTGGTCGGACCACATGTTGGTCACGTTCAAGCTGGGACTGGAGCGCCCTGCTAAGCACAACGGGCCGACTGTAGAAAAGAGGAGAAACTGGAGGAAAGTAACTCCTGATTCAATGAGCAGTGAACTTGCCAACACTATCCCTATCCCCTCTGGAATCCCCACACGAGATGCCTCCCTTTTTAATGCATGGCTGACCTCAGCCCTTGATAAGATAGCCCCGACTAGACCTTGCAAAGTGCCTAGGAGTAGACCTTCTGCTCCATGGTTTAATACCGAACTTCGGATGGAAAAAAGCCACTGTAAAAAGTTGGAGCGTATTTGGAGGAAAGACTACGAAACCTCAGCGAAAGTGGTTTACAAGGCGGCTCTGAGGAAATTTCACACCCTCAAACGTAGGACCATGAGAGACTTTTTGGCTAAACAAATTGCAGAGGCAGAAAACTCTCCAAGAGAGATCTTCAAGGTAATGGAGAGTTTCTTGAAACCTCAGTCTCTAAAAAGTACTGTCCCGACGTCTCTCCCACTGTGTGAAGAATTAGCTTCATTCTTCCACGATAAGATTACGGCCATTTACTCTGCTTTCCCCAAAATTGATAAGCAGGATGTGCGTTCAGACGGCGCCTCTGGTAAATGGTCAGACTTCCGCCGGTTTGAGAAGGAAGCTTCTTTGAGGGACTTATTGAAAGTGAAGTCTGGATGTCCTTCTGATCCGTGCCCGGCCAGAGTTCTTAAACTCCTAGCCCCTGTAGTTAATAACGCTTTAAACAATGTGTGGAATACCTCCCTGGACACGGGAATCTTTCCAACTGATTGGAAGAAAGCTTTCGTCCGCCCTATCCTTAAAAAGGAAGATGCTGATCCTACAGAGCTGAAAAATTTCAGACCGATCTCTCTGCTCCCAGCGCCAGCTAAAATTTTAGAAAAAGAGGTCCAGAGGCAGCTCTCGGAATTTTTAGAATCCAATAATCACCTGCATGATTCCCAGTCGGGTTTTAGAGCAGGTTACAGTACCGAGACAGCTCTGCTGGAGGTGGCAGAGTCAATACGCGAAACGATGGATACAGGAAACTGCGCCATGCTTGTGCTGCTTGATCTTTCGGCGGCTTTTGACACGGTCTCTCATAAGATCCTTCTGAATAGGTTGCACCTACTAGGAGTTACAGGGACCGTGTTACGCTGATTCCAGTCGTTTCTAGATGATAGATCTCAACAAATCTTCCTCCATCCCTATGTTTCAAGTACTAGGGTACTGCTACAAGGAGTCCCCCAGGGATCCGCTTTGAGCCCATCATTGTTCAATGTGTACTTGACCCCTCTGGCATCTATCGTGGAAGGCTCGGGTGTACGTGTAGTTTCGTATGCCGACGACACCCAACTTATTTTCTCTTTCAAAGAGCAGAGTAAGACTGCATTCACTAAGTTCAGGCAGTGTCTTCTGAATATTTCATCCTGGATGACGGATAACTGCCTGAAACTTAACACTGATAATACCGAGATACTTTTTTTTAAATCAGCCTCTCCCCCCTCATTCTGAGCTTTGGTGGCCAGCAGAATTAAATCCTCCGCCAATTCCGATCAACTCAGCCAGGAACTTGTGTTTTAGATTTGACACCCAACTAACAGGCAAGGCCCAAATATCACACATCTCCTCGCAGTGCTTCTGGAAACTAAAGGCACTGCGAAGATGTCTTCACTTCCTTCCTATGGAATGCAGGAAGACGGTGGTACATGCTCTCATCACTTCTCAGCTTGATTATGCCAACAGCCTCTTCATTGGTCTCCCTGACTATTTGATGAGGAGACTTCAACGGATCCAGAATGCTGCAGCTAGACTGATCATAAATGTACCCCTACGATATCACATCTCCCCCATCTGCAAAGCCTTCATTGGCTGCCGGTGAGGAAAAGAGTGATGTTCAAGGTTCTGGTCCTAGCCCACAAAGCTCTTAGAGAGGTCGGCCCACTCTATCTGAGACGTAGGCTTCAAAAATACCAGAACGCTAGAACTCTTAGATCCAGCAATCAGAACCTCCTGGCCATCCCACGCTTTAGAAAAGCGAGGTTAGGTGGTTGCGCCTTCTCTGTAAGAACGGCTACGCTGTGGAACATGATGCCCAATTCCCTCCGTCAGATAAGGGCAGAATTACCTTTTAGGAAGGCCCTTAAAACATGGCTGTTTGGCCTTACATGTACCGTCTAACACTATAGGCTTTGCCTCTCGCCCCCCCCCCCCTCCTCACTGGATGGATGCTAGCGCCGGGACACCTCCGTCGGAGGTAGCTGTAGCGCTTTACAAATGTTAATAATAATAATAATAATAGTTTTGTAGTGTTTAGGGTAGTGCAGTGGTGTTTGTGTAGTGTAGGGGGTTGTGCTGGGGGTAGTGTTTTAGGGTTTAGGGTAGTGCAGTGGTGTTTGTGTAGTGTAGGGGGTCATGCTGCGGATAGTGTTTTAGGGTTTAGGGTAGTGCAGTGGTGTTTGTGTAGTGTAGGGGGTAATGCTAGGGGTAGATTTAGGGTTTAGGGTAGTGCAGTGGTGTTTGGGTAGTGTAGGGGGTCGTGTAAGGGGTAATGTTTTAGGGTTTAGGGTAGGTCAGTTGTGGGTTTGTAGTGTAGGGGGTCGTGCTGGGGGTAGTGTTTTAGGGTTTAGGGTAGTGTCTGGTGTTTGGGTAGTGTAGGGGGTAGTGCTGGGGTAGTTTTTTAGTGTTTAGGGTAGTGCAGTGGTGTTTGTGTAGTGTAGGGGGTGGTGCTGGGGGTAGTGTTTTAGGGTTTAGGGTAGTGCAGTGGTGCTTGTGCTGTGTAGGGGGTCGTGCTGCGGGCAGTGTTTTAGGGTTTAGGGTAGTGCAGTGGTGTATGTGTAGTGAAGGGGGTCATGCTGGGGGTAGTGTTTTTGTGTTTAGGTCAGTGCAGTGGTGTTTGGGTAGTGTAGGGGGTCGTGCTGGGGGTAGTGTTTTAGGGTTTTGGGCAGTGCAGTGGTGTTTGAGTATTGTAGGGGGTTGTTCTGGGGTAGAGTTTTAGCGTTTAGGGTAGTGCAATGGTGTTTGGGTAGTGTAGGGGGTCGTGTTTTAGGGTTTAGGGTAGTGCAGTGGTGTTTGTGTAGTTTAGGGGATCAAGCTGGGGAAGAGTTTTAGGGTTTAGGGTAGTGCAGTGGTGTTTGTGTAGTGTAGGGGGTCATGCTGGGGGTAGATTTAGGGTTTAGGGTAGTGCAGTGATGTTTGGGTAGTGTACGGGGTCATACTGGGGGTAGTGTTTTAGGGTTTATGGTAGTGCTGTGGTGTTTGTGTAGTATTGGGTTAGTGTTTTAGGGTAGTACAGTGGCGTTTGTGTAGTGTAGGGGTTGTACTGTGGGTAGATGTAGGGTTTAGGGTATTGCAGTGGTGTTTGGGTAGTGTAGGGGGTCATGCAAGGGGTAATGTTTTAGGGTTTAGGGTAGAGCATTGGTGTTTGGGTAGTGTAGGGGTAGTGCTGGGGTAGTTTTTTAGGGTTTAGGGTAGTGCATTGGTGTTTGCGTAGTGTAGGGGGTAGTGCTGGGGTCGTTTTATAGGGTTTAGGGTAGTGCAGTGGTGTTTGTGTAGTGTAGGGGGTCGTGCTGGGGGTAGTGTTTTAGGGTTTAGGGTAGTGCAGTGGTGTTTGTGTAGAGTAGGGAGTAGTGGTTTAGGTTTTAGTGTAGTGCTGTGGTGTTTTGTGTAGTGTAGGGGGTCGTGCTGTGGGTAGTGTTTTAGGGTTTAGGGTAGTGCAGTGGTGTTTGTGTCGTGTAGGGGGTTGTGCTGGCGGTAGTGTTTTAGGGTTTAGGGTAGTGCAGTGGTGTTTGTGTAATGTAGGGGGTCGTGCTGTGGGTAGTGTTTTAGGGTTTAGGGTAGTGCAGTGGTGTTTGTGTAGTGTAGGGGGTCGTGTTTTAGGGTTTAGGGTATTGTAGTGGTATTTGGGTAGTGTAGGGGGTCGTGCTGGGGGTAGTGTTTTTAGGTTCAGGGTAGTCCAGTTGTGTTGCTGTAGTGAAGGGGATCGTGCTTGGGATAGTGTTTTAGGGTTTAGGGTAGTGCAGTGGTATTTGTGTAGTGTAGGGGGTCGTGCTTGGGGTAGTGTTTTCGGGCTTAGGGTAGTGCAGTGGTGTTTGTGTAGTATAGGGGTTCGTGCTGGGGGTAGTGTTTTAGGGCTTAGGGAAGTGCAGTGGTGTTTGTGTAGTGTAAGGGACGTGCCTGGGGTTAGTGTTTTAGGGTTTAGGGAAGTGCAGTGGTGTTTGTGTAGTGTAAGGGACGTGCCTGGGTAGAATTTTAGGGTTTAGGGTAGTGCAGTGGTGTTTATGTAGTGTGGGGGTCGTACTGGGGTAGATTTAGGATTTAGGATAGTGCAGTGGTGTTTGGGTAGTGTAGGGGATCGTGCTGGGGTAGGATTTTAGGGTTTCGGACAGTGCAGTGGTGTTTGGGTAGTAAAGGGGGATCGTACTGGTGGAAGTAGTTTAGGGTTTAGGGTTGTGCAGTGGTGTTTGTGTAGTGTAGGGGACTTACTGGGGTAGTGTTTTAGGGTTTAGGGTAGTGCAGTGGTGTTTGTGAAGTGTAGGGGGTCGTTCTTTGGATAGATTTAGGGTTTAGGATAGTGCAGTGGTGTTTGGGTAGTGTAGGGGGTCATGCTGGGGGTGGGGTTTTAGGGTTTCGGGCAGTACATTGGTGCTTGGGTAGTAAAGGGGGATCGTGCTGGGGGTACATTTTTAGGGTTTAGGGTAGTGCAGTGGTATTTGTGTAGTGTAGGGGTTCATGCTGGGGGTAGATTTAGGGTTTAGGATGAAGCAGTGGTGTTTGGGTAGTGTAGGAGGTCGTGCTGCAGGTAGTGTTTTAGTCTTTAGGGTAGTCCAGTGGTGTTAGGGAAGTGTAGGGGGTCGTGCTAGGGGTAGAGTATTAGGGTTTAGGGTAGTGTTGTGGTGTTTGTGTAGAGTAGGGGGTTGTGCTGGGGGTAGTGTTTTAGGGTGTAGGGTAGTGCAGTGCTGTTTGTGTAGTGTAGGGTTCTGCTGTGGTAAATTTAGGGTTTAGGGTACTGCAGTGGATTTTGAGCAGTGTAGGGGATCATACTGGGGTAGTGTTTTCGGGTTTAGGGCAGTGCAGTGGTGTTTGTGTACTGTAGGGGTTCTTGCAGTGGGTTGCGTTTTAGGGTTTAGGGTAGTGCAGTGGTGTTTGGGTAGTGTAGGGATTTGTGCTGGGGGTAGTGTTTTAGAGTTTAGGGTAGTGCAGTGGTGTTTGTGTAGTGTAGGGGGTAGTGGTTTAGGGATTAGGGTAATGCGGTGGAGTTTGGGTAGTGTAGGGGGTCGTGGTGGGGGTGTGTTTTAGGTTTTAAGGCAGTGCAGTGGTATTTTGGGTAGTGTAGGTGTAGTGCTGGGGGTAGGGTTTTAGGGATTAGGGTAGTGCAGTGGTGTTTGCGTAGTGTAGGGCTCTTGCTGGGGGTAGTGTTTTAGGGTTTATGGTAGTGCAGTGGTGTTTGTGTAGTATTGGGGGTAGTTCTGGGGGTAGTGTTTTAGGGTTTAGGGTACTACAGTGGTGTTTGTGTAGTGTAGGGGGTTGTACTGTGGGTAGATGTAGGATTTAGGGTAGTGCAGTGGTGTTTGGGTAGTGTAGGGGGTCGTGTAAGGGATAATGTTTTAGGGTTTAGGGTAGTGCAGTGATGTTTTTGTAGTGTAGGGGGTCGTGCTGGGGGTAGTGTTTTAGGGTTTAGGGTAGTGCATTGGTGTTTGGGTAGTGTAGGGGGTAGTGCTGGGGTAGTTTTATAGTGTTTAGGGTAGTGCAGTGGTGTTTGTGTAGTGTAGGGGGTCGTGCTGGGGGTAGTGTTTTAGGGTTTAGGGTAGTGCAGTGGTGTTTGTGTTGTGTAGGGGGTCGTGCTGCGGGCAGTGTTTTAGGGTTTAGGGTAGTGCAGTGGTGAATGTGTAGTCAAGGGGGTCATGCTGGGGGTAGTGTTTTAGTGTTTAAGTCAGTGCAGTGGTGTTTGGGTAGTGTAGGGGGTCGTGCTGGGGGTAGTGTTTTTGGGTTCAGGGTAGTGCAGTTGTGTTGCTGTAGTGAAGGGGATCGTGCTTGGGATAGTGTTTTAGGGTTTAGGGTAGTGCAGTGGTGTTTGTGTAGTGTAGGGGGTCGTGCTTGCGGTAGTGTTTTAGGGCTTAGGGTAGTGCAGTGGTGTTTGTGTAGTATAGGGGTCCGTGCTGGGGGTAGTGTTTTAGGGTTTAGGGAAGTGCAGTGGTGTTTGTGTAGTGTAAGGGACGTGCCTGGGGGTAGTGTTTTAGGGTTTAGGGAAGTGCAGTGGTGTTTGTGTAGTGTAAGGGACGTGCCTGGGTAGAATTTTAGGGTTAAGGGTAGTGCAGTGGTGTTTATGTAGTGTAAGGGGCGTACTGGGGTAGATTTAGGATTTAGGATAGTGCAGTGGTGTTTGGGTAGTGTAGGGGATCGTGCTGGGGGTAGGGTTTTAGGGTTTCGGACAGTACAGTGGTGTTTGGGTAGTAAAGGGGGATCGTACTGGTGGAAGTGTTTTAGGGTAGTGCAGTGGTGTTTGTGTAATTTAGGGTACGTGCTGGGGTAGTGTTTTAGGTTTTAGGGTAGTGCAGTAGTGTTTGTGAAGTGTAGGGGGTTGTACTGGGGGTAGATTTAGGGTTTAGGATAGTGCAGTGGTGTTTGGGTAGTGTAGGGAGTCATGCTGGGGTCGGGTTTTAGGGTTTCGGGCAGTGCAGTGGCGTTTGGGTAGCAAAGGGGGATTGTGCTGCTGAAAGTGTTTTAGGGTTTAGGGTTGTGCAGTGGTGTTTGTGTAGTGTAGGGGACTTACTGGGGTAGTGTTTTAGGGTTTAGGGTAGTGCAGTGGTGTTTGTGAAGTGTAGGGGGTCGTACTGGGGATAGATTTAGGGTTTAGGATAGTGCAGTGGTGTTTGGGTAGTGTAGGGGGTCGTGCTGGGGGTAGGGTTTTAGGGTTTCGGGCAATACATTGGTGTTTGGGTAGTAAAGGGGGGATCGTGCTTGGGGTACATTTTTAGGGTTTAGGGTAGTGCAGTGGTATTTGTGTAGTGTAGGGGTTCATGCTGGGGGTAAATTTAGGGTTTAGGGTGATGCAGTGGTGTTTGGGTAGTGTAGGGGGTCGTGCTGCAGGTAGTGTTTTAGTGTTTAGGGTAGTGCAGTGGTGTTTGGGAAGTGTAGGGGGTCATGCTAGGGGTAGAGTATTAGGGTTTAGGGTAGTGTTGTGGTGTTTGTGTAGAGTAGGGGGTTGTGCTGGGGGTAGTGTTTTAGGGTGTAGGGTAGTGCAGTGCTGTTTGTGTAGTGTAGGGGGTTCTGCTGTGGTAAATGTAGGGTTTAGGGTACGGCAGTGGATTTTGAGCAGTGTAGGGGATCATGCTGGGGTAGTGTTTTCGGGTTTAGGGCAGTGCAGTGGTGTTTGTGTACTGTAGGGGTTCTTGCAGTGGGTTGTGTTTTAGGGTTTAGGGTAGTGCAGTGGTGTTTGGGTAGTGTAGGGATTAGTGCTGGGGGTAGTGTTTTAGAGTTTAGGGTAGTGCAGTGGTGTTTGTGTAGTGTAGGGGGTAGTGGTTTAGGGTTTAGGGTAATGCGGTGGAGTTTGGGTAGTGTAGGGGGTCGTGGTGGGGGTGTGTTTTAGGTTTTAAGGCAGTGCAGTGGTATTTGGGTAGTGTAGGTGTAGTGCTGTGGGTAGTGTTTTAGGGATTAGGGTAGTGCAGTGGTGTTTGCGTAGTGTAGGGCTCTTGCTGGGGGTAGTGTTTTAGGGTTTATGGTAGTGCAGTGGTGTTTGTGTAGTATTGGGGGTAGTTCTGGGGGTAGAGTTTTAGGGTTTAGGGTACTACAGTGGTGTTTGTGTAGTGTAGGGGGTTGTACTGTGGGTAGATGTAGGGTTTAGGGTAGTGCAGTGGTGTTTGGGTAGTGTAGGGGGTCGTGTAAGGGATAATGTTTTAGGGTTTAGGGTAGTGCAGTGGTGTTTTTGTAGTGTAGGGGGTCGTGCTGGGGTAGTGTTTTAGGGTTTAGGGTAGTGCAGTGGTGTTTGTGTTGTGTAGGGGGTCGTGCTGCGGGCAGTGTTTTAGGGTTTAGGGTAGTGCAGTGGTGTATGTGTAGTCAAGGGGGTCATGCTGGGGGTAGTGTTTTAGTGTTTAAGTCAGTGCAGTGGTGTTTGGGTAGTGTAGGGGGTCGTGCTGGGGGTAGTGTTTTAGGGTTTTCGGCAGTGCAGTGGTGTTTGAGTATTGTAGGGGGTTGTTCTGGGGGTAGTGTTTTAGCGTTTAGGGTAGTGCAATGGTGTTTGGGTAGTGTAGGGGGTAGTGCTGGGGTAGTTTTATAGTGTTTAGGGTAGTGCAGTGGTGTTTGTGTAGTGTAGGGGGTCGTGCTGGGGTAGTGTTTTAGGGTTTAGGGTAGTGCAGTGGTGTTTGTGTTGTGTAGGGGGTCATGCTGCGGGCAGTGTTTTAGGGTTTAGGGTAGTGCAGTGGTGTATGTGTAGTCAAGGGGGTCATGCTGGGGGTAGTGTTTTAGTGTTTAAGTCAGTGCAGTGGTGTTTTGGTAGTGTAGGGGGTCGTGCTGGGGGTAGTGTTTTAGGGTTTTCGGCAGTGCAGTGGTGTTTGAGTATTGTAGGGGGTTGTTCTGGGGGTAGTGTTTTAGCATTTAGGGTAGTGCAATGGTGTTTGGGTAGTGTAGGGGGTCGTGTTTTAGGGTTTAAGGTAGTGCAGTGGTGTTTGTGTAGTGTAGGGGACTTACTGGGGTAGTGTTTTAGGGTTTAGGGTAGTGCAGTGGTGTTTGTGAAATGTAGGGGTCGTACTGGGGATAGATTCAGGGTTTAGGATAGTGCAGTGGTGTTTGGGTAGTGTAGGGGGTCGTGCTGGGGGTAGGGTTTTAGGGTTTCGGGCAGTACATTGGTGTTTGGGTAGTAAAGGGAGATCGTGCTGGGGGTACTTTTTTAGGGTTTTGGGTAGTGCAGTGGTATTTGTGTAGTGTAGGGGGTCATGCTGGGGGTAGATTTAGGGTTTAGGGTGATGCAGTGGTGTTTGGGTAGTGTAGGGGGTCGTGCTGCAGGTAGTGTTTTAGTGTTTAGGGTAGTGCAGTGGTGTTTGGGAAGTGTAGGGGGTCGTGCTAGGGGTAGAGTATTAGGGTTTAGGGTAGTGCAGTGGTGTTTGTGTAGAGTAGGGGGTTGTGCTGGGGGTAGTGTTTTAGGGTTTAAGGTAGTGCAGTGCTGTTTGTGTAGTGTAGGGGGTTCTGCAGTGGTAAATGTAGGGTTTAGGGTACTGCAGTGGTTTTTGAGCAGTGTAGGGGATCATGCTGGGGTAGTGTTTTCGGGTTTAGGGCAGTGCAGTGGTGTTTGTGTACTGTAGGGGTTCTTGCAGGGGGTTGTGTTTTAGGGTTTAGGGTAGTGCAGTGGTGTTTGGGTAGTGTAGGGATTAGTGCTGGGGGTGGTGTTTTAGAGTTTAGTGTAGTGCAGTGGTGTTTGTGTAGTGTAGGGGGTAGTGGTTTAGGGTTTAGGGTAATGCAGTGGAGTTTGGGTAGTGTAGCGGGTCGTGGTGGGGGTGTGTTTTAGGTTTTAAGGCAGTGCAGTGGTATTTGGGTAGTGTAGGTGTAGTGCTGGGTGTAGTGTTTTAGGGATTAGGGTAGTTCAGTGGTGTTTGCGTAGTGTAGGGGGTCGGGCTGGGGGTAGTGTTTTAGGGTTTAGGGTAGCGCAGTGGTGTTTGCGTAGTGTAGGAATCTTGCTGGGGGTAGTGTTTTAGGGTTTATGGTAGTGCAGTGGTGTTTGTGTAGTATTCGGGGTAGCTCTGGGGGAAGTGTTTTAGGGTTTAGGGTACTACAGTGGTGTTTGTGTAGTGTAGGGGGTTGTACTGTGGGTAGATGTAGGGTTTAGGGTAGTGCAGTGGTGTTTGGGTAGTGTAGGGGTCGTGTAAGGGATAATGTTTTAGGGTTTAGGGTAGTGCAGTGGTGTTTTTGTAGTGTAGGGGTCATGCTGGGGGTAGTGTTTTAGGGTTTAGGGTAGTGCATTGGTGTTTGGGTAGTGTAGGGGGTAGTGCTGGGGTAGTTTTATAGTGTTTAGGGTAGTGCAGTGGTGTTTGTGTAGTGTAGGGGGTCGTGCTGGGGGTAGTGTTTTAGTGTTTAGGGTAGTGCAGTGATGTTTGTGTTGTGTAGGGGGTCGTGCAGCGGGCAGTGTTTTAGGGTTTAGGGTAGTGCAGTGGTGTATGTGTAGTGTACTGGGTCATGCTGGGGGTAGTGTTTTAGTGTTTAGCTCAGTGCAGTGGTGTTTGGGTAGTGTAGGGGGTCGTGCTGGGGGTAGTGTTTTATGGTTTTGGGCAGTGCAGTGGTGTTTGAGTATTGTAGGGGGTTGTTCTGGGGGTAGTATTTTAGCGTTTAGGGTAGTGCAATGGTGTTTGGGTAGTGTAGGGGGTCGTGTTTTAGGGTTTAGGGTAGTGCAGTGGTGTTTGTGTAGTTTAGGGGATCAAGCTGGGGTAGAGTTTTAAGGTTTAGGGTAGTGCAGTGGTGTTTGTGTAGTGTAGGGGGTCATGTTGGGGTAGATTTAGGGATTAGGGTAATGCAGTGGTGCTTGGGTAGTGTAGGGGGTCATACTGGGGGTAGTGTTTTAGGGTTTATGGTAGTGCAGTGGTGTTTGTGCAGTATTGGGTTAGTGTTTTAGGGTAGTACAGTGGTGTTTGTGTAGTGTAGGGGGTTGTACTGTGGGTAGATGTAGGGTTTAGGGTAGTGCAGTGGTGTTTGGGTAGTGTAGGGGGGTCATGCAAGGGGTAAGGTTTTAGGGTTTAGGGTAGTGCATTGGTGTTTGGGTAGTGTAGGGGTAGTACTGGGGTAGTTTTTTAGGGTTTAGTGTAGTGCATTGGTGTTTGCGTAGTGTAGGGGGTAGTGCTGGGGTAGTTTTATAGGGTTTAGGGTAGTGCAGTGGTGTTTGTGTAGTGTAGGGGGTCGTGCTGGGGATAGTGTTTTAGGGTTAAGGGTAGTGCAGTGGTGTTTGTGTAGTGTAGGGGGTAGTGGTTTAGGTTTTAGTGTAGTGCTGTGGTGTTTTGTGTAGTGTAGGGGGTCGTGATGTGGGTAGTGTTTTAGGGTTTAGGGTAGTGCAGTGGTGTTTGTGTAGTGTAGGGGGTCGTGCTGGGGGTAGTGTTTTAGGGTTTAGGGTAGTGCAGTGGTGTTTGTGTAATGTAGGGGGGAGTGGTTTAGGTTTTAGTGTAGTGCTATGGTGTTTGTGTAGTGTAGGGGGTCGTGCTGTGGGTAGTGTTTTAGGGTTTAGGGTAGTGCAGTGGTGTTTGTGTAGTGTAGGGGGTCGTGTTTTAGGGTTTAGGGTAGTGCAGTGGTGTTTGTGTAGTATAGGGTTTCGTGCTGGAGGTAGTGTTTTAGGGTTTAGGGAAGTGCAGTGGTGTTTGTGTAGTGTAAGGGATGTGCCTGGGTAGAATTTTAGGGTTTAGGGTAGTGCAGTGGTGTTTGTGTAGTATAGGGGTTCGTGCTGGGGATAGTGTTTTAGGGTTTAGGGAAGTGCAGTGGTGTTTGTGTAGTATAGGGGTTCGTGCTGGGGGTAGTGTTTTAGGGTTTAGGGAAGTGCAGTGGTGTTTGTGTAGTGTAAGGGACGTGCCCGGGTAGAATTTTAGGGTTTAGGGTAGTGCAGTGGTGTTTATGTAGTGTGGGGTCGTACTGGGGTAGATTTAGGGTTTAGGATAGTGCAGTGGTGTTTGGGTAGTGTAGGGGATCGTGCTGGGGTAGGGTTTGAGGGTTTCGGACAGTGCAGTGGTGTTTGGGTAGTAATGGGGGATCGTACTGGTGGAAGAGTTTTAGGATTTAGGGTAGTGCAGTGGTGTTTGTGTAATTTAGGGTACGTGCTGGGGTAGTGTTTTAGGTTTTAGGGTAGTGCAGTGGTGTTTGTGAAGTGTAGGGGGTCGTACTGGGGGAAGATTTAGGGTTTAGGATAGTGCAGTGGTGTTTGGGTAGTGTAGGGGGTCATGCTGGGGTCGGGTTTTAGGGTTTCGGGCAGTGCAGAGGCGTTTGGGTACTAAAGGGGGATCGTGCTGGTGGAAGTGTTTTAGGGTTGTGCAGTGGTGTTTGTGTAGTGTAGGGGACTTACTGGGGTAGTGTGTTAGGGTTTAGGGTAGTGCAGTGGTGTTTGTGAAGTGTAGGGGGTCGTACTGGGGATAGATTTAGGGTTTAGGATAGTGCAGTGGTGTTTGGGTAGTGTAGGGGGTCGTGCTGGGGGTAGGGTTTTAGTGTTTCGGGCAGTACATTGGTGTTTGGGTAGTAAAGGGGGATCGTGCTGGGGTACTTTTTTAGGGTTTAGGGTAGTGCATTGGTATTTGTGTTGTGTAGGGTGTCATGCTGGGTGTAGATTTAGGGTTTAGGGTGATGCAGTGGTGTTTGGGTAGTGTAGGGGGTCGTGCTGCAGGTAGTGTTTTAGTGTTTAGGGTAGAGCAGTGGTGTTTGGGTATTGTAGGGGGTCGTGCTAGGGGTAGAGTATTAGGGTTTAGGGTAGTGCAGTGGTGTTTGTGTAGAGTAGGGGGTTGTGCTGGGGGTAGTGTTTAGGATGTAGGGTAGTGCAGTGCTGTTTGTGTAGTGTAGGGGGTTCTGCTGTGGTAAATGTAGGGTTTAGGGTACTGCAGTGGTTTTTGAGCAGTGTAGGGGATCATGCTGGGGTAGTGTTTTAAGGTTTAGGGCAGTGCAGTGGTGTTTGTGTACTGTAGGGGTTCTTGCAGGGGGTTGTGTTTTAGGGTTTAGGGTAGTGCAGTGGTGTTTGGGTAGTGTAGGGATTAGTGCTGGGGGTAGTGTTTAAGAGTTTAGGGTAGTGCAGTGGTGTTTGTGCAGTGTAGGGGGTAGTGGTTTAGGGTTTAGGGTAATGCGGTGGAGTTTGGGTAGTGTAGGGGGTCGTGGTGGGGTGTGTTTTAGGTTTTAAGTCAGTGCAGTGGTATTTGGGTAGTGTAGGTGTAGTGCTGGGGGTAGTGTTTTAGGGATTAGGGTAGTGCAGTGGTGTTTGCGTAGTGTAGGGGGTCGTGCTGGGGGTAGTGTTTTATGGTTTAGGGTAGCGCAGTGGTGTTTGCGTGGTGTAGGGCTCTTGCTGGGGGTAGTGTTTTAGGGTTTATGGTAGTGCAGTGGTGTTTCTGTAGTATTGGGGGTAGTTCTGGGGGTAGTGTTTTAGGGTTTAGGGTACTACTGTGGTGTTTGTGTAGTGTAGGGGGTTGTACTGTGGGTAGATGTAGGGTTTAGGGTAGTGCAGTAGTGTTTGGGTAGTGTAGGGGTCGTGTAAGGGATAATGTTTTAGGGTTTAGGGTAGTGCAGTGGTGTTTTTGCAGTGTAGGGGGTCGTGCTGGGGGTAGTGTTTTAGGGTTTAGGGTAGTGCATTGGTGTTTGGGTAGTGTAGGGGGTAGTGCTGGGGTAGTTTTATAGTGTTTAGGGTAGTGCAGTGGTGTTTGTGTAGTGTAGGGGGTCGTGCTGGGGTTAGTGTTTTAGTGTTCAGGGTAGTGCAGTGGTGTTTGTGTTGTGTAGGGGGTCGTGCTGCGGGCAGTGTTTTAGGGTTTAGGGTAGTGCAGTGGTGTATGTGTAGTGTAGGGGGTCATGCTGGGGGTAGTGTTTTAGTGTATAGGTCAGTGCAGTGGTGTTTGGGTAGTGTAGGGGGTCGTGCTGGGGGTAGTGTTTTAGGGTTTTGGGCAGTGTAGTGGTGTTTGAGTATTGTAGGGGGTTGTTCTGGGGTTTGTGTTTTAGCGTTTAGGGTAGTGCAATGGTGTTTGGGTAGTGTAGGGGGTCGGGTTTTAGGGTTTAGGGTAGTGCAGTGGTGTTTGTGTAGTTTAGGGGATCAAGCTGGGGTAGAGTTTTAGGGTTTAGGGTAGTGCAGTGGTGTTTGTGTAGTTCAGGGGATCAAGCTGCGGTAGAGTTTTAGGGTTTAGGGTAGTGCAGATGTGTTTGTGTAGTGTAGGGGGTCATGTTGGGGTAGATTTAGGGTTTAGGGTAATGCAGTGGTGCTTGGGTAGTGTAGGGGGTCGAGCTGCAGGTAGTGTTTTAGTGTTTAGGGTGGTGCAGTGATGTTTGGGTAGTGTAGGGGGTCATACTGGGGTAGTGTTTTAGGGTTTATGGTAGTGCAGTGGTGTTTGTGTAGTATTGGGTTAGTGTTTTAGGGTAGTACAGTGGTGTTTGTGTAGTGTAGGGGGTTGTACTGTGGGTAGATGTAGGGTTTAGGGTAGTGCAGTGGTGTTTGGGTAGTGTAGGGGGTCATGCAAGGGGTAATGTTTTAGGGTTTAGGGTAGTGCATTGGTGTTTGGGTAGTGTAGGGGTAGTGCTGGGGTAGTTTTTTAGGGTTTAGGGTAGTGCAGTGGTGTTTGTGTAGTGTAGGGGGTAGTGGTTTAGGGTTTAGGGTAATGCGGTGGAGTTTGGGTAGTGTAGGGGGTCGTGGTGGGGGTGTGTGTTTAGGTTTTAAGGCAGTGCAGTGGTATTTGGGTAGTGTAGGTGTAGTGCTGCGGGTTGTGTTTTAGGGTTTATGGTAGTGCAGTGGTGTTTGTGTAGTATTGGGTTAGTGGTTCAGTGGTGTTTGTGTAGTGTAGGGGGTTGTACTGTGGGTAGATGTAGGGTTTAGGGTAGTGCAGTGGTGTTTGGGTAGTGTAGGGTGTCATGCAAGGGGTAATGTTTTAGGGTTTAGGGTAGTGCATTGGTGTTTGGGTAGTGTAGGGGTAGTGCTGGGGTAGTTTTTTAGGGTTTAGGGTAGTGCATTGATGTTTGCGTAGTGTAGGGGGAAGTGCTGGGGTAGTTTTATAGGGTTTAGGGTAGTGCAGTGGTGTTTGTGTAGTGTAGGGGGTCGTGCTGGGGGTAGTGTTTTAGGGTTTAGGGTAGTGCAGTGGTGTTTGTGTAGTGTAGGGGGTAGTGGTTTAGGTTTTAGTGTAGTGCTGTGGTGTTTTGTGTAGTGTAGGGGGTCGTGATGTGGGTAGTGTTTTAGGGTTTAGGGGAGTGCAGTGGTGTTTGTGTAGTGTAGGGGGTCATGCTGGGGGTAGTGTTTTAGGGTTTAGGGTAGTGCAGTGGTGTTTGTGTAAGGTAGGGGGTAGTGGTTTAGGTTTTAGTGTATTGCTATGGTGTTTGTGTAGTATAGGGGGTCGTGCTGTGGGTAGTGTTTTAGGGTTTAGGGTAGTGCAGTGGTGTTTGTGTAGTGTAGGGGGTCGTGTTTTAGGGTTTAGGGTAGTGTAGTGGTGTTTGGGTAGTGTAGGGGGTCGTGCTGGGTGTAGTGTTTTTGGGTTCAGGGTAGTGCAGTTGTGTTGGTGTAGTGAAGGGGATCATGCTTGGGATAGTGTTTTAGGGTTTAGAGTAGTGCAGTGGTGTTTGTGTAGTGTAGGGGGTCGTGCTTGGGGTAGTGTTTTAGGGCTTAGGGTAGTGCAGTGGTGTTTGTGTAGTATAGGGTTTCGTGCTGGGGGTAGTGTTTTAGGGTTTAGGGAAGTGCAGTGGTGTTTGTGTAGTGTAAGGGACGTGCCTGGGTAGAATTTTAGCGTTTAGGGTAGTGCAGTGGTCTTTGTGTAGTATAGGGGTTCGTGCTGGGGGTAGTGTTTTAGGGTTTAGGGAAGTGCAGTGGTGTTTGTGTAGTATAGGGGTTCGTGCTGGGGGTAGTGTTTTAGGGTTTAGGGAAGTGCAGTGGTGTTTGTGTAGTGTAAGGGACGTGCCTGGGTAGAATTTTAGGGTTTAGGGTAGTGCAGTGGTGTTTATGTAGTGTGGGGGTCGTACTAGGGTAGATTTAGGGTTTAGGATAGTGCAGTGGTGTTTGGGTAGTGTAGGGGATCGTGCTGGGGTAGGGTTTTAGGGTTTCGGACAGTGCAGTGGTGTTTGGGTAGTAAAGGGGGATCGTACTGGTGGAAGTGTTTTAGGATTTAGGGTAGTGCAGTGGTGTTTGTGTAATTTAGGGTACGTGCTGGGGTAGTGTTTTAGGTTTTAGGGTAGTGCAGTTGTGTTTGTGAAGTGTAGGGGGTCGTTCTGGGGGAAGATTTAGGGTTTAGGATAGTGCAGTGGTGTTTGGGTAGTGTAGGGGGTCATGCTGGGGTCGGGTTTTAGGGTTTCGGGCAGTGCAGTGGCATTTGGGTACTAAAGGGGGATCGTGCTGGTGGAAGTGTTTTAGGGTTGTGCAGTGGTGTTTCTGTAGTGTAGGGGACTTACTGGGATAGTGTTTTAGGGTTTAGGGTAGTGCAGTGGTGTTTGTGAAGTGTAGGGGGTCGTACTGGGGATAGATTTAGGGTTTAGGATATTGCAGTGGTGTTTTGGTAGTGTAGGGAGTCGTGCTGGGGGTAGGGTTTTAGGGTTTCGGGCAGTACATTGGTGTTTGGGTAGTAAAGGGAGATCGTGCTGGGGTACTTTTTTAGGGTTTAGGGTAGTGCATTGGTATTTGTGTTGTGTAGGGGGTCATGCTGGGGTAGATTTAGGGTTTAGGGTGATGCAGTGGTGTTTGGGTAGTGTAGGGGGTCGTGCTGCAGGTAGTGTTTTAGTGTTTAGGGTAGAGCAGTGGTGTTTGGGTATTGTAGGGGTTGTGCTAGGGGTAGAGTATTAGGGTTTAGGGTAGTGCAGTGGTGTTTGTGTAGTGTAGTGGGTTCTGCTGTGGTACATGTAGGGTTTAGGGTACTGCAGTGGTTTTTGAGCAGTGTGGGGGATCATGCTGGGGTAGTGTTTTCGGGTTTAGGGCAGTGCAGTGGTGTTTGTGTACTGTAGGGTTTCTTGCAGGGGGTTGTGTTTTAGGGTTTAGGGTAGTGCAGTGGTGTTTGGGTAGTGTAGGGATTAGTACTGGGGGTAGTGTTTTAGAGTTTAGGGCAGTGCAGTGGTGTTTGTGTAGTGTAGGGGGTAGTGGTTTAGGGTTTAGGGTAATGCAGTGGAGTTTGGGTAGTGTAGCGGGTCGTGGTGGGGGGGTGTTTTAGGTTTTAAGGCAGTGCAGTGGTATTTGGGTAGTGTAGGTGTAGTGCTGGGTGTAGTGTTTTAGGGATTAGGGTAGTGCAGTGGTGTTTGCGTAGTGTAGGGGGTCGTGCTGGGGGTAGTGTTTTAGGGTTTAGGGTAGCGCAGTGGTGTTTGCGTAGTGTAGGGCTGTTGCTGGGGGTAGTGTTTTAGGGTTTATGGTAGTGCAGCGGTGTTTGTGTAGTATTGGGGGTATTTCTGGGTGTAGTTTTTTAGGGTTTAGGGTACTACAGTGGCGTTTGTGTAGTGTAGGGGGTTGTACTGTGGGTAGATGTAGGGTTTAGGGTAGTGCAGTGGTGTTTGGGTAGTGTAGGGGTCGTGTAAGGGATAATGTTTTAGGGTTTAGGGTAGTGCAGTGGTGTTTTTGTAGTGTAGGGGTCATGCTGGCGGTAGTGTTTTAGGGTTTAGGGTAGTGCATTGGTGTTTGGGTAGTGTAGGGGGTAGTGCTGGGGTAGTTTTATAGTGTTTAGGGTAGTGCAGTGGTGTTTGTGTAGTGTAGGGGGTCGTGCTGGGGTAGTGTTTTAGGGTTTTGGGCAGTGCAGTGGTGTTTGAGTATTGTAGGGGGTTGTTCTGGGGGTAGTATTTTAGCGTTTAGGGTAGTGAAATGGTGTTTGGGTAGTTTAGGGGATCAAGCTGGGGTAGAGTTTTAGGGATTAGGGTAGTGCAGTGGTGTTTTTGTAGTGTAGGGGGTCATGTTGGGGGTAGATTTAGGGATTAGGGTAATGCAGTGGTGCTTGGGTAGTGTAGGGGGTCATACTGGGGGTAGTGTTTTAGGGATTATGGTAGTGCAGTGGTGTTTGTGCAGTATTGGGTTAGTGTTTTAGGGTAGTACAGCGGTGTTTGTGTAGTGTAGGGGGTTGTACTGTGGGTAGATGTAGGGTTTAGGGTAGTGCAGTGGTGTTTGGGTAGTGTAGGGGGTCATGCAAGGGGTAATGTTTTAGGGTTTAGGGTAGTGCATTGGTGTTTGGGTAGTGTAGGGGTAGTGCTAGGGTAGTTTTTTAGGGTTTAGGGTAGTGCGTTGGTGTTTGCGTAGTGTAGGGGGTAGTGCTGGGGTAGTTTTATAGGGTTTAGGGTAGTGCAGTGGTGTTTGTGTAGTGGAGGGGGTCGTGCTGGGGGTAGTGTTTTAGGGTTTAGGGTAGTGCAGTAGTGTTTGTGTAGTGTAGGGGGTAGTGGTTTAGGTTTTAGTGTAGTGCTGTGGTGTTTTGTGTAGTGTAGGGGGTCGTGATGTGCGTAGTGTTTTAGGGTTTAGGGTAGTGCAGTGGTGTTTGTGTAGTGTAGGGGGTCGTGCTGGGGGTAGTGTTTTAGGGCTTAGGGTAGTGCAGTGGTGTTTGTGTAATGTAGGGGATAGTGGTTTCGGTTTTAGTGTAGTGCTATGGTGTTTGTGTAGTGTAGGGGGTCGTGCTGTGGGTAGTGTTTTAGGGTTTAGGGTAGTGCAGTGGTGTTTGTGTAGTGTAGGGGGTCGTGTTTTAGGGTTTAGGGTAGTGTAGTGGTGTTTGGGTAGTGTAGGGGGTCGTGCTGGGGGTAGTGTTTTTGGGTTCAGGGTAGTGCAGTTGTGTTGGTGTAGTGAAGGGGATCGTGCTTGGGATAGTGTTTTAGGATTTAGGGTAGTGCAGTGGTGTTTGTGTAGTGTAGGGGGTCGTGCTTGGGGTAGTGTTTTAGGGCTTAGGGTAGTGCAGTGGTGTTTGTGTAGTATAGGGTTTCGTGCTGGAGGTAGTGTTTTAGGGTTTAGGGAAGTGCAGTGGTGTTTGTGTAGTGTAAGGGATGTGCCTGGGTAGAATTTTAGGGTTTAGGGTAGTGCAGTGGTGTTTGTGCAGTATAGGGGTTCGTGCTGGGGGTAGTGTTTTAGGGTTTAGGGAAGTGCAGTGGTGTTTGTGTTGTATAGGGGTTCGTGCTGGGGGTAGTGTTTTAGGGTTTATGGTAGTGCAGTGGTGTTTGTGTAGTATTGGGGGTAGTTCTGGGGGTAGTGTTTTAGGGTTTAGGGTACTACTGTGGTGTTTGTGTAGTGTAGGGGGTTGTACTGTGGGTAGATGTAGGGTTTAGGGTAGTGCAGTTGTGTTTGGGTAGTGTAGGGGTCGTGTAAGGGATAATGTTTTAGGGTTTAGGGTAGTGCAGTGGTGTTTTTGTAGTGTAGGGGGTCGTGCTGGGGGTAGTGTTTTAGGGTTTAGGGTAGTGCATTGGTGTTTGGGTAGTGTAGGGGGTAGTGCTGGGGTAGTTTTATAGTGTTTAGGGTAGTGCAGTGGTGTTTGTGTAGTGTAGGGGGTCGTGCTGGGGTTAGTGTTTTAGGGTTTAGGGTAGTGCAGTGGTGTTTGTGTTGTGTAGGGGGTCGTGCTGCGGGCAGTGTTTTAGGGTTTAGGGTAGTGCAGTGGTGTATGTGTAGTGTAGGGGGTCATGCTGGGGGTAGTGTTTTAGTGTTTAGGTCAGTGCAGTGGTGTTTGGGTAGTGTAGGGGGTCGTGCTGGGGGTAGTGTTTTAGGGTTTTGGGCAGTGCAGTGGTGTTTGAGTATTGTAGGGGGTTGTTCTGGGGGTAGTGTTTTAGCGTTTAGGGAGGTGCAATGGTGTTTGGGTAGTGTAGGGGTCGTGTTTTAGGGTTTAGGGTAGTGCAGTGGTGTTTGTTAAGTTTAGGGGATCAAGCTGGGGTAGAATTTTAGGGTTTAGGGTAGTGCAGTGGTGTTTGTGTAGTGTAGGGGGTCATGTTGGGGGTAGATTTAGGGTTTAGGGTAATGCAGTGGTGCTTGGGTAGTGTAGGGGGTCGAGCTGCAGGTAGTGTTTTAGTGTTTAGGGTAGCGCAGTGATGTTTGGGTAGTGTAGGGGGTCATACTGGGGGTAGTGTTTTAGGGTTTATGGTAGTGCAGTGGTGTTTGTGTAGTATTGGGTTAGTGTTTTAGGGTAGTACAGTGGTGTTTGTGTAGTGTAGGGGGTTGTACTGTGTGTAGATGTAGGGTTTAGGGTAGTGCAGTGGTGTTTGGGTAGTGTAGGGGGTCATGCAAGGGGTAATGTTTTAGGGTTTAGGGTAGTGCATTGGTGTTTGGGTAGTGTAGGGGTAGTGCTGGGGTAGTTTTTTAGGGTTTAGGGTAGTGCAGTGGTGTTTGTGTAGTGTAGGAGTATTGGTTTAGGGTTTAGGGTAATGCGGTGGAGTTTGGGTAGTGTAGGGGGTCGTGGTGGGGGTGTGTTTTAGGTTTTAAGGCAGTGCAGTGGTATTTGGGTAGTGTAGGTGTAGTGCTGGGGGTTGTGTTTTAGGGTTTAGGGTAGTGCAGTGGTGTTTGGGTAGTGTAGGGGGTCGTGCTGGGGGTAGTGTTTTAGGGTTTATGGTAGTGCAGTGGTGTTTGTGTAGTATTGGGTTAGTGTTTTAGGGTAGTTCAGTGGTGTTTGTGTAGTGTAGGGGGTTGTACTGTGGGTAGATGTAGGGTTTAGGGTAGTGCAATGGTGTTTGGGTAGTGTAGGGGGTCATGCAAGGGGTACTGTTTTAGGGTTTAGGGTAGTGCATTGGTGTTTGGGTAGTGTAGGGGTAGTGCTGGGGTAGTTTTTTAGGGTTTAGGGTAGTGCATTGGTGTTTGTGTAGTGTAGAGGGAAGTGCTGGGGTAGTTTTATAGGGTTTAGGGTAGTGCAGTGGTGTTTGTGTAGTGTAGGGGGTCGTGCTGGGGGTAGTGTTTTAGGGTTTAGGGTAGTGCAGTGGTGTTTGTGTAGTGTAGGGGGTAGTGGTTTAGGTTTTAGTGTAGTGCTGTGGTGTTTTGTGTAGTGTGGGGGGGCGTGATGTGGGTAGTGTTTTAGGGTTTAGGGTAGTGCAGTGGTGTATGTGTAGTGTAGGGGGTCATACTGGGGGTAGTGTTTTAGTGTTTAGGTCAGTGCAGTGGTGTTTGGGTAGTGTAGGGGGTCGTGCTGGGGGTAGTGTTTTAGGGTTTTGGGCAGTGCAGTGGTGTTTGAGTATTGTAGGGGGTTGTTCTGGGGGTAGTGTTTTAGCGTTTAGGGTAGTGCAATGGTGTTTGGGTAGTGTAGGGGTCGTGTTTTAGGGTTTAGGGTAGTGCAGTGGTGTTTGTGTAGTTTAGGGGATCAAGCTGGGGTAGAGTTTTAGGGTTTAGGGTAGTGCAGTGGTGTTTATGTAGTGTAGGGGGTCATGTTGGGGGTAGATTTAGGGTTTAGGGTAATGCAGTGGTGCTTGGGTAGTGTAGGGGGTCGAGCTGCAGGTAGTGTTTTAGTGTTTAGGGTAGCGCAGTGATGTTTGGGTAGTGTAGGGGGTCATACTGGGGGTAGTGTTTTAGGGTTTATGGTAGTGCAGTGGTGTTTGTGTAGTATTGGGTTAGTGTTTTAGGGTAGTACAGTGGTGTTTGTGTAGTGTAGGGGGTTGTACTGTGTGTAGATGTAGGGTTTAGGGTAGTGCAGTGGTGTTTGGGTAGTGTAAGGGGTCATGCAAGGGGTAATGTTTTAGGGTTTAGGGTAGTGCATTGGTGTTTGGGTAGTGTAGGGGTAGTGCTGGGGTAGTTTCTAGGGTTTAGGGTAGTGCAGTGGTGTTTGTGTAGTGTAGGGGTAGTGGTTTAGGGTTTAGGGTAATGCGGTGGAGTTTGGGTAGTGTAGGGGGTCGTGGTGGGGGTGTGTTTTAGGTTTTAAGGCAGTGCAGTGGTATTTGGGTAGTGTAGGTGTAGTGCTGGGGGTTGTGTTTTAGGGTTTAGGGTAGTGCAGTGGTGTTTGGGTAGTGTAGGGGGTCGTGCTGGGGGTAGTGTTTTAGGGTTTATGGTAGTGCAGTGGTGTTTGTGTAGTATTGGGTTAGTGTTTTAGGGTAGTTCAGTGGTGTTTGTGCAGTGTAGGGGGTTGTACTGTGGGTAGATGTAGGGTTTAGGGTAGTGCAGTGGTGTTTGGGTAGTGTAGGGGGTCATGCAAGGGGTAATGTTTTAGGGTTTAGGGTAGTGCATTGGTGTTTGGGTAGTGTAGGGGTAGTGCTGGGGTAGTTTTTTAGGGTTTAGGGTAGTGCATTGGTGTTTGCGTAGTGTAGGGGGAAGTGCTGGGGGTAGTGTTTTAGGGTTTAGGGTAGTGCAGTGGTGTTTGTGTAGTGTAGGAGGTCGTGCTGGGGGTAGTGTTTTAGGGTTTAGGGTAGTGCAGTGGTGTTTGTGTAGTGTAGGGGGTAGTGGTTTAGGTTTTAGTGTAGTGCTGTGGTGTTTTGTGTAGTGTGGGGGGGCGTGATGTGGGTAGTGTTTTAGTGTTTAGGGGAGTGCAGTGGTGTTTGTGAGGTGTAGGGAGTCATGCTGGGGGTAGTGTTTTAGGGTTTAGGGTAGTGCATTGGTGTTTGTGTTGTGTAGGGGGTCGTGCTGCGGGCAGTGTTTTAGGGTTTAGGGTAGTGCAGTGGTGTATGTGTAGTGTAGGGGGTCATGCTGGGGGTAGTGTTTTAGTGTTTAGGTCAGTGCAGTGGTGTTTGGGTAGTGTAGGGGGTCGTGCTGGGGGTAGTGTTTTAGGGTTTTGGGCAGTGCAGTAGGGGGTTGTTCTGGGGGTAGTGTTTTAACATTTAGGGTAGTGCAATGGTGTTTGGGTAGTGTAGGGGGTCGTGTTTTAGGGTTTAGGGTAGTGCAGTGGTGTTTGTGTACTTTAGGGGATCAAGCTGGGGTAGAGTTTTAGGGTTTAGGGTAGTGCAGTGGTGTTTGTGTAGGTTAGGGGGTCATGTTGGGGGTAGATTTAGAGTTTAGGGTAATGCAGTGGTGCTTGGGTAGTGTAGGGGGTCGAGCTGCAGGTAGTGTTTTAGTGTTTAGGGTAGTGCAGTGATGTTTGGGTAGTGTAGGGGGTCATACTGGGGGTAGTGTTTTAGGGTTTATGGTAGTGCAGTGGTGTTTGTGTAGTATTGGGTTAGTGTTTTAGGGTAGTACAGTGGTGTTTGTGTAGTGTAGGGTGTTGTACTGTTGGTAGATGTCGGGTTTAGGGTAGTGCAGTGGTGTTTGGGTAGTGTAGGGGGTCATGCAAGGGGTAATGTTTTAGGGTTTAGGGTAGTGCATTGGTGTTTGGGTAGTGTAGGGGTAGTGCTGGGGTAGTTTTTTAGGGTTTAGGGTAGTGCAGTGGTGTTTGTGTATTGTAGGGGGTAGTGGTTTAGGGTTTAGGGTAATGCGGTGGAGTTTGGGTAGTGTAGGGGGTCGTGGTGGGGGTGTGTTTTAGGTTTTAAGGCAGTGCAGTGGTATTTGGGTAGTGTAGGTGTAGTGTTGGGGGTTGTGTTTTAGGGTTTAGGGTAGTGCAGTGGTGTTTGGGTAGTGTAGGGGGTCATGCTGGGGGTAGTGTTTTAGGGTTTATGGTAGTGCAGTGGTTTTTGTGTAGTATTGGGTTAGTGTTTTAGGGTAGTTCAGTGGTGTTTGTGTAGTGTAGGGGGTTTTATTGTGGGTAGATGTAGGGTTTAGGTTAGTGTAGTGGTTTTTGGGTAGTGTAGGGGGTCATGCAATGGGTAATGTTTTAGGGTTTAGGGTAGTGCATTGGTGTTTTGGTAGTGTAGGGGTAGTGCTGGGGTAGTTTTTTAGGGTTTAGGGTAGTGCATTGGTGTTTGCGTAGTGTAGGGTGAATTGCTGGGCTAGTTTTATAGGGTTTAGGGTAGTGCAGTGGTGTTTGTGTAGTGTAGGGGGTAGTGGTTTAGGTTTTAGTGTAGTGCTGTGGTGTTTTGTGTAGTGTGGGGGTCGTGATGTGGGTAGCGTTTTAGGGTTTAGGGGAGTGCAGTGGTGTTTGTGTAGTGTAGGGGGTCATGCTGGGGGTAGTGTTTTAGGGTTTAGGGTAGTGCAGTGGTGTTTGTGTAATGTAGGGGGTAGTGGTTTAGGTTTTAGTGTAGTGCTATGGTGTTTGTGTAGTGTAGGGGGTCGTGCTGTGGGTAGTGTTTTAGGGTTTAGCGTAGTGCAGTGGTGTTTGTGTAGTGTAGGGGGTCGTCTTTTAGGGTTCAGGGTAGTGTAGTGGTGTTTGGGTAGTGTAGGGGGTCGTGCTGGGGGTAGTGTTTTTGGGTTCAGGGTAGTGCAGTTGTGTTGGTGTAGTGAAGGGGATCGTGCTTGGGATAGTGTTTTAGGGTTTAGGGTAGTGCAGTGGTGTTTGTGTAGTGTAGGGGGTCGTGCTTGGGGTAGTGTTTTAGGGCTTAGGGCAGTGCAGTGGTGTTTGTGTACTGTAGGGGTTCTTGCAGTGGGTTGTGTTTTAGGGTTTAGGGTAGTGCAGTGGTGTTTGGGTAGTGTAGGGATTAGTGCTGGGGGTAGTGTTTTAGAGTTTAGGGTAGTGCAGTGGTGTTTGTGTAGTGTAGGGGGTAGTGGTTTAGGGTTTAGGGTAATGCGGTGGAGTTTGTGTAGTGTAGGGGGTCGTGGTGGGGGTGTGTTTTAGGTTTTAAGGCAGTGCAGTGGTATTTTGTAGTGTAGGTGTAGTGCTGGGGGTAGTGTTTTAGGGATTAGGGTAGTGCAGTGGTGTTTGCGTAGTGTAGGGCTCTTGCTGGGGGTAGTGTTTTAGGGTTTATGGTAGTGCAGTGGTGTTTGTGTAGTATTAGGGGTAGTTCTGGGGGCAGTGTTTTAGGGTTTAGGGTACTACAGTGGTATTTGTGTAGTGTAGGGGGTTGTACTGTGGGTAGATGTAGGGTTTAGGGTAGTGCAGTGGTGTTTGGGTAGTGTAGGGGGTCGTGTAAGGGATAATGTTTTAGGGTTTAGGGTAGTGCAGTGATGTTGTTGTAGTGTAGGGGGTCGTGCTGGGGGTAGTGTTTTAGTGTTTAGGTCAGTGCAGTGGTGTTTGGGTAGTGTAGGGGGTCGTGCTGGGGGTAGTGTTTTAGGGTTTTGGGCAGTGCAGTGGTGTTTGAGTATTGTAGGGGGTTGTTCTGGGGGTAGTGTTTTAGCGTTTAGGGTAGTGCAATGGTGTTTGGGTAGTGTAGGGGGTCGTGTTTTAGGGTTTAGGGTAGTGCAGTGGTGTTTGTGTAGTTTAGGGGATCAAGCTGGGGTAGAGTTTTAGGGTTTAGGGTAGTGCAGTGGTGTTTGTGTAGTGTAGGGGGTCATGTTGGGGGTAGATTTAGGGTTTAGGGTAATGCAGTGGTGCTTGGGTAGTGTAGGGGGTCGAGCTGCAGGTAGTGTTTTAGTGTTTAGGGTAGTGCAGTGATGTTTGCGTAGTGTAGGGGGTCATACTGGAGGTAGTGTTTTAGGGTTTATGGTAGTGCAGTGGTGTTTGTGTAGTATTGGGTTAGTGTTTTAGGGTAGTACAGTGGTGTTTGTGTAGTGTAGGGGGTTGTACTGTGGGTAGATGTAGGGTTTAGGGTAGTGCAGTGGTGTTTGGGTAGTGTAGGGGGTCATGCAAGGGGTAATGTTTTAGGGTTTAGGGTAGTACATTGGTGTTTGGGTAGTGTAGGGATAGTGCTGGGGTAGTTTTTTAGGGTTTAGGGTAGTGCAGTGGTGTTTGTGTAGTGTAGGGGTAGTGGTTTAGGGTTTAGGGTAATGCGATGGAGTTTGGGTAGTGTAGGGGGTCGTGGTGGGGGTGTGTTTTAGGTTTTAAGGCAGTGCAGTGGTATTTGGGTAGTGTAGGTGTAGTGCTGGGGGTTGTGTTTTAGGGTTTAGGGTAGTGCAGTGATGTTTGGGTAGTGTAGGGGGTCATGCTGGGGGTAGTGTTTTAGGGTTTATGGTAGTGCAGTGGTGTTTGTGTAGTATTGGGTTAGTGTTTTAGGGTAGTTCAGTGGTGTTTGTGTAGTGTAGGGGGTTGTACTGTGGGTAGATGTAGGGTTTAGGGTAGTGCAGTGGTGTTTGGGTAGTGTAGGGGGTCATGCAAGGGGTAATGTTTTAGGGTTTAGGGTAGTGCATTGGTGTTTGGGTAGTGTAGGGGTAGTGCTGGGGTAGTTTTTTAGGGTTTAGGGTAGTGCATTGGTGTTTGCGTAGTGTAGGGGGAAGTGCTGGGGTAGTTGTATGGGGTTTAGAGTAGTGCAGTGGTGTTTGTGTAGTGTAGGGGGTCGTGCTGGGGTAGTGTTTTAGGGTTTAGGGTAGTGCAGTGGTGTTTGTGTAGTGTAGGGGGTAGTGGTTTAGGTTTTAGTGTAGTGCTGTGGTGTTTTGTGTAGTGTGGGGGGGCGTGATGTGGGTAGTGTTTTACGGTTTAGGGGAGTGCAGTGGTGTTTGTGTAGTGTAGGGGGTCATGCTGGGGGTAGTGTTTTAGGGTTTAGGGTAGTGCAGTGGTGTTTGTGTTGTGTAGGGGGTCGTGCTGCAGGCAGTGTTTTAGGGTTTAGGGTAGTGCATTGGTGTATGTGTATTGTAGGGGGTCATGCTGGGGGTAGTTGTGAGAAGTTGGCCTGGTATATGATGTTCACTAGTTAAAGTGACCACCTTGTACCATGCCAAGCAACCCTTATGGTGTGGTTGTAAGTCAACCTTTTCGGACTAGCTGCCCTAGTGGTAGCGTAGGCTAAGCAGTCTTTGAGGCTAAACTTGTGAAGCGTGTTAAGCAAGCTGTTTTACCAAATGCAACCCCCTTTTATACCAATGAAAGGACACCACACAGATATATATTCAAAATATATATGTATTTATTTCTCAAAGTAACCCCTAGTCTCTTTATGAGCACAGGAGCACAAATCGTTAAACAAGATTACAGTAGAATACACAGAAGTTGCCCTTTATATGGATAGGCCCTGGTGGCCGCTCAAACCATATACTAAAATAGTGGTATAAGTACCACGAACAGAAAAGGGAAAAGGCCTAGGGCCTCTAGAATCGCTGGGCCTACAAGGAGCTAACTTCAGTTAGTGACCAGGAGGTCCACGGGTTGCGTGTGCAGAGCAAATAGTCACACGCGAGCTCCCATAGGTTTTCAATGGGTGCGTAAAAGTTACAAAGTTACTGCAAAAAGGATCTTCCGGATGGACTATGAACTCAGGATTGGAAACACAGACACTAGAGATGATACTCTACACCTGGGCACCAGAGTGCCAGCTTTACCTCACCCACAGGAAGCGGGTGCATAGGCCTCGAAGTGCGTCGGGTTTCTCCTATCTGTTCAATGGAGCCTGTGGACAAAGATGCTGCAGGCGGTCGGTCCGGAAGGGATGTGGTGGATCCAAGAGTGGATCGGAGTTGTGGAAGACCTGTAAGCAGAGGGGACAGTGTTCACAGTCACTAGCCAGTGACCAGCGTGGCACCAGGTGGGTACCAGGCGATGTCGGGTGCAAACAGGAAGAAAGGTGTAGCTTGTCTCTGCAGCCACGTGGTCCCTGAAGGTCGACGACGTCCAGGATTTGGTTTCTCGAACTGTCCCACGCAGGCTCTCGCTGTCGGTGCTGTCGGCGACTTGGTCGAAGCCAACAAGCCTTGGCAAAAGCAATTGTTGTGGAAAACAAAATAAGCTGATGGTTCTGACCAGCAAGGTCAGAGGGACTGCTCCTTTGGAGGGGAGCAAGGGCCAGTCTGGGGCAACCAGACCAGCGGTGTATTTCTTGAAGTTCAACGCCAAGATGGCCACTAGCAAGCGGGCCAGCAACCGGTTAGGCGCGTCAAGTGGAAAAATGCAGAAGGGCCCCACGCAGATCGTGGAGATGCTGGAGGGCTCACCTTTGGTGCAGATGCTGCTCGGGTGTTGGGCTTCTCAGATCCCAAAGCACAACTTGGAGGGAGCCTCGGTTGTTGCACTTGCAGCTTGTCGTGGTCGTTTCAAGATGGCTGGCTCCACGTGTCTCGTTGCCTCCACAGGTCTCTTCTTTTCAGGGACTGTGGATCGGGCGGTGAGAGGTCTGGAGGTCCAGGTCTTGTCAGTCTCTGGGCTCGGGCTCCGGCGGGAGGTGGCGGCAAAGCAGATGTTGATTCGCTGGATGGTGCTTGCGTTAGCAAGGTGGTCACTCCCTGACCACAGGGGAGATTGGCTTCAGTCCTCTGTGCGGCAGAGCGTCGAAGTTCCCGTCTTCTTCTTAGTTTCAAGTTGATTCCAGGATGTCTGAAGTCTTAGGACACAGCTCCTACCTTTAAGCGGATTCTAGGGGCCGGACTACCTGCTAGGTCCCTCCCTAAGGGTGTGACCAGGAAGGGGGGTGGTTACACCCCCAATCCTTTGTCCAGCTCGCTCCAGGCCCGGGACTGGTGTGCCCCAGGACCGGATTGAACTGGCATATGCACCGAGGCTCCTTGTGAGCCACAGGCATGTCTGGTTTCTTTCAAGCCCTACCTGACCAATACACAAAATCCTGTCTGGGGTGGTGCACGCACCTCCCCTGGCAGGAAACCCTTTGTCCACACCTCCCAAGCTGGAAGGACTCCCAGCAGCAGGAGGGCAGACTTGTGTCTGTGGTGGCAGCATCTATTTTGTGGAGCTGAGGCTATGTCTGATTTTACCCGGGTTTCAGGTACTGTACATGCCGTGTCCCTCTAGAAGGGTGGAATGCTAACCCCGTCGCCAGAATTGGCGAGGGGTTAGTATTCCAATTCATATGACACCTTACTCGACATGTTTTGATAAAGCCAAACCAAAGATAGCATTTAACCGCGAGGTTCATAATGCACTTAAGAGTATATGGTATGACGATATCTGGAAACAGTAGAAGGAAGTTGTTCCGACCACTGCAGACAGGCTCAGCTCCTGCCAGAGCACCATCTCACATGGAACCAAGCACTCTGCCTTCAGGATTGTTAAGGCCTGCCATAGGAGTGACTTATCGGTTAACATGTGTCCCATTTAAGGTTAGGTATAGGTATACTACACCTAAGTAAGAGGTGGTTACACCAACTTACCCCAGCTGAGTGATCAGCCAGTTGTGTCAAATTTGTTAGGCCAGGCCAGGGGTGGCACAATACATGCTTCAGCCCCTGGTAGGCCTTAGATACACCAATGCCCTGGGTACCTAGTGTACACTGGTACAGGGGCTCACAGGGTGATCCACTTCCAATTGGTTATGCACCTAGGGTGCATAGTGTAAATTTAGTAGAGAGAACAGCAGGCTGGGGGTCTGATTGGCAGGCCCACAGCCTCAATATGTCAAAAACCAGTGAAGCAAAAAGCAAAAATTTGGGGTGACCATAGGATAGCAGACCCTACTCTCCTACACAACCCCCCTCCCCAAACGCAGGGACATTAAACTAGCCTTGACCAGTCTCGTCTTCATGTCCTAAGTGGAAGTACCTGGAGAGACCATCTGCATTCCCATGGTCAGTACCTGGCTGGTGCTCCACTGTAAAGTCCATCCCCTGTAGGGAAATGGACCACCTAAGCAGTTTGGGGTTTTCACCCTTCATCTGATTTAGCCACAAGAGGGGCTTATGGTCGGTCTGAATCTTGAAGTGAGTGCCAAACAAGTATGGCCTCAGCTTCTTCAGGGCCCACACCACAGCAAAGGCCTCCCTCTCAATAGCTGACCAATTCTTCTCTCTGGGGGTCAACCTTCTGCTAATAAAAGCAATGGGTTGGTCTTGACCATCTACATTAAGTTGTGACAGCACAGCTCCCACACCCAACTCAGAAGCATCTGTTTGGACAATAAACTCTTTGGTGTAGTCAGGACTTTTCAGGATAGGTGCAGAGCACATGGCCTCCTTCAGGTCATCAAATGCCTTTTGACAGCTTACTGTCCACTGAACCTTTTTGGGCATCTTCTTGGATGTCAGATCATTAAGAGGAGTCACAATGGACCCATAGTTCTTAACAAACTTCCTGTAGTACCCAGTCAAGCCCAAGAAAGCTCGAACTTGAGTCTGGGTGGTTGGAGGAGACCAGTCCTTGATGGATTGTATCTTACTCTCCAGTGGTTGAACTTGGCCTCCACCTACAAGGTGGCCCAAATACACAACCTTACTCTGCCCTATCTGGCACTTAGTAGCCTTGATAGTGAGGCCTGCCCTTTGCAGGGCCTCAAGAGCCTTCTTCAGGTGGATCAGGTGATCCTCCCAGGTGGAGCTAAAGACAGCAATGTCATCAAGATATGCTGCACAAAAGTCATCCAACCCAGTAAGGACTTGGTTCACCAGCCTTTGGAAGGTGGCAGGTGCATTCTTCAGACCAAAGGGCATCACCACAAATTGATAAGGCCCACCTGGGGTTGAGAATGCTGTTTTGGCCTTAGACTCCTCAGCTAATCTGATTTGCCAATAGCCAGCTGTTAAGTCAAATGTGCTCAAAAACTTAGCAGAAGCTAGTTTGTCTATGAGCTCATCTGCCCTTGGAATAGGGTGTGCATCTGTCCTGGTGACAGCATTGAGACCCCTGTAGTCCACACAGAACCTCATCTCTCTCTTGCCATCTTTGGTGTGAGGTTTGGGGACCAGAACCATTGGGCTAGCCCAGGGGCTCTCTGAGGGTTCAATGACACCTAATTCCAGCATTGTGTGTACCTCAGCCTTTATACAGTCCCTGACGTGGTCAGGTTGTCTGTAGAGCTGATTCTTTACAGGCAGGCTGTCACCAGTGTCCACCACATGGGTACACCAGTCAGTTTGGCTAGGTATTAGGGAAAACAGATGTTGAAATGATTGTAGAACTTGTCTACATTCAGTCTGCTGATGGGCAGTGAGGTTGCCTCCAAGGGTCACTCCTTCAACTGAGCCATCTTCAGGGTTCTGAGACAACAGGTCTGGGAGAGGGTCACTCTCTTCCTCCTGTCCCTCATCTGTAGCCATGAGCAAGCCCATGTCTGCCCTGTCAACATATGCTTTTAACCTGTTAACATGGAGTACCCTGTGGGGACTCCTGGGAGTTCCTAGGTCCACCAAGTAGGTGACCTCTCCCTTCTTTTCCAGGATTGTATGGGGTCCAGACCATTTGTCTTGGAGTGCTGCTGGGGCCACTGGCTCCAACACCCATACCTTCTGTCCTGGCTGAAACTCAACCAAGACAGCCTTTTGGTCATGCCAAGCTTTCTGTAAGGCCTGACTTGCCTCAAGGTTTTTGGATGCCTTCTCCATATACTCAGCCATCCTGGAGCGGAGACCAAGTACATAGTCCACTATGTCTTGTTTAGGCTTTTTGAGAGGTAACTCCCATCCTTCCTTCACTAAACACAGTGGGCCTCTTACAGGGTGCCCAAACAACAATTCAAAGGGGCTGTAGCCAACTCCTTTTTGTGGGACCTCTCTGTAAGCAAACAGAAGGCAGGGTAGAAGGATGTCCCATCTTCGCCTGAGCTTTTCAGGTAATCCTTTGATCATACCCTTTAGGGTCTTGTTGAATCTCTCAACAAGCCCATTGCATTGTGGGTGATAAGGGGTGGTGAACTTGTAGTTGACACCACATTCCTTCCACATAGCTGTCAAGTATCCTGACATGAAGTTGGTACCTCTGTCAGAAACTACCTCCTTAGGAAACCCCACTCTGGAGAATACTCCCAGCAGGGCCCTGGCCACAACAGGTGCTGTAGTGGTCCTAAGGGGAATTGCCTCTGGATACCTGGTGGCATGATCCACTACCACCAGTATAAATCTGTGCCCAGATGCAGTGGGAGGATCCATGGGACCAACTATATCTATTCCCACTCTTTCAAAGGGGACCCCCACCACAGGTAGTGGTATTAGGGGGGCCTTTGTTGTGCCACCTGATTTGCCACTGGCTTGGCAGGTCACACAGGAGCGACAAAACTCCTTTGTATCTTCATTCATGTGAGGCCAGTGAAAGTGAGGGACAAGCCTGTCCCAAGTCTTGTTCTGGCCTAAGTGTCCTGCTAAAGGAATATCATGGGCCAAGGTAAGAAGGAAGCCCCTAAATTGCAGAGGTATAACCAACCTCCTGGTAGCACCAGGCTTGGGGTCTCTAGCCTCTGAATAAAGGAGCCCTTCATCCCAATACACTTTATGGGTACCTTGAGCATTCCCAGCAGCCTCAGCAGCAGCCAGCTGTCTGAGGGGTTCAGGAGAGGGACAGGATAACTGAGCCTGCCTCAAGTCAGCCCTTGAAGGTCCCCCTGTCCCCAGAAACTCAACCTGATCAGGTTCAAGCTCTTCAGGGACAGTTCCTTCAGGGTCCTCTAGTTCAGCTTCCTGGGAAGGTTGATCATCCCTCTGAGGCAGGGGGGAAGGCACAGCCTTGACCCTCCTGTTCTTCTTCTTGGTAGGTGCTTGGTCCATTGTTCCAGGATCCAAGACCTGTGGTTCAGTAAGGCACTTTTTGGCCTGTGACCTGGTCACAGCAAGGACATGTGGTGATATACCTAACATCTCTGCATGTGTCCTGTACTCCACTTCAGACCATAGAGAACTCTCTAGGTCATTGCCCAATAAACATTCTACTGGGAGGTCTGTACTAACCACAACCCTTTTGAGGCCAGTTACTCCTCCCCATGAGAAGTTAACAACTGCCACACTATGTGAAGTAGTGGCATTGCTGGCATTGGTCACCAGGTAATTCTCACCTGGTATGTACTGTCCAGGGTCCACAAAGCCTGGTGTCACCATAGTGACACTGGCACATGTGTCCATGTAGGCTTGAGCCACTTTTTCATTAATTAAAGGAGTCTGTCTGTACTTGCCCAGGTTACTGGGGCTCACAGTCAGGGACAAATCAATGTCCCCATCACAGATCAAGACTGCCTGTGTCAGGGTTCTGTCTAAGTCAGAATCTCCTTCAGTTCCCATAGTGATTCCCACTACACCCTTTGTCTGGGGACCAACACTGCTAACAGTAGTACTGGGAGCAGGTGCCTTTGGGGCAACAGTGTTGGGGGATCCACCCTTTTTACAATCACTAGTCCAGTGAGTTGTATTCTTGCAATGATTGCACCAGGGTTTCTTTTGACCTTCTTTCTTCTTTCCCTTGGATTGTTGTTGGGACCCACCCTCCTTAGCAGTAGTTTGGGGCCCTGTTGAAGACTTCTGGTCTTTAGATTTCTGATCTCCACCCTTTTGGTCTGTTTTCTTCTGATCACCCCCTTGGCCCTGGTTCTGGTTCTTTTGCTTAACCCTGGTTCTGACCCATTTGTCTGCCTTCTTTCCCAATTCTTGGGGAGAGGTCAGATCAGAGTCAACCAAGTGTTGATGCAGTTGCTGGTTTTGACAGTTATTTAAAATCTGTTCTCTCATCATCAAATTGTACAATCCTGTATAATCAGATACCTTACTTCCCAGCAACCAACCCTCCAAAGCCTTAGTGGCACATTCAATGTATTCAGACCAGTCCTGAGTCTGTGTCTTCTGGGTGTCTCTGAACATTAACCTGTACTGTTCAGTGGTTAAGCCTAACCCATCAACTAGGACACTCTTCAGGGCTCTGTAATTTCTGACATCCTCCTCCCTAACAGTGAGGAGTCTGTCTCTGCCTCTTCCTTCAAAGGAGAGCCAGAGGATTGCTGCCCACTGGTCTTTTGGAACCTGCTGTACTTTGCAGGCTCTCTCAAGAGCAGTCATCCATTTGTGGATGTCATCCCCACTTTTGTAGGGGGGCACAACCTTAGACAGGTTCCTATTATCAAAGACCCTATCTTTGTCCTTAGGGACAATGCTGCCACCAGTGGGTATAGACCCACTCTCTTTATGCTGCCTAGCCTTGCTCAGTTTCTCTTCCATCAGAGCTACTTCTAGCTCCTGCTTCCTGATCCTCAGCTGGGCTTCTTGCATTCTGGCCTCATGCTCCCTCCTCTGAGGGGTGGTCATCCTTCTCCTGGAGTGACCTTGAGAGCCTCTAGAGGTATGAGAAGCATTAGATTCACCTGAGTGATTCCTTTGCCTCCCAGACCCCTGGTTAAGTCCACTAGGGAGATCCAATGGGATGATCCCATTGTCAGTCCCCAATAGCCTTAAGTTAGCTGGGCCACGTATAACACTTGGCACTGGGCTAGTTCTCCCTTCATCCTCACTACTTTCTGTATCCTCACCACTTTCCTCCTCTGTAGTATGATTCTCATCTAAGGGATGGCTATTGGAAAGGGGTACTTCAGTAGCATCTTCAGAAGGGGGGCCTCCTGTTCCTGTCCCTAAGGGGCCTAACTGGGAGGCTTTCCTGAGAGCTTTCTGATCTTCATCAGCCTGTAAAAGCTCCCTGAGTTCAGCAGAAGTAGGATTCTTGGGCTGTTTAAGGCAACTGATATTTGCCAACTGCCTGAGCTCATTTTGATTAAGGGTAGCAAAGATGGATGGTGCCCTCTGGGGGTCACTCTCAACAGAGATGGGTACAGTGGACCCCTCTGCCCCAGCCATTGCTCTTAAGTGTGGGTGGATGTGTTGCCATCTACCTACACTTGGGTTTACCTACTAAACCTATCTAGTAGTTGTAGTCAGGGTGTGCTACTCCCTTTGCTCTACAACAACTAAGTTCAGTAGAACTTAAGTATATCTAATCTTGTTTTATATGTACCTATAGGTACCTATGTGATCTTTCAATTGGTAACCAAGAGATTACAATGGTAAAACACAGCAAGCTCAAATTCAACCGCTGCTCACCAATGTGAGAAGTTGGCCTGGTATATGATGTTCACTAGTTAAAGTGACCACCTTGTACCATGCCAAGCAACCCTTATGGTGTTGTTGTAAGTCAACCTTTTCGGACTAGCTGCCCTAGTGGTAGCGTAGGCTAAGCAGTCTTTGAGGCTAAACTCGTGAAGCGTGTTAAGCAAGCTGTTTTACCAAATGCAACCCCCTTTTATACCAATGAAAGGACACCACACAGATATATATTCAAAATATATATGTATTTATTTCTCAAAGTAACCCCTAGTCTCTTTATGAGCACAGGAGCACAAATCGTTAAACAAGATTACAGTAGAATACACAGAAGTTGCCCTTTATATGGATAGGCCCTGGTGGCCGCTCAAACCATATACTAAAATAGTGGTATAAGTACCACGAACAGAAAAGGGAAAAGGCCTAGGGCCTCTAGAATCGCTGGGCCTACAAGGAGCTAACTTCAGTTAGTGACCAGGAGGTCCACGGGTTGCGTGTGCAGAGCAAATAGTCACACGCGAGCTCCCATAGGTTTTCAATGGGTGCGTAAAAGTTACAAAGTTACTGCAAAAAGGATCTTCCGGATGGACTATGAACTCAGGATTGGAAACACAGACACTAGAGATGATACTCTACACTTGGGCACCGGAGTGCCAGCTTTACCTCACCCACAGGAAGCGGGTGCATAGGCCTCGAAGTGCGTCGGGTTTCTCCTATCTGTTCAATGGAGCCTGTGGACAAAGATGCTGCAGGCGGTCGGTCCGGAAGGGATGCGGTGGATCCAAGAGTGGATCGGAGTTGTGGAAGACCTGTAAGCAGAGGGGACAGTGTTCACAGTCACTAGCCAGTGACCAGCGTGGCACCAGGTGGGTACCAGGCGATGTCAGGTGCAAACAGGAAGAAAGGTGTAGCTTGTCTCTGCAGCCACATGGTCCCTGAAGGTCGACGACGTCCAGGAGTCGGTTCACGAGCTGTCTCACGCAGGCTCTCGCTGTCGGCGACTTGGTCGTAGCCAACAAGCCTTGGCAAAAGCAATTGTTGTGGAAAACGAAATAAGCTGATGGTACTGACCAGCAAGGTCAGAGGGACTGCTCCTTTGGAGGGGAGCAAGGGCCAGTCTGGAGCAACCAGACCAGAGGTGTATTTCTTGAAGTTCGTCGCCAAGATGGCCACTAGCCAGCGGGCCAGCAACCAGTTAGGCGCGTCGAGTGGCAAAATGCAGAAGGGCCCCACGCAGATCGTGGAGATGCTGGAGGGCTCACCTTTGGTGCAGATGCTGCTCGGGTGTTGGGCTTCTCAGATCCCAAAGCACAACTTGGAGGGAGCCTCGGTTGTTGCACTTGCAGCTTGTCGTGGTCGTTTCAAGATGGCTGGCTCCACGTGTCTCGTTGCCTCCACGGGTCTCTTCTTTTCAGGGACTGTGGATCGGGCGGTGAGAGGTCTGGAGGTCCAGGTCTTGTCAGTCTCTGGGCTCGGGCTCCGGCGGGAGGCGGCGGCAAAGCAGACGTTGATTCGCTGGATGGTGCTTGCGTTAGCAAGGTGGTCACTCCCTGACCACAGGGGAGATTGGCTTCAGTCCTCTGTGCGGCAGAGCGTCGAAGTTCCCGTCTTCTTCTTAGTTTCAAGTTGATTCCAGGATGTCTGAAGTCTTCAGACACAGCTCCTACCTTTAAGCGGATTCTAGGGGCCGGACTACCTGCTAGGTCCCTCCCTAAGGGTGGGACCAGGAAGGGGGGTGGTTACACCCCCAATCCTTTGTCCAGCTCGCCCCAGGCCTGGGACTGGTGTGCCCCAGGACCGGATTGAACTGGCATATGCACCGAGGCTTCTTGTGAGCCACAGGCATGTCTGGTTTCTTTCAAGCCCTACCTGACCAATACACAAAATCCTGTCTGGGGTGGTGCACGCACCTCCCCTGGCAGGAAACCCTTTGTCCACACCTCCCAAGCTGGAAGGACTCCCAGCAGCAGGAGGGCAGACTTGTGTCTGTGGTGGCAGCATCCATTTTGTGGAGCTGAGGCTATGTCTGATTTTACCCGGGTTTCAGGTACTGTACATGTCGTGTCCCTCTAGAAGGGTGGAATGCTAACCCCGTCGCCAGAATTGGCGAGGGGTTAGTATTCCAATTCGTATGACACCTTACTCGACATGTTTTGATAAAGCCAAACCAAAGATAGCATTTAACCGCGAGGTTCATAATGCACTTAAGAGTATATGGTATGACGATATCTGGAAACAGTAGAAGGAAGTTGTTCCGACCACTGCAGACAGGCTCAGCTCCTGCCAGAGCACCATCTCACATGGAACCAAGCACTCTGCCTTCAGGATTGTTAAGGCCTGCCATAGGAGTGACTTATAGGTTAACATGTGTCCCATTTAAGGTTAGGTATAGGTATACTACACCTAAGTAAGAGGTGGTTACACCAACTTACCCCAGCTGAGTGATCAGCCAGTTGTGTCAAATTTGTTAGGCCAGGCCAGGGGTGGCACAATACATGCTTCAGCCCCTGGTAGGCCTTAGATACACCAATGCCCTGGGTACCTAGTGTACACTGGTACAGGGGCTCACAGGGTGATCCACTTCCAATTGGTTATGCACCTAGGGTGCATAGTGTAAATTTAGTAGAGAGAACAGCAGGCTGGGGGTCTGATTGGCAGGCCCACAGCCTCAATATGTCAAAAACCAGTGAAGCAAAAAGCAAAAATTTGGGGTGACCATAGGATAGCAGACCCTACTCTCCTACAGTAGTGTTTTAGTGTTTAGGTCAGTGCAGTGGTGTTTGGGTAGTGTAGGGGGTCGTGCTGGGGGTAGTGTTTTAGGGTTTTGGGCAGTGCAGTGGTGTTTGAGTATTGTAGGGGGTTGTTCTGGGGGTAGTGTTTTAGCGTTTAGGGTAGTGCAATAGTGTTTGGGTAGTGTGGGGGGTCGTGTTTTAGGGTTTAGGGTAGTGCAGTGGTGTTTGTGTAGTTCAGGGGATCAAGCTGGGGTAGAGTTTTAGGGTTTAGGGTAGTGCAGTGGTGTTTGTGTAGTGTAGGGGGTCATGTTGGGGGTAGATTTAGGGTTTAGGGTAATGCAGTGGTGCTTGGGTAGTGTAGGGGGTCGAGCTGCAGGTAGTGTTTTAGTGTTTAGGGTAGTGCAGTGATGTTTGGGTAGTGTAGGGGGTCATACTGGGGGTAGTGTTTTAGGGTTTATGGTAGTGCAGTGGTGTTTGTGTAGTATTGGGTTAGTGTTTTAGGGTAGTACAGTGGTGTTTGTGTAGTGTAGGGGGTTGTACTGTGGGTAGATGTAGGGTTTAGGGTGGTACAGTGGTGTTTGGGTAGTGTAGGGGGTCATGCAAGGGGTAATGTTTTAGGGTTTAGGGTAGTGCATTGGTGTTTGGGTAGTGTAGGGGTAGTGCTGGGGGAGTTTTTTAGGGTTTAGGGTAGTGCAGTGGTGTTTGTGTAGTGTAGGGGGTAGTGGTTTAGGGTTTAGGGTAATGCGGTGGAGTTTGGGTAGTGTAGGGGGTCGTGGTGGGGGTGTGTTTTAGGTTTTAAGGCAGTGCAGTGGTATTTGGTTAGTGTAGGGGGTCGTGCTGGGGGTAGTGTTTTAGGGTTTATGGTAGTGCAGTGGTGTTTGTGTAGTATTGGGTTAGTGTTTTAGGGTTGTTCAGTGGTGTTTGTGTAGTGTAGGGGGTCATGCAAGGGGTAATGTTTTAGGGTTTAGGGTTGTGCATTGGTGTTTGGGTAGTGTAGGGGTAGTGCTGGGGTAGTTTTTTAGGGTTTAGGGTAGTGCATTGGTGTTTGCGTAGTGTAGGGGGAAGTGCTGGGGTAGTTTTTATAGGGTTTAGGGTAGTGCAGAGGTGTTTGGGTAGTGTAGGGGGTCATGCAAGGGGTAATGTTTTAGGGTTTAGGGTAGTGCATTGGTGTTTGGGTAGTGTAGGGGTAGTGCTGGGATAGTTTTTTAGGGTTTAGGGTAGTGCATTGGTGTTTGCGTAGTGTAGGGGGAAGTGCTGGGGTAGTTTTATAGGGTTTAGGGTAGTGCAGTGGTGTTTGTGTAGTGTAGGGGGTCGTGCTGGGGGTAGTGTTTTAGGGTTTAGGGTAGTGCAGTGGTGTTTGTGTAGTGTAGGGGGTCGTGGTTTAGGTTTTAGTGTAGTGCTGTGGTGTTTTGTGTAGTGTGGGGGGTCGTGATGTGGGTAGTGTTTTATTGTTTAGGGGAGTGCAGTGGTGTTTGTGTAGTGTAGGGGGTCATGCTGGGGGTAGTGTTTTAGGGTTTAGGGTAGTGCAGTGGTGTTTGTGTAATGTAGGGGGTAGTGGTTTAGGTTTTAGTGTAGTGCTATGGTGTTTGTGTAGTGTAGGGGGTCATGCTGTGGGTAGTGTTTTAGGGTTTAGGGTAGTGCAGTGGTGTTTGTGTAGTGTAGGGGGTCGTGTTTTAGGGTTTAGGGTAGTGTAGTGGTGTTTGGGTAGTGTAGGGGGTCGTGCTGGGGGTAGTGTTTTTGGGTTCAGGGTAGTGCAGTTGTGTTGGTGTAGTGAAGGGGATCGTGCTTGGGATAGTGTTTTAGGGTTTAGGGTAGTGCAGTGGTGTTTATGTAGTGTAGGGGGTCGTGCTTGGGGTAGTGTTTTAGGGCTTAGGGCAGTGCAGTGGTGTTTGTGTACTGTAGGGGTTCTTGCAGTGGGTTGTGTTTTAGGGTTTAGGGTAGTGCAGTGGTGTTTGTGTAGTGTAGGGATTAGTGCTGGGGGTAGTGTTTTAGAGTTTAGGGTAGTGCAGTGGTGTTTGTGTAGTGTAGGGGGTAGTGGTTTAGGGTTTATGGTAATGCGGTGGAGTTTGGGTAGTGTAGGGGGTCGTGGTGGGGGTGTGTTTTAGGTTTTAAGGCAGTGCAGTGGTATTTTGGGTAGTGTAGGTGTAGTGCTGGGGTAGTGTTTTAGGGATTAGGGTAGTGCAGTGGTGTTTGCGTAGTGTAGGGCTCTTGCTGGGGGTAGTGTTTTAGGGTTTATGGTAGTGCAGAGGTGTTTGTGTAGTATTGGGGGTAGTTCTGGGGGTAGTGTTTTAGGGTTTAGGGTACTACAGTGGTGTTTGTGTAGTGTAGGGGGTTGTACTGTGGGTACATGTAGGGTTTAGGGTAGTGCAGTGGTGTTTGGGTAGTGTAGGGGGTCGTGTAAGGGATAATGTTTTAGGGTTTAGGGCAGTGCAGTGATGTTTTTGTAGTGTAGGGGGTCGTGCTGGGGGTAGTGTTTTAGGGTTTAGGGTAGTGCATTGGTGTTTGGGTAGTGTAGGGGGTAGTGCTGGGGTAGTTTTATAGTGTTTAGTGTAGTGCAGTGGTGTTTGTGTAGTGTAGGGGGTCGTGCTGGGGGTAAATTTAGGGTTTAGGGTAGTGCAGTGGTGTTTGCGTAGTGTAGGGCTCTTGCTGGGGGTAGTGTTTTAGGGTTTATGGTAGTGCAGAGGTGTTTGTGTAGTATTGGGTGTAGTTCTGGGGGTAGTGTTTTAGGGTTTAGGGTACTACAGTGGTGTTTGTGTAGTGTAGGGGGTTGTACTGTGGGTACATGTAGGGTTTAGGGTAGTGCAGTGGTGTTTGGGTAGTGTAGGGGGTCGTGTAAGGGATAATGTTTTAGGGTTTAGGGCAGTGCAGTGATGTTTTTGTAGTGTAGGGGGTCGTGCTAGGGGTAGAGTATTAGGGTGTAGGGTAGTGCAGTGCTGTTTGTGTAGTGTAGGGGGTTCTGCTGTGGTAAATGTAGGGTTTAGGGTACTGCAGTGGATTTTGAGCAGTGCAGGGGATCATGCTGGGGTAGTGTTTTCGGGTTTAGGGCAGTGCAGTGGTGTTTGTGTACCGTAGGGGTTATTGCAGTGGGTTGTGTTTTAGGGTTTAGGGTAGTGCAGTGGTGTTTGGGTAGTGTTGGGATTAGTGCTGGGGGTAGTGTTTTAGAGTTTAGGGTAGTGCAGTGGTGTTTGTGTAGTGTAGGGGGTAGTGGTTTAGGGTTTAGGGTAATGCGGTGGAGTTTGGGTAGTGTAGGGGGTCGTGGTGGGGGTGTGTTTTAGGTTTTAAGGCAGTGCAGTGGTATTTGGGTAGTGTAGGTGTAGTGCTGTGGGTAGTGTTTTAGCGATTAGGGTAGTGCAGTGGTGTTTGCGTAGTGTAGGGCTCTTGCTGGGGGTAGTGTTTTAGGGTTTATGGTAGCGCAGTGGTGTTTGTGTAGTATTGGGGGTAGTTCTGGGGGTAGTGTTTTAGGGTTTAGGGTACTACAGTGGTGTTTGTGTAGTGTAGGGGGTTGTACTGTGGGTAGATGTAGGGTTTAGGGTAGTGCAGTGGTGTTTGGGTAGTATAGGGGGTCGTGTAAGGGATAATGTTTTAGGGTTTAGGGTAGTGCAGTGGTGTTTTTGTAGTGTAGGGGGTCGTGCTGGGGGTAGTGTTTTAGGGTTTAGGGTAGTGCATTGGTGTTTGGGTAGTGTAGGGGGTAGTGCTGGGGTAGTTTTATAGTGTTTAGGGTAGTGCAGTCGTGTTTGTGTAGTGTAGGGGGTCGTGCTGGGGTAGTGTTTTAGGGTTTAGGGTAGTGCAGTGGTGTTTGTGTTGTGTAGGGGGTCGTGCTGCGGGCAGTGTTTTAGGGTTTAGGGTAGTGCAGTGGTGTATGTGTAGTCAAGGGGGTCATGCTGGGGGTAGTGTTTTAGTGTTTAGGTCAGTGCAGTGGTGTTTGTGTAGTGTAGGGGGTAGTGGTTTAGGGTTTAGGGTAATGCGGTGGAGTTTGGGTAGAGTAGGGGGTCGTGGTGGGAGTGTGTTTTAGGTTTTAAGGCAGTGCAGTGGTATTTGGGTAGTGTAGGTGTAGTGCTGGGGGTAGTGTTTTAGGGATTAGGGTAGTGCAGTGGTGTTTGTGAAGTGTAGGGGTCGTACTGGGGATAGATTTAGGGTTTAGGATAGTGCAGTGGTGTTTAGGTAGTGTAGGGGGTCGTGCTGGGGGTCGGGTTTTAGGGTTTCGGGCAGTACATTGGTGTTTGGGTAGTAAAAGGGGATCGTGCTGGGGGTACTTTTTTAGGGTTTTGGGTAGTGAAGTGGTATTTGTGTAGTGTAGGGGGTCATGCTGGGGGTAGATTTAGGGTTTAGGGTGATGCAGTGGTGTTTGGGTAGTGTAGGGGGTCGTGCTGCAGGTAGTGTTTTAGTGTTTAGGGTAGTGCAGTGGTGCTTGGGAAGTGTAGGGGGTCGTGCTAGGGGTAGAGTATTAGGGTTTAGGGTAGTGCAGTGGTGTTTGTGTAGAGTAGGGGGTTGTGCTGGGGGTAGTGTTTTAGGGTTTAAGGTAGTGCAGTGCTGTTTGTGTAGTGTAGGGGGTTCTGCTGTGGTAAATGTAGGGTTTAGGGTACTGCAGTGGTTTTTGAGTAGTGTAGGGGAATCATGCTGGGGTAGTGTTTTCGGGTTTAGGGCAGTGCAGTGGTGTTTGGGTAGTGTAGGGATTAGTGCTGGGGGTAGTGTTTTAGAGTTTAGTGTAGTGCAGTGGTGTTTGTGTAGTGTATGGGGTAGTGGTGTAGGGTTTAGGGTAATGCAGTGGAGTTTGGGTAGTGTAGCGGGTCGTGGTGGGGGTGTGTTTTAGGTTTTAAGGCAGTGCAGTGGTATTTGGGTAGTGTAGGTGTATTGCTGGGTGTAGTGTTTTAGGGATTAGGGTAGTGCAGTGGTGTTTGCGTAGTGTAGGTGGTCGTGCTGGGGGTAGTGTTTTAGGGTTTAGGGTAGCACAGTGGTGTTTGCGTAGTGTAGGGCTCTTGCTGGGGGTAGTGTTTTAGGGTTTATGGTAGTGCAGTGGTGTTTGTGTAGTATTGGGGGTAGTTCTGTGGGTAGTGTTTTAGGGTTTAGGGTACTACAGTGGTGTTTGTGTAGTGTAGGGGGTTGTACTGTGGGTAGATGTAGGGTTTAGGATAGTGCAGTGGTGTTTGGGTAGTGTAGGGGTCGTGTAAGGGATAATGTTTTAGGGTTTAGGGTAGTGCAGTGGTGTTTTTGTAGAGTAGGGGTCATGCTGGGGGTAGTGTTTTAGGGTTTAGGGTAGTGCATTGGTGTTTGGGTAGTGTAGGGGGTAGTGCTGGGGTAGTTTTATAGTGTTTAGGGTAGTGCAGTGGTGTTTGTGTAGTGTAGGGGGTCGTGCTGGGGGTAGTGTTTTAGTGTTTAGGGTAGTGCAGTGGTGTTTGTGTTGTGTAGGGGGTCGTGCTGCGGGCAGTTTTTTAGGGTTTAGGGTAGTGCAGTGGTGTATGTGTAGTGTACTGGGTCATGCTGGGGGTAGTGTTTTACTGTTTAGCTCAGTGCAGTGGTGTTTGGGTAGTGTAGGGGGTCGTGCTGGGGGTAGTGTTTTAGGGTTTTGGGCAGTGCAGTGGTGTTTGAGTATTGTAGGGGGTTGTTCTGGGGGTAGTATTTTAGCTTTTAGGGTAGTGCAATGGTGTTTGGGTAGTGTAGGGGGTCGTGTTTTAGGGTTTAGGGTAGTGCAGTGGTGTTTGTGTAGTTTAGGGGATCAAGCTGGGGTAGAGTTTTAGGGTTTAGGGTAGTGCAGTGGTGTTTGTGTAGTGTAGGGGGTCATGTTGGGGGTAGATTTAGGGATTAGGGTAATGTAGTGGTGCTTGGGTAGTGTAGGGGGTCATACTGGGGGTAGTGTTTTAGGGTTTATGGTAGTACAGTGGTGTTTGTGCAGTATTGGGTTAGTGTTTTAGGGTAGTACAGTGGTGTTTGTGTAGTGTAGGGGGTTGTACTGTGGGTAGATGTAGGGTTTAGGGTAGTGCAGTGGTGTTTGGGTAGTGTAGGGGGTCATGCAATGGGTAATGTTTTAGGGTTTAGGGTAGTGCATTGGTGTTTGGGTAGTGTAGGGGTAGTACTGGGGTAGTTTTTTAGGGTTTAGGGTAGTGCATTGGTGTTTGTGTAGTGTAGGGGGTAGTGCTGGGGTAGTTTTATAGGGTTTAGGGTAGTGCAGTGGTGTTTGTGTAGTGTAGGGGGTCGTGCTGGGGATAGTGTTTTAGGGTTTAGGGTAGTGCAGTGGTGTTTGTGTAGTGTAGGGGGTAGTGGTTTAGGTTTTAGTGTAGTGCTGTGGTGTTTTGTGTAGTGTAGGGGGTCGTGATGTGGGTAGTGTTTTAGGGTTTAGGGTAGTGCAGTGGTGTTTGTGTAGTATAGGGGGTCGTGCTGGGGGTAGTGTTTTAGGGCTTAGGGTAGTGCAGTGGTGTTTGTGTAATGTAGGGGGCAGTGGTTTAGGTTTTAGTGTAGTGCTATAGTGTTTGTGTAGTGTAGGGGGTCGTGCTGTGGGTAGTGTTTTAGGGTTTAGGGTAGTGCAGTGGTGTTTGGGTAGTGTAGGGGGTCGTGCTGGGGGTAGTGTTTTTGGGTTCAGGGTAGTGCAGTTGTGTTGGTGTAGTGAAGGGGATCGTGCTTGGGATAGTGTTTTAGGGTTTAGGGTAGTGCAGTGGTGTTTGTGTAGTGTAGGGGGCCGTGCTTGGGGTAGTGTTTTAGGGCTTAGGGTAGTGCAGTGGTGTTTGTGTACTGTAGGGGTTCTTGCAGTGGGTTGTGTTTTAGGGTTTAGGGTAGTGCAGTGGTGTTTGTGTAGTGTAGGGATTAGTGCTGGGGTAGTGTTTTAGAGTTTAGGGTAGTGCAGTGGTGTTTGTGTAGTGTAGGGGGTAGTGGTTTAGGGTTTAGGGTAATGCGGTGGAGTTTGGGTAGTGTAGGGGGTCATGCTGGGGGTAGTGTTTTTGGGTTCAGGGTAGTGCAGTTGTGTTGGTGTAGTGAAGGGGATCGTGCTTTTGATAGTGTTTTAGGGTTTAGGGTAGTGCAGTGGTGTTTATGTAGTGTAGGGGGTCGTGCTTGGGGTAGTGTTTTAGGGCTTAGGGCAGTGCAGTGGTGTTTGTGTACTGTAGGGGTTTTTGCAGTGGGTTGTGTTTTAGGGTTTAGGGTAGTGCAGTGGTGTTTGTGTAGTGTAGGGATTAGTGCTGGGGGTAGTGTTTTAGAGTTTAGGGTAGTGCAGTGGTGTTTGTGTAGTGTAGGGGGTAGTGGTTTAGGGTTTAGGGTAATGCGGTGGAGTTTGGGTAGTGTAGGGGGTCGTGGTGGGGGTGTGTTTTAGGTTTTAAGGCAGTGCAGTGGTATTTTGGGTAGTGTAGGTGTAGTGCTGGGGGTAGTGTTTTAGGGATTAGGGTAGTGCAGTGGTGTTTGCGTAGTGTAGGGCTCTTGCTGGGGGTAGTGTTTTAGGGTTTATGGTAGTGCAGTGGTGTTTGTGTAGTATTGGGGGTAGTTCTGGGGGTAGTGTTTTAGGGTTTAGGGTACTACAGTGGTGTTTGTATAGTGTAGGGGGTTGTACTGTGGGTACATGTAGGGTTTAGGGTAGTGCAGTGGTGTTTGGGTAGTGTAGGGGGTCGTGTAAGGGATAATGTTTTAGGGTTTAGGGTAGTGCAGTGATGTTTTTGTAGTGTAGGGGGTCGTGCTGGGGGTAGTGTTTTAGGGTTTAGGGTAGTGCATTGGTGTTTGGGTAGTGTAGGGGGTAGTGCTGGGGTAGTTTTATAGTGTTTAGGGTAGTGCAGTGGTTTTTGTGTAGTGTAGGGGGTCGTGCTGGGGGTAAATTTAGGGTTTAGGGTAATGCAGTGGTGTTTGGGTAGTGTAGGGGGTCGTGCTGCAGGTAGTGTTTTAGTGTTTAGGGTAGTGCAGTGGTGTTTGGGAAGTGTAGGGGGTCGTGCTAGGGGTAGAGTATTAGGGTGTAGGGTAGTGCAGTGCTGTTTGTGTAGTGTAGGGGGTTCTGCTGTGGTAAATGTAGGGTTTAGGGTACTGCAGTGGATTTTGAGCAGTGTAGGGGATCATGCTGGGGTAGTGTTTTCGGGTTTAGGGCAGTGCAGTGGTGTTTGTGTACCGTAGGGGTTATTGCAGTGGGTTGTGTTTTAGGGTTTAGGGTAGTGCAGTGGTGTTTGGGTAGTGTAGGGATTAGTGCTGGGGGTAGTGTTTTAGAGTTTAGGGTAGTGCAGTGGTGTTTGTGTAGTGTAGGGGGTAGTGGTTTAGGGTTTAGGGTAATGCGGTGGAGTTTGGGTAGTGTAGGGGGTCGTGGTGGGGGTGTGTTTTAGGTTTTAAGGCAGTGCAGTGGTATTTGGGTAGTGTAGGTGTAGTGCTGTGGGTAGTGTTTTAGCGATTAGGGTAGTGCAGTGGTGTTTGCGTAGTGTAGGGCTCTTGCTGGGGGTAGTGTTTTAGGGTTTATGGTAGCGCAGTGGTGTTTGTGTAGTATTGGGGGTAGTTCTGGGGGTAGTGTTTTAGGGTTTAGGGTACTACAGTGGTGTTTGTGTAGTGTAGGGGGTTGTACTGTGGGTAGATGTAGGGTTTAGGGTAGTGCAGTGGTGTTTGGGTAGTATAGGGGGTCGTGTAAGGGATAATGTTTTAGGGTTTAGGGTAGTGCAGTGGTGTTTTTGTAGTGTAGGGGGTCGTGCTGGGGGTAGTGTTTTAGGGTTTAGGGTAGTGCATTGGTGTTTGGGTAGTGTAGGGGGTAGTGCTGGGGTAGTTTTATAGTGTTTAGGGTAGTGCAGTCGTGTTTGTGTAGTGTAGGGGGTCGTGCTGGGGTAGTGTTTTAGGGTTTAGGGTAGTGCAGTGGTGTTTGTGTTGTGTAGGGGGTCGTGCTGCGGGCAGTGTTTTAGGGTTTAGGGTAGTGCAGTGGTGTATGTGTAGTCAAGGGGGTCATGCTGGGGGTAGTGTTTTAGTGTTTAGGTCAGTGCAGTGGTGTTTGGGTAGTGTAGGGGGTCTTGCTGGGGGTAGTGTTTTAGGGTTTTGGGCAGTGCAGTGGTGTTTGAGTATTGTAGGGGGTTGTTCTGGGGGTAGTGTTTTAGCGTTTAGGGTAGTGCAATGGTGTTTGGGTAGTGTAGGGGGTCGTGTTTTAGGGTTTAAGGTAGTGCAGTGGTGTTTGTGTAGTGTAGGGGACTTACTGGGGTAGTGTTTTAGGGTTTAGGGTAGTGCAGTGGTGTTTGTGAAGTGTAGGGGTCGTACTGGGGATAGATTTAGGGTTTAGGATAGTGCAGTGGTGTTTAGGTAGTGTAGGGGGTCGTGCTGGGGGTCGGGTTTTAGGGTTTCGGGCAGTACATTGGTGTTTGGGTAGTAAAAGGGGATTGTGCTGGGGGTACTTTTTTAGGGTTTTGGGTAGTGCAGTGGTATTTGTGTAGTGTAGGGGGTCATGCTGGGGGTAGATTTAGGGTTTAGGGTGATGCAGTGGTGTTTGGGTAGTGTAGGGGGTCGTGCTGCAGGTAGTGTTTCAGTGTTTAGGGTAGTGCAGTGGTGTTTGGGAAGTGTAGGGGGTCGTGCTAGGGGTAGAGTATTAGGGTTTAGGGTAGTGCATGGTGTTTGTGTAGAGTAGGGGGTTGTGCTGGGGGTAGTGTTTTAGGGTTTAAGGTAGTGCAGTGCTGTTTGTGTAGTGTAGGGGGTTCTGCTGTGGTAAATGTAGGGTTTAGGGTACTGCAGTGGTTTTTGAGTAGTGTAGGGGATCATGCTGGGGTAGTGTTTTCGGGTTTAGGGCAGTGCAGTGGTGTTTGTGTACTGTAGGGGTTCTTGCAGGGGGTTGTGTTTTAGGGTTTAGGGTAGTGCAGTGATGTTTGGGTAGTGTAGGGATTAGTGCTGGGGGTAGTGTTTTAGAGTTTAGTGTAGTGCAGTGGTGTTTGTGTAGTGTATGGGGTAGTGGTGTAGGGTTTAGGGTAATGCAGTGGAGTTTGGGTAGTGTAGCGGGTCGTGGTGGGGGTGTGTTTTAGGTGTTAAGGCAGTGCAGTGGTATTTGGGTAGTGTAGGTGTATTGCTGGGTGTAGTGTTTTAGGGATTAGGGTAGTGCAGTGGTGTTTGCGTAGTGTAGGGGGTCGTGCTGGGGGTAGTGTTTTAGGGTTTAGGGTAGCACAGTGGTGTTTGCGTAGTGTAGGGCTCTTGCTGGGGGTAGTGTTTTAGGGTTTATGGTAGTGCAGTGGTGTTTGTGTAGTATTGGGGGTAGTTCTGTGGGTAGTGTTTTAGGGTTTAGGGTACTACAGTGGTGTTTGTGTAGTGTAGGGGGTTGTACTGTGGGTAGATGTAGGGTTTAGGATAGTGCAGTGGTGTTTGGGTAGTGTAGGGGTCGTGTAAGGGATAATGTTTTAGGGTTTAGGGTAGTGCAGTGGTGTTTTTGTAGTGTAGGGGTCATGCTGGGGGTAGTGTTTTAGGGTTTAGGGTAGTGCATTGGTGTTTGGGTAGTGTAGGGGGTAGTGCTGGGGTAGTTTTATAGTGTTTAGGGTAGTGCAGTGGTGTTTGTGTAGTGTAGGGGGTCGTGCTGGGGGTAGTGTTTTAGTATTTAGGGTAGTGCAGTGGTGTATGTGTAGTGTACTGGGTCATGCTGGGGGTAGTGTTTTACTGTTTAGCTCAGTGCAGTGGTGTTTGGGTAGTGTAGGGGGTCGTGCTGGGGGTAGTGTTTTAGGGTTTTGGGCAGTGCAGTGGTGTTTGAGTATTGTAGGGGGTTGTTCTGGGGGTAGTATTTTTGCTTTTAGGGTAGTGCAATGGTGTTTGGGTAGTGTAGGGGGTCGTGTTTTAGGGTTTAGGGTAGTGCAGTGGTGTTTGTGTAGTTTAGGGGATCAAGCTGGGGTAGAGTTTTAGGGTTTAGGGTAGTGCAGTGGTGTTTGTGTAGTGTAGGGGGCCGTGCTTGGGGTAGTGTTTTAGGGCTTAGGGTAGTGCAGTGGTGTTTGTGTAGTGTAGGGGGTCGTGCTGGGGATAGTGTTTTAGGGTTTAGGGTAGTGCAGTAGTGTTTGTGTAGTGTAGGGGGTAGTGGTTTAGGTTTTAGTGTAGTGCTGTGGTGTTTTGTGTAGTGTAGGGGGTCGTGATGTGGGTAGTGTTTTAGGGTTTAGGGTAGTGCAGTGGTGTTTGTGTAGTGTAGGGGGTCGTGCTGGGGGTAGTGTTTTAGGGCTTTGGGTAGTGCAGTGGTGTTTGTGTAATGTAGGGGTAGTGGTTTAGGTTTTAGTGTAGTGCTATAGTGTTTGTGTAGTGTAGGGGGTCGTGCTGTGGGTAGTGTTTTAGGGTTTAGGGTAGTGCAGTGGTGTTTGTGTAGTGTAGGGGGTCGTGTTTTAGGGTTTAGGGTAGTGTAGTGGTGTTTGGGTAGTGTAGGGGGTCGTGCTGGGGGTAGTGTTTTTGGGTTCAGGGTAGTGCAGTTGTGTTGGTGTAGTGAAGGGGATCGTGCTTGGGATAGTGTTTTAGGGTTTAGGGTAGTGCAGTGGTGGTTGTGTAGTGTAGGGGGCCGTGCTTGGGGTAGTGTTTTAGGGCTTAGGGTAGTGCAGTGGTGTTTGTGTAGTATAGGGTTTCGTGCTGGAGGTAGTGTTTTAGGGTTTAGGGAAGTGCAGTGGTGTTTGTGTAGTGTAAGGGATGTGACTGGGTAGAATTTTAGGGTTTAGGGTAGTGCAGTGGTGTTTGTGTAGTATAGGGGTTCGTGCTGGGGATAGTGTTTTAGGGTTTAGGGAAGTGCAGTGGTGTTTGTGTAGTATAGGGGTTCGTGCTGGGGGTAGTGTTTTAGGGTTTAGGGAAGTGCAGTGGTGTTTTTGTAGTGTAAGGGACGTGCCTGGGTAGAATTTTAGGGTTTAGGGTAGTGCAGTTGTGTTAATGTAGTGTGGGGTCGTACTTGGGTAGATTTGGGGTTTAGGATAGTGCAGTGGTGTTTGGGTAGTGTAGGGGATCGTGCTGGGGTAGGGTTTTAGGGTTTCGGACAGTGCAGTGGTGTTTGGGTAGTAAAGGGGGATCGTACTGGTGGAAGTGTTTTAGGATTTAGGGTAGTGCAGTGGTGTTTGTGTAATTTAGGGTACGTGCTGGGGTAGTGTTTTAGGTTTTAGGGTAGTGCAGTGGTGTTTGTGAAGTGTAGGGGGTCGTACTGGGGGAAGATTTAGGGTTTAGGATAGTGCATTGGTGTTTGGGTAGTGTAGGGGGTCATGCTGGGGTCGGGTTTTAGGGTTTCGGGCAGTGCAGAGGTGTTTGGGTACTAAAGGGGGATCGTGCTGGTGGAAGTGTTTTAGGGTTGTGCAGTGGTTTTTGTGTAGTGTAGGGGACTTACTGGGGTAGTGTTTTAGGGTTTAGGGTAGTGCAGTGGTGTTTGTGAAGTGTAGGGGGTCGTACTGGGGATAGATTTAGGGTTTAGGATAGTGCAGTGGTGTTTGGGTAGTGTAGGGGGTCGTGCTGGGGGTAGGATTTTAGGGTTTCGGGCAGTACATTGGTGTTTGGGTAGTAAAGGGGGATCGTGCTGGGGTACTTTTTTAGGGTTTAGGGTAGTGCATTGGTATTTGTGTTGTGTAGGGTGTCATGCTGGGTGTAGATTTAGGGTTTAGGGTGATGCAGTGGTGTTTGGGTATTGTAGGGGGTCGTGCTAGGGGTAGAGTATTAGGGTTTAGGGTAGTGCAGTGGTGTTTGTGTAGTGTAGGGGGTTCTGCTGTGGTAAATGTAGGGTTTAGGGTACTGCAGTGGTTTTTGAGCAGTGTAGGGGATCATGCTGGGGTAGTGTTTTCGGGTTTAGGGCAGTGCAGTGGTGTTTGTGTACTGTAGGGGTTCTTGCAGGGGATTGTGTTTTAGGGTTTAGGGTAGTGCAGTGGTGTTTGGGTAGTGTAGGGATTAGTGCTGGGGGTAGTATTTTAGAGTTTAGGGTAGTGCAGTGGTGTTTGTGTAGTGTAGGGGGTAGTGGTTTAGGGTTTAGGGTAATGCGGTGGAGTTTGGGTAGTGTAGGGGGTCGTGGTGGGGGTGTGTTTTAGGGTTTAAGGCAGTGCAGTGGTATTTGGGTAGTGTAGGTGTAGTGCTGGGGGTAGTGTTTTAGGGATTAGGGTAGTGCAGTGCTGTTTGCGTAGTGTAGGGGGTCGTGCTGGGGTAGTGTTTTAGGGTTTAGGGTAGCGCAGTGGTGTTTGCGTAGTGTAGGGCTCTTGCTGGGGGTAGTGTTTTAGGGTTTATGGTAGTGCAGTGATGTTTGTGTAGTATTGGGGGTAATTCTGGGGGTATTGTTTTAGGGTTTAGGGTACTACTGTGGTGTTTGTGTAGTGTAGGGGGTTGTACTGTGGGTAGATGTAGGGTTTAGGGTAGTGCAGTTGTGTTTGGGTAGTGTAGGGGTCGTGTAAGGGATAATGTTTTAGGGTTTAGGGTAGTGCAGTGGTGTTTTTGTAGTGTAGGGTGTCGTGCTGGGGGTAGTGTTTTAGGGTTTAGGGTAGTGCATTGGTGTTTGGGTAGTGTAGGGGGTAGTGCTGGGGTAGTATTATAGTGTTTAGGGTAGTGCAGTGGTGTTTGTGTAGTGTCGGGGGTCGTGCTGGTGTTAGTGTTTTAGGGTTTAGGGTAGTGTAGTGGTGTTTGTGTTGTGTAGGGGTCGTGCTGTGGGCAGTGTTTTAGGGTTTAGGGTAGTGCAGTGGTGTATGTGTAGTGTGGGGGGTCATGCTGGGGGTAGTGTTTTAGTGTATAGGTCAGTGCAGTGGTGTTTGGGTAGTGTAGGGGGTCGTGCTGGGGGTAGTTTTTTAGTGTTTTGGGCAGTGCAGTGGTGTTTGAGTATTGTAGGGGATTGTTCTGGGGTTAGTGTTTTAGCGTTTAGGGTAGTGCAATGGTGTTTGGGTAGTGTAGGGGGTCGTGTTTTAGGGTTTAGGGTAGTGCAGTGGTGTTCATGTAGTTTAGGGGATCAAGCTGGGGTAGAGTTTTAGGGTTTAGGGTAGTGCAGTGGTGTTTGTGTAGTGTAGGGGGTCATGTTGGGGTAGATTTAGGGTTTAGGGTAATGCAGTGGTGCTTGGGTAGTGTAGGGGGTCGAGCTGCAGGTAGTGTTTTAGTGTTTAGGGTGGTGCAGTGATGTTTGGGTAGTATAGGGGGTCATACTGGGGGTAGTGTTTGAGGGTTTATGGGAGTGCAGTGGTGTTTGTGTAGTATTGGGTTCGTGTTTTAGGGTAGTACAGTGGTGTTTGTTTAGTGTAGGGGGTTGTACTGTGGGTAGATGTAGGGTTTAGGGTAGTGCAGTGGTGTTTGGGTAGTGTAGGGGGTCATGCAAGGGGTAATTCTTTAGGGTTTAGGGTAGTGCATTGGTGTTTGGGTAGTGTAGGGGTAGTGCTGGGGGAGTTTTTTAGGGTTTAGGGTAGTGCAGTGGTGTTTGTGTAGTGTAGGGGGTAGTGGTTTAGGATTTAGGGTAATGCGGTGGTGTTTGGGTAGTGTAGGGGGTCGTGGTGGGGGTGTGTTTTAGGTTTTAAGGCAGTGCAGTGGTATTTGGGTAGTGTAGGTGTAGTGCTGGGGGTTGTGTTTTAGGGTTTAGGGTAGTGCAGTGGTGTTTGGGTAGTGTAGGGGGTCGTGCTGGGGGTAGTGTTTTAGGGTTTATGGTAGTGCAGTGGTGTTTGTGTAGTATTGGGTTAGTGTTTTAGGGTAGTTCAGTGGTGTTTGTGTAGTGTAGGGGGTTGTACTGTGGGTAGATGTAGGGTTTAGGGTAGTGCATTGGTGTTTGGGTAGTGTAGGGGTAGTGCTGGGGTAGTTTTTTAGGGTTTAGGGTAGTGCATTGGTGTTTGCGTAGTGTATGGGGAAGTACTGGGGTAGTTTTATAGGGTTTAGGGTAGTGCAGTGGTGTTTGTATAGTGTAGGGGGTCGTGCTGGGGGTAGTGTTTTAGGGTTTAGGGTAGTGCAGTGGTGTTTGTGTAGTGTAGGGGGTAGTGGTTTAGGTTTTAGTGTAGTGCTGTGGTGTTTTGTGTAGTGTAGGGGGTTGTGATGTGGGTAGTGTTTTAGGGTTTAGGGGAGTGCAGTGGTGTTTGTGTAGTGTAGGGGGTCATGCTGGGGGTAGTGTTTTAGGGTTTAGGGTAGTGCAGTGGTGTTTGTGTAATGTAGGGGGTAGTGGTTTAGGTTTTAGTGTATTGCTATGGTGTTTGTGTAGTGTAGGGGGTCGTGCTGTGGGTAGTGTTTTAGGGTTTAGGGTAGTGCAGTGGTGTTTGTGTAGTGTAGGGGGTCGTGTTTTAGGGTTTAGGGTAGTGTAGTGGTGTTTGGGTAGTGTAGGGGGTCGTGCTGGGGGTAGTGTTTTTGGGTTCAGGGTAGTGCACTTGTGTTGGTGTAGTGAAGGGGATCGTGCTTGGGATAGTGTTTTAGGGTTTAGGGTAGTGCAGTGGTTTTTGTGTAGTGTAGGGGGTAGTGCTTGGGGTAGTGTTTTAGGGCTTAGGGTAGTGCAGTGGTGTTTGTGTAGTATAGGGTTTCGTGCTGGGGGTAGTGTTTTAGGGTTTAGGGAAGTGCAGTGGTGTTTGTGTAGTGTAAGGGACGTGCCTGGGTAGAATTTTAGGGTTTAGGGTAGTGCAGTGGTGTTTGTGTAGTATAGGGGTTCGTGCTGGGGTAGTGTTTTAGGGTTTAGGGAAGTGCACTGGTGTTTGTGTAGTATAGGGGTTCGTGCTGGGGGTAGTGTTTTAGGGTTTAGGGAAGTGCAGTGGTGTTTGTGTAGTGTAAGGGACGTGCCTGGGTAGAATTTTAGGGTTTAGGGTAGTGCAGTGGTGTTTATGTAGTGTGGGGGTCGTACTAGGGTAGATTTAGGGTTTAGGATGGTGCAGTGGTGTTTGGGTAGTGTAGGGGATCGTGCTGGGGGTAGGGTTTTAGGGTTTCGGACAGTGCAGTGGTGTTTGGGTAGTAAAGGGGGATCGTGCTGGTGGAAGTGTTTTAGGGTTGTGTAGTGGTGTTTGTGTAGTGTAGGGGACTTACTGGGGTAGTGTTTTAGGGTTTAGGGTAGTGCAGTGGTGTTTGTGAAGTGTAGGGGGTCGTACTCGGGATAGATTTAGGGTTTAGGATAGTGCAGTGGTGTTTTGGTAGTGTAGGGGGTCGTGCTGGGGGTAGGGTTTTAGGGTTTCGGGCAGTACATTGGTGTTTGGGTAGTAAAGGGGGATCGTGCTGGGGGACTTTTTTAGGGTTTAGGGTAGTGCATTGGTATTTGTGTTGTGTAGGGGGTCATGCTGGGGGTAGATTTAGGGTTTAGGGTGATGCAGTGGTGTTTGGGTAGTGTAGGGGGTCGTGCTGCAGGTAGTGTTTTAGTGTTTAGGGTAGAGCAGTGGTGTTTGGGTATTGTAGGGGGTCGTGCTAGGGGTAGAGTATTAGGGTTTAGGGTAGTGCAGGGGTGTTTGTGTAGTGTAGGGGGTTCTGCTGTGGTAAATGTAGGGTTTAGGGTACTGCAGTGGTTTTTGAGCAGTGTAGGGGATCATGCTGGGGTAGTGTTTTCGAGTTTAGGGCAGTGCAGTGGTGTTTGTGTACTGTAGGGTTTCTTGCAGGGGGTTGTGTTTTAGGGTTTAGGGTAGTGCAGTGGTGTTTGGGTAGTGTAGGGATTAGTGCTGGGGGTAGTGTTTTAGAGTTTAGGGTAGTGCAGTGGTGTTTGTGTAGTGTAGGGGGTAGTGGTTTAGGGTTTAGGGTAATGCAGTGGAGTTTGGGTAGTGTAGCGGGTTGTGGTGGGGGTGTGTTTTAGGTTTTAAGGCAGTGCAGTGGTATTTGGGTAGTGTAGGTGTAGTGCTGGGTGTAGTGTTTTAGGGATTAGTTTAGTTTAGTTTAGTTTAAAGGAGCTTGTAAAGCGCCTGGTGACGCCTCCCGGCGTGTCCCCGCGCTAAGGAGAGAGTGAAATGCGAAGAAGAAAGAGCTTATCGCGGATCGAAGAGGAAGGTTTTCAGTTTTTTCCTAAAAGAGGGCTCGTTCACCTCTAACCTGATGTCCATGGGCAGGAGGTTCCAGGACTTCGCTGCCATTGTGCGGAAGGATCTACCTCCCATTCTGGCCTTTTTAGGACGGGTACTTCTGAGCAGCCCTGTACCTTTGGATCTAAGGGTTCTGTTAGGTTCATATGGCGCGGCCAAATCCGACATATAGGCAGGTGCCTTGTTATGGAGGATCTTGTGACACCATAGCAGAGCTTTAAAAGTTATCCTCTGCTTGATAGGCAGCCAGTGGAGAGTTAGCAATGAGGGTCGAGAAGGGGCTCTGCGGGGCAGTCTTAAAACTAGGCGTGCTGCCGAATTTTGTATGACCTGTAGTTTCTTTATGTTTTTCTCCGACGTGCCTAAGAGTAGAACATTCCCGTAGTCAATCCGGGAGGTAATTAGTGCCTGCGTCATTGTCCGTCTGGAATTGAGAGGCAGCAAGTCAAGGGTGCGGTTGAGGGTCTTCATCACTCTGAAGCACTTGCCTACAGTTCTCTTTATGTGGCTATCAAAAGATAGCTTATTGTCAATCCATACTCCCAAGTTCTTCGCCTCCCGACTGGGAGGGGGCACGGGACCCAAACAGGTAGGCCACCATTCTTTAGTCCAATTGGTCTCGTCACCTCCAATGATGATGACCTCTGTTTTGGTTCCGTTCACTTTTAGACAGTGCTCTGTCATCCAGGATGCCAATTTGCTCATACAATTATTAAAGTTAGCGGCTTCCGTGGAAGGGGCCTGCGTCAAGGATATAAGAAGTTGCGTATCGTCGGCGTAGGAGACAAGCTCCACGCCGAACGATTGCACCACTTCAGCCAGGGGGGCCATGTATAGATTAAACAGGGTGGGACTCAAGGCCGATCCCTGAGGCACCCCCTGTTCAAGCCTCACACTGTCTGAGAGGAACATCCCTCTTTGGACTTGGAAGCTTCTATTGATCAAGAAGGCTTTCAGCCATCCCAGAGCTCTATTGGTTACTCCAGCTTTGTTTAGACACTGTAGCAAGATGGAGTGTGCTACAGTGTCAAACGCGGCACTAAGGTCGAGCATGATGAGGGCCATGGTCTTGCCCTCGTCTGCTCCCTTGCGTAGGGTTTCAGTGGCCCTGAGGAGAGCCGTCTCCGTGGAGAAGTTGGATCTGAAACCCGACTGGGAGTAATGAAAAACATCATGTTCTTCCAGATGTTCCATAAGTTGGATGTTGGCAATTTTCTCAGCTAGCTTGGCTAGGTAAGGTAGCAGGGAGATTGGCCGAAGGTTGTCCATACTGTCTAGGCTGATATTCGGCTTTTTCTTGATAGGTAGTACAACTGCCTGTTTCCAATCCGCCGGCAGGCAAGCTGTGGAGAATGAGATCTGAAGTAGATGTCTATAGTGAGGTTCTAGAGCATGGAAGGCTTCAGCTAAAATTTTCGGGGGCGCCGGGTCTCGGGGAGAGCCCGATTTGATTTTATTACATAGTTTCGACAGGGATTCATATGAGGGAACTTCAAAAGATTTGAGGCACTTTAGAGTCTTAATAAGACTGTCATTCTCTGTGAAGTCGAAGGCCGACTCTACATGATTGGCAAAGCTAGTATATATTTTATTGATTTTACCTGAGAAGTACTGAGCAACTTCATTACATGACTCCACAGAATCATTGTGAATAGAGGAGTTGGTGTTTACTACAGATATTTCTTTGTAGATCTGAAATAATTCCTTCGAGGAATTCCCTGCTTCCATGATTCTGGAATGATAGTGTTCTGCCTTGGCCAACCGTACAGATTTATAGTACACTCTTTGGGAGTCTCTATACTTTATTTTAGTTTCTGCGCAGAAGTTCAGGCGCCAAGCTCTCTCTAGTTTTTTGCAGGTGGTTCTCATGGTCTGCAGTTCTTGGCTAAACCAGGGAGCAGCTTTTTTTAGTCTCCTAGCATTAGTCATGATGCGACTGGGAGCAGTGATATCGAGGGCCTTGGTTACGATAATATTTAAATTATTATTAGCTGCTACACAGTCTTCCCCTTTGGGAGGGCCCCCCTCCTGAATGATTTTAATAAAGGATTCTATAGAGAAACTCCTCCATTTTCTGCGTTTATACCGCAGAGATTGGTGTTGAAAATGCTCAATTCTGTCCAGTTGCAACGTGATTGGAATGATGTGGTGATCCGACCAGGGTATTGGTACAGACCGTGAGGTGTGAAATCCCTGCCAGTTCCCAAAGATAGGATCCAGTAGATGACCTAATCGATGAGACGGTTCCTTGTTTTTCATTTCAAGTTGAACTGAGAGAAGCTGCGTTTGAATCTCAACGGCCTCATTGTCTAGGGGATCTTCAAAATGAGCATTAAGGTCACCCAGCACCAGAAGTCTAGACTTTCTAAGTGCTAAGTGAGTAATGGCTTCCATTAAAGTGGAAGTAAAGTCATACATTCTGCCAGGTGGGCGATAAATCAAGATTCCCGATACAGAGTAGTTGGGGCCGGTATTAATTGTGAAGGAGCCAGCTTCACTGTGGTCAATCTGTATAGGAGCCAAGGAACAGACTAGAGGGGCTTTTGTGGCTATGGCTATGCCTCCCCCCCTTCCATCTTTCCTGTCCAATCTAGAGAGGGAGTAGCCATGGGGCATGGCCTGGATGATGTCGGGGTCTGAATGTTCGTCTAGCCAGGTCTCCGTCAAGAATAGAATGTTAAGATTTTGCTCCTCGAGTAGATGAAATATTTCGAGGGCGTGCTTGCGGAGAGATCTACAATTAAGTAGAGCTGCTTTCAGAGAGTGGCCTACATTAGTAGACGGAGTGTGGATCATGGGTTCAAAGCTACATCCTGTGCATTTACCTAACGACTGGGCAGTCATGGCGTGCCTACAAGCAGCAGGCATGTCAGGTTGGAGATTAAGCAAAGCAAGTCTGTCATACCTGATAATGGTTGGTGTGGATGAACCAGGATCTGTGGCCCCAGGCCCCGGTCGGCCGCGGACGGGCGCAGACGGGCGCAGACGGGCTTGCCTTTGGCGCGCCTTCGGCGCGCCGCCGGCGCGCCCGCTGCGCCCGCCCGCTGCGCGGACGGGAAGATACCGTGTTTTTATCCATGGGTCTAGGGGTAGGAGGGAGGAGCAAGTAGCCCGTCAGCCTTCCCCTACCCAAGATGGCATCTGTGAAACGAACGACAGCGCCCCCGCCCAACAACAGCAGCGGGGAGCCCGGACGCTCCACCAGCAACCCCGAAATGACCGCTGGTCACACAGCAAGCATCAGACCAGGTAGGTAGCAAAGTTAAAAAAGTGACGATTAAAATATATACAGCGTTAAAAAACACACAGCTTGAATATATTTGCAGTCAGATTAAAGGGAGAGCAAGAGCCCCCGGCTTCCGCCTCAGGGGAGAGCAAACGTATGAATGCAGCGATCTGTCAAGATCGTGCACTAAAATAGCAAGGGAGGGCAGGAGGGAGGAGCAAGTAGCCCGTCAGCCTTCCCCTACCCAAGATGGCGTCTGTGAAACGAACGACAGCGCCCCCGCCCAACAACAGCAGCGGGGAGCCCGGACGCTCCACCAGCAACCCCGAAATGACCGCTGGTCACACAGCAAGCATCAGACCAGGTAGGTAGCAAAGTTAAAAAAGTGACGATTAAAATATATACAGCGTTAAAAAACACACAGCTTGAATATATTTGCAGTCAGATTAAAGGGAGAGCAAGAGCCCCCGGCTTCCGCCTCAGGGGAGAGCAAACGTATGAATGCAGCGATCTGTCAAGATCGTGCACTAAAATAGCAAGGGAGGGCAGGAGGGAGGAGCAAGTAGCCCGTCAGCCTTCCCCTACCCAAGATGGCGTCTGTGAAACGAACGACAGCGCCCCCGCCCAACAACAGCAGCGGGGAGCCCGGACGCTCCACCAGCAACCCCGAAATGACCGCTGGTCACACAGCAAGCATCAGACCAGGTAGGTAGCAAAGTTAAAAAAGTGACGATTAAAATATATACAGCGTTAAAAAACACACAGCTTGAATATATTTGCAGTCAGATTAAAGGGAGAGCAAGAGCCCCCGGCTTCCGCCTCAGGGGAGAGCAAACGTATGAATGCAGCGATCTGTCAAGATCGTGCACTAAAATAGCAAGGGAGGGCAGGAGGGAGGAGCAAGTAGCCCGTCAGCCTTCCCCTACCCAAGATGGCGTCTGTGAAACGAACGACAGCGCCCCCGCCCAACAACAGCAGCGGGAGCCCGGACGCTCCACCAGCAACCCCGAAATGACCGCTGGTCACACAGCAAGCATCAGACCAGGTAGGTAGCAAAGTTAAAAAAGAGACGATTAAAATATATACAGCGTTAAAAAACACACAGCTTGAATATATTTGCAGTCAGATTAAAGGGAGAGCAAGAGCCCCCGGCTTCCGCCTCAGGGGAGAGCAAACGTATGAATGCAGTGGAGTGCAGTGCAGTGGTGTTTGCGTAGTGTAGGGCTGTTGCTGGGGGTAGTGTTTTAGGGTTTATGGTAGTGCAGTGGTGTTTGTGTAGTATTGGGGGTAGTTCTGGGGGTAGTGTTTTAGGGTTTAGGGTACTACAGTGGTGTTTGTGTAGTGTAGGGGGTTGTACTGTGGGTAGATGTAGGGTTTAGGGTAGTGCAGTGGTGTTTGGGTAGTGTAGGGGTCGTGTAAGGGATAATGTTTTAGGGTTTAGGGTAGTGCAGTGGTGTTTTTGTCGTGTAGGGGACTTACTGGGGTAGTGTTTTAGGGTTTAGGGTAGTGCAGTGGTGTTTGTGTAGTGTAGGGGGTAGTGGTTTAGGGTTTAGGGTAATGCAGTGGTATTTGGGTAGTGTAGGTGTAGTGCTGGGTGTAGTGTTTTAGGGATTAGGGTAGTGCAGTGGTGTTTGCGTAGTGTAGGGGGTCGTGCTGGGGGTAGTGTTTTAGGGTTTAGGGTAGCGCAGTGGTGTTTGCGTAGTGTAGGGCTGTTGCTGGGGGTAGTGTTTTAGGGTTTATGGTAGTGCAGTGGTGTTTGTGTAGTATTGGGGGTAGTTCTGGCGGTAGTGTTTTAGGGTTTAGGGTACTACAGTGGTGTTTGTGTAGTGTAGGGGGTTGTACTGTGGGTAGATGTAGGGTTTAGGGTAGTGCAGTGGTGTTTGGGTAGTGTAGGGGTCGTGTAAGGGATAATGTTTTAGGGTTTAGGGTAGTGCAGTGGTGTTTTTGATGTGTAGGGGTCATGCTGGCGGTAGTGTTTTAGGGTTTAGGGTAGTGCATTGGTGTTTGGGTAGTGTAGGGGTAGTGCTGGGGTAGTTTTATAGTGTTTACGGTAGTGCAGTGGTGTTTGTGTAGTGTAGGGGGTCGTGCTGGGGGTTGTGTTTTAGTGTTTAGGGTAGTGCAGTGGTGTTTGTGTAGTGTAGGGGGTCATGCTGGGGGTAGTGTTTTAGTGTTTAGCTCAGTGCAGTGGTGTTTGGGTAGTGTAGGGGGTCGTGCTGGGGGTAGTGTTTTAGGGTTTTGGGCAGTGCAGTGGTGTTTGAGTATTGTAGGGGGTTGTTCTGGGGGTAGTATTTTAGCGTTTAGGGTAGTGCAATGGTGTTTGGGTAGTGTAGGGGGTCGTGTTTTAGGGTTTAGGGTAGTGCAGTGGTGTTTGTGTAGTTTAGGGGATCAAGCTGGGGTAGAGTTTTAGGGTTTAGGGTAGTGCAGTGGTGTTTGTGTAGTGTAGGGGGTCATGTTGGGGGTAGATTTAGGGATTAGGGTAATGCAGTGGTGCATGGGTAGTGTAGGGGGTCATACTGGGGGTAGTGTTTTAGGGTTTATGGTAGTGCAGTGGTGTTTGTGCAGTATTGGGTTAGTGTTTTAGGGTAGTACAGTGGTGTTTGTGTAGTGTAGGGGGTTGTACTGTGGGTAGATGTAGGGTTTAGGGTAGTGCAGTGGTGTTTGAGTAGTGTAGGGGGTTATGCAAGGGGTAATGTTTTAGGGATTAGGGTAGTGCATTGGTGTTTGGGTAGTGTAGGGGTAGTGCTGGGGTAGTTTTTTAGGGTTTAGGGTAGTGCATTGGTGTTTGCGTAGTGTAGGGGGTAGTGCTGGGGTAGTTTTATAGGGTTTACGGTAGTGCAGTGGTGTTTGTGTAGTTTAGGGGGTCGTGCTGGGGGTAGTGTTTTAGGGTTGAGGGTAGTGCAGTGGTGTTTGTGTAGTGTAGGGGGTAGTGGTTTAGGTTTTAGTGTAGTGCTGTGGTGTTTTGTGTAGTGTAGGGGGTCGTGATGTGGGTAGTGTTTTAGGGTTTAGGGTAGTGCAGTGGTGTTTGTGTAGTGTAGGGGGTCGTGCTGGGGGTAGTGTTTTAGGGTTTAGGGTAGTGCAGTGGTGTTTGTGTAATGTATGGGGTAGTGGTTTAGGTTTTAGTGTAGTGCTATGGTGTTTGTGTAGTGTAGGGGGTCGTGCTGTGGGTATTGTTTTAGGGTTTAGGGTAGTGCAGTGGTGTTTGTGTAGTGTAGGGGGTCGTGTTTTAGGGTTTAGGGTAGTGTAGTGGTGTTTGGGTAGTGTAGGGGGTTGTGCTGGGGGTAGTGTTTTTGGGTTCAGGGTAGTGCAGTTGTGTTGGTGTAGTGAAGGGGATCGTGCTTGGGATAGTGTTTTAGGGTTTAGGGTAGTGCAGTGGTGTTTGTGTAGTATAGGGTTTCGTGCTGGAGGTAGTGTTTTAGGGTTTAGGGAAGTGCAGTGGTGTTTGTGTAGTGTAAGGGATGTGCCTGGGTAGAATTTTAGGGTTTAGGGTAGTGCAGTGGTGTTTGTGTAGTATAGGGGTTCGTGCTGGGGGTAGTGTTTTAGGGTTTAGGGAAGTGCAGTGGTGTTTGTGTAGTATAGGGGTTCGTGCTGGGGGTAGTGTTTTAGGGTTTAGGGAAGTGCAGTGGTGTTTGTGTAGTGCAAGGGACGTGCCCGGGTAGAATTTTAGTGTTTAGGGTAGTGCAGTGGTGTTTATGTAGTGTGGGGTCGTACTGGGGTAGATTTAGGGTTTAGGATAGTGCAGTGGTGTTGGGTAGTGTAGGGGATCGTGCTGGGGGTAGGGTTTTAGGGTTTCGGACAGTGCAGTGGTGTTTGGGTAGTAAAGGGGGATCGTACTGGTGGAAGTGTTTTAGGATTTAGGGTAGTGCAGTGGTGTTTGTGTAATTTAGGGTATGTGCTGGGGTAGTGTTTTAGGTTTTAGGGTAGTGCAGTGGTGTTTGTGAAGTGTAGGGGGTCGTACTGGGGGAAGATTTAGGGTTTAGGATAGTGCAGTGGTGTTTGTGAAGTGTAGGGGTCATGCTGGGGGTAGATTTAGGGTTTAGGGTGATGCAGTGGTGTTTGGGTAGTGTAGGGGGTCGTGCTGCAGGTAGTGTTTTAGTGTTTAGGGTAGAGCAGTGGTGTTTGGGTATTGTAGGGGGTCGTGCTAGGGGTAGAGTATTAGGGTTTAGGGTAGTGCAGTGGTGTTTGTGTAGAGTAGGGGGTTGTGCTGGGGGTAGTGTTTTAGGGTATAGGGTAGTGCAGTGCTGTTTGTGTAGTGTAGGGGGTTCTGCTGTGGTAAATGTAGGGTTTAGGGTACTGCAGTGGTTTTTGAGCAGTGTAGGGGATCATGCTGGGGTAGTGTTTTCGGGTTTAGGGCAGTGCAGTCTTGTTTGTGTACTGTAGGGGTTCTTGCAGGGGGTTGTGTTTTAGGGTTTAGGGTAGTGCAGTGGTGTTTGGGTAGTGTAGGGATTAGTGCTGGGGGTAGTGTTTTAGAGTTTAAGGTAGTGCAGTGGTGTTTGTGTAGTGTAGGGGGTAGTGGTTTAGGGTTTAGGGTAATGCGGTGGAGTTTGGGTAGTGTAGGTGTAGTGCTGGGGTAGTGTTTTAGGGATTAGCGTAGTGCAGTGGTGTTTGCGTAGTATAGGGGGTTGTGCTGGGGGTAGTGTTTTAGGGTTTAGGGTAGCGCAGTGGTGTTTACGTAGTGTAGAGCTCTTGCTGGGGGTATTGTTTTAGGGTTTATGGTAGTGCAGTGGTGTTTGTGTAGTATTGGGGTAGTTCTGGGGGTAGTGTTTTAGGGTTTAGGGTACTACTGTGGTGTTTGTGTAGTGTAGGGGGTTGTACTGTGGGTAGATGTAGGGTTTAGGGTAGTGCAGTTGTGTTTGGGTAGAGTAGGGGTCGTGTAAGGGATAATGTTTTAGGGTTTAGGGTAGTGCAGTGGTGTTTTTTTAGTGTAGGGGGTCGTGCTGGGGGTAGTGGTTTAGGGTTTAGGGTAGTGCATTGGTGTTTGGGTAGTGTAGGGGGTAGTGCTGGGGTAGTTTTATAGTGTTTAGGGTAGTGCAGTGGTGTTTGTGTAGTGTAGGGGGTCATGCTGGGGGTAGTGTTTTAGTGTTTAGGTCATTGCAGTAGTGTTTGGGTAGTGAAGGGGGTCGTGCTGGGGGTAGTGTTTTAGGGTTTTGGGCAGTGCAGTGGTGTTTGAGTATTGTAGGGGGTTGTTCAGGGGGTAGTGTTTTAGCGTTTAGGGTAGTGCAATGGTGTTTGGGTAGTGTAGGGGGTCGTGTTTTAGGGATTAGGGTAGTGCAGTGGTGTTTGTGTAGTGTAGGGGATCAAGCTGGGGTAGAGTTTCAGGGTTTAGGGTAGTGCAGTGGTGTTTGTGTAGTGTAAGGGGTCATGTTGGGGGTAGATTTAGGGTTTAGGGTAATGCAGTGGTGCTTGCGTAGTGTAGGGGGTCGAGCTGCAGGTAGTGTTTTAGTGTTTAGGGTAGTGCAGTGATGTTTGGGTAGTGTAGGGGGTCATACTGGGGGTAGTGTTTTAGGGTTTATGGTAGTGCAGTGGTGTTTGTGTAGTATTGGGTTAGTGTTTTAGGGTAGTACTGTGGTGTTTGTGTAGTGTAGGGGATTGTACTGTGGGTAGATGTAGGGTTTAGGGTAGTATAGTGGTGTTTGGGTAGTGTAGGGGGTCATGCAAGGGGTAATGTTTTAGGGTTTAGGGTAGTGCATTGGTGTTTGTGTAGTGTAGGGGGTAGTGGTTTAGGGTTTAGGGTAATGCGGTGGAGTTTGGGTAGTGTAGGGGGTCGTGGTAGGGGTGTGTTTTAGGTTTTAAGGCAGTGCAGTGGTATTTGGGTAGTGTAGGTGTAGTGCTGGGGGTAGTGTTTTAGGGATTAGGGTAGTGCAGTGGTGTTTGGGTAGTGTAGGTGGTCATGCTGGGGGTAGTGTTTTAGGGTTTATGGTAGTGCAGTGGTGTTTGTGTAGTATTGGGTTAGTGTTTTAGGGTAGTTCAGTGGTGTTTGTGTAGTGTAGGGGGTTGTACTGTGGGTAGATGTAGGGTTTAGGGTAGTGCAGTGGTGTTTGGGTAGTGTAGGGGGTCATGCAAGGGGTAATGTTTTAGGGTTTAGGTTAGTGCATTGGTGTTTGGGTAGTGTAGGGGTAGTGCTGGGGTAGTTTTTGAGGGTTTAGGGTAGTGCATTGGTGTTTGCGTATTGTAGGGGGTAGTGCTGGGGTAGTTTTATAGGGTTTAGGGTAGTGCAGTGGTGTTTGTGTAGTGTAGGGGGTCGTGCTGGGGGTAGTGTTTTAGGGTTTAGGGTAGTGCAGTGGTGTTTGTGTAGTGTAGGGGGTAGTGGATTAGGTTTTAGTGTAGTGCTGTGGTGTTTTGTGTAGTGTAGGGGGTCGTGATGTGGGTAGTGTTTTAGGGTTTAGGGGAGTGCAGTGGTGTTTGTGTAGTGTATGGGGTCATGCTGGGGGTAGTGTTTTAGGGTTTAGGGTAGTGCAGTGGTGTTTGTGTAATGTAGGGGGTAGTGGTTTAGGTTTTAGTGTAGTGCTATGGTGTTTGTGTAGTGTAGGGGGTCGTGCTGTGGGTAGTGTTTTAGGGTTTAGGGTAGTGCAGTGGTGTTGGTGTAGTGAAGGGGGTCGTGTTTTAGGGTTTAGGGTAGTGTAGTGGTGTTTGGGTAGTGTAGGGGGTCGTGCTGGGGGTAGTGTTTATGTGTTCAGGGTAGTGCAGTTGTGTTGGTGTAGTGAAGGGGATCGTGCTTGGGATAGTGTTTTAGGGTTCAGGGTAGTGCAGTGGTGTTTGTGTAGTGTAGGGGGTCGTGCTTGGGGTAGTGTTTTAGGGCTTAGGGTAGTGCAGTGGTGTTTGTATAGAATAGGGGTTTTTGCTGGGGTAGTGTTTTAGGGTTTAGGGTAGTGCAGTGGTGTTTGTGTAGTGTAGGGGGTCTTGCTGAGAGTAGTGTTTTAGGGTTTAGAGTAGTGCACTGGTGCTTGTCTAGTGTAGTGGGTCGTGCCAGGGGTATTGTTTTAGGGTTTAGGGCAGTGAAGTGGTGTTTGGGTATTGTAGGGGGTCGTGCTGGGGGTAGTGTTTTAGAGTTTAGGGTAGTGCCGTGGTGTTTGGGCAGTGTAGGGGGTCATGCTGGGGGCAGTGTTTTAGGGTAGTGCAGTGGTGTTTGTGTAGTATAGGGGGACATGCTGGGGTAGTGTTTTAGGGTTTAGGGTAGTGCAGTGGTGTTTGTGTAGTGTAGGGGGTCGAACTGGGGGTAGCGTTTCAGGGTTTAGGTTAGTGCAGTGGTGTTTGGGTAGTGTAGGGGGTCGTACTGGGGATAGATTTAGGGTTTAGGATAGTGCAGTGGTGTTTGGGTAGTGTAGGGGGTCGTGCTGGGGGTAGGTTTTAGTGTTTCGGGCAGTACATTGGTGTTTGGGTAGTAAAGGGGGATCGTGCTGGGGTACTTTTTTAGGGTTTAGGGTAGTGCATTGGTATTTGTGTTGTGTAGGGTGTCATGCTGGGTGTAGATTTAGGGTTTAGGGTGATGCAGTCGTGTTTGGGTAGTGTAGGGGGTCGTGCTGCAGGTAGTGTTTTAGTGTTTAGGGTAGAGCAGTGGTGTTTGGGTATTGTAGGGGGTCGTGCTAGGGGTAGAGTATTAGGGTTTATGGTAGTGCAGTGGTGTTTGTGTAGTATTGGGTTAGTGTTTTAGGGTAGTTCAGTGGTGTTTGTGTAGTGTAGGGGGTTGTACTGTGGGTAGATGTAGGGTTTAGGGTAGTGCAGTGGTGTTTGGGTAGTGTAGGGGGTCATGCAAGGGGTAATGTTTTAGGGTTTAGGTTAGTGCATTGGTGTTTGGGTAGTGTAGGGGTAGTGCTGGGGTAGTTTTTGAGGGTTTAGGGTAGTGCATTGGTGTTTGCGTAGTGTAGGGGGTAGTGCTGGGGTAGTTTTATAGGGTTTAGGGTAGTGCAGTGGTGTTTGTGTAGTGTAGGGGGTCGTGCTGGGGGAAGTGTTTTAGGGTTTAGGGTAGTGCAGTGGTGTTTGTGTAGTGTAGGGGGTAGTGGATTAGGTTTTGGTGTAGTGCTGTGGTGTTTTGTGTAGTGTAGGGGGTCGTGATGTGGGTAGTGTTTTAGGGTTTAGGGGAGTGCAGTGGTGTTTGTGTAGTGTATGGGGTCATGCTGGGGGTAGTGTTTTAGGGTTTAGGGTAGCGCAGTGGTGTTTGTGTAATGTAGGGGGTAGTGGTTTAGGTTTTAGTGTAGTGCTATGGTGTTTGTGTAGTGTAGGGGGTCGTGCTGTGGGTAGTGTTTTAGGGTTTAGGGTAGTGCAGTGGTGTTGGTGTAGTGAAGGGGGTCGTGTTTTAGGGTTTAGGGTAGTGTAGTGGTGTTTGGGTAGTGTAGGGGGTCGTGCTGGGGGTAGTGTTTTTGGGTTCAGGGTAGTGCAGTTGTGTTGGTGTAGTGAAGGGGGTTGTGCTGGGGGTAGTGTTTTAGGGTTTAGGGTAGCGCAGTGGTGTTTACGTAGTGTAGAGCTCTTGCTGGGGGTATTGTTTTAGGGTTTATGGTAGTGCAGTGGTGTTTGTGTAGTATTGGGGGTAGTTCTGGGGGTAGTGTTTTAGGGTTTAGGGTACTACTGTGGTGTTTGTGTAGTGTAGGGGGTTGTACTGTGGGTAGATGTAGGGTTTAGGGTAGTGCAGTTGTGTTTGGGTAGAGTAGGGGTCGTGTAAGGGATAATGTTTTAGGGTTTAGGGTAGTGCAGTGGTGTTTTTTTAGTGTAGGGGGTCGTGCTGGGGGTAGTGGTTTAGGGTTTAGGGTAGTGCATTGGTGTTTGGGTAGTGTAGGGGGTAGTGCTGGGGTAGTTTTATAGTGTTTAGGGTAGTGCAGTGGTGTTTGTGTAGTGTAGGGGGTCATGCTGGGGGTAGTGTTTTAGTGTTTAGGTCATTGCAGTAGTGTTTGGGTAGTGAAGGGGGTCGTGCTGGGGGTAGTGTTTTAGGGTTTTGGGCAGTGCAGTGGTGTTTGAGTATTGTAGGGGGTTGTTCAGGGGGTAGTGTTTTAGCGTTTAGGGTAGTGCAATGGTGTTTGGGTAGTGTAGGGGGTCGTGTTTTAGGGATTAGGGTAGTGCAGTGGTGTTTGTGTAGTGTAGGGGATCAAGCTGGGGTAGAGTTTCAGGGTTTAGGGTAGTGCAGTGGTGTTTGTGTAGTGTAGGGGGTCATGTTGGGGGTAGATTTAGGGTTTAGGGTAATGCAGTGGTGCTTGCGTAGTGTAGGGGGTCGAGCTGCAGGTAGTGTTTTAGTGTTTAGGGTAGTGCAGTGATGTTTGGGTAGTGTAGGGGGTCATACTGGGGGTAGTGTTTTAGGGTTTATGGTAGTGCAGTGGTGTTTGTGTAGTATTGGGTTAGTGTTTTAGGGTAGTACTGTGGTGTTTGTGTAGTGTAGGGGATTGTACTGTGGGTAGATGTAGGGTTTAGGGTAGTACAGTGGTGTTTGGGTAGTGTAGGGGGTCATGCAAGGGGTAATGTTTTAGGGTTTAGGGTAGTGCATTGGTGTTTGTGTAGTGTAGGGGGTAGTGGTTTAGGGTTTAGGGTAATGCGGTGGAGTTTGGGTAGTGTAGGGGGTCGTGGTAGGGGTGTGTTTTAGGTTTTAAGGCAGTGCAGTGGTATTTGGGTAGTGTAGGTGTAGTGCTGGGGGTAGTGTTTTAGGGATTAGGGTAGTGCAGTGGTGTTTGGGTAGTGTAGGTGGTCATGCTGGGGGTAGTGTTTTAGGGTTTATGGTAGTGCAGTGGTGTTTGTGTAGTATTGGGTTAGTGTTTTAGGGTAGTTCAGTGGTGTTTGTGTAGTGTAGGGGGTTGTACTGTGGGTAGATGTAGGGTTTAGGGTAGTGCAGTGGTGTTTGGGTAGTGTAGGGGGTCATGCAAGGGGTAATGTTTTAGGGTTTAGGTTAGTGCATTGGTGTTTGGGTAGTGTAGGGGTAGTGCTGGGGTAGTTTTTGAGGGTTTAGGGTAGTGCATTGGTGTTTGCGTAGTGTAGGGGGTAGTGCTGGGGTAGTTTTATAGGGTTTAGGGTAGTGCAGTGGTGTTTGTGTAGTGTAGGGGGTCGTGCTGGGGGTAGTGTTTTAGGGTTTAGGGTAGTGCAGTGGTGTTTGTGTAGTGTAGGGGGTAGTGAATAAGGTTTTAGTGTAGTGCTGTGGTGTTTTGTGTAGTGTAGGGGGTCGTGATGTGGGTAGTGTTTTAGGGTTTAGGGGAGTGCAGTGGTGTTTGTGTAGTGTATGGGGTCATGCTGGGGGTAGTGTTTTAGGGATTAGGGTAGTGCAGTGGTGTTTGTGTAATGTAGGGGGTAGTGGTTTAGGTTTTAGTGTAGTGCTATGGTGTTTGTGTAGTGTAGGGGGTCGTGCTGTGGGTAGTGTTTTAGGGTTTAGGGTAGTGCAGTGGTGTTGGTGTAGTGAAGGGGGTCGTGTTTTAGGGTTTAGGGTAGTGTAGTGGTGTTTGGGTAGTGTAGGGGGTCGTGCTGGGGGTAGTGTTTTTGGGTTCAGGGTAGTGCAGTTGTGTTGGTGTAGTGAAGGGGATCGTGCTTGGGATAGTGTTTTAGGGTTCAGGGTAGTGCAGTGGTGTTTGTGTAGTGTAGGGGGTCGTGCTTGGGGTAGTGTTTTAGGGCTTAGGGTAGTGCAGTGGTGTTTGTGTAGTATAGGGTTTCGTGCTGGGGGTAGTGTTTTAGGGTTTAGGGAAGTGCAGTGGTGTTTGTGTAGTTTAGGGGTTCGTGCTGGGGGTAGTGTTTTAGGGTTTAGGGAAGTGCAGTGGTGTTTGTATAGAATAGGGGTTTGTGCTGGGGTAGTGTTTTAGGGTTTAGGGTAGTGCAGTGGTGTTTGTGTAGTGTAGGGGGTCTTGCTGAGAGTAGTGTTTTAGGGTTTAGAGTAGTGCACTGGTGCTTGTCTAGTGTAGTGGGTCGTGCCAGGGGTATTGTTTTAGGGTTTAGGGCAGTGAAGTGGTGTTTGGGTATTGTAGGGGGTCGTGCTGGGGGTAGTGTTTTAGAGTTTAGGGTAGTGCCGTGGTGTTTGGGCAGTGTAGGGGGTCATGCTGGGGGCAGTGTTTTAGGGTAGTGCAGTGGTGTTTGTGTAGTATAGGGGGACATGCTGGGGTAGTGTTTTAGGGTTTAGGGTAGTGCAGTGGTGTTTGTGTAGTGTAGGGGGTCAAACTGGGGGTAGCGTTTCAGGGTTTAGGTTAGTGCAGTGGTGTTTGGGTAGTGTAGGGTTTGTGCGGGGGTAGATTTAGGGTTTATGGTAAGCAGTGGTGTTCGGGTAGTGTAGGGGGTCATGCTGGGGGTAGTGTTTTAGGGTTTAGTTTAGTGCAGTGGTGTTTGTGTAGTTTAGGGGTTCGTGCTGGGGGTAGTGTTTTAGGGTTCAGGGAAGTGCAGTGGTGTTTGTGTAGTATAGGGGTTCGTGCTGGGGGTAGTGTTTTAGGGTTTAGGGAAGTGCAGTGGTGTTTGTGTAGTGTAAGGGACGTGCCCGGGTAGAATTTTAGGGCTTAGGGTAGTGCAGTGGTGTTTATGTAGTGTGGGGTCGTACTGGGGTAGATTTAGGGTTTAGGATAGTGCAGTGGTGTTTGGGTAGTGTAGGGGATCGTGCTGGGGGTAGGGTTTTAGGGTTTCGGACAGTGCAGTGGTGTTTGGGTAGTAAAGGGGGATCGTACTGGTGGAAGTGTTTTAGGATTTAGGGTAGTGCAGTGGTGTTTGTGTAATTTAGGGTATGTGCTGGGGTAGTGTTTTAGGTTTTAGGGTAGTGCAGTGGTGTTTGTGAAGTGTAGGGGGTCGTACTGGGGGAAGATTTATGGTTTAGGATAGTGCAGTGGTGTTTGGGTAGTGTAGGGGGTCATGCTGGGGTCGGGTTTTAGGGTTTCGGGCAGTGCAGAGGCGTTTGGGTACTAAAGGGGGATCGTGCTGGTGGAAGTGTTTTAGGGTTGAGCAGTGGTGTTTGTGTAGTGTAGGGGACTTACTGGGGTAGTGTTTTAGGGTTTAGGGTAGTGCAGTGGTGTTTGTGAAGTGTAGGGGGTCGTACTGGGGATAGATTTAGGGTTTAGGATAGTGCAGTGGTGTTTGGGTAGTGTAGGGGGTCGTGCTGGGGGTAGGTTTTAGTGTTTCGGGCAGTACATTGGTGTTTGGGTAGTAAAGGGGGATCGTGCTGGGGTACTTTTTTAGGGTTTAGGGTAGTGCATTGGTATTTGTGTTGTGTAGGGTGTCATGCTGGGTGTAGATTTAGGGTTTAGGGTGATGCAGTCGTGTTTGGGTAGTGTAGGGGGTCGTGCTGCAGGTAGTGTTTTAGTGTTTAGGGTAGAGCAGTGGTGTTTGGGTATTGTAGGGGGTCGTGCTAGGGGTAGAGTATTAGGGTTTATGGTAGTGCAGTGGTGTTTGTGTAGTATTGGGTTAGTGTTTTAGGGTAGTTCAGTGGTGTTTGTGTAGTGTAGGGGGTTGTACTGTGGGTAGATGTAGGGTTTAGGGTAGTGCAGTGGTGTTTGGGTAGTGTAGGGGGTCATGCAAGGGGTAATGTTTTAGGGTTTAGGTTAGTGCATTGGTGTTTGGGTAGTGTAGGGGTAGTGCTGGGGTAGTTTTTGAGGGTTTAGGGTAGTGCATTGGTGTTTGCGTAGTGTAGGGGGTAGTGCTGGGGTAGTTTTATAGGGTTTAGGGTAGTGCAGTGGTGTTTGTGTAGTGTAGGGGGTCGTGCTGGGGGTAGTGTTTTAGGGTTTAGGGTAGTGCAGTGGTGTTTGTGTAGTGTAGGGGGTAGTGGATTAGGTTTTAGTGTAGTGCTGTGGTGTTTTGTGTAGTGTAGGGGGTCGTGATGTGGGTAGTGTTTTAGGGTTTAGGGGAGTGCAGTGGTGTTTGTGTAGTGTATGGGGTCATGCTGGGGGTAGTGTTTTAGGGTTTAGGGTAGTGCAGTGGTGTTTGTGTAATGTAGGGGGTAGTGGTTTAGGTTTTAGTGTAGTGCTATGGTGTTTGTGTAGTGTAGGGGGTCGTGCTGTGGGTAGTGTTTTAGGGTTTAGGGTAGTGCAGTGGTGTTGGTGTAGTGAAGGGGGTCGTGTTTTAGGGTTTAGGGTAGTGTAGTGGTGTTTGGGTAGTGTAGGGGGTCGTGCTGGGGGTAGTGTTTTTGGGTTCAGGGTAGTGCAGTTGTGTTGGTGTAGTGAAGGGGATCGTGCTTGGGATAGTGTTTTAGGGTTCAGGGTAGTGCAGTGGTGTTTGTGTAGTGTAGGGGGTCGTGCTTGGGGTAGTGTTTTAGGGCTTAGGGTAGTGCAGTGGTGTTTGTGTAGTATAGGGTTTCGTGCTGGGGGTAGTGTTTTAGGGTTTAGGGAAGTGCAGTGGTGTTTGTGTAGTTTAGGGGTTCGTGCTGGGGGTAGTGTTTTAGGGTTTAGGGAAGTGCAGTGGTGTTTGTATAGAATAGGGGTTTGTGCTGGGGTAGTGTTTTAGGGTTTAGGGTAGTGCAGTGGTGTTTGTGTAGTGTAGGGGGTCTTGCTGAGAGTAGTGTTTTAGGGTTTAGAGTAGTGCACTGGTGCTTGTCTAGTGTAGTGGGTCGTGCCAGGGGTATTGTTTTAGGGTTTAGGGCAGTGAAGTGGTGTTTGGGTATTGTAGGGGGTCGTGCTGGGGGTAGTGTTTTAGAGTTTAGGGTAGTGCCGTGGTGTTTGGGCAGTGTAGGGGGTCATGCTGGGGGCAGTGTTTTAGGGTAGTGCAGTGGTGTTTGTGTAGTATAGGGGGACATGCTGGGGTAGTGTTTTAGGGTTTAGGGTAGTGCAGTGGTGTTTGTGTAGTGTAGGGGGTCGAACTGGGGGTAGCGTTTCAGGGTTTAGGTTAGTGCAGTGGTGTTTGGGTAGTGTAGGGTTTGTGCAGGGGTAGATTTAGGGTTTATGGTAAGCAGTGGTGTTCGGGTAGTGTAGGGGGTAATGCTGGGGGTAGTGTTTTAGGGTTTAGGGTAGTGCAGTGGTGTTTGTGTAGTTTAGGGGTTCGTGCTGGGGGTAGTGTTTTAGGGTTCAGGGAAGTGCAGTGGTGTTTGTGTAGTATAGGGGTTCGTGCTGGGGGTAGTGTTTTAGGGTTTAGGGAAGTGCAGTGGTGTTTGTGTAGTGTAAGGGACGTGCCCGGGTAGAATTTTAGGGTTTAGGGTAGTGCAGTGTTGTTTATGTAGTGTGGTGTCGTACTGGGGTAAATTTAGGGTTTAGGATAGTGCAGTGGTGTTTGGGTAGTGTAGGGGATCGTGCTGGGGGTAGGGTTTTAGGGTTTCGGACAGTGCAGTGGTGTTTGGGTAGTAAAGGGGGATCGTACTGGTGGAAGTGTTTTAGGATTTAGGGTAGTGCAGTGGTGTTTGTGTAATTTAGGGTATGTGCTGGGGTAGTGTTTTAGGTTTTAGGGTAGTGCAGTGGTGTTTGTGAAGTGTAGGGGGTCGTACTGGGGGAAGATTTATGGTTTAGGATAGTGCAGTGGTGTTTGGGTAGTGTAGGGGGTCATGCTGGGGTCGGGTTTTAGGGTTTCGGGCAGTGCAGAGGCGTTTGGGTACTAAAGGGGGATCGTGCTGGTGGAAGTGTTTTAGGGTTGAGCAGTGGTGTTTGTGTAGTGTAGGGGACTTACTGGGGTAGTGTTTTAGGGTTTAGGGTAGTGCAGTGGTGTTTGTGAAGTGTAGGGGGTCGTACTGGGGATAGATTTAGGGTTTAGGATAGTGCAGTGGTGTTTGGGTAGTGTAGGGGGTCGTGCTGGGGGTAGGGTTTTAGTGTTTCGGGCAGTACATTGGTGTTTGGGTAGTAAAGGGGGATCGTGCTGGGGTACTTTTTTAGGGTTTAGGGTAGTGCATTGGTATTTGTGTTGTGTAGGGTGTCATGCTGGGTGTAGATTTAGGGTTTAGGGTGATGCAGTCGTGTTTGGGTAGTGTAGGGGGTCGTGCTGCAGGTAGTGTTTTAGTGTTTAGGGTAGAGCAGTGGTGTTTGGGTATTGTAGGGGGTCGTGCTAGGGGTAGAGTATTAGGGTTTATGGTAGTGCAGTGGTGTTTGTGTAGTATTGGGTTAGTGTTTTAGGGTAGTTCAGTGGTGTTTGTGTAGTGTAGGGGGTTGTACTGTGGGTAGATGTAGGGTTTAGGATAGTGCAGTGTTGTTTGGGTAGTGTAGGGGGTCATGCAAGGGGTAATGTTTGGGTAGTGTAGGGGTAGTGCTGGGGTAGTTTTTTAGGGTTTAGGGTAGTGCATTGGTGTTTGCGTAGTGTAGGGGGAAGTGCTGGGCTAGTTTTATAGGGTTTAGGGTAGTGCAGTGGTGTTTGTGTAGTGTAGGGGGTAGTGGTTTAGGTTTTAGTGTAGTGCTGTGGTTTTTTGTGTAGTGTGGGGGGTCGTGATGTGGGTAGTTTTTTAGGGTTTAGGGGAGTACAGTGGTGTTTGTGTCGTGTAGGGGGTCATGCTGGGGGTAGTGTTTTAGGGTTTAGGGTAGTGCAGTGGTGTTTGTGTAATGTAGGGGGTAGTGGTTTATGTTTTAGTGTAGTGCCATGGTGTTTGTGTAGTGTAGGGGGTCGTGCTGTAGGTAGTGTTTTAGGGTTTAGGGTAGTGCAGTGGTGTTTGTGTAGTGTAGGGCGTCGTGTTTTAGGGTTTAGGGTAGTGTAGTGGTGTTTGGGTAGTGTAGGGGGTCGTGCTGGTGGTAGTGTATTTGGGTTCAGGGTAGTGCAGTTGTGTTGGTGTAGTGAAGGGGATCGTGCTTGGGATAGTGTTTTAGGGTTTAGGGTAGTGCAGTGGTGTTTGTGTAGTGTATGGGGTCGTGCTTGGGGTAGTGTTTTAGGGCTTAGGGTAGTGCAGTGGTGTTTGTGTAGTATAGGGTTTCGTGCTGGGTGTAGTGTTTTAGGGTTTAGGGAAGTGCAGTGGTGTTTGTGTAGTGTAAGGGACGTGCCTGGGTAGAATTTTAGGGTTTAGGGTAGTGCAGTGGTGTTTGTGTAGTATAGGGGTTCGTGCTGGGGGTAGTGTTTTAGGGTTTAGGGAAGTGCAGTGGTGTTTGTGTAGTATAGGGGTTCGTGCTGGGGTAGTGTTTTAGGGTTTAGGGAAGTGCAGTGGTGTTTGTGTAGTGTAAGGGACGTGCCTGGGTAGAATTTTAGGGTAGTGCAGTGGTGTTTATGTAGTGTGGGGGTCGTACTAGGGTAGATTTAAGGTTTAGGATAGTGCAGTAGTGTTTGGGTAGTGTAGGGGATCGTGCTGGGGGTAGGGTTTTAGGGTTTTGGGCAGTGCAGTGGTGTTTGAGTATTGTAGGGGGTTGTTCTGGGGGTAGTGTTTTAGCGTTTAGGGTAGTGCAATGGTGTTTGGGTAGTGTAGGGGGTCGTGTTTTAGGGTTTAGGGTAGTGCAGTGGTGTTTGTGTAGTTTAGGGGATCAAGCTGGGGTAGAGTTTTAGGGTTTAGGGTAGTGCAGTGGTGTTTGTGTAGTGTAGGGGGTCATGTTGGGGGTAGATTTAGGGTTTAGGGTAATGCAGTGGTGCTTGGGTAGTGTAGGGGGTCGAGCTGGGGGTAGGTTTTAGTGTTTCGGGCAGTACATTGGTGTTTGGGTAGTAAAGGGGGATCGTGCTGGGGTACTTTTTTAGGGTTTAGGGTAGTGCATTGGTATTTGTGTTGTGTAGGGTGTCATGCTGGGTGTAGATTTAGGGTTTAGGGTGATGCAGTCGTGTTTGGGTAGTGTAGGGGGTCGTGCTGCAGGTAGTGTTTTAGTGTTTAGGGTAGAGCAGTGGTGTTTGGGTATTGTAGGGGGTCGTGCTAGGGGTAGAGTATTAGGGTTTATGGTAGTGCAGTGGTGTTTGTGTAGTATTGGGTTAGTGTTTTAGGGTAGTTCAGTGGTGTTTGTGTAGTGTAGGGGGTTGTACTGTGGGTAGATGTAGGGTTTAGGGTAGTGCAGTGGTGTTTGGGTAGTGTAGGGGGTCATGCAAGGGGTAATGTTTTAGGGTTTAGGTTAGTGCATTGGTGTTTGGGTAGTGTAGGGGTAGTGCTGGGGTAGTTTTTGAGGGTTTAGGGTAGTGCATTGGTGTTTGCGTAGTGTAGGGGGTAGTGCTGGGGTAGTTTTATAGGGTTTAGGGTAGTGCAGTGGTGTTTGTGTAGTGTAGGGGGTCGTGCTGGGGGTAGTGTTTTAGGGTTTAGGGTAGTGCAGTGGTGTTTGTGTAGTGTAGGGGGTAGTGGATTAGGTTTTAGTGTAGTGCTGTGGTGTTTTGTGTAGTGTAGGGGGTCGTGATGTGGGTAGTGTTTTAGGGTTTAGGAGAGAGCAGTGGTGTTTGTGTAGTGTATGGGGTCATGCTGGGGGTAGTGTTTTAGGGTTTAGGGTAGTGCAGTGGTGTTTGTGTAATGTAGGGGGCAGTGGTTTAGGTTTTAGTGTAGTGCTATGGTGTTTGTGTAGTGTAGGGGGTCGTGCTGTGGGTAGTGTTTTAGGGTTTAGGGTAGTGCAGTGGTGTTGGTGTAGTGAAGGGGGTCGTGTTTTAGGGTTTAGGGTAGTGTAGTGGTGTTTGGGTAGTGTAGGGGGTCGTGCTGGGGGTAGTGTTTTTGGGTTCAGGGTAGTGCAGTTGTGTTGGTGTAGTGAAGGGGATCGTGCTTGGGATAGTGTTTTAGGGTTCAGGGTAGTGCAGTGGTGTTTGTGTAGTGTAGGGGGTCGTGCTTGGGGTAGTGTTTTAGGGCTTAGGGTAGTGCAGTGGTGTTTGTGTAGTATAGGGTTTCGTGCTGGGGGTAGTGTTTTAGGGTTTAGGGAAGTGCAGTGGTGTTTGTGTAGTTTAGGGGTTCGTGCTGGGGGTAGTGTTTTAGGGTTTAGGGAAGTGCAGTGGTGTTTGTATAGAATAGGGGTTTGTGCTGGGGTAGTGTTTTAGGGTTTAGGGTAGTGCAGTGGTGTTTGTGTAGTGTAGGGGGTCTTGCTGAGAGTAGTGTTTTAGGGTTTAGAGTAGTGCACTGGTGCTTGTCTAGTGTAGTGGGTCGTGCCAGGGGTATTGTTTTAGGGTTTAGGGCAGTGAAGTGGTGTTTGGGTATTGTAGGGGGTCGTGCTGGGGGTAGTGTTTTAGAGTTTAGGGTAGTGCCGTGGTGTTTGGGCAGTGTAGGGGGTCATGCTGGGGGCAGTGTTTTAGGGTAGTGCAGTGGTGGTTGTGTAGTATAGGGGGACATGCTGGGGTAGTGTTTTAGGGTTTAGGGTAGTGCAGTGGTGTTTGTGTAGTGTAGGGGGTCATGTTGGGGGTAGATTTAGGGTTTAGGGTAATGCAGTGGTGCTTGCGTAGTGTAGGGGGTCGAGCTGCAGGTAGTGTTTTAGTGTTTAGGGTAGTGCAGTGATGTTTGGGTAGTGTAGGGGGTCATACTGGGGGTAGTGTTTTAGGGTTTATGGTAGTGCAGTGGTGTTTGTGTAGTATTGGGTTAGTGTTTTAGGGTAGTACTGTGGTGTTTGTGTAGTGTAGGGGATTGTACTGTGGGTAGATGTAGGGTTTAGGGTAGTACAGTGGTGTTTGGGTAGTGTAGGGGGTCATGCAAGGGGTAATGTTTTAGGGTTTAGGGTAGTGCATTGGTGTTTGTGTAGTGTAGGGGGTAGTGGTTTAGGGTTTAGGGTAATGCGGTGGAGTTTGGGTAGTGTAGGGGGTCGTGGTAGGGGTGTGTTTTAGGTTTTAAGGCAGTGCAGTGGTATTTGGGTAGTGTAGGTGTAGTGCTGGGGGTAGTGTTTTAGGGATTAGGGTAGTGCAGTGGTGTTTGGGTAGTGTAGGTGGTCATGCTGGGGGTAGTGTTTTAGGGTTTATGGTAGTGCAGTGGTGTTTGTGTAGTATTGGGTTAGTGTTTTAGGGTAGTTCAGTGGTGTTTGTGTAGTGTAGGGGGTTGTACTGTGGGTAGATGTAGGGTTTAGGGTAGTGCAGTGGTGTTTGGGTAGTGTAGGGGGTCATGCAAGGGGTAATGTTTTAGGGTTTAGGTTAGTGCATTGGTGTTTGGGTAGTGTAGGGGTAGTGCTGGGGTAGTTTTTGAGGGTTTAGGGTAGTGCATTGGTGTTTGCGTAGTGTAGGGGGTAGTGCTGGGGTAGTTTTATAGGGTTTAGGGTAGTGCAGTGGTGTTTGTGTAGTGTAGGGGGTCGTGCTGGGGGTAGTGTTTTAGGGTTTAGGGTAGTGCAGTGGTGTTTGTGTAGTGTAGGGGGTAGTGGATAAGGTTTTAGTGTAGTGCTGTGGTGTTTTGTGTAGTGTAGGGGGTCGTGATGTGGGTAGTGTTTTAGGGTTTAGGGGAGTGCAGTGGTGTTTGTGTAGTGTATGGGGTCATGCTGGGGGCAATGTTTTAGGGTTTAGGGTAGTGCAGTGGTGTTTGTGTAATGTAGGGGGTAGTGGTTTAGGTTTTAGTGTAGTGCTATGGTGTTTGTGTAGTGTAGGGGGTCGTGCTGTGGGTAGTGTTTTAGGGTTTAGGGTAGTGCAGTGGTGTTGGTGTAGTGAAGGGGGTCGTGTTTTAGGGTTTAGGGTAGTGTAGTGGTGTTTGGGTAGTGTAGGGGGTCGTGCTGGGGGTAGTGTTTTTGGGTTCAGGGTAGTGCAGTTGTGTTGGTGTAGTGAAGGGGATCGTGCTTGGGATAGTGTTTTAGGGTTCAGGGTAGTGCAGTGGTGTTTGTGTAGTGTAGGGGGTCGTGCTTGGGGTAGTGTTTTAGGGCTTAGGGTAGTGCAGTGGTGTTTGTGTAGTATAGGGTTTCGTGCTGGGGGTAGTGTTTTAGGGTTTAGGGAAGTGCAGTGGTGTTTGTGTAGTTTAGGGGTTCGTGCTGGGGGTAGTGTTTTAGGGTTTAGGGAAGTGCAGTGGTGTTTGTATAGAATAGGGGTTTGTGCTGGGGTAGTGTTTTAGGGTTTAGGGTAGTGCAGTGGTGTTTGTGTAGTGTAGGGGGTCTTGCTGAGAGTAGTGTTTTAGGGTTTAGAGTAGTGCACTGGTGCTTGTCTAGTGTAGTGGGTCGTGCCAGGGGTATTGTTTTAGGGTTTAGGGCAGTGAAGTGGTGTTTGGGTATTGTAGGGGGTCGTGCTGGGGGTAGTGTTTTAGAGTTTAGGGTAGTGCCGTGGTGTTTGGGCAGTGTAGGGGGTCATGCTGGGGGCAGTGTTTTAGGGTAGTGCAGTGGTGTTTGTGTAGTATAGGGGGACATGCTGGGGTAGTGTTTTAGGGTTTAGGGTAGTGCAGTGGTGTTTGTGTAGTGTAGGGGGTCGAACTGGGGGTAGCGTTTCAGGGTTTAGGTTAGTGCAGTGGTGTTTGGGTAGTGTAGGGTTTGTGCGGGGGTAGATTTAGGGTTTATGGTAAGCAGTGGTGTTCGGGTAGTGTAGGGGGTCATGCTGGGGGTAGTGTTTTAGGGTTTAGTTTAGTGCAGTGGTGTTTGTGTAGTTTAGGGGTTCGTGCTGGGGGTAGTGTTTTAGGGTTCAGGGAAGTGCAGTGGTGTTTGTGTAGTATAGGGGTTCGTGCTGGGGGTAGTGTTTTAGGGTTTAGGGAAGTGCAGTGGTGTTTGTGTAGTGTAAGGGACGTGCCCGGGTAGAATTTTAGGGCTTAGGGTAGTGCAGTGGTGTTTATGTAGTGTGGGGTCGTACTGGGGTAGATTTAGGGTTTAGGATAGTGCAGTGGTGTTTGGGTAGTGTAGGGGATCGTGCTGGGGGTAGGGTTTTAGGGTTTCGGACAGTGCAGTGGTGTTTGGGTAGTAAAGGGGGATCGTACTGGTGGAAGTGTTTTAGGATTTAGGGTAGTGCAGTGGTGTTTGTGTAATTTAGGGTATGTGCTGGGGTAGTGTTTTAGGTTTTAGGGTAGTGCAGTGGTGTTTGTGAAGTGTAGGGGGTCGTACTGGGGGAAGATTTATGGTTTAGGATAGTGCAGTGGTGTTTGGGTAGTGTAGGGGGTCATGCTGGGGTCGGGTTTTAGGGTTTCGGGCAGTGCAGAGGCGTTTGGGTACTAAAGGGGGATCGTGCTGGTGGAAGTGTTTTAGGGTTGAGCAGTGGTGTTTGTGTAGTGTAGGGGACTTACTGGGGTAGTGTTTTAGGGTTTAGGGTAGTGCAGTGGTGTTTGTGAAGTGTAGGGGGTCGTACTGGGGATAGATTTAGGGTTTAGGATAGTGCAGTGGTGTTTGGGTAGTGTAGGGGGTCGTGCTGGGGGTAGGTTTTAGTGTTTCGGGCAGTACATTGGTGTTTGGGTAGTAAAGGGGGATCGTGCTGGGGTACTTTTTTAGGGTTTAGGGTAGTGCATTGGTATTTGTGTTGTGTAGGGTGTCATGCTGGGTGTAGATTTAGGGTTTAGGGTGATGCAGTCGTGTTTGGGTAGTTTAGGGGGTCGTGCTGCAGGTAGTGTTTTAGTGTTTAGGGTAGAGCAGTGGTGTTTGGGTATTGTAGGGGGTCGTGCTAGGGGTAGAGTATTAGGGTTTATGGTAGTGCAGTGGTGTTTGTGTAGTATTGGGTTAGTGTTTTAGGGTAGTTCAGTGGTGTTTGTGTAGTGTAGGGGGTTGTACTGTGGGTAGATGTAGGGTTTAGGGTAGTGCAGTGGTGTTTGGGTAGTGTAGGGGGTCATGCAAGGGGTAATGTTTTAGGGTTTAGGTTAGTGCATTGGTGTTTGGGTAGTGTAGGGGTAGTGCTGGGGTAGTTTTTGAGGGTTTAGGGTAGTGCATTGGTGTTTGCGTAGTGTAGGGGGTAGTGCTGGGGTAGTTTTATAGGGTTTAGGGTAGTGCAGTGGTGTTTGTGTAGTGTAGGGGGTCGTGCTGGGGGTAGTGTTTTAGGGTTTAGGGTAGTGCAGTGGTGTTTGTGTAGTGTAGGGGGTAGTGGATTAGGTTTTGGTGTAGTGCTGTGGTGTTTTGTGTAGTGTAGGGGGTCGTGATGTGGGTAGTGTTTTAGGGTTTAGGGGAGTGCAGTGGTGTTTGTGTAGTGTATGGGGTCATGCTGGGGGTAGTGTTTTAGGGTTTAGGGTAGCGCAGTGGTGTTTGTGTAATGTAGGGGGTAGTGGTTTAGGTTTTAGTGTAGTGCTATGGTGTTTGTGTAGTGTAGGGGGTCGTGCTGTGGGTAGTGTTTTAGGGTTTAGGGTAGTGCAGTGGTGTTGGTGTAGTGAAGGGGGTCGTGTTTTAGGGTTTAGGGTAGTGTAGTGGTGTTTGGGTAGTGTAGGGGGTCGTGCTGGGGGTAGTGTTTTTGGGTTCAGGGTAGTGCAGTTGTGTTGGTGTAGTGAAGGGGGTTGTGCTGGGGGTAGTGTTTTAGGGTTTAGGGTAGCGCAGTGGTGTTTACGTAGTGTAGAGCTCTTGCTGGGGGTATTGTTTTAGGGTTTATGGTAGTGCAGTGGTGTTTGTGTAGTATTGGGGGTAGTTCTGGGGGTAGTGTTTTAGGGTTTAGGGTACTACTGTGGTGTTTGTGTAGTGTAGGGGGTTGTACTGTGGGTAGATGTAGGGTTTAGGGTAGTGCAGTTGTGTTTGGGTAGAGTAGGGGTCGTGTAAGGGATAATGTTTTAGGGTTTAGGGTAGTGCAGTGGTGTTTTTTTAGTGTAGGGGGTCGTGCTGGGGGTAGAGGTTTAGGGTTTAGGGTAGTGCATTGGTGTTTGGGTAGTGTAGGGGGTAGTGCTGGGGTAGTTTTATAGTGTTTAGGGTAGTGCAGTGGTGTTTGTGTAGTGTAGGGGGTCATGCTGGGGGTAGTGTTTTAGTGTTTAGGTCATTGCAGTAGTGTTTGGGTAGTGAAGGGGGTCGTGCTGGGGGTAGTGTTTTAGGGTTTTGGGCAGTGCAGTGGTGTTTGAGTATTGTAGGGGGTTGTTCAGGGGGTAGTGTTTTAGCGTTTAGGGTAGTGCAATGGTGTTTGGGTAGTGTAGGGGGTCGTGTTTTAGGGATTAGGGTAGTGCAGTGGTGTTTGTGTAGTGTAGGGGATCAAGCTGGGGTAGAGTTTCAGGGTTTAGGGTAGTGCAGTGGTGTTTGTGTAGTGTAGGGTGTCATGTTGGGGGTAGATTTAGGGTTTAGGGTAATGCAGTGGTGCTTGCGTAGTGTAGGGGGTCGAGCTGCAGGTAGTGTTTTAGTGTTTAGGGTAGTGCAGTGATGTTTGGGTAGTGTAGGGGGTCATACTGGGGGTAGTGTTTTAGGGTTTATGGTAGTGCAGTGGTGTTTGTGTAGTATTGGGTTAGTGTTTTAGGGTAGTACTGTGGTGTTTGTGTAGTGTAGGGGATTGTACTGTGGGTAGATGTAGGGTTTAGGGTAGTACAGTGGTGTTTGGGTAGTGTAGGGGGTCATGCAAGGGGTAATGTTTTAGGGTTTAGGGTAGTGCATTGGTGTTTGTGTAGTGTAGGGGGTAGTGGTTTAGGGTTTAGGGTAATGCGGTGGAGTTTGGGTAGTGTAGGGGGTCGTGGTAGGGGTGTGTTTTAGGTTTTAAGGCAGTGCAGTGGTATTTGGGTAGTGTAGGTGTAGTGCTGGGGGTAGTGTTTTAGGGATTAGGGTAGTGCAGTGGTGTTTGGGTAGTGTAGGTGGTCATGCTGGGGGTAGTGTTTTAGGGTTTATGGTAGTGCAGTGGTGTTTGTGTAGTATTGGGTTAGTGTTTTAGGGTAGTTCAGTGGTGTTTGTGTAGTGTAGGGGGTTGTACTGTGGGTAGATGTAGGGTTTAGGGTAGTGCAGTGGTGTTTGGGTAGTGTAGGGGGTCATGCAAGGGGTAATGTTTTAGGGTTTAGGTTAGTGCATTGGTGTTTGGGTAGTGTAGGGGTAGTGCTGGGGTAGTTTTTGAGGGTTTAGGGTAGTGCATTGGTGTTTGCGTAGTGTAGGGGGTAGTGCTGGGGTAGTTTTATATGGTTTAGGGTAGTGCAGTGGTGTTTGTGTAGTGTAGGGGGTCGTGCTGGGGGTAGTGTTTTAGGGTTTAGGGTAGTGCAGTGGTGTTTGTGTAGTGTAGGGGGTAGTGGATAAGGTTTTAGTGTAGTGCTGTGGTGTTTTGTGTAGTGTAGGGGGTCGTGATGTGGGTAGTGTTTTAGGGTTTAGGGGAGTGCAGTGGTGTTTGTGTAGTGTATGGGGTCATGCTGGGGGTAGTGTTTTAGGGTTTAGGGTAGTGCAGTGGTGTTTGTGTAATGTAGGGGGTAGTGGTTTAGGTTTTAGTGTAGTGCTATGGTGTTTGTGTAGTGTAGGGGGTCGTGCTGTGGGTAGTGTTTTAGGGTTTAGGGTAGTGCAGTGGTGTTGGTGTAGTGAAGGGGGTCGTGTTTTAGGGTTTAGGGTAGTGTAGTGGTGTTTGGGTAGTGTAGGGGGTCGTGCTGGGGGTAGTGTTTTTGGGTTCAGGGTTGTGCAGTTGTGTTGGTGTAGTGAAGGGGATCGTGCTTGGGATAGTGTTTTAGGGTTCAGGGTAGTGCAGTGGTGTTTGTGTAGTGTAGGGGGTCGTGCTTGGGGTAGTGTTTTAGGGCTTAGGGTAGTGCAGTGGTGTTTGTGTAGTATAGGGTTTCGTGCTGGGGGTAGTGTTTTAGGGTTTAGGGAAGTGCAGTGGTGTTTGTGTAGTTTAGGGGTTCGTGCTGGGGGTAGTGTTTTAGGGTTTAGGGGAGTGCAGTGGTGTTTGTATAGAATAGGGGTTTGTGCTGGGGTAGTGTTTTAGGGTTTAGGGTAGTGCAGTGGTGTTTGTGTAGTGTAGGGGGTCTTGCTGAGAGTAGTGTTTTAGGGTTTAGAGTAGTGCACTGGTGCTTGTCTAGTGTAGTGGGTCGTGCCAGGGGTATTGTTTTAGGGTTTAGGGCAGTGAAGTGGTGTTTGGGTATTGTAGGGGGTCGTGCTGGGGGTAGTGTTTTAGAGTTTAGGGTAGTGCCGTGGTGTTTGGGCAGTGTAGGGGGTCATGCTGGGGGCAGTGTTTTAGGGTAGTGCAGTGGTGTTTGTGTAGTATAGGGGGACATGCTGGGGTAGTGTTTTAGGGTTTAGGGTAGTGCAGTGGTGTTTGTGTAGTGTAGGGGGTCGAACTGGGGGTAGCGTTTCAGGGTTTAGGTTAGTGCAGTGGTGTTTGGGTAGTGTAGGGTTTGTGCGGGGGTAGATTTAGGGTTTATGGTAAGCAGTGGTGTTCGGGTAGTGTAGGGGGTCATGCTGGGGGTAGTGTTTTAGGGTTTAGTTTAGTGCAGTGGTGTTTGTGTAGTTTAGGGGTTCGTGCTGGGGGTAGTGTTTTAGGGTTCAGGGAAGTGCAGTGGTGTTTGTGTAGTATAGGGGTTCGTGCTGGGGGTAGTGTTTTAGGGTTTAGGGAAGTGCAGTGGTGTTTGTGTAGTGTAAGGGACGTGCCCGGGTAGAATTTTAGGGCTTAGGGTAGTGCAGTGGTGTTTATGTAGTGTGGGGTCGTACTGGGGTAGATTTAGGGTTTAGGATAGTGCAGTGGTGTTTGGGTAGTGTAGGGGATCGTGCTGGGGGTAGGGTTTTAGGGTTTCGGACAGTGCAGTGGTGTTTGGGTAGTAAAGGGGGATCGTACTGGTGGAAGTGTTTTAGGATTTAGGGTAGTGCAGTGGTGTTTGTGTAATTTAGGGTATGTGCTGGGGTAGTGTTTTAGGTCTTAGGGTAGTGCAGTGGTGTTTGTGAAGTGTAGGGGGTCGTACTGGGGGAAGATTTATGGTTTAGGATAGTGCAGTGGTGTTTGGGTAGTGTAGGGGGTCATGCTGGGGTCGGGTTTTAGGGTTTCGGGCAGTGCAGAGGCGTTTGGGTACTAAAGGGGGATCGTGCTGGTGGAAGTGTTTTAGGGTTGAGCAGTGGTGTTTGTGTAGTGTAGGGGACTTACTGGGGTAGTGTTTTAGGGTTTAGGGTAGTGCAGTGGTGTTTGTGAAGTGTAGGGGGTCGTACTGGGGATAGATTTAGGGTTTAGGATAGTGCAGTGGTGTTTGGGTAGTGTAGGGGGTCGTGCTGGGGGTAGGTTTTAGTGTTTCGGGCAGTACATTGGTGTTTGGGTAGTAAAGGGGGATCGTGCTGGGGTACTTTTTTAGGGTTTAGGGTAGTGCATTGGTATTTGTGTTGTGTAGGGTGTCATGCTGGGTGTAGATTTAGGGTTTAGGGTGATGCAGTCGTGTTTGGGTAGTGTAGGGGGTCGTGCTGCAGGTAGTGTTTTAGTGTTTAGGGTAGAGCAGTGGTGTTTGGGTATTGTAGGGGGTCGTGCTAGGGGTAGAGTATTAGGGTTTATGGTAGTGCAGTGGTGTTTGTGTAGTATTGGGTTAGTGTTTTAGGGTAGTTCAGTGGTGTTTGTGTAGTGTAGGGGGTTGTACTGTGGGTAGATGTAGGGTTTAGGGTAGTGCAGTGGTGTTTGGGTAGTGTAGGGGGTCATGCAAGGGGTAATGTTTTAGGGTTTAGGTTAGTGCATTGGTGTTTGGGTAGTGTAGGGGTAGTGCTGGGGTAGTTTTTGAGGGTTTAGGGTAGTGCATTGGTGTTTGCGTAGTGTAGGGGGTAGTGCTGGGGTAGTTTTATAGGGTTTAGGGTAGTGCAGTGGTGTTTGTGTAGTGTAGGGGGTCGTGCTGGGGGTAGTGTTTTAGGGTTTAGGGTAGTGCAGTGGTGTTTGTGTAGTGTAGGGGGTAGTGGATTAGGTTTTAGTGTAGTGCTGTGGTGTTTTGTGTAGTGTAGGGGGTCGTGATGTGGGTAGTGTTTTAGGGTTTAGGGGAGTGCAGTGGTGTTTGTGTAGTGTATGGGGTCATGCTGGGGGTAGTGTTTTAGGGTTTAGGGTAGTGCAGTGGTGTTTGTGTAATGTAGGGGGTAGTGGTTTAGGTTTTAGTGTAGTGCTATGGTGTTTGTGTAGTGTAGGGGGTCGTGCTGTGGGTAGTGTTTTAGGGTTTAGGGTAGTGCAGTGGTGTTGGTGTAGTGAAGGGGGTCGTGTTTTAGGGTTTAGGGTAGTGTAGTGGTGTTTGGGTAGTGTAGGGGGTCGTGCTGGGGGTAGTGTTTTTGGGTTCAGGGTAGTGCAGTTGTGTTGGTGTAGTAAAGGGGATCGTGCTTGGGATAGTGTTTTAGGGTTCAGGGTAGTGCAGTGGTGTTTGTGTAGTGTAGGGGGTCGTGCTTGGGGTAGTGTTTTAGGGCTTAGGGTAGTGCAGTGGTGTTTGTGTAGTATAGGGTTTCGTGCTGGGGGTAGTGTTTTAGGGTTTAGGGAAGTGCAGTGGTGTTTGTGTAGTTTAAGGGTTCGTGCTGGGGGTAGTGTTTTAGGGTTTAGGGAAGTGCAGTGGTGTTTGTATAGAATAGGGGTTTGTGCTGGGGTAGTGTTTTTGGGTTTAGGGTAGTGCAGTGGTGTTTGTGTAGTGTAGGGGGTCTTGCTGAGAGTAGTGTTTTAGGGTTTAGAGTAGTGCACTGGTGCTTGTCTAGTGTAGTGGGTCGTGCCAGGGGTATTGTTTTAGGGTTTAGGGCAGTGAAGTGGTGTTTGGGTATTGTAGGGGGTCGTGCTGGGGGTAGTGTTTTAGAGTTTAGGGTAGTGCCGTGGTGTTTGGGCAGTGTAGGGGGTCATGCTGGGGGCAGTGTTTTAGGGTAGTGCAGTGGTGTTTGTGTAGTATAGGGGGACATGCTGGGGTAGTGTTTTAGGGTTTAGGGTAGTGCAGTGGTGTTTGTGTAGTGTAGGGGGTCGAACTGGGGGTAGCGTTTCAGGGTTTAGGTTAGTGCAGTGGTGTTTGGGTAGTGTAGGGTTTGTGCGGGGGTAGATTTAGGGTTTATGGTAAGCAGTGGTGTTCGGGTAGTGTAGGGGGTAATGCTGGGGGTAGTGTTTTAGGATTTAGGGTAGTGCAGTGGTGTTTGTGTAGTTTAGGGGTTCGTGCTGGGGGTAGTGTTTTAGGGTTCAGGGAAGTGCAGTGGTGTTTGTGTAGTATAGGGGTTCGTGCTGGGGGTAGTGTTTTAGGGTTTAGGGAAGTGCAGTGGTGTTTGTGTAGTGTAAGGGACGTGCCCGGGTAGAATTTTAGGGTTTAGGGTAGTGCAGTGTTGTTTATGTAGTGTGGTGTCGTACTGGGGTAAATTTAGGGTTTAGGATAGTGCAGTGGTGTTTGGGTAGTGTAGGGGATCGTGCTGGGGGTAGGGTTTTAGGGTTTCGGACAGTGCAGTGGTGTTTGGGTAGTAAAGGGGGATCGTACTGGTGGAAGTGTTTTAGGATTTAGGGTAGTGCAGTGGTGTTTGTGTAATTTAGGGTATGTGCTGGGGTAGTGTTTTAGGTTTTAGGGTAGTGCAGTGGTGTTTGTGAAGTGTAGGGGGTCGTACTGGGGGAAGATTTATGGTTTAGGATAGTGCAGTGGTGTTTGGGTAGTGTAGGGGGTCATGCTGGTGTCGGGTTTTAGGGTTTCGGGCAGTGCAGAGGCGTTTGGGTACTAAAGGGGGATCGTGCTGGTGGAAGTGTTTTAGGGTTGAGCAGTGGTGTTTGTGTAGTGTAGGGGACTTACTGGGGTAGTGTTTTAGGGTTTAGGGTAGTGCAGTGGTGTTTGTGAAGTGTAGGGGGTCGTACTGGGGATAGATTTAGGGTTTAGGATAGTGCAGTGGTGTTTGGGTAGTGTAGGGGGTCGTGCTGGGGGTAGGGTTTTAGTGTTTCGGTCAGTACATTGGTGTTTGGGTAGTAAAGGGGGATCGTGCTGGGGTACTTTTTTAGGGTTTAGGGTAGTGCATTGGTATTTGTGTTGTGTAGGGTGTCATGCTGGGTGTAGATTTAGGGTTTAGGGTGATGCAGTCGTGTTTGGGTAGTGTAGGGGGTCGTGCTGCAGGTAGTGTTTTAGTGTTTAGGGTAGAGCAGTGGTGTTTGGGTATTGTAGGGGGTCGTGCTAGGGGTAGAGTATTAGGGTTTATGGTAGTGCAGTGGTGTTTGTGTAGTATTGGGTTAGTGTTTTAGGGTAGTTCAGTGGTGTTTGTGTAGTGTAGGGGGTTGTACTGTGGGTAGATGTAGGGTTTAGGATAGTGCAGTGTTGTTTGGGTAGTGTAGGGGGTCATGCAAGGGGTAATGTTTGGGTAGTGTAGGGGTAGTGCTGGGGTAGTTTTTTAGGGTTTAGGGTAGTGCATTGGTGTTTGCGTAGTGTAGGGGGAAGTGCTGGGCTAGTTTTATAGGGTTTAGGGTAGTGCAGTGGTGTTTGTGTAGTGTAGGGGGTAGTGGTTTAGGTTTTAGTGTAGTGCTGTGGTTTTTTGTGTAGTGTGGGGGGTCGTGATGTGGGTAGTTTTTTAGGGTTTAGGGGAGTACAGTGGTGTTTGTGTCGTGTAGGGGGTCATGCTGGGGGTAGTGTTTTAGGGTTTAGGGTAGTGCAGTGGTGTTTGTGTAATGTAGGGGGTAGTGGTTTATGTTTTAGTGTAGTGCCATGGTGTTTGTGTAGTGTAGGGGGTCGTGCTGTAGGTAGTGTTTTAGGGTTTAGGGTAGTGCAGTGGTGTTTGTGTAGTGTAGGGGGTCGTGTTTTAGGGTTTAGGGTAGTGTAGTGGTGTTTGGGTAGTGTAGGGGGTCGTGCTGGTGGTAGTGTTTTTGGGTTCAGGGTAGTGCAGTTGTGTTGGTGTAGTGAAGGGGATCGTGCTTGGGATAGTGTTTTAGGGTTTAGGGTAGTGCAGTGGTGTTTGTGTAGTGTATGGGGTCGTGCTTGGGGTAGTGTTTTAGGGCTTAGGGTAGTGCAGTGGTGTTTGTGTAGTATAGGGTTTCGTGCTGGGTGTAGTGTTTTAGGGTTTAGGGAAGTGCAGTGGTGTTTGTGTAGTGTAAGGGACGTGCCTGGGTAGAATTTTAGGGTTTAGGGTAGTGCAGTGGTGTTTGTGTAGTATAGGGGTTCGTGCTGGGGGTAGTGTTTTAGGGTTTAGGGAAGTGCAGTGGTGTTTGTGTAGTATAGGGGTTCGTGCTGGGGTAGTGTTTTAGGGTTTAGGGAAGTGCAGTGGTGTTTGTGTAGTGTAAGGGACGTGCCTGGGTAGAATTTTAGGGTAGTGCAGTGGTGTTTATGTAGTGTGGGGGTCGTACTAGGGTAGATTTAAGGTTTAGGATAGTGCAGTAGTGTTTGGGTAGTGTAGGGGATCGTGCTGGGGGTAGGGTTTTAGGGTTTTGGGCAGTGCAGTGGTGTTTGAGTATTGTAGGGGGTTGTTCTGGGGGTAGTGTTTTAGCGTTTAGGGTAGTGCAATGGTGTTTGGGTAGTGTAGGGGGTCGTGTTTTAGGGTTTAGGGTAGTGCAGTGGTGTTTTTGTAGTTTAGGGGATCAAGCTGGGGTAGAGTTTTAGGGTTTAGGGTAGTGCAGTGGTGTTTGTGTAGTGTAGGGGGTCATGTTGGGGGTAGATTTAGGGTTTAGGGTAATGCAGTGGTGCTTGGGTAGTGTAGGGGGTCGAGCTGGGGGTAGGTTTTAGTGTTTCGGGCAGTACATTGGTGTTTGGGTAGTAAAGGGGGATCGTGCTGGGGTACTTTTTTAGGGTTTAGGGTAGTGCATTGGTATTTGTGTTGTGTAGGGTGTCATGCTGGGTGTAGATTTAGGGTTTAGGGTGATGCAGTCGTGTTTGGGTAGTGTAGGGGGTCGTGCTGCAGGTAGTGTTTTAGTGTTTAGGGTAGAGCAGTGGTGTTTGGGTATTGTAGGGGGTCGTGCTAGGGGTAGAGTATTAGGGTTTATGGTAGTGCAGTGGTGTTTGTGTAGTATTGGGTTAGTGTTTTAGGGTAGTTCAGTGGTGTTTGTGTAGTGTAGGGGGTTGTACTGTGGGTAGATGTAGGGTTTAGGGTAGTGCAGTGGTGTTTGGGTAGTGTAGGGGGTCATGCAAGGGGTAATGTTTTAGGGTTTAGGTTAGTGCATTGGTGTTTGGGTAGTGTAGGGGTAGTGCTGGGGTAGTTTTTGAGGGTTTAGGGTAGTGCATTGGTGTTTGCGTAGTGTAGGGGGTAGTGCTGGGGTAGTTTTATAGGGTTTAGGGTAGTGCAGTGGTGTTTGTGTAGTGTAGGGGGTCGTGCTGGGGGTAGTGTTTTAGGGTTTAGGGTAGTGCAGTGGTGTTTGTGTAGTGTAGGGGGTAGTGGATTAGGTTTTAGTGTAGTGCTGTGGTGTTTTGTGTAGTGTAGGGGGTCGTGATGTGGGTAGTGTTTTAGGGTTTAGGGGAGTGCAGTGGTGTTTGTGTAGTGTATGGGGTCATGCTGGGGGTAGTGTTTTAGGGTTTAGGGTAGTGCAGTGGTGTTTGTGTAATGTAGGGGGTAGTGGTTTAGGTTTTAGTGTAGTGCTATGGTGTTTGTGTAGTGTAGGGGGTCGTGCTGTGGGTAGTGTTTTAGGGTTTAGGGTAGTGCAGTGGTGTTGGTGTAGTGAAGGGGGTCGTGTTTTAGGGTTTAGGGTAGTGTAGTGGTGTTTGGGTAGTGTAGGGGGTCGTGCTGGGGGTAGTGTTTTTGGGTTCAGGGTAGTGCAGTTGTGTTGGTGTAGTGAAGGGGATCGTGCTTGGGATAGTGTTTTAGGGTTCAGGGTAGTGCAGTGGTGTTTGTGTAGTGTAGGGGGTCGTGCTTGGGGTAGTGTTTTAGGGCTTAGGGTAGTGCAGTGGTGTTTGTGTAGTATAGGGTTTCGTGCTGGGGGTAGTGTTTTAGGGTTTAGGGAAGTGCAGTGGTGTTTGTGTAGTTTAGGGGTTCGTGCTGGGGGTAGTGTTTTAGGGTTTAGGGAAGTGCAGTGGTGTTTGTATAGAATAGGGGTTTGTGCTGGGGTAGTGTTTTAGGGTTTAGGGTAGTGCAGTGGTGTTTGTGTAGTGTAGGGGGTCTTGCTGAGAGTAGTGTTTTAGGGTTTAGAGTAGTGCACTGGTGCTTGTCTAGTGTAGTGGGTCGTGCCAGGGGTATTGTTTTAGGGTTTAGGGCAGTGAAGTGGTGTTTGGGTATTGTAGGGGGTCGTGCTGGGGGTAGTGTTTTAGAGTTTAGGGTAGTGCCGTGGTGTTTGGGCAGTGTAGGGGGTCATGCTGGGGGCAGTGTTTTAGGGTAGTGCAGTGGTGGTTGTGTAGTATAGGGGGACATGCTGGGGTAGTGTTTTAGGGTTTAGGGTAGTGCAGTGGTGTTTGTGTAGTGTAGGGGGTCGAACTGGGGGTAGCGTTTCAGGGTTTAGGTTAGTGCAGTGGTGTTTGGGTAGTGTAGGGTTTGTGCGGGGGTAGATTTAGGGTTTATGGTAAGCAGTGGTGTTCGGGTAGTGTAGGGGGTCATGCTGGGGGTAGTGTTTTAGGGTTTAGTTTAGTGCAGTGGTGTTTGTGTAGTTTAGGGGTTCGTGCTGGGGGTAGTGTTTTAGGGTTCAGGGAAGTGCAGTGGTGTTTGTGTAGTATAGGGGTTCGTGCTGGGGGTAGTGTTTTAGGGTTTAGGGAAGTGCAGTGGTGTTTGTGTAGTGTAAGGGACGTGCCCGGGTAGAATTTTAGGGTTTAGGGTAGTGCAGTGTTGTTTATGTAGTGTGGTGTCGTACTGGGGTAAATTTAGGGTTTAGGATAGTGCAGTGGTGTTTGTGTAGTGTAGGGGGTAGTGGATTAGGTTTTAGTGTAGTGCTGTGGTGTTTTGTGTAGTGTAGGGGGTCGTGATGTGGGTAGTGTTTTAGGGTTTAGGGGAGTGCAGTGGTGTTTGTGTAGTGTATGGGGTCATGCTGGGGGTAGTGTTTTAGGGTTTAGGGTAGTGCAGTGGTGTTTGTGTAATGTAGGGGGTAGTGGTTTAGGTTTTAGTGTAGTGCTATGGTGTTTGTGTAGTGTAGGGGGTCGTGCTGTGGGTAGTGTTTTAGGGTTTAGGGTAGTGCAGTGGTGTTGGTGTAGTGAAGGGGGTCGTGTTTTAGGGTTTAGGGTAGTGTAGTGGTGTTTGGGTAGTGTAGGGGGTCGTGCTGGGGGTAGTGTTTTTGGGTTCAGGGTAGTGCAGTTGTGTTGGTGTAGTGAAGGGGATCGTGCTTGGGATAGTGTTTTAGGGTTCAGGGTAGTGCAGTGGTGTTTGTGTAGTGTAGGGGGTCGTGCTTGGGGTAGTGTTTTAGGGCTTAGGGTAGTGCAGTGGTGTTTGTGTAGTATAGGGTTTCGTGCTGGGGGTAGTGTTTTAGGGTTTAGGGAAGTGCAGTGGTGTTTGTGTAGTTTAGGGGTTCGTGCTGGGGGTAGTGTTTTAGGGTTTAGGGAAGTGCAGTGGTGTTTGTATAGAATAGGGGTTTGTGCTGGGGTAGTGTTTTAGGGTTTAGGGTAGTGCAGTGGTGTTTGTGTAGTGTAGGGGGTCTTGCTGAGAGTAGTGTTTTAGGGTTTAGAGTAGTGCACTGGTGCTTGTCTAGTGTAGTGGGTCGTGCCAGGGGTATTGTTTTAGGGTTTAGGGCAGTGAAGTGGTGTTTGGGTATTGTAGGGGGTCGTGCTGGGGGTAGTGTTTTAGAGTTTAGGGTAGTGCCGTGGTGTTTGGGCAGTGTAGGGGGTCATGCTGGGGGCAGTGTTTTAGGGTAGTGCAGTGGTGGTTGTGTAGTATAGGGGGACATGCTGGGGTAGTGTTTTAGGGTTTAGGGTAGCGCAGTGGTGTTTGTGTAGTGTAGGGGGTCGAACTGGGGGTAGCGTTTCAGGGTTTAGGTTAGTGCAGTGGTGTTTGGGTAGTGTAGGGTTTGTGCGGGGGTAGATTTAGGGTTTATGGTAAGCAGTGGTGTTCGGGTAGTGTAGGGGGTAATGCTGGGGGTAGTGTTTTAGGGTTTAGGGTAGTGCAGTGGTGTTTGTGTAGTTTAGGGGTTCGTGCTGGGGGTAGTGTTTTAGGGTTCAGGGAAGTGCAGTGGTGTTTGTGTAGTATAGGGGTTCATGCTGGGGGTAGTGTTTTAGGGTTTAGGGAAGTGCAGTGGTGTTTGTGTAGTGTAAGGGACGTGCCCGGGTAGAATTTTAGGGTTTAGGGTAGTGCAGTGTTGTTTATGTAGCGTGGTGTCGTACTGGGGTAAATTTAGGGTTTAGGATAGTGCAGTGGTGTTTGGGTAGTGTAGGGGATCGTGCTGGGGGTAGGGTTTTAGGGTTTCGGACAGTGCAGTGGTGTTTGGGTAGTAAAGGGGGATCGTACTGGTGGAAGTGTTTTAGGATTTAGGGTAGTGCAGTGGTGTTTGTGTAATTTAGGGTATGTGCTGGGGTAGTGTTTTAGGTTTTAGGGTAGTGCAGTGGTGTTTGTGAAGTGTAGGGGGTCGTACTGGGGGAAGATTTATGGTTTAGGATAGTGCAGTGGTGTTTGGGTAGTGTAGGGGGTCATGCTGGGGTCGGGTTTTAGGGTTTCGGGCAGTGCAGAGGCGTTTGGGTACTAAAGGGGGATCGTGCTGGTGGAAGTGTTTTAGGGTTGAGCAGTGGTGTTTGTGTAGTGTAGGGGACTTACTGGGGTAGTGTTTTAGGGTTTAGGGTAGTGCAGTGGTGTTTGTGAAGTGTAGGGGGTCGTACTGGGGATAGATTTAGGGTTTAGGATAGTGCAGTGGTGTTTGGGTAGTGTAGGGGGTCGTGCTGGGGGTAGGGTTTTAGTGTTTCGGGCAGTACATTGGTGTTTGGGTAGTAAAGGGGGATCGTGCTGGGGTACTTTTTTAGGGTTTAGGGTAGTGCATTGGTATTTGTGTTGTGTAGGGTGTCATGCTGGGTGTAGATTTAGGGTTTAGGGTGATGCAGTCGTGTTTGGGTAGTGTAGGGGGTCGTGCTGCAGGTAGTGTTTTAGTGTTTAGGGTAGAGCAGTGGTGTTTGGGTATTGTAGGGGGTCGTGCTAGGGGTAGAGTATTAGGGTTTATGGTAGTGCAGTGGTGTTTGTGTAGTATTGGGTTAGTGTTTTAGGGTAGTTCAGTGGTGTTTGTGTAGTGTAGGGGGTTGTACTGTGGGTAGATGTAGGGTTTAGGATAGTGCAGTGTTGTTTGGGTAGTGTAGGGGGTCATGCAAGGGGTAATGTTTGGGTAGTGTAGGGGTAGTGCTGGGGTAGTTTTTTAGGGTTTAGGGTAGTGCATTGGTGTTTGCGTAGTGTAGGGGGAAGTGCTGGGCTAGTTTTATAGGGTTTAGGGTAGTGCAGTGGTGTTTGTGTAGTGTAGGGGGTAGTGGTTTAGGTTTTAGTGTAGTGCTGTGGTTTTTTGTGTAGTGTGGGGGGTCGTGATGTGGGTAGTTTTTTAGGGTTTAGGGGAGTACAGTGGTGTTTGTGTCGTGTAGGGGGTCATGCTGGGGGTAGTGTTTTAGGGTTTAGGGTAGTGCAGTGGGGTTTGTGTAATGTAGGGGGTAGTGGTTTATGTTTTAGTGTAGTGCCATGGTGTTTGTGTAGTGTAGGGGGTCGTGCTGTAGGTAGTGTTTTAGGGTTTAGGGTAGTGCAGTGGTGTTTGTGTAGTGTAGGGGGTCGTGTTTTAGGGTTTAGGGTAGTGTAGTGGTGTTTGGGTAGTGTAGGGGGTCGTGCTGGTGGTAGTGTTTTTGGGTTCAGGGTAGTGCAGTTGTGTTGGTGTAGTGAAGGGGATCGTGCTTGGGATAGTGTTTTAGGGTTTAGGGTAGTGCAGTGGTGTTTGTGTAGTGTATGGGGTCGTGCTTGGGGTAGTGTTTTAGGGCTTAGGGTAGTGCAGTGGTGTTTGTGTAGTATAGGGTTTCGTGCTGGGTGTAGTGTTTTAGGGTTTAGGGAAGTGCAGTGGTGTTTGTGTAGTGTAAGGGACGTGCCTGGGTAGAATTTTAGGGTTTAGGGTAGTGCAGTGGTGTTGGTGTAGTATAGGGGTTTGTGCTGGGGGTAGTGTTTTAGGGTTTAGGGAAGTGCAGTGGTGTTTGTGTAGTATAGGGGTTCGTGCTGGGGGTAGTGTTTTAGGGTTTAGGGAAGTGCAGTGGTGTTTGTGTAGTATAGGGGTTCGTGCTGGGGTAGTGTTTTAGGGTTTAGGGAAGTGCAGTGGTGTTTGTGTAGTGTAAGGGACGTGCCTGGGTAGAATTTTAGGGTAGTGCAGTGGTGTTTATGTAGTGTGGGGGTCGTACTAGGGTAGATTTAAGGTTTAGGATAGTGCAGTAATGTTTGGGTAGTGTAGGGGATCGTGCTGGGGGTAGGGTTTTAGGGTTTCGGACAGTGCAGTGGTGTTTGGGTAGTAAAGGGGGATCGTACTGGTGGAAGTGTTTTAGTATTTAGGGTAGTGCAGTGGTGTTTGTGTAATTTAGGGTACGTGCTGGGGTAGTGTTTTAGGTTTTAGGGTAGTGCAGTGGTGTTTGTGAAGTGTAGGGGGTCGTTCTGGGGAAGATTTAGGGTTTAGGATAGTGCAGTGGTGTTTGGGTAGTGTAGGGGGTCATGCTGGGGTCGGCTTTTAGGGTTTCGGCAAGTGCATTGGCGTTTGGGTACTAAAGGGGGATCGTGCTGGTGGAAGTGTTTTAGGGTTGTGCAGTGGTGTTTGTGTAGTGTAGGGGACTTACTAGGGTAGTGTTTTAGGGTTTAGGGTAGTGCAGTGGTGTTTGTGAAGTGTAGGGGTCGTACTGGGGATAGATTTAGGGTTTAGGATAGTGCAGTGGTGTTTTGGTAGTGTAGGGGGTCGTGCTGGGGGTAGGGTTTTAGGGTTTCGGGCAGTACATTGGTGTTTGGGTAGTAAAGGGGGATCGTGCTGGGGTACTTTTTTAGGGTTTAGGGTAGTGCATTGGTATTTGTGTTGTGTAGGGGGTCATGCTGGGGGTAGATTTAGGGTTTAGGGTGATGCAGTGGTGTTTGGGTAGTGTAGTGGGTCGTGCTGCAGGTAGTGTTTTAGTGTTTAGGGTAGAGCAGTGGTGTTTGGGTATTGTAGGGGGTCGTGCTAGGGGTAGAGTATTAGGGTTTAGGGTAGTGCAGTGGTGTTTGTGTAGAGTAGGGGGTTGTGCTGGGGGTAGTGTTTTAGGGTATAGGGTAGTGCAGTGCTGTTTGTGTAGTGTAGGGGGTTCTGCTGTGGTAAATGTAGGGTTTATGGTACTGCAGTGGTTTTTGAGCAGTGTAGGGGATCATGCTGGGGTAGTGTTTTCGGGTTTAGGGCAGTGCAGTGGTGTTTGTGTACTGTAGGGGTTCTTGCAGAGGTTGTGTTTTAGGGTTTAGGGTAGTGCAGTGGTGTTTGGGTAGTGTAGGGATTAGTGCTGGGGGTAGTGTTTTGGAGTTTAAGGTAGTGCAGTGGTGTTTGTGTAGTGTAGGGGGTAGTGGTTTAGGGTTTAGGGTAATGCGGTGGAGTTTGGGTAGTGTAGGTGTAGTGCTGGGGGTAGTGTTTTAGGGATTAGGATGGTGCAGTGGTGTTTGCGTAGTGTAGGGGGTCGTGCTGGGGTAGTGTTTTAGGGTTTAGGGTAGCGCAGTGGTGTTTGCGTAGTGTAGAGCTCTTGCTGGGGGTAGTGTTTTAGGGTTTATGGTAGTGCAGTGGTGTTTGTGTAGTATTGGGGGTAGTTCTGGGGGTAGTGTTTTAGGGTTTAGGGTACTACTGTGGTGTTTGTGTAGTGTAGGGGGTTGTACTGTGGGTAGATGTAGGGTTTAGGGTAGTGCAGTTGTGTTTAGGTAGAGTAGGGGTCGTGTAAGGGATAATGTTTTAGGGTTTAGGGTAGTGCAGTGGTGTTTTTGTAGTGTAGGGGGTCGTGCTGGGGGTAGTGTTTTAGGGTTTAGGGTAGTGCATTGGTGTTTGGGTAGTGTAGGGGGTAGTGCTGGGATAGTATTATAGTGTTTAGGGTAGTGCAGTGGTGTTTGTGTAGTGTAGAGGGTCGTGCTGGGGGTAGTGTTTTAGGGTTTTGGGTAGTGCAGTGGTGTTTGTGTTGTGTAGGGGGTCGTTCTGCTGGCAGTGTTTTAGGGTTTAGGGTAGTGCAGTGGTGTATGTGTAGTGTAGGGGGTCATGCTGAGGGTAGTGTTTTAGTGTGTAGGTCAGTGCAGTGGTGTTTGGGTAGTGAAGGGGGTCGTGCTGGGGGTAGTGTTTTAGGGTTTTGGGCAGTGCAGTGGTGTTTGAGTATTGTAGGGGGTTGTGGTTTAGGGTTTAGGGTAATGCAGTGGTATTTGGGTAGTGTAGGTGTAGTGCTGGGGGTAGTGTTTTAGGGATTAGGGTAGTGCAGTGGTGTTTGGGTAGTATTGGGTTAGTGTTTTAGGGTAGTTCAGTGGTGTTTGTGTAGTGTAGGGGGTTGTACTGTGGGTAGATGTAGGGTTTAGGGTAGTGCAGTGGTGTTTGGGTAGTGTAGGGGGTCATGCAAGGGGTAATGTTTTAGGGTTTAGGGTAGTGCATTGGTGTTTGGGTAGTGTAGGGGTAGTGCTGGGGTAGTTTTTTAGGGTTTAGGGTAGTGCATTGGTGTTTGCGTAGTGTAGGGGGAAGTGCTGGGGTAGTTTTATAGGGTTTAGGGTAGTGCAGTGGTGTTTGTGTAGTGTAGGGGGTCGTGCTGGGGGTAGTGTTTTAGGGTTTAGGGTAGTGCAGTGGTGTTTGTGTAGTGTAGGGGGTAGTGGTTTAGGTTTTAGTGTAGTGCTGTGGTGTTTTGTGTAGTGTAGGGGGTCGTGATGTGGGTAGTGTTTTAGGGTTTAGGGGAGTGCAGTGGTGTTTGTGTAGTGTAGGGGGTCATGCTGGGGGTAGTGTTTTAGGGTTTAGGGTAGTGCAGTGGTGGTTGTGTAATATAGGGGGTAGTGGTTTAGGTTTTAGTGTAGTGCTATGGTGTTTGTGTAGTGTAGGGGGTCGTGCTGTGGGTAGTGTTTTAGGGTTTAGGGTAGTGTAGTGGTGTTTGGGTAGTGTAGGGGGTCGTGCTGGGGGTAGTGTTTTTGGGTTCAGGGTAGTGCAGTTGTGTTTGTGTAGTGAAGGGGATCGTGCTTGGGATAGTGTTTTAGGGTTTAGGGTAGTGCAGTGGTGTTTGTGTAGTGTAGGGGTCGTGCTTGGGGTAGTGTTTTAGGGCTTAGGGTAGTGCAGTGGTGTTTGTGTAGTATAGGGTTTCGTGCTGGGGGTAGTATTTTAGGGTTTAGGGAAGTGCAGTGGTGTTTGTGTAGTGTAAGGGACGTGCCTGGGTAGAATTTTAGGGTTTAGGGTAGTGCAGTGGTGTTTGTGTAGTATTGGGGTTTGTGCTGGGGGTAGTGTTTTAGGGTTTAGGGAAGTGCAGTGGTGTTTGTGTGGTATAGGGGTTCGTGCTGGGGATAGTGTTTTAGGGTTTAGGGAAGTGCAGTGGTGTTTGTGTAGTGTAAGGGACGTGGCTGGGTAGAATTTTAGGGTTTAGGGTAGTGCAGTGGTGTTTATGTAGTGTGGGGTTCGTACTAGGGTAGGTTTAGGGTTTAGGATAGTGCAGTGGTGTTCGGGTAGTGTAGGGGATCGTGCTGGGGGTAGGGTTTTAGGGTTTCGGTCAGTGCAGTGGTGTTTGGGTAGTGTAAGGGACGTGCCTGGGTAGAATTTTAGGGTTTAGGGTAGTGCAGTGGTGTTTGTGTAGTATAGGGGTTCGTGCTGGGGGTAGTGTTTTAGGGTTTAGGGAAGTGCAGTGGTGTTTGTGTAGTATAGGGGTTCGTGCTGGGGTAGTGCTTTAGGGTTTAGGGAAGTGCAGTGGTGTTTGTGTAGTGTAAGGGACGTGCCTGGGTAGAATTTTAGGGTTTAGGGTAGTGCAGTGGTGTTTATGTAGTGTGGGGGTCGTACTAGGGTAGATTTAAGGTTTCAGATAGTGCAGTGGTGTTTGGGTAGTGTAGGGGATAGTGCGGGGGTAGGGTTTTAGGGTTTCGGACAGTGCAGTGGTGTTTGGGTAGTAAAGGGGGATCGTACTGGTGGAAGTGTTTTAGGATTTAGGGTAGTGCAGTGGTGTTTGTGTAATTTAGGGTACGTGCAGGGGTAGTGTTTTAGGTTTTAGGGTAGTGCAGTGGTGTTTGTGAAGTGTAGGGGGTCGTTCTGGGGGAAGATTTAGGGTTTAGGATAGTGCAGTGGTGTTTGGGTAGTGTAGGGGGTCATGCTGGGCTCGGGTTTTAGGGTTTCGGGCAGTGTAGTGGCGTTTGGGTACTAAAGGGCGATCGTGCTGGTGGAAGTGTTTTAGGGTTTAGGGAAGTGCAGTGGTGTTTGCGTCGTATAGGGGTTCGTGCTGGGGTAGTGTTTTAGGGTTTAGGGAAGTGCAGTGGTGTTTGTGTAGTGTAAGGGACGTGCCTGGGTAGAATTTTCGGGTTTAGGGTAGTGCAGTGGTGTTTATGTAGTGTGGTGGTCGTACTAGGGTAGATTTAATGTTTAGGATATTTAGGATAATGCAGTGGTGTTTGGGTAGTGTAGGGGATCGTGCTGGGGGTAGGGTTTTAGGGTTACGGACAGTGCAGTGGTGTTTGGGTAGTAAAGGGGGATCGTACTGGTGGAAGAGTTTTAGGATTTAGGGTAGTGCAGTTGTGTTTGTGTAATTTAGGGTACGTGCTGGGGTAGTGTTTTAGGTTTTAGGGTAGTGCAGTGGTGTTTGAAAGGGGAAGTGTAGGGGGTCGTTCTGGGGGAAGATTTAGGGTTTAGGATAGTGCAGTGGTGTTTGGGTAGTGTAGGGGGTCATGCTGGGGTCGGGTTTTAGGGTTTCAGGCAGTGCAGTTGCGTTTGGGTACTAAAGGGGGATCGTGCTGGTGGAAGTGTTTTAGGGTTGTGCAGTGGTGTTTGTGTAGTGTAGGGGACTTACTGGGGTAGTGTTTTAGGGTTTAGGGTAGTGCAGTGGTGTTTGTGAAGTGTAGGGGGTCGTACTGGGGATAGATGTAGGGTTTAGGATAGTGCAGTGGTGTTTTGGTAGTGTAGGGGGTCGTGCTGGGGGTAGGGTTTTAGGGTTTCGGGCAGTACATTGGTGTTTGGGTAGTAAAGGGGGATTGTGCTGGGGTACTTTTTTAGGGTTTAGGGTAGTGCATTGGTATTTGTGTTGTGTAGGGGGTCATGCTGGGGGTAGATTTAGGGTTTAGGGTGATGCAGTGGTGTTTGGGTAGTGTAGTGGGTCGTGCTGCAGGTAGTGTTTTAGTGTTTAGGGTAGAGCAGTGGTGTTTGGGTATTGTAGGGGGTCGTGCTAGGGGTAGAGTATTAGGGTTTAGGGTAGTGCAGTGGTGTTTGTGTAGAGTAGGGGGTTGTGCTGGGGGTAGTGTTTTAGGGTATAGGGTAGTGCAGTGCTGTTTGTGTAGTGTAGGGGGTTCTGCTGTGGTAAATGTAGGGTTTAGGGTACTGCAGTGGTTTTTGAGCAGTGTAGGGGATCATGCTGGGGTAGTGTTTTCGGGTTTAGGGCAGTGCAGTGGTGTTTGTGTACTGTAGGGGTTCTTGCAGGGGGTTGTGTTTTAGGGTTTAGGGTAGTGCAGTGGTGTTTGGGTAGTGTAGGGATTAGTGCTGGGGGTAGTGTTTTAGAGTTTAAGGTAGTGCAGTGGTGTTTGTGTAGTGTAGGGGGTAGTGATTTAGGGTTTAGGGTAATGCGGTGGAGTTTGGGTAGTGTAGGTTTAGTGCTGGGGGTAGTGTTTTAGGGATTAGGGTAGTGCAGTGGTGTTTGCGTAGTGTAGGGGGTCGTGCTGGGGTAGTGTTTTAGGGTTTAGGGTAGCGCAGTGGTGTTTGCGTAGTGTAGAGCTCTTGCTGGGGGTAGTGTTTTAGGGTTTAAGGTAGTGCAGTGGTGTTTGTGTAGTATTGGGGGTAGTTCTGGGGGTAGTGTTTTAGGGTTTAGGGTACTACTGGGGTGTTTGTGTAGTGTAGGGGGTTGTACTGTGGGTAGATGTAGGGTTTAGGGTAGTGCAGTTGTGTTTGGGTAGAGTAGGGGTCGTGTCAGGGATAATGTTTTAGGGTTTAGGATAGTGCAGTGGTGTTTTTGTAGTGTAGGGGGTCGTGCTGGGGGTAGTGTTTTAGGGTTTAAGGTAGTGCATTGGTGTTTGGGTAGTGTAGGGGGTAGTGCTGGGGTAGTTTTATAGTGTTTATGGTAGTGCAGTGGTGTTTGTGTAGTGTAGAGGGTCGTGCTGGGGGTAGTGTTTTAGGGTTTTGGGTAGTGCAGTGGTGTTTGTGTTGTGTAGGGGGTCGTTCTGCGGGCAGCGTTTTAGGGTTTAGGGTAGTGCAGTGGTGTATGTGTAGTGTAGGGGGTCATGCTGAGGGTAGTGTTTTAGTGTGTTGGTCAGTGCAGTGGTGTTTGGGTAGTGAAGGGGGTCGTGCTGGGGGTAGTGTTTTAGGGTTTTGGGCAGTGCAGTGGTGTTTGAGTATTGTAGGGGGTTGTTCTGGGGGTAGTGTTTTAGCGTTTAGGTTAGTGCAATAATGTTTGGGTAGTGTAGGGGGTCGTGTTTTAGGGTTTAGGGTAGTGCAGTGGTGTTTGTGTAGTTTAGGGGATCAAGCTGGGGTAGAGTTTTAGGGTTTAGGGTAATGCAGTGGTGCTTGCGTAGTGTAGGGGGTCGAGCTGCAGGTAGTGTTTTAGTGTTTAGGGTAGTGCAGTGATGTTTGGGTAGTGTAGGGGGTCATACTGGGGGTAGTGTTTTAGGGTTTATGGTAGTGCAGTGGTGTTTGTGTAGTATTGGGTTAGTGTTTTGGGGTAGTACAGTGGTGTTTGTGTAGTGTAAGGGGTTGTACTGTGGGTAGATGTAGGGTTTAGGGTAGTGCACTGGTGTTTGGGTAGTGTAGGGGGTCATGCAAGGGGTAATGTTTTAGGGTTTAGGGTAGTGCATTGGTGTTTGGGTAGTGTAGGGGTAGTGCTGGGGTAGTTTTTTAGGGTTTAGGGTAGTGCAGTGGTGTTTGTGTAGTGTAGGGGGTAGTGGTTTAGGGTTTAGGGTAATGCGGTGGAGTTTGGGTAGTGTAGGGGGTCGTGGTGGGGGTGTGTTTTAGGTTTTAAGGCAGTGCAGTGGTATTTGGGTAGTGTAGGTGTAGTGCTGGGGGTAGTGTTTTAGGGATTAGGGTAGTGCAGTGGTGTTTGGGTAGTGTAGGGGGTCGTGCTGGGGGTAGTGTTTTAGGGTTTATGGTAGTGCAGTGGTGTTTGTGTAGTATTGGGTTAGTGTTTTAGGGTAGTTCAGTGGTGTTTGTGTAGTGTAAGGGGTTGTACTGTGGGTAGATGTAGGGTTTAGGGTAGTGCAGTGGTGTTTGGGTAGTGTAGGGGGTCATGCAAGGGGTAATGTTTTAGGGTTTAGGGTAGTGCATTGGTGTTTGGGTAGTGTAGGGGTAGTGCTGGGGTAGTTTTTTAGGGTTTAGGGTAGTGCATTGGTGTTTGCGTAGTGTAGGGCGAAGTGCTGGGGTAGTTTTATAGGGTTTAGGGTAGTGCAGTGGTGTTTGTGTAGTGTAGAGGGTGGTGGTTTAGGTTTTAGTGTAGTGCTGTGGTGTTTTGTGTAGTGTAGGGGTTCGTGATGTGGGTAGTGTTTTAGGGTTTAGGGGAGTGCAGTGGTGTTTGTGTAGTGTAGGGGGTCATGCTGGGGGTAGTGTTTTAGGGTTTAGGGTAGTGCAGTGGTGGTTGTGTAATGTAGGGGGTAGTGGTTTAGGTTTTAGTGTAGTGCTATGGTGTTTGTGTAGTGTAGGGGGTCGTGCTGTGGGTAGTGTTTTAGGGTTTAGGATAGTGCTGTGGTGTTTGTGTAGTGTAGGGGGTCGTGTTTTAGGGTTTAGGGTAGTGTAGTGGTGTTTGGGTAGTGTAGGGGTTCGTGCTGGGGGGTAGTGTTTTTGGGTTCAGGGTAGTGCAGTTGTGTTGGTGTAGTGAAGGGGATCGTGCATGGGATAGTGTTTTAGGGTTTAGGGTAGTGCAGTGGTGTTTGTGTAGTGTAGGGGGTCGTGCTTGGGGTAGTGTTTTAGGGCTTAGGGTAGTGCAGTGGGGTTTGTGTAGTATAGGGTTTCGTGCTGGGGTAGTGTTTTAGGGTTTAGGGAAGTGCAGTGGTGTTTGTGTAGTGTAATGGACGTGCCTGGGTAGAATTTTAGGGTTTAGGGTAGTGCAGTGGTGTTTGTGTAGTATAGGGGTTCGTGCTGGGGGTAGTGTTTTAGGGTTTAGGGAAGTGCAGTGGTGTTTGTGTAGTATAGGGGTTCGTGCTGGGGGTAGTGTTTTAGGGTTTAGGGAAGTGCAGTGGTGTTTGTGTAGTGTAAGGGACGTGCCTGGGTAGAATTTTAGGGTTTAGGGTAGTGCAGTGGTGTTTATGTAGTGTGGGGTTCGTACTAGCGTAGATTTAGGGTTTAAAATAGTGCAGTGGTGTTCGGGTAGTATAGGGGATCGTGCTGGGGGTAGGGTTTTAGGGTTTCGGACAGTGCAGTGGTGTTTGGGTAGTAAAGGGGGATCGTACTGGTGGAAGTGTTTTAGGATTTAGGGTAGTGCAGTGGTGTTTGTGTAATTTAGGGTACGTGCTGGGGTAGTGTTTTAGGTTTTAGGGTAGTGCAGTGGTGTTTGTGAAGTGTAGGGGGTCGTTCTGGGGGAAGGTTTAGGATAGTGCAGTGGTGTTTGGGTAGTGTAGGGGGTCATGCTGGGGTGGGCTTTTAGGGTTTCGGGCAGTGCAGTGGTGTTTGGGTACTAAAGGGGGATCGTGCTGGTGGAAGTGTTTTAGGGTTGTGCAGTGGTGTTTGTGTAGTGTAGGGGACTTACTGGGGTAGTGTTTTAGGGTTTAGGGTAGTGCAGTGGTGTTTGTGAAGTGTAGGGGGTCGTACTGGGGATAGATTTAGGGTTTAGGATAGTGCAGTGGTGTGTGGGTAGTGTAGGGGGTCGTGCTGCAGGTAGTGTTTTAGTGTTTAGGGTAGAGCAGTGGTGTTTGGGTATTGTGGGGGGTCGTGCTAGGGGTAGAGTATTAGGGTTTAGGGTAGTGCAGTGGTGTTTGTGTAGAGTAGGGGGTTGTGCTGGGGGTAGTGTTTTAGGGTATAGGGTAGTGCAGTGCTGTTTGTGTAGTGTAGGGGGTTCTGCTGTGGTAAATGTAGGGTTTAGGGTACTGCAGTGGTTTTTGAGCAGTGTAGGGGATCATGCTGGGGTAGTGTTTTCGGGTTTAGGGCAGTGCAGTGGTGTTTTTGTACTGTAGGGGTTCTTGCAGGGGGTTGTGTTTTAGTGTTTAGGGTAGTGCAGTGGTGTTTGGGTAGTGTAGGGATTAGTGCTGGGGGTAGTGTTTTAGAGTTTAAGGTAGTGCAGTGGTGTTTGTGTAGTGTAGGGGGTAGTGGTTTAGGGTTTAGGGTAATGCGGTGGAGTTTGGGTAGTGTAGGTGTAGTGCTGGGGGTAGTGTTTTAGGGATTAGGGTAGTGCAGTGGTGTTTGCGTAGTGTAGAGGGTCGTGCTGGGGGTAGTGTTTTAGGGTTTAGGGTAGCGCAGTGGTGTTTGCGTAGTGTAGGGCTCTTGCTGGGGGAAGTGTTTTAGGGTTTATGGTAGTGCAGTGGTGTGTGTGTAGTATTGGGGGTAGTTCTGGGGGTAGTGTTTTAGGGTTTAGGGTACTACTGTGGTGTTTGTGTAGTGTAGGGGGTTGTACTGTGGGTAGATGTAGGGTTTAGGGTAGTGCAGTTGTGTTTGGGTAGTGTAGGGGTCGTGTAAGGGATAATGTTTTAGGGTTTAGGGTAGTGCAGTGGTGTTTTTGTAGTGTAGGGGGTCGTGCTGGGGTAGTGTTTTAGGGTTTAGGGTAGTGCATTGGTGTTTGGGTAGTGTAGGGGGTAGTGCTGGGGTAGTTTTATAGTGTTTAGGGTAGTGCAGTGGAGTTTGTGTAGTGTAGGGGGTCGTGCTGGGGCTAGTGTTTTAGGGTTTAGGGTAGTGCAGTGGTGTTTGGGTTGTGAAGGGGGTCGTGCGGGTGTTGTGTTTTAGGGTTTTGGGCAGTGCAGTGGTGTTTGAGTATTGTAAGGGGTTGTTCTGGGGGTAGTGTTTTAGGGTTTAGGGTAGTGCAGTGGTGTTTGTGTTGTGTAGGACGTTGTGCTGCGGGCAGTGTTTTAGGGTTTAGGGTAGTGCAGTGGTGTATGTGTAGTGTAGGGGGTCATGCTGGGGGTAGTGTTTTAGTGTTTAGGTCAGTGCAGTGGTGTTTGGGTAGTGAAGGGGGTCGTGCGGAGGTAGTGTTTTAGGGTTTTGGGCAGTGCAGTGGTGTTTGAGTATTGTAGGGGGTTGTTCTGGGGATAGTGTTTTAGCGTTTAGGGTAGTGCAATGGTGTTTGGGCAGTGTAGGGGGTCGTGTTTTAGGGTTTTGGGTAGTGCAGTGGTGTTTGTGTAGTTTAGGGGATCAAGCTGGGGTAGAGTTTTAGGGTTTAGGGTAGTGCAGTGGTGTTTGTGTAGTGTAGGGGGTCATGTTGGGGGTAGATTTAGGGTTTAGGGTAATGCAGTGGTGCTTGTGTAGTGTAGTGGGTTGAGCTGCAGGTAGTGTTTTAGTGTTTAGGGTAGGGTAGTGCAGTGATGTTTGGGTAGTGTAGGGGGTCATACTGGGGGTAGTGTTTTAGGGTTTATGGTAGTGCAGTGGTGTTTGTGTAGTATTGGGTTAGTGTTTTAGGGTAGTACAGTGGTGTTTGTGTAGTGTAGGGGGTTGTACTGTGGGTAGATGTAGGGTTTAGGGTAGTGCAGTGGTGTTTGGGTAGTGTAGGGGGTCATGCAAGGGGTAATGTTTTAGGGTTTAGGGTAGTGCATTGGTGTTTGTGTAGTGTAGGGGGTCATGCTGGGGGTAGTGTTTTAGGGTTTAGGGTAGTGCAGTGGTGTTTGTGTAGTGTAGGGGGTAGTGGTTTATGTTTTAGTGTAGTGCTGTGGTGTTTTGTGTAGTGTAGGGGGTCGTGATGTGGGTAGTGTTTTAGGGTTTAGGGGAGTGCAGTTTGGTTTTGTGTAGTGTAGGGGGTCATGCTGGGGGTAGTATTTTAGGGTTTAGGGTAGTGCAGTGGTGGTTGTGTAATGTAGGGGGTAGTGGTTTAGGTTTTAGTGTAGTGCTATGGTGTTTGTGTAGTGTAGGGGGTCGTGCTGTGGGTAGTGTTTTTTAAGGTTTAGGGTAGTGCAGTGGTGTTTGTGTAGTGTAGGGAGTCGTGTTTTAGGGTTTAGGGTAGTGTAGTGGTGTTTGGGTAGTGTAGGGGGTCGTGCTGGGGGTAGTGTTTTTGGGTTCAGGGTAGTGCAGTTGTGTTGGTGTATTGAAGGGGATCGTGCTTGGGATAGTGTTTTAGGGTTTAGGGTAGTGCAGTGGTGTTTGTGTAGTGTAGGGTTCGTGCTTGGGGTAGTGTTTTAGGGCTTAGGGTAGTGCAGTGGTGTTTGTGTAGTATAGGGTTTCGTGCTGGGGGTAGTATTTTAGGGTTTAGGGAAGTGCAGTGGTGTTTGTGTAGTGTAAGGGACGTGCCTGGGTAGAATTTTAGGGTTTAGGGTAGTGCAGTGGTGTTTGTGTAGTATAGGGGTTTGTGCTGGGGGTAGTGTTTTAGGGTTTAGGGAAGTGCAGTGGTGTTTGTGTGGTATAGGGGTTCGTGCTGGGGATAGTGTTTTAGGGTTTAGGGAAGTGCAGTGGTGTTTGTGTAGTGTAAGGGACGTGCCTGGGTAGAATTTTAGGGTTTAGGGTAGTGCAGTGGTGTTTATGTAGTGTGGGGTTCGTACTAGGGTAGGTTTAGGGTTTAGGATAGTGCAGTGGTGTTCGGGTAGTGTAGGGGATCGTGCTGGGGGTAGGGTTTTAGGGTTTCGGACAGTGCAGTGGTGTTTGGGTAGTGTAAGGGACGTGCCTGGGTTGAATTTTAGGGTTTAGGGTAGTGCAGTGGTGTTTGTGTAGTATAGGGGTTCGTGCTGGGGGTAGTGTTTTAGGGTTTAGGGAAGTGCAGTGGTGTTTGTGTAGTATAGGGGTTCGTGCTGGGGTAGTGCTTTAGGGTTTAGGGAAGTGCAGTGGTGTTTGTGTAGTGTAAGGGACGTGCCTGGGTAGAATTTTAGGGTTTAGGGTAGTGCAGTGGTGTTTATGTAGTGTGGGGGTCGTACTAGGGTAGATTTAAGGTTTCAGATAGTGCAGTGGTGTTTAGGTAGTGTAGGGGATAGTGCGGGGGTAGGGTTTTAGGGTTTCGGACAGTGCAGTGGTGTTTGGGTAGTAAAGGGGGATCGTACTGGTGGAAGTGTTTTAGGATTTAGGGTAGTGCAGTGGTGTTTGTGTAATTTAGGGTACGTGCAGGGGTAGTGTTTTAGGTTTTAGGGTAGTGCAGTGGTGTTTGTGAAGTGTAGGGGGTCGTTCTGGGGGAAGATTTAGGGTTTAGGATAGTGCAGTGGTGTTTGGGTAGTGTAGGGGGTCATGCTGGGCTCGGGTTTTAGGGTTTCGGGCAGTGTAGTGGCGTTTGGGAAGTGTAGGGGGTCGTACTGGGGATAGATTTAGGGTTTATGATAGTGCAGTGGTGTGTGGGTAGTGTAGGGGGTCGTGCTGCAGGTAGTGTTTTAGTGTTTAGGGTAGAGCAGTGGTGTTTGGGTATTGAGGGGGTCGTGCTAGGGGTAGAGTATTAGGGTTTAGGGTAGTGCAGTGGTGTTTGTGTAGAGTAGGGGGTTGTGCTGGGGGTAGTGTTTTAGGGTATAGGGTAGTGCAGTGCTGTTTGTGTAGTGTAGGGGGTTCGGCTGTGGTAAATGTAGGGTTTAGGGTACTGCAGTGGTTTTTGAGCAGTGTAGGGGATCATGCTGGGGTAGTGTTTTCGGGTTTAGGGCAGTGCAGTGGTGTTTTTGTACTGTAGGGGTTCTTGCAGGGGGTTGTGTTTTAGTGTTTAGGGTAGTGCAGTGGTGTTTGGGTAGTGTAGGGATTAGTGCTGGGGGTAGTGTTTTAGAGTTTAAGGTAGTGCAGTGGTGTTTGTGTAGTGTAGGGGGTAGTGGTTTAGGGTTTAGGGTAATGCGGTGGAGTTTGGGTAGTGTAGGTGTAGTGCTGGGGGTAGTGTTTTAGGGATTAGGGTAGTGCAGTGGTGTTTGCGTAGTGTAGAGGGTCGTGCTGGGGGTAGTGTTTTAGGGTTTAGGGTAGCGCAGTGGTGTTTGCGTAGTGTAGGGCTCTTGCTGGGGGTAGTGTTTTAGGGTTTATGGTAGTGCAGTGGTGTGTGTGTAGTATTGGGGGTAGTTCTGGGGGTAGTGTTTTAGGGTTTAGGGTACTACTGTGGTGTTTGTGTAGTGTAGGGGGTTGTACTGTGGGTAGATGTAGGGTTTAGGGTAGTGCAGTTGTGTTTGGGTAGTGTAGGGGTCGTGTAAGGGATAATGTTTTAGGGTTTAGGGTAGTGCAGTGGTGTTTTTGTAGTGTAGGGGGTCGTGCTGGGGTAGTGTTTTAGGGTTTAGGGTAGTGCATTGGTGTTTGGGTAGTGTAGGGGGTAGTGCTGGGGTAGTTTTATAGTGTTTAGGGTAGTGCAGTGGTGTTTGTGTAGTGTAGGAGGTCGTGCTGGGGGTAGTGTTTTAGGGTTTAGGGTAGTGCAGTGGTGTTTGGGTTGTGAAGGGGGTCGTGCGGGGGTTGTGTTTTAGGGTTTTGGGCAGTGCAGTGGTGTTTGAGTATTGTAAGGGGTTGTTCTGGGGGTAGTGTTTTAGGGTTTAGGGTAGTGCAGTGGTGTTTGTGTTGTGTAGGACGTCGTGCTGCGGGCAGTGTTTTAGGGTTTAGGGTAGTGCAGTGGTGTATGTGTAGTGTAGGGGGTCATGCTGGGGGTAGTGTTTTAGTGTTTAGGTCAGTGCAGTGGTGTTTGGGTAGTGAAGGGGGTCGTGCGGAGGTAGTGTTTTAGGGTTTTGGGCAGTGCAGTGGTGTTTGAGTATTGTAGGGGGTTGTTCTGGGGTAGTGTTTTAGCGTTTAGGGTAGTGCAATGGTGTTTGGGCAGTGTAGGGGGTAGTATTTTAGGGTTTAGGGTAGTGCAGTGGTGGTTGTGTAATGTAGGGGGTAGTGGTTTAGGTTTTAGTGTAGTGCTATGGTGTTTGTGTAGTGTAGGGGGTCGTGCTGTGGGTAGTGTTTTTTAAGGTTTAGGGTAGTGCAGTGGTGTTTGTGTAGTGTAGGGAGTCGTGTTTTAGGGTTTAGGGTAGTGTAGTGGTGTTTGGGTAGAGTAGGGGGTCGTGCTGGGGGTAGTGTTTTTGGGTTCAGGGTAGTGCAGTTGTGTTGGTGTAGTGAAGGGGATCGTGCTTGGGATAGTGTTTTAGGGTTTAGGGTAGTGCAGTGGTGTTTGTGTAGTGTAGGGGTCGTGCTTGGGGTAGTGTTTTAGGGCTTAGGGTAGTGCAGTGGTGTTTGTGTAGTATAGGGTTTCGTGCTGGGGGTAGTATTTTAGGGTTTAGGGAAGTGCAGTGGTGTTTGTGTAGTGTAAGGGACGTGCCTGGGTAGAATTTTAGGGTTTAGGGTAGTGCAGTGGTGTTTGTGTAGTATAGGGGTTTGTGCTGGGGGTAGTGTTTTAGGGTTTAGGGAAGTGCAGTGGTGTTTGTGTGGTATAGGGGTTCGTGCTGGGGATAGTGTTTTAGGGTTTAGGGAAGTGCAGTGGTGTTTGTGTAGTGTAAGGGACGTGCCTGGGTAGAATTTTAGGGTTTAGGGTAGTGCAGTGGTGTTTATGTAGTGTGGGGTTCGTACTAGGGTAGGTTTAGGGTTTAGGATAGTGCAGTGGTGTTCGGGTAGTGTAGGGGATCGTGCTGGGGGTAGGGTTTTAGGGTTTCGGACAGTGCAGTGGTGTTTGGGTAGTGTAAGGGACGTGCCTGGGTAGAATTTTAGGGTTTAGGGTAGTGCAGTGGTTTTTGTGTAGTATAGGGGTTCGTGCTGGGGGTAGTGTTTTAGGGTTTAGGGAAGTGCAGTGGTGTTTGTGTAGTATAGGGGTTCGTGCTGGGGTAGTGCTTTAGGGTTTAGGGAAGTGCAGTGGTGTTTGTGTAGTGTAAGGGACGTGCCTGGGTAGAATTTTAGGGTTTAGGGTAGTGCAGTGGTGTTTATGTAGTGTGGGGGTCGTACTAGGGTAGATTTAAGGTTTCAGATAGTGCAGTGGTGTTTGGGTAGTGTAGGGGATAGTGCGGGGGTAGGGTTTTAGGGTTTCGGACAGTGCAGTGGTGTTTGGGTAGTAAAGGGGGATCGTACTGGTGGAAGTGTTTTAGGATTTAGGGTAGTGCAGTGGTGTTTGTGTAATTTAGGGTACGTGCAGGGGTAGTGTTTTAGGTTTTAGGGTAGTGCAGTGGTGTTTGTGAAGTGTAGGGGGTCGTTCTGGGGGAAGATTTAGGGTTTAGGATAGTGCAGTGGTGTTTGGGTAGTGTAGGGGGTCATGCTGGGCTCGGGTTTTAGGGTTTCGGGCAGTGTAGTGGCGTTTGGGTACTAAAGGGCGATCGTGCTGGTGGAAGTGTTTTAGGGTTTAGGGAAGTGCAGTGGTGTTTGTGTCGTATAGGGGTTCGTGCTGGGGTAGTGTTTTAGGGTTTAGGGAAGTGCAGTGGTGTTTGTGTAGTGTAAGGGACGTGCCTGGGTAGAATTTTCGGGTTTAGGGTAGTGCAGTGGTGTTTATGTAGTGTGGTGGTCGTACTAGGGTAGATTTAATGTTTAGGATATTTAGGATAATGCAGTGGTGTTTGGGTAGTGTAGGGGATCGTGCTGGGGGTAGGGTTTTAGGGTTTCGGACAGTGCAGTGGTGTTTGGGTAGTAAAGGGGGATCGTACTGGTGGAAGAGTTTTAGGATTTAGGGTGGTGCAGTGGTGTTTGTGTAATTTAGGGTACGTGCTGGGGTAGTGTTTTAGGTTTTAGGGTAGTGCAGTGGTGTTTGTGAAGTGTAGGGGGTCGTTCTGGGGGAAGATTTAGGGTTTAGGATAGTGCAGTGGTGTTTGGGTAGTGTAGGGGGTCATGCTGGGGTCGGGTTTTAGGGTTTCAGGCAGTGCAGTTGCGTTTGGGTACTAAAGGGGGATCGTGCTGGTGGAAGTGTTTTAGGGTTGTGCAGTGGTGTTTGTGTAGTGTAGGGGACTTACTGGGGTAGTGTTTTAGGGTTTAGGGTAGTGCAGTGGTGTTTGTGAAGTGTAGGGGGTCGTACTGGGGATAGATTTAGGGTTTAGGATAGTGCAGTGGTGTTTTGGTAGTGTAGGGGGTCATGCTGGGGGTAGGGTTTTAGGGTTTCGGGCAGTACATTGGTGTTTGGGTAGTAAAGGGGGATTGTGCTGGGGTACTTTTTTAGGGTTTAGGGTAGTGCATTGGTATTTGTGTTGTGTAGGGGGTCATGCTGGGGGTAGATTTAGGGTTTAGGGTGATGCAGTGGTGTTTGGGTAGTGTAGTGGGTCGTGCTGCAGGTAGTGTTTTAGTGTTTAGGGTAGAGCAGTGGTGTTTGGGTATTGTAGGGGGTCGTGCTAGGGGTAGAGTATTAGGGTTTAGGGTAGTGCAGTGGTGTTTGTGTAGAGTAGGGGGTTGTGCTGGGGGTAGTGTTTTAGGGTATAGGGTAGTGCAGTGCTGTTTGTGTAGTGTAGGGGGTTCTGCTGTGGTAAATGTAGGGTTTAGGGTACTGCAGTGGTTTTTGAGCAGTGTAGGGGATCATGCTGGGGTAGTGTTTTCGGGTTTAGGGCAGTGCAGTGGTGTTTGTGTACTGTAGGGGTTCTTGCAGGGGGTTGTGTTTTAGGGTTTAGGGTAGTGCAGTGGTGTTTGGGTAGTGTAGGGATTAGTGCTGGGGGTAGTGTTTTAGAGTTTAAGGTAGTGCAGTGGTGTTTGTGTAGTGTAGGGGGTAGTGATTTAGGGTTTAGGGTAATGCGGTGGAGTTTGGGTAGTGTAGGTGTAGTGCTGGGGGTAGTGTTTTAGGGATTAGGGTAGTGCAGTGGTGTTTGCGTAGTGTAGGGGGTCGTGCTGGGGTAGTTTTTTAGGGTTTAGGGTAGCGCAGTGGTGTTTGCGTAGTGTAGAGCTCTTGCTGGGGGTAGTGTTTTAGGGTTTAAGGTAGTGCAGTGGTGTTTGTGTAGTATTGGGGGTAGTTCTGGGGGTAGTGTTTTAGGGTTTAGGGTACTACTGGGGTGTTTGTGTAGTGTAGGGGGTTGTACTGTGGGTAGATGTAGGGTTTAGGGTAGTGCAGTTGTGTTTGGGTAGAGTAGGGGTCGTGTCGGGGATAATGTTTTAGGGTTTAGGATAGTGCAGTGGTGTTTTTGTAGTGTAGGGGGTCGTGCTGGGGGTAGTGTTTTAGGGTTTAAGGTAGTGCATTGGTGTTTGGGTAGTGTAGGGGGTAGTGCTGGGGTAGTTTTATAGTGTTTAGGGTAGTGCAGTGGTGTTTGTGTAGTGTAGAGGGTCGTGCTGGGGGTAGTGTTTTAGGGTTTTGGGTAGTGCAGTGGTGTTTGTGTTGTGTAGGGGGTCGTTCTGCGGGCAGTGTTTTAGGGTTTAGGGTAGTGCAGTGGTGTATGTGTAGTGTAGGGGGTCATGCTGAGGGTAGTGTTTTAGTGTGTAGGTCAGTGCAGTGGTGTTTGGGTAGTGAAGGGGGTCGTGCTGGGGGTAGTGTTTTAGGGTTTTGGGCAGTGCAGTGGTGTTTGAGTATTGTAGGGGGTTGTTCTGGGGGTAGTGTTTTAGCGTTTAGGTTAGTGCAATGGTGTTTGGGTAGTGTAGGGGGTCGTGTTTTAGGGTTTAGGGTTTAGGGTAGTGCAGTGGTGTTTGTTTAGTTTAGGGGATCAAGCTGGGGTAGAGTTTTAGGGTTTAGGGTAATGCAGTGGTGCTTGCGTAGTGTAGGGGGTCGAGCTGCAGGTAGTGTTTTAGTGTTTAGGGTAGTGCAGTGATGTTTGGGTAGTGTAGGGGGTCATACTGGGGGTAGTGTTTTAGGGTTTATGGTAGTGCAGTGGTGTTTGTGTAGTATTGGGTTAGTGTTTTGGGGTAGTACAGTGGTGTTTGTGTAGTGTAAGGGGTTGTACTGTGGGTAGATGTAGGGTTTAGGGTAGTGCACTGGTGTTTGGGTAGTGTAGGGGGTCATGCAAGGGGTAATGTTTTAGGGTTTAGGGTAGTGCATTGGTGTTTGGGTAGTGTAGGGGTAGTGCTGGGGTAGTTTTTTAGGGTTTAGGGTAGTGCAGTGGTGTTTGTGTAGTGTAGGGGGTAGTGGTTTAGGGTTTAGGGTAATGCGGTGGAGTTTGGGTAGTGTAGGGGGTCGTGGTGGGGGTGTGTTTTAGGTTTTAAGGCAGTGCAGTGGTATTTGGGTAGTGTAGGTGTAGTGCTGGGGGTAGTGTTTTAGGGATTAGGGTAGTGCAGTGGTGTTTGGGTAGTGTAGGGGGTCGTGCTGGGGGTAGTGTTTTAGGGTTTATGGTAGTGCAGTGGTGTTTGTGTAGTATTGGGTTAGTGTTTTAGGGTAGTTCAGTGGTGTTTGTGTAGTGTAAGGGGTTGTACTGTGGGTAGATGTAGGGTTTAGGGTAGTGCAGTGGTGTTTGGGTAGTGTAGGGGGTCATGCAAGGGGTAATGTTTTAAGGTTTAGGGTAGTGCATTGGTGTTTGGGTAGAGTAGGGGTAGTGCTGGGGTAGTTTTTTAGGGTTTAGGGTAGTGCATTGGTGTTTGCGTAGTGTAGGGGGAAGTGCTGGGGTAGTTTTATAGGGTTTAGGGTAGTGCAGTGGTGTTTGTGTAGTGTAGAGGGTGGTGGTTTAGGTTTTAGTGTAGTGCTGTGGTGTTTTGTGTAGTGTAGGGGGTCATGCTGGAGGTAGTGTTTTAGGGTTTAGGGTAGTGCAGTGGTGGTTGTGTAATGTAGGGGGTAGTGGTTTAGGTTTTAGTGTAGTGCTATGGTGTTTGTGTAGTGTAGGGGGTCGTGCTGTGGGTAGTGTTTTAGGGTTTAGGATAGTGCTGTGGTGTTTGTGTAGTGTAGGGGGTCGTGTTTTAGGGTTTAGGGTAGTGTAGTGGTGTTTGGGTAGTGTAGGGGTTCGTGCTGGGGGTAGTGTTTTTGGGTTCAGGGTAGTGCAGTTGTGTTGGTGTAGTGAAGGGGATCGTGCATGGGATAGTGTTTTAGGGTTTAGGGTAGTGCAGTGGTGTTTGTGTAGTGTAGGGGGTCGTGCTTGGGGTAGTGTTTTAGGGCTTAGGGTAGTGCAGTGGGGTTTGTGTAGTATAGGGTTTCGTGCTGGGGTAGTGTTTTAGGGTTTAGGGAAGTGCAGTGGTGTTTGTGTAGTGTAGTGGACGTGCCTGGGTAGAATTTTAGGGTTTAGGGTAGTGCAGTGGTGTTTGTGTAGTATAGGGGTTCGTGCTGGGGGTAGTGTTTTAGGGTTTAGGGAAGTGCAGTGGTGTTTGTGTAGTATAGGGGTTCGTGCTGGGGGTAGTGTTTTAGGGTTTAGGGAAGTGCAGTGGTGTTTGTGTAGTGTAAGGGACGTGCCTGGGTAGAATTTTAGGGTTTAGGGTAGTGCAGTGGTGTTTATGTAGTGTGGGGTTCGTACTAGCGTAGATTTAGGGTTTAAAATAGTGCAGTGGTGTTCGGGTAGTGTAGGGGATCGTGCTGGGGGTAGGGTCTTAGGGTTTCGGACAGTGCAGTGGTGTTTGGGTAGTAAAGGGGGATCGTACTGGTGGAAGTGTTTTAGGATTTAGGGTAGTGCAGTGGTGTTTGTGTAATTTAGGGTACGTGCTGGGGTAGTGTTTTAGGTTTTAGGGTAGTGCAGTGGTGTTTGTGAAGTGTAGGGGGTCGTTCTGGGGGAAGGTTTAGGATAGTGCAGTGGTGTTTGGGTAGTGTAGGGGGTCATGCTGGGGTGGGCTTTTAGGGTTTCGGGCAGTGCAGTGGTGTTTGGGTACTAAAGGGGGATCGTGCTGGTGGAAGTGTTTTAGGGTTGTGCAGTGGTGTTTGTGTAGTGTAGGGGACTTACTGGGGTAGTGTTTTAGGGTTTAGGGTAGTGCAGTGGTGTTTGTGAAGTGTAGGGGGTCGTACTGGGGATAGATTTAGGGTTTAGGATAGTGCAGTGGTGTGTGGGTAGTGTAGGGGGTCGTGCTGCAGGTAGTGTTTTAGTGTTTAGGGTAGAGCAGTGGTGTTTGGGTATTGTGGGGGGTCGTGCTAGGGGTAGAGTATTAGGGTTTAGGGTAGTGCAGTGGTGTTTGTGTAGAGTAGGGGGTTGTGCTGGGGGTAGTGTTTTAGGGTATAGGGTAGTGCAGTGCTGTTTGTGTAGTGTAGGGGGTTCTGCTGTGGTAAATGTAGGGTTTAGGGTACTGCAGTGGTTTTTGAGCAGTGTAGGGGATCATGCTGGGGTAGTGTTTTCGGGTTTAGGGCAGTGCAGTGGTGTTTTTGTGCTGTAGGGGTTCTTGCAGGGGGTTGTGTTTTAGTGTTTAGGGTAGTGCAGTGGTGTTTGGGTAGTGTAGGGATTAGTGCTGGGGGTAGTGTTTTAGAGTTTAAGGTAGTGCAGTGGTGTTTGTGTAGTGTAGGGGGTAGTGGTTTAGGGTTTAGGGTAATGCGGTGGAGTTTGGGTAGTGTAGGTGTAGTGCTGGGGGTAGTGTTTTAGGGATTAGGGTAGTGCAGTGGTGTTTGCGTAGTGTAGAGGGTCGTGCTGGGGGTAGTGTTTTAGGGTTTAGGGTAGCACAGTGGTGTTTGCGTAGTGTAGGGCTCTTGCTGGGGGTAGTGTTTTAGGGTTTATGGTAGTGCAGTGGTGTGTGTGTAGTATTGGGGGTAGTTCTGGGGGTAGTGTTTTAGGGTTTAGGGTACTACTGTGGTGTTTGTGTAGTGTAGGGGGTTGTACTGTGGGTAGATGTAGGGTTTAGGGTAGTGCAGTTGTGTTTGGGTAGTGTAGGGGTCGTGTAAGGGATAATGTTTTAGGGTTTAGGGTAGTGCAGTGGTGTTTTTGTAGTGTAGGGGGTCGTGCTGGGGTAGTGTTTTAGGGTTTAGGGTAGTGCATTGGTGTTTGGGTAGTGTAGGGGGTAGTGCTGGGGTAGTTTTATAGTGTTTAGGGTAGTGCAGTGGTGTTTGTGTAGTGTAGGGGGTCGTGCTGGGGGTAGTGTTTTAGGGTTTAGGGTAGTGCAGTGGTGTTTGGGTTGTGAAGGGGGTCGTGCGGGGGTTGTGTTTTAGGGTTTTGGGCAGTGCAGTGGTGTTTGAGTATTGTAAGGGGTTGTTCTGGGGGTAGTGTTTTAGGGTTTAGGGTAGTGCAGTGGTGTTTGTGTTGTGTAGGACGTCGTGCTGCGGGCAGTGTTTTAGGGTTTAGGGTAGTGCAGTGGTGTATGTGTAGTGTAGGGGGTCATGCTGGGGGTAGTGTTTTAGTGTTTAGGTCAGTGCAGTGGTGTTTGGGTAGTGAAGGGGGTCGTGCGGAGGTAGTGTTTTAGGGTTTTGGGCAGTGCAGTGGTGTTTGAGTATTGTAGGGGGTTGTTCTGGGGGTAGTGTTTTAGCGTTTAGGGTAGTGCAATGGTGTTTGGGCAGTGTAGGGGGTCGTGTTTTAGGGTTTTGGGTAGTGCAGTGGTGTTTGTGTAGTTTAGGGGATCAAGCTGGGGTAGAGTTTTAGGGTTTAGGGTAGTGCAGTGGTGTTTGTGTAGTGTAGGGGGTCATGTTGGGGGTAGATTTAGGGTTTAGGGTAATGCAGTGGTGCTTGCGTAGTGTAGTGGGTTGAGCTGCAGGTAGTGTTTTAGTGTTTAGGGTAGTGCAGTGATGTTTGGGTAGTGTAGGGGGTCATACTGGGGGTAGTGTTTTAGGGTTTATGGTAGTGCAGTGGTGTTTGTGTAGTATTGGGTTAGTGTTTTAGGGTAGTACAGTGGTGTTTGTGTAGTGTAGGGGGTTGTACTGTGGGTAGATGTAGGGTTTAGGGTAGTGCAGTGGTGTTTGGGTAGTGTAGGGGGTCATGCAAGGGGTAATGTTTTAGGGTTTAGGGTAGTGCATTGGTGTTTGTGTAGTGTAGGGGGTCATGCTGGGGGTAGTGTTTTAGGGTTTAGGGTAGTGCAGTGGTGTTTGTGTAGTGTAGGGGGTAGTGGTTTATGTTTTAGTGTAGTGCTGTGGTGTTTTGTGTAGTGTAGGGGGTCGTGATGTGGGTAGTGTTTTAGGGTTTAGGGGAGTGCAGTGGTGTTTGTGTAGTGTAGGGGGTCATGCTGGGGGTAGTATTTTAGGGTTTAGGGTAGTGCAGTGGTGGTTGTGTAATGTAGGGGGTAGTGGTTTAGGTTTTAGTGTAGTGCTATGGTGTTTGTGTAGTGTAGGGGGTCGTGCTGTGGGTAGTGTTTTTTAAGGTTTAGGGTAGTGCAGTGGTGTTTGTGTAGTGTAGGGGGTCGTGTTTTAGGGTTTAGGGTAGTGTAGTGGTGTTTGGGTAGTGTAAGGGGGTCGTGCTGGGGGTAGTGTTTTTGGGTTCAGGGTAGTGCAGTTGTGTTGGTGTAGTGAAGGGGATCGTGCATGGGATAGTGTTTTAGGGTTTAGAGTAGTGCAGTGGTGTTTGTGTAGTGTAGGGGGTCGTGCTTGGGGTAGTGTTTTAGGGCTTAGGGTAGTGCAGTGGTGTTTGTGTAGTATAGGGTTTCGTGCTGGGGTAGTGTTTTAGGGTTTAGGGAAGTGCAGTGGTGTTTGTGTAGTGTAATGGACGTGCCTGGGTAGAATTTTAGGGTTTAGGGTAGTGCAGTTGTGTTTGTGTAGTATAGGGGTTCGTGCTGGGGGTAGTGTTTTAGGGTTTAGGGAAGTGCAGTGGTGTTTGTGTAGTATAGGGGTTCGTGCTGGGGGTAGTGTTTTAGGGTTTAGGGAAGTGCAGTGGTGTTTGTGTAGTGTAAGGGACGTGCCTGGGTAGAATTTTAGGGTTTAGGGTAGTGCAGTGGTGTTTATGTAGTGTGGGGTTCGTACTAGGGTAGATTTAGGGTTTAAAATAGTGCAGTGGTGTTCGGGTAGTGTAGGGGATCGTGCTGGGGGTAGGGTTTTAGGGTTTCGGACAGTGCAGTGGTGTTTGGGTAGTAAAGGGGGATCGTACTGGTGGAAGTGTTTTAGGATTTAGGGTAGTGCAGTGGTGTTTGTGTAATTTAGGGTACGTGCTGGGGTAGTGTTTTAGGTTTTAGGGTAGTGCAGTGGTGTTTCTGAAGTGTAGTGGGTCGTTCTGGGGGAAGGTTTAGGATAGTGCAGTGGTGTTTGGGTAGTGTAGGGGGTCATGCTGGGGTGGGGTTTTAGGGTTTCGGGCAGTGCAGTGGCGTTTGGTTACTAAAGGGAGATCGTGCTGGTGGAAGTGTTTTAGGGTTGTGCAGTGGTGTTTGTGTAGTGTAGGGGACTTACTGGGGTAGTGTTTTAGGGTTTAGGGTAGTGCAGTGGTGTTTGTGAAGTGTAGGGGGTCGTACTGGGGATAGATTTAGGGTTTAGGATAGTGCAGTGGTGTTTTGGTAGTGTAGGGGGTCGTGCTGGGGGTAGGGTTTTAGGGTTTCGGGCAGTACATTGGTGTTTGGGTAGTAAAGGGGGATCGTGCTGGGGTATTTTTTTAGGGTTTAGGGTAGTGCATTGGTATTTGTGTTGTGTAGGGGGTCATGCTGGGGGTAGATTTAGGGTTTAGGGTGCTGCAGTGGTGTTTGAGTAGTGTAGGGGGTCGTGCTGCAGGTAGTGTTTTAGTGTTTAGGGTAGAGCAGTGGTGTTTGGGTATTGTGGGGGGTCGTGCTAGGGGTAGAGTATTAGGGTTTAGGGTAGTGCAGTGGTGTTTGTGTAGAGTAGGGGGTTGTGCTGGGGGTAGTGTTTTAGGGTATAGGGTAGTGCAGTGCTGTTTGTGTAGTGTAGGGGGTTCTGCTGTGGTAAATGTAGGGTTTAGGGTACTGCAGTTGTTTTTGAGCAGTGTAGGGGATCATGCTGGGGTAGTGTTTTCGGGTTTAGGGCAGTGCAGTGGTGTTTTTGTACTGTAGGGGTTCTTGCAGGGGGTTGTGTTTTAGTGTTTAGGGTAGTGCAGTGGTGTTTGGGTAGAGTAGGGATTAGTGCTGGGTGTAGTGTTTTAGAGTTTAAGGTAGTGCAGTGGTGTTTGTGTAGTGTAGGGGGTAGTGGTTTAGGGTTTAGGGTAATGTGGTGGAGTTTGGGTAGTGTAGGTGTAGTGCGGGGGGTAGTGTTTTAGGGATTAGGGTAGTGCAGTGGTGTTTGCGTAGTGTAGAGGGTCGTGCTGGGGGTAGTGTTTTAGGGTTTAGGGTAGCGCAGTGGTGTTTGCGTAGTGTAGGGCTCTTGCTGGGGGTAGTGTTTTAGGGTTTATGGTAGTGCAGTGGTGTTTGTGTAGTGTAGGGGGTAGTGGTTTAGGGTTTAGGGTAATGCGGTGGAGTTTGGGTAGTGTAGGGGGTCGTGGTGGGGGTGTGTTTTAGGTTTTAAGTCAGTGCAGTGGTATTTGGGTAGTGTAGGTGTAGTGCTGGGGGTAGTGTTTTAGGGATTAGGGTAGTGCAGTGGTGTTTGCGTAGTGTAGGGGGTCGTGCTGGGGGTAGTGTTTTATGGTTTAGGGTAGCGCAGTGGTGTTTGCGTGGTGTAGGGCTCTTGCTGGGGGTAGTGTTTTAGGGTTTATGGTAGTGCAGTGGTGTTTCTGTAGTATTGGGGGTAGTTCTGGGGGTAGTGTTTTAGGGTTTAGGGTACTACTGTGGTGTTTGTGTAGTGTAGGGGGTTGTACTGTGGGTAGATGTAGGGTTTAGGGTAGTGCAGTTGTGTTTGGGTAGTGTAGGGGTCGTGTAAGGGATAATGTTTTAGGGTTTAGGGTAGTGCAGTGGTGTTTTTGTAGTGTAGGGGGTCGTGCTGGGGTAGTGTTTTAGGGTTTAGGGTAGTGCATTGGTGTTTGGGTAGTGTAGGGGGTAGTGATGGGGTAGTTTTATAGTGTTTAGGGTAGTGCAGTGGTGTTTGTGTAGTGTAGGGGGTCGTGCTGGGGGTAGTGTTTTAGGGTTTAGGGTAGTGCAGTGGTGTTTGGGTTGTGAAGGGGGTCGTGCGGGGGTTGTGTTTTAGGGTTTTGGGCAGTGCAGTGGTGTTTGAGTATTGTAAGGGGTTGTTCTGGGGGTAGTGTTTTAGGGTTTAGGGTAGTGCAGTGGTGTTTGTGTTGTGTAGGACGTCGTGCTGCGGGCAGTGTTTTAGGGTTTAGGGTAGTGCAGTGGTGTATGTGTAGTGTAGGGGGTCATGCTGGGGGTAGTGTTTTAGTGTTTAGGTCAGTGCAGTGGTGTTTGGGTAGTGAAGGGGGTCGTGCGGAGGTAGTGTTTTAGGGTTTTGGGCAGTGCAGTGGTGTTTGAGTATTGTAGGGGGTTGTTCTGGGGGTAGTGTTTTAGCGTTTAGGGTAGTGCAATGGTGTTTGGGCAGTGTAGGGGGTCGTGTTTTAGGGTTTTGGGTAGTGCAGTGGTGTTTGTGTAGTTTAGGGGATCAAGCTGGGGTAGAGTTTTAGGGTTTAGGGTAGTGCAGTGGTGTTTGTGTAGTGTAGGGGGTCATGTTGGGGGTAGATTTAGGGTTTAGGGTAATGCAGTGGTGCTTGCGTAGTGTAGTGGGTTGAGTGGCAGGTAGTGTTTTAGTGTTTAGGGTAGTGCAGTGATGTTTGGGTAGTGTAGGGGGTCATACTGGGGGTAGTGTTTTAGGGTTTATGGTAGTGCAGTGGTGTTTGTGTAGTATTGGGTTAGTGTTTTAGGGTAGTGCATTGGTGTTTGTGTAGCGTAGGGGGTTCTGCTGTGGTAAATGTAGGGTTTAGGGTACTGCAGTGGTTTTTGAGCAGTGTAGGGGATCATGCTGGGGTAGCGTTTTCGGGTTTAGGGCAGTGCAGTGGTGTTTTTGTACTGTAGGGGTTCTTGCAGGGGGTTGTGTTTTAGTGTTTAGGGTAGTGCAGTGGTGTTTGGGTAGTGTAGGGATTAGTGCTGGGGGTAGTGTTTTAGAGTTTAAGGTAGTGCAGTGGTGTTTGTGTAGTGTAGGGGGTAGTGGTTTAGGGTTTAGGGTAATGCGGTGGAGTTTGGGTAGTGTAGGTGTAGTGCTGGGGGTAGTGTTTTAGGGATTAGGGTAGTGCAGTGGTGTTTGCGTAGTGTAGAGGGTCGTGCTGGGGGTAGTGTTTTAGGGTTTAGGGTAGCGCAGTGGTGTTTGCGTAGTGTAGGGCTCTTGCTGGGGGTAGTGTTTTAGGGTTTATGGTTGTGCAGTGGTGTGTGTGTAGTATTGGGGGTAGTTCTGGGGGTAGTGTTTTAGGGTTTAGGGTACTACTGTGGTGTTTGTGTAGTGTAGGGGGTTGTACTGTGGGTAGATGTAGGGTTTAGGGTAGTGCAGTTGTGTTTGGGTAGTGTAGGGGTCGTGTAAGGGATAATGTTTTAGGGTTTAGGGTAGTGCAGTGGTGTTTTTGTAGTGTAGGGGGTCGTGCTGGGGGTAGTGTTTTAGGGTTTAGGGTAGTGCATTGGTGTTTGGGTAGTGTAGGGGGTAGTGCTGGGGTAGTTTTATAGTGTTTAGGGTAGTGCAGTGGTGTTTGTGTAGTGTAGGGGGTCGTGCTGGGGGTAGTGTTTTAGGGTTTAGGGTAGTGCAGTGGTGTTTGGGTAGTGAAGGGGGTCGTGCGGGGGTAGTGTTTTAGGGTTTTGGGCAGTGCAGTGGTGTTTGAGTATTGTAAGGGGTTGTTCTGGGGGTAGTGTTTTAGGGTTTAGGGTAGTGCAGTGGTGTTTGTGTTGTGTAGGGGGTCGTGCTGCGGGCAGTGTTTTAGGGTTTAGGGTAGTGCAGTGGTGTATGTGTAGTGTAGGGGGTCATGCTTGGGGTAGTGTTTTAGTGTTTAGGTCAGTGCAGTGGTGTTTGGGTAGTGAAGGGGGTCGTGCGGGGGTAGTGTTTTAGGGTTTTGGGCAGTGCAGTGGTGTTTGAGTATTGTAGGGGGTTGTTCTGGGGGTAGTGTTTTAGCGTTTAGGGTAGTGCAATGGTGTTTGGGCAGTGTAGGTGGTCGTGTTTTAGGGTTTTGGGTAGTGCAGTGGTGTTTGTGTAGTTTAGGGGATCAAGCTGGGGGTAGATTTAGGGTTTAGGGTAATGCAGTGGTGCTTGCGTAGTGTAGTGGGTTGAGCTGCAGGTAGTGTTTTAGTGTTTAGGGTAGTGCAGTGATGTTTGGGTAGTGTAGGGGGTCATACTGGGGGTAGTGTTTTAGGGTTTATGGTAGTGCAGTGGTGTTTGTGTAGTATTGGGTTAGCGTTTTAGGGTAGTACAGTGGTGTTTGTGTAGTGTAGGGGGTTGTACTGTGGGTAGATGTAGGGTTTAGGGTAGTGCAGTGGTGTTTGGGTAGTGTAGGGGGTCATGCAAGGGGTAATGTTTTAGGGTTTAGGGTAGTGCATTGGTGTTTGGGTAGTGTAGGGGTAGTGCTGGGGTAGTTTTTTAGGGTTTAGGGTAGTGCAGTGGTGTTTGTGTAGTGTAGGGGGTAGTGGTTTAGGGTTTAGGGTAATGCGGTGGAGTTTGGGTAGTGTAGGGGGTCGTGGTGGGGGTGTGTTTTAGGTTTTAAGGCAGTGCAGTGGTATTTGGGTAGTGTAGGTGTAGTACTGGGGGTTGTGTTTTAGGGTTTAGGGTAGTGCAGTGGTGTTTGGGTAGTGTAGGGGGTCGTGCTGGGGGTAGTGTTTTAGGGTTTAGGGTAGCGCAGTGGTGTTTGCGTAGTGTAGGGCTCTTGCTGGGGGTACTGTTTTAGGGTTTATGGTAGTGCAGTGGTGTTTGTGTAGTATTGGGGGTAGTTCTGGGGGTAGTGTTTTAGGGTTTAGGGTACTACTGTGGTGTTTGTGTAGTGTAGGGGGTTGTACTGTGGGTAGATGTAGGGTTTAGGGTAGTGCAGTTGTGTTTGGGCAGAGTAGGGGTCGTGTAAGGGATAATGTTTTAGGGTTTAGGGCAGTGCAGTGGTGTTTTTGTAGTGTAGGTGGTTGTGCTGGGGGTAGTGTTTTAGGGTTTAGGGTAGTGCATTAGTGTTTGGGTAGTGTAGGGGGTAGTGCTGGGGTAGTTTTATAGTGTTTAGGGTAGTGCAGTGGTGTTTGTGTAGTGTAGAGGGTTGTGCTGGGGGTAGTGTTTTAGGGTTTTGGGTAGTGCAGTGGTGTTTGTGTTGTGTAGGGGGTCGTTCTGCGGGCAGTGTTTTAGGGTTTAGGGTAGTGCAGTGGTGTATGTGTAGTGTAGGGGGTCATGCTGAGGGTAGTGTTTTAGTGTGTAGGTCAGTGCAGTGGTGTTTGGGTAGTGAAGGGGGTCGTGCTGGGGGTAGTGTTTTAGGGTTTTGGGCAGTGCAGTGGTGTTTGAGTATTGTAGGGGGTTGTTCTGGGGGTAGTGTTTTAGCGTTTAGGGTAGTGCAATGGTGTTTGGGTAGTGTAGGGGGTCGTGTTTTAGGGTTTAGGGTAGTGCAGTGGTGTTTGTGTAGTTTAGGGGATCAAGCTGGGGTAGCGTTTTAGGGTTTAGTGTAATGCAGTGGTGCTTGCGTAGTGTAGGGGATCGAGCTGCAGGTAGTGTTTTAGTGTTTGGGGTAGTGCAGTGATGTTTGGGTAGTGTAGGGGGTCATACTGGGTGTAGTGTTTTAGGGTTTATGGTAGTGCAGTGGTGTTTGTGTAGTATTGGGTTAGTGTTTTGGGGTAGTACAGTGGTGTTTGTGTAGTGTAAGGGGTTGTACTGTGGGTAGATGTAGGGTTAAGGGTAGTGCAGTGGTGTTTGGGTAGTGTAGGGGGTCATGCAAGGGGTAATGTTTTAGGGTTTAGGGTAGTGCATTGGTGTTTGGGTAGTGTAGGGGTAGTGCTGGGGTAGTTATTTAGGGTTTAGGGTAGTGCAGTGGTGTTTGTGTAGTGTAGGGGGTAGTGGTTTAGGGTTTAGGGTAATGCGGTGGAGTTTGGGTAGTGTAGGGGGTCATGATGGGGGTGTGTTTTAGGTTTTAAGGCAGTGCAGTGGTATTTGGGTAGTGTAGGTGTAGTGCTGGGGGTAGTGTTTTAGGGATTAGGGTAGTGCAGTGGTGTTTGGGTAGTGTAAGGGGTCGTGCTGGGGGTAGTGTTTTAGGGTTTATGGTAGTGCAGTGGTGTTTGTGTAGTATTGGGTTAGTGTTTTAGGGTAGTTCAGTGGTGTTTGTGTAGTGTAGGGGGTTGTGCTGTGGGTAGATGTAGGGTTTAGGGTAGTGCAGTGGTGTTTGGGTAGTGTAGGGGGTCATGCAAGGGGTAATGTTTTAGGGTTTAGGGTAGTGCATTGGTGTTTGGGTAGTGTAGGGGTAGTGCTGGGGTAGTTTTTTAGGGTTTAGGGTAGTGCATTGGTGTTTGCGTAGTGTAGGGGGAAGTGCTGGGGTAGTTTTATAGGGTTTAGGGTAGTGCAGTGGTGTTTGTGTAGTGTAGGGGGTCATGCTGGGGGTAGTGTTTTAGGGTTTAGGGTAGTGCAGTGGTGTTTGTGTAGTGTAGGGGGTAGTGGTTTAGGTTTTAGTGTAGTGCTGTAGTGTTTTGTGTAGTGTAGGGGGTCGTGATGTGGGTAGTGTTTTAGGGTTTAGGGGAGTGCAGTGGTGTTTGTGTAGTGTAGGTGGTCATGCTGGGGGTAGTGTTTTAGGGTTTAGGGTAGTGCAGTGGTGGTTGTGTAATGTAGGGGGTAGTGGTTTAGGTTTTAGTGTAGTGCTATGGTGTTTGTGTAGTGTAGGGTTCGTGCTGTGGGTAGTGTTTTAGGGTTTAGGGTAGTGCAGTGGTGTTTGTGTAGTGTAGGGGGTCGTGTTTTAGGGTTTAGGGTAGTGTAGTGGTGTTCGGGTAGTGTAGGGGGTCGTGCTGGGGGTAGTGTTTTTGGGTTCAGGGTAGAGCAGTTGTGTTGGTGTAGTGAAGGGGATCGTGCTTGGGATAGTGTTTTAGGGTTTAGGGTAGTGCAGTGGTGTTTGTGTAGTGTAGGGGGTCGTGCTTGGGGTAGTGTTTAAGGGCTTAGGGTAGTGCAGTGGTGTTTGTGTAGTATAGGGTTTCGTGCTGGGGGTAGTTTTTTAGGGTTTAGGGAAGTGCAGTGGTGTTTGTGTAGTGTAATGGACGTGCCTGGGTAGAATTTTAGGGTTTAGGGTAGTGCAGTGGTGTTTGTGAAGTATAGGGGTTCGTGCTGGGGGTAGTGTTTTAGGGTTTAGGGAAGTGCAGTGGTGTTTGTGTAGTATAGGGGTTCGTGCTGGGGGTAGTGTTTTAGGGTTTAGGGAAGTGCAGTGGTGTTTGTGTAGTGTAAGGGACGTGCCTGGGTAGAATTTTAGGGTTTAGGGTAGTGCAGTGGTGTTTATGTAGTGTGGGGTTCGTACTAGGGTAGATTTAGGGTTTAGGATAGTGCAGTGGTGTTCGGGTAGTGTAGGGGATCGTGCTGGGGGTAGGGTTTTAGGGTTTCGGACAGTGCAGTGGTGTTTGGGTAGTAAAGGGGGATTGTACTGGTGGAAGTGTTTTAGGATTTATGGTAGTGCAGTGGTGTTTGTGTAATTTAGGGTACATGCTGGGGTAGTGTTTTAGGTTTTAGGGTAGTGCAGTGGTGTTTGTGAAGTGTAGGGGGTCGTTCTGGGGGAAGGTTTAGGATAGTGCAGTGGTGTTTGGGTAGTGTAGGGGGTCATGCTGGGGTGGGGTTTTAGGGTTTCGGGCAGTGCAGTGGCGTTTGGGTACTAAAGGGGGATCGTGCTGGTGGAAGTGTTTTAGGGTTGTGCAGTGGTGTTTGTGTAGTGTAGGGGACTTACTGGGGTAGTGTTTTAGGGTTTAGGGTAGTGCAGTGGTGTTTGTGAAGTGTAGGGGGTCGTACTGGGGATAGATTTAGGGTTTAGGATAGTGCAGTGGTGTTTTGGTAGTGTAGGGGGTCGTGCTGGGGGTAGCGTTTTAGGGTTTCGGGCAGTACATTGGTGTTTGGGTGGTAAAGGGGGATCGTGCTGGGGTACTTTTTTAGGGTTTAGGGTAGTGCATTGGTATTTGTGTTGTGTAGGGGGTCATGCTGGGGGTAGATTTAGGGTTTAGGGTGCTGCAGTGGTGTTTGGGTAGTGTAGGGGGTCGTGCTGCAGGTAGTGTTTTAGTGTTTAGGGTAGAGCAGTGGTGTTTGGGTATTGTGGGGGGTCGTGCTAGGGGTAGAGTATTAGGGTTTAGGGTAGTGCAGTGGTGTTTGTGTAGAGTAGGGGGTTGTGCTGGGGGTAGTGTTTTAGGGTATAGGGTAGTGCAGTGCTGTTTGTGTAATGTACGGGGTTCTGCTGTGGTAAATGTAGGGTTTAGGGTACTGCAGTGGTTTTTGAGCAGTGTAGAGGATCATGCTGGGGTAGTGTTTTCGGGTTTAGGGCAGTGCAGTGGTGTTTTTGTACTGTAGGGGTTCTTGCAGGGGGTTGTGTTTTAGTGTTTAGGGTAGTGCAGTGTTGTTTGGGTAGTGTAGGGATTAGTGCTGGGGGTAGTGTTTTAGAGTTTAAGGTAGTGCAGTGGTGTTTGTGTAGTGTAGGGGGTAGTGGTTTAGGGTTTAGGGTAATGCGGAAGAGTTTGGGTAGTGTAGGTGTAGTGCTGGGGGTAGTGTTTTAGGGATTAGGGTAGTGCAGTGGTGTTTGCGTAGTGTAGAGGGTCGTGCTGGGGGTAGTGTTTTAGGGTTTAGGGTAGCGCAGTGGTGTTTGCGTAGTGTAGGGCTCTTGCTGGGGGTAGTGTTTTAGGGTTTATGGTAGTGCAGTGGTGTGTGTGTAGTATTGGGGTAGTTCTGGGGGTAGTGTTTTAGGGTTTAGGGTACTACTGTGGTGTTTGTGTAGTGTAGGGGGTTGTACTGTGGGTAGATGTAGGGTTTAGGGTAGTGCAGTTGTGTTTGGGTAGTGTAGGGGTCGTGTAAGGGATAATGTTTTAGGGTTTAGGGTAGTGCAGTGGTGTTTTTATAGTGTAGGGGGTCGTGCTGGGGGTAGTGTTTTAGGGTTTAGGGTAGTGCATTGGTGTTTGGGTAGTGTAGGGGGTAGGGCTGGGGTAGTTTTATAGTGTTTAGGGTAGTGCAGTGGTGTTTGTGTAGTGTAGGGGGTCGTGCTGGGGGTAGTGTTTTAGGGTTTAGGGTAGTGCAGTGGTGTTTGTGTTGTGTAGGGGGTCGTGCTGCGGGCAGTGTTTTAGGGTTTAGGGTAGTGCAGTGGTGTATGTGTAGTGTAGGGGGTCATGCTGGGGGTAGTGTTTTAGTGTTTAGGTCAGTGCAGTGGTGTTTGGGTAGTGAAGGGGGTCGTGCGGGGGTAGTGTTTTAGGGTTTTGGGCAGTGCAGTGGTGTTTGAGTATTGTAGGGGGTTGTTCTGGGGGTAGTGTTTTAGCGTTTAGGGTAGTGCAATGGTGTTTGGGCAGTGTAGGGGGTCGTGTTTTAGGGTTTTGGGTAGTGCAGTGGTGTTTGTGTAGTTTAGGGGATCAAGCTGGGGTAGAGTTTTAGGGTTTAGGGTAGTGCAGTGGTGTTTGTGTAGTGTAGGGGGTCATGTTGGGGGTAGATTTAGGCTTTAGGGTAATGCAGTGGTGCTTGCGTAGTGTAGTGGGTTGAGCTGCAGGTAGTGTTTTAGTGTTTAGGGTAGTGCAGTGATGTTTGGGTAGTGTAGGGGGTCATACTGGGGGTAGTGTTTTAGGGTTTATGGTAGTGCAGTGGTGTTTGTGTAGTATTGGGTTAGTGTTTTAGGGTAGTACAGTGGTGTTGGTGTAGTGTAGGGGGTTGTACTGTGGGTAGATGTAGGGTTTAGGGTAGTGCAGTGGTGTTTGGGTAGTGTAGGGGGTCATGCAAGGGGTAATGTTTTAGGGTTTAGGGTAGTGCATTGGTTTTTGGGTAGTGTAGGGGTAGTGCTGGGGTAGTTTTTTAGGGTTTAGGGTAGTGCAGTGGTGTTTGTGTAGTGTAGGGGGTAGTGGTTTAGGGTTTAGGGTAATGCGGTGGAGTTTGGGTAGTGTAGGGGGTCGTGGTGGGGGTGTGTTTTAGGTTTTAAGGCAGTGCAGTGGTATTTGGGTAGTGTAGGTGTAGTACTGGGGGTTGTGTTTTAGGGTTTAGGGTAGTGCAGTGGTGTTTGCGTAGTGTAGGGGGTCGTGCTGGGGGTAGTGTTTTAGGGTTTAGGGTACTACTGTGGTGTTTGTGTAGTGTAGGGGGTTGTACTGTGGGTAGATGTAGGGTTTAGGGTATTGCAGTGGTGTTTGGGTAGTGTAGGGGTCGTGTAAGGGATAATGTTTTAGGGTTTAGGGTAGTGCAGTGGTGTTTTTGTAGTGTAGGGGGTCGTGCTGGGGGTAGTGTTTTAGGGTTTAGGGTAGCGCAGTGGTGTTTGCGTAGTGTAGGGCTCTTGCTGGGGGTACTGTTTTAGGGTTTATGGTAGTGCAGTGGTGTTTGTGTAGTATTGGGGGTAGTTCTGGGGATAGTTTTTCAGGGTTTAGGGTACTACTGTGGTGTTTGTGTAGTGTAGGGGGTTGTACTGTGGGTAGATGTAGGGTTTAGGGTATTGCAGTGGTGTTTGGGTAGTGTAGGGGTCGTGTAAGGGATAATGTTTTAGGGTTTAGGGTAGTGCAGTGGTGTTTTTGTAGTGTAGGGGGTCGTGCTGGGGGTAGTGTTTTAGGGTTTAGGGTAGTGCATTGGTGTTTGGGTAGTGTAGGGGGTAGTGCTGGGGTAGTTTTATAGTGTTTAGGGTAGTGCAGTGGTGTTTGTGTAGTGTAGGGGGTCGTGCTGGGGGTAGTGTTTTAGGGTTTAGGGTAGTGCATTGGTGTTTGCGTAGTGTAGGGCGAAGTGCTGGGGTAGTTTTATAGGGTTTAGGGTAGTGCAGTGGTGTTTGTGTAGTGTAGAGGGTGGTGGTTTAGGTTTTAGTGTAGTGCTGTGGTGTTTTGTGTAGTGTAGGGGTTCGTGATGTGGGTAGTGTTTTAGGGTTTAGGGGAGTGCAGTGGTGTTTGTGTAGTGTAGGTGGTCATGCTGGGGGTAGTGTTTTAGGGTTTAGGGTAGTGCAGTGGTGGTTGTGTAATGTAGGGGGTAGTGGTTTAGGTTTTAGTGTAGTGCTATGGTGTTTGTGTAGTGTAGGGTTCGTGCTGTGGGTAGTGTTTTAGGGTTTAGGGTAGTGCAGTGGTGTTTGTGTAGTGTAGGGGGTCGTGTTTTAGGGTTTAGGGTAGTGTAGTGGTGTTCGGGTAGTGTAGGGGGTCGTGCTGGGGGTAGTGTTTTTGGGTTCAGGGTAGAGCAGTTGTGTTGGTGTAGTGAAGGGGATCGTGCTTGGGATAGTGTTTTAGGGTTTAGGGTAGTGCAGTGGTGTTTGTGTAGTGTAGGGGGTCGTGCTTGGGGTAGTGTTTAAGGGCTTAGGGTAGTGCAGTGGTGTTTGTGTAGTATAGGGTTTCGTGCTGGGGGTAGTTTTTTAGGGTTTAGGGAAGTGCAGTGGTGTTTGTGTAGTGTAATGGACGTGCCTGGGTAGAATTTTAGGGTTTAGGGTAGTGCAGTGGTGTTTGTGAAGTATAGGGGTTCGTGCTGGGGGTAGTGTTTTAGGGTTTAGGGAAGTGCAGTGGTGTTTGTGTAGTATAGGGGTTCGTGCTGGGGGTAGTGTTTTAGGGTTTAGGGAAGTGCAGTGGTGTTTGTGTAGTGTAAGGGACGTGCCTGGGTAGAATTTTAGGGTTTAGGGTAGTGCAGTGGTGTTTATGTAGTGTGGGGTTCGTACTAGGGTAGATTTAGGGTTTAGGATAGTGCAGTGGTGTTCGGGTAGTGTAGGGGATCGTGCTGGGGGTAGGGTTTTAGGGTTTCGGACAGTGCAGTGGTGTTTGGGTAGTAAAGGGGGATTGTACTGGTGGAAGTGTTTTAGGATTTATGGTAGTGCAGTGGTGTTTGTGTAATTTAGGGTACATGCTGGGGTAGTGTTTTAGGTTTTAGGGTAGTGCAGTGGTGTTTGTGAAGTGTAGGGGGTCGTTCTGGGGGAAGGTTTAGGATAGTGCAGTGGTGTTTGGGTAGTGTAGGGGGTCATGCTGGGGTGGGGTTTTAGGGTTTCGGGCAGTGCAGTGGCGTTTGGGTACTAAAGGGGGATCGTGCTGGTGGAAGTGTTTTAGGGTTGTGCAGTGGTGTTTGTGTAGTGTAGGGGACTTACTGGGGTAGTGTTTTAGGGTTTAGGGTAGTGCAGTGGTGTTTGTGAAGTGTAGGGGGTCGTACTGGGGATAGATTTAGGGTTTAGGATAGTGCAGTGGTGTTTTGGTAGTGTAGGGGGTCGTGCTGGGGGTAGCGTTTTAGGGTTTCGGGCAGTACATTGGTGTTTGGGTGGTAAAGGGGGATCGTGCTGGGGTACTTTTTTAGGGTTTAGGGTAGTGCATTGGTATTTGTGTTGTGTAGGGGGTCATGCTGGGGGTAGATTTAGGGTTTAGGGTGCTGCAGTGGTGTTTGGGTAGTGTAGGGGGTCGTGCTGCAGGTAGTGTTTTAGTGTTTAGGGTAGAGCAGTGGTGTTTGGGTATTGTGGGGGGTCGTGCTAGGGGTAGAGTATTAGGGTTTAGGGTAGTGCAGTGGTGTTTGTGTAGAGTAGGGGGTTGTGCTGGGGGTAGTGTTTTAGGGTATAGGGTAGTGCAGTGCTGTTTGTGTAATGTACGGGGTTCTGCTGTGGTAAATGTAGGGTTTAGGGTACTGCAGTGGTTTTTGAGCAGTGTAGAGGATCATGCTGGGGTAGTGTTTTCGGGTTTAGGGCAGTGCAGTGGTGTTTTTGTACTGTAGGGGTTCTTGCAGGGGGTTGTGTTTTAGTGTTTAGGGTAGTGCAGTGTTGTTTGGGTAGTGTAGGGATTAGTGCTGGGGGTAGTGTTTTAGAGTTTAAGGTAGTGCAGTGGTGTTTGTGTAGTGTAGGGGGTAGTGGTTTAGGGTTTAGGGTAATGCGGAAGAGTTTGGGTAGTGTAGGTGTAGTGCTGGGGGTAGTGTTTTAGGGATTAGGGTAGTGCAGTGGTGTTTGCGTAGTGTAGAGGGTCGTGCTGGGGGTAGTGTTTTAGGGTTTAGGGTAGCGCAGTGGTGTTTGCGTAGTGTAGGGCTCTTGCTGGGGGTAGTGTTTTAGGGTTTATGGTAGTGCAGTGGTGTGTGTGTAGTATTGGGGTAGTTCTGGGGGTAGTGTTTTAGGGTTTAGGGTACTACTGTGGTGTTTGTGTAGTGTAGGGGGTTGTACTGTGGGTAGATGTAGGGTTTAGGGTAGTGCAGTTGTGTTTGGGTAGTGTAGGGGTCGTGTAAGGGATAATGTTTTAGGGTTTAGGGTAGTGCAGTGGTGTTTTTATAGTGTAGGGGGTCGTGCTGGGGGTAGTGTTTTAGGGTTTAGGGTAGTGCATTGGTGTTTGGGTAGTGTAGGGGGTAGTGCTGGGGTAGTTTTATAGTGTTTAGGGTAGTGCAGTGGTGTTTGTGTAGTGTAGGGGGTCGTGCTGGGGGTAGTGTTTTAGGGTTTAGGGTAGTGCAGTGGTGTTTGTGTTGTGTAGGGGGTCGTGCTGCGGGCAGTGTTTTAGGGTTTAGGGTAGTGCAGTGGTGTATGTGTAGTGTAGGGGGTCATGCTGGGGGTAGTGTTTTAGTGTTTAGGTCAGTGCAGTGGTGTTTGGGTAGTGAAGGGGGTCGTGCGGGGGTAGTGTTTTAGGGTTTTGGGCAGTGCAGTGGTGTTTGAGTATTGTAGGGGGTTGTTCTGGGGGTAGTGTTTTAGCGTTTAGGGTAGTGCAATGGTGTTTGGGCAGTGTAGGGGGTCGTGTTTTAGGGTTTTGGGTAGTGCAGTGGTGTTTGTGTAGTTTAGGGGATCAAGCTGGGGTAGAGTTTTAGGGTTTAGGGTAGTGCAGTGGTGTTTGTGTAGTGTAGGGGGTCATGTTGGGGGTAGATTTAGGCTTTAGGGTAATGCAGTGGTGCTTGCGTAGTGTAGTGGGTTGAGCTGCAGGTAGTGTTTTAGTGTTTAGGGTAGTGCAGTGATGTTTGGGTAGTGTAGGGGGTCATACTGGGGGTAGTGTTTTAGGGTTTATGGTAGTGCAGTGGTGTTTGTGTAGTATTGGGTTAGTGTTTTAGGGTAGTACAGTGGTGTTGGTGTAGTGTAGGGGGTTGTACTGTGGGTAGATGTAGGGTTTAGGGTAGTGCAGTGGTGTTTGGGTAGTGTAGGGGGTCATGCAAGGGGTAATGTTTTAGGGTTTAGGGTAGTGCATTGGTTTTTGGGTAGTGTAGGGGTAGTGCTGGGGTAGTTTTTTAGGGTTTAGGGTAGTGCAGTGGTGTTTGTGTAGTGTAGGGGGTAGTGGTTTAGGGTTTAGGGTAATGCGGTGGAGTTTGGGTAGTGTAGGGGGTCGTGGTGGGGGTGTGTTTTAGGTTTTAAGGCAGTGCAGTGGTATTTGGGTAGTGTAGGTGTAGTACTGGGGGTTGTGTTTTAGGGTTTAGGGTAGTGCAGTGGTGTTTGCGTAGTGTAGGGGGTCGTGCTGGGGGTAGTGTTTTAGGGTTTAGGGAAGTGCAGTGGTGTTTGTGTAGTGTAAGGGACGTGCCTGGGTAGAATTTTAGGGTTTAGGGTAGTGCAGTGGTGTTTATGTAGTGTGGGGTTCGTACTAGGGTAGATTTAGGGTTTAGGATAGTGCAGTGGTGTTCGGGTAGTGTAGGGGATCGTGCTGGGGGTAGGGTTTTAGGGTTTCGGACAGTGCAGTGGTGTTTGGGTAGTAAAGGGGGATTGTACTGGTGGAAGTGTTTTAGGATTTATGGTAGTGCAGTGGTGTTTGTGTAATTTAGGGTACATGCTGGGGTAGTGTTTTAGGTTTTAGGGTAGTGCAGTGGTGTTTGTGAAGTGTAGGGGGTCGTTCTGGGGGAAGGTTTAGGATAGTGCAGTGGTGTTTGGGTAGTGTAGGGGGTCATGCTGGGGTGGGGTTTTAGGGTTTCGGGCAGTGCAGTGGCGTTTGGGTACTAAAGGGGGATCGTGCTGGTGGAAGTGTTTTAGGGTTGTGCAGTGGTGTTTGTGTAGTGTAGGGGACTTACTGGGGTAGTGTTTTAGGGTTTAGGGTAGTGCAGTGGTGTTTGTGAAGTGTAGGGGGTCGTACTGGGGATAGATTTAGGGTTTAGGATAGTGCAGTGGTGTTTTGGTAGTGTAGGGGGTCGTGCTGGGGGTAGCGTTTTAGGGTTTCGGGCAGTACATTGGTGTTTGGGTGGTAAAGGGGGATCGTGCTGGGGTACTTTTTTAGGGTTTAGGGTAGTGCATTGGTATTTGTGTTGTGTAGGGGGTCATGCTGGGGGTAGATTTAGGGTTTAGGGTGCTGCAGTGGTGTTTGGGTAGTGTAGGGGGTCGTGCTGCAGGTAGTGTTTTAGTGTTTAGGGTAGAGCAGTGGTGTTTGGGTATTGTGGGGGGTCGTGCTAGGGGTAGAGTATTAGGGTTTAGGGTAGTGCAGTGGTGTTTGTGTAGAGTAGGGGGTTGTGCTGGGGGTAGTGTTTTAGGGTATAGGGTAGTGCAGTGCTGTTTGTGTAATGTACGGGGTTCTGCTGTGGTAAATGTAGGGTTTAGGGTACTGCAGTGGTTTTTGAGCAGTGTAGAGGATCATGCTGGGGTAGTGTTTTCGGGTTTAGGGCAGTGCAGTGGTGTTTTTGTACTGTAGGGGTTCTTGCAGGGGGTTGTGTTTTAGTGTTTAGGGTAGTGCAGTGTTGTTTGGGTAGTGTAGGGATTAGTGCTGGGGGTAGTGTTTTAGAGTTTAAGGTAGTGCAGTGGTGTTTGTGTAGTGTAGGGGGTAGTGGTTTAGGGTTTAGGGTAATGCGGAAGAGTTTGGGTAGTGTAGGTGTAGTGCTGGGGGTAGTGTTTTAGGGATTAGGGTAGTGCAGTGGTGTTTGCGTAGTGTAGAGGGTCGTGCTGGGGGTAGTGTTTTAGGGTTTAGGGTAGCGCAGTGGTGTTTGCGTAGTGTAGGGCTCTTGCTGGGGGTAGTGTTTTAGGGTTTATGGTAGTGCAGTGGTGTGTGTGTAGTATTGGGGTAGTTCTGGGGGTAGTGTTTTAGGGTTTAGGGTACTACTGTGGTGTTTGTGTAGTGTAGGGGGTTGTACTGTGGGTAGATGTAGGGTTTAGGGTAGTGCAGTTGTGTTTGGGTAGTGTAGGGGTCGTGTAAGGGATAATGTTTTAGGGTTTAGGGTAGTGCAGTGGTGTTTTTATAGTGTAGGGGGTCGTGCTGGGGGTAGTGTTTTAGGGTTTAGGGTAGTGCATTGGTGTTTGGGTAGTGTAGGGGGTAGTGCTGGGGTAGTTTTATAGTGTTTAGGGTAGTGCAGTGGTGTTTGTGTAGTGTAGGGGGTCGTGCTGGGGGTAGTGTTTTAGGGTTTAGGGTAGTGCAGTGGTGTTTGTGTTGTGTAGGGGGTCGTGCTGCGGGCAGTGTTTTAGGGTTTAGGGTAGTGCAGTGGTGTATGTGTAGTGTAGGGGGTCATGCTGGGGGTAGTGTTTTAGTGTTTAGGTCAGTGCAGTGGTGTTTGGGTAGTGAAGGGGGTCGTGCGGGGGTAGTGTTTTAGGGTTTTGGGCAGTGCAGTGGTGTTTGAGTATTGTAGGGGGTTGTTCTGGGGGTAGTGTTTTAGCGTTTAGGGTAGTGCAATGGTGTTTGGGCAGTGTAGGGGGTCGTGTTTTAGGGTTTTGGGTAGTGCAGTGGTGTTTGTGTAGTTTAGGGGATCAAGCTGGGGTAGAGTTTTAGGGTTTAGGGTAGTGCAGTGGTGTTTGTGTAGTGTAGGGGGTCATGTTGGGGGTAGATTTAGGCTTTAGGGTAATGCAGTGGTGCTTGCGTAGTGTAGTGGGTTGAGCTGCAGGTAGTGTTTTAGTGTTTAGGGTAGTGCAGTGATGTTTGGGTAGTGTAGGGGGTCATACTGGGGGTAGTGTTTTAGGGTTTATGGTAGTGCAGTGGTGTTTGTGTAGTATTGGGTTAGTGTTTTAGGGTAGTACAGTGGTGTTGGTGTAGTGTAGGGGGTTGTACTGTGGGTAGATGTAGGGTTTAGGGTAGTGCAGTGGTGTTTGGGTAGTGTAGGGGGTCATGCAAGGGGTAATGTTTTAGGGTTTAGGGTAGTGCATTGGTTTTTGGGTAGTGTAGGGGTAGTGCTGGGGTAGTTTTTTAGGGTTTAGGGTAGTGCAGTGGTGTTTGTGTAGTGTAGGGGGTAGTGGTTTAGGGTTTAGGGTAATGCGGTGGAGTTTGGGTAGTGTAGGGGGTCGTGGTGGGGGTGTGTTTTAGGTTTTAAGGCAGTGCAGTGGTATTTGGGTAGTGTAGGTGTAGTACTGGGGGTTGTGTTTTAGGGTTTAGGGTAGTGCAGTGGTGTTTGCGTAGTGTAGGGGGTCGTGCTGGGGGTAGTGTTTTAGGGTTTAGGGTACTACTGTGGTGTTTGTGTAGTGTAGGGGGTTGTACTGTGGGTAGATGTAGGGTTTAGGGTATTGCAGTGGTGTTTGGGTAGTGTAGGGGTCGTGTAAGGGATAATGTTTTAGGGTTTAGGGTAGTGCAGTGGTGTTTTTGTAGTGTAGGGGGTCGTGCTGGGGGTAGTGTTTTAGGGTTTAGGGTAGCGCAGTGGTGTTTGCGTAGTGTAGGGCTCTTGCTGGGGGTACTGTTTTAGGGTTTATGGTAGTGCAGTGGTGTTTGTGTAGTATTGGGGGTAGTTCTGGGGATAGTTTTTCAGGGTTTAGGGTACTACTGTGGTGTTTGTGTAGTGTAGGGGGTTGTACTGTGGGTAGATGTAGGGTTTAGGGTATTGCAGTGGTGTTTGGGTAGTGTAGGGGTCGTGTAAGGGATAATGTTTTAGGGTTTAGGGTAGTGCAGTGGTGTTTTTGTAGTGTAGGGGGTCGTGCTGGGGGTAGTGTTTTAGGGTTTAGGGTAGTGCATTGGTGTTTGGGTAGTGTAGGGGGTAGTGCTGGGGTAGTTTTATAGTGTTTAGGGTAGTGCAGTGGTGTTTGTGTAGTGTAGGGGGTCGTGCTGGGGGTAGTGTTTTAGGGTTTAGGGTAGTGCAGTGGTGTTTGTGTTGTGTAGGGGGTCGTGCTGCGGGCAGTGTTTTAGGGTTTACGGTAGTGCAGTGGTGTATGTGTAGTGTAGGGGGTCATGCTGGGGGTAGTGTTTTAGTGTTTAGCTCAGTGCAGTGGTGTTTGGGTAGTGTAGGGGTCGTGCTGGGGGTAGTGTTTTAGGGTTTTGGGCAGTGCAGTGGTGTTTAAGTATTGTAGGGGGTTGTTCTGGGGGTAGTGTTTTAGCATTTAGGGTAGTGCAATGATGTTTGGGTAGTGTAGGGGGTCGTGTTTTAGGGTTTAGGGTAGTGCAGTGTTGTTTGTGTAGTTTAGGGGATCAAGCTGGGGTAGAGTTTTAGGGTTTAGGGTAGTGCAGTGGTGTTTTTAGTAGTGTAGGGGGTCATGTTGGGGGTAGTGTTTTAGGGTTTTGGGCAGTGCAGTGGTGTTTGAGTATTGTAGGGGGTTGTTCTGGGGGTAGTGTTTTAGCGTTTAGGGTAGTGCTATGGTGTTTGGGTAATGTAGGGGGTCGTGTTTTAGGGTTTAGGGTAGTGCAGTGGTGCTTGGGTAGTGTAGGGGGTCGAACTGCAGGTAGTGTTTTAGTGTTTAGGGTAGTGCAGTGATGTTTGGGTAGTGTAGGGGGTCATACTGGGGGTAGTGTTTTAGGGTTTATGGTAGTGCAGTGGTGTTTGTGTAGTATTGGGTTAGTGTTTTAGGGTAGTACAGTGGTGTTTGTGTAGTGTAGAGGGTTGTACTGTGGGTAGATGTAGGGTTTAGGGTAGTGCAGTGGTGTTTGGGTAGTGTAGGGGGTCATGCAAGGGGTAATGTTTTAGGGTTTAGGTTAGTGCATTGGTGTTTGGGTAGTGTAGGGGTAGTGCTGGGGTAGTTTTTTAGGGTTTAGGCTAGTGCATTGGTGTTTGCGTAGTGTAGGGGGTAGTGCTGGGGTAGTTTTATAGGGTTTAGGGTAGTGCAGTGGTGTTTGTGTAGTGTAGGGGGTCGTGCTGGGGGTAGTGTTTTAGGGTTTAGGGTAGTGCAGTGGTGTTTGTGTAGTGTAGGGGGTAGTGGTTTAGGTTTTAGTGTAGTGCTTTGGTGTTTTGTGTAGTGTAGGGGGTCGTGCTGTGGGTAGTGTTTTAGGGTTTAGGGTAGTGCAGTGGTGTTTGTGTAGTGTAGGGGGTCGTGCTGGGGGTAGTGTTTTAGGGTTTAGAGTAGTGCAGTGGTGTTTGTGTAATGTAGGGGGTAGTGGTTTAGGTTTTAGTGTAGTGCTGTGGTGTTTGTGTAGTGTAGGGGGTCGTACTGTGGGTAGTGTTTTAGGGTTTAGGGTAGTCCAGTGGTGTTTGTGTAGTGTAGGGGGTCGTGTTTTAGGGTTTAGGGTAGTGTAGTGGTGTTTGGGTAGTGTAGGGGGTCGTGCTGGAGGTAGTGTTTTTGGGTTCAGGGTAGTGCAGTTGTGTTGGTGTAGTGAAGGGGATCGTGCTTGGGATAGTGTTTTAGGGTTTAGGGTAGTGCAGTGGTGTTTGTGTAGTGTAGGGGTTCGTGCTTGGGGTAGTGTTTTAGGGCTTAGGGTAGTGTAGTGGTGTTTGTGTATTATAGGGGTTCGTGCTGGTGGTAGTGTTTTAGGGTTTAGGGAAGTGCAGTGGTGTTTGTGTAGTATAGGGGTTTGTGCTGGGGGTAGTGTTTTAGGGTTTAGGGAAGTGCAGTGGTGTTTGTGAAGTGTAGGGGGTCGTACTGGGGTAAGATTTAGGGTTTAGGATAGTGCAGTGGTGTTTGGGAAGTGTAGGGGGTCACGCTGGGGTCGGGTTTTAGGGTTTCGGGCTGTGCAGTGGCGTTTGGGTAGTAAAGGGGGATCGTGCTGGTGGAAGTGTTTTAGGGTTTAGGGTTGTGCAGTGGTGTTTGCTTAGTGTAGGGGACTTACTGGGGTAGTGTTTTAGGGTTTAGGGTAGAGCAGTGGTGTTTGTGAAGTGTAGGGGGTCGTACTGGGGATAGATTTAGGGTTTAGGATAGTGCAGTGGTGTTTGGGTAGTGTGGGGGTCGTACTGGGGTAGATTTAGGGTTTAGGATAGTGCAGTGGTGTTTGGGTAGTGTAGGGGATCGTGCTGGGGGTAGGGTTTTAGGGTTCCGGACAGCGCAGTGGTGTTTGGGTAGTAAAGGGGGATCGTACTGGTGGAAGTGTTTTAGGATTTAGGGTAGTGCAGTGGTGTTTGTGTAATTTAGGGTACGTGCTGGGGTAGTGTTTTAGGTTTTAGGGTAGTGCAGTGGTGTTTGTGAAGTGTAGGGGGTCGTACTGGGGGAAGATTTAGGGTTTAGGATAGTGCAGTGGTGTTTGGGAAGTGTAGGGGGTCATGCTGGGGTCGGGTTTTAGGGTTTCGGGCTGTGCAGTGGCGTTTGGGTAGTAAAGGGGGATCGTGCTGGTGGAAGTGTTTTAGGGTTTAGGGTTGTGCAGTGGTGTTTGCTTAGTGTAGGGGACTTACTGGGGTAGTGTTTTAGGGTTTAGGGTAGAGCAGTGGTGTTTGTGAAGTGTAGGGGGTCGTACTGGGGATAGATTTAGGGTTTAGGATAGTGCAGTGGTGTTTGGGTAGTGTAGGGGGTCGTGCTGGGGGTATGGTTTTAGGGTTTCGGGCAGTACATTGGGGTTTGGGTAGTAAAGGGGGATCGTGCTGGGGTACTTTTTTAGGATTTAGTGTAGTGCATTGGTATTTGTGTTGTGTAGGGGGTCATGCTGGGGGTAGATTTAGGGTTTACGGTGATGCAGTTGTGTTTGGGTAGTGTAGGGGGTTGTGCTGCAGGTAGTGTTTTACTGTTTAGGGTAGTGCAGTGGTGTTTGGGTATTGTAGGGGGTCGTGCTAGAGGTAGAGTATTAGGGTTTATGGTAGTGCAGTGGTGTTTGTGTAGAGTAGGGGGTTGTGCTGGGGGTAGTGTTTTCGGGTTTAGGGCAGTGCAGTGGTGTTTGTGTACTGTAGGGGTTCTTGCAGGGGGTTGTGTTATAGGGTTTAGGGTATTGCAGTGGTGTTTGGGTAGTGTAGGGATTAGTGCTGGGGGTAGTGTTTTAGAGTTTAGGGTAGTGCAGTGGTGTTTGTGTAGTGTAGGGGGTAGTGGTTTAGGGTTTAGGGTAATGCGGTGGAGTTTGGGTAGTGTAGGGGGTCGTGGTGGGGGTGTGTTTTAGGTTTTAAGGCAGTGCAGTGGTATTTGGGTAGTGTAGGTGTAGTGCTGGGGGTAGTGTTTTAGGGATTAGGGTAGTGCAGTGGTGTTTGCGTAGTGTAGGGGGTCGTGCTGGGGGTAGTGTTTTAGGGTTTAGGGTAGCGCAGTGGTGTTTGCGTAGTGTAGGGCTCTTGCTGGGGGTAGTGTTTTAGGGTTTATGGTAGTGCAGTGGTGTTTGTGTAGTATTGGGGGTAGTTCTGGGGGTAGTGTTTTAGGGTTTAGGGCACTACAGTGGTGTTTGTGTAGTGTAGGGGATTGTACTGTGGGTAGATGTAGGGTTTAGGGTGATGCAGTTGTGTTTGGGTAGGGTAGGGGGTCGTGCTGCAGGTAGTGTTTTAGTGTTTAGGGTAGTGCAGTGGTGTTTGGGTATTGTAGGGGGTCGTGCTAGGGGTAGAGTATTAGGGTTTAGGGTAGTGCAGTGGTGTTTGTGTAGAGTAGGGGGTTGTGCTGGGGGTAGTGTTTTAGGGTGTAGGGTAGTGCAGTGCTGTTTGTGTAGTGTAGGGGGTTCTGCTGTTGGAAATGTAGGGTTTAGGGCACTGCAGTGGTTTTTGAGCAGTGTAGGGGATCATGCTGGGGTAGTGTTTTCGGGTTTAGGGTAGCGCAGTGGTGTTTGCGTAGTGTAGGGCTCTTGATTGGGGTAGTGTTTTAGAGTTTATGGTAGTGCAGTGGTGTTTGTGTAGTATTGGGGGTAGTTCTGGGGGGAGTGTTTTAGGGTTTAGGGTACTACAGTGGTGTTTGTGTAGTGTGGGGGTCGTTCTGGGGTAGATTTAGGGTTTAGGATAGTGCAGTGGTGTTTGGGTAGTGTAGGGGATCGTGCTGGGGGTAGGGTTTTAGGGTTTCAGACAGCGCAGTGGTGTTTGGGTAGTAAAGGGGGATCGTACTGGTGGAAGTGTTTTAGGATTTAGGGTAGTGCAGTGGTGTTTGTGTAATTTAGGGTACGTGCTGGGGTAGTGTTTTAGGTTTTAGGGTAGTGCAGTGGTGTTTGTGAAGTGTAGGGGGTCGTACTGGGGGAAGATTTAGGGTTTAGGATAGTGCAGTGGTGTTTGGGAAGTGTAGGGGGTCATGCTGAGGTCGGGTTTTAGGGTTTCGGGCTGTGCAGTGGCGTTTGGGTAGTAAAGGGGGATCGTGCTGGTGGAAGTGTTTTAGGGTTTAGGGTTGTGCAGTGGTGTTTGCTTAGTGTAGGGGACTTACTGGCGTAGTGTTTTAGGGTTTAGGGTAGAGCAGTGGTGTTTGTGAAGTGTAGGGGGTCGTACTGGGGATAGATTTAGGGTTTAGGATAGTGCAGTGGTGTTTGGGTAGTGTAGGGGGTCGTGCTGGGGGTAGGGTTTTAGGGTTTCGGGCAGTACATTGGGGTTTGGGTAGTAAAGGGGGATCGTGCCGGGGTACTTTTTTAGGGTTTAGGGTAGTGCATTGGTATTTGTGTTGTGTAGGGGGTCATGCTGGGGATAGATTTAGGGTTTACGGTGATGCAGTTGTGTTTGGGTAGTGTAGGGGGTTGTGCTGCAGGTAGTGTTTTACTGTTTAGGGTAGTGCAGTGGTGTTTGGGTATTGTAGGGGGTCGTGCTAGAGGTAGAGTATTAGGGTTTATGGTAGTGCAGTGGTGTTTGTGTAGAGTAGGGGGTTGTGCTGGGGGTAGTGTTTTCGGGTGTAGGGTAGTGCAGTGCTGTTTGTGTAGTGTAGGGGGTTCTGCTGTGGGAAATGTAGGGTTTAGGGTACTGCAGTGGTTTTTGAGCAGTGTAGGGGATCATGCTTGGGTAGTGTTTTCGGGTTTAGGGTAGTGCAGTGGTGTTTGGGTAGTGTAGGGATTTGTTTTTGGGTAGTGTTTTAGAGTTTAGGGTAGTGCAGTGGTGTTTGTGTAGTGTAGGTGGTAGTGGTTTAGGGTTTAGGGTAATGCGGTGGAGTTTGGGTAGTGTAGGGGGTCGTGGTGGGGGTGTGTTTTAGGTTTTAAGGCAGTGCAGTGGTATTTGGGTAGTGTAGGTGTAGTGCTGGGGGTAGTGTTTTAGGGATTAGGGTAGTGCAGTGGTGTTTGCGTAGTGTAGGGGGTCGTGCTGGGGGTAGTGTTTTAGGGTTTAGGGTAGCGCAGTGGTGTTTGCGTAGTGTAGGGCTCTTGCTGGGGGTAGTGTTTTAGGGTTTATGGTAGTGCAGTGGTGTTTGTGTAGTATTGGGGGTAGTTCTGGGGGTAGTGTTTTAGGGTTTAGGGCACTACAGTGGTGTTTGTGTAGTGTAGGGGGTTGTACTGTGGGTAGATGTAGGGTTTAGGGTGATGCAGTTGTGTTTGGGTAGTGTAGGGGGTCGTGCTGCAGGTAGTGTTTTAGTGTTTAGGGTAGTGCAGTGGTGTTTGGGTATTGTAGGGGGTCGTGCTAGGGGTAGAGTATTAGGGTTTAGGGTAGTGCAGTGGTGTTTGTGTAGAGTAGGGGGTTGTGCTGGGGGTAGTGTTTTAGGGTGTAGGGTAGTGCAGTGCTGTTTGTGTAGTGTAGGGGGTTCTGCTGTGGGAAATGTAGGGTTTAGGGCACTGCAGTGGTTTTTGAGCAGTGTAGGGGATCATGCTGGGGTAGTGTTTTCGGGTTTAGGGCAGTGCAGTGGTGTTTGTGTACTGTAGGGGGTCGTGCTGGGGGTAGTGTTTTAGGGTTTAGGGTAGCGCAGTGGTGTTTGCGTAGTGTAGGGCTCTTGATTGGGGGTAGTGTTTTAGGGTTTATGGTAGTGCAGTGGTGTTTGTGTAGTGTAGGGGTAGTGGTTTATGTTTTAGTGTAGTGCTGTGGTGTTTTGTGTAGTGTAGGGGGTCGTGATGTGGGTAGTGTTTTAGGGTTTAGGGGAGTGCAGTGGTGTTTGTGTAGTGTAGGGGGTCATGCTGGGGGTAGTATTTTAGGGTTTAGGGTAGTGCAGTGGTGGTTGTGTAATGTAGGGGGTAGTGGTTTAGGTTTTAGTGTAGTGCTATGGTGTTTGTGTAGTGTAGGGGGTCGTGCTGTGGGTAGTGTTTTTTAAGGTTTAGGGTAGTGCAGTGGTGTTTGTGTGGTGTAGGGGGTCGTGTTTTAGGGTTTAGGGTAGTGTAGTGATGTTTGGGTAGTGTAGGGGGTCGTGCTGGGGGTAGTGTTTTTGGGTTCAGGGTAGTGCAGTTGTGTTGGTGTAGTGAAGGGGATCGTGCTTGGGATAGTGTTTTAGGGTTTAGGGTAGTGCAGTGGTGTATGTGTAGTGTAGGGGTCAAACTGGGGGTAGTGTTTTTGGGTTTTGGGCAGTGCAGTGGTGTTTGAGTATTGTAGGGGGTTGTTCTGGGGGTAGTGTTTTAGCGTTTAGGGTAGTGCAATGGTGTTTGGGTAGTGTAGGGGGTCGTGTTTTAGGGTTTAGGGTAGTGCAGTGGTGTTTGTGTAGTTTAGGGGATCAAGCTGGGGTAGAGTTTTAGGGTTTAGGGTAGTGCAGTGGTGTTTGTGTAGTGTAGGTGGTCATGTTGGGGGTAGATTTAGGGTTTAGGGTAATGCAGTGGTGCTTGGGTAGTGTAGAGGGTCGAGCTGCAGGTAGTGTTTTAGTGTTTAGGGTAGTGCAGTGATGTTTGGGTAGTGTAGGGGGTCATACTGGGGGTAGTGTTTTAGGGTTTATGGTAGTGCAGTGGTGTTTGTGTAGTATTGCGAAAAAACTGAGCTGATGCTCCTAGGACCCTCAGAGCCGGCACTTCCCCCTCCCCTATGGCCCCCATGCCTAGGACCGCCTCCAACCCCAAAAAGCACCATCAAAAGTCTTGGGGTATGGCTGGACAGCTCACTGTCTTTCAATGTCCAAGCCACAAAACTGTCAGCCACATGTTTTGGCATTCTGAGAGTGCTAAATAAAATCTTCCCCCTCCTCCCCCTGGAAGCCAAACAGGCTGCCATTCAAGGGCTAATCCATTCCCGTCTTGATTTTAACAACGCACTTTATTTGGGTGCACCAGAATACACTCTTCGGAGGCTGCAAACTGTACAGAACAGCGCAGCTCGCCTTCTACTTAAAAGCCCGCACAGGCACTCAGTGAGGACCGGACTGACTAGCATCCATTGGCTACCGGTCCGGCAGAGAGTTCTGTTCAAGGCACTATGTATAGCCCACCAAGCTTTCTGGGATTTGGGACCCATCATTACCCGTGATCTGATCACTCATTACATCCCAAATCGCAGTCTTCGCTCCAGCCAGACTTTCTTAGCAGCAGTTCCAAGAATAAAAAGATCTAGAACCGGCGGAAGGACGTTCATGTACAATGCAGCTAAGGCTTGGAATGCTCTACCGCTTCATCTTAGAGCCACCCAGAACCTTACTATGTTTCGCAAGCAACTGAAGACCCACCTGTTCACATCTGCCTGCTAAACCACTGTCTCTTCTTTTTTCTTCTCTTCCCTGCTCTCTGTAGGTCTCGGTTATCCTAGCGCTTGGACGCCTTAGGGCAACAACTGCGCTCTATAAATCCCCAAGTTTACAAGTTTACAAGTTTAGTGTAGGGGGTCGTGTTTTAGGGTTTAGGGTAGTGTAGTGGTGTTTGGGTAGTGTAGGAGGTCATGCTGGGGGTAGTGTTTTTGGGTTCAGGGTAGTGCAGTTGTTTTGGTGTAGTGAAGGGGATCGTGCTTGGGATAGTGTTTTAGGGTTTAGGGTAGTGCAGTGGTGTTTGTGTAGTGTAGGGGGTCGTGCTTGGGGTAGTGTTTTAGGGCTTAGGGTAGTGCAGTGGTGTTTGTGTAGTATAGGGTTTCGTGCTGGGGGTAGTGTTTTAGGGTTTAGGGAAGTGCAGTGGTGTTTGTGTAGTGTAAGGGATGTGCCTGGGTAGAATTTTAGTGTTTAGGGTAGTGCAGTGGTGTTTGTGTAGTATAGGGGTTTGTGCTGGGGGTAGTGTTTTAGGGTTTAGGGAAGTGCAGTGGTGTTTGTGTAGTATAGGGGTTCGTGCTGGGGGTAGTGTTTTAGGGTTTAGGGAAGTGCAGTGGTGTTTGTGTATTGTAAGGGACTTGCCTGGGTAGAATTTTAGGGTTTAGGGTAAAGCAGTGGTGTTTATGTAGTGTGGGGGTCGTACTGGGGTAGATTTAGGGTTTAGGATAGTGCAGTGGTGTTTGGGTAGTGTAGGGGATCGTGCTGGGGGTAGGGTTTTAGGGTTTCGGACAGTGCAGTGGTGTTTGGGTAGTAAAGGGGGATCGTACTGGTGGAAGTGTTTTAGGATTTAGGGTAGTGCAGTGGTGTTTGTGTAATTTAGGGTACGTGCTGGGGTAGTGTTTTAGGTTTTAGGGTAGTGCAGTGGTGTTTGTGAAGTGTAGGGGGTCGTACTGGGGGAAGATTTAGGGTTTAGGATAGTGCAGTGGTGTTTGGGTAGTGTAGGGGGTCATGCTGGGGTCAGGTTTTAGGGTTTCGGGCAGTGCAGTGGCGTTTGGGTACTAAAGGGGGATTGTGCTGGTGGAAGTGTTTTAGGGTTGTGCAGTGGTGTTTGTGTAGTGTAGGGGACTTACTGGGGTAGTGTTTTAGGGTTTAGGGTAGTGCAGTGGTGTTTGTGAAGTGTAGGGGGTCGTACTGGGGATAGATTTAGGGTTTAGGATAGTGCAGTGGTGTTTGGGTAGTAAAGGGGGATCGGGCTGGGGTACTTTGTTAGGGTTTAGGGTAGTGCATTGGTATTTGTGTTGTGTAGGGGGTCATGCTGGGTGTAGATTTAGGGGTTAGAGTGATGCAGTGGTGTTTGGGTAGTGTAGGGGGTCGTGCTGCAGGTAGTGTTTTAGTGTTTAGGGTAGAGCAGTGGTGTTTGGGTATTGTAGGGGGTCGTGCTAGGGGTAGAGTTCTAGGGTTTAGGGTAGTGCAGTGGTGTTTGTGTAGAGTAGGGGGTTGTGCTGGGGGTAGTGTTTTAGGGTGTAGGGTAGTGCAGTGCTGTTTGTGTAGTGTAGGGGGTTCTGCTGTGGTAAATGTAGGGTTTAGGGTACTGCAGTGGTTTTTGAGCAGTGTAGGGGATCATGATGGGGTAGTGTTTTCGGGTTTAGGGCAGTGCAGTGGTGTTTGTGTACTGTAGGGGTTCTTGCAGGGGGTTGTGTTTTAGGGTTTAGGGTAGTGCAGTGGTGTTTGGGTAGTGTAGGGATTAGTGCTGGGGGTAGTGTTTTAGAGTTTAGGGTAGTGCAGTGGTGTTTGTGTAGTGTAGGGGGTAGTGGTTTAGGGTTTAGGGTAATGCGGTGGAGTTTGGGTAGTGAAGGGGGTCGTGGTGGGGGGTGTGTTTTAGGATTTAAGGCAGTGCAGTGGTATTTGGGTAGTGTAGGTGCAGTGCTGGGGGTAGTAGTTTAGGGATTAGGGTAGTGCAGTGGTGTTTGCGTAGTGTAGGGGGTCGTGCTGGGGGTAGTGTTTTAGGGTTTAGGGTAGCGCAGTGGTGTTTGCGTAGTGTAGGGCTCTTGCTGGGGGTAGTGTTTTAGGGTTTATGGTAGTGCAGTGGTGTTTGTGTAGTATTGGGGGTAGTTCTGGGGGTAGTGTTTTAGGTTTTAGGGTACTACTGTGGTGTTTGTGTAGTGTAGGGGGTTGTACTGTGGGTAGATGTAGGGTTTAGGGTAGTGCAGTTGTGTTTGGGTAGTGTAGGGGTCATGTAAGGGATAATGTTTTAGGGTTTAGGGTAGTGCAGTGGTGTTTTTGTAGTGTAGGGGGTCGTGCTGGGGGTAGTGTTTTAGGGATTAGGGTAGTGCATTGGTGTTTGGGTAGTGTAGGGGGTAGTGCTGGGGTAGTTTTATAGTGTTTAGGGTTTTGCAGTGGTGTTTGTGTAGTGTAGGGGGTCGTGCTGGGGGTAGTGTTTTAGGGTTTAGGGTAGTGCAGTGGTGTTTGTGTTGTGTAGGGGGTCGTGCTGCGGGCAGTGTTTTAGGGTTTAGGGTAGTTCAGAGGTGTATGTGTAGTGTAGGGGGTCGTGCTGGGGGTAGTGTTTTAGGGTTTTGGGCAGTGCAGTGGTGTTTGAGTATTGTAGGGGGTGTTCTGGGGGTAGTGTTTTAGCATTTAGGGTAGTGCAATGGTGTTTGGGTAGTGTAGGGGGTCGTGTTTTAGGGTTTAGGGTAGTGCAGTGGTGCTTGTGTAGTTTAGGGGATCAAGCTGGGGTAGAGTTTTAGGGTTTAGAATAGTGCAGTGGTGTTTGTGATGTGTAGGGGGTCATGTTGGGGGTAGATTTAGGGTTTAGGGTAATGCAGTGGTGCTTGGGTAGTGTAGGGGGTTGAGCTGCAGGAAGTGTTTTAGTGTTTAGGGTAGTGCAGCGATGTTTGGGTAGTGTAGGGGGTCATACTGGGGGTAGTGTTTTAGGGTTTATGGTAGTGCAGCGATGTTTGGGTAGTGAAGGGGATCGTGCTTGGGATAGTGTTTTAGGGTTTAGGGTAGTGCAGTGGTGTTTGTGTAGTGTAGGGGGTCGTGCTTGGGGTAGTGTTTTAGGGCTTAGGGTAGTGCAGTGGTGTTTGTGTAGTATAGGGTTTCGTGCTGGGAGTAGTGTTTTAGGGTTTAGGGAAGTGCAGTGGTGTTTGTGTAGTGTAAGGGACGTGCCTGGGTAGAATTTTAGGGTTTAGGGTAGTGCAGTGGTGTTTATGTAGTGTGGGGGTCGTACTGGGGTAGATTTAGGGTTTAGGATAGTGCAGTGGTGTTTGGGTAGTGTAGGGGATCGTGCTGGGGGTAGGGTTTTAGGGTTTCGGACAGTGCAGTGGTGTTTGGGTACTAAAGGGGGATCGTACTGGTGGAAGTGTTTTAGGATTTAGGGTAGTGCAGTGGTGTTTGTGTAATTTAGGGTATGTGCTGGGGTAGTGTTTTAGGTTTTAGGATAGTGCAGAGGTGTTTGTGAAGTGTGGGGGGTCGTACTGGGGGAAGATTTAGGGTTTAGTATAGTGCAGTGGTGTTTGGGTAGTGTAGGGGGTCATGCTGGGGTCGGGTTTTCGGGTTTCGGGCAGTGCAGTGGCGTTTGGGTACTAAAGGGGGATTGTGCTGGTGGAAGTGTTTTAGGGTTGTGCAGTGGTGTTTGTGTAGTGTAGGGGACTTACTGGGGTAGTGTTTTAGGGTTTAGGGTAGTGCAGTGGTGTTTGTGAAGTGTAGGGGGTCGTACTGGGGATAGATTTAGGGTTTAGGATAGTGCAGTGGTGTTTGGGTAGTAAAGGGGGATCGTGCTGGGGTACTTTTTTAGGGTTTAGGGTAGTGCATTGGTATTTGTGTTGTGTAGGGGGTCATGCTGGGTGTAGATTTAGGGTTTAGGGTGATGCAGTGGTGTTTGGGTAGTGTAGGGGGTCGTGCTGCAGGTAGTGTTTTAGTGTTTAGGGTAGAGCAGTGGTGTTTGGGTATTGTAGGGGGTCGTGCTAGGGGTAGAGTTCTAGGGTTTAGGGTAGTGCAGTGGTGTTTGTGTAGAGTAGGGGGTTGTGCTGGGGGTAGTGTTTTAGGGTGTAGGGTAGTGCAGTGCTGTTTGTGTAGTGTAGGGGGTTCTGCTGTTGTAAATGTAGGGTTTAGGGTACTGCAGTGGTTTTTGAGCAGTGTAGGGGATCATGCTGGGGTAGTGTTTTCGGGTTTAGGGCAGTGCAGTGGTGTTTGTGTACTGTAGGGGTTCTTGCAGGGGGTTGTGTTTTAGGGTTTAGGGTAGTGAAGTGGTGTTTGGGTAGTGTAGGGATTAGTGCTGGGGGTAGTGTTTTAGAGTTTAGGGTAGTGCAGTGGTGTTTGTGTAGTGTAGGGGGTAGTGGTTTAGGGTTTAGGGTAATGCGGTGGAGTTTGGGTAGTGTAGGGGGTCGTGGTGGGGGTGTGTTTTAGGATTTAAGGCAGTGCAGTGGTATTTGGGTAGTGTAGGTGCAGTGCTGGGGGTAGTGTTTTAGGTATTAGGGTAGTGCAGTGGTGTTTGCGTAGTGTAGGGGGTCGTGCTAGGGGTAGTGTTTTAGGGTTTTGGGCAGTGCAGTGGTGTTTGCGTAGTGTAGGGGGTCGTGCTGGGGGTAGTGTTTTAGGGTTTTGGGCAGTGCAGTGGTGTTTGAGTATTGTAGAGCGTTGTTCTGGGGGTAGTGTTTTAGCATTTAGGGTAGTGCAATGGTGTTTGGGTAGTGTAGGGGGTCGTGTTTTAGGGTTTAGGGTAGTGCAGTGGTGTTTGTGTAGTTTAGGGGATCAAGCTGGGGTAAAGTTTTAGGGTTTAGGGTAGTGCAGTTGTGTTTGTGAAGTGTAGGGGGTCATGTTGGGGGTAGATTTAGGGTTTAGGGTAATGCAGTGGTGCTTGGGTAGTGTAGGGGGTTGAGCTGCAGGTAGTGTTTTAGTGTTTAGGGTAGTGCAGCGATGTTTGGGTAGTGTAGGGGGTCATACTGGGGGTAGTGTTTTAGGGTTTATGGTAGTGCAGTGGTGTTTGTGTAGTATTGGGTTAGTGTTTTAGGGTAGTACAGTGGTGTTTGTGTAGTGCAGGGGGTTGTACTGTGGGTAGATGTAGGGTTTAGGGTAGTGCAGTGGTGTTTGGGTAGTGTAGGGGGTCATGCAAGGGGTAATGTTTTAGGGTTTAGGGTAGTGCATTGGTGTTTGGGTAGTGTAGGGGTAGTGCTGGGGTAGTTTTTTAGTGTTTAGGGTAGTGCAGTGGTGTTTGTGTAGTGTAGGGGGTTGTGGTTTAGGGTTTAGGGTAATGCGGTGGAGTTTGGGTAGTGTAGGGGGTCGTGGTGGGGGTGTGTTTTAGGTTTTAAGGCAGTGCAGTGGTTTTTGCGTAGTGTAGGTGTAGTGCTGGGGGTTGTGTTTTAGGGTTTAGGGTAGTGCAGTGGTGTTTGGGTAGTTTAGGGGGTTGTGCTGGGGTAGTGTTTTAGGGTTTAGGGTAGTGCAGTGATGTTTGGGTAGTGTAGGGGGTCATAGTGGGGGTACTGTTTTAGGATTAATGGTAGTGCCTGGGTGTTTGTGTAGTATTGGGTTAGTGTTTTAGGGTAGTACAGTGGTGTTTGGGTAGTGTAGGGGGTCATGCAAGGGGTAATGTTTTAGGGTTTAGGGTAGTGCCTTGGTGTTTGTGTAGTATTGGGTTGGTGTTTTAGGGTAGTGCAGTGGTGTTTGGGTAGTGTAGGGGGTCATGCAAGGGGTAATGTTTTAGGGTTTAGGGTAGTGCATTGGTGTTTGGGTAGTGTAGGGGTAGTGCTGGGGTAGTTTTTTAGGGTTTAGGGTAGTGCATTGGTGTTTGCGTAGTGTAGGGGGTAGTGCTGGGGTAGTTTTATAGGGTTTAGGGTAGTGCAGTGGTATTTGTGTAGTGTAGGGGGTCGTGCTGGGGGTAGTGTTTTAGGGTTTAGGGTAGTGCAGTGGTGTTTGTGTAGTGTAGGGGGTAGTGGTTTAGGTTTTAGTGTAGTGCTGTGGTGTTTTGTGTAGTGTAGGGGGTCGTGATGTGGGTAGTGTTTTAGGAATTAGGGTAGTGCAGTGGTGTTTATGTAGTGTAGGGGGTCGTGCTGGGGGTAGTGTTTTAGGGTTTAGGGTAGGGCAGTGGTGTTTGTGTAATGTAGGGGGTAGTGGTTTAGGTTTTAGTGTAGTGCTATTGTGTTTGTTTAGTGTAGGGGGTCGTGCTGTGGGTAGTGTTTTAGGGTTTAGGGTAGTGCAGTGGTGTTTGTGTAGTTTAGGGGGTCGTGTTTTAGGGATTAGGGTAGTGTAGTGGTGTTTGGGTAGTGTAGGGGGTCGTGCTGGGGGTAGTGTTTTTGGGTTCAGGGTAGTGCAGTTGTGTTGGTGTAGTGAAGGGGATCATGCTTGGGATAGTGTTTTAGGGTTTAGGGTAGTGCAGTGGTGTTTGTGTAGTGTAGGGGGTCGTGCTTGGGGTAGTGTTTTAGAGTTTAGGGAAGTGCAGTGGTGTTTGTGTAGTGTAAGGGACGTGCCTGGGTAGAATTTTAGGGTTTAGGGTAGTGCAGGGGTGTTTGTGTAGTATAGGGGTTTGTGCTGGGGGTATTGTTTTAGGGTTTAGCGAAGTGCAGTGGTGTTTGTGTAGTATAGGGGTTCGTGCTGGGGGTAGTGTTTTAGGGTTTAGGGAAGTGCAGTGGTGTTTGTGTAGTGTAAGGGACGTGCCTGGGTAGAATTTTAGGGTTTAGGGTAGTGCAGTGGTGTTTATGTAGTGTGGGGGTCGTACTGGGGTAGATTTAGGGTTTAGGATAGTACAGTGGTGTTTGGGTAGTGTAGGGGATCGTGCTGGGGGTAGGGTTTTAGGGTTTCGGACAGTGCAGTGGTATTTGGGTAGTAAAGTGGGATCATACTGGTGGAAGTGTTTTAGGATTTAGGGTAGTGCAGTGGTGTTTGTGTAATATAGGGTACGTGCTGGGGTAGTGTTTTAGGTTTTAGGGTAGTGCAGTGGTGTTTGTGAAGTGTAGGGGGTCGTACTGGGGGAAGATTTGGGGTTTAGGAGAGTGCAGTGGTGTTTGGGTAGTGTAGGGGGTCATGCTGGGGTCGGGTTTTAGGGTTTCGGGCAGTGCAGTGGCGTTTGGGTACTAAAGGGGGATCGTGCTGGTGGAAGTTTTTTAGGGTTGGGCAGTGGTGTTTGTGTAGTGTAGGGGACTTACTGGGGTAGTGTTTTAGGGTTTAGGGTAGTGCAGTGGTGTTTGTGAAGTATAGGGGGTCGTACTGGGGATAGATTTAGAGTTTAGCATAGTGCAGTGGTGTTTGGGTAGTGTAGGGGGTCGTGCTGGGGGTAGGGTTTTAGGGTTTCGGGCAGTACATTGGTGTTTGGGTAGTAAAGGGGGATCGTGCTGGGGTACTTTTTTAGGGTTTAGGGTAGTGCATTGGTATTTGTGTTGTGTAGGGGGTCATGCTGGGGGTAGATTTAGAGTTTAGGGTGATGCAGTGGTGTTTGGGTAGTGTAGGGGGTCGTGCTGCAGGTAGTGTTTTAGTGTTTAGGGTAGAGCAGTGGTATTTGGGTATTTTAGGGGGTCGTGCTAGGGGTAGGGTATTAGGGTTTAGGGTAGTGCAGTGGTGTTTGTGTAGAGTAGGGGGTCTGCTGTGGTAAATGTAGGGTTTAGGGTACTGCAGTGGTTTTTGAGCAGTGTAGGGGATCATGCTGGGGTAGTGTTTTCGGGTTTAGGGCAGTGCAGTGGTGTTTGTGTACTGTAGGGGTTCTTGCAGGGGGTTGTGTTTTAGGGTTTAGGGGAGTGCAGTGGTGTTTGGGTAGTGTAGGGATTAGTGCTGGGGGTAGTGTTTTAGAGTTTAAGGTAGTGCAGTGGTGTTTGTGTAGTGTAGGGGGTAGTGGTTTAGGGTTTCGTGTAAGGGATAATGTTTTAGGGTTTAGGTTAGTGCAGTGGTGTTTTTGTAGTGTAGGGGGTCGTGCTGGGGGTAGTGTTTTAGGGTTTAGGGTAGTGCATTGGTGTTTGGGTAGTGTAGGGGTAGTGCTGGGGTAGTTTTATAGTGTTTAGGGTAGTGCAGTGGTGTTTGTGTAGTGTAGGGGGTCGTGCTGGGGGTAGTGTTTTAGGGTTTAGGGTAGTGCAGTAGTGTTTGTGTTGTGTAGGGGTTCGTGCTGCGGGCAGTGTTTTAGGGTTTAGGGTAGTGCAGTGGTGTATGTGTAGTGTAGGGGGTCATGCTGGGGGTAGTGTTTTAGTGTTTAGGTCAGTGCAGTGGTGTTTGGGTAGTGTAGGGGGTCGTGCTGGGGTAGTGTTTTAGGGTTTTGTCCAGTGCAGTGGTGTTTGAGTATTGTAGGGGGTTGTTCTGGGGGTAGTGTTTTAGCGTTTAGGGTAGTGCAATGTTGTTTGGGTAGTGTAGGGGGTCGTGTTTTAGGGTTTACGGTAGTGCAGTGGTGTTTGTGTAGTTTAGGGGATCAAGCTGGGGTAGAGTTTTATGGTTTAGGGTAGTGCAGTGGTGTTTGTGTAGTGTAGGGGGTCGATCTGCAGGTAGTGTTTTAGTGTTTAGGGTAGTGCAGTGATGTTTGGGTAGTGTAGGGGGTCGATCTGCAGGTAGTGTTTTAGTGTTTAGGGTAGTGCAGTGATGTTTGGGTAGTGTAGGGGGTCATACTGGGGGTAGTGTTTTAGGGTTTATGGTAGTGCAGTGGTGTTTGTGTAGTATTGGGTTAGTGTTTTAGGGTAGTACAGTGGTGTTTGTGTAGTGTAGGGGGTTGTACTGTGGGTAGATGTAGGGTTTAGGGTAGTGCAGTGATGTTTGGGTAGTGTAGGGGGTCATACTGGGGGTAGTGTTTTAGGGTTTATGGTAGTGCAGTGGTGTTTGTGTAGTATTGGGTTAGTGTTTTAGGGTAGTACAGTGGTGTTTGTGTAGTGTAGGGGGTTGTACTGTGGGTAGATGTAGGGTTTAGGGTAGTGCAGTGGTGTTTGGGTAGAGTAGGGGGTCATGCAAGGGGTAATGTTTTAGGGTTTAGGGTAGTGCATTGGTGTTTGGGTAGTGTAGGGGTAGTGCTGGGGTAGTTTTTTAGGGTTTAGGGTAGTGCAGTGGTGTTTGTGTAGTGTAGGGGGTAGTGGTTTAGGGTTTAGGGTAATGCGGTGGAGTTTGGGTAGTGTAGGGGGTCGTGGTGGGGGTGTGTTTTAGGTTTGAAGGCAGTGCAGTGGTATTTGGGTAGTGTAGGTGTAGTGCTGGGGGTTGTGTTTTAGGGTTTAGGGTAGTGCAGTGGTGTTTGCGTAGTGTAGGGCTCTTGCTGGGGGTAGTGTTTTAGGGTTTAGGGTAGTGCAGTGGTGTTTGTGTAGTATTGGGGGTAGTTCTGGGGGTAGTGTTTTAGGGTTTAGGGTACTACAGTGGTGTTTGTGTAGTGTAGGGGGTTGTACTGTGGGTAGATGTAGGGTTTAGGGTAGTGCAGTGGTGTTTGGGTAGTGTAGGGGTCGTGTAAGGGATAATGTTTTAGGGTTTAGGGTAGTGCAGTGGTGTTTTTGTATTGTAGGGGGTCGTGCTGGGGGTAGTGTTTTAGGGTTTAGGGTAGTGCATTGGTGTTTGGGTAGTGTTGGGGGTAGTGCTGAGGTAGTTTTATAGTGTTTAGGGTAGTGCAGTGCTGTTTGTGTAGTGTAGGGGTTCGTGCTGGGGGCAGTGTTTTAGGGTTTAGAGTAGTGCAGTGGTGTCTGTGTAGTGTAGGGGGTCATGCTGGGGGTAGTGTTTTAGTGTTTAGCTCAGTGCAGTGGTGTTTGGGTAGTGTAGGGAGTCGTGCTGGGGGTAGTGTTTTAGGGTTTTGGGCAGTGCAGTGGTGTTTAAGTATTGTAGGGGGTTGTTCTGGGGGTAGTGTTTTAGCGTTTAGGGTAGTGCAATGGTGTTTGGGTAGTGTAGGAGGTCGTGTTTTAGGGTTTAGGGTAGTGCAGTGGTGTTTGTGTAGTTTAGGTGATCAAGCTAGGGTAGAGTTTTAGGGTTTAGGGTAGTGCAGTGGTGTTTTTGTAGTGTAGGGGGTCATGTTGGGGGTAGTGTTTTAGGGTTTTGGGCAGTGCAGTGGTGTTTGAGTATTGTAGGGGGTTGTTCTGGGGGTAGTGTTTTAGCATTTAGGGTAGTGCAATGGTGTTTGGGTAGTGTAGGGGGTCGTGTTTTAGGGTTTAGGGTAGTGCAGTGGTGCTTGGGTAGTGTAGGGGGTCGAGCTGCAGGTAGTGTTTTAGTGTTTAGGGTAGTGCAGTGATGTTTGGGTTGTGTAGGGGGTCATACTGGGGGTAGTGTTTTAGGGTTTATGGTAGTGCAGTGGTGTTTGTGTAGTATTGGGTTAGTGTTTTAGGGTAGTACAGTGGTGTTTGTGTAGTGTAGAGGGTTGTACTGTGGGTAGATGTAGGGTTTAGGGTAGTGCAGTGGTGTTTGGGTAGTGTAGGGGGTCATGCAAGGGGTAATGTTTTAGGGTTTAGGTTAGTGCATTGGTGTTTGGGTAGTGTAGGGGTAGTGCTGGGGTAGTTTTTTAGGGTTTAGGCTAGTGCATTGGTGTTTGCGTAGTGTAGGGGGTAGTGCTGGGGTAGTTTTATAGGGTTTAGGGTAGTGCAGTGGTGTTTGTGTAGTGTAGGGGGTCGTGCAGGGGGTAGTGTTTTAGGGTTTAGGGTAGTGCAGTGGTGTTTGTGTAGTGTAGGGGGTAGTGGTTTAGGTTTTAGTGTAGTGCTTTGGTGTTTTGTGTAGTGTAGGGGGTCGTGCTGTGGGTAGTGTTTTAGGGTTTAGGGTAGTGCAGTGGTGTTTGTGTAGTGTAGGGGGTCATGCAAGTGGTAATGTTTTAGGGTTTAGGGTAGTGCATTGGTGTTTGGGTAGTGTAGGGGTAGTGCTGGGGTAGTTTTTTAGGGTTTAGGCTAGTGCATTGGTGTTTGTGTTGTGTAGGGGGTAGTGCTGGGGTGGTTTTATAGGGTTTAGGGTAGTGCAGTGGTGTTTGTGTAGTGTAGGGGGTCGTGCTGGGGGTAGTGTTTTAGGGTTTAGGGTAGTGCAATGGTGTTTGTGTAGTGTAGGGGGTAGTGGTTTAGGTTTTAGTGTAGTGCTGTGGTGTTTTGTGTAGTGTAGGGGGTCGTGCTGTGGGTAGTGTTTTAGGGTTTAGGGTAGTGCAGTGGTGTTTGTGTAGTGTAGGGGGTCATGCTGGGGGTAGTGTTTTAGGGTTTAGGGTAGTGCAGTGGTGTTTGTGTAATGTAGGGGGTAGTGGTTCAGGTTTTAGTGTAGTGCTGTGGTATTTGTGTAGTGTAGGGGGTCGTGCTGTGGGTAGTGTTTTAAGGTTTAGGGTAGTGCAGTGGTGTTTGTGTAGTGTAGGGGGTCGTGTTTTAGGGTTTAGGGTAGTGTAGCGGTGTTTGGGTAGTGTAGGGGGTCGTGCTGGGGGTAGTGTTTTTAGGTTCAGGGTAGTGCAGTTGTGTTGGTGTAGTGAAGGGGATCGTGCTTGGGATAGTGTTTTAGGGTTTAGGGTAGTGCAGTGGTGTTTGTGTAGTGTAGGGGGTCGTGCTTGGGGTAGTGTTTTAGGGCTTAGGGTAGTGCAGTGGTGTTTGTGTAGTATAGGGGTTCGTGCTGGGGGTAGTGTTTTAGGGTTTAGGGAAGTGCAGTGGTGTTTGTGTAGTGTAAGGGACGTGCCTGGGTAGAATTTTAGGGTTTAGGGTAGTGCAGTGGTGTTTGTGTAGTATAGGGGTTCGTGCTGGGGGTAGTGTTTTAGGGTTTAAGGAAGTTAAGTGGTGTTTGTGTAGTATAGGGGTTCGTGCTGGGGGTAGTGTTTTAGGGTTTTGGGAAGTGCAGTGGTGTTTGTGTAGTGTGGGGGTCGTACTGGGGTAGATTTAGGGTTTAGGATAGTGCAGTGGTGTTTGGGTAGTGTAAGGGATCGTGCTGGGGGTAGGGTTTTAGGGTTTCGGACAGTGCAGTGGTGTTTGGGTAGTAAAGGGGTGTTTGTGAAGTGTAGGGGGTCGTACTGGGGGAAGATTTAGGGTTTAGGATAGTGCAGTGGTGTTTGGGTAGTGTAGGGGGTCATGCTGGGGTCGGGTTTTAGGGTTTCGGGCAGTGCAGTGGCGTTTGGGTAGTAAAGGGGGTTCGTGCTGGTGGAAGTGTTTTAGGGTTTAGGGTTGTGCAGTGGTGTTTGTGTAGTGTAGGGGACTTACTGGGGTAGTGTTTTAGGGCTTAGGGTAGTGCAGTGGTGTTTGTGAAGTGTAGGGGGTCGTACTGGGGATAGATTTAGGGTTTAGGATAGTGCAGTGGTGTTTGGGTAGTGTAGGGGGTCGTGCTGGGGGTAGGGTTTTAGGGTTTCGGGCAGTACATTGGGGTTTGGGTAGTAAAGGGGGATCGTGCTGGGGTACTTTTTTAGGGTTTAGGGTAGTGCATTGGTATTTGTGTTGTGTAGGGGGTCATGCTGGGGGTAGATTTAGGGTTTAGGGTGATGCAGTGGTGTTTGGGTAGTGTAGGGGGTCGTGCTGCAGGTAGTGTTTTAGTTTTTAGGGTAGTGCAGTGGTGTTTGGGTATTGTAGGGGGTCGTGCTAGGGGTAGAGTATTAGGGTTTAGGGTAGTGCAGTGGTGTTTGTGTAGAGTAGGGGGTTGTGCTGGGGATAGTGTTTTAGGGTGTAGGGTAGTGCAGTGCTGTTTGTATAGTGTAGGGGTTCTTGCAGGGGGTAGTGTTTTCGGGTTTAGGGCAGTGCAGTGGTGTTTGTGTACTGTAGGGGTTCTTGCAGGGGGTTGTGTTTTAGGGTTTAGGGTAGTGCAGTGGTGTTTGGGTAGTGTAGGGATTAGTGCTGGGGGTAGTGTTTTAGAGTTTAGGGTAGTGCAGTGGTGTTTGTGTAGTGTAGGGGGTAGTGGTTTAGGGTTTAGGGTAATGCGGTGGAGTTTGGGTAGAGTAGGGGGTCGTGGTGGGAGTGTGTTTTAGGTTTTAAGGCAGTGCAGTGGTATTTGGGTAGTGTAGGTGTAGTGCTAGGGGTAGTGTTGTAGGGTTTAGGGTAGTGCAGTGGTGTTTGCGTAGTGTAGGGGGTCGTGCTGGGGGTAGTATTTTAGGGTTTAGCGTAGCACAGTGGTGTATGTGTAGTGTAGGGGGTCATGCTGGGGGTAGTGTTTTAGTGTTTAGCTCAGTGCAGTGGTGTTTGGGTAGTGTAGGGGGTCGTGCTGGGGGTAGTGTTTTAGGGTTTTGGGCAGTGCAGTGGTGTTTAAGAATTGTAGGGGGTTGTTCTGGGGGTAGTGTTTTAGCGTTTAGGGTAGTGCAATGGTGTTTGTGTAGTTTAGGTGATCAAGCTAGGGTAGAGTTTTAGGGTTTAGGGTAGTGCAGTGGTGTTTTTGTAGTGTAGGGGGTCATGTTGGGGGTAGTGTTTTAGGGTTTTGGGCAGTGCAGTGGTGTTTGAGTATTGTAGGGGGTTGTTCTTGGGGTAGTGTTTTAGAGTTTAGGGTTGTGCAGTGGTGATTGTGTAGTCTAGGGGACTTACTGGGGTAGTGTTTTAGGGTTTAGGGTAGAGCAGTGGTGTTTTTGAAGTGTAGGGGTCGTACTGGGGATAGATTTAGGGTTTAGGATAGTGCAGTGGTGTTTGGGTAGTGTAGGGGGTCGTGCTGGGGGTAGGGTTTTAGGGTTTCGGGCAGTACATTGGGGTTTGGGTAGTAAAGGGGGATCGTGCTGGGGTACTTTTTTAGGGTTTAGGGTAGTGCATTGGTATTTGTGTTGTGTAGGGGGTCATGCTGGGGTAGATTTAGGGTTTACGGTGATGCAGTTGTGTTTGGGTAGTGTAGGGGGTTGTGCTGCAGGTAGTGTTTTACTGTTTAGGGTAGTGCAGTGGTGTTTGGGTATTGTAGGGGGTCGTGCTAGGGGTAGAGTATTAGGGTTTAGGGTAGTGCAGTGGTGTTTGTGTAGAGTAGGGGGTTGTGCTGGGGGTAGTGTTTTAGGGTGTAGGGTAGTGCAGTGCTGTTTGTGTATTGTAGGGGGTTCTGCTGTGGGAAATGTAGGGTTTAGGGTACTGCAGTGGTTTTTGAGCAGTGTAGGGGATCATGCTGGGGTAGTGTTTTCGGGTTTAGGGCAGTGCAGTGGTGTTTGTGTACTGTAGGGGTTCTTGCAGGGGGTTGTGTTTTAGGGTTTAGGGTAGTGCAGTGGTGTTTGGGTAGTGTAGGGATTAGTGCTGGGGGTAGTGTTTTAGAGTTTAGGGTAGTGCAGTGGTGTTTGTGTAGTGTAGGGGGTAGTGGTTTAGGGTTTAGGGTAATGCGGTGGAGTTTGGGTAGTGTAGGGGGTCGTGGTGGGGGTGTGTTTTAGGTTTTAAGGCAGTGCAGTGGTATTTGGGTAGTGTAGGTGTAGTGCTGGGGGTAGTGTTTTAGGGATTAGGGTAGTGCAGTGGTGTTTGCGTAGTGTAAGGGGTCGTGCTGGGGGTAGTGTTTTAGGGTTTAGGGTAGCGCAGTGGTGTTTGCGTAGTGTAGGGCTCTTGCTGGGGGTAGTGTTTTAGGGTTTATGATAGTGCAGTGGTGTTTGTGTAGTATTGGGGGTAGTTCTGGGGGTAGTGTTTTAGGGTTTAGGGTACTACAGTGGTGTTTGTGTAGTGTAGGGGTTGTACTGTGGGTAGATGTAGGGTTTAGGGTGATGCAGTTGTGTTTGGGTAGTGTAGGGGGTCGTGCTGCAGGTAGTGTTTTAGTGTTTAGGGTAGTGCAGTGGTGTTTGGGTATTGTAGGGGGTCGTGATAGGGGTAGAGTATTAGGGTTTAGGGTAGTGCAGTGGTGTTTGTGTAGAGTAGGGGGTTGTGCTGGGGGTAGTGTTTTAGGGTGTAGGGTAGTGCAGTGCTGTTTGTGTAGTGTAGGGGGTTCTGCTGTGGGAAATGTAGGGTATAGGGTACTGCAGTGGTTTTTGAGCAGTGTAGGGGATCATGCTGGGGTAGTGTTTTCGGGTTTAGGGCAGTGCAGTGGTATTGTGTACTGTAGGGGGTCGTGCTGGGGGTAGTGTTTTAGGGTTTAGGATAGCGCAGTGGTGTTTGCGTAGTGTAGGGCTCTTGCTGGGGGTAGTGTTTTAGGGTTTATGGTAGTGCAGTGGTGTTTGTGTAGTATTGGGGGTAGTTCTGGGGGGAGTGTTTTAGGGTTTAGGGTACTACAGTGGTGTTTGTGTAGTGTAGGGGGTTGTACTGTGGGTAGATTTAGGGTTTACGGTGATGCAGTTGTGTTTGGGTAGTGTAGGGGGTCGTGCTGGGGGTAGTGTTTTAGGGTCTAGGGTAGTGCATTGGTGTTTGGGTAGTTTAGGGGGTAGTGCTGGGGTAGTTTTATAGTGTTTAGGGTAGTGCAGTGGTGTTTGTGTAGTGTAGGGGGTCGTGCTGGGGGTAGTGTTTTAGTGTTTAGGGTAGTGCAGTGGTGTTTGTGTTGTGTAGGGGGTCGTGCTGCAGGCAGTGTATTAGGGTTTAGGGTAGTGCAGTGGTGTATGTGTAGTGTAGGGGGTCATGCTGGGGGTAGTGTTTTAGTGTTTAGGTCAGTGCAGTGGTGTTTGGGTAGTGTAGGGCTCTTGCTGGGGGTAGTGTTTTAGTGTTTAGGGTAGTGCAGTGGTGTTTGTGTAGTTTAGGGGATCAAGCTGGGGTAGAGTTTTAGGGTTTAGGGTAGAGCAGTGGTGTTTGTGTAGTGTAGGGGGTCATGTTGGGGGTAGATTTAGGGTTTAGGGTAATGCAGTGGTGCTTGGGTAGTGTAGGGGGTCGAGCTGCAGGTAGTGTTTTAGTGTTTAGGGTAGTGCAGTGATGTTTGGGTAGTGTAGGGAGTCATACTGGGTGTAGTGTTTTAGGGTTTATGGTAGTGCAGTGGTGTTTGTGTAGTATTGGGTTAGTGTTTTAGGGTAGTACAGTGGTGTTTGTGTAGTGTAGGGGGTTGTACTGTGGGTAGATGTAGGGTTTAGGGTAGTGCAGTGGTGTTTGGGTAGTGTAGGGGGTCATGCAAGGGGTAATGTTTTAGGGTTTAGGGTAGTGCATTGGTGTTTGGGTAGTGTAGGGGTAGTGCTGGAGTAGTTTTTTAGGGTTTAGGGTAGTGCATTGGTGTTTGCGTAGTGTAGGGGGTAGTGCTGGGGTAGTTTTATAGGGTTTAGGGTAGTGCAGTGGTGTTTGTGTAGTGTAGGGGGTCGTGCTGGGGGTAGTGTTCTAGGGTTTAGGGTAGTGCAGTGGTGTTTGTGTAGTGTAGGGGGTAGTGGTTTAGGTTTTAGTGTAGTGCTGTGGTGTTTTGTGTAGTGTAGGGGGTCGTGCTCTGGGTAGTGTTTTAGGGTTTAGGGTAGTGCAGTGGTGTTTGTGTAGTGTAGGGGGTCATGCTGGGGGTAGTGTTTTAGGGTTTAGGGTAGTGCAGTGGTGTTTGTGTAATGTAGGGGGTATTGGTTTAGGTTTTAGTGTAGTGCTATGGTGTTTGTGTAGTGTAGGGGGTCGTGCTGTGGGTAGTGTTTTAGTGTTTAGGGTAGTGCAGTGGTGTTTGTGTAGTGTAGGGGGTCGTGTTTTAGGGTTTAGGGTAGTGTAGTGGTGTTTGGGTAGTGTAGGAGGTCGTGCTGGGGGTAGTGTTTTTGGGTTCAGGGTAGTGCAGTTGTTTTGGTGTAGTGAAGGGGATCGTGCTTGGGATCGTGTTTTAGGGTTTAGAGTAGTGCAGTGGTGTTTGTGTAGTGTAGGGGGTCGTTCTTGGGGTAGTGTTTTAGGGCTTAGGGTTGTGCAGTGGTGTTTGTGTAGTATAGGGTTTCGTGCTGGGGGTAGTGTTTTAGGGTTTAGTGAAGTGCAGTGGTGTTTGTGTAGTGTAAGGGACGTGCCTGGGTAGAATTTTAGGGTTTAGGGTAGTGCAGTGGTGTTGGTGTAGTATAGGGGTTTGTGCTGGGGGTAGTGTTTTAGGGTTTAGGGAAGTGCAGTGGTGTTTGTGTAGTATAGGGGTTCGTGCTGGGGGTAGTGTTTTAGGGTTTAGGGAAGTGCAGTGGTGTTTGTGTAGTGTAAGGGACGTGCCTGGGTAGAATTTTAGGGTTTAGGGTAGTGCAGTGGTGTTTATGTAGTGTGGGGGTCGTACTGGGGTAGATTTAGGGTTTAGGATAGTGCAGTGGTGTTTGGGTAGTGTAGGGGATCGTGCTGGGGGTAGGGTTTTAGGGTTTCGGGCAGTGCAGTGGCGTTTGGGTACTAAAGGGGGATTGTGCTGGTGGAAGTGTTTTAGGGTTGCGCAGTGGTGTTTGGGTAGTAAAGGGGGATCGTACTGGTGGAAGTGTTTTAGGATTTAGGGTAGTGCAGTGGTGTTTGTGTAATTTAGGGTATGTGCTGGGGTAGTGTTTTAGGTTTTAGGGTAGTGCAGTGGTGTTTGTGAAGTGTAGGGGGTCGTACTGGGGGAAGATTTAGGGTTTAGGATAGTGCAGTGGTGTTTGGGTAGTGTAGGGGGTCATGCTGGGGTCGGGTTTTAGGGTTTCGGGCAGTGCAGTGGCGTTTGGGTACTAAAGGGGGATTGTGCTGGTGGAAGTGTTTTAGGGTTGTGCAGTGGTGTTTGTGTAGTGTAGGGGACTTACTGGGGTAGTGTTTTAGGGTTTAGGGTAGTGCAGTGGTGTTTGTGAAGTGTAGGGGGTCGTACTGGGGATAGATTTAGGGTTTAGGATAGTGCAGTGGTGTTTGGGTAGTAAAGGGGGATCGTGCTGGGGTACTTTTTTAGGGTTTAGGGTAGTGCATTGGTATTTGTGTTGTGTAGGGGGTTATGCTGGGTGTAGATTTAGGGTTTAGGGTGATGCAGTGGTGTTTGGGTAGTGTAGGGGGTCGTGCTGCAGGTAGTGTTTTAGTGTTTAGGGTAGAGCAGTGGTGTTTGGGTATTGTAGGGGGTCGTGCTAGGGGTAGAGTTCTAGGGTTTAGGGTAGTGCAGTGTTGTTTGTGTAGAGTAGGGGGTTGTGCTGGGGGTAGTGTTTTAGGGTGTAGGGTAGTGCAGTGCTGTTTGTGTAGTGTAGGGGGTTCTGCTGTGGTAAATGTAGGGTTTAGGGTACTGCAGTGGTTTTTGAGCAGTGTAGGGGATCATGCTGGGGTAGTGTTTTCGGGTTTAGGGCAGTGCAGTGGTGTTTGTGTACTGTAGGGGTTCTTGCACGGGGTTGTGTTTTAGGGTTTAGGGTAGTGCAGTGGTGTTTGGGTAGTGTAGGGATTAGTGCTGGGGGTAGTGTTTTAGAGTTTAGGGTAGTGCAGTGGTGTTTGTGTAGTGTAGGGGGTAGTGGTTTAAGGTTTAGGGTAATGCGGTGGAGTTTGGGTAGTGTAGGGGGTCGTGGTGGGGGTGTGTTTTAGGATTTAAGGCAGTGCAGTGGTATTTGGGTAGTGTAGGTGCAGTGCTGGGGGTAGTGTTTTAGGGATTAGGGTAGTGCAGTGGTGTTTGCGTAGTGTAGGGCTCTTGCTGGGGGTAGTGTTTTAGGGTTTATGGTAGTGCAGTGGTGTTTAAGTAGTATTGGGGGTAGTTCTGGGGGTAGTGTTTTAGGGTTTAGGGTACTACTGTGGTGTTTGTGTAGTGTAGGGGGTTGTACTGTGGGTAGATGTAGGGTTTAGGGTAGTGCAGTTGTGTTTGGGTAGTGTAGGGGTCGTGTAAGGGATTATGTTTTAGGGTTTAGGGTAGTGCAGTGGTGTTTTTGTAGTGTAGGGGGTCGTGCTGGGGGTAGTGTTTTAGGGTTTAGAGTAGTGCATTGGTGTTTGGGTAGTGTAGGGGGTAGTGCTGGGGTAGTTTTATAGTGTTTAGGGTAGTGCAGTAGTGTTTGTGTAGTGTAGGGGGTCGTGCTGGGGGTAGTGTTTTAGGGTTTAGGGTAGTGCAGTGGTGTTTGTGTTGTGTAGGGGTCATGCTGCGGGCAGTGTTTTAGGGTTTAGGGTAGTGCAGTGGTGTATGTGTAGTGTAGGGGGTCATGCTGGGGGTAGTGTTTTAGTGTTTAGGTCAGTGCAGTGGTGTGTGGGTAGTGTAGGGGTCGTGCTGGGGGTAGTGTTTTAGGGTTTTGGGCAGTGCAGTGGTGTTTGAGTATTGTAGGGGGTTGTTCTGGGGGTAGTGTTTTAGCATTTAGGGTAGTGCAATGGTGTTTGGGTAGTGTAGGGGGTCGTGTTTTAGGGTTTAGGGTAGTGCAGTGGTGTTTGTGTAGTTTAGGGGATCAAGCTGGGGTAGAGTTTTAGGGTTTAGGGTAGAGCAGTGGTGCTTGGGTAGTGTAGGGGGTTGATCTGCAGGTAGTGTTTTAGTGTTTAGGGTAGTGCAGCGATGTTTGGGTAGTGTAGGGGTCATACTGGGGGTAGTGTTTTAGGGTTTATGGTAGTGCAGCGATGTTTGGGTAGTGAAGGGGATCGTGCTTGGGATAGTGTTTTAGGGTTTAGGGTAGTGCAGTGGTGTTTGTGTAGTGTAGGGGGTCGTGCTTGGGGTAGTGTTTTAGGGCTTAGGGTAGTGCAGTGGTGTTTGTGTAGTATAGGGTTTCGTGCTGGGGGTAGTGTTTTAGGGTTTACGGAAGTGCAGTGGTGTTTGTGTAGTATAAGGGACGTGCCTGGGTAGAATTTTAGGGTTTAGGGTATTGCAGTGGTGTTTGTGTAGTATAGGGGTTCGTGCTGGGGGTAGTGTTTTAGGGTTTAGGGAAGTGCAGTGGTGTGTGTGTAGTGTAAGGGACGTGCCTGGGTAGAATTTTAGGGTTTAGGGTAGTGCAGTGGTGTTTATGTAGTGTGGGGGTCGTACTGGGGTAGATTTAGGGTTTAGGATAGTGCAGTGGTGTTTGGGTAGTGTAGGGGATCGTGCTGGGGGTAGGGTTTTAGGGTTTCGGACAGTGCAGTGGTGTTTGGGTACTAAAGGGGGATCGTACTGGTGGAAGTGTTTTAGGATTTAGGGTAGTGCAGTGGTGTTTGTGTAATTTAGGGTACGTGCTGGGGTAGTGTTTTAGGTTGTAGGGTAGTGCAGTGGTGTTTGTGAAGTGTAGGGGGTCGTACTGGGGGAAGATTTAGGGTTTAGGATAGTGCAGTGGTGTTTGGGTAGTGTAGGGGGTCATGCTGGGGTCGGGTTTTAGGGTTTCTGGCAGTGCAGTGGTGTTTGGGTACTAAAGGGGGATTGTGCTGGTGGAAGTGTTTTAGGGTTGTGCAGTGGTGATTGTGTAGTCTAGGGGACTTACTGGGGTAGTGTTTTAGGGTTTAGGGTAGTGCAGTGGTGTTTGTGAAGTGTAGGGGGTCGTACTGGGGATAGATTTAGGGTTTAGGATAGTGCAGTGGTGTTTGGGTAGTAAAGGGGGATCGTGCTGGGGTACTTTTTTAGGGTTTAGGGTAGTGCATTGGTATTTGTGTTGTGTAGGGGGTCATGCTGGGTCTAGATTTAGGGTTTAGGGTGATGCAGTGGTGTTTGGGTAGTGTAGGGGGTCGTGCTGCAGGTAGTGTTTTAGTGTTTAGGGTAGAGCAGTGGTGTTTGGGTATTGTAGGGGGTCGTGCTAGGGGTAGAGTTCTAGGGTTTAGGGTAGTGCAGTGGTGTTTGTGTAGAGTAGGGGGTTGTGCTGGGGGTAGTGTTTTAGGGTGTAGGGTAGTGCAGTGCTGTTTGTGTAGTGTAGGGGGTTTTGCTGTGGTAAATGTAGGGTTTAGGGTACTGCAGTGGTTTTTGAGCAGTGTAGGGGATCATGCTGGGGTAGTGTTTTCGGGTTTAGGGCAGTGCAGTGGTGTTTGTGTACTGTAGGGGTTCTTGCAGGGGGTTGTGTTTTAGGGTTTAGGGTAGTGCAGTGGTGTTTGGGTAGTGTAGGGATTAGTGCTGGGGGTAGTGTTTTAGAGTTTAGGGTAGTGCAGTGGTGTTTGTGTAATGCAGGGGGTAGTGGTTTAGGGTTTAGGGTAATGCGGTGGAGTTTGGGTAGTGTAGGGGGTCGTGGTGGGGGTGTGTTTTAGGATTTAAGGCAGTGCAGTGGTATTTGGGTAGTGCAGGTGCAGTGCTGGGGGTAGTGTTTTAGGGATTAGGGTAGTGCAGTGGTGTTTGCATAGTGTAGGGGGTCGTGCTGGGGGTAGTGTTTTAGGGTTTAGGGTAGCGCAGTGTTGTTTGCGTAGTGTAGGGCTCTTGCTGGGGGTAGTGTTTTAGGGTTTATGGTAGTGCAGTGGTGTTTGTGTAGTATTGGGGGTAGTTCTGGGGGTAGTGTTTTAGGGTTTAGGGTACTACTGTGGTGTTTGTGTAGTGTAGGGGGTTGTACTGTGGGTAGATGTAGGGTTTAGGGTAGTGCAGTTGTGTTTGGGTAGTGTAGGGGTCGTGTAAGGGATAATGTTTTAGGGTTTAGGGTAGTGCAGTGGTGTTTTTGTAGTGTAGGGGGTCGTGCTGGTGGTAGTGTTTTAGGGTTTAGGGTAGTGCATTGGTGTTTGGGTAGTGTAGGGGGTAGTGCTGGGGTAGTTTTATAGTGTTTAGGGTAGTGCAGTGGTGTTTGTGTAGTGTAGGGGGTCGTGCTGGGGGTAGTGTTTTAGGGTTTAGGGTAGTGCAGTTGTGTTTGTGTTGTGTAGGGGGTCGTGCTGCGGGCAGTGTTTTAGGGTTTAGGGTAGTGCAGTGGTGTATGTGTAGTGTAGGGGGTCATGCTGGGCGTAGTGTTTTAGTGTTTAGGTCAGTGCAGTGGTGTTTGGGTAGTGTAGGGGGTCGTGCTGGGGGTAGTGTTTTAGGGTTTTGGGCAGTGCAGTGGTGTTTGAGTATTGTAGAGGGTTGTTCTGGGGGTAGTGTTTTAGCATTTAGGGTAGTGCAATGGTGTTTGTGAAGTGTAGGGGGTCGTACTGGGGGAAGATTTAGGGTTTAGGATAGTGCAGTGGTGTTTGGGTAGTGTAGGGGGTCATGCTGGGGTCGGGTTTTAGGGTTTCTGGCAGTGCAGTGGTGTTTGGGTACTAAAGGGGGATTGTGCTGGTGGAAGTGTTTTAGGGTTGTGCAGTGGTGATTGTGTAGTCTAGGGGACTTACTGGGGTAGTGTTTTAGGGTTTAGGGTAGTGCAGTGGTGTTTGTGAAGTGTAGGGGGTCGTACTGGGGATAGATTTAGGGTTTAGGATAGTGCAATGGTGTTTGGGTAGTAAAGGGGGATCGTGCTGGGGTACTTTTTTAGGGTTTAGGGTAGTGCATTGGTATTTGTGTTGTGTAGGAGGTCATGCTGGGTCTAGATTTAGGGTTTAGGGTGATGCAGTGGTGTTTGGGTAGTGTAGGGGGTCGTGCTGCAGGTAGTGTTTTAGTGTTTAGGGTAGAGCAGTGGTGTTTGGGTATTGTAGGGGGTCGTGCTAGGGGTAGAGTTCTAGGGTTTAGGGTAGTGCAGTGGTGTTTGTGTAGAGTAGGGGGTTGTGCTGGGGGTAGTGTTTTAGGGTGTAGGGTAGTGCAGTGCTGTTTGTGTAGTGTAGGGGGTTTTGCTGTGGTAAATGTAGGGTTTAGGGTACTGCAGTGGTTTTTGAGCAGTGTAGGGGATCATGCTGGGGTAGTGTTTTCGGGTTTAGGGCAGTGCAGTGGTGTTTGTGTACTGTAGGGGTTCTTGCAGGGGGTTGTGTTTTAGGGTTTAGGGTAGTGCAGTGGTGTTTGGGTAGTGTAGGGATTAGTGCTGGGGGTAGTGTTTTAGAGTTTAGGGTAGTGCAGTGGTGTTTGTGTAATGCAGGGGGTAGTGGTTTAGGGTTTAGGGTAATGCGGTGGAGTTTGGGTAGTGTAGGGGGTCGTGGTGGGGGTGTGTTTTAGGATTTAAGGCAGTGCAGTGGTATTTGGGTAGTGCAGGTGCAGTGCTGGGGGTTGTGTTTTAGGGATTAGGGTAGTGCAGTGGTGTTTGCGTAGTGTAGGGGGTCGTGCTGGGGGTAGTGTTTTAGGGTTTAGGGTAGCGCAATGTTGTTTGCGTAGTGTAGGGCTCTTGCTGGGGGTAGTGTTTTAGGGTTTATGGTAGTGCAGTGGTGTTTGTGTAGTATTGGGGGTAGTTCTGGGGGTAGTGTTTTAGGGTTTAGGGTACTACTGTGGTGTTTGTGTAGTGTAGGGGGTTGTACTGTGGGTAGATGTAGGGTTTAGGGTAGTGCAGTTTTGTTTGGGTAGTGTAGGGGTCGTGTAAGGGATAATGTTTTAGGGTTTAGGGTAGTGCAGTGGTGTTTTTGTAGTGTAGGGGGTCGTGCTGGTGGTAGTGTTTTAGGGTTTAGGGTAGTGCATTGGTGTTTGGGTAGTGTAGGGGGTAGTGCTGGGGTAGTTTTATAGTGTTTAGGGTAGTGCAGTGGTGTTTGTGTAGTGTAGGGGGTCGTGCTGGGGGTAGTGTTTTAGGGTTTAGGGTAGTGCAGTGGTGTTTGTGTTGTGTAGGGGGTCGTGCTGCGGGCAGTGTTTTAGGGTTTAGGGTAGTGCAGTGGTGTATGTGTAGTGTAGGGGGTCATGCTGGGCGTAGTGTTTTAGTGTTTTGGTCAGTGCAGTGGTGTTTGGGTAGTGTAGGGGGTCGTGCTGGGGGTAGTGTTTTAGGGTTTTGGGCAGTGCAGTGGTGTTTGAGTATTGTAGAGGGTTGTTCTGGGGGTAGTGTTTTAGCATTTAGGGTAGTGCAATGGTGTTTGGGTAGTGTAGGGGGTCGTGTTTTAGGGTTTAGGATAGTGCAGTGGTGTTTGTGTAGTATTGGGGGTAGTTCTGGGGGTAGTGTTTTAGGGTTTAGGGTACTACTGTGGTGTTTGTGTAGTGTAGGGGGTTGTACTGTGGGTAGATGTAGGGTTTAGTGTAGTGCAGTTGTGTTTGGGTAGTGTAGGGGTCATGTAAGGGATAATGTTTTAGGGTTTAGGGTAGTGCAGTGGTGTTTTTGTAGTGTAGGGGGTCGTGCTGGGGATAGTATTTTAGGGTTTAGGGTAGTGCATTGGTGTTTGGGTAGTGTAGGGGGTAGTGCTGGGGTAGTTTTATAGTGTTTAGGGTAGTGCAGTGGTGTTTGTGTAGTGTAGGGGGTCGTGCTGGGGGTAGTGTTTTAGGGTTTAGGGTAGTGCAGTGGTGTTTGTGTTGTGTAGGGGGTCGTGCTGCGGGCAGTGTTTTAGGGTTTAGGGTAGTGCAGTGGTGTATGTGTAGTGTAGGGGGTCATGCTGGGGGTAGTGTTTTAGTGTTTAGGTCAGTGCAGTGGTGTTTGGGTAGTGTAGGGGGTCGTGCTGGGGGTAGTGTTTTAGGGTTTTGGGCAGTGCAGTGGTGTTTGAGTATTGTAGGGGGTTGTTCTGGGGGTAGTGTTTTAGCATTTAGGGTAGTGCAATGGTGTTTGGGTAGTGTAAGGGGTCATGTTTTAGGGTTTAGGGTAGTGCAGTGGTGTTTTTGTAGTTTAGGGGATCAAGCTGGGGTAGAGTTTTAGGGTTTAGGGTAGAGCAGTGGTGTTTGTGAAGTGTAGGGGGTCATGTTGGGGGTAGATTTAGGGTTTAGGGTAATGCAGTGGTGCTTGGGTAGTGTAGGGGGTTGAGCTGCAGGTAGTGTTTTAGTGTTTAGGGTAGTGCAGCGATGTTTGGGTAGTGTAGGGGGTCATACTGGGGGTAGTGTTTTAGGGTTTATGGTAGTGCAGCGATGTTTGGGTAGTGAAGGGGATCGTGCTTGGGATAGTGTTTTAGGGTTTAGGGTAGTGCAGTGGTGTTTGTGTAGTGTAGGGGGTTGTGCTTGGGGTAGTGTTTTAGGGCTTAGGGTAGTGCAGTGGTGTTTGTGTAGTGTAGGGGGTTGTGCTTGGGATAGTGTTTTAGGGTTTAGGGTAGTGCAGTGGTGTTTGTGTAGTGTAGGGGGTTGTGCTTGGGGTAGTGTTTTAGGGTTTAGGGAAGTGCAGTGGTGGTTGTGTAGTGTAAGGGACGTGCCTGGGTTGAATTTTAGGGTTTAGGGTAGTGCAGTGGTGTTTGTGTAGTATAGGGGTTTGTGCTGGGGGTAGTGTTTTAGGGTTTAGGGAAGTGCAGTGGTGTTTGTGTAGTATAGGGGTTCGTGCTGGGGGTAGAGTTTTAGGGTTTAGGGAAGTGCAGTGGTGTGTGTGTAGTGTAAGGGACGTGCCTGGGTAGAATTTTAGGGTTTAGGGAAGTGCAGTGGTGTTTATGTAGTGTGGGGGTCGTACTGGGGTAGATTTAGGGTTTAGGATAGTGCAGTGGTGTTTGGGTAGTGTAGGGGATCGTGCTGGGGGTAGGGTTTTAGGGTTTCGGACAGTGCAGTGGTGTTTGGGTACTAAAGGGGGATCATACTGGTGGAAGTGTTTTAGGATTTAGGGTAGTGCAGTGGTGTTTGTGTAATTTAGGGTACGTGCTTGGGTAGTGTTTTAGGTTTTAGGGTAGTGCAGTGGTGTTTGTGAAGTGTAGGGGGTCGTACTGGGGGAAGATTTAGGGTTTAGGATAGTGCAGTGGTGTTTGGGTAGTGTAGGGGGTCATGCTGGGGTCGGGTTTTAGGGTTTCGGGCAGTGCAGTGGCGTTTGGGTACTAAAGGGGGATTGTGCTGGTGGAAGTGTTTTAGGGTTGTGCAGTGGTGTTTGTGTAGTGTAGGGGACTTACTGGGGTAGTGTTTTAGGGTTTAGGGTAGTGCAGTGGTGTTTTTGAAGTGTAGGGGGTCGTACTGGGGATAGATTTAGGGTTTAGGATAGGGTTTAGGATAGTGCAGTGGTGTTTGGGTATTGTAGGGGGTCGTGCTAGGGGTAGAGTTCTAGGGTTTAGGGTAGTGCAGTGGTGTTTGTGTAGAGTAGGGGGTTGTGCTGGGGGTAGTGTTTTAGGGTGTAGGGTAGTGCAGTGCTTTTTGTGTAGTGTAGGGGGTTCTGCTGTGGTAAATGTAGGGTTTAGGGTACTGCAGTGGTTTTTGAGCAGTGTAGGGGATCATGCTGGGGTAGTGTTTTTGGGTTTAGGGTAGTGCAGTGGTGTTTGTGTAGTGTAGGGGGTCATGTTGGGGGTAGATTTAGGGTTTAGGGTAATGCAGTGGTGCATGGGTAGTGTAGGGGGTCGAGCTGCAGGTAGTGTTTTAGTGTTTAGGGTAGTGCAGTGATGTTTGGGTAGTGTAGGGGGTCATACTGGGGGTAGTGTTTTAGGGTTTATGGTAGTGCAGTGGTGTTTGTGTAGTATTGGGTTAGTGTTTTAGGGTAGTACAGTGGTGTTTGTGTAGTGTAGGGGGTAGTGGTTTAGGATTTAGGGTAATGCGATGGAGTTTGGGTAGTGTAGGGGGTCGTGGTGGGGGTGTGTTTTAGGATTTAAGGCAGTGCAGTGGTATTTGGGTAGTGTAGGTGCAGTGCTGGGGGTAGTGTTTTAGGGATTAGGGTAGTGCAGTGGTGTTTGCGTAGTGTAGGGGGTCGTGCTGGAGGTAGTGTTTTAGGGTTTAGGGTAGCGCAGTGTTGTTTGCGTAGTGTAGGGCTCTTGCTGGGGGTAGTGTTTTAGGGTTTATGGTAGTGCAGTGGTGTTTGTGTAGTATTGGGGGTAGTTCTGGGGGTAGTGTTTTAGGGTTTAGGGTACTACTGTGGTGTTTGTGTAGTGTATGGGGTTGTACTGTGGGTAGATGTAGGGTTTAGGGTAGTGCAGTTGTGTTTGGGTAGTGTAGGGGTCGTGTAAGGGATAATGTTTTAGGGTTTAGGGTAGTGCAGTGGTGTTTTTGTAGTGTAGGGGGTCGTGCTGGTGGTAGTGTTTTAGGGCTTAGGGTAGTGCATTGGTGTTTGGGTAGTATAGGGGGTAGTGCTGGGGTAGTTGTATAGTGTTTAGGGTAGTGCAGTGGTGTTTGTGTAGTGTAGGGGGTCGTGCTGGGGGTAGTGTTTTAGGGTTTAGGGTAGTGCAGTGGTGTTTGTGTTGTGTAGGGGGTCGTGCTGCGGGCAGTGTTTTAGGGTTTAGGGTAGTGCAGTGGTGTATGTGTAGTGTAGGGGGTCATGCTGGGCGTAGTGTTTTAGTGTTTAGGTCAGTGCAGTGGTGTTTGGGTAGTGTAGGGGGTCGTGCTGGGGGTAGTGTTTTAGGGTTTTGGGCAGTGCAGTGGTGTTTGAGTATTGTAGAGCGTTGTTCTGGGGGTAGTGTTTTAGCATTTAGGGTAGTGCAATGGTGTTTGGGTAGTGTAGGGGGTCGTGTTTTAGGGTTTAGGGTAGTGCAGTGGTGTTTGTGTAGTTTAGGGGATCAAGCTGGGGTAGAGTTTTAGGGTTTAGGGTAGTGCAGTGGTGTTTGTGAAGTGTAGGGGGTCATATTGGGGGTAGATTTAGGGTTTAGGGTAATGCAGTGGTGCTTGGGTAGTGTAGGGGGTTGAGCTGCAGGTAGTGTTTTAGTGTTTAGGGTAGTGCAGCGATGTTTGGGTAGTGTACGGGGTCATACTGGGGGTAGTGTTTTAGGGTTTATGGTAGTGCAGTGGTGTTTGTGTAGTATTGGGTTAGTGTTTTAGGGTAGTACAGTGGTGTTTGTCTAGTGTAGGGGGTTGTACTGTGGGTAGATGTAGGGTTTAGGGTAGTGCAGTGGTGTTTGGGTAGTGTAGGGGGTCATGCAAGGGGTAATGTTTTAGGGTTTAGGGTAGTGCATTGGTGTTTGGGTAGTGTAGGGGTAGTGCTGGGGTAGTTTTTTAGGGTTTAGGGTAGTGCAGTGGTGTTTGTGTAGTGTAGGGGGTAGTGGTTTAGGGTTTAGGGTAACGCGGTGGAGTTTAGGTAGTGTAGGGGGTCGTGGTGGGGGTGTGTTTTAGGTTTTAAGGCAGTGCAGTGGTATTTGGGTAGAGTAGGTGTAGTGCTGGGGGTTGTGTTTTAGGGTTTAGGGTAGTGCAGTGGTGTTTGGGCAGTTTAGGGAGTCGTGCTGGGGTAGTGTTTTAGGGTTTAGGGTAGTGCAGTGATGTTTGGGTAGTGTAGGGGGTCATAGTGGGGGTACTGTTTTAGGATTAATGGTAGTGCAGTGGTGTTTGTGTAGTATTGGGTTAGTGTTTTAGGGTAGTACAGTGGTGTTTGTGTAGAGTAGGGGTTTGTGCTGGGGGTAGTGTTTTAGGGTGTAGGGTAGTGCAGTGCTGTTTGTGTAGTGTAGGGGGTTCTGCTGTGGTAAATGTAGGGTTTAGGGTACTGCAGTGGTTTTTGAGCAGTGTAGGGGATCATGCTGGGGTAGTGTTTTCGGGTTTAGGTCAGTGCAGTGGTGTTTGTGTACTGTAGGGGTTCTTGCAGGGGGTTGTGTTTTAGGGTTTAGGGTAGTGCAGTGGTGTTTGGGTAGTGTAGGGATTAGTGCTGGGGGTAGTGTTTTAGAGTTTAAGGTAGTGCAGTGGTGTTTGTGTAGTGTAGGGGGTAGTGGTTTAGGGTTTCGTGTAAAGGAATATTGTTTTAGGGTTTAGGTTAGTGCAGTGGTGTTTTTGTAGTGTAGGGGGTCATGCTGGGGGTAGTGTTTTAGGGTTTAGGGTTGTGCATTGGTGTTTGGGTAGTGTAGGGGTAGTGCTGGGGTAGTTTAATAGTGTTTAGGGTAGTGCAGTGGTGTTTGTGTAGTGTAGGGGTCGTGCTGCAGGTAGTGTTTTAGTGTTTAGGGTAGAGCAGTGGTGTTTGGGTATTGTAGGGGGTCGTGCTAGGGGTAGAGTTCTAGGGTTTAGGGTAGTGCAGTGGTGTTTGTGTAGAGTAGGGGGTTGTGCTGGGGGTAGTGTTTTAGGGTGTAGGGTAGTGCAGTGCTGTTTGTGTAGTGTAGGGGGTTCTGCTGTGGTAAATGTAGGGTTTAGGGTACTGCAGTGGTTTTTGAGCAGTGTAGGGGATCATGCTGGGGTAGTGTTTTCGGGTTTAGGGCAGTGCAGTGGTGTTTGTGTATTGTGGGGGTTCTTGCAGGGGGTTGTGTTTTAGGGTTTAGGGTAGTGCAGTGGTGTTTGGGTAGTGTAGGGATTAGTACTGGGGGTAGTGTTTTAGAGTTTAGGGTAGTGCAGTGGTGTTTGTGTAGTGTACGGGGTAGTGGTTTAGGGTTTAGGGTAATGCGGTGGAGTTTGGGTAGTGTAGGGGGTCGTGGTGGGGGTGTGTTTTAGGATTTAAGGCAGTGCAGTGGTATTTGGGTAGTGTAGGTGCAGTGCTGGGGGTAGTGTTTTAGGGATTAGGGTAGTGCAGTGGTGTTTGCGTAGTGTAGGGGGTCATGCTGGGGGTAGTGTTTTAGGGTTTAGGGTAGCGCAGTGTTGTTTGCGTAGTGTAGGGCTCTTGCTGGGGGTAGTGTTTTAGGGTTTATGGTAGTGCAGTGGTGTTTGTGTAGTATTGGGGGTAGTTCTGGGGGTAGTGTTTTAGGGTTTAGGGTACTACTGTGGTGTTTGTGTAGTGTAGGGGGTTGTACTGTGGGTAGATGTAGGGTTTAGGGTAGTGCAGTTGTGTTTGGGTAGTGTAGGGGTCGTGTAAGGGATAATGTTTTAGGGTTTAGGGTAGTGCAGTGGTGTTTTTGTAGTGTAGGGGGTTGTGCTGGTGGTAGTGTTTTAGGGTTTAGGGTAGTGCATTGGTGTTTGGGTAGTGTAGTGGGTAGTGCTGGGGTAGTTTTATAGTGTTTAGGGTAGTGCAGTGGTGTTTGTGTAGTGTAGGGGGTCGTGCTGGGGGTAGTGTTTTAGGGTTTAGGGTAGTGCAGTGGTGTTTGTGTTGTGTAGGGGGTCGTGCTGCGGGCAGTGTTTTAGGGTTTAGGGTAGTGCAGTGGTGTATGTGTAGTGTAGGGGGTCATGCTGGGCGTAGTGTTTTAGTGTTTAGGTCAGTGCAGTGGTGTTTGGGTAGTGTAGGGGGTCGTGCTGGAGGTAGTGTTTTAGGGTTTTGGGCAGTGCAGTGGTGTTTGAGTATTGTAGAGGGTTGTTCTGGGGGTAGTGTTTTAGCATTTAGGGTAGTGCAATGGTGTTTGGGTAGTGTAGGGGGTCGTGTTTTAGGGTTTAGGGTAGTGCAGTGGTGTTTGTGTAGTTTAGGGGATCAAGCTGGGGTAGAGTTTTAGGGTTTAGGGTAGTGCAGTGGTGTTTGTGAAGTGTAGGGGGTCATGTTGGGGATAGATTTAGGGTTTAGGGTAATGCAGTGGTGCTTGGGTAGTGTAGGGGTTTGAGCTGCAGGTAGTGTTTTAGTGTTTAGGGTAGTGCAGCGATGTTTGGGTAGTGTACAGGGTCATACTGGGGGTAGTGTTTTAGGGTTTATGGTAGTGCAGTGGTGTTTGTGTAGTATTGGGTTAGTGTTTTAGGGTAGTACAGTGGTGTTTGTGTAGTGTAGGGGTTTGTACTGTGAGTAGATGTAGGGTTTAGGGTAGTGCAGTGGTGTTTGGGTAGTGTAGGGGGTCATGCAAGGGGTAATGTTTTAGGGTTTAGGGTAGTGCATTGGTGTTTGGGTAGTGTAGGGGTAGTGCTGGGGTAGTTTTTTAGGGTTTAGGGTAGTGCAGTGGTGTTTGTGTAGTGTAGGGGGTAGTGGTTTAGGGTTTAGGGTAATGCGGTGGATTTTAGGTAGTGTAGGGGGTCGTGGTGGGGGTGTGTTTTAGGTTTTAAGGCAGTGCAGTGGTATTTGGGTAGTGTAGGTGTAGTGCTGGGGGTTGTGTTTTAGGGTTTAGGGTAGTGCAGTGGTGTTTAGGTAGTTTAGGGGTCGTGCTGGGGTAGTGTTTTAGGGTTTAGGGTAGTGCAGTGATGTTTGGGTAGTGTAGGGGGTCATAGTGGGGGTACTGTTTTAGGATTAATGGTAGTGCAGTGGTGTTTGTGTAGTATTGGGTTTGTGTTTTAGGGTAGTACAGTGGTGTTTGTGTAGTGTAGGGGGTTGGACTGTGGGTAGATGTAGGGTATAGGGTAGTGCAGTGGTGTTTGGGTAGTGTAGGGGGTCATGCAAGGGGTAATGTTTTAGGGTTTAGGGTAGTGCATTGGTGTTTGGGTAGTGTAGGGGTAGTGCTGGGGTAGTTTTTTAGGGTTTAGGCTAGTGCATTGGTGTTTGCGTAGTGTAGGGGGTAGTGCTGGGGTAGTTTTATAGGGTTTAGGGTAGTGCAGTGGTATTTGTGTAGTGTAGGGGGTCGTGCTGGGGGTAGTGTTTTAGGGTTTAGGGTAGTGCAGTGGTGTTTGTGTAGTGTAGGGGGTAGTGGTTTAGGTTTTAGTGTAGTGCTGTGGTGTTTTGTGTAGTGTAGGGGGTCGAGATGTGGGTAGTGTTTTAGGGTTTAGGGTAGTGCAGTGGTGTTTATGTAGTGTAGGGGGTCGTGCTGGGGGTAGTGTTTTAGGGTTTAGGGTAGTGCAGTGGTGTTTGTGTAATGTAGGGGGTAGTGGTTTAGGTTTTAGTGTAGTGCTATGTAGTTTGTGTAGTGTAGGGGGTCGTGCTGTGGGTAGTGTTTTAGGGTTTAGGGTAGTACAGTGGTATTTGTGTAGTGTAGGGGGTCGTGTTTTAGGGTTTAGGGTAGTGTAGTGGTGTTTGGGTAGTGTAGGGGGTTATGCAAGGGGTAATGTTTTAGGGTTTAGGGTAGTGCATTGGTGTTTGGGTAGTGTAGGGGTAGTGCTGGGGTAGTTTTTTAGGGTTTAGGGTAGTGCAGTGGTGTTTGTGTAGTGTAGGGGGTAGTGGTTTAGGGTTTAGGGTAATGCGGTGGATTTTAGGTAGTGTAGGGGGTCGTGGTGGGGGTGTGTTTTAGGTTTTAAGGCAGTGCAGTGGTATTTGGGTAGTGTAGGTGGAGTGCTGGGGGTTGTGTTTTAGGGTTTAGGGTAGTGCAGTGGTGTTTGGGTAGTTTAGGGGTCGTGCTGGGGTAGTGTTTTAGGGTTTAGGGTAGTGCAGTGATGTTTGGGTAGTGTAGGGGGTCATAGTGGGGGTACTGTTTTAGGATTAATGGTGGTGCAGTGGTGTTTGTGTAGTATTGGGTTTGTGTTTTAGGGTAGTACAGTGGTGTTTGTGTAGTGTAGGGGGTTGTACTGTGGGTAGATGTAGGGTATAGGGTAGTGCAGTGGTGTTTGGGTAGTGTAGGGGGTCATGCAAGGGGTAATGTTTTAGGGTTTAGGGTAGTGCATTGGTGTTTGGGTAGTGTAGGGGTAGTGCTGGGGTAGTTTTTTAGGGTTTAGGCTAGTGCATTGGTGTTTGCGTAGTGTAGGGGGTAGTGCTGGGGTAGTTTTATAGGGTTTAGGGTAGTGCAGTGGTATTTGTGTAGTGTAGGGGGTCGTGCTGGGGGTAGTGTTTTAGGGTTTAGGGTAGTGCAGTGGTGTTTGTGTAGTGTAGGGGGTAGTGGTTTAGGTTTTAGTGTAGTGCTGTGGTGTTTTGTGTAGTGTAGGGGGTCGAGATGTGGGTAGTATTTTAGGGTTTAGGGTAGTGCAGTGGTGTTTATGTAGTGTAGGGGGTCGTGCTGGGGGTAGTGTTTTAGGGTTTAGGGTAGTGCAGTGGTGTTTATGTAATGTAGGGGGTAGTGGTTTAGGTTTTAGTGTAGTGCTATGTAGTTTGTGTAGTGTAGGGGGTCGTGCTGTGGGTAGTGTTTTAGGGTTTAGGGTAGTACAGTGGTATTTGTGTAGTGTAGGGGGTCGTGTTTTAGGGTTTAGGGTAGTGTAGTGGTGTTTGGGTAGTGTAGGGGGTCGTGCTGGGGGTAGTGTTTTTGGGTTCAGGGTAGTGCAGTTGTGTTGGTGTAGTGAAGGGGATTGTGCTTGGGATAGTGTTTTAGGGTTTAGGGTAGTGCAGTGGTGTTTGTGTAGTGTAGGGGGTCGTGCTTGGGGTAGTGTTTTAGGGTTTAGGGAAGTGCAGTGGTGTTTGTGTAGTGTAAGGGACGTGCCTGGGTAGAATTTTAGGGTTTAGGGTAGTGCAGTGGTGTTTGTGTAGTATAGGGGTTTGTGCTGGGGTTAGTGTTTTAGGGTTTAGGGAAGTGCAGTGGTGTTTGTGTATTATAGGGGTTCGTGCTGGGGTAGTGTTTTAGGGTTTAGGGAAGTGCAATGGTGTTTGTGTAGTGTAAGGGACGTGCCTGGGTAGAATTTTAGGGTTTAGGGTAGTGCAGTGGTGTTTATGTAGTGTGGGGGTCGTACTGGGGTAGATTTAGGGTTTAGGATAGTGCAGTGGTGTTTGGGTAGTGTAAGGGATCGTGCTGGGGGTAGGGTTTTAGGGTTTCGGACAGTGCAGTGGTATTTGGGTAGTAAAGGGGGATCATACTGGTGGAAGTGTTTTAGGATTTAGGGTAGTGCAGTGGTGTTTGTGTAATTTAGGGTACGTGCTGGGGTAGTGTTTTAGGTTTTAGGGTAGTGCAGTGGTGTTTGTGAAGTGTAGGGGGTCGTACTGGGGGAAGATTTAGGGGTTAGGATAGTGCTGTGGTGTTTGGGTAGTGTAGGGGGTCATGCTGGGGTCGGGTTTTAGGGTTTCGGGCATTGCAGTGGCGTTTGGGTACTAAAGAGGGATCATGCTGGTGGAAGTGTTTTAGGGTTGTGCAGTGGTGTTTGTGTAGTGTAGGGGACTTACTGGGGTAGTGTTTTAGGGTTTAGGGTAGTGCAGTGGTGTTTGTGAAGTGTAGGGGGTCGTACTGGGGATAGATTTAGGGTTTAGGATAGTGCAGTGGTGTTTGGGTAGTGTAGGGGGTCGTGCTGGGGGTAGGGTTTTAGGGTTTCGGGCAGTACATTGGTGTTTGGGTAGTAAAGGGGGATCGTGCTGGGGTACTTTTTTAGGGTTTAGGGTAGTGCATTGGTATTTGTGTTGTGTAGGGGGTCATGCTGGGGGTAGATTTAGAGTTTAGGGTGATGCAGTGGTGTTTGGGTAGTGTAGGGGGTCGTGCTGCAGGTAGTGTTTTAGTGTTTAGGGTAGAGCAGTGGTGTTTGGGTATTGTAGGGGGTCGTGCTAGGGGTAGGGTATTAGGGTTTAGGGTAGTGCAGTGGTGTTTGTGTAGAGTAGGGGGTTCTGCTGTGGTAAATGTAGGGTTTAGGGTACTGCAGTGGTTTTTGAGCAGTGTAGGGGATCATGCTGGGGTAGTGTTTTCGGGTTTAGGGCAGTGCAGTGGTGTTTGTGTACTGTAGGGGTTCTTGCAGGGGGTTGTGTTTTAGGGTTTAGGGTAGTGCAGTGGTGTTTGGGTAGTGTAGGGATTAGTGCTGGGGGTAGTGTTTTAGAGTTTAAGGTAGTGCAGTGGTGTTTGTGTAGTGTAGGGGGATGTGGTTTAGGGTTTCGTGTAAGGGATAATGTTTTAGGGTTTAGGTTAGTGCAGTGGTGTTTTTGTAGTGTAGGGGGTCGTGCTGGGGGTAGTGTTTTAGGGTTTAGGGTAGTGCATTGGTGTTTGGGTAGTGTAGGGGTAGTGCTGGGGTAGTTTTATAGTGTTTAGGGTAGTGCAGTGGTGTTTGTGTAGTGTAGGGGGTCGTGCTGGGGGTAGTGTTTTAGGGTTTAGGGTAGTGCAGTGGTGTTTGTGTTGTGTAGGGGTTCGTGCTGCGGGCAGTGTTTTAGGGATTAGAGTAGTGCAGTGGTGTATGTGTAGTGTAGGGGGTCATGCTGGGGGTAGTGTTTTAGTGTTTAGGTCAGTGCAGTGGTGTTTGGGTAGTGTAGGGGGTTGTGCTGGGGGTAGTTTTTTAGGGTTTTGGGCAGTGCAGTGGTGTTTGAGTATTGTAGGGGGTTGTTCTGGGGGTAGTGTTTTAGCGTTTAGGGTAGTGCAATGGTGTTTGGGTAGTGTAGGGGGTCGTGTTTTAGGGTTTAGGGTAGTGCAGTGGTGTTTGTGTAGTTTAGGGGATCAAGCTGGGGTAGAGTTTTAGGGTTTAGGGTAGTGCAGTGGTGTTTGTGTAGTGTAGGGGGTCATGTTGGGGGTAGATTTAGGGTTTAGGGTAATGCAGTGGTGCATGGGTAGTGTAGGGGGTCGAGCTGCAGGTAGTGTTTTAGTGTTTAGGGTAGTGCAGTGATGTTTGGGTAGTGTAGGGGGTCATACTGGGGGTAGTGTTTTAGGGTTTATGGTAGTGCAGTGGTGTTTGTGTAGTATTGGGTTAGTGTTTTAGGGTAGTACAGTGGTGTTTGTGTAGTGTAGGGGGATGTACTGTGGGTAGATGTAGGGTTTAGGGTAGTGCAGTGGTGTTTGGGTAGTGTAGGGGGTCATGCAAGGGGTAATGTTTTAGGGTTTAGGGTAGTGCATTGGTGTTTGGGTAGTGTAGGGGTAGTGCTGGGGTAGTTTTTTAGGGTTTAGGGTAGTGCAGTGGTGTTTGTGTAGTGTAGGGGGTAGTGGTTTAGGGTTTAGGGTAATGCAGTGGAGTTTGGGTAGTGTAGGGGGTCGTGTTGGGGGTGTGTTTTAGGATTTAAGGCAGTGCAGTGGTATTTGGGTAGTGTAGGTGTAGTGCTGGGGGTTGTGTTTTAGGGTTTAGGGTAGTGCAGTGGTGTTTGGGTAGTGTAGGGGGTCGTGCTGGGGGTAGTGTTTTAGGGTTTAGGGTAGCGCAGTGGTGTTTGCGTACTGTAGGGCTCTTGCTGGGGGTAGTGTTTTAGGGTTTATGGTAGTGCAGTGGTGTTTGTGTAGTATTGGGGGTAGTTCTGGGGGTAGTGTTTTAGGGTTTAGGGTACTACAGTGGTGTTTGTGTAGTGTAGGGGGGTTGTACTGTGGGTAGATGTAGTGTTTAGGGTAGTGCAGTGGTGTTTGGGTAGTGTAGGGGTCGTGTAAGGGATAATGTTTTAGGGTTTAGGGTAGTGCAGTGGTGTTTTTGTAGTGTAGGGGGTCGTGCTGGGGGTAGTGTTTTAGGGTTCAGGGTAGTGCATTGGTGTTTGGGTACTGTTGGGGGTAGTGCTGGGGTAGTTTTATAGTGTTTAGGGTAGTGCAGTGCTGTTTGTGTAGTGTAGGGGGTCGTGCTGGGGCAGTGTTTTAGGGTTTAGAGTAGTGCAGTGGTGTATGTGTAGTGTAGGGGGTCATGCTGGGGGTAGTGTTTTAGTGTTTAGCTCTGTGCAGTGGTGTTTGGGTAGTGTAGGGAGTCGTGCTGGGGGTAGTGTTTTAGGGTTTTGGGCAGTGCAGTGGTGTTTAAGTATTGTAGGGGGTTGTTCTGGGGGTAGTGTTTTAGCGTTTAGGGTAGTGCAATGGTGTTTGGGTAGTGTAGGCGGTCGTATTTTAGGGTTTAGGGTAGTGCAGTGGTGTTTTTGTAGTTTAGGTGATCAAGCTAGGGTAGAGTTTTAGGGTTTAGGGTAGTGCAGTGGTGTTTTTGTAGTGTAGGGGGTCATGTTGGGGTAGTGTTTTAGGGTTTTGGGCAGTGCAGTGGTGTTTGAGTATTGTAGGGGGTTGGTCTGGGGGTATTGTTTTAGCGTTTAGGGTAGTGCAGTGATGTTTGGGTAGTGTAGGGGGTCATACTGGGGGTAGTGTTTTAGGTTTTATGGTAGTGCAGTGGTGTTTGTGTAGTATCGGGTTAGTGTTTTAGGGTAGTACAGTGGTGTTTGTGTAGTGTAGAGGGTTGTACTGTGGGTAGATGTAGGGTTTAGGGTAGTGCAGTGGTGTTTGGGTAGTGTAGGGGGTCATGCAAGTGGTAATGTTTTAGGGTTTAGGGTAATGCATTGGTGTTTGGGTAGTGTAGGGGTAGTGCTGGGGTAGTTTTTTAGGGTTTAGGCTAGTGCATTGGTGTTTGCGTAGTGTAGGGGGTAGTGCTGGGGTAGTTTTATAGGGTTTAGGGTAGTGCAGTGGTGTTTGTGTAGTGTAGGGGGTCGTGCTGGGGGTAGTGTTTTAGGGTTTAGGGTAGTGCAGTGGTGTTTGTGTAGTGTAGGGGGTAGTGGTTAGGTTTTAGTGTAGTGCTGTGGTGTTTTGTGTAGTGTAGGGGGTCGTGCTGTGGGTAGTGTTTTAGGGTTTAGGGTACTGCGGTGGTGTTTGTGTAGTGTAGGGGGTCATGCTGGGGGTAGTGTTTTAGGGTTTAGGGTAGTGCAGTGGTGTTTGTGTAATGTAGGGGGTAGTGGTTTAGGTTTTAGTGTAGTGCTGTGGTATTTGTGTAGTGTAGGGGGTCGTGCTGTGGGTAGTGTTTTAGGGTTTAGGGTAGTGCAGTGGTGTTTGTGTAGTGTAGGGGGTCGTGTTTTAGGGTTTAGGGTAGTGTAGTGATGTTTGGGTAGTGTAGGGGGTCGTGCTGGGGGTAGTGTTTTTGGGTTCAGGGTAGTGCAGTTGTGTTGGTGTAGTGAAGGGGATCGTGCTTGGGATAGTGTTTTAGGGTTTAGGGTAGTGCAGTGGTGTTTGTGTAGTGTAGGGGGTTGTGCTTGGGGTAGTGTTTTAGGGCTTAGGGTAGTGCAGTGGTGTTTGTGTAGTATAGGGGTTCGTGCTGGGGGTAGTGTTTTAGGGTTTAGGGAAGTGCAGTGGTGTTTGTGTAGTGTAAGGGACGTGCCTGGGTAGAATGTTAGGGTTTAGGATAGTGCAGTGGTGTTTGCGTAGTATAGGGGTTCGTGCTGGGGGTAGTGTTTTAGGGTTTAGGGAAGTGCAGTGGTGTTTGTGTAGTTTAGGGGTTCGTGCTGGGGGTAGTGGTTTAGGGTTTTGGGAAGTGCAGTGGTGTTTGTGTAGTGTGGGGGTCGTACTGGGGTAGATTTAGGGTTTAGGATAGTGCAGTGGTGTTTGGGTAGTGTAAGGGATCATGCTGGGGGTAGGGTTTTAGGGTTTCAGACAGTGCAGTGCTGTTTGGGTAGTAAAGGGGGATCGTACTGGTGGAAGTGTTTTAGGATTTAGGGTAGTGCAGTGGTGTTTGTGTAATTTAGGGTACATGCTGGGGTAGTGTTTTAGGTTTTAGGGTAGTGCAGTGGTGTTTGTGAAGTGTAGGGGGTCGTACTGGGGATAGATTTAGGGTTTAGGATAGTGCAGTGGTGTTTGGGTAGTGTAGGGGGTCCTGCTGGGGGTAGGGTTTTAGGGTTTTGGGCAGTACATTGGGGTTTGGGTAGTAAAGGGGGATCGTGCTGGGGTACTTCTTTAGGGTTTAGGTTAGTGCATTGGTATTTGTGTTGTGTAGGGGGTCATGCTGGGGGTAGATTTAGGGTTTAGCGTGATGCAGTGGTGTTTGGGTAGTGTAGTGGGTCGTGCTGCAGGTAGTGTTTTAGTGTTTAGGGTAGAGCAGTGGTGTTTGGGTATTGTAGGGGGTCGTGCTAGGGGTAGAGTATTAGGGTTTAGGGTAGTGCAGTGGTGTTTGTGTAGAGTAGGGGGTTGTGCTGGGGGTAGTGTTTTAGGGTGTAGAGTAGTGCAGTGCTGTTTGTGTAGTGTAGGGGTTCTTGCAGGGGGTAGTGTTTTCGGGTTTAGGGCAGTGCAGTGGTGTTTGTGTACTGTAGGGGTTCTTGCAGGGGGTTGTGTTTTAGGGTTTAGGGTAGTGCAGTGGTGTTTGGGTAGTGTGGGGATTAGTGCTGGGGGTAGTGTTTTAGAGTTTAGGGTAGTGCAGTGGTGTTTGTGTAGTGTAGGGGGTAGTGGTTTAGGGTTTAGGGTAATGCGGTGGAGTTTGGGTAGTGTAGGGGTCGTGGTGGGGGTGTGTTTTAGGTTTTAAGGCAGTGCAGTGGTATTTGGGTAGTGTAGGTGTAGTGCTAGGGGCAGTGTTTTAGGGATTAGGGTAGTGCAGTGGTGTTTGCGTAGTGTAGGGGGTCGTGCTGGGGGTAGTATTTTAGGGTTTAGGGTAGCACAGTGGTGTTTGCGTAGTGTAGGGCTCTTGCTGGGGGTAGTGTTTTAGGGTTTATGGTAGTGCAGTGGTGTTTGTGTAGTATTGGGGGTAGTTCTGGGGGTAGTGTTTTAGGGTTTAGGGTACTACAGTGGTGTTTGTGTAGTGTAGGGGGTTGTACTGTGGGTAGATGTAGGGTTTAGGGTAGTGCAGTGGTGTTTGGGTAGTGTAGGGGTCGTGTAAGGGATAATGTTTTAGGGTTTAGGGTAGTGCAGTGGTGTTTTTGTAGTGTAGGGGGTCGTGCTGGTGGTAGTGTTTTAGGGTTTAGGGTAGTGCATTGGTGTTTGGGTAGTGTTGGGGGTAGTGCTGGGGTAGTTTTATAGTGTTTAGGGTAGTGCAGTGCTGTTTGTGTAGTGTAGGGGGTCGTGCTGGGGGCAGTGTTTTAGGGTTTAGAGTAGTGCAGTGGTGTATGTGTAGTGTAGGGGGTCATGCTGGGGGAAGTGTTTTAGTGTTTACTCAGTGCAGTGGTGTTTGGGTAGTGTAGGGGTCGTGCTGGGGGTAGTGTTTTAGGTTTTGGGCAGTGCAGTGGTGTTTATGTATTGTAGGGGGTTGTTCTGGGGGTAGTGTTTTAGCGTTTAGGGTAGTGCAATGGTGTTTGTGTAGTTTAGGTGATCAAGCTAGGGTAGAGTTTTAGGGTTTAGGGTAGTGCAGTGGTGTTTGTGTAGTGTAGGGGGTCATGCTGGGGGTAGTGTTTTAGGGTTTCGGGTAGTGCAGTGGTGTTTGTGTAATGTAGGGGGTAGTGGTTTAGGTTTTAGTGTAGTGCTGTGGTATTTGTGTAGTGTAGGGGGTCGTGCTGTGGGTAGTGTTTTAGGGTTTAGGGTAGTGCAGTGGTGTTTGTGTAGTGTAGGGGGTCGTGTTTTAGGGTTTAGGGTAGTGTAGTGATGTTTGGGTAGTGTAGGGGGTCCTGCTGGGGGTAGTGTTTTTGGGTTCAGGGTAGTGCAGTTGTGTTGGTGTAGTGAAGGGGATCGTGCTTGGGATAGTGTTTTAGGGTTTAGGGTAGTGCAGTGGTGTTTGTGTAGTGTAGGGGGTCGTGCTTGGGGTAGTGTTTTAGGACTCAGGGTAGTGCAGTGGTGTTTGTGTAGTATAGGGGTTCGTGCTGGGGGTAGTGTTTTAGGGTTTAGGGAAGTGCAGTGGTGTTTGTGTAGTGTAAGGGACGTGCCTGGGTAGAATTTTAGGGTTTAGGGTAGTGCAGTGGTGTTTGTGTAGTATAGGGGTTCGTGCTGGGGGTAGTGTTTTAGGGTTTAGGGAAGTGCAGTGGTGTTTGTGTAGTGTAAGGGACGTGCCTGGGTAGAATTTTAGGGTTTAGGATAGTGCAGTGGTGTTTGCGTAGTATAGGGGTTCGTGCTGGGGGTAGTGTTTTAGGGTTTAGGGAAGTGCAGTGGTGTTTGTGTAGTATAGGGGTTCGTGCTGGGGGTAGTGGTTTAGGGTTTTGGGAAGTGCAGTGGTGTTTGTGTAGTGTGGGGGTCGTACTGGGGTAGATTTAGGGTTTAGGATAGTGCAGTGGTGTTTGGGTAGTGTAAGGGATCGTGCTGGGGGTAGGGTTTTAGGGTTTCGGACAGTGCAGTGCTGTTTGGGTAGTAAAGGGGGATCGTACTGGTGGAAGTGTTTTAGGATTTAGGGTAGTGCAGTGGTGTTTGTGTAATTTAGGGTACATGCTGGGGTAGTGTTTTAGGTTTTAGGGTAGTGCAGTGGTGTTTGTGAAGTGTAGGGGGTCGTACTGGGGATAGATTTAGGGTTTAGGATGGTGCAGTGGTGTTTGGGTAGTGTAGGGGGTCCTGCTGGGGGTAGGGTTTTAGGGTTTTGGGCAGTACATTGGGATTTGGGTAGTAAAGGGGGATCGTGCTGGGGTACTTCTTTAGGGTTTAGGTTAGTGCATTGGTATTTGTATTGTGTAGGGGGTCATGCTTGGGGTAGATTTAGGGTTTAGCGTAATGCAGTGGTGTTTGGGTAGTGTAGTGGGTCGTGCTGCAGGTAGTGTTTTAGTGTTTAGGGTAGAGCAGTGGTGTTTGGGTATTGTAGGGGGTCGTGCTAGGGGTAGAGTATTAGGGTTTAGGGTAGTGCAGTGGTGTTTGTGTAGAGTAGGGCGTTGTGCTGGGGGTAGTGTTTTAGGGTGTAGAGTAGTGCAGTGCTGTTTGTGTAGTGTAGGGGTTCTTGCAGGGGGTAGTGTTTTCGGGTTTAGGGCAGTGCAGTGGTGTTTGTGTACTGTAGGGGTTCTTGCAGGGGGTTGTGTTTTAGGGTTTAGGGTAGTGCAGTGGTGTTTGGGTAGTGTGGGGATTAGTGCTGGGGGTAGTGTTTTAGAGTTTAGGGTAGTGCAGTGGTGTTTGTGTAGTGTAGGGGGTAGTGGTTTAGGGTTTAGGGTAATGCGGTGGAGTTTGGGTAGTGTAGGGGTCGTGGTGGGGGTGTGTTTTAGGTTTTAAGGCAGTGCAGTGGTATTTGGGTAGTGTAGGTGTAGTGCTAGGGGCAGTGTTTTAGGGATTAGGGTAGTGCAGTGGTGTTTGCGTAGTGTAGGGGGTCGTGCTGGGGGTAGTATTTTAGGGTTTAGGGTAGCACAGTGGTGTTTGCGTAGTGTAGGGCTCTTGCTGGGGGTAGTGTTTTAGGGTTTATGGTAGTGCAGTGGTGTTTGTGTAGTATTGGGGGTAGTTCTGGGGGTAGTGTTTTAGGGTTTAGGGTACTACAGTGGTGTTTGTGTAGTGTAGGGGGTTGTACTGTGGGTAGATGTAGGGTTTAGGGTAGTGCAGTGGTGTTTGGGTAGTGTAGGGGTCGTGTAAGGGATAATGTTTTAGGGTTTAGGGTAGTGCAGTGGTGTTTTTGTAGTGTAGGGGGTTGTGCTGGTGGTAGTGTTTTAGGGTTTAGGGTAGTGCATTGGTGTTTGGGTAGTGTTGGGGGTAGTGCTGGGGTAGTTTTATAGTGTTTAGGGTAGTGCAGTGCTGTTTGTGTAGTGTAGGGGGTCGTGCTGGGGGCAGTGTTTTAGGGTTTAGAGTAGTGCAGTGGTGTATGTGTAGTGTAGGGGGTCATGCTGGGGGAAGTGTTTTAGTGTTTACTCAGTGCAGTGGTGTTTGGGTAGTGTAGGGGTCGTGCTGGGGGTAGTGTTTTAGGTTTTGGGCAGTGCAGTGGTGTTTATGTATTGTAGGGGGTTGTTCTGGGGGTAGTGTTTTAGCGTTTAGGGTAGTGCAATGGTGTTTGTGTAGTTTAGGTGATCAAGCTAGGGTAGAGTTTTAGGGTTTAGGGTAGTGCAGTGGTGTTTGTGTAGTGTAGGGGGTCATGCTGGGGGTAGTGTTTTAGGGTTTAGGGTAGTGCAGTGGTGTTTGTGTAATGTAGGGGGTAGTGGTTTAGGTTTTAGTGTAGTGCTGTGGTATTTGTGTAGTGTAGGGGGTCGTGCTGTGGGTAGTGTTTTAGGGTTTAGGGTAGTGCAGTGGTGTTTGTGTAGTGTAGGGGGTCGTGTTTTAGGGTTTAGGGTAGTGTAGTGATGTTTGGGTAGTGTAGGGGGTCCTGCTGGGGGTAGTGTTTTTGGGTTCAGGGTAGTGCAGTTGTGTTGGTGTAGTGAAGGGGATCGTGCTTGGGATAGTGTTTTAGGGTTTAGGGTAGTGCAGTGGTGTTTGTGTAGTGTAGGGGGTCGTGCTTGGGGTAGTGTTTTAGGACTCAGGGTAGTGCAGTGGTGTTTGAGTAGTATAGGGGTTCGTGCTGGGGGTAGTGTTTTAGGGTTTAGGGAAGTGCAGTGGTGTTTGTGTAGTGTAAGGGACGTGCCTGGGTAGAATTTTAGGGTTTAGGGTAGTGCAGTGGTGTTTGTGTAGTATAGGGGTTCGTGCTGGGGGTAGTGTTTTAGGGTTTAGGGAAGTGCAGTGGTGTTTGTGTAGTATAGGAGTTCGTGCTGGGGGTAGTGTTTTAGGGTTTTGGGAAGTGCAGTGGTGTTTGTGTAGTGTGGGGGTCGTACTGGGGTAGATTTAGGGTTTAGGATAGTGCAGTGGTGTTTGGGTAGTGTAGGGGATCGTGCTGGGGGTAGGGTTTTAGGGTTTCGGACAGTGCAGTGGTGTTTGGGTAGTAAAGGGGGATCGTACTGGTGGAAGTGTTTTAGGATTTAGGGTAGTGCAGTGGTGTTTGTGTAATTTAGGGTACATGCCGGGTAGTGTTTTAGGTTTTAGGGTAGTGCAGTGGTGTTTGTGAAGTGTAGGGGGTAGTACTGGGGAAAGATTTAGGGTTTAGGATAGTGCAGTGGTGTTTGGGTAGTGTAGGGGGTCATGCTGGGGTCGGGTTTTAGGGTTTCGGGCAGTGCAGTGGCGTTTGGGTAGTAAAGGGGGATCGTGCTGGTGGAAGTGTTTTAGGGTTTAGGGTTGTGCAGTGGTGTTTGTGTAGTGTAGGGGACTTACTGGGGTAGTGTTTTAGGGCTTAGGGTAGTGCAGTGGTGTTTGTGAAGTGTAGGGGGTCATACTGGGGATAGATTTAGGGTTCAGGATAGTGCAGTGGTGTTTGGGTAGTGTAGGGGATCCTGCTGGGGGTAGGGTTTTAGGGTTTCGGGCAGTACATTGGGGTTTGGGTAGTAAAGGGGGATCGTGCTGGGGTACTTTTTTAGGGTTTAGGGTAGTGCATTGGTATTTGTGTTGTGTAGGGTGTCATGCTGGGGGTAGATTTAGGGTTTAGGGTGATGCAGTGGTGTTTGGGTAGTGTAGGGGTTCGTGCTGCAGGTAGTGTTTTAGTGATTAGGGTAATGCAGTGGTGTTTGGGTATTGTAGGGGGTCGTGCTAGGGGTAGAGTATTAGGGTTTAGGGTAGTGCAGTGGTGTTTGTGTAGAGTAGGGGGTTGTGCTGGGGGTAGTGTTTTAGGGTGTAGGGTAGTGCAGTGCTGTTTGTGTAGTGTAGGGGTTCTTGCAAGGGGTAGTGTTTTCGGGTTTAGGGCAGTGCAGTGGTGTTAGTGTACTGTAGGGGTTCTTGCAGGGGGTTGTGTTTTAGGGTTTAGGGTAGTGCAGTGGTGTTTGGGTAGTGTAGGGATTAGTGCTGGGGGTAGTGTTTTAGAGTTTAGAGTAGTGCAGTGGTGTTTGTGTAGTGTAGGGGGTAGTGGTTTAGGGTTTAGGGTAATGCGGTGGAGTTTGGGTAGTGTAGGGGGTCGTGGTGGGGGTGTGTTTTAGGTTTTAAGGCAGTGCAGTGGTATTTGGGTAGTGTAGGTGTAGTACTAGGGGTAGTGTTTTAGGGATTAGGGTAGTGCAGTGGTGTTTGCGTAGTGTAGGGGGTCGTGCTGGGGGTAGTATTTTAGGGTTTAGGGTAGCATAGTGGTGTTTGCGTAGTGTAGGGCTCTTGCTGGGGGTAGTGTTTTAGGGTTTATGGTAGTGCAGTGGTGTTTGTGTAGTATTGGGGGTTGTTCTGGGGGTAGTGTTTTAGGGTTTAGGGTACTACAGTGGTGTTTGTGTAAAGTAGGGGGTTGTGCTGTGGGTAGATGTAGGGTTTAGGGTAGTGCAGTGGTGTTTGGGTAGTGTAGGGGTCGTGTAAGGGATAATGTTTTAGGGTTTAGGGTAGTGCAGTGGTGTTTTTGTAGTGTAGGGGGTCGTGCTGGGGGTAGTGTTTTAGGGTTTAGGGTAGTGCATTGGTGTTTGGGTAGTGTTGGGGGTAGTGCTGGGGTAGTTTTATAGTGTTTAGGGTAGTGCAGTGCTGTTTGTGTAGTGTAGGGGGTCGTGCTGGGGGCAGTGTTTTAGGGTTTAGAGTAGTGCAGTGGTGTATGTGTAGTGTAGGGGGTCATGCTGGGGGTAGTGTTTTAGTGTTCAGCTGAGTGCAGTGGTATTTGGGTAGTGTAGGGGTCGTGCTGGGGGTAGTGTTTTAGGGTTTTGGGCAGTGCAGTGGTGTTTAAGTATTGTAGGGGGTTGTTCTGGGGGTAGTGTTTTAGCGTTTAGGGTAGTGCAATGGTGTTTGTGTAGTTTAGGTGATCAAGCTAGGGTAGAGTTTTAGGGTTTAGGGTAGTGCAGTGGTGTTTTTGTATTGTAGGGGGTCATGTTGAGGGTAGTGTTTTAGGGTTTTGGGCAGTGCAGTGGTGTTTGAGTATTGTAGGGGGTTGTTCTGGGGGTAGTGTTTTAGCGTTTAGGGTAGTGCAATGGTGTTTGGGTAGTGTAGGGGGTCGTGTTTTAGGGTTTAGGGTAGTGCAGTGGTGCTTGGGTAGTGTAGGGGGTTGAGCTGCAGGTAGTGTTTTAGTGTTTAGGGTAGTGCAGTGATGTTTAGGTAGTGTAGGGGGTCATACTGGGGGTAGTGTTTTAGGGTTTATGGTAGTGCAGTGGTGTTTGTGTAGTATTGGGTTAGTGTTTTAGGGTAGTACAGTGGTGTTTGTGTAATGTAGAGGGTTGTACTGTGGGTAGATGTAGGGTTTAGGGTAGTGCAGTGGTGTTTGGGTAGTGTAGGGGGTCATGCAAGTGGTAATGTTTTAGGGTTTAGGGTAGTGCATTGGTGTTTGGGTATTGTAGGGGTAGTGCTGGGGTAGTTTTTTAGGGTTTAGGCTAGTGCATTGGTGTTTGTGTAGTGTAGGGGGTAGTGGTTTAGGTTTTAGTGTAGTGCTGTGGTGTTTTGTGTAGTGTAGGGGGTCGTGCTGTGGGTAGTGTTTTAGGGTTTAGGGTAGTGCAGTGGTGTTTGTGTAGTGTAGGGGGTCATGCTGGGGGTAGTGTTTTAGGGTTTAGGGTAGTGCAGTGGTGTTTGTGTAATGTAGGGGGTATTGGTTTAGGTTTTAGTGTAGTGCTGTGGTATTTGTGTGGTGTAGGGGCTGTGCTGTGGGTAGTGTTTTAGGGTTTAGGGTAGTGCAGTGGTGTTTGTGTAGTGTAGGGGGTCGTGTTTTAGGGTTTAGGGTAGTGTAGTGGTGTTTGGGTAGTGTAGGGGGTCGTGCTGGGGGTAGTGTTTTTGGGTTCAGGGTAGTGCAGTTGTGTTGGTGTAGTGAAGGGGATCGTGCTTGGGATAGTGTTTTAGGGTTTAGGGTAGTGCAGTGGTGTTTGTGTAGTGTAGGGGGTCGTGCTTGGGGTAGTGTTTTAGGGCTTAGGGTAGTGCAGTGGTGTTTGTGTAGTGTAGGGGGTCGTGCTTGGGGTAGTGTTTTAGGGTTTAGGGAAGTGCAGTGGTGTTTGTGTAGTGTAAGGGACGTGCCTGGATAGAATTTTAGGGTTTAGGGTAGTGCAGTGGTGTTTGTGTAGTATAGGGGTTTGTGCTGGGGGTAGTGTTTTAGGGTTTAGGGAAGTGCAGTGGTGTTTGTGTAGTATAGGGGTTCGTGCTGGGGGTAGTGTTTTAGGGTTTAGGGAAGTGCAGTGGTGTTTGTGTAGTGTAAGGGACGTGCCTGGGTAGAATTTTAGTGTTTAGGTTAGTGCAGTGGTGTTTATGTAGTGTGGGGGTCGTACTGGGGTAGATTTAGGGTTTAGGATAGTGCAGTGGTGTTTGGGTAGTGTAGGGGATAGTGCTGGGGGTAGGGTTTTAGGGTTTCAGACAGTGCAGTGGTATTTGGGTAGTAAAGGGGGATCATACTGGTGGAAGTGTTTTAGGATTTAGGGTAGTGCAGTGGTGTTTGTGTAATTTAGGGTACGTGCTGGGGTAGTGTTTTAGGTTTTAGGGTAGTGCAGTGGTGTTTGTGAAGTGTAGGGGGTCGTACTGGGGGAAGATTTAGGGTTTAGGATAGTGCAGTGGTGTTTGGGTAGTGTAGGGGGTCATGCTGGGGTCGGGTTTTAGGGTTTCGGGCAGTGCAGTGGCGTTTGGGTACTAAAGGGGGATCGTGCTGGTGGAAGTGTTTTAGGGTTGTGCTGTGGTGTTTGTGTAGTGTAGGGGACTTACTGGGGTAGTGTTTTAGGGTTTAGGGTAGTGCAGTGGTGTTTGTGAAGTGTAGGGGGTCGTACTGGGGATAGATTTATGGTTTAGGATAGTGCAGTGGTGTTTGGGTAGTGTAGGGGGTCGTGCTGGGGGTAGGGTTTTAGGGTTTCGGGCAGTACATTGGTGTTTGGGTAGTAAAGGGGGATCGTGCTGGGGTACTTTTTTAGGGTTTAGGGTAGTGCATTGGTATTTGTGTTGTGTAGGGGGTCATGCTGGGGGTAGATTTAGGGTTTAGGGTGATGCAGTGGTGTTTGGGTAGTGTAGGGGGTCGTGCTGCAGGTAGTGTTTTAGTGTTTAGGGTAGAGCAGTGGTGTTTGGGTATTGTAGGGGGTCGTGCTAGGGGTAGGGTATTAGGGTTTAGGGTAGTGCAGTGGTGTTTGTGTAGAGTAGGGGGTTCTGCTGTGGTAAATGTAGGGTTTAGGGTACTGCAGTGGTTTTTGAGCAGTGTAGGGGATCATGCTGGGGTAGTGTTTTCGGGATTAGGGCAGTGCATTGGTGTTTGTGTACTGTAGGGGTTCTTGCAGGGGGTTGTGTTTTAGGGTTTAGGTTAGTGCAGTGGTGTTTGGGTAGTGTAGGGATTAGTGCTGGGGGTAGTGTTTTAGAGTTTTAGGTAGTGCATTGGTGTTTGGGTAGTGTTGGGGGTAGTGCTGGGGTAGTTTTATAGTGTTTAGGGTAGTGCAGTGCTGTTTGTGTAGTGTAGGGGGTCGTGCTGGGGGCATTGTTTTAGGGTTTAGAGTAGTGCAGTGGTGTATGTGTAGTGTAGGGGGTCATGCTGGGGGTAGGGTTTTAGGGTTTCAGACAGTGCAGTGGTATTTGGGTAGTAAAGGGGGATCATACTGGTGGAAGTGTTTTAGGATTTAGGGTAGTGCAGTGGTGTTTGTGTAATTTAGGGTACGTGCTGGGGTAGTGTTTTAGGTTTTAGGGTAGTGCAGTGGTGTTTGTGAAGTGTAGGGGGTCGTACTGGGGGAAGATTTAGGGTTTAGGATAGTGCAGTGGTGTTTGGGTAGTGTAGGGGGTCATGCTGGGGTCGGGTTTTAGGGTTTCGGGCAGTGCAGTGGCGTTTGGGTACTAAAGGGGGATCGTGCTGGTGGAAGTGTTTTAGGGTTGTGCTGTGGTGTTTGTGTAGTGTAGGGGACTTACTGGGGTAGTGTTTTAGGGTTTAGGGTAGTGCAGTGGTGTTTGTGAAGTGTAGGGGGTCGTACTGGGGATAGATTTATGGTTTAGGATAGTGCAGTGATGTTTGGGTAGTGTAGGGGGTCGTGCTGGGGGTAGGGTTTTAGGGTTTCGGGCAGTACATTGGTGTTTGGGTAGTAAAGGGGGATCGTGCTGGGGTACTTTTTTAGGGTTTAGGGTAGTGCATTGGTATTTGTGTTGTGTAGGGGGTCATGCTGGGGGTAGATTTAGGGTTTAGGGTGATGCAGTGGTGTTTGGGTAGTGTAGGGGGTCGTGCTGCAGGTAGTGTTTTAGTGTTTAGGGTAGAGCAGTGGTGTTTGGGTATTGTAGGGGGTCGTGCTAGGGGTAGGGTATTAGGGTTTAGGGTAGTGCAGTGGTGTTTGTGTAGAGTAGGGGGTTCTGCTGTGGTAAATGTAGGGTTTAGGGTACTGCAGTGGTTTTTGAGCAGTGTAGGGGATCATGCTGGGGTAGTGTTTTCGGGATTAGGGCAGTGCATTGGTGTTTGTGTACTGTAGGGGTTCTTGCAGGGGGTTGTGTTTTAGGGTTTAGGTTAGTGCAGTGGTGTTTGGGTAGTGTAGGGATTAGTGCTGGGGGTAGTGTTTTAGAGTTTTAGGTAGTGCATTGGTGTTTGGGTAGTGTTGGGGGTAGTGCTGGGGTAGTTTTATAGTGTTTAGGGTAGTGCAGTGCTGTTTGTGTAGTGTAGGGGGTCGTGCTGGGGGCAGTGTTTTAGGGTTTATAGTAGTGCAGTGGTGTATGTGTAGTGTAGGGGGTCATGCTGGGGGTAGTGTTTTAGTGTTCAGCTCAGTGCAGTGGTGTTTGGGTAGTGTAGGGGTCGTGCTGGGGGTAGTGTTTTAGGGTTTTGGGCAGTGCAGTGGTGTTTAAGTATTGTAGGGGGTTATTCTGGGGGTAGTGTTTTAGCGTTTAGGGTAGTGCAATGGTGTTTGTGTAGTTTAGGTGATCAAGCTAGGGTAGAGTTTTAGGGTTTAGGGTAGTGCAGTGGTGTTTTTGTAGTGTAGGGGGTCATGTTGAGGGTAGTGTTTTAGGGTTTTGGGCAGTGCAGTGGTGTTTGAGAATTGTAGGGGGTTGTTCTGGGGGTAGTGTTTTAGCGTTTAGGGTAGTGAAATGGTGTTTGGGTAGTGTAGGGGGTCGTGTTTTAGGGTTTAGGGTAGTGCAGTGGTGCTTGGGTAGTGTAGGGGGTTGAGCTGCAGGTAGTGTTTTAGTGTTTAGGGTAGTGCAGTGATGTTTAGGTAGTGTAGGGGGTCATACTGGGGGTAGTGTTTTAGGGTTTATGGTAGTGCAGTGGTGTTTGTGTAGTATTGGGTTAGTGTTTTAGGGTAGTACAGTGGTGTTTGTGTAATGTAGAGGGTTGTACTGTGGGTAGATGTAGGGTTTAGGGTAGTGCAGTGGTGTTTGGGTAGTGTAGGGGGTCATGCAAGTGGTAATGTTTTAGGGTTTAGGGTAGTGCATTGGTGTTTGGGTATTGTAGGGGTAGTGCTGGGGTAGTTTTTTAGGGTTTAGGCTAGTGCATTGGTGTTTGTGTAGTGTAGGGGGTAGTGGTTTAGGTTTTAGTGTAGTGCTGTGGTGTTTTGTGTAGTGTAGGGGGTCGTGCTGTGGGTAGTGTTTTAGGGTTTAGGGCAGTGCAGTGGTGTTTGTGTAGTGTAGGGGGTCATGCTGGTGGTAGTGTTTTAGGGTTTAGGGTAGTGCAGTGGTGTTTGTGTAATGTAGGGGGTATTGGTTTAGGTTTTAGTGTAGTGCTGTGGTATTTGTGTGGTGTAGGGGGTCGTGCTGTGGGTAGTGTTTTAGGGTTTAGGGTAGTGCAGTGGTGTTTGTGTAGTGTAGGGGGTCGTGTTTTAGGGTTTAGGGTAGTGTAGTGGTGTTTGGGTAGTGTAGGGGGTCGTGCTGGGGGTAGTGTTTTTGGGTTCAGGGTAGTGCAGTTGTGTTGTTGTAGTGAAGGGGATCGTGCTTGGGATAGTGTTTTAGGGTTTAGGGTAGTGCAGTGGTGGTTGTGTAGTGTAGGGGGTCGTGCTTGGGGTAGTGTTTTAGGGCTTAGGGTAGTGCAGTGGTGTTTGTGTAGTGTAGGGGGTCGTGCTTGGGGTAGTGTTTTAGGGTTTAGGGAAGTGCAGTGGTGTTTGTTGAGTGTAAGGGACGTGCCTGGGTAGAATTTTAGGGTTTAGGTTAGTGCAGTGGTTTTTATGTAGTGTGGGGGTCGTACTGGGGTAGATTTAGGGTTTAGGATAGTGCAGTGGTGTTTGGGTAGTGTAGGGGATAGTGCTGGGGGTAGGGTTTTAGGGTTTCAGACAGTGCAGTGGTATTTGGGTAGTAAAGGGGGATCATACTGGTGGAAGTGTTTTAGGATTTAGGGTAGTGCAGTGGTGTTTGTGTAATTTAGGGTACGTGCTGGGGTAGTGTTTTAGGTTTTAGGGTAGTGCAGTGGTGTTTGTGAAGTGTAGGGGGTCGTACTGGGGGAAGATTTAGGGGTTAGGATAGTGCAGTGGTGTTTGGGTAGTGTAGGGGGTCATGCTGGGGTCGGGTTTTAGGGTTTCGGGCAGTGCAGTGGCGTTTGGGTACTAAAGGGGGATCGTGCTGGTGGAAGTGTATTAGGGTTGTGCAGTGGTGTTTGTGTAGTGTAGGGGACTTACTGGGGTAGTGTTTTAGGGTTTAGGGTAGTGCAGTGGTGTTTGTGAAGTGTAGGGGGTCGTACTGGGGATAGATTCAGGGTTTAGGATAGTGCAGTGGTGTTTGGGTAGTGTAGGGGGTCGTGCTGGGGGTAGGGTTTTAGGGTTTCGGGCAGTACATTGGTGTTTAGGTAGTAAAGGGGGATCGTGCTGGGGTACTTTTTTAGGGTTTAGGGTAGTGCATTGGTATTTGTGTTGTGTAGGGGGTCATGCTGGGGGTAGATTTAGGGTTTAGGGTGATGCAGTGGTGTTTGGGTAGTGTAGGGGGTCGTGCTGCAGGTAGTGTTTTAGTGTTTAGGGTAGAGCAGTGGTGTTTGGGTATTGTAGGGGGTCGTGCTAGGGGTAGGGTTTTAGGGTTTAGGGTAGTGCAGTGGTGTTTGTGTAGAGTAGGGGGTTCTGCTGTGGTAAATGTAGGGTTTAGGGTACTGCAGTGGTTTTTGAGCAGTGTAGGGGATCATGCTGGGGTAGTGTTTTCGGGTTTAGGGCAGTGCATTGGTGTTTGTGTACTGTAGGGGTTCTTGCAGGGGGTTGTGTTTTAGGGTTTAGGTTAGTGCAGTGGTGTTTGGGTAGTGTAGGGATTAGCGCTGGGGGTAGTGTTTTAGAGTTTAAGGTAGTGCAGTGGTGTTTGCGTAGTGTAGGGGGTCGTGCTGGGGGTAGTGTTTTAGGTTTTAGGGTAGCACAGTGGTGTTTGCGTAGTGTAGGGCTCTTGCTGGGGGTAGTGTTTTAGGGTTTATGGTAGTGCAGTGGTGTTTGTGTAGTATTGGGGGTAGTTCTGGGGGTAGTGTTTTAGGGTTTAGGGTACTACTGTGGTGTTTGTGTAGTGTAGGGGGTTGTACTGTGGGTAGAGGTAGGGTTTAGGGTAGTGCAGTTGTGTTTGGGTAGTGTAGGGGTCGTGTAAGGGATAATGTTTTAGGGTTTAGGTTAGTGCAGTGGTGTTTTTGTAGTGTAGGGGGTCGTGCTGGGGGTAGTGTTTTAGGGTTTAGGGTAGTGCATTGGTGTTTGGGTAGTGTAGGGGTAGTGCTGGGGGAATTTTATAGTGTTTAGGGTAGTGCAGTGGTGTTTGTGTAGTGTAGGGGGTCGTGCTGGGGGTAGTGTTTTAGGGTTTAGGGTGGTGCAGTGGTGTTTGTGTTGTGTAGGGGGTCGTGCTGCGGGCAGTGTTTTTGGGTTTAGGGTAGTGCAGTGGTGTATGTGTAGTGTAGGGGGTCATGCTGGGGGTAGTGTTTTAGTGTTTAGGTCAGTGTAGTGGTGTTTGGGTAGTGTAGGGGGTCGTGCTGGGGGTAGTGTTTTAGGGTTTTGGGCAGTGCAGTGGTGTTTGAGTATTGTAGGGGGTTGTTCTGGGGGTAGTGTTTTAGCGTTTAGGGTAGTGCAATGGTGTTTGGGTAGTGTAGGGGGTCGTGCTGGGGGTAGGGTTTTAGGGTTTCGGGCAGTACATTGGTGTTTGGGTAGTAAAGGGGGATCGTGCTGGGGTACTTTTTTAGGGTTTAGGGTAGTGCATTGGTATTTTTGTTGTGTAGGGGGTCATGCTGGTGGTAGATTTAGGGTTTAGGGTGATGCAGTGGTGTTTGGGTAGTGTAGGGGGTCGTGCTGCAGGTAGTGTTTTAGTGTTTAGGGTAGAGCAGTGGTGTTTGGGTATTGTAGGGGGTCGTGCTAGGGGTAGGGTTTTAGGGTTTAGGGTAGTGCAGTGGTGTTTGTGTAGAGTAGGGGGTTCTGCTGTGGTAAATGTAGGGTTTAGGGTACTGCAGTGGTTTTTGAGCAGTGTAGGGGATCATGCTGGGGTAGTGTTTTCGGGTTTAGGGCAGTGCATTGGTGTTTGTGTACTGTAGGGGTTCTTGCAGCGTGTTGTGTTTTAGGGTTTAGGTTAGTGCAGTGGTGTTTGGGTAGTGTAGGGATAAGTGCTGGGGGTAGTGTTTTAGAGTTTAAGGTAGTGCAGTGGTGTTTGCGTAGTGTAGGGGGTCGTGCTGGGGGTAGTGTTTTAGGTTTTAGTGTAGCGCAGTGGTGTTTGCGTAGTGTAGGGCTCTTGCTGGGGGTAGTGTTTTAGGGTTTATGGTAGTGCAGTGGTGTTTGTGTAGTATTGGGGGTAGTTCTGGGGGTAGTGTTTTAGGGTTTAGGGTACTACTGTGGTGTTTGTGTAGTGTAGGGGGTTGTACTGTGGGTAGATGTAGGGTTTAGGGTAGTGCAGTTGTGTTTGGGTAGTGTAGGGGTCGTGTAAGGGATAATGTTTTAGGGTTTAGGTTAGTGCAGTGGTGTTTTTGTAGTGTAGGGGGTCATGCTGGGGGTAGTGTTTTAGGGTTTAGGGTAGTGCATTGGTGTTTGGGTAGTGTAGGGGTAGTGCTGAGGGAATTTTATAGTGTTTAGGGTAGTGCAGTGGTGTTTGTGTAGTGTAGGGGGTCGTGCTGGGGGTAGTGTTTTAGGGTTTAGGGTGGTGCAGTGGTGTTTGTGTTGTGTAGGGGGTCGTGCTGCGGGCAGTGTTTTAGGGTTTAGGGTAGTGCAGTGGTGTATGTGTAGTGTAGGGGGTCATGCTGGGGGTAGTGTTTTAGTGTTTAGGTCAGTGTAGTGGTGTTTGGGTAGTGTAGGGGGTCGTGCTGGGGGTAGTGTTTTAGGGTTTTGGGCAGTGCAGTGGTGTTTGAGTATTGTAGGGGGTTGTTCTGGGGGTAGTGTTTTAGCGTTTAGGGTAGTGCAATGGTGTTTGGGTAGTGTAGGGGGTCGTGTTTTAGGGTTTAGGGTAGTGCAGTGGTGTATGTGTAGTTTAGGGGATCAAGCTGGGGTAGAGTTTTAGGGTTTAGGGTAGTGCAGTGGTGTTTGTGTAGTGTAGGGGGTCATGTTGGGGGTAGATTTAGGGTTTAGGGTAATACAGTGGTGCTTGGGTAGTGTAGGGGGTCGAGCTGCAGGTAGTGTTTTAGTGTTTAGGGTAGTGCAGTGATGTTTGGGTAGTATAGGGGGTCATACTGGGGGTAGTGTTTTAGTGCTTATGGTAGTGCAGTGGTGTTTGTGTAGTATTGGGTAAGTGTTTTAGGGTAGTACAGTGGTGTTTGTGTAGTGTAGGGGGTTGTACTGTGGGTAGATGTAGGGTTCAGGGTAGTGCAGTGGTGTTTGGGTAGTGTAGGGGGTCATGCAAGGGGTAATGTTTTAGGGTTTAGGGTAGTGCAGTGGTGTTTGTGTAGTGTAGGGGGTAGTGGTTTAGGGTTTAGGGTAATGTGGTGGAGTTTGGGTAGTGTAGGGAGTTGTGGTGGGGGTGTGTTTTAGGTTTTAAGGCAGTGCAGTGGTATTTGGGTAGTGTAGGTGTAGTGCTGGGTTTGTGTTTTAGGGTTTAGGGTAGTGCAGTGGTGTTTGGGTAGTGTAGGGGGTCGTGCTGGGGGTTGTGTTTTAGGGTTTAGGGTAGCGCAGTGGTGTTTTCAAAGTGTAGGGCTCTTGCTGGGGGTAGTGTTTTAGGGTTTATGGTAGTGCAGTGGTGTTTGTGTAGTATTGGGGGTAGTTCTGGGGGTAGTGTTTTAGGGTTTAGGGTACTACAGTGGTGTTTGTGTAGTGTAGGGGGTTGTACTGTGGGTAGATGTAGGGTTTAGGGTAGTGCAGTGGTGTTTGGGTAGTGTAGGGGTCATGTAAGGGATAATATTTTAGGGTTTAGGGTAGTGCAGTGGTGTTTTTGTAGTGTAGGGGGTCATGCTGGGGGTAGTGTTTTAGGGTTTAGGGTAGTGCATTGGTGTTTGGGTAGTGTTGGGGGTAGTGCTGGGGTAGTTTTATAGTGTTTAGGGTAGTGCAGTGCTGTTTGTGTAGTGTAGGGGGTCGTGCTGGGGGCAGTGTTTTAGGGTTTAGAGTAGTGCAGTGGTGTATGTGTAGTGTAGGGGGTCATGCTGGGGGTAGTGTTTTAGTGTTTAGCTCAGTGTAGTGGTGTTTGGGTAGTGTAGGGGGTCGTGCTGGGGGTAGTGTTTTAGGGTTTTGGGCAGTGCAGTGGTGTTTAAGTATTGTAGGGGGTTGTTCTGGGGGTAGTGTTTTAGCGTTTAGGGTAGTGCAATGGTGTTTGGGTAGTGTAGGCGGTCGTGTTTTAGGGTTTAGGGTAGTGCAGTGGTGTTTGTGTAGTTTAGGTGATCAAGCTAGGGTAGAGTTTTAGGGTTTAGGGTAGTACAGTGGTGTTTTTGTAGTGTAGGGGGTCATGTTGGGGTAGTGTTTTAGGGTTTTGGGCAGTGCAGTGGTGTTTGGGTAGTGTAGTGGGTCGTGATTTAGGGTTTAGGGTAGTGCAGTGATGTTTGGGTAGTGTAGGGGGTCATACTGGGGGTAGTGTTTTAGGGTTTATGGTAGTGCAGTGGTGTTTGTGTAGTATTGGGTTAGTTTTTTAGGGTAGTACAGTGGTGTTTGTGTAGTGTAGAGGGTTGTACTGTGGGTAGATGTAGGGTTTGGGGTAGTGCAGTGGTGTTTGGGTAGTGTAGGGGGTCATGCAAGTGGTAATGTTTTAGGGTTTAGGGTAGTGCATTGGTGTTTGGGTAGTGTAGGGGTAGTGCTGGGGTAGTTTTTTAGGGTTTAGGCTAGTGCATTGGTGTTTGCGTAATGTAGGGGGTAGTGCTGGGGTAGTTTTATAGGGTTTAGGGTAGTGCAGTGGTGTTTGTGTAGTGTAGGGGGGCGTGCTGGGGGTAGTGTTTTAGGGTTTAGGGTAGTGCAGTGGTGTTTGTGTAGTGTAGGGGGTAGTGGTTTAGGTTTTAGTGTAGTGCTGTGGTGTTTTGTGTAGTGTAGGGGGTCGTGCTGTGGGTAGTGTTTTAGGGTAGTGCAGTGGTGTTTGTGTAGTGTAGGGGGTCATGCTGGGGGTAGTGTTTTAGGGTTTAGGGTAGTGCAGTGGTGTTTGTGTAATGTAGGGGGTAGTGGTTTAGGTTTTAGTGTAGTACTGTGGTATTTGTGTAGGGTAGGGGGTCGTGCTGTGGGTAGTGTTTTAGGGTTTAGGGTAGTGCAGTGGTGTTTGTGTAGTGTAGGGGGTCGTGTTTAAGGGTTTAGGGTAGTGTAGTGGTGTTTGGGTAGTGTAGGGGGTCGTGCTGGGGGTAGTGTTTTTGGGTTCAGGGTAGTGCAGTTGTGTTGGTGTAGTGATGGGGATCGTGCTTGGGATAGTGTTTTAGGGTTTAGGGTAGTGCAGTGGTGTTTGTGTAGTGTAGGGGGTCGTACTTAGGGTAGTGTTTTAGGGCTTAGGGTAGTGCAGTGGTGTTTGTGAAGTATAGGGGTTCGTGCTGGGGGTAGTGTTTTAGGGTTTAGGGAAGTGCAGTGGTGTTTGTGTAGTGTAAGGGACGTGCCTGGGTAGAATTTTAGGGTTTAGGGTAGTGCAGTGGTGTTTGTGTAGTGTAGGGGTTCGTGCTGGGGGTAGTGTTTTAGGGTTTAGGGAAGTGCAGTGGTGTTTGTGTAGTATAGGGGTTCGTGCTGGGGTAGTGTTTTAGGGTTTTGGGAAGTGCAGTGGTGTTTGTGTAGTGTGGGGGTCGTACTGGGGTAGATTTAGGGTTTAGGATAGTGCAGTGGTGTTTGGGTAGTGTAGAGGATCGTGCTGGGGGTAGGGTTTTAGGGTTTCGGACAGTGCAGTGGTGTTTGGGTAGTAAAGGGGGATCGTACTGGTGGAAGTGTTTTCGGATTTAGGGTGATGCAGTGGTGTTTGGGTAGTGTAGGGGGTCGTGCTGCAGGTAGTGTTTTAGTTTTTAGGGTAGAGCAGTGGTGTTTGGGTATTGTAGGGGGTCGTGCTAGGGGTAGGGTATTAGGGTTTAGGGCAGTGCAGTGGTGTTTGTGTAGAGTAGGGGGTTCTGCTGTGGTAAATGTAGGGTTTAGGGTACTGCAGTGGTTTTTGAGCAGTGTAGGGGATCATGCTGGGGTAGTGTTTTCGGGTTTAGGGCAGTGCAGTGGTGTTTGTGTACTGTAGGGGTTCTTGCAGGGGGTTGTGTTTTAGGGTTTAGGGTAGTGCAGTGGTGTTTGGGTAGTGTAGGGATTAGTGCTGGGGGTAGTGTTTTAGAGTTTAAGGTAGTGCAGTGGTGTTTGTGTAGTGTAGGGGGTAGTGGTTTAGGGTTTAGGGTAATGCGGTGGAGTTTGGGTAGTGTAGGTGTAGTGCTGAGGGTAGTGTTTTAGGGATTAGGGTAGTGCAGTGGTGTTTGCGTAGTGTAGGGGGTCGTGCTGGGGGTAGTGTTTTAGGGTTTAGGGTAGCACAGTGGTGTTTGCGTAGTGTAGGGCTCTTGCTGGGGGTAGTGTTTTAGGGTTTATGGTAGTGCAGTGGTGTTTTTGTAATGTAGGGGGTAGTGGTTTAGGTTTTAGTGTAGTGCTGTGGTATTTGTGTAGTGTAGGGGGTCGTGCTGTGGGTAGTGTTTTAGGGTTTAGGGTAGTGCAGTGGTGTTTGTGTAGTGTAGGGGGTCGTGTTTTAGGGTTTAGGGTAGTGTAGTGGTGTTTGGGTAGTGTAGGGGGTCGTGCTGGGGGTAGTGTTTTTGGGTTCAGGGTAGTGCAGTTGTGTTGGTGTAGTGAAGGGGATCGTGCTTGGGATAGTGTTTTAGGGTTTAGGGTAGTGCAGTGGTGTTTGTGTAGTGTAGGGGTTCGTACTTGGGGTAGTGTTTTAGGGTTTAGGGAAGTGCAGTGGTGTTTGTGTAGTGTAAGGGATGTGCCTGGGTAGAAGTTTAGGGTTTAGGGTAGTGCAGTGGTGTTTGTGTAGTATAGGGGTTCGTGCTGGGGGTAGTGTTTTAGGGTTTAGGGAAGTGCAGTGGTGTTTGTGTAGTATAGGGGTTCGTGCTGGGGGTAGTGTTTTAGGGTTTTGGGAAGTGCAGTGGTGTTTGTGTAGTGTGGGGGTCGTACTGGGGTAGATTTAGGGTTTAGGATAGTGCAGTGGTGTTTGGGTAGTGTAGGGGATCTTGCAGGGGGTTGTGTTTTAGGGTTTAGGGTAGTGCAGTGGTGTTTGGGTAGTGTAGGGTTTAGTGCTGGGGGTAGTGTTTTCGGGTTTAGTGCAGTGGTGTTTGTGTACTGTAGGGGTTCTTGCAGGGGGTTGTGTTTTAGGGTTTAGGGTAGTGCAGTGGTGTTTGGGTAGTGTAGGGATTAGTGCTGGGGGTAGTGTTTTAGAGTTTAAGGTAGTGCAGTGGTGTTTGTGTAGTGTAGGGGGTAGTGGTTTAGGGTTTAGGGTAATGCGGTGGAGTTTGGGTAGTGTAGGTGTAGTGCTGAGGGTAGTGTTTTAGGGATTAGGGTAGTGCAGTGGTTTTTGCGTAGTGTAGGGGGTCGTGCTGGGGGTAGTGTTTTAGGGTTTAGGGTAGCGCAGTGGTGTTTGCGTAGTGTAGGGCTCTTGCTGGGGGTAGTGTTTTATGGTTTATGGTAGTGCAGTTGTGTTTGTGTAATGTAGGGGGTAGTGGTTTAGGTTTTAGTGTAGTGCTGTGGTATTTGTGTAGTGTAGGGGGTCGTGCTGTGGGTAGTGTTTTAGGGTTTAGGGTAGTGCAGTGGTGTTTGTGTAGTGTAGGGGGTCGTGTTTTAGGGTTTAGGGTAGTGTAGTGGTGTTTGGGTAGTGTAGGGGGTCGTGCTGGGGGTAGTGTTTTTGGGTTCAGGGTAGTGCAGTTGTGTTGGTGTAGTGAAGGGGATCGTGCTTGGGATAGTGTTTTAGGGTTTAGGGTAGTGCAGTTGTGTTTGTGTAGTGTAGGGGGTCGTACTTGGGGTAGTGTTTTAGGGCTTAGGGTAGTGCAGTGGTGTTTGTGTAGTATAGGGTTTCGTGCTGGGGGTAGTGTTTTAGGGTTTAGGGAAGTGCAGTGGTGTTTGTGTAGTGTAAGGGACCTGCCTGGGTAGAATTTTAGGGTTTAGGGTAGTGCAGTGGTGTTTGTGTAGTATAGGGGTTCGTGCTGGGGTAGTGTTTTAGGGTTTAGGGAAGTGCAGTGGTGTTTGTGTAGTATAGGGGTTCGTGCTGGGGTAGTGTTTTAGGGTTTTGGGAAGTGCAGTGGTGTTTGTGTAGTGTGGGGGTCGTACTGGGGTAGATTTAGGGTTTAGGATAGTGCAGTGGTGTTTGGGTAGTGTAGGGGATCGTGCTGGGGGTAGGGTTTTAGGGTTTCGGACAGTGCAGTGGTGTTTGGGTAGTAAAGGGGGATCGTACTGGTGGAAGTGTTTTAGGATTTAGGGTGATGCAGTGGTGTTTGGGTAGTGTAGGGGGTCGTGCTGCAGGTAGTGTTTTAGTGTTTAAGGTAGAGCAGTGGTGTTTGGGTATTGTAGGGGGTCGTGCTAGGGGTAGGGTATTAGGGTTTAGGGTAGTGCAGTGGTGTTTGTGTAGAGTAGGGGGTTCTGCTGTGTTAAATGTAGGGTTTAGGGTACTGCAGTGGTTTTTGAGCAGTGTAGGGGATCCTGCTGGGGTAGTGTTTTCGGGTTTAGGGCAGTGCAGTGGTGTTTGTGTACTGTAGGGGTTCTTGCAGGGGGTTGTGTTTTAGGGTTTAGGGTAGTGCAGTGGTGTTTGGGTAGTGTAGGGATTAGTGCTGGGGGTAGTGTTTTAGAGTTTAAGGTAGTGCAGTGGTGTTTGTGTAGTGTAGGGGGTAGTGGTTTAGGGTTTAGGGTAATGCGGTGGAGTTTGGGTAGTGTAGGTGTAGTGCTGAGGGTAGTGTTTTAGGGATTAGGGTAGTGCAGTGGTGTTTGCGTAGTGTAGGGGGTTTTGCTGGGGGTAGTGTTTTAGGGTTTAGGGTAGCGCAGTGGTGTTTGCGTTGTGTAGGGCTCTTGCTGGGGGTAGTGTTTTAGGGTTTATGGTAGTGCAGTGGTGTTTGTGTAGTATTGGGGGTAGTTCTGGGGGTAGTGTTTTAGGGTTAAGGGTACTACTGTGGTGTTTGTGTAGTGTAGGGGGTTGTACTGTGGGTAGATGTAGGGTTTAGGGTAGTGCAGTTGTGTTTGGGTAGTGTAGGGGTCGTGTAAGGGGTAATGTTTTAGGGTTTAGGTTAGTGCAGTGGTGTTTTTGTAGTGTAGGGGGTCGTGCTGGGGGTAGTGTTTTAGGGTTTAGGGTAGTGCAGTGGTGTTTGTGTAATGTAGGGGGTAGTGGTTTAAGTTTTAGTGTAGTGCTATGGTGTTTGTGTAGTGTAGGGGGTCGTGCTGTGGGTAGTGTTTTAGTGTTTAGGGTAGTGCAGTGGTGTTTGTGTAGTGTAGGGGGTCGTGTTTTAGGGTTTAGGGTAGTGTAGTGGTGTTTGGGTAGTGTAGGAGGTCGTGCTGGGGGTAGTGTTTTTGGGTTCAGGGTAGTGCAGTTGTTTTGGTGTAGTGAAGGGGATCGTGCTTGGGATAGTGTTTTAGGGTTTAGGGTAGTGCAGTGGTGTTTGTGTAGTGTAGGGGGTCGTGCTTGGGGTAGTGTTTTAGGGCTTAGGGTAGTGCAGTGGTGTTTGTGTAGTATAGGGTTTCGTGCTGGGGGTAGTGTTTTAGGGTTTAGGGAAGTGCAGTGGTGTTTGTGTAGTGTAAGGGACGTGCCTGGGTAGAATTTTAGGGTTTAGGGTAGTGTAGTGGTGTTTGTGTAGTATAGGGGTTTGTGCTGGGGGTAGTGTTTTAGGGTTTAGGGAAGTGCAGTGGTGTTTGTGTAGTATAGGGGTTCGTTCTGGGGGTAGTGTTTTAGGGTTTAGGGAAGTGCAGTGGTGTTTGTGTAGTGTAAGGGACGTGCCTGGGTAGAATTTTAGGGTTTAGGGTAGTGAAGTGGTGTTTATGTAGTGTGGGGGTCGTACTGGGGTAGATTTAGGGTTTAGGATAGTGCAGTGGTGTTTGGGTAGTGTAGGGGATCGTGCTGGGGGTAGGGTTTTAGGGTTTCGGACAGTGCAGTGGTGTTTTTTTGTAGTGTAGGGGGTCATGCTGGGGTCGGGTTTTAGGGTTTCGGGCAGTGCAGTGGCGTTTGGGTACTAAAGGGGGATTGTGCTGGTGGAAGTGTTTTAGGGTTGCGCATTGGTGTTTGGGTAGTAAAGGGGGATCGTACTGGTGGAAGTGTTTTAGGATTTAGGGTAGTGCAGTGGTGTTTGTGTAATTTAGGGTACGTGCTGGGGTAGTGTTTTAGGTTTTAGGGTAGTGCAGTGGTGTTTGTGAAGTGTAGGGGGTCGTACTGGGGGAAGATTTAGGGTTTAGGATAGTGCAGTGGTGTTTGGGTAGTGTAGGGGGTCATGCTGGGGTCAGGTTTTAGGGTTTCGGGCAGTGCAGTGGCGTTTGGGTCCTAAAGGGGGATTGTGCTGGTGGAAGTGTTTTAGGGTTGTGCAGTGGTGTTTGTGTAGTGTAGGGGACTTACTGGGGTAGTGTTTTAGGGTTTAGGGTAGTGCAGTGGTGTTTGTGAAGTGTAGGGGGTCGTACTGGGGATAGATTTAAGGTTTAGGATAGTGCAGTGGTGTTTGGGTAGTAAAGGGGGATCGTGCTGGGGTACTTTTTTAGGGTTTAGGGTAGTGCATTGGTATTTGTGTTGTGTAGGGGGTTATGCTGGGTGTAGATTTAGGGTTTAGGGTGATGCAGTGGTGTTTGGGTAGTGTAGGGCGACGTGCTGCAGGTAGTGTTTTAGTGTTTAGGGTAGAGCAGTGGTGTTTGGGTATTGTAGGGGGTCGTGCTAGGGGTAGAGTTCTAGGGTTTAGGGTAGTGCAGTGGTGTTTGTGTAGAGTTGGGGGTTGTGCTGGGGGTAGTGTTTTAGGGTGTAGGGTAGTGCAGTGCTGTTTGTGTAGTGTAGGGGGTTCTGCTGTGGTAAATGTAGGGTTTAGGGTACTGCAGTGGTTTTTGAGCAGTGTAGGGGATCATGCTGGGGTAGTGTTTTCGGGTTTAGGGCAGTGCAGTGGTGTTTGTGTACTGTAGGGGTTCTTGCAGGGGGTTGTGTTTTAGGGTTTAGGGTAGTGCAGTGGTGTTTGGGTAGTGTAGGGATTAGTACTGGGGGTAGTGTTTTAGAGTTTAGGGTAGTGTAGTGGTGTTTGTGTAGTGTAGGGGGTCGTGGTGGGGGTGTGTTTTAGGATTTAAGGCAGTGCAGTGATATTTGGGTAGTGTAGGTGCAGTGCTGGGGGTAGTGTTTTAGGGATTAGGGTAGTGCAGTGGTGTTTGCGTAGTGTAGGGGGTCGTGCTGGGGGTAGTGTTTTAGGGTTTAGGGTAGCGCAGTGTTGTTTGCGTAGTGTAGGGCTCTTGCTGGGGGTAGTGTTTTAGGGTTTATGGTAGTGCAGTGGTGTTTGTGTAGTATTGGGGGTAGTTCTGGGGGTAGTGTTTTAGGGTTTAGGGTACTACTGTGGTGTTTGTGTAGTGTAGGGGGTTGTACTGTGGGTAGATGTAGGGTTTAGGGTAGTGCAGTTGTGTTTGGGTAGTGTAGGGGTCGTGTAAGGGATAATGTTTTAGGGTTTAGGGTAGTGCAGTGGTGTTTTTGTAGTGTAGGGGGTTGTGCTGGTGGTAGTGTTTTAGGGTTTAGGGTAGTGCATTGGTGTTTGGGTAGTGTAGGGGGTAGTGCTGGGGTAGTTTTATAGTGTTTAGGGTAGTGCAGTGGTGTTTGTGTAGTGTAGGGGGTCGTGCTGGGGGTAGTGTTTTAGGGTTTAGGGTAGTGCAGTGGTGTTTGTGTTCTGTAGGGGGTCGTGCTGCGGGCAGTGTTTTAGGGTTTAGGGTAGTGCAGTGGTGTATTTGTAGTGTAGGGGGTCATGCTGGGCGTAGTGTTTTAGTGTTTAGGTCAGTGCAGTGGTGTTTGGGTAGTGTAGGGGGTCGTGCTGGGGGTAGTGTTTTAGGGTTTTGGGCAGTGCAGTGGTGTTTGAGTATTGTAGAGGGTTGTTCTGGGGGTAGTGTTTTAGCATTTAGGGTAGTGCAATGGTGTTTGGGTAGTGTAGGGGGTCGTGTTTTAGGGTGTAGGGTAGTGCAGTGGTGTTTGTGTAGTTTAGGGGATCAAGTTGGGGTAGAGTTTTAGGGTTTAGGGTAGTGCAGTGGTGTTTGTGAAGTGTAGGGGGTCATGTTGGGGGTAGATTTAGGGTTAAGGGTAATGCAGTGGTGCTTGGGTAGTGTAGGGGGTTGAGCTGCAGGTAGTGTTTTAGTGTTTAGGGTAGTGCAGCGATGTTTGGTTAGTGTGCGGGGTCATACTGGGGGTAGTGTTTTAGGGTTTATGGTAGTGCAGTGGTGTTTGTGTAGTATTGGGTTAGTGTTTTAGGGTAGTACAGTGGTGTTTGTGTAGTGTAGGGGGTTGTACTGTGGGTAGATGTAGGGTTTAGGGTAGTGCAGTGGTGTTTGGGTAGTGTAGGGGGTCATGCAAGGGGTAATGTTTTAGGGTTTAGGGTAGTGCATTGGTGTTTGGGTAGTGTAGGGGTAGTGCTGGGGTAGTTTTTTAGGGTTTAGGGTAGTGCAGTGGTGTTTGTGTAGTGTAGGGGGTAGTGGTTTAGGGTTTAGGGTAATGCGGTGGAGTTTAGGTAGTGTAGGGGGTCGTGGTGGGGGTGTGTTTTAGGTTTTAAGGCAGTGCAGTGGTATTTGGGTAGTGTAGCTGTAGTGCTGGGGGTTGTGTTTTAGGGTTTAGGGTAGTGCAGTGGTGTTTGGGTAGTTTAGGGGGTCGTGCTGGGGTAGTGTTTTAGGGTTTAGGGTAGTGCAGTGATGTTTGGGTAGTGTAGGGGGTCATAGTGGGGGTACTGTTTTAGGATTATTGGTAGTGCAGTGGTGTTTGTGTAGTATTGGGTTTGTGTTTTAGGGTAGTACAGTGGTGTTTGTGTAGTGTAGGGGGTTGTACTGTGGGTAGATGTAGGGTATAGGGTAGTGCAGTGGTGTTTGGGTAGTGTAGGGGGTCATGCAAGGGGTAATGTTTTAGGGTTTAGGGTAGTGCATTGGTGTTTGGGTAGTGTAGGGGTAGTGCTGGGGTAGTTTTTTAGGGTTTAGGGTAGTGCATTGGTGTTTGCGTAGTCTAGGGGGTAGTGCTGGGGTAGTTTTATAGGGTTTAGGGTAGTGCAGTGGTATTTGTGTAGTGTAGGGGGTCGTGCTGGGGGTAGTGTTTTAGGGTTTAGGGTAGTGCAGTGGTGTTTATGTAGTGTAGGGGGTCGTGCTGGGAGTAGTGTTTTAGGGTTGAGGGTAGTGCAGTGGTGTTTGTGTAATGTAGGGGGTAGTGGTTTAGGTTTTAGTGTAGTGCTATGTAGTTTGTGTAGTGTAGGGGGTCGTGCTGTGGGTAGTGTTTTAGGGTTTAGGGTAGTACAGTGGTATTTGTGTAGTGTAGGGGGTCGTGTTTTAGGGTTTAGGGTAGTGTAGTGGTGTTTGGGTAGTGTAGGGGGTCGTGCTGGGGGTAGTGTTTTTGGGTTCAGGGTAGTGCAGTTGTGTTGGTGTAGTGAAGGGGATCGTGCTTGGGATAGTGTTTTAGGGTTTAGGGTAGTGCAGTGGTGTTTGTGTAGTGTAGGGGGTCGTGCTTGGGGTAGTGTTTTAGGGTTTAGGGAAGTGCAGTGGTGTTTGTGTAGTGTAAGGGACGTGCCTGGGTAGAATTTTAGGGATTAGGGTAGTGCAGTGGTGTTTGTGTAGTATAGGGGTTTGTGCTGGGGGTAGTGTTTTAGGGTTTAGGGAAGTGCAGTGGTGTTTGAGTATTATAGGGGTTTGGTGCTGGGGGTAGTGTTTTAGGGTTTAGGGAAGTGCAATGGTGTTTGTGTAGTGTAAGGGACGTGCCTGGGTAGAATTTTAGGGTTTAGGGTAGTGCAGTGGTGTTTATGTAGTGTGGGGGTCGTACTGGGGTAGATTTAGGGTTTAGGATAGTGCAGTGGTGTTTGGGTAGTGTAGGGGATCGTGCTGGGGGTAGGGTTTTAGGGTTTCGGACAGTGCAGTGGTATTTGGGTAGTAAAGGGGGATCATACTGGTGGAAGTGTTTTAGGATTTAGGGTAGTACAGTGGTGTTTGTGTAATTTAGGGTACGTGCTGGGGTAGTGTTTTAGGTTTTAGGGTAGTGCAGTGGTGTTTGTGAAGTGTAGGGGGTCATACTGGGGGAAGATTTAGGGTTTAGGATAGTGCAGTGGTGTTTGGGTAGTGTAGGGGGTCATGCTGGGGTCGGGTTTTAGGGTTTCGGGCAGTGCAGTGGCGTTTGGGTACTAAAGGGGGATCATGCTGGTGGAAGTGTTTTAGGGTTGTGCAGTGGTGTTTGTGTAGTGTAGGGGACTTACTGGGTAGTGTTTTAGGGTTTAGGGTAGTGCAGTGGTGTTTGTGAAGTGTAGGGGGTCGTACTGGGGATAGATTTAGGGTTTAGGACAGTGCAGTGGTGTTTGGGTAGCGTAGGGGGTCGTGCTGGGGGTAGGGTTTTAGGGTAGTGCAGTGATGTTTGGGTAGTGTAGGGGGTCATACTGGGGGTAGTGTTTTAGGTTTTATGGTAGTGCAGTGGTGTTTGTGTAGTATCGGGTTAGTGTTTTAGGGTAGTACAGTGGTGTTTGTGTAGTGTAGAGGGTTGTACTGTGGGTAGATGTAGGGTTTAGGGTAGTGCAGTGGTGTTTGGGTAGTGTAGGGGGTCATGCAAGTGGTAATGTTTTAGGGTTTAGGGTAATGCATTGGTGTTTGGGTAGTGTAGGGGTAGTGCTGGGGTAGTTTTTTAGGGTTTAGGCTAGTGCATTGGTGTTTGCGTAGTGTAGGGGGTAGTGCTGGGGTAGTTTTATAGGGTTTAGGGTAGTGCAGTGGTGTTTGTGTAGTGTAGGGGGTCGTGCTGGGGGTAGTGTTTTAGGGTTTAGGGTAGTGCAGTGGTGTTTGTGTAGTGTAGGGGGTAGTGGTTAGGTTTTAGTGTAGTGCTGTGGTGTTTTGTGTAGTGTAGGGGGTCGTGCTGTGGGTAGTGTTTTAGGGTTTAGGGTAGTGCAGTGGTGTTTGTGTAGTGTAGGGGGTCATGCTGGGGGTAGTGTTTTAGGGTTTAGGGTAGTGCAGTGGTGTTTGTGTAATGTAGGGGGTAGTGGTTTAGGTTTTAGTGTAGTGCTGTGGTATTTGTGTAGTGTAGGGGGTCGTGCTGTGGGTAGTGTTTTAGGGTTTAGGGTAGTGCAGTGGTGTTTGTGTAGTGTAGGGGGTCGTGTTTTAGGGTTTAGGGTAGTGTAGTGATGTTTGGGTAGTGTAGGGGGTCGTGCTGGGGGTAGTGTTTTTGGGTTCAGGGTAGTGCAGTTGTGTTGGTGTAGTGAAGGGGATCGTGCTTGGGATAGTGTTTTAGGGTTTGGGGTAGTGCAGTGGTGTTTGTGTAGTGTAGGGGGTCGTGCTTGGGGTAGTGTTTTAGGGCTTAGGGTAGTGCAGTGGTGTTTGTGTAGTATAGGGGTTCGTGCTGGGGGTAGTGTTTTAGGGTTTAGGGAAGTGCAGTGGTGTTTGTGTAGTATAGGGGTTCGTGCTGGGGGTAGTGGTTTAGGGTTTTGGGAAGTGCAGTGGTGTTTGTGTAGTGTGGGGGTCGTACTGGGGTAGATTTAGGGTTTAGGATAGTGCAGTGGTGTTTGGGTAGTGTAGGGGATCGTGCTGGGGGTAGGGTTTTAGGGTTTCGGACAGTGCAGTGGTGTTTGGGTAGTAAAGGGGGATCGTACTGGTGGAAGTGTTTTAGGATTTAGGGTAGTGCAGTGGTGTTTGTGTAATTTAGGGTACATGCTGGGGTAGTGTTTTAGGTTTTAGGGTAGTGCAGTGGTGTTTGTGAAGTGTAGGGGGTCGTACTGGGGGAAGATTTAGGGTTTAGGATAGTGCAGTGGTGTTTGGGTAGTTTAGGGGGTCATGCTGGGGTCGGGTTTTAGGGTTTCGGGCAGTGCAGTGGCGTTTGGGTAGTAAAGGGGGATCGTGCTGGTGGAAGTGTTTTAGGGTTTAGGGTTGTGCAGTGGTGTTTGTGTAGTGTAGGGGACTTACTGGGGTAGTGTTTTAGGGCTTAGGGTAGTGCAGTGATGTTTGTGAAGTGTAGGGGGTCGTACTGGGGATAGATTTAGGGTTTAGGATAGTGCAGTGGTGTTTGGGTAGTGTAGGGGGTCCTGCTGGGGGTAGGGTTTTAGGGTTTTTGGCAGTACATTGGGGTTTGGGTAGTAAAGGGGGATCGTGCTGGGGTACTTTTTTGGGGTTAAGGGTAGTGCATTGGTATTTGTGTTGTGTAGGGGGTCATGCTGGGGGTAGATTTAGGGTTTAGGGTGATGCAGTGGTGTTTGGGTAGAGTAGGGGGTTGTGCTGGGGGTAGTGTTTTAGGGTGTAGGGTAGTGCAGTGCTGTTTGTGTAGTGTAGGGGTTCTTGCAGGGGGTAGTGTTTTCAGGTTTAGGGCAGTGCAGTGGTGTTTGTGTACTGTAGGGGTTCTTGCAGGGGGTTGTGTTTTAGGGTTTAGGGTAGTGCAGTGGTGTTTGGGTAGTGTAGGGATTAGTGCTGGGGGTAGTGTTTTAGAGTTTAGGGTAGTGCAGTGGTGTTTGTGTAGTGTAGGGGGTAGTGGTTTAGGGTTTAGGGTAATGCGGTGGAGTTTGGGTAGTGTAGGGGTCGTGGTGGGGGTGTGTTTTAGGTTTTAAGGCAGTGCAGTGGTATTTGGGTAGTGTAGGTGTAGTGCTAGGGGCAGTGTTTTAGGGATTAGGGTAGTGCAGTGGTGTTTGCGTAGTGTAGGGGGTCGTGCTGGGGGTAGTATTTTAGGGTTTAGGGCAGCACAGTGGTGTTTGCGTAGTGTAGGGCTCTTGCTGGGGGTAGTGTTTTAGGGTTTATGGTAGTGCAGTGGTGTTTGTGTAGTATTGGGGGTAGTTCTGGGGGTAGTGTTTTAGGGTTTAGGGTACTACAGTGGTGTTTGTGTAGTGTAGGGGTTTGTACTGTGGGTAGATGTAGGGTTTAGGGTAGTGCAGTGGTGTTTGGGTAGTGTAGGGGTCGTGTAAGGGATAATGTTTTAGGGTTTAGGTTAGTGCAGTGGTGTTTTTGTAGTGTAGGGGGTCGTGCTGGGGGTAGTGTTTTAGGGTTTAGGGTAGTGCATTGGTGTTTGGGTAGTGTTGGGGGTAGTGCTGGGGTAGTTTTATAGTGTTTAGGGTAGTGCAGTGCTGTTTGTGTAGTGTACGGGGTCATACTGGGGGTAGTGTTTTAGGGTTTATGGTAGTGCAGTGGTGTTTGTGTAGTATTGGGTTAGTGTTTTAGGGTAGTACAGTGGTGTTTGTGTAGTGTAGGGGGTTGTACTGTGGGTAGATGTAGGGTTTAGGGTAGTGCAGTGGTGTTTGGGTAGTGTAGGGGGTCATGCAAGGGGTAATGTTTTAGGGTTTAGGGTAGTGCATTGGTGTTTGGGTAGTGTAGGGGTAGTGCTGGGGTAGTTTTTTAGGGTTTAGGGTAGTGCAGTGGTGTTTGTGTAGTGTGGGGGTAGTGGTTTAGGGTTTAGGGTAATGCGGTGGAGTTTAGGTAGTGTAGGGGGTCGTGGTGGGGGTGTGTTTTAGGTTTTAAGGCAGTGCAGTGGTATTTGGGTAGTGTAGGTGTAGTGCTGGGGGTTGTGTTTTAGGGTTTAGGGTAGTGCAGTGGTGTTTGGGTAGTTTAGGGGGTCGTGCTGGGGTAGTGTTTTAGGGTTTAGGGTAGTGCAGTGATGTTTGGGTAGTGTAGGGGGTCATAGTGGGGGTACTGTTTTAGGATTATTGGTAGTGCAGTGGTGTTTGTGTAGTATTGGGTTTGTGTTTTAGGGTAGTACAGTGGTGTTTGTGTAGTGTAGGGGGTTGTACTGTGGGTAGATGTAGGGTATAGGGTAGTGCAGTGGTGTTTGGGTAGTGTAGGGGGTCATGCAAGGGGTAATGTTTTAGGGTTTAGGGTAGTGCATTGGTGTTTGGGTAGTGTAGGGGTAGTGCTGGGGTAGTTTTTTAGGGTTTACGTTAGTGCATTGGTGTTTGCATAGTCTAGGGGGTAGTGCTGGGGTAGTTTTATAGGGTTTAGGGTAGTGCAGTGGTATTTGTGTAGTGTAGGGGTTCGTGCTGGGGGTAGCGTTTTAGGGTTTAGGGTAGTGCAGTGGTGTTTGTGTAGTGTAGGGGGTAGTGGTTTAGGTTTTAGTGTAGTGCTGTGGTGTTTTGTGTAGTGTAGGGGGTCGTGATGTGGGTAGTGTTTTAGGGTTTAGGGTAGTGCAGTGGTGTTTATGTAGTGTAGGGGGTCGTGCTGGGAGTAGTGTTTTAGGGTTTAGGGTAGTGCCGTGGTGTTTGTGTAATGTAGGGGGTAGTGGTTTAGGTTTTAGTGTAGTGCTATGTAGTTTGTGTAGTGTAGGGGGTCGTGCTGTGGGTAGTGTTTTAGGGTTTAGGGTAGTACAGTGGTATTAGTGTAGTGTAGGGGGTCGTGTTTTAGGGTTTAGGGTAGTGTAGTGGTGTTTGGGTAGTGTAGGGGGTCGTGCTGGGGGTAGTGTTTTTGGGTTCAGGGTAGTGCAGTTGTGTTGGTGTAGTGAAGGGGATCGTGCTTGGGATAGTGTTTTAGGGTTTAGGGTAGTGCAGTGGTGTGTGTGTAGTGTAGGGGGTCGTGCTTGGGGTAGTGTTTTAGGGTTTAGGGAAGTGCAGTGGTGTTTGTGTAGTGTGAGGGACGTGCCTGGGTAGAATTGTAGGGTTTAGGGTAGTGCAGTGGTGTTTGTGTAGTATAGGGGTTTGTGCTGGGGGTAGTGTTTTAGGGTTTAGGGAAGTGCAGTGGTGTTTGTGTATTATAGGGGTTGCTGCTGGGGGTAGTGTTTTAGGGTTTAGGGAAGTGCAATGGTGTTTGTGTAGTGTAAGGGACGTGCCTGGGTAGAATTTTAGGGTTTAGGGTAGTGCAGTGGTGTTTATGTAGTGTGGGGGTCGTACTGGGGTAGATTTAGGGTTTAGGATAGTGCAGTGGTGTTTGGGTAGTGTAGGGGATCGTGCTGGGGGTAGGGTTTTAGGGTTTCGGACAGTGCAGTGGTATTTGGGTAGTAAAGGGGGATCATACTGGTGGAAGTGTTTTAGGATTTAGGGTAGTGCAGTGGTGTTTGTGTAATTTAGGGTACATACTGGGGTAGTGTTTTAGGTTTTAGGGTAGTGCAGTGGTGTTTGTGAAGTGTAGGGGGTCGTACTGGGGGAAGATTTAGGGTTTAGGATAGTGCAGTGGTGTTTGGGTAGTGTAGGGGGTCGTGCTGGGGGTAGGGTTTTAGGGTTTCGGGCAGTACATTGGTGTTTGGGTAGTAAAGGGGGATTGTGCTGGGGTACTTTTTTAGGGTTTAGGGTAGTGCATTGGTATTTGTGTTGTGTAGGGGGTCATGCTGGGGGTAGATTTAGAGTTTAGGGTGATGCAGTGGTGTTTGGGTAGTGTAGGGGGTCGTGCTGCAGGTAGTGTTTTAGTGTTTAGGGTAGAGCAGTGGTGTTTGGGTATTGTAGGGGGTCGTGCTAGGGGTAGGGTATTAGGGTTTAGGGTAGTGCAGTGGTGTTTGTGTAGAGGAGGGGGTTCTGCTGTGGTAAATGTAGGGTTTAGGGTACTGCAGTGGTTTTTGAGCAGTGTAGGGGATCATGCTGCGGTAGTGTTTTCGGGTTTAGGGCAGTGAAGTGGTGTTTGTGTACTGTAGGGGTTCTTGCAGGGGGTTGAGTTTTAGGGTTTAGGGTAGTGCAGTGGTGTTTGGGTAGTGTAGGGATTAGTGCTGGGGCTAGTGTTTTAGAGTTTAAGGTAGTGCAGTGGTGTTTGTGTAGTGTAGGGGGATGTGGTTTAGGGTTTCGTGTAAGGGATAATGTTTTAGGGTTTAGGTTAGTGCAGTGGTGTTTTTGTAGTGTAGGGGGTCGTGCTGGGGGTAGTGTTTTAGGGTTTAGGGTAGTGCATTGGTGTTTGGGTAGTGTAGGGGTAGTGCTGGGGTAGTTTTATAGTGTTTAGGGTAGTGCAGTGGTGTTTGTGTAGTGTAGGGGTCGTGCTGGGGGTAGTGTTTTAGGGTTTAGGGTAGTGCAGTGGTGTTTGTGTTGTGTAGGGGTTCGTGCTGCGGGCAGTGTTTTAGGGATTAGAGTAGTGCAGTGGTGTATGTGTAGTGTAGGGGGTCATGCTGGGGGTAGTGTTTTAGTGTTTAGGTCAGTGCAGTGGTGTTTGGGTAGTGTAGGGGGGTGTGCTGGGGGTAGTGTTTTAGGGTTTTGGGCGGTGCAGTGGTGTTTGAGTATTGTAGGGGGTTGTTCTGGGGGTAGTGTTTTAGCATTTAGGGTAGTGCAATGGTGTTTGGGTAGTGTAGGGGGTCGTGTTTTAGGGTTTAGGGTAGTGCAGTGGTGTTTGTGTAGTTTAGGGGATCAAGCTGGGGTAGAGTTTTAGGGTTTAGGGTAGTGCAGTGGTGTTTGTGTAGTGTAGGGGGTCATGTTGGGGGTAGATTTAGGGTTTAGGGTAATGCAGTGGTGCTTGGGTAGTGTAGGGGGTCGAGCTGCAGGTAGTGTTTTAGTGTTTAGGGTAGTGCAGTGAGGTTTGGGTAGTGTAGGGGGTCATACTGGGGGTAGTGTTTTAGGGTTTATGGTAGTGCAGTGGTGTTTGTGTAGTATTGGGTTAGTGTTTTAGGGTAGTACAGTGGTGTTTGTGTAGTGTAGGGGGATGTACTGTGGGTAGATGTAGGGTTTAGGGTGGTGCAGTGGTGTTTGGGTAGTGTAGGGGTAGTGCTGGGGTAGTTTTTTAGGGTTTAGGGTAGTGCAGTGGTGTTTGTGTAGTGTAGGGGGTAGTGGTTTAGGGTTTAGGGTAATGCAGTGGAGTTTGGGTAGTGTAGGGGGTCGTGTTGGGGGTGTGTTTTAGGTTTTAAGGCAGTGCAGTGGTATTTGGGTAGTGTAGGTGTAGTGCTGGGGGTTGTGTTTTAGGGTTTAGGGTAGTGCAGTGGTGTTTGGGTAGTGTAGGGGATCGTGCTGGGGTAGTGTTTTAGGGTTTATGGTAGCGCAGTGGTGTTTGCGTACTGTAGGGCTCTTGCTGGGGGTAGTGTTTTAGGGTTTATGGTAGTGCAGTGGTGTTTGTGTAGTATTGGGGGTAGTTCTGGGGGTAGTGTTTTAGGGTTTAGGGTACTACAGTGGTGTTTGTGTAGTGTAGGGGGTTGTACTGTGGGTAGATGTAGTGTTTAGGGTAGTGCAGTGGTGTTTGGGTAGTGTAGGGGTCGTGTAAGGGATAATGTTTTAGGTTTTAGGGTAGTGCAGTGGTGTTTTTGTATTGTAGGGGGTCGTGCTGGGGGTAGTGTTTTAGGGTTTAGGGTAGTGCATTGGTGTTTGGGTACTGTTGGGGGTAGTGCTGGGGTAGTTTTATAGTGTTTAGGGTAGTGCAGTGCTGTTTGTGTAGTGTAGGGGGTCGTGCTGGGGCAGTGTTTTAGGGTTTAGAGTAGTGCAGTGGTGTATGTGTAGTGTAGGGGGTCATGCTGGGGGTAGTGTTTTAGTGTTTAGCTCTGTGCAGTGGTGTTTGGGTAGTGTAGGGAGTCGTGCTGGGGGTAGTGTTTTAGGGTTTTGGGCTGTGCAGTGGTGTTTAAGTATTGTAGGGGGTTGTTCTGGGGGTAGTGTTTAGCGTTTAGGGTAGTGCAATGGTGTTTGGGTAGTGTAGGCGGTCGTGTTTTAGGGTTTAGGGTAGTGCAGTGGTGTTTGTGTAGTTTAGGTGATCAAGCTAGGGTAGAGTTTTAGGGTTTAGGGTAGTGCAGTGGTGTTTTTGTAGTGTAGGGGGTCATGTTGGGGGTAGTGTTTTAGGGTTTTGGGCAGTGCAGTGGTGTTTGAGTATTGTAGGGGGTTGGTCTGGGGGTAGTGTTTTAGCGTTTAGGGTAGTGCAATGGTGTTTGGGTATGTGTAGGGGGTCGTGTTTTAGGGTTTAGGGTAGTGCAGTGGTGCTTGGGTAGTGTAGGGGGTCGAGCTGCAGGTAGTGTTTTAGTGTTTAGGGTAGTGCAGTGATGTTTGGGTAGTGTAGGGGGTCATACTGGGGGTAGTGTTTTAGGTTTTATGGTAGTGCAGTGGTGTTTGTGTAGTATCGGGTTAGTGTTTTAGGGTAGTACAGTGGTGTTTGTGTAGTGTAGAGGGTTGTACTGTGGGTAGATGTAGGGTTTAGGGTAGTGCAGTGGTGTTTGGGTAGTGTAGGGGTCGTGTAAGGGATAATGTTTTAGGGTTTAGGTTAGTGCAGTGGTGTTTTTGTAGTGTAGGGGTAGTGGTTTAGGTTTTAGTGTAGTGCTGTGGTGTTTTGTGTAGTGTAGGGGGTCGTGCTGTGGGTAGTGTTTTAGGGTTTAGGGTAGTGCAGTGGTGTTTGTGTAGTGTAGGGGGTCATGCTGGGGGTAGTGTTTTAGGGTTTAGGGTAGTGCAGTGGTGTTTGTGTAATGTAGGGGGTATTGGTTTAGGTTTTAGTGTAGTGCTGTGGTATTTGTGTGGTGTAGGGGGTCGTGCTGTGGGTAGTGTTTCAGGGTTTAGGGTATTGCAGTGGTGTTTGTGTAGTGTAGGGGGTCGTGTTTTAGGGTTTAGGGTAGTGTAGTGGTGTTTGGGTAGTGTAGGGGGTCGTGCTGGGGGTAGGGTTTTAGGGTTTCGGACAGTGCAGTGGTGTTTGGGTAGTGTAGGGGGTCATGCTGGGGTCGGGTTTTAGGGTTTCGGGCAGTGCAGTGGCGTTTGGGTACTAAAGGGGGATTGTGCTGGTGGAAGTGTTTTAGGGTTGCGCAGTGGTGTTTGGGTAGTAAAGGGGGATCGTACTGGTGGAAGTATTTTAGGATTTAGGGTAGTGCAGTGGTGTTTGTGTAATTTAGGGTACGTGCTGGGGTAGTGTTTTAGGTTTTAGGGTAGTGCAGTGGTGTTTGTGAAGTGTAGGGGGTCGTACTGGGGGAAGATTTAGGGTTTAGGATAGTGCAGTGGTGTTTGTGTAGTGTAGGGGTAGTGCTGGAGTAGTTTTTTAGGGTTTAGGGTAGTGCATTGGTGTTTGGGTAGTGTAGGGGTCGTGTAAGGGATAATGTTTTAGGGTTTAGGTTAGTGCAGTGGTGTTTTTGTAGTGTAGGGGGTCATGCAAGTGGTAATGTTTTAGGGTTTAGGGTAATGCATTGGTGTTTGGGTAGTGTAGGGGTAGTGCTGGGGTAGTTTTTTAGGGTTTAGGCTAGTGCATTGGTGTTTGCGTAGTGTAGGGGGTAGTGCTGGGGTAGTTTTATAGGGTTTAGGGTAGTGCAGTGGTGTTTGTGTAATGTAGGGGGTAGTGGTTTAGGTTTTAGTGTAGTGCTGTGGTATTTGTGTAGTGTAGGGGGTCGTGCTGTGGGTAGTGTTTTAGGGTTTAGGGTAGTGCAGTGGTGTTTGTGTAGTGTAGGGGGTCGTGTTTTAGGGTTTAGGGTAGTGTAGTGATGTTTGGGTAGTGTAGGGGGTCGTGCTGGGGGTAGTGTTTTTGGGTTCAGGGTAGTGCAGTTGTGTTGGTGTAGTGAAGGGGATCGTGCTTGGGATAGTGTTTTAGGGTTTAGGGTAGTGCAGTGGTGTTTGTGTAGTGTAGGGGGTCATGCTTGGGGTAGTGTTTTAGGGCTTAGGGTAGTGCAGTGGTGTTTGTGTAGTATAGGGGTTCGTGCTGTGGGTAGTGTTTTAGGGTTTAGGGAAGTGCAGTGGTGTTTGTGTAGTGTAAGGGACGTGCCTGAGTAGAATTTTAGGGTTTAGGGTAGTGCAGTGGTGTTTGCGTAGTATAGGGGTTCGTGCTGGGGGTCGTGTTTTAGGGTTTAGGGAAGTGCAGTGGTGTTTGTGTAGTATAGGGGTTCGTGCTGGGGGTAGTGGTTTAGGGTTTTGGGAAGTGCAGTGGTGTTTGTGTAGTGTGGGGGTCGTACTGGGGTAGATTTAGGGTTTAGGATAGTGCAGTGGTGTTTGGGTAGTGTAGGGGATCGTGCTGGGGGTAGGGTTTTAGGGTTTCGGACAGTGCAGTGGTGTTTGGGTAGAAAAGGGGGATTGTACTGGTGGAAGTGTTTTAGGATTTAGGGTAGTGCAGTGGTGTTTGTGTAATTTAGGGTACATGCTGGGGTAGTGTTTTAGGTTTTAGGGTAGTGCAGTGGTGTTTGTGAAGTGTAGGGGGTCGTACTGGGGGAAGATTTAGGGTTTAGGATAGTGCAGTGGTGTTTGGGTAGTGTAGGGGGTCATGCTGGGGTCGGGTTTTAGGGTTTCGGGCAGTGCAGTGGCGTTTGGGTAGTAAAGGGGGATCGTGCTGGTGGAAGTGTTTTAGGGTTTAGGGTTGTGCAGTGGTGTTTGTGTAGTGTAGGGGACTTACTGGGGTAGTGTTTAGGGCTTAGGGTAGTGCAGTGGTGTTTGTGAAGTGTAGGGGGTCGTACTGGGGATAGATTTAGGGTTTAGGATAGTGCAGTGGTGTTTGGGTAGTGTAGGGGGTCCTGCTGGGGGTAGGGTTTTAGGGTTTTGGGCAGTACATTGGGGTTTGGGTAGTAAAGGGGGATCGTGCTGGGGTACTTTTTTAGGGTTTAGGGTAGTGCATTGGTATTTGTGTTGTGTAGGGGGTCATGCTGGGGGTAGATTTAGGGTTTAGGGTGATGCAGTGGTGTTTGGGTAGTGTAGGGGGTCGTGCTGCAGGTAGTGTTTTAGTGTTTAGGGTAATGCAGTGGTGTTTGGGTATTGTAGGGGGTCGTGCTAGGGGTAGAGTATTAGGGTTTAGGGTAGTGCAGTGGTGTTTGTGTAGAGTAGGGGGTTGTGCTGGGGGTAGTGTTTTAGGGTGTAGGGTAGTGCAGTGCTGTTTGTGTAGTGTAGGGGTTCTTGCAGGGGGTAGTGTTTTCGGGTTTAGGGCAGTGCAGTGGTGTTTGTGTACTGTAGGGGTTCTTGCAGGGGGTTGTGTTTTAGGGTTTAGGGTAGTGCAGTGGTGTTTGGGTAGTGTAGGGATTAGTGCTGGGGGTAGTGTTTTAGAGTTTAGGGTAGTGCAGTGGTGTTTGTGTAGTGTAGGGGGTAGTGGTTTAGGGTTTAGGGTAATGCGGTGGAGTTTGGGTAGTGTAGGGGTCGTGGTGGGGGTGTGTTTTAGGTTTTAAGGCAGTGCAGTGGTATTTGGGTAGTGTAGGTGTAGTGCTAGGGGCAGTGTTTTAGGGATTAGGGTAGTGCAGTGGTGTTTGCGTAGTGTAGGGGGTCGTGCTGGGGGTAGTATTTTAGGGTTTAGGGTAGCACAGTGGTGTTTGCGTAGTGTAGGGCTCTTGCTGGGGGTAGTGTTTTAGGGTTTATGGTAGTGCAGTGGTGTTTGTGTAGTATTGGGGGTAGTTCTCGGGGTAGTGTTTTAGGGTTTAGGGTACTACAGTGGTGTTTGTGTAGTGTAGGGGGTTGTACTGTGGGTAGATGTAGGGTTTAGGGTAGTGCAGTGGTGTTTGGGTAGTGTAGGGGTCGTGTAAGGGATAATGTTTTAGGGTTTAGGGTAGTGCAGTGGTGTTTTTGTAGTGTAGGGGGTCGTGCTGGGGGTAGTGTTTTAGGGTTTAGGGTAGTGCATTGGTGTTTGGGTAGTGTTGGGGGTAGTGCTGGGGTAGTTTTATAGTGTTTAGGGTAGTGCAGTGCTGTTTGTGTAGTGTAGGGGGTCGTGCTGGGGGCAGTGTTTTAGGGTTTAGAGTAGTGCAGTGGTGTGTGTAGTGTAGGGGGTCATGCTGGGGGTAGTGTTTTAGTGTTTAGCTCAGTGCAGTGGTGTTTGGGTAGTGTAGGGGTCGTGCTGGGGGTAGTGTTTTAGGGTTTTGGGCAGTGCAGTGGTGTTTAAGTATTGTAGGGGGTTGTTCTGGGGGTAGTGTTTTAGCGTTTAGGGTAGTGCAATGGTGTTTGTGTAGTTTAGGTGATCAAGCTAGGGTAGAGTTTTAGGGTTTAGGGTAGTGCAGTGGTGTTTGTGTAGTGTAGGGGGTCATGCTGGGGGTAGTGTTTTAGGGTTTAGGGTAGTGCAGTGGTGTTTGTGTAATGTAGGGGGTAGTGGTTTAGGTATTAGTGTAGTGCTGTGGTATTTGTGTAGTGCAGGGGGTCGTGCTGTGGGTAGTGTTTTAGGGTTTAGGGTAGTTCAGGGGTGTTTGTGTAGTGTAGGGGGTCGTGTTTTAGGGTTTAGGGTAGTGTAGTGATGTTTGGGTAGTGTAGGGGGTCCTGCTGGGGGTAGTGTTTTTGGGTTCAGGGTAGTGCAGTTGTGTTGGTGTAGTGAAGGGGATCGTGCTTGGGATAGTGTTTTAGGGCTTAGGGTAGTGCAGTGGTGTGTGTGTAGTATAGGGGTTCGTGCTGGGGGTAGTGTTTTAGGGTTTAGGGAAGTGCAGTGGTGTTTGTGTAGTGTAAGGGACGTGCCTGGGTAGAATTTTAGGGTTTAGGGTAGTGCAGTGGTGTTTGTGTAGTATAGGGGTTCGTGCTGGGGGTAGTGTTTTAGGGTTTTGGGAAGTGCAGTGGTGTGTGTGTAGTGTGGGGGTCGTACTGGGGTAGATTTAGGGTTTAGGATAGTACAGTGGTGTTTGGGTAGTGTAGGGGATCGTGCTGGGGTAGGGTTTTAGGGTTTCGGACAGTGCAGTGGTGTTTGGGTAGTAAAGGGGGATTGTACTGGTGGAAGTGTTTTAGGATTTAGGGTAGTGCAGCGGTGTTTGTGTAATTTAGGGTACATGCTGGGGTAGTGTTTTAGGTTTTAGGGTAGTGCAGTGGTGTTTGTGAAGTGTAGGGGGTCGTACTGGGGGAAGATTTAGGGTTTAGGATAGTGCAGTGGTGTTTGGGTAGTGTAGGGGGTCATGCTGGGGTCGGGTTTTAGGGTTTCGGGCAGTGCAGTGGCGTTTGGGTAGTAAAGGGGGATCGTGCTGGTGGAAGTGTTTTAGGGTTTAGGGTTGTGCAGTGGTGTTTGTGTAGTGTAGGGGACTTACTGGGGTAGTGTTTTAGGGCTTAGGGTAGTGCAGTGGTGTTTGTGAAGTGTAGGGGGTCGTACTGGGGATAGATTTAGGGTTTAGGATAGTGCAGTGGTGTTTGGGTAGTGTAGGGGGTCATGCTGGGGGTAGGGTTTTAGGGTTTCGGGCAGTACATTGGGGTTTGGGTAGTAAAGGGGGATCATGCTGGGGTACTTTTTTAGGGTTTAGGGTAGTGCATTGGTATTTGTGTTGTGTAGGGGGTCATGCTGGGGGTAGATTTAGGGTTTAGGGTGATGCAGTGGTGTTTGGGTAGTGTAGGGGGTCGTGCTGCAGGTAGTGTTTTAGTGTTTAGGGTAATGCAGTGGTGTTTGGGTATTGTAGGGGGTCGTGCTAGGGGTAGAGTATTAGGGTTTAGGGTAGTGCAGTGGTGTTTGTGTAGAGTAGGGGGTTGTGCTGGGGGTAGTGTTTTAGGGTGTAGGGTAGTGCAGTGCTGTTTGTGTAGTGTAGGGGTTCTTGCAAGGGGTAGTGTTTTCGGGTTTAGGGCAGTGCAGTGGTGTTTGTGTACTGTAGGGGTTCTTGCAGGGGGTTGTGTTTTAGGGTTTAGGGTAGTGCAGTGGTGTTTGGGTAGTGTAGGGATTAGTGCTGGGGGTAGTGGTTTAGGGTTTAGGGTAATGCGGTGGAGTTTGGGTAGTGTAGGGGGTCGTGGTGGGGGTGTGTTTTAGGTTTTAAGGCAGTGCAGTGGTATTTGGGTAGTGTAGGTGTAGTGCTAGGGGTAGTGTTTTAGGGATTAGGGTAGTGCAGTGGTGTTTGCGTAGTGTAGTGGGTCGTGCTGGGGGTAGTATTTTAGGGTTTAGGGTAGCACAGTGCTGTTTGCGTAGTGTAGGGCTCTTGCTGGGGGTAGTGTTTTAGGGTTTATGGTAGTGCAGTGGTGTTTGAGTAGTATTGGGGGTGGTTCTGGGGGTAGTGTTTTAGGGTTTAGGGTACTACAGTGGTGTTTGTGTAGTGTAGGGGGTTGTACTGTGGGTAGATGTAGGGTTTAGGGTAGTGCAGCGGTGTTTGGGTAGTGTAGGGGTCGTGTAAGGGATAATGTTTTAGGGTTTAGGGTAGTGCAGTGGTGTTTTTGTAGTGTAGGGGGTCGTGCTGGGGGTAGTGTTTTAGGGTTTAGGGTAGTGCATTGGTGTTTGGGTAGTGTTGGGGGTAGTGCTGGGGTAGTTTTATAGTGTTTAGGGTAGTGCAGTGCTGTTTGTGTAGTGTAGGGGGTCGTGCTGGGGGCAGTGTTTTAGGGTTTAGAGTAGTGCAGTGGTGTATGTGTAGTGTAGGGGGTCATGCTGGGGGTAGTGTTTTAGTGTTTAGCTCAGTGCAGTGGTGTTTGGGTAGTGTAGTGGTCGTGCTGGGGGTAGTATTTTAGGGTTTTGGGCAGTGCAGTGGTGTTTAAGTATTGTAGGGGGTTGTTCTGGGGGTAGTGTTTTAGCGTTTAGGGTAGTGCAATGGTGTTTGTGTAGTTTAGGTGATCAAGCTAGGGTAGAGTTTTAGGGTTTAGGGTAGTGCAGTGGTGTTTTTGTAGTGTAGGGGGTCATGTTGAGGGTAGTGTTTTAGGGTTTTGGGCAGTGCAGTGGTGTTTGAGTATTGTAGGGGGTTGTTCTGGGGATAGTGTTTTAGCGTTTAGGGTAGTGCAATGGTGTTTGGGTAGTGTAGGGGGTCGTGTTTTAGGGTTTAGGGTAGTGCAGTGGTGCTTGGGTAGTGTAGGGGGTTGAGCTGCAGGTAGTGTTTTAGTGTTTAGGGTAGTGCAGTGTTGTTTAGGTAGTGCAGGGGGTCATACTGGGGGTAGTGTTTTAGGGTTTATGGTAGTGCAGTGGTGTTTGTGTAGTATTGGGTTAGTGTTTTAGGGTAGCACAGTGGTGTTTGTGTAATGTAGAGGGTTGTACTGTGGGTAGATGTAGGGTTTAGGGTAGTGCAGTGGTGTTTGGGTAGTGTAGGGGGTCATGCAAGTGGTAATGTTTTAGGGTTTAGGGTAGTGCATTGGTGTTTGGGTATTGTAGGGGTAGTGCTGGGGTAGTTTTTTAGGGTTTAGGCTAGTGCATTGGTGTTTGTGTAGTGTAGGGGTAGTGGTTTAGGTTTTAGTGTAGTGCTGTGGTGTTTTGTGTAGTGTAGGGGGTCGTGCTGTGGGTAGTGTTTTAGGTTTTAGTGTAGTGCTGTGGTATTTGTGTGGTGTAGGGGGTCGTGCTGTGGGTAGTGTTTTAGGGTTTAGGGTAGTGCAGTGGTGTTTGTGTAGTGTAGGGGGTCGTGTTTTAGGGTTTAGGGTAGTGTAGTGGTGTTTGGGTAGTGTAGGGGGTCGTGCTGGGGGTAGTGTTTTTGGGTTCAGGGTAGTGCAGTTGTGTTGGTGTAGTGAAGGGGATCGTGCTTGGGATAGTGTTTTAGGGTTTAGGGTAGTGCAGTGGTGTTTGTGTAGTGTAGGGGGTCGTGCTTGGGGTAGTGTTTTAGGGCTTAGGGTAGTGCAGTGGTGTTTGTGTAGTGTAGGGGGTCGTGCTTGGGGTAGTGTTTTAGGGTTTAGGGAAGTGCAGTGGTGTTTGTGTAGTGTAAGGGACGTGCCTGGGTAGAATTTTAGGGTTTAGGGTAGTGCAGTGGTGTTTGCGTAGTATAGGGGTTTGTGCTGGGGGTAGTGTTTTAGGGTTTAGGGAAGTGCAGTGGTGTTTGTGTAGTATAGGGGTTCGTGCTGGGGGTAGTGTTTTAGGGTTTAGGGAAGTGCAGTGGTGTTTGTGTAGTGTAAGGGACGTGCCTGGGTAGAATTTTAGGGTTTAGGTTAGTGCAGTGGTGTTTATGTAGTGTGGGGGTCGTACTGGGGTAGATTTAGGGTTTAGGATAGTGCAGTGGTGTTTGGGTAGTGTAGGGGATAGTGCTGGGGGTAGGGTGTTAGGGTTTCAGACAGTGCAGTGGTATTTGGGTAGTAAAGGGGGATCATACTGGTGGAAGTGTTTTAGGATTTAGGGTAGTGCAGTGGTGTTTGTGTAATTTAGGGTACGTGCTGGGGTAGTGTTTTAGGTTTTAGGGTAGTGCAGTGGTGTTTGTGAAGTGTAGGGGGTAGTACTGGGGGAAGATTTAGGGTTTAGGATAGTGCAGTGGTGTTTGGGTAGTGTAGGGGGTCATGCTGGGGTCGGGTTTTAGGGTTTTGGGCAGTGCAGTGGCGTTTGGGTACTAAAGGGGGATCGTGCTGGTGGAAGTGTTTTAGGGTTGTGCAGTGGTGTTTGTGTAGTGTAGGGGACTTACTGGGGTAGTGTTTTAGGGTTTAGGGTAGTGCAGTGGTGTTTGTGAAGTGTAGGGGGTCGTACTGGGGATAGATTTAGGGTTTAGGATAGTGCAGTGGTGTTTGGGTAGTGTAGGGGGTCGTGCTGGGGGTAGGGTTTTAGGGTTTCGGGCAGTACATTGGTGTTTGGGTAGTAAAGGGGGATCGTGCTGCGGTACTTTTTTAGGGTTTAGGGTAGTGCATTGGTATTTGTGTTGTGTAGGGGGTCATGCTGGGGGTAGATTTAGGGTTTAGGGTGATGCAGTGGTGTTTGGGTAGTGTAGGGGGTCGTGCTGCAGGTAGTGTTTTAGTGTTTAGGGTAGAGCAGTGGTGTTTGGGTATTGTAGGGGGTCGTGCTAGGGGTAGGGTATTAGGGTTTAGGGTAGTGCAGTGGTGTTTGTGTAGAGTAGGGGGTTCTGCTGTGGTAAATGTAGGGTTTAGGGTACTGCAGTGGTTTTTGAGCAGTGTAGGGGATCATGCTGGGGTAGTGTTTTCGGGTTTAGGGCAGTGCAGTGGTGTTTGTGTACTGTAGGGGTTCTTGCAGGGGGTTGTGTTTTAGGGTTTAGGTTAGTGCAGTGGTGTTTGGGTAGTGTAGGGATTAGTGCTGGGGGTAGTGTTTTAGAGTTTAAGGTAGTGCAGTGGTGTTTGTGTAGTGTAGGGGGTAGTGGTTTAGGGTTTAGGGTAATGCTGTGGAGTTTGGGTAGTGTAGGTGTATTGCTGGGGGTAGTGTTTTAGGGATTAGGGTAGTGCAGTGGTGTTTGCGTAGTGTAGGGGGTCGTGCTGGGGGTAGTGTTTTAGGTTTTAGGGTAGCGCAGTGGTGTTTGCGTAGTGTAGGGCTCTTGCTGGGAGTAGTGTTTTAGGGTTTATGGTAGTGCAGTGGTGTTTGTGTAGTATTGGGGGTAGTTCTGGGGGTAGTGTTTTAGGGTTTAGGGTACTACTGTGGTGTTTGTGTAGTGTAGGGGGTTGTACTGTGGGTAGATGTAGGGTTTAGGGTAGTGCAGTTGTGTTTGGGTAGTGTAGGGGTCGTGTAAGGGATAATGTTTTAGGGTTTAGGTTAGTGCAGTGGTGTTTTTGTAGTGTAGGGGGTCGTGCTGGGGGTAGTGTTTTAGGGTTTAGGGTAGTGCATTGGTGTTTGGGTAGTGTAGGGGTAGTGCTGGGGGAATTTTATAGTGTTTAGGGTAGTGCAGTGGTGTTTGTGTAGTGTAGGGGGTCGTGCTGGGGGTAGTGTTTTAGGGTTTAGGGTGGTGCAGTGGTGTTTGTGTTGTGTAGGGGGTCGTGCTGCGGGCAGTGTTTTAGGGTTTAGGGTAGTACAGTGGTGTATGTGTAGTGTAGGGGGTCATGCTGGGGGTAGTGTTTTAGTGTTTAGCTCAGTGCAGTGGTGTTTGGGTAGTGTAGGGGGTCGTGCTGGGGGCAGTGTTTTAGGGTTTAGAGTAGTGCAGTGGTGTATGTGTAGTGTAGGGGGTCATGCTGGGGGTAGTGTTTTAGTGTTTAGCTCAGTGCAGTGGTGTTTGGGTAGTGTAGGGGGTCGTGCTGGGGGTAGTGTTTTAGGGTTTTGGGCAGTGCAGTGGTGTTTAAGTATTGTAGGGGGTTGTTCTGGGGGTAGTGTTTTAGCGTTTAGGGTAGTGCAATGGTGTTTGGGTAGTGTAGGCGGTCGTGTTTTAGGGTTTAGGGTAGTGCAGTGGTGTTTGTGTAGTTTAGGTGATCAAGCTAGGGTAGAGTTTTAGGGTTTAGGGTGGTACAGTGGTGTTTTTGTAGTGTAGGGAGTCATGTTGGGGGTAGTGTTTTAGGGTTTTGGGCAGTGAAGTGGTGTTTGGGTAGTGTAGTGGGTCGTGTTTTAGGGTTAAAGGTAGTGCAGTGGTGCTTGGGTAGTGTAGGGGGTCGAGCTGCAGGTAGTGTTTTAGTGTTTAGGGTAGTGCAGTGATGTTTGGGTAGTGTAGGGGGTCATACTGGGGGTAGTGTTTTAGGGTTTATGGTAGTGCAGTGGTGTTTGTGTAGTATTGGGTTAGTGTTTTAGGGTAGTACAGTGGTGTTTGTCTAGTGTAGAGGGTTGTAGTGTGGGTAGATGTAGGGTTTAGGGTAGTGCAGTGGTGTTTGGGTACTGTAGGGGGTCATGCAAGTGGTAATGTTTTAGGGTTTAGGGTAGTGCATTGGTGTTTGGGTAGTGTAGGGGTAGTGCTGGGGTAGTTTTTTAGGGTTTAGGCTAGTGCATTGGTGTTTGCGTAATGTAGGGGGTAGTGCTGGGGTAGTTTTATAGGGTTTAGGGTAGTGCAGTGGTGTTTGTGTAGTGTAGGGGGTCGTGCTGGGGGTAGTGTTTTAGGGTTTAGGGTAGTGCAGTGGTGTTTGTGTAGTGTAGGGGGTAGTGGTTTAGGTTTTAGTGTAGTGCTGTGGTGTTTTGTGTAGTGTAGGGGGTCGTGCTGTGGGTAGTGTTTTAGGGTAGTGCAGTGGTGTTTGTGTAGTGTAGGGGGTCATGCTGGGGGTAGTGTTTTAGGGTTTAGGGTAGTGCAGTGGTGTTTGTGTAATGTAGGGGTTAGTGGTTTAGGTTTTAGTGTAGTACTGTGGTATTTGTGTAGTGTAGGGGGTCGTGCTGTGGGTAGTGTTTTAGGGTTTAAGGTAGTGCAGTGGTGTTTGTGTAGTGTAGGGGGTCGTGTTTTTGGGTTTAGGGTAGTGTAGTGGTGTTTGGGTAGTGTAGGGGGTCGTGCTGGGGGTAGTGTTTTTGGGTTCAGGGTAGTGCAGTTGAGTTGGTGTAGTGAAGGGGATCGTGCTTGGGATAGTGTTTTAGGGTTTAGGGTAGTGCAGTGGTGTTTGTGTAGTGTAGGGGGTCGTACTTAGGGCAGTGTTTTAGGGCTTAGGGTAGTGCAGTGGTGTTTGTGTAGTATAGGGGTTCGTGCTGGGGGTAGTGTTTTAGGGTTTAGGGAAGTGCAGTGGTGTTTGTGTAGTGTAAGGGACGTGCCTGGGTAGAATTTTAGGGTTTAGGGTAGTGCAGTGGTGTTTGTGTAGTATAGGGGTTCGTGCTGGGGGTAGTGTTTTAGGGTTTAGGGAAGTGCAGTGGTGTTTGTGTAGTATAGGGGTTCGTGCTGGGGGTAGTGTTTTAGGGTTTTGGGAAGTGCAGTGGTGTTTGTGTAGTGTGGGGGTCGTACTGGGGTAGATTTAGGGTTTAGGATAGTGCAGTGGTGTTTGGGTAGTGTAGGGGATCGTGCTGGGGGTAGGGTTTTAGGGTTTCGGACAGTGCAGTGGTGTTTGGGTAGTAAAGGGGGATCGTACTGGTGGAAGTGTTTTAGGATTTAGGGTGATGCAGTGGTGTTTGGGTAGTGTAGGGGGTCGTGCTGCAGGTAGTGTTTTAGTGTTTAGGGTAGAGCAGTGGTGTTTGGGTATTGTAGGGGGTCGTGCTAGGGGTAGGGTATTAGGGTTTAGGGTAGTGCAGTGGTGTTTGTGTAGAGTAGGGGGTTCTGCTGTGGTAAATGTAGGGTTTAGGGTACTGCAGTGGTTTTTGAGCAGTGTAGGGGATCATGCTGGGGTATTGTTTTCGGGTTTAGGGCAGTGCAGTGGTGTTTGTGTACTGTAGGGGTTCTTGCAGGGGGTTGTGTTTTAGGGTTTAGGGTAGTGAAGTGGTGTTTGGGTAGTGTAGGGATTAGTGCTGGGGGTAGTGTTTTAGAGTTTAAGGTAGTGCAGTGGTGTTTGTGTAGTGTAGGGGGTAGTGGTTTAGGGTTTAGGGTAATGCGGTGGAGTTTGGGTAGTGTAGGTGTAGTGCTGAGGGTAGTGTTTTAGGGATTAGGGTAGTGCAGTGGTGTTTGCGTAGTGTAGGGGGTCGTGCTGGGGGTAGTGTTTTAGGGTTTAGGGTAGCGCAGTGGTGTTTGCATAGTGTAGGGCTCTTGCTGGGGGTAGTGTTTTAGGGTTTATGGTAGTGCAGTGGTGTTTGTGTAATGTAGGGGGTAGTGGTTTAGGTTTTAGTGTAGTGCTGTGGTATTTGTGTAGTGTAGGGGGTCGTGCTGTGGGTAGTGTTTTAGGGTTTAGGGTAGTGCAGTGGTGTTTGTGTAGTGTAGGGGGTCGCGTTTTAGGGTTTAGGGTAGTGTAGTGGTGTTTGGGTAGTGTAGGGGGTCGTGCTGGGGGTAGTGTTTTTGGGTTCAGGGTAGTGCAGTTGTGTTGGTGTAGTGAAGGGGATCGTGCTTGGGATAGTGTTTTAGGGTTTAGGGTAGTGCAGTGGTGTTTGTGTAGTGTAGGGGGTCGTACTTGGGGTAGTGTTTTAGGGCTTAGGGTAGTGCAGTGGTGTATGTGTAGTATAGGGGTTCGTGCTGGGGGTAGTGTTTTAGGGTTTAGGGAAGTGCAGTGGTGTTTGTGTAGTGTAAGGGACCTGCCTGGGTAGAATTTTAGGGTTTAGGGTAGTGCAGTGGTGTTTGTGTAGTATAGGGGTTCGTGCTGGGGTAGTGTTTTAGGGTTTAGGGAAGTGCAGTGGTGTTTGTGTAGTATAGGGGTTCGTGCTTGGGTAGTGTTTTAGGGTTTTGGGAAGTGCAGTGGTGTTTGTGTAGTGTGGGGGTCGTACTGGGGTAGATTTAGGGTTTAGGATAGTGCAGTGGTGTTTGGGTAGTGTAGGGGATCGTGCTGGGGGTAGGGTTTTAGGGTTTCGGACAGTGCAGTGGTGTTTGGGTAGTAAAGGGGGATCGTACTGGTGGAAGTGTTTTAGGATTTAGGGTGATGCAGTGGTGTTTGGGTAGTGTAGGGGGTCGTGCTGCAGGTAGTGTTTTAGTGTTTAGGGTAGAGCAGTGGTGTTTGGGTATTGTAGGGGGTCGTGCTAGGGGTAGGGTATTAGGGTTTAGGGTAGTGCAGTGGTGTTTGTGTAGAGTAGGGGGTTCTGCTGTGTTAAATGTAGGGTTTAGGGTACTGCAGTTGTTTTTGAGCAGTGTAGGGGATCATGCTGGGGTAGTGTTTTCGGGTTTAGGGCAGTGCAGTGGTGTTTGTGTACTGTAGGGGTTCTTGCAGGGGGTTGTGTTTTAGGGTTTAGGGTAGTGCCGTGGTGTTTGGGTAGTGTAGGGATTAGTGCTGGGGGTAGTGTTTTAGAGTTTAAGGTAGTGCAGTGGTGTTTGTGTAGTGTAGGGGGTAGTGGTTTAGGGTTTAGGGTAATGCGGTGGAGTTTGGGTAGTGTAGGTGTAGTGCTGAGGGTAGTGTTTTAGGGATTAGGGTAGTGCAGTGGTGTTTGCGTAGTGTAGGGGGTCGTGCTGGGGGTAGTGTTTTAGAGTTTAGGGTAGCGCAGTGGTGTTTGTGTAGTGTAGGGCTCTTGCTGGGGGTAGTGTTTTAGGGTTTATGGTAGTGCAGTGGTGTTTGTGTAGTATTGGGGGTAGTTCTGGGGGTAGTGTTTTAGGGTTTAGGGTAGTGCAGTGGTGTTTGTGTAGTGTAGGGGGTTGTACTGTGGGTAGATGTAGGGTTTAGGGTAGTGCAGTTGTGTTTGGGTAGTGTAGGGGTCGTGTAAGGGATAATGTTTTAGGGTTTAGGTTAGTGCAGTGGTGTTTTTGTCGTGTAGGGGGTCGTGCTGGGGGTAGTGTTTTAGGGTTTAGGGTAGTGCATTGGTGTTTGGGTAGTGTAGGGGTAGTGCTGGGGTAGTTTTATAGTGTTAAGGGTAGTGCAGTGGTGTTTTGTAGTGTAGGGGGTCGTGCTGGGGATAGTGTTTTAGGGTTTAGGGTGGTGCAGTGGTGTTTGTGTTGTGAAGGGGGTCGGGCTGCGGGCAGTGTTTTAGGGTTTAGGGTAGTGCAGTGGTGTATGTGTAGTGTAGGGGGTCATGCTGGGGGTAGTGTTTTAGTGTTTAGGTCAGTGTAGTGGTGGTTGGGTAGTGTAGGGGGTCGTGCTGGGGGTAGTGTTTTAGCGTTTAGGGTAGTGCAATGGTGTTTGGGTAGTGTAGGGGGTCGTGTTTTAGGGTTAAGGGTAGTGCAGTGGTGTTTGTGTAGTTTAGGGGATCAAGCTGGGGTAGAGTTTTAGGGTTTAGGGTAGTGCAGTGGTGTTTGTGTAGTGTAGGGGGTCATGTTGGGGGTAGATTTAGGGTTTAGGGTAATGCAGTGGTGCTTGGGTAGTGTAGGGGGTCGAGCTGCAGGTAGTGTTTTAGTGTTTAGGGTAGTGCAGTGATGTTTGGGTAGTATAGGGGGTCATACTGGGGGTAGTGTTTTAGGGCTTATGGTAGTGCAGTGGTGTTTGTTAAGTATTGGGTTAGTGTTTTAGGGTAGTACAGTGGTGTTTGTGTAGTGTTGGGGGTTGTACTGTGGGTAGATGTAGGGTTCAGGGTAGTTCAGTGGTGTTTGGGTAGTGTAGGGGGTCATGCAAGGGGTAATGTTTTAGGGTTTAGGGTAGTGCATTGGTGTTTGGGTAGTGCAGGGGTAGTGCTGGGGTAGTTTTTTAGGGTTTAGGGTAGTGCAGTGGTGTTTGTGTAGTATAGGGGGTAGTGGTTTAGGGTTTAGGGTAATGCGGTGGAGTTTGGGTTTTGTAGGGGGTGGTGGTGGGGGTGTGTTTTAGGTTTTAAGGCAGTGCAGTGGTATTTGGGTAGTGTAGGTGTAGTGCTGGGGGTTGTGTTTTAGGGTTTAGGGTAGTGCAGTGGTGTTTGGGTAGTGTAGGGGGTCGTGCTGGGGGTTGTGTTTTAGGGTTTAGGGTAGCGCAGTGGTGTTTGCGTAGTGTAGGGCTCTTGCTGGGGGTAGTGTTTTAGGGCTTATGGTAGTGCAGTGGTGTTTGTTAAGTATTGGGTTAGTGTTTTAGGGTAGTACAGTGGTGTTTGTGTAGTGTTGGGGGTTGTACTGTGGGTAGATGTAGGGTTTAGGGTAGTGCAGTGGTGTTTGGGTAGTGTAGGGGTCATGTAAGGGATAATGTTTTAGGGTTTAGGGTAGTGCAGTGGTATTTTTGTTTTGTAGGGGGTCGTGCTGGGGGTAGTGTTTTAGGGTTTAGGGTAGTGTATTGGTGTTTGGGTAGTGTTGGGGGTAGTGCTGGTGTAGTTTTATAGTGTTTAGGGTAGTGCAGTGCTGTTTGTGTAGTGTAGGGGGTCGTGCTGGGGGCAGTGTTTTATGGTTTAGAGTAGTGCAGTGGTGTATGTGTAGTGTAGGGGGTCATGCTGGGGGTAGTGTTTTAGTGTTTAGCTCAGTGCAGTGGTGTTTGGGTAGTGTAGGGGGTCGTGCTGGGGGTAGTTTTTAGGGTTTTGGGCAGTGCAGTGGTGTTTAAGTATTGTAGGGGGTTGTTCTGGGGGGAGTGTTTTAGCGTTTAGGGTAGTGCAATGGTGTTTGGGTAGTGTAGGCGGTCGTGTTTTCGGGTTTAGGGTAGTGCAGTGGTGTTTGTGTAGTTTAGGTGATCAAGCTAGGGTAGAGTTTTAGGGTTTAGCGTAGTGCAGTGGTGTTTTTGTAGTGTAGGGGGTCATGTTGGGGGCAGTGTTTTAGGGTTTTGGGCAGTGCAGTGGTGTTTGGGTAGTGTAGTGGGTCGTGTTTTAGGGTTTAGGGTAGTGCAGTGGTGCTTGGGTAGTGTAGGGGGTCGAGCTGCAGGTAGTGTTTTAGTGTTTAGGGTAGTGCAGTGATATATGGGTAGTGTAGGGGTCATACTGGGGGTAGTGTTTTAGGGTTTATGGTAGTGCAGTGGTGTTTGTGTAGTATTGGGTTAGTGTTTTAGGGTAGTACAGTGGTGTTTGTGTAGTGTAGAGGGTTGTACTGTGGGTAGATGTAGGGTTTAGGGTAGTGCAGTGGTGTTTGGGTAGTGTAGGGGGTCATGCAAGTGGTAATGTTTTAGGGTTTAGGGTAGTGCATTGGTATTTTTGTAGTGTAGGGGGTCGTGCTGGGGGTAGTGTTTTAGGGTTTAGGGTAGTGCATTGGTGTTTGGGTAGTGTTGGGGGTAGTGCTGGGGTAGTTTTATAGTGTTTAGGGTAGTGCAGTGCTGTTTGTGTAGTGTAGGGGGTCGTGCTGGGGGCAGTGTTTTAGGGTTTAGAGTAGTGCAGTGGTGTATGTGTAGTGTAGGGGGTCATGCTGGGGGTAGTGTTTTAGTGTTTAGCTCAGTGCAGTGGTGTTTGGGTAGTGTAGGGGGTCGTGCTGGGGGTAGTTTTTAGGGTTTTGGGCAGTGCAGTGGTGTTTAAGTATTGTAGGGGGTTGTTCTGGGGGGAGTGTTTTAGCGTTTAGGGTAGTGCAATGGTGTTTGGGTAGTGTAGGCGGTCGTGTTTTCGGGTTTAGGGTAGTGCAGTGGTGTTTGTGTAGTTTAGGTGATCAAGCTAGGGTAGAGTTTTAGGGTTTAGGGTAGTGCAGTGGTGTTTTTGTAGTGTAGGGGGTCATGTTGGGGGCAGTGTTTTAGGGTTTTGGGCAGTGCAGTGGTGTTTGGGTAGTGTAGTGGGTCGTGTTTTAGGGTTTAGGGTAGTGCAGTGGTGCTTGGGTAGTGTAGGGGGTCGGGCTGCAGGTAGTGTTTTAGTGTTTAGGGTAGTGCAGTGATATATGGGTAGTGTAGGGGTCATACTGGGGGTAGTGTTTTAGGGTTTATGGTAGTGCAGTGGTGTTTGTGTAGTATTGGGTTAGTGTTTTAGGGTAGTACAGTGGTGTTTGTGTAGTGTAGAGGGATGTACTGTGGGTAGATGTAGGGTTTAGGGTAGTGCAGTGGTGTTTGGGTAGTGTAGGGGGTCATGCAAGTGGTAATGTTTTAGGGTTTAGGGTAGTGCATTGGTGTTTGGGTAGTGTAGGGGTAGTGCTGGGGTAGGTTTTTTAGGGTTTAGGCTAGTGCATTGGTGTTTGCGTAGTGTAGGGGGTAGTTCTGGGGTAGTTTTATAGGGTTTAGGGTAGTGCAGTGGTGTTTGTGTAGTGTAGGGGGTCATGCTGGGGGTAGTGTTTTAGGGTTTAGGGTAGTGCAGTGGTGTTTGTGTAGTGTAGGGGGTAGTGGTTTAGGTTTTCGTGTAGTGCTGTGGTGTTTTGTGTAGTGTAGGGGGTCGTGCTGTGGGTAGTGTTTTAGGGTAGTGCAGTGGTGTTTGTGTAGTGTAGGGGGTCATGCTGGGGGTAGTGTTTTAGGGTTTAGGGTAGTGCAGTGGTGTTTGTGTAATGTAGGGGGTAGTGGTTTAGGTTTTAGTGTAGTGCTGTGGTATTTGTGTAGTGTAGGGGGTCGTGCTGTGGGTAGTGTTTTAGGGTTTAGGGTAGTGCAGTGGTGTTTGTGTAGTGTAGGGGGTCGTGTTTTAGGGTTTAGGGTAGTGTAGTGGTGTTTGGGTAGTGTAGGGGGTCGTGCTGGGGGTAGTGTTTTTGGGTTCAGGGTAGTGCAGTTGTGTTGGTGTAGTGAAGGGGATCGTGCTTGGGATAGTGTTTTAGGGTTTAGGGTAGTGCAGTGGTGTTTGTGTAGTGTAGGGGGTCGTGCTTGGGGTAGTGTTTTAGGGCTTAGGGTAGTGCAGTGGTGGTTGTGTAGTATAGGGGTTCGTGCTGGGGGTAGTGTTTTAGGGTTTAGGGAAGTGCAGTGGTGTTTGTGTAGTGTAAGGGACGTGCCTGGGTAGAATTTTAGGGTTTAGGGTAGTGCAGTGGTGTTTGTGTAGTATAGGGGTTCGTGCTGGGGGTAGTGTTTTAGGGTTTAGGGAAGTGTAGTGGTGTTTGTGTAGTATAGGGGTTCGTGCTGGGCGTAGTGTTTTAGGGTTTTGGGAAGTGCAGTAGTGTTTGTGTAGTGTGGGGGTCGTACTGGGGTAGATTTAGGGTTTAGGATAGTGCAGTGGTGTTTGGGTAGTGTAGGGGATCATGCTGGGGGTAGGGTTTTAGGGTTTCGGACAGTGCAGTGGTGTTTGGGTAGTAAAGGGGGATCGTACTGGTGGAAGTGTTTTAGGATTTAGGGTGATGCAGTGGTGTTTGGGTAGTGTAGGGGGTCGTGCTGCAGGTAGTGTTTTAGTGTTTAGGGTAGAGCAGTGGTGTTTGGGTATTGTAGGGGGTCGTGCTAGGGGTAGGGTATTAGGGTTTAGGGTAGTGCAGTGGTGTTTGTGTAGAGTAGGGGGTTCTGCTGTGGTAAATGTAGGGTTTAGGGTACTGCAGTGGTTTTTGAGCAGTGTAGGGGATCATGCTGGGGTAGTGTTTTCGGGTTTAGGGCAATGCAGTGGTGTTTGTGTACTGTAGGGGTTCTTGCAGGGGGTTGTGTTTTAGGGTTTAGGGTAGTGCAGTGGTGTTTGGGTAGTGTAGGGATTAGTGCTGGGGGTAGTGTTTTAGAGTTTAAGGTAGTGCAGTGGTGTTTGTGTAGTGTAGGGGGTCGTGCTGGGGATAGTGTTTTAGGGTTTAGGGTGGTACAGTGGTGTTTGTGTTGTGTAGGGGGTCATGCTGCGGGCAGTGTTTTAGGGTTTAGGGTAGTGCAGTGGTGTATGTGTAGTGTAGGGGGTCATGCTGGGGGTAGTGTTTTAGTGTTTAGGTCAGTGTAGTGGTGGTTGGGTAGTGTAGGGGGTCGTGCTGGGGGTAGTGTTTTAGGGTTTTGGACAGTGCAGTGGTGTTTGAGTATTGTAGGGGGTTGTTCTGGGGGTAGTGTTTTAGCGTTTAGGGTAGTGCAATGGTGTTTGGGTAGTGTAGGGGTCGTGTTTTAGGGTTTAGGGTAGTGCAGTGGTGTTTGTGTAGTTTAGGGGATCAAGCTGGGGTAGAGTTTTAGGGTTTAGGGTAGTGCAGTGGTGTTTGTGTAGTGTAGGGGGTCATGTTGGGGTAGATTTAGGGTTTAGGGTAATGCAGTGGTGCTTGGGTAGTGTAGGGGGTCGAGCTGCAGGTAGTGTTTTAGTGTTTAGGGTAGTGCAGTGATGTTTGGGTAGTATAGGGGGTCATACTGGGGGTAGTGTTTTAGGGCTTATGGTAGTGCAGTGGTGTTTGTTAAGTATTGGGTTAGTGTTTTAGGGTAGTACAGTGGTGTTTGTGTAGTGTTGGGGGTTGTACTGTGGGTAGATGTAGGGTTCAGGGTAGTGCAGTGGTGTTTGGGTAGTGTAGGGGGTCATGCAATGGGTAATGTTTTAGGGTTTATGGTAGTGCATTGGTGTTTGGGTAGTGCAGGGGTAGTGCTGGGGTAGTTTTTTAGGGTTTAGGGTAGTGCAGTGGTGTTTGTGTAGTGTAGGGGGTAGTGGTTTAGGGTTTAGGGTAATGCGGTGGAGTTTGGGTAGTGTAGGAGGTCGTGGTGGGGGTGTGTTTTAGGTTTTAAGGCAGTGCAGTGGTATTTGGGTAGTGTAGGTGTAGTGCTGGGGGTTGTGTTTTAGGCTTTAGGGTAGTGCAGTGGTGTTTGGGTAGTGTAGGGGGTCGTGCTGGGGGTTGTGTTTTAGGGTTTAGGGTAGCGCAGTGGTGTTTGCGTAGTGTAGGGCTCTTGCTGGGGGTAGTGTTTTAGGGTTTATGGTAGTGCAGTGGTGTTTGTGTAGTATTGGGGGTAGTTCTGGGGGTAGTGGTTTAGGGTTTAGGGTACTACAGTGGTGTTTGTGTAGTGTAGGGGATTGTACTGTGGGTAGATGTAGGGTTTAGGGTAGTGCAGTGGTGTTTGGGTAGTGTAGGGGTCATGTAAGGGATAATGTTTTAGGGTTTAGGGTAGTGCAGTGGTATTTTTGTAGTGTAGGGGGTCGTGCCGGGGGTAGTGTTTTAGGGTTTAGGGTAGTGCATTGGTGTTTGGGTAGTGTTGGGGGTAGTGCTGGGGTAGTTTTATAGTGTTTAGGGTAGTGCAGTGCTGTTTGTGTAGTGTAGGGGGTCGTGCTGGAGGCAGTGTTTTAGGGTTTAGAGTAGTGCAGTGGTGTATGTGTAGTGTAGGGGGTCACGCTGGGGGTAGTGTTTTAGTGTTTAGCTCAGTGCAGTGGTGTTTGGGTAGTGTAGGGGGTCGTGCTGGGGGTAGTGTTTTAGGGTTTTGGGCAGTGCAGTGGTGTTTAAGTATTGTAGGGGGTTGTTCTGGGGGTAGTGTTTTAGCGTTTAGGGTAGTGCAATGGTGTTTGGGTAGTGTAGGCGGTCGTGTTTTCGGGTTTAGGGTAGTGCAGTGGTGTTTGTGTAGTTTAGGTGATCAAGCTAGGGTAGAGTTTTAGGGTTTAGGGTAGTGCAGTGGTGTTTTTGTAGTGTAGGGGGTCATGTTGGGGGTAGTGTTTTAGGGTTTTGGGCAGTGCAGTGGTGTTTGGGTAGTGTAGTGGGTCGTGTTTTAGGGTTTAGGGTAGTGCAGTGGTGCTTGGGTAGTGTAGGGGGTCGAGCTGCAGGTAGTGTTTTAGTGTTTAGGGTAGTGCAGTGATATATGGGTAGTGTAGGGGGTCATACTGGGGGTAGTGTTTTAGGGTTTATGGTAGTGCAGTGGTGTTTGTGTAGTATTGGGTTAGTGTTTTAGGGTAGTACGGTGGTGTTTGTGTAGTGTAGAGGGTTGTACTGTGAGTAGATGTAGGGTTTAGGGTAGTGCAGTGGTGTTTGGGTAGTGTAGGGGGTCATGCAAGTGGTAATGTTTTAGGGTTTAGGGTAGTGCATTGGTGTTTGGGTAGTGTAGGGGTAGTGCTGGGGTAGTTTTTTAGGGTTTAGGCTAGTGCATTGGTGTTTGCGTAGTGTAGGGGGTAGTGCTGGGGTAGTTTTATAGGGTTTAGGGTAGTGCAGTGGTGTTTGTGCAGTGTAGGGGGTCGTGCTGGGGGTAGTGTTTTAGGGTTTAGGGTAGTGCAGTGGTGTTTGTGTAGTGTAGGGGGTAGTGGTTTAGGTTTTAGTGTAGTGCTGTGGTGTTTTGTGTAGTGTAGGGGGTCGTGCTGTGGGTAGTGTTTTAGGGTAGTGCAGTGGTGTTTGTGTAGTGTAGGGGGTCATGCTGGGGGTAGTGTTTTAGGGTTTAGGGTAGTGCAGTGGTGTTTGTGTAATGTAGGGGGTAGTGGTTTAGGTTTTAGTGTAGTGCTGTGGTATTTGTGTAGTGTAGGGGGTCGTGCTGTGGGTAGTGTTTTAGGGTGTAGGGTAGTGCAGTGGTGTTTGTGTAGTGTAGGGGGTCGTGTTTTAGGGTTTAGGGTAGTGTAGTGGTGTTTGGGTAGTGTAGGGGGTCGTGCTGGGGGTAGTGTTTTTGGGTTCAGGGTAGTGCAGTTGTGTTGGTGTAGTGAAGGGGATCGTGCTTGGGATAGTGTTTTAGGGTTTAGGGTAGTGCAGTGGTGTTTGTGTAGTGTAGGGGGTCGTGCTTGGGGTAGTGTTTTAGGGCTTAGGGTAGTGCAGTGGTGTTTGTGTAGTATAGGGGTTCGTGCTGGGGGTAGTGTTTTAGGGTTTAGGGAAGTGCAGTGGTGTTTGTGTAGTGTAAGGGACGTGCCTGGGTAGAATTTTAGGGTTTAGGGTAGTGCAGTGGTGTTTGTGTAGTATAGGGGTTCGTGCTGGGGGTAGTGTTTTAGGGTTTAGGGAAGTGCAGTGGTGTTTGTGTAGTATAGGGGTTCGTGCTGGGTGTAGTGTTTTAGGGTTTTGGGAAGTGCAGTGGTGTTTGTGTAGTGTGGGGGTCGTACTGGGTAGATTTAGGGTTTAGGATAGTGCAGTGGTGTTTGGGTAGTGTAGGGGATCGTGCTGGGGATAGGGTTTTAGGGTTTCGGACAGTGCAGTGGTGTTTGGGTAGTAAAGGGGGATCGTACTGGTGGAAGTGTTTTAGGATTTAGGGTGATGCAGTGGTGTTTGGGTAGTGTAGGGGGTCATGCTGCAGGTAGTGTTTTAGTGTTTAGGGTAGAGCAGTGGTGTTTGGGTATTGTAGGGGGTCGTGCTAGGGGTAGGGTATTAGGGTTTAGGGTAGTGCAGTGGTGTTTGTGTAGAGTAGGGGGTTCTGCTGTGGTAAATGTAGGGTTTAGGGTACTGCAGTGGTTTTTGAGCAGTGTAGGGGATCATGCTGGGGTAGTGTTTTCGGGTTTAGGGCAGTGCAGTGGTGTTTGTGTACTGTAGGGGTTCTTGCAGGGGGTTGTGTTTTAGGGTTTAGGGAAGTGCAGTGGTGTTTGGGTAGTGTAGGGATTAGTGCTGGGGGTAGTGTTTTAGAGTTTAAGGTAGTGCAGTGGTGTTTGTGTAGTGTAGGGGGTAGTGGTTTAGGGTTTAGGGTAATGCGGTGGAGTTTGGGTAGTGTAGGTGTAGTGCTGAGGGTAGTGTTTTACGGATTAGGGTAGTGCAGTGGTGTTTGCGTAGTGTAGGGGGTCGTGCTGGGGGTAGTGTTTTAGGGTTTAGGGTAGCGCAGTGGTGTTTGCGTAGTGTAGGGCTCTTGCTGGGGGTAGTGTTTTAGGGTTTATGGTAGTGCAGTGGTGTTTGTGTAGTATTGGGGGTAGTTCTGGGGGTAGTGTTTTAGGGTTTAGGGTACTACTGTGGTGTTTGTGTAGTGCAGGGGGTTGTACTGTGGATAGATGTAGGGTTTAGGGTAGTGCAGTTGTGTTTGGGTAGTGTAGGGGTCGTGTAAGGGATAATGTTTTAGGGTTTAGGTTAGTGCAGTGGTGTTTTTGTAGTGTAGGGGGTCGTGCTGGGGGTAGTGTTTTAGGGTTTAGGGTAGTGCATTGGTGTTTGGGTAGTGTAGGGGTAGTGCTGGGGTAGTTTTATAGTGTTTAGGGTAGTGCAGTGGTGTTTGTGTAGTGTAGGGGGTCGTGCTGGGGTAGTGTTTTAGGGTTTAGGGTAGTGCAGTGGTGTTTGTGTTGTGTAAGGGTTCGTGCTGCGGGCAGTGTTTTAGGGTTTAGGGTAGTGCAGTGGTGTATGTGTAGTGTAGGGGGTCATGCTGGGGGTAGTGTTTTAGTGTTTAGGTCAGTGCAGTGGTGTTTGGGTAGTGTAGGGGGTCGTGCTGGGGGTAGTGTTTTTGGGTTTTGGGCAGTGCAGTGGTGTTTGAGTATTGTAGGGGGTTGTTTTGGGGGTAGTGTTTTAGCGTTTAGGGTAAAGCAATGGTGTTTGGGTAGTGTAGGGGGTCGTGTTTTAGGGTTTAGGGTAGTGCAGTGGTGTTTGTGTAGTTTAGGGGATCAAGCTGGGGTAAAGTTTTAGGGTTTAGGGTAGTGCAGTGGTGTTTGTGTAGTGTAGGGGGTCATGTTGGGGGTAGATTTAGGGTTTAGGGTAATGCAGTGGTGCTTGGGTAGTGTAGGGGGTCGAGCTGCAGTTAGTGTTTTAGTGTTTAGTGTAGTGCAGTGATGTTTGGGGAGTGTAGGGGGTCATCCTGGGGGTAGTGTTTTAGGGTTTATGGTAGTGCAGTGGTGTTTGTGTAGTATTGGATTAGTGTTTTAGGGTAGTACAGTGGTGTTTGTGTAGTGTAGGGGGTTGTACTGTGGGTAGATGTAGGGTTTAGGGTAGTGCAGTGGTGTTTGGGTAGTGTAGGGGGTCATGCAAGGGGTAATGTTTTAGGGTTTAGGGTAGTGCATTGGTGTTTGCGTAGTGTAGGGGGTAGTGCTGGGGTAGTTTTATAGAGTTTAGGGTAGTGCAGTGGTGTTTGTGTAGTGTAGGGGGTCATGCTGGGGGTAGTGTTTTAGGGTTTAGGGTAGTGCAGTGGTGTTTGTGTAGTGTAGGGGGTAGTGGTTTAGGTTTTAGTGTAGTGCTGTAGTGTTTTGTGTAGTGTAGGGGGTCATGCTGTGGGTAGTGTTTTAGGGTTTAGGGTAGTGCCGTGGTGTTTGTGTAGTGTAGGGGGTCATGCTGGGGGTAGTGTTTTAGGGTTTAGGGTAGTGCAGTGGTGTTTGTGTAATGTAGGGGGTAGTGGTTTAGGTTTTAGTGTAGTGCTGTGGTATTTGTGAAGTGTAGGGGGTCGTGCTGTGGGTAGTGTTTTAGGGTTTAGGGTAGTGCAGTGGTGTTTGTGTAGTGTAGGGGGTCGTGTTTTAGGGTTTAGGGTAGTGTAGTGGTGTTTGGGTAGTGTAGGGGGTTGTGCTGGGGGTAGTGTTTTTGGTTTCCGGGTAGTGCAGTTGTGTTGGTGTAGTGAAGGGGATCGTGCTTGGGATAGTGTTTTAGGGTTTAGGGTAGTGCAGTGGTGTTTGTGTAGTGTAGGGGGTCGTGCTTGGGGTAGTGTTTTAGGGCTTAGGGTAGTGCAGTGGTGTTTGTGTATTATAGGGGTTCGTGCTGGGGTAGTGTTTTAGGGTTTAGGGAAGTGCAGTGGTGTTTGTGTAGTGTAAGGGACGTGCCTGGGTAGAATTTTAGGGTTTAGGGTAGTGCAGTGGTGTTTGTGTAGTATAGGGGTTCGTGCTGGGGGTAGTGTTTTAGGGTTTAGGGAAGTGCAGTGGTGTTTGTGTAGTATAGGGGTTCGTGCTGAGGGTAGTGTTTTAGGGTTTTGGGAAGTGCAGTGGTGTTTGTGTAGTGTGGGGGTCGTACTGGGGTAGATTTAGGGTTTAGGATAGTGCAGTGGTGTTTGAGTAGTGTAGGGGATCGTGCTGGGGGTAGGGTTTTAGGGTTTCGGACAGTGCAGTGGTGTTTGGGTAGTAAAGGGGGATCGTACTGGTGGAAGTGTTTTAGGATTTAGGGTAGTGCAGTGGTGTTTGTGTAATTTAGGGTACATGCTGGGGTAGTGTTTTAGGTTTTAGGGTAGTGCAGTGGTGTTTGTGAAATGTAGGGGGTCGTACTGGGGGAAGATTTAGGGTTTAGGATAGTGCAGTGGTGTTTGGGTAGTGTAGGGGGTCATGCTGGGATCGGGTTATAGAGTTTCGGGCAGTGCAGTGGCGTTTGGGTAGTAAAGGGGGATCGTGCTGGTGGAAGTGTTTTAGGGTTTAGGGTTGTGCAGTGGTGTTTGTGTAATGTAAGGGACTTACTGGGGTAGTGTTTTAGGGCTTAGGGTAGTGCAGTGGTGTTTGTGAAGTGTAGGGGGTCGTACTGGGGATAGATTTAGGGTTTAGGATAGTGCAGTGGTGTTTGGGTAGTGTAGGGGGTCGTGCTGGGGGTAGGTTTTTAGGGTTTCGGGCAGTACATTGGGGTTTGGGTAGTAAAGAGGGATCGTGCTGAGGTACTTTTTTAGGGTTTAGGGTAGTGCATTGGTATTTGTGTTGTGTAGGGGGTCATGCTGGGGGTAGATTTAGGGTTTAGGGTGATGCAGTGGTGTTTGGGTAGTGTGGGGGTCGTGCTGCAGGTAGTGTTTTAGTGTTTAGGGTAGTGCAGTGGTGTTTGGGTATTGTAGGGGGTCGTGCTAGGGGTAGAGTATTAGGGTTTAGGGTAGTGCAGTGGTGTTTGTGTAGAGTAGGGGGTTCTGCTGTGGTAAATGTAGGGTTTAGGGTACTGCAGTGGTTTTTGAGCAGTGTAGGGGATCATGCTGGGGTAGTGTTTTCGGGTTTAGGGTAGTGCAGTGGTGTTTGTGTACTGTAGGGGTTCTTGCAGGGGGTTGTCTTTTAGGGTTTAGGGTAGTGCAGTGGTGTTTGGGTAGTGTAGGGATTAGTGCTGGGGGTAGTGTTTTAGAGCTTAAGGTAGTGCAGTGGTGTTTGTGTAGTGTAGGGGTAGTGGTTTAGGGTTTAGGGTAATGCGTGGAGTTTGGGTAGTGTAGGTGTAGTGCTGGGGGTAGTGTTTTAGGGATTAGTGTAGTGCAGTGGTGTTTGCGTAGTGTAGGGGGTCGTGCTGGGGGTAGTGTTTTAGGGTTTAGGGTAGCGCAGTGGTGTTTGCGTAGTGAAGGGCTCTTGCTGGGGGTAGTGTTTTAGGGTTTATGGTAGTGCAGTGGTGTTTGTGTAGTATTGGGGTAGTTCTGGGGGTAGTGTTTTAGGGTTTAGGGTACTACTGTGGTGTTTGTGTAGTGTAGGGGGTTGTACTTTGGGTAGATGTAGGGTTTAGGGTAGTGCAGTGGTGATTGGGTAGTGTAGGGGGTCATGCAAGAGGTAATATTTTATGGTTTAGGGTAGTGCATTAGTGTTTGGGTAGTGCAGGGGTAGTGCTGGGGTAGTTTTTTAGGGTTTAGGGTAGTGCAGTGGTGTTTGTGTAGTGTAGGGGGTAGTGGTTTAGGGTTTAGGGTAATGCTGTGGAGTTTGGGTAGTGTAGGGGGTCGTGGTGGGGGTGTGTTTTAGGTTTTAAGGCCGTGCAGTGGTATTTGGGTAGTGTAGGTGTAGTGCTGGGGGTTGTGTTTTAGGGTTTTGGGCAGTGCAGTGGTGTTTAAGTATTGTAGGGGGTTGTTCTGGGGGTAGTGTTTTAGCGTTTAGGGTAGTGCAATGGTGTTTGGGTAGTGTAGGCGGTCGTGTTTTGGGGTTTAGGGTAGTGCAGTGGTGTTTGTGTAGTTTAGGTGATCAAGCTAGGGTAGAGTTTTAGGGTTTAGGGTAGTGAGGTGGTGTTTTTGTAGTGTAGGGGGTCATGTTGGGGGTAGTGTTTTAGGGTTTTGAGCAGTGCAGTGGTGTTTGAGTATTGTAGGGGGTTGTTCTGGGGGTAGTGTTTTAGCGTTTAGGGTAGTGCAATGGTGTTTGGGTAGTGTAGGGGGTCGTGTTTTAGGGTTTAGGGTAGTGCAGTGGTGCTTGGGTAGTGTAGGGGGTCGAGCTGCAGGTAGTGTTTTAGTGTTTAGGGTAGTGCAGTGATGTTTGGGTAGTGTAGGGGGTCATACCGGGGGTAGTGTTTTAGGGTTTATGGTAGTGCAGTGGTGTTTGTGTAGTATTGGGTTAGTGTTTTAGGGTAGTACAGTGGTGTTTGTGTAGTGTAGAGGGTTGTACTGTGGGTAGATGTAGGGTTTAGGGTAGTGTAGTGGTGTTTGGGTAGTGTAGGGGGTCATGCAAGTGGTAATGTTTTAGGGTTTAGGGTAGTGCATTGGTGTTTGGGTAGTGTAGGGGTAGTGCTGGGGTAGTTTTTTAGGGTTTAGGCTAGTGCATTGGTGTTTGCGTAGTGTAGAGGGTAGTGCTGGGGTAGTTTGATAGGGTTTAGGGTAGTGCAGTGGTGTTTGTGTAGTGTAGGGGGTCGTGCTGGGGGTAGTGTTTTAGGGTTTAGGGTACTACAGTGGTGTTTGTGTAGTGTAGGGGGTTGTACCGTGGGTAGATGTAGGGTTTAGGGTAGTGCAGTGGTGTTTGGGTAGTGTAGGGGTCGTGTAAGGGATAATGTTTTAGGGTTTAGGGTAGTGCAGCGGTGTTTTTGTAGTGTAGGGGGTCGTGCTTGGGGTAGTGTTTTAGGGTTTAGGGTAGAGCATTGGTGTTTGGGTAGTGTTGGGGGTAGTGCTGGGGTAGTTTTATAGTGTTTAGGGTAGTGCAGTGCTGTTTGTGTAGTGTAGGGGGCCGTGCTGGGGGCAGTGTTTTAGGGTTTAGAGTTGTGCAGTGGTGTATGTGTAGTGTAGGGGGTCATGCTGGGGGTAGTGTTTTATTGTTTAGCTCAGTGCAGTGGTGTTTGGGTAGTGTAGGGGGTCGCGCTGGGGGTAGTGTTTTAGGGTTTTGGGCAGTGCAGTGGTGTTTAAGTATTGTAGGGGGTTGTTCTGGGGGTAGTGTTTTAGCGTTTAGGGTAGTGCAATAGTGTTTGGGTAGTGTAGGCGGTCGTGTTTTAGGGTAGTGCAGTGGTGTTTGTGCAGTTTAGATGATTAAGCTAGGGTAGAGTTTTAGGTTTTAGGGTAGTGCAGTGGTGTTTTTGTAGTGTAGGGGGTCATGTTGGGGGTAGTGTTTTAGGGTTTTGGGCAGTGCAGTGGTGTTTGAGTATTGTAGGGGGTTGTTCTGGGGGTAGTGTTTTAGCGTTTAGGGTAGTGCAATGGTGTTTGGGTAGTGTAGGGGGTCGTGTTTTAGGGTTTAGGGTAGTGCAGTGGTGCTTGGGTAGTGTAAGGGGTCGAGCTGCAGGTAGTGTTTTAGTGTTTAGGGTAGTGCAGTGATGTTTGGGTAGTGTAGGGGGTCATACTGGGGGTAGTGTTTTAGGGTTTATGGTAGTGCAGTGGTGTTTGTGTAGTATTGGGTTAGTGTTTTAGGGTAGTACAGTGGTGTTTGTGTAGTGTAGAGGGTTGTACTGTGGGTAGATGTAGGGTTTAGGGTAGTGCAGTGGTGTTTGGGTAGTGTAGGGGGTCATGCAAGTGGTAATGTTTTAGGGTTTAGGGTAGTGCATTGGTGTTTGGGTAGCGTAGGGGTAGTGCTGGGGTAGTTTTTTAGGGTTTAGGCTAGTGCATTGGTGTTTGCGTAGTGTAGGGGGTAGTGCTGGGGTAGTTTTATAGGGTTTAGGGTAGTGCAGTGGTGTTTGTGTAGTGTAGGGGGTAGTGGTTTAGGTTTTAGTGTAGTGCTGTGGTGTTTTGTGTAACGTAGGTGGTCGTGCTGTGGGTAGTTTTTTAGGGTTTAGGGTAGTGCAGTGGTGTTTTTGTAGTGTAGGGGGTCATGTTGGGGGTAGTGTTTTAGGGTTTTGAGCAGTGCAGTGGTGTTTGAGTATTGTATGGGGTTGTTCTGGGGGTAGTGTTTTAGCGTTTAGGGTAGTGCAATGGTGTTTGGGTAGTGTAGGGGGTCGTGTTTTAGGGTTTAGGGTAGTGCAGTGGTGTTTGTGTAATGTAGGGGGTAGTGGTTTAGGTTTTAGTGTAGTGCTGTGGTATTTGTGTAGTGTAGGGGGTCGTGCTGTGGGTAGTGTTTTAGGGTTTAGGGTAGTGCAGTGGTGTTTGTGTAGTGTAGGGGGTCATGTTTTAGGGTTTAGGGTAGTGTAGTGGTGTTTGGGTAGTGTAGGGGGTCGTGCTGGGGGTAGTGTTTTTGGGTTCAGGGTAATGCAGTTGTGTTGGTGTAGTGAAGGGGATCGTGCTTGGGATAGTGTTTTAGGGTTTAGGGTAGTGCAGTGGTGTTTGTGTAGTATAGGGGTTCGTGCTGGGGGTATTGTTTTAGGGTTTAGGGAAGTGCAGTGGTGTTTGTGTAGTATAGGGGTTCGTGCTGGGGGTAGTGTTTTAGGGTTTTGGGAAGTGCAGTGGTGTTTGTGGAGTGTGGGGGTCGTACTGGGGTAGATTTAGGGTTTAGAATAGTGCAGTGGTGTTTGGGTAGTGTAGGCGATCGTGCTGGGGGTAGTGTTTTAGGGTTTAGGGTAGTGCAGTGGTGTTTGTGTAGTGTAGGGGGTAGTGGTTTAGGTTTTAGTGTAGTGCTGTGGTGTTTTGTGTAGTGTAGGGGGTCATGCTGTGGGTAGTGTTTTAGGGTTTAGGGTAGTGCCGTGGTGTTTGTGTAGTGTAGGGGGTCATGCTGGGGGTAGTGTTTTAGGGTTTATAGTGTAGTGCAGTGGTGTTTGTGTAATGTAGGGGGTAGTGGTTTAGGTTTTAGTGTAGTGCTGTGGTATTTGTGTAGTGTAGGGGGTCGTGCTGTGGGTAGTGTTTTAGGGTTTAGGGTAGTGCAGTGGTGTTTGTGTAGTGTTGGGGGTCGTGTTTTAGGGTTTAGGGTAGTGTAGTGGTGTTTGGGTAGTGTAGGGGGTCGTGCTGGGGGTAGTGTTTTTGGTTTCCGGGTAGTGCAGTTGTGTTGGTGTAGTGAAGGGGATCGTGCTTGGGATAGTGTTTTAGGGTTTAGGGTAGTGCAGTGGTGTTTGTGTAGTGTAGGGGGTCGTGCTTGGGGTAGTGTTTTAGGGCATAGGGTAGTGCAGTGGTGTTTGTGTAGTATAGGGGTTCGTGCTGGGGTAGTGTTTTAGGGTTTAGGGAAGTGCAGTGGTGTTTGTGTAGTGTAAGGGACGTGCCTGGGTAGAATTTTAGGGTTTAGGGTAGTGCAGTGGTGTTTGTGTAGTATAGGGGTTCGTGCTGGGGGTAGTTTTTTAGGGTTTAGGTAAGTGCAGTGGTGTTTGTGTAGTATAGGGGTTCGTGCTGAAGGTAGTGTTTTAGGGTTTTGGGAAGTGCAGTGGTGTTTGTGTAGTGTGGGGGTCGTCCTGGGGTAGATTTAGGGTTTAGGATAGTGCAGTGGTGTTTGGGTAGTGTAGGGGATCGTGCTGGGGGTAGGGTTTTAGGTTTTCGGACAGTGCAGTGGTGTTTGGGTAGTAAAGGGGGATCGTACTGGTGGAAGTGTTTTAGGATTTAGGGTAGTGCAGTGGTGTTTGTGTAATTTAGGGTACATGCTGGGGTAGTGTTTTAGGTTTTAGGGTAGTGCAGTGGTGTTTGTGAAATATAGGGGGTCGTACTGGGGGATGATTTAGGGTTTAGGATAGTGCAGTGGTGTTTGGGTAGTGTAGGGGGTCATGCTGGGGTCGGGTTTTAGAGTTTCGGGCAGTGCAGTGGCGTTTGGGTAGTAAAGGGGGATCGTGCTGGTGGAAGTGTTTTAGGGTTTAGGGTTGTGCAGTGGTGTTTGTGTAATGTAGGGGACTTACTGGGGTAGTGTTTTAGGGCTTAGGGTAGTGCAGTGGTGTTTGTGAAGTGTAGGGGGTCGTACTGGGGATAGATTTAGGGTTTAGGATAGTGCAGTGGTGTTTGGGTAGTGTAGGGGGTCGTGCTGGGGGTAGGTTTTTAGGGTTTCGGGCAGTACATTGGGGTTTGGGTAGTAAAGAGGGATCGTGTTGGGGTACTTTTTTAGGGTTTAGGGTAGTGCATTGGTATTTGTGTTGTGTAGGGGGTCATGCTGGGGGTAGATTTAGGGTTTAGGGTGATGCAGTGGTGTTTGGGTAGTGTAGGGGGTCGTGCTGCAGGTAGTGTTTTAGAGTTTAGGGTAGTGCAGTGGTGTTTGGGTATTGTAGGGGGTCGTGCTAGGGGTAGAGTATTAGGGTTTAGGGTAGTGCAGTGGTGTTTGTGTAGAGTAGGGGGTTCTGCTGTGGTAAATGTAGGGTTTAGGGTACTGCAGTGGTTTTTGAGCAGTGTAGGGGATCATGCTGGGGTAGTGTTTTCGGGTTTAGGGTAGTGCAGTGGTGTTTGTGTACTGTAGGGGTTCTTGCAGGGGGTTGTGTTTTAGGGTTTAGGGTAGTGCAGTGGTGTTTGGGTAGTGTAGGGATTAGTGCTGGGGGTAGTGTTTTAGAGATTAAGGTAGTGCAGTGGTGTTTGTGTTGTGTAGGGGTAGTGGTTTAGGGTTTAGGGTAATGCGGTGGAGTTTGGGTAGTGTAGGTGTAGTGCTGGGGGTAGTGTTTTAGGGATTAGTGTAGTGCAGTGGTGTTTGCGTAGTGTAGGGGGTCGTGCTGGGGGTAGTGTTTTAGGGTTTAGGGTAGCGCAGTGGTGTTTGCGTAGTGTAGGGCTCTTGCTGGGGGTAGTGTTTTAGGGTTTATGGTAGTGCAGTGGTGTTTGTGTAGTATTGGGGTAGTTCTGGGGGTAGTGTTTTAGGGTTTAGGGTAATACTGTGGTGTTTGTGTAGTGTAGGGGGTTGTACTGTGGGTAGATGTAGGGTTTAGGGTAGTGCAGTGGTGATTGGGTAGTGTAGGGGGTCATGCAAGAGGTAATGTTTTATGGTTTAGGGTAGTGCATTGGTGTTTGGGTAGTGCAGGGGTAGTGCTGGGGTAGTTTTTTAGGGTTTAGGGTAGTGCAGTGGTCTTTGTGTAGTGTAGGGGGTAGTGGTTTAGGGTTTAGGGTAATGCGGTGGGGTTTGGGTAGTGTAGGGGGTCGTGGTGGGGGTGTGTTTTAGGTTTTAAGGCAGTGCAGTGGTATTTGGGTAGTGTAGGTGTAGTGCTGGGGGTTGTGTTTTAGGGTTTAGGGTAGTGCAGTGGTGTTTGGGTAGTGTAGGGGGTCGTGCTGGGGGTAGTGTTTTAGGGTTTAGGGTAGCGCAGTGGTGTTTGCGTAGTGTAGGGCTCTTGCTGGGGGTAGTGTTTTAGGGTTTATGGTAGTGCAGTGGTGTTTGTGTAGTATTGGGGGTAGTTCTGGGGGTAGTGTTTTAGGGTTTAGGGTACTACAGTGGTGTTTGTGTAGTGTAGGGGGTTGTACTGTGGGTAGATGTAGGGTTTAGGGTAGTGCAGTGGTGTTTGGGTAGTGTAGGGGTCGTGTAAGGGATAATGTTTTAGGGTTTAGGGTAGTGCAGTGGTGTTTTTGTAGTGTAGGGGATCGTGCTGGGGGTAGTGTTTTAGGGTTTAGGGTAGTGCAGTGGTGTTTGGGTAGTGTAGGGGGTCGTGCTGGGGTAGTGTTTTAGGGTTTAGAGTAGTGCAGTGGTGTATGTGTAGTGTTGGGGGTCTTGCTGGGGGTAGTGTTTTAGTGTTTAGCTCAGTGCAGTGGTGTTTGGGTAGTGTAGGGGGTCGTGCTGGGGGTAGTGTTTTAGGGTTTTGGGCAGTGCAGTGGTGTTTAAGTATTGTAGGGGGTTGTTCTGGGGGTAGTGTTTTAGCGTTTAGGGTAGTGCAATGGTGTTTGGGTAGTGTAGGCGGTCGTGTTTTGGGGTTTAGGGTAGTGCAGTGGTGTTTGTGTAGTTTAGGTGATCAAGCTAGGGTAGAGTTTTAGGGTTTAGGGTAGTGAGGTGGTGTTTTTGTAGTGTAGGGGGTCATGTTGGGGGTAGTGTTTTAGGGTTTTGAGCAGTGCAGTGGTGTTTGAGTATTGTAGGGGGTTGTTCTGGGGGTAGTGTTTTAGCGTTTAGGGTAGTGCAATGGTGTTTGGGTAGTGTAGGGGGTCGTGTTTTAGGGTTTAGGGTAGTGCAGTGGTGCTTGGGTAGTGTAGGGGGTCGAGCTGCAGGTAGTGTTTTAGTGTTTAGGGTAGTGCAGTGATGTTTGGGTAGTGTAGGGGGTCATACCGGGGGTAGTGTTTTAGGGTTTATGGTAGTGCAGTGGTGTTTGTGTAGTATTGGGTTAGTGTTTTAGGGTAGTACAGTGGTGTTTGTGTAGTGTAGAGGGTTGTACTGTGGGTAGATGTAGGGTTTAGGGTAGTGTAGTGGTGTTTGGGTAGTGTAGGGGGTCATGCAAGTGGTAATGTTTTAGGGTTTAGGGTAGTGCATTGGTGTTTGGGTAGTGTAGGGGTAGTGCTGGGGTAGTTTTTTAGGGTTTAGGCTAGTGCATTGGTGTTTGCGTAGTGTAGAGGGTAGTGCTGGGGTAGTTTGATAGGGTTTAGGGTAGTGCAGTGGTGTTTGTGTAGTGTAGGGGGTCGTGCTGGGGGTAGTGTTTTAGGGTTTAGGGTACTACAGTGGTGTTTGTGTAGTGTAGGGGGTTGTACCGTGGGTAGATGTAGGGTTTAGGGTAGTGCAGTGGTGTTTGGGTAGTGTAGGGGTCGTGTAAGGGATAATGTTCTAGGGTTTAGGGTAGTGCAGCGGTGTTTTTGTAGTGTAGGGGGTCGTGCTTGGGGTAGTGTTTTAGGGTTTAGGGTAGAGCATTGGTGTTTGGGTAGTGTTGGGGGTAGTGCTGAGGTAGTTTTATAGTGTTTAGGGTAGTGCAGTGCTGTTTGTGTAGTGTAGGGGGCCGTGCTGGGGGCAGTGTTTTAGGGTTTAGAGTTGTGCAGTGGTGTATGTGTAGTGTAGGGGGTCATGCTGGGGGTAGTGTTTTATTGTTTAGCTCAGTGCAGTGGGGTTTGGGTAGTGTAGGGGGTCGCGCTGGGGGTAGTGTTTTAGGGTTTTGGGCAGTGCAGTGGTGTTTAAGTATTGTAGGGGGTTGTTCTGGGGGTAGTGTTTTAGCGTTTAGGGTAGTGCAATGGTGTTTGGGTAGTGTAGGCGGTCGTGTTTTAGGGTAGTGCAGTGGTGTTTGTGTAGTTTAGGTGATTAAGCTAGGGTAGAGTTTTAGGTTTTAGGGTAGTGCAGTGGTGTTTTTGTGGTGTAGGGGGTCATGTTGGGGGTAGTGTTTTAGGGTTTTGGGCAGTGCAGTGGTGTTTGAGTATTGTAGGGGGTTGTTCTGGGGGTAGTGTTTTAGCGTTTAGGGTAGTGCAATGGTGTTTGGGTAGTGTAGGGGGTCGTGTTTTAGGGTTTAGGGTAGTGCAGTGGTGCTTGGGTAGTGTAAGGGGTCGAGCTGCAAGTATTGTTTTAGTGTTTAGGGTAGTGCAGTGATGTTTGGGTAGTGTAGGGGGTCATACTGGGGGTAGTGTTTTAGGGTTTATGGTAGTGCAGTGGTGTTTGTGTAGTATTGGGTTAGTGTTTTAGGGTAGTACAGTGGTGTTTGTGTAGTGTAGAGGGTTGTACTGTGGGTAGATGTAGGGTTTAGGGTAGTGCAGTGGTGTTTGGGTAGTGTAGGGGGTCATGCAAGTGGTAATGTTTTAGGGTTTAGGGTAGTGCATTGGTGTTTGGGTAGTGTAGGAGTAGTGCTGGGGTAGTTTTTTAGGGTTTAGGCTAGTGCATTGGTGTTTGCGTAGTGTAGGGGGTAGTGCTGGGGTAGTTTTATAGGGTTTAGGGTAGTGCAGTGGTGTTTGTGTAGTGTAGGGGGTAGTGGTTTAGGTTTTAGTGTAGTGCTGTGGTGTTTTGTGTAATGTAGGTGGTCGTGCTGTGGGTAGTTTTTTAGGGTTTTGGGTAGTGCAGTGGTGTTTTTGTAGTGTAGGGGGTCATGTTGGGGGTAGTGTTTTAGGGTTTTGAGCAGTGCAGTGGTGTTTGAGTATTGTATGGGGTTGTTCTGGGGGTAGTGTTTTAGCGTTTAGGGTAGTGCAATGGTGTTTGGGTAGTGTAGGGGGTCGTGTTTTAGGGTTCAGGGTAGTGCAGTGGTGCTTGGGTAGTGTAGGGGGTCGAGCTGCAGGTAGTGTTTTAGTGTTTAGGGTAGTGCAGTGATGTTTGGGTAGTGTTGGGGGTCATACCGGGGGTAGTGTTTTAGGGTTTATGGTAGTGCAGTGGTGTTTGTGTAGTATTGGGTTAGTGTTTTAGGGTAGTACAGTGGTGTTTGTGTAGTGTAGAGGGTTGTACTGTGGGTAGATGTAGGGTTTAGGGTAGTGCAGTGGTGTTTGGGTAGTGTAGGGGGTCATGCAAGTGGTAATATTTTAGGGTTTAGGGTAGTGCATTGGTGTTTGGGTAGTGTAGGGGTAGTGCTGGGGTAGTTTTTTAGGGTTTAGGGTAGTGCAGTGGTGTTTGTGTAGTGTAGGGGGTCGTGCTGGGGCTAGTGTTTTAGGGTTTAGGGTAGTGCAGTGGTGTTTGTGTAGTGTAGGGGGTAGTGGTTTAGGTTTTAGTGTAGTGCTGTGGTGTTTTGTGTAGTGTAGGGGGTCGTACTGTGGGTAGTGTTTTAGGGTTTAGGGTAGTGCAGTGGTGTTTGTGTAGTGTAGGGGGTCATGCTGGGGTAGTGTTTTCGGGTTTAGGGTAGTGCAGTGGTGTTTGTGTACTGTAGGGGTTCTTGCAGGGGGTTGTGTTTTAGGGTTTAGGGTAGTGCAGTGGTGTTTGGGTAGTGTAGGGATTAGTGCTGGGGGTAGTGTTTTAGAGCTTAAGGTAGTGCAGTGGTGTTTGTGTAGTGTAGGGGTAGTGGTTTAGGGTTTAGGGTAATGCGGTGGAGTTTGGGTAGTGTAGGTGTAGTGCTGGGGGTAGTGTTTTAGGGATTAGTGTAGTGCAGTGGTGTTTGCGTAGTGTAGGGGGTCGTGCTGGGGGTAGTGTTTAGAGGGTTTAGGGTAGCGCAGTGGTGTTTGCGTAGTGTAGGGCTCTTGCTGGGGGTAGTGTTTTAGGGTTTATGGTAGTGCAGTGGTGTTTGTGTAGTATTGGGGTAGTTCTGGGGGTAGTGTTTTAGGGTTTAGGGTAGTACTGTGGTGTTTGTGTAGTGTAGGGGGTTGTACTGTGGGTAGATGTAGGGTTTAGGGTAGTGCAGTGGTGATTGGGTAGTGTAGGGGGTCATGCAAGAGGTAATGTTTTATGGTTTAGGGTAGTGCATTGGTGTTTGGGTAGTGCAGGGGTAGTGCTGGGGTAGTTTTTTAGGGTTTAGGGTAGTGCAGTGGTCTTTGTGTAGTGTAGGGGGTAGTGGTTTAGGGTTTAGGGTAATGCGGTGGAGTTTGGGTAGTGTAGGGGGTCGTGGTGGGGGTGTGTTTTAGGTTTTAAGGCAGTGCAGTGGTATTTGGGTAGTGTAGGTGTAGTGCTGGGGGTTGTGTTTTAGGGTTTAGTGTAGTGCAGTGGTGTTTGGGTAGTGTAGGGGGTCGTGCTGGGGGTAGTGTTTTAGGGTTTAGGGTAGCGCAGTGGTGTTTGCGTAGTGTAGGGCTCTTGCTGGGGGTAGTGTTTTAGGGTTTATGGTAGTGCAGTGGTGTTTGTGTAGTATTGGGGGTAGTTCTGGGGGTAGTGTTTTAGGGTTTAGGGTACTACAGTGGTGTTTGTGTAGTGTAGGGGGTTGTACTGTGGGTAGATGTAGGGTTTAGGGTAGTGCAGTGGTGTTTGGGTAGTGTAGGGGTCGTGTAAGGGATAATGTTTTAGGGTTTAGGGTAGTGCAGTGGTGTTTTTGTAGTGTAGGGGGTCGTGCTGGGGGTAGTGTTTTAGGGTTTAGGGTAGTGCAGTGGTGTTTGGGTAGTGTAGGGGGTCGTGCTGGGGGTAGTGTTTTAGGGTTTAGAGTAGTGCAGTGGTGTATGTGTAGTGTTGGGGGTCTTGCTGGGGGTAGTGTTTTAGTGTTTAGCTCAGTGCAGTGGTGTTTGGGTAGTGTAGGGGGTCGTGCTGGGGGTAGTGTTTTAGGGTTTTGGGCAGTGCAGTGGTGTTTAAGTATTGTAGGGGGTTGTTCTGGGGGTAGTGTTTTAGCGTTTAGGGTAGTGCAATGGTGTTTGGGTAGTGTAGGCGGTCGTGTTTTGGGGTTTAGGGTAGTGCAGTGGTGTTTGTGTAGTTTAGGTGATCAAGCTAGGGTAGAGTTTTAGGGTTTAGGGTAGTGAGGTGGTGTTTTTGTAGTGTAGGGGGTCATGTTGGGGGTAGTGTTTTAGGGTTTTGAGCAGTGCAGTGGTGTTTGAGTATTGTAGGGGGTTGTTCTGGGGGTAGTGTTTTAGCGTTTAGGGTAGTGCAATGGTGTTTGGGTAGTGTAGGGGGTCGTGTTTTAGGGTTTAGGGTAGTGCAGTGGTGCTTGGGTAGTGTAGGGGGTCGAGCTGCAGGTAGTGTTTTAGTGTTTAGGGTAGTGCAGTGATGTTTGGGTAGTGTAGGGGGTCATACCGGGGGTAGTGTTTTAGGGTTTATGGTAGTGCTGTGGTGTTTGTGTAGTATTGGGTTAGTGTTTTAGGGTAGTACAGTGGTGTTTGTGTAGTGTAGAGGGTTGTACTGTGGGTAGATGTAGGGTTTAGGGTAGTGTAGTGGTGTTTGGGTAGTGTAGGGGGTCATGCAAGTGGTAATGTTTTAGGGTTTAGGGTAGTGCATTGGTGTTTGGGTAGTGTAGGGGTAGTGCTGGGGTAGTTTTTTAGGGTTTAGGCTAGTGCATTGGTGTTTGCGTAGTGTAGAGGGTAGTGCTGGGGTAGTTTGATAGGGTATAGGGTAGTGCAGTGGTGTTTGTGTAGTGTAGGGGGTCGTGCTGGGGGTAGTGTTTTAGGGTTTAGGGTACTACAGTGGTGTTTGTGTAGTGTAGGGGGTTGTACCGTGGGTAGATGTAGGGTTTAGGGTAGTGCAGTGGTGTTTGGGTAGTGTAGGGGTCGTGTAAGGGATAATGTTTTAGGGTTTAGGGTAGTGCAGCGGTGTTTTTGTAGTGTAGGGGGTCGTGCTTGGGGTAGTGTTTTAGGGTTTAGGGTAGAGCATTGGTGTTTGGGTAGTGTTGGGGGTAGTGCTGAGGTAGTTTTATAGTGTTTAGGGTAGTGCAGTGCTGTTTGTGTAGTGTAGGGGGCCGTGCTGGGGGCAGTGTTTTAGGGTTTAGAGTTGTGCAGTGGTGTATGTGTAGTGTAGGGGGTCATGCTGGGGGTAGTGTTTTATTGTTTAGCTCAGTGCAGTGGGGTTTGGGTAGTGTAGGGGGTCGCGCTGGGGGTAGTGTTTTAGGGTTTTGGGCAGTGCAGTGGTGTTTAAGTATTGTAGGGGGTTGTTCTGGGGGTAGTGTTTTAGCGTTTAGGGTAGTGCAATGGTGTTTGGGTAGTGTAGGCGGTCGTGTTTTAGGGTAGTGCAGTGGTGTTTGTGTAGTTTAGGTGATTAAGCTAGGGTAGAGTTTTAGGTTTTAGGGTAGTGCAGTGGTGTTTTTGTGGTGTAGGTTGTCATGTTGGGGGTAGTGTTTTAGGGTTTTGGGCAGTGCAGTGGTGTTTGAGTATTGTAGGGGGTTGTTCTGGGGGTAGTGTTTTAGCGTTTAGGGTAGTGCAATGGTGTTTGGGTAGTGTAGGGGGTCGTGTTTTAGGGTTTAGGGTAGTGCAGTGGTGCTTGGGTAGTGTAAGGGGTCGAGCTGCAAGTAGTGTTTTAGTGTTTAGGGTAGTGCAGTGATGTTTGGGTAGTGTAGGGGGTCATACTGGGGGTAGTGTTTTAGGGTTTATGGTAGTGCAGTGGTGTTTGTGTAGTATTGGGTTAGTGTTTTAGGGTAGTACAGTGGTGTTTGTGTAGTGTAGAGGGTTGTACTGTGGGTAGATGTAGGGTTTAGGGTAGTGCAGTGGTGTTTGGGTAGTGTAGGGGGTCATGCAAGTGGTAATGTTTTAGGGTTTAGGGTAGTGCATTGGTGTTTGGGTAGTGTAGGAGTAGTGCTGGGGTAGTTTTTTAGGGTTTAGGCTAGTGCATTGGTGTTTGCGTAGTGTAGGGGGTAGTGCTGGGGTAGTTTTATAGGGTTTAGGGTAGTGCAGTGGTGTTTGTGTAGTGTAGGGGGTAGTGGTTTAGGTTTTAGTGTAGTGCTGTGGTGTTTTGTGTAATGTAGGTGGTCGTGCTGTGGGTAGTTTTTTAGGGTTTTGGGTAGTGCAGTGGTGTTTTTGTAGTGTAGGGGGTCATGTTGGGGGTAGTGTTTTAGGGTTTTGAGCAGTGCAGTGGTGTTTGAGTATTGTATGGGGTTGTTCTGGGGGTAGTGTTTTAGCGTTTAGGGTAGTGCAATGGTAGTGCAATGGTGTTTGGGTAGTGTAGGGGGTCGTGTTTTAGGGTTCAGGGTAGTGCAGTGGTGCTTGGGTAGTGTACGGGGTCGAGCTGCAGGTAGTGTTTTAGTGTTTAGGGTAGTGCAGTGATGTTTGGGTAGTGTTGGGGGTCATACCGGGGGTAGTGTTTTAGGGTTTATGGTAGTGCAGTGGTGTTTGTGTAGTATTGGGTTAGTGTTTTAGGGTAGTACAGTGGTGTTTGTGTAGTGTAGAGGGTTGTACTGTGGGTAGATGTAGGGTTTAGGGTAGTGCAGTGGTGTTTGGGTAGTGTAGGGGGTCATGCAAGTGGTAATATTTTAGGGTTTAGGGTAGTGCATTGGTGTTTGGGTAGTGTAGGGGTAGTGCTGGGGTAGTTTTTTAGGGTTTAGGGTAGTGCAGTGGTGTTTGTGTAGTGTAGGGGGTCGTGCTGGGGCTAGTGTTTTAGGGTTTAGGGTAGTGCAGTGGTGTTTGTGTAGTGTAGGGGGTAGTGGTTTAGGTTTTAGTGTAGTGCTGTGGTGTTTTGTGTAGTGTAGGGGGTCGTACTGTGGGTAGTGTTTTAGGGTTTAGGGTAGTGCAGTGGTGTTTGTGTAGTGTAGGGGGTCATGCTGGGGGTAGTGTTTTAGGGTTTAGGGTAGTGCAGTGGTGTTTGTGTAATGTAGGGGGTAGTGGTTTAGGTTTTAGTGTAGTGCTGTGGTATTTGTGTAGTGTAGGGGGTCGTGCTGTGGGTAGTGTTTTAGGGTTTAGGGTAGTGCAGTGGTGTTTGTGTAGTGTAGGGGGTCATGTTTTAGGGTTTAGGGTAGTGAATTTGTGTTTGGGTAGTGTAGGGGTAGTGCTGGGGTAGTTTTTTAGGGTTTAGGGTAGTGCAGTGGTGTTTGTGTAGTGTAGGGGGTCGTGCTGGGGCTAGTGTTTTAGGGTTTAGGGTAGTGCAGTGGTGTTTGTGTAGTGTAGGGGGTAGTGGTTTAGGTTTTAGTGTAGTGCTGTGGTGTTTTGTGTAGTGTAGGGGGTCGTACTGTGGGTAGTGTTTTAGGGTTTAGGGTAGTGCAGTGGTGTTTGTGTAGTGTAGGGGGTCATGCTGGGGGTAGTGTTTTAGGGTTTAGGGTAGTGCAGTGGTGTTTGTGTAATGTAGGGGGTAGTGGTTTAGGTTTTAGTGTAGTGCTGTGGTATTTGTGTAGTGTAGGGGGTCGTGCTGTGGGTAGTGTTTTAGGGTTTAGGGTAGTGCAGTGGTGTTTGTGTAGTGTAGGGGGTCATGTTTTAGGGTTTAGGGTAGTGTAGTGGTGTTTGGGTAGTGTAGGAGGTCGTGCTGGGGGTAGTGTTTTTGGGTTCAGGGTAATGCAGTTGTGTTGGTGTAGTGAAGGGGATCGTGCTTGGGATAGTGTTTTAGGGTTTAGGGTAGTGCAGTGGTGTTTGTGTAGTATAGGGGTTCGTGCTGGGGGTATTGTTTTAGGGGTTAGGGAAGTGCAGTGGTGTTTGTGTAGTGTAAGGGACGTGCCTGGGTAGAATTTTAGGGTTTAGGGTAGTGCAGTGGTGTTTGTGTATATAGGGGTTCGTGCTGGGGGTAGTGTTTTAGGGTTTAGGGAAGTGCAGTGGTGTTTGTGTAGTATAGGGGTTCGTGCTGGGGGTAGTGTTTTAGGGTTTTGGGAAGTGCAGTGGTGTTTGTGGAGTGTGGGGGTCGTACTGGGGTAGATTTAGGGTTTAGAATAGTGCAGTGGTGTTTGGGTAGTGTAGGCGATCGTGCTGGGGGTAGTGTTTTAGGGTTTAGGGTAGTGCAGTGGTGTTTGTGTAGTGTAGGGGGTAGTGGTTTAGGTTTTAGTGTAGTGCTGTGGTGTTTTGTGTAGTGTAGGGGGTCATGCTGTGGGTAGTGTTTTAGGGTTTAGGGTAGTGCCGTGGTGTTTGTGTAGTGTAGGGGGTCATGCTGGGGGTAGTGTTTTAGGGTTTAGGGTAGTGCAGTGGTGTTTGTGTAATGTAGGGGGTAGTGGTTTAGGTTTTAGTGTAGTGCTGTGGTATTTGTGTAGTGTAGGGGGTCGTGCTGTGGGTAGTGTTTTAGGGTTTAGGGTAGTGCAGTGGTGTTTGTGTAGTGTAGGGGGTCGTGTTTTAGGGTTTAGGGTAGTGTAGTGGTGTTTGGGTAGTGTAGGGGTCGTGCTGGGGGTAGTGTTTTTGGTTTCCGGGTAGTGCAGTTGTGTTGGTGTAGTGAAGGGGATCGTGCTTGGGATAGTGTTTTAGGGTTTAGGGTAGTGCAGTGGTGTTTGTGTAGTGTAGGGGGTCGTGCTTGGGGTAGTGTTTTAGGGCTTAGGGTTGTGCAGTGGTGTTTGTGTAGTATAGGGGTTCGTGCTGGGGTAGTTTTTTAGGGTTTAGGGAAGTGCAGTGGTGTTTGTGTAGTGTAAGGGACGTGCCTGGGTAGAATTTTAGGGTTTAGGGTAGTGCAGTGGTGTTTGTGTAGTATAGGGGTTCGTGCTGGGGGTAGTTTTTTAGGGTTTAGGGAAGTGCAGTGGTGTTTGTGTAGTATAGGGGTTCGTGCTGAGGGTAGTGTTTTAGGGTTTTGGGAAGTGCAGTGGTGTTTGTGAAGTGTGGGGGTCGTACTGGGGTAGATTTAGGGTTTAGGATAGTGCAGTGGTGTTTGAGTAGTGTAGGGGATCGTGCTGGGGGAAGGGTTTTAGGGTTTCGGACAGTGCAGTGGTGTTTGGGTAGTAAAGGGGGATCGTACTGGTGGAAGTGTTTTAGGATTTAGGGTAGTGCAGTGGTGTTTGTGTAATTTAGGGTACATGCTGGGGTAGTGTTTTAGGTTTTAGGGTAGTGCAGTGGTGTTTGTGAAATGTAGGGGGTCGTACTGGGGGAAGATTTAGGGTTTAGGATAGTGCAGTGGTGTTTGGGTAGTGTAGGGGGTCATGCTGGGGTCGGGTTTTAGAGTTTCGGGCAGTGCAGTGGCGTTTGGGTAGTAAAGGGGGATCGTGCTGGTGGAAGTGTTTTAGGGTTTAGGGTTGTGCAGTGGTGGTTGTGTAATGTAGGGGACTTACTGGGGTAGTGTTTTAGGGCTTAGGGTAGTGCAGTGGTGTTTGTGAAGTGTAGGGGGTCGTACTGGGGATAGATTTAGGGTTTAGGATAGTGCAGTGGTGTTTGGGTAGTGTAGGGGGTCGTGCTGGGGGTAGGTTTTTAGGGTTTCGGGCAGTACATTGGGGTTTGGGTAGTAAAGAGGGATCGTGCTGGGGTACTTTTTTAGGGTTTAGGGTAGTGCATTGGTATTTGTGTTGTGTAGGGGGTCATGCTGGGGGTAGATTTAGGGTTTAGGGTGATGCAGTGGTGTTTGGGTAGTGTAGGGGGTCGTGCTGCAGGTAGTGTTTTAGTGTTTAGGGTAGTGCAGTGGTGTTTGGGTATTGTAGGGGGTCGTGCTAGGGGTAGAGTATTAGGGTTTAGGGTAGTGCAGTGGTGTTTGTGTAGAGTAGGGGGTTCTGCTGTGGTAAATGTAGGGTTTAGGGTACTGCAGTGGTTTTTGAGCAGTGTAGGGGATCATGCTGGGGTAGTGTTTTCGGGTTTAGGGTAGTGCAGTGGTGTTTGTGTACTGTAGGGGTTCTTGCAGGGGGTTGTGTTTTAGGGTTTAGGGTAGTGCAGTGGTGTTTGGGTAGTGTAGGGATTAGTGCTGGGGGTAGTGTTTTAGAGCTTAAAGTAGTGCAGTGGTGTTTGTGTAGTGTAGGGGTAGTGGTTTAGGGTTTAGGGTAATGCGGTGGAGTTTGGGTAGTGTAGGTGTAGTGCTGGGGGTAGTGTTTTAGGGATTAGTGTAGTGCAGTGGTGTTTGCGTAGTGTAGGGGGTCGTGCTGGGGGTAGTGATTTAGGGTTTAGGGTAGCGCAGTGGTGTTTGCGTAGTGTAGGGTTCTTGCTGGGGGTAGTGTTTTAGGGTTTATGGTAGTGCAGTGGTGTTTGTGTAGTATTGGGGTAGTTCTGAGGGTAGTGTTTTAGGGTTTAGGGTACTACTGTGGTGTTTGTGTAGTGTAGGGGGTTGTACTGTGGGTAGATGTAGGGTTTAGGGTAGTGCAGTGGTGATTGGGTAGTGTAGGGGGTCATGCAAGAGGTAATGTTTTATGGTTTAGGGTAGTGCATTGGTGTTTGGGTAGTGCAGGGGTAGTGCTGGGGTAGTTTTTTAGGGTTTAGGGTAGTGCAGTGGTGTTTGTGTAGTGTAGGGGGTAGTGGTTTAGGGTTTAGGGTAATGCGGTGGAGTTTGGGTAGTGTAGGGGGTCGTGGTGGGGGTATGTTTTAGGTTTTAAGGCAGTGCAGTGGTATTTGGGTAGTGTAGGTGTAGTGCTGGGGGTTGTGTTTTAGGGTTTAGGGTAGTGCAGTGGTGTTTGGGTAGTGTAGGGGGTCGTGCTGGGGGTAGTGTTTTAGGGTTTAGGGTAGCGCAGTGGTGTTTGCGTAGTGTAGGGCTCTTGCTGGGGGTAGTGTTTTAGGGTTTATGGTAGTGCAGTGGTGTTTGTGTAGTATTGGGGGTAGTTCTGGGGGTAGTGTTTTAGGGTTTAGGGTACTACAGTGGTGTTTGTGTAGTGTAGGGGGTTGTACTGTGGGTAGATGTAGGGTTTAGGGTAGTGCAGTGGTGTTTTGGTAGTGTAGGGGTCGTGTAAGGGATAATGTTTTAGGGTTTAGGGTAGTGCAGTGGTGTTTTTGTAGTGTAGGGGGTCGTGCTGGGGGTAGTGTTTTAGGGTTTAGGGTAGTGCAGTGGTGTTTGGGTAGTGTAGGGGGTCGTGCTGGGGGTAGTGTTTTAGGGTTTAGAGTAGTGCAGTGGTGTATGTGTAGTGTTGGGGGTCATGCTGGGGGTAGTGTTTTAGTGTTTAGCTCAGTGCAGTGGTGTTTGGGTAGTGTAGGGGGTCGTGCTGGGGGTAGTGTTTTAGGGTTTTGGGCAGTGCAGTGGTGTTTAAGTATTGTAGGGGGTTGTTCTGGGGGTAGTGTTTTAGCGTTTAGGGTAGTGCAATGGTGTTTGGGTAGTGTAGGCGGTCGTGTTTTGGGGTTTAGGGTAGTGCAGTGGTGTTTGTGTAGTTTAGGTGATCAAGCTAGGGTAGAGTTTTAGGGTTTAGGGTAGGGCAGTGGTGTTTTTGTAGTGTAGGGGGTCATGTTGGGGGTAGTGTTTTAGGGTTTTGAGCAGTGCAGTGGTGTTTGAGTATTGTAGGGGGTTGTTCTGGGGGTAGTGTTTTAGCGTTTAGGGTAGTGCAATGGTGTTTGGGTAGTGTAGGGGGTCGTGTTTTAGGGTTTAGGGTAGTGCAGTGGTGCTTGGGTAGTGTAGGGGGTTGAGCTGCAGGTAGTGTTTTAGTGTTTAGGGTAGTGCAGTGATGTTTGGGTAGTGTTGGGGGTCATACCGGGGGTAGTGTTTTAGGGTTTATGGTAGTGCAGTGGTGTTTGTGTAGTATTGGGTTAGTGTTTTAGGGTAGTACAGTGGTGTTTGTGTAGTGTAGAGGGTTGTACTGTGGGTAGATGTAGGGTTTAGGGTAGTGCAGTGGTGTTTGGGTAGTGTAGGGGGTCATGCAAGTGGTAATATTTTAGGGTTTAGGGTAGTGCATTGGTGTTTGGGTAGTGTAGGGGTAGTGCTGGGGTAGTTTTTTAGGGTTTAGGCTAGTGCATTGGTGTTTGCGTAGTGTAGAGGGTAGTGCTGGGGTAGTTTTATAGGGTTTAGGGTAGTGCAGTGGTGTTTGTGTAGTATAGGGGGTCGTGCTGGGGCTAGTGTTTTAGGGTTTAGGGTAGTGCAGTGGTGTTTGTGTAGTGTAGGGGGTAGTGGTTTAGGTTTTAGTGTAGTGCTGTGGTGTTTTGTGTAGTGTAGGGGGTCGTACTGTGGGTAGTGTTTTAGGGTTTAGGGTTTAGGGTAGTGCAGTGGTGTTTGTGTAGTGTAGGGGGTCATGCTGGGGGTAGTGTTTTAGGGTTTAGGGTAGTGCAGTGGTGTTTGTGTAATGTAGGGGGTAGTGGTTTAGGTTTTAGTGTAGTGCTGTGGTATTTGTGTAGTGTAGGGGGTCGTGCTGTGGGTAGTGTTTTAGGGTTTAGGGTAGTGCAGTGGTGTTTCTGTAGTGTAGGGGGTCATGTTTTAGGGTTTAGGGTAGTGTAGTGGTGTTTGGGTAGTGTAGGGGGTCTTGCTGGGGGTAGTGTTTTTGGGTTCAGGGTAATGCAGTTGTGTTGGTGTAGTGAAGGGGATCGTGCTTGGGATAGTGTTTTAGGGTTTAGGGTAGTGCAGTGGTGTTTGTGTAGTATAGGGGTTCGTGCTGGGGGTAGTGTTTTAGGGTTTAGGGAAGTGCAGTGGTGTTTGTGTAGTGTAAGGGACGTGCCTGGGTAGAATTTTAGGGTTTAGGGTAGTGCAGTGGTGTTTGTGTATATAGGGGTTCGTGCTGGGGGTAGTGTTTTAGGGTTTAGGGAAGTGCAGTGGTGTTTGTGTAGTATAGGGGTTCGTGCTGGGGTAGTGTTTTAGGGTTTTGGGAAGTGCAGTGGTGTTTGTGGAGTGTGGGGGTCGTACTGGGGTAGATTTAGGGTTTAGAATAGTGCAGTGGTGTTTGGGTAGTGTAGGGGATCGTGCTGGGGGTAGGGTTTTAGGGTTTCGGACAGTGCAGTGGTGTTTGGGTAGTAAAGGGGGATCGTACTGGTGGAAGTGTTTTAGGATTTAGGGTAGTGCAGTGGTGTTTGTGTAATTTAGGGTACATGCTGGGGTAGTGTTTTAGGTTTTAGGGTAGTGCAGTGGTGTTTGTGAAGTGTAGGGGGTCGTACTGGGGGAAGATTTAGGGTTTAGGATAGTGCAGTGGTGTTTGGGTAGTGTAGGGGGTCATGCTGTGGTCGGGTTTTAGGGTTTCGGGCAGTGCAGTGGCGTTTGGGTAGTAAAGGGGGATAGTGCTGGTGGAAGTGTTTTAGGGTTTTGGGTTGTGCAGTGGTGTTTGTGTAGTGTAGGGGACTTACTGGGGTAGTGTTTTAGGGCTTAGGGTAGTGCAGTGGTGTTTGTGAAGTGTAGGGGGTCGTACTGGGGATAGATTTAGGGTTTAGGATAGTGCAGTGGTGTTTGGGTAGTGTAGGGGGTCGTGCTGGGGGTTGGGTTTTAGGGTTTCGGGCAGTACATTGGGGTTTGGGTAGTAAAGGGGGATCGTGCTGGGGTACTTTTTTAGGGTTTAGGGTAGTGCATTGGTATTTGTGTTGTGTAGGGGGTCATGCGGGGGGTAGATTTAGGGTTTAGGGTGATTCAGTGGTGTTTGGGTAGTGTAGGGGTTGTGCTGCAGGTAGTGTTTTAGTGTTTAGGGTAGTGCAGTGGTGTTTGGGTATTGTAGGGGGTCGTGCTAGGGGTAGAGTATTAGGGTTGAGGGTAGTGCAGTGGTGTTTGTGTAGAGTAGGGGGTTGTGCTGGGGGTAGTGTTTTAGGGTGTAGGGTAGTGCAGTGCTGTTTGTGTAGTGTAGGGGTTCTTGCAGGGGGTAGTGTTTTCAGGTTTAGGGCAGTGCAGTGGTGTTTGTGTACTGTAGGGGTTCTTGCAGTGGGTTGTGTTTTAGGGTTTAGGGTAGTGCAGTGGTGTTTGGGTAGTGTAGGGATTAGTGCTGGGGGTAGTGTTTTAGAGTTTAGGGTAGTGCAGTGGTGTTTGTGTAGTGTAGGGGGTAGTGGTTTAGGGTTTACGGTAATGCGGTGGAGTTTGGGTAGTGTAGGGGGTCGTGGTGGGGGTGTGTTTTAGGTTTTAAGGCAGTGCAGTGGTATTTGGGTAGTGTAGGTGTAGTGCTAGGGGTAGTGTTTTAGGGATTAGGGTAGTGCAGTGGTGTTTGCGTAGTGTAGGGGGTCGTGCTGGGGGTAGTATTTTAAGGTTTAGGGTAGCACAGTGGTGTTTGCGTAGTGTAGGGCTCTTGCTGGGTGTAGTGTTTTAGGGTTTATGGTAGTGCAGTGGTGTTTGTGTAGTATTGGGGGTAGTTCTGGGGGTAGTGTTTTAAGGTTTAGGGTACTACAGTGGTGTTTGTGTAGTGTAGGGGATTGTACTGTGGGTAGATGTAGGGTTTAGGGTAGTGCAGTGGTGTTTGGGTAGTGTAGGGGTCGTGTAAGGGATAATGTTTTAGGGTTTAGGGTAGTGCAGTGGTGTTTCTGTAGTGTAGGGTGTCGTGCTGGGGGTAGTGTTTTAGGGTTTAGGGTAGTGGATTGGTGTTTGGGTAGTTTAGGGGGTAGTGCTGGGGTAGTTTTATAGTGTTTAGTGTAGTGCAGTGGTGTGTGTGTAGTGTAGGGGGTCATGCTGAGGGCAGTGTTTTAGTGTTTAGGGTAGTGCAGTGGTGTTTGTGCTGTGTAGGGGTCGTGCTGCGGGCAGTGTTTTAGGGTTTAGGGTGATGCAGTGGTGTATGTGTAGTGTAGGGGGTCATGCTGGGGTAGTGTTTTGGTGTTTAGGTCAGTGCAGTGGTGTTTGGGTAGTGTAGGGGGTCGTGCTGGGGGTAGAGTTTAGGGTGTTGGGCAGTGCAGTGGTGTTTGAGTATTGTAGGGGGTTGTTCTGGGGGTAGTGTTTTAGCGTTTAGGGTAGTGCAATGGTGTTTGGGTAGTGTAGGGGGTCGTGTTTTAGGGTTTAGGGTAGTGCAGTGGTGTTTGTGTAGTTTAGGGGATCAAGCTGGGGTAGAGTTTTAGGGTTTAGGGTAGTGCAGTGGTGTTTGTGTAGTGTAGGGGGTCATGTTGGGGGTAGATTTAGGGTTTAGGGTAATGCAGTGGTGCTTTGGTAGTGTAGGGGGTCGAGCTGCAGGTAGTTTTTTAGTGTTTAGGGTAGTGCAGTGGTGTTTGGGTAGTGTAGGGGGTCATACTGGGGGTAGTGTTTTAGGGTTTATGGTAGTGCAGTGGTGTTTGTGTAGTATTGGGTTAGTGTTTTAGGGTAGTACAGTGGTGTTTGTGTAGTGTAGGGGGTTGTACTGTGGGTAGATGTAGGGTTTAGGGTAGTGCAGTGGTGTTTGGGTAGTGTAGGGGGTCATGCAAGGGGTAATGTTTTAGGGTTTAGGGTAGTGCATTGGTGTTTGGGTAGTGTAGGGGTAGTGCTGGGGTAGTTGTTTAGGGTTTAGGGTAGTGCATTGGTGTTTGCGTAGTGTAGGGGGTAGTGCTGGGGTAGTTTTATAGGGTTTAGGGTAGTGCAGTGGTGTTTGTGTAGTGTAGGGGGTAGTTGTTTAGATTTTAGTGTAGTGCTGTGGTGTTTTGTGTAGTGTAGGGGGTCGTGCTGTGGGTAGTGTTTTAGGGTTTAGGGTAGTGCAGTGGTGTTTGTGTAGTGTAGGGGGTCGTGCTGGGGGTAGTGTTTTAGGGTTTAGGGTAGTGCAGTGGTGTTTGTGTAATGTAGGGGGTAGTGGTTTAGGTTTTAGTGTAGTGCTGTGGTGTTTGTGTAGTGCAGGGGGTCGTGCTGTGGGAAGTGTTTTAGGGTTTAGGGTAGTGCAGTGCTGTTTGTGTAGTGTAGGGGGTTCTGCTGTGGTAAATGTAGGGTTTAGGGTACTGCAGTGGTTTTTGAGCAGTGTAGGGGATCATGCTGGGGTAGTGTTTTCGGGTTCAGGGCAGTGCAGTTGTGTTTGTGTACTGTAGGGGTTCTTGCAGGGGTTTGTGTTTTAGGGTTTAGGGTAGTGCGGTGGTGTTTGGGTAGTGTAGGGATTAGTGCTGGGGGTAGTGTTTTAGAGTTTAGGGTAGTGCAGTGGTGTTTGTGTAGTGTAGGGGGTAGTGTCAGTCAGTCAGTCAGTCATAGTACTTTATTTCGATAAATCAATATCATAAAAAGACAAGGGAAATAAAATAAATACACTCAGACAGAAAATACAATTAATACAGGATAAAAGCATATCTCATATGCAATCAATCATTATATACACATAAATAATGCTAAAATAGATACATGCTATAAAATGCAATACTAAATATACGTTAAAAAGAGGTCAGTTAAGATAAAAAGAGCTATACAAAACTTTTACATAGGATCAATATGAGAATCTTCCATCGAATGACCACTAACCATGAGCAAAATACAGTTCAACTTTTTTAAGGACCCAAGTTCGAGGTGATATCAATCAACAACCTTTTCTTAACTCTAATCGCCCCCACTAAAAAATTAGCAACGTGAAAGGTTATCCTCGGGGTCTGTAATAACTGTAAAAATAAAAGAGCGGGCTTGACCTGTATAAACCCAGCCTCTTTGAGGATCGGGAGCAAGTATTTCCTTCTTAGAGCCGTGAAGTGGTCACAGAACATCAAAAAATGCAAAGTGTTCTGGGTCGAGAAATTGTCACAATTACATGGCAGGGCGTTTTCGGGAGAACACCAAGTCGGAAAATGATCCAAAGTTAAATGGATCAGGTTCATCCGAAAACGGGTCAGGAGAAAGCGATGATAAGGCAGGTTGACGATGGATAAATATGGTTCCAGGCCAGCGTGAGTGCTTAGAATAATACCCGCCCTTACCATAGGTTTCTCAAGTTCTATTTTTTCCCTGTCAGTTCGTAACATATCTCCCATCAGGCCTTTAATCTGGGCTAGATCTTTTACAGTTATTGTAGACGGGGATGAGTAGAGATCTGCTCTCCCTATCTTGAAGAGGCTATTTTTAATGTAGACTAGCCACGGTATTTTACAAACTCTTTCTAGCTGCATGCAATCTTTTATAATAATATGATTGAGGGGAATTTCTTGATTCAGCCAGATCCTCAACCAAGCCAGAACAGGGGCCATTAATCTGGTCAGTAATATGACCCAAGCCAAGTTCAGAATGTACAATATAAGTGGGAGTTGACTGGGGAACGGAGAGGACAGATCTTAAAAATTTATTTTCAGTGATCTGAATACTTTCCGTCACGCAATTGCCCCAAATAGCACTGCCATATGTAGCTACAGTGAAACTTTTGGCTTTATAAATTTTTAACAGAGTGACTATTGGTCTCGCTCCTAGTTTTTTTATAAAACTCTGAATGGCAGAAGAGGATCTAGCGAGAGCAATGTTTCTATTTTTTATGTTGGGCCCCCAAGAACCTTTCTCATCGAACATAATCCCGAGATATGGGAAGGTGGCTACTCTACAGAGCTCTTGTTTCCCACATGTAAAAGTTTTTATTGACCTATTTTTCATACCCCTACCCATGATCATGATTTGAGATTTTTTGACATTGATCTTGAGATCCAGAGTACTCATAAACGCTTCAAATGCATTCAATAACCTTTGGAGACCCACAGCAGTGCGAGAAAGCAAAACAGCATCATCCGCGTATAAGAGAACTGGAATGCCAAGTTCTCCTATACGTGGGACATCGAGAGTTGCCGCTTTAAGGAAGGGTTCCAAGGCATTTATGTAGATGGTAAAGAGTAGGGGAGCCAAAATACAGCCCTGCCTCACCCCTCGTTGTGACTTAAAGTGGCTGGTGCAACGCCCTTCCGAAGTGACTCTAACCGCAGCTATAAGGTTAGAGTGGAGGTCAGCTAGAAGGTAAACAAGTGCCCTATCCAAGCCTATGTTAAGCAAAATATTCCACAATTTCGAGCGATTAACAAGATCAAAGGCTGATGAGAGGTCCATAAACCCCAGGTATAAGAACCCCTCTCTGGCCTTCGTGTATTTTTCGGCCAGTAAGTGTAAATTAAGACTTTGATCAATAGTACTCCTTTTGGGTCTAAAACCATACTGGATATTGGATAATATCCCCTTCTCAGTGATCCAATCGTTCAACCTCGATAGGATAACCCTATCCAATATCTTCACCGATAAATCGATTAAAGATATCGGTCTGTAACAGGATGGATCTTGCCTGTTACCCTTTTTAAAGACCGGTATGATAATAGATTTTTTCCATGAGTCCGGAATCTTTTCGGTGTTAAGAACGTTAAAAACGTTACATAGGATTTTGGACCAGAACTTAGGTGCATATTTAAAGACGTCCCCTGGAACCCCGTCAGGGCCTGGGGCTTTATTTTTCGGAGACAGTTCAATTGCCCGTTCCACTTCTTCCGGCACAAAAATGACATTTTGCTTAGCAGGGCATAGGATCCCTTCTTCCACTAGTGGAGGAGCAACGTCAATATCAGTTCTAATGGGATCTGTGTAAATCTCACTAAAGTGTTTAATCCAGCCCTCCTCAGGAATATTGGCCTCAAGAGGGATATGTGAGTCCTCTAAAAAGAGTGGCTGATTTATAGTTTTCCAGAAAAGGGCGCTGTTTTTTAGTGTTGCTGGGTCCGATAGCTGTGCTAAAGCGTTATCTTTTAGAGCCCTCTTTCTCTCTAAAATTGTTTTTTTATATGTGGACCTAGCACTCGCTATATCCTCCCTAATTTTGGGTGTGGCCTTTAATGCTTTTAGTAGATCCCCATGGGCGTTGGAACATTTCTTATCAAACCATCTTTTTCCCACAGACACCATCGAACTAGGTTTTTTCTGGAGACTACGGTCAATTTCTATGCAAATGTTATCAAAGGCTGCTATAACCTCGTTGCATTCAGTTCTATTTGATAAACATATTGCAACTTCGTCCTCGGTCCTATGCAGCACCTCCTTAAAAAAGGTTTCAGGAACTATTTTTGCCCATTTCAGCCTGCGATTTTGATCTTTTACCACAAGATCTGCTCCCCCTCTAACTTTCGCTGATTTAAGAGAGAATACATTGGCAAGCATTAATTCTAAAAGTACAGGATTGTGGTCACTAAAAACTGATACCTCTGTGTAATATTTAATAACATTACCTAACAAACAAGGAGTCAAAAAGATATAATCTATAATGGTGCCCTTGTCATTTCCTTTAAATGAGGGGGTTCTAGTATTTCCAACCCCACAAGCTGATTCATATAAATTCCAACTAGCCAAAAAGGTTTCAAGCAAATCACCACGCCTGGTATGCTCTAAATGCACTAGGGAGGAGAACGGGGGGACATCGACATCCTGACCAGTGCATGATAAAGGGCATGGATGTATATTAAAATCCCCTAATAATATTAATTCATAAGTGTGTACGTTAGTACTATAGGTTGACAGGAATTTATCCAGTACATCTAAATTGAGACTGGTACAATCATTGGCATTAGAGTTATAAAAGTTAATAAAAAGAATGTTAACCTTTTCTTGCGATGCAAGTTCTACAATCAGACAGTTTTCAGAGCCAGATAAGTGTTGACTAAGTGACCCTTTGATGTCTAGTTTAAATAAAGTTAACAGGCCCCCCTTGGGGCGTCCGGCCACGCTACTAGTAGCTGGAATAAAAAAGCTGCTATACCCATCCAGAGAGAAGCTGTTCATCAAGTCCCATGTCTCTTGTAGCACGATGATATCGTAGCCTTTTAGTGACGATAGCCAATCCGTATTCCCCATTTTATTCTTTAAGCCGGCAATATTCCAGGTGGCAATTTTGAGGAAAGGGGCTGATGACTCGAGAGGCTTCCTGGTTACATTAGAGAGTCAATCATTTTCCTCCAATGAGGACAAGGCAGAATAACGGTTGGAAAGAGGAAAAATATGGTCCCACTGACTGATAACTGGCTGATAACCATAAGAGTCCCCACCGTTTAGGTGCATCGGGACTCTCGATGGCATGTTAGAGAGACAGCCGACCCCTCCCCTAGTTGTGCCAAAATCATACTACTCGGGCTGTTGGGGCCGTCGCTGTTGTTTGATGATCAAATGACTATAAAAAAAACCAAGAGGTCTAACAGAAACTGCATTGTCCTGGTTGGATAAGGAGGCAGCTCTTAAGAGGACGGTAGCCACATGTTGTGGGTATTTGAAGTTAACTATGATAGAGTCCCCTCTTGTAGTTTTCCTCCCATCCCCAATCCAACCAACTCTGCGAGTGGATAATATGTCATTAGAAAAGGCCAGTGGGAAGCCACAGTTTTTGTTAAGCCAGGCAAGTGATTTGTTTTTTAAAGAATCATGAGATTCCTGCCTGGAATTGGACATACAGGAGTCAACCTCAGGGACATTAATCAATACCACTGTGTAAGGAACACACTGTGGTGGGAGGTTGACAATATTATTTCTCTTATATTTGGTAGGCCCCAAAGCTTCTCCCTCCGCTAGATACTTCTGAGAGTTCTGAGAACGTGTTTGTACTAAATGTGACTTTCTTGAAGAAGTTGCTACGGTAGATAGTGTAACCACTGGTAGATGCTCTGATAACGTGGTAGACAAAGCATTTATGGACCGACATAACTGACTACTACCCCCCTGACCCCCAGGACCCCCAGGACCTCCCTCGCTATTATTTACAGTCGGATGTAGAATGGGGTCCGGGACGCTATCAGGTAAGCTATGACCCGCGGAGTCCGGTAGAACAGATTGGGAGGTTATCAGGGAAGGAGGTCGAGTTAAATAAGAATCCAGAAGGCCTTTCAATCTGTTTACCTCTAAAGAGACTAGATCTAACTTCGCCAGCAAGGGGCTAATTAGTGCCTCCAATTTGGACTCTAAGATAGAGGCCAAGTGACCTATAGAAGCTGGGAGAAGAATACCCCCCTCAGCATTGGTGGTTGACTCTAGGGCATCTTTTGGTAACTCTGATGTAACCCCCCCTGCTTGATTGTACTAGACCTTGCTTTTTTGGCTTTCGAATTACCACCCTCTTCACTGGAGCCTTCCTACAAGCCCGTACTCTTCTCTGCATGGGAGAGGGAGTTGGAGTTGGAATGATCTTTAAACAGGATACTAGACTCTGTGGGGAAATTGGGTCAATTGGAGAGACGTATTCATCCATACTTTCAGCGTTTACCAAATCATGAGGTACATCAATATTAACGTCTGCAGTGTTGGTATTTACGCTACAACTTTCAAGAAAGGGTGTTTTAGTGGTAGGAGCTATTAGGCTTGATGGTGATGCTTCAGGGCTCAGCCTACCCAAGGAGAGTCTCCTGTCTTTGTTAATCTTCTTAACAACATTAACGAAATAATTATCCATGGTCCTATTTTCACTTGTGCCGGGTAATTTGGATGACCTGGACTTAGACATCAGGATTGACAACTCTGAAGACTTGCAGGACAGAAAATTAACAATAGAGTTGCTTACATGCAAGACCGGGAAATACAAGGTCCGTGGCCCAGCCTGGCCTTAGTCGGCCTCGGATGGCCACAGACGGTCCCGCCCTTGTCCCGGGCTTCTCCCGGCGCTACCCGCGCGCTTCCCGCGACGCGGGGGTCAGGGTCCGTTATGTAGCGCCTCCGGGCGCGCTGACGGCGTGTTTCCTGATCCGGGCCCAGGGGATCCTGGGAGATGTGGTTCCACACAGCGGTCGCTGTGACAAGCGACGGCGGGAAGGAAGGAAGCGCTACGGGCGCAAAGGAATTGAAAGCGCCAAGGAGCTCAGGTAGGTTGCGGCAGATTCCCCCAGTATTAAGCAGGTTTCTGGTTAGTGGTTTAGTGTTTAGGGTAATGCGGTGGAGTTTGGGTAGTGTAGGGGGTCGTGGTGGGGGTGTGTTTTAGGTTTTAAGGCAGTGCAGTGGTATTTGGGTAGTGTAGGTGTAGTGCTGGGGGTAGTGTTTTAGGCATTAGGGTAGTGCAGTGGTGTTTGCGTAGTGTAGGGGGTCATGCTGGGGGTAGTGTTTTAGGGTTTAGGGTAGCGCAGTGGTGTTTGCGTAGTGTAGGGCTCTTAGGGGGTAGTGTTTTAGGGTTTATGGTAGTGCAGTGGTGTTTGTGTAGTATTGGGGGTAGTTCTGGGGGTAGTCTTTTAGGGTTTAGGGTACTACAGTGGTGTGCGTGTAGTGTAGGGGGTTGTACTGTGGGTAGATGTAGGGTTTAGGGTAGTGAAGTGGTGTTTGGGTAGTGTAGGGGGTAGTGCTGGGTAGTTTTATAGTGTTTAGGGTAGTGCAGTGGTGTTTGTGTAGTGTAGGGGGTCGTGCTGGGGGTAGTGTTTTAGGGTTTAGGGTAGTGCAGTGGTGTTTGTGTTGTGTAGGGGGTCGTGCTGCAGGCAGTGTTTTAGGGTTTAGGGTAGTGCAGTGGTGTATGTGTAGTGTAGGGGGTCATGCTGGGGGTAGTGTTTTAGTGTTTAGGTCAGTGCAGTGGTGTTTGGGTAGTGTGGGGGTCGTGCTGGGGGTAGTGTTTTAGGGTTTTGGGCAGTGCAGTGGTGTTTGAGTATTGTAGGGGGTCATGCTGGGGGTAGTGTTTTAGTGTTTAGGTCAGTGCAGTGGTGTTTGGGTAGTGTGGGGGTCGTGCTGGGGTTAGTGTTTTAGGGTTTTGGGCAGTGCAGTGGTGTTTGAGTATTGTAGGGGGTTGTTCTGGGGGTAGTGTTTTAGCGTTTAGGGTAGTGCAATGGTGTTTGGGTAGTGTAGGGGGTCGTGTTTTAGGGTTTAGGGTAGTGCAGTGGTGTTTGTGTAATTTAGGGGATCAAGCTGGGTAGAGTTTTAGGGTTTAGGGTAGTGCAGTGGTGCTTGGGTACTGTAGGGGGTCGATCTGCAGGTAGTGTTTTAGTGTTTAGGGTAGTGCAGTGATGTTTGGGTAGTGTAGGGGGTCATACTGGGGGTAGTGTTTTAGGGTTTATGGTAGTGCAGTGGTGTTTGTGTAGTATTGGGTTAGTGTTTTAGGGTAGTACAGTGGTGTTTGTGTAGTGTAGGGGGTTGTACTGTGGGTAGATGTAGGGTTTAGGGTAGTGCAGTGGTGTTTGGGTAGTGTAGGGGGTCATGCAAGGGGTAATGTTTTAGGGTTTAGGGTAGTGCATTGGTGTTTGTGTAGTGTAGGGGGTCGTGCTGGGGGTAGTGTTTTAGGGTTTAGGGAAGTGCAGTGGTGTTTGTGTAGTATAAGGGTTCGTGCTGAGGTAGTGTTTTAGGATTTAGAGAAGTGCAGTGGTGTTTGTGTAGTGTAAGGAACGTGCCTCGGTAGAGTTTTAGGGTTTAGGGTAGTGCAGTGGTGTTTGTATAGTGTAGGGGGTCATGCTGGGGGTAGATTTAGGGTAATGCAGTGGTGTTTGCGTAGTGTAGGGGGTCGTGCTGCAGGTAGTGTTTTAGTGTTTTGGGTAGTGCAGTGATGTTCGGGTAGTGTAGGGGGTCATGCTGGGGATAGTGTTTTAGGGTTTATGGTAATGCAGTGGTGTTTGTGTAGTATTGGGGGTAGTTCTGGGGGTAGTGTTTTACGGTTTAGGGTAGTACAGTGGTGTTTGTGTAGTGTAGGGGGTTGTACTGTGGGTATTTGTAGGGTTTAGGGTAGTGCAGTGGTGTTTGGGTCGTGTAGGGGTCGTGATAGGGGTAATGTTTTAGGATTTAGGGTAGTGCAATGGTGTTTGGGTAGAGTAGGGGGTTGTGCAAGGGGTTATGGTTTAGGGTTTAGGGTAGTGCAGTGGTGTTTGTGTAGTTTAGGGGGTCATGCTGCGGATAATGTTTTAGGGTTTAGGGTAGTGCAGTGGTGTTTGTGTAGTGTAGGGGGTCATGCTGGGGTAGATTTAGGGTTTAGGGTAATGCAGAGGTGTTTGGTGTAGGGGGTCGTGCTTCAGGTAGTGTTTTAGGGTTTAGGGCAGTGTACTGGTGTTTGTGTAGTGTAGGGGGTCATGCTGGGGGTAGTGTTTTAGTGTTTAGGTCAGTGCAGTGGTGTTTGGGTAGTGTAGTGGGTCGTGCTGGGGCTAGTGTTTTAGGGTTTAGGGCAGTGCATTGGTGTTTGTGTAGTGTAGGGGGTCATGCCGGAGGTAGTGTTTTAGGGTTTAGGGCAGTGCAGTGGTGTTTGGGTATTGTAGGGGGTTGTTCTTGGGGTAGTGTTTTAGCATTTAGGGTAGTGCACTGGTGTTTGGGTAGTGTAGGGGGTCGCGTTTTAGGGTTTAGGGTATGCAGTGGTGTTCTTGTAGTTTAGGGGATCAAGCTGCAGTAGAGTTTTAGGGTTTAGGGTAGTTCAGTCGTGTTTGTGTAGTGTAGGGGGTCATGCTGGGGGTAGATTTAGGGTTTAGGGTAATGCAGTGGTGTTTGGGTAGTGTAGGGGGTCGAGCTGCGGTAGTGTTTTAGTGTTTAGGGTAGTGCAGTGATGGTTGGGTAGTGTAGGGGGTCATACTGGGGGTAGTGTTTTAGGGTTTATTTTAGTGCAGTGGTGTTTGTGTAGTATTGGGGGTAGTTTTTAGGGTAGTACAGTCGCGTTTGTGTAGTGTAGGGGGTTGTACTGTGGGTAGATGTAGGGTTTAGGGTAGTGCAGTGGTGTTTGGGTAGTGTAGGGGTTCGTGCAAGGGGTAATGTATTAGGGTTTAGGGTAGTGCATTGGTGTTTGTGTACTGTAGGGTTCGTGCTGGGGGTAGTGTTTTAGGGTTTAAGGTAGTGCATTGGTGTTTGGGTAGTGTAGGGGGTAGTGCTGGGGTAGATGTTTAGGGTTTAGGGTAGTGCAGTGGGGTTTGTGTAGTGTAGGGGGTCGTGTTGGGGTAGTGTTTTAGGGTTTAGGGTAGTGCAGTGGAGTTTGTGTAGTGTAGGGGGTAGTGGTTTAGGTTTTAGTGTAGTGCTGTGGTGTTTGTGTAGTGTAGGGGGTCGTGCTGCGGGTAGTGTTTTACGGTTTAGGGTAGTGCAGTGGTGTTTGTGTAGTGTAGGGGGTCGTGCTTTAGGGTTTAGGGTAGTGCAGTGGTGTTTGGGTAGTGTAGGGGGTCGTGCTGGGTGTGGTGTTTTTGAGTTCAGGGTAGTGCAGTTGTGTTTGTGTAGTGAAGGGGATCGTGCTTGGGATAGTGTTTTACGGCTAAGGGTAGTACAGTGGTGTTTGTGTAGTGTAGGGGGTCATGCTTGGGGTAGTATTTTAGGGCTTAGAGTAGTGCAGTGGTGTTTGTGTAGTGTAGGGGTTCGTGCTGGGAGTAGTGTTTTAGGGTTTGGGGAAGTGCAGTGGTGTTTGTGTAGTATAAGGGTTCGTGCTGGGGTAGTGTTTTAGGATTTAGAGAAGTGCAGTGGTGTTTGTGTAGTATAAGGGTTCGTGCTGGGGTAGTGTTTTAGGGTTTAGGGAAGTGCAGTGGTGTTTGTATAGTATAGGGGTTCTTGCTGGGGGTAGTTTTTTAGGGTTTAGGGCAGTGCAGTGGTGTTTGTGTAGTGCAAGGGACGTGCCTGGGTAGAGTTTTAGGGTTTATGGTAGTGCAGTGGTGTTTATGTAGTGTAGGGGGTCTTACTGGAGTAGATTTAGGGTTTAGGATAGGGCAGTGGTGTTTGGGTAGTGTAGAGGATCATGCTGGGGGTAGGGCTTTAGGGTTTCGGACAGTGCAGTGGCGTTTGGGTAGTAAAGGGGGATCGTGCTGGTGGAAGTGTTTTAGTGTTTAGGGTTGTGCACTGGTGTTTGTGTAGTGTAGGGGCGTACTTGGTTAGTGTTTTAGGGTTTAGGGTAGTGCAGTGGTGTTTGGGTAGTGTAGGGGGTCGTGCTGGGGGTAGGGTTTTAGGGTTTCGCGCAGTACAGTGGTGTTTGGGTAGAAAAGGGGGATCGTGCAGGGGTAGTTTTTTAGGGTTTAGGGTAGTGCAGTGGTGTTTGGGTAGTTTAGGGGGTCGTGCTGCAGGTAGTGTTTTAGTGTTTTGGGTAGTGCAGTGATGTTCGGGTAGTGTAGGGGGTCATGCTGGGGATAGTGTTTTAGGGTTTATGGTAATGCAGTGGTGTTTGTGTAGTATTGGGGGTAGTTCTGGGGGTAGTGTTTTACGGTTTAGGGTAGTACAGTGGTGTTTGTGTAGTGTAGGGGGTTGTACTGTGGGTATTTGTAGGGTTTAGGGTAGTGCAGTGGTGTTTGGGTCGTGTAGGGGTCGTGATAGGGGTAATGTTTTAGGATTTAGGGTAGTGCAATGGTGTTTGGGTAGAGTAGGGGGTTGTGCAAGGGGTTATGGTTTAGGGTTTAGGGTAGTGCAGTGGTGTTTGTGTAGTTTAGGGGGTCATGCTGCGGATAATGTTTTAGGGTTTAGGGTAGTGCAGTGGTGTTTGTGTAGTGTAGGGGGTCATGCTGGGGTAGATTTAGGGTTTAGGGTAATGCAGAGGTGTTTGGGTAGTGTAGGGGGTCGTGCTTCAGGTAGTGTTTTAGGGTTTAGGGCAGTGTACTGGTGTTTGTGTAGTGTAGGGGGTCATGCTGGGGGTAGTGTTTTAGTGTTTAGGTCAGTGCAGTGGTGTTTGGGTAGTGTAGTGGGTCGTGCTGGGGCTAGTGTTTTAGGGTTTAGGGCAGTGCATTGGTGTTTGTGTAGTGTAGGGGGTCATGCCGGAGGTAGTGTTTTAGGGTTTAGGGCAGTGCAGTGGTGTTTGGGTATTGTAGGGGGTTGTTCTTGGGGTAGTGTTTTAGCATTTAGGGTAGTGCACTGGTGTTTGGGTAGTGTAGGGGGTCGCGTTTTAGGGTTTAGGGTATGCAGTGGTGTTCTTGTAGTTTAGGGGATCAAGCTGCAGTAGAGTTTTAGGGTTTAGGGTAGTTCAGTCGTGTTTGTGTAGTGTAGGGGGTCATGCTGGGGGTAGATTTAGGGTTTAGGGTAATGCAGTGGTGTTTGGGTAGTGTAGGGGGTCGAGCTGCGGTAGTGTTTTAGTGTTTAGGGTAGTGCAGTGATGGTTGGGTAGTGTAGGGGGTCATACTGGGGGTAGTGTTTTAGGGTTTATTTTAGTGCAGTGGTGTTTGTGTAGTATTGGGGGTAGTTTTTAGGGTAGTACAGTCGCGTTTGTGTAGTGTAGGGGGTTGTACTGTGGGTAAATGTAGGGTTTAGGGTAGTGCAGTGGTGTTTGGGTAGTGTAGGGGTTCGTGCAAGGGGTAATGTATTAGGGTTTAGGGTAGTGCATTGGTGTTTGTGTACTGTAGGGTTCGTGCTGGGGGTAGTGTTTTAGGGTTTAAGGTAGTGCATTGGTGTTTGGGTAGTGTAGGGGGTAGTGCTGGGGTAGATTTTTAGGGTTTAGGGTAGTGCAGTGGGGTTTGTGTAGTGTAGGGGGTCGTGTTGGGGTAGTGTTTTAGGGTTTAGGGTAGTGCAGTGGAGTTTGTGTAGTGTAGGGGGTAGTGGTTTAGGTTTTAGTGTAGTGCTGTGGTGTTTGTGTAGTGTAGGGGGTCGTGCTGCGGGTAGTGTTTTACGGTTTAGGGTAGTGCAGTGGTGTTTGTGTAGTGTAGGGGGTCGTGCTTTAGGGTTTAGGGTAGTGCAGTGGTGTTTGGGTAGTGTAGGGGGTCGTGCTGGGTGTGGTGTTTTTGAGTTCAGGGTAGTGCAGTTGTGTTTGTGTAGTGAAGGGGATCGTGCTTGGGATAGTGTTTTACGGCTAAGGGTAGTACAGTGGTGTTTGTGTAGTGTAGGGGGTCATGCTTGGGGTAGTATTTTAGGGCTTAGAGTAGTGCAGTGGTGTTTGTGTAGTGTAGGGGTTCGTGCTGGGAGTAGTGTTTTAGGGTTTGGGGAAGTGCAGTGGTGTTTGTGTAGTATAAGGGTTCGTGCTGGGGTAGTGTTTTAGGATTTAGAGAAGTGCAGTGGTGTTTGTGTAGTATAAGGGTTCGTGCTGGGGTAGTGTTTTAGGGTTTAGGGAAGTGCAGTGGTGTTTGTATAGTATAGGGGTTCTTGCTGGGGGTAGTTTTTTAGGGTTTAGGGCAGTGCAGTGGTGTTTGTGTAGTGCAAGGGACGTGCCTGGGTAGAGTTTTAGGGTTTATGGTAGTGCAGTGGTGTTTATGTAGTGTAGGGGGTCTTACTGGAGTAGATTTAGGGTTTAGGATAGGGCAGTGGTGTTTGGGTAGTGTAGAGGATCATGCTGGGGGTAGGGCTTTAGGGTTTCGGACAGTGCAGTGGCGTTTGGGTAGTAAAGGGGGATCGTGCTGGTGGAAGTGTTTTAGTGTTTAGGGTTGTGCACTGGTGTTTGTGTAGTGTAGGGGCGTACTTGGTTAGTGTTTTAGGGTTTAGGGTAGTGCAGTGGTGTTTGGGTAGTGTAGGGGGTCGTGCTGGGGGTAGGGTTTTAGGGTTTCGCGCAGTACAGTGGTGTTTGGGTAGAAAAGGGGGATCGTGCAGGGGTAGTTTTTTAGGGTTTAGGGTAGTGCAGTGGTGTTTGGGTAGTTTAGGGGGTCGTGCTGGGGGTTGTGTTTTAGGGTTTAGGGCAGTGCAGTGGTGTTTGGGTATTGTAGGGGGTTGTTCTGGGGGTAGTGTTTTAGCATTTAGGGTAGTGCACTGGTGTTTGGTAGTGTAGGGGGTCGTGCCAGAGGTAGTGTTTTAGGGTTTAGGGCAGTGCAGTGGTGTTTGGGTATTGTAGGGGGTTGTTCTGGGGGTAGTGTTTTAGCATTTAGGGTAGTGCACTGGTGTTTGGGTAGTGTAGGGGGTCACGTTTTAGGGTTTAGAGTAGTGCAGTGGGGTTTGTGTCGTTTAGGGGATCAAGCTGGGGTAGAGTTTTAGGGTTTAGGGTAGTGCAGTCGTGTTTGTGTAGTGTAGGGGGTCATGCTGGGGGTAGATTTAGGGTTTAGGGTAATGCAGTGGTGTTTGGGTAGTGTAGGGGGTCGAGCTGCAGGTAGTGTTTTAGTGTTTAGGGTAGTGCAGTGATGTTTGGGTAGTGTAGTGGGTCATACTGGGGGTACTGTTTTAGGGTTTAAGGTAGTGCAGTGGTGTTTGTGTAGTATTGGGGGTAGTGTTTTAGGGTAGTACAGTCGTGTTTGTGTAGTGTAAGGGGTTGTACTGTGGGTAGATGTAGGGTTTAGGGTAGTGCAGTGGTGTTTGGGTAGTGTAGGGGGGCGTGCAAGGGGTGATGTATTAGGGTTTAGGGTAGTGCATTGGTGTTTGTGTAGTGTAGGGGGTCGTGCTGGGGGTAGTGTTTTAGGGTTTAGGGTAGTGCATTGGTGTTTGGGTAGTGTAGGGGGTAGTGCTGGGATCGTTTTTTAGGGTTTAGGGTGGTGCAGTGGTGTTTGTGTAGTGTAGGGGGTCGTGTTGGGGGTAGTGTTTTAGGGTTTAGGGTAGTGCAGTGGTTTTTGTGTAGTGTAGGGGGTAGTGGTTTAGGTTTTAGTGTATTGCTGTGGTGTTTGTGTATTGTAGGGGGTCATGCTGCGGGTAGTGTTTTAGGGTTTAGGGTAGTGCGTGCGGTGGTGTTTATGTAGTGTAGGGAGTCTGACTTTAGGGTTTAGGGTAGTGCAGTGGTGTTTGGGTAGTGTAGGGGATCGTGCTGGGGTTAATTTTTTTGGGTTCAGGGTAGTGCAGTTGTGTTTGTGTAGTGAAGGGGATGGTGCTTGGGATAGTGTTCTACGGTTTAGGGTAGTACAGTGGTGTTTGTGTAGTGTAGGGGTTCATGCTGGGGGTAGTGTTTTAGGGTTTAGGGAAGTGCAGTGGTGTTTGTGTAGTATAAGGGTTCATGCTGCGTTAGTGTTTTAGGGTTTAGGGTAGTGCAGTGGTGTTTGTATAGTATAGGGGGTCATGCTGGGGGTAGTTTTTTAGGGTTTAGGGCAGTGCAGTGATGTTTGTGTAGTGCAAGGGACGTGCCTGGATAGAGTTTTAGGGTTTAGGGTAGTGCAGTGGTGTTTATGTAGTGTAGGGGGTCGTACTGGAGTAGATTTAGGGTTTAGGATAGGACAGAGGTGTTTGGGTAGTGTAGAGGATCGTGCTGGGGGTAGGGTTTTCGGGTTTCGGACAGTGCAGTGGCGTTTGGGTAGTAAAGGGGGATCGTGCTTGTGGAAGTGTTTTAGGGTTTAGGGTTGTGCAGTGGTGTTTGTGTAGTGTAGGGGGCATACTGTGGTAGTGTTTTAGGGTTTAGGGTAGTGCAGTGGTGTTTGTGAAGTGTAGGGGGTCGTACTGGGGGTAGATTTAGGGTTTAGGATAGTGCAGTGGTGTTTGGGTAGTGTAGGGGGTCATGCTGGGGGTAGGGTTTTAGGGTTTCGGGCAGTACAGTGGTGTTTGGGTAGAAAAGGGGTTGTACTGTGGGTAGATGTAGGGTTTAGGGTAGTGCAGTGGTGTTTGGGTAGTGTAGGGGGGCGTGCAAGGGGTGATGTATTAGGGTTTAGGGCAGTGCATTGGTGTTTGTGTAGTGTAGGGGGTCTTGACGGAAGTAGTGTTTTAGGGTTTAGGGCAGTACAGTGGTGTTTGGGTATTGTAGGGGGTTGTTCTGGGGGTAGTGTTTTAGCGTTTAGGGTAGTGCACTGGTGTTTGGGTAGTGTAGGGGGTCGTGTTTTAGGGTTTAGGGTAGTGCAGTGGTGTTTGTGTAGTTTAGGGGATCAAGCTGGGGTAGAGTTTTAGGGTTTAGGGTAGTGCAGTCGTGTTTGTGTAGTGTAGGGGGTCATGCTGGGGGTAGATTTAGGGTTTAGGGTAGTGCAGTGATGTTTGGGTAGTGTAGGGGGTCATACAGGGGGTACTGTTTTAGGGTTTATGGTAGTGCAGTGGTGTTTGTGTAGTATTGGGGGTAGTGTTTTAGGGGAGTACAGTCGTGTTTGTGTAGTGTAGGAGGTTGTACTGTGGGTAGATGTAGGGTTTAGGGTAGTGCAGTGGTGTTTGGGTAGGGTAGGGGGTCGTGCAAGGGGTAATGTATTAGGGTTTAGGGTAGTGCATTGGTGTTTGTGTAGTGTAGGGGGTAGTGTTTTAGGGTTTAGGGTAGTGCATTGGTGTTTGGGTAGTGTAGGGGGTAGTGCTGGGGTAGTTTTTTAGGGTTTAGGGTAGTGCAGTGGTGTTTGTGTAGTGTAGGGGGTCGTGCTGGGGGTAGTGTTTTAGGGTTTAGGGTAGTGCAGTGGTGTTTGTGTAGGGTAGGGGTAGTGGTTTAGGTTTTAGTGTAGTGCTGTGGTGTTTGTGTAGTGTAGGGGGTCGTGCTGCGGGTAGTGTTTTAGGGTTTAGGGTAGTGCAGTGGTGTTTGTGTAGTGTAGGGGTCGTGCTTTAGGGTTTAGGGTAGTGCTGTGGTGTTTGGGTAGTGTAGGGGGTTGTGCTGGGGTAGTATTTTTGGGTTCAGGGTAGTGCAGTTGTGTTTGTGTAGTGAAGGGGATCGTGCTTGGGATAGTGTTTTAGGGTTTAGGGTAGTACAGTGGTGTTTGTGTAGTGTAGGGGGTCGTGCTTGGGGTAGTGTTTTAGGGCTTAGGGTAGTGCAGTGGTGTTTGTGTAGTGTAGGGGTTCGTGCTGGGGGTAGTGTTTTAGGGTTTGGGGAAGTGCAGTGGTGTTTGTGAAGTATAAGGGTTCGTGCTGGGGTAGTGTTTTAGGATTTAGAGAAGTGCAGTGGTGTTTGTGTAGTATAAGGATTCGGGCTGGGGTAGTGTTTTAGGGTTTAGGGTAGTGCAGTGGTGTTTGTATAGTATAGGGGGTCTTGCTGGGGGTAGTTTTTTAGGGTTTAGCGCAGTGCAGTGGTGTTTGTGTAGTGCAAGGGACAGGCCTGGGTAGAGTTTTAGGGTTTAGGGTAGTGCAGTGGTGTTTATGTAGTGTAGGGGGTCGTACTGAAGTAGATTTCGGGTTTAGGATAGGGCAGTGGTGTTTGGGTAGTGTAGAGGATCGTGCTGGGGTAGGGTTTAGGGTTTCGGACAGCGCAGTGGCGTTTGGGTAGTAAAGGGGGATCGTGCTGGTGGAAGTGTTTTAGGGTTTAGGGTTGTGCAGTGGTGTTTGTGTCGTGTAGGGGGTGTACTGGGGTAGTGTTTTAGGGTTTAGGGTAGTGCAGTGGTGTTTGTGAAGTGTAGGGGGTCGTACTGGGGGTAGATTTAGGGTTTAGGATACTGCAGTGGTGTTTGGGTAGTGTAGGGGGTCGTGCTGGGGTAGGGTTTTAGGGTTTCGGGCAGTACCGTGTCGTTTGGGTAGAAAAGGGGGATCATGCTGGGGTAGTTTTTAAGGGTTTAGGGTAGTGCAGTGGTGTTTGGGTAGTGTAGGGGGTCGTGCTGGGGGTAGTGTTTTAGGGTTTAGGGCAGTGCATTGGTGTTTGTGTAGTGTAGGGGGTCGTGCCGGAGGTAGTGTTTTAGGGTTTAGGGCAGTGCAGTGGTGTTTGGGTATTGTAGGGGGTTGTTCTGGGGGTAGTGTTTTAGCATTTAGGGTAGTGCACTGGTGTTTGGGTAGTGTAGGGGGTCGCGTTTTAGGGTTTAGAGTAGTGCAGTGGTGTTTGGGTAGTGTAGGGGGTCGAGCTGCAGGTAGTGTTTTAGTGTTTAGGGTAGTGCAGTGATGTTTGGGTAGTGTAGGGGGTCATACTGGGGGTACTGTTTTAGGGTTAATGGTAGTGCAGTGGGGTTTGTGTGGTATTGGGGGTAGTGTTTTAGGGTAGTACAGTCGTGTTTGTGTAGTGTAGGGGGTTGTACTGTGGGTAGATGTAGGGTTTAGGGTAGTGCAGTGGTGTTTGGGTAGTGTAGGGGGTCAAGCAATGGGTAATGTATTAGGGTTTAGGGTAGTGCATTGGTGTTTGTGTAGTGTAGGGGGTCGTGCTGGGGGTAGTGTTTTAGGGTTTAGGGTAGTGCATTGGTGTTTGGGTAGTGTAGGGGGTAGTGCTGGGGTATTTTTTTTAGGGTTTAGGGTAGTGCAGTGGTGTTTGTGTAGTGTAGGGGGTAGTGGTTTAGGTTTTAGTGTAGTGCTGTGGTGTTTGTGTATTGTAGGGGGTCGTGCTGCGGGTAGTGTTTTAGGGTTTAGGGTAGTGCAGTGGTGTTTGTGTAGTGTAGGGGGTCGTGCTTTAGGGTTTAGGGTAGTGCAGTGGTGTTTGTGTAGTGAAAGGGATCGTGCTTGGGATAGTGTTTTAGGGTTTAGGGTAGTACAGTGGTGTTTGTGTAGTGTAGGGGGTCGTGCTTGGGGTAGGTTTTTAGGGCTTAGTGTAGTGCATTGGTGTTCGTGTAGTGTAGGGGTTCGTGCTGGGGTAGTGTTTTAGGGTTTAGGGAAGTGCAGTGGTGTTTGTGTAGTATAAGGGTTCGTGCTGGGGTGGTGTTTTAGGATTTAGAGAAGTGCAGTGGTGTTTGTGTAGTATAAGGGTTCGTGCTGGGGTAGTGTTTTAGGGTTTAGGGTAGAGCAGTAGTGTTTGTATAGTATAGGGGGTCTTGCTGGGGGTAGTTTTTTAGGGTTTAGGGTAGTGCAGTGGTGTTTGGGTAGAAAAGGGGGATCGTGCTGGGGTAGTTTTTTAGGGTTTAGGGTAGTGCAGTGGTGTTTGTGTAGTTTAGGGGATAAAGCTGGGGGTAGAGTTTTAGGGTTTAGGGTAGTGCAGTGGTGTGTGTGTAGTGTAGAGGGTCATGCTCGGGGTAGATTTAGGGTTTAGGGTAATGCAGTGGTGTTTGGGTAGTGTAGGGGGTCTTGCTGCAGGTAGTGTTTTAGTGTTTAGGGTAGTGCAGTTATGTTTGGGTAGTGTAGGGGGTCATGCTGGGGGTGGTGTTTTAGGGATTATGGTAGTGCAGTGGTGTTTGTGTAGTATTGGGGGTAGTTCTGGGGGTAGTGCTTTAGGGTTTGGGGTAGTACAGTGGTGTTTGTGTAGTGTAGGGGGTTGTACTGTGGGTAGATGTAGGGTTTAAGGTAGTGCAGTGGTGTTTGGGTAGTGTAGGGCGTCATGCAAAGGGTAATGTTTTAGGGTTTAGGGTAGTGCAGTGGTGTTTTTGTAGTGTAGGGGGTCGTGCTGGGGGTAGTGTTTTAGGGTTTAGGGTAGTGTAGTGGTGTTTGTGTAGTGTAGGGGGTCATGCTGCGGATAGTGTTTTAAGGGATTAGGGTAGTGCAGTGGTTTTTGTGTAGTGTAGGGGGTCATGCTGGGGGTAGGTTTAGGGTTTAGGGTAATGCAGAGGTGTTTGGGTAGTGTAGGGGGTTGTGCTTCAGGTAGTGTTTTAGGGTTTAGGGCTGTGCAGTGGTGTTTGTGTAGTGTAGGGGGTCATGCTGGGGCTAGTGTTTTAGTGTTTAGGTCAGTGCAGAAGTGTTTGAGTAGTGTAGGGGGTCGTGCTGGGGGTAGTGTTTTAGGGTTTAGGGCAGTGCATTGGCGTTTGTGTAGTGTAGGGGGTCTTGCTGGAGGTAGTGTTTTAGGGTTTAGGGCAGTGCAGTGGTGTTTGGGTATTGTAGGGGATCAAGCTGGGGTAGAGTTTTAGGGTTTACGGTAGTGCAGTGGTGTTTGTATAGTGTAGGGGGGTCATGCTGGGGGTAGATTTAGGGTTTGGGGTAATGCAGTGGTGTTTGGGTAGTGTAGGGGGTTGTTCTGGGGGTAGAGTTTTAGCGTTTAGGGTAGTGCACTGGTGTTTGGGTAGTGTAGGGGGTGTACTGGGGTAGTGTTTTAGGGTTTAGGGTAGTGCAGTGGTGTTTGTGAAGTGTAGGGGGTCGTACTGGGGGTAGATTTAGGGTTTAGGATAGTGCAGTGGAGTTTGGGTAGTGTAGGGGGTCGTGCTGGGGGTAGGGTTTTAGGGTTTCGGGCAGTACAGTGGTGTTTGGGTAGAAAAGGGGGATCGTGCTGGGGTAGCTTTTTAGGGTTTAGGGTAGTGCAGTGGTGTTTGGGTAGTGTAGGGGGTCATGCTGGGGGTAGTGTTTTAGGGTTTAGGGCAGTGCATTGGTGTTTGTGTAGTGTAGGGGGTCGTGCCGGAGGTAGTGTTTTAGGGTTTAGGGCAGTGCAGTGGTGTTTGGGTATTGTAGGGGGTTGTTCTGGGGGTAGTGTTTTAGCATTTAGGGTAGTGCACTGGTGTTTGGGTAGTGTAGGGGGTCGTGTTTTAGGGTTTAGGGTAGTGCAGTGGTGTTTGTGTAGTTTAGGTGATCAAGCAGGGGTAGAGTTTTAGGGTTTAGGGTAGTGCAGTGGTGTTTGTGTAGTGTTGGGGGTCATGCTGGGAGTAGATTTTGGGTTTAGGGTAATGCAGTGTTGTTTGGGTAGTGTAGGGGGTCGAGCTGCAGGTAGTGTTTTAGTGTTTAGGGTAGTGCAGTGATGTTTGGGTAGTGTAGGGGGTCATAGTGGGGGTACTGTTTTAGGATTTATGGTAGTACAGTGGTGTTTGTGTAGTATTGGGGGTAGTGTTTTAGGGTAGTACAGTCGTGTTTGTTTAGTGTACGGGGTTGTACCGCGGGTAGATGTAGGGTTTAGGGTAGTGCAGTGGTGTTTGGGTAGTGTAGGGGGTCGTGCAAGGGGTAATGTATTAGGGTTTAGGGTAGTGCATTTTTGTTTGTGTAGTGTAAGGGGTCGTGTTGGGGGTAGTGTTTTAGGGTTTAGGGTAGTGCATTGGTGTTTGGGTAGTGTAGGGGGTAGTGCTGGGGTAGTTTTTTAGGGTTTAGGGTAGTGCAGTCGTGTTTGTGTAGTGTAGGGGGTCGTGCTGGGGGTAAGGTTTTAGGGTTTAGGGTAGTGCAGTGGTGTTTGTGTAGTGTAGGGTGTAGTGGTTTAGGTTTTAGTGTAGTGCTGTGGTGTTTGTGTAGTGTAGGGGGTCATGCTGCGGGTAGTGTTTTAGGGTTTAGGGTAGTGCAGTGGTGTTTGTGTAGTGTAGGGGTTGGTGCTTTAGGGTTTAGGGTAGTGCAGTGGTGTTTGGGTAGTGTAGGGGTCGTGCTGGGGGTAGTGTTTTTAGGTTCAAGGTAGTGCAGTTGTGTTTGTGTAGTGAAGGGGATCGTGCTTGGGATAGTGTTTTAGGGTTTAGGGTAGTACAGAGGTGTTTGTGTAGTGTAGGGGGTCGTGCTCGGGGTAGTGATTTAGGGCTTATGGTAGTGCAGTGGTGTTTGTGTAGTGTAGGGGTTCGTGCTGGGGGTAGTGTTTTAGGGTTTAGGGAAGTGAAGTGGTGTTTGTGTAGTATAAGGGTTCGTGCTGGGGTAGTGTTTTAGGGTTTAGGGTAGTGCAGTGGTGTTTGTATAGTATAGGGGGTCTTGCTGGGGGTAGTGTTTTAGGGTTTAGGGCAGTGCAGTGGTGTTTGGGTATTGTAGGGGGTTGTTCTGGGGGTAGTGTTTTAGCGTTTAGGGTAGTGCACTGGTGTTTGGGTAGTGTAGGGGTCGTGTTTTAGGGTTTAGGGTAGTGCAGTGGCGTTTGTGTAGTTTAGGGGATCAAGCTGGGGTAGAGTTTTAGGGTTTAGGGTAGTGCAGTCGTGTTTGTGTAATGTAGGGGGTCATGCTGGGGGTAGATTTAGGGTTTAGGGTAGTGCAGTGATGTTTGGGTAGTGTAGGGGGTCATACAGGGGGTACTGTTTTAGGGTTTATGGTAGTGCAGTGGTGTTTGTGTAGTATTGGGGGTAGTGTTTTAGGGGAGTACAGTCGTGTTTGTGTAGTGTAGGAGGTTGTACTGTGGGTAGATGTAGGGTTTAGGGTAGTGCAGTGGTGTTTGGGTAGGGTAGGGGGTCATGCAAGGGGTAATGTATTAGGGTTTAGGGTAGTGCATTGGTGTTTGTGTAGTGTAGGGGGTCGTGTTGGGGGTAGTGTTTTAGGGTTTAGGGTAGTGCATTGGTGTTTGGGTAGTGTAGGGGGTAGTGCTGGGGTAGTTTTTTAGGGTTTAGGGTAGTGCAGTGGTGTTGTGTAGTGTAGGGGGTCGTGCTGGGGGTAGTGTTTTAGGGTTTAGGGTAGTGCAGTGGTGTTTGTGTAGGGTAGGGGGTAGTGGTTTAGGTTTTAGTGTAGTGCTGTGGTGTTTGTGTAGTGTAGGGGGTCGTGCAGCGGGTAGTGTTTTAGGGTTTAGGGTAGTGCAGTGGTGTTTGTGTAGTGTCGGGGTCGTGCTTCAGGGTTTAGGGTAGTGCTGTGGTGTTTGGGTAGTGTAGAGGGTCATGCTGGGGGTAGTATTTTTGGGTTTAGGGCAGTGCAGTGGTGTTTGTGTAGTGCAAGGACATGCCTGGGTAGAGTTTTAGGGTTTAGGGTAGTGCAGTGGTGTTTATGTAGTGTAGGGGGTCGTACTGAAGTAGATTTAGGGTTTAGGATAGGGCAGTGGTGTTTGGGTAGTGTAGAGGATCGTGCTGGGGGTAGGGTTTTAGGGTTTTCGGACAGTGCAGTGGCGTTTGGGTAGTAAAGAGGGATCGTGCTGGTGGAAGTGTTTTAGGGTTTAGGGTTGTGCAGTGGTGTTTGTGTCGTGTAGGGGGTGTGCTGGGGTAGTGTTTTAGGGTTTAGGGTAGTGCAGTGGTGTTTGTGAAGTGTAGGGGGTCGTACTGGGGGTAGATTTAGGGTTTAGGATAGTGCAGTGGAGTTTGGGTAGTGTAGGGGGTCGTGCTGGGGGTAGGGTTTTAGGGTTTCGGGCAGTACAGTGGTGTTTGGGTAGAAAAGGGGGATCGTGCTGGGGTAGCTTTTTAGGGTTTAGGGTAGTGCAGTGGTGTTTGGGTAGTGTAGGGGGTCATGCTGGGGGTAGTGTTTTAGGGTTTAGGGCAGTGCATTGGTGTTTGTGTAGAGTAGGGGGGCGTGCCGGAGGTAGTGTTTTAGGGTTTAGGGCAGTGCAGTGGTGTTTGGGTATTGTAGGGGGTTGTTCTGGGGGTAGTGTTTTAGCATTTAGGGTAGTGCACTGGTGTTTGGGTAGTGTAGGGGGTCGCGTTTTAGGGTTTAGGGTAGTGCAGTGGTGTTTGGGTAGTGTAGGGGGTCGAGCTGCAGGTAGTGTTTTAGTGTTTTGGGTAGTGCAGTGATGTTTGAGTAGTGTAGGGGGTCATACTGGGGGTACTGTTTTAGGGTTTATGGTAGTGCAGTGGGGTTTGTGTAGTATTGGGGGTAGTGTTTTAGGGTAGTACAGTCGTGTTTGTGTAGTGTAGGGGGTTGTACTGTGGGTAGATGTAGGGTTTAGGGTAGTGCAGTGGTGTTTGTGTAGTGCAGGGGGTCATGCTGGGGGTATATTTAGGGTTTAGGGTAATGCAGTGGTGTTTGGGTAGTGTAGGGGGTCGAGCTGCAGGTAGTGTTTTAGTGTTTAGGGTAGTGCAGTGATGTTTGGGTAGTGTAGGGGGTCATACTGGGGGTACTGTTTTAGGGTTTATGGTAGTGCAGTGGGGTTTGTGTAGTATTGGGGGTAGTGTTTTAGGGTAGTACAGTCGTGTTTGTGTAGTGTAGGTGTCGTACTTTGATATTTGGGACCGCGTAGGAGATGGGCCCTACCCCTGTTGTATTCATGTATTAGCAAACCGCGATTGGTCAATGCGGTATTTACAAGCGCTTTGCATAACGTCCCATTGCCAAATGCACTATGTATACGTTATTATACATTGACTCCGTGGGTTCCATCTTGGAGCGGTGGCCATCTTAATAGTTGCCCTCACATAGACAAACACATTATAAGCAAGTACGGGCCTTTAGAATACATGTACTTTCTGCTTGACTTCTCCATGAGCTGGGCAGCTGGTCTCCGCTGCCCCGGGTCAGTCCGGTCTCACGAGCTCCCCATCCTCCGGCCACCTGTGATTAGCATCAGGGCATGACACACCATAAAACCTTTTTCATCCCACACAAGCCTCCGGCTAATCTCTTTCACACCTGACTGTTCCTGCTTTATGGCCTGTTTTTCTAAACAGGAGATGCCCGTGTTCAACTAGGGCCTGTTGATATCTGATGTGGGATCTGAGCCTTGCTGGGTAAATAATTGCGGGCTGGCTTAACTGGAATGTGGGATGGTCATCATGACTCTGCTCTTTCATTTGTAATATATACTTTTGAATGACCATACCATAAACTGAAGAATGCGTGCCTGAAGCACAAGAATCTGTATATAAGGGAAGACTGTTTTTTGTTCTGTAGACTGCCTCATATAGTTGCTAAGGCTTCTGTGCGACGTAGTCTCACTCATTTGAGTTTAATAAAGATGTCTTTTCATATTTCAGCTTCTGTTGCCAAGTTCTTTGTGATATTATCAAGATATGCAGAAATTTATAATACCACATCAGGAAGTACTCGAAGTCATAGGGTGCTACCCCTAGCACCTCTGGGGTCTCAAAAATTGGAGTACTTCAGTTTGGCGCCCACCAGCTGGGCCTCATCAGAGAAGTGACTTTCTGTGGGAGTGATCTTGTCAGGAGACTGAAATCTACTGGAAGGACAGAACGGGATTCTACCAAGAAGGTACTCTGTGCACAGGGATTCTGGAGATTCTTTGATTGTGTAGTCCGGTATATTTCTGCTCTTCCTGATTTTGATCCTCCACATGATGTCACTCAAAAGGTGAGAAAAAGAACCCTTTTGGCGTGAGTATTATAAAAGACGTTTGGGCATGTAGAACTTGACAATTAGAATTTGGATAACCTTTTGATTATTAAGAATAAGAATTAAGTATAAGTGGGTCGCTCCCAGTCCTTTGGGTTCTTTGGGTCTTTAATTTGGTTATCGCAATTACCAAAGCCGAGGGGTTGGTTTCTTGGTTTCTGATTTGGTCATTGCAATTACCAAAACAGAGGGTCTCGCATATTTGCGAGTTTATTGGTAGAGATAAACCCTTGAAGTTTGAAGCTAGATTAGTGAGCTAAAGATGCCTGATCTTAGCAAATTGGGAAATGTAGCTTTTGGTTTGTATAGGTTTGGATATGCGAATTGCAATTTGTGTAGGCAGGTAATGAGGAGATATTTCTCCATTTGGTTTTGATGATAATACTTGCGTTTTCCGCAGTATTTTTGGCATGCCTGTTTGTAAGCTCACATGGAAAAATGTGTTGCTTTTTGTTTTAAAAGGTACCATAGTGTGGGAAATATCTAAATAGGTTAGATTTAAAAACATATTTCTTCCTTGGTGATTTTGTATCCCCAGGGAATTAAAATATGACATAATACAAAACAAGGATCCTTCGTTCTGCGCAGTTTCACGAATGAAGATATGCACAACGATTTTGTGTGGTGTTCTGCTAGGCAGAGCTAGTGAATTGAGCGCATTCACTACTTCTTGGACATGCATCTGTCTGTGGGGCTGTTCATGCAGCCTTTTGGAACACTATTGAAAAGCGTTGCTTGTAAATATGACCTACAACCAGTATTTGCAAATGGTTTGTTTCAAGTATAATCTGTGAGCTGTTCTTTCTTTCTGTCATGCGTATTGATTTGTAAGTCAACTGTGTGTTTAAATGTCTGTGGTTTTTTTATCATTAGTGCAACTTCTGTAAGTAAATTGCGACGGCACTATTTATGAAAAATGGCTAAAGCGCGCTGTATTGTCTGTTTAACCCCTTTCTGTTTATGTCTGAAATGAGCTCAATATGTGTTTGTGGGTCTTCTGATGTTTCCAGTCTGTTAAGCAAATTGTTGGTTAATTAATATCAAGTACAAACTTAGAAAAGGAATCCAGAAATGAACCATGTGATGTGCTAAAATAGCTATATGGTGCTCTTTAATTTATAGAATGAGCAATTGTGCACATATACAAAACTGCCGTTAAATGCTTAAAGGATAAAATTAGAAACACATTCAATAGATATAAATCAGGCCCCCAAAAACGAAATTATCTATTTTTGCAAAAGTAAATAAATTTACATCATTTTCCTTAGATGCATTGTATTAGATGTTCACAGGCAAACTTTTCAGCTGCAGTATATTTGATAGGAATGCTCCTTCAGCCAGCACTTTCCCAGTTAAACACGGGTGGAATTTGGCAGAACCGTCCTTTTAAATGAAAGTGGCACAAAAATGTGACGCGTTTCAAATTGGGCTTATGCACTTAGGCTTGTGAGTTAAATGTGTCCAAAATGATAGGCAAGGGATGCAGCTTGTTTTTAATACATGGAATTATCACAAAAACGAATAATTGGGATTTTTTAAAAGAAAATTATTAATCATGAGAAAAATTATTTAAAAAAAATAAGTGCTTTTCAAAATCGTTTTTTGATATTTATAAAGCTTAATACTCATACTATGACCTCCTAGCATTAAAATTTGATTTAAGTTGTGTTGCATCACTAAAATGACAAGCATTCGCGCGTACAATTTTCCCTTGGCGCAGGCGCAAACAAGCTCATTTTTATAAAGTATAAGTTATTATTTCCAATGCCTGACTCATGGGTTATGTAATAGACATTCTGGTAATGCATATTATGCAAGAAAATTGTAGGATATTCATTTTTTAATGCTTAAAATATCAAAGTCGAATTTGGGTAAAAAAAACTGTTTCAATTGCATTTTCTTTCATTCAGAGTACTGTTTAAAGTGTCTCAGGCTTCAGTAAATGCATACGTTTAGGTTTTGATATATATTTACAGGTTGTGCCTTCTTATGATTCAATGAGTCAATGTGCCAGTACAAAGGCTTGTTTTAATATCAGGGTTGAAGGTTCTAACTTTAGCTGTGTCTGTCACGATACTACTGAACACGCTATGAAAAACAAGACCTTTTTAAAAACTTGGGGAAATTAAATAAAATATGGTGTCGCAACCCGCAACTATTTGATGTTAATAAAAAACGGCCTTAATGAAGTTAGCACCCACACAGAGAAAGAGAAATGGAGAATTGTTTTTTGATGAAGGAAATAGAGGATGTTTGTGAGCAGGTACGTGATGAAGTCAGTAATGATAGAGGGGTGGAGAAATGTAGAATTACGGTTATAGGAACTAGGTAATACATAGGAAGGAGAAGAACAATTGGGAAAATAGAATGCCGTGGAGGGAAGAGAGATGATGAAGGGGAGTAATGAAGAGTAGCGTGAGGAAGGTTGTATTGACGAAGGGAATAAAGAGGAATGTGGTACCGGTTTGAGTAAGCAGGAGGGGAAAGATGAGATTGCAGGTCCTAGCAGTAGGGGTGAAAATATTGTAATTACCTGGCGGGAGGCACTGAGTTTCATATGCTAATATGAAAGCGACAAACAGAGCTTGAATAAAGGCAAATGACTAAATGATGAAGAAAATATCAAAACTCATTGCGAATACAATTCACAGTGCCAGTGGACTGGGGCAGAAAGCGGTCTCACTTGCTGGAGTTCAGTCTAACTTTAGCTGGGCCTACTGAGACGTTCATTCATTTAAGGTTGATGAAATGTATACCATTGCATAGGATTGCAACAAGCATTTATTCTAAAAACCGGTATGTGTGTTATTAAGTTCTGTGAATTTTTCACAGTACATGTAGTTTAACAATCTGGGAATAGGGATAATTTTTTAGCGCCTAACAAGGAGAAATTATTTTTCAAAATAGAGCGAATTATTGCAAGTTAGGAGGAATTAGGAAGGCCTTCTGGCTTTGACGAATTCAGAGTGTCAGAGCTGGGGGTTGGGAGAGCTGCAGAGGCTGGCTCGGTCACTCTGCTGAGATGCTATATTTCCTGTAAACAATGGAGTTGACATTTATGACCTTTTAAATTAGGGCCTTGCCTCTGTGGAATGCAGAATGCCCTTGCTACACGGGCCTCTAAAGGTGGGGTTTCTGGTTTCTCCATAGCATCACTAAAACTAAAGAACTTAATTCCACCGGGAAAATATAGCAAAGGGGTTTTCTTTGAAAGTCCAAACATCATGTTAAATGCTTTGCTGATACATTGGTGCTCTAAAAAAGAAAATAGAATGATGCATGCTATAGTTGCTCTTCTTTAACAGAAAACGAAGTGTTGCATTAAGTCTTAGACAGACAAAAAGATTCTAAAATGTTTTTTTTAAGGCTACATGCCTAAATGTGAACGAATTGCTATCATGAATTGTTCTTGCTGGTCCTGTATGTTAGAAGAGAAACAGTAGAGTTATGTTTGACAGCAGATTCCCATTGCCTGGTGATCTACTGTCAAAAAGGAGGGTAAGTATTTTAAACCTGACAAATTAAACAGGCCCAAATATTGGGTTTTGGGCTGCAGTTTTACAGCGCATAAAGTACATGACATGGTGTTGTGTGTCACCGCTTTTTACATATGCTATTGTTTTGTCTATGCTTTTTTGTGCTTGATATACAGCAAGTATATCTGATGGCTTGATGGTTTGTGCATTTTTATTATTTTTTGCATGTTTTCGTTGTTTTTGTTGCTGCTTTTTATACTATTACAAGTTTACCTGTGTTGTGAAGGGGATGGTCATGACGATGCCCATCGCTACGCAACAGTTGGTTGAACTTGTTCTGGTTACTAAATTCCACAGCTAATGATATTTTCATGCTGTGAGCATGAGAGACAACACTTCACCAGTGCATGTCTAAATTGGCTATAATGGTATTACAGAAAAATAAAAGAGATCTACAGGATCAAAGTGTGTCACCTGTCACCTGTCACCTGTCACGTTATACTGCCCTTCCCTTAAAGGAACAGGCAGCCCTACATTTATGTATCCTTGATTGGACCTAAGGATGAAATTATAGATCTGTGACTCAAGGTGGCCTAATTTCTATATTACATTAAGTAATGGTGTCCTGTCTCCTAAGTAGCATATGGCCTTTGCTTCTTAAAAGGAAACTAGGTTTTCATTTTTCCCTGCAGAAGGAACTGGAACATTAGCTAAGATTACCGTATATGGTGTAGTCGCCAGCGGTAGAGTTAAAACGTATGTGACTTTGGCCTTTTGTGTATCACCCGTACTCTTGGTGATGTCACATGCCTGACTACCACCCAAGTAAATTCTTGTCCTTCCTATAGATTTTTATTTTTTATTGTTTTTGTTTCTTCCCTGCCCAATGTCGCATTATGCTTAGTGATTGGGGATTTCAGTTGTGTCCTAGTTCCAATTCCCTTTTCCGTATTCCTTTCACCAGTCAGCCCATTTATTATTGTAGGTGTATTGTTCAGGTACATACTTCCAGACTGCAGTGATGCACCAGGAACCCCCATATTATGTACAAATTCCCTTTTTGCATGACCAGACTGGTTTCCAAGAATTTTCCTTAGGCCTGCTTCAATGTTTTCCAGCCTGACTGTCAGGATAGCGATAGACTGGCTAACTGACTCAATATTATAGTAAGACAAGTTTTCCATACCAATAGGAGATATCTTGCGTTTACCCTTTTGAACATGACGAATTCTCAATGTCTATTTTTAATGTGGTTTTTACCCTTCTTGTTCCTGCTGCTTTAATTTTCGCTGGGATCAGAAGTTTCTAATCATGCAAATATCAGGACCCTCTAGTTCTTGTCTTTTGTTTTCATATCTGACTATTAGCCTGTGTATTGCCTAGTGCACCTGATATGAAAGGTTTCTACATGCCTATGATAATCTGTACCATGTGATTTCTCTATTGAAATGTCCTAGATAAGAATTTAGAAACACTTATATGTAATCATTCAGGAAAAAAAATGTGTTTGCCCTATTAGACAATGCCACCATATGTGAAGACATCCATTTTAGATAGAATTCTCGTGTAGTTATCTACCCTTAGATGATGGAGGCTCTCACACGGAAACCCAATTGAAAAGCTTAGAGGCACTGTTTTGCCTACTGCCTTTTTATTTGTATTGCTTCCTGAGGAAGACAGTGTATTCGGGACCAAAATTGTCCCATGGCGTGTGGCCACTCCTTTGAAGGACCGCAGGCCACCTGTTTACAGTCCCCTTGTTATACAACGAACTGTTTAAAGCATCGCACTTGCTTCATCAGAAGGCGTTCAACATCAGAAAAGAAGGAGGAGCTGGTTTTGCCACAGAACCAGAATTCCAGTGCAAAAGAGCGCCTGTCATGTGCTGGTAACCTCTGACAGTGTGCAGTCCCTTGAGCCCCTGGGCCTGAGTTTTTGGCCACACACACGCCCTCTTTTCCCTTTGCTCCAATGGAAGTGCAGTGCACCGGCGGATCCAATATTGACAGAAGGCACTACATTCCAGTGCCCATGGAAGAGCAGCCTGAGCGTCCTCTGACACTGAGTGACGAGTGTTGGATCCTGAGAATGGTCCCGGGTCTGCACAAGATGATCTGTGCCCATGACCAATGGAGAGCATATTATTTGTAGTGTCTGCAGCAGAGGAAAGACACAGGTGCACTGCCTTGAAACATTGAGACCCTCGAGTGAGCTGTGAGTGTTTGCCAGGAGGGCACTCCAACTGAGCAGTACTTTCTTTTCTCATGAAAGGCTTGAATGAAGAGGCCCATGCAAAAGAAAACAACAGAAGAAGATTTGATGGACAATAGAAGCCTGCCAGAGAGGCTTTTTGAACGGACTCTGGGCATAGTTGGTTTCACGAGAGGTTTCCGTGTGATTGTATAGACTAGGTGTTAGAAGACTGTTTGTTTTGCTGGCATTGTCTAGTATAAGCAGAATAAAATCCATTTTCTGTGGAAAGGTGCCCCCTTTTCACCTCAGAGCATTGATGAGGGTCACCACTGTTTCACCTGAACATAAAAATTATTATTTCATTTGTAATAGTGGTCGCTACTTTCTCCCGTTGTCTATATATTCTTAATAACGTGTTTTCTAGTGTTTTTTAAACATGACGTTGTCATTTATGGGTGGGATTGATTTTCTCTACTCATTGACTTCTGCACCCTCTGCCCAACCTATGTCTTTTCCCACTACTGTTTCTTTGCACTCTTTTCACCCTTTTCCTGAACATGAGCAGGTTAAAAGATCAGAATTCGTAAGCAATTCTTTTGTACAGCTTCTGCATCGACACTAGTTAGTAGTAAACATCACTAATTGTTGGGGGTGTGATCTTATGCCACCTAGATAGAGGTATTCCTTATTTTGTCCTGTCATATGTGGCCTTTGTGCTTCTTCGTGTTCAAGGAGACCTGTCCAGAGAGAGAGTTACCAAGTACTAGGATTTGCTCCATCAGCAACATCTTGATGACCTGGTGAATGTAGACCTGGACTAAGATCAGTATGAGTATAGTGATTGCCTATGTAAGGGCAAAAGGAGGGTCTGTCGTACTTTGATATTTGGGACCGCGTAGGAGATAGGGCCCTACCCCTGTTTTATTCATGTATTAGCAAACCGCGATTGGTCAATGCGGTATTTACAAGCGCTTTGCATAACGTCCCATTGCCAAATGCACTATGTATACGTTATTATACATTGACTCCGTGGGTTCCATCTTGGAGCGGTGGCCATCTTAATAGTTGCCCTCACATAGACAAACACATTATAAACAAGTACGGGCCTTTAGAATACATGTACTTTCTGCTTGACTTCTCCATGACCTGGGCAGCTGGTCTCCGCTGCCCCAGGTCAGTCCGGTCTCACGAGCTCCCCATCCTCCGGCCACCTGTGATTAGCATCAGGGCATGACACACCATAAAACCTTTTTCATCCCACACAAGCCTCCGGCTAATCTCTTTCACACCTGACTGTTCCTGCTTTATGGCCTGTTTTTCTAAACAGGAGATGCCCGTGTTCAACTAGGGCCTGTTGATATCTGATGTGGGATCTGAGCCTTGCTGGGTAAATAATTGCGGGCTGGCTTAACTGGAATGTGGGATGGTCATCATGACTCTGCTCTTTCGTTTGTAATATATACTTTTGAATGACCATACCATAAACTGAAGAATGTGTGCCTGAAGCACAAGAATCTGTATATAAGGGAAGACTGTTTTTTGTTCTGTAGACTGCCTCATATAGTTGCTAAGGCTTCTGTGCGACGTAGTCTCACTCATTTGAGTTTAATAAAGATGTCTTTTCATATTTCAGCTTCTGTTGCCAAGTTCTTTGTGATATTATCAAGATATGCAGAAATTTATAATACCACATCAGGAAGTACTCGAAGTCATAGGGTGCTACCCCTAGCACCTCTTGGGTCTCAAAAATTGGAGTACTTCATAGGGGGTTGAACTGTGGGTAGATGTAGGGTTTAGGGTAGTGCAGTGGTGTTTGGGTAGTGTAGGGGGTCGTGGAAGGGGTAATGTATTAGGGTTTAGGGTAGTGCATTGGTGTTTGTGTAGTGTAGGGGGTCGTGCTGGGGGTAGTGTTTTAGGGTTTAGGGTAGTGCATTGGTGTTTGGGTAGTGTAGGGGGTAGTGCTGGGGTAGTTTTTTAGGGTTTAGGGTAGTGCAGTGGTGTTTGTGTAGTGTAGGGGGTAGTGGTTTAGGTTTTAGGGTAGTGCAGTGGTGTTTGTGTAGTGAAGGGGATCGTGCTTGGGATAGTGTTTTAGGGTTTAGGGTAGTACAGTGGTGTTTGTGTGGTGTAGGGGGTCATGCTTGGGTTAGGTTTTTAGGGCTTAGGGTAGTGCATTGGTGTTTGTGTAGTGTAGGGGTTCGTGCTGGGGTAGTGTTTTAGGGTTTAGGGAAGTGCAGTGGTGTTTGTGTAGTATAAGGGTTCGTGCTGGGGTAGTGTTTTAGGGTTTAGGGTAGTGCAGTGGTGTTTGTATAGTATAGGGGGTCTTGCTGGGGGTAGTTTTTTAGGGTTTAGGGTAGTGCAGTGGTGTTTATGTAGTGTAGGGGGTCGTACTGGAGTAGATTTAGGGTTTAGGACAGGGCAGTGGTGTTTGGGTAGTGTAGAGGATCGTGCTGGGGGTAGGGTTTTAGGGTTTCGGACAGTGCAGTGGCGTTTGGGTAGTAAAGGGGGATCGTGCTTGTGGAAGTGTTTTAGGGTTTAGGGTTGTGCAGTGGTGTTTGTGTAGTGTAGTGGGCGTACTGTGGTAGTGTTTTAGGGTTTAGGGTAGTGCAGTGGTGTTTGTGAAGTGTAGGGGGTCATACTGGGGGTAGATTTAGGGTTTAGGATAGTGCAGTGGTGTTTGGGTAGTGTAGGGGGTCGTGCTGGGGGTAGGGTTTTAGGGTTTCGGGCAGTACAGTGGTGTTTGGGTAGAAAAGGGGGATCGTGATGGGGTAGTTTTTTAGGGTTTAGGGTAGTGCAGTGGTGTTTGTGTAGTTTAGGGGATCAAGCTGGGGGTAGAGTTTTAGGGTATAGGGTAGAGCAGTGGTGTTTGTGTAGTGTAGGGGGTCATGCTGGGGTTAGTGTTTTAGGGTTTAGGGTTGTGCAGTGGTGTTTGTGTAGTGTAAGGGACATGCTGGGGTAGAGTTTTAGGGTTTAGGGTAATGCAGTGGTGTTTATATAGTGTAGAGGGTCGTACTGGGATAGATTTAGGGTTTAGGATAGAGCAGTGGTGTTTGGGTAGTATAGAGTTGTCGTGCTGGGTGTAGGGTTTTAGGGTTTCGCGCAGTGCAGTGGTGTTTGGGTAGTAAACGGGGATCATACAGGTGGAAGTGTTTTAGTGTTTAGGGTAGGGCAGTGGTGTTTGTGTAGTTTAGGGTACGTGCCGGGGCAGTGTTTTAGGGTTTAGGGTAGTGCATTGGTGTTTGGGTAGTGTAGGGGGTAGTGCTGGGGTAGTTTTTTAGGGTTTAGGGTAGTGCAGTGGTGTTTGTGTAGTGTAGGGGGTAGTGGTTTAGGTTTTAGGGTAGTGCAGTGGTGTTTGTGTAGTGAAGGGGATCGTGCTTGGGATAGTGTTTTAGGGTTTAGGGTAGTACAGTGGTGTTTGTGTGGTGTAGGGGGTCATGCTTGGGTTAGGTTTTTAGGGCTTAGGGTAGTGCATTGGTGTTTGTGTAGTGTAGGGGTTCGTGCTGGGGTAGTGTTTTAGGGTTTAGGGAAGTGCAGTGGTGTTTGTGTAGTATAAGGGTTCGTGCTGGGGTAGTGTTTTAGGGTTTAGGGTAGTGCAGTGGTGTTTGTATAGTATAGGGGGTCTTGCTGGGGGTAGTTTTTTAGGGTTTAGGGTAGTGCAGTGGTGTTTATGTAGTGTAGGGGGTCGTACTGGAGTAGATTTAGGGTTTAGGACAGGGCAGTGGTGTTTGGGTAGTGTAGAGGATCGTGCTGGGGGTAGGGTTTTAGGGTTTCGGACAGTGCAGTGGCGTTTGGGTAGTAAAGGGGGATCGTGCTTGTGGAAGTGTTTTAGGGTTTAGGGTTGTGCAGTGGTGTTTGTGTAGTGTAGTGGGCGTACTGTGGTAGTGTTTTAGGGTTTAGGGTAGTGCAGTGGTGTTTGTGAAGTGTAGGGGGTCATACTGGGGGTAGATTTAGGGTTTAGGATAGTGCAGTGGTGTTTGGGTAGTGTAGGGGGTCGTGCTGGGGGTAGGGTTTTAGGGTTTCGGGCAGTACAGTGGTGTTTGGGTAGAAAAGGGGGATCGTGATGGGGTAGTTTTTTAGGGTTTAGGGTAGTGCAGTGGTGTTTGTGTAGTTTAGGGGATCAAGCTGGGGGTAGAGTTTTAGGGTATAGGGTAGAGCAGTGGTGTTTGTGTAGTGTAGGGGGTCATGCTGGGGTTAGTGTTTTAGGGTTTAGGGTTGTGCAGTGGTGTTTGTGTAGTGTAAGGGACATGCTGGGGTAGAGTTTTAGGGTTTAGGGTAATGCAGTGGTGTTTATATAGTGTAGGGGGTCGTACTGGGATAGATTTAGGGTTTAGGATAGAGCAGTGGTGTTTGGGTAGTATAGAGTTGTCGTGCTGGGTGTAGGGTTTTAGGGTTTCGCGCAGTGCAGTGGTGTTTGGGTAGTAAACGGGGATCATACAGGTGGAAGTGTTTTAGTGTTTAGGGTAGGGCAGTGGTGTTTGTGTAGTTTAGGGTACGTGCCGGGGCAGTGTTTTAGGGTTTCGGGTAGTGCAGTGGTGTTTGTGTAGTGTAGGGGGTCGCACTGGGCGTAGATTTAGGGTTTAGGATAGTGCAGTGGTGTTAGGGTAGTATAGGGGGTCGTGCTGGGGGTAGGATTTTAGGGTTTCGGGCAGTGCAATGGTGTTTTTGTAGTGTATGGAGTCATGCTTGGGGTAGATTTAGGGTTTAGGGTAATGCAGTGGTGTTTGGGTAGTGTAGGGGGTCGTGCTGCAGGTAGTGTTTTAGTGTTTAGGGTAGTGCAGTGATGTTTGGGTAGTGTAGGGAGTCATGCTGGGGGTAGTGTTTTAGAGTTTATGGTAGTGCAGTGGTGTTTGTGTAGTATTGGGGATAGTTCTGGGGGTAGTGTTTTAGGGTTTAGGGTAGTACAGTGGTGTTTGTGTAGTGTAGGTGGTTGTACTGTGGGTAGATGTAGGGTTTAGTGTAGTGCAGAGGTGTTTGGGTAGTGTAGGGGGTCGTGCAAGGGGTAATGTTTTAAGGTTGAGGGTAGTGCAGTAGTGTTTGTCTAGTGTAGGGGGTCATGCTGGGGGTAGTGTTTTAGGGTTTAGGGTAGTGCATTGGTGTTTGGGTATGTGTAGGGGGTAGTGCTGGGGTAGTTTTTTAGGGTTTAGGGTAGTGCAGTGGTGTTTGTGTAGTGTAGGGGGTCGTGCTGGGGGTAATGTTTTAGGGTTTAGGGTAGTGCAGTGGTGTTTGTGTAGTGTAGGGTGTAGTGGTTTAGGTTTTAGTGTAGTGCTGTGGTGTTTGTGTAGTGTAGGGGGTCATGCTGCGGGTAGTGTTTTAGGGTTTAGGGTAGTGCAGTGGTGTTTGTGTAGTGTAGGGGGTGGTGCTTTAGGGTTTAGGGTAGTGCAGTGGTGTTTTGGTAGTGTAGGGGGTCGTGCTGGGGGTAGTGTTTTTAGGTTCAGGGTAGTGCAGTTGTGTTTGTGTAGTGAAGGGAATCGTGCTTGGGATAGTGTTTTAGGGTTTAGGGTAGTACAGAGGTGTTTGTGTAGTGTAGGGGGTCGTGCTCGGGGTAGTGATTTAGGGCTTAGGGTAGTGCAGTGGTGTTTGTGTAGTGTAGGGGTTCGTGCTGGGGGTAGTGTTTTAGGGTTTAGGGAAGTGAAGTGGTGTTTGTGTAGTGTAAGGGTTCGTGCTGGGGTACTGTTTTAGGATTTAGAGAAGTGCAGTGGTGTTTGTGTAGTATAAGGGTTCGTGCTTGGGTAGTGTTTTAGGGTTTAGGGTAGTGCAGTGGTGTTTGTATAGTATAGGGGGTCTTGCTGGGAGTACTTTTTAAGGGTTTGGGGCAGTGCAGTGGTGTTTGTGTAGTGTAGGGGGTCATGCTGGGGGTAGTGTTTTAGTGTTTAGGTCAGTGCAGTGGTGTTTGGGTAGTGTAGGGGGTCGTGCTGGGGGTAGTGTTTTAGGGTTTAGGGCAGTGCAGTGGTGTTTGTGTAGTGTAGGGGGTCGTGCTGGAGGTAGTGTTTTAGGGTTTAGGGCAGTGCAGTGGTGTTTGGGTATTGTAGGGGGTTGTTCTGGGGGTAGTGTTTTAGTGTTTAGGGTAGTGCACTGATGTTTGGGTTGTATAGGGGGTCATGCTGGGGGTAGATTTAGAGTTGAGGGTAGAGCAGTGGTGTTAGTGTAGTGTAGGGGGTCATGCTGGGGGTAGTGTTTTAGGGTTTAGGGTTGTGCAGTGGTGTTTGTGTAGTGTAAGGGACATGCTGGGGTACAGTTTTAGGGTTTAGGGTAGTGCAGTGGTGTTTATATAGTGTAGGGGGTCGTACTGGGATAGATTTAGGGTTTAGGATGGAGCAGTGGTGTTTGGGTAGTATAGAGTTGTCGTGCTGGGTGTAGGGTTTTAGGGTTTCGCGCAGTTCAGTGGTGTTTGGGTAGTAAACGGGGATCATACAGGTGGAAGTGTTTTAGTGTTTAGGGTAGGGCAGTGGTGTTTGTGTAGTTTAGGGTACGTGCCGGGGCAGTGTTTTAGGGTTTCGGGTAGTGCAGTGGTGTTTGTGTAGTGTAGGGGGTCGCACTGGGCGTAGATTTAGGGTTTAGGATAGTGCAGTGGTGTTAGGGTAGTATAGGGGGTCGTGCTGGGGGTAGGATTTTAGGGTTTCGGGCAGTGCAGTGGTGTTTTTGTAGTGTATGGAGTCATGCTTGGGGTAGATTTAGGGTTTAGGGTAATGCAGTGGTGTTTGGGTAGTGTAGGGGGTCGTGCTGCAGGTAGTGTTTTAGTGTTTAGGGTAGTGCAGTGATGTTTGGGTAGTGTAGGGAGTCATGCTGGGGGTAGTGTTTTAGAGTTTATGGTAGTGCAGTGGTGTTTCTGTAGTATTGGGGATAGTTCTGGGGGTAGTGTTTTAGGGTTTAGGGTAGTACAGTGGTGTTTGTGTAGTGTAGGTGGTTGCACTGTGGGTAGATGTAGGGTTTAGGGTAGTGCAGAGGTGTTTGGGTAGTGTAGGGGGTCGTGCAAGGGGTAATGTTTTAAGGTTTAGGGTAGTGCAGTAGTGTTTGTCTAGTGTAGGGGGTCATGCTGGGGGTAGTGTCTTATGGTTTAGGGTAGTGCAGTGGTGTTTGTGTAGTGTAGGGGGTAGTGGTTTAGGGTTAAGTGTAGTGCTGTGGTGTTTGTGTAGTGTAGGGGGTCGTGCTGCGGGTAGTGGTTTAGGGTTTAGGGTAGTGCAGTGGTGTTTGTGTAGTGTAGGGGGTCGTGTTTTAGGGTTTAGGGTAGTGCAGTGGTGTTTGGGTAGTGTAGGGGGTCGTGCTGAGGGTAGTGTTTTTGGGTTCAGGGTAGTGCAGTTGTGTTTGTGTAGTGAAGGCAATCGTGCTTGGGATAGTGTTTAAGGGTAGTACAGTGGTGTTTGTGTAGTGTAGGGGGTCGTGCTTGGGGTAGTGTTTTAGGGCTTAGGGTAGTGCAGTGGTGTTTGTGTAGTGTAGGGGTTTGTGCTGGGGTAGTGTTTTAGGGTTTAGGGCAGTGCAGTGGTGTTTGTGTAGTATAAGGGTTCATGCTGGGGTAGTGTTTTAGGGTTTCGGGTAGTGCAGTGGTGTTTGTGTAGTGTAGGGGGTCGTACTGGGCGTAGATTTAGGGTTTAGGATAGTGCAGTGGTGTTAGGGTAGAATAGGGGGTCGTGCTGGGGGTAGGCTTTTAGGGTTTTGGGCAGTGTAGTGGTGTTTGTGTAGTGTATGGAGTCATGCTTGGGGTAGCTTTAGGGTTTAGGGTAATGCAGTGGTGTTTGGGTAGTGTAGGGGGTCGTGCTGCAGGTAGTGTTTTAGTGTTTAGGGTAGTGCATTGATGTTTGGGTAGTGTAGGGGGTCATGCTGAGGGTAGTGTTTTAGAGTTTATGGTAGTGCAGTGGTGTTTGTGTAGTATTGGGGATAGTTCTGGGGGTAGTGTTTTAGGGTTTAGGGTAGTACAGTGGTGTTTGTGTAGTGTAGGTGGTTGTACTGTGGGTAGATGTAGGGTTTAGGGTAGTGCAGTGGTGTTTGGGTAGGGTAGGGCGTCGTGCAAGGGGTAATGTATTAAGGTTTAGGGTAGTGCAGTAGTGTTTGTGTAGTGTAGGGGGTCATGCTGGGGGTAGTGTTTTAGGGTTTAGGGTAGTGCATTGGTGTTTGGGTAGTGTAGGGGGTAGTGCTGGGGTAGTTGTTTTAGGGTTTAGGGTAGTGCAGTGGTGTTTGTGTAGTGTAGGGGGTCATGCTGGGGGTAGTGTTTTAGGGTTTAGGGTAGTGCAGTGGTGTTTGTGTAGTGTAGGGGGTAGTGGTTTAGGGTTTAGTGTAGTGCTGTGGTGTTTGTGTAGTGTAGGGGGTCGTGCTGCGGGTAGTGGTTTAGGGTTTAGGGTAGTGTAGTGGTGTTTGTGTAGTGTAGGTGGTCGTGTTTTAGGGTTTAGGGTAGTGGAGTGGTGTTTGGGTAGTGTAGGGGGTCGTGCTGAGGGTAGTGTTTTTGGGTTCAGGGTAGTGCAGTTGTGTTTGTGTAGTATAGGGGGTCGTGCTTGTGGTAGTGCTTTAGGGCTTAGGGTATTGCAGTTGTGTTTGTGTAGTGTAGGGGTTTGTGCAGGGGGTAGTGTTTTAGGGTTTAGGGCAGTGCAGTGGTGTTTGTGTAGTATAGGGGGTCTTGCTGGGGGTAGTTTTTTAGGGTTTAGGGTAGTGCAGTGGTGTTTGTGTAGTTTAGGGGGTCAAGCTGGGGGTAGTGTTTTATGGTTTATGGTAGTAAAGTGGTGTTTGTGTAGTGTAGGGGATCATGCTGGGACAAATTTAGGGTTTAGGGTAATGCAGAGGTGTTTGGGTAGTGTAGGGGGTTGTGCTTCAGGTAGTTGTTTAGGGTTTAGGGCAATGCAGTGGTGTTTGTGTAGTGTAGGGGGTCATGCTGGGAGTAGATTTAGGGTTTAGGGTAATACAGTGGTGTTTGGGTAGTGTAGGGGGTCGTGCTGCAGGTAGTGTTTTAGCGTTTAGGGTAGTGCAGTGATGTTTGGATAGTGTAGGGGGTCATGCTGGGGGCAGTGTTTTAGGGTTTATTGTAGTGCAGTGGTGTTTGTGTAGTATTGGGGGAAGTTCTGGGGATAGTTTTTTAGGGTTTAGGGTAGTACAATGGTGTTTGTGTAGTGTAGGGGGTTGTACTGTGGGTAGATGTAGGGTTTAGTGTAGGGGTCATGCAAGGGGTAATATTTTAGGGTTTAGGGTAGTGCAGTGGTGTTTGTGTAGCGTAGGGGGTCATGCTGGGGGTAGATATTTAGGGTTTAGGATAGTGCAGTGGTGTTTTTGTAGTGTAGGGGTAGTGGTTTAGGGTTTAGTGTAGTGCTGTGGTGTTTGTGTAGTGTAGAGGGTCGTGCTGCGGGTAGTGTTTTAGGGTTTAGGGTAGTGCAGTGGTGTTTGTGTAGTGTAGGGGGTCGTTGTTTAGGGTTTAGGGTAGTGCAGTGGTGTTTGGATAGTGTAGGGGATCGTGCTTGGGATAGTGTTTTAGGGTGTATGGTAGTACAGTGGTTTTTGTGTAGTGAAGGGGGTCGTGCTTGGGGTAGTGTTTTAGGGCTTAGGGTAGTGCAGTGGTGTTTGTGTGGTCTAGGGGTTCGTGCTGGGGGCAGTGTTTTAGGGTTTAGGGCAGTCCAGTGGTGTTTGTGTAGTAGCGGGGGATCGTACTGGTGGAAGTGTTTTAGGGTTTAGGGTAGTGCAGTAATGTTTGTGTAGTTTAGGGTACGTGTTGGGGTAGTGGTTTAGGGTTTCGGGTAGTGCAGTGGTGTTTGTGTAGTGTAGAGGGTCGTACTGGGGGTAGATTTAGGGTTTAGGATAGTGCAGTGGTGTTTGGGTAGTGTAGGGGGTCGTGCTGGGGTTAGGGTTTTAGGGTTTCAGGCAGTGCAGTAGTGTTTGGATAGTAAAGGGGAATCGTGCAAGGGTAGTTTTTTAGGGTTTAGGGTAGTGCAGTGGTGTTTGTGTAGTTTAGGGGATCAAGCTAGGGGTAGAGTTTTAGGGTTTAGGGTAGTGCAGTGGTGTTTGTGTAGTGTAGGGGTCATGCTGGGGATAGATTTAGGGTTTAGGGTAATTCAGTGGTGTTTGGGTAGTGTAGGGGGTCGTGCTGCAGGTAGTGTTTTAGCGTTTAGGTTAGTGCAGTGATGTTTGGGTAGTGTAGGGGTCATGCAGGGGGTAGTGTTTTAGGGTTTATGGTAGTGCAGTGGTGTTAATGTAGTCTTGGGGTAGTTCTGGGGGTAGTGTTTTAGGGTTTAGGGTAGTACAGTGGTGTTTGTGTAGTGTAGGGGGTTGTACTGTGGGTAGATGTAGGGTTTAGGGTAGTGCTGTGGTGTTTGGGTAGTGTAGGGGGTCGTGCAAGGGGTAATGTTTTAGGGTTTAGGGTAGTGCAGTGGTGTTTGTGTAGTGTAGGGGGTCGTGCTGGGGATAGTGTTTTAGGGTTTAGGGTAGTGCATTGGTGTTTGTGTAATGTAGGGGGTAGTGGTTTAGGTTTTAGTGTAGTGCTATGGTGTTTGTGTAGTGTAGGGGGTCGTGCTGTGGGTAGTGTTTTTTAAGGTTTAGGGTAGTGCAGTGGTGTTTGTGTAGTGTAGGGGGTCGTGTTTTAGGGTTTAGGGTAGTGTAGTGGTGTTTGGGTAGTGTAGGGGGTCGTGCTGGGGGTAGTGTTTTTGGGTTCAGGGTAGTGCAGTTGTGTTGGTGTAGTGAAGGGGATCGTGCATGGGATAGTGATTTAGGATTTAGTGTAGTGCTGTGGTGTTTGTGTAGTGTAGGGGTCGTGCTGCGGATAGTGTTTTAGGGTTTAGGGTAGTGCAGTGGTTGTGTAGTGTAGGGGTAATGCTGGGGGTAGTGTTTTAGGGTTTAGGGTAGTGCAGTGGTGTTTGTGTAGTGTAGGGGGTAGTGGTTTAGGGGTTAGTGTAGTGCTGTGGTGTTTGTGTCGTGTAGGGGGTCGTGCTGTGGGTAGTGTTTTAGGGTTTAGGGTAGTGCAGTGGTGTTTGTGTAGTGTAGGGGTCGTGGTTTAGGGTTCAGGGTAGTGCAGTTGTGTTTGTGTAGTGAAGGGGATCGTGCCTGGGATAGTGTTTTAGGGTGTATGGTAATACAGTGGTGTTTGTGTAGTGTAGGGGTTCGTGCTGGGGGTAGTGTTTTAGGGTTTAGGGAAGGACAGTGAGGTTTGAGTAGTATAAGCGTTAGTGCTGGGGTAGTGTTTTAGGGTTTAGAGAAGTTCAGTGGTGTTTGTGTAGTATAAAGGTTCATGCTGGGGTAGTGTTTTAGGGTTTAGGGTAGTGCAGTGGTGTTTGTATAGTGTAGGGGGTCTTGCTGGGGGTAGTTTTTTAGGGTTTAGGGTAGTGCAGTGGTGTTTGTGTAGTTTAGGGGGTCAAGCTGGTGGTAGTGTTTTATGGTTTATGGTAGTGAAGTGGTGTTTGTGTAGTGTAGGGGGTCATGCTGGGGGTAGATTTAGGGATTAGGGTAAAGCAGTGGTGTTTTGGTGATGTAGGGGTTGTGCTTCAGTTAGTGTTTTAGGGTTTACGGCAGTGCAGTGGTGTTTGAATTCTGTAGGGTGTTATGCTGGGGGTAGTGTTTTAGTGTTTAGGTCAGTGCAGTGGTGGTTGGGTAGTGTAGGGGGTCATGCTGGGGGTAGTGTTTTAGGGTTTAGGGCAGTGCAGTGGTGTTTGGGTATTGTAGGGGGTTGTTCTGGGGTAGTGTTTTAGCATTTAGGGTAGTGCACTGGTGTTTGGGTAGTGTAGGGGGTCATGCTGGGGGGTGATGTAGGGTTCAGGGTAGAGCAGAGGTGTTTGTTTAGTGTAGGGGGTCATGCTGGGGGTAGTGTTTTAGGGTTTAGGGTTGTGCAGTGGTGTTTGGGTAGTGTAGGGGGTCGTGCTGGGGTTAGGGTTTTAGGGTTTCAGGCAGTGCAGTAGTGTTTGGATAGTAAAGGGGGATCGTGCAAGGGTAGTTTTTTAGGGTTTAGGGTAGTGCAGTGGTGTTTGTGTAGTTTAGGGGATCAAGCTGGGGGTAGAGTTTTAGGGTTTAGGGTAGTGCAGTGGTGTTTGTGTAGTGTTGGGGTCATGCTGGGGATAGATTTAGGGTAATGCAGTGGTGTTTGGGTAGTGTAGGGGGTCATGCTGGGGGTAGTGTTTTAGGGTTTATGGTAGTGCAGTGGTGTTAATGTAGTATTGGGGGTAGTTCTGGGGGTAGTGTTTTAGGGTTTAGGGTAGTACAGTGGTGTTTGTGTAGTGTAGGGGGTTGTACTGTGGGTAGATGTAGGGTTTAGGGTAGTGCTGTGGTGTTTGTGTAGTGTAAGGGACATGCTGGTGTAGAGTTTTAGGGTTTAGGGTAGTGCGGTGGTGTTTATGTAGTGTAGGGGGTCGTACTGGGGTAGATGTAGGGTTTAGGATAGTGCAGTGGTGTTTGGGTAGTGTAGGGGGATCGTACTGATGGAAGTGTTTTAGGGTCGTGCAGTGGTGTTTGCGTAGTTTAGGATACGTGCTGGGGTAATGTTTTAGGGTTTACCGTAGTGCAGTGGTGTTTGTGAAGTGTAGGGGGTCGTACTGGGGGAGATTTAGGGTTTTGAATTGTGCAGTGGTGTTTGGGTAGTGTTGGGGGTCGTGCTGGGGGTAGGGTTTTAGGGTTTCAGGCAGTGCAGTGGCGTTTGGGTATTAAAGGGGGATCGTGCTGGTGAAAGTGTTTTAGGGTGTAGGGTTGTGCAGTGCTGTTTCTGTAGTGTAGGGGACGTTCTGGGGTAGTGTTTTAGGGTTTAGGGTAGTGCAGTGGTGTTTCTGAAGTGTAGGGGGTCGTACTGGGGGTAGATTTAGGGTGTAGGATAGTGCAGTGGTGTTTGGGTAGTGTAGGGGGTCGTGCTGGGAGTAGGGTTTTAGGGTTTCGGGCAGTGCAGTGGTGTTTGGGTAGTAAAGGGGGATCGTGCTGGGGTAGTTTTGTAGGGTTTAGGGTAGTGCAGTGGTGTTTGTGTAGTTTAGGGGGTCAAGCTGGGGGTAGAGTTTTAGGGTTTAGGGTAGTGCATTGGTGTTTGTGCAGTGTAGGGGGTCATGCTGGGGTAGATTTAGGGTTTAGGGTAGTGCATTGGTGTTTGTGTAGTGTAGGGGTCATGCTGGGGGTAGTGTTTTAGGGTTTAGGGCAGTGCAGTGGTGTTTGGGTAGTGTAGTTGGACGTGCTGGGGGTAGTGTTTTAGGGTTTAGGGCAGTGCAGTGGTGTTTGTGTAGTGTAGGGGGTCGTGCCGGAGGTAGTGTTTTAGGGTTTAGGGCAGTGCAGTGGTGTTTGGGTATTGTAGGGGGTTGTGCTGGGGGTAGTGTTTTAGCATTTAGGGTAGTGCACTGGTGTTTGGGTAGTGTAGGTGGTCATGCTGGGTGTAGATTTAGGGTTTTAGGGTAGTGCAGTGGTGTTTGTGTAGTGTAGGGGGTCATGCTGGGGGTAGTGTTTTTAGGGTTTAGGGTTGTGCAGTGGTGTTTGTGTAGTGTAGGGGGTCGTGCTGGTGTTAGTGTTTTTGGTTTAGGGTAGTGCAGTGGTGTTTTGGTAGTGTAGGCGGTCATGTGAGGGGGTAGTGTTTTAGGGTTTAGGGTAGTGCAGTGGTGTTTGGGTAGTGTAGGGGTCGTACTGAGTGTAGTGTTTTAGGGTTTAGGGTAGTGCAGTGGTGTTTGGGTAGTGTAGGGGGTAGTGCTGGGGTAGTGTTTTAGGGTAGTGCAGTGGTGTTTGTGTAGTATAGGGGGTCGTGCTGGGGGTAATGTTTTAGGGTTTAGGGTAGTGCAGTGGTGTTTGTGTAGTGTAGGGGGTAGTGTTTTAGGGTAGAGGGTAGTGCAGTGGTGTTTGTGTAGTGTAGGGGGTCTTGTTGGGGTAGTTTTTTTAGGGTTTAGGGTAGTGCAGTGGTGTTTGAGTAGTGTAGGGGGTAGTGGTTTAGGGTTTAGTGTAGTGCTGTGGTGTTTGTGTAGTGTAGGGGTTCCTGCTGCAGGTGGTGTTTTAGGGTTTAGGGTAGTACAGTGGTGTTTGGGTAGTGTAGGGGGTCGTGCTGGGGGTAGTGTTTTTGGGTTCAGGGTAGTGCAGTTGTGTTTGTGTAGTGAAGGGGATCGTTCTTGGGATAGTGTTTTAGGGTTTAGTGTAGTACAGTGGTGTTTGCGTAGTGTAGGGGTCGTGCTTGGGGTAGTGTTTTAGGGTTTAGGGTTGTGCAGTGGTGTTTGCATAGTGCAGGGGGTCTTGCTGGGGGTAGTTTTTTAGGGTTTAGGGTAGTGCAGTGGTGTTTGTGTAGTTTAGGGGGTCAAGCTGGGGGTAGTGATTTATGGTTTATGGTAGTGAAGTGGTGTTCGTGTAGTGTAGGGGGTCATGCTGGGGGAAGATTTAGGGTTTATGGTAATGCAGTGGTGTCTGGGTAGAGTAGGGGGTCGTGCTTCAGGTAGTGTATTAGAGTTTAGAGCAATGCAGTGGTGTTTGTGTTGTGTAGGGGGTCATGCTGGGGGTAGTGTTTTAGTGTTTAGGTCAGTGCAGTGTTGTTTGGGTAGCGTAGGGGGTCGTGCTGGGGTAGTGTTTTAGGGTTTAGGGCAGTGCAGTGGTGTTTGTGCAGTGTAGGGGGTTGTGCCGGAGGTAGTGTTTTAGGGTTTAGGGCAGTGCAGTGGTGTTTAGGGGTTGTAGGGGGTTGTTCTGGGGGTAGTGTTTTAGCGTTTAGGGTAGTGCACTGGTGTTTGGGTAGTGTAGGGGGGTCATGCTGGGGGTAGATTTAGGGTTTAGGGTAGAGCAGTGGTGTTTGTTTAGTGTAGGGGGTCATACTGGGGATAGTGTTTTAGGGTTTAGGGTTTAGGGTTATGCATTGGTGTTTGTGTAGTGTAAGGGACGTGCTGGGGTAGAGTTTCAGTGTTAAGGGTAGTGCAGTGGTGTTTATGTAGTGTAGGGGGTCGTACTGGGGTAGGTTTAGGGTTTAGGATAGTGCAGTGGTGTTTGGGTAGTGTAGGGGGTCGTGCTGGGGGTATGGTTTTAGGGTTTCGTGCAGTGCAGTGGTGTTTGGGCAGTAAATGGGGATCGTACTGGTGGAAGTGTTTTAGGGTTTAGGTCAGTGCAGTGGTGTTTGTGAAGTGTAGGGGGTTGTACTGGGGGTAGATTTAGGGTATAGGATAGTGCAGTGGTGTTTGGGTAATGTAGGGGGTCGTGCTGGGGTAGGGTTTTAGGATTTCGGGCAGTGCAGTGGTGTTTGGGTAGTAAAGGGGGATCGTGCTGAGGGTAGTTTTTTAGGGTTTAGGGTAGTGCAGTGGTGTTTATGTAGTTTAGGGGGTCAAGCTGGGGATAGAGTTTTAGGGTTTAGGGTAGTGCAGTGGTGTTTGTGTAGTGTAGGGGGTCAAGCTGGGGGTAGATTTAGGGTTTAGGGTAATGCAGTTGTGTTTGGGAAGTGTAGGGGGTCGTGCTGGAGGTAGTTTTTTAGGGTTTAGGGCAGTGCAGTGGTGTTTGTGTAGTGTAGGGGGTTGTGCTGGGGGTAGTGTTTTAGCATTTAGGGTAGTGCACTGGTGTTTGGGTAGTGTAGGTGGTCATGCTGGGTGTAGATTTAGGGTTTTAGGGTAGTGCAGTGGTGTTTGTGTAGTGTAGGGGGTCATGCTGGGGGTAGTGTTTTTAGTGTTTAGGGTTGTGCAGTGGTGTTTGGGTAGTGTAGGGGGTCGTGCTGGGGGTAGATTTAGGGTTTAGGGTAATGCAGAGGTGTTTGGGTAGTATAGGGGGTCATGCTTCAGGTAGTGTTTTAGGGTTTAGGGCAGTGCAGTGGTGTTTGTGTAGTGTGGGGGTCATGCTGGGCGTAGTGTTTTAGTGTTTAGGTCAGTGCAGTGGCGTTTGGGTAGTGTAGGGGGTCGTGATGGGGTAGTGTTTTAGGGTTTAAGGTAGTGCAGTGGTATTTGTGTAGTAAAGGGGGTTGTGTTGGGGTTCTGTTTTAGGGTTTAGGGTAGTGCAGTGGTGTTTGTGTAGTGTAGGGGGTTGTGCTGGGGTAGATTTAGGGTTTAGGGTAGTGCACTGGTGTTTGGGTAGTGTAGGGATTCGTGCTGGTGGTAGTGTTTTAGTGTTTACGGTAGTGCAGTGATGTTTGGGTAGTGTAGGGGGTCATGCTGGGGGTAGTGTTTTAGGGTTTAGGGTAGTGCAGTGGTGTTTGTGTAGTATAGGGGGTCGTACTGGGGTAGGTTTAGGGTTTAGGATAGTGCAGTGGTGTTTGGGTAGTGTAGGGGGTCATGCTGGGGGTATGGTTTTAGGGTTTCGCGCAGTGCAGTGGTGTTTGGGCAGTAAATGGGGATCGTACTGGTGGAAGTGTTTTAGGGTTTAGGTTAGTGCAGTGGTGTTTGTGAAGTGTAGGGGGTTGTACTGGGGGTAGATTTAGGGTATGGGATAGCGCAGTGGTGTTTGGGTAATGTAGGGGGTCGTGCTGGGGTAGGGTTTTAGGATTTCGGGCAGTGCAGTGGTGTTTGGGTAGTAAAGGGGGATCGTGCTGAGGGTAGTTTTTTAGGGTTTAGGGTAGTGCAGTGGTGTTTATGTAGTTTAGGGGGTCAAGCTGGGGATAGAGTTTTAGGGTTTAGGGTAGTGCAGTGGTGTTTGTGTAGTGTAGGGGGTCATGCTGGGGGTAGATGTAGGGTTTAGGGTAATGCAGTGGTGTTTGGGAAGTGTAGGGGGTCGTGCTGGAGGTAGTTTTTTAGGGTTTAGGGCAGTGCAGTGGTGTTTGTGTAGTGTAGGGGGTTGTGCTGGGGGTAGTGTTTTAGCATTTAGGGTAGTGCACTGGTGTTTGGGTAGTGTAGGTAGTCATGCTGGGTGTAGATTTAGGGTTTTAGGGTAGTGCAGTGGTGTTTGTGTAGTGTAGGGGGTCATGCTGGGGGTAGTGTGTTTAGGGTTTAGGGTTGTGCAGTGGTGTTTGGGTAGTGTAGGGGGTCGTGCTGGGGGTAGATTTAGGGTTTAGGGTAATGCAGAGGTGTTTGGGTAGTGTAGGGGGTCATGCTTCAGGTAGTGTTTTGGGGTTTAGGGCAGTGCAGTGGTGTTTGTGTAGTGTGGGGGGTCATGCTGGGAGTAGTGTTTTAGTGTTTAGGTCAGTGCAGTGGCGTTTGGGTAGTGTAGGGGGTCGTGATGGGGTAGTGTTTTAGGGTTTAAGGTAGTGCAGTGGTATTTGTGTAGTAAAGGGGGTTGTGTTGGGGTTCTGTTTTAGGGTTTAGGGTAGTGCAGTGGTGTTTGTGTAGTGTAGGGGGTTGTGCTGGGGTAGATTTAGGGTTTAGGGTAGTGCACTGGTGTTTGGGTAGTGTAGGGATTCGTGCTGGTGGTAGTGTTTTAGTGTTTACGGTAGTGCAGTGATGTTTGGGTAGTGTAGGGGGTCATGCTGGGGGTAGTTTTTTAGGGTTTAGGGTAGTGCAGTGGTGTTTGTGTAGTACTGGAGGTAGTTCTGAGGGTAGTGTTTTAGGGTTTAGGGTAGTGCAGTGGTGTTTGGGTAGTGTAGGGCAGAGTGCTGGGGGTTGTGTTTTAGGGTTGAGGGTAGTCCAGTGGTGTTTGTGTAGTGAAGGGGGTCGTTCTGGTTGTAGTGTTTTTGGTTTAGGGTAGAGTAGTGGTGTTTCGGTAGTGTAGGGGGTCATGCTAGGGGGTAGTGTTTGGGGGTTTAAGGTAGTGCAGTGGTGTTTCTGTAGTGTAGGGGTCATACTGGGGGTAGTGTTTTAGGGTTTAGGGTAGTGCAGTGGTGTTTATATAGTATAGGGGGTCTTGCTGGGGGTAGGTTTTTAGGGTGGTGCAGTAGTGTTTGTGTAGTTTAGGGGGTCAAGCTGGGGGTAGTGTTTTATGGTTTATGGTAGTGAAGTGGTGTTTGTGTAGTGTAGGGGGTCATGCTGGGGGTAAATTTAGGGTTTAGGGTAATGCAGAGGAGTTTGGGTAGTGTAGGGGGTCATGCTTCAGGTAGTGTTTTAGGGTTTAGGGCAGTGCAGTGGTGTTTGTGTAGTGTGGGGGGTCATGCTGGGGGTAGTGTTTAGGTCAGTGCAGTGGTGTTTGGGTAGTGTAGGGGGTCATGCTGGGAGTAGATTTAGAGTTTAGGGTAATGCAGTGGTGTTTGGGTAGTGTAGGGGGTCGTGCTGCAGGTAGTGTTTTAGCGTTTAGGGTAGTGCAGTTATATTTGGGTAGTGTAGGAGGTCATGCTGGGGGTAGTGTTTTAGGGTTTATGGTAGTGCAGTGGTGTTTGTGTAGTATTGGGGGCAGTTCTGGGGTAGTGTGTTAGGGTTTAGGGTAGTAAAGTGGTGTTTGTGTAGTGTAGCGGGTTGTACTGTGGGTAGATGTAGGGTTTAGGGTAGTCCAGTGGTGTGTGGGTAGTGTAGGGGTCGTGCAAGGGATAATGTTTTAGGGTTTAGGGTAGTGCAGTGGTGTTTGTGTAGTGTAGGGGGTCATGCCGGGGTAAAGTTTTAGGGTTTAGGGTAGTGCAGTGGTGCTTGTGTAGTGTAGGGGGTAGTGGTTTGGGTTTAGTGTAGTGCTTTGGTGTTTGTGTAGTGTTGGGGGTCGAGCTGCGGGTAGTGTTTTAGGGTTTAGGGTAGTGCAGTGGTGTTTGTGTAGTGTAGGGGGTCGTTGTTTAGGGTTTAGGGTAGTGCAGTGCTGTTTGGATAGTGTAGGGGGTCGTGCTGGGGGTGCTGTTTTTGGTTTCAGGGTAGTGCAGTTGCGTTTGTGTAGTGAAGGGGATCGTGCTTGGGATAGTGTTTTAGGGTGTATGGTAGTACAGTGGTTTTTGTGTGGTGTAGGGGGTCATGCTTGGGGTAGTGTTTTAGGGCTTAGGGTTGTGCAGTGGTGTTTGTGTGGTGTAGGGGTTCGTGCTGGGGGTAGTGTTTTAGGGTTTAGGGTTTAGGGCAGTGCAATGGTGTTTGGGTAGTAAAGGGGGATCGTACTGGTGGAAGTGTTTTAGGGTTTAGGGTGGTGCAGTGATGTTTGTGTACTTTAGGGTACATGCAGGGGTAGTGTTTTAGGGTTTCGGGTAGTGCAGTGGTGTTTGTGTAGTGTAGGGGGTTGTACTGGGGGTAGATTTAGGGTTTAGGATAGTGCAGTGGTGTTTGGGTAGTGTAGAGGGTCGTGCTGGGGGTAGGGTTTTAGGGTTTCGGGCAGTGCAGTGGTGTTTGGATAGTAAACGGGGATCGTGCAAGGGTAGTTTTTTAGGGTTTAGGGTAGTGCAGTGGTGTTTGTGTAGTTTAGGGGATACATCTGGGGATAGATTTAGGGCTTAGGGTAATGCAGTGGTGTTTGGGTAGTGTAGGGGGTCATGCTGCAGGTAGTGTGTTAGCGTTTAGGGTAGTGCAATGATGTTTGGGTAGTGTAGGGGGTCATGCTGGGGTTTAGTGTTTTAGGGTTTATGGTAGTGCAGTGGTGTTTATGTAGTATTGGGGGTAGTTCTGGGGGTAGTGTTTTAGGGTTTAGGGTAGTACAGTGGAGTTTGTGTAGTGTAGGGGGTTGTACTGTGGGTAGATGTAGGGTTTAGGGTAGTGCTGTGATGTTTGGGTAGTGTAGGGGGTCGTGCAAGGGGTAATGTTTTAGGGTTTAGGGTAGTGCAGTGGTGTTTGTGTAGTGTAGGGGGTCGTGCTGGGGGTAGTGTTTTAGGGTTTAGGGCAGTGCAGTGGTGTTTGTGTTGTGAAGGGGTTTGTGCCGGAGGTAGTGTTTTAGGGTTTAGGGCAGTGCCGTGGTATTTGGGTATTGTAGGGGGTTGTTCTGGGGGTAGTGTTTTAGCGTTTAGGGTAGTGCAGTGGAGTTTGTGTAGTGTAGGGGGTTGTATTGTGGGTAGATGTAGGGTTTAGGGTAGTGCTGTGGTGTTTGGGTAGTGTAGGGGGTCGTGCAAGGGGTAATGTTTTAGGGTTTAGGGTAGTGCAGTGGTGTTTGTGTAGTGTAGGGGATCGTGCTGGGGGTAGTGTTTTAGGGTTTAGGGTAGTGCATTGGTGTTTGTGTAGTGTAGGGGTAGTGGTTTAGGGTTTAGTGTAGTGCTGTGGTGTTTGTGTAGTGTAGGGGGTTGTTCTGCGGATAGTGTTTTAGGGTTTAGGGTAGTGCAGTGGTTGTGTAGTGTAGGGGTGATGCTGGGGGTAGTGTTTTAGGGTTTAGGGTAGTGCAGTAGTGTTTGTGTAGTGTAGGGGGTAGTGGTTTAGGGTTTAGTGTAGTGCTGTGGGGTTTGTGTAGTGTAGGGGGTCGTGGTTTAGGGTTTAGGGTAGTGCAGAGGTGTTTGGGTAGTGGACGGGGGTCTTGCTGGGGGTAGTGTTTTTGGGTTCAGGGTAGTGCAGTTGTGTTTGTGTAGTGAAGGGGATCGTGCTTGGGATAGTGTTTTAGGTTGTATGGTAGTACAGTGGTGTTTGTGTAGTGTAGGGGGTCATGCTTGGGATAGTGTGTTAGGGCTTAGGGTAGTGCAGTGGTGTTTGTGTAGTTTAGGGGGTCAAGTTGGTGGTAGTGTTTTATGGTTTGTGGCAGTTAAGTGGTGTTTGTGTAGTGTAGGGGGTCATGATGGGGGTAGATTTAGGGTTTAGGGTAAAGCAGTGGTGTTTAAGTAATGTAGGGGTTGTGCTTCAGTTAGTGTCTTAGGGTTTAGGGCAGTGCAGTGGTGTTTGAATTGTGTAGGGGGTCACTCTGGGGGTAGTGTTTTAGTGTTTAGGTCAGTGCAGTGGTGTTTGGGTAGTGTAGGGGGTCGTGCTGGGGGTAGTGTTTTAGGGTTTAGGGCAGTTCAGTGGTGTTTGGGTAGTAAAGGGGGATCATGCTGAGGGTAGTTTTTTAGGGTTTAGGGTAGTGCAGTGGTGTTTATGTAGTTTAGGGGGTCAAGCTGAGGATAGAGTTTTAGGGTTTAGGGTAGTGCAGTGGTGTTTGTGTAGTGTAGGGGGTCATGCTGGGGGTAGATTTAGGGTTAAGTGTAATGCAGTGGTGTTTGGGAAGTGTAGGGGGTCGTGCTGGAGGTCGTTTTTTAGGGTTTAGGGCAGTGCAGTGGTGTTTGTGTAGTGTAGGGGGTCATGCTGGGGGTAGATTTAGGGTTAAGTGTAATGCAGTGGTGTTTGGGAAGTGTAGGGGGTCGTGCTGGAGGAAGTTTTTTAGGGTTTAGGGCAGTGCAGTGGTGTTTGTGTAGTGTAGGGGTCATGCTGGGGGTAGTGTTTTAGGGTTTAGGGCAGTGCAGTGGTGTTTGGGTAGTGTAGTTGGACGTGCTGGGGGTAGTGATTTAGGGTTTAGGGCAGTGCAGTGGTGTTTGTGTAGTGTAGTGGGTCGTGCCGGAGGTAGTGTTTTAGGGTTTAGGGCAGTGCAGTTGTGTTTGGGTATTGTAGGGGGTTGTGCTGGGGGTAGTGTTTTAGCATTTAGGGTAGTGCACTGGTGTTTGGGTAGTGTAGGTGGTCATGCTGGGTGTAGATTTAGGGTTTTAGGGTAGTGCAGTGGTGTTTATGTAGTGTAGGGGGTCATGCTGGGGGTAGTGTTTTTAGGGTTTAGGGTTGTGCAGTGGTTTTCAGGTAGTGTAGGGGGTCGTGCTGGGGGTAGATTTAGGGTTTAGGGTAATGCAGAGGTGTTTGGGTAGTGTAGGGGGTCATGCTTCAGTTAGTGTTTTAGGGTTTAGGGCAGTGCAGTGGTGTTTGTGTAGTGTGGGGGGTCATGCTGGGGGTAGTGTTTTAGTGTTTAAGTCAGTGCAGTGGTGTTTGGGTAGTGTAGGGGGTCGTGATGGGGTAGTATTTTAGGGTTTAAGGTAGTGCAGTGGTATTTGTGTAGTAAAGGGGGATGTGTTGGGGTTCTGTTTTAGGGTTTAAGGTAGTGCAGTGGTGTTTGTGTAGTGTAGGGGGTTGTGCTGGGGTAGATTTAGGGTTTAGGGTAGTGCACTAGTGTTTGGGTAGTGTAGGGATTCGTGCTGGTGGTAGTGTTTTAGTGTTTACGGTAGTACAGTGATGTTTGGGTAGTGTAGGGGGTCATGCTTGGGGGTAGTGTTTTAGGGTTTAGGGTAGTGCAGTGGTGTTTGTGTAGTACTGGAGGTAGTTCTGAGGGTAGGGTTTTAGGGTTTAGGGTAGTGCAGTGGTGTTTGGGTAGTGTAGGGCAGAGTGCTGGGGGTTGTGTTTTAGGGTAGAGGGTAGTCCAGTGGTGTTTGTGTAGTGAAGGGGGTCGTTCTGGTTGTAGTGTTTTTGGTTTAGGGTAGAGTAGTGGTGTTTCGGTAGTGTAGGGGGTCATGCTAGGGGGTAGTGTTTGGGGGTTTAAGGTAGAGCAGTGGTGTTTCTGTAGTGTAGGGGTCGTACTGGGGGTAGTGTTTTAGGGTTTAGGGTAGTGCAGTGGTGTTTATATAGTATAGGGGGTCTTGCTGGGGGTAGATTTTTAGGGTAGTGCAGTGGTGTTTGTGTAGTTTAGGGGGTCAAGCTGGGGGTAGTGTTTTATGGTTTATGGTAGTGAAGTGGTGTTTGTGTAGTGTAGGGGGTCATGCTGGGGGTAAATGTAGGGTTTAGGGTAATGCAGAGGTTTTTGGGTAGTGTAGGGGGTCATGCTTCAGGTAGTGTTTTAGGGTTTAGGGCAGTGCAGTGGTGTTTGTGTAGTGTGGGGGTCATACTGGGGGTAGTGTTTTAGTGTTTAGGTCAGTGCAGTGGTGTTTGGGTAGTGTAGGGGGTCGTGCTGGGAGTAGTGTTTTAGGGTTTAGGGCAGTGCAGTGGTGTTTGTGTAGTGTAGGGGGTCATGCTGGGAGTAGATTTAGAGTTTAGGGTAATGCAGTGGTGTTTGGGTAGTGTAGGGGGTCGTGCTGCAGGTAGTGTTTTAGCGTTTAGGGTAGTGCAGTGATGTTAGGTTAGTGTAGGAGGTCATGCTGGGGGTAGTGTTTTAGGGTTTATGGTAGTGCAGTGGTGTTTGTGTAGTATTGGGGGCAGTTCTGGGGTAGTGTGTTAGGGTTTAGGGTAGTAAAGTGGTGTTTGTGTAGTGTAGGGGGTTGTACTGTGGGTAGATGTAGGGTTTAGGGTAGTGCAGTGGTGTTTGGGTAGTGTAGGGGTCGTGCAAGGGGTAATGTTTTAGGGTTTAGGGTAGTGCAGTGGTGTTTGTGTAGTGTAGGGGGTCATGCCGGGGTAAAGTTTTAGGGTTTAGGGTAGTGCAGTGCTGTTTGGATAGTGTAGGAGGTCGTGCTGGGGGTGGTGTTTTTGGTTTCAGGGTAGTGCAGTTGCGTTTGTGTAGTGAAGGGGATCGTGCTTGGGATAGTGTTTTAGGGTGTATGGTAGTACAGTGGTTTTTGTGTGGTGTAGGGGGTCATGCTTGGGGTAGTGTTTTAGGGCTTAGGGTTGTGCAGTGGTGTTTGTGTGGTGTAGGGGTTCGTGCTGGGGGTAGTGTTTTAGGGTTTAGGGTTTAGGGCAGTGCAATGGTGTTTGGGTAGTAAAGGGGGATCGTACTGGTGGAAGTGTTTTAGGGTTTAGGGTAGTGCAGTGATGTTTGTGTAGTTTAGGGTACATGCAGGGGTAGTGTTTTAGGGTTTCGGGTAGTGCAGTGGTGTTTGTGTAGTGTAGGGGGTTGTACTGGGGGTAGATTTAGGGTTTAGGATAGTGCAGTGGTGTTTGGGTAGTGTAGAGGGTCATGCTGGGGGTAGGGTTTTAGGGTTTCTGGCAGTGCAGTGGTGTTTGGATAGTAAACGGGGATCGTGCAAGGGTAGTTTTTTAGGGTTTAGGGTAGTGCAGTGGTGTTTGTGTAGTTTAGGGGATAAATCTGGGGATAGATTTAGGGCTTAGGGTAATGCAGTGGTGTTTGGGTAGTGTAGGGGGTCGTGCTGCAGGTAGTGTGTTAGCGTTTAGGGTAGTGCAATGATGTTTGGGTAGTGTAGGGGGTCATGCTGGGGATAGTGTTTTAGGCTTTATGGTAGTGCAGTGGTGTTTATGTAGTATTGGGGGTAGTTCTGGGGGTAGTGTTTTAGGGTTTAGGGTAGTACAGTGGAGTTTGTGTAGTGTAGGGGGTTGTACTGTGGGTAGATGTAGGGTTTAGGGTAGTGCTGTGATGTTTGGGTAGTGTAGGGGGTCGTGCAAGAGGTAATGTTTTAGGGTTTAGGGTAGTGCAGTGGTGTTTGTGTAGTGTAGGGGGTCGTGCTGGGGGTAGTGTTTTAGGGTTTAGGGCAGTGCAGTGGTGTTTGTGTAGTGTAGGGGTTTGTGCCGGAGGTAGTGTTTTAGGGTTTAGGGCAGTGCAGTGGTGTTTGGGTATTGTAGGGGGTTGTTCTGGGGGTAGTGTTTTAGCGTTTAGGGTAGTGCAGTGGAGTTTGTGTAGTGTAGGGGTTGTATTGTGGGTAGATGTAGGGTTTAGGGTAGTGCTGTGGTGTTTGGGTAGTGTAGGGGGTCTTGCAAGGGGTAATGTTTTAGGGTTTAGGGTAGTGCAGTGGTGTTTGTGTAGTGTAGGGGGTCGTGCTGGGGGTAGTGTTTTAGTGTTTAGGGTAGTGCATTGGTGTTTGTGTAGTGTAGGGGTAGTGGTTTAGGGTTTAGTGTAGTGCTGTGGCGTTTGTGTAGTGTAGGGGGTCGTGCTGCGGATAGTGTTTTAGGGTTTAGGGTAGTGCAGTGGTTGTGTAGTGTAGGGGTAATGCTGGGGGTAGGGTTTTAGGGTTTAGGGTAGTGCAGTAGTGTTTGTGTAGTGTAGGGGGTAGTGGTTTAGGGTTTAGTGTAGTGCTGTGGTGTTTGTGTAGTGTAGGGGGTCGTGCTGTGGGTAGTGTTTTAGGGTTTAGGGTAGTGCAGTGGTGTTTGTGTAGTGTAGGGGGTCGTGGTTGGGATAGTGTTTTAGGGCTTAGGGTAGTGCAGTGGTGTTTGTGTAGTTTAGGGGTAATGCTGGGGGTAGTGTTTTAGGGTTTAGGGTAGTGCAGTAGAGTTTGTGTAGTGTAGGGGGTAGTGGTTTATGGTTTAGTGTAGTTCTGTGGTGTTTGTGTAGTGAAGGGGATCGTGCTTGGGATAGTGTTTTAGGTTGTATGGTAGTACAGTGGTGTTTGTGTAGTGTAGGGGGTCGTGCTTGGGATAGTTTTTTAGGGCTTAGGGTAGTGCAGTGGTGTTTGTGTAGTTTAGGGGGTCAAGTTGGTGGTAGTGTTTTATGGTTTATGGTAGTTAAGTGGTGTTTGTGTAGTGTAGGGGGTCATGATGGGGGTAGAGTTAGGGTAAAGCAGTGGTGTTTAAGTAATGTAGGGGTTGTGCTTCAGTTAGTGTCTTAGGGTTTAGGGCAGTGCAGTGGTGTTTGAATTGTGTAGGGGGTCATGCTGGGGGTAGTGTTTTAGTGTTTAGGTCAGTGCAGTGGTGTTTGGGTAGTGTAGGGGGTCGTGCTGGGGGTAGTGTTTTAGGGTTTAGGGCAGTTCAGTGGTGTTTGTGTAGTGTAGGGGTTTGTGCCAGAGGTAGTGTTTTAGGGTTGAGGGCAGTGCAGTGGTGTTTGGGTATTGTAGGGGGTTGTTCTGGGGGTAGTGTTTTAGTGTTTAGGATAGTGCACTGGTGTTTAGGTAGTGTAGGGGGTCATGCTCTGGGGAGATTTAGGGTTCAGGGTAGAGCAGAGGTGTTTGTTTAGTGTAGGGGGTCATGCTGGGGGTAGTGTTTTAGGGTTTATGGTTGTGCAGTGGTGTTTGTGTAGTGTAAGGGACGTGCTGGTGTAGAGTTTTAGGGTTTAAGGTAGTGCGGTGGTGTTTATGTAGTGTAGGGGGTCGTACTGGGGTAGATGTAGAGTTTAGGAAAGTGCAGTGGTGTTTTGGTAGTGTAGGGGGATCGTACTGGTGGAAGTATTTTAGGGTCGTGCAGTGGTGTTTGCGTAGTTTAAGATACGTGTTTGGGAAGTGTTTTAGGGTTTACGGTAGTGCAGTCGTGCTTGTGTATTGTAGGGGTTCGTACTGGGGGTAGATTTAGGGTTTTGAATAGTGCAGTGGTGTTTGGGTAGTGTAGGGGGTCGTGCTGGGGGTAGGGTTTTAGGGTTTCAGGCAGTGCAGTGGCGTTTGGGTATTAAAGGGGGATCGTGCTGGTGGAAGTGTTTTAGGGTGTAGGGTTGTGCAGTGCTGTTTGTGTAGTGTAGGGGACGTGCTGTGGTAGTGTTTTAGGGTTTAGGGTAGTGCAGTGGTGTTTGTTAAGTGTAGGGGGTCGTACTGGGGGTAGATTTAGGGTTTAGATTAGTGCAGTGGTGTTTGGGTAGTGTAGGGGGTCGTGCTGGGTTAAGGGTTTTAGGGTTTCAGGCAGTGCAGTGGTGTTTGGGTAGTAAAGGGGGATCGTGCTGGGGTAGTTTTGTAGGGTTTAGGGTAGTGCAGTGGTGTTTGTGTAGTTTAGGGGGTCAAGCTGGGGGTAGAGTTTTAGGGTTTAGGGTAGTGCAGTGGTGTTTGTGCAGTGTAGGGGGTCATGCTGGGGGTAGATTTAGGGTTTAGGGTAATGCAGTGGTGTTTGGGTAGTGTAGGGGGTTGTGCTGCAAGTAGTGTTTTAGGGTTTAGGGCAGTGCAGTGGTGTATGTGTAGCGTAGGGGTCATGCTGGGGGTAGTGTTTTAGGGTTTAGGGCAGTGCAGTGGTGTTTGGGAAGTGTAGGGGGTCGTGCTAGGGGTAGTGTTTTAGGGTTTAGGGCAGTGCAGTGGTGTTTGCGTAGTGTAGGGGGTCATGCCGGAGGTAGTGTTTTAGGGATTAGGGCAGTGCAGTGGTGTTTGGGTATTGTAGGGGGTTGTGCGGGGGGTAGTGTTTTAGCGTTTAGGGTAGTGCACTGGTGTTTGGGTAGTGTAGGGGACATGCTGGGTGTAGATTTATGGTTTAGGGTAATGCAGTGGTGTTTGTGTAGTGTGGCGGGTCCTGCTGGGTGTAGTGTTTTAGGGTTTAGGGTTGTGCAGTGGTGTTTGTGTAATGTAGGGGACGTGCTGAGGTAGTGTTTTAGGGTTTAGGGTAGTGCAGTGGTGTTCGTACAGTGTAGGGGGTCGTACTGGTGGTAGATTTAGGGTTTAGGATAGTGCAGTGGTGTTTGGGTAGTGTAGGGGTTCGTGCTGGGTGTAGGGTTTTAGGGTTTCGGGTAGTAGAGTGGAGCTTGTGTAGTGTAGGGGTCATGATGGGGTAGTGTTTTAGGGTTTAAGGCAGAGCAGTGGTGTGAGAAGTTGGCCTGGCATATGCTGGTCACTAGTTATAGTGGCCACCTTGCACCAGTCCAATTTGACTCTTGGTAGATAGGTTTAAAGACAACCTTTTAAAGAAAGCTATCCTAGTGGTAGCTGTGGAGAGCAGCCTTCGGGCTAAGTCTCTGAGGAATGTAAAGCAGCTTGTTTTACCTTATAATCTCTTGAATTACCAAATGAAAAGACACCACACAGGTATATATATCAAATATATATGTATTTATTTCTAAATATACTCTACTAATCTCTTTATGAGATTAGAGCCAGGTAAACATTAAAAAGATCAACAGTTCTCAATAAATTAAGCACAAATATGGCTGTAGCCCTAGGGGCGTACCAGACCATATACTAAAGTAATGGGTTAACAAACTCGACTTGCAAAATGAAGAGGCCTAGGGCCTTGGGAATCGCTGGGGCTTCACTTCTGCAGTGTTAGCAGGTAAGTAATCAGCCCACAGGAGACGCGTGCAGTGTCTAAACACACACGCGGGTTTTCAGTGCGTTTCAATGGCAAATGTCGCGGTTTGTATGTTACAGTTCTAGGGCACTTCGCAAAAGTCAACAGGCAAGCAACTTACAGGGTAAGTATTTCGAGAGCCAACACACACTTGGGCACCAGAGTGCACGAGTTACCTCACCCAGGGAAGCCGGGTGCATAGGTGTCCTTTGGTGTCGGGTCGCGATGCTGTTTCCAATGGAGATCACTGGAAACTTGCTGCTTGTGATGACTGGGGAGGTGTCCGTTCGAATCCGACGATGGAGTGGAGTTGCAGAAGACCTAGAAATTGAGGGAACAGAGTTCAGAGTCACTTGCCAGTGACCGGTGGCCAGCAAGATGGATGACCACAGCTGTCGCTTCTCTTCAGGTCAGTGATGGTGTTTTGTCTCTTTGCTCACGAGGTCCAGGAAGGCTCGACGATGACCAGCAGCTGGATTGGAGCTAACAAGCCTTGGCAGCCACAAGTCTTGTGTGGAGTGAAGATTGGTAATGGTGCAGACCAGCAAGGTCTGATGGACTTACCCAGCAAGGGTAAGTGAGGGCAAGCCCAGAGCAACCAGGCGAGCCCTTGGAATCGATGTGGAAGTCTTCAGGTGAGTTATTAGCCAACGGGCAAGCAACCGCGAAGACGCCTTTGCAGGAAAAGTTTAACAACAGCCCACGGTCACTCGGGACAGGGTAGGCTGCTGAAATTCGGTACTAGACCTGCTAGGGACTTGGACAACAAGTGGTCCAAAGCACAACTTCGTTGGACGTAGTTTAGGGCTTGCACTCGAAATCAGTGCATGGTTCCCTGGTATTGCTGTTCCTCGTCACTCGTGGGGTCCAGATGCCACAGCTTCGCTGGGGACTCAAAATGGCTGTCGAGAGGTCAGGAAATCTGCTTCAGGGGACGCAGGGACTTCGGGCTCCGGCGGGAGCGGTAAAGTTCGCAAACGTTGTAGAGAGTTTTGGTGCCTGCCAAGCAGGGGAGTCACTCCTTGACTCCAAGGGAGATTCTTCAGTCTTCCAGAGATAGTGGAACGTCGAAGGGCCAGAATTCTTCTTAGTAGAGCGTCGTCCAGGTGTAATCTAAATTGCATTGGCAATGTGTGGTATCTTATAGTGAAAAGATGGGAGGGACTAGCTCTATGACCACTCCTCTAGGAGGGTCAGGGTAGTGGGTGGTTACACACATTTCCCTTTGTCCAGTTTCGCGCCAGAGCAGGGGCAGGTAGCCCCTGAACCGGTTTGAGCTGGCATATGCACAGAGGAGCCTACTGCTCCCCCAGTGCAGGACTTCAAAGCACTCTAAGAGTGCACCCACCCAGCTCCAATACACTAAATCCTGTCTGGGAGGTGGTGACACCTCCCTGTGACAGGAAACCCTTTGTTGGGCTCCCTCCACTGCGAGTTTTGGTCAGAAGCAGGAGGGCAGCCCGGTGTCTGTGCTGGTGGCATCCATTTTGTGATGCCAGGGCTCTGAAAGATTTCCACCGTGTAGTACAGTGGGTACATGTCGTTCCCTCTAGAAGGGTGGGATCCTACTCCCACACCAGTTACTGGTGTGGGGGTAGGATTCCAAGTTGTTTGACACCAAACACGACATGTTTTGATGCAGTCATTCCAAAGTAAGCATTTACCGCAAGGTTATAATGCACTTAAGAGTATATGGTTTAACCGCATCCACAAACAGCAGCAGAGAATAGACTCTGCCAGCTGCAGAGGGGTCCTGCTCAGGCAGAAGCACCCCCTCACATAGTAAACCATGCACCCTGCCCTTGGGATTGATAGGGCCTACCATAGGGGTGACTGATAGGTTTATATGTGTGTGTATGGTGAGATATAGGAACCTATACCTCAGTGAGGAGTGCTAACACTACCTCACACAGGCTGCAGTAGCAGGCCTGTGGTGTCAGATTGTGAGTGCTTCCCAGGGGTGGCATAATACATGCTGCAGCCCCTGGTAGGCCTGTGAAGTACCAATGCCATAGGTACCTAAGGTACCATATACTAGGGGCTCACAAGGCACCACAGTATCCAATCACTAGTGCATCTAATATGCACACCAATCATTTAAGGGAGTAAGCAGATAGGCTGGGGTCCTGGATAGCAGGATCCCAGCCAGACTAGTAAAAAACCATTCAAACACCAGGAAAAAAGTGGGGGCAACCATATAGTCAGATTCCACCTTCCTACATACCCCCCCCCCCCCCAAACGAAAGGAGATAAGGCTAACCTTGCCCAGTCAAGCCTTTATTTCCTGAGTGGCCATATAAGGAAGAACCTGCACTAGCATGGTTGCTCCCTGTCTCATGGTCCACTTGGGAAATCCTACCCCAAGGGGTTTTGGAGTTTCTCCAAAGTCTAGGGAAATTACCTGTATTGTTTTCTGGTACAGAAGTAGGCTGGTGGGGTGTCTGAGTGTGGACGTGAGGCCCTATTTGGGGTGGTCTCAACTTCCTCAGCACACTGGTCACCATGGAAGCCTTTCTGTCCATGACTGTGTCATATCTGGCCCTAAGGGTCAACCTCTGGCTGCCTACAGCTGGGGGTTGGGTCCCTCTGGTTGGAGTAGTGGAGGGCATTGGAATGTTTGGGGCAACAATGCCCCAGGTTTCCCTGTGCCCAACAAAGTCCATCTGGGGGGTACCTGTACCTAAGGGTAAGGGGGATCCCTCAGTTTGTAGAGGAATATTCACCTGGCTAGAACTACTCTGCTGGGTGTCCCTTCTCTGCTGATGAGGAGTTCCTCTGGACAGGGGCCCATTAAGGGTCCACTGACCTCCCTGACCTCTGCAGCCCTGGGCTGACTGAGGCAGTGTAGAGAGGGGCAGGATACCTGCTCCAGACTGGGTGCCACCATGGAAGGATCCCCTGCCATCAGAGTTGTGGCCAGGACAGGCCTGACCACTTCTGGGGCAGTTATTTCACAAGGGGCAGGATCAGTTCCCTTAGAAACTTGACCCTTACCTTTAGTCTGGTGGGGGGAGGACTGCCCCTCACCCCTTATGCTCTCTGTTTGTGTGGAGTGATCCATAGTTTCAGGCTACACTCCCCTTATTTTCTCCTGGGGTGGAGGTGAGGCCCTCAGGGTCTCATCCACTCTCTCAGGGATGCCTAACATTCTTAAATGGGCATTGTGATCTACCTCAGCCCAGGCTGAGATTTCCAGATCATTCCCCAGTAGACAAATCCACAGGCAAGGTTGGGGACACTGCCACTCTCTTTGGACCAGTGACCCCTCCCCAGCTGAGATTTACCACTGCCATGGGATGGTCTGTCCTAATTCCATCAATTGTGGTCACCTGGTAGCTAAACTCAGGTAAAAGCTGTTCTAGGGGCACTAGTCTCTTTGTCACCATGGTGACACTAGCCCCTGTGTTCCTGTAGGCCACAGCCTTCTGACCATTGATCATGGGCTCTTGTCTGTACCTGCCCAAGATATTGGGACTCATGGTAAAGTTGGCAAACCCCATGCCACCATCACAGACTAGAGTTGCTTGTGTAGGGGACCTGGTTAGGCCAGAGTCCACCTGAGTTCCCCAAGAAAGCCCAACTAATTTTTTGGGTGCACTCCCACCACCTGGGGGATTACTACTGGTAGTAACAGGAGGTGTTGGAGCTGCAGAGGGAGAAACATTTTCTTTATTGCCATTCTTTGGACAGCTGGAGTCAGTTTTCCAGTGTCCAGGTTGCTTGCACACATGGCAATATGGTTTCTTATTGGAAGAGGAAGGATTTTGGGACCCACCCCCAGAACTGGGTTTTTGGGGCCCTTCAGAGGACTTTTCTGTTTTATCATCCCCACCTTTCTCGTTGGGCTTAGTGGAATCTTTCTTCTGGTCACCACCTTGGTTCTTGGGCCTAACCCTGGTTCTGACCCATTTGTCTGCCTTCTTTCCCAATTCTTGGGGAGAGGTCAGATCAGAGTCCACCAGGTACTGGTGTAAGAGTTGGTTTTGACAATTATTAAGGATCTGCTCTCTCATAATCAAATTATACAATCCTTTAAAGTCAGTGACTCTACTGCCAACTATCCAACCCTCCAGAGCCTTGGTAGCACAATCTACAAAGTCCACCCAATCCCGAGTCTGTGCTTTCTGGGTGTCTCTGAACTTGAACCTGTACTGTTCAGTGGTTAAGCCAAACCCATCTATTAATGCACTCTTCAGGGATTCATAATCATTAGCATCCTCTTCTCTAACAGTGAGGAGCTTGTCTCTACCTTTATCTGAAAAAGAGAGCCACAAGATTGCTGCCCACTGTTTCTGGGGGACCTGTTGAACTTTACAGGCCCTCTCCATAGCAGTTATCCATTTGTGGATATCACCCCCACTCTGGTAGGGAGGAACAATCTTGGACAGGTTCCTATGATCTGGCATGTAATCTCTGCCTCTAGGGACACTGTTGCTGCCACCAGGGGTATCTAACCCCTCCTTCTTAGAAGCTCTTTGGAGCTCGAAGGCTTCCCTATCTAAGGCCAATTGCTTGGTTCTGAGGGCAAGCCTAGCTTCCTCATACTGGAGCATCTTGAACCTTCTTTCAGAGGAGGTCTCCCTGGGAAAGTTGGAGTTCCTCTGTGGAATAGATTCTCTTCCAGAGTGATATGACCTGTCAGAGTCCCTTGAGAGGGACTTAGGCCTGTCTCCCACTCTGTCAGCTCTCTTAGGGAGATTTCCTCTATTCTCTTCAGACCCTTCTGGGTCTGGCCCTTCACTCACAGAGTCCAGGTCATCTTGATTGTCATCATCAGACCCAGAGACTATGTGTGACCCACCCCCTGATGCAGACCCACTAGCTCCTAGAGCTTGTCTCAGGTCATCTGCTACTAACAGATCTATCAGGTGTTGTGATGAGGGACTCCTGCCCACCCTCAGATTTCTTTCAAAGCATTAGGCCTTCAGTTCAGTGTAGGCTATATCTTTGTACTGAGATGGGGTGGACCCACTGGCTCCACCATGGTGAGACATACTAGTGTTGTGCAGTGTTGTACTACCTACACTAGTTGAGGCCTACTGGACCTAGCTTGAGCTGTAGCAAGGGTGTGCTTGTCCCTTCACAAACAGCTCTAAGTTCAGTAGAACTTATTGATACTAGCTTGACTTTATATGTACCTTGAGTACCTTAAGTGGTTTTCAGTTAGTAATTCAAATAGAGATTTTCTGGTAAAACAATGGCAAGCTGGAATCCCACCGCTGCCACCAATGTGAGAAGTTGGCCTGGCATATGCTGGTCACTAGTTATAGTGGCCACCTTGTACCAGTCCAATTCGACTCTTGGTAGATAGGTTTAAAGACAACCTTTTAAAGAAAGCTATCCTAGTGGTAGCTGTGGAGAGCAGCCTTCAGGCTAAGTCTCTGAGGAATGTAAAGCAGCTTGTTTTACCTTATAATCTCTTGAATTACCAAATGAAAAGACACCACACAGGTATAAATATCAAATATATATGTATTTATTTCTAAATATACTCTACTAATGAGATTAGAGCCAGGTAAACATTAAAAAGATCAACAGTTCTCAATAAATTAAGCACAAATATGGCTGTAGCCCTAGGGGCGTACCAGACCATATACTAAAATAATGGGTTAACAAACTCGACTTGCAAAATGAAGAGGCCTAGAGCCTTGGGAATCGCTGGGGCTTCACTTCTGCAGTGTTAGCAGGTAAGTAATCAGCCCACAGGAGACGCGTGCAGTGTCTAAACACACACGCGGGTTTTCAATGCGTTTCAATGGCAAATGTTGCGGTTTGTATTTTACAGTTCTAGGGCACTTCGCAAAAGTCAACAGGCAAGCAACTTACAGGGTAAGTATTTCGAGAGCCAGCACACACTTGGGCACCGGAGTGCACGAGTTACCTCACCCAGGGAAGCCGGGTGCATAGGTGTCCTTTGGTGTCGGGTCGCGATGCTGTTTCCAATGGAGATCACTGGATACTTGCTGCTTGTGATGACTGGAGAGGTATCCGTTCGAATCCGACGATGGATTGGAGTTGCAGAAGACCTAGAATTTGAGGGGACAGAGTTCAGAGTCACTTGCCAGTGACCGGTGGCCAGCAAGATGGATGACCACAGCTGTCACGTCTCTTCAGGTCGGTGATGGTGTTTTGTCTCTTCGCTCACGAGGTCCAGGAAGGCTCGACGATAACCAGCAGCTGGATTCAGGAGGTCCCACGACGTCTGCAGCTGTCGACGGTGTCGGCACCCGGATTGGAGCCAACAAGCCTTGGCAGCCGCAAGTCTCGTGTGGAGTGAAGATTGGCAATGGTGCAGGCCAGCAAGGTCTGATGGACGTACCCAGCAAGGGTAAATGAGGGCAGGCCCAGAGCAACCAGGCGAGCCCTTGGAATCGATGTGGAAGTCTTCAGGTGAGTTACTAGCCAACGGGCAAGCAACCGCGAAGACGCCTTTGCAGGAAAAGTTTAACAACAGCCCACGGTCACTCGGGACGGGGTAGGCCGCTGAATTTCGGTACTAGACTTGCTAGGGACTTGGACAAAAAGTGGTCCAAAGCACAACTTCGTTGGACGTAGTTTAGGGCTTGCACTCGAAATCAGTGCACCGTTCCCTTGTATTACTGTTCCTCATCACTCGTGGGGTCCAGATGCTACAGCTTCACTGGGGACTCAAAATGGCCGTCGAGAGGTCAGGAAATCCGCTTCAGGGGACGCAGGGACTTTGGGCTCCGGCGGGAGCGGTAAAGTTTGCAACTGTTGTAGAGAGTTTTGGTGCCTGCCAAGCAGGGGAGTCACTCCTTGACTCCAAGGGAGATTCTTCAGTCTTCCAGAGATAGTGGAACGTCGAAGGGCCAGGATTCTTCTTAGTAGAGCGTCGTCCAGGTGTAATCTAAATTGCATTGGCAATGTGTGGTATCTTATAGTGAAAAGATGGGAGGGACTAGCTCTATGACCACTCCTCTAGGAGTGTCAGGGTAGTGGGTGGTTACACCCACTTCCCTTTGTCCAGTTTCGCGCCAGAGCAGGGGCAGGTAGCCCCTGAACCGGTTTGAGCTGGCATATGCAGAGAGAAGCCTACTGCTCCCCCAGTGCAGGACTTCAAAGTACTCTAAGAGTGGACCCACCCAGCTCCAATACACTAAATCCTGTCTGGGAGGTGGTGACACCTCCCTGTGACAGGAAACCCTTTGTTGGGCTCCCTCCACTGCGAGTTTCGGTCAGCAGCAGGAGGGCAGCCCGGTGTCTGTGCTGGTGGCATCCATTTTGTGATGCCAGGGCTCTGAAAGATTTCCACCGTGTAGTACAGTGGGTACATGTCGTCCCCTCTAGAAGGGTGGGATCCTACTCCCACACCAGTTACTGGTGTGGGGGTAGGATTCCAAGTTGTTTGACACCAAACACAACATGTTTTGATACAGTCATTCCAAAGTTAGCATTTACCGCGAGGTTATAATGCACTTAAGAGTATATGGTTTAACCGCATCCACAAACAGCAGCAGAGAATAGACTCTGCCAGCTGCAGAGGGGTCCTGCTCAGGCAGAAGCACCCCCTCACATAGTAAACCATGCACCCTGCCCTTGGGATTGATAGGGCCTACCATAGGGGTGACTGATAGGTTTAGATGTGTGTGTATGGTGAGATATAGGAACCTATACCTCAGTGAGGAGTGCTAACACTACCTCACACAGGCTGCAGTAGCAGGCCTGTGGTGTCAGATTGTGAGTGCTTCCCAGGGGTGGCATAATACATGCTGCAGCCTCTGGTAGGCTCTGAAGTACCAATGCCCTAGGTGCCTAAGGTACCATATACTAGGGGCTTCCAAGGCACCACAGTATCCAATCACTGGTGCATTTAATATGAACACCAATCATTTAAGGGAGTAAGCAGATAGGCTGGGGTCCTGGATAGCAGGATCCCAGCCAGACTAGTCAAAAACCATTCAAACACCAGGAAAAAAGTGCCGGCAACCATATAGTCAGATTCCACCTTCCTACAAGTGGTATTTGTGTAGTAAAGGGGGTTGTGTTGGGGTTCTGTTTTAGGGTTTAGGGTAGTGCAGTGGTGTTTGTGTAGTGTAGGGATTCGCGCTGTTGGTAGTGTTTTAGTGTTTAGGGTAGTGCAGTGATGTTTGGGTTGTGTAGGGGGTCATGCTGGCGGTAGTGTTTTAGGGTTTAGGGTAGTGCAGTGGTGTTTGTGTAGTATTGGGGGTAGTTCTGGGGGTAGTGTTTTAGGGTTTAGGGTAGTGCAGTGGTGTTTGGGTAGTGTAGGGCATAGTGCTGGGGGTTATGTTTTAGGATTGAGGGTAGTGTAGTGGTGTTTGTGTAGTGTAGGGGGTTGTGCTGGTGGTAGTGTTTTTGGGTTAGGGTAGTGCAGTGGTGTTTCGGTAGTGTAGGGGGTCATGCTAGGGGGTAGTGTTTGAGGGTTTAAGGCAGTGCAGTGGTGTTTGTGTAGTATAGGGGTCGTGCTTGGTGTAGTGTTTTAGGGCTTAGGGTAGTGCAGTGGTGTTTGTGTAGTATAGGGGTTCGTGCTGGGGGTAGTGTTTTAGGGTTTAGGGAAGTGCAGTGGTGTTTGTGTAGTATAAGGGTTCGTGCTGGGGTAGTGTTTTAGGATTTAGAGAAGTGCAGTGGTGTTTGTGTAGTGTAAGGGACGTGCCTGGGTAGAATTTTAGGGTTTAGGGTACTGCAGTGGTGTTTATGTAGTGTAGGGGGTCATACTGGGGTAGATTTAGGGTTTAGGATAGTGCAGTGGTGTTTGGGTAGTGTAGGGGATCGTGCTGGGGGTAGGGTTTTAGGGTTTCGGACAGTGCAGTAGTGTTTGGGTAGTAAAGGGGGCTCGTACTGGGGGAAGTATTTTAGGGTCGTGCAGTGGGGTTTGCGTAGTTGAAGATATGGGCTTGGGGAGTATTTTAGGGTTTACGGTAGTGCAGAGGGGTTTGGGTAGTGTAGGGGATCGTGCTGGGGGTAGGGTTTTAGGGTTTCAGACAGTGCAGTGGTGTTTTGGTAGTAAAGGGGGCTTGTACTGGTGAAAGTATTTTAGGGTAGTGCAGTGGTGTTTGTGTTGTATAGGGTACGTGCTGGGGATAGTGTTTTAGGGTTTATGGTAGTGCAGTGGTGTTTATGTAGTATTGGGGGTAGTTCTGGGGGTAGTGTTTTAGGGTTTAGGGTAGTACAGTGGAGTTTGTGTAGTGTAGGGGGTTGTACTGTAGGTAGATGTAGGGTTTAGGGTAGTGCTGTGGTGTTTGGGTAGTGTAGGGGGTCATGCAAGGGGTTTGTGTAGTGTAGGGGTAGTGGTTTAGGGTTTAGTGTAGTGCTGTGGTGTTTGTGTTTGTGTAGTGTAGGGGGTCGTGCTGCGGATAGTGTTTTAGGGTTTAGGGTAGTGCAGTGGTTGTGTAGTGTAGGGGTAATGCTGGGGGTAGTGTTTTAGGGTTTAGGGTAGTGCAGTAGTGTTTGTGTAGTGTAGGGGGTAGTGGTTTAGGATTTAGTGTAGTGCTGTGGTGTTTGTGTAGTGTAGGGGGTCGTGCTGCGGGTAGTGTTTTAGGGTTTAGGGTAGTGCAGTGGTGTTTGTGTAGTGTGGGGGGTCGTGGTTTAGGGTTTAGGGTAGTGCAGTGGTGTTTGGGTAGTGGACGGCGGTCGTGCTGGGGGTAGTGTTTTTGGGTTCAGTGTTGTGCAGTTGTGTTTGTGTAGTGAAGGGAATCGTGCTTGGGATAGTGTTTTAGGGTGTATGGTAGTACAGTGGTGTTTGTGTAGTGTAGGGGGTCGTGCTTGGGATAGTGTTTTAGGGCTTAAGGTAGTGCAGTGGTGTTTGTGTAGTGTAGGGGTTCGTGCTGGGGTAGTGATTTAGGGTTTAGGGAAGGGCAGTGGGGTTTGAGTAGTATAAGGGTTAGTGCTGGGGTAGTGTTTTAGGGTTTAGAGAAGTTCAGTGGTGTTTGTGTAGTATAAGGGTTCGTGCTGGGTTAGTGTTTTAGGGTTTAGGGTAGTGCAGTGGTGTTTGTATAGTGTAGGGGGTCTTGCTGGGGGTAGTTTTTTAGGGTTTAGGGTAGTGCAGTGGTGTTTGTGTAGTTTAGGGGGTCAAGCTGGTGGTAGTGTTTTAGGGTTTAGGGCAGTGCAGTGGTGTTTGGGTATTGTAGGGGGTTGTGCTGGGGGTAGTGTTTCAGCGTTTAGGGTTGTGCACTGGTGTTTGGGTAGTGTAGGGGGTCATGCTGGGTGTAGATTTAGGGTTTAGTGTAATGCAGTGGTGTTTGTGTAGTGTGGCGGGCCCTGCTGGGGGTAGTGTTTTAGGGTTTCGGGTTGTGCAGTGGTGTTTGTGTAATGTAGGGGATGTGCTGAGGTAGTGTTTTAGGGTTTAGGGTAGTGCAGTGGTGTTCGTTTAGTGTAGGGGGTCGTACTGGGGGTAGATTTAGGGTTTAGGATAGTGCAGTGGTGTTTGGGTAGTGTAGGGGTTCGTGCTGGGTGTAGGGTTTTAGGGTTTCGGGTAGTACAGTGGAGTTTGTGTAGTGTAGGGGTCGTGATGGGGTAGTGTTTTAGGGTTTAAGGCAGTGCAGTGGTATTTGTGTAGTAAAGGGGGTTGTGTTGGGGTTCTGTTTTAGGGTTTAGGGTAGTGCAGTGGTGTTTGTGTAGTGTAGGGATTCGTGCTGTTGGTAGTGTTTTAGTGTTTAGGGTAGTGCAGTGATGTTTGGGTAGTGTAGGGGGTCATGCTGGCGGTAGTGTTTTAGGGTTTAGGGTAGTGCAGTGGTGTTTGTGTAGTATTGGGGTAGTTCTGGGGGTAGAGTTTTAGGGTTTAGGGTAGTGCAGTGGTGTTTGGGTAGTGAAGGGCATAGTGCTGGGGGTTGTGTTTTAGGATTGAGGGTAGTGCAGTGGTGTTTGTGTAGTGTAGGGGGTTGTGCTGGTGGTAGTGTTTTTGGTTTAGGGTAGTGCAGTGGTGTTTCGGTAGTGTAGGGGGTCATGCTAGGGGGTAGTGTTTGAGGGTTTAAGGCAGTGCAGTGGTGTTTGTGTAGTATAGGGGTCGTACTGGGGGTAGTGTTTTAGGGTTCAGGGTAGTGCAGTGGTGTTTGTGGAGTGTTGGGGGTCATGCTTCGTGTAGTGTTTTAGGGCTTAGGGTAGTGCAGTGGTGTTTGTGTAGTATAGGGGTTCGTGCTGGGGGTAGTGTTTTAGGGTTTACGGAAGTGCAGTGCTGTTTGTGTAGTATAAGGGTTCGTGCTGGGGTAGTGTTTTAGGATTTAGAGAAGTGCAGTGGTGTTTGTGTAGTGTAAGGGACGTGCCTGGGTAGAATTTTAGGGTTTAGGGTAGTGCAGTGGTGTTTATGTAGTGTAAGGGGTCGTACTGGGGTAGATTTAGGGTTTAGGATAGTGCAGTGGTGTTTGGGTAGTGTAGGGGATCGTGCTGGGGGTAGGGCTTTAGGGTTTCGGACAGTGCAGTGGTGTTTGGGTAGTAAAGGGGGCTCGTTCTGGTGGAAGTGTTTTAAGGTTTAGGGTAGTGCAGTGGTGTTTGTGTAGTTTAGGGTACGTGCTGGGATAGTGTTTTAGTGTTTAGGGTAGTGCAGTGATGTTTGGGTAGTGTAGGGGGTCATGCTGGGGATAGTGTTTTAGGGTTTATTGTAGTGCAGTGGTGTTTATGTAGTATTGGGGGTAGTTCTGGGGGTAGTGTTTTAGGGTTTAGGGTAGTACAGTGGAGTTTGTGTAGTGTAGGGGGTTGTACTGTGGGTAGATGTAGGGTTTAGGGTAGTGCTGTGGTGTTTGGGTAGTGTAGGGGGTCGTGCAAAGGGTAATGTTTTAGGGTTTAGGGTGGTGCAGTGGTGTTTCTGTAGTGTAGGGGGTCGTGCTGGGGGTAGTGTTTTAGGGTTTAGGGTTGTGCATTGGTGTTTGTGTAGTATAGGGGTAGTGGTTTAGGGTTTAGTGTAGTGCTGTTGTGTTTGTGTAGCGTAGGGGGTCGTGCTGCGGATAGTGTTTTAGGGTTTAGGGTAGTGCAGTGGTTGTGTAGTGTAGGGGTAATGCTGGGGGTAGTGTTTTAGGGTTTAGGGTAGTGCAGTAGTGGTTGTGTAGTGTAGGGGGTAGTGGTTTAGGGTTTAGTGTAGTGCTCTGGTGTTTGTGTAGTGTAGGGGGTCGTGCTGCGGGTAGTGTTTTAGTGTTTAGGGTAGTGCAGTGGTATTTGTGTAGTGTAGGGGGTCGTGGTTTAGGGTTTAGTGTAGTGCAGTGGTGTTTGGGTAGTGGACGGGGGTTGTGCTGGGGGTAGTGTTTTTGGGTTCAGGGTAGTGCAGTTGTGTTTGTATAGTGAAGGGGATCGTGCTTGGGACAGTGTTTTAGGGTGTATGGTAGTACAATGGAGTTTGTGTAGTGTAGGGGGTCGTGCTTGGGATAGTATTTTAGGGCTTATGGTAGTGCAGTGGTGTATGTGTAGTGTAGGGGTTCATACTGGGTTAGTGTTTTAGGGTTTAGGGTAGTGCAGTGGTGTTTGTATAGTGTAGGGGGTCTTGCTGGGGGTAGTTTTTTAGGGTTTAGGGTAGTGCAGTGGTGTTTGTGTAGTTTAGGGGGTCAAGGTGGTGGTAGTGTTTTATGGTTTATGGTAGTTAAGTGGTGTTTGTGTAGTGTAGGGGGTCATGCTGGGGGTAGATTTAGGGTTTAGGGTAAAGCAGTGGTGTTTGGGTAATGTAGGGGTTGTGCTTCAGTTAGTGTCTTAGGGTTTAGGGCAGTGCAGTGGTGTTTGAATTGTGTAGGGGGTCATGCTGGGGGTAGTGTTTTAGTGTTTAGGTCAGTGCAGTGGTGTTTGGGTAGTGTAGGGGGTCGTGCTGGGGGTAGTGTTTTAGGGTTTAGGGCAGTGCAGTGGTGTTTGTGTAGTGTAGGGGTTTGTGCCAGAGGTAGTGTTTTAGGCTTTAGGGCAGTGCAGTGGTGTTTGGGTATTGTAGGGGGTTGTTCTGGGGGTAGTGTTTTAGCGTTTAGGGTAGTGCACTGGTGTTTGGGTAGTGTAGGGGGTCATGCTGGGGGGAGATTTAGGGTTCAGTGTAGAGCAGAGGTGTTTGTTTAGTGTACGGGTCATGCTGGGGGTAGTGTTTTAGGGTTTATGGTTGTGCAGTGGTGTTTGTGTAGTGTAAGGGACGTGCTGGTGTAGAGTTTTAGGGTTTAGGGTAGTGCGGTGGTGTTTATGTAGTGTAGTGGGTCGTACTGGGGTAGATGTAGGGTTTAGGAAAGTGCAGTGGTGTTTGTGTAGTGTAGGGGGTCGTACTGGGGGTAGATTTAGGGTTTTGAATAGTGCAGTGGTGTTTGAGTAGTGTAGGGGGTTGTGCTGGGGGTAGGGTTTTAGGGTTTCAGGCAGTGCAGTGGCATTTGGGTATTAAAGGGGGATCATGCTGGTGGACGTGTTTTAGGGTGTAGGGTTGTGCAGTGCTGTTTGTGTAGTGTAGGGGACGTGCTGGGGTAGTGTTTTAGGGTTTAGGGTAGTGCAGTGGTGTTTGTGCAGTGTAGGGGGTCATGCTGGGGGTAGATTTAGGGTTTAGGGTAATGCAGTGGTGGTTGGGTAGTGTAGGGGGTTGTGCTGCAAGTAGTGTTTTAGGGTTTAGGGCAGCGCAGTGGTGTTTGTGTAGTGTAGGGGTCATGCTGGGGGTAGTGTTTTAGGGTTTAGGGCAGTGCAGTGGTGTTTGGGTAGTGTAGGGGGTCATGCTAGGGGTAGTGTTTTAGGGTTTAGGGCAGTGCAGTGGTGTTTGCGTAGTGTAGGGGGTCATGCCGGAGCTAGTGTTTTAGGGTTTAGGGCAGTGTAGTGGTGTTTGGGTATTTTAGGGGGTTGTGCTGGGGGTAGTGTTTTAGCGTTTAGGGTAGTGCACTGGTGTTTGGGTACTGTAGGGGGTCATGCTGGGTGTAGATTTAGGGTTTAGGGTAATGCAGTGGTGTTTGTGTAGTGTGGCGGGTCCTGCTGGATGTAGATTTAGTGTTTAGTGTAATGCAGTGGTGTTTGTGTAGTGTGGCGGGTCCTGCTGGGGGTAGTGTTTTAGGGTTTAGGGTAGTGCACTGGTGTTTGGGTAGTGTAGGGGGTCATGCTGGGGGGAGATTTAGGGTTTAGGATAGTGCAGTGGTGTTTGGGTAGTGTAGGGGTTCGTGCTGGGTGTAGGGTTTTAGGGTTTTGGGTAGTACAGTGGAGTTTGTGTAGGGTAGGGGTCGTGATGGGGTAGTGTTTTAGGGTTTAAGGCAGTGCAGTGGTATTTGTGTAGTAAAGGGGGTTGTGTTGGGGTTCTGTTTTAGGGTTTAGGGTAGTGCAGTGGTATTTGTGTAGTGTAGGGATTCGTGCTGTTGGTAGTGTTTTAGTGTTTAGGATAGTGCAGTGATGTTTGGGTAGTGTAGGGGATCATGCTGGCGGTAGTGTTTTAGGGTTTAGGGTAGTGCAGTGGTGTTTGTGTAGTATTGGGGGTAGTTCTGGGGGTAGTGTTTTAGGGTTTAGGGTAGTGTAGTGGTGTTTGGGTAGGATAGGGGTTCGTGCTGGGGGTAGTGTTTTAGGGTTTAGGGAAGGGCAGTGGGGTTTGAGTAGTATAAGGGTTAGTGCTGGGGTAGTGTTTTAAGGTTTAGAGAAGTTCAGTGGTGTTTGTGTAGTATAAGGGTTCGTGCTGGGTTAGTGTTTTAGGGTTTAGGGTAGTGCAATGGTGTTTGTATAGTGTAGGGGGTCTTGCTGGGGGTAGTTTTTTAGGGTTTAGGGTAGTGCAGTGGTGTTTGTGTAGTTTAGGGGGTCAAGGTGGTGGTAGTCTTTTATGGTTTATGGTAGTTAAGAGGTGTTTGTGTAGTGTAGGGGGTCATGCTGGGAGTAGATTTAGGGTTTAGGGTAAAGCAGTGGTGTTTGGGTAATGTAGGGGTGGTGCTTCAGTTAGTGTCTTAGGGTTTAGGGCAGTGCAGTGGTGTTTGAATTGTGTAGGGGGTCATGCTGGGGGTAGTGTTTTAGTGTTTAGGTCAGTGCAGTGGTGTTTGGGTAGTGTAGGGGGTCGTGCTGGGGGTAGTGTTTTAGGGTTTAGGGCAGTGCAGTGGTGTTTGTGTAGTGTAGGGGTTTGTGCCGGAGGTAGTGTTTTAGGCTTTAGGGCAGTGCAGTGGTGTTTGGGTATTGTAGGGGGTTGTTCTGGGGGTAGTGTTTTAGCGTTTAGGGTAGTGCACTGGTGTTTGGGTAGTGTAGGGGGTCATGCTGGGGGGAGATTTAGGGTTCAGTGTAGAGCAGAGGTGTTTGTTTAGTGTAGGGGTCATGCTGGGGGTAGTGTTTTAGGGTTTATGGTTGTGCAGTGGTGTTTGTGTAGTGTAAGGGATGTGCTGGTGTAGAGTTTTAGGGTTTAGGGTAGTGCGGTGGTGTTTATGTAGTGTAGGGGGTCGTACTGGGGTAGATGTAGGGTTTAGGAAAGTGCAGTGGTGTTTGGGTAGTGTAGGGGGATCGTAGTGGTGGAAGTATTTTAGGGTCGTGCAGTGGTGTTTGCGTAGTTTAAGATACGTGCTTGGGGAGTATTTTAGGGTTTACGGTAGTGCAGTGGTATTTGTGTAGTGTAGGGGGTCGTACTGGGGTAGATTTAGGGTTTTGAATAGTGCAGTGGTGTTTGGGTAGTGTAGGGGGTTGTGCTGGGGGTAGGGTTTTAGGTAGTGCAGTGGCGTTTGGGTATTAAAGGGGATCATGCTGTTGGAAGTGTTTTAGGGTGTAGGGTTGTGCAGTGCTGTTTGTGTAGTGTAGGGGACGTGCTGGGGTAGTGTTTTAGGGTTTAGGGTAGTGCAGTGGTGTTTGTGCAGTGTAGGGGGTCATGCTGGGGGTAGATTCAGGGTTTAGGGTAATGCAGTGGTGGTTGGGTAGTGTAGGGGGTTGTGCTGCAAGTAGTGTTTTAGGGTTTAGGGCAGTGCAGTGGTGTTTGTGTAGTGTAGGGGTCATGCTGGGGGTAGTGTTTTAGGGTTTAGGGCAGTGCAGTGGTGTTTGGGTAGTGTAGGGGGTTGTGCTGCAAGTAGTGTTTTAGGGTTTAGGGCAGTGCAGTGGTGTTTGTGTAGTGTAGGGGTCGTGCTGGGGGTAGTGTTTTAGGGTTTAGGGCAGAGCAGTGGTGTTTGGGTATTGTAGGGGGTTGTGCTGGGGGTAGTGTTTTAGCGTTTAGGGTAGTGCACTGGTGTTTGGATAGTGTAGGGGGTCATGCTGGGTGTAGATTTAGGGTTTAGGGTAATGCAGTGGTGTTTGTGTAGTGTGGCGGGTCCTGCTGGGGGTAGTGTTTTAGGGTTTACTGTTGTGCAGTGGTGTTTGTGTAATGTAGGGGACGTGCTGAGGTAATGTTTTAGGGTTTAGGGTAGTGCTGTGGTGTTCGTATAGTGTAGGGGGTCGTATTGGTGGTAGATTTAGGGTTTAGGATAATGCAGTGGTGTTTGGGTAGTGTAGGGGTTCGTGCTGGGTGTAGGGTTTTAGGGTTTCGGGTAGTACAGTGGCGTTTGTGTAGGGTAGGGGTCGTGATGGGGTAGTGTTTTAGGGTTTAAGGCAGTGCAGTGGTATTTGTGTAGTAAAGGGGGTTGTGTTGGGGTTCTGTTTTAGGGTTTAGGCTAGTGCAGTGGTGTTTGTGTAGTGTAGGGATTCGTGCTGTTGGTAGTGTTTTAGTGTTTAGGGTAGTGCAGTGATGTTTGGGTAGTGTAGGGGGTCATGCTGGCGGTAGTGTTTTAGGGTTTAGGGTAGTGCAGTGGTGTTTGTGTAGTATTGGGGGTAGTTCTGGGGGTAGTGGTTTAGGGTTTAGGGTAGTGCAGTGGTGTTTGGGTAGTGTAGGGCATAGTGCTGGGGGCTGTGTTTTAGGATTGAGGGTAGTGCAGTGGTGTTTGTGTAGTGTAGGGGGTTGTGCTGGTGGTAGTGTTTTTGGTTTAGGGTAGTGCAGTGGTGTTTCGGTAGTGTAGGGGGTCATGCTAGGGGGTAGTATTTGAGGGTTTTAGGCAGTGCAGTGGTGTTTGTGTAGTATAGGGGTCGTACTGGGGGTAGTGTTTTAGGGTTCAGGATAGTGCAGTGGTGTTTGTGTAGTGTAGGGGGTCGTGCTTGGTGTAGTGTTTTAGGGCTTATGGTAGTGCAGTGGTGTTTGTGTAGTATAGGGGTTCGTGCTGGGTGTAGGGTTTTAGGGTTTAGGGAAGTGCAGTGGTGTTTGTGTAGTATAAGGGTTCGTGCTGGGGTAGTGTTTTAGGATTTAGAGAAGTGCAGTGGTGTTTGTGTAGTGTAAGGGACGTGCCTGGGTAAAATTTTAGGGTTTAGGGTAGTGCAGTGGTGTTTATGTAGTGTAGGGGGTCGTACTGGGGTAGATTTAGGGTTTAGGATAGTGCAGTGGTGTTTGGGTAGTGTAGGGGATCGTGCTGGGGGTAGGGTTTTAGGCTTTCGGACAGTGCAGTGGTGATTGGGTAGTAAAGGGGGCTCGTTCTGGTGGAAGTGTTTTATGGTTTAGGGTAGTGCAGTGGTGTTTGTGTAGTTTAGGGTACGTGCTGCGGTAGTGTTTTAGGGTTTAGGGTATTGCAGTGGTGTTTGTGTAGTGTAGGGGGTCAAACTGGGGGTAGATTTAAGGTTTAGGATAGTGCAGTGGTGTTTGGGTAGTGTAGGGGGTCGTGCTGGGGGTAGGGTTTTAGGGTTCCGGGCAGTACAGTGGTGTTTGGGTAGTAAAGGGGGATCGTGCTGGGGGGACCTTTTTTAGGGTTTAGGGTAGTGCAGTGGTGTTTGTGTAGTTTAGGGGATCAAGCTGGGGGTAGAGTTTTAGGGTTTAGGGTAGTGCAGTGGTATTTGTGTAGTGTAGGGGGTCATGCTGGGGGTAGATTTAGGGTTTAGGGTGATGCATTGGTGTTTGGGTAGTGTAGGGGGTCGTGCTGCAGGTAGTGTTTTAGTGTTTAGGGTAGTGCAGTGATGTTTGGGTAGTGTAGGGGTTCATGCTGGGGGTAGTGTTTTAGGGTTTAGGGTAGTGCAGTGGTGTTTGGGTAGTGTAGTCGGTCGTGTAAGGGGTAATGTTTTAGGGTTTAGGGTAGTGCAGTGGTGTTTTTGTAGTGTAGGGGGTCGTGCTGGGGGTATTGTTTTAGGGTTTAGGGTAGTGCATTGGTGTTTGGGTAGTGTAGGCGGTCATGCTGGGGGGAGATTTAGGGTTCAGGGTAGAGCAGAGGTGTTTGTTTAGTGTAGGGGTTCATGCTGGGGGTAGAGTTTTAGGGTTTATGGTAGTGCAGTGGTGTTTGTGTAGTATTGGGGGTAGTTCTTGGGGTAGTGTTTTAGGGTTTAGGGTAGTACAGTGGTGTTTGTGTAGTGTAGGGGGTTGTACTGTGGGTATATGTAGGGTTTAGGGTTGTGCAGTGGTGTTTGGGTAGTGTAGTGGGTCGTGTAAGGGGTAATGTTTTAGGGTTTAGGGTATTGCAGTGGTGTTTTTGTAGTGTAGGGGGTCGTGCTGGGGGTAGTGTTTTAGGGTTTAGGGTAGTGCATTGGTGTTTGGGTAGTGTAGGGGGTAGTGCTGGGGTAGTTTTGTAGTGTTTAGGGTAGTGCAGTGGTGTTTGTGTAGTGTAGGGGGTCGTGCTGGGGGTAGTTTTTTAGGGTTTAGGGTAGTGCAGTGGTTGTGTAGTGTAGGGGTAATGCTGGGGGTAGTGTTTTAGGGTTTCAGGTAGTGTAGTGGTGTTTTGGTAGTGTATTGGGTCGTGCAAGGGGTAATGTTTTAGGGTTTAGGGTAGTGCAGTGCTGTTTTTGTAGTGTAGAGGGTCGTGCTGGGGGTAGTGTTTTAGGGTTTAGGGTAGTGCAGTGGTGTTTGTGAAGTGTAGGGGGTCGTACTGGGGGTAGATTTAGGGTTTAGAATAGTGCAGTGGTGTTTGGGTAGTGTAGGGGGTCGTGCTGGGAGTAGGGTTTTAGGGTTTCGGGCAGTGCAGTGGTCTTTGGGTAGTAAAGGGGGATCGTGCTGGGGTAGTTTTGTAGGGTTTAGCGTGGTGCAGTGGTGTTTGTGTAGTTTAGGGGGGCAAGCTGGGGGTAGAGTTTTAGGGTTTAGGGTAGTGCAGTGGTGTTTGTGCAGTGTAGGGGTCATGCTGGGGGTAGATTTAGGGATTAGGGTAATGCAGTGGTGTTTGGGTAGTGTAGGGGGTTGTGCTGCAAGTAGTGTTTTAGGGTTTAGGGCAGTGCAGTGGTGTTTGTGTAGTGTAGGGGTCATGCTGGGAGTAGTGTTTTAGGGTTTATGGCAGTGCAGTGGTGTTAGGGTAGTGTAGGGGGTCGTGCTAGGGGTAGTGTTTTAGGGTTTAGGGCAGTGCAGTGGTGTTTGCGTAGTGTAGGGGTTCATGCCGGAGGTAGTGTTTTAGGGTTTAGGGCATTGCAGTGGTGTTTGGGTATTGTAGGGGTTTGTGCTGGGGGTAGTGTTTTAGCGTTTAGGGTAGTGCACTGGTGTTTGTGTAGTGTAGGGGGTCATGCTGGATGTAGATTTAGTGTTTAGTGTAATGCAGTGGTGTTTGTGTAGTGTGGCGGGTCCTGCTGGGGGTAGTGTTTTAGGGTTTAGGGTTGTGCAGTGGTGTTTGTGTAATGTAGGGGACGTGCTGAGGTAGTGTTTTAGTGTTTAGGGTAGTGCAGTGGTGTTCGTATAGTGTAGGGGGTCGTACTGGGGGTAGATTTAGGGTTTAGGATAGTGCAGTGGTGTTTGGGTAGTGTAGGGGTTCGTGCTGGGTGTAGGGTTTTAGTGTTTCGGGTAGTAGAGTGGAGTTTGTGTAGTGTAGGGGTCGTGATGGGGTAGTGTTTTATGGTTTAAGGCAGTGCAGTGGTATTTGTGTAGTAAAGGGGGTTGTGTTGGGGTTCTGTTTTAGGGTTTAGGGTAGTGCAGTCGTGTATGTGTAGTGTAGGGATTCGTGCTGTTGGTAGTGTTTTAGTGATTAGGGTAGTGCAGTGATGTTTGGGTAGTGTAGGGGGTCATGCTGGCGGTAGTGTTTTAGGGTTTAGGGTAGTGCAGTGGTGTTTGTGTAGTATTGGGGTAGTTCTGGGGGTAGTGTTTTAGGGTTTAGGGTAGTGCAGTGGTGTTTGTGTAGTATTAGGGGTTGTGCTGGTGGTAGTGTTTTTGGTTTAGGGTAGTGCAGTGGTGTTTCGGTAGTGTAGGGGGTCATGCTAGGGGGTAGTGTTTGAGGGTTTAAGGCAGTGCAGTGGTGTTTGTGTAGTATAGGGGTCGTACTGGGGATAGTGTTTTAGGGTTCAGGGTAGTGCAGTGGTGTTTGTGGAGTGTAGGGGGTCGTGCTTGGTGTAGTGATTTAGGGCTTAGGGTAGTGCAGTGGTATTTGTGTAGTATAGGGGTTCGTGCTGGGGGTAGTGTTTTAGGGTTTAGGGAAGGGCAGTGGTGTTTGTGTAGTATAAGGGTTTGGGCTGGGGTAGTGTTTTAGGATTTAGAGAAGTGCAGTGGTGTTTGTGTAGTGTAAGGGACGTGCCTGGGTAGAATTTTAGGGTTTAGGGTAGTGCAGTGGTGTTTATGTAGTGTAGGGGGTCGTACTGGGGTAGATTTAGGGTTTAGGATAGTGCAGTGGTGTTTGGGTAGTGTAAGGGATCGTGCTGGGGGTAGGGCTTTAGGGTTTCGGACAGTGCGGTGGTGTTTGGGTAGTAAAGGGGGCTCGTTCTGGTGGAAGTGTTTTAGGGTTTAGGGTAGTGCAGTGGTGTTTGTGTAGTTTAGGGTACGTGCTGGGATAGTGTTTTAGGGTTTAGGGTAGTGCAGTGGTGTTTGTGTAGTGTAGGGATTCGTGCTGTTGGTAGTGTTTTAGTGTTTATGGTAGTGCAGTGATGTTTGGGTAGTGTAGGGGGTCATGTTGGGGATAGTGTTTTAGGGTTTATGGTAGTGCAGTGGTGTTCATGTAATATTGGGGTAGTTCTGGGGGTAGTGTTTTAGGGTTTAGGGTAGTACAGTGGAGTTTGTGTAGTGTAGGGGGTTGTACTGTGGGTAGATGTAGGGTTTAGGGTAGTGCTGTGGTGTTTGGGTAGTGTAGGGGGTCGTGCAAGGGGTAATGTTTTAGGGTTTAGGGTAGTGCAGTGGCTGTGTAGTGTAGGGGTAATGCTGGGGGTAGTGTTTTAGGGTTTAGGGTTGTGCAGTAGTGTTTGTGTAGTGTAGGGGGTAGTGGTTTAGGGTTTAGTGTAGTGCTGTGGTGTTTGTGTAGTGTAGGGGGTCGTGCTGCGGGTAGTGTTTTAGGGTTTAGGGTTGTGCAGTGGTGTTTGTGTAGTGTAGGGGGTCGTGGTTTAGGGTTTAGGGTAGTGCAGTGGTGTTTGGGTAGTGGACGGGGGTCGTGCTGGGGTAGTGGTTTTGGGTTCAGGGTAGTGCAGTTGTGTTTGTGTAGTGAAGGGGATCGTGCTTGGGATAGTGTTTTAGGGTGTATGGTAGTACAATGGTGTTTGAGTAGTGTAGGGGGTCGTGCTTGGGATAGTGTTTTAGGGCTTAGGGTAGTGCAGTGGTGTTTGTGTAGTGTAGGGGTTCGTGCTGGGGGTAGTGTTTTAGGGTTTAGGGAAGGGCAGTGGGGTTTAGTAGTATAAGGGTTAGTGCTGGGGTAGTGTTTTAGGGTTTAGAGAAGTTCAGTGGTGTTTGTGTAGTATAAGGGTTCGTGCTGGGTTAAATTTTTTAGGGTTTAGGGTAGTGCAGTGGTGTTTGTATAGTGTAAGGGGTCTTGCTGGGGGTCGTTTTTTAGGGTTTAGGGTAGTGCAGTGGTGTTTGTGTAGTTTAGGGGGTCAAGGTGGTGGTAGTGTTTTATGGTTTATGGTAGTTAAGTGGTGTTTGTGTAGTGTAGGGGGTCATGCTGGGGGTAGATTTAGGGTTTAGGTCAGTGCAGTGGTGTTTGGGAAGTGTAGGGGGTCGTGCTGGGGGTAGTGTTTTAGGGTTTAGGGCAGTGCAGTGGTGTTTGTGTAGTGTAGGGGTTCGTGCCGGAGGTAGTGTTTTAGGGTTTAAGGCAGTGCAGTGGTGTTTGGGTATTGTAGGGGGTTGTTCTGGGGGTAGTGTTTTAGCGTTTAGGGTAGTGCACTGGTGTTTGGGTAGTGTAGGGGGTCATGCTGGGGGGAGTTTTAGGGTTCAGGGTAGAGCAGAGGTGTTTGTTTAGTGTAGGGGTCATGCTGGGGGTAGTGTTTTAGGGTTTATGGTTGTGCAGTGGTGTTTGTGTAGTGTAAGGGACGTGCTGGTGTAGAGTTTTAGGGTTTAGTGTAGTGCTGTGGTGTTTATGTAGTGTAGGGGGTCGTACTGGGGTAGATGTAGGGTTTAGGAAAGTGCAGTGGTGTTTGGGTAGTGTAGGGGGATCGTACTGGTGGAAGTATTTTAGGGTCGTGCAGTGGTGTTTGCGTAGTTTAAGATACGTGCTTGGGGAGTATTTTAGGGTTTACGGTAGTGCAGTGGTGTTTGTGTAGTGTAGGGGGTCGTACTGGGGGTAGATTTAGGGTTTTGAATAGTGCAGTGGTGTTTGGGTAGTGTAGGGGGTTGTGCTGCAAGTAGTGTTTTAGGGTTTAGGGCAGTGCAGTGGTGTTTGGGTAGTAAAGGGAGATCGTGCTGGGGGTAGTTTTGTAGGGTTTAGGGTAGTGCAGTGGTGTTTGTGTAGTTTAGGGGGTCAAGCTGGGGGTAGAGATTTAGGGTTTAGGGTAATGCAGTGGTGTTTGGGTAGTGCAGGGGGTTGTGCTGCAAGTAGTGTTTTAGGGTTTAGGGCAGTGCAGTGGTGTTTGTGTAGTGTAGGGGTCATGCTGGGGGTAGTGTTTTAGGGTTTAGGGCAGTGCAGTGGTGTTTGGGTAGTGTAGGGGGTCGTGCTAGGGGTAGTGTTTTAGGGTTTAGGGCAGTGCAGTGGTGTTTGCGTAGTATAGGGGGTCATGCCGGAGGTAGTGTTTTAGGGTATAGGGTAGTGCAGTGGTGTTCGTATAGTGTAGGGGGTCGTACTGGGGGTAGATTTAGGGTTTAGGATAGTGCAGTGGTGTTTGGGTAGTGTAGGGGTTCGTGCTGGGTGTAGGGTTTTAGGGTTTCGGGTAGTACAGTGGAGTATGTGTAGGGTAGGGGTCGTGATGGGGTAGTGTTTTAGGGTTTAAGGCAGTGCAGGGGTATTTGTGTAGTAAAGGGGGTTGTGTTGGGGTTCTGTTTTAGGGTTTAGGGTAGTGCAGTGGTGTTTGTGTAGTGTAGGGATTTGTGCTGTTGGTAGTGTTTTAGTGTTTAGGGTAGTGCAGTGATGTTTGGGTAGTGTAGGGGCTCATGCTGGCGGTAGTGTTTTAGGGTTTAGGGTAGTGCAGTGGTGTTTGTGTAGTATTGAGGGTAGTTCTGGGGGTAGTGTTTTAGGGTTTACGGTAGTGCAGTGGTGTTTGGGTTGTGTAGGGGGTTGTGCTGGTGGTAGTGTTTTTGGTTTAGGGTAGTGCAGTGGTGTTTCGGTAGTGTAGGGGGTCATGCTAGGGGGTAGTGTTTGAGGGTTTAAGGCAGTGCAGTGGTGTTTGTGTAGTATAGGGGTCATACTGGGGGTAGTGTTTTAGGGTTCAGGGTAGTGCAGTGGTGTTTGAGTAGTGTAGGGGGTCGTGCTTGGTGTAGTGTTTTAGGGCTTAGGGTAGTGCAGTGTTGTTTGTGTAGTATAGGGGTTCATGCTGGGGGTAGGGTTTTAGGGTTTAGGGATGTGCAATGGTGTTTGTGTAGTATAAGGGTTCGTGCTGGGGTAGTGTTTTAGAATTTAGAGAAGTGCAGTGGTGTTTGTGTAGTGTAAGGGACGTGCCTGGGTAGAATTTTAGGGTTTAGGGTAGTGCAGTGGTGTTTATGTAGTGTAGGGGGTCGTACTGGGGTAGATTTAGGGTTTAGGATAGTGCAGTGGTGTTTGGGTAGTGTAGGGGATCGTGCTGGGGGTAGGGTTTTAGGAATTCGGACAGTGCAGTGGTGTTTGGGTAGTAAAGGGGGCTCGTTCTGGTGGAAGTGTTTTAGGGTTTAGGGTAGTGCAGTGGTGATTGTGTAATTTAGGGTACGTGCTGGGGTAGTGTTTTAGGGTTTAGGGTAGTGCAGTGGTGTTTGTGTAGTGTAGGGGGTCGTACTGGGGGTAGATTTAGGGTTTAGGATAGTGCAGTGGTGTTTGGGTAGTGTAGGGGGTCATGCTGGGGTACGGTTTTAGGGTTTCGGGCAGTGCAGTGGCGTTTGGGTAGTAAAGGGGGGTCGTGCTGGTGGAAGTGTTTTAGGGTTTAGGGTTGTGCTGTGGTGTTTGTGTAGTGTAGGGGACGTACTGGGGTAGTGTTTTAGGGTTTAGGGTAGTGCAGTGGTGTTTGTGAAGTGTAGGGTGTGATACTGGGGATAGATTTAGGGTTTAGGATATTGCAGTGGTGTTTGAGTAGTGTAGGGGGTCGTGCTGGGGGTAGGGTTTTAGGGTTTCGGGCAGTACAGTGGTGTTTGGGTAGTAAACGGGGATCGTGCTGGGGGACCTTTTTTAGGGTTTAGGTTAGTGCAGTGGTGTTTGTGTAGTTTAGGGGATCAAGCTGGGGGTAGAGTTTTAGGGTTTAGGGTAGTGCAGTCGTATTTGTGAAGTGTAGGGGGTCATGCTGGGGGTAGATTTAGGGTTTAGGGTGATGCAGTGGTGTTTGGGTAGTGTAGGGGGTCGAGCTGCATGTAGTGTTTAAGTGTTTAGGGTAGTGCAGTGATGTTTGGGTAGTGTAGGGGTTTATGCTGGGGGTAGTGTTTTAGGGTTTATGGTAGTGCAGTGGTGTTTGTGTAGTATTGGGGGTAGTTCTGGGGGTAGTGTTTTAGGGTTTAGGGTAGTACAGTGGTGTTTGTGTAGTGTAGGGGGTTGTACTGTGGGTATATGTAGGGTTTAGGGTAGTGCAGTGGTGTTTGGGTAGTGTAGTGGGTCGTGTAAGGGGTAATGTTTTAGGGTTTAGGGTAGTGCAGTGGTGTTTTTGTAGTGTAGGGGGTCGTGCTGGGGGTAGTGTTTTAGGGTTTAGGGTAGTGCATTGGTGTTTGGGTAGTGCAGGGGGTAGTGCTGGGGTAATTTTGTAGTGTTTAGGGTAGTGCAGTGGTGTTTGGGTATTGTAGGGGTTCGTGCTCGGAGTAGTGTTTTAGGGTGTAGGGTAGTGCAGTGGTGTTTGTGTAGTGTAAGGGGTCATGCTGGGGGTAGATTTAGGTTTTAGGGTAGTGCAGTGGTGTTTGGGTAGTGTAGGGGGTTGTGCAAGGGGTAATGTTTTAGGGTTTAGGGAAGTGCAGTGGTGTTTGTGTAGTGTAATGGACGTGCCTGGGTAGACTTTTAGGGTTTAGGGTAGTGCAGTGGTGTTTGTGTAGTATAGGGGTTCGTGCTGGGGGTAGTGTTTTAGGGTTTAGGGTAGTGCAGTGGTGTTTATGTAGTGTAGGTGGTCATGCTGCGGATAGTGTTTTAGGGTTTAGGGTAGTGCAGTGGTGTTTGTGTAGTGTAGGGGGTCATGCTGGGAGTAGATTTAGTGTTTAGGGTAATGCAGAGGTGTTTGGGTAGTGTAGGGGGTCGTGCTTCATGTAGTGTTTTAGGGTTTAGGGCAAAGTAGTGGTGTTTGTGTAGTGTAGGAGGTCATGCTGGGGGTAGTGTTTGAGTGTTTAGGCCAGTGCAGTGGTGTTTGAGTAGTGTAGGAGGTCGTGCTGGTGGTAGTGTTTTAGGGTTTAGGGCAGTGCAGTGGTGTTTGGGTATTGTAGGGGGTTGTTCTGGGGGTAGTGTTTTAGCATTTAGGGTAGTGCACTGGTGTTTGGGTAGTGTAGGGGGTTGTGTTTTAGGGTTTAGGGTAGTGCAGTGGTGTTTGTGTAGTTTAGGGGATCAAGCTGGGGTAGAGTTTTAGGGTTTAGGGTACTGCAGTGGAGTTTGTGTAGTGTAGGGGTCATGCTGGGGGTAGGGTTTTAGGGCTTAGGGTAGTGCAGTGGTGTTTGTGTAGTGTAGGGGTCGTGCTGGGGGTAGTGTTTTAGGGTTTAGGGAAGTGCAGTGGTGTTTGTGTAGTATAAGGGTTCGTGCTGGGGTAGTGTTTTAGGGTTTAGGGTAGTGCAGTGGTGTTTGTATAGTATAGGGGGTCTTGATGGGGGTAGTTTTTTAGGGTTTAGGGCAGTGCAGTGTTGTCTGTGTAGTGCAAGGGACGTGCCTGGGTAGAGTTTTAGGGTTTAGGGTTGTGCAGTGGTGTTTATGTAGTGTAGGGGGGCGTACTGGAGTATGTTTAGGGTTTAGGATAGTGCAGTGGTGTTTGGGTAGTGTAGAGGATCGTGCTGGGGGTAGGTTTTTAGGGTTTCGGACAGTGCAGTGGCTTTTGGGTAGAAAAGGGGGATCGTGCTGGTGGAAGTGTTTTAGGGTTTAGGGTTGTGCAGTAGTGTTTGTGTAGTGTAGGGGGCGTACTGGGGTAGTGTTTTAGGGTTTAGGGTAGTGCAGTGGTGTTTGTGAAGTGTAGGGGGTCGTACTGGGGGTAGATTTAGGGTTTAGGATAGTGCAGTGGTGTTTGGGTAGTGTAGGGGGTTGTGCTGGGGGTAGGGTTTTAGGGTTTCGGGCAGTACAGTGGTGTTTGGGTAGAAAAGGGAGATCGTGCTGGGGGTAGAGTTTTAATGTTTAGGGTAGTGCAGTGATGTTTGGGTAGTGTAGTGATTCATGCTGGGGTAGTGTTTGAGGGTTTATGGTAGAGCAGTGGTGTCTGTGTAGAATTGGGGGTAGTTCTGGGGGTAGTGTTTTAGGGTTTAGGGTAGTACAGTGGTGTTTGTGTGGTGTAGGGGGTTGTACTGTGCGTAGATGTAGGGTTTAGGGTAGTGCAGTGGTGTTTGGGTAGTTTAGGGGGTCGTGCAAGGGGTAATGTTTTAGGCTTTAGGGTAGTGCAGTGGTTTTTTTGTAGTGTAGTGGGTCGTGCTGGGGGTAGTGTATTAGGGTTTAGGGTAGTGCATTGGTGTTTGGGTAGTGTAGGGGGTAGTGCTGGGGTAGTTTGTTAGTGTTTAGGGTAGTGCTTTGGTGTTTGTGTAGTGTAGGGGGTCGTGCCGTGGGTAGGGTTTTAGGGTTTAGGGTAGTGCAGTGGTGTTTGTGTAGTGTAGGGGGTCATGCTGTGGATAGTGTTTTAAGCGATTAGGGTAGTGCAGTGGTGTTTGTGTAGTGTGGGGGGTCATGCTGGGGGTTGATTTAGGGTTTAGGGTAATGCAGAGGTGTTTGGGTAGTGTAGGGGGTCGTGCTTCAGGTAGTGTTTTAGGCTTTAGGGCAGTGCAGTGGTGTTTGGGTAGTGTAGGGGATGGTGCTGGGGGTAGTGTTTTAGGGTTTAGGGCAGTGCATTGGTGTTTGTGTAGTGTAGGGGGTCGTGCCGGAGGTAGTGTTTTAGGGTTTAGAGCAGTGCAGTGGTGTTTGGGTATTGTAGGGGGTTGTTCTGGGAGTAGTGTTTTAGCGTTTAGGGTTGTGCACTGGTGTTTGGGTAGTGTAGGGGGTTGTGTTTTAGGGTTTAGGGTAGTGCAGTGGTGTTTGTGTAATTTAGGGGATCAAGCTGGGGTAGAGTTTTAGGGTTTAGGGTAGTGCAGTGGTGTTTGTGTAGTGTAGGGGTCATGCTGGGGGTAGATGTAGGGTTTAGGGTAATGCAGTGGTGTTTGGGTAGTGTAGGAGGTCGAGCTGCAGGTAGTGTTTTAGTGTTTAGGGTAGTGCAGTGATGTTTGGGTAGTGTAGGGGGTCATACTGGGGGTACTGTTTTAGGGTTTATGGTAGTGCAGTGGTTTTTGGGCAGTATTGGGGTAGTGTTTTAGGGTTGTACAGTCGTGTTTGTGTAGTGTAGGGGGTTGTACTGTGGGTAGATGTAGGGTTTAGGGTAGTGCAGTAGTTTTTGTGTAGTGTAGGGGGTAGTGGTTTAGGTTTTAGTGTAGTGCTGTGGTGTTTGTGTAGTGTAGGGGGTCGTGCTGCGGGTAGTATTTTAGGGTTTAGGGTTGTGCAGTGGTGTTTGTGTAGTGTAGGGGGTCGTGCTTTAGGGGTTAGGGTAGTGCAGTGGCATTTGGGTAGTGTAGGGGGTCGTGCTGGGGGTAGTGTTTTTGGGTTCAGGGTAGTGCAGTTGTGTTTGTGTAGTGAAGGGGATCGTGCTTGGGATAGTGTTTTAGGGTTTAGCGTAGTACAGTGGTGTTTGTGTAGTGTAGGGGGTCGTGCTTGGGATAGTGTTTTAGGGCTCAGGGTAGTGCAGTGGTGTTTGTGTAGTGTAGGGGTTCGTGCTGGGGGTAGTGTTTTAGGGTTTAGGGAAGTGCAGTGGTGTTTGTGTAGTATAAGGGTTCGTGCTGGGGTAGTGTTTTAGGATTTAGAGAAGTGCAGTGGTGTTTGTGTACTATAAGGGTTCGTGCTGGGGTAGTGTTTTAGGGTTTAGGGTAGTGCAGTGGTGTTTGTACAGTATAGGGGGTCTTGCTGGGGGTAGTTTTTTAGGGTTTAGGGCAGTGCAGTGATGCTTGTGTAGTGCAAGGGACGTGCCTGGGTAGAGTTTTAGGGTTTAGGGTAGTGCAGTGGTGTTTATGTAGTGTAGGGGGTCGTACTGGAGTAGGTTTAGGGTTTAGGATAGTGCAGTGGTGTTTGGGTAGTGTAGAGGATCGTGCTGGGGTGTAGGGTTTTAGGGTTTCGGACAGTGCAGTGGCGTTTGGGTAGTAAAGGGGGATCGTGCTGGTGGAAGTGTTTTAGGGTTTAGGGTTGTGCAGTGGTGTTTGTGTAGTGTAGGGAGAGTACTGGGGTAGTGTTTTAGGGTTTAGGGTAGTGCAGTGGTGTTTTTGAAGTGTAGGGGGTCATACTGGGGGTAGATTTAGGGTTTAGGATAGTGCAGTGGTGTTTGGGTAGTGTAGGGGGTCGTGCTGGGGGTAGGGTTTTAGGGCTTCGGGCAGTACAGTGGTGTTTGGGTAGAAAAGGGGGATCGTGCTGGGGGTAGTATTTTAGGGTTTAGGGTAGTGCAGTGGTGTTTGTGTAGTTTAGGGGATCAAGCTGGGGGTAGAGTTTTAGGGTTTAGGGTAGTGCAGTGGTGTTTGGGTAGTGTAGGGGGTCGAGCTACAGGTAGTGTTTTAGTGTTTAGGGTAGTGCAGTGATGTTTGGGTAGTGTAGGGGGTCATACTGGGGGTACTGTTTTAGGGTTTATGGTAGTGCAGTGGTGTTTGTGTAGTATTGGGGGTAGTGTTTTAGCGTAGTACAGTAGTGTTTGTGTAGTGTAGGGGGTTGTACTGTGGGTAGATGTAGGGTTTAGGGTAGTGCAGTGGTGTTTGGGTAGTGTAGGGGGTCGTGCAAGGGGAAATGTATGGGGCTTTAGGGTAGTACAGTGGTGTTTGGGTAGTGTAGGGAGTCATGCTGGGGGTAGTGTTTTTGGGTTCAGGGTAGTGCAGCTGTGTTTTTGTAGTGAAGGGGATCGTGCTTGGGATAGTGTTTTAGGGTTTAGGGTAGTACAGTGGTGTTTGTGTAGTGTAGGGGGTCGTGCTTGGGGTAGTGTTTTAGGGCTTAGGGTAGTGCAGTGGTGTTTGTGTATTGTAGGGGTTTGTTCTGGGGTAGTGTTTTAGGGTTTAGGGAAGTGCAGTGGTGTTTGTGTAGTATAAGGGTGCATGCTGGGGTAGTGTTTTAGAATTTAGAGAAGTGCAGTGGTGTTCGTGTAGTATAAGGGTTCGTGCTGGGGTAGTGTTTTAGGGATTAGGATAGTGCAGTGGTGTTTGTATAGTATAGGGGGTCTTGCTGGGGGTAGTTTTTTAGGGTTTGGGGCAGTGCAGTGGTGTTTGTGTAGTGTAGTGGGTCATGCTGGGGGTAGTGTTTTAGTGTTTAGGTCAGTGCAGTGATGTTTGGGTAGTGTAGGGGGTCATGCTGGGGTTAGTGTTTTAGGGTTTAGGGCAGTGCAGTGGTGTTTGTGTAGTGTAGGGGGTTGTGCTGAAGGTAGTGTTTTAGGGTTTAGGGCAGTGCAGTGGTGCTTGGGTATTTTAGGGGGTTGTTCTGGGGGTAGTGTTTTAGCGTTTAGGGTACTGCACTGGTGTTTGGGTAGTGTAGGGGGTCAAGCTGGGGGTAGATTTAGGGTTTAGGGTAGAGCAGTAGTGTTTGTGTAGTGTAGGGGGTCATGCTGGGGGTAGTGTTTTAGGGTTTAGGGTTGTGCAGTGGTGTTTGTGTAGTGTAAGGGACGTGCTGGGGTAGAGTTTTAGGGTTTAGGGTAGTGCAGTGGTGTTTATGTAGTGTAGGGGGTCGTACTGGGATAGATTTAGGGTTTAGGATAGAGCAGGGGTGTTTTGGTAGTATAAGGGGTCGTGCTGGGGGTAGGGTTTTAGGGTTCCGCGCAGTGCATTGGTGTTTGGGTAGTAAACGGGGATCGTACAGGTGGAAGTGTTTTAGTGTTTAGGGTAGTGCAGTGGTGTTTGTGTAGTTTAGGGTACGTGCTGGGGTAGTATTTTAGGGTTTCGGGTAGTGCAGTGGTGTTTGTTTAGTGTAGGGGGTCGCACTGGGGGTAGATTTAGGGTTTAGGATAGTGCAGTGGTGTTTGGGTAGTGTAGGGGGTCGTGCTGGGGGTAGGGTTTTAGGGTTTAGGGCAGTGCAGTGGTGTTTGGGTAGTAAAGAGGGATCGTGCAGGGGGAGTTTCTTAGGGTTTAGGGTAGTGCAGTGGTGTTTGTGTAGTTTAGGGGATCAAGCTGGGGGTTGAGTTTTAGGGTTTAGGATAGTGCAGTGGTGTTTGTGTAGTGTAGGGAGTCATGCTGGGGGTAGATTTAGGGTTTAGGGTAATGCAGTGGTGTTTGGGTAGTGTAGGGGGTTGTGCTGCAGGTAGTGTTTTAGTGTTTAGGGTAGTGCAGTGATGTTTGGGTAGTGTAGGGGGTCATGCTGGGGGTAGTGTTTTAGAGTTTATGGTAGTACAGTGGTGTTTGTGTAGTGTAGGGGGTTGTACTGTGGGTAGATGTGGAGTTTAGGGTAGTGCAGTGGTGTTTGGGTAGTGTAGGGGGTCGTGCAAGGGGTAATGTTTTAAGGTTTAGGGTAGTGCAGTAGTGTTTGTCTAGTGTAGGGGGTCGTGCTGGGGGTAGTGTTTTAGGGTTTAGGGTAGTGCATTGGTGTTTGGGTAGTGTAGGGGGTAGTGCTGGGGTAGTTTATTTAGGGTTTAGGGTAGTACAGTGGTGTGTGTGTAGTGTAGGGGGTAGTAGTTTAGGGTTTAGTGTAGTGCTGTGGTGTTTGTGTAATGTAGGGGGTCGTGCTGCGGGTAGTGTTTTAGGTCTAGGGTAGTGCATTGGTGTTTGTGTAGTGTAGGGGGTCGTGTTTTAGGGTTTAGGGTAGTGCAGTGGTGTTTGGGTAGTGTAGGGGGTCGTGCTGAGAGTAGTGTTTTTAGATTCAGGGTAGTGCAGTTGTGTTTGTGTAGTGAAGGGGATCGTGCTTGGGATAGTGTTTAAGGGTTTAGGGTAGTACAGTGGTGTTTGTGTAGTGTAGGGGGTCATGCTGGGGGTAGTGTTTTAGTGTTTAGGTCAGTGCAGTGATGTTTGGGTAGTGTAGGGGGTCATGCTGGGGTTAGTGTTTTAGGGTTTAGGGCAGTGCAGTGGTGTTTGTGTAGTGTAGGGGGTTGTGCTGGAGGTAGTGTTTTAGGGTTTAGGGCAGTGCAGTGGTGCTTGGGTATTTTAGGGGGTTGTTCTGGGGGTAGTGTTTTAGCGTTTAGGGTACTGCACTGGTGTTTGGGTAGTGTAGGGGGTCAAGCTGGGGGTAGATTTAGGGTTTAGGGTAGAGCAGTGGTGTTTGTGTAGTGTAGGGGGTCATGCTGGGGGTAGTGTTTTAGGGTTTAGGGTTGTGCAGTGGTGTTTGTGTAGTGTAAGGGACGTGCTGGGGTAGAGTTTTAGGGTTTAGGGTAGTGCAGTGGTGTTTATGTAGTGTAGGGGGTCGTACTGGGATAGATTTAGGGTTTAGGATAGAGCAGTGGTGTTTGGGTAGTATAAGGGGTCGTGCTGGGGGTAGGGTTTTAGGGTTCCGCGCAGTGCATTGGTGTTTGGGTAGTAAACGGGGATCGTACAGGTGGAAGTGTTTTAGTGTTTAGGGTAGTGCAGTGGTGTTTGTGTAGTTTAGGGTACGTGCTGGGGTAGTATTTTAGGGTTTCGGGTAGTGCAGTGGTGTTTGTTTAGTGTAGGGGGTCGCACTGGGGGTAGATTTAGGGTTTAGGATAGTGCAGTGGTGTTTGGGTAGTGTAGGGGGTCGTGCTGGGGGTAGGGTTTTAGGGTTTAGGGCAGTGCAGTGGTGTTTGGGTAGTAAAGAGGGATCGTGCAGGGGGAGTTTCTTAGGGTTTAGGGTAGTGCAGTGGTGTTTGTGTAGTTTAGGGGATCAAGCTGGGGGTTGAGTTTTAGGGTTTAGGATAGTGCAGTGGTGTTTGTGTAGTGTAGGGAGTCATGCTGGGGGTAGATTTAGGGTTTAGGGTAATGCAGTGGTGTTTGGGTAGTGTAGGGGGTTGTGCTGCAGGTAGTGTTTTAGTGTTTAGGGTAGTGCAGTGATGTTTGGGTAGTGTAGGGGGTCATGCTGGGGGTAGATTTAGGGTTTAGGGTAATGCAGTGGTGTTTGGGTAGTGTAGGGGGTTGTGCTGCAGGTAGTGTTTTAGTGTTTAGGGTAGTGCAGTGGTGTTTGTGTAGTGTAGGGGGTTGTACTGTGGGTAGATGTGGAGTTTAGGGTAGTGCAGTGGTGTTTGGGTAGTGTAGGGGGTCGTGCAAGGGGTAATGTTTTAAGGTTTAGGGTAGTGCAGTAGTGTTTGTCTAGGGTCGTGCTGGGGGTAGTGTTTTAGGGTTTAGGGTAGTGCATTGGTGTTTGGGTAGTGTAGGGGGCAGTGCTGGGGTAGTTTATTTAGGGTTTAGGGTAGTACAGTGGTGTTTGTGTAGTGTAGGGGGTAGTAGTTTAGGGTTTAGTGTAGTGCTGTGGTGTTTGTGTAATGTAGGGGGTCGTGCTGCGGGTAGTGTTTTAGGTCTAGGGTAGTGCAGTGGTGTTTGTGTAGTGTAGGGGGTCGTGTTTTAGGGTTTAGGGTAGTGCAGTGGTGTTTGGGTAGTGTAGGGGGTCGTGCTGAGAGTAGTGTTTTTAGATTCAGGGTAGTGCAGTTGTGTTTGTGTAGTGAAGGGGATCGTGCTTGGGATAGTGTTTAAGGGTTTAGGGTAGTACAGTGGTGTTTGTGTAGTGTAGGGGGTCGTGCTTGGGGTAGTGTTTTAGGGCTTAGGGTAGTGCAGTGGTGTTTGTGTAGTGTAGGGGTTCATGCTGGGGGTAGTGTTTTAGGGTTTAGGGAAGTGCAGTGGTGTTTGTGTAGTATAAGGGTTCGTGCTGAGGTAGTGTTTTAGGGTTTAGGGTAGTGCAGTGGTGTTTATATAGTATAGGGGGTCTTGCTGGGGGTAGTTTTTTAGGGTTTAGGGTAGTGCAGTGGTGTTTGTGTAGTTTAGGGGGTCATGCTGGGGTTAGTGTTTTAGGGTTTAGGGCAGTGCAGTGGTGTTTGTGTAGTGTAGGGGGTTGTGCTGGAGGTAGTGTTTTAGGGTTTAGGGCAGTGCAGTGGTGCTTGGGTATTGTAGGGGGTTGTTCTGGGGGTAGTGTTTTAGCGTTTAGGGTACTGCACTGGTGTTTGGGTAGTGTAGGGGGTCAAGCTGGGGGTAGATTTAGGGTTTATGGTAGTGAAATGGTGTTTGTGTGGTGTAGGGGGTCATGCTGGGGGTAAATTTAGGGTTTAGGGTAATGCAGAGGTGTTTGGGTAGTGTAGGGGGTCGGGCTTCAGGTAGTGTTTTAGGGTTTAGGGCAGTGCAGTGGTGTTCGTGTAGTGTGGGGGGTCATGCTGTGGGTAGTGTTTTAGTGTTTAGGTCAGTGCAGTGGTGTTTGGGTAGTGTAGGGGGTCGTGCTGGGGGTAGTGTTTTAGGGTTTAGGGCAGTGCAGTGGTATTTGTGTAGTGTAGGGGGTCATGCTGGGAGTAGATTTAGGGTTTAGGGTAATGCAGTGGTGTTTGGGTAGTGTAGGGGGACGTGCTGCCGTTAGTGTTTTAGCGTTTAGGGTAGTGCAGTGATGTTTGGGTAGTGTAGGGGGCCATGCTGGGGGTAGTGTTTTAGGGTTTATGGTAGTGCAGTGGTGTTTGTGTAGTATTGGGGGCAGTTCTGGGGGTAGTGTTTTAGGGTTTAGGGCAGTACAGTGGTGTTTGTGTAGTGTAGGGGTTGTACTGTGGGTAGATGTAGGGTTTAGTGTAGTGCAGTGGTGTTTGGGTAGTGTAGGGGTCGTGGAAGGGGTAATATTTTAGGGTTTAGGGTAGTGCAGTGGTGTTTGTGTAGTGTAGGGGGTCATGCTGGGGGTAGAGTTTTAGTGTTTAGGGTAGTGCAGTGGTGTTTTTGTAGTGTAGGGGGTAGTGGTGTAGGGTTTAGTGTAGTGCTGTTGGTGTTTGTGTAGTGTAGGGGGTCGTGCTGCGGGTAGTGTTTTAGGGTTTAGGGTAGTGCAGTGGTGTTTGTGTAGTGTAGGGGGTCATTGTTTAGGGTTTAGGGTAGTGCAGTGGTGTTTGGATAGTGTAGGGGGTCGTGTTGGGGGTAGTGTTTTTGGTTTCAGGGTAGTGCAGTTGTGTTTGTGTAGTGAAGGGGATCGTGCTTGGGATAGTGTTTTAGGGTGTATGGTAGTACAGTGGTTTTTGTGTAGTGTAGGGGGTCGTGCTTGGGGTAGTGTTTTAGGGCTTATGGTAGTGCAGTGGTGTTTGTGTGGTGTAGGGGTTCGTGCTGGGGTAGTGTTTTAGGGTTTAGGGCAGTGCAGTGGTGTTTGGGTAGTAAAGGGGGATCGTACTGGTGGAAGTGTTTTAGGGTTTAGGGTAGTGCAGTGATGTTTGTGTAGTTTAGGGTACGTGCTGGGGTGGTGTTTTAGGGTTTCGGGTAGTGCACAGGTGTTTGTGTAGTGTAGGGGGTCGTACTGGGGCAGATTTAGGGTTTAGGATAGTGCAGTGGTGTTTGGGTAGTGTAGGGGGTCGTGCCGTGGGTAGGGTATTAGGGTTTCGGGCAGTGCAGTGGCGTTTGGGTAGTAAAGGGGGATCGTGCTGGTGGAAGTGTTTTAGGGTTTAGGGTTGTGCAGTGCTGTTTGTGTAGTGTAGGGGATGTGCTGGGATAGTGTTTTAGGGTTTAGGGTGGTGCAGTGGTGTTTGTGAAGTGTAGGGGGTCATACTGGGGGGAGATTTAGGGTTTAGGATAGTGCAGTGGTGTTTGGGTATTGTAGGGGGTTGTTCTGGGGGTAGGGTTTTAGGGTTTCGGGCAGTGCAGTGGTGTTTGGTTAGTAAAGGGGGTTTGTGCAAGGGTAGTTTTTTAGGGTTTAGGGTAGTGCAGTGGTGTTTGTGTAGTTTAGGGGATCAAGCTGGGGTAGAGTTTTAGGGTTTAGGGTAGTGCAGTGGTGTTTGTGTAGTGTAGGGGGTCATGCTGGGGATAGATTTAGGGTTTAGGGTAATGCAGTGGTGTTTGGGTAGTGTAGGGGGTCGTGCTGCAGGTAGTGTTTTAGCGTTTAGGGTAGTGCAGTGATGTTTGGGTAGTGTAGGGGGTCATGCTGGGGATAGTGTTTTAGGGTTTATGGTAGTGCAGTGGTGTTTATGTAGTATTGGGGGTCGTGCTGGGGGTAGTGTTTTATGGTTTAGGGTAGTGCATTGGTGTTCGTGTGGTGTAGGGGTAGTGATTTAGGGTTTAATGTAGTGCTGTGGTGTTTGTGTAGTGTAGGGGTCGTGCTGTGGATAGTGTTTTAGGGTTTAGGGTAGTGCAGTGGTTGTGTAGTGTAGGGGTAATGCTGGGGGTAGTGTTTTAGGGTTTAGGGTAGTGCAGTGGTGTTTGTGTAGTGTAGGGGTAGTGGTTTAGGGTTTGGTGTAGTGCTGTGGTGTTTGTGTAGTGTAGGGGGTCGTGCTGCGGGTAGTGTTTTAGGGTTTAGGGTAGTGCAGTGGTGTTTGTGTAGTGTAGGGGGTCGTAGTTTAGGGTTTAGGGTAGTGCAGTGGTGTTTGGGTAGTGTAGGGGGTCGTGCTGGGGGTAGTGTTTTTGGGTTCAGGGTAGTGCAGTTGTGTTTGTGTAGTGAAGGGGATCGTGCTTGGGATAGTGTTTTAGGGTGTATGGTAGTACAGTGGTGTTTGTGTAGTGTAGGGGGTCGTGCTTGGGATAGTGTTTTAGGGCTTAGGGTAGTGCAGTGCTGTTTGTGTAGTGTAGGGGTTCGTGCTGGGGTAGTGTTTTAGAGTTTAGGGAAGGGCAGTGAGGTTTGAGTAGTATAAGGGTTAGTGCTGGGGTAGTGTTTTAGGGTTTAGAGAAGTTCAGTGGTGTTTGTGTAGTATAAGGGTTCGTGCTGGGGTAGTGTTTTAGGGTTTAGGGCACTGCAGTGGTGTTTGAATTGTGTAGGGGGTCATGCTGGGGGTAGTGTTTTAGTGTTTAGGTCAGTGCAGTGGTGTTTGGGTAGTGTAGGGGGTCATACTGGGGGTAGTGTTTTAGGGTTTAGGGCAGTGCAGTGGTGTTTGTGTAGTGTAGGGGTTTGTGCCGGAGGTAGTGTTTTAGGGTTTAGGGCAGTGCAGTGGTGTTTGGGTATTGTAGGGGGTTGATCTGGGGGTAGTGTTTTAGCGTTTAGGGTAGTGCACTGGTGTTTGGGTAGTGTAGGGGGTCATGCTGGGGAGAGATTTAGGGTTCAGGGTAGAGCAGAGGTGTTTGTTTAGTGTAGGGGTCATGCTGGGGGTAGTGTTTTAGGGTTTAGTGTTGTGCAGTGGTGTTTGTGTAGTGTAAGGGACGTGCTGGTTTAGAGTTTTAGGGTTTAGGGTAGTGCGGTGGTGTTTATGTAGTGTAGGGGGTCGTACTGAGGTAGATGTAGAGTTTAGGATAGTGCAGTGGTGTTTGGGTAGTGTAGGGGGTCGTGATTGGGGGTAGGGTTTTAGGGTTTCAGGCAGTGCAGTGGCGTTTGGGTATTAAAGGGGGATCGTGCTGGTGGAAGTGTTTTAGGGTGTAGGGTTGTGCAGTGCTGTTTGTGTAGTGTAGGGGACGTGCTGGGGTAGTGTTTTAGGGTTTAGGGTAGTGCAGTGGTGTTTGTGAAGAATAGGGGGTCGTACTGGGCGTAGATTTAGGGTTTAGGATAATGCAGTGGTGTTTGTGTAGTGTAGGGGTCATGCTGGGAGTAGGGTTTTAGGGTTTCGGGCAGTGCAGTGGTGTTTGGGTAGTAAAGGGGGATCGTGCTGGGGTAGTTTTGTAGGGTTTAGGTTAGTGCAGTGGTGTTTGTGTAGTTTAGGGGGTCAAGCTGGGGGTAGAGTTTTAGGGTTTAGGGTAGTGCATTGGTGTTTGTGAAGTGTAGGGGGTTATGCTGGGGGTAGATTTAGGGTTTAGTGTAATGCAGTGGTGTTTGGATAGTGTAGGGGTTGTGCTGCAGGTAGTGTTTTAGGGTTTAGGACAGTGCAGTGGTGTTTGTGTAGTGTAGGGGTCATGCTGGGGGTAGTGTTTTAGGGTTTAGGGTAGTGCAGTGGTGTTTGGGTAGTGTAGGGGGTTGTGCTAGGGGTAGTGTTTTAGGGTTTAGGGCAGTGCAGTGGTGTTTGCGTAGTGTAGGGGGTCGTGCCGGAGGTAGTGTTTTAGGGCTTAGGGAAGTGCAGTGGTGTTTGGGTATTGTAGGGGGTTGTGCTGGGGGTAGTGTTTTAGCATTTAGGGTAGTGCACTGGTGTTTGGGTAGTGCAGGGCATCATGCTGGGTGTAGATTTAGGGTTTAGGGTAGTGCAGTGGTGTTTGCGTAGTGTAGCGGGTCCTGCTGGGGGTAGTATTTTAGGGTTTAGGGTTGTGCAGTGGTGTTTGTGTAATGTAGGGGTCATGCTGGGGTAGTGTTTTAGGGTTTAGGGCAGTGCAGTGGTGTTTGGGTAGTGTAGGGGGTCGTGCTAGGGCTAGTGTTTTAGGGTTTAGGGTAGTGCAGTGCAGTGGTGTTCGTATAGTGTAGGTGGTCATACTGGGGGTGAATTTAGGGTTTAGGATAGTGCAGTGGTGTTTGGGTAGTGTAGGGGGTCGTGATCGGGTAGTGTTTTAGGGTTTAAGGCAGTGCAGTGGTATTTGTGTAGTAAAGGGGGTTGTGTTGGGGTTCTGTTTTAGGGTTTACGGTAGTGCAGTGGTGTTTGTGTAGTGTAGGGATTTGTGCTGTTGGTAGTGTTTTAGTGTTTAGGGTAGTGCAGTGGTGTTTGTGTAATATTGGGGGTAGTTCTGGGAGTAGTGTTTTAGGGTTTAGGGTAGTGCAGTGGGGTTTGGGTAGTGTAGGGCATAGTGCTGGGGGTTGTGTTTTAGGATTGAGGGTAGTGCAGTGGTGTTTGTGTAGTGTAGGTGGTCGTGCTGGTGGTAGTGTTTTTGGTTTAGGGTAGTGCATTGGCGTTTCGGTAGTGTAGGGGGTCATGCTAGGGGGTAGTGTTTGAGGGTTTAAGGCAGTGCAGTGGTGTTTGTGTAGTGTAGGGGTCGTACTGGGGTAGTGTTTTAGGGTTTAGGGTAGTGCAGTGGTGTTTGGGTAGTGTAGGGGGTAGTGATGGGGTAGTGTTTTAGGGTTTAGGGTAGTGCAGTGGTGTTTGTGTAGTGTAGGGGGTAGTGTTTTAGGGTATAGGGTAGTGCAGTGGTGTTTGTGTAGTGTAGGGGGTCTTGTTGGGGGTAGTGTTTTAGGGTTTAGGGTAGTGCAGTGGTGTTTGAGTAGTGTAGGGGGTAGTGGTTTAGGGTTTAGTGTAGTGCTGTGGTGATTGTGTAGTGTAGGGGGTCCTGCTGCGGGTATTGTTTCAGGGTTTAGTGCAGTGGTATTTGTGTAGTGTAGGGTGTCGTGTTTTAGGGTTTAGGGTAGTGCAGTGGTGTTTGGGTAGTGTAGAAGGTCGTGCTGGGGGTAGTGTTTTTGGGTTCAGGGTAGTGCAGTTGTGTTTGTGTAGTGAAGGGGATCGTGCTTGGGATAGTGTTTTAGGGTTTAGTGTAGTACAGTGGTGTTTGTGTAGTGTAGGGGGTCGTGCTTGGGTTAGTGTTTTAGGGTTTAGGGTTGTGCAGTGGTGTTTGCATAGTGCAGGGGGTCTTGCTGGTGGTAGTTTTTTTTAGGGTTTAGGGTAGTGCAGTGGTGTTTGTGTAGTTTAGGGGGTCAAGCTGGGGTAGTGTTTTATGGTTTATGGTAGTGAAGTGGTGTTTGTGTAGTGTAGGGGGTCATGCTGGGGGAAGATTTAGGGTTTAGGGTAAAGCAGTGGTGTTTGGGAAGAGTAGGGGGTCGTGCTTCAGGTAGTGTTTTAGAGTTTAGGGCAGTGGAGTGGTGTTTGTGTTGTGTAGGGGGTCATGCTGGGGGCAGTGTTTTAGAGTTTAGGTCAGTGCAGTGGTGTTTGGGTAGTGTAGGGGGTTGTGCTGGGGTAGTGTTTTAGGGTTTAGGGCAGTGCAGTGGTGTTTATATAGTGTAGGGGTCGTACTGGGGTAGATTTAGGGTTTAGGATTGTGCAGTGGTGTTTGGGTAGTGTAGGGGTTCGTGCTGGGGGTAGGTTTTTTTGGGTTTCGGGCAGTACAGTGGTGTTTATGTAGTGTAGGGGTCGTGATGGGGTAGTGTTTTAGGGTTTAAGGTAGTGCAGTGGTATTTGTGTAGTAAAGGGGGTTGTGTTGGGGTTCTGTTTTAGGGTTTAGGGTAGTGCAGTGGTGTTTGGGTAGTGTAGGGGGTCATGCTGGGGGTAGTGCTTTAGGGTTTAGGGTAGTGCAGTGGTGTTTGTGTAGTATTGGAGGTAGTTCTGAGGGTAGTGTTTTAGGGTTTAGGGTAGTGCAGTGGTGTTTGGGTAGTGTAGGGCAGAGTGCTGGGGGTTGTGTTTTAGGGTTGAGGGTAGTCCAGTAGTGTTTGTGTAGTGAAGGGGGTCGTTCTGGTTGTAGTGTTTTTGGTTTAGGGTAGAGCAGTGGTGTTTCGGAAGTGTAGGGGGTCATGCTAGGGGGTAGTGTTTGAGGGTTTAAGGTAGTGCAGTGGTGTTTGTGTAGTGTAGGGGTCGTAATGGGGGTAGAGTTTTAGGGTTTAGGGTAGTGCATTGGTGTTTATATAGTATAGGGGGGCGTACTGGGGGTAGTTTTGTAGGGTAGTGCAGTGGTGTTTGTGTAGTTTAGGGGGTCAAGCTGGGGGTAGTGTTTTATGGTTTATGGTAGTGAAGTGGTGTTTGTGTAGTGTAGGGGGTCATGCTGGGGGTAAATGTAGGGTTTAGGGTAATGCAAAGGTGTTTGTGTAGTGTAGGGGGTCATGCTTTAGGTAGTGTTTTAGGGTTTAGGGCAGTGCAGTTGTGTTTGTGTAGTGTGGGGGGTCATGCTGTGGGTAGTGTTTTAGTGTTTAGGTCAGTGCAGTGGTGTTTGGGTAGTGTAGGGGGTCGTGCTGGGGGTAGTGTTTTAGGGTTTAGGGCAGTGCAGTGGTGTTTGTGTAGTGTAGGGGGTCATGCTGGGGGTAGTGTTTTAGGGTTTATGGTAGTGCAGTGGTGTTTGTGTAGTATTGGGGGAAGTTCTGTGGGTAGTGATTTAGGGTTTAGGGTAGTACAGTGGTGTTTGTGTAGTGTAGGGGGTTGTACTGTGGGTAGATGTAGGGTTTAGGGTAGTGCAGTGGTGCTTGGGTAGTGTAGGAGTCGTGCAAGGGGTAATGTTTTAGGGTTTAGGGTAGCACAGTGGTGTTTGTGTTGTGTAGGGGGTCATGCTGGGGGTAGAGTTTTAGGGTTTAGGGTAGTGCAGTGGTGTTTGTGTAGTGTAGGGGGTAGTGGTTTAGGGTTTAGTGTAGTGCTATGGTGTTTGTGTAGTGTAGGGGGTCGTGCTGCGGGTAGTGTTTTAGGGTTTAGGGTAGTGCAGTGGTGTTTCTGTAGTGTAGGGGGTCAATGTTCAGGGTTTATGGTAGTGCAGTGGTGTTTGGATAATGTAAGGGGTCGTGCTGGGGGTAGTGTTTTTGGTTTCAGGGTAGTGCAGTTGTGTTTGTGTAGTGAAGGGGATCGTGCTTGGGATAGTGTTTTAGGGTGTATGGTAGAACAGTGGTTTTGTGTAGTGTAGGGGGTCGTGCTTGGGATAGTGTTTTAGGGCTTAGGGTAGTGCAGTGGTGTTTGTGTGGTGTAGGGGTTCGTGCTGGGGGTAGTGTTTTAGGGTTTAGGGCAGTGCAGTGGTGTTTGGGTAGTAAAGGGGGATGGTACTGCTGGAAGTGTTTTAGGGTTTAGGGTAGTGCAGTGATGTTTGTGTAGTTTAGGGTACGTGCTGGGGTAGTGTTTTAGGGTTTCAGGTAGTGCAGTGGTGTTTGTGTAGTGTAGGGGGTCGTACTGGGGGTAGATTTAGGGTTTAGGATAGTGCAGTGGTGTTTGGGTAGTGTAGGGGGTCGTACTGTGGGTAGGGTTTTAGGGTTTCGGGCAGTGCAGTGGCGTTTGGGTAGTAAAGGGGGATCGTGCTGGTGGAAGTGTTTTAGGGTTTAGGATTGTGCAGTGCTGTTTGTGTAGTGTAGGGGATGTGCTAGGGTAGTGTTTTAGGGTTTAGGGTAGTGCAGTGGTGTTAGTGAAGTGTAGGGGGTCGTACTGGAGGTAGATTTAGGGTTTAGGATAGTGCAGCGGTGTTTGGGTAGTGTAGGGGGTCGTGCTGGGGGTAGGGTTTTAGGGTTTCGGGCAGTGCAGTGGTGTTTGGATAGTAAAGGGGGATCGTGCAAGGGTAGATTTTTAGGGTTTAGGGTAGTGCAATGGTGTTTGAGTAGTTTAGGGGATCAAGCTGGGGGTAGAGTTTTAGGGTTTAGGGTAGTGCAGTGGTGTTTGTGTAGTGTAGGGGGTCATGCTGGGGATAGATTTAGGGTTTAGGGTAATGCAGTGGTGTTTGTGTAGTGTAGGGGGTCGTGCTGCAGGTAGTGTTTAGCGTTTAGGGTAGTGCAGTGATGTTTGGGTAGTGTAGGGGGTCATGCTGGGGATAGTGTTTTAGGGTTTATGGTAGTGCAGTGGTGTTTATGTAGTATTGGGGGTAGTTCTTGGGGTAGTGTTTTAGGGTTTAGGGTAGTGCAGTGGTGTTTGTGTAGTGTAGGGGGTTGTACTGTGGATAGATGTAGGGTTTAGGGCAGTGCTGTTGTGTTTGGGTAGTGTAGGGGGTCGTGCAAGAGGTAATGTTTTAGGGTTTAGGGTAGTGCAGTGGTGTTTGTGTAGTGTATGGGGTCGTACTGGGGGTAGTGTTTTAGGGTTTAGGGTAGTGCATTGGTGTTTGTGTAGTATAAGGGTTCGTGCTGGGGTAGTGTTTTAGGGTTTAGGGTAGTGCAGTAGTGTTTGTGTAGTGTAGGGGGCAGTGGTTTACGGTTTAGTGTAGTGCTGTGGTGTTTGTGTAGTGTAGGGGGTCATGCTGCGGGTAGTGTTTTAGGGTTTAGGGTAGTGCAGTGGTGTTTGTGTAGTGTAGGGGGCAGTGGTTTACGGTTTAGTGTAGTGCTGTGGTGTTTGTGTAGTGTAGGGGGTCATGCTGCGGGTAGTGTTTTAGGGTTTAGGGAAGGGCATTGGGGTTTGAGTAGTATAAGGGTTAGTGCTGGGGTAGTGTTTTAGGGTTTAGAGAAGTTCAGTGGTGTTTGTGTAGTATAAGGGTTCGTGCTGGGGTAGTGTTTTAGGGTTTAGGGTAGTGCAGTGGTGTTTGTATAGTGTAGGGGGTCTTGCTGGGGTTCGTTTTTTAGGGTTTAGGGTAGTGCAGTGGTGTTTGTGTAGTTTAGGGGGTCAAGCTGGTAGTAGTGTTTTTTGGTTTTTTGTAGTTAAGTGGTGTTTGTGTAGTGTAGGGGGTCATGCTGGGGGTAGATTTAGGGTTTAGAGTAAAGCAGTGGTGTTTCGGTAATGGAGGGGTTGTGCTTCAGTTAGTGTTTTAGGGTTTAGGGCAGTGCAGTGGTGTTTGAATTGTGTAGGGGTCATGCTGGGGGTAGTGTTTTAGTGTTTAGGTCAGTGCAGAGGTGTTTGGGTAGTGTAGGGGGTCGTGCTGGGGGTAGTGTTTTAGGGTTTAGGGCAGTGCAGTGGTGTTTGTGTAGTGTAGGGGTTTGTGCCAGAGGTAGTGTTTTAGGGTTTAGGGCAGTGCAGTGGTGTTTGGGTATTGTAGGGGGTTGTTCTGTGGGTAATGTTTTAGCGTTTAGGGTAGTGCACTGGTGTTTGGGTAGTGTAGGGGGTCATGCTGGGGGGAGATTTAGGGTTCAGGGTAGAGCAGAGGTGTTTGTTTAGTGTAGGGGGTCATGCTGGGGGTAGTGTTTTAGGGTTTAGGGTTGTGCAGTGGTGCTTGTGTAGTGTAAGGGACGTGCTGGTGTATAGTTTTAGGGTTTAGGGTAGTGCTGTGGTGTTTATGTAGTGTAGGGAGTCGTACTGGGGTAGATGTAGGGTTTAGGATAGTGCAGTGGTGTTTGGGTAGTGTAGAGGGATTGTACTGGTGGAAGTGTTTTAGGGTCGTGCAGTGGTGTTTGCGTAGTTTAGGATACGTGCTGGGGTAGTGTTTTAGGGTTTACGGTAGTGCAGTGGTGTTTGTGTAGTTTAGGGGGTCGTACTGGGGGTAGATTTAGGGTTTTGAATAATGCAGTGGTGTTTGGGTAGTTTAGGGGGTCGTGCTGGGGGTAGAGTTTTAGGGTTTCAGGCAGTGCAGTGGCGTTTGGGTATTAAAGGGGGATCGTGCTGGTGGAAGTGTTTTAGGGTGTAGGGTTGTGCAGTGCTGTTGTGTAGTGTAGGAGACGTGCTTGTGTAGTGTTTTAGGGTTTAGGGTAGTGCAGTGGTGTTTGTGTAGTGTAGGGGGTCGTGGTTTAGGGTTTAGGGTAGTGCAGTGGCGTTTGGGTAGTGTATGGGGTCGTGCTGGGGGTAGTGTTTTTGGGTTCAGGGTAGTGCAGTTGTGTTTGTGTAGTGAAGGGGATCGTGCTTGGGATAGTGTTTTAGGGTGTATGGTAGTACAGTGGTGTTTGTGTAGTGTAGGGGGTTGTGCTTGGGATAGTGTTTTAGGGCTTAGGGTAGTGCAGTGGTGTTTGTGTAGTGTATGGGGTAGTGTTTTAGGGAATAGGGTATTGCAGTGGTGTTTGTGTAGTATTGGGTGTCTTGTTGGGGGTAGTGTTTTAGGGTTTAGGGTAGTGCAGCGGTGTTTGTGTAGTGTAGGGGGTCGTGTATTAGGGTTTAGGGTAGTGCAGTGGTGTTTGGATAGTGTAGGGGTCGTGTTGGGGGTAGTGTTTTTGGTTTCAGGGTAGTGCAGTTGTGTTTGTGTAGTGAAGGGGATCGTGCTTGGGATAGTGTTTTAGGGTGTATGGTAGTACTGTGGTTTTTGTGTAGTGTAGGGGGTCGTGCTTGGGGTAGTGTTTTAGGGCTTTGGGTAGTGCAGTGGTGTTTGTGTGGTGTAGGGGTTTGTGCTGGGGGTAGTGTTTTAGGGTTTAGGGCAGTGCAGTGGTGTTTAGGTAGTAAAGGGGGATCGTACTGGTGGAAGTGTTTTAGGGTTTAGGGTAGTGCAGTGATGTTTGTTTAGTTTAGGGTACGTGCTGGGATAGTGTTTTAGGGCTTCGGGTAGTGCAGTGGTGTTTGTGTAGTGTAGGGGGTCATGCTGGGGATAGATTTAGGGTTTAGGGTAATGCAGTGGTGTTTGTGTAGTGTAGGGGGTTGTGCTGTAGGTAGTGTTTTAGCGTTTAGGGTAGTGCAGTGATGTTTGGGTAGTGTAGGGGTCATGCTGGGGATAGTGTTTTAGGGTTTATGGTAGTGCAGTGGTGTTTATATAGTATTGGGGGTAGTTCTTGGGATAGTGTTTTAGGGTTTAGGGTAGTGCTGTTGTGTTTGGGTAGTGTAGGGGGTCGTGCAAGAGGTAATGTTTTAGGGTTTTGGGTAGTGCAGTGGTGTTTGTGTAGTGTATAGGGTCGTGCTGGGGGTAGTGTTTTAGGGTTTAGGGTAGTGCATTGGTGTTTGTGTAGTATAAGGGTTCGTGCTGGGGTAGTGTTTTAGGGTTTAGGGTAGTGCAGTGGTGTTTGGGTAGTAAAGGGGGATCGTACTGGTGGAAGTGTTTTAGGGTTTAGGGTAGTGCAGTGATGTTTGGGTAGTGTAGGGGGTCATGCTGGGGATAGTGTTTTAGGGTTTATGGTAGTGCAGTGGTGTTTATGTAGTATTGGGGGTAGTTCTTGGGGTAGTGTTTTAGGGTTTAGGGTAGTGCTGTTGTGTTTGGGTAGTGTAGGGGGTCGTGCAAGAGGTAATGTGTTAGGGTTTTGGGTAGTGCAGTGGTGTTTGTGTAGTGTATGGGGTCGTGCTGGGGGTAGTGTTTTAGGGTTTAGGGTAGTGCAGTGGTGTTTGTGTAGTATAAGGGTTCGTGCTGGGGTAGTGTTTTAGGGTTTAGGGTAGTGCAGTAGTGTTTGTGTAGTGTAGGGGGTAGTGGTTTAGGGTTTAGTGTAGTGCTGTGGTGTTTGTGTAGTGTAGAGGGTCATGCTGCGGGTCGTGTTTTAGGGTTTAGGGTAGTGCAGTGGTGTTTGTGTAGTGTAGGGGGTCGTGGTTTAGGGTTTAGGGTATTGCAGTGGTGTTTGGGTATTGTAGGGGGTCGTGCTGGGGGTAGTGTTTTTGGGTTCAGGGTAGTGCAGTTGTGTTTGTGTAGGTAAGAGGATCGTGCTTGGGATAGTGTTTTAGGGTGTATGGTAGTACAGTGGTGTTTGTGTAGTGTAGGGAGTCGTGCTTGGGATAGTGTTTTAGGGCTTAGGGTAGTGCAGTGGTGTTTGTGTAGTGTAGGGGTTCGTGCTAGGGGTAGTGTTTTAGGGCTTTGGGTAGTGCAGTGGTGTGTGTGTGGTGTAGGGGTTTGTGCTGGGGGTAGTGTTTTAGGGTTTAGGGCAGTGCAGTGGTGTTTGGGTAGTAAAGGGGGATCGTACTGGTAGAAGTGTTTTAGGGTTTAGGGTAGTGCAGTGATGTTTGTGTAGTTTAGGGTACGTGCTGGGATAGTGTTTTAGGGTTTCGGATAGTGCAGTGGTGTTTGTGTAGTGTAGGGGGTCATACTGGGGGTAGATTTAGGGTTTAGGATAGTGCAGTGGTGTTTGGGAAGTGTAGGGGGTCGTGCTGGGGGTAGGGTTTTAGGGTTTCAGTCAGTGCAGTAGTGTTTGGATAGTAAAGGTGGGTCGTGCACGGGTAGTGTTTTAGGGTTTAGGGTAGTGCAGTGGTGTTTGTGTAGTTTAGGGGATCAAGCTGGGGGTAGAGTTTTAGGGTTTAGGGTAGTGCAGTGGTGTTTCTGTAGTGTATGGGGTCTTGCTGGGGATAGATTTAGGGTTTAGGGTAATGCAGTGGTGTTTGGGTAGTGTAGGGTGTCGTGCTGCAGGTAGTGTTTTAGCGTTTAGGGTAGTGCAGTGATGTTTGGGTAGTGTAGGGGGTAGTTCTGGGGGTAGTATTTTAGGGTTTAGGGTAGTACAGTGGTGTTTGTGTAGTGTAGGGGGTTGTACTGTGGGTAGATGTAGGGTTTAGGGTAGTGCTGTGGTGTTTGGGTAGGGTAGGGGGTCGTGCAAGGGGTAATGTTTTAGGGATTAGGGTAGTGCAGTGGTGTTTGTTTAGTGTAGGGGGTCGTGATGGGGTAGTGTTTTTGGGTTCAGGGTAGTGCAGTTGTGTTTGTGTAGTGAAGGGGATCGTGCTTGGGATAGTGTTTTAGGGTTTAGGGTAGTACAGTGGTGTTTGTGTAGTGTAGGGTGTAGTGTTTTAGGGTATATGGTAGTGCAGTGGTGTTTTTGTACTGTAGGGGGTCTTGTTGGGGGTAGTGTTTTAGGGTTTAGGGTAGTGCAGTGGTGTTTGTGTAGTGTAGGGGGTAGTGTTTTAGGGTTTAGTGTAGTGCTGTGGTGTTTGTGTAGTGTAGGGGGTCCTGCTGCGGGTAGTGTTTTAGGGTTTAGGGTAGTGCAGTGGTGTTTTTGTAGTGTAGGGGGTCGTGTTCTTGGGTTTAGGGTAGTGCAGTGGTGTTTGGGTAGTGTAGGGGGTCGTGCTGGGGGTAGTGTTTTTGGGTTCAGGGTAGTGCAGTTGTGTTTGTGTAGTGAAGGGGATCGTGCTTGGCGTAGTGTTTTAGGGTTTAGGTTTGTGCAGTGGTGTTTGTATAGTGCAGGGGGTCTTGCTGGGGGTAGTTTTTTAGGGTTTAGGGTAGTGCAGTGGTGTTTGTGTAGTTTAGGGGGTCAAGCTGGGGGTAGTGTTTTATGGTTTATGGTAGTGAAGTGGTGTTTGTGTAGTGTAGGGGGTCATGCTGGGGGTAGATTTAGGGTTTAGGGTAATGCAGTGGTGTTTGGGTAGTGTAGGGGGTTGTGCTTCAGGTAGTGTTTTAGAGTTTAGGGCAGTGCAGTGGTGTTTGTGTTGTGTAGGGGGTCATGCTGGGGGTAGTGTTTTAGGGTTTAGGGCAGTGCAGTGGTGTTTGGGTAGTGTAGGGGGTCATGCTGGGGGTAGTGTTTTAGGGTTTAGGGCAGTGCAGTGGTGTTTGGGTAGTGTAGGGGGTCATGCTGGGGGTAGTGTTTTAGGGTTTAGGGCAGTGCAGTGGTGTTTGTGTAGTGTAGGGGGTCGTGCCAGAGGTAGTGTTTTAGGGTTTAGGGCAGTGCAGTGGTGTTTAGGTATTGTAGGGGGTTGTGCTGGGGGTAGTGTTTTAGCATTTAGGGTAGTGCAATGGTGTTTGGGTAGTGTAGGTGGTCATGCTGGGTGTAGATTTAGGGTTTAGGGTAGTGCAGTGGTGTTTGTGTAGTGTAGGGGGTTATGCTGGGGGTTGTGTTTTAGGGTTTAGGGTTGTGCAGTGGTGTTTGTATAGTGTAGGGGGTCGTACTGGGGGTAGATTTAGGGTTTAGGATCGTGCAGTGGTGTTTGGGTAGTGTAAGGGTTCGTGCTGGGGGTAGGTTTTTAGGGTTTCGGGTAGTACAGTGGTGTTTGTGTAGTGTAGGGGGTTGTGATGGGGTAGTGTTTTAGGGTTTAAGGCAGTGCAGTGGTATTTGTGTAGCTAAGGGGGGTTGTGTTGGGGTTCTGTTTTAGGGTTTAGGGTAGTACAGTGGTGTTTGTGTAGTGTAGGGGGTTGTGCAGGGGTAGATTTAGGGTTTAGGGTAGTGCAGTGGTGTTTGGGTAGTGTAGGGATTTGTGCTGGTGGTAGTGTTTTAGTGTTTAGGGTAGTACAGTGGTGTTTGTGTAGTGTAGGGTGTAGTGTTTTAGGGTATATGGTAGTGCAGTGGTGTTTTTGTACTGTAGGGGGTCTTGTTGGGGGTAGTGTTTTAGGGTTTAGGGTAGTGCAGTGGTGTTTGTGTAGTGTAGGGGGTAGTGTTTTAGGGTTTAGTGTAGTGCTGTGGTGTTTGTGTAGTGTAGGGGGTCCTGCTGCGGGTAGTGTTTTAGGGTTTAGGGTAGTTCAGTGGTGTTTTTGTAGTGTAGGGGGTCGTGTTCTTGGGTTTAGGGTAGTGCAGTGGTGTTTGGGTAGTGTAGGGGGTCGTGCTGGGGGTAGTGTTTTTGGGTTCAGGGTAGTGCAGTTGTGTTTGTGTAGTGAAGGGGATCGTGCTTGGGGTAGTGTTTTAGGGTTTAGGTTTGTGCAGAGTGTTTGTATAGTGCAGGGGGTCTTGCTGGGGGTAGTTTTTTAGGGTTTAGGGTAGTGCAGTGGTGTTTGTGTAGTTCAGGGGGTCAAGCTGGGGGTAGTGTTTTATGGTTTATGGTAGTGAAGTGGTGTTTGTGTAGTGTAGGGGGTCATGCTGGGGGTAGATTTAGGGTTTAGGGTAATGCAGTGGTGTTTGGGTAGTGTAGGGGGTTGTGCTTCAGGTAGTGTTTTAGAGTTTAGGGCAGTGCAGTGGTGTTTGTGTTGTGTAGGGGGTCGTACTGGGGGTAGATTTAGGTTTTAGGATCGTGCAGTGGTGTTTGGGTAGTGTAAGGGTTCGTGCTGGGGGTAGGTTTTTAGGGTTTCGGGTAGTACAGTGGTGTTTGTGTAGTGTAGGGGGTTGTGATGGGGTAGTGTTTTAGGGTTTAAGGCAGTGCAGTGGTATTTGTGTAGCTAAGGGGGGTTGTGTTGGGGTTCTGTTTTAGGGTTTAGGGTAGTACAGTGGTGTTTGTGTAGTGTAGGGGGTTGTGCAGGAGTAGATTTAGGGTTTAGGGTAGTGCAGTGGTGTTTGGGTAGTGTAGGGATTTGTGCTGGTGGTAGTGTTTTAGTGTTTAGGGTAGTACAGTGGTGTTTGTGTAGTGTAGGGTGTAGTGTTTTAGGGTATATGGTAGTGCAGTGGTGTTTTTGTACTGTAGGGGGTCTTGTTGGGGGTAGTGTTTTAGGGTTTAGGGTAGTGCAGTGGTGTTTGTGTAGTGTAGGGGGTAGTGTTTTAGGGTTTAGTGTAGTGCTGTGGTGTTTGTGTAGTGTAGGGGGTCCTGCTGCGGGTAGTGTTTTAGGGTTTAGGGTAGTTCAGTGGTGTTTTTGTAGTGTAGGGGGTCGTGTTCTTGGGTTTAGGGTAGTGCAGTGGTGTTTGGGTAGTGTAGGGGGTCGTGCTGAGGGTAGTGTTTTTGGGTTCAGGGTAGTGCAGTTGTGTTTGTTTAGTGAAGGGGATCGTGCTTGGGGTAGTGTTTTAGGGTTTAGGTTTGTGCAGTGGTGTTTGTATAGTGCAGGGGGTCTTGCTGGGGGTAGTTTTTTAGGGTTTAGGGTAGTGCAGTGGTGTTTGTGTAGTTTAGGGGGTCAAGCTGGGGGGAAGTTTTATGGTTTATGGTAGTGAAGTGGTGTTTGTGTAGTGTAGGGGGTCATGCTGGGGGTAGATTTAGGGTTTAGGGTAATGCAGTGGTGTTTGGGTAGTGTAGGGGGTTGTGCTTCAGGTAGTGTTTTAGAGTTTAGGGCAGTGCAGTGGTGTTTGTGTAGTGTAGGCGGTCGTGCCAGAGGTAGTGTTTTAGGGTTTAGGGCAGTGCAGTGGTGTTTGGGTATTGTAGGGGGTTGTGCTGGGGGTAGTGTTTTAGCATTTAGGGTAGTGCAATGGTGTTTGGGTAGTGTAGGTGGTCATGCTGGGTGTAGATTTAGGGTTTAGGGTAGTGCAGTGGTGTTTGTGTAGTGTAGGGGGTTATGCTGGGGGTTGTGTTTTAGGGTTTAGGGTTGTGCAGTGGTGTTTGTATAGTGTAGGGGGTCGTACTGGGGGTAGATTTAGGGTTTAGGATCGTGCAGTGGTGTTTGGGTAGTGTAAGGGTTCATGCTGGGGGTAGGTTTTTAGGGTTTCGGGTAGTACAGTGGTGTTTGTGTAGTGTAGGGGGTTGTGATGGGGTAGTGTTTTAGGGTTTAAGGCAGTGCAGTGGTGTTTGTGTAGTGTAGGGGGTCTTGCCAGAGGTAGTGTTTTAGGGTTTAGGGCAGTGCAGTGGTGTTTGGGTATTGTAGGGGGTTGTGCTGGGGGTAGTGTTTTAGCATTTAGGGTAGTGCAATGGTGTTTGGGTAGTGTAGGTGGTCATGCTGGGTGTAGATTTAGGGTTTAGGGTAGTGCAGTGGTGTTTGTGTAGTGTAGGGGGTTATGCTGGGGGTTGTGTTTTAGGGTTTAGGGTTGTGCAGTGGTGTTTGTATAGTGTAGGGGGTCGTACTGGGGGTAGATTTAGGGTTTAGGATCGTGCAGTGGTGTTTGGGTAGTGTAAGGGTTCATGCTGGGGGTAGGTTTTTAGGGTTTCGGGTAGTACAGTGGTGTTTGTGTAGTGCAGGGGGTTGTGATGGGGTAGTGTTTTAGGGTTTAAGGCAGTGCAGTGGTATTTGTGTAGCTAAGGGGGGTTGTGTTGGGGTTCTGTTTTAGGGTTTAGGGTAGTGCAGTGGTGTTTGTGTAGTGTAGGGGGTTGTGCAGGGGTAGATTTAGGGTTTAGGGTAGTGCAGTGGTGTTTGGGTAGTGTAGGGATTTGTGCTGGTGGTAGTGTTTTAGTGTTTAGGGTAGTGCAGTGATGTTTGGGTAGTTTAGGGGGTCATGCTGGGGGTAGTGTTTTAGGGTTTAGGGTAATGCAGTGTTGTTTGGGTAGTGTAGGGCATAGTGCTGGGGGTTGTGTTTTAGGGTTGAAGGTAGTCCAGTGGTGTTTCTGTAGTGTAGGGGGTCGTTCTGGTTGTAGTGTTTTTGGTTTAGGGTAGAGCATTGGTGTTTCGGTAGTGTAGGGGGTCATGCTAGGGGGTAGTGTTTGAGGGTTTAAGGTAGTGCAGTGGTGTTTGTGTAGTGTAGGGGTCGTACTGGGGATAGTGTTTTAGGGTTTAGGGTAGTGCAGTGGTGTTTGGGTAGTGTAGGGGGTAGTTCTGGGGTAGTGTTTTAGGGTTTAGATTAGTGCAGTGGTGTTTGTGTAGTATAGGGGTCGTGCTGGGGTAGTGTTTTAGGGTTTAGGGTAGTGCAGTGGTGTTTGTGTAGTGTAGGGGGTCATGTTTTAGGGTTTAGGGTAGTGCAGTGGTGTTTGGGTAGTGTAGGGGGTCATGCTGGGGATAGTGTTTTTGGGTTCAGGGTAGTGCAGTTGTGTTTGTGTAGTAAAGTGGGTCATGCTTGGGGTAGTGTTTTAGGGTTTAGGGTAGTACAGTGGTGTTTGTGTAGTATAAGGGGTCGTGGTTGGGATATTGTTTTCGGGCTTAGGGTAGTGCAGTGGTGTTTCTGTAGTGTAGGGGTTCATGCTGGGGGTAGTGTTTTAGGGTTAAGGGAAGTGCAGTGGTGTTTGTGCAGTATAAGGGTTCGTGCTGGGGTAGTGTTTTAGGGTTTAGAGAAGTGCAGTGGTGTTTGTGTAGTATAAGGGTTCGTGCTGGGGTAGTGTTTTAGGGTTTAGGGTAGTGCATTGGTGTTTGTATAGTGTTGGGGGTCTTGCTGGGGGTAGTTTTTTAGGGATTAGGGTTTAGGGTAGTGCAGTGGTATTTGTGTAGTTTAGGGGGTCAAGCTGGGGGTAGTGTTTTAGGGTTTAGGGTAGTGCAATGGTTTTTGTGTAGTGTAGGGGGTCATGCTGGGGGTAGATTTAGGGTTTAGGGTAATGCAGTGGTGTTTGGGTAGTGTAGGGGGTCGTGCGGGGGTAGTGTTTTAGGGTTTAGGGTAGTGCAGTGGAATTTGTGTAGTGTACGGGGTAGTGGTTTAGGATTTAGGGTAGTGCCGTGGTGTTTGTGAAGTGTAGGGGGTCGTGCTGCGGGTGGTGTTTTAGGGTTTAGGGTAGTACAGTGGTGTTTGTGTAGTGTAGGGGGTCATGTTTTAGGGTTTAGGGTAGTGCAGTGGTGTTTGGGTAGTGTAGAGGATCATGCTGGGGATAGTGTTTTGGGGTTCAGGGTAGTGCAGTTGTGTTTGTGTAGTGAAGTTGGTCGTGCTTGGGGTAGTGTTTTAGGGTTTAGGGTAGTGCAGTGGTATTTGTGTAATTTAGGGGGTCAAGCTGGGGGTAGTGTTTTAGGGCTTAGGGTAGTGCAGTGGTGTTTGTGTAGTGTAGGGGTTCATGCTGGGGGTAGTGTTTTAGGGTTAAGGGAAGTGCAGTGGTGTTTGTGCAGTATAAGGGTTCGTGCTGGGGTAGTGTTTTAGGGTTTAGTGTAGTGCATTTGTGTTTGTATAGTGTTGGGGTTCTTGCTGGGGGTTGTTTTTTAGGGTTTAGGGTAGTGCAGTGGTGTTTGTGTAGTGTAGGGGGTCATGCTGGGGGTGGATTTAGGGTTTAGGGTAATGCAGTGGTGTTTGGGTAGTGTAGGGGGTCATGCTTCAGGTAGTGTTTTAGAGTTTAGGGCAGTGCAGTGGTGTTTGTGTTGTGTAGGGGGTCATGCTGGGGGTAGTGTTTTAGTGTTTAGGTCAGTGCAGTGGTGTTTGGGTAGTGTAGGGGTCGGGCTGGGGGTAGTGTTTTAGGGTTTAGGGCAGTGCAGTGGTGTTTGGGTAGTGTAGGGGGTCATGCTGGGGGTAGTGTTTTAGGGTTTAGGGCAGTGCAGTGGTGTTTGTGCAGTGTAGGGGGTCGTGCCAGAGGTAGTGTTTTAGGGTTTAGGGCAGTGCAGTGGTGTTTGGGTATTGTAGAGGGTTGTGCTGGGGGTAGTGTTTTAGCATTTAGGGTAGTGCAATGGTGTTTGGGTAGTGTAGGTGGTCATGCTGGGTGTAGATTTAGGGTTTAGGGTAGTGCAGTGGTGTTTGTGTAGTGTAGGGGGTTATGCTGGGGGTTGTGTTTTAGGGTTTAGGGTTGTGCAGTGGTGTTTGTATAGTGTAGGGGGTCATACTGGGGGTAGATTTAGGGTTTAGGATCGTGCAGTGGTGTTTGGGTAGTGTAAGGGTTCGTGCTGGGGGTAGGTTTTTAGGGTTTCGGGTAGTACAGTGGTGTTTGTGTAGTGTAGGGGGTTGTGATGGGGTAGTGTTTTAGGGTTTAAGGCAGTGCAGTGGTATTTGTGTAGCTAAGGGGGGTTGTGTTGGGGTTCTGTTTTAGGGTTTAGGGTAGTGCAGTGGTGTTTGTGTAGTGTAGGGGGTAGTGCAGGGGTAGATTTAGGGTTTAGGGTAGTGCAGTGGTGTTTGGGTAGTGTAGGGATTTGTGCTGGTGGTAGTGTTTTAGTGTTTAGGGTAGTGCAGTGATGTTGGGTAGTGTAGGGGGTCATGCTGGGGGTAGTGTTTTAGGGTTCAGGGTAATGCAGTGTTGTTTGGGTAGTGTAGGGCATAGTGCTGGGGGTTGTGTTTTAGGGTTGAGGGTAGTCCAGTGGTGTTTCTGTAGTGTAGGGGGTCGTTCTGGTTGTAGTGTTTTTGGTTTAGGGTAGAGCATTGGTGTTTCGGTAGTGTAGGGGGTCATGCTAGGGGGTAGTGTTTGAGGGTTTAAGGTAGTGCAGTGGTGTTTGTGTAGTGTAGGGGTCGTACTGGGGATAGTGTTTTAGGGTTTAGGGTAGTGCAGTGGTGTTTGGGTAGTGTAGGGGGTAGTGCTGGGGTAGTGTTTTAGGGTTTAGATTAGTGCAGTGGTGTTTGTGTAGTATAGGGGTCGTGCTGGGGTAGTGTTTTAGGGTTTAGGGTAGTGCAGTGGTGTTTGTGTAGTGTAGGGGGTCATGTATTAGGGTTTAGGGTAGTGCAGTGGTGTTTGGGTATTGTAGGGGGTCATGCTGGGGATAGTGTTTTTGGGTTCAGGGTAGTGCAGTTGTGTTTGTGTAGTGAAGTGGGTCATGCTTGGGGTAGTGTTTTAGGGTTTAGGGTAGTACAGTGGTGTTTGTGTAGTATAAGGGGTCGTGGTTGGGATATTGTTTTCGGGCTTAGGGTAGTGCAGTGGTGTTTCTGTAGTGTAGGGGTTCATGCTGGGGGTAGTGTTTTAGGGTTAAGGGAAGTGCAGTGGTGTTTGTGCAGTATAAGGGTTCGTGCTGGGGTAGTGTTTTAGGGTTTAGAGAAGTGCAGTGGTGTTTGTGTAGTATAAGGGTTCGTGCTGGGGTAGTGTTTTAGGGTTTAGGGTAGTGCATTGGTGTTTGTATAGTGGTGGGGGTCTTGCTGGGGGTAGTTTTTTAGGGATTAGGGTTTAGGGTAGTGCAGTGGTATTTGTGTAGTTTAGGGGGTCAAGCTGGGGGTAGTGTTTTAGGGTTTAGGGTAGTGCAATGGTTTTTGTGTAGTGTAGGGGGTCATGCTGGGGGTAGATTTAGGGTTTAGGGTAATGCAGTGGTGTTTGGGTAGTGTAGGGGGTCGTGCTGGGGGTAGTGTTTTAGGGTTTAGGGTAGTGCAGTGGAATTTGTGTAGTGTACGGGGTAGTGGTTTAGGGTTTAGGGTAGTGCCGTGGTGTTTGTGAAGTGTAGGGGGTCGTGCTGCGGGTGGTGTTTTAGGGTTTAGGGTAGTACAGTGGTGTTTGTGTAGTGTAGGGGGTCATGTTTTAGGGTTTAGGGTAGTGCAGTGGTGTTTGGGCAGTGTAGAGGATCATGCTGGGGATAGTGTTTTGGGGTTCAGGGTAGTGCAGTTGTGTTTGTGTAGTGAAGTTGGTCGTGCTTCAGGTAGTGTTATAGGGTTTAGGGCAGTGCAGTCGTGTTTGTGTAGTGTAGGGGGTCATGCTGGGGGTAGTGTTTTAGTGTTTAGGTCAGTGCAATGGTGTTTGTGTAGTGTACGGGGTCGCGCTGGGGGTAGTGTTTTAGGGTTTATGGCAGTGCAGTGGTGTTTGTGTAGTGTAGGGGGTCATGCCTGAGGTAGTGTTTTAGGGTTTAGGGTAGTGCAGTAGTGTTTGTGTAGTTTAGGGGGTCAAGCTGGGGGTAGTGTTTTAGGGTTTAGGGTAGTGCAATGGTTTTTGTGTAGTGTAGGGGGTCATGCTGGGGGTAGATTTAGGGTTTAGGGTAATGCAGTGGTGTTTGGGTAGTGTAGGGGGTCGTGCTGGGGGTAATGTTTTAGGGTTTAGGGTAGTGCAGTGGAATTTGTGTAGTCTACGGGGTAGTGGTTTAGGGTTTAGGGTAGTGCCGTGGTGTTTGTGAAGTGTAGGGGGTCGTGCTGCGGGTGGTGTTTTAGGGTTTAGGGTAGTACAGTGGTGTTTGTGTAGTATAGGGGGTCATATTTTAGGGTTTAGGGTAGTGCAGTGGTGTTTGGGTAGTGTAGAGGATCATGCTGGGGATAGTGTTTTTGGGTTCAGGGTAGTGCAGTTGTGTTTGTGTAGTGAAGTTGGTCGTGCTTGGGGTAGTGTTTTAGGGTTTAGGGTAGTGCAGTGGTGTTTGTATAGTGTAGGGGTTCATGCTGGGGGTAGTGTTTTAGGGTTAAGGGAAGTGCAGTGGTGTGTGTGCAATATAAGGGTTCGTGCTGGGGTAGTGTTTTAGGGTTTAGTGTAGTGCAGTAGTGTTTGTATAGTGTTGGGGTTCTTGCTGGGGGTTGTTTTTTAGGGTTTAGGGTAGTGCAGTGGTGTGTGTGTAGTGTAGGGGGTCATGCTGGGGTGGATTTAGGGTTTAGGGTAATGCAGTGGTGTTTGGGTAGTGTAGGGGGTCGTGCTTCAGGTAGTGTTATAGGGTTTAGGGCAGTGCAGTCGTGTTTGTGTAGTGTAGGGGGTCATGCTGGGGGTAGTGTTTTAGTGTTTAGGTCAGTGCAATGGTGTTTGTGTAGTGTACGGGGTCGCGCTGGGGGTAGTGTTTTAGGGTTTATGGCAGTGCAGTGGTGTTTGTGTAGTGTAGGGGGTCATGCCTGAGGTAGTGTTTTAGGGTTTAGGGTAGTGCAGTGGTGTTTGTGTAGTGTAGGGGGTCATGCTGGGAGTAGGGTTTTAGGGTTTCCGGCAGTGCAGTGGTGTTTGGGTAGTAAAGGGGGATCGTGCTCGTGGAAGTGTTTTAGGGTTTAGGGTTGTGCAGTGGTGTTTGTGCAGTGTAGGGGACGTGCTGGGGTAGTGTTTTAGGGTTTAGGATAGTGCAGTGGTGTTTGTGTAGTGTAGGGGGTAGTACTGGGTGTAGATGTAGGGTTTAGGATAGTACAGTGGTGTTTGGGAAGTGTAGGTGGTCGTGCTGGGGGTAGGGTTTTAGGGTTTTGGGCAGTGCAGTGGTGTTTGGGTAGTAAAGGGGGATCGTGCTGGGGGTAGTTTTTTAGGGTTTAGGGTAGTGCAGTGGTATTTGTGTAGTTTACAGGGTCAAGCTGGGGGTAGTGTTTTAGGGTTTAGGGTAGTGCAGTGGTGTTTGTGTAGTATAGAGGGTCATGCTGGGGGTAGATTTAGGTTTTAGGGTAATGCAGTGGTGTTTGGGTAGTGTAGGGGGTCGTGCTGGGGGTAGTTTTTAGGGTTTAGGGTAGTGCAGTGGTGTTTGTGTAGTGTAGGGGGTAGTGGTTTAGGGTTTAGGGTAGTGCCGTGGTGTTTGTGTAATGTAGGGGGTCGTGCTGCGGGTAGTGTTTTAGGGTTTAGGGTAGTGCAGTTGTGTTTGTGTAGTGTAGGGGGTCATGGTTTAGGGTTTAGGGTAGTGCCGTGGTGTTTGTGTAATGTAGGGGGTCGTGCTGCGGGTAGTGTTTTAGGGTTTAGGGTAGTGCAGTTGTGTTTGTGTAGTGTAGGGGGTCATGCTGGGGGTAGTGTTTTAGTGTTTAGGTCAGTGCAATGGTGTTTGTGTAGTGTACGGGGTCATGCGGGTGATGGATTTAGGGTTTAGGGTAATGCAGTGGTGTTTGGGTAGTGTAGGGGGTCGTGCTTCAGGTAGTGTTTTAGGGTTTAGGGTAGTGCAGTTGTGTTTGTGTAGTGTAGGGGGTCATGCTGGGGGTAGTGTTTTAGTGTTTAGGTCAGTGCAATGGTGTTTGTGTAGTGTACGGGGTCGCGCTGGGGGTAGTGTTTTAGGGTTTATGGCAGTGCAGTGGTGTTTGTGTAGTGTAGGGGGTCCTGCCTGAGGTAGTGTTTTAGGGTTTAGGGTAGTGCAGTGGTGTTTGTGTAGTGTAGGGGGTCATGCTGGGAGTAGGGTTTTAGGGTTTCCGGCAGTGCAGTGGTGTTTGGGTAGTAAAGGGGGATCGTGCTCGTGGAAGTGTTTTAGGGTTTAGGGTTGTGCAGTGGTGTTTGTGCAGTGTAGGGGACGTGCTGGGGTAGTGTTTTAGGGTTTAGGATAGTGCAGTGGTGTTTGTGTAGTGTAGGGGGTAGTACTGGGTGTAGATGTAGGGTTTAGGATAGTACAGTGGTGTTTGGGAAGTGTAGGTGGTCGTGCTGGGGGTAGGGTTTTAGGGTTTTGGGCAGTGCAGTGGTGTTTGGGTAGTAAAGGGGGATCGTGCTGGGGGTAGTTTTTTAGGGTTTAGGGTAGTGCAGTGGTATTTGTGTAGTTTACAGGGTCAAGCTGGGGGTAGTGTTTTAGGGTTTAGGGTAGTGCAGTGGTGTTTGTGTAGTATAGAGGGTCATGCTGGGGGTAGATTTAGGTTTTAGGGTAATGCAGTGGTGTTTGGGTAGTGTAGGGGGTCGTGCTGGGGGTAGTTTTTAGGGTTTAGGGTAGTGCAGTGGTGTTTGTGTAGTGTAGGGGGTAGTGGTTTAGGGTTTAGGGTAGTGCCGTGGTGTTTGTGTAATGTAGGGGGTCGTGCTGCGGGTAGTGTTTTAGGGTTTAGGGTAGTGCAGTTGTGTTTGTGTAGTGTAGGGGGTCATGTTTTAGGGTTTAGGGTAGTGCAGTGGTGTTTGGGTAGTGTAGGGGGGCATGCTGGGGATAGTGTTTTTGGGTTCTGGGTAGTGCAGTTGTGTTTGTGTAGTGAAGTGGGTTGTGCTTGGGATAGTGTTTTAGGGTTTAGGGTAGTACAGTGGTGTTTGTGTAGTATAAGGGGTCGTGCTTGGGATATTGTTTTAGGGTTAAGGGAAGTGCAGTGGTGTTTGTGCAGTATAAGGGTTCATGCTGGGGTAGTGTTTTAGGGTTTAGGGAAGTGCAGTGGTGTTTGTGTAGTATAAGGGTTCGTGCTGGGGTAGTGTTTTAGGGTTTAGGGTAGTGAAGTGGTGTTTGTATAGTGTTGGGGGTCTTGCTGGGGTAGTGTTTTATGGTTTAGGGTAGTGCAGTGGTGTTTGTGTAGTGTAGGGGTCATGCTGGGGATGGTTTAGGGTTTAGGGTAATGCAGTGGTGTTTGGGTAGTGTAGGGGGTCGTGCTTCAGGTAGTGTTTTAGGGTTTAGGGCAGTGCAGTCGTGTTTGTGTAGTGTAGGGGGTCATGCTGGGGGTAGTGTTTTAGTGTTTAGGTCAGTGCAATGGTGTTTGTCTAGTGTAGGGGGTTGCGCTGGGGGTAGTGTTTTAGAGTTTAGGGCAGTGCAGTGGTGTTTGTGTAGTGTAGGGGGTCATGCCTGAGGTAGTGTTTTAGGGTTTAGGGTAGTGCAGTGGTGTTTGTGTAGTGTAGGGGGTCATGCTGGGAGTAGGGTTTTAGGGTTTCGGGCAGTGCAGTGGTGTTTGGGTAGTAAAGGGGGATCGTGCTGGTGGAAGTGTGTTAGGGTTTAGGGTTGTGCAGTGGTGTTTGTGTAGTGTAGGGGACGTGCTGGGGTAGTGTTTTAGGGTTTAGGATAGTGCAGTGGTGTTTGTGTAGTGTAGGGGGTAGTACTGGGTGTAGATTTAGGGTTTAGGATAGTACAGTGGTGTTTGGGAAGTGCAGGTGGTCGTGCTGGGGGTAGTTTTTTAGGGATTAGGGTAGTGCAGTGGTATTTGTGTAGTTTAGGGGGTCAAGCTGGGGGTAGTGTTTTAGTGTTTAGAGTAGTGCAGTGGTGTTTGTGTAGTATAGGGGGTCATGCTGGGGGTAGATTTAGGGTTTAGGGTAATGCAGTGGTGTTTGGGTAGTGTAGGGGGTCATGCTGGGGGTAGTGTTTTAGGGTTTAGGGTAGTGCAGTGGTGTTTGTGTAGTGTAGGGGGTAGTGGTTTAGGGTTTCGGGTAGTGCCGTGGTGTTTGTGTAGTGTAGGGGGTCGTGCTGCGGGTAGTGTTTTAGGGTTTAGGGTAGTGCAGTTGTGTTTGTGTAGTGTAGGGGGTCATGTTTTAGGGTTTAGGGTAGTGCAGTGGTGTTTGGGTAGTGTAGGGGGTCATGCTGGGGATAGTGTTTTTGGGTTCAGGGTGGTACAGTTGTGTTTGTGTAGTGAAGTGGGTCGTGCTTGGGATAGTGTTTTAGGGTATAGGGTAGTACAGTGGTGTTTGTGTAGTATAAGGGGTCGTGCTTGGGATATTGTTTTAGGGTTAAGGGAAGTGCAGTGGTGTTTGTGCAGTATAAGGGTTCGTGCTGGGGTAGTGTTTTAGGGTTTAGGGAAGTGCAGTGGTGTTTGTTTAGTATAAGGGTTCATGCTGGGGTAGTGTTTTAGGGTTTAGGGTAGTGCAGTGGTGTTTGTATAGTGTTGGGGGTCTTGCTGGGGGTAGTGCTTTATGGTTTAGGGTAGTGCAGTGGTGTTTGTGTAGTGTAGGGGGTCATGCGGGTGATGGATTTAGGGTTTAGGGTAATGCAGTGGTGTTTGGGTAGTGTAGGGGGTCGTGCTTCAGGTAGTGTTTTAGGGTTTAGGGCAGTGCAGTCGTGTTTGTGTAGTGTAGGGGGTCATGCTGGGGGTAGTGTTTTAGTGTTTAGATCAGTGCAATGGTGTTTGTGTAGTGTAGGGGGTCGCGCTGGGGCTAGTGTTTTAGAGTTTAGGGCAGTGCAGTGGTGTTTGTGTAGTGTAGGGGTCATGCCTGAGGTAGTGTTTTAGGGTTTCGGGCAGTGCAGTGGTGTTTGGGTAGTAAAGGGGGATCGTGCTGGTGGAAGTGTTTTAGGGTTTAGGGTTGTGCAGTGGTGTTTGTGTAGTGTAGGGGACATGCTGGGGTAGTGTTTTAGGGTTTAGGATAGTGCAGTGGTGTTTGTGTAGTGTAGGGGGTAATACTGGGTGTAGATTTAGGGTTTAGGATAGTACAGTGGTGTTTGGGAAGTGCAGGTGGTCGTGCTGGGGGTAGGGTTTTAGGGTTTTTTGGGCAGAGCAGTGGTGTTTGGGTTGTTAAAGGGGGATCGTGCTGGGGGTAGTTTTTTAGGGTTTAGGGTAGTGCAGTGGTATTTGTGTAGTTTAGGGGTCAAGCTGGGGGTAGTGTTTTAAGGTTGAGGGTAGTGCAGTGGTGTTTGTGTAGTGTAGGGGGTCATGCTGGGGGTAGATTTAGGGTTTAGGGTAATGCAGTGGTGTTTGGGTAGTGTAGGGAGTCGTGGTGGGGGTAGTGTTTTAGGGTTTTGGGTCAGTGCAGTGGTGTTTGTTTAGTGTAGTGGGTCGTGCCGGAATTAGTGTTTTAGGGTTTAGGGCAGTGCAGTGGTGTTTGGGTATTGTAGGGGGTTGTGCTGGGGGTAGTGTTTTAGTGTTTATGGTTGTGCACTGGTGTTTGGGTAGTGTAGGGGGTCGTACTCTGGTAGATTTAGGGTTTAGGATAGTGCAGTGGTGTTTGGGTAGTGTAGGGGTTCGTGCTGGGGATAGGGTTTTAGGGTTCCGGGTAGTACAGTGGTGTTTGTATATGGTAGGGGGTCGTGATGGGGTAGTGTTTTAGGGTTTAAGGCAGTGCAGTGGTATTTGTGTAGTAAAGGGGATTGTGCTGGGGTTGTGTTTTAGGGTAGTTCAGTGGTGTTTGTGTAGTGTAGGGGGTTGTGCTGAGGTAGATTTAGTGTTTAGAGTAGTGCAGTGGTGTTTGGGTAGTGTAGAGATTCGTGCTGGTGGTAGTGTTTTAGTGTTTAGGGTAGTGCAGTGATGTTTGGGAAGTGTAGGGGGTCATGCTGGGGTAGTGTTTTAGGGTTTAGGGTAGTGCAGTGGTGTTTGTGTAGTGTAGGGGTCATGCTGGGGTTGTGTTGTAGGGTTTAGGGTAGTGCAGTGGTGTCTCTGTAGTGTGGGGTAGTGGTTTAGGGTTTAGGGTAGTACTATGTTGTTTGTGTAGTGTAGGGGGTCGTGCTTGGGGTAGTTTTTTAGGGCTTAGGGTAGTGCATTGGGGTTTGTGTAGTGTAGGGGTTCTTGTTGGGGTAGTGTTTTAGGGTTTAGGGAAGTGTAGTGGTGTTTTTGTAGTATAAAAGTTCGTGCTGGGGTAGTGTTTTAGGGCTTAGGGTAGTGCAGTGTTGTTTGTATAGTGTTGGGGGTCTTGCTGGGGTAGTTTTTTAGGGTTTAGGGTAGTGCAATGGTGTTTGTGTAGTTTAGGCGGTCAAGCTGGGGGTAGTGTTTCATGGTTTAGGGTAGTGCAGTGGGGATTGTGTAGTGCAGGGGTTCATGCTGGGGGTAGATTTAGGGTTTAGGGTAATGCAGTGGTGTTTGGGTAGTGTAGGGGGTCGTGCTTCAGGTAGTGTTTTAGTGTTTAGGGCAGTGCAGTGGTGTTTGTGTAGTGTAGGGGGTCATGCGGGGGTAGTGTTTTAGTGTTTAGGTCAGTGCAGTGGTGTTTGGGTAGTGTAGGGGGTCGTGCTGGGTGTAGTGTTTTAGGGTTTAGGGCAATGCAGTGGTGTTTGTGTAGTGTAGGGGGTCGTGCCGGAGGTAGTGTTTTAGGGTTTAGGGCAGTGCAGTGGTGTTTGGGTATTGTAGGGGGTCATGCTGGGGTTAGTGTTTTAGGGTTTAGGGTTGTGCAGTGGTGTTTGTGTAATGTAGGGGACGTGCTGGGGTAATATTTTAAGGTTTAGGGTAGTGCAGTGGTGTTTGTGTAGTGTAGGGGGTCGTACTGGGGTAGATTTATGGTTTAGGATAGTGCAGTGGTGTTTGGGTATTATAGGGGGTCGTGCTGGGGGTATGGATTTGGGGATTCGGGCAGTGCAGTGGTGTTTGGGTAGTAAAGGGGGATCGTGCTGGTGGAAGTGTTTTAGGGTTTAGGGTAGTGCAGTGGTGTTTGTGTAGTTTAGGGGACGTGCTGGGGTAGTGTTTTAGGGTTTAGGTTAGTGCAGTGGTGTTTGTGTAGTGTAGGGGGTCGTACTGGGGGTAGATTTAGGATTTAGGATAGGGCAGTGGTGTTTGGGTAGTGTAGGGGGTCGTGCTGGGGATAGGGTTTTAGGGTTTTGGGCAGTGCAGTGTTGTTTGGGAAGTAAAGGGGGATTGTGCTGGTGGAAGTGTTTTAGGGTTTAGGGTTGTGCAGTGGTGCTTGTGTAGTGTAGGGGACGTGTTGGGGTAGTGTTTTAGGGTTTAGGGTAGTGCAGAGGTGTTTGTGTGGTGTAGGGGGTAATACTGGGGGTAGATTTAGGGTTTAGGATAGTGCAGTGGTGTTTGGGTAGTGAAGGGGGTCGTTCTGGGGGTAGGGTTTTAGGGTTTCGGGCAGTGCAATGGTGTTTGAGTAGTAAAGGGGGATCGTGCTGGGGGTAGTTTTTTAGGGTTTAGGGTAGTACAGTTGTGTTTGTGTAGTTTAGGGGTCATGCTGGGGGTAGATTTCGGGTTTAGGGTAATGCAGTCGTGTTTGGGTAGTGTAGGGGGTCGTGCTGCAGGTAGTGTTTTAGGGTTTAGGGCAGTGCAGTGCAGTGGTGTTTGTGTAGTGTAGGGGTCATGCTGGGGGTAGTGCTTTACAGTTTAGGGTAGTGCAGTGGTGTTTGTGTAGTTTAGGGGATGTAATGGGGTAATGTTTTAGGGTTTAGGGTAGTGCAGTGGTGTTTGTGTAGTGTAGGGGGTCGTACTGGGGTAGATTTAGGATTTAGGATAGTGCAGTGGTGTTTGGGTAGTGTAGGGGGTCGTGCTGGGGGTATGGATTTAGGGATTCGGGCAGTGTAGTGGTGTTTGGGTAGTAAAGGGGGATCGTGCTGGTGGAAGTGTTTTAGGGTTTAGGGTAGTGCACTGGTGTTTGTGTAGTTTAGGGGACGTACTGGGGTAGTGTTTTAGGGTTTAGGGTAGTGCAGTGGTGTTTGTGTAGTGTAGGGGGTCGTACTGTGGGTAGATTTAAGATTTAGGATAGTGCAGTGGTGTTTGGGTAGTGTAGGGGGTCATGCTGGGGATAGGGTTTTGGGTTTTGGGCAGTGCAGTGGTGTTTGGGTAGTAAAGGGGGATTGTGATGGTGGAAGTGTTTTAGGGTTTAGGGTTGTGCAGTGGTGTTTGTGTAGTGTAGGGGTCATGCTGGGGATAGTGTTTTACAGTTTAGGGTAGTGCAGTGGTGTTTGTGTAGTTTAGGGGATGTAATGGGGTAATGTTTTAGGGTTTAGGGTAGTGCAGTGGTGTTTGTGTAGTGTAGGGGGTCGTACTGGGGTAGATTTAGGATTTAGGATAGTGCAGTGGTGTTTGGGTAGTGTAGGGGGTCGTGCTTGGGGTATGGATTTGGGGATTCGGGCAGTGCAGTGGTGTTTGGGTAGTAAAGGGGGATCGTGCTGGTGGAAGTGTTTTAGGGTTTAGGGTAGTGCAGTGGTGTTTGTGTAGTTTAGGGGACGTGCTGGGGTAGTGTTTTAGGGTTTAGGGTAGTGCAGTGGTGTTTGTGTAGTGTAGGGGGTCGTACTGGGGGTAGATTTAGGATTTAGGATAGTGCAGTGGTGTTTGGGTAGTGTAGGGGTCGTGCTGGGTATAGGGTTTTAGGGTTTCGGGCAGTGCACAGTTGTTTGGGTAGTAAAGGGGGATCATGCTGGGGGTAGTTTTTTAGGGTTTAGGATAGTGCGGTGGTGTTTGTGTAGTGTAGGTGGTCATGCTGGGGGTAGATTTAGGGTTTAGGGTAATGCAGTGGTGTTTGGGTAGTGTAGGGGGTCGTGCTGCAGGTAGTGTTTTAGGGTTTAGGGCAGTGCAGTGGTGTTTGTGTAGTGTAGAGGTCATGCTGGGGGTAGTGTTTTACGGTTTAGGGTAGTGCAGTGGTGTTTGTATAGTGTAGGGGGTCGTACTGGGGGTAGATTTAGGGTTTAGGATAGTGCAGTGGTGTTTGGGTAGTATAGGGGGTCGTGCTGGGGGTAGGGTTTTAGGGTTTCGGGCAGTGCAGTGGTGTTTGGGTAGTAAAGGGGGATCGTGCTGGTGGAAGTGTTTTAGGGTTGTGCAGTGGTGTTTGTGTAGTGTAGGGAGAGTACTGGGGTAGTGTTTTAGGGTTTAGGGTAGTGCAGTGGTGTTTGTGAAGTGTAGGGGGTCATACTGGGGGTAGATTTAGGGTTTAGGATAGTGCAGTGGTGTTTGGGTAGTGTAGGGGGTCGTGCTGGGGGTAGGGTTTTAGGGCTTCGGGCAGTACAGTGCAGTAACTTTCTAACGTTTACGCACCCATTGAAAACCTATGGGAGCACGCGTGTGACTTTCCTCACTGCACACGCGACCCGTGGACCTCCTGGTCACTAACTGAAGTTAGCTCCTTGTAGGCCCAGCGATTCTAGAGGCCCTAGGCCTTTTCCCTTTCCTGTTCGTGGTACTTATACCACCATTTTAGTATATGGTTTGAGTGGCCACCAGGGCCCATCCATATAAAGTGCAACTTCTGTATATTATAACGTTGTCTTGTTTAACGATTTGTGCTCCTGTGCTCATAAAGAGTCTAGGGGATACTTTGAGAAATAAATACATATATATTTTGAATATATATCTGTGTGGTGTCCTTTCATTGGTATAAAGGGGGGTTACATTTGGTAAAACAGCCTGCTTAACACGCTTTAACGAGTTTAGCCTCAAAGACTGCTTAGCCTACGCTACCACTAGGGCAGCTAGTCCGAAAAGGTTGACTTACAACCACACCATAAGGGTTGCTTGGCATGGTACAAGGTGGTCACTTTAACTAGTGAACATCATATACCAGGCCAACTTCTCACATTGGTGAGCAGCGGTTGGATTTGAGCTTGCTGTGTTTTACCATTGTAATCTCTTGGTTACCAATTGAAAGATCACATAGGTACCTGTAGGTACATATAAAACAAGATAGATATACTTAAGTTCTACTGAACTTAGTTGTTGTAGAGCAAAGGGAGTAGCACACCCTGACTACAACTACTAGATAGGTTTAGTAGGTAAACCCAAGTGTAGGTAGATTGCAACACATCCACCCACACTTAGGAGCAATGGAGGGGGCAGAGGGGTCCAAGGTACCCATCTCTGTCGAGAGTGACCCCCAGAGGGCACCAACTCTCTTTGCTACCCTAAATCAAAATGAGCTCAGGCAGTTGGCAAATATCAGGGGCCTTAAACAGCCCAAGAACCCTACTTCTGCTGAACTCAGAGAGCTTTTACAGGCTGATGAAGATCAGAAAGCTCTCAAGAGAGCCTCCCAGTTAGGCCCCTTAGGGACTGGAACAGGAGGCCCCCCTTCTGAAGATGCAACTGAGGTACCCCTTTCCAATAATCACCCCTTAGATGAGATTCATACTACAGAGGATGAAAGTGATAGGGATACAGATGTTAGTGGGGATGAAGGGAGAACTAGCCCAGTGCCAAGTGTTATACGTGGCCCAGCTAACCTAAGGCTATTGGGGACTGACAATGGGATCATCCCATTGGATCTCCCCAGTGGACTTAACCAGGGGCTTGGGAGGCAAAGGAATCACTCATGTGAATCTAATGCTTCTCATGCCTCTAGAGGCTCTCAAGGTCACTCCAGAAGAAGGATGACCACCCCTCAGAGGAGGGAGCATGAGGCCAGAATGCAGGAAGCTCAGCTGAGGATCAGGAGACAGGAGCTAGAAGTAGCCCTGATGGAAGAAAAACTGAACAAGGCTAGGCAACCTAGAGAGAGTGGGTCTATACCCACTGGTGGCAGCATTGTCCCTAAGGACAAAGATAGGGTCTTTGACAATAGGAACCTGTCCAAGGTTGTGCCCCCCTACAAAAGTGGGGATGACATCCACAAATGGATGACTGCTCTTGAGAGAGCCTGCAAAGTGCAGCAGGTTCCTGAAGACCAGTGGGCAGCAATCTTATGGCTCTCCTTTGAAGGAAGAGGCAGAGATAGACTCCTCACTGTTAGAGAGGAGGATGTCAGAAACTACAGAGCCCTGAAGAGTGTCCTAGTTGATGGGTTAGGCTTAACCACTGAACAGTACGGGTTAATGTTCAGAGACACCCAGAAGACACAGACTCAGGACTGGTCTGAATACATTGAATGTGCCACTAAGGCTTTGGAGGGTTGGTTGCTGGGAAGTAAGGTATCTGATTATACAGGATTGTACAATTTGATGATGAGAGAACAGATTTTAAATAACTGTCAGAACCAGCAACTGCATCAACACTTGGTTGACTCAGATCTGACCTCTCCCCAAGAATTGGGAAAGAAGGCAGACAAATGGGTCAGAACCAGGGTTAAGCAAAAGAACCAGAACCAGAACCAGGGCCAAGGGGGTGATCAGAAGAAAACAGACCAAAAGGGTGGAGATCAGAAATCTAAAGACCAGAAGTCTTCAACAGGGCCCCAAACTAGTACTAACAAGGGTGGGTCCCAGCCTAAAGGGAAGAAGAAAGAAGGTCCAAAGAAACCCTGGTGCAAATCTTGCAAGAATACAACTCACTGGACTAGTGATTGTAAAAAGGGTGGAGCCCCCAACACTGTTGCCCCTAAGACACCTGCTCCCAGTACTACCGTTAGCAGTGTTGGTCCCCAAACAAAGGGTGTAGTGGGAATCACTATGGGAACTGAAGGAGATTCTGACTTAGACAGAACCCTGACACAGGCAGTCTTGATCTGTGATGGGGACATGGATTTGTCCCTGACTGTGAGCCCCAGTAACCTGGGCAAGTACAGACAGACTCCTTTAATTAATGAAAAAGTGGCTCAAGCCTACAGGGACACGTGTGCCAGTGTCACTATGGTGACACCAGGCTTTGTGGACCCTGGACAGTACATACCAGGTGAGAATTACCTGGTGACCAATGCCAGCAATGCCACTACTTCACATAGTGTGGCAGTTGTTAACTTCTCATGGGGAGGGGTAACTGGCCTCAAAAGGGTTGTGGTTAGTGCAGACCTCCCAGTAGAATGTTTGTTGGGCAATGACCTAGAGAGTTCTCTATGGTCAGAAGTGGAGTACAGGACACATGCAGAGATGTTAGGTATATCACCACATGTCCTTGCTGTGACCAGGTCACAGGCCAAAAAGTGCCTTACTGAACCACAGGTCTTGGATCCTGGAACAATGGACCAAGCACCTACCAAGAAGAAGAACAGGAGGGTTAAGGCTGTGCCTTCCCCCCTGCCTACAAGTGATGATCAGCCTTCCCAGGAAGATGATCTAGAGGACCCTGAAGGAACTGTCCCTGAAGAGCTTGAGCCTGATCAGGTTGAGTTTCTGGGGACAGGGGGACCTTCCAGAGCTGACTTGGGGCAGGCTCAGTTATCCTGTCCATCTCTTGAACCCCTCAGACAGCTGGCTGCTGCTGAGGCTGCTGGGAATGCTCAAGGTACCCATAAAGTGTATTGGGATGATGGGCTCCTTTATTCAGAGGCTAGAGACCCAAAACCTGGTGCAACCAGGAGGTTGGTTATACCTCTGCAATTTAGGGGCTTCCTTCTTACCTTAGCCCATGATATTCCTCTAGCAGGTCACTTAGGCCAGAACAAGACCTGGGACAGGCTTGTCCCTCACTTTCACTGGCCTCACATGAATGAAGATACCAAGGAGTTTTGTCGCTCCTGTGTGACCTGCCAAGCCAGTGGCAAATCAGGTGGCACAAGAAAGGCCCCCCTAATACCACTACCTGTGGTGGGGGTCCCCTTTGAAAGAGTGGGAATAGATATAGTGGGTCCCATGGATCCTCCCACTGCATCTGGGAACAGATTTATACTGGTGGTAGTGGATCATGCCACCAGGTATCCAGAGGCAATTCCCCTTAGGACCACTACAGCTCCTGTTGTGGCCAGGGCCCTGCTAGGAGTATTCTCCAGAGTGGGGTTTCCTAAGGAGGTGGTTTCTGACAGAAGTACCAACTTCATGTCAGGATACTTGACAGCTATGTGGAAGGAATGTGGTGTCAACTACAAGTTCACCACTCCTTATCACCCACAATGCAATGGGCTTGTTGAGAGATTCAACAAGACCCTAAAGGGTATGATCAAAGGATTACCTGAAAAGCTCAGGCGAAGATGAGACATCCTTCTACCCTGCCTTCTGTTTGCTTACAGAGAGGTCCCACAAAAAGGAGTTGGCTACAGCCCCTTTGAATTGTTGTTTGGGCACCCTGTAAGAGGCCCACTGTGTTTAGTGAAGGAAGGATGGGAGTTACCTCTCAAAAAGCCTAAACAAGACATAGTGGACTATGTACTTGGTCTCCGCTCCAGGATGGCTGAGTATATGGAGAAGGCATCAAAAAACCTTGAGGCAAGCCAGGCCTTACAGAAAGCTTGGCATGACCAAAAGGCTGTCTTGGTTGAGTTTCAGCCAGGACAGAAGGTATGGGTGTTGGAGCCAGTGGCCCCAGCAGCACTCAGAGACAAATGGTCTGGACCCCATACAATCCTGGAAAAGAAGGGAGAGGTTACCTACTTGGTGGACCTAGGAACTCCCAGGAGTCCCCACAGGGTACTCCATGTTAACAGGTTAAAAGCATATGTTGACAGGGCAGACATGGGCTTGCTCATGGCTACAGATGAGGGACAGGAGGAAGAGAGTGACCCTCTCCCAGACCTGTTGTCTCAGAACCCTGAAGATGGCTCAGTTGAAGGAGTGACCCTGGGAGGCAACCTCACTGATCATCAACAGATTGAATGTAGACAGGTTCTACAATCATTTCAACACATGTTTTCCTTGATACCTAGCCAAACTGACTGGTGTACCCATGTGGTGGACACTGGTGACAGTCTGCCTGTAAAGAACAAACTTTACAGACAACCTGACCACGTCAGGGACTGTATAAAGGCTGAGGTACACAAAATGCTGGAATTGGGTGTCATTGAACCCTCAGAGAGCCTTCCAAAGGTTGGTGAATCAAGTCCTTACTGGGTTGGATGACTTTTGTGCAGCATATCTTGATGACATTGCTGTCTTTAGCTCCTCCTGGGAGGATCACCTGATCCACCTTAAGAAGGTACTTGAGGCTCTGCAAAAGGCAGGCCTCACTATCAAGGCTACTAAGTGCCAGATAGGGCAGAGTAAGGTTGTGTATTTGGGCCACCTTGTAGGTGGAGGCCAAGTTCAACCACTGGAGAGTAAGATACAATCCATCAAGGACTGGTCCCCTCCAACCACCCAGACTCAAGTTCGAGCTTTCTTGGGCTTGACTGGGTACTACAGGAAGTTTGTTAAGAACTATGGGTCCATTGTGACTCCTCTCAATGATCTGACATCCAAGAAGATGCCCAAAAAGGTTCAGTGGACAGTAAGCTGTCAAAAGGCATTTGAAGACCTGAAGAAGGCCATGTGTTCTGCACCTATCCTGAAAAGTCCTGACTACTCCAAAGAGTTTATTGTCCAAACAGATGCTTCTGAGTTGGGTGTGGGAGCTGTGCTGTCACAACTTAATGTAGATGGTCAAGACCAACCCATTGCTTTTATTACAGAAGGTTGACACCCAGAGAGAAGAATTGGTCAGCTATTGAGAGGGAGGCCTTTGCTGTGGTGTGGGCCCTGAAGAAGCTGAGGCCATACTTGTTTGGCACTCACTTCAAGATTCAGACCGACCATAAGCCCCTCTTGTGGCTAAATCAGATGAAGGGTGAAAACCCCAAACTGCTTAGGTGGTCCATTTCCCTACAGGGGATGGACTTTACAGTGGAGCACCGGCCAGGTACAGACCATGGGAATGCAGATGGTCTCTCGAGGTACTTCCACTTAGGACATGAAGACGAGACTGGTCAAGGCTAGTTTTAATGTCCCTGCGTTTGGGGGGGGGGGTTGTGTAGGAGAGTAGGGTCTGCTATCCTATGGTCAACCCAAATTTTTGCTTTTTGCTTCACTGGTTTTTGACATATTGAGGCTGTGGGCCTGCTAATCAGACCCCCAGCCTGCTGTTCTCTCTAACTAAATTGACACTATGCACCCTAGGTGCATAACCAATTGGAAGTGGATCACCCTGTGAGCCCCTGTACCAGTGTATACTAGGTGCCCAGGGCATTGGTGTATCTAAGGCCAGCCAGGGGCTGAAGCATGTATTATGCCACCCCAGGCTTGGCCTAACAAATTTGACACAACTGGCTGATCACTCAGCTGGGGTAAGTTGGTGTAACCACCTCTTACTTAGGTGTAGTATACCTATACCTAACCTTAAATGGGACACATGTTAACCTATAAGTCACTCCTATGGCAGGCCTTAATAATCCTGAAGGCAGAGTGCTTGTTTCCATGTGAGATGGTGCTCTGGCACGAGCTGAGCCTGTCTGCAGTGGTCGGAACAACTTCCTTCTACCGTTTCCAGATATCGTCATACCATATACTCTTAAGTGCATTATGAACCTCGCGGTTAAATGCTATCTTTGGTTTGGCTTTATCAAAACATGTCGAGTAAGGTGTCATACGAATTGGAATACTAACCCCTCGCCAATTCTGGCGACGGGGTTAGCATTCCACCCTTCTAGAGGGACACGACATGTACAGTACCTGAAACCCGGGTAAAATCAGACATAGCCTCAGCTCCACAAAATGGATGCTGCCACCACAGACACAAGTCTGCCCTCCTGCTGCTGGGAGTCCTTCCAGCTTGGGAGACGTGGACAAAGGGTTTCCTGCCAGGGGAGGTGCGAGCACCACCCCAGACAGGATTTTGTGTATTGGTCAGGTAGGGCTTGAAAGAAACCAGATATGCCTGAGGCTCACAAGAAGCCTCGGTGCATATGCCAGTTCAATCCGGTCCTGGGGCACACCAGCCCCGGACCTGGGGCGAGCTGGACAAAGGATTGGGGGTGTAACCACCCCCCTTCCTGGTCCCACCCTTAGGGAGGGACCTAGCAGGTAGTCCGGCCCCTAGAATCCGCTTAAAGGTAGGAGCTGTGTCCTAAGACTTCAGACATCCTGGAATCAACTTAACCACAAGAAGAAGACGGGAACTTCGACGCTCTGCTGCACAGAGGAATGAAGGAAATCTCCCCTATGGTCAGGGAGTGACCATCTTGCTAACGCAAGCACCAACCAGCTATTGAACGTCTGCTTTGCCGCCGCCTCCAGCCGGAGCCCGAGCCCAGAGCCCGACAAGACCTGGACCTCCAGACCTCTCACCGCCCGATCCACAGTCCCTGAGAAGAAGGAACCCGTGGAGGCACCGAGACACGTGGAGCCAGCCATCTTGGAAGACCGACGACAAGCTGCATGGTAGCATACTCATTTTAGGAATTGTGGTGTGTTCTAAGGTGATTTTACCATGTGAAAAAGCCTTCTGCTGTGATATCATGAATCATGCTTGAGAGAAAACTATTTTCTCATGCTTTTCCCACAGAGGTTTGGAAGGTGATCTATAAGCTAAACTGAGAGAATATTTTCTGTAAATTCACATTATCTTTCTCAGTCTTGTGAGAATGAAGTCTGACATTCTCAGTAAAACATGTACATCCAACAAAGGCAGAGACTGTCAGTTGATTCCTTTGTGTTCTACTGCAGCGTCCCAGAGTGTTCTAAAGAACAACTAGAGCGCTAACAGTCCTACTTATGACAAACGTACGGCACACCTGAAGCCATCTTGGTTGGAATAAAGTGGTAACTCTTAAAACATTTAATTTAAAAAGGAACAAAATGAGGGGGTTCATTTTGCCATAGAAAGTATGATTAGTGCTGCAGAAAGAAAAATTAGGGCACATTTTCAGTGACTTCTCAAATCCTCTTCCATTTCATTCAAAAGTTCTGACATGCAGACTGAAAAATGCACTTTCAATACCAACAGCAGACTTCCCTGGCGACCAGTAGCTTTACTACAGTGATCTAATAAGCAACTAGAGTGCTAACATTCTGAATTTATGGCAAATGTGTGACACATCTGAATGCCTTCTTGATGGAATCAGAGTAAAAAACTGAAAGTATTTCCTACTGAGGAGACTGTAGTAAATGAAGTAATTAGGAAACATCATAACAAATAAGCCTCCCAAAATGGCCACCAGAGACAAAAGAGCCCAAATGTAGACCAAATATCACCCAGATGTAGCCCAAGTATAGCCCAATGACAGAATGTCCCGGAGTGTTCTAACGAACAACTAGAGCGCTAACAGTCTTACTTATGACAAAAGTATGGCACACCTGAAGCCATCTTGATTGGAATAAAGTGGTAACACTTAAAACATTTCATTTACAAAGGAACAAAATGAGGGGGTTCATTTTGCCATAGAAATTATGATTAGTGCTTCAGAAAGAAAAATTAGGGCACATTTTGACTTCTCAAATCCTCTTCTATTTCATAAAAAAATTCTGACATGCAGACTGAAACATGCACTTTGAATACCAGCAGCAGACTTCCCTGGTGAGCAGTAGCTTTACTACAGTGATCTAATGAGCAACTAGAGTGCTAACATTCAGAATTCATGGCAAATGTGTGACACATCTGAATGCCTTCTTGATGGAACCAAAGTAAAAAACTGAAAGTATTTCCTACTGAGGATACTGCAGGAAATTAGGAAACTTCATAACAAATAAATCTCCCAAGATGGCCACCAGAGACAAAAGAGCCCAAATGTAGCCCAAATATCACCCAGATGTAGCCCAAGTATAGCCCAATGATAGAATGTCCCAGAGTGTTCTAACGAACACCTAGAGTACAACTAGAACGCTAACAGTCTTACTTATGACAAAACTATGGTACACCTGAAGCCATCTTGATTGGAATAAAGTGGTAACACGTAAAACATTTAATTTACATAGGAACAAAATGAGGGGGTTCATTTTGCCATAGAAATTATGATTAGTTCTGCAGAAAGAAAAATTAGGGCACATTTTGACTTCTCAAATCCTCTTCTATTTCATAAAAAAATTCTGACATGCAGACTGAAACATGCACTTTGAATACCAGCAGCAGACTTCCCTGGTGAGCAGTAGTTTTACTACAGTGATCTAAAGAGCAACTAGAGTGCTAACATTCAGAATTTATGGCAAATGTGTGACACATCTGAATGCCTTCTTGATGGAACCAAAATGAAAAACTGAAAGTATTCCCACTGAGGAGACTGCAGTAAATGAGGAAATTGGGAAACTTCATAACAAATAAATCTCCCAAGATGGCCACCAGAGACAAAAGAGCCCAAATGCAGCACAAATATCACCCAGATTTAGCCCACATGTAGCCCAATGACAGAAGTGTGCAAAACACTTATTTTTTGTGTATTTGCAGTTTTATATAGTGCAGACTTGTCAGGTATTGGAGTGCTTTACATGAGCATTGGTTACATCACACAAGATCAAATTCATTTTGGTTGTAGACATGGGGAGATTAAGTGATTTGCCAGAATCACAGAATGTTGAGCTGAAGCAGAAACTCCAACCTGGTTCCCCAGTTGCAACGTCTGCAGCTCTGGAAGTAACACCACATCCTCTCCCCTAGGTGCAACATTTAATCAAGTGGCAACTGGATAAAAAAACATAAAGATTACAAATAATTTAAAAGTTCTCTGTCGCTATTTGAAAACTCAGAAAATATGTCCTCATTTTAGTTTTTTAGAGCACTAACCATAATTTTGATGCAAATAAGACCCTCATATATATATATATTATATCAAAAGGAAATACTCTAGGTATTACAGTTTTGATTACATCAAGATGACGTCAGGCGTTCCACACTTTTGTAAGAAATATAGAATGTTAGCAATCTAGTGGTTCATTGGGATACTGTTGAGAGGCAGAGGCCAGGGACACGGACTCTGAAAATTGAAGGCAGGTAGGAGAGTGCAGATGCAGCAATTTGACCACACTGGGCAGGCAGGAAGGGCAGTGGCAGTATAACAGACTATGGAGGGCAATGGAAAGGGGGGCAGGGGCAACAAACCAACAATACAGGACTGGCAAGAGAGGCTGTGGAAATATAATAGACCATTGTGGGAAGAAGGAAGAGGCAGTGGTAGTACAACCATACATGCCAACAGACCTGTTTCAGCCAGGAAACGTCCAATGTTTTTAAGCTCAAATGGGCTTTATTTGATCTGTCTCCTGTCTACAATCTCCTCTTTTTCAATGTAACTCAAAGGGGAAAATCAATACCCCAGTTTTTTTTCAAAATCTCCCTCTTACCAAGTTCAAAATGTTCGCACGTATGGTACATTGGATCATGGTAGGCAGGAGGAATTGGGGTAGGGACATGGACTCGGATAACAGAGGACAGGAGGGACATGGAGAGGTGCACCAAACTGACCCTACAGGGCAGGCATCAGGGTTTGCAGCAGCACAATACACCACACAGCACATGTGGGACGGGAGTGCAGCACAACAATCCATAGAAAGCAATAGGGAGGGGACAGGACCATGCACATGGACAACAGAGAACAGAGGGGAAAGAGGCAATGGTAGCTAGCTGACCATAATGGACAGACAGGAGAGAAAGTTGCAGCATAACAGACCATAAAGGGCAGGAGGGACGGATCAGGGGCATTACAATGGAACAGACAAGCCAGGAGGGAGGGAATAGGGGTCTGCACATGGAAACAGAGGGCTGGGGGCAAGGGGGCAGGGCAGGAGCAGCAAGATGACCATGGAGGTCAGGCAGGTTGGGCACTAGAAAAAAGACACACCATGGAGAGCAACAATGAGACTAGGATGGCATACACACAGACCATGGAGGAAAGGTGGGAGGGGGTCAGGGGCAGCTAGCTGACCACACAGGGAAGGTGGGAAGGGCCATGGCAGCACGGAAGACCATGCATGGCAAGCAGGAGGGTTAGTGGCAGCACAATGGCTATGATGGGGAAGAAGGAAGGTGCAGGGGCATGCACAAAGGACCATGGAGGATAGAAGGGAGGGTCAGGACCTGGGCACAGACAAGAGAGTTCAGGGGAAGGGGCCTCACAACAGACCGCGCGGGGCAGGCAAGTGGAGCAGTGGCAGTACAACAGACCAGGGAGGGCAGAAGGGTGTGGCAGTAAAATGGACCATGGAGGACAGGAGGAAGGGGATAGGGGCATGGCATGTGGACAGGCAGGGTGGAGGTGGCAGGGACAGGTTACAGTCATCTGACAATGCTAGGCAGGTGGGAGGGGAGTGGCAGCTCAACAGAACACTCAGAGTAGATAGGAGTGGCAGGTCCATGGAACATGGTGGGCAAAAAGGATGGAGCAGGGGCATGCACAAAGATATCGGAGGGCAGGGGGAAGGAGAATAGGGGCAGCAAGCTAATCACAGAGGATAAGCAGGAGGTCAATGATGGGCCATAGAATTGGGCAATGGAGGCCAGGAGGAGTGGACTGGTACATCATGCTAAATGGAGGGCAGTGGCAGAACATCAGACCATGCATGGCAGGAGGGAGGAGGCTAGTCCATGGATTCAGACAACAGAGGATAGGGAGGAGGTGGATGGGGCAGCAAGCTAACTGTTCAGAGAAGGTGGATATTAGGAACTTTATTGTTTTTAAAATGTGTGTCTGTGCGAACTACTTAAAATATGAACAAGTATGCAGCATAATCTCACTTTTATTCAGGAAGAAGAGGACGTTTGTGACTGTGACTCCGGGCTCACTTGGCAGAAACACCCTCTGACCCTCCACCCCCATCGCAAAATGTAATGCCCGTGAAAAGGGTAGGTGGACGCAGTGTTATATAGAACATAGTCCTGAGAGCACGATTGAAATGAAAACTAGATATAGTGTATGGTATAAACTATGCACCAAAAAGTGTGATATAAGATGAACCGGGGCGTGAAATATAATATGCAATACATTGTGCGCAATGACAGATTCATTGGAGAGCGCGAGATAGCACAGGCACTAGCGCGTGCTATGCTAACTAGACTCTAAAGTTGTAATATAAAATATGTGCTGGGGAGTGTAACGTTGCATATGCACTGTGACAAAGATATGGATCCCAGATTGTATTATGTATGGCATAGCGCTGTGCGTTATATCATAGGCATCGAGGAAGGCACGTGAGATGGGGCAATATAACCCGTGCGAAGGCAAGTGTGGCATGACATATTCACGGGGTGGTGTTACAGTGCACATGGGCTAGAGAGTGTCATAGCATATGCACTAGCTGGTGGAATACAACACAGAGGTGTGAGGCACTCGGCGGGCACTGGTGGGTGTAACACAGCATTGGGCTCAGCCAAGAGCATGCTGTGACTCTCAAGTGAGGTTCGTCTCCTTTCCAGAGAGTAAAATAAAAAGAATTACACATCCGGCGGTGGATGTGTGTTTTATTAACCGTGAGGGGGTTTCTTGCATAGTTTGGTAGAATTTTTGTTGAATCCCCTTTGAATGGCTTGGTGTGCGTGTATATTAAATGTGCCCGTCAATAGCTACCCATGTTTGTATAAATAAACAACAAGGGTGTCTACTTGGAGAGTACCCACCGGCGGGGGCGCCGGGATTAGGCACAGTAGGGCGTCAGTCACGTCAGAGCTTCACTAGCGGTGTAAATACATTCCATGTGGATTCATTCTATGCATAGTCGCCTTTTAATGAATATCACACAAATCGTCATGGTGATAGGTAAATACGGTTTGTCCAGCATGTCCTAGGTGTTTCTATAAATATATATATTTTTTAAATAATAAAAAACAAAGGCCGGCCCCGGGGGATAGGTTCCCCGAGGCCATAAGTGGCCTGAGGAGGGGGGCAATGCAGCTCCCCTCCTAAAGAATAAAAAAAAAAAAAGGCCATGACCCGGGGGTTGGGGTCCCCGGGGCCGATTAAGGCCTTGGGAGGGCCAAATTAATTTTTTTCAACAAAAAAGATTAGGGTGCAGGCCCTGGGGGATGGGGTCCCCAGGGCCAGTAAATAAGAAAAAGAAGGGGGGGCCACACAGCCCTCCTTCTTAAAAAAATAAAATAAATAAAAGACCGGCATCGCGCCGGAGTCCATGCCCCCTCCTTGCAGCACTCTGCAAACGCGCCCCCTGGCCAGTTGTGAGTTGGGGGAATTAATTCCCCTTCAATACTGAGGGTCCCTGAGGGCCAACTAGCCCAACAGGTATCTCCAGTATGCGCCAGGGAGCTGCGTTGCAGACAGGTGTTCTGAGGCCACGCCCCTTTTTACACCTCTATGCAACGCAGCTCTGTGGCGCTTACTGGAGGTACCTAGTGGGCTAGTTTGACCCTAGGGATCCTTAGGATTCAAGGGGACTTAATCTCTCAACTTAGAACGGCCACAGGGTGCATTTACACAGTGGTGAAGGGAGGGGACGGGGCCTGAGGTGACGTGTGCAAACACGCCCTGTGGCGCGTTTTATGTTGGGGAAATAATTCCCCTTCATTCCTGAGGGACCCTGGGGGCCAACTAGCCCACCAGGTGCTTCCAGTAAGTGCCACTGAGCTGTGTTGCAGAGAGGTGGTCCAGGCAGTGCCACTTTTTACACCTCTCTGCACCGCAGCTCTTTGGCGCTTACTGGAGGTACCTATTGGGCTAGATGGACCCTAGGGACCCGCAGGATTCAAATGAACTTAATCTCCCAACTAAAAACGGCCACAGGGCGTGTTTACGCAGTGGTGAAGGGAGAGGACGGGTCCTGAGTTAACGTGTGCAAACAAGCCCTGTGGCGCGTTTTAAGTTGGGGAAATAATTCCCCTTCAATCCTGAGGGACCCTGGGGGCCAACTAGCCCACCAGTTGCTTCCAGTAGGCGCCACTGCGCTGCGTTGCAGAGAGGTGGTCTAGGCCGTGCCCCTTTTTACATCTCTCTGCAACGCAGCTCTGTGGCGCTTACTGGAGGTACCTAGTGGTCTAGTTGGACCCTAGGGACCCTCAGGATTCAAGGGGACTTAATCTCCCAACTAAAAACGGCCACAGGGCGTGTTTACACAGTGGTGAAGGGAGGGGACTGGTCCTGAGTTAACGTGTGAAAACAAGCCCTGTGGTGCGTTTTAAGTTGGGGAAATAATTCCCCTTCAATCCTGAGGGACCCTGGGGGCCAACTAGCCCACCAGGTGCTTCCAGTAAGCGCCACTGCGCTGCGTTGCAGAGAGGTGGTCTAGGCCGTGCCCCTTTTTACATCTCTCTGCAACGCAGCTCTGTGGCACTTACTGGAGGTATCTAGTGGTCTAGTTGGACCCTAGGGACCCTCAGGATTCAAGGGGACTTAATCTCCCAACTTAAAACGGCCACAGGGCGTGTTTATACAGTGGGGAAGTGAGGGGACGGGGCCTGAGGTGGCGTGTGCAAACACGCCCTGTGGCGCGTTTTAAGAGGTAGTTTTAATCCCCTGCCCTATTATATACTAGGGGCTTACAGAGGAGGTCATGCTGATCACAGGGGGACCCCAACGCATAGTGTTCCCTAGTGTATGTAGGTGTTTTCACTGTATTCTGAGTGTCTTTTAACATAGCACTGGCTCTAGGACTGGTTAGTCAGACTCAGATACCACCAGTATCCGACTGAAAAAGTTGAGGGTACAGGATGATTTTGCAACAAGGCTTCTTTCTGCTCTTCTGTTTGTTCTTTCTGCACGTTATCCTTCTTCCTGCACTTTTCTTCGTCTTTGAGGACTTCTGTTGCTTCTTTCTGTATTTCTTTTTTTTCTTTCTGTGCATTTTTTCTTCTTTCTTCACATGTCCTATTCACTGAAAAAACCATAGGTTTCAGGGGCGTTATAGTTAGCTGGACTTTTCACTCGTACAAAACCATTGAAATTCCCCCGTTATAGTTAGTTCAGCTAACTATAACTCGCGCGCCCGCAATGCACTGCTGATAACATCACATATTACATCACTCATGACATGGTCAGTGACATCACTCATGACATCACTGATGACATCTCAAATGACATCACTGATGACATCATCCTTGTGATTGAGAGGCAGACCTCCTCTCCCCCTAATATAACCTTTGATACACACATTCAAAAATCGAAACTAAAATGTTCAAAACAATGGACATACCAATATCAGTTACAACAACCTATTCAGTAATTCTAAGATCCACATACACATCCACTCATTCACCAACAGTCCTATACAGTCACTCATACATGTACTCACTCATCATATGTACTCATACACCTATACATCCTGTTACACAACGCCACTCATCCATAGAGTTACTCACACACATAGTCACTCATGCTAATAAAGAATCAAACATCCATTTACTTGCATATACAGTTATACACATACCACCACACTTACTTCTCCAGAAACTTACACATACTTAGTCTTTTCAACAATCACTTATAGAAACACATACTTATTCATACAGGAACTCTTTCAATCTCTCACTCTCACATATACTCACTTATATACACCAATAGTCACATATACTAGTTTAAAACATATGTAGTTACTCATAAAGACGCTATTGAGACAGTCATTCACTCACTAACACACCCATGCACACACTCATCCACCCATACAGTCCTGCACACATGCTGTCTTCAACACATACAAACAGTGAGTCACTCATTCATGCACCTATGCACTACATAATACCCCCCACCGAACCATACAGACACTCAGTCACTCATACTGATACTCAAAAAAACAACTAATAACCTATATAAACACTCATGTAGCTACTTACCAACCCATGCAGCCACTCATACACAAAGTGAGAGACTGATACAGATATTTACATATTTAAACATTACTCACTAAGCCATGTATTCACTAAGATACACTTAATCAGTCAGTTATACAATCAATTTTTCAAAAACAAATCATCCATTTAGACACTTATATACCCATTTATTCTTCCATCGACCTTGAGACATACATATATAAAACATATGTGATTTTCAGAAAAACACACATTCACTGGATGATGTCATCAGTGATGTCATCAGTGATGTCATTTGAGATGTCATCAGTGATGTCATCAGTGATGTCACTGACCATATCATGAGTGATGTAATATGTGACGTCATCAGCAGTGCATTGCGGGCGCGCGAGTTATACTTAGCTGAACTAATTATAACGGGGGAATTTCAATGGTTTTGTACGAGTGAAAAGTCCAGCTAACTATAACGCCCCTGAAACCTATGGTTTTTTCAGTGAATATATATATATATGCAGCCAGCAGCTGAAACACGTAGATGTCATCACTTTATTAATAAATAATCGAGTGAAGAAACCTTTGGAGTGCGGTTCAATCTCTTGAAACGAAAGGAGTTATTGTGTGGAAAACATATATATATTCCAACGATCACTTCCCTCTGAAGTAGACAAGGGGACACGGCGGGGTTACCAGGAGAATCCTTTATTTTCAAGACGGCATGACGCGTTTCGGCGATAAGCCTTTTTCAAGTGCCTTTAATACCTGAGGTTCAAACTGTTTACCTTTTGAACGTGCTCCTTAGTTCTGATTGGTAGACTATATATATATATATATATATATATATATATATATATTCACTAAAAAAACCATAGGTTTCACACATGTTATAGTTAGCTGTACATTTCACTCGTAAAAAACCAATGAAATTCCACGTTATAGTTAGATCAGGTAACTATAACTTGCGCGCCCACAATAAACTGCTGATGACGTCACATATTACATCACTCATGACATGGTCAGTGACATCACTCATGACATCAATGATGACATCTGAAATTACACATTGTGGATTGCGGTCGCGCAAGTTATAGTTACCTGATCTAACTATAACGTGGAATTTCATTGTTTTTTTACGAGTGAAATGTACAGCTAACTATAACATGTGTGAAACCTATGGTTTTTTAAGTGAATTTGCAAGGTTTTGTAAATGATAATCCCTAACTATAACGTGTGTGAAACCTATGGTTTTTTCAGTGAATTTGTACGGTTTTTTAAATGCTAAGTTATGTATTTTTTTGAAATTTTTTTTTCTGGTTTTTCACTGTGCGCACACCCTGCGCGCACGGTGTGCTTCGCGCACCATGCGCGCGCTGTGGGCACTCGGTGCGCTTCGCGCACCGATCGCCCACGTTGCGCAGTCCATGCCGTGCGCGCCTCGCCTTTTTTTACACAGTAACATTTGTTTTTTTCTCCCTTGTGGGTCCTTTAGTTTATTTAATAAATGTGATTGTTACTTCTTTATTATTATTTTTTTTTTTTTCCCGTGCTCGTACGGTAAGCTTACAGTACGCGCACTCCGCGATTTTTAAAAAAAATTATTAAATGTATTTTTCGCACTTTTGGGTCCTTCTTGGACCCCCTGACAAACACTAGGGGGTCTGCAACTCTCTTCGTTGCCCCCTTTTCACGTTCCGCCCCTCTGTTTCTCAGTGGGAGAGACAGAAAATGGCGGCCGACACTTCCTGATTTCGACCGATTCGAATGTTTACAGTCATGTAACCACCAATCAGAATTGAGCTCGCGCACGGCACCGTACGCGTACGGTAAGCTTACGTAAGCACACGGAGCGCGCTTACAGATATATATATTGATTTAAATGCTATTTTCTCAGGACCTACTGAACAGATTTACACCAGACCTACAAAAGGCACATCCTTGACCTGAGGACTACCTCTCTGCCAAATTTCAAGTAATTCTGTTCAGCCGTTCGGGCTGTAGCTCGGACTAAAGGTCCTATGGGAAAATGCATGGGGAAAACGTGTTTTGGGACCCCCTTTTTTCTCAGCCCCCGCTTGACGAATCCCCCCGAGACTTTCAGGGTAGGAGCGGAGCGTAGCGCCCCATTAGTTTTGAAAATTTCGCGAGGATTCGTCGACCGGCGACAAAGTTATTCCAAATAGAATGTTGCGGATTTCCTATGGAAACACGGTCCTAACTATAACTATCCACTGGCGACCGCCAGTAGATAATATATATCTCCATAAATATCCGTTTACCTCTCTGGATTGTCCAAAAAACGGAGACGGACCACAGCGTAAGTGCTTATTCTTTTATTCTGTGCAAAATCGGCTATATATATGTATATATCACAAAATATTCCAAACCCTTTGCAGAGAATGAAACCGGCACTCGTAGTCTAGAGAATCAAATCTGTTTAATGGGTCTGGTTGCCCTGGTTGCAAAATCACAGATACGCCTTTCGGCAGTACAATTGCCTTTCTCAATCTGTAATCCACCATTTAGATGCTCCATTTACATTTTTTTTTTTAAACAATGGAAATAGAAAATATACTTCGTTTTTTAGCAGCAGTTGGTTTGAAACACGTGGACAGTGTACATATATAAATGTGGCAAGAGATTAAAGGTATGAGAGAGGGCACAAGAATGAAGACTATGGCAATGAGACCAATGACTCCATTTGTTTGAAAAACAAAGAACTAGAGAGAGTTAATGGCAAGGGGGATGTAGTAATAAAAAAAAATATGAATATATTTCTTTGGCAGTACCAGAACGGCCAAAGAATAAATTCAGGGTGAAACTTAGGTGTGTATGAAAATCAACATACAGATCATATAAAGGTACTTTACCAAATAAATAGAAAATGCTTTGCATGCTTAAGGTTAAGAATTAAGGAATTTTAAAATGAGGAAATGATAATGAAGAGATCACGTTGCATGCAAATATGAGATGTATGAACACAGGATATATGTTATCATTGTAAAATAATTTATAAATGCCATTTAAAAAAATGACACAGTACATACATGTTCGTAAAAGAGGAAATGACATGTGGTCTATTGCTCATTTTAATGGGTGATGGGGGAAAAGAGATGGTTCCCTTTAAAAAGACAATCTTGTTGATACACTCTATGGCCCAGATGAAGGCTTCAGCAAAAACCCTTAGGCTATCGTTGTTTTTGTTGTACACTATTCACTCAGCTTAAAAAGAAAATGAAAATAATAAACTCTTAAGATCACAAAACTGTACTGTGTCATTTCCTGTTCAGGACCTTGGATTGGAGGATTTGATAATAGGTACGTTGGTTCTGGTGGGAGAATCCTATATATTTATGCTAGCAGTATACCCCCACAAACCTATCACCCCACACTTAAAATATAACTAAAATAAATAAGTATACGACAATTTACATAATGGTAATCCATTAACTAATTAACAATTAATAATTACTTGCTAATACATTATTATTTAATTAATGTCTCATCCTCTACTCCTAAAAATCTAGTAACCTGCAACTGAAATATAACTGAAATAAATCAATATTACATAATGTACATAAATATTTATCAATTAAATTATTAATAATAATAAATAATTGATAATTAATTGGTACTTAATTAACTTCCTACCCTATATCCCTAAATCCCTACAAACCCAAGAGTGCACACCTAAAATATAACTAATATATAAAGTTATTACACAATTTACATAATTAATAATCAATTAAAGAATTAATAATGAACTGTTAATAATATTACTTATTTAACTTCCCACCTTATACCCCTACAAGCCCGGCAGCCCGCACCTAATAGATTATTAAAAAATGTAATTACACAATTTACATAAATAATAATCAATTAAATAATTAATAATAAATTAATAATCAATTGTTAATTATTGCTTAATTGACTTCCCACCCTATACCCCTATAAAGCCAGCAGTCCACACCTACCAGAAAACAAAAAATATATACTTATCAATGTAATTTACATAATTAATATTCAATACAATTAATAATAAATTAATAATTGTCAATTATTACTTGATTTACGTCCCACTGCGTACCCCTACTAAGCTAGCAATCCACTACAACACTGCAAATTACTATTAGCAATTACATTAAAAATTATGAATCACTTACAATTACAAACTGTTTAAAAAATAAATCTTGTCAATTATACAAACAATATTCACACATAGAATTATCAAATCAAATCAAATCAAAACAGCTTTATTCGGTATGAGGTAAACAACCATACTAATAATCTTTTCTGTCTCAAAATGTTACGTTGTTACATTGATCTAATAGAGCATTATGAGAGACGTACTCAACAATAAAAAAGATAGAAGCAAAGTCGACAATATTTCATAATCAATCTAAACATCATGGTAAGGCACAAACTATGGGCATATTTAAATTAGCTACTGAACATCATGTAAAGTGCAATGTGCAAAGCAGCCTACAAAAACAGCGATGTTTCATAATCAGTCTATGCGTCACAATAAACAAACTATGGACATGTTTCAATTAGCTAATAAAGCTCACATAAAGTGCAATGTGTAAAGCAGCCTACATCATAAGGTGCAAAAGGAAAGCCTGTATCATATTTGTACATGGTGTGCAAAATTAGCAAGCAGCTTAATGGGGATAAATCACATTTCATACTAACGTTAACATTTCTATATGTAAATATAAATGGTGGGTTGTTGGTATATATTCGGGTTAAAAAACTACACGTTATGCTTCGCCTAAATAAAACAACGTACACGGTGGCCTGTTTCAGAGTGCGTACTAATATCTAAAGAGGTGAAGTGATGTTTCATGAATTCATTCCTCCAGTTTTTCGAATGTTAATGCATCCAGATGTGAAAGATCTCTTCTTCTCCTAAAATCCCTTTATATAAATATGATAACTGAATTCATAATTTTTAAGCTATCTAAACCACATATAAAATTAAAAGCATGTTTCTATTGGAAAAGCATATTTGATAAAAAAGAGTGGCTTTAAAACTGACTTCCGAATGTCCTTATAAACCAGAGCATAAAGTGCAATGTGGACTGGGGCGATTTACCATCACATTTTCCGTTTTCCGTTCTGGGGAATGCCACTAAATTGTGCACGGTACCAAACCTTAATCTGGTCAGATAAAATCTGTGTTGTATATTTCTTACCAAGATTAAGTATGTTTGTATTCCCATCTCAAGGGGGCGTTCACAGTGGGCAACAACACTTCACTTAGTGCCAGCATCCTCCATTCTTATTAATTCCTTAGCAATAGTATATTTAAGCTTCAGGTCACTTTTACTATGCTCCAGAATATGTGCTGGGTTCTTCCTGTCAAAATCTATCTTGCAGTCTATTAGCTAGTTGCGTATGTGTTCTAACCACGGTATTCTCTTACTGTGATCCAGGGCCAGGCAGTCCATAATTAAGCCTTTAGTGAATTTAGTTTTTTGCCCAAATCCCTCACCAGAAAGTAAGACCCGCTATGTGGATAGAATCACTTAAATTTGGTACAGACAATTCTTTATGCACAATATAGTTAGCTATAGAACTTGGGACTGCCAATAATCTTTTTTTAAATTAGTTTTCTTGTATTTGCAGCGAATCAATGTTGGCTCTCCCCCATATAGCTGCCCCATAGCAGACCCCTGCCATACATTTAGTTTTGTACAGGGCAAGAAATTCCAAAATCGGTTTATTTCCTATTTTGGCTGAAAATCTGAAAATGCCCTCCGTTGTTCTTAAAAATTTCAGATTACATAGTTCTATATGGGAGTTCCAAATGCCACTTCTATTAAAAAGCAGTCCCAAGTACGAGAAAGATGGAACTCTGTTTATCACTACTCCTCCCACTTGATGTTGTCTAGTTTTTTGCCTATTGCTTCCACATGTAATAACGAATGTCTTATTAATTTTAAGATGGAGGTCCTTTTCTGACATAAATGATGCAAATTTATCTATTAGGCGTTGAAGGCCAATCGCTGTCCTTGATAAAAGGACTGCATCGTCTGCATATAAAAGTAGTGGAGTGGGGCGATTTTTGGGACATCAAACAATTGCTTTTGTAAAAAAATATCTACATTATTAATATATAAAGAAAAAAGGAGGGGCACTAAAACGCATCCTTGGCGAATGCCCCGCGTGACCCTAATGTCTGGGGTACATTCACCCATGGTGCCATAACGTACTCTTGCGGTAAGGCAAGTGTAAATCTGGGATAAGTATATTATAATATTTACAGGGGCACCTAGCTCTTTCATAGTTTTCCATAATTTGGCATGATTGACCAGATCGAATGCACAGGTGAGGTCCACGAAGCAAAGGTGTAAAGCCCCTTCCTTGGCCAAGGTGTATTTTCCAATCAGTAGCTCCAGATTTACACATTGCTCCACCGTCGCAATACCCCTTCTGAAACCATACTGTACCTCCGTTAAGATGTTATTAGCGTCAGCCCAGGTTTCCAGCCTTCCCAGCATGATTCTTCCCATCACTTTGGAGGTTGAATCAAGAATGGATATTGGGCGGTAGCAATTAGCCTTACTTCTGTCCCCTTTTTTAAAAATGGGAACAATAGTCCTTTGTACCCAGGATGCAGCCATTACCCCTCCTAAAGTAGCATTAAAAACCTTTAATAATATTGATGTCCAAAAGTCGATATCATGTTTAAAAACATCGATGGGTACCCCATCCGGACCAGCGGCCTTCCCGTTGGCTCTTTTTTTCAGGGCTGTTTCAATTTCTTCTAGCGTTATTGGGAGTGAGTTTACCGGCTCAACCAGGATGATATTGCCGCTATTACAGGTGGAGGCTTCAATGCCATCAGGGTTAAAAATGTGTTGTCCAGTCTTCTGGAGGAATGACAACATCAATTCTCACCGCTGTGTTCTCTCTAAAAAAAGGGATGATCAATTTTAAAAAAAAATAGGGCTGTGTCTCGTGTCTCAGCAGCCTGGGTTAATTTTTCCCATGCCTCCTCTCGAATTTCTATTTTCCTTTGATTCAAGATATTTTTATAATTTTTCCTCAGGGTACTTATTCTAGCACTGTCCCTGGGTATATATTTCAATGCACATTTTAATTCCCTGTTTAACCTAGAGCAATCTTGGTTAAACCATCTGGGATTGGTGTTACGGGGCTTTTTCTTATTTTGGGTTGAGAGATCGCCTGCGATTTCACTCGTAATATTACAGAAAGCATTTATTTCTTCATCTATGGAGGAACTATCCAGACAGATAATTACCTCGTTAAGTTTTTTCTTTTTGAGGCTATCCATAAATATCACAGGGTTCACGCCTGTCCATTTAATTGAGACTCCATTGTTGCCCTGCGGTTCTATATTTATATCTACTACATTGCCCCTCCCTTGACGTGTCGAGCTAAGCTTCAGGGACAGAGTTAACGGGGAATGGTCACTCAGCAAATTTGCACTAAGGGGCCGATTTGAATCCGGGTCGGAAAGCTCTCCGACAGAGCCGGATCCGGAGTGTTTTCCGACCAAGCCGGAGTCCTGCAGTCCGACCGAGCGAGTACGATGCGGCCGTATGCTGCTGGACTCGGTTTGGTCGGACTCCCATAGAAGTCAATGGGAGCCGGTCGTACGACGCGTACATGGGCTCCCATTGACTGTACGTGTCGCACAAGGGCGCCCCTACAGTGGGTACGCGTCGGTGCCATCCACACCATAAATGCTTGTGTTGGGGGGACCCTTGGGCCTCCCCCTGTGTCCGAGTCGTAGGGCTGTGGGTGTCAGGGGGTCCGACGTGGACCCCCAAAGGGAACTTCCCGGACGTTTTGCGAGCCGGAGTGTCCGGCTCGCATCGGCTGTCCGACACGTGCATCGTACTGGCTCGGTCATAAATCGCATCCATTGCACGCCACGGTTAGCTTACGGCCGAGACATACGGAGCAGTTCGGACCTTGAAACGACTCGATTGGTGAATTTCACGTAGCTCACATCGTACTTGCTCGCTCGTACAGCTGTACAAGTCGGGCGGAAAACACGAGTACGGCTCGTAGTTTTTCCGGCCGGATCGCGTTTGGTGCCCTTTCCACCTGGACCGGAATCGGCCCCTAATTGACAATTTTTCTACCAGGCCCCTGCAGTTAGCCGACACAATGCAATGATCAATATTAGAAGAAGATCTGACGCCTACGCAAGTGGACAAGGCTATCTCTCCGTCACAATTGTCTGGTTCCGTAACTGCTAAGTAATATTTGGGGATGGTGTTATAAATTGTCTCCCCATAATGATCATGTGAAAAGTGCGTAATTCGTTCCCCCGAAACGGTCACAATAACCACATGATTCTCCCTTGAAAATGGTGCATGTCTCACAATTAAAATCACCCGCCCAGATAAGCATGTACTCTCCTTCCATGACCTTTAAAAAATATTCAAGATCTGCTTCTAGTAAGTTTATCACCCCAGATCTTGTATCATCGAATATGTTTTTATAATAGTTTATTATAACTATAGGTTGATTTCCCTCCAAATAAAGATACAAAAACTGATAGTACTTTGACCTAGTGTTTGATGTCCTTAAAGTTAAAAGTGAAGTTACAGATGTTAAAATGGCTAGACCTCCTTTTGCTCTCCCCCTCCTAGAGGGGCTAGCATTAGTACAGATTACTTGAAAGCCATTAATAAAAAAGGGCTCGGTATGCCATGTTTCCTACAACAAAAAGCACACCCCTCAATTGCTTTTAACAATGTATCATTATTAAGCTTGTGTAATTCCAGCCACGTTCCATGACATAATGTGTAATGATTAATTTGTTCGTGTCAACTTTTCCACCTCCGGCGGTTTATGATTAAAATTATTTCCCTGATTATTAATAGGTACCACAGGCGGATCCTCCCTAAAAACGGGGACTTAGAGACCGCCAGCTGACTTATTCCTGGTTACAGGGCATTCTAGAGTTGGTTTGAGTTAAAAATGTGGGGTGTACTTGCTTCGCTGCGTTCAAGCCCATAAAAGAAACCTAGTGGTACGGCTGTTATATGGTCATTTTGGATAAAACTGGACAATGTGGCGTTACTCAAGATTCTTTCCAAGCGATTCCCTACCAGATGCCTGCTACGGAAATTCACCACAACACAATCCCCCCAGCTCGTTTTCCTACAATTACCTACCCAGCTTACTCTTCTAAGCATGATTATATTTTGTTGCAATACATTAACATCGCAGTTTGTGTACCACTTGGTTTTTCAATGAATCGTATGTTTCTCGGATTGTATCAGCTAGCGTAGGAGCATTTTTCAATATGATCATGTATGGGGTTGCCTGAGGGGGTTTGATGCAGTGACTCTTCTTTGTTACCAACTTCTGCAACCCTGGTAGAAATAACCTCTTGATTAGATTTTGCCAGTCTGAATGAGGTCACATTATCATCGTTTCAACAGATTGTAGCTTTTGTCCGACCCTCGAAGATTGTACAGCGGTCGTTATTGTTCGTTTGGGCTCACCAGCAGAGGGGGTGATGCCTAAATCTTCTATTAGCCTTGTAACTGAGTTATTATTAATACAAGTCGTACTCAATTGTTATTTGGAAATGATTTCAGAGACCAAGTCTGTCAAGAAAGTCACATCGTTTTGGACCAGCTCTATTTCTGACATTAATCGTCACTCTATATTGTCCAATTTGCCATGTAGCTTTTTGAAGAGTGTTTTAATATTTTGTGACCCTAGTGCTTTGCTGGTAGAGTTATTATCCCCCTTTATTGATCCGATGTTATTTTCAGCCTTTGGTTTTGTTTTAGCCTTCCCTGTCAGGATCCCCCTGTGACCATTTTTCTGTTGGGGCGATGGTTAACATTTTTTAGCAGGTGGGGAGGGTGGATGAGTACTGTTGGACAGGATTGAGATCTCCAGTGGAGTTGTTAAAATACATGGATTGGATGCATTCACAGTACTGTCCTTATCCGCTACAGTAATCGGTTGTGCCTCTGAGTTCTTATTTTTCCCGTCACTCATAATTATAGTGGGATCGCTCACACCCTCTGATGCAGATCCTTTCAGTGCAGCATCTTGTGCAAATTTAGTTGCTGCAAGTTGTTCCTCAACGTGTACGATCTTGCTATTGAGTAAGCCCACAGCAGTTGTCAAATACATAGGAGTCCATTAGTATGGCGGGCGGATCCGATCCGCCCGCCATAAATCACTGCCCGCATATAGATTACCCCCGCCATATCAGTATGGCGGGGAGTACAGTGGCGGACGGGAAGACCGTCCGCCACTTTTCCACCCAGTCGATGAGTCGACCGGGCGGAAACGGGTTGAATATGGTGGCGGTGTCTGCTAGACACCGCCATCCATATTATTATGCAGGCGGTAAGCAGCCTTTCTGTGGTGGCATTGCCGCCATGGAAAGGCATGCAGAGTTCGAAGTTGGGGGCCCGTTGCGGGACCCCAGGATGTTGGGGGTTAGGGGCACATGGGGGGTACCTATGGTACCCCCCTGCATTTGCATGCACAACATGGCAGGCACTGCGCGGTGCCTGCCACGTTGTGCATGCAAATGCAGAACATGCATTTTTGACATTGCGGCGGGTGCTGCTGAAAGCACCGCCCGCCGCAATGGTAAAAATGTGGGATGCGCCCACCAGTGTGGCGGGCGCATCCTAATTTCACATGTGGGACCATCGCATGCATAGCGGGCGGTCCCATTTCCCGGGTCTATGGCGGGCGGATTTTGCTAATCAGCCCCTTAGTGATTGGAGCACTTTTAGTATGTGCCTTTCCCACCAGAGGGCGGTAGTTTCCTTTGCCCATACTCCTAGAGGGACAGTAAACACTTAGGGGTGCAAAGTAGGGCGGTTTTCACCTTACCGGTCTCTGAGTAGTCCTGTTCTTAAGGATCAAGGGGGGTGGCCCAGCCCAGCCTTGGTCTGTCGTGAACGGGCGCAGACAGGCCCGCCCTTGGCCCGGGCACCTCCTGGCGCTGGAAAGCATGGGCGGCGAGCGTGCCGCTATGGATGCTGGGGGCTGTAGTCTCTCCCCTCCTCACGGCTCCGGGAAGATGGTGCAGCCGCCCGTGGCAGTAGCGATGTGGGCTCAGGTGAGACTCTCGCTGCAGGCAAAGGAGAAGGTTACTTGCAGGGTTTCAGGCAGAAAGAGAATTAATATATGAACGAAAACACATTAAGATAATTTAAAAACATTATTTTTATAACTATATTATTGAAAACGTTATTGACAACAAAGATATTCTTGACAACGATAGTGGTTATCTGAGAAAAATGATTATTCTTGACGGCGATATTTCTGCATCACAATATTTTTGTATAACAATATTTTTCCCCCAATAATTCAATATTCAGATATTTCCAACTCAGTATTTTGTCCAAATACCATGACAATCATTCAATCTTCTTTTTTGCACATTCTTTACGCACAGGCACTGTGTCGTTACTTTACTATGTCTGCAGCATGCAACGTTTTGCTAATATTTTTACACATAATGCATAATGTGGAACTTTTTATAATTTCGTATAGCAGAGGATCCTAGGGATACAGGAAGGCTCCAATTTGTTTAATTGCTTGTGACATTAAGCTACTTTGTAGCATTTTTAATACTAAGCTAAATAGTTCCATATTCCCATTCCTGGTTCTTCTGTTCTGGGTTTTTCCCAGGCGTGTGCGTTTGTGTGTGTGTGTGTGTGTGTGTGTGTTTGTGTATATATATATATATATATATATCGTTCGAACTCCTGAAATTCTAAATGAAGACTGGGCGCAGACTCCACTTGAATACATGTGGTTTATTTTGATAGCAGCATATCCATACAAAGTTTGTCCCACCATGGGAATACATGCACTCTCAGGACAAATCCACACAACACTGGAAATGATGCTCAGGTAAGTTTACTGACCTGCAGCCTTGTTCACACGTAAACAATCTGTGTTCCCATAGGGTGATATGTACAGGCAAACATAGGTAAACTTAAACAACAGACTCAAGTTCCTGTCCTTGAAATGCAGGGAAATATCAAACATTTCGGCCATCTTGTAATGTACATTTCATAATACCAGGGAAATAAATCATATTATAGCAGACGATAAGATTGTTCATCGAATACATGAACGTTACAAGATGGCCGAAATGTTTGTTATTTCCCTGCATTTCAAGGACAGGAACTTGAGTCTGTTATTTATCTTTACCCATGTTTGCCTGTAGATATCACCCTATGGGAAACGGCTTGTTTATGTCTGAACAAGGCTGCAGGTCAGCCAAAACGCGTTGCGTGGAAGCCAGTAAACTTACCTGAGCATCATTTCAAGTGTCGTTTGGATTTGTCCTGAGAGTGCGTGTATTCCCATAGTGGGACAAACTTTGTTGGATTAAGTGGCCGATGGGCTTCGTCGGCGTACGCACCACCTGCGAAGGGACCGTGGTCTGGGAAGAAGCGTGTGGACCTGTATACATATATATATATATAGATAGATAGATAGATAGATAGATAGATAGATAGATAGATAGATAGATAGATAGATAGATAGATAGATAGATAGATAGATAGATAGATAGATAGATAGATAGATAGATAGATAGATAGATAGATAGATAGATAGATAGATAGATAGATAGATAGATATATTACCTACTGGCGGTCACCAGTAGGTAGTTATAGTTAGGACCTAGTTTCCATAGGAAACTCGTTTTTTGTTTTCCCAATAACTTTGGTGCCGGTTGACGAATCTTCGCGAAATTTTCTAAACTTGTGGGGCGCTTCGGTCAGCTCCTATCTTGAAAGTTTCGGAGTGATTCGGCAAGCGGGGGCTGAGAAAAAGGGGGGTCCCAAAACATGTTTTCTCCATGTTAATTCTCATCGGAAACTTTAGACACGGCTACAGCCCGAATTGCTAAAAAGGTAGCCCTTGGATCAGAAAGAGACCTTTTTTTTAAATGGTGTAAATCCATTCAGTAGTTGCTGAGAAAATCAAAAAATAAAAGTTTCGATATTTAGAGGTGCGGTGGATCCACACCCTCCCGATCACGAGCTTTATTCTAATTGGCTGTCAACACTCCAAACCAGGAAGTGTTGGCAGCCATCTTGTGACTCGGTAGAAGTGAGTCAGAAAAAAACAGGGAAACTAAGGCGAAAAAAAAAGAAAAGGGGGTAGGATAGTAACACCCTGACCCCCTAGGCTTGCTCAGGGGGTCCCAGAAGGACCCTCAGGACCAAAAAAAGCAATGCGTTTTGGGTGCGCGGATCCGGATGGAAAATTTAAAAAAATGAAGTGAGGGCTTTCTTGCTTTGTTATTTTTAAGCCCCTGAGTGGGCCAGGTCCCGGGGGGATTTGGAAAATAGAAAGTTGGGGCCCGCGGGGGCCCCCGCAGCCCAAGGACTGCCACCTCCCCGGTGCTCTGTTTTTTAACACATGCCTCAGGGACCAACATCTCCCCGGGGCACTAACTGTTAAAATGCAGGGGTCCGTTTTGGACCCCCGAGCCCCGGGGACCACCACCTCCCCGGGGCTTTGCAAAAGTTGTGAGGGGGGCCGTGGGGCCCCCCTCCTGGAGCCTTTGACGGCCGTGGAGACAGCCACCTCCCAGGGCCGGCTCCTGCAGTTTCCCGGGGTGCCCACCCCCGGGACACTGCTGTTTGCTATGATTGTGCTGGAGCACGCCTCCTGCCCTACCGTAGGAAACTCTGGTTTGGATTTTGGAAGAGAGAGCAGGGAAACCTGCACTCTCTTCCAAAATCCAAAGCAGAATTGCTTTTCCACATGGGGAGCTGCATGTAAGCAGCTCCTCATGTGGAAAAGCAATGCCAGCTCTCGCAGGACGCGGGGAGCCGGCAGGCCTGTGGAGGCATTGGGGCTCCCCCCACGGTCCCCATCAAAGTGTATATGCCCCGGGTGATGGGGTCCCAGGGGCAAGTATAAATTAATGGTAGAAGCCGTTTTTTCCCAAAAAAATTTGGAGTCGCGACCCTATCGCGGCGCTCAGCACGGCCCCCTGGTGTGAACGCGAGTGGTGCGCATCTCCTAGTCACGCTGGGTGCGCAACTCCCAGCAAAAAAAAAAAAAGATTTTTTAATATAAACCTAGGTTATATGTTTGGATCTTGGGTGGCTCTAAAAAGAGCCCTTGTGTTTATTGGGAGAATTTGGTAGCTACATGTAAGTGCCAATGCAGAGTCTATAGTTCTTGAGAAGGACTCTGTTTCCCTCATCTGTGAAATGTACACCATCTCTCCTGTAAATGCCATCCATATTAAAACGCAGATTGTTGTTGTATATGGATCCCATACTATGGTCTCTGAGATAAGCAGCAACAACTTTATTAAAAATGTTTCTAGCTTTCTCAATCTGTGGACAAAACTGATTGGACCAGTTCCATTTCTGTCTTTGGCATATGTTAGAGTAGACAAAGGCAGTTTTGGGGAAAAGTAACATCAATATCAATTCTGCAAAGGTGTCCTTCATTAGCATTTCCAGACCTACCCCAGTCAATGTGCCTAGGTCATTGCCACCACAGTGCACAATCATGAGGTCAGGGGCTTGGAGATGTAAAAATGTTTTAACCAAAGGCATCAATTGGTGCCACTTTAATCCTCTTTGACCAATCCATTTGATGTCCACATTTTGCAAAGCTAGATCTTAACAATATCTTTGTGTTCAGCATATCTTTTGCACCAGAAAACATAGCTGTGTCCCACCCTCTAAGGGGGTCATTCCGATAGCGAGCGGATCGCCACCGCACGTAAGTCAGTGGCGATCTGCCCGCTAAACTCCTCCGTCAGCATGACTTTTCCCCCGCCACATTATGATGGCGGGGGGGAGATCCGGCGGAAGGGAACACCGTCCGCTGGTGTTCCGCCAGTAGGCAATCTGCCCGATTGCCTACCGGGCGCAAAAGCCCAGGAATATGGTGGCGGTGCCATCCATATTTGGATGATGGCGGGGAATTGCCTTTCCATGGCGGAGACTCCGCCATGGAAAGGCAGGTGGTTTTGGCTTAGGGGGCCCGTTGCGGGCCCCCAGGGTGTTCGGGGGGTGGAGGGTGCATAGGGGTACCCCCCTGCATTGTCATGGTCATGGTCATGGTCATGGTGGCAGGCCCCTCGCAGTGCCTGTCACCTTGTGCTTGACAATGCACACAGTGCATTCCCAGCATTGTGGCGGGCGGTGCCACAATGCTGGGAATGGAGGATGCTACCGCCACATTGGTGGTGGCATCCTAATGGCAGGTGCGGGACCGCCGCACCACTGGCGGCCGGTCCCAGCACAGCTAGGGTGGTGGGCGGACTGGGGCGGACTAAAGTCCGTTCGCCATCCTAATGGGCCTCTAAGCATCTTGAAGGGAAGTCTGGATGCACTGAAAAGATGTCTGTAGGTGAAGTAGGCAGTTGGTAGAATAAGAGGTATCTAAAATGGTGGATAAGATGCAGTTTTAAAAAAAGAAGAGAAATGATTGGCTGTTTAAGATTATTATAGAGTGAACAATAGGTTGCATGTTTCTGTGTTTAAAAAGCATGTTTCTTATTGGTTAATAAATAATGTTTGAAAGGTACATCAGATAGGATAAGCTGATATTTTGGAAAGTCAAGCATACTTGCTGTTTGAATTTGCAACATTGTGTGCTGAACTTGTGAACTGTGAGTTCAGTTCAGTGTTGCATGAACTGTTATTATGGAAACAGGCATTAAGCAGAATGGGGGAAGGGTTGGAAGTTATGTGTGGCATTAAAATGTGTATATGTTATAAATATTAAAGTAATATGTTATTGCAGTGAGATTTCCCAAGTCACTGCTATGGTTAGAAGTTGGTGTATTATTGAAAAAAATGCTAAAATTATTTGTAATATACTTTTGAAGAGTCGTATGGATCCACGGTTCCGTCGCTTTTGGTGCACGGACCAGGAGGGACTCCAGAAAATTCCAGAAGCAATTTCGGTTTAGTCAGAGGTCAGTTGGCAAGGGTTGATATGTGTAACCAATAGAAATGCGTTTTAGAATTTGAATTAACCTGGGAAGCAATATGATTTGATATTTACATGTAGATGTGTGGAGAATGAGAGGGAAACTTTGCCATTTTTTGGTTGTGCTTAGAGCAGTGCACTATATTCATTGTGTGCATAAGAAAATCTGGTGTGTGATTCTGATACTTCATAATCTACAAAGCAATTTGAAAGGTGAGTTATCAATTTGTGAGGTGTACTATGTTTTTAAACATAAAAAATAAATCATAAAATTTAAAGTTTGAGATATATTTTGATATGAAGAAATATTTATTGCAGTTTTTTGTAATGTATTTAAATGTTGTTTAATATACATTTTGTATAGCATTATGTCTGTTTTGGGATAGGGATTGCTGATTATGACAGATTGCTTTAATGTGTGGATATGTACATTAGTAGTATACTGCATAACTTAAGGTGTTGATGTCAAACTGGAAATGTATATGTAGAGTTAAGGTATTAGTGATGAGACTAGTTTTTATAAGTCTCTAAAGAGGTACAGTTAAAATACGCGACATAATTTTTGGTGTTTGGTTTCAATTTGAAGTTTGTTCTGTGAATTTATGTGGTGTAGATAGTGTTGTGGTAGAGAGACACATTTATGTTTTTCAGTGATATGGTGAGACTTATAGCAGAGAAATGTGAATGGTTTGTGTTTTGTATTTGACTAGGTGTAATATTAAAAGTAGTTGTTGAAAAGTAAAGTATCAGTAGAGATGTATGCAGTAATTTAATGCTATAAGGAGTGTCCTTGAAGAGCAGGTATTGCCCTGTTATTACTGAGACACTCCTCCAATCAACCATTGAGTACCATACACTTATTCATTGAGTAAACTAATACCTGAGTACTTACAAATTGTCTATGCACTCTGCTTGCTGCACTGTAATTATTCCAGTTACTAGTCATGTCCTTATAGAATGCTCTAGCCAGTAACACTACTACAGGTATGTTACTCTGTGAACTATGCATGCACACGTCTAACCAGCTACATACTATTGATACACTCTTGTAAATACCCAGTTAGTACTCATGCAAACTAGGAATATATCTGTCAGTGCCATGCAATTCTTCAATTACCCATTCACCCTATCTATTTAACTTATCACTGCAGCAATACCTAAGCACTTATAAATTCACCATGCACTCTGCAGCACTGTAATTAATCCAGTTACTAGTCATGTACTTATGGAATGGCGTAGAGAGTAACACATGTACAACTACAATATTCTGTGAACTATGCATGGAGATATCTAACAAGGTACATACTATTGATACACACTTCTAAATACCCAGTGGGTACCCATGCAGTCTAGGGATCTTCCTGTCTGTCCCATGCACTTCTCCAATCACCCATCCAGCACTATCTACTTATCCTATCACTTCGCCAATATATAACCACTTATAAATTCACCATGCACTCTGTTTACAGCACTGTAATTATTCCAGTTACCAGTCATGTACTAATGGAATGGCCTAGCCACCAACACAAGTACAGCTACAATATTGTGTGTACAATCTATGCAGGCCTCAAACCAGGTACATACTATTGGAACACTCTTATAAATACTATCCATGCACTTGTACGATGCCTCAGGCATTAAGATACACAGTGCTACTGTCAAATGTCCACAACCTATGTGGTTTCCTAACCCCCTGCAGACTACTGTGTCACTCCAGTAAAAATCCAGGTAGTAGCCATGCAAGTCAGCAATCACACTGTCACTCTCTGGCTACTCCTGCAATCATCCTGACAGAACCATGTTCTTATCTAATCACTGTGCTGAAACACAAGCACTTTTAAACTCGCCCTGCTGTCAACTATTAGCACTCTACCTATCCAGTCACTGTCCATGCACTTGTAGTGTCTGAGGCATTAAGAGACGAAGTGCTTTAGTCAAATGTGCACAATCAGTGTGGTCCCCAAATTCTCTGCAGACTACTGGTTCACTCATGCAAAAATCCAGGTAGTAGAAATGCAAGTCAGCAATCATACTGTCACTCTTTGTCCACTCCTGCAATCATCCTGACAGAACCATCTCCTTATCTAATCTCTGTGCCGAAACACAAGTACTTATAAACTCACCCTGCTGTCAACTACCAGCACTCTACCTATCCAGTCACTGTCCATGCACTTGTACAATGACTCGGGCATTAAGAAACGCAGTGCTACAGTAAAATATGCACAATTTATGCGGTCCTCTAACCCCCTGCAGACTACTGATTCACTCCTGCAAAAATCCAGGTAGTAGCCATGCTAGTCAGCAATCACACTGTCACTCTCTGTCCACTCCTGCAATCATCCTGACAGAACCATGTCCTTAACTAATCTCTGTGCCGAAACACAAGCACTTGTAAACCCCCCCTACTGTCAACTACCAGTACTCTAACTATCCAGTCACTGTCCATGCACTTGTACAATGCCTCAGGCATTAAGAGATGCAGTGGTACAGTAAAATGTGCATAACCAATGCGGTCCCCTAACCCCCTGCAGACTACTGATTCACTCCTGTCAAAATCCAGTTAGTAGCCATGCAAGTCAGCAATCACACTGTCACTCTCTGTGTACTCCTGCAATCATCCTCACAGAATCATGTTCTTATCTAATCACTGTGCCGAAACAATAGCACTTATAAACTCACTCGGATGTCAACTGCCAGCACTCTAACTATCCAGTCACTGTGCATGCACTTGTACAACGACTCAGGCATTAAGACACGCAGTGCTACAGTCAAATGTGCACAATATATGCGGTCCTCTAACCCCCTGCAGACTACTGATTCACTCCTGCAAAAAATCCAGGTAGTAGCCATGCTAGCCAGCAATCACACTGTCACTCTCTGTCCACTCCTGCAATCATCCTGACAGAACCATGTCCTTAACTATTCACTGTGCCGAAACACAAGCACTTGTAAACCCCCCTACTGTCCACTACCAGAACTCTAACTATCCAGTCACTGTCCATGCACTCGTACAATGCCTCAGGCATTGAGAGACGCAGTGGTAAAGTAAAATGTGCACAACCTATGCTCCCCTAACCCCCTGCAGACTACTGATTCACTCCTGTGAAAATCCAGGTAGTAGCCATGCAAGTCAGCTATCACACTGTCACTCTCTGTGTACTCCTGCAATCATCCTGACAGAACAATGTCCTTATAGAATCTCTGTGCCGAAACGCAAGCACTTATAAACTCACTCTGCTGCGAACTACCAGCACTCTACCTACCCAGTTACTGGCCATGAACTTGTACAATGACTCAGGCATTAAGATACGCAGTGCTACAGTCAAATGTGCACAATGTATGCCGTTCCCTAACCCCTGCAGACTACTGATTCACTCCTTCAAAAATCCAGGTAGTAGCCATGCAAGTCAGCAATCACACTGTCACTCTCTGTGTACTCCTGTAATCATCCTGACAGAACCATGTCCTTATCTAATCACTGTGCTGAAACACAAGCACTTTTCAACTCACTCTGCTGTCAACTACCACCACTCTAACTATCCAGTCACTGTCCATGCACTTGTACAATGAGTCAGTCATTAAGATATGCAGTGCTACAGTCAAATGAGCACAACCTATGTGGTCCCATAACCCCCTGCAGACTACTGATTCACTCCTGCCAAAATCCAGGTAGTAGGTATGTAGTTCAGCAATAACACTGTCACTCCCTGACCACTCAAGCAATCATCCTGATAGAACCCTGTCCTTATCTAATCTCTGTGCCGAAACACAAGTACTTATAAACTCACCCTGCTGTCAACTACCAGCACTCTACCTATCCAGTCACTGTCCATGCACTTGTACAATGACTCGGGTATTAAGAAACGCAGAACTACAGTCAAATATGCAAAATATATGCGGACCTCTAACCCCCTGCAGACTACTGATTCACTCCTGCAAAAATCCAGGTAGTAGCCGAGCTAGTCAGCAATCACACTGTCAATCTCTGTCCACTCCTGCAATCATCCTGACAGAACCAGGTCCTTAACTAATCTCTGTGCCGAAAAACAAGCACTTGTAACCCCCCCCTACTGTCAACTACCAGTACTCTAACTATCCAGTCACTGTCCATACACTTGTACAATGCCTCAGGCATTAAGAGACGCAGTGGTACAGTAAAATGTGCATAACCAATGTGATCCTCTAACCCCTGCAGACTACTGATTCACTCCTGTCAAAATCCAGGTAGTAGCCATGCAAGTCAGCAATCACACTGTCACTCTCTGTGTACTCCTGCAATCATCCTGACAGAACCATGTCCTTATCTAATTACTGTGCTGAAACACAAGCACTTATAAACACCAGCACTTTAACAATCCAGTCACTGTCCATGCACTTATTTAATGAGTTAGTCATTAGGACATGCAGTGTTACAGTCAAATGTGTACAACCTATGCGGTCCCATAACCCCCTGCACACTACTGATTCACTCCTGGAAAAATCCAGGTAGTAGGTATGTGGTTCAGCAATCACACTGTCACTTCCTGTCCACTCCTGCAATCATACTGACAGAACCATCTCCTTATCTAATCTCTGTACTTAAACACAAGTACTTATAAACTCACACTGCTGTCAACTACCAGCACTCTACCTATCCAGTCACTGTCCATGTACTTGTACAATGACTCGTGCATTAAGAAAGGCAGTGCTACAGTAAATTATGCACAATATATGCGGTCCTCTAACCCCCTGCAGACTACTGATTCACTCCTACAAAAATCCAGGTAGTAGCCATGCTAGTCAGCAATCACACGGTCACTCTCTGTCCACTCCTGCAATCATCCTGACAGAACCATGTCCTTAATTAATCTCTGTGCCGAAACAATAGCACTTATAAACTCACTCGGATGTCAACTGCCAGCACTCTAACTATCCAGTCACTGTGCATGCACTTGTACAATAACTAAGGCATTAAGACACGCAGTGCTACAGTCAAATGTGCACAATATATGCGGACCTCTAACCCCCTGCAGACTACTGATTCACTCCTGCAAAAAATCCAGATAGTAGCCATGCTAGCCAGCAATCACACTGTCACTCTCTGTCCACTCCTGCAATCATCCTGACAGAACCATGTCCTTAACTATTCTCTGTGCCGAAACACAAGCACTTGTAAACACCCCTACTGTCAACTCCCAGCACTCTAACTATCCAGTCACTGTCCATGCACTCGTACAATGCCTCAGGCATTAAGAGACGCAGTGGTAGAGTAAAATGTGCACAACCTATGCTCCCCTAAACCCCTGCAGACTACTGATTCACTCCTTCAAAAATCCAGGTAGTAGCCATGCAAGTCAGCAATCACACTGTCACTCTCTGTGTACTCCTGCAATCATCCTGAAAGAACCATGTCCTTATCTAATCACTGTGCTGAAACACAAGCACTTTTAAACTCACTCTGATGTCAACTACCACCACTCTAACTATCCAGTCACTGTCCATGCACTTGTACAATGAGTCAGTCATTAAGATATGCAGTGCTTCAGTCAAATGAGCACAACCTATGTGGTCCCATAACCCCCTGCAGACTACTGATTCACTCCTGCAAAAATCCAGGTAGTAGGTATGTAGTTCAGCAATTACACTGTCACTCCCTGACCACTCCTGCAATCATCCTGACAGAACAATGTCCTTATCTAATCTCTGTGCCGAAAAACAAGCACTTGTAAACCCCCCCTCCTTTCAACTACCAGTACTCTAACTATCCAGTCACTGTCCATACACTTGTACAATGCCTCAGGCATTAAGAGACGCAGTGGTACAGTAAAATGTGCATAACCAATGCGGTCCTCTAACCCCTGCAGACTACTGATTCACTCCTGTCAAAATCCAGGTAGTAGCCATGCAAGTCAGCAATCACACTGTCACTCTCTGTTTACTCCTGCAATCATCCTGACAGAACCATGTCCTTATCTAATTACTGTGCTGAAACACAAGCACTTGTAAACCCCGCCTACTGTCAACTACCAGTACTCTAACTATCCAGTCACTGTCCATGCACTTGTACAATGCCTCAGGCATTAAGAGACGCAGTAGTACAGTAAAATGTGCATAACCAATGCGGTCCTCTAACCCCTGCAGACTACTGATTCACTCCTGTCAAAATCCAGGTAGTAGCCATGCAAGTCAGCAATCACACTGTCACTCTCTGTTTACTCCTGCAATCATCCTGACAGAACCATGTCCTTATCTAATTACTGTGCTGAAACACAAGCACTTGTAAACCCCGCCTACTGTCAACTACCAGCACTTTAACTATCCAGTCACTGTCCATGCACTTATTTAATGAGTTAGTCATTAGGACATGCAGTGTTACAGTCAAATGTGCACAACCTATGCGGTCCCATAACCCCCTGCACACTACCGATTCACTCCTGCCAAAATCCAGGTAGTAGGTAGGTAGTTCAGCAATTACACTGTCACTCCCTGACCACTCCTGCAATCATCCTGACAGAACAATGTCCTTATCTAATCTCTGTGCCGAAACACAAGTACTGATAAACTCACCCTGCTGTCAACTACCAGCACTCTACCTATCCAGTCACTGTCGATGCACTTGTACAATGACTCGGGCATTAAGAAACGCAGTGCTACAGTCAGATATGCACAATATATGCAGACCTCCAACACCCCGCAGACTACTGATTCACTCCTGCAAAAATCCAGGTGGTAGCCATGCTAGTCAGCAATCACACTGTCACTCTTTGTCCACTCCTGCAATCATCCTGACAGAACCATTGGGCACATGCATCAACAATTTTTGCGAGCGCAAACGGTGCGATTCGCAAAAATCGGCCTTTTGCGCCCGCAAAAAGAGCATTTCCGATGCATGAAGGGTCAAGGCACTCTCAATTTGAGAATTCGCAATTAATTGCGAGTTCTCAAATTGCGATTGCATTTAAGGAATCGCAAATTGAGATTCCTTAAATGCAATGCATTAAAGTAAAATAATTAGCGATTTCGCTGATAGGGGGCACAAATTACCATGAAGTTGAACTTCATGGTAATTTGCAAAAACTTTGAAAAATGCACGAAAGTGGTAGGTTACACACACACATGTCGTTTGGACATGTGTGTGCACAACATTTGTACACAAATCGATTTCAGGGGTGCAACAGGGTGTCGTTTTGACACCCTTGCACCCTTGAAATTGCATTCTCAATTTGCGATTCTCAAATTGAGAATCGCAAATTGAGAACTTCCTCCCATTCATTCTTATGGGCCTCTAGGCCCATAGGAATGAATGGGGAGGTATTCCTTAATTGCGACTCGCAATTAAGAAATATTTAGAAATCGCAATTTTTTAAGTGATTTCTACATGCATAGGCTTTTGCGATTCCTTAGAAGCGAATCCTTATTTTTTGCTAATAAGGAATCGCAAATGGCAATTTTGATGCATGTGCTAGCAAGTCCTTAACTCTTCTCTGTGCCGAAACACAAGCACTTGTAAACCCCCCCTACTGTCAACTACCAGTACTCTAACTATCCAGTCACTGTCCATGCACTTGTACAATGCCTCAGGCATTAAGAGACGCAGTGGTACAGTAAAATGTGCATAACCAATGCGGTCCCCTAACCCCCTGCAGACTACTGATTCACTCCTGTCAAAATCCAGTTAGTAGCCATGCAAGTCAGCAATCACACTATCACTCTCTGTGTACTCCTGCAATCATCCTCACAGAATCATATTCTTATCTAATCACTGTGTCGAAACAATAGCACTTATAAACTCACTCGGATGTCAACTGCCAGCACTCTAACTATCCAGTCACTGTGCATGCACTTGTACAATGACTCAGGCATTAAGACACGCAGTGCTACAGTCAAATGTGCACCATATATGCGGTCCTCTAACCCCCTGCAGACTACTGATTCACTCCTGCAAAAAATCCAGGTAGTAGCCACGCTAGCCAGCAATCACACTGACACTCTCTGTCCACTCCTGCAATCATCCTGACGGAACCATGTCCTTAACTATTCTCTGTGCCGAAACACAAGCACTTGTAAAACCCCCGTACTGTCAACTACCAGCACTCTAACTATCCAGTCACTGTCCATGCACTCGTACAATGCCTCAGGCATTAAGAGACGCAGTGGTAGAGTGAAATGTGCACAACCTATGCTCCCCTAACCCCCTGCAGACTACTGATTAACTCCTGTGAAAATCCAGGTAGTAGCCATGCAAGTCAGATATCACACTGTCACTCTCTGTGTACTCCTGCAATCATCCTGACAGAACAATGTCCTTATGTAATCTCTGTGCCGAAACACAAGCACTTATAAACTGACTCTGCTGCGAACTACCAGCACTCTACCTATCCAGTTACTGTCCATGAACTTGTACAATGACTCAGGCATTAAGACACGCAGTGCTACAGTCAAATGTGCACAATGTATGCCGTCCCCTAACCCACTGCAGACTACTGATTCACTCCTTCAAAAATCCAGCTAGTAGTCATGCAAGTCAGCAATCACACTGTCACTCTCTGTGTACTCCTGCAATCATTCTGACAGAACCATGTCCTTATCTAATCACTCTGCTGAAACACAAGCACTTTTAAACTCACTCTGCTGTTAACTACCACCACTCTAACTATCCAGTCACTGTCCATGCACTTGTACAATGAGTCAGTCATTAATATATGCAGTGCTACAGTCAAATGAGCATAACCTATGTGGCCCCATAACCCCCTACAGACTACTTATTCACTCATGCAAAATTCCAGGTAGTAGCCATGCAAGTCAGCAATCACACTGTCACTCTCTGTCCACTCCTGCAATCATCCTGACAGAACAATGTACTTATCTAATCTCTGTGCTGAAACACAAGTACTTATAAACTCACCCTGCTGTCAACTACCAGCACTCTACCTATCCAGTCACTGTCCATGCAATTGTACAATGACTCGGGCATTAAATAACGCAGTGCTACAGTCAAATATGCACAATATATGCGGACCTCTAACCCCCTGCAGACTACTGATTCACTCCTGCAAGAATCCAGGTAGTAGCCATGCTAGTCAGCAATCACACTGTCACTCTCTGTCCACTCCTGCAATCATCCTGACAGAACCATGTCCTTAACTAATCTCTGTGCCAAAACACAAGCACTTATAAACTCACTCTGCTGCGAACTACCAGCACTCTACCTACCCAGTTACTGTCCATGAACTTGTACAACGACTCACGCATTAAGACACACAGTGCTACAGTCAAATGTGCACAATGTATGCCGTCCCCTAACCCCCAACAGACTACTGATTCAATCCTTCAAAAATCCAGGTAGTAGCCATGCAAGTCCGCAATCACACTGTCACTCCCTGTCCACTCCTGCAATCATCCTGACAGAACAATGTCCTTATGTAATCTCTTGTCAAAACACAAGCACTTATAAACGAACTCTGCTTTGCACCATCAACACTTTACCCATCCAGTCAATGTCCATGCACTTGTACAATGACTCAGGCATTAAGATACGCAGTGCTACAGTCAAATGTGCACAATCCATGCGGTCTCATAACCCCCTGTAGACTACTGATTCACTCCTGCAAAAATCCAAGTACTTTACATGCAAGTCAGCAATCACACTGTCACTCTCTGTCCACCCCTGCAATCATCCTGACAGAACCCTGTCTTTATCTAATCTCTGTGCTGAAACACAAGCACTTATAAACTCACCCGGCGTTCAACTACCAGCACTCTAACTATCCAGTCACTGTCCATGCACTTGTACAATGACCCAGGCATTAAGATACACAGTGGTACAGTGAAATGTCCACAACCTATGCACTCCCATAACCCCCTGCAGACTACTGATTCACTCCAGCAAAAATCCAGGTAGTAGCTATGCAAGTCAGCAATCACACTGTCACTCTCTGTGCACTCCTGTAATCATCCTGACAGAACCCTGTCCTTATCTAATCACTGTGCCGAAACACAAGCACTTTTAAACTCACCCTGCTGTCAACTACCAGCATTCTACCTATCGAGTCACAGTCCAAGCACTTGTTCAATGCCTCAGGCATTAAGAGACACTGTGGTACAGTCAAATGTGCACAATCTATGCAGTCCCTTAACCCCCTGCAGACTACTGATTCACTCCTGCAAAAATCCACGTAGTAGCCATGCAAGTCAGCGATCACACTGTCACTCTCTGTGCACTCCTGTAATCATACTGACAGAACCCTGTCCTTTTCTAATCACTGTGCTGAAACACAAGCACTTTTAAACTCACTCTGCTGTCAACTGACATCACTCTAACTATCCAGTCACTGTCCATGCACTTGAACAATGAGTCAGTCATTAAGATATGCAGTGCTTCAGTTAAATGTGCACAACCTATGTGGTCCCATAACCCCCTGCACACTATTGATTCTTTCCTGCCAAAATCCAGGTAGCAGGTATGTAGGTCAGCAATTACACTGTCACTCCCTGTCCACTCCTGCAATCATCCTGACAGAACAATGTCCTAATGTAATCTCTTTGTCAAAACACAAGCACTTATAAACGAACTCTGCTGTGAACTACCAGCACTTTACCTATCCAGTCACTGTCCATGCACTTGTACAATGACTCAGGAATTAAGATACGCAGTGATACTGTCAAATGTCCACAACCTATGCAGTCCCCTAACCCCCTGCAGACTACTGATTCACTCCTGCAAAAATCCAAGTAGTAGACATGCAAGTCAGCAATCACACTGTCACTCTCTGTCCACTCCTGCTGTTCACTCCTGTAATCATCCTGACAGAACCATGTCCTTATCTAATCACTGTGCAGAAAAACAAGCACTTTTAAACTCACCCTTCTGTCAACTATTAGCACTCTACCTATCCAGTCACTGTCCATGCACTTGTACAATGCCTCAGGCATTAATAGAAGCAGTGCTCTAGTCAAATGTGTACAATCTCTGCGGTCCCATAACTCTCTGAGGTCTACTGGCTCACTCCTGCAAAATTACAGGTAGTAGCCATGCAAGTCAGCAATCACACTGTCACTCTCTGTGCACTCCTGTATTCATCCTGATAGAACCCTGTCCTTATCTAATCACTGTGCTGAAACACAAGCACTTTTAAACTCACCCTGCTGTCAACTATTAGAACTCTACCTATCCAGTAACTGTCCATGTACTTGTACAATGACTCAGGCATTAAGACACGCAGTGCTACAGTCAAATGTGCACAATCTATGTGGTCCCCTAACTCTCTGCATACTACTGGTTCACTCATGCAAAAATCCAGGTAGTAGACATGCAAGTCAGCAATCACAATGTCTCTCTCTGTCCACTCGTGCATTCATCCTGACAGAACCATCTCCTTATCTAATCTCTGCTCCGAAACACAAGTACTTATAAACTCACCCTCCTGTCAACTACCAGCACTCTACCTATCCAGTCACTGTCCATGCACTTGTACAATGACTCAGGCATTAAGACACGCAGTGCTACAGTCAAATGTGCACAATATATGCGGTCCTCTAACCCCCTGCAGACTACTTATTCACTCCTGCCAAAATCCAGGTAGTAGCCGTGGTAGTCAGCAATCACACTGTCACTCTCTGTCCACTCCTGCAATCATCCTGACAGAACCATGTTCCTATCTAATCACTGTGCCGAAACACAAGCACTTTTAAACTCACCCTGCTGTCAACTACCAGCATTCTACATATCCAGTCACCATCCAAGCACTTGTTCAATGCCTCAGGCATTAAGAGACACAGTTGTACAGTCAAATGTGCACAATCCGTGCAGTCCCCTAACCCCCTGCAGTCTACTGATTCACTTCTGCAAAAATCCAGGTAGCAGGTATGTAGTTCAGCAATTACACTGTCACTCCCTGTCCACTCCTGCCATCATCCTGACAGAACAATGTCCTTATGTAATCTCTGTGTCAAAACACAAGCACTTATAAACTCAGTCTGCTGTCAACTATTAGCACTCTACCTAGCCAGTCACTGTCCATGCACTTGTACAATGTCTCAGGCATTAGGAAACGCAGTGCTATAGTCAAATGTGCAAAATCTATGCGATACTCTAACTAGGCCTGGGCGAAGCACTACGCTACGCTCGCGTAGTTTGCGAAGTTCGCGCTACTTCGCACTACGCGAACTGCACGTAGCACAGTGCGAACACGCGTAGCGTAGTGTTGCGTAGTGCTGCGGTCATTTTTTGCTTGCTCGCGGTCCTCAATGTCAAGTTGGCGACCGCGAGCAAGCAAAATGACATCCCGGCGAGACTTTTTCCTTGTTCGCAATCGCGAGCATGGAAAATAAACCTCCCGGCGAGATTCCCAACGCGATGAGGTCAGGTTTCTCATTGAGAGGGGTCGCGTATGCTCGCGACCGCTCGCGATGAGAAACTACCAGTTCGCGTTGAGAAAGCTGCCGCTCGAGTAAAAATCTACTCGAGCAGCAGAAAACTACAGCTCGCACTGTGCAAGATGCCATTTTCAATGATTGCACAGTGCCGGTTGCTTGTCCGCACTGTGCAATCATTGAAAACAACATCTTGCACAGTGCGAACATGTTACTACGCAGTTCGCGAAGTGCTACGCGTAGCTCGCGTAGTGCGAACTTCACTTTGCGTAGCTTCGCGAAGTGCTACTTCGCGAACTACACCCACCCTTAACTCTAACCCCCTGCAGACTACTGATTCACTCCTGCAAAATTCCAGGTAGTAGCCATGCCAGTCAGCAATCACACTGACAGAACCATGTCCTTAACTAATCTCTATGCCAAAACACAAGCACTTGTAACCCCCCTACTGTCAACTACCAGCACTCTAACTATCCAGTCACTGTCCATGCATGTTAGAAATGGGGGTCTCTAGTTGGCAATGGCTGGCCACTGTCCAAGTAGGGACCCTTCTTCCTATTTCAGAGTAAACAGCCTACACCCTTTGACATCCCTGCTCAACCCTGTGGTAACGTAGCACGAGCAGCTAGGCTTATCTCAGAGGCAGTGTGTGAAGCATTTATGACAATACACAGTAACACAATGAGGAACACTACAAATGGACACCACTCCAGTAAATATACAAAAATAAGTATATTTATATAGACTTAACACAAGACCAATAACAGTAAAAATCCACAATACTAAGACCATAGGGTTACTTTAAAAATGCTGTAAAAATAGTTCAAGGTGCACAAAATGATGTTCAGTTCAATGCAGTGGTCTCTGTGACCCTTTTACGCACAAGGTATCTGGATTCTGTAGCAAAGCCACAAAAATGTCGCTAAGGAGTTGTAGCGATGAATTTCCTCACGCTAACCAGCGATGCGTTGAATCCTTACTGCAAGGGAGGATGATGCGCTGGGTTGCGGCCAGGACAAAGCGACAACTTCTGCACGCTAAGCCGGCGATGCGATAAAATCCTTGCCGCTAAGGGAGGATGATGCGCCGAGCCTGTTGCGTGTGCGATCTTGCTGCGATAAAAGAAAATGTCGCTCCGTGAGGGAGCGATGATCCTGATGCGATGCGGGGAAAATGGCGAAAGCACGACGTCCGCGCTGCGATTAACTTGTTGTGATGACTTTTGGTTAGCGAACGTTTTGGGTTACGCTAGCAAATAATGCGACAATCTTCGGGTTAGCTAGCGTTTTCAGGCCCGCAGTCAGGTGATACAATAACTTGGGTCAGCGAGCGTTTTGGAACCCGCTGACAGGCTCTGCGATGATCTTCGGGATAGCGGGCGTTTTCAGGCCCGCAGACAGGTGATGCGACATACTTGGGTTAGCGAGCGTTTTGGGGCCCGCTTACAGGCAATGCGGTAATCTTCGGGATTAGCCAGCGTTTTCAGGCCCGCCGACAGGTGATGCGACGATCTCCGGTAGCGAGCGCTCGGCGGCAGCAGAGCGACGATTTTCCTCACGCTTTCCAGCTGCAGCGGCTCGCTAACGGGGGTTAGCGACAATTTTCAGCACTCTTTTCTCAACAGTAGAACTAGAGGCCCTGAAACTCACAGGAGCCTCACCTGAAGATAGAAATACTCGCTGGGAGGGAACAGGAGGCTGGTGGTGGAGTCTGATGTGCCTGAGACTCCTGCAGGAGGCTAGCTCTCTTCTAGCCCTTGGGTGATTGCTGTAGCCAAAAATAAAAGTTCCTTCAAAGTCCTTTTCCTCTTCTTCCAAGTCCAGTAGTAACCACTGCAGGCCAATCCAAGAAACAGCACACAAGCACAAGGACAGTCCTTCTCCTGCAGATTCCTGTAGTTACACGGACAGAGGTTCTTCTTGTTGTCCAGGAGCAATACAAATTGTAGGGGTTTGGGCACAAATATTTATACCCCCAAAGTCTTTGTTCTTAGGAGTCACAAGTCCCTGAACCCAGCCAGAACCAGTTCCGCCCAGCCCTGGAGCACTTTGTTTACCAGGCTGCATCCTTCCTTTCAGAGAGAGGGGGTCTGCCTTCAGACGCACAGTGGGAGGTGGAGCCAGCATTCATCTTGCCAGGCACAGCCCTATTCAAGTGCAGGAGCTACCCCTCCCCTCGCTCCAAGGCAGATCTCTCTATTCAACCTACGTCTGACTCAGCCTGCCCTGTCCCTCCAAAACCAGACAGCCAATACACATAATAGCAGAGCACACTGGAAGGCTTAGGCAAGAAAGTACCTATATTCTAAAAGTGGTAGTTTCAAACACAGAATATAAAAATAACCTTCACTAAAATATGTATTTTAATATTCTGAGCTCAGGCATACTAAATTCGTTTTTCTACCATGTTCTGTGGGTCAGTTAGGACTATAGAATGTAATAGCCAAAACCTCCCATTCTGGCCTATGGAGAACAGGTAGCCTTACAGTAGTGAAAAACGAAATTGGGTGTAATTCACTACTAGGACATGCTACACACATTAGAGCATGTCCTACCTTACACATACAATGCATCCTATCATAAGGGTGGGTTACAGGATGCCAAGGGAAGGTTCAGGGGCTGGGAAGTGAGTGCACTTCACAGCCAAGATGGCCGTTCTGGACTGCACGCAGACACTGCAGTGGCAGGTCTGAGACACACTTTACAAGCTGCTTCTGTGGGAGGCACAAACCAGTGCTGCAGGCCCACCAGCAGCATTCGGTTTACCAGCCCTGGGCACACACAGGCCACGCTACTAGGGACTAACAGGTAAACCAAATAAGCCAATCATGGATGTACCAATTCACATGTCATCTTTACAAAGGGAGCATTCGCGCTGTGGCACTGAATAGCAGTGGCACAGAGCCCAGAGCATCTATAACCAGCAAAAACAGAGGAGACACAGCGAAAAATGGAAGGGAGACTCACGCCAATGGTGCCAGGTCTAACACGCGTCCCCTCCAGCTGAAATGTGGGGAGAACTACCCATCCTCTTGGAAGTTCTCATCACTAAGGCGGAAAAATCTGGACAGACCATCAGCATTGGCGTGTTCTGTACCAGGGCGATGTTCCACCGTGAAGTCCATACCCTGCAGGGAAATGGACCACTTTAACAACTTGGGATTCTCACCCCTCATCTGCATCAACCATCTGAGGGGCCTGTGGTCTGTCTGAACCCGGAAGTGAGTTCCAAACAGGTAGGGTCTCAGCTTCTTCAGTGCTCAGACCACAGGAAATGCCTCACGCTCAATTACACTCTACCTCTGTTCCCGTGGAAGTAACCTCCTACTGATGAAGGCTACAGGTTGGTCTAGTCCCTCCTCATTCATCTGTGACAGAACAGCCCCCACCCCATGCTCTGAAGCGTCTGTCTGAACAATAAATTCCTTAGCAAAGTTGGGTGCCCGGAGTACGGGTGCCGTACACATGGCAGTCTTGAGGGCATCAAAAGCTTTCTGACAGGTGTCAGTCCAGTTCACAATCTTTGGCTGCTTATTGGAAGTCAGCTCAGTCAAGGGGGTAACAATGTTGCCATACCCCTTGACAAACCTCCTGTAATAACCCGTGAGTCCTAAGAAGGCCCTCACCTGGGTCTGGGTCCTTGGGGGCTCCCAAGCCAGGATGGTTTCAATCTTGGGCTGTAGGGGTGCCACCTGGCCACTCCCTACCTGGTGTCCTAAGTACACCACAGAACCCTGCCCAATCTGGCACTTACTGGCCTTGATTGTGAGGCCTGCTCTGCGCAGCGCCATCAACACTTCCCAGAGGTGGTGCAAGTGGTCCTCCCGTGAGGAACTAAATACTGCAATGTCATCCAGGTAGGCGGCACTGAAATCCTCCAGCCCAGCCAACACCTGGTTGACCAACCTCTGAAAGGTGGCAGGGGCATTCTTCATTCCAAAGGGCATCACACGGAACTGGTATTGCCCATCTGGTGTGGAGAATGCTGACCTCTCCTTTGCCCCATCAGTTAAGGCGATCTGCCAGTACCCAGACGTTAGATCAAACATGCTGAGGTACCGGGCAGCCCCTACCCGATCTATGAGCTCATCAGCTCTGGGGATGGGGTGCACTTCGGTCCTCATGACCGAATTGAGACCTCGGTAGTCCACACAGAAACTAAGTTCTGGCGTGTCACCAAGCGCTGCAGCTTTTGGTACCAAGACCACGAGGCTGGACCAAGGGCTGCTAGAGGACTCAGTCACCCCTAAGGCAAACATTTTGGAGACCTCCTCCTTAATGCAGGCCCCTACCCTGTCAGTCACTCTGTACGCCTTGTGCTTGACAGGAGGACTGTCCCCGGTGTCTACCTCATGGACGCACCAATCAGTGACACCAGGCACCAGGGAAAATAAATCAGAAAATTGCCCCAACAGCTGGTGGCAATCTCTCTGCTGCTCAGGGGTCAGTGTGGTGGAGAGGACCACACCCTCCACTGACCCTTCCTTCTCTCCTGCACACAGGAGGTCAGGAAGAGGCTCACTCTCCTCCTCCATCCCTGCATCTGTGGTAAGAAGCATGCCCACTTCAGACATCTCAAAGTGGGGCTTTAGGCGATTCACATGCAGGACCCGCAGGGGGTTCCTGGGAGATTTAAAGTCCACCAAATAGGTAACTGGACTTTTGCGCTCCACCACCTCAAAGGGACCGGTCCACTTATCTTGGAGCGCACAAGGCTCCACTGGGGCCAGTACCCAAACCTTCTGACCAGGTTGAAATTCGACCAGAGTGGCATTTTGGTCGTGCCAACATTTCATCTCCTCCTGGCTGGCTTCTAGATTTGCCTCAGCAATCTTTCTGAAACTCCGAGTCTGGTTCCTGAAGGCCAAGATGTAGCTAAATACATCTTGGGGAGGTTTCCTGGGAGATTGCAGAGCAGTTCAAAGCGACTGAACCCTAAGGACTTCTGTGGCACCTCACAGTATGCAAACAACAGACATGGCAAGGGGATGTCCCACTTACACCTCAGGGGTTTTTCTAGGCCCATGATCATGCCCTTCAAGGTCCGGTTGAACCTTTCAACCAGACCGTTACCTTGGGGGTGGTAAGGAGTGGTGAACTTGTAAGTTACCCCACACTCCTTCCACAGAGTCTTCATCTACTGGGAGATGAAGTTGGTCCCCCTGTCGCTCACCACCCCTCTGGGGAACCCTACACGGGAGAAGATCCCCATCAGTGCATGTCCCACCACGGGGGCCGTCACTGTCCTGAGCGGGGTGGCATGGTCCACCAAGACCAGGATATACCTGTTGCCCATGGCTGTCTTGGGGTCCAAAGGCCCCACAATGTCAATGCCCACTCGCTCGAATGGGGTACTCACAACTGGAAAGGGCTGAAGTGGGGCTTTGATCTTCCCCCACTCTTCCCACTTGCCTGGCAAGTCTCACAGGTCCTACAATACGTATCTGAGCTCTTGCACATCTGGGGCCAATGAAAGTGGGTGACCAGCCTCTCAAAGGTCTTGGTCTGCCCCAGATGTCCTGCCAATGGAATGTCATGAGCCAACCCCAGTAGGAAGGCTCTGAAGCACTCGGGTACCACCAGCACACGGGCTGACCCCGGCTCAGCAGCCTTAGGCTCGCTATACAGGAGACTGTTCTCCCAATAAATCAGATGTGAACCAGACATGTCACCTGCTGCCTGGGCTGCAGTCTGTCGCCGCATACCCTCAAGAGAAGGGCAAACTCTTTGCTGCTCACAAAACTCCTCCCTGGTGGGCCCTCCTTCCTGCTGCCAATGGGTCAGCTCAGGCAGGACCCCAGGTCGGCGCTCTGCTCCCCTGTAGGCTCCAGGGCATCCCCCTCAGGGTCTGCTCCCTCCTGGGCCGTGGGAACCAAGGGGGCCGGCTTCCCGCGCCCCCGGCCCCTTCTCTCTAAGGCAGGGACCTGGGTCATTCTCTCAGGCTCCAGGTCTTTCTCAACACCCTCTCTGGCTGCCATGGACCGAGTGGTAGCACACGCCCACTCAGGCAGACCCAACATTTCCAAGTGAGATTTCCTCTCCACCGTAGCCCACGGTGAGTTCTCTAAATCATTGCCCAACAGACAGTCTACAGGCATGGCGGGCCTCACAGCCACCTGAAGAGTTCCTGAGGCCCCCCCCCCACTCAAAGGGAACCTGAGCCACCTCACATTGGCTCTCTGAGTTGTCTGCGGACACTACTGGGTAGAATGCATGGGGAACAACCTGCTCTTTGGATACCAACCGGGAGCTGACAGCAGTTACCCTGGCTCCTGTGTCCCTCAGAGCCTCCACTCTATGGCCATTGATGGTCACCCACTGCCTGTATTTCTTAGTGTTATCAGTCAGTGCAGGCTTAGGGACCATCTCAAAGTCTCCTAGTGAGACAAGGGTCAATTCTACGTGATCCCACCCACCTTGGGCACCCATCTCTTCCCCTCCCAGGGCTACACTAGCAAGCTGGCGGGGTGGTGCACGGGGTGGTGCAGGAGCATCCCTCTGAGGACACTGTGGATCAAAGTATCTGTGGCCCACTTGACCACACTTAAAACAAGTAAGGGGCTCCCTCTGAACAGGCCTACCTGTTGGGGGCACTGGCTTCTTATCCTGGGGAGGCTGCGACACCACTACTTGGTTCCCTTGGGAATTACTTTGGAGCCCTTTGTGGAACTCCCTTGGTTTACCCCTGTCCCCCCCACCTCTCTGCTGGGGACCCTGCCCACCTTTGGCGAAGTCTCCCACTGGACCCTTGCTCACCCGGGTGCTCACCCAATGGTTCGCCTCTTCAGCAAGCTTCCTAGGGTTAGTTAGCTTGCAATCTATCAGATGCTGGCGTAGCTCAGGAAAACAATCACTAGATAAATGCTCCCATGCAATCAAATCATACAGTTGCTCAAAAGTTTCTACTTTGCTACCTTTTACCCAGCGCTCCATTGCTCTGCAAAAAAAAGACACATATTCAACCCATGTGGTACCCTCTAACTTCTTGCAGGTTCTAAATCTCTGCCTCTACATTTCAGGGGTCAAACCATAGCGGGTAGTCAAAGCTTCCTTCATGTGGGCATAAACCATCCTACTTTCTGGGGGCAGGTCCAACAAGGTATCCCTCCCCTCACTCACAAAGCGTCCCCACAACCCCGCTCCCCATTCCTTCTCAGGGACCCGGTGGGACACAATAGCTAATTCATACACGGCAAACCATTGCCCAATATCTTCACTTTTTTGGAAATCCTTAATAACCTCTTTAGGTATATACACTCTACTCTCAGTATGCACTACTGATATGCTGCCACCAGAGGGGGAGATCTCTATACTCTTTGCTTTAATCTCCAACTCCCTCAAAATTCTCTCATGTTCAAGTTTCACCTTCATCATCTCAAATTCTAACTTCTTATTCTCTAGGTCTCTCTGACCATCCAATTTAAGCTTAGCCATCTCCATATTATGCCGCCTATCTCTCTACCTGTCCTCCATCTCTTCTGGAGTCCTGCCCCTTGAGGACACACTAGTGCCCGGGCTGGAAACTGCTTTTTCCCCTACCAAATCTACCACTTCATCCTGCTGCTCTCTTGCATTCTCTCCCCCCTCCACAGGCTCTTCCATATTCCTAGGGGCATCCCTGGCTTCTAACCAGGCCTTCAGTGCCTTGTAATACTCTTCCCTTCTAGTGAGACCTGTGATTGGGACTGTGAAGCGTTTGCAAAAATATTTGAGCTGCTTGGCATTGTAGGTTTCTAATTTCTCTTCTTCCCAGGAGAGATCCTCAGAGGCATTGAATCTGGGCTTGCCCAGTGTAGCAATAACTGGCAAAAACAATCAAAAATAGAACAAAAACCTCAAAAACGTATGTGGTTATGTTATGGTCTGCACTCACTAGTAGTGTACACTATAATTACTGTATGCAATCATAAATGCAAGTCCAGATCCTCACCGCTGACCACCAATGTTAGAAATGGGGGTCTCTAGTTGGCAATGGCTGGCAACTGTCCAAGTAGGGACCCTTCTTACTAAGTCAGAGTAAGCAGCCTACACCCTTTGACAACCCCTGCTCAACCCTGTGGTAACGTAGCACGAGCAGCTGAGCTTATCTCAGAGGCAGTGTGTGAAGCATTTATGACCATACACAGTAACACAATGAGGAACACTACAAATAGACACCACTCAAGTGATTATAAAAAAATAAGTATATTTATATAGACTTAACACAAGACCAATAACAGTAAAAATCCACAATACTAAGACTATAGGGTTACTTTAAAAATGCTCTAAAAATAGTTCAAGGTGCACAAAATGATGTTCAGTTCAATGCAGTGGTCTCTGCGACCCTTTTACTCACAAGGTATCTGGATTCTGTAGCAAAGCAACAAAAATGTCGCTAAGGAGTTGTAGCGATGAATTTCCTCATGCTAACCAGCGATGCGTTGAATCCTTACCTCAAGGGAGGATGATGCGCTGGGTTGCGGGCAGGACAAAGCGACAACTTCTGCATGCTAAGCCGGCGATACGATAAAATCCTTGCCGCTAAGGGAGGATGATGCGCCGAGCCTGTTGCATGTGCGATCTTGCTGCGATAAAAGAAAATGGCGATCGCATGGCGTCCGCGCTGCGATGAACTTGGTGTGATGACTTTTGGTTAGCGAGTGTTTTGGGGCACGCTAACAAACAATGGGACAATCTTCGGGTTAGCGAGCGTTTTCGGGCCCGCAGTCAGGTGATACAATAACTTGGGTTAGCGAGCGTTTTGGAACCCGCTGACAGGGTCTGCGTTGATCTTCGGGATAGCGGGCACTTTCAGGCCCGCAGACAGGTGATGTGACGTACTTGGGTTAGCAGGCGTTTTGGGGCCCGCTGACAGGCAATGCGGTAATCTTCGGGATTAGCCAGCGTTTTCAGGCCCGCCGACAGGTGATGCGACGATCTCCAGTAGCGAGCGCTCGGCGGCAGCAGAGCGATGATTTTCCTCACGCTTTCCAGCTGCAGCAGCTCGCTAACGGGGGTTAGCGACGATTTTCAGCACTCTTTTCTCAACAGTAGAACTAGAGGCCCTGGAACTCACAGGAGCCTCACCTGCAGATAGAAATCCTCACTGGGAGGGAACAGGAGGCTTGTGGTGGAGTCTGATGTGCCTGAGACTCCTGCAGGAGGCTAGCTCTCTTCTAGCCCTTGGGTGATTGCAGTAGCCAAAAATAAAAGTTCCTTCAAAGTCCTTTTCCTCTTCTTCCAAGTCCAGTAGTAACCACTGCAGGTCAATCCAAGAAACAGCACACAAGCACAATGACAGTCCTTCTCCTGCAGATTCCTGTAGTTACTTGGACAGAGGTTCTTCTTGTTGTCCAGGAGCAATACAAATTGTAGGGGTTTGGGCACAAATATTTATACCCCCAAAGTCTTTGTTCTTAGGAGTCACAAGTCTCTGAACCCAGCCAGAACCAGTTCTGCCCAGCCCTGGAGCACTTTGTTTACCAGGCTGCATCCTTCCTTTCAGAGAGAGGGGGTCTGCCTTCAGACGCACAGTGGGAGGTGGAGCCAGCATTCATCTTGCCAGGCACAGCCCTATTCAAGTGCAGGAGCTACCCCTCCCCTCGCTCCAAGGCAGATCTCTCTATTCAACCTACGTCTGACTCAGCCTGCCCTGTCCCTCCAAAACCAGACAGCCAATACACATAATAGCAGAGCACACTGGAAGGCTTAGACAAGAAAGTACCTATACTCTAAAAGTGGTAGTTTCAAACACAGAAAATAAAAATAACCTTCACTAAAAGATGTATTTTAATATTCTGAGCTCAGGCATACTAAATTTGTTTTTCTACCATGTTCTGTGGGTCAGTTAGGACTATAGAATGTAATAGCCAAAACCTCCCATTCTGGCCTATGAGGAACAGGTAGCCTTACAGTAGTGAAAAACGAAACTGGGTGTAATTCACTACTAGGACATGCTACACACATTAGAGCATGTCCTACCTTACACATACAATGCATCCTATCATAAGGGTGGCTTACAGGATGCCAAGGGAAGTTCAAGGGCTGGAAAGTGGGTGCACTTCACAGCCAAGATGGCAGTTGTGGGCTGCACGCAGACACTGCAGTGGCAGGTCTGAGAAACACATTACAAGCTGCTTCTGTGGGTGGCACAAACCAGTGCTGCAGGCCCACCAGCAGCATTCAGTTTACCAGCCCTGGCCACACACAGGCCACGCTACTAGGGACTAACAGGTAAACCAAATAAGCCAATCATGGATGTACCAATTCACATGTCATCTTTACAAAGGGAGCATTCGCGCTGTTGCACTGAATAGCAGTGGCACAGCGCCCAGAGCATCTATAACCAGCAAAAACAGAAGAGACACAGCGAAAAATGGAAGGGAGACTCACGCCAATGGTGCCAGGTCTAACAATGCACTTGTACAATGCCTCAGGCTTTAAGAGACGCAGTGGTACAGTAAAATGTGCACAACCTATGCGGACCCCTAACCCCCTGCCGACTACTGATTCACTCCTATCAAAATCCAGGTAGTAGCTATGCAAGTCAGCAATCACACTGTCACTCTCTGTCTACTCCTGCTATCATCATGACAGAACCCTGTCCTTATGTAATCACTGTGCTGAAACACAAGCACTTTTAAACTCACCCTGCTCTCAACTATTAGCACTCTACCTATCCAGTCACTGTCCATGCACTTGTACAATGACTCAGGCATTAAGACACGCAGTGCTATAGTCAAATGTGTACAATCTATGCGGTCCCATAACTCTCTGCAGTCTACTGGCTCACTCCTGCAAAAATACAGGTAGTAGCCATGCAAGTTAGCAATCACACTGTCACTCTCTAGGCACTCCTGTAATCATCCTGACAGAACCCTGTCCTTATCTCATCACTGTGCTGAAACACAAGCACTTTTAAACTCACCCTGCTGTCAACTATTAGAATTCTACCTATCCAGTCACTGTCCATGCACTTGTACAATGACTCAGGCATTAAGACACACAGTGCTAGAGTCAAATGTGCACAATCTATGCAGTCCACTAACCACCTACAGACTACTAATTCAGTCCTGTAAAAATCCAGGTAGTAGCCATGCAAGTCAGCATTCACACTGTCACTCTCTGTCCACTCGTCCAATGATCCTAACAGAACCATCTCCTTATCTAATCTCTGCGCCGAAACACAAGTACTTATAAACAAACCCTTCTGTCAACTACCAACACTCTACCTATCCAGTCACTGTCCATGCACTTGTACAATGACTCAGGCATTAAGACACGCAGTGCTACAGTCAAATGTGCACAACATATGCGGTCCCCTAACCCCCTACAGACTACTTATTCACTCCTGCCAACATCCAGGTAGTAGGTATGTAGTTCAGCAATCACACTGTCACTCCCTGTTCACTCCTGCAATCATCCTGACAGAACCATGTTCTTATCTAATCACTGTGCTGAAACACAAGCACTTTTAAATGCACCCTGCTGTCAACTGTTAGCACTCTACCTATCCAGTCACTATCCATGCACTTGTACAATGCGTCAGGCATTAAGATACGCAGTGCAATAGGCAACTGTGCACAATGTATGTGGTCTCCTAACCCCCTACATACTACTGATTCACTCCTGTAAAAATCCAGGTAGTAGTCATGCAAGTCAGCTATCACACTGTCACTTTCTGTCTACTCCTGCTATCATCATGACAGAACAATATTCTTATCTAATCGCTGTGCTGAAACACAAACACTTTAAAACTCACCCTGCTGTCAACTATTAGCCCTCTACCTATCCAGTCACTGTCCATGCACTTGTACAATGCCTCAGGCATTAAGATACGCAGTGCAATAGGCAACTGTGCACAATGTATGTGGTCTCCTAACCCCCTACAGACTACTGATTCACTCCTGTAAAAAACCAGGTAGTAGCCATGCAAGTCAGCTATCACACTGTCACTCTCTGTCTACTCCTGCTATCATCATGACAGAACAATATTCTTATCTAATCGCTGTGCTGAAACACAAGCACTTTTAAACTCACCCTGCTGTCAACTATTAGCACTCTACCTATCCAGTCACTGTCCATGCACTTGTACAATGCCTCAGGCATTAAGAGACGCAGTGCTATAGTCAAATGTGCACAATCTATGCGGTCCCCTAACTTTCTGCAGTCTACGGGTTCACTCCTGCAAAAATACAGGTAGTAGCCATGCAAGTCAGCAATCACACTGTTACTCTCTGTGCACTCCTGTAATCATCCTGACAGAACCCTGTCCTTATGTAATCTCTGTGTCAAAACACAAGCACTTATAAACTCACTCCGCTGTGAACTACCAGCACTTTACCTATCCAGACACTGTCCATGCACTTGTACGATGACTCAGGCATCAAGATACGCAGTGCTACAGTCAAATGACCACAACCTATGCAGTCCCCTAACGCCCTGCAGACTACTGATTCACTCCTGCAAAAATCCAGGTAGTAGACATGCAAGTCAGCAATCACACTGTCACTGTCTGTCTACTCCTGCAATCATCCTGACAGAACCATGTTCTTATCTAATCACTGTGCGGAAACACAAACACTTTTAAACTCACCCTGCTGTCAACTATTAGCACTCTACCTATCCAGTCACTGTCCATGCACTTGTACAATGTCTCAGGCATTAAGAGACGCAGTGCTACAGTTAAATGTGCACAACCTATGCGGACCACTAACCCACTGCAGACTACTGATTCACTCCTGTCAAAATCCAGGTAGTAGGTATGTATTTCAGCAATTACACTGTCGCTCCCTGACCACTCCTGCAATCATCCTGACAGAACAATGTCCTTATCTAATCTTTATGCCGAAACACAAACACTTATAAACTCACTCTGCTGTGAACTACCAGCACTCTACCTACCCATTTACTGTCCATGCACTTGTACACTGACTCAGGCATTAAGATACTCAGTGCTATAGTCAAATGTGCACAATGTATGCGGTCCCCTAACCCCCTACAGACTACTGATTCACTCCTGCAAAAATCCAGGTAGTAGCCATGCAAGTCAGCAATCGCACTGTCACTCCATGTGTACTCCTGCAATCATCCTGACAGAACCATGTCCTTATCTAATCACTGTGCTGAAACACAAGCACTTTAAAACTCACCCTGCTGTCAACTACCAGCACTCTAACTATCCAGTCAATGTCCATGCATTTGTACAATGAGTTAGTCATTAAGACACACAGTGCTACAGTCAAATGTGCACAACCTATGCGGTCCCATAACCCCCTGCACACTACTGATTCACTCATGCCAAAATCCAGGTAGTAGGTATGTAGTTCAGCAATCACACTCTCACTTCCTGTCCACTCCTGCAATCATCCTGACAGAACCATGTTCTTATCTAATCACTGTGCTGAAACACAAGCACTTTTAAACTCACCCTGCTGTCAACTGTTAGCACTCTACCTATCCAGTCACTGGCCATGCACTTGTACAATGCCTCAGGCATTAAGATACGCAGTGCAATAGGCAACTGTGCACAGTGTATGTGGTCTCCTAACCCCCTACAGACTACTGATTCACTCCTGTAAAAATCCAGGTAGCAGCCATGCAAGTAAGCTATCACACTGTCACTCTCTGTCTACTCCTGCTATTATCATGACAGAACAATATTCTTATCTAATAGCTGTGCTGAAACACAAGCACTTTTAAACTCACCCGGCTGTCAACTATTAGCACTCTACCTATCCAGTCACTGTCCATGCACTTGTACAATGCCTCGGGCATTAAGAGATGCAGTGCTATAGTCAAATGACCACAACCTATGCAGTCCCCTAACCCCATGCAGACTACTGATTCACTCCTGCAAAAATCCAGGTAGTAGACATGCAAGTCAGCAATCACACTGTCACTCTCTGTCCACTCCTGCAATCATCCTGACAGAACCCCATCCTTATCTAATCACTGTGCTGAAACACAAGTACTTTTAAACTCACCCTGCTGTCAACTATTAGAACTCTACCTATCCAGACACTGTCCATGCACTTGTACAATGACTCAGGCATTAAGACACGCAGTGCTTCAGTCAAATGTGCACAATCTATGCAGTCCACTAACCACCTGCAGACTACTAATTCAGTCCTGTAAAAATCCAGGTAGTAGCCATGCAAGTCAGCAATCACACTGTCACTGTCTGTCTACTCCTGCAATCATCCTGACAGAACCATGTTCTTATCTAATCACTGTGCGGAAACACAAGCACTTTTACTCTCACCCTGCTGTCAACTGTTAGCACTCTACCTATCCATTCACTGTCCATGCACTTGTACAATGTCTCAGGCATTAAGAGACGCAGTGCTATATTCAAATGTGTACAATCTATGTGGTCCCCTAACTCTCTGCAGATAACTGGTACACTCATGCAAAAATCCAGGTAGTAGACATGCAAGTCAGCAATCACAGTGTCACTCTCTGTCCACTTCTGCAATCATCCTGACAGAACCATCTCCTTATCTAATCTCTGCGCCGAAACATAAGTACTTATAAACACACCCTCTTGTCAACTACCAGCACTCTACCTATCCAGTCACTGCCCATGCACTTGTACAATGACTCAGCCATTAAGACACGCAGTACTACTGTCAAATGTGCACAATATATGCGGTCCTCTAACCCCCTGCAGACTACTTATTCACTCCTGCAAAATTCCAGGTAGTAGCAATGTCAGTCAGCAATCACACTGTCACTCTCTGTCCACTCCTGCAATCATCCTGACGGAACCATGTCCTTAACTAATCTCTATGCCGAAACACAAGCATTTGTAAACCCCCCCTACTGTCAACTACCAGAACTCTAACTATCTAGTCACTATCCATGCACTTGTACAATGCCTCTGGCTTTAGGAGACGCAGTGGTACAGTAAAATGTGCACAACCTATGCGGTCCCCTAACCCGCTGCAGACTACTGATTCCCTCCTGTCAAAATCCAGGTAGTAGCCATGCAAGTCAGCAATCACACTGTCACTCTCTGTGTACTGCTGCAATCATCCTGACAGAAGTATGTCCTTATCTAATCACTGTGCTGAAACACCAGCACTTTTAAACTCACTCTGCTGTCAACTACCACCACTCTAACTATCCAGTCACTGTCCATGCACTTATACAATGAGTCAGTCATTAAGATATGCAGTGCTATAATCAAATGTGCACAACCTATGTGGTCCCATAATCCCCTGCAGACTACTGTTTCCCTCCTGCCAAAATCCAGGTAGTAGGTATGTAGTTCAACAATTACAATGTCACTCCCTGACCACTCCTGCAATCATACTGACAGAACAATGTCCTTATCTAATCTCTGTGCCGAAACACAAGCACTTATAAACTCACTCTGCTGTGAACTACCAGCACTCTACCTACCCATTTACTGTCCATGCACTTGTACAATGACCCAGGCATTAAGATTCGCAGTGCTACAGTCAAATGTTCACAATGTATGCAGTCCCCTAACCCCCTGCAGACTACTGATTCACTCCTGCAAAAATCCAGTTAGTAGCCATGCCATTCAGCAATCGCACTGTCACTCTCTGTGTACTCCTGCAATCATCCTGACAGAACCATGTCCTTATCTAATCACTGTGCTGAAACACAATCACTTTTAAACTCACCCTGCTGTCAACTACCAGCACTCTAACTATCCAGTCACTGTCCATGCAGTTGTACAATGAGTTAGTCATTAAGACACGCAGTGCTACAGTCAAATGTGCACAACCTAAGGGGTCCCATAACACCCTGCACACTACTGATTCACTCCTGCCAAAATCCAGGTAGTAGGTATGTAGTTCAGCAATTACACTGTCACTTCCTGTCCACTCCTGCAATCCTCCTGACAGAACAATGTCCTTATGTAATCTCTGTGTCAAAACACAAGCACTTATAAACTCACTCTGCTGTGAACTACCAGCACTTTACCTATCCAGACACTGTCCATGCACATGTACAATGACTCAGGCATTTAGATACACAGTGCTACAGTCAAATGTCCACAACCTATGCAGTCCCCTAACGCCCTGCAGACTGCTGATTTACTCCTGCAAAAATCCAAGTAATAGACATGCAAGTCAGCAATCACACTGTCACTCTCTGTCCACTCCTGCAATCATCCTGACAGAACCATGTCCTTATCTAATCACTGTGCCGAAACACAACCACTTTGAAACTCACACTGCTGTCAACTACCAGCATTCTACCTATCCAGTCACCGTCCATGCACTTGTTCAATGCCTCAGACATTATGAGACACAGTTGTGCTGTCAAATGTGCACAATCTATGCAGTCCCCTAACTCCCTGCAGCCTACTGATTCACTCCTGCAAAAATCCAGGTAGTAGCCATACAAGTCAGCAATCACACTGTCACTCTCCGTGCACTCCTGCAATCATCCTGACAGAACCCTGTCCTTATCTAATCACTTTGCTGAAACACAAGCACATTTAAACTCACTCTGCTGTCAACTACCATCACTCTAACTATCCAGTTTCTGTCCATGCACTAGTACAATGAGTTAGTCATTAAGAGACGCAGGGCTATAGTCAAATGTGCACAATCTATGTGGTCCCCTACCGCTCAGCAGACTACTGGTTCACTCCTGCAAAAATACAGGTAGTAGCTGTGTAGTTCAGCAATCACACTGTCACTCTCTGTCTACTCCTGCAATCATCCTGACAGAACCATGTCCTTATCGAATCACTGCACGAAAACCCAAGCCTTTATAAATTCACCATTCTCTTTCGTTGCAGTACTCTAATGATCCAGTCAGCATCCATGTACTTAGATAATGACCCACATACTTATACATCTAGTATTAAAATCATCTATCCACTATTGATGCAGTCCTGTAAATACATAAACACTACTTATCATGTTCTACAATTATCCAGTTAGTATCTGTGTCTTGCAGTAAATGGATTGTGATTTTAAAACAAAATATTTAAATGGTTTTTATATACAACGTATTTGTTTACTAATACAATAGTATATTTCATAAATTAATTTTAATAATGTCATATATATTTTTTTTTAACAGATATTGTTGATCATCATTAAAAAAAACTTACCATGACTAGAATAACACAAAAGAGGAAACAACAAAAAAATTAGTATTATTTGAAGAAAACACAACAGCAAGAATTAGATGAAGTTCAACATGTGGGAATAAAGAAAAAGTCTTGAGGTAAGACAACAAAATAATTTATTACATTCTTTTACATTGTATGAAGGCCAAAAGTAAGAAGAAGAGAGTAATTAACAGAACTAACTTTTGTCATAGTTTTTGGGGTGAATGAAAACACAGTTCAAGTTCAGAGCCCTTTTTTAATAAAGAAAGTTATTTTCAAACCAATACTTTATTGCATGCAGTTGATACCTCTGGTCGTGCTTAAGAGGTTAAAAACGGTTGTCCAATTGAAAAAGAAAAGATGGTTCCCAGAAATGTAGAAGAAGTGATAGCTGATGAAGTTCTAGGGAGATGTACTAAAGCCCCAGTGTATACTTGGGATTGTAGTAGTATATGCAGTATACGACAGGAATCTATTGATATTTTACGGAATTTCTTACGAGAGTATAGTATGAAAAGAGTTAAACAAAAGATTAAGATGTTGGAAGGACTGGATCCTTGCAGAGTTAGAAAAAATACTGGTTTGCAAGGTCATTCTCTGGCTTGTCTTTCTAGAAAAGTATGGCAAAGTGTTTTCATCATTTTAGAATGTTAGCAGTACATCATTCTCAAATGCGGAAGTTAGTCAGAAGATTGTATTACGCAAAAAGTCCAGTAATAATTTTAAATGACTTAAACAGTGCTCTTTTGCAGGGGTCAGTATCAGATGTTAAAAAAGTTTGTGATGAAATAGAGTTTTGTTACTTTTCTCCTGAAGAAGAGAGTGGAGAAACTGAGACATTGATAGAAGTAGGTGTTGAAGAAAATGTAGAAAATGGTAGTACAGAGAAATTTGTAGAACAAATTACAAAGTTAAGGTAATTTCATGTGAGAGGCCAAATTATACTTGTATTTGTTGTCGACAAACTCACTATAAAAATCAGACTAGGATTTTTGATCTGGATTTAAAAAGTGAAAGAGAAAATAATGATTAGTGGAAGGAATTTGCAACTTATTTGTTGGTAGAGGATTGCTTTGATTTGGGTACTGATCAGCGTATTTGTAAATATTGTTATAACAAATTAGACGATAATAAAATGTCTGCTAGAGCTGTCCATAATAATCTTGAGTTGGTAACTATTCCTCCAGAAGTGATAGATTTAAACACGTATGAGTCTATTCTGATTCAATGTGTGCACCCATTTCAGACTATTGTTCGTATGGAGCCTAAAACAGGTAAATTGCCTCATACAGATTTACAAAGAGGATTAAAAGGTAGAGTTGTATATTTACCTCTAGATTTAAAGAAAAATATTGAAACTATTGGTGTAGAGAATGTAGAAAGTGAACCACTAGTTATTCTAGTTAATGGTGTTCCCACTAAGAGTAAGGAAATCTGGCAGGAATTAGTGGATGTCAGGAAAGTGCAAAAGGCAACATTATATTTTATAAGAAAAACAATGATTACTACAAAAATGTGTATGTTGAAGAAGAAGAAATACTTTTAGGAAATGATAGTGAAATGTCAAGTGGTCAAATTGATAAAGTGAAGAAATTTATGAACATTATAGTGTACATCCACTTCATTCAAAAGAAGTGATGGGGAATACTACTGAATTATTCCAAATGAAGAAATTGAAGGGGACTCTCATGATTGTTTGGGAAAAAAGTTTGGAAGCTCCTTGTTTTCCGCAGCTTTTCCCAACTGGAAAAGGCGGATGATATGACGAACGATCAGTACAGATTCCTGTATCAGAATATCGGACAACAAGATTGTATGCAGAAGATGCAAGATTTCGACAATGTATCCCATATATATTTCATCTTTTGTTTGAGAGTGACTTGTCTGGACTTTCATATACAGTCAACCACATATTAAAAACAGGAGTACATCTTCAAAATGTTTCTGCAAAGGAATTTATGGATAAAGTACATCAGAGAGACGATCATTTAGAATCTCAGCTGATTAATTTGATGGCATGTCAGCGCGATACTAATGAGTATTGGTATCATCGTCATGGAGAACTTAAATGCATGCTAAGGAACTCCTACGTGGTTTGTTACCCTAAGCTGTGCTGAATACGCTTGGGATGATTTACTTGAATTTCTTCGAGAAGCAAATACAAATATTAAAAATATTGAATACAAGACACCTGGAGAATTGTATTCTTTGGATCCTGTAAATGTATGCAGATATTTCAATCATAGGTTTGAAGCTATGATGTCTTTTATCTGCAATAAAAAGAATCCTCCTCTTGGAGAAGTTATTCATTTCTTTTGGAGAAAGGAGTATCAAGCTAGAGGTGCTCCTCATATACATATGCTTTTATGGATTAAGGATGCACCCAAATTTGGATCTGATTCGGATGAGACTGTTTTATCTTTTATTGAAGATTATGTCACATGTGCTATACAAAAAGAACAGAAGAAAACACCTTAAGGCAACAAGTGTTACGATTCAAAAGTCATCGATGTGGCAAATACTGTCGACAGAAATACAAATCGAAGGAAAAGTTTTATACCAAATGTTGGTTTGGATTTCCGACCAGTAATATACAAAGGAAGAGTAAACAGTTTCATGTCAGCAGTGAGACATACCATCACTAGAAAATCACCCAAAAATACCTACAATTTGAAAAGAAGTGAATAATCAAAGTATATCAATGATTATAATCCAGTTATTCTGTTGATGTGGAATGTTAATATGGATATCCAGTATGTTATGGAATTCCTTTGCTGTTGCTCAGTATGTAACATCATACATAACAAAATCAGAAAAGACGTGGTTGAAAGAAATGTGGGAAGACATTTCTCACGAGAAGAGTCTTGGTTAGAAATTGTACAGTTTTAGTTTGAAGATGTTATCCCATCGAGAGATTGGAGTATATGAATGCTCGGATCGGTTCTCATCTGCAAGTTTATATTCAAAGTCAAGAGCAATAATTTGGGTGAATGTAGGTCTTGCTGCAACGCGAAATCGAGTACTTAAATCTATACAAGAAATCGAATATTTAACAGTACAGATGTTGTCAAAACAAACATGTTGGATACATACTATCCAAATAGAAGTCGTCATCTTGAAAATATGTATCTCTATGAAGTGCTGCAATTTTACAGTTTTAAGAGAAATACTACAGAAAACATAAATGAAGGAAAATATGCAGTGATTGGTTCAGAAGGATGTTTAGTGAAACACAGTAAAGGAAATCTGATTAATCATAGGAAACTGAATTGTGACACTCCTGATAAAAGAGAATTTTACTATTTAGCTCTTTTGCAACTGTTCAAGCCTTGGTGTACGGAATTGGAATTACTTGGAGATTTTCAGTGCTATGAAGATTCTTTCAATGCATGCAAAGATAGCATTGAATTCAGAGTTTTTGCAAATTATCTCAAAATGTTGAATGAAGAAATTGATCAAGAAGCTACTATTGCAGCTGAGATTGCTAGAGACAGTTCTCAAGACAGTCAAAGCTCTGCTGCTCTCAGTCAGGATCCACTAGGACAGCCAATTCTTGAAAATGAAGCAGCAATCGCCATGAGTGAAGTGGAAACAGCAATGCATCAAGCTCAAGAAGATATTATGGACTTAGGAAACTTGGAAGAACAACTAAATATTGAACAGAAAGAAATATATCAGCATGTGAGACAACAGATCAACCATGGTTTTCTTCATGAAAAGAAAGAGTGCACATGCACATCATTTCAACCTATCCGGATGTAAGTCAGTGGTCAAGCTGGTACAGGAAAAAGTTTCTTAATTAAAGTTTTGACCAGTTATCTACGGAAAACAACTGACTAATTTTTTTCTTGTGTGGTAACTGCTCCAACTGGGTTGGCAGCACACAACATTAAAGGGATTACATCACATTGTATATTAATGCTTCCTGCTGAACATGAAAATAAATTGGAATATCACAAGCTATCTAGAGAAGCTTGTTATGAAGTTTCAAGAGTGCTAAAGAAAATTAAACTTCTGATTATTGATGAGGTGAGCATGGTCTCAAACGTAATGCTTGCCTTTGTGTATTTAAGAATGCAGCAAATTCTAAAAACAGAATACGATGTCTTATTTGGAGGAAAACATGTGATAGTTTTTGGTGATCTACTACAACTTACTCATGTAAATGGGCAATCAGTATTAAAAACGCTTGTGCATGAAGACACCAGAAATTCTTTAGGAAGTGTTGGAAATGTTAACATTTGGTCATATTTTGAATACAAAGAACTCATTAAAAATATGCGACAGGCAAATGATGTTGATTATGGAACCATTCTTCAAGATATGAGAATTGGAGTATTGACAGAACATGGCAAACAAGCTTTGCAAAGTCGGCTACTTACCAACTTGTTTCCAAATGAAAATATAGTTCCTGCAAAAATATACAAAAAAATGGCAGAAAATAAATCTATAATCTGCCTAATGCCAACACTGCAAGAGTGTTCTACATTCAATTAAGAACTTTTAAAGCTGGAAAATGAACAAATAATAAAAATGGATGCCATTGATAAAATAGAGCATGAAGGAATTACTATTATGTTGACGGAAAAATTAAAAACAAAATTGGATTCTTTAGAAAAATCTATATCTAAAACTGCTGGTTTAGAAAAGAATTTATATGTACGTGTAAACTGTCGGGTTATTTTACGGCGCAATTTGGATGTGGAAAAAGGTTTAGTAAATGGAGCAATGGGAAAAGTTGTTGATTTTGTTAATTATCAAAAAAAGATGGAATTGAATGTTTGAAAATCAAAGTTGATCACATTGAAGTAAAACAAATTGCTCGTTGTTCTGCTCATTTTTTGCTTGTTAAAGATTTGTATGTTTGTAGAAAACAGTTTCCTCTTTCTTTGGCATATGCAGTGACTATTCATAAATCTCAAGGTTTAAGTGTAGACAGTGCTTTGGTAAACATTGGAAGTACCCTATTTAACCCCTTCGATGCTGCGCAGATTCCGCCGCTGTGCTGACGGAATCTTGCGCGGGCGTGGTCATGATGGAATGGTTCCGTCATGAGCACAGCTCAACCGTGGGTCATGACGGAACCATTCCGTCATGAGCACCGAAGGGGTTAAAGAGGGCATGGCATATGTTACTTTGTCTCGAGTCAGAAATTTATCTGGATTGCATTTGATTGATATTGATGAGAGAAAGATTAGTGCAGATGCAAATTGTGTAAGAGAGTATAATCGGTTAAGAAGAATGTATGCTCCCAATTTAGGTGAATCCCCTGTATACGAAAAGCATGTAGTAGGTCGAAAACGGAGAAATGAGAATATCTGTACTGAAGTTAAAGGGAAGAAAAAAAATCAAGATAATGTTCAGATTCCAAGCAAAAAGAAAAAGGACACTATTGAAGAGATTGTCGGATGTCAGTTAGAAAATAGTTCAGGTATCAACTTCTATGCTAATGTAAGGGTAAATGTTATATTTTTTCTAGAAAATCTGCAACAACAAATTATGGAGAATCGTGAAAAAAGGTTTTGTTCCTTGTTGCATTCTATTTTTGAAAAAGTGAGAACTGATAAAAATAAAATCCAAAGTGTTTCTGATATTCAAAATCTTCTGGATATATGTTCTGGTTCTACGCAATTGACACAGAGGTGCCGATCAGGATCCTGGAGAAACCGGGTACGAACTGTCGGTCGGAGCGTATTCTCCGTCCGACTCGTACCCGGTTGCAAAACTTTACAAACATGCAAGTACGATTCGCACGGAAACACTATTTCCGTACGAATCGTACAAAACACCAACCGAGGAAAATAAACATACAAATAACATCCGGAAAAGTGCCGACGTGACGTCAGGACGCATGCAGCCTGCGTTCCACGAACCAGGAAGTACGATTCGCACCGATGTCATCCCGCGCGGAGAATATTTTCTGGCAGCCAAAAACTGCCGGGAAATCAGGACGACGCGCACAAGGAGCACCTGTACGCGACGGACAGACATGGACCCGAACCTACGTGTCATCCCAGCCCTCATAGCAGTCGACCTCCTCTACAGGTACCGACGCAGACGCCGCAGAAGGTCAGAACAACACCCAGGGGCAAAGGGGGGGGCAGGGTCAGGACACAAAACCCCCACCCAAGTCACGCAGCACACATGCCCTGGACATACCTGACCTCCAGGCCCTGGTCACTTCGAGGGGGTGGGGTCGTGTCCAGCAACGCCAGCGTCCGCCACAACGGAAGTGAGCAACGACACGAACCGGCAACACAACAATACCGGTACGTACCGTACCCACGCCTTAAGAGCGTGGGTACGAGTCGTACCACACCCACACCCACGTCACCCCAACAATGGCGGTACGGCCCGTACCCATGTGCCAAAGGCCAGGGTACGGGCCGCACAAGCACTCCACAGCATGGACACGGGTACGTACGGACCTTACCCCCACCTGCATATGTATGGAGCATACCCCCACCCCAACAGTGTATGTACAGACCGTACTCTCACCCACGTATGTATGGAGCGTACCCCCACCCCAACAGTGTATGTACGGACCGTACCCACACTGGCGTATGGATGGAGCGTACCCCCACCCGTGTATGTACGGACCGTACCCCCACCCGTGTATGAATGGACCGTACCTTCACCCGCGTGTGTATGGAGCGTACCCCCACCCCAACAGTGTATGTACGGACCGTACCCTCACCCGCGTATGTATGGAGCGTACCCCCACCCCAACAGTGTATGTACGGACCGTACCCACACCCGCGTATGTATGGAGTGTACCCCCACCCCAACAGTGTATGTACGGACCGTACCCTCACCCGCGTATGTATGGAGCGTACCCCCACCCCAACAGTGTATGTACGGACTGTACCCACACCCGCGTATGGATGGAGCGTACCCCCACCCCAACAGTGTATGTACGGACCGTACCCACACCCGCGTATGTATGGAGCGTACCCCCACCCCAACAGTGTATGTACGGACCGTACCCACACCCGCGTATGGATGGAGCGTACCCCCACCCCAACAGTGTATGTAAGGACCGTACCCACACCCGCGTATGTATGGAGCGTACCCCCACCCCAACAGTGTATGTACAGCCTGTACCCTCACCCACGTATGGGTGGAGCGTACCCCCACCCGTGTATGTATGGACCGTACCCCCACTCGTGTATGAATGGACCGTACCCTCACCCGCGTATGTATGGAGCGTACCCCCACCCCAACAGTGTATGTACGGACTGTACCCTCACCCGCGTATTTATGGAGCGTACCCCCACCCCAACAGTGTATGTATGGACCGTACCCTCACCCGCGTATGTATGGAGCGTACCCCCACCCCAACAGTGTATGTAAGGACCGTACCCACACCCGCGTATGTATGGAGCGTACCCCCACCCCAACAGCGTATGTACAGCCTGTACCCTCACCCGCGTATGGATGGAGCGTACCCCCACCTGTGTATGTACGGACCGTACCCCCACCTGTGTATGAATGGACCGTACCTTCACCCGCATATGTATGGAGCGTACCCCCACCCCAACAGTGTATGTACGGCCCGTACCCTCACCCGCGTATGTATGGAGCATACCCCAACCCCAACAGTGTATGTACGGCCCGTACCCTCACCTGCATATGTATGGAGCGTACCCCCACCCCAACAGTGTATGTACGGACCGTACCCACACCTGTGCATGAATGGACCGTACCCCCACCCGCGTATGTATGGAGCATACCCCCACCCCAACAGTGTATGTACGGACCGTACCCACACCCGTGCATGAATGGACCGTACCCACACCCACGTATGGATGGAGCGTACCCCCACCCCAACAGTGTATGCATGGAGCGTACATGCCCAGACGCAGGAGGGGTGGGTGTAGAGTCCTCCCAGCAGTGCCCAGACACAGGAGGGGTGGGTGTAGAGTCCTCCCAGCAGTGCCCAGACACAGGAGGGGTGGGTGTAGAGTCCTCCCAGCAGTGCCCAGACGCAGGAGGGGTGGGTGTAGAGTCCTCCCAGCAGTGCCCAGACGCAGGAGGGGTGGGTGTAGAGTCCACCCAGCAGTGCCCAGACGCAGGAGGGGTGGGTGCAGAGTCCTCCCAGCAGTGCCCATGGAACGCAAATGGTGGAGTACCCACAGATACAATGCCCACAAATGTCAGTCAGGTGCACAAAGACCCTGCAGTACATGTCCCACATGTGTGCGAGGCTGGGAGTACACACATGCATAGCGCCTAAAAGATAACATGTCCAAATGAAGTCATGTCAACAGTCTACACACACAAGTACAGTGACCACCAAGGATGCCACGAATGATGCAGGTGGAGACATCGCTCAGCATGCATGTGCAAAGTTGAAGGTGTCCGTCACACCCCCAGCTGATGTAGACACAGCTCAGCACCTCATAGTGGAAACACCCTGCAGGGAAGATGTCAGGTTACACAGAGGAAGGAACACACCTTGGGACAATGTCACCATGCAGTAACTGTCCACATGAACAAAGTAATTTAGCCTGTGATGGCACACAGATACCAGGGTCCACCCTATGACCAGCGCAAGACTACATTTTCCACACACCCAACACATCATCACCACCCAAAATCATGGAGCAGGTCCACCAACAGCAATACCAGATGAACAGTAGTGTTCAAAGGAAAAAACAAATTGCTTTATTCAGCAGGATGTAAGTTATCAGCATCATAAATGTCAATATATACAAGGTCCATAGGGCAGTCCATGACTCCAATCCGGATGGGCGACACAGTGGTACGTGTGTCCCCTAGCTTGCCTGCACAGTCATACTCCTTTGTCTTCCACAGAGGGGGGGGCATCATGTTGGGGGGAAGGACCAGGCACCGCAGGGACAGGAGGGGCAAGGGGAGGTGTTGTGGGTGCAGGGACGGACGACTCCAACACAGGGGGTGGAGCAGCGCCAAAGGTGGATTCGAGCACGGCGCTGCACACTACTGCCAGGTTGCTCAGCGTCTCCCCTGCACCCGAAGGAACCACAGGCCCCAAGGAGGGGGGGGCACAGGGATGGCTCGCTGCGCTACCCGGGGAGGGTGTGGACAGGGGGGGGGACTCAACCACCCTGACCGGGGACTCCTTTGACCGCTTGCGGGGTGGTGTCACTGTGGGGCTCAGGGACAGAGCGGCCATGAAGGAGTCCTTGCTGGATTTGTGGCCAGGAGAGCTGAGGGGAGTGGATTTGGAGGGAGTGGATTTTGCAGAATGCGGACTCCCACTCTGGCTGCGTGTCTTACGTTTGCCCCCCGACCCAGTGGGTGTGCCTACTTCACCCTGTGTGTGCGTGCCAGGAGGTGTGCGCTTGTCCTTCCCTGCTGGTGTGGTGCCTGTGTTTGGTGGGGTGTGTGCATGCTGACGTCTGGGTGTACGTGGGACAGGCATGGGAGTGGGAAGTGTGGATGGGGCATGGGTAGGGGGTGGGACGAAGTGCTGCAGGAGACCCACTGCTGCAGTCAGTGTCGAGTCAATAGACCGCAGCAAGTTGCGTTGGTCAGACTGCAATGCTGAAATGCCCTCCAAGTATGCCTCCATGTTGGTGAGCACTTGGCTGTGGCCATGGAGGACATTAAGCATCACAGCCTGACCAACCTGCAACTGCCGCAGGATGTCCACAGACTCGGCATTGGCGGCAGCAGTGGAGACAGGGGCAGGGGGTGCGGTGCCTGGCAGGAAGGAGACACGTGGTGACCTAGCACGCCAGGAAGGGACACGAGCAAGTGGGAGGCCGGCGATGGCAATGGAGGGGGCGGGGAGAGATGTTGTGCTGCTGTCAGCTGTTGGAGCAGCCTCCGCCCCCTCGGAGTGCTCAGCCTCGGACCCGTCAGCTTCATAATCTGTGGTGGCAGTGGACAGGTCCTCCGGCTCACTCCCCTCGGCCTCAGATCCACTCGATGTGCCAGCTAAGGTGTCACTGCTGGCACTGGTGCCTGGTCCCTCCGCACGGTCCGTGCCGGCGTCTCCATCCGTGTCCCCCGACGATGCTGTGGGCAAGGTGAATAAACAGGAATTAATCAGACACCTGTATACATATGTCACATGAGTCAAATCTACATAGGTTACAGTGCATAGCCTGAAAAGAAAGATGAGTAACATCTACAATACAAGGTACATATATAGGCCCTGCAACACACAGTTGGTTCACCCACCATGCCACTGAGAAACTATGGAGAGCATGACACATTTGCAAATGACATGATATGGATTTGGACAGAGGAGCCAGGCTCTGGGGACAATCCAGCACTGCATCTGCACCACACAGCATTGCCGTAACTAGGGATGAGCAGGGACCATCTCCATGAACTTGAGGCACATGCTGCAAAGGTAATACTTAAAGACATGCCCAACATGAATGGGACACTGCACCTTGAGTGTATGTCCAGACAAACATCACACACTGGCCAGACCGAGCAATGAGATTTCAGGTGTCGACATGTAGGCCTTGCCCGCACCAACCACCCCCTACATGAGACAATTTGATGAGACACAGGAAGCACTTGCATCTCTTAGTCTGGGAGAAATACACATGGGCTGCCATAAACCCATATTGTACCCAAAATACCCCATGTGCGCCTGTACAACGATCTCATTTACAAATGGCCATCATCAGTAATTGTAACAAGACACACAGGCACTGTCCACCGTGAGTATGAACGAGGAAAATTAGGTCAGGCTGTACAGTGGACACGTGTAGAACACGTTACGTAAATATACATGGTGCCAGGGGACAATGGCACAGAGCACATCCTATGCTGTAGACACTGAGAGTGTCCACATATTGTGATGACACACATGATACCTAGCAAAATATGCCCCAGGGGACAGTAGTGCCCCCAATATTCCATGGTCCTGAATGGTAATGACTGCAACACAGGCCACCATCCCTGCACTCTGAGTATCGCACACTCATGCACATCATGTCACAGGCCACAACATAGGACATGCTTGCTGTAAGGCATTACACTTCAGAGACATACTCCTATGTCTGGACTCAGCATCAGTGCCAATTGACATGGACCCCACAAGTACTGAACTGGACAGGGCACAGGCAAGGTCCCAAAACCTGTTACACACCACCCCCACACATGATGCTGCAAGCATTGGTCACGTGGATAAACTGCCAGCCCAGATGACCTTGTGAAAGAGTGACTACACACAGACCAGGGAAAACATGGCAAGTAGGGGTAGGGAGGAAGGACAGCACCGCTATACTGTGGGTGACAGGACCTGCACCGCACATTTAAACACTGGAAGTGTATCCATGCAACTGCGCACTTACAAATGCTGTTGACACACAACAAACACACATGTACCTACCCCCTTCCTGCTGCTGCTTCTCCCGTAAGCGCCTGTCCATGTCTGGAAAGACCACCGCCAGTACACGCTTGTGGATGTGGGTCAGACGGCGACGCCCATGGTTCTTAGGGCCCACAGGTGAGTCCCCCAGCAGGCCCCCTGCGATCCTCAGTGTCCAGCACCAGATATCCTGCCAGCGTTTTCTCACCTGGGCCAGGTGCCGCTTGCGACCCTCCGTCCTCCTCACGGCACTGACGGCGTCCCTCCAGATCTGATCCTTGGCAGCGGCGCCTACCTGTGGGGTTGAAAAAGTGAGACTACATCAATACACCTGCCACATGTCACAGAGACACACATTAGTACAATTTTGCTGGTTTTAACAAGGCATAGTATGCAGCCAAAGCATTGCACCTTTGTCATAGGGACATTTTTCTCTGTGTAAGGGCAAATGCACCACGTGCCATTGAAAGTACATAGGTGGCATGAGGGGTACGACACAATAAATGATCCAGACTCACACTGTGCATCAGAAGGTACACCAGGATTATGTGCAGCACCTCAAAGCAGTCACATGCCACAGGCCACTGACGCTACCTCAGCAGAGTACACAGACACACACAGGCACAGGACATTCACCTGCCATTGCCAAATGCAGCTACAAACCTCACTCTGCACATGTGCCACTAGACTGGGGGGGCTCACAGGTGTGGGGCTGGCTCTGCACGTCAGACACACAGCACTGCTCCCTGCTCACATCAGATGGGCAGGGTATATCCATCCCTCATGCAGCTTGGGCGCTACACTCCACATATGCACCCACCCACATGACAGGGGACTTACACACACACCGATGTCCAGGGTACAAACACATCATGTGGACACTCTCAGCACAGGTACACTGAACTAACACACATCTGTGGGTACAGTCACCTGTCACACTGGGCTGACCACAGAATCACATGAGGATTGTAGAAGCAACATTCCCAGGAGGATTAGACAGGCAGAATGTGGCATGCACCATGCAGTGATTGTCACAGTAAACACAATGCAAGTGAGGACGGCAGACATGCACCACAGCATGCTCTGGCTGGGAGACATCAGGCATTCCCCCCCCTGGGACCCACTCTACAGTACAATGCATGTGTGTCACACCTGGACACAATGCCAGAAGTCCCAGTCACAAAAAAGGCACACAGTCTGTGCTAGTGGACTCTGCACTCACCTGAAACCCTGGTCGCCCATACAGCATGGGGTACTGTGGGAGGATCACATCCAGCAATGCCAGATTCTCCTCCAGGGTGAATGGCTGGGCCCTCTCCACAGACCTTGACATGGTGCCAGGGAATCACGAGCAGCAGCAGTGTTGTACAATCAAAAGATGAGCAGGCAAGTGCTCTCTCATGGGACCTGGCTGCCTTATATCTGCCTTGCTGGCCTGTTTCATGCACAGGAGTACAGAGTGATTGGTCACTCACATTTGCATCCTATGTTTCCTCCAATCCATTTAAACCTAGCACAGTCAGTGGCTTTGCTATTTTTTTTTCTTGAGCATGATGTAAACTCCACAACCACATTGCAACAAAGTAGATTCATTCAAACCGACTTTTGCTGGGCACCTGCTGAAAAAAATTCAAACTTCAAACTTGGTCTCCATGACAACCAGCATGCATGTAGGGCTTTATACTTGTCCCTCATGTGTCCCCTATGTAATTTGGAGATTCACACACAGGTACGGTGCGTTCCGGGGCCCTAGGGCACCCCAAATGCATGGCAACGGCCCGTACATGCGTGTGTACTGTCCGTATCACTATGGGTCCGCATACGCGAGCACACCCATAGTGATACGGACCGTACACACGCGTGTACGCTCACTATCACTATAGGTGTGCTCGCGTATGCGTACCCATAGTGATACGGACCGTACACACGCGTGTACGCTCACTATCACTATGGGTGTGCTCGCGTATGTGTACCCATAGTGATACGGACCGTAAACACGCGTGTACGCTCACCATCACTATGGGTGTGCTCGCGTATGAGTACCCATAGTGATACGGACCGTACACACGCGTGTACGCTCACACTCACTATGGGTGTGCTCGCGTATGCGTACCCATAGTGATACGGACCGTACACACGCGTGTACGCTCACCATCACTATGGTTGTGCTCGCGTATGCGTACCCATAGTGATACGGATCGTACACACGCGTGTACGCTCACTATCACTATGGGTGTGCTCACGTATGCGTACCCATAGTGATACGGACCGTACACACGCGTGTACGCTCACTATCACCATGGGTAGGCCTACGGCAGCACTCTCATAGTGATAGGGAATGTACACACGCCCTCAGAGCGAATGTACGGTGCCTTACACACATAACAGTGGTGACAGGCAGCACACAGAAAGGAATAGAGCTGACATACTTGTCCATGGATGGACATCAAGGCATTGTCTGTGCAGTACTACATGTGTGGGGCACAGGTGTGAAAGGCTGTGATGTGGCACAATACTCCTGAGTTGTGAAGGCAATAGATGTATGATGAGATGTGTACAGATGTTATGTGTGACGGTGCACTATGTGCCAGACATACCCTTCACTCCTTTGACATGTGTGCATGTCGTACAGCACACTTGAGATGAGCGTCACTGGCATGGCACAGTCAACAACACACGCAAGTGTCCCCTGATGCCCGCTACAGGGGTTGCCACACCTGACATGTGACTACCCACGTTGCACGATGTGACTATGTCATGTATGTGTGGTGTGTTCACATTAGCTTGATGTTGGTGTTCCCTCAAAAGCATCTGCTGTTGCTGCAACCAACATGTGTCTGTGTGTAGATGGCCATGGCACACTGTTACGCACTGTGCTGCCGGTAAATGGAGCTGTAACAGGGTCCACGAGTTTTGTTCATTTTGCAAGCGCAATTTGTACGGAGCGCTTTTCTGGCATGCACGCCTACACAGTAATACAAGTCAAGCCTATGAGTATTTTCAGAGGACAATGGTGTGCATCCCGCTACTCATGTCTGCAATACACTGTTACGCACACCAGGCCACATGTGGTATCTGATGTAAGGTGTGTATGTATGCATGGGACACGGAGTAGCGTAACAAGGACCTGTCTGCATACTCTCAATGTATGTGTGATCAGTCATGACATGTACACCTTCATGGCAAGGTGTGTAGGCTGTTCTAGTGTAATGTCATGTGACCTGTGGCTCTAGTGTTCCGCTACCTGTCTCTGCAATCAACATCCTACTTCTGCTGATATGTTGATGTATGTCACTCCTGTATTGCGTCTGGCTGTTCACTTACACTGGGACACAGCTTGTCCCATTCCATGGGATGTGGAGGTTCACAATCTCCGTGTGTAGCTGGGTCTTGGTAGGAGTGTCACCTGGCAGCCATACGTGTCCAGGGCATGTAGCACATACCTGACTCCCTATGTCGCATATGTGTATTGACAGATTAACATGTGCTCAGTACATATAAATTGTTGTTGTAGTGCACTCACTCTTCCTTGTCACTTCCAAATTACTGCAGAGCGCCGCCTCTTCCCCGACCAATTCCGGACTTGGCTGACATGCGGGAGAATGACTGTATACGCTGCTACCGCTTCCCCCAACCGTTGATTGAGGAGTTGACGGCAAGGCTGGCACCACACCTGCAACCACTGCACAGGTATCCTACGGCACTGACACCCAAGCTGAAGGTAATGGCAGCCCTACATTTTCTTGCCACAGGGTACCTTTCAATATACCATAGCTCATGTTGGTGGCATGTCCCAGACCATGTTCAGCCGTGTGCTGCATGATTTTTTAGAGGCCATGTTGCTTCACCTGGATGAGTTCATCCATTTCCCAACTCCTGAACAGTTGACTGGTGTCAAGCGTGGATTCAATGCCCTGGGAGGGATGCCCCATGTCATTGGGTCCATAGATGGGACACATGTGGCTTTGGTACCACCACAGGCACAGGAGGTAGCGTACAGGAATCGCAAACACTACCACTCCATCAATGCCCTTGTGGTGTGTCTGTCCAACATGGTGATTTCACATGTCTGTGCTCGTTTTCCAGGATCAGCACACGATGCCTACATCATGAGGCGTAGCAGGGTGCCTGAAATGATGACGCAGCTGCGCAACGAACGAGCATGTGTTGTTGGTGGGTACACTCTGTCTGTCCTGTATTTTGCGTAGACTTCCAGCCCGACCGCTTCTCCTGTCCTACTTATGTCCATGTGGTTTCCATGTAGGGGACGCTGGCTATCCCAACATGCCATGGCTGATCACACCTCTCCGCAACCCCAGCACGCCGGCCCAGCTCCGCTGCAACACCGCCCATGGCCGGACAAGGCGAGTGATAGAGAGGACATTTGGCCTCCTGAAGAGCCGATTCAGGTGCCTACACAAGACCGGCAGCGCCCTCCCATATGCCCCGGCGAAGGTCTGCAAAATCTCCATGGTCTGCTGCATGCTGCACAACATGGCAGTTGAGAAAGCTGTGCCACTCATCCTGGATCAAGATGATCAGGACCATCCACCCGTGGAGGACAAAGGGCTTGGCAATAGGGCTAGTGATGTGGAGGATGTGGTTCCGCAAGAGGACATCCGGAGTCGGCTCATACGCGACTTCTTTGCTTAGTGGTGAGTACCAGTGTCTGAGTGTACACGCATTGGTCCCCGTGTGGCATGTGTTGCGATGTGTGTGTCCATCTGCATGTATGCCACGTGAGTCAGAGGTGTGTGTGGATGTGTCACTCGAGTGATGGTGCCAGTGATGAGTGTATTTCCACAGTCATAATTGTGACCTAGCATGTTGTCATCCTTACATGTGTCGAGTACATGCACATGCAAGTGGCTGTGCTTTTTGTGGCTGACTTCTTGAGTGTCTCTCATCCCCAGGTACTTGCGCATGCCGTCTGCTGGTTGCATTGTTGTGGCACTGCTATTCCTCATGGACACGTCATCGTGTGCTGACTCAGCGTTACACGCACGGACAAGTTTGGAAGTCTCCTTAGGGTAAGGGATGCATCAGGGGTGTATTGGGTGTGGCAGTTGTTTACGATGTGTGCACACTGCCCCTGTCGATGTTTGGTTCCTCTGCAGACATGTCACATCACCATGGGACACATGACATGTAGCTGGATACACCTGAATAGATGGTCAGACTTGTTGACAGTCATCTGTAATTGGATAGTGGATTGTGATGATGGCATCAATGTGTGTAACACTGCCCTCGGACACATACGGTTTGCATTGGCTTGACATGGTGTGGGACTTCCACATCAGAGGATCAATGGTGTATGGCAACCTCTCCGTGAGCAGCAGGGGGTGTTTAGCTGTTACCCGACACTTGTGTGCCAGTTCCATGGCTATCAAGCATTTGTGGTGCAGAAGGGGGGTGCCAGTGTTGGACCCACATGTTACTCCACATGACCTGTGTATGTGTACTCTGAGTTGCCTCTGCATTCCAGAATACATGACTAATAAAGGTGTCCCTATGCCTCCAAGGTGCCTCTTCTCAGTCAATGTTGGTGTGTTGCCACGGTGCATACGGCATGTCTGGCATGGTTTTCAATGATAGTGGCTATGTGTCTATGTGTAGAGTAGCAAGATGCAAGCTGTTTGTCTGGGATTAGACTCTGTATTGTGCATGATGTCCATGACTGTGTGGGTATTGTGACATGCGCCATTCCCATGCATCCAACGTTGGCCAGGCCACCATTCTCTGCATCCACCTGACTCAAGCTTGCAGGACATGGTTCTGCCACCTGTCTACACATACCTGGGTGCCCCCCAGGACACTCCACATGATCCCTGCCACAGTCTTTGTCAACATTGGTCAGACAGTGACCAGCAAGTCCATGTGGCAGAGAATGTCATTTGCTGCTGTGCTGCTGTTGGTCCAGTGGGCCAGGTGCCGGGCCAGGTGTCCTGGGAGATGGTGCTGTTGCGCCGACCCTCACGGTCTTTTCCGTGGACGACCCGCCCTCCTGCGGGAACCCTCAGAAGCAGGCCGTGACGATGTTTGGGATGCTCCGTCGGATGTATCCTCCTCCTCCTGATCCCTCCCTGTGGGTGGTGATGTTCTTCGCCTGGTGGCACAGGGAGGGTTGCCCATGTTGTCGGCTATCCGACGGAGTGAACGGTTAATTCGCGTGAGCACCGTCACGAGCTCAGCCTGTCTGTCCTCCATCCGTCCTTGGTGTCGCAGTTGACAGGCATGTTGCTCCGCATGTTGCTGGGCCTGCTGGCTCTTGATCTCCTCGAGGGTCCCCTTCATCTCGTTGAGGGTGGACACAACCTGGCTCATGCCCGTGGTGTCCTGCCGGTATGTGTCCAGGATGTTTCTTACATGGGAATATACCGGTTCCGCAGCCAACTGGTCAGGCTCGCGCCTCCGCCGTCCTCCACTCCCACCACCCCTGCCCACTTGCACCTGGCCTGCCCTTGTGGGCACATCGGGTCTCCGGGACCCCTGAGGGGTGGCATTTGCGTTGTCGCCTGCCTCCTCCTGGGTGCCCGGTACACCGTGTTCCTCCTGGTCAGCCTGGCTGCGTTGTGGTGGTGAGGCAGGGATCCTGGGTGTCTCCTGGGATGTGGCAGGAGTGGGGGTGGTGGTTGGCCCAGTTGTACCTGACGCAGGTGCTGCAGGTGGTCGGACACCAGAGGGGCCAGGTTGGTCGGGGTCGTCCACAGAGTGGTGGGAGTCGTCGCTGCCGGTGGGATCGTCCTCCCGCAGAGCCAGGTCTTGTGAGTCTTCCCCCCCAGTGTTGGGGGGTGATCCACGACGTTGACCTGTGTGTGAGAGAGACAATGTTATTTTTGTTCCATGCAACATCCATGTTTCATTAGTTTCAAAGTTGGCACATTTCCTCTGGGTATTTGGATATGTCTTGCATTCCACTCCCAGTGCACTTGTGCATGGGTATGTCCCTTGGCCACAGCTTTTGAGACTTTACCTATGTGTGACACAGTCTTACTTGCTGCGTCAATTGTGACTGCAGTCAGCAGTGGAGTGAGCAGGTGTGGCGAGCCATGCATTGGCGCCTTCCATGTTGCACTGTACGTGGGCACATGGAGTTGTTCCACACACTTATATGATGCAGGTAGCTGGTGTTGTGCTCGTGCACAGGTTGAGACATGGCCCAGTGTTTTGCCATGGAGAAGAGAGGGGGATTCAGGCACTGGCCACCCTTGTCTACATGCACGCAGTCTACCTGCTGACGAGCAGACATTCCCACACCACCCAAGGCTGAATTGGTCTCCCTGTGTATCCCTTTCTCACTCCCTCTCTGTCCCCCTCTCCCTCCCTCCCTGTGTCAGCCTCCTCCCTCTGTCCGTCTCCCTGTGTCTCCCTCCCTCTCTCTCCCCCTCTCCCTCCCTCTGTGTGTCACCCTCTGTCACCTCAGCCCAGCTTCCTAGGCACACACTTTTTGCAGATCTTTGAATGGCCCTTGGCTTGTTCATGTGAGTTTGTTTCTGATCTCCAGGCACTCATTGGGTGTAATGTCTGTGTCTGCGCTGCTGCTGTGGTGGTGTGTGCTGCCACTCTTTCACAGTGTTGGCTGTTCATTGGCTGCTGTCATGTGCAAAAAGTGCCTTCACCCCCATGTCTTCATGCAAGGCGTCCGCCATTTGCAGGCAAGTCTTTCCTGTGTGGGGACACACTGTTTGTCTGGCTGTGACCTAGGCCAGTTTAGTTCAGTTCAGTTCATAAGGCTTTATTCGGAGCTTGGACACAAGTCCATAAAAGCAAAACAGATAAAACACAATACAATATACATAGCCATTATAAAAGAACATACAAGTTACATAGTTAAAACATACGAATAATTAAAAAAGCATACTAGGTCTTGCTTTGATAGCTAATAGGAGGAAGGTAGCAGTAAAAAAACAGACATCAGGATAAGGTTTAAAAAGCAACTTCATGGCATCTTGCATATTCCTGACTCCGTATTTTAACAGTATAGGCTTAAGGTAAGCTTGGCGTAAATTACCGTATAAATTACACAGTAATAAAAAGTGCATGGTGATTTGGACTGATACATTGTCACAAGGACAGGGGCCAACCGGTTGTTTTTTAATACTCGGGTAGGCCACCAAAAGGTGCACTATCCCAAACCTTAATCTTGTGATGACATACCGGTGAGAGGGGCGGGTGACTATACTTAAATAAGACTGAAATCCTACTGTTTCACAAAATCTATCGTAAAACAGACATGTACTTAAGTTATTACTAGTCCTTTCCCGTTTCTCTGACTTAAAATTCATGAAAACCGATTTCATCATTTCATTGGGCAGACTGGAGGGGGCATAACAGTCATCTTTGAGATTAATGCCAAAAATTTCTAAATAACTATTTAAAACAAATTTAATCCATGGGATCTTTAGGTGGCCATCAGTGGTAAGACAATCTCCAATAATTACTCTGGTTAGGGATGTCTCTTCCTTTGACCACACTGAGCGCCACAGCATTAAAGGCCTTAATGTTAATAGGTCTGAAAGATGGAAAATGCCTAATTCTCTGTGGACCAGGTCATTAGTGGCTGATTTTGGCAGGCACAGTAACCTTTTGAGGAAAAAATTTTCCTCCACTTGCAAAATCCCTGCTTTACTGTGCCCCCAAACCCCGGCTCCGTAAAGAGCCACCGAAAGACATCTCATCTGGAAATTTTTTAGCATATCTTTAATCCTTTTATCTCCAATATTGGTGGCAAATTTGAACACCCCATAGGAGCTTTTCGCCATTTTTGCCTGAACACCATTGATCTCTCTCATCCAACTGCCCTTATTAGTAAAAGTAATACCAAGATAATTAAAAGACTCCACAGTTAGCACCTTGTGGCCATCAATAAAAAAGGCATGGGGTTTTTTACACCCTACACCACATTCCATAATAAACGTTTTAGATTTATTAATTAACAGCTTCCTATCCTTAGTGAACAGTGAGAATCTGTCCATCAGGCGCTGTAGGCCGATAGGGGTCCTAGACAGGATTACGGCGTCGTCCGCATAAAGAAGTACGGGGACACTGAAATCCTTAATTTTTGGTGCGTCAGCCGCAACTTCCTTTAAAACTAAATCTACTTCATTAATAAAAAGAATAAAAAGTAAAGGAGCAAGCACGCACCCTTGTCTGATGCCCCGTCTGACCCTAAACGTGGGGGTGCACTCTCCTGCCTGGCCATAACGAACGGTCGAATTTAGTTTAATGTAGAGTCTCGCCAAAAAATAAACAATAGACTCCGGTGCCCCCATTTCTAATAATTTAGTCCATAAAATATTGTGGTCCACCATATCAAATGCACTGCTTAGGTCGGCAAAGCAGAGGTAGAGGGATCCTTTTTTTGCCTTTGTATATTTTCCGATTATCAAGTCAAGGTTGAGGCATTGTTCTAGTGTTCCTCTGCCCTTCCTGAAACCATATTGGGAATCAGCCAGGATATTATTGGTCTCAGCCCACTCTGTCAGCCTAACCATAAGTACCCGACTCATGATTTTCACAGAGGAGTCCAAGAGGGAAATTGGGCGATAGTTCTTCGCTTCCCCCTTGTCTCCTTTCTTATGGATTGGTACAATTATTGATTCCTCCCATGTATGGGGAACACCGTTGCATACAGCGGCATTAAATACCTTTGCAAGCAACGGACCCCAAACCTCTGGGACTGTTTTATATACGTCAATGGGAACCCCATCTGGTCCCTGGGCCTTCCCACCCTTACTAGATTTGATGCTGTCCCACACTTCGGCAGTGGTAATATCCAGGGGGATGACAGGCCACCTTTCATCGTGGTCTCCCCTGGATCTAGCCGAGTCAAAAATCAAGGAAAAGTGGGTGACCCAGCTCTCCACACTGACGTAAGCCGACAGTTCAGGTATCTTATCATCCTTTAAAAAGGGGCTGTTAACAGTTGCCCAGAATAGAGAGGAATCCGCGGTAGACGCTGCCTGGTCCAATTTATCCCATGCCTCTTGTCTTAGTTCTATTTTCCTTGACTTAATTGCGGACTGATAGATCCCTCGCAATTCTTTAATTATACTAGTATCTCTTTTTTCTGCTGCCAACGCTGTTTTGAGACCCTTGAGTGCATTAGTGCACGCATGATCGAACCATCCCCTATACTGAGATTTCTTACCCCTAGGTTTTATAGTGAAGTTTTATTAAAATTATCCACAATGTCGGCAGTTCCTTCCTCACTTTCTAAAATCGTGACAATTTCCGTAAGACATTTTGAGACAATGGTGCTAGATGAAATATCCGCATTATTACCTTTCCATTTAATGCGGATACCATTAGGTTTGTGTGGCTCGATATTATTAACAATACGTGGAATAGGGACAAGTCGGTCTTTCCATAGTGAAGCCTCGATGGTAATACAATTATGGTCACTAACTAAATTGTCCACAACCACAGGGACTGAACACCTAGGGCTAATACCAGATGATACACAAATAAAATCAATAACTGTATTAGCATTCCTACCTGTATAGGTAGGAATTATATCACCTGTGGAATTGACCTGATTAACCAAAATATCCATGTCATATGTAGTTAGGATTTTGTTTAAGGAATTGCCATAAGAATTATGGGGGAAGTGGCATACACCATCCCCCCAATGGTCGATATAACCACATACCTTATCAGCGGAAAAGGGGCATACCGTTGTGTTGAAGTCCCCTACCCAGATGATATCAAATACGATATCAGATTTGGTTATAATATCTTCCAAAGCAGACTCCAGAGCAAGTACCACCTGGTACCTTGAACAGTCGAATACATTATTATAAAAATTGATTAAAAGGATATTTCTACCCTGCTCCTCTTGAAGCCATAAAATCTGGGAGTGTGCACCAACCAAGACATGTTTCTTAACTTTGATGGGTACTTCTACAGAAATCAAAACCAATAACCCACCCTTTGCCCTGCCCGATAATGAAGCCACAGCAGGTAAGTTAAAAGAAACAAAACCATTATAGTTGATTGGATTAACACACCAGGTTTCCTGAAAACATACAATATTAAAAATGTTAATAAACTCTAGCCATCCCAGACAAGTGTCCTTAGAAGCAAGTCCCGCAATGTTCCAACTAGCAATCAAACAGGCTCTCTGTCTACAAGGTCTAGATAATGGAATAGAGCTAGTAAAACCCGAGGGGGCAATATTATGAGGCTGATCCTTATCCAAGTGGACCCGTTTCTCACTGTCACAGCAACTTGGTTTTCCGTTGGTATTATCCGGGGGATTATCATTCCCGCTAACATCTACTATGTCAGACATCCTCTGGATAACATCCCCTCCCGAGTCACCGACAATGCCAACAACATCCACTGGTTCGGACACAACTGGTACCAGTCAGTCGTTGCAATCCAGACCACTTAAAATTTAGTATCGATTAGACGTGATAATATTTGGCCCGGGGAGAATCTTAGCGGCTCCCTCTATTGACCCAAGCCGCACAACATTAGGGCGGGAATTAAGGTGCCTGTAAAAATACCCTAAAGGCCGAAGAGTTATCCCCGGTTCCTGGAGGGGGGATGATTGTGCTCTTAACAGAGCTGTCGAAGCAAGATGGGGGGTTCGGAAGTTAACTATAATGCAATCACCCCCACAGGTCTTTCGCGAGCTCCCAATCCAATTAACTCTTCTGGTACTTAATATATCCCTTGCTAAAACAACTGGGAATCCGCACTCCCGATGTAGCCAATCCAAAGTTTTATTTTTCAAGGAGGTATGGGATTCACTATAATTGTTGCCTGTCTTGTTAACTGGGGGTACATTAGTAAGTACTGCCACAAATGGAGCACAGGCCGGGGGCAAATCAGGCCTGGAAGTACCAAGATCATTAACACTAAGTTCTGACTGATTCACGTTAACAGGGGTACATGGCAGACTATGTTGTCCCTGGGTCTGCAGGGAGTCTAAAACACTTCTTCTCTCCTCGCAGCCTTCTCCATATGGAGCCCTGTGAGAATTAGTCTTGGCCGCTGGTTTAACAGTCTTAGAGGTTTGTTGAGAAACATGACTATTTCCTACGGCCTCATCATTAACTTCAGTGATTTTTTTGGCGTTAAGGTGTGATTCTACCAAACCTCCTAATCTGGCCACTTCATTGGTTACCATATCTAATTTATTAAGTAATGGTTTAATTAGAAGCTCAAACTTAGCATCGATCATACCAATTAAAAGGTCCAACTGCCTACTATCAATGGTGACCGAGTTACTGTCCTGCATTATGGCAGGGTCACCAACAGGTTTAGTAGGCAAAGGGTCAGCTCTCTTAGATGATCGACCCCCCCCCTTTTTAGGGTGTATACTCTTAATATGAGTTTTACTAGAACGTAGTATTCTCTGGGATGTTGGAGCCGTCTGAGTAACAGATGGTGGTTCTAAAATAATTATCGTTTCTTCGGGTGATGGATCAGTGTTGCTATTTCCTTCTAAGGCACTGACCACTATAGCGTCTTCCATACCCTGATTGGGTTCACTGTACTCATTACTGACATCCTGAGTCAAAGTTACTGGGGGGGTAGGAGAGTTGGTGTTTGGGGGGGTTAGGGCAACAGATTCAGGTCGCCCCAGTGACTTCCTACGCTCCTGATTTATCTTGTCAACCATTTTCACAAGATAATTATCCATGGTCGAATTTGCCGACGCCGGTTTAGCTTTGGACATGGACATGAATTAAACTGATACAGCCCAAAACAAACAGTACGTATAGCAAGTAATTATCAGCCCTTGTGTATTCTCTGAATACCTGCTATGCTATTGGCTTTAAACTGAATAGTGAATTCTCCTACTAACCATTACTGAATTACAAATCACAAAACTCAAAAGGCGCTGCCCCCACCTGTCCCCTCCTGTCCCGGACTGTCTCAGACTGTCCTCCCTTTGTCCGGGCTTCATCCGGGGCGTCCCACGGCGCGTCCCGCGCTGCGGTGCCAGTTGGAATTTGAAGAGTAGTGCAGGGGCCAATAGGCGGGAGGGAGGGCCGAGACTCAGGTGCAAGCAATCACGCAATCACGCCCGGGCTCCTGGGAACTGGAGTCCGTCCAGCAGCCCCTCTCGCCCTCTGCAGCGTCTCAGCGTCACTGAGGTCACTAAAGTTCCAGGCACATCCTTCCGAGGTAAGAGAGTCACAGAGCTTACAATGCCCCCAGCAGCGATGCGGGACCCGCGCCAGCGGGTTCCGCGAGCTTATTTGAATGTTTGTGGGCGGGAGGGAGGGCCGCGACTCAGGTGCAAGCAATCACGCAATCACGCCCGGGCTCCTGGGAACTGGAGTCCGTCCAGCAGCCCCTCTCGCCCTCTGCAGCGTCTCAGCGTCACTAAGGTCACTAAAGTTCCAGGCACAGCCTTCCGAGGTAAGAGAGTCACAGAGCTTCCAATGCCCCCAGCAGCGATGCGGGACCTAGGCCATATGGGCAGAGGGCATTGTTGTCTGCTTCTGAGTTACACTATGTGATTTTTGAGGCCCACACTCCCGCCATCTGGGTTACCGTGTCTTGTGTTGGTGTTTTCTGTGGCCTGTGACTTGGCATTGTCCAGCTGGGTGCATGGGGCATGGTGGCGCTAGTGGCATGTGCGTGTTTATGGAGTGTGGTTGAGTCATGCGATAGCTTTGGGGTGGTTGCGTGCATGATTGTGAGTTTGGTTGTAGATGACGTTCTCCCCCATGTGAGGTGAGTTGTTTGTGTACTCACCAGGCTCTCGGAGTCCTTCTACTCCCTCCACTGCCACCACCGGCAGTATGGCCATCACCTTCTCCTCCCAGGGATGGTATTGTACGCGTCTGCGGGCCGGCCCTCCTCCAGTGATGTTGGCCTGGTTGTGGTCGTCGGTCATTTTGCGGCGGACCGTCCTCCGCAGATCGTACCACCTGGCTTGGCATTCATGCCTGGTCCTTCTGGTGGACGCAACAGCATTCACAGCATCGACAATCGTCTGCCACATGGCTGTTTTTTCGGAAATGCTGGTCTGTCTGACCAATGTTCCAAAGAGGTGTGGCTCGACTCTGAGGATTTCTTCGACAAGGACCTCCAACTCTTGGCTAGTGAACTTTGGATTCTTGTTAGTGGGCATGGTTAGGGGTGTTGGTGTGGATGGTTGTGGAGGGTGTGGGTGTGGATGGTTGTGGGGGTGTGGATGGTTGTGGGTGTGTGGGTGTGGTTGTGCAGGTGTGTGAATGTGATGAGGGGGTGTTTGTGAAGGTGGTTGTGTGAAGGTGTGCAGGTGTAAGGTGTAGTGGAGGTTGTAGTATGGTGCAGTTGTTTCTCTGTGTGGTCTGGCAGCAGTGGGTCTGTTGCAATGGATCATGGTTGGTGTGTGTTGGGCCTTTTTATTGGTCCATTGGTGGGTGTGGCTGTGTTTGAACTTTGGGTGGGTGTATTATAAGGTGTGGTTGTGTTTTGGGCCTCTGTTTGGGAGTTTGGCAGTTGCAGGTCAGTGAATAGGTTGTATTTGTGCTTGTTGGACATGTTTTGTGGCTTTGTGCGATTCGAATGGAGTCTTCCTGTGTTGTTTTGCTTTGTCCTGGTTGTGTACGTGTGTTTTTAGCGTCTGTACGGTGCGTACATCGGCCATTTGGTTGTACAGTGCTGTCCTTGTCTCTGGCTTGGTACGACTCGTACATGCGCGATGTTGGGTGAGGGTGCTGGTGTTGGGGCCTGGGGTGCGCTCCGTACTTAGACTGATGGGGTGGGGGTACACTCCATACATACGCGGGTGAGGGTACGGGCCGTACGTACGGGGGTGTACATACACGGGTGGGGGTTCGACTCGTACGTACACGGGTGTACATACACGGGTGGGGGTTCGACTCGTAGGTACACGGGTGTACATACACGGGAGGGGGTTCGACTCGTACATACACGGGTGTACATACACAGGTGGGGGTTCGACTCGTACATACACGGGTGGGGGTTCGACTCGTACATACACGGGTGTACATACACGGGTGGGTGTTCGACTCGTAGGTACACGGGTGTACATACACGGGTGGGGGTTCGACTCGTAGGTACACGGGTGTACATACACGGGTGGGTGTTCGACTCGTAGGTACACGGGTGTACATACACGGGTGGGGGTTCGACTCGTAGGTACACGGGTGTACATACACGGGTGGGGGTTCGACTCATACATACACGGGTGTACATACATGGGTGGGGGTTCGACTCGTGGGTACACGGGTGTACATACACGGGTGGGGGTTCGACTCGTAGGTACACGGGTGTACATACACGGGTGGGGGTTCGACTCCTACGTACACGGGTGTACATACATGTGTGGGGGTTCGACTCGTACGTACACGGGTGTAAATACACGGGTGGGGGTTCGACTCGTAGGTACACGGGTGTACATACACGGGTGGGGGTTCGACTCGTACATACACGGGTGGGGGTTCGACTCGTACATACACGGGTGTACATACACGGATGGGGGTTCGACTCGTACGTACACGGGTGTACATACACGGGTGGGGGTTCGACTCGTACATACGCGGGTGTACATACACAGATGGGGGTTCGACTCGTACGTACACGGGTGTACATACACGGGTGGGGGTTCGACTCGTACATATACGAGGGCTGGGGGGTGGTTGGGCGCGTACATACGGGGGCTGGGTGGGTGTTGGGCGCGTATGCGGGCATATGTCTCCATGGTTGCTATAGGAGTTCGGTGCGGATGGTGTTTTTTCCATCCGGTTGTAACATCGGACGCACGGGATGGATCGTACTTGCGTGGTCGGACTTCACTTTTCACATTTGTACGGTAAATCGTCCGGGGACGTGTCGGACACATTTTCCGACCCGAGGACGTGTGGGGGATTCTTCCTAATGCGATTCGTATGGACTTTTTCCCATGCAAATCGTAGTTGGCAGTTTGTACGGCACTTGTACGATTCGTACGGTAAAAAGACCGGATACGAGTCGTACGGGGAATTTTTTTCCAGGATCATAATCGGCACCAGAATCTGCAATAAGATGCTCAGGAATTTCTAATGTATATGCTTGCAGTATTGGAAGATGAAGGAATACAAATTGAAAATCTGTTTGGACTTCGTTATAAATGGGAACATGAATGTGAAAATTGTAGATTTACTTCTACCACTAACATAGACACTGAAAGATTCATATATATGACAATACCAGACTGTAAAACAGTGTCTTTCAACAAATTAGTTAAAGCAGCAAATCAAAACATGGAGTGTAGTCAATGCTAATCAGAAATGTTGTCAACATTATTTATACAAAGATATCGACAATATATAATTCTAATGATACAACGTAGTACAGCTGATGGAAGAAAATTGGAAACTTTAATTAAAAATGTTGTAGCAAGTCAACAATCAATATCAAGAAGAACTTTTGTAGCAGTAGCAATTATTTTCCACGATGGTTCTTCTTCAACATCTGGACATTACACTGTCTATTTAAAATGTAATGAAGGATGGACATATTGTAATGATACTCATTTGGTTTTGAGATATCGTTTGCCTAACGAATTACCAAATTCATACCTAATATTTTTAAAGCCAAAGTTCTAAGAACATAATTCAGCCTATTGGGAAAATGTTAATATGTATCAATACGATTACTTTGGACAATTTCAGTATGAAGGATTTCATGAATATCATTTAGCCTAAAGGAAAGATATTAATATTAATTAAGCAGTTTTTCTGGGATATTCTGACAGCAAATATTTTAAAGAACATCATTTAGAGTATATGGAAATTATAAAGAATTTTTGATTGAATTATTGTTTCTGTTCTTTCATATTGTAGTGACAAAATTCTCTTAGAAAGAAGCATTTCATATATTTGAGATTTGTATTATATGCTGTGTTATTGCGGATGTTGTTTTTATGCAATGTGCAGAGATAGTTGACTATGTTGAAAATAGTTTTGACACAGATTTGTTTTTTTTAACAATCTTATTAATTGTTTTTTTTGGCCCGCTGTTATGTGATGAGTAACAATGAAATCACTATCTATAGTGAAATTCAATATATTCTGACAACAGCAAAAAAGGCAAACTAAATACTTTATATAATGCTAAAATTATGTTGTGTTTACAAAATAATAATATTATATATAATAACTGTATTTTTTCTTTTCTTTTACAGATCCTAATTCAAAGTTTGATTTTTTTTAAAATTTAAATTATACAAAAAATACAAAAAATGTTTAGAATATTTTGATATCTACTACTGTAAAGGTAAGATTAAGTAATCCAAACACTATCCATCCACTAGTACATTCACCCATGCACTATCCATATAAACCTCAAACCACCTACTTACTGCTCATTAATATCTAAAATACCTCAGGTACTAACCATACAGTCCACTAATCACTCTGTTACTCCTAATGCAGTTCTTCAGCCATCTACTAGTACCATGTACTAATTCAATACCTCTGTCAATACCCAAGCAGTTATTCATTTCGTCAGGTGATCTCTTGCAATATTCTAATCATTCAGCCAGAACTATGTCCTTATCTAATCACTGTAGCAAAACACAACCACATATAAACTCACCCTGCTGTCAACTACTAGCAGTCTAACTATCCAGTCACTGTCCATGCACTTGTACAATGACTCAGGTATTAAGAGACGCAGTGCTATAGACAAATGTGCACAATGTATGCGGTCCCCCAACCCACTACAGACTACTGATTCAGTCCTGCAAAAATCCACGTAGTAGCCATGCAAGTCAGCAATCACACTGTCACTCTCTGTCCACTCCTGCAATCATCCTGTCAGAACCATGACCTTATCTAATCACTCTGTTGAAACACAAGCACTTATAAACTCACCCTGCTGTCAACTACCAGCACTCTAACTATGCAGTCTAGGTATCCTCCCATCTATCCCATGCACTTCTTCAATCACTTATTCACCACTATCTACATATCCTATCACTCTGCCAATACCTAAGCGCTTATAAATTTACCATGCACTCTGTTTGCAGTACTGTAATCATTCTAGTTACTAGTCATGTACTGATGGAATGGTGTAGTCAGTAACACAAGTACATCTACAATATTCTGTGCACAATGCATGCAGACCTCTAACCAGGTACATACTATTGGTACACTTGTGTAAATGTCCACGTAGTACTCATATAGTCTACAAATCTTCTTGTCAGTCCCATGCACTTTTCCAATCACCCATCCAGCACTATCTATTAATCCTATCCGTTTGCCAATACCTTAGCAATTATAAATTCACCATGCACTCTGTTTGCAGCACAGTGATCATTTTAGTTACTAGCTATGCACTTATGTAATGGCCTAGCCAGTAATACAAGTACAGCTACAATATTCTGTGCAGAATGCATGCAGACCTCTAACCAGATACATACTATTGATACACTCTTGCAAATACCCACTTAGTACCCATGCAGCCTAGGAATCCTCCTGTCAGTCCCATGCACTTCTCCAATCACTTATTCACCACTATCTCCTTATCCTGTCACTGTATCAATGCCTAACCACTTATAAATTCAGCAGGCACTCTGTTTGCAGCACTGTAATCATATTAGTTACTAGTCCTGTATTTATGGAATGGCCTTGCCATTAACACAAGTACACATACAATATTCTGTGCACTGTGTATGCAGACCTCTAACCAGGTACCTACTATTGGAACACTCTTGTAAATACTAAGGTACTACCCATGCAGCCTAGGAATCTTCCTGTGAATCCCATGCACTTCTCCAATCACCCATCCAGCACAATATTCTTATCCTATCATTCCGCCAATACATAAGCACTTATAAATTAAGCATGCACTGTTTGCAGCACTGTAATCATTCCAATTACTAGTGATGTACTTATACAATGGCCTAGCCACTAACACAAGTACACCTACAATATTCTTTGCACTATGCTTCCAGACCTCTAACCAGCTACATACTATTGGAACACTCTTCTAAATACTAAGGTACTACCTATGCAGCATAAGAATCCTCCTGTCAGTCCCATGCACTTTTCCAATCACCCATCCAGCACTATCTACTTATGCTACCACTTTGCCAATATCTGGCCACTTATAAATTCACCAGGCCCTCTGTTTGTAGCACTGTAGTCATTTCAGTTACTAGTCATGTACCTAAGGAATGACCTAGCCACGAACACAAGTACACCTACAATATTCTGTGCACTGTGTATGTAGACCTCTAACCAGATACATACTATTGGTACAGTGCACTAAATACCCAAGTAGTACCCATACAGCCTAGGAAACCTACAGTCAGTCCTATGCACTTCTCCAATCACCCATCCAGTACTATCTACTTATCCTATCACTCCACCAATACCTAAACACTTATACATTCACCAGGCCCTCTGTGTACAACACTGTAATCATAGTAATTACTAGTCATGTATTTATAGAATGGCCTAGCCACTAACACAAGAACACCTACAATATTCTATACACTATGCTTCCAGACCTCTAACCAGCTACATACTATTGGAACACTCTTGTAAATACTAAGGTGCCGATTCCGATCCGGTAAAAAGCGGGTACGAACCGTCGGACGGAGCCTTTTCTCCGTCCGACTCGTACCCGGTGCGAAATCCATCCGAAAATGCAAGTACGATTCGGACGGAAACACCATTTCCGTTCGAATCGAACAAAACACCGACCGAACAGATTCGAAACACAATTCCGATCCGGAAAAGCGCCGACCTGACGTCGGTACGCATCCAGCCTACGTTTCACGAACCAGGAAGTACGATTCGAACCGACGTCATCTCGCACGGAATATATTTACTGGCTGCCAAAAACTGCCGGGAAATCAGGACGACACACGCAAGGAGCAGCTGGACGCGACGAACAGACATGGACCCGAACCTACGTGCCATCCCTGCCCTCCTAGCAGTCCACCTGGCGTACAGGAACCGACGCAGACGCCGCAGAAGGTCAGCACAACAACCAGGGGCAAAGGGGGGGGCAGGGGCAGGACACACAACACCAACACATGGTACCAAATCATACATGGCCTGGACATACCTGACCATCAGGGCCTGGTCACCTCCAGGGGGTGGGGGCGTGGCCAGCAACGCATGCGTCCGCCACAGCGGAAGTGGATGGTCACGTGGGTACGGAACGTACCACGCGTCCCCCTACGTCACTACAACAATGGCGGTACGGCCCGTACCCACGTCAGAAAGGCCTGGGTACGGCTCGTACCAGCATTGCTGGGGTCATGTAGGGGTACGCGTGGTACAACCCATAGCCACGCCCCCAAGGACTGTGTACGGTGCGGACCCCACGGCACCGCAACTATGGGGGGACGCACCGTACCCACCCACCAAAGGCATGGGTACGGGCCGTACCCAGGCATGCAGAGCGTGGGTACGGGTATGTACGGACCGTACCCCCACCCCAGCAGTGTATGTATGCCCCGAACCCCAACCGTGTATGTACGCCCCAAACCCCCACCCCAGCATTGTATGTACGCCCCGAACCCCCACCCGTGTATGTACGCCCCAAACCCCCACCCCAGCATTGTATGTACGCCCCGAACCCCCACCCGTGTATGTACGCCCCGAACCCCCACCCCAGCATTGTATGTACGCCCCGAACCCCCACCCGTGTATGTACGCACCGAACCCCCACCCGTGTATGTACGCACCGAACCCCCACCCCAGCAGTGTATGTACGACACGTACCCCCACCCGTGTATGTACGCCCCGAACCCCCACCCCAGCATTGTATGTACGCCCCGAACCCCCACCCGTGTATGTACGCCCCGAACCCCCACCCGTGTATGTACGCACCGAACCACCACCCCAGCATTGTATGTACGCCCCGAACCCCCACCCGTGTATGTACGCACCGAACCACCACCCCAGCATTGTATGTATGCCCCGAACCCCCACCCGTGTATGTACGCACCAAACCACCACCCCAGCATTGTATGTACGCCCCGAACCCCCACCCGTGTATGTACGCACCGAACCACCACCCGTGTATGTATGCACCGAACCCCCACCCGTGTATGTACGCACCGAACCCCCACCCCAGCAGTGTATGTACGACACGTACCCCCACCTGTGTATGTACGCCCCGAACCCCCACCCCAGAATTGTATGTATGCCCCGAACCCCCACCCGTGTATGTACGCCCCGAACCCCCACCCGTGTATGTACGCACTGAACCACCACCCCAGCATTGTATGTACGCCCCGAACCCCCACCCGTGTATGTACGCACTGAACCACCACCCCAGCATTGTATGTACGCCCCGAACCCCCACCCGTGTATGTACGCCCCGAACCACCACCCGTGTATGTACGCACCGAACCCCCACCCGTGTATGTACGCACCGAACCCCCACCCCAGCAGTGTATGTACGACACGTACCCCCACCCGTGTATGTACGCCCCGAACCCCCACCCCAGCATTGTATGTACGCCCCGAACCCCCACCCGTGTATGTACGCCCCGAACCCCCACCCGTGTATGTACACACCGAACCACCACCCCAGCATTGTATGTACGCCCCGAACCCCCACCCGTGTATGTACGCACCGAACCACCACCCGTGTATGTACGCCCTGAACCCCCACCCCAGCATTGTATGTACGCCCCGAACCCCCACCCGTGTATGTACGCCCCGAACCCCCACCCGTGTATGTACGCACCGAACCACCACCCCAGCATTGTATGTACGCCCCGAACCCCCACCCGTGTATGTACGCACCGAACCACCACCCCAGCATTGTATGTACGCCCCGAACCCCCACCCGTGTATGTACGCCCCGAACCACCACCCGTGTATGTATGCACCGAACCCCCACCCGTGTATGTACGCACCGAACCCCCACCCCAGCAGTGTATGTACGACACGTACCCCCACCCGCGTATGCAAGGAGCGTACCCCCCACGCCAACAGTGTAAGTATGACACGTGCCCCCACCCGCGTATGCATGGAGCGAACCCACACCCGTGTATGTCATGAGCGTACATATTGTGAAATAGGAGAGGTGGGTGCAGAGTCCCCCCAGCAGTGCCCAGACACATGAGGGGTTTGTGCAGAGTCCTCCCAGCAGTGCCCAGACACAGGAGGGGTGGGTGCAGAGTCCCCCAGCAATGCCCAGACACAGGAGGGGTGGGTGCCTATCACTCCCAGCAGTGCCCAGAGACAGGAGGGGTGGGTGCCTATCACTCCCAGCAGTGCCCAGACACAGGAGGGGTGGGTGCAGAGTCCCCCAGCAGTGCCCAGACACAGGAGGGGTGGGTGCCTATCACTCCCAGCAGTGCCCAGAGACAGGAGGGGTGGGTGCAGAGTCCTCCCAGCAGTGCCCAGAGACAGGAGGGGTGGGTGCAGAGTCCCCCAGCAGTGCCCAGACATAGGACAATATACCCCATCAACAAGTTCAGTGACCAACAAGGGTGATACCCCAGATGCAGGTGGAGCCATCGCTGAGCCAGCATGGCCATAGTGAAAGGCAACCCTCACACATCCAGGAAATGTAGACACAGCACAGCACAGCATATGGGAGACACCCTGCAGGGAAAATGGCCGGCTCCACAGAGGATGGAACACACCTTGGGACAATGTCACCATACAGTGAGAGCAAACATGACCAAATACCATTGGCAGAGACCTCTGTGATGGCACGCAGATGGCAGGGTACACCCCATGAGCAGCACACTCCAACATTTCACAGACCCCTAACACATTATCACCACCCCAACTCAGGGAGCACCAGCACCAACAGCAAGTCCAGGAAAGCATCAGTGTGCAAAACCAAAAGAAAATGCTTTATTCAGCAGGAAAATATCTCTGAGAAAATGTCCACTATGTACAAGGGCCATGGGCCAGGCCAGCAGCAAAGTCCAGGGGGGGTACACATCGGGACGTGTGTCCCCTAGCTTGCCTGCACAGTTCACATGTCCATTTCATCCACAGAAGAGGGGGCATCAGGGGGGAGGGTGGAAACAGGCATGGGCAAGGGTAGGTGTTGTGGGTGCAGGGAGGGATGATTCCGCCACAGGGGGGGTGCCAGCGCCAAAGGTGGAGGACAGAATGGCGCTGCACACGTTGGCAAGGTCCCCCAGCGACTCCCCCGCACCCAATCGAACCACAGACCCCAAGGAGGGGGGGGGGAGAGGGATGGGTCGCAGCGCCACTGGGGGAGGGTGTGGACAGGGTGGGGGACTCAACTCCCCTGGCCGGGTCCTGCCTCCACCGCTTGCGGGGTGGTGTCCTCCTGGGGTGGGGGGGCACACTTGCAGTGGATGATGCTGTCACCGACTGTTGGCCAGGAGAGCTAAGGGGAGTGGATTTGGAGGGAGTGGGTTGTGTGGACTGCGGACTCCCACTGTGGCTGCGTGTTGTACGTTTCCCCCCCGACCCAGTGGGTGTGCCTTCCTCACCCTGTGTGTGCGTGACAGGAGGTGTGCGCTTCGACTTCCCTGGTGGTGTGGTGCCTGTGTCTGGTGGGGTGCGTGCACGCTGACGTCTGGATGTGCGTGGGACAGGCACGGGAGTGGGAATTGTGGATGGGGCAGGGGTAGGGGGGGGTAGGCAGCGCTGCAGGAGATCCAGTGCTGCAGTCAGTGTGGAGTCTATGGACCTCAGCAACTGCCGTTGGTCAGACTGCGCAGCCGACATGCCCTCCATGTATGCCTCCATCTGGGTCAGCACCTGGGTGTGGGCATGGAGGACATTTAGCATCGCAGTCTGACCAACCTGCAACTGCCTCAGGATGTCCACAGACTCCGCACTCACCGCAGCAGTGGTGACAGGGGCAGGGGGTGCGGTGCCTGGCAGGAAGGAGACATGTGGGGACCGAGCACGGAGGGAAGGGCCACGAGCAGGTGGGAGGCCGGTGATGGAAACTGAGGTGGCGGGGGGATGTGGAGGGCTGCCATCAGCTGGGGGGGCAGACTCCGCCACCTCTGGGAGCTCAGCCTCGGACCCGTCTGCGTCATAGTCTGTGTTGGCAGTCGACAGGTCCTCTGCCTCACTCCCTTCGGCCTCCGTGCCACTCCATGTGCCAGACAGGACAGCACTGCTGGCACTGGTGCTCAATCCCTCCTCCCGGTCCGTGCTAGTGTCTCCTTCCGTGTCCCCCGGCGATGCTGTGGGCAAGGTGAAGAGACAGGAGATAATCAGACACCTGTACACATATGTCACATGAGTCAAATATACATAGGTCACATTGCATAGCCTGAAAAGCAACAGGAGTAACACCTACAAAACAATGTACACATGTAGGCCATGGAACACAGTTTGTCGACCCACCATGCCACTGAGACACAATGGAGAGCATGACACAACAGCAAATCACTGCACCTAAATTTTTACAGAGGAGCCAGCCTCTGGGGACAAATGTGCACAGCATCTGCACCACACTGCGTTGTCAAAAAGGGATGAGCAGGAATCATATCCATTTACTCTTGCCACATGCTGCAAAGGCAATACATGAAACCATGCCAAACATGACTGGGTCAATGCACCTTGAGCGTATGTCCAGTCAAACATCACACACAGGCCACACCCAGCAAGGAGGATGAAGCTTCTGACATGTAGGCCTTGTACGCACAAACCACCCACATCTGAGACAATCTCATTGAGACGGAGAAAGTATGTACACCTCTTACTCTGGGATGAAAACACATGGCCTCCACTAATTCATGACTGTACACACACTGCCCCTGGTGCGCCTGTCCACACATCATTGACAGGCAAACATCATCAGATTGTCTTAACAACACACACAGGTAATGCCCACTGTGAGTATGCACAAGCAAAATGGGTCCCCCTGTACAGTGGACACATGTAGCAACCTGTAGGTCCTAACAGTTGAGCCCAGAGTACAATGCCACCCTACCCAACCCATGGCGAAGACACATTGAATGGCCATATTGTTGGATGACGCACATGATACCTAGGAAGAGGTGCCCCAGGGCACAGTAGTGCCCACACTCCTCCATGGTCCTGGATGGACATGACTGCAAATTAAGCAACCGTCCCTGCACTTAGCAGGCCTCCCACTCAGGCACATCATGTCAGAGGGCACACAATTGGACATGCATGCTGGAAGGCTGTACATTTTGGAGACACACCCCTATGTCGTGATTCACAATCAGTGCCAAGTGACATGGACACCACAATGACTGAAATTGGCCAGGGCACACGCAAGGTCCCCAGACCTGTGACACATCACCCCCACACATGATGCTGCTAGCATTGGGCACCTGCATAAACTGTCTGCCTAAATAACCTTGTGCAAGAGTGGCTACAGACAGACCAGGGAACACATGGCAAGGAGGGGAAGGGAGGGAGTGAGAACAGCACTGGGCTACTTTGGGGAGAATTTGACGCACTGCACAATCAAACCCTGGCAGTGTATCCATGCAACTGCGCACTTACATTGGCTGGGGACACACAACTGACACACATGTACCTACCCCCTTCCTGCTGCTGCTTCTCCTGTAGGCGCCTGTCCATATCGGGGAAGACCACCGCCAGCACACGCTTCTGGATGTGGGTCAGACGACGGCGCCCACGGTTCTTACGGCTCTCAGGTGAGTCCCCCAGCAGGACCCGTGCAATCCTCCTCGTCCAGCACCGGATGTCCTGCCAGCGTTTCCTCACCTGAGACAGGCCCCGCATCCGACCCTCTGTAGCCCTCACGGCACTGACGGCTGTCCTCCAGATCTCCCCCTTGGCAATGGCGCCTACCTGTGAGGATGCAAAAGTGAGAATACATTAATCCACATGAGCAAAGACACAGAGACACACATATAGAACAATCCTCTTCATGAACAGGCCATGGTATGCATGCAACTCATTGCACCTTTGTCATAGGGACATAATCCACTGTGGAAGGCCAAATGCACTACGTCCCATTGAAAGTACACGGGTGGCATGAGGGGTACCACACACTCACTGACCAGGGATCACACTGTGCCTCACAGGCTACACCAGGATTATGTACAGCACCTCAAAGCAGTCACCTGCCCCAGCACACTGATGCTACCTCAGCAGAGTACACAGACACACACAGGCACAGGACAATCACATGGCATTGCCAACTGCGGGTACACACCTCACTCTGCCCATGTGCCAGTAGACGGGGGGTGTCACAGGTGTGGGGCTGGCTCAGCACGGCATGCACACAGCACTGCTCCCTGCTCACATCGGATGGGCTGCCTATATCCATCCCTCATGAAGCTTGTGTGCAACACTCCCCATATGCACTCACCCACATGACAGGGGACTTACACACACACCAATGTGCAGGGGACGAACACGGCCTTGGACACTCACAGCACAGGTACACTGAACAAACACACATCCATGGGTACTGTCACCTGTCACACTGGGGGGAACACAGGATCACATCAGGACTGTGGAAACAACATCCCCAGGAGGAGTAGCCCAGCAGTATGTGGCATGCACCATGCATTCATTGTCACAGTAGGCACTATGCAAGTGAGGAGTGCACACAGGAAACACAGCATGCACTGCATGGGTGACATGAGGCCTTCCACACCCTGGGACCCACTCTAAACACCAGTGCATGTCTGTCACACATGGACACAATGCCAGAAGTCACTGTCACACAAAAGGGGCACAGTCTAAGCTAGTGGAGTCTGCACTCACCTGAACCCCTGGTTGACCATACAGGCTCTGGTACTGTGGGAGGATCACATCTAACAGGGCAAGGTTCTCCTCCTGGGTGAATGGCTGTGACCTCTCCACAGTCCTGGACATGGTGCCTTAGGAATCACTATCAGCAGCAGTGGTCATGGATGAATGGATGTGCAGGCAAGTGATCTCTCATGGGACCTGGCTGGCTTGTATCTGCCTGGCTGGCCTGTTCACGTACAGGAGTACAGATTGATTGGTCAGTCACATTTGCATCCTACGTTTCATCCAATCCCTTCAAACCTACCCCAGTGTGTGGCTTTGCATGGTTTCAGTTTTGATGATGATGTCAAGTCGACATCCACTTTGCAACAATGTAGATTCTTGCAAACTGACTTCTGCTGGGCACCTGGTGCTCAAATTCAAAAATCAAACTCGGTCTCCATGGCAACCATCATGCATTTAGGCCCTTATACTTGTCCCTCATGTGTCCCCTATGTGTTTTCATACATGTACACACAGGTACGGTGCGTTCCACGCCCTAGGGCACACCAAAAGCAGTGATACGGTCCGGACAAGCGCTTGTACGGTCCGGATCACAACATGGGCGCTGGCGTATGCGTACGCCACAGTAGTACGGTCCGTACATGCACTGGTGGGGGTACGGTCCGTACATTCCCTGGTGGGGTGTGGGTACGGGCCGTACTTCCACGGGTGGTGGTTCGGTGCGTACATACACGGGTGGGGGTTCGGGGCGTACATACACTGCTGGGGTGTGGGTACGGGCCGTACATACACGGGTGGGGGTTCGGTGCGTATATACACGGGTGGGGGTTCGGGGCGTACATACACTGCTGGGGTGGGGGTTGGGTGCGTACATACACGGGTGGGGGTTCGGTGCGTACATACACGGGTGGGGGTTCGGGGCGTACATACACTGCTGGGGTGGGGGTTGGGTGCGTACATACACGGGTGGGGGTTCGGGGCGTACATACACTGCTGGGGTGTGGGTACGGGCCGTACTTCCACGGGTGGTGGTTCGGTGCGTACATACACGGGTGGGGGTTCGGGGCGTACATACACTGCTGGGGTGTGGGTACGGGCCGTACATACACGGGTGGGGGTTCGGTGCATACATACACGGGTGGGGGTTCGGGGCGTACATACACTGCTGGGGTGGGGGTTGGGTGCGTACATACACGGGTGGGGGTTCGGTGCGTACATACACGGGTGGGGGTTCGGGGCGTACATACACTGCTGGGGTGGGGGTTGGGTGCGTACCTACACGGGTGCGGGTTCGGTGCGTACATACACGGGTGGGGGTTCGGGGCGTACATACACTGCTGGGGTGTGGGTACGGGCCGTACTTCCACGGGTGTGGGTACGGTCCGTACATACACGGGTGGGGGTTCGGTGCGTACATACACGGGTGGGGGTTCGGGGCGTACATACACTGCTGGGGCAGGGGGTTGGGAGCATACATACACGGGTGGGGGTTCGGTGCGTACATACACGGGTGGGGGTTCGGGGCGTACATACACTGCTGGGGTGTGGGTACGGGCCGTACTTCCACGGGTGGTGGTTCGGTGCGTAGATACACGGGTGGTGGTTCGGGGCGTACATACACTGCTGGGGTGGGGGTTGGGTGCGTACATACACGGGTGGGGGTTCGGTGCGTACATACACGGGTGGGGGTTCGGGGCATACATACACTGCTGGGGTGGGGGTTGGGTGCGTACATACACGGGTGGGGGTTCGGGGCGTACATACACTGCTGGGGTGGGGGTACGGGCCGTACTTCCACGGGTGTGGGTACGGTCCGTACATACACGGGTGGTGGTTCGGTGCGTACATACACGGGTGGGGGTTCGGGGCGTACATACACTGCTGGGGTGGGGGTTCGGGGCGTACATTCCCTGGTGGGGTGTGGGTATGGGCCATACTTCCACGGGTGTGGGTACGGTCCGTACATACACGGGTGGTGGTTCGGGGCGTACATACACGGGTGGGGGTTCGGGGCGTACATGCACTGCTGGGGTGGGGGTTCGGTGCGTACATACGTGGGCGGGTGGGGGGTGGTGGGGTGTTCGGCGCGTATGCGGGCACATGTCTCCATGGTTGCTATGGGAGTTCGGTTCGGACGGTGTTTTTTGCGTACGGTTGTGAAATGGGGAGGACGGGAGGGATCGTACTTGCGCAGTCGGACTTTATTTTTCCGCACGGTGGGTTTTTCGACCGGGGACGTGTCGGTGACTTTTCCCGACCCGAGGACGTGTGGGGAAATCTTCCCAATGCGATTCGTATGGACTTTTTTCTGTTCGAATCGTACTTGGCAGTTTGTACGCTACTTTGACGATTCGGACGGAAAAAAATCCGGATACGAGTCGGACGGGGAATTTTTTTACCGGATCGGAATTGGCACCAAACTACTAATCATGCAGCCTAGCAATCCTGCTGTCAGTCTCATGCACTTCCTCAATCACTCATCCAGCACTATCTATTTATCTATCACTCCGCCATTACCTATCCACTTATAACTTGACCATGCACTCTGTTTTCAGCACTGTAATAATTCCAATTACTAGTGATGTACTCTTGAGGGGCCTAGCCAGTAACAAAAGTACACCTACAATATTCGGTGCACAATGCCTACAAAACTCTAACCAGATACATACTATTGTTACACTCCACTAAATACCGAAGTAGTACCCATGCAACCTAGGATTCCTCCGGTCAATCTCATGCACTTCCTCAATCACCCATCCAGCACTATGGGGCAGAGATAAAAGGAAGTGTTGCAGTGTGGCACCACAAGCCCTTTGGCTGCACCACGCTGCGGCACTTCTGAGCACAGGGATGCAACATATATAGAAGAATATGTCGCATCTCTGTGCTTCGCCCTGTGCTGGTGCACAAACTGCAGCCATGCGCTGGCGTGGGCACCCTTGCACCATGGTACAAGAATGCCTGCGTTGCAGGGACATTGTTTTTGTGCAGTAAGGGGCCTTCCTGCACAAAAACAATCACTACAGAAATGTTCCTCCTTCAATGCATGCTGTAGAATGCAGCATGCATTGATAGAGGAAAAAACGAGGCAAAATGAAAACATTTATCCTCATTGCGCCTCGCTACGCCACCTCTAGGGTGGCGTAGCATTCACACACATCTACAGATTTACGATTTCTCGTAAATCTGGAGATGTGTCTTGTTCCATGGGTGTTGCATGGGAACACCCACAGCAACATCCATGGAATGCCACTTCAACGCAAAGTGCAGCGTCTGAAGGGCCCATATTTACAAGGAGGAAAAGCCACGCAGGGTGGCTTTTCCTCTCCTTGTAAATATGGAGGAGCACCCTGCGCCACCTGTACATCACAAAAAGTGACGTACTGGTGGTGCAGGGGGCTTCTAAATCTGCCCCTATCTTCTTATCCTATCACTCTGCCAATACCTAAGCACTCACTACTAATGCATTCTTTCAGTCAATCATGCTCTACACATATATTCACCCAAACTTTTAGACACTACCATGCAAATATTTTTCTTTTTTTTAACCAGATAAGGTAGTTCTCACATGACATTTTTTTTTTCTTCTTTTTTATTTTGTCGTTTTTTAACAATTTTGTATTTTTTTGGTGTTTTTTTAAAAACTGAACAAAAAAAGGAACAAAGTAAACAGGTAACTTTTGGAATTAAATATCATTCCAAAAACAAAAAACAAACAAAAAAATTAACAGCGGTGATTTCTTTGGGCAGCACAAACAGCATCCACCGACACAGTGTTGCTCCAGAAATGCAAATTCTGCTCTTATGTCCATATGAAGTGCTGCTGATGACGCTCCTGATGTGCTTGCCACAGCTTGTGATGGATTTTGAGCAGCTCGCTTCATTTCTTCCTGAGCAAGATTGCGAGGATGGAAAGTGCGCAGATGTTTGTGCATGCTTGCAGTGCCGCATGAATACATTTTCTCACTCCCTGTTGAGAGGACCCTGCCTCAAATTGTGCAGGTCACTTTTCTTGCATTAACTTTTTTTTCACCTGCAGGAAAAGTGAAGAACTTCCAGACAACAGATTCTGGTCTCTGCTTAGGTGGTGCTTCCTCCAACAGATCTTCATCTGAAGATACTTGCACCTGCTGCTGCTGTCCTGATGCCATTTTCTTTTGAAGTTTTTTAAGCCAAATTGATTCAAGTAGGAGAACAGATGTTTCTCTGAAGGTGCTCCAACAAGAATGATTAAATGGGTGGGGTTCTTTAATAGTTACAGTGGGAAATGTTATGAACCAATCAAATCCTTTTTTTTTTAAGGTCACATGTGAGTCGCACACCCTACGCTCATGAAGAACGCACCCGATGCGACTCCGCGAAAATATATTTAACAATAATGTATGTTTATTACAAGTAGAAATATATTATTTTTATGAATATCTTAGATAATCTCGTGCTCTAATATGTACATTAAAGACACATACATATCATTTTAGAATATAAAAACTTTTACGGGAGTCGTGCACCCAGCGCGCCCCAGCATGCATATGACGTCACGCGGGGCCCGCCACCGCCAAACGTCACATACCTTAATGCGCATGTGTCGCGAATACACAGGAGAAGGAGTCGCGCATCAGTCGCGCATCAGTTGCATACCTATCGCGCATATCACGTGATATACTTATATGATGTAACTGGAAGCCATGCACCCATCGCAGACTGTACGTGGATCTTTCATGACTTTTCCAAAATGGTGGCTAGAACACGCGCACCCGCCGTGTTAATTGCACTTTGGGTAAGGACATTACATAATTATAATAAAATAAAAAATAAAAAAATGATACAATATAACACTTTTATAAAAAAATGTTTAAAAGAATTGCAATTTCCAGAAAAGTATATAATATTGTTTAATAAATGTTCTATATACAAATTAACAGTTAAAAATCTCTAGAAATTCAGTAAAAAAACATAGGTATGACGACTATTATACTTGAAAATTAGCATTTAAAAAACCTTTGAAATTCACTGAAAAAAACATAGGTTTCAGGGTGGAATTTCTATGGTCTTGAACGAGTGAAATGTCCAGCTAACCATAACACCCCTGAAACCTATGTTTTTTTTCAGTGAATATATATATATATATGAATGAACTCCGCGTACTGTCAGATTCTTCCCAAACATGGACACGGACCCAAAATATCAGTTGATATTTTTATTATTGCTTTGCCACCATAACGTTTTGGCTCCTCCGAGCCTTGATCACATGACACAGTGAGATTCTTTTTGGAGCAAATTTAAAGTGACAGGTGCGTGATAAAACATAAACCAAGTGATAGATAAAAGCATAGACATGGAAGAAATATATGCTTCATTTTCTCATTTGCATGCAGCAATTGATTAGATAAATATTAAAGCATAGATCACATTTTTAAATTCATTGTTGTAAAATACATTTTCTGAACCAATAATTTATGATTAAGTTCTGTTAATCAGGTTTAACTTGATCGCTGTATCTCTACATAGATGTACCTTTGTGTCGCTCTGCTATGTTATGTATTATCTAAATAGCTTTCATGCATCTATAATCTAGGTCATAATGACTAGAGGAAATGAATTAATCTGTTATCTTTAGTCTATGTTAACTGAAAGTGCATGTGCAACTAAAAAAGTGCTTTAGTATATTTAAAATCATTGGACTCCATGTCTAGTTTGTACATATTTCTTAATCGCTTCATATATATATGTATATATATATATATATATCCAACAAACAAATTCGCTTTCAACTCAAGCCACTTAGTGATGGCGGGCCGTGACGGGTTAGCGAAACCCAAAATATTCCAAACATACGTTGAGAAGGCTCCAATCAACCAGGAAAAACAACGCTTCACGGCACCCTGTGCTTTTAAGGCAGAGTTTATTGGCAACACAAAACTCTACGCGTTTCGGGAAAACTTGGTCCCTTGTTCACGAGCATGAACAAGGGACCAAGTTTTCCCGAAACGCGTAGAGTTTTGTGTTGCCAATAAACTCTGCCTTAAAAGCACAGGGTGCCGTGAAGCGTTGTTTTTCCTGGTTGATTGGAGCATTCTCAACGTATGTTTGGAATATATATATATATATATATATATGAGAAGAAAAGGGTGCCCCCGTTTTGAGAAGCACTCGCAGGAAGCACTCGTTGTTCAGGGAAGGCTTCTGCATTCACCGCGCCACCTTACGCGTTTCGGGCCACGCCCTTCGTCAGAGGTATGCTGTGCGCGGCTCACCAAACACATGACTCCAGGTAAATTCCCTCTTTTATTTCATTTACAGAACACGACTCAGGTGAGTGTATCCAGAGCATTATGGGACTTGGAGTTCAACATTCAAACCCAGGTGGGCTGTTGGTGAGATACGAGTCACAGTTCTTACAGCACGATGATCGCACTTTTGAATCCTTCACCCTCCTCCTGCTCCTTGCCGTAACTGTTTCCAATGCCGGCGAAACCAAATTGCATGGCGGTGCTCCTCCCGACCTGGGCTTGGCCGTATTTATGAGAAGAAAAGGGTGCCCCCGTTTTGAGAAGCACTCGCAGGAAGCACTCGTTGTTCAGGGAAGGCTTCTGCATTCACCGCGCCACCTTACGCGTTTCGGGCCACGCCCTTCGTCAGAGGTATGCTGTGCGCGGCTCACCAAACACATGACTCCAGGTAAATTCCCTCTTTTATTTCATTTACAGAACACGACTCAGGTGAGTGTATCCAGAGCATTATGGGACTTGGAGTTCAACATTCAAACCCAGGTGGGCTGTTGGTGAGATACGAGTCACAGTTCTTACAGCACGATGATCGCACTTTTGAATCCTTCACCCTCCTCCTGCTCCTTGCCGTAACTGTTTCCAATGCCGGCGGAACCAAATTGCATGGCGGTGCTCCTCCCGACCTGGGCTTGGCCGTATTTATGAGAAGAAAAGGGTGCCCCCGTTTTGAGAAGCACTCGCAGGAAGCACTCGTTGTTCAGGGAAGGCTTCTGCATTCACCGCGCCACCTTACGCGTTTCGGGCCACGCCCTTCGTCAGAGGTATGCTGTGCGCGGCTCACCAAACACATGACTCCAGGTAAATTCCCTCTTTTATTTCATTTACAGAACACGACTCAGGTGAGTGTATCCAGAGCATTATGGGACTTGGAGTTCAACATTCAAACCCAGGTGGGCTGTTGGTGAGATACGAGTCACAGTTCTTACAGCACGATGATCGCACTTTTGAATCCTTCACCCTCCTCCTGCTCCTTGCCGTAACTGTTTCCAATGCCGGCGGAACCAAATTGCATGGCGGTGCTCCTCCCGACCCGGGCTTGGCCGTATTTATGAGAAGAAAAGGGTGCCCCCGTTTTGAGAAGCACTCGCAGGAAGCACTCGTTGTTCAGGGAAGGCTTCTGCATTCACCGCGCCACCTTACGCGTTTCGGGCCACGCCCTTCGTCAGAGGTATGCTGTGCGCGGCTCACCAAACACATGACTCCAGGTAAATTCCCTCTTTTATTTCATTTACAGAACACGACTCAGGTGAGTGTATCCAGAGCATTATGGGACTTGGAGTTCAACATTCAAACCCAGGTGGGCTGTTGGTGAGATACGAGTCACAGTTCTTACAGCACGATGATCGCACTTTTGAATCCTTCACCCTCCTCCTGCTCCTTGCCGTAACTGTTTCCAATGCCGGCGGAACCAAATTGCATGGCGGTGCTCCTCCCGACCTGGGCTTGGCCGTATTTATGAGAAGAAAAGGGTGCCCCCGTTTTGAGAAGCACTCGCAGGAAGCACTCGTTGTTCAGGGAAGGCTTCGGCAAGGAGCAGGAGGAGGGTGAAGGATTCAAAAGTGCGATCATCGTGCTGTAAGAACTGTGACTCGTATCTCACCAACAGCCCACCTGGGTTTGAATGTTGAACTCCAAGTCCCATAATGCTCTGGATACACTCACCTGAGTCGTGTTCTGTAAATGAAATAAAAGAGGGAATTTACCTGGAGTCATGTGTTTGGTGAGCCGCGCACAGCATACCTCTGACGAAGGGCGTGGCCCGAAACGCGTAAGGTGGCGCGGTGAATGCAGAAGCCTTCCCTGAACAACGAGTGCTTCCTGCGAGTGCTTCTCAAAACGGGGGCACCCTTTTCTTCTCATAAATACGGCCAAGCCCAAGTCGGGAGGAGCACCGCCATGCAATTTGGTTCCGCCGGCATTGGAAACAGTTACGGCAAGGAGCAGGAGGAGGGTGAAGGATTCAAAAGTGCGATCATCGTGCTGTAAGAACTGTGACTCGTATCTCACCAACAGCCCACCTGGGTTTGAATGTTGAACTCCAAGTCCCATAATGCTCTGGATACACTCACCTGAGTCGTGTTCTGTAAATGAAATAAAAGAGGGAATTTACCTGGAGTCATGTGTTTGGTGAGCCGCGCACAGCATACCTCTGACGAAGGGCGTGGCCCGAAACGCGTAAGGTGGCGCGGTGAATGCAGAAGCCTTCCCTGAACAACGAGTGCTTCCTGCGAGTGCTTCTCAAAACGGGGGCACCCTTTTCTTCTCATAAATACGGCCAAGCCCAGGTCGGGAGGAGCACCGCCATGCAATTTGGTTCCGCCGGCATTGGAAACAGTTACGGCAAGGAGCAGGAGGAGGGTGAAGGATTCAAAAGTGCGATCATCGTGCTGTAAGAACTGTGACTCGTATCTCACCAACAGCCCACCTGGGTTTGAATGTTGAACTCCAAGTCCCATAATGCTCTGGATACACTCACCTGAGTCGTGTTCTGTAAATGAAATAAAAGAGGGAATTTACCTGGAGTCATGTGTTTGGTGAGCCGCGCACAGCATACCTCCGACGAAGGGCGTGGCCCGAAACGCGTAAGGTGGCGCGGTGAATGCAGAAGCCTTCCCTGAACAACGAGTGCTTCCTGCGAGTGCTTCTCAAAACGGGGGCACCCTTTTCTTCTCATATATATATATATATATATATATTTTAAAAGCACTTATCTGTTCCACCTTCTTACGAACAGACTCCGACACTCCACAGGAAAGCAATAGGAAAGCAATTTTCAATAATTATTTTAATTTGGCGTTGCCACACATACCTCACTTTGGCTGGCTCCCCAGCCTTTTTCAAACTGGCAATATGCCATTTAAGTACCGATAAATACAAGCAACATGTTCAGTCTTACTTGTCAACAAGGAAGAAATACTCCTCTGCCTTGTTCTTGGTACAAACAACTTTACAAATAAAGTGCATAAAACGGTATATATATACATAAATAAATAAATGCGTAGTTAAAATATTTATATTATGCAAATTTCATTAAAGATTGTCATAAAAGCTCACCAGAAAATCACAAATTTCATTGACTTTTCATGATGATATTATTTTCTCACATGAAAGAGGTTAATTCATAATAATTCCATAAGGGGTTTTTTAAACAATTAAAGTGCATAGTGCTAAAACTATTAAGAAGAGGTGTGTAACATTATGTACTTACACCCCTTGAACTGGATCGAATATATAATTTTATTTGATCTGAGGACTTATCAATATTATCTTGTATATCTCACCCACAGTCTACATCGTGGGATTATGCCCAAGTGGGCTAACAATACATATTGCTATCGCACAAAAAATTATAAAAAAGATACTTCAGTTCTGAAGATTCAATCTATAAAAAATACACCACATATCTCCATAGTTTGAAACTTCTTAAAATATACTAATATCTTTTGCAATGTCAAAACCCATAATCTTTTCTCTACAATATTGAAACTGCTTTATTCTCCACTCCTCCATCTGTACCGAACAAGTGGGCCTCCATTATGTTATGACTAAAACATTCTTTAATGTATCCTACTGAACACGATTATTTTCCTTCAAATTTCACCTGATGTTTATGAGCAAAGAGGAGGATGCCTTCAAATACCAAACAATCACAGGTGTACATAAAGTTCTTCTTCTATATTTAATCCTGTTGGTATTTTACTGTTCATATTTAGGTGCCGATTCCGATCCGGTAAAAGAAAGTACCGTACGACTCGCATCCGTATTTTTTTACGTACGAGTCACACAAGTACCGTACAAACTGCCAAGTACGATTGGCATGGGAAAAACTCCATGCGAATCACATCCGGAAAACTTCCCCACACGTCCTCGGGTCGGAAATTGTGTCCGACACATCCCCGGACGATTTACTGTACGAATCGGAAAAATGAAGTCCGACCGCGCAAGTACGATCGCTCCCGTCCTTTCGATTTCACAACTGTATGCAAAAAACACAGTGCGGACCGAACACCCATAGCAAGCATGGAGACACGTGCCCGCATACGTGCCGAACACCCCACCACAGACCCCGCATGTACGTGCGAAATTCCCCCCGGCCGCGGATGTACGCGCCGAACCCCCACCCGTGTATGTACGGACCGTGCCCCCACCCCACCCGTGTATGTACGGACCGTACCCCCACCCGTGCATGAATGGAGCATACCCCCACCCCACCAGTGTATGTACGGACCGTACCCCTACCCCACCCGTGTATGTACGGACCGTACCCCCACCCGTGCATGAATGGAGCGTACCCCCACCCCACCAGTGTATGTACGGACCGTACCCCCACCCCACCCGTGTATGTACGGGCCGTACCCCCACCCCACCAGTGTATGTACGGAGCATACCCCCACCCCACCAGTGTATGTACGGGCCGTACCCCCACCCCACCAGTGTATGTACAGAGCGTACCCACACCCCACCAGTGTATGTACGGAGCGTACCCCCACCCCACCAGTGTATGTACGGACCGTACCCCCACCCGTGTATGTACGGACCCTACCCCAGGCCCACACACCAGCACCCTCAGCCAACATCGGGCATGTACGAGTCGTACTAAGCCATAGCAAAGGACAGCACTGTACAACAACATGGCCCATGTACGCACCGTACAGAGGCTAAAAACACTCCTACTGAACCAGAACTAACCAAAAAACACAAGGACAGTCAATCCCAGGCACACAACACCACAAAACATATCCAACAAGGCCAAATACATCCTATACACTGACCTGCAACTGACAAACAGAGAAACAGAGGCCCAAACCACTACCACTCCTTATAACACACCCACCCAAAGTTCAAACACAGCCACACCCACAAATGGACCAATAAAAAGGCCCAACACACACAAACCATGATCCTTTGCAACAGATCCACTGCTGCCAGACCCCAGAGACAACGCACTGCACCATACTTCAACCATCAATACACCTTACACTTGCACTCCTTCACACAACCACCATCACAAACACACCCTCATCACATTCACACACACACACCTGCACACCCACAACTATCCACACCCACACCCATCCACACCCCCACCCCCACAACCATCCACACCCACACCCCACACCATGCCCACCAACAAGAATCCAAAGTTCACAAAGGACGAGCTGGAGTCCCTTGTCGACGAAATCATCAGAGTCGAGCCACAGCTCTTCGGAACATTGATCAGACGGACCAGCATATCAGAAAAAACTGCCATGTGGGAGAGGATAGTCAATTCCGTGAATGCTGTTGGGTCCACCAGAAGGACCAGACATGAGTGCCAAGCCAGGTGGTACGATCTGCGGAGGACGGCCCGCCGCAAAATGACGGACGAGCACAACCAGGCCAACATCACTGGAGGAGGGCCGGCCCGCAGACCGGTACACTACCATCCCTGAGAAGAGAAGGTGATGGCCACGCTGCTGCCGTTGATAGTAGACGGACTAGGGGGAGTCCGAGAGCCTGGTGAGTACACAAACAACTCACCTCACATGGGGGGAACGCCATATACAACACAAATACCAATCATGCATGCAACCCCCCCAAAGCCAGCACCGGACACAACCACACTCCAAAAACACACACATGCTACTAGCGCCTCCATGCCCCATGCCCCAAGCAAGGCCATGCCAAGCCACAGGCCACACAAAACACCAACACAAGACAGGATGTCCCTGATGCCGGGAGGGTGGGCCTCAAAACTAACATAGAGCAACTCTGAAGCACACAACAATGCCCTCAGCCCATATGGCTAAGGGCACGGCCATACAAACAGTGTGTCCCCACACAGTACAGTTTTGCCTACTAATGGTGGCCGCGTTGCAGGACGACATGGGTATGAAGGCACAATTTGCACATAACAGCAGCCAATCAAGACGCAGCACACTGAAAGAGTGTCAGCACACACCGCCACAGCAGCAGCGCAGACTCAGACACTACGCCCAATGGGTGCCCGCAGAGAAGAAACAAACCCACATGAACAAGCCAATGGCCTTTGCAAGACCTGCAAACTGTGTATGCCCAGGAAGCTGGGCTGAGGTGACAGAGGGTGACACACAGAGGGAGGAAGAGGGGCAGAGAGAGGGACAGAGACAGAGGTGGACACAGGGAGACAGACAGAGGGAGGGAGGAGGCTGACAGAGGGAGGGAGAAAGGGAGACAGAGGGAGACGGACAGAGGGAGGAGGCTGATAGAGGGAGGGAGAAAGGGAGACGGACAGAGGGAGGAGGCTGATAGAGGGAGGGAGAAAGGGAGACAGAGGGAGACGGACAGAGGGAGGAGGCTGATAGAGGGAGGGAGCAAGGGAGACAGAGGGAGACGGACAGAGGGAGGAGGCTGACAGAGGGAGGGAGAAAGGGAGACGGACAGAGGGAGGAGGCTGATAGAGGGAGGGAGAAAGGGAGACGGACAGAGGGAGGAGGCTGACAGAGGGAGGGAGAAAGGGAGACGGACAGAGGGAGGAGGCTAACAGAGGGAGGGAGAAAGGGAGACGGACAGAGGGAGGAGGCTGACAGAGGGAGGGAGAAAGGGAGACGGACAGAGGGAGGAGGCTGACAGAGGGAGGGAGAAAGGGAGACAGAGGGAGACCAAATCACCCTTGGGTGGTGTGGCCATGTCCGCTCGTCAGCAGGTGGACTGTGTGCATGTAGACAAGGTTTGGCAGTGCCTTAACCCCCCCTTCAACCTTTGATAAACACTAGGCCATGTGTCAATCTGTGCACGAGTACATCCGTGCTGCAGGCACAAACAGAACCTTACACCCAGTACACCTACCCACTGTGTTCGTCAGAACCCTGTCACAAATTTTTAAGTTACCTACCTGCATTCTCAAATAGCATGGAAAAAACACCATTTGGCCACGTACAGTGCAACACGTAAGGCGGCTCTGCATGGCTTGCTACGCCCGCTCACTACACTGCTGACTGCGTTCCCAAAAGATGCATCAACTAAGATTGTGTCACACATAGGTAAAGTGTCGACAGCTGTGGCCAAGGGACATACCCATGCACAAGTGCACTGTGTGAGGAATGCTAGCCAAATCCAACCACCCATAGGAACTGTGCCAAATCAAAAAATAATGAAACATGGATGTCGCATGTGACACAATTAACACTGTCTCTCTCACACACAGGTCAACGTCATCGATCTCCCCCCAACACTGGGGGGAAGACTCACAGGACCAGGCTCTGCGTGAGGAGGACCCCACTGGCAGCGACGACTCTCACCACTCTGTGGATGACCCAGACCAACCTGGCCCCTCTGGTGTCCATCCACCTGCAGCACCTGCGTCAGGTACAACTGTGCCAACCACCACCCCCATTCCTGCCACATCCCAGGAGACACCCAGGAGCCCTGCCCGCACACAACAACGCAGCCAGTCTGTCCAGGAGGGACAAGGTTCTCCGGGCACCCAGGAGGAGGCAGGCGACACCGCAAATGCCATCCCTCATGGGTCCCGGAGACCCGATGTGCCCACAACGGCAGGCCAGGCGCAAGTGGGCAGGGGTGGTGGGAGTGGAGGACGGTGGAGGCCCGAACCTGCCCAGTTGGCTCAGGACCCGGCTATGGCACACATCAGAACCATCCTGGACGCATACCGGCGTGACTCCAGAGGCATCGCCCAGGTAGTGGAGACCCTCAATGAGATGAAGGCCCTGCAGGTTGAGCATCATGCCAGGATGGAGGCAAGACATGCAGAGCACTTGGCGGTGCACAGGGACCTGAGCCAATCCCTCCGTCAGATCGCCCAAAGCCTGGCAAACCCTCCCTGTGCCACCAGGCGTAGAGCAGCACCACACACAGGGAGGGAGGAGGTGGAGGATTCATCTGATGGAGCGTCCCTTGCACCGTCAAGCCAGGCGTCTGAGGGTCCCCGCAGGAAGGTGGGTCGTCCACGCAAAAGACCGTGAGAGTCAGCGGAACATCACCATCTCCCAGGTCACCTGGCCTGGCACCTGGCCCTATGGCCCAACAGCAGCACAGCAGCAAAGGACATTCTCTGCCACATGGCCTTGCTGGTCACTGTCTGACCAATGTTGACAAAGACTGTGGCACAGACTCTGATGACTGTCAATGGCAAGGACACCAACTCCCCCTGTGAACTTTGGATTCTACACTCCCGCCAAGCACCTCTTGTCACCCCCCCAAACACGTACCCCAGCACTAATAAAATTCATCACAATCACAAGATGATGCCGTCATTTTGCATTATTCCACTACATGTGTGTGTTGTAAAGTCAAACCATGCCTGATTTCTGAATTAACTCCGAACCACCATACCCTGGGGTCTGAGTCTGGCACAGGACACACATGGGTCACAACGTACCATCCAAGACAGACATGGAGCACCATACTCACCCGTGATGGGCCCAACCAGCTGAGGGGGTGCCCGCACAACTGTGCCCACAGACCTATTTAGAAGAGCAACAGTCATGCGCAGAGGTCAGGGATCATGTGGAGTGTCCTGGGGTGGGAGTCCCAGGTATGTGTAGACACGTGGCAGAACCATGTCCTGCATGCTTGAGTCAGGTGGATGTGGAGAATGGTGGGCCAGCCAAGGTTGGATGCATGGAGATGGCACAATTGGGTGTTGGATCACAGTGCCACAAGGTTGTGTTGTGGGTGTGGGCTGCATCCTGAGGGTGTGCGTGGATTGAGAAGGTCATCCTGCAGCTGGCAGTGATCCACTCCCCCCATCTCTGTTGGACGTTGATGTGGCCTGGTCGCCGGATGTAGTAGCAGAGCTGTGCAGATGCACCCTGGATGTGTACAAGTATCATGGGATTTCTAACGCACATGTCTGTAGAGTGCAGGGTAGGAGTAGACACGGATGCCATAGTTGACCTGGGGGATGGTCTCCCTCTTGCCTTGAGGTGGATGGAACTGGGGATCTTGTGCATAATGCAGAGTGTGCTGCCGCATGAGGCACAGATGCTGCTTATCAGCATAGCACATGTCAGCAAGCAATCCATGATGGACACCAGCTCGTTTGCGTGGACACTGGGTGCCCTTGCAGCAGGGCCTGCAGCAGCATGCGCCATGTCAAGGAAACAATGCCACAAGTAGCACACAAAGACAAGGATCTCAGGAAGGAACCATGCAAAAGGTGTATGTCAAGGCAGGAATGTCTGGTTCAACATGGCACACACACACACACAATGGATTCACATGCGGCACAGTGGCCGTCGTGGAGACTGACATGCCACAAAACCTACACAGCCATGAACATCATGCACAATACAGAATCTAATCCCTGACAAACAGCTTGCATCTTGCTACTCTACACATAGAATCATATGCACCATCTCTGAGAACAATGCCAGACATGCTGCATGCACAGTGGCAACAGACCACCATTGACAGAGATGAGGCACCTTGGAGGCAGAGGGACACCTTTATTACTCATGTGTGTTGGAATGCTAATGCAACTCTGTCAACACATACACAGGTCATGTGGATGAACATGTGGGACCAACACTGGCACCCCCCTTAGCACCACAGATGCTGGAAATCCATGGCACTGGCACACAAGTGACGGGTTACAGCTAAACACCCCCTGCTGCTCACGGAGAGCCTGCTATACACCATTGAGCCCCTAATGGGGAATTCACACACCATGTCAAACCGGTGCAACCCGTATGTTTCCGAGGCCAGTGTTACACACATTGATGGCTCCATCACAATCCCATTACAGATGACTGTCACCAAGTCTGACCATCAATTCAGGTGAATTCTGCTCCAGGTCATGTGCCCCATGGTGATTCTACATGTATGCTAAGTAACCAAACATGAACAGGAGCAGTGCACACACATTCAAAACAAATACCACTCCCAAAAAGCCGTGCTGCATCCCTTACCCGAAGGAGATTTTCAAACTTGTCCGTGCATGTAACGCTGATTCAGCACATGTTGCTGTGTTCATGAGGAATAGCAGGAGCACAACCATGCCACCAGCAGACAGCATGCGCAAGTACCTGTGGATGGGAGACACACCAGAAGTCAGCCAAAAGAAGTACATCCGCATGCATGTGCATGTACTCGACACGTATTAGGTTGTCAACATGCTAGGTGACAATGATGACTCTGGAAAAACATTCTTCTATTGCACCATCACTCGAGTGACACATCCAAACACACCTCAGACTCACTTGGAAGACATGCAGATGGACACACACATTGCAACACATGCCACACACAGCCCAATGCGTGCACACTCAGACACTGGAACTCACCACTAAGCAAAGAAGTCGCGTATGAGCTGACTCCGCATGTCCTCTGCCGCATCCTCCTCCTCCACATCACTTGCCTCGTGCCCAAGCCCTTCATCCTCCACGGGTGGATGGTCCTGCTCATCAGGATCCAGGATGAGTGGCACAGCTTTCTCCACTGCCATGTTGTGCAGCATGCAGCACACGAGGAATATCTTGCAGACCTTCACCGGTGCATATGGGAGTGCGCCACCGGTCTTGTGGAGGCAACGGAATCGGCTCTTCAGGAGGCCAAACGTCCTCTCTATCACTCGCCTGGTCCGCCCATGGGCGTTGTTGTAGTGGTGATCAGCAGCCGTGCGGGGGATGCGGAGAGGCGTGATCAGCCATGGCATGTTGGGATATCCAGCGTCTCTTACATGGAAACATTATGGACAAGAGTGGGTCAGGAGAAGCAGTAAGACAGGAAGATGATGTTAAATACAGGACTGCCAGAGTATACCCACCAACAATACATGCTCGTTCATTGAGCAGCTGCAGCATCATTTCAGGCACCCTGCTATGCCTCATGATGTACGCATCGTGTGCTGATCCTGGAAAACGAGCACAGACATGTGAAATCACCATGTTGGCAAGACACACCGCAAGGGCATTAATGGAGTGGTAATGTTTGCGGTTACGGAAGGCTACCTCCTGTGCCTGTGGTGGTACCAAAGCCACATGTGTTCCATCTATGGACCCAATGACATGGGGCATCCCTCCCAGGGCATCGAACTCACGCTTGACAGCTGTCAACTGCTCAGGAGTTGGGAATTTTATGAACTCATCAAGGTGCTCCAACATGGCCTCTAAAAAATCATGCAGAACACGGCTTAACATGGTTTGGGACATCCCACCGACATGGGCAATGGTATGTTGAAAGGTACCCGTGGCCAAGAAATGTAGGGCTGCCATCACCTTCACCTTGGGTGTCAGTGCACCAGGATACCTGTGTAGCGGTTGGAGGTGTGCTGCCAGCTGTGTCGTCAAGTCCTCAATCAAACGTTGGGGGAAGCGGTAGCGGCGTATACAGTCATTTTCCCGCATGTCAGCCAAGTCCGGAATTGCTCGAGGGAGAGGCGGAGCCCTGCAGTGAATTAGAAGGGACAACGAAGAGTGAGTACAGTACACCACCAATGTCAATGTACTGAGCACATGGTCAACAGCCAATACACATATGCTACATGCAGAGTCAGGTCTGTGCAATATGCCCTGGACACGTAATGCCATGATATGAAACTAGCTGTGGGCCAGTGTAAGTGAGCAGGCAGACGCATTGCAGGAGTTACAGACAACCAAATATGTGCAGAGGAAGGATGTTTATTGTACAGACAGGTTGCGGAACACTAGAGGCACAGATCACATGTAATAGAAAAAGGACAGACCACACACCTTGCCATTAAGGATTACATTTCAAGAATGATCCCACATACATTGAGAGTATGCAGATATGTCCTTGTTTTGAAACTCCGTGTCGATGCATACACACACACCTTACGTCGGATTCCACATGTGGCCTGGTATGCGTAACACTGTGCCATGGCCATCTACACACAGACACATGTTGGTTGCAGCAACTGCAGATGCATTTGACCAAACACCTACAGCAAGCTAATGGGAACACACGACACATACATGACATAGTCACATCGTGCAACGCGGCTAGTCACATGTCAGGTGTGAAAACCCCTGTAGCTGGCATCAGGGGACAGTTGCGTGTGTTGTTGACTGTGCCATGGCAGTGACGCTTTTCACAAGTGTTCTGTACTACATGCACACATGTCAAAGGAGTGAAGGTGATGTCTGGCACATAGTCCACCATCACACATGACATCTGTACACATCTCATCATACATCTATTGCCTTCACAACTCAGGAGTAATGTGCCACATTACAGACTGAAACACCTGTGCCCCACACATGTAGTACTGCACAGACAATGCCTTGATGTCCAGCCTTGGACAAGTATGTCAGCTCTATTCCTTTCTGTGTGCTGCCTGTCACCACTGTCAGGTGTGAAATGCACCGTACATGTGCTCTGAGGGCGTGTGTACGTTCCCCATCACTATGGGAGTGCTGCCGTAGGCCTACCCATAGTGAAACGGCCCGTACACGCGTGTGTACGGGACGTATCACTATGGGTACGCATACGCGTCAAAGCCATAGTGAAACGGCCCGTACACGCGTGTGTACGGGGCGTATCACTATGGGTACGCATACGTGAGCAAAGCCATAGTGAAACGGCTCGTACACGCGCGTGTACGGGGCGTATCACTATGGGTACGCATACGCGAGCAAAGCCATAGTGAAACGGCTCGTACACGCGCGTGTACGGGCCGTTTCACTATGGCTTTGCTCGCGTATGCGTACCCATAGTGATACGCCCCGTACATGCGCATGTACGGGCCGTTTCACTATGGCTTTGCTCGCGTATGCGTACCCATAGTGATACGCCCCGCACACGTGCGTGTACGAGCCGTTTCACTATGGCTTTGCTCGCGTATGCGTACCCATAGTGATACGCCCCGTACACGCACGTGTACGAGCCGTTTCACTATGGCTTTGCTCGCGTGTGCGTACCCATAGTGATACGCCCCGTACACGCACGTGTACGGGCCGTTTCACTATGGCTTTGCTCGCGTATGCGTACCCATAGTGATACGCCCCGTACACACGCGTGTGCGGGCCGTTTCTATGCATTTGGGGTGCCCTAGGGCCCTGGAACTCACCGTACCTGTGTGTGAATGTCCAAATTACATAGGGGACACATGAGGGACAAGTACAAAGCCCTACATGCATGCTGGTTGTCATGGAGACCGAGTTTAAAGTTTGAATTTTTTTCATCAGGTGCCCAGCTAAAGTCGGTTTGAAAGAATCTACATTGTTGCAAAGTGGTTGTTGAGTTGACATCATGCTCAATAAAAAAAAAGAGCAAAGCCACTGACTGTGGTAGGTTTAAAGGGATTGGAGGAAACATAGGATGCAAATGTGAGTGACCAATCACTCTGTACTCCTGTGAATGAAACAGGGCAGCAAGGTAGATATAAGGCAGCCAGGTCCCATGAGAGAGCACTTGCCTGCACATCCTTTGATTCAATTACACTGCTGCTGCTCGTGAATCCTCTGGCACCATGTCCAGGGCTGTGGAGAGGGCCCAGCCTTTCACCCAGGAGGAGAACCAAGCCCTGCTGGATGTGATCCTCCCACAGTACCACATGCTGTATGGTCGACCAGGGGTTCAGGTGAGTGCTGAGTCCACTAGCAAAGACTGTGCCCCTTTTTTGTGACTGTGACTTCTGCCATTGTGTCCAGGTGTAACACACATGAAATGTACTGTAGGGTGGGTCCCGGGTGGGGGAATGCCTAATGTCTCCCAGCCAGAGCATGCTGTGGTGCATGTCTGCTCTTCTCACTTGCATTGTGTGTACTGTGACAATCACTGTATGTGGCATTACACATTCTGCCTGTCTAATCCTCCTGGGAATGTTGTTACTACAGTCCTTATGTGAATCTGTGGTCCCCCCAGTGTGACAGGTGGCAGTACCCACAGATGTGTGTTTGTTTAGTGTACATGTGCTGAGAGTGTACAAATGATGTGTTTGTCCCATGGACATTGGTGTGTGTGTGTAAGTCCCCTGTCATGTGGGTGAGTGCATATGTGGAGTGTAGCACCCCAGCTGCATGAGGGATGGATATACCCTGCCCATCTGATGTGAGCAGGGAGCAGTGCTGTGTGTCTGTGGTGATGGGCCAGCCCCACACCTGTAACACCCCCCAGTCTAGTGGCACATGTGCAGAGTGAGGTGTGTAGCTGCAGTTGGCAATGGCAGGTGATTGTCCTGTGGCTGTGTGTGTCTGTGTACTCTGCTGAGGACGCCTCAGTGGCCTGTGGCATGTGACTGCTTTGAGGTGCTGTACATAATCCTGGTGTCGCTTGTGATGCACAGTGTGAGCCTGGATGATTGATTGTGTCGTACCCCTCATGCCACCTGTGTACTCTACAATGCCACCTAGTGCTTTTTGCCTTCCACAGAGGAAAGTGTCCCTATGACACAGGTGTAAAGAGTTTGATGCATTCTATGCCCTGTTAAAACCAGCCAAATTGTTCTAATGTGTGTCTCTGTGACATGTCGCAGGTGTATTGATGTTGTCTCACTTTTTCATCCTCACAGGTAGGCGCTTGTGCCAAGGAGCAGATCTGGAAGGACGCCGTCAGTGCCGTGAGACAGACGGATGGTCGGAAGCGGCGCCTAGACCACGTGAGGAAACGCTGGCAGGATATCCGGTGCTGGACGCGGAGGATCACACGGGTCCTGCTGGGGGACTCACCTGTGAGCCAAAAGAACCATGGGCGCCGCCGTCTGACCCACATCCACAAGCGTGTGCTGGCGGTCATCTTCCCTGACATGGACAGGCACTTACGGGAAAAGCAGCAGCAGGAAGGGGGTAGGTACATGTGTGTTTGTTGTGTGTCACCAGCATTTGTAAGTGCACAGTTGCATGGATACACTGCCAGGGTTTGCATGTGCAGTGCAGTTCCTGGTCCCCAAAGTGTAGTGGTGCTGTCCTTCCTCCCTTCCCCTCCTTGGCATGTGTACCCTGGTCTGTGTGTAGTCAGACTTGCACAAGGTTATCTAGGCTGGCAGTTTATCAATGTGCCCAATGCTTGCAGCTTCATGTGTGGGGGTGGTGTGTAACAGGTTTTGGGACCTTGCCTGTGCCCTGTCCAGTTCAGTCCTTGTGGGGTCCATGTCAGTTGTCACTGATGCTGAGTCCAGACATAGGAGTGTGTCTCTGAAGTGTATTGCTTTACAGCATGCATGTCCTATTTTGTGGCCTGTGACATGATGTGCATGAGTGTGAGATATGCAGAGTGCAGGGATGGTGGCTTGAGTTGCAGTCAGTACCATTCTGGACCATGGAGTAGTGTGGCCACTACTGTCCCCTGGGGCATCTTTTCCTAGGTATCATGTGTGTAATCCAAAAATCTCGACAATCTCTGTGTCTACAGCATAGGTTGTGCTCTGTGCCATTGTACCCTGGCACCATTTGTGTCTACGTAAACTCTGCTACATGTGTCCACTGTACAGGGTGACCAAATGTCCCTTGTTCATACTCACGGGGGCCAGTGCCTGTGTGTCTTGGTAAAATGATCTGATGATGGCCATTTGTAGATGATGTATTTGTACCGGCGCAGCAGTGGTATTTTGTGTCCAATCAGGATTTCTTGCAGGCCATGTGTTTTTATTCCAGACTAAGAGATGTAAGTTACAATTGCCAAGTATCGAGTAATCCTAGAAGTTGACCTTAAATTCTAGTAGGTCGCTAAAAGCTTGTAAAAAAGAGGCTCAGGAGCCTGGAGGGCAATGGATGAGGAGCCCAATGAAAGAGTAGTGGTGGCTGAGTTCGAATTTAAATGAGAACACATCACATTTGAACTTAGATCGAATATTAGTAAAAGTTGCCCTCAGGTGATCACGGTAAACTTTAGCCAAGCACCTGCCCCTTTTTCCCTCAAGATCTTTCCTGGCAATGTTAAAAGCTGACGGGGTGGCAGCTACCATCAGACACTTGCTGACCGAGCACGGCGGGAAGGGACACGAGCAAGTGGGAGGCCGGTGATCGGAATGGAGGGGGCGGCTAGTGATGGAGTGCTGGTGTCAGCTGTGGGACCAGCCACCGCCCCCTCAGAGTGCTCAGCCTCGGACCCGTCTGCGTCATAGTCGGTGGTGGATTGACTGGACAGGTCCTCCGCTGCACTCCCGTCGGCCTCCGTGCCACTCGATGTGCCAGACAACTCTGCACTGCTGGCACTGGTGCTCGCTCCATCCTCACGGTCCGTGCCAGTGTCTCCCTCGGTGTCCCCCGACGATGCTGTGAGCAAGGTGAAGAGACAGGAAATAATCAGACACCTGTATACATATGTCACATGAGTCAAATCCACATAGGTCACAGTGCATGGCCTGAAAAGCAACATGAGTAACATCTCCAATACAAGGCACATATGTAGGCCCTGCAACACACAGTTGGTTGACCCACCATGCCACTGACCAACTATGAAGAGCATGACACAATAGCAAATAACATGATATGGATTTGGACAGAGGAGCCAGGCACTGGGGACAATCCAGCACAGCATCTGCAGCACACAGCGTTGGCGTAAAAAGGGATGAGCAGGAACCATGTCTATTAACTGTAGGCACATGCTGCAAAGGCAATACTTAAAAACATGCCCAACATTAATGGGTCACTGCACCTTGAGTGTATGTCCAGACAAACATCACACACTGGCCAGACCTAGCAAGGATATTTCAGGTTTTGACATGTAGGCTTTGCCCGCACCAACCACCCCCTACATGAGACAATTTGTTGAGACACAGGAAGCACTTACATCTCTTAGTCTGGGTGAAATACACAGGGGCTGCATAAATGCAAGATTGGACGCCAAATTCCCAAGGTGCGCCTGTCCAAAGAATCATGTACTAATGGCCATCATCAGATGATTGTAACAAGACACACAGGCACTGGCCACTGTGACTATGAACAAGGGAAATCAGGTCAGGCTGTACAGTGGACACTTGTACTACATTTCACGTCAATATACATGGTGCCAGGGGACAATGGCACAGAGCACAACCTATGCTGTAGACACTGAGAGTGTCCACGTTTTGTGATGACACACATGACACCTAGGAAAATATGCCCCAGGGGACAGTAGTGGCCACACAACTCCATGGTCCTGAATGGGAATGACTGCAACACACGCCACCATCCCTGCACTATGCGTATCGCACACTCATGCACATCATGTCACAGGCCACAACATAGGACATGCGCGCTGTAAGGCATGACACTTGAGAGACTAACTCCCATGTCTGGACTCGGCATCAGTGCCAACTGACATGGAACCCACATGTACTGAACTGGACAGGGCACAGGCAAGGTCCCAAAACCTGTTACACACCACAGGCATAGTTCACGTGGAGAAAGTGCCAGCCTAGATAACCTTATGAAGGAGTGACTACACACAGACCAGGGAACACATTGCAAGGAGGGGAAGGGAGGCAGGAGAGCACAGCTATACTGTGGGTAACTGGATCTGCACAGCACCTTTAAAACCTGGCAGTGAATCCATGCAACTGTGCACTTACAAATGCTGGTGACACACAACAAACACACATGTACCTACCCCCTTTCTGCTACTGCTTCTCCTGTAAGCGCCTCTCCAAGTCTGGAAATACCACCGCCAGCACACGCTTGTGGATGTGGGTCAGACGGCGGCGCCCCCGGTTCTTATGGGTCTCAGGTGAGTCCCCCAGCAGGACCCGTGTGATCCTCCGCGTCCAGCACCGGATATCCTGCCAGCGTTTCCTCACCTGGGACAGGCGCCGCTTCTGACCATCCGCACTCCTCACGGCACTGACGGCGGTCAGCCATATCTGCTCCTTGGCAGAGGCGCCCACCTGTGAGGATGAACAAGTGACACTACATCAATACACCAGGTACATGTCACAGAGAGACATATTAGAACAAATGTGCTGTGTACAACAAGGCATAGTATGCATCCAACACATTGCACCTTTGTCATAGGGACATCATCCTCTGGGGAAGGGCAAAAGCAGTACGTGCCATTGAAAGTACACAGGTGGAATGAGGGCAACTACACAATCAATGATCCAGGCTCACACTGTGCATCACAAGGTACACCAGGATAATGTGCAGCACCTCTAAGCAGTCACATGCCACGGGCCACTGACACTACCGCAGCAGAGTACACAGACACACACAGGCACAGGACATTCACCTTCCATTGCCAAATGCAGCGACAAAACTCACTCTGCACATGTACCACTAGACGGGGGGGGGCTCACAGGTGTGGGGCTGGCTCTGCACGTCAGACATACAGCACTGCTCCCTGCTCACATCACATGGGCAGGGTATATCCATCCCTCATGCAGCCCGGGTGCCACACCCCACATATGCACCCACCCACATGACAGGGGACTTACACACACACCGATGTCCAGGGTACACCCACATCATGTGGACACTCTCAGCACAGGTACACAGAACTAACAAACATCTGTGGGTACAGTCACCTGTCACACTGGGCTGACCACATAATCACATGAGGACTGTAGAGGCTACATTCCCAGGAGGGTAAGACAGGCAGAATGTGGCATGCACCATGCAGTCATTGTCACAGTAAACACAATGCAAGTGAGGACGGCAGACATGCACCACAGCATGCTCTGGCTGGGAGACATCAGGCATTTCCCCCCCGGTACCCTCCCTACAGTACATAGCATGTGTGCCACACCTGGACACAATGCCAGAAGTCACAGTCACAAAAAAGGGACACAGTCTGTGCCAGTGGACTCTGCACTCACCTGATACCCTGGTCACCCATACAGCATGGGGTACTGTGGGAGGATCACATCCAGCAAAGCCAGGTTCTCCTCCAGGGTGAAAGGCTGTGACCTCTCCACAGACCTTGACATTGTTCCAGGGAATCAGTAGCAGCAGCTGGGTCGTGGAATACAAAGATGTGCAGGCAAGTGCTCCCTCATGGGACCTGGCTGCCTTATATCTGCCTTGCTGGCCTGTTTCATGCACAGGAGTACAGAGTGATTGGTCACTCACATTTGCATCCTATGTTTCCTCCAATCCCTTCAAACCTAGCACAGTCAGTGGGTTCTTATTGTGTTTTTTTCTTCAGCATGATGTCAACTCCACAAACACATTGCAATAAAGTAGATTCATTCCAACTGACTTCTGCTGTGCACCTTCCGGAACAAATTCAAACTTTAAACTTGGTCTCCATGACAACCAGCATGCATGTAGGCCTTTATACTTGTCCCTCATGTGTCCCCTATGTAATTTGGAGCTTCACACACAGGTACGGTGCGTTCCGGGGCCCTAGGGCACCCCAAATGCATATCAACGGCCCGTACAGGCGTGTGTACGGTCCGTACCACCATGAGTACGCATACGCGAGGACACCCATAGTGGTACGGAGCGTACACACGCGTGTACGGCCCGTCTCACTATGGGTCTTCTCGCGTATGCGTACCCATAGTGATACGGACCGTACACATGCCTGTACGCTCACTATCACTATGGGTGTTCTCGCGTATGCGTACTCATGGTGGTATGGAGCGTACACACGCCTGTACGCTCACTATCACTATGGGTGTTCTCGCGTATGCGTACTCATAGTGATAGTGAGCGTACAGGCGTGTGTACGGTCCGTATCACTATGGGTACGCATACGCGAGAACACCCATAGTGATAGTGAGCGTACAGGCGTGTGTACGCTCCGTACCACCATGAGTATGCATACGCGAGAACACCCATAGTGATAGTGAGCGTACAGGCGTGTGTACGCTCCGTATCACTATGGGTGTTCTCGCGTATGCGTACCCATAGTGATACGGACCGTACACACGCCTGTACGCTCACTATCACTATGGGTGTTCTCGCGTATGCGTACCCATAGTGATACGGACCGTACACACGCCTGTACGCTCACTATCACTATGGGTGTTCTCGCGTATGCGTACTGATGGTGGTACGGAGCGTACACACGCCTGTACGCTCACTATCACTATGGGTGTTCTCGCGTATGCGTATTCATAGTGATAGTGAGCGTACAGGCGTGTGTACGGTCCGTATCACTATGGGTACGCATACGCGAGAACACCCATAGTGATAGTGAGCATACAGGCGTGTGTACGCTCCGTACCACTATGGGTGTTCTCGCGTATGCATACCCATAGTGATACGGACCGTACACACGCCTGTACGCTCACTATCACTATGGGTGTTCTCGCGTATGCGTACCCATAGTGATACGGAGCGTACACACGCCTGTACGCTCACTATCACTATGGGTACACATAGGGCAGCACTCCCATAGTGATACGGAACGTACACAGGCCCTCTTTGCGAAAGTACGGTGCTTTTCACACATCACAGTGGTGACAGGCAGCACACAGGAAGGAATAGGGCTGACATACTTGTCCATGGATGGACATCAAGGCATTGTCTGGGCAGTACTACATGTGTGGGGCACAGGTGTGAAAGGCTGTGATGTGGCACATTACTCCTGAGTCGAGAAGGCACCAAATGTATGATGAGATGTGTACACATGTAATGTGTGACGGTGCAATGTGTGCCAGGCATGCCCTTGACTCCTTTGACATGTGTGCATGTCGTACTGCACACTTGGGATGGGCGTCACTGGCATGGCACGGACAACAACACACGCAAGTGTCCCCTGAGGCCCGGTACAGGGGTCACCACACCTGACATGTCACTACCCACGGTGCACGATGTGACTATGTCATGTATGTGTGGGGGGTTCCCATTAGGTTGATGTTGGAGCTCCCTCAAAAGCAGCAGCTGTTGCAGCAACCAACATGTGTCTGTGTGTAGATTGACATGGCACACTGTTCCGCACACCATGCCACATGTGGTATCGGATGTGAGGTGCGTATGTATGCATGGGACACGGAGTAGCGTAACAAGGACATGTCTGCATCCTCTCTATGAATGTGTGGTGAGTCATCACATGTACACCTTCATGGCAAGGTGTGTGGGCTGTCCTAGTGTAATGTCATGTGACCTGTGGCTCTAGTGTTCCGCTACCAGTCTCTGCAATCGGCATCCTACTTCTGCTGATGTGTGGATGTATGTCACTCCTGTCTTGCGTCTGGCTGTTCACTTACACTGGGACACAGCTAATCCCATGCCATGGCATGTGGAGGTTCACAATCTCCGTGTGTAGCTGGGTCTTGGTAGGAGTGTCACCTGCCAGCCATACGTGTCCAGGGCATGTGGCACATACCTGACTCCGTATGTAGCATATGTGTATTGACAGAGTAACATGTGCTCAGTACAAATAAATTGTTGTTGTGGTGCACTCAATCTTCCTTGTCACTTCCAAATTACTGCAGAGCGCCGCCTCTTCCCCGACCAATTCCGGACTTGGCTGCCATGCGGGAGAATGACTGTATCCGGTGCTACCGCTTCCCCCAACCGTTGATTCTGGAGTTGACGGCGAGACTGGCACCACACCTGCAACCGCTGCACAGGTATCATACTGCACTGACACCCAAGCTGAAGGTAATGGCAGCCCTACATTTTCTTGCCACGGGTACCTTTCAAAATACCATAGCTCATGTTGGTGGCATGTCCCAGAGCATGTTCTGCCGTGTGCTGCATGATTTCTTAGAGGCCATGTTGATTCACCTGGATGACTTCATCCATTTCCCAACCCCTGAAATGTTGACTGGGGTCAAGCGTGGATTCTATGCCCTGGGAGGGATGCCCCATGTCATTGGGTCCATAGATGGGACACATGTGGCTTTGGTACCACCACAGGCACAGGAGGTAGCGTACAGGAATCGCAAGCACTACCACTCCATCAATGCCCTTGTGGTGTGTCTGTCCAACATGGTGATTTCACATGTCTGTGCTCCTTTTCCAGGATCAGCACACGATGCCTACATCATGAGGCATAGCAGGATGCCTGAAATGATGACGCAGCTGCGCAACGAACGAGCATGTGTTGTTGGTGGGTGCAGTCTGTCTGTCCCGTATTTTGCGTAGACTTCCAGCACGACCGCTTCTCCTGTCCTACTTATGTCCATGTGCTTTCCATGTAGGGGACGCTGGCTATCCCAACATGCCATGGCTGATCACACCTCTCCGCAACCCCATCACGCCGGCCCAGCTCCGCTACAACACCGCCCATGGCCGGACAAGGCGAGTGATAGAGAGGACGTTTGGCCTCCTGAAGAGCCGATTCCGATGCCTCCACAAGACCGGCGGCGCACTCCCATATGCCCCGGCGAAGGTCTGCAAAATCTTCATGGTCTGCTGCATGCTGCACAACATGGCAGTTGAGAAAGCTGTGCCACTCATCCTGGATCAAGATGATCAGGACCATCCACCCGTGGAGGACGAAGGTCTTGGCAATGGGGCTAGTGATGTGGAGGACGTGGTTCCGCAAGAGGACATCCGGACTCGGCTCATACGCGACTTCTTTGCTTAGTGGTGAGTACAAGTGTCTGTGTGTGCACGCATTGGTCCCCGTGTGGCATGTGTTGCGATGTGTGTGTCCATCTGCATGTATGCCACGTGAGTCAGAGGTGTGTGTGGATGTGTCACTGGAGTGATGGTGGCAGTGATGTGTATTTCCCCAGTCATAATTGTGACCTAGCATGTTGTCATCCTTACATGTGTCGAGTACATGCACATGCAAGTGGCTGTGCTTTTTGTGGGTGACTTCTTGTGTGTCTCTCATCCCCAGGTACTTTGGCATGCCGTCTGCTGGTTGCATTGTTGTGGCACTGCTATTCCTCATGGACACGTCATCGTGTGCTAACTCAGCGTCACACGCACGGACAAGTTTGGAAGTCTCCTTAGGGTAGGGGATGCATCAGGGGTGTATTGGGTGTGGCAGTTGTTCACGATGTATGCACACTGCCCCTGTCGATGTTTGGTTCCTCTGCAGACATGTCGCATCACCATGGTACACATTACATGCAGCTGGGTACACCTGAATAGATGGTCAGACTTGTTGACAGTCATCAGTGATGGGATTGTGGAATGTGATGATGGCATCAATGTGTGTTACACTGCCCTCGGACACGTACGGTTTGCCTTGGCTTGACATGCTGTGGGACTTCCACATCAGTGGATCAATGGTGTATGGCAGTCTCTCCGTGAGCAGCAGGGGGTGTTTAGCTGTTAGCCGACACTTGTGTGCCAGTTCCATGGCTATCACGCATTTGGGCTGCAGAAGGGGAGTTCCAGTGTTGGACCCACATGTTACTCCACATGACCCGTTCATGTGTACTCTGAGTTGCCTCTGCAATCCCGAATACATGACTAATAAAGGTGCCCCTATGCCTCCAAGGTGCCTCTTCTCAGTCAATGCTGGTGTGTTGCCGCGGTGCATCCGGCATGTCTGGCATGGTTTTCCATGATAGTGGCTATGTGTCTATGTGTAGAGTAGCAAGATGCAAGCTGTTTGTGTGGGATTAGACTCTGTATTGTGCATGTAGTCAATGACTGTGTGGGTATTGTGACATGTGCCATCCCCATGCATCCAACGTTGGCCAGGCCACCATTCACTGCATCCACCTGACTCAAGCTTGCAGGACATGGTTCTGCCACCTGTCCACACATACCTGGGTGCCCCCCAGGACACTCCACATGATCCCTGACCTCTGCGCATGGCTGTCGCTGTACTCAATATGTCTGTCGGCACGGTTGTGCGGCCACCCCCTCAGCTGGTTGGGCCCATCACGGGTGTGTATTGTGCTCCATGTCTGTCTTGCCTAATACAATGTGACCCATGTGTGTCCTGTGCCAGACTCAGGCCCCAGGGTGTGGATGGTTGCAGTCAAATGAGAACTCAGGCATAGTTAGACTTTACAAGACACATGTAAGGTAATAATGCAATCAGTAGGCATCTTCTCTTTATGGTGTGACTTTTTTATTTTGGTTGGGGTAGGGGGGGGGTTGACATGAGGGGCTTTCCGGGTGTGTGGAATCCAAAGTTCACTAGGGGAGTCGGTGTCCTTGCCATTTGAAATCCTCAGAGTCCATGCCACAGTCTTTGTCAACATTGGTCAGACAGTGACCAGCAAGTCCATGTGGCAGAGAATGTCTTTTGATGCTGTGCTGCTGTTGCTCCAGTGGGCCAGGTGCCAGGCCAGGTGTCCTGGGAGATGGTGCTGTTGCGCCGACCCTCACGGTCTTTTCTGTGGACGACCCGCCCTCCTGCGGGGACCCTCAGAAGCAGGCCGTGACGATGTTTGGGATGCTCCGTCCGATGGCTACTCCTCCTCCTCATCCCTCCCTGTGGGTGGTGATGTTCTACGCCTTCTGGCACAGGGAGGGTTGCCCATGTTGTCGGCCATCCGACGGAGTGTACTGTGAATTCCCGTGAACACCGTCACGAGCTCAGCCTGTCTGTCCTCCATCCTCCGTTGGTGTTGCAGTATACAGGCATGTTGCTCCGCATGTTGCTGGGCCTGCTGGGTCTTGATCTCATCGAGGGTCCCCTTCATATCGTTGAGGGTGGACACAACCTGGGCCATGCCCGTGGTGTCCTGCCGGTATGTGTCCAGGATGTTTCGGACATGGGAATATACCGGTTCCCCAGCCAACCGGTCAGGCTCGCGCCTCCGCCGTCCTCCACTCCCACCACCCCTGCCCACTTGCACCTGGCCTGCCCTTGTGGGCACATCGGGTCTCCGGGACCCCTGAGGGGTGGCATTTGCGTTGTCGCCTGCCTCCTCCTGGGTGCCCGGTACACCGTGTCCCTCCTGGTCAGCCTGGCTGCGTTGTGGTGGTGGGGCAGGGATCCTGGGTGTCTTATGGGATGTGGCAGGAGTGGGGGTGGTGGTTGGCCCAGTTGTACCTGACGCAGGTGCTGCAGGTCGTTGGACACCAGAGGGGCCAGGTTGGTCGGGGTCGGGTTCGTCCACAGAGTGGTGAGAGTCGACGCTGCCGGTGGCTCAGTCATACCGCCGAGCCGGGTCCTGTGAGTCTTCCCCCCCAGTGTTGGGGGGTGATCCACGACGTTGACCTGTGTGTGAGAGAGACAATGTTAATTTTGTTCCATGCAACATCCATGTTTCATTGTTTTCAAAGTTGGCACATTTCCTCGGGGAATTTGGATATGTCTTGCATTCCACTCACAGTGCACTTGTGCATGGGTATGTCCCTTGGCCACAGCTTTTGAGACTTTACCTATGTGTGGCACAGTCTTACTTGCTGCGTCAATTGTGACAGCAGTCAGCAGTGGAGTGGGCAGGTGTGGCGAGCCATGCATTGGCGCTTTCCGTGTAGCACTGTACGTGTGCACATGGAGTGGTTCCACACACTTATATGATGCAGGTAGCTGTCGTTGTGCTCGTGCACAGGTTGTGACATGGCCCTGTGTTTTGCCATGGAGAAGAGGGGGGGTTCTGGCCCTGGCCACCCTTGTCTACATGCACGCAGTCCACCTGCTGAGGAGCAGACATCCCCACACCCCACAAGGCTGATTTGCTCTCCCTGTGTGTCCCTTTCTCACTCCCTCTCTGTCCCCCTCTCCCTCCCTCCGTGTGTCAGCCTCCTCCCTCTGTCCGTCTCCCTGTGTCTCCCTCCCTCTCTGTCCCCCTCTCCCTCCCTCCGTGTGTCAGCCTCCTCCCTCTGTCCGTCTCCCTGTGTCTCCCTCCCTCTCTGTCCCCCTCTCCCTCCCTCTGTGTGTCACCCTCTGTCACCTCAGCCCAGCTTCCTGGGGACAGACTGTTACCAGATCTTTGGATGGCCCTTGGATTGTTGATGTGAGTTTGTTTCTGATCTCCAGGCACCCATTGGGTGTAGTGTGTGTGTCTGCACTGCTGCTGTGGTGGTGTGTGCTGCCACTCTTTCACAGTGTTGGCTGTTCATTAGCTGCTGTCATGTGCAAGAACGTGCCATCACCCCCATGTGTTGATGCAAGGTGTCCACCATTTGCTGGCGAGTCTTTCCTGTGTGGGGACACACTGTTTGTCTGGCTGTGACCTAGGCCATATGGGCAGAGGGCATTGTTGTCTGCTTCTGAGTAGCACTATGTGATTTTTGGGGCCCACACTCCCGCCATCCGGGTTACCGTGTCTTGTGTTGGTGTTTTCTGTGGCCTGTGACTTGACATTGTCCAGCTGGGTGCATGGGGCATGGTGGCGCTAGTGGCATGTGCGTGTTCATGGAGTGTGGTTGAGTCATGCGATAGCTTGGGGTGGTTGCGTGCCTGTTTGTGAGTTTGGTTGTGGATGACGTTCCCCCCATGTGAGGTGAGTTGTTTGTGTACTCACCCAGGTCTCGGAGTCCGTCTAATCTGTCCACTGCCACCACTGGCAGTATGGCCATCACCCTCTCCTACCAGGGATGGAATTGTACGCGTCTGCGGGGCGGCCCTCCTCCAGTGACGTTGGCCTGGTTGTGTTCGTCCGTCATTTTGGCTCGGACCCTCTTCCGCAGATCGTACCACCTGGCTTGGCATTCATGCCTGGTCCTTCTGGTGTCCGCAACAGCATACACAGCATCGACGATGGTCTGCCACATGGATGTTTTTTCTGAAATGCTGGTCTGTCTGACCAATGTTCCAAAGAGGTGTGGCTCAACTCTGAGGATTTCATCGACAAGGACCTCCAACTCTCGGCTAGTGATCTTTGGATTCTTGTTAGTGGGCATGGTGAGGGGTGTGGGTGTGGATGGTGGGGGGGGGTTGTGTGGATGGTTGTGGGTGTGTGGGTGTGGTTGTGCATGTGTGTGTGTGAATGTGATGTGGGGGTGTTTGTGAAGGTGTGTGTGTGAAGGTGTGCAAGTGTAAGGTGTGGTAAAGCTTCTAGTATGGTGCTGTAGGTTGTCTGTGGGGTCTGGCAGCAGTGAGTCTGTTGCAAAGGCTCATGGTTTGTGTGTGTGGGCCCTGTTTATTGGTCCATTGGTGGGTGTGGCTGTGTTTGAAGTTTGGGTGGGTGTGTTATAAGGAGTGGTTGTGTTTTGGGCCTCTGTTTTGGATTTTGGCAGTTGCAGGTCAGTGATTGTGTTGTTTTTGAGCTTGTTGGACATGTTTAGTGGCTTTGTGCCTTTCGAATGGTGTATTCTTGTGTTGCTTTGCTTTGTCCTGGTTGTGTACGTGCGTTTTTAGCGTGTGTACGGTGTGTACTTCGGGCATTTTGTTGTACAGTGCTGTCCTTGTGTCTGGCTTGGTACGACTCGTACATGCGCGATGTTGTGTGGAGGTGCTGGTGTTGGGGCCTGGGGTACGCTCCATTCGTCCGCGGGTGAGGGTACGGGTCGTACATACACGGTTGGGGGTACGACACGTACACGGGTGTACATACACGGGGGGTACGACACGTACAGGGGTGTACATACATGGAGGTAGGACACGTACACAGGTGTACATACACGGGTGGGGGTACGACTCGAACGTACACGGGTGTACATGCACGGGTGGGGGTACGACACGTACACGGGTGTACATACACGGGGGGTATGACACGTACACGGGTGTACATACACGGGGGTACGACACGTACAGGGGTGTACATACACGGGGGTAGGACACGTACACGGGTGTACATACACGGGTGGGGGTACGACTCGAACGTACTCGGGTGTACATGCACGGGTGGGGGTACGACACGTACAGGGGTGTACATACACGGGGGTACGACACGTACAGGGGTGTACATACACGGGGGTACGACACGTACAGGGGTGTACATACACGGGGGGTACGACACGTACAGGGGTGTATATACACGGTGGTACAACATGTACAGGGGTCTACATACACGGGGGGTAGGACATGTACACGGGTGTACATACACGGGTGGGGGTACGACTTGAACGTACATGGGTGTACATACACGGGGGGTACGACTCGAACGTACACGGGTGTACATGCACGGGGGTACGACTCGTACACGGGTGTACATACACGGGGGGTACGACTCGAACGTACACGGGTGTACATGCACGGGTGGGGGTACGACACGTACAGGGTTGTACATACACGGGGGTACGACACATACAGGGGTGTACATACACGGGGGTAGGACACGTACACGGGTGTACATACACGGGTGGGGGTACGACTCGAACGTACACGGGTGTACATGCACGGGTGGGGGTACGACTCGTACACGGGTGTACATACACGGGGGGTACGACACGTACAGGGGTGTACATACACGGGGGGTACGACACGTACAGGGGTGTACATATATGGGGGTAGGACACGTACACGGGTGTACATGCACGGGTGGGGGTACGACACGTACAGGGGTGTACATACACGGGGGTAGGACACGTACACAGGTGTACATACACGGGTGGGGGTACGACTCGAACGTACACGGGTGTACATACACGGGGGGTACGACTCGAACGTACACGGGTGTACATGCACGGGGGTATGACTCGTACACGGGTGTACATACACGGGGGTACGACTCGAACGTACACGGGTGTACATGCACGGGTGGAGGTACGACACGTACAGGGGTGTACATACACGGGGGTACGACACGTACAGGGGTGTACATACTCGGGGGTAGGACACGTACACGGGTGTACATACACGGGTGGGGGTACGACTCGAACGTACACGGGTGTACATACACGGGGGTACGACTCGAACGTACGGGGGCTGGGGGGGTGTTGGGCACGTATGCGGGCACATGTCTCCATGGTTGCTATGGGAGTTCGGTGCGGACGGTGTTTTTTCCATACGGTTGTAACGTCGGACGCACGGGATGGATCGTGATTCCTTGGTCGGACTTCACTTTTCACATTTGTACGGTAAATCGTCCGGGGATGTGTCGGACACATTTTCCGACCCGAGGACGTGTGGGGAATTATTCCCAATGCGATTCGTATGGACTTTTTCCCATGCGAATCGTGATTGCCAGTTTGTACGGCACTTGTACGATTCGTATGGTAAAAAGACCCGATACGAGTCGTACGGGGAATTTTTTTCCCAGATCGTAATCGGCACCCTGGTGTCTAAGTGAGTTCATCGGGTGTTCATGAACTCCAGTGTTGATGCTGCAGGCGGTGAGAGTTGTCACAGTGACTACTGGGTGGGTCATGCAGGTGCCCAGACTATATGCTCATCCAATCATTGGCCTCTCTGTAGAGTGCACAGGGTGATGATTACAAACTGTAATAACCTTTTTGCGTGAAAGTGTGTGAAGGAAGTATGCACAGCTGTTTGAATAGTGATAGTGACAAAGGAAACCAAAATGCTAAGTTTACAGGTGAGAAACAAGAGCTTGGATGTGCAATTGTGAGAGAGAGCATGGATGTCCAATTATGAGAGAGTGCGTGGCGAAGGGCAGGTGACACGGGATCCACACGCAGAAGGAGAGGATAGTAACAAAAAGGAAGGAGGTGGTATGAGATGGGCAGATGGACCATTTCAGGAAGACCACTGCTGCTTCCTCGTCCCTGTGTGTGTGCCTGTATATGCTTGTGTGTGTGACATTTGAAATCCAATAGGTCTCGCATTTACGAGAGTTTCAGCTATTGGCATTGTAAATGACAATGTCCTTTATTTATGTGTTGGATTTTAAAACATAAATAAAAGGCATTGTCATTTACAATGCCAATAGATTAAACTCGTGCAAATGCGAGACTTATTGCATTGCAAATGCAACAGCATTGCAAGTACAAAAAAAACTAGGAGACATTTTTTATGTTAAATCATTTTTTAATAGGGTTGTTCAGTTGTACAAAATGCCTTCTTAAAGTAACAAAATAAGGTAACAAAAAAAAAGGCATATAACACTTCTTTATAATAACTTTTCAACATACTGCACAGCAGCCATAATGCTCTACAATGTAGCTTAATAACATTTGCAAAGCTAATAGCTCTGCCTAAACACTTATAAGGTTCCAAAGGCGAGACCTATTGGCTATGCCAATGCTTTTTTTGGATCACTGACTAAATATCGAAGGTCACAATATCGACCTACAAAAATATCGGAACAAGAATATCGATGTCAAGAATATCGACATCCTATCTACTACATGGTAAGTACAAAAATATCGATAATTAAATATCTATGTCAAAAATATCGTTAGTAATAAATATCGTTTTTTTTTAGTTTAATAATATATGTAAAATAAACATAATAATACGTATAAATAAAATAAACATAATTAAATATATTTCATAATGTTAAAAATTAATAATTAATAAATATAATTTAATAAAAAATTAATTACACATATACATATAGGTGCCAATCACGATCCTGGAAAAATGTTCCCCGTATGACTCGTATCCGGTCTTTTTACCGTACGAATCGTACAAGTGCCGTACAAACTGGCAATCACGATTCGCATGGGAAAAAGTCCATACGAACCGCATTGGGAATGAGTCCCCACAAGTCCTCGGGTCGTAAAATGTGTCCGACACGTCCTCGGACGATTTACCGTACAAATGTGAAAAGTGAAGTCCGACCGAGGAATCACGATCCATCCCGTGCGTCCGATGTGACAACCGTATGGAAAAAACACCGTCCGCACCGAACTCCCATAGCAACCATGGAGACATGTGCCCGCATACGCACCCAAAACTCCCCCCAGCCCCCGTACGTCCGAGACGTACCCCCCGTGTATGTACACCCCCACCCGTGTATGTACACCCCTGTACGTTCGAGTCGAACCCCCACCCCTGTACGTGTCGTACCACCGTGTATGTACACCCCTGTAGGTTCGAGTCGTACCCCCACCCGTGTACGTGTCATACCACCGTGTATGTACACCCCTGTACGTTTGAGTCCTACCCCCACCCGTGTACGTGTCCTACCCCCGTGTATGTACACCCCCACCCGTGTATGTACACCCCTGTACGTTCGAGTCGTACCCCCACCCGTGTACGTGTCGTACCCCTGTGTATGTACACCCCTGTACGTTCGAGTCGTACCCCCACCCCTGTACATGTCGTACCACCGTGTATGTACACCCCTGTACGTTCGAGTCGTACCCCCACCCGTGTACGTGTCGTACCACCTTGTATGTACACCCCTGTACGTTTGAGTCCTACCCCCACCCGTGTACGTGTCGTACCACCGTGTATGTACACCCCTGTACGTTAGAGTCCTACCCCCACCCGTGTACGTGTCCTACCCCCGTGTATGTACACCCCCACCCGTGTATGTACACCCCTGTACGTTCGAGTCGTACCCCCACCCGTGTACGTGTCATACCCCCGTGTATGTACACCCCTGTACGTTCGAGTCGTACCCCCACCCGTGTACGTGTCGTACCACCGTGTATGTACACCCCAGTACGTTCGAGTCGTACCCCCACCCGTGTACGTGTCGTACCACCGTGTATGTACACCCCTGTACGTTCGAGTCCTACCCCCACCCGTGTACATGTCCTACCCCCGTGTATGTACACCCCCACCCGTGTATGTACACCCCTGTACGTTCGAGTCGTACCCCCACCCGTGTACGTGTCGTACCCCCGTGTATGTACACCCCTGTACGTTCGAGTCATACTCCCACCCGTGTACGTGTCGTACCACCATGTATGTACACCCCTGTACGTTCGAGTCGTACCCCCACCCCTGTACGTGTCGTACCACCGTGTATGTACACCCCTGTACGTTCGAGTCGTACCCCCACCCGTGTACGTGTCCTACCCCCGTGTATGTACACCCCTGTACGTTCGAGTCATACCCCCACCCGTGTACGTGTCGTACCCCCGTGTATGTACACCCCTGTACATTCGAGTCGTACCCCCACCCCTGTACGTGTCGTACCACCGTGTATGTACACCCCTGTACGTTCGAGTCGTACCCCCACCCGTGTACGTGTCATACCACAGTGTATGTACACCCCTGTACGTTCGAGTCGTACCCCCACCCGTGTACGTGTCGTACCACCGTGTATGTACACCCCTGTACGTTCGAGTCGTACCCCCACCCATGTACGTGTCCTACCCCCGTGTATGTACACCCCTGTACGTGTCGTACCCCCGTGTATGTATACCCGTGTACGTGTCGTACCCCCGTGTATGTACACCTGTGTATGCCAGAGTCGCACCCCCACCACAACCTCCTAAGTATGGAGCGCACCCCAGGCCCCAACATCACAACCGCATGTACGAGTCGTACCAAGCCACACACAAGGACAGCACTGTACAACCAAATGGCCCATGTACACACCGTACACACGCTAAAAACGCACGTACACAACCAGGACAAAACAAAACAACACAAGAATACACCATTCGAATGGCACAAAGCCACTAAACATGTCCAACAACAACTAAAACAACACATTCACTGACCTGCAACTGCCAAAAACAAACAGAGGCCCAAAACACCACCACTCCTTATAACACACCCACCCAAACTTCAAACACAGCCACACCCACCAATGGACCAATAAAAAGGGCCCACACACACAAACCATGAGCCTTTGCAACAGAATCACTGCTGCCAGACCCCTCAGACAACCTACAGCACCATACTACAAGCTTCACCACACCTTACACTTGCACACCTTCACACAACCACCTTCACAAACACCCCCTCATCACATTCACACACACACATTCACACACACACACACCTGCTCAACCACACCCACACACCCACAACCATCCACACACCCCCCCCACCATCCACACCCACACCCCTCACCATGCCCACTAACAAGAATCCAAAGTTCAGTAACCGAGAGTTGGAGGTCCTTGTCGATGAAATCCTCAGAGTCGAGCCACACCTCTTTGAAACATTGGTCAGACAGACCAGCATTTCAGAAAAAACAGCCATGTGGCAGACCATCATCGATGCTGTGAATGCTGTTGTGGACACCAGAAGGAACAAGCAGTAATGCCAAGCCAGGTGGTACGATCTGCGGAGGAGGGTCCGAGCCAAGATGACGGACGAACACAACCAGGCCAACGTCACTGGAGGAGGGCCGTCCCGCAGACCCGTACACTACCATCCCTGGGAGGAGAGGGTGATGGCCATACTGCCGGTGGAGGCAGTCGAAGGATTAGGAGGACTCCGAGACCCGGGTGAGTACACAAACAACGCACCTCACATGGGGGGAACGTCATCCACAACCAAACCCACAAACAGGCACGCAACCACCCCAAGCTATCGCATGACTCAACCACACTCCATGAACATGCACATGCCACTGGCGCCACCATGCCCCATGCACCCAGCTGGTCAATGTCAAGTCACAGGCCACAGAAGACACCAACACATGACACGATAAGCCGGATGGCGGGAGGGTGGGCCCCAAAAATCACATAGTGCAACTCAGAAGCAGACAACAATGCCCTCTGCCCATATGGCCTAGGTCACAGCCAGACTAACACTGTGTCCCCACACAGGAAAGACTCGCCAGCTCATGGCGGACGTCTTGCATTAACACATGGGGGTGAAGGCACGTTTTTCCACATGACAGCAGCTAATGAACAGCCAACACTGTGAAAGAGTGGCAGCACACACCACCACAGCAGCAGCGCAGACACACACACTACACCCAATGGGTGCCTGGAGATCAGAAACAAACTCACAGCAACAAGCCAAGGGCCAATCAAAGATCTGCTAACAGTGTGTGCCACGGAAGCTGGCCTTAGGTGACAGAGGGTGACACACAGAGGGAGGGACAGGGGGACACAGAGGGAGGGAGACACAGGGAGAAGGACAGAGGGAGGAGGCTGACACACAGAGGGAGGGACAGGGTGACACAGAGGGAGGGAGACACGGGGAGACGGACAGAGGGAGGAGGCTGACACACAGAGGGAGGGACAGGGGGACACAGAGGGAGGGAGACACAGGGAGATGGACAGAGGGAGGAGGCTGACACACAGAGGGAGGGACAGGGGGACAGAGAGGGAGGGAGACACGGGGAGACGGACAGAGGGAGGAGGCTGACACACAGAGGGAGGGACAGGGGGACACAGAGGGAGGGAGACACAGGGAGATGGACAGAGGGAGGAGGCTGACACACAGAGGGAGGGACAGGGGGACAGAGAGGGAGGGAGACACGGGGAGACGGACAGAGGGAGGAGGCTGACACACAGAGGGAGGGACAGGGGGACACAGAGGGAGGGAGACACAGGGAGATGGACAGAGGGAGGAGGCTGACACACAGAGGGAGGGACAGGAGGACACAGAGGGAGGGAGACACAGGGAGACGGACAGAGGGAGGAGGCTGACACACAGAGGGAGGGACAGGGGGACACAGAGGGAGGGAGACACAGGGAGACGGACAGAGGGAGGAGGCTGACACACAGAGGGAGGGACAGGGTGACACAGAGGGAGGGAGACACGGGAAGACGGACAGAGGGAGGAGGCTGACACACAGAGGGAGGGAAAGGGGGACAGAGAGGGAGGGAGAGGGGGACAGAGAGGGAGGGAGACACAGGGAAAGCAAATCAGCCTTGTGGTGTGTGGGAATGTCTGCTCGTCAGCAGGTGGACTGCATGCATGTAGACAAGGGTGGCCAGTGCCAGAACCCCCTCTCTTCTCCATGGCAAAACACAGGGCCATGTCACAACCTGTGCACGAGCACAACGACAGCTACCTGCATTATATAAGTGTGTGGATCCACTCCATGTGCACATGTACAGTGCTACACGGAAGGCGCCAATGCATGGCTCGCCACACCTGCCCACTCCACTGCTGACTGCAGTCACACTTGACGCAGCAAGTAAGACTGTGCCACACATAGTTAAAGGCGCCAAAGTGGTGCCCAAGGGACACACCCATGCACAAGTGCACTGTGAGTGGAATGCAAGACAGATCCTAATTCCAAGAGGAAATGTGCCAACTTTGAAACTGATGAAACATGGATGTTGCATGGACCAAAATTAACATTGTCTCTCTCACACACAGGTCAACCTCGTGGTTCACCCCCCAACACTGGGGGGGAAGACTCACAGGACCCGGCTCTGCGGGAGGCCGATTACACCGGCAGCGACGACTCTCACCACTCTGTGGACGACCCCGACCAACCTGGCCCCTCTGGTGTCCAACGACCTGCAGCACCTGCGTCAGGTACAACGGGGCCAACCACCACCCCCACTCCTGCCACATCCCAGGAGACACCCAGGATCCCTGCCCCACCACCACAAAGCAGCCAGGCTGGCCAGGAGGGACACGGTGTCCCGGGCACCCAGGAGGAGGCAGGCGACAACGCCAATGCCACCCCTCAGGGGTCCCGGAGACCCGATGTGCCCACAAGGGCAGGCCAGGTACAAGTGGGCAGGGGTGGTGGGAGTGGAGGACGGCGGAGGCGCCAGCCTGACCAGTTGGCTGGGGAACCGGTATATTCCCATGTCCGTAACATCCTGGACACATACCGGCAGGACACCACGGGCATGGCCCAGGTTGTGTCCACCCTCAATGAGATGAAGGGGACCCTCGATGAGATAAAGACCCAGCAGGCCCAGCAACATGCCTGTCTACTGCAACACCAACGGAGGATGGAGGACAGACAGGCTGAGCTCGTGACGGTGTTCCAGGGGATTCACAATACACTCCGTCGGATGGCCGACAACATGGGCAACCCTCCCTGTGCCAGAAGGCGTAGAACATCACCACCCACAGGGAGGGATCAGGAGGAGGAGGAAACATCCGATGGAGCATCCCAAACATCGTCACGGCCTGCTTCTGAGGGTCCCCGCAGGAGGCCAGGTCGTCCACGGAAAGGACCGTGAGGGTCGGCGCTACATCACCATCTCCCAGGACACCTGGCCTGGCACCTGGCCCACTGGAGCAACAGCATCACAGCATCAAGAGACATTCTCTGCCACATGGCCTTGCTGGTCACTGTCTGACCAATGTTGACAAAGACTGTGGCATGGACTCTGAGGATTTCCAATGGCAAGGACACCAACTCCCCTACTGAACTTTGGATTCCAAACTCCCGGAAAGCCCCTCACGTCATACCCCCCCCCTCCCCCCCACAAAAATAAAAATTCACACCATGAAGAGAAGATGCCTGCTGGTTGCATTATTACCTTACATGTGTCTTGCAAAGTCTAAACATGCCTGACTTCTCTTTTGACTTCAACCATCCACACCCTGGGGCCTGAGTCTGGCACAGGACACACGGGTCACAGTGTATTAGGCAAGACAGACATGGAGCACCATACACACCCGTGATGGGCCCAACCAGCTGAGGGGGTGGACGCACAACCGTGCTGACAGACACATTGAGTACAGCAACAGTCATGCGCAGAGGTCAGGGATCCAGTCCAGTGTCCTGGGGGGCACCCAGGTATGTGTAGACAGGTGGCAGAACCATGTCCTGCAAGCTTGAGTCCGGTGGATGCAGAGAATGGGGGCCTGGCCAACGTTGGATGCATGGGGATGGCACATGTCACAATACCCACACAGTCATGGACATCATGCACAATACACAGTCTCATCCCACACACACAGCTTGCATCTTGCTACTCGACACATAGACACATAGCCACTATCAGGGAAAACCATGCCAGACATGCTGAATACCCCGTGGCAACACACCAGCATTGACTGAGAAGAGGCACCTTGGAGGCATAGGGACACCTTTATTAGTCATGTTTTCGGGATTGCAGAGGCAACTTGAAGTACACATGAACACTTCATGTGGAGTAACATGTGGGTCCAACACTGGCACCCCCCTTCTGCAGCACAAATGCGTGATAGCCATGGAACTGGCACACAATTGTCGGCTAACAGCTAAACACCCACAGCTGCTCACGGAGAGACTGCCATACACCATTGATCCGCTGATGTAGAAGTCCCACACCATGTCAAGCCAATGCAAACCGTATGTGTCCGAGGGCAGTGTTAAACACATTGATGCCATCATCACAATCCACTATCCCATCACTGATGACTGTCAACAAGTCAGACCATCTATTCAGGTGTACACAGCTGCATGTCGTGTCCCATGGTGATGCTACATGGCTGCAGAGGAACCAAACATCGACAGGGGCAGTGTGCATACATCGTGAACAACTGCCACACCCAATACACCCCTGATGCATCCCTTACCCTAAGGAGACTTCCAAACTTGTCCGTGCGTGTAACGCTGAGTCAGCACACGATGACGTGTCCATGAGGAATAGCAGTGCCACAACAATGCAAGCAGCAGACGGCATGCGCAAGTACCTGGGGAAGAGAGTCACACAAGAAGTCAGCCACAAAAAGCACAGCCACTTGCATGTGCATGTACTCGACACATGTATGGATGACAACATGCCAGGTCACAATTATGACTGGGGAAATACAACCATCACTGCCACCATCACTCCAGTGACACACCCACACACACCTCTGACTCACGTGGCATACATGCAGGTGGAGACACACATCACAACACATGCCACACGGGGAGCAATGCGTGCACACTCAGACACTGGTACTCACCACTAAGCAAAGAAGTCGCGTATGAGCCGAGTCCGGATGTCCTCTTGCGGCTCCACATCCTCCACATCACTAGCCCCATTGCCAAGCCCTTCGTCCTCCACGGGTGGATGGTCCTGGTCAGCTTGATCCAGGATGAGTGGCACAGCTTTCTCAACTGCCATGTTGTGCAGCATGCAGCAGACCATGAAGATTTTGCAGACCTACGCAGGGGCATATGGGAGCGCGCCGCCGGTCTTGTGTAGGCACCTGAATCGGCTCTTCAGCAGGCCAAACGTCCTCTCTATCACTCGCCTTGTCCGGCCATGGGCGGTGTTGTAGCGGAGCTGGGCCGGCGTGATGGGGTTGCGGAGAGGTGTGATCAGCCATGGCATGTTGGGATAGCCAGCGTCCCCTACATGGGAAGCACATGGACATCGTTAGAACTGGAGAAGCGGTTGTGCCGGTAGTCTACGCAAAATACAGGACAGACAGACTGTACCCACCAACAACACATGCTCGTTCGTTGCACAGCTGCGTCATCATTTCAGGCACTCTGCTACGCCTCATGATGTAGGCATCGTGTGCTGATCCTGGAAAACGAGCACAGACATGTGAAATCACCATGTTGGACAGACACACCACAAGGGCATTGATGGAGTGGTAGTGCTTCCAATTGCGGTACGCTACCTCCTGTGCGTGTGGTGGTACCAAAGCAACATGTGTCCCATCTATGGACCCAATGACATGGGGCATCCCTCCCAGGGCATAGAATCCACGCTTGACCCCAGTCAACATTTCAGGGGTTGGGAACTTGATGAAGTCATCCAGGTGAATCAACATGGCCTCTAAGAAATCATGCAGCACACGGCAGAACATGCTCTGGGACATGCACCAACATGAGCTATGGTATTTTGAAAGGTACCCGTGGCTAGAAAATGTAGGGCTGCCATTACCTTCAGCTTGGGTGTCAGTGCCGTAGGATACCTGTGCAGCGGTTGCAGGTGTGGTGCCAGTCTCGCCGTCAACTCCAGAATCAACCGTTGGGGGAAGCGGTAGCACCGGATACGATCATTCTCCCGCATGGCAGCCAAGTCCGGAATTGCTCGGGGAAGAGGCGGCGCTCTGCAGTAATTTGGAAGTGACAAGGAAGAGTGAGTGCACCACAACCACAAATAATTTGTACTGAGCACATGTTAATCTGTCTATACACATATGCTACATACGGAGTTAGGTATGTGCCACATGCCCTGGACACGTATGGCTGCCAGGTGACACTCCTACCAAGAGCCAGCTACACACGGAGATTGAGAACCTCCACATGCCATGCGATGGGATTAGCTGTGTCCCAGTGCAAGTGAACAGCCAGACGCAAGACATGAGTGACATACACCCACACATCAGCAGAAGTAGGATGCCGATTGCAAGACTGGTAGCGGAACACTAGAGCCACAGGTCACATGACATTACACTAGGACAGCGCACACACCTTGCCATGAAGGTGCACATGTCATGACTCACCACACATTTATTGAGAGGATGCAGACATGTCCCTGTTACGCTACTCTGTGTCACATGCATACATACGCACCTCACATCCAATACCACATGTGGCATGGTGTGCGGAACAGTGTGCAATGTCAATCTACACACAGACACATGTTGGTTGCTGCAACAGCTGCAGCTTTTGAGGGTGCTCCAACATCAACCTAATGGGAACCCCCCACACATACATGACATAGTCACATCGTGCACCGTGGGTAGTGACAAGTCAGGTGTGGTAACCCCTGTACCGGGCATCAGGGGACACTTCCGTGTGTTGGTGTCCGTGCCATGCCAGTGTCGGTCATCCCAAGTGTGCAGTACGACATGCACACATGTCCAAGGAGTCAAGGGCATGCCTGGCACACATTGCACCGTCACACATTACATCTGTACACATCTCATCATACATCTGGTGCCTTCTCGACTCAGGAGTAATGTTCCACATCACAGCCTGTCACATCTGTGCCCCACACATGTAGTACTGCACAGACAATGCCTTGATGTCCATCCATGGACAAGTATGTCCGCCCTATTCCTTCCTGTGTGCTGCCTGTCACCACTGTGATGTGTGAAAACCGCCGTACTGCTGCTAAGAGGGCCTGTGTACGGTCCCATATCACTATGGGAGTGCTGCCGTATGTGTACCCATCGTGATGGTGAGCGTACAGGCATGTGTACGGTCCGTACCACTACGAGTACGCATACGCAAGAACAACCATAGTGATACGGGCCGTACACGCGCCTGTACGCTCCCTATCACTATGGGTGTCCTCGCATATGCGTACACGTAGTAGTACGGGCCGTACACGCGCCTGTACGCTCCCTATCACTATGGGTGTCCTCGCGTATGCGTACACGTAGTGGTACGGGCCGTACACGCGCCTGTACGCTCCCTATCACTATGGGTGTCCTCGCGTATGCGTACACGTAGTGGTACGGGCCTTACACACGCCTGTACGCTCACTATCACTATGTGTATGCATGCGCGAGGACACCCATAGTGATAGGGAGCGTACAGGCGCGTGTACGGCCCGTACCACTACGTGTACGCATACGCGAGGACACCCATAGTGATAGGGAGCGTACAGGCGCGTGTACGGCCCGTACCACTACGTGTACGCATACGCGAGGACACCCATAGTGATAGGGAGCGTACAGGCGCGTGTACGGCCCGTACCACTACGAGTACGCATACGCGAGGACACCCATAGTGATAGTGAACGTAGGCATGCGTGTACGGGCCGTTGCTATGCATTTGGGGTGCCCTAGGGCCCCGGAACGCACCGTACCTGTGTGTGAAGCTCCAAATTACATAGGGGACACATGAGGGACAAGTATTAAGGCCTACATGCATGCTGGTTGTCATGGAGACCAAGTTCAAATTTTGAATTTGTTCTGGAAGGTGCACAGCAGAAGTCAGTTGGAATGAATCTACTTTGTTGCAATGTGTTTGTGGGGCTGACATCATGCAGGAGAAAAAAACAGATTAAGAACCCACAGACTGCTATGTTTGAAGGGATTGGAGGAAACATAGGATGCAAATGTGAGTGACCAATCACTCTGTACTCCTGTGCATGAGATGGGCCAGCAAGGCAGATATAAAGCAGCCAGGTCCCATGAGGGAGCACTTGCCTGCACATCTCTGTATTCCACGACCCAGCTGCTGCTACTGATTCCCTGGAACCATGTCAAGGGCTGTGGAGAGGTCACAGCCATTCACCCTGGAGGAGAACATGGCTTTGGTGGATGTGATCCTCCCACGGTACCCCATGCTGTATGGGCGACCAGGTTATCAGGTGAGTGCAGTGTCCACTGGCACAGACTGTGTCCCTTTTTTGTGACTGTGACTTCTGCCATTGTGTCCAGGAGGGGTGGGTGCCTATCACTCCCAGCAGTGCCCAGAGACAGGAGGGGTGGGTGCCTATCACTCCCAGCAGTGCCCAGAGACAGGAGGGGTGGGTGCCTATCACTCCCAGCAGTGCCCAGAGACAGGAGGGGTGGGTGCAGAGTCCTCCCAGCAGTGCCCTGAGACAGGAGGGGTGGGTGCCTATCACTCCCAGCAGTGCCCAGAGACAGGAGGGGTGGGTGCAGAGTCCTCCCAGCAGTGCCCAGAGACAGGAGGGGTGGGTGCAGAGTCCCCCAGCAGTGCCCAGAGACAGGAGGGGTGGGTGTGATGCACAGTGTGAGCCTGGATCATTGATTGTGTAGTTGCCCTCATTCCACCTGTGTCCTTTCAATGGCACGTACTGCTTTTGGCCTTCCCCCAGAGGATCATGTCCCTATGACAAAGGTGCAATGCGTTGGATGCATACTATGCCTTGTTGTAAACAGCAAATGTGTTCTAATCTGTGTCTCTGTGACATGTGCCAGGTGTATTGATGTAGTGTCACTTGTTCATCCTCACAGGTAGACGCCTCTGCCAAGGAGCAGATATGGCTGGACGCCGTCAGCGCCGTGAGGAGTGCGGATGGTCGGAACAGGCGCCTGTCCCAGGTGAGGAAACGCTGGCAGGATATCCGGTGCTGGACGCGGAGGATCGCACGGGTCCTGCTGGGGGACTCACCTGAGAGCCATAAGAACCGCGGGCACCGCCGTCTCTCCCACATCCAGAAACGTGTGCTGGCGGTGGTCTTTCCAGACTTGGACAGGCGCCTACAGGAGATGCAGCAGCCGGAAGGGGGTAGGTACATGTGTGTTTGTTGTGTTTCACCAGCATTTGTAAGTGCACTGTTCCATGGATACACTTCCAGGGTTTATGGTGCTGTGCAGATCCTGTTACCCACAGTATTGCAGTGCTCTCCTGCCTCCCTTCCCCTCCTTGCAATGTGTTCCCTGGTCTGTGTGTAATCACTCCATCACAAGGTTATGTAGCCTGACACCTTCTCCAAGTGTACTTTGCCTGCAGCATCATGTGTGGGGGTGGTGTGTAACAGGTTTTGTGACCTTGCCTGTGCCCTGTCCAGTTCTGGACTTGTGGGTTTCATGTCAGTTGGCACTAATGCTGAGTCCAGACATGGGAGTTAATCTCTCAAGTGCGAGGCCTTCCAGCAGGCATGTCCCATGTGGTGGCCTGTGACATGATGTGCATGAGTGTGCGTTACGCATAGTGCAGGGATGTTAGCGTGTGTTGCAGTCATTCCCATTCAGGAGCATGGAGTTGTGTGGCCACTACTGTCCCCAGGGGCATCTTTTCCTAGGTATCATGTGTGTAATCCGAGAATGTCGACAATCTCTGTGTCTACAGCATAGGTTGTGCTCTGTGCCATTGTCCCCTGGCACCATGTATATTGACGTGAGATGTATTACAAGTGTCCACTGTCCGGCCTGACCTGATTTTCCAAGTACATACTCACGGTGGCCATTGCCTGTGTGTCTTGTTGCAATCATCTGATGATGCCCATTTGTACATGATTATTTGAACAGGCGCACCTTGTGTATTTTGTGTGCAATATTGAATTTTTGCATCCCATGTGCATTTCACCCAGACTAAGAGCTGTAAGTGCTTCCTGTGTCTCATCAAATTGTCTCATGTAGGGGGTGGGTGGTGCGGGCATGGCCTACATGTCAAGACCTGTAATCTCCTTGCTAGGACTGGCCAGTGTGTGATGTTTGTCTGGACATACACTCAAGGTGCAGTGTGCCAGTCAGGGTGGGCATGTTATCAGTATTACCTATGCTGCATGCGCCTCTAGTTCCTGGATGCGGTCCCTGCTCATCCCTATTGCCTGCCACGCTGTGTGGTGCAGATGCAGTGCTGGATTGTCCCCAGGGCCTTGCTTCTCAGTCAAAATTCCATGTCATCTCATTTGCTATTGTGTCATGCTCTCCATAGTTTTTCCATGGCATGGTGGGTCACACAACTGTGTCTTGCAGGGCCTACATATGTACCTTGTTTTGTAGTTGTAACTCTTCCTTTGTTTCAGGCTATGCACTGTAACCTAAGTAGTTTGGACTCATGTGACATATGTATACAGGTGTATGATTAATTTCTGTCTCTTCACCCTGCCCACAGCATCGTCGGGGGACACGGAGGGAGACATGGACACTGACGGCGCGGAGGGACCGAGCACCAGTGCCAGCGGTGACATCGTGCCTGGCACATCGAGTGGGACTGAGGCGGAGGAGAGTGAACCCGGGGACCTGTCGACTGGCACAACAGAGTATGAAGCTGACGGGTCCGAGGATGATCTCTCCGAGTGGGCGGTGGCTGCACCACCATCTGACAGCAGCCCTACATCTCGCACCGCCCCCTCCATAGGCATCAGCCACCTCCCACGTGCTCGTGTCCCTTCCCAACGTGCCCGGTCACCACATGTCTCCTTCCTGCCAGGCACCGCACCCCCTGCCCCTGTCTCCACTGCTGCCGCCGATGCTGAGTCTGTGGACATCCAGCGGCAGTTGCAGATTGGTCAGACTGCGATCCTTAATGTCCTCCATGCCCACAGCCAGGTCCTCAACAACATGGAGGCATACTTGGAGGGCATTCATTCATCGCAGGCTGACCAACGCAACTTGCTGAGGTCCATAGACTCCACACTGACTGCAGCAGTGGGTCTCCTGCAGCGCTACATCCCACCCCCTACCCCTGCCCCATCCACACTTCCCACTCCCATCCCTGTCCCACGCACACCCAGACGTCAGGATGCACCCACCACAACACACACAGGCACCACACCAGCAGGGAAGGTCCACCGCACACCTCCTGACACGCACACACAGGGTGAGGTAGGCACACCCACTGGGTCGGGGGGCAAATGTGTGACACGCAGCCAGAGTGGGAGTCCGCATTCCACCCAATCCACTCCCTCCAAATCCCCTCCCCTCAGCTCTCCTGGCCACATCTCCCCCAAAGACTCCTTCATGGCCGCTCTGTCCCTGAGCCCCACAGTGACACCACCACGCAAGCGGTCAAGGAAGTCCTCGGTCAGGGTGGTTGATTCCCCCCCCGTCTACACCCTCCCCCAGTGGCGCTGCGACCCATCCCTCTGACCCCCCCCTCCTTGGGGCCTGTGGTTCCTTCGGGTGCAGGGGATTCCCTGGCGGACCTTGCTAAGGTGTGCAGCGAGATCCTGGCCTCCACCTTTGGCCCTGCCCCACCCCCTGTGGTGGAGTCCTCCATCCCTGCACCCACCACGCCTACCCTTCACCCTCCTGTCCCTGCGGTGCCTGTTACTTCCCCCCCACATGATGCCCTCACCCCTGTGGAAGACGATGGAATGTAACTGTGCAGGCAAGCTAGGGGACACGCATCCCACTGTGTCCCCCGTTCCAGCGGTGACTTCTGGACTGCCCAATGGGCTTTGTAAATATTGAACTTTCTACGAACATACAATTTTTGATATTGCTGATTAAAGCCATTTTTGTTTCCTTTGAACACTACTGCTTTTCTGATATTGCTGTTGGTGGGGCTGCTACATGATTTTGGGTGGTGATCATGTGTTGGTTGTGTGGGAAATGTAGTAGTGTGCTGGTCATAGGGGGGACCCTGGGATCTGTGTGCCATCACACGGTGTTAGCTAGGTTTCTGTGTTCATGTAAGCAGTTGCTGCATGGTGAAATTGTCCAAAGGTGTATTCCTTCCTCTGTGTACCCTGACATCTTCCCTGCAGGGTGTTCCCAATATTTAGCGCTGAGCTGTGTGTACATTAGCTGGGTGTGTGACGGACTCCTTCTACTTTGCACATGCATGCTGAGCGATGTCTCCACCTGCATCATTCGTGGCATTCTTGGTAGTCATTGTACTTGTGTATGCGGACTATTGACATGACTTCATGTGTACATGTTTTCTTTTCTGCACTATGCATGCGTATACTCCCAGCCTCGCACACATGTGGTACATGTACTGCAGGGTCTTTGTGCACCTGACTGAAATTTGTGGGCATGGTATCTGTGGCTACTCCACCCTTTGCGTTCCATGGGCACTGCTGTGCGTGATAGGCACCCACCCCTCCTGTGTCTGGGCACTGCTGGGAGTGATAGGCACCCACCCCTCCTGTCTCTGGGCACTGCTGGGAGGACTCTGCACACACCCCTCCTGTCTCTGGGCACTGCTGGGAGTGTTAGGCACACACCCCTCCTGTCTCTGGGCACTGCTGGGAGTGTTAGGCACCCACCCCTCCTGTCTCAGGGCACTGCTGGGAGGACTCTGCACCCACCCCTCCTGTCTCTGGGCACTGCTGGGAGTGATAGGCACCCACCCCTCCTGTCTCTGGGCACTGCTGGGAGGACTCTGCACACACCCCTCCTGACTCTGGGCACTGCTGGGAGTGATAGGCACCCACCCCTCCTGTCTCTGGGCACTGCTGGGAGGACTCTGCACACACCCCTCCTGTGTCTGGGCACTGCTGGGAGGACTCTGCACACACCCCTCCTGTCTCTGGGCACTGCTGGGAGGACTCTGCACCCACCCCTCCTGTCTCTGGGCACTGCTGGGAGTGATAGGCACCCACCCCTCCTGTCTCTGGGCACTGCTGGGAGGACTCTGCACACACCCCTCCTGACTCTGGGCACTGCTGGGAGTGATAGGCACCCACCCCTCCTGTCTCTGGGCACTGCTGGGAGGACTCTGCACACACCCCTCCTGTCTCTGGGCACTGCTGGGAGGACTGCACACACCCCTCCTGTCTCTGGGCACTGCTGGGAGGACTCTGCACCCACCCCTCCTGTCTCTGGGCACTGCTGGGAGGATTCTGCACACACCCCTCCTATTTAACAATATGTACGCTTTGTCCATACACGTGTGTGGGTTCGCTCCATGGGGGTACGGGTCGTACTTATATGGTTGGGGTGGGGGTACGCTCCTTGCATACGCGGGTGGGGGTACGTGTCGTACTTACACTGTTGGGGTGGGGGGTACGCTCCATGCATACGCGTGTGAGGGTACGGGTCGTACATACACGGTTGGGGTGGGGGGTATGCTCCTTGCATACGCGGGTGGGGGTACGTGTCGTACTTACACTGTTGGGAAGGGGGGTATGCTCCATGCATACGCGGGTGAGGGTACGGGTCGTACATACACGGTTGGGGTGGGGGGTACGCTCCTTGCATACGCGGGTGGGGGTACGTGTCGTACTTACACTGTTGGCATGGGGGGTACGCTCCTTGCATAGGCGGGTGGGGGTACGTGTCGTACTTACACTGTTGGGGTGGGGGGTACGCTCCATGCATACGCGGGTGGGGGTACGTGTCGTACTTACACTGTTGGCATGGGGGGTACGCTCCTTGCATACGCGGGTGGGGGTACGTGTCGTACTTACACTGTTGGGGTGGGGGGTACGCTCCATGCATACGCAGGTGAGGGTACGGGTCGTACATACACAGTTGGGGTGGGGGGTTCGCTCCTTGCATACACGGGTGGGGGTACGTGTCGTACTTACACTGTTGGCATGGGGGTTATGCTCCTTGCATAGGCGGGTAGGGGTACGTGTCGTACTTACACTGTTGGGGTGGGGGGTACGCTCCATGCATACGCGGGTGGGGGTACGTGTCGTACTTACACTGTTGGCATGGGGGGTACGCTCCTTGCATACGCGGGTGGGGGTACGTGTTGTACTTACACTGTTGGGGTGGGGGATACGCTCCTTGCATACGCGGGTGGGGGTACGTGTCGTACTTACACTGTTGGCATGGGGGGTACGCTCCTTGCATACGCGGGTGGGGGTACGGGTCATACTTACACTGTTGGGGTGGGGGGTACGCTCCATGCATACGGGGTGGGGGTACGGTCCGTACATATCCGTCCCCACGCTATGTGATGCTTGTGCGGCCCGTACCCAGGCCTTTGCCACGTGGGTACGAGCCGTCCCGCCATTGTTGGGGTGACGTAGGTGTGGGCGTGGTACGACTCGTACCCACGCTCTTAAGGCGTGGGTACGGGACGTACCTGTCTGGTTGTGTTGCCGGTTCGCGTCGTCAAGAACTTCCGTTGTGGCGGTCGCTGGCTTAGCTGGACACGCCCCCACCCCCTCGTAGTGACCAGGGCCTGAGGGTCAGGTATGTCCAGGGCATGTGTGCTGTGTGACTATGGTGGTGGTTTTGTGGCCTGCCCTGGACCTGCCACCCCCCCCCTTTTCCCCCCTCCCTTTGTTGTTCTGACCTTCTGCGGCGTCTGCGTCGTAACCTGTAGAGGAGGTCGACTGCTATGAGGGCCGGGATGACACGTAGGTTCGTGTCCATGTCTGTCCGTCGCGTACGGGTACTCCTTGTTCGCGTCGTCCTGTCTGTCCGTCGCGTACTGGTACTCCTTGTTCGCGTCGTCCTGATTTCCCGGCAGTTTTTGGCAGCCGGAAAATATTCACCGTGCGGGATGACGTCGGTGCGAATCGTAATTCCTGGTTCGTGAATGGCAGGCTGTGTGCGTCCCGACGTCAGGTCGGCACTTTCCCGGATCGCATTTGCATGTTTATTTTAGTCGGTCGGTGTTTTGTACGATTCGTACGGAAATGGTGTTTCCGTGCGAATCGTAATTCCATGTTGGTATATTTTGACGACCGGGTACGCGTCGGACGGAGAATATGCTCCGTCCGACGGTTCGTACCCAGTTTTACCGGATCGTGAACGGCACCATAATATATATACTTACTTAATAATGTTTTAATAATTATTTTAATAAATTATAAATTATATAAAAATATTAAAAATTGCAAAAACATTACACACATAAAGCAATAACATAAATAAAAATTAAATAATTATGTATAACAAATTAAATAATTACATTTAAATTAAATATTGTTAAAATTAATTATATACTACATTAGCTAAAATAATAATAAAAATATTAAATAGCAGATAGAATAAAACTACTACTCCAGCTCCAAAAAAAAAAAACAGAAAGGAAAATGTTGGATAGCGGATGTCAAAAAATTACTATATCCACTCCAGATAGTGTAACAGTAGAGAAAGTGTTGGATAACGTAGAGATATAAATTACTATTCCGACTCCAGGGACTGCAACAGTAAGGAAAGTGTTGGATAGCGTAGGGGTAAAAATAACTATTCCAACTCCAAACAGTGCAACAGTAGGGAAAGTGTTGGATAGCGTAGAGGTAAAAATTAGTATTCCCACTCCAGACAGTGCAACCGTAGGGAAAATGTTGGATGGCGTAGGGGTAAAAATTACAATTCCCACTCCATACAGTGCAACAGTAGGGAAAGTGTTAGATAACGTAAGGGTAAAAATTACTATTCCAACTCCAGGGAGTGCAACAGTAGGGAAAGTGTTGGATAGCGTAGGGGTAAAAAATACTATTCCAACTCCAGAGAGTGCAACAGTAGGGAAAGTGTTGGATAGCGTAGGGGTAAAAATTACTATTCCAAATCCAGAGAGTGCAAAAGTAGGGAAAGTGTTGGATAGAGTAGGGGTAAAAATTACTATTCCAACTCCAGAGAGTGCAACAGTAGGGAAAGTGTTGGATAGCGTAGGGGTAAAAATTACTATTCCAACTCCAGAGAGTGCAACAGTAGGGAAAGTGTTGGATAGCGTAGGGGTAAAAATTACTATTCCAAATCCAGAGAGTGCAACAGTAGGGAAAGTGTTGGATAGCGTAGGGCTAAAAATTACTATTCCAACTCCAGAGAGTGCAACAGTAGGGAAAGTGTTGGATAGCGTAGGGGTAAAAATTACTACTCCAACTCCAGAGAGTGCAACAGTAGGGAAAGTGTGGATTGCGTAGGGGTAAAAATTACTATTCTAACTCCAGAGAGTGCAACAGTAGGGAAAGTGTTGGATAGCTTAGAAGTTAAAAATAACATACTTATAAATAAAATAATTCTTTCAAATAATTAATAATTTAATTATTAAATAACTCAAAATTACTTACAAATACCAATATTTATAAAAAACATAACTACCAATAAATAATTAATTAGCAATAAATTATTAATAAATACCAATAAATAATAATTAGTGATTATTAATTACCAATTAAAAATTATTGAACAATTACATATTTTGTACAAAAAAAAAATTATCAAACATTAATTACCAATTAATAAATATTAAACAATTACATATTTTTTATAACCAAAATAATAATTATTATACATTAATTACCAATTAATAATTACTTATTACTATATTAATTAGAAATATCAATAAATAATAATATTTAAACATATTTAATTACCAATTGATTATTAATCAACAATAAATTATTTTTCATAACCAAAATATTATAATTTAAAATATTTACCAATTAATAATTTATCTCCAATTAATTAATTATCAATACCCAACAACAAATTTAATAATTACTTAATTAGATTTCAATTACTTCCAACACTATTCCCCTATAAACGCACAAAACAAATAATAAAATAATACATTTAACATAATTATCAATTAATCAATTAATAAAAACTAATTACCAATTAATACAAATTAATTACCAATTAATACTTAATTAACAATATTATAATTATCAATACCAATAAATAAATAAAATTATGACTTAATTACAATTAAATTACTTCCCACCCTATTCCCCTATAAACCCACAACCCGCTACAGAATTTAAATGCAAAATTTATTTAAAATAATTTTATAATTCCTAAGAATGTATAATTAATTTCATATAATTAAATTACTTCCCACCCTAATCCCCTATAAACCCACAACCCGCTACAGAATTTAAACGCAAAAATTATTTAAAATTAATTTTTAATTCCTAACATTTTATAATTCATTTTATATAATTAAATTACTTCCCACCCTGTTCCCCTATAAACCCACACCCTGTTACAGAATTTAAACGCAAAAATTATTTAAAATGAATTTATAATTCCCAAAAATTTATAATTAAATTCATATAATTAAATTACTTCCCACCCTATTCCCCTATAAACCCACAACCCACTACGGTACTAAAACACAAAATTAACTTAAAAAAACCATTATTAACATATGAAAATTGTATACATATATTTTAAAACCAATAGAACACTTAACAAAAAATAATTAACACACACATATTAAATACATAATAAAATACATAGCAATATTATAAATATCGATATTAGTGACATCGATATTAGTAACATCGATATATTTGATATCGATATTACTAACTTCGATATTACTAACCTCGATATAAAAAAAATCGATATTACTTACCTTAGGGTCGATATTCTGTCCATCGATATTCTTGACATCGATATTGTGTCCCTTTGATATTTAAAACTCGATATTAGTGTATCTCGATATTTTATTTTCGATATTTTGGCTGCTCACCGCTTTTTTTACCTCTGCCCCCGACATGTTTTCCACGGTTTGGTCAAGATCTCAAATTTCTGCCTAACCATAAAAAACGGAGCTCTCCTATAACAGTGGGAATATCTTTTACACCTCCAGACTCTGTTAAACTTTTTTCTTCCCGATCAGTCTAAACCTCCGAACTGAATTCCGAACTTGTCTCCGTGTATCTGGGCTGGACTCTGCTCAATGCCTTTTGTGATAACTTCTATTTCTGTATGTTATTTAAGCGCCTGGGAGAATGTATAGATTTGACCTTTAAGATAATCTTGCTTGTCTTGTGCAAACTAGACCGCTTTCCTTTCTCTGATGTTCTGCTCATATTTAGACAAACAACCTTTCAACTCCTTATCAAGTTTTTCTAGAGTTCCTTTATCTGCATTAATGCTGGCATCTTGTCATAATGTCTCTGTTTCTTCCAACAATTTATTGCAGTCAAATTCGGCATATTTAATAAGTATTGTCATCCTCCTCTATGATGTTTCCGCACTATTCTCCACCCACTCTCTGAGCATGTCTGGGTTCGGATTTTCATAGTGGGTGCAATTACAACATGCAGGCCTCTTGGAATTCTCCCCACCTCCAAATATTTGTGGGAGACTTTCACTCCCACCATTTTGAGTTCTCATTTTTATGTCATTTCTCAAGTTTCCTCAATGTTGGTGCCGATTCGGATCCTGGAAAAAATTTCCCCGTACGACTCGTATCCGGTCTTTTTACCGTACGAATCGTACAAGTGCCGTACAAACTGCCAAGTACGATTCGCATGGGAAAAAGTCCATACGAATCGCATTGGGAATAATTCCCCACACGTCCTCGGGTCGGAAAATGTGTCCGACACGTCCCCGGACGATTTACCGTACAAATGTGAAAAGTGAAGTCCGACCGCGCAAGTACGATCCATCCCGTGCGTCCGATGTTACAACCGTATGGAAAAAACACCGTCCACACCGAACTCCCATAGCAACCATGGAGACATGTGCCCACATACGCGCCGAACACCCCCCAGCCCCCATATGTACGCGCCGAACCACCCCCCCAGCCCTCGTATGTATGCGCCGAACCCCCACCCGTGCATGTACACCCCCGTATGTACGGACCGTATACCCACCCGTGTATATACACCCGTGTATGTACGGCCCGTACCCCCACCCGTGTATGTACGGACCGTACCCCCACCCGCGTATGTATGGAGCGTACCCCCACCCCAACAGTGTATGTACGGACCGTACCCCCACCCGTGTATGTACACCAGTGTATGTACGAACCGTACCCCCACCCGCGTATGTATGGAGCGTACCCCCACCCCAACAGTGTATGTATAGACCGTACCCCCACCCGCGTATGTATGGAGTGTACCCCCACCCCAACAGTGTATGTACGGACCGTACCCCCACCCGCATATGTATGGAGCGTACCCCCACCCCAACAGTGTATGTACGAACCGTACCCCCACCCGCGTATGTACGGACCGTACCCCCACCCGTGTATGTATGGAGCGAACACACACCCCACCAGTCTAAGTACGGAGCGCAGCCCAGGCCCCAACACCAGCACCCTCACCCATCATCGCGCATGTACGAGTCGTACCAAGCCAGAGACAAGGACAGCACTGTACAACATAATGGCCGATGTACGCACCGTACAGACGCTAAAAACACACGTACACAACCAGGACAAAGCAAAACAACACAAGAAGACCCCATTTGAATCGCACAAAGCCACAAAACATGTCCAACAAGCACAAATACAACCTATTCACTGACCTGCAACTGCCAAACTCCCAAACAGAGGCCCAAAACACAACCACTCCTTATAACACACCCACCCAAAGTTCAAACACAGCCACACCCACCAATGGACCAATAAAAAGGCCCAACACACACAAACCATGATCCTTTGCAACAGACCCACTGCTGCCAGACCACACAGAGAAACAACTGCACCATACTACAACCTCCACTACACCTTACACCTGCACACCTTCATACAACCACCTTCACAAACACCCCCTCATCACATTCACACACACACCTGCACAACTACACCCACACACCCATAACCATCCACACCCACACCCCCCACAACCATCCACACCCACACCCCTCACCATGCCCACTAACAGGAATCCAAAGTTCACTAGCCGAGAGTTGGAGGTCCTTGTCGACGAAATCATCAGAGTCGAGCCACACCTCTTTGGAACATGGGTCAGACAGACCAGCATTTCCGAAAAATCAGCCATGTGGCAGACGATTGTCGAGGCTGTGAATGCTGTTGGGTCCACCAGAAGGACCAGGCATGAATGCCAAGCCAGGTGGTACGATCTGCGGAGGACGGTCCGCCGCAAAATGACCGACGACCACAACCAGGCCAACACCACTGGAGGAGGGCCACTCCGCAGACGCGTACAATACCATCCCTGGGAGGAGAAGGTGATGGCCATGCTGCCGGTGGTGGGAGTGGAGGGAGTAGAAGGACTGCGAGAGCCTGGTGAGTACACAAACAACTCACCTCACATGGGGGAACGTCATCCACAACCAAACTCACAATCATGCACGCAACCACCCAAAAGCTATCGCATGACTCAACCACACTCCATAAACACGCACATGCCACTAGCGCCACCATGCCCCATGCACCCAGCTAGACAATGCCAAGTCACAGGCCACAGAATACACCAACACAAGACACGGTAACCCGGATGGCGGGAGTGTGGGCCTCAAAAATCACATAGTGTAACTCAGAAGCAGACAACAATGCCCTCTGCCCATATGGCCTAGGTCACAGCCAGACAAACAGTGTGTCCCCACACAGGAAAGACTTGCCTGCAAATGGCGGACGCCTTGCATGAAGACATGGGGGTGAAGGCACTTTTTGCACATGACAGCAGCTAATGAACAGCCAACACTGTGAAAGAGTGGCAGCACACACCACCACAGCAGCAGCGCAGACACAGACACTACACCCAATGGGTGCCTGGAGATCAGAAACAAACTCACATGAACAAGCCAAGGGCCATTCAAAGATCTGCAAACAGTGTGTGCCTAGGAAGCTGGGCTGAGGTGACAGAGGGTGACACACAGAGGGAGGGAGAGGGGGAGAGAGAGGGAGGGAGACACAGGGAGACGGACAGAGGGAGGAGGCTGACACAGGGAGGGAGGGAGAGGGGGACAGAGAGGGAGTGAGAAAGGGAGACACAGGGAGACCAATTCAGCCTTGGGTGGTGTGGGAATGTCTGCTCGTCAGCAGGTGGACTGCGTGCATGTAGACAAGGGTGGCCAGTGCCTGAATCCCCCTCTCTTCTCCATGGCAAAACACTGGGCCATGTGTCAACCTGTGCACGAGCACAACGCCAGCTACCTGTATTATATAAGTGTGTGGAACAACTCCATTTGCCCACATACAGTGCAACACGGAAGGCGCCAATGCATGGCTCGCCACACCTGCTCACTCCACTGCTGACTGCAGTCACAATTGACGCAGCAAGTAAGACTGTGTCTCAAAAGCTGTGGCCAAGGGACATACCCATGCACAAGTGCACTGTGAGTGGAATGCAAGACATATCCAAATACCCAGAGGAAATGTGCCAACTTTGAAACGAATGAAACATGGATGTTGCATGGAACAAAAATAACATTGTCTCTCTCACACACAGGTCAACGTCGTGGATCACCCCCCAACACTGGGGGGGAAGACTCACAGGACCTGTCTCTGCGGGCTGACGATCCCACCGGCAGCGACGACTCTCACCACTCTGTGGACGACCCCGACCAACCTGGCCCCTCTGGTGTCCAACCACCTGCAGCACCTGCGTCAGGTACAACTGGGCCAACCACCACCCCCACTCCTGCCACATCCCAGGAGACACCCAGGATCCCTGCCCCACCACCACAACGCAGCCAGGCTGACCAGGAGGGACACGGTGTACCGGGCACCCAGGAGGAGGCAGGCGACAACGCAAATGCCACCCCTCAGGAGTCCCGGAGACCCGATGTGCCCACAAGGGCATGCCAGGCGCAAGTGGGCAGGGGTGGTGAGAGTGGAGGACGGCGGAGGCGCGAGCCTGACCAGTTGGCTGCGGAACCGGTATATTCCCATGTAAGAAACATCCTGGACACATACCGGCAGGACACCACGGGCATGAGCCAGGTTGTGTCCACCCTCAACGAGATGAAGGGGACCCTCGAGGAGATCAAGACCCAGCAGGCCCAGCAACATGCGGAGCAACATGCCTGTCAACAGCGACACCAAGGACGGATGGAGGACAGACAGGCTGAGCTCGTGACGGTGCTCACGGGAATTAACCGTTCACTCCGTCAGATAGCCGACAACATGGGCAACCCTCCCTGTGCCACCAGGCGAAGAACATCACCACCCACAGGGAGGGATCAGGAGGAGGAGGATACATCCGATGGAGCATCCGAAGCATCGTCACGGCCTGCTTCTGAGGGTTCCCGCAGGATGGCGGGTCGTCCACGGAAAAGACCGTGAGGGTCGGCGCAACAGCACCATCTCCCAGGACACCTGGCGTGGCACCTGGCCCACTGGCCCAACAGCAGCACATCAGCAAATGACATTCTCTGCCACATGTACTTGCTGGTCACTGTCTGACCAATGTTGACGAACACTGTGGCATGGACTCTGATGATTTCCAATGGCAAGGATACCAACTCCCCCAGTGAACTTTGGATTCCACACACCCGGAAAGCCCCTCTTGTCATACCCCCCCCCCCCAACACGTACCCAAACACAAATAAAAACTTACACGATCAAGAGATGATGCCTACATTTTGCATTATTACATTACATGTGTCTTGTAAAGTCTAACCATGCCTGAGTTCTCATATGACTTCAACCATCCATACCCTGGGGCCTGAGTCTGGCACAGGACAGACATGGGTCACAATGTATTAGGCAAGACAGACATGGAGCACCATACACACCCGTGATGGGCCCAACCAGCTGAGGGGGTGGCCGCACAACCGTGCCGACAGACATATTGAGTACAGCAACAGTCATGCGCAGAGGTCAGGGATCATGTGGAGTGTCCTGGGGGGCACCCAGGTATGTGTAGACAGGTGGCAGAACCATGTCCTGCAAGCTTGAGTCAGGTGGATGCAGAGAATGGTGGCCTGGCCAACGTTGGATGCATGGGGATGGCACATGTCACAATACCCACACAGTCATGGACATCATGCACAATACAGAGTCTAATCCCAGACAAACAGCTTGCATCTTGCTACTCTACACATAGACACATAGCCACTATCACTGAGAACCATGCCAGACATGCCGTATGCACCGTGGCAACACACCAGAATTGACTGAGAAGAGGCACCTTGGAGGCATAGGGACACATTTATTAGTCATGTATTCCGGAATGCAGAGGCAACTCGGAGTACACATACACAGGTCATGTGGAGTAACATGTGGGTCCAACACTGGCACCCCCCTTCTGCACCACAAATGCTTGATATCCATGGAACTGGCACACAAGTGTCGGGTAACAGCTAAACACCCCCTGCTGCTCACGGAGAGGCTGCCATACACCATTGATCCTCTGATGTGGAAGTCCCACACCAAGTCAAGCCAATGCAAACCGTATGTGTCCGAGGGCAGTGTCACAAACATTGATGCCTTCATCACAATCCACTATCCCATTATAGATGACTGTCAACAAGTCTGACCATCTATTCAGTTGAATCCAGCTACATGTCATGTGTCCCATGGTGATGCGACATGTCTGCAGAGGAACCAAACATCGACAGGGGCAGTGTGCACACATCGTAAACAACTGCCACACCCAATACACCCCTGATGCATCCCTTACCCTAAGGAGACTTCCAAACTTGTCCGTGCGTGTAACGCTGAGTCAGCACACGATGACGTGTCCATGAGGAATAGCAGTGCCACAACAATGCAACCAGCAGACGGCATGCGCAAGTACCTGGGGATGAGAGACACTCAAGAAGTCAGCCACAAAAAGCACAGCCACTTGCATGTGCATGTACTCGACACATATAAGGATGACAACATGCTAGGTCACAATTATGACTGCGGAAATACACTCATCACTGGCACCATCACTCGAGTGACACATCCACACACACCTCTGACTCACGTGGCATACATGCAGATGGACACACACATCGCAACACATGCCACACAAGGACCAATGCGTGCACACTCAGACACTGGTACTCACCACTAAGCAAAGAAGTCGCGTATGAGCCGACTTCGGATGTCCTCTTGCGGCTCCACATCCTCCACATCACTAGCCCCATTGCCAAGCCCTTCGTCCTCCACGGGTGGATGGTCCTGATCATCTTGATCCAGGATTAGTGGCACAGCTTTCTCAACTGCCATGTTGTGCAGCATGCAGCAGACCATGAAGATTTTGCAGACCTTCAACGGGGCATATGGGAGGGCGCCGCCGGTCTTGTGTAGGCACCTGAATCGGCTCTTCAGGAGGCCAAATGTCCTCTCTATCACTCGACTTGTCCGGCCATGGGCGGTGTTGTAGCGGAGCTGGGCCGGCGTGCTGGGGTTGCGGAGAGGTGTGATCAGCCATGGCATGTTGGGATAGCCAGCGTCCCCTACATGGAAACCACATGGACAAAAGTAGGACAGGAGAAGCAGTCGGGCAGGAAGTCTACTCAAAATACAGGACAGACAGAGTGTACCCACCAACAACACATGCTCATTCGTTGCGCAGCTGCGTCATCATTTCAGGCACCCTGCTACGCCTCATGATGTAGGCATCGTGTGCTGATCCTGGAAAACGAGCACAGACATGTGAAATCACCATGTTGGACAGACACACCACAAGGGCATTGATGGAGTGGTAGTGCTTGCGATTCCTGTACGCTACCTCCTGTGCCTGTGGTGGTACCAAAGCCACATGTGTCCCATCTATGGACCCAATGACATGGGGCATCCCTCCCAGGGCATAGAATCCACGCTTGAAACCTGTCAACTGTTCAGGAGTTGGGAAATGGATAAACTCATCCAGGTGAAGCAACATGGCCTCTAAAAAATCATGCAGCACACGGCTGAACATGGTCTGGGACATGCCACCAACATGAGCTATGGTATATTGAAAGGTACCCGTGGCAAAAAAATGTAGGGCTGCCATTACCTTCAGCTTGGGTGTCAGTGCCGTAGGATACCTGTGCAGCGGTTGCAGGTGTGGTGCCAGCCTTGCCGTCAACTCCTCAATCAACGGTTGGGGGAAGCGGTAGCAGCGTATACAGTCACTCTCCCGCATGTCAGCCAAGTCCAGAATTGGTCGGTGAAGAGGCGGCGCTCTGCAGTAATTTGGAAGTGAAAAGGAAGAGTGAGTGCACCACAACAACAATTTATATGTACTGAGCACATGTTAATCTGTCAATACACATATGCTACATACGGAGTCAGGTATGTGCTACATGTCCTGGACACGTATGGCTGCCAGGTGACACTCCTACCAAGACCCAGCTACACACGGGGATTGTGAACCTCCACATCCCATGGCATGGGACTAGCTGTGTTCCAGTGTAAGTGAACAGCCAGACGCAATACAGGAGTGACATACATCAACATATCAGCAGATGTAGGATGTTGATTGCAAAGACAGGTAGCGGAACACTAGAGCCACAGGTCACATGACATAACACTAGGACAGCCCACACACCTTGCCATGAAGGTGTACATGTCATGACTGATCACACATACATTGAGAGTATGCAGACAGGTCCTTGTTACGCTACTCCGTGTCCCATGCATACATACACACCTTACATCCGATACCACATGTGGCCTGGTGTGCGTAACAGTGTGCCATGGCCATCTACACACAGACACATGTTGGTTGCAGCAACTGCAGATGCATTTGAGGGAACACCAACATGAAGCTAATGGGAACACACTACACATACATGACATAGTCACATTGTGCAACGTGGGTAGTCACATGTCAGGTGTGGTAACCCCTGTAGCGGGCATCAGGGGACACTTGCGTGTGTTGTTGACTGTGCCATGCCAGTGACGCTTATCTCAAGTGTTCTGTACGACATGCACACATGTCAAAGGAGTGAAGGGCATGTCTGGCACATAGTGCACCATCACAGATAACATCTGTACACATCTCATCATACATCTATTGCCTTCACAACTCAGGAGTAATGTGCCACATCACAGCCTTTCACACCTGTGCCCCACACATGTAGTACTGCACAGACAATGCCTTGATGTCCATCCATGGACAAGTATGTCAGCTCTATTCCTTTCTGTGTTCTGCCTGTCACCACTGTCATGTGTAAAAGGCACCGTACATTCGCTCTGAGGGCGTGTGTACGTTCCCTATCACTATGGGAGTGCTGCCGTAGGCCTACCCATAGTGATAGTGAGCGTACACGCGTGTGTATGGTCCGTATCACTATGGGTATGCATACGCGAGCACACTCATAGTGATAGTGAGCGTACACGCGTGTGTACGGTCCGTATCACTATGGGTACGCATACGCGAGCACACCCATAGTGATAGTGAGCGTACACGCGTGTGTACGGTCCGTATCACTATGGGTTTGCTCGCGTATGCGTACCCATAGTGATACAGACTGTACACTCGCCTGTACGGCCCGTTGCTATGCATTTGGGGTGCCCTAGGGCCCCGGAACGCACCGTACCTGTGTGTGTATCTCCAAATTACATAGGGGACACATGAGGGACAAGTATGAAGCCAGAGATGCATGCTGGTTGCCATGGAGACCAAGTTTAAACTTTGAATTTGTTGAATGAGGTGGCCTGCAAAAGTCGGTTTGAAATAATCTACTTTGTTGCAAAGTTGTTGTTAAAATGACATCATGCTGAATTCTAAAAAAATCTAACCCCCTCACAGGGGTAGGTTTAAATGGATTGGAGGAAACATAGGAAGCAAATGTGAGTGACCAATCACTCTGTACTCCTGTGCATGAAACAGGCCAGCAAGGCAGATATAAGGCAGCCAGGTCCCATGAGAGAGCACTTGCCTGCACATCTTTTGATTCCACAACACTGCTGCTGCTCGTGATTCCCTGACACCATGTCAAGGTCTGTGGAGAGGGCCCAGCCTTTCACCCTGGAGGAGAATGTGGCATTACTGGATGTCATCCTCCCACAGTACCCCATGCTGTATGGCCGACCAGGGTTTCAGGTGAGTGCTGAGTCCACTAGCACAGACTGTGGCCCTTTTTTGTGACTGTGACTTCTGGCATTGTGTCCAGGTGTGACTCACATGCATTGTACTGTAGGGTGGGTCCCAGGGGGGGAATGCCTAATGTCTCCCAGCCAGAGCATGCTGTGGTGCATGTCTGCCGTCCTCACTTGCATTGTGTTTACTGTGACAATCACTGCATGGTGCATGCCACATTCTGCCTGTCTAATCCTCCTGGGAATGTTGCTTCTCCATTCCTCATGTGATTCTGTGGTCACCCCAGTGTGACAGGTGACTGTACCCACAGATGTGTGTTTGTTCAGTGTACCTGTGCTGAGAGTGTCCACATGATGTGTTCATACCCTGGACATCGGTGTGTGTGTAAGTCCCCTGTCATGTGGGTGGGTGCATATGTGTAGTGTAGCACCCCAGGTGCATGAGGGATGGATATACCCTGCCCATCTGATGTGAGCAGGGAGCAGTGCTGTGTGTCTGACGTGCAGAGCCAGCCCCACACCTGTGAGCCCCCCCAGTCTAGTGGCACATGTGCAGAGTGAGGTTTGTAGCTGCATTTGGCAATGGCAGGTGAATGTCCTGTGCCTGTGTGTGTCTGTGTACTCTGCTGAGGTAGCGTCAGTGGCCTGTGGCATGTGACTGCTTTGAGGTGCTGCACATAATCCTGGTTTACCTTCTGATGCACAGTGTGAGTCTGGATCATTTATTGTGTCGTACCCCTCATGCCACCTGTGTACTTCAATGGCACGTGGTGCATTTGCCCTTACACAGAGAAAAATGTCCCTATGACAAAGGTGCAATGCTTTGGCTGCATACTATGCCTTGTTGAAACCAGCAAAATTGTTCTAATGTGTGTCTCTGTGACATGTGGCAGGTGTATTGATGTAGTCTCACTTTTTCAACCCCACAGGTAGGCGCCTCTGTCAAGGAGCAGATCTGGAGGGACGCCGTCAGTGCCATGAGGAGGACGGATGGTCGCAAGCGGCGCCTGGCCCAGGTGAGAAAACGCTGGCAGGATATCCGGTGCTGGACGCGGAGGATCACACGGGTCCTGCTGGGGGACTCACCTGTGGGCCCTAAGAACCATGGGCGTCGCCGTCTGACCCACATGCACAAGCGTGTGCTGGCGGTGGTCTTTCCTGGCATGGACAGGTGCTTACGGGAGAAGCAGCAGCAGGAAGGGGGTAGGTACATGTGTGTTTATTGTGTGTCACCAGCATTTGTAAGTGCGCAGTTGCATGGATACACTGCCAGTGTTTAAATGTGCGGTGCAGGTCCTGTCACCCACAGTATAGCGGTGCTGTCCTTCCTCCCTTCCCCTCCTTGCCATGTGTTCCCTGGTCTGTGTGTGGTCACTCTTTCACAAGGTCATCTGGGCTGGCAGTTTATCCACGTGACCAATGCTTGCAGCATCATGTGTGGGGGTGGTGTGTAACAGGTTTTGGGACCTTGCCTGTGCCCTGTCCAGTTCAGTACTTGTGGGGTCCATGTCAATTGGCACTGATGCTGAGTCCAGACATAGGAGTATGTCTCTGAAGTGTAATGCCTTACAGCAAGCATGTCCTATGTTGTGGCCTGTGACATGATGTGCATGAGTGTGCGATACGCAGAGTGCAGGGATGGTGGCCTGTGTTGCAGTCATTACCATTCAGGACCATGGAATATTGTGGCCACTACTGTCCCCTGGGGCATATTTTGCTAGGTATCATGTGTGTCATCACAATATGTGGACACTCTCAGTGTCTACAGCATAGGATGTGCTCTGTGCCATTGTCCCCTGGCACCATGTATATTTACGTAACGTGTTCTACAAGTGTCCACTGTACAGCCTGACCTAATTTTCCTCGTTCATACTCACGGTGGCCAGTGCCTGTGTGTCTTGTTACAATTATCTGATGATGGCCATTTGTAAATGAGATCGTTGTACAGGCGCACATGGGGTATTTTGGGTCCAATATGGGTTTCTGGCAGCCCATGTGTATTTCTCCCAGACTAAGAGATGCAAGTGCTTCCTGTGTCTCATCAAATTGTCTCATGTAGGGGGTGGTTGGTGCGGGCAAGGCCTACATGTCGACACCTGAAATCTCATTGCTCGGTCTGGCCAGTGTGTGATGTTTGTCTGGAAATACACTCAAGGTGCAGTGACCCATTCATGTTGGGCATGTCTTAAAGTATTACCTTTGCAGCATGTGCCTCAAGTTCATGGAGATGGTCCCTGCTCATCCCTAGTTACAGCAACGCTGTGTGGTGCAGATGCAGTGCTGGATTGTCCCCAGAGCCTGGCTCCTCTGTCCAAATCCATATCATATCATTTGCAAATGTGTCATGCTCTCCATAGTTTCTCAGTGGCATGGTGGGTGAACCAACTGTGTGTTGCAGGGCCTATATATGTACCTTGTATTGTAGATGTTACTCATCTTTCTTTTCAGGCTATGCACTGTAACCTATGTAGATTTGACTCATGTGACATATGTATACAGGTGTCTGATTAATTCCTGTTTATTCACCTTGCATCGTCGGGGGGGACACGGATGGAGACACCGGCACGGACCGTGCGGAGGGACCGAGCACCAGTGCCAGCAGTGACATCTTAGCTGGCACATCGAGTGGAACTGAGGCCGAGGGGAGTGAGCCGGAGGACCTGTCCACTGCCACCACAGAATATGAAGCTGACGGGTCCGAGGCTGAGCTCTCCGAGGGGGCGGAGGCTGCTCCAACAGCTGACAGCAGCACAACATCTCTCCCCGCCCCCTCCATTGCCATCACCGGCCTCCCACTTGCTCGTGTCCCTTCCCGGCATGCTAGGTCACCACGTGTCTCCTTCCTGCCAGGCACCGCACCCCCTGCCCCTGTCTCCACTGCTGCCGCCAATGCCGAGTCTGTGGACATCCTGCGGCAGTTGCAGGTTGGTCAGGCTGCGATGCTTAATGTCCTCCATGGCCACAGCCGAGTGCTCAACAACATGGAGGCATACTTGGAGGGCATTTGAGCATCGCAGGCTGACCAACGCAACTTGCTGCGGTCTATAGACTCGACACTGACTGCAGCAGTGGGTCTCCTGCAGCACTTCGTCCCACCCCCTACCCATGCCCCATCCACACTTCCCACTCCCATGCCTGTCCCACATACACCCAGACGTCAGCATGCACACACCCCACCAGACACAGGCACCACACCAGCAGGGAAGGACAAGCGCACACCTCCTGGCACGCACACACAGGGTGAAGTAGGCACACCCACTAGGTCGGGGGGCAAACGTAAGACACGCAGCCAGAGTGGGAGTCCGCATTCTGCAAAATCCACTCCCTCCAAATCCACTCCCCTCAGCTCTCCTGGCCACAAATCCAGCAAGGACTCCTTCATGGCCACTCTGTCCCTGAGCCCCACAGTGTCACCACCCCGCAAGCGGTCAAAGGAGTCCCCGGTCAGGGTGGTTGAGTCTCCCCCCCGGCCATACCCTCCCCGGGTAGCGCTGCAACCCATCCCTGTGACCCCCCCCCTCCTTGGGGCCTGTGGTTCCTTCGGGTGCAGGGGAGACGCTGGGCGACCTGGCAGTAGTGTGCAGCGCATGCTCCAATCCACCTTTGGCGCTGCCCCACCCCCTGTGTTGGAGTCGTCCGTCCCTGCACCCACAACACCTACCCTTGCCCCTCCTGTCCCTGCGGTGCCTGGTCCTTCCCCCCAACATGATGCCCCCCCCCTGTGGAAGACAAAGGAGTCTGACTGTGCAGGCAAGCTAGGGGACACACGTACCACTGTGTCCCCCATCCGGATTTGAGTCAAGGACTACCCTATGGGCCTTGTATATATTGACATTTATGATGATTATTACTTACATCCTGCTGAATAAAGCAATTTGTTTTTTCCATGGAACACTACTGTTTATCTGGTATTGCTGTTGGTGGACCTGCTCCATGATTTTGGGTGGTGATAATGTGTTGGGTGTGTGGGAAATGTAGTCTTGTGCTGGTCATAGGTTGGACCCTGGTATCTGTGTGCCATCACAAGCTGTTGGCTAAATTACTTTGTTCATGTAAGCAGTTACTGCATGGTGACATCGTCCCAAGGTGTGTTCCTTCCTCTGTGTAACCTGACACCTTCCCTGCAGGGTGTTTCCAATATGTGGTGCTGAGCTGTGTCTACATCAGCTGGGTGTGTGACGGACTCCTTCAACTTTGCACATGCATGCTGAGCGATGTCTCCACCTGCATCATTCGTGGCATCCTTGGTGGTCACTGTACTTGTGTATGTAGACTGTTGACATGACTTCATGTGGACATGTTTTCTTTTAGGCGCTATGCATGTGTGTACTCCCAGCCTCGCACACATGTGGTACATGTACTGCAGGGTCTTTGTGCACCTGACTGACATTTGTGGGCATTGTATCTGTGGGTACTCCACCCTTTGCGTTCCATGGGTACTGCTGGGAGGACTCTACACCCACCCCTCCTGTGTCTGGGCACTGCTGGGAGGACTCTTCACACACCCCTCCTGTGTCTGGGCACTGCTGGGAGGACTCTCCACCCTCCCCTCCTGCGTCTGGGCACTGCTGGGAGTGATAGGCACCCACCCCTCCTGCGTCTGGGCACTGCTGGGAGGACTCTGCACCCACCCCTCCTGTGTCTGGGCACTGCTGGGAGGACTCTGCACACACCCCTCCTGTGTCTGGGCACTGCTGGGAGGACTCTGCACACACCCCTCCTGTGTCTGGGCACTGCTGGGAGGACTCTGCACCCACCCCTCCTGTGTCTGGGCACTGCTGGGAGTGATAGGCACCCACCCCTCCTGCATCTGGGCACTGCTGGGAGGACTCTGCACACACCCCTCCTGTGTCTGGGCACTGCTGGGAGTGATAGGCACCCACCCCTCCTGTGTCTGGGCACTGCTGGGAGGACTCTGCACCCCCCTCCTGCGTCTGGCCATGTACGCTCCATACATACGCGGGTGGGGGTACGGTCCGTACATACACTGTTGGGGTGGGGGTATGCTCCATACATACGCGGGTGGGGGTATGGGCCGTACATACACTGTTGGGGTGGTGGTACGCTCCATACATACGCAGGTGAGGGTACGGTCCATACATACACTGTTGGGGTGGGGGTACGATCCATACATACACGGGTGGGGGTACGGTCCGTACATACACTGTTGGGGTGGGGGTATGCTCCATACATACGCGGGTGGGGGTACGGTCCGTACATACACTGTTGGGGTGGGGGTACGCTCCATACATACGCGGGTGAGGGTATGGTCCGAACATACACTGTTGGGGTGGGGGTACGCTCCATACATACACGGGTGGGGGTACGGTCCGTACATACAATGTTGGGGTGGGGGTACGCTCCATACATACGTGGGTGGGGGTATGGTCCGTACATACACTGTTGGGGTGGGGGTACGCTCCATACATACACGGGTTAGGGTACGGTCCGTACATACACTGTTGGGGTGGGGGTACGCTCCATACATACTCGGGTGGGGGTACGGTCCGTACATACACTGTTGGGGTGGGGGTACGCTCCATACATACGTGGGTGGGGGTACGGTCCGTACATACACTGTCGGGGTGGGGGTACACTCCATACATACGCGGGTGAGGGTACGGTCTGTACATACACTGTTGGGGTGGGCGTACGCTCCAGACATACGCGGGTGTGGGTACGGTCCGTACATACACTGTTGGGGTGGGGGTACGCTCCATACATACGCGGGTGAGGGTATGGTCCGTACATACACTGTTGGGGTGGGGGTACGCTCCATACATATGCGGGTGGGGGTACGGTCTGTACATACACTGTTGGGGTGGGGGTACGCTCCATACATACGCGGGTGGGGGTACGGTCCGTACATACACTGTTGGGGTGGGGGTACGCTCCATACATACGCGGGTGAGGGTACGGTCCATACATACCCGTGCCCACGCTGTGGAATGCTTCTGCGGCCTGTACCCAGGCCTTTGGCACATGGGTACGGGCCGTACCGCCATTGTTGGGGTGACGTGGGTGTGGGCGTGGTACGACTCGTACCCACGCTCTTAAGGCGTGAGTACGGTATGTACCTGTATTGTTGTGTTGCCGGTTCGCGTCGTCGCCCACTTCCGTTGTGGCGGACGCTGGCGTTGCTGGACACGCCCCCACCCCCTCGAAGTGACCAGGGCCTGGAGGTCAGGTATGTCCAGGGCATGTGTGCTGTGTGACTTGGGTGGGGGTTTTGTGTCCTGCCCCCCCCCTTTGCCCCTGACCTTCTGCGGCGTCTGCGTCGGTACCTGTAGAGGAGGTCGACTGCTATGAGGGCCTGGATGACATGTAGGTTCGGGTCCATGTCTGTCCGTCGCGTACAGGTACTCCTTGTGCGCGTCGTCCTGATTTCACGTCAGTTTTTGGCTGCCGGAAAATATTCTCCGTGCGGGATGACGTCGGTGCGAATCATACTTCCTGGTTCGCGGAACGCAGGCTGCATGCGTCCCGATGCACGTCGGCGCTTTTCCGGATGTCATTTGTATGTTTATTTTCCTCGGTTGGTGTTTTGTACGAATCGTACGGAAATAGTGTTTCCGTGCGAATCGTACTTGCATGTTTGTAAGTTTTACAACCGGGTACGAGTCGGACGGAGAAAACCCTCCGACCGACGGTTCGTACCCGGTTTCTCCAGGATCCGAATCGGCACCTTTGTGTGCACATCCGTGGGAATATACATACATATACATATATACATATGTGTACTGAAAAAAACAAAGGTTAAAGGGATGTTATAGTTAGGTGAAATTGTAGTTTAAACACATCGTTTTAAATAAACAAAACCACTGACATTCACCAGTTATAGTTATCTCAAGTAACTGCAACTCATGCCCGAAAGTAACTATAACTTATGCCCTCGCCATGCACTGCTAATTACCTCACATTTGACATCACTCATGACATGTTCTATGACATCGTTGATAATAACACTGCAGGATCTGAAGTCACATCATTGAGGGCAACACTCTGCATGGCAGGGGCACAAGTTATAGTTTATTTAGGGCACGTGTTCTGGTGTGAAGCTCTTTGTTACCTCAGCAAGGGTAGTAAGTGCTATATAAATGCAATTACAAATATATATATATAGTCACTGAAAAACCAAAGGTTACAGGTACATTATAGTTAGGCTCAGATTTCACACGCACAAAACCATAGAGAAGTTCATCAGTTATAGTTACCTGAGCTAACTATAACTTACTCCCCCGCAATGCACTGCTTATGAACTCACATATTACATCACTTATGACATAGTCAGTGACATCACTGATGGCATCTTAATTGGTATCATTGATGACATCCTCCACAGAACGACTCACACACCCATACAACCACTCACACAGCCATACAACCACTCACAGATCAATACCACCACTTCCACACCCAGTCACACACCCATACAACCACTCACATACCCACTTACAGACCCATACAACTAATCACACACAACCACTCACACACAGACTTACATACACACAAAACTACTCACACACCCACTTACACACCCATACAACCAATCACACCCCCACACCCACTCACACCCCCATACGCATACCGATACAACCACTCACATACCCATATAACTCACACACCCACTCCTACAGCCACACAGACACCTACTCACACACCCATACAACCGCTCACACAGCCACTCACACACTCCCATAAAACCACACAAACCCATGCACAGACCCATACAGCCATTGACATGCTCACTGACAGACCTATACAGCCACTCACACACCCACAGGCAGATCCATACAGCCATTCACGCACCCACTCACACATCCATACAGCCAGTCGGAGACCCACTCACACACTGATACACACAGTCAGACAGCCACTCAGATGGCATATGTTAGAAACAGTACCGCTCATTAGTGGCCCAAGGGACCCCATCTCCTGGGGTCATAGATTTATTATAGGGATGACATGCAGCCCCTCTCCCCGAGTGCAAATGGGCCCTGGAGCTCCAATATCCGAGAGCCAAAAACATTTTATTAGGGTAGGGAGGCATGCAGTCCCTCTCCCCGAACCCAAATGGGCCCCAGGGACACCATCCCCTGGGCCATAAAATAATTATAGGGGGGCATGTTGTCCCCCTTCCCAAGCCTTTGGGGGTCTAATGGACCCCGTCCCTCAGGACCTTTTCATTTTAAGGGACTGACAAGGGAGAGATTCTAGTTCCCTGGTATTAAACCCGAGCTGTCAGAGCTATTACTTAGAAAACTGAATTCCTGAGGTGAGAGAAGCATCTTAAAAATTAGTGAAGAAAGGTCAATTAGCCAGTACTGAGTGCAGGTTCGACTTTTCATGACTTACTATAGAGTTTCTTTTAGATGACAGTTCGATATTTCCTCCACTAAAAGTGAGCTTAAGATGAAGGGTTCCTTCATTGTTATTAATAATTTATTGAGCGTGAACCCCAGCATTTTTCCCTATTGCTCTCCTATTTTTTTTTCTTCTTTACTAGTCTCTGGTATCCAGTGTTGATGTCAGATGCACACGCTTGATATGGTCATTGCTGCTTTGCTGCCAGGCAGAGTTGGTGCCCAAGTGGGATGATGTTGGATCGTGTTGGTGAACATTTCCAGATGAAATGTTGCACAGGGGGTAATCTGTGGTCAAATGAGAGGGTATTTTAATATTTTGTCAGTGTAGGTCCCACTCTGAGTTGTGCCTTGAAGCATGGGCTATGTGAATAACTTTGTTTAACGTCCTCATGAATTGAACCTCTTATGAGCCTCCTCATTGCCCTGGAGCCACTGAGGAGAGACTCAAAAGTGTAAGGATCTTGTTTATGTTTGAAATGACTGCTTCTGTTCAAGTGGCTGACATAAGTGCCACTTCATGATACATGAAATAGTCATTTATGGCAACCAAGAAGTATCTACTGTTAAGAAGAATACCAAACTCTGCATTGCCTCACAACCATGAGACAGACAGAGTTTATTCAGTGATAATATGAGCTAGAGGATCAGGAGGTCCAGCTGCTTGGCATATGAGGCATTCATTGATCATGGTCTCTACCATGTCATTGAGTTGATGAGATTAGACGTTACTCCTCACTCTCCTTGGTAACTGGCATTGACAAGCAGGAGGACACAATTAGTGAAAGCTGAGGAGATTATAAGGTGGCTACCACTCAGGAGCTGTTCATCTGGGGTCATTGCTTGTTTGTTTCTAACATGGTTCAATGATGTTAGTCTGGCAAGCTTCTGTAGTAGAGAGTGGTTGGTCATATATGATGGCTTTCCATGATCTTTAGCTTGTTGCTTGTATAGCAATCTGAAGCCAGTCGTCGGGTACGGCAATTGTTTGGCTGTCAGACAATGATGTCAGTAGTGGTTGTGACTCCTCTCCCTACAAACGGAATGTAGTCCTCTCTGTCTTGAGCAGTTTCAGCTTCTATTTTGGTGATAGGCCGAGGTATTGTTGATAAGTGTCCTGCAGATGGCAATGAGGAAGTATTCAAAGAGTGGCAGAATACAATTTTTGATTTGTGGTGGGACTTTGGAAGTTGATCCTCAGAAATCAACTACCAGCTATTTGTGGTCAGTTGACATTTGGAAGGAGGGACCGTATAGGTAAAGGTTGAAGTGTCTGCATCCCAAGTGGTGTAAACATCGCACTGGCATACTTTATTGAGCTCATTCTCTGCATGATTGCATCTAGAAGTGAATAGTCCCAGGAACTGAGGAACTAGCATCTGTTAGTAACAAAATATTGGCGGATGGCATTAGCTTATAGAGTGTTGCTAGAGACCTGAAAATCATATGTGATGCTCCTTTGTCCATTCCCAATCATATATACATTTTAGAATCACTCTCAATGGCTTGATAAGAGAGGTGAGGCTTTGAATGAACCAGGTGCAGCAGGGCCACAAGGGAATTAAAAACCATCCCTAGTAAAAGTTTCAATTCAGACCACTTTTCCCCACCCCCTTAATATCTCTCTCTATCTATGCTATATCATATAATTTGTATTTGTAACATGTACATCTCACTTGGAAGGATGTCATGGTGGGGAACAGAGAGTACTTTCCTGGGGGTTCAAAACTTAGTTAAGTTAGAACAGCCAGGTTTTAAGTTTCTTCTGAAATTCTGAGAGACACCCCAAATAGAGAGAGGAAGCTTATTCCAACCATTAGCCACCAGGTAGGAAAAGAGCCCCCTCCTGCTCTGGCATGCCAAATGCGAGGCTGGCAAGAGAGCATGTAAGATGCAGAGCAAATTTGTTTGAAAGGAAAATGGAAGTGTGTGTGACTGCTAAGGTAAGAAGAGCCAAGATTGTAAATTGCTTTGGCTGTATGAGTAAGAAGCTTGTAGAGGGAATGCTTATGGACAGGGAGCCAGCGAAGATTATGTAAGTGGGCTGTGACCGTTGCATGAGAAGACAGAATGAGAACAAGCCTGGCAACTGTATTATGGATCACTTGAAGTCTCTTGATGAGGAGGGCAGCCATTAAAAACAAATCTTAGCATTTTGGAAGTGTTAAAGCAACAGGCAGACACTACAGTGACTTGGCTTGCCATAGAATGCTGATCATCAAAATGATGGGGGCAAGAGCCAAGTTAGGGGGGTCACCATGCAGTGATCCAGAGAGTTATCTACCTAACAGGACAGGCTTGGTTTTCTGACATTTTAGCTTTAGGCAATTACAGCTCAACCAGTCAGCAACCGCAGACATATAGCTCGTGAGGTTAGAGTCGGTAATTTCTGTCTTCCGAGAGAACGAGGATAATCCTACTGTCATTGGCGCAAAGAGATAATATTAAATTTGAATGATCTAATGATGGATGCCAGTGGTGTCATACAAACACTACACACTGTGGGGCTCAGGGTGGATGCTTTCGAAGCATCAGATTGAAAGGTTGAGAGACATACTGAATGGGTCCAGTGAGCGATTTCAAAAGTAAATAACTGAAGAGCAGAATAAGAGATGCATGCATTGAAAAGGTACCTGAGTGGAATGATGTGCAATACTGTGTTAAAAGGCACTAACATATCTAAAAGTATAAGAGCAGCTATAGCATCCTTGTTGATGATGTTCGATGTTGTCCATGCTGGCTGTGAGAGCAGGTTCCATGCTTTGATTGGCTCTAAAGCTAGATTGTGAGGGAAAGAGTGTTAGGTGAGACTTGTGGTAGATGGTGAGTTGCTGGCTGACTAGACTTTGGCTGGGTAAGGAAGAAGGGAGATAAAGGAGATAGGTCTGTAATTGGGCAAGGCAAAAGGATCAGCAGAAGGCTTTTAAAGCAATACCAAGCCCATCGCATATTTCCATCCAATAGGGTAAAAGGAAGCAAGAGGTTAAAAAGAGTGGTGAGGCTTGGCCAATGAGTTCATGACCGAGTGGAAAGTTAGTGTTGACAGGGGTAAATGAGTGAGGCTGATTAATCGAATGTATGGTCCTTGTGATCTCTTCTGTAGTAAGCGGAGTCAGGCTGGGCAAGACTTCCCCATAGATATGGAGGAGGGCATACTGATGAAATCCAGAGAGTTTAGAGCTGCTTATAGGGAGAAATTAAAATAAATCTCTCTCTGTTTATCTACAGCTTTATATCTCTCTCCTCATATCATTGTTGTTCTGTTCCTGTTCCAGTAAACCCCAGGGAGCTGCAGACAGTAGTTGCGGTGGTCTTGGTCCATTAAAAACCATCAATATAGCTTCCTGGGGAAATAATCTTCGAAGAAAATGACCAGTTCGGCCTTTGGCTCCAGTAGGTCATCATCTAAAGGAAATGTCTTACTATGAATATTGAGGATGGCGTGTAGTGTACTTGATGTCTACTGCTGTAGCTGGTTCAGAAGCCAGCCCCCGCGCTGAGAATCTATAGCCTAAAAAAGTTATATTGTCTTAGGAGTTCACACTTCTTTTTGTTGAGCAGAAGGTGGCAGTCTTGAATGAGCTGTTGTACGCTTTCAATGGAGAGTGGCGTTCTTTGATGTTTTATAATGGACTATGATTTCTTCACTGATGCTGATCACTGCGACCGACCCTGAGAGAACCTCTTGGATGCTGCTATGGATAACCACAGTGGCAATGCAGATGTAAGAGTTCAAATTCTTCTTTCAATGGAGCCCCACATTAATACCCAAAGTGCTGCTGTTTCAAGATTCAGGGTCAAAGAGCAGTTGATGATAACCTGAATCAAGGTCCATATGGAAGGACAAACTAGCTCTGTTGAATTCAGCAACTAGATTGTCAACAGTCAGTGCGAGGTAACATTATGTTTAAGGCTGGTAGGTCAATCTACACACCGAAACATCCCTCATCTGGTTGCTTTGGTTTTTGGGCCACTACAGTTGAGTTGACTTATGGGATGGGGGCTTCAATCCATTCTATGATGCTAGTCTGCTCAAGTCTTGCCAGTTTTGCTTTGCATTTTGCCTGCCTGGCAGTGATGCAGTGTGTGAGCAATGTGGAGGTCCATCATTTTGCCTTTGCTGCAATCTATACCTTTGAAAAGTGCTGAAAAGGCCTTCTGAATATTACTCAAACTGCAGATGCTGACACTTTGGAAGAGTGGGGAATAGTTTTTCAGAAGTGTGACAACTAATTAAAGTACTAGCTACCGATTTGGTAATAAACCAAAAGCCTTTGGTGGCACCGCATGATCTTTGTGTGTCAAATGATCAGTGCAAATATGTATGAGGGTAATGTTTCTATATGTAAATATAGGAACTGTAATTGCATGAAAAGGCAGATTGTAGTTTAAGCAGTGTACAGATGGGTCAGTTGAGGGAGGCACCAAATATATGTGGCACATGAATGCATTAGATGCAATAGTAACACCTGCAGATGTGGTGTTTGCTTCTGGTTGAAGGATTACAGCAGTAAGAGTATATGTAGGCTCTTTTGGATGTCCAACATTTCAGTTTGGGTCTTGGCAATGGGCCACCTTGATCTGTAATGCAATCTGGCTCTAGTAAGAAGGCTATTTGTTTTTGTTTATACTTTGCTAAGCTATGTTACCAGGCTGGCCAATAGTTATTTAGAGAGACAGTTAAAACAGCATTCAATCAATCAATAAGGAGTTTGTAGACCGCAACTACTCACCCAAAAGGGTCTCAAGGCACTGAGGGGGGCGCAGCTCATGGACGTTGACAGTGATTCGTCGAAGAGCCAGGTCTTGAGGTCCTTCAGGAACTTGGAGAGTGTTGGTGTCTGCTGGAGGTGGAGTGGGAGGGTGTTCCATGCCTTGGCCGTGAGGAAGGAGAAGGAGCGTCCTCCTGTTCTGGTCTTCTTGATGCGTGGTACCGTCGCAAGAGAGAGTTGGGCTGAGTGGAGGGATCTTTGGGGTGCGTGGAAAGAGAAGCGGTGGTTCATTTAGGTGGGTCCAGTGTTGTGGAGGGCTTTGTGGGCGAGGGTGAGAAGCTTGAAGGTTATTCTCTTCTTGACAGGGAGCCAGTGTAGTGTCCGTAGGTGTCGGCTGATGTGGCAGTGGCGCGGTAGGTTGAAGACTAGTCAGGCGGCTGCACCCTGGACGTTCTGGAGTTTGGGGCAGCAGGTTCTTGTTGATCCCAGCGTAGAGTGCGTTGCCGTAGTCCAGTCTGCTGCTGGTAAGGGCGTGGGTGCTGGTTTTCCTGGGTTCAAGGTGAATCCAGTTGAAGGTCTTTCGGAGGAGGCAGAGGGTATGGTTGCAGGAAAAGGTGACAGCATTGATCCAGTGATCTATTTTGAGTTTGGAGTTCAGGATGATTCCGAGGTTGCGCGCGTGGTCTGTGGGGGAGGGAGGGTTCCCGAGTGCCGGGGGCCACCAGGTGTCATTCCAGGCGTCGGGTGTGACCCATGATGAGTACTTCGGTTTTGTCCGTGTTGAGTTCTAGGCAGCTGTTTTTCATCCACCAGGTGACTGCTTCCATTCCTTCCTGAAAGTTGTGTTTGGAGATGTTGGGTTCGTTGGATAGGGAAAGGATGAGTTGGGTGTCATCTGCATACGATCCGATGTTGAGTTTGTGAGATCTGATGATGGATGCGAGTGGGGCCATGTAGACGTTGAACAGGGTGAGGCTGATGGAGGATCCTTGGGGGACTCTGCAGGTGGTCGGTTGTCATTGAAGTTGTCAGAGATGGTCTTGATTTTGTGATGGAAGGAGGTGCTGAGTCTGTCGCAGAGGTGCTGGGAGGGTGGGATGTCAGTGGTCTCACTGTTGGGTTGGGCGAAATCTTTGATGATTCTGAAGAGTTCCTTGCTGTTGTGTGCATGAGTGGGGATTCTGTCCTGGAGTGCTTTCTTCCTTGATTGTCTGATGAGTTTGTGGTGAGCGGTGGTGGCTGCTTTGAAGTTATCGAGGTCTGCTGTGGTTTTGGAGTTCCTCCATAGCTTTTTGAGGCATCTGCAGGTTCATCTAGATTCTCAGAGTTCGGTGGAGAACCAGCTGGCTTTCTTGGGGTGTGGGTTGGAAGTTTTCTTGAGGGGGTGATGGTGTTGGTGCAGTCGGTGATCCAGTTGTTTAGGATGTGGACGGTGGTGATAGGGTCGTCGTTCGTGGAAGTGGGAGCAGAGCTGCTGAGGGAGGTAGTTAGCTGGTCGCCGAGGCTCTTGGTGCAATTTCTGTGCTGGAGTTGGTGAGGACGTTTGCGGATGATGTTTGTTTTGAAGGTGAAGTGGATGCAGCGATGGCCCATCCGTGGGAGTTTGGAGGTGTGCCTGAACATGATGGCGTTCTGCTGAGTGCGTGGGTTATGGTACGATCTGTTTCAATCTGATGTTGTGGAGGTTGTCCAGGAGGGAGGTGGAGTGGGGGTCTTGGAGGTTGTCGAGGTGGAAGTTGAGGTCTCCCAGCAAGGTGTAGTCATTGGAGGTGATGGCTTGCAGGGTGATGCAGTCAGTAATGGAGTCGGATAAAGATGCGCGGGGTCTGGGTGGTCTGTAGTTGAGGGTGCTGTGGAGGGTGGTGGACGGATTGGTCTGTATCTTGAAGTGTAGGTGTTCCATCAGGTCTGTGGATCCATCGGTGTAGGTGCTCAGACGGAGGTTGGACTTGTGAGTGATGGTTGGGGCGGTCCTTCCGGGTGATCTTGTAGCCTTCGGGGATAGCGATCGCGATGTCAGGTCCCGAGGCGGCGTTCGTCCAGGTTTCGGTAAGGAAGGTGACGTCAGGGGTGGTGCTGTCGAGGAGGTCCTAGATTTCTGTGGTGTGTCTGTGGAGGGAGTGGACGTTGAGTAGGATGCATTGAAAGGTTTGGGATGCAGTGGGGTTGTGCCCGGAGGGTGGAGGTGGTGGTGGGTCCTGGGTCTTGGTGAAGGTGAAGGAGTGGCGGTAGTATCGGCAGGTGAAGGGTCTGTTGGTGTCAAGAGGTGAAGAGAGCTTCCAGTTGTTGTTCTTGCCAATGTTAAGCATGTGGAGAGCCGAGGAACTGTAGGACTGGCGGGTCGGAGGACCAGGGTCCCTGGCGCTGGTCACGGTTGGGTCGTGGAAGGGCGCAGACGGGCTTGCCTTTGTCACAGCTTCGGCGCACCAGCGGTGCGTCCGCACCGCGACCGCCATTAAGTAGGGGTCGGGGAGAGGGCGGGACAGCTGGTAGGTGGGAGCGAGAACATGCGAGAGGGTGAATGGCCACGGGAGCAGCAGCTGCAGGAAACAGCGAACACAGAAGGGAAACAGTGAAAACAGAAGGGAAAAGCTACAAGGGGAAGGGGGCGTGGTTTGCAGCCCAAGATGGTGGTCGTGTAGACGACGAGCTCCGGGCCTTGGACTCCTATCCGAGCAATTATTCGTGCTTCCCTACCTTGTACATGGTAGTAAGGGAGCGGCTGTTGATCTCAGACAGCGGGGCTGCCTCGACGGCGATTTCTGGATATCTGGGGCCCCTTGGAGCGGTCCTGGTGACGGCGGCGATTTCTGGCCTTCCTGAGGCCTGCTGTGCATCAAGAGCCGCGGAATATCCTAAGGCCTGGTGGGGCTGCGGGTGCCCGGGCCTAGCGGCGGCGCCCACGCATGTCCCCGGCTCTGGGCCCACAAGGCGTCATACCTGCTGTGTCCTCTAAGTGAGGCTCTGCCCGGGCGTGCTGGGAGGCGTCGGGCTCCTGCCTCCGCCTGAGGGGACGAGTGCTGCGCCGGTGCATGGAGGCTGCTGTGCCCGTCACTTGGGGAGGCACCCCAGCAGAATTCCTGAGTGGTTGTGGGCCGCATTATGCCGCGGGATGGTGGCGGCTTCCCAGCGGATCCTGGCATGCCACATACGGCATGCGGATCAGAGAAGTGGCTGGAGGAGTTGGAGTGGTGCCTCCCTGCTGCTGAGGTGAGGCCGTGAAGGGCGCTAAGGATAAGCGCTGTGGCTTGGAACCTGTGCCCCCTCCCCCTGTGCAGGGTGGTAGCTAGAGATCCCTTCTGGAGGTGCGGACGGTGCGAATAGATTGGGGTGACCTCCCCTTGTCCTGCCACATGAGCTGGGAGGTATGGAGCGGCGGCAACTCTGTCCCTGAGAGAGTCCTCTCATGCCACGTGGCAGTTGCGGTGCCCTGCCCGGACTGGTGGTTCCTGGTGCGGAGATGGGACCAGGGGTGAGCTGGGATTGACATGAGACCCTGCGTGGGAGTGTAGTCTGTGGGAGCGGGATCTATTTGAGCTGCTTGGACCTGGCAACACAGGAGCTGCATGAAACCTTGCTGGTGCCATTTCCTTTATTTACACTTCGGAGAGTAAGAGGGGATCGCTGTCACATAGGATAGCGGCTTCCATGCCATGCTAGAGTGTCTGGGTTGCCCTTCCGCTTGAACTGAGTGGATTCTTTGCAGTGGACCTGTGCTGTTAGCTGGTGGTGGTCGCTGTTTTTTTTTTTTTTCCCGTGCGGCTCTCCGCTGGCTGTGGTGTACTTGTTGGTATTCAGTTGCTGTGGCTGGGGACTCACTGCCTGGCCCCATCACGCCGCCGGCTATGGGCAAGGGAAGGCCCAGGGTGCCAACGAGGTCCGGGAGGGCAGGATCTCACTCTCCGACTTTGGGCCAATCTTCCACCCTGTCCCACCAGACGGAGGGAGTTGTGGAGTCCAATAATTCCGGGGACAAGCTGGACATGGTTTTGCGGGAGAGTCGAGATTTCCATTCTGTTTTGGAGGCGCAGCTGGGCATAATCTCGGTGGATCTCAACTTGCTGAAAGATGACCATAAGAAGTTGGCTGAGAGAGCAAAAACGACTGAGCGGCAGGTTGACACCATGGTACCTCAGGTACAGGCACACGAAGAACAACCACAGCACATACGTCAGCAGATTGACTCCCTCCAGGCACGGGCGAATGATGCAGAAGGTCGGGCATGCCGGAACAACCTCCGAATCATAGGCCTGCCGGAGGGGAAGGAAGGTACTACGCCTACTGAGTACATTGAAAACTGGTTAAAGACAACTGTGGCCCCCACTGGACTGTCCGCGCATTTCACGGTTGAGAGGGTGCACCGGGTCCCCACACGATGTCCTATTCCGGGCGCTGCCCCGCGTCCCATCCTGGCCAGGATTTTAAATTACCGGAATCAAGATCATCTACTACAGGCGGCAAGAGATAATGGTCCTCTACAACTTGACAATGTTAGGATTTCAATATTTCCGGATTACACCTTGGCAGTCTAGCACAGAAGATTTTCCTTTATGGAGGTGAAGGCGTGGGCCCGAGCAGCAGGCCTGTCATTTGCATTATTATTCCCCGCAAAACTGAAAATCATCCATGATCAGCATTCCTTGTTTTTTGATACCCCTGACAGTGTGTGGGAATGGCTGGACAAGACGTTCCCCGACGTCCAACTTATGAGACGCATGGACTCCTCACTGCCCAAACCGCAGCGTCCCCGTCGGAGGCGTAAGAGGGGCATCCTTACTCAAAGCTCGATCTCCAGCTCTTTGGGCCGTCAGCAGGTACTGGAGGGCAGGCGGAGGGCTCTACAGGCTGCTTCCACTTTTCGTGCCGCTCACCCAGAGATCAACTCTAGCTCATCGGAAGGATTGAATACGGACACTGATTCAGATGGTAGAGTAGCACTGTTCCCTTCAGCGACCTCACGACTCAGCAAAGATCCTCTGGCCTCGGCGGACTCTTGATTCTTTGTCTTCTGCCTTGTAGGATATGCTTAGCTTCTTATTGTTTTCCTGTCCGGATCGTAGATCTATAATCCACTATATGTGCCTTTACCTGACTGGCAGACCATCATAGAACTTGTATGCCGTTTTGATAGGTGGGAACAGATCGTTAAGTTCCAGGCCTGGTGCACGTTCTGGGCGCTTTTCTGAGTGCCTCATTGCACTTGTGCGACTGTTGATGGTGTTAGCGACCTTCCCCCAAAGGCGGTAGCACTGGCTGAATGTGGAGTATGTTCACTTTGTTATCACGGTTTGGTCGAACGATGTTTGGGCGTTGGACCCAGTATTGGGATTTTGTTGACTTAGATGTAACAATGCTGCATGGTCTGGGGATTGTGGGGGGGGGGGGGGGGGGGGGGGGCGGGCGGGGGTGGGTGGATGGGGGTGGGATCCGAGGGGAGGTTTTTTAAAAATTCCATTTGATGATGCCTATTGTTAATTCTTATACCCTTGTCTCGTGGAATGTGCGAGGTATGGGTTCTATGGCAAAGCGACATAGAATAGCTGCGCAGTTGCATCTCTGTAAGGCACACATAATTTGTTTTCAGGAGACCCATTTGATCCCCACTGAAACTACGAAACTACAAAGGAGATGGCGTGGTCAGGTTTTTGCGACGGCATATTCGGCCTTGTCCAGGGGGGCTGCTATTTGGGTTCGGGCGGGCATTCCCTTCTCTCTTACTGAGAGCAAGTTAGATGATCAGGGCCGGTTTGTTCTTCTGTTGGGAACGTTGGATGGCAGACAAATAGTGCTGGGGTCCCTCTATGCACCAAATACGGACCAGGAGGCATTTTTTGCACGGGTGACCCAGGCGCTTGCTGACTGGTCCCATGTCCCTTGGCTTCTGGGAGGCGATCTGAATGCAGTATTCGACATTGGACTGGATCGTTCCCATCCTCCTTTATTTAATATGGCGGCAAGGGCACAGGCTGTAACCTTGACACGTTGGGCACAGGGTTGGGATTTATTGGACGTCTGGAGGGCAATGCATGTGAATATTCCTTTTACTCTTACCCCCATAAGTTGCACACACGTCTAGATCATTTTCTATGCTCCCCCGGTCTCTCCTCTTCAATTACGCATTGTGAGTTTCTGGGCAAGACGATATCTGACCATAATCCCATAGAATTGCGGTTGGCATGGGGCCATTCACCTGCTCCAATTCCAACGTGGAGGATGCAGCCTCTACATTTGGAAGACCAGGTCTATCGGGCAGTATTGAATGCAGCTATTGACGCATTTATTGTGGAGAATGAGGGTACTGCTTCGTCCAGGGCTATCGAATGGGAGACCTTCAAGGTGACTGAACGTGGGGTTGCCATGGGGACTTTGGTGGGATCACGGAGGGAAGTGATTAGGGACATTACTGACCTGGAAGGGGAATTGCAGGCCTTAGATGTGGGGTCTCAGAGGGGTGAGGACGGTGCAGAGCCGCTTCAATCCGCCAGGATTAAGTATGCAGAATTGTGAGAACAATTGCGTCTGTTGGATCTTGATGCTTACACACTGCGAACACACTCGGAGGCGGATAGGGCAGGTACGTTATTGGCGAGACTGATCCAGCCCACGATGAGTCCTACCCAAGTTTTAGCTATAAACACGGTTGATAATGTACTGGTTACGTCTCAGGGGAGGATTAATGCTGCGTTTCGGGAATATTATGCTCGGTTGTATACTTCCCCATGTTTAGATGTCATGGCTTCCACACTTTCCTTTTTGTCCGAGGTCCAGCTACCCACGGTTTCTGATTCAATGGCCAGGGAGTTGGCTGCTCCGATTACTGCCGCAGAAATGCGGTTGGCGCTAAAGGCGTTGGCCCGCAACAAGACACCAGGCTCCGATGGCATCCCTGTGGAGTTTTATTCCACATTTGCCGATAAGTTGATTCCAAGGTTGTTGCAACTCTATACTACTTCCCTAGAGAGTGGGGTCTTGCCTCTTACTACCAGGGAGGCGATAGTCACGTCCTTATTAAAACCGGGCAAGGTATCAACTGATCTTTTATCTTATCGACCACTTTCTATTCTGATTCTGAATACAGAATACAAGGTGCTGAGTAAGGTATTGGCGTCATGACTCCTTCCACTCCTTCCCCGTTTGATCCATACGGACCAATGTGGATTCATACCCCAACGCAGTACCTCTTTGAATATCCGTCGGCTCCATGTCTTAATACACGCGGCACCCGCCTCTTCCCCTCTTGCTGGTTGCTTGTCTTTAGATGTGCGTCAGGCTTTTGATACTCTCAGCTGGCCGTATATGCTTGCGGTGCTGTCTAAATTTGGCCTGCCCCAGTCCTATTGTGCATGGATCAAATTGTTGTATACTAGTCCCACGACGCGAGCTAAGACGGGTAGGACCATCTCTTCCTCTTATTTGATATCCCGGGGTACACGTCAGGGCTGCCCCTTATCCCCCATGCTTTTTGTGTTGGCCCTAGAGCCTCTTGCGCAGTACCTGCCTCAGATTATGATCCCTTATGGTATACAGTTGCGTGGGGTGATACATTCAGTATCCTTATACGCGGATGACATGCTGTTATATTTTCACGATTTGGAAGTTGATAAATGCGGGATAGCTGCTGCCTTTGATAGATTTGGGGAAATTTCTGGCTTGCGTCTTAATGCTTCTAAATCGGTGGCCTTCGTCTTCTAAAATACTTGTGCATCTCCTACTCTACAATTTGGTCACATGCAATTTCGAGTTGAGCCTGTTACTTTTGAATACTTGGGGGTTAATATTTATAGATCGAACGCTGATACTATAGATGGTAATGTAGTACGTACCATTAACTCGTTGTGCTCCCAGATTGCCTTTTGGAATTCGTTGCCGTTGACAGTGGTGGGCCGCGTGGCGGTGTCGAAAATGGTTATGCTACTCCGCCTCCTTTATTACTTAGTGAACTTGCCGATGGTCCTGCCAGCTTGGATTTTTAAAGTGCTTGACACGTTATTAACATCTCTGATATGGGGGGGGGCAAACATCGTTTGGCGCTGGCTAAACTGCAGCTACCTAGTACGGCGGGGGGCATGGGGGCACCTGATTTTAAGACGTATTGTATAGTGGGGCAGTTGCAGTGGACGGTATACTGGTTGGCCGGTAAGAATTTATTCGAAATTGGATGCTCCTTGGGTTGATTGAGAAGTGGGTTTCTTCAGTCCCAGCTCTGTCCGGGTGCACGGAATATGTGGGCTCCTCCATACTTGTTGCATGTGGCGTTGCATTATTGGGCACAGGCGAAGAGGTTGGCTCGGTTGCCATTTCCGTACGCCCCAAAAATCCCCATATGTGGATTGCCTACTAGGCGTGGGGTGCTATCAATGACCCAAATAGTGCTCCAGCGCTGAACACCACAAATCCACTCGCTACAGACCAGACCACAAATCATTCACTCATTCACTGGTGGGGCCCATAACATAAAACATTCATTCTACTTTCAGATCAATGGTCCTCAAAAGAGGGGAGTTTCTTTCCCTTTTATTCCATGCGCTGGAAATGGGAGGAAGTATGCACCAATCACCTGATGTGTATCGACAAGTTTACTTATACCTCCCTACCTCACCAGAATCTCAATACATGATAACCTAGCAGTCCCTCCCATACTATTGGCCATGGATCAGCCTGTTGCTGGGAATAGCAACCTTTAATTCTGTACAACAATATACATTGAAAATACTTCAAATAATAACCCGACACGGTTCTTTAAATGCAAACAATATGTTTATCTAATTTTAAACATAAGGAAATCATATAGCATTCTATATTTTAGTTCGCATATTTACCTAATCTGGCTAAATGTCGTCCTCTATGTCAATTTCGGATCTTTTGTCTCTATGTCCATAAATCAAAAGAACAGTTCGTAAATTAATTGGGCATCTGATCAGTCCATCAGAGTCTCTGGCAGCAGCTGTCCAGCAGTGTCACCGTCCTCTCCGTCAGCATAACGTCGGGCAATCTGGCAAAGTGATGGTGTGCAAGGAATAGAGGCAGTAAGTGACCTACCCTCTCTAATCTACTTTTTTTTTTTTTTTTTTTGAAGACCTTTATTGTTCACAGCTGTGTCATCATACAGTATACATTCACCATCCATGGTGGCTAGTCGATTAGACATTAAGCAGAGGTTTCCAGATAATATGACAGCCATTCAGCCGGTAACCCGGGGGTCCGGAGGCGTTGTACATGGTGGTATTGTTACAGTCATTAGGTAGTTATCTTAATAAATGACAGGTCTATGTTTTTCCTTTTTCTTAGTGTCGGTAACAGAGATAACGCAGTATTCCAGCTAGCATTGTGGCCATTGCGGTCGTCACCCAAGCCCTTATTGAGAGTTGCGCAAAGCGCCGTGGTTAATCATTAGCGTGGGGGTCCCCGGGCGGCACTGTGTCAGCGTCGTGTTCGCAATGCTTGCCGGAGCGTGGCAGTAGTGTTTCGGTATAGCTCACTGAGGCATAGAAGCTAACGCTTACGTTCGGCGAGTCTAGTCTACAGCTTTATAGTTAGGGTCCATGTGCGGGCTGCGTGGCGCACATCTGTCCCCCCATCGCTACACCCCTGAAGCCGCTGGTTATCGGGGCTATGACCAGTATTCAACTCAAAGTGCCCTTGTCAAGATCTCACTGAGAGCACTGGATGTACCCATCCCTTGTAGGGCGCGTATGCCATCGCATCTCTGCTGCCAGAGAGCGGTGTGTGTTTAATAGGGTATCGCTTCGGGGAGTCCAGACGATGCGCCCATCATCTGTTATCCGAGATAAGATAGGAGTCCGGCCAGGGAACTTGACCAGTAAACAAACTGTTCCCTACGCTTGTGTGGCAGTAGGGGGAGTAGGGGTTAGGGTTGTAAATTCAGGTGGGGTCAAGGGGAGGGGGGGGAGATCATCAGGTGCTGCAGCGGGGGGTCAGCAGCCGTCCAGTGGGGCACGGCGGGGCTGTGCACTGTGCGCGGGAAGCAGCGGACGGGAGGGGGGGAGGAACCCCCAGTCAGGTTGTGAATCCAAAGCGTCGATGCCCACACTTATTTTCTTGGTGCTCTGCTACATTGGGGGGAGAAGGGCAGAGTGGGGCGAGGTGGTTATGCCTTCTCGTTTGTGTTCCCAGTTAGTTGATGTGTGAGTAGCGTCGAATCGCGGCAGCAGCGTTCGTTTGGTGTGATATCCGCATGGTGATGCATCTCTGGTGTCGGTCTCATTTAGGGCGGGAGCAGAGGCCACCAGAGGCGAGTGGGGGGGAGGGAGTTAGCTCCGCTGCAGCATTAGAGCCGTCTCTGACTAACATCAAGAGATCGGTTAGATCTATAGTCTCAGGTTATCCCTTGTTCCTGGCAGGCCATCTGAAATGTTTTAAGGTGGTCATCCCAAAGCTGGGCGATGGCGAATTTCCGGAGTCCCGCGGTTTCCTCCCGAAGGAGCACCGTACTCTCCGCTTGTGCCCAGTTGATGAAGGAGGCTTTCCAGTGTCTAGTGTGCGGGGGTGTCGTGGCCTTCCAGTGTTTAGTGAGCAAGCGCTTAGCCGTTATGAGTCCCATGTCCCAGAAGCGTGCCTGCACTTTGTTGTTTTTTGTGCGCTTATACAATCCTAATATGCATGTCTCCCATGTGTGTGGCAGTTGCTCGTCAGTGTCGCGCGCGAGTTGTGTCAATATTTCGTCCCAATATGCCCGTATAACAGGGCAGTGCCACAGCATGTGTAGGAGGTCTGCTCCCGGTAGCGAGCAGCGCTGGCAAGCTGCGTCCGTTAGTGAGAAGTATCTATTTATCTTGTCGGGCGTGAAGTATGCACGTTGCAATATGTAGTATTGTATAATTTTGAAGCGGGGATTACGTGGGATGTTGGTCGGGCCAGCCAGGATCAATGCCCATTCTTTATCTGTCCAATCTCTTCCCCTGTCTGTCGCCCATTGTTCTCTCAGCGGTAGTGTGGATGGTTGCGAGTGTGCCTGTAGAGCTTGCGCTAGCCAGTGTATGATGTGCGAGCCGTTGCCCATGACGTGCAGGTATTGTATAAAGCTGTGCATCGGGAGTTCTTCTGTGATGTCGCCCCAGGAAGTAGTAAGCGTGCACAAGAGGGACGCGTGCAGTAGGAACTGCCCCGTCGGGAGAGCTGTGCTATCAGTCAGGTTTGTGAAGGTGAGCAATTCACCATCCGCATATAGGTCACTCAGCGTGTCCACCCCTGCACGCTCCCAGCTTGTCAAGTGGGCTTCAGTAAGCGGTCCCGTCGGGCCAGGTGTGCCTAAAAGTGGTAAGATCGGGGCATATGGCTTAGTTGCTCGTGTGAGACGAAGGCACCGCAGGAAACACCTGCGCGCCACCGCAAGGTACATCTGGGAGGGGCATTGAGTGCGGGTGATCGGATGGAACAGCGTGTTAATTTGCGTCCGTGTCCAGGCAGCTGTGTTCGAGGCGGTATCCTCGAGGTGCTTGCCGCTCAGCCATTCCGCCACCCATTGCATCTGCGCCGAGAGGTAGTATAGCTCCATGTTAGGGACTGCCAAGCCTCCCAAGTCTGTGGGCATGTATAGTTTGGTCAGCGCCACTCGTGGTCTCCCCTTGTTCCAGATGAGGCTGCGCAGCAGCACCTCTAGATCGCGGAATAGCTTGGTGGGAACATACGTGGGTATGTTTGCAAAATAATAGAGTAGTCTAGGCAGCACAATCATCTTAGTCAGCGCAATGCGGCTAGGCACATTGAGGGGTAGGGTGTTCCAGAAGCCGATTTGCGCTCGGATGGAAGCTATTGTTCGGAGGAGGTTCCCCTCCAAGATGTCTGTTGGGTTCCTGTATATTCGTATCCCCAAGTAGCGAAAGGTAGTAGGGTACCACTGCAGCTTGTCCCCGCCCAGACGGATGTCACATTCAGGCGTGCCCGGACTAAAGGGGTAGGCCCCCGATTTGGACCAATTGACTCTCAGGCCCGACACTTCCTCAAAGGTGCGGAAAATGTCAGTAAGGGAGGCGGGGATGTCAGTTATATCTCTGACGTATAGTAATAGGTCGTCCGCGTACAGTGACACCGCATGCAAGCCGTCCGCTAATGGGATTCCCCATTCCGGTCCATGTGCCCTGAGAGTCGCGGCCAGGGGTTCCATGGCCAGGGAAAACAACAATGGCGACAGTGGGCAGCCTTGTCTAGTGCCTCTGCGGACCAGGATGGCATCTGAAAGGAGCTGGCCCGTGCGGACTCGGACTGTCGGTCTGTCATAGAGCAGGTCGACCATGGCTTCGTACCCTCCCCCTAGTTGGTACTTCTCCGTAACTGCTCTCAGGTACGGCCACTCGACCAAGTCAAAGGCCTTCTCCAGGTCCAGTATCAGGCATCCCGCTCTGGGCCATTGCTGAGTAGCGTACTCCTGCACCCGAAAGAGGCGTCGGATATTGTGAGAAGTGTGGCGTGTAGGGACAAAGCCATTTTGGTCCTGGTGTACCAGGTGGGGCACATGGGGGGCCAGCCTCCGGGCTAATGCGGAGGCCAGTATCTTGTAATCCGTGTTTAGCAGCGCCAGGGGGCGATAAGAGCCCATCCGTGTGCTATCTTTGTCAGGTTTGAGGATAGAGACCAGAGTGGCCTCATTTAACGTTGGGGGTAAAGCGGCGTCTTCTTCCGCCGCGTTGTACATTCTCAGAAGTTCTGGGACATGGATATCCGAGCCAGCCTTGTAAAGCTCAGCTGGCAGCCCGTCCGGGCCCGGGGATTTGCCATTAGATAGGTTAAATATGGCTTCTCGGAGCTCGTCCGGTGCGAGTGAGGCTCCCAGTTCATCCTGCTGTGCGATAGTCAGTTGTGGCATTTGCAGGGGGGAGAGGTAGCCAGCAATATCAGGGTGGGGGACTGGGAGGCGGGAGCGATACAATGCCTCATAGTGGGCGATGAAGGCGTCGTGTATGCGACGTTGTGTGTATACTAGTTCCCCTCCGTCTGTCCGTATGGCTGCCACTGGGGCTGAACGGGCTTCTTGGGAAATCAGCCAGGCTAAAAGCTTGCCGGGTCTGTCGCTTAGGTGGTGTGTTCTCGCTGAGTGTGCAGCATAGTTGAGTCGCTCGAATAAGTGCGCATGTTCTGTGTGGGCGTCGTGTAACGGGTCCTCATCACCTTCTATAGCCCCCTCCTCCCTGGCGAGAAAGTCAGACTCCAACCTAGTTAGGTCACTCTCCAGTTGGTGTCTCATGTGGCCCTGTGTTCTCAAACAGTGCCCTCGGAGCACTACCTTGAAGGCGTCCCATTCCACCTGAGGGGAGGACGCCGTGCCTGCATTATCTTCAAAGTACTGTGCAGCAAACATGAGTAGGGAACCGCGGAAAGTCGCGTCCAGTAACAATGCAGGTTGCAGGCGCCATGGGGGCACAGGGGGGTGCGGTTGTTCCCAGGATATGGACAAAAAGTGTGGGTTGTGGTCTGAGTGCGTGCGGCCCATGTAATGTGTATCTGTTACGTGGGGTAGAAGGCCAGTAGACGCCATGAACCTGTCCAGGCGGACGTGCAAGCCATGAGCGCCTGAGTAGTAGGAATATGCCCGTCTCCCCGGGTTGCGTATTCTCCAAACATCTTGCAGGTCCCACTGTGTGGCCCACTCCAGTAGTGCTTTCGTGGCTCCCCGTGTGGAGGCATTAGCTGGGGGTGGGGAGGAGCGATCCAGTGTTGTGTCCAGATCTCTAGTCTACTTTTATAATACGTTTTTATCGGAAAATGTTTCAATACATGTTACAAAACAATTTATATTGGTTAACCAGGATCATTCTTCCTGCTTCTCATACATCAAATGTTGCATTAGATGCAGCTTCTCAAATTTTGGGTACATTTGCAACAGTTTCTAATTCATTCAGGGCATGTTGATTCCCATGCAGGGTCGTGTCCTTTGTGTCATCAAATATAATAGTTCATAGTTTAAGTACATCCTTTGTTTGGTGCTTGGCGCTCCTCCCAGGACGACCTTCACGGATACAATCTGCCTGGGGTCAGGACGAGGTTATTGTTGCTCATCTTTTAGCGCAGGCGCACTTCACTCAGTGACTTCTCTGTCATGTCGGGGCATCAGAATAGGGATGGCAGACATTTTGTGGCCACTCCAGTAAGGTCAACTTAAGCAAAGAAACATAAAACGTAATTAATACATAGAAATGACTATTAAAATGTTATTCCCTCACTAAACCCACTATGTGTATGTATTTATCTAGCCAAAAGCAACACGCATTGCAGTTTATACTCACAATTTAAAGCACGATTCACAAATCACATCACAAAAGCAACATTAAACATGCAAATTCTAAATATCTGATATTTGTATGCGTACGAAATTAGTTTACGTATCAGTCAAGCCATACAAATGCAACTCCCACGTGTATTTTCTAATTAGTAATGTTGATTAATTAAACACAGCAAACAATTAATACTATTAATGTTAAACCGTTATTCATGTAAATTCAAAATGATGAAATGGAGGAGGTATACATTTCTTAAGGAAAACCTCACTCCTGCAATCCCCGCCTTTGGTGATTTTATCACCACAAAACACCCAAATTTAGTACCCTTTTACAAAAATTTGAAATGACTTCATAGCTCAAAATTCAGTTTCTTCATAATCATCTCTCTTTACCTTCTTGTACATATTATCTTTCCACTCATCTAAAGTTATCTCTGTTAAATCTCTTTCTGGATCCTTTTCTTTTCTTTTTAGTTTTCCTCTTTTTATTTTATTATTTGTTTTCTTTTTCTTGCAACACATACACGCTAATCTTATCACTAATACTGCAACTATCACACATGTTAATGGAAACATAATTTTACCTATAACAGTACTACTTATTTTAGCTAAGAAATTTTTAATAGCAGCTATTTTCTTTCCCATTCTTGTCCATACATCTTCAATCTCCAGTGGTACAAGTTCATCGTGCAATTCAGTAATATTTTTAAAGTAAACCTTTAAATCTTTACTTTCATCTGGAATGTAAGTGCAACAATGTTGAACTTTCAGCATTCCACAGACTCAACCCTCTTTTTCCAGAAGAATGTCAAGGGCAAGTCGATTTTGCATTACCATAGCACGCATGGCAACCATTTCAGTATTTACCAATAAGAATCCATGAGCAGTGCTTGTTGACAAGCGATCCACTACTGTAGATAATCTAATTTTATTTGCATTCAGAGTTATTCCCATTGCCGGTATCAATGCACAAAAGATATCACCCACAATTTCTGCCCAAGATTCTCTCTTTCTTCGCGCTAAATGACTATTTAAACTATTTACACCTTCTTCTCTGTCCATGTGAAAGCTTTTTGGAAATACCAGGCCTACATAACATGTGCCATACCAATGGTCTGGCAAACAATAATATGCCCTGTTCCCACAGATAAAATATATTCCAGGAAATACTGGATCCCTTCCACCTTTAAATCCCCATCCACCCATGATTCGGTATGTATCATGGCACTCACTATTACCTACAAACAAGTTATTGTATGCAGTTTGATTCCTTCTTATACAAAGTTTCCCTTTCTGAGGCCTGTCTAAAGCTATCGTTGGTGTTGACTCTCCTTTTGTCAGGTGTTTCTCCATTTCTATGTCCCAAGCTGTTTTCTCAACCTTTCCTTCTGTTGCCTGTTTGTGCATCTAATGCCTTCTTGCCTCAACCATGTTCAAAAATGTATTTTCTTCTTTCTGCAAACTGCATGTCAAATTATATTTAAACACAGCTTCTAATGTTAGTTCACTAGTCTCTAGGAAAAATTCACCTAAAACCTTCGCAGGTCTTACCTTATTCAACTTATTATTAGCAGGCACTAATGCAAAAATATTATCTACATCTGAAAAATAATACTCTAATTTCCCTATTTCATAAAATAAGCTAGCTGTTACACTACAGGTTATTCCGTAAGTAGCTGGAAGGTGATGATAAGTCACTCCCGAACTTGAACGGACTTGCTTGCCGAGGCCATTGCACCTACCTGGCACCTCTGTCCTGCTGTTTTGAGCGCGTCAGCTCTCTCCCGACTGCCTGCCTTCCCTCCAGCCGCCGCGCCGCAAATTACCGCGGCCGCAGTGTGGAGGGACTCCACTTCCCAGACTCCTTAGCGGTCTGAGGGCGGGTCCCGGAAACGCTGCCTAAGCGCCTGGAGGCGCTATAATTCACTGCCTCTTTCCGGTGGAGCGGGGGACCGAACTTGAACGGACTTGCTTGCCGAGGCCATTGCACCTACCTGGCACCTCTGTCCTGCTGTTTTGAGCGCGTCAGCTCTCTCCCGACTGCCTGCCTTCCCTCCAGCCGCCGCGCTGCAAATTACCGCGGCCGCAGTGTGGAGGGACTCCACTTCCCAGACTCCTTAGCGGTCTGAGGGCGGGTCCCGGAAACGCTGCCTAAGCGCCTGGAGGCGCTATAATTCACTGCCTCTTTCCCGCGTCGCGGGTTGCGCGCGGGTTGCGCCGGGCTGAGCCCGGGCAGAGGGAGGGCCGTCCGTGGCCGTCAGGGGCCAAAGGAGGCCGGGCTGGGCCACATCCCTTTCGTCCAAAAACACAATTTATCCAGGACGATGTCTTCCCCAGGACTTTGCAAACCAACTGCCAGGGAAGGGGGTTGTAATGTAAGTACATTGGACAAGTACTTCAAACCCTCCAAAGATGATGTGGGTAAGGAAAAATCACTGGAGAAACGCAGGGTTGAGCGTCGGCGCTCCATTGATTCCTTAAAGAATACGCCCCTGCCAGAGATCATCCCATATCCTACTACCCAAGAGGATGTTACGCCCCCATCTAGCTTAAAATCCCTGACCCTTGAGGATTTTCCTCTTTTATTGCGGGACATTCCCACTTCCTCTGAGCCGGCCCCTGGAAAACTTCCAGATATAACCCCTTCTGGGACTTGCCCTACTTTTGTCAATTTGGTTACCCAAATTTCACCCTCGCACGCAGCCAAGAAATGTAAACCTAAACAAAGAGTTGAGGTAGAGCTGCACAAGCCCCCACCAAGTAAACGGAGTAAAAAGTCAACGGGGGGCAGGGGGAAAATCAAACCGACGCATCTAGATTTCGGTAAAAAACATACACTCGTACCCCAACCTGGGAGGGATAATGAGAACGTTCCCACTGCTCTTTTCTCAAAGGACTCTAGTTTAACTAGAGCCCCCACTCTAAGCATCCCAGTGGCCGATACATCTAACCCTTTTACAGCTATAGGGAGCTTAGAATCGCTATTGCGTTCTCTTTTACAGCCCATTAGCGATAGTCTGTTAAAAGTAGAGAGCAGGCTCACTTTATTGGAAACAGCTTTTACTAATTTGAACATCACAGTTAGCAAGCAATCAAATAATATGGGACCCTATCCCCCCGCAGGGAATTCTACTAAAAAGGGAGGTACGAGGGGTAATAACAAAGTTTCCCCCCAGAGTGTGTCTACTGCCCCTCCTCTACAACCATTAATGGCTGTTTCAGATCATGTACTGCGCTGCAACACACCCAATAGGCCCAGAGAGACATTAAACTCTGCCTCTCAAGGTTCCCATCTGGGGACTATTGATGGCAACTTAGAAGCTGGCGGTATCTTTCCATCACCACCGGGTCGGCCGGCCCCAAGTCCACGGAGACCAGACTTGCCACCAGAGGCTAACAATCTAACGGTGGTCTTAGCAGGTGCTCCCCGCTTAAGACCAGGGGAGAACGAGGATTATAAATCACTAAAACATAAGGTCATTAAATGGCTGAATTGGAATCGACCCTTACCGTCCCATTTTAATAGTGAGATTATCATGGTAAGAAGGGTCTCCTGGCTAGGTAAAACTAGGAAATCTATAATAGGGGACTGCATCCTGACAAGCTTTAAGGATCCGGGCACTGTGCGGCATATTTGTAAAGGAATAAATAGGTCATTGGATTCTACTATCCAGACCATGCCAGTATCCTTTTTCTTCCCCCCAACCCGTACGCATCATATCCCGACATCAGATGAGTGGGTGAGGGTGGAACACAGAAATAGGTATAGGGATCATGCACAACGTCCAAACTTTCAGGTGCAAGACAGGCCCTACTTCCATTTTAATCATTTTAATCGTTTTAACTGCCTGAACGGCCTGGACGGGGTCGATTGACTTCCTAGTGATAAACCAATGGCTGTGGATTGCAGTGACTGCAGCTCTCTTAAGCTACCAACCTCGACTGCTGTTGTATTGGATGGGCCACTGAATAATTTGGCCGTTTTGGACAATTTACCGGCCCATAATGTTACCAACGCTCTTGGAAGTTTGAATAACACATCATCGGTGGAGATTGTCTGTAGCAGGCCTTTTGACCTACCGGCCCCTAGTGCTAGAATTACATCAGTATCCCCGATATCAGTGGGGCCTGGAACCACATTCTTCAATACTATTCGATTCCAACCTATGGCCACACAGCCTACTACTGACAAATCCCGAGTTGTATGTGAGGATGTAACTTCAACGTCACAACCTAATCATAAGCAGACCACCAGTGTTAAACACCTAGGTAGGCACAATGGTTACAACTTGTCCATCCTTAGCTGGAATGTTGCAGGCATTGAATCAAGACTGTGTGACCCCAAGTGGGTCCAGCTATTGGATGGCAAAGATGTCATTATGTTTCAAGAGACTTGGGCCACAGGGAATGTGTATCTAGAGGGTTATCACTGTTTTAGCGTACCCGCCTCTAAGCCCGCTCACGGTCGAGCAATAGGAGGACTCTTTATAGGGATTAGAATATTGGCTGGCGGTACTTTTAAGGACCTATCATTGGGGAACCCAAATATTCAGGTCCTTGAGTATAAACGAAAGACCTTGATTTATTTAATTAATTTTTATAATAATGATTTTAATTCAGTCCCAAATAGGAACTATGCAGCACTTTCTAATTTATTGGTACACCTTGATATAAACATGAATACAGGCCCAGGCGAGAAGTCAGGGATCCTCATTGGGGGTGATTTCAATGCAAAAATCTTAAGTAAATACCACGCAGAGGACATAAGCTGCTCCAATCTAGCAGATCGCAGAGGTATCGAGCTTGTTAAAATTTTAAACGACCACATTCTTAGTAATGTTATGGAAACAAGCCAATCCCCTGAACTGACTCACGCCCCCACGTTTAGAGGGAGAGACTCGAATTCAACGATTGATTTTATTTTCACATCCCCCCATTTAACAGACTGTGTTACTGACTCAAGTGTGGTAGAGACCCTATATGGAGATCATAATCCTCTCACAGTCACCTTGTACTTAGGTCCCAGCCCAATATACACTAAATTCAATGGCGCAAGAGATATTACGCCATCTGGTGACGGTCTCCGTCTTAAATGGAGGAGAATCGACTGTGAAGCCCTACTTGACTATGTGAAGAATGACCACTTAGCATTGGTTAACTCCTGCTTATCAATGGATGAAGATTGTCACAGAATAGTCGCTGATTTTGGGAAATTATGCGTGGCAATTAAAAATTATTTGTTAGTCCCTATACCCCCTGAGACGAAGGACCCCAGATGGTTCGATTCGACTTGCTCTATGGCAAATAGGGAATTACGTAGGGCACTAACCACGAAACCAAGGAACACAGCGGAGGTACAATTAGCTAGGAAATTTTATAAACAAAAAATAGCTGAAAGGAAGGCGGCACTTCTGATGGAACAGTGGGAGTCCCTGGTTGATAGCGCCAATTTAAAGAGCAGCGGGCAATTCTGGCCCGCTGTTAGGAAAATGCGCGATATGGGTAAAAATGTATCTCCTATTGGCTGTAATATAACTGGCCCTACCTGGGAAGCCCACTTCTCCAACATTTATGCTGCTCCCGCTGAAGAAATAATTACCTTGGATCTGAAACAGTTGGGAGATTTACGATTTGATCTCCCTGAGGTGACGACAGCCATTAGAGAGAGTCTAGGTAATAAGGCCCCTGGCCCAGATGGCCTACCGATAGATTTTATAAAACACAGCATAGACCTATGGGCACCAATTTTATATAACGTTTTTAACAGTATGACACGAGCATCCATCCCTGAGACATGGTCCCTTAGTATTATTGTTCCAATCTATAAAAAGGGTGATAGGTCAGACCCAGCAAACTACCGACCAATTTCGCTTTTAGACAATACCCTAAAAATACTTGGGCGAGTTGTTTACAATAGGGTGGTAGAGTGGGCTGAAGATTCTGACATATTGGATCCATGTCAGATGGGATTTAGGAGCGGGGTGGGCACGGTTGAACAATGTTTGAATTTAAAATTAATAATTGATAAGTATACCGTCGCCCGATCCTCTCCTATATATCTCGCTTTCATGGATCTTTCATCTGCATTTGACCTGGTAAATAGATCCAAACTGTGGTCAATGCTTCTCAGTTATGGATTGGATGAGCCCTTAGTACACTTCCTGGCATATCTCCATACCGATCTTAGGGCACAAGTTAGGATTGGGTCAGGAGGAGAAGTTTCTGGTGCTATAAAAATTGGCAGGGGGGTTAGACAGGGGTGCGTTTTAGCACCCCTGTTGTTTATCGTTTATATTAATGGCATAGCAAAGGCTCTAAAACAAGTAACTAGAGATGTCCCAACTATCCAGGGGCACCCCTTGCCAGTTCTATTATACGCAGATGATGCGGTGCTTATGGGCCGCACCCCTAATGCCCTCCGTGTCCTTGTGGAAAATTTCGTATATCATATGGAGGGCTTGGATCTACGTGTGAACTTTAAAAAATCCTTTGTTATGTCATGCGGACCTGGTAAACGGAAACTTAACACTATCCATATCGGGTCTGATCAACTTGACTCCGTAAATTCTTTCATATATCTAGGGGTGGCCTTCGCTGCGAACAACTCGTGGAGTGGGCATTCCGCCCACGCCACGAGCAAGTTCTCGAAGGCCATTAACTCAATATTGAGTCTCCCACGCCCTAAGAAATTAGGTGCAACCAGTGCTATTTTAAAAATTTTTAAATTACAGTGCGTTCCTGTTGCCACCTATGGGGCCGAAGTTTGGGCTACTGCAAAAAATCTCGGTATTCAACGAGAAGAGACACGCTTTTGCAGGAAAGTTTTGGGCGCCCCAATTTCGTCCTCTGAATTTATCTGCCACAAAGAGCTAAACCTCCCTTATGTTTGTGATTTCATCAGAAGTAGACCAGCTCTATTCTGGTTGAGAATTTGGAGGAACAATGCAGCCTCGCTAACACAAAACATAATCAAAGACTGTCTTAAATGTGATCATGGGCTTTTAATCCCATGGTTAGCGGGAGTTTCAAAATCATTAAGCGCTGTGAATAAAAGTGATCTCTTTGTAGATCCCTCCAGTATTGGATGTCAAGACAAGGTAGAGGTCAGACAAGCACTATTCGCACTTTATGAGGCAGAACGGCTGGAAAGGGAAACACTGAAAACCACGGTTATTAGATATATTGAGAATGACCTGCACAGGCAACCTCTCCCACTTTATCTTACTCTACCTATGACTAGTTGGGAGAGGTCTCTGCTATTTCGATTAAGGGCCGGTTCCATAAAATTCATGCTGGGTTTCCCTTTGGGTTACAATTTAATTATCGACCGTAACCCGTGCCCTTGTGACAGCACCAGTAAGCAGAATGAGTTGCACTTTTTATTCTTTTGTAAATTTTACTTAAAATATATCAACTGGTTTTTAACCCCCTATTTTAGAAAACATAAACCCCTTTCTCTTATGGAGTCTTATCAAATGTTACTCTCCCTGGACTCTGAGGAACTGATTTTTCGTACTGGCACCTTTTTAAGACTAATAATCCGTGTACGTAATATGATGGAAAATCCCTGAAAGATTGTTGTTTTAGTTCCTTATAAAATTTTTAGAGATATTGTGTTGTATATTGTCATGATGAATTGTTTTTATGTGTGTACTTTTATGAATTCAAGTAATTCGAATAAAGGTCTTTTGAATTGAATTGAATTGAAGTCACTCCCTCTGCCACAGAAGCAGGTAACTGCATGCAGACGTAGCAGTCCCTTACATCCATAGTCTTTACATATTCATACAATAATTTTGAAAATACATTATTAGAGAAATCATTAATAGACCTATCTTTATGCAAATGAATGTGTGTTGCTAGAGTCGGTACTACCTTTGAAATTTTACCTATGTTAGTTTTATTTTGACCATTTCCTTCTATTGTATCTATTGTGACTTTAAATGATATTACAAGAGCTAGGATGCTCCATAAAAGCATTAATAATCCTGCACAACAGCAACATGTTTTACACCATCTTTTCATGAATGTACATCTACTTTTACTACCATCTGTGTTAGCCATTTTTCAAAAATAGACCGTGTTTTTTGACTTAGCCTCTTCTACTTTGTGACCAGTTTCTACCCCAAAGCTTCTAAGCTTCTACTTGGTTCTACTAGTTTTCTACTTCTTCGTTCTCCACTTCAACAGCTTCTTTGATTATTCAGTTTGGCATCTCATCGTCCTTTGCCTCCTTCACCCAATCAGGATACAGAATTTCCTGAATCTCCGCTTCTTCTTCTCCAATGTCGGACAAGAGAACTCTCAGGATTTCTGATTCTTCTTCTTCTTTAATCACTTTCAGTAAAGCCTCCTCTGGATTTCCTTGACTATCTGCCTCTTGGGATTCTTCAGGCAGGGCCACATACGTCCATTCCGGCGACTTATACTTCTGGTTAGGTTTTCTTGTTCTTCTAGATTCGTTTGTTACAACTGTTTCTTTCTCCTTTGGGTTTTCCTGACTTGTGACTTCATTCACCTGTTCAGCTCTGGGTGATTTCACTCGAGACAGTCGATATCTTAGTCTTTTTATTTTGTTCGGCCAAACTTCTGGTTTTACAGTTTTTGTCACTTTAATTTCTTTAACATTCTTTTCATTCTTTTCTTCTCTCCAAGCTCTCTTTCTCAGAACTCGACCTTCAGGTATTTCGTTTCCACTCTCTTCTGATTCTGTCCCAACTTGCTTTTCCTTTTCACCAGTTTCTTTATCCACCACTTGTTCTGGTTTCCCTACTTCTTTCCCTCCTCGGATCTCCGGAACGCAATCTTCCTGCTGACTACTTGTCCCTTCACCTAGCTGGATGTTGCAATTCCCTACACCTCCTCGGGGGTCTTCCGCAATCTGTCCCTCTCTCGTTGTAACTGTCCCTTCTTCATTCAAATCTATTAGTTCAGGTGGAATTTCTCTCAAGATTTCATCTGGGATCTGTTCTCTTTGATTTTCTTTTACTGCTTCTTCTTTGTCTTTTCCTTCTTTCTTTTTAGGTTCTTTATTGGGACCTTTCTTTCTCTGCTCGTCTTCAGAATCTGAGCTTTCAGAAATCTGCAATCTTCTTCTCAGAGAGACACTTCTGGGGACCAGAATCTGCTTTGGTTCGTTTTCCCCCCTTTCAGGATTTTCACGTGTCTTTGGTTCTTCGTGATCTGATTCAGTACTTGACTCTGATTCGTCATAGTACTCTTTCTCCTTGCAATCCACTGGATTTGGTATTCTCAGGGTGTGGCTGGCATGGATCCAGTTTTTCAGTCCAGCACACTTCACAGCTGTTGTCGTGGTCAGAATGACTTGTCTTAGCTTTCCCCACCTGGGAACCAAACAGTTTCTTCTTCTGTGGACCTTTATCCTCACCCAATCTCCTGGGCTTAAATCATGGGCTTGCTTCTTTTCAAGGGTGGTGGCATCCGCTCGAACCTGATGAAACACAGAATGAACTGCGTCAGCCAGGCCTTTACAGTACTCCAACACCATGTCATCAGAAATTGTCATCAGTTTGTTGACTGGTATGTATGCATGCCTCATCGCACGTCCCATGATTATTTCATGAGGACTTAGCCCTGTAGTTCTATCTGGGGTTGCACGTATGGTCATCAAAACTAGAGGCAAGACATCAGGCCATTTCATTCCTGTGGCTAAACACATTTTCCCAATTCAGTTCCATTCATTTGCTCAACCACACCAGAGGCCTCTGGTCGGTAGGCACAGTGCAGTTTCTGTTGTACATTCAATGCTTCACTGACCAATTTTACAATCTCATTATAGAAATGCCCTCCTCTGTCTGATTCAAGGGTCACTGGGAACCCGAACCTGGGGATGAATTCCCTCAAAAGTAGCTTTGCTACTGTCAATCCATCATTTCTCCTTGTCGGGTATGCTTCCCCCACCTGGAGAATAGGCAGACTATGACCAGAACGTACCTCAATCTGTTACATGTTGGCATCTCAATGAAATCTATTTGCATTCTGGTAAAAGGCCCTCCTTCTCGGCCTATAGTTCCCAGACTCACCACTGTCTTTCTCCCAGGATTGTACTGCTGACAAATTAAGCATCTCTAACATAGGCTTTCTGATATGATTCTGAATTTTGGGTTGTACCAGGTCTGCTTAAACGACCTGATCATAGCATCTCTCCCTATTTGTCCCTGGCCATGATACATCCGTGCCATGGTAGACAACATGCTATCAGGCATGACTGGTCTTCCATCTCGATAGACCCACACATGATCCTTTTCCCTTGGTGCACATCCTGCCTTTACCCACTGCCTTGTTTCCTCATCTCCTGCATCCTCCTGCAATTGTCTCACTTCTTCCCATGTCCCTACAACATTAGTAAACATTAAGGAATAGGAAGTCATTTCCTTCTCTTTGGGCCGATTGACTGAATAATGATTTCTAGCACAGTACTGTGCCATGTCATTGGCATAACGGTTGCAGACAGTAACATAATCCTCCCCTTGGTGATGAGCAGCACATTTCACCACAGCCAATTGTTTAGGCAGCTGTATCGCCTCAATCAACTTTCCAACCACTTCAGCATTCTTTATAGGAGTGGACAACTCCGAAGCCATACTGGCTGTCAGTTATCACAGTCACTCTCACACCTTTCCCAATTTTGCATGCTCGAGTCAGAGCCACTAACTCTGCTACTTGGGCAGATTTCACTCCTTTCAGATAGGATGCTTCCATCACTGTGGAAACCGTACACACTGCATATGCTGCACTCAACACTCCTTCTTCTGTTCTCAAACATGACCCATTGACAAACATTACATACTCATTTTCGGCCAAAGGTACATCTTTTATGTCTGGTCGTGGTTTTGTACAATACTCAAGCACATCCAAACAATCATAATCTGCTTCATCTCTCACTTCCACATTCTCACCATCAGGTAACAACGTTGCTGGATTCACATTCACACATCTTGCAAGGCTCACATTCGTTGCACCAAATAGGACTTTCTCATACTTAGTCAGCCGACTATGTGTCATATACTGAGTACGACTCCTTGTTAAAAGAATCGCCACATCATGGGGTACAAACACTTTCAAAGGATATCCCATCACGATTCTTTCACTCTGCTCCAAACTTCGACATGTTGCAGCCACTGCTTTCAGACATCCAGGTAAGCCTACAACTACTGGGTCAAGCATCGATGAGTAATATGCAATAGGTCTCCTCAATCTTCCATGCTTCTGGATTAACACAGAAAGTGCACATCCATTTCTTTCACTGCAATTTAACTCAAATTCCTTTTCATAATCAGGCATACCCAATGCTGGGGCTTCACACAATCCATCTTTCAATCGTTTGAATGCTGCCAATTCTTCCTTGTTCAATTCAAGGGGATCCTTTACATCACTCCTTGTTAGCCGTACCAGAGGTTTTGCAATCAGCGATAAGTTGCTGATCCACTGGCGGCAGTACCCTACCATTCCCAGAAACATTCTCACTTCTCTTTGAGTCATGGGGGCTCTCATTCCTTTTATGATTCTGATTCTGTCTATTGTTATTTTCCTCAATCCTTTTTCAATGTTATGTCCCAAATACTGTACTTCCTTCTTACAGTACTGCAATTTGGCTGGGGACACTTTTAATCCTCCATCTGCCAAGTGATTTAGTAAGGCTATAGTGTCTACCTCACAAGCTTCACAAGTTTTCGACGCCACAAGGAGGTCGTCGATATACTGCACTAGTACTGAACTCTCGGGCATTTGCAGATTTTCTAATGACTTTTTCAACAATTGATTAAATATTGAGGGGCTTTCTGTATACCCCTGTGGGATTCGGCACCATGCCAAAATACGGTCTCCTAACCGAAATGCAAAAATTTGCTGACTGTCGTGATGCAATGGAATGGAAAAGAACGCATGGCACAAATCAATTACTGTATACCATTCTGCGTCATGGGGAATCTGATACAAAATCACTGATGGATTTGGCACAATGGGACAGCATGGTACAACGATCTTGTTTACCTTTCTCAGGTCTTGCACTATTCTGAATTTCCCATTTGGCTTTTTCAGGCCCATTATGGGTGAAATACATGGACTGCTCAATATTTCCCTCAGAATTCCTTGCTTGATCATTTTCTCAATTATCGGAGTTACTCCTTCAAATATTTCAGGTGTCAATCTGTACTGAGGAATGTTTGGATAACTCGCTCCATCTTTGACGGTAATTTTCACTGGGTCTACGTTTCTCATTAGCCCTACATCTTCTCCAGTAAAATCCCAAACCTCTGCTTTCACAGACAATTTCAATTCTCTGGGCAATTCATCTGGATTAAATACTGCATATGTTCCAATAGTTTCACATTCTCTGTTAGCTATGGTCATTTTGTACAATACATCCTCATCTGGTGTTTCAAAGGCTATTCCATCTGGAGTACAAAATATAGTGCAGTTCATCTTGCACAGTAGGTCCCTACCTAGCAAGTTCACAGGACTGGTGTCACACACCACAAATCGGTGCATGTCAGAAAATTTCCCTATACTAACCTTTACAGGTTCTGTAAGATGTGTTTTTAGCTGTTGGTTGGATACACCAACTACTTGGATTGTTTCATCCGAAAGAGGAAGATTCTTAACATCTGCTGATCTAACAGTAGATCGAGTAGCGCCAGTGTCCACTAGGAAAATAATGTTATCATCATTAATCTTCCCATCTACAAATGGTCCTGTCTGGTCTACTTCTAGAGTTGCGCCAAGTACGCACTTTTCTTCCTCCGTTCGGCACCGACAATAATCCATTTCCGAATCACTCTCATCATGTTGCAGCCAATACTGCGAAACAGTGCGAGCGCGTGATGGTTTATTTACCTGTTCTTCATTGTAGAATCCCGATTCTTTACTATACTTCTGAGTTTCTGTTCTGTGGTAAAGGTGGTTTTGGCACCTGGTTCTGGGAAGTAACCACCTGCTGCTGTTGCTGCAGTTGACCACCCACCTCTTTCCGCACCTGTGGATTCAATGATCGATTTTCAATATTATTATTTGGAGGATTCTTACACTCGGATTTCCAATGCCCTAACTCACCGCAATTGTGACATGGGAATTTCTTTTTGGCTTCCTCTATATTACCTCTCCCTTTCCCTGTACCAAATCGGGGTCTTACTCCTGGATTGTTCGCTTGCTCTACCAATTGAGCTTCCTGTCGTTCGGCTACCTTTACCTGTGCCCACATCGCCTTTTCTTTCAGCTTTCGTTGTTTTGCCTCAATCTCATCACTGAAATATTTTGCATGTCTTAGTACTTCATCTATTTTCTTATTTTGCCAATCAACTGTATGCTGCTTTATCGTATCACCAATTTCTGGTCGTAAACCATATACAAATCTGTATACGAAATGGCTCAAGTCTTTATCACTCAGGTTCTCGTCTCCACTGAACTGTTTAAATGCCTGAATTAGTCTCTCATAATATGCATGTACTGACTCCTTGCTTTCCTGTTGGGTCCTGTCAATCTTTACCCAATCAGTTTCTTTAGGGGGTACCTTGTTTTTCAGGAATGCCATAACTTGCTCATATTTCTTCATTACCTCTGGATTGGGAGCTCCTGTTTTAGGGTCCCTAGGATGCTCTTGAGTAGGCCAATTTATCATCAGCTTGCATTCTGTCCACAAATCTGCTGGTACTATTATATCGAATAGACTATTCAAATCTATCCATAATACCTTTGCCAATTTTACAAATCTGTCTACCTGCCGGTACCACTCGATGGGCTTTTCGCGTAGTCGAGGGAAATCATTTGTGAAAGACAAAATGTCCTGCCTTGTCCATGGAACATGAACATACCCTCCCCCTGGAATCTCTCTCATGGGGTATACTGTCATCACCTTTTCTTTCTCTCTAACAGGAAATGTCTTTTCTGTGATATTATCACGTCTTTTACACCACTTGCTTCTCAATCTGTCAACATCTCCCCATTTTCTCAACAAACCAATTATGTCCTTAATTTGACCTATCCTACCTGCGGTGTTCAGGTTCTCTATATCCTTCTCAGTGAAATCAACTCGATAGGATTTTTGCAGTGCTTTTACTCTTTCAAAATCTACTCCCATCTCATTTGCAATTTCCTCTAATCTTTCATGCAGGTTTTTCGCTCTCCAGGTTGCACTCTTGCAAAGGAACAACAATTCCTCATCCTGGTAATTTTCCAATTTCTCAGTAGGGATGGTTCCTACTATTAATTCTTCCAATACCATTCGTAGATTTGCCACATCTATTGACTGGGATTCTTGATCCTTTTCTGTAACTCTCTGATCCATTCATTTAACTCATCTACGGAAGGTCCCACTGAATTATTTACATTATTTTGTTCTGGGGCCTTTTGTGGTTCTAACAATGTTTCCATTGTCATTCTGCTCTTTTCGGCGTAAACCTGATTTACAAATGGATTAGTTGAAACATTCAGTTCAAACATATTCATTGTCGGTCCCCACGGATTGTCAATTTGACTCCATTCAGTATTCTCAATTGTATTTTGGCCTCTGTATGGCACTGTCAAACAATGTTCAGTATATTTTTGTTTCTCAAATATGGGCATTACCGGACCTATCGTTACTGGAACTGTCACAGCTTCTAGATTCTTGGTCAATTCTCTTATTTTCTCAGTTAATTCCAGGGTAGTTTTGGCCAGTTCTACTGAATTCTCATCATTTACCCTACTTCCTGTCTGTTTTTCTGTCTCTCTTGCAGAGTTACTTTTCCCTAGTTCTGGTGACATGGTCTCTGTTTTAATTACTCGTAACGTTTCTCTCATTGGGCCACTTGGTATCAATGCCTCTGGTTCTGGTCGATAGGGTGGTGGGTTGTTATAAAATACTTCATCAAGAACATCATCTTCTGATTCATTCACTTCATACCCACTCGAATCCGTATTCCGCCTTTTCTCAGTACATTTTCTCCCTTCATTCTCTCCTATCATTCTCACGGGATACAGACCATCAGTCATACTTGCATTCCGCCACCTTTTCATCCTATCGTAATGTGTCTCATGTCCGTATGATCTACCAAACATATATCTGTAACCCCTACCACTTCTCTGTTTCTCGCGTTCATGCATCTCGTCTTCCCATTCCGTCAATGCCTCAAACTGCGTCGGTCTAGGTCTTGGTTCTAAGTTCATCATCTTGTCTCGGAGGTTTCTCAAGACAGCCAAATTAAAGGAACCATGTTCTGGAAACGCCAGGACTCCATCGTCCTTGGTGTATTTTATCCAATTGTCTAACCATATCCAAGTATGGTACCCATATTTCGCAATCATTGCAGATGCGGGGGTTTTCGGCGGAGGAAGTAACTGTCCTTCCCTAGTCTCAACTACTTTATCTTTCTTGAACCATCTTTTAATTTTCCCAATCCACGATTTCTTCTTCTCCGGTGGTTGGCAAAACATTTTCTCGTTTACGTATACCGTTTAATCCTCTTACAATGGTATTGCTATTCTGTCCACTCACAGCGCAACTCTTACTAACGCACCAATCAAGAGTGTCTACATCACTAGCACAATCCTCCAGTCTCAGCGCGACTCACACTAACGCACCAATCAGGAAGCGTTTACGTCACCCTGTATTCGTCCACTCCTGGCGCGGCTTTACACTAACGCACCAATCCTGAGCGTTTTACGCCTCTAACCTACTGTCCAATCCCAGCGCGGTCGTTCCGACGTCAGCAGCCGCTGCGGCACCTCGCACTGCTCTGCGCTCGTCTACCCCTCCTTTACAAGACCGCTCTGTGAACCTTTACTGTAACTTTTTACGATTCGATTAGTAATAACACTAAAACATCTCCATTGTCTGCTTCGCTAACCAAAGAACAGCAAAAGACCTTTCTCACAAGAATTCCGTCTGTCCCGAGAGCAGCGCTTACCTCTGCCCTACTACGGAATCGTTACTTCCGTTGATAAAGTAGCACATCCCTCTACTTCACCCTTCTAGCAAGCATTAGCTAATTGTTTCTCTGGTATTTTAAAATAACCTAGAGTTTCGCAATCAACCCGAATGCCTTTACATTCACACTCGTTCATACAAGAAAATGTAGTACATATACACAGAATCCTGTCTTTCCCGAGAACAGCGAACAGTCTGTCCTACTACAGAATTATAACACTCGTTGACAAAGCAGCACTTCCCTCTACTTTGTCCTTCTAACAAGCTCAGAGAACACCTGCTACCTTTTCAGTGATAAGCGTTATCGGTATGTCAATTGGTTTCCTGGTACTTAAAGACCAAAATTTCACAGGTAACCTTCGCTATCATACACACTTTTCTCACACAGAAAACGTCTCTATTGGTAACACACGACGATGTTACCGAATCGAACCCAGACAATGTGCTGTGCAACTTCACTTGTCACACGTTTCCCCTGTGTACCTACAGGGCTACAACAATCCCGTCTTTCCCGAGAGCAGCATCTGCCTCTGCTCTACTACGGAACTGCTACCTCCTACTTCCTACATTCCAGAAGCCGTGCAAATAACATATAACTCGACGCGACTCAACATAGAGTGTTAGTACATAAATCAATACCAATCAATAATCAATAAGCTATTTACAAGCAATCGTCGCTAAACCCAAAAATATAGCTAACCATCATTCTGCTACCAAGAAAACTGCTCCAGCGCTGAACACCACAAATCCCCTCGCTACAGACCAGACCACAAATCATTCACTCATTCACTGGTGGGGCCCATAACATCAAACATTCATTCTACTTTCAGATCAATGGTCCTCAAAAGAGGGGAGTTTCTTTCCCTTTTATTCCATGCGCTGGAAATGGGAGGAAGTGTGCACCAATCACCTGATGAGTATCGACAAATTTACTTATACCTCCCTACCTCACCAGGATCTCAATACATGATAACCTAGCAGTCTCTCCCATACTATTGGCCATGGATCAGCCAGTTGCTAGGAATAGCAACCCTTAATTCTGTACAACAATATACATTGAAAATACTTCAAATAATAACCCGACACGGTTCTTTAAATGCAAACAATATGTTTATCTAATTTTAAGCATAAGGAAATCATATAGCATTCAATATTTTAGTTCGCATATTTACCTAATCTGGCTAAATGTCGTCCTCTATGTCAATTTCAGATCTTTCGTCTCTATGCCCATAAATCAAAAGAACAGTTCGTAAATTAATTCATCAGTCCATCAGAGTCTCTGGCAGCAGCTGTCCAGCAGTGTCACCGTCCTCTCCGTCAGCATAATGTCGGGCAATCTGGCAAAGTGATGGTGTGCAAGGAATAGAGGCAGTAAGTGACCTACCCTCTCTAGTCTACTTTTATAATAAATTTTTATCGGAAAATGTTTCAATACATGTTACAAAACAATTTTAATTGGTTAACCAGGATCATTCTTCCTGCTTCTCATACATCAAATGTTGCATTAGATGCAGCTTCTCAAATTTTGGGTACATTTGGGCACATTTGCAACAGTTTCTAATTCATTCAGAGCATGTTGATTCCCATGCAGGGTCGTGTCCTTTGCGTCATCAAATATAATAGTTCATAGTTTAAGTACATCCTTTGTTTGGTCCCTGGCGCTCCTCCCAGGACGACCATCACGGATACAATCTGCCTGGGGTCAGGACGAGGTTATTGTTGCTCATCTTTTAGCGCAGGCGCACTTCACTCAGTGACTTCTCTGTCATGTCGGGGCATCAGAATAGGGATGGCAGACATTTTGTGGCCACTCCAGTAAGGTCAACTTAAGCAAAGAAACATAAAACGTAATTAATACATTGAAATGACTATTAAAATGTTATTCCCTCACTAAACCCACTATGTGTATGTATTTATCTAGCCAAAAGCAACACACATTGCAGTTTATACTCACAATTTAAAGCACGATTCACAAATCACATCACAAAAGCAACATAAAACATGCAAATTCTAAATATCTGATATTTGTATGCGTACGAAATTAGTTTACGTATCAATCAAGCCATGCAAATGCAATTCCCACGTGTATTTTCTAATAAGTAATGTTGATTAAATAAACACAGCAAACAATTAATACTATTAATGTTAAAGCCTCGGCTGATCACCTGCAATTCATACCACATGCAGTACCATCTATAAACACTTTACCAGATGACTCACGTAAGAGTCGTAATCTTCTCTGTAATATTAGATCATTGTCCAAACATCACAGTGAAGTGTGGGATATGATTGCTTCATCTCAACCGGAACTCTGTTATCTGACAGAGACATGGTTAAAACCACACTCTGTCCCAGCGATTACATTAGGGATTCCAGATGGCTACAAAATAGCCAGACTTGACCGGCCCACTAAAATAGGAGGAGGCATTGCTATTGTGTATAAAAGTAAATTAATAGTAACCATCTTAGAGGAAATGAGTACCCCTCATTGTGAAATTCTTGTATTTAAAATCAACTCTACAAAGAATATTGGTTTTAAAGGGGCGCTGGTTTATCGTCCTCCTGGACCCCATACCAGCTTTAACATCCTGTTGATGGAGATATTGGCCAGGCACATTGACCCTGACAAGGAGTTCCTACTTTTAGGAGATTTTAACATGCATTGTGACCTCAAGGATAATGCTGAGGCACAATCTTTACTTACTGACATGTCCATGCTAGGTCTGACCCTAATGAATACTGGTTTCACTCACTTAGCAGGGCATACTTTAGATCTTATCTTCTCAAACAAACCTAATACCCAGATATATGGCTCTTCCACACAAGTCAATTGGACAGATCATTTTGTCTTGGAATTCTTTACTTCGTATTTGGGTAAAGCCCCCACCCAGGCACAAGCTCTCTCCACTAGGCGTAGACCATGGCATAAGATTACGCCTGAAACTTTTCAGGAAACTTTTTCTAGATGCCCTACTCCTCTTGGAGAGAACATTGATATAGCATTAGACCATTATAATCAGGCGATACTCCAGGTGGTAAATAAGACTGCTCCCATGAAAACCTATAAACCTCGCCCAGCCCGTAAACATGAGGTATGGTTTACGGAACATCTGAGATCTCTTAAACAGCAAGTGAGGAAACTAGAAAAGGTGTGGAGATTAACCCATGACAACATGGATAAAATTCATTTCTGGGCAGTGCTCTCTAAATACCATAAGGAAATTCGCAATGCCCGGAAATCCCATTTACAGGCACTTCTTCTAGCTGCAGGAAGTACCCCCAGAATTTTATACCAAACCTTACATTCATTTGTGAAGCCAGTAGCTTGTGAAACTCCGGAATTGGCTTCACAACAACTCTGCAATGAAGTAGCTCAGTTCTTCACAGACAAAATAAACAAAATTCATGATAATATTCTAAATTCCTATCCATCTATCATGGATGATATTCTACCACCTGTGGAACTGGACAAAGAGATAGAAGGCACACACTTGCAATCCTTTTTGCCTATCTCCCTGAGTGAGACAGAATGTTATCTAGGGCAGATCAAAAGCGGAAGCCCCTCTGATATCATTCCAGCTAGAATTTTTCCGATTGTAGGAAAAAGCCTGAGCCCTCAGATTCAAAGTCTCATTAACCTCTCCTTGACCAAGGGGCAAGTGCCTAGGGAATGGAAAAAAGCATTGATAAGGCCCATTAGGAAAAACTCCTCCATCCCCTGGACCGACCTATTCAATCTGAGGCCCATCTCGCTACTCCCTTTTCTAGGGAAGGTCATAGAGAAACATGTTAATAAGCAGGTCTCTCAGTACATAGAACTACATGACAAGCTTGACAGTTCCCAGTTCGGTTTTAGACCCCGACACAGTACTGAATCCGCTCTGCTGTCGGTGACAGATGACCTTCACATGTACCAGGATCGAGGATATTCGGCGATCCTGGTACTGTTGGATCTATCGGCAGCGTTCGATACTATATCCCACAATATCCTAATCGAACGTCTGACCGCAATTGGAATAGAAAGCACAGCGTTAACCTGGCTAAAGAGTTTTCTGTTTGACCGCACCCAAACTGTCAGCATGGGTACATTTAGGTCGACAGAAACCCAGATCACCAAGGGGGTGCCACAGGGCTCTTGTCTAAGCCCAACCTTGTTTAACATCTATGTGGCACCCCTGGCCAACATACTGAGAGACTTTGGGTTTGTACCGGTCTCATACGCTGATGATACACAGCTCCTATTCCCTTTTAAACATCTGACCAATGAAGTAAGGGAGGCCTTCGCAGATGGCATGAAAGCTGTTGCAAATTGGATGAAAGTGAACTATCTCCAATGCAACGTTAGCAAGACCGAAGTAATGCTCTTTGGGGAGGTCAGAAATCTGTGGACTTCAGAGTGGTGGCCATGTGAACTGGGCCAAGTACCTGAACCCAAATTGGTCGTAAAAAACCTTGGAGTCCGTCTGGATCATGAGCTCACCTATAAGCAACATGGCAACTGGGTTTTCGGCCAATGCTTTCATACTATTGGGCTCCTACGGAAAGTGTTCCCACTATTGCCTGATTCCACTAGAAAAACATTGGTCCAGGCTCTAGTACTGAGTCGCTTATATTATTGCAATGGACTCCTGTTGTCGGCCAATCAGGGAGTCCTAGCAAGACTCCAAGTGATACAGAACACAGCGGCAAGACTTGTGATGAATGCCCCCCCAAGAACTCCTTCTAAACCACTTCTTGATGAATTACATTGGCTCTCAGTGTATAAAAGGATCACGTTTAAGACATGCTGTCTTATCCATAGAACCATACATGGCTCTGGCCCTCCTTATTGGAAAGACAAATTCATTCCCTATAATCCCATTCGAACCCTCAGGTCTAGTGGCCAACTTCGCCTTAAAGTACCAACTATCAAGAGGAGCAGACAAGGTGGAAAGGCCCTGTCTGTGGTGGGCCCGACCCTATGGAATAAACTTCCTCTTGCATTAAGGCAGTGTTCCGAATTCTTGGTTTTTCGGAAAAAACTCAAAACATTTTTATTCTAGTAAATTCCACCTCCTCAGTACTAAATACTTAGTGTGTTGAGACCCAAGATCTCTCCCGTCTCCTGTAACCGCCAACCTTTTTCCTCTTTTTCTCCTTCTGTGCGCAGAGATACTCTTATATAAGAGTCGATTCTAGCGCGGTATAAACTTATAAATAAATAAATAAATAAATAAATAAACCGTTATTCATTTAAATTCAAAATGATGAAATGGAGGAGGTATACATTTCTTAAGGAAAACCTCACTCCAGCAATAGCACCAATGCACAAATGGAATTTCTTATACTTAGCTGGTTTTATGTAATAAATTGCATCAAACTTAGCTTTAGCAAGCCTCTATCTGTAGTTTGAGAGTGATTTTAAAGTCTAAGGGACTTTTAAACCGGTCCTTCCAGTTACTGAATCGTACAGAACCTGTATTGTTGAAAGTGCCCGGGGTGTAACATGCATGTGCTTCTAATTTCTACGCCCTGGGCACTTTGATTATACAGAAGGGGCTGTAGGCACTTAGGCAGCCCCTTCTTTAAAATATAGATTGTGTTTTTGCGCATCTAGTGCCTGTGTGGTCAAGCATTTCATCTATCACTTTTTTGTATACTTTACGAAGCAGGTGCAGCCACTCACTGCACCTGCCTGTCTTGTATCTCTGTTCTCCTTTGAAAGACAAGCCACATTGCCACCTGCCATACTGCCTCCTGGGCAGACATGAGCTCATGGCTGCCTTGGGGCAATTACATTATGTGTAATAGGGCACACTGAGCCAGTCTGCACCTGGCGCACCCAGTTGAACGTGTACCATGGCACAGACCAGGGCATTGCGTCCTACATATAATACAGGCCTAGGTGTGATGAATAAGTCTGTGCTGCTTCCAGAATCTTAAGGCTGTCATTATGTTTAAAATACATATTAAGATCATTGTTTTAGAGCGTGGACAAGAGTGATTTTTATCCTGTAGGGATTGAGACAATAAGGGCTAAGTGGTGGTCCAAACTACGGTGTTGAAAGGGGAGTATATGTTTGCGTTTTCCCTGGAAAAAAAAATAAGTGAACAGAGTTAGGGTGAAGTAAACCCTGCACTGATAACAGCTGTTCTGCTGCCTTGTTGGAAACATATTGGCAGATCAAGGTATGTAGATGTGAAGTTAAGAATAGTAAATCTTTACTTACCCATACATATTTACCTTCACAATACTGTGTAGCTGTTATCCTCGATACCATATTATGGCAGCATGATATTTCATCACTCAGTATTGTGACATGCATCCCATATCAGCAACGAATAATCAAGATGGCTGTATCTTCGTTCCTATGCACCACTTTGACCGATGTAGTCCCGCTCATATTTTCTTAGCAAAGTTGCAGAGTGAATTCAAAATACATGCAGTCCCAGTTTATTCCTGTTTTTGCTTAAGCAAGCTAAAGCGCAGTGGAGGTAGAGGCATGAAAAGCATTTGTTTGAAGTAGCAATCCTCAGGTGAGATCTGTGAAAGTCATACATTTTCCTATTTTAATGTCAATTACAATGTAACTAGAAATATCCTTAGTGTGCCATGGCATTAACTTTGCAACAACATTACAAACTTTCTTGGAATAAAACATAGTACATAGTAAACTCCTGTGTCCCAGACACAGTTTCTGCCAGAGAGACATGTCTTTCTTTAGACAATGATATATAACAACTGGCTTGAAAAGCATAGGAGGACTCCAAACAGTAAACCTTCACTGCACGTGCATTATATCCTGTGGCACTTGTAATCAGACGGGCGGGACATCCTTCAAGTTTGTGATGGAGTGCTTTAAATCATGCTGTAAATATATTTCTGTATTATGTGCATGATTTTGTGCACATTAAAGATTAATGGGGTTATCCAGTATCTCACAGAACCTCAGGGACTAGAACAGTATGTACTAAAGGTTGGTTCTGTCGAGTAAGCTAGAATGACTTTAGGACTTATATTTTATCCTGAACACTAGGAAAAAAACAATCAATGATATAGAGTTTGCATTATATACCATACAGACACAAAAGAACACTGAAACTAGACACAGTGGACTCAAAAAAGTGAAAGATATATTGTCAGTCATATATCCTATAACACACCACATATACAAATATATAAAACAAACATAAGACAATTCAACACTGTATATCATTACATACATAGATATGTATCATGTGATCAACATAGACCAACATTTAACATTTACAAAAGCACATTGTGCAGGAAAGGAAGAAAGAAATATTATGTTTGGCATCCGCAATAACTTAGCATATTAATTAGCACATATAGACTTATCATTGGGCACCAATATGTGAAGTGCTAGTGTGGAATATCTGTTCAATACGTCGATGTTTCGAGGCTTATTCTAAGAGTGTAAATGGAAATCATCTCCACGGGTCTTCTTCAGGACTAGAGATACTACAAGACAGCCGGTCAGTCGGCCTTGTGTTTATTACAGAAATCGGGTGGCTTATAGATAGGCTGTCCGGTTTCAGGTTTAAACCTATAATAACTGATAAAACCCCACCGGAAGGGAAATAGTCCTCACCAGTGTAAACGTATAAACACTGAAAAAAAACCTGCACAACCACAAATTAAATGCCATTCAAAAAAAGGAAAAGGAGAGTAAACGAGTAATTTTTATTTCTTGCTGAATGGGGCCAATACAATGTAACTTTGTTATACAAGGTAGCAGTAAGAAAGACTGGGTTATCATTATTCTGCTCAAGTTTTGTTGTTTAGGGATGTCACTAAAATATTATTTCTTCTTCCTTTTTTCAGTTTTGTGGTCTTTGGTCTACAGAACCAGATGTTAGAATCATGTTTTAGGTGTTTATTTATTTTATAAATTGTAGAGAATCAGGAAATATCAAAATCATATTTGATTTTTTTGGCGACGTTTGAGTCTTTCACTGATAGGAAAAATGTAGGTTTCATAAGAATCTTTCCCAATATGTTGATAATCAAAGAGGGGACAGTGGGCTTTTGGACAGGTCCAGCATAAGGGCCCAAGGACAATAGTTTCAACAAAAAGATTATGCTGTTCCTCAGGAAATGAGAGACAAGAACACAGGGAATTATGAACCTACCCGACCACTAAGGTTCAAAGTTGGGAATCCATTGTATTGGATTGTAATGCTCTCACAAACCCTGTCGGGTGTCATGCTTCATCATTGGGCTGCTCCTCGTCGGGTCGGCAGTGCAATACCCGACAGTCTCTCTATAGTAGGGGCACTTTAGCGGAGATCTTTTTCCAACAGCCGTTAGGTGAAGTACGGGTGGGGGGCCTCGTGTGTGTAGATGTGTGTAAAGGTTAATAGTGAATATAAAATAGGGTTGGGAGGACCTAAGAAAACATCTTTAATCAAGGGGCATCCTACCCTAAGTAAAAACAGAACTATAAGGCGCGAGGCTGAGGTAATGTCTCAGAATATGGCGCTCTTATTGGCTTGGAAAGCTATGTCAGTGGTCAGAGTTAGCAAATTGTGTACTGGCTATTTTGGCGTTGCCTGTCTCAAGTGCCAATGCTTTTTCACAGATAAAAGCTTACATGGAAAGGAAAGAGCGAACATGCATGACCAAAGCCTCACTGAAGAAGTATTGTATGGTGTACTACGATAAGTTTGATTTGTAAAAATGTATTTGGACCTCATATACACTGTATGTACACTGTCTATATACCATGCACTATCAGTGCAGACAGCAAGCACTAATAAAGGCAAAAAGTTCCATAAACACCAGAAAAAAACAGTTTTCATTGTTTTTAATGGCGCGAAAATGTGTAAACACTGATAACCACAGTTTTTTAAGGTACTAAAATCACTGAAAAAAACCCACCAGAATGTACCAACAATAGAAACTGAAAACAGGAAAGCCTACTAATAGATTATTCAGTAGGTCCTCAAATGTACCAGTGTGGCAATCCAGCATGGATCACAGTTCCTGTGGAACCTCAAAGGAAGGTAACTTCAATCGATGGCGTCTGATCACGCTGCCTTAGTGATTGTTTGACTCACTCGTAGATCAAGGGAATGTGTGATCTCTGCACATTCTTATTTCTTCACGAGATGGTGACTCAGCATCCGTCTGTTCCCGCTGCCTTAATCCAGTGTGGTGGGAAGATTTTATGCAGTCTTGCATTTTTTAATTACATTATAAATAGGTATCATAAATAAACTCTAGGTTGTGTGATGTCAAAGAGATGGCTAATTGGTCAAGAGGGGAGGCTAAACAAAGGTTTAAAAATACACAGAGAATCCAAGGGTGTGTTTAAACGGCAGAGTTATGGGGTACTTAAGAGACACCGGTTAAGCTTCCTTCTACCTGATTGTTAGGTCTCTCTGGTGACGAACTATTGTTTTTACAAAAACTCTAAAACGGGGTTTTTAGTCCCCCATTACTTACTTTTGGTTGTCTTCATTGTGACTCTTATTTTGCTTCTTTTCATTGGTGAATGTGCATGTGCATGTCAGCTTCACTTAGTTTCCATGTATTTGTTTTCTTCTCTAGACCATGGAGCAGGTACTGATTGATTTCTTTATCAATGTTCTTCCATGATGCTAGATTTTAGTACTTTTTTGAGTATATATTGTTTGTTTGTAAGTTGTTATGACACACATTTATGCTGACATATCTCGTTTTTTGGCTTTTTTAATGCCCCTTCATATTTGCTTTTTCATTTTGGGCTTGCTGCTCCCCTCACTCGTTTGCTTTCCAGATTTTACAAAACTTCACTTTCCAGTAAGCCTCTTTTTTCTGACCAGTCTTGTCCGAGTCTCATAACAAAAAAATAATACAATACAATTTGTTACATGCTACATGTTGCTAAAGGTGCATTTGTTCAAACTCATCCTCATTTTCATTGCATTTTGTGTAATACACCATTCCTTCCCAATTTGGTAAAGCAAACATAAGTTACATGTTTTTAAATTGTACCAACTGGTGTTATTGGTGTTTGCCTTAATTCATGTGTATGCGTGCTGTAGGCAGTTCATAGATTGTTCACTTCAATAGCACACCATACCATAATTTACTATACAATAACAGGCCATGACATAGCACCTTTACAATACCAAGCTATAAAATAACAGATTATAACATATCATATTATTCAATAACAAACCATACTATATCATAACATACCATACCATATTATACTATACAATAGCAAGCCATTCCATACAATACAATGATAGTTCTTACTCCATACCAAAACATGCCATATTAAACCAAATTATATACTAACAGGCCATACCATACCATAACATACTGTACAATGACAGGCCGTACCATATCATACTATCCAATTAAGTCACACTCACCTTCTTTTGCCTCTACCCACCCCTGAACCCTCAAGTCACCCTCACTTCCCTTTACCTCTAACCATCCCTGAGCCCTCAAGTTACCCTCACCTCCCCTTACCTCTACTCACCCCTGAACCCTCAAGTCACCCTCAACTCCCTTTACCTCTTCCCAGCCCTGAACCCTCAAGTCACCCTCACCTCCCTTGACACCTATCACCCGAACAATCAAGTCGTCCTCGCCTCCCGTTGCCTCTAAGTACACCCAGCCCTCAAGCCACCCTCACCTCCCTTTACCTCTACCCACCCCTGAACGCTCAAATCCCTCTCACCTCCCTTTACCTCACCCCACCTCTGAACACTCAAATCACCCTCACCTTGTTTTACCTTTACCCACCATGGGAGCCTAAAGTCACCCTTACCTCCCTTCAACTCTACGCATTGCTAAACTCTAAAACCACTTTTTTTAAATAATATAAAAAGTATGTTCTTTTTAAAAGAAATACCTGTGAGTTAAAGAATACATGGTAACGGTCGTGTGTGATGAAGGCTGGGAGGTAAAGGCTGCTTCACTCAGGCAAGAAACAAATGTTTTTTCGAGGCATTGTTGGTTGTTTTATGACGTTCAGTATGTTTGTTGGCAACCTTCACCTCTTTGACAGTTTACCCACCCTATACTTTAGGTCTCGCCTGTGACAGCTCATGCAATGTCACATGTGAAACATTTTGTTTACTTAGGGGGCTTACAGCCCGCCCATTGCTTACCAGTGGTTGGCTTTATCATCTCTCTCATTTCACTGCTTCTCTTTGGTCAGCAACTGACAACTTTACTTCCTATTTGTGTATTTGAACCTACCCTGAAGCATGACCCAAGTATTGCTTACCTTGCCCAATGTCCTTAGGTACTTTTTCATTTTTCTTGCACCCCCTTCTTCCTCCCTCCATATTGTTGCTTGTTCTGCCCCCCCCGTCTCCTGCAGTGTTACTTGTCCAGTGTCCCCATCCCCTGTTGTTGCTTGTCCCATCCACCCAGACCCCTCCCTCTTGGTTACTTGCACCCTCCTGTCCCGCCAGGACAAAAAGTACACATAAGTCACATCAGTTGATGTTAAGAAGCTACAAAGATGCAAACAGCACCTCGGTCCCTTCTCTGCATGGCCTTTTGGTGCTGTCTTCATGCAGGGCCAAAAAGGCGAACTTTAGCTTGGGTATAAGATAATGACATTTTTTTTTTTTAAGGCAGAGTATAATCCCATACTAAGAAAATGGATCACTGCCGCTCGTGGCCAGCGCTGGCGCCATCATAGCACTTTGTTTCCTAATTGTTAGCCAAGGTGAACAACATACGCATTGCTGTATGACATGGTTAAAAAAAATGACAAAGCCTCTAGCTCTCCTATAGGCGAGACCTTATGGCTTTGCCAATGCTTGTTACATGAGCAGTCGTAGTATCAAGTGTTTGTTAGAGATGTGTGAAGATACAAAGACTTTTGTTTCACAACTTTGTCTACTTTCCTTTTAAGCCTCGTCGACATTCTCTATTATTAGATCATTATTTCTTAGGACAATTTATTTGAATAGCATAATTTAGTGCTATGCCAGTGGTTTGTGAAATTGTGTTCCGCCTGTGACAAGAAAGGGGTTGAGACAGTCCTTTAATATCCCTTGTTAAATAGATCTAGACTTACTTAACAAAAAATGGTATTCCCCACGTGTCTATTTATAACAACCAGCACTTCTTTTTAAATCGGTATGCATTAGGCTTTTATGCTGTGAAACTGTGATGGCTCAATAAAAACAGTATGGAAAGCTTAATCGGGATGCCTGTTGCCCCTAAAAGTAACAATGTATTTGAATGTAGAGCTGGACACATGGCCACTTTTGTCGGCCCCCTTCATGCCTTTCAGCGGCACCAGGCAGGTAAGAAACCTAAAGATTTTCCATGCAGGGCAGTTGGATCCTGCAATCTTATATTTGCAGTCCCAAAATCATTTTGATGCAAAAGTGCATAATGCATACCTTTCGTAGTGAGGCCAAAAAGTAAATTAGGCATCACAAAGCTCTACAAAGATGTATTTCTACTAAAGTAACCAAAATATGTAAAAAGCAGAGGCCCCATTGATGGAGCAAGGTTTCATAAATAAGAAACTTGCTTGGATGCAATCCTCTCAAATAATGTATAATACCATAATCATTCTGTTTGTGAATACTAATAATTGCATTACACACAATATATCGTATCTAGGGGATGCTTGCCTATGTGTATTACTAAGCAGTAACTTGAGTGTCTTAAAATGGCCGACAAAACGCTGGAATTTCACTGCGCATGCGTTACTGCATCTACGTAGTATGACGTTTTCTATGCTTGGAGGAAAACTTTTGCAGCTACGCAATAGCTCCTAAAATGGCCGTTTGAAACTCACATGTTAATGCGCATGCTTTTGCTTAAACTAAACCTTGCAAGTTCTACTAATTTGCTAATGTGAAAGATTTTATAAGTAAATGGGATTAGAGTAGTGATAAGTGGTATACAGTGAATTCATTTATTTCGTATTCTAACATGTCTTTCTCTGACTTTATTATTAGGTCGTATTTGGGCATTGAAGAGTGACTGAATTCCCTACCCCACCTGACCTATGCGCAAGCGTACTAAACCCTGCCCGGAACTATGACACCATTGAAACCCAGCCAAGGTCAAGCTAGCAAGAATCACATGAGAACTTAACCCATTGACCCGGACAGAGGAACAAGAAATTAGAATTTTTGCATACAATGTATTGTGCATAATGTGAAAGACGGGTGGGAATAAAGGTTTGGCGAAAGTAAATTAAGGGGCAGGAACATTGAACAATGAACCTAAAGTAAAATGTTACATTTAACATGTTGTGATGGACTCACCTCCTTGCCCTGTCCAATCAGAAATAGGGGATTCACGATTTTGAAACATTTGGGAGTGGTACACGAACACAGAATAGTATAATTGAGCTAGGATAGTTAGTTAGAGGTCACAGATCCGTCAATGACTCTATGCAGTCGGAGACGCTGTCACTGACCCGTCACAGACCCGACACTGATGCTGCCACCGACTCTGTCAGAGACGCTGTCTCAGACCCTGAAGATGCCAGAGACCCTGCTCGAGAGACCGAAATACTGATCGATAATCCAATCATCTAGAAGGGGAGTCGCGGAAGAATATGGAGTAGAGTAGTGCCAGAGAGACGTGCGACGCTGATGTTGCACTTAGAAGAGGTCACTTTTCCGAACCTGAACCTGTCCTGATCTTTGTCTCCTACCTATCCTGGTGGACTCCACCTGACTCATTTCCAAGGAGTTGGGTTCATCTATCATCTTAGGTAAATATAATTCTGTGAAATCTGTCCTTGTACCTGCTCTCTGTTTTTCTCCCTCTTCAGGTACTGTCATCCCGATATTTTAATGAGACTTATATCGAACTAAACTTGATTTCTTTCCTGAATGAACCTGATGTTAACATATATTTGATCTTTGACTCACAAAATTATTGATTAGATAAAACTTTTAAAACTCATTGGAGAAAACATTAAGGTGTCGATTCCGATCCTGTAAAACCCGGGTACGAATGGTCCTATGGAGCGTATTCTCCATACGACTCGTACCCGGGAAATCCTCCTTACAAACCCGCAAGTACGATTCATACAGAAATAACATTTCCGTACGAGTCGTACAAAACACCGACCGGCAAAAAAATACCCACAATTCCGATCCGGAACATCGCGTACGTGACGTCCGGACGGAGTCAGGCAGCGTTTTACGGACCAGCAAGTACGATCCGTGCCCACGTCACTCCACACCGCTCATTTTTTACGGCAGCCAAAAAGTCCCGGGAAATCGAGGACGACGCGAAGAAGGAGCACCGGTACGCGACGGACAGCCATGGACCCCAACCTACGTGTCATCCCGGCCCTCCTAGCCTACGACCTGGTGCACAGAAACCGGCGCAGATGCCGCAGAAGGTCAGAACAACCCCCAGGGGCAAAGGGGGGGGCCAGGGGCAGCAAACATAACCCCCACCCAAGTACAAATGTGAATATGTCCTGTACATACCTGACCTCCAGGGTCTGGTCACTTCGGGGGGGCGTGTCCACCAAACCCCACGTACCGTCACAACGGAAGTGGACGTGGACGCGCACCCGTCATGACTCCAATGGTGGTACGGACCGTACCCACGCCCCCAGAGCGTGGGTACGGCCCCTACCACCATTGGAGTGTTAATGTAGGGGTACGCGCCGTACCCACGCCCTCAGAGCGTGGGTACGGCCCGTACCACCATTGGAGTGTTGATGCAGGGGTACGCGCCGTACCCACGCCCTCAGAGCGTGGGTACGGCCCGTACCACCATTGGAGTGTTGATGCAGGGGTACGCGCCGTACCCACACCCTCAGAGCGTGGGTACGGCCCGTACCACCATTGGAGTGTTGATGTAGGGGTATGCGCCGTACCCACGCCCTCAGAGCGTGGGTACGGCCCGTACCACCATTGGAGTGGTGACGTAGGGGTACACGCAACGGAAGTGGACGTGGACGCGTACCCGTCACCACGATAATGGTGGTACGGGCCATACCCATACACTGGGGGCGTGGGTACGGCGCGTACCCCTACATCAACACTCCAATGGTGGTACGGGCCGTACCCACGTTCTGAGGGCGTGGGTACGGTGCGTACCCCTGCATCAACACTCCAATGGTGGTACGGGCCGTACCCACGCTCTGAGGGCGTGGGTACGGCGTGTACCCCTACATCAACACTCCAATGGTGGTACGGGCCGTACCCACGCTCTGAGGGCGTGGGTATGGCGCGTACCCCTGCATCAACACTCCAATGGTGGTACGGGCCGTACCCACGCTCTGGGGGCGTGTGTACGGTCCGTAACACCATTGGAGTGGGGATGTAGGGGTTCGCGTGGTACGGATTGTACACACGCCCCCAGAGCGTGGGTACGGCTCGTACACACCATGAATGTGGGGGTACGGTCCGTCCAACCCGTACCCCTACGGCACGATTACAGAATGGATACAAGGCGTACACACGCCACGAATGTTGGCTTAGGGCCTGGTGCAGCATACAAGCAGTATATTGGTGTGTGTGTATGCACAGGACAGCAGTGTACTGCACCAAGGGGGCGGGTGGGTGGCTGGGTGGCTGCAGAGGACTCTCAGCAGTGCCCAGACATATGAGGGGTGGGTGCCTATCACTCCCAGCAGTGCCCAGACATATGAGGGGTGGGTGCCCAGGACTCCTAGCAGTGGACAGAGACATGTGAGGGGTGGGTGCAGAGGAACACCCAGTAGTGGACAGAGACATGTGAGGGGTGGGTGCCTATCACTCCCAGCAGTGCCCAGACATATGAGGGGTGGGTGCCTATCACTCCCAGCAGTGCACAGACATATGAGGGGTGGGTGCCCAGGACTCCCAGCAGTGGACAGAGACATTTGAGGGGTGGGTGCCTATCACTCCCAGCAGTGTCCAGACATATGAGGGGTGGGTGCCCAGGACTCCCAGCAGTGGACAGAGACATGTGAGGGGTGGGTGCCTATCACTCCCAGCAGTGCCCAGACATATGAGGGGTGGGTGCCCAGGACTCCCAGCAGTGGACAGAGACTTGTGAGGGGTGGGTGCAGAGGAACACCCAGTAGTGGACAGAGACATGTGAGGGGTGGGTGCCTATCACTCCCAGCAGTGCCCAGACATATGAGGGGTGGGTGCCCAGGACTCCCAGCAGTGGACAGAGACATGTTAGGGGTGGGTGCAGAGGAACACCCAGTAGTGGACAGAGACATGTGAGGGGTGGGTGCCTATCACTCCCAGCAGTGCCCAGACATATGAGGGGTGGGTGCCTATCACTCCCAACAGTGCCCAGACACATGAGGGGTGGGTGCAGAGGAACACCAGTAGTGGACAGAGACATGTGAGGGGTGGGTGCCTATCACACCCAGCAGTGCCCAGACATATGAGGGGTGGGTGCCTATCACTCCCAGCAGTGCCAAGACATATGAGGGGTGGGTGCCCAGGACTCCCAGCAGTGGACAGAGACATGTGAGGGGTGGGTGCCTATCACACCCAGCAGTGCCCAGACATATGAGGGGTGGGTGCCTATCACTCCCAGCAGTGCCAAGACATATGAGGGGTGGGTGCCCAGGACTCCCAGCAGTGGACAGAGACATGTGAGGGGTGGGTGCCCATCACTCCCAGCAGTGCCCAGACATATGAGGGGTGGGTGCCCATCACACCCAGCAGTGCCCAGACATATGAGGGGTGGGTGCCCAGGACTCCCAGCAGTGGACAGAGACATGTGAGGGGTGGGTGCAGAGGAACACCCAGTAGTGGACAGAGACATGTGAGGGGTGGGTGCATATCACTCCCAGCAGTGCCCAGACATATGAGGGGTGGGTGCCCAGGACTCCCAGCAGTGGACAGAGACATGTGAGGGGTGGGTGCATATCACTCCCAGCAGTGCCCAGACATATGAGGAGTGGGTGCCTATCACTTCCAGCAGTGCCCAAACACATGAGGGGTGGGTGCAGAGGAACACCAGTAGTGGACAGAGACATGTGAGGGGTGGGTGCCTATCACTCCCAGCAGTGCCCAGACATATGAGGGGTGGGTGCCTATCACTCCCAGCAATGTCCAGACATATGAGGGGTGGGTGCAGAGGAAAACCCAGTAGTGGACAGAGACATGGGGGTGGGTGCAGAGGAACACCCAGTAGTGGACAGGGACATGGGGGTGGATGCAGAAGATTCCCAGCATAGTCCTGACATATGAGTGGTGGGTGCATCATCCTCAGATGACCACACCTCCATGGGTTCACTAACGCATCCCCAATGTGTGAAAATGTTGAGAGTGCCATATCAACATATCACTGACAGCACTGTCCCACTCCCATGAGGATGGACGTCTTTCTCCCACGGCATGACACACCACATGTGGATGTGAGGACAAATGACACATGCATACCCACCCCTGGTGGATGCAGCACAATACACACACTGAGAACATGTCACAAGACTGCATAGTTATGTGAAAGCCCACTAAACTAAGAGAGCCAAAGGGAATACACACTGTCACGCACATTCCAGGAATGATAGGAATGTACAGGTGCTGGCACAGCCACCAAGTAGTTGCCTCCCATGGAAGGAATAGGGTGGACTTCCCACAGATACAATGCCCACAGTTGTCAGTCAGGTGACCAAATACCCTGCAGAACAAGTACCAATTGTGTGCTAGGCTGGGAGTACACACATGCATAGTGCGGAAAAGTGACAATTTCCACATGGAGGCATTGCAACATACTCTATACACAAGTACAGTGACTACCAAGGATGCCACAGACGATGCAGCCGGAGACATTGCTGAGCAGGCATGGGCCTAGTTGAAGTGATCCATATGCCACCAAGGAAATGTAGACACAGGTCAGCACAACAATTGTGCAACTCCCTGCAGGGAAGATGTCAGGTGCCACAGAGGAAGGAACACTCCTTGGGACAATGTCTCCAATCACAAAGAGCATACACGAGCAAAGAATCTTTGCAGAGACCTTGTGATGGCACGCAGATACCAGGGTCCACCCCATGAGCACCATACTACAACATTTCCCAGACACCTAACACATGATCACCACCTCAACTCATGGAGCATCAGCACCAACATCAATACCTGAAAAGCAATCGTGTTCAAAGGGAAAACAAAATGCTTTATTCAGCAGTAAAATAAAATGTATGAAAGGACACTATGTACAAAGGCCATAGGCCAGTCCATATGCAATGTCCTGGGGGGACACATGTCCATGCATCTCCCCTAGCTTGCCTGCACATTCAAAACCTCTGGTTCATCGACTGGGGTGGGGCATCATGTGGAGAAGGACCAGGCACCGCAGGGACAGGAGGGGGAAGGGTAGGTGTTGTGGGTGCAGGGACAGACGACTCCACCACAGGGGGTGGGGCAGCGGCAAAGGTGGAGGTCAGTATGGCGCTGCACACGTCCGCAAGCTCTGCCAGCGTCTCCCCTGCACCCGAATGAACCACAGGCCCCAAGGAGGGGGGGGGGTGGCGGAGGGATGGGTTGCAGCGTTACTGGGGGAGGTGGTGGACAGGGGGGGACTCAACTCCCCTACCCGTGGAGTGCCTTGCCCGTTTGCACGATGGTGAAGCTGTGGGGCTGAGGCCCAGCACAGCCAAGTAGGCCTCTTTCTCAGACTGTGGGGCAGGGAAGCCGAGGGGAGTGACATTGGAGGGACTGGGGAGTGAGGCATGCAGACTCTGACTGTGGCTGCGTGTCTGCCTGTGTGCCCTAGACCCAGTGGGTGTGCCTTCTACCCCCTGAGTGTGCGTGACTGGAGGTGTGCGCTTGCCCTTCCCTGTTGGTGTGCTGGCTGTGTCTGGTGTGGTGCCTGCCTGGGAATGTGTGTGTGTGCTTGGGACAGGCATGGGAGGGGGAAGTGTGGATGGTGCAGGGGTAGGTGGGGGGACCAAGCGCTGCAGGAGACCCACTGCTGCCGTCAGTGACGAGTCCATCGACCTCAGCAACATACGTTGGTCAGACATCGCTGATGACATGCCCTCCATGTACGACACCATCTGTGTCAGCAGTGTGGTGTAGCCATGGAGGACAGTCAGGATCGATGTCTGCCCAACCTGCAACTGCCGCTGAATGTCCACAGACTCGGAAGTGAGGGCAGCAGGGGAGACAGGGGCAGGGGGTGCGGTGCCTGGCACGAAGGAGACACATTGTTGCCGTACATGGACAGAAGGGACCGGAGCAACTGGGAGGGCGGTGATGGGAATGGAGGGCGTGGTGACAGTTGTAGTGCTGCTGCCAGCCGTTGGAGCAGCCTCTGCCCCCTCAGGGAGCTCAGCCACGGACCCGTCAGCGTCGTAGTCAGTGTTGGTACTACCCAGGTCCTCCGCTGCACTCCCCTCGCCCCCCGTGCCACTTGATGCTGCCGACTCGCCAGGAGTGGTGGCACTGGTGCTGGATCCCTCCTCCACGTCCGTGCAGGTGTTTCCCTCGATGTCCCCCGATGATGCTGTGGGCAAGGTGAAGAGACAGGAAATAATCAGTCACCTGTGTACATCTGACACATGAGTCCAAACATAATAGGTCACAGTGCATATCAGGAAAGGCATCATGAGTAACATCAAGAATACTCCCCACATATGTAAGCCCTGCACTCCCCAGTTGGTTCACTCACAATGCCACCTTAAATAATGAAAATCAGGACACAACAGCAAATAACTGGAGATCAAATTATACAGAGAAGCTGGTGTCTGTGAACAGTGGAGCACAGCCAGATTATGAAGGCATGCTACCCCTTGCTCACTGTGAACGAAACAGTATTGGTGCACCCAATGCCAAATTACATACGCCAATGCTGAAGGTGTACCCACACTCATAGACCTGTGAGTACTTTAGAAAATCAAAACTAATACTTTCTGATTCATTGGGAATCACAAAACATCACCAAATTGACAACTTTGGAATGTGTGAATGTTCCACTTGTGGAACTGAACACACATGTGCATGAATATCAGAAGTCACACAAGGAGGTGCACACAAAACTACATTTACACAGTCATTGTATGAGCTGCCAGCCTAATGCCAAGAAGCCATTGTTAAGAAGAAATGTGGTATCAGGAAGTACATATACATGGCACCACGGTGGTCCGGATGACTGGACACCGGTAAGTTGGCATCAGCAACAACCAAGGACTACCCCTAATGCAAACACACTGTGGGAACATGGACATGTATAATTCCAGAACAAAATTTGGACAGAACTGTGCATTTGTGTGAAATGTGCCAGCGTGTTCCCCCAAAGTGTAAAGGTGGTTTCTTGTGCACTTCCTTGTGAGACATCTGTCATGCAGGCACATTATTGCCCTTCACAATGATATGACTGTAACTGGAGCAACCGTCCCGGCCCTATGCATATCTCCCACTCATGCACATCATGTCTGAGGCCACTACATTGGTCATGCATGCTGCAAGGGTGTGTATTTAAAACCAGACACTCCTATGTGGAGCCTCAGGACAGTGCCAACAATTAAGGACCCCCAAATGAGTGGACAGGACAGGGCACAGGCAAGGTACCAACACATGTCACAGACCACCCCCACACATGATGCAGAAAGCACTGTGCACCGTGATGAAGTTGCAGCCTAGATTACCATGTGCAATAGTGATTACACACAGACCAGGGAACACATGTCAAGGAGGGGAAGGGAGGAAGAACAGCAGCGGTTGACTAGGGGGAACAGGAGATGCACTGCACATATAAACCCTGGCAGTGTATCCATGCGACTGAGCACTTCCAAAACCTTGTGACACACAACAGACACACATGTACCTACCCCCTTGCTGCTGCTGTTTCTCCTGTAACCGCCTATCCATCTCAGGGAAGACCACCGCCAGGACACGCTTCATTTGGTGGGTCAGGCTGGCGCCTGCCGTGTTTTCATGCTGATGAGTCCCCCAGCAGGACCCGGGCGATCCTCCTGGTCCAGCACTGGATGTCCTGCCAGCGTTTCCTCACCTGGGCCAGGCGCCGACTGCGACCCTCCACGGAGATCACGGCCCTGACGGCCCGCTTCCATATCTTCCCCTTCTCGTAGGCGGTTACCTGTGAGAATGTCAAAGTGAGAATAGATCACTACACCTGCTCCATGTCACAGAGACACACATTAGATCATTTTTGATTTGTTGAACAGGGCATAGCATGCTGCAAACTAATACCACATTCGTCATAGGGAATTCCACCCCTGTGTAAGCCCCAATGCACTACATGGCATTAAAAGTACACAGGTGGCATGAGGGGTGCAACACACTCCGTGATCATGGCACACACTGTACATCACAAGCAACACAAGGCTGATGGACAGCACCTCCAAGCAGTCACATGCCCCAGGCCACTGACACAACCTCAGCAGAGTACACAGACACACACAGGCACAGATAAATCACCTGCCAGTGGCAACAGCGGATACAAACCTCACTCTGCACATGTGCCACTTGCCTGGGGGGTGTCACAGGCGTGGGGCTAGCCCAGCTAGTCAGACACACAGCATGGCTTACTACTTACATCAGATGGGTAGAGCAGTTGCCTCCTCCATGCAGCTGTGGTGCAACACTCCACATAGACACTCACCCACATGACAGGGAACATTCACACACATCAATGTCCAGGGTGCGTACACATCATTTGGTCACTCTCACCACAGCTCCACTGAACTCACACACATCTGTGGGTACAGTCACCTGTCACACCAGGGGGAACACTGAATCACCTCAGGACTATAGAACAAGAATGGCCAAGAGGATTAGCCCTGCAGAATGTGCCATGCACCATGCAGTGAATGTCACAGTATGCACAATGCAAGTGAGGAGTGCACACATGAGCCACATCATGCTCTGCATGACACACCTAAGCCATTCCCCCCCCCCCCGGGACCCACTCTAAACAACATTGCATGTCTGTCACACCTGGACACAATGCCAGAAGTGCCAGTCACAAAAAGAAGGGGCACAGTCAAAGGGAGTGGAGTCAGCACTCACCTGCTGCCCTGGTCTACCATACAGGCTGGGGAACTGTGGGAGGATGACATCCAGCAACGCCTCATTCTCCTCCTGGGTGAAAGGCTGGGCCCTCTCCATAGTCCTTGACATGGTGCCTGGGGAAGCCAAACAGCAGCAGTGGTGTCGATTAAAGGTTGTGAAGGCAAGTGCCCTCTCATGGGTTCTGGCTGACTTATATCTGCCTTGCTGGGTTATTTCCTTTACAGGAGTACCGAGTGATTGGTCAGATTCATTTGCATCCTACGTTTCCTCCAATCCCTTTGAATATACACCAGTGACAGCATTAGCATTTTTTCATATTTGATGCATCATGTCAAGTCAACAACCACTTTGCAACAATGTATAAGCTGGCCAACTGCTTTTTCCAGGCCACATGATCCCTATGGTAGTGTTGTCGTAGGCGTACGCCATAGAGATACGGCCTGTACCCGCGTGTGTAGGGGTCGTATCCCTATGGTAGTGTTGCCGTAGGCGTACGCCATAGAGATACGGCCCGTACACGTGTGGGTACGGGCCGTATCTCTATGGCGTACGCCTACGGCAACACTACCATAGGGATAGGACACCTACACACGCGTGTACGGGCCGTACCTCTATGGCGTACGCCAACGGCAACACTACCATAGGGATAGGACCCCTACACACGCGTGTACGGGCCGTATCTCTATGGCGTACGCCTACGGCAACACTACCATAGGGTTACGACCCCTACACACGCGTGTATGGCCCGTATCTCTATGGCATACGCCTACGGCAACACTACCATAGGGATAGGACCAGTGTGTACACGTACGTGTGTACGGTCCGTACACACACGCGTACTCCTGCCTAACCCATAGATAGTGATACGAACGTACACACGCACTCAGAGCGTGTGTACGGTGCATGTCACAGCTTACACTGGTGATAGGAGGCACACAGGAAGGGAATAAAGGTGTTAGACTCGCACAGGAATGGACATCAAGTCATTGTCAGTGCAGTCCTTCATGTGTAGGGCCTAGGTGTGTCAGGCTGTGATGTGGCACATGTCTCCTCATGTTGTAAGCCAATAGTTGTGTGATGACCTGTGTACAGATGTCATGTGTGATGGGGCACTATGTGGCACACTTCCCCTTCACACCTTTTACATGTGTGCATGTAGTGCAAACTTGTCAAGCACTGCATCACTGGCATGGCACAGTCACCAACACCCGCAACTGTCCCTTGATGCCAGGTACACGGATGATGACACCTGACATCTGACTACCAGCGTGCCACGATGTGACTATGTCATGTGTGTGTCATGTGTTCCCATGAGCTCGCTGTTGGTGTTCCGTCAACTGCATCTGCTGTAGCCGCATCCAACATGTGTCTGTGTGTAGATGCCCATGTCACACTATTACGCACACCAGGCCACATGTGGAATCACACGTAACGTGTGTCTGTATGCATCGAACAGGGGCTTGCGAGCTGAGGACATATCGGCGTAGTCTCAAAGTCTGTGTGATCAGTTTTGACATATACCCCTTCATGGCAAGGTGTGTGGTCTGTCCTTTTTCAGTGACATGTGACCTGTGTGTCTAGCTTGCCGCCAGCTGTCTGTATGAGATAACATCCTTCAAAAGCACATATGTGGATGTATGTCACTCCTGTAATCTGTCTGGCTGTTCACTCACACTGGCCCACAGCTACTTTCATGGCATGTCATGTAGACCTTGACAATCCACGTTTGTAGCTGGCTCTTGGTAGGAGTATCACCTGGCTGGCATACGTATGCAGGAAGTATTGCACAGGCCAGACTCTGTATGTAGCATATGTGTATTAGCTGTTGAACATGTGCTCAGTTCATTGACATTGGTGTAGTAATGTACTCAATCTTGGTTATTCCTTCCAAATTTCTGCAGGGCACCGCCTCTCCCCCGACCAATGCCAGACTTGGCTGCCATGAGGGAACGTGACTGCATACACCGCTACAGATTCCCCCAACAGTTAATTGAGGACCTGAAAAATAGGCTGGCACCACAAAGCCAACCGCGACACAGTTATCCGACTGCGCTGACCCCCAAGATGAAGGTGATGTGAGCCCGACATTTCTTTGCCACCGGTACGTTTCAATTCACCATAGCTGATGTGGGTGGCATGTCCCAGACCATGTTCAGCCATGTCCTGCATGATGTTTTAGAAGCCATGTTGGAGCACCTGGATGAATTCATCCATTTTCCAACTCGTGAGCAGTTGACAGGTATCAAGGGTGAGTTCTATGCCCTGGGAGGGATGCCCCATGTAATTGGGTCCATTGATGGGACACATGTGGCTTTGGTACCACCACAGGCACAGGAGGTAGCCTTTCGAAACAGTAAACATTATCACTCCATTAATGCCCTTTTGGTGTGTCTTGCTAACATGCTGATTTCCCATGTCTGTGCACGTTTTCCAGGGTCAGCACACGATGCCTACATCATGAGGCGTAGCAGGGTGCCAGAAATGATGCTGCAGCTGCACAACGAACGAGCATGTCTTGTTGGTGGGTAGACTCTTTGTCCAGTATTCAGCGGTATCTTAGTATGTGACGGCATCTCCTGACCCACTTCTTTACATGATGTTTCCATGTAGGGGACTCTGGCTATCCCAACATGCCATGGCTGGTGACGCCTCTCCGCAACCCGAGAACAGCTGCAGATCACCGTTACAACAACGCCCATGGGCAGACCAGGCGAGTGATTGAGAGGACGTTTGGCCTCCTGAAGAGCCGATTCCGTTGCCTCCACAAGACCGGCGGGTCCCTCCCATATGCACTGGTGAAGGTCTGCAAAATCTTCCTCGTGTGCTGCATGCTGCACAACATGGCAGTGGAGAAAGCTGTGCCACTCATCCTGGAGACCGATGAGCAGGAACATCCACCCGTGGAGGATGACGGCCTTGGTCACGAGGCAAGTGAGGAGGAGGAGGAGGACATCCGGAGTCAGCTCATACTCAACTTCTTCTCGTAATGGTGAGTCCCTGGGTCTGAGTGTGCACGCTTGGAGCCTTGTGTGGCATGTGTTGCAATGTGTGTGTCCAGCTGACTGTATGCTAAGTGACTTTGAGGTGTGTGCTGTTGTGTCACTCGAGTGCTGATGTCATTCCACACATTTTAGCTGACAAACTCAATTGAGCACTAGCATGGTGTCAACCTTATTCATGTAGAGTACATGACCATGCATGCGGATGACTATGTTTTTCCTGACTTCTTGTGTGTCTCTCATCCCCAGGTAGTTGCACATGCTGTCTGCTCGTGGCATCGTTGTGCTCCTGCTATTCCTCATGAATAATGCAACGTGTGCTGAATCAGCGTTACAGGCACGGACATGGTGAAAAGTCTCCTTTGGGTAAGGATTGCAGCAAGGCTTTTTGGGTGTGGTAGTTGTTTGTAATGTGTGGGCACTGCTCCTGTGCAGGTTTTGTTACTATGCATACATGTCGACTCACCATGGGGCACATGACATGTAGCATGACTCACATGAATTGATAGTCACACTTCGTGACAGTCATCTGTTATGGGATTGTGGTTTTTGATGAAGGCATCAATGTGTGTACAACTTCCCTCGGAAACATACGGGAGGCTACGGGTGGACATATTGCGGGACATCCCCATAAGAGGCTCAATGGGGAATTGCAGCCTCTCCGTGTGCAGCAGGGGATGTTTGGCTCACCCCCTTCACTTGTGTGCCACTCCCATGGATTTACAGCATTTGTGGTGCGAAGGGGGTGTCCAGTGTAGGTCCCACATGTTCATCCAAAAGACCTGTGAGTCTGTTAATATTGATGCATTTCCATAGGTGTGAGCCTGAGTAATAAAGGTGTTCCTCAGCCTCCAAGGTGCCTCATCTCTGTCAATGCAAGTCTCTTGCCACTGTGCATGCGCCATCTCTGGCATGGTTGTCAAGGATTGTGCTTATGAGTCTATGTGTAGATTAGCAACCTGCATGCTGTTCTTCATGTATTTGATTCTCTATTGTGCATGAAGTCCATGGCTGTGTATATGTTTTGGTATGTTGGTCCCCACAACGGGCCATCAACACCTTCTGGGGTGTGTTTCCTGTGCGCAGCTTGGCCTTCAGTTTCATGATCCGGTGTCAGTCATCTTTGGTAATTGTGCATCCTTTGTCTCTGGGTGTGCCATTGAAAACCAGTCACTCCTTCCTTGACATACACCTGTTGCAGTAGTCCTTTCTGACATCCTAGTCTTTGTGTGGAAATTGTGGCATAGTTCCCAGGACATGCCGCCTGCTGTTGCAGCCAGTGCAGCAAGGGCACACGAAGTTTACTGATTTGGCAACACACACACATCAAAGATGCTCCTCCCTTCCTCCCTCAACCCATTCATTTGGCTGTCATCAGCTTGTCTGTGCCACAGTTGCGGCCACGCGGTGGCAAAGGCTGGACCGTCTGCACATGCAACGTGCACATTGCACAAGCCTCATGTCCTTGCATGACCCACATCACACTACAGTCTGATGTTGCAGCCACCCTCCAAGCAATATCCATCCACACATCTGCCGCCAGCTCTCAGGCATACACTAAGCGCACACACAACACCTTTGCATGATGAGTGTGCAACTCTGACTGCCTACACAGCGCTGCCACGCCTTCCAGGCCCTGTCACACCCACCAGGTCATGTCCCTCCTACTTCCCACCGGCTCTGTACCCCGGCAAGGCCATGGGAGTGGGACTCAAGGCTTCTGCATGTAATATGCGGTCGTTGTGAGGCACATGGCACAGGTATCATCTCTCAGCGTGTCAATCTACAATGTGTCCAGGACCCCCCTCTCCACCATCACATGCGCACACAACCTCATCATCAACTCGTATGCCATTGACAGCCAGGTACTCCTCACCCTCACCAAGGATGCAGACATTGCCAGTTCCAATATTCAAGATTGCATGAGATCCATTGATGAATGGCAGAACAGCAGCCACCTGAGGCTGGATTTGTACAGGACTGAGGTCAACATCTGAGGATTGTCCCCTTACAGCTGGGTCAACTGCTTTTGTCCCACCCGCAGAAGCCCCGCACAAGCACCCAGTGTCCATGCACACAAGATGGTGTGCATCATGGATTGCTTGCTCACATTTGCCATGGTAATCACCAGCATCTGTGCCTCAGCCTGCAACACCCTCTGCATTATGCACATGATCTCCAGATAGATCCACTCCAAGGAAAGACGGATCATCCCCCAGGTCCACGACAACATCCGTGTCAAATACTGCCCTGCCCTCTACGGGGCAGCCACATCCAAACTCCCAGGACACTTGTCCACATCCAGGCTGCATCTGCACACCTCAGCTGCAACATCCCGCGCCCCAGCCACCTCACCGTCCACCATAGATAGCTGTAATGGATCACTGTGTGCTGCAGGATGACCTTCAGACTCCCCACCCACACTCAGGAGGCAACGCACAACCTCGACCCAACACCAACCTTGTACCACTGTCATCCAAGAACCCGTAGTGCCATCTCCGTGCATCCAACCTTGACCTGGCCACCATTCTTCAAATCCACCGTACTCCAGCATGCAGGACATAGTTCTCCCACCTGGGAACACATACCTGGGACTCCCTCCCCGTGAACCTCCAAATGAGGCATGACCTCTATGCCTTAATGATACTCTTCCAAATAGATCTGTCCGCACAGTATTGCAAGCATCCCCTCAGCAGCTTGAGGCCATCACAGGTGAGTATTGTGCTCCATGTCTGCATTGACTGATAAATTGTGACCCATGTGTGTCCTGTACCAGACTCAGATCCCAGGGTATGGATGGCTGGAGTTAGTTCAACACTCAGGCATAGTTTGACATTTACACACACATATGTTGTGGACTAATGCCAAATGACAGCAACATCTTATGACAAAAAAAGATTTTTATTTTTGGTGGGGTAAGTCTTTTGTTAGATGTACTAAGGTGCATAGAATCAAAATTTCACAGGGGGAGATGGCATACTTGTCAGTTGGAGTCATCAGAGCCCAGACCACAGTGTTGGTCATCATTGGTCAGACTGTGACCAGCAAGTCCATGTGGCAGAGAATGTCATTGGGTGAGGTGCTGCTGTTGCGCCAGTGGGCCAGGTGCCAGGCCAGTTGACCTGGGAGATGTGGATGGTCCGCTCACTCTCACAGTCTTTTCCGTGGACTACCCACCTTCCTTGCGGGACCCTCAGATGCAGGCCTTGACGATGCTTGGGACGCTCCGTCGGATGAATCCTCCTCCTCCTCCCTCCCTGTGGCTGGTGCTGGTCTTCGCCTGGTGGCACAGGGAGGGTTGCCCATGTTGTCGGCGATCCGACGGAGTGAACGGCTCATGTACGTTTGCACCACCAGTGTAAATAATTCCTGTCATGCAAGGGGAGGAAAACGGTAACCAGCGAAAACGGACTACATCTCCCAGGATGCTTAGCGGTTGAGAGGTTATGTAAACAGGAGAGCTGTTACATAACTCAAGGAAAACACGCCCTTATGCAAACAGGAGAGCTGTTACATAACTCAAGGAAAACACGCCCTTATGTAAACAGGAGAGCTGTTACATAACTCAAGGAAAACACGCCCTTATGTAAACAGGAGAGCTGTTACATAACTCAAGGAAAACACGCCCTTATGTAAACAGGAGAGCTGTTACATAACTCAAGGACAACACGCCCTATAAAGGGAGGAACCGGGAGGTACAACGCTGTCGGATATTGTGTTTACACCGACGTACCTGCTTAGTGAAGAGCAGTGTTCCGGAGAGGTGCTCCAGTAAGGCAAGAACGGAGGTAGGTCGAGTCGTTACTCCCTGGGCCGTGTCTTGCCCCATCGTCACCTGTGAAGGACCCGGAAGCTCTACCGGATAACCATTGAGCTTCGCTTTTTGACTCGGCTGGGTCAAAGCGCAGTGGCGCTTTTGCTGGTTGGAGTCGTAACCCCCAGCCCGACCAGAGATACAGGGACTGCCAGCTGTAACGCACACCAGGAGGTGTTTGCCGCGTTACAGACTCGGAAGTCCACGGGATCGATCGAGCGGCTGCTCTCGGTTCAGTCTTCTTTGCTTGTGATTGGGGTATCGGTGACGCATCACCAGGAGGTGACTCCGCGTCCCGGTGCAGTCTGAGGAAGAGGTTGAGCGGCTGCTCCCTTCAGGTAGAGACCCCGGCTGGGTGTTTCCCTGACTCCTCGATTCTCCCCAACACTCTTCGTGCCCCTCACAGCCTACCGATTGGCATTGTCGGCCATTTCATTTCTGCCCTCTGTTGGCATACGCCGGGATCGGCGTATATGCAGAGGACGGTTAGGACCATCCGTGCTGTGGGCTGGTAACGTACTTAGCCTGGAGGATTCCAGTGACTATAACCTTTGTTTATTCCTTGTATTGTTTTTGCCTTCATTAAAATAACTAAACCTTCACAAGTGGTTGCGTTCTCATTATCGTGTCTGTTAAACGATCCTGAGACGTTCAGGGCGTTACAACCAGGAGCTCAGCCAGTCTTGCCTCCATCCGTCCTTGGTGTTGTTGTTGACTGGCATGTTGCTCGGCCTGCAGGTTCTTCATCCCGTCGAGGGTCCCCTTCATCTCTGTGAGGCTCGACACTACCTGGCTGATGCCCCTGGTGTCACGCCAGTAGTTGTCCAGGATGTGGCGTATGTGTGACATACCGGTTCCCTCAGCTGGCTGGTCAGGTTCTCGCCTCCGCCTTCCTCCACTCCCACCACACCTGCCCACACGAGCCTGGCCTGCCGTTGTGGGCACATCGGGTCTACAGGACCCCTGAGGGATGGCATTATCGGGGTTGTCTGCCTCCTCCTGGGTGCCCGGAGAACCTTGTCCCTCCTGGTCAGACTGGCTGTGTTGTTCAGTACGAGCAGGGCTCCTGGGTGTCTCCTGGGATGTGGCAGGAATGGGGGTGGTGGTTGGCACAGATTTACCTGACGCAGGTGCTGCAGGGGCTTGGGCACCAGAGGGGCCAGGTTGGTCAGGGTCATCCACGGAGTGGTGTGAGTCGTCGCTGCCGGTGGGATCATCTTCACGCTGAGCCTGAGACTGTGATTCTTCCCCCCCATTGTTGGGGGGAGGACGATGACGTTGCCCTGTGTGTGAGAGAGAGACAATGTTAATGCTGTTTCATGCCACATCCATGTTTCATACATATTCAAGTTGTCACAGATCCTCCTGGTAGTTGGATGTGCCTAGCATTCCTCTCAATGTATACTTGTGGATGGGTATGTTGCGGGGGACAGATTGGTATGTTCTCCTGAGTGTTTGACCAGTAGAATTTTGGCTCGGATGCTTATTTGGCAATGGATTGGTCTTGTTGTGTCACATGTCCATTTTGAGAATGGGTAAATCCGTTGCCTGCCCCGGGGGTGTGTGCTTGTGTGAGGGGAGGTGTGTGACCGGGCCTGCTGTTGGGTGTAGTGTGATTTGTCATTGGGTCTCCCAGGTGATGTGTCTGTCCCCTCATGGTGCATGCTGGCATGACAGTGAGTTTGAGTGCCTGTGCTAGATATCTGAGCTTGTGTAGTTGGTGTTTGAGTGTAAAGTGGTCACAGGAGGACCTTGTGCTGGATACAGCAGGGCCAAGTGTCAGCTACCTTGTCAGTCCCTGTGCATTGGGCATGGTGCATGGGTATGGACCTAGGCCATATGGGCTGAGGGCATTAGTGTCTGCTTCGGAGTTGCACAATTTGTTGTGTGAGCCCCACCCTCCCAGCATCCCGGACATCCAGTCTTGGGTTTGTGGTTGGTGTGGCTGGGACATGGCATTGCCTTTATTTGTGAATGGGGCATGGAGACGTTAGTGGCATGGGCGTGGTTTTTGAGTGTGGTTGTGTGCGGTGAGGGCTTGGGGGAAGTTGCGTGCATTTTGTGTATTTGTGGTGTGGATGCCATTCCCCCATGTTACGTGAGTTGTTTGTGTACTCACCAGGCTCTGCGACTCCTTCGACTCTGTGTACTCCCACCCGCGGAAGCATGGCCATCACCTTCTCCTCCCAGGGATGGTAATGTACGGGTCTGCGGGGCAGCCCGCCTCCAGTGATGTTACTCTGGGTGTATTCCTCGTTCATTTTCCTCTTGACTGCCCTGCGCAGATCGTACCACCTGGCTTGGCATTCATGCCTGGTCCTTCGGATGGGCGCAACAGCATTCACATTATCGACGATCCTCTGCCACAGGCTTGTTTTTTGGGCTATGCTGGTCTGTCTGACCAATGTTCCAAACAGCTGTGGCTCGACTCTGATGACTTCGTTGACAAGGAGGTCCAGCTCCGCCCTTGTGAACTTTGAATTCTTGTCTGTGGGCATGGTGTGGGGTGTGGGTGTGGATGGTTGTGGGTGTGTGGGTGTGAATGTGACGGTGTGTGTGTGAATGTGAAGAGGGGGTGTTTGTGAATGAGGTTGTGTGAAGGTGTGTAAGTTAAGGTATAGTTAAGGTGTAAGTAAGGTGCAGTTGTTTGTCTGTGGGGTCTTGCAGCAGTGGGTCTGTTGCAAAGCCTCATGGGTTGTGTGTGTGGGCCCTTTTTATTGGTCCATTTGTGGGTGTGGCTGGGTTTGAATTTGTGGTGGGTGTGTTATAAGAGGTGGTTGTGATTTAGGGCCTCTGTTTGCCTGTTTGGATGTGCCAGGTCAGTCATAGAGATGTATTTTGTCATGTTGACGTGTTTCGTGGTGTTGTGCGAGTCGAATTGACCCTCCTGTTGCTGTTTTACAGTGTCCTGGTTCTGTACGAGTATTTTTCGCGTAGGTAAGGTCCGTGCATACGCGATGCTGGGTGAGGGTGCTGGGGTACGGTGTTGGGGTACGGTGCGTACAGGTACGGGGCTGGGGTACAAGCCTGGGGTACGGTGCGTAGAGGTGCAGGGCTGTGCTACGGTGTTGGGGTACGGTGCGTACAGGTGCGGAGCTGTGCTACGGTGTTGGGGTACGGTGCGTACAGGTACGGGTCTGGGCTACGGTGTTGGGGTACGGTGCATACAGGTACGGGGCTGGGCTACGGTGTTGGGGTACGGTGCATACAGGTACGGGAGTGGGGCCTGGGGTGCGGCGCGTACAGGTGAGGGGCTGGGGTACGGTCCTGGTGTACGGTGCGTACAGGTACGGGGCTGGGGTACAAGCCTGGGGTATGGTGCGTAGAGGTGCAGGGCTGTGCTACGGTGTTGGGGTATGGTGCGTACAGGTGCGGGGCTGTGCTACGGTGTTGGAGTACGGTGCATACAGGTACGGGGCTGGGCTACGGTGTTGGGGTACGGTGCGTACAGGTACGGGGCTGGGAGTCGGGCCTGGGGTGCGGCCCGTACAGGTGAGGGGCTGGGGTACGGTCCTGGGGTGCGGTGCGTACAGGTGCGGGGCTGGGAGACGGGCCTGGGGTGCGGTGCGTACAGGTGCGGGGCTGGGGTACGGTCCTGGGGTACGGTGCGTACAGGTGCGGGGCTGGGAGACGGGCCTGGGGTGTTGGGGTATGGTGCATACAGGTGCGGGCTGTGCTACGGTGTTGGGGTACGGTGCGCACAGGTACAGGTCTGGGCTACGGTGTTGGGGTACAGTGCATACAGGTATGGGGCTGGGCTACGGTGTTGGGGTACGGTGCGTACAGGTACGGGGCTGGGAGACGGGCCTGGGGTGCGGCGCGTACAGGTGGGGGACTGGGGTACGGTCCTGGGGTACGGTGCGTACAGGTGCGGGCTGGGAGACGGCCTGGGGTGCGGTGCGTACAGGTGCGGGGCTGTGCTAGGGTGTTGGGGTACGGTGCTGAGGGGGGGTACGGTGCTGACATACGGGGGTATGGTGCTGACATATGCGGGGTGAGGGGGGGCTGTACGACTCGTATCCGGGCACAAGTTTACCCGTGTACATGTGTGCTACAGCGTTCTCTCCGTACGGGGCCTTTTACATGCGGTTGTGTATTTGGACGGGCGGTACGGATCGTACTTGCGCGCTCGGACTTCTGTTTTACGATTTGCACGTGAAAATGTCCGGCTCCCTATCAGACACTTTTCCCGACGCTATTCGGACGTAAAAATTTACGGCTCCCTCTCGGACCATTTTCTCGACGCAATTCGTATGTATTTTACACGTACGAATCGTACTTCGCAGTTTGTACGGTACTTGTACGATTCGTACGTGAAAATATACGGATACGAGTCGTACGCAAATTTTTTTACCCGGATCGGAATCGGCAGCTAAATGTAATTTCTACCTATTCTACTAGCTACTAGATTCATTGTCCAGAGGAAATTTATTGTCAAGGAGATTGGATTGGTAAGATTTGGGTAAAGATAACTAAATCTTGCAGGTAAAACCAATATTGACTCCGGCCGTAACTACTAGCTTATTTGTATGAATGTTTATGGGCCCAGGTGAGTATATGGTGTGTGAGTAACCCAAACTGGTAATCCGCTGGATCACTGTTGTAGAAAGAAGAGAGAAGTTACAATTCTTCACTGAGAGTTTCAAGGCAGAAGTGAGTCAAATGGCAAAGTGCTCACAAAGCGACGCTTATTTGACACTATTTGGAGTTTTCAATGTCTTTGCCGGTTGGCCTCTGTAGATTGCTTTACAATGGCTGATCCTGGAGTGCCGCCAGTTAGAGCAAGAGTGACAGGAGGTAGTTTTGGTGATGTTGTTCACTCGTGGAATTAATGACACGCTTCTATCCACAGCGACTCTCAGCTTGTGGGCAGTTTGAAGATGAGATGATGCGGGGCTCGTGGCATTGGCGCCTCAGAGTTAGGTGAGTTGGAATCGCCTGAACCTACCATAGATATCATAGGAGGGAAGGAGAAGCAACAGGTATCAGAACTCACACAGCTTACGGACATATACCAAAAAAATCAAAAGGTAGTGGGATCATATGTTCTGGAGGAATCCCTTTTAGAAAAATCTGTGGGACCCTCAATAGTTATTTTCGGTGAGTGGTATATGGTTTGCCATTGACTTACAAGCAGCTGGTAGCATCATCATCGGGTCTTCTCCTCCACCAGGAGGTAATCTCTCTGATTGAAGAGATTAATTGGGATCGGCATCAGAATAGGAAATCTAAAATTACCTCTTATCTAGCAAGAAATTATTTATTTAGAGCCTAGATGGGGTAAGATTAAAATAAGAGTGGATGTGTATTTGGGATATGTAATGTGCCCCTCACATCACTTAGTGAAAAGTCGCCTGAACCTAGTAATGTGATCTCAGGGTGGTGAGTCTTTCGATGCTGATACTTGTGAGCTACCCCAGGTTCTTTGATTGCTGAGATATGGGTATCGTCAGCATATATTTGTATGTGTGTCTTTGTATAAGGGCCTGTCCCAAAGCTGGTTGTGGGCCATACCTCAGCCCCTTTGGTACTGCAAGGGTATGTGCCTTTTTTCTGAATGGGTTCGGTTTCCACTGTCCCACCTCTAGAGTGACGAATGTGGCTTCCACTCTCATCACTCCAGGTGTGTAGGGCCTGCTCTGTCTATTCTTATGGACTGCACACAGGTCTGGGGGGCTGGGCTGTTGGCTCACTCCTGCCTAATTGTACATCTGGGCCCAGGGTGGTTGAGGGGACCAGAGCATCACCAGCCCCATACGAGGCCCATCTAGAGCCCCCTTCCTAATGGTACTCTAGTGACCCTTCCAGCACACGCGCTGCCAGGATGGGCCCTAACTCACTGAGGCAGCCCACAGTTGGGCTGAGGCCCAGGTGAGCACCGACAAACATTTATTCAGAGTTTGGAGCCACAGACATCAGAAACATGCATATTTTAAAAAGTTGTGTGATGGATGATGGGAGAAGGCTCCTTCCTCAGATGGAATTGTTTGCAACCTGGTCAAAGGCCAGCCTCAACTAGAAGAAATGGTCTTGGGGAGTCCAAGGGCGAGGGGTTAACAGGCATATCCAATATATATGGGGAGGCGGATCCAAGCAACCCACCAGGGTATGATTTTCAGAAGGCTACCTCCCTAATTTTGACCCTGGATCATAGCTAGCTTGAGCCAAGGGTAGGCCTTGCCATGTCATAGGTAGGACACAAGTACATGTGTGCACTGTTTCCCGGAGTCAGGTGGAGTGGTAAAATGACCAGTTCAGGGATGAGGTGGGCTGTGAGAGGAGCCAACGTCTATACCGCATGAAGTGACTGCACATGCTTTGTTGTCAACCTAGAAAGGGGCGATCATAGTAGGTACATTCTGACAGGATTCTAGGCTCTTGTTAGGGAAACTGGTTGAGGGGAGGGTTTCCTGTTGGGTGGCTACTCCTCAGGGCTATTGTTTCCTTTGCTGCTGCCTCAGCACTGGAGGGGTCTGGAGGAAGGACTGGTGCATTCAACCTGCAGAGAAACACCTGCACTGCTCAATCCAGTGTGAGAGGCCCCTGACTGCTCTGCATCAACCCAGCTTTTTTCTACAGTGTGTGCTGATTAGCTTCAGAGACTTTAAGAATGTCCATCCTTTAGCCACACTGAGCTTGAGAGACACTGAGGGTTGCACAGGGAATCCCAGGAGGTGAGGATTCCTGGTAATGTGTTTGTTCATCTACTTGGCGGAGGGGACTGTGAGGCTGGATTGTGCCTCTAAGACTTTCTTCCAGATTGTGTGGCCTTTCTACATTTGGGGGCAGTTGAGGGGCACCCACTGCAAGAAAAAGTTCTGTTTTGGGAATTTCGGAGCACTGCTTTCTGCCTCTACAGTCAGAGACTGATAATCAGCATGTATCCTGCTCCCAGGTCCCAAACCCGAAGTAGGTGGTTATTAGGCTTACAACCTATTTTAATGCCTCCCTACTGCTTCTCATCTACAGCTACAAAATGACCTCATCTGTATACGGCCCAGTGAGAGGCCAGCGTCAGGGTATTTCTACCCTGGAGAGGGTGCAGCCTCTTTTTCTCGTCACGCAATTGGCTTCTACTATACCATCCACGCACCGGCATCACCACATCCTTGAGCACACCCAGTAATGGGCTCTGCGGTTCGGGGTTCTTTGGGGCAATAGATGGGCCCTGTGTAGTATTTACACCAAGTTTCAATTACTGATCTATAGGAATGCTTATAGTTACTACAAGTACATACTGAATGTAGAACATTGTATAAAATCCTCCTGGTGCCTCTCCAAACTCTTTTCCTCTCTGTAGCTAATGGGATAAATGGTGAAGGAGCATCTCAAATAAGGAACTGCAAAGCTATGCACAAAAAATCACAAATACCGATTTCTATCAAACTCGCTATTTATGGGTCGATTCCGATCCTGTAAAAAGGCTGTACGAATCGTTGCACGGAGCGTATACCCCGTACGACTCGTACCCGGTAAACTTTCTGTACAACCTAGGAAGTACGATTCGTACAGAAAGCCTATTTCCGTACGTTTCGTAAAAAAGCCCGTACGGGTAAAAAAAAACTACGATTTTGATCCGGAACAGCTTGTACGCGACGTCCGGACGTATTCAGGCAGCGGTTTCCGGCCCAGCAAGTACGATTCGTCCCTATGTCACTCCGTACGGCTCTTTTTTTACGGGAGTCAAACACAGCCGGAAAAGCAGAGTCCGACGCGAACCGCTACGCAACAGAGCCCCGGTACGCGACATACACGCCATGAACCCCGTCGTACGTGTCATCCCGGTCCTCTTGGCCTACGACCTGGTGCACCGCACCCGACGCACATGCCGCAGAAGGTGAGAACAACACCCAGGGGCCTGGGTGGGGGTGAGGGGCAGGAAACAAACCCCATACTCAAAGCCAAACCTATAATATGGAGGCCATACATTACCACCAGGGTCTGGTCACTTGGGGGGCGTGGCCAGCAACCCCTGCGTACTGCAACAACGGAAGTGGACGTGTACGGTGCATTGCACACGTACCCCTACGGCACCATTAGAACAGTGATACGGACCGTGCACACGCAATGAATGCGTCGGTACGGTGCGTACCACACGTACCCCTACGGCACAGTAGAACTGTGATACGGACCGTACACACGCAATGAATGCGTGGGTGCGGTGCGTACCACACGTACCCCTACGACACCATTAGAACAGTGATACGGACCGTACACATGCAATGAATGCGTGGGTACGGTGCATACCACACGTACCCCTACGGCACAGTAGAACTGTGATACGGACTGTACACATTCAATAAATGCGTGGGTACGGTGCGTGTCACACGTACCCCTACGGCACCATTACAACAGTGATACGGACCGTACACATGCAATGAATGCGTGGGTACATGCGTGTCACACGTACCCCTACGGCACCATTAGAACAATGATACGGACCGTACACACGCAATGAATACGTGGGTACGGTGCGTACCACACGTACCTCTACGACACCATGAGAACAGTGATACGGACCGTACACACGCAATGAATGCGTGGGTACGGTGCGTACCACACGTACCCCTATGGCACAGTAGAACTGTGTTACGGACCGTACACACGCAATGAATGTGTGGGTACAGTGCGTGTCACACGTACCCCTACGACACCATTAGAACAGTGATACGGACCGTACACATGAAATGAATGCGTGGGTACGGTGTATGTCACACGTACCCCTACGGCACCATTAGAACATTGATACGGACCGTACACACACAATGAATGCGTGGGTACGGTGCATACCACACATACCCCTACGACATCATTAGAACAGTGATACGGACCGTACACACGCAATGAATGCATGGGTACGGTGCGTACCACACGTACCCCTTCGGCACAGTAGAACTGTGATACGGACCGTACACACGCAATGAATGCGTGGGTACGGTGCGTACCACACGTACCCCTACGGCACCATTAGAACAGTGATACAGACCGTACAAACGCAATGAATGCGTGGGTACAGTGCATGTCACACGTACCTCGTTACGGCACCAGTACATTTGGGATACGAGGCGTACACATGCCAGGAATGTGGGCTTAGAGGACTGGCCCAGCATGTTACCTTCATATTGGTGTGTGTGTAGGTCCAGGCCAGCAGTGTACTGCTCCAAGGGGGTGCGTGGGTAGGTGCATATGACTCCCAGCAGTGGCCTGCAATATGAGGGGTGGGTGCAGAGGACTCCCAGCAGTGTACAGAAATATGAGGGGTGGGTGCATATGACTACCAGCAGTGGCCTGCAATATGAATGGTGGGTGCATATGACTCCCAGCAGTGTCCAGACATATGAGGGGTGGGTGCATATGACTCCCAGCAGTGTCCAGAAATATGAGCGGTGGGTGCATATGACTACCAGCAGTGGCCTGCAATATGAGGTGTGGGTGCATATGACTCCCAGCAGTGGCCTGCAATATGAGGGGTGGGTGCATATGACACCTAGCAGTGTCCAGACATATTAGGGGTGGGTGCTTATGACTACCAGCAGTGGTCAGAGATATGAGGGGTGGGTGCATATGACTCCCAGCAGTGGACAGAGATATGAGGGGTGAGTGCATATGACTACCAGCAGTGGCCTGCAATATGAGGTGTGGGTGCATATGACTCCCAGCAGTTTCCAGACATATGAGGGTGGGTGCTTATGACTACCAGCAGTGTCCAGAAATATGAGGGGTGGGTGCATATGACTCCCAGCAGTGTCCAGACATATGAGGGGTGGGTGCATATGACTACCAGCAGTGGTCAGAGATATGAGGGGTGGGTGCATATGACTCCCAGCAGTGGACAGAGATATGAGGGGTGGGTGCATATGACTACCAGCAGTGGCCTGCAGTATGAGGGGTGGGTGCATATGACTCCCAGCAGTGTCCAGACATATGAGGGGTGGGTGCATATGACTCCCAGCAGTGACCATACCTATGAGCAGTGGACAGAGATATGGGGGGGTATACATCATCATCAGATGACCACACCTACATGGTGGTATGGACGCATCTCTAACTTTGGACTATGATTTTAGTGCTATTACAACACATCACTGACAGCAGGGTCCCACTCCCAGGACGATGGATGTCTGTCACACACTGCATGACACACCACATGTGGGTGTGAGGACATATAACACATGGATCACTGACAAAATATCGAGAAGGAGAATATCGAACTACCATAATATAGAAGGAAAAATATAGAATGCCAAAATATCGAATGCCTATCTTCAAACAGGTAAGTACAAAACTATTGAATCCAAAATATCGTTGTAAAAAATATAGTTAGTCAAAATATCGAATTTTTTAAATGTCTTAAAAGTAATGTAAAATTAATGAAATAATATATATAATTAACTGAAACATACTTAAAAATACTTAAATAACTTTAACATTAATAAATAATTAATGTAAGTAAAAAAAAAAATAATACATATATTGACGTAATATTAATTAAAAATATTCAATCTTTTTTGCGTAGGATAGAGGGCGGGTTAAATTTACTATTACCACTCCAGTAAGTGCAATAGTAGGGAAAGCGTTGGATAGCGGGAGGGTAAAAATTACTATTCCCACTCCAGAGAGTGCAACAGTAGGGAAAGCGTTGGATAGCGGGAGGGTAAAAATTACTATTCCCACTCCAGAGAGTGCAATAATAGGGAAAGCATTGGATAGCGTAGGGGTAAAAATTACTATTCTCACTCCCGAGAGTGCAACAGTAGGGAAAGCATTGGTTAGCAGGAGGGTAAAATTTACTATTCCCACTCCAGTGAGTGAAACAGTAGGGAAAGCGTTGGATAGCGTAGGGGTAAAAATTACTATTCCCACTCCAAAGAGTGCAACAGTAGGGAACGTGTTGGATAGCGTAGGGGTAAAAATTACTATTCCCACTCCAGAGAGTGCAACAGTAGGGAAAGCGTTGGATAGCGGGAGGGTAAAATTTACTATTTCCATGCCAGTGAGTGCAACTGTAGGGAAAGCGTTGGATAGCATAGGGGTAAAAATTGCTATTCCCACTGCACCTGAGGGTCCCCGGAGGAAGGTTGGTCGTCCACGGAAAAGACCGTGAGAGGCAGCGGACCATCCACATCTCCCAGGTCACCTGGCCTGGCACCTGGCCTTCATGTGCAACAGCAGCACATCATTCACTGACATTCTCTGCCACATGGACTTGCTGGTCACAGTTTGACCAATGATGACCAACACTGTGGTCTGGACTCTGATGACTTCAAATGCCAAGGATAGCTTCCCCCCCTGTGAACTTTGGATTCTATGCACCCGTTAGAGCACCTTATGTTATCTACCAAAACACGCACCCCACCGAGAATAAAACTATTTTTTTGTCATGAGATGTTGCCGTCATTTTGCATTAGTCCACAACATACGTGTGTGTTAATGTCAAACTATGCCTGAGTGTTGAACTAACTTCAGCCATCCATACCCTGGGATCTGAGTCCGGTACAGGACACACATGGGTCACAATGTATCATCCAATAAAGCCTGGGAGCCCAATACTCACCCGTGATGGCCTCAAGCTTCTGAGGGGGGGCTTGAAGTACTGTGCGCACACACCAATCAGGAAGACGATGATGAAGGCCTACAGGTCATGGCTCATGTGGAAGTTCCCGGGGAGTGAGTCCCAGGTATGTTTGGCCAGGTGGGAGAACCATCTCCTTCATGCTTGAGTGTTGTGGATGTGAAGAATGGTGGCCAGGCCAAGTTCGGATACATTGAGTTGAGCCAACGGGGTCTTAGATGACAGACGTACAAGGTTGGTTTTGGGGCCTGGGGTTGTTGACTGCCTCCTGAGTGTGTGTGAGGAGTGTGAAGGTCATCCTGCAGCACACAGTGATCCTTTGCAGCTATCTCAGGTGGACGGTGATGTTGATGGGGTGCGGGATGTTGAAGCTGAGTTGTGCAGATGCACCCTGGATGTGGACAAGTTTCCTGTGAGTTAGGATGTACTTGCTCTGTAGAGGGCGGGGCAGTAGTTGACACGGCTGGTGTCATGGACCTGGGGGATGGTCTGTCTTTCCTTGGAGTGGATCTATCAGAGGATCAAGTGCATCATGCAGAGGGTGCTGCAGCATGAGGTACAGTACTACCAGTGCCTACACGTACATGTACTACCAGTGCCTACACGTACGTGTAGGCACGTACGTGTAGGCACTGGTAGTACACGTACGTGTAGGCACTGGTAATACGTGTAGGCACTGGTAGTACACGTTCGTGTAGGCACTGTGAGTACGCGTACGTGTAGGCACTGGTAGTACACGTACGGGTACGTCTACTACCATTGCGGACACGTACGTGTAGGCACTGGTAGTACACGTACGGGTACGTGTACTCACAGTGCCTACACGTATGTGTAGGCACTGTGAGTACACGTACGTGTAGGCACTGGTAGTACACGTACAGGTACGTGTACTCACAGTGCCTACACGTACATGTAGGCATTGGGAGTACACGTACGGGTACGTGTACTACCAGTGCCAACACGTACGTGTACTACCAGTGCCTACACGTACGTGTCCGCAATGGTAGTACACGTACCCGTACGTGTACTACCAGTGCCTACACGTACGTGTCCGCAAAGGTAGTACACGTACGGGTACGTGTACTCCCAGTGCCTACATGTACGTGTAGGCACTGTGAGTACATGTACGTGTAGGCACTGGTAGTACACGTACCCGTACGTGTACTACCAGTGCCTAGTACACGTACCCGTACGTGTACTACCAGTGCCTACACGTACGTGTACTACCAGTGCCTACTCATACGTGTAGGCACTGGGAGTACATGTACGTGTAGGCACTGGTAGTACATGTACGGGTACGTGTACTACCATTGCGGACACATACGTGTAGGCACTGGTAGTACACGTACGGGTACGTGTACTCACAGTGCCTAGACGTACGTGTAGGCATTGGGAGTACATGTACGAGTACGTGTACTATCAGTGCCTACACGTACGTGTCCGCAATGGTAGTACACATACCCGTACGTGTACTACCAGTGCCTACACATACGTGTCCGCAATGGTAGTACATGTACGGGTATGTGTACTCCCAGTGCCTACACGTACGTGTAGGCACTGCGAGTACACGTATGTGTAGGCAATGATAGTACACATACCCGTACGTGTACTACCAGTGCCTACACGTACGTGTAGGCACTGTGAGTACACGTATGTGTAGGCACTGGTAGTACAAGTACCCGTACATGTACTACCATTGCGGACACGTACGTGTAGGCACTGGAGGTACACGTACGTGTAGGCACTGTTAGTACACGTACCCATACGTGTACTACCAATGCCTACACGTACGTGTCAAAGTTACTGTGCAACTGGTGCCGTAGGGGTACGTGTGAAACGCACCGTACCTGTGTGTGGATTTGAACATTACATAGGGGAAACATAAGGGACAAGTATTAGGCACTACATGCATGCTGGTTGTCATGGATACAGGGTTTTCAGTTCAAATTTTCCATCAGGTGGCCTGGAAAAGTCAGTTGGCCACAAAATACAATGTTTCAAAGTGGTTGTTGACTTGACATGATGCTGAAATTTTGAACGATGCAAATGCTGTCACTGGTGTATGTGGAAAGGGATTGGAGTAAACGTAAGATGCGAATGAATCTGACCAATCACTATGTACTCCTCCAAATGAATGCCCCTCAGCAAGACAGATATAAGTCAGCCAGAACCCATGAGAGGGCACTTGCCTGCACAAGTTTCCTGTCAACAACACTGCTGCTATCTGTGCTTCCTCTGGCACCATGTCAAGGTCTGTGGAGAGGGCCCAGCCATTCACCCAGGAGGAGAATGAGGCATTGCTGGATGTCATCCTCCCACAGTACCCCGGCCTGTATTGGGAGACCAGGGGAGCAGGTGAGTGCTGACTCCACTAGCTTTGACTGTGCACCTTTTTTGTGACTGTCACTTCTGGCATTGTGTCGAGGTGTTAAACCAACAAAGGCTTGGCAACAAGATGAATCACAATTTTACTTAGGACCTACACTTAAGTGGGAATAATTCTCTCCCTTCAATTACTGGTATTACATCCAAAGTAGTGTAGTCCTAGACCTCTAATTTAAATAAAAAAACACTGTAACAGCCCTCCCTTGGCCTGATATTCACTCCTCCACAGTGAATAAATCAAAAAAAGTGTGAGAAAATGAGAGGGCGCCTCACGTACGCAACACCAGGGAGGCTACCAGCCGGTTCTTGCCAGTATGCCCACGTTTTATCATCATCGGTTGCCCACTCAAAAGAGTCAGAAAATTCATGTCCAGTGAAAAAGAAAAGGAAACAGATCAAGAAGGAGAATTTACTGTCTCCATCAGAGGAAAAGAGAAACCCCGTGTATTGCAAAGAACCAAATGTTCCAAGCAATTATTAAAATTGAGTTATAGACTCACTTAAAGTAACCCTCTTTATTCAAACTAGTGAGTCCACTCAAAGTAAAAGCACTCAATGTTGCTAACCTTTATAAGGAAGGCCAACATGTTTCATTGCCACTTGACATTGTTCTGGCAAATTCATGAGGGCATGGGGTTTCAAATATTCACGTCACCGGACAAATATTTGAGTATTTGCGCAAGGGCTGTGAAAAACAAAAGGAAAAACAGAATAGCAATTGTCTATTCTATTATCAATAAAAATGGACCAACCAAATGCATTCAAAGTCAAATATATTACAAGCCAGTTGCTCATTTCAATTGGGGGTATTTACCACGTAGAGGCCGAGAGCATTCGTACCAGCCTCCACTGTACCCAACGGGGTTGTATTGAATACTCTTTCCCCGGTTATTTGGAACTGCACTATCGCTAATTCGTGTTCCACCTGTGGAAGAAAAAGAAGTTTTTGAACTCTTTTTGTCATTGTCCTCCATACTTCATATCTCACTCTCTCTTATGTTATGTGTTTTATCTATTTTGTATTATGGATCCCTGTTTTGCCCACAATAATACTTTCATCACTCATTTAAGATTGGCTGTGTACACATATCTGGGGTCAAAGACCAGCTGCACCCCTCAACTGTATACTATTCATATATCTCTAGTCGACCTTCGAATAGCCTCTGCCCGTCATCCATGCAATGATGTAAGGATGTAACTATTCCATTACCACTCTCTTATGGGCCCTGCTATGACTGTCAATACAATCGACGTACAGCCAGCACATCAATTCACCGCGCCAACACCCGGCATTGCCTACGAGCACACAAACCACTTGTCAAGATTTCTGACACTGAATCATTACTCCATTCCCTCACCGCAACCAAATACTTAGTGGGCCGTCTCTCGTCCCCGCTTCACTGTACCGCTGAGTCCTGGCTCCTAATACACGCTTAACTCGACTCCGCCCCTCTACTTCCGCATCACATGTTCCGGGCCTGTCACCGGAGCGCGCAATACTTAGAGTTTTAAACGACCAGTGGCGGCCATCTTGAAATGTCGAATAAGCTCTAAAAGCCACATTCAATCTCGGATTCAATCATCCCATTACGCTGAACCAAGTGTATCCACAATGGCATAAATCCCTGCAGAAACTACGTGGTTACAGCAAACTTTTGCTCTTATAATTCTTAAACAGAGGCTCTATTTTAAACCGCTCGGGTCATAAAGGTTGTTACCCCAAGCTACTTAGAATATACATAAGACACGTCCACAGACTAAATCGACATATACCATCAATGTTCACCGTTGAATACAGAATGTACACAACGAAATAGATCCCTGCAGGAACTACCTGAATACAGCAATCTTTTGCTCTTATAATTCTTGGACAAATTCTTAATTTACTCAACTCGTGTCAACAAGAGTTGTTACCAAAAACTGCGTATAACACGACCTCAGACTCTTTTTGCACATACAATCAGTATATCCTATGTCAAATTCAGCCCGGAGTGCCTAGATGGAATGTTGTTAAACTCCACCAACCACTCCACCAGTTCTGAAAAAAGCCTTATCAGTTTTACTTCTCACTCATTCAGAGCATGTTTCCTGATAGTTTCTGTAATCGGACCTACTGGATTCTTGACAGCACTTGCCACGATACTACTGTCTATTGACTTTATTCCACTCAATGTGGTCATTTAAATCCACTTTTTCAGAAAAAATCCAACGAGCTTCCCTGGTTGCCAGTACTCTCTCAATGCAATCACTATTGGCCAACACTTTCTCCAGAACCACCCACTTAAGGGCAGAGACGTTTTAAGGCATGGGCAAAGTGGGCTCTGGCCCAGGGCCCCAGCCTTTCAGGAGGGCCCCCTGATAGAGCCAGCTCTGTTCTGCAGAGAGCCTTGCCCTAATGTCCTTGTGTAATTCTTAAACAGATTTTTTTAAATGCCATTTTCCTTTAATGTGGGTGATTGGTGTGAGTCTCTTGCAAACACAATGTTGTGTTTATGTTTCATGCAATATCCATAAAAAGTATTTTTTTTCAGATCAAAACAGGTCCTCGCATATGAGAAATTGGAGGATGTCTCAGAGATTATTTGCAGTAACATTAGTGAGCTGCTGCTGAGTTACAATATTGAAAACAAACATCACTAGCCCTGAATATTAGATGGAAACACATTTATAACTCGGACAAGTGCTCTTGTGCACTGTCAGTGACCTGGCAAAGAGGATATGAAAGAGCTGAAATTGGATAATTAAATCAAAGCTCTTCAGAACAGGGGCCCCCAAAATACGTTTGGCCCAGGGCCCCCAAAATCCTTAAAATGTCCCTGCTTAAGGGCCTGCGGATCGTGTTTAGATTCACAAAAATGTTGCACCAAACGAGTGGTAAGTTTCCCAGCTTTAATAGTGCTTAGATGTTCCTGAATCCGAATCTTTATTTTCCTTGTCGTTAAACCAATGTACTGTAACCCACATTGACAAGTGAGTCTATAGATCACATTCATCGTGTTGCAATTTGAAAATTTATTCAGATTCCAAATTTTGCCACTGTTAAGGCTTACACACTTAGGTGCCGATTAGGATCCTGGAAAAAATTTCCCCGTACGACTCGTATCCGGTCTTTTTACCGTACGAATCGTACAAGTGCCGTACAAACTGCCAAGTACGATTCGCATGGGAAAAAGTCCATACGAATCGCATTGGGAAGTATTCCCCACACGTCCTCGGGTCGGAAAAAGTGTCCGACACGTCCACGGACGATTTACCTTACAAATGTGAAATGTGAAGTCCGACCGGGGAATCACGATCCATCCCGTGCGTCCGATGTTACAACCGCATGGAAAAAACACCGTCCGTACCGAACTCCCATAGCAACCATGGAGACATGTGCCCGCATACGCGCCCAACACTCCCCCCAGCCCCCGTACATTTGAGTCGTACCCCCCGTGTATGCACACCCCCCCGTATGTACACCCCTGTACGTGTCGTACCCCCCGTGTATGTACACCCGTGTATGTGTCGTACCCCTGTGTCTGTACACCCGTGTACGTGTCGTACCCCCCGTGTGTGTACACCCCTGTACGTGTCGTACCCCCGTGTATGTACACCCGTGTACGTGTCGTACCCCCCGTGTATCTACACCCGTGTACGTGTCGTACCCCCGTGTATGTACACCCGTGTACGTGTCGTACCCCCGTGTATGTACACCCCTGTACGTGTCGAACCCCCCGTGTATGTACACCCCTGTACGTGTCAAACCCCTGTGTATGTACACCCGTGTACGTGTCGCACCCCCCCCGTGTATGTACACCCCTGTACGTGTCGAACCCCCACCCGTGTATGTACACCCGTGTACGTGTCGTACCCGCACCCGTGTATGTACACCCGTGTACGTGTCGTACCCCCACCCGTGTATGTACACCCGTGTACGTGTCGTACCCCCCGTGTATCTACACCCGTGTACGTGTCGTACCCCCGTGTATGTACACCCGTGTACGTGTCGTACCCCCCGTGTATGTACACCCCTGTACGTGTTGAACCCCCGTGTATGTCCACCCCTGTACGTGTCGAACCCCCCGTGTATGTACACCCGTGTACGTGTCGCACCCCCCCGTGTATGTACACCCCTGTACGTGTCGAACCCCCACCCGTGTATGTACACCCGTGTACGTGTCGTACCCCCACCCGTGTATGTACACCCATGTACGTGTCGTACCCCCCGTGTATGTACACCCGTGTACGTGTCGTACCCCCGTGTATGTACACCCGTGTACGTGTCGTAATACCGTGTGTGTACACCCCTGTACGTGTCGTACACCCCCCTGTGTATGTATACCCGTGTACGTGTCGTACCCCCGTGTATCTACACCCGTGTACGTGTCATACCCCCGTGTATGTACACCCGTGTACGTGTCGTACCCCCGTGTATGTACACCCGTGTACGTGTCGTACCCCCGTGTATGTACACCCGTGTACGTGTCGTACCCCCGTGTGTGTACACCCCTGTACGTGTCGTACCCCCATGTATGTACACCCGTGTACGTGTCATACCCCCGTGTATCTACACCCATGTACATGTCGTACCCCCGTGTATGTACACCCGTGTACGTGTCGTACCCCCGTGTATGTACACCCCTGTACGTGTCGAACCCCCCGTGTATGTACACCCCTGTACGTGTCGAACCCCCCGTGTATGTACACCCGTGTACGTGATATACCCCCGTGTATCTACACCCGTGTACGTGTCGTACCCCCGTGTATGTACACCCGTGTACGTGTCGTACCCCCACCCGTGTATGTACACCCGTGTACGTGTCGTACCCCCCCTCTACGTTCGTGTCATACCCCCGTGTATCTACACCCGTGTACGTTAGAGTCGTACCCCCACCCGCGTATGCATGGAGCGTACCCCCACCACAACATCCTAAGTACGGAGCGCACCCCAGGCCCCAACATCACAACCAAGCCACACACAAGGACAGCACTGTACCACAAAATGGGCCATGTACACACCGTACACATGCTAAAAACGCACGTACACAACCAGGACAAACCAAAACGACACAAGAATACACCATTCGAATGGCACAAAGCCACAAAACATGTCCAACAACCACTAAAACAACACATTCACTGACCTGCAACTGCCAAAAACAAACAGAGGCCCAAAACACCACCACTCCTTATAACACACCCACCCAAAGTTCAAACACAGCCACACTCACCAATGGACCAATAAAAAGGGCCCACACACACAAACCATGAGCCTTTGCAACAGACTCACTGCTGCCAGACCCCACAGACAACCTACAGCACCATACTAGAAGCTTCACCACACCTTACACTTGCACACCTTCACACACACACCTTCACAAACACCCCCTCATCACATTCACACACACACCTGCACAACCACACCCACACACCCACAACCATCCACACACCCCCCCACCATCCACACCCACACCCCTCACCCCTCACCATGCCCACCAACAAGAATCCAAAGTTCACTAGCCGAGAGTTGGAGGTCCTTGTCGATGAAATCCTCAGAGTCGAGCCACACCTCTTTGGAACATTGGTCAGACAGACCAGCATTTCAGCAAAAACAGCCATGTGGCAGACCATCGTCGATGCTGTGAATGCTGTTGCGGACACCAGAAGGAACAAGCAGGAATGCCAAGCCAGGTGGTACGATCTGCGGAGGAGGGTCCGAGCCAAGATGACGGATGAACATAACCAGGCCAACGTCACTGGAGGAGGGCCGTCCCGCAGACCCGTACACTACCATCCCTGGGAGGAGAGGGTGATGGCCATACTGCCGGTGGAGGCAGTGGAGGGATTAGGAGGACTCCGAGACCCGGGTGAGTACACAAACAACGCACCTCACATGGGGGAACGTCATACACAACCAAACTCACAAACAGGCACGCAAACACCCCAAGCTATCGCATGACTCAACCACACTCCATGAACACGCACATGCCACTGGCGCCACCATGCTCCATGCACCCAGGTGGACAATGTCAAGTCACAGGCCACAGAAGACACCAACACATGACACGGTAAGCCGGATGGCGGGAGGGTGGGCCCAAAAAATCACATAGTGCAACTCAGAAGCAGACAACAATGCCCCCTGCCCATATGGCCTAGGTCACAGCCAGACAAACAGTGTGTCCCCACACAGGAAAGACTTGCCAGCAAATGGCGGACGCCTTGCATTAACACATGGGGGTGACGGCACGTTCTTGCACATGACAGCAGCTAATGAACAGCCAACACTGTGAAAGAGTGGCAGCACACACCACCACAGCAGCAGTGCAGACACAACACCCAATGGGTGCCTGGAGATCAGAAACAAACTCACATCAACAATCCAAGGCCCATTCAAAGATCTGCAAAAAGTGTGTGCACAGTAAGCTGGGCTGAGGTGACAGAGGGTGACACACAGAGGGAGGGAGAGGGGGACAGAGAGGAAGGGAGACACAGGGAGACGGACAGAGGGAGGAGGCTGACACACAGAGGGAGGGAGAGGGGGACAGCGAGGGAGGGAGACACAGGGAGACGGACAGAGGGAGGAGGCTGACACACAGAGGGAGGGAGAGGGGGACAGAGAGGGAGGGAGACACAGGGAGACGGACAGAGGGAGGAGGCTGACACACAGAGGGAGGGAGAGGGGGACAGAGAGGGCGGGAGACAGAGGGAGACGGACAGAGGGAGGAGGCTGACACACAGAGGGAGGGAGAGGGGGACAGAGAGGGAGAGAGAGACACAGGGAGACGGACAGAGGGAGAAGGCTCATACACAGAGGGAGGGAGAGGGGGACAGAGAGGGAGGGAGACACAGGGAGAGCAAATCAGCCTTGTGGTGTGTGGGAATGTGTGCCAGTCAGCAGGTGGACTGCGTGCATGTAGATAAGGGTGGCCAGTGCCAGCACCCCCCCTCTCCTCCATGGCAAAACACAGGGCCATGTCACAACCTGTGCACGAGCACAACGACAGCTACCTGCATCATATAAGTGTGTGGAACAACTGCATGTGCCCATGTACAGTGCCACACGGAAGGCGCCAATGCACGGCTTGCCACACCTGCCCACTCCACTGCTGACTGCAGTCACACTTGACGCAGCAAGTAACACTGTGCCACACATAGGTAAAATCGCCAAAGCTGTGCCCAAGGGGCATACCTATGCACAAGTGCACTGTGAGTGGAATACAAGACATATCCAAATTCCCAGAGGAAATGTGCCAACTTTGAAACTAATGAAACATGGATGTTGCATGGAACAAAATTAACATTGTCTCTCTCACACACAGGTCAACGTCGTGGATCACCCCCCAACACTGGGGGGGAAGACTCACAGGACCCGGGTCGGCGGGATGAAGGAGCCACCGGCAGCGACGACTCTCACCACTCTGTGGACGAACCCGACCAACCTGGCCCCTCTGGTGTCCAACGACCTGCAGCACCTGCGTCAGGTACAACGGGGCCAACCACCACCCCCACTCCTGCCACATCCCAGGAGACACCCAGGATCCCTGCCCCACCACCACAAAGCAGCCAGGCTGGCCAGGAGGGACACGGTGTCCCGGGCACCCAGGAGGAGGCAGGCGACAACACCAATGCCACCCCTCAGGGGTCCCGGAGACCCGATGTGCCCACAAGGGCAGGCCAGGTGCAAGTGGGCAGGGGTGGTGGGAGTGGAGGACGGCGGAGGCGCCAGCCTGACCAGTTGGCTGGGGAACCGGTATTTTCCAATGTCCAAAACATCCTGGACACATACCGGCAGGACACCACGGGCATGGCCCAGGTTGTGTCCACCCTCAACGATATGAAGGGGACCCTCGATGAGATCAAGACCCAGCAGGCCCAGCAACATGCGGAGCAACATGCCTGTCTACTGCAACACCAAAGGAGGATGGAGGACAGACAGGCTGAGCTCGTGACGGTGTTCACGGGAATTCACAGTACACTCCGTCGGATGGCCGACAACATGGGCAACCCTCCCTGTGCCAGAAGGCGTAGAACATCACCACCCACAGGGAGGGATCAGGAGGAGGAGGAGGAAACATCCGATGGAGCATCCCAAACATCGTCAAGGCCTGCTTCTGAGGGTCCCCGCAGGAGCGCTACAGCACCATCTCCCAGGACACCTGGCCTGGCACCTGGCCCACTGGAGCAACAGCAGCACAGCATCAAAAGACATTCTCTGCCACATGGCCTTGCTGGTCACTGTCTGACCAATGTTGCCAAAGACTGTGGCATGGACTCTGAGGATTTCTAATGGCAAGGACACCAACTCCCCTAGTGAACTTTGGATTCCACACACCCGGAAAGCCCCTCATGTCAAACCCCCCCCCCCTAAAATAAAAAGTCACACCATGAAGAGAAGATGCCTGCTGGTTGCATTATTACCTTACATGTGTCTTGTAAAGTCTAAACATGCCTGAGTTCTCTTTTGACTTCAACCATCCACACCCTGTGGCCTGAGTCTGGCACAGGACATACGGGTCACAGTGTATTAGGTAAGACAGACATGGAGCACCATACACACCCGTGATGGGCCCAACCAGCTGAGGGGGTGGCCGCACAACCGTGCCGACAGACATATTGAGTACAGCAACAGTCATGCGCAGAGGTCAGGGATCATGTTGAGTGTCCTGGGGGGCACCCAGGTATGTGTAGACAGGTGGCAGAACCATGTCCTGCAAGCTTGAGTCAGGTGGATGCAGAGAATGGTGGCCTGGCCAACGTTGGATGCATGGGGATGGCACATGTCACAATACCCACACAGTCATGGACATCATGCACAATACACAGTCTAATCCCACACAAACAGCTTGCATCTTGCTACTCGACACATAGCCACTATCACGGAAAACCATGCCAGACATGCCGGATGCACCGTGGCAACACACCAGCATTGACTGAGAAGAGGCACCATGGAGGCATAGGGACACCTTTATTAGTCATGTATTCGGGATTGCAGAGGCAACTCGAAGTACACATGAACAGTTCATGTGGAGTAACATGTGGGTCCAACACTGGCACCCCCCTTCTGCAGCACAAATGCGTGATAGCCATGGAACTGGCAAACAAGTGTCGGCTAACAGCTAAACACCCCCTGCTGCTCACGGAGAGCCTGCCATACACCATTGATCTGCTGATGTGGACGTCCCACAGCATGTCAAGCCAATGCAAACCGTATGTGTCCGAGGGCAGTGTTACACACATTGATGCCATCATCACATTCCACAATCCCATCACTGATGACTGTCAACAAGTCTGACCATCTATTCAGGTGTACCCAGCTGCATGTAATGTGTACCATGGTGATGCAACATGTCTGCAGAGGAACCAAACATCGACAGGGGCAGTGTGCATACATCGTGAACAACTGCCACACCCAATACACCCCTGATGCATCCCTTACCCTAAGGAGACTTCCAAACGTGTCCGTGCCTGTAACGCTGAGTCAGCACACGATGACGTGTCCATGAGGAATAGCAGTGCCACAACAATGCAAGCAGCAGACGGCATGCGCAAGTACCTGGGGAAGAGAGACACACAAGAAGTCACCCAGAAAAAGCACAGCCACTTGCATGTGCATGTACTCGACACATGTATGGATGACAACATGCTAGGTCACAATTATGACTGGGGAAATACACCCATCACTGGCACCATCACTCCAGTGACACATCCACACACACCTCTGAGTCACGTGCCATACATGCAGGTGGAGACACACATCGCAACACATGCCACACGGGGACCAATGCGTGCACACTCAGACACTGGTACTCACCACTAAGCAAAGAAGTCGCGTATGAGCCGAGTCCGGATGTCCTCTTGCGGCTCCACATCCTCCACATCACTAGCCCCATTGCCAAGCCCTTCATCCTCCACGGGTGGATGGTCCTGGTCATCTTGATCCAGGAAGAGTGGCACAGCTTTCTCAACTGCCATGTTGTGCAGCATGCAGCAGACCATGAAGATTTTGCAGACCTTCGCCGGGGCATATGGGAGGGCGCCGCCGGTCTTGTGGAGGCATCGGAATCGGCTCTTCAGGAGGCCAAACGTCCTCTCTATCACTCGCCTTGTCCGGCCATGGGCGGTGTTGTAGTGGAGCTGGGCCGGCGTGATGGGGTTGCGGAGAGGTGTGAAAAGCCATGGCATGTTGGGATAGCCAGCGTCCCCTACATGGAAAGCACATGGACATAAGTAGGACAGGAGAAGCGGTCGTGCTGGAAGTCTACGCAAAATACAGGACAGACAGAGTGTACCCACCAACAACACATGCTCGTTCGTTGCGCAGCTGCGTCATCATTTCAGGCATCCTGCTACGCCTCATGATGTAGGCATCGTGTGCTGATCCTGGAAAACGAGCACAGACATGGGAAATCACCATGTTGGACAGACACACCACAAGGGCATTGATGGAGTGGTAGTGCTTGCGATTCCGGTACGCTACCTCCTGTGCGTGTGGTGGTACCAAAGCCACATGTGTCCCATCTATAGACCCAATGACATGGGGCATCCCTCCCAGGGCATAGAATCCACGCTTGACCCCAGTTAACATTTCTGGGGTAGGAAAATGGATGAAGTCATCCAGGTGAATCAACATGGCCTCTAAGAAATCATGCAGCACACGGCAGAACATGCTCTGGGACATGCCACCAACATGAGCTATGGTATTTTGAAAGGTACCCGTGGCTAGAAAATGTAGGGCTGCCATTACCTTCAGCTTGGGTGTCAGTGCCATAGGATACCTGTGCTGCTGTTGAAGGTGTGGTGCCAGTCTCGCCGTCAACTCCAGAATCAACGGTTGGGGGAAGCGGTAGCACCGGATACAGTCATTCTCCCGCATGGCAGCCAAGTCCGGAATTGGTCGGTGAAGAGGCGGCGCTCTGCAGTAATTTGGAAGTGACAAGGAAGAGTGAGTGCACCACAACAACAATTTATTTCTACTGAGCACATGTTAATCTGTCAATACACATATGCTACATACGGAGTCAGGTATGTGCTACATGCCCTGGACACGTATGGCTGGCAGGTGACACTCCTACCAAGACCCAGCTACACACGGAGATTGTGAACCTCCGGATTAGCTGTGTCCCAGTGCAAGTGAACAGCCAGACGCAAGACAGGAGTGACATACATCCACACATCAGCAGAAGTAGGATGTCGATTGCAGAGACTGGTAGCGGAACACTAGAGCCACAGGTCACATGACATTACACTAGGACAGCCCACACACCTTGCCATGAAGGTGTACATGTCATGACTCGCCACACATTCATAGAGAGGATGCAGACATGTCCTTGTTACGCTACTCCGTGTCCCATGCATACATACGCACCTCACATCCGATACCACATGTGGCATGGTGTGCGGAACAGTGTGCCATGTCAATCTACACACAGACACATGTTGGTTGCTGCAACGGCTGCAGCTTTTGAGGGAGCTCCAATGTGAGAAGTTGGCCTGGTATATGATGCTCACTAGTTAAAGTGATCACCTTGTACCATGCCAAGCAACCCTTATGGTGTGGTTGTAAGTCAACCTTTTCGGACTAGCTGCTCTAGTGGTAGCGTAGGCTAAGCAGTCTTTGAGGCTAAACTCGTGAAGCGTGTTAAGCCAGCTGTTTTACCAAATGTAACCCCCTTTTATACCAATGAAAGGACACCACACAGATATATATTCAAAATATATATGTATTTATTTCTCAAAGTAACCCCTAGTCTCTTTATGAGCACAGGAGCACAAATCGTCAAACAAGATTACCGTAGAATACACAGAAGTTGCACTTTATATGGATAGGCCCTGGTGGCCGCTCGAACCATATACTAAAATAGTGGTATAAGTACCACGAACAGAAAAGGGAAAAGGCCTAGGGCCTCTAGAATCGCTGGGCCTACAAGGAGCTAACTTCAGTTAGTGACCAGGAGGTCCACGGGTGGCGTGTGCAGAGCAAATAGTCACACGCGTGTTCCCATAGGTTTCAATGGGTGCGTAAAAAGTACAAAGTTACTGCAAAGAGGATCTTCCGGATGGACTAGGAACTCAAGATTTGGAACACAGGCACTAGAGATGTAATACTACACTTGGGCACAGGAGTGCCAGCTTTACCTCACCCACAGGAAGCGGGTGCATAGGCCTCGAAGTGCGTCGGGTTTCTTCTATCTGTTCCGTGGAGCCTGAAGACAAAGATGCTGCAGGCGGTCGGTCCGGGAGAGATGCGGTGGATCCAAGAGTGGATCGGAGATGTTGAAGACCTGTAAGCAGAGGGGACAGTGTTCACAGTCACTAGCCAGTGACCAGCGTGGCACCAGGTGGGTACCAGGCAATGTCGGGTGCAAACAGGAAGAAAGGTGTAGCTTGTCTCTGCAGCCACGTGGTCCCTGGAGGTCGACGACGTCCAGGAGTCGGTTCACGAGCTGTCCCACGCAGGCTCTCGCTGTCGGCGGTGTCGGCGACTTGATCGAAGCAAACAAGCCTTGGCAAAAGCAATTGTTGTAGGAGATGAAATAAGCTGATGGTTCTGACCAGCAAGGTCAGAGGGACTGCTCCTTTGGAGGGGAGCAAGGGCCAGTCAGGAGCAACCAGACCAGTGGTGTATTTTGTAAAGTTCGTCGCCAAGATGGCTACTAGCCAGCGGGCCAGCAACCGGTTAGGTGCGTTGAGTGGCAAAATGCAGAAGGACCCCACGCAGATCGTGGAGATGCTGGAGGGCTCACCTTTGGTGCAGATGCTGCTCAAGGGTTGGGCTTCTCAGATCCCAAAGCACAACTTTGAGGGAGCCTTGGTTGTTGCACTTGTCAGCTTGTCGTGGTGGTTCCAAGATGGCTGGCTCCACGTGTCTCGTTGCCTCCACGGGTCTCCTCTTTTCAGGGACTGTGGATCGGGCGGTGCGAGGTCTGGAGGTCCAGGTCTTGTCAGTCTCTGGGCTCGGGCTCCGGCAGGAGGCGGCGGCACAGCGGACGTTGATTCGCTGGATGGTGCTTGCGTTAGCAAGGTGGTCACTCCCTGACCACAGGGGAGATTTCCTTCAGTCTTCTGTGCAGCAGAATGTCGAAGTCCCGTCTCCTTCTTAGTTTCAAGTTGATTCCAGGATGTCTGAAGTCTTAGGACACAGCTCCTACCTTTAAGCGGATTCTAGGGGCCGGACTACCTGCTAGGTCCCTCCCTATGGGTGGGACCAGGAAGGGGGGTGGTTACACCCCCAATCCTTTGTCCAGCTCGCCCCAGGCCCGGGACTTGTGTGCCCCAGGACCGGTTTGAACTGGCATATGCACCGAGGCTCCTTGTGAGCCACAGGCATGTCTGGTTTCTTTCAAGCCCTACCTGACCAATACACAAAATCCTGTCTGGGGTGGTGCATGCACCTCCCCTGGCAGGAAACCCTTTCTCCACACCTCCCAAGCTGGAAGGACTCCCAGCAGCAGGAGGGCAGACTTGTGTCTGTGGTGGCAGCATCCATTTTGTGGAGCTGAGGCTATGTCTGATTTTACCCGGGTTTCAGGTACTGTACATGTCGTGTCCCTCTAGAAGGGTGGAATGCTAACCCCGTCGCCAGAATTGGCGAGGGGTTAGTATTCCAATTCGTATGACACCTTACTCGACATGTTTTGATAAAGCCAAACCAAAGATAGCATTTAACCGCGAGGTTCATAATGCACTTAAGAGTATATGGTATGACGATATCTGGAAACAGTAGAAGGAAGTTGTTCCGACCACTGCAGACAGGCTCAGCTCATGCCACAGTGCGCAGCGTCAATCATTAGTTGATTGAATTATTTGATCAGCTCATGCCAGAGCACCATCTCACATGGAACCAAGCACTCTGCCTTCAGGATTGTTAAGGCCTGCCATATGAGTGACTTATAGGTTACCAGGTGTCCCATTTAAGGTTAGGTATAGGTATACTACACCTAAGTAAGAGGTGATTACACCAACTTACCCCAGCTGAGTGATCAGCCAGTTGTGTCAGATTGTTAGGCCAAGCCTGGGGTGGCATAATACATGCTTCAGCCCCTGGCATGCCTTGGGTACACCAATGCCCTGGGTACCTAGTGTACACTGGTACAGGGGCTGACAGGGTGATCCACTTCCAATTGGTTATGCACCTAGGGTGCATAGTGTAAATTTAGTAGAGAGAACAGCAGGCTGGGGGTCTGATTGGCAGGCCCACAGCCTCAATATGTCAAAAACCAGTGAAGCAAAAAGCAAAAATTTGGGGTGACCATAGGATAGCAGACCCTACTCTCCTACACAACCCCCCCCCCAAATGCTGGGACATTAAACTAGCCTTGACCAGTCTCGTCTTCATGTCCTAAGTGGAAGTACCTGGAGAGACCATCTGCATTCCCATGGTCAGTACCTGGCCGGTGCTCCACTCTAAAGTCCATCCCCTGTAGGGAAAGGGACCACCTAAGCAGTTTGGGGTTTTCACCCTTCATCTGATTTAGCCACAAGATGGGCTTATGGTCGGTCTGAATCTTGAAGTGAGTGCCAAACAAGTATGGCCTCAGCTTCTTCAGGGCCCACACCACAGCAAAGGCCTCCCTCTCAATAGCTGACCAATTCTTCTCTCTGGGGGTCAACCTTCTGCTAATAAAAGCAATGGGTTGGTCTTGACCATCTACATTAAGTTGGGACAGCACAGCTCCCACACCCAACTCAGAAGCATCTGTTTGGACAATAAACTCTTTGGAGTAGTCAGGACTTTTCTGGATAGGTGCAGAGCACATGGCCTCCTTCAGGTCATCAAATGCCTTTTGACAGCTTACTGTCCACTGAACCTTTTTGGGCATCTTCTTGGATGTCAGATCATTAAGAGGAGTCACAATGGACCCATAGTTCTTAACAAACTTCCTGTAGTACCCAGTCAAGCCCAAGAAAGCTCGAACTTGAGTCTGGGTGGTTGGAGGAGACCAGTCCTTGATGGATTGTATCTTACTCTCCAGTGGTTGAACTTGGCCTCCACCTACAAGGTGGCCCAAATATACAACCTTACTCTGCCCTATCTGGCACTTAGTAGCCTTGATAGTGAGGCCTGCCCTTTGCAGAGCCTCAAGAGCCTTCTTCAGGTGGATCAGGTGATCCTCCCAGGTGGAGCTAAAGACAGCAATGTCATCAAGATATGCTGCGCAAAAGTCATCCAACCCAGTAAGGACTTGGTTCACCAGCCTTTGGAAGGTGGCAGGTGCATTCTTCAGACCAAAGGGCATCACCACAAACTGGTAGTGCCCACCTGGGGTTGAGAATGCTGTTTTGGCCTTAGACTCCTCAGCTAATCTGATTTGCCAATAGCCAGCTGTTAAGTCAAATGTGCTCAAAAACTTTGCAGAAGCTAGTTTGTCTATGAGCTCATCTGCCCTTGGAATAGGGTGTGCATCTGTCCTGGTGACAGCATTGAGTCCTCTGTAATCCACACAGAACCTCATCTCTCTCTTGCCATCTTTGGTGTGAGGTTTGGGGACCAGAACCACTGGGCTAGCCCAGGGGCTCTCTGAGGGTTCAATGACACCTAATTCCAGCATTTTATGTACCTCAGCCTTTATACAGTCCCTGACGTGGTCAGGTTGTCTGTAAAGCTTGTTCTTTACAGGCAGACTGTCACCAGTGTCCACCACATGGGTACACCAGTCAGTTTGACTAGGTATTAAGGAAAACATATGTGAAAATGATTGTAGAACCTGTCTACATTCAGTCTGCTGATGGGCAGTGAGGTTGCCTCCAAGGGTCACTCCTTCAACTGAGCCATCTTCAGGGTTCTGAGACAACAGGTCTGGGAGAGGGTCACTCTCTTCCTCCTGTCCCTCATCTGTAGCCATGAGCAAGCCCATGTCTGCTCTGTCAACATATGCTTTAAGCCTGTTAACATGGAGTACCCTGTGGGGACTCCTGGGAGTTCCTAGGTCTACCAAGTAGGTGACCTCTCCCTTCTTTTCCAGGATTGTATGGGGTCCAGACCATTTGTCTTGGAGTGCTGCTGGGGCCACTGGCTCCAACACCCATACCTTCTGTCCTGGCTGAAACTCAACCAAGACAGCCTTTTGGTCATGCCAAGCTTTCTGTAAGGCCTGGCTTGCCTCAAGGTTTTTGGATGCCTTCTCCATATACTCAGCCATCCTGGAGCGGAGACCAAGTACATAGTCCACTATGTCTTGTTTAGGCTTTTTGAGAGGCAACTCCCATCCTTCCTTCACTAAACACAGTGGGCCTCTTACAGGGTGCCCAAACAACAATTCAAAGGGGCTGTAGCCAACCCCCTTTTGTGGGACCTCTGTGTAAGCAAACAGAAGGCAGGGTAGAAGGATGTCCCATCTTCGCCTGAGCTTTTCAGGTAATCCTTTGATCATACCCTTTAGGGTCTTGTTGAATCTCTCAACAAGCCCATTGCATTGTGGGTGATAAGGGGTGGTGAACTTGTAGTTGACACCACATTCCTTCCACATAGCTGTCAAGTATCCTGACATAAAGTTGGTACCTCTGTCAGATACTACCTCCTTAGGAAACCCCACTCTGGAGAATACTCCCAGCAGGGCCCTGGCCACAACAGGTGCTGTAGTGGTCCTAAGGGGAATTGCCTCTGGATACCTGGTGGCATGATCCACTACCACCAGTATAAATCTGTGCCCAGATGCAGTGGGAGGATCCATGGGACCCACTATATCTATTCCCACTCTTTCAAAGGGGACCCCCACCACAGGTAGTGGTATTAGGGGGGCCTTTGTTGTGCCACCTGATTTGCCACTGGCTTGGCAGGTCACACAGGAGCAACAAAACTCCTTTGTATCTTCATTCATATGAGGCCAGTGAAAGTGAGGGACAAGCCTGTCCCAAGTCTTGTTCTGGCCTAAGTGTCCTGCTAAAGGAATATCATGGGCCAAGGTAAGAAGGAAGCCCCTAAATTGCAGAGGTATAACCAACCTCCTGGTAGCACTAGGCTTGGGGTCTCTAGCCTCTGAATAAAGGAGCCCTTCATCCCAATACACTTTATGGGTACCTTGAGCATTCCCAGCAGCCTCAGCAGCAGCCAGCTGTCTGAGGGGTTCAAGAGAGGGACAGGATAACTGAGCCTGCCTCAAGTCAGCCCTTGAAGGTCCCCCTGTCCCCAGAAACTCAACCTGATCAGGTTCCAGCTCTTCATGGACAGTTCCTTCAGGGTCCTCTAGATCAGCTTCCTGGGAAGGCTGATCATCACTCTGAGGCAGGGGGGAAGGCACAGTCTTGACCCTCCTGTTCTTCTTCTTGGTAGGTGCTTGGTCCATTGTTCCAGGATCCAAGACCTGAGGTTCAGTGAGGCACTTTTTGGCCTGTGACCTGGTCACAGCAAGGACATGTGATGATATACCTAACATCTCTGCATGAGTCCTGTACTCCACTTCTGACCATAGAGAACTCTCTAGGTCATTGCCCAACAAACATTCTACTGGGAGGTCTGCACTAACCACAACCCTTTTGAGGCCAGTTACCCCTCCCCATGAGAAGTTAACAACTGCCACACTATGTGAAGTAGTGGCATTGCCGGCATTGGTCACCAGGTAATTCTCACCTGGTATGTACTGTCCAGGGTCCACAAAGCCTGGTGTCACCATAGTGACACTGGCACATGTGTCCCTGTAGGCTTGAGCCACTTTTTCGTTAATTAAAGGAGTCTGTCTGTACTCGCCCAGGTTACTGGGGCTCACAGTCAGGGACAAATCAATGTCCCCATCACAGATCAAGACTGCCTGTGTCAGGGTTCTGTCTAAGTCAGAATCTCCTTCAGTTCCCATAGTGATTCCCACTACACCCTTTGTCTGGGGACCAACACTGCTAACAGTAGTACTGGGAGCAGGTGCCTTAGGGGCAACAGTGTTGGGGGCTCCACCCTTCTTACAATCACTGGTCCAGTGAGTTGTATTCTTGCAATGATTGCACCAGGGTTTCTTTTGACCTTCTTTCTTCTTTCCCTTAGTTTGTTGTTGGGACCCACCCTCCTTAGCAGTAGTTTGGGGCCCTGTTGAAGACTTCTGGTCTTTAGATTTCTGATCTCCACCCTTTTGGTCTGTTTTCTTCTGATCACCCCCTTGGCCCTGGTTCTGGTTCTTTTGCTTAACCCTGGTTCTGACCCATTTGTCTGCCTTCTTTCCCAATTCTTGGGGAGAGGTCAGATCAGAGTCAACCAAGTGTTGATGCAGTTGCTGGTTTTGACAGTTATTTAAAATCTGTTCTCTCATCATCAAATTATACAATCCTGTAAAATCAGATACCTTACTTCCCAGCAACCAACCCTCCAAAGCCTTAGTGGCACATTCAATGTATTCAGACCAGTCCTGAGTCTGTGTCTTTTGGGTGTCTCTGAACATTAACCTGTACTGTTCAGTGGTTAAGCCTAACCCATCAACCAGAACACTCTTCAGGACTCTGTAATTTCTGACATCCTCTTCTCTAACAGTGAGGAGTCTGTCTCTGCCTCTTCCTTCAAAGGAGAGCCAGAGGATTGCTGCCCACTGGTCTTCAGGAACATGCTGTACTTTGCAGGCTCTCTCAAGAGCAGTTATCCATTTGTGGATGTCATCCCCACTTTTGTAGGGGGGCACAACCTTAGACAGGTTCCTATTATCAAAGACCCTATCTTTGTCCTTAGGGACAATGCTGCCACCAGTGGGTATAGACCCACTCTCTCTAGGTTGCCTAGCTTTGTTCAATTTCTCTTCCATCAGGGCTACTTCTAGCTCCTGCTTCCTGATCCTCAGCTGGGCTTCCTGCATTCTGGCCTCATGTTCCCTCCTCTGAGGGGTGGTCATCCTTTTCCTGGAGTGACCTTGAGAGCCTCTAGAGGCATGAGAAGCATTGGAGTCACCTGAGCGATTCCTTTGCCTCCCAAGCCCCTGGTTAAGTCCACTGGGGAGATCCAATGGGATGGTCCCATTGTCAGTCCCCAATAGCCTTAGTTTAGCTGGGCCAAGTATAACACTTGGCACTGGGCTAGTTCTCCCTTCCTCATCACTACTCTCTGTATCCTCCCCACTTTCCTCCTCTGTAGTATGGTTCTCATCTAAGGGATGGCTATTGGAAAGGGGTACTTCTGTAGCATCTTCAGAAGGGGGGCCTCCTGTTCCTGACCCTAAGGGGGCTAACTGGGAAGCTTTCTTGAGCTCCCTCTGATTTTCATCATTTTGCAAGAGTTCTCTGAGCTCAGCAGAGGTAGGGTTCTTGGGCTGTTTAAGGCCTCTAAGAGTTGCCAAATGCCTGAGCTCATTCTGGTTAAGGGTAGCAAAGATGGATGGTGCCCTCTGGGGGTCACTCTCAACAGAGATAGGTACAGTGGACCCCTCTGCCCCAGCCATTGCTCTTAAGTGTGGGTGGATGTGTTGCAATCTACCTACACTTGGGTTTACCTACTAAACCTATCTAGTCGTTGTAGTCAGGGTGTGCTACTCCCTTTGCTCTACAACAACTAAGTTCAGTAGAACTTATGTATATCTAATCTTGTTTTATATGTACCTACAGGTACCTATGTGATCTTTCAATTGGTAACCAAGAGATTACAATGGTAAAACACAGCAAGCTCAAATCCAACCGCTGCTCACCAATGTGAGAAGTTGGCCTGGTATATGATGCTCACTAGTTAAAGTGATCACCTTGTACCATGCCAAGCAACCCTTATGGTGTGGTTGTAAGTCAACCTTTTCGGACTAGCTGCTCTAGTGGTAGCGTAGGCTAAGCAGTCTTTGAGGCTAAACTCGTGAAGCGTGTTAAGCCAGCTGTTTTACCAAATGTAACCCCCTTTTATACCAATGAAAGGACACCACACAGATATATATTCAAAATATATATGTATTTATTTCTCAAAGTAACCCCTAGTCTCTTTATGAGCACAGGAGCACAAATCGTCAAACAAGATTACCGTAGAATACACAGAAGTTGCACTTTATATGGATAGGCCCTGGTGGCCGCTCGAACCATATACTAAAATAGTGGTATAAGTACCACGAACAGAAAAGGGAAAAGGCCTAGGGCCTCTAGAATCGCTGGGCCTACAAAGAGCTAACTTCAGTTAGTGACCAGGAGGTCCACGGGTGGCGTGTGCAGAGCAAATAGTCACACGCGTGTTCCCATAGGTTTCAATGGGTGCGTAAAAAGTACAAAGTTACTGCAAAGAGGATCTTCCGGATGGACTAGGAACTCAAGATTTGGAACACAGGCACTAGAGATGTAATATTACACTTGGGCACAGGAGTGCCAGCTTTACCTCACCCACAGGAAGCGGGTGCATAGGCCTCGAAGTGCGTCGGGTTTCTTCTATCTGTTCCGTGGAGCCTGAAGACAAAGATGCTGCAGGCGGTCGGTCCGGGAGAGATGCGGTGGATCCAAGAGTGGATCGGAGATGTTGAAGACCTGTAAGCAGAGGGGACAGTGTTCACAGTCACTAGCCAGTGACCAGCGTGGCACCAGGTGGGTACCAGGCAATGTCGGGTGCAAACAGGAAGAAAGGTGTAGCTTGTCTCTGCAGCCACGTGGTCCCTGGAGGTCGACGACGTCCAGGAGTCGGTTCACGAGCTGTTCCACGCAGGCTCTCGCTGTCGGCGGTGTCGGCAACTTTATCGAAGCAAACAAGCCTTGGCAAAAGCAATTGTTGTAGGAGATGAAATAAGCTGATGGTTCTGACCAGCAAGGTCAGAGGGACTGCTCCTTTGGAGGGGAGCAAGGGCCAGTCTGGAGCAACCAGACCAGCGGTGTATTTTGTAAAGTTCGTCGCCAAGATGGCTACTATCCAGCGGGCCAGCAACCGGTTAGGCGCGTCGAGTGGCAAAATGCAGAACGGCCCCACGCAGATCGTGGAGATGCTGGAGGGCTCACCTTTGGTGCAGATGCTGCTCGAGGGTTGGGCTTCTCAGATCCCAAAGCACATTTTGGAGGGAGCCTCGGTTGTTGCACTTGTCAGCTTGTCGTGGTCGTTCCAAGATGGCTGGCTCCACGTGTCTCGTTGCCTCCACGGGTCTCCTCTTTTCAGGGACTGTGGATCGGGCGGTGAGAGGTCTGGAGGTCTAGGTCTTGTCAGTCTCTGGGCTCGGGCTCCGGCGGGAGGCGGCGGCAAAGCGGACGTTGATTCGCTGGATGGTGCTTGCGTTAGCAAGGTGGTCACTCCCTGACCACAGGGGAGATTTCCTTCAGTCTTCTGTGCAGCAGAATGTCGAAGTTCCCGTCTTCTTCTTAGTTTCAAGTTGATTCCAGGATGTCTGAAGTATTAGGACACAGCTCCTACCTTTAAGCGGATTCTAGGGGCCGGACTACCTGCTAGGTCCCTCCCTATGGGTGGGACCAGGAAGGGGGGTGGTTACACCCCCAATCCTTTGTCCAGCTCGCCCCAGGCCCGGGACTGGTGTGTCCCAGGACCGGTTTAAACTGGCATATGCACCGAGGCTCCTTGTGAGCCACAGGCATGTCTGGTTTCTTTCAAGCCCTACCTGACCAATACACAAAATCCTGTCTGGGGTGGTGCATGCACCTCCCCTGGCAGGAAACCCTTTGTCCACACCTCCCAAGCTGGAAGGACTCCCAGCAGCAGCAGGGCAGACTTGTGTCTGTGGTGGCAGCATCCATTTTGTGGAGCTGAGGCTATGTCTGATTTTACCCGGGTTTCAGGTACTGTACATGTCGTGTCCCTCTAGAAGGGTGGAATGCTAACCCCGTCACCAGAATTGGCGAGGGGTTAGTATTCCAATTCGTATGACACCTTACTCGACATGTTTTGAAAAAGCCAAACCAAAGATAGCATTTAACTGCGAGGTTCATAATGCACTTAAGAGTATATGGTATGACGATATCTGGAAACAGTAGAAGGAAGTTGTTCCGACCACTGCAGACAGGCTCAGCTCATGCCACAGTGCGCAGCGTCAATCATTAGTTGATTGAATTATTTGATCAGCTCATGCCAGAGCACCATCTCACATGGAACCAAGCACTCTGCCTTCAGGATTGTTAAGGCCTGCCATAGGAGTGACTTATAGGTTACCAGGTGTCCCATTTAAGGTTAGGTATAGGTATACTACACCTAAGTAAGAGGTGATTACACCAACTTACCCCAGCTGAGTGATCAGCCAGTTGTGTCAGATTGTTAGGCCAAGCCTGGGGTGGCATAATACATGCTTCAGCCCCTGGCATGCCTTGGGTACACCAATGCCCTGGGTACCTAGTGTACACTGGTACAGGGGCTGACAGGGTGATCCACTTCCAATTGGTTATGCACCTAGGGTGCATAGTGTAAATTTAGTAGAGAGAACAGCAGGCTGGGGGTCTGATTGGCAGGCCCACAGCCTCAATATGTCAAAAACCAGTGAAGCAAAAAGCAAAAATTTGGGGTGACCATAGGATAGCAGACCCTACTCTCCTACATCCAACATCAACCTAATGGGAACCACCCACACATACATGACATAGTCACATCGTGCACCGTGTGTAGTGACATGTCAGGTGTGGTAACCCCTGTACCGGGCCTCAGGGGACACTTCCGTTTGTTGGTGTCCGTGCCATGCCAGTGACGCTCATCCCAAGTGTGCAGTACGACATGCACACATGTCAAAGGAGTCAAGGGCATGCCTGGCACACATTGCACCGTCACACATTACATATGTTCACATCTCATCATACATCTGGTGCCTTCTCGACTCAGGAGTAATGTGCCACATCACAGCCTTTCACACCTGTGCCCCACACATGTAGTACTGCCCAGACAATGCCTTGATGTCCATCCATGGACAAGTATGTCAGCCCTATTCCTTCCTGTGTGCTGCCTGTCACCACTGTGATGTGTGAAAACCACCGTACTTCTGCTAAGAGGGCCTGTGTACGTTCCCGTATCACTATGGGAGTGCTGCCGTATGTGTACCCATAGTGATGGTGAGCGTACAGGCATGTGTACGGTCCGTACCACTACGAGTACGCATACGCAAGAACACCCATAGTGGTACGGCCCGTACACGTGTGCGTACGTTCACTATCACTATGGGTGTCCTTGCGTATGCTTACTCGTAGTGGTACGGCCCGTACACACGCCTGTACGCTCCCTATCACTATGGGTGTCCTCGCGTATGCGTACTCGTAGTGGTACGGCCCGTACACACGCTTGTAAGCTCCCTATCACTATGGGTATCCTCGCGTATGCGTACTCGTAGTGGTACGGACCGTACACACGCCTGTACGCTCCCTATCACTATGGGTGTCCTCGCGTATGCGTACTCGTAGTGGTACGGCCCGTACACACGCCTGTATGCTCACTATCACTACGAGTACGCATACGCGAGGACACCCATAGTGATAGGGAGCGTACAGGCGTGTGTAGGGGCCGTACCACTACGAGTACGCATACGCGAGGACACCCATAGTGATAGCGAACGTACGCACGCGTGTACGGGCCGTTGCTATGCATTTGGGGTGCCCTAGGGCCCCGGAACGCACCGTACCTGTGTGTGAAGCTCCAAATTACATAGGGGACACATGAGGGACAAGTATTAAGGCCTACATGCATGCTGGTTGTCATGGAGACCAAGTTTAAAGTTTGAATTTGTTCTGGAAGGTGCACAGCAGAAGTCAGTTGGAATGAATCTACTTTGTTGCAATGTGTTTGTGGGGTTGACATCATGCTGAAGAAAAAAACAGAATAAGAACCCACTGACTGTGCTAGGTTTGAAGGGATTGGAGGAAACATAGGATGCAAATGTGAGTGACCAATCACTCTGTACTCCTGTGCATGAAATAGGCCAGCAAGGCAGATATAAGGCAGCCAGGTCCCATGAGGGAGCACTTGCCTGCACATCTTTGTATTCCACGACCCAGCTGCTGCTACTGATTCCCTGCAACCATGTCAAGGGCTGTGGAGAGGTCACAGCCATTCACCCTGGAGGAGAACCTGGCTTTGCTGGATGTGATCCTCCCACAGTACCCCATGCTGTATGGGCGAGCAGGTTATCAGGTGAGTGCAGAGTCCACTAGCACAGACTGTGTCCCTTTTTTGTGACTGTGACTTCTGCCATTGTGTCCAGGTGTAACACACATGCTATGTACTGTAGGGGGGATCCCAGGGGGGGGGAATGCCTGATGTCTCCCAGCAGTGCCCAGAGACAGGAGGGGTGGGTGCAGAGTCCTCCCAGCAGTGCCCAGAGACAGGAGGGGTGTGTGCAGAGTCCTCCCAGCAGTGCCCAGAGACAGGAGGGGTGTGTGCCTATCACTCCCAGCAGTGCCCAGAGACAGGAGGGGTGGGTGCCTATCACTCACAGCAGTGCCCAGAGACAGGAGGGGTGGGTGCAGAGTCCTCCCAGCAGTGCCCAGCGACAGGAGGGGTGTGTGCAGAGTCCTCCCAGCAGTGCCCAGAGACAGGAGGGGTGGGTGCCTATCACTCCCAGCAGTGCCCAGAGACAGGAGGGGTGGGTGCCTATCACTCCCAGCAGTGCCCAGAGACAGGAGGGGTGGGTGCAGAGTCCTCCCAGCAGTGCCCAGAGACAGGAGGGGTGTGTGCAGAGTCCTCCCAGCAGTGCCCAGAGACAGGAGGGGTGTGTGCAGAGTCCTCCCAGCAGTGCCCAGAGACAGGAGGGGAGGGTGCCTATCACTCCCAGCAGTGCCCAGAGACAGGAGGGGTGGGTGTCTATCACTCCCAGCAGTGCCCAGAGAAGGAGGGGTGGGTGCAGAGTCCTCCCAGCAGTGCCCAGAGACAGGAGGGGTGTGTGCAGAGTCCTCCCAGCAGTGCCCAGAGACAGGAGGGGTGTGTGCCTATCACTCCCAGCAGTGCCCAGAGACAGGAGGGGTGTGTGCAGAGTCCTCCCAGCAGTGCCCAGAGACAGGAGGGGTGTGTGCAGAGTCCTCCCAGCAGTGCCCAGAGACAGGAGGGGTGTGTGCCTATCACTCCCAGCAGTGCCCAGAGACAGGAGGGGTGGGTGCCTATCACTCCCAGCAGTGCCCAGAGACAGGAGGGGTGGGTGCAGAGTCCTCCCAGCAGTGCCCAGAGACAGGAGGGGTGTGTGCAGAGTCCTCCCAGCAGTGCCCAGAGACAGGAGGGGTGGGTGCCTATCACTCCCAGCAGTGCCCAGAGGCAGGAGGGGTGGGTGCAGAGTCCTCCCAGCAGTGCCCAGAGACAGGAGGGGTGTGTGCAGAGTCCTCCCAGCAGTGCCCAGAGACAGGAGGGGTGGGTACCTATCACTCCCAGCAGTGCCCAGAGACAGGAGGGATGGGTGCCTATCACTCCCAGCAGTGCTCAGAGACAGGAGGGGTGGGTGCAGAGTCCTCCCAGCAGTGCCCAGAGACAGGAGGGGTGGGCGCCTATCACTCCCAGCAGTGCCCAGAGACAGGAGGGGTGGGTGCAGAGTCCTCCCAGCAGTGCCCAGAGACAGGAGGGGTGGGTGCCTAACCCTCCAAGCAGTGCCCAGAGACAGGAGGGGTGTGTGAAGAGTCCTCCCAGCAGTGCCCAGTGACAGGAGGGGTGTGTGCAGAGTCCTCCCGGCAGTGCCCAGAGACAGGAGGGTAGGGTGCCTATCACTCCCAGCAGTGCCCAGAGACAGGAGGGGTGGGTGCCTATCACTCCCAGCAGTGCCCAGAGACAGGAGGGGTGGGTGCAGAGTCCTCCCAGCAGTGCCCAGAGACAGGAGGGGTGTGTGCCTATCACTCCCAGCAGTGCACAGAGACAGGAGGGGTGGGTGCAGAGTCCTCCCAGTAGTGCCCAGAGACAGGAGGGGTGTGTGCAGAGTCCTCCCAGCAGTGCCCAGAGACAGGAGGGGTGGGTGCCTATCACTCCCAGCAGTGCCCAGAGACAGGAGGGGTGGGTGCAGAGTCCTCCCAGCAGTGCCCAGAGACAGGAGGGGTGTGTGCAGAGTCCTCCCAGCAGTGCCCAGAGACAGGAGGGGTGGGTGCCTATCACTCCCAGCAGTGCCCAGAGACAGGAGGGGTGGGTGCAGAGTCCTCCCAGCAGTGCCCAGAGACAGGAGGGGTGTGTGCAGAGTCCTCCCAGCAGTGCCCAGAGACAGGAGGGGTGGGTGCCTATCACTCCCAGCAGTGCCCAGAGACAGGAGGGGTGGGTGCCTATCACTCCCAGTAGTGCCCAGAGACAGGAGGGGTGGGTGCAGAGTCCTCCCAGCAGTGCCCAGAGACAGGAGGAGTGGGTGCCTATCACTCCCAGCACTGCCCAGAGACAGGAGGGGTGGGTGCAGAGTCCTCCCAGCAGTGCCCAGAGACAGGAGGGGTGGGTGCCTAACACTCCAAGCAGTGCCCAGAGACAGGAGGGGTGGGTGCCTATCACTCCCAGCAGTGCCCAGAGACAGGAGGGGTGGGTGCAGAGTCCTCCCAGCAGTGCCCAGAGACAGGAGGGGTGTGTGCAGAGTCCTCCCAGCAGTGCCCAGAGACAGGAGGGGTGGGTGTGATGCACAGTGTGAGCCTTGATCATTGATTGTGTCTTTGCCCTCATTCCACCTGTGTACTTTCACTGGCACATACTGCTTTTGCCCTTCCCCAGAGGAGAATGTCCCTATGGCAAAGGTGCAATGCGTTGGCTGCATGACATGCCTTGTTGTAACCAGCTAATTTCTTCTCATATCTGTCTCTGTGACATGTTGCAGGTGTATTGATGTAGTGTCACTTGTTCATCCTCACAGGTAGGCGCCTCTGCCAAGGAGCAGATATGGCTGACCACCGTCAGCGCCGTGAGGAGTGCGGATGGTCGGAAGCGGCGCCTGTCCCAGGTGAGGAAACGCTGGCAGGATATCCGGTGCTGGATGGGGAGGATCGCACGGGTCCTGCTGGGGGACTCACCTGAGAGCCATAGGAACCGCGGGCGCCGCCGTCTCTCCCACATCCACAAGCGTGTGCTGGCGGTGGTCTTTCCAGACTTGGACAGGCGCTTACAGGAGATGCAGCAGCAGGAAGGGGCTAGGTACATGTGTGTTTGTTGTGTTTCACCAGCATTTGTAAGTGCACTGTTCCATGGATACACTGCCAGGGTTTAATGGTGCTGTGCAGATCCTGTTACCCACAGTATTGCAGTGCTCTCCTGCCTCCCTTCCCCTCCTTGCAATGTGTTCCCTGGTCTGTGTGTAGTCACTCCATCACAAGGTTATGTAGTCTGGCACCTTCTCCACGTGTACTATGCCTGCAGCATCATGTGTGGGGGTGGTGTGTAACAGGTTTTGGGACCTTGCCTGTGCCCTGTCCAGTTCTGGACATGTGGGTTCCATGTCAGTTGGCACTAATGCTGAGTCCAGACATGGGAGTTAGTCTCTCAAGTGTGAGGCCTTACAGCACGCATGTCCTATGTGGTGGCCTGTGACATGATGTGCATGAGTGTGCGGTACGCATAGTGCAGGGATAGTAGCGTGTGTTGCAGTCATTACCATTCAGGAGCATGGAGTTGTGTGGCCACTACTGTCCCCAGGGGCATATTTTCCTAGGTATCATGTGTGTAATCCGAAAATGTCGACAATCTCTGTGTCTACAGCATAGGTTGTGCTCAGTGCCATTGTCCCCTGGCCCAATGTATATTGACGTGAAATGTAGTACAAGTGTCCACTGTACAGCCTGACCTGATTTTCCTTGTTCATACTCACGGTGGCCATTGCCTGTGTGTCTTGTTACAATCATCTGATGATGCCCATTTGTACATGAGTATTTGGACAGGCGCACCTTGGGTATTTTGTGTGCAATATTGAATTTTTGCATCCCATGTGTATTTCACCCAGACTAAGAGATGTAAGTGCTTCCTGTGTCTCCAAAGAATTGTCTCATGTAGGGGGTGGGTGGTGCGGCCATGGCCTACATGTCAAAACCAGAAATCTCCTTGCTAGGACTGGCCAGTGTGTGATGTTTGTCTGGACATACACTCAAGGTGCAGTGAGCCAGTCAGGGTGGGCATGTTTTCAGTATTACCTATGCTGCATGTGCCTCTAGTTCCTGGCTATGGTCCCTGCTCATCCCTATTTCCTGCCACCCTGTGTGGTGCAGATGCAGTGCTGGATTGTCCCCAGGGCCTTGCTCCTCAGTCAAAATTCCATTTCATCTCATTTGCTATTGTGTCATGCTCTCCATAGTTTTTCAGTGGCATGGTGGGTCAAACAACTGTGTCTTGCATGCCCTACATATGTACCTTGTTTTGTAGATGTAACTCTTCTTTTGTTTCAGGCTATGCACTGTAACCTATGTAGATTGGACTCATGTGACATATGAATACAGGTGTATGATTAATTTCTGTCTCTTCACCCTGCCCACAGCATCGTCGGGGGACACGGAGGGAGACATGGGCACAGACGGAGCAGAGGGACCGAGCACCAGTGCCAGCGGTGACATCGTGGCTGGCACATCGAGTGGGACTGAGGTGGAGGAGAGTGAAGCCGGGGACCTGTCGACTGGCACAACAGAGTATGAAGCTGACGGGTCCGTGGATGATCACTCTGAGTGGGCGGAGGCTGCACCACCATCTGACAGCAGCACTACATCTCGCCCCGGCCCCTCCATTGCCATCAGCCGCCTCCCACTTGCTCGTGTCCCTTCCCAGCGTGCCCAGTCACCGCATGTCTCCTTCATGCCAGGCACCGCACCCCCTGCCCCTGTCTCCACTGCTGCCGCCAATGCCGAGTCTGTGGACATCCAGCGGCAGTTGCAGATTGGTCAGGCTGCGATCCTTAATGTCCTCCATGGCCACAGCCAGGTCCTCAACAACATGGAGGCATACTTGGAGGGCATTCACTCATCGCAGGCTGAGCAACGCAGCTTGCTGAGGTTGATAGACTCGACACTGACTGCAGCAGTGGGTCTCTTGCAGCGCTACGTCCCACCCCCTACCCCTGCCCCATCCACACTTCCCACTCCCATGCCTGTCCCACGTACACCCAGACGTCAGCATGCACCCACCACAACACACACAGGCACCACACCAGCAGGGAAGGTCCACCGCACACCTCCTGACACGCACACACAGGGTGAAGTAGGCACACCCACTGGGTCGGGGGGCAAACGTGTGACACACAGCCAGAGTGGGAGTCCACATTCCACCAAATCCACTCCCTCCAAATCCCCTCCCCATAGCTCTCCTGGCCACATCTCCCCCAAAGACTCCTTCATGGCCGCTCTGTCCCTGAGCCCCACAGTGACACCACCACGCAAGCGGTCAAGGAAGTCCCCGGTCAGGGTGGTTGATTCCCCCCCCCCTGTCCACACCCTCCCCTAGTGGCGCTGCGACCCATCCCTCTGACCCCTCCCCCTCCTTGGGGCCTGTGGTTCCTTCGGGTGCAGGGGATTCCCTGGAGGACCTTGCTAAGGTGTGCAGCGAGCTCCTAGAGTCCACCTTTGGCCCTGCCCCACCCTCTGTGGTGGAGTCCTCCATCCCTGCACCCACAACGCCTACCCTTCGCCATCCTGTCCCTGCGGTGCCTGTTCCTTCCCCCCCACATGATGCCCTCACCCCTGTGGAAGACGACGGAATCTAACTGTGCAGGCAAGCTAGGGGAAAAGCATCCCACTGTGTCCCCCATCCAGCTGTGACTTCTGGACTGCCCTATGGGCTTTGTAAATATTGAACTTCCTACAAACAAGATTTTTTGGATCATGCTGAATAAAGCAATTTATTTTGTTCCCTTGGAACACTACTGCTTTGCTGGTATTGCTGTTGGTGGGGCTGCTACATGGTTGTGGGTGGTGTTCATGTGTTTGGTGTGTGGGAAATGTAGTAGTGTGCTGGTCATAGGGGGGACCCTGGTATCTGTGTACCATCACACGGTGTTAGCTATGTTTCTCTGTTCATGTATGCAGTTGCTGCATGGTGAAATTGTCCCAAGGTGTATTCCTTCCTCTGTGTACCCTGCCATCTTTCCTGCAGGGTGTTCCCAATATTTAGCGCTGAGCTGTGTGTACATTAGCTGGGTGTGTGACGGACTCCTTCAACTTTGCACATGCATGCTGAGCGATGTCTCCACCTGCATCATTCGTGGCATCCTTGGTAGTCATTGTACTTGTGTATGTGGACTATTGACATGACTTCATGTGGACATGTTTTCTTTTCGGCGCTATGCATGCGTATACTCCCAGCCTTGCACACATGTGGTACATGTACTGCAGGGTCTTTGTGCACCTGACTGACATTTGTGGGCATGGTATCTGTGGCTACTCCACCCTTTGCGTTCCATGGGCACTGCTGGGAGGACTCTGCACACACCCCTCCTGTCTCTGGGCACTGCTGGGAGGACTCTGCACACACCCCTCCTGTCTCTGGGCACTGCTGGGAGGACTCTGAACCCACCACTCTTGTGACTGGGCACTGCTGGGAGGACTCTGCACACACCCCTCCTGTGTCTGGGCACTGCTGGGAGGACTCTGCACCCACCCCTCCTGTCTCTGGGCACTGCTGGGAGGACTCTGCACCCACCCCTCCTGTCTCTGGGCACTGCTGGGAGTGATAGGCACCCACCCCTCCTGTCTCTGGGCACTGATGGGAGTGATAGGCACCCACCCCTCCTGTGTCTGGGCACTGCTGGGGGGACTCTGCACACACCCCTCTTATGTCTGGGCACTGCTGGGAGTGATAGGCACCCACCCCTCCTGTCTCTGGGCACTGCTGGGAGGACTCTGCACCCACCACTCTTGTGACTGGGCACTGCTGGGAGGACTCTGCACACACCCCTCCTGTGTCCGGGCACTGCTGGGAGGACTCTGCACCCACCCCTCCTGTCTCTGGGCACTGCTGGGAGTGATAGGCACCCACCCCTCCTGTCTCTGGGCACTGCTGGGAGGACTCTGCACACACCCCTCCTGTCTCTGGGCACTGCTGGGAGGACTCTGCACACACCCCTCTCATGTCTGGGCACTGCTGGGAGTGATAGGCACCCACCCCTCCTGTCTCTGGGCACTGCTGGGAGGACTCTGCACACACCCCTCCTGTCTCTGGGCACTGCTGGGAGGACTCTGCACACACCCCTCCTGTTTCACAATATGTACGCTTAGAACATTCACGTGTGTGGGTTCGCTCCATGCATACGAGGTGGGGGTACGTGTCGTACCTACACTGTTGGCATGGGGGGTACGCTCCTTGCATACGCGGGTGGGGGTATGTGTCATACTTACACTGTTGGGGTGGGGGGGTACGCTCCATACGTACGCGGGTGGGGGTACGTGTCGTACTTACACTGTTGGCATGGGGGGTACGCTCCTTGCATACGTGGGTGGGGGTATGTGTCGTACTTACACTGTTGGGGTGGGGGGTACGCTCCATGCATACGCGGGTGGGGGTACGTGTCGTACTTACACTGTTGGGGTGGGGGGTACGCTCCATGCATACGCGGGTGGGGGTACGTGTCGTACGTACACTGTTGGCATGGGGGTACGCTCCTTGCATATGCGGGTGGGGGTACGTGTCGTACTTACACTGTTGGGGTGGGGGGTACGCTCCATGCATACGCGGGTGGGGTACGTGTCGTACTTACACTGTTGGGGTGGGGGTACGCTCCATGCATACGCGGGTGGGGGTACGTGTCGTACGTACACTGTTGGCATGGGGGTACACTGCTTGCATACGCGGGTGGGGGTACGTGTCGTACTTACACTGTTGGCATGGGGGGTACGCTCCTTGCATACGCGGGTGGGGGTACGTGTCGTACTTACACTGTTGGCGTGGGGGGTACGCTCCATGCATACGCGAGTGGGGGTACGTGTCGTAGTTACACTGTTGGGGTGGGGGGTACGCTCCATGCATACGCGGGTGGGGGCACGTGTCGTACTTACACTGTTGGGGTGGGGGGTACGCTCCATGTGTACGCGGGTGGGGGTATGGTCCGTACATATCCGTACCCACACTGTGGAATGCTTGTGCGGGCCGTCCCCAGGCCTTTGCCACGTGGGTAAGAGCCGTCCCGCCATTGTTGGGGTGACGTAGGTGTGGGCGTGGTACGACTCGTACCCACGCTCTTAAGGCATGGGTACGGGACGTACCTGTCTGGTTGTGATGCCGGTTCGCGTCGTCAAGAACTTCCGTTGTGGCGGTCGCTGGCCTAGCTGGACATGCCCCCACCCCCTCGTAGTGACCAGGGCCTGAGGGTCAGGTATGTCCAGGGCATGTGTGCTGTGTGACTTTGGTGGGGGCTTTGTGGCCTGCCCTGGTCCTGCCACCCCCCCTTTCCCCCCTCCCTTTGTTGTTCTGACCTTCTGCGGCGTCTGCGTCGTAACCTGTAGAGGAGGTCGACTGCTATGAGGGCCGGGATGACACGTAGGTTCAGGTCCATGTCTGTCCGTCGCGTACAGGTACTCCTTGTTCGCGTCGTCCTGATTTCCCGGCAGTTTTTGGCAGCCGGAAAATATTCACCGTGCGGGATGACGTCGGTGCGAATCGTAATTCCTGGTTCGTGAATGGCAGGCTGCGTGCGTCCCGACGTCACGTCGGCGCTTTCCCGGATCGCATTTGTACGTTTATTTTCGTCGGTCGGGGTTTTGTACGATTCGTACGGAAATGGTGTTTCCGTGCGAATCGTAATTCCATGTTTGTATATTTTGGGTACGCGTCGGACGGAGAATATGCTCCGTCCGACGGTTCGTACCCGGTTTTTACAGGATCGTAATCGGCACCTTAGTCTTCTCCGTCAAATTACAGACAGAGCAACTGCCACAGGGATAATGGCCGGCCGGCACCAATGAAACTCTTTGAGTCACCCGTGGTCGTGAATGTACTAATTTATCTAATTAGTGGCACGTCTAAACGCAAATCTAGGTTGAGGCATTATAAAATTTGCCGTGGACAACAATGGTCAGTGTTTTCTCATTGTTTGTCTTATTGTGTCCAGGTGTGACAGACATGCAATGTTGTTTAGAGTGGGTCCCGGGGGGGGAATGGCTTATGTCTCCCATGCAGAGCATGATGTAGTTCATGTGTGCACTCCTCACTTGCATTGTGCTTACTGTGACATTCACTGCATAGTGCATGACACATTCAGCCTGGCTAATCCTTTGTGGCATTTTTTGTCTATTCTCCTGAGGTGATGCAGTGGTCCCCCCGGTGTGACAGGTGACTGTACCCACAGATGTGTCTGAGTTGAGTGGAGCTGTGGTGAGAGTGTCCAAGTGATGTGTACGCCCCCTGGACATTGATATGTGTGAATGTTCCTTGTCATGTGGGTGAGTGTCTATGTGAAGTGTTGCACCACAGCTGCATGGAGGAGGCAACAGCTCTACCCATCTGATGTGAGATGTAAGCTGTGGTGTGTCTGACTTGCTGAGCTAGACCCACACCTGTGACACCCCACAGGCAAGTGGCACATGTGCAGAGTGAGGTTTGTATCCACTGTTGCCAATGGCATGTGATTGATCTGTGCCTGTGTGTGTCTGTGTACTCTGCAGAGGTTGTGTCAGTGGCCTGGGGCATGTAACTGCTTGGAGGTGCTGTCCAGCCCGGTGTCTCTTGTGATGCACAGTGTGTGCCTTGTTCATGGAGTGTGTCGCACCCCTCATGCCACCTGTGTACTTTATATGCCATGTAGTGCATTGGGGCTTCCACAGAGGCCAATGTCCATATAACTAAGATGCAATTCCTTGGCAGCATCCTATGCCCTGTTCAACATTTCAATGATGTTCAAATGTGTGTCTCTCTGACATGGAGCAGGTGTAGTGATGTTGTCTCACTTTGTCATCCTCACAGGTAACTGCCTACGCCAAGGGGGAGATCTGGAAGCAGGCCGTCAGGGCCGTGAGATCGGTGGAGGGTCGCAGTCGGCGCCTAGCACAAGTAAGAAAACGGTGGAAGGACATCAGGTGCTGGACCCGGAGGATCGCCCTGGTCGTGCTGGAGGACTCACCTCCACGCCGCCACGGCGGGCGCCGACGCCTGACCCACCAGATGAAGCGGGTCCTGGCGGTGGTCTTCCCTGAGATGGATAGGCGGTTACAGGAGAAACAGCAGCAGCAGCAAGGGGGTAGGTACATGTGTGTTTGTTGTGTGTCACCAGCTTTTGGAAGTGCTCAGTCGCCTGGATACACTGCCAGGGTTTATATGTGCAGTGCATATCCTTTTCCCCCAAGGCAACCGGTGCTGTTCTTCCTCTCTTCCCCTCCTTGACATGTGTTCCCTGGTCTGTGTGTAAACACTATTGCACATGGTAATCTAGGCTGCCAGTTAATCCAAGTGCACATTGCTTTCTGCATCATGTGTGGGGGTGGTCTGAGACATGTGTTGGTACCTTGCCTGTGCCCTGTCCTGTTCAGTCATTTGGGGGTCCATATTTGTTGGCACTGATGCTGAGTCTCAACATAGGAGTGTGAGGATTCAAATTAACAGACTTGCAGCATGCATGACCGATGTTGTGGCCTCAGACATGATGTGCATGAGTGGGAGATATGCATAGTGCCGGGACGGTTGCTCATGTTACAGTCAGATCATTCCAGGACCATGGAGCAGTGTGCCCACTACAGTCCCCTGAGACACCCTTGCCTCTGATTCATGTGTGTCATCCAACACTGTGCCCATTCTCTGTGTGTTCAGCATAGGTTGGCCTCTGTGGCATTGTTCCCTGGCCAAATTTGTATTTATGTAAAGTGTGCTACATGTGTCCACTGGACTGGGTGACCCCAGTTGGCTTGTGCATCCTCACACTGGGCAGTGCCTGTGTGTCTATGTACAACTATCTGTTGATGGTTGTTTGTCACAAATATGTGTTGGCAGCCTCACGAGGTGATGTGGAGTACATTTAGGATTTCTTGATGGACATTTTAATAAACCCAGATTAAGAGATGTAACTTCTTGATCTGTCTCAATCACATTGTGTCAGGTATGGGAGGTTTGTGCGGGCAAGGCCTACATGTCCAAACCTTATGTTTCCTTGCCAGGTCTGACCTGTGTGTGATAATTGTCTGGACAGACACTCAACATGCAGTTACCCAGTCATGTTGTGCAGGGTTTAATTTTAGTGCTTTGCAGCATGTGTCAAAAGTTTAAATACATGATTCCTGCTCATCCATTTTTGGCACCAGTGTGTGATCCTGATGCTACGTAGTTTGGTCTTTGTGTGGTTACATCTGTGTGGACATTTTTGCTTGCCATGAGTGTGTCTCCTCAGTGCAGGTGCTCCTTATTCCGACACAATTGCAGGCCCATTATCTTATGCATTGTCCTGTTTTGGACATGTGTGCCACTCCACATGACAGACAGTGGGTCAGATGTGTTGCCAACTGTGTCATCATGGTACGGATGGCCATGTGAAAGGTGGCATGATTCAAGTTGTTAGTCAAGAAGTCTTGTACCCTGGCACTCACTACACTTGTCAACATGTCTTCATGTTTTCAATGCTTGACTTTGATGTTTTGTTGTGTAGGACAATAATGTGCCTGCATGACAGATGTCTCCCACGGAAGTGCACAAGAAACCACCTTTACACTTTCAGGGTACACGCTGGCACATATTAAAGAAAGGCACAGTTTGAATAACACTTTTGTTAAGGTTATACATATCCATGTTCCCACAGTGTGGTGGCATTTGGGTAAGTCCTTGGTTGTTGCTGATACCAACTTACGAGTGTCAAGTCATCCAGACCGCCGTGGGGCCATGTATATGTACTTACTGAAACCCCATTTCTTTCTAACAGTGGCTTATTTGAATAAGGCTGGCAGCTCATACAATGACTGTGTAAATGTAGTTTTGTGTGCACCTCCTTGTGTGACTTCTTTTATACATGTGTGTTCTGTTCACAAAGTGGCTCATTCACACATTCTAAACATGTAGATTGTGTAAAGAGTTGTGATTCCCAAGGGATCACAATGTATTTCGTTTGGGTTTCCAAAGTACTCACAGGTCTCTGATTGTGGGGACACCTTCAGCATTGCGGTCTGTTATTTAGCCTTGGGTGCACCAATACTGTTTCGTTCACAGTAAACAAGAGGTGGCATGCCTTCATAGTATTGCTGTGCTCAACTGTTCCCAGACACTAGCTTCTCAGTATAATTCGATATCAAGTCATTTGCTGTTGTGTCCTAATTTTCCTTGTTTCCAAGTGGCATGGTGGGTCAACCAACTGGGGAGTGCAGGGCTTACATATGTGCGGAGTATTGTAAATGTTACTCATGATGCTTTTCCTGATATGCACTCTGACCTTTTTTGTTTGGACTCATGTGTCAGATGTATACAGGTGACTGATTATTTTCTGTATCTTCACCTTACCCACAGCATCATCAGAGGACACCGAGGGAGACACCTGCACGGACCTTGAGGAGGGATCCAGCACCGGTGCCACCACTGCTGGCGAGTCTGCGGGAGCAAGTGGCACGGAGGGCGAGGAGAGTCAGGCGGAGGACCTGTCTGGTGGCGACACCGACTATGACGCTGACGGGTCCGAGGCTGAACTCCTCGAGGGGGCGGCAGCACAACATCTGTCACCGCCTCCTCCATTCCCATCACCGCCCTCCCAGTTGCTCCGATCCCTTCTGTCCGTGCAGGGCACCACCGTGTTTCCTTCGTGCCAGGCACCGCACCCCCTGCCCCTGTCCCCCCTGCTGCCCTCACTGCAGAGTCTGTGGACATTCAGCGGCAGTTGCAGGTTGGCCAGACATCGATGCTGAATGTCCTCCATGGCCACACCAGACTGCTGACACAGATGGTGTTGTTCATGGAGGGCATGTCAGCAGCGATGTCTGACCAACGGATGTTGCTGAGGCAGCAGTGAGTCTCCTGCAGCGCTTCATCCCCCCCCACCCCTGCACCATCCACACTTCCCACTCCCATGCCTGTCCCATGCACGCCCAGACATTTCCAAGCACGCACCCCACCAGACACAGGCAGCACACAAACACGTAAGGGCAAGCACACACCTCCTGGCACGCACACTCAGCGGGATAAAGGCACACCCACTGGGTCTGGGGCACACCGGCATACACGCAGCCACAGTCTGAGTCCGCATGCCTCACTACCCAGTCCCTCCAAAGGCACGCCCCTTGGCTCCCCTGCCACACAGTCAGACAAGGAGAGCTACTTGGCTGTGCTGGGCCTCAGCCCCACTGGGTCACCAGCCCGCAAACGGGCAAGGCACTCCCCGGGTAGGGGAGTTGGTCCCCCCCGTCCTCCCCCTCCCCCAGTAGCGCGGCACCCCATCCCTCCGACCCCACCCCCTCTTTTGTGCCTGTGGTTTCTTCCGGTGCAGGGGATACTCTGGACGCCCTGGCAGAAGTGTGCAGCGCCGAGCTCACCTCCACCTTTGGCCCTGAGGGTTCTAATGTGCAGGCAAGCTAGGGGAGACACGTGCCCATGTGTCCCCCCCAAGGATTTCTATTCTGGACTGGCCATTGGCCTTTGTATATAGTGTTGTTGATACAATTTTTATCTTATGCTGATTAAAGCATTTTCTTTTGACTTTTCACACTTTTGCATTTCAGGTATTGATGTTGGTGCTGATGCTCCAGGAGTTGGGGTTGTGGTAATGTGTTATGTTTCGGGCAAAGGTTCGAGTCTGATGGTCAGGAGGTGGCCCATGGTATCTGCGTGCCATCACAAGGTCTCTGCAAAGGATCTTTGGTTGTGTGTGTTATTTGTTTTTTGAGACATTGTACCAAGGTGTGTCCCTTCCTCCGTGGCACCTGACATCTTCCCTGCAGAGAGTTGCACAATTGTTGTGCTGACCTGTGTATACATTCCCTTTGTTGGTGACGGATCCCTTCAACTATGGCCATGCCTGCTCAGCAATGTCTCCGTTTGAATCGTCTGTGCCATCCTTGCTAGTCGCTGTACTTGTGTATTGAGTTTGTTGCCATGCCTTCAGGGAGTAATTCTCCCTTTTCTGCACTATGCATGTGTGTAATCCCAGCCTAGCACACATATGGTACTTGTTCTGAAGGGTATTTGGGCACCTGACTGACAATTGTGGGCATTGTATCTGTGGGAACTCCACCCTATTTCTTCCATGAGAGACAACATCCTGGTGGCTGTCCCAGCACCTGCACATTCCTATCAGTCCTGGGATGTGCGTGACAGTGTGTGTTCCCTTTGGCTCTCTTAGTTTAGTAGGCATTGACATGACTATACAGTCTTGTGGCATGATCTCTGTGTGTGTATTGTGCTGCATCCGCCAGGGGTGGGTATGCATGTGTCATTTGTCTTCACACCCACATGTGGTGTGTCATGCAGGGTGGGAAAGACATCCATCCTCATGGGAGTGGGACACTGCTGTCAGTAATGTGTTGTTATGGCACTTTCAACATAGTCGAAAATTAGGGATGCGTACATTCACCCATGGAGTTGTGGTCATCTGATAATGATGTACACACCCCATGTCTCTGTCCACTGCTGGTATTCCTCTGCCCCCACCCCTCACATGTCTCTGTCCACTGCTGGTATTCTTCTGCACCCACCCCTCACTTGTCTCTGTCCACTGATGGGAGTGATAGGCACCCATCCCTCACATGTCTCTGTCCACTGATGGGAGTGATAGGCACCCACCCCTCACATGTCTCTGTCCACTGATGGGAGTGATAGGCGCCCACCCCTCACATATCTCTGTCCACTGCTGGGAGTGATAGTCACCCACCCCTCACATGTCTCTGTCCACTGCTGGGAGTGATAGGCACCCACCCCTCACATGTCTCTGTCCACTGATGGGCGTGATAGGCACCCACCCCTCACATGTCTCTGTTCACTACTGGGAGTGATAGGCACCCACCTCTCACATGTCTCTGTCCACTGCTGGGAGTACTCTGCATCCACCCCCATGTCTCTGTCCACTGCTGGGAGTACTCTGCACCCACCCCTCACATGTCTCTGTCCACTGCTGGTATTCCTCTGCAACCACCCCTCACATGTCTCTGTCCACTGATGGGAGTGATAGGCACCCACCCCTCACATGTCTCTGTCCACTGATGGGAGTGATAGGCACCCACCCCTCACATGTCTCTGTCCACTGCTGGTATTCCTCTGCACCCACCCCTCACATGTCTCTGTCCACTGCTGGTATTCCTCTGCACCCACCCCTCACATGTCTCTGTCCACTGCTGGGAGTGATAGGCACCCACCCCTCACATGCCTCTGTCTACTGATGGGATTGATAGGCACCCACCCCTCACATGTCTCTGTCCACTGCTGGGAGTGATAGGCACCCACCCCTCACATGTCTCTGTCCACTGCTGGGAGTGATAGGCACCCACCCCTCACATGTCTCTGTTCACAGAGCGTGGGTACAGTCCGTACCACCATTGTAGTGGTGATGTAGGGGTACGCGTGGTACGGACCGTACCCACGCCCTCAGAGCGTGGGTACGGTCCGTCCCACCATTGTAGTGGTGATGGGTATACGTAGACGTCCACTTCCGTTGTGGCGGTACGCAGGGATTGGTGGGCACGCCCCCCGAAGTGACCAGACCCTGGAGGTAATGTATGTACAGGATATACTTTTTGTAACTTGGGTAGGGGTAATGTTTCCTGCCCCTCGCCCCCCCCTTTTCCCCTGGGTGTTGTTCTGACCTTCTGCGGCGTGCGCGGCGGTTTTGGTGCACCAGGTCGTAGGCTAGGAGGGCCGGGATGACACGTAGGATGGGGTCCATGGCTGTCCGTCGCGTACCGGTGCTCCTTCTTCGCGTCGTCCTCACTTTCCCGGGAGTTTTTGGCTGCCGTAAAATATTAGCCGTGCGGAGTGACGTAGGCGCGAATCGTACTTGCTGGTCCGTAAAACACTGCCTGACTCCGTCCGGACGTCACGTACGCGATGTCCCGGATCGGAATAGTGGGTATTTTTTCGCCACACCTAGTTTTTTACGATTCATACGGAAATGGTATTTCTGTACGAATCGTACTTGCTGGTTTGTAAGGAGGATTTCCCGGGTACGAGTCGTATGGAGAATACGCTCCCTATGACCATTCGTACCCGGGTTTTACAGGATCGGAATCGGCACCTTAATATAATGACCAATTAATCAATTAATAAAAATGAATTACCAATTAATAAAAATGTATTACAACTAATAATTATTTAATAAAATTAATTATCAATACCAATAAATAAAAATAAATAATTACTTAATTACAATTAAATTACTTCCCACCCTATTCCCCTATAAACCCACAACCCGCTACGGTACTAAAAAGCATAATTTACTTTAAAAAATAATTACTAACTTTTAAAAATGTTATACATATATTCTAAAACTAGTACAATAATTAACAAAAAATATAAAACCAAACATATAAAATACATAATAAAATAAATAACACTAATATAAATATCGATATTAGTAACATCGATATTTTTGCTATCGATATTACTAACTTCGATATTAACAAAAACGATATTTCTTACCTTCAGGCCGATATTCTGGTCGCCGATATTCTTGACTTCGATATTGTGTCCCTACGATATTTCAAACTCAATATTATTGTAGGTTGAAATTAAAAACTCGATATTTAGACTGTTTACCGTGTCTGGCAGCTTCCAGGGTGTAGAAGCTGTAGCTGGAGGGGTGTAACAAAGTTCCCTGTCACGTTTCTTCAATGATTTCCTGTAGGCTATGTTGACAAGGATAAAAGTCCAAATGGTCGCACACCACCAAATTAGCTTCCCCGCAACCCCACTAGATTTACTTAACACTAAACTAGACTTCTATCAGGTAGCCCGGTTTCCTCATGCAATAGGTTGCATAGATGGAACTCATATTGCCATTTGTCCACCATCAGTGAATGAGTACATCTTTAGGAGCTGCAAATCGTATCATTCACTGAATATCCAAGTAGTCTGCAATGCAAAAAATATCATGACTGACATTGTGGCACAATACCCTGGCGGCACACATGACTCGTACATATTTAGACACAGTGGCATACACATTTGGCTCCTTGAGGGTGAATTTTGAGAAGGACATCTGCTTGGTAAACATATGTTACATTCGCTCTGACACTATGGCCTAATGGAAATGCATATCAGTTACTAACCGTTTGCTTACTACCCTGTAGGTGACAGCGCATACGCCGTGCGCAACTACATCCTGACACCATTGCTGCAAGCCTGTGCACACGTCAATATTGATTACAGAGTAAGTACTCTGTGTCATGAATTACCTTCAAAGAACATTCCATGTACAACAATGTAATACAAATCACGATGAACAAACAGGAGTATTGTGTTTTTCTTTTAATCCTGAACAGTTGCCCAGCCAACACGTGTTTCGTCCGGGGAAGTACCCCAAGACTTCTTCAGGGCTTGAGGCAATGAAAAAGAGACCTTGGATCTCTCTGCCGGTTGTACTTCCATCCCGGCTAGTAAAGGAAATGAGTATTTGTTCAAATAGGAGAGGGGTCCGAATTATAAGACCGAATGGTGGAGTCAAAATATGGGCTTCACTCTTAACAGGTTGTACTTCCATCCCGGATACAGAGAGGTGGTGGGTGAAAATTAAGTCACAAGCAGTTCAGATAGGGACCGTGAGGTGAATCCGTAGTGGGAGCTAATCTGGTCAGCTGGAAGGCTGAGAGCAGCCATGCGGTGTTGCGGTGCCAGAGGAACGGCAGCGCACCGGAATGAGGTCCAGCTCCTGTGGAGGGAGGAGAAAACGAAAAGGATATCTGTGAGAGCGAGTACGCTGTGACAAGCAGAGGAACGCAGCGTCTGGGACTGGAAGTGACCATCAGTGACACTGTGGCACAATACCCTGGCAGCACACATGACACGTACATATTTAGACACAGTGGCATACACACTCGGCTCCTTGGGGGTGAATTTGGAGAAGGACATCTGCTTGGTAAACATATGTTACATTCGCTTTGACACTATAGCAGCACACATTGCAACACGAAACGTCATAGAGCGCTCCTTCAGACAGCTGAAGAGTCAGTTTCGCTGCCCCCACAAGACTGGCAGGGCATACCGACCAGACACCTGCTGCAGAATAGTGGCCACATGTGCCATGTTGCACAACATCGCTACTAGGAGAGGCATACCCCTGGAACTGTAATTTGTAATCTGGACCAATGCCCTGGCCACATTCCCACAATAATGGCTCATTTCGACCTGCATGGCCACAGACCGACGGGACAGCAGTGCTGTGTTGTTGCTCGGGCGGTTGTTGGATTTCGTGTAGCCATCTAGGCGCACTACTAATTGGTGATGCCTTTTTCTTTGTGACAGCTGGTCCTCCTGCATCACCCTGCATAGTTCCTGCATGGCCTCATTGGACTGACTATTGCCTTTCACCACTGCTGTAGTCAGCTCTTTCACACAGTCTCTCATTTCTGCCATGTTTTTTTCAATGTAGCTAATTTGTGCCTTCATTGATCTCATGTGTTTTGCCTGCAGGCGCTGCACGCTCAGCTTCTGGCTCTCCAGCCCACCCCAGACATTTGGACTTTTGTCCGCCTGTGATGACATCAGTGCCCTTGACCTGCGCCTCCAGCTCTGGTTTGTGCTGCGCCGGACCTGTGACTGGGGTCTTGTTGTGGCTGTACCTCCAGGCTGGGTTGTCTGGGGATCTGGTTCACTCTCCTCCTCAAGTTCCATGGGCTGAAGTGGTGGGACTGGGGACCTGCGTCTAGTGGGTGCAGTGTCTGTGCTTTGTGGGGCCACAGGTGTTTCCACATCTGCCTCAGCCGGTGTCTCCTGTGTATCGCCACCTTCACTTCCTCCTGACTCCTATGCTGCTGCATCTGTGATGTTAAACAGTGCAATTTTTAGTAATTCTCAAAAGTATGCCATGTTACATTCAGCATCTTTTTAGTCTCATTAAATTACTATCTGATACACAGTGTTCACGTGTTTTACTCCCTTGTTGTATTTACCTACCAACTTTCCTTCCCTGCCTGTTACTCTCATAATGCATTTGGGTATTGCAAGTAAAATGTGGACTGGAGTTTGATTCTGAACACTAGAGCTGAACTGACGTGATGTTTCTAAATTAATAATCAGCTTTAAATGGACATTTGCATGCATCATACCTTGTAAAGTACTTGTCGCTGCTGAGGTGTCCAACTGCATCACTCCCCTACAGATTCAGGCTAGAGTGTGGACAAGACTAGGTCCTCCAGGGGTGTATTCCCAGGCAGTGTTGCAGGTCCCCCTCCACTCTTCTTTGCTTCCTTAAGCCTGTCCGCAACCCTCTCCTTGGCACACCTTTTTTCCAGTTTGTCAATTTTGCGATTGGTGACACCCACTGCGTTTACCTATGATTGTATCCTGAGCCAGATTTTTCTCTTCTCTGACTATGGGACCTGGAGCTATAGTTTGCAAACAATACTATCATGGCTCCTCACAACCTCCTCAATGAGGATTTCTATTTCCTTCTCACTAAATGTTAGTTTTTGTTTTCTTGTAGCTGCTTTCTTTTCTGGTGCTCCTGGTTCCATTTTTTTTGGCACAAGACAGTATTTGCAAGCCCAAAATTGCTTTCTTCTGCTGTGCTCCTGCACTCAGCCTCCTCCTCTGACTCTGTCAGTGCACTGGAATCAGCATGGGATGCATCACTTCCTGATTGTAATGTCATCACCCTACACCAAAAGCGGCTCGCAATTTGCGATTTCGCTATTAGCGATTTCGCAATTTGCGATATCGCTAATAGCGATGTCGCAGATAGAGATTTCTTTATTAGCGAATCAGTAATATGCAATCGCTATTTGCGATTGCGAATTTAACCGATTCGCTAATTATTTCCAAAATACTTCCTGCATTGGATTTAGCGCTTTCTTAATAGCGATTCGTTAAAAATCGCTATTAAGTAATCACAAATTCAGACTTGGATGCATATGCACCAAAGTGATTTGCCCAGAATCATAGGATGTTGAGCGTCCTTGCAGAGACTCGAATCCGGTTCCCCAGCTCTGATGTCAACCACTCTAGCCGTTAGGCCACATCCTCTCCCCAAGAGAGGATTCTGTTCATTCCTTGGTCCTGCCCTGAGCTGGTACCTAATTTCTCTGTCCTCTCACTCTAGGGCTTCTTTTGTCTATGCTAGGGTGTTATGCTTCTTTTGTCTATGCTAGAGTGCAAGGCTTCTTTTGTCGATGCTATGGAGTAAGGCTTCTTTTGACTATGCTAAGGTGTAAGGCTTCTTTTATCTGTGCTATGGCGGGGATACCTAGTCATCCAGATTCCACCTGAAAATGGTAGCACATCACTCTACAGCTCCAACAGAGAACTTGGGAACTCACAGCCCTTCTTGGATCACCCACCACAGCAGCAGGCCAGTAATGTGATGGCCTCAGTTATCCAACAGGTTACTCACAGCACATTGTGCAAGCCCCCACCACATACTCCCACATACTCTACACATGGTCGTCTATGTTGAAAGTGTAAAAGATGCTCCCCAGGACTAACCTATGGGTATTGATGAGAGGCTGAGACAGGAACAACATTCTTGGGCACTCCAGGTGACGTTCATCAAATTGGTAGAATGAGATTTGTAGCTTGTGAGCGTTCTTATACAGATAAGGAGAGGGTGTGGCATAACAACCAGAGCTGCCTACTTTGGAACTGGGGTACCTGGTTAGAGTCTCAGAGTTGGCTCAACATCCTGTGACTCTGGGCAAATAACTTAATGTCTCCGTGCCTACCATAAATGTATGTGTCCTTGTGTCATGTAAAGCGCTCTCATACCTTTGGGTTGAATTTGTGCTATATAATACTTCAAATAAATAAATACAGAAAGGGGTTGAGGCATTGAAGGACCGATTTATGTTGTGGTCATCCATGTTGAAACTATCAGAGAGGTGGCAGAAGATGAAAGTGCAGTCCTTGCTATGGCCAAACATGGGTTAGAAATGAATATATGTTGTTACAACGCATACCACTGCAACGCATACTTTTACAACGCAATTACAATTACAACGCATGTTTTTACAACAGGAACCATTACAACGCATGTCTATAAGGATACATAAAAAGTGCCATTACAATGCAATCTATTACAACGTATACCACTACAACGAATACCATCATGACGCATTATACTTAAACTGTGAAACTTACACAGATGTTAAGTGCGAAAAAAAGTCATTAAGAAAACAAAAGTTTAATACTTCGCAAAAATATTTTAAAGAATAAATTAATTTCGGGGCTATAAATCACATTTTAAAAAAACCAGTGTGCATTCATTGGCAAAACAAACATATACATACAAAACATTAAAAACATTTGTCCTTCCAATATTTCCACTACAACCGTCCAGCCATCATCTACTCAAAATGGCGGCCATTCTGAAGTGGAACGTTATAAACAACATTAAACACACAACATAATAAATATGCATTTTGTCATGTTCTGAATCACACCGAAAAATAGGATTCAATACATATTTTCTTTTAATTTTTCGTTAACCACAAATGTGTAAATTCAGCCTACCACCATTTTGTGCTAAATGGAATACTGACTTCCCTGGTGACCACACACATCTGCAGTAACAAGAGAATTGTGATAGCTTCAACTTGAAACACTGCCATCTATTGACTGAAGAAAGTGAAAGTTGTAAATGAAGCACATTTAGATAGACATCAAGGGGTCGATTCCGAACCTGTATTTTTCTTTCACGTACGACTCGTATCCGTATTTTTTTCCGTACGAATCGTACAAGTCACATCCGACCCGTGAAGTACGATCCGTATGGGAAAAAGTACATATGGATCGACCCGATCCGTACGAATCGTAGCTGGAAAATTAGTACGAGACGGACCCGGACACTTCTCCGTACAAATCGTAAAAATGAAGCCTGACCGTACTAGTACGATCCGGACCGGCGTTACAATTTACGATTCGTACGGAAAACGTCCCGTGCACGGGGAATTACTTTACCCGCTATGAAGCGAAGTTTGTGCACACCATACCCCCAGCGCGAATGTATGGTGCATACCCCCAGCGTGTAGGTATGCACCGTACCACCAGCGCGAATGTACATGCGTACCCCCAGCGCGTAGGTACACACCGTACCCCCAGTGCGAATGTACGGTGCATACCCCCAGTGCATAGGTACGCACCGTACCCCCAGCACGTATGTACGCACCGTACCCCCGTGCGAATGTACTGTGCGTACCCCCAGTGCGTAGGTACGCACCGTGCCCCAGCGCGTAGGTACGCACCATACCCCCCTGTGTAGGTACGCACCGTACCCCCAGCGCATAGGTACGCACCGTACCCCCAGTGCTAATGTACGGTGCGTACCCCCAGCGCGTATGTACGGTGCGTACCCCCAGCACGTATGTATGCAACGTACCCCCATTGCGAATGTACGGTGCGTACCCCCAACATCTTGTATGTACGGCGGATGTTGCGGGTACGCGATGTTGCGGGTACGCACCATACATACGCGATGGCGGTCTATGCACCCGCACCGTACAGAAGCAATGGGGTGTACGCACCGTACATAGCAATGTCCGTGTACGCACCTCACATCCACTACGCATGGGGGTGTGTGGCTATACAACTCGTACCCCTGTACCGTACTGAACCACGGACACTGTAAAACAGCACAAGGAGGGCCTATTCGACTCGCACAACACCACAAAATACGTCTACACTGCACAAAAAATGAAAAGGACTGACCTGGACACAACCAAACAGGCAAACAGAGGGGCAACCTCACAACCACCCCTTATAACACACCCACCAAAAATTCAAACTGAGCCCCACCCACAAATGGACCAATAAAAAGGGACCACACACACACACCATGAGCCTTTACAACAGACTCACTACTGCTACAGAGCACGCACAAACCACTGCACCCATCCACCTTAACATATACACCTTCACACACACCCCTTCACATATGCCCCCTCTCCACATTCACACACACACCATCACATTCAGACCCACACACCCACAACCATCCACACCCTCACCCCACACCATGCCCACCGACAAGAATCCAAAGTTCACAAGGGAGGAGCTGGACATCCTTGTCAACGAAGTCATCAGAGTCGAGCCACAGCTGTTTCGAACATTGGTCAGACAGACCAGCATAGCTGAAAAATCATGCCTGTGTCAGAGGATCGTCGAGAGAGTGAATGCTGTTGCACCCATCAGAAGGACCAGGAATGAATGCCAAGCCAGGTGGTACGATCTGCGGAGGGCGGGCAAGAGAAAAATGAATGAAGAGTACGCCCAGACCAACATCACTGGAGGTGGTGCGCCCCACAGACCAGTAAATTACCATCCCTGGGAGGAGAAGGTGATGGCCATGCTTCCGCCGGTGGGAGTACATGGACTGCAAGGACCTCCAGAGCCTGGTGAGTACACAAACAACTTACGTAACATGGGGGTAATGGCATCCACACCCCAACTACACCAAATGCACGCAACTACCCCCAAGACCTCACCCGCCAGAACCACAGTCACAAACAGCAGGAATTCCAATAACATGTGTATGCCCCATTGAGAAAGCAAGGCCATGCTATGTCCCATGCTGCACAAAGCACCAACCCAAGAATGGATGTCCAGTATGCTGGGAGGGTGGGCGCACCAAAACGCATGTTTGAATTCCAAATCAGACACAATTGCCCTCATCCCATATGGCCCAGCTACATACCCATGCACCATGCGCAATGCCCAGGGATTGGGAAAGTACTGACAAGATAGCTCACACTTGGCCCTGGTGAAGGCAGCACAAGGCCCTCCTGTGACCAGTGCAAACACCAACACAACAAGGTCAGATATCTAGGACAGGAACTCACACTCACTGTCATGGCAGCATGCTCCATGGGGGAACAGCTACATCACCTGGGAGCCCCAGTGCCAAATCACACTACACCCACCAGCAGGCCCTGTCACACACACCCCTTACACAAGCAGACACCACCAGGACCGGCAATGGATTTACCCACTGCCACAATGGACATGTAACACAACAAGACCAATACATAGCCGAAGAATCACCCAAGCCACAAATAGACATGTCAAAGACTCAGGAGAACATATCAATCTGTCCCCCGCAACATACCCATACACAAGTGAACATTGAGGAGAATGCTAGGCACATACAACTACCTGGAGGAACAGTGCCAACTTGAATGTGTATGAAACATGCATGTTGCATGAAACAGCATTAACATTGTCTGTCTCTCACACACAGGGCAGCGTGATGAACATCCCCCCAACAATGGGGGTGAAGAATCACAGTCACAGGCTCGGGAGCGGAACCGGATCCCACCAGCAGCGACGCCTCTCAACACTCCGCAGATGACCCCGACCGACCTGGACCCTCTGGTGTCCAAGCCCCTGCAGCACCTGGTTCAGGAACATCTGTGCCAACTACCACCCCCATTCCTGCCACATCACAGGAGACACCCAGGAGCCCTGCCCGCAGTGAACAGAGCCAGTCTGACCAGGAGGGACAAGGTGCGGCAGGCACCCAGGAGGAGGCAGACAACACCGCCATTGCCATCCCTCAGGTGTCCCGTCGACCCGATGTGCCCACAACGGCATGCCAGGCTCGTGTGGGCAGGGGTGGCGGGAGTGGAGGCAGGCGGAGGCGAGAACATGACCAGCCAGCTGAAGGGACCGGTATGTCACACATCCGCAACATCATGGCGGCATACCGGTGTGACACCAGGGAGATCAGCCAGGTAGTGGTGACCCTCACAGAGATCAAAAACCAGCAGGCCGAGCAACACGCCAGTCAACAACAACACCAAGGACGGATGGTGGAAAGACTGGCTGAGCTCCTGGCGGTGCAAAGGGACATAAGCCATTCACTCCGTCGGTTCACCGACAACATGGGCAACCCTCCCTGTGACAGCAGGCGCAGACCAGCACCAGCAACAGGGAGGGAGGAGGAGGAGGATTCGTCCAACGGATATCCCAAACATCGTCAAGGCCTGCATCTGAGGGTCCCCGGAGGAAGGTTGGTCGTCCACGGAAAAGACCGTGAGAGGCAGCGGGCCATCCACATCTCCCAGGTCACCTGGCCTGGCACCTGGCCTTCATGTGCAAAGGCATCACCTCATTGATTGACATCATCTGCCACATGGACTTGCTGGTCACAGTCTGACCAATGATGCCAAACACTGTGGGCTGGACTCTGATGACTTCAAATGCCAAGGATCCCATCTCCCCCTGTGAACTTTGGATTCTATGGTCCCTGCATTTCCCCATTTTCTGTGCACAAATCACGCCCCAGAGCTAGAAATTAAAAAATGTATAATTGATTTTCATGTTGCAGTCATTTAGCATGAGTCCACAACATACGTGGGGGGATATGTCAAAGTATGCCTGAGTGTGGAACTAACTCCAGCCATCCATACACTTGGGTCTGAGTCCGGTCGAGGACACACATGGCTCACAATGTATCACAAAATACAGACATGGAGCCCAACACTCACCCGTGAGGGCCTCAAGCTGCTGAGGGGGGGCTTGCTATATTGCTCTGACAGACCAATTTGGAAGAGTTACATGAAGGTGTAGAGGTCATGGGTCATGTTGATGTGCCTGGGGAGGGAGTACCAGGTCTGTTTTGGGAGGTGGGAGAACTATCTCCTGCATGCAGATTTTATTTGGATGTGATGAATGGTGGCCAGGGCAAGGTGGGCTGCATGGAGTAGGGCCAACGGGGTGTTGGATGACACACGTCCAAGGTCGGTTTGGGTCTGGTGTTGTGGACTGCCTCCTGAGTGTGGTTGAGGAGTCTGAAGGTGATCCTGCAGCACACAGTGAGCCATTGTACCTCTCTGAGGTGGACGGTGATGTGGCTGGGGTGGGGGATGTTGCAGATGAGGTGTGTGGATGCACCCTGGATGTGGATAAGTTCTCTTTCAAGTTTGCTGTTGTCCTCTGTAGAGGCCGGTGCTGTATTTGAGCTGGCTGGTGTCCTGGACCAGGGGGACGGTCTGTCTTGCCATGGAGTGGATCTATCTGTGGGTCATAAGCAGCATGTGGAGGGTGTTGCAACATGAGGTACAGATGTTGGTGAGTTGCATGTTAATTGTGAGCGATGGGTCCATGATGAATACCAGCTTGCCTGCGTGGCCACTGGGTGCTGGTGCGGTGCACAGACCAGTGGGACGCAAGGAGTTGACCCAGCCATAAGGGGACAATCCTCAGATGATGACCTCTGTCCTGTCCAAGTCCTACCTCAGATGGCTGATGTTCAGCCATTCATCAATGGATCTCATGCCTTCTTGAAGTTTGGATCTGGCAATGGCTGGCTCTTTGGTGAGTTTGAGGAGCAGTTCGGTGTCAATGGCATACCAGATGAGGTTGTGTGCGCATGTGATGGTGGAGAGTGGGGTCATGGAGACATTGAAGATCGTCACACTGAGACAAGAGCCCTGTGGCATGGGCCAGATGACCCCAGTGTACAACATGTTGCAGCGTGGAGGCAGACTCCCTGGGCCTTGCTGGTGAGCTACTTCCTAATTGAATCCTGGGCCCTCCTCTGGATACCAGTGTTGGAGATGTGTGAGCTGACAGTGTGGTAGCACATGGTGTAGAATGCCGTTGAGAGGTCAAGGGAGGTGGCCTCACCATTGTTGAGCAGGGCAAAGAAGTCGTTGGTGGTGGCAATGATGACGGTTGCAGTGGTGTGATTACTGTGTAAAACGGACTGGTGCCGGTTGGCTGGAGCTGGTTGCATGTAGGAAATTGGTCAGTTGCTTGTTGAGTGTCTTCCTGGTGACATTTGCTGGGTAGGGAAGTAGGGTGATGTACCAGGAGATCCTGCGGTACTGCCGTCTGTTGTTTAAGAAGGGCCTGGGGCTCTGTATGCCTCCTGCAGCCATGGAATGTGGCTAACTCAAAGGAGACATTCATGACGCGCAGGAAGTGGGCTTCAAGGATGGCGAATTATGTGGTTGAGATGTTGTGTGGGAAGGGTCCTGATGGAGAGCCACAGTGGATGGTGCACATGATCCCGGTTGTGTACTTGCTGCTGACGGGAGTCCATGACCTGAGGGGGGTTTGTCCAGCAGATAATAGTGCTGTCTGCCTCTGTGTGCCAAGGCTGTTGTGTATGGCCATGAGCTTGCAGTGGTACAAAGTTGCAAGGGATGGGATCTGCCTTGCAAGGGTGGGGTGTCTTGGATGGAGATCTGCTGTCAGTTCACTCACAATGCTGATGAGCTCCTTGATGTCGTGTGTTTGGGTGTCTCGGCACTATCTGAAGTATCTCCACTTGTCCTTGCTGATGATATGGTGATGGCTGTGTGTGGTGTTTTCCAGGGCTGTAAGGAAAATGATGTCTCTTTGTGTTGCAAGGTTTGCACAAGAGTCCGGCTAGGTCTGTAGGAGTCCAATAGGTCTGCCTTGTCCCAGGTGCCTTAACTGTTGTTGTGCTTCACAGGAAAGTCCGTCAATGTGGCAAGATTATTGGATCAGTTGCTGATCCAGTGTGTGAGTTTGCAGGGTGTGGCAGTGGTGTTGTTTTGAGTGTCCCACACAGCTTGTCTGTGGTGACTTGCATCAAGCATCTTTGAGTGATCGGTAGCGGGGTGTGTGGCACTGTGTTGCTTGTTGGAGACGTGGATTCAAATGCTGATGGTCCAATGATGGATGGTGGTGTGTGTCCCCTCCAGCAAGAAGCTACTGGCCCCCAGCCACATGTAGACTGTGGAAGTGAGGGCCTGCGTGCAGATGTACGTGTTGATGGCTTAGCGGAATTGTGGATGTAGGCCTGCAGATCTGTAGATGAGTGTTACTCCGAGGGTTGCTAGGGAGTTGCTGCGAACCCGGACTTGTGACTCTGAGGGTGTACTTGTGAATAATTAGCAATTCAGCCCCCGGGATTGGTGTTGGCGTCCCTGCGAGTGATCTTGGATCCGTCTGAGATGGCAATGAAGACGTCATGTGCTGAGGATGCTTTTGTCAAGGTTACTGTCATGAAGGTGATGTGTGGGGCTGTAGTGTTGAGGAGGTAACAGAGTCCAATGGCGTGCTGGTGGATGGAGCGGGTGTGGAGTAGGAGGCACATAACCTGGTTGTACTGACAGGGTCTGGTAGGCTGGGCAGCGCTGTGTAGGCAGTTGGAGTAGCACACTCAGCATGCGAAGGTGTCGTGTGTGTGCTTAGGGGTTGCCTGATGGCAGGAGGATGATTGTCACGAGGACATTGCTTGGAGAGTGGCTGCAGCATGAGCCTGTTGTGTGACGTGGGTCATGCAAAGACTAGAGGGTCGTGCACTGTGCATGTTGCAGGCGCAGACGGTCCTGCCTTTGGCACGGCGCTGGGGCTACAGTGGCACAGAAAAGCTGCTGGCTGCATTTCAAATGGGTGGAGGGGGAAGGGCTGAGCATTTTTGAGGCGTGGGGGTTGCAGAATCAGGGCACTCGGAGTGGCGGGGCCGCAGGTGAGGCAGCAGCAGGCAGAAGGGGTTAGAAATCATGGAAAAATCAACACACAAAGACAAGGAGGTCTACAAGGCACAATGCAACAGGTGTATGTTAATGTTAATGTTAATGTTAATGTTAATGTTAATGTTAATGTTAATGTTAATGTTAATGTTACTGGGTATTTATAGAGCACACGGCTACTCCCAAGAGTGTCCCGGCGCTAACATGGAACCCGTAACAAAAACCCCTCAACAATCAGACACCTAGGACACCGATCGTGAGAACAGCAGAGTTTTTAGTTTGTGATGAAAGCGCAAATGGTCATTTTCCCAGAGCAACTCAGTAGGTAAGTTATTACAAAGTGCAGATACCAGTACCTGAAAAGATTGACCTCCCAGCCGAGCACGAGAGAACCTAGGGGTAAGTAGCAAACAGGAAGATGAGGACCGTAGATTGCGTGCGGGTACATACTGCTGGCATCTAGCCCTTAAGTAAGGAGCACCGATGTTATGGAAGGCCTTAAAGCCAATACCAGTGCTTTAAAGGATACCCTCTTACGGACTGGGAGCCAGTGGAGTGTTCTAAGGAGAGGGGTCGTGTGAGTACCACGATCAGCTAAAACAATTGCTCGGGCGGCAGCATTCTTGGCGACCTGAAGCCGATTAAACAGATACTCAGGGAGGCCTAAGTAAAGAACATTCACATAGTCAAGCCGAGAAAGTATCAAGGCTTGCACGACTATCTTCCTGTGGGGCATAAAGAGAAGTGGTAAGAAGTTTCGCATCATCCTGAGTAGTCCAAAACAAGTGCCCACCACTGATTGAACCTGGGCACTCATGGGAAGATTACTGTCCAGTTTAACCCCCAGGTTCTTAACCGTAGTGGCCAGAACAGTTGGAGGAGGCATTCATCGTCCGGTGAACAACCGAAAAAAATTATTTCTGAAGATGGTTTACATACATGTCAAGGAAGGAGTGTCAGCTCACTCATGGGTCACTCCCAGAAAGTTTATGATCAATCACCATAAATTACAGCCACTGTGTCAGGCAACAAAATGCGGAGATGCGCAAAGGAGACACACCATCAGCAGGCATTCACGTCCCGTTGTGGGCAGCAACCTGCACAAATACATACACAACCAGGTACTTCATGCACAATAGAGATCATTAGCCATGAAGCACTGCATGCATGTTGCCAAAGTACACATACACTCATATGCTCAATCTTTGTCGATTCTGCCATAGATGACGCATGCAAACTGGTAAGAGATCTGCAGTGACCGAGATGAGGCGCTTTGGATTGTGCTGAACACCTTTATTCCACATACACACACAAAGGGATATGCCTCCATATTAACAGACTCACGGGTCAGTTGACAGAACATGTGGGACATGCGCTGGACCCCCCCTTCACAACACGGATGATGTCAATCCCAATGAACTGGCACACAAGGTAAGGGGATGAGCAAAAGACATCCTGCTGCACACGGAGAGGCTGCAATTCCCCATAGAGCATGTTGTTGTGATGTCCCCCACTATGTCCACCCGTAGCATCTGCAATGTTTCAGAGCCAAGGTTCACACACATTGATGCCTTCATCAGATGCCATATTCCACTACAGATGACTCTCAAGAAGGCTGACTATCATGTCATGGGAGTGATGCTACATGTCATATGTTCCATGGTGAGAAGACATGTATGCATGGTACCACAACATGCACAAAAGAAGTCACCACACATTCCCAACCTGTACCACCACCAAAAAGCCACGCTGCAATACTTACCCAAACTGACATTTCCACATGTCCGTGCATGGAACGCTAATTCAGCACACGTTGCAATCCTCACGAGGAATAGCAGGAGGACAACGATGACACGACCAGACAACAGGTGCAAAATACCTGGGAATGACAGACACACGAGAAGTCACCTAAAACATTTCTCAACTCACACATGGAATTGTACAAAACATGAACAATGTTGGACACATGTAAATTGCCAATCAAGTCTCTCCGCAAAACTGTGTTGCATGACATCATCACTCGAGTGACACATCAGAACACACATCCAAGTCACTTTGCATTCAGTCAGCTGGACACACACATTGCAACACATGACAATCAATGCTACAAGCTTGCACACACATAGCCAGTGACTCACCATTATGAGAAGAAGTTGCGTATGAGCTGACTCCGGATATCATCCCCCTCCTCCTCATCATCACTAGCCTCGTGACCAAGCCCTTGATCCTCCACGGGTGGATGCTCCTGCTCATCTGGATCCAGGATGAGTGGCACTGCCTTCTCAACTGCCATGTTGTGCAGCATGCAGCACACAATGAAGATTTTGCAGACCTTCTCCGGGGCATAAGGGAGGGACCCGCCTGTCTTGTCCAGGCACCGGAATCGGCTCTTCAGGAGTCCAAACGTCCTCTCTATCACTCACCTGGTCTGCCCGTGTGCATCGTTGTACCGGTGATCTGCAGCTGTTCTTGGGTTGCGGAGAGGTGTCAGCAGCCATGGCATGTTGGGATAGCCAGAGTCCCCTACATGGACACATCATGTAAATAAGTGGCTCAGGAGATGCCGTAAGAGACAAAGATACCGCAACACATAGGACAAAAAGACTATATCCACCAAAAAGACATGCTCGTTCGTTGTGCAGTCGCAGCATCATTTGTGGCACCCTGCTACGCCTCATGATGTAGGCATCGTGTGCTGATCCTGGAAAACGTGCACAGACATGGTAAATCAGCATGTTAGCAAGACACACCACAAGGGCATTAATCGAGTGGTAATGTTTGCGGTTGCGATAGGCTTGTTCCTGTGCCTGTGGTGGTACAAAAGCCACATGTCTACCATCAATGGACCCAATTACATGGGGCATCCCACCCAGGGCATAGAAATCCCCCTTGACATCCTTCAACCCCTCTGGAGTCGGAAATTTGATGAATTCATCAAGGTGCTCCAACATGGTTGCTGTAACATCTCGCAGGACAAGGTTGACCATAGTCTGGGACATCCCACCCACATTAGCATTGGTCAATTGAAACGTACCTGTGGCAAAAAAATGTAAGGCTGCCATCACCTTCATCTTGGGGGTCAGCGCAGTAGGATACCTGTGTTGCGGTTGGAGGTGTGGTGCCAGCTTGTTTGTCAGGTCCTCAATCAACTGTTGAGTGAATCTGTAACGGCGGATGCAGGCACGTTCCCTCATGGCACCCAAGTCTGGCATTAGTCTTGGGACAGGTAGTGCCCTGCAAAACATAGTTTTGAAGCATGAAGATTGAGAGTTGGCAAACATCAATGTCAATGAACATAGCACATGCTACACTGCTAATACACATCAGGTAACTATGGAGTCAGGTGTGTGCAATACATCCAGGACACAGATGCCAGCTTGCTGGCACTCCTACAAAAAGCCTGATACACCTGCTGATTGTCAAGTCTACATGACATGCCCTGAAATGATTTGGGGGCCAGTCTTAGTGAAGAGCCACAGATATGACCAGAGTGACACACAACCACATAGCTGCATTGAAGGATGTCATCTCATCCAGACAGCTGACTGCAAGGCACACGCACAGGTCACATGGAATGTCAAATGTACATATCAAACACAGTGCGATGAAGAGGTACACGTGACAACACAAAGACACAGCCATTGAGACAACAAACACATGTATGACTGAAAATATATGATGTCCCATGCACACAGACACTACAGCCTTGGGAATCCACATGTGGCATGGTGTGCGTAGATGTGTTACATGCCCATCTCCACACAGACCCCTGTTGGATGCACCAACAGCAGATGCCGTTGACGGGACACTGACATGAAGCTAATGGGAACACATGACACACACCTGACGTAGTCCCAAAGGGGCACTCTGATCGTGACAGGTCAGTTGATAAAGTGTCCCTGTCCCTGGCATCAGGAGACAGGTGCGGGTGTTGATGACTGTGCCACCCACTGCTGCTATGCATGACACAGTTGGACTACAGACACACATGTGGCAAGTGTCAAGGTGATGTGTGCCACATCGTGCCCCATCACACATGACATGTGTCCACAGGTCAGAGCACATCAATTGTGCAACTAGATGAGAGGACCTGTGCAATATCACTGGCTAACACACCTTGGGCCTGCACATGAAAGTATGCAATGACAAGTACTTGATGGACATCCATGTGCGACTCGTAGCCCTCCATTCCTGGCATGTGTACAGCTGTATTACCATTGTAAGCGTGTGAAATGCGTACCCGTACGTGTACGCACTGGTAGTACACGTACTTGTACACGTACGTGTAGGCACTGGTAGTACACGTACGTGTACAACTAGTACACGTATGTGTACAACTAGTGCGTACATGTATGTGTACAACTAGTGTGTACACGTACTTGTACACGTACGTGTAGGCACTGGTAGTACACGTATAGGTACTGGTAGTACACGTACGTATACTACCAGTGCGTACACGTACTTGTACACGTACGTGTAGGCACTGGTAGTACACATATGTGTACAACTAGTGCGTACACGTACATGTGCAACTAGTGCATACACGTACTTGCACACGTACGTGTAGGCACTGGTAGTACACGTATGTGTACAACTAGTGCGTACACGTACTTGTACAACTAGTGCGTACATGACACGTACTTGTACACGTACGTGTACTACCAGTGCGCACACGTACTTGAACACGTACGTGTAGGCACTGGTAGTACATGTACTAGTACACGTACGTGTACAACTAGTGCGTACACGTACTTGTACACGTACGTGTAGGCACTGGTAGTACACGTACGCGTCAAACGCACTGTGCAACTGGTGCCGTAGGGGTACGTGTCAAACGCACCGTACCTGTGTATGGCTTTCAAAATTACATAGGGGACACATAAGGGACAAGTATTAGGCCCTAAATGCATGCTGGTTGTAATGGATACCGAGTTTTCTCTTCAAATTTTTCCATCAGGTGTCCTGGAAAAGTCAGTTGGCCACAAAATAAAATGTTGCAAAGTGGTTGTTGACTTGACATGATGCTCTAAATTTGAACGATGCAAATGCTGTCACTGGTGTATGTTTAAAGGGATTGGAGTAAACGTAAGATGCGAATGATTCAGACCAATCACTATGTACTCCTCAAAATGAATGCCCCTCAGCAAGACAGATATAGGCAGCCAGAAGCCATGAGAGGGCACTTGCCTGCACAACTTTCCTGTCGACAACATTGCTGCTGTCTCTGCTTCCCTGGACCATGTCTTGTGCTGTGGAGAGGGCCCAGCCATTCACCCTGGAGGAGAATCAGGCCCTGCTGGACGTCTTCCTCCCACAGTACACCAGCCTGTATGGGAGACCAGGGGAGCAGGTGAGTGCTGAGTCCACTACTGTGAGAAGTTGGCCTGGTATATGATGTTCACTAGTTAAAGTGACCACCTTGTACCATGCCAAGCAACCCTTATGGTGTGGTTGTAAGTCAACCTTTTCGGACCAGCTGCCCTAGTGGTAGCGTAGGCTAAGCAGTCTTTGAGGCTAAACTCGTGAAGCGTGTTAAGCAGGCTGTTTTACCAAATGTAACCCCCTTTTATACCAATGAAAGGACACCACACAGATATATATTGAAAATATATATGTATTTATTTCTCAAAGTATCCCCTAGACTCTTTATGAGCACAGGAGCACAAATCGTTAAACAAGAATACGTTAGAATACACAGAAGTTGCACTTTATATGGATAGGCCCTGGTGGCCACTCGAACCATATACTAAAATAGTGGTATAAGGACCACGAACAGAAAAGGGAAAAGGCCTAGGGCCTCTAGAATCGCTGGGCCTACAAGGAGCTAACTTTAGTTAGTGACCAGGAGGTCCACGGGTTGCGTGTGCAGAGCAAATAGTCACACGCGAGCTCCCATAGGTTTTCAATGGGTGCGTAAAAGTTACAAAGTTACTGCAAAAAGGATCTTCCGGATGGACTATGAACTCAAGATTGGAAACACAGACACTAGAGATGATACTCTACACTTGGGCACCGGAGTGCCAGCTTTACCTCACCCACAGGAAGCGGGTGCATAGGTCTCGAAGTGCGTCGGGTTTCTTCTATATGTTCAATGGAGCCTGAAGACAAAGATGCTGCAGGCGGTCGGTCCGGAAGGGATGCGGTGGATCCAAGGGTGGATCGGAGTTGTAGAAGACCTGTAAGCAGAGGGGACAGTGTTCACAGTCACTAGCCAGTGACCAGCGTGGCACCAGGTGGGTACCAGGCGATGTCGGGTGCAAACAGGAGGAAAGGTGCAGCTTGTCTCTGCAGCCACGTGGTCCCTGAAGGTCGACGATGTCCAGGAGTCGGTTCACGAGCTGTCCCACGCAGGCTCTCGATGTCGGCGGTGTCGGCGACTTGGTCGAAGCAAACAAGCCTTGGCAAAAGCAATTGTTGTGGAAAACGAAATAAGCTGATGGTTCTGACCAGCAAGGTCAGAGGGACTGCTCCTTTTGAGGGGAGCAAGGGCCAGTCTGGAGCAACCAGACCAGCAGTGTAGTTCTTGAAGTTCGTTGCCAAGATGGCCACTAGCCAACGGGCCAGCAACCGGTTAGGCGCGTCGAGTGGCAAAATGCAGAAGGGCCCCACGCAGATCGTGGAGATGCTGGAGGGCTCACCTTTGGTGCAGATGCTGCTCGAGGTTTGGGCTTCTCAGATCCCAAAGCACAACTTGGAGGGAGCCTCGGTGGTTGCGCTTGCAGCTTGTCGTGGTCTTATCAAGATGGCTGGCTCCACGTGTCTCGGTGCCTCCACGGGTTCCTTCTTTTCAGGGACTGTGGATCGGGCGGTGAGAGGTCTGGAGGTCCAGGTCTTGTCAGTCTCTGGGCTCGGGCTCCGGCGGGAGGCGGCGGCAAAGCAGACGTTGATTCGCTGGATGGTGCTTGCGTTAGCAAGGTGGTCACTCCCTGACCACAGGGGAGATTGGCTTCAGTCCTCTGTGCGGCAGAGCGTCGAAGTTCCCATCACTTCTTGTAGTTAAGTTGATTCCAGGATGTCTAAAGTCTTAGGACACAGCTCCTACCTTTATTTGGATTCTAGGGGCCGGACTACCTGCTAGGTCCCTCCCTAAGGGTGGGACCAGGAAGGGGGGTGGTTACACCCCCAATCCTTTGTCCAGCTCACCCCAGGTCCAGGGCTGGTGTGCCCCAGGACCGGTTTGAACTGGCATATGCACCGAGGCTCCTTGTGAGCCTCAGGCATGTCTGGTTCCTTTCAAGCCCTACCTGACCAATACACAAAATCCTGTCTGGGGTGGTGCACGCACCTCCCCTGGCAGGAAACCCTTTGTCCACACCTCCCAAGCTGGAAGGACTCCCAGCAGCAGGAGGGCAGACTTGTGTCTGTGGTGGCAGCATCCATTTTGTGGAGCTGAGGCTATGTCTGATTTTACCAGGGTTTCAGGTACTGTACATGTCGTGTCCCTCTAGAAGGGTGGAATGCTAACCCCGTCGCCAGAATTGGTGAGGGGTTAGTATTCCAATTCGTATGACACCTTACTCGACATGTTTTGATAAAGCCAAACCAAAGATAGCATTTAACCGCGAGGTTCATAATGCACTTAAGAGTATATGGTATGGCGATATCTGGAAACGGTAGAAGGAAGTTGTTCCGACCACTGCAGACAGGCTCAGCTCATGCCAGAGCACCATCTCACATGGAACCAAGCACTCTGCCTTCAGGATTGATAAGGCCTGCCATAGGAGTGACTTATAGGTTAACATGTGTCCCATTTAAGGTTAGGCATAGGTATACTACACCTAAGTAAGAGGTGGTTACACCAACTTACCCCAGCTGAGTGATCAGCCAGTTGTGTCAAATTTGTTAGGCCAAGCCTGGGGTGGCATAATACATGCTTCAGCCCCTGGCAGGCCTTAGATACACCAATGCCCTGAGTACCTAGTGTACACTGGTACAGGGGCTCACAGGGTGATCCAACCAATTGGGTATGTACCTAGGGTACATGGAGTCCATTTTAAAGAGAGAACAGCCAGGCTGAGATCCTGAATGGCAGGATCTCAGGCCAACTAAGTCGAAAAACCAGCTAGACACTAGGCAAAAATTTGGGGGTAACCATAGTCAGATATCCACCTTCCTACACAACCCCCCCCCAAACGAAGGGAGATAAGGCTGACCTTGACCAGGTAAGCCTATATTGCCCAAGTGGCCATATAAGGAGGAACCAGCACTGGCATGGTTACCCCCTGTCTCATGGTCCACTAAGCAATCCCTCACCCTAAGGGTATCAGAGGGTCTCCACCATAGGGAATCTCTACCTTTGGTGTGTCTTGGCAAAGTAAAAGGCTGGTGTTGAGATGGAGTACTGAAGTGAGTGTCCTCAAAGTGAGGCCTCAGCTTCCTCCAATCATCCACCACCATGGATGCCTTTCTTTCCTTAACTGAGTTGCACTGTGCTCTCAGGGTCAGCCTCTGGCTACCTAAAGCTGGAGGCTGGGTCCCTTTTGTGGGCTTACTGGAGGGACAGGTCAGGTTTGGGCCCTAAGGTCCCATGTTTGCCTGTGCCCAACAGAATCCCTCTGGGGGAGGTCCCTAACTACCTGTAAAGGAGATCCCTCAGGAATGTTTTTACCCATCACCTGACTAGGGCTACTAGCCAGGCAATCCTCATTCTTTTGATGGGGGGTTCTTGTGGACAGGGGCCCTCTGGGGGTCCACTGGCCTCCCTGACCTCTGCAGCCCTGGGCTGACTGAGGCAGGGTAGAGAGAGGCAGGCTACCTGCACCAGACTGGGTCCCACCTTGGAAGGGGCCACTGACATCAGAGGCTCTGCCAGGCCAGGCCTGGCTACTTCTGGGGCAGTTCCTTCACAAGGGGTGAGGTCAGATCCCTGAGGAGGCTGACCTTTTCCTAATGTCTGGGGAGAGGGAGACTTTTCTTCCTCCCCACTACTCTCTGTTTGTGTGGAGTGATCCATAGTTTCAGGCTTCACTACACCTATGTCAGTCTGAGTATAGGCTGAGACCATTACAGCCTTGCCAACCTTTTCAGGGGGGCACTCAGTTTGTGTTTGAGCTGTGACTGTCACAGCTCTGCCAGTCTCTACAGGGAAGTCTGTCTGTGCCTGGGCTGTGGCTACCACTGCCCTTCCAACCTTTCCAGGGAGGAAATCTATTTGGACAGGGGTTGTGAATGGCACAACCCCACTACCCTTTTGTAAAAGGCCTACCATTTTAGAATGGGTGTCTTGTTCAACTCCAGCCCAAGCTCTGAGTTCTAAGTCATTCCCCAGTAAGCAGTCTACAGGCAAGGTTGGGGACACTGCCACCCTTTTAGGGCCAGTGACCCCTCCCCAGCTGAGACATACCTCTGCCATGGGATGACTGTTCTGTTTGCCATCAATGTTAGTCACCTGGTAGGAGAAACCAGGCAAAAGCTGCTCAGAGGGAACTAGCCAATGGGCCACCATAGTGATGCTAGCTCCAGTGTCTCTGTAGGCCTCAGCTTTTGTACCATTGATGTAGGGCTCCTGTCTATACCTACCCAGAGTGTTGGGACAGGCAGTGAAGTTGGCAAACCCCATGCCACCATCACAGACAAGAGTAGTTGCTGTAGGGGAATTGGCTAAGCCAGGGTCCCTCGGTGTTCCCCAAGTAAACCCACCCAAATTTTTGGGGGCACTCCCACCACCTGGGGGATTACTGCTGACAGTAATAGGTGGTGTGACAGGAGTAATTGGAGGAACAGTTTTGTTTTTAGCCTTTGGGCAACTGCTGTCAGTTTTCCAATGCCCAGGAATTTTACATTCATGGCAGTAAGGCTTTTTACCTGTGGTAGAGGAGGGAGCTTGGGACCCACCACCCTGTGTGGAGTTTTGGGGCCCTGAGGAAGATTTCTCTTTTGCTTTATCCCCACCCTTCTCTTGAGGTTTGGTGGTATCCTTCTTTTGGTCACCACCCTGATTCTTAGGCCTGATCCCGGTCCTGACCCATTTATCTGCTCTCTTTCCCAATTCTTGGGGAGAGGTCAAATCTGAGTCTACCAGGTGTTGATGGAGGAGCTGGTTTTGACAGTTACTTAAAATCTGTTCTCTCATCATCAAATTGTACAATCCTGTATAATCAGATACCTTATTTCCCAGCAACCAACCCTCCAAAGCCTTAGTGGCACATTCAATGTATTCAGACCAGTCCTGAGTCGGTGTCTTCTGGGTGTCTCTGAACATTAACCTGTACTGTTCAGTGGTTAAGCCTAACCCATCAACTAGGACACTCTTCAGGACTCTGTAGTTTCTAACATCCTCCTCCCTAACAGTGAGGAGTCTGTCTCTGCCTCTTCCTTCAAAGGAGAGCCAGAGGATTGCTGCCCACTGGTCTTCAGGAACCTGCTGCACTTTGCAGGCTCTCTCAAGAGCAGTCATCCATTTGTGGATGTCATCCCCACTTTTGTAGGGGGGCACGACAGGTTCCTATTATCAAAGACCCTATCTTTGTCCTTAGGGACAATGCTGCCACCAGTGGGTATAGACCCACTCTCTTTAGGTCGCCTAGCCTTACTCAGTTTCTCTTCCATCAGAGCAACTTCTAGCTCCTGTTTCCTGATTCTCAGCTGAGCTTCCTGCATTCTGGCCTCATGTTCCCTCCTCTGAGGGGTGGTCATCCTTCTCCTGGAGTGACCTTGAGAGCCTCTAGAGGCATGAGAAGCATTAGATTCACCTGAGTGATTCCTTTGCCTCCCAAGCCCCTGGTTAAGTCCACTAGGGAGATCCAATGGGGTGATCCCATTGTCAGTCCCCAGTAGCCTTAAGTTAGCTGGGCCACGTATAACACTTGGCACTGGGCTAGTTCTCCCTTCATCCTCACTACCTTCTGTATCAGTACCCTTCTCACTTTCATCCTCTGTAGTATGAATCTCATCTAAGGGGTGACTATTGGCAAGGGGTACCTCAGTAGCATTTTCAGAAGGGGGGCCTCCTGTTCCAGTCCCTAAGGGGCCTAACTGGGAGGCTTTCCTGAGAGCTTTCTGATCTTCATCAGCCTGTAAAAGCTCTCTGAGTTCAGCAGAAGTAGGATTCTTGGGCTGTTTAAGGCCCCTGATATTTGCCAACGGCCTGAGCTCATTTTGATTTAGGGTAGCAAAGATGGATGGTGCCCTCTGGGGGTCACTCTCAACAGAGATGGGTACATTGGACCCCTCTGCCCCAGCCATTGCTCTTAAGTGTGGGTGGATGTGTTGCAATCTACCTACACTTGGGTTTACCTACTAAACCTATCTAGTAGTTGTAGTCAGGGTGTGCTACTCCCTTTGCTCTACAACAACTAAGTTCAGTAGAACTTAAGTATATCTATTCTTGTTTTATATGTACCTAAAGGTACCTGTATGATCTTTCAATTGGTAACAAAGAGATTACAGAGGTAAAACACAGCAAGCTCAAATCCAACCGCTGCTCACCAATGTGAGAAGTTGGCCTGGTATATGATGTTCACTAGTTAAAGTGACCACCTTGTACCATGCCAAGCAACCCTTATGGTGTGGTTGTAAGTCAACCTTTTCGGACCAGCTGCCTTAGTGGTAGCGTAGGCTAAGCAGTCTTTGAGGCTAAACTCGTGAAGCGTGTTAAGCAGGCTGTTTTACCAAATGTAACCCCCTTTTATACCAATGAAAGGACACCACACAGATATATATTGAAAATATATATGTATTTATTTCTCAAAGTATCCCCTAGACTCTGTATGAGCACAGGAGCACAAATCGTTAAACAAGAATACGTTAGAATACACAGAAGTTGCACTTTATATGGATAGGCCCTGGTGGCCACTCGAACCATATACTAAAATAGTGGTATAAGGACCACGAACAGAAAAGGGAAAAGGCCTAGGGCCTCTAGAATCGCTGGGCCTACAAGGAGCTAACTTTAGTTAGTGACCAGGAGGTCCACGGGTTGCGTGTGCAGAGCAAATAGTCACACGCGAGCTCCCATAGGTTTTCAATGGGTGCGTAAAAGTTACAAAGTTACTGCAAAAAGGATCTTCCGGATGGACTATGAACTCAAGATTGGAAACACAGACACTAGAGATGATACTCTACACTTGGGCACCGGAGTGCCAGCTTTACCTCACCCACAGGAAGCGGGTGCATAGGTCTCGAAGTGCGTCGGGTTTCTTCTATATGTTCAATGGAGCCTGAAGACAAAGATGCGGCAGGCGGTCGGTCCGGAAGGGATGCGGTGGATCCAAGGGTGGATCGGAGTTGTAGAAGACCTGTAAGCAGAGGGGACAGTGTTCACAGTCACTAGCCAGTGACCAGCGTGGCACCAGGTGGGTACCAGGCGATGTCGGGTGCAAACAGGAGGAAAGGTGCAGCTTGTCTCTGCAGCCACGTAGTCCCTGAAGGTCGACGACGTCCAGGAGTTGGTTCACGAGCTGTCCCACGCAGGCTCTCGCTGTCGGCGGTGTCGGCGACTTGATCGAAGCAAACAATCCTTGGCAAAAGCAATTGTTGTGGAAAATGAAATAAGCTGATGGTTCTGACCAGCAAGGTCAGAGGGACGGCTCCTTTGGAGGGGAGCAAGGGCCAGTCTGGAGCAACCAGACCAGCAGTGTAGTTCTTGAAGTTCGTCGCCAAGATGGCCACTAGCCAACGGGCCAGCAACCGGTTAGGCGCATCAAGTGGCAAAATGCATAAGGGCTTCACGCAGATCGTGGAGATGCTGGAGGGCTCACCTTTGGTTCAGATGCTGCTCGAGGATTGGGCTTCTCAGATCCCAAAGCACAACTTGGAGGGAGCCTTGGTGGTTGCGCTTGCAGCTTGTCGTGGTCTTTTCAAGATGGCTGGCTCCACGTGTCTCGATGCCTCCACGGGTTCCTTCTTTTCAGGGACTGTGGATCGGGCGGTGAGAGGTCTGGAGGTCCAGGTCTTGTCAGTCTCTGGGCTCGGGCTCCGGCGGGAGGCGGCGGCAAAGCAGACGTTGATTCGCTGGATGGTGCTTGCGTTAGCAAGGTGGTCACTCCCTGACCACAGGGGAGATTGGCTTCAGTCCTCTGTGCAGCAGAGCGTCGAAGTTCCCGTCTTCTTCTTGTAGTTAAGTTGATTCCAGGATGTCTAAAGTCTTAGGACACAGCTCCTACCTTTATTCGGATTCTAGGGGCCGGACTACCTGCTAGGTCCCTCCCTAAGGGTGGGACCAGGAAGGGGGGTGGTTACACCCCCAATCCTTTGTCCAGCTCGCCCCAGGTCCAGGGCTGGTGTGCCCCAGGACCGGTTTGAACTGGCATATGCACCGAGGCTCCTTGTGAGCCTCAGGCATGTCTGGTTCCTTTCAAGCCCTACTTGACCAATACACAAAATCCTGTCTGGGGTGGTGCACGCACCTCCCCTGGCAGGAAACCCTTTGTCCACACCTCCCAAGCTGGAAGGACTCCCAGCAGCAGGAGGGCAGACTTGTGTCTGTGGTGGCAGCATCCATTTTGTGGAGCTGAGGCTATGTCTGATTTTACCCGGGTTTCAGGTACTGTACATGTCGTGTCCCTCTAGAAGGGTGGAATGCTAACCCCGTCACCAGAAGTGGCGAGGGGTTAGTATTCCAATTCGTATGACACCTTACTCGACATGTTTTGATAAAGCCAAACCAAAGATAGCATTTAACCGCGAGGTTCATAATGCACTTAAGAGTATATGGTATGGCGATATCTGGAAACGGTAGAAGGAAGTTGTTCCGACCACTGCAGACAGGCTCAGCTCATGCCAGAGCACCATCTCACATGGAACCAAGCACTCTGCCTTCAGGATTGTTAAGGCCTGCCATAGGAGTGACTTATAGGTTAACATGTGTCCCATTTAAGGTTAGGCATAGGTATACTACACCTAAGTAAGAGGTGGTTACACCAACTTACCCCAGCTGAGTGATCAGCCAGTTGTGTCAAATTTGTTAGGCCAAGCCTGGGGTGGCATAATACATGCTTCAGCCCCTGGCAGGCCTTAGATACACCAATGCCCTGGGTACCTAGTGTACACTGGTACAGGGGCTCACAGGGTGATCCAACCAATTGGGTATGTACCTAGGGTACATGGAGTCCATTTTAAAGAGAGAACAGCCAGGCTGAGATCCTGAATGGCAGGATCTCAGGCCAACTAAGTCGAAAAACCAGCTAGACACTAGGCAAAAATTTGGGGGTAACCATAGTCAGATATCCACCTTCCAACAACTACCTTTGCCTATGCACCTGTTGTGTGACTGTCAATATTGTGTCCAGGTGGGACTGACATGCAATGTTGTTCAGAGTGTGTCCCGGGGGGGGGCATGCTTATGTCTCTCATGCAGTGCATCATGTAGTTCCTGTGTGCACTCCTCACTTGCATGGTGCTTACAGTGACTTTCACTGCATAGTGCATGAGACATTCAGCCTGGCTAATCCTTGGGGGTTTTATTCCTGTTGTCCTGAGGTGATTCAGTGGTCCCCCTGGTGTGACAGGTGACTGTACCCACAGATGTGTATGAGTTGAGTGGACCTGTGGTGAGAGTGTCCAAATGACGGGTACGACCTCATGGATATTGATGTGTATGATGGTTCCTTGTCATGTGGATGAGTGTCTATGTGAAGTGTTGCACCACAGCTGCATGTTGGAGGCTACTGATCTAACCATCTGATGTGACAAGTGAGCCGTGCTTTGTGTCTGACTTGCAGAGCTAGCCCGACACCTGTGACTCCCCCCTGGCAAATGGCACATGTGCAGAGTGAGGGTTGTATCCGCTGTAGTCAATGACAGGCCAGTGATCTGTGGCTGGGTGTGTCTGTCTAGTCTGCTGAGGGTGCGTCAGTGGAGTGGGACATGTGACAGCATGGCACGTGCTGCCAATCAGCCTGCTGTTGCATATGCTGCACAGTGTGTGGCATGTTCATTGAGTGTTTTGCACCCCTCATGCCACATGTAGACTTTCAATGCCATGTACTGCATTGGCGCTTGCACACAGGCCAATTTCATGTTGTGAATGAGGCTATTCATGTCAGCATCCTATGCCCTGTTCAACATTTCAAAGATGTTCTAATGTGTGTCTGTGGGACATGGAGCAGGTGTATTGATGCTGTGTCACTTTGTCATCCTGACAGGTAACTGCCTACGAGAAGGGGGTGATCTGGACCAACGTCGTCAGGGCCGTGAGGACTGCGGGGGGGGCGTGATCGGCAGCTGGCCCAGGTCCGCAAGAGGTGGCAGGACATCCGGTGCTAGACCCGGCAGATAGCCTGGGTCCAGCTCAAGCTCTCTCCACCTCGCCCCCACAGTGGCCGCCGACACCTGACCCACCACATGAAACGTGTCCTGGCGGTGGTCTTCCCTGACATCTAAGTGCACATTGTCTTTTTTACCAACCAATTGCAGGCCCATTAGCTTATGCATTGTCCTGGGTGTGGACATGTGTGCCACTCCAGATGACAGGCAGTAGGTCATATGTGTAGCCAACTGTGTAATCAGGTGACGGATGGCCTGGTGACAACTGACATGATTCAAGTTGTTACTCTTCATGAATTGCACCTCGGCACTCACAGCACTTGTCAAGAGTTGTTCATATTTAACATGTGGAAATGTGATGATTTGTGTTAAGTACACTAATGTGCCTGCATGCAATATGTCGCACAAGGCAGTGCACACAAAAGTACATTGACACTGTCATTGAATAAGCTGGCACCTTTTCAAAGAAGCCACTGTTATAAATAAATAGTGTTGTAGATTCTCCATATACATGTTCCCACGGTGGTCTTGATTTTGTGAGACTCATTAGTTGTCGGTGATACAAACTAACGAGTGTCAAGACGTCCAGACCTCCCTGGGCCCATGTATATGTACTTTCTGCAACACCATCTATTTCTAACAGTGGCTCCTCCGAAAAGGTGCCAGCTTCTTCAATGACAGTGTCAATGTACTTTTGTGCGCACTGCCTTGTGCAACATCTTGCATGCAGGCACATCAGTGTTCTTTTCACGAAATGGCCAATTGGCACATCCCAAACATGTTGATTGGTTAAAGTATTGTGAGCCCCAAGGTACCAACATTAGTTCGTTTTGTGTTCCAAGGGACTTACAGGTCTCTGAGTGTGGTGACACCTTGAGTATTGAGGTGTGTTAGTTTACCTTGAGTGCACCACTCCTGTTTATTTCAGGGTAAAGAAGAGGTGCCATGACTTCATTGTATTGCTGTGCTCACCGGTTCACAGACACTAGCTTCTCAGTGTATTGCTCATTCAAGTTGTGGCCTTTTGTGTATTGAGTTTCCTGGTGTCAAAGTGGCATGGTTGGTCTACCAACTGGGCAGTACAGGGCTTACATATGTGCAGAGTAATCCAGCTGTTACTCATGATGCATTGCCTGATATGCACTGTGACCAATTGTTCTTGTGCTTATGTGTCAGATGTATACAGGTGACTGATGCTTTCTGGTTTCTTCTCCTTGCCCACAGCATCATCATCCACATGCGAGGGAGACACCGGCATGGACCTTGAGGAGGGACCCAGCGACAGTGCCACCAGTGCTGTGGAGTCAGCAGGAGACAGTGGCACGGAGGGCAAGGGGAGTCAGTCGGAGGACCTGTCCGGACTGACGGAAGCAGTGTCGCTCCTGCGGCGCTCCGTCCCTTCCCCTACCCTGGACCCATCCACACTGCCCTCTCCCATGCCTGTCCAAAGCACACACAGACAGTCACAGGCACACACCCCAACAGACACATCCAGCACACCCCCACCTAAGGCACAGCGCACACCTCCTGGCATGCACACTCAGGGGGATGTAGTCACACCCACAGGGTCTGGGGGCAAACAGCAGACATGCAGCCACAGTCAGAGTCCACAGTCCTCACGACCCGCTTCCTCCAAATCCACTCTCCTTAGCTCCCCTGCCAAAATGTCACCCAAAGAGACCTACATGGCTAGTCTGTCCCTCAGCCCCACTGTGACACCACCCCGCAAGCGGTTGTGGAAGTCTCCGGCCAGGGGAGTTGAGTCCCCCCATGTCCACCACCTCCCCCAAGAGCGCTGCACCCCATCCCTTGGGACACTCCCCCCTCCGTTGGCCCTGGTGTTTCTTCCGGTGCAGGGGTTCCTCTGGACGCCCTGACAGCATTGTGCAGCGAGCTGCTCACCACCACCTCCAGCCCTGCACCCACCACACCTACCCAACCCACTCCTGTCCCTGCGGTGCCTGATACTCCCACTGATGCTGCCCCCCCCCCGGTCGACAAACCTTGAGGTGACTTTGTGCAGGCAAGGTAGGGGTGGACACAGTCGTATACGTCCACCCTTGGACTCTTACTATGGACTGGCCATGGGCCTTTGTAAATAGTGTATTATAACAATTTTTTTTTGGTGTGCTGAATAAAGCCTTTTCATTTAGTTTCCACACTATTGCATTTCAGGTACTTGATGTTGGTGATGAGGCCCATGAATTCGGTGTTCTGGTAATGTGTCAGGGTTATGAGAAATGTTTTAGTCTGATGGTCATGAGGTGGACCAAGGTATCTGTGTGCCATCACAATGTCTGTGAAAATATTAATTGGTAGTGTGTGTTCCTTTGGATTGTGAGACATTGTCCCAAGGAGTGTTCCTTCCTCTGTGGCACCTGACATGTTCCCTGCCAACAGTTGCACAATTGTTGTGCTGACCTGTGTCAACAAATCCTTTGTTGGTGACGGATCCCTTCAACAATGGCCATGCATGCTCACCGATGTCTCCTGCTGAATCGTCTGTGCCATCCTTGCCAGTCACTGTACTTGTGTTTTGTGTATGTAGGAATGACATCAGGGAGCAATTGGCCCTTTTCAGCACTATGCATGTGTGTAATCACGGCCTAACATACAAATGGCACGTGCAATGCAGGGTATTTGGGCACCTGACTCACAATTGTGGGCATTGTATCCAGTCGCAGTGAACCCTATTCCTTGCATGAGAGACAACATCTGGGTGGCTGGACCAGCACCTGGACTTTCCTATCACTCCTGTGATGTGCGTGACAGTGCGTGTTCCCCTTGGCTAACTTATTTTAGTATGCATTTCCATGACTATACAGTCTGTTTGCATGAAATGTATTGTGGGGCATCCACCATGGGTGGGTATGTATGTGTTGTATGTCCTCACACCCACATGTGGTGTGTCATGCAGTGTGTGAATGACATCCATCCTCCTGGGAGTGGGGCACTGCTGGGAGTCCTCTGCACCCACCCTTCATATGTCTGGACACTGCTGGTAGTGATATGCACCCACCCCTCATATGTCTGTCCACTGCTGGTAGTGATATGCACCCACCCCTCATATGTCTGTCCACTGCTGGGAGTCCTCTGCACCCACCCCTCATATGTCTGGGCACTGCTGGGAGTCCTCTGCCCCCACCCCTCATATGTCTTTCCACTGCTGGTAGTGATATGCACCCACCCCTCATATATCTGTCCACTGCTGGGAGTCCTCTGCACCCACCCCTCATATGTCTGTCCACTGCTGGTAGTGATATGCACCCAACCCTCATATGTCTGTCCACTGCTGGGAGTCCTCTGCACCCACCCCTCATATGTCTGTCCACTGCTGGGAGTCCTCTGCACCCACCCCTCATATGTCTGGGCACTGCTGGGAGTCCTCTGCACCCACCCCTCATATGTCTGTCCACTGCTGGGAGTCCTCTGCACCCACCCCTCATATGTCTGGACACTGCTGGGAATCCTCTTCACCCACCCCTCATATGTCTTTCCACTGCTGGGAGTCCTCTGCACCCACCCCTCATATGTCTTTCCACTGCTGGGAGTCCTCTGCACCCACCCCTCATATGTCTGGACACTGCTGGGGGTCCTCTGCACCCACCCCTCATATGTCTGGGCACTGCTGGGAGTCCTCTGCACTCACCCCTCATATGTCTTTCCACTGCTGGAAGTCCTCTGCACCCACCCCTCATATGTCTGGGCACTGCTGGGAGTCCTCTGCACCCACCCCTCATATGTCTGTCCACTGCTGGTAGTGATATGCACCCACCCCTCATATGTCTGTCCACTGCTGGGAGTCCTCTGCACCCACCCCTCATATGTCTGTCCACTGCTGGTAGTGATATGTACCCAACCCTCATATGTCTGTCCACTGCTGGGAGTCCTCTGCACCTACCCCTCATATGTCTGTCCACTGCTGGGAGTCCTCTGCACCCACCCCTCATATGTCTGGGCACTGCTGGGAGTCCTCTGCCCCCACCCCTCATATGTCTTTCCACTGCTGGTAGTGATATGCACCCACCCCTCATATATCTGTCCACTGCTGGGAGTCCTCTGCACCCACCCTTCATATGTCTGTCCACTGCTGGTAGTGATATGCACCCAACCCTCATATGTCTGTCCACTGCTGGGAGTCCTCTGCACCCACCCCTCATATGTCTGTCCACTGCTGGGAGTCCTCTGCACCCACCCCTCATATGTCTGGGCACTGCTGGGAGTCCTCTGCACCCACCCCTCATATGTCTGTCCACTGCTGGGAGTCCTCCGCACCCACCCCTCATATGTCTGGACACTGCTGGGAATCCTCTTCACCCACCCCTCATATGTCTTTCCACTGCTGGGAGTCCTCTGCACCCACCCCTCATATGTCTTTCCACTGCTGGGAGTCCTCTGCACCCACCCCTCATATGTCTGGACACTGCTGGGGGTCCTCTGCACCCACCCCTCATATGTCTGGGCACTGCTGGGAGTCCTCTGCACTCACCCCTCATATGTCTTTCCACTACTGGAAGTCCTCTGCACCCACCCCTCATATGTCTGGGCACTGCTGGGAGTCCTCTGCACCCACCCCTCATATGTCTGTCCACTGCTGGTAGTGATATGCACCCACCCCTCATATGTCTGTCCACTGCTGGGAGTCCTCTGCATCCACCCCTCATATGTCTGTCCACTGCTGGTAGTGATATGTACCCAACCCTCATATGTCTGTCCACTGCTGGGAGTCCTCTGCACCCACCCCTCATATGTCTGTCCACTGCTGGGAGTCCTCTGCACAGACCCCTCATATGTCTGGACACTTCTGGGAGTCCTCTGCACCCACCCCTCATATGTCTTTCCACTGCTGGGAGTCCTCTGCACCCACCCCTCATATGTCTGGACACTGCTGGGAGTTCTCTGCATCCACCCCTCATATGTCTGGACACTGCTGGGTGTCCTCTGCATCCACCCCTCAAATGTCTGGACACTGCTGGGAGTCCTCTGCACCCACCCCTCATATGTCTGGACACTGCTGGTAGTGATATGCACCCACCCCTCATATGTCTGGGCACAACTGGGAGTCCTCTACACCCACCCCTCATATGTCTGGGCACTGATGGGAGTCCTCTGCACCCACCCCTCATATGTCTGTCCACTGCTGGTAGTGATATGCACCCACCCCTCATATGTCTGTCCACTGCTGAGAGTCCTCTGCACCCACCCCTCATATGTCTGGGCACTGCTGGGAGTCCTCTGCACCCACCCCTCATATGACTGTCCACTGCTGGTAGTGATATGCACCCACCGCTCATATGTCTGTCCACTGCTGGGAGTCCTCTGCACCCACCCCTCATATGTCTGGGCACTGCTGGGAGTCCTCTGCACCCACCCCTCATATGTCTTTCCACTGCTGGTAGTGATATGCACCCACCCCTCATATGTCTGGACACTGCTGGGAGTCCTCTGCACCCACCCCTCATAAGTCTGGACACTGCTGGGAGTCCTCTGCACCCACCACTCATATGTCTGGACACTGCTGGGTGTCCTCTGCACCCACCACTCATATGTCTGGACACTGCTGGGTGTCCTCTGCATCCACCCCTCATATATCTGGACACTGCTGGGAGTCCTCTGCACCCACCCCTCATATGTCTGGACACTGCTGGTAGTGATATGCACCCATCCCTCATATGTCTGGGCACTGCTGGGAGTCCTCTACACCCACCCCTCATATGTCTGGGCACTGATGGGAGTCCTCTGCACCCACCCCTCATATGTCTGTCCACTGCTGATAGTGATATGCACCCACCCCTCATATGTCTGTCCACTGCTGAGAGTCCTCTGCACCCACCTCTCATATGTCTGGACACTGCTGGGAGTCCTCTGCACCCACCACTCATATGTCTGGACACTTCTGGGTGTCCTCTGCGTCCACCCCTCATATGTCTGGACACTGCTGGGAGTCCTCTGCACCCACCCCTCATATGTCTGGACACTGCTGGTAGTGATATGCACCCACCCCTCATATGTCTGGGCACTGCTGGGAGTCCTCTACTCCCACCCCTCATATGTCTGGGCACTGATGGGAGTCCTCGCACCCACCCCTCATATGTCTGTCCACTGCTGGTAGTGATATGCACCCACCCCTCATTTGTCTGTCCACTGCTGAGAGTCCTCTGCACCCACCCCTCATATGTCTGGGCACTGCTGGGAGTCCTCTGCACCCACCCCTCATATGTCTGTCCACTGCTGGTAGTGATATGCACCCACCGCTCATATGTCTGTCCACTGCTGGGAGTCCTCTGCACCCACCCCTCATATGTCTGGGCACTGCTGGGAGTCCTCTGCACCCACCCCTCATATGTCTTTCCACTGCTGGTAGTGATATGCACCCACCCCTCATATGTCTGGACACTGCTGGGAGTCCTTTGCACCCACCCCTCATAAGTCTGGAAACTGCTGGTAGTCCTCTGCACCCACCCCTCATATGTCTGGACACTGCTGGTAGTCCTCTGCACCCACCGCTCATATGTCTGTCCACTGCTGGGAGTCCTCTGCACCCACCCCTCATATGTCTGGGCACTGCTGGGAGTCCTCTGCACCCACCCCTAATATGTCTGTCCACTGCTGGTAGTGATATGCACCCACCCCTCATATGTCTGTCCACTGCTGGGAGTCCTCTGCACCCACCCCTCATATGTCTGGGCACTGCTGGGAGTCCTCTGCACCCACCCCTCATATGTCTGGACACTGCTGGTAGTGATATGCACCCACCCCTCATATGTCTGAACACTGCTGGGAGTCCTCTGCACCCACCCCTCATACGTCTGGACACTGCTGGTAGTCCTCTGCACCCACCCCTCATATGTCTGTCCACTGCTGGGAGTGCTCTGCACCCACCCCTCATATGTCTGGACACTGCTGGTAGTGATATGCACCCACCCCTCATATGTCTGTCCACTGCTGGGAGTCCTCTGCACCCACCCCTCATATGTCTGGGCACTGCTGGGAGTCCTCTGCCCCCACCCCTCATATGTCTGTCCACTGCTGGTAGTGATATGCACCCACCCCTCATATGTCTGTCCACTGCTGGGAGTCCTCTGCACCCACCCCTCATATGTCTGTCCACTGCTGGTAGTGATATGCACCCAACCCTCATATGTCTGTCCACTGCTGGGAGTCCTCTGCACCCACCCCTCATATGTCTGTAAACTGCTGGGAGTCCTCTGCACCCACCCCTCATATGTCTGGGCACTGCTGGGAGTCCTCTGCACCCACCCCTCATATTTCTGTCCACTGCTGGGAGTCCTCTGCACCCACCCCTCATATGTCTGGACACTTCTGGGAGTCCTCTGCACCCACCCCTCATATGTCTGGACACTGCTGGGAGTCCTCTGCACCCACCCCTCATATGTCTGTCCACTGCTGGTAGTGATATTCACCCAACCCTCATATGTCTGTCCACTGCTGGGAGTGATATGCACCCAACCCTCATATGTCTGTCCACTGCTGGGAGTCCTCTGCACCCAACCCTCATATGTCTGTCTGCTGCTGGGAGTCATCTGCACCCACCCCTCATATGTCTGTCCACTGCTGGTAGTGATATGCACCCAACCCTCATATGTCTGTCCACTGCTGGTAGTGATATGCACCCAACCCTCATTTGTCTGTCCACTGCTGGGAGTCCTCTGCACCCACCCCTCATATGTCTGTCCACTGCTGGGAGTCCTCTGCACCCACCCCTCATATGTCTGGGCACTGCTGGGAGTCCTCTGCACCCACCCCTCATATGTCTTTCCACTGCTGGGAGTCCTCTGCACCAACCCCTCATATGTCTTTCCACTGCTGGGAGTCCTCTGCACCCACCCCTCATATGTCTGGACACTGCTGGGAGTCCTCTGCACCCACCCCTCATATGTCTGGACACTGCTGGAAGTCCTCTGCACCCACCCCTCATAAGTCTTTCCACTGCTGGGAGTCCTCTGCACCCACCCCTCATATGTCTGGACACTGCTGGGAGTGATATGCACCCACCTTTCATATGTCTGGACACTGCTGGGTGTCCTCTGCATCCACCCCTCATATGTCTGGACACTGCTGGGAGTCCTCTGCACCCACCCCTCATGTGTGTGTTCACTGCTGGGAGTCCTCTGCACCCACCCCTCATATGTCTGTCCACTGCTGGTAGTGATATGCACCCACCCCTCATATATTTGGGCACTGCTGGGAGTCCTCTACACCCACCCCTCATATGTCTGGGCACTGATCGGAGTCCTCTGCACCCACCCCTCATATGTCTGTCCACTGCTGGTAGTGATATGCACCCACCGCTCATATGTCTGTCCACTGCTGGGAGTCCTCTGCACCCACCCCTCATATGTCTGGGCACTGCTGGGAGTCCTCTGCGCCCACCCCTCATATGTCTTTCCACTGCTGGTAGTGATATGCACCCACCCCTCATATTTCTGGACACTGCTGGGAGTCCTCTGCACCCACCCCTCATAAGTGTGGACACTGCTGGTAGTCCTCTGCACCCACCCCTCATATGTCTGGACACTGCTGGTAGTCCTCTGCACCCACCGCTCATATGTCTGTCCACTGCTGGGAGTCCTCTGCACCCACCCCTCATATGCCTGGGCACTGCTGGGAGTCCTCTGCACCCACCCCTCATATGTCTGTCCACTGCTGGTAGTGATATGCACCCACCCCTCATATGTCTGTCCACTGCTGGGAGTCCTCTGCACCCACCCCTCATATTTCTGGGCACTGCTGGGAGTCCTCTGCACCCACCCATCATATGTCTGGACACTGCTGGTAGTGATATGCACACACCCCTCATATGTCTGAACACTGCTGGGAGTCCTCTGCACCCACCCCTCATACGTCTGGACACTGCTGGTAGTACTCTGCACCCACTCCTCATATGTCTGTCCACTGGTGGAAGTGCTCTGCACCCACCCCTCATATGTCTGGACACTGCTGGTAGTGATATGCACCCACCCCTCATATGTCCGGGCACTGCTGGGAGTCCTCTGCACCCACCCCTCATATGTCTGTCCACTGCTGGTTGTCCTCTGCAACCACCCCTCATATGTCTGGGCACTGCTAGGAGTCCTCTGCACCCACCCCTCATATGTCTGGACACTGCTGGGAGTCCTCTGCACCCACCGCTCATATGTCTGGACACTGCTGGGAGTCCTCTGCACCCACCCCTCATATGTCTGGACACTGCTGGTAGTGATATGCACCCACCCCTCTATGTCTGGACACCGCTGGGAGTCCTCTGCACTCACCCCTCATATGTCTGTACACTGCTGGTAGTCCTCTGCACCCACCCCTCATATGTCTGGACACTGCTGGTAGTGATAGGCACCCACCCCTCATATGTCTGGACACTGCTGGTAGTCCTCTGCACCCACCCCTCATATGTCTGTCCACTGCTGGGAGTGCTCTGCACCCACCCCTCATATGTCTGGACACTGCTGGTAGTGATATGCACCCACCCCTCATATGTCTGTCCACTGCTGGGAGTCCTCTGCACCCACCTCTCATATATCTGTCCACTGCTGGGAGTCCTCTGCACCCACCCCTCATATGTCTGTCCACTGCTGGTAGTGATATGCACCCAACCCTCATATGTCTGTCCACTGCTGGGAGTCCTCTGCACCCACCCCTCATATGTCTGTCCACTGCTGGGAGTCCTCTGCACCCACCCCTCATATGTCTGGGCACTGCTGGGAGTCCTCAGCACCCACCCCTCATATTTCTGTCCACTGCTGGGAGTCCTCTGTACCCACCCCTCATATGTCTGGACACTTCTGGGAGTCCTCTGCACCCACCCCTCATATGTCTGTCCACTGCTGGGAGTGCTCTGCACCCACCTCTCATATGTCTGTCCACTGCTGGTAGTGATATGCACCCAACCCTCATATGTCTGTCCACTGCTGGGAGTCCTCTGTACCCACCCCTCATATGTCTGTCCACTGCTGGGAGTCCTCTGCACCCACCTCTCATATGTCTGTCCACTGCTGGTAGTGATATGCACCCACCCCTCATATGTCTTTCCACTGCTGGGAGTCCTCTGCACCCACCCCTCATATGTCTTTCCACTGCTGGGAGTCCTCTGCACCCACCCCTCATAAGTCTGGACACTGCTGGGAGTCCTCTGCACCCACCCCTCATATGTCTGGACACTGCTGGGAGTCCTCTGCACCCACCCCTCATATGTCTTTCCACTGCTGGTAGTCCTCTGCACCCACCCCTCATATGTCTGGACACTGCTGGGAGTGATATGCACCCACCTCTCATATGTCTGGACACTGCTGGGTGTCCTCTGCATCCACCCCTCATATGTCTGGACACTGCTGGGAGTCCTCTGCACCCACCCCTCATGTGTGTGTTCACTGCTGGGAGTCCTCTGCACCCACCCCTCATATGTCTGTCCACTGCTGGTAGTGATATGCACCCACCCCTCATATATTTGGGAACTGCTGGGAGTCCTCTACACCCACCCCTCATATGTCTGGGCACTGATGGGAGTCCTCTGCACCCACCCCTCATATGTCTGTCCACTGCTGGTAGTGATATGAACCCACCCCTCATATGTCTGTCCACTGCTGAGAGTCCTCTGCACCCACCCCTCATATGTCTGGGCACTGCTGGGAGTCCTCTGCACCCACCCCTCATATGTCTGTTCCCTGCTGGTAGTGATATGCACCCACCGCTCATATGTCTGTCCACTGCTGGGAGTCCTTTGCACCCACCCCTCATATGTCTGGGCACTGCTGGGAGTCCTCTGCACCCACCCCTCATATGTCTTTCCACTGCTGGTAGTGATATGCACCCACCCCTCATATTTCTGGACACTGCTGGGAGTCCTCTGCACCCACCCCTCATAAGTCTGGACACTGCTGGTAGTCCTCTGCACCCACCCCTCATATGTCTGGACACTGCTGGTAGTCCTCTGCACCCACCGCTCATATGTCTGTCCACTGCTGGGAGTCCTCTGCACCCACCCCTCATATGTCTGGGCACTGCTGGGAGTCCTCTGCACCCACCCATCATATGTCTGGACACTGCTGGTAGTGATATGCACCCACCCCTCATATGTCTGAACACTGCTGGGAGTCCTCTGCACCCACCCCTCATACGTCTGGACACTGCTGGTAGTCCTCTGCACCCACCCCTCATATGTCTGTCCACTGGTGGAAGTGCTCTGCACCCACCCCTCATATGTCTGGACACTGCTGGTAGTGATATGCACCCACCCCTCATATGTCCGGGCACTGCTGGGAGTCCTCTGCACCCACCCCTCATATGTCTGTCCACTGCTGGGTGTCCTCTGCACCCACCCCTCATATGTCTGGGCACTGCTGGGAGTCCTCTGCACCCACCCCTCATATGTCTGGACAGTGCTGGGAGTCCTCTGCACCCACCCCTCATATGTCTGGACACTGCTGGGAGTCCTCTGCACCCACCCCTCATATGTCTGGACACTGCTGGTAGTGATATGCACCCACCCCTCTATGTCTGGACACTGCTGGGAGTCCTCTGCACCCACCCCTCATATGTCTGTACACTGCTGGTAGTCCTCTGCACCCACCCCTCATATGTCTGGACACTGCTGGTAGTGATAGGCACCCACCCCTCACATGTCTGGACACTGCTGGGAGTCCTCTGCACCCACCCCTCATATGTCTGGACACTGCTGGGAGTCCTCTGCACCCACCCCTCATATGTCTGGACACTGCTGGTAGTGATATGCACCCACCCCTCTATGTCTGGACACTGCTGGGAGTCCTCTGCACCCACCCCTCATATGTCTGTACACTGCTGGTAGTCCTCTGCACCCACCCCTCATATGTCTGGACACTGCTGGGAGTCCTCTTCAACCACCCCTCATATGTCTGGACACTGCTGGGAGTCCTCTGCACCCACCCCTCATATGTATGGACACTGCTGGGAGTCCTCTGCACCCACCCTTCATATGTCTGGACACTGCTGGTAGTGATATGCACCCACCCCTCTATGTCTGGACACTGCTGGGAGTCCTCGGCACCCACCCCTCATATGTCTGGACACTGCTGAGAGTCCTCCGCACCCACCCCTCATATGTCAGGACACTGCTGGTAGTGATATGCACCCACCCCTTATATGTCTGGACACTGCTGGGAGTCCTCTGCACCCACCCCTCATATGTCTGGACACTGCTGAGAGTCCTCCGCACCCACACCTCATATGTCAGGAGACTGCTGGTAGTGATATGCACCCACCCCTTATATGTCTGGACACTGCTGGGAGTCCTCTGCACCCACCCCTCATATGTCTGGACACTGCTGGTAGTGATATGCACCCACTCCTCATATGTCTGGACACTGCTGGGAGTCCTCTGCACCCACCCCTCATATGTCTGTACACTGCTGGTAGTCCTCTGCACCCACCCCTCATATGTATGGACACTGCTGGTAGTGATAGGCACCCACCCCTCATATGTCTGGACACTGCTGGGAGTCCTCTGCACCCACCCCTCATATGTCTGGACACTGCTGGGAGTCCTCTGCACCCACCCCTCATATGTCTGGACACTGCTGGTAGTGATATGCACCCACCCCTCTATGTCTGGACACTGCTGGGAGTCCTCTGCACCCACCCCTCATATGTCTGTACACTGCTGGTAGTCCTCTGCACCCACCCCTCATATGTCTGGACACTGCTGGGAGTCCTCTGCACCCACCCCTCATATGTCAGGACACTGCTGGTAGTGATATGCACCCACCCCTTATATGTCTGGACACTTCTGGGAGTCCTCTGTACCCACCCCTGATATGTCTGGACACTGCTGAGAGTCCTCCGCACCCACCCCTCATATGTCAGGACACTGCTGGTAGTGATATGCACCCACCCCTTATATGTCTGGACACTGCTGGGAGTCCTCTGCACCCACCCCTCATATGTCTGGACACTGCTGGTAGTGATATGCACCCACCCCTCATATGTCTGGACACTGCTGGGAGTCCTCTGCACCCACCCCTCATATGTGTGTACACTGCTGGTAGTCCTCTGCACCCACCCCTCAAATGTCTGGACACTGCTGGTAGTGATAGGCACCCACCCCTCATATGTCTGGACACTGCTGGGAGTCCTCTGCACCTACCCCTCATATGTCTGGACACTGCTGGGAGTCCTCTGCACCCACCCCTCATATGTCTGGACACTGCTGGTAGTGATATGCACCCACCCCTCTATGTCTGGACACTGCTGGGAGTCCTCTGCACCCACCCCTCATATGTCTGTACACTGCTGGTAGGCCTCTGCACCCACCCCTCATATGTCTGGACACTGCTGGGAGTCCTCTGCACCCACCCCTCATATGTCTGGACCCTGCTGGGAGTCCTCTGCACCCACCCCTCATATGTCTGTACACTGCTGGTAGTCCTCTGCACCCACCCCTCATATGTCTGGACACTGCTGGTAGTGGTATGCACCCACCCCTCATATGTCTGGACACTGCTGGGAGTCCTCTGCACCCACCCCTCATATGTCTGGACACTGCTGAGAGTCCTCCGAACCCACCCCTCATATGTCAGGACACTGCTGGTAGTGATATGCACCCACCCCTTATATGTCTGGACACTGCTGGGAGTCCTCTGCACCCACCCCTCATATGTCTGGACACTGCTGAGAGTCCTCCGCACCCACCCCTCATATGTCAGGACACTGCTGGTAGTGATATGCACCCACCCCTTATATGTCTGGACACTGCTGGGAGTCCTCTGCACCCACCCCTCATATGTCTGGACACTGCTGGTAGTCCTCTGCCCCCACCCCTCATATGTCTGTCCACTGCTGGTAGTGATATGCACCCACCCCTCATATGTCTGTCCACTGCTGGTAGTGATATGCATCCACCCCTCATATGTCTGTCCACTGCTGGGAGTCCTCTGCACCCACCCCTCATATGTCTGGACACTGCTGGGAGTCCTCTGCACCCACCCCACATATGTCTGTCCACTGCTGGGGTTCCTCTGCACCCACCCCTCATATGTCTGGACACTGCTGGTAGTCCTCTGCACCCACGCCTCATATGTCTGGACACTGCTGGTAGTGATATGCACCCACCCCTCATATGTCTGTCCACTGCTGGTAGTGATATGCGCCCACCCCTCATATGTCTGTCCACTGCTGGGAGTCCTCTGCACCCAACCCTCATATGTCTGGACACTGCTGGGAGTCCTCTGCACCCACCCCTCATATGTCTGGACACTGCTGGTAGTGATATGCACCCACCCCTCATATGTCTGTCCACTGCTGGTAGTGATATGCACCCACCCCTCATATGTCTGTCCACTGCTGGGAGTCCTCTGCACCCACCCCTCATATGTCTGGACACTGCTGGGAGTCCTCTGCACCCACCCCTCATATGTCTGGACACTGCTGGTAGTGATATGCACCCACCCCTCATATGTCTGGACACTGCTGGGAGTCCTTTGCACCCACCCCTGATATGTCTGGACACTGCTGAGAGTCCTCCGCACCCACCCCTCATATGTCAGGACACTGCTGGTAGTGATATGCACCCACCCCTTATATGTCTGGACACTGCTGGGAGTCCTCTGCACCCACCCCTCATATGTCTGGACACTGCTGGTAGTGATATGCACCCACCCCTCATATGTCTGGACACTGCTGGGAGTCCTCTGCACCCACCCCTCATATGTGTGTACACTGCTGGTAGTCCTCTGCACCCACCCCTCAAATGTCTGGACACTGCTGGTAGTGATAGGCACCCACCCCTCATATGTCTGGACACTGCTGGGAGTCCTCTGCACCTACCCCTCATATGTCTGGACACTGCTGGGAGTCCGCTGCACCCACCCCTCATATGTCTGGACACTGCTGGTAGTGATATGCACCCACCCCTCTATGTCTGGACACTGCTGGGAGTCCTCTGCACCCACCCCTCATATGTCTGTACACTGCTGGTAGGCCTCTGCACCCACCCCTCATATGTCTGGACACTGCTGGGAGTCCTCTGCACCCACCCCTCATATGTCTGGACCCTGCTGGGAGTCCTCTGCACCCACCCCTCATATGTCTGTACACTGCTGGTAGTCCTCTGCACCCACCCCTCATACGTCTGGACACTGCTGGTAGTGGTATGCACCCACCCCTCATATGTCTGGACACTGCTGGGAGTCCTCTGCACCCACCCCTCATATGTCTGGACACTGCTGAGAGTCCTCCGAACCCACCCCTCATATGTCAGGACACTGCTGGTAGTGATATGCACCCACCCCTTATATGTCTGGACACTGCTGGGAGTCCTCTGCACCCACCCCTCATATGTCTGGACACTGCTGAGAGTCCTCCGCACCCACCCCTCATATGTCAGGACACTGCTGGTAGTGATATGCACCCACCCCTTATATGTCTGGACCCTGCTGGGAGTCCTCTGCACCCACCCCTCATATGTCTGGACACTGCTGGTAGTCCTCTGCACCCACCCCTCATATGTCTGTCCACTGCTGGTAGTGATATGCACCCACCCCTCATATGTCTGTCCACTGCTGGTAGTGATATGCATCCACCCCTCATATGTCTGTCCACTGCTGGGAGTCCTCTGCACCCACCCCTCATATGTCTGGACACTGCTGGGAGTCCTCTGCACCCACCCCTCATATGTCTGTCCACTGCTGGGGTTCCTCTGCACCCACCCCTCATATGTCTGGACACTGCTGGTAGTCCTCTGCACCCACGCCTCATATGTCTGGACACTGCTGGTAGTGATATGCACCCACCCCTCATATGTCTGTCCACTGCTGGTAGTGATATGCGCCCACCCCTCATATGTCTGTCCACTGCTGGGAGTCCTCTGCACCCAACCCTCATATGTCTGGACACTGCTGGGAGTCCTCTGCACCCACCCCTCATATGTCTGGACACTGCTGGTAGTGATATGCACCCACCCCTCATATGTCTGTCCACTGCTGGTAGTGATATGCACCCACCCCTCATATGTCTGTCCACTGCTGGGAGTCCTCTGCACCCACCCCTCATATGTCTGGACACTGCTGGGAGTCCTCTGCACCCACCCCTCATATGTCTGGACACTGCTGGTAGTGATATGCACCCACCCCTCATATTTCTGGACACTGCTGGGAGTCCTTTGCACCCACCCCTCATATGTCTGGACACTGCTGGGAGTCCTCTGCACCCACCCCTCATATGTCTGTCCACTGCTGGGAGTCCTCTGCACCCACCCCTCATATGTCTGGACACTGCTGGTAGTGATATGCACCCACCCCTCATATGTCTTTCCACTGCTGGTAGTGATATGCACCCACCCCTCATATGTCTGTCCACTGCTGGGAGGCCTCTGCACCCACCCACGCATCCCCTTGGAGCTGTACACTGCTGGCCAGGACCTACACACACAACAATTTGAAGATAACATGCTGGGCCAGTCCTCTATGCCCCCATTCCTGGCGTATCCTCGTATACAAATTTTCCTGCTGCCGTAACGGGGTACGTGTGGTACGGACCGTACACACGCATATATGCGTGGGTACGGTCCGTACCTGAGTACTCATGGGGCCGTAGGGGTACACACGTACCCACGTATTCATGCGTGGGTACGGTCCGTACCACTGTTGTCATGGTGCCGTAGGGGTATGTGTGGTACGCACCGTACCCACGCATTCATGCGTGGGTACGGTCCGTACCACTGTTGTCATGGCGCAGTGGGGGTACGTGCCACTGTTGTCATGGTGACATAGGGGTATGTGTGGTACGCACCGTACCCACGCATTCATGCATGGGTACGGTCCGTACCACTGTTGTCATGGCGCCGTAGGGGTACATGTATTGTATGCACCGTACCCACAAATGTTGTTCTCACCTTCTGCGGCGTGTGCGTCAGGTGCGGTGCACCAGGTCGTAGGCCAAGAGGACCGGATGACACGTACGATGGGGTTCATGGCTGTACATCGCGTACCGGGGTTCCGTGGTGTAGGGTTCTGCTTTTCCAGCAGTTTTTCGCTCCCGTAGTCACAGCGAGGTACGTAGTGACGTCGGTACGAATCGTACTTGCTGGGCCGGAAAACGCTGCTGAAATATGTACGGACGTCGCGTACAAGCATTTCCGGATCGTAATCGTGGGTATTATATTGCTGTACGGTCTTTTGTACGATTCGTACAGAAAAAGGCTTTCTGTACGAATCGTACGTCCTAGGTTGTAGAATGAGATTACCTGGTACGAGTCGTACGGAGAAAATGCTCCGTACGACTATTCGTACTGCCTTTTTCCATGAATGGAATCGGCCCCAAAATAATCAATAAACCTAAACCAAAAATTGCTATTGCAAATATAGTAAATTCGCAGACATTGGACAAACAGGTACAGCAAAACAGTACTCATCTTCTGAAAAAAGTAAGTGAATGTTTAACATAAATCAGATTTAAATTTAAACAAAAAAAATCTCAATCCAAAATTTCATTTTTATTTCTAATACATTCACACTTTGAAGAGAGACATACACGTACCAAAATTAATTTAAATCTCTGAAGAACTCCATCAGTAAGTTTATGCTAAAGTAGTTTTATAACCTAAAAACTTTACACAAGTTTGACTTTTAAATAAATAATGTATGTAATGAAAGATGCTGGGCAGTAGTCTGAGGCAAAATTACTATTGTAACTCAGCAAGGTGCTTACCTCTGGGAAGGTGCTGGTCAGTGGCGGGGGGCAAAATTACTATTATAACTCTGACAGGTGTTTGCCTCAGGGAAGGTGCAGGTCAGTGGTGTGGGGCAAACTTACTATTCTAACTCTGAAGGGTCTTAGCCTCAGAGAAAGGTTCTGGTCAGTGGTGGGGGCAAACTTACTATTCTAACTCTGCAGGGTGCTTGCCTCAGGGAAGGTGCTGGTCATTGGCGGGGGTAAAAATAATTATTCGAACCCCACTGTGTGCTTGCTCAGGGTAGGTGCTGGTCTCTGGTGGAGGGCATAGTTAATATTCTAACTCCACAGGGTGCTTGCCTCATGAAAGGTGCTGGTCACTTTTTGCTGTACTAAATGTAAACAAACAAAGTGAATACATACAGGCATTATACATCTTTTAACGCAGCTTGAATAATCTCCATCTAAAATCAATACAATCAAATCCATCAACTGGACTACAAAACATCTTCTCAAGCACTTGTTCAACAAGCAGAAGACCTCTCACGGGTAAAATGTTTGAAAAACCTAATGTTGCAACCAAAACTAACAAAAACATTTATTTTTAGAAAGCAAAAAGCCAAGCAACCATCAATCATTAAAAATCCACTTTTCTTTTAGACCTACTCAACATCACCCAGAAACTAAATTAACAAAAACAGCTGAAGATGCCAACCTACACTAGCAAAAGGGCAAACAAAGGAACCTTACTAGGGTGAGGCATACTACTTTAACTATACGAAATGCCTCTTTATCTTTTAACAGGAATCAACAACAAACCATATTACAAAATCACAGCAGGTAAAATCTAAATAAAACAATGTAATAAACCGCATGTTCCTAAAAAACTCAATATACAACCAAATAACTATTAACCTTTTTTTGCAGGTTGTAATCAATAAACAATATCAAATTAGAAAAGCACAGCAAAACATTGTAAAACATGTATTCTGAAATATAGATAGTCAAACATGTAGAACTAACAAAAACAAATTGGGAAGTTTAAACGTTTATTTAAAAAAAATACATAAACTCTGTTTCTCCCTTCTTTAACAGACATATACATAATGGCATCAGGAAGACAAGCCACCTATGTGAAATCCCAAAGAAGAAATTGACTCCTAAAGCCCGGTGACTACCTTTATTGTAAGGAGAGATTAACTTAGCCCAGGAGTCATTGGAGGTGTGTATTTGGAAAACAGAAGGGGTCCCCTGCAAAAAGGATGAGCCTTGGCAGGGAAATATAATGTATGGAAAAGGCAAAAAGGCACCAGGCTCCGTGCAAGGATAAAATAGCACAAAGCGCGGTAACTCCAGAGACACAACAAAAATCAATATAATTGTATGACAAAAATTAATTAGAATTAATATTTTTTATTTAATATTCTTTTTTTGTATTCATTGCTTTGTTAATATGCATGATAAATACTTTTATATACATGATTATTGTTGTTCAATCAAAGAGTAGATTTTGTTGTGAAAAACACATCCATAGGATAATCAATGATCAACCATTAAACACATCACAAGAATGAATGAATAATTCAGTTAATAAAGAATCTATTCAATGGCATGAAAACACTGAACAAGTACATGAAAATATAAGATTATAAAACACTGAACAAGTACACAAAAATATGAAATTATGACGCGTTCGGCAAAGCCTTCTTCAGAATATTCTTGTCAGTGATTACTGTAAAAAGACAGTGTTATTTATTGACCAAAAAAGAGAAAACGGAAGAACAATTTAATTAAAACCTGTTGATATTCACAATTTCACTCTGAAGTTACAGAGCTTCATTAACAATTAATAGATGAGTCAAATGACTCCATCCCAACTAGGGAATTATTATGTTTAAAACAGTAACAAACACTGAACAAGTCCGTGAACCCACACCCAATTGGTGTCGTGAAACTCCAACATCCAAGTGAATAACTGACAGATAATACAAGAAACAAACACATGTATCCATTATGAAAGTGGGAAGATTAGAGGAGAAAATAAAGAATACTAAAACAATATAAGAGAGATATGGTATGGCTCCTACCTATAGCGTGGTAAATTATTCGTTCAAGAAGCGGAAAATTACTTGATCATGAAGCCAGCGAATAATCATAAATAATCTTCAAAGAAAAATAAAAGGATATATGATTATAATTAAACTATACTCAATAATATAGTGTCTCTGAGATCCCATGAATGAAAGGAGAAATAATACTGAAAACTAATAATAATAAATGATGAGTGGGCGTCGCAAGCTCTTACCAAATTGAAGTGGATTGCGACAAAGGGCTGGTATAAGTCCGAGTATACTAGCATATGACTCTCATTCAGTCAATATGAAATTCTAAAAAAATGAAATAAGTCTCCTCATTAACGATGTCACCCTTGTATTTCTAGAGTAAATAATCTTCAATGGGATATTTAGATTCAGAATCCGTTTTGTAAACACAACCTGACTAGTCATACATACCCGGTATACAGGCAAGTGAGGCTTGATGATAGATAAATCCTCTGCTATATGTGATAAAAAATGCACCACGATCTCTAGAAAGACTTGTACACCAAATTTCACATTCCAAAAATTATTAATGCTTGTAGAGTCATGTCTCATGCTGAAGATCAGTGGATATACGCCTAAGGCCTCAGTCGATATCCTGGGGTTCAAATGGCAAACACGGTAACTTCTACAATCAAAACATAAAATTCAAGATAAGATAAAATGAAAAATGATGAAACCTAGATCATCCATAATGTAAATGGTTAACATGCTTAAGGACCTTAGCCTTTAGTAACTGACAAAAATGGCCCGTTATTTTATTTTAGTCTTCCCGCTAAAGAATATGTAATAGACGCATAATATTGATAAATTTATGCGTAAAGATGTGAAACTTACTCAGTGCCTGATATAAATTATCTCAAGCACTAATTATAAAATATTGGCGAACTGAAGACTGTGAAAAAACATGTATAAATATGGTCTAAACCCAAGTATTAGCGTAATTGCAACCATCAACTTTAACCTCCTTTACAGAATCCTGTCTATGCGTAAAAGAGACACATACGGTAACTAGCTGACCAGATGGCAGTGAACAAACCCACTAGTATGTACCGGAATTGCGGCAAGGATACACGGATCTGCTTCCATTATGTCGCTGTACGGAAATGAACGCACGCCATGCGATGTCTTTTATATGATTAAAACAATCCGGTACACCCTTGTAATGACGTGTTTAGTAGACGCGTCTATGTCTAGCTAGAGTTTCAAACACCAATATCGCGGCCATCTTGGAATATGGTATTGTGTTTGAGACACACATAGGATTTACTGAGAGAAAGTTCTCATTTGTTATAATGTGCTGCAGACGAGCAACCCTGCAGAAAAATCGACATCCTTCGGTGACAAAGCACCCATCCGGTGGTTGATTTAAAAAGAATAACATGTAGCTAAAAATGCTACGTTAGCAGATCGTTGTTATCTAACGTGAGGACCTTGTCCATGACAATGTCCATCCAGAGCAGCAGAACACGTGATGACACGAGCGAACCACGGCTCGACACACATGGCACAATAAAGATGGCTGAAAATACATATATCGATCACAACCAGATGAAGGATCAAAGATAACTCAGAGATGAAAAATCACGGAGGGATTATCTGGGCCAAGCAACTTTACTTGATTGCTTGGTCCCATGGAATTGCCAAATTTAATCCCCTAATAGCTGTACCCAGGGTAAAAATCCAGTACACTTCTCTGAATTTTCTGATGCTATCCATGTTAGTTCCTACTTTCTGTGTGATCTTTTCAATGACATACCACTGCATGTCATCAGGTTGGTGATTCTGTTCCAGATAATGTATGACCATTGGGGCCACAACCTTTTTTGTCCGTATGGCGGACCTATGCTCAGTTAGTCTTACATTAAGGGCTCTGCTTGTTTCGCCTACATATCCAAGGCTGCATGGACATACTATCAGATAAATGACATTGGATGTCTTACAATTACTCAAACTAGTAGAGGTTAAAACCTGATTGTTGAACCGGAATGTTGGGCCTTCTATTGCTGACACGCATGATTTGCAACTAGTACATTTGTATGTACCAACCACTGGTTGCATCCCTGTTAAACTAGTCTGATATGATGGGACAATGTTGTTCATACGAGAATTGACTATATAGTCTTTGAGATTTTTATTGCGCCTAAAAGCAAACAAGGGTTTAGGCATAACATCTGTAGTCAATGTGTCCACATTGAGTATTTGCCAGCTAGAATAAACCGCGTGTCTAATCCTATCATTTAGCATAGAGTGACGGGCAATAAACACTAAAGAAGGGTCTTGTGTGCTCTGCCTTTGAGTCAACAAGTGTTGACGGTCAAAAAACCGGGCTCGCTTGTATGAATCTCTGATGATCTTCAGAGGGTAGCCTCTATTCTGAAATTTAGTTTTCATGGCTATCGCCTTGGTGTCAAAATCCATTATACTGGTGCAATTGCGTCTAAGACGCAAAAATTCACCGAAAGGGATGCTATTTTTCTGTGTAACAGGGTGAAAACTGTCATAATGTAACAGGGTATTCCTGGCAGTCGGCTTAATAAATAAATCCACTGCCAGGATCCCTGATTCATGCTTAATAAGTACATCCAGATATTCCACCTGTTTAGAACTGATGGTATATGTGAAACGGATTTTAGAGTCACATAAATTGATCCATTCTAGAAAATGCTGAAGATTTTCTTCAACATCGATCCAGACAAAAAAGACGTCATCTATGAACCTTGACCATTTGGTCACAGATTCAAAGAAAGGGGCAATCTCATTGAAGATAAACTTGTTTTCAAACAAAGACATGTAAATATTCGCCACCGTAGGTGCGCAGGAAGCGCCCATACTTACACCTTGACTTTGCTTATATAGTTGACCCTTGAACTCAAAGATGTTATCAGATAATACTATTTTAAGACATTCCAGAATGAAAACAGTGGGGCCTATGATATTATAGGCCTTGATAAACCAGTGTACAGCTTCAATTGCTCCATCTATGGGGATGTTACTGTACAAAGACTCAATGTCCATAGTTACTAGAAATTGAGTCATAGGGCAAAACGTAGTACCTTCAACTAAGTTGATGATATGTCTGGTATCTTGTACAAAGGCAGGTGTCCGGGAAACATATGGGCAAAGCAGCGCGTCCACATATTTAGCTAATGGTTCTGTAACCGACCCTATAGTTGTTACAATAGGTCTTAGAGGAGGATCCTTTTCACTTTTGTGAATTTTAGGAATGCTATAAATACTGGCTAACCTAGGGTTGTCAACATTCAGAAAATTCCACTCTTTATCACAAATCTCTCCGTCTCTCAGTGCTCGATCAGTGATTTTGCGTATCTTAGCTGCAATCGTTTTAGTTGGGTCTCTGGTAATTGGAGTATAAAACCGAGTATCTCCCAACATGTATTCCATTTTAGCGACATATGTGGTAGTGTCGAAAACAACAATGCCACCCCCTTTGTCACAAGCTTTAATAGTTTTGTCTGTACTATTTTTAAGGTTTTGTAGTGACTTATATTCTTCTTTATCAAGATTGAAGGGAGTCCTTTGAACATGTTTAGTTAAATTAACAAATTTCTTATATAGTACCTGCACAAATACCCCTACTTGCGGTGGCAATTGATCAATAGTGGGGGTAAAAGCAGATTTTAATGTGAGACCCGATAGGTTATTTTCCACATTGTGGTGTTCATGACTTGCAAAGAATACTCTAAGTCTAATCTTTCTAAGAAAGGACTGGAGATCTCTAAATAACTCAAATTTATTTAGACCTGAGTGTGGTACAAAAGTGAGGCCTTTAGATAATAAAGACAAGGTAGATGCTGATAAAGACGAGCTACTGAGATTGAAGGCAGGTGTTTGCTCTATTCTCTCCAATATCTTGAATTCCGTGTCACCAGAAATTGATCGTAGTCCATTTGTTGATGTGCTTGGAATTGATTGGAGTTCATCTGTGGATTGGATTGAAACCTTGGTTGATATTGAGTTCTCCATTTCCCCCGCCTGTTGTAGCATCTCCCTAAAAAAGGAAGTGTGGATCGCTGTCTACCAGAGTTGAATCTTGCATTTTGGAATCCCTGAGCTCCTTGTTGCCCCTCATTTTCAGAGTCTGAAGACTCAGAAAAAGTGATGACTTTTTTTCCATAATTATATTGCCGGTTTGAGAATTGATCATACTGACCACCTTCAGGTTGTCTATAGTATTGATCTGTTAGATAGGGATAGGTGGACTCCTTGCTGAAAAACCGGATATCTTTCTTTAGTTTATCTACTTTACGTTTAGTAAGATATTCAGTATAGGAGTGTAGATCTTTTTCTATATCCTCTATCCTCATTGGAGGTGTGTGCAGTATTACTCATTCAATTGAACAGGCAGAGCAGTTACTCCCGGTGACACTGTTGAAAGGACCACAGAGCATAACCTCTCTGCCTCTGCAATGGAGATTGAGGTTAGAAAAAACAAACTAAATGAAAGAACTTGCATCCACCTCCACTGAACCCTGTGGTGCAATTTTGAGGGAGGTATCCCAACACATTCCTATACATGTAGCAAGTTGTATGCCCACAATCCCAAATTTACGCAGAATTATACAGAGAAAAAAACAGGCAAGTAACCCCCAACGTATAACTTTCCAAACATACTCTGATATTAACATTCCTCTTAACCTAACTGTTACCGTTACTAATGAAACCTTTTATTTGTATGACAACAAATACCCTCAGAAAAGGTTACTAATCTTTAGCACACCCCATAACCTGGTAAAATTGCAGACTAGAGATATTTGGATGATGGATGGGACGTTTAAATCCACACCCCATCCTACGTTGATAACACTGTAGTTCCCTAGTATACAGTTTACTAACTGATAAGTAAACCTCAACACAGAATTTTTAACAGTGGAAAAATCTAAAACACAAAATAAAAGTCCTAGAAAAGTGCTCATTGGTTTTGAATTATCCATGATTAACACCATAACCAAAATGTATTCTGATACCCAATTTCAAGGATGCTTTTTTCACTTTTCACAGGCGTATTGGAGAAAAATTCAGAAATCATCCTTAGTTGAGGATTACATATCAGACAGTAAACTGCAATTTATGTGAAAAAAACTAACTGCCTTGTGCTTTGGTCTTCCTGACTGTGTGGATGAATACTACACATCAATTACTGAATCTGAGTATTTTACTGCAAATGGACATAAATTGGGTGCCCTACTAAATTACATTGAGGACACATGGATTGGCCATCTAAGCAGATCAGGTCGCGGGAGGGATCCAAGGTTTCCTGTAAAGTGGTGGAACTGTTACACGACCTGCTTAGACAGAGGAGCGAAGACCAATAATGCCATAGAGGGATGGCACAATAAATCAATTGGAAAGCTTCATCCAAACTTTTATCATTTCTTGGAAATTTTAATGAAGGAGCAAAGTTTCCAAGAAATTAGAATAGTGTAATCATTGACTGGTAGTCTGAACCCACGAATTTCCTGAAGAACAAAAGAAATGTCAGAGTGACTACTGGGACAAATTTAACAGTTTTAGTTGAAGGTGGCTTCAGACAATCTAGTCAATATTGCACACATGCTACATTTCTGACTATCACTAACACCTATTCTACCTTACAGTTTTGGACCCTGATGCTCAGGACGGCTCACCACTGTGAGTAATAGGGGGAATTGCACGCTTCCTTTAGCGCATATTTGTGCAGCACAAGGCCATTTAATGTTAAGGCAGAAATCTACACATGAAATACAAGGATTGACTGATTGTGAACACATAATGGAAGCAGTGTGAGAGGAGTTTTCAAAAGAGAATGTGATGAGAATAGACGGCGACATTGGTTTTTAACTAGTGAGGAAATCATAGTGGGATTATGTGAGTATCTGACATAGGCCTTGTGTGAAGAAATCAGAACCTATGGTGTTTTTGACATTTGGATCACCTCAGTTTGGACTTGTGCCCTGAAGAAGTCCTGTGTGAATAGGGACGAAATGTGTATGCTGTTTTTTCTAGATGTATCATCCTGTCTTGTCTAGTCATTTGAAGACGTTTGAAAAAAGACAACAAAGAATTTATAAGGACGTGAACGTTTTCATTATAAACAAAAACGATTGGTTTTGCTGTCTCACATATTCGTGATGTATGAAATATGTTTGAATATTATATAACTTTTGAGAAGTGGATTTTTGATATTTCAAGGCATTGTGCTCCTCAATCTGTCTAGTTGTACCTATTCTACCTTACATGCCTGTTTTGCACATAAAAATTGAATTAATTTGCCATTTCTCAAAACATTTAAAAAAAAAAAAAAAAAAGTTGGGTTTCCTACCTTCAGTTGTCTTCCTTCTTCGACTCTTGGTCTTTTGTAAACTTCCGGAGTTCACCAAGAGTCTGGAGCACACCAAAAATCCAAAATATCAAATCCATAATACACTATCGAATCCAAAGCCCGTGTAAAACTATCAAAAGAGACACAGATTGGCATAGCCATATATTACAGCAGACACACTGCTGCAAAATATACTTTGTAAACTTTAAAAAACGCATCCCAATAAAAAAAATCACAAAACATGAAATACTTTGGCAAAAAACGCAACAAGAAATCCATTGTTGCAATCCACTTTCCGTACATTTGAAATCCATCCATTTTTTGGCAAAAGTTTTACAAAAACCAATAATCCAAACTTTAACATGCAGTAAAACTCTTGCATTAAGTTAAAATCCATTTGAAAAACTTCCAAATTGTCCAAAACATTTATTTAGCCATCCATGCCAGCTATGTTCTCCAAACTTCCACGTGCTCAAACATCCATGAATACGCTACGCTTTTTTTTATGAACGTGACACACCAAACAAGGAAAAAAAAATTGTTTCCTTTACACAATGGTTTAAAAGAAATGTTAATAATTATTTCCACTTCATTTTTTTTTTTTTAAACTAAAAGTGTAAAAAAAGCCATCAACCCTACGTGGGCCTACAACCACTACCTGAAAATGTGGGGAAAAAATTCAAAACATGAATCAAAATATGAACATGTATCTAACTACCTCCCTCCTCTCTCCTTTCAATAAACTATGCCACCCACAATCTCTATTTAATAAATAAAATGTGTCTTACCTGACTGCAGCTCTTCCTTGCTTCTGATCTTGACAGCAAAGCTCCACCAACTGTAGAAACAAATGCACAACCGTGAACGTCATCTGTAAAAGTAAAAATAAAAAAAGAACAATTTCACCCATTGACTTGAGTGGAAAAACATGGGAAAACTCCCAAAAAGATATTTGAAAAATGTTAACGTACTTCTTGGAAAACGTTTTTATTTTTGTAAAATAATATATAATAAAATGTATTTATAATAATTTACTTTACGTTTTTGATTCACTATTATATTTCTTTATAAATAAATAAATCTTTTAAACAAATACCTTTATGTGTCCTATTTAATTATTTCATTTAAAAAAATATATTTAGTATTATATTTTTTGCTGTATTTTTATAACATTATCTGAGTGTACATATATCCATCTTTATCTATTTTTAAATGTTTTATCATTTTATTGTTTATAAACTAATATTTATAAGTAAGGTTTTAATAAATAGAACACACCCCTAAACCAAAACTCTATTTCTCTAGCATCACATGCCAGATTGTAAATATTAAACCCTCATAACTATTGATTTTAATGATCACTTTGGTGCCGATTCCGATCCTGTAAAACCCGGGTACGAATGGTCGTACGGAGCGTTTTCTCCGTACGACTCGTACCCGGGAAATCCTCCTTATAAACCAGCAAGTACGAATCGTACAGAAATACCATTTCCGTACGATTTGTACAAAAGTACGTGCGGCGAAAAAATACCCACAATTCCGATCCGGGACATCACGTACGTGACGTCCGGACGGAGTCAGGCAGCGTTTTACGGACCAGCAAGTACGATTCGTGCCTACGTCACTCCGCACGGACCATTTTTTTACGGCAGCCAAAAACTGCCGGGAAATTGAGGACGAAGCGAAGAAGGAGCACCGGTACGCGACGGACAGCCATGGACCCCATCCTACGTGTCATCCCGGCCCTCCTAGCCTACGAAACCGACGCAGACGCCGCAGAAGGTCAGAACAACACCCAGGGGCAAAGAGGGGGGGGGGCAGGGGCAGGAAACATAACTCCCACCCAAGTTAAATTGAAAATATGTCCTGTACATACATGACCTCCTGGCTCTTGTCACTTCGGGGAGGGCGTGTCCACCACTCCCTACGTACCGTCACAACAGAAGTGGACGTGGACGCGTACCCGTCACCACGACAATGGTGGTGCGGACTGTACCCACGCTGTGGGGGTGTGGGTACGGCCCGTACCACCATTGGAGTGGTGATGAAGGTGTACACGCCGTACCCACGCCCTCAGAGCGTGGGTACGGCGCGTACCCCTCCATCACCACTCCAATGGTGGTACGGGCCGTACCCATGCCCCCACAGCGTGGGTACGGCGCGTACACCTCTATCACCACTCCAATGGTGATACGGGCCGTACCCACGCCCACACAGCGTGGGTACGGCACGTACACCTCCATCACCACAACAATGGTGCTACGGGTCGTACCCACGCCCCCACAGCGTGGGTACGGCTCGTACCACCATTGGAGTGGTGATGGAGGGGTACGCGCCATACCAACGCCCTCAGAGCGTGGGTACGGCCCGTACCACCATTGGAGTGGTGATGGAGGGGTACGCGCCGTACCCACGCCCTCAGAGCGTGGGTACGGCCCGTACCACCATTGGAGTGGTGATGGAGGGGTACGCACCGTACCCACGCCCTCAGAGCGTGGGTACGGCCCGTACACCCTATGAATGCGGGGTTAGGGTCCGTCCCACCCGTACCCCTACGGCACCAGTACAGATGGTTACAAGGCTTATACATGCCACGAATGTTGGCATAGGGCCTAGTAAAGCATATACGCAGTATATTGGTGTGTGTGTATGCACAGGACAGCAGTGTACTGCACCAAGGGGGCGGGTGGGTGGGTGGCTGCAGAGGACTCCCAGCAGTGGACAGAGACATGGGGGTGGGTGCCCAGGACTCCCAGCAGTGCCCAGACATATGAGGGGTGGGTGCAGAGGCCTCCTAGCAGTGCCAGACATATGAGAGGTGGGTGCATATCACTCCCAGCAGTGCCCAGACATATGAGGGGTGGGTGCAGAGGCCTCCCAGCAGTGCCCAGACATATGAGGGGTGGGTGCATATCACTCCCAGCAGTGCCCAGACATATGAGGGGTGGGTGCATATAACTCCCAGCAGTGCCCAGACATATGAGGGGTGGGTGCAGAGGCCTCCCAGCAGTGCCCAGACATATGAGGGGTGGGTGCATATCACTCCCAGCAGCGCCCAGACATATGAGGGGTGGGTGCATATCACTCCCAGCAGTGCCCAGACATATGAGGGGTGGGTGCAGAGGCCTCCCAGCAGTGCCCAGACATATGAGGGGTGGGTGCTTATCACTCCCAGCAGTGCCCAGACATATGAGGGGTGGGTGCAGAGGACTCCCAGCAGTGCCCAGACATATGAGGGGTTGGTGCAGAGGCCTCCCAGCAGTGCCCAGACATATGAGGGGTGGGTGCATATCACTCCCAGCAGTGCCCAGACATATGAGGGGTGGGTGCAGAGGACTCCCAGCAGTGCCCAGACATATGAGGGGTGGGTGCAGAGGCCTCCCAGCAGTGCCCAGACATATGAGGGGTGGGTGCAGAGGCCTCCCAGCAGTGCCCAGACATATGAGGGGTGGGTGCATATCACTCCCAGCAGTGCCCAGACATATGAGGGGTGGGTGCAGAGGACTCCCAGCAGTGCCCAGACATATGAGGGGTGGGTGCAGAGGCCTCCCAGCAGTGCCCAGACATATGAGGGGTGGGTGCAGAGGCCTCCCAGCAGTGCCCAGACATATGAGGGGTGGGTGCATCCTCCTCAGATGACCACAACTCCATGGGTCCATGAACGCATCCCCAATGTGCGACTATGTTGAGAGTGCCATATCAACACATCACTGACAGCAGTGTCCCACTCCCATGAGGATGGATGTCAGTCCCCCACTGCATGACACACCACATGTGGGTGCAATGACAAATGACACATGCATACCCACCCCTGGCGGAGGCTGCACAACACACACACTGAGATCATGTCACAAGACTGTATAGTTATGTGAAACCCACTAAACTAAGAGAGCCAAAGGGGACACACACTGTCACGCACATTCCCGGACTGATAGGAATGTACAGGTGCTGGCACAGCCACCAAGTTGTTGTCTCCCATGGAAGGAATAGGGTGGACTTCCCACAGATACAATGCCCACAATTGTCAGTCAGGTGACCAAATACCCTGCAGAACAAGTACCATATGTGTGCTAGGCTGGGAGTACACACATGCATAGTGCGGAAAAGGGACCATTTCCCCATGGAGGCATGGCAACATACTCTATACACAAGTACAGTGACTACCAAGGATGGCACAGACGATACAGCCGGACACATTGCTGAGCAGGCATGGACATAGTTGAAGGGATCCATCAGCCACCAAGGGAATGTAGACACAGGTCAGCACAACAATGGTGCAACTCCCTGCAGGGAAGATGTCAGGTGCCACAGAGGAAGGAACACTCCTTGGGACAATGTCTCAAAACACAAAGAGCATACACGACCAAAGAATAATTGCAGAGACCTTGTGATGCCACGCAGATACCAGGGTACACCCCATGAGCAGCAGACTACTACATTTCCCAGATACCCAACACATGATCACCACCCCAACTCATGGAGCATCAGCACCAACATCAATACCTGAAAAGCAATTGTGTGCAAAGTAAAAACAAAATGCTTTATTCAGCATGAAAACAAAAAGTAGAAAAGGACACTATTTACAAAGGCCATAGGCCAGTCCCGACACGAAGTCCTGGGGGAGGGGGGACACATGGCCACGCGTCTCCCCTAGCTTGCCTGCACATTAGATACCTCTGGTTGATCGAATGGGGTGGGGGCATCATGTGGGTAAGGACCAGGCACCGCAGGGACAGGAGGGGGTAGGGCAGGTGTTGGTGGTGCAGGGACGGATGACTCAACCACAGGGGGTGGGGCAGCGCCAAAGGTGGAGGTCAGTATTGCGCTGCACACATCCGCAAGCTCTTGCAGCGTCTCCCCTGCACCTAAAGGAACCACAGGCCCCAAGGAGGGGGGGGGGTCAGAGGGATGGGTTGCAGCACTACTGGGGGAGGTGGTAGACAGGGGGGGGAATCAACTGCCCTACCCGTGGAGTGCCTTGCCCGTTTGCGCGCAGGTGAAACAGTGGGGCTGAGGCCCAGCACAGCCAAGTAGGTCTCCTTCTCAGACTGTGGGGCAGGGGAGCCGAGGGGAGTGAAATTGGAGGGACTGGGGAGTGAGGCGTGCGGACTCCGACTGTGGCTGCATGTCTGCCTGTGTGCCCTAGACCCAGTGGGTGTGGCTTCTTCCCCCTGAGTGTGCTTGACAGGAGGTGTGCGCTTGCCCTTCCCTGTTGGTGTGCTGCCTGTGTCTGGTGTGGTGCCTGCCTGGGAAGGTGTATGTGTGCTTGGGACAGGAATGGGAGTGGGAAGTGTGGATGGCGCAGGGGTAGGTGGGGGGTGCAAGCGCTGCAGGACACTCACTGCTGCCGTCAGTGACAAGTCCATGGACTTCAGCAACATCCGTTGGTCAGACATCGGTGATGACATGCCCTCCATGTACGACACCATCTGTGTCAGCAGTCTGGTGTGGCCATGGAGGACAGTCAGGATCGATGTCTGCCCAACCTGCAACTGCCGCTGAATGTCCAAAGACTCGGCAGTGAGGGCAGCAGGGGAGGCAGGGGCAGAGGGTGCGGTGCCTGGCACGAAGGAGACACGTTGTTGCCCTACACGGACAGAAGGGACCCGAGCAACTGGGAGGGTGGTGATGGAAATGGAGGGGGCGTTGACAGTTGTAGTGCTGCTGCCAGCTGTTGGAGCAGCCTCCGCCCCCTCAGGGAATTCAGCCTCGGACCCGTCTGCGTCGTAGTCGGTGGTGGTACTACCCAGGTCCTCCGCCGCACTCCCCTCGCCCTCCGTGCCACTTGATGCTGCCGACTCACCAGGAGTGGTGGCACTGGTGCTGGATCTCTCCTCCACGTCCGTGCAGGTGTCTCCCTCGGTGTCCCCCGATGATGCTGTGGGCAAGGTGAAGAGACAGAAAATAATCAGTCACCTGTGTACATCTGACACATGAGTCCAAACTAAATAGGTCACAGTGCATATCATGAAAAGCATCATGAAACATCTAGAATACCCAGCACATATGTAAGCCCTGCACTCCCCAGTTGGTTCACCCAACATGTTCCCTGAAATAATAAAAATCAGGACACCACAGCAAATAACTGGATCTCCAATTATACAGAGAAGCTAGTGTCTGTGAACAGTGGAGCACAGGCAGACCATGACGGCATGCCACCTCCTGGTCACTGTGAACGAAATAGTATTGGTGCACCCAATGCCAAATAACAGACGCCAATGCTGAAGGGGTCCCCACACTCATAGACCTGTGAGTACTGTAGAAAAGCAAAAGTAATACTATCTGATCCATTGGGAAGCACAAAACTTTACACAATTGACATATTTGGAATGTGTGAATGTCCCACCTGTGGAACAGAACACAAATGTGCATGAATATCAGAAGTCACACAAGGAGGTGCACACAAAACTACATTTACACAGTAATTGTATGAGCTGCCCGCCTAATGCCAAGAAGCCAATGTTAAGAAGAAATGTGGTATCAGGAAGTACATATACATGGCACCACGGTGGTCGGGATGACTTGACACCGGTAAGTTGGCATCAGCAACAACCAAGGACTAACCCAAATGCTAACACACTGTGGGAACATGGATATGTATAATTCCTAAACAAATTTTGGACAGAAATGTGCCCATGTTCTAATTGTGCCATCGTGTTCCACAAAAGTGTAAAAGTGGTACTTGTGCACTCCCTTGGGAGACATATGTCATGCAGGCACATCATTGTCCTTCACAAAAATCAAAGTGAAGCATATAAACTATTGGGACATATTGACAAGTGTAGTGAGTGCCAGGGCACATGACTTCTGGAATAACAACTTAAAACATGCCACCTGTCACATGGCCATCTGTACCATGATGACACAGTTGGCAACACATCTGACACACTACCTGTCATGTGGAGTGGCACACATGTCCAGACACAGGACAATGCATTAGCAAATGGCCCTGAAATTGTGTTGAAATAAGGAGCACCTGCACTGAGGAGACACCCTGATGTGAACGAAGAATGTCCACACAGATGTCAGCACACACAGACCAAACCACAGAGCATCTGGAGCACACACCCGTGCCAATAATGGATGAGCAGGAAACATGTTTTTTAACTTGTGACACATGCTGCAAAGCACAAACATGACACCCTGCACAACATGCCTGGGTCACTGCACGTTGAGTGCCTGTCCAGACAATCATCACACACTGGTCAGACCTGGCAAGGAGACATAAGGTTTGGACATGTAGTCCTTGCCGGCAAAAACACCCCATACCTGAGACAATGTGATTGAGACAGTTCAAGAAGTGACACCTCTCAATCTGGGTTTACTAAAAAGTGCATCAGGAAATCCTAAATGTACTCCACATCACCTCATGAGGCTGCCAACACATATTTGTGACAAAAAACCTCAACATATTGTTGTACATAGACACACAGGCACTGGCCAGTGTGAGGATGCAGAAGCAAAATGGGGTCATCCTGTACAATGGGCACATGTAGCACACTTTAGATAAATACAAATGAGGCCAGGGAACAATGCCACAGAGGCAAAACTATGCTGAACACATTGAGAATGGGCACAGTGTTGGATGACACACATGATACCGAGGCAAGGGTGTCTTAGGGTACTGTAGTGGGCACACTGTTCCATGGTCCTGGAATTATCTGACTGTAACATGAGCTACCGTCCCGGCACTATGCATATCTCCCACTCATGCACATCATGTCTGAGGCCACAACATCGGTCATGCATGCTGAAAGTCTGTTCATTTGAACACTCACACTCCTATGTTGAGACTCAGCATCAGTGCCAACTGATATGGACCCCCAAATGACTGAACAGGACAGGGCACAGGCAAGGTAACAACACATGTCTCCGACCCCACCCCCACATGATGCAGACAGCAATGTGCACTTGGATTAACTGCCAGCCTAGATGACCATGTGCAATAGTGATTACACACAGACTAGGGAACACATGTCAAGAAGGGGAAAGGAGGAAGAACAGCAGCGGATGACTTTGGGGAACAGAAAATGCCATGCACATATTAACCCTGGCAGTGTATCCATGCGACTGAGCACTTCCCAAAGCTGGTGACACACAACAAACACACATGTACCTACCCCCTTGCTACTGCTGCTTCGCCTGTAACCGCCTATCCATGTCAGGGAAGACCACCGCCAGGACACGCTTCATTTGGTGGGTCAGGTGCCGGCGCCTGTGGTTCTTGCCTTCTGGTGAGTCTCCCAGCAGGACCCGGGCGATCCTCCTGGTCCAGCACCGGATGTCCTGCCAGCATTTCCTCACCTGTGCCAGGCGACGACTGTGACCCTCCACGGAGATCACGGCCCTGACGGCCCGCTTCCATATCTTCCCCTTCTCGTAGGCGGTTACCTGTGAGGATGCCAAAGTGAGAATAGATCACTACACCTGCTCCATGTCACAGAGACACACATTAGAACATCTTTGATTTGTTGAACAGGGCATAGTATGCTGCAACATAATAGCACCTTTGTCAGAGGGACATTGGCCTCTGTGTAAGGCCCAATGCACTACATGGCATTGGAAGTACACAGGTGGCATGAGGGGTGCGACACACTCCCTGATCATGGCACACACTGTACATCACAAGCAACACAAAGCTGATGGCCAGCACCTCCAAGCAGTCACATGCCCCAGGCCACTGACCCAACATCATCAGACTACACAGACACACACGGGCACAGATCATTCACCTGCCAGTGGCAACAGCCGATACAAACCTCACTCTGCACATGTGCCACTTGCCTGGGGGGTGTCACAGGCGTGGAGCTAGCCCAGCAAGTCAGACACACAGCACGGATCACTTCTCACATCAGATGGGTAGAGATGTTGCCTCCTCCATGCAGCTGTGGTGCAACACTCCACATAGACACTCACCCACATGACAAGGAACATTCACACACATCAATATCCAGATCATTTGGACACTCTCACCACAGCTCCACTCAACTCACACACATCTGTGGGTACAGTCACCTGTCACACGGGGGGAACACTGAATCACCTCAGGACTATAGAACAAGAAGGGCCAAGAGGATTAGCTATGCTGAATGTGCCATGCAGCATGCAGTGAATGTCACAGTAAGCACAATGCAAGTGAGGAGTGCACACATGAACCACATCATGCTCTGCATGACAGACATGAGCCATTCCCCCCCCCCCGGGACCCACTCTAAACAACATTTCATGTCTGTCACACCTGGACACAATGCCAGAAAAATGTCACAAAAAGAAGGGGCACAGTCAAAGGTAGCGGAGTCAGCACTCACCTGCACCCTGGTCTACCATACAGGCTGGGGAACTGTGGGAGGATGACGTCCAGCAACGCCTCATTCTCTTCCTGTGTGAATGGCTGGACCCTCTCCACAGTCCGCGACATGGTGCCAGAGGAATCACAAGCAGCAGCAGTGATGTCGAATCAAAGGTTGTGCAGGCAAGTGCCCTCTCATGGGTTCTGGCTGACTTATATCTGCCTTGCTGGGCTATTTCAGTAACAGGAGTACAGAGTGATAGGTCAGACTCATTTGCATCCTACATTTCCTCCAATCCCTTTAAACATACACCAGTGACAGCATTAGCATTTTTTCAAATTTGCAGCATCATGTCAAGTCAACAACCACTTTGCAACAATGTATAATGTGGCGAACTGCTTTTTCCAGGCCACATGATGGAAAACTTTTATCTTTAAACTGGGTATCCATGGCAACCAGCATGCATGTAGGCCCTAATACTTGTCCCTTATGTGTCCCCATTGTAATTTTCAAATCCCCACACAGGTATGGTGCGTTTCACACGTACCTCTAGGGCACCACTACTCTAGTGATACGGCCCATACCCGTGTGTGTACGGCCCGTAGCACTATGGCGTATGCCTACGCCAACACTACCATAGTGCTACAGGCCGTACACACGCGGGTACGGCCCATAGCACTATGGCGTACGCCTACGGCAACACTACCATAGTGCAACGGGCTGTACCCGCGTGTGTAGGGCCCGTAGCACTATGGTAGTGTTGGCGTAGGCGTACGCCATAGTGCTACGGGCCGTACCCGCGTGCGTACGGCCCGTAGCACTATGGTAGTTTTGGAGTTGGCGTACGCCATAGTGCTACAGGCCGTACCCGCATGTGTACGGCCCGTAGCACTATGGTAGTGTTGGCGTACGCCATAGTGCTACGGGCCGTACCCGCGTGTGTAGGGCCCGTAGCACTATGGTAGTGTTGGTGTACGCCATAGTGCTACGGGCCGTACCCGCGTGTGTAGGGGTCGTATCCCTATGGTAGTGTTGCCGTAGGCGTACGCCATAGAGATACGGCCCGTACACACATGCGTACTCCTACCCAAACCCCATATAGTGATACGACCGTACACACGCCCTCAGAGCGTGTGTACGGTGCGTTTCACAGCTTACACTGGTGATAGGAGGCGCACAGGAAAGGAATGGAGGTGTCTGACTCGCACGAGGATGGACATCAAGTCATTGTCAGTGCAGTCCTTCATGTGTAGGGCCTAGGTGTGTCAGGCAGTGAAGTGGCACATGTCTCCTCATGTTTTAACCCAATAGTTGTCTGATGACCTGTGTACACATGTCATGTGTGATGGGGCACTATGTGGCGCACTTCCCCTTCACACCTTTTACATGTGTGCATGTAGTTCAAACTTGTCAAGCACTGCATCACTGGCATGGCACAGTCACCAACACCCGCAACTGTCCCCTGATGCCAGGTACACAGATGATGACACCTGACATCTCACTACCAGCGTGCCACGATGTGACTATGTCATGTGTGTGTCATGTGTTCCCATGAGCTTGCTGTTGGTGTTCCGTCAACGGCATCTGCCGTCGCTGCATCCAACATGTGTCTGTGTGTAGATGCCCATGTCACACTATTACGCATACCAGGACACATGTTGAATAACACGTAACGTGTGTCTGTATGCATCGAACAGGGACTTGCGAGCTTAGGACATATCTGCGTAGTCTCAATGTCTGTGTGATCACTTTTGACATGTACCCCTTCATGGCAAGGTGTGTGGTCTGTCCTTTTTCCATGACATGTGACCTGTGCGTCTAGCTTGCCGGCAGCTGTCTGTATGAGATAACATCCTTCAAATGCACATATGTGGATGTATGTTACTCCTGTAATGTGTCTGGCTGTTCACTCACACTGGCCCACAGCTACTTTCATGGCATGTCATGTAGACCTTGACAATCCACGTTTGTAGCTGGCTCTTGGTAGGAGTATCACCTGGCTGGCATACGTGTGCAGGATGTATTGCACAGGCCAGACTCTGTATGTAGCATATGTGTATTAGCTGTTGAACATGTGCTCAGTTCATTGACATTGGTGTAGTAATGTACTCAATCTTAGTTATTCCTTCCAAATTTCTGCAGGGCACCGCCTCTCCCCCGACCAATGCCAGACTTGGCTGCCATGAGGGAACGTGACTGCGCTGACCCCCAAGATGAAGGTGATGTCAGCCCTACATTTCTTTGCCACCGGTACGTTTCAATTCACCATAGCTGATGTGGGTGGCATGTCCCAGACCATGTTCAGCCGTGTCCTGCATGATGTTTTAGAAGCCATGTTGGAGCACCTGGATAAATTCATCCATTTTCCAACTCATGAGCAGTTGACAGGTATCAAGGGTGAGTTCTATGCCCTGGGAGGGATGCCCCATGTAATTGGGTCCATTGATGGGACACATGTGGCTTTGGTACCACCACAGGCGCAGGAGGTAGCCTATCGCAACCGTAAACATTACCACTCCATTAATGCCCTTGTGGTGTGTCTTGCTAACATGCTGATTTCCCATGTCTGTGCACGTTTTCCAGGGTCAGCACACGATGCCTACATCATGAGGCGTAGCAGGGTGCCAGAAATGATGCTGCAGCTGCACAACGAACGAGCATGTCTTGTTGGTGGGTAGACTCTGTTTGTCCAGTATTCAGCGGTATCTTAGTATGTGACGGCATCTCCTGACCCACTTCTTTACATGATGTTTCCATGTAGGGGACTCTGGCTATCCCAACATGCCATGGCTGGTGACGCCTCTCCGCAACCCGAGAACAGCTGCAGATCACGTTACAACAACGCCCATGGGCAGACCAGGCGAGTGATTGAGAGGACGTTTGGCCTCCTGAAGAGCCGATTCCGTTGCCACCACAAGACCGGCGGGTCCCTCCCATATGCACAGGTGAAGGTCTGCAAAATCTTCCTCGTGTGCTGCATGCTGCACAACATGGCAGTGGAGAAAGCTGTGCCACTCATCCTGGATCCCGATGAGCAGGAACATCCACCCGTGGAGGATGACGGCCTTGGTCACGAGGCAAGTGAGGAGGAGGAGGAGGAGGAGGACATCAGCTCATACGCAACTTCTTCTCATAATGGTGAGTCCCTGGGTCTGAGTGTGCACGCTTGGAGCCTTGTGAGGCATGTGTTGCAATGTGTGTGTCCAGCTTACTGTTTGCTAAGTGACTTTGAGGTGTGTGCTGATGTGTCACTCAAGTGCTGATGTAATTCCACACATTTTAGCTGACACACTCAATTGACAACTAGCATGGTGTCAACCTTATTCATATAGAGTACATGACCATGCATGCGGATGACTATGTTTTTCCTGACTTCTTGTGTGTCTCTCATCCCCAGGTAGTTGCGCATGCTGTGTGCTCGTGGCATCGTTGTGCTCCTGCTATTCCTCATGAGTATTGCAACGTGTGCTGAATCAGCGTTACAGGCACGGACATGGTGAAAACTCTCCTTTGGGTAAGGATTGCAGCAAGGCTTTTTGGGTGTGGTAGTTGTTTGTAATGTGTGGGCACTGCTCCTGTGCAGGTTTTGTTACTATGCATACATGTCGACTCACCATGGGGCACATGACATGTAGCATGACTCACATGAATTGATAGTCACACTTAGTGACAGTCATCTGTTATGGGATTGTGGTTTTTGATGAAGGCATCAATGTGTGTACAACTTCCCTCGGAAACATACGGGAGGCTACGGGTGGACATATTGCGGGACATCCCCATAAGAGGCTCTATGGGGAATTGCAGCCTCTCCGTGTGCAGCAGGGGATGTTTGGCTCACCCCCTTCACTTGTGTGCCACTCCCATGGATTTACAGCATCTGTGTTGCAAAGGGGGTGTCCAGTGTAGGTCCCACATGTTAATCCAAAAGACCTGTGAGTCTGTTAATATTGATGCATCTCCATAGGTGTGAGCCTGAGTAATAAAGGTGTTCTTCAGCCTCCAAGGTGCCTCATCTCTAACAATGCAGGTCTCTTGACACTGTGCATGCGCCATCTCTGGCATGGTTGTCAAGGATTGTGCATATGAGTCTATGTGTAGATTAGCAACCTGCATGCTGTTCTACATGTATTTGATTCTCTATTGTGCATGAAGTCCATGGATGTGTTTTGGTATGTTGTTCCCCACAACGGGCCGTCAACACCTTCTGGGGTGTGTTTCCTGTGCGCAGCTTGACCTTCAGTTTCATGATCCGGTGTCAGTCATCTTTGGGGATTGTGCATCCTTTGTCTCTGGGTGTGCCATTGAAAACCGGTCACTCCTTCCTTGACATACACCTGTTGCAGTAGTCCTTTCTGACATCCTAGTCTTTGTGTGGAAATTGTGGCATAGTTCCCAGGACATGCCGCCTGCTGTTGCAGCCACTGCAGCAAGGGCACACGAAGTTTCCTGATTTGGCAACACACACACATCAAAGATGCTCCTCCCTTCCTCCATAAACCCATTCATTTGGCTGTCATCAGGTTGTCTGTGCCACAGTTGCGAGGTTGAGGATGAGGTTGTGCGCACATTGCACGAGCCTCATGTCCTTGCATGACCAACATCACACTACAGTCTGATGTTGCAGCCACCCTCCAAGCAATGTCCATCCACACATCTGCCGCCAGCTCTCAGGCATACACTAAGCGCACACACAACACCTTTGCATGATGAGTGTGCAACTCCGACTGCCTACACAGCGCTGCCACGCCTTCCAGGCCCTGTCACACCCACCAGGTCATGTCCCTCCTACTCCCCACCGGCTCTGTACCCCGGCAAGGCCATGGGAGTGGGACTCAAGGCTTCTGCATGTAGTATGCTGTCGTTGCGAGGCACATGGCACAGGTATCATCTCTCAGCGTGTCAATCTACAATGTGTCCAGGACCCCCCTCTCCACCATCACATGCGCACACAACCTCATCATCAACTCGTATGCAATTGACAGCCAGGTGCTCCTCACCAAGGACGCAGACATTGCCAGTTCCAATATTCTAGATTGCATGAGATCCATTGATGAATGGCAGAACAGCGGCCACCTGAGGCTGGACTTGTACAGGACTGAGGTCAACATCTGAGGATTGGGTCAACTGCTTGTGTCCCACCCACAGAAGCCCCGCACAAGCACCCAGTGTCCTTGCACACAAGATGGTGTGCATCATGGATTGCTTGCTCACATTTGCCATGGTAATCACCAGCATCTGTGCCTCAGACTGCAACACCCTCTGCATTATGCACATGATCTCCAGATAGATCCACTCCAAGGAAAGACGGACCATCCCCCAGGTCCAGGACAACATCCGTGTCAAATACTGCCCTGCGCTCTACGGGGCAGCCACATCCAAACTCCCAGGACACTTGTCCACATCCAGGCTGCATCTGCACACCTCAGCTGCAACATCCCGCGCCCCAGACACATCACCGTCCAGCAGAGATAGCTGCAATGGATCACTGTGTGCTGCAGGATGACCTTCAGACTCCCCACCCACACTCAGGAGGCAGGCCACAACCCCGACCCAACACCAACCTTGTACCACTGTCATCCGAGAACCCGTAGTGCCATCTCCGTGCATCCAACCTTGACCTGGCCACCATTCTTCAGATCCACCGTACTCCAGCATGCAGGACATAGTTCTCCCACCTGGGAACACATACCTGGGACTCCCTCCCCGGGAACCTTCAAATGAGGCATGACCTCTACGCCTTACTGATACTCTTCCAAATAGATCTGTCCGCACAGTATTGCAAGCAACCCCTCAGCAGCTTGAGGCCATCACAGGTGAGTATTGTGCTCCATGTCTGCATTGACTGATAAATTGCGACCCATGTGTGTCCTGTACCAGACTCAGATCCCAGGGTATGGATGGCTGGAGTTAGTTCAACACTCAGGCATAGTTTGACATTTACACACACATATGTTGTGGACTAATGCCAAATGACAGCAACATCTCATGAAAAAAAAATTGTTTTATTTTTGGTGGGGTAAGTCTTTTGATAGATGTACTAAGGTGCTCTACCGGGTGCATAGAATCCAAAGTTCACAGGGGGAGATGGCATCCTTTACAGTTGGAGTCATCAGAGTCCAGACCACAGTGTTGGTCATCATTGGTCAGACTGTGACCAGCAAGTCCATGTGGCAGAGAATGTCATTGGGTGAGGTGCTGCTGTTGCGCCAGTGGGCCAGGTGCCAGGCCAGGTGACCTGGGAGATGTGGATGGTCCGCTGACTCACGGTCTTTTCCGTGGACAACCCACCTTCCTTGCGGGACCCTCAGATGCAGGCCTTGAAGATGCTTGGGACGCTCCGTCGGATGAATCCTCCTCCTCCTCCCTCCCTGTGGCTGGTGCTGGTCTTCGCCTGGTGGCACAGGGAGGGTTGCCCATGTTGTCGGCGATCCGACGGAGTGAACGGCTCATGTCCGTTTGCACCGCCAGGAGCTCAGCCAGTCTTGCCTCCATCCGTCCTTGGTGTTGTTGACTGGCATGTTGCTCGGCCTGCAGGTTCTTCATCTCGTCGAGGGTCCCCTTCATCTCTGTGAGGCTCGACACTACCTGGCTGATGCCCCTGGTGTCACGCCGGTAGTTGTCCAGGATGTGGCCTATGTGTGACATACCGGTTCCCTCAGCTGGCTGGTCAGGTTCTCGCCTCCGCCTGCCTCCACTCCCACCACCCCTGCCCACACGAGCCTGGCCTGCCGTTGTGGGCACATCAGGTCTACGGGACCCCTGAGGGATGGCATTATCTGGGTTGTCTGCCTCCTCGTGGGTGCCCGGAGAACCTTGTCCCTCCTGGTCAGACTGGCTGTGTTGTTCAGTGCGAGCAGGGCTCCTGGGTGTCTCCTGGGATGTGGCAGGAATGGGGGTGGGGGTTGGCACATATGTACCTGATGCAGGTGCTGCAGGGGCTTCTGCACCAGAGGGGCCAGGTTGGTCGGGGTCATCCACGGAGTGGTGAGAGTCATCGCTGCCAGTGGGATCATCTTCACGCTGAGCCTGGGACTGTGATTGTCCCCCCCCCATTGTTGGGGGGAGGTCGATGACGTTGCCCTGTGTGTGAGAGAGAGACAATGTTAATGCTGTTTCATGCCACATCCATGTTTCATACATATTCAAGTTGTCACAGATCCTCCAGGTAGTTGAATGTGCCTAGCATTCCTCTCAATGTACACTTGGGGATGGGTATGTTGCGGGGGACAGATTGGTATGTTCTCCTGAGTTTTTGACCAGTAGAATTTTGGCTCGGATGCTTATTTGGCGATGGATTGGTCTTGTTGTGTCACATGTCCATTGTGAGAGTGGGTAAATCCGTTGCCTGCCCTGGGGGTGTGTGCTTGTGTGAGGGGGGGTGTGTGACCGGGCCTGCTGTTGGGTGTAGTGTGATTTGTCATTGGGTCTCCCAGGTGATGTGTCTGTCCCCTCATGGTGCATGCTGGCATGACAGTGAGTTTGAGTGCCTGTGCTAGATATCTGAGCTTGTGTAGTTGGTGTTTGAGTGTACAGTGGTCAGAGGAGGGCCTTGTGCTGCATACAGCAGGGCCAAGTGTCAGCTACCTTGTCAGTACTTTGCCAGTCCCTGTGCATTGGGCATGGTGCATGGGTATGTACCTAGGCCATATGGGCTGAGGGCATTGGTGTCTGCTTCGGAGTTGCACAATGTGTTGTGTGAGCCCCACCCTCCCAGCATCCCGGACATCCAGTCTTGTGTTTGTGGTTGGTGTGGCCTGGGACATGGCATTGCCTTTATTTGTGAATGGGGCATGGAGACGTTAGTGGCATGAGCGTGGTTTTTGAGTGTGGTTGTGTGCGGTGAGGGCTTGGGGGAAGTTGCGTGCATTTTGTGTATTTGTGGTGTGGATGCCATTCCCCCCATGTTACGTGAGTTGTTTGTGTACTCACCAGGCTCTGCGACTCCTTCGACTCCGTGTACTCCCACCGGCGGAAGCATGGCCATCACCTTCTCCTCCCAGGGATGGTAATGTACGGGTCTGGGGGGTAGCCCGCCTCCAGTGATGTTACTCTGGGCGTATTCCTCGTTCATTTTCCTCTTGACTGCCCTGTGCAGATCGTACCACCTGGCTTGGCATTCATGCCTGGTCCTTCGGATGGGAGCAACAGCATTCACCTTATCGACAATCCTCTGCCACAGGCTTGTTTTTTGGGCTATGCTGGTCTGTCTGACCAATGTTACAAACAGCTGTGGCTCGACTCTGATGACTTCGTTGACGAGGAGGTCCAGCTCCGCCCTTGTGAACTTTGGATTCTTGTCTGTGGGCATGGTGTGGGGTGTGGGTGTGGATGGTTGTGGGTGTGTGGGTGTGAATGTGACAGTGTTTGTGTGAATGTCAAGATGGGGTGTATGTGAATAAGATTGTGTGAAGGTGTGTTATTAAGGTGTAGTTAAGGTGTAAGTAAGTTGCAGTTGTTTGTCTGTGGGGTCTGTCAGCAGTGGGTCTGTTGCAAAGGCTCATGGGTCGTGTGGGTGGGCCCTTTTTATTGGTCCATTTGTGGGTGTAGCTGGGTTTGAATTTGTGGTGGGTGTGTTATAAGAGGTGGTTGTGATTTAGGGCCTCTGTTTGCCTGTTTGGATGTGCCAGGTCAGTCATAGAGATGTATTTTGTCATGTCGACGTGTTTTGTGGTGTTGTGCGAGTCGAATTGACCATCCTTGTGCTGTTTTACAGTGTCCTGGTTCTGTACGAGTATTTTTCGAGTAGGTACGGTCCGTACATACGCGATGCTGGGTGAGGGTGCTGGGGTACGGTGCGTACAGGCACAGGGCTGGGGTATGAGCCTGGGGTGCGTCGCGTACAGGTGGTGGGCTGTGCTAGGGTGTTGGGGTACGGTGCGTACAGGTGCGGGGCTGTGCTACAGTGTTGGGGTATGGTGCGTACAGGTGCGGGGCTGTGCTACGGTGTTGGGGTACGGTGCGTACAGGTGCGGGGATGTGCTAGGGTATTGGGGTACGGTGCGTACAGGTGCGGGGCTGTGCTACGGTGTTGGGGTACGGTGCGTACAGGTGCGGGGCTGTGCTACGGTGCTGGGGTACGATGCGTACAGGTGCGGGGCTGTGCTACGGTGTTGGTGTACGGTGCGTACTGGTACGGGGATGTGCTACGGTGTTGGGGTACGGTGCGTACAGGTACAGGGATGTGCTAGGGTGTTGGGGTACGGTGCGGAGGGGGGTACGGTGCTGACATACGGGGGTACGGTGCTGACATATGTGGGGTGAGGGGGGCTGTACGACTCATATCCGGGCACATGTTTACCCATGTACATGTGTGCTACAGCGTTTGCTCCGTACGGGGCCTTTTACATGCGGTTGTGTATTTGGACGGGCGGTACGGATCGTACTTGCACGCTCGGACTTCTGTTTTACGATTTGCACGTAAAAATGTCCGGCTCCCTATCAGACACTTTTCCCAACGCTATTCGGACGTAAAAATTTACGGCTCCCTCTCAGACCATTTTCCCGAGGCAATTCGTATGTATTTTTCACGTACGAATCGTACTTCGCAGTTTGTATGTACTTGTACAATTCGTACGTGAAAATACACGGATACGAGTCGTACGCAATTTTTTTTACCCGGATTGGAATCGGCACCATAATGTATAAAATTACCATTAATAAAACATTTACATTAATAATCAAGTATTAAAAGTAATACATGGGTAATAATGCACTCCCCCACTCAAAACCCCTAATTCCCTTGTAACCCGTGCCAGAGAAAGGGTGTCACACCCTCTTAAGTATTATTTTTAATTATTATTAAAATGCTAAAAATGTATATTAAATTCAAAATGTATCAATACCCAGGTATTCAAAATAAAAACCTGGGTATTAATATACTCCCTTTCCAAACCCCCTAATTCCACTGCATCAAATGCCAGAGAAAGCGTGTCACACCCTCATAAGAATAATTTTTAATTAATAATCAAATACTAAAAATGTATATAAAAATCAATATTTATCAATATTCAGGCATTAAAATTAATACCTGAGTATTAATGCACTCCCAAAATCAAACCCCTTAATGTCCATGCATCCCGTGCCAGAGAAAGGGTATTGCACCCTCATAAGAATTATCAATTTAAATGTTTTAAAATTAAAAACTACAGAAAAATAATTTCATAGTACTAACCTAAACACTTACCTTAATTCTCGATGTAATAGCATGCGTTGTAATGGCATATGCATTGTAATGGCATGCGTTGTAATGGCATATTCGTTGTAATGGATGCGTTGTAAAGGCATTACAATGTAATGCCTCCGTTGTAATAGATGTTTCCCCCAGAAATTCTGTCATATCTCCCTCAAAAACTGTGCATAGGGGACAATGCCTTACCTTCCTACAAAAATAGAGAGCTCTTTCAAAAGCCACACTTTTTTACCGAACATTACCATGGGTTATAAAGTGATGCCCTGTGGATATAGTTGAAGAAATCAGCACATGCGAAAAGCTATCAAAGCCTGTTTGGCCAGGCCATATATCAATGTCCCAGCTTTAAGATCGTAGTACTTGACTGCAGTAGAGGAGGTTGGAACTGTAGCTTTACACTTATGACTTATAGCATAGCAAGAATTCTTGCATGAAATAAGCAGCAGGCTAGGGCTGCAGATGAGAGAGACAATTCCGGCAGGAAAGTGAGGCCTGGAATAAATAGAGAACCCATGGCACAATAAAGCAAATGGTGTTGAACTTCTAAGTTACTGCTAGGTCAAGAGGTTCACATTGTGGACTTGAGGAGTATTGTCCTGCTTTCCACACTCATCAGTTTTCTGACTTCTGTATGAAGGGTTGTAGAGTGTATCTGGTACTGAAACAGTCTGGTTTATCCTAGTTCATCCCAATTATTTTTTTTAATGTATTTTGCTCTTTGGAAACAACTAGTTCATATACAGTTCAAAATGCAGTCTGCCCTTAATTCTCTCTGACCGCACTTCCACAAGATGGGCACTTCACTGCCAGCTATTCACCTATGCCTTATCACTTATCTTCCATGGGGCCACCAACATAATTGAAAAAATCATTTGGATTAGAAATCTACCATACCAGAAGGTCTCTTCCTGAGCTTACGTTTTGCTTTATTCTCTGTAAGGCAACTGGGGCTCATGTAAGTGCTCCAATACCTTCAAGTAGAGTCCGCACTATATAAAACTGCAAAAAAAACTTATTTGGAAGTCTAATACAGCCTTTCTGAGAGAATGTTGCATCACATTCACAAGTCTTTCCCAATAATTGATACTAGACAGAGAGAAATTGCAGAATCATAGTAACCAGACACATGCTGGGTCTCACAAATGAGTTCTGTGCATTCGTCCCTCTGCCCAAAGGGGGTAGAGATGCAATACGACACGCTGCTGTGCTCTATGGCCTGGAGGTAGTGTTGCAAAATGATGTGGAGAAATGCTTGATGGCTAAGTTAAAGAACTGGAATTGGATGAGGTGCAATGTTTGGAAGCTTGGAGGTAAGGTTAGAATGGCATGCATTGAGGTGCTCCATGGCTCAGGCATACAGATGAGTGGAATGTTATGTAACACTCGACAACTAGTAAGCAGAGGTGGAATGGGATGTGATGCAAGACTTTGAGGATAGATGGAAGAATTGAAATTGCACCTCTTGTTTCAATGAGGGAGGACAGGCGTGGGATTTGTTGTTGCATTCAATGGCAAAAAAGTAGAGTTGGAATTGGATCGGGTGTATGATCTTGTGGCCATGGGGCATGCATTGAAGTCCTCCATTGCTTAGAGGGAGAGCTGAAGTGGAATCTTATTACCATCGATGGCTCGGAGGAACAGTTTGAATGACGTGTGTCGAAGTGCAATGCAGCAATGAGGCAGTGTGGAAATGGTCAGTGGTGTAGTACTTGCTGGCTTGGAGAAAGTGTTGTTAGCACAGAGAGAGTTGGAATGCGATGTGTTGTGTTGGAAAACTTTGTGGCCAGGAGAGGGAGCTGGAATGGGATGTGTTGTATTACTTTGTGGTTAGGAGAAAGAGCTGTTATGGGATGTATTGTGTTGTAATAATTTTTGGCTAGGAGAGAGAATTGGCATGGGATGTGTTGCAATATTTTGTGACTAGAAGAAAGAGCTGGAATGGGATGTGTTGTGTTGTGATACTTTGTGGCTAGGAGAGAGAACTGGAATGGGATGTGTTGTGATACTTTGTGGCTAGAGAGAGAGCTGAAATGGGATGTGTTGCAATATTGTGTGGCTAGAAGAAAGAGCTGGAATGGGATGTGCTGTGTTGTAATACTTTGTGGCTAAGAGAGGGAGCTGGAATGGTATGTGTTGTGTTGTGATACTTTGTGACTAGGAGCGGGAGCTGGGATGGGATGTGTTGTGTTGTGATACTTTGTGACTAGGAGAGAGAACTGGAATTGGATGTGTTGTGATACTTTGGGGTCGATTCCGATGCTGTAAAAAGGCCCTACGAATAGTAGTACAGAGCGTGTTCTCCGTACGACTCGTACCAGGTAAACCCATTTCACAACCTAGGAAGTACGATTCGTACAGAAAGCCTTTTTTTCTGTACGAATCGTACAAAAGACCGTACAGCAAAAAAATACCCACGATTCCGATCCGGAAATGCTTGTACGCGACGTCCATTCGTTTTCCGGCCCAGCAAGTACGACTCGTACCGACGTCACTCCGTACGGCTCTTTGTTTACGGGAGCCAAACACAGCCGGAAAAGCAGAGTCCGATGCGAACCGCAACGCCACGGAGCCCCGGTACGCGAGGTACAGCCATGAACCCCATCGTACGTGTCATATCGGTCCTCTTGGCCTACAACCTGGTGCACCGCACCCGACGCACACGCCGCAGAAGGTGAGAACAACATGCGTGGGTACGGTGCATACCACACGTACCCCTACGATGCCATGACAACAGTGGTACGGACCGTACCCACACATGAATGCGTGGGTACGGTGCCTACCACACGTACCTCTACGGAGCCATGACAACAGTGGTACGGACCGTACCCACGCATTAATACGTGGGTACGGTGCGTACCCCTACGGCCCCATGAGTACCCGGGTACGGACCGTACCCACGCATACATGCGTGGGTACGGTGCGTACCATACGTACCCCTATGGCACCATGCCAACAGTGGTACGGACCGTACCCACGCATGAATACGTGGGTACGGTGCGTACCCCTACGGCCCCATGAGTACTCAGGTACGGACCGTACCCACGCATGAATGCGTGGGTACAGTGCGTACCATACGTACCCGTACGGCACCATGACAACAGTGGTACGGACCATACCCACGCATGAATACGTAGGCACGGTGCGTACCCCTACGGCCCCATGAGTACTCAGGTTCGGACCGTACCCACGTATACATGTGTGGGTACGGTGCTTACCCCTACGGCCCCATGATTAATCAGGTACGGACCGTACCCACGCATACATGCGTGGGTACGGTCCGTACCACACATACCCCGTTACGGCAGCAGGGAAATTTGGATACGAGGCATACACACGCCAGGAATGTGGGCATAGAGGACTGGCCCAGCATGTTACCTCCAAATTTGTTGTGTGTGTAGGTCCTGGCCAGCAGTGTACAGCTCCAAGGGGGTGCGTGGGTGGGTGCAGAGGCCTCCCAGCAGTGGACAGACATATGAGGGGTGGGTGCAGAGGACTCCCAGCAGTGCCCAGACATATGAGGGGTGGGTGCATATCACTACCAGCAGTGGACAGACATATGGGGGTGGGTGCAGAGGACCCCCAGCAGTGCCCAGACATATGAGGGGTGGGTGCAGAGGACTACCAGCAGTGGACAGACATATGAGGGGTGGGTGCAGAGGCCTCCCAGCAGTGGACAGATATATGAGGGGTGGGTGCAGAGGACTACCAGCAGTGCCCAGACATATGAGGGGTGGGTGTATATCACTACCAGCAGTGGACAGACATATGGGGGTGGGTGCAGAGGACTCCCAGCAGTGCCCAGACATATGAGGGGTGGGTGCAGAGGACTCCCAGCAGTGCCCAGACATATGTGGGGTGGGTGTATATCACTACCAGCAGTGGACAGACATATGGGGGTGGGTGCAGAGGCCTCCCAGCAGTGCCCAGATGTATGAGGGGTGGGTGCAGAGGACTCCCAGCAGTGGACAGACATATGAGGGGTGGGAGCAGAGGACTCCCAGCAGTGGACAGACATATGAGGGGTGGGTGCAGAGGACTCCCAGCAGTGGACAGACATATGAGGGGTGGGTGCAGAGGACTCCCAGCAGTGCCCAGATATATGAGGGGTGGGTGTATATCACTACCAGCAGTGGACAGACATATGGAGGTGGGTGCAGAGGACTCCCAGCAGTGCCCAGACATATGAGGGTTGGGTGCAGAGGACTCCCAGCAGTGCCCCACTCCCAGGAGGATGGATGTCATTCACACACTGCATGACACACCACATGTGGGTGTGAGGACATACAACACATGTATACCCACCCATGGCGGATGCCCCACAATACACACCCGGATTTAATGCCAACAGACTGTATAGTAATGGAAATGCATACTAAAATAAGTTAGCCAAGGGGAACACACACTGTCACGCACATCACAGGAGTGATAGGAATGTCCAGGTGCTGGTCCAGCCACCCAGATGTTGTCTCTCATGTAAGGAATAGGGTTCACTGCGACTAGATACAATGCCCACAATTGTGAGTCAGGTGCCCAAATACCCTGCATTACACGTGCCATTTGTGTGTTAGGCCATGATTACACACATGCATAGTGCTGAAAAGGGGCAATTGATCCCTGATGTCATTCCTACATACACAAAACACAAGTACAGTGACTGGCAAGGATGGCACAGACGATTCAGCAGGAGACATCGGTGAGCATGCATGGCCATTGTTGAAGGGATCCGTCACCAACAAAGGATATGTTGACACAGGTCAGCACAACAATTGTGCAACTGTTTGCAGGGAACATGTCAGGTGCCACAGAGGAAGGAACACTTCCTGGGACAATGTCTCACAATCCAAAGGAACACACACTACCAATTAATATTTTCACAGACATTGAGATGGCACACAGATACCATGGTCCACCTCATGACCATCATACTAAAACATTTCTCAGAACCCTAACACATTACCAGAACACCAACTTCATGGGCCTCATCACCAACATCATGTACCTGAAATGCAATAGTGTTGAAACTAAAAGAAAAGGCTTTATTCAGCACACAAAAAACTAAATTGTTATAATACACTATTTACAAAGGCCAATGGCCAGTCCATAGTTTGAGTCCAAGGGTGGACGTATGCGACTGTGTCTACCCCTACATTGCCTGCACAAAGTCACCTCAAGGGTTGTCGACCGGGGGGGCATCATACGTGGGTGTACCAGGCACCGCAGGGACAGGAGTGGGTTGGGTAGGTGTGGTGGGTGCAGGGCTGGACGTATCCACCACAGGGGGTGGTGCAGCGACAATGGTGGTGTGAGCAGCTCGCTGCACACTGCTGCCAGGGTGTCCAGAGGAACCCCTGCACCGGAACGAACACCAGGGCCAACGGCGTGGGGGTGTCCGAGGGATGGGGTGCAGCGCTCTCGGGAGAGGTGGTGGACATGGGGGGGACTCAACTCCCCTGGCCGGAGACTTCCTCAACCGCTTGCGGGGTGGTGTCACAGTGGGGCTGAGGGACAGACTAGCCATGTAGGTCACTTTGGGTGATGTCTTAGCAGGGGAGCTAAGGGGAGTGGATTTGGAGGAAGTGGGTCGTGAGGACTGCGGACTCTGACTGTGGCTGCATGTCTGCCGTTTGCCCCCAGACCCTGTGGGCGTGGCTACATCCCCCTGAGTGTGCGTGCCAGGAGGTGTGCGCTGTGCCTTAGTTGGGGGTGTGCTGGATGTGTCTGTTGTGGTGTGTGCCTGTGACTGTCTGTGTGTGCTATGGACAGGCATGGGAGAGGGCAGCGTGGATGGGTCCGGGGTAGGGGGGGGACGGAGTGCCGCAGGAGAGACACTGCTTCCGTCAATGAAGAGTCCATGGACCGCAGAAACCTGCGTTGCTCATTCATCGTTGATGACATGCCCTCCACGAACGACACCAACTGTGTGAGCAGTCTAGTGGAGGACATGCAGCATCGATGCCTGACCAACCTGCAACTGGTGCAGTGTGTCCACAGACTCTTCACTGAGGGCAGCAGGGGTGACAGGGGCAGGGGCTGCGGTGCCTGGTCCGAAGGAGACACGGTGGGACTGTGCACGGACAGAAGGGACGGGAGCAACTGGGAGGGTGGAGATGGCAATGGAGGAGGCGGGTACAGATGGTGGGATGCTGCCAGATGTTGCTACATCCTCTGCCTCCTCAAGGATGTCAGCCTGGGACCCGTCGGTGTCGTACATGCTCTCGCCTCCGGACAGGTCCTCCGACTGACTCCCCTCGCCCTCCGTGCCACTGTCTCCTGCTGACTCCACAGCACTGGTGGCACTGTCGCTGGGTCCCTCCTCAAGGTCCATGCCGGTGTCTCCCTCGCATGTGGATGATGATGCTGTGGGCAAGGAGAAGAAACCAGAAAGCATCAGTCACCTGTATACATCTGACACATGAGCACAAGAACAATTGGCCACAGTGCATATCAGGCAATGCATCATGAGTAACAGCTGGATTACTCCGCACATATGTTAGCCCTGTACTGCCCAGTTGGTAGACCCACCATGCCACTTTGACACCAGGAAACTCAATACACAAAAGGCCAAAACTTGAATGAGCAATACACTGAGAAGCTAGTGTCTGTGAACCGGTGAGCACAGCAATGCAATTAAGTCATGACACCTCTTGTTTACCCTGAAAGAAACAGGAGTGTCACCACACTCAGAGACCTGTAAGTCCCTTGGAACACAAAACGAACAAATGTTGGTACCTTGGGACTCACACAACTTCAACCAATATTCATGTTTGGGATGTGCCAATTGGCCATTTTGCAAAAAGAACACTGATGTGCCTGCAAGATGTTGCACAAGGCAGTGCACACAAAATTACATTGACACTGTAATTGAAGAAGCTGGCACCTTTTCGGAGGAGCCACTGTTAGAAATAGATGGTGTTGCAGAAAGTGCATATATATGGGCCCAGGGAGGTCTGGACGTCTTGACACTCGTTAGTTTGCATCACCGACAACTAATGAGTCTCAAAAAATCAAGACCACCGTGGGAACATGTATATGGAGAATCTGCGACAGCATTTATTTATAACAGTGGCTTCATTGAAAAGGTGCCAGCTCATTCCATGACAGTGTCAATGTACTTTTGTGTGCACTGCCTTGTGAGACATATTGCATGCAGGCACATTAGTGTTCTTAAAACAAATCAACAAATTTCCACATTTGAAACATGAACAACTGTTGACAAGTGCTGTGAGTCCCAAGGTACAAATCATGAAGAGTAACAACTTGAATCATGTCAGTTGTCACCAGGCCATCCCTCACCTGATTACACAGTTGGCTACACATATGACCTACTGCCTGTCATCTGGAGTGGCACACATGTCCACACCTAGGACAATGCATAAGCTAATAGGCCTGCAATTGGGTGGTAAAAAAAGACCAGCTGTACTGTGGGGACACCCTCATGGCAAGCCTGAATGTACACACAGATGTCAGCACACACAGTCCAAACTCCATTGCATCTGAACCACACACGTGCCAAAAATGTATGAGCAGGATTATTGTTGGTAAAAAAATGACACAGGCTGCAAAGCACGTACATTAAGCACAGGCCAGCATCACAGGAGCACTGCCCAGTGTATTTTAGTCCAGACAATTCTCACACATAAGTCAGACCTGGCACTGAAAAATCAGAGTTGCACATGTATGCCTCTCCCGCACCCCCCTCCCCCAATACCTGAGTCTATGTGATTTATACAGATCAAGAAGTGACACCTCTTATTCAGGGTTACAACAACTGTGCTTGCAAAATTGCTTCATTGACACCACATCACCTCGTGGGGCTGACAACACATATTTGTGACAAACAACCATCAACAGATTGTTGTGAATAGCCACACAGGCACTGGCCAGTGTGAGTATGCACAAGCAAAATGTTGAATCCCTGTCCAGTGGACACATGTAGCACACACTAACCTAATGAAACTAGGCCAGGGAACAATGCCACAGAGGCAGACCTATGCAGCACTGTTAGAAATGGGGGTCTCTAGTTGGCAATGGCTGGCCACTGTCCAAGTAGGGACCCTTCTTCCTAAGTCAGAGTAAGCAGCCTACACCCTTTGACAACCCCTGCTCAACCCTGTGGTAACGTAGCACGAGCAGCTAGGCTTATCTCAGAGGCAGTGTGTGAAGCATTTATGACCATACACAGTAATATAATGAGGAACACTACAAATGGACACCACTCAAGTAGTTATGAAAAATAGGTATTTTTATATAGACTTAATCACAAGACCAATAACAGTAAAAATCCACAATACTATAAAAATATAATTACTTTAGAAATGCTGCAAGGAAAAATAGTTCAGGATGCACAAAATGATGTTTAGTTCAAGGCAGGGGTCTCTGCGACCCTTTTACTCACAAAGTATCTGGTTCCTGGAGCAAAGCAACAAAAATGTCGCTAAGGAGCTGTAGCGAGAAATTTCCTCACGCTAACCAGCGATGCGTTGAATCCTTACCGCGAGGGAGGATGATGCGCTGGGTTGCGGGCAGGACAAAGCGACAAACTTCCTCACGCTAAGCCGGTGATGCGATGAAATCCTTGCCGCGAAGGGAGGATGATGCACCGAGCCTGTTGCGTGTGCGATCTTGCTGCGTTGACAAAGATGGCGCTCTGCGAGGGAGCGACGATCCGGATTCGATGCGGGGAAAATGGCGAACGCTCGGCGTCCGCGCTGCGATGATCCTGTTGCGATGATTTCAGATAGCGGGCGTTTTCAGGACCGCAGACAGGTGCTGCGACGATCTTCGGATAGCGGGCGTTTTCAGGCCCGCAGACAGGTGCTGCGACGATCTTCGGGGTTAGCGAGCGCTCGGCGACAGCGGAGCGGCGATTTTTCTCACGCTCACCAGCTGCAGCGGCTCGCTAACGGAGGTTAGCGACGATTTTCAGCGCTCTCTTCTCAACAGTAGAAATAGAGGTCCTGGAACACACAGGAGCCTCACCTGCAGATAGTAATCCTCGCTGGGAGGAAACAGGAGGCTGATGGTGGAGTCTGATGTGCCTGAGACTCCAGCAGGAGGCTAGCTCTCTCCTAACCCTTGGGTAGTTGCTGTAGCAAAAGAAATAAAAGTCCAATCAAAGTTCCTTTCCTCTTCTTGAAGTCCAGTAGTAACAGCTGCAGGCCAGTCCCAGGAACAGCACACAAGCACAAGGACAGTCCTTCTCCTGCAGATTCTTGTAGCCACACGGACAGAGGTTCTTCTTGTTATCCAGGAGCAATAAAAATTGTAGGGGTTTGTGCACAAATATTTATACCCCCAAAGTCTTTGTTCTTAGGGGTCCCAAGCCTCTGAACCCAGCCAGAACCAGTTTTGCCCAGCCCTGGAGCACTTTGTTGATCAGGCTGCATCCTTCCTTTCAGAAAGAGGGGGTCTGCCTCAGACGCACAGTGGGAGGTGGAGCCAGCTTTCACCTTGCCAGGCACAGCCCTATTCAAGTGCAGGAGCTACCCCTCCCCTCACACCTAGGCAGGTCGCTCTATTCAACCCAGGTCTGACTCAGCCTGCCCTGTCCCTCCAAAACCAGACAGCCAATACACATAATAGCAGAGCAACTGGAAGGCTTAGGCAAGAAAGTACCTATACTCTAAAAGTGGTAGTTTCAAACACAGAATATAAAAATAACCTTCACTAAAAGATGAATTTTAATATTCTGAGCTCAGGCATACTAGATTCGTTTTTCTACCATGTTCTGTGGGTCAGTTAGGTCTATAGGATGTAATAGCCCAGACCTCCCATTCTGGCCTATGGAGAACAGGTAGCCTTACAGTAGTGAAAAACGAAATTGGGTGTAATTCACTACTAGGACATGCTACATACAACAGGGCATGTCCTACCTTACACATACAATGCGCCCTATCATAAGGGGGGCTTACATGATGCCAAGGGAAGGTTTAGGGGCTGGGAAGCGGGTGCACTTCACAGCCAAGATGGCAGTTCTGGACTGCACGCAGACACTGCAGTGGCAGGTCTGAGACACACTTTACAAGCTGCTTCTGTGGGTGGCACAAACCAGTGCTGCAGGCCCACCAGCAGCATTCGGTTTACCAGCCCTGGGCACACACCGGCCACGCTACTAGGGACTAACAGGTAAACTGAATAAGCGAATCATGGATGTACCAATTCATATGTCATCTTTACAAAGGGAGCATTCGCGCTGTGGCACTGAATGGCAGCGGCACAGCGCCCAGAGCATCTATAACCAGCAAAAACAGAGGAGACACAGCGAAAAAAGGAAGGGAGACTCACGCCAATGGTGCCAGGTCTAACACGCACACACAGAGAATGTGCACAGTGTTGGGTGACACACATGATTAGGAGGCCAGGGTGTCTCAGGGGACTGTAGTGGGCACACTGCTCCATGGTCCTGGAATGAGCTGACTCTAACATGTACAACCGTCATGGCACTATGCATATCTCACACTCATGCACATCATTTCTGAGGCCACAACATTGCACCTGCATGCTGCAAGGGTGTCCAGTTGAAAGCTTACACTCCTATGTTGAGAATCAGCATCAGTGACAACAACTATGCACCCCCTACATAGTGAACAGGTCATGGCACAGGCAAGGTACCAACACAAGTCACAGACCACCCTCCCACATGATGCAGAAAGCAATGTGCACTTAGATGTACTGGCACCCTAGATGACCATGTGCAAATGTGATTACACACACACCAGGGGACACATGTCAAGGAGAGGAAGGGATGAAAAAGATCCCCAGGTGACATTTGGAAACAGAAAATGCACTGCACATATGAACTCTGGGAGTGTATTCATGCAAAATAGCACTTCCTAAAGCTGGCGAAAAATAACACAACAAAAAGCCATGTACCTACCCCCTCCTTGCTGCAGTCTCTCCTCTAACTGCCTATCGAGGTCAGGGAAGACCACCGCCAGGACACGTTTCATGTGGTGGGTCAGGTGTCGTCGCCCACCGTGGCGGCGAGGTGGAGAGAGCTTGAGCTGGACCCGGGCGATCCGCCGGGTCCAGCACCAGATGTCCTGCCACCTCTTGCGGACCTGGGCCAGCTGCCGATCACGCCCCCCCGCAGTCCTCACGGCCCTGACGACTTTGGTACAGATGACCCCCTTCTCGTAGGCACCTGTCAGGATGACAAAGTGACACAACATCAATACACCTGCTTCATGTCCCAGAAACACACATAAGAACATCTTTGAAATGTTGAACAGGGCATAGGATGCTGACAGGAATAGCCTCATTCACAACATGCAAGTGGCCTGTGTGCAAGCGCCAATGCAGTACATGGCATTGAAAGTCTACAGGTGGCATGAGGGGTTCAAAACACTCAATGAACATGCCACACACTGTGCAGCACATGCAACAGCAGGCTGATGGGCAGCACGTGCCATGCAGTCACATGTCCCACTCCACTGACGCACCCTCAGCAGACTAGACAGACACACCCAGCCAGTGATCACTGGCCTGTCATTGACTACAGCGGATACAAACCCTCACTCTGCACATGTGCCATTTGCCAGGGGGGAGTCACAGGTGTCGTGCCAGCTCTGCAAGTCAGACACAAAGCACGGCTCACTTGTCACATCAGATGGTTAGATCAGTAGCCTTCTACATGCAGCTGTGGTGCAACACTTCACATAGACACTCACCCACATGACAAGGAACATTCACACACGTCAATGTCCATGAGTTCGTACAAGTCATTTGGACTCTCTCACCACAGGTCCACCCAACTCATACACATCTGTGGGTACAGTCACCTGTCACACCGGGGGGACCACTGAATCACCTCAGGACAACATGAATAAAAGCCCCCAAGGATTAGCCAGGCTGAATGTCTCATGCACTATGCAGTAAAAGTCACTGTAAGCACCATGCAAGTGAGGAGTGCACACAGGAACTACATAATGCACTGCATGAGTGACATAAGCATGCACCCCACCCCAGGACACACCCTGAACAACATTGCATGTCAGTCCCACCTGGACACAATATTGACAGTCACACAACAGGTGCATAGGCAAAGGTAGTGGACTCAGCACTCACCTGCTCCCCTGGTCTCCCATACAGGCTGGTGTACTGTGGGAGGAAGACGTCCAGCAGGGCCTGATTCTCCTCCAGGGTGAATGGCTGGGCCCTCTCCACAGCAAGAGAAATGGTCCAGGGAAGCAGAGACAGCAGCAATGTTGTCGACAGGAAAGTTGTGCAGGCAAGTGCCCTCTCATGGCTTCTGGCTGCCTTATATCTGTCTTGCTGAGGGGCATTCATTTTGAGGAGTACATAGTGATTGGTCTGAATCATTCGCATCTTACGTTTACTCCGATACCTTTAAACATACACCAGTGACAGCATTTGCATCGTTCAAATTTAGAGCACCATGTCAAGTCAACAACCACTTTGCAACATTGTATTTTGTGGCCATCTGACTTTTCCAGGGCACCTGATGGAAAAATTTGAAGAGAAAACTCGGTATCCATGGCAACCTGCATGCATTTAGGGCCTAATACCTGTCTCTTATGTGTCCCCTATGTAAATTTGAAAGCCATACACAGGTACGGTGCGTTTCACACGTACCCCTACGGCAAAAGTTGCATAGTGCGTTTCACACGTACGTGTAGGCACTGTTAGTACACGTACGTGTACTACCAGTGCCTACATGTACGAGTACAACTAGTGCGTACACGTACGTGTACAAGTACATGTACGCCATGGTAGTAAACGTACGTGTACTACCAGTGCCTACACGTACGTGTACTACCGGTGCGTACTCGTACCTGTACACGTATGTGTAGGCACTGGTAGTACACGTACGTGTACTACCAGTGCCTACACGTACGTGTACTACCAGTGCGTACACGTACCTGTACACGTACGTGTAGACACTGGTAGTACACGTACGTGTACTACCAGTGCGTACACGTACGTGCGTACACGTACGTGTAGACACTGGTAGTACACATACGTGTACTACCAGTGCCTACACGTACCTGTACACGTACGTGTACGCACTAGTTGTACACGTACGTGTACTACCAGTGCCTACACGTACATGTACTACCAGTGCGTAAACGTACCTGTACACGTACATGTAGGCACTGGAAGTACACGTACATGTACTACCAGTGCCTAGACATACCTGTACACGTACGTGTATGCACCAGTTGTACATGTACGTGTACTACCAGGGCGTACACGTACTTGTACTACCAGTGCATACACATACCTGTGGTAGTACACGTACGTGTACTACCAGTGCCTACACGTACGTGTACTACCAGTGCGTACACATACCTGTACACATACGTGTATGCACCAGTTGTACACGTACGTGTACTACCAGGGCGTACACGTACTTGTACACATACGTGTACGCATTAGTTGTACACGTACGTGTACTACCAGTGCCTACACGTACGTGTACTACCAGTGCGTACACGTACCTGTACACGTACGTGTAGGCACTAGTAGTACACACATGTGTACTACCAGTGCCTACACGTACGTGTACTACCAGTGTGTACACGTACCTGTACACGTACGTGTAGGCACTGGTAGAACACGTACGTGTACTACCAGTGCCTACACGTACGAGTACAACTAGTGCGTACACGTACGTGTACAAGTACATGTACACCATGGTAGTACACGTACGTGTAGGCACTGGTAGTACCAGTGCCTACACGTGCGTGTACTACCAGTGCGTACATGTAACTGTAAATGTACGTGTACTAGCAGGGCGTACACGTACTTGTACACATATGTGTACACACTAGTTGTACACGTACGTGTACTATCAGTGCCTACACGTACGTGCACTACCAGTGCGTACACGTACCTGTACACATGTGTATGCACCAGTTGTACATGTACGTGTACTACCAGGGTGTACACGTACTTGTACACGTACGTGTACGCACTAGTTGTACACGTATGTGTACTAACAGTACCTACACATACGTGTACTGCCAGTGCATACACGTACCTGTACACGTATGTGTAGGCACTGGTAGTACACGTACATGTACTACCAGTGCCTACACGTACGTGTACTACCAGTGCGTACACGTACCTGTACACATACGTGTAGGCACTGGTAGAACACGTACGTGTACTACCAGTGCCTACACGTACGAGCACAACTAGTGCGTACACGTACGTCTACAAGTACGTGTACGCCATGGTAGTACACGTACGTGTAGGCACTGGTAGTACACGTACGTGTACTACCAGTGCCTACACGTACGAGTACAACTAGTGCATACACGTACGTGTACAAGTACGTGTATGCCATGATAGTACACGTACGTGTAGGCACTGGTAGTACACATACGTGTAGGCACTGGTAGTACACATACATGTACTAACAGTGCCTACACGTACCTGTACACGTACGTGTACACACCAGGTGTACACGTACGTGTACTACCAGGGCATACACACACCTGTACACGTACGTGTAGGCACTGGTAGTACACGTACATGTACTACCAGTGCCTACACATACTTGTACACGTACGTGTACGCACTAGTTGTAAACGTACGTGCACTACCAGTGCCTACACGTACATGTACTACCAGTGCGTACATGTACCTGTACACATACGTGTAGGCACTGGCAGTACACGTATGTGTACTACCAGTGCGTACACATACCTGTACACGTACGTATATGCACTAGTTGTACACGTACGTGTACTACCAGTGCCTACACATACGTGTACTACCAGTGCGTACACGTACTTACGTGTAGGCACTGGTAGTACACGTACGTGTACTACCAGTGCTTACACGTACCTGTACACGTACGTGTACGCACTAGTTGTACACGTACGTGTACTACCAGTGCCTACACGTATGTGTACTACCACTGCATACACGTACCTGTACACGTACGTGTAGGCACTGGTAGTACACATACATGTACTACCAGTGCCTACACATACTTGTACACGTACGTGTACGCACTAGTTGTACACATACGTGCACTACCAGTGCCTACACGTACATGTACTACCAGTGCGTACATGTACCTGTACACATACGTGTAGGCACTGGTAGTACACGTATGTTTACTACCAGTGCGTACACGTACCTGTACACGTATGTGTACGCACTAGTTGTACACATACGTGTACTACCAGTGCCTACACGTACATGTACTACCAGTGCGTACATGTACCTGTACACATACGTGTAGGCACTGGTAGTACACGTATGTGTACTACCAGTGCGTACATGTACCTGTACACGTACGTGTACGCACTAGTTGTACACGTACGTGTACTACCAGTGCCTACACATACGTGTACTGCCAGTGCATACACGTACCTGTACACGTACGTGTAGGCACTGGTAGTACACGTATGTGTACTACCAGTGCTTACACGTACCTGTACACGTACGTGTACGTACTAGTTGTACATGTACGTGTACTACCAGTGCCTACACGTACGTGTACTACCAGTGCGTACACGTACCTGTACACGTACGTGTAGTACACGTACATGTACTACCAGTGCTTACACGTACCTGTACACGTACGTGTACGCACTAGTTGTACACGTACGTGTACTACCAGTGCCTACACGTACGTGTACTACCACTGCATACACGTACCTGTACACGTACGTGTAGGCACTGGTAGTACACGTACATGTACTACCAGTGCCTACACATACTTGTACACGTACGTGTACGCACTAGTTGTACACGTACGTGCACTACCAGTGCCTACACGTACATGTACTACCAGTGCGTACATGTACCTGTACACATACGTGTAGTCACTGTTAGTACACGTATGTTTACTACCAGTGCATACACGTACCTGTACACGTACGTGTACGCACTAGTTGTACACATACGTGTACTACCAGTGCCTACCCGTACATGTACTACCAGTGCGTAGATGTACCTGTACACATACGTGTAGGCACTGGTAGTACACATATATGTACTACCAGTGCGTACACGTACCTGTACACGTACGTGTACGCACTAGTTGTACATGTACGTGTACTACCAGTGCCTACACATACGTGTACTACCAGTGCGTACACGTACCTGTACACGTACGTGTAGGCACTGGTAGTACACGTATGTGTACTACCAGTGCTTACACGTACCTGTACACGTATGTGTACGCACTAGTTGTACATGTACGTGTACTACCAGTGCCTACACGTACGTGTACTACCAGTGCGTACACGTACCTGTACACATACGTGTAGTACACGTACGTGTACTACCAGTGCCTACACGTACCTGTAGACGTACGTGTATGCACTAGTTGTACACGTACATGTACTACCAGTGCCTACACGTACGTATACTACCAGTGCGTACACGTACCTGTACACATACGTGTACGCACTAGTTGTACACGTACGTGTACTACCAGTGCCTACACTTACCTGTACACGTACGTGTAGGCACTGGTAGTACACGTACGTGTACTACCAGTGCCTACACATACCTGTACACGTACGTGTACGCACTAGTTGTACACGTATGTGTACTACCAGTGCCTACACATACGTGTAATATCAGTGCATACACGTACCTGTACTCGTACGTGTAGGCACTGGTAGTACATGTACATCTACTACCAGTGCCTACACATACCTGTACACGTACGTGTACGCACTAGGTGTACACGTACGTGTACTACCAGTGCCTACACGTACGGGTACGCATTTCACACGCTTACAATGGTGATACAGCTGTACACATGCCAGGAATGGAGGGCTACGAGTCGCACATGGATGTCCATCAAGTACTTGTCATTGCATACTTTCATGTGCAGGCCCTAGGTGTGTTAGCCAGTGATCTTGCACAGGTCCTCTCATCTCGTTGCACAATTGATGTGCTCTGACCTGTGGACACATGTCATGTGTGATGGTGCACGATGTGGCACACATCACCTTGACACTTGCCACATGTGTGTCTGTAGTCCAACTGTGTCATGCATAGCAGCAGTGGGTGGCACAGTCATCAACACCCGTACCTGTCTTCTGAGGCCAGGGAAAGGGCCACTTTATCAACTGACCTGTCACGATCAGCGTGTCCCTTTGGGACTATGTCGGCTGTGTGTCATGTGTCCTGTCAACGGCATCTGCTGTTGGTGCATCCAACAGGCGTCTGTGTGGAGATGGGCATGTAACACATCTACGCACACCATGCCACATGTGGATTTCCAAGGCTGTAGGGTCTGTGTGCATGGGACATCATATATTTTCAGTCATACATGTGTTTGTTGTCTCAATGGCTGTGTCTTTGTGTTGTCACGTGTACCCCTTCATCGCACTGTGTTTGACATGTACATTTGACATTCCATGTGACCTGTGCGTGTGCCTTGCAGTCAGCTGTCTGGATGAGATGACATCCTTCAAATGCAGCTATGTGGTTGTGTGTCACTCCGGTGATATCTGTGGCTCTTCACTCAGACTGGCCCCCAAATCTTTTCAGGGCATGTCATGTTGACTTGACAATCAACAGGTGTATCATGCATTTTGTAGGAGTGCCAGCAAGCTGCCATCTGTGTCCTGGATGTATTGCACACACCCGACTCCATAGTTACCTGATGTGTATTAGCAGTGTAGCATGTGCTTTGTTCATTGACATTGATGTTTGCCGACTCTCAAGCTGCATTCTTTAAAACTATGTTTTGCAGGGCACCACCTGTCCCAAGACTAATGCCAGACTTGGGTGCCATGAGGGAACGTGCCTGCATCCGCCGTTACAGATTCACTCAACAGTTGATTGAGGAACTGACAAACAGGCTGGCACCACACCTCCAACCGCAACACAGGTATCCTACTGCGCTGACCCCCAAGATGAAGGTGATGGCAGCCTTACATTGTTTTGCCACAGGTACGTTTCAATTGACCATAGCTGATGTGGGTGGGATGTCCCAGACTATGTTCAGCCGTGTCCTGCGTGATGTTTTAGCAGCCATGTTGGAGCACCTTGATGAATTCATCAAATTTCCAAGACCAGAGGGGTTGAGGGATGTCAAGGGGGATTTCTATGCCCTGGGTGGGATGCCCCATGTAATTGGGTCCATTGATGTTACACATGTGGCTTTTGTACCACCACAGGCACAGGAACAAGCCTATCGCAACCGCAAACATGACCACTCGATAAATGCCCTTGTGGTGTGTCTTGCTAACATGCTGATTTCCCATGTCTGTGCACGTTTTCCAGGATCAGCACACGATGCCTACATCATGAGGCGTAGCAGTGTGCCACAAATGATGCTGCAGCTGCACAACGAACGAGCATGTCTTGTTGGTGGGTATAGTCTTTTTGTCCTATGTGTTGCGGTATCTTTATCTCTTACGGCATCTTGTGACCCACTCATTTACATGATGTTTCCATGTAGGGGACTCTGGCTATCCCAACATGCCACGGCTGCGGACACCTCTCCGCAACCCAAGAACAGCTGCAGATCACCGGTACAACGATGCACACGGCCAGACCAGGCGAGTGATTGAGAGGACGTTTGGACTCCTGAAGAGCCGATTCCAGTGCATGGACAAGACAGGCGGATCCCTCCCTTATGCCCCGGAGAAGGTCTGCAAAATCTTCATTGTGTGCTGCGTGCTGCACAACATGGCAGTTGAGAAGGCAGTGCCACTCATCCTGGATTCAGATTAGCAGGAGCATCCACCCTTGGAGGATCAAGGGCTTGGTCACGAGGCTAGTGATGATGAGGAGGAGGGGGATGATATCCGGAGTCAGCTCATACGCAACTTCTTCTCATAATGGTGATTCACTGGCTATGAGTGTGCAAGCTTGTAGCGTTGAGTGGCATGTGTTGCAATGTGTGTGTCCAGCTGACTGAATGCAAAGTGACTTGGATGTGTGTTCTGATGTGTCACTCGAGTGATGATGTCATGCAACACAGTTTTGCCGAGAGACTTGATTGGCAATTTACATGTGTCCAACATTGTTGCTGTTTTGTACACTTCCATGTGTGCGTTGAGAATCTTTTTTTGGTGACTTCTCGTGTGTCTGTCATTCCCAGGTAATTGACACCTGTTGTCTGGTCGTGTCATCGTTGTCCTCCTGCTATTCCTCGTATGGATTGCAACGTGTGCTGAATCAGCATTTCATGCACGGACATGTGGAAATGTCAGTTTGGGTAAGTATTGCAGCAAGGCTTTTTTGTGGTGATACAGGTTGTGAATGTGTGGTGACTGCTTCTGTGCATGTTGTGGTACCATGCATACATGTCTTCTCACCATGGAGCATAAGACATGTAGCATCACTCCCATGACATGATAGTCAGCCTTCTTGACAGTCATCTGTAGTGGAATATGGCGTCTGATGAAGGCTTCAATGTGTGTGTACCTTGGCTATGAAACATTGCAGATGCTACGGGTGGACATAGTGGGGGACATCACAACAACATGCTCTATGGGGAATTGCAGCCTCTCCGTGTGCAGCAGGATGTGTTTTGCTCATCCCCTTACCTTGTGTGCCAGTTCATTGGGATTGACATCATCCGTGTTGTGAAGAGTCTGTTAATATAGAGGCATATCCCTTTGTGTGTGTATGTGGAATAAAGGTGTTCAGCACAATCCAAAGTGCCTCATCTCGGTCACTGCAGATCTCTTACCAGTTTGCATGCGTCATCTATGGCAGAATTGACAAAGATTGAGCATACGAGTGTATGTGTACTTTGGCAACATGCATGCAGTGCCTCATGGCTAATGATCTCTATTGTGCATGATGTACCTGGTTGTGTATGTATTTGTGCAGGTAGCTGCCCACAACGGGACGTGAATGCCTGCTGATGGTGTGTCTCCTTTGTGCATCTCCGCATTTTATTGCCTGACACAGTGGCTGTCATTTATGGTGATTGATCATACACTTTCTGGGAGTGACCCATGAGTGAGCTGACACTCCTTCCTTGACATACACCTGTTGCACTGTGCCTTGCAGACCTCCTTGTCTTTGTGTGTTGATTTTTGCATGATTTCTAACGCCTTCCGCCTGCTGCTGCCTCACCTGCGGCCCGCCACTCCGAGTGCCCTGATTCTGCAACCCCCATGCCTCAGAAATGCTCAGCCCTTCCCCCTCCACCCATTTTTAATGAAGCCAGCAGCTTTTCTGTGCCGCTGTAGCCCCAGCGCCGTGCCAAAGGCTGGACCGTCTGTGCCTGCAACATGCACAGTGCACGACCCTCTAGTCTTTGCATGACCCACGTCACACAACAGGCTCATGCTGCAGCCACTCTCCAAGCAATGTCCTCGTGACAATCATCCTCCTGCCATCAGGCAACCCCTAAGCACACACACGACACCTTCACATGCTGAGTGTGCTACTCCAACTGCCTACACAGCGCTGCCCAGCCTACCAGACCCTGTCATTCCAACCAGGTTATGTGCCTCCTTCTTCACACCCGCTCCATCCACCAGCACGCCATTGGACTCTGTTACCTCCTCAACACTACAGCCCCACACATCACCTTCATGACAGTAACCTGGACAAAAGCATCCTCAGCACATGACGTCTTCATTGCCATCTCAGACGGATCCAAGATCACCCGCAGGGACGCCAACACCACTCCCGGGGGCTGAATTGGTAATTATTCACAAGTACACCCTCAGAGTCACAAGTCCGGGTTCGCAGCAGCTCCCAAGCAACCCTCGGCGTAACACTCATCTACAGATCTGCAGGCCTACATCCACAATTCCGCTAAGCCATCAACACGTACATTTGCAGGCTACATGTGGCTGGGGGCCAGTAACTTCTTGCTGGAGGGGACACACACCACCATCCATCATTGGTCCATCAACATTTGAATCCACGTCTCCAACAAGCAACACAGTGCCACTCACCCCGCTACCGATCCCTCAAAGATGCCACAAACAAGCTGTGTGGGACACTCAAAACAACACCGCTGCCACACCATGCAAACTCACACACTGGATCAGCAACTGATCCATCAATATTGCCACATTGACGGACTTTCCTGTGAAGCACAACAACAGTTAAGGCACCTGGGACAAGGCAGACCTACTGGACTCCTACAGACCTAGCCGGACTCTTGTGCAAACCTTGCAACACAAAGAGACATCATTTTCCTTACAGCCCTGGAAAACACCACACACAGCCATCACCATATCATCAGCAAGGCCAAGTGGAGATCCTTCAGATAGTGCCGAGACACCCATACACACGACATCAAGTAGCTCATCAGCATTGTGAGTGAACTGACAGCAGATCTCCATCCAAGACACCCCACCCTTGCAATGCAGATCCCATCCCTTGCTACTTTGTACCACTGCAAGCTCATGGCCATACACAACAGCCTTGGCACACAGAGGCAGACAGCACTATTATCCGCTGGACAAAACCCCTCAGGTCATCGACTCCCGTCAGCAGCAAGTACACAACCGGGATCATGTGCACCATCCACTCTGGCTCTCCATCAGGACCCTTCCCACACAACATCTCAAAAACATCATTCGCCATCCTTGAAGCCCACGTCCTGCGCGTCATGAATGTCTCCTTTGAGTTAGCCACATTCCATGGCTGCAGGAGGCATGCAGAGCCCCAGGCCCTTCTTAAACAACGGACGGCAGTAGCGCAGGATCTCCTGGTACATCAGCCTACTTCCCTACCCAGCAAATGTCACCAGGAAGACACTCAACTAGCAACTGACCAATTTTCTACATGCAACCAGCTCCAGCCAACTGACACCAGACCATTTTACACAGTAATCACATCACTGCAACCGTCATCATTGCCAACACCAACGACTACTTTGCCCTGCTCAACAATGGTGAGGCCACCACCCTTGACCTCTCAACGACATTCTACAACATGTGCTACCACACTGTCAGCTCACACATCTCCAACACTGGTATCCAGAGGAGGGCCCAGGATTCACTCAGGAAGTAGCTCACCAGCAAGGCCCAGGGAGTCTGCCTCCACCCTGCAACATGTAGTACACTGGGGTCATCTGGCCCATGCCACAGGGTTCTTCTCTCAGCGTGACGATCTTCAATGTCTCCATGACCCCCCTCTCCACCATCACATGCGCACACAACCTCATCATCATCTGGTATGCCATTGACACCCAGCTGTTCCTCAAACTCACCAAAGAGCCAGCCATTGCCAGATCCAAACTTCAAGAAGGCATGAGATCCGTTGATGAATGGCTGAAAATCAGCCATCTGAGGCAGGACTTGGACGGGACAGAGGTCAACATCTGAGGATTGTCCCCTTACGGCTGGGTCAACTCCTTGCATCCCACTGGTCTGTGCACCACACCAGCACCTAGTGGCCACGCAGGCAAGCTGGTGTTCATCATGGACCCATCGCTCACAATTAACATGCAACTCACCAACATCTGTACCTCATGTTGCAACACCCTCCACATGCTGCTGATGACCCACAGATAGATCCACTCCAAGGCAAGACAGACCGTCCCCCTGGTCCAGGACACCAGCCGGCTCAAATACAGCACCGGTCTCCACAGAGGACAACAGCAAACATGCAGGAGAACGTATCCACATCCAGGGTGCATCCGCACACCTCATCTGCAACATCCCCCGCCCCAGCCACATCACCGTCCACCTGAGAGAGGTACAATGGCTCACTGTGTGCTGCAGGATCACCTTCAGACTCCTCAACCACACTCAGGAGGCAGTCCACAACCCCAGACCCAAACCGACTTTGGACGTGTGTCATCCAACACCCCGTTGGCCCTACTCCATGCAGCCCACCTTGCCCTGACCACCATTCATCACATCCACATAACCTCTGCATGCAGGAGATAGTTCTCCCACCTCGCAAAACAGACCTGGTACTCCCTCCCCGGGCACATCAACATGACCCATGACCTCTACACCTTCATGTAACTCTACCAAATTTGTCTGTAAGAGCAATATAGCAAGCCCCCCCCCAGCAGCTTGAGGCCATCACGGGTGAGTGTTAGGCTCCATGTCTGTATTTTGTGATACATTGTGAGCCATGTGTGTCCTCGACCAGACAAAGATCCAAGTGTATGGATGGCTGGAGTTAGTTCCACACTCAAGCATACTTTAACATATCCCCACACGTAGGTTGTGGACTCATGCTAAATGACTGCAACATGAAATTTCAATTATTAAATTTATAATTTCGAGCTCTGGGGCGTGATTTGTGCACAGAAAATGGGGAGATGCAGGGACCATAGAATCCAAATTTCACAGGGGGAGATGGGATCCTTGGCATTTGAAGTCATCAGAGTCCAGCCCACAGTGTTTGGCATCATTGGTCAGACTGTGACCAGCAAGTCCATGTGGCAGATGATGTCAGTCAATGGGGTGATGCGGTCGAACATGAAGGCCAGGTGCCTGGCCAGGTGACCTGGGAGATGTGGATGGCCCGCTGCCTCTCACGGTCTTTTCCGTGGATGACCAACCTTCCTCCGGGGATCCTCAGATGCAGGTCTTGACGATGTTTGGGACGCTCCGTCGGACGAATCCTCCTCCTCCTCCTCCTCCCTCCCTGAGGCTGGTGCTGGTCTGCGCCTGGTGTCACAGGGATGGTTGCCCATGTTGTCAGCGATCCGACGGAGTGAATGGCTTATGTCCCTTTGCACTGCCAGGAGCTCAGCCAGTCTTGCCTCCATCCATCCTTGGTGTTGTTGTTGAATGGCGTGTTGCTCGGCCTGCTGGTTTTTGATCTCTGTGAGGGTCACCACTACCTGGCTGATCTCCCTGGTGTCACGCCGGTATGCCTCCATGATGTTGCGGATGTGTGACATACCGGTCCCTACAGCTGGCTGGTCAGGTTCTCGCCTCCGCCTGCCTCCACTCCCGCCACCCCTGCCCACATGAGCCGCGCCTGCCGTTGTGGGCACATCGGGTCGACGGGACCCCTGAGGGACTGGCTCTGTTCACTGCGGGCAGGGCTCCTGGGTGTCTACTGTGATGTGGCAGGAATGGGGGTGGTGGTTGGCACAGATGTTCCTGAACCAGGTGCTGCAGGGGCTGGACACCAGAGGGTCCAGGTCGGTCGGCATCATCCGCGGAGTGTTGAGAGGCGTCGCTGCTGGTGGGATCCGGTTCCTCCCGCGCCTGTGACTGTGATTCTTCCCCCCCATTGTTGGGGCGATGTTCATCACGTTGCCCTGTGTGTGAGAGAGAGACAATGTTAAAGCTGTTTAATGCAACATGCATGTTTCATACACATTCAAGTTGGCACAGTTCCTCCAGGTAGTTGTATGTGCCTAGCATTCTCCTCAATATTCAATTGTGTATGGGTATGTTGCGGGGGACATATTGATATGTTCGCCTGAGTCTTTGACATGTCCATTTGTGGCTTGGATGCTTCTTAGGCTATGTATTGGTGTTGTTGTGTTACATGTCCATTGTGGCAGTGGGTAAATCCATTGCCTGTCCTGGTGGTGTGTGCTTGTGTAAGGGGTGTGTGTGACAGGGCCTTCTGGTGGGTGTAGTGTGATTTGGCACTGAGGCTCCCAGTTGATGTAGCTGTCCCCCCATGGAGCATGCTGCCATGACAGTGAGTGTGAGTTCCTATCCTAGATATCTGACCTTCTTGTGTTGGTATTTGTGTTTGCACTGATCACAGGAGGGCCTTGTGCTGCCTACACCAGGGCCAAGTGTGAGCTATCTTGTCAGTACTTTCCCAATCCCTGGGCATTGTGCATGGTGCATGGGTATGTAGCTGGGCCATATGGGATAAGGGCAATTGTGTCTGATTTGGAATTCAAACATGTGTTTTGGTGCACCCACCCTCCCAGCATATGGGACATCCATTCTTAGGTTGGTGCTTCGTGTAGCATGGGACATGGCATGGCCTTGCTTTCTCAATGGGGCATACACATGTTATTGGCATTCGCGTTGTTTGTGACTGTGGTTCTGGCGGGTGAGGGCTTGGGGGTAGTTGCGTGCATTAGGTGTAGTTGGGGTGTGGATGCCATTACCCCCAGGTTACGTAAGTGGTTTGTGTACTCACCAGGCTCTGGAGGTCCTTGGAGTCCATGTACTCCCACCGGCGGAAGCATGACCATCACCTTCTCCTCCCAGGGATGGTAATTTACTGGTCTGTGGGGCGCGCCACCTCCAGTGATGTTGGTCTGGGCGTGCTCTTCATTCATTTTTCTCTTGACCGCCCTCCGCAGATCGTACCACCTGGCTTGGCATTCATTCCTGGTCCTTCTGATGGGTGCGACAGCATTCACCCTCTCGACGATCCTCTGCCACATGCGTGATTTTTCAGCTATGCTGGTCTGTCTGACCAATGTTCCAAACAGCTGTGGCTCGACTCTGATGACTTCATTGACAAGGATGTCCAGCTCCTCCCTTGTGAACTTTGGATTCTTGTCAGTGGGCATGGTGTGGGGCGAGGGTGTGGATGGCTGTGGGTGTGTGGGTCTGAATGTGATGGTGCGTGTGAATGTGGAGAGGGGGTATGTGTGAAGGGGTGTGTTTGTAGGTGTATATGTTTAGGTGGATGGGTGCAGTGGTTTGTGTGTGCTCTGTAGCAGTGGTGAGTCTGTTGCAAAGGCTCATGGTTTGTGTGTGTGGTCCCTTTTTATTGGTCCATTTGTGGGTGGGGCTCAGTTTGAATTTTTGGTGGGTGTGTTATAAGGGGTGGTTGTGAGGTTGCCCCTCTGTTTGCCTGTTTGGATGTGTCCAGGTCAGTCCTTTTCATTTTTTGTGCAGTGTAGACGTGTTTTGTGGTGTTGTGCTTGTCGAATAGGCCCTCCTTGTGCCAGTGTCCGTGGTTCAGTACGGTACAGGGGTACGAGTCGTACAGCCACACACCCCCATGCGTTGTGTATGTACGGCACGTACACGGACATTGCTATGTACGGTGCGTACACCCCATTGCTTCTGTACGGTGCGGGTCCGTAGACCGCCATCGCGTATGTACGGTGTGTACCCGCAACATCGCATACCCACAACATCCACCGTACATATGCGATGTTGGGGGTACGCACCGTACATTCGCAATGGAGGTACGGTGCATACATACGCGCTGGGGGTACGCACCGTACATTCGCACTGGGGGGGTACGGTGCGTACCTACGCACTGGGGGTATGGTGTGTACCTACGCGGGGGGAACATGCGTACCTACGTGCTGGGTGTATGGTGTGTACCTATGCACTGGGGGTATGCATCGTACATTCGCACGGGGGGTACAGTGCATACCTATGCGCTGGGGGTACGGTGCATACCTACGCGCTAGAGGTACGCACCGTACATTCGCACTGGGGGTACGGTGCGTACATACGTGCTGGTGGTATGCACCGTACATTCACACGGGGGGGGTACGGTGCGTAATTACGCGCTAGGGGTACGGTGCGTACCTACGTGGGGGGGAATGTGCATACCTACACGCTGGGGGTACGGTGTGTACCTACGCGCTAGGGGTACGCACCGTACATTTGCACTGGGGGGTACGGTGCGTACCTATGCGATGGGGGTACGGTGCATACCTACGCGCTGGGGGTACGCACCGTACATTTGCGCTGGTGGTATGGTGCGTACAAACTTCGCTTCATGGCAGGCAAAGTCATTCCCCCCGTACAGGATGTTTTCCGTACGAATCGTAAATTGTAACGCCGGTCCGGATCGTACTAGTACGGTCGGACTTCATTTTTACGATTTGTACGGAGAAGTGTCCGGGTCCGTCTCGTACTAATTTTCCCGCTACAATTCATACGGATCAGGCAGATCCGTATGTACTTTTTCCCGTACGGATCGTACTTCACGGGTCAGACGTGACTTGTACGATTGTACGGGGGGTACGGTGCGTAATTACGCGCTAGGGGTACGGTGCGTACCTACGTGGGGGGGAATGTGCATACCTACACGCTGGGGGTACGGTGTGTACCTACGCGCTAGGGGTACGCACCGTACATTTGCACTGGGGGTACGGTGCGTACCTATGCGCTGGGGGTACGGTGCATACCTATGCGCTGAGGGTACGCACCGTACATTTGCGCTGGTGGTATGGTGCGTACAAACTTCGCTTCATGGCAGGCAAAGTCATTCCCCCCGTACGGGATGTTTTCCGTACGAATCGTAAATTGTAACGCCGGTCCGGATCGTACTAGTACGGTCGGACTTCATTTTTACGATTTGTACGGAGAAGTGTCCCGGTCCGTCTCGTACTAATTTTCCCGCTACAATTCATACGGATCGGGCCGATCCGTATGTACTTTTTCCCGTACGGATCGTACTTCACGGGTCAGACGTGACTTGTACGATTCGTACGGAAAAAAATACGGATACGAGTCGTACGGGAAAAAAAAATCCAGGATCGGAATCGACCCCTTTGTGTCTAGGAGAGAGCGTTGGAATAGTGTGCGTTATAATACTTTGTGGCTAGGAGAGAGAACAGAATTGGGATTCGTTGTAATAATTTGTGGGTAGAGAGGGAATTGGTATGGAATGTGTTGTAATATTTTGTGGTTAGGAGTGAGAGCAGAATTGGGATTCGCTGTTATAATTTGTGGGTAGAGAGAGAGTTGGAATGGGATGTGTTGTAATACTTTTTAGCTAGGAGGAGAGCTGGAATGGGATGTGTTGTAATACTTAGTGGGTAGAGAGAGAGAGAGCTGGAATGGGATTTTTTTGTTGTTATATGTTGATTCCAGGAAAGAGAGCTGGAATTGGATGTGTTGTGTTGTAATACTTTATGGCTGGGAGAGGGAGCTGGATTGGGATGTGTTGTGTTGTGATACTTTGTGACTAGGAGCGAGAGCTGGAATGGGATGTGTTGTGTAGTGATACGTTGTGGCTAGGAGAGAGAACTGGATTCGGATGTATTGTGTTGTAATACATTGTGGCTAGAGAGAGAGCTGGAATGGGATGTGTTGAGATACTTTGTGGCTAGAGAGAGCTGAAATGGGATGTGTTGCAATATTTTGTGACTAGAAGAAAGAGCTGGAATGGGATGTGTTGTGTTGTAATACTTTGTGGCTAAGAGAGGGAGCTGGAATGGGATGTGTTGTGTTGTGATACTTTGTGACTAGGAGCGAGAGCTGGAATGGGATGTGTTGTGTAGTGATACGTTGTGGCTAGGAGAGAGAACTGGAATTGGATGTATTGTGTTGTAATACATTGTGGCTAGAGAGAGAGCTGGAATGGGATGTGTTGAGATACTTTGTGGCTAGAGAGAGCTGAAATGGGATGTGTTGCAATATTTTGTGACTAGAAGAAAGAGGTGGAATGGGATGTGTTGTGTTGTAATACTTTGTGGCTAAGTGAGGGAGCTGGAATGGTATGTGTTGTGTTGTGATACTTTGTGACTAGGAGCGGGAGCTGGAATGGGATGTGTTGTGTTACTTTGTGTCTAGGAGAGAGAACAAAATTGGGATTTGTTGTAATACTTTGTGGGTAGAGAGAGAGTTGGTATGGAATGTGTTGCAATATTTTGTGGTTAGGAGTGAGAGCAGAATTGGGATTCACTGTAATAATTTGTGGGTAAAGAGAGAGTTGGAATGGGATGTGTTGTAATACTTTTTAGCTAGGAGGAGAGCTGGAATGGGCTGTGTTGTAATACTTAGTGGGTAGAGAGAGTTGGAATGAGATGTTTTTTGTTGTAATATGTTGATTCCAGGAAAGAGAGCTGGAATTGGATGTGTTGTGTTATAATACTTTATGGCTGGGAGAGGGAGCTGGAATTGGATGTGTTGTGGTATAATACTTTGTGGGTAGAGAGAAAGAGTTGGAATGGGATGTGATGTAGTACTGTGCGACTAGAGAGAGAGCTGGAATGGGATGGATTGTATTACTTTGTGGCTAGGAGAGAGAAAGTTGGAATGGAATGTGTTTTAGTACTTTGTGGGTAGAGAGAGAACTGGAAAGGCATGTGTTGTGTTGCAATATTTTGTGGCTAGGCGAGAGGGCTAGAACGGGATGTGCTGCAATACTTTGCGGCTAGGAGAGGGAGCCAGAATGGATGTGTGGCAATGCTTCTTGGCTAGAAGGTATATTTGGAGTGGGATGTTATGTGACCCTAATGCTTAGGAGGTAAGGCTGGCACGGTATGGAATGTGTTGCAGTGCTCCAAGGCTACGACACAGAGTTGTTTTGAGAAGTACAGTAGTCCGTGACGTCAGGGAGGACAACTTGTTATTGGCTGAGTAGGACTTGCCAGTGCAATAAGGCAGAGTTGGAATGCAAATTGATGCAGCACGTGATGACTATGAGAGACACACTGAATGGAGTGTGCTACTTGAGTTTATGTAGCAGCTCAGAAGTTAGGTACAGTTTTTATTTGATTCATAATAAATTGGCTCTGCAAGACTTCTATAAAACAATGCAGGTTCTGTCTCAGAAGTAAACGCACAGAAGTGTTTGTTTATCTTTGGAATTTTCATGTGATGACTGGTGGTGTTTCAAGGTCTGCTCCGAATTGATTCCAAAGTGCATATTTTCCTTGTAAGTAGCTTCTGGCAGAGAGTTACTTGGTGTCAAGAACATTATCTGTTACTTCACAGGAATGTATATATTCTCCCATAGAATGGTGGTGGTGTGAAAGAGTAGGGCAGAGACACTCTGAGCAAACCTCCCTCCTAGACCATCAGATGTGCCTCATTGGAAAGATGTCTGTTAGGGTTCCCTGAGAGGAACATTGAAGAACAATATCTATTACACAGTGTAGGAAAAACACTTCTTTAAGGTTACAACACATCCACGTTTTTCGACTGAGATGAAAGCTTTCTGAATTGTTGGTAGTGAAGTGATCAGCTCAATACAAGCATTTCTAGGAGTACATGTGTGGTATATAACTCCTGAAGTATTCAGTGAATGGGACAAGTGATACATTTGTTTGTGTATAGTGATATATCTTTGTTTCTAACTACTGCAGATGAAAAAGTGGCATGACATAAACGATGCATACAGAACTGCTGAGTGTAATATGCTCTTTATAACCATTATTGAAAGAGGGGGAGTCAACATAATCTGCTCGAGCCTTCGCCTCTTGAGAATCATGGCTCCCCTATACCATGCTCTGCACATCTGTTGCATATCTTTATATCTAGCTATATCTATTACATATATATATATATATAATTCCTAACTATAATGCCATTTTTACCTTTGTTATTTTCAGTGAATATATCTATCCATCTATCTGTAGATAGGTAGATAGATAGATAGATAGATAGATAGATAGATAGATAGATAGATAGATAGATAGATAGATAGATAGATAGATAGATAGATATATAGATATATAGATAGAGAGATAGAGAGATAGATAGATAGATAGATAGATAGATAGATAGATAGATAGATAGATAGATAGATAGATAGATAGATAGATAGATAGATAGATAGATAGATAGATAGATAGATAGATAGATAGATAGATAGATAGATAGATAGATAGATAGATAGATAGATAGATAGATAGATAGAAAGATATTATAAGAATATCTAACTTTGCATTAACAAAACATTAGAAAGTCACTGAAAATAGCAAAGGTTCAAGGGATGCTATAGTTAGGTGAAAATGTCACATAAAACATACCATGTGAAGCTAAAGAAAACCACTGAAAGTCACCAGTTATAGTTATGTCAAGAAACTATAAGTCATAACCTATAGTAACTATAAATCCGTGCCCCGCCATGCACAGTATTACCACTGCAACTAGTTATTTGTGAGAAATGATGACGGGTACCCGTTATAGTTACCTTAATGCACGAGTAATTTTGTACTTGAGATAACTATTACTGTACCTGGCTAATTTCAGTGTTGTTTTTATAGATTAAAACGTTACCTTGTCACAGAAATTTTCGCCTAACTATAACATTAGTTTAACCTCTGTGTTTCTCAGTATATATATAATATATATATATATATATATATATATATATATATATATATATACATACACTATCTACTGGCGGTCGCCAGTAGATAGTTATAGTTACAACCTAGTTTCCATAGGAAATCTCAAAATTCTATTTTGAATAACTTTGGCGCCGGTTGACGAATCCTCGCGAAATTTTCAAAACTAATGGGGTGCTCCGCTCAGCTCCTACCCTGAAAGTCTCGGGGTGATTCGTCAAGCGGGGGCCGAGAAAAAGGGGGGGTCCCAAAACGCGTTTTCCCCATGCATTTTTCCATAGGACCTTTAGTCGCAGCTACAGCCCGAACGGCTGAACAGAATTACGTGAAATGTGGCAGAGAGGTAGCCATAAGGTCAAGGAAGTGCCTTTTGCATGTCTGGTGTAAATCTGTTCAGTAATTCCTGAGAAAATAGCATTTAAAAGCATATCAATATCTATACGCGCGCACCCTGCCGTGCGCGAGCGCAATTCTGATTGGTTGTTAGATGTCGGTAAACATTCGAATCGGTCGAAACCAGGAACTGTCGGCTGCCATTTTGTCTCTCGCAGTCTGAGGGGGTGAAAAAAAAAGGTGGAGAACGTGAAAAGGGGGCAGAGTGGACAGTTCCTGACCCCCTAGCCTTGGTCAGGGGGTCACAGAAGGACCCCCAAAGGAGAAAAAACAATTATTTTTTTTTTTAAATTGCGAGGTGCGCGCACGGCACGCACTGCAAACCGTGGGTGCTCGGTGCCACAGCGCACGCACGGTGCGCGAAGCGCACCCTGCGCGCACAGTGCGCGCACCTCGCGATTTAAAAAATAAATAAAAATTTCACGGTGCGCGCACGGTGAAAAACCTGAAAAAAAAATACATTTATAAATACATAACTTAGCATTTAAAAAAACGTACAAATTCACTGAAAAAACCATAGGTTTCACACACGTTATAGTTACGAATTAGCATTTAAAAAACCTTGCAAATTCACTTAAAAAACCATAGGTTTCACACATGCTATAGTTAGCTGGACATTTCACTCGTAAAAAAACAATGAAATTCCCCCGTTATAGTTAGTGCAGGCAACTATAACTCATGCGACCGCAATCCTCTGCTGCTGACGTCAGATATTACATCACTGATGACATATGTGTCTTTATGAAAAATAAATATTTGTAATATATGTATAGCTAAAGATTAATGGAAGAAGACATGGGTAAATAAGTATCTGAATACAGTGATGTAATATCTGACGTCATCAGCAGAGGATTGCGGTCGCGTGAGTTACAGTTGCCTGCACTAACTATAACGGGGGAATTTCATTGGTTTTTTACGAGTGAAATGTCCAGCTAACTATAACATGTGTGAAACCTATGGTTTTTTAAGTGAATTTGCAAGGTTTTTTAAATGCTAATTCGTAACTATAACGTGTGTGAAACCTATGGTTTTTTCAGTGAATATATATATATATATATATATATATATATATATATATATATATATATATATATATATATATATATATATATTACCTACTGGCGGTCGCCAGTAGGTATTTATAGTTAGGACCCTGTTTCCATAGGAAAACCGCAACATTCTATTTTGAATAACTTTGGCGCCGGTCGACGAATCCTCGCGAAATTTTCAAAACTAATGGGGCGCTACGCTACGCTCCTACCCTGAAAGTCTCGGGGGGATTCGTCAAGCGGGGGCTGAGATAAAAGGGGGGTCCCAAAACGCGTTTTTCCCATGCATTTTTCCATAGGACCTTTAGACACAGCTACAGCCCGAACGGCTGAACAGAGTTCCTTGAAATTTGGCAGAGAGGTAGTCTACAGGTCAAGGAATTGCCTTTTGTATGTTTGGTGTAAATCTGTTCCGTAGATTCTGAGAAAATAGCCTTTAAATCAATATATATATCTGAGCCAGCTTACGGTGCGCTTACGGTAAGCTTACCGTACGCGTACGGTGACGTGCGCGAGCGCGATTCTGATTGGCTGTTAGATCTTAGTAAACATTCGAATCGTTCGAAACCAGGAAGCGGCGGCTGCCATTTTCTCTCTCGCACTCTTAAGGGGTGAGGAAAAACAAAGGCAAAAAACATGTAATGGGACTGTTTAGACAGCTCCTATCCACCTAGCCTTGATTAATGGGTCCCCAAAGTTCCCCCTAGGGCAAAAAATCATTTGTAATTTTTTTACGAAAAATCGCCGATTACGCTTACCGTACGCGTACGGTTAAAAAAAAAAAAAAAAATTATCCGCGCTCTCCCCACCCCGTGTGCAAATGGTGCCCGATGGGCAACATTTGTGCATGGCATATGCTTATACAACTAGAAAATTAAAAAGCTTACCTTTCACAGCGAAGCGCATAATATGTCCTCCATGTGCGCACGGTGCGTGAAGCGCATCGTACGTACATGGCCCATCCACGGCACTAACTGCGTAAAGTGGGCGCGCGGTGCGCAAAGCGCACCGCGTGCTCACTGTGCGCGCACGGAACGAACTGCGGTAAGTGGGCGCGCACGCCACGAATGGCGTAAAGTAACTTAGCATTTAAAAAAACGTACAAATTCACTGAAAAAACCATAGGTTTCACACACGTTATAGTTAGGAATTAGCATTTAAAAAACCTTGCAAATTCAGTGAAAAAACCATAGGTTTCACACATGTTATAGTTAGCTGGACATTTTACTGATAAAAAACCAATGAAATTCCCCCGTTATAGTTAGTGCAGGCAACTATAACTCACGCAACCGCAATCCTCTGCTGATGACATATGTGTCTTTATGAAAAAAAAATATTTGTAATATATGTATAGCTAAAATTTAATGGAAGAAGACATGGGCAAATAATTGTCTAAATACAGTATTAGCATCAGCAGAGGATTGCGGTTGCGTGAGTTATAGTTGCCTGCACTAACTATAACGGGGGAATTTCATTGGTTTTTTATCAGTAAAATGTCCAGCTAACTATAACATGTGTGAAACCTATGGTTTTTTCACTGAATTTGCAAGGTTTTTTAAATGCTAATTCCTAACTATAACGTGTGTGAAACCTATGGTTTTTTCTGTGAATATATATATATATATATATATATATATATATATATATATATTCACTGAAAAAACCATAGGTTTCAGGCACGTTATAGTTAGAAATTAGCATTTAAAAAACCACAGAAATTCACTAAAAAATCATAGGTTTCAGGAACGTTATAGTTCGTTGGACATTTCACTTGTATAAAACCATAGAAATTCTGGTCTTATAGTTAGTTCAGCTAACTATAACTTGCGCCCCCACAATGTACTGCTGATGATGTCACATATTACATCATTCATGACATGGTCAGTGACATCACTGATGACATTACTGATGACATGTCAAATGACATCACTGATGACATCATCCAGTGCCTGTGTGTTTCTGTTAAAGTTTAAATTTGTTTTATATGTATGCCAAGCTGTATTGAAGAATGAGTGGGTGTATAATTGTCTGTATGGAGGATTTAGTGGGTACGTGACTGACTGTATAAGTGAGTGATTAAATGTGTCTTACTGAATGCATGGGTTAGTGAATAAACTGAGTGAAAGTCTGTATCAGTCTGTCTGTTGCTGTGTAAGCTGCTGCATGGGTTGGTGAGTAGTTGCATGAGTGTCTATATGGGTTATTGATTGCTTGCCTGAGTATTTGTATGGCTGCCTGAGTGTGAGGGTGGGTGGGAGGTGTGTGACTCTATGCATAAATGAGTGAGTGGTTGATTCACTGGGTGTATGGGTTCAAGAGTGCAAGTGGAAACAGCTGTATGGGTGGGTGAGTGTGTATGGGTGTGTTGGTGAATGAATGAATGTCTCAGTGGTACATGTGCAAGTAACTACATATGTAAAAGGCAGTATATGTGAGTGATGGTGTATATAAATAACTATATGTGAGAGTCAGTAATTTTGAGAGTAGCTGCATGTATGAGTGTGTATTTGTATCAGTGTGTATATAAGAGAGTAATTATGTGCTAGTATCTGTATGAATAAGTAAGGTGGTGTCTGTATAACTGTATAGGTGAGTAAATGGAAGTATGATTGATTCTTTGCATGACTGACTAGGTGTGTGAGTAACTCTGGATATGTGGCAGTGTGTGAGTGTCTGTATAGGTGTATGAGTGCATATGATAGTGTTATATTGATGAGTGACTGCATGTATGAGTAACTGTATTGTGAATGAGTGGATGTGTGTGTAGACCTAGGAATCAGTCAGTGCGTATTTAGTAACTGGTATTGATGTGTCTATTTTTTCAAAAATGGTAGTCTGTATTTTAGAGTGGGTGTATCAAAGGTTATATTCAGGTGTGAGGAGGTGCATTAGATTTTGACGTGGATAACGGGGCCAGTGCGACATGTCATCTGAAAACACAGCTAATGGAAAGCGTCCTCCCTGAAGTGTGGAGCAGTGCCATGAGAGGTCAACGAGTGTGCGTCTCACCGCAGTATGACTGTACCGCGTGATCCATGTGCCGCCTCCAGGGTACGGGAGGCAGAAGCGGCATCGCAGGTACTCTTGAAGACCGTTGTAGCACTATTTCTATATTTTGGAACTAGGGCATTTTAACCTTATTGTTACTGCCAGATACAAAGAGATGATCCTGTGTTATTCAGTGCCCTTGTTACCTTTTTTGTGGGTTGTAGTGCATGTCACTTTGCTGCCCCGCCGGTGCACACGACTGGACACCCCACCTCATATGCCATCTCCAGGGCCTCTGCCACGGATCACTGGTTTCAGTTTCTGGAGTGTCAACATAAACAGTTGCTCCCAAAGGACTAGCCTGACCACTTAGGTGAATATCCCCGGCACCAGCATTCTATGGAAATTCTTTCCTAGCTCTCCCACGTCGACGAGGACGTCATAATAGCACAGCTCCGCTCGCGACACCGTATGACGTCATCGGAGCCATAAGAGGACCTCGTCGGTGTGCTGATGTCAGTTCCACCCATTTTTTCCAAGCCACTGAGGCAAACAGGCGGACAGAGACATTTTCACATGTATACATAGTATACTAAATATATATATATTCACTGAAAAAACCATAAGTTTCAGGGATGGTCATTTGAGATGTCATCAGTGATGTCACTGACCATGTCATGAATGATGTAATATGTGACGTCATCAGCAGTGCATTGCGAGGGCGCAAGTTATAGTTAGCTGAACTAACTATAATGGAGGAATTTCTATGGTTTTATACAAGTGAAATGTCCAACTAACTATAACGTTCCTGAAACCTATGGTTTTTTCAGCGAATTTCTATGGGTTTTTAAATGCTAGTTTCTAACTATAACGTGCCTGAAACCTATGGTTTTTTCAGTGAATTTCTATGGTTTTTTAAATGCTAATTTCTAACTATAAGGTGCCTGAAACCTATGATTTTTTCAGTGAATTTCAAAGGTTTTTTTAATGAAAATTTGTAATTCTAATGTACCGCAATCCTATGTTTTTAAATTTTCTATACATATATATATATATATTTAAAATAAAATTGTGAATAATTTTTTGTTAGGAAAACTATAGTCAATCTTTTTTTTTAATTAAATATTATACAGAAGTCACGCACCCTTCGCACACCCTACATGATGACTGCGCGCATTCTGGTAGCCATTTTGAAAAGTCGCGCTGGGGTCGCGACTTCAGCGTAATTTGTAAAGTATGAAACATCTTTAAATTAATTATTAATAAAAGTATTCCTTTAAGGGTTTGTCGAAATTTATTAGTAAAATTATTTTTAAAGTATTATTTTCTTTATAATTTTGGTGAAAAATGATTCGATTATTATTGGATTCGGAGGTTAGGAGGGATGGCCATTTTGCTTGATCTGTTTTGCAAGATTTTTTGGTCTAGTCAGGTGGACACCCTCCTCCGGGTGAGGTACGGCTTGGGGATTCTATTCAAAAGGTGAGGAATCCACAGGCAGAAGTATTCATCAGAAGAACAAGTTACTTACCTTCGATAACGTTTTTTCTGGTGGATACAGTATCTGCCTGTAGATTCCTCAATGTCCCACCCGCCTCCCCGTTGTCCACCTGTTTCTACCAAAAAGATGCTATTACTGCTTGACATGAATGTTTTTAATATGTCTTAATCATGGGTATGTTTTAATAGTGAGAAATGCTTGATCTGTTGCTATTTCTTTATGCCTTTATTGGTTATGCATTTGTATATATCTATATATATATACATATATATATATATATATATATATATCCAATACACTCCTTCACGGGCAAAGAGCAAAGAGCATATATATATATTACCTACTGGCGGTCTCCAGTAGGCAGTTATAGTTAGGACCTAGTTACTATAGGAAAATGGCAACATTCTATTCACAATAACTTTGGCGCAGATTGTTGAAATTTTCAAAACTAATTATTTGTTGAGATCAGCTCCTATGTTGAAAGTTTGGGGGCAATTCATCAAGGGGGGCCGAGAAAAAAGGGGGGTCCCAAAACTTGTTTTTTCAATGTTAATTTCCATAGGAAACTTTAGACAAGGCTACAGGTCGAACGGTTGAACGGATTTACCCCAAATTTGGTCTAGAAAGCACGCTTTTGTTTATTTGGTGTAAATCCGTTCAGTAGTTTTTGAGAAGTATCGAAATTTACAGATATCGATATTTGGGAATTCTGCCATCTGATTGGCTGAGGCGTTACGAGCACGAGCTTGCTGCTGATTGGCTGCGAGCGGTGCAAGCGTTTGCAACTAGGAAGTGTTGGCCGCCATTTTGTGATTCCATTGAAGCGAGTAAGGGAGAAAAAGGGAGAAAAATGTGGGAAAGAGGAGGGTAGGAGCACTGTAACCTTTGTGGGGTGTTTAGGGTGTGCTATAGAGGGGGTGCGAGGTGAACTAATCATACCTACCGGTGTGAAAGTTCTAGGCTATGAAAATTAAGTGAGGTATTGGGTAGAGTGTGATATTTCTAAGGTGAGCTTGTGCGCGACTCGAAGATTAAAGCATGAGCCCACACTGTGTGTCTTATGCTGTGAAGTCATGTGCCCTGGCCGCTGCAGTACAGTTGTGGAAGTAGTGTCAGCATGTGTTTATACCTACTAGGATGAACTACTGACTCGTAGTGGTGTGAAATTCCTGGGTATGGAAAATATGTGAGGTATTGTCTACAGTCTCATGGAAGGAGGAAGTGTTGGCTGCCATTTTGTTATTCTGTAGTAGCGAGTAAGGGGAAAAAAGGGTGACAAAAGCGGGAAATAGGAGGGAAGGAGCACTGTAACCTCTGTGGGGTGGTTAGGGTGTGCCATAGAGATGGTGCGAAGCGAACTACTCATACCTACCAGTCTGAAAGTGCTGGGTATGGAAATTAAGTGAGGTATTGCGTAGTCTGATGCTGCTAAGGTGAGCTGCTGCGGAAGTCGGGGATGAAAGCGTGAGCCTAAACTGTGTGTCTTATGGTGTGAAGTCATGTGCCATGGCCGCTACAGCACACCTGTGGAAGTAGTGTCAGCATGTGTTTATACCTACTAGGACGAACTACTGACTCCTACTGGTTTGAAAGTCCTGGGGTACGGAAAATATGTGAGGTATTGTCTAGAGTCTCATGGTGCTAAGCTGAGGTGCTGCCTGAGTCGGGGATGAAAGCGTGAGTCCAAACTGTGTGCCATATGCTGTTAAGTCATGTGCAATGGCCGCTGTGCCACATCTGTCAAGTAGTGTCAGCATGTAGTTATACCTACTCGGAGGAACTTTTGTTTTGAACATTGTAACTTGTGTATGGTGCTTATGGGGTGTTATACACGGAGTGCGAAGGTAAATTTGCACGTATCAAATCAATACGGTTTTTGTAAAGCGCAAACTACTCACCCCTATGGGTCTGAAGGCCCTCGAGGCCGGCGTGGAAATTATGTGAGCTATTAAGTGAGCTATTGCCCAGAGTCACATGGTGCTGAGCTGAGGTGTCCAAAGGTGTCCTTCATAAGCATTTCCAAACCTACCCCAGTCAATGTGCCTAGGTCATTTCCACCACAATGCACAATCATGAGGTCAGGGTGTGGAAGATGCAAAGTGGTTTTAACCAAAGGTAGCAATTGGTGCAACTTCAATCTTATCTGTGTAAGCCATTTAATGTCCACATTTTGGAAACCTGGGTCTAAGTCAATACGTCTGTGTTCTGCATACCTCTTGCACCTGAAAATATAGCTATGTCCTACGATCCACACTAGCATTTTGAAGGGAAGTTTGGAAGGTATGGAAAGATGTCTGTAGCTCATGCATTTCCTTGGTAGAATAAGAGATATGTTTAAAGATCGGGAAGTACTTTTTTTTGCCATACAAAACGATACGAGATTGGGAGTTGAAAAGCATTCTTTTTTAAAAGTAGGGTGCACATTCGTTTTGTGGAAAAGCATCTTTGTGATTGGTTAAGGAAAAGCAGTTTCAACGTGGAGTACATATCATAGGATAAAATTAACTCAACTGAACCACAGCTGCTACTTGCATTTGGAAGGCACTGTTCGAACTTAAAACAATCGTGAACTTTTAACCTGCACATGCCATTAAAAAATTGATGAACTTTTAACCTGCACGTGTTGTAGAATGTTCTAGAAAGTGTGTTGATAGAATACGTTGCACTTCTGACTGTTGATGAATATGTAAAAAACGATTTATATGGAAAATTAAAAAGAAACCAATAGAGAGAAGTTTTGAAACCTAAAAGAATCAAGGAACCATTCTAATTTGTTCTTTACATGTGTTTATGTGTGGAGCAACAAAATTATAGACACAACAGCACCAGGAAGAGGAAGAAGCAGAGAGCGGGGGGACGGGGGGAGATGGGCAGAATGGCACACATGCACAATTAAGTACAGCACACGTATAGACAAACAATGGCCAAAACCCGCCAACATCACACGACTGAACGAGCATAGAAGTGAAAACCATGCTGCATTCATACAGGATGTGTACAAAGGCCGGTCGTTGGTGTTGTGGGATGTCTGCGACCGTGGTTATCATGGATGAGATGCCCAGCATGTGGCACATGGGCGAATTCACTGTGTGTTACATTGCCAAACAGCTGCTTCTCCTTCCCACGAGCCCCTACACTTTTCTACGGTGCGCTGTTGTATCTCGTGCACTCGTACGGCACACCATTGTAATGCCTATTCGCGCATGTCCTGCTACATTCAAACTACACCATCACAGTGCCGTTTGGAGGTGGGGCATGGCACTTTACAACATCGAGTGTGTGGCCTTTGTGGCAGGCCACACCAGAACACAGACACACATACTGCACTTCCTGTACACGGACATGTCCGAGACACCCTGTTCCCCTTGCCAGATAGGCACACCCCTGCGCTGACCTGTGTACTCCAGACCAGCACATGCCGGTTGTGCATGCAGGAGGATGCGTGTGTAGCTACATGTCCAGGCTCACTGCCAACGCTGAGGTGACAGCACACTGTGATGTTGCAGGGCTCGTGCCTATCATGCAAAGACAATGACCAAGGGACACATTTGCTCAGATGCGGGTTTGGGAGGCGTTGGAGGTCCTGGAGTTGTTGCGATGAGTCTTGTGGCCCTCATGGGTATCCCTGCATCATGCTCATTGATTCTATGTCACCTGTGGGTGTTCTGGTGTGGCTCTTGGCTGTGTTCCGTTTCATGGTGCAGGTAGTCGTCCTGCTTAACACCAGCAGAAAGCAGGTGTAAAATACCTGGTGCTAACGTGGCTTATCGCTGGAATTTGTTTCGCATTGCAATTGGTGTGAAAGTTGTGATGTGATTTTTTTTGTGTGCTGAACAATATACGAACTGAGCAGTGTATCTCGTCAAGATCCAGCACTTGACTCACTATTCCCAATCAATATAAATACGAGAGTTCTTAATTGAAGGTAGAGAGAGAGAGAGAGAGACACACACTGCGCATCCATGAGCAAATAATTACCTGGTACCACCGGAGTGTGCAGCAGTGGGCACTGCACATGTACGTCAAAAGTCATCCCAGATATGTCTCTGAGTCCTGAGTAATGATTGGCGGAGACCACATCAGATGCTTGACGGATCGCACAGAAGTCGCTGAGTCCTGAGTCATGAATGGCGGAGACCACATCATCTTCTCCACGGCCCGGCAGATCTCACACATGTCACTGAGTCCTGAGTCATCAATGGCGGAGACCACATCAGTTTTTGGGTCCGCTAAGCCTGTGGAAGTTACGTTCGTGCCACGTGGTGGTAGGCCCCTGATGGCCATATGAGCTTCGGGTGGCACTAACCCTGTGCATCTGAAGTCCGTGCCAAGGGGGTGGTAGGCCCCTGATGGCTATACAGATCAGGGTGTGACTAACCTTCTGCGCAACTTTTCAAAGACTCTTTATGGTTGAGACATGTGGAGTGTCCGCCATCTAGTCAGCACCGGCAATAAAGGATGTGACGTTGTCGATCTATCGATCTATTCTATTTGCGTGGTCAAATGGCCTGTGACGCATGTGCCGGATGGGTGTGGTGTGTGTGCAAACCTGCCCTGAGGGAGTGGCCGTGAGGTGTTGAGAACTAGACCACTGACCTGCACCCCAACAGTGAGTACGCCTGCGACAGGTAGCTATGTGGGGCTAACGTCGGAATGTAATCACAGTGGCTTGGCGTGGCGTGGCGTATGACGGAACAGGGTAGGGATAGCTACAATAACGCGGGCGGCTCATAGTACTGCGTCTGTAAGTTGAGCGGACGGGCCGCAGCTGCCCCTCTGCGAGCCTGGGTGCGAGCTGTTTATAACTCACACTACATAAGCATTGAAAAACCATTTTGTGATTCAGTCCGTCAGCTGGCATTTGTCCGAGGCATTTGTAAAAACATATCGGAGTTCTTTCTGTGATAGATACCCCTTTGACGCTGCCTCTCCCCACATCAGCAGGTAACGCACCCTCTTCCCACATTACCATCATACCCCCAACAACCTTCTTGGGCCTGGAAGTGTCCCTGTGCGGTTGGACAAAGAAGAATCTTAGTCATGTATAGATTTACATATAAAAAAATGTATTTAAAGTAAAGAACAACAAAAAAGACTGAAGGGAGTCTGGTGCTGTGGTCGCTGCCACGAAGTTGGGGTCACTGCTTTTCAGGACTCAGGACACAATTACACATGTGGGATTGGTTTGTGTTAAATAGGGTAAGTGGTACCAGAAGCATTGAGACTGTATGAGCCTGTGATGATGCTTGATGTGGAAGGGCCGCACTTGGAGCAATGTGTCTTGGCTACTGGACTGCGTCAGGTGGAATCAGGACTCTATCTGAATTGTGAGTCATGCTGACTGTAGTGTAGGCCAGAGGTAGCGATGAGGAAGGGCCCACAGCCATGTGCATATGTTGGTGGCCTCACCGGCCTGCGTAGTGCAGGTTCAGTGGCACCACTTGTCGGCAGACTTCAATCTGTAAATACTCCTCACTAATCGAAGGGAGTGAGGTGCTGTTGTATCTGCCACGAAGTTGGGGTCGCTGCCATTCAGGACTCAGAACACAGTTACACAGATGGGATCGGCTTGTGTTAAAGAGGGTTAGTGGGAGTACGTGTGGCCGGCTTGCATATCAAAATATGCCTCACTGATCGAAGGGAGTGTGGTGGTGTGGTCGCTGCCACGGACTTGGGGTCAGTGCGATTCAGGAGTCAGGACACAGTTACACATGTGGGATCGGCTTGTGTTAAAGAGGGTTAGTGGCAGCAGAAGTATTGAGACTGTGTGAGCCTGTGATGATGCTTGGTGTGGACGGGCCACACTGGGAGCAATGTGTCTTGGATACTGGACTGCATCATGTGGAATCAGGACTCTATCTGAATTGAGAGGTGCGCTGACCGTAGTGTAGGCAAGAGGTAGCGGTGGTCAAGGGCCCACAGCCACATACATACATTGGTGGCCCCACCGGCCTGCATAGTGGAGGTTCAGTGGCACCACGTGTCGCCGGCATTCCATATGCAAAAACCCCTCACTAATCGAAGGGAATGTGGTGCTGTGGTCGCTGTTACGAAGTTCGGGTCACTGACGTTCAGTACTCAGGACACAGTTACACATGTGGGATCGGGTTGTATTTAACAGGGTTAGTGGCACCACGTGCTGTTGTCCTTGCATATGGAAGCATGCCTCACTGATGAGAAGGAGCCTGGTTCTGTAGTCACTGCCACGGACTTGGGGTCACTGCCATTCAGGACTCAGGACACAGTTACACATGTGGGATCGGCTTGTGATAAAGAGGGTTAGTAGGACAACGTGTCGCCGGCCTTGCATATGGAAATATGTCTAACTGATCAAAGAGTATGCTGCTGTGGTCGCTGCCACGGACTTGGGGTCACTGCCATTCAGGATTCAGGACACCGTTACAAATGTGGGATCGGCTTGTGTTGGACAGTGTTAGTTGGCACCACGTGTCCACAATTCAAATTGTGAGGTCTGCTGCCCGCAGTGTAGACTGCTGAGTGTTCATTTGTACTTGGAAATGAATTTGGTCATTGTACTAAAGCTATAACTGAAATAAAAAATGTTCAAAAAGAAAGGATACTAAAAGGATATTATGTCGATTTGAGGCCTAGTAATAGTTACTTGCCTAGTGGATTCTGTGGTTAATGAATGAAGAAATAATTTGAATTGTGAGCCCTACTGAGTGCAGTGTAGGCGTATGATGAAAAGATGAAATAAGTATAGAATACATTGACGAAGTGTTGTATTTTCTGAGTACAATCTTGTTAGAAATTAGCATTTGAAATTGGAATTGCGAGCTTTACTGCCTCTAGTGTAGACTGCTCTTCCATGTTAGTTTGCATTTGAAGATTAATTTGGTCATTGTAGTAAAGCTATAACTGATATAAAAAAAAAATCTTGAAGCGAGGATACTAAAAGGATAATATGTAGGGTGTAGGACTGTGATAGTTAGATGCCTACTGGAGTCTGTAGTTGCATATGGAAATACCACTCATTGATCAAAGGGAGTCTGGTGCTGTGGTCACTGCCACAGACTTGGGGTGACTGCTATTCAGGACTCAGGACACAGTTACACATGTGGGATTGGCTTGTGTTAAAAAGGGTTAGTGGGACTACGTGTTGCCGGCCTTGCATATCAAAATATGCCTCACTGATAGAAGGGAGTGTGGTGCTGTGGTCGCTGCCACGGACTTGGCGTGACTGCCATTCAGGACTCAGGACACAGTTACACATGTGGGATCGGCTTGTGTTGAACAGAGGTATTGGCACCACGTGTCGCCGTCGTTGCATATGGAAATATGCCTAACTAATCATAGGGAGTATGCTGCTGTGGTCACTGCCATGGACTTGGGGTCACTGCCATTCAGGACTCAGGACACAGTTCCACATGTGGGATTGTTCGTCTTGTGTTGAACAGAGTTATTGGCACCACGTGTTGCCGCCGTTGCATATGTAAATATACCTAATTAATCAGAGGGAGTATGCTGCTGTGGTCGCTGCCATGGACTTGGGGTCACTGCCATTCAGGACTCAGGACACAGTTCCACATGTGGGATTGTTCGGTTTGTGTTGAACAGAGTTATTGGCACCACGTGTCGCCGCCGTTGCATATGGAAATATGCCTCACTGATCGAAGGGAGTCTGGTGCTGTAGTTGTCTCACGGAGTTAGGGTCACTACCACTCAGGACTTACGACACAGTTCCACATGTGGGATCAGCTCGCGTTGAAGACGGTTAGTGGCACCATTTATCGCTGGTCTTCCACAGTGTAGGCCAGAGGTAGCGGTGAGCTAGGGTCCACAGCCACGTGCATACGTTGGTGACCCAAACAAACCTTGCATAGTACAGGTGCAGTGGCACCACGTGTCGCCGGTCTTCCAATTGGAAATACCCCTCGGTGATCGAAGGGAGTCTGGTGCTGTCGTCGCTGCCATTGAGGACTCAGGACACAGTTACACATGTGGGATCGGCTTGTGTTAAACAGGGTTAGTTGGCACCACGTGTCGTCGGTCTTCCACAGTGTAGGCCGGAGGCAGCGGTCAGCAAAGGCCCACAGGCAGGTGACGTTGACTTGACCTGCACAGATTGGGAGCATGTGGTCTTCTTAACCCATTATTGTATCTTACACAATTTGCATCGTTACTAATCTTGAATTGTGAACCGTGTAACCCCAGTGTAGGGCGGAGGCAGCGTTCAGGATGGGCGCACAGCTACGTGGCGATGATTTATGGTGCAGTGAGTTAGTAGCACCTGAAGCACACAGCGTGTGCGCACCGTGAGATGATGCGTGGCCTGGGCGGGCCGCACTGGAAGCAAAGCGTCTTGCGAACTGGACTGCGACATCTGCAATCGCCACTGCATCTAAATTGTGAGCGCTGCTGTCCGCAGTGTAGATCGAAGGCAGTAGTCGGTACAGACATAAGTCTGCGGTGTTGTGCCGCTGGGTTCACAGGGGGCCTGTGTCGAGGAGGTCCGCGGATATGGCGGCAGCCACGTGCCAGGGTGAAGGCTGCCGCTGTGACAGACTTGTTGGTCTTCCCTCAAGTGAACCACACCTAGGGCCTGGCCTATTTATTCATACTGCTACGCTGGAGTGGCATACGTTGAAGCAGCCCAATCCACTTCCAGGGGGGGGAGACAACACAGCTACATGACCGAGATCTTCCCCACTGCCTGAGGTAACATGGTTGCGTCCACTGTGCACTACACTACACGTATCAACAGTATATCTCAACATGGAGAGGTTTGTGCTGAGGGGCATGGTATTTTGGGAAGGTCCATAGTCCTGTTTTGCGCTGCCTTGGTGGTAGTAGGGGGGGTGGTGCGGGGGGGAGGTTCTGGTGGTGGTGGCACTGGGTGTTGTGGTTTTGTTGCGTGTCGGAACTGCATGATCAGTAGTTCTATCACATGTTGGTCTTTAGATGTGGCTGTGAGTTGGGTCCAAATCACGGAGGAGATAGTCGACCTCCTTACACCAGTTAAAGGTTGATGTTAATTTGTTACTGCTAACTCGGCTTATCGCCTGCTTTTTGGATCGCATTGCAGATTTGGCTGGTCGTTGAAAACATGGGGAAGTGGTGTTTTTGTGTTTCTTTTGCACGGGAACGCCTACTTTGCATTTCATTAACGTTAGTTCTGGCTCTCGTTTGTGGCAAAAGGTATCAAGTTGAGAATGGGTTGATAATTAAAAAACACAGAAAAAAAGATAGGTTTAATGAACATTATAATTAGAAATTACCATTTAAAACACCTATGAAATTCACAGAAAAAACCATAGGTTTCAGGCACGTTATAGTTAGAAATTAGCATTTAAAAAACCTTTGAAATTCACAGAAAAACCATAGGTTTCAGGCACGTTATAGTTAGTTGGTAATTTGACTCATTTAAAACCAGCGAAATTCCCCTGTTATAGTAAGTTGAGCTAACTATAACTCGCGCCCCCGCAATGCACTGCTGATGACGTCACATATTAAATCATTCATGACATGGTCAGTGACATCACTGATGACATCTCAAATGACCATCCCTGAAACTTATGGTTTTTTCAGTGAATATATATATATATATTTAGTATACTATGTATACATGTGAAAATGTCTCTGTCCGCCTGTTTGCCTCAGTGGCTTGGAAAAAATGGGTGGAACTGACATCAGCACACCGACGAGGTCCTCTTATGGCTCCGATGACGTCATACGGTGTCGCGAGCGGAGCTGTGCTATTATGACGTCCTCGTCGACGTGGGAGAGCTAGGAAAGAATTTCCATAGAATGCTGGTGCCGGGGATATTCACCTAAGTGGTCAGGCTAGTCCTTTGGGAGCAACTGTTTATGTTGACACTCCAGAAACTGAAACCAGTGATCCGTGGCAGAGGCCCTGGAGATGGCATATGAGGTGGGGTGTCCAGTCGTGTGCACCGGCGGGGCAGCAAAGTGACATGCACTACAACCCACAAAAAAGGTAACAAGGGCACTGAATAACACAGGATCATCTCTTTGTATCTGGCAGTAACAATAAGGTTAAAATGCCCTAGTTCCAAAATATAGAAATAGTGCTACAACGGTCTTCAAGAGTACCTGCGATGCCGCTTCTGCCTCCCGTACCCTGGAGGCGGCACATGGATCACGCGGTACAGTCATACTGCGGTGAGACGCACACTCGTTGACCTCTCATGGCACTGCTCCACACTTCAGGGAGGACGCTTTCCATTAGCTGTGTTTTCAGATGACATGTCGCACTGGCCCCGTAAAACAACAGAACTCCTTTAGATCCAAACAGACTCTTCCACTCTCTCACCGGAAGTGAAACGAGGCCACGCGGACACTTTCACAATACAACAGCCGAGAATGCAGTTTTCGGAAAAGAAAAACATTACTTCCTCCTAATTTGTCAAATCAATGACTCACTGAAGAACAGGGGCCAGCTTCAATCTGTAAACAGCCGTTACAACGACTTTTTTACTTCACGATACAATTACAACGCATGCATTACCACACATGCGTTGTACATAGCGAAGTCATTACTACGCAGTGTTTTATAAAGCATGGTCATTTACCACGCATGTCTTTACAACAAATTTCCTTGTAAAGGTATGTATGGTAAATGACAATGCGTTCTAAAAAACATGTAGACGATCCACGTCGTTGTAAGGAAACAGAGGCTTTTCAGTTTCCTCACAACGAGGTGCACCACATCTCAGAGACGATGTGAAGCAGGATCCACGAGGAGTGAGAGGTAAGGGGTATTGGGCATGGGGTGGAGGTTTATTTTTTAGGGTTTAGGGTAGTGCAGTGGTGTTTGGGTAGTGTAGGGGGTCGTGCTGGGGTAGTGTTTTAGGGTTTAGGGTAGTGCAGTGGTGTTTAGGTAGTGTAGGGTGTCATGCTGGGGTAGTGTTTTAGGGTTTAGGGTAGTGCAGTAGTGTAGGGGGTCGTGCTGGGGGTAGTGTTTTAGGGTTTAGAGTAGTGCAGTGGTGTATGGGTAGTGTAGGGGGTCATGCTGGGGTAGTGTTTTAGGGTTTAGGGTAGTGCAGTAGTGTTTATTTAGTCTAGGGGGTTGTGCTGGGGTAGTGTTTTAGGGTTTAGGGCAGAGCAGTGGTGTTCGGGCAGTGTAGGGGTTCATGCTGGGGATAGTGTTTTAGGGTTTAGGGTAGTGCAGTGGTGTTTGGGTAGTGTAAGGGTTCATGCTGGGGGTAGATTTAGAGTTTAGGGCAGTGCAGTGGTGTTTGTGTTGTGAGGGGGTTGTGCTGGGGGTAGTGTTTTAGGGTTTAGGGTAGTGCAGTGGTGTTTGGGTTGTGTAGGGGATCATGCTGGGGTAGTATTTTAGGGTTTAGGGTAGTGCAGTGGTGTTTGTGTAGTGTAGGGGGTAGTGTTTTAGAGTATCGGGTAGTGCAGTTGTGTTTGTGTAGTGTAGCGAGTCATGCCGGGGGTAGTGTTTTAGGGTTTAGGGTAGTGCATTTGTGTTTGGGTAGTGAAGGGGGTTGTGCTGTGGGTAGTGTTTTAGGGTTTGGGGTAGTATAGTGGTGTTTGTGTAGTGGAGAGGGTCGTGCTTGGGGTAGTGTTTTAGGGTTTAGGGTAGTGCAGTGGTGTTTGTTTAGTGTAGGGGGTCATGCTGAGGGTAGTGTTTTAGGGTTTAGGGTAGTGCAGTGGTATTTGTGTAGTGTAGGGGTCATGCTGGGGGTAGATTTAGGGTTTAGAATAGTGCAATGGTGTTTGTGTAGTGTACAGGGTCGTGCTGGGGAAGTGGTTTAGGGATTAAGGCAGTGCAGTGCTGTTTTTGTAGTGAAGGGGGTCAGGCTGGGGGTAATGTTTTAGGGTTTAGGGTAGTGCAGTGGTGTTAGGGTAGTGTAGGGGGTCATGCTGGGGTTAGTGTTTTAGGGTTTAGGGAAGTGCAGTGGTGTTGGAGTAGAGTGGGTGGTCATGCTGGGGTAGATTTAGGGTTTAGTGAAGTGCAGTGGTGTCTGCGAAGTGCAGGGAGTCGTGCTGGGGGTAGTGTTTTAGGGTAGTGCAGTGGTGTTTGTATAGTGTAGGGGGTCATGCTGGGGTTAGTGTTTTAGCGTTTAGGATAGTGCAGTGGTGTTTGGGTAGTGTAGGGGGTCATGCTGGGGGTAGTGTTTTAGGGTTTAGGGTAGTGCAGTGGTGTTTGTGTAGGGGGTCATGCTGGGGGTAGTGTTTTAGGATTTAGGGTAGTGCAGTGGTGTTTGTGCAGTGTAGGGGGTAGTGTTTTAGGGTTTAGGGAAGTGCAGTGGTGTTTGTGTAGTGTAGGGGGTCATGTTTTAGGGTATAGGGTAGTGCAGTGGTGTTTGGGTAGTGTAGGGGGTCATGCTAGGGTTAGTGTTTTATGGTTTAGGGTAGTGCAGTTGTGTTTGTGTAGTGTAGGGGTCGTTCTGGGGGAGTGTTTCAGGGTTTAGGGTAGTGCAGTGGTGTTTGTGTAGTGTAGGGGGTCGTGTTTTAGGGTTAAGGATAGTGCAGTGGTGTTTGGGTAGTGTAGAGTGTCGTGCTGGGGGTAGTGTTTTTGGGTTTAGCGTAGTGCAGTTGTGTTTGGGTAGTAAAGGGGTCGTGCTGGGGGTAGATTTAGGGTTTAGGGTAATGCAGTGGTGTTTGTGTAGTGTAGGGGGGTCAAGCTTGGGGTAGTGTTTTAGGGTTTAGGGTAGAGCAGTGATATTCGTGTAGTGTAGGGGGTCATGCTGGGGGTAGATTTAGGGTTTTAGGGTAGTCCTGTGGTGTTTGTGTAGTGAAGGGGGTCATGCTGGGGGTAGTGTTTTAGGGTTTAGGGTAGTGCAGTGGTGTTTCGGTAGTGCAGGGAGTCGTGCTGATGGTAGTGTTTAAGGGTTTAGGGTAGTGCAGTTATGTTTGGGTAGTGTAGGGTGTCGTGCTGGGGGTAGTGTTTTAGGGTTTTGAGTAGTGCAGTGGTGCTTGTGTGGTGTAGGGGTCGTGCTGGGGGTAGTGTTTTAGGGTTTAGGGTAGTGCAGTGGTGTTTGGGTAGTGCAGGGGTTCATGCTGGGGGTAGTGTTTTAAGGTTTAGGGTAGTGCAGCGGTGTTTGGCTAGTTTAGGAGGTCATGCCGGGGATAGATTTAGGGTTTTGGGTAGTGCAGTGGTGTTTGTGTTGTGAGGGGGGCATTCTCGGGTAGTGTTTTACGGTTTAGGGTAGTGCAGTGGTGTTTGTATAGTATAGGGGATCATGCTGGGGTAGTGTTTTAGGGTTTAGGGTAGTGCAGTGGTGTTTGTGTAGTGTAGGGGGTAGTGTTTTAGAGTTTCGGGTAGTGCAGTTGTGTTTGTGTAGTGTAGAGAGTCATGCCGGGGGTAGTGTTATAGGGTTTAGGGTAGTGCATTTGTGTTTGGGTAGTGAAGGGGGTTGTGCTGTGGGTAGTGTTTTAGGGTTTGGGGTAGTATAGTGGTGTTTGTGTAGTGGAGAGGGTCGTGCTTGGGGTAGTGTTTTCGGGTTTAGGGTAGTGCAGTGGTGTTTGTTTAGTGTAGGGGGTCATGCTGGGGGTAGTGTTTTAGGGTTTAGGGTAGTGCAGTGGTATTTGTGTAGTGTAGGGGTCATGCTGGGGGTAGATTTAGGGTTTAGAATAGTGCAATGGCGTTTGTGTAGTGTACGGGGTCGTGCTGGGGAAGTGGTTTAGGGATTAAGGCAGTGCAGTGCTGTTTGTGTAGTGAAGGGGGTCAGGCTGGGGGTAATGTTTTAGGGTTTAGGGTAGTGCAGTGGTGTTAGGGTAGTGTAGGGGGTCATGCTGGGGTTAGTGTTTTAGGGTTTGGGAAGTGCAGTGGTGTTGGAGTAGAGTGGGTGGTCATGCTGGGGTAGATTTAGGGTTTAGTGAAGTGCAGTGGTGTCTGCGAAGTGCAGGGAGTCGTGCTGGGGGTAGTGTTTTAGGGTAGTACAGTGGTGTTTGTGTAGTGTAGGGTGTCATGCTGGGGATAGTGTTTTAGTGTTTAGGGTATTGCAGTGGTGTTTGTGTAGTGTAGGGGGTAGTGTTCTAGGGTTTAGTGTTTAGGATGGTGCAGTGGTATTCGTGTAGTGTAGGGGTCGTGCTGGGGGTAGTGTTTTAGGGTTTAGGGTAGTGCAGTGGTGTTTATTTAGTGTAGGGGGTCATGCTGGGGGTAGTGTTTTAGGGTTTAGGGTAGTGCAGTGGTGTTTGTGTAGTGTAGGGGGTACTGTTTTAGGGTTTAGGGTAGTGCAGTGGTGTTTGGGTTGTGTAGAGGTTGATGCTCTGGGTAGTGTTTTAGGGATGAGGGTAGTGCAGTGGTGTTTGTGTAGTGTAGGGGGTCATGTTTTAGGGTATAGGGTTGTTCAGTGGTGTTTGGGTAGTGTAGGGGGTCATGCTGGGGTTAGTGTTTTAGGGTTTAGGGTAGTGCATTGGTGTTTGGGTAGTGTAGGGGTTTGTGCTGGGGATAGTGTTTTAGGGTTTAGGGTAGAGCAGACGTGTTTGGGTAGTGTAGGGGGTCGTGCTGTGGGTAGTGTTTAAGGTTTAGGGTAGTGCAGTGGTGTTCGTGTAGTGTAGGGGGTTGTGCTGGGGTAGTGTTTTAGGATTTAGGGTAATGCAGTGGTGTTTGGGTAGAGTAGGGAGTCGTGCTGGAGGTAGAGTTTTAGGGTTTAGGGTAGTGCAGTAGTGTTTATGTAGTGTAGGGGGTTGTGCTGGGGTAGTGTTTTAGGGTTTATGTCAGACCAGTGGTGTTTGGGCAGTGTAGGGGTTCATGCTGGGGTAGTGTTTAAGGGTTTAGGGTAGTGCAGTGGTGTTTGGGTAGTGTAGGGGGTCATGCTGGGGGTAGTGTTTTAGGGTTTAGGGTAGTGCAGTTGTGTTTGAGTTGTGTAGGGGATCATGCTGGGGGGTAGTGTTTTAGGGTTTAGGGTAGTGCAGTGGTGTTTGTGTAGTGTAGGGGGTAGTGTTTTAGAGTTTCGGGTAGTGCAGTGGTGTTTGTGTAGTGTAGGAGGTCATGCTGTGGGAAGTGTTTTAGGGTTTAGGGTAGTGCAGTGGTGTTTGTGTAGTGTAGGGGGTCATGATTTAGGGTATAGGGTAGTGCAGTGGTGTTCGGGTAGTGTAGGGAGTCATGCTGGGGGTAGTGTTTTAGGGCTCAGGGTAGTGCAGTGGTGTTTGTTTAGAGTAGAGGGCCGTGACTGGGGGAAGTGTTTTAGGATTTAGGGTAGAGCAGTGGTGTTTGGGTAGTGTAGGGGGTCGTACTGGGGGTAGTGTTTTAGCGTTTAGGGTAGTGCAGTGGTGTTCGTGTAGTGTAGGGGGTTGTGCTGGGGGTAGTGTTTTAGGATTTAGGGTAATGCAGTGGTGTTTGGGTAGAGTAGGGAGTCGTGCTGGAGGTAGAGTTTTAGGGTTTAGGGTAGTGCAGTAGTGTTTATGTAGTGTAGGGGGTTGTGCTGGGGTAGTGTTTTAGGGTTTATGTCAGACCAGTGGTGTTTGGGCAGTGTAGGGGTTCATGCTGGGGTAGTGTTTAAGGGTTTAGGGTAGTGCAGTGGTGTTTGGGTAGTGTAGGGGGTCATGCTGGGGGTAGTGTTTTAGGGCTCAGGGTAGTGCAGTGGTGTTTGTTTAGAGTAGAGGGCCGTGACTGGGGGAAGTGTTTTAGGATTTAGGGTAGAGCAGTGGTGTTTGGGTAGTGTAGGGGGTCGTACTGGGGGTAGTGTTTTAGCGTTTAGGGTAGTGCAGTGGTGTTCGTGTAGTGTAGGGGGTTGTGCTGGGGGTAGTGTTTTAGGATTTAGGGTAATGCAGTGGTGTTTGGGTAGAGTAGGGAGTCGTGCTGGAGGTAGAGTTTTAGGGTTTAGGGTAGTGCAGTAGTGTTTATGTAGTGTAGGGGGTTGTGCTGGGGTAGTGTTTTAGGGTTTATGTCAGACCAGTGGTGTTTGGGCAGTGTAGGGGTTCATGCTGGGGTAGTGTTTAAGGGTTTAGGGTAGTGCAGTGGTGTTTGGGTAGTGTAGGGGGTCATGCTGGGGGTAGTGTTTTAGGGCTCAGGGTAGTGCAGTGGTGTTTGTTTAGAGTAGAGGGCCGTGACTGGGGGAAGTGTTTTAGGATTTAGGGTAGAGCAGTGGTGTTTGGGTAGTGTAGGGGGTCGTACTGGGGGTAGTGTTTTAGCGTTTAGGGTAGTGCAGTGGTTTTTGTGTAGTGTAGGGGATCGTGCTGGGGTAGTGTATTAGGGTTTAGGGTAGTGCAGTGGTGTTTGGGTAGTGTTGGTGGAAGTGCTGGGGTAGTGTTTTAGGGTTTTGGGTAGTGCAGTGGTGTTTGTGTAGTATAGGGGGTCATGCTGGGGGTAGTGTTTTAGGGATTAGGGTAGTGCAATGGTGTTTGTGTAGTGTAGGAGGTCATGTTTTAGGGTATAGGGTTGTGCAGTGGTGTTTGAGTAGTGTAGGGGCCTTGCTGGAGTTAGTGTTTTAGGGTTTAGGGTAGTGCAGTGGTGTTTGTGTAGTGTAGGGGGCCGTGCTGGGGGTAGTGTTTTAGGGTTTAGGGTAGAGCAGAGGTGTTTGGGTAGTGTAGGGGGTCGTCCTGTGGGTAGTGTTTAAGGTTTAGGGTAGTGCAGTGGTATTCGTGTAGTGTAGGGGGTTGTGCTGGGGGTAGTGTTTTAGGGTTTAGGGTAGTGGAGTGGTGTTTGGGTAGTGTTGGGGGTAGTGCTGGGGTAGTGTTTTAGGGTTTAGGGTAGTGCAGTGGTGTTTGTGTAGTGTAGGGGGTAGTGTTTTACGGTTTAGGGTAGTGCACTGGTGTTTGTGTAGTGTAGGGGGTCGTGCTGGGGGTAGTGTTTAAGGGTTTAGGGTAGTGCAGTGGTGTTTATGTAGAGTAGGGGGTCGTGTTTTAGTGTTTGGGGTAGTGCAGTGGTGTTTATGTAGTGTAGGGGGTTGTGCTGGGGTAGTGTTTTAGGGTTTATGTCAGACCAGTGGTGTTTGGGCAGTGTAGGGGTTCATGCTGGGGTAGTGTTTAAGGGTTTAGGGTAGTGCAGTGGTGTTTGGGTAGTGTAGGGGGTCATGCTGGGGGTAGTGTTTTAGGGTTTAGGGTAGTGCAGTTGTGTTTGAGTTGTGTAGGGGATCATGCTGGGGGGTAGTGTTTTAGGGTTTAGGGTAGTGCAGTGGTGTTTGTGTAGTGTAGGGGGTAGTGTTTTAGAGTTTCGGGTAGTGCAGTGGTGTTTGTGTAGTGTAGGAGGTCATGCTGTGGGAAGTGTTTTAGGGTTTAGGGTAGTGCAGTGGTGTTTGTGTAGTGTAGGGGGTCATGATTTAGGGTATAGGGTAGTGCAGTGGTGTTCGGGTAGTGTAGGGAGTCATGCTGGGGGTAGTGTTTTAGGGCTCAGGGTAGTGCAGTGGTGTTTGTTTAGAGTAGAGGGCCGTGACTGGGGGAAGTGTTTTAGGATTTAGGGTAGAGCAGTGGTGTTTGGGTAGTGTAGGGGGTCGTACTGGGGGTAGTGTTTTAGCGTTTAGGGTAGTGCAGTGGTTTTTGTGTAGTGTAGGGGATCGTGCTGGGGTAGTGTATTAGGGTTTAGGGTAGTGCAGTGGTGTTTGGGTAGTGTTGGTGGAAGTGCTGGGGTAGTGTTTTAGGGTTTAGGGTAGTGCAGTGGTGTTTGAGTAGAGTGGGAGGTCATGCTGGGGGTAGATTTAGGGTTTAGTGTAGTGCAGTGGTGTTTGGGTAGTGTAGGGAGTCATGCTGGGGGTAGTGTGTTAGGGTTTAGGGTAGTGCATTGTGTTTGGGTAGTGAAGGGGGCCATGCTGTGGGTAGTGTTTTAGGGTTTAGGGTAGTACAGTGGTGTTTGTGTAGTGTAGAGGGTCGTGCTTGGGGTAGTGTTATAGGGTTTAGGGTAGTGCAGTGGTATTTGTGTAGTGTAGGGGGTCATGCTGGGGGTAGATTTAGGGTATAGAATAGTGCAGTGGTGTTTGTGTAGTGTACGAGTCGTGCTGGGCTAGTGGTTTAGGGATTAAGGCAGTGCAGTGTTGTTTGTGCAGTGAAGGGGGTCAGGCTGGGGGTAATGTTTTAGGATTTAGGGTAGTGCAGTGGTGTTTGGGTAGTGTAGGGGGTCATGCTGGGGTTAGTGTTTTAGGGTTCAGGGTAGTGCAGTGGTGTTTGGTTGGTATAGGGGTTTGTGCTGGGGTAGTGTTTTAGTGGTGTTGGAGAAGAGTGGGTGGTCATGCTGGGGTAGGTTTAGGGTTTAGTGCAGTGCAGTGGTGTCTGCGTAGTGTAGGGAGTCGTGCTGGGGGTAGTGTTTTAGTGTAGTGCAGTGGTGGTTGTGTAGTGTAGGGGTAGTGTTCTAGGGTTTAGTGTTTAGGGTAATGCAGTAGTATTTTTGCAGTGTAGGGGGTCGTGCTTTGGGTTGTGTTTTAGGGTTTAGGGTAGTGCAGTGGTGTTTGTGTAGTATAGGGGGTCATGCTGGGGGTAGTGTTTTAGGGTTTAGGGTAGTGCAGTGGTGTTTGTGTAGAGTAGGGTGTCATGCTGGGGGGTAGTGTTTTAGTGTTTAGGGTAGTGCAGTGGTGGTTGTGTAGTGTAGGGGGTAGTGTTCTAGGGTTTAGTGTTTAGGGTAATGCAGTAGTATTTGTGCAGTGTAGTGGGTCGTGCTGTGGGTTGTGTTTTAGGGTTTAGGGTAGTGCAGTGGTGTTTGTGTAGTATAGGGGGTCATGCTGGGGGTAGTGTTTTAGGGTTTAGGGTAGTGCAGTGGTGTTTGTGTAGTGTAGGGGGTACTGTTTTAGGGTTTAGGGTAGTGCAGTAGTATTTGTGCAGTGTAGGGGGTCGTGCTGTGGGTAGTGTTTTAGGGTTTTGGGTAGTGCAGTGGTGTTTGTGTAGTATAGGGGGTCATGCTGGGGGTAGTGTTTTAGGGATTAGGGTAGTGCAATGGTGTTTGTGTAGTGTAGGAGGTCATGTTTTAGGGTATAGGGTTGTGCAGTGGTGTTTGAGTAGTGTAGGGGCCTTGCTGGAGTTAGTGTTTTAGGGTTTAGGGTAGTGCAGTGGTGTTTGTGTAGTGTAGGGGGCCGTGCTGGGGGTAGTGTTTTAGGGTTTAGGGTAGAGCAGAGGTGTTTGGGTAGTGTAGGGGGTCGTCCTGTGGGTAGTGTTTAAGGTTTAGGGTAGTGCAGTGGTATTCGTGTAGTGTAGGGGGTTGTGCTGGGGGTAGTGTTTTAGGGTTTAGGGTAGTGGAGTGGTGTTTGGGTAGTGTTGGGGGTAGTGCTGGGGTAGTGTTTTAGGGTTTAGGGTAGTGCAGTGGTGTTTGTGTAGTGTAGGGGGTAGTGTTTTACGGTTTAGGGTAGTGCACTGGTGTTTGTGTAGTGTAGGGGGTCGTGCTGGGGGTAGTGTTTTAGGGTTTAGGGTAGTGCAGTGGTGTTTATGTAGAGTAGGGGGTCGTGTTTTAGTGTTTGGGGTAGTGCAGTGGTGTTTATGTAGTGTAGGGGGTTGTGCTGGGGTAGTGTTTTAGGGTTTATGTCAGACCAGTGGTGTTTGGGCAGTGTAGGGGTTCATGCTGGGGTAGTGTTTAAGGGTTTAGGGTAGTGCAGTGGTGTTTGGGTAGTGTAGGGGGTCATGCTGGGGGTAGTGTTTTAGGGTTTAGGGTAGTGCAGTTGTGTTTGAGTTGTGTAGGGGATCATGCTGGGGGGTAGTGTTTTAGGGTTTAGGGTAGTGCAGTGGTGTTTGTGTAGTGTAGGGGGTAGTGTTTTAGAGTTTCGGGTAGTGCAGTGGTGTTTGTGTAGTGTAGGAGGTCATGCTGTGGGAAGTGTTTTAGGGTTTAGGGTAGTGCAGTGGTGTTTGTGTAGTGTAGGGGGTCATGATTTAGGGTATAGGGTAGTGCAGTGGTGTTCGGGTAGTGTAGGGAGTCATGCTGGGGGTAGTGTTTTAGGGCTCAGGGTAGTGCAGTGGTGTTTGTTTAGAGTAGAGGGCCGTGACTGGGGGAAGTGTTTTAGGATTTAGGGTAGAGCAGTGGTGTTTGGGTAGTGTAGGGGGTCGTACTGGGGGTAGTGTTTTAGCGTTTAGGGTAGTGCAGTGGTTTTTGTGTAGTGTAGGGGATCGTGCTGGGGTAGTGTATTAGGGTTTAGGGTAGTGCAGTGGTGTTTGGGTAGTGTTGGTGGAAGTGCTGGGGTAGTGTTTTAGGGTTTAGGGTAGTGCAGTGGTGTTTGAGTAGAGTGGGAGGTCATGCTGGGGGTAGATTTAGGGTTTAGTGTAGTGCAGTGGTGTTTGGGTAGTGTAGGGAGTCATGCTGGGGGTAGTGTGTTAGGGTTTAGGGTAGTGCATTGTGTTTGGGTAGTGAAGGGGGCCATGCTGTGGGTAGTGTTTTAGGGTTTAGGGTAGTACAGTGGTGTTTGTGTAGTGTAGAGGGTCGTGCTTGGGGTAGTGTTATAGGGTTTAGGGTAGTGCAGTGGTATTTGTGTAGTGTAGGGGGTCATGCTGGGGGTAGATTTAGGGTATAGAATAGTGCAGTGGTGTTTGTGTAGTGTACGAGTCGTGCTGGGCTAGTGGTTTAGGGATTAAGGCAGTGCAGTGTTGTTTGTGCAGTGAAGGGGGTCAGGCTGGGGGTAATGTTTTAGGATTTAGGGTAGTGCAGTGGTGTTTGGGTAGTGTAGGGGGTCATGCTGGGGTTAGTGTTTTAGGGTTCAGGGTAGTGCAGTGGTGTTTGGTTGGTATAGGGGTTTGTGCTGGGGTAGTGTTTTAGTGGTGTTGGAGAAGAGTGGGTGGTCATGCTGGGGTAGGTTTAGGGTTTAGTGCAGTGCAGTGGTGTCTGCGTAGTGTAGGGAGTCGTGCTGGGGGTAGTGTTTTAGTGTAGTGCAGTGGTGGTTGTGTAGTGTAGGGGTAGTGTTCTAGGGTTTAGTGTTTAGGGTAATGCAGTAGTATTTTTGCAGTGTAGGGGTCGTGCTTTGGGTTGTGTTTTAGGGTTTAGGGTAGTGCAGTGGTGTTTGTGTAGTATAGGGGGTCATGCTGGGGGTAGTGTTTTAGGGTTTAGGGTAGTGCAGTGGTGTTTGTGTAGAGTAGGGTGTCATGCTGGGGGGTAGTGTTTTAGTGTTTAGGGTAGTGCAGTGGTGGTTGTGTAGTGTAGGGGTAGTGTTCTAGGGTTTAGTGTTTAGGGTAATGCAGTAGTATTTGTGCAGTGTAGTGGGTCGTGCTGTGGGTTGTGTTTTAGGGTTTAGGGTAGTGCAGTGGTGTTTGTGTAGTATAGGGGGTCATGCTGGGGGTAGTGTTTTAGGGTTTAGGGTAGTGCAGTGGTGTTTGTGTAGTGTAGGGGGTACTGTTTTAGGGTTTAGGGTAGTGCAGTAGTATTTGTGCAGTGTAGGGGGTCGTGCTGTGGGTAGTGTTTTAGGGTTTTGGGTAGTGCAGTGGTGTTTGTGTAGTATAGGGGGTCATGCTGGGGGTAGTGCTTTAGGGATTAGGGTAGTGCAATGGTGTTTGTGTAGTGTAGGAGGTCATGTTTTAGGGTATAGGGTTGTGCAGTGGTGTTTGAGTAGTGTAGGGGCCTTGCTGGAGTTAGTGTTTTAGGGTTTAGGGTAGTGCAGTGGTGTTTGTGTAGTGTAGGGGGCCGTGCTGGGGGTAGTGTTTTAGGGTTTAGGGTAGAGCAGAGGTGTTTGGGTAGTGTAGGGGGTCGTCCTGTGGGTAGTGTTTAAGGTTTAGGGTAGTGCAGTGGTATTCGTGTAGTGTAGGGGGTTGTGCTGGGGGTAGTGTTTTAGGGTTTAGGGTAGTGGAGTGGTGTTTGGGTAGTGTTGGGGGTAGTGCTGGGGTAGTGTTTTAGGGTTTAGGGTAGTGCAGTGGTGTTTGTGTAGTGTAGGGGGTAGTGTTTTACGGTTTAGGGTAGTGCACTGGTGTTTGTGTAGTGTAGGGGGTCGTGCTGGGGGTAGTGTTTTAGGGTTTAGGGTAGTGCAGTGGTGTTTATGTAGAGTAGGGGGTCGTGTTTTAGTGTTTGGGGTAGTGCAGTGGTGTCTGGGTAGTCTAGGGTGTTATGCTGGGGGTAGTGTTTTTTGGTTTAGGGTAGTGCAGTGGTGTTTGTGTAGTGTAGAAGTGTAGAGGGTTGTGCTGGGGGTAGATTTAGGGTTTAGGGTAGTGCAGTGTTGTTTGGGTAGTGTAGAGTTGTGCTGGACATAGTGTTTTAGGGTTTAGGGTAGTGCAGTTATGTTTGTGTAGTATAGGGTGTCATGCTGGGGGTAGTGTTTTAGAGTTTAGAGTAGTGCAGTGGTGCTTGTCTAGTGTAGGAGGCCATGCGGCGGGTAGTGTTTTAGGGTTTAGGGTAGTGCAGTGGTGTTTGGGTAGTGTAGGGGGTAGTGCTGGGAGTAGTGTTTTAGGGTTTAGGGTAGTGCAGTGGTGTTTGTGTAGTGTAGGGGGTAGTGTTTTAGGGTTTAGGGTACGGCAGTGGTGTTTGTGTAGTGTAGGGGGTCGTGCTGGGGGTAGTGTTTTAGGGTTTACGGTAGTGCAGTGGTGTTTGTGTATTGTAGGGGGTCGTGTTTTAGGGTTTAAGGTAGTGCAGTGGTGTTTGCTTAGTGTAGGAGGTCATACTGGGTGTAGTGTTTTTAGGGTAGTGCAGTGGTGTTTGTGTAGTTTTGGGGTTCGTGCTGGGGTAGTGTTTTAGGGTGTAGGGTAGTGCAGTGGTGTTTGAGTAGTGTAGGGGGAAGAGCTGGAGGTAGAGATTTGGGGTTTACGGCAGTGCAGTGGTGTCTGTGTAGTGTAGGGGTCATGCTGGGGGTAGTGTTTCAGGGTTTAGGGTAGTGCAGTGGTGTTTGAGTAGTGTAGGGGTATGTGCGGGGGTAGACTTAGGGTTTAGGGTAGTGCAGTGGTGTTCGGGTAGTGTAGGGGGTCATGCTCGGGGAAGTGAATTAGGGTTTAGGGTAGTGCAGTAGTGTTTCTGTAGTGTAATGGGTCATGCTAGGGGAAGTGTCTTAATGTTTAGGGTAGCGCAGTGGTGTTCGGGTAGTATAAGGGGTTATGCTGGAGGTAGTGGTTTAGGGTTCCGCAGTGGTGTTTGTGTAGTGTAGAGGGTCATGCTGGGGGTAGATTTAGGGTTTGGCGTAGTGCAGTGGTGTTTGGGTAGTGCAGGGGGTCGTCTCGGGGCTAGTGTTTTAGGGTTTAGGGTAGTGCAGTGGTGTTTGGGTAGTGTAGGTTGGCTATGCTGGGGGTAGTGTTTTGGGGTTTAGGGTAGTGCAGTAGGGTAGTGCAGTGGTGTTTGTGTAGTGTAGGGGGTCATGCTGGGGGTAGTATTTTAGAGTTTAGGGTAGTGCAGTTGTGTTTGTGTAGTGTAGGGAGTACTGCTGGGGGTAGTGTTTTAGGGTTTAGGGTAGTGCAGTGGTGTTTGTGTAGTATTGGGGTAGTTCTGAGGGTAGTGTTTTAGGGTTTAGGGTAGTGCAGTGGTGTTTGGATAGTGTAGGGGTCGTACTGGGGGTAGTGTTTTAGGATTTACCGTATTGAAGTGGTGTTTGTGTGGTGTAGGGGTCGTGCTGGGGTAAGTGTTTTAGGGTTTAGGGTAGTGCAGTGGTGTTTGGGTAGTGTAGGAGGTCATGCTATGGGTAGAGTTTTAGGGTTTAGGATAGTGCAGTGGTGTTTGTGTAGTGTAGGGGGTAGTGTTTTAGGGTTTAGGGTACGGCAGTGGTGTTTGTGTAGTGTAGGGGGTCATGCTGGGGGTAGTGTTTTAGTGTTTAGGATAGTGCAGTGGTGTTGGGTAGTGTAGAGGGTACCGCTGGGGTTGTGTTTTAGGGTTTAGGGTAGTGCAGTGGTGTGTGAGTAGTATTGGGGGAAGTTCTGAGGGTAGTGTTTTAGGGTTTAGGGTAGTGCAGTGGTGTTTGGATAGTGTAGGGGGTCGTGCTGGGGGTAGTGTTTTAGGGTTTAAGGTAGTGCAGCCATGTTTGGGTAGTGTAGGGGGTCGTGCTGGGGTAGTGTTTAAGGGTATAGGGTAGTGCAGTTGTGTTTGTGTAGTGCAGAGGGTTGTGCTGGGGGTAGTGTTTTAGGGTTTAGGGTAGTACATTGGTGTTTGTGTAGTGTATGGGGTAGTGTTTTAGGGTTTAGGATACGTCAGTGGTGTTTGTGTAGTGTAGGGGGCGTGCTGGGGGTAGTGTTTTAGGGTTTAGGATAGTGCAGTGGTGTTTGTGTAGTGTAAGGTGTTGTGTTTTAGGGTTTAAGGTAGTGTAGTGGTGTTTGGTTAGTGTAGGGGTCATATTGGGGGATGTGTTTTAAGGTTTAGGGTAGTGGAGTGGTGTTTGTGTAGTTTTGAGGTTCGTGCTGGCGTTGTGTTTTAGGGTAGTGCAGTGGTGTTTGTGTGATGTAGGGGGTCTTGCTGGGGGTAGTGTTTTAAGGTTTAAGGTAGTGCATGGTGTTTGAGTAGTTTAGTGGGAAGTGCTGGAGGTAGAGTTTTAGGGTTTACGGCAGTGCAGTGGTGGCTGTGTAGGGGGTCATGCTGGGGGTAGTGTTTCAGGGCTTAGGGTAGTGCAGTGGTGTTTGGGTAGTGTAGGGGTTTGTGCGGGGTAGACTTAGGGTTTAGGGTAGTGCAGTGGTGATTGGGTAGTGTAGGGGGTCTTGCTGGGGGTAGTGTTTTAGGGTTTAGGGTAGTGCAATGGTGTTTGTGTAGTGTAATGGGTCATGCTAGGGGAAGTGTCTTAGTGTTTAGGGTAGTGCAGTGGTGTTCGGGCAGTATAAGGGGTCATGCTGGAAGTAGTGGTTTAGGGTTGTGCAGTGTAGGGGGTCATGCTGGGGGAAGATTTAGGGTTTGGCGTAGTGCAGTGGTGTTTGGGTAGTGTAGGGGGTCATGCTGGGGGTAGATTTAGGGTTTAGGTTAGCGCATCAATGTTTCTGTAGTGTAGGGGGTTGTGCTGGGGGTAGTGTTTCGGATAGTGAAGTGGTGTTTAAGTAGTGCAGGGGGACGTGCTGGGGCTCGAGTTTATTAGGGTTTAGGGTAGTCCAGTGGTGTTTAGGTAGTGTAGGTTGGCCATGCTGGGGGTAGTGTTTTAGGGTTTAGGGTAGTGCAGTAGGATAGTGCAGTGGTGTTTGTGTAATATAGGGGTCATGCTGGGGGTAGTGTTTTGGAGTTTAGGGTAGTGCAGTTGTTGTTTGGGTAGTGTAGGGGGCACTGCTGGGGTAGTGTTTTAGGGTTTAGGGTAGTGCTGTGGTGTTTGTGTAGTGTAGGGGGTCATGCTGGGGGTAGTGTTTTAGGGTTTAGGGTAGTGCAGTGGTGTTGTGTAGTGTAGAGGGTACCGCTGGGGTAGTGTTTTAGGGTTTAGGGTAGTGCAGTGGTGTTTGGATAGTGTAGGGGGTCATGCTGGGGGTAGTGTTTTAGGGTTTACGGTATTGTGGTGTTTGTGTGGTATAGGGGGCGTGCTGGAGTAAGTGTTTTAGGGATTAGGGCAGTGCAGTGGTGTTTGGGTAGTGTAGGGGTTCGTGCTAGGGGTAGAGTTTTAGGATTTAGGATAGTGCAGTGGTGTTTGTGTAGTGTAGTGAGTCACGCTGGGGGTAGAGTTTTAGGGTGTAGGGTAGTGCAGTGGTGTTTGTATAGTGTAGGGGGTTGTTCTGGGGGTAGATGTAGGGTTTAGGGTAGTGCATTGGTGTTTGGGTAGTGTAGGGGCTTGTGCTAGGGGTAATGTTTTAGGGTTTAGGGTAGTGCAGTGGTGTTTGTGTAGTATTGGGGTACTTCTGAGGGTAGTGTTTCAGGGTTTAGGGTAGTGCAGTGGTGTTTGGATAGTGTAGGGGGTCATACTGGGGGTAGTGTTTTAGGGTTTACCGTATTGCAGTGGTGTTTGTCTGGTGTAGGGGGTCGTGCTGGGGTAAGTGTTTTTGGGTCTAGGGTAGTGCAGTGGTGTTTGGGCAGTTTAGGAGGTCGTGCTATGGGTAGAGTTTTAGGGTTTAGGATAGTGCAGTGGTGTTTGTGTAATGTAGGGGTAGTGTTTTAGGGTTTAGGGTATGGCAGTGGTGTTTGTGTAGTGTAGGGGGTCGTGCTGGGGATAGTGTTTTAGGGTTTAGGATAGTGCAGTGGTGTTGGGTAGTGTAGAGGGTACCGTTGGGGTAGTGTTTTAGGGTTTAGGGAAGTGCAGTGGTGTTTGTGTAGTATTGGGGGAAGTTCTGAGGGTAGTGTTTTAGGGTTTAGGGCAATGCAGTGGTGTTTGGATAGTGTAGGGGGGTCGTGCTGGGGGTAGTGTTTTAGGTTTTATGGTTGTGCAGTCATGTTTGGGTAGTGTAGGGGGTCGTGCGGGGGGTAGTGTTTAAGGGTATAGGGTAGTGCAGTGGTGTTTGTGTAGTGTAGGGGTTGTGCTGGGGGTAGTGTTTTAGGGTTTAGGGTAGTACAGTGGTGTTTGTGTAGAGTATGGGGTAGTGTTTTAGGGTTTAGGGTATGGCAGTGGTGTTTGTGTAGTGTAGGGGGTCATGCTGGGTTAGTGTTTTAGGGTTTAGGATAGTGCAGTGGTGTTTGTGTAGTGTAGGTTGTTGTGTTTTAGGGTTTAAGGTAGTGTAGTGGTTCTTTGTTAGTGTAGGGGGTCATACTGGGGGTTCTGTTTTAATGTTTAGGGTAGTGCAGTGGTGTTTGTGTAGTTTTGGGGTTCGTGCTGGCGTTGTGTTTTAGGGTAGTGCAGTGGTGTTTGTGTGATGTAGGGGGTCTTGCTGGGGGTAGTGTTTTAAGGTTTAGGCTAGTGCATGGTGTTTGAGTAGTGTAGTGGGAAGGGCTGGAGGTAGAGTTTTAGGGTTTACGGCAATGCAGTGGTGGCTGTGTAGTGTAGGGGGTCATGCTGGGGGTAGTGTTTCAGGGCTTAAGGTAGTGCAGTGGTGTTTGGGTAGTGTAGGCGTTTGTGCGGGGTAGACTTAGGGTTTAGGGTAGTGCAGTGATGTTCGGGTAGTGTAGGAGGTCATGCTGGGGGTAGTGTTTTAGGGCTTAGGGTAGTGCAGTGGTGTTTGTGTAGTGTAATGGGTCATGCTAGGGGAAGTGTCTTAGGGTTTAGGGTAGCGCAGGGGTGTTTGTGTAGTGTAGGGGGTCGTGCTGAGGGTAGTGTTTTAGGGTTGAGGGTAGTGCAGTGGTGTTTAGGTAGTGTAGGGTAGTGGAGGGGGTAGTGTTTTAGGGTTTAGGGTAGTGCAGTGATGTTTGGGTAGTGTAGGGGGTTGTGCTGGGGATAGTGTTTAAGGGTTTAGGGTAGTGCAGTGGTGTTTGGGTAGTGTAAGGGTCGTGCTGGGGGTAGTGTTTTAGGGTTTACGGTATTGCAGTGGTGTTTGGGTAGTGTAGGGGGTCGTGTTTTAGGGTTTAGGGTAGTGCCGTGATGTTTGTGAAGTGTAGGGGGTCGTGCTGGGGGTAGTGTTTTAGGGTTTAGGGTAGTGAAGTGGTGTTTGTGTAGTGCAGGGGGTCGTGTTTTAGGATTTAGGGTAGTCCAGTGGTGTTTGGGTAGTATAGGGGGTCGTGCTGGGGCTGGTGTTTTTGGGTTTAGGGTAGGGCAGTTGTGTTTGGGTAGTGAAGGGGGTCATCCTGGGGTAGTGTTTTAGGGTTTAAGGTATTACAGTGGTGTTTGTGTAGTGTGGGGGTCATACTAGGATAGTGTTTTAGGGTTTAGGGTAGTGCAGTGGTTTGTGTGTAGTGTAGGGGTTAATGGTATGGTAGTGTTTTAGGGTTTACGGTAGTACAGTAGGGTAGTCCAGTGGTGTTTGTGTACTGTAGGGGGTCATGCTGGGGGTAGTGTTTTAGGATTTAGGGTAGTGCTGTTAAAGATTGCAGGAATCAGTTAGCATGAGCTGAAAGCCATTTTGTACTTGGCAGCCATTTTAGTTAGCTATGTGCTAGCCATTTGCTTTCTCCCTCTTCCAGAACCTCGCACATGCTCAGAAAGGCCTAACTAGTAGAAAGCACCTGCTCTTATGTTGTAACAGTCAGGCTGTTCTAACTGATGTCAGTTACTCATTACTCCTCCTACTTGTTGACTGTACATTTTCTGTATGACCATCTATGTGTGTAACTCTTTTCATGTGTACTTGTACCACCTTCTTTTGAGCCCCTGGGTGGGTATATAAGGCCTCTGTTCTCTGTACTCCTTAGAATGCCTCCTACAGTGACTTGAGGGTACTGTGTGACGCAATCTCCCTCATGTGAGGTTTAATAAATGCATTGTTTTTATATTACAGCTTCTGTGCCAATCTGTTGTTTGTTGGTTTCAAGGACCAGGTGTATCAGTGAAACCCCTGAGAAGGTTTATATTTCTTCAATTGGCGTGGACCTCATCAGAGAAGTGGCTATCCAAGGGAGTTGTCTTGATGGGAGACAGGAATCTACTGAGGAGGACAGAACAGGACTCTATTAAGGAGGTATCCTGCACAGAGATTCTCTGTCTCTACAGCCCAGTATATTCCTGGTCTTCCTGATTTGATTCCTCCAAATGTTTACCGCTCCTGACTGAGAACCCTTTGGCGTGAGTATTCTAAAAACGACCGTTAGGTCACTCAGAACTTGGCACTGAGAGGTTGGAGATTTTTTGCTTGGTAAGGTCGTTTGTTGCGACGCTTTTTGGAATAATATGGAAATTGGCCAATATTTGGAATTTGGAAATATGTAAATTGCAATTTATGTAGGCAGGTAATGAGAAACTTTTGAAAACTTGAACGGCACACTTTGAGTTAAGTGCTACTTTGTGTATAATATTGTATATGCTGCAATATTCTTGGCATGCCTGTTCTTAGCACACATCGTAGAATGTGTTGCTTTCTTGGAGGTACCATTATGGAACTTGTATGGAATCAGCCAGCTCCACTAGAGGGGATACCTAAATAGGTTTAGGTATAAAAATGTATTTCTTCCTTGGTGACTAGTGTACCCCAAGGAACTAAATATGTACATAAAAAGTATCCTGGTCTGTGCACTTAGTAACATTCATAAGTGGTGATATGCAGAGCGATTTTTGGTGTTCTGCCAGCCAAAACTAGCAAAATTGGTGAAATATGGCTTCTTGAAAATGGAGCAGTTTTTTGGGCTGTTTTTGAACTACTTTTGAGAGCTTTTCTTGTAAATATGACTTACAATTAATATTTACAAATGGTTTGGTTTCAGTACAGTCTGAGGGCTGTCTTTTGTTTCTGTCCTAAATGCTGATTTGTGGGTTAATTGTGTGTTTAAATGTCTATGTGGTTTGTCATTGGTGGTACTTGTGTGAGTAAGTAGCGATTGCGCTCTTTGTGTAAGAATGGCTAGCCTTAAGCACGCTCTATTGTGTGTTCTGAGTGTATGACCCCCTTCTGAAAATGTCTGGAATTAGCTCAATGTGTTTTTTTTGTCATCATTCGGTTATGCAAAATATCATTAAAATAAAATATATTTTAAAATAATCCAGCAATGAATTATGTACTATATGCTAAATAGCTGCATGCTATCATTAAAATTGACAGAGTAAGACACTATACATGTCTGCAAATTGCCACAATGCTAAAGATAAAATTAGAATTCACAATGAATAGGAATGAATTAGGCATCATAGAAAGAAAGAAAAAAAACGAAATTGTGGGTTTTACAATAATTTAGACTAAGACAAAATATCACAGCATTTATCAATATGTATTAGGTATTAAAAGACATTCACATCATCTGAGTGAGTTGGTTGTTGTTGAACTAAACACACATTACAGAACGATAGATTTGTGCTGGCTTGAAAGGCGTGAGAATTCGACGCCTGCTGATCACAAGCAACAGCTGTGTCAATAGCCCATGGCTATATCTGACTGCAGGCTACAGAGGGGAAAATGCTGAGTCACCTAGATTTTAAGTCAGTGTAAACCTGGTATAAAGGCCTGCATTAGAGACTGCTGTTTTAAAAGTTAGAATACAGTTTCATTATTTTGGATAACAGAGAAAAGATAAGAAGGGATTTCCTTTCTTAATGCCTTTTTACATAAGCACATCCGTGGTTTCGATGTTAAATAATAACTGTCCTTTAAAAAGTGGCGCAGATTTTTTCATGTTTCAAGTAAGGCTTCTGTGCTTAGTGTTATAAATGAATGTGTTTAAATATGATAGGAAAGGAATGACGCTTGCTTTTCATGTGTGCAACCATAAAAAGGGTTGGAGTTCTTAACAAAAATAATAAAAAGGGGAATTTTGATTATATAAAAAACGTTTTTAAAAATAAGTGCATTAAATTCGTTTTTTAATCTTTATAATGCCTAATAATAATTCTGTGAACTCCTAGCATTAAAGTTGAATTTAAGCAGCGATTTACAGCAATGGGGGCAACTAAAATGGAAAATGTCACTTCACCCAGGGGTACAATACTCATTTTTATAAGGGTGTAACTTACACATTTCTGATCCCCCATCTCTGGGATATGTAGAAGACATTCTGGGGATGACTAATATGCCAAAAAATTGTAGGATATTAATTTTTAAGTGCCCCAAATACCAAAGTCGAAATTGGGAAAAATGTACTATTTAAAAGCAGTTCTGCAACTCAGAGCAGCTTTCAAACTGCTCTTAGGCTTTAGTAAATGCACACATGTAAGTATAGAATTAGTAGCTGACCTCTATACTGCTAGACAAGCACTCCGCACACTGCTTACAAATATAAATAAATATAAAAACCCAGCAGAAGTTATTCCCTTACCTCTAAATTACTGTAAAACAGGAATAACAGGACTGTCTTTCAGCTGTGATTCTTCATAGTCACTTTGAATTGAAAAAAAGCATTGAACACCTTGCACACAAAATAGGACAGCTGGTAAAAGGTTAAAGGTCGAGTTCTACATTTAGAAGCCTAGCAGGGTTCAGAGCATGGTTTGCTTTGACACTTCGACCTCTGAAACCTTTTGAAAGACGAGATGGCAGCGCAGGGAGAGAAAGAGAAGTTTTGCTTACTTTTTTTTGGCAAAAGCAAGTTTTTGTGCACTCATATGAACAGAGGGAAATATAATGGTATATGTGAACTCTGATTAAGAGAATGGCTCTGCCATGTATATAGCACTAATGGTTTTAGGGTTGAGTTAAGGAGGCAATGGGATTTAGTTTGAATTCATGTGCCCTCATGTTACAACCTAGTATACTTGCTGAAGGAATTGATGGTTGGTTATTAATGTTTTCTAGCTAGCTACATGTGCTATTTACCTCCTACAAGTGTATTTGTGCTTAGCTGCCACAGATAGAAGTGGATAGTGTCGACAGAAGTAAGACCTGTTTCAGGTCTTCCTACTGTCGAAATGGGGGAAGGAGGCTAGCTCCTCTACAAATTAAGGTTAGGCAAATTTATATTTTCTCTCTCTTTTTCTCAATCTCTTTTAAGCCTGTCTTAGCTGTCTGTGAAACAGCCATGAGACATTTAATTGGCTATTCAGTAATACTGTTTTACAAATTGTTAGGATTAATAAAATGAATAAATAAATATGCTATGTTACTGCCCATCCTGTCTGATGAAATTATGCAAGGATGAGTAGTCTAGATTGCTTATTTGATCTTTAAGGGGAACTAGATGTGGGTAGTTTTTGTTCTAAAATTCTGAGGTGATAACACCATTATTGTTTATGTTATTCTCATGCTACATACAGTTTTGCAAGGGCATTGCTAGTCTTTTATTAGCTAGTCTGTGTAAATAAACTGACAGTCCTTACTAGAGCTGATGTTGCATAGTTTGGATCGTGAAAAGTAGAATGAAGGAAAGACGCCCATGTGATCCTTAGCAAACATTTTTGAGGAAAATATTGTTTTATAGGAGTTGGTTTGTGACAACATGTTCTGCTGGAGAAATGTATGTACCCACTACGTTGAGTTTTTTAGTTCTTTATGTAATAGGAATCCCTGTTAAATTAGCAGTTTTAGATTTTCTTGCTGCACCAATAACATGAGAGCATGGTCCTAAGCGTACAATGTAGGTGCTTTTATTAAGAGAAATCCTTTTAGAAGTATCTGCAGTCCTGTACAATTAATGCAAAGTCTATGAGTAAAAGTGTAGAACATTTCCTTTTTTCTTGAGGGTCTTCAGATGAATAATATAGGAATACACAAATGTAAGGATTGTACTGTTTTTCTCTTTTCCTCAGAAGTTAGTAAATGAACACAGACTTCTTTAGCTGCTTCAAATAGAGTAATAGGTCCAGGGTTTTTTACTCTCAGATAGATGAAGTGATTCTTGGGTGCCTTGCTAATATATGGGGCGCACCAGGACTACGAAGTATTTTGAGAATATCCTCTCTGTTGATAGATTATTTGTATGCCTTGTCTAAAGACCTTTTGTTCTGTCCACCAATAGATATTTGATGCCTTAAAATTATTACCAGAGGGGCCCGGTCATCAGATCCAGCCTGAGGAGTCAGCACCAGTCCAGCTTGAAGCCAATGTTAATTTAACCAGCACAGGCATTGCTGGCAACTAGGATCTTAGTGAAGGTAGAAGGCCGGAAGCACTGGAATGTGAAGAGTGTACCCCTGCCACTGTCTTGGGCGAAAGACAGGGTCACAAATCAGAAAGGAGAAATTGTGGATCAAGTTTTTGATGCCCAGCTGAGAGTCACAGACTGACCAGAACGGCAAGGAAGTTTTTGCTTGAGGTGACCCCCTTTGTAACAAGGGTTGCTTCAGGTACTTCAGCATCACGCTCCTGAATGCTGGCTGTAAAGTCTGCACCTTTGTTTGTTGATCAAGAGATACCTGGTGTTAGAACTGGCGATTTCTGGTTGGCTAGGGCTTGCGCCAAAGCCAGGCAGAAAAAACCACTCTAGTCAGGGCAAGGAAGTTACACGCCAAAGATAACCCCTGCTCACCCCCTTGGTAGCTTGGCACGAGCAGTCAGGCTTACCTCTGAGACAAGGTGTAAAGCGTTTGCGCGCGCACCCAGCAACAACACCCAAGGCCCACCACAAAGGAAACTCCACACAAGGTATTCTATAAAAATAACCTTTGTATTATACCAAACACATTAGATAAAAAACACACACTTTACAATGTGCCAACAGGCACGGGCAGAATTTACAAGGGATTATATGTACAGGGGACAGGGCCACATGGACCACTGTCGGGAATTAGCACTTTTTAGAAATAGCACTTAGAACATAGGAATAAAATTACTGTAGCACAAAATAACGTATATAGCACACAACCAGTACTTACTGGTATCAGGTAAGTATCACCTACGCAACCCTAACCACCTTAGGAGAATGTCACGCAGGGAACTAGGACCTCACTAGCACCACCTATACTAGGAGAAAACAAACAACCACCTAAGTATCACGATACCTGTAGGGGTAATAGCACATTACACATGATGCCTAAAACATTCAGAGGTGTAGGGAAGGAAAACACATGATGCATACAATACATTCAGCGGTGTAAAACAAGGCACATGACGCATCAAAATACATTCAGAGGTGCAGGTTAGGAACATTAGTGAGAAACTCCCATGAGCCACCACCTGTGGCAGTCCCTAGGCCAACTGGCCTCATTGGGGCTAGGACACCCTGTCCCAGTCCAGCTGCGCCAGCTGCGCAGGCCAGAACGTAAAGATCCCCACCTAAACGTTGCAGCTGCCCACTAAGTGCTGGTCAGCTGTAGGAATGAGCGTGGGCACCACTGTGCCCTTTAAAACAACTCTGTCGCTCCCGTGGAGCCTCCCTGGGCTCTAAAACAATTAAAATGCCCCCTAGAGCCTTCGTGGCCCTAAACGTTACTGGGGGGCAAGGGGGGAGCGACCCGCTGCCATCTGGGGCCGCCCCGTCACGAAACAACTGGTGCCCCCTTTAGGTGGAGCCTCGATGGGCTCTCGCAAATCTTGCCCCGTCGTTGGAGCCTCGGGGCTCTACACAGCAACGACAGCCTCCTAGAGCCTCACAGGCTCGAGAAATAATGCCCCAAACGTTGGAGCGACCCCATAGGCAGGGGCCGCTCGAGGAATCAGCCGGTCTGGGACCGGCACCCACAGCGCATGAACGGAGTCCCCCAGCCCTTCCCTACTCACCGGGCCGTTCTCCGGGGACTCCGCTCCTCTCCGGGCCGGAAGGCGGCTTCTCTTCTCCGGGCCCCGGGGCGCAGGGTAGGCTCCTGCCTGCTCCGGGGCTTGCAATGCAGCGCAAGTCCTTCGTGGGAGGCGGGGTAGGCTCCCGCCCTCCTACTTCCGGTCCTGGGTGTCCCGGTCAGCGCTGCCTGACTTCCGGTACGATCCGGGCTGCGGCGGTGATCGTCTCAGCGATAAGAGGGGTGGGCTCCCTCGGTAAATGCAATCTTCGGCGGGGTGGCCACCCGCCGCGGCAATAATCAAATAAGCGGGGTGGGCACCCGCCGACAAGCACCCAAATACGGGGTAGTCTCCCGTCACCAGCAGCACACGGGGTGGGCACCCGTTGTCATAAACAAAGCGCTCCTGGTGCCGAGGGCAAGTCCAGCGCTTCCAGGCGCTGGAGGCTGTAGTGGAGCGCCAAGTATCACGCTCCTTGACGCTGGGGTCCCAACACAGCGCTCCTGGCGCTATAAAGCAAATACAAGCGCTCCCAGGCGCTTAGGGATAGCAAGTCCAGCCAAAAAGTCTTCAAAGAGCAGGGGGGCAAAGACTGGGCCCAGAGCCAGCTCACAGGGCCCTCCAGCAGGGAGGCAGTCCCCAGTGGCGGTCTCTCCTGGCGCCCAGCAGCAGCAGGCCCCCCCTCAAGTGGATCCTGCAAGAAAACAGTTTCTGTGGGGACGCAGCCCCATTTTTATACACAGATTTCTTTTGTCTTCAAGGTGCAGGGAAGGGGCGAACCAGTTACAACTGGTTCCTGAGCACTTTGTTTTGCTCAGCCCCTCTCCCTCTTCACTGGCAGGGCTAGGGTCATCAGACGCACCACAGGGGCCAGAGCCAGCATTGTGTGGGGAAAACCCTGCCCTATTCAGGTCCATGGTGCACTCCCCCCCAGCCATCAATATGCTAACTCCCTATTCACCACTGGGTGACTCCTCCTGACTCTGGGGATTTCCCTAGCCCGTCACATGACCTCAACCAGCCAATCGCCAGACAAGCCACACATTTCATACTGCACACAGAAGTGCCCATTTCTAGAAGTGGCACTTCCACACTAGCTACACGCATGCCGCACACATCATCGCGCAGCATTCAATCACACGAGTCCGCACATACCAAACTCGGGCCTGCACACCCCACACACCAGGAACTACCAGGACACATACATTCCCCCATGCATTCCTATGAGAGGGCAGGCCAACCTCACAACACGCATACACTTTACCCTGGGACACAGTGGTAAAGTGCGCAGAAACCAAAAATCACTTTACCAAGTCACCAATAAAAAGCAAAAAGTTCAGGGGTGAACCTGCCAGCAGGGCCAAGTCCAACACAACCCCCTTCCAGCCAAAACGCAGGGTAGACCAATCACCACCGTGATGGTATTCCCTGCTTGGGGCGATAAAACATGGACGCAGGCCCGCAACGGCAGGGACACTCTCCGGTTTTACGCCACTCTGAACTCACATGGTTTCCTCTGAAAAAACTCGGCGGGCCAACTGGGCTACCCCACTGGTACTCCTCAGCTGTCCGCGGCCAGGACCAGGCCCTAGACCATCTAGGCGCCACTGGTCCTTGCCTAACCACAGAGTGGGGGGTAGTAACCCCTGGCACATAGTGACCATGTTCCACTCTTCCCCTCATCAGGGCTGTTCTAAACATCCACTGATCTTCCAGCCCAGGGTCTGTACCCTCAAGCTGACCAACAGTCACTGGTGAGGCTCTCCTCCCCCTACCTCTTCTTCTAGGGTTCCGTCCTCTCCTCCTCTGAGAGGCACCCTCAGAAATCAACTTTCCCACCAGCTCAGGACCTCTCCCTGAGAACTGGTCTCCCAACCTAGGGTTTAACCCCTCAGGTTGCACCGGGGTCAGAGGTGGGCTCTCCCACCCTCTGCATCCCCTTCCAGAGTCCTGCTCCCCACCAACTGGGGCGGTACCTCTGGAAGAAGAACCGGTCAGGACACTTGTTACAGTAGTCCTACCCTTCAGGTCAGGCTGATCCTGAACCTGGCCTCCCAACCTCTGGTCTAGAACCTTTGGTGGAGTACTTGCCTGGCACTCCAGGACTTCTGGGGACTCACACAGTATCCCCCCAAGAGTAACATATGCCTCATATGTTGCATGACAGTCTGCCTGGCGCAGATCTCCCGCCCCCTGTCCACCTGACAGTGCGCGAAGATCCCCCAGGACAGACGTGTAGTCGCCATGGTCACCTCTAGGAGTCCCAGCCCTCCCGGCTGGTCCCTGACCCAATGGCTCCTCCACCGGGGAACACAGCCCCATGCCACTCCTCTCGCTGGACTTCCGTACCCTCCCTACTGGTGCGGTACTGCCTGACACCAGAACCACTGGAGCTCTATTTACAGAGACTCCAGGTTCTCCATACACTGGGCGATCCTCCTCAAGTGGCCTAACAGGAAAGCCTAGGCCCCCAACCTGGTGTTCCCTGAAGAAACCATCCAGGTTCTGAGACTGGGTTTCGGGCCTCTGGGGACTCAAAGTCACCCGCTCACTCCTACTCCACAGAGATAGGCCGTGAGCCCCTACACCCCTCTCACTACGCTGGGACCTAGCTGGGCTACTCTGAGCCTCCACCCCCATCCAGGACGGGAAGATACCTGAGCCACTGCTGTTGGAAGTACTCTCCCATACCTCATCAGGACCTTGGGCACTCTCCCAACGGTCTGCTTCCTCTGCCAGCTCCCATGGGCAAAAAGAGCCATACCTCAACAGGTGCTGGCGCAACCCGGGATAACAACTACCGAGCAGCTGCTCTTTGATAACCAGAGCATACAGTCCGTCAAAAGCCCGTTTCATGTTTACCCTTAACCAATCATCCAGTGCATCCTCACATTCACCCACAAATGTGTCCCAAGACTGGTGAGGCAGTTTCTTACTGCCCCTGAATTTCAACCTACATTCCTCCTCTTGGAAAACAGGTACCATACTCTGGGAATGGGGAATGGGACTCTCTGCACTGGTCTCTCTATTGCTGCCACCACTGGACTCAACCCTCCCTGGGGAGCCCAGAAAATTAAAACTGCGCTCAGGGGACAACTTACCCTCCAGAGCTAACCTCTGCCTGGCGAGGGCCCTCTCAGCCTCCGCCATCCTCTCCTCCACCCCCAGCTGCGCCATCTCCTTGGCATGCTCTAACCTGAGCTTCTCCATGGCCAGCTGATGCTCCCTTTCCTCCCTCCTATCTATCCACTCCTCTGGGGACAGGGAAAGGGATGGGGTGCTGCTCCTGACACTGGACCCAGGAAGGGACTCCCTATCTATGGGGTCTTGACTCTCTACTGGCGTCCCTGTCAGGTAATCTTCCTCCCCTTCAGATTCCTCAGGGCTCCCCTCAGACCCCACCACCCTCTCGGCGTGCGGCCCGGGCCCTATCCTCCTCACTGCGCTCACGTTCCCATTCATCCTTCTGCCAATTGATCAAGTTTTCCCTGAGTTTTGACTGGGAGTCTGACATACTCACTGCTATGTCTCTCTCCTCACAAAAATCAACCAACTCCCCCATACTGTATCTAAACAGCCCACAGAAATTAAAACCAGACTCCATTTTGGCGGACGTTCTCGAGAAGAGTTTAACACAAGGAACCTGGGGGTCTGAGCTAAAACAGGAGTACATAATTCACAAAGGACACCTTTAGGAGAGGAAATAATGGAACCCAAAAACAATAATCCCTAAAATGTGATTATCTAATGCAGAGTTTTGTAGTGCAGCCAGTTGCTGCTGCGGTACAGCGCAAACGCAAGTCCAAATCCCACCGCTGATCACCAATGTTAGAACTGGCGATTTCTGGTTGGCTAGGGCTTGCGCCAAAGCCAGGCAGAAACCTCCACTCTAGTCAGGGCAAGGAAGTTACACGCCAAAGATAACCCCTGCTCACCCCCTTGGTAGCTTGGCACGAGCAGTCAGGCTTACCTCTGAGGCAAGGTGTAAAGCGTTTGCGCGCGCACCCAGCAACAACACCCAAGGCCCACCACAAAGGAAACTCCACACAAGGTATTCTATAAAAATAACCTTTGTATTATACCAAACACATTAGATAAAAAACACACACTTTACAATGTGCCAACAGGCACGGGCAGAATTTACAAGGGATTATATGTACAGGGGACAGGGCCACATGGACCACTGTCGGGAATTAGCACTTTTTAGAAATAGCACTTAGAACATAGGAATAAAATTACTGTAGCACAAAATAACGTATATAGCAAACAACCAGTACTTACTGGTATCAGGTAAGTATCACCTACGCAACCCTAACCACCTTAGGAGAATGTCACGCAGGGAACTAGGACCTCACTAGCACCACCTGTACTAGGAGAAAACAAACAACCACCTAAGTATCACGATACCTGTAGGGGTAATAGCACATTACACATGATGCCTAAAACATTCAGAGGTGTAGGGAAGGAAAACACATGATGCATACAATACATTCAGCGGTGTAAAACAAGGCACATGACGCATCAAAATACATTCAGAGGTGCAGGTTAGGAACATTAGTGAGAAACTCCCATGAGCCACCACCTGTGGCAGTCCCTAGGCCAACTGGCCTCGTTGGGGCTAGGACACCCTGTCCCAGTCCAGCTGCGCCAGCTGCGCAGGCCAGAACGTAAAGATCCCCACCTAAACGTTGCAGCTGCCCACTAAGTGCTGGTCAGCTGTAGGAATGAGCGTGGGCACCACTGTGCCCTTTAAAACAACTCTGTCGCTCCCGTGGAGCCTCCCTGGGCTCTAAAACAATTAAAATGCCCCCTAGAGCCTTCGTGGCCCTAAACGTTACTGGGGGGCAAGGGGGGAGCGACCCGCTGCCATCTGGGGCCGCCCCGTCACGAAACAACTGGTGCCCCCTTTAGGTGGAGCCTCGATGGGCTCTCGCAAATCTTGCCCCGTCGTTGGAGCCTCGGGGCTCTACACAGCGACGACAGCCTCCTAGAGCCTCACAGGCTCGAGAAATAATGCCCCAAACGTTGGAGCGACCCCATAGGCGGGGGCCGCTCGAGGAATCAGCCGGTCTGGGACCGGCACCCACAGCGCATGAACGGAGTCCCCCAGCCCTTCCCTACTCACCGGGCCGTTCTCCGGGGACTCCGCTCCTCTCCGGGCCGGAAGGCGGCTTCTCTTCTCCGGGCCCCGGGGCGCAGGGTAGGCTCCTGCCTGCTCCGGGGCTTGCAATGCAGCGCAAGTCCTTCGTGGGAGGCGGGGTAGGCTCCCGCCCTCCTACTTCCGGTCCTGGGTGTCCCGGTCAGCGCTGCCTGACTTCCGGTACGATCCGGGCTGCAGCGGTGATCGTCTCAGCGATAAGAGGGGTGGGCTCCCTCGGTAAATGCAATCTTCGGCGGGGTGGCCACCCGCCGCGGCAATAATCAAATAAGCGGGGTGGGCACCCGCCGACAAGCACCCAAATACGGGGTAGTCTCCCGTCACCAGCAGCACACGGGGTGGGCACCCGTTGTCATAAACAAAGCGCTCCTGGTGCCGAGGGCAAGTCCAGCGCTTCCAGGCGCTGGAGGCTGTAGTGGAGCGCCAAGTATCACGCTCCTTGACGCTGGGGTCCCAACACAGCGCTCCTGGCGCTATAAAGCAAATACAAGCGCTCCCAGGCGCTTAGGGATAGCAAGTCCAGCCAAAAAGTCTTCAAAGAGCAGGGGGGCAAAGACTGGGCCCAGAGCCAGCTCACAGGGCCCTCCAGCAGGGAGGCAGTCCCCAGTGGCGGTCTCTCCTGGCGCCCAGCAGCAGCAGGCCCCCCTCAAGTGGATCCTGCAAGAGAACAGTTTCTGTGGGGACGCAGCCCTATTTTTATACACAGATTTCTTTTGTCTTCAAGGTGCAGGGAAGGGGCGAACCAGTTACAACTGGTTCCTGATCACTTTGTTTTGCTCAGCCCCTCTCCCTATTCACTGGCAGGGCTAGGGTCATCAGACGCACCACAGGGGCCGGAGCCAGCATTGTGTGGGGAAAACCCTGCCCTATTCAGGTCCAAGGTGCACTCCTCCCCAGCCATCAATATGCTAACTCCCTATTCACCACTGGGTGACTCCTCCTGACTCTGGGGATTTCCCTAGCCCGTCACATGACCTCAACCAGCCAATCGCCAGACAAGCCACACATTTCATACTGCACACAGAAGTGCCCACTTCTAGAAGTGGCACTTCCACACTAGCTACACGCATTCCGCACACATCATCGCGCAGCATTCAATCACACGAGTCCGCACATACCAAACTCAGGCCTGCACACCCCACACATCAGGAACTACCAGGACACATACATTCCCCCATGCATTCCTATGAGAGGGCAGGCCAACCTCACAACACGCACGCACTTTACCCTGGGACACAGTGGTAAAGTGCGCAGAAACCAAAAATCACTATACCAAGTCACCAATAAAAAGCAAAAAGTTCAGGGGTGAACCTGAGAGCAGGGCCAAGTCCAACACCTGGGCACACTGGATACAATCTGTGGCCCCAACAAAAGAGCAGTGCTCCAGCAGAGCAATACAGAAGTTAGGGAAGGACTTGAGTTCAGGGTACAGGTGCTGTGCCTTTGGTGCCTGTTAGATTGAAGTGAAGAAAACTGATGCACTGCCTGAGACACTGGACAGGATCGCTGAGGGCATTTGCCCCGGAAGGTGATTGCCCTATCCTGAAAGAAGAAACTTTTCCCTTGAAACTGGGCCGTGATTCCTGAGTTGCGAGTTGTGCAGCTCCACCGTGGGAACAACAAGAGCCTGCCTGTGAGGCTCAAAACGGACACAGGGAGAAGACTCCCCTCTGGCTGGTTGTACAGCTGCTTCAATTTCCTAAGGACTTCTTTTTTGTTAGTAATGTACCCCTTTGGACGTCCCATTTTTGAGGAGGAGCAGCCCTTTGCGACTCCTCGTCCAAATTCTCATGGCCCTGTGGGGTCCTCCTAGTCCCCTGGAACCAGAATTGTTTTTGTACTAATATGTCTGACTGCTTTAATATTTGCATTAGGAATAATGTTTATTCTGCGAGAGAAAAGTTCATCTGAGCAGTTGACAAATGTTACTTTACCCTTTCCTTGACTATAATGATTGATATTCTAGCCCTCATAAAAAGAACACTGGAAAAGTCTATTGAAAATGGTTTTTACATAGAATTGGACTACATGGTTCTAGGATTTGATTTCTGCTTAGGGTTGAAAAATATTGGTAGTTCTGTTTGTGATAATAGTCATTACTCTCTCCTGCTATCTGTATGACCCAATGCTCTGTTCCCTTTGTACTCCTGTTTATACCTTATATATGCCCGCTTAACAATATTTAGAATGAGAAATGCCCACCTAGCAATGGATTAGGATATTGATGAATTTATGAAAATAAATGTACAAAATATTTTCTATGTTCCTACTAGATCATAGGGATGTCTATAGCTCATGCTAAGAGGAACATCTCTTAAAAATTGCAGGAATCGGTTAGCATGAGCTGAAAGCCATTTTGAACTTGGCAGCCAATTTAGTTAGCTATGTGCTAGCCATTTGCTTTCTCCCTCTTCCAGAACAGTTTGTTTGTGTAGTGTAGGGGGTTGTGCTGGGGGTAGATTTAGGATTTAGGGTAGTGCAGTAGTGTTTGGGTAGTGTAGGGGTCGTGATGGTGGTAGTGTTTTACGGTTTAGGGTAGTGAAGTTATGTTTGGGTAGTGTGAGATGTCATGCTGGGGGTAGTGTTTTAGGGATTAGGGTAGTGCAGTGTTGCTTGTGTAGTGTAGGGGGTCGTGCTGGGGGTAGTGTTTTAGGGTTTAGAGTAGTGCAGTGGTGTTTGGGTAGTGTAGGGGGTAGAGCTGGGTGTTATGTTCTAGGTTTTAGGGTAGTGCAGTGATGTTTGGGTACTGTAGGGGGTCGTGCTGGGGGTAGTGTTTAAGGGTAAAGGGTAGTGCAGTTGTGTTTGTGTAGTGTAGGGGGTCATGCTGGGGGTAGTGGTTTAGGGTAGTGCAGTGGTGTTTGTGTAGTGTAGGGGATAGTGTTTTAGGGTTTAGGGTAGTGCAGTGATGTTTGTGTAGTGTAAGGGGTCATGCTGGGGGTAGTGTTTTATGGTTTAGGATAGTGCAGTGGTGTTTGTGTAGAGTAGCAGGTCGTGTTTTAGGGTTTAGGGTAGTGCAGTGGTGATTGGGTAGTGTAGGGTTCATGCTGGGGGTAGTGTTTTAGGGTTTAGGGTAGAGCAGTGGTGTTTGTGTAGTGTAGGGGTTACTGCTGGGGTAGTGTTTTAGGGTGTAGGGTAGTGCCGTGGTATTTGGGTAGTATAGGGGGTCTTGCTGGGGGTAGTGGGTTTAGGGTTTAGGGTTTAGGGTAGTGCATGGTGTTTAAGTAGTGTAGGGGGTCGTGCTGGAGGTAGTGTTTTGGGTTTACGGCAGTGCAGTGGTGTCTGTGTAGTGTAGGGGTCATGCTGGGGGTAGTATTTCAGGGTTTAGGGTAGTGTAGTGGTGTTTGGGTAGTGTAGGGGTTTGTGCGAGGGGTAGATTTAGGGTTTAGGGTAGAGCAGTGGTGTTCGGGTAGTGTACGGGGTCATGCTGGGGGTAGTGTATTAGGGTTTAGGGTAGTGCAGTGGTGTTTGTGTAGTGTAATGTGTCATGCTAGGGGAAGTGTCTTAGGGTAGCGCAGTGGTGTTTGTGTAGTGTTGTGGGTCATGCTGGGGTAGATTTAGGGTTTGGCATAGTGCAGTGGTGTTTGGGAAGTGTAGTGGGTCGTGCTGGGGGTAGATTTAGGGTTTAGGATAGCGCAGTGGTGTTTCTGTAGTGTAGGGGGTTGTGCTGAGGGTATTGTTTTAGGGTTTAGGGTAGCACAGTGGTATTTGTGTAGTGTAGGGGGTCATGCTGGGGGTAGATTTAGGGTTTGGTGTAGTGCAGTGGTGTTTGGGCAGTGTAGGGGGTCGTGCTGGGGTAGATTTAGGGTTTAGGGTAGCGCAGTGGTGTTTCTATAGTAAAGAGGGTTGTGCTGGGGGTATTGTTTTAAGGTTTTGGTTAGTGCAGTGGTGTTTGGATAGTGCAGTGGGTCGTGCTGGGGTTAGTGTTTTAAGGTATAGGGTAGTGCAGTGGTGTTTGTGTAGTGTACGGGGTCGCGCTGGGGGTAGTGTTTTAGGGTTTAGGGTAGTGCTGTGATGTTTGTGTAGTGTAGGGGGTGGTGTTTTAGAGTTTATGGTAGTGCAGTGGTGTTTGTGTAGTGTAGGTGTTCATGCTGGGGTAGTGTTTAGGGTGTAGGGTAGTGCAGTGGTGTTTGGATAGAATAGGGGGTCATGCTGGGGGTAGTGTTTTAGTGATTAGGGTAGTGCAGTGGTGTTTGTGTGATGTAGGGGGTCTTTCTGGGGGTAGTGTTTTAGGGTTTAGGGTAGTGCATGGTGTTTGAGTAGTGTAGGGGTGCGTGCTGGGGGTAGTGTTTTAGGGTTTACGGCAGTGCAGTGGTGTCTGTGTAGTGTAGGAGGTCATGCTGGGGATAGTGTTTCAGGGATTAGGGTAGTGCAGTTGTGTTTGGGTAGCGTAGGGGGTCGTGCTGGGGTAGATTTAGGGTTTAGGGTAGCGCAGCGGTGTTTCTGTAGTGTAGGGGTTGTGCTGGGGGTATTGTGTTAGGGTTTCAGGTAGTGCAGTGGTGTTTGGGTAGTGTAGGTTTTGTGGGTGTAGATTTAGGTTTTAGGGTAGTGCAGTGGTGTTCGAGTAGTGTAGGGGGTCATGCTGGGGGTTGTGTTTTAGGGTTTAGGGTAGTGCAGTGGTGTTTGTGTGGTGTAGGGGGTCATGCTGGGGGTAGATTATGGTTTGGCGTAGTGCAGTGGTGTTTGGGTAGTGTAGGGGGTCGTGCTGGGGTAGATTTAGGGTTTAGGGTAGTGCATGGTGTTTTTGTGGTGTAGGGGGTCATATTGGGGATAGATTATGGTTTGGCGTAGTGCAGTGGTGTTTGGGTAGTGTAGGGGGTCGTGCTGGGGTTAGATTTAGGGTTTAGGGTAGCGCAGCAGTGTTTCTGTAGTGTAGCGGGTTGTGCTGGGGGAATTGTTGTAGGGTTTCAGGTAGTGCAGTGGTGTTTGGATAGTGTAGAGAGTCGTGTTGGGGGTACTGTTTTAGGGTTTAGGGCAGTGCAGTGGTGTTTGTGTAGTGTAGGGGGTCATGCAAGGGGTATTGTTTTAGGGTTTAGGGCAGTGCAGTGGTGTTTGGGTATTGTAGGGGGTTGTGCTGGGGGTAGTGTTTTAGAGTTTAGGATAGTGCAGTGCTGTTTAGGTAGTGTAGGGGGTCATGCTGGGGGATGTGTTTTAGGGTTTAGGGTAGTGCAGTGCTGTTTAGGTAGTGTAGGGGGTCATGCTGGGGGTTGTGTTTTAGGGTTTAGGGTAGTGCAGTGGTGTTTGTGTAGTGAAGGGGTCGTGTTTTAGGGTTTAGGGTAGTGCAGTGGTGTTTGGGTAGTGTAGGGTTCATGCTGGGGGTAGTGTTTTAGGGTTTAGGGTAGAGCAGTGGTGTTTGTGTAGTGTAGGGGTTACTGCTGGGGTAGTGTTTTAGGGTGTAGGGTAGTGCCGTGGTGTTTGGGTAGTATAGGGGGTCTTGCTGGGGGTAGTGGGTTTAGGGATTAGGGTTTAGGGTAGTGCATGGTGTTTAAGTAGTGTAGGGGGTAGTGCTGGAGGTAGTGTTTTGGGTTTACGGCAGTGCAGTGGTGTCTGTGTAGGGGTCATGCTGGGGGTAGTGTTTCAGGGTTTAGGGTAGTATAGTGGTGTTTGGGTAGTGTAGGGGTTTGTGCGAGGGGTAGATTTAGGGTTTAGGGTAGAGCAGTGGTGTTCGGGTAGTGTACGGGGTCATGCTGGGGGTAGTGTATTAGGGTTTAGGGTAGTGAAGTGGTGTTTGTGTAGTGTAATGTGTCATGCTAGGGGAAGTGTCTTAGGGTAGCGCAGTGGTGTTTGTGTAGTGTGGTGGGTCATGCTGGGGTAGATTTAGGGTTTGGCATAGTGCCGTGGTGTTTGGGAAGTGTAGTGGGTCGTGCTGGGGGTAGATTTAGGGTTTAGGGTAGCGCAGTGGTGTTTCTGTAGTGTAGGGGGTTGTGCTGAGGGTATTGTTTTAGGCTTTAGGGTAGCACAGTGGTGTTTGTGTAGTGTAGGGGGTCATGCTGGTGGTAGATTTAGGGTTTGGTGTAGTGCAGTGGTGTTTGGGCAGTGTAGGGGGTCGTGCTGGGGTAGATTTAGGGTTTAGGGTAGCGCAGTGGTATTTCTATAGTAAAGAGGTTTGTGCTGGGGGTATTGTTTTAAGGTTTTGGTTAGTGCAGTGGTGTTTGGATAGTGCAGTGGGTCGTGCTGGGGTTAGTGTTTTAAGGTATAGGGTAGTGCAGTGGTGTTTGTGTAGTGTACGGGGTCGCGCTGGGGTAGTGTTTTAGGGTGTAGGGTAGTGCTGTGATGTTTGTGTAGTGTAGGGGGTGGTGTTTTAGAGTTTATGGTAGTGCAGTGGTGTTTGTGTAGTGTAGGTGTTCATGCTGGGGTAGTGTTTAGGGTGTAGGGTAGTGCAGTGATGTTTGGATAGAATAGGGGGTCATACTGGGGGTAGTGTTTTAGTGATTAGGGTAGTGCAGTGGTGTTTGTGTGATGTAGGGGGTCTTTCTGGGGGTAGTGTTTTAGGGTTTAGGGTAGTGCATGGTGTTTGAGTAGTGTAGGGGTGCGTGCTGGGGGTAGTGTTTTAGGGTTTATGGCAGTGCAGTGGTGTCTGTGTAGTGTAGGGGGTCATGCTGGGGATAGTGTTTCAGGGATTAGGGTAGTGCAGTTGTGTTTGGGTAGCGTAGGGGGTCGTGCTGGGGTAGATTTAGGGTTTAGGGTAGCGCAGCGGTGTTTCTGTAGTGTAGGGGGTTGTGCTGGGGGTATTGTGTTAGGGTTTCAGGTAGTGCAGTGGTGTTTGGGTAGTGTAGGGGTTTGTGGGGGTAGATTTAGGTTTTAGTGTAGTGCAGTGGTGTTTGTGTGGTGTAGGGGGTCATGCTGGGGGTAGATTATGGTTTGGCGTAGTGCAGTGGTGTTTGGGCAGTGTAGGGGGTCGTGCTGGGGTAGATTTAGGGTTTAGGGTAGCGCAGTGGTATTTCTATAGTAAAGAGGTTTGTGCTGGAGGTATTGTTTTAAGGTTTTGGTTAGTGCAGTGGTGTTTGGATAGTGCAGTGGGTCGTGCTGGGGTTAGTGTTTTAAGGTATAGGGTAGTGCAGTGGTGTTTGTGTAGTGTACGGGGTCGCGCTGGGGGTAGTGTTTTAGGGTTTAGGGTAGTGCTGTGATGTTTGTGTAGTGTAGGGGGTGGTGTTTTAGAGTTTATGGTAGTGCAGTGGTGTTTGTGTAGTGTAGGTGTTCATGCTGGGGTAGTGTTTAGGGTGTAGGGTAGTGCAGTGATGTTTGGATAGAATAGGGGGTCATACTGGGGGTAGTGTTTTAGTGATTAGAGTAGTGCAGTGGTGTTTGTGTGATGTAGGGGGTCTTTCTGGGGGTAGTGTTTTAGGGTTTAGGGTAGTGCATGGTGTTTGAGTAGTGGAGGGGTGCGTGCTGGGGGTAGTGTTTTAGGGTTTATGGCAGTGCAGTGGTGTCTGTGTAGTGTAGGGGGTCATGCTGGGGATAGTGTTTCAGGGATTAGGGTAGTGCAGTTGTGTTTGGGTAGCGTAGGGGGTCGTGCTGGGGTAGATTTAGGGTTTAGGGTAGCGCAGCGGTGTTTCTGTAGTGTAGGGGGTTGTGCTGGGGGTATTGTGTTAGGGTTTCAGGTAGTGCAGTGGTGTTTGGGTAGTGTAGGGGTTTGTGGGGGTAGATTTAGGTTTTAGTGTAGTGCAGTGGTGTTTGTGTGGTGTAGGGGGTCATGCTGGGGGTAGATTATGGTTTGGCGTAGTGCAGTGGTGTTTGGGTAGTGTAGGGGGTCGTGCTGGGGTAGATTTAGGGTTTAGGGTAGTGCATGGTGTTTTTGTGGTGTAGGGGGTCATGCTGGGGATAGATTATGGTTTGGCGTAGTGCAGTGGTGTTTGGGTAGTGTAGGGGGTCGTGCTGGGGTTAGATTTAGGGTTTAGGGTAGCGCAGCAGTGTTTCTGTAGTGTAGAGGGTTGTGCTGGGGGAATTGTTGTAGGGTTTCAGGTAGTGCAGTGGTGTTTGGATAGTGTAGAGAGTCGTGTTGGGGGTACTGTTTTAGGGTTTAGGGCAGTGCAGTGGTGTTTGTGTAGTGTAGGGGGTCATGCAAGGGGTATTGTTTTAGGGTTTAGGGCAGTGCAGTGGTGTTTGGGTATTGTAGGGGGTTGTGCTGGGGGTAGTGTTTTAGAGTTTAGGATAGTGCAGTGCTGTTTAGGTAGTGTAGGGGGTCATGCTGGGGGTTGTGTTTTAGGGTTTAGGGTAGTGCAGTGCTGTTTAGGTAGTGTAGGGGGTCATGCTGGGGGTTGTGTTTTAGGGTTTAGGGTAGTGCAGTGGTGTTTGTGTAGTGTAGGGGGTCGTGTTTTAGGGTTTAGGGTAGTGCAGTGGTGTTTGGGTAGTGTAGGGTTCATGCTGGGGGTAGTGTTTTAGGGTTTAGGGTAGAGCAGTGGTGTTTGTGTAGTGTAGGGGTTACTGCTGGGGTAGTGTTTTAGGGTGTAGGGTAGTGCCGTGGTGTTTGGGTAGTATAGGGGGTCTTGCTGGGGGTAGTGGGTTTAGGGTTTAGGGTTTAGGGTAGTGCATGGTGTTTAAGTAGTGTAGGGGGTTGTGCTGGAGGTAGTGTTTTGGGTTTACGGCAGTGCAGTGGTGTCTGTGTAGTGTAGGGGTCATGCTGGGGGTAGTGTTTCAGGGTTTAGGGTAGTGTAGTGATGTTTGGGTAGTGTAGGGGTTTGTGTGAGGGGTAGATTTAGGGTTTAGGGTAGAGCAGTGGTGTTCGGGTAGTGTACGGGGTCATGCTGGGGGTAGTGTATTAGGGTTTAGGGTAGTGCAGTGGTGTTTGTGTAGTGTAATGTGTCATGCTAGGGGAAGTGTCTTAGGGTAGCGCAGTGGTGTTTGTGTATTGTGGTGGGTCATGCTGGGGTAGATTTAGGGTTTGGCATAGTGCAGTGGTGTTTGGGAAGTGTAGTGGGTCGTGCTGGGGGTAGATTTAGGGTTTAGGGTAGCGCAGTGGTGTTTCTGTAGTGTAGGGGGTTGTGCTGAGGGTATTGTTTTAGGGTTTAGAGTAGCACAGTGCTGTTTGTGTAGTGTAGGGGGTCATGCTGGGGGTGGATTTAGGGTTTGGTGTAGTGCAGTGGTGTTTGGGCAGTGTAGGGGGTCGTGCTGGGGTAGATTTAGGGTTTAGGGTAGCACAGTGGTGTTTCTATAGTAAAGGGGGTTGTGCTGGGGGTATTGTTTTAAGGTTTTGGTTAGTGCAGTGGTGTTTGGATAGTGCAGTGGGTCGTGCTGGGGTTAGTGTTTTAAGGTATAGGGTAGTGCAGTGGTGTTTGTGTAGTGTACGGGGACGCGCTGGGGGTAGTGTTTTAGGGTTTAGGGTAGTGCTGTTGTGTAGTGTAGGGGGTGGTGTTTTAGAGTTTATGGTAGTGCAGTGGTGTTTGTGTAGTGTAGGTGTTCATGCTGGGGTAGTGTTTAGGGTGTAGGGTAGTGCAGTGGTGTTTAGATAGTATAGGGGGTCGTGCTGGGGGTAGTGTTTTAGTGATTAGGGTAGTGCAGTGGTGTTTTTGTGATGTAGGGGGTCTTTCTGGGGGTAGTGTTTTAGGGTTTAGGGTAGTGCATAGTGTTTGAGTAGTGTAGGGGTGCGTGCTGGGGGTAGTGTTTTAGGGTTTACGGCACTGCAGTGGTGTCTGTGTAGTGTAGGGGGTCATGCTGGGGATAGTGTTTCAGGGATTAGGGTAGTGCAGTTGTGTTTGGGTAGCGTAGGGGGTCGTGCTGGGGTAGATTTAGGGTTTAGGGTAGCGCAGCGGTGTTTCTGTAGTGTAGGGGGTTGTGCTGGGGGTATTGTGTTAGGGTTTCAGGTAGTGCAGTGGTGTTTGGGTAGTGTAGGGGTTTGTGGGGGTAGATTTAGGTTTTAGGGTAGTGCAGTGGTGTTCGAGTAGTGTAGGGGGTCATGCTGGGGGTTGTGTTTTAGGGTTTAGGGTAGTGCAGTGGTGTTTGTGTGGTGTAGGGGGTCATGCTGGGGGTAGATTATGGTTTGGCGTAGTGCAGTGGTGTTTGGGTAGTGTAGGGGGTCCTGCTGGGATAGATTTAGGGTTTAGGGTAGTGCATGGTGTTTTTGTGGTGTAGGGGGTCATGCTGGGGATAGATTATGGTTTGGCGTAGTGCAGTGGTGTTTGGGTAGTGTAGGGGGTCGTGCTGGGGTTAGATTTAGGGTTTAGGGTGGCGCAGCAGTGTTTCTGTAGTGTAGAGGGTTGTGCTGGGGGAATTGTTGTAGGGTTTCAGGTAGTGCAGTGGTGTTTGGATAGTGTAGAGAGTCGTGTTGGGGGTACTGTTTTAGGGTTTAGGGCAGTGCAGTTGTGTTTGTGTAGTGTAGGGGGTCATGCAAGGGGTATTGTTTTAGGGTTTAGGGCAGTGCAGTGGTGTTTGGGTATTGTAGGGGGTTGTGCTGGGGTAGTGTTTTAGAGTTTAGGATAGTGCAGTGCTGTTTAGGTAGTGTAGGGGGTCATGCTGGGGGTTGTGTTTTAGGGTTTAGGGTAGTGCAGTGCTGTTTAGGTAGTGTAGGGGGTCATGCTGGGGGTTGTGTTTTAGGGTTTAGGGTAGTGCAGTGGTGTTTGTGTAGTGTAGGGGGTCGTGTTTTAGGGTTTAGGGTAGTGCAGTGGTGTTTGGGTAGTGTAGGGTTCATGCTGGGGGTAGTGTTTTAGGGTTTAGGGTAGAGCAGTGGTGTTTGTGTAGTGTAGGGGTTACTGCTGGGGTAGTGTTTTAGGGTGTAGGGTAGTGCCGTGGTGTTTGGGTAGTATAGGGGGTCTTGCTGGGGGTAGTGGGTTTAGGGTTTAGGGTAGTGCATGGTGTTTAAGTAGTGTAGGGGGTAGTGCTGGAGGTAGTGTTTTGGGTTTACGGCAGTGCAGTGGTGTCTGTGTAGTGTAGGGGTCATGCTGGGGGTAGTGTTTCAGGGTTTAGGGTAGTGTAGTGGTGTTTGGGTAGTGTAGGGGTTTGTGCGAGGGGTAGATTTAGGGTTTAGGGTAGAGCAGTGGTGTTCGGGTAGTGTACGGGGTCATGCTGGGGGTAGTGTATTAGGGTTTAGGGTAGTGCAGTGGTGTTTGTGTAGTGTAATGTGTCATGCTAGGGGAAGTGTCTTAGGGTAGCGCAGTGGTGTTTGTGTAGTGTGGTGGGTCATGCTGGGGTAGATTTAGGGTTTGGCATAGTGCCGTGGTGTTTGGGAAGTGTAGTGGGTCGTGCTGGGGGTAGATTTAGGGTTTAGGGTAGCGCAGTGGTGTTTCTGTAGTGTAGGGGGTTGTGCTGAGGGTATTGTTTTAGGAATTAGGGTAGCACAGTGGTGTTTGTGTAGTGTAGGGGGTCATGCTGGGGGTAGATTTAGGGTTTGGTGTAGTGCAGTGGTGTTTGGGCAGTGTAGGGAGTCGTGCTGGGGTAGATTTAGGGTTTAGGGTAGCGCAGTGGTGTTTCTATAGTAAAGAGGGTTGTGCTGGGGGTATTGTTTTAAGGTTTTGGTTAGTGCAGTGGTGTTTGGATAGTGCAGTGGGTCGTGCTGGGGTTAGTGTTTTAAGGTATAGGGTAGTGCAGTGGTGTTTGTGTAGTGTACGGGGTCGCGCTGGGGGTAGTGTTTTAGGGTTTAGGGTAGTGCTGTGATGTTTGTGTAGTGTAGGGGGTGGTGTTTTAGAGTTTATGGTAGTGCAGTGGTGTTTGTGTAGTGTAGGTGTTCATGCTGGGGTAGTGTTTAGGGTGTAGGGTAGTGCAGTGATGTTTGGATAGAATAGGGGGTCATGCTGGGGGTAGTGTTTTAGTGATTAGGGTAGTGCAGTGGTGTTTGTGTGATGTAGGTGGTCTTTCTGGGGGTAGTGTTTTAGGGTTTAGGGTAGTGCATGGTGTTTGAGTAGTGTAGGGGTGCGTGCTGGGGGTAGTGTTTTAGGGTTTACGGCAGTGCAGTGGTGTCTGTGTAGTGTAGGGGGTCATGCTGGGGTTGTGTTTTAGGGTTTAGGGTAGTGCAGTGGTGTTTGTGTGGTGTAGGGGGTCTTGCTGGGGGTAGATTATGGTTTGGCGTAGTGCAGTGGTGTTTGTGTAGTGTAGGGGGTCGTGCTGGGGTAGATTTAGGGTTTAGGGTAGTGCATGGTGTTTTCGTGGTGTAGGGGGTCATGCTGGGGGTAGATTATGGTTTGGCGTAGTGCAGTGGTGTTTGGGTAGTGTAGGGGTCGTGCTGGGGTTAGATTTAGGGTTTAGGGTAGCGCAGCAGTGTTTCTGTAGTGTAGAGGGTTGTGCTGGGGGAATTGTTGTAGGGTTTCAGGTAGTGCAGTGGTGTTTGGATAGTGTAGAGAGTCGTGTTGGGGGTACTGTTTTAGGGTTTAGGGCAGTGCAGTGGTGTTTGGGTATTGTAGGGGGTTGTGCTGGGGGTAGTGTTTTAGAGTTTAGGATAGTGCAGTGCTGTTTAGGTAGTGTAGGGGTCATGCTGGGGATAGTGTTTTAGGGTTTAGGGTAGTGCAGTGGTGTTTGTGTAGTGTAGGGGGAAGTGCTGGGATAGTGTTTTAGGGTTTAGGGTAGTGCAGTGGTGTTTGTGCAGTGTAGGGGGTCGTGCTGGGGGTAGTGTTAAAGGGCAGTGCAGAGGTGTTTGTGTAGTGTAAGGGGTCGTGCTGGGGGTAGTGTTTTAGGGTTTGGGTAGTGCAATGGTGTTTGTGTGGTGTAGGGGGTCGTGTTTTAGTGTTTAGGGAAGTGCAGTGGTGTTTGGGTAGTGTAGGGGTCGTGCTGGAAGCAGTGTCTTAGGATTTAGGTTAGTGAAGTGGTGTTTGTGTAGTGTAGGGGGTCGTGCTGGGGATAGATGTAGGGTTTAGGGTAGTGCAGTGGTGTCTGTGTAGTGTAGAGGGGTCATGTTTTAGGGTTTAGGGTAGTGCAGTGGTGTTTGGGTAGTGCAGGGAGTCGTGCTGGGGGTAGTGTTTTAGGGTTTAGGGTAGTGCAATGGTGTTTGTGTAGTATTGGGGTAGTGTTTTAGGGTTTAGGGTAGTGCAGTGGTGTTTGGGTAGTGTAGGGGTAGTGCTGGGGGTCACTGGTTTAGGTTAGTTCAGTGGTGTTTGGGTAGTGTAGGAGGTCGTGCTGGGGGTAATGTTTTAGGGTTTAGGATAGTGCAGTGGTGTTTTGGTAGTGTAGGGGGTCATGCCAGGGGTAGTGTTTTAGGGTTTAGGGTAGTGCAGTGGCATTTGTGTAGTTTAGGGGGCATGCTGGGGGTAGTGTTTTAGGGTTTAGGGTAGTGCAGTTGCGTTTGGGTAGTATAGGGGGTACTGCTGGGGGTATTGTTTTAGGGTTTCAGGTAGTGCAGTGGTGTTTGGGTAGTGTAGGGGTTTGTGGGGGTAGATTTAGGGTTTAGGGTAGTGCAGTGGTGTCTGTGTAGTGTAGGGGTCATGTTTTAGGGTTTAGGGTAGTGCAGTGGTATTTGGGTAGTGCAGGGGGTCGTGCTGGGAGTTGTGTTTTACGGTTTAGGGTAGTGCAGTGGTGTTTGGGTGGTATAGGGGGTCATGCTGGGGGTAGTGTTTTAGGGATTTGGGTAGTGCAGTGGTATTAATGTAGTGTAGGGTGTCATGCTGGGGGTAGTGTTTTAGAGTTTAGGGTAGTGCAGTTGTGTTTGGGTAGTGTAGGGGGTACTACTGGGGGTAGTGTTTTAGGGTTTATGGTAATGCCGTGGTGTTTGTGTAGTGTAGTGGGTCATGCTGGGGGTAGTGCAGTGGAGTTTGGGTAGTGTAGGGGGTCATGCTGGGGGTAGTGTTTTAGGGTTTAGGGAAGTGCGGTGGTGTTTGTGCAGTGTAGGGGGTACTGCTGGGGGTAGTGTTTTAGGGTTTAGGGTGTTCAGTGGTATTAATGTAGTGTAGGGTGTCATGCTGGAGTAGTGTTTTAGGGTTTAGGGTAGTGCAGTTGTGTTTGGGTAGTGTAGGGGGTACTGCTGGGGGTAGTGTTTTAGGGTTTAGGGTAGTGCAGTGGTGTTTGTGTAGTATTGGGGTAGTGTTTTAGGGGTTAGGGTAGTGCAGTGGTGTTTGGGTAGTGTAGGGGTAGGGCTGGGGGTCAGTGGTTTAGGGTAGTTCAGTGGTGTTTGGGTAGTGTAGGAGGTCGTGCTGGGGGTAGTGTTTTAGGGTTTAGGATAGTGCAGTGGTGTTTCGGTAGTGTAGGGGGTCATGCCAGCGGTAGTGTTTTAGGGTTTAGGGTAGTGCAGTGGCATTTGTGTAGTTTAGGGGGTCATGCTGGGGGAAGTGTTTTATGGTTTAGGGTAGTGCAGTTGTGTTTGGGTAGTATAGGGGTACTGCTGGGGGTAGTGTTTATGGGTTTAGGGTAGTGCTGTGGTGTTTGTGTAGTGTAGTGCATCATGCTGGGGTAGTGCTTTAGGGTTGTGCAGTGATGTTGGGTAGTGTATGGGGTACTGCTGGGGTAGTGTTTTAGGGTTTAGGGTAGTGCAGTGGTGTTTGGGTAGTGTAGGGTTAGTGCTGGGGTAGTGTCTTAGGGTTTAGGGTGGTGCAGTGGAGTTTGGGTAGTATAGGGGGTCATGCTGGGGGTAGTGTTTTAGGGTTTAGGGAAGTGCAGTGGTGTTTGTGTAGTATAGGGGTCATGCTGGGGGTAGAGCTTTAGGGATTAGGATAGTGTAGTGGTGTTTGTGTAGAGTAGGGGGTCATGTGTTAGGGTTTAGGGTAGTGCAGTGGTGTTTGGTTAGTTAAGGAGGTCGACCTGGGGGTAGTGTTTTAGGGTAGTACAGTGGTGTTTGTGTAGTGTTGGGGGTCATGCTTAGGGTAGTGGTTTAGGGTAGTGCAGTGGTGTTTGTGTAGTGTAGGGGTTCATGCTGGGGTAGTGTTTTAGGGTTTAGGGTAGTGCAGTGGTGGTTGTATAGAATAGGGGTTTGTGCTGGGGTAGTGTTTTAGGGTTTAGGGTAGTGCAGTGGTGTTTGTGTAGTGTAGGGGGTCTTGCTGAGAGTAGTGTTTTAGGGTTTAGGGTAGTGCACTGGTGCTTGTCTAGTGTAGTGGGTCGTGCCAGGGGTATTGTTTTAGGGTTTAGGGCAGTGCAGTGGTGTTTGGGTATTGTAGGGGGTCGTGCTGGGGGTAGTGTTTTAGAGTTTAGGGTAGTGCAGTGGTGTTGGGCAGTATAGGGGGTCATGCTGGTGGTAGTGTTTTAGGGTAGTGCAGTGGTGTTTGTGTAGTGTAGGGGGACATGCTGGGGTAGTGTTTTAGGGTTTAGGGTAGTGCAGTGGTGTTTGTGTAGTGTAGTGGGTCGAACTGGGGGTAGCGTTTCAGGGTTTAGGGTAGTGAAGTGGTGTTTGGTTAGTTAAGGGGGTCGACCTGGGGGTAGTGTTTTAGGGTAGTACAATGGTGTTTGTGTAGTGTAGGGGTTCATGCTGGGGTAGTGTTTTAGGGTTTAGGGTAGTGCAGTGGTGGTTGTATAGAATAGGGGTTCGTGCTGGGGTAGTGTTTTAGGGTTTAGGGTAGTGCAGTGGTGTTTGTGTAGTGTAGGGGGTCTTGCTGAGAGTAGTGTTTTAGGGTTTAGGGTAGTGCACTGGTGTTTGTGTAGTGTAGTGGATTGTGCCAGGGGTATTGTTTTAGGGTTTAGGGCAGTGCAGTGGTGTTTGGATATTGTAGGGGGTCGTGCTGGGGGTAGTGTTTTAGGGTTTAGGATAGTACAGTGGTGTTTGTGTCGTGTAGGGGGTCGTGCTGGGGGTAGATATAAGCTTTAGAGTAGTGCAGTGGTGTTTGTGTAGTGTAGGGGGTCATGTTTTAGGGTTTAGGGTCTTGCAGTGGTGTTTGGGTCGGACAGGGGGACGTGCTGGGGGTAGTGTTTTACGGTTTCGGGTAGTGCAGTGGTGATTGGGTAGTGTAGGGGGTCATGCCAGGGGTAGTGTTTTAGGGTTTAGGGTAGTGCGGTGGCATTTGTGTAGTTTAGGGGGTCATGCTGGGGGTAGTGTTTTAGGGTTTAGGGTAGTGCAGTTGTGTTTGGGTAGTATAGGGGGTACTGCTGGGGGGTGGTGTTTTAGGGTTTAGGGTAGTGCAGTGGTGTTTGTGTAGTGTAGTGCATCATGCTGGGGTAGTGCTTTAGGGTTGTGCAGTGATGTTGGGTAGTGCAGGGGGTACTGCTGGGTAGTGTTTTAGGGTTTAGGGTAGTGCAGTGGTGTTTGTGGAGAATTGGGGCTAGTTCTGGGGGTAGTGTTTTAAGGTTTATGGTAGTGTAGTGGAGTTTGGGTAGTGTAGGGGGTCATGCTGGGGGTAGTGTTTTAGGGTTTACGGTAGTGCAGTGGTGTTTGTGTAGTGTAGGGGTCATGCTGGGGGTAGAGTTTTAGGGATTAGGGTAGTGTAGTAGTGTTTGTGTAGTGTAGGGGGTCATGTGTTAGGGTTTAGGGTAGTGCAGTGGTGTTTGGTTAGTTAAGGAGGTCGACCTGGGGGTAGTGTTTTAGGGTAGTACAGTGGTGTTTGTGTAGTGTAGGGGGCCATTCTTAGGGTAGTGTTTTAGGGTTTAGGGTAGTGCAGAGGTGTTTGTGTAGTGTAGGGGTTCATGCTGGGGTAGTGTTTTAGGGTTTAGGGTAGTGCAGTGGTGGTTGTATAGAATAGGGGTTCGTGCTGGGGTAGTGTTTTAGGGTTTAGGGTAGTGCAGTGGTGTTTGTGTAGTGTAGGGGGTCTTGCTGAGAGTAGTGTTTTAGGGTTTAGGGTAGTGCACTGGTGTTTGTGTAGTGTAGTGGGTCGTGCCAGGGGTATTGTTTTAGAGTTTAGGGTAGTGCAGTGATGTTTGGGCAGAGTAGAGGGTCATGATGGGGGTAGTGTTTTTGGGTAGTGCAGTGGTGTTTGTGTAGTGTAGGGGACATGCTGGGGTAGTGTTTTAGGGTTTAGGGTAGTGCAGTGGTGTTTGTGTAGTGTAGGGGGTCGAACTGGGGGTAGCGTTTCAGGGTTTAGGGTAGTGCAGTGGTGTTTGGGTAGTGTAGGGTTTGTGCAGGGGTAGATTTAGGGTTTAGGGTAGTGCAGTGGTGTTCGGGTAGTGTAGGGGGTCATGCTGGGGGTAGTGTTTTAGGGTTTAGGGTAGTGCAGTGGTGCTTTTGTAGTGTAATGGGTCATGCTAGAGGAAGTGTCGTAGGGTTTATGGTAGTGCAGTGGTGTTTATGTAGAGTAGGGGGTCATGCTGGCGATAGTGTTTCAGGGATTAGGGTAGTGCAGTGGTATTTGTGTGGTGTAGGGGGTCATGCTGGGGGTACATTATGGTTTGGTGTAGTGCAGTTGTGTTTGGGTAGTGTAGGGGGCCGTGCTGGGGGTAGATTTAGGGTTTAGGGTAGCACAGCGGTGTTTCTGTTGTGTAGGGGGTTGTGCTGGGGGTATTGTTTTAGGATTTCAGGTAGTGCAGTGGTGTTTGGGTAGTGTAGGGGTTTGTGGGGGGTAGATTTAGGGTTTAGGGTAGTGCAGTCGTGTTCGAGTAGTGTAGGGGTTCATGCTGGGGGTAGTGTTTTAGGGTTTAGGGTAGCGCAGTGGTGATTGTGTGGTGTAGGGGGTCGATTATGGTTTGGCGTAGTGCAGTGGTGTTTGGGTAGTGTAGGGGGTCGTGCTGGGGGTAGATTTAGGGGTTAGAGTAGCGAAGCAGTGTTTCTGTAGTGTAGGGGGTTGTGCTGGGGGTATTGTTTTAGGGTTTCAGGTAGTGCAGTGGTGTTTAAGGTAGTGTAGAGAGTCGTGTTGGGGTAGTGTTTTAGGGTTTAGGGCAGTGCAGTGGTGTTTGTGTAGTGTAGGGGGTCATGCAAGGGGTATTGTTTTAGAGTTTAGGGTAGTGCAGTGGTGTTTAGGTAGTGTAGGGGTCGTGCTGGGGAGAGTGTTTTACGGTTTAGGGTAGTGCAGTGGTGTTTGTGTAGTGTAGGGGGACGTGCTGGGGTAGTGCTTTAGGGTTTAGGGTAGTGCAGTGGTGTTTGTGTAGTGTAGGGGGTCGTGCTGGGGGTAGTGTTAAAGGGCAGTGCAGAGGTGTTTGTGTAGTGTAGGGGGTCGTGCTGGGGGTAGTGTTTTAGGGTTTGGGTAGTGCAATGGGGTTTGTGTGGTGTAGGGGGTCATGTTTTAGTATTTAGGGAAGTGAAGTTGTGTTTGGGTAGTGTAGGGGGTCGTGCTGGAAGTAGTGTTTTAGGATTTAGGGTAGTGAAGTGGTGTTTGTGTAGTGTAGGGGGTCGTGCTGGGGGTAGATTTAGGGTTTAGGGTAGTGTAGTGGTGTCTGTGTAGTGTAGGGGGTCATGTTTTAGGGTTTAGGGTAGTGCAGTGGTGTTTGGGTAGTGCAGGGGCTCGTGCTGGGGGTAGTGTTTTACGGTTTAGGGTTGTGCAGTGGTGTTTGGGTGGTATCGGGGGTCATGCTGGGGGTAGTGTTTTAGGGATTTGGGTAGTGCAGTTGTGTTTGAGTAGCGTAGGGGGTACTGCTGGGGGTAGTGTTTTAGGGTTTAGGGTGATGCCGTTGTGTTTGTGTCGTGTAGGGGTCATGCTGGGGGTAGATTTAGGGTTTAGAGTAGTGCAGTGGTGTTTGTGTAGTGTAGGAGGTCATCTTTTAGGGTTTAGGGTCTTGCAGTGGTGTTTGGGTAGTGCATGGGGTCGTGGTGGGGGTATTGTTTTACGGTTTAGGGTAGTGCAGTGGTGTTTGGGTAGTGTAGGGGGTCATGCCAGGGGTAGTGTTTTAGGTTTTAGGGTAGTGCAGTGGTATTTGTGGAGTTTAGGGGGTCATGCTGGGGGTAGTGTTTTAGGGTTTAGGGTAGTGCAGTTGTGTTTGGGTAGTATAGGGTGTACTGCTGGGGGTAGTGTTTTAGGGTTTAGGGTAGTGCTGTGGTGTTTGTGTAGTGTAGTGCATCATGCTGGGGTAGTGCTTTAGGGTTGTGCAGTGATGTTGGGTAGTGTAGGTGGTACTGCTGGGGTAGTGTTTTAGGTTTTAGGGTAGTGCAGTGGTGTTTCTGTAGTACTGGGGCTAGTTCTGGGGTAGTGTTTTAGTGTTTAGGGTAGTGCAGTGGTGTTTGTGTAGTGTAGGGGGTCTTGCTGGCGATAGTGTTTCAGGGATTAGGGTAGTGCAGTGGTATTTGTGTGGTGTAGGGGGTCATGCTGGGGATACATTATGGTTTGGCGTAGTGCAGTTGTGTTTGGGTAGTGTAGGGGGCTGTGCTGGGGGTAGATTTAGGGTTTAGGGTAGCGCAGCGGTGTTTCTGTTGTGTAGGGGGTTGTGCTGGGGGTATTGTTTTAGGGTTTCAGGTAGTGCAGTGGTGTTTGGGTAGTGTAGGGGTTTGTGGGGGGTAGATTTAGGGTTTAGGGTAGTGCAGTGGTGTTCGAGTAGTGTAGGGGTTCATGCTGGGGGTAGTGTTTTAGGGTTTAGGGTAGCGCAGTGGTGATTGTGTGGTGTAGGGGGTCATGCTGGGGGTAGATTATGGTTTGGCGTAGTGCAGTGGTGTTTGGGTAGTGTAGGGGGTCGTGCTGGGGGTAGATTTAGGGGTTAGGGTAGCGCAGCAGTGTTTCTCTAGTGTAGGGGGTTGTGCTGGGGGTATTGTTTTACGGTTTAGGATAGTGCAGTGGTGTTTGGGTAGTGTAGGGGGTCATGCCAGGGGTAGTGTTTTAGGTTTTAGGGTAGTGCAGTGGTATTTGTGTAGTTTAGGGGGTCATGCTGGGGGTAGTGTTTTAGGGTTTAGGGTAGTGCAGTTGTGTTTGGGTAGTATAGGGTGTACTGCTGGGGGTAGTGTTTTAGGGTTTAGGGTAGTGCTGTGGTGTTTGTGTAGTGTAGTGCATCATGCTGGGGTAGTGCTCTAGGGTTGTGCAGTGATGTTGGGTAGTGTAGGGGGTACTGCTGGGGTAGTGTTTTAGGTTTTAGGGTAGTGCAGTGGTGTTTGTGTAGTACTGGGGCTAGTTCTGGGGTAGTGTTTTAGGGTTTAGGGTAGTGCAGTGGTGTTTGGGTAGTTTAGGGGGTCATGCTGGGGGTAGTGTTTTAGGGTTTAGTTAAGTGCAGTGGTGTTTGTGTAGTGTAGGGGTCATGCTGGGGGTAGAGTTTTAGGGATTAGGGTAGTGTAGTTGTGTTTGTGTATTGTAGGGGGTCATGTGTTAGGGTTTAGGGTAGTGCAGTGGTGTTTGGTTAGTTAAGGAGGTCGACCTGGGGGTAGTGTTTTAGGGTAGTACAGTGGTGTTTGTGTAGTGTAGGGGGTCATGCTTAGGGTAGTGTTTTAGGGTTTAGGGTAGTGCAGTGGTGTTTGTGTAGTGTAGGGGTTCATGCTGGGGTAGTGTTTTAGGGTTTAGGGTAGTGCAGTGGTGGTTGTATAGAATAGGGGTTTGTGCTGGGGTAGTGTTTTAGGGTTTAGGGTAGTGCAGTGGTGTTTGTGTAGTGTAGGGGGTCTTGCTGAGAGTAGTGTTTTAGGGTTTAGGGTAGTGCACTGGTGTTTGTCTAGTGTAGTGGGTCGTGCCAGGGGTATTGTTTTAGGGTTTAGGGCAGTGCAGTGGTGTTTGGGTATTGAAGGGGGTCGTGCTGGGGGTAGTGTTTTAGAGTTTAGGGTAGTGCAGTGGTGTTTGGGCAGTGTAGGGGGTCATGCTGGGGGCAGTGTTTTAGGGTAGTGCAGTGGTGTTTGTGTAGTGTAGGGGGACATGCTGGGGTAGTGTTTTAGGGTTTAGGGTAGTGCAGTGGTGTTTGTGTAGTGTAGGGGGTCGAACTGGGGGTAGCGTTTCAGGGTTTAGGGTAGTGCAGTGGTGTTTGGGTAGTGTAGGGTTTGTGCGGGGGTAGATTTAGGGTTTATGGTAAGCAGTGGTGTTCGGGTAGTGTAGGGGGTCATGCTGGGGGTAGTGTTTTAGGGTTTAGGGTAGTGCAGTGGTGTTTGTGTAGTGTAATGGGTCATGCTAGAGGAAGTGTCTTAGGGTTTATGGTAGTGCAGTGGTGTTTGTGTAGTGTAGGGGGTCATGCTGGGGATAGTGTTTCAGGGATTAGGGTAGTGCAGTGGTGTTTGTGTGGTGTAGGGGGTCATGCTGGGGGTAGATTATGGTTTGGAGTAGTGCAATGGTGTTTGGGTAGTGTAGGGGGTCATGCTGGGGGTAGATTTAGGGTTTAGGGTAATGCCGTGGTGTTTGTGTCGTGTAGGGGTCATGCTGGGGGTAGATTTAGGGTTTAGAGTAGTACAGTGGTGTTTGTGTAGTGCAGGGGGTCATTTTTTAGGGTTTAGGGTCTTGCAGTGGTGTTTGGGTAGTGCAGGGGGTCGTGCTAGGGGTATTGTTTTACGGTTTAGGGTAGTGCAGTGGTGTTTGGGTAGTGTAGGGGGTCATGCCAGGGGTAGTGATTTAGGTTTTAGGGTAGTGCAGTGGTATTTGTGTAGTTTAGGGGATCATGCTGGGGGTAGTGTTTTAGGATTTAGGGTTGTGCAGTTGTGTTTGGGTAGTATAGGGGGTACTGCTGGGGGTAGTGTTTTAGGGTTTAGGGTAGTGCTGTGGTGTTTGTGTAGTGTACGGGGTCATACTGGGGGTAGTGTTTTAGGGTTTTGGGTAGTGCAGTGGTGTTTGTGTAGTGTAGGAGATGTGCTGGGGTAGTGTTTTAGGGTTTAGGGTAGTGCAGTGGTGTTTGGGTAGTGTAGGGGGATCGTACTGGGGTAGTGTTTTAGGGTTTAGGGTTGTGCAGTGGTATTTGTGTAGTGTAGGGGGTCGTGTTTTATGGTTTAGGGTAGTGCTGTGGTGTTTGTGTAGTGTAGGGGATGTGTTGGGGTAGTGTTTTAGGGTTTAGGGTAGTGCAGTGGTGTTTGGGTAGAGTAGGGGGATCGTACTGGGGGTAGTGTTTTAGGGTTTAGGGTAGTGCTGTGGTGTTTGTGTAGTGTAGTGCATCATGCTGGGGTAGTGCTTTAGGGTTGTGCAGTGATGTTGGGTAGTGTAGGGGTACTGCTGGGGTCGTGATTTAGGTTTTAGGGTAGTGCAGTGGTATTTGTGTAGTTTAGGGGATCATGCTGGGGGTAGTGTTTTAGGATTTAGGGTTGTGCAGTTGTGTTTGGGTAGTATAGGGGGTACTGCTGGGGGTAGTGTTTTAGGGTTTAGGGTAGTGCTGTGGTGTTTGTGTAGTGTAGTGCATCATGCTGGGATAGTGCTTTAGGGTTGTGCAGTGATGTTGGGTAGTGTAGGGGGTACTGCTGGGGTAGTGTTTTAGGTTTTAGGGTAGTGCAGTGGTGTTTGTGTAGTACTGGGGCTAGTTCTGGGGTAGTGTTTTAGGGTTTAGGGTAGTGCAGTGGTGTTTGGGTAGTTTAGGGGGTCATGCTGGGGGTAGTGTTTTAGGGTTTAGTGAAGTGCAGTGGTGTTTGTGTAGTGTAGGGGTCATGCTGGGGGTAGAGGTTTAGGGATTAGGGTAGTGTAGTTGTGTTTGTGTATTGTAGGGGGTCATGTGTTAGGGTTTAGGGTAGTGCAGTGGTGTTTGGTTAGTTAAGGAGGTCGACCTGGGGGTAGTGTTTTAGGGTAGTACAGTGGTGTTTGTGTAGTGTAGGGGGTCATGCTTAGGGTAGTGTTTTAGGGTTTAGGGTAGTGCAGTGGTGTTTGTGTAGTGTAGGGGTTCATGCTGGGGTAGTGTTTTAGGGTTTAGGGTAGTGCAGTGGTGGTTGTATAGAATAGGGGTTTGTGCTGGGGTAGTGTTTTAGGGTTTAGGGTAGTGCAGTGGTGTTTGTGTAGTGTAGGGGGTCTTGCTGAGAGTAGTGTTTTAGGGTTTAGGGTAGTGCACTGGTGTTTGTCTAGTGTAGTGGGTCGTGCCAGGGGTATTGTTTTAGGGTTTAGGGCAGTGCAGTGGTGTTTGGGTATTGTAGGGGGTCGTGCTGGGGGTAGTGTTTTAGAGTTTAGGGTAGTGCAGTGGTGTTTGGGCAGTGTAGGGGGTCATGCTGGGGGCAGTGTTTTAGGGTAGTGCAGTGGTGTTTGTGTAGTGTAGGGGGACATGCTGGGGTAGTGTTTTAGGGTTTAGGGTAGTGCAGTGGTGTTTGTGTAGTGTAGGGGGTCGAACTGGGGGTAGCGTTTCAGGGTTTAGGGTAGTGCAGTGGTGTTTGGGTAGTGTAGGGTTTGTGCGGGGGTAGATTTAGGGTTTATGGTAAGCAGTGGTGTTCGGGTAGTGTAGGGGGTCATGCTGGGGTTAGTGTTTTAGGGTTTAGGGTAGTGCAGTGGTGTTTGTATAGTGTAATGGGTCATGCTAGAGGAAGTGTCTTAGGGTTTATGGTAGTGCAGTGGTGTTTGTGTAGTGTAGGGGGTCATGCTGGGGATAGTGTTTCAGGGATAAGGGTAGTGCAGTGGTGTTTGTGTGGTGTAGGGGGTCATGCTGGGGGTAGATTATGGTTTGGAGTAGTGCAGTGGTGTTTGGGTAGTGTAGGGGGTCATGCTGGGGGTAGATTTAGGGTTTAGGGTAATGCCGTGGTGTTTGTGTCATGTAGGGGTCATGCTGGGGGTAGATTTAGGGTTTAGAGTAGTACAGTGGTGTTTGTGTAGTGCAGGGGGTCCTTTTTTAGGGTTTAGGGTCTTGCAGTGGTGTTTGGGTAGTGCAGGGGGTCGTGCTGGGGGTATTGTTTTACGGTTTAGGGTAGTGCAGTGGTGTTTGGGTAGTGTAGGGGGTCATGCCAGGGGTAGTGATTTAGGTTTTAGGGTAGTGCAGTGGTATTTGTGTAGTTTAGGGGATCATGCTGGTGGTAGTGTTTTAGGATTTAGGGTTGTGCAGTTGTGTTTGGGTAGTATAGGGGGTACTGCTGGGGGTAGTGTTTTAGGGTTTAGGGTAGTGCTGTGGTGTTTGTGTAGTGTAGTGCATCATGCTGGGGTAGTGCTTTAGGGTTGTGCAGTGATGTTGGGTAGTGTAGGGGTACTGCTGGGGTAGTGTTTTAGGTTTTAGGGTAGTGCAGTGGTGCTTGTGTAGTGTAATGGGTCATGCTAGCGGAAGTGTCGTAGGGTTTATGGTAGTGCAGTGGTGTTTGTGTAGTGTAGGGGGTCATGCTGGGGGTAGATTATGGTTTGGCGTAGTGCAGTGGTGTTTGGGTAGTGTAGGGGGCCGTGCTGGGGGTAGATTTAGGGTTTAGGGTAGCGCAGCGGTGTTTCTGTTGTGTAGGGGGTTGTGCTGGGGGTATTGTTTTAGGGTTTCAGGTAGTGCAGTGGTGTTTGGGTAGTGTAGGGGTTTGTGGGGGTAGATTTAGGGTTTAGGGCAGTGCAGTGGTGTTCGAGTAGTGAAGGGGTTCATGCGGGGGGTAGTGTTTTAGGGTTTAGGGTAGCGCAGTGGTGATTGTGTGGTGTAGGGGGTCATGCTGGGGGTAGATTATGGTTTGGCATAGTGCAGTGGTGTTTGGGTAGTGTAGGGGGTCGTGCTGGGGGTAGATTTAGGGGTTAGGGTAGCGCAGCAGTGTTTCTGTAGTGTAGGGGGTTATGCTGGGGGCATTGTTTTAGGGTTTCAGGTAGTGCCGTGGTGTTTGGGTAGCGTAGAGAGTCGTGTTGGGGTAGTGTTTTAGGGTTTAGGGTAGTGCAGTGGTGTTTTGGTATTGTAGGGGGTTGTGCTGGGGTAGTGTTTTAGAGTTTAGGGTAGTGCAGTGTTGTTTAGGTAGTGTAGGGGTCATGCTGGGGAGAGTGTTTTAGGGTTTAGGGTAGTGCAGTGGTGTTTGGAAAGTGTAGGGGGTCGTGCTAGGGGTACTGTTTTAGGGTTTAGGGTAGTGCAGTGGTGTTTGTGTAGTGTAGGGGGTCGTGCTGGGGGTAGTGTTAAAGGGCAGTGCAGAGGTGTTTGTGTAGTGTAGGGGGTCGTGCTGGGGTAGTGTTTTAGGGTTTGGGTAGTGCAATGGTGTTTGTGTGGTGTAGGGGGTCATGTTTTAGTGTTTAGGAAAGTGAAGTGGTGTTTGGGTAGTGTAGGGGGTTGTGCTGGAAGTAGTGTTTTAGGATTTAGGGTAGTGAAGTGGTGTTTGTGTAGTGTGGGGGTCGTGCTGGGGGTAGATTTAGGGTTTAGGGTAGTGTAGTGGTGTCTGTGTAGTGTAGGGGGTCATGTTTTAGGGTTTATGGTAGTGCAGTCGTGTTTGGGTAGTACAGGGGCTCGTGCTGGGGGTAGTGTTTTATGGTTTACGGTTGTGCAGTGGTGTTTCGGTGGTATAGGGGGGTCATGCTGGGGGTAGTGTTTTAGGGATTTGGGTAGTGCAGTGGTATTAATGTAGTGTAGGGGGACATGCTGGGGGTAGTGTTTTAGGGATTAGGGTAGTGCAGTTGTGTTTGGGTAGTATAGGGGGTACTGCTGGGGGTAGTGTTTTAGGGTTTAGGGTAATGCTGTGTTGTTTGTGTCGTGTAGGGGGTCATGCTGGGGGTAGATTTAGGGTTTAGAGTAGTGCAGTGGTGTTTGTGTAGTGTAGGGGGTCATTTTTTAGGGTTTAGAGTCTTGCAGTGGTGTTTGGGTAGTGCAGGGAGTCTTGCTGGGGGTATTGTTTTACGGTTTAGGGTAGTGCAGTGGTGTTTGGGTAGTGTAGGGGGTCATGCCAGGGGTAGTGTTTTAGGTTTTAGGGTAGTGCAGTGGTATTTGTGTAGTTTAGGGGTCATGCTGGGGGTAGTGTTTTAGGGTTTAGGGTAGTGCAGTTGTTTTTGGGTAGTATAGGGGGTACTGCTGGGGGTAGTGTTTTAGGGTTTAGGGTAGTGCTGTGGTGTTTGTGTAGTGTAGTGCATCATGCTGGGGTAGTGCTTTAGGGTTGTGCAGTGATGTTGGGTAGTGTAGGGAGTACTGCTGGGGTAGTGTTTTAGTATTTAGGGTAGTGCAGTGGTGTTTGTGTAGTATTGGGCTAGTTCTGGGGTAGTTTTTTAGGGTTTAGGGTAGAGCAGTGGTGTTTGGGTAGTGTAGGGGGTCATGCTGGGGGTAGTGTTTTAGGGTTTAGCGAAGTGCAGTGGTGTTTGTGTAGTGTAGGGGTCATGCTGGGGGTAGAGGTTTAGGGATTAGGGTAGTGTAGTGGTGTTTGTGTAGTGTAGGAGGTCATGTGTTAAGGTTTAGAGTAGTGCAGTGGTGTTTGGTTAGTTAAGGAGGTCGACCTGGGGGTAGTGTTGTAGCGTAGTACAGTGGTGTCTTTGTAGTGTAGGGGGTCATGCTTAGGGTAGTGTTTTAGGGTTTAGGGCAGTGCAGTGGTGTTTGTGTAGTATAGGGGTTCATGCTGGGGTAGTGTTTTAGGGTTTAGGGTAGTGCAGTGGTGTTTGTATAGAATAGGGGTTCGTGCTGGGGTAGTGTTTAGGGTTTACGGTAGTGCAGTGGTGATTTGGTAGGGTAGGGGGTCGTGCTGGGGTAGTGTTTTAGGGTTTAGGGTAGTGCAGTGGTGTTTGGGTAGTGTAGGGGGTCATGCCAGGGGTAGTGTTTTAGGTTTTAGGGTAGTGCAGTGGTATTTGTGTAGTTTAGGGGGTCATGCTGGGGGTAGTGTCTTAGGGTTTAGGGTAGTGCAGTTGTTTTTGGGTAGTATAGGGGGTACTGCTGGGGGTAGTGTTTTAGGGTTTAGGGTAGTGCTGTGGTGTTTGTGTAGTGTAGTGCATCATGCTGGGGTACTGTTTTAGGGTTGTGCAGTGATGTTGGGTAGTGTAGGGAGTACTGCTGGGGTAGTGTTTTAGTATTTAGGGTAGTGCAGTGGTGTTTGTGTAGTATTGGGCTAGTTCTGGGGTAGTTTTTTAGGGTTTAGGGTAGAGCAGTGGTGTTTGGGTAGTGTAGGGGGTCATGCTGGGGGTAGAGGTTTAGGGATTAGGGTAGTGTAGTGGTGTTTGTGTAGTGTAGGAGGTCATGTGTTAAGGTTTAGAGTAGTGCAGTGGTGTTTGGTTAGTTAAGGAGGTCGACCTGGGGGTAGTGTTGTAGCGTAGTACAGTGGTGTCTGTGTAGTGTAGGGGGTCATGCTTAGGGTAGTGTTTTAGGGTTTAGGGCAGTGCAGTGGTGTTTGTGTAGTATAGGGGTTCATGCTGGGGTAGTGTTTTAGGGTTTAGGGTAGTGCAGTGGTGTTTGTATAGAATAGGGGTTCGTGCTGGGGTAGTGTTTAGGGTTTACGGTAGTGCAGTGGTGATTTGGTAGGGTAGGGGGTCGTGCTGGGGTAGTGTTTTAGGGTTTAGGGTAGTGCAGTGGTGTTTGGGTAGTGTAGGGGGTCATGCCAGGGGTAGTGTTGTAGGTTTTAGGGTAGTGCAGTGGTATTTGTGTAGTTTAGGGGGTCATGCTGGGGGTAGTGTCTTAGGGTTTAGGGTAGTGCAGTTGTTTTTGGGTAGTATAGGGGGTACTGCTGGGGGTAGTGTTTTAGGGTTTAGGGTAGTGCTGTGGTGTTTGTGTAGTGTAGTGCATCATGCTGGGGTAGTGCTTTAGGGTTGTGCAGTGATGTTGGGTAGTGTAGGGAGTACTGCTGGGGTAGTGTTTTAGTATTTAGGGTAGTGCAGTGGTGTTTGTGTAGTATTGGGCTAGTTCTGGGGTAGTTTCTTAGGGTTTAGGGTAGAGCAGTGGTGTTTGGGTAGTGTAGGGGGTCATGCTGGGGGTAGTGTTTTAGGGTTTAGCGAAGTGCAGTGGTGTTTGTGTAGTGTAGGGGTCATGCTGGGGGTAGAGGTTTAGGGATTAGGGTAGTGTAGTGGTGTTTGTGTAGTGTAGGAGGTCATGTGTTAAGGTTTAGGGTAGTGCAGTGGTGTTTGGTTAGTTAAGGAGGTCGACCTGGGGGTAGTGTTGTAGCGTAGTACAGTGGTGTCTGTGTAGTGTAGGGGGTCATGCTTAGGGTAGTGTTTTAGGGTTTAGGGCAGTGCAGTGGTGTTTGTGTAGTATAGGGGTTCATGCTGGGGTAGTGTTTAGGGTTTACGGTAGTGCAGTGGTGATTTGGTAGGGTAGGGGGTCGTGCTGGGGTAGAGTTTTAGGGTTTAGGGTAGTGCACTGGTGTTTGTGTAGTGTAGGGGGTCATGCCAGGGGTATTATTTTTAGGGTTTAGGCCAGTGCAGTGGTGTTTGTGTAGTGTAATGGGTAATGCTAGCGGAAGTGTCTTAGGGTTTAGGGTAGCGCAGTGGTGTTTGTGTAGTGTAGTGGGTCATGCTGGGGGTAGATTTAGGGTTTGGCGTAGTGCAGTGGTGTTTGGAAGTGTAGGTGGTCATGCTGGGGGTAGATTTAGGGTTTAGGGTATCGCAGTGGTGTTTCTGTAATGTAGGGGGTTGTGCTGGGGGTATTGTTTAGGGGTTTAGGGTATCGCAGTGGTGTTTGTGTAGTGTAGAGGGTCATGCTGGGGGTAGATTTAGGGTTTGGCGTAGTGCAGTGGTGTTTGGGTAGTGTAGGGGTAGTGCTGGGGTAATGTTTTAGGGTTTACGGTAGTGCAGTGGAGTTTGGGTAGTGTAGGGGGTCATGCTGGGGGTAGTGTTTTAGGGTTTAGGGAAATGCAGTGGTGTTTGTGTAGTGTAAGGGTTCATGCTGGGGTAGTGTTTTAGGGTTTAGGTTAGTGCAGTGGTGGTTGTATAGAATAGGGGTTCGTGCTGGGGTAGTGTTTTAGGGTTTAGGGTAGTTCAGTTGTGTTTTGGTAGCTAAGGGGGTCGTCCTGGGGGTACTGTTTTAGGGTAGTACAGTGGTGTTTGTGTAGTGTAGGGTCATTCTGGGGGTAGTGTTTTAGGGATTAGGGTATTGTAGTGGTGTTTGTGTAGTGTAGGGGGTAGTGTGTTAGTGTTTAGGGTAGTTCAGTGGTGTTTGGTTAGTTAAGGAGGTCGACCTGGGGTAGTGTTTTAGGGTAGTACAGTCGTGTTTGTGTAGTGTAGGGGGTCATGCTTAGGGTAGTGTTTTAGGGTTTAGGGTAGTGCAGTGGTGTTTGTGTAGTGTAAGGGTTCATGCTGGGGTAGTGTTTTAGGGTTTAGGTTAGTGCAGTGGTGGTTGTATAGAATAGGGGTTCGTGCTGGGGTAGTGTTTTAGGGTTTAGGGTAGTTCAGTTGTGTTTTGTTAGCTAAGGGGATCGTCCTGGGGGTACTGTTTTAGGGTAGTACAGTGGTGTTTGTGTCGTGTAGGGGGTCAAGCTTATGGTAGTGTTTTAGGGTTTAGGGTAGTGCAGTGGTGTTTGTGTAGTGTAGGGGGTTATGCTGCAGGTAGTGTTTTAGGGCAGTGCAGGGGTGTTTATGTAGTGTAGGGGATCATGCTGGAGGTAGTGTTTTAGGGTTTAGGGCAGTGCAGTGGTGTTTGCGTAATGTAGGGGATCATGCTAGGGTAGTGTTTTAGGGTTTAGGGCAGTGCAGTGGTGTTTGTGTAGTGTAGGGGGTCATGCCAGTGGTATTGTTTTTGGGTTTAGGGCAGTGAAGTGGTGTTTGGGTATTGTAGGGGGTCGTGCTGGGGGTAGTGTTTTAGAGTTTAGGGTAGTGCAGTGGTGTTTGGGCAGTGTAGGGGGTCATGATGGGGTAGTGTTTTAGGGCAGTGCAGTGGTGTTTGTGTAGTGTAGGGGGACATGCTGGGGTAGTGTTTTAGGGTTTAGGGTAGTGCAGTGGTGTTTGTGTAGTGAAGGGGGTCGAACTGGGGGAGCGTTTCAGGATTTAGGGTAGTGCAGTGGTGTTTGGGTAGTGTAGGGGTTTGTGCAGGGGTAGATTTAGGGTTTAGGGTAGTGCAGTGGTGTTTGTGTAGTGTAATGGGTCATGCTAGCGGAAGTGTCTTAGGGGTCATGGTAGTGCAGTGGTGTTTGTGTAGTGTAGTGGGTCATGCTGGGGGTAGATTTAGGGTTTTGCGAAGTGCAGTGGTGTTTGGAGGTGTATGGGGTCGTGCTGGGGGTAGATTTAGGGTTTAGGGTAGCGCAGAGGTATTTCTGTAAGGTAGGGGGTTGTGCTGGGGGTATTGGTTTAGGGTTTAGGGTAGCGCAGTGGTGTTTGTGAAGTGTAGGGGGTCATGCTGGGGGTGGATTTAGGGTTTGGCGTAGTGCAGTGGGGTTTCTGTAGTATAGGGGGTTTTGCTGGGGGTATTGTTTTAGGGTTTCGGTTAGTGCAGTGGAGTTTGGGCAGTGCAGGGGGTCGTGCTGGGGTTAGTGTTTTAAGGTATAGGGTAGTGCAGTGATGTTTGTGTAGTGAAGGGGGTCATGCTGGGGGTAGTGTTTTAGGGTTTAGGGTAGTGCAGTGGTGTTTGTGTAGTGTAGGGGGAGTGTTTTAGAGTTTAGGGTAGTGCAGTGGTGTTTGTTTAGTGTAGGTGGTCGTGTTGGGGGTAGTGTTTGAGGGTTTAGGATAGTGCAGTGGTGTTTGTGTAGTGTAGGGGGTCGTGCTGGGGATATATTTAGGGTTTAGGGTAGTGCAGTGGTGTTTATGTAGTGTACGGGTCCTGTTTTAGGATTTAGGGTAGTGCAGTGGAGTTTGTATAGTGCAGGGGGTTCTGCTGGGAGTAGTGTTTTAGTGTTTAGGGTAGTGCAGTGTTTGTGTAGTGTAGGGGTCATGTTTTAGTGTTTAGGGTAGTGGTGTTTGGGTAGTGCAGGGGGTTGTGCTGGGGGTAGTGTTTTACGGTTTAGGGTAGTGTTGTGGTGTTTGTGTAGTGAAGGGGTCATGCTGGGGGTAGTGTTATAAGGATTAGGGTAGTGCAGTTGTCTTTGGGTAGTGTAGGGGGTACTGCTGGGGGTAGTGTTTTAGGGTAGTGCTGTGGTGTTTGTGTAGTGTAGTGGGTATGCTGGGGTAGTGCTTTAGGGTTTAGGGAAGTGCAGTGGTGTTTGTGTAGTTTGGGGTTCATGCTGGGGGTAGTGGTATAGGACAGTGCAGTGGTGTTTGTGTAGTGGAGGGGGTCGTGTTTTAGGGATTAGAGTAGTTCAGTTGTGTTTGGGTAGAGAAGGGGGTCGTGCTGGGTTAGTGTTTTAGGGTTTAGGGTAGTACAGTGGTGTTTGTATAGTGTAGAGGGTCATGCTTGGGGTAGTGTTTTAGGGTTTAGGGTAGTGCTGTGGTGTTTGTGTAGTGTAGGGTGTCATGATGGGGGTAGATTTAGGGTATAGGTTACTGCAGTGGTGTTTGTATATTGTAGGGGATCATGCTGGGGGTAGTGTTTTAGGGTTTAAGGCAGTGTAGTGTTGTTTGTGTAGTGAAGGGGGTCGTGCTGGGGGTAGTGTTTTAGGGTTTACAGTATTGCAGTGGTGTTTGTGTGGTGTAGGGGTCGTGCTGGGGTAAGTGTTTTAGGGTTTAGGGTAGTGCAGTGGTGTTTGTGTAGTATTGGGGTAGTTCTGGGGGTAGTAGTTTAGGGTTTAGGGTAGTACAGTGGTGTTTGTATAGTGTAGGGGGTCATGCTTGTGGTAGTGTTTTAGGGTTTAGGGTAGTGCTGTGGTGTTTGTGTAGTGTAGGGTGTCATGATGGGGGTAGATTTAGGGTATAGGTTACTGCAGTAGTGTTTGTATATTGTAGGGGATCATGCTGGGGGTAGTGTTTTAGGGTTTAAGGCAGTGTAGTGTTGTTTGTGTAGTGAAGGGGGTCGTGCTGGGGGTAGTCTTTTAGGGTTTACAGTATTGCAGTGGTGTTTGTGTGGTGTAGGGGTCGTGCTGGGGGTAGTATTTTAGGGTTTAGGGTAGTGCAGTGGTGTTTGGATAGTGTAGGGGGTCGTGCTGGGGGTAGTGTTTTAAAGTTTACGGTATTGCAGTGGTGTTTGTGTGGTGTAGGGGGTCGTGCTGGAGTAAGTGTTTTAGGGTTTAGGGTAGTGCAGTGGTGTTTGGGTAGTGTATGATTTCGTGCTAGGGGTAGAATTTTAGGGTTTAGAATAGTGCAGTGGTATTTGTGTAGTGTAGGGGGTCACGCTGGGGGTAGAGTTTTAGGGTGTAGGGTAGTGCCGCGGTGTGTGTGTAGTGTAGGGGGTTGTGCTGGGGGTAGATGTAGGGTTGAGGGAAGTGCATTGGTGTTTGGGTAGTGTAGGGGCTCGTGCTAGTGGTGATGTTTTAGGGTTTAGGGTAGTGCAGTGGTGTTAGTGTAGTGTAGGGGCTCGTGCTTGGGGTAGTGTTTAGGGTTTAGGGTAGTGCAGTGGTGTTTGTGTAGTGAAGGGGGTCATGCTGGGGGTAGTGTTTTAGGGTAGTGCAGTGGTGTTTGTGTAGTGTAGCGAGACATGCTGGAGTAGTGTTTTAGGGTTTAGGGTAGTGCAGTGGCGTTCGGGTAGTGCCGGGGGTCATGCTGGGGGTTGTGTTTTAGGGTTTAGGGTAGTGCAGTGGTGTTTGTGAAGTGTAATGGGTCATTCTAGGGGAAGTGTCTTAGGGTTTAGGGTAGCGCAGTGGTGTTTGTGTAGTGTAGTGGGTCATACTGGGGGTAGATTTAGGGTGTAGGTTAGCGCAGTGGTGTTTCTATAGTGTAGGAGCTTGTGCAGAGGGTATTTTTTAGGGATTCAGGTAGTGCAGTGGTGTTTGGGTAGTGCAGGGGGTCGTGCTGGGGATAGTGTTTTAGGGTTTCGGGTAGTGCAGTGGTGTTTGGGTAGTGTGGGTTGGTCATGCCAGGGGTAGTGTTTTAGGGCTTCGGGTAGTGCAGTAGGGTAGTGCAGTGGTGATTGTGTAGTGTAGGGGGTCATGCTGGGGGTAGTGGATTAGGGTAGTGCAGTAGGGCAGTGCAGTGGTATTTGGGTAGTGTAGGGGGTCATGCTGGGGATAGTGTTTTAGGGCAGTGCCGAAGGGTTTGTGTAGTAAAGGGGGTCGTGCTGGGGGTGGTGTTTTAGGGTTTAGGGTAGTGCAGTGGTGTTTGTGTTGTGTAGGGGGTCGACCTAGGGGTAGAGTTTTAGGGTTTAGGATAGTGCAGTGGTGTTTGTGTAGTGTAGGGGGTCGTGCTGGGGGTAGTGTTTTAGAGTGTAGGGTAGTGCAGTGGTGTTTGTGCAGTGTAGGGGGTTGTGCTAGGGGTAGATGAAGGGTTTAGGGTAGTAAAGTGGTGTTTGGGTATTGTATGGGTCGTACTTGGGGTAATGTTTTAGGGTTTAGGGTAGTGCAGTGGTGTTTGTATAGTGTAGGGGGTCATGCGGGAGGGAGTGTTTTAGGGTTTAGGGTAGTGCAGTGGTGTTTGTGAAGTGTAGAGGGTCGTGTTTTATGGTTTAGGGTAGTGCAGTGGTGTTTGTGTAGTGTAGGGGGTCGTGCGGGGGTTAGTATTTTAGGGTTTAGAGTAGTACAGTGGTATATGGGTAGCGTAGGGGGTCGTCCTGGGGGTAGTGTTTAGGGTTTAGCGTAGTGCAGTGGTGTTTGTGTAGTGTAGGGGGTTATGCTGGGTAGTGTTTTAGGGTTTAGGGTAGTGCAGTGGTGTTTGTGTAGTGTAGGGGGTCGTGTTTTAGGGTTTAGGGTAGTGCAGTGGTGTTTGTGTGGTGCAGGGTGTCTTGCTAGGGGTAGTGTTTTAGGATTTAGGGTAGTGCAGTGGTGTATGTGTAGTGTAAGGGGACAAGCTGGGGGTAGTGTTTTAGGGTTTAGGGTAGTGCAGTGGTGTTTGTGTAGTGTAGGGGGTCATGCTGGGGGTTGATTTAGGGTTTAGGGTAATGCAGTGGTGTTTGTATAGTGTACGGGGTCATGCTGCAGGTAGTGTTTTAGGGCAGTGCAGTCGTGTTTGTGTAGTGTAGGGGGTCATGCTGGGGGTTGTGTTTTAGGGTTTATGGCAGTGCAGTAGTGTTTGTGTAGTGTAGGGGCTCGTGTTTTGGGGTTTAGGGTAGTGCAGTGGTGTTTGGGTAGTGTAGGGCTAGTGCTAGGGGTAGTGTTTTAGGGTTTAGGGTAATGCAGTGGTGTTTGGGTAGTGTAGGGGGTCGTGCTGGGGGTAGTGTTTTAGGGTTTAGGGAAGTGCAGTGGTGTTTGTGTAGTGTAGGGGCATGCTGGGGGTAGTGTTTTAGGGTTTAGGGTAGTGCAGTGGTGTTTGAGTAGTGTAGGGGTTCGTGCTGGGGGTAGTTGTTTTTGGTTTTGGGTAGTGCAGTTGTGTTTAGGTAATGAAGGGGGTCATGCTGGGGGTAGTGTTTCAGGGTTTAGGGTAGTACAGTGGTGTTTGTGTAGTGTAGGGTGTCGTACTGGGGGTAGATTTAGGGTTTAGGATAGTGCAATGGTGTTTGGGTAGTATAGGGGCTCTTGCTGGGGATAGGGTTTTAGGGTTTAGGGCAGTGCAGTGGTGTTTGTGTAGTGTAGGGGGTCATGCTTTAGTGTTTAGGGTAGTGCTGTGGTGTTTGGATAGTATAGGGGGTCGTGCTGGGAGTAGTGTTTTAGGATTTAGCGTAGTGAAGTGGTGTTTGTGTAGTGTAGGGGGTCGTGCTGGGGGTAGATTTAGGGTTTAGGGTAGTGCAGTGGTGTTTGTGTAGTGTAGGGGGTCATGTTTAGGGTTTAGGGTGTTGCAGTGGTGTTTGGGTAGTGCAGGGGGTGGTGCTGGGGGTAGTGTTTTACGGTTTAGGGTAGTGCAGTGGTGTTTGGGTAGTGTAGGGGTCATGCTGGGGGTAGTGTTTTATGGTTTAGGGTAGTGCAGTGGTATTTGTGTAGTTTAGGGGGTCGTGCTGGGAGTAGTGTTTTAGGGTTTAGGGTAGTGCAGTTGTGTTTGGGTAGTGTAGGGGGTACTTCTTAGGGTAGTGTTTTAGGGTTTAGGGTAGTGTTGTTGTGTTTGTGTAGTGGGTCGACCTGGGGGTAGTTTTATAGGGTAGTGCAATGGTGTTTGGGCAGTGTAGGGGTAGTGCTGGGGTAGTGTTTTAGGGTTTAGGGTAGTGCAGTGGAGTTTGGGTAGTGTAGGGGGTCATGCTGGGGGTAGTGTTTTAGGGTTTAGGGAAGTGCAGTGGTGTTTGTGTAGTGTAGGGGTCACGCTGGGGGAAGTGTTTTAGGGATTAGGGTAGTGCAGTGGTGTTTGTGTAGTGTAGGGTTCGTGTTTTATTGTTTAGGGTAGTGCAGTGATGTTTGGTTAGTTGAGGATGTCGACCTGGTGGTAGTTTTTTAGGGTAGTACAGTGGTGTTTGTGTAGTGTAGGGGGTCATGCTTAGGGTAGTGTTTTAGGGTTTAGGGTAGTGCAGTGGTGTTTGTGTAGTGTAGGGGGTCATGCTGGGGGTAGTGTTTTAGGGTTTAGGGTAGTGCAGTGGTGTAGTGTAGGGGGTCTTGCTGAGAGTAGTGTTTTAGGGTTTAGGGTAGTGCACTGGTGTTTGTGTAGTGTAGGGGGTTGTGCTGCAGGTAGTGTTTTAGGGCAGTGCGGGGGTGTTTATGTAGTGTAGGGGGTCGTGCCAGAGGTATTGTTTTAGGGTTTAGGGCAGTGCAGTGGTGTTTGGGTATTGTAGGGGGTTGTGCTGGGGGTAGTGTTTTAGAGTTTAGGGTAGTGCAGTGGTGTTTGGGCAGTGTAGGGGGTAATGCTGGGGGCAGTGTTTTAGGGTAGTGTAGTGGTGTTTGTGTAGTGTAGGGGGTCTTGCTGGGGGTATATTTAGGATTTAGGGTAGTGCAGTGGTGTTTATGTAGTGTAGGGGGTCGTGTTTTAGGGTTTAGGGTAGTGCAGTGGAGTTTGTGTAGTGCAGGGGGTTGTGCTGGGGGTAGTGTTTTAGTGTATAGGGTAGTGCAGTGTTTGTGTAGTGTAGGGGTCATGTTTTAGGGTTTAGGTTAGTGCAGTGGTGTTTGGGTCCTGCAGGGGGTTGTGCTGGGGGTAGTGTTTTATGGTTTAGGGTAGTGCTGTGGTGTTTGTGTAGTGTAGGGGGTCGGATAGTGTTTTAGGGTTTAGGGTAGTGCAGTTGTGTTTGGGTAGTGTAGGGGGTACTGCTGGGGTAGTGTTTTAGGGTAGTGCTATGGTGTTTGTGTAGTGTAGCGGGTCATGCTGGGGATAGTGCTTTAGGGTGGTGCAGTGGTGTTGGGTAGTGTAGGGGGTACTGCTGGGGTAGTCTTTTAGGGTTTAGGGTAGTGCAGTGGTGTTTGGGTAGTATAGGGGTAGTGCTGGGGGTAGTGGTTTAGGGTAGTGCAGTGGTGTTTGTGCAGTGTAGGGGGTCGTGTTTTAGGGATTAGGGTAGTGCAGTGGTGTTTGAGTCGTGTGGGGGGTCGTGCTGGGGGTAGTGTTTTTGGGTTAATGGTATTGCAGTTGTGTTTGGGTAGTGAAGGGGGTCGTGCTGGGGGTAGTGTTTTAGGGTTTAGGCTAGTACAGTGGTGTTTGTATAGTGTAGGGGGTCATGCTTGGGTAGTGTTTTAGGGTTTAGGGTAGTGCTGTGGTGTTTGAGTAGTGTAGGGGGTCATGATGGTTGTAGATTTAGGGTTTAGGTTACTGCAGTGGTGTTTGTATATTGTAGGGGGTCGTACTGGGGGTACTGTTTAAGGGTTTAAGGCAGTGCAGTGGTATTTGTGTAGTGAAGGGGGTCGTGCTGGGGGTAGTGTTTTAGGGTACAGTGTAGTGCAGTGGTATTTGTGTAGTGTAGGGGTAGTGCTGGGCGTAGTGTTTTAGGGTATAGGGTAGTGCAGTGGTGTTTGGGTAGTGTAGGGGGTCGTGATAGGGGTAATGTTTTAGGGTTTAGGGTAGTGCATTGGCGTTTGTGGTTTGTGAAGTGTAGGGGGTCGTGCTGGGTGTAGTGTTTTAGGGTTTAGGGTAGTGCAGTGGTGTTCGGGTAGTGTAGGGGCTAGTGCTGGGGATAGTGGTTTAGGGTAGTGCAGAGATGTTTGGGTAGTGTAGAGGGTTGTGCTGGGGGTAGTGTTTAAGGGTTTAGGGTAGTGCAGTGGTGTTTGTGTAGTATAGGGGGTCGTGTTTTAGGGTTTAGGGTAGTGCAGTGGTGTTTGGGTAGTGTTAGGGGTCATGCTGGGGGTAGTGTTTTGGGGTTTAGGGTAGTACAGTTGTGTTTGGGTAGTAAAGGGGGTCGTGCTGGGGCTAGTGTTTTAGGGCTTAGGGTAGTACTGTGGTGTTTGTGTAGTGTAGGGGGTCATGCTTGGGGTAGTGTTTTAGGGTTTAAGTTAGTGCAGTGGTGTTTGGGTAGTGTAGGGGCTAGTGGTTTAGGGTTGTGCAGAGATGTTTGGGTAGTGTAGAGGGTTGTGCTGGGGGTAGTGTTTAAGGGTTTAGGGTAGTGCAGTGGTGTTTGTGTATTGTAGGGGTTCATGTTGGGGATAGTGTTTTAGGGTTTAGGGTAATGCAGTGGTGTTTCTGTAGTGTAGGGGGCGTGCCGCAGGTAGTGTTTTAGGGTTTAGGCATTGCAGTGGTGTTTGTGTAGTGTAGGGGATCATGCTGGGGGTAGTGTTTTAGGGTTTAGGGTAGTGAAGTCATGTTTGTGTAGTGTAGGTGGTCATGCTGGGGATAGATTTAGGGTTTAGGGTAGTGCAGTGGTGTTTGTGTAGTACTGGGGCTAGTTCTGGGGTAGTGTTTTAGGGTTTAGGGTAGTGCAGTGGTGTTTGGGTAGTTTAGGGGGTCATGCTGGGGGTAGTGTTTTAGGGTTTAGGGCAGTGCAGTGGTATTTGTGTAGCGTAGGGGTCACGCTGGGGGTAGTGTTTTAGGGTTTAGGGTAGAGCAGTGGTGTTTGGGTAGTGTAGGGGGTAGTGCTGGGGGTAGTGTTTTAGGGTTTAGGGTAGTGCAGTGCTGTTTAAGAACTGTAGGGGGGTCATGCTGGGTGTAGTGTTTTAGGGTTTAGGGTAGTGCAGTGTTGTTTGTGTAGTGTAGGGGGTCGTACTGGTTGTAGATTTAGGGTTTATGATAGTGCATTGGTGTTTGGGTAGTGTAGGGGTCTTGCTGAGGGTTGGGGTTTAAGGTTTAGGGCTGTGCAGTAGTGTTTGGGTAGTGTTGGGTGACCGTGCTGTTGGACGTGTTTTAGAGTTTAGGGCAGTGCAGTGGTGTTTGGGTAGTGTAGGGAGTCGTGCTGGTGGTAGTGTTTATGGCAGTGTAGAGGTGTTTGTGTAGTGAATGGGGTCGTACTGGGAATAGTGTTTTAGGGTTTAGGGTAGTGCAGTGTTGTTTGGGTAGTGTAGGGGGTTGTGCTGGGAGTAGTGTCTTAGGGTTTAGCATAGTGAAATGGTGTTTGTGTAGTGTAGGGGGTCGTGCTGGTGGTAGTGTTTAGGGCAGTGCAGAGGTGTTTGTGTAGTTTAGGGGGTCGTACTGGGGTAGACTTAGGGTTTAGGGTAGTTCAGTGGTATTTTTGTAGTGTAGGGGGTAGTGTTTTAGGGTTTAGGGATGTTCAGTGGTGTTAGGGTAGTGTAGGGGGTTGTGCTGGGGGTAGTGTTTTAGTGTTTAGGGTAGTGCAGTGTTTGTGTAGTATAGGGGGTCATGTTTTAGGATTTAGGGTAGTGAAGTGGTGTTTGTGTAGTGTAGGGGGTCGTGCTGGGGGTAGTGTTTTGGGGTTTAGGGCAGTGCAGTGCAGTGGTGTTTTGGCAGTGTAAGTGGATAGTGCTGGGGTAGTGTTTTAGGGTTTAGGGCAGTGCAGTGGTGTTTGGGTAGTGTAGGGGTTCATGCTGGGGGTAGTGTTTTAGGGTTTAGGGCAGTGCAGTGGTAGTTGTGTAGTGTAGAGGGTCATGCTGGGGGTAGTGGTTTAGGGTAGTGCAGTGGTGTTTGTGTAGTCTAGGGGGTCGTGCTAGGGGTAGTGTTTTAGGGTTTAGGGTAGTGCATTGGTGTTTGTGTTGTGTAGAGGGTCATGCTGGGGTAGTGTTTTAGGGTTTAGGGCAGTGCAGTGGCATTTGGGTAGTGTAGGGGTTCATGCTGGGGATAGTGTTTTAGGGTTTAGGGCAGTGCAGTGGTATTTGTGTAGTGTAGAGGGTCATGCTGGGGATAGTTTTTTAGGGTTTAGGGTATTGGAGTGGTGTTTGTGTAGTGTAGGGGGAATGCTAGGGGTAGTGTTTTCGGTTGTGGGTAGTACATTGGTGTTTGTGTTGTGTAGAGGGTCATGCTGGGGTTAGTGTTTTAGGGTTTAGGGCAGTTCAGTGGTGTAACTTGTTGTGCTGGGGTAGTGTTTTAGGGTTTAGGGTAGTGCAGTGGTGTTTGGGTAGTGTAGGGGGTCACACTGGGGGTAGTGTTTTAGGGTTTAGGGTAGTGCAGTGGTGTTTGTGTAGTGTAGGGGGTCATGCTGTGAGTAGTGTTTTAGGGTTTTGGGTAATGCAGAGGTGTTTGTTTAGTGTAGGGGACGTGCTGGGGGTAGTGTTTTAGGGTTTAGGGTAGAGCAGTGGTGTTTTTGTTGTGTAGAGTGTCATTCTGGGGGTAGTGTTTTATGGTTTAGGGTAGTACAGTGGTGTTTGTGAAGTGTAGGGGGTCGTGCTGGGGTAGGGTTTTAGGGTTTAGGGTAGTGCAGTGGTGTTTGTGTAGTGTAGGGGTCGTACTGGGGTAGATTTAGGGTTTAGGTAGTGTAGTGGTGTCTGGGTAGTGTAGGGGTTTGTGCTGGGGGTAGGGTTTTGGGGTTTAGGGCAGTGCAGTGCTGTTTGGGTAGTGTAGGGGGATCATGCTGGGGGTAGTGTTTTAGGGTTTAGGGTAGTGCAGTGGTGTTTGTGTAGTGTAGGGGGTCGAGTTTTAGGGTTTAGGGTAGTGCAGTAGTGCTTGGGTAGTGAAGGGGGTTGTGCTGGGTGTAGAGTTTTAGTGTTTAGGGTAGTGCAGTGTTGATTGTGTAGTGTAGGTTGTCATGTTTTAGGGTTTCGGGTAGTGCAGTGGTGTTTGTGTAGTGTAGGGGGTCGTATTTTAGGGTTTAGGGCAGTGCAGTGGTGTTTGTGTAGTGTAAGGGGTCGTACTGGGGTAGATTTAGGGTTTAGGATAGTGCAGTGGTGTTTGGGTAGTGTAGGGTGCTGTGCTGGGGGTAGTGTTTTATGGTTTGGGTAGTGCCGTGGTGTTTGTGTAGTGTAGGTGGTCATGTCTTAGTGTTTAGTATAGTGCAGTGGTGTTTGTGTAGTGTAAGGGTCGTGCTGGGGGTTGCATTTTAGGGTGTAGGGTAGTGCAGTGGTTTTTGTGTAGTGCAGGGGGTTTTGCTGGGGTAGATGTAGGGTTTAGGGTAGTGCAGTGGTGTTTGGGTAGTGTAGGGGGTCGTGCTAGGGGTAATGCTTCACGGTTTAGGGTAGTGCATTTGTGTTTGTGGTTTGTGCAGTTTAGGGGTCGTGCCGGGTGTAGTGTTTTAGGGTTTAGGGTAGTGCAGTGGTGTTGGGTAGTGCAGTGGATAGTGCTGGGGTAGTGGTTTAGGGTAGCACAGTGATGTTTGAGTAGTGTAGAGGGTTGTGCTGGGGGTAGTGTTGAAGGGTTTAGGGTAGTACAGTGGTGTTTGTGTAGTGTAGGGGGTAGTGCTGGGGGTAGTGTTTTGGGGTTTAGGCTAGTGCAGTGGTGTTTGTGTAGTGTAGGGGTTCATGTTGGGGGGAGTTTTTTAGGGTTTACGGTAGTGCTGTGGTATTTGTGTAGTGTAGGGGGATCGTGCTGGTGGAAGTGTTTTAGAGTTTAGGGCAGTGCAGTGGTGTTTGGGTAGTGTAGAGGGTCGTGCTGGGGTAGTGTTTAGGGCAGTGCAGAGGTGTTTGTGTAGTGTACGGGGTTGTACTGGGAGTAGTGTTTTAGGGTTTAGGGTAGTACAGTGGTTATGTAGTGTAGGGGGTCGTGTTTTAGGGTTTAGGGTAGTGCAGTGGTGTTTGGGTAGTGTAGGGGGTCGTGCTGGGAGTAGTTTTTTAGGGTTTAGGGTACTGAAATGGTGTTTGTGTAGTGTAGGGGGTCGTGCTGGCGGTAGTGTTTAGGGCAGTGCAGAGGTGTTTGTGTAGTTTAGGGGGTTGGGCTGGGGTAGACTTAGGGTTTAGGGTAGTTCAGTGGCATTTTTGTAGTGTAGGGGGTCGTGTTTTAGGGTTTAGGGATGTGCAGTAGTGTTAGGGTAGTGTAGGGGGTTGTGCTGGGGGTAGTGTTTTAGTGTTTACGGTAGTGCAGTGTTTGTGTAGTGTAGAGGGTCATGTTTTAGGATTTAGGGTAGTGAAGCGGTGTTTGTGTAGTGTAGGGGGTCGTGCTGGGGATAGTGTTTTGGGATTTAGGGCAGTGCAGTGCAGTGGTGTATGTGTAGTGTAGGGGGATAGTGCTGGGGTAGTGTTTTAGGGTTTAGGGCAGTGCAGTGGTGTTTGGGTAGTGTAGGGGTTCATGCTGGGGATAGTGCTTTAGGGTTTAGGGAAGTGCAGTGGTATTTGTGTAGTGTAGAGGGTCATGCTGGGGGTAGTGTTTTAGGGTAGTGCAGTGGTGTTTGTGTAGTGTAGGGGGTCGTGCTAGGGGTAGTGTTTTAGGTTGTAGGGTAGTGCAGTGGTGTTTGTGTTGTATAGAGGGTCATGCTGGGGGTAGTGTTTTAGGGTTTAGGGTAGTACAGTGGTGTTTGTGAAGTCTAGGGGGTCGTGCTGGGATAGGGTTTTAGGGTTTAGGGTAGTGCAGTGGTGTTTGTGTAGTGTAGGGGGTCGTACTGGGGCAGATTTAGGGTTTAGGAAAGTGTAGTGGTGTTTGGGTAGTGTAGGGGTTCATGCTAGGGGTAGGGTTTTAGGGTTTAGGGCAGTGCAGTGCTGTTTGGGTAGTGTAGGGGGTCGTGTTTTAGGGTTTAGGGTAGTGCAGTAGTGCTTGGGTAGTGAATGGGGTTGTGCTGGGTGTAGAGTTTTAGCGTTTAGGGTAGTGCAGTGTTGATTGTGTAGTGTAGGTTGTCATGTTTTAGGGTTTAGGGTAGTGCAGTGGTGTTTTTGTAGTGTAGGGGGTCGTGTTTTAGGGTTTAGGGTAGTGTAGTGGTGTTTGTGTTTGGTGTAGGGGGTCGTACTGGTGTAGATTTAGGGTTTAGGATAGTGCAGTGGTGTTTGGGTCATGTAGGGTGCCGTGCTGGGGGTAGTGTTTTAGGGCAATGCATAGGTGTTTGTGTAGTGTAAGGGGTCATGCTGGGGGTAGTGTTTTAGGGTTTGGGTAGTGCTGTGGATTTTGTGTAGTGTAGGGGGTCATGTCTTAGTGTTTAGTGTAGTGCAGTGGTGTTTGTGTAGTGTAAGGGTCGTGCTGGGGATTGTGTTTTAGGGTGTAGGGTAGTGCAGTGGTTTTTGTGTAGTGTAGGGGGTTTTGCTGGGGTAGATGTAGGGTTTAGGGTAGTGCAGTGGTGTTTGGGTAGTGTAGGGGGTAGTGCTAGGGGTAATGCTTTACGGTTTAGGGTAGTGCATTTGTGTTTGTGGTTTGTGCAGTTTAGGGGGTCATGCTGGCTGTAGTGTTTTAGGGTTTAGGGTAGTGCAGTGGTGTTGGGTAGTGTAGGAGATAGTGCTGGGGGTAGTGGTTTAGGGTAGTACAGTGATGTTTGGGTAGTGTAGAGGGTTGTGCTGGGGGTAGTGTTGAAGGGTTTAGGGTAGTGCAGTGGTGTTTGTGTAGTGTAGGGGGTCGTGCTGTGGGTAGTGTTTTAGGGTTAGGTTAGTGCAGTGGTGTTTGGGTAGTGTAGGGGGTCATGCTTGGGGTACTGTTTTGGGGTTTAGGCTAGTGCAGTGGTGTTTCTGTAGTGTAGGGGTTCATGTTGGATGTAGTGTTTGAGGGTTTATGGTAGTGCTGTGGTGTTTGTGTAGTATAGGGGTTCCTGCTGGTGTAGTGTTTTAGAGTTTAGGGTAGTGCAGTGGTGTTTTGGTTCTGTAGGGGGTCATGCTGGGGGTAGTGTTTTAGGGTTTAGGTTAGTGCAGTGGTGTTTGTGTAGTGTAGGGGGTCTTGCTGGGGGTAGTGTTTTAGGGTTTAGGGTAGTGCAGTGGTGTTTATGTCGTGTATGGGGTCTTGTTTTAGGGTTTAGGGTAGTGCAGTAGTGTTTGGGTAGTGTAGGGGGTCAAGCTGGGAGTAGTGTTTTAGGGTATAGGGTAGAGCAGTGGTGTTTAGGTAGTGTAGGGGATAGAGCTGGGGTAGTGTTTTAGGTTTTAGGGTAGTGCAGTGGTGTTTGTGTAGTGTACGGGGTCGTACTGGGAGTAGTGTTTTAGGGTTTAGGGTAGTACAGTGGTTATGTAGTGTAGGGGGTCATGTATTAGGGTTTAGGGTAGTGCAGTGGTGTTTGGGTAATGTAGGGGGTCGTGCTGGGAGTAGTGTTTTAGGGTAGTGAAATGGTGTTTGTGCAGTGTAAGGGGTCGTGCTGGCGGTAGTGTTTAGGGCAGTGCAGAGGTGTTTGTGTAGTTTAGGGGGTTGTGCTGGGGAAGACTTAGGGTTTAGGGTAGTTCAGTGGTATTTATGTAGTATATGGGTCGTGTTTTAGGGTTTAGGGCAGTGCTGTTTGGGTAGTGTAGAGGGATCATGCTGAGGGTAGTGTTTTAGGGTTTAGGGTAGTGCAGTGGTGTTTGGGTAGTGTAGGGGGTCAAGCTGGGAGTAGTGTTTCGGGGTTTAGGGTAGTGCAGTGGTGTTTAGGTAGTGTAGGGGGTCATGCTGGGGGTAGTGTTTTGGGGTTTAGGCTAGTGCAGTGGTGTTTGTGTAGTGTAGGGGTTCATGTTGGGGATAGTGTTTTAGGGTTTACGGTAGTGCTGTGGTGTTTGTGTAGTATAGGGGTTCCTGCTGGTGTAGTGTTTTAGAGTTTAGGGTAGAGCAGTGGCGTTTTGGTTCTGTAGGGGGTCATGCTGGGGGTAGTGTTTTAGGGTTTATGTTAGTGCAGTAGTGTTTGTGTAGTGTAGGGAGTCTTGCTGGGGGTAGTGTTTTAGGGTTTAGGGTAGTGCAGTGGTGTTTATGTCGTGTATGGGGTCTTGTTTTAGGGTTTAGGGTAGTGCAGTAGTGTTTGGGTAGTATAGGGGGTCAAGCTGGGAGTAATGTTTTAGGGTTTAGGGTAGTGCAGTGGTGTTTTTGTAGTGTAGGGGGTCATGCTGGGGGTAGATTTATGGTTTACGGTAATGCAGTGGTGTTTGTGCGTTGTAGGGCGTTGTGCCGCAGGTAGTGTTTTAGGGTTTAGGCAGTGCAGTGGTGTTTATGTAGTGAAGATGGTCATGCTGGGGGTAGTAATTTAGGGTTTAGGGCAGTGCAGTGGTGATGGTGTAGTGAAGGGGGTCACGCTGGGGGCAGTATTTTAAGGTTTACGGAACAGCAGTGGTGTTTAGGTAGTGTAGGGGGTAGAGCTGGGGTAGTGTTTTAGGGTTTAGGGTAGTGCAGTGGTGTTTGTGTAGTGTACGGGGTCGTACTGGGAGTAGTGTTTTAGGGTTTAGGGTAGTACAGTGGTTATGTAGTGTAGGGAGTCATGTATTAGGGTTTAGGGTAGTGCAGTGGTGTTTGGGTAGTGTAGGGGGTTGTGCTGGGAGTAGTGTTTTAGGGTAGTGAAATGGTGTTTGTGTAGTGTAGGGGGTCGTGCTGGCGGTAGTGTTTAGGGCAGTGCAGAGGTGTTTGTGTAGTTTAGAGGGTTGTGCTGGGGAAGACTTAGGGTTTAGGGTAGTTCAGTGGTATTTTTGTAGTGTAGGGGGTCGTGTTTTAGGGTTCAGGGATGTGCAGTGGTGTTTGTGTTTGGTGTAGGGGGTCGTACTGGTGTAGATTTAGGGTTTAGGATAGTGCAGTGGTGTTTGGGTCGTGTAGGGTGCCGTGCTGGGGGTAGTGTTTTAGGGCAATGCATAGGTGTTTGTGTAGTGTAAGGGTTCATGCTGGGGGTAGTGTTTTAGGGTTTGGGTAGTGCTGTGGTGTTTCTGTAGTGTAGGGGGTCATGTCTTAGTGTTTAGTGTAGTGCAGTGGTGTTTGTGTAGTGTAAGGGTCGTGCTGGGGGTTGTGTTTTAGGGTGTAGGGTAGTGCAGTGGTTTTTGTGTAGTGTAGGGGGTTTTGCTGGGGTAGATGTAGGGTTTAGGGTAGTGCAGTGGTGTTTGGGTAGTGTAGGGGGTCGTGCTAGGGGTAATGCTTTACGGTTTAGGGTAGTGCATTTGTGTTTGTGGTTTGTGCAGTTTAGGGGGTCATGCTGGCTGTAGTGTTTTAGGGTTTAGGGTAGTGCAGTGGTGTTGGGTAGTGTAGGGGATAGTGCTGGGGGTAGTGGTTTAGGGTAGTACAGTGATGTTTGGGTAGTGTAGAGGGTTGTGCTGGGGGTAGTGTTGAAGGGTTTAGGGTAGTGCAGGGGTGTTTGTGTAGTGTAGGGGGTCGTGCTGTGGGTAGTGTTTTAGGGTTAGGTTAGTGCAGTGGTGTTTGGGTAGTGTAGGGGGTCATGCTGGGGGTACTGTTTTGGGGTTTAGGCTAGTGCAGTGGTCTTTGTGTAGTGTAGGGGTTCATGTTGGATGTAGTGTTTGAGGGTTTATGGTAGTGCTGTGGTGTTTGTGTAGTATAGGGGTTCCTGCTGGTGTAGTGTTTTAGAGTTTAGGGTAGTGCAGTGGTGTTTTGGTTCTGTAGGGGGTCATGCTGGGGGTAGTGTTTTAGGGTTTAGGTTAGTGCAGTGGTGTTTGTGTAGTGTAGGGGGTCTTGCTGGGGGTAGTGTTTTAGGGTTTAGGGTAGTGCAGTGGTGTTTATGTCGTGTATGGGGTCTTGTTTTAGGGTTTAGGGTAGTGCAGTAGTGTTTGGGTAGTGTAGGGGGTCAAGCTGGGAGTAGTGTTTTAGGGTTTAGGGTAGTGCAGTGGTGTTTGGGTAGTGTAGGGGGTCATGCTGGGGGTAGTGTTTTGGGGTTTAGGCTAGTGCAGTGGTGTTTGTGTAGTATAGGGGTTCATGTTGGGGATAGTGTTTTAGGGTTTACGGTAGTGCAGTGGTGTTTGTGTAGTGTAGGGGGTCTTGCTGGGGGTAGTGTTTTAGGGTTTAGGGTAGTGCAGTGGTGTTTATGTCGTGTATGGGGTCTTGTTTTAGGGTTTAGGTTAGTGCAGTAGTGTTTGGGTAGTGTAGGGGGTCAACCTGGGAGTAGTGTTTTAGGGTTTAGGGTAGTGCAGTGGTGTTTGGGTAGTGTAGGGGGTCATGCTGGGGGTAGTGTTTTGGGGTTTAGGCTAGTGCAGTGGTGTTTGTGTAGTGTAGGGGTTCATGTTGGGGATAGTGTTTTAGGGTTTACGGTAGTGCTGTGGTGTTTGTGTAGTATAGGGGTTCCTGCTGGTGTAGTGTTTTAGAGTTTAGGGTAGTGCAGTGGTGTTTTGATTCTGTAGGGGGTCATGCTGGGGGTAGTGTTTTAGGGTTTAGGTTAGTGCAGTAGTGTTTGTGTAGTGTAGGGAGTCTTGCTGGGGGTAGTGTTTTAGGGTTTAGGGTAGTGCAGTGGTGTTTATGTCGTGTATGGGGTCTTGTTTTAGGGTTTAGGGTAGTGCAGTAGTGTTTGGGTAGTGTAGGGGGTCAAGCTGGGAGTAGTGTTTTAGGGTTTAGGGTAGCGCAGTCGTGTTTTTGTAGTGTAGGGGGTCATGCTGGGGGTAGATTTAGGGTTTACGGTAATGCAGTGGTGTTTGTGCGTTGTAGGGGATGTGTCGCAGGTAGTGTTTTAGGGTTTAGGCGGTGCAGTGGTGTTTATGTAATGAAGGGGGTCATGCTGGGGGTAGTAATTTAGGGTTTAGTGCAGTGCAGTGGTGATGGTGTAGTGAAGCGGGTCACGCTGGGGGTAGTGTTTTAAGGTTTAGGGTAGAGCAGTGGTGTTTAGGTAGTGTAGGGGGTAGAGCTGGGGTAGTGTTTTAGGTTTTAGGGTAGTGCAGTGGTGTTTGTGTAGTGTACGGGGTCGTACTGGGAGTAGTGTTTTAGGGTTTAGGGTAGTACAGTGGTTATGTAGTGTAGGGGGTCATGTATTAGGGTTTAGGGTAGTGCAGTGGTGTTTGGGTAATGTAGGGGGTCGTGCTGGGAGTAGTGTTTTAGGGTAGTGAAATGGTGTTTGTGTAGTGTAAGGGGTTGTGCTGGCGGTAGTGTTTAGGGCAGTGCAGAGGTGTTTGTGTAGTTTAGGGGGTTGTGCTGGGGAAGACTTAGGGTTTAGGGTAGTTCAGTGGTATTATGTAGTATATGGGTCGTGTTTTAGGGTTTAGGGCAGTGCTGTTTGGGTAGTGTAGAGGGATCATGCTGAGGGTAGTGTTTTAGGGTTTAGGGTAGTGCAGTGGTGTTTGGGTAGTGTAGGGGGTCAAGCTGGGAGTAGTGTTTCGGGGTTTAGGGTAGTGTAGTGGTGTTTAGGTAGTGTAGGGGGTCATGCTGGGGGTAGTGTTTTGGGGTTTAGGCTAGTGCAGTGGTGTTTGTGTAGTGTAGGGGTTCATGTTGGGGATAGTGTTTTAGGGTTTACGGTAGTGCTGTGGTGTTTGTGTAGTATAGGGGTTCCTGCTGGTGTAGTGTTTTAGAGTTTAGGGTAGAGCAGTGGCGTTTTGGTTCTGTAGGGGGTCATGCTGGGGGTAGTGTTTTAGGGTTTATGTTAGTGCAGTAGTGTTTGTGTAGTGTAGGGAGTCTTGCTGGGGGTAGTGTTTTAGGGTTTAGGGTAGTGCAGTGGTGTTTATGTTGTGTATGGGGTCTTGTTTTAGGGTTTAGGGTAGTGCAGTAGTGTTTGGGTAGTATAGGGGGTCAAGCTGGGAGTAATGTTTTAGGGTTTAGGGTAGTGCAGTGGTGTTTTTGTAGTGTAGGGGGTCATGCTGGGGGTAGATTTATGGTTTACGGTAATGCAGTGGTGTTTGTGCGTTGTAGGGCGTTGTGCCGCAGGTAGTGTTTTAGGGTTTTGGCAGTGCAGTGGTGTTTATGTAGTGAAGGGGGTCATGCTGGGGGTAGTAATTTAGGGTTTAGGGCAGTGCAGTGGTGATGGTGTAGTGAAGGGGGTCACGCTGGGGGCAGTATTTTAAGGTTTACGGAACAGCGGTGGTGTTTAGGTAGTGTAGGGGGTAGAGCTGGGGTAGTGTTTTAGGGTTTAGGGTAGTGCAGTGGTGTTTGTGTAGTGTACGGGGTCGTACTGGGAGTAGTGTTTTAGGGTTTAGGGTAGTACAGTGGTTATGTAGTGTAGGGAGTCATGTATTAGGGTTTAGGGTAGTGCAGTGGTGTTTGGGTAGTGTAGGGGGTCGTGCTGGAAGTAGTGTTTTAGGGTAGTGAAATGGTGTTTGTGTAGTGTAGGGGGTCGTGCTGGCGGTAGTGTTTAGGGCAGTGCAGAGGTGTTTGTGTAGTTTAGGGGGTTGTGCTGGGGAAGACTTAGGGTTTAGGGTAGTTCAGTGGTATTTTTGTAGTGTAGGGGGTCGTGTTTTAGGGTTCAGGGATGTGCAGTGGTGTTAGGGTAGTGTAGGGGGTTGTGCTGGGGGTAGTGTTTTAGTGTTTAGGGTAGTGCAGTGTTTGTGTAGTGTAGGGGGTCATGTTTTAGGATTTAGGGTAGTGAATCGGTGTTTGTGTAGTGTAGTGGGATAGTGCTGGGGTAGTGTTTTAGGGTTTAGGGCAGTGCACTGGCGTTTGAGTAGTGTAGGGGTTCATGCTGGGGATAGTGTTTAGGGTTTAGGGCAGTGCAGTGGTATTTGTGTAGTGTAGAGGGTCATGCTGGGGGTAGTGTTTTAGGGTTTAGGGTATTGGAGTGGTGTTTGCGTAGTGTAGGGGGTCGTGCTTGGGGTAGTGTTTTAGGGTTTAGGGTAGTGCATTGGTGTTTGTGTTGTGTAGAGGGTCATGCTGGGGTTAGTGTTTTAGGGTTTAGGGCAGTGCAGTGGTGTAGCTTGTTGTGCTGGGGTAGTGTTTTAGGGTTTAGGGTAGTGCAGTGGTGTTTGGGTAGTGTAGGGGTCACACTGGGGGTAGTGTTTAGGGTTTAGTGTAGTGCAGTGGTGTTTGTGTAGTGTAGGGGGTCATGCTGTGAGTAGTGTTTTAGGGTTTTGGGTAATGCAGTGGTGTTTGTTTAGTGTAGGGGATGTGCTGGGTGTAGTGTTTTAGGGTTTAGGGTAGTGCAGTGGTGTTTGTGTTGTGTAGAGGTTCATGCTGGGGGTAGTGTTTTAGGGTTTAGGGTAGTACAGTGGTGTTTGTGAAGTGTAGGGGGTCGTGCTGGGGTAGGGTTTTAGGGTTTAGGGTAGTGCAGTGGTGTTTGTGTAGTGTAGGGGGTCGAATTGGGGTAGATTTAGGGTTTAGGATAGTGTAGTGGTGTTTGGGTAGTGTAGGGGTTCGTGCTGGGGTAGGGTTTTAGGGTTTAGGGCAGTGCAGTGCTGTTTGGGTAGTGTAGGGGGATCATGCTGGTGGTAGTGTTTTAGGGTTTAGGGTAGTGCAGTGGTGTTTGTGTAGTGTAGGGGGTCGTGTTTTAGGGTTTAGGGTAGTGCAGTAGTGCTTGGGTAGTGAAGGGGGTTGTGCTGGGTGTGGAGTTTTAGTGTCTAGGGCAGTGCAGTGTTGATTGTGTAGTGTAGGTTGTCATGTTTTAGGGTTTAGGGCAGTGCAGTGGTGTTTGTGTAGTGTAAGGGGTCGTACTGGGGTAGATTTAGGGTTTAGGATAGTGCAGTGGTGTTTGGGTAGTGTAGGGTGCCGTGCCGGGGGTAGTGTTTTATGGATTGGGTAGTGCCGTGGTGTTTGTGTAGTGTAGGGGCTCATGTCTTAGTGTTTAGGGTAGTGCAGTGGTGTTTGTGTAGTGTAAGGGTCGTGCTGGGGGTTGTGTTTTAGGGTGTAGGGTAGTGCAGTGGTTTTTGTGTAGTGTAGGGGGTTTTGCTGGGGTAGATGTAGGGTTTATGGTAGTGCAGTGGTGTTTGGGTAGTGTAGGGCGTCGTGCTAGGGGTAATGCTTTAGGGTTTAGGGTAGTGCATTTGTGTTTGTGGTTTGTGCAGTTTAGGGGTCGTGCTGGGTGTAGTGTTTTAGGGTTTAGGGTAGTGCAGTGGTGTTGGGTAGTGTAGGGGATAGTGCTGGGGGTAGTGGTTTAGGGTAGCACAGTGATGTTTGGGTAGTGTAGAGGGTTGTGCTGGGGGTAGTGTTGAAGGGTTTATGGTAGTGCAGTGGTGTTTGTGTAGTGTAGGGGGTCGTGCTGGGGGTAGTGTTTTAGGGTTAGGTTAGTGCAGTGGTGTTTGTGTAGTGTAGAGGGTCATACTGGGGGTAGTGTTTTGGGGTTTAGGCTAGTGCAGTGGTGTTTGTGTAGTGTAGGGGTTCATGTTGGGGGGAGTGTTTTAGGGTTTACGGTAGTGCTGTGGTGTTTGTGTAGTATAGGGGTTCCTGCTGGGGTAGTGTTTTAGAGTTTAGGGTAGTGCAGTGGTGTTTTGGTTCTGTAGGGGGTCATGCTGGGGGTAGTGTTTTAGGGTTTAGGTTAGTGCAGTGGTTTTTGTGTAGTGTAGGGGGTCTTGCTGGGGGTAGTGTTTTAGGGTTTAGGGTAGTGCAGTATTTGTGTAGTGAATGGGGTCATGTTTTATGATTTAGGGTAGTGAAGCGGTGTTTGTGTAGTGTAGGGGTTCCTGCTGGTGTAGTGTTTTAGAGTTTAGTGTAGTGCAGTGGTGTTTTGGTTCTGTAGGGGGTCATGCTGGGGGTAGTGTTTTAGGGTTTAGGGTAGTGGAATGGTGTTTGTGTTGTGTAGAGGGTCATGCTGGGGTTAGTGTTTTAGGGTTTAGGGTAGTGCAGTGGTGTTTGTGTGGTGTAGCTTGTTGTGCTGGGGTAGTGTTTTAGGGTTTAGGGTAGTGCAGTGGTGTTTGGGTAGTGTAGGGGGTCACACTGGGGGTAGTGTTTAAGAGTTTAGGGTAGTGCAGTGGTGTTTGTGTAGTGTAGGGGGTCATGCTGTGAGTAGTGTTTTAGGGTTTTGGGTAATGCAGTGGTGTTTGTTTAGTGTAGGGGATGTGCTGGGGGTAGTGTTTTAGGGTTTAGGGTAGTACAGTGGTGTTTGTGTAGTGTAGGGGGTCGTGTTTTAGTGTTTAGAGTAGTGCAGTGGTGTTTGGGTAGTGTAGGTGGTCGTGCTGGGAGTAGTGTTTTATGATTCAGGGTAGTGAAGTGGTGTTGGGTAGTGTAGGGGATAGTGCTGGGGGTAGTGGTTTAGGGTAGTACAGTGATGTTTGGGTAGTGTAGAGGGATGTGCTGGGGGTAGTGTTGAAGGGTTTAGGGTAGTGCAGTGGTGTTTGTGTAGTGTAGGGGGTTGTGCTGGGGGTAGTGTTTTAGAGTTAGGTTAGTGCAGTGGTGTTTGGGTAGTGTAGGGGGTCATGCTGGGGGTAGTGTTTTGGGGTTTAGGCTAGTGCAGTGGTGTTTGTGTAGTGTAGGGGTTCATGTTGGGGGTAGTGTTTGAGGGTTTACGGTAGTGCTGTGGTGTTTGTGTAGTATAGGGGTTCCTGCTGGTGTAGTGTTTTAGAGTTTAGGGTAGTGCAGTGGTGTTTTGGTTCTGTAGGGGGTCATGCTGGGGGTAGTGTTTTAGGGTTTAGGTTAGTGCAGTGGTGTTTGTGTAGTGTAGGGGGTCTTGCTGGGGGTAGTGTTTTAGGGTTTAGGGTAGTGCAGTGGTGTTTATGTCGTGTATGGGGTCTTGTTTTAGGGTTTAGGGTAGTGCAGTAGTGTTTGGGTAGTATAGGGGGTCAAGCTGGGAGTAGTGTTTTAGGGTTTAGGGTAGTGCAGTGGTGTTTGGGTAGTGTAGGGGGTCATGCTGGGGGTAGTGTTTTGGGGTTTAGGCTAGTGCAGTGGTGTTTGTGTAGTGTAGGGGTTCATGTTGGGGATAGTGTTTTAGGGTTTACGGTAGTGTTGTGGTGTTTGTGTAGTATAGGGGTTCCTGCTGGTGTAGTGTTTTAGAGTTTAGGGTAGTGCAGTGGTGTTTTGGTTCTGTAGGGGGTCATGCTGGGGGTAGTGTTTTAGGGTTTATGTTAGTGCAGTAGTGCTTGTGTAGTGTAGGGAGTCTTGCTGGGGGTAGTGTTTTAGGGTTTAGGGTAGTGCAGTGGTGTTTATGTCGTGTATGGGGTCTTGTTTTAGGGTTTAGGGTAGAGCAGTAGTGTTTGGGTAGTATAGGTGGTCAAGCTGGGAGTAATGTTTTAGGGTTTAGGGTAGTGCAGTGGTGTTTTTGTAGTGTAGGGGGTCATGCTGGGGGTAGATTTATGGTTTACGGTAATGCAGTGGTGTTTGTGCGTTGTAGGGGGTTGTGCCGCAGGTAGTGTTTTAGGGTTTAGGCAGTGCAGTGGTGTTTATGTAGTGAAGGGGGTCATGCTGGGGGTAGTAATTTAGGGTTTAGGGCAGTGCAGTGGTGATGGTGTAGTGAAGGGGGTCACGCTGGGGGTAGTATTTTAAGGTTTAGGGAACAGCAGTGGTGTTTAGGTAGTGTAGGGGGTAGAGCTGGGGTAGTGTTTTAGGGTTTAGGGTAGTGCAGTGGTGTTTGTGTAGTGTACGGGGTCGTACTGGGAGTAGTGTTTTAGGGTTTAGGGTAGTACAGTGGTTATGTAGTGTAGGGGGTCATGTATTAGGGTTTAGGGTAGTGCAGTGGTGTTTGGGTAGTGTAGGGGGTTGTGCTGGGAGTAGTGTTTTAGGGTTTAGGGTAGTGAAATGGTGTTTGTGTAGTGTAGGGGGTCGTGCTGGCGGTAGTGTTTAGGGCAGTGCAGAGGTGTTTGTGTAGTTTAGGGGGTTGTGCTGGGGAAGACTTAGGGTTTAGGGTAGTTCAGTGGTATTTTTGTAGTGTAGGGGGTCGTGTTTTAGGGTTCAGGGATGTGCAGTGGTGTTAGGGTAGTGTAGGGGGTTGTGCTGGGGGTAGTGTTTTATTGTTTAGGGTAGTGCAGTGTTTGTGTAGTGTAGGGGGTCATGTTTTAGCATTTAGGGTAGTGAATCGATGTTTGTGTAGTGTAGGGGGTCGTGCTGGGGATAGTGTTTTGGGATTTAGGGCAGTGCAGCGCAGTGGTGTTCGGGTAGTGTAGTGGGATAGTGCTGGGGTAGTGTTTTAGGGTTTAGGGCAGTGCAGTGGCGTTTGAATAGTGTAGGGGTTCATGCTGGGGATAGTGTTTTAGGGTTTAGGGCAGTGCAGTGGTATTTGTGTAGTGTAGAGGGTCATGCTGGGGGTAGTGTTTTAGGGTTTAGGGTATTGGAGTGGTGTTTGTGTAGTGTAGGGGGTCGTGCTAGGGGTAGTGTTTTAGGGTTTAGGGTAGTGCATTGCAGTTTGTGTTGTGTAGAGGGTCATGCTGGGGTTAGTGTTTTAGGGTTTAGGGCAGTGCAGTGGTGTAGCTTGTTGTGCTGGGGTAGTGTTTTAGGGTTTAGGGTAGTGCAGTGGTGTTTGGGTAGTGTAGGGGGTCACACTGGGGGTAGTGTTTTAGGGTTTAGGGTAGTGCAGTGGTGTTTGTGTAGTGTAGGGGGTCATGCTGTGAGTAGTGTTTTAGGGTTTTGGGTAATGCAGTGGTGTTTGTTTTAGTGTAGGGGACGTGCTGGGTGTAGTGTTTTAAGGTTTAGGGTAGTGCAGTGGTGTTTGTGTTGTGTAGAGGGTCATGCTGGGGGTAGTGTTTTAGGGTTTAGGGTAGTACAGTGGTGTTTGTGAAGTGTAGGGGGTCGTGCTGGGGTAGGGTTTTAGGGTTTAGGGTAGTGCAGTGGTGTTTGTGTAGTGTAGGGGGTCGTACTGGGGTAGATATAGGGTTTAGGATAGTGTAGTGGTGTTAGGGTTGTGTAGGGGTTCGTGCTGGGGGTAGGGTTTTAGGGTTTAGGGCAGTGCAGTGCTGTTTGGGTAGTGTAGGGGGATCATGTTGGGGGTATAGTTTTAGGGTTGAGGGTAGTGCAGTGGTGTTTGTGTAGTGTAGGGGGTCGTGTTTTAGGGTTTAGGGAAGTGCAGTAGTGCTTGGGTAGTGAAGGGGGTTGTTCTGGGTGTAGAGTTTTAGTGTTTAGGGTAGTGCAGTGTTGATTGTGTAGTGTAGATTGTCATGTTTTAGGGTTTAGGGTAGTGCAGTGGTGTTTGTGTAGTGTAGGGGGTCGTGTTTTAGGGTTTAGGGCAGTGCAGTGGTGTTTGTGTAGTGTAGGGGGTCGTGTTTTAGGGTTTAGGGAAGTGCAGTAGTGCTTGGGTAGTGAAGGGGGTTGTGCTGGGTGTAGAGTTTTAGTGTTTAGGGTAGTGCAGTGTTGATTGTGTAGTGTAGATTGTCATGTTTTAGGGTTTAGGATAGTGCAGTGGTGTTTGGGTAGTGTAGGGTGCCGTGCCAGGGGTAGTGTTTTATGGTTTGGGTAGTGCCGTGGTGTTTGTGTAGTGTAGGGGTTCATGTCTTAGTGTTTAGGGTAGTGCAGTGGTGTTTGTGTAGTGTAAGGGTCGTGCTGGGGGTTGTGTTTTAGGGTGTAGGGTAGTGCAGTGGTTTTTGTGTAGTGTAGGGGGTTTTGCTGGGGTAGATGTAGGGTTTAGGGTAGTGCAGTGGTGTTTGGGTAGTGTAGGGCGTCGTGCTAGGGGTAATGCTTTACGGTTTAGGGTAGTGCATTTGTGTTTGTGGTTTGTGCAGTTTAGGGGTCGTGCTGGGTGTAGTGTTTTAGGGTTTAGGGTAGTGCGGTGGTGTTGGGTAGTGTAGGGGATATTGCTGGGGGTAGTGGTTTAGGGTAGCACAGTGATGTTTGGGTAGTGTAGAGGGTTGTGCTGGGGGTAGTGTTGAAGGGTTTAGGGTAGTGCAGTGGTGTTTGTGTAGTGTAGGGGGTCGTGCTGGGGTAGTGTTTTAGGGTTAGGTTAGTGCAGTGGTGTTTGGGTAGTGTAGAGGGTCATACTGGGGGTAGTGTCTTGGGGTTTAGGCTAGTGCAGTGGTGTTTGTGTAGTGTAGGGGTTCATGTTGGGGGAGTGTTTTAGGGTTTACGGTAGTGCTGTGGTGATTGTGTAGTATAGGGGTTCCTGCTGGGGTAGTGTTTTAGAGTTTAGGGTAGTGTAGTGGTGTTTTGGTTCTGTAGGGGGTCATGCTGGGGATAGTGTTTTAGGGTTTAGGTTAGTGCAGTGGTGTTTGTGTAGTGTAGGGGGTCTTGCTGGGGGTAGTGTTTTAGGGTTTAGGGTAGTGCAGTATTTGTGTAGTGAAGGGGGTCATGTTTTATGATTTAGGGTAGTGAAGCGGTGTTTGTGTAGTGTAGCGGTTCCTGCTGGTGTAGTGTTTTAGAGTTTAGTGTAGTGCAGTGGTGTTTTGGTTCTGTAGGGGGTCATGCTGGGGGTAGTGTTTTAGGGTTTAGGGTAGTGGAATGGTGTTTGTGTTGTGTAGAGGGTCATGCTGGGGTTAGTGTTTTAGGGTTTAGGGTAGTGCAGTGGTGTTTGTGTGGTGTAGCTTGTTATGCTGGGGTAGTGTTTTAGGGTTTAGGGTAGTGCAGTGGTGTTTGGGTAGTGTAGGGGGTCACACTGGGGGTAGTGTTTAAGAGTTTAGGGTAGTGCAGTGGTGTTTGTGTAGTGTAGGGAGTCTTGCTGGGGGTAGTGTTTTAGGGTTTAGGGTAGTGCAGTGGTGTTTATGTCGTGTATGGGGTCTTGTTTTAGGGTTTAGGGTAGTGCAGTAGTGTTTGGGTAGTGTAGGGGGTCAAGCTGGGAGTAGTGTTTTAGGGTTTAGGGTAGCGCAGTCGTGTTTTTGTAGTGTAGGGGGTCATGCTGGGGGTAGATTTAGGGTTTACGGTAATGCAGTGGTGTTTGTGCGTTGTAGGGGATGTGCCGCAGGTAGTGTTTTAGGGTTTAGGCGGTGCAGTGGTGTTTATGTAATGAAGGGGGTCATGCTGGGGGTAGTAATTTAGGGTTTAGTGCAGTGCAGTGGTGATGGTGTAGTGAAGCGGGTCACGCTGGGGGTAGTGTTTTAAGGTTTAGGGTAGAGCAGTGGTGTTTAGGTAGTGTAGGGGGTAGAGCTGGGGTAGTGTTTTAGGTTTTAGGGTAGTGCAGTGGTGTTTGTGTAGTGTACGGGGTCGTACTGGGAGTAGTGTTTTAGGGTTTAGGGTAGTACAGTGGTTATGTAGTGTAGGGGGTCATGTATTAGGGTTTAGGGTAGTGCAGTGGTGTTTGGGTAATGTAGGGGGTCGTGCTGGGAGTAGTGTTTTAGGGTAGTGAAATGGTGTTTGTGTAGTGTAAGGGGTTGTGCTGGCGGTAGTGTTTAGGGCAGTGCAGAGGTGTTTGTGTAGTTTAGGGGGTTGTGCTGGGGAAGACTTAGGGTTTAGGGTAGTTCAGTGGTATTATGTAGTATATGGGTCGTGTTTTAGGGTTTAGGGCAGTGCTGTTTGGGTAGTGTAGAGGGATCATGCTGAGGGTAGTGTTTTAGGGTTTAGGGTAGTGCAGTGGTGTTTGGGTAGTGTAGGGGGTCAAGCTGGGAGTAGTGTTTCGGGGTTTAGGGTAGTGTAGTGGTGTTTAGGTAGTGTAGGGGGTCATGCTGGGGGTAGTGTTTTGGGGTTTAGGCTAGTGCAGTGGTGTTTGTGTAGTGTAGGGGTTCATGTTGGGGATAGTGTTTTAGGGTTTACGGTAGTGCTGTGGTGTTTGTGTAGTATAGGGGTTCCTGCTGGTGTAGTGTTTTAGAGTTTAGGGTAGAGCAGTGGCGTTTTGGTTCTGTAGGGGGTCATGCTGGGGGTAGTGTTTTAGGGTTTATGTTAGTGCAGTAGTGTTTGTGTAGTGTAGGGAGTCTTGCTGGGGGTAGTGTTTTAGGGTTTAGGGTAGTGCAGTGGTGTTTATGTTGTGTATGGGGTCTTGTTTTAGGGTTTAGGGTAGTGCAGTAGTGTTTGGGTAGTATAGGGGGTCAAGCTGGGAGTAATGTTTTAGGGTTTAGGGTAGTGCAGTGGTGTTTTTGTAGTGTAGGGGGTCATGCTGGGGGTAGATTTATGGTTTACGGTAATGCAGTGGTGTTTGTGCGTTGTAGGGCGTTGTGCCGCAGGTAGTGTTTTAGGGTTTTGGCAGTGCAGTGGTGTTTATGTAGTGAAGGGGGTCATGCTGGGGGTAGTAATTTAGGGTTTAGGGCAGTGCAGTGGTGATGGTGTAGTGAAGGGGGTCACGCTGGGGGCAGTATTTTAAGGTTTACGGAACAGCGGTGGTGTTTAGGTAGTGTAGGGGGTAGAGCTGGGGTAGTGTTTTAGGGTTTAGGGTAGTGCAGTGGTGTTTGTGTAGTGTACGGGGTCGTACTGGGAGTAGTGTTTTAGGGTTTAGGGTAGTACAGTGGTTATGTAGTGTAGGGAGTCATGTATTAGGGTTTAGGGTAGTGCAGTGGTGTTTGGGTAGTGTAGGGGGTCGTGCTGGGAGTAGTGTTTTAGGGTAGTGAAATGGTGTTTGTGTAGTGTAGGGGGTCGTGCTGGCGGTAGTGTTTAGGGCAGTGCAGAGGTGTTTGTGTAGTTTAGGGGGTTGTGCTGGGGAAGACTTAGGGTTTAGGGTAGTTCAGTGGTATTTTTGTAGTGTAGGGGGTCGTGTTTTAGGGTTCAGGGATGTGCAGTGGTGTTAGGGTAGTGTAGGGGGTTGTGCTGGGGGTAGTGTTTTAGTGTTTAGGGTAGTGCAGTGTTTGTGTAGTGTAGGGGGTCATGTTTTAGGATTTAGGGTAGTGAATCGGTGTTTGTGTAGTGTAGTGGGATAGTGCTGGGGTAGTGTTTTAGGGTTTAGGGCAGTGCACTGGCGTTTGAGTAGTGTAGGGGTTCATGCTGGGGATAGTGTTTAGGGTTTAGGGCAGTGCAGTGGTATTTGTGTAGTGTAGAGGGTCATGCTGGGGGTAGTGTTTTAGGGTTTAGGGTATTGGAGTGGTGTTTGTGTAGTGTAGGGGGTCGTGCTTGGGGTAGTGTTTTAGGGTTTAGGGTAGTGCATTGGTGTTTGTGTTGTGTAGAGGGTCATGCTGGGGTTAGTGTTTTAGGGTTTAGGGCAGTGCAGTGGTGTAGCTTGTTGTGCTGGGGTAGTGTTTTAGGGTTTAGGGTAGTGCAGTGGTGTTTGGGTATTGTAGGGGTCACACTGGGGGTAGTGTTTAGGGTTTAGTGTAGTGCAGTGGTGTTTGTGTAGTGTAGGGGGTCATGCTGTGAGTAGTGTTTTAGGGTTTTGGGTAATGCAGTGGTGTTTGTTTAGTGTAGGGGATGTGCTGGGTGTAGTGTTTTAGGGTTTAGGGTAGTGCAGTGGTGTTTGTGTTGTGTAGAGGTTCATGCTGGGGGTAGTGTTTTAGGGTTTAGGGTAGTACAGTGGTGTTTGTGAAGTGTAGGGGGTCGTGCTGGGGTAGGGTTTTAGGGTTTAGGGTAGTGCAGTGGTGTTTGTGTAGTGTAGGGGGTCGAATTGGGGTAGATTTAGGGTTTAGGATAGTGTAGTGGTGTTTGGGTAGTGTAGGGGTTCGTGCTGGGGGTAGGGTTTTAGGGTTTAGGGCAGTGCAGTGCTGTTTGGGTAGTGTAGGGGGATCATGCTGGTGGTAGTGTTTTAGGGTTTAGGGTAGTGCAGTGGTGTTTGTGTAGTGTAGGGGGTCGTGTTTTAGGGTTTAGGGTAGTGCAGTAGTGCTTGGGTAGTGAAGGGGGTTGTGCTGGGTGTGGAGTTTTAGTGTCTAGGGCAGTGCAGTGTTGATTGTGTAGTGTAGGTTGTCATGTTTTAGGGTTTAGGGCAGTGCAGTGGTGTTTGTGTAGTGTAAGGGGTCGTACTGGGGTAGATTTAGGGTTTAGGATAGTGCAGTGGTGTTTGGGTAGTGTAGGGTGCCGTGCCGGGGGTAGTGTTTTATGGATTGGGTAGTGCCGTGGTGTTTGTGTAGTGTAGGGGCTCATGTCTTAGTGTTTAGGGTAGTGCAGTGGTGTTTGTGTAGTGTAAGGGTCGTGCTGGGGGTTGTGTTTTAGGGTGTAGGGTAGTGCAGTGGTTTTTGTGTAGTGTAGGGGGTTTTGCTGGGGTAGATGTAGGGTTTATGGTAGTGCAGTGGTGTTTGGGTAGTGTAGGGCGTCGTGCTAGGGGTAATGCTTTAGGGTTTAGGGTAGTGCATTTGTGTTTGTGGTTTGTGCAGTTTAGGGGTCGTGCTGGGTGTAGTGTTTTAGGGTTTAGGGTAGTGCAGTGGTGTTGGGTAGTGTAGGGGATAGTGCTGGGGGTAGTGGTTTAGGGTAGCACAGTGATGTTTGGGTAGTGTAGAGGGTTGTGCTGGGGGTAGTGTTGAAGGGTTTATGGTAGTGCAGTGGTGTTTGTGTAGTGTAGGGGGTCGTGCTGGGGGTAGTGTTTTAGGGTTAGGTTAGTGCAGTGGTGTTTGTGTAGTGTAGAGGGTCATACTGGGGGTAGTGTTTTGGGGTTTAGGCTAGTGCAGTGGTGTTTGTGTAGTGTAGGGGTTCATGTTGGGGGGAGTGTTTTAGGGTTTACGGTAGTGCTGTGGTGTTTGTGTAGTATAGGGGTTCCTGCTGGGGTAGTGTTTTAGAGTTTAGGGTAGTGCAGTGGTGTTTTGGTTCTGTAGGGGGTCATGCTGGGGGTAGTGTTTTAGGGTTTAGGTTAGTGCAGTGGTTTTTGTGTAGTGTAGGGGGTCTTGCTGGGGGTAGTGTTTTAGGGTTTAGGGTAGTGCAGTATTTGTGTAGTGAATGGGGTCATGTTTTATGATTTAGGGTAGTGAAGCGGTGTTGTGTAGTGTAGGGGTTCCTGCTGGTGTAGTGTTTTAGAGTTTAGTGTAGTGCAGTGGTGTTTTGGTTCTGTAGGGGGTCATGCTGGGGGTAGTGTTTTAGGGTTTAGGGTAGTGGAATGGTGTTTGTGTTGTGTAGAGGGTCATGCTGGGGTTAGTGTTTTAGGGTTTAGGGTAGTGCAGTGGTGTTTGTGTGGTGTAGCTTGTTGTGCTGGGGTAGTGTTTTAGGGTTTAGGGTAGTGCAGTGGTGTTTGGGTAGTGTAGGGGGTCACACTGGGGGTAGTGTTTAAGAGTTTAGGGTAGTGCAGTGGTGTTTGTGTAGTGTAGGGGGTCATGCTGTGAGTAGTGTTTTAGGGTTTTGGGTAATGCAGTGGTGTTTGTTTAGTGTAGGGGATGTGCTGGGGGTAGTGTTTTAGGGTTTAGGGTAGTACAGTGGTGTTTGTGTAGTGTAGGGGGTCATGTTTTAGTGTTTAGAGTAGTGCAGTGGTGTTTGGGTAGTGTAGGTGGTCGTGCTGGGAGTAGTGTTTTATGATTCAGGGTAGTGAAGTGGTGTTGGGTAGTGTAGGGGATAGTGCTGGGGGTAGTGGTTTAGGGTAGTACAGTGATGTTTGGGTAGTGTAGAGGGATGTGCTGGGGGTAGTGTTGAAGGGTTTAGGGTAGTGCAGTGGTGTTTGTGTAGTGTAGGGGGTTGTGCTGGGGGTAGTGTTTTAGAGTTAGGTTAGTGCAGTGGTGTTTGGGTAGTGTAGGGGGTCATGCTGGGGGTAGTGTTTTGGGGTTTAGGCTAGTGCAGTGGTGTTTGTGTAGTGTAGGGGTTCATGTTGGGGGTAGTGTTTGAGGGTTTACGGTAGTGCTGTGGTGTTTGTGTAGTATAGGGGTTCCTGCTGGTGTAGTGTTTTAGAGTTTAGGGTAGTGCAGTGGTGTTTTGGTTCTGTAGGGGGTCATGCTGGGGGTAGTGTTTTAGGGTTTAGGTTAGTGCAGTGGTGTTTGTGTAGTGTAGGGGGTCTTGCTGGGGGTAGTGTTTTAGGGTTTAGGGTAGTGCAGTGGTGTTTATGTCGTGTATGGGGTCTTGTTTTAGGGTTTAGGGTAGTGCAGTAGTGTTTGGGTAGTATAGGGGGTCAAGCTGGGAGTAGTGTTTTAGGGTTTAGGGTAGTGCAGTGGTGTTTGGGTAGTGTAGGGGGTCATGCTGGGGGTAGTGTTTTGGGGTTTAGGCTAGTGCAGTGGTGTTTGTGTAGTGTAGGGGTTCATGTTGGGGATAGTGTTTTAGGGTTTACGGTAGTGTTGTGGTGTTTGTGTAGTATAGGGGTTCCTGCTGGTGTAGTGTTTTAGAGTTTAGGGTAGTGCAGTGGTGTTTTGGTTCTGTAGGGGGTCATGCTGGGGGTAGTGTTTTAGGGTTTATGTTAGTGCAGTAGTGCTTGTGTAGTGTAGGGAGTCTTGCTGGGGGTAGTGTTTTAGGGTTTAGGGTAGTGCAGTGGTGTTTATGTCGTGTATGGGGTCTTGTTTTAGGGTTTAGGGTAGAGCAGTAGTGTTTGGGTAGTATAGGTGGTCAAGCTGGGAGTAATGTTTTAGGGTTTAGGGTAGTGCAGTGGTGTTTTTGTAGTGTAGGGGGTCATGCTGGGGGTAGATTTATGGTTTACGGTAATGCAGTGGTGTTTGTGCGTTGTAGGGGGTTGTGCCGCAGGTAGTGTTTTAGGGTTTAGGCAGTGCAGTGGTGTTTATGTAGTGAAGGGGGTCATGCTGGGGGTAGTAATTTAGGGTTTAGGGCAGTGCAGTGGTGATGGTGTAGTGAAGGGGGTCACGCTGGGGGTAGTATTTTAAGGTTTAGGGAACAGCAGTGGTGTTTAGGTAGTGTAGGGGGTAGAGCTGGGGTAGTGTTTTAGGGTTTAGGGTAGTGCAGTGGTGTTTGTGTAGTGTACGGGGTCGTACTGGGAGTAGTGTTTTAGGGTTTAGGGTAGTACAGTGGTTATGTAGTGTAGGGGGTCATGTATTAGGGTTTAGGGTAGTGCAGTGGTGTTTGGGTAGTGTAGGGGGTTGTGCTGGGAGTAGTGTTTTAGGGTTTAGGGTAGTGAAATGGTGTTTGTGTAGTGTAGGGGGTCGTGCTGGCGGTAGTGTTTAGGGCAGTGCAGAGGTGTTTGTGTAGTTTAGGGGGTTGTGCTGGGGAAGACTTAGGGTTTAGGGTAGTTCAGTGGTATTTTTGTAGTGTAGGGGGTCGTGTTTTAGGGTTCAGGGATGTGCAGTGGTGTTAGGGTAGTGTAGGGGGTTGTGCTGGGGGTAGTGTTTTATTGTTTAGGGTAGTGCAGTGTTTGTGTAGTGTAGGGGGTCATGTTTTAGCATTTAGGGTAGTGAATCGATGTTTGTGTAGTGTAGGGGGTCGTGCTGGGGATAGTGTTTTGGGATTTAGGGCAGTGCAGCGCAGTGGTGTTCGGGTAGTGTAGTGGGATAGTGCTGGGGTAGTGTTTTAGGGTTTAGGGCAGTGCAGTGGCGTTTGAATAGTGTAGGGGTTCATGCTGGGGATAGTGTTTTAGGGTTTAGGGCAGTGCAGTGGTATTTGTGTAGTGTAGAGGGTCATGCTGGGGGTAGTGTTTTAGGGTTTAGGGTATTGGAGTGGTGTTTGTGTAGTGTAGGGGGTCGTGCTAGGGGTAGTGTTTTAGGGTTTAGGGTAGTGCATTGCAGTTTGTGTTGTGTAGAGGGTCATGCTGGGGTTAGTGTTTTAGGGTTTAGGGCAGTGCAGTGGTGTAGCTTGTTGTGCTGGGGTAGTGTTTTAGGGTTTAGGGTAGTGCAGTGGTGTTTGGGTAGTGTAGGGGGTCATACTGGGGGTAGTGTTTTAGGGTTTAGGGTAGTGCAGTGGTGTTTGTGTAGTGTAGGGGGTCATGCTGTGAGTAGTGTTTTAGGGTTTTGGGTAATGCAGTGGTGTTTGTTTTAGTGTAGGGGACGTGCTGGGTGTAGTGTTTTAAGGTTTAGGGTAGTGCAGTGGTGTTTGTGTTGTGTAGAGGGTCATGCTGGGGGTAGTGTTTTAGGGTTTAGGGTAGTACAGTGGTGTTTGTGAAGTGTAGGGGGTCGTGCTGGGGTAGGGTTTTAGGGTTTAGGGTAGTGCAGTGGTGTTTGTGTAGTGTAGGGGGTCGTACTGGGGTAGATATAGGGTTTAGGATAGTGTAGTGGTGTTAGGGTAGTGTAGGGGTTCGTGCTGGGGGTAGGGTTTTAGGGTTTAGGGCAGTGCAGTGCTGTTTGGGTAGTGTAGGGGGATCATGTTGGGGGTATAGTTTTAGGGTTGAGGGTAGTGCAGTGGTGTTTGTGTAGTGTAGGGGGTCGTGTTTTAGGGTTTAGGGAAGTGCAGTAGTGCTTGGGTAGTGAAGGGGGTTGTTCTGGGTGTAGAGTTTTAGTGTTTAGGGTAGTGCAGTGTTGATTGTGTAGTGTAGATTGTCATGTTTTAGGGTTTAGGGTAGTGCAGTGGTGTTTGTGTAGTGTAGGGGGTCGTGTTTTAGGGTTTAGGGCAGTGCAGTGGTGTTTGTGTAGTGTAGGGGGTCGTGTTTTAGGGTTTAGGGAAGTGCAGTAGTGCTTGGGTAGTGAAGGGGGTTGTGCTGGGTGTAGAGTTTTAGTGTTTAGGGTAGTGCAGTGTTGATTGTGTAGTGTAGATTGTCATGTTTTAGGGTTTAGGATAGTGCAGTGGTGTTTGGGTAGTGTAGGGTGCCGTGCCAGGGGTAGTGTTTTATGGTTTGGCTAGTGCCGTGGTGTTTGTGTAGTGTAGGGGTTCATGTCTTAGTGTTTAGGGTAGTGCAGTGGTGTTTGTGTAGTGTAAGGGTCGTGCTGGGGGTTGTGTTTTAGGGTGTAGGGTAGTGCAGTGGTTTTTGTGTAGTGTAGGGGGTTTTGCTGGGGTAGATGTAGGGTTTAGGGTAGTGCAGTGGTGTTTGGGTAGTGTAGGGCGTCGTGCTAGGGGTAATGCTTTACGGTTTAGGGTAGTGCATTTGTGTTTGTGGTTTGTGCAGTTTAGGGGTCGTGCTGGGTGTAGTGTTTTAGGGTTTAGGGTAGTGCGGTGGTGTTGGGTAGTGTAGGGGATATTGCTGGGGGTAGTGGTTTAGGGTAGCACAGTGATGTTTGGGTAGTGTAGAGGGTTGTGCTGGGGGTAGTGTTGAAGGGTTTAGGGTAGTGCAGTGGTGTTTGTGTAGTGTAGGGGGTCGTGCTGGGGTAGTGTTTTAGGGTTAGGTTAGTGCAGTGGTGTTTGGGTAGTGTAGAGGGTCATACTGGGGGTAGTGTCTTGGGGTTTAGGCTAGTGCAGTGGTGTTTGTGTAGTGTAGGGGTTCATGTTGGGGGAGTGTTTTAGGGTTTACGGTAGTGCTGTGGTGATTGTGTAGTATAGGGGTTCCTGCTGGGGTAGTGTTTTAGAGTTTAGGGTAGTGTAGTGGTGTTTTGGTTCTGTAGGGGGTCATGCTGGGGATAGTGTTTTAGGGTTTAGGTTAGTGCAGTGGTGTTTGTGTAGTGTAGGGGGTCTTGCTGGGGGTAGTGTTTTAGGGTTTAGGGTAGTGCAGTATTTGTGTAGTGAAGGGGGTCATGTTTTATGATTTAGGGTAGTGAAGCGGTGTTTGTGTAGTGTAGCGGTTCCTGCTGGTGTAGTGTTTTAGAGTTTAGTGTAGTGCAGTGGTGTTTTGGTTCTGTAGGGGGTCATGCTGGGGGTAGTGTTTTAGGGTTTAGGGTAGTGGAATGGTGTTTGTGTTGTGTAGAGGGTCATGCTGGGGTTAGTGTTTTAGGGTTTAGGGTAGTGCAGTGGTGTTTGTGTGGTGTAGCTTGTTATGCTGGGGTAGTGTTTTAGGGTTTAGGGTAGTGCAGTGGTGTTTGGGTAGTGTAGGGGGTCACACTGGGGGTAGTGTTTAAGAGTTTAGGGTAGTGCAGTGGTGTTTGTGTAGTGTAGGGGGTCATGCTGTGAGTAGTGTTTTAGGGTTTTGGGTAATGCAGTGGTGTTTGTTTAGTGTAGGGGATGTGCTGGGGGTAGTGCTTTAGGGTTTAGGGTAGTGCAGTGGTGTTTGTGTTGTGTAGAGGGTCATTCTGGGGGTAGTGTTTTAGGGTTTCGGGTAGTACAGTGGTGTTTGTGTAGTGTAGGGTGTCGTGTTTTAGTGTTTAGAGTAGTGCAGTGGTGTTTGGGTAGTGTGGGTGGTCGTGCTGGGAGTAGTGTTTTATGATTCAGGGTAGTGAAGTGGTGTTTGTGTAGTGTAGGGAGTCATGTTTGAGGGTTTAGGGTAGTGCCGTGATGTATGGGTAGTGTAGGGGGTTGTGTGCAGTGGTGTTTGGGTAGTGTAGGGGGTTGTGCTGGGGGTAGTGTTTTAGTGTTTACGGTAGAGCAGTGTTTGTGTAGTGTAGGCGGTCATGTTTTAGGATTTAGGGTAGTGCAGTGGTGTTTTTGGGTAGTGTAGGGGGTCGTGCTGGGGGTAGTCTTTAAGGTTTTAGGGTAGTGCGGTGGTGTTTGAGTAGTGTAGGGGGACATGCTGGGTAGTGTTTTAGGGTTTAGGGTAGGGCAGTGGTGTTTGTGTAGTGTAGAGGGTCGAACTGGGGTAGATTTAGGGTTTAGGATAGTGCAATGGTGTTTGGGTAGTGTAGGGGGTCGTGCTGGGGGTTGGGTTTTAGCGTTTAGGGCAGTGCAGTGGTGTTTGGGTAGTGTTGGGGGTCGTGATAGGGGTAATGTTTTAGGGTTTAGGGTATTGCATTGGCGTTTGTGGTTTGTGAAGTGTAGGGGGTCGTGCTGGGTGTAGTGTTTTAGGGTTTAGGGTAGTGCAGTGGTGTTCGGGTAGTGTAGGGGCTAGTGCTGGGGATAGTGGTTTAGGGTATTGCAGAGATGTTTGGGTAGTGTAGAGGGTTGTGCTGGGGGTAGTGTTTTAAGGTTAGGTTAGCGCAGTGGTGTTTGTGTAGTATAGGGGGTCGTGTTTTAGGGTTTAGGGTAGTGCAGTGGTGTTTGGGTAGTGTAGGGGGTCATGCTGGGGGTAGTGTTTTGGGGTTTAGGGTAGTGCAGTTGTGTTTGTGTAGTAAAGGGGGTCGTGCTGGGGCTAGTGTTTTAGGGTTTAGGGTAGTGCAGTGGTGTTTGTGTAGTGTAGGGGGTCGCACTGGGTAGATTTAGGGTTTAGGATAGTGTAGTGGTGTTTGGGTAGTGTAGGGGTTCGTGCTGGGGGTAGGGTTTTAGGGTTTAGGGCAGTGCAGTGCTGTTTGGGTAGCGTAGGGGGATCATGCTGGGGGTAGTGTTTTAGGGTTTAGGGTAGTGCAGTGGTGTTTGTGTTGTGTAGAGGGTCATGCTGGGGATAGTTTTTTAGGGTTTAGGGTAGTACAGTGGTGTTTGTGAAGTGTAGGGGGTCGTGCTGGGGTAGGGTTTTAGGGTTTAGGGTAGTGCAGTGGTGTTTGTGTAGTGTACGGGGTCGTACTGGGGTAGATTTAGGGTTTAGGATAGTGTAGTGGTGTTTGGGTAGTGTAGGGGTTCGTGCTGGGGGTAGGGTTTTAGGGTTTAGGGCAGTGCAGTGCTGTTTGGGTAGTGTAGGGGGATCATGCTGGGGGTAGTGTTTTAGGGTATAGGGTAGTGCAGTGGTGTTTGTGTAGTGTAGGGGGTCGTGTTTTAGGGTTTAGGGTAGTGCAGTAGTGCTTGGGTAGTGAAGGGGGTTGTGCTGGGTGTAGAGTTTTAGTGTTTAGGGTAGTGCAGTGTTGATTGTGTAGCGTAGGGGGTCGTGTTTTAGGGTTTAGGGCAGTGCAGTGGTGTTTGTGTAGTGTAAGGGTCGTGCTGGGGGTTGTGTTTTAGGGTGTAGGGTAGTGCTGTGGTTTTTGTGTAGTGTAGGGGGTTTTGCTGGGGTAGATGTAGGGTTTAGGGCAGTGCAGTGGTATTTGGGTAGTGTAGGGCGTCGTGCTAGGGGTAATGCTTTACGGTGTAGGGTAGTGCATTTGTGTTTGTGGTTTGTGCAGTTTAGGGGTCGTGCTGGGTGTAGTGTTTTAGGGTTCAGGGTAGTGCAGTGGTGTTTGTGTAGTGTAGGGGTTCAGGTTGGGGGAGTGTTTTAGGGTTTACGGTAGTGCTGTGGTGTTTGTGTAGTATAGGGGTTCCTGCTGGTGTAGTGTTTTAGAGTTTAGGGTAGTGCAGTGGTGTTTTGGTTCTGTCGGGGGTCATGCTGGGGGTAGTGTTTTAGGGTTTAGGTTAGTGCAGTGGTGTTTCTGTAGTGTAGGGGGTCTTGCTGGGGGTAGTGTTTTAGGGTTTAGGGTAGTGCAGCATTTGTGTAGTGAAAGGGGTCATGTTTTATGATTTAGGGTAATGATGAAGCGGTGTTTGTGTAGTGTAGGGGTTCCTGCTGGTGTAGTGTTTTAGAGTTTAGTGTAGTGCAGTGGTGTTTTGGTTCTGGAGGGGGTCATGCTGGGGGTAGTGTTTTAGGGTTTAGGGTAGTGGAATGGTGTTTGTGTTGTGTAGAGGGTCATGCTGGGGTTAGTGTTTTAGGGTTTAGGGTAGTGCAGTGGTGTTTGTGTGGTGTAGCTTTGTTGTGCTGGGGTAGTGTTTTAGGGTTTAGGGTAGTGCAGTGGTGTTTGGGTAGTGTAGGGGGTCACACTGGGGGTAGTGTTTAAGAGTTTAGGGTAGTGCAGTGGTGTTTGTGTAGTGTAGGGGGTCATGCTGTGAGTAGTGTTTAGGGCTTTGGGTAATGCAGTGGTGTTTGTTTAGTGTAGGGGATGTGCTGGGGGTAGTGTTTTAGGGTTTAGGGTAGTGCAGTGGTGTTTGTGTTGTGTAGAGGGTCATTCTGGGGGTAGTGTTTTAGGGTTTCGGGTAGTACAGTGGTGTTTGTGTAGTGTAGGGGGTCGTGTTTTAGTGTTTCGAGTAGTGCAGTGGTGTTTGGGTAGTGTAGTTGGTCGTGCTGGGAGTAGTGTTTTATGATTCAGGGTCGTGAAGTGGTGTTTGTGTAGTGTAGGGAGTCGTGTTTGAGGGTTTAGGGTAGTGCAGTGATGTATGGGTAGTATAGGGGGTTGTGTGCAGTGGTGTATGGGTAGTGTAGGGGGTTGTGCTGGGGGTAGTGTTTTAGTGTTTAGGGTAGAGCAGTGTTTGTGTAGTGTAGGTGGTCATGTTTTAGGATTTAGGGTAGTGCAGTGGTGTTTTTGGGTAGTGTAGGGGGTCGTGCTGGGGGTAGTCTTTAAGGTTTTAGGGTAGTGCAGTGGTGTTTGTGTAGTGTAAGGGGACATGCTGGGTAGTGTTTTAGGGTTTAGGGTAGTGCAGTGGTGTTTGTGTAGTGTAGGGGATCAAACTGGGGTGGGTTTAGGATAGTGCAATGGTGTTTGGGTAGTGTAGGGGGTCGTGCTGGGGGTTGGGTTTTAGCGTTTAGGGCAGTGCAGTGGTGTTTGGGTAGTGTTGGGGGTCGTGACAGGGGTAATGTTTTAGGGTTTAGGGTAGTGAATTGGCGTTTGTGGTTTGTGAAGTGTAGGGGATCGTGCTGGGTGTAGTGTTTTAGGGTTTAGGGTAGTGCAGTGGTGTTTGGGTAGTGTAGGGGCTAGTGCTGGGGATAGTGGTTTAGGGTAGTGCAGAGATGTTTGGGTAGTGTAGAGGGTTGTGCTGGGGGTAGTGTTTAAGGGTTTAGGGTAGTGCAGTGGTGTTTGTGTAGTGTAGGAGGTCGTGCTGGGGGTAGTGTTTTAAGGTTAGGTTAGCGCAGTGGTGTTTGTGTAGTATAGGGGGTCGTGTTTTAGGGTTTAGGGTAGTGCAGTGGTGTTTGGGTAGTGTAGGGGGTCATGCTGGGGGAAGTGTTTTGGGGTTTAGGGTAGTGCAGTTGTGTTTGGGTAGTATAGGGGGTCGTGCTGGGGCTAGTGTTTTAGGTCTTAGGGTAGTACAGTGGTGTTTGTGTAGTGTAGGGGGTCATGCTTGGGGTAGTGTTTTAGGGTTTAGGCTAGTGCAGTGGTGTTTGTGTATTGTAGGGGTTCATGTTGGGGTAGTGTTTTAGGGTTCATGGTAGTGCAGTGGTGTTTGTGTCGTGTATGGGGTCGCGTTTTAGGGTTTAGGGTAGTGCAGTAGTGTTTGGGTAGTGTAGGGGGTCAAGCTGGGGGTTGTTTTTTAGGGTTTAGGGTAGTGCAGTGGTGTTTTTGTAGTGTAGGGGGTCATGCTGGGGGTAGATTTAGGGTTTAGGGTAATGCATTGGTGTTTCTGTAGTGTAGGGGGCGTGCCGCAGGTAGTGTTTTAGGGTTTAGGCAGTGCAGTGGTATTAGTGTAGTGTAGGGGATCATGCTGGGGGTAGTGTTTTAGGGTTTAGGGCAGTGCAGTGGTATTTGTGTAGTGTAGGGGTCACGCTGGGGGTAGTGTTTTAGGGTTTAGGGTAGAGCAGTGGTGTTTGGGTAGTGTAGGGGGTAGTGCTGGGGGTAGTGTTTTAGGGTTTAGGGTAGTGCAGTGCTGTGTAAGTACTGTAGGGGGGTCATGCTGGGGGTAGTATTTTAGGGTTTAGGGTAGTGCAGTGTTGTTTGTGTAGTGTAGGGGGTCGTACTGGGGATAGATTTAGGGTTTATGATAGTGCAGTGGTGTTTGGGTAGTGTAGGGGTCTTGCTCAGTGTTGGGGTTTAAGGTTTAGGGCTGTGCAGTGGTGTTTGCGTAGTGTAGGGGGATCGTGCTGGTGGAAGTGTTTTAGAGTTTAGGGCAGTGCAGTGGTGTTTGGGTAGTGTAGGGGGTCGTGCTGGGGGTAGTGTTTAGGGCAGTGCAGAGGTGTTTGTGTAGTGTACGGGGTCGTACTGGGAGTAGTGTTTTAGGGTTTAGGGTAGTACAGTGGTTATGTAGTGTAGGGGGTCGTGTTTTAGGGTTTAGGGTAGTGCAGTGTTGTTTGGGTAGTGTAGGGGGTCGTGCTGGGAGTAGTGTTTTAGCGTTTAGGGTAGTGAAATGGTGTTTGTGTAGTGTAGGGGGTCATGCTGGCGGTAGTGTTTAGGGCAGTGCAGAGGTGTTTGTGTAGTTTAGGGGGTTGTGCTGGGGTAGACTTAGGGTTTAGGGTAGTTCAGTGGCATTTTTGTAGTGTAGGGGGTCGTGTTTTAGGGTTTAGGGATGTGCAGTGGTGTTAGGGTAGTGTAGGGGGTTGTGCTGGGGGTAGTGTTTTAGTGTTTAGGGTAGTGCAGTGTTTGTGTAGTGTAGGGGGTCATGTTTTAGGATTTAGGGTAGTGAAGCGGTGTTTGTGTAGTATAGGGGGTCGTGCTGGGGATAGTGTTTTGGGATTTAGGGCAGTGCAGTGGTGTTTGGGAAGTGTAGGGGGATAGTGCTGGGGTAGTGTTTTAGGGTTTCGGGCAGTGCAGTGGTGTTTGGGTAGTGTAGAGGTTCATGCTGGGGATAGTGTTTTAGGGTTTAGGGCAGTGCAGTGGTATTTGTGTAGTGTAGAGGGTCATGCTGGGGGTAGTGTTTTAGGGTTTAGGGTAGTGCAGTGGTGTTTATGTTGTGTATGGGGTCTTGTTTTAGGGTTTAGGGTAGTGCAGTAATGTTTGAGTAGTGTTGGGGGTCAAGCTGGGAGTAGTGTTTTAGGGTTTAGGGTAGTGCAGTGGTGTTTTTGTAGTGTAGGGGGGTCGTGTTTACGGGTTTATGGTAGTGCAGTGGTGTTTGGGTAGTGTAGGGGGTCATGCTGGGGATGGTGTTTTGGGGTTTAGGCTAGTGCAGTGGTGTTTGTGTAGTATAGGGGTTCATGTTGGGGGTAGTGTTTTAGGGTTTACGGTAGTGCTGTGGTGTTTGTGTAGTATAGGGGTTCTGGCTGGTGTAGTGTTTTAGAATTTAGGGTAGTGCAGTGGTGTTTTGGTTCTGTAGGGGGTCATGCTGGGGGTAGTGTTTTAGGGTTTAGGATAGTGCAGTGGTGTTTGTGTGGTGTAGCTTGTTGTGCTGGGGTAGTGTTTTAGGGTTTAGGGTAGTGCAGTGGTGTTTGGGTAGTGTAGGGGGTCAAACTGGGGGTAGTGTTTTAGGGTTTAGGGTAGTGCAGTGGTGTTTGTGTAGTGTAGGGGGTCATGCTGTGAGTAGTGTTTTAGGGTCTTGGGTAATGCAGTGGTGTTTGTTTAGTGTAGTGGACATGCTGGGGGTAGTGTTTTAGGGTTTAGGGTAGTGCAGTGGTGTTTGTGTTGTATAGAGGGTCATGCTGGGGGTAGTGTTTTAGGGTTTAGGGTAGTAAAGTGGTGTTTGTGAAGTCTAGGGGGTCGTGCTGGGGTAGGGTTTTAGGGTTTAGGGTAGTGCACTGGTGTTTGTGTAGTGTAGGGGGTCGTACTGGGGTAGATTTAGGGTTTAGGATAGTGTAGTGGTGTTTCGGTAGTGTAGGGGTTCGTGCTGGGGGTAGGGTTTTAGGGTTTAGGGCAGTGCAGTGCTGTTTGGGTAGTGTAGGGGGATCATGCTGGGGGTAGTGTTTTAGGGTTTAGGGTAGTGCAGTGGTGTTTGTGTAGTGTAGGGGGTCATGTTTTAGGGTTTAGGGTAGTGCAGTAGTGCTTGGGTAGTGAAGGGGTTGTGATGGGTGTAGAGTTTTAGCGTTTAGGGTAGTGCAGTGTTGATTGTGTAGTGTAGGTTGTCATGTTTTAGGGTTTAGGGTAGTGCAGCGATGTTTCTGTAGTGTAGTGGGTAGTGTTTTAGGGTTTAGGGTAGTGCAGTGGTGGTTGTGTTTGGTGTAGGGGGTCGTACTGGTGTAGATTTAGGGTTTAGGATAGTGCAGTGGTGTTTGGGTCGTGTAGGGTGCCGTGCTGGGGGTAGTGTTTTAGGGCAAATCATAGGTGTTTGTGTAGTGTAAGGTGTCGTGCTGGGGGTAGTGTTTTAGGGTTTGGGTAGTGCCATGGTGTTTGTGTAGTGTAGGGGGTGGTGTCTTAGTGTTTAGGGTAGTGCAGTGGTGTTTGTGTAGTGTAAGGGTCGTTCTGGGGGTTGTGTTTTAGGGTGTAGGGTAGTGCAGTGGTTTTTGTGTAGTGTAGGGGGTTTTGCTGTGGTAGATGTAGGGTTCAGGGTAGTGCAGTGGTGTTTGGGTAGTGTAGGGGGTCGTGCTAGGGGTAATGCTTTACGGTTTAGGGTAGTGCATTTGTGTTTGTGGTTTGTGCAGTTTAGGGGGTCGTGCTGGGTATAGTGTTTTAGGGTTTAGGGTAGTGCAGTGGTGTTGGGTAGTGTAGGGGATAGTGCTGGGGTAGTGGTTTAGGGTAGTACAGTGATGCTTGGGTAGTGTAGAGGGTTGTGCTGGGGGTAGTGTTGAAGGGTTTAGGGTAGTGCAGTGGTGTTTGTGTAGGGGGTCATGCTAGGGGTAGTGTTTTAGGTTTAGGTTAGTGCAGTGGTGTTAGGGGGTCATGCTGGGGGTAGTGTTTTGGGGTTTAGGCTAGTGCAGTGGTGTTTGTGTAGTGTAGGGGTTCATGTTGGGGGTAGTGTTTTAGGGTTTACGGTAGTGCTGTGGTGTTTGTGTAGTATAGGGGTTCCTGCTGGTGTAGTGTTTTAGAGTTTAGTGTAGTGCAGTGGTGTTTTGGTTCTGTAGGGGGTCATGCTGGGGGTAGTGTTTTAGAGTTTAGGTTAGTGCAGTGGTGTTTGTGTAGTGTAGGGGGTCTTGCTGGGGGTAGTGTTTTAGGGTTTAGGGTAGTGCAGTGGTGTTTATGTCATGTATGGGGTCTTGTTTTAGGATTTAGGGTAGTGCAGTAGTGTTTGGGTAGTGTAGGGGGTCAAGCTGGGAGTAGTGTTTTAGGGTTTAGGGTAGTGCAGTGGTGTTTGGGTAGTGTAGGGGGTCATGCCGGGGGTAGTGTTTTGGGGTTTAGGCTAGTGCAGTGGTGTTTGTGTAGTATAGGGGTTCATGTTGGGGATAGTGTTTTAGGTTTTACGGTAGTGCTGTGGTGTTTGTGTAGTGTAGAGGGTCATGCTGGGGGTAGTATTTTAGGGTTTAGGGTAGTGCAGTGGTGTTTGTGTAGTGTAGGGGGTCATGTTTTTGGGTTTAGGGTAGTGCAGTGGTGTTGGGTAGCGTAGGGGATAGTGCTGGGGGTAGTGGTTTAAGGTAGTACAGTGATGTTTGGGTAGTGTAGAGGGTTGTGCTGGGGGTAGTGTTGAAGGGTTTAGGGTAGTGCAGTGGTGTTTGTGTAGGGGGTCATGCTGGGGGTAGTGTTTTAGGTTTAGGTTAGTGCAATGGTGTTTGGGTAGTGTAGGGGGTCATGCTGGGGGTAGTGTTTTGGGGTTTAGGCTAGTGCAGTGGTGTTTGTGTAGTGTAGGGGTTCATGTTGGGGGTAGTGTTTTAGGGTTTACGGTAGTGCTGTGGTGTTTGTGTAGTATAGGGGTTCCTGCTGGTGTAGTGTTTTAGAGTTTAGTGTAGTGCAGTGGTGTTTTGGTTCTGTAGGGGGTCATGCTGGGGGTAGTGTTTTAAGAGTTTAGGTTAGTGCAGTGGTGTTTGTGTAGTGTAGGGGGTCTTGCTGGGGGTAGTATTTTAGGGTTTAGGGTAGTGCAGTGGTGTTTATGTCATGTATGGGGTCTTGTTTTAGGGTTTAGGGTAGTGCAGTAGTGTTTGGGTAGTGTAGGGGGTCAAGCTGGGAGTAGTGTTTTAGGGTTTAGGGTAGTGCAGTGGTGGTTGTGTTTGGTGTAGGGGGTCGTACTGGTGTAGATTTAGGGTTTAGGATAGTGCAGTGGTGTTTGGGTCGTGTAGGGTGCCGTGCTGGGGGTAGTGTTTTAGGGCAAATCATAGGTGTTTGTGTAGTGTAAGGTGTCGTGCTGGGGGTAGTGTTTTAGGGTTTGGGTAGTGCCATGGTGTTTGTGTAGTGTAGGGGGTCATGTCTTAGTGTTTAGGGTAGTGCAGTGGTGTTTGTGTAGTGTAAGGGTCGTTCTGGGGGTTGTGTTTTAGGGTGTAGGGTAGTGCAGTGGTTTTTGTGTAGTGTAGGGGGTTTTGCTGTGGTAGATGTAGGGTTCAGGGTAGTGCAGTGGTGTTTGGGTAGTGTAGGGGGTCGTGCTAGGGGTAATGCTTTACGGTTTAGGGTAGTGCATTTGTGTTTGTGGTTTGTGCAGTTTAGGTGGTCGTGCTGGGTGTAGTGTTTTAGGGTTTAGGGTAGTGCAGTGGTGTTGGGTAGTGTAGGGGATAGTGCTGGGGTAGTGGTTTAGGGTAGTACAGTGATGCTTGGGTAGTGTAGAGGGTTGTGCTGGGGGTAGTGTTGAAGGGTTTAGGGTAGTGCAGTGGTGTTTGTGTAGGGGGTCATGCTAGGGGTAGTGTTTTAGGTTTAGGTTAGTGCAGTGGTGTTAGGGGGTCATGCTGGGGGTAGTGTTTTGGGGTTTAGGCTAGTGCAGTGGTGTTTGTGTAGTGTAGGGGTTCATGTTGGGGGTAGTGTTTTAGGGTTTACGGTAGTGCTGTGGTGTTTGTGTAGTATAGGGGTTCCTGCTGGTGTAGTGTTTTAGAGTTTAGTGTAGTGCAGTGGTGTTTTGGTTCTGTAGGGGGTCATGCTGGGGGTAGTGTTTTAGAGTTTAGGTTAGTGCAGTGGTGTTTGTGTAGTGTAGGGGGTCTTGCTGGGGGTAGTGTTTTAGGGTTTAGGGTAGTGCAGTGGTGTTTATGTCGTGTATGGGGTCTTGTTTTAGGATTTAGGGTAGTGCAGTAGTGTTTGGGTAGTGTAGGGGGTCAAGCTGGGAGTAGTGTTTTAGGGTTTAGGGTAGTGCAGTGGTGTTTGGGTAGTGTAGGGGGTCATGCCGGGGGTAGTGTTTTGGGGTTTAGGCTAGTGCAGTGGTGTTTGTGTAGTATAGGGGTTCATGTTGGGGATAGTGTTTTAGGTTTTACGGTAGTGCTGTGGTGTTTGTGTAGTTTAGAGGGTCATGCTGGGGGTAGTGTTTTAGGGTTTAGGGTAGTGCAGTGGTGTTGGGTAGTGTAGGGGATAGTGCTGGGGGTAGTGGTTTAGGGTAGTACAGTGATGTTTGGGTAGTGTAGAGGGTTGTGCTGGGGGTAGTGTTGAAGGGTTTAGGGTAGTGCAGTGGTGTTTGTGTAGGGGGTCATGCTGGGGGTAGTGTTTTAGGTTTAGGTTAGTGCAGTGGTGTTTGGGTAGTGTAAGGGGTCATGCTGGGGGTAGTGTTTTGGGGTTTAGGCTAGTGCAGTGGTGTTTGTGTAGTGTAGGGGTTCATGTTGGGGGTAGTGTTTTAGGGTTTACGGTAGTGCTGTGGTGTTTGTGTAGTATAGGGGTTCCTGCTGGTGTAGTGTTTTAGAGTTTAGTGTAGTGCAGTGGTGTTTTGGTTCTGTAGGGGGTCATGCTGGGGGTAGTGTTTTAAGAGTTTAGGTTAGTGCAGTGGTGTTTGTGTAGTGTAGGGGGTCTTGCTGGGGGTAGTGTTTTAGGGTTTAGGGTAGTGCAGTGGTGTTTATGTCATGTATGGGGTCTTGTTTTAGGGTTTAGGGTAGTGCAGTAGTGTTTGGGTAGTGTAGGGGGTCAAGCTGGGAGTAGTGTTTTAGGGTTTAGGGTAGTGCAGTGGTGTTTGGGTAGTGTAGGGGGTCAAGCTGGGAGTAGTGTTTTGGGGTTTAGGCTAGTGCAGTGGTTTTTGTGTAGTGTAGGGGTTCATGTTGGGGATAGTGTTTTAGGTTTTACGGTAGTGCTGTGGTGTTTGTGTAGTATAGGGGTTCCTGCTGGTGTAGTGTTTTAGAGTTTAGGGTAGTGCAGTGGTGTTTTGGTTCTGTAGGGGGTCATGCTGGGGGTAGTGTTTTATGGTTTAGGTTAGTGCAGTAGTGTTTGTGTAGTGTAGGGAGTCTTGCTGGGGGTAGTGTTTTAGGGTTTAGGGTAGTGCAGTGGTGTTTATGTCGTGTATGGGGTCTTGTTTTAGGGTTTAGGGTAGTGCAGTAGTGTTTGGGTAGTGTAGGGGGTCAAGCTGGGAGTAGTGATTTAGGGTTTAGGGTAGTGCAGTGGTGTTTTTGTAGTGTAGGGGGTCATGCTGGGGGTAGATTTAGGGTTTACGGTAATGCAGTGGTGTTTGTGCGTTGTAGGGGGTTGTGCCGCAGGTAGTGTTTTAGGGTTTAGGCAGTGCAGTGGTGTTTATGTAGTGAAGGGGGTCATGCTGGGGGTAGTAATTTAGGGAATAGGGCAGTGCAGTGGTGATGGTGTAGTGAAGGGGGTCACGCTGGGGGTAGTGTTTTAAGGTTTAGGGTAGAGCAGTGGTGTTTAGGTAGTGTAGGGGGTAGAGCTGGGGTAGTGTTTTAGGGTTTAGGGTAGTACAGTGGTGTTTGTGTAGTGTACGGGGTTGTACTGGGAGTAGTGTTTTAGGGTTTAGGGTAGTACAGTGGTTATGTAGTGTAGGGGGTCGTGTATTAGGGTTTAGGGTAGTGCAGTGGTGTTTGGGTAGTGTAGGGGGTCGTGCTGGGAGTAGTGTTTTAGGGTTTAGGGTAGTGAAATGGTGCTTGTGAAGTGTAGGGGGTCGTGCTGGCGGTAGTGTTTAGGGCAGTCAGAGGTGTTTGTGTAGTTTAGGGGGTTGTGCTGGGGTAGACTTAGGGTTTAGGGTAGTTCAGTGGTCTTTTTGTAGTGTAGGGGGTCGTGTTTTAGGGTTTAGGGATGTGCAGTGGTGTTAGGGTAGTGTAGGGGGTTGTGCTGGGGGTTGTGTTTTAGTGTTTAGGGTAGTGCAGTGTTTGTGTAGTGTATGGGGTCATGTTTTAGGATTTAGGGTAGTGAAGCGGTGTTTGTGTAGTGTAGGGGGACGTGCTGGGGATAGTGTTTTGGGATTTAGGGCAGTGCAGTGGTGTTTGGGTAGTGTAGGGGGATAGTGCTGGGGTAGTGTTTTAGGGTTTAGGGCAGTGCAGTGGTGTTTGGGTAGTGTAGGGGTTCATGCTGGGGATAGTGTTTTAGGGTATAGGGCAGTGCAGTGGTATTTGTGTAGTGTAGAGGGTCATGCTAGGGGTAGTGTTTTAGGGTTTAGGGTAGTGGAGTGGTGTTTGTGTAGTGTAGGGGGTCATGCTAGGGGTAGTGTTTTAGGGTTTAGGGTAGTGCATTGGTGTTTGTGTTGTGTAGAGGGTCATGCTGGGGTTAGTGTTTTAGGGTTTAGGGTAGTGCAGTGGTGTTTGTGTGGTGTAGAGGGTCATGCTGGGGGTAGTGTTTTAGGGTTTAGGGTAGTACAGTGGTGTTTTTGAAGTGTAGGGGGTCCTGCTGGGGTAGGGTTTTAGGGTTTAGGGTAGTGCAGTGGTGTTTGTGTAGTGTAGGGGGTCGTACTGGGGTAGATTTAGGGTTTAGGATAGTGTAGTGGTGTTTGGCTAGTGTAGGGGTTCGTGCTGGGGGTAAGGTTTTAGGGTTTAGGGCAGTGCAGTGCTGTTTGGGTAGTATAGGGGGATCATGCTGGGGGTAGTGTTTTAGGGTTTAGGGTAGTGCAGTGGTGTTTGTGTAGTGTAGGGGGTTGTGTTTTAGGGTTAAGTGTAGTGCAGTAGTGCTTCGGTAGTGAAGTGGGTTGTGCTGGGTGTAGAGTTTTAGTGTTTAGGGTAGTGCAGTGTTGATTGTGTAGTGTAGGTTGTCATGTTTTAGGGTTTAGGGTAGTACAGTGGTGTTTGTGTAGTGTAGGGGGTCGTGTTTTAGGGTTTAGGGTAGTGCAGTGGAGTTTGTGTAGTGTAGGGGGTCGTACTGGGGTAGTTTAGGGTTTAGGATAGTGCAGTGGTGTTTGGGTAGTGTAGGGTGCCGTGCTGGGGGTAGTGTTTTAGGGTTTGGGTAGTGCCGTGGTGTTTGTGTAGTGTAGGGGGTCATGTCTTAGTGTTTAGGGTAGTGCAGTGGTGTTTGTGTAGTGTAAGGGTCGTGCTGGGGGTTGTGTTTTAGGGTGTAGGGTAGTGCAGTGGTTTTTGTGTAGTGTAGGGGGTTTTGCTGGGGTAGATGTAGGGTTTAGGGTAGTGCAGTGGTGTTTGGGTAGTGTAGGGGGTTGTGCTAGGGATAATGCTTTACGGTTTAGGGTAGTGCATTTGTGTTTGTGGTTAATGCAGTTTAGGGGGTCATGCTGGGTGTAGTGTTTTAGGGTTTAGGGTAGTGCAGTGGTGTTGGGTAGTGTAGGGGATAGTGCTGGGGTAGTGGTTTAGGGTAGTACAGTGATGTTTGGGTAGTGTAGAGGGTTGTGCTGGGGGTAGTGTTGAAGGGTTTAGGGTAGTGCAGTGGTGTTTGTGTAGTGTAGGGGGTCGTGCTGGGGGTATTGTTTTAGGGTTTACCGTAGTGCTGTGGTGTTTGTGTAGTATAGGGGTTCCTGCTGGTGTAGTGTTTTAGAGTTTAGGGTAGTGCAGTGGTGTTTTGGTTTTGTAGGGGGTCATGCTGGGGGTAGTGTTTTAGGGTTTAGGGTAGTGCAGTGGTGTTTGTGTAGTGTAGGGGGTCATGTTTTAGGGTTTAGGGTAGTGCAGTAGTGCTTGGGTAGTGAATGGGGTTGTGCTGTGTGTAGAGTTTTAGCGTTTAGGGTAGTGCAGTGTTGATTGTGTAGTGTAGGTTGTCATGTTTTAGGGTTTAGGTTAGTGCAGTGGTGTTTGTGTAGTGTAGGGGGTCTTGCTGGGGGTAGTGTTTTAGGGTTTAGGGTAGTGCAATGGTGTTTATGTTGTGTATGGGGTCTTGCTGGGGGTAGTGTTTTAGGGTTTAGGGTAGTGCAGTGGTGTTTGTGTAGTGTAGGGGACGTGTTGGGGTAGTGTTTTAGTGTTTAGGGTAGTGCAGTGGTGTTTGGGTAGTGTAGGGGGATTGTACTGGGGGTAGTGTTTTAGGGTTTAGGGTAGTGCAGTGGTATTTGTGTAGTGTAGGGTTCGTGTTTTATGGTTTAGGGTAGTGCAGTGGTGTTTGGGTAGTGTAGGGGGTCGTGTTTTATGGTTTAGGGTAGTGCAGTGGTGTTTGGGTAGTGTAGGGGGTCGTGCTGGGGTAGATTTAGGGTTTAGGGTAGTGCAGTGGTGTTTGGGTAGTATAGCGGGTCATGCTGGAGGTAGTGTTTTAGGGTTTAGGGTAGTGCAGTTGTGTTTGGGTAGTAAAGGGGGTCGTGCTGGGGCTAGTGTTTTAGGGCTTAGGGAAGTGCAGTAGTGTTTGGGTAGTGTAGGGGGTCAAGCTGGGAGTAGTGTTTTAGGGTTTAGGGTAGTGCAGTGGTGTTTTTGTAGTGTAGGGGGTCTTGTTTTAGGGTTTAGGGTAGTGCAGTAGTGTTTGGGTAGTGTAGTGGGTCAAGCTGGGAGTAGTGTTTTAGGGTTTAGGGTAGTGCAGTGGTGTTTTGATAGTGTAGGGGTTCATGCTGGGGGTAGTGTTTTAGGGTTTAGGCTAGTGCAGTGGTGTTTGTGCAGTGTAGGGAATCTTGCTGGGGGTAGTGTTTTAGGGTTTACGGTAGTGCTGTGGTGTTTGTGTAGTATAGGGGTTCCTGCTGGTGTAGTGTTTTAGAGTTTAGGGTAGTGCAGTGGTGTTTTGGTTCTGTAGGGGGTCATGCTGGGGGTAGTGTTTTAGGGTTTAGGTTAGTGCAGTGGTGTTTGTGTAGTGTAGGGAGTCTTGCTGGGTGTAGTGGTTTAGGGTTTAGGGTAGTGCAGTGGTGTTTATGTCGTGTATGATGTCTTGTTTTAGGGTTTAGGGTAGTGCAGTAGTTGTTGGGTAGTGTAGGGGGTCAAGCTGGGAGTAGTGTTTTAGGGTTTAGGGTAGTGCAGTGGTGTTTTTGTAGAGTAGGGGGTCATGCTGGGGGTAGATTTAGGGTTTACGGTAATGCAGTGGTGTTTGTGCATTGTAGGGGGTCGTGCCGCAGGTAGTGTTTTAAGGTTTAGGCAGTGCAGTGGTGTTTATGTAGTGAAGGGGGTCATGCTGGGGGTAGTAATTTAGGGTTTAGGGCAGTGCAGTGGTGATTGTGTTGTGTAGGAGGTCACGCTGGGGGTAGTTTTTTAAGGTTTAGGGTAGAGCAGTGGTGTTTAGGTACTGTAGGGGTAGAGCTGGGGGTAGTGTTTTAGGGTTTAGGGTAGTGCAGTGGTGTTTGTGTAGTGGATGGGGTCGTACTGGGAGTAGTGTTTTAGGGTTTAGGGTAGTACAGTGGTTATGTAGTGTAGGGGGTCGTGTTTTAGGGTTTAAGGTAGTGCAGTGGTGTTTGGGTAGTGCAGGGGGTCGTGCTGGGAGTAGTGTTTTAGGGTGTAGGGTAGTGAAATGGTGTTTGTGTAGTGTAGGGGGTCGTGCTGGCGGTAGTGTTTAGGGCAGTCAGAGGTGTTTGTGTAGTTTAGGGGGTTGTGCTGGGGTAGACTTAGGGTTTAGGGTAGTTCAGTGGTATTCTTGTAGTGTAGGGGGTCGTGTTTTAGGGTTTAGGGATGTGCAGTGGTGTTAGGGTAGTGTAGGGGGTTGTGCTGGGGGTTGTGTTTTAGTATTTAGGGTAGTGCAGTGTTTGTGTAGTGTAGGGGGTCATGTTTTATGATTTAGGGTAGTGAAACGGTGTTTGTGTAGTGTAGGGGGTCGTGCTGGGGATAGTGTTTTGGGATTTAGGGCAGTGCAGTGGTGTTTGTGTAGTGTAGAGGGTCATGCTAGGGGTAGTGTTTTAGGGTTTAGGGTAGTGGAGTGGTGTTTGTGTAGTGTAGGGGGTCATGCTAGGGGTAGTCTTTTAGGGTTTAGGGTAGTGCATTGGTGTTTGTGTTGTGTAGAGGGTCATGCTGGGGTTAGTGTTTTAGGGTTTAGGGTAGTGCAGTGGTGTTTGTGTGGTGTAGCTTGTTGTGCTGGGGTAGTGTTTTAGGGTTTAGGGTAGTGCAGTGGTGTTTGGGTAGTGTAGGGGTCACACTGGGGGTAGTGTTTTAGGGTTTAGGGTAGTGCAGTGGTGTTTGTGTAGTGTAGGGGGTCATGCTGTGAATAGTGTTTTAGGGTTTTGGGTAATGCAGTGGTGTTTGTTTAGTGTAGGGGATGTGCTGGGGGTAGTGTTTTAGGGTTTAGGGTAGTGCAGTGGTGTTTGTGTTGTGTAGAGGGTCATGCTGGGGGTAGTGTTTTAGGGTTTAGGGTAGTACAGTGGTGTTTTTGAAGTGTAGGGGGTCGTGCTGGGGTAGGGTTTTAGGGTTTAGGGTAGTGCAGTGGTGTTTGTGTAGTGTAGGGGGTCGTACTGGGGTAGATTTAGGGTTTAGGATAGTGTAGTGGTGTTTGGCTAGTGTAGGGCTTCGTGCTGGGGGTAGGGTTTTGGGGTTAAGGGCAGTGCAGTGCAGTGCTGTTTGGGTAGTATAGGGGGATCATGCTGGGGGTAGTGTTTTAGGGTTTAGGGTAGTGCAGTGGTGTTTGTGTAGTGTAGGGGGTCATGTTTTAGGGTTTAGTGTAGTGCAGTAGTGCTTCGGTAGTGAAGTGGGTTGTGCTGGGTGTAGAGTTTTAGTGTTTAGGGTAGTGCAGTGTTGATTGTGTAGTGTAGGTTGTCATGTTTTAGGGTTTAGGGTAGTACAGTGGTGTTTGTCTAGTGTAGGGGGTCATGTTTTAGGGTTTAGGGTAGTGCAGTGGAGTTTGTGTAGTGTAGGGGGTCGTACTGGGGTAGATTTAGGGTTTAGGATAGTGCAGTGGTGTTTGGGTAGTGTAGGGTGCCGTGCTGGGGGTAGTGTTTTAGGGTTTGGGTAGTGCCGTGGTGTTTGTGCAGTGTAGGGGGTCATGTCTTAGTGTTTAGGGTAGTGCAGTGGTGTTTGTGTAGTGTAAGGGTCGTGCTGGGGGTTGTGTTTTAGGGTGTAGGGTAGTGCAGTGGTTTTTGAGTAGTGTAGGGGGTTTTGCTGGGGTAGATGTAGGGTTTAGGGTAGTGCAGTGGTGTTTGGGTAGTGTAGGGGGTTGTGCTAGGGGTAATGCTTTACGGTTTAGGGTAGTGCATTTGTGTTTGTGGTTTGTGCAGTTTAGGGGGTCGTGCTGGGTGTAGTGTTTTAGGGTTTAGGGTAGTGCAGTGGTGTTGGGTAGTGTAGGGGATAGTGCTGGGGTAGTGGTTTAGGGTAGTACAGTGATGTTTGGGTAGTGTAGGGGGTCGTGCTGGGGGTATTGTTTTAGGCTTTACCGTAGTACTTTGGTGTTTGTGTAGTATAGGGGTTCCTGCTGGTGTAGTGTTTTAGAGTTTAGGGTAGTGCAGTGGTGTTTTCGTTTTGTAGGGGGTCATGCTGGGGGTAGTGTCTTAGGGTTTAGGGTAGTGCAGTGGTGTTTGTGTAGTGTAGGGGGTCGTGCTGGGGGTATTGTTTTAGGGTTTACCGTAGTGCTGTGGTGTTTGTGTAGTATAGGGGTTCCTGCTGGTGTAGTGTTTTAGAGTTTAGGGTAGTGCAGTGGTGTTTTGGTTTTGTAGGGGGTCATGCTGTGGGTAGTGTTTTAGGGTTTAGGGTAGTGCAGTGGTGTTTGTGTAGTGTAGGGGGTCATGTTTTAGGGTTTAGGTTAGTGCAGTGGTGTTTGTGTAGTGTAGGGGGTCTTGCTGGGGGTAGTGTTTTAGGGTTTAGGGTAGTGCAATGATGTTTATGTTGTGTATGGGGTCTTGTTTTAGGGTTTAGGGTAGTGCAGTCGTGTTTGGGTAGTGTAGGGGGTCAAGCCGGGAGTAGTGTTTTAGGGTTTAGGGTAGTGCAGTGGTGTTTTTGTAGTGTAGGGGTGTCGTGTTTACGGGTTTATGGTAGTGCAGTGGTGTTTGGGTAGTGTAGGGGGTCATGCTGGGGATAGTGTTTTGGGGTTTAGGCTAGTGCAGTGGTGTTTGTGTAGTATAGGGGTTCATGTTGGGGGTAGTGTTTTAGGGTTTACGGTAGTGCTGTGGTGTTTGTGTAGTATAGGGGTTCCGGCTGGTGTAGTGTTTTAGAATTTAGGGTAGTGCAGTGGTGTTTTGGTTCTGTAGGGGGTCATGCTGGGGGTAGTGTTTTAGGGTTTATGTTAGTGCAGTGGTGTTTGTGTAGTCTAGGGAGTCTTGCTGGGGGTAGTGTTTTATGGTTTAGGGTAGTGCAGTGGTGTTTGTGTAGTGTAGGGGACGTGTTGGGGTAGTGTTTTAGTGTTTAGGGTAGTGCAGTGGTGTTTGGGTAGTGTAGGGGGATTGTACTGGGGGTAGTGTTTTAGGGTTTAGGGTAGTGCAGTGGTATTTGTGTAGTGTAGGGTTCGTGTTTTATGGTTTAGGGTAGTGCAGTGGTGTTTGGGTAGTGTAGGGGGTCGTGTTTTATGGTTTAGGGTAGTGCAGTGGTGTTTGGGTAGTGTAGGGGGTCGTGCTGGGGTAGATTTAGGGTTTAGGGTAGTGCAGTGGTGTTTGGGTAGTATAGCGGGTCATGCTGGAGGTAGTGTTTTAGGGTTTAGGGTAGTGCAGTTGTGTTTGGGTAGTAAAGGGGGTCGTGCTGGGGCTAGTGTTTTAGGGCTTAGGGTAGTGCAGTAGTGTTTGGGTAGTGTAGGGGGTCAAGCTGGGAGTAGTGTTTTAGGGTTTAGGGTAGTGCAGTGGTGTTTTTGTAGTGTAGGGGGTCTTGTTTTAGGGTTTAGGGTAGTGCAGTAGTGTTTGGGTAGTGTAGGGGGTCAAGCTGGGAGTAGTGTTTTAGGGTTTAGGGTAGTGCAGTGGTGTTTTGATAGTGTAGGGGTTCATGCTGGGGGTAGTGTTTTAGGGTTTAGGCTAGTGGTGTTTGTGTAGTGTAGGGAATCTTGCTGGGGGTAGTGTTTTAGGATTTACGGTAGTGCTGTGGTGTTTGTGTAGTATAGGGGTTCCTGCTGGTGTAGTGTTTTAGAGTTTAGGGTAGTGCAGTGGTGTTTTGGGTCTGTAGGGGGTCATGCTGGGGGTAGTGTTTTAGGGTTTAGGTTAGTGCAGTGGTGTTTGTGTAGTGTAGGGAGTCTTGCTGGGTGTAGTGGTTTAGGGTTTAGGGTAGTGCAGTGGTGTTTATGTCGTGTATGGGGTCTTGTTTTAGGGTTTAGGGTAGTGCAGTAGTTGTTGGGTAGTGTAGGGGGTCAAGCTGGGAGTAATGTTTTAGGGTTTAGGGTAGTGCAGTGGTGTTTTTGTAGTGTAGGGGGTCATGCTGGGGGTAGATTTAGGGTTTACGGTAATGCAGTGGTGTTTGTGCATTGTAGGGGGTCGTGCCGCAGGTAGTGTTTTAAGGTTTAGGCAGTGCAGTGGTGTTTATGTAGTGAAGGGGGTCATGCTGGGGGTAGTAATTTAGGGTTTAGGGCAGTGCAGTGGTGATTGTGTAGTGTAGGAGGTCACGCTGGGGGTAGTTTTTTAAGGTTTAGGGTAGAGCAGTGGTGTTTAGGTACTGTAGGGGTAGAGCTGGGGGTAGTGTTTTAGGGTTTAGGGTAGTGCAGTGGTGTTTGTGTAGTGGATGGGGTCGTACTGGGAGTAGTGTTTTAGGGTTTAGGGTAGTACAGTGGTTATGTAGTGTAGGGGGTCGTGTTTTAGGGTTTAGGGTAGTGCAGTGGTGTTTTTGTAGTGTAGGGGGTCTTGTTTTAGGGTTTAGGGTAGTGCAGTAGTTGTTGGGTAGTGTAGGGGGTCAAGCTGGGAGTAGTGTTTTAGGGTTTAGGGTAGTGCAGTGGTGTTTTTGTAGAGTAGGGGGTCATGCTGGGGGTAGATTTAGGGTTTACGGTAATGCAGTGGTGTTTGTGCATTGTAGGGGGTCGTGCCGCAGGTAGTGTTTTAAGGTTTAGGCAGTGCAGTGGTGTTTATGTAGTGAAGGGGGTCATGCTGGGGGTAGTAATTTAGGGTTTAGGGCAGTGCAGTGGTGATTGTGTTGTGTAGGAGGTCACGCTGGGGGTAGTTTTTTAAGGTTTAGGGTAGAGCAGTGGTGTTTAGGTACTGTAGGGGTAGAGCTGGGGGTAGTGTTTTAGGGTTTAGGGTAGTGCAGTGGTGTTTGTGTAGTGGATGGGGTCGTACTGGGAGTAGTGTTTTAGGGTTTAGGGTAGTACAGTGGTTATGTAGTGTAGGGGGTCGTGTTTTAGGGTTTAAGGTAGTGCAGTGGTGTTTGGGTAGTGCAGGGGGTCGTGCTGGGAGTAGTGTTTTAGGGTGTAGGGTAGTGAAATGGTGTTTGTGTAGTGTAGGGGGTCGTGCTGGCGGTAGTGTTTAGGGCAGTCAGAGGTGTTTGTGTAGTTTAGGGGGTTGTGCTGGGGTAGACTTAGGGTTTAGGGTAGTTCAGTGGTATTCTTGTAGTGTAGGGGGTCGTGTTTTAGGGTTTAGGGATGTGCAGTGGTGTTAGGGTAGTGTAGGGGGTTGTGCTGGGGGTTGTGTTTTAGTATTTAGGGTAGTGCAGTGTTTGTGTAGTGTAGGGGGTCATGTTTTATGATTTAGGGTAGTGAAACGGTGTTTGTGTAGTGTAGGGGGTCGTGCTGGGGATAGTGTTTTGGGATTTAGGGCAGTGCAGTGGTGTTTGTGTAGTGTAGAGGGTCATGCTAGGGGTAGTGTTTTAGGGTTTAGGGTAGTGGAGTGGTGTTTGTGTAGTGTAGGGGGTCATGCTAGGGGTAGTCTTTTAGGGTTTAGGGTAGTGCATTGGTGTTTGTGTTGTGTAGAGGGTCATGCTGGGGTTAGTGTTTTAGGGTTTAGGGTAGTGCAGTGGTGTTTGTGTGGTGTAGCTTGTTGTGCTGGGGTAGTGTTTTAGGGTTTAGGGTAGTGCAGTGGTGTTTGGGTAGTGTAGGGGTCACACTGGGGGTAGTGTTTTAGGGTTTAGGGTAGTGCAGTGGTGTTTGTGTAGTGTAGGGGGTCATGCTGTGAATAGTGTTTTAGGGTTTTGGGTAATGCAGTGGTGTTTGTTTAGTGTAGGGGATGTGCTGGGGGTAGTGTTTTAGGGTTTAGGGTAGTGCAGTGGTGTTTGTGTTGTGTAGAGGGTCATGCTGGGGGTAGTGTTTTAGGGTTTAGGGTAGTACAGTGGTGTTTTTGAAGTGTAGGGGGTCGTGCTGGGGTAGGGTTTTAGGGTTTAGGGTAGTGCAGTGGTGTTTGTGTAGTGTAGGGGGTCGTACTGGGGTAGATTTAGGGTTTAGGATAGTGTAGTGGTGTTTGGCTAGTGTAGGGCTTCGTGCTGGGGGTAGGGTTTTGGGGTTAAGGGCAGTGCAGTGCAGTGCTGTTTGGGTAGTATAGGGGGATCATGCTGGGGGTAGTGTTTTAGGGTTTAGGGTAGTGCAGTGGTGTTTGTGTAGTGTAGGGGGTCATGTTTTAGGGTTTAGTGTAGTGCAGTAGTGCTTCGGTAGTGAAGTGGGTTGTGCTGGGTGTAGAGTTTTAGTGTTTAGGGTAGTGCAGTGTTGATTGTGTAGTGTAGGTTGTCATGTTTTAGGGTTTAGGGTAGTACAGTGGTGTTTGTCTAGTGTAGGGGGTCATGTTTTAGGGTTTAGGGTAGTGCAGTGGAGTTTGTGTAGTGTAGGGGGTCGTACTGGGGTAGATTTAGGGTTTAGGATAGTGCAGTGGTGTTTGGGTAGTGTAGGGTGCCGTGCTGGGGGTAGTGTTTTAGGGTTTGGGTAGTGCCGTGGTGTTTGTGCAGTGTAGGGGGTCATGTCTTAGTGTTTAGGGTAGTGCAGTGGTGTTTGTGTAGTGTAAGGGTCGTGCTGGGGGTTGTGTTTTAGGGTGTAGGGTAGTGCAGTGGTTTTTGAGTAGTGTAGGGGGTTTTGCTGGGGTAGATGTAGGGTTTAGGGTAGTGCAGTGGTGTTTGGGTAGTGTAGGGGGTTGTGCTAGGGGTAATGCTTTACGGTTTAGGGTAGTGCATTTGTGTTTGTGGTTTGTGCAGTTTAGGGGGTCGTGCTGGGTGTAGTGTTTTAGGGTTTAGGGTAGTGCAGTGGTGTTGGGTAGTGTAGGGGATAGTGCTGGGGTAGTGGTTTAGGGTAGTACAGTGATGTTTGGGTAGTGTAGGGGGTCGTGCTGGGGGTATTGTTTTAGGCTTTACCGTAGTACTTTGGTGTTTGTGTAGTATAGGGGTTCCTGCTGGTGTAGTGTTTTAGAGTTTAGGGTAGTGCAGTGGTGTTTTCGTTTTGTAGGGGGTCATGCTGGGGGTAGTGTCTTAGGGTTTAGGGTAGTGCAGTGGTGTTTGTGTAGTGTAGGGGGTCGTGCTGGGGGTATTGTTTTAGGGTTTACCGTAGTGCTGTGGTGTTTGTGTAGTATAGGGGTTCCTGCTGGTGTAGTGTTTTAGAGTTTAGGGTAGTGCAGTGGTGTTTTGGTTTTGTAGGGGGTCATGCTGTGGGTAGTGTTTTAGGGTTTAGGGTAGTGCAGTGGTGTTTGTGTAGTGTAGGGGGTCATGTTTTAGGGTTTAGGTTAGTGCAGTGGTGTTTGTGTAGTGTAGGGGGTCTTGCTGGGGGTAGTGTTTTAGGGTTTAGGGTAGTGCAATGATGTTTATGTTGTGTATGGGGTCTTGTTTTAGGGTTTAGGGTAGTGCAGTCGTGTTTGGGTAGTGTAGGGGGTCAAGCCGGGAGTAGTGTTTTAGGGTTTAGGGTAGTGCAGTGGTGTTTTTGTAGTGTAGGGGTGTCGTGTTTACGGGTTTATGGTAGTGCAGTGGTGTTTGGGTAGTGTAGGGGGTCATGCTGGGGATAGTGTTTTGGGGTTTAGGCTAGTGCAGTGGTGTTTGTGTAGTATAGGGGTTCATGTTGGGGGTAGTGTTTTAGGGTTTACGGTAGTGCTGTGGTGTTTGTGTAGTATAGGGGTTCCGGCTGGTGTAGTGTTTTAGAATTTAGGGTAGTGCAGTGGTGTTTTGGTTCTGTAGGGGGTCATGCTGGGGGTAGTGTTTTAGGGTTTATGTTAGTGCAGTGGTGTTTGTGTAGTCTAGGGAGTCTTGCTGGGGGTAGTGTTTTATGGTTTAGGGTAGTGCAGTGGTGTTTGTGTAGTGTAGGGGACGTGTTGGGGTAGTGTTTTAGTGTTTAGGGTAGTGCAGTGGTGTTTGGGTAGTGTAGGGGGATTGTACTGGGGGTAGTGTTTTAGGGTTTAGGGTAGTGCAGTGGTATTTGTGTAGTGTAGGGTTCGTGTTTTATGGTTTAGGGTAGTGCAGTGGTGTTTGGGTAGTGTAGGGGGTCGTGTTTTATGGTTTAGGGTAGTGCAGTGGTGTTTGGGTAGTGTAGGGGGTCGTGCTGGGGTAGATTTAGGGTTTAGGGTAGTGCAGTGGTGTTTGGGTAGTATAGCGGGTCATGCTGGAGGTAGTGTTTTAGGGTTTAGGGTAGTGCAGTTGTGTTTGGGTAGTAAAGGGGGTCGTGCTGGGGCTAGTGTTTTAGGGCTTAGGGTAGTGCAGTAGTGTTTGGGTAGTGTAGGGGGTCAAGCTGGGAGTAGTGTTTTAGGGTTTAGGGTAGTGCAGTGGTGTTTTTGTAGTGTAGGGGGTCTTGTTTTAGGGTTTAGGGTAGTGCAGTAGTGTTTGGGTAGTGTAGGGGGTCAAGCTGGGAGTAGTGTTTTAGGGTTTAGGGTAGTGCAGTGGTGTTTTGATAGTGTAGGGGTTCATGCTGGGGGTAGTGTTTTAGGGTTTAGGCTAGTGGTGTTTGTGTAGTGTAGGGAATCTTGCTGGGGGTAGTGTTTTAGGATTTACGGTAGTGCTGTGGTGTTTGTGTAGTATAGGGGTTCCTGCTGGTGTAGTGTTTTAGAGTTTAGGGTAGTGCAGTGGTGTTTTGGGTCTGTAGGGGGTCATGCTGGGGGTAGTGTTTTAGGGTTTAGGTTAGTGCAGTGGTGTTTGTGTAGTGTAGGGAGTCTTGCTGGGTGTAGTGGTTTAGGGTTTAGGGTAGTGCAGTGGTGTTTATGTCGTGTATGGGGTCTTGTTTTAGGGTTTAGGGTAGTGCAGTAGTTGTTGGGTAGTGTAGGGGGTCAAGCTGGGAGTAATGTTTTAGGGTTTAGGGTAGTGCAGTGGTGTTTTTGTAGTGTAGGGGGTCATGCTGGGGGTAGATTTAGGGTTTACGGTAATGCAGTGGTGTTTGTGCATTGTAGGGGGTCGTGCCGCAGGTAGTGTTTTAAGGTTTAGGCAGTGCAGTGGTGTTTATGTAGTGAAGGGGGTCATGCTGGGGGTAGTAATTTAGGGTTTAGGGCAGTGCAGTGGTGATTGTGTAGTGTAGGAGGTCACGCTGGGGGTAGTTTTTTAAGGTTTAGGGTAGAGCAGTGGTGTTTAGGTACTGTAGGGGTAGAGCTGGGGGTAGTGTTTTAGGGTTTAGGGTAGTGCAGTGGTGTTTGTGTAGTGGATGGGGTCGTACTGGGAGTAGTGTTTTAGGGTTTAGGGTAGTACAGTGGTTATGTAGTGTAGGGGGTCGTGTTTTAGGGTTTAGGGTAGTGCAGTGGTGTTTGGGTAGTGCAGGGGGTCGTGCTGGGAGTAGTGTTTTATGGTTTAGGGTAGTGAAATGGTGTTTGTGTAGTGTAGGGGGTCGTGCTGGCGGTAGTGTTTAGGGCAGTCAGAGGTGTTTGTGTAGTTTAGGGGGTTGTGCTGGGGTAGACTTAGGGTTAAGGGTAGTTCAGTGGTATTTTTGTAGTGTAGGGGGTCGTGTTTTAGGGTTTAGGGATGTGCAGTGGTGTTAGGGTAGTGTAGGGGGTTGTGCTGGGGGTTGTGTTTTAGTATTTAGGGTAGTGCAGTGTTTGTGTAGTGTAGGGGGTCATGTTTTAGGATTTAGGGTAGTGAAGCGGTGTTTGTGTAGTGTAGGGGGTCGTGCTGGGGATAGTGTTTTGGGATTTAGGGCAGTGCAGTGGTGTTTGTGTAGTGTAGAGGGTCATGCTAGGGGTAGTGTTTTAGGGTTTAGGGTAGTGGAGTGGTGTTTGTGTAGTGTAGGGGGTCATGCTAGGGGTAGTGTTTTAGGGTTTAGGGTAGTGCATTGGTGTTTGTGTTGTGTAGAGGGTCATGCTGGGGTTAGTGTTTTAGGGTTTAGGGTAGTGCAGTGGTATTTGTGTGGTGTAGCTTGTTGTGCTGGGGTAGTGTTTTAGGGTTTAGGGTAGTGCAGTGGTGTTTGGGTAGTGTAGGGGTCACACTGGGGGTAGTGTTTTAGGGTTTAGGGTAGTGCAGTGGTGTTTGTGTGGTGTAGGGGGTCATGCTGTGAATAGTGTTTTAGGGTTTTGGGTAATGCAGTGGTGTTTGTTTAGTGTAGGGGATGTGCTGGGGGTAGTGTTTTAGGGTTTAGGGTAGTGCAGTGGTGTTTGTGTTGTGTAGAGGGTCATGCTGGGGGTAGTGTTTTAGGGTTTAGGGTAGTACAGTGGTGTTTTTGAAGTGTAGGGGGTCGTGCTGGGGTAGGGTTTTAGGGTTTAGGGTAGTGCAGTGGTGTTTGTGTAGTGTAGGGGGTCGTACTGGGGTAGATTTAGGGTTTAGGATAGTGTAGTGGTGTTTGGCTAGTGTAGGGGTTCGTGCTGGGGGTAGGGTTTTGGGGTTAAGGGCAGTGCAGTGCTGTTTGGGTAGTATAGGGGGATCATGCTGGGGGTAGTGTTTTAGGGTTTAGGGTAGTGCAGTGGTGTTTGTGTAGTGTAGGGGGTCGTGTTTTAGGGTTTAGTGTAGTGCAGTAGTGCTTCGGTAGTGAAGTGGGTTGTGCTGGGTGTAGAGTTTTAGTGTTTAGGGTAGTGCAGTGTTGATTGTGTAGTGTAGGTTGTCATGTTTTAGGGTTTAGGGTAGTACAGTGGTGTTTGTCTAGTGTAGGGGGTCATGTTTTAGGGTTTAGGGTAGTGCAGTGGAGTTGTGTAGTGTAGGGGGTCGTGCTGGGGTAGATTTAGGGTTTAGGGTAGTGCAGTGGTGTTTGGGTAGTATAGCGGGTCATGCTGGAGGTAGTGTTTTAGGGTTTAGGGTAGTGCAGTTGTGTTTGGGTAGTAAAGGGGGTCGTGCTGGGGCTAGTGTTTTAGGGCTTAGGGTAGTGCAGTAGTGTTTGGGTAGTGTAGGGGGTCAAGCTGGGAGTAGTGTTTTAGGGTTTAGGGTAGTGCAGTGGTGTTTTTGTAGTGTAGGGGGTCTTGTTTTAGGGTTTAGGGTAGTGCAGTAGTGTTTGGGTAGTGTAGGGGGTCAAGCTGGGAGTAGTGTTTTAGGGTTTAGGGTAGTGCAGTGGTGTTTTGATAGTGTAGGGGTTCATGCTGGGGGTAGTGTTTTAGGGTTTAGGCTAGTGGTGTTTGTGTAGTGTAGGGAATCTTGCTGGGGGTAGTGTTTTAGGATTTACGGTAGTGCTGTGGTGTTTGTGTAGTATAGGGGTTCCTGCTGGTGTAGTGTTTTAGAGTTTAGGGTAGTGCAGTGGTGTTTTGGGTCTGTAGGGGGTCATGCTGGGGGTAGTGTTTTAGGGTTTAGGTTAGTGCAGTGGTGTTTGTGTAGTGTAGGGAGTCTTGCTGGGTGTAGTGGTTTAGGGTTTAGGGTAGTGCAGTGGTGTTTATGTCGTGTATGGGGTCTTGTTTTAGGGTTTAGGGTAGTGCAGTAGTTGTTGGGTAGTGTAGGGGGTCAAGCTGGGAGTAATGTTTTAGGGTTTAGGGTAGTGCAGTGGTGTTTTTGTAGTGTAGGGGGTCATGCTGGGGGTAGATTTAGGGTTTACGGTAATGCAGTGGTGTTTGTGCATTGTAGGGGGTCGTGCCGCAGGTAGTGTTTTAAGGTTTAGGCAGTGCAGTGGTGTTTATGTAGTGAAGGGGGTCATGCTGGGGGTAGTAATTTAGGGTTTAGGGCAGTGCAGTGGTGATTGTGTAGTGTAGGAGGTCACGCTGGGGGTAGTTTTTTAAGGTTTAGGGTAGAGCAGTGGTGTTTAGGTACTGTAGGGGTAGAGCTGGGGGTAGTGTTTTAGGGTTTAGGGTAGTGCAGTGGTGTTTGTGTAGTGGATGGGGTCGTACTGGGAGTAGTGTTTTAGGGTTTAGGGTAGTACAGTGGTTATGTAGTGTAGGGGGGTCGTGTTTACGGGTTTATGGTAGTGCAGTGGTGTTTGGGTAGTGCAGGGGGTCGTGCTGGGAGTAGTGTTTTATGGTTTAGGGTAGTGAAATGGTGTTTGTGTAGTGTAGGGGGTCGTGCTGGCGGTAGTGTTTAGGGCAGTCAGAGGTGTTTGTGTAGTTTAGGGGGTTGTGCTGGGGTAGACTTAGGGTTAAGGGTAGTTCAGTGGTATTTTTGTAGTGTAGGGGGTCGTGTTTTAGGGTTTAGGGATGTGCAGTGGTGTTAGGGTAGTGTAGGGGGTTGTGCTGGGGGTTGTGTTTTAGTATTTAGGGTAGTGCAGTGTTTGTGTAGTGTAGGGGGTCATGTTTTAGGATTTAGGGTAGTGAAGCGGTGTTTGTGTAGTGTAGGGGGTCGTGCTGGGGATAGTGTTTTGGGATTTAGGGCAGTGCAGTGGTGTTTGTGTAGTGTAGAGGGTCATGCTAGGGGTAGTGTTTTAGGGTTTAGGGTAGTGGAGTGGTGTTTGTGTAGTGTAGGGGGTCATGCTAGGGGTAGTGTTTTAGGGTTTAGGGTAGTGCATTGGTGTTTGTGTTGTGTAGAGGGTCATGCTGGGGTTAGTGTTTTAGGGTTTAGGGTAGTGCAGTGGTATTTGTGTGGTGTAGCTTGTTGTGCTGGGGTAGTGTTTTAGGGTTTAGGGTAGTGCAGTGGTGTTTGGGTAGTGTAGGGGTCACACTGGGGGTAGTGTTTTAGGGTTTAGGGTAGTGCAGTGGTGTTTGTGTAGTGTAGGGGGTCATGCTGTGAATAGTGTTTTAGGGTTTTGGGTAATGCAGTGGTGTTTGTTTAGTGTAGGGGATGTGCTGGGGGTAGTGTTTTAGGGTTTAGGGTAGTGCAGTGGTGTTTGTGTTGTGTAGAGGGTCATGCTGGGGGTAGTGTTTTAGGGTTTAGGGTAGTACAGTGGTGTTTTTGAAGTGTAGGGGGTCGTGCTGGGGTAGGGTTTTAGGGTTTAGGGTAGTGCAGTGGTGTTTGTGTAGTGTAGGGGGTCGTACTGGGGTAGATTTAGGGTTTAGGATAGTGTAGTGGTGTTTGGCTAGTGTAGGGGTTCGTGCTGGGGGTAGGGTTTTGGGGTTAAGGGCAGTGCAGTGCTGTTTGGGTAGTATAGGGGGATCATGCTGGGGGTAGTGTTTTAGGGTTTAGGGTAGTGCAGTGGTGTTTGTGTAGTGTAGGGGGTCGTGTTTTAGGGTTTAGTGTAGTGCAGTAGTGCTTCGGTAGTGAAGTGGGTTGTGCTGGGTGTAGAGTTTTAGTGTTTAGGGTAGTGCAGTGTTGATTGTGTAGTGTAGGTTGTCATGTTTTAGGGTTTAGGGTAGTACAGTGGTGTTTGTCTAGTGTAGGGGGTCATGTTTTAGGGTTTAGGGTAGTGCAGTGGAGTTTGTGTAGTGTAGGGGGTCGTACTGGGGTAGATTTAGGGTTTAGGATAGTGCAGTGGTGTTTGGGTAGTGTAGGGTGCCGTGCTGGGGGCAGTGTTTTAGGGTTTGGGTAGTGCCGTGGTGTTTGTGTAGTGTAGGGGGTCATGTCTTAGTGTTTAGGGTAGTGCAGTGGTGTTTGTGTAGTGTAAGGGTCGTGCTGGGGGTTGTGTTTTAGGGTGTAGGGTAGTGCAGTGGTTTTTGTGTAGTGTAGGGGGTTTTGCTGGGGTAGATGTAGGGTTTAGGGTAGTGCAGTGGTGTTTGGGTAGTGTAGGGGGTTGTGCTAGGGGTAACGCTTTACGGTTTAGGGTAGTGCATTTGTGTTTGTGGTTTGTGCAGTTTAGGGGGTCGAGCTGGGTGTAGTGTTTTAGGGTTTAGGGTAGTGCAGTGGTGTTGGGTAGTGTAGGGGATAGTGCTGGGGTAGTGGTTTAGGGTAGTACAGTGATGTTTGGGTAGTGTAGAGGGTTGTGCTGGGGGTAGTGTTGAAGGGTTTAGGGTAGTGCAGTGGTGTTTGTGTAGTGTAGGGGGTCGTGCTGGGGGTATTGTTTTAGGGTTTACCGTAGTGCTGTGGTGTTTTTGTAGTATAGGGGTTCCTGCTGGTGTAGTGTTTTAGAGTTTAGGGTAGTGCAGTGGTGTTTTGGTTTTGTAGGGGGTCATGCTGGGGGTAGTGTCTTAGGGTTTAGGGTAGTGCAGTGGTGTTTGTGTAGTGTAGGGGGTCATGTTTTAGGGTTTAGGGTAGTGCAGTAGTGCTTGGGTAGTGAATGGGGTTGTGCTGGGTGTAGAGTTTTAGCGTTTAGGGTAGTGCAGTGTTGATTGTGTACTGTAGGTTGGCATGTTTTAAGGTTTAGGTAAGTGCAGTGGTGTTTGTGTAGTGTAGGGGGTCTTGCTGGGGGTAGTGTTTTAGGGTTTAGGGTAGTGCAATGGTGTTTATGTTGTGTATGGGGTCTTGTTTTAGGGTTTAGGGTAGTGCAGTAGTGTTTGGGTAGTGTAGGGGGTCAAGCTGGGAGTAGTGTTTTAGGGTTTAGGGTAGTGCAGTGGTGTTTTTGTAGTGTAGGGGGGTCGTGTTTACGGGTTTATGGTAGTGCAGTGGTGTTTGGGTAGTGTAGGGGGTCATGCTGGGGATAGTGTTTTGGGGTTTAGGCTAGTGCAGTGGTGTTTGTGTAGTATAGGGGTTCATGTTGGGGGTAGTGTTTTAGGGTTTACGGTAGTGCTGTGGTGTTTGTGTAGTATAGGGGTTCCGGCTGGTGTAGTGTTTTAGAATTTAGGGTAAAGCAGTGGTGTTTTGGTTCTGTAGGGGGTCATGCTGGGGGTAGTGTTTTAGGGTTTAGGTTAGTGCAGTGGTGTTTGTGTAGTGTAGGGAGTCTTGCTGGGGGTAGTGTTTTAGGGTTTAGGGTAGTGCAGTGGTGTTTGTGTAGTGTAGGGGACGTGTTGGGGTAGTGTTTTAGTGTTTAGGGTAGTGCAGTGGTGTTTGGGTAGTGTAGGGGGATGGTACTGGGGTAGTGTTTTAGGGTTTAGGGTAGTGCAGTGGTGTTTGTGTAGTGTAGGGGGTCGTGTTTTATGGTTTAGGGTAGTGCAGTGGTGTTTGGGTAGTGTAGGGGGTCGTGCTGGGGTAGATTTAGGGTTTAGGGTACTGCAGTGGTGTTTGGGTAGTATAGCGGGTCATGCTGGGTGTAGTGTTTTAGGGTTTAGGGTAGTGCAGTTGTGTTTGGGTAGTAAAGGGGGTCGTGCTGGGGCTAGTGTTTTAGGGCCTAGGGTAGTGCAGTAGTGTTTGGGTAGTGTAGGGGGTCAAGCTGGGAGTAGTGTTTTAGGGTTTAGGGTAGTGCAGTGGTGTTTTTGTAGTGTAGGGGGTCTTGTTTTAGGGTTTAGGGTAGTGCAGTAGTGTTTGGGTAGTGTAGGGGGTCAAGCTGGGTGTAGTGTTTTAGGGTTTAGGGTAGTACAGTGGTGTTTTGATAGTGTAGGGGTTCATGCTGGGGGTAGTGTTTTAGGGTTTAGGCTAGTGCAGTGGTGTTTGTGTAGTGTAGGGAATCTTGCTGGGGGTAGTGTTTTAGGGTTTACGGTAGTGCTGTGGTGTTTGTGTAGTATAGGGGTTCCTGCTGGTGTAGTGTTTTAGAGTTTAGGGTAGTGCAGTGGTGTTTTGGTTCTGTAGGGGGTCATGCTGGGGGTAGTGTTTTAGGGTTTAGGTTAGTGCAGTGGTGTTTGTGTAGTGTAGGGAGTCTTGCTGGGTGTAGTGGTTTAGGGTTTAGGGTAGTGCAGTGGTGTTTATGTTGTGTATGGGGTCTTGTTTTAGGGTTTAGGGTAGTGCAGTGGTGTTTTGGTTCTGTAGGGGGTCATGCTGGGGGTAGTGTTTTAGGGTTTAGGGTAGTGCAGTGGTGTTTTTGTAGTGTAGGGGGTCATGCCGGGGGTAGATTTAGGGTTTACGGTAATTCAGTGGTGTTTGTGCATTGTAGGGGGTCGTGCCGCAGGTAGTGTTTTAAGGTTTAGGCAGTGCAGTGGTGTTTATGTAGTGAAGGGGGTCATGCTGGGGGTAGTAATTTAGGGTTTAGGGCAGTGCAGTGGTGATTGTGTAGTGTAGGAGATCACGCTGGGGGTCGTTTTTTAAGGTTTAGGGTAGAGCAGTGGTGTTTAGGTACTGTAGGGGTAGAGCTGGGGGTAGTGTTTTAGGGTTTAGGGTAGTGCAGTGGTGTTTGTGTAGTGTATGGGGTCGTACTGGGAGTAGTGTTTTAGGGTTTAGGGTAGTACAGTGGTTATGTAGTGTAGGGGGTCGTGTTTTAGGGTTTAGGGTAGTGCAGTGGTGTTTGGGTAGTGTAGGGGGTCGTGCTGGGAGTAGTGTTTTAGGGTTTAGGGTAGTGAAATGGTGTTTGTGTAGTGTAGGGGGTCGTGCTGGAGGTAGTGTTTAGGGCAGTGCAGAGGTGTTTGTGTAGTTTAGGGGGTTGTGCTGGGGTAGACATGGGTTTAGGGTACTTCAGTGGTATTTTTGTAGTGTAGGGGGTCGTGTTTTAGGGTTTAGGGATGTGCAGTGCTGTTAGGGTAGTGTAGGGGGTTGTGCTGGGGGTAGTGTTTTAGTGTTTAGGGTAGTGCAGTGTTTTTGTAGTGTAGGGGGTCATGTTTTAGGATTTAGGGTAGTGAAGCGGTGTTTGTGTAGTGTAGGGGGTCGTGCTGGGGATAGTGTTTTGGGATTTAGGGCAGTGCAGTGCAGTGGTGTTTGGGTGGTGTAGGGGGATAGTGCTGGGGTAGTGTTTTAGGGTTTAGGGCAGTGCAGGGGTGTTTGGGTAGTGTAGGGGTTCATGCTGGGGATAGTGTTTTAGGGTTTAGGGCAGTGCAGTGGTATTTGTGTAGGGTAGAGGGTCATGCTGAGGGTAGTGTTTTAGCGTTTAGGGTAGTGGAGTGGTGTTTGTGTAGTGTAGGGGGTCGTGCTAGGGGTAGTGTTTTAGGGTTTAGGGTAGTGCATTGGTGTTTGTGTTGTGTAGAGGGTCATGCTGGGATTAGTGTTTTAGGGTTTAGGGTAGTGCAGTGGTGTTTGTGTGGTGTAGCTTGTTGTGCTGGGGTAGTATTTAGGGTTTAGGGTAGTGCAGTGGTGTTCGGGTAGTGTAGGGGGTCACACTGGGGGTAGTGCTTTAGGGTTTAGGGTAGTTCAGTGGTGTTTGTGTTGTGTAGAGGGTCATGCTGGGGGTAGTGTTTTAGGGTTTAGGGTAGTACAGTGGTGTTTGTGAAGTGTAGGGGGTCGTGCTGGGGTAGGGTTTTAGGGTTTAGGGTAGTGCAGTGGTGTTTGTGTAGTGTAGGGGGTCGTACTGGGGTAGATTTAGGGTTTAGGATAGTGTAGTGGTGTTTGGGTAGTGTAGTGGTTCGTGCTGGGGGTAGGGTTTTAGGGTTTAGGGCAGTGCAGTGCTGTTTGGGTAGTGTAGGGGGATCATGCTGGGGGTAGTATTTTAGGGTTTAGGGTAGTGCAGTGGTGTTTGTGTAGTGTAGGGGGTCGTACTAGGGTAGATTTAGGGTTTAGGATAGTGCAGTGGTGCTTGGGTAGTGAAGGGGGTTGTGCTGGGTGTAGAGTTTTAGTGTTTAGGGTAGTGCAGTGTTGATTGTGTAGTGTAGGTTGTCATGTTTTAGGGTTTAGGGCAGTGCAGTGGTGTTTGTGTAGTGTAGGGGGTCGTGTTTTAGGGTTTAGGGTAGTGCAGTGGTGTTTGTGTAGTGTAGGGGGTCGTACTGGGGTAGATTTAGGGTTTAGGATAGTGCAGTGGTGTTTGGGTAGTGTAGGGGGTCATGTCTTAGTGTTTAGGGTAGTGCAGTGGTGTTTGTGTAGTGTAAGGGTCGTGCTGGAGGTTGTGTTTTAGGGTGTAGGGTAGTGCAGTGGTTTTTGTGTAGTGTAGGGGGTTTTGCTGGGGTAGATGTAGGGTTTAGGGTAGTGCAGTGGTGTTTGGGTAGTGTAGGGGGTTGTGCTAGGGGTAATGCTTTACGGTTTAGGGTAGTGCATTTGTGTTTGTGGTTTGTGCAGTTTAGGGGGTCGTGCTGGGTGTAGTGTTTTAGGGTTTAGGGTAGTGCAGTGGTGTTGGGTAGTGTAGGGGATAGTGCTGGGGTAGTGGTTTAGGGTAGTACAGTGATGTTTGGGTAGTGTAGAGGGTTGTGCTGGGGGTAGTGTTGAAGGGTTTAGGGTAGTGCAGTGGTGTTTGTGTAGTGTAGGGGGTCGTGCTGGGGGTATTGTTTTAGGGTTTACCGTAGTGCTGTGGTGTTTGTGTAGTATAGGGGTTCCTGCTGGTGTAGTGTTTTAGAGTTTAGGGTAGTGCAGTGGTGTTTTGGTTTTGTAGGGGGTCATGCTGGGGGTAGTGTCTTAGGGTTTAGGGTAGTGCAGTGGTGTTTGTGTAGTGTAGGGGGTCATGTTTTAGGGTTTAGGGTAGTGCAGTAGTGCTTGGGTAGTGAATGGGGTTGTGCTGGGTGTAGAGTTTTAGCGTTTAGGGTAGTGCAGTGTTGATTGTGTAGTGTAGGTTGTCATGTTTTAGGGTTTAGGTAAGTGCAGTGGTGTTTGTGTAGTGTAGGGGGTCTTGCTGGGGGTAGTGTTTTAGGGTTTAGGGTAGTGCAATGGTGTTTATGTTGTGTATGGGGTCTTGTTTTAGGGTTTAGGGTAGTGCAGTAGTGTTTGGGTAGTGTAGGGGGTCAAGCTGGGAGTAGTGTTTTAGGGTTTAGGGTAGTGCAGTGGTGTTTTTGTAGTGTAGGGGGGTCGTGTTTACGGGTTTATGGTAGTGCAGTGGTGTTTGGGTAGTGTAGGGGGTCATGCTGGGGATAGTGTCTTGGGGTTTAGGCTAGTGCAGTGGTGTTTGTGTAGTATAGGGGTTCATGTTGGGGGTAGTGTTTTAGGGTTTACGGTAGTGCTGTGGTGTTTGTGTAGTATAGGGGTTCCGGCTGGTGTAGTGTTTTAGAATTTAGGGTAGTGCAGTGGTGTTTTTCTTCTGTAGGGGGTCATGCTGGGGGTAGTGTTTTAGGGTTTAGGTTAGTGCAGTGGTGTTTGTGTAGTGTAGGGAGTCTTGCTGGGGGTAGTGTTTTAGGGTTTAGGGTAGTGCAGTGGTGTTTGTGTAGTGTAGGGGACGTGTTGGGGTAGTGTTTTAGTGTTTAGGGTAGTGCAGTGGTGTTTGGGTAGTGTAGGGGGATCGTACTGGGGGTAGTGTTTTAGGGTTTAGGGTAGTGCAGTGGTGTTTGTGTAGTGTAGGGGGTCGTGTTTTATGGTTTAGGGTAGTGCAGTGGTGTTTGGGTAGTGTAGGGGGTCGTGCTGGGGTAGATTTAGGGTTTAGGGTAGTGCAGTGGTGTTTGGGTAGTATAGCGGGTCATGCTGGGTGTAGTGTTTTAGGGTTTAGGGTTGTGCAGTTGTGTTTGGGTAGTAAAGGGGGTCGTGCTGGGGCTAGGGTTTTAGGGCCTAGGGTAGTGCAGTAGTGTTTGGGTAGTGTAGGGGGTCAAGCTGGGAGTAGTGTTTTAGGGTTTAGGGTAGTGCAGTGGTGTTTTTGTAGTGTAGGGGGTCTTGTTTTAGGGTTTAGGGTAGTGCAGTAGTGTTTGGGTAGTGTAGGGGGTCAAGCTGGGAGTAGTGTTTTAGGGTTTAGGGTAGTGCAGTGGTGTTTTGATAGTGTAGGGGTTCATGCTGGGGGTAGTGTTTTAGGGTTTAGGCTAGTGCAGTGGTGTTTGTGTAGTGTAGGGAATCTTGCTGGGGGTAGTGTTTTAGGGTTTACGGTAGTGCTGTGGTGTTTGTGTAGTATAGGGGTTCCTGCTGGTGTAGTGTTTTAGAGTTTAGGGTAGTGCAGTGGTGTTTTGGTTCTGTAGGGGGTCATGCTGGGGGTAGTGTTTTAGGGTTTAGGTTAGTGCAGTGGTGTTTGTGTAGTGTAGGGAGTCTTGCTGGGTGTAGTGGTTTAGGGTTTAGGGTAGTGCAGTGGTGTTTATGTCGTGTATGGGGTCTTGTTTTAGGGTTTAGGGTAGTGCAGTGGTGTTTTGGTTCTTTAGGGGGTCATGCTGGGGGTAGTGTTTTAGGGTTTAGGGTAGTGCAGTGGTGTTTTTGTAGTGTAGGGGGTCATGCCGGGGGTAGATTTAGGGTTTACGGTAATGCAGTGGTGTTTGTGCATTGTAGGGGGTCGTGCCGCAGGTAGTGTTTTAAGGTTTAGGCAGTGCAGTGGTGTTTATGTAGTGAAGGGGGTCATGCTGGGGGTAGTAATTTAGGGTTTAGGGCAGTGCAGTGGTGATTGTGTAGTATAGGAGATCACGCTGGGGGTAGTTTTTTAAGGTTTAGGGTAGAGCAGTGGTGTTTAGGTACTGTAGGGGTAGAGCTGGGGGTAGTGTTTTAGGGTTTAGGGTAGTGCAGTGGTGTTTATGTAGTGTATGGGGTCGTACTGGGAGTAGTGTTTTAGGGTTTAGGGTAGTACAGTGGTTATGTAGTGTAGGGGGTCATGTTTTAGGGTTTAGGGTAGTGTAGGGGGTCGTGCTGGAGGTAGTGTTTAGGGCAGTGCAGAGGTGTTTGTGTAGTTTAGGGGGTTGTGCTGGGGTAGACATGGGTTTAGGGTAGTTCCGTGGTATTTTTGTAGTGTAGGGGGTCGTGTTTTAGGGTTTAGGGATGTGCAGTGCTGTTAGGTTAGTGTAGGGGGTTGTGCTGGGGGTAGTGTTTTAGTGTTTAGGGTAGTGCAGTGTTTTTGTAGTGTAGGGGGTCATGTTTTAGGATTTAGGGTAGTGAAGCTGTGTTTGTGTAGTGTAGGGGGTCGTGCTGGGGATAGTGTTTTGGGATTTAGGGCAGTGCAGTGGTGTTTGGGTGGTGTAGGGGGATAGTGCTGGGGTAGTGTTTTAGGGTTTAGGGCAGTGCAGTGGTGTTTGGGTAGTGTAGGGGTTCATGCTGGGGATAGTGTTTTAGGGTTTAGGGCAGTGCAGTGGTATTTGTGTAGGGTAGAGGGTCATGCTGAGGGTAGTGTTTTAGCGTTTAGGGTAGTGGAGTGGTGTTTGTGTAGTGTAGGGGGTCGTGCTAGGGGTAGTGTTTTAGGGTTTAGGGTAGTGCATTGGTGTTTGTGTTGTGTAGAGGGTCATGCTGGGATTAGTGTTTTAGGGTTTAGGGTAGTGCAGTGGTGTTTGTGTGGTGTAGCTTGTTGTGCTGGGGTAGTATTTAGGGTTTAGGGTAGTGCAGTTTTGTTTGGGTAGTGTAGGGGGTCACACTGGGGGTAGTGCTTTAGGGTTTAGGGTAGTTCAGTGGTGTTTGTGTTGTGTAGAGGGTCATGCTGGGGTAGTGTTTTAGGGTTTAGGGTAGTACAGTGGTGTTTGTGAAGTGTAGGGGGTCGTGCTGGGGTAGGGTTTTAGGGTTTAGGGTAGTGCAGTGGTGTTTGTATAGTGTAGGGGGTCATACTGGGGTAGATTTAGGGTTTAGGATAGTGTAGTGGTGTTTGGGTAGTGTAGTGGTTCGTGCTGGGGGTAGGGTTTTAGGGTTTAGGGCAGTGCAGTGCTGTTTGGGTAGTGTAGGGGATCATGCTGGGGGTAGTATTTTAGGGTTTAGGGTAGTGCAGTGGTGTTTGTGTAGTGTAGGGGGTCGTACTAGGGTAGATTTAGGGTTTAGGATAGTGCAGTGGTGCTTGGGTAATGAAGGGGGTTGTGCTGGGTGTAGAGTTTTAGTGTTTAGGGTAGTGCAGTGTTGATTGTGTAGTGTAGGTTGTCATGTTTTAGGGTTTAGGGCAGTGCAGTGGTGTTTGTGTAGTGTAGGGGGTTGTGTTTTAGGGTTTAGGGTAGTGCAGTGGTGTTTGTGTAGGGTAGGGGGTCGTACTGGGGTAGATTTAGGGTTTAGGATAGTGCAGTGGTGTTTGGGTAGTGTAGGGGGTCATGTCTTAGTGTTTAGGGTAGTGCAGTGGTGTTTGTGTAGTGTAAGGGTCGTGCTGGAGGTTGTGTTTTAGGGTGTAGGGTAGTGCAGTGGTTTTTGTGTAGTGTAGGGGGTTTTGCTGGGGTAGATGTAGGGTTTAGGGTAGTGCAGTGGTGTTTTGGTAGTGTAGGGGGTCGTGCTAGGGGTAATGCTTTACGGTTTAGGGTTGTGCATTTGTGTTTGTGGTTTGTGCAGTTTAGGGGGTCGTGCTGGGTGTAGTGTTTTAGGGTTTAGGGTAGTGCAGTGGTGTTGGGTAGTGTAGGGGATAGTGCTGGGGGTAGTGGTTTAGGGTAGTACAGTGATGTTTGGGTAGTGTAGAGGGTTGTGCTGGGGGTAGTGTTGAAGGGTTTAGGGTAGTGCTGTGGTGTTTGTGTAGTGTAGGGGGTTGTGCTGGGGGTAGTGTTTTAGGGTTTAGGGTAGTGCAGTGGTGTTTGGGTAGTGTAGGGGGTCATGCTGGGGGTAGTGTTTTGGGGTTTAGGCTAGTGCAGTTGTGTTTGTGTAGTGTAGGGGTTCATGTTGGGGTAGTGTTTTAGGGTTTACGGTAGTGCTGTGGTGTTTGTGTAGCATAGGGGTTCCTGCTGGTGTAGTGTTTTAGAGTTTAGGGTAGTGCAGTGGTGTTTTGGTTCTGTAGGGGGTCATGCTGGGGGTAGTGTTTTAGGGTTTAGGTTAGTGCAGTGGTGTTTGTGTAGTGTAGGGGGTCTTGCTGGGGGTAGTGTTTTAGGGTTTAGGGTAATGCAGTGGTGTTTATGTCATGTATGGGGTCTTGTTTTAGGGTTTAGGGTAGTGCAGTAGTGTTTGGGTAGTGTAGTGGGTCAAGCTGGGAGTAGTGTTTTAGGGTTTAGGGTAGTGCAGTGGTGTTTTTGTAGTGTAGGGGGCCGTGTTTAAGGGTTTAGGGTAGTGCAGTGGTGTTTGGGTAGTGTAGGGGGTCATGCTGGGGATAGTGTTTTGGGGTTTAGGCTAGTGCAGTGGTGTTTCTGTAGTGTAGGGGTTCATGTTAGTGGTAGTGTTTTAGGGTTTACGGTAGTGCTGTGGTGTTTGTGTAGTATAGGGGTTGCTGCTGGTGTAGTGTTTTAGAGTTTAGGGTAGTGCAGTGGTGTTTTGGTTCTGTAGGGGGTCATGCTGGGGGTAGTGTTTTAGGGTTTAGGTTAGTGCAGTTGTGTTTGTGTAGTGTCGGGAGTCTTGCTGGGGTAGTGTTTTAGGGTTTAGGGTAGTGCAGTGGTGTTTATGTCGTGTATGGGGTCTTGTTTTAGGGTTTAGGGTAGTGCAGTAGTGTTTGGGTAGTGTAGGGGGTCAAGCTGGGAGTAGCGTTTTAGGGTTTAGGGTAGTGCAGTGGTGTTTTTGTAGTGTAGGGGGTCATGCTGGGGGTAGATTTAGGGTTTACGGTAATGCAGTGGTGTTTGTGCATTATAGGGGTTCGTGCCACAGGTAGTGTTTTAGGGTTTAGGCAGTGCAGTGTTGTTTATGTAGTGAAGGGGGTCATGCTGGGGGTAGTAATTTAGGGTTTAGGGCAGTGCAGTGGTGATTGTGTAGTGTAGGGGGTAGAGCTGGGGTAGTGTTTTAGGGTTTAGGGTAGTGCAGTGGTGTTTGAGAACTGTAGGGGGGTCATGCTGGGGGTAGTGTTTTAGGGTTTAGGGTAGTGCAGTGGTGTTTGTGTAGTGTAGGGGGTCTTGGTTTAGGGTTGTGCAGTAGTGTTTGGGTAGGATAGGGGGTTGTGCTGGGGATAGTGTTTTAGTGTTTAGGGTAGTGCAGTGTTGTTTGTGTAGTGAAGGGTGTTATGTTTTAGGGTTTAGGGTAGGGCAGTGGTTTCTGGGTAGTGCAGGGGGTCGTGCTGGGGTAGTGTTTTAGGGTTTAGGGTGGTGCTGTGGTGTTTGGGTAGTGTAGGGGGTAATAAAGGGGGTAGTGTTTTAGGGTTTAGGGTAGTGCAGTAGGGTAGTGTTGTGTTGTAGAGTAGGAGGTCATGCTGGGGGTAGTGTTTTAGAGTTTAGTGTAGTGCAGTTGTGTTTGAGTAGTGTAGGAGGTACTGCTGGGAGTAGTGTTTTAGGGTTTGGGTAGTGCCGTGGTGTTTGAGTAGTGTAGGGGGTCATGCTGGGGGTAGTGTGTTAGGGCAGTGCAGTGGTGTTGGATAGTGTAGTGGGTACTGCTGGGGGTAGTGATTTAGGGTTTATGGTAGAGCAGTGGTGTTTGGGTAGTGTAGGGTATCATGCTGGGGTAAGTGTTTTAGGGTTTAGGGTGGTGCAGTGGTGTTTGGGTAGTGTAGGGGGTCGTGCTGGGGGTAGTGTTTTAGGGTATAGGGTAGTGCAGTGGTTTTTGTGTAGTGTAGGGGGTTGTGCTGGGGTTAGATTTAGGGTTTATGGTAGAGCAGTGGTGTTTGGGTAGTGTAGGGTATCATGCTGGGGTAAGTGTTTTAGGGTTTAGGGTGGTGCAGTGGTGTTTGGGTAGTGTAGGGGGTCGTGCTGGTGGTAGTGTTTTAGGGTATAGGGTAGTGCAGTGGTTTTTGTGTAGTGTAGGGGGTTGTGCTGGGGTTAGATTTAGGGTTTAGTGTAATGCAGTGGTGTTTGGGTAGTGTAGGGGATCGTGCTGCAGGTAGTGTGTTAGGGTTTAGGGCAGTGCAGTGGTGTTTGTGTAGTGTAGGGGGTCGTGCTGGGGATAGTGTTTTAGGGTTTAGGGCAGTGCAGTGGTGTTTGGGTAGTGTAGGGGGTCATGCTGGGGGTAGTGTTTTAGGGTTTAGGGCAGTGCAGTGGTGTTTGTGTAGTGTACAGGGTCGTGCCGGGGGTAGTGTTTTAGGGCCCGATTCACAGAACAAACTTAAGACTAAATCCTAAACTTACTACCATTTTCGTATTCACAGAATGCACCTACTACTACTGGTATTCACAGAGTGAACTTACTACTTTTGCTATTCACAAAATGAACTTAGGACTTTTGCTATTCACAGAATCCATTTACGACCACTAAACTTACGTCCGCACTCGGGCCGGAATTTCCGCACCCGGAGCGGAATTTCCGGGCCCGGAGCGGAAAGTCCGCTCACGGGCCGGAAAGTCCGCTCCGGAGTTGGAATTTCCGCTCCCGGGCCGGAACTTCCACCCTTGGGCCGGAAATCCCGCTCCCGGTCCGGAAAATCAGAATTGGGACCAGACTACATTATCTGTGGCCATTGATCATTTGAGCCAAGGGGAAACACCTGTTCAAGTCCCTACCATCCCCCACCATGCATCAGCTGACGCACTCCAGCCAATCCCAGCCAACAGCTCCAGTTAGCCATCATGTTGCTAGTGCCTACCATCCCCCACCATGATCCAGCTGAAGCCAATTAACACTGATTGACCAGCAGAAAAAAAACATTTAAAAGCAGCACACAGTGAAGGAACAGGTTTGGCCACACAGAGTTTGTATTTGCAAGCAGAAGCCGGCTAAGAAAAATGGACCTCCTGAAGAGAAAGAGGAACTACACAGCAGAGGAGACCACCATGCTTGTGGAGTTCATTGTCAGGCACCACAAACGCCTCTATGGACTCCCACCCTACTGCACCAGTGGGACACAGAAGGCAGCCCTGTGGCAGCAATTATCCACTGCTGTCACAGCATTGGGGGAGGAGAGGCGCACTGTCCAGGACCTAAAAAAAAATGGCAGGATGAGAGGCTGAGGGTAAAGGAGAAATACTCCAGGATTGAATTACAACGGATCATCCCAGCCGCATACTCTGGACCACGCATCCGCCTCACCCCACTGGAGGAGGATATCCTGACAACCATACACCCCCACTTGGTCCATGGGCTGCCTGTCAGTGACGTCCGCTACGTGGTACCAGGTAAGTGGGATGAAAAGATAAAGTGCATGAATAGAATGTCTGTGTTGCACTGTCAGTGTGAATAAGGAAGTAGTCCAAAGTGTATAAATTAATCCGTCAGTCAGAGACTCCTGTGTCCCCCTCTGTATGTAGCACTACAAGTCCCACAATCCTTAGCGATGGAAATGGCAAATCCCTCCCCCACTTCAAAAAACATGGCCACTGTCCAGTTGCAGTAATACACCAGCCCGCTAAGTAGCAATTGACAAATAACAGCAGAGATGCGCCAGTAACAATGCCACACCCAATCCAACTCTTGTGCAACCGCGGATGCGTCACATTTACAATGCGGTGCACTGTGGCGCTGGGATAGACAGATGGGTGTCGCAACTGATGGCATTAGGGGGATGCTCTGCTGGAGTAGTGTCGCAAGTGTGACGCAACTCCAACAATGTCCATGGACCGCCTACACCTAACGTTCAGGGCAACTCATTACATGTGCCTCAAGCTGGTTTAAGTTTGCATGGCACCACCCTATGAAAAGTGACTACGTGAAATGCCATCGATTACAATGCATCACTTGTACGAGACATAACCAAATAAACACACACCCTACCTACATCACAGCTGATGCATGTTTAATGTTGCGCAGGACCGCACACCGTGAGACATCCCCATAGATGCATAACATTGTGAATAAGTCTAAATGTGTCACCTGTATTACCCCACCGCTGTGTCACAGAAGTGACGCAACTGCGGTGTAAATGTATTACAAGGGGCGTGGAAACATGCCACTAAATCTCAAAGAAGTAAATCACCCCGTGCAAGCTTAAAGCACAAAGCAGAAGGTGAGAGAATCATCTGATCCAAAAGTCAGACACCTATTCTGTTGTACATTTCCCACCCTGCCACGCCATTACGACCCCAATGCACCACTGCTCCTACCTGCCCAGTCAGCGGCAGTACTGCATAACACTGTTAGCATGCAGAAGAAATGGGGAAATCACAGAAATGTTCCACAAGCACATATTCCAGATGTTTAGTTTTCTCTCTTCTCACCCATTTACACATTCAGCCAGAGCACAGACAACTGCCGCAGCAGAGGTCCCTGCATCGACTGGGAGGAATCGCCACCGTACACCCTCACCGACTGGTAAGTCAAAGTGGCCAGGAGATGGTCAAAATGCATACATTGTCAGGAGTGACCGAGGGACATATAGTGCCCACATATGAAAGTCAACCAGAGATGAACAAATAGCTGCATTACTATTGGAGTAGTCAATGGACATCCACCTTTAGCTAATTATAATTGTGAACAGCTGAAGACAATATATTACATGTCTTGGCTCATCAAACCTTCGTAATTGCGGAACATGACATGTTTTACAGCAACAGCCCCAGACCTGGGAATCCAATCCTGTTATCGAGTGTCACAACTACTCAAAAGGGTGCCCCCACTATGTTGTAATGGTGTCTGTAGACGTAATCAATCAAAGTAATTGACTGAAATATGGCAATGATGAACAAGTGAGATCCCAGGGTCATTAGTATTGACAATGCATACACTGTCCAACTTTGAATGTTTCCAATATAGATCAAATTCCCAGTCCACACAGCTGGTCATGTACCACTTACATTGTCTGGCGTTTGTGTTGCCCATCAACAAAACACGATAGTGGACCTCACATCAGGATCCGTAGACATGTCATTGTGATATTGGTTGCATCCAGGTAGTGGGCCCATTCGAAGTCATGTGGGAGCAATCATGAAATTACGTATAACACACTTCAGCGACGCTGGTGCCCACAACTGCTTGTGCTCATCCTTTGTGCCAGAAATCTAGTGCATCACATGTGGCTGCCGGAATGTTAAGTAGCAAAACACACTTATCATTGTAGGTACAACGAGGTCCTCCCAGAATCAAAGACACACACTGACTTCTGCTACAAGGTTGGCTGTGACATCTGTTCAGGGCCCACACACTGTTCCCGTGCTGGGCCAAGGGAGGGGAACCCAAGAATATATCAGGCTGACTGCTCATGAAATGTGCCTTTCACGTCCGCCGTATGTTGTATGTGTATTACAACACTGTTGTTCTGCATCACAATATGCTTACATATGGCATTTGAACCCATGCAAGATCAGACCCTGGTGGCTAATGAAAGGATGACACAAAATGTATGCCAATTGAGTGCAGAATGGACATTCAATAGTACCATGAGTCATATGAAGGGACCAAAACACAACCGGCTTGCAATTCAATGATAGGAAACACCATGATGAAAATTGCATGGCTGAGGCTAACACTGATGCCAGTAGTGTACCTTTGAGATGAATGTAGGGGCTGCTAAGGGTGAATCTTCATGCAGTTACACCTGCTAAATGACTAGGCAGAAGAGCAACACACTAATCCAGTGCAGGCAGAAGGCATCAAAGCCTCTCAGCCTATCCGCAATGTGTGAGTATAAACCAAATGTTACATTCTGCTTGCCTCCTCTCCTACTGTATTCACATGTATAGGTGAGTGTTTGACATATGAGGTTTGGATGTCTGCTGTACAAGACACCAATCGTCGTCAGCTAAGTAGTACCATGATCTGGGAAATAGAGTACGCAAAGAGAGGACACTCAAAGGATGGACATAAGACATCTGTGTTCTCTCATACAAATATGTGTGACTTCATGCGTGGGGAAGCACAAATGAGCAACATCATGTCCCTGACTATTGCAAATCTCACACATGAAACCCTTTCTGACTTGACAACAAACAACATGAGACTCTGGAAATATGTAAGTCTGAATGGCAAAGGTGATAGCAGTGTAATGGGGAGGAATCCGGGTCCCTTCCTATCAGTAATCTTCTCATACATGTGTGTCTGTTGATGTGTCATCTCATTGATGTCACTGCTGTGTGGAGGAAACGGCTGGCAATTTCTGCATGTGAGCAGGTGCCCAAATGTAAAGTTCAGGAGCTAAACATGCTGCACATAGTTCTGGATTACCCACAAATGGTCATTGACAATGACATGTTGGCTCAGAGCTACCATCTGTTGTTGCAAAATATAGACCTGTATGTCTTATCACAGCTGCTGACCGGATTACACCCCAGCAGCGTGCACCATCCCGGGGACTGAATGACATCCTGGCTGCAGCAGTTCAACCCTCGCGCAGCCGTCCTTCAGGTAATTCTAGCATGAGGTGTCTGTTGATGTGTCATCTTATTGATGTCACTGCTGTGTGGAGGGAACGGCTGGCAACTGCTGCATGTGAGCAGGGGCCCAAATGTAAAGTTCAGGAGCTAAACATGCTGCACATAGTTCTGGATTACCCACAAATGGTCATTGAGAATGACGTGTTGGCTCAGAGCTACCATCTGTTGTTGCAAAATATAGACCTGTATGTCTTATCACAGCTGCTGACCGGATTACACCCCAGCAGCGTGCACCATCCCGGGGACTGAATGACATCCTGGCTGCAGCTGTTGAACCCTCGCGCACCCGTCCTTCAGGTAATTCTGGCATGAGGTGTGTCACTGGCTTCGACTCCAAAGCCATGACAGAGATCCTGATTCCCCTCTGCATGTAATCAGCAGTCGTTGTGTACTAAGTGAAATACAAATCAGGAGTGTCATGTGCCTGTCTGACAATTGGTGATGCAGATAATTGAGAATGTTGTCACTTCCCTCTACAGCTGCTGGTTCAGGGACAGCTAGGCCTACGAAAGCCGTGAGGAGACAGGTCCAGCAGGTGACACTAGGGGGGAACACCAAGGGACAGAGAGTTGTGGCTGGAGCTGGTGAGTTTGCCTGTATCTGTGTAACACCTCAGTGCTATGGTGTGAGCTGTCATTTGTGGTGGTACCCTACACAGGTCACATGATCCTCATCTGTTGATGCAAAGTACAGTTAATACAAACCCTTGTGTTGCACCACATGTTATACCAGGTCAATCCCTAATGTTATGTTATGTTATGTTATGCACTTTTGTATTGCGCACAGCTGCCCCAGCTAAGGGGCGTCCTGGCGCATGGCAGGCAATGTGCAACAGATAGCAGAAACACAACACAGATAAAAGATCTATTTAAAAAAGAAACGTTTTCAGAGCTTTGCGAAAGGCCAAGAGGTCAGTCAGTAGCCGCAAGTCCACTGGGAGGGAATTCCAGAGTTCAGCCGCCCTCACCCGAAAAGAGCGACCACCAGCCCGACACAACCTGTATCGGGGGACCACCGCGAGCGCTTGGCTACCCGATCTCAAAGCGCGGGAAGGAACATACCACGACAGGAGGTCAGCAAGAATTGGCGGACCTACTCCCCTCAAGATCTTAAACGCCAAGCACAACACCTTGAACTGGATGCGTGATTTAATGGGAAGCCAATGCAAGGATCTCGAGACACCTGAGACAGAGCTCCTTCGGGGTAAGCCTACAATGGCTCTAGCCGCGGCATTCTGCACTCGTTGAAGGCGGGTAGTCTCCGCCACGTTGGTGCCTACCAAAAGCGAGCTGGCATAGTCCAGGCGAGATAATACCGTGGCCTGGACTATCAGCTGCCTGGTACCATGGTCAAAGAACTTAAGAATGGGCCTCAGCGACCGCAAGATGCCAAAACAGCCGGCCGCGATTTTCTTCGAGTGGCCCTCGTAACTGAGAGCGGGATCCATCCACACTCCCAGATTCCTAAGTTCAGTGACCGGGAGAGGGACCGGCCCCAGTTCAATGGGCCACCACTTGTCCCCCCACAGTTCCGCCTTCCTGCCAACGATCATGATCTCGGTTTTCTTCGCGTTGAGCTGGAGACAGTTGTTCTTCATCCAGCTTGCCACCGCCCTAAGTCCACTCTGAAACCTGGGGGCATCCCGATCCGCATCCCCGCTGATAGTCACCGCTAGCTGACTACGGTTGCAACCTCTGTTCCAGGGAATGCTGATGACGAGGATGACAGGGCTATGACCAGTGCGGGCCGACGGGGAATCAGAGGGGAGAATCCCCTGATCCTCCAAGCTGTGATGTCGGCTGCAAGCACTGCTCAGGAGGAGGAGGATGAATTTCCTGAGGACGTCTACTTGGTGGATGATGAGGACTACATGTCTGATGACGATGAAGATGCCAATGCACGCTATCGTGCCAGATTGGCTAAATCGGTCAGGGCATCAACTCCTCTGCCAAGCAACGTCCGTCAGCCTCCTCCCAGGCATACCATGGCCTGTCCCCAGACTCGAGCAAACCAGCCACAGCACCCACGCATCACAACACAGACATCACTCCCTCACAGTCCTCACGTCCAGGATCAACATGGTGGTTCCCCTACCCACTCTTCCCTAGACAGTGTATCCCTGCCATCCTCTCCACCATCTGGGGGTGGTACCAGCCCTGTTGTGCTGCCGGAATCCCCTGGGCACCATTCACCTGCCCACAGGCTCCCACCTCCCACCCCCCCTCCTGCTGTAGGACCTGCTCATCCCATCCATGGCAGACAGCTACAGAGAGGGCCTGCACCTGGCTGTGATGACCAGTGGGAGCAGGACTTCTACCAACAGCAGAGCGATGTGAGGCAGGACATTAGTGCCATAGGGGCTACCCTGTCCGACATGTCGGACTCCCTGCAGGACATGGTCCACTTCCCTCAGGCGGTGGAGAGGCTGAGCCAAGTGTTGGATCGGATGGATAGGACTTGGCAGGACATGTCTAGAAATATGTGAGACATGCTATCCATCCAGAGGGAAGAGAGTGCAAGACACCATGCCTTGGCCATGAAGATGATGGAGGGCATATTGAGAGTGAGCCAACCTTTCCCTTCACGGTCAACGCAGGGAGGGGAGCCATCATATCTGCCCACAGGACAGCACATCCCCACACCTGTACCAACTGCATACCAACACAGCAAAGGGAGACATCCACACCAGCGGCTTGAACTGGCACTCCCAACACCACCCCCTGTACAGGCACTCCCACCACCTGCATAACCACCACCAACCCCTGTAGAGGCACTCCCGCCACCTGCACAACCACCATCAACCCCTGTACAGGCACTGCCCCCACCTGCACAACCACCAACAACCCCTGTACAGGCACTCCCACCACCTGCACAACCAAAACCACCCCCTGTACAGGCACTCCCACCACCTGCACAACCACCAACAACCCCTGTACAGGCACTCCCACCACCTGCACAACCACCACCACCTGTACAGTCACTCCCGCCACCTGCCCAACCACCACCACCTGTACAGTCACTCCCGCCACCTGCACAACCACCACCACCACCTGTACAGGCACTCCCACCACGTGCACAACCACCAGCAACCCCTGTACAGCCACTCCCGCCACCTGCCCAACCAGCACCACCACCACTTGTACAGGCACTCCCACCACGTGCACAACCTGCCCTTGTCCAGGCACAACTATCAAGTGTGCATACACCATCTGCCCCAGCACATGTGGATGAACCTGGACAGTCCCTTGGACAGTACCCACCTCCACGTAGGAGGCGAGCCAGACCTGAGCACTCCGAGCGGTCATCCCCCCCCCCCAAATTGCGGCGTCGCACTCACCAGTGACAGGAACCCAGGACATTGTAACCACGTGATTGTGTGTGCACCAAATAAACACCTACCAAAAATAAAAATCTGTTGTGCATCATGTCCTGTGTAACGATGTAGGTGGCCTCGAGATGTGAGAAGGTATGTGTGTGTGTGACACAGTTACAAGTGTAACCCATCATTGCAACCAGCCATTATGTGCATAGCAGATGACTCACCAAATATGTGTCCATATTCAGAACCAGACATTCAGAATGAAGTCAAACAAGTGGAAGTTATTAGTATTCCTAATTGTATTTTAAGAAGGTACAAAAGAACAACCATCCGTTTGGAAGGGAGAAAGGAAAACAAATAATGATCTTAATGCAGAGGGAGATGGGAACCTGGATTGGGGTGGGGCAACAAAAATATAACACGTCAGGGAGCATCAGGGAAAACAGTCTATTTACAAGGGGAAAATGAAATAATTGTTCACGTCAAAAGTCAAGTGTCCTTCTGGTCATCCTCTAGGACCACAATGTCCAGATCCTCAGAGTCCGATGCAGGCACACGTCTGGCGGGTGCAGGAACAGGCACCACTTGGGTTCGTGCCACACGAGGAGTACGGGGGGAAACAGTGTGGGCCAACGGACAGGGGGAGACATTGACGGTGGTATGGGAAGGGATTGGGGAGACAACAGACGACATGGCTGCGGTCAGTGAATTGATGCTGGTGGTGAGGGTGGCCATTGTTCGGAGCATGTCCTCTCGCATCATGCGTACCTCAATACACACTTGTAGCATGATGCGAGCGGATATGTCTGGCTGACCCTCACACATCCACATCAAGTCCACTGGCACAGCCACAGGAGGAACAACACCGGGAGGGGCCTGGGGGGGACAGGAGGGATGTGGTGCCTGAGGTCCGGAGCCAATGATGTTGGGGAGCTGGCGGCTACGATGAGGGGGACTGGTTACAGGGGATGCAGCTGGGTCCCCCGATGGAATGGGGAACTCTAGAGGTAGGGAGGGGCTGATGGCAGGCCCAGATTGTTTGTTGGCCTGCCCCGAGGACACCTTTTCAGGGACCACAGGTGAAGAGTCCTGAGGAGAGTAGCTCTCCAACACCTCATGGTCCGAGGTGTCGTGTTCACCCCCCCCCCGATTCAATGTCTGCAGCCTCCACCCGGGATGTGGCACCAGCATCAGGGTGTCCCTTGTCAGTCCGGGTGGGCGCAATCCCCTTGCCTCGTGATGTTGAGGGTCCCTCCTCATCCTCCTCTTCCTCGCTGGTGGAAAGAGGGTGTACCCGCCGCCGCACTGGTGGCCTCGCGCTCCGGACCTGGTCCTGCTGCCCTTCTGTTTCGCCAGCTGTGCCTGCTGAAATGTAAGCAAAATCCGAATGTTATGTTTGTGTCATGCAGGACGAGACACATTCATAGAAGAGCCAAGGTCAGACTTATTTTCCTCTGATCACACTCAATAGTTGTCAGTGTCTATGAGCTGACATTACGTGTATGTTCACCGTCATTTACTGGATTGAGTCTGACATGGCCATCTCACGTGGATGTGTGTGGCTTACACAACTGTATTGGCCAACCCTCAACCTGGCATTCTGGTGATCTGTGTGTCCTGCCACAGCTACATGTGCAGGTTCCAAAAGCAGTCCACCAATGGAGAACATGAAGTCCAGAATCTCAGATAATGGCCATTCATAGGGAGTCTCAGCTATTTAAGGTCTGGACAAGTGTCATCTGCTTTGTAGCATTGTATGGGACACGACAAGTGGCGAATGTGGGTCACACATGCACTGAGGCTCTGGCCTATTTCTGTAGCTAAATTGTGAGTCTAGCCTTTGGCTGTCCCCACACATGTTCTGACAATCCAGTGGCACATATTGGCTTTGGTGACTGATATGGTAATGCAGTACACCGCTGAACACTGGGGGAATTTAGTGACAGCTACCTGTACATGTGAAATGTGAAACAGGCCACTGAGGCTGAGACGTCTGTCAGTGGACACCCCTTTCAAATTTAGAAGCGCTTAAGAGTGATGCAAGGATGTCAAAGTCTGTCTTGACTCCATGGCACATGATGTTTTGTCACAATTGGAACCCAAACTCTAAAAATGCAATGCAAGTCATAGCATCCAATACCCTTTGGCCTGCCATGCGCACACTGGACAGTGTCTGTACCATTGCTCATCCAATGCACACATGATTTCCTAGTGCCAATTGTAGTGGTGCGGGAAGAGCAGATTTCAGTACAAATGCACAATTATGGCTCATTTAGCCAGTTGTCATGACGAAACTCCAACTCCCAAAATGCACTCTGCCCTGTACAGTCCATATGCCACAGTGTGCCTTTTTAAGCTTGGTGACTGCTGCATGGACACGGAATCTGTGAATGGAGGCATCGGACACACAATGGTACAGCACTGTTTCACTCACATCATACTCCCAGACACATTTAGCATATGATGCACTTACCATGTCCCTGCTGCTCATGCTCCTCCAGCTGAGCATGGAGGGTCGGCCAAGCTGATCGCAGGACCCTCCTGTACAGTGGGGATAGGCGAGGACGATGCACATGGTGCTGGGAAGACTGGCCCACCAGCTCCTCAGCCTTGTGCCGGGCCCACCGTTTTAGGTCCTCCCAGCGCTTGCGGCATGCCCTCGCACTCCTAGTGTGGACTCCCACTGCACTGCAGCGCTCGGCGATGTTGGCCCACAGCCTGGCCCAGGCTGCATTGCTCAGCTGGTGTTCAGGGTCCCCATATAGCTGAGGAAATTTGGCCAGCACCCCCTCAGCCAAGATGTTCAACTCACTTTCAGTGAAAGGGGGTGCCTTCTCTTCGTAACCCTCAGCCATTATGGGGATAATAAGAAGGATGAGAGCAGCAGGATGTCAGAGGATCTGTCTGTGATAGAGGATGACTCAGAATGAACACAAAATGGCTGCCAACTATTTCCTGTGATGTATTTCCTGCCTCCCACTTCCTGTAAAACATTTCCTGAATGAAATTATGTGTTCCGGGTCATTTTCGGAGTTTACGGCCCGTAAGCGCAGTTTCCGGTTCGGGAGCGGGGGGTCCGCACACGGGCCGTACGCTCCGTAATCGGAGCGTCTGCACACGGGCCGTACGCTCCGTAATCGGAGCTTCCGCTTTTTGGCCGTAAACTCCGAAAATGACCCGGAACATATAATTCCATACAGGAAATGTTTGACAGGGAGTGGGAGGCAGGAAATACATCACAGGAAATAGTTGGCAGCCATTTTGTATTCATCCAGATCCATCCACAATCAGGAATCAAATCTACTGCCATCCTGCTGTTCTGTTGTGGATAAAAAAGAAAAGACAGTGCATGTGAGAATTATTTAAATGTGACAAGAGGGTGAAGAGACCATTTCAAGACATTTCTGCAGTTTCAGTTTCAGTTTCTCATGCTTTGCATTATGGTACATGTAATCCATATTAGGTGCTCATTTGCAGAGTTGTGTGATGTGTTACGGAACATTGTGTTGGAGAAGTGTGGATATATCACAGACACATGGGGGCAGATTTACAGCTTCTGGCGCATCTCTGCTAATCAGCAGAGATGCGTCAGAAGAGTTGCGATGCATCTGCCCACCCGTGCGCCAACACAGATGCGCCGCATTGACAATGCGGTGCACCGTGGTGCTCGGATGTGCAGATGCGTGACGCATCCCCCGTTGGAAAGGCGGCGCATTGCTGGAGTTGCGTCGCAAGCGCAACGCAACTCCAGCAAGGCTCGGGGGTGCCCTATCCCTATGATGCTGCGTCAATCCTTACGCCTGCTTCAAGCAGGCGCAGGGTTTTGACCCAGCATGGCCTTAACAGTGACTGAGTGAAATATTGTAGATTTCACCCAGCCACTTTTATGAGGCGTTCCTGCGCCGGAAGGCCCCCCCCTGCGCCAGAACGCCTACATGTGGCACAGGCCTTTACAACGTGACGCATCTCCCAGATGCGTCATATAGTACATACCCCGCAGCATGGCGCTGGCTTTGCCCCACCGCTGCGTCACAAAAGTGACGCAACGGCGGCGTGAAAGGGGCGCAAGTCCCACATTAATCTGCCCCATGGTGTCTGATTGACCCATTGCATCACTCACGTCGTGGGCGCATCATTTGTGGGGGAGTCACATCTGTTGATGGCACAGGGCCGACAATGCTATGGTTATGGCCTTTTCTGATTAAGAGACCTATCCTCATGAGGTCCGGCAAGGTCTCTCAGTACATGTATCATCTTCCATCTGCGGCTATAGATTCTTTAGGGACATCCACTACACTGATCGCTGACATGGGTACATGTGCTGAAGCAGGCTCAACCTTTTGACTACTGTCAAGAGCTGTGATTAACATGCAGTTAGTGTGGCTTGCAAAGTTGCATCAGGAAGGAATTTATTGACACAGTCGTTTATATCCAAGTTTCATCATTGGCAACAGACAGCAATCCACATTTAGTCCATTCCACTACAGGTTGCTCATGTGAAAAACGTGGCAACGAGCTGCTCACAGTCTTGCATGCCCTGACCTCGATTATGTGCCATGGCCCGGTTTCCCAGATTCATAGGTAGCCGCAGTTCCAGCGGTATCTGTAAGCCATGCGTTAAGGCAATGTTGTGCAAGACACAACAGGCTAAAATTATCCTGCACACTACTTCTGGGGAGTACTGCAGCACCCCCCCTGTGCGGTCGAGACATCTGAATTGCGACTTCAACAGACCAAAAGTGCGCTCTATGATGGCCCGAGTCCGTATGTGTGCCCTATTGTACCTACGCTGTGGTACAGTGTCTGCACGACTGTAAGGGGTGAGGAGATGTGGGGTGAGTGCATACCCAGCATCACCTGAGTAGAGGGGAAAAGGCAGTTGGTTACATTTCCCTCTTTGAATTGCACAGGACATGATCTATACTGTATTACATGCATTGTCAGGTGGGCCCTGTATCTAGCTTTATGATTCTTATAGTACAATGGTTAATGTTGGGGGGCATTCAGACATTTCAAAAACACATATTCCTCCTTTCTAACGCTTGGTACTTACCCAATAGCCACATGTTGCCAAATTCTCCCGCAGCCATCCGCCGGGCAAGAGGTGACATGCGGAATATGAAGCTGTCATGGGTACTGCCGGGGAACACCGCATGCACATCAATGAACCTCCCTCTGGCATCACAGACAGCTTGTACGTTGATGGAATGCCATCGGTGTCTGTTGCAGAAGATGTGTGCAATGTGGCGAGGTGGCTGAAGGGCCACATGGGTACAGTCAATTGCACCCAGCACACGTGGAAATTGTGCAATGAGAACGAAATCTCGTGCTGCCCTTTGTCTCAGGGCCAGTGTCGGTGGCATATGTATGTGGTGGTGGGATCTTGCAGTGATGCATCGCAGTACCTGATGCAGGCACCGCGACTGGCTGGCCTGGGATATGCCCACATGGTCACTGGAGACCCTTTGGAATGAGCCAGTGGCAAAGAAATGGAGCGCAGATAGGATCTTTAGGTATGCTGGTATTGCATGTGAGCAGCAGGTCACGGAGTCAAGTTCCTGCACCAACTCACATACCATATCCAAGATGATTTCTGGAGGGAAACGGTACCTGGCCCTTACATCTTGACTGGACATTCCAAATAAGTTGATCCTCTGTCTGAAGATCCTCTCTGCTCTGGCTCTCCTCCTCCTCCTCCTCAAGTCGTTTTGCCGCATGGCAAGGGGCAGTGCAACAAACACATTCAGTGACATGTTGAAAGGGTTTGTGTGTGTCTGCTCTGCAGTTATACATGCTGCCAAGCTAGGATTGGCTGGAGTGTGTCAGCTGATGCATGGTGGGGGATTGGTAGGGACTTGGACAGGTGTTCACCCTTGGCTCACATGATCAATGGCCACCAAATCGTAAAATCCGGCCCGCAATCGGAACTTACGGCCCGCAGCCGGACTTTCCGGCCGTAGGCGGAACTTCCGGCCCTTAAGCGGAACTTCCGACCCGTAAGCGGACTTTCCGCCCCATAAGCGGACTTTCCGCTCGGGGTGCGGAAATTCCGGCCCGGGTGCGGAAATTCCGGCCCGGGTGCGGACGTAAGTTTAGTAGTCGTAAATCCATTCTCTGAATAGCAAAAGTCCTAAGTTCATTTTGTGAATAGCAAAAGTTGTAAGTTCATTCTGTGAATACCAGAAGTACTAGGTGCATTCTGTGAATACCAGAATGGTACTAAGTTTAGGATTTAGTCTTGTTTGTTCTGTGAATCGGGCCCTTAGGGTTTAGGGTAGAGCAGTGGTGTTTGTGTAGTGTAGGGGTTCACACTGGGGGTAGTGTTTTAGGGTTTATGGTAGTGCAGTGGTGTGTGTGTAGTGTAAGGGATTGTGCTGGGTGTAGTGTTTTAGGGTTTAGGGTAGTGCAGTGGTGTTTGTGTAGTGTAGGGGGTCATGTTGGGGTAGTGTTTTAGGTTTTAGGGTAGTGCAGTGGTGTTTGTGTAGTGTAGGGGGTCATGCTGGGTTAGATTTAGGGTTTAGTGTAATGCAGTGGTGTTTGGGTAGTGTAGGGGATCGTGCTGCAGGTAGTGTGTTAGGGTTTAGGGCAGTGCAGTGGTGTTTGTGTAGTGTAGGGGGTCGTGCTGGGGATAGTGTTTTAGGGTTTAGGGCAGTGCAGTGGTGTTTGGGTAGTGTAGGGGGTCATGCTGGGGGTAGTGTTTTAGGGTTTAGGGCAGTGCAGTGGTGTTTGTGTAGTGTACAGGGTCGTGCCGGGGGTAATGTTTTAGGGTTTAGGGTAGTGCAGTGGTGTTTGTGTGGTGTAGGGGTTCACACTGGGGGTAGTGTTTTAGGGTTTAGGGTAGTGCAGTGTTGTTTTGGTATTGTAGGTGTTCATGCTGGGGGTAGTGTTTTAGGGTTTAGGATAGTGCAGTGTTTGGGTAGTGTAGAGGTCTTGGTGGGGGTTGGGTTTTAAGGTTTAGGGCAGTGCAGTGGTGTTTGGGTAGTGCAGGGGGATCGTGCTGGTGGAAGTGTTTTAGGGTTTAGGGCAGTGCAGTGGTGTTTGGGTAGTGTAGAGGTTCGTCCTGGGGTAGTGTTTTAGGGAAGTGCAGAGGTGTTTGTGTAGTGTAGGGGTTCGTGCTGGGGTTAGTGTTTTAGGGTTTAGGATAGTGCAGTGGTGTTTATGTAGTGTAGGGGGTCGTGTTTTAGGGTTTAGGGTAGTACAGTGGTGTTTGGGTAGTGTAGGAGTTCATGTTGTAGTGGTGTTTTATGGTTTAGGGTAGTGAAATGGTGTTTGTGTAGTGTAGGGGGTCGTGCTGGGGTAGATTTAGGGTTTAGGGTAGTGCAGTGGTGTCTTTGTAGTGTAGGGGGTCGTGTTTTAGGGTTTAGGTTAGTGAAGTGGTGTTAGGGTAGTGTAGGGGGTTGTGCTGGGGTAGTGTTTTAGTGTTTAGGATAGTGCAATGGTGTTTGGAAAGTGCAGGGGTCTTGCTGGGGGTACTGTCTTATGGTTTAAGGTAGTGAAATGGTGTTTGTGTACTTTAGGGGGTCGTGCTGGGGGTAGATTTAGGGTTTAGGGTAGTGCAGTGGTGTTTTTGTAGTGTAGGAGGTCGTGTTTAGGGTTTAGGTTAGTGCAGTGGTGTTAGGGTTGTGCTGGGATAGTGTTTTAGTGTTTAGGGTAGTGCAGTGGTGTTTGGAAAGTGTAGGGGGTCGTGCTAGGGGTACTGTTTTAGGGTTTAGGGTAGTGCAGTGGTGTTTGTGTAGTGTAGGGGGTTGTACTGGGGTAGATTTAGGGTTTAGGATAGTGTAGTGGTGTTTGTGTAGTGTAGTGGATCGTGTTTTAGGGTAGTGCAGTGGTATTTGGGTAGTGTAGGGGTTCATGCTGGGGGTAGTGTTTTAGGGTTTAGGGTAGTGCAGTGGTGTTTGGGTATTGTAGACGGTCACACTGGGGGTAATGTTTTAGGGTTTAGGGTAGTGCTGTGGTGTTTGTGTAGTGTGCGGGGTCATGCTGGGGGTAGTGTTTTAGGGTTTTGGGTAGTGCAGTGGTGTTTGTGTAGTGTAGGGGACGTGCTGGGGTAGTGTTTTACGGTTTAGGGTAGTGCAGTGGTGTTTGGGTAGTGTAGGGGGTCGTGCTGGGAGTAGAGTTTTAAGGGTTTAGGGTAGTGAAGTGGTGTTTGTGTAGTGTAGGGGGTTGTGCTGGGGTTGATTTAGGGTTTAGGGTAGTGCAGCAGTGTTTGTGTAGTGTAGGGGGTCGAGTTTTAGGGTTTAGGGTAGTGCAGTGGTGTTGGTGTAGTGTAGGGGGTCGTGCTGGGGGTTAATTTAGGGTTTAGGGTAGTGCAGCGGTGTTTGTGTACTGTAGGGGGTCGAGTTTTAGGGTTTAGGGTAGTGCAGTGGTGTTTGTGTAGTGTAGGGGATCTTGCTGGGGGTAGTGTTTTAGGGTTTAGGCTAGTGCAGTGGTGTTGGGTAGTGTAGGGGGTACTGCTGCAGGTAGTGTTTTAATGGTTTAGGGTAGTGCAGTGGTGTTTGTGTAGTATTGGGGGTAGTGCAGTGGTGTTTGGGTAGTGTAGGCAATCGTGCTGGGTAGTGTTTTGGGGTTTATGGTAGTGTAGTTATGTTTGGGTAGTGAAGGGGGTCGTGCTGGGGGTAGTGTTTTAGGGTTTAGGGTAGTGCAGTGGTGTTTGGGTAGTGTAGGGAATTGTGCTGGGGTAGTGTTTTTGGGTTTGGGGTAGTGTAGTTGTGTTTGAGTAGTGAAGGGGGTCGTGCTGGGGGTAGTGTTTTAGGGTTTAGGGTAGTACAGTGGTGTTTGTGTAGTATAGGGGGTCGTGCTTGGGGTAGTGTTTTAGGGTTTAGGCTAGTATAGTGATGTTTGTGTACTGTAGGGGTTCATGCTGGGGGTGGTGGTTTTAGGGTTTAGGGCAGTGCAGTGGTGTTTGGGTAGAGTAGGGGGTCGTGCAGGGGGTAGTGTTTTAGGGTTTAGGGCAGTGGAGGGGTATTTGGGTATTGTTGGGGGTTGTGCTGGGGGTAGTGTTTTAGCGTTTAGGGTAGTGCAGTGGTGTTGGGCTAGTGTAGGGGGTCATGCTGGGGGTACTGTTTTAGGGTTTATGCTAGTGCAGTGCTGTTTGTGTGGTGTAGGGGACATACTGGGGTAGTGTTTTAGGGTTTAGGGTAGTACAGTGGTGTTTGTGTTATGTAGGGGGTCGTACTGAGGGTAGATTTAGGGTTTAGGATAGTGCAATGTTTGGGTAGTGCAGGGGACTTGCTGGGGGTTGGGTTTTAAGGTTTATGGCAGTGCAGTGGTGTTTGGGAAGTGGAGGGGGATCATGCTGGTGGAAGTGTTTTAGGGTTTAGGGTAGTGCAGTGGTGTTTGTGTAGTGTAGGGGTTCGTCCTGGGGTAATGTTGTAGGGCAGTGCAGAGGTGTTTGTGTAGTGTAGGTGGTCGTGCTGGGGTTAGTGTTTTAGGGTTTAGGGTAGTGCAGTGGTGTTTATGTAGTGTCGGGGGTCGTGTTTTAGGATTTAGGGTAGTGCAGTGCTGTTTGGGTAGTGTAGGAGATCGTGCTGGGAGTGGTGTTTTATGGTTTAGGGTAGTGAAATGGTGTTTGTGTAGTGTAGGGTTCATGCTGGGGGTAGATTTAGGGTTTAGGGTAGTGCAGTGGTGTTTTTGTAGTGTAGGGGGTCGTGTTTTAGGGTTTTGGTTAGTGCAGTGATATTAGGGTAGTGTAGGGGGTTGTTCTGGGGTAGTGTTTTAGTGTTTAGGGTAGTGCAATGTTGTTTGTGTAGTGTAGAGGGTCATATTTTAGGGTTTAGGGTAGTGCAGTGGTGTTTGGGTAGTGTAGGGGGTCATGCTGGGGTTAGTGTTTTAGGGTTTAGGGTAGTGAAGTGGTGTTTGTGTGGTGTACGGGGTAATGCTGGGGATAGATTTAGGGTTTAGGGTAGTGCAGTGGTGTTTGTGTAGTGTAGGGAGTCGTGCTGGGATTGATTTAGGGTTTAGGGTAGTGCAGTGGTGTTTGGAAAGTGTAGGGGGTCGTGTTTTAGGGTAGTGCAGTGGTATTTGGGTAGTGTAGGGGTTCATGCTGGGGGTAGTGTTTTAGGGTTTAGGGTAGTGCAGTGTTGTTTTGGTAGTGTAGAGGGTCTCACTGGGGGTCGTGTTTTAGGGTTTAGGGTAGTGCTGTGGTGTTTGTGTAGTGTACGGGGTCATACTGGGGGTAGTGTTTTAGGGTTTTGGGTAGTGCAGTGGTGTTTGTGTAGTGTAGGAGACGTGCTGGGGTAGTGTTTTAGGGTAGTGCAGTGGTGTTTGTGTAGTGTAGGGGACGTGTTGGGGTAGTGTTTTAGGGTTTAGGATAGTGCAGTGGTGTTTGGGTAGAGTAGGGGGATCGTACTGGGGGTAGTGTTTTAGGGTTTAGGGTAGTGCGGTGGTATTTGTGTAGTGTAGGGTTCGTGTTTTATGGTTTAGGGTAGTGCAGTGGTGTTTGGGTAGTGTAGGGGGTCGTGCTGGGGTAGATTTAGGGTTTAGGGTAGTGCAGTGGTGTTTGTGTAGTGTAGGGGGTCGTGTTTTAGGGTTTAGGGTAGTGCAGTGGTGTTTGGGTAGTGCAGGGGGTGTAGCTGGGGGTAGTGTTTTAGGGTTTAGGGTAGTGCAGTTGTGTTTGGGTAGTGTAGGGGGTACTGCTGGGAGTAGTGTTTTAGGGTTTTGGGTAGTGCCTTGGTGTTTGTGTAGTGTAGGGGGTCATGCTGGGGGTAGTGTTTTAGGGTTTAGGGTAGTGCAGTGGTGTTTGTGTAGTATTGGGGTAGTTCTGGGTGCAGTGCAGTGGTATTTGGGTAGTGTAGGGAATCGTGCAGGGTTAGTGTTTTGGGGTTTAGGGTAGTGTAGTTGTGTTTCGGTAGTGAAGGGGGTCGGGCTGGGGGTAGTCTTTAGGGTTTAGGATAGTGCAGCGGTGTTTGGGTAGTGTAGAAGGTCACACTGAGGGAAGTGTTTTAGGGTTTAGGGTAGTGAAGTGGTGTTTGTGTGGTGTACGGGGTAATGCTGGGGATAGATTTAGGGTTTAGGGTAGTGCAGTGGTGTTTGTGTAGTGTAGGGGGTCGTGCTGGGATTGATTTAGGGTTTAGGGTAGTGCAGTGGTGTTTGGAAAGTGTAGGGGGTCGTGCTTTAGGGTAGTGCAGTGGTATTTGGGTAGTGTAGGGGTTCATGCTGGGGGTAGTGTTTTAGGGTTTAGGGTAGTGCAGTGTTGTTTTGGTAGTGTAGAGGGTCTCACTGGGGGTCGTGTTTTAGGGTTTAGGGTAGTGCTGTGGTGTTTGTGTAGTGTACGGGGTCATACTGGGGGTAGTGTTTTAGGGTTTTGGGTAGTGCAGTGGTGTTTGTGTAGTGTAGGAGACGTGCTGGGGTAGTGCTTTAGGGTAGTGCAGTGGTGTTTGTGTAGTGTAGGGAACGTGTTGGGGTAGTGTTTTAGGGTTTAGGGTAGTGCAGTGGTGTTTGGGTAGAGTAGGGGGATCGTACTGGGGGTAGTGTTTTAGGGTTTAGGGTAGTGCAGTGGTATTTGTGTAGTGTAGGGTTCGTGTTTTATGGTTTAGGGTAGTGCAGTGGTGTTTGGGTAGTGTAGGGGGTCGTGCTGGGGTAGATTTAGGGTTTAGGGTAGTGCAGTGGTGTTTGTGTAGTGTAGGGGGTCGTGTTTTAGGGTTTAGGGTAGTGCAGTGGTGTTTGGGTAGTGCAGGGGGTGTAGCTGGGGGTAGTGTTTTAGGGTTTAGGGTAGTGCAGTTGTGTTTGGGTAGTGTAGGGGGTACTGCTGGGAGTAGTGTTTTAGGGTTTTGGGTAGTGCCTTGGTGTTTGTGTAGTGTAGGGGGTCATGCTGGGGGTAGAGTTTTAGGGTTTAGGGTAGTGCAGTGGTGTTTGTGTAGTATTGGGGTAGTTCTGGGTGCAGTGCAGTGGTATTTGGGTAGTGTAGGGAATCGTGCAGGGTTAGTGTTTTTGGGTTTAGGGTAGTGTAGTTGTGTTTCGGTAGTGAAGTGGGTCGGGCTGGGGGTAGTGTTTAGGGTTTTGGGTAGTGCAGTGGTGTTTGTGTAGTGTAGGAGACATGCTGGGGTAGTGTTTTAGGGTAGTGCAGTGGTGTTTCTGCAGTGTAGGGGACGTGTTGGGGTAGTGTTTTAGGGTTTAGGGTAGTGCAGTGGTGTTTGGGTAGAGTAGGGGGATCGTACTGGGGGTAGTGTTTTAGGGTTTAGGGTAGTGCAGTGGTATTTGTGTAGTGTAGGGTTCGTGTTTTATGGTTTAGGGTAGTGCAGTGGTGTTTGGGTAGTGTAGGGGGTCGTGCTGGGGTAGATTTAGGGTTTAGGGTAGTGCAGTGGTGTTTGTGTAGTGTAGGGGGTCGTGTTTTAGGGTTTAGGGTAGTGCAGTGGTATTTGGGTAGTTGTCAAGAATTCCTGTCATACAAGGGAAACACGCCCTTATGTAAACAGGAGAGCTGTTACATAACTCAAGGGAAACACGCCCTTATGTAAACAGGAGAGCTGTTACATAACTCAAGGGAAACATGCCCTTATGTAAACAGGAGAGCTGTTACATAACTCAAGGGAAACACGCCCTTATGTAAACAGGAGAGCTGTTACATAACTCAAGGAAAACACGCCCTATAAAGGGAGGAACCGGGAGGTACAAGGCTGTCGGATATTGTGTTTACACCGACGTACCTGCTTCGTGAAGAGCAGTGTTCCGGAGTGGTGCTCCAGTAAGGCAAGAACGGAGGTAGGTCGAGTCGTTACTCCCTGGGCCGTGTCTTGCCCCATCGTCACCTGTGAAGGACCCGGAAGCTCTACCGGTCAACCATTGAGCTTCGCTTTTTGACTCGGCTGAGTCCAAGCGCAGTGGCACTTTTGCTGGTTGGAGTCGTAACTCCCAGCCCGACCAGAGACACAGGGACTGCCAGCTGTAACGCACACCAGGAGGTGTTTGCCGCGTTACAGACTCGGAAGTCCACAGGATCGATCGAGCGGCTGCTCTCGGTTCAGTCTTCTTGCTTGTGATTGGGGTATCGGTGACGCATCACCAGGAGGTGACTCCGCGTCCCGGTGCAGTCTGAGGAAGAGGTTGAGCGGCTGCTCCCTTCAGGTAGAGACCCCGGCTGGGTGTTTCCCTGACTCCTCGATTCTCCCCAACACTCTTCGCGCCCCTCACAGCCTACCGATTGGCATTGTCGGCCATTTCATTTCTGCCCTCTGTTGGCATACGCCGGGATCGGCGTATATGCAGAGGACGGTTAGGACCATCCGTGCTGTGGGCTGGTAACGTACTTAGCCTGGAGGATTCCAGTGACTATAACTTTTGTTTGTTCTTTGTATTTTATTTGCCTTCATTAAAAGAACTAACCCTTCACAAGTGGTTGCGTCCTCATTGTCGTGTCTGTTAAACGATCCTGAGACGTTCAGGGCGTTACAAAATATCCGACCTTAATAACACTAACTGTCTCCCGGTCGATAACAGACATGGCAACACTTGATGATGTGCTGGCTGCTTTATTGGCCATGCAAGTTGAAGTGGCTGCCTCTAGGCAAGAAACAGCCGATGTAAAAGCCAGACTGGATGCTATCCAATTGGACCCGCTCACGCCCAGCACCTCCCTCACGAACCAGACCCCTGCGGTAGTAGTGGAAATGCCGGTAGCCATCCCCTTGGCAACACCAGAGAGGTACAGTGGGGATCCTAACACAGTGCAGGTATTCCTCACAAAAGTGGCGCTACATTTATCGTGCAAACCAAAGGCGTTCCCCACGAGTCAGGCTCGTGTGGCTTTCCTTATATCCTATTTGGCTGGAAACGCGGCACAATGGGCCGTACCTCTGGTGAGCAGGGACGACCCCCTCTTATGTGATTGGGGTGCTTTTCGCGAGGAATTCCTGAAGGTATTCGACAGAAGGGCTGACTCGTACACGGCGGACCGTGAAATGCTTGAGTTGAGACAGGGATCCAACGACCTGGTGCAGTATCTCAACGCGTTCCGAAGGCTGGTTGCGGAAACCAAGTGGCCTGTTGCTAAACAGACGGCGCTCTTCCATCAAGGGCTGTGCGATGAGCTCAAGGACGCCGTGGCTCATATTGACCCTCAACCCAAGACATGTGAGGGCCTTATCAACCTGGTATTACGGCTGGAACATAGGCTAAGTGAAAGAAAGGGGGATCATGGGAGAAAAGGAAAATCCCTTCCATCCTATGTGACGGTGGGAAGTCCTGAAACTTCCACCGCATCCAAGGGAGAACCCATGGACATCAGCGCAATACGAGCGAGCCTCACAGCCACGGAGAAAGAGTCACGCCGTAAACAAGGATTGTGCCTATATTGTGGCAAAAAAGGCCACTACGTACGTGAATGCCCTGCCAAACCGAAGACGTCACGTTATCGGGCCAACCGGTCGGTAACAGCCGTGGTGGACATACCGGCGGAAAACTAGAGGACTCCAAGACCAGAGAAGGGGCATCTCGGAGTCTCTCATCCATCCCTTCACTTTCCAACTCGGTCACTAAGGGACAACGACACCTGTTTATCACGGTGCACGTGGGAGTGCATGACCAGTGGATACCCGTTGTGGCCATGGTGGATTCAGGGGCCACTGGCATGTTTATGGACCACAACGAGGCATGCAGGCTAGGGCTAGTGCTTCTTCCCAAAGCAGTACCCGAAGACGTCTATGCGGTAGACGGAAGGCGATTGGTGACGGGGCCCATCGGACAGCACACGGGGGTCCTTCCGATGAGATATGGGAGGAACCATTTGGAACAAATCGATTTTAACATCATCCGAGCGCCCCAATATGGCGTCATATTGGGATTACCGTGGCTACAGAAACACAACCCCTTTGTGGATTGGCCAACACATCGCATCGAAATGACGTCACCGTATTGCATCCTGCATTGTGGAATAAGAACGGAATCCCTTGACGCAGATGAGAGCGGGAGTCAGACGGTGGCTACAGCGGCAGAAAAAGATGTGGCTCTCCCCCAGGCTTATCACAGTTTTGAGGATGTATTTGATGAGGTGAAGGCGGAAGTGCTACCACCACATAGACAGTTTGACTGCCAGATCGACCTGGTGCCAGGGGCCAGCGTTCCCAGCGGCAGGCTGTATGCCCTGACGGAGCCTGAAAACGTGCATCTCCGGGGGTACCTGGATAAACTCCTCAAGCTAGGATTCATCCGCCCGTCCAAGTCTCCGGCCGCCTCGCCACTCTTCTTCATCCCGAAGGCTAATGGGGAGCTGAGAGCCTGTGTGGACTTTAGGGCATTGAATGCGATAACCATAAAAAATCGGTACCCCTTGCCTCTCATCAGTGTACTTCTGGAACAGGTCAAGAAAGCTCGTATCTACACCAAGTTGGATTTGAAAGGGGCATACCATCTGGTGCGCATGAGGGACGGAGACGAGTGGAAGACCGCCTTTAAGACCAGGTTCGGCCTTTTTGAGTACCTCGTCATGCCGTTCGGTCTGTGCAACGCCCCGGCAGCCTTTCAGTACTTTTTGAATGAGGTATTCAGAGAGGAGTTGGATATCTACGTGGTCGTATATATCGACGACATCCTCATCTATTCGTCCAGTGTGGAGGAGCACGTACACCACGTCAAAGCTGTGCTCCAAAAGCTGAGGGAAAACATGCTGTTTTGTAAACTCAGCAAGTGTGACTTCCACGTCACATCCGTGGAATTCCTCGGAGTGATGCTGAGTCCAGAGGGACAGGAGATGGCAGAACGAAAGATCAAGGCGGTGAAAGAATGGCCGGTGCCCCAAAGCGTGAAGGACGTCCAAAGTTTCATTGGCTTCGCCAACTTTTACAGGCGGTTTATAGATGGCTTTTCAGGAGTGGTGGCCCCAATCACACAGCTACTGAGGAAGTCCAAGGAGTTTGTCTGGTCCCCTGAAGCGAACAAAGCCTTTGAGGCCCTGAAAAGCGCCTTTGGTAAGGCGCCGGTGTTGGCTCACCCCGATCCGGATCTCCCCTACGTGGTGGAAGCGGACGCGTCGGATGTGGCGCTGGGGGCTATCTTGTCCCAACGCAACCACGACACAGGGGTGCTTCATCCCGTTGCGTACATGTCCCGCAAACTCAACGACGCCGAACGCAACTACCATATTGCGGAGAAGGAGCTTCTCGCAATCAAGGACGCCTTCACCGAATGGAGGCATTGGTTGATGGGGGCAAGACATGTGGTATCGGTGTACACGGACCATCGGAACCTACAGTTCATGACGGCCACTAGACACCTTTCTCCCAGGCAGCTGCGGTGGATGATCTTCTTTGCGGGGTTCAACTTCCGCATCACTTATCGGCCGGGGACGGAAAACCGGAAGGCGGACGCCCTGTCCCGTCAATCTGCAGTTAAGGAACCATTGCCTGCAACCGAGCGTTCCATCATTTCCCCGAGGATGGTATTGGGGGTTATCCAACCGGATACTTTCCTGAGGGGAATAAAGAGAGGGATCAGGTCATTCGCATGGCGGAGGTGGCTCCTCAGTCACAGAGAATGGCAGCTGAAGGACGGGATACCCCTGAAGGGCAGGTGCCTATTGATACCCACGCCTAGGCTAAGGAAACAAGCATTCATCTGGTGCCATGACTCTCCATGCGCAGGTCATTTGGGCTTTGAAAAAATGGTGGCTAGCATGGGACGGCATTTCTGGTGGCCAACCATGAGAGTGGATGTCAGGAGGTGGGGACAGGAGTGTCCTACGTGTGCTACCATGAAGGCCGACCATGGCCGAACCCAAGGGCTCTTACATCCACTTCCGACCCCGGATAGACCATGGGATAGCATATCACTGGACTTCGTGGTGGGCCTACCGGTAGACCAGGGGATGACGGCAATACTGGTGGTGGTGGATTACTTGACGAAAATGGGGCACTTCATCCCCTGCAAGAGAGTCCCTACGGCCGGGGAATTGGCGTCACTACTCCTAAAGAATGTGGTACGACTGCATGGATTACCTGGGGTGATCGTGTCGGACCGGGGGTCGCAGTTTACCGCGCAATTCTGGAAGACTTGGTGCACTGCGCTGCATGTTAAGACCGCCCTGTCCACCAGCTACCACCCTCAAACGGACGGCCAAACCGAGCGCCTGAACCAAACGCTCAAACAGTATCTGCGATGTTTTGTGGACCAGGGCAGGGAAGAATGGGTCGACTTGCTATGGGTTGCAGAGATAGCCTATAACAACGCCACTCACAGCTCCACACAGTCATCTCCGTTCTATAGCAACTATGGCCAACATCCCAGGTTCTTGCCATTTCTACATCCGTTCAGAGAGGACAGGATTCCCGCCACAGCGGACAGGGTGGCACACATAAAAGACACGTTGATGCGCTCAAGGGCTGTCCTAATAGAGGCCAAGAGAAGATACAAGGCTGCGGCAGATAGGAAGAGAAGGCCCGGGCCACTGTACCGCACTGGAGACTACGTCTGGATATCCACAAGAAACATGAGGTTTCGAAAGAACAGTGTGTTCCATCCCAAGTACATGGGCCCCTATCGAATTACCAAGTGTATGGGTCCCGTGAACGTGAAGGTGTGCTTGCCCCAGTCATTGCGGATACACCCTGTCTTTCATGTATCATTGCTCAAACCAGCACCCTCCAAGCCGTCTGGGACACCTAGGCCGGTATGCGTGGAGTCGGAGGTGGAGTATGAAGTGTCGGGCATACGGGCGTCCAAATGGCGCAGGGGGAAGCTGTGGTACCTGGTTGCGTGGAAAGGCTATGGCCCGGAGGAGCATTCATGGGAACCGGCTGAAGGGGTTCATGCTCCGCGCTTGGTCTCCTTGTTCCATCGGCGTTTTCCTGCCAGCGCTGGACCCGTGGGGAGCCGCTGAGAGGGAGGATGTACTGTCAAGAATTCCTGTCATACAAGGGAAACACGCCCTTATGTAAACAGGAGAGCTGTTACATAACTCAAGGGAAACACGCCCTTATGTAAACAGGAGAGCTGTTACATAACTCAAGGGAAACATGCCCTTATGTAAACAGGAGAGCTGTTACATAACTCAAGGGAAACACGCCCTTATGTAAACAGGAGAGCTGTTACATAACTCAAGGAAAACACGCCCTATAAAGGGAGGAACCGGGAGGTACAAGGCTGTCGGATATTGTGTTTACACCGACGTACCTGCTTCGTGAAGAGCAGTGTTCCGGAGTGGTGCTCCAGTAAGGCAAGAACGGAGGTAGGTCGAGTCGTTACTCCCTGGGCCGTGTCTTGCCCCATCGTCACCTGTGAAGGACCCGGAAGCTCTACCGGTCAACCATTGAGCTTCGCTTTTTGACTCGGCTGAGTCCAAGCGCAGTGGCACTTTTGCTGGTTGGAGTCGTAACTCCCAGCCCGACCAGAGACACAGGGACTGCCAGCTGTAACGCACACCAGGAGGTGTTTGCCGCGTTACAGACTCGGAAGTCCACAGGATCGATCGAGCGGCTGCTCTCGGTTCAGTCTTCTTGCTTGTGATTGGGGTATCGGTGACGCATCACCAGGAGGTGACTCCGCGTCCCGGTGCAGTCTGAGGAAGAGGTTGAGCGGCTGCTCCCTTCAGGTAGAGACCCCGGCTGGGTGTTTCCCTGACTCCTCGATTCTCCCCAACACTCTTCGTGCCCCTCACAGCCTACCGATTGGCATTGTCGGCCATTTCATTTCTGCCCTCTGTTGGCATACGCCGGGATCGGCGTATATGCAGAGGACGGTTAGGACCATCCGTGCTGTGGGCTGGTAACGTACTTAGCCTGGAGGATTCCAGTGACTATAACTTTTGTTTGTTCTTTGTATTTTATTTGCCTTCATTAAAAGAACTAACCCTTCACAAGTGGTTGCGTCCTCATTGTCGTGTCTGTTAAACGATCCTGAGACGTTCAGGGCGTTACAGTAGTGCAGGGGGTGTAGCTGGGGGTAGTGTTTTAGGGTTTAGGGTAGTGCAGTTGTGTTTGGGTAGTGTAGGGGGTACTGCTGGGAGTAGTGTTTTAGGGTTTTGGGTAGTGCCTTGGTGTTTGTGTAGTGTAGGGGGTCATGCTGGGGGTAGTGTTTTAGGGTTTAGGGTAGTGCAGTGGTGTTTGTGTAGTATTGGGGTAGTTCTGGGTGCAGTGCAGTGGTATTTGGGTAGTGTAGGGAATCGTGCAGGGTTAGTGTTTTTGGGTTTAGGGTAGTGTAGTTGTGTTTCGGTAGTGAAGGGGGTCGGGCTGGGGGTAGTGTTTAGGGTTTAGGATAGTGCAGCGGTGTTTGGGTAGTGTAGAAGGTCACACTGAGGGAAGTGTTTTAGGGTTTAGGGTAGTGCTGTGGTGTTTGTGTAGTCCACGGGGTCATACTGGGGGTAGTGTTTTAGGGTTTTGGGTAGTGCAGTGGTGTTTGTGTATTGTAGGGGATGTGCTGGGGTACTGTTTTAGGGTTTAGGGTAGTGCAGTGGTGTTTGGGTAGTGTAGGGGGATCGTACTGGGAGTAGTGTTTTAGGGTTTATGGTAGTGCAGCGGTATTGATGTAGTGTAGGGGGTCGTGTTTTATGGTTTAGGGTAGTGCTGTGGTGTTTGTGTAATGTAGGGGGTCGTGCTGGGAGTAGTGTTTTAGGGTTTAGGGTAGTGAAGTGGTGTTTGTGTAGAGTAGGGGGTACTGCTGGGGGTAGTGTTTTATGGTTTAGGGTAGTGCAGTGGTGTTTGTGTAGTATTGGGGTAGTTCTGGGTGTAGTGCAGTGGTATTTGGGTAGTGTAGGGAATTGTGCTGGATTAGTGTTTTTGGGTTTAGGGTAGTGTAGTTGTCTTTCGGTAGTGAAGGGGGTCGTGCTGGGGGTAGTGTTTAGGGTTTAGGGTAGTACAGCGGTGTTTGGGTAGTGTAGAAGGTCACACTGGGGGAAGTGTTTTAAGGTTTAGGGTAGTGCTGTGGTGTTTGTGTAGTCCACGGGGTCATACTAGGGGTAGTGTTTCAGGGTTTTGGGTAGTGCAGTGGTGTTTGCGTATTGTAGGGGACGTGCTGAGGTAGTGTTTTAGGGTAATGCAGTGGTGTTTGGGTAGTGTAGGGGGATCGTACTGGGAGTAGTGTTTTAGGGTTTAGGGTAGTGCAGCGGTATTGATGTAGTGTAGGGGGTCGTGTTTTATGGTTTAGGGTAGTGCTGTGGTGTTTGGGTAGTGTAGGGGGTCGTGCTGGGAGTAGTGTTTTAGGGTTTAGGGTAGTGAAGTGGTGTTTGTGTAGTGTAGGGGATCGTGCTGAGGTAGATTTAGGGTTTAGTGTAGTGCAGTGGTGTTTGTGTAGTGTAGGGGGTCGTGTTTTGGGGTTTATGGTACTGCAGTGGTGTTTGGGTAGTGCAGGGGGTCATGCTGGGGGTAGTGTTTTAGGGTTTAAGGTAGTGAAGTGGTGTTTGTGTGGTGTACGGGCTAATGCTGGTGATAGATTTAGGGTTTAGGGTAGTGCAGTGGTGTTTGTGTAGTGTAAGGGGTCGTGCTGAGATTGAGTTAGGGTTTAGGGTAGTGCAGTGGTGTTTGGAAAGTGTAGGGGTTGTGCTGGGGGTACTGTTTTAGGGTTTAGGGTAGTGCAGTTGTGTTTGTGTAGTGTAGGGTATCGTGTTTTAGGGTAGTGCAGTTGTGTTTGAGTAGTGAAGGGGATCGTGCTGGGGTAGTGTTTTAGGGTTTAGGGTAGTACAGTGGTGTTTGTGCAGTGTAGGGGGTCGTGCTATGGGTAGTGTTTTGGGGTTTAGGCTAGTGCAGTGGTGTTTTTGTACTGTAGGGGTTCATGCTGGGGGTGGTGGTTTTATGGTTTAGAGCAGTGCAGTGGTGTTTGGGTAGAGTAGGGGTTCGTGCCGGGGGTAGTGTTTTAGGGTTTAGGGTAGTGAAGTGGTGTTTGTGTAGTGTAGGGGGTACTGCTGGGGGTAGTGTTTTATGGTTTAGGCTAGTGCAGTGGTGTTTGTGTAGTATTGGGGTAGTTCTGGGTGTAGTGCAGTGGTATTTGGGTAGTGTAGGGAATCGTGCTGGATTAGTGTTTTTGGGTTTAGGGTAGTGTAGTTGTCTTTCGGTAGTGAAGGGGGTCGTGCTGGTGGTAGTGTTTAGGGTTTAGGGTAGTACAGCGGTGTTTGGGTAGTGTAGAAGGTCACACTGGGGGAAGAGTTTTAGGGTTTAGGGTAGTGCTGTGGTGTTTGTGTAGTGTAGGGTATCGTGTTTTAGGGTAGTGCAGTGGTATTTGGGTAGTGTTGGGAATTGTGCTGGGGTAGTGTGTTTGGGTTTAGGGTAATGCAGTTGTGTTTGAGCAGTGAAGGGGATCGTGCTGGGGTAGTGTTTTAGGGTTTAGGGTAGTACAGTGGTGTTTGTGCAGTGTAGGGGGTCGTGCTTGGAGTAGTGTTTTGGGGTTTAGGCTAGTGCAGTGATGTTTTTGTACTGTAGGGGTCATGCTGGGGGTGGTGGTTTTACGATTTAGAGCAGTGCAGTGGTGTTTGGGTAGAGTAGAGGGTCGTGCCGGGGGGAGTGTTTTAGGGTGTAGGGAAGTGCAGTGGTGTTTGGGTATTGTTGGGGGTTGTACTGGGGATAGTGTTTTAGCGTTTAGGGTAGTGTAGTGGTGTTTGGGAAGTGTAGGGGGTCATGCTGGGGGTAAATTTAGATTTTAGGGTAGTGCAGTCGTGTTTGTGTAGTGTAGGGGGTCACGGTGGGGGTAGTGTGTTAGGGATTAGGGTAGTGCAGTGGTGTTTGTGTAGCGTAGGGGACGTACTGGGGTAGTGGTTTAGGGTTTAGGGTTTAGGGTTTAGGGTAGTGCAGTGGTGTTTGTGTAGTGTAGGGGGTCATACTGGGGGTTGGATTTTAAGGTTTAGGGCAGTGCAGTGGTGTTTGGGTAGTGTAGGGGGATCATGCTGGTGGAAGTGTTTTAGGGTTTAGGGCAGTGCAGTGTTGTTTGGGTAGCGTAGGGCTTCATGCTGGGGGTAGTGTTTTAGGGCAGTTCAGTGGTGTTTGGGGTAGTGTAGGAGGTTGTGCTGGGGGTAGTGTTTTAGGGTTGAGGGTAGTGCAGTGGTGTTTATGTAGTGTAGGGAGTCGTGTTTTAGGGTTTAGGGTAGTGCAGTGGTGTTTGGGTAGTGTAGGCGGTCGTGCTGGGAGTGGTGTTTTATGGTTTAGGGTAGTGAAATGGTGTTTGTGTAGGGTAGGGGGTCATGCTGGGGGTAGTGTTTTAGGGCAGTGCAGTGGTGTTTGGGGTAGCGTAGGAGGTTGTGCTGGGGGTAGTGTTTTAGGGTTTAGGGTAGTGCAGTGGTGTTTATGTAGTGTAGGGGGTCGTGTTTTAGGGTTTAGGGTAGTGCAGTGGTGTTTGGGTAGTGTAGGCGGTCGTGCTGGGAGTGGTGTTTTATGGTTTAGGGTAGTGAAATGGTGTTTGTGTAGTGTATGGGGGTCGTGCTGGGGTTAGATTTAGGGTTTAGGGTGGTGCAGTGGTGTTAGGGTAGTGTAGGGGGTTGTGCTGGGGGTAGTGTTTTAGTGTTTAGGGTAGTGCAGTGTTTGTGTAGTGTAGGGGGGCATATTTTAGGGTTTTAGGGCAGTGCAGTGGTGTTTGGGGTAGCGTAGGAGGTTGTGCTGGGGGTAGTGTTTTAGGGTTTAGGGTAGTGCAGTGGTGTTTATGTAGTGCTGGGGGTAGTGTTTTAGGGTTTAGGGTAGTGAAGTGGTGTTTGTGTAGTGTAGGTGGTCATGCTGGGGATAGATTTAGGGTTTAGGGTAGTGCAGTGGTGTTTGTGTAGTGTAGGGGGTCGTGCTGGGGGTTGATTTAGAGTTTAGGTTAGTGCAGTGATGTTTGGAAAGTGTAGGGGGTCATGCTGGGGTAGTGTTTTTGGGTTTAAGGTAGTGAAGTGGTGTTTGTGTGGTGTACGGGGTAATGCTGGGGATAGATTTAGGATTTAGGGTAGTGCAGTGGTGTTTGTGTAGTGTAGGGGGTCGTGCTGGTATTGATTTAGGGTTTAGGGTAGTGTAGTGGTGTTTGGAAAGTGTAGGGGGTCGTGCTGGGGGTACTGTTTTAGGGTTTAGGGTAGTGCAGTGGCGTTTGTGTAGTGTAGGGTATTGTGTTTTAGGGTAGTGCAGTGGTATTTGGGTGGTGTAGGGAATTGTGCTGGGGTAGTGTTTTTGGGTTTAGGGTAGTGGAGTTGTGTTTGAGTAGTGAAGGGGATCGTGCTGGGGTAGTGTTTTAGGGTTTAGGGTAGTACAGTGGTGTTTGTGCAGTGTAGGGGGTCGTGCTAGGGGTAGTGTTTTGGGGTTTAGGCTAGTGCAGTGGTGTTTTTGTACTGTAGGGGTTCATGCTGGGGGTGGTGGTTTTATGGTTTAGAGCAGTGCAGTGGTGTTTGGGTAGAGTAGGGGGTCGTGCCGGGGGTAGTGTTTTAGGGTTTAGGGCAGTGCAGTGGTGTTTGGGTATTGTTGGGGGTTGTACTGGGGATAGTGTTTTAGCGTTTAGGGTAGTGTAGTGGTGTTTGGGAAGTGTAGGGGGTCATGCTGGGGGTAGATTTAGATTTTAGGGTAGTGCAGTCGTGTTTGTGTAGTGTAGGGGTCACGGTGGGGGTAGTGTGTAAGGGATTAGGGTAGTTAAGTGGTGTTTGTGTAGCATAGGGGACGTACTGGGGTAGTGGTTTAGGGTTTAGGGTAGTGCAGTGGTGTTTGGGTATTGTTGGGGGTTGTACTGGGGATAGTGTTTTAGCGTTTAGGGTAGTGTAGTGGTGTTTGGGAAGTGTAGGGGGTCATGCTGGGGGTAAATTTAGATTTTAGGGTAGTGCAGTCGTGTTTGTGTAGTGTAGGGGGTCACGGTGGGGGTAGTGTGTTAGGGATTAGGGTAGTGCAGTGGTGTTTGTGTAGCGTAGGGGACGTACTGGGGTAGTGGTTTAGGGTTTAGGGTTTAGGGTTTAGGGTAGTGCAGTGGTGTTTGTGTAGTGTAGGGGGTCATACTGGGGGTTGGATTTTAAGGTTTAGGGCAGTGCAGTGGTGTTTGGGTAGTGTAGGGGGATCATGCTGGTGGAAGTGTTTTAGGGTTTAGGGCAGTGCAGTGTTGTTTGGGTAGCGTAGGGCTTCATGCTGGGGGTAGTGTTTTAGGGCAGTTCAGTGGTGTTTGGGGTAGTGTAGGAGGTTGTGCTGGGGGTAGTGTTTTAGGGTTGAGGGTAGTGCAGTGGTGTTTATGTAGTGTAGGGAGTCGTGTTTTAGGGTTTAGGGTAGTGCAGTGGTGTTTGGGTAGTGTAGGCGGTCGTGCTGGGAGTGGTGTTTTATGGTTTAGGGTAGTGAAATGGTGTTTGTGTAGTGTAGGGGGTCATGCTGGGGGTAGTGTTTTAGGGCAGTGCAGTGGTGTTTGGGGTAGCGTAGGAGGTTGTGCTGGGGGTAGTGTTTTAGGGTTTAGGGTAGTGCAGTGGTGTTTATGTAGTGTAGGGGGTCGTGTTTTAGGGTTTAGGGTAGTGCAGTGGTGTTTGGGTAGTGTAGGCGGTCGTGCTGGGAGTGGTGTTTTATGGTTTAGGGTAGTGAAATGGTGTTTGTGTAGTGTATGGGGGTCGTGCTGGGGTTAGATTTAGGGTTTAGGGTGGTGCAGTGGTGTTAGGGTAGTGTAGGGGGTTGTGCTGGGGGTAGTGTTTTAGTGTTTAGGGTAGTGCAGTGTTTGTGTAGTGTAGGGGGGCATATTTTAGGGTTTTAGGGCAGTGCAGTGGTGTTTGGGGTAGCGTAGGAGGTTGTGCTGGGGGTAGTGTTTTAGGGTTTAGGGTAGTGCAGTGGTGTTTATGTAGTGCTGGGGGTAGTGTTTTAGGGTTTAGGGTAGTGAAGTGGTGTTTGTGTAGTGTAGGTGGTCATGCTGGGGATAGATTTACGGTTTAGGGTAGTGCAGTGGTGTTTGTGTAGTGTAGGGGGTCGTGCTGGGGGTTGATTTAGAGTTTAGGTTAGTGCAGTGATGTTTGGAAAGTGTAGGGGGTCATGCTGGGGTAGTGTTTTTGGGTTTAAGGTAGTGAAGTGGTGTTTGTGTGGTGTACGGGGTAATGCTGGGGATAGATTTAGGATTTAGGGTAGTGCAGTGGTGTTTGTGTAGTGTAGGGGGTCGTGCTGGTATTGATTTAGGGTTTAGGGTAGTGTAGTGGTGTTTGGAAAGTGTAGGGGGTCGTGCTGGGGGTACTGTTTTAGGGTTTAGGGTAGTGCAGTGGCGTTTGTGTAGTGTAGGGTATTGTGTTTTAGGGTAGTGCAGTGGTATTTGGGTGGTGTAGGGAATTGTGCTGGGGTAGTGTTTTTGGGTTTAGGGTAGTGCAGTTGTGTTTGAGTAGTGAAGGGGATCGTGCTGGGGTAGTGTTTTAGGGTTTAGGGTAGTACAGTGGTGTTTGTGCAGTGTAGGGGGTCGTGCTAGGGGTAGTGTTTTGGGGTTTAGGCTAGTGCAGTGGTGTTTTTGTACTGTAGGGGTTCATGCTGGGGGTGGTGGTTTTATGGTTTAGAGCAGTGCAGTGGTGTTTGGGTAGAGTAGGGGGTCGTGCCGGGGGTAGTGTTTTAGGGTTTAGGGCAGTGCAGTGGTGTTTGGGTATTGTTGGGGGTTGTACTGGGGATAGTGTTTTAGCGTTTAGGGTAGTGTAGTGGTGTTTGGGAAGTGTAGGGGGTCATGCTGGGGGTAGATTTAGATTTTAGGGTAGTGCAGTCGTGTTTGTGTAGTGTAGGGGTCACGGTGGGGGTAGTGTGTAAGGGATTAGGGTAGTTGAGTGGTGTTTGTGTAGCATAGGGGACGTACTGGGGTAGTGGTTTAGGGTTTAGGGTAGTGCAGTGGTGTTTGGGTATTGTTGGGGGTTGTACTGGGGATAGTGTTTTAGCGTTTAGGGTAGTGTAGTGGTGTTTGGGAAGTGTAGGGGGTCATGCTGGGGGTAGATTTAGATTTTAGGGTAGTGCAGTCGTGTTTGTGTAGTGTAGGGGTCACGGTGGGGGTAGTGTGTAAGGGATTAGGGTAGTTGAGTGGTGTTTGTGTAGCATAGGGGACGTACTGGGGTAGTGGTTTAGGGTTTAGGGTAGTGCAGTGGTGTTTGTGTAGTGTAGGGGGTCATACTGGGGGTTGGGTTTTAAGGTTTAGGGCAGTGCAGTGGTGTTTGGGTAGTGTAGGGGGATCATGCTGGTGGAAGTGTTTTAGGGTTTAGGGCAGTGCAGTGTTGTTTGGGTAGTGTAGGGGTTCATGCTGGGGTAGTGTTTTAGGGCAGTGCAGTGGTGTTTGGGTAGTGTAGGCGGTCGTGCTGGGAGTGGTGTTTTATGGTTTAGGGTAGTGAAATGGTGTTTGTGTAGTGTAGGTGGTCATGCTGGGGTTACATTTAGGGTTTAGGGTGGTGCAGTGGTGTTAGGGTAGTGTAGGGGATTGTGCTGGGGGTAGTGTTTTAGTGTTTAGGGTAGTGCAGTGTTTGTGTAGTGTAGGGGGGCATATTTTAGGGTTTAGGGTAGTGCATTGGTGTTTGGGTAGTGTAGGGGGTCATGCTGGGGGTAGTGGTTTAGGGTTTAGGGTAGTGAAGTTGTATTTGTGTAGTGTAGGCGGTCATGCTGGGGATAGATTTAGGGTTTAGGGTAGTGCAGTGGTGTTTTTGTAGTGTAGGGGGTCGTGTTTTAGGGTTTTGGTTAGTGCAGTGATATTAGGGTAGTGTAGGGGGTTGTGCTGGGGTAGTGTTTTAGTGTTTAGGGTAGTGCAGTGTTGTTTGTGTAGTGTGGAGGGTCATATTTTAAGGTTTAGGGTAGTGCAGTGGTGTTTGGGTAGTGTAGGCGGTCGTGCTGGGAGTGGTGTTTTATGCTTTAGGGTAGTGAAATGGTGTTTGTGTAGTGTAGGGGGTCATGCTGGGGTTAGATTTAGGGTTTAGGGTGGTGCAGTGGTGTTAGGGTAGTGTAGGGGATTGTGCTGGGGGTAGTGTTTTAGTGTTTAGGGTAGTGCAGTGTTTGTGTAGTGTAGGGGGGCATATTTTAGGGTTTAGGGTAGTGCATTGGTGTTTGGGTAGTGTAGGGGGTCATGCTGGGGGTAGTGGTTTAGGGTAGTGAAGTTGTATTTGTGTAGTGTAGGCGGTCATGCTGGGGATAGATTTAGGGTTTAGGGTAGTGCAGTGGTGTTTTTGTAGTGTAGGGGGTCGTGTTTTAGGGTTTTGGTTAGTGCAGTGATATTAGGGTAGTGTAGGGGGTTGTGCTGGGGTAGTGTTTTAGTGTTTAGGGTAGTGCAGTGTTGTATGTGTAGTGTGGAGGGTCATATTTTAAGGTTTAGGGTAGTGCAGTGGTGTTTGGGTAGTGTAGGGGGTCATGCTGGGGTTAGTGTTTTAGGGTTTAGGGTAGTGAAGTGGTGTTTGTGTGGTGTACGGGGTAATGCTGGGGATAGATTTAGGGTTTAGGGTAGTGCAGTGGTGTTTGTGTAGTGTAGGGGGTCATGCTGGGATTGATTTAGGGTTTAGGGTAGTGCAGTGGTATTTTGAAAGTGTAGGGGGTTCCGTGTTTTAGGGTAGTGCAGTGGTATTTGGGTAGTGTAGGGGTTCATGCTGGGTTTAGTGTTATAGGGTTTAGGGTAGTGCAGTGTTGTTTTGGTAGTGTAGAGGGTCTCACTGGGGGTCGTGTTTTAGGGTTTAGGGTAGTGCTGTGGTGTTTGTGTAGTGTACGGGGTCATACTGGGGGTAGTGTTTTAGGGTTTTGGGTAGTGCAGTGGTGTTTGTGTAGTGTAGGAGACATGCTCGGGTAGTGTTTTAGGGTTCAGGGTAGTGCAGTGGTGTTTGGGTAGTGTAGGGGGATGGTACTGGGGTAGTGTTTTAGGGTTTAGGGTAGTGCAGTGGTATTTGTGTAGTGTAGGGGGTCGTGTTTTATGGTTTAGGGTAGTGCTGTGGTGTTTGTGTAGTATACGGGGCATGCTAGGGGTAGTGTTTTAGGGTTTTGGGTAGTGCAGTGGTGTTTGTGTAGTGTAGGGGACGTGTTGGGGTAGTGTTTTAGGGTTTAGGGTAGTGCAGTGGTGTTTGGGTAGAGTAGGGGGATCGTACTGGGGTAGTGTTTTAGGGTTTAGGGTAGTGCAGTGGTATTTGTGTAGTGTAGGGTTCGTGTTTTATGGTTTAGGGTAGTGCAGTGGTGTTTGTGTAGTGTAGGGGGTCGTGCTAGGGTAGATTTAGGGTTTAGGGCAGTGCAGTGGTGTTTGTGTAGTGTAGGGGGTCGTGTTTTAGGGTTTAGGGTAGTGCAGTGGTGTTTGGGTAGTGCAGGGGGTCATGCTGAGGGTAGTGTTTTAGGGTTTAGGGTAGTGCAGTTGTGTTTGGGTAGTGTAGGGGGTACTGCTGGGAGTAGTGTTTTAGGGTTTTGGGTAGTGCCTTGGTGTTTGTGTAGTGTAGGGGGTCATGCTGGGGGTAGTGTTTTAGGGTTTAGGGTAGTGCAGTGGTGTTTGTGTAGTATTGGGGTAGTTCTGGGTGCAGTGCAGTGGTATTTGGGTAGTGTAGGGAATCGTGCAAGGTTAGTGTTTTTGGGTTTAGGGTAGTGTAGTTCTGTTTCGGTAGTGAAGGGGGTCGTGCTGGGGGTAGTGTTTAGGGTTTAGGGTAGTGCAGTGGTGTTTGGGTAGTGTAGAAGGTCACACTGTGGGAAGTGTTTTAGGGTTTAGGGTAGTGCTGTGGTGTTTGTGTAGTCCACGGGGTCATACTGGGGGTAGTGTTTTAGGGTTTTGGGTAGTGCAGTGGTGTTTGTGTATTGTAGGGGACGTGCTGGGGTAGTGTTTTAGGGTTTAGGGTAGTGCAGTGGTGTTTGGGTAGTGTAAGGGGTCCGTACTGGGAGTAGTGTTTTAGGGTTTAGGGTAGTGCAGCGGTATTGATGTAGTGTAGGGGGTCGTGTTTTATGGTTTAGGGTAGTGCTGTGGTGTTTGTGTATTGTAGGGGGTACTGCTGGGGGTAGTGTTTTATGGTTCAGGGTAGTGCAGTGGTGATTGTGTAGTATTGGGGTAGTTCTGGGTGTAGTGAAGTGGTATTTGGGTAGTGTGGGGAATCGTGCTGGATTAGTGTTTTTGGGTTTAGGGTAGTGTAGTTGTCTTTCGGTAGTGAAGGGGGTCGTGCTGGGAGTGGTGTTTTAGGGTTTAGGGTAGTGAAGTGGTGTTTGGGTAGTGTAGGGGATCGTGCTGGGGTAGATTTAGGGTTTAGTGTAGTGCAGTGGTGTTTGTGTAGTGTAGGGGGTCGTGTTTTGGGGTTTATGGTACTGCAGTGGTGTTTGGGTAGTGCAGGGGGTCATGCTGGGGGTAGTGTTTTAGGGTTTAAGGTAGTGAAGTGGTGTTTGTGTGGTGTACGGGCTAATGCTGGTGATAGATTTAGGGTTTAGGGTAGTGCAGTGGTATTTGGGTGGTGTAGGGAATTGTGCTGGGGTAGTGTTTTTGGGTTTAGGGTAGTGCAGTTGTGTTTGAGTAGTGAAGGGGATCGTGCTGGGGTAGTGTTTTAGGGTTTAGGGTAGTACAGTGGTATTTGTGCAGTGTAGGGGGTCGTGCTAGGGGTAGTGTTTTGGGGTTTAGGCTAGTGCAGTGGTGTTTTTGTACTGTAGGGGGTCATGCTGGGGGTGGTGGTTTTATGGTTTAGAGCAGTGCAGTGGTGTTTGGGTAGAGTAGGGGGTCGTGCCGGGGGTAGTGTTTTAGGGTTTAGGGCAGTGCAGTGGTGTTTGGGTATTGTTGGGGGTTGTACTGGGGATAGTGTTTTAGCGTTTAGGGTAGTGTAGTGAGGTTTGGGAAGTGAGGGGGTCATGCTGGGGGTAGATTTAGATTTTAGGGTAGTACAGTCGTGTTTGTGTAGTGTAGGGGTCACGGTGGGGGTAGTGTGTAAGGGATTAGGGTAGTTGAGTGGTGTTTGTGTAGCATAGGGGACGTACTGGGGTAGTGGTTTAGGGTTTAGGGTAGTGCAGTGGTGTTTGTGTAGTGTAGGGGGTCAGACTAGGGGGTTGAGTTTTAAGGTTTAGGGCAGTGCAGTGGTGTTTGGGTAGTGTAGGGGGATCATGCTGGTGGAAGTGTTTTAGGGTTTAGAGCAGTGCAGTGTTGTTTGGGTAGTGTAGGGGTTCATGCTGGGGTAGTGTTTTAGGGCAGTGCAATGGTGTTTGGGTAGTGTAGGCGGTCGTGCTGGGAGTGGTGTTTTATGGTTTAGGGTAGTGAAATGGTGTTTGTGTAGTGTAGGGGGTCATGCTGGGGTTAGATTTAGGGTTTAGGGTGGTGCAGTGGTGTTAGGGTAGTGTAGGGGGTCATGCTGGGGGTAGTGTTTTAGGGTTTAGGGTAGTGAAGTTGTGTTTGTGTAGTGTAGGGGGTCATGCTGGGGGTAGTGTTTTAGGGTTTAGGGTAGTGAAGTTGTGTTTGTGTAGTGTAGGCGGTCATGCTGGGGATAGATTTAGGGTTTAGGGTAGTGCAGTGGTGTTTGTGTAGTGTAGGGGGCATATTTTAGGGTTTAGGGTAGTGCAGTGGTGTTTGTGTAGTGTAGGGGGTCGTGCTGGGGTTGATTTAGGGTTTAGGTTAGTGCAGTGATGTTTGGGAAGTGTAGGGGGTCGTGCTGGGGTAGTGTTTTTGGGTTTAGGGCAGTGTAGTGCAGTGGTGTTTGGGTAGTGTAGGGGGTCATGCAGGGGGTAGTGTTTTAGGGTTTAGGGTAGTGCCTTGGTGTTTATGTAGTGTAGGGGGTCGTCTTTTAGGATTTAGGGTAGTGCAGTGCTGTTTGGGTAGTGTAGGAGATCGTGCTGGGAGTGGTGTTTTATGGTTTAGGGTAGTGAAATGGTGTTTGTGTAGTGTAGGGGTCATGCTGGGGGTAGATTTAGGGTTTAGGGTAGTGCAGTGGTGTTTTTGTAGTGTAGGGGGTCGTGTTTTAGGGTTTTGGTTAGTGCAGTGATATTAGGGTAGTGTAGGGGGTTGTGCTGGGGTAGTGTTTTAGTGTTTAGGGTAGTGCAGTGTTGTTTGTGTAGTGTGGAGGGTCATATTTTAGGGTTTAGGGTAGTGCAGTGGTGTTTGGGTAGTGCAGGGGGTCATGCTGGGGTTAGTGTTTTAGGGTTTAGGGTAGTGAAGTGGTGTTTGTGTGGTGTACGGGGTAATGCTGGGGATAGATTTAGGGTTTAGGGTAGTGCAGTGGTGTTTGTGTAGTGTAGGGGGTCGTGCTGGGATTGATTTAGGGTTTAGGGTAGTGCAGTGGTGTTTGGAAAGTGTAGGGGGTCGTGTTTTAGGGTAGTGCAGTGGTATTTGGGTAGTGTAGGGGTTCATGCTGGGGGTAGTGTTTTAGGGTTTAGGGTAGTGCAGTGTTGTTTTGGTATTGTAGAGGGTCTCACTGGGGGTCGTGTTTTAGGGTTTAGGGTAGTGCTGTGTTGTTTGTGTAGTGTACGGGGTCATACTGGGGGTAGTGTTTTAGGGTTTTGGGTAGTGCAGTGGTGTTTGTATAGTGTAGGAGACGTGCTGGGGTAGTGTTTTAGGGTTTAGGGTAGTGCAGTGGTGTTTGGGTAGTGTAGGGGGTTCGTACTGGGGTAGTGTTTTAGGGTTTAGGGTAGTGCAGTGGTATTTGTGTAGTGTAGGGGGTCGTGTTTTATTGTTTAGGGTAGTGCTGTGGTGTTTGTGTAGTGTAGGGGACGTGTTGGGGTAGTGTTTTAGGGTTTAGGGTAGTGCAGTGGTGTTTGGGTAGAGTAGGGGGATCGTACTGGGGGTAGTGTTTTAGGGTTTAGGGTAGTGCAGTGGTATTTGTGTAGTGTAGGGTTCGTGTTTTATGGTTTAGGGTAGTGCAGTGATGTTTGGGTAGTGTAGGGGGTCGTGCTGGGGTAGATTTAGGGTTTAGGGTAGTGCAGTGGTGTTTGTGTAGTGTAGGGGGTCGTGTTTTAGGGTTTAGGGTAGTGCAGTGGTGTTTGGGTAGTGCAGGGGGTCATGCTGGGGGTAGTGTTTTAGGGTTTAGGGTAGTGCAGTTGTGTTTGGGTAGTGTAGGGGTACTGCTGGGAGTAGTGTTTTAGGGTTTTGGGTAGTGCCTTGGTGTTTGTGTAGTGTAGGGGTCATGCTGGGGGTAGATTTAGGGTTTAGGGTAGTGCAGTGGTGTTTTTGTAGTGTAGGGGGTCGTGTTTTAGGGTTTTGGTTAGTGCAGTGATATTAGGGTAGTGTAGGGGGTTGTGCTGGGGTAGTGTTTTAGTGTTTAGGGTAGTGCAGTGTTGTTTGTGTAGTGAGGAGGGTCATATTTTAGGGTTTAGGGTAGTGCAGTGGTGTTTGGGTAGTGTAGGGGGTCATGCTGGGGTTAGTGTTTTAGGGTTTAGGGTAGTGAAGTGGTGTTTGTGTGGTGTACGGGGTAATGCTGGGGATAGATTTAGGGTTTAGGGTAGTGCAGTGGTGTTTGTGTAGTGTAGGGGGTCGTGCTGGGGTAGTGTTTTAGGGTTTAGGGTAGTGCAGTGGTGTTTGGGTAGTGTAGGGGGTTCGTACTGGGGTAGTGTTTTAGGGTTTAGGGTAGTGCAGTGGTATTTGTGTAGTGTAGGGGGTCGTGTTTTATTGTTTAGGGTAGTGCTGTGGTGTTTGTGTAGTGTAGGGGACGTGTTGGGGTAGTGTTTTAGGGTTTAGGGTAGTGCAGTTGTGTTTGGGTAGAGTAGGGGGATCGTACTGGGGTAGTGTTTTAGGGTTTAGGGTAGTGCAGTGGTATTTGTGTAGTGTAGGGTTCGTGTTTTATGGTTTAGGGTAGTGCAGTGATGTTTGGGTAGTGTAGGGGGTCGTGCTGGGGTAGATTTTGAGTTTAGGGTAGTGCAGTGGTGTTTGTGTAGTGTAGGGGGTCGTGTTTTAGGGTTTAGGGTAGTGCAGAGGTGTTTGGGTAGTGCAGGGGGTCATGCTGGGGGTAGTGTTTTAGGGTTTAGGGTAGTGCAGTTGTGTTTGGGTAGTGTAGGGGTACTGCTGGGAGTAGTGTTTTAGGGTTTTGGGTAGTGCCTTGGTGTTTGTGTAGTGTAGGGGTCATGCTGGGGGTAGATTTAGGGTTTAGGGTAGTGCAGTGGTGTTTTTGTAGTGTAGGGGGTCGTGTTTTAGGGTTTTGGTTAGTGCAGTGATATTAGGGTAGTGTAGGGGGTTGTGCTGGGGTAGTGTTTTAGTGTTTAGGGTAGTGCAGTGTTGTTTGTGTAGTGAGGAGGGTCATATTTTAGGGTTTAGGGTAGTGCAGTGGTGTTTGGGTAGTGTAGAAGGTCATGCTGGGGTTAGTGTTTTAGGGTTTAGGGTAGTGAAGGGGTGTTTGTGTGGTGTACGGGGTAATGCTGGGGATAGATTTAGGGTTTAGGGTAGTGCAGTGGTGTTTGTGTAGTGTAGGGGGTCGTGCTGGGATTGATTTAGGGTTTAGGGTAGTGCAGTGGTGTTTGGAAAGTGTAGGGGGTCGTGTTTTAGGGTAGTGCAGTGGTATTTGGGTAGTGTAGGGGTTCATGCTGGGGGTAGTGTTTTAGGATTTAGGGTAGTGCAGTGTTGTTTTGGTAGTGTAGAGGGTCTCACTGGGGGTCGTGTTTTAGGGTTTAGGGTAGTGCTGTGGTGTTTGTGTAGTGTACGGGGTCATACTGGGGGTAGTGTTTTAGGGTTTTGGGTAGTGCAGTGGTGTTTGTGTAGTGTAGGAGATGTGCTGGGGTAGTGTTTTAGGGTTTAGGGTAGTGCAGTGGTGTTTGGGTAGTGTAGGGGGATCGTACTGGGGTAGTGTTTTAGGGTTTAGGGTAGTGCAGTGGTATTTGTGTAGTGCAGGGGGTCGTGTTTTATGGTTTAGGGTAGTGCTGTGGTGTTTGTGTAGTGTAGGGGATGTGTTGGGGTAGTGTTTTAGGGTTTAGGGTAGTGCAGTGGTGTTTGGGTAGAGTAGGGGGATCGTACTGGGGGTAGTGTTTTAGGGTTTAGGGTAGTGCAGTGGTATTTGTGTAGTGTAGGGTTCGTGTTTTATGGTTTAGTGTAGTGCAGTGATGTTTGGGTAGTGTAGGGGGTCGTGCTGGGGTAGATTTAGGGTTTAGGGTAGTGCAGTGGTGTTTGTGTAGTGTAGGGGGTCGTATTTTAGGGTTTAGGGTAGTGCAGTGGTGTTTGAGTAGTGCAGGGGGTCATGCTGGGGGTAGTGTTTTAGGGTTTAGGGTAGTGCAGTTGTGTTTGGGTAGTGTAGGGGTACTGCTGGGAGTAGTGTTTTAGGGTTTTTGGTAGTGCCTTGGTGTTTGTGTAGTGTAGGGGGTCATGCTGGGGGTAGTGTTTTAGGGTTTAGGGTAGTGCAGTGGTGTTTGTGTAGTATTGGGGTAGTTCTGGGTGCAGTGCAGTGGTATTTGGGTAGTGTAGGGAATCGTGCAGGGTTAGTGTTTTTGGGTTTAGGGTAGTGTAGATGTGTTTCGGTAGTGAAGGGGGTCGTGCTGGGGGTAGTGTTTAGGGTTTAGGGTAGTGCAGCGGTGTTTGGGTAGTGTAGAAGGTCACACTGAGGGAAGTGTTTTAGGGTTTAGGGTAGTGCTGTGGTGTTTGTGTAGTCCACGGGGTCATACTGGGGGTAGTGTTTTAGGGTTTAGGGTAGTGCAGTGGTGTTTGGGTAGTGTAGGGGGATCGTACTGGGAGTAGTGTTTTAGGGTTTAGGGTAGTGCAGCGGTATTGATGTAGTGTAGGGGGTCGTGTTTTATGGTTTAGGGTAGTGCTGTGGTGTTTGTGTAATGTAGGGGGTCGTGCTGGGAGTAGTGTTTTAGGGTTTAGGGTAGTGAAGTGGTGTTTGTGTATTGTAGGGGGTACTGCTGGGGGTAGTGTTTTATGGTTTAGGGTAGTGCAGTGGTGTTTGTGTAGTATTGGGGTAGTTCTGGGTGTAGTGAAGTGGTATTTGGGTAGTGTGGGGAATCGTGCTGGATTAGTGTTTTTGGGTTTAGGGTAGTGTAGTTGTCTTTCGGTAGTGAAGGGGGTCGTGTTGGGGGTAGTGTTTAGGGTTTAGGGTAGTACAGCGGTGTTTGGGTAGTGTAGAAGGTCACACTGGGGGAAGTGTTTTAGGGTTTAGGGTAGTGCTGTGGTGTTTGTGTAGTCCACGGGGTCATACTGGGGGTAGTGTTTTAGGGTTTTGGGTAGTGCAGTGGTGTTTGTGTATTGTAGGGGACGTGCTGAGGTAGTGTTTTAGGGTTTAGGGTAATGCAGTGGTGTTTGGGTAGTGTAGGGGGATCGTACTGGGAGTAGTGTTTTAGGGTTCAGGGTAGTGCAGCGGTATTGATGTAGTGTAGGGGGTCGTGTTTTATGGTTTAGGGTAGTGCTGTGGTGTTTGGGTAGTGTAGGGGGTTGTGCTGGGAGTAGTGTTTTAGGGTTTAGGGTAGTGAAGTGGTGTTTGTGTAGTGTAGGGTATCGTGCTGGAGTAGATTTAGGGTTTAGTGTAGTGCAGTGGTGTTTGTGTAGTGTAGGGGGTCGTGTTTTGGGGTTTATGGTACTGCAGTGGTGTTTGGGTAGTGCAGGGGGTCATGCTGGGGGTAGTGTTTTAGGGTTTAAGGTAGTGAAGTGGTGTTTGTGTGGTGTACGGGCTAATGCTGGTGATAGATTTAGGGTTTAGGGTAGTGCAGTGGTGTTTGTGTAGTGTAAGGGGTCGTGCTGAGATTGAGTTAGGGTGTGTAGTGTAAGGGGTCGTGCTGAGATTGAGTTAGGGTTTAGGGTAGTGCAGTGGTGTTTGGAAAGTGTAGGGGGTTGTGCTGGGGGTACTGTTTTAGGGTTTAGGGTAGTGCAGTTGTGTTTGTGTAGTGTAGGGTATCGTGTTTTAGGGTAGTGCAGTGGTATTTGGGTAGTGTTGGGAATTGTGCTGGGGTAGTGTTTTTGGGTTTAGGGTAATGCAGTTGTGTTTAAGTAGTGAAGGGGATCGTGCTGGGGTAGTGTTTTAGGGTTTAGGGTAGTACAGTGGTGTTTGTGCAGTGTAGGGGGTCGTGCTTGGGGTAGTGTTTTGGGGTTTAGGCTAGTGCAGTGGTGTTTTTGTACTGTAGGGGTTCATGCTGGGGGTGGTGGTTTTACGATTTAGAGCAGTGCAGTAGTGTTTGGGTAGAGTAGGGGGTCGTGCCGGAGGTAGTGTTTTAGGGTTTAGGGCAGTGCTGTGGTGTTTGGGTATTGTTGGGGGTTGTACTGGGGATAGTGTTTTAGCGTTTAGGGTAGTGTAGTGGTGTTTGGGAAGTGTAGGGGGTCATGCTGGGGGTAAATTTAGATTTTAGGGTAGTGCAGTCATGTTTGTGTAGTGTAGGGGGTCACGGTGGGGGTAGTGTGTTAGGGATTAGGGTAGTGCAGTGGTGTTTGTGTAGCGTAGGGGACGTACTGGGGTAGTGGTTTAGGGTTTAGGGTAGTGCAGTGGTGTTTGTGTAGTGTAGGGGGTCATACTGGGGGTTGGGTTTTAAGGATTAGGGCAGTGCAGTGGTGATTGGGTAGTGTAGGGGGATCATGCTGGTGGAAGTGTTTTAGGGTTTAGGGCAGTGCAGTGTTGTTTGGGTAGTGTAGGGCTTCATGCTGGGGGTAGTGTTTTAGGGCAGTTCAGTGGTGTTTGGGGTAGTGTAGGAGGTTGTGCTGGGGGTAGTGTTTTAGGGTTGAGGGTAGTGCAGTGGTGTTTGTGTAGTGTAGGGAGTCGTGTTTTAGGGTTTAGGGTAGTGCAGTGGTGTGTGGGTAGTGTAGGCGGTCGTGCTGGGAGTGGTGTTTTATGGTTTAGGGTAGTGAAATGGTGTTTGTGTAGTGTAGGGGGTCATGCTGGGGGTAGTGTTTTAGGGCAGTGCAGTGCAATGGTGTTTGGGGTAGTGTAGGAGGTTGTGCTGGGTGTAGTGTTTTAGTGTTTAGGGTAGTGCAGTGGTGTTTATGTAGTGTAGGGGGTCGTGTTTTAGGGTTTAGGGTAGTGCAGTGGTGTTTGGGTAGTGTAGGCGGTCGTGCTGGGAGTGGTGTTTTATGGTTTAGGGTAGTGAAATGGTGTTTGTGTAGTGTAGGGGGTCGTGCTGGGGTTAGATTTAGGGTTTAGGGTGGTGCAATGGTGTTAGGGTAGTGTAGGGGGTTGTGCTGGGGGTAGTGTTTTAGTGTTTAGGGTAGTGCAGTGTTTGTGTAGTGTAGGGGGGCATATTTTAGGGTTTAGGGTAGTGAAGTGGTGTTTGGGTAGTGTAGGGGGTTGTGCTGGGGGTAGTGTTTTAGGGTTTAGGGTAGTAAAGTCGTGTTTGTGTAGTGTAGGTGGTCATGCTGGGGATAGATTTAGGGTTTAGGGTAGTGCAGTGGTGTTTGTGTAGTGTAGGGGGTCGTGCTGGGGTTGATTTAGAGTTTAGGTTAGTGCAGTGATGTTTGGAAAGTGTAGGGGGTCGTGCTGGGGTAGTGTTTTGGGGTTTAAGGTAGTGAAGTGGTGTTTGTGTGGTGTACGGGGTAATGCTGGGGATAGATTTAGGATTTAGGGTAGTGCAGTGGTGTTTGTGTAGTGTAGGGGGTCGTGCTGGTATTGATTTAGGGTTTAGGGTAGTGCAGTGGTGTTTGGAAAGTGTAGGGGGTCGTGCTGGGGGTACTGTTTTAGGGTTTAGGGTAGTGCAGTGGCGTTTGTGTAGTGTAGGGTATTGTGTTTTAGGGTAGTGCAGTGGTATTTGGGAAGTGTAGGGAATTGTGCTGGGGTAGTGTTTTAGGGTTTAGGGTAGTACAGTGGTGTTTGTGCAGTGTAGGGGGTCGTGCTTGGGGTAGTGTTTTGGGGTTTAGGCTAGTGCAGTGGTGTTTTTGTACTGTAGGGGTTCATGCTGGGGGTGGTGGTTTTATGGTTTAGAGCAGTGCAGTGGTGTTTGGGTAGAGTAGGGGGTCGTGCCGGGGGTAGTGTTTTAGGGTTTAGGGCAGTGCAGTGGTGTTTGGGTATTGTTGGGGGTTGTACTGGGGATAGTGTTTTAGCGTTTAGGGTAGTGTAGTGGTGTTTGGGAAGTGTAGAGGGTCATGCTGGGGGTAGATTTAGATTTTAGGGTAGTGCAGTCGTGTTTGTGTAGTGTAGCGGTCACGGTGGGGGTAGTGTGTAAGGGATTAGGGTAGTGCAGTGGTGTTTGTGTAGCATAGGGGACGTACAGGGGTAGTGGTTTAGGGTTTAGGATAGTGCAGTGGTGTTTGTGTAGTGTAGGGGGTCATACTGGGGTTGGGTTTTAAGGTTTAGGGCAGTGCAGTGGTGTTTGGGTAGTGTAGAGGGATCATGCTGGTGGAAGTGTTTTAGGGTTTAGGGCAGTGCAGTGTTGTTTGGGTAGTGTAGGGGTTCATGCTGGGGTAGTGTTTTAGGGCAGTGCAGTGGTGTTTGGGTAGTGTAGGCGGTTGTGCTGGGAGTGGTGTTTTAAGGTTTAGGGTAGTGAAATGGTGTTTGTGTAGTGTAGGGGGTCATGCTGGGGTTAGATTTAGGGTTTAGGGTGGTGCAGTGGTGTTAGGGTAGTGTAGGGGATTATGCTGGGGGTAGTGTTTTAGTGTTTAGGGTAGTGCAGTGTTTGTGTAGTGTAGGGGGGCATATTTTAGGGTTTAGGGTAGTGCAGAGGTGTTTGGGTAGTGTAGGGGGTCATGCTGGGGGTAGTGTTTTAGGGTTTAGGGTAGTGAAGTTGTGTTTGTGTAGTGTAGGCGGTCATGCTGGGGATAGATTTAGGGTTTAGGGTAGTGCAGTGGTGTCTGTGTAGTGTAGGGGGTCGTGCTGGGGTTGATTTAGGGTTTAGGTTAGTGCAGTGATGTTTGGAAAGTGTAGGGGGTCGTGCTGGGGTAGTGTTTTTGGGTTTAGGGCAGTGCCGTGCAGTGGTGTTTGGGTAGTGTAGGGGGTCATGCTGGGGGTAGTGTTTTAGGGTTTAAGGTAGTGAAGTGGTGTTTGTGTGGTGTACGGGCCAATGCTGGTGATAGATTTAGGGTTTAGGGTAGTGCAGTGGTGTTTGTGTAGTGTAAGGGGTCGTGCTGAGATTGAGTTAGGGTTTAGGGTAGTGCAGTGGTGTTTGGAAAGTGTAGGGGGTTGTGCTGGGGGTACTGTTTTAGGGTTTAGGGTAGTGCAGTTGTGTTTGTGTAGTGTAGGGTATCGTGTTTTAGAGTAGAACAGTGGTATTTGGGTAGTGTAGGGAATTGTGCTGGGGTAGTGTTTTTGGGTTTAGGGTAATGCAGTTGTGTTTGAGTAGTGAAGGGGATCGTGCTGGGGTAGTGTTTTAGGGTTTAGGGTAGTACAGTGGTGTTTGTGCAGTGTAGGGGGTCGTGCTTGGGGTAGTGTTTTGGGGTTTATGCTAGTGCAGTGGTGTTTTTGTACTGTAGGGGTTCATGCTGGGGGTGGTGGTTTTATGATTTAGAGCAGTGCAGTGGTGTTTGGGTAGAGTAGGGGGTCGTGCCGGGGGTAGTGTTTTAGGGTTTAGGGCAGTGCTGTGGTGTTTGGGTATTGTTGGGGGTTGTATTGGGGATAGTGTTTTAGCGTTTAGGGTAGTGTAGTGGTGTTTGGGAAGTGTAGGGGGTCATGCTGGGGGTAAATTTAGATTTTAGGGTAGTGCAGTCGTGTTTGTGTAGTGTAGGGGGTCACGGTGGGGGTAGTGTGTTAGGGATTAGGGTAGTGCAGTGGTGTTTGTGTAGCGTAGGGGACGTACTGGGGTAGTGGTTTAGGGTTTAGGGTAGTGCAGTGGTGTTTGTGTAGTGTAGGGGGTCATACTGGGGGTTGGGTTTTAAGGTTTAGGGCAGTGCAGTGGTGATTGGGTAGTGTAGGGGGATCATGCTGGTGGAAGTGTTTTAGGGTTTAGGGCAGTGCAGTGTTGTTTGGGTAGTGTAGGGCTTCATGCTGGGGGTAGTGTTTTAGGGCAGTTCAGTGGTGTTTGGGGTAGTGTAGGAGGTTGTGCTGGGGGTAGTGTTTTAGGGTTGAGGGTAGTGCAGTGGTGTTTGTGTAGTGTAGGGAGTCGTGTTTTAGGGTTTAGGGTAGTGCAGTGGTGTGTGGGTAGTGTAGGCGGTCGTGCTGGGAGTGGTGTTTTATGGTTTAGGGTAGTGAAATGGTGTTTGTGTAGTGTAGGGGGTCATGCTGGGGGTAGTGTTTTAGGGCAGTGCAGTGGTGTTTGGGGTAGTGTAGGAGGTTGTGCTGGGGGTAGTGTTTTAGGGTTTAGGGTAGTGCAGTGGTGTTTATGTAGTGTAGGGGGTCGTGTTTTAGGGTTTAGGGTAGTGCAGTGGTGTTTGGGTAGTGTAGGCGGTCGTGCTGGGAGTGGTGTTTTATGGTTAAGGGTAGTGAAATGGTGTTTGTGTAGTGTAGGGGGTCGTGCTGGGGTTAGATTTAGGGTTTAGGGTGGTGCAATGGTGTTAGGGTAGTGTAGGGGGTTGTGCTGGGGGTAGTGTTTTAGTGTTTAGGGTAGTGCAGTGTTTGTGTAGTGTAGGGGGGCATATTTTAGGGTTTAGGGTAGTGAAGTGGTGTTTGGGTAGTGTAGGGGGTCGTGCTGGGGGTAGTGTTTTAGGGTTTAGGGTAGTGAAGTTGTGTTTGTGTAGTGTAGGTGGTCATGCTGGGGATAGATTTAGGGTTTAGGGTAGTGCAGTGGTGTTTGTGTAGTGTAGGGGGTCGTGCTGGGGTTGATTTAGAGTTTAGGTTAGTGCAGTGATGTTTGGAAAGTGTAGGGGGTCGTGCTGGGGTAGTGTTTTGGGGTTTAAGGTAGTGAAGTGGTGTTTGTGTGGTGTACGGGGTAATGCTGGGGATAGATTTAGGATTTAGGGTAGTGCAGTGGTGTTTGTGTAATGTAGGGGGTCGTGCTGGGGTTGATTTAGAGTTTAGGTTAGTGCAGTGATGTTTGGAAAGTGTAGGGGGTCGTGCTGGGGGTACTGTTTTAGGGTTTAGGGTAGTGCAGTGGCGTTTGTGTAGTGTAGGGTATTGTGTTTTAGGGTAGTGCAGTGGTATTTGGGTAGTGTAGGGAATTGTGCTGGGGTAGTGTTTTGGGGTTTAGGGTAATGCAGTTGTGTTTGAGTAGTAAGGGGATCGTGCTGGGGTAGTGTTTTAGGGTTTAGGGTAGTACAGTGGTGTTTGTGCAGTGTAGGGGGTCGTGCTTGGGGTAGTGTTTTGGGGTTTAGGCTAGTGCAGTGGTGTTTTTGTACTGTAGGGGTTCATGCTGGGGGTGGTGGTTTTATGGTTTAGAGCAGTGCAGTGGTGTTTGGGTAGAGTAGGGGGTCGTGCCGGGGGTAGTGTTTTAGGGTTTAGGGCAGTGCAGTGGTGTTTGGGTATTGTTGGGGGTTGTACTGGGGATAGTGTTTTAGCGTTTAGGGTAGTGTAGTGGTGTTTGGGAAGTGTAGAGGGTCATGCTGGGAGTAGATTTAGATTTTAGGGTAGTGCTGTCGTGTTTGTGTAGTGTAGGGGTCACGGTGGGGGTAGTGTGTAAGGGATTAGGGTAGTGCAGTGGTGTTTGTGTAGCATAGGGGATGTACAGGGGTAGTGGTTTAGGGTTTAGGATAGTGCAGTGGTGTTTGTGTAGTGTAGGGGGTCATACTGGGGGTTGGGTTTTAAGGTTTAGGGCAGTGCAGTGGTGTTTGGGTAGTGTAGGGGGATCATGCTGGTGGAAGTGTTTTAGGGTTTAGGGCAGTGCAGTGTTGTTTGGGTAGTGTAGGGGTTCATGCTGGGGTAGTGTTTTAGGGCAGTGCAGTGGTGTTTGGGTAGTGTAGGCGGTCGTGCTGGGAGTGGTGTTTTATGGTTTAGGGTAGTGAAATGGTGTTTGTGTAGTGTAGGGGGTCATGCTGGGGTTAGATTTAGGGTTTAGGGTGGTGCAGTGGTGTTAGGGTAGTGTAGGGGATTATGCTGGGGGTAGTGTTTTAGTGTTTAGGGTAGTGCAGTGTTTGTGTAGTGTAGGGGGGCATATTTTAGGGTTTAGGGTAGTGCAGAGGTGTTTGGGTAGTGTAGGGGGTCATGCTGGGGGTAGTGTTTTAGGGTTTAGGGTAGTGAAGTTGTGTTTGTGTAGTGTAGGCGGTCATGCTGGGGATAGATTTAGGGTTTAGGGTAGTGCAGTGGTGTTTGTGTAGTGTAGGGGGTCGTGCTGGGGTTGATTTAGGGTTTAGGTTAGTGCAGTGATGTTTGGAAAGTGTAGGGGGTCGTGCTGGGGTAGTGTTTTTGGGTTTAGGGCAGTGCCGTGCAGTGGTGTTTGGGTAGTGTAGGGGGTCATGCTGGGGGTAGTGTTTTAGGGTTTAAGGTAGTTAAGTGGTGTTTGTGTGGTGTACGGGCCAATGCTGGTGATAGATTTAGGGTTTAGGGTAGTGCAGTGGTGTTTGTGTAGTGTAAGGGGTCGTGCTGAGATTGAGTTAGGGTTTAGGGTAGTGCAGTGGTGTTTGGAAAGTGTAGGGGGTTGTGCTGGGGGTACTGTTTTAGGGTTTAGGGTAGTGCAGTTGTGTTTGTGTAGTGTAGGGTATCGTGTTTTAGAGTAGTGCAGTGGTATTTGGGTAGTGTAGGGAATAGTGCTGGGGTAGTGTTTTTGGGTTTAGGGTAATGCAGTTGTGTTTGAGTAGTGAAGGGGATCGTGCTGGGGTAGTGTTTTAGGGTTTAGGGTAGTACAGTGGTGTTTGTGCAGTGTAGGGGGTCGTGCTTAGGGTAGTGTTTTGGGGTTTATGCTAGTGCAGTGGTGTTTTTGTACTGTAGGGTTTCATGCTGGGGGTGGTGGTTTTACGGTTTAGAGCAGTGCAGTGGTGTTTGGGTAGAGTAGGGGGTTGTGCCGGGGGTAGTGTTTCAGGGTTTAGGGCAGTGCAGTGGTGTTTGGGTATTGTTGGGGGTTGTACTGGGGATAGTGTTTTAGCGTTTAGGGTAGTGTAGTGGTGTTTGGGAAGTGTACGGGGTCATGCTGGTGGTAGATTTAGATTTTAGGGTAGTGCAGTCATGTTTGTGTAGTGTAGGGGGTCACGGTGGGGGTAGTGTGTTAGGGATTAGGGTAGTGCAGTGGTGTTTGTGTAGCGTAGAGGACGTACTGGAGTAGTGGTTTAGGGTAGTGCAGTGGTGTTTGTGTAGTGTAGGGGGTCATACTGGGGGTTGGGTTTTAAGGTTTAGGGCAGTGCAGTGGTGTTTGGGTAGTGTAGGGGGATCATGCTGGTGGAAGTGTTTTAGGGTTTAGGGCAGTGCAGTGTTGTTTGGGTAGTGTAGGGGTTCATGCTGGGGTAGTGTTTTAGGGCAGTGCAGTGGTGTTTGGGGTAGCGTAGGAGGTTGTGCTGGGGGTAGTGTTTTAGGGTTTAGGGTAGTGCAGTGGTGTTTGGGTAGTGTAGGCGGTCGTGCTGGGAGTGGTGTTTTATGGTTTAGGGTAGTGAAATGGTGTTTGTGTAGTGTAGGGGGTCGTGCTGTAATTAGATTTAGGGTTTAGGGTGGTGCAGTGGTGTTAGGGTAGTGTAGAGGGTTGTGCTGGGGGTAGTGTTTTAGTGTTTAGGGTAGTGCAGTGTTTGTGTAGTGTAGGGGGCATATTTTAGGGTTTAGGGTAGTGCAGTGGTGTTTGGGTAGTGTAGGGGGTTGTGCTGGGGGTAGTGTTTTAGGGTTTAGGGTAGTGAAGTCATGTTTGTGTAGTGTAGGTGGTCATGCTGGGGATAGATTTAGGGTTTAGGGTAGTGCAGTGGTGTTTGGGTAGTGTAGGCGGTCGTGCTGGGAGTGGTGTTTTATGGTTTAGGGTAGTGAAATGGTGTTTGTGTAGTGTAGGGGGTCGTGCTGGACTTAGATTTAGGGTTTAGGGTGGTGCAGTGGTGTTAGGGTAGTGTAGAGGGTTGTGCTGGGGGTAGTGTTTTAGTGTTTAGGGTAGTGCAGTGGTGTTTGTGTAGTGTAGGGGGTCGTGCTGGGGTTGATTTAGGGTTTAGGTTAGTGCAGTGATGTTTGGAAAGTGTAGGGGGTCGTGCTGGGGTAGCGTTTTTGGGTTTAGGGCAGAGCCGTGCAGTGGTGTTTGGGTAGTGCAGGGGGTCATGCTGGGGGTAGTATATATAATTTCTTTTTTCGGCTTTACATATTGGAAAACCATAAAAGCAACATTTAATAATACAATTTCATATTAAAAGAGAGATCATCCTTCAAGGTAAAATTCAGACAAACACAGATTAATATGTTAAAAACAAGAAATCATGTTATTTCGTTACGTCGTCTGGGACTAGATCCAGCATAATTTTTACAGATTTTTCCTATGCTTCATAATGCATTTTAAAAAATTAAGGACGTGATAGCAAACCGGTTCAGATTCTAACAGTTGGAGACGTAGCATTGCGGGGCGACATTGTCTAAGTCCCCATCGCCTTAATAGTGGTAGTAGCCAAATTTTCCGGTGTGGATGATGGAATTTACAAAGCAATATTGTATGTAAGTTGGTCTGTATTGATTCCTCATCACAGGGACAAGCAGTGAGAATTGGGTCCCACCTATTTCTCTCGGGAAAAGTTACTAGTCTATAAAAAAAGTCTAATCTGAATCTTGTCAATAACATTCTATCATAGGTACTAATCTTTAGTGTTAAATAAGGCTGGATAAAGTAAGTGGTCTGGATCATGTTGGCATGGAGGACCGAGGGTTTTGTCGTCTCAGAGGTCAACCTCAGGGATTCTAGGTGACTCAGAGCCAGTTGTTTCAACGCTCTCTTTGGTAGATCAATAATATCTTCGGGTTCAAGATAATACTTCTCCATGCCAAGATCTTTGAGGAAGTTTCTGACATACCGAAGCCATGTTATTTTTAAGGATTGCCTGTGTCAGCGCATTTTTGTCAGAGGTCCAAATGCGCCGCCAGAGCAATAATTGTTGGATCCTTAACAAATCCTCTAAGTAAGGGATTCCAAGTTCCAAGTGGGATGCGTAGATTGATGTACGTCTTGGTGTAGCTAAAAGAAAACTGAGGAAGGTGTTTTCTGCCACCTGAAGGGCGCTAACATCTATGTGTCCCCAGACTCCCGCCCCATACAGCGCAATCGCCTGACACTTGGCGCTATAGATTTTTAGTAGCTCAACTGGTGCCCTCCTCCCCAGTCTCTGGGAGAATCTCATCAGGGCCACTATGGCTCTTTTAAAAAGATGGCACCTGGCCTCTACTGCTGGCCTCCAGTTCAGCCTTTCGTCGCTCATGATACCTAGATACGGATACTGGGCAGTTATCTCAAGTTTTTGGTCTTTGAGATAGATATCCTTTGCTCGATTTTTCCCACTGCCTGCTACCATGACAAAAGTGTTTTTGACATTCACATGTAGGTCCAGCCCACCCATAAAATCCGCGTACCTATTCAGGGACTTCTGTAATTCACGCGGAGTGCGCGCCAAAATGACAGCATCATCTGCATAGAGCAGAGCGGGAATCAGGCGCTGTTTTACCCGCGGGAGATCCTGGCCCCCCCCTCAACATCTCTTCCTCCAAGCAATTCGTATACAATGAGAAGAGAAAGGGGGCCAGGAACCTCCCCTGCCTGACTCCAAGCTCCACTCCGAAAGACGCTGTCAGCTCCCCGTTCACGCCAAAGCGCACCCTCGCAGAGGCTTTAGAATAGAGCTCTCTCAAAAAATCTAAAAGAGGGGGATCCACTCCCATTTGTCTCAAAACCTTCCAGAGTTTTGCGTGTGAAACGCAAACAAAAGCAGCGGACAGGTCTTCATACACCATATAGACCGTGTCCTTCTTTGCTTGGATATATTTACCCACTATCAGACTAAGATTGAGGGCCTGCTCCACCGTTCCAAACCCCTCCCGGAATCCAAATTGGAGATCGTAAATAATGCCTCCCTCCTCAGCCCACCGCTGGAGTCGCTCAAGCACGACCCTGCCAACGACCTTGCCCAGAGAATCCAGCAGTGAGATGGGGCGGTAGCATTTGGCGTCCTGACGATCCCCCTTTTTAAAAATTGGGACCATGATAGATTTGGTCCAAGATTTTATCAGTCCCACTTTTGCGGCTGCAGTGCACACTCTAGTGAGACTGGGGGCCCAGAGATCCAGATTGAATTTAAATAGATCCACTGGGACACCATCTGGGCCCGGGCCTTTCCCGTTTTTACTTGTTTCCAGTGCCACTAATACCTCGGAAATGTCAAAATGCAGGGATATTGGGTATTCAACTGTTGAATGTGTGATTTCTGTCCCTACTGATGTTACTGTGTTTTTAAAGATTTTAGAAAAGTGGGACACCCAAGTATCTTCCTCTATGGCCAGTTCTATCTTGGGACTGTTTTCGTCTGTTAGGTAGGGGGATTTGACTGTTCACCAGAAAGCCTCACTGTTTTTAGAGACAGCACTAGTGTGCAGGTCGCCCCATAGTTTCTGTTTTAGTTCTTGTATTCTTTGTTTACGTGCCCTTCCATATTGCTGTCTAAGGAGTTGGATCTGCTCCGAATCTCGAACTGTTTTATTCAGGGCCACCTTTAGCTTAGTTAGGGCCACTGTACAACTATGGTTAAACCACCCTTTAGTAGTTGGGTTCGAGCTCTTTGGATTTACTGTGAGAAGTCCCTTAATTTTCTCTAATATCTGGCTAAAATTATTTAGGACTTCTTCATCCGTATCTAGTAGATCCAGGCATTTAATTATATTTGGGTGTGCCGCTTTTACCAATTTTTCAGTAATTTCGGCTGGGTTTATCTTTCCCCACTTTAATGTATATCCATTTTGTTTACCTAACTCTAATTTGTTCTGGGCAAGAGTTTTAGCTATGACTGCAGTTAGGGGTTGAGAGTTAATTAAATAAAGATCCATCCTCAGAGCAGAATGATCGCTTAGTGTGTTAGTCAGGACCTCAAGGGACCTAGCTCTGCGCAACTATCCAGGCGAAAGAAGGATATAGTCGACTATCATTTTGTATCCCCTTCCCACATATGTTGGTTGCAGGAAGTTTGAGCCTAAACTTGGCTCGTTAGCTATTGAGAGTTCCAAGTCAGATAACACATTGTTCATAGCAATCCCCACCTTGGTATGGGCAAAGTGCATGAGGGGAGCATCATGTTCATCCACTATCCCACAGCGATTTTTCCCAGCATGTGGGCATGGATACAGATTAAAATCTCCTCCCCATAGAAGATGAACCACCCCTTTTCCTGCCTTGAATTGATAAAAATGGGTTAGTTTCTCCTGGATGTTAAAGAGAAAGGTCAAGAATTGGTCCTCCTCTAAATTATTACAGAGGTTGAGCAAAAGGATAGACTATTTGTTTTTAAAAGAAAGGGAAAGTAATTGAAAATTTGGATCAGAATCGACTATGGATACTTTTAAGTGGTTCACAGTATTTGCAATATACGTGATCAGCCCTCCCTTAGGTCTGCCTGCACCACTGCCCAGAGCTGGGGTGAAGTATGTTTTATAACCCAGGAGGTGGAGCTCTGTCATGGACCATGTCTCCTGGAGGCAGATGATTTTACCCGGCTCCAAGAAGTTCATGGCAGTCCCATCCTCAATTTTGGGGCGAAGACCCGCAACATTCCAGAAGAGGATAGGTAGGGGCTGCAGTTCTGTGTTAATCACCGCAGCTTCATTTGCTAGGCAAATTGTTTTTACTTTAGGCGTTAAATGGGGTGTCTTAGGATTAGTAGATTCGGTCGCCGTTAGTGGTCAGTCGACCGTTTCAAGGCCACTAAACCTATTCATCGTCGGGATGCTGGACCAGGCATCCCAGCGAGGCAGCTCTCTATAGGCCGTCCTCTGTGTGTGCGGACCCCAATCATCCCATCCTCCTCCCCGATGACGTGGCCCCACTGTGTGCCAGGAAATATCATAATCATGGTGACGAGGGCCCACTATTTGCCTTGGGTTGCCATATTCACAGTGACGGGGAGCTGCTACTTCCCACGGGCTGTCATGATCATTAAAAGGACCATTGCAATGTCTTGGGTAGAAAAAGGAAAGTCGCTTGGTGCCTATATCTCCATTTACACTCGGGTACTCCCAAGAGCAAATATAATCTACCACTCGGGGGTCTTCGAATGTAATCACAATACAATCTCCCGGTATTGTTTTTCTGCCGTTTCCCACCCAGGGAGTCCTACGTACCATCAGAATCCTACATGGCCAAGATGCTGGAATAGGGCGATTGGTATTTAGCCAATGTTGGGCCTTGTTTTACAGTGACCACGTAGGTTCTGCATTGTAATCCACTAACTCGGGCACACCTGTCATTACAACTACAAAGGGACATGCTTCCGGTGGCATATCAACAGCGAATCTAGCTTCGGGAGGTCCCCTAGGGTCACCTCTGTTGGATACCGGGGCCAAAGTTTTTGGGGCAGATGTTTTGGGAGCCGGAGTTTTAGGCGCTGATTTTTTGAGTGCCGATGTTTTAGGCGCCGGTGTTGTTACTGACAGAGCATTACCCTGGGGTAAGGTTATGGTAGCATTAGTGAAAGATTTCGCTACTCTGTTAATATTTAATGTTTCAGGGGGTGTTGGTTTAGGTGTTACATTTAAAGGTATAGGTACATTCTTTTGTATGGCTGCGGGCTTGAGAAGAGTCTGTTTGTTTCCCCCCATTTTTTGGGCCCCCGGCACTTGCTTGGACTTTGTGAGATTTATAAAATTAGATAGCTGGTTCTCTATCTGTAATAATCTTGCTTCTACTGGTGCAAGGAAAGATTTCAATAGATCTGCAATATTATTTAGCAGTTGTGAGTTATTGCTATCGCTTATTTCCTTCCTACAGGGTAAATGAGTGGAGAATTCCAGGCTAAAGGGGTCTGGAGTATCATGTGCGGACTGATTTATGATCACAGAATCTACTACCTGTTCAGCTCTAGGGGGTGCGTTCTCTTTCCTACTAGGCGTGTCACTGATCTCAATTGAGGATGGGATTTTTCAGATCATTCTTTCTTTTCCTTATAGCGCCCTCCCTCCTCCCTCTTGCTTGCCTTGTTTCATCCGGTATAATTTGGGGTATCAGCTCTGATGTCCTTTCTAAGTCTGAGCTTATCTGGGGATCGGAAAGCTGGGAGGCCGACAGGTCCACATTGTTTGGTAGGCTACGCCTACCCTCACAAAGCGTCCTTCGCCCAGAGTTGTTGTCTATTACGGGGGTTCTTACATCCGCTAAGTTGCCCATGGAGGATCTCTTAGCGAGCGCTAAATCCAAAGACACCCTACCTTCCATCAGACTAATACTTTGTTCTATGAAAGAGTTTGCCTTGGTGATGAAGTCGTCCATGGGACCTAAAAGCTTGCCCTCACCCCCCGATACTTTGGTTTTATTTCCTCTAGTTAAGACCATTGTTCCTGTTAGACCAATACAAGGAGTTAACGTCTTATATAAACAGATAGTCAGTAGAGCTGAATCTTTGGGAACTCACAGGTGCAATGTCAATAAGGTAACAGTACCTACGATTTTAGTGTAAGTTCCGGATGAATGGAAGTTAGAGAGATGGCCCGGTCCGGTCTCTCCCGTCCTCGAACGGCCTCAAACGGCCCGCCCTTTGCCCGGGCTTAGCCCCGGGCACTCCCGCGCAGCGGGGAACTACGCTCCTGAAGTAGAGAAAATAATTAGTGGTGGGGGCGTGGCGGTCAGGGAGAGCAGCCCAGGTGTGACTGGTTGGGCTCGCAGGGACTCCTGGGCAATGGAGTCCCCGCTGCTCGCAGCCCTGGTCAGGATACACTCGCGCCAGGTATCAGGCAGCCCCTTCTGGCAACTCCTGCGATAGTATGGCGCGCTGCGGGTCCCGCGCAGCGGGTCCGGCGAGTTGCTGGCTGGAAGACGACGATGAAGAACAAAAGGACAACCCAACGGCAATCCAAGGGCCTCAAGATGCGGTTAGTGTCCCGCTGGTGGAGGGTTGACAGTCCGCTTTTACTCCCGTGGGCGGGGGGCGTGGCGGTCAGGGAGAGCAGCCCAGTTGTGACTGGTTGGGCTCGCAGGGACTCCTGGGCAATGGAGTCCCCGCTGCTCGCAGCCCTGGTCAGGATACACTCGCCCCAGGTATCAGGCAGCCCCTTCTGGCAACTTCCGCGATAGTCTGGCGCGCTGCGGGACCCGCACAGCGGGTCCGGCGAGTTGCTGGCTGGAAGACGACGATGAAGAACAAAAGGACAACCCGACGGCAATCCAAGGGCCTCAAGATGCGGTTAGTGTCCCGCTGGTGGAGGGTTGACAGTCCGCTTTTACTCCCGTGGGCGGGGAGGCGTGGCGGTCAGGGAGAGCAGCCCAGGTGTGACTGGTTGGGCTTGCAGGGACTCCTGGGCAATGGAGTCCCCGCTGCTCGCAGCCCTGGTCAGGATACACTCGCCCCAGGTATCAGGTAGCCCCTTCTGGCAACTCCCGCGATAGTCTGGCACGCTGCGGGACCCGCGCAGCGGGTCCGGCGAGTTGCTGGCTGGAAGACGGCGATGAAGAACAAAAGGACAACCTGACGGCAATCCAAGGGCCTCAAGATGCGGTTAGTGTCCCGCTGGTGAAGGGTTGACAGTCCGCTTTTACTCCCGTGGGCAGGGGGGCGTGGCGGTCAGGGAGAGCAGCCCAGGTGTGACTGGTTAGACTCGCAGGGACTCCTGGGCAATGAAGTCCCCGCTGCTCGCAGACCTGGTCAGGATACACTCGCCCCAGGTATCAGGCAGCCCCTTCTGGCAACTCACGCGATAGTCTGGTGCGCTGCGGGACCCGCGCATCGGGTCCGGCGAGTTGCTGGCTGGAAGACGACGATGAAGAACAAAAGGACAACCCGACGGCAATCCAAGGGCCTCAAGATGCGGTTAGTGTCCCGCTGGTGGAGGGTTGACAGTCCGATTTTACTCCCGTGGGCGGGGGGCGTGGTGGTCAGGGAGAGCAGCCCAGGTGTGACTGGTTGGGCTCGCAGGGACTTCTGGGCAATGGAGTCCCCGCTGCTCACAGCCCTGGTCAAGATACACTCGCCCCAGGTATCAGGCAGCCCCTTCTGGCAACTCCCGCGATAGTCTGGCACGCTGCGGGACCCGCGCAGCGGGTCCGGCGAGTTGCTGGCTGGAAGACGACGATGAAGAACAAAAGGACAACCCGAAGGCAATCCAAGGGCCTCAAGATGCGGTTAGTGTAGTGCAGTCATGTTTGTGTAGTGTAGGGGGTCACGGTGGGGGTAGTGTGTTAGGGATTAAGGTAGTGCTGTGGTGTTTGTGTAGCGTAGGGGACGTACTGGGTTAGTGGTTTGGGGTTTAGGGTAGTGCAGTGGTGTTTGGGTAGTGTAGGGGCTCATACTAGGGGTTGGGTATTAAGGTTTAGGGCAGTGCAGTGGTGTTTGGGTAGTGTAGGGGGATCATGCTGGTGGAAGTGTTTTAGGGTTTAGGGCAGTGCAGTGTTGTTTGGGTAGTGTAGGGGTTCATGCTGGGGGTAGTGTTTTAGGGCAGTGCAGTGGTGTTTGGGGTAGTGTAGGAGGTTGTGCTGGGGGTAGTGTTTTAGGGTTTAGGGTAGTGAAGTCGTGTTTGTGTAGTGTAGGTGGTCATGCTGGGGATAGATTTAGGGTTTAGGGTAGTGCAGTGGTGTTTGTGTAGTGTAGGGGGTCGTGCTGTGGTTGATTTAGAGTTTAGGTTAGTGCAGTGATGTTTGGAAAGTGTAGGGGGTCGTGCTGGGGTAGTGGTTTGGGGTTTAAGGTAGTGAAGTGGTGTTTGTGTGGTGTACGGGGTAATGCTGGGGATAGATTTAGGATTTAGGGTAGTGCAGTGGTGTTTGTGTAGTGTAGGGGGTCGTGCTGGTATTGATTTAGGGTTTAGGGTAGTGCAGTGGTGTTTGGAAAGTGTAGGGGGTCGTGCTGGCGGTACTATTTTAGGGTTTAGGGTAGTGCAGTGGTGTTTGTGTAGTGTAGGGCATTGTGTTTTAGGGTAGTGCAGTGGTATTTGGGTAGTGTAGGGAATTGTGCTGGGGTAGTGTTTTTGGGTTTAGGGTAGTGCAGTTGTGTTTGAGTAGTGAAGGGGATCGTGCTGGGGTAGTGTTTTAGGGTTTAGGGTAGTACAGTGGTGTTTGTGCAGTGTAGGGGGTCGTGCTTGGGGTAGTGTTTTGGGGTTTAGGCTAGTGCAGTGGTGTTTTTGTACTGTAGGGGTTCATGCTGGGGGTGGTGGTTTTACGATTTAGAGCAGTGCAGTAGTGTTTGGGTAGAGTAGGGGGTCGTGCCGGAGGTAGTGTTTTAGGGTTTAGGGCAGTGCAGTGGTGTTTGGGTATTGTTGGGGGTTGTACTGGGGATAGTGTTTTAGCGTTTAGGGTAGTGTAGTGGTGTTTGGGAAGTGTAGGGGGTCATGCTGGGGGTAGATTTAGATTTTAGGGTAGTGCAGTCGTGTTTGTGTAGTGTAGGGGTCACGGTGGGGGTAGTGTGTTAGGAATTAGGGTAGTGAAGTGGTGTTTGTGTAGCATAGGGGACGTACTGGGGTAGTGGTTTAGGGTTTAGGGTAGTGCAGTGGTGTTTGTGTAGTGTAGGGGGTCATACTGGGGGTTGGGTTTTAAGGTTTAGGGCAGTGCAGTGGTGTTTGGGTAGTGTAGGGGGATCATGCTGGTGGAAGTGTTTTAGGGTTTAGGGCAGATCAGTGTTGTCTGGGTAGTGTAGGGGTTCATGCTGGGGGTAGTGTTTTAGGGCAGTGCAGTGGTGTTTGGGGTAGTGTAGGAAGTTGTGCTGGGGGTAGTGTTTTAGGGTTGAGGGTAGTGCAGTGGTGTTTATGTAGTGTAGGGGGTCGTGTTTTAGGGTTTAGGGTAGTGCTGTGGTGTTTGGGTAGTGTAGGCGGTCGTGCTGGGAGTGGTGTTTTATGGTTTAGGGTAGTGAAATGGTGTTTGTGTAGTGTAGGGGGGTCATGCTGGGGTTAGATTTAGGGTTTAGGGTGGTGCAGTGGTGTTAGGGTAGTGTAGGGGATTGTGCTGGGGGTAGTGTTTTAGTGTTTAGGGTAGTGCAGTGTTTGTGTAGTGTAGGGGGGCATATTTTAGGGTTTAGGGTAGTGCAGTGGTGTTTGGGTAGTGTAGGGGGTCATGCTGGGGGTAGTGTTTTAGGGTTTAGGGTAGTGAAGTCGTGTTTGTGTAGTGTAGCTGGTCATGCTGGGGATAGATTTAGGGTTTAGGGTAGTGCAGTGGTGTTTGTGTAGTGTAGGGGGTCGTGCTGGGGTTGATTTAGGGTTTAGGTTAGTGCAGTGATGTTTGGAAAGTGTAGGGGGTCATGCTGGGGTAGTGTTTTTGGGTTTAGGGCAGTGCCGTGCAGTGGTGTTTGGGTAGTGCAGGGGGTCATGCTGGGGGTAGTGTTTTAGGGTTTAAGGTAGTGAAGTGGTGTTTGTGTGGTGTACGGGCCAATGCTGGTGATAGATTTAGGGTTTAGGGTAGTGCAGTGGTGTTTGTGTAGTGTAAGGGGTCGTGCTGAGATTGAGTTAGGGTTTAGGGTAGTGCAGTGGTGTTTGGAAAGTGTAGGGGGTTGTGCTGGGGGTACTGTTTTAGGGTTTAGGGTAGTGCAGTTGTGTTTGTGTAGTGTAGGGTATCGTATTTTAGGGTAGTGCAGTGGTATTTGGGTAGTGTAGGGAATTGTGCAGGGGTAGTGTTTTTGGGTTTAGGGTAATGCAGTTGTGTTTGAGTAGTGAAGGGGATCGTGCTGGGGTAGTGTTTTAGGGTTTATGGTAGTACAGTGGTGTTTGTGCAGTGTAGGGGGTCGTGCTTGGGGTAGTGTTTTGGGGTTTATGCTAGTGCAGTGGTGTTTTTGTACTGTAGGGGTTCATGCTGGGGGTGGTGGTTTTACGGTTTAGAGCAGTGCAGTGGTGTTTGGGTAGAGTAGGGGGTCGTGCCGGGGGTAGTGTTTTAGGGTTTAGGGCAGTGCAGTGGTGTTTGGGTATTGTTGGGGGTTGTACTGGGGATAGTGTTTTAGCGTTTAGGGTACTGTAGTGGTGTTTGGGAAGTGTAGGGGGTCATGCTGGTGGTAGATTTAGATTTTAGGGTAGTGCAGTCATGTTTGTGTAGTGTAGGGGGTCACAGTGGGGGTAGTGTGTTAGGGATTAGGGTAGTGCAGTGGTGTTTGTGTAGCGTAGGGGACGTACTGGGGTAGTGGTTTAGGGTTTAGGGTAGTGCAGTGGTGTTTGTGTAGTGTAGGGGGTCATACTGGGGGTTGGGTTTTAAGGTTTAGGGCAGTGCAGTGGTGTTTGGGTAGTGTAGGGGGATCATGCTGATGGAAGTGTTTTAGGGTTTAGGGCAGTGCAGTGTTGTTTGCGAAGTGTAGGGGTTCATGCTGGGGGTAGTGTTTTAGGGCAGTGCAGTGGTGTTTGGGGTAGTGTAGGAGGTTGTGCTGGGGGTAGTGTTTTAGGGTTTAGGGTAGTGCAGTGGTGTTTATGTAGTGTAGGGGGTCGTGTTTTAGGGTTTAGGGTAGTGCAGTGGTGTTTGGGTAGTGTAGGCGGTCGTGCTGGGAGTGGTGTTTTATGGTTTAGGGTAGTGAAATGGTGTTTGTGTAGTGTAGGGGGTCGTGCTGGGATTAGATTTAGGGTTTAGGGTGGTGCAGTGGTGTTAGGGTAGTGTAGGGGGTTGTGCTGGGGGTAGTATTTTAGTGTTTAGGGTAGTGCAGAGTTTGTGTAGTGTAGGGGGGCATATTTTAGGATTTAGGGTAGTGCAGTGGTGTTTGGGTAGTGTAGGGGGTCATGCTGGGGTAGTGTTTTAGGGTTTAGGGTAGTGAAGTCGTGTTTGTGTAGTGTAGGTGGTCATGCTGGGGGTAGATTTAGGGTTTAGGGTAGTGCAGTGGTGTTTGTGTAGTGTAGGGGGTCGTGCTGGGGTTGATTTAGTGTTTAGGTTAGTGCAGTGATGTTTGGAAAGTGTAGGGGGTCGTGCTGGGGTAGTGTTTTTGGGTTTAGGGCAGTGCCGTGCAGTGGTGTTTAGGTAGTGTAGGGGGATCGTGCTAAGGGTAGTGTTTTAGGGTTTAGGGCAGTGCAGTGGTGTTTGGGTAGTGTAGGGGTCATGCTGGGGGTAGTGTTTTAGGGTTTAGGGCAGTGCAGTGGTGTTTGTGTAGTGAAGGGGGTTGTGCTGGGGGTAGAGTTTTAGGATTTAGGGTAGTGCAGTGGTGTTTGTGTAGTGTAGGGGGTCGTGCTGGGGGTAGTGTTTTAGGGTTGAGGGTAGTGCAGTGGTGTTTATGTAGTGTAGGGGGTCGTTTTTTAGGATTTAGGGTAGTGCAGTGGTGTTTGGGTAGTGTAGGCGGTCGTGCTGGTGGTAGATTTAGATTTTAGGGTAGTGCAGTCATGTTTGTGTAGTGTAGGGGGTCACGGTGGGGGTAGTGTGTTAGGGATTAGGATAGTGCTGTGGTGTTTGTGTAGCGTAGGGGACGTACTGGGGTAGTGGTTTAGGGTAGTGCAGTGGTGTTTGTTTAGTGTAGGGGGTCATACTAGGGGTTGGGTTTTAAGGTTTAGGGCAGTGCAGTGGTGTTTGGGTAGTGTAGGGGGATCATGCTGGTGGAAGTGTTTTAGGGTTTAGGGCAGTGCAGTGTTGTTTGGGTAGTGTAGGGGTTCATAGCATGGGCCACCCCCCAAGGCTATACTCTTAAACATTTGGATCGCAAGACTGGCAGAGGCGGAGGGTTGGCTATTATCTATAGGGACAACTTTAGATGCCGCATCACTCCCTCCTCCATGCCAGCCTGTGAGAACCTACATTTCACTCTTGAGTTCTCCCCATCCACCACTTTCTCTGGTATTCTAGTCTATCGACCACCTGGCACCCTCAACAACTTTATCACTAACATGACGGATTTAGCTGCCAACCTAGTGCTCACCTCGGCAAATTTCACCTTGCTGGGTGATCTTAATTTACACCTAGACGATCCGCTTGATTCAATAGCCAACAGTTTTCGAACCAACCTTCAGTCCATTGACCTGTTCCAGAAAGGCTTTCAATCAACGCATGTCAAGGGACATCTCCTAGATCACATCTATAGCAATCTAAATAGCTTAACCGTCGAGGCTCCAGTACCACTACCCTGGACCAACCACTTTTTAGTACCCTTTACATGGTCCACATGTTCCCCCCCATTTCACAAAATCACAATAAGCATCGGGGAAGAAAATGGGCCTCCCTCCCACTTTCCAAGTGGAAACTGGCTCTTATAGAACATCTACCCCCAAATGTGATCAATCCCAATACAGCCACTGTCAATTTTGATAACTGGATCTCCAGTTCCCTTGACCTAGTCCTACCAGAGGAATCTTTGCACTTAATAAATAGAGCCAAAGTTGCCCCCTGGTACTCCCCGGCTCTCAGGACTATGAAGCAATCTTGTCGCAAACTAGAGAGAGCCTGGAGACAAGATTACTCACAATCAAAGCAAGTTGAGTATAGAGCCACAATAAAGCTCTATAAAAACCAAATAAAATCTGCACAAGCCCATTTCTATGAAGCCAAAATCAACCTTGCTGCAAACTCCCCCAAAGAAATCTTTAAAATAGCCAAATCTTTAATTTCTCCCCCTCCCCCCGAGCGTCTGTCACCTGACGGCGCGCAAACCCGTTGTAACAATTTAGCCACTTTCTTCTCCCAGAAGATCCAGGCCATTTACTCCTCATTTTCCACTGGCAGTGGTGACATGGACCACACCACCACTACAGATTCTGACTTCTTAGTCCCCAGCTCACTGGATAAATTCCCCCTCCTAGATTCCGTCACTCTAGACGGAATGCTTCTTAAAGTCACCTCGGGATCCCCCAATGACCCAGCACCCCCGCAAACTCTCAATAAGGTGATTGATATCATCCGCCCTGTCATCCTGGATGTCCTTAATGCTTCCATCTCCTCTAACTCCGTCCCAGTACCATGGAAATGTGCGATGGTTAGGGCCCTTTTGAAAAAAGCCCACCTTGGACCAGAACAATTTGGCCAATTTGCGCCCCATTTCCCTACTTCCCTGGATGAGCAAACTGCTCGAAAGGCACATCAATAATATCTTAGTGGACTACTTAGAATCAAATAGTCTGCTATGTGCCTTTCAGACGGGTTTCCGCACGCAGCATGGAACTGAGACTGCTCTCCTAGCAGTGACGGAAGAAACTAGAGTGGTGCTGGACCGGGGAGGAAAAGCAGCCATCATACTACTCGACCTCAGTGCCGCGTTCGACACTGTCAACCATGCCACACTACTACATCGCCTGAAAGGCATGGGCGTGTCGGGCGCGGCCCTGGAATGGCTGACCTCCTTCCTGGACGAGCGCTTCTTCCAGGTGTTTGAGGGCAAAGCAGTCTCCCCTAAGCAACCACTTAGATGTGGGGTTCCCCAGGGCTCCTCCCTGAGCCCCACACTTTTTAATGTCTATATGCGACCTCTAGCGGAGATAGTCCAGCCCTTTGGTGTGCGTATTGTCACCTACGCGGACGACACCCAGTTGGTGGTCTCTCTGGACCACACTGAGGAGTCGTCCAACACCCTGAGCCTCTGTCTAGAGGCCGTTGCTAAGTGGATGCAATCTTCCTGTCTCAAACTTAACGGGGAGAAGACAGAGATCATGTTATTGGGCAACCCTCCTCCGACCATTTTGACATCAATTTGGCCCACCTGCCTCGGTGCTCCTCCCCCTCCCAAACCGCAGATAAAGAGTCTCGGAATCTGGCTCGATAAAGCGCTGGACTTCTCGGTCCAGGCTACTAAAACTGCCTCCACGTGTGTCGGTCTAATGAAAATGCTCCGCAAAGTCCTTCCTCTGCTTCCTTTCCAGGCGAGGAGAATCATGGTTCAGGCCCTGATACTCTCCCGCCTGGACTATGGAAACGCACTATACCTAGGTGCCCCGGCATCAGTGACCAACAGGCTCCAAGTCACGCAAAACTGCGCCGCCCGACTATTATTCAACATCCCCCGCTGGCAGTCAGCCAAGAAAGCTCTAAAAGAATTGCACTGGCTCCCTATGGCTGCTAGAGCACAGTTTAAGGCTATGTGCATTGTGCACAAATCTTTCCATCGAACAGGCCCTGCCATCCTGTCCCCCTTAGTCGTGCCTTACGCTTCATCCAGAGCCCTTCGCTCCGGATCACTGCACCTAGTTACCACATCTAAAATCAACAAAGCCCGTTGGGGCGGCCGTTCCTTCTCCCATACTGCTGAGAGACTTTGGAACTCCCTCCCCTTAGCCCTCAGAGAAAATAATAACCGGCTGGCTTTTAGGAAAGCTCTGAAAACCCACTTGTTCGCAAAAACGTGCTAGTCTCACCCTGCGGCCCGCCACAGTGATCAATTAAAGCGCTGCGAGGCCTCCGGGTAGTTTATGCGCTATATAAATATAATTTTTCATTTCATTTCATGCTGGGGGTAGTGTTTTAGGGCAGTGCAGTGGTGTTTGGGGTAGTGTAGGAGGTTGTGCTGGGGGTAGTGTTTTAGGGTTGAGGGTAGTGCAGTGGTGTTTATGTAGTGTAGGGGGTCGTGTTTTAGGGTTTAGGGTAGTGCAGTGGTGTTTGGGTAGTGTAGGCAGTCGTGCTGGGAGTGGTGTTTTATGGTTTAGGGTAGTGAAATGGTGTTTGTGTAGTGTAGGGGGTTGTGCTGGGGGTAGAGTTTTAGTGTTTAGGGTAGTGCAGTGTTTGTGTAGTGTAGGGGGGCATATTTTAGGGTTTAGGGTAGTGCAGTGGTGTTTGGGTAGTGTAGGGGGTCGTGCTGATGGTGGTGTTTTAGGGTTTAGGGTAGTGAAGTCGTGTTTGTGTAGTGTAGGTGGTCATGCTGGGGATAGATTTAGGGTTCAGGGTAGTGCAGTGGTGTTTGTGTAGTGTAGGGGGTCGTGCTGGGGTTGATTTAGGGTTTAGGTTAGTGCAGTGATGTTTGGAAACTGTAGGGGGTCGTGCTGGGGTAGTGTTTTTGGGTTTAGGGCAGTGCCGTGCAGTGGTGTTTAGGTAGTGTAGGGGGATCGTGCTGGGGGTAGTGTTTTAGGGTTTAGGGCAGTGCAGTGGTGTTTGGGTAGTGTAGGGTGTCATGCTGGGGGTAGTGTTTTAGGGTTTAGGGCAGTGCAGTGGTGTTTTTGTAGTGTAGGGGGTTGTGCTGGGGGTAGAGTTTTAGGATTTAGGGTAGTGCAGTGGTGTTTGTGTAGTGTAGGGGGTCGTGCTGGGGGTAGTGTTTTAGGGTTGAGGGTAGTGCAGTGGTGTTTATGTAGTGTAGGGGGTCGTGTTTTATGATTTAGGGTAGTGCAGTGGTGTTTGGGTAGTGTAGGCGGTCGTGCTGGGAGTGGTGTTTTATGGTTTAGGGTAGTGAAATGGTGTTTGTGTAGTGTAGGGGGTCGTGCCGGGGTTAGATTTAGAGTTTAGGGTGGTGCAGTGGTGTTAGGGTAGTGTAGGGGGTTGTGCTGGGGGTAGTGTTTTAGTGTTTCGGGTAGTGCAGTGTTTGTGTAGTGTAGGGGGGCATATTTTAGGGTTTAGGGTAGTGAAGTCGTGTTTGTGTAGTGTAGGTGGTCATGCTGGGGATAGATTTAGGGTTTAGGGTAGTGCAGTGGTGTTTGTGTAGTGTGGGGGGTCGTGCTGGGGTTGATTTAGTGTTTAGTTTAGTGCAGTGATGTTTGGAAAGTGTAGGGGGTCGTGTTGGGGTAGTGTTTTTGGGTTTAAGGTAGTGAAGTGGTGTTTGTGTGGTGTACGGGGTAATGCTGGGGATAGATTTAGGATTTAGGGTAGTGCAGTGGTGTTTGTGTAGTGTAGGGGGTCGTACTGGTATTGATTTAGGGTTTAGGGTAGTGCAGTGGTGTTTGGAAAGTGTAGGGGGTCGTGCTGGGGGTACTGTTTTAGGGTTTAGGGTAGTGCAGTGGTGTTTGTGTAGTGTAGGGTATTGTGTTTTAGGGTAGTGCAGTGGTATTTGGGTAGTGTAGGGAATTGTGCTGGGGTAGTGTTTTTGGGTTTAGGGTAGTGCAGTTGTGTTTGAGTAGTGAAGGGGATCGTGCTGGGGTAGTGTTTTAGGGTTTAGGGTAGTACAGTGGTGTTTGTGCGGTGTAGGGGGTCGTGCTTGGGGTAGTGTTTTGGGGTTTAGGCTAGTGCAGTGGTGTTTTTGTACTGTAGGGGTTCATGCTGGGGGTGGTGGTTTTACGGTTTAGAGCAGTGCAGTGGTGTTTGGGTAGAGTAGGGGGTCGTGCCGGGGGTAGTGTTTTAGGGTTTAGGGCAGTGCAGTGGTGTTTGGGTATTGTTGGGGGTTGTACTGGGGATAGTGTTTTAGCGTTTAGGGTAGTGTAGTGGTGTTTGGGAAGTGTAGGGGGTCATGCTGGGGGTAGATTTAGATTTTAGCGTAGTGCAGTCGTGTTTGTGTAGTGTAGGGGTCACGGTGGGGGTAGTGTGTTAGGGATTAGGGTAGTGCAGTGGTGTTTGTGTAGCATAGGGGACGTACTGGGGTAGTGGTTTAGGGTTTAGGGTAGTGCAGTGGTGTTTGTGTAGTGTAGGGGGTCATACTGGGGGTTGGGTTTTAAGGTTTAGGGCAGTGCAGTGGTGTTTGGGTAGTGTAGGGGGATCATGCTGGTGGAAGTGTTTTAGGGTTTAGGGCAGTGCAGTGTTGTTTGGGTAGTGTAGGGGTTCATGCTGGGGGTAGTGTTTTAGGGCAGTGCAGTGGTGTTTGGGGTAGTGTAGGGGGTTGTGCTGGGGGTAGTGTTTTAGTGTTTAGGGTAGTGCAGTGTTTGTGTAGTATAGGGGGGCATATTTTAGGGTTTAGGGTAGTGCAGTGGTGTTTGGGTAGTGTAGGGGGTCATGCTGGGGGTAGTGTTTTAGGGTTTAGGGTAGTGAAGTCATGTTTGTGTAGTGTAGGTGGTCATGCTGGGGATAGATTTAGGGTTTAGGGTAGTGCAGTGGTGTTTGTGTAGTGTAGGGGGTCGTGCTGGGGTTGATTTAGGGTTTAGGTTAGTGCAGAGATGTTTGGAAAGTGTAGGGGGTCGTGCTGGGGTAGTGTTTTTGGGTTTAGGGCAGTGCCGTGCAGTGGTGTTTGGGTAGTGCAGGGGGTCATGCTGGGGGTAGTGTTTTAGGGTTTAAGGTAGTGAAGTGGTGTTTGTGTGGTGTACGGCCTAATGCTGGTGTTAGATTTAGGGTTTAGGGTAGTGCAGTGGTGTTTGTGTAGTGTAAGGGGTCGTGCTGAGATTGAGTTAGGGTTTAGGGTAGTGCAGTGGTGTTTGGAAAGTGTAGGGGATTGTGCTGGGGGTACTGTTTTAGGGTTTAGGGTAGTGCAGTTGTGTTTGTGTAGTGTAGGGTATCGTGTTTTAGGGTAGTGCAGTGGTATTTGGGTAGTGTAGGGAATTGTGCTGGGGTAGTGTTTTTGGGTTTAGGGTAATGCAGTTGTGTTTGAGTAGTGAAGGGGTTCGTGCTGGGGTAGTGTTTTAGGGTTTAGGGTAGTACAGTGGTGTTTGTGCAGTGTAGGGGGTCGTGCTTGGGGTAGTGTTTTGGGGTTTATGCTAGTGCAGTGGTGTTTTTGTACTGTAGGGGTTCATGCTGGGGGTGGTGGTTTTACGGTTTAGAGCAGTGCAGTGGTGTTTGGGTAGAGTAGGGGGTCGTGCCGGGGGTAGTGTTTTAGGGTTTAGGGCAGTGCAGTGGTGTTTGTGTAGTGTAGGGGGTTGTGCTGGGGGTAGAGTTTTAGGATTTAGGGTACTGCAGTGGTGTTTGTGTAGTGTAGGGGGTCGTGCTGGGGGTAGTGTTTTAAGGTTTAAGGTAGTGAAGTGGTGTTTGTGTGGTGTACGGGGTAATGCTGGGGATAGATTTAGGATTTAGGGTAGTGTAGTGGTGTTTGTGTAGTTTAGGGGTCGTGCTGGTATTGATTTAGGGTTTAGGGTAGTGCAGTGGTATTTGGAAAGTGTAGGGGGTCATGCTGGGGGTACTCTGTTAGGGTTTAGGGTAGTGCAGTGGTGTTTGTGTAGTGTAGGGTATTGTGTTTTAGGGTAGTGCAGTGGCATTTGGGTAGTGTAGGGAATTGTGCTGGGGTAGTGTTTTTGGGTTTAGGGTAGTGCAGTTGTGTTTGAGTAGTGAAGGGGATCGTGCTGGGGTTGTGTTTTAGGGTTTAGGGTAGTACAGTGGTGTTTGTGTAGTGTAGGGGGTCGTGCTTGGGGTAGTGTTTTAGAGTTTAGGCTAGTGCAGTGGTGTTTGTTTACTGTAGGGGTTCATGCTGGGGGTGGTGGTTTTACGGTTTAGAGCAGAGCAGTGGTGTTTGGGTAGAGCAGGGGGTCATGCCGGGGGTAGTGTTTTAGGGTTTAGGGCAGTGCAGTGGTGTTTGGGTATTGTTGGGGGTTGTACTGGGGGTAGTGTTTTAGCGTTTAGGGTAGTGCAGTGGTGTTTGTGTAGTGTAGGGGGTCATGTTGGGGGTAGATTTAGGGTTTAGAGTAGTGCAGTCGTGTTTGTGTATTGTAGGGGGTCATGCTGGGGGTAGTGTTTTAGGGTTTAGGGTAGTGAAGTGGTGTTTTTGTAGTGTAGGGGACGTACTGGGGTAGTGGTTTAGGGTTTAGGGTAGTGCAGTGGTGTTTGTGTAGTGTAGGGGGTCGTACTGGGGGTTGGGTTTTAAGGTTTAGGGCAGTGCAGTGGTGTTTGGGTAGTGTAGGGGGATCGTGCTGGTGGAAGTGTTTTAGGGTTTAGGGCAGTGCAGTGTTGTGTGGGTAGTGTAGGGGTTTGTGCTAGGGGTAGTGTTTTAGGGCAGTGCAGTGGTGTTTGGGGTAGTGTAGGAGGCCGTGCTGGGGGTAGTGTTTTAGGGTTTAGGGTAGTGCAGTGGTGTTTGTGTAGTGTAGGGGGTTGTGCTGGGGGTAGTGTTTTAGTGTTTAGACTAGTGCAGTGTTTGTGTAGTGTAGGGGAGCATATTTTAGCATTTAGGGTAGTGCAGTGGTATTTGGGTAGTGTAGGGGGTCGGGCTGGGGGTAGTGTTTTAGGGTTTAGTGTAGTAAAGTCGTGTTTGTGTAGTGTAGGGGGTCATGCTGGGGATAGATTTAGGGTTTAGGGTAGTGCAGTGGTGTTTGTGTAGTGTAGGGTGTCGTGCTGGGGTTGATTTAGGGTTTAGGGTAGTGCAGTGGTGTTTGGAAAATGTAGGGGGTCGTGCTGGGGTAGTGTTTTGGGGTTTAGGGCAGTGCAGTGCAGTGGTGTTTGGATGGTGTAGGGGGATCGTGCTAGGGGTAGTGTTTTAGTGTTTAGGGCAGTGCAGTGGTGTTTGGGTAGTGTAGGGGGTCATGCTGGGGGTATTGTTTTAGGGTTTAGGGGAGTGCAGTGGTGTTTGTGTAGTGTAGGGGGTTGTGCTGGGGGTAGTGTTTAGGGTTTAGGGTAGTGCAGTGGTGTTTGTGTAGTGTAGGGGGTCATGCTGGGGGTAGTGTTTTAGGGTTTAGTGTAGTGCAGTGGTGTTTGTGTTTTGTAGGGGGTCGTGTTTTAGGGTAGTGCAGTGATGTTTGGGTAGTGTAGGGGGTCATGCTGGGGTTGTGTTTTAGTGTTTAGGGTAGTGCAGTGGTGTTTGTGTGGTGTTGGGTGTCATGCTGGGGGTAGTGTTTTAGGGTATAGGGTAGTACAGTGGTGTGTGTGTAGTGTAGCTTGTCGTGCTCGGGTAGTGTTTTAAGGTTTAGGTTAGTGCAGTGGTATTTGGGTAGATCGACATCAATAGATCTCGCCAAGCGCGCAGCGCATGTGCTGCATCGCAAGGCAAGACCTAAAAGCATTGCATCAAGATGGCTGCCAACACTCCCTGGATTGAATTGTTGTCAGCCAATTAGAGCCAAGCTTGTGCTTTTGTTATTAGGTCCCGCTCAGATATATAAACACATTTTTCCTTTAATATCTCAAAAACTACTGAACCGATTTACACCATTTAAAAAAAATGTCTCTTTCTGAACCAAGGGCTACCTTTTTGCCAAATTTGGTGTAATTCCATTCTGTAGTTCGAGTTGTAGCCGTGTCTAAAGTTTCCTATGGGAATTAACATGGAGAAAACACGTTTTGGGACCCCCCATTTTTCTCGGCGCCCGCTTGGCGAATCACCCCGAAACTGTCAGGATAGGAGCTGACAGGAGCGCCCCACAAGTTTTGAAAATTTCGCGAAGATTCGTCATCCGGCGCCAAAGTTATTGGGAAAACAAAAAAATGCTTTTCCTATGAAAACTAGGTCCTAACTATCAACAAAAGAATAAGGTAGTAATGTATCTGAGGGTGCACATCAAGACAATTGCTAGAATCAGATTGGGTGTGCAGTAATAGTTGTCAGAACAAACAATAGAATCGATAACAAGATAAGTTTATGGTGCCACTCAGGATAAGAAAGCACCCTACTACCTAGGTGCTAGAATACATGGATCATGCGAGCAATCCCCGTGATGAACACATTTTTTACACAAAGATATCCCGGCACTCTAGAGTCACATTTGTTATTCTTATTGGTTATTAGCCAAAGAAACGGAGAACAAATTATTAATAATGAGAAACTGGCTACGGAACAGATTAGGTCCTCACAGAAATGTATGACAAAGAATAATTTAATTCGAAATTTTACAAAAAAAGAAAAGTCGTAGTCATAAACACAGATCAGAACTCCCTAGTACATTTAGTTCTAGTTGTTAGTTCGTGGATAGGAGACTTATATTCTCCTAATCTTGATCCAAATGGATGACAGCCGACACGTGTTTCGTCACATATAGTGACTTCCTCAGGGCTTTTATTATAAGTCTGGAAAACAATTTAAATGTCCAACATGCAATTATGCTTCTGCCAGACGAAATATTGAATGTAGGATATTTCAAAAACGCGCTCAGAGGTGCGAAAAGATTCTGTAAATAAGATCCGTGATTGTTGCCCTTGTAGTGGTTTAGAAAAGCTGTTTAAATCACAAGGAAAGGTCCTGATATCTGTACCACTTGTGTTGAGGAATAACGAGTCTCCACCAATAATTTCTATTGTTTAGGAAAGATCGGCCATGGGTAAAGTATCCATAATTGTGGCCCTTGTAATCATTTAGAAGAGTTGTTTATATCACAATGGATGATCCTGGTGTCTGTACGGCTTATTTTGAAGAAAAACTGGTCTCCACCAATAGTTTCTATTATTTAGGAATGGTGGACCATATTGTAAATCGTTATCACGCCGGTTAATCAGCTATGCTATTTCTAATAGTAAGCCGTTATGACGGTCTTCGTGTGGTCCTCTAAATAGTAGTTCTTAATATGTTTGTTGGCTCCGCTATGCTAAGTGAATTCAAAAAACCGGCTCTGGTAAGCCCGCGTGATATAGTTGGTAGTAACCGAAAAGTGACTCCCGTGTCTTCTTTCCGATGATAGGTCCTAACTATAACTACTGGCAACCGCCAGTAGATAGATAGATAGATAGATAGATAGATAGATAGATAGATAGATAGATAGATAGATAGATAGATAGATAGATAGATAGATAGATAGATAGATAGATAGATAGATAGATAGATAGATAGATAGATAGATAGATAGATAGATAGATAGATAGATAGATAGATAGATAGATAGATAGATAGATAGATAGATAGATAGATAGATAGATATTCACTGAAAAAACCATAGGTTTCAGGCACGTTATAGTTAGGAATTGGCATTTAAAAAACCTTAGAAATTCACTGAAAAAAACATAGGTTTCAGGGGCGTTATAGTTAGCTGGACTTTTCACTCATACAAAACCATTGAAATTCCCCCGTTATAGTAAGTTCAGCTAACTATAACTCGCGCGCCCGCAATGCACTGCTGACGACGTCACATATTACATCACTCATGACATGGTCAGTGACATCATTCATTACATCACTGATGACATCTCAAATGACATCACTGATGACATCACTGATGGCATCATCCAGTGAATGTGTGTTTTTCTGAAAATTACATATGTTTTATATATGTATATCTCAAGGTCGATGGAAGAATAAATGGGTATATAAGTGTCTAAATGGATGATTTGTTTTTGAAAAATTGATTGTATAACTGACTAAGTGTATCTTAGTGAATACATGGCTTAGTGAGTAATGTTTAAATATGTAAATATCTGTATCAGTCTCTCACTTTGTGTGTAAGTGGCTGCATGGGTTGGTGACTAGCTACATGAGGGTCTATATAGCTTATTAGTTGGTTTTTTGAGTATCAGTATGAGTGTCTGTATGGTTCGGTGGGGGATATTACGTAGTGCATAGGTGCATGAATGAGTGACTCACTGTTTGTATGTGTTGAAGACAGCATGTGTGCAGGACTGTATGGGTGGATGAGTGTGTACATGGGTGTATTAGTGAGTGAATGACTGTCTCAATAGTGTCTTTAAGAGTAACTACATATGTTTTAAATTAATATATGTGACTATTGGTGTATATAAGTGAGTGTATGTGAGAGTGAGAGATTGAAAGAGTTCCTGTATGAATAAATATGTGTTTCTATAAGTGATTGTTTAAAAGACTAATTTTGAGTAAGTTTCTGTAGAAGTAAGTGTGGTGGTGTGTGAATAACTGTATATGCAAGTAAATGGATGTTTGATTCTTTATTAGCATGAGTGACTATGTGTGTGTAACTCTATGGATGAGTGGCGTTGTGTAACAGGATGTATAGGTGTATGAGTACATATGATGAGTGAGTACATGTATGAGTGACTGTATAGGACTGTTGGTGAATGAGTGGATGTGTATGTGGATCTTAGAATTACTGAATAGGTTGTTGTAACTGGTATTGGTATATCCATTGTTTTGAAAATGTTAGTTTCTATTTTTGAATGTGTGTATCAAAGGTTATATTAGGGGGAGAGGAGGTCCGCCACTCTATCACAAGGATGATGTCATCAGTGATGTCATCAGTGATGTCATTTGAGATGTCATCAGTGATGTCATGAGTGATGTCACTGACCATGTCATGAGTGATGTAATATGTGACGTCATCAGCAGTGCATTATGGGCGCGCGAGTTATAGTTAGCTGAACTAACTATAACGGGGGAATTTCAATGGTTTTGTATGAGTGAAAAGTCCAGCTAACTATAACGCCCCTGAAACCTATGGTTTTTTCAGTGAATTTCTAAGGTTTTTTAAATGCTAATTCCTAACTATAACGTGCCTGAAACCTATGGTTTTTTCAGTGAATTTCAAAGGTTTTTTAAATGCTAATTTCTAACTATGCCTACAGAGATAGGACATGTGTAGAAAGAAGAAAAAACGCGCAGAAAGAAAAAAAAGAAATGCAGAAAGAAGCAACAGAAGTCCTCAAAGACGAAGAAAAGTGCAGGAAGAAGGATAACGTGCAGAAAGAACAAACAGAAGAGCAGAAAGAAGCCTTGTTGCAAAATCATCCTGTACCCTCAACTTTTTCAGACAGATACTGGTGGTAACTGAGTCTGACTAACCAGTCCTAGAGCCAGTGCTATGTTAAAAGACACTCAGAATACAGTGAAAACACCTACATGCACTAGGGAACACTATGCGTTGGGGTCCCCCTGTGATCAGCATGACGTCCTCTGTAAGCCCCTAGTATATAATAGGGCAGGGGATTAAAACTACCTCTTAAAATGCGACACAGGGCGTGTTTGCACACGTCACCTCAGGCCCCGTCCCCTCCCTTCCCCACTGTGTAAACACGCCCTGTGGCCGTTTTAAGTTGGGAGATTAAGTCCCCTTGAATCCTGGGGGCCCCTAGGGTCCAACTAGACCACTAGGTGCCTCCAGTTAGAGCCACAAGGCTGCGTTGCAGAGAGATGTAAAAAGTGGCATGGCCTGGACCACCTCTCTGCAACGCAGCTCAGTTGCGCTTACTGGAAGCACCTGGTGGGCTAGTTAGCCCCCAGGGGCTCTCAGGATTGAAGGGGAATTATTTCCCCAACTTAAAACGCGCCATAGGGCGTGTTGCACACGTCACCTCAGGCCCCGTCCCCTCCCTTCCCCACTGTGTAAACATGCCCTGTGGCCATTTTTTAAGTTGGGAGATTAAGTCCCCTTGAATCCTGAGGGTCCCTAGGGGCAAAATAGCCCACTATGTAAGTCCAGTAAGCGCCATTGCAGAGAGGTGTAAAAAGGGGCACGGCCTGCACCACCTCTCTGCAACGCTGAGCAGTGGCGCTTACTGGAAGCACCTGGTGGGCTAGTTGGCCCCCAGGGTCCCTCAGGATTGAAAGGGAATTATTTCCCCAACTTAAAACGCGCCACAGGACGTGTTTGCACACGTCACCTCATGCCCCGTCCCCTCCCTTCACCACTGTGTAAACGCGCCCTGTGGCTGTTCTAAGTTGAGAGATTAAGTCCCCTTGAATCCTAAGGGTCCCTAGGGTCAAACTAGCCCACTAGGTACCTCCAGTAAGCGCCACAGAGCTGCGTTGCATAGAGGTGTAAAAAGGGGCGTGACCTCAGAACACCTGTCTGCAACGCAGCTCCCTGGCGCATACTGGAGATACCTGTTGGGCTAGTTGGCCCTCAGGGGCCCTCAGTATTGAAGGGGAATTAATTCCCCAACTTACAACTGGCCAGGGGGCGCGTTTGTAGAGTGCTGCAAGGAGGGGGCGTGGCCTCCGGCGCGATGCCGGTCTTTTATTTATTTTATTTTTTTAAGAAGAAGGGCTGTGTGGCCCCCTTCTTTTTCTAATTTATTGGCCCTGGGGACCCCATCCCCCAGGGCCTGCACCCTAATTTTTTTTGTTGAAAAAAATCAATTTGGCCCTCCCAAGGCCTTATTCGGCCCGGGGACCCCAACCCCCGGGTCATGGCCTTTTGTTTTTTTTATTCTTTAGGAGGGGGCTGCGTTGCCCCCCTCCTCAGGCCACTTATGGCCCCAGAGACCCCATCCCCCGGGGCCGGCCTTTGTTTTTTATTATTAAAAAATATATATATTTATAGAAACACCTAGGACATGCTGGACAAACCGTATATACCTATCGCCATGACGATTTGCGTGATATTCATTAAAAGGCGACTATGCATACAATTAATCCATGTGGAATGTATTTACACCGCTAGTGAAGCTCTGACGTGTCTGACGCCCTACCGTGCCTAATCCCGGCACCCCCGCCGGTGGGTACTCTCCAAGTAGACACCCTTGTTGTTTATTTATACAAACATGGGTAGCTATTGACGGGCACATTTAATACACACGCACACCAAGCCATTCAAAGGGGATTCGACAAAAATTCGACCAAATTATGCAAGAAACCCCCCTCACGGTTAATAAAACACACATCCACCGCCGGATGTGTAATACTTTTTATTTTACTCTCTGGAAAGGAGACGAACCTCACTTGAGAGTCACGGCGTGCTCCTGGCTGAGCCCAATGCTGTGTTACACCCACCAGTGCCCGCCGAGTGCCACGCACCTCTGTGTTGTATTCCACCAGCTAGTGCGTATGCTATGACATCATCCAGCCCATGTGCACTGTAACACCACCCCGTGAATATGTCATGCCACACTTGCCTTCTCACTGGTTATATTGCCCCATCTAACGTGCCTTCCTCGATGCCTATGTTATAATGCACAGCGTTATGCCATACATATTACAATCTGGGATCCATATCTTTGTCACAGTGCATATGCAACGTCACACTCCCCAGCACATATTTTATATTACAACTTTAGAGACTAGTTAGGTTACACAACACTGCCCTGTGCATATTACACTCCTAGGCGCATATCGCATAGCACGTGCTAGTGCCTGTGCTATCTCGCGCTCTCCAATGAATCTGTCATTGCGCACAATGTATTGCATATCATATTTCACGCCCCGGTTCATCTTATATCACACTTTTTGGTGCATAGTTTAAACCATCTACTATATCTAGTTTTCATTTTCAATCGTGCTCTCAGGACTATGTTCTATATAACACTGGGTCCACCTACCCTTTTTACGGGCATTACATTTTGCGATGGGGGGTGGAGGGTCAGGGGGTGTTTCTGCCAAGTGAGCCCGGAGTCACAGTCACAAACGTCCTCTTCTTCCTGAATAAAAGTGAGATTATGCTGCATACTTTAAGTAGTTCGCACAGACACACATTTTAAAAACAATAAAGTTCCTAATACCCTCCTTCTCTGAACAGTTAGCTTGCTGCCCCATCCACCTCCTCCCTATCCTCTGTTGTCTGAATCCATGGACTAGCCTCCTCCCTCCTGCCATGCATGGTCTGATGTGCTGCCACTGCCCTCCATTTAGCATGATGTACCAGTCCACTCCTCCTGCCCTCCATTGCCCAATTCTATGGCCCATCATTGACCTCCTGCTTAACCTCTGTGCTTAGCTTGCTGCCCCTATTCTCCTTCCCCCTGCCCTCTGATGTCTTTGTGCATGCCCCTGCTCCATCCTTTTTGCCCACCATGTTCCATGGACCTGCCACTCCTATCTACTCTGAGTGTTCTGTTGAGCTGCCACTCCCCTCCCACCTGCCTAGCATTGTCAGATGACTGTCACCTGTCCCTGCCACCTCCACCCTGCCTGTCCACATGCCATGCCCCTATCCCCTTCCTCCTGTCCTCCATGGTCCATTTTACTGCCACACCCTTCTGCCCTCCCTGGTCTGTTGTGCTGCCACTGCTCCTCCTGCCTGCCCCGCGCAGTCTGTTGTGAGGCCCCTTTTCCTGAACTCTCTTGTCTGTGCCAAGGTCCTGACCCTCCCTTCTATCCTCCATGGTCCTTTGTGCATGCCCCTGCACCCTCCTTCTTGCCCATCATAGCCATTGTGCTGCCACTAACCCTCCCGCTTGCCATGCATGGTCTTCTATGCTGCCATGGCCCCTCCCACCTTCCCTGTGTGGTCAGCTAGCTGCCCCTGACCCCCTCCCACCTTCCCTCCATGGTCTGTGTGTATGCCATCATAGTCTCACTGTTGCTCTCCATGGTGTGTCTTGTTTCTAGTGCCCATCCTGCCTGACCTCCATGGTCATCATGCTGCTCCTGCCCTGCCCCCTTGCCCCCAGCCCGCTGTTTCCATGTGCAGACCCCTATTCCCCCCCTCCTGGCTTGTCTGTTCCATTGTAATGCCCCTATTCCGTCCCTCCTGCCCTTTATGGTCTGTTATGCTGCAGCTTTCTCTCCTGTCTGTCCATTATGGGCTGCTAGCTACCATTGTCTCTTTCCCCTCTGTTCTCTGTTGTCCATGTGCATGGTCCTGTCCCCTCCCTATTGCTTTCTATAGATTGTTGTGCTGCACTCCCGTCCCGCATGCCCTGTGTGGTGTATTGTGCTGTTGCAAACCCTGATGCCTGCCCTATAGGGTCAGTTTGGTGCACCTCTCCATGTCCCTCCTGTCCTCTGTTATCCGAGTCCATGTCCCTACCCCAATTCCTCCCGCCTACCATGATCCAATGTACTATACTTGCGAACATTTTGAACTTGGTAAGAGGGAGATTTTGAAAAAAACTGAGGTATTGATTTTCCCCTTTGAGTTACATTGAAAAAGAGGAGATTGTACACAGATCAAATAAAGCCCATTCGAGCTTAAAAACATTGGACGTTTCCTGACTGAAACAGGTCTGTTGGCATGTATGGTTGTACTACCACTGCCTCCTCCTTCTGCCCACAATGGTCTATTATATTGCCACAGCCTCTCTTGACAGTCCTGTATTGCCCCTGCCCCCCTTTCCACTGCCCTCCATAGTCTGTTGTGCTGCCACTGCCCTTCCTGCCTGCCCAGTGTGGTCAAATTGTTGCCTCTGCACTCTCCTACCTACCTTCAATTTTCAGAGTCCGTGCCCCTGGCCTCTGCCTCTCAACAGTATCCCAATGAACAAGTAGATTGCTAACATTCTATATTTATTACAAAAGTGTGGAACGCCTGATGTCATCTTGATGTAATCAAAACTGTAATACCGAGAGCATTTCCTTTAGAAATTACATATATGAGAGGGTCTTATTTGCATCAAAATTATGGTTAGTGCTCTAAAAAACTAAAATGAGGACATATTTTCTGAGTTTTCAAATAGCGACAAAGAACTTTTACATTATTTGTAATCTTTATGTTTTTTTATCCAGTTGACCACTTGATTAAATGTTGCACCTAGAGGAGAGGATGTGGTGTTACTTACAGAGCTGCAGACTTTGCAACTGGGGAACCAGGTTGGAGTTTCTGCTTCAGCTCAACATTCTGTGATTCTGGTCAAATCACTTAATCTCCCCATGTCTACAACCAAAATGAATTTGATCTTGTGTGATGTAACCAATGCGCATGTAAAGCACTCATACCTGACAAGTCTGCACTATATAAAACTGCAAATACACAAAAAATAGGTGTTTTGCACACTTCTGTCATTGGGCTACATGTGGGTGATATTTGTGCTGCATTTGGGCTCTTTTGTCTCTGGTGGCCATCTTGGGAGATTTATTTGTTATGAAGTTTCCTAATTTCCTCATTTACTGCAGTCTCCTCAATAGGAAATGCTTTCAGTTTTTTACTTTGATTCCATCAAGAAGGTATTCAGATATGCCACACATTTGCCATAAATTCTGAATGTTAGCACTCTAGTTGCTCATTAGATCACTGCAGTAAAGCTACTGCTCATGGTATTAAAAGTGCATGTTTCAGTCTGCATATCAGAATTTTTTAATGAAATAGGAGAGGATTTGAGAAGTCACTCAAAATGTGCCCTAATTTTTCTTTCTTCAGCACTAATCATAATTTCTATGGCAAAATGAACCCCCTCATTGTGTTCCTTTTTAAATTAAATGTTTTAAGTGTTACCAGTTTATTCTAATCAAGATGGCTTCAGGTGTGCCATACTTTTGTCATAAGTAAGACTGTTAGCGCTCTAGTTGTTCGTTAGAACACTCTGGGACATTCTGTCATTGGGCTATACTTGGGCTACATCTGGGTGATATTTGGGCTACATTTGTGCTCTTTTGTCTCTGGTGGCCATCTTGGGAGATTTATTTGTTATGAAGTTTCCTAATTTCCTCATTTACTGCAGTTTCCTCAGTAGGAAATACTTTCAGTTTTTAGGTCTCGCTGAGACAGCGAAAGCTGTCTCTTTGAGACATTTTGTAAGTGGGCTTTCAAAAGTGCTACCCACATGGTTTTGCTGGCCTAGGGCTTGAGTGCACGATGGCGTGCACAGCTGCTCTCTGCTCCTTGCATTTCCCCCCTCCCTTCTCACCCAGCCCTTTGATGCTCTGATCGCATCTCCCTCCTCCCTGGGCGTGAAGGGAGACAGAGCCATCCTGCTTGATTAATGGCTTTGCATTCACATGTGTTCCCCGCAGTAAACATGCCTGAGGCGCCAGGCGAGCACAAGGCACACGGAGACATTCTCTTTACCCTCGTTAGTCCCTGTATCTCTATTTTTTCCCTTAGTTCTTGCTGTTCTTTAAAACTGTCCCCTTCTCTTCTCAATTCGCCCCAGTTATCCTCCCGGCGCTGATATATACATAGCCTTTCCCTGTTTGATTTCTGGCATCCCTGCTTCCGCCCGCCACTTTAAAAAAAAATATTTCACCAAGTCAAACGCATTTATTACATCTTTATTTAATGGACCGCAAAGTTATTGGCCACTCTGTGTAACATGATAGCAGCGCCATTACTGAGGCTGCAGGAGCCAAACTGTGCTGAGTTTTTTTCCTGACACTTTTTTTTTAACTATTGCATGCCTTTCGCTTGCGCGTGGAATGCATTTGGTACTAGTGTCTTTAACTTAATGTTTTTGGGGGGAGATTACGATTATTTTATTAACGTGTGGTATGCATTTTTTTTATTTAACGTTCCGTGCTCTCTGATGCATTTCCTGTTGCTGACCAGACCGAGAGTTGGTTGTGGTGTCAATGATGTGGCTACAAATGTACATGGCGGTGGTAGTGCACAGAAAGGTACCTTTGTGAGGCTTGTTTGTGTTTGCTCCCGAGCTGCGTCATTCGATGTAAACCGCAGCCAAGGCACAGTTGTGCTCAGTGAAAGAATAGCCACCCCCCCCATCTCCTCCCCGATCCATTAAGCAACCCTGCTGCCCCTCCCTTTGTTGGCCTTGCTGTGCTTTCACTTCCGCTCTTTTCATTTAGAGCTGCTGCCCTGGGGCAGTGACACAGATGTCCCTCGGAGACAGAGGCGTGGTTTCATCTTCAGAGCCTGTCTGTGCTGCTCTGTCCCACTCCGTTATTAACACTGTTTTCCTCAAGAGATCATGACCCCCACCTTTTGTCCTGCACAGACCACTACTACACTATTCCCTGATACTCCCGTGGCCCGTCGTGAAATATTGCCACATTTTACATCTGCACAATGGTAATAGCTCATTCTCTCACTTGTATCGGGGTATGCAAATAGCGGGACGTCTTTGCGTTTGCAGTTTCTTTATTTTACAACTAGAGGAACACTGGAGGGGCACTAATCGTGAGCCACCTAAGAAGTTGGAAACTGGTAATGCACCCTTGGGAGGTTTTGAAGAAGGCTGCAGCAGAGCTCTTGATTCTCGGACGTTGTTAGTCAGAGAAGAAACATCACACATGGGTCCCAGTGCCCCCACCAATGGTAGTTGGGTCCACCTCCAGTAAAAGGTGTCGCAATGGTTCAAAGACTTCTCCTCCCATCTTTTATTGCAGAACTGTCCCCAGTGCCAAGCCAAATAAGAACAAGCATTGGCATAGCCAATAGGTCTCGCTTTTGGGACCTTATAAGTGTTTAGCCATGCAACAGTTGCATAACTAAATACTTATAAGGTCCCAAAAGCGAGACCTATTGGCTATGCCAATGCTTTTTTGATCTTGTAGCAGGGGTCCTAATGGGAATCAATGAAGATGATGTAATCTGTCTCTTATTCTAACTTCAGGTAATGAAAGATTGTATTAGGTGAAATACAGGTGTTACTGATCTTCTATACCTTCCAATTACATTAAGGGGAGTGCATTCATATGCAACCGGACATACCTCTACACAGGTGCTTTGTGTTGGAGGGGGAAAAAACATTTGTTGTGTTTTTTAATGGGTGGTGGAGCGAATGTGACTAAATCATGCCTGTTTCAATAAACAAACGGCAAGGGACAGGAAGTTGCCATGACCTATTAGTTGTAAAATGCCCGTGATTTTATGACGCTAGCGTATTTTACTGTTCCGTTATGTGAGACATATGTGCTGGAACTCAGCATGCATCCTCCTATCTCACTCACTTATTGTGGGAGTGCAATTACCTTGAATTCGGGCGATCTTTTTTTATCTCTGAAAACTGTTTCACCCTATCAGCGTGTTCTGCGATGGCATACCATTCTTGCCTCGGAGAAACCGAAGTGTAAGGACCGGAACCTGTTTATGAGCCGGTTGCCTGACCCATGCACTTCCTGTTGTCTTGCCTGACATCTGTATTTCCTGTTTAGAAAGCAACACCTGGGCACGTGTTGTTTTGAATTCGGCTAACATTATGGAGAGGTACCAGGATAGTTGACATGTTGCTAGTGTTACTATTGGATGGCTAGTTCTGTCAAGCGCCCCATTGTCCCTGTTTAGTGTAACATTGAGCGAGGCTCCCTCAGCTGTTTTAATTACATTCACTACTCTTCCAGGATATAAATTTCACTGGGATGCATGATGTTTATTCTAATTCGAGAGCTTATTTCACATATAGGCATGTAGTTTTCAATAAATTTGACTCCGCTCAAGAAAGAGGGGCTCGAAGAATGTCACAAGGGGATCTAGTATGGTTTGTTAGCCTATCAGTTGTTATTCCAAATGCATTCTATTTAAACATGTTACTGTGTCCCTGATTGTTATGTAAGATGGAGCTATAGACTCATGTTTTGATTCCAGCAAGTGTTATTCTTTCATTTCTTGTGTAGTGACTGGGCATGTTATATTTATATACAGGATTGTTTTTTTTAGGTCGAGCCTGAGCCCACGTGCATGCGCTGCTCTGCGAGGCTTCTTATAAGCACTCTAAACTACTCCGTGTGGGTCTGACTCCTCCCACACATAGGATTGGCTTTTGCGTGTGCCCTTCATTAATGAAAGCACGCTAATGGCTAAAGGCGGGTGCATGTCCCACCTTCTTTTTTAATGTTCACTCCCACAGCGTTTTGCTCTCGGGAGCGAGCAGCTGTGCACAGGGTGGCAGCTGCATTCCTAGATGTGGATCAGGTTACTAATTAAACACAGTGCGGTCGCTTTCACTTTAGCGGCCGCGCTTGTTATTCCAGGTGTCTTCGTTGTGCAGGTCCCTGCCCTCTCAACCGTGTTTCATGTTCCCCTCTCTTGTCCATTAGTTTTTATACAGCCACTATTCTTCTCTTCCTTCCTAGTGTCTGAAGACTGCAGGAATCCCCTTTAATTCTTCTTCTGTGCACTCACCAGAACTTGTGTCCTTAAATACTGGGTTCCAAACAATGCTAGAACTGGCTCAGGGCACATCCTGCTGTCACCTATCATAATTGGCAATGTAATTTGTGAAATATAATGTTTTCTTGAGCTGCTCAAAGTAATTGGTTTGTAAGCTGGTTTCTCCCTCAGGCAGTGATAACTTCAGCGTTTGTCAGTCTTTGTGCGTTCTTAGTGAAGCCTGGCAGAGGTACGGGGTATCGGAGGCATCGGCCATGTGTGCTTTGAAGACAGGTGCTTGCTGCATAGTGCTGCCTTTTCTGTAAGGGGAAGCTAGTGTAATGTAATGCAAAAGTTGCCCCCTCCCCCGGTTAGTTTTTCTCCATGTAAAGTGCTCCTGAAATATTGCAGTGCGTCAAACCACTGTATCAACCTTCTGGAAAATATACTAACCTTTTTCGCCCCAAATATACTCATATCTAAGCACTAAAACAGTCAAATCGGGAACCAAGACGCAACAAGTCGATACAGAACTATTTTGTAACAAAGATTAACTGGACAGGTTTCCCTTTTAAACGCTTTGGAATTTGAAACTTTACAGGGTCGGCTCTGCAAATCATTCGTCCACAGTCGATAAATTTCGTACCTCTAAATTTGGTAATAGTAGCACTTGCTTCTAAAGTGCTAGGAAATGGCAAAACTAAAGTCGCTTGTGTTGCAGTAAAATAAGTTGTTAATTCTAAGTTGCATCTCTTTTGCTTCTCAGCTGAAGTACCTCTGCACTAAGGCTTAACATAGGTTAGAGACGGCATTGGTAATTAAGAATGAGTCTGGCCCTAATTTCGGTACCTTACTAACCCACTGCTTCTTTAACATACCAAAGATTTTAAATAGATTTCACTTGAAAACTGGAACAGTGACATAATGTACATAGCAAATTTAATGTTACATTGCAATGTCATGCAGAGATGGGAAAAAAACTCAGGGCTCGGGTTTGTTGTTAATATTCTTCCCCTCCTGTTGAGAGAATTGCAGTAATGTGCAAGGTTGGTAAGGTAAGACCTGACTATGTTTAAATTTGTGACAAAAATAAAAAGCTTCAAGATAAGGTCACTTATAAAGTGTGGGCTTGCTATAGCGACCCCTATAGGGTGTTTGTGGTCGCATATGCTTCCCCATTCATGTGTTCTAATTGGGGCGGGGACTGCCAAGTATGTGCAGTCGTGCCGATGTGCTAGTTGTGTTCAGGGAATTAGGCAAGCACAGGAACTTAGCACTCGCCTTCGTCTCGCAAGACGAGTGAGTTGCTAGGTTTACTTTATAAACCAGCATTTGCATTGCAATAGCTCCCACATTACTGAAGGTTTGAGCTATTGACTTTGCATTATTATTTGCAACGCCAATAGCTCAAACTTTCAGTAAAGCGAGACCTATTGCATTGCAAATGCTTGTTTACTTTGGTTCCATCAAGAAGGCATTCAGATGTGTCACACATTTGCCATAAATTCTGAATGTTAGCACTCTAGTTGCTCATTAGATCACTGTAGTAAAGCTACTGCTCACCAGGGAAGTCTGCTGCTGGTATTCAAAGTGCATGTTTCAGTCTGCATGTCAGAATTTTTTTATGAAATAGAAGAGGATTTGAGAAGTCAAAATGTGCCCTAATTTTTCTTTCTGCAGCACTAATCATAATTTCTATGGCAAAATGAACCCCCTCATTTTGTTCCTTCGTAAATTAAATGTTTTAAGTGTTACCACTTTATTCCAATCAAGATGGCTTCAGGTGTGCAATACGTTTGTCATAAGTAGGACTGTTAGCGCTCTAGTTGTTCTTTAGAACACTCTGGGAAGCTACAGTCGAACACAAAGGAATCAACTGACAGTCTCTGCCCTTGTTGGATGTACATGTTTTACTGAGAATGTCAGACTTCATTCTCACATGACTGAGAAAGATAATGTGAATTTACAGAAAATATGCTCTCAGTTTAGCTTATAGATCACCTTCCAAACCTCTGTGGGAAAAGCATGAGAAAATAGTTTTCTCTCAAACATGATTCATGATATCACAGCAGAAGGCTTTTTCACATGGTAAAATCACCTTAGAACACACCACAATTCCTAAAATGAGTATGGTACCATCAACAAATGATTTATAATGTAACTAAAGTCTTAAAACCTTCTATTAACTGCAATGCTTTTTAATGAGGTGCTATCATGTATATTGGTCCCAAGATGGCTGCCAACACTTCTTGGATGAAGTACTGACAGCCAATCAGATCTCATGATGAGACGTGTGGTTAGGCTCCGCCCAGATATATCTATCTTTATAACTGCCAGTAGGTAATTATCTACTGGCGGTCGCCAGTAGATAGTTATAGTTAGGACCTATTTTCCATAGGAAATCCGCAACATTCTATTTGGAATAACGTTGGTGCCGGTTGACGAATCCTCGCGAAATTTTCCAAACTTTTGCCCAGCTTCGCTCCGCTCCTACCCTGAAAGTTTTGCGGTGATCTGTCAAGTGGGGGCCGAGAAAAAAGGGGGGTCCCAAAACGCGTTTCCCCCATGCAATTTCCCATAGGATCTGTTGTCGCAGCTACAGCCCGAACCGCTGAACGGAATGACACCAAATTTGGCAAAGAGGTAGTCCTGAGTTCGGACTCGTGCCTTTTGCATATATGGTGTGAATCTGTTCAGTAGTTCCTGAGAAAATTCGGGTAAAAAAGTTAGTGATATCTATGGCCGCGGAGGATCCGCGGACCGTACCCGCACCGTAAGCGCACCCTCCCCGAACCGAGCGCGCACCTTCCGATCGCGCGCTGAATGCTAATTGGCTGTCGAGTGTCTCTCTACATTCGAAACCAGGAACTGTTGGCGTCCATTTCCTGCCTCGGTAGAAGCGAGGCTGAAGATGCAAGGGGAATAAGTGTGTAAAACATATAAAGGGGGCAGAGTGGAAATACTCTGACCCTCTAGAGGTGCTTATGGGGCCCCAGGACCCCCTGGGGCCCCCTTTTTAAAAAAAAAAAACACAGGGAAATGCGCGCACGGTGCGCGCATCCTATCGCGTTGGATGCACGGATTCTCTCGCGGTGGGTGCGCGGATCCACGGCAACATTTTTTGAAAAACAACAAGAAATCATTGGTTGTATGACAACTTTCTACACTGAAAGGTAGGGTGTATATTTCTGTTTTTTAAAGGTATGATTGTTATTGGTTAACAAAAACAGATTGTAAGGAACATTATATATGATAAGCTGATATGTTGAAAAGTCAAGCACACTTCCTGTCTTGTGTAGGAACATTGTGTGCTGAACTTGTGACCTGTGAGCTCAGTGCAATGTTCCATGACCTGTTTCTATGGTAACAGGCAGCAGGCAGATTAGGGGAAGGGTTGAAATGTATTTCAGTTGGAAAGGGTTGAAATGTTTAACCAATAGAAATGTGTCTTTGCTTTTGAGTTTATGTGCGAAGGATTGTGATTTGATGTTTACATGTATATGTGTGGAAAATGAAAGGGAAACTTTTTCATTCTTTGCTTTTGCTGAGAGGTGCACAGTGCAGAGATTCTGTAAAAGAAAATATGGTGAGTGATTGATATACTTCTTAATCTACAAAAGAACTTGAAAGATGAGTTATTTAATTGTGAGGGGATGTATGTAGACTATTTTGATTTTAATCAGACTAATGTATTTTTCCTGCTAAAGTGTAGGGAGTACTTTTTTTCTCTACAATGTGTGTGCATGTAGGAACCATTCTGTGATAAGCATTTGTGTTTTTCATGTGTTTGTAAACAGATAACTGTGCAGTTTTTATATTTTGGTAGAATTAGAAACCGGTCACTGTTTATGAATTTGTGAAATGAGTTATGTTATGTTTCTATACTAAAATGTAGTACTACTTCTAGATGAAGAAATGTGTTTTGGTATAGTGCAAGGGATATTGTTGTTTGTCTAGAATCACACAGTGAGTCTGTGTGCATTTGGGAACCACTGTGAGAGAAGCATTTGGTAACATCGTGTATTTGCTGACAGATAACTGTTTTAACTTGTCATGTTGTGAAGTTTTAGTAGCATTAGAAGACAGTTATGGCTTATTATTTGATTAAATGAGTCAGGCTTTGACAGAAAAGTGCAGTCCTGAAATATGTAGATTGTGTGCAGTTCCCTTACCAGTTGCACTGTAGTGAATGAGTTTTGGTAAACTCCTAGGGATAGTGGTGCATGTCTAGAATCACAGTGTGAGTTAGTGTGTATTTGGGATCAGTGTGAGAAAAGCATTTGGTGATATCATGTATTTGCTTACAGATAACTTTTTTAAAACCTGTCATGTTGTGAAGTTTTAGTAGCCTTAGAATCCAGTCTTTGCTTATGCGTTGATTAAATGAGTCATGCTTTGACACTGATGTGCTGTACTTAAATATGTAGATTGTGTTCAGTACCATTAACTCTTCCAGACTAGTGAATGAGTTTTGGTAAACTCCTAGGATAGTGTTGATTGTCTAAAATCACACTGTGAGTCTGTGTGCATTTGGGTAAGGATTGTGAGAGAAGCATTTGGTAACATCGTGTATTTGCTGACAGATAACTGTTTTAAAGCCAGTCAGGTTGTCAAGTTTTAGTAGCATTAGAAGACAGTTATGGCTTATGCTTTCATTAAATGAGTCAGGCATTGACAGTAAATTGCAGTCGTGAAATATGTAGATTGTGTGCAGTTCCCTTACCACTTGCACTGTAGTGAATGAGTTTTGGTAAACTCATAGGGATAGTGGTGCTTGTCTAGAATCACACTGTGAGTTAGTGTGTATTTGGGATCAGTGTGAGAGAATCATTTGGTAACATCATGTATTTGCTGACAGATAACTGTTTTTAAATCTGTCATGTTGTGAAGTTTTAGTAGCATTAGAATCCAGTCTTTGCTTATATGTTGATTAAATGAGTCATGCTTTGACACTGATGTGCTGTACTTAAATATGTAGATTGTGTGCAGTCCCCTTACCCCTTCCACAGTAGTGAATGAGTTTTGGTAAAGTCCTAGGATAGTGTTGATTGTCTAAAATCACACTGTGAGTCTGTGTGCATTTGGGTAAGGATTGTGAGAGAAGCATTTGGTAACATCGTGTATTTACTGACAGATAACTGTTTTAAAACCTGTCATGTTGTCAAGTTTTAGTAGCATTAGAAGCCAGTCTTTGCTTATGCGGTGATTAAATTAGTCAGGCATTGACATTAAAGTGTAGTCGTGAAATATGTAGATTGTGTGCAGTTCCTTTACCACTTCCACTGTAGTGAATGAGCTTTGGTAAACTCCTAGGGATAGTGTTGTTTGTCTAGAATCACACTGTGAGTCTTTGTGCATTTGGGAACCACGGTGAGAGAAGTGTTTGGTAACATTGTGTATTTGCTGACAGATAAGTGTTGTAAAACATGTCATGTTGTCAAGTTTTAGTAGCATTAGAAGACAGTTATGGCTTATGCTTTGATTATATGAGTCAGGCATTGACAGTAAATTGCAGTTGTGAAATATGTAGATTGTGTGCAGTTCCCTTACCACTTGCACTGTAGTGAATGAGTTTTGGTAAACTCATAGGGATAGTGGTGCTTGTCTAGAATCACACTGTGAGTTAGTGTGTATTTGAGATCACTGTGAGAGAAGCATTTGGTAACATCATGTATTTTCTGACAGATAACTGTTTTAAAACCTGTCTGTGAGAAGTTGGCCTGGTATATGATGCTCACTAGTTAAAGTGATCACCTTGTACCATGCCAAGCAACCCTTATGGTGTGCTTGTAAGTCAACCTTTTCGGACTAGCTGCTCTAGTGGTAGCGTAGGCTAAGCAGTCTTTGAGGCTAAACTCGTGAAGCGTGTTAAGCCAGCTGTTTTACCAACTGTAACCCCCTTTTATACCAATGAAAGGACACCACACAGATATATATTCAAAATATATATGTATTTATTTCTCAAAGTAACCCCTAGTCTCTTTATGAGCACAGGAGCACAAATCGTCAAACAAGATTACCGTAGAATACACAGAAGTTGCACTTTATATGGATAGGCCCTGGTGGCCGCTCGAACCATATACTAAAATAGTGGTATAAGTACCACGAACAGAAAAGGGAAAAGGCCTAGGGCCTCTAGAATCGCTGGGCCTACAAGGAGCTAACTTCAGTTAGTGACCAGGAGGTCCACGGGTGGCGTGTGCAGAGAGGATCTTCCGGATGGACTAGGAACTCAAGATTTGGAACACAGGCACTAGAGATGTAATACTACACTTGGGCACAGGAGTGCCAGCTTTACCTCACCCACAGGAAGCGGGTGCATAGGCCTCGAAGTGCGTCGGGTTTCTTCTATCTGTTCCGTGGAGCCTGAAGACAAAGATGCTGCAGGCGGTCGGTCCGGGAGAAATGCGATGGATCCAAGAGTGGATCGGAGATGTTGAAGACCTGTAAGCAGAGGGGACAGTGTTCACAGTCACTAGCCAGTGACCAGCGTGGCACCAGGTGGGTACCAGGCAATGTCGGGTGCAAACAGGAAGAAAGGTGTAGCTTGTCTCTGCAGCCACGTGGTCCCTGGAGGTCGACGACGTCCAGGAGTCGGTTCAGGAGCTGTCCCACGCAGGCTCTCGCTGTCGGCGGTGTCCGCGACTTGATCGAAGCAAACAAGCCTTGGCAAAAGCAATTGTTGTAGGAGATGAAATAAGCTGATGGTTCTGACCAGCAAGGTCAGAGGGACTGCTCCTTTGGAGGGGAGCAAGGGCCAGTCTGGAGCAACCAGACCAGTGGTGTATTTTGTAAAGTTCATCGCCAAGATGGCTACTAGCCAGCGGGCCAGCAACCGGTTAGGCGCGTCGAGTGGCAAAATGCAGAAGGGCCCCACGCAGATCGTGGAGATGCTGGAGGGCTCACCTTTGGTGCAAATGCTGCTCGAGGGTTGGGCTTCTCAGATCCCAAAGCACAACTTGGAGGGAGCCTCGGTTGTTGCACTTGTCAGCTTGTCATGGTCGTTCCAAGATGGCTGGCTCCACGTGTCTCGTTGCCTCCACGGGTCTCCTCTTTTCAGGGACTGTGGATCGGGCGGTGAGAGGTCTGGAGGTCCAGGTCTTGTCAGTCTCTGGGCTCGGGCTCCGGCGGGAGGCGGCGGCAAAGCGGACGTTGATTCGCTGGATGGTGCGTTAGTTAGCAAGGTGGTCACTCCCTGACCACAGGGGAGATTTCCTTCAGTCTTCTGTGCAGCAGAATGTCGAAGTTCCCGTCTTCTTCTTAGTTTCAAGTTAATTCCAGGATGTCTGAAGTCTTAGGACACAGCTCCTACCTTTAAGCGGATTCTAGGGGCCGGACTACCTGCTAGGTCCCTCCCTATGGGTGGGACCAGGAAGGGGGGTGGTTACACCCCCAATCCTTTGTCCAGCTCGCCCCAGGCCCGGGACTGGTGTGCCCCAGGACCGGTTTGAACTGGCATATGCACCGAGGCTCCTTGTGAGCCACAGGCATGTCTGGTTTCTTTCAAGCCCTACCTGACCAATACACAAAATCCTGTCTGGGGTGGTGCATGCACCTCCCCTGGCAGGAAACCCTTTGTCCACACCTCCCAAGCTGGAAGGACTCCCAGCAGCAGGAGGGCAGACTTGTGTCTGTGGTGGCAGCATCCATTTTGTGGAGCTGAGGCTATGTCTGATTTTACCCGGGTTTCAGGTACTGTACATGTCGTGTCCCTCTAGAAGGGTGGAATGCTAACCCCGTCGCCAGAATTGGCGAGGGGTTAGTATTCCAATTCGTATGACACCTTACTCGACATGTTTTGATAAAGCCAAACCAAAGATAGCATTTAACCGCGAGGTTCATAATGCACTTAAGAGTATATGGTATGACGATATCTGGAAACAGTAGAAGGAAGTTGTTCCGACCACTGCAGACAGGCTCAGCTCATGCCAGAGCACCATCTCACATGGAACCAAGCACTCTGCCTTCAGGATTGTTAAGGCCTGCCATAGGAGTGACTTATAGGTTACCAGGTGTCCCATTTAAGGTTAGGTATAGGTATACTACACCTAAGTAAGAGGTGATTACACCAACTTACCCCAGCTGAGTGATCAGCCAGTTGTGTCAGATTGTTAGGCCAAGCCTGGGGTGGCATAATACATGCTTCAGCCCCTGGCAGGCCTTGGGTACACCAATGCCCTGGGTACCTAGTGTACACTGGTACAGGGGCTGACAGGGTGATCCACTTCCAATTGGTTATGCACCTAGGGTGCATAGTGTAAATTTAGTAGAGAGAACAGCAGGCTGGGGGTCTGATTGGCAGGCCCACAGCCTCAATATGTCAAAAACCAGTGAAGCAAAAAGCAAAAATTTGGGATGACCATAGGATAGCAGACCCTACTCTCCTACACAACCCCCCCCCCCCAAACGCTGGGACATTAAACTAGCCTTGACCAGTCTCGTCTTCATGTCCTAAGTGGAAGTACCTGGAGAGACCATCTGCATTTCCATGGTCAGTACCTGGCCGGTGCTCCACTGTAAAGTCCATCCCCTGTAGGGAAATGGACCACCTAAGCAGTTTGGGGTTTTCACCCTTCATCTGATTTAGCCACAAGAGGGGCTTATGGTCGGTCTGAATCTTGAAGTGAGTGCCAAACAAGTATGGCCTCAGCTTCTTCAGGGCCCACACCACAGCAAAGGCCTCCCTCTCAATAGCTGACCAATTCTTCTCTCTGGGGGTCAACCTTCTGCTAATAAAAGCAATGGGTTGGTCTTGACTATCTACATTAAGTTGTGACAGCACAGCTCCCACACCCAACTCAGAAGCATCTGTTTGGACAATAAACTCTTTGGAGTAGTCAGGACTTTTCAGGATAGGTGCAGAGCACATGGCCTCCTTCAGGTCATCAAATGCCTTTTGACAGCTTACTGTCCACTGAACCTTTTTGGGCATCTTCTTGGATGTCAGATCATTAAGAGGAGTCACAATGGACCCATAGTTCTTAACAAACTTCCTGTAGTACCCAGTCAAGCCCAAGAAAGCTCGAACTTGAGTCTGGGTGGTTGGAGGAGACCAGACCTTGATGGATTGTATCTTACTCTCCAGTGGTTGAACTTGGCCTCCACCTACAAGGTGGCCCAAATATACAACCTTACTCTGCCCTATCTGGCACTTAGTAGCCTTGATAGTGAGGCCTTCCCTTTGCAGAGCCTCAAGAGCCTTCTTCAGGTGGATCAGGTGATCCTCCCAGGTGGAGCTAAAGACAGCAATGTCATCAAGATATGCTGCGCAAAAGTCATCCAACCCAGTAAGGACTTGGTTCACCAGCCTTTGGAAGGTGGCAGGTGCATTCTTCAGACCAAAGGGCATCACCACAAACTGGTAGTGCCCACCTGGGGTTGAGAATGCTGTTTTGGCCTTAGACTCCTCAGCTAATCTGATTTGCCAATAGCCAGCTGTTAAGTCAAATGTGCTCAAAAACTTTGCAGAAGCTAGTTTGTCTATGAGCTCATCTGCCCTTGGAATAGGGTGTGCATCTGTCCTGGTGACAGCATTGAGTCCTCTGTAATCCACACAGAACCTCATCTCTCTCTTGCCATCTTTGGTGTGAGGTTTGGGGACCAGAACCACTGGGCTAGCCCAGGGGCTCTCTGAGGGTTCAATGACACCTAATTCCAGCATTTTATGTACCTCAGCCTTTATACAGTCCCTGACGTGGTCAGGTTGTCTGTAAAGCTTGTTCTTTACAGGCAGACTGTCACCAGTGTCCACCACATGGGTACACCAGTCAGTTTGACTAGGTATTAAGGAAAACATATGTGAAAATGATTGTAGAACCTGTCTACATTCAGTCTGCTGATGGGCAGTGAGGTTGCCTCCAAGGGTCACTCCTTCAACTGAGCCATCTTCAGGGTTCTGAGACAACAGGTCTGGGAGAGGGTCACTCTCTTCCTCCTGTCCCTCATCTGTAGCCATGAGCAAGCCCATGTCTGCCCTGTCAACATATGCTTTAAGCCTGTTAACATGGAGTACCCTGTGGGGACTCCTGGGAGTTCCTAGGTCTACCAAGTAGGTGACCTCTCCATTCTTTTCCAGGATTGTATGGGGTCCAGACCATTTGTCTTGGAGTGCTGCTGGGGCCACTGGCTCCAACACCCATACCTTCTGTCCTGGCTGAAACTCAACCAAGACAGCCTTTTGGTCATGCCAAGCTTTCTGTAAGGCCTGGCTTGCCTCAAGGTTTTTGGATGCCTTCTCCATATACTCAGCCATCCTGGAGCGGAGACCAAGTACATAGTCCACTATGTCTTGTTTAGGCTTTTTGAGAGGTAACTCCCATCCTTCCTTCACTAAACACAGTGGGCCTCTTACAGGGTGCCCAAACAACAATTCAAAGGGGCTGTAGCCAACCCCCTTTTTTTAGGTAATCCTTTAATCATACCCTTTAGGGTCTTGTTGAATCTCTCAACAAGCCCATTGCATTGTGGGTGATAAGGGGTGGTGAACTTGTAGTTGACACCACATTCCTTCCACATAGCTGTCAAGTATCCTGACATAAAGTTGGTACCTCTGTCAGATACTACCTCCTTAGGAAACCCCACTCTGGAGAATACTCCCAGCAGGGCCCTGGCCACAACAGGTGCTGTAGTGGTCCTAAGGGGAATTGCCTCTGGATACCTGGTGGCATGATCCACTACCACCAGTATAAATCTGTGCCCAGATGCAGTGGGAGGATCCATGGGACCCACTATATCTATTCCCACACTTTCAAAGGGGACCCCCACCACAGGTAGTGGTATTAGGGGGGCCTTTGTTGTGCCACCTGATTTGCCACTGGCTTGGCAGGTCACACAGGAGCGACAAAACTCCTTTGTATCTTCATTCATATGAGGCCAGTGAAAGTGAGGGACAAGCCTGTCCCAAGTCTTGTTCTGGCCTAAGTGTCCTGCTAAAGGAATATCATGGGCCAAGGTAAGAAGGAAGCCCCTAAATTGCAGAGGTATAACCAACCTCCTGGTAGCACCAGGCTTGGGGTCTCTAGCCTCTGAATAAAGGAGCCCTTCATCCCAATACACTTTATGGGTACCTTGAGCATTCCCAGCAGCCTCAGCAGCAGCCAGCTGTCTGAGGGGTTCAAGAGAGGGACAGGATAACTGAGCCTGCCTCAAGTCAGCCCTTGAAGGTCCCCCTGTCCCCAGAAACTCAACCTGATCAGGTTCCAGCTCTTCGGGGACAGTTCCTTCAGGGTCCTCTAGATCAGCTTCCTGGGAAGGCTGATCATCACTCTGAGGCAGGGGGGAAGGCACAGCCTTGACCCTCCTGTTCTTCTTCTTGGTAGGTGCTTGGTCCATTGTTCCAGGATCCAAGACCTGAGGTTCAGTGAGGCACTTTTTGGCCTGTGACCTGGTCACAGCAAGGACATGTGATGATATACCTAACATCTCTGCATGAGTCCTGTACTCCACTTCTGACCATAGAGAACTCTCTAGGTCATTGCCCAACAAACATTCTACTGGGAGGTCTGCACTAACAACAACCCTTTTGAGGCCAGTTACCCCTCCCCATGAGAAGTTAACAACTGCCACACTATGTGAAGTAGTGGCATTGCTGGCATTGGTCACCAGGTAATTCTCACCTGGTATGTACTGTCCAGGGTCCACAAAGCCTGGTGTCACCATAGTGACACTGGCACATGTGTCCCTGTAGGCTTGAGCCACTTTTTCGTTAATTAAAGGAGTCTGTCTGTACTTGCCCAGGTTACTGGGGCTCACAGTCAGGGACAAATCAATGTCCCCATCACAGATCAAGACTGCCTGTGTCAGGGTTCTGTCTAAGTCAGAATCTCCTTCAGTTCCCATAGTGATTCCCACTACACCCTTTGTCTGGGGACCAACACTGCTAACAGTAGTACTGGGAGCAGGTGCCTTAGGGGCAACAGTGTTGGGGGCTCCACCCTTCTTACAATCACTGGTCCAGTGAGTTGTATTCTTGCAATGATTGCACCAGGGTTTCTTTTGACCTTCTTTCTTCTTTCCCTTAGTTTGTTGTTGGGACCCACCCTCCTTAGCAGTAGTTTGGGGCCCTGTTGAAGACTTCTGGTCTTTAGATTTCTGATCTCCACCCTTTTGGTCTGTTTTCTTCTGATCACCCCCTTGGCCCTGGTTCTGGTTCTTTTGCTTAACCCTGGTTCTGACCCATTTGTCTGCCTTCTTTCCCAATTCTTGGGGAAAGGTCAGATCAGAGTCAACCAAGTGTTGATGCAGTTGCTGGTTTTGACAGTTATTTAAAATCTGTTCTCTCATCATCAAATTATACAATCCTGTAAAATCAGATACCTTACTTCCCAGCAACCAACCCTCCAAAGCCTTAGTGGCACATTCAATGTATTCAGACCAGTCCTGAGTCTGTGTCTTTTGGGTGTCTCTGAACATTAACCTGTACTGTTCAGTGGTTAAGCCTAACCCATCAACCAGAACACTCTTCAGGACTCTGTAATTTCTGACATCCTCTTCTCTAACAGTGAGGAGTCTGTCTCTGCCTCTTCCTTCAAAGGAGAGCCAGAGGATTGCTGCCCACTGGTCTTCAGGAACCTGCTGTACTTTGCAGGCTCTATCAAGAGCAGTTATCCATTTGTGGATGTCATCCCCACTTTTGTAGGGGGGCACAACCTTAGACAGGTTCCTATTATCAAAGACCCTATCTTTGTCCTTAGGGACAATGCTGCCACCAGTGGGTATAGACCCACTCTCTCTAGGTTGCCTAGCTTTGTTCAGTTTCTCTTCCATCAGGGCTACTTCTATCTCCTGCTTCCTGATCCTCAGCTGGGCTTCCTGCATTCTGGCCTCATGTTCCCTCCTCTGAGGGGTGGTCATCCTTTTCCTGGAGTGACCTTGAGAGCCTCTAGAGCCATGGGAAGCATTGGAGTCACCTGAGCGATTCCTTTGCCTCCCAAGCCCCTGGTTAAGTCCACTGGGGAGATCCAATGGGATGGTCCCATTGTCAGTCCCCAATAGCCTTAGTTTAGCTGGGCCAAGTATAACACTTGGCGCTGGGCTAGTTCTCCCTTCATCATCACTACTCTCTGTATCCTCCCCACTTTCCTCCTCTGTAGTATGGTTCTCATCTAAGGGATGGCTATTGGAAAGGGGTACTTCTGTAGCATCTTCAGAAGGGGGGCCTCCTGTTCCTGACCCTAAGGGGGCTAACTGGGAAGCTTTCTTGAGCTCTCTCTGATTTTCATCATTTTGCAAGAGTTCTCTGAGCTCAGCAGAGGTAGGGTTCTTGGGCTGTTTAAGGCCTCTAAGAGTTGCCAAATGCCTGAGCTCATTCTGGTTAAGGGTAGCAAAGATGGATGGTGCCCTCTGGGGGTCACTCTCAACAGAGATAGGTACAGTGGACCCCTCTGCCCCAGCCATTGCTCTTAAGTGTGGGTGGATGTGTTGCAATCTACCTACACTTGGGTTTACCTACTAAACCTATCTAGTAGTTGTAGTCAGGGTGTGCTACTCCCTTTGCTCTACAACAACTAAGTTCAGTAGAACTTATGTATATCTAATCTTGTTTTATATGTACCTACAGGTACCTATGTGATCTTTCAATTGGTAACCAAGAGATTACAATGGTAAAACACAGCAAGCTCAAATCCAACCGCTGCTCACCAATGTGAGAAGTTGGCCTGGTATATGATGCTCACTAGTTAAAGTGATCACCTTGTACCATGCCAAGCAACCCTTATGGTGTGGTTGTAAGTCAACCTTTTCGGACTAGCTGCTCTAGTGGTAGCGTAGGCTAAGCAGTCTTTGAGGCTAAACTCGTGAAGCGTGTTAAGCCAGCTGTTTTACCAAATGTAACCCCCTTTTATACCAATGAAAGGACACCACACAGATATATATTCAAAATATATATGTATTTATTTCTCAAAGTAACCCCTAGTCTCTTTATGAGCACAGGAGCACAAATCGTCAAACAAGATTACCGTAGAATACACAGAAGTTGCACTTTATATGGATAGGACCTGGTGGCCGCTCGAACCATATACTAAAATAGTGGTATAAGTACCACGAACAGAAAAGGGAAAAGGCCTAGGGCCTCTAGAATCGCTGGGCCTACAAGGAGCTAACTTCAGTTAGTGACCAGGAGGTCCACGGGTGGCGTGTGCAGAGCAAATAGTCACACACGTGTTCCCATAGGTTTCAATGGGTGCGTAAAAAGTACAAAGTTACTGCAAAGAGGATCTTCCGGATGGACTAGGAACTCAAGATTTGGAACACAGGCACTAGAGATGTAATACTACACTTGGGCACAGGAGTGCCAGCTTTACCTCACCCACAGGAAGCGGGTGCATAGGCCTCGAAGTGCGTCGGGTTTCTTCTATCTGTTCCGTGGAGCCTGAAGACAAAGATGCTGCAGGCGGTCGGTCCGGGAGAGATGCGGTGGATCCAAGAGTGGATCGGAGATGTTGAAGACCTGTAAGCAGAGGGGACAGTGTTCACAGTCACTAGCCAGTGACCAGCGTGGCACCAGGTGGGTACCAGGCAATGTTGGGTGCAAACAGGAAGAAAGGTGTAGCTTGTCTCTACAGCCACGTGATCCCTGGAGGTCGACGACGTCCAGGAGTCGGTTCACAAGCTGTCCCACGCAGGCTCTCGCTGTCGGCAGTGTCGGCGACTTGATCGAAGCAAACAAGCCTTGGCAAAAGCAATTGTTGTAGGAGATGAAATAAGCTGATGGTTCTGACCAGCAAGGTCAGAGGGACTGCTCCTTTGGAGGGGAGCAAGGGCCAGTCTGGAGCAACCAGACCAGTGGTGTATTTTGTAAAGTTCGTCGCCAAGATGGCTACTAGCCAGCGGGCCAGCAACCGGTTAGGCGCGCCGAGTGGCAAAATGCAGAAGGGCCCCACGCAGATCGTGGAGATGCTGGAGGGCTCACCTTTGGTGCAGATGCTGCTCGAGGGTTGGGCTTCTCAGATCCCAAAGCACAACTTGGAGGGAGCCTCGGTTGTTGCACTTGTCAGCTTGTCGTGGTCTCTCCAAGATGGCTGGCTCCACGTGTCTCGTTGCCTCCACGGGTCTCCTCTTTTCAGGGACTGTGGATCGGGCGGTGAGAGGTCTGGAGGTCTAGGTCTTGTCAGTCTCTGGGCTCGGGCTCCGGCGGGAGGCGGCGGCAAAGCGGACGTTGATTCGCTGGATGGTGCTTGCGTTAGCAAGGTGGTCACTCCCTGACCACAGGGGAGATTTCCTTCAGTCTTCTGTGCAGCAGAATGTCGAAGTTCCCGTCTTCTTCTTAGTTTCAAGTTGATTCCAGGATGTCTGAAGTCTTAGGACACAGCTCCTACCTTTAAGCGGATTCTAGGGGCCGGACTACCTGCTAGGTCCCTCCCTATGGGTGGGGCCAGGAAGGGGGGTGGTTACACCCCCAATCCTTTGTCCAGCTCGCCCCAGGCCCAGGACTGGTGTGCCCCAGGACCGGTTTGAACTGGCATATGCACCGAGGCTCCTTGTGAGCCACAGGCATGTCTGGTTTCTTTCAAGCCTTACCTGACCAATACACAAAATCCTGTCTGGGGTGGTGCATGCACCTCCCCTGGCAGGAAACCCTTTGTCCACACCTCCCAAGCTGGAAGTACTCCCAGCAGCAGGAGGGCAGACTTGTGTCTGTGGTGGCAGCATCCATTTTGTGGAGCTGAGGCTATATCTGATTTTACCCGGGTTTCAGGTACTGTACATGTCGTGTCCCTCTAGAAGGGTGGAATGCTAACCCCGTCGCCAGAATTGGCGAGGGGTTAGTATTCTAATTCGTATGACACCTTACTCGACATGTTTTGATAAAGCCAAACCAAAGATAGCATTTAACCGCGAGGTTCATAATGCACTTAAGAGTATATGGTATGACGATATCTGGAAACAGTAGAAGGAAGTTGTTCCGACCACTGCAGACAGGCTCAGCTCATGCCAGAGCACCATCTCACATGGAACCAAGCACTCTGCCTTCAGGATTGTTAAGGCCTGCCATAGGAGTGACTTATAGGTTACCAAGTGTCCCATTTAAGGTTAGGTATAGGTATACTACACCTAAGTAAGAGGTGATTACACCAACTTACCCCAGCTGAGTGATCAGCCAGTTGTGTCAGATTGTTAGGCTAACAAAATTCATGCGTTGGCTGAACTCAGGCAACGTCCCTCTGGGCACACCTCAAAAAGCAAAAGCTTAAAGCACGTTAATTTGTCTGTTTAAATGAAGATGCCGTGCGTGCTTGTAATCATGACATTTAATTAATGTCTTAACTTTTCAACAGTGTCTTGTAAGCTTGAAGATGCAATAAACGATGATATTATACATGCTCCATATCATCAAGTGGCCAATGCCATCCCAATGCATTTCGGGCCCATTTGGCCCTTCATCAGGGGAGTCTTGTACTGAAGATTTCAAGCTGTAAACAAACAGCGGTGCCGGTTCTCGGTCCACATCCCGTGACCGAGAACCGGCACCGCTGTTTGTTTACAGCTTGAAATCTTCAGTACAAGACTCCCCTGATGAAGGGCCAAATGGGCCCGAAATGCATTGGGATGGCATTGGCCACTTGATGATATGGAGCATGTATAATATCTTCGTTTATTGCATCTTCAAGCTTACAAGACACTGTTGAAAAGTTAAGACATTAATTAAATGTCATGATTACAAGCACGCACGGCATCTTCATTTAAACAGACAAATTAACGTGCTTTAAGCTTTTGCTTTTTGAGGTGTGCCCAGAGGGACGTTGCCTGAGTTCAGCCAACGCATGAATTTTGATTGTCTTTTCACACTCCTAGGGTTTGAGAGTGATACCTCAGTGGCACCCGACAATTTACCAAACATTCATTACCTTCCTGGTCTGTGCACGACCCGACATTCCTTGGATCTTCAGATTGTTAGGCTAAGCCTGGGGTGGCATAATACATGCTTCAGCCCCTGGCAGGCCTTGGGTACACCAATGCCCTGGGTACCTAGTGTACACTGGTACAGGGGCTGACAGGGTGATCCACTTCCAATTGGTTATGCACCTAGGGTGCATAGTGTAAATTTAGTAGAGAGAACAGCAGGCTGGGGGTCTGATTGGCAGGCCCACAGCCTCAATATGTCAAAAACCAGTGAAGCAAAAAGCAAAAATTTGGGATGACCATAGGATAGCAGACCCTACTCTCCTACACTGTCATGTTGTGAAGTTTTAGTAGGATTGGAATCCAGTATTTGCTTATGTGTTGATTAAATGAGTCATGCTTTGACACTGATGTGGTGTACTTAAATATGTAGATTGTGTGCAGTACCATTAACTCTTCCAGAGTAGTGAATGAGTTTTGGTAAACTCCTAGAATAGTGTTGCTTGTCTAAAATCACACTGTGAATCTGTGTGCATTTGGGTAAGGATTGTGAGAGAAGCATTTGGTAACATTGTGTATTTGCTGACATATACCTGTTTTAAAACTGGTCATGTTGTGAAGTTTTAGTAGCATTAGAAGCCAGTCTTTGCCTATGCTTTGATTATATGAGTCAGGCTTTGACATAAAAGTGCAGTCCTGAAATATGAAGATTGTGTGCAGTTCGCTTACCACTTCCACAGTAGTGAATGATTTTTGGTAAACTCCTAGGTATAGTGGTTGTTGTCTAGAATCACACTGTGAGTCTGTGTGCATTTTAGAACCACTGTGAGAGAAGCATTTGGTAACATCGTGTATTTGCTGACAGATAACTAATTTAAAACATCTCATGTTGTCAAGTTTTAGTAGCATTAGAAGCTAGTCTTTGCTTAAGCATTGATAAAATGAGTCAGGGTTTGACACTAAGGTGCAGTACCATGTACTATTCTGCTCACTGTGGCAGAACTGAAAATGTAAAAGTTTTACCTAAGCACTGTCCTAGAAGTAGTCTGATTATTTAGTCAGTTTCTAAGTACCAAATAGACTGCTTCAAATGTCTATGCAGTATGCATGTAGTCTTCTAACATACTATACACTTGTCTTTTACACCTTCAATTCCCTAGTCAGTATCCATACACTTTCAGGAAACATCCTGTCACTTCCTTTGCAGTCCTCTAGAGACCCATTCAACAGTATGTACTAATCCATTCACTGTGCCAAAACCCAAACACTTATAAATTCACCAAGACACTATCTTTGCAGTACTCTAATCATTCAGTGAGTGCCTAAGTATTCATACACTGAGCCAGGCCTTAGCACATGGACTGCTTCAAACCCCTATGCACTATGCATGCAGTCTTCTAACCACCTAGACACCTGTCTTTCACACTTTCAATTTCCTAGTCAGTATCCATACAGTCCAGCACTTGTGACTGCCTTTGCACTCCTCTAGTGACCCATTCAGTACCAAGTACTAATCCATTCCCTGAATGAAAAGCCTAGCACTTATAAATTCACCTAGGCACTCTCCTTGCTGTACTCTAATCATTCAGTCAGTACCCAAGTAGTCATGCAGTGAGCCAGGCCTTAGCACATGGACTGCTTTAAATGCCTATGCAGTATGGATGCAGTCCTCTAATCACCTACACAGTTGTGTTTCACAATTTCAATTCCCTAGTTAGTATTCATACTCTTCTAGCAAACACCCTGTCATTCACCCAGTGTGTCTTCTTATAGTACTGTAATCATTTAGTCAGTTATCATGTAGTCTTTTAGTGAGGTAGGCTTTAGGGCATGAACTGCTTCAAAGTAGTATGCACTATGCATGTAGTGTTTTAACGATCGTCACACTTGTGGTTCAAGGCTATAGTTTCTTAGTCAGTTTTTATATAAAATGTGTTTGTACAGTAATGGAATAGTATACATTTGAAAGTTATTAATATACATTTATTTGTGATTCTTTTTTACAGATACAGAACAGGAGTGTTTCTCATCTGTTTGCACTCTTCTTGTGCAAGATTGTTTGGATGAAGGGTCCTTAGGTGTTTCATCATACTTGCTGTGCCGCACGAGTATTTTTTGTTAGGATCCCCTCGCAACAGAACTCTTTGGCAAATCTTGCAAATGAAGAAGGTGGCATTGGTCTTTGTTTGCCCCTTGGAAAAAGTTAAAAATTTCTTCACCACTGAAGAAAAACGTTGTGGGCGTGGCGCCTTCTGCAAAACAAATTCCTCAGATTCGGTAAATATTTTAAAGCGGCAACATTTACAGTTTTTGTAAGTTAAACTTATAAAATTTTGTTAGCTGTATACATTTTATAAATCTGTGATTTGTTTCTTGTGGTATTTTGTTGAGAATACCATGTTTTTTTTTTAACAATCTTTCTGATTTTCCAGGTCTGTCGTCGACATCCGTGGTTCCCACAGGAGTGTTCCGCCTTGTTGTTTTGTATTATTGTTGTTACATTTTGTTTATTAGTTTATTGTTTATAGGTGCCGCTCGTAGGCTTGGGCATTCTTTTTAACTTTTGACACGTTGTAACCGTTCCGGAGCAGCAGACCGGCTATTTCTGAGGAACGAGTGTGTTTTTAGGGGAATTTCATCGTTGGGACTGCGATGACCAGTGCGCTTCGCGCATCCATCAGTGACTGCACCTGGGGCCCTCTTCCCGACTCCTCCCCCGCAAGGTACTTAACGCCTCGCGGCCCCCGCTTCGCAAGCGCCGCTCGTAGGCTTGGGCATTCTTTTTAACTTTTGACATGTTGTAACCGTTCCGGAGCAGCAGACCGGCCATTTCTGAGGAACGAGTGTGTTTTTAGGGGAATTTCATCGTTGGGACTGCGATGACCAGTGCGCTTCGCGCATCCATCAGTGACTGCACCTGGGGCCCTCTTCCCGACTCCTCCCCCGCAAGGTACTTAACGCCTCGCGGCCCCCGCTTCGCAAGCGCCGCTCGTAGGCTTGGGCATTCTTTTTAACTTTTGACATGTTGTAACCGTTCCGGAGCAGCAGACCGGCCATTTCTGAGGAACGAGTGTGTTTTTAGGGGAATTTCATCGTTGGGACTGCGAGGACCAGTGCGCTTTGCGCATCCATCAGTGACTGCACCTGGGGCCCTCTTCCCGACTCCTCCCCCGCAAGGTACTTAACGCCTCGCGGCCCCCGCTTCGCGGGAGCCGCTCGTAGGCTTGGGCATTCTTTTTAACTTTTGACACGTTGTAACCGTTCCGGAGCAGCAGACCGGCCATTTCTGAGGAACGAGTGTGTTTTTAGGGGAATTTCATCGTTGGGACTGCGAGGACCAGTGCGCTTCGCGCATCCATCAGTGACTGCACCTGGGGCCCTCTTCCTGACTCCTCCTTCTGACTATTTTAGGCACGCCCAGTCTCACGTGAGCGGGACGCGAGCGGGGCGCAGACCGGGGCGAAGCCCGGGCAAAGGGCGGGCCCGTTTAAGCCCGTTCAAGCACGGACAAGACCGGACCGGGCCCCCCCTCTTGGCCCTTGCTGAGCATATAGGTAAAGGAACGAGGTAATGACACCTAGGGTTATGCGGAAGAAAACCATGCCGCTATCTCCCATGGTCCCAGGTACTTTGGATAGTTTTCTTATCAGGGCTAACTCTGTGGTCAATAACAGTTAAATATCTTAGAAAGACGCCTTTCAGAGGGGATCGAAAACACCAGAAGATCCTCCTTGGGCTTACTTGCATCTGCTAGATCCCCAGATGACTTGGATGACTCACATATTGCTCTAATGGATAGCATTGATCAAACCATCGATTTGGTTTTGCAGGAGCTGAGGACTAGCATATCATCACGGCGAGAGTCGCTTCAGCCTATTCCTGAGTGTGCATCTGCCCCCACATCTGAAGCTGTTTCAGATATGGGGAGTGAATCTAAGTTGCCATGCGCACGAGGTCCACGGGAGGGAGCTGTCCCTAAAAGAAAATGCGTGAGGAAGTTTAAGGGGGCGAAAAAAGCTAAAATAGATTCCCCTCTCGATGCTGTAGCGGTGATCCCACCTGTAATGGATACCCGGCCAATTGTAACTCCTAACGTAATAGCTATCTCAGTTCCTGCACAAACCCTACCCCAATTGCAGCCTCCTCTTTCTAATTTGGGAATGAGGTCTGGAGGAGCGGGGGATTGTTTAATAAATACCCTTACAAATGTATTGAAGGGATTCTTTGACCGCTTGATGGCCAGATTTGACATTATCGATGCTAGATTAAAAGATATAGAAATGGTTACCGGGGCTATCGATAATTGTATTAGGAATAATGGTATGACTCAAGGTGTGGCTCAAATGAATTTATCTGAACCTCTGCCCTCTACTGTTACTAATTCTGCTGCCCTGTTAAAACCTGTAACAGCAACCCAAACGATTCCAATAGGTCTATACCCACTCACTCTAAATCTTCCACCTCCTACTACTGACATATCGCCACCTCTACAGAATCAATCATCCATCTCTGTAAGGTCTTCCAATCTGTCACCTAAATTAAATTCATCCAAATTAGGGAAAACCTCTAATGAGAATGGTGGCATTAGTAACCAAGATTTGAGTAGCTTGAGACGGAAAAATGTTGTGAATCTCCCTCCTGAAGCAGATCCTTATGTAGTAGTCCTAAGCGGAGTCCCAGAGCTTCCTAATTCGGACTTAGAAACCTATGATTCCTTAAAAAATAAAGTGACCAGTTGGCTGAATACCCACAGGCCTCTCCCCCTGAATATGAGAGCTGATGTCCTGATGGTTAGGAGGGTTAGCTGGCTGGGAAATACCATGAAGAAAACCAAGGGTGACTGCATTCTGGTGAATTTTAGAAATCCACAGATTGTGTCACATATTTGTAATTGGATGGGGAATATAGGAGGCTCATCTATTCAATCCCTCCCATTGTCCTTTTTCTATCCACCACGAAATACCTATACTCACGCAGGGAATGCTGAAGAATGGACAAGGGTGGGATCTATATCCCAAAGTAGAAGGCAGAGGCATATCCGGTACAATGCGCCCACTTTGGATGACTATTCTGGTTATAATAGGTTTAGCTGCCTCGAGGAGGTTGACTGACTGGAACGGGAAAATGGTGTTAGGGTTGACGAAGGAGGGCCTCACTGTGTTTATCCGCAGCCGGTCCTTTCTGTCCCTGATAGTGGGCATTTTAGACAAATCCCGAATTTAACTAATGAAGTCTCTTGCAAAAACTCCCCTGTTACTTCTAACGTCCCATCCCTATTAAAAATTCTTTCCTGGAACATAGCTGGTCTCCCTAATAAGCTTAATTGTCCTGAATGGGGCTCATTTATAGACTTTCAAGATATATGCTGTTTCCAGGAAACTTTGGCCAGGGAAGAGCAATTCCGTGCTGGGTTTGCCTCATTTTCAGTTCCTGCCAGCTGGGGAGGAAGGGGCCGACCGTCAGGGGATTTAACAATTTGGGTTGCTATCAATTTGGGTTGCAGTGCCTGTGTTCTAGATACAGGGTCTGTGGATGTGCAGTGTGTGCTCTTGGACTGGCAGACCGGCTCTCGACTAGCCGTGATTAATGTCTATTCGAGACCTATGAGTCTCTCTGCCGAGTCAAGGGCTATTGAAGAGTTATCTAATGTGTTGGCCAAGATTCCTGATGGTACTATGTTAGTGGTGGGTGGAGATTTTAACTCCCATTTTGAACCACTTGACGGGTTGTTGGATGCCATAAATCAGGAGGAGGACGACTTGTGGAAAATCCCACTGGTGGTAGGCCCAACAGTAAGATCTTGGACACCCTTGGTTGTCCAAATTACATCCCTGGCATTGGCTCATTCGATTAGGGCATGTAATGGACGAGCAAAATCTGACAACCCCGCTAGGCCTACCTTTAACAAGCCAGGGAGAGATGCTCGACTTGATTATATTTTTGTACAATGTAAGGAGTGGAACCGAGTCCAAGATTTTAGGGTGGTCCCCAGGGGAGAGAGCGATCAGAATCCCCTGATCCTGGACTTTTTATTACCAGGTTTGCGTAAGGGTGAACCTTTATTGCAATCTGATAAATCAAATAGGGCTATCCTGTCCAACAATAGACGCAGGGTAAGATGGGAAAAATTGTCTAGCAACCCAGACGAACTATCTAAAGTATACGTCAGGGTTAGTCCAGTATTGGAAGACATGGCTGCTCTAATTGGGCATCAACCTTTGTCTAATTTTTATGAAAAACTGGCCGAACTTAACAAGGCATTATTCCTGAGCCTAACTGATATTTTAAATCCCCCAGTCCCTTGTGGGAGAAGGGCACGAAGAAAGCACCCCTGGTATAACAGGGCATGTAGATTAGCGAAGAGCGAACTGTTGGATGCACTGAAAGATAATGCAAATAGGGATGTTATCCAACATAGGAGACGAGTATATCGACACCTAATCCACCACGCCAAGCTTGAGTGGGGGAATGAGAACTGGGCTAGGCTAACAATTGCCTTAGCGGATAGGGATGCGAGGAAGTTTTGGCAGATTGTGACCACTGGCTCAGCCGAACCTGATCCAGCAGTAAACCCGAACATTGCCCCAGAAGTATGGGAAGACCATTTCAGCTCCCTCTATAAGGGGGACCATTCCTGCACGGAGGTTTTTTTCGGGTGAATTACTGATGAGTGACGCTGTTGATACAGCGGTGATTAGTTTCACCCTAGGCGAGGTCCAGACTGCTATATCCAGGCTCCCTGCGGGTAAAGCTCCAGGGTTGGATAGGGTTCCCGGAGATTTATATAAACATGAACCCAGAGTATGGGCGCCCTATCTTCTTACAATATTTAATGCAATCTCTGAGGGTATGCCGGTCCCTTCTACTTGGCTGGGAGCAGAGGTAGTCCCTATCTTTAAGAAGGGGTCGCCCCTGCTCCCAGTCAACTATAGGCCTATTAGCCTAATAGATGTAGCCCAGAAACTTTTTGCAAGGTTGATCCTTGACCGCCTCTTGGATTGGATGGAGGAATCTGAGATTCTGAGCCACTATCAGGCGGGTTTTAGAAAGAGTGTATCGACCACTGATCAGATTTTTAGATTGAGTATGCTCTTTTGGAAGACGGCTATGGTGGAGGGTGGCTCCCTATACACCGTCTTTGTAGATCTGCATGCGGCCTTTGATTTGGTCCAACGCAGGAAACTTTGGATTGTACTACGGGATTTGGGAATGCCATCCCCCCCTTTTGGATATTATAATATGACTCCATACCAATAACTCTGCAAAGGTCAGGTGTGGGAGAGAGGGTAACTTATCATCTAGCTTCCCCGTTGATAGGGGGGTCAGGCAGGGTTGCGTCTTGGCGCCAACCCTGTTCTGCCTTTATGTAAATGGAGTTATCCCCTATCTGAACGCGGTCCCCAATAGAGACGCACCAAGGCTTGGTGGCATAGGGATATCAGCGATTATGTTCGCTGATGATACCCTGTTACTCGCTAAGACTCCAATGGGTATCCAGCGAGTCTTGGATGGTTTCGTCTCTTTTTGTGATGATCGGGGGCTGGAAATAAACACGGCCAAAACAAAGTTCATGATCTTTAATCCTCCTAAGACTTCCCGTCCAAATCCGGTTATAAATGGCGTCAGCCTGGAAAGAGTCCAGACGTTCGAGTACTTGGGATTGACCCTAAATGAACATCTGCTTTGGGTCCAACACCAGATTAAATCCCAACTAAAGTTAACGCAAAAGGCGGGGGGATTATTAAACTTTGGAATAAATCTCAGGCAAAACCCATTGGACCTCCACTTGAGATTTATAAAATGCAGGCACGAGGGGCAGTAACTTATGGCAGTGAATTGTGGGGACACAATTGTGCCCCTGCAATCATTGCCACAGAAAACAAGTTTCTTAGGAATCTACTCTCCCTACCTACTAGTTCTCCCCTTCTTCCTCTCAGGCTTGACTTGGGAATCAGATCTATAAAGGAGGAATTAGGCTTAAAGCCTTTAACTTTTTGGAGGCGTCTTTGGGTAACCCCTGAACTTAACATCTACAGGCAAGAATTTTTGGAACTATTAAAATATCCAATCATACGGAAACTCCCATGGCTAAAATATATAAAGGATGAGTTTGAGAGGCTGGGTTGTTCTCCTTTATGGACAAATCCGGAAGAGGCCTGCAGAAACATATCCCGTAAAGACCTGGTCAGTATGTATTATGATTGTAACCTGTCTGCGTGGTTATTGAGCGACAAAATGGGGTCAATGTCGAGTACATTTGTATTAATGAAAGACCATTATAAGATGGAGACTGTCCTGGATGACATTAATCCCATTGGTCTCAGAAAATTATTTCTCCAATGGAGACACAACTCCCTACCAATCAGAGCCCTTACGAGCAGATGGCACCCACCAACTACTAAAAATTGTCCCGCCTGTATTGAGGAGCTGGAGAATGATATTCATGTATTTTTTTTTGTCCTTCGTATATGAAGTTTAGGAAAAAGTGCATTGTTCCCTTATGCAAAAAATGGGGGTTCAGGCAGCATTTGCATGCCTATCGAATATTAAAATCTGATTTATCCCCATTAACTGTCTTTGCTGTTACCAAATTCTTAGCTGCAATGTGGAATATTAGAAGAAGCCTAGTGAAATAATGAAATTAATCCCACTGTACATGACTATTTTATTGATGAATTAAATTCTTTGTTGATATCTTCTACAGGCAATGGTGATGATGTTTGTTTTTCCTTGGTTATTATTGCTATTTGAAGATGTATTCTTTTATATACTGGAAATTTGATAATGATGTTTTATTTTGTATTTTTCTCTTTTATGACATTTTATTGTCGAAATAAAGATAATACTGACTGACTGTTTATATTTATGTTAATAAAAAAATAAAGTTTGAAAATAGTTTATCGTTTATATATTTATTATTATAAAAAATAAAGTTTGAAAAAAAAAATAATAATGTTTTTGGTTGTTCTCTTAACTGCTGTGTGACTCTTTCTTGTTCTTATTACTGTTATTTGATGGAGTCCACCATGGTGTTAAATTTTGGGGCACTTATCGCTGGAATACTGGTGATATCTGCAGTTTGCACCAACTTCTGAATAGTGTGTTAGATTTATCTCAACTTTACTTCCGTTAAAGTGCTGATAATGAAATGGAGAGTAGCCGTTCCCGTGCAAAAAGACACGAGGTGCACGTTTGCGATTCATTCTAAATACTAAAATCCTGTATTGTATTGCACTGAGGTATTGGCTGCACTTACAGTGTACACACTAAATCTATTAAGAAATCTCATTGTATTTATATTGATTGGGAATAGTGCGTCAGGTGCTGGATCTTGACGAGATACACTGCTCAGTTCGTATATTGTTGTGCACACGAAAAAAATCACATCACAACTTTCACACCAATTGCAATGCGAAACAAATTCTGCCGATAAGACACGTTAGCACCAGGGATTTTACACCTGCTTTCTGCTGGTGTTAAGCAGGACAACTACCTGCACCATGAAAGGGAACACAGCCAAGAGCCACACAAGAACACCCACAGGTGCCATAGAGTCAATGAGCATGATACAGGGATACCCATGAGGGCCAGAAGACTCATCTCAACAACTCCAGGACCGCCAATGCCCCCCAAACCCACATCTTAGTAAGTGTGTCCCTCCGGTCATTGTCTTAGCATGATAGGCACGAACCCTGCAACATCACAGTGTGCTGTCACCTCAGCGTTGGCAGTGAGCCTGGACGTGTAGCTACGCATGCATCCTCCTGCATGCACAACTGGCGTGTGCTGGTCTGGGGTTCACAGGTCAGTGCAGGGGTGTGCCTATCCGGCAAGGGGAACGGGGTGTCTCGGACATGTCCGTGTACAGGAAGTGCGGTAAGTGTGTCTCTGTGTTCTGGTGTGGCCTGTTACAAGAGCCGCAGCAGTCGATGTTGTAAAGTGGCATGCACCACCTCCAAACGGCACTGTGATGTTGTAGTTGGAATGTAGCAGGACATGCGCAAATAGGCATTACAATGGCGTGCCGTACGAGTGCACGAGATACAACAGCTCACCGTACAAAAGTGTGGGGGCTCATGGGAGGGAGGAGCAGCCGTTTGACAACATAACACACAGTGAACTCGACCATGTGCCACATGCTGGGCATCTCATCCATGATGACCACGGTCGCAGACATCCCACAACATCAACGACTTTCCTTTGTACACATCCTGTATGAATGCAGCATGGTTTTCACTTCTATGCTCGTTCAGTGGTGTGATGTTGGCAGGTTGTGTGACTTGTGCTCCTTGTTGGTGTGTTTCATTTTGGCCATTGTTAGTATATATGTGTGTTGTACTTAATTGTGCATGTGTGCCATTCTGCCCATCTCGCCCCCTCCCCCCACTCCCTGCTTCTTCCTCTTCCTAGTGCTGTTGTGTCTATAATTTTGTTGCTGCACACATAAATACATGTAAAGAATAAATTAGAATAGTTCCTTGATTCTTTTAGGTTTCAAAACTTCTCTATTGGTTTCTTTTTAATTTTCCATATGAACCGTTTTTTTTAATATTCAACAACACATAGAAGTCAGAAGTGCAACGTATTCTATCAACACACTTTCTAGAACATTCTACAATACGAGCAGGTTAAAAGTTCATCAATTATTTAAAACTTTACGATATTTTTTTGTAACATTTTCTTGAACATTTAACGACACGTGCAGGTTAAAAGTTGACGATTGTTTTAAGTTCGAACAGTGCCTTCCAAATGCAAGTAGCAGGTGTGGTTGAGCTGAGCAAATTTTATCCTATGATATGTACTCCACGTTGAAACTGCTTTTTCTTAACCAATCACAAAGATGCTTTTCCACAAAACTAATGTGCACCCTACTTTTAAAAAAGAATGCTTTTCAAGATATCTTCAGAGATAAGTTATAGATAGGAATTAGCATTTAAAAAACCTTTGAAATTCACTGAAAAAACCATAGGTTTCATGCACGTTATAGTTAGGAATTGGCATTTAAAAAACCTTTGAAATTCACTGAAAAAACCAAAGGTTTCAGGGGCGTTATAGTTAGGAATTGGCATTTAAAAAACCTTAGAAATTCACTGAAAAAACCATAGGTTTCAGGGGTGTTATAGTTAGCTGGACATTTCCCTCGTACAAAACCCTAGAAATTCCCCTGTTATAGTTAGTTAAGCTAACTATAACTCGCGCCCCCGCAATGCACTGCTGATGACGTCACATATTACATCACTCATGACATGGTCAGTGACATCACTGATGACATCACTGATGAAATCTCAAATGACATCACTGATGACATCACTGATGACATCATCCATTGAGTATGTGTTTCTGAACAGTTTTATTATGTTTAATATATATAGGGAAAGGCCTGTTGAAAAATAAGTGGGTGTACAAGTGTGTGAATGGATGATTTTCTAGGTGCATAACTGAGTCTATAAGTGAGCCATTAAATGTATCTTACTGCAGACTAGTGACTAAAATGTGTGAATGTCTGTATGTGTCTGTGTGTTGGTGTATAAGTGGCTGCATGGTTTTGTGAATAGCTATATGAGTGTCTATATGGGTTATTGATTGGTTGTCTGAGTATCTGTATGGGTGCCTGAGTGTTTGTGTGGGTAGGGTGTGTGTGAATCTGTGACTAGATGTGTGAGTGGGTGATTCAGTGGGTGCATGTTTTTAAGAGTGCATCTGTGATGGACTGTATGGTTGGGTGAGTGTAGGTATGGGTGTGTTAGTGATTGAATGTATATCTCAGTTGTACATGTGTCAGTAACTACATATGTGAAACGCAGTGTATATGTGTGTAAGAGTATATAACTATCTATATGTGAGAGTGTGTGATTTTGGGAGTGGCTGTATGCGCCATAGTGCAAGGATATCTGTGTCATGTGCTGTTTTTTTTCTGCAGGAAGACACAGAATTTGTTAGTATTTTTATGAGTAAGTGAACTTGAGTGTTTTTAACTGTATAGGTGAGTAAATTTTACTGTGATTAATTATTTGCATGACTGACTAGATGTGTCAGTACCTCAAATGGATAATTGGCGGTGTGTGAGTGTCTATATAGGTGTTTAAATGCACAGAGTGACTGTAAGTATGAGTGACTGTACAGGTGAGTGAGTGGAGATGTATGTAGACCTAAAAGTCAATGAGTGGGTGAGTAGTTATTGGTATTGGAGTATCTATGGTTGTCAAAATGGCTGTCGGTGTATCAAAGGTTATATTAGGGTGTGAGAAGATGCACTAATTTATCACATGGATGACGTCATCAGTGATGTCATCAGTGATGTCATTTGAGATGTCATCAGTGATTGTGGTTGTGCACGTGTGCAAAGGGACATTAGCACGTGTGCGACACAAACGTTCACACTCAAAAGCTTTGTGAATCGATCCACTGTGTTAAATATGGGAACTCGGAGCGCTGCGTAAACATCCGGCACCCAGTGCATGCTGACTGCACACCTTCTGTTGCTCTGCCACCGCTCACTCCCGCCTCCAGAGTCCAAACCCATCGCCTTCCAAAACAAGCTGCCTCCAGGAGACTAAGCGAAGATGACAGCTCCGGGAGAAGAAAGAAACTGCGCAACAATCCCTGCCTAACTTATTCCCTTTTACCCTAAAACAAACCGTGAGGCGCGCGGAAGGAGGGACTGACGAACCCGCTCGCCACCGCCCCCTCCCCTGCCGCCTCCACTTTGTGACCAGCAGCCGGGTGAGAGCTGCCGCGACCCCATCGGCCCGTCCTCCCCCGCTGATGGATGACTCTCCATTGTCCGGTGCTGGTCCTTCTGGGTCTGTCTGTCGCTCGCCTCACGCCATCTTCGCCCAGATTTTTATTCGCGCGACTTTTTTTATGTGATCTGAGGCGGAGGGTGTATTTTCCCCTCCGTGAGGGAGGAGGGGACGAAGAAGGGAGGAGGAGAAACACTTAAAGAAGAGGAGGGTTGGGGGTAGTAGGTCGGTGTATAAACTGAGAAGATCACCCTCGGAGATAGGAGCGAGCGATGGGTTGAGGAAGAGGCAAGAGAGGTGGAGAGGGAGAGAGAGCGCGCGCTGAGAGAGAGCACTAGCCGCTCGCAGCTGGGCGTGTGTCTCCATCCTCTGCCTGCACATTACGCCCCAGCTGGGGGGGGGGGGGGGCATAGGAGCCGAAGCTATATAAGGGCAATATTCAATTTCGGTCCAGCCCACAACTAGGTTTTTGGGCTTTCTACAGACACTTCTTTCAGGCTTTCTGTAGTGGAGCTTTCTAGGGACTCAACCATATAATAAATATATACATATATATATACACACACACATATTTCACGATATCTCTACAAGGGGTATCCACCCCCTCCCACCCAACAGGCACCATTCCGCCATCGTGGAGGCAGCGTTCTCAACCGCTCTGCAGGCTAAGCCTCGGAAGAAAGACGCTCATCGCGGCCGCTGTGGGAGTCGTGATGATTTTGGTGCTGGTCATCCTCATCCCGGTACTGGTCAACTCAGTGGGGACAGACGGACACTATGAGATGTTGGGCACATGCCGCATGGTCTGTGACCCCTACCTGGCAAAGACCACCGCAGCCACCAGCGCCAGCTTGCGGGAAGATGCAGAGACACTGGGGGACAATAGTGGGGCTGTGCCACCCCCTCTGTCCACTTTAGTGCAGGGGCCCCAAGGGAAGCCTGGCCGACCAGGAAAGCCGGGACCCCCTGGCCCACCAGGGGAACCTGGGCCCCAAGGCCCTATGGGGCCACCAGGTGAGAGAGGCGAGCTGGGCAAAGTGGGGCCCCCAGGTTACCCAGGAGTCAGCAGCAATGGTGCCATCAGCACGGCCACCTACACCACCGTGCCAAGGGTGGCCTTCTACGCCGGCTTGAAGAACCCACACGAGGGCTATGAAATTCTCAAGTATGACGATATAGTCACGAACTTGGGCAACAACTACAACGCAGCCACGGGGAAGTTTACATGTAATATTCCGGGCACTTACTTCTTCACCTACCACGTCCTGATGCGCGGAGGAGATGGTACCAGCATGTGGGCAGACCTCTGCAAGAACGGGCAGGTAACGCGTGCCAGTGGGAACATGTGGCATCTGGTGTGTGGTGTAATTAACAATTGCAAACTTTGTCAAAGTGCTTTATGTCCGCAACGTGTCAACCGTAAAGTTTGTTTAATCGAAGTGGTTGCATAGAGGTAGGCTGACCTGCTCAGAATTACACAAGTCATTAAAGAGCCGGGATACCGACCTATTTAGCCTTGCTTTTCAGTCTAGTGCTTCAATGATTTGGAGCAGAGTTATTGATCGGGTGGAAATGTGGCTCATTAGCCGACTCATGGAAGCTAAAAAAGCTCATTATTTTCCCGTTCCTACTTCGCGGACTGTGAGGCACGAATGCTGAGACCAGCAGTGCTGGGAGAGGATGGGGCGGCCTGAGCGCCCCTCCCCCCACGTCTAAGTGTTTAGGGAGGGGGCACAGTGTAGTTGTAAAATGTCTGAAGTGCCTCAGTGTAAATAGCCCAGCCTGTGTGGGAGCGCTTTGCGAAAATCACCCAAACAAAAATGTCCCTAATTCAGTCTGAGGTGCAAATGTGTTTTAGAGCCAGGATGCAATTCTAATGAAGGACCCGCGGTACACACAGTTTGAGGGATCAATATAGAAACTGGCTGAGACAACTCTTAGCCTGCCGGCTGACTCGGATAATAAATTCTGTATTCGTGTATTTTATTCTAGTTATACAACGCACGTTTGCCCCCAGGACACTCGCGCTGGGTAAGAGCGCCTTATAGACGTGTGTTAAGATCAAAGGGCAAACTTCTTGACGCTAGCAATAATGTCCAGCTAGTTACACTCAGGGCCACTGGAATAAAGCAGTCTTGCAGCCGTGGTTGTTCACATAATTCCGGATTTTCTGCATTTGCCACATAATTCACAATCTGCTGCATTATTTGGAGATTTTACCTACTAAAATTCGACTTTAAACGGATCACAAGTTACTAAAGAAAAGTGTCACACTTGGTTAAGCGCAGTGACAGGCCCTTTGCAAATTGTAACTGGTCACTCGCTGATTGCTGTAGCGAGGTTTTAATACTGCCTGACCAAATTTGCACCTCATTGTTTGCAATTTAATCGTTAACAAAATTATATTGCTGAGCATTTCGCACCATTATGCCGCATAATTGGCTTTTTCTTGCCGAATACTTTTGTCAACCGTACCACATAATTTAGCCCTCAATTGACATATGATTCCAGTGGCCCTAGTTACACTCTTGTAATTGGCAATGGGAGGAATTAACTGGGAGAGCTGATAACATTCAACTTGACACAGAAATAAGGGTCCTCTAGATTCTCCTTGGCATCTGGGAGGTTCACCAAACCTGAGGGTCGGGAAAAGACGAGAACTTCAGAGAGAACTAAATGAATTTTAAATAGACTTAGAATGGTGGGTTTCAGCGAGGGCGCTCACTAAAGATGTGCATCCACAGACCTCTCTGCCTCCCTGCCCTATCTGGCCTGGGATTCATGTCATGAGAACACCACCTTACTGTTAAGAGATGTATTAGCTTTAAGGGAAGCTTACCAAGACTACAACTCCCAGAGCACCTCAAGGAATCAAATGAAAGACCAAGACAAGATCCATGCCTCAGGGAAGGGGTTAAAGAGTCTGGGAAGTAGATCTGAACTGAAGGGTCCGGTGCAGGGACAATAGAGAACTGATGGTGCAAATCCTAAAGCACCATCATGAGATTACTCTCACTCAAAGGGGACGGGCCTGAGGGAAATTTGATGGTGTCTGCGAGAGGCCAGTAGAGCTGGAACAGAGTCAGTCCCTGTTCAGGAATGGTCTGTCTGACCAGTTTGTTTCACAACTTTCAAGATTTCTGTGCCCGTATCATATAGAATTGCCTCTTGGTGACATCTCACTAAAACAAAATGCTATAGCACGACATGGTATTCCACAAGCAAACAGTGTTTCTTTCTACATTTTTACATCCGTGTATTCCATGGAGTCTCAAAAAGCAGCTTCTATAATCTTGAAATCATGCATGGAAAATTGACCTCCGTGCCTAATTTGTAAAAGAATGAGTGCCAGTGCCCAAAGCTTTCTTTCGAAGCCGGCGTCTGGTGCTTTTAACTCTCAGCGTGCCAAATACCGAAGTTGTGTAGCCTTGAATCCACCTCATAGCTCTTTAATCCACCACCAGACCCTCCTCTTACAGGTTCCTGCTTTCTCCTTTTGTGAGTGTTTTTTCATATTTCTGTTCCTCCTTATATTCCCTGTGTTTGTTTCCTCTTCTCTTGGTCAATATCTGAAGATAAAAAAAAAGGCACTGGTCCCCAAAAATGAGTGCCAGTAGGCCCCACGGGCACCCATGGCTCAAATTAACCACTGATTGACCCTGACTCAAATTGAAACGTGTTCACTCTCCTTCTTTGCTAGCGAATGGCCCTCTCCTTACCCTCCATCGTCTGCATGCCTTACTCTCTCTGAGTGTAGCCTACCCTCAACTACATGCCTGTCTGACTACTTTCTATTATTGGATTTTGACAATTTGCCCACACCTCCCCTCATAGATCACAGCCTCATTTAAAACCATCTCCCTGCAACGTAAGAATGCACAGTCTCCTCTCATCTATCCATTCATCCCGCCAGCCACTTCATGAACTCACAAATTCACCACAAATGATCACATCTAACTCCTAATAATTTAATCTGCCACAAACAGAGTGGGTTACAAGCATGGAATGGTCTTCTTGAGCACAAAGCTAATCCTAACAGGAGCCTATAACCACCAGATTAGCCACTGACCTTGGGTTCTGGAGTAATGTGCTGCCTCCCGAAAGCGCTTCAGCGCCCGTGCAAGGTTAGAAAGCACTATGTAAATGCACTGCAATGCAATATTTTCTTCTTTTTTTTACTTTATCCCTCTTAAACTTAAACTATTACTCACACCAATACAAGTCAAATGGAAAACACAAAGCTTCCTCTTTTCCTCTTTAAAGGTCCTTCTTGGTTGTTCCCAAATTATGGCCTGTGTGCATTGCTGAGGATAGTTCTAGGGCCGCAGAGCACTCTAGATGCAGCTTCAGCACCAGGACACTTTACACGCCTCAGCGTGGAGGGTCAACGTGTGAGTAACGCCCGGCACTTGAGTGCGCATTGAGGTTACTTTAACTCATGAGAAGCTTCACTTTACTCCTTCTAGAGGCTTTGAGACAGAATATGGGTTTTCAAAGGTAAGCTGACGTAGGATGTAGTAAATTAGGAGGTACATCGAGCATCTCAGTATACAACTAGCTTTTACATACTGCAATTTATTACTCCCAGCGAATTACATGACACCTAGAGCATCCTAAACTAACATCCATCTTCTACTGCAAGTACAAATATTATTTTACACCAACCAGCTCTCACTAATCTGAAAAAGATTTTACTCTGCAGCTAATATTAGGATGGCAGGTGCATTTTGGACTTCATCAGTCATCCTCTATCGTACTCCAAAACATTTTGCCTGAACGAATTAAGAAATGCCTGGAGCATAACAGATTTACACCAGCTGGTTTTAACACACGCAAGATTATTTTACGACAGCTGATAACAGGAGACCTGGAGCAAAGGAGAATTACACCAGCCAATCTCTACCATACTCAAATACATTTTATTATGGAGCAAATTAGGGAATATCTGGACAATTTTCCTATGATGACTGGAGTACAAGATTTTACCATGATGCCAGCAAGGGGACGTCAGAATAAATATGTTATTATCTTATTATTATTGTAGTTTCATGTATTTGGGAGCAAACTCGGTGATGCCTGAAAAAGAATATGTTGCTATGAAGCCGGCCTCAAACAAAAGATTTTACTATTGTTCAAATTAGGGGATGCCCGGAGTGAAATATTTTCATACGGTGCAAATTAAAGGACGTCTGGAGTAAAATGTTTTATTATGGAGCAATTTAGGGGATTTCTGGAGTTAAATATTTTAATGTGGTGCAAAATGAGGGATGCGTGTAGTAAAAAGTTTTACTATGGAGAAAATTGGTGGATGCCTGGAGTAAAATATTTTATTTTGGTGCAAATTGAGAGATGCCTTGAGTAAAAGGTATTTACTATGGAGTCAATTAAGGGATGTCTGGAGCAGAGTACTTTAATATGGTGCAAATTAAGGCTTGCCTGGCGAGGATGGTTTTACTCCGGCGCAAATTGAGTGATGACTGGAGTGAAATATATTATTATGGTGCAAGTTAGGGATGCCTGCAGCAAAATAATCCATGTGCTGTGAAATAGGGTGCGGTGTAAGGGCCAGAGCTGCCACTTTTGGAACTGGGGAGCCAGGTTCAATTAGGCATCAGCTCAACATCGTGTGAGCCTGGACAAATTTCTTGATCTCCCCATGCCTACCAAAAATGAATATGTAATGTAACTGGTGCTCATGTAAAGCGCTCCAATACCTTCGTGTCGAGTTCACACTATACCAATCAACAACAAGAGAGAGAGGGAAACTAAGGAGCACTCTTGGTCCCTCAATTTGAATAGTCAAAACAACAGAATAGTGTGCCTTCTCAGGAGAAGAGCAAGAATGAAGAATCAAACTTGATTCTTTAGGAATCCCTCACTCACCAACCTAGTTGGTGACATGCTTCATCATCGGGCCTCACCAGGAAGGCCGAGTGCCTCCCCGATGTGCTTCAACACCAGAATTACTGCAGAGCAGGTTAGTGTTGTCGGAGTGACAAGTGAAAGTGATTGTTAGGCGAGTTAAAAGTGTCTAGATTGTGTCCAAAAATAATTTTATTCGTTGGCCAACCAGACACGTGTAAAAACAAAGTGATCGATGTATGAGCTGGATAGATTGATCAGCTATGTCACACAGTGAGACATATTGACGTCTTATGTGGAATGGAAGGTAGAGGGGGAAAGGTAAACAGGGGAAAAGGAATGCAGATAGCGTCAGGCAGACCAGAGGGGGGGAAGGGACTTCAGGGTAAACAGGCAGTCAAAGTGAAAGATAGACAAGACCGTGAAGTACCGTTAAATACAATGCACGATGTCCGGCTGGGTAGGTGTAGGCCGAGGGGGTGAACCATGGCCAGACTCCTCTATAGCTGCATAGGACAGCTCCATGGGTAACGGCCAATGGTACTCGTGTTCATCGGTAATTACAAGCAGATTCAGTTTTTCACCCATGGGGCATCATCATAGTTCAATCGAAGGCATCGAACCCGATGTAATTAGGAAACACCCTTCGCTTCGTCTTCCATCATGTTGATGTCATGTTGTATAGAGTCTATGTTGCCCTCAAGCTGTTTCAAAGAGCTATGGTGGAGGAACCTGTGGAATGAGCTGTTATGAGAGATGTAAGAAGAGAGTTTTAAAATGAACGGCCACCAGGAAGAAGAAAAGGAGGGCTTGCATGCGGGAAGTAGCGAGCAGGAGAGGTGGAACCTGGGATCTGAGGCTGTATTAGCTGCTTGTAACCATGAGGGCGGATGGGAAATGGAAGAAGGCTCGAGGGTGAGGAAAAAAAGGGGATCATGACCTAAGCATACTTTAGACAGGGTAAAGCGAGAAACAAGTTCTAAAATAAGAAATATTACTGGGTATTTTCTCTACCGCGTTCCAGTCCATCACTGTATTTATCTCTTTAACCTTTCCTTCATGTCTCTATCGAATTCCTGTTGGTTTTCTCCTACTCTTTTTCTATCTCAATTTCTTCAGACGTCACTCTTTCTTGCGCTCTCTTGTTCTCCCCCGACTATTTCTATCACTTTCTTTCTCTCTTCCTCCCTTTCCTGCTCTTTTCCCCCTCTCTTCTTTCTTTCTCCCTCCACCTTTCCTGTTCTCCCAATTGCTCCTTCTCTTTGTCTTTTCCCGACTTTCTTTCTCTCACTCCTCTCTTTTCTCTGTCTCTCCTCCCTCTTTTCACAGTATCTTTCCTTCCGTCTCTTCCAGATGCCCCAACATCCTTCCTTTCCTTCTTCTGTTTCTATCCTTGTGCTCTTCTCTATCCATTCTTTTAATCTTTTCCTCTGCCTGGCTGAAGTTACTTGAAAGGCAGGGTCTGCAGGCCCCGCGCCAGGCTGGAGCAGTGACACTGGGCTGCAGTATTTATAAACTGGTCCGAAGGAAGCAGCCGCCCTCCCATCCGTGGGCCTCTCAGCCACCACCCTCTCATCCGAGGGTCTCTCAACCGCCACTCTCCTAACTCCTCTCAAGATGAACCAGCTCCGGGCTCTCCGAGAGACAAGCCTCCGCTCGTGACCAAATTAGAAGAGGAAGCGGGCTCCAGCAGAGAGTTGGCAGGCGAGGAGGCTTTACGGAGTAATTAACCCAGTGGTTCCCAAACTGTGTGCCGTGGCTCCCTCGGGAATCACCAAACCTAGCCAGGGGAGCCACACACCAAGCACTTTAATGCATTTAATGGTGAAGGGTCTGTTGGCTTCAGTTAAAACCAATTAGACTTAAACGCATGATGATGATTTGTAAGTGATATGCCTAAAGCTGTAAACTTAGTGCTTAATGGATGGCATGTCGAGGGAGAGGACCTTCATATTTCACTGGATTCCCACATTCCAACGCTCCCAAAGTAAGCAGAAGATGCCTGATTTATTTTGTTAGACTCGTTATTAGTTCATTTTTTTTCCAAATGCATTTTACACCAATGCAAGTTATCAGGAAAGTGCAGTTGTTCTGTCTATAAAACACACTAAGTATTATTAAATATTGACATTTGTACTAGAACCATAGGTACTTCCATTACACATTTCTTTCAGTATACACACATTTCCAGACAGGCCTGCTCTCTCCTTGAGCTTTGGGAAGTAAAACACCATATATGGCATAATGCCCACATTTGGAAGAAAGAAAGAGGGACTTAAAAAAAGAGGAATTCATTTTGCTTGCATTGATTTGAAGGCAATTTTAGGGAGGAGACAGCAAAAATAAAGCTGCATGTGGTTTAAAAAATCATGAGTCACCCTGCTGAGATAGGTGTGTTGGCACGTATGACATGGGTAGAAATGGAAGTGCATGCAAATATTCTTCAAGCGCAGAAACACTTTAGCAATGGGGCCTACATGCATAAGGATGCTATCTAGCATTGTAAGTGGGATAACAAAGTTTGAGAGGGTACTCTAAAAAAGGCATGGGCAAAGAAGTGCAGCTAGGAATATTTTATTAGAGGTGCCATCCTAGTAATATTAAAAAAACACCCTGCGTATATGGTTATAAAACCTTCATCAGCTTCATCCCAATTATTTTCAGGGAGAAAAATGCACGCACTCCAGAGGCCAGGCTTACATCCCACCCTCCACCCTCCATAAAAAGTAACAGTGGGGAGCCACGGTCAATGGCCAATGGGTCAAGGGAGCCGCGGGTCGAAAAAGTTTGGGAACCACTGAATTAACCCCTTGAAGCTCGTGCACTGTTGAGGAAACCCCACGATAGCCATGCAAATTAGCGACCAGGAGGCAACCTCCGCTCTCCGAGCGGGCCCGAGGTGCAATAATTGGCTGGAATACAAAGGAAGGAGAGGTGATTTACCTGGGAAGATGCTAGCACAGGAGGAAGGGGCTGAAAGTGCTTTGAAGCAGTAGTCTGGGAGCCCGAGTGAAGTTCACGCTCACTGGGCACTTAAAGAATACGAGAAAAGAAAATGTCAGCTAGGGCTCATGGCATTAAAGCTTAAAAAACCCATTAAACGCTCGTGGGATTGTGGTTGGAGGTGTTGCGGGGAGCGCGGAGCAGGGAAGGGAGCAGGTGTGGAAGAAAGTCTTTCAAAGTCAGACAGATACAGCTGGATAGAACAGCCTGCTTCCGGCATAGCTCCTCGTGCCACTGTTAAGCCTGTTTCTAAGCGCCTGCTACTTTAACAGATAAAGACACTGGCGTATATTAAGATGAAATGATTTTCCCAGGATCACATTATATCTTGAATGAGAGGAGCCAAGATTGGAGTCAACAATGTAAAGTTCACAGTAAATGTGAGTCGCAAAGCACATCAGTGGTATTTGGGCTTGCCACTAACTACAAGAAAATTGTCAGGCAGTGCTTATTACAATTATTTTGAAACTAATAATACCAATTACAGATAAATAAGTGTGCAGTGGTCCATGTTTAGGTCCAGCCTACGCAGCGCGCGAGGGGACCTTTTGCAATCGCTCAGGACTTTTGGTTAAACGCGTGCATGTTTTGCATTGGTTTGTATTGCAACTTGTGCACGTTTGGCGTTTCCCTTGCGGGAGCGAGCAGCAGCCCAATTTCTTTGCAATTATCGCGAAACAGATGGTGCCCCTGCTCGCTCCCGCAAGGGAAATGCTGTGCGAGTCTCGCCCCCATTTGAAACCTCATCTCTGTGCCCTCTGCTCGTTCCCGCGGCGCTTTAACTTTCGCGGACGCGGGGCCGCGGTTGTCTTTTTGCTAGGCCGTTTCGGTTTGCCAGCCTCTGCCCAGTGCTTGCATGCACCCCAGCTGCAGCCTGCACCTACGTTCAGACTGGTAAAGCATATGCTGGCGGAGGGCTGAATGACTACCATTATCATTGCTCAGTTCGAATTTCCACCAGGGATAGCTGCACGCCAGGTACGAGGAACTTTACTTGGTCGCGTTATCATTTGGTTTTAAGTTTGCATCGATTTTAAAATCCAACCGTCACATGCGCGCGCACTCTTTGGGGCATGCTTTAATGATACGGGTCCTACCTGGTGTTCCCCCTCAGTCACTCGTGTTTTAAAAGTTTTCAACGCCCGGTTCTTCTCCCAAGCCTCCTGACCGCTATTGCTCTGCAGTGCGTTGGGTTAAATCCTCTAAGGGCCGCTATAAATAGAGCTGTGACGCAGCCCTCGCGCCTGGGGAAGCAAGTAAACAGGCCGGAGTCAGTTCAGCATGTACAGAGGCAGATGTGATGTTCATACATGTGACCTGAAACAGAACCCCCACATGCACCGAGGCTGGAGATTGGAGAGGATTTGAACGCAGGGCCTTTGCTGTTAAAAAAATCAATACTTTTTGTGTGTCTCACAAAATGCCATCTCTCGTTTCCATTAGAACAGGTGAGTCACAGACTGTCAGCTGATGTAAACCTCTTTATGAGGTGAGGTCTGAGATGGGAGCGCAGGCCATGAACTTCTCATGAAGACGGCCGGATTGTCAGGTATATCTCGTAATTAATTTTTTATTTTCCTTTCGCGGTTGACCAGGGAGGGGTGCAGTGTGTCCAGTGTGGCATTTAAAGCAGCCACGGCCCGTGGAGGGAGTTCCGTGGGGCGATAAGGCGGGGCGGGGGAGGGGCAGGGTGGGGGGCTCTAAAAACCGGAATATGGATAATTACAGGTGAGTAAACAATTAAATAAATAAAACGAATTTCGTAGCGCGCGCTGCCAAACTCCTACTTCCACAAGGAAAAGACTTAGCCAGCCACACACCCACCTGGCCCGGTCCCTGCTTCTGATCCCAGCCAGGTCTGGGGAGCCTCCCTTGGCCCGATGGACCCCGTCACGGGCACCCGGACCCTCACCAGGCCGCAGGACGGGCGCTCCCGCACCACATGGTTTGGACAGCACGCTACGAAATTCGTTTTATTTATTTAATTGTTTACTAATTGTTTGTTGAGTGAGAGGTCGGGTTAGTCTCACCTTGTGTGCCTCACTCCTGTGTGCAAAATGTGAGAAGGAGAAGGAGAAGGAGAGGACGAGGGGACGAAATAAAAAAAAGATGTGGAAAAGGATGGACTGACTGAGAGGAGAGAAAACGAGAAAACGACGATGTAGTAAGGATTACGACCTGCAACAACAACTTGCTAGACTGTTTGTATTGAAAATTGCTTGCTTACGCCCTTGAGTCTGTCTTTGAGCCTGAGTCCGTATCTAATCTAATTGCCCGCCCGTCTGTCTGTCGGTCATCAGCTCCTTTTGACATCTGCCAACTACTGTCTGCTCTTGCTGTATATCATCTATATCTAGCATCTACTAGCATCTACTAGCATCTAGCAGCTACTATCTGCTATCTATATACCGCCTATCGCCTACTGCCTGTAACTGCCTGTAACTGTACTGGGATCTCGGGAGTTCAGCGAAAGACGTCAAAGACGGCAGGCCTTTGAAAAGTAAGACGATATGTGCTGAATGCTGAGTGAAACATTGAAAAGACATTAAAGGGCAACAGCACAGTGGAGCTACGGGACACGATTCACTCAACTAAAAACCACAGAGAAACTACGTTTAATGATAAACTCACACTGTGCGGATGCTTCGGAGGCTTGTGGGAGCTTCTGTGTGGAAATATTTTTTTTGTCGAGTCCGCGGCTCTTGGGATCTCCCGATGTTGAGCGTGGCCGCATTTGGTGTGTGGCGTTGTGTTCGCGCTGTTGCTGGTCTCTTCGTCTTGGGCGTCATCAGCAGACTCGGAGAGCCCGTATTTATCTCCGTGCCGGCTGCATATCACGTGTCACGCGCCACGCATGCACGCACACCTATGAATTTCCTGGTATTGCATTGAGCATTGAGCGTTGCCAAGGGAACTCCTCGGCTTCCGAGTGCTTCTGAATGCTCTTGACAAACCCAAGGAGGGGAGAGATAACGAGGGAAAGAGTTGGTCTGAGACAGCAACTAGGAGCTGAATCTTATAACCCTGTTGAACTCTCTGAGTCCTCTGAATCCACGGTGACAAAAAACAGTCTAAACTTAAGCAGTTTGAGCTCTGTTATAAAAAAATTACATAAAACAAGCAAACAGAAATTAAAAAAAAAGAAAAAGAAAAAGAAAAAGAAAGTCTGGCTAAACTGGGCAATCGAACAGATAAAAGTGAGAAAAAGGACAAAGAAGGCAACGGGGCCAGTGGAAGTTTCAATACCAATAAGCCGAGCCAGTAAGGTACAGAACAGCAGATCCATTCGGATACAGATACAGATTAAGATACAGATACAGACACGGATAGTACGAGATATGGCAACAGCAGCAGTTGAAGATGATACAAATACTCCGACGCAACACAAATTTATTGAATTCGCTGAGAAACATGTCCCTGTAGCGGTCACTCAATTGATGGGCGGTGAGCAAAATTCACAAATGAAACAAAAAGAGGTAGATATACAAATATCTGCGAATACTAAGAAAAATCTGAATAACATAGAAGAGGCTCATAATGTACATGATGCACATGACGCAGGGAATTCTATGATTATTCAACCGATGCCAGTATCACCAATATCGCAAAAAAATAATGGGCGGCTAAAGGGACCGGAAAAAGAGGGTCTAAGGCTAAAGAGAATTATGTTGAAAGGAACACAAGACTTAAGGTACAAGAAACTCAAGAGCAAAATAAAAGGAAAGAGAAAAGTAAAGAAAAGGAAAAAAACCTACAAAAAGAAAATGAAAATGAAAATGGAAAGGTAAAGGCGAAAACAAAACAAAAAGAATATACGGATGAGAAGATGAAAGAGGCTAATTCTGACACGGAATTGTCAGTTAAGAAAGCACAAAGACTCCAAACAATCAAAAACCTAAAAGCTGCTGCTAAAATCACTGGGCAACCGATAACCTCTCAACCTAGAATATCTACTATCTTTAGCCCTCTACCAAAGGATTGTCTCAGTAAATCTGGAGATTACGAGATACATGACAAAAATCCTAGCGGTCCAAATAGCGATACGAATAGTCTCAGAGATGAATTCCCGGGATGTGCTGACACCATGGGTCTTGGACCTTTAAACCCTGAGAAAGATACTGATCAACATCCCGCCTTCGGCAGATTTATCCCTGCACCTACTCAGAAAAAAGAAGGGGCAAAGATTACAACAATCGAACACAAAACAAGAATTAAACATCAAGCACCAAACAATAGCAACAAGGATCAGCCAACAAGATTAACACTACAGGAACTTGCCTCTGATCCTGCCTCAATTGAAAATCAAAAACTGTTAGCAAATAAAGCAACTACTGAGGAAGACTCGGACTCCGATATATACGAAACCGGATTGTCTACATCAAGCGAACCTAGCGCTATTACAGATACAAGCGATTTGAGTTCTGGACAAATTGACGATGATTTAAACTCCCTTGATTCTCGAAAATCTGGCAAAACCAATTTAGGTACAACCCCCAGGAAAAGATAAGGGAAAAAAAGATCTAAACGTCAAAGACATAACAAAGCAATTCACGATGAAATCAATTATCCCAGCATTGGAACTGACATGGTCAAAAGAAAAATAAGCTCTTCACGGGAAAATCCCCTCTTACATAGTATGGATGAAATGAAACAACAATATTCAGGCTCGGAAGAGATAAAAGGGGGGAACTTCAATGTGAAAAACTCGGGTTTAACAGTAGAACCATCGCTTGGTGAAATTCTGAATTCAATTAATCTTTTTCACAAAGATTTTAAGAAAGACAACCAAAGAAATCATGATGCCATCGAAAAACTACAAGGTGCAATTAAGAAAGTCGGTAATACATGCATTGAGATCTCAGACAGATTGGTTTCTGTAGAAACACGTACAGAAAACTTGGAAACCGATGTTATCGATCTCCGCAAAAAAGAAAAAGATCATGACGAGATCATAAAAGACCTTATGTTTAAAATCGAAGATCATGAAAATAGATCGAGAAGAAACAATCTGCGGTTTCTTGGAATTCCTGAAGGATCCGAAGGAAACGAAGCAAGAGGTTTCATGATCAAACTTCTTAAATCCGCCTTCCCGGAACTTGAAGATTGGGATTTGGACAAGGAAATACAGAGAGCTCATCGATTCCCTTTGATGTTATCTAAATATTCTCAGAAACCTCAACAATATCCTAGAGCAATACTAATTAACTTTGGGAACTTTCTCCTTCGTGAATCCATTTATAAATTAGCCAGACCAACATCTCAAAGGGAATACAAAGGATTTAAGTTCTTTGTTCGACCAGATTTCGCACATTCCACCATAGAGAGACGGTGGAAGATGCGACAGTTATTTATACCCTTTGAAAAAATGGGCACAACTGTTTACCTTCAAAATCCCACAAGACTAAAAATAATCTATAAAGGCACTACGAGAAGCTTTATAAGTGATATCCACGCACAAGAATATTTAAAGGAAATATCTGAGCCCGGACCAAGAAATTCTGATAATCCATCCAAAGGGGGAAAAAAAAATACAGACAGAAAATGACATTTGTGTAATAAAGTACCCTAATTCATCATCCGCTTTTCTAAGGGACACAGGAGTGGGCCACTTGGGGGCTGAATCGGGTGAAACACTCAGACGCCCACACTTGGGTACCTCGGCACCTAGGATGCCTCACTTGTTGGCTGGGAGGGAGGGGGGTGGTGGGTTGGGGAGAAGGAGGAAGAGAGAGGGGGGGAACAAGGACTCACCTAAAGGGAAGGAGAGCAGGACTCAACATTGTCACAAAATATATAGTCATCATTTAGAGATTATTAAAAAAGAAAAATTCAGTAAATCTGAACGTGTCGGGAGAATAAAAAACTATAATGGCTAGACTCAACATATTATCAATGAATGTCTGTGGTCTTAACGATATAAAGAAAAGACAGAAAGTTTCAGAAGGTCTTAAAGTCGTTGGGAAATTGTTGTGGGGTTATGTGCCATCCGCGGGAGGAATCGGGACTTGCATGCTGGAAGGTTGGGCCCGTGAATGTGGCCGGGCAACCAGGGTAAGGAACCCCGTCTTGAGATCTTTTGGAGAGGGTGCTTCAGATTTTGCCTGGGATATGCACAGACGGTATTGAAGTTTGTCATTTCTCCACGTTGATGTCATGGATGTTCTTTGGGGCCTTTCGGGTTTCTGAACTGTTAGGATCCAAATCTGACCAGGAGCTGTTATGGAGTGAGGTGTCCCTTTGCCGGGATAGGATCTGCATTTGGCTTAAGAAATCTAAGATGGATCAGAGGGGAGGGGGTAAATGGGTTTCTTTGCAAGCTGCCGATCCACAGCTGACTTTCCCGTGCAGGTGGGGAGTAAGGTGGAGGTCCTTGGCCCCTGATACGGTTGGTTTAGTTTTCAAGCATGCAAACGGGTGGGGTGTGAAAGCTTCCCAGCTTTTGGCTGTGTTGAGAAAGGCTCTGGCCGGGCTGGGGCTTGAGGGGAAAGGTTTTGGGACGCATTCATTTCAGATTGGGGCACCATCGGAAGCGAGCAATCGGGGTTGGGGGTGAGGTGACATCATGAAGTTAGGTAGGTGGTCCTCTGGCTGCTAATAGCGTTATGTGCGCAGCACTTCTGGGGTGTTGTAGCGCGGTTATGTTGTTTGCCTTTTGTTTATTAATGTTTCTCGTTTCAGGTTCGGTGATGAGTCCCCTGGCCAGGGAGTTGTCTATCTGGATTGTTGGACATGCCTTTGTGAAGTGGGCACAGATCCAGGCCCGCGCCAGTTATTTTGGGGACAACCTTGGTTTTAATAAAGAAATGTTTCAAGTTTGTTGGTGGGGAAAGGGGGGTATGCGATGGAAGGAGTTGATACAGGTTTTGAATGGGATTATGTTGGCTGGTAGGTGCCCTGACATGTTGATCATTCATCTCGAAGAAAATGACATGGTGAAAGAAACTGGTTTGGCGTTGATGAGATGCATGAAACGTGATTTGACTTTGATTAGGTGACAATGGTCTGGTTGGGCTGTCCTCGGGACAGAATTTGTTCCTCGCAGGGTCTGGAGAGGAGTGGTTAACCCGGGGCGGTGGACAAGGCCAGGAGGAAGCTCAACACAGAAATGGTGCGCGTTTGTCACCAGTTGGGGTTTTTTAGGATCACTCACAGGGACATCAAGTATGATAAGCCGGAATTTTTTAGGGGAGATGGTGTCCATTTATCCAGGCTGGGCATGGACTTGTACTTACTGGAGCTTAGGGAAGTCCTGGCCAGATTGTTGGGTGTGCAAAAATGGGAAGGCGTTGTTTACGCCTACCCTCCAGCGTTTTCCTGGGTGGCAGGGTTGTTGAAAGTTGGCCAAGATTGGCTGTAGTTTTTAGTTAAATGTTGGGAGTTTGTGAGCAGGAGCAGGGAAAGGGTAACCAGGTAGGCTAAGTTTAGTTTGTTAGGTACAGTTGCACAAAGGCAGGTAGGGGTTTGGGTCATGGGAGGTTAGGAATTGTAAATGCTATATTGTGTAAGATTGTGTAATATTATTATGTAATGTTGTTTTGTATTTGGCAGGGTGGGGGATTATGATGTGGGGATCGTAGGGGTGGGGGGGAACAAGGGGTCAGGTAATTTATGTATAGTGAGGTTTTAGTTTTGTAAGGCATTTGCCAGTGTAAATAAATTGTGATGTGCACCTGTTTCAATAAAGCGGCCTTTTGCACACACAAAAATTGGTCTCGGTTTGGCTTTCCGCCCTCCCTCCCAATGTTTTACCTGCCACCGGCAATCACTAGCGTCAGATCGTGAGTCTGTTCCATGATTTTACTTTGCCCAATCACTATAGGCGCTGCAGTGGGCGGGCGCGGGCGCGGCTTCGCGCCATAGTTTCAGATCTTTGGCAGCTGCGCACTTGTAGCCACTGCAGCTCGCAACATGCGGCCCGGTCAGCGTAATGATTCGGCCGTTGTTGGAGAGTGGTGGAGGTGCATGACTGCCTCAGCAGTCACTCTGCTGTCAAGTGCAGCCAATGCTAGGTGAGTCGGCCGTCGGAGTGTCCGATTATCTGAATTTCGGTCATGGCTCTTCCCGGGCGGAACTGTGCCAGTGCAGTCATCACCTGGTCCAAACCATCAATGGAGTTCTCAGCCCGAGCTGAAACAGAGTAAGGGAAGTCTTGCGCATCCTTTCTCCTTTAGAGAGCCTCAAATAACAATTGTGAAGCACTAAGAGAACCTACGGTGCCAAAACCACCTCTTACAAGATTTACTTGTGTTAATACATTCAGCACCCAGTCTAATCAAATCCAAAAGATTGTGCACAAGCATTGGCGAATCCTCAACGTAGGACAAAACAAGATACCTTTACCTCTTTTCTCTTTTAAAAGGAGTATGAACTTACGTGACTGTCTTGTCCACACCCAACCGAGAGGTGCCTCGGCACCTGGACCAACCACACTCTGGAATATGCCAGCATTCCAAGGACACTACCCATGCGGCACATGTGTGGTATGTCCGCAGACTAGGCACACCACGGAGTTGGACATTGGTACTCAGAGACCATGGAGACAAATTAAGCATACCAATTGTAACAGCGAGAGAGTAATTTATTTAATAACATATCCTTGCGCGAAGAAGTATGTTGGTATAACGATGCGTAAGATTAAACAAAGGATCATGGAGTACGCATGTCAACTGCAATGGCTGTCCTATTGGACGGCGGGCCGGAATCTACAAGAGATTGGGTACACTGTGGCGGACATAGATAGCGGTAAACTACATGCACTGCTATTGCCAGGCAGCAGCCCCCCGAGAGACCCCCCTCAGTTATTGGCCACGGCACTTAGATGCTGGAAGGCGGCTCTACAATATACAAAATCAACCAAGGCCTACGCAGGTAATATTCCCTTAGTGGGGATCCCTCTGCCGAGTGGCAGACTTACAAAACGCAGACTGTTGCCGTGAATCGACGAGGGGATCACCACGATGTCGGACCTGTTTGGGGATGGAACCTTGTTAGATCATGACACTTTCGTCAACGAAACCGGGGCCCGACACAGTTGTATCTAGTGCACGCTGCATTGATGCAATACGTCAAAAGGCACTGGGCACCAGATAGACAGGAGCCACTAACTAATGACCTGGTTAAAATGGTACATTACATGGGCAGAGGTCAGAATCTTATTAGGTGGCTTTATACAAGCATAAACACACACACTGCGGCCCCTTCGGCCGCACTGAAGGTCACATGGGAGAGGGATACGGGTAGGAACTTCACAGACAAAGAATGGACCAGGGTATTAGAACACCCAAGGAAGACATCGAGGAATACGAAATTTAAATTCATACAGACCATGGTATTGCACAGGGCCTACCTTACTCCACAAAGATTGGACAGGATGTTTCCCCAAACACAGTACCACTGCCCGAGATGCCTGGTAGAGGGCACTGATTTAATGCATATGTTGTGGGCCTGCTCGAGATTACGGACCTACTGAGGCACCATACGATATAGGATAGGGGAGGCGACACATCGCGAGGTGAAGGATACAATAGAGGAGTGCATATTGGGGCTGCATGCAGGAATGTCAAAACACAAAGTGCAATACCGTTTTGTGGATTTGGCACTTATATTAGCCATACGTAACATTACAATGAGATGGAAGTCGGGGAGGCCCCCAGATGTAAGGGCATGGCATACGGAAATGGTACGCTGGGGTACCGCAGAGAGTGCAGCACTGCGCAGGGAAGAGTTTAAAGGGTTACGGAAAGTGCCAATAGCACTAGAATGGGACATCCTGCTGGAAACTATACGATCCACAAGCCCCGCACCCAATGATGGGTACTAGGATACGAAAGGACAACCATGTTAAGCGGATGTAGTGTACACAGGAGGTATCGAGCCGCACACAAACAAGTAAGCACACAGCCTAGACGGATCCTTAGATAAAGAAGGCTGTTAAGTGTAGTACGCATGAGACCGGGGTGGGAGGGAAGTGGGGAGTTTGGGACAGTTAGATATATTGTAGTGGAAACGTGAATCCTAAAAATGTACATGCTTACCTAGCTCCTTAAACACTGGACTCGAAAGCTGCAGTAGGATGACATATGTATGGGGGCTGCAGGGGAGTACTGCATGTGTAAATGGTCAAGTATTAAAAAATGGGGCAAGCTGTACAGTGCTTAATGTTGTAAATGAAAAAGGAGAAGCTCAATAAATATGTTTAAAAAAACAACAAAAAAAACAAAGGACCATGGAGCATAAGAGCACCATTCGGTGTAAAAGACAATCTACTCGATTAACCAGCCATTTCCTTGAACACAATCATAGACCTGATGATATGATCTGGACCATTCTTGAACAGCCATGTATACCAAGCCATATCACTGACGTGACTGGATTCTTATTTAAGAAAGAACAACGTTGGGAGTTCAAGCTACGCAGTGATGCGGAAGGGTTGAATGACAAAATTCCTTGGACCTTAGTTTAAGTCCTTAATCTTCATGTTCAGTGGTAGTAGCTGCACCCTCAGTGAGCAGATTGATTAGCGTCCTTGCTTCTTTCTATTTGGCATTATTTAGTGAGAACATACACCTGCCATTGCTATCCATTCATTCAAAAATAACCTTTTAATAACAACATGACAGTGTCAGCAGCCTCATCCTATTTACATTGGTACCACGACGACTCTACTCTTAGCTTTGAGTCCTTTATGTAGCACTATCTGCATTGGCACTCCTCACATTTTTACAGTGGTCCTTTGTCTAGGACAAGAGAACATATTAGTTCACTATTGTTTTTTAGTTACTAGACGATGTAGTCATAGAGCCCTCAGTTACATCTGGGCTGTGAGGGCGATTGATTTGGGTTTTTAACAATCGTCCGTTTGAATGGGGCTTCCCCTGTACTCTCCATGTGTTGCAAGAATAGCTGCCCTATAAGTTCTATATACAAAGACAACAGATGAGCCTGATAAACCACACCTCCTAGTCTTGTGGCACCCTATGGTAGTTCTTAGTATTTGATCCAGCGCAAAAACAGGAAAAGGAGAGAGAAAGCAAATTTTAAAACTATCCTCCCTGCGTCACAGACCCGTCGTCATACTAACTCATTCACACACGCATTCATTGGTGGGGCCCATAACACCAACACTCACACGTTCTCTCATAGGTCTGCACACAGGAGGAGGGATGGTGCGCTGGACATGTGGGGGACACCTTATAACCTATAGGGAAAGAAAAGTTATTTTTACAGAATATACATGAACATTCGCCACCTATAGATTCCTAATCCCAAAACATCAAGGCACTCCACCCACTTGGTCAACGGACCAATTAGTTGGATTGGTTGATGGTGATTTAGAACCAGCTAAAACACAATTTAAGACTCAGAATCCATTATTCTCTTTAACGAAAGACCACAAACTTATAATTTCTGTTAATCAATATTTGTTTATCTAAAATTTCATTGCAAATAATATTAGCATTTGTTTCATCAAAAGTTTTAGAATTTTCTGGATCAATTTATTTAAATCACAGGACATTATATTTACCTATTCTGGCTATCTGGATGTCTCTAATTCATTGGCTCTGCATAACCGAATTAGCCGTTAAATTGTCCAAATAAGCAGGCCAAAGCTTAAGGTCCAAAAGTTCTTTGCTCAGCACGTCACAGTCCCAAAGATCGCCAAAGGACCAGAAGTCGTGCAAGCATCAGTCATCGCCAGTGGGGTCAAAGAGGGTATGCAGTCATAGTAACCGCCGAATGTCACTAAAAAAAACCCTCCTTATTCTACTACTCTTTTTATAATAAATTTCAGGATAACATGAAACAATTTTGGGCGGAGAAAGTCTAAGATTGGTTAATCGAAAACGTCCGATATTGTCTGTCAGGTTTCACATGGATTTTGCTGATTTGCTTCCGGAGATGACATAGTCCTTATGTTATAACATTTTGGTTTTTACTTGTATGATCCAATTGTTCATTTAAACCAGTTTTTTATAGTTCGGGCTTTGGCAGCCCACCAAGATCCTATCCTTGACCGGGGACAGTGTGGAATAGGTTATGTGGAGATTCACGGAGCCATCCGAGTCTGCGCAGTAGACATAGCGCTCACGAGACGGTGGCCACTTCTGAACTCGGTTTCCGCCGCCATTTTGTGGTAGGCCCAAATGCTAACTTAAGCGAAACAAACACAAAAGAATAATTAATACAAATAAATTATGCGTCTAATGTTATACCCTCACTAATCCCTTTATGTATTAGTATTTTCCTAGCATATAGCGACATTTAAAGCAATAATATTTACCTTTTGGATCCAACCTAGAATGCAAACATCATGTAAGCAATATAAATCTTGCGATATCTAATTACCAAATATACTACTATTAATATGCGAACGTATTTTAGTTATTTGAGTTATTTTGCCATGCAAATAGCAATTTCCCATGTGTAATTTGTGTATGCAAAGGTTAAGTTAGTTTCACACAGCAAACCGTTAGTAAAATTATAATCAGTAGGTTATATAGTTAATCTTTACAAAATGTTGCTTTACCTGCTCCATCAATCTCCCCTTTGATGATTTTTAACATCACCACACTACCTTTAAATTTGGAAAAATGTAGTAAATAGAAATGAATTCAGTTCTCTTAACTTTTTGTTAGATCACATTACTGTTTCACCTGTCTCTTCTTGTCTTGTTTTTTTATACATATTGTCTTTCCACTCTTCTAATTCTACTTCTTCAAACTCTCTTTCTTTTCTTTCTTTTTCTCTTTTCTTTACAATTTCTCTTTTTATGTTATTTCGTGATTTTCTTCTTTTGCTACATAAACATCCTAATCTTAATATTAATACTAAAATAATCACACATGTTACTGGAAATAGAATTTTACCAATAAAGGTACTACCTAATTTTAATCAAAAGTTCTTAATAGTAGAAAACTTTTTCCCAATCTTTTCCCAAATACCTTCAGCCTCCAGTGGAACAATTTCCTCATGCAAATCAGTTATATTTTTAATATACGTCTTCAAATCTTGACTTTCGTCAGGAATGTAAGTACAACAATGTTGGACTTTCAGCATTCCACAGACTCCACCCTCTTTTGCCAAAATTATATCAAGGGCAAGTCGATTTTGCATTACCATGGCACGCTTGGCAACCATTTCAGTGTTTTCCAATAAAAATCCTCCAGCGGTGCTTGTTGACAAGCGATCCACTACTGTTGATAATTTTCTAATTTTGGGTGCATTTAGAGATATTCCCACTGCTGGTATCAACGCTCCGAAAATGTCTCCTACAATTTCTGACCAAGATTCTCTTCTCCTACGTGTTAGTTGTCTACCTATCTCATGTGCACCATCTTTTCCTCTTCCCACATGGAATATCTTTGGGAAAACCAGGCCTAGATAACATGTGCCATACCAGTGATCTGGCAATTGCTAATATGCTTTGTTCCCGCAGATAAAATATAATCCAGGACAAACCGGATCATTTCCTCCTTTAAATCCCCATCCTCCCATGATTCTATAAGTATCATGGCAATTACTTGTACCTACAAAATAATTATCATAAACACTTTGATTTCTTCTAATACACAACTTCCCTTTCTGAGGCCAATCTAAAGCCATTGTTGGACTAGCTTCTCCTTTCAAGTGTTTCTCTCTTTCAACATCCCAGATTGTCTTTTCATCTTTTCCCTCAGGTACTTTCTTTTGCATTTTTAATCTCCTTTCTTCTACCATATCTAAGAAAACATTCTCCTCCTTCTTTAAACTGCAAGTTAGATTGTTTCTAAATATTGATTCTAATGTTAATTCTTTAGTTTCTAAGAAAAATTCCCCTAACACTTTAGCAGGTTTACTTTATTCAGCTTGTTAACTACAGATACTTGTGAAAATATGTTATCTACTTCTGAAAAATAATATTCTAATTTCCCTATTTTGTAAAACAGACTTGCTAATACACTACATGTTATTCCATATGTTACTGGGCGGTGATGGTAAGTCACTCCCTCAGATACAGATGCAGGCAACTGCATGCAGACGTAACAATCCCTCACGTCCATCGTCTTTACATATTCGTACAGTAATTTTGAAAAAACATTGTTAGAAAAATCAGTTATAGACCTATCTTTAAGTAAATAATTTCTATCTATTTTAGTCGGGTAAATCTTTTGAATCTTTTCTACATTAGTCTTATTCTCACTATGTTCTTCTATTGTTTCTAATGTAACCTTAAATGAAATCATTAAAGCCAACGCACTCCACAGAAGCATTAGTAATCCTGTACAACAACACATTTTAAACCATCTTCCAAGGAACATACATTTACATTTTCTACTTTCTGTGTTTGCCATTTCGAAAAATGATCAGTGTCTTTTGACTTCGCCTCTTCTACTTCACAACTAGTTTTGTCTAACCCAAGGCTCTAAGCACCTACTTGGTTCTTTTCAGATTATTTCTTTGCCGGTAATTTTATTGTTTCTCCATTTAGAACACTTTTGATCTTTTCAGTTTGGCATTTGACCGTCTTTCACTTTTCTTTCATAATCTTGATGCAGAATTTCCTGAACATCCGTCTTTTCTCCGATGTCGGACAAGATAACTCTCAGGATTTCCGATTCTTCCTCAACCACTCCTGGTACAGTCACCTCCGGATCCCCTTGGCTATCTGCCTCTTCTTTTACTTCAGGCAGTGCCACATATGACCATTCCGGCGACTTATACTTCTGGTTAGGTTTTCTTGTTCTCTTACTTTCTTCTGCTGTTGATTGTTCCACGTCTTTTGATTTCTCTTGGCTAGATACTTCATTCACCTGTTCAGCCCTAGATGAATTTACTCGTATCAATCTGTATCTTAATCTCTTTATCTAGTTTGGCCAAATTTCATCCCTTGCTGGCCTTTTCAATTTACTTCCTTTTTCATTTTTCTCAGTTCTCCATGCTCTCTTTCTCAGGACTCGACCTTCTGGTACTTCTTCATCACTGTCCTCTGATTCAGTTCCAACTTGACTTTTACTTTCAGTAGTCTTTCTTTCCACCACTTCCTTTTTATTACCTACTTCTGTCCCTCCTCGTGGTACTTCCACACAATCTTACTGCTGACTAACTGTCCCTTCTTCTACCTGGATGCATGGTTTCCCTACAACTCCTTCTGCAAAACCCTTTCCCTCACTCTCTGTATCTGGTACCTTACCATCTAATGTTGTTATTTCAGGTGGAATTTCTCTTGAATTTTCATTCGGGACTTCTTTATCAAGAATTTATTTGACAGTCTCTTCACTGTTTTTATTTTCACTCTTGTATGCTTGTATTGGCTCAGTATCTGATTCTGACCTGGAATCTGCAATTTTCTTCTTAAAGGAAGATTCTCTGGTGCAATAACTGGACTCAATTCCGACTCCCCCCTTTCAGGAGTTTGTCTTGTTCTTATTTCTTCAGTATCTGATTCATAACTTGTATCTGATTCTTCAAAGTATTCTCCTTCCTTGTTATCCACTGGATTTGGAATTCGCAAGGTGTGACTAGCATGAATCCAGTTCTTTACTCTTGCACATTTTATAGCTGAGGTCGTGGTCAGAATCACCTGACGTGGTTTTCCCCAATGAGGGACCAAACAGTTTCTTCTTCTGTGCACTTTTATTCTCACCCAGTCACCTGGGCTCAGATCATGAGCTGGCTTCTTTTCAAGATTGGTGGCATCTGATCCAACCTGATGGAACACAGAATGAATGGAATCAGCCAACCCCTTGCAATAATCCAACACCAAGTCATCAGATATAGGCAATAGCTTGTTGACGGGTATGAAAACATGTTGCATTGCTCTTCCCATGACGATTTCATGGGGACTCAAACCTGTATTCCTATCTGGAATAGATCTAATAGTCATGAGTACTAGAGGCAAGACATCAGGCCATTTCAAACCTGTGGCTAAACACATTTTTCACAGTCTGTTTTTAATGGTGCCATTTACTTGCTCCACCACACCAGAAGCCTCTGGGTGATAGGCACAATGTAGTTTTTGTTGTACATTCAATGCTTCACAAATTAATTTCATGATTTTATTATGAAAATGTTTTCCTCTATCTGACTCATTCGTAACTGGAAACCCAAATCTAGGAATGAACTCTCTCAATAATAGCTTAGCTACTGTAATTCCATCACTTCTTCTTGTTGGGTATGCTTCCACCCATCGAGAGAACAAACAAACCATCACTAGAACATATCTCAACCTGTTACAGGGGGGCATTTCAATAAAGCCAATCTGCATTCTGGTGAAAGGCCCTCCTTCTCGACCTATCATTCCCAGACTTACCACTGTTTTTCTTCCAGGATTGAATTGCTGACATATAAGACATCTTTGACAAAGATTATCAGCTACAAGTCTAAATTTCGCATTATACCATGTCTGTTTGAAAAGTCTGATCATAGCATCTCTTCCTACATGTGCTTGTCCATAATACATCCGTGCCATGGCAGAAACCATGCTATCAGGCATAACTGGTCTTCCATCCTGATAAACCAACACATGATCTGTTTCCCGTGGTGCACATCCTGCTTTTACCCACTGTCTCATTTCCTCATCTCCTGTTTCATCATGTAACTGCCTCACTTCTTCCCATGTATTCACAGTGTTAGTAAACAACAAGGGACATGAATTCATTTATCTTTCTCTTCCCCGATTCACAGAATTCTGATTTGGTGCACAATATTGAGCCATATCGTTGGCAAACTGATTGCCAGCTGATACATAATCATTGGACTTCGTGTGAGCTGCACATTTCACAACAGCTAACTGCTTAGGCAACTGTATCACCTCAAGTAATTTTCCAACCACTTCAGCATTCCTTATAGGAGTTCCACTCGATGTCAAAAACCCTCTTTGGGACCAAATTTGCCCAAAGACATGCACTACACCAAAGCCATATTGACTATCGGTTATCACAGTCACTCTCACATTCTTTCCCAACTTACATGCTCTTGTTAATGCAAAAAGTTCAGCAACTTGGGCTGATCTTATTCCTTTTAGGCAAGATGCTTCCAATACAGCTGATACTGTACATACTGCATATGCTGCACTCAGAATTCCCTCATCCGTTCTCAAGCATGATCCATCCACGAACATCACATAGTCACTTTCTGTCAAGGGTACATCTTTTATATCAGGACGTGGTTTGGTACAGAAATTAAGCACTTTCAGTCATGATCCACATCGTCTCTGACTTCCACATTCTCAGCGTCAGGCAATAACGTTGAAGGATTCACATTCAGACATCGTACAAGGCTCACATTCGTGGCACCTAGGATGACTTTCTCATATTTAGTCAGTCAACTGTGCGTCATGAACTGAGTGCGGCTCCTCGTTAAAAGGATTGCCACATCATGAGGTACAAACACTCTCACAGGATATCTCATCACAATTCCTTCACTCGTTTCCAGACTCTTACAAGTGGCTGCTACAGCTTTCAAACAACCAGGCAATGCTACAGCTACAGGGTCTAGTCTAGCTGAAAAATGTGCAATCGGTCTCCTCAGTTTTCCATGTTTCTGTATTAATACAGAAAGTGCACATCCATTTCTTTCGCTGCAATAGAGTTCAAACTCTTTCTCACAGTCAGGCATGCCAAGTGCTGGTGCTTCACACAAACTGTCACTCAATTGTTTAAAGGCTGTTAACTCTTTTTTTATTTAATTCAATGGGGTCTTTTACATCACTTCTCGTCAAGCGTACCAAAGGTTTTGCAATCAGGGAAAAGTTACTTATCCACTGACGACAATATCCAACCATTCCAAGAAACATTCTCACTTCTCTTTGCGTCATTGGGGCTCTCATTCCTTTTATTATCTTGATTCTATCTGCAGTTACTTTTCTCAGTCCTTTTTCAATTTTGTGGCCAAAATATTGTACTTCTTTCTGACAGAATTGCAATTTCGATAGGGATACTTTAAGTCCTCCATCTGCCAAATGATTCAGCAATGCAATGGTATCCACTACACAAGCTTCTCAGGTTCTTGATGCCACGAGCAAGTCGTCTATATATTGGACTAGAACCGAACTTTCAGGCATTTTTAAATCTTCTAGAGACTTTTTCAATATCTGATTGAATATTGAGGGACTCTCTGTGTACCCCTGTGGAATTCGGCACCATGCCAAAATACGTTCGCCAAACCGGAACGCAAAAATCTGTTGACTGTCAGGATGCAATGGAATGGAAAAGAAAGCAGGACCCAGATCAATTACTGTGTACCATTCTGCATTGTGAGGAATCTGATACAAAATCACAGATGGATGATTTGGTACTATGGGACAACATGATACAACAATTTTATTTATGTTTCTCAGGTCTTGCACTATTCTAAATGTTCCGTTAGGCTTTTTCAGGCCCATAATTGGTGAATTACATGGACTGCTCATTATTTCTCTCAGAATACCTTGCTTAATCATCCTGTATATTATGGGAAACTCCTGTAATCATCTCAGGTGTCAATTTGTACTGTGGAATATTTGGGTAACTTACTCCTTCTTTTACAGCAATTTTTACGGGATCTACATTTTTCATTAATCCCACATCTTCTCCTGTGAAGTCCCATACCTCTGTCTTTACTGTCTTTTTCAATTCTTGAGGTAGCTCCTCAGGATTAAATACAGCAAATGCCTCAGTAATATCAGGTTCCATATTAGCCATAGTAATTTTATACAGCACATCCTCATCTGGAGTCTCAAATGCTATACCATCTGGGGTACAAAAGATTGTGCAATTCATCTTATACAGTAAATCTCTCCCTAACAAATTTACAGGGCTTGAATTGCACACGACAAAACGGTGCATTTCAGAATATTTCCCTATGTTAACTTTAACTGGTTCAGTGAGATATGTTTTTATCTGTCTGTTGGATACTCCAAATACTTGGATTGTTTCGTCCGAGAGAGGAAGATTTTTAACATCAGCTGACCTAACAGTTGAACGAGTAGCACCAGTATCTTCTAGGAAAGTAATGTTTTCGTCATTTATCTTTCCATCCACAAATGGGCCTGTCTGGTCTACTTCTAGAGTTGCGCCAAGTACGCACTCCTCTTCCTTCCCTCGGCACCGTCAATAACTTTCTTCTGACTCACTCTCATCGCGTTGTAGCCAATACTGCGAAAAAAACACTAGCGCGCGGCAGTTTAGTTACCTGTTCTTCGTTGTAGAATCCTGTCTCATTACTGTATTTCTGAGGATTTACGCTCTGTGGAAAAGGCGGTTTTGGCGCCTGATTCTGTTGGGCAACAACCTGCTGCTGTCGCTGCGGTTGACAACTCACCTCATTCTGCACCTGTGGATTCAAAGATGCATTATCACCAATAGCACTTGGGGGAAATTTACACTCGGATTTCCAATGCCCTATCCTTCCGCAATTATGACATGGCCATTTCTTTTTGGCTTCATTTATATTAAATTGTCCTTTCCCATTTCCAATATTAAGTTTTGGTTTCATACCTGTACCATTTGCCTGTTCAATCAATTGAGCTTTCTGCCTTTCTGCCACTATTACTTGAGCCCACATGGCTTTTTCTTTTTTTTACGCTGCTTTGCTTCAATTTCATCACTAAAATATTTTGCATGTCTTAGTACTTCATCTATCTTTTTATTTTGCCAATCTACTGTATGTTGTTTAATCATTTCACTTATTTCAGGTCGTAACCCATACACAAATCGATATACAAAATTACTCATCTTTCTCACTCAAATTTTCATTACCACTAAACTGTTTAAAGGCAAGAATCAACGTTTCGTAACAAGCATGTACGGATTCCTTCGCTTCTTGATGAGTTCTATCAATCTTTACCCAATCAGTTTCTTTAGGAGGAACTTTATTTTTCAAAAAGGTAATCACTTGTTCATATTTTCTCATTACTTCCGGATCAGAGGCACCTGTTTTTGGATCTCTGGGGTATTCTTGTGTAGGCCAGCTTATCATTATTTTACATTCTGCCCATAAATCTGCTGGTACAATTATGTCAAATAGGCTATTCAAATCAATCCATAGAACTTTTGATAACTTTACAAACCTGTCTACCTGCCTATACCACTCGACTGGCTTTTCGCGTAGTCGTGGAAAATCATTGGTGAATGACAAAATATCTTGTCTGGTCCAGGGGACATGTACATAGCCTCCTCCTGGAATCTCTCTCATGGGACATTCAGTTACTACCTTTTATATTTCTCTTACTGGGTAAGCTGCAAACGTTTTATCCGTTTTATCGTCTCGTTTTCGAAACCATCTACTTTTCCATTTGTCTACATTGCCCCATTTTCTCAGTAATATGATTAAATCTTTAATCTGAGTTGTTCGTCCCATCGTATTTAAATTTTCAATATCTTTTTCAGAAAAATGTAATCTATTTGGTTTTTGTAATGATAAACCAGATTGGTCGCACACTGCTACACCTACCAGGCGTGTTCCCCCAATGAAAATGGTCCCTGAAGGTCAGCGTCGGCGGATACACCTATGCTCGAGTGTGAATGCAAGTATGCGTGGCGTGTGCCATCCCTGGACACGTGTTTCGAGGTAGTTGCCTCTCGTCAGCAGGGAGTAGGAAAATGTGTGGGGTTGCTGTGTAAGCTGCTAAAATCGTTATCGGGTCTAGTACCTCTCGTAGCGCGCAGGTGCGTAACCATGAGTCCGTCGACTCCACCGGCTCAAGGGAGCCTGAATATAAAGTTAAACCAGATTGGTCGCACACTGCTACACCTACCAGGCGTGTTCCCCCAATGAAAATGGTCCCTGAAGGTCAGCGTCGGCGGATACACCTATGCTAGAGTGTGAATGCAAGTATGCGTGGCGTGTGCCATCCCTGGACACGTGTTTCGAGGTAGTTGCCTCTCGTCAGCAGGGAGTAGGAAAATGTGTGGGGTTGCTGTGTAAGCTGCTAAAATCGTTATCGGGTCTAGTACCTCTCGTAGCGCGCAGGTGCGTAACCATGAGTCCGTCGACTCCACCGGCTCAAGGGAGCCTGAATATAAAGTTAAACCAGATTGGTCGCACACTGCTACACCTACCAGGCGTGTTCCCCCAATGAAAATGGTCCCTGAAGGTCAGCGTCGGCGGATACACCTATGCTCGAGTGTGAATGCAAGTATGCGTGGCGTGTGCCATCCCTGGACACGTGTTTCGAGGTAGTTGCCTCTCGTCAGCAGGGAGTAGGAAAATGTGTGGGGTTGCTGTGTAAGCTGCTAAAATCGTTATCGGGTCTAGTACCTCTCGTAGCGCGCAGGTGCGTAACCATGAGTCCGTCGACTCCACCGGCTCAAGGGAGCCTGAATATAAAGTTAAACCAGATTGGTCGCACACTGCTACACCTACCAGGCGTGTTCCCCCAATGAAAATGGTCCCTGAAGGTCAGCGTCGGCGGATACACCTATGCTCGAGTGTGAATGCAAGTATGCGTGGCGTGTGCCATCCCTGGACACGTGTTTCGAGGTAGTTGCCTCTCGTCAGCAGGGAGTAGGAAAATGTGTGGGGTTGCTGTGTAAGCTGCTAAAATCGTTATCGGGTCTAGTACCTCTCGTAGCGCGCAGGTGCGTAACCATGAGTCCGTCGACTCCACCGGCTCAAGGGAGCCTGAATGTAAAGTTAAACCAGATTGGTCGCACACTGCTACACCTACCAGGCGTGTTCCCCCAATGAAAATGGTCCCTGAAGGTCAGCGTCGGCGGATACACCTATGCTCGAGTGTGAATGCAAGTATGCGTGGCGTGTGCCATCCCTGGACACGTGTTTCGAGGTAGTTGCCTCTCGTCAGCAGGGAGTAGGAAAATGTGTGGGGTTGCTGTGTAAGCTGCTAAAATCGTTATCGGGTCTAGTACCTCTCGTAGCGCGCAGGTGCGTAACCATGAGTCCGTCGACTCCACCGGCTCAAGGGAGCCTGAATATAAAGTTAAACCAGATTGGTCGCACACTGCTACACCTACCAGGCGTGTTCCCCCAATGAAAATGGTCCCTGAAGGTCAGCGTCGGCGGATACACCTATGCTCGAGTGTGAATGCAAGTATGCGTGGTGTGTGCCATCCCTGGACACGTGTTTCGAGGTAGTTGCCTCTCGTCAGCAGGGAGTAGGAAAATGTGTGGGGTTGCTGTGTAAGCTGCTAAAATCGTTATCAGGTCTAGTACCTCTCGTAGCGCGCAGGTGCGTAACCATGAGTCCGTCGACTCCACCGGCTCAAGGGAGCCTGAATATAAAGTTAAACCAGATTGGTCGCACACTGCTACACCTACCAGGCGTGTTCCCCCAATGAAAATGGTCCCTGAAGGTCAGCGTCGGCGGATACACCTATGCTCGAGTGTGAATGCAAGTATGCGTGGCGTGTGCCATCCCTGGACACGTGTTTCGAGGTAGTTGCCTCTCGTCAGCAGGGAGTAGGAAAATGTGTGGGGTTGCTGTGTAAGCTGCTAAAATCGTTATCGGGTCTAGTACCTCTCGTAGTGCGCAGGTGCGTAACCATGAGTCCGTCGACTCCACCGGCTCAAGGGAGCCTGAATATAAAGTTAAACCAGATTGGTCGCACACTGCTACACCTACCAGGCGTGTTCCCCCAATGAAAATGGTCCCTGAAGGTCAGCGTCGGCGGATACACCTATGCTCGAGTGTGAATGCAAGTATGCGTGGCGTGTGCCATCCCTGGACACGTGTTTCGAGGTAGTTGCCTCTCGTCAGCAGGGAGTAGGAAAATGTGTGGGGTTGCTGTGTAAGCTGCTAAAATCGTTATCGGGTCTAGTACCTCTCGTAGCGCGCAGGTGCGTAACCATGAGTCCGTCGACTCCACCGGCTCAAGGGAGCCTGAATATAAAGTTAAACCAGATTGGTCGCACACTGCTACACCTACCAGGCGTGTTCCCCCAATGAAAATGGTCCCTGAAGGTCAGCGTCGGCGGATACACCTATGCTCGAGTGTGAATGCAAGTATGCGTGGCGTGTGCCATCCCTGGACACGTGTTTCGAGGTAGTTGCCTCTCGTCAGCAGGGAGTAGGAAAATGTGTGGGGTTGCTGTGTAAGCTGCTAAAATCGTTATCGGGTCTAGTACCTCTCGTAGCGCGCAGGTGCGTAACCATGAGTCCGTCGACTCCACCGGCTCAAGGGAGCCTGAATATAAAGTTAAACCAGATTGGTCGCACACTGCTACACCTACCAGGCGTGTTCCCCCAATGAAAATGGTCCCTGAAGGTCAGCGTCGGCGGATACACCTATGCTCGAGTGTGAATGCAAGTATGCGTGGCGTGTGCCATCCCTGGACACGTGTTTCGAGGTAGTTGCCTCTCGTCAGCAGGGAGTAGGAAAATGTGTGGGGTTGCTGTGTAAGCTGCTAAAATCGTTATCGGGTCTAGTACCTCTCGTAGCGCGCAGGTGCGTAACCATGAGTCCGTCGACTCCACCGGCTCAAGGGAGCCTGAATATAAAGTTAAACCAGATTGGTCGCACACTGCTACACCTACCAGGCGTGTTCCCCCAATGAAAATGGTCCCTGAAGGTCAGCGTCGGCGGATACACCTATGCTCGAGTGTGAATGCAAGTATGCGTGGCGTGTGCCATCCCTGGACACGTGTTTCGAGGTAGTTGCCTCTCGTCAGCAGGGAGTAGGAAAATGTGTGGGGTTGCTGTGTAAGCTGCTAAAATCGTTATCGGGTCTAGTACCTCTCGTAGCGCGCAGGTGCGTAATCATGAGTCCGTCGACTCCACCGGCTCAAGGGAGCCTGAATATAAAGTTAAACCAGATTGGTCGCACACTGCTACACCTACCAGGCGTGTTCCCCCAATGAAAATGGTCCCTGAAGGTCAGCGTCGGCGGATACACCTATGCTCGAGTGTGAATGCAAGTATGCGTGGCGTGTGCCATCCCTGGACACGTGTTTCGAGGTAGTTGCCTCTCGTCAGCAGGGAGTAGGAAAATGTGTGGGGTTGCTGTGTAAGCTGCTAAAATCGTTATCGGGTCTAGTACCTCTCGTAGCGCGCAGGTGCGTAACCATGAGTCCGTCGACTCCACCGGCTCAAGGGAGCCTGAATATAAAGTTAAACCAGATTGGTCGCACACTGCTACACCTACCAGGCGTGTTCCCCCAATGAAAATGGTCCCTGAAGGTCAGCGTCGGCGGATACACCTATGCTCGAGTGTGAATGCAAGTATGCGTGGCGTGTGCCATCCCTGGACACGTGTTTCAAGGTAGTTGCCTCTCGTCAGCAGGGAGTAGGAAAATGTGTGGGGTTGCTGTGTAAGCTGCTAAAATCGTTATCGGGTCTAGTACCTCTCGTAGCACGCAGGTGCGTAACCATGAGTCCGTCGACTCCACCGGCTCAAGGGAGCCTGAATATAAAGTTAAACCAGATTGGTCGCACACTGCTACACCTACCAGGCGTGTTCCCCCAATGAAAATGGTCCCTGAAGGTCAGCGTCGGTGGATACACCTATGCTCGAGTGTGAATGCAAGTATGCGTGGCGTGTGCCATCCCTGGACACGTGTTTCGAGGTAGTTGCCTCTCGTCAGCAGGGAGTAGGAAAATGTGTGGGGTTGCTGTGTAAGCTGCTAAAATCGTTATCGGGTCTAGTACCTCTCGTAGCGCGCAGGTGCGTAACCATGAGTCCGTCGACTCCACCGGCTCAAGGGAGCCTGAATATAAAGTTAAACCAGATTGGTCGCACACTGCTACACCTACCAGGCGTGTTCCCCCAATGAAAATGGTCCCTGAAGGTCAGCGTCGGCGGATACACCTATGCTCGAGTGTGAATGCAAGTATGCGTGGCGTGTGCCATCCCTGGACACGTGTTTCGAGGTAGTTGCCTCTCGTCAGCAGGGAGTAGGAAAATGTGTGGGGTTGCTGTGTAAGCTGCTAAAATCGTTATCGGGTCTAGTACCTCTCATAGCGCGCAGGTGCGTAACCATGAGTCCGTCGACTCCACCGGCTCAAGGGAGCCTGAATATAAAGTTAAACCAGATTGGTCGCACACTGCTACACCTACCAGGCGTGTTCCCCCAATGAAAATGGTCCCTGAAGGTCAGCGTCGGCGGATACACCTATGCTCGAGTGTGAATGCAAGTATGCGTGGCGTGTGCCATCCCTGGACACGTGTTTCGAGGTAGTTGCCTCTCGTCAGCAGGGAGTAGGAAAATGTGTGGGGTTGCTGTGTAAGCTGCTAAAATCGTTATGGGGTCTAGTACCTCTCGTAGCGCGCAGGTGCGTAACCATGAGTCCGTCGACTCCACCGGCTCAAGGGAGCCTGAATATAAAGTTAAACCAGATTGGTCGCACACTGCTACACCTACCAGGCGTGTTCCCCCAATGAAAATGGTCCCTGAAGGTCAGCGTCGGCGGATACACCTATGCTCGAGTGTGAATGCAAGTATGCGTGGCGTGTGCCATCCCTGGACACGTGTTTCGAGGTAGTTGCCTCTCGTCAGCAGGGAGTAGGAAAATGTGTGGGGTTGCTGTGTAAGCTGCTAAAATCGTTATCGGGTCTAGTACCTCTCGTAGCGCGCAGGTGCGTAACCATGAGTCCGTCGACTCCACCGGCTCAAGGGAGCCTGAATATAAAGTTAAACCAGATTGGTCGCACACTGCTACACCTACCAGGCGTGTTCCCCCAATGAAAATGGTCCCTGAAGGTCAGCGTCGGTGGATACACCTATGCTCGAGTGTGAATGCAAGTATGCGTGGCGTGTGCCATCCCTGGACACGTGTTTCGAGGTAGTTGCCTCTCGTCAGCAGGGAGTAGGAAAATGTGTGGGGTTGCTGTGTAAGCTGCTAAAATCGTTATCGGGTCTAGTACCTCTCGTAGCGTGCAGGTGCGTAACCATGAGTCCGTCGACTCCACCGGCTCAAGGGAGCCTGAATATAAAGTTAAACCAGATTGGTCGTACACTGCTACACCTACCAGGCGTGTTCCCCCAATGAAAATGGTCCCTGAAGGTCAGCGTCGGCGGATACACCTATGCTCGAGTGTGAATGCAAGTATGCGTGGCGTGTGCCATCCCTGGACACGTGTTTCGAGGTAGTTGCCTCTCGTCAGCAGGGAGTAGGAAAATGTGTGGGGTTGCTGTGTAAGCTGCTAAAATCGTTATCGGGTCTAGTACCTCTCGTAGCGCGCAGGTGCGTAACCATGAGTCCGTCGACTCCACCGGCTCAAGGGAGCCTGAATATAAAGTTAAACCAGATTGGTCGCACACTGCTACACCTACCAGGCGTGTTCCCCCAATGAAAATGGTCCCTGAAGGTCAGCGTCGGCGGATACACCTATGCTCGAGTGTGACTGCAAGTATGCGTGGCGTGTGCCATCCCTGGACACGTGTTTCGAGGTAGTTGCCTCTCGTCAGCAGGGAGTAGGAAAATGTGTGGGGTTGCTGTGTAAGCTGCTAAAATCGTTATCGGGTCTAGTACCTCTCGTAGCGCGCAGGTGCGTAACCATGAGTCCGTCGACTCCACCGGCTCAAGGGAGCCTGAATATAAAGTTAAACCAGATTGGTCGCACACTGCTACACCTACCAGGCGTGTTCCCCCAATGAAAATGGTCCCTGAAGGTCAGCGTCGGCGGATACACCTATGCTCGAGTGTGAATGCAAGTATGCGTGGCGTGTGCCATCCCTGGACACGTGTTTCGAGGTAGTTGCCTCTCGTCAGCAGGGAGTAGGAAAATGTGTGGGGTTGCTGTGTAAGCTGCTAAAATCGTTATCGTGTCTAGTACCTCTCGTAGCGCGCAGGTGCGTAACCATGAGTCCGTCGACTCCACCGGCTCAAGGGAGCCTGAATATAAAGTTAAACCAGATTGGTCGCACACTGCTACACCTACCAGGCGTGTTCCCCCAATGAAAATGGTCCCTGAAGGTCAGCGTCGGCGGATACACCTATGCTCGAGTGTGAATGCAAGTATGCGTGGCGTGTGCCATCCCTGGACACGTGTTTCGAGGTAGTTGCCTCTCGTCAGCAGGGAGTAGGAAAATGTGTGGGGTTGCTGTGTAAGCTGCTAAAATCGTTATCGGGTTTAGTACCTCTCGTAGCGCGCAGGTGCGTAACCATGAGTCCGTCGACTCCACCGGCTCAAGGGAGCCTGAATATAAAGTTAAACCAGATTGGTCGCACACTGCTACACCTACCAGGCGTGTTCCCCCAATGAAAATGGTCCCTGAAGGTCAGCGTCGGCGGATACACCTATGCTCGAGTGTGAATGCAAGTATGCGTGGCGTGTGCCATCCCTGGACACGTGTTTCGAGGTAGTTGCCTCTCGTCAGCAGGGAGTAGGAAAATGTGTGGGGTTGCTGTGTAAGCTGCTAAAATCGTTATCGGGTCTAGTACCTCTCGTAGCGCGCAGGTGCGTAACCATGAGTCCGTCGACTCCACCGGCTCAAGGGAGCCTGAATATAAAGTTAAACCAGATTGGTCGCACACTGCTACACCTACCAGGCGTGTTCCCCCAATGAAAATGGTCCCTGAAGGTCAGCGTCGGCGGATACACCTATGCTCGAGTGTGAATGCAAGTATGCGTGGCGTGTGCCATCCCTGGACACGTGTTTCGAGGTAGTTGCCTCTCGTCAGCAGGGAGTAGGAAAATGTGTGGGGTTGCTGTGTAAGCTGCTAAAATCGTTATCGGGTCTAGTACCTCTCGTAGCGCGCAGGTGCGTAACCATGAGTCCGTCGACTCCACCGGCTCAAGGGAGCCTGAATATAAAGTTAAACCAGATTGGTCGCACACTGCTACACCTACCAGGCGTGTTCCCCCAATGAAAATGGTCCCTGAAGGTCAGCGTCGGCGGATACACCTATGCTCGAGTGTGAATGCAAGTATGCGTGGCGTGTGCCATCCCTGGACACGTGTTTCGAGGTAGTTGCCTCTCGTCAGCAGGGAGTAGGAAAATGTGTGGGGTTGCTGTGTAAGCTGCTAAAATCGTTATCGGGTCTAGTACCTCTCATAGCGCGCAGGTGCGTAACCATGAGTCCGTCGACTCCACCGGCTCAAGGGAGCCTGAATATAAAGTTAAACCAGATTGGTCGCACACTGCTACTCCTACCAGGCGTGTTCCCCCAATGAAAATGGTCCCTGAAGGTCAGCGTCGGCGGATACACCTATGCACGAGTGTGAATGCAAGTATGCGTGGCGTATGCCATCCCTGGACACGTGTTTCGAGGTAGTTGCCTCTCGTCAGCAGGGAGTAGGAAAATGTGTGGGGTTGCTGTGTAAGCTGCTAAAATCGTTATCGGGTCTAGTACCTCTCGTAGCGCGCAGGTGCGTAACCATGAGTCCGTCGACTCCACCGGCTCAAGGGAGCCTGAATATAAAGTTAAACCAGATTGGTCGCACACTGCTACACCTACCAGGCGTGTTCCCCCAATGAAAATGGTCCCTTGAGTCGGTGGAGTCGACGGACTCATGGTTACGCACCTGCGCGCTAAGAGAGGTACTAGACCTGGTTATGTTTTTAGCAGCTTACACAGCAACCCCACTCTCATTTTCCTACTCCCTGCTGACGAGAGGCAACTACCTCGAAACACGTGTCCAGGGATGGCACACGCCACGCATACTTGCATGCACTCTTGAGCATAGGTGTATCCGCCGACGCTGACCTTCAGGGACCATTTTCATTGGGGGAACACGACTGGTAGGTGTAGCAGTGTGCGACCAATCTGATGTAACTTTATATTCAGGCTCCCTTGAGCCGGTGGAGTCGACGGACTCATGGTTACGCACCTGCGCGCTAAGAGAGGTACTAGACCTGGTTATGTTTTTAGCAGCTTACACAGCAACCCCACTCTCATTTTCCTACTCCCTGCTGACGAGAGGCAGCTACCTCGAAACACGTGTCCAGGGATGGCACACGCCACGCATACTTGCACGCACTCTTGAGCATAGGTGTATCCGCCGACGCTGACCTTCAGGGACCATTTTCATTGGGGGAACACGACTGGTAGGTGTAGCAGTGTGCGACCAATCTGATGTAACTTTATATTCAGGCTCCCTTGAGCCGGTGGAGTCGACGGACTCATGGTTACGCACCTGCGCGCTAAGAGAGGTACTAGACCTGGTTATGTTTTTAGCAGCTTACACAGCAACCCCACTCTCATTTTCCTACTCCCTGCTGACGAGAGGCAACTACCTCGAAACACGTGTCCAGGGATGGCACACGCCACGCATACTTGCACGCACTCTTGAGCATAGGTGTATCCGCCGACGCTGACCTTCAGGGACCATTTTCATTGGGGGAACACGACTGGTAGGTGTAGCAGTGTGCGACCAATCTGATGTAACTTTATATTCAGGCTCCCTTGAGCCGGTGGAGTCGACGGACTCATGGTTACGCACCTGCGCGCTAAGAGAGGTACTAGACCTGGTTATGTTTTTAGCAGCTTACACAGCAACCCCACTCTCATTTTCCTACTCCCTGCTGACGAGAGGCAACTACCTCGAAACACGTGTCCCGGGATGGCACACGCCACGCATACTTGCACGCACTCTTGAGCATAGGTGTATCCGCCGACGCTGACCTTCAGGGACCATTTTCATTGGGGGAACACGACTGGTAGGTGTAGCAGTGTGCGACCAATCTGATGTAACTTTATATTCAGGCTCCCTTGAGCCGGTGGAGTCGACGGACTCATGGTTACGCACCTGCGCGCTAAGAGAGGTACTAGACCTGGTTATGTTTTTAGCAGCTTACACAGCAACCCCACTCTCATTTTCCTACTCCCTGCTGACGAGAGGCAACTACCTCGAAACACGTGTCCAGGGATGGCACACGCCACGCATACTTGCACGCACTCTTGAGCATAGGTGTATCCGCCGACGCTGACCTTCAGGGACCATTTTCATTGGGGGAACACGACTGGTAGGTGTAGCAGTGTGCGACCAATCTGATGTAACTTTATATTCAGGCTCCCTTGAGCCGGTGTAGTCGACGGACTCATGGTTACGCACCTGCGCGCTAAGAGAGGTACTAGACCTGGTTATGTTTTTAGCAGCTTACACAGCAACCCCACTCTCATTTTCCTACTCCCTGCTGACGAGAGGCAACTACCTCGAAACACGTGTCCAGGGATGGCACACGCCACGCATACTTGCACGCACTCTTGAGCATAGGTGTATCCGCCGACGCTGACCTTCAGGGACCATTTTCATTGGGGGAACACGACTGGTAGGTGTAGCAGTGTGCGACCAATCTGATGTAACTTTATATTCAGGCTCCCTTGAGCCGGTGGAGTCGACGGACTCATGGTTACGCACCTGCGCGCTAAGAGAGGTACTAGACCTGGTTATGTTTTTAGCAGCTTACACAGCAACCCCACTCTCATTTTCCTACTCCCTGCTGACGAGAGGCAACTACCTCGAAACACGTGTCCAGGGATGGCACACGCCACGCATACTTGCACGCACTCTTGAGCATAGGTGTATCCGCCGACGCTGACCTTCAGGGACCATTTTCATTGGGGGAACACGACTTGTAGGTGTAGCAGTGTGCGACCAATCTGATGTAACTTTATATTCAGGCTCCCTTGAGCCGGTGGAGTCGACGGACTCATGGTTACGCACCTGCGCGCTAAGAGAGGTACTAGACCTGGTTATGTTTTTAGCAGCTTACACAGCAACCCCACTCTCATTTTCCTACTCCCTGCTGACGAGAGGCAACTACCTCGAAACACGTGTCCAGGGATGGCACACGCCACGCATACTTGCACGCACTCTTGAGCATAGGTGTATCCGCCGACGCTGACCTTCAGGGACCATTTTCATTGGGGGAACACGACTGGTAGGTGTAGCAGTGTGCGACCAATCTGATGTAACTTTATATTCAGGCTCCCTTGAGCCGGTGGAGTCGACGGACTCATGGTTACGCACCTGCGCGCTAAGAGAGGTACTAGACCTGGTTATGTTTTTAGCAGCTTACACAGCAACCCCACTCTCATTTTCCTACTCCCTGCTGACGAGAGGCAACTACCTCGAAACACGTGTCCAGGGATGGCACACGCCACGCATACTTGCACGCACTCTTGAGCATAGGTGTATCCGCCGACGCTGACCTTCAGGGACCATTTTCATTGGGGGAACATGACTGGTAGGTGTAGCAGTGTGCGACCAATCTGATGTAACTTTATATTCAGGCTCCCTTGAGCCGGTGGAGTCGACGGACTCATGGTTACGCACCTGCGCGCTAAGAGAGGCACTAGACCTGGTTATGTTTTTAGCAGCTTACACAGCAACCCCACTCTCATTTTCCTACTCCCTGCTGACGAGAGGCAACTACCTCGAAACACGTGTCCAGGGATGGCACACGCCACGCATACTTGCACGCACTCTTGAGCATAGGTGTATCCGCCGACGCTGACCTTCAGGGACCATTTTCATTGGGGGAACACGACTGGTAGGTGTAGCAGTGTGCGACCAATCTGATGTAACTTTATATTCAGGCTCACTTGAGCCGGTGGAGTCGACGGACTCATGGTTACGCACCTGCGCGCTAAGAGAGGTACTAGACCTGGTTATGTTTTTAGCAGCTTACACAGCAACCCCACTCTCATTTTCCTACTCCCTGCTGACGAGAGGCAACTACCTCGAAACACGTGTCCAGGGATGGCACACGCCACGCATACTTGCACGCACTCTTGAGCATAGGTGTATCCGCCGACGCTGACCTTCAGGGACCATTTTCATTGGGGGAACACGACTGGTAGGTGTAGCAGTGTGCGACCAATCTGATGTAACTTTATATTCAGGCTCCCTTGAGCCGGTGTAGTCGACGGACTCATGGTTACGCACCTGCGCGCTAAGAGAGGTACTAGACCTGGTTATGTTTTTAGCAGCTTACACAGCAACCCCACTCTCATTTTCCTACTCCCTGCTGACGAGAGGCAACTACCTCGAAACACGTGTCCAGGGATGGCACACGCCACGCATACTTGCACGCACTCTTGAGCATAGGTGTATCCGCCGACGCTGACCTTCAGGGACCATTTTCATTGGGGGAACACGACTGGTAGGTGTAGCAGTGTGCGACCAATCTGATGTAACTTTATATTCAGGCTCCCTTGAGCCGGTGGAGTCGACGGACTCATGGTTACGCACCTGCGCGCTAAGAGAGGTACTAGACCTGGTTATGTTTTTAGCAGCTTACACAGCAACCCCACTCTCATTTTCCTACTCCCTGCTGACGAGAGGCAACTACCTCGAAACACGTGTCCAGGGATGGCACACGCCACGCATACTTGCACGCACTCTTGAGCATAGGTGTATCCGCCGACGCTGACCTTCAGGGACCATTTTCATTGGGGGAACACGACTTGTAGGTGTAGCAGTGTGCGACCAATCTGATGTAACTTTATATTCAGGCTCCCTTGAGCCGGTGGAGTCGACGGACTCATGGTTACGCACCTGCGCGCTAAGAGAGGTACTAGACCTGGTTATGTTTTTAGCAGCTTACACAGCAACCCCACTCTCATTTTCCTACTCCCTGCTGACGAGAGGCAACTACCTCGAAACACGTGTCCAGGGATGGCACACGCCACGCATACTTGCACGCACTCTTGAGCATAGGTGTATCCGCCGACGCTGACCTTCAGGGACCATTTTCATTGGGGGAACACGACTGGTAGGTGTAGCAGTGTGCGACCAATCTGATGTAACTTTATATTCAGGCTCCCTTGAGCCGGTGGAGTCGACGGACTCATGGTTACGCACCTGCGCGCTAAGAGAGGTACTAGACCTGGTTATGTTTTTAGCAGCTTACACAGCAACCCCACTCTCATTTTCCTACTCCCTGCTGACGAGAGGCAACTACCTCGAAACACGTGTCCAGGGATGGCACACGCCACGCATACTTGCACGCACTCTTGAGCATAGGTGTATCCGCCGACGCTGACCTTCAGGGACCATTTTCATTGGGGGAACATGACTGGTAGGTGTAGCAGTGTGCGACCAATCTGATGTAACTTTATATTCAGGCTCCCTTGAGCCGGTGGAGTCGACGGACTCATGGTTACGCACCTGCGCGCTAAGAGAGGCACTAGATCTGGTTATGTTTTTAGCAGCTTACACAGCAACCCCACTCTCATTTTCCTACTCCCTGCTGACGAGAGGCAACTACCTCGAAACACGTGTCCAGGGATGGCACACGCCACGCATACTTGCACGCACTCTTGAGCATAGGTGTATCCGCCGACGCTGACCTTCAGGGACCATTTTCATTGGGGGAACACGACTGGTAGGTGTAGCAGTGTGCGACCAATCTGATGTAACTTTATATTCAGGCTCCCTTGAGCCGGTGGAGTCGACGGACTCATGGTTACGCACCTGCGCGCTAAGAGAGGTACTAGACCTGGTTATGTTTTTAGCAGCTTACACAGCAACCCCACTCTCATTTTCCTACTCCCTGCTGACGAGAGGCAACTACCTCGAAACACGTGTCCAGGGATGGCACACGCCACGCATACTTGCACGCACTCTTGAGCATAGGTGTATCCGCCGACGCTGACCTTCAGGGACCATTTTCATTGGGGGAACACGACTGGTAGGTGTAGCAGTGTGCGACCAATCTGATGTAACTTTATTTTCAGGCTCCCTTGAGCCGGTGGAGTCGACGGACTCATGGTTACGCACCTGCGCGCTAAGAGAGGTACTAGACCTGGTTATGTTTTTAGAAGCTTACACAGCAACCCCACTCTCATTTTCCTACTCCCTGCTGACGAGAGGCAACTACCTCGAAACACGTGTCCAGGGATGGCACACGCCACGCATACTTGCACGCACTCTTGAGCATAGGTGTATCCGCCGACGCTGACCTTCAGGGACCATTTTCATTGGGGGAACACGACTGGTAGGTGTAGCAGTGTGCGACCAATCTGATGTAACTTTATATTCAGGCTCCCTTGAGCCGGTGGAGTCGACGGACTCATGGTTACGCACCTGCGCGCTAAGAGAGGTACTAGACCTGGTTATGTTTTTAGCAGCTTACACAGCAACCCCACTCTCATTTTCCTACTCCCTGCTGACGAGAGGCAACTACCTCGAAACACGTGTCCAGGGATGGCACACGCCACGCATACTTGCACGCACTCTTGAGCATAGGTGTATCCGCCGACGCTGACCTTCAGGGACCATTTTCATTGGGGGAACACGACTGGTAGGTGTAGCAGTGTGCGACCAATCTGATGTGGTTTTTGTAATGACTTTACCTTTTCAAAATCAATACCCATTTCATTTGCTACTTCTTCTAGTCTTTCATGTAAATTTCTGGGTCTCCATGTTATACTTTTGCATAGAAACATTAATTCTTCATCTTGATAGTTTTTTAACTTTTCCGTAGGAATAGTCCCTACTATTAATTCCTCTAATACTATTTTTACACATCTAAAGGTCTAGGCTCAGCAACCTTTTGTTGTAAACTTCTTAGCCATTCATTTAATTCATCAGAAGTAGGACCTACGGGAATCATTTCATTTCGTGTCTGTTCAAACCCTTTTGGTGATCCTGGCACTGACTCTGTCGTCATTATTGCTCTATTTGCTAGACTCTGATTTACTGTTCGGAAATCCCTACCGTTTGTCCCCATGAATTTCCTCTTGTATCTCTTCTTTTTATTTAATTTTCTTTGTTACCGTTATAAGGAATCGTCAGACAATGCTCACTATCCTTTTGTTTGTCAAAAATCGGCATTACAGGTCCTATTGTTACTGGAACAGTCACAGATTCCATATATTTAGTTAATTCTCTAATCTTCTCAATTAATTCTAAAGTAGTTCTAGCTAATTCAGCTAATTTTTCATTTGCCATTTTACTAGTTTGAGTATTTTCTGTTCCTCTGAAAGGATTATTTCTTTCTACCTCATGTGGTACTTTTTCAAATGTTATATTCTGTGGTGATTCTTTTACTGGGGCACTTGGGGTCAATAATGTAGAAATTGTTTGATATGGGGTGGATTTTTATAAAACATGTCCTCAAGAACATCATCCTCCGACTCATGCACACCATACTTATAACCTTCTGATCCTGTATTATTTCTCTTTTCTGTACATTTTCTACTAGTAGTCTCTTCAACATTTCTCATAGGAAACAATCCATCAGTCATATTTGCACTTCGCCATCTCTTCATTCTATCATCATGGTTCTCTTGTCCATATGATCTACCAAACATATATCTGTAACTTCCGCCACTCCGTTGCCGTTCTCTGTCAAACATCTCATCTTCCCATTCTGTCAAGGCTTCAAACTGTAGGTCTAGGTCTCGGTTCTAATTTCATCATTCTTTCTCTCAGATTTCTCAAAACCGCTAAATTAAATGAACCATGTTCCGGAATTGCCAAAACTCCATCATCTTTTGTATACTTTGCCCAATTGTCTAACCATATACATGTGTGATAACCATATTTCGCAACCATAAAGGATGCAGGTGATTTCGCTGGAGGGTGCAACTGTCCCTCTCTAGTCACAATCGGTTTCTCCTTTTTAAATAAGTTCTTGATTTTACCGAACCAGGACTTTTTCTCTTTTTCTGGTGGATCGTAATACATAATTTTCTCTTTTCTGTATCGCTAGATTTCTTCTACGACTATTTTGTTTGATTTATCCAATCGTAGCGCGACTCTCACTAACGCATCAATCTGGAGCGTCTATGTCACTTTTACAATTCTCCAATCCCAGCGCGATTCTCACTAACGCACCAATCTAGAGCGTCTACGTCTCTTACTGATTGTCCAATCCCAGTGCGGTCTTTCTGATATCAGCTTTTCTCGCTACTCCTGCTTCTGCTGACCCCTCCTTTACAAAATTTATCTGCAAACTTTTAACATTCACTTTTTACTAAAATTCTGTTAGTAACGACATAAAAACGCCACCATTGTCTGTTTCGCTAACAAAAGGATAGTTTTTTTTAACCTTTTCACAAGAATTCTGTCTTTCCCGAGAGCAGTGCTTACCTCTGCTCTTCTACGGAATCATTACATCCGTTGATAAAGTAGCACTTCCCTCTACTTTACCCTTCTGGAAAGCATTAGCTAACCGTTTCTCTAGAAATTAAGCACCTGTTGGAGACTCAATGCTCCTGAGAATTAAAACCAGAGTTTCACAATTAACCTGAATGCTATTTCATTTACACACATCCATACGGTTCATTCACACAGAATCCTGTCTTTCCCGAGAGCAGCGCTTACCTCTTCCCTACTACAGAATTATTTCATTCGTTAATAAAGTAGCACATCCCTCTACTTTACCCTTCTAACAAGCTTAGGGAACATCTATTACCTTTCCAGTGATAAGCGTAATCAGAGTTCCTTTTGGACTCCTGGTACTTAAGACCAAAATTTCACAGGTGGCCTTCGCTACCAAACACTTCTCTCATACAGAAAATGTCCCTAATGGCAACACACGACGATGTTACCAAATCGAACCCAGACAATGCGTCGTGCAACTTCAATCGTCACACGTTTTCCCCGTGTACCTACAGGGCAACAACAATTCCGTCTTTCCCGAGAGCAGCGCTTACCTCTGCCCTACTACGGAATCGTTACAAACTTTCGACTTCCTACATCCCAGAAGTCATCAAACAACATGGAACGCAACGCGACTCAACATAGCGTGTTAATACATCAACCAATACTTATCCAACATCCACAATCAATAATCAAATAGGAAAATAAATAAGCAACAATCAATCTATAAGCAATAATCACCAAACCAATGCAATAAAACTATAACTTTGCTACCAGAAAAAACTGATCCAGCGCAAAAACTGGAAAAAGAGAGAGAGAGCAAATTTTACAACTATCCTCCCTGCGTGACAGACCCGTCGTCATACTAACTCATTCACACGCGCATTCATTGGTGGGGCCCATAACACCAACACTCACACGTTCTCTCACAGGTCTGCACACAGGAGGAGGGATGATGCGCTGGACATGTGGGGGATACCTTATAACCTATAGGGAAAGAAAATGTATTTTTACAGAATATACATTAACATTTGCCACCTATAGATTCCTAATCCCAAAACATCAAGGCACTCCACCCACTTGGTCGATGGACCAATTAGTTGGATTGGTTGATGGTGATTTAGAACCAGCTAAAACACATTTTAAGACTCAGAATCCTTTATTCTCATTAACGGAAGACCACAAACTCATAATTTCTGTTAATATTTGCTTATCTAAAATTTCATTGCAAATAATATTAGCATTTGTTTCATTAAAAGTTTTAGAATTTTCTAGATCAATTTATTTAAATCACAGGACATTATATTTACCTATTTTGGCTATCTGGATTTCTCTAATTCATTGGCTCTGCATAACCGAATTAGCCGTTAAATTGTCCAAATAAGCAGGCCAAAGCTTAAGGTCCAAAAGTTCTTTGCTCAGCACGTCACAGTCCCAAAGATCGCCAAAGGACCAGAAGTCGTGCAAGCATCAGTCATCGCCAGTGGGGTCAAAGAGGGTATGCAGTCATAGTAACCGCCAAATGTCACTAAAAAAAAACCCTCCCTATTCTACTACTCTTTTTATAATAAATTTCGGGATAACATGAAACAATTTTGGGCGGAGAAAGTCTAGGATTGGTTAATCGAAAACGTCCGATATTTGTCAGTCAGGTTTCACATGGATTTTGCTGATTGGTTTCTGGAGATGACATAGTCCTTATGTTACAACATTTTGGTTTTGACTTGTATGATCCAATTGTTCATTTAAACCAGTTTTTTACAGTCCAGGCTTTGGCGGTCCACCAAGATCCTATCCTTGACAGGGGACAGTGTGGAATAAGTTATGTGGAGATTCACGGAGCCATCCGAGTCTGCGCTGTAGAGATCGGGCTCACGAAACGGTGGCCACTTCTGAACTCGGTTTCCGTCGCCATTTTGTGGTAGGCCCAAATGCTAACTTAAGCAAAACAAACACAAAAGAATAATGAATACAAAGAAATGATGCGTCTAATGTTATACCCTCACTAATCCCTTTATGTATTAGTATTTTCCTAGCGTATAGCGACATTTAAAGCAAAAATATTTACCTTTTGGATCCAACCTAGAATGCAAACATCACGTAAGCAATATAAATCATGCAATATCTAATTACCAAATATACTACTATTAATATGCGACGTATTTTAGTTATTTGAGTTATTTTGCCATGCAAATAGCAATTTCCCACGTGTAATTTGTGTATGCAAAGGTTAAGTTAGTTTCACACAGCAAACCGTTAGTAAAATTATAATCAGTAGGTTATATAGTTAACCTTTACATGCAAATAGAGGAGGTATACAAAATTTTGCTCTACCTGCTCCATCATATTCATACGAGAGTTCAGGTCTCGTACGTTTATTGCATTGACTTTCAGTATATATATGCATTTGTTGCTGCTTTTGAATTGAGTTGGGGCAGTCTTGAGGTTTTAAAATGACTCTTAGTCTGATGTTATAACAATATAATCATTACAAGGCTCTAGCCTATGCCTGTATTTAAATACGCTTGACGCTGTTGCTACTTTCCTGAACTGAGTTATAGCAGTTTTGAGGTATTAAAACGACTCATAGTCTGGTGTTACAATAATGTAATCATCACAAGGCTCCAGCCGATGCCTGTATTTAAATACGCAAGATGCTTATTTTAGACTACATTTCCCAGGGTTCACATATTCTTGAGTAGTTCTCAATGACCGCGTTGTGCGTCATCAAGCCGCGTTGTTTGTCACGTGGTTTTGGACTCCGGGTTGTGGCTTTTCCACTATGTTCTCCATCAGGTGTGACTGGTTAGTGATACTTGGCGCTTGTATTTAAGCTTGCGCCTCTTTCTGGCTGCTTCCGCTTGCGATACTCAGGATTCGGCCCGGGGTAACGACGGAGTAGGTAAGCACAACGGCTGTTGCACTGCTGCCTTTTTACTCTTTTACTTGCTTGAGCTCTAAGCTTGTTACTCTGTCTCTAACTCTTGTGTTTAGATGAAGTTTCTAGATGCAGTACACGTCTAGACTTTGGACTGTTTCATCATTTTGCATTCATTTTGAAGTCCAAACCTGCAGCTCGTCCTCTCATATTTTCCAGAACCCGTGTTTGTTGTATGCGCTGCATGCATTTTCACTAACTGCCTGATTGTTCTGCTATTCGCCCGGGACTTATCCCCAAGTAAGTTCTTTTTAACGTACAGTTTTCACTAGCAGGAATGTCCTTTTTGTCTCCAGACACTGATTTATTCATACTTCCGTCCATTTTCTTTCAGTTCTACTTTGTCTCGAACATAGCTCAGACATTCTCTGCCACTCTGGTAAGTCTTGCCAGCCTGAGGTGGCGATACCATGTTGGTTGTACTCTCAGTATTTTTGATTAAAGTTCAGCCTCAAATTCTCTCATCTCTTCTCGTTCTCTCTCTTTTTTGTTTAGATTTATGGTCCTGATGAGAACCCCACAAGCCTAATCAAACGGGGTTAGAAACGCGTAGACCGTCTTTCTGCTTATTCCAAACATTGGTTTAATTAGTCCGTTTTGGTGCAGCGTCAAAACTCTTGTGTTTATTTCATGAAAATGACTGTTTATTGAATAGATTGTGTTGCACATTTAAACGGTCTTATTATTGCATTTTTTCCTTGTTTGGGTAGTCCTTTGGTTGTTTAAAACTCCAGTAAATTGTAACCATTGGCACATTGTGTTGTGTGTATGTGTGTGTTGTTGAATGAGGAGTGGCGCTTGAATGAATATATAAATTAGTGTATCTGCCACATTGGCAGTTCTAGTACACATTGTTTGACATGGTTTTCGTATTAGTTGTCTTTTTTGTAATAAGTGTTTTTGTAACACTTAGGTGTTTAATCGTTAGTCAAAGTATTCCTTTAAAAATCCTTCGAATGACTAAAAGATTCATTTTGAATAAATACTATTAATTAGTACAGACGTAGTTGTTTGATTTTTCTTCTACGGTCCATTGAATTGTGTTAAATAGCTATCAGCATTGGCGCTTTCTCTTGTTGTTCATTCACTAGGAGAGGGCAGAGCGTAACTGACTGTCCTCTTCTTAAAATACCAAGCAGTTCTTCTTTTATATATACATGACGTTGCTCCTGACAAACCCTCTTTTGAACTTGAAAGTATTCATAGTGGTGGTGCAATGTTGGCCCACCCCTTTATTAATACAAATCTATATTCATTGCAGGTTTAGTATTTTCCTTCTTTTTTCACAGAGCGTTGCCTCACGCCCTGAGCTGTTGCCAGGAGCGGTGGGTTCCCTCCCGATTTAATACGGGTAAGGTGCTTGATATAGTGTTCTCGTGCATTCATTTTGAGGACTGTAACATTTCTACACTGTTGTGAAATGTTCTCTACTATATATATATACAGACTTATTTTTAGCATGTACATTTGAACCTTTCTTTTCTTTCAACTGGAGTGCAACACCTATGCCTGTAGTGGCAACATAAAGTATTACACAGGTATATGGTTGTATCTTTTTGAAAAGTTTGTGTTATCCTTTTCTCTCTCAAAATTACAGTGCAGTAGTTACAATTCGGTCCTGAAGAAAGCCACTGTTAGAAATGGCGATTTCTGGTTGGCTAGGGCTTGCGCCAAAGCCAGGCAGAAACCACCACTCTAGTCAGGGCAAGGAAGTTACACGCCAAAGATAACCCCTGCTCACCCCCTTGGTAGCTTGGCACGAGCAGTCAGGCTTATCTCTGAGGCAATGTGTAAAGCGTTTGCGCGTGCACCCAGCAACAACACCCAAGGCCCACCACAAAGGAAACTCCACACAAGGTATTATATAAAAATAGCATTTGTATTATACCAAAACACATTAGATAAAAACACACACTTTACAATGTGCCAACAGGCACGGGCAGAATTTACAAGGGGTTATATGTACAGGGGACAGGGCCACATGGACCACTGTCAGGAATTAGCACTTTATAGAAATAGCACTTAGAACGTAGGAATAATACTGTAGTACAAAATAGCAAATGTAGCACACAACCAGTAACTACTGGTAACAGGTAAGTACCACCTACGCAACCCTAACCACCTTAGGAAAATGTCACGCAGGGAACTAGGACCTCACTAGCACCACCTGTACTAGGAGAAAACAAACAACCACCTAAGTATCACAATACCTGTAGGGGTAAACGCACATTACACATGATGCATCACATTCAGAGGTGTAGGGAAGGAAAACACATGATGCAGAAAATACATTCAGCGGCGTAAAACAAGGCACATGACGCATAAAAACACATTCAGAGGTGCAGGGAAACACAATTGCGCAAGAACTCTCATAAGCCACCACCTGTGGCAGTCCCTAGGCCAACTGGCCTTGTCGGGGCTAGGACGCCCTGTCCAGCAGAGTCAGGGCAAGGCTGCGCAAGCTGCGCAAGCCAAAGCATAAAGGAGGGGGGCACAACCTAAACGTTGCATCTGCCCACCAAGTGCTGGGCAGCTGGGAAGGAACCTGGCACCGGCGTGCCTCCTGGCTCTCCGCTGGGTTCCACTGACTAATAGGGCCCAAAACAACGTGGGAGCCTTCTCGGCTCAAAGAGGAAACCAACTGTGCCCCCAGGAGACTCGTGGACTCGACCTGATTCCGTACTGCGGGACAACGTGGGAGCGGCCCGCTGTCATCCGGGGCCGCTCTACCGTAAAGGGAATGCCCCCCGACGTTGGAGCCTGTCAGGGCTCTAAACAAATAATGCCCTCTTGGTTGGAGTCCCTCTGGACTCTGGGAAAAGAAGAGTAATGCCCACGACGTTGGAGCGACCTCGCGCTCTACACAAACACTGCTCCTTCGTTGGAGCGACCTCGCGCTTCTACAACAAATCTGCACCCACTGGAGCAGAGGAGGCGCTCTCAGTCAAAACATGTCCCCACTGGAGTGGCCCGCAACTGCGGTGCCGCTGGCCCCTCACTCACCGGCTGAAGGGAGGACTCCAGGCTTCTTGTAACGCGGATGGGCAGGCACCGACAATGTGCCTCGCGCCCCCTCCGCACCAGCTCCGGCCGCACTGCTCTGCAAGGTCCAGCGCGGGGTGGGCTCCCGCCTGGATCTTCGGCTCCTCGAACATGCTGCAACCGCGCGGGGCTCCCTCAGCTCACGGGAGCCCCGGTCACTTCCTCGTTGCTCCGCTTCTCCTTCCGGCCTAAGGCCCCGCCCACGTCCCAGTCAGCGCTGCCTGACTTCCTGGGCTTCCCCGGCCGCGGCGGTGATTCTCGGCTCGTGAGAGGGGTAGGCTCCCTCGCAATCACCACCAATAAGCGGGGTGGGCACCCGCCACCTAAAACATCAAATAAGCGGGGTGGGCACCCGCCAACGAGCACACAATGCGGGGTAGGCTCCTGTGACACCGGCAGCACACGGGGTGGGCACCCGTTTTCAGAAACAAAGCGCTTCTAGCGCCAAGGAGAAAAGTGAGAGCGCTCTCAGCGCTAGGCAGTCCAGCGCTTCCAGGCGCTTTAGGGGAGAAAGTAAAAGTCCTGGTAGAAGCGCTCCTCGACGCTGGGGAAGAATGAGACACAAAGTCCAGCCAAAGTCTTCAAAAGCAGGGGGGCAAAGACTGGGTCCAGGGGCCAGCTCACAGGGCCCTCCAGCAGGGAGGCAGTCCCCAGTGGCGGTCTCTCCTGGCGCCCAGCAGCAGCAGGCCCCCCTCAAGTTGGATCAGCAAGAGAACAAATTGTAAGGGGACACAGCCCCTTTTTATACAGTGAAACCCTTTGTCTCAAGGTGCAGGGAAGGGGCGAACCAGTTACAACTGGTTCCTGAGCACTTTGTTTTGCTCAGCCCCTCTCCCTATTCAGAGAACAGGCCAGGGTCATCAGTCGCACCACAGGGGGCGTAGCCAGCATTGTGTGGGGAAAACCCAGCCCTATTCAGGACCCAGGTGTACTCCTCCCACCCATCTAGCTGCTGATCTCCCCATTCACCACTGGGTGACTCATCCTGACTCTGGGGATTCCCTAACCCGTCACATGACCTCAACCAGCCAATCGCCAGACAAGGTACACATTTCATACTGCACACAGAAGTGCCCACTTCTAGAGGTGGCACTTCCACACTAGGTACATGCACGCCGCACACATCATCGCGCAGCATTCAATCACACGAGTCCGCACATACCAAACTCGAGCCTGCACACCCCACGCATCAGGAACTACCAGGGACACATACATTCCCCATGCATTCCTATGGGAGGGCAGGCCTATCTCACCACATGCACTCAGAATGCGCACGCACTTTACTCTGGGACACAGGGAAAGTGCGCAGAAACCAAAAATCACTACACCAGGTCATCAATAAAAAGCAAAAAAAAGTTTCGGGGGTGAACCTGCCAGAAGGGCCAAGTCCAACACAACCCCCTTCCAGCCAAAACGCAGGGTAGACCAATCACCACCGTGATGGTCTTCCCTGCTTGGGGCGATAAAACACGGACGCAGGCCCGCAACGGCAGGGACACTCTCCGGTTTTACGCCACTCTGAACTCACGTGGTTCCCTCTGAAAAAACTCGGTGGACCAACTGGGCTACCCCACTGGTACTCCTCAGCTGTCCGCGACCAGGGCCTAGGCCACCCAGGTCCCACTGGTCCTTGCCTAACCACAGAGTGGGGGGTAGTAACCCCTGGTACATAGCAACCATTCTCCAATCTACCCCTCATCAGGGCAGTTCTAAACTGCCACTGATCCTCCAGCCTAGGGTCTGTACCCTCAAGCTGACCAAAAGTCACGGGAGAGGCTCTCCTCCCCCTACCTCTTCTTCTAGGGTTCCGCCCTCTCCTCCTCTGAGTGGCGACCCCGTCATGCAATTCACCTACCAGCTCAGGACCTCTCCCTGAGAACTTATCTCCCAACCTAGGGTTTAACCCCTCAGGTTGCACCGGGATCAGAGGTGGGCTCTCCCACCCTCTGCACCCCCTTCCAGAGTCCTGCTCCCTACCAACTGCGGCGGTCCCTCTGGAAGAAGAGCCGGTCAGGACACTTGTTACAGTCGTCCTACCCTTCAGGTCGGGCTGATCCTGAACCTGGCCTCCCAACCTCTGGTCTAGAACCTTTGGTGGAATAATTGCCTGGCACTCCAGGACTTCTGGGGACTTACGCACCATCCCCCCGAGAGTAACATATTCCTCATATGTTACGTGACAGTCTGCCTGGCGCAGATCTCCCATCCCCTGTCCACCTGACAGTGCGCGAAGATCCCCCAGGACAGACGTGTGGTCACCATGGTCACCTCTAGGAGACTCAGCCCTCCCGGCTGGTCCCTGACCCGCTGGCTCCTCCACCGGAGAACACAGCCCCATGCCACTCCTCTTGCTGGACTTCTGTACCCTCCCTACTGGAGCGGTACTGCCAGTCATCAGAACCACTGGTGCTCTATTTACAGACGCTCCAGGTCCTCCATACACTAGGTGATCCTTCTCAAATGGACTCACAGGACAGCCTAGGCCCCCAACCTGGTGTTCCCTGAAGAAACCATCCAGGTTCTGAGACTGGGTTTCGGGCCTCTGGGGACTCGAAGTCACCCACTCACTCCTACTCCACTGAGCTAGGCCGTGAGCCCCTACACCCCTCTCACTACTCTGGGACCTAGCTGGGTTACTCTGAGCCTCCACCCCCATCCAGGACGGGAAGATACCTGAGCCACTGCTGTTGGAAGTACTCTCCCATACCTCATCAGAACCTTGGGCACTCTCCCAACGGTCTGCTTCCTCTGCAAGCTCCCATGGGCAAAAAGAGCCATACCTCAACAGGTGCTGGCGCAACCCGGGATAACAACTACCGAGCAGCTGCTGTTTGATAACCAGAACATACAGTCCGTCAAAAGCCCGTTTTGTGTTTACCCTTAACCAATCATCCAGTGCATCCTCACATTCACCCACAAACGTGTCCCAAAACTGGTGAGGCAGTTTCCTACTGCCCCTGAATTTCAACCTACATTCCTCCTCTTGGAAAACAGGTACCATACTCTGGGAATTGGGAATGGGACTCTCTGCACTGGTCTCTCTATTGTTGCCACCACTGGACTCTACCCTCCCTGGTGAATCCAGAAAACCACAACTGTGCTCTGGGGACAACTTACCTTCCAGAGCTAATCTCTCCCTGGCGAAGGCCCTCTCCGCCTCCGCCATCCTCTCCTCCACACCCAGCTGCGCCATCTCCTTGGCATGCTCTAACCTGAGCTTCTCCAAAGCCAGCTGATGCTCCCTTTCTTCCCTCCTATCTATCCACTCCTCTGGGGACAGGAAAAGGGATGGAGCGCTGCTCCCGACACTGGACCCAGCAAGGGACTCCTTATCTATGGGGTCTTCACTATCTACTGGTGTCCCTGTCAGGTAATCTTCCTCCTCTTCAGATTCCTTAGGGCTCCCCTCAGACCCACCACCCTCTTGGCGTGCGGCCCGGGCCCTATCCTCCTCACTGCGCTCACGTTCCCATTCATCCTTCTGCCAATTGATCAAGTTTTCCCTGAGTTTTGACTGGGAGTCTGACATACTCACTGCTATGTCTCTCTCCTCACAAAACTCAACCAACTCCCCCATACTGTATCTAAACAGACCACAGAAATTAAAAGCAGACTCCATTTTGGCAAGATGCTCAGGGACACGTGCAACACAAGGGACCTAGGTATCTGAGCTAACACAGGAGTACATAATCCACAAAGGACACCTTTAGGAGAGGAAATAATGGAACTCAAAAACAATAATCCCCAAAACATGTGATTATCTAAATGCAGAGTTTTGTAGTGCAGCCAGTCGCTGCTGCGGTACAGCGCAAACGCAAGTCCAAATCCCACCGCTGATCACCAATGTTAGAAATGGCGATTTCTGGTTGGCTAGGGCTTGCGCCAAAGCCAGGCAGAAACCACCATTCTAGTCAGGGCAAGGAAGTTACACGCCAAAGATAACCCCTGCTCACCCCCTTGGTAGCTTGGCACGAGCAGTCAGGCTTATCTCTGAGGCAATGTGTAAAGCGTTTGCGCGCGCACCCAGCAACAACACCCAAGGCCCACCACAAAGGAAACTCCACACAAGGTATTATATAAAAATAGCATTTGTATTATACCAAAACACATTAGATAAAAACACACACTTTACAGTGTGCCAATAGGCACGGGCAGAATTTACAAGGGATTATATGTACAGGGGACAGGGCCACATGGACCACTGTCAGGAATTAGCACTTTGTAGAAATAGCACTTAGAACGTAGGAATAATACTGTAGTACAAAATAGCAAATGTAGCACACAACCAGTAACTACTGGTAACAGGTAAGTACCACCTATGCAACCCTAACCACCTTAGGAAAATGTCACGCAGGGAACTAGGACCTCACTAGCACCACCTGTACTAGGAGAAAACAAACAACCACCTAAGTATCACAATACCTGTAGGGGTAAACGCACATTACACATGATGCATCACATTCAGAGGTGTAGGGAAGGAAAACACATGATGCAGAAAATACATTCAGCGGTGTAAAACAAGGCACGTGACGCATAAAAACACATTCAGAGGTGCAGGGAAACACAATTGCGCAAGAACTCTCATAAGCCACCACCTGTGGCAGTCCCTAGGCCAACTGGCCTTGTCGGGGCTAGGACGCCCTGTCCAGCAGAATCAGGGCAAGGCTGCGCAAGCTGCGCAAGCCAAAGCGTAAAGGGGGGGGGCACAACCTAAACGTTGCAGCTGCCCACCAAGTGCTGGCCAGCTGGGAAGGAACCTGGCACCGGCGTGCCTCCTGGCTCTCCGCTGGGTTCCACTGACTAATAGGGCCCAAAACAACGTGGGAGCCTTCTCGGCTCAAAGAGGAAACCAACTGTGCCCCCAGGAGACTCGTGGACTCGACCTGATTCCGTACTGCGGGACAACGTGGGAGCGGCCCGCTGTTATCCGGGGCCGCTCTACCGTAAAGGGAATGCCCCCCGACGTTGGAGCCTGTCAGGGCTCTAAACAAATAATGCCCCCTTGGTTGGAGTCCCTCTGGACTCTGGGAAAAGAAGAGTAATGCCCACGACGTTGGAGCGACCTCGTGCTCTACACAAACACTGCTCCTTCGTTGGAGCGACCTCGCGCTTCTACAACAAATATGCACCCACTGGAGCAGAGGAGGCGCTCTCAGTCAAAACATGTCCCCACTGGAGCGGCCCGCAACTGCGGTGCCGCTGGCCCCTCACTCACCGGCTGAAGGGAGGACTCCAGCCTTCTTGAAACGCGGAGGGGCAGGCACCGACAATGTGCCTCGCGCCCCCTCCGCACCAGCTCCGGCCGCACTGCTCTGCAAGGTCCAGCGCGGGGTGGGCTCCCGCCTGGATCTTCGGCTCCTCGAACACGCTGCAACCGCGCGGGGCTCCCTCAGCTCACGGGAGCCCCGGTCACTTCCTCGTTGCTCCGCTTCACCTTCCGGCCTAAGGCCCCGCCCACGTCCCAGTCAGCGCTGCCTGACTTCCTGGGCTTCCCCGGCCGCGGCGGTGATTCTCGGCTCGTGAGAGGGGTAGGCTCCCTCGCAATCACCACCAATAAGCGGGGTGGGCACCCGCCACCTAAATCATCAAATAAGCGGGGTGGGCACCCGCCAACGAGCACACAATGCGGGGTAGGCTCCCGTGACACCGGCAGCACACGGGGTGGGCACCCGTTTTCAGAAACAAAGCGCTTCTAGCGCCAAGGGGAAAAGTGAGAGCGCTCTCAGCGCTAGGCAGTCCAGCGCTTCCAGGCGCTTTAGGGGAGAAAGTAAAAGTCCTGGTAGAAGCGCTCCTCGACGCTGGGGAAGAATGAGACACAAAGTCTTCAAAAGCAGGGGGGGCAAAGACCGGGCCCAGGGGCCAGCTCACAGGGCCCTCCAGCAGGGAGGCAGTCCCCAGTGGCGGTCTCTCCTGGCGCCCAGCAGCAGCAGGCCCCCCTCAAGTTGGATCAGCAAGAGAACAAATTGTAAGGGGACACAGCCCCTTTTTATACAGTGAAACCCTTTGTCTCAAGGTGCAGGGAAGGGGCGAACCAGTTACAACTGGTTCCTGAGCACTTTGTTTTGCTCAGCCCCTCTCCCTATTCAGAGAACAGGCCAGGGTCATCAGTCGCACCACAGGGGGCGGAGCCAGCATTGTGTGGGGAAAACCCAGCCCTATTCAGGACCCAGGTGTACTCCTCCCACCCATCTAGCTGCTGATCTCCCCATTCACCACTGGGTGACTCATCCTGACTCTGGGGATTCCCTAACCCGTCACATGACCTCAACCAGCCAATCGCCAGACAAGGTACACATTTCATACTGCACACAGAAGTGCCCACTTCTAGAGGTGGCACTTCCACACTAGGTACATGCACGCCGCACACATCATCGCGCAGCATTCAATCACACGAGTCCGCACATACCAAACTCGAGCCTGCACACCCCACGCATCAGGAACTACCAGGGACACATACATTCCCCATGCATTCCTATGGGAGGGCAGGCCTATCTCACCACAGGCACTCAGAATGCGCACGCACTTTACTCTGGGACACAGGGAAAGTGCGCAGAAACCAAAAATCACTACACCAGGTCATCAATAAAAACCAAAAAAAAGTTTCGGGGGTGAACCTGCCAGAAGGGCCAAGTCCAACAGCCACGATCAATGTAAGATATAGGTTGGCTGAAACATGTAGACCTTCTCACTAGCGCGCTTGCACATTTATTCAGATCGCTCCTTTACTGCTTTTTAACCCTTCACACCACGGGATACCTAATAAACTTTTTTCTCTCCTGATAGTCAATTTTAACACACTTATTACATACACTGCACCATGCTTTTTCACCACACTGCCTTATTCTTCATTGATCTTAGGTGATCTAGTCCTGGATTACATTAAAACATCCGCGAGCTCCTCCTTTATACTAGCAAGGAGTTGTAGCTCTTTGGTTACACTAACGTGCAGCCAAGAGGAGATCCCAAATGGTGAAGAATGGCTTTTCGGTGGGTGATGGGATTCCGTCCTCTTAATTGAGACTCTTCCCCTTTTGCGCTCTCCTGGGGTGTGTACTGCCCATACGTCTGTCTGTATATTTCTTTCTGAGACCCGCGCATTCTTTGTTGTTGTTGAATATGGCTTGGGGATTCATCCACGCAGGTCTGTAAACTTCCCTCAGACCCTCTTTTCTCACCTGGTGATATATCATCCTTTCTTATCACCTGGCTTCCAACAGCATCTCCATGAATGAACTCTGTAGGCGTTGCAGCAGGCCCAATCCTCAATGCTTAATTACTACACATATGAAGCCGACAGCCTTTGAGTGTACCTTTAAGGTCTTTTAACATTCTGGACCGGCAGGCAGTTTTTGGCCAGCGGGCCGGTGACTTTATTTGTCTGGCCTCGGGTTGATAATCCTGCAGCGCAGTGTTGGCGCATTATGTATTGAGCAGTTTTATAGACAGCGCGAACTCGACTGAGAGGCGTTTTTGCAGCGCTACTTTGTAATGAACTAAGGCACCTGTAATGTGACAATTCCATTGCGGCTCATTTAACCCTTTCGCTGCGGCGGGAATTCCGCCGCAGCGCTGGGGGGGGGGGTTTGGGGGCAGCACGGTGCCGCGGTGCTCATGACGGAGCCACTCCGTCATGAGCCACGGTTGAGCTGTGCTCATGACGGAGTGGTTCCGTCATGACTCCGCCCACTGCGCTAATCGCCCGCACAGGCGGGGAATTAGAGCCGCGTGGGCGGCGCGGCCGCCAACGGCCGCAGCATGACGGAACCACTCCGTCATGAGCACACGGCTACCGTGGCTCATGACGGAGTTGTTCCGTCATGAGTGGGGAAGGGGTTAAATGTTTGAGCTGCTTTGCTGGATTGATAACTAAGAAGTCGGTCATGATCCCCAGCTTCATATCGTAAGCAGGAGTCCTCGTAGCTTTCTCATAGTGTCACACTGCACTAGTTTGGTACATAATTACCGAGAGAGTGGTGCATATTTTGCTTGCTCGCTCCCTTCCAAAACAGGACGCACTTGATGGAGCAACACACTTTGACTGAACAATAAGCACATCAAAACAAGCCTCGAGAAGGAGGATAAAGCTGATTTACAAAATGACAATTAAAATAATGCAAGCACTAGCAATGACCATAGGTCTGCTTTTTTAATCAACACTGTTTTCATTGATTGGCGAGTTTGTCCATGTGAGTGTCTCTGGGGGTATGTGTGAATGTTTGTGCATCTGCATAGATGTATGTATATATGAGCATGCCATTCATGGATGGTTGAATGAATAGTTGAATGCAAGAGTAGATGAGGTATTGATGTGTGGGTGCATAAATATTTGAAAGGGTGAGGCTGAGTGCAAGGATAAGTGAGTGAATATAAAAAAGTGCTACTTGGATAGATTAGTGGATGTATAGAAGAATGCATGGAGTGACAACTAGGCATGAGCAGTTTAATGGGCGAATATGATAACAAGAGTGCATGGATGGACAAATGAATGAGCAAGTAGATGAGAGAATGGATGCCTAGAGACTGCTGCTGATCATACTTAGTAAAAGTCAAAGTAAAAATAAATTAAAAATGGTACCAAATGTAGCGGAAGATGACTGTGAAAAAAAGAGTCTGTGCAAATGTGCGATGCCTCGCCGCTATTAGCTGCGTCTGAGGGGACGGGGCTGGGTTGCGTGCTACATCCGCATCTCGTTCCCATGTGTGGGGAAAGGAGTCAGTTTGATGCGGGTGCAATGTCCGCTGCAACCGAGCATAGCGGCTGCATCGCCGGTGTTGACGCTGTTATCGTTAGTGAAAGGGCGGAGTCAAGCTGCGGGCCGCATCCGCGCCTCGCTCACATGAAAAGGGTTATGTCGCCATGGTTACAATGTGTTGTGCAGAAAGCAGACCGCCATGGATACTGTGTTCCGTGATAGTGATTAAACAATGATATCGGCGTTGTTGTGCGTTGATCCTGAAGGGGCGGAGCTAGGCTGCGGCTTCGTCTGGGGGATCGCTTGTGCGGGGAGGTTTGCTCTGTATGGCTCCGAGAGCTGTGTCTCGATAGATCCGTGTGCTCCTTCACTCCTTATGGACATCCTAATCGTGACTGCCTCGAATGCAGGCACCGATGTGATGTCCCAATGCCAGCTGAGCACTTCCTCTTTTATTTCAGGGGGCATCGATGTTCAGCCGGCGGTCGAGTCAAGTCTCCATTCCAATGTCTGCGATCCTCGATGGCTCAGCCCAGCCGGAGGGGGAGCGGGCAGAGGTGGGCTGCTATGTGCTGAGGAGGGTCCGGACGATTCTCCGCTTCGTAGGTGACAGTCTGTCGCTAGTCAGCTCCCCCGGAGTCTGTGGGGACATAGGTAAGCATCATGGTTGGCCCCAATCCTTATTCCAGTATCTTTAGTCGATGCGTGTTCAATTTCTGTTCCGTTCCTGTGGTCAATTCCACTGGTTGACTGCCGCTAACAGGGATATTCCAGGCAAGCAGATCCCAAGCACTCGGAGCTCCTTTGGCGAGCTCCTACTAGTCGACCATCATACGCACAGACGCCAGTGTTCATCTTCTTTGCTGCCTCTTGACTAGTTTCAAGAGGGTGGATTGCATCATCATCGACGCTCTGGTGAGCCAGTAAGGGCGACATTAACTGACCCTGCCACTGTCAGTGATTTAGTCAGTGTCATGGGCCCTACTGCAAGAAAGGAACTGAGCCCTGTGACTGCTGTTTGAGTTGGGAAATACATCAATAATCATGGTTCAGAGGGCCCCTCAGGCATGTGATCCTGGTGTAACTGCACCTGCTGCACCAGTGGAAGCTACGCCCCTGACCACTGTATCTCGGTGAGTAGTATTTCAAATCTAACCTGTGAGAGACAAACATTATCACACATGCAAGCGGAGAGAGAGGCGGGAAGACACTGTGACACCCACCTGGCATGACCAGTTAACCCCAATAATACAGACATTAGAAGGAGCTATCAGCTGGGCACCGTGAAAAAGTGTGTGTCACAAGAGATTATAACAATATCGGTGCTTTGGGTCCCTATCACCAGTAGGTCCTGGTGCCACTGCACCTGCTGCACTACTAATGCTCTAAGTCGTAAATAAACAACATTCCCACAATAGGAGACCCAAACAACAACTGGGTGGTGAGAAGGAAGGGTAGGATTAATGCGTGGCTTTCATAGGTGAGTAGAAACAAGCAAACATACCAACAAATGTGACTAAGTCAAATATCAAAAACAGATTGTGGTCTCAACAAGAAAAAACGTTCCCAGCAAATACTACCGCAATAACAGCTGGAAGCCAACCTGCTGTGCCCAGCGCCGAGATGCTCCTCTGGGAGGAAGTTGTGCACGATCCACAAGTTTAAATAACATAACATTACCTCAGTGAGCTGGGATTGTACAGATAACAGATGTATCCATGCATATCCTAACACTAACTGGGGCCATCTTGAGTGAAGCAGGGACCATGTGAGCTGGAACTGTCCAGATAACAGGTGTATCTATCCGCACCCTAACACTACCTGGGACACCCTGTGAGAAGCAGCGAACATGTGAGCAGGGACTGTCCACATAACAGTTGTATCCATCCGTACCGTAACATTACCTGGGAGTGGGACATCCTGTGAGAAGCAGGGACCATGTGAGCTGGGACTGTCTAGATAACAGGTGTATCTATCCGCACCCTAACACTACCTGGGACACCCTGTGAGAAGCAGGGACCATGTGAGCTGGGACTGTCCACATAACAGTTGTATCCATCCATACCGTAACATTACCTGGGAGTGGGACATCCTGTGAGAAGCAGGGACCATGTGAGCTGGGACTGTCTAGATAACAGGTGTATCCATCAGTACCGTAACACTGCTGAGGGACAACCTGTGAGAAGCAGGGACTATGTGAGCTGGGACTGTCCGGATAATAGGTGTATCCACCCTTAGCCTAGCACTATGTGGGGATATCCTGTGAGAAGCGAGGACTATGTGAGCTGGGACTGGTCAGATAACAGGTGTATCCATCCGCACCCTAACACTACTGGGGGCATCCTGTGTGAACCAAGCACTATGTGAGCTGGGATTGTCCAGATGATAAGTGTATCCATCCGTATCCTAGCAGTACCTGGGGACATCCTGGGAGAATGAAGGACCATGTGAGATAGGACTGTCCAGATAACAGGTGTATCCATCTGTACTCTAGCACTACCTGGGGACACCCTGTGTGAAGCAGGGAACATGTGAGCTGGAACTGTCCAGATGACAGTGTTTCCATCATACCCTAAAACTACTCAGGGGAATTCTGTGAGAAGCAGGGTGCATGTGACCTGGGGAGATTGATGCACTTACCTTTTGGGGCTAACACCGTCACCGCTGGGGCCCTAACGCTGTCTGTTCTCCCCCGCTGCCGTTGCCTGTTGCCTCGCACGGCCGCCGTTGGGGGAGACTACAGCTCCCAGCTGCATTGCGGCATCCTGCACCGCCCACTTCCCGCCTGAGCGCGCCCGGAGGCGCATAAAGACCAGCTGCCCCCTCCGCGTCGTGGGAGATTGATGCACTTACTTTTTGGGGCTAACACCGTCACCGCTGGGGCCCTAACGCTGTCTGTTCTCCCCCGCTGCCGTTGCCTGTTGCCTCGCACGGCCGCCGTGGGGGGAGACTACAGCTCCCAGCTGCATTGCGGCATCCTGCACCGCCCACTTCCCGCCTGAGCGCGCCCGGAGGCGCATAAAGACCAGCTGCCCCCTCCGTGTCGTGGGAGATTGATGCACTTACCTTTTGGGGCTAACACCGTTACCGCTGGGGCCCTAACGCTGTCTGTTCTCCCCCGCTGCTGTTGCCTGTTGCCTCGCACGGCCGCCGTGGGGGGAGACTACAGCTCCCAGCTGCATTGCGGCATCCTGCACCGCCCACTTCCCGCCTGAGCGCGCCCGGAGGCGCATAAAGACCAGCTGCCACCTCTGCGTCGCGGACGCGCGCGGGCGACACCGGGCTAAGCCCGGGCCCTCTGTGGCCCTCCGAGGGCCGATTGAGGCCGGGCTGGGCCACACCCCTTGGTTGCTGCACCCAGATTCCAGTAAGTGTTCCGTGATTGTGTTGTAAGACTTTGGGAGTTAGTGGGTTTCCCATGCACTTGGGACATTGAGTACTTTGGATCTGTACCCCCTGAGACCTTCAGCCCGTACATCCTTAAGTAGCTGTGGCAACTGTTAATCCCATGATGACTAAACAAAAGTCAATCATGGACAACTACCTAGTTAAAGTTGTAAGCAAGATTAACAGCGACAGGAGAAAATCCTTAGGACGAGATAATCTAACTGACCTGCCCCTGGGACTTTCCAAATAGGGTACTATTGACACTACTGAGTCTGTGGTTACTGGTTTTAATTCCGAAGTTTTATCCACAGTGGTCTTAGATGTCTGTGCCCCGACTGAAGATCTACTAGTAGCCCCGGAGGATATTCCACAGCAATGCCCGCCGGTCCCACGCTCAGTGAGAGCATGCAGAAAAGTGACTACTAAACGGGGAGGAAATATTACCCGAAGAAAAGCAGAACCTGCACCTAAGAATTCCGTATGTGATAAAGGGACCCTGACTAAGGACAATACAGTTACTATTAACACCGAGCAATTTGATCTGCTAGTTGGTATTATAGATAGTAAACTTGAGCTGATTTTCAAACCATTAATTACTAAAATAGATCAATTAACAGCTGAAGTTTCTAGACTAGGGAGTGTTCTAGACGGGCATACAATTAAGATGGTTAATCCTAGGCCCCCAGTGAGGGATGGTCCAGGAGTTGAATCTGCCCCTAAGCTAGTCAATGGAAGCGCCTGCTCTGTGAAAGCAGCTACATTAGGCTCACAAGCAGGCAGTCGAGCGATGCAGGCCCAAGAAGTACCAGCAACTTTGAGCGGAGCGTCGGCATGTAAGATTAGTAGAACCGTGCAGGTGCCTGTAGTGACTGCAAGACCAGTAAGGGAAGCTGCACCCAACAACAATCGATCCATAGACCTTCCACCTGAGTGTGTACCCTATGTTGTTGTTCTAACCAATGTCCCCTCCCTAGATCTTAACCAGACCAGAACCAACCTAGAGTCGCAAGACTCATTAAAAAATAAAACGATTTTCTGGCTAAACAGGCACTGTGGGTTCCGGGTTAAGTTCTCTGACCAAATTATATCAACCAGAAGGGTTAGTTGGATCGGTAATACAAGAAAGTCCTGTAGGGGTGACTGTGTCAATGTTAACTTCCAACACCCCCAGCATGTTGCGACGATCTTGTTAAGAGCAGCCTCCCTAACACAGAACGAGACTGATGTAATTGTACGACCCTTGGGATACTTTTACAATCATCTTAGCAAGACGCCTCATGCTATCAACAGAGATAGAGCCCTCCCTCCTAATCATGCCACAACTAGAGATAGATCATTTCTACCCAAATCACGGATCAGTTTTCGAAATCCCTGTCCAGAACAGATATCAATCCCTGAGCTCCCTAGATCAGAATGATTGACATCAGAAGGCATCTGGACCCCAGTTGGCCACTACCCTGAGTGCCCTGTCTAATCAATCCAATGTGACAAGGTTAGCCATTGTGGGTCTTCAGGTGAATGACAACCTGGAAACTACTAATAGCGGGTCAACGGTAGTAAATGTCATTGAGAGGAACCAGGAATTGATTAAAGATGTAGACGGGAGTCTGGGTGTGACTGTGATTGAAGTATGTGGTGACGGAGATAACTCCAATACTGCCCAAGATGAGCCCATTAGTCGTTCCTTTGGGGGTATCTCCGTCGCCAGCTGGAATATAGCTGGTTGGGCCTCTAAGGGAAACAAACTGGGATGGGAGGCTTTGATTAGATCATATGACATTCTATGTCTCCAAGAAACTTGGTGTACTGTTAAACCAAGTCTCAATGGCTATGTATGTTATAGCCTAGAAGCTTCAGAGTCCAGACATGGAAGAGCAAAGGGGGGATTGCTTTTTCTTATATCAGTAGACCTAAAGCTGACGGTTGTAAAACATCTGTCAGTCGGAACCCATTCCCAAATTCTTTGGGTGCGACTACTAGAAGGCACAGAAGTGCTTTTAATAAACTTTTATAATAATATTTTTAATAATTCTCGGCACAAAGTGATAGATAAGCTTGATAGTGCCCTCATGAAGCTTGTAGCAGAAGCAAAATGTATTTTTACTTTTATTTGGTTAGGTGATTTTAATTCCACAACTTGTGGTTTGTCCTCCTCTAGGGCTTGCGGGGTACAAAATAACAGTGGTGAGAGCACGCACCATTTCCCACATAACGCCTATGGGGAGGTCAATAATAGTGTAATGGCAACTTATGATTTAGAGCTGGCGAGGCCTGATGTAGAGGCCAGTGGTTATTCTATTCCCACATTCACTGGGAGGAACGCTAGCTCTAGCATCGACCACATTCTGGTCTCATCTAGTTTAGTGCCCCATTGTCTGATCAAGATAAGGGATGCCTCTAATTTGAGTGATCACAACTGTATTACTATGCGAATCGAATCATGGAAGTGTAGAGACCAGTCGGCGTCAAGAATTTTAGCTAACATCGAGCCGCATAGAGTAAACGGGACTAGGCTAAGGTTGAAAGGGGAAAAATCTGCAGTAGTAGTGCCCATAATCATATCTAAAAACTTGGTAGACATTAAAGCTATTTTAACACCAGGGTGTTTGCCTATCTTTGTTGTGACTAATTTTATTAATATCAATATGACTATTAATAAAATATTCACTGAAAACAAGCTGGGTACGAGAGGCAAGAGCAAGGGTTGGTTTGACCATGCTTGCACAGCCCTTCTTTCCCAACTTTAACAAGCTTTAGCCCTTATACCAAGGGATAAGAATCAAGTCGCACTTTTGCGATACGATTATAAAATGGCACTTATTAGAAGGGCGAAGGAACTACAGCAGGAAGCTTGGGATAATTTAACACAGGCGGCAGAAACCATGGACAGCCGCTTATTCTGGTCTACCATTAATTCCCCCTTCCTACAAGATGATAAAATCCCCCAACTTTCGTCTAATGTGGGGAGTGAGGCCTGGGTGTCCCATTTCTCAGCCATTTTCCAAGATAATGTCCTGACTGGCAATGAGCAAAGGCAATGGCCCATTGTTTCACTAGACATCTCCTTAGGTGAGGTGGAATGTAGTATTAAAGCTAGCAAGGGTGGAAAGGCACAGGGGCCCGACGGAGTCCCTATCGATGTTTATAAGGCCCAACCACTGATTTGGGGTCCGATACTTACTTTGGTCCTCAATGCAGCGGTAACCACTTTGATTCCACCCACATGGGGAGATTCAATTACTGTCCCTATTTACAAAAAGGGGGACAAGGCATCAGCCTGTAACTATCGGCCGATTAGTCTGTTGGACTCATCGGTGAAAATTATGAGCAGGGCGCTGTTGTCTAGATTGGAAACGTGGGCTGAGGAGAATGGGATTCTTGTCAACTCCCAATATGGCTTCAGAAAGGGCCGTGGGACTATTAATCGGCAAGTTTACTAAGGCTATGCACGGTAATCTGTATCTTTGCTTTGCCGATCTAAGTAGCGCTTTTGATCTAGTTAACCATTCGCTCCTTTGGTCAGTTTTGTTAGAATTAGGTGCCCCCAAGGAAATCATTTTCTTCCTTGCTAGATTATACAATAAGATGCAAGCGTGTGTTCGATATGGGGTCAATGGGGAGTGTACCCCGAATTTCAGTGTGAAACGTGGAATAAGACAGGGCTGTGTCCTCGCCCCCTTGTTGTTTACTTTATTTATTAATGGGGTGGAAACCGTCCTGAAAACAGTTAAGGCTGATGCACCTCAGGTTGCCGGGATTAGTGTGCCAGTTCTGCTTTACGCGGATGATGCTGTGCTCCTATCCCGGACACCTATTGGGTTTGCAGCGCCTGATGGACCGGTTTTCTGAATTTATAGGGGAGAGGAAGTTGCTGATAAACAAAAGCAAAACCCACACCATGATTTGCGGGGCCAAGACTAACACGAATCATGCTTTTTTTATAGAAGGTGTGAAAGTGCAGCAAGTAAATCATTTTTGCTATTTGGGTGTCACTTTTTCGAGTGATGGTAGTTGGGCCCAGGACTTAACAAGTGTTAGGACCAAAATGGTCAAAAGTTCTTATGGCATATTTAAATTCGCCGCAAAGATAGGGGATAGGCGAATCAGAGACATGATGGAGATATACAAGGCTAAAAGTGTCTCCATTGCCCTATATGGGGCAGGTTTGTGGGGTTACTCTAATGTTGGTTGTTTACAGAGGGAAAACATCTTCCTCAAGAAATTAATGTGTCTACCTGCTTCTGCCCCAACAAAGTTGATTCATAAAGAGGTTGGGGTCGCCTATTTGAGTGACCTTGCTTCATTTAGGCCTTTGTCGCTTTATCAAGGAATTTGGCACAAGGAAGAGACCGAGTTCAACCAACTTGTTATTAAAGATTGCCTCAAATTAGATAATTGTATGAAAATCCCATGGCTCAAGTATGTTGTTGAGAGCTACCAGGCTATTTTTGGGTTTAACTTGTTGCTAGATTCATGTCCCCCCAGAGTTCTTGTCAAACATGATATGAAAAAATCTTTTATGTTGTTTAGAACCCAAAAACGTTTAGCTGGGACTGGTCCCCTCACTACTGTTCAACTTTATAACAAATATGTTGTAAGCGAGGGTTTCCAGCAGTTTTTGAACATGGTAACCCAACCAGCCCACAGATTTGTCTTAACCAGATTAAGGTTAGGAATGGTACATGTCTTGGTGGCCTTCCCCCAACAAAAAAGGTACCCTGTCGGCCCTTGCCCGTGAGATGGTCATTCAAAACAAAGCAACATGCACTTTATGCTTATTTGCACTCTCTTCTTGAACGTAAGGATTACATTTTTAAAACCCTTGTTTTTAAAATATGGTATTTCTAATATGGAGGATGCAATGAGGTTGCTTTTTAATATGAATTCTTCAGATATATGTTTTTATACTGCTAGTTTTATCTGTAAATCTATTTTTTATAGGAGAAGTATGACTTTTTAAATGTGTTTTTTTATTTTGTTTGTATATTTTTGTATTTCTGCATTTTGCCGTGCGCTTTTATGGTCATTACATGTTATGAACCGAATAAAGCTTCATGAACTGAACTGAACTGACCTGGGACTGCCCAGGTTACATTGGAAGGCGTGTGCACAAAACGTTTGTGGAAAACAGAGAGTGCGAGAATATGGCCTGTGGGAAGCAGCACATGAGAATGTTGTCTATTGGGAGTGTTATCAATGGGGCCTTCGGCGTGAAGCAGAGCGTGCGAACCAAGCTCGACAGGTTGCACTGAAAGAAATGCACCCCAATGATAATTCTCGCGCACACGCGTCAGACGTACGACGAGGACGTCACAGGCTAACACATAGACAGGTGCAGCAGGCTATAGAGACTGGTATCCCCCAGGGCCCGTGGCCACGAGACAGAAGAGGCCACCTGAGCATCTAACGTCATGGACCTGTCCCTCGACAGACCAGGTTAACTCGGGCACGTGGCTTACGGTACTAAAAATAGCGTGCACCAGCCGTGTATTAACGCGGCCTGCACTCACTGAGTGGGCTCCCATCTCTCGAGATGCTGCAGGCAGGATAATCAGTGCTTTAAATGGGCCGGTACTCACCGGTACTGAGTACCGGCACTTTTATATTTTCGCCCCTTGAGTACCGGGATCTTTCCTTGGAAAAGGAGAGTACCAAGACTCATGACCGCCCGTTTTTGCTGCGGTTGGTGCTGCGCTCCTGAGCTCCACCCTTGGCAGCTCTTTCTGCACGGCCTGGAATGGGTTAAAGCGCCTTTGAAACGGATCTCAAGCCTGGGCTGCGCTGGTGCAAAAGCGCCAGCAGAGCAGCTCGTCTTCAGTAGAACACAGAGCTGCGTGTGCCTCTCTGGAGAGAAAAGTGGAGTATCGCTGCAGGGTCCCTTTCAGAGGGGGTCGGAAGGTAATCATGAAACCTAATAGGCGTGAGTGTGGGCCACTTTGTTCAGGGCATGCAGCTTGTTAGCATGCCCATGGTTTTAAACGCCGCAAATCTTCGCCCATCAACAATTTAAATGAAAGGAATTTGCATGAAACAAAATCCCTGCCCTCTAGATTAAATCAATACATTCATGCTTTTTTTTTAAAACTACAGCACTAGTACTGATTAATCAGTGTGCCATTTTTTGATAAACATTTGTTATAACCACAAACTTAGGTAAGTACTTTGTAAATGGTTAGACATTTTTACAATGCATGCATATTTTTTGCATACAAAGCTTAGAAAGGTAAAAAACATAGCCCGCATCTTACCCTGCCCCAAACTCCACCCCCAATCCATTGCCTATTTTTTGTGAGTACCTGCACTTATTTTTTTCCCTTTAAAGCACTGAGGATAATGAAGTTGTATTCTCTTCATCTGCCTTGGGTGCCATCTGTTGGACGTCTGCCCACGATGAATGCCTGCTTGTGAGAGGAGGCGCGCTGCTCTAATGGAGGCAATGTGTCGCTAATTGCCACAGACGGGATTGGCGACCTTCAGTGAGCGCATTGGTGGCAGCTTGAAGCAGGGGCGCCTTGCAGCGCCGCCCTCACCTCTGGGGGTAGGCCGCACCCCCACCCTTTCCCTTTCTGCCGTTCTCGGGCCCTGATCTTTCTACTTGCTGCGGCTGGTGGCCGACACTAGATACGCAATCGCTCGTCTGCTCGCTAGGCGCCGGTGCCAAGGGACATTACATGGGCATGTATGCAGAGAGAGAGACGGCACATCTTTGGCGGGAGAGTCCTGTGGGGATTGGCGGAGGCCGGCAGGTATGAGAAAGATAGACTACGTGAGTAATCAGACATGCCAACCCTCCCGATTCCGGCGGGAGACTACCGATTTCAAGGCTAGTCTCCCACCTCCCGATTCAAGCATCCCGAAACCCGATTCCTCGTGTTTTCATCTGACAGGGCTTGGTATTGTGTAACGTGCTAATTCTTCCAGCAACAGTCAAAGTGGCGATGCAGGGGCTCTAGAAGGTGTGACAAACCAACAAAGCCTCATTAACAAGAGAATGGTCCTTAAAAGACCTGTGAAGGACTCAGGGGCGGCTGTGTGTGTGCCCAGGAAGCTGTTTCAGCCGGGGCTGCCACACAGGGTGGAGGGGTGATGGGGGTGGGGTGTATGCACTCCCGCAACCTGCCAGGCCAGTGCACAACACTTGCATCACCCTCTCTCTGCTTGCCATTGCGCTCCATGCTTCTGAAAGGTAAGAAAAAAAACGTGCATTTGCGTTTCAAATGTCCGATCCTGCAGCAGCACACCTCCAAAGCCCATACATGACAGTAACCCGATTCAAGGCCCCATTCTCCCGATTTTTTCTAAAAAATCTCCCACTTTGCTCTTCTGAAATGTTGGCATGTATGTGAGTTACCTTAAGTTTTAATTTTGCAGTCACTTTTGACTGTCTGTAACAAACACATCTCTTCATTGACTGCGCGGGAAGCTTGGAGCCAAGTGGCGTTGTGCTCATTTTGAAAAAAAAACAACACAATGGCCAATCCTTCTGACTTGTTCAATCATCGTCCTATCGCCAATGTTTAAATGGGCCGGTGCTCACTCACTGTTACTGAGTTCCGGCACTTCCGAACTTCGCTCCTTGAGTACCACCAGAACTTCTTCTTGGTCGGGGCGAGTACCACAACTCTAGGGGGCAGTACCCAGGCTCAAGTGACATAGGAGTGGCAACTCAGGGCATTTGCGGCTCAGTTTCTGATGAGACTGACTGTGTGTGCTGCACGTGTGCTCTGACAGACCACCTAGATCATGGAGTGCGGTACAAAGTAGGTCAAAACAAAACCTGACGCGATTTTCTCCGTCCATAGCGTCACTCGCTCTTCTGCTGCACCACCTGGGGGTCGGAGTGAGAATTACAGCACAGAACCTTGAGGTGAAATGCCGTCTTGTGGTGCATCCTACCATGGGTTAGGCCGCATACTAGCCAGGAGCAGCTTCTGAACCCTTGCTAGTGAAGCAAAACAATATCTCAAGGAGGTCTGTGGTCAGCATTCATTTTCGTTAGATCCGGGCATCAGCAGACAGGGCTACCCAAAAAACCTAAAGGTAGCTACACACAATAGCCCACATTAGTATACATTTGAGAGGAATTCTTGCACCATGCAGTCTTACAAGTACTGTGGTGGGAACACAGCAAGAGGAGTCTTTCAATGACTCCTTTTGAAAGTGTCAAAAACGGATTACACTGGTTTTTAAGTCGAGCCTGGGCAGTGCATGCGCTGCTCTGCAAGCCATGCTGTTCTCAGGGAGGGACTTGAAGCTCCGCCCACTTTCCGCCCATATTTTTCATTGGCTTGTGTCCTGGTCCACTGTAAACTGTTGCTGTTCATTGGTCCCTCCTTAGCACCGCCTTGTCTCATTTTGTAACCTTCCATGAGGACATCCCCTGTTACGAATGTTGTTATTCGGTAGGCTTTTATTACAGCCTCTGAGCACAACTTTTTCAAATAGTAATAGGTCTCGCATTTGCGAGAGTTTAAGCAATTGGCATTGTAAATGACAATGCCTTTTATTTATCTGTTTTAAGAACAACACATAAGTAAAAGGCATTGTCATTTACAATGCCAATAGCTCATACTCTCGTAAATGCAAGACAAATTGCATTGCAAATGCTTTTTTTTTGTTTGCAGCTTTATATAGCGCGAACTCGCCCAAAGGTATTGTAGAGCTGTACGTGAGCACCAGTTACATTACACAAAGCAAATTTGATCAGCACTTATGAGTTTATTACCATCCATGGCTCAAAAACTACAATTAGTGCTTTTTATTCTTCACTGAATAACCTTTTGAGATGCTCCTGAATTACGTTGTAGTGACTCACCTGACTTTTTAGGACTGCCGGGGGCCTGCACCCACCACACTGATTGACAGAGTCCAATCAGGCCCTTCTCTTTCAAACAGTGTGTGAGTGACGCACATGGTAATGTTGACATTGGCATGAGTGCCAGGCCGAGTGTGAAGGGGATGTCACTGATCATCAGACCAAGTAAGCACATGCATTGAAAGTACACCCAGAATATTGCATATGTAAAATAAAATTATGGATCTGAGACAGCCGTCTTAGCTTTAACGGTTTGGAGGTGATACAGAGTTGGATGGTTTTGGACTTTGCTGGAAGGGAACCTCTATCAACTCAGGTCCCACCTAGCATCCGCCACAATAAAGAAACTACTTCTTTTCAGTTTTGGGCGGACATCACTCTGAAAGTACAATCAATGTGACACTTTGAGAAGGGAAACATCGACTGCCGTCAGCTGCCGGTGCCCTTCGGGGAGGTTGTGCTGCCGCCGAAGCCCCTGGACCACCCCGCCGCCCGTGAGGTACATCGAGGGCGAGGACCGGGGAGGGACTCCATTTTCCAGCGAGCCGAGCGGCGCGCCTGCCATCGACGTCTCCGCATGCGCCAGGAGGCGCATGAGTGCCGGCAAGGGCTCCCGCAGCGTGCCCAGAGGAGGACGGGCTGGGCCACACCATTGACAATTGAACTGTAAGCTTGTGTTACATACATTATATTCTGCTTGAGTATCGTTGATAAGCCACATCTGTGTATTTTGACAGGCCACGGCTCTGCAAATATGAGTAAACGGAAGTTGGGTGGTGGGGTCGTAGGTACTCTAGATGCATTTTTAAGTAGGGCAGAATCTGCATTGATGCACAAGATTCAATTGACGGAGCGTAGGCTATCACTTGAACCTCTGATTCCAACTGGTAGCTGTAGTTCCACAGTGCAGCTTTCCCAACAACCAATAGGATGCACCACCGACTCTGAAATACATAGTTTCCATCCTCATATGACAAACACTCATTCAGTGCCAACAAGCCCTGCCATCCTACACAGACCGGAAATTCCACTAAACACATCCATGGTTACCACCAGGGGAAAGAAGCTCAATGGGGGCATGGGCGGGGAACCGCCATTAAAAAAAAGGAAAGGCCACGGACCAGTAAAGCTAAATCCGCCAGCCCCAAGAACCGCCAAACGCAAGGCAGCTATCACTGGTAAAACAGGAGTTTATCAACCTGTAGTAAGCTTAACCGATAGTACAGCAGACCATGCAACTAGCACAGCCCACCTAGTTTATACATCCCCACAGCTCAACTTAGTTGAGTTATGTTCACTGATAGGAGTGAAAATTTCAGCCATGATCGACCCTTTACTCAAAAAATCGATCTCGGTTGATGATAGATTAAAGAAGATTGAACAGGGTATCTTCGGTGCAAATCAAATAAACCCTAATCACTCTAATGTACAGGAGAATGGTGGGATAGTTAATCAACAGGTGGGGGCACTAGATACAGTGCAATTGGGAATCCCGGTTAATGTTTGCAACAATTCAACTTCTATTGCAACAGCCACAAGTTTTGAGCACAACCGTTCCGTTAATTTAATTAATGGTACATCTTTGACAACGAAGCCGCAGCAAGGGGAGAGTGGCATTAGGAATAGGCCCAAGGAGATATCTGAGGCAAGTGATACGAACCCACATACTTCTTTGCATCTCCCACCGGAAGCCACTCCGTACACAGTGGTTCTTGCTAACGTCCCAAAGCTCCCAACTGGTGCCCGGGAACATTGGTCAACGTTAAAAAATAAGGCTTTATATTTGTTGGGTAATAGGACAGGGATAAGAGACCATCTCTTCTCTGAGTTTAAAATGATACGTAGAATCCCCTGGATTGGGAAGTAACGCAAGTCCCTACCAGGTGACTGCGTGGTCCTTCATTTCAGATCACCAACACTGGTTCAACACATACTGGAAACGGCTGGGCATTCCTTTACCAAAGCAGATGATGTAAAAATCCTTCAGTTGGGTTTTTTCTACAAACCGCAGAGCACATCTAGGTTCAACGAGTGGCGGGGACCTTGTAGATTATACAACCTGAATGATTATCCAGTGCACACAAGTAACCGATTTGAAATCCTCACCTCTCTAGAGGAAGTTGATTGACTGGGAATAACTAACATCCCCCCATTACCAGTTTTTAAGGAATACATGGGTGAAGAGGAGGTCGATATGAGTTCGGGTTCTTCCACCCCTGTCGTGCTGTCTAAATCTGAGGAAGTTTGTCAGGGTAAACAGGCTTGCAGTTCCACCAGTGTAGGTGCGGTGTGTTCGCCCCCATGGAAAATAAGTTCTAGTGGTATGGTGAATGCAACTCCAAAGAGATCAGTAGTATGTCCCCATAACACAACTAGCAATCTCAGCTATGGCTTACCGGAACAAGACCTGGTATTTGATGTCGAGGTAACCAGTGGTTGTGATAATATGATTAATAGTCTTTCAAAGACTTATATGACCATAGCTTCCTGGAATATTGCAGGGTTATCATCTAAAACCGCGTAAACAGACTGGACATCATTTATTGATGGTTTTGATGTCTGGATATTCCAGGAGACTTGGTCCTTGGATAGAGTCTATCATCCAGGCTTTTTTAAATTTTCAAAGGCCGCTACAGGAGGACAGAGAGGAAGACTGATTGGTGGGCTGACCTGTTGGGTTAGACAGCAGGCAGGAATAAGGGTGGATGAAGTATCTATAGACAGCCCGGACATTATGGCCATACGAGTTCGTTCGACCTATGGTCTTGATATATTGATTATTAATGTTTATTCAAGAGGGCAGCCGGGCGGCAGGGGATCCGGTGTGGTTACTGCTCTTTAGGGTTATCTGGATAATTTACGGGGTACCTGCAACTTGATCATAGCATGTGATTTTAATTGTTGTTTTGAGCCCCTGGACTAGGAGAATGGAAATCTTAGTGAAGAGGAGGACGCACAATGGAACATCCCTCAGCTAGAATTAGGTCCCATTAAAAAATGGACAGAGGCCGCATTACAACTGAAGGGCTTTTGTCTGGAAAGGGGATTGAGGGCAGCAAATGGGAGGACAAAGTCAGATAGGCAGGGTGCAAATACCTTTGATAACGGATTAAGAAGTAGCCGGATAGACTACATTTTTATCAAGGTAGAATTTTGGTCATCCGTCCTGGATATGGCGGTCCAGAAGCGGACCGAAAGTGATCACAATCCATTGGTTTTAAAACAATACGATGAAAGTTTTTGTTATCCGAACACTAGGAAAGATGTGTATAGTACAGAAGAGGTCACATTAACCAATGATATGAGGAGAGTCCAATGGGAAAGGATTGCAAATAACAAGGGAGAGTTGGCACAGATGAGGGTTTTGGTAATGGGTTCAACGACCAAACTTCTTGACTGTGACTCACAAGAGGATGCTAATCTCATTATTTTCCATGTCCACGATGAGCTTTTTAAGAATTTGAAAAAGTTTTTTATTAAAAGTAGTATCCCTAGGAAGAAGAGTACTGTGAAGGCAGGCTCTTGGTATAACAGCTCTTGCAGAAATGTTTACAAAACTTTATCGAGGGCCATTAGATCTAAAGATTTGGGTAAAATCAGAAAGGCCAGAGCAAATTATAAGAAAGTGCAGTTGCAAGTGAAGAAGGAATGGGACGAAGACCAATGGCAAGATTTGCTGTTGGCATGCAAAGGGAGGAATATGACACAATTTTGGCAGTTAGTCAAATGGGGTAGAGGTGAACTAAAGCAGATACCGATCAACCACGTCGCCCCAGTTCAGTGGGTTGCACATTACAAGGCGCAGTTCCAGTCCTCTAATTGTAATGAAGAGATCCCCTCATGGCCACTACCCAGTGAACCCCTGTGTTTCACCAGTTTAGAGGTTGAGTCTGTTTTAAAACTAATTCCTAGAGGTAGGGCCCCCGGTCCTGACTGCATACCCGCAGATTTGTTTATAAAGGAAAAAGAGCTCTGGGTACCTTATATTAAGTTATTGGCGAATGCCATAGCCAGTGGTGCCCCAATTCCTGAAACTTGGTCAGGTGCTGAAATCCTACCGATATATAAGAAGGATGATCGTTCACAACCAGGAAACTACAGGCCTATTAGCCTGATAGACTCTGGTCAGAAGATTGTAGCCAGATAGTACTTGGTAGAATCCAGGCCTGGATAGTTGATACAGACATTCTGACACCCTTACAGGCGGAGTTTCGGCCACACACAAGTACCCTCGACCAGGTCTCCAGGTTTGTGTTAATTTACTGCTGGGTGGTTATTATAGGAGGGGGCACAATCTATGCGGCCTTTGTGGATTTAAAATCCGCATTCAACTTAGTTCCCAGTGTGAAAATGTGGAGTGCCTTGTTGGAAATGGGGATGCCTCCGGAAATGGTGGTTATTCTAGTAAAATTACATGACTCAACATATGCGCAGGTCCGCTGGGGTAAGCCGGGGGAAGTCACAGAGAGGTTTCCTGTTTCCAAGGGGGTACGTCAGGGGTGTGTACTAGCTCCTACCCTGTTTTCTTTATTTATAAACAGGGTAGTTCAATATTTTATTAACCACCCCACTGACGCTCCAACATTAACAGGTATTAAGATACCCTTGCTCATGTTCGCGGACGACACCTTGATAATATCCAAGACAAGACAGGGCTTGCAAGCCGCTCTGTCACGGTTTGAGGTGTTTTGCCGCGGCCATGAGCTAAGGGTTAATGTGAAGAAAACAAAGTTCATGGTGCTCCATAAATCTAAAGCCATCACCGGGAGAGTATACATGAACAACATGCTCTTGGATCAGACTGACGTATTTACCTATTTGGGTATTACATTAAGTAGAAAGCTAAGTTGGAAACCTCAGGTTGACATTCTGGCCCTAAAACATGTGCAATTAGCAGGTGCATTGGTCAAAGAACATAGGCTCTCCCAAACTAAGCCTATTGTCCCTGTTCTGCAAATATATAACTCAAACATTAGCCCCGCAATATTATACGGTGCCGAATTGTGGGGCTTTGATAATCTAACCCCCCCTAGCACTAGCACAAAACAAGTTTGTTAGATCACTAGTTGGTCTTCCGAAGTCCTCTCCACTTCTGCCTCTCTATTTGGACCTGGGCTGCCACAACATCGAGGACGCAGCACGCTTTAGACCATTGGCATTCTGGAGAAGACTTTGGACTATTCCTGAGCTTTCCCTGTATGCCAAGGCACTACTTGAAGTAAGGAGGTTGGGTCGACTGCATGAGATCCCATGGTTGACCAATATTAAAATCACATTGTCCAACATGGGGATGAGTACCTTGTGGGAGGACCCAGATGCTACAGCATTTCCTCTTAAGAAGATCTACAAGGCAGCATACTGGGATATGGTTAAAATGAAGAAGTTTTCACCTATCACAAGGCCGACATTGTCCAGGGAATTCCTAGAAGTAAAACATGAGATTAAATTGGAAGCCTATTGGGACCTCATTTATAGGCCGCTTGATCGGAAATTATACCACCAGTTCAGAGTAGGTTCTTTACCAATAAGAGCATTTACAAGCAGATGGCTCTATCAGTGTGTGATAAATGTATCTTTTGCCATGGTCACATTGAGACCGTAGCCCACATTCTATTTGTCTGCCCAGTTTATCATCTTCCTAGGACTAAATGGCTCCAACCTGTCTGTATGAATTTGGGTATAAGGACCGTAAAGGAAGCTTTAAGGATTATGAGGTCAGATACGACGGACCTTATTGTAGTTAGTATGGCAACATTTTTGAGATGGGTGTGGGCTATTCGAGACAAGAAAATGGGGGTAAAGTAACCTCTATTGCAAGAGGGACCAGACACTAGGTTAAGAATGTTTAGGAAATGATTATCCATTGATTTTCTGCTGAACTAAGGTTTTTGTCAAATTGGTGGTAACTTGGTTTTAGCCCATGTGATATGATAATTGTTGAATGTCATGTCGCATTTTAAAAATTAATTTTATTGTTGATCATGTACAATAATGTGTTTTAATAATGGATATATATTTATACATTTTTTACAAAGATCTATGGCCATTGTCGGTCTTAGTGTTTATTGGAAAAATGCTATGAGATGAATTATTTTTTATATATTTTAAATACTGAATCATTCTGTGTTTTATGATTGAATAATCGAAATAAAGACTATATTGAATTGAAAAATAAAATCAGTTATATCGAATGATGTGCATGTGTTAGTGTCTGTGCGGGTACCTGTATGTGTGTGTGTTTCAAGTGTGCGCCATGAACTGTGAGTGAAAAAAAGTGAGAAGAATTCAGCAGATTGTTAACTTTTCATCTAAGTGCGATAGAGTTGTGTAGAGCTTCGGCTGCGCATCCACACCCATAATAAATAGGGCATGCATGATGGAAATAGCATAGTACTTCATATATTAGCACTGTGAAGTTACCCTGAAGTGATGTGCATCGCTACATGCAACTCCTGCATAAATAAATGATTAGGTGCTACACACCAAGAAACTGCATCATTCATTAACTATCCAGTGCAAAGCCTATATGTTGATTCTCACAACCCACAATCAAAATACTTATTTAAGAAAACAGTGTAGCTACTTATTGTGTTAACATAGGCCCGAGGCGCTAAGTGAGGGTGCATGCATTAACGCAGCTATGCTAGTCAGCCTAGGAGGGGTGGCTCTGATGGAAAGGCGGATCTTTGTAAGAATGCTGCACACACATGCCACTAACCTGTATATTGTTCACTGATGGGTGTTTTTTAGCCCAGGGGTATATTTATTTATAAGATTGCACCGCTTTGCTCTTTCCACTCATGGTCTGACTCCAGTGATCACGTCCTTGAACAAAAGGCTGCCACGTGTGATTCGACTGAAGTAAATGCACATTTACAAGCGTGCTGCCTTTCAACTGCACCCCTGTGTGTGTCTGAAAAGGGGGTTATTTAATGTCTGTACATAGAAGATTTTCATAGTAAATGCACTGACTGCAGTAGTGGCAAATGTGTATTTATTTATGCCAGGTGTTTGAGAGGAGCTTGTGTGTAAAAGCACCTTAATTCAAGGGGTCAGTTTTTAAAGGGGTCAGTGGAGTGACCAGGATTCAAAAGACATACTGTCCGCCAAAAAAGACAAATAACTGTGACCGCTGGCTTTTCCTTGTAAGGCACTTGGGAGCGGGATATATACTTTAAAATTGCATATTGAGCCCTTGGAAAAGCTGGGAAGTAAGCCCATCCCTGATTCTGCAACAATGGGCTGTAATCTCTCCCCTTATGGTATTTTGTTGCCAGTGTTGGCAAAGTAATACACACACAGGGCCTCATTTACAAGATTTGGATGCAGGGCAGCGCAGTAAGTCACTTTGCTGAGCTACCCTGCGTCAAAACAAAAGGACAGGAATGCGCTATATCTATGAGATACAGCGCATTCCTGTCCTCTTTCACTGCACTGACTCACAAATGGCGCCTTGTGCAACGCAGGTACCCGAGCACCATGGTGCAAGGGTGTCCTAGTTGGTAGAATGATTGTTTTTGTGCAGGAAGTCACACCTTCCAGCACAAAATCAATCAATAGAGGTGTTTTCCTCTTTGTATGTGTGCAGTAGAATGCACCACACATAGACAGAGAAAAAAAGCCTCCTCCCCCTCCCCCTGTGTAGGGCGCACGGTTTTGATACATTCCCAGATTTATGCTATGTTGTAAATCCGGGAATGTGTCAAAATCCACGGACGTTGTGTGGGAAGGCCCACCGCAACTCCCATGGCATGCCTCCCTGAAGCAGTGTGAGGCAAAGTTGCGACTTGCGCTGTGTTGCCATACACCATGTCTACGAGGCAATGAAAAGCCACGCAGGGTGGCTCTGAGTGGCCTCGTAGATATGATTGAGAGGCCTGCGCCACCTGAGCATTATTAAAAGTGACACTCCGGTGGCGCAGGCCTCTTGTAAAGGAGGCCCACAATATCTATCCCCACATCAACATGCACAGATATACACTGAGACTAGCTTAATCTCATTGGATGCTGGTACCCTAGCCCCGCCCCTTGCCCCTACCAGAGTACAGTTTTCTGCAATCTTAAAGCACGAAATCCGCTCTGATCTCTTTGGTGGTCTGCAGCTACTAGCAGATCAGGACCAATCTTTGGCCCTGGTACTACTAGATTTGTCAGCTGCTTTTGACATGGTCTCCTGTGACTGTATGTTGCTTGGACTCAAGGAACCTGGAGTCCAGGGCCAGCTATTGGTTTAGATTGAATCCTGTCTGTGAAATAGAGTAGAAAGCAATCTACTTAACTCGCTTTCATTCGAAAAGCTTTCGGGGATCCTCGTTTTGTCCATATCTTAACTTGTAAGTGTTCAATTTTCCACCTCACATGTTTTTTTATCAGGGCACACACATTTTGATCTCTATAACACTCACCTCCCTCCCCACAGTTTCCATACTTGCATGCTTGCCGTTGTGGTTTGATGGCTAGCAATTCACTTAAACATAACTCCGAAAATACAGGGGTTCTCTTAATCAGCAAAGTCATTTACTTGTGCTCTGGCCCCTTTACCAGTCTCTTCTGTCCGGAATTTTGGTTCTTACTGTGATATGCATCCATCTCTTTCTGTGCAAGTAATGCACTTTCTTTTACCTTGCTTTCTTTTCTTGAGACTTCTGCATAAAATTATCCAATTTCCCCCTACACATACTCACCCTTTTGTGGTCCAGGAGACTATTCTTAGTCGGCTAGACTACAGCAGTTCTCCGTTCATGGGTTCTCCTACTTGTTTGATGCAACAACTTCAGTGTATTCAAACCTCTGCAGCCCATCTCATGCTTCAGCTTTCTAGGTGATCATCCACGCCATCTTGCTTGAAAACGTTGCATTGGTTACCTGTTACTTGGGTTATTTTCAAGGCTTTGTGTATGGTATTCAGAGCTTACCACAACTTCGCTCCTGTCAATCTGCAGCAAAAGTTCAGTCATTATTGCCCTAGCCAGGCACTGAGGTCCTTGGATGCTCGTCTTCTAGCGGTCGCCAGAGTTTGATGCTCACGGGTGGGCGGCCATGCCTTCTTAGTCACTACAGATAAAATCTGGAATTCTCTGTCCATAAATTTTCACTTTATTGACCCGCTGATGCCTTTGTGGAAAGCCTTAAAACCCTGGCTTTTCTCTTGCCCTCTATGTCATTTATACTTCCCTTTACTACTCTCTGTTGATTTCCAGCTTTTAGCACCAGGACACCTTGTAGGTAACTGTGCACTCTATACATCTCTTTTACATGTCATTACATTTCCTTCACTCCATGTGCCAACACTATTCCAAAAAGACATTGAATAATAGACCTCTAACCACTGAAATGCCAAGGGTTTGGTATCATATGATCCCTAATAACATCGCAGGGTTGACCCCTTCCTCCTCTACAACCTACTCTTTGCAGTAGATGAGGCTGAGAGAAGCGCAGGGGGGTGGAGCTAGTGACTGCTAATTTAATATGCATTGAACTTACATAAAAACTTGCCACAATATCTGTTGAGTCCACCAGTGGTGAAAACCAAGACGTATGCGAAATGTACTGCAATTTGCTGGGCCAGGTGGTGAAGAACTGGGAGTGTTCAGGAAAATCCAGTATTCCTGGTCAAACTATTCCATTACCTTTATGCTCCCAAGCTAGCAAGAAAAGTAAAAAAGTGCAAAGTCAAGCGTACCACCTGCTATCCTTGGCTATACGTGAATGACATCCCTAGTTGAACAGTCAAACATCACAGAGAGTGAAGGATGCCTGAGGAGGCCCTATATTTTCCCCTCTGTAATTTGTTGCTACGGGTTAAAAGTAAAATTGGTGCTTACGGAGCATGAGTAAACGATGCTAGATGAAACTGATGAGTTATTGACCGAATCCAATCTGCGTGGAACATCCCCACTGTTAGTCGAATCATTGCAGTCGTTAGCCTGGAAAATAAGCCGACAAGGGATGCATTGAGCGTAAACTCTAGCATATGAGAGACAGTGGGATGGTGGAGAAGCAGTAATAAACAAGTCAGCGTGAGGGGGAAAGCTGTCTAGAGCCTCACACGGTTGTTGATCGTAGGAATCTATAAGCAGTTGTGCCACAAATCCACGACCACCCTGAAAATAGACCGTAACTTCAGTGTTAAAGAAAAGCTGAATCACAAATTCACCAAATGCCTGTGCCCCTATCTGATGGCATGTCCTCGCACCATACCGGCCCTGGTCAACCATCTCCCTGCATCTTTTCTCTCACTGTTCCTTCCTGTACAGCCTCATAGGTCACCACAACTTCAACTCCTCGTACCCAGCCACATGGCTCCTCATCCCTCCTTATCTTTCTACTCTGCTCTCTCACTTTGAGGACCTCATTCCCTCCCTACTCTTTCTACCCAACCCATCACACTTCACTCGCCCACTCCTACCCCAACAGCCTCAACTGGCCTTTCAATCTAATTCAACATGTTTATAAAAGTCCTCCGTTTTTCACCACACCCTGAATAATCTCCCCAGATTGCCTCAGCAACACCACAGACACCAGGGAGGTTAGATCACACCATCCAACAGATCCTGATACAAGTTCCTTATTTTAGGGTTCAGATGTGTTGGTGGTTGACCCCCCACCCAGTTCTGGCCTTCTCCCTTCGCACCTCTGCACACACCCGCATCTTACAAACTCAGTACTGCCCTATGGCCCTGGTATTTCTGCATTCCTTTGAGACACTGGTCATTTTTAGGTCTCGCTCTCGAGACCTATTGTCGCCGAGATGCCTCTCAAGGGAGACAGGCTGGGGCACGCGCAGTGTTGTGATTTGTGATTGCTGTCTGTGAACGCGCTTCACATGAACAGCATTTGCGCGTTGAGTGCTCCTCTCCGGAAGACCTGCTGAGTTAATTATAGGTCCGCAGCGTGGGGCGCCTGTCGGCATGCTGTGATAATGACCTTTGTTTTGTTTGCTCGGGAGCAGGCGTCTTACTGGCCACGCGTCCATTATTTGGATTCCCACTATTACCCCGGACGTGGCATTGCTGTGATGTAAGGTCACCAGAGTGTAAACTGACTCAGCGCTCCGAGGTAACCAAACTCGGATGAGGCAAAAAACAAAGCAACCACAACCACTTACATAACTTGCATTTTTCAAAAACGATGTAGCTTTTGGTAAATGAAAGTTTAAGAACATGTCCAACCTGGCCTCTGTCACCAATACTATTCCCACACGCTTGACAGAAATCGGAAGGATCAGCTGCTGCACGGCCACAAGTGTAGGCACGTACCCCGAGGGCACCTGGAGTAATTCAGCCGGCTGCACCGAATCGCGAATGAAGTACAATTTAAACACTGGTCGAAAGGTTTATGTTGAGGGGGAGGAGGTGTCTTTAGCTCTCCAAAATGCGCTGTGCTGCTGCCCGGTGGAAAAGAAGTACAGTCTGGTTAAAAAGTTTTGTATGTCTGCTTTCTGTACATCAACCAGATTTGCAACTCTCCCCCTTCCCCGAGCAGGTTACCTGCCACAAACAACAGCACCAATACCCCCCAGAGAAAGCGTGCACCTTTGAGAGATACCAGGGAGAACGTACTAATATATATTAAGCAGCAACAGCATAGGTTAATTTAATGTATTTGAGCAATACACCTCCACCACCTCCCCCCACACAAACACCCTTTCTCAAAAGTCACAGGTGGTCAGTTCAAAGATAGGAGCATATATACTCCCTTCAGTAATCAATGCACAGCGCAGACAGTGTTAGCCCTAAGACTGGGCAGTCTCCAGCCGTCAGGCATGACTGAAGCTCACATGTACTGCAGACCCAGTTAAAGCCGATCAAAGTTTTTAAAGCCACAATTTATTAGGTAAGGGGCGCTACAGTGCACTTAAACTGACTCCAGCACCCACCTTTCGGCTGTGATACACGAAATCATTAAGAGGATTGTCAATTCTTAAGGGATACTCTCGTTTTCAGAAGGGACATGCGGTACAATAACATTGTTTTGTCCTTTATCTAAACTGGTCATGTGAGGCTGTAACCCTACACCCCCAACCCACCAAACCCGCACTGACTTCTGTTTTAAGTCGACCTCTACAAACCCCGAAAAAATAAACAACACTAATATACTCTTCCTCCAATTATATTACCAAAATTAGCATGGCCGACATGCAACGATCGCTCCGGCATCGTAGCTTCTTTCCAATGATGAAGGGGGTAGCAAATATAGTTTCCCATTCCTCCCAAAAAACCTACAGGCCGCACTCTCCCCAATAAAGTCAATTATCAGTCTAGAACAGTTTCACAGCTGAGAACAATTCTCAGGAACGAAAACACCATTGTTAGGGAAATCTGGGGGCAGCCTTGCTTCTCTCTCATCCCCGGAAAAACACGGCTTGTAAAGCTTACGTCTCCTCCTTACCCGCCCCATTCCGAGAGGTCCGGCTGTGCTCTTACTCGAGCCCGAGGCTTCGACAGGCCTAGGTCGCGTTCTATCACACAGAAGAGATTCCGGTGGTAGGAACTAGGGACACTGTAGTGCACAGAGTACACGGATGCCGCCACATCACCCCCAGCTCCACCACCCCTCCTCCGAGCCAGCGCATTACCTGTTGTTGTGTTCATTCTTCCCTCGGGTGTCGGCGGGTGGGTCTGAGTCAGTCGACCCCTCGCAGCGGGCCTCTCACGTTTCGTGATCACGTGCCCCACCCCTTTGGCCACTGTAGTGATCAAGTCCACTCAGTTGAGATGGTTTAAGGAGGTTTTATTGGTGATGGTACAGGATCACAGGAAGATTAGAAGTAGACCAGATAAAGACCCCACCAGGAGCAGCCAGCAGGCAGCTCAGCCCAGTCAACTGTCATTACTCACTGCAGATTCCCAACATTCTGACAGCATCATCACATTAACATTCCACTGGTGGTAGACTGGCAATGCATTAGCATTAGCAGGATATAACATATCCCCCTTTCTTATACGGGAAAACATAAAGCCAGAAACATAAGAGAAGAACTTGAGAAAGTGAAAGCAAAACAACCATCAAAAGAAGAGCAGTATGAGCACAACCATTACAAGAAGAGCAAGCAAAAGGGAAATCAAAGAACAGAGAAGAAAAGACATAGAAACCATCCTCCCTTCTTACACAAAAGCGAAGAAGAGTCAACTTAAGAGAAAAGGACAACAAAAAGCACAAAAGACTTCCTCCAAACGCACCCACTGGCCAGAACAGGAATGAAATGGGGCTGAAAATGGAAAACAAACAGAACACAGGCAGCGACGAACGCAGAGGAAGAAAACACGACAGAAAAACAAAGGAAAGACCAGAAATCACAAGAGACACGAGAAGAAGACGTCAGAAGGAAAACTGAAAAGGAGAAAGAAACAAGGATAATGAGGAAAAATAAGGGCGATTTCCCATCAAAACACCACTAAAATAACACAAACAAAAACACAAAATTGTAATGCAAAGATATTTGTGCAAAAATAGCATTAAACATAAAATATCAACAGAACATACTTAGCAATGAAAACATGAAAAGCACCCAAATATGGTAAAAACGTAAGCTAAATATGAAACTCGAATACATGGGTGAGAACCCACGACTAATCTCTAGGGATAGAGATGAGTAGTGCACAAAACTGGAAATACTCACCATACATATAAGTGTAAGGACAAACTTTGTGTTGAAAAACTACACCGTGCACTGTACTAATGTAACTGCGATAAAACAGCACATATGAGTAGGTACTCATGACAAATTCCCAACAACGATAGGAATATTTGGGTAAGAACCCATAGTAATGCAAAAAGGACTGTAACCTTTGCATGAATTCCCTGTATAAGGGTAGAACTGACAGTGTTCAGATCGGAACCCGCACTTGTGCAATAAGACTATAACCTTTGCATGGGTCCTCTGTGAGAGGGAAACAGAATAGTGCACACTTGAAAATTGTATAAACGTAAAACAAACTTCTCCTTCTAAAACTTCAACATACGCTAAAAACACAGGTTCTCATAAGTTCAACATATCACCATCAAACTAAATCTATAATTGGAAAGTTATTCAAGACCTATACGACACAATGTATAAAGCAGGCTTAACCAGGGTGGTGAGCGATCCCTCACCCGAGTAGTGTGAACGGAGCACACCCCAAACTACGCATCCAGATATCAAACCTGTAAAGCAAACAGTCAAGAATAGTAACATGTAGCCCCTGTATAGCCCCACAAAAAAATGGCAAACACACCAGGTGGAGAAATGTCATTAAAGATGTGTCCCAAAACCTTCAAATTTGAAAGCGGCAGTTGACACTGCAAACATCAGGTCAAAAGAAACAAAAAAAATGACCAAAAATCAAAGTTAAAAACAATGATAAATCTCACCTGACGTTGCCCATCGTAGTACTGCAGTAGAAATGCCCTAAACAAACGCTGCCACCCAACAACAGACACCCAACCAAAATGATGGGAAATTCTTATAACAGTAGCTTGTCCTGAGACTCTGTGCTAAATCCAGAACTCTCCGTCATCCACAGCAGACAAAATGACTTTTGTGCAAGATGAGTGTGGGGTCTCTATCCCTGTAGTATGAAAGGACAAAATGGACCAAATAAATGAACGTTGGTAAGAGGGTATCCCCAAACCTAGTGTTGACTAGAGGCTCTGTAGACATTCGTTGTATAGGAAGAACATCTGTACTACGTAGACAGCATTGAGACAGGCTGTTGAAACAGCATGAACAGACTATTTGGGACGCTGTAGGAAAAGCAATAACAATACTTTTGAGATTCTATGGACCAGCAATAACAGACCTTTTGAGATTCTATAGAAACAGCAATAACAGACCTTTTTAGATTCTGTGGAGAGTACATCACAAGAAACCTAGAAAAGCATAAAATATCCATTAGAACGACGTAGATGGGTGACCCACCCACTACCAACACATGGGACTTAAACCCATAAGAAACGACGTAGATGGGACTAACACCCACTAGAAACACATGGGACTTGTACCCATAAGAACGAGGTAGGTGGAACTAACACCCACCACAAACACATGGGACTTGTACCCATAAAAACAAGGTAGGTGGGACTAACACCACTACAAACACGTGGGACGTGTACCCATACGAACCACAAACACATGGGACTTGTACCCATAAGAACCAGGTGGAACTAACACCCACCACAAACACATCGGAATTGTACCCATAAGAACACCCACTACAACCACATGGGACTTGTACCCATTTGAACATAAGTGAAAGTACTGCACAATAAAAAAAATGCGTAGGAACCCATGATATAGTGTGCAAAAATAATACCCTGGAGGTGATTTCATGTGCACTGAACAGATGGGAAAGTGACCCATGTGACACCCCGTGTGGAGGTAAAAATGTTGTGCACCGTAGAGATGAGACTGAAACCCAAGAACACAAATATAAATGCAAAAGGGACTGCCACCCTTGCATATGTCCCCGAAGGAAAACAGACTAGAATTGTATACTCCATAGACACCCTATGTAGGGTAAAAACATCCCCTTTGGACAGTCACCCCAAAGGTCAAGTAATATACAATGCACAAAAAAAACTAACAACCATTAAAACATTGCAAGCACAAGATAATGTACAATAGGCTACACGCTGTTAAAAACAATAAAATAAAATAAATAAAGTAGTCACCGTAGTCATTTGAATGAAGGGAGACACGTAGCGTATGCATGTGAGTAGTTCTAAGTCCAAAAGATGCATGAAACCACAAGTTCGTTAGATTACACTTTCCGTGTAAAAGAATTCTACATGAGCCTAAGCTATAATAACAAAAAAAAATGTTACAGGTGTACCTGCCAATGCAATGGTGTTGAACAGGCAGTCGAAAGACTCCAAGGAACAAGGAAGTTTCACGCTACTCAGAAAACGCCGAACGGAAGCCAACGGGAACTTGAGCATTGCTGGAGGACAACTCACACAAGTGCTCTATAATGAAGTTTGTCGTTGCCCTCTTGACCTCTGGAGAGGACAAGAGATTGTACATTGCAGATGCGTGGACTGAAACCACACAACGCGTGAACTAGATAGATGTGCACTGAAACAGAGGTGAAACATAAAAACATAAAAAAATAAAACACCTCATGGAGAGGTCAGCGTTGTGTACCAGTAGGAGGACAAAACCCTTGTAATACACCTCTAGAGAAGGTATATAGATTGTGCACGATTTTACACTGTGTAGTAAGTTCAAAGGTGTGCACTGTGACCATATTAATTCACTTGTTGAATATAGCTCACTAGAAATTAATACGTCATTGAGCAATGACATGCCATGCACTAGAAATGGAAAACCTAGTAAACTGTAAACGAAAATAACATCTTAATACATTTGCCAATGAAGCTTTGAGTTTAAAATGTGAGACATAGACACTAGATGGCAGCATAGGTCAAAAATTAAATCTGCGTAAACACAAGATATTGACAGACAGTATTGTACATTCCTAAACTGCACTCGATGAAGCAACAAAGCAATGAAAATGTTTTGAGTCACCAGGAAGAAAAAATAGCACACTGAAATGTCGTTAACACATCGTCGATCCAAAAATCCTCACAACAGTGTGCAGTACGTTTCAAGAATGTTCACCTCAAGACAACATAAAAAAAATATTATTTGGTAAATCGTGTGAATTCCATCCGACCCTGACGAAACAAAGGTGGAAATACCTCGTAGTCAATTCACCCCCTGGCAGACTTGTAAATAGACCGGTGACATGCTGGAGGCACATAAAACTTTATTTAAAGTGAGAGAATCGGAGAATACCTTGCAGTCTGCAGCATGAAACGTAATTCAGCTAAGATGGCGGCACGTATTCAACGCGGAGCAGGATGGCTCACTGCACGTCCTTGCTGCAGAGCGTCCCTCATCAGCTGCCAATTGTGACGTAGGAAGAGGTCCGAAGATTATGCCAAGCAGGTAAGATCGCGTGCACAAGAACGAACGCGCGCTCTTTCTTTTTTTTTAAATAACAAAAAAAAAGAATGTTAAACTGCCCAATGAAGCAATGGCTTACCAGAGGCCCATCGATGCAAATAAAAACATGGCTAACCTCCCAAAAATGAAGCATTTCCATAGGCAGCGCCGGGTAACACGGGGAAGACGAAAATAATGACACTCCCCCCATAGCGCTTGAAAGTTGCTCCTCAGCATGTCAGGCAGTAACACAAGGACAGAAAATTTTCTCTCACCCAACTTGAAGTTCATCACAGGGAATTAGTAGCTCCACTCACACGGAGAGTTCTTGATAGAGTTGAAGCGCTCAAGCTTTACCAGAGGAGATGAGATTAATTCCATTAATACCATTGTGAAATGAGGTTGCCGCTTTTGAAATTTGAAACGCCACACAACAGGTATAAAATATTTCCCTCGCAGCAAACAACCATTGGTAGAAACAAATTTGAATGCGCTCTGCTCTGATCTCCGCGTATGTCCCCACACTTGCTACATTTAAAAAAAATGTCACACATCCAATTCCACAGAAAGGCAATGTTGAGCCTAACAGACAACACTGGAGGCAAAAACTGAGATAGCCACTGGTTACCTTAGTCAATGAAACACTGTGAATTGTTTCTGAGGCAATGTAGACATGAGTAGTTGCAGCGTGGCTTTGTAAGCAATAGTTGAGAAGTAATTTCTTGTGGCACATGTAGAAAACTTTGATGAAGAATTACAGCATGCTTGGAAAAGAGATATCTGGTGAAAAGCAGAACAGCAAACAAAGCTATTGAGACAGGAACTGGCACTTGTGATGCTGTAGGAACAGCAAGCAGAGGCAGGAGCTGGTTATAGACTTGAGCTGGCACTTAGACGTAGAGTGTAGATGTAGGTAGGCTTACCCTCTGAAGGCACAGCACAGAAAAAAAAACGTAGTAAAGTGTCAGGCTTACCCATGTTGAAGGCATAGCAGTTTCCCAGACGTAGGAAAGCTTGAAGTAGGCTTACCCTCACATGAAGGCACAGCAAAAGACGTGTAGCAATAGCTCTGGAGAGTAGACGCCCAAGACTGAATGGGCAGCTGCAGAAGTAGAACTCCCAGACGCTTTTCCTCACAGGAACAACTGGCAGACTGGTAGTAGTGGGCGACCGATGGGAGGTCACTGGTGGGGTCAGGATGCCAGTTGAGATAACTTGAGTTGAGTTGCTGGAGGTTGATGTATTCTTGAAGTTGCTTGAAGTTGAAGTTGCTTGAAATTGAAGTTGCTTGAGGTGACAGAAGTAGGTTCTTTAAGTTTAAAATCGTCGCCAAAATTCTGTAGTGATCAAGTCCACTCGGTTGAGATGGTTTAAGGAGGTTTTATTGGTGATGGTACAGGATCACAGGAAGATTAGAAGTAGACCAGATAAAGACCCCACCAGGAGCAGCCAGCAGGCAGCTCAGCCCAGTCAACTGTCATTACTCACTGCAGATTCCCAACATTCTCACAGCATCATCACATTAACATTCCACTGGTGGTAGACTGGCATTGCATTAGCATTAGCAGGATATAACAGCCACCAAGACGCTTCTGCGAATCTAGTCTCCGCCAACAGCCCCCAGGCCCCCGCCATCAAGGCCCTGGAAAGCATGGAGAAGCTCAGGGACCTGCCATGCAATTCCTGGGTGGGAGGCAGATTTAAGCCTCTGCGCACCGACAGCTACGGGTCTGGAGATCGAACCTGATTTGAAATTATTGTACAGCACAGTCGCCAGAACAATACATGAAACCCCCCACTTTTTACTTGGACCCATACCTGCACTGGCACCCAGCGAGTTTTGGAGCATATGTATTCCACTACTCCTCCCCAGAACATTTTATTACCGACTCATAGAACAATGAGTAGCGCAAAACCATCCCAGGATGTTACAAAAAACGCGAAAATGTTAATCTGATCGCCCGCACACTATTCACATATTTTAGCTAAAGCCAATTTATATCTTATACTTTTTTCTGAGGCAACCGTGATTTTTATTATTAAATGGTTTACCAGGAAAGACTGATCCATTTGTTTTTAGGGGTTGCACATCCTTAAGAAAACGTGATTAAAATTATTACAAAACAGCGTATTTTCCAATTAGATAGACCCAAATTAACAACAAGTTATACATTTTGACAACAGTATAAACAAGCATTTGCAATGCAATAGGTCTCGCATTTACGCAAGTTTAAGCTATTGGCATTGCAAATGACAATGCCTTTTAGTTATGTTTTAAAAATGAAAACAAAAATAAAAGGCATTGTCATTTGCAATGTCAATAGCTCAAACTCGCGTAAATGCGAGACCTATTGCATTGCAAATGCTTGTTCATTGAGTAGCACACCGCCTGAGGGAGGGACACCACCTAGAAGTGACAAATGCCTTATTCTAAACATCTTAAAAAGGTCCTCAAGACTATATTCTCAAACTTGAGTTCTCTCCAGTCACCTCCGTTCCCCTACACCGAACACACTCTGGCAAAGTGCGTTATCTGGTGTTTCTTTTTTCCAACATCCTCTTCACTCCTTGTATTTGTTACCAAGCTCTGATAAGGTCCTAAATACCGCTTCTGAAGGAGGCCAGTATTTTATTTTTCATAATGTTAACTAAATACATGGTTAAAATGCACTAAGGACGGATGCTTTACAGCGGGCAAGAAACAAATGACATACAATATGGACTTGCAGTCCACATCTGTGTTCAAACTGTAGAGCCCACTGTTGGTGATATGCTATATTGTCAGTCTTTAAATCCTGAGATTAAAACTCTGATGTCAGTAAAAGCGTGGGAGCCCTGCCAGTCTCAGACAATCATTGGCCCCATATCCCAAGGCCTCATCAGTAACATGTTTTCTTACACAGCTCTTCGTACTGTACTTCTGGCCTTTTAAGCACTGATCCTTTGACATCAAAAGCATGGCACGGTCAAGTTAAACGTGCCAGTATTCAGACCTGTGTCAGAGGTACGTTATTTCCAAGAAAGATATTCTTGTAGAAAGATTGCACAAACGTTTAGTTCATAAAAAAGAAAAAGAAAAACCAAGAACGTACAGTTTTAGTGGACAAAAACAACTTGTATCCTTCCACCACGACTACTTGTAGATTATGCAATTTCAACTATATAAACATTAAAATGTTCCCTGCCCAGACCCAATTCAATCTACAGCCCAAAGTCTCACATATATTTAAAACGTTCTCAAAAAATAGTGGAAACTAATCAATATAAGAACAGTTCATTCAGCCCCAATATCATTTTAAAGTCCAATGTGCGCTTAACCAAAAGCAAACATACATTTGACCCCAATCAGGATTCTAAAGTGCAGCTTTTCACAACCTTCCTATTAGGATATCGACTAATTTACTTGACGTCACCTTCCTGAGTATAATTACACCCATACAGACCTGGATCTTAAATCCCACGGGGAAGATAATGCCAGCTGAGCCTTTATGATGTTAAACAAATATTGAGCAATAGCTCCATCTCGGAATCCAAGACTATGAACCAGCTATAGCCCCATTTCCCTAATTTGAAACCCATATTTTTTAAACACAAGCCGAAGTATCTTTTTCTTTGCCTCAGTGAAGAATACACAATCCAACAATACATGGCTCACTGAATATTTCTTACCTCTCTTACAGGGGCACTGGCTATTGTTCTTAACAACCTCAGTTTTTAAACCCTTAATACGTCACCCAGGGTCAATTCCCACCCTCAAGCGCAAGACTTCCTTCCGCAAGCACTTGTCTGTAATATTATGTAGGTTGTGGGAAAACGTCAGTGCTCTCCCATGAAAATAAGAAAGGAATGGCTGAGCTCCTAATTTTGAGAGAATCCAAATCCTCTGCCCAACTAGTTTCTATGACACTTTGCATAAGTGTATTCTTTATCTGGTTAATCAAAACCACTTCTCCCTCCTTCTGTACACCTCTCTAGAACATTCAAGCGTTTTTGCATTATTTAGACTTGAGAGTCACTACAGAAGTCAGCAGCGAGCATAAGCTCACTGAGCCAGGCCTAGGACTTATTTGTCTAACCTTTTGGGCGTCAAAACACTTGTCACAGAACCCAGAGGGTCTGACACTCCTTTCTCCATCCACAATCTGTTTTATGAAGTCTTGCCAAATACATCGAATTGAAGTATTTGATTAAGGTAGAGCATTGGCAGTGATCTAGGCAGGGTCCATTACTTCTCCACATAGAAAACTTGAAAACAAGTTGAAAAGCTGTGAGATAGCAGCCATGTTGTTAGACTGGAAGTAGGGCGTCTTGGTAAGAGTGGGGTAAACGGAGTCCCTAGGAAAAGTGAAATGAGTCTAGTGCCACAAGGACCGCATCCAGTATCTGTGCGTACTAGTGCATTTGTAAGGCTCACAGTAAGAAAGGTTGGATGATGGGGAACAGTACGCCTGTTTGGATATCTTGTTCTGTGCTTTTTTATAGCATTTACAACCATTCGTACTGCCCTTAGCTCTTTTAGGATCTGGATGCACTTTATAGTTCTGTGGTGCTCGTTGAGCAGATAGCGAGAAATAGTGGACAGTAGTCAGTGCGGTTGGAGATAAGGCCAGAGTAATTGTAAAAGATGGAAAATATTTGAGGGTGCCTCGCTAAACCCCTGGAGTTCTGTGAAGAGCATTAGAAGGATTGATGTGTGTAGTAAAGAGCATTCATTGCCTGTTGTTTCTCCTGCCAGGTTGTACAGATGTCTACTGCTTGACCTCATGGGGCTGATTCTGTTTTGTGGAAATGTTACTAGTTATGGCCCACTCAGCATCCATGATTAATTCTTGTTGGACCATGTACAGAGCTCCACTGCCTTTAGGCTGGTTCACACTACAGAAATACCATATACATACTTATATACACACATTTAACTCCTATTCGTGGGCCTGTGGGAGTTAGGAGGTACTTTGAGTTACCATTGATTTATAAGGTTTCACACAGGGAGCCTAGTTGCCGAAAGCAGCCAAAATCACCATGTGATAAGAAGGGAGAGAATGAGGAATTATTGGGATAATCAGATGCAGTAGATCTGATATCCCTGCCTGGTAATTCACAATTTGTAAGTGGACTCTTAGGGTCTAACGCGCAACAAAGAGGAGGGCTCTGACCCCTGGAGTTAGTGGTTCAAAGTTACTGGTAACTCCAGGGACCAAATTGATCAGCGTCAATTATGTGGCAGAGTTGTAGTCGGCCGTTTTGGGGCCATCCTATTTGAAAGAAGTTTAAATTAACTTCTGTATATGATACAAAGATCTGTATGAAGGTGGGCACCTCAGGGGTGGGAGGGGGGGGGGGCAAGGGGTTTGGAACATTCAAAAGGAGCCTGGAAGGAGTGAGGCTGGAATTCAATGCACTTCTGTCCGCCTGTAATGCATCTGATGCTCATGTACAGCACTCTTATACCTTCGGATCTAGTTCGCGCTATAACCCCCCCCCCCCCCCCCCCCCAAAAAAAAAAAACTATACAAAGATGTATGTTTAGGCTGTTGTCATCTTGAGCATCTCCACAGGAAGGGAGGGAAGGCCTTAAAATTCATTAAACGGGGGGGATGTTTGGGGGTCCATAGCAAAGAATACATAGCAAGAAAAAGTTGTTGGTGGAGAGAAAGACGCATCTTCAATTACAAATAAATAAATATACACCTTATAGAAAGAAAGATCGTGAAGACCCCCTCCATGGCAATTAGAGTTCCTTTACCTAAAGGAAATGGTATAATACCAGAATATTGTTGTCAGAATACCGTCAGACATACATATTCTATCCTAAATGTTGTCTACAAAAATGTTGCCCCATTGGAGTTAATAATAGAAAATCTACACAGAATGGGATGATATTTTTGTAAACATATTTCGGGCAGAACGTTCAAGTGAGGTGGTATTTCTTTACACAATATTCTGTGGTACAACCAAAGGGGATAGATATACAACAAAAACCACAGGAGTTTTTCAGAGAGACCCAGGCTAGACCGATGGGTGACAATTCGGGCTGTGTGAAATTGTGAAAATTTGATATTACAAAATTTCATGAAGGTGTTAAAAAAAAATGCACATTATTGTAAGATATTTGTTCCGCTTATTTTTTAAAGAATTACTGGACAAAATGTTTGCAAAAAGGGTTCCACTTGTAAATTCGATTTCTGCTATTGTTTTGTTTCAGCAGTATAAGAAAAACATCTTTATGAGATTTTTCAGTGATTTTGCTAACAAGAAAAAAACTATTTGATGTTTTAAGGAAGGAGTTTTCCTATTAAAACTGGGAAATTTCAGTAGAGGTAGTAGTAAAATAAATAGGCATTTCCAAAATGATATGGACTTTCAAAATTAAGCCTTTTCACCCGGTTACAGCAATAAAAATTGAATTTCATACACTTCCAGTCAAAATATGAGACACTCCTAGTGACAATACAAGACCAACAGAAAAAGCTATGGAGAAACATCACTTTGCTCACAGAAAGCGTAGTGAATCCATGGTCAACACACCACTAGAAGCCTCACCATAATGTGTGCTCAATGCATGCCTTCATTAGTACTAGAAGTGGCGGGACAAAAAGTAAAAGAATATTAATCATAGATAGTGGAGTTTCAGTACTTGAAAGAGGCATTGGGCTACATTGGGGCTCTCTAGTCCAGTCATTCCCAACCTTTAGACTTCTGTGGACCACCATTTAATCATTACTGGAACCCGTAGACACCCACTGAATCATTTTTGGAATCAGGGGAGCCCCACGAGTCATTACTGGAAGCTTGGGACCCCGTCCTAAGCATCGATAATTAGAACGGCAAAACAAAACACACAAAATATAGAAAAAACATTAAACAAACAAATACACAAATGATGACACATTTTGTTTAATTTGAAAACATTAATAAATAAAAAACATATATATATATTTTTTTTAGAAAGGTTGGAGCTTTTTAAAATTCAATTGACGCCACTCATCGTCTATACTATGGACCTGATTACGAATCTGGCGGACTTCTGACCGCCAGACATGTGGTGGCGCAGGAGTGGCGGTCTACCATATTGTCGATTACGACTTACAAAGTCGTATCAGAAGTGGACTGCCATCTGCGCCAGGGAACAGTCGCTCCCTGGCGAGGGGGGCAGGAGCACCACAATGCAATATGCTGAGCAGGGACTGGCGCAGTCTCATTCAGCATATTTTGAGTTCTTGTACTGCCAGCCTTTTCATCGCGGAGTTGATGCCTCCCTGTCTTATTCCCCCCACCGTCCATGCCGTGCTGGGACTTTTTAGCTGTTCCCATTGCGGTGCCTGTTTTCAAGGCACTGCCCTGGGAAAGCCCAAAGAACCGCTAACCGCATTACGAGTTGCACATTTGCAACTTGTAATATGGCCAGCGGTGCTTGCGCAGAGGCGGCGCTGCGGCAAAGTTGTATTCAAGCCCTATATTCTGTTTGATACACCTGTACTGCTCCCACTAATCAATCTGAGGATATTAATTCAATTTTTAGCCTCCAGTTTTAGGTTCCTTCCCACTTATAGTATGTTATAAACTTTTCAATTGTACATGTAGCTTCTATATTTCTACAAACTTTATTAATCTGTTAATATTATTTAATTTTTTAAGTAGTCGCAGACACCCCCCTCCCTCCCCCCCCCACCCGTGGAGTCTACACGGACCCCCTAGGGGTCCCCGGACAACAGGTTGGGAACCACTGCTCTAGTATGAGTATGAAAAATTTGGAACGGAAAACTGTCCAATATATAGAGAAATAATTGAAGGGGGGAATCAAAATGTGCCCAAGTCTGGGTGATGTGAGCATCAAGGCTTCGTCGAAGTTTTAACATTGTAAGTAATGTATCAGAAAACAGATGGGGGAAAAGAGGTAATGTAAAACATCTCATACACTGGTTACCTGGTGATTGCTGCATTCAGTTCCTCGAGAGATAATGCCAAGATGGCATTAATATGCCCATTTCATGAATGGGAGTCTATTGTTTGCAACGAGAAAAAAAACCTCACTTAATTTAAAGCTATTCACCGATGCCATAAACATAATGTCTTCTTTTCATGATAATGTGTCGTTTAATTGTTCATGCACATATTTACATTACAGAGTTCTGGAAACAGCAGATATTTTTTTTTTAATCTGATGATTTAAATTTTTTAAAGATAACGGCGTTAAACAGGCACTATGGATTTAGAAAAAAACCCAGCCAATGTGCATCTCTTTTAGAGGTGAGATGTCTTGAGACTTAAAGTGTCTCTAATCACAACAATTTGCATGATACATATATAAAACGTTCAATATTGTTCTGTAGGTCTTAATCTCGCTGGAAAGGGATTGCTTCCAAATGCCTTATGGGATGAACACAGAATACATTCAAAGCAGAGGTGTAGAAGGCAGGTTTTAATGCATCTGGGTTGCAGAGAATGAAATGCACTTACCTTTTATTTCAAGAAGGCATGCTGGCTTGTCCTTTCCTGAATTCAATATTGCAAATGTTTTACTCAATCCACTTTACACTGGGTGTTAATAAAAACAGCGTCAGCGAAAATATGCTCCTGTGCTTAATTGCTCGTGAATAATATTTTTAATGGGATTTGCTGAATGCCTATAATTTTCTTTCTCAATACACTTCTTTATTTTATAAACCGCTGTGATCCCTCATGTATTGATTACTGTAGACTTAAATGTAAAAATAGATATGTAGCACTGCCAGAGAATGTGTAGCCTGATTGCAGTTAGCCACGTAATATGCTGCAAAATCAGCTTATCGATACCGCGTAATGTTGGAGTCCATGCCGCATAGCTACAAGCGGGCCTTGGTTAAGAGGGTGGGGCAATGGGAGACTGAAACTACGCCCCTTTGTGGGGGATGGATATTTTGGCAGAGGTTAACAGAGCTATGGACAGTGCATTTTTGTATTGCACAGACAATGAAGGGATTCCTAAAGAGTCATCAGATTTGCCACATCTCCAATCTATTTGTGTAAGATACACAGACGGTGCTGTTTTTTTTAAAACTACCCTCCACTTAATTTAATAAATATTTTTAAATAAAAATGTTATTTTTATTTTTATTAAACCTTGCAATTTAAAGGATAGATTGGAAATAGGCAATCCATGCAATGGCACCCACTGAGAGTTTGGGGCACAATCTAGAGGTAATAACAGGAAACAAAAATGATGTTACTTGTATGAATTATCATCTCTAATTTATATTTATATGGGGAAAAAGTAGAAATAAGATAGGATAATATCATTATAACCAGCATATTGCTGGTGGAACTGGTGAACGGTTGTTGAATAAAGTGTGTTTCTTCCCTGCCTCTGATGGGTGGTGAAGTCACGTCACACACATGTAGGTGTCACTGGAGAGGGTGGTTCCAATAACCCACAAATACTCTATCCTCCATTTCTGATAAAGGCTCACTTTCTGAAAACCTTCACACTTCATGGAGACCAGGCTGCCCATAGTATGGTGGCAATCATGTATTTCTTTTTATTTTTTAAGAGGAATAACTGAGCATAACTTCAATGATTGAACTATTAAATATATTTTGAGCTGCCAAATCTATAGAATAATAGTGAAAAAATATGTTTGTCATTTTGGGCACACCTTATTAAAACATTTTATACAGAAGGGGGGGGGCACAGCATTACAAAGTTTGAAGACCGCTAATGTAATTGTACAAGGAGATGGAAACATTTAATTTTAGGCATCGAAATAGAAAAGAAACAGAAAAAGAATAAACAAGGCATGACCAGGATTCCCCTTGCTCCCCTCTGCCCCTTTTTCTTTTTTTTCTGCTTCAAAGTTTTTTGATTTATTTAGGATTTCTGTAAACATTGAAGAGCTATAAACATGACCAAAAACGTGCAGTCATTGAATTGTCAAGAGTCCAGAATGGCACATCGCAAAGTATGTCATTCAATCGTAAATGTGAGGACAAATAGTAATAAAATCTTGAATTTACTTCTAAAGAGAAAAAAAAATATTTTTAAACTATTTATTTAGTGTAAACTACAAATCAGTGACTATCAAATTAATAATTTATAATTTTCACAATCACGAGAGAAAGGAGGGATTCTGCCATATATCATCCCATACAATAACCACACTAAACAGTACTGCGGACGTCCAGTTTGATTGACTAGCTAATGTGTAATCAGAGAAGAAACAATGGTGATATATCCAACATTCAGGTGATTTGAGAGGCGATAACTGCACCAGAGGGTATTAACCTTGATGAAGATTTGATTACAGTGATTGCCACCTTTTTCCATCTAAAGGAATCTAAACTGGTATAACCAGGTAAATACCTTGGATCTTGTTAATCGTGAGTGGTTTTTAATACAGTTTTGCACATTTACAAGCGTTTTAGAAAGGGAAAGGGACTGAACTTCCTCATAACAGCCATTGATCTGAAGTGATTAGTAAATGGCTGAAACATGTTGATGTTAGGGTGTGGGAACCATTGATGTTCCAGTTTATGTCGTGGTTCTCATTTTAAATCTTACTAAATAGCCCTTGAATAGAGGTCACTTTAGTGAATCCTTAGGTAATTTTATATAAAGCAAAATTTAGACATTGATAGGGCTCTCCGTGCCACCATGAGAAGGAGCCTCACAAGCTCATGTGATTGGTGTGTCTGAGCTGACGCTGTGCCCCCCTCCCCACCAACCCACCACAGCCCCCAAACAGGACCGGCCACAAACTACACGTTATTAAATAACCTCACGATTTCCCGTTTTGTAGATACTGTTTTCTTCTCACTTCTGATGGCCAGCAATGGACTGCCTGGGGGACACATTTACTCATTTTTCACACAACACAGGGCAACAAGCAAAGATGCTGTGCTACGTTGCCTGAAAGGAGGAGAGCAGAAATGCTCCATATATAAAAATATGTGCAGCATTTTTTGCTCTCTCCCTGCACGGGCACACTGTGTGCTACTCAGCGCCAACACAGGCATTGCAAGGGTCACTGCATTAGGCGTAGAATTGTTTTTGAGCAGGAAGTGACACCTTTCTGCACAAAAACAATCATCAGAGGCACGTTCCTCTTTATATGAGCGCTGCAGAATGCAACACTCACGGAAAGAGGAAATAACAAGGAGAAATAAAAGATAATGATATGCCCCACTGCAGGCCCAGTTTCAGGAATTTATATCTAGATGGTCCAAGGGTGCGTTCGGGTGGGGCCAATGTGTGTCTAATGTTTGACAATTCTGGAGGTAGCCCACAAGCGCTAGATTTACATTGAATTTTCTTCCAAACAGCCCTACAGAGCTTGCGGAGAGTTATTTGAGAGTAAAAACTGATGTCTATACTCGACAAGCCCACCCTCTTAATTTCCAGTAGACCAGGTGTGAGACGGTGGTTTGGTATTTGCTGTCCACTAGTTAAAGTGGGCACCTTGTACCAGGCCACATGACCGTTATGATGTATAAGATCAAAGATAACCTTATTGAAAGCTATCCTAGTGGTAGCTATGGAGTGCAGCCTTCAGGCTTATTCTTGAAGGAATGTAAAGCAGCTTGTTTTACCAGAATATCACCTCCTAAATGACTAAATGAAAGGAGAACCACACAGTGCTTATATAAAAAGATGTATTTATTAATATAACACTCTCTACCAGTCTCGATGTGAGACTAGGACATAAAGCACACAATACTAGATCAATAGAACATTTGTAAATAGCGAAATACACAGCAGGCTCCAGGGGGAGACCGAACCATATGCTAAAAAAATGGTATAACAACTATGACTTCAATAGATACAGTACTTAGAGCACATAGAATCGCTGGGACCCCAAGGAACCACCTAGAGGAGTGACACAGGAAGCCCACGGAGGACGGGTGTAGTGAGGAAACACAGATGCATGCTCCGTACAACTCTATGGGAAAGTCGCGGTTGGGAATATTCAAGTTAAGGACACTTCTAAGAGGACTTCGAGCAAACCCTTTGGAACTTAGGAGGTTCTAAGGCCAACCCACCAGTGAGTACTGAAGTACCCGTGTTACCTATTCCAGAGGAGCCGGGTTCATAGGGGTAAAGTGGTGTCAGAAACCTTCTTCATTTCAAAGGAGAGCTGCAAAGAAGTCCTGCTGCCAGGAGGGCGAAGAATGTCCGGTGGAATCCAAGCCTGGATTCAAGGTGAGAAGAACCTGAAAGCACAGGGGACAGAGTCTGGGTCACGTCTGGTGACCAGGGGCTCGGTACTCGAATGCCCACCGTTGTCGGGTGCTTCAGGTGCAAAGAAGGGTTGCTTGACTCTGCAGCCACGGGGACCAGGAGATGTCGAGGACAACCAAAATCCAGAGGTGAGCTGTCCCACAAAAGATGTCAAAAGCTGAGGGGTCGATGTCCAGCTGGAGCACCAACAAGCCTTGGCAACTGCAACCCATGCAGTCAGAGGAAACGGTTACCGTGTAGACCAGCAAGGTCCAGGGGACTCTCCAAGCAATGGAGAGTCAGGGCATGTCTGGAGCAACCAAGTAAGCCAAAGAATTAGCAAGGTGACCCTCGCCAGGACCCACAGGCCATCGGACCAGGGATCGCAAGGAGACCTCAAGCAAGTTGGCAAAGCACCAGACCACAGGACACTCGGAGAGTGGAGGCCGGAAATCTTCGGAGCAAATACTGCTCGGGGTCAGGACTAAACAGAGTCCAAAGCACAGGTTGAGGAAAAGTACGCGGGCACAGGGGTTCGGGTTGCACGTTCCCCACAAGGGATACTGTCTCAGAATCGCTGAGAAGGCAGACTAACCTCGGGGACCTTCGGAAACCCACCTCCTGTGTTGCTGAAATCTTTGGAGTCCTCAAGAGCTTGGGAGAAGCAAACCGGTCAGATGTGTTTAGGTGCCTGCTTTTGCAGGGGGAGTAACTCCTTTACTCCAAGGGAGATTCTTCAGTCGACCAGCATCATGCAGGCAGTCGAAGTACTTGGTTTCTTCTTAGCAGAATCTTGTCCACGTAAAATCTAAAGTCCTGTAGCCAGGTATCCCACTTTATACCCATGGGAAGGGGTTGGAAAGATTCTGTGGACCCTCCTAGGGTAGGGGAAGGACAGAGGGGTGGGTACACCCATGTCCTTTGTCCAGTTTCACGACAGAGCAGGAGCAAATGGCTCCTGGAACTGGTTTGAGCTGGACTATGCACAGGGACACCAAATGTGCCCCCAGTGCAGACTTTCTGGGACTCTAAGAGTGCACCCACCCAACCCCAATACACTAAATCCTGTTTGGGAGGTGGTACACCTCCCTGTGACAGGATGCCTATTGTCATGCCTTCCTCTGCATGAGTTTGGCTCAGCAGCAGGAGAGCAAAATCGTGTCTGTGGCTGGTATCATCCATTTTGTGCTGCCCAGGTCTAGAAAGCTGGTACCGGGTATACCAGTGACCCATATATGTCCCTTCAGAAGGGTGGAATCATACCTTACACGCCAGTTACTGGTGTGGAGGTATGATTCTAAGGTGTTTGACATGGCCATTTTAAAGTTAGAATTTACCGCGAGGTCCTAATGCACTTAAACATTTATGTCTGGCTGCATCACAGACAACCCCGGAGAATGGTCTCCGAAGGCTGCAGAGGAGCTCTGCTCATGCAGGGGCACCCTCTCACGTAAAACCCACCACCCTGCCTTCAGGATTGTTAAGGCGTGTCATAGGGGTGACTGATAGGTATGCAAGTGTAGTGATTTAGAGAGATATAGGAAACCTATATCTCAGTAAGTGGTGCAAGCACCATCTTACAAAGTCTGCAGTAGCAGGCCTGTCGTGTCAATTTGGATGGCCTCTCATGGGTGGTATAATACATGCTTCAGCCCATGGGAGGCCTCTGGGGTACCTATGTCCTGGGTACTTGGTGTACCAAATACTAGGGACTGATAAGGGTACCCCAGAATCCGATCTGGATTGTACCTAAAGTACATGCATATCAATTTACAGGAGAAAGCAGATAGACTGGGGTCCTGGATAGCAGGATCCCAGTCAGACTAGGCCAAAAACAGTGTGACATCAGCAAAAAGTGGGGGTAACCATAAGAAGCATATACTACTTTCCTACACAACCCCCCCAAACGTAAGGACACTAAACTAACCGTGACCAGTTGAGTCTTCATGTTCTAAGTGGAAATATCTGGAGAGTCCATCTGCATTGGCATGGTTTCTCCCAGGTCTATGTTCCACTGTATAGTCCATCCCCTGTAGGGAAATGGACCACCTCAAAAGTTTGTGGTTTTCACCATTCATCTGTTTTAGCCATAAGAGGGGCTTATAGTCTGTCTGAACAATGAAGTGAGTGCCAAACAAGTATGGCCTCGACTTCTTCAGAGCCCAAACCACAGCAAAGGCCTCCCTCTCTATAGCTGACCAACGTTTCTCTCTGGGGGTCAACCTTCTGCTAATAAAAGCTACTGGCTGACCCCGACCCTCTTCATTCAGTTGTGATAACACAGCCCCTACCCCCAACTCGGGTGCATCAGTTTGAACAATGAATTGTTTGAAATAGTCAGGACCCTGCAGAATGGGAACAGTGCACATGGCCTGCTTCATGTCATCAAATGCCTTTTGACAGCTAACTGTTCACTGAACTTTTTTAGGCATTCTTTTGGAAGATAGATCATTGAAAGGGGTCACTATGGAGCCATAACCTTTGACAAACATCCTGTAGTACGCAGTCAGGCCAAGAAAGCTCTGACCTGAGTCTGGGTGGTTGGAGCACCCCAATCCATGACGGTTTGGATTTTGCTCTGCATTGGTTGAACCTGTCCTCCACCTACAAGGTGGCCTAGGTATACAACCTTACTCTGCCCTATCTGGCACTTAATGGCCTTGATAGTGAGGCCTGCCTTCTGCAGGGCCTCCAAACATTTCTCAGGTGGACCAGGTGATCCTCCCAGGTGGAGCTAAAGACAGCAATATCATCTAGATAAGCTGCACTATAGGCTTCCAGACCTGTGAGAACTTTATTCACCAGCCTTTGAAATGTGGCAGGTGCATTCTTCAAGCCAAAAGGCATCAAAACAAATTGGTAGTGCCCACTAGGGGTTGAAAATGCTGTTTTTGGTTTTGCATCCTCAGCTAATCTGGTTTGCCAGTAACCAGCTGTCAGGTCAAATGTACTTAAGAACTTGGCTAAGTCCAAAGTGTCAATTAGTTCATCTGCCCTTGGAATTGGATGAGCATCAGTCCTAGTGACTGCATTGAGTCCCCTGTAGTCAACACAGAACCTCATCTCTCTCTTACCACCCTGGGTGTGAGGTTTTGGTACTAAGACTACTGGACAAGCCCAAGGGTTATCTGAGAGCTCAATAACTCCCAGTTACAACATTTGCTGGACTTCAGTCCTGATACAGTCCCTGACATGATCAGGTTGCCTGTAAATATTATTTTTCACAGGCAGACTGTCACCTATGTCCACCTCATGTGTACACCAGGTAGTCTGCCTTGGAATCAGTGAAAACATATGTCTGTACTGATTGAGGACTTCCCTACAATCAGTCTGTTGCTGTTCAGTGAGGCTGCCTGCCAAGGCTACTTCATCAACTGAACCGTCATCAGGGTTCTGTGAGAGGAGATCAGGGAGTGGATCACGCTCTTCCTCCTGTCCCTAATCAGTAGCCATGAGCAAGCCCAAGTCTGCCCTGTCCACATATGGCTTGAAAAAATCAAGTTCTGGGAGAATGGATCACTTGTCCTGTGTTATCAGGGTCTAAGATCTTAGCAGTCTGTGTAAGAAAACCCTCATATGAGTACACAGGTCGGTGGCGGTGTATCTTGATTCTCCGCCTTTGTGTACTGTCACAGCATCTTCATTGGGTTCCTTATTGTTAGTATGCTGTCCTCCACCTGGAGGTAGACCAACTGATACTACAGTAGCGTCCAGGTATCAAAAAAGGAGAGGGATGTGTAAAGTGCTCATAAGTGGTGAGGTTAAAATTCCCTACTCAACTCTAAATACTGCAAAAAAACTTTAATGGGAACAAGAGTAGAGTGGGAAATTAAAATAAAAGTGATGTTATTATAGACAGTGTTAATGGCCTATTACATCAGTGGATGAGGTCTGTGGATAAGATCAACATGTTTCAGCCTTCTAGTGTATTCTTGAGGCTTTCGTCAGGACCAATTAATAAGCAAAGGGTCCCGTTCTGCCACCTTTTTGGTGTGTGATCAGGTGACCACCACTTTGATAATTCTTTCAAAGAGTTATTGACTCTGTAATTGAAACAAAATTTAATAATAATTATTCTACCCTCTTTGCAGCATCGATAATACAATGACTAATCGTCCTATATCATTGATGGGGTTGTGACAGTAATAATGTGCTTCTAATTGAACACTTCAGATACGAAATTTACGCGCTAAAAACAACTGAGCAGTCAAGGAGGGACTGGCTTGTGAGCTACAAGAAGAGGAAAGTGATGAGATTCACTGTATATCTAAGTTATGGTAACACTTGTGTGGTGTCACAGTTTAGAAGTTCACATGCTTAGGCACGAATCAGCAATAGGTCATCACTGGTGGTTGAACAGTGCTTACGGGGGTATATCAGGTTAAGTGGATAAGGTGACAATAGTCCACTAGTTTTCAATCTACATGTGTTAAGCGCTCGTGTTTTTCGTCTTTGGTTAGAAGGCAGGAGCAATCTGTGTTTATCGTATTTTACGGGCGAGCGTATATTTGACTATCGAAACCAAAAAGTAAATAGATAGTGCGCTTCAAATATTAGCGTCATGGTTAACTATGCTAGTGTATCTTCACCGTAAATAAAGAGGCGCGTACATTTACCCTTGAACCAAACAAACAGTCAATTCATTTATCCGCCAATTTGCAAGGATTAACTCTCCCAGATTAGTATGCGTATAGTAATTCATTCTATTACCTTGCTCAATGTCTTGTATGAGCTTCCTCGGGACTTCAGAGATCAAAAACCTGTTCCTGTAAGGTTAAATGTTGATTAGTTTGATGCTCTTACCGCGTGAGTCTTCTGTCTCGTGGTAGCAAGTAGCAAGGGCTTACCGGTTCTTCTTCATGCACTGCTTGTGCTGACTCTAGTCTCCGTGTCCCGGTTAACGCGGGGCCGCGTACCGGTCGTTTTTACCTGTTTGGGGTTAGAGACTAAAGAGAGACTCTCATTCTTGCATCTGGTTGGCAAAGCGGTTGGCAGAGCGGTTGGCAAAGGTCTTCATGGTTGAAAGAGAGCACTAAGGTGCAAGGTGTAAGTTAGCATAGAGTAAATTAAAAAAGTAGTTAGTTATTTATGAATCATTAGTTCCTGAATATGCGATACATTTAAAAGTGATTTGTATAAATGTAATCGCTTGGTAAAGGAAAGGAGAAATACTTCGAGGTCTATTTGCTGAAGCTTTTTCAGATGTTAAATCGTTTTTTCAAGGGAGTATGATTTAATTTTTCTAAGGTTGTTATTCAGTACGTGTTTATTGAGACTTCTTTTTTTGAAGGTGATGACGTGGTGTAGGTTTTTATCATCTTCTCTTGGATTGGTATCTGGTTATATCGTTTCATTCATGAGGTCACGCTAGTGTATGCCACGGGATGAAATCATTCAATCCTTCAATATCTGTTTCGAGGCGATGTACCCAACGCTGTTCTTTTTCGAATAGAATGCGTTCAGCATTGTTTGTTGTTGCTGACAGAGTTTCTAGTACTACCCACATGAGATCTTCTGAACTGTGGTTGTGCTCAATGTAATGCTTGCTCATTTTTGTTGTTGCTCTCTTGCAATTCACGTTGCTCTTATGTTCTCCTATACGGAGTTTGACTTTACGGCATGTCATACCAATGTATCTCTTTTGGCATGGGCAGGTGATCATGTATACCACGTGGCTGGTATTGCAGTTCGTGTGGTATCTCAAGGTCCATGTGAAGTTAGGTAATAAGTCAAGTTTTTTTGTGGCTGTTGTGAGCTTGCATACAACACATGACCCACATGGGTAATGGCCCGTGATGGGACTCATATTCCAGAGTGATGTTATGTTCTCTTTTTTCTTAATTGGAGCTGGCCTAGTGTGTACTAACTGATCTTTCAGGTTACGTGTTCTTTTGTTGGCAAACCTTGGTTTTGGCCATAGGAGGGTGTTTGAGGTTAGAATCCTCCAGTTACGATTTATTATCTTCTTCACAGTGTTGCTTGATGTGTTGTAAGTTGTGACACATGTTAGAAGATCTGCAGGTGGTGTTTTTGGTGTTACTTCAAGGAGACTCTCCCTCGCTTGATTGTGTGCTCTCTTTTGGCACTTTTTGATGATTCGATCAGGGTAATCACGTTGGTGTAGTTTTGTTTCCAGATCTCTTGCTTGATCCTTATAGTCTCCAATGGTACTGCAGTTACGCCTCAGGCGTAAAAATTGACTGTAAGGTAAGTTCTCCCTCAAGGGCCGAGGGTGGAAACTGTTGTACGAAAGTATACTGTTACGTGAGGTGGGTTTGTAATATGTTTTAGTCTGTAAAGTGTTGTTCACTGTATAGATGGTTATATCAAGGAAATCCAATTCTCTCCGGTTTGAAGTGCAGGTGAATTTCAAGCAATCATCTCTGCCATTCATCCATACTAAGAAGGAGTTCAGAGTCTCATGTGATTCTTCCCATATCATAATTATGTCGTTGATGTAACGACGCCAGAACCGTATGTATGGCTGATAAGGGTTGCTCTCATTCTGTTAAATGGTAGCGGCAGTTTCAGTCGATAATCTTTCAAGTATTTGCCCGGCGGTAATCGCCTCTCATACCACTCGATAATTTACCAATAAAAGAGGCAGGCGCCGGAGACTGGAAGGCAGGAAACAAAGTTTTATTCCGTCGGAGCAGAACACATCAGATCAGACAGCAAGGTATCGTCACGAGGTGCTCTAACTGCATCTCTGAGACCTGGTCTCTTATACACTGGTTTATTGCTTTATTACATATAGTACATTCTTGAGATTCCCTTGATGCCTGAAAGAACATCCCCTGAAGCCCCGGCTCAGATCCGATCCCACACATAGATACAGTAGAAGTTCCCACCCTACCCGCAGTGGGAGATGGCTATCGCGCAGCAGGGAATTCCGCTAATTCCCGGGGGTGTGTGCAACTGGCCGGGTCTCAGGGGGTAGGGGCTTTGATCTACTGTAATCCCTTTGAAGTGGGGTGTTTCCCTTACAGTAGGGGCAGTAAACTGCATCCGCAGGGCTAGGTGATGGCCTGGGACCAGTTCAGACAATGGGGCGCAGAGGAAGGGTGTTATCAAAGGAGAGGCATGACCATGTATGGGTTGTCGGTTGGAAGTGGTTCCGTAGCAGGGTCGCGCAGAAGGAGAGGGTTTATGGCCTGTATGAGAGAGCGGGGGTGGCCGGCGCGCGGGGGATGCTTGCAGCGCCAAGGGAAAACGCTGGCGGTCGAGAGTGAGCGGGGAGAGAGCGGGGTGCCTAAAATGGCGGCCGTGCATTCGTTGTGCGTGGCGCTGGGGAGAGGCAAGATGGCGCAGATAATGTTCAGTTTGCACGCTAAATTTCCACAGTCCTCCCTTTTAACATGTCTCGCCAGCTTGCCTAGTTTGGATCTATCCCCATAATACCCCGTACCTCCACCTCGTTCAGAGCTTTCATCCGCTCAGTTTCAAAGTCCAAAGTCTTAGGGCAGATGCAGTTCATAAAAAGCGAACATAAAGGTGGCAGACACTGAATCCCCAAGCAACATCCACATAGTAACACAATCGGTATCAGGATAAATGAAAACAGCCTCCATCCCCAACCTTTAATAGTGTCCCAAAACCAACTCCCCAGTGACCATTCTTCTTGTTCTTGATGAACCTCTGCGGACAGTCTGTGGAGATGTTCAATTGCTTTGTAGACTGAGGGTGAGTTATCCGGTACGTAAGTACAACAGCTGGACCCAATGATGCGGCATGCTCCTCCACGATCTGCCAGAACCACGTCTAGAACAAGGCGGTTCTGGAGAGCCACCAGGCGGACGGCCTGAAGCTCAGCGGTGTTGTTGGCGAGGGCGCCAGCTGTAATGTTCATTGCCGTTTCGACTGCCTGGGTTAAGTGGCGGATGGCACGGCTGTTTGCCATCGGACCCCAGAGTGGAACAAGGCCTTTGACTGCGTCCATGAACTGTGCTCCGGTGGAGTCGGCCTGCACAATGTCTTTGGCCCGTTTCTGTCGGTGATGGTTTGCTGGAGCCACATACGTCGGAGGAAGGACAAAGGCGATGTAGCAGGTGCCTCCCCAACCTTTCGGAAGCCAGGTGTAGGCCTTAGTACCACAGACGAAGTACATATTCGGGGAGGCAACAAAGGAGGGTGGGTCAACTGAGTCCAATGTTCGGGTGATGAGGCAGGAGCTGCGGCCCACCAGCTGTGCCCCCAGGCCTTCGAGGCATACAGACCCAGTGATGTTGATGACGGACAGGGCCACTGTTAGGGTGGCGGCCGTCCGTTTCCGGAGGTAAGAGAAGGTGGGTCTGGCTGGATTGTTGAACACTTGCATTTCAACTCGTTCTTTGGCAGGGATGTCCATGTGAAAGGAAGTGTTCGATCTCAGAGGGCAGAAGAGGGCAGAAGTTCTTCCAGTTTTGTTCAGCCAGAACCCATGGTAAAAGTGTGACATGGTTCTGCCGGAAGTGGCATTGTCCTTGTAGCTTTCTTGCAGGAGGATTAGCCAGGCGAGGCAGGAACCATGGACAGAAAAAGGTGAAGGGATGAAAGGGATAGAGTGTCCAGTGGCATGTGGTAGCAGTCCACAGATCCAGCAATTAGTGGTGTTGGTAGCAAGATTGTGTTGGTGGAGCAACTGCACAAAAGAGTTATTCCAGAACTCCTTACGCCTTTCTCGGAGTTGGGGTGAAAGCGAGATCAGATAATGTTCTTTCGTGGTGGTAGGTTGAACGGTGGTCAGTAATGTCTTATGAGCGGGTGTGCTCTCCTCCATGATCCAGAAGGTGACCACGAGGAGAAGGCAAAAGAGAAGGGTAATGAAAAGTGCAATAGTCTTTAAGCTGTGCATTCGGTCAGTCTTTGGGTTTCTGTAGTGGATCTTCGGACGTCCGGTTGCTTCCATCATCTTCATGTCGGGCGCTTCCATCACCTTCAAGAGACTCGGTAGCGGGCAGAACCACAGACTTTGTTTTAGTTTCTCTCCTGGTGGCCTTTTAGGTGACTAGGCTACCGTTCTGAGATTTCCACTTAGCCTGTGGTCTGCTTAGCCGAAGTTCTCTCCTTTCGTCGCAAGTTATACCCTTCTTTGGATGGCACAGTGGGATCGGGATATTCAATCAACTCAAGTGTCTCTGTATCCGGGCAGCGGTTCAGGGATGGTCGGTCTTTGTCCAGTAGTTCCTCTTGGGTGGTGATGTTGTCCGTGGTTGTCAGGGTCGGTGATACCTTCTTGCAGTGGTGTGCATGCAGCCAATTGCGTTTCCCCTCCACTCGAAGAGCTGTTCGGGTGGTGATCAGGACTTGCAGGGGGCCCGTCCACCGGGGCTCCAGACTCTTGGTGCGCTGGAAGTTACGCACTAAGACGAAGTCACCGGGTTGGATGTCGTGTCCCGGGCCCCTGGAAACATCGGGAATGGCGTGCAGCACCTGCTGGTGGATAACAGACAACGTCTTAGTTAGGTTATACAAATAGTCAGACATGAGGACGTCCGGGACGTCGTGGATGGATGATGGTTTTGGTGCAGTCCAAAGGTTCATGGGCCGCCCAAAGACGACCTCGTAGGGGGTTAAGTGGTGTTTGGTGGGGGTGGAACGCATTGATAGCAATGCTAGTGGGAGAGCGTCTGGCCATCTTAGTCCTGTGGTGGCGACTATTTTTGCTATCTTAAGCTTCAATGTGGCATTGTGTCGCTCAACCAGGCCTGCAGATTGGGGATGGAAGACCGCATGGAACTTCTGTTTTACACCCAACCCTTTTAAGATGAGTTGGATAACTTCGGCTACGAAGTGGGGGCCATTGTCGCTCCACAAAATTCGACAAAGGCCGTATCGGGGGAAGAATTCCTTCAGTAGTACTTTTGCGGTAGTCATAGCGGTGTTATCATGGGTCGGGTAGGCTTCCACCCACTTGCTGAAGGCACATACAACGACAAGCACATACTTTAAACCTTGGCACCTTTCTAGCTGGACGTAGTCCATTTGTAGGACTTCAAAGGGGTGATTGGGGACCCCAAACCCTCCCCGGGGTACAGCAGTTCCTTTCCCAGGGTTGTGTTGGAGGCATACTAGGCATTGTTGGACCAGACGTTTGGCTGAGTCTGGTATTCTGTCGTTGTGCCAGACTTTGGAGATGAGTTCGATCATGGGGGCAGACCCTATGTGTGCGGGGGAGTGTGCCATGGTCAGCATGGGGATCAAGTATGAGTCGGGTAGCAGCCATTTGTTCGAGTCTTTAGTTCGCCAACAACCGTCATCGTCCTTCAATCCTACCCGGGCCCATTCAGTTAATTCGTGTGGTGTGCTGGCTAGTTGGATATCCCTTATCGTTTCCCTAGCATCCTTCATTTCTCAGTTTGTGACCTGGTCACGTACATACGGGTCGTGGACCTATTCTCGGCTGTGGTTCGGGCAGTAATGTCAGCTAGTGCATTTCCCTGACCTATAATGTCTGTCACCTTCTTGTGTGCCTGGCATTTGATCACAGCTAACCGTGTGGGGAGGAGGACTGCTTCGGTCAGGGCAGAGACTAGGTCTCCATGCAGGATGGGTGTGCCATGAGAAGTCAAGAATCCCCTCTCTTTCCATAAGAGCCCGAAGTGGTGAACTACCCCAAAGGCATACTGACTGTCTGTGTAAATGTTTGCGGTTGTCCCTGCTGCCAGGATGCAGGCTCGTGTGAGGGCAATTAGTTCAGCCGCCTGTGCGGATCGCTGTGTGATGCGGGCTGTCTCAACAACTGTTCGAGCTGTGGTGACTGCATAGGCAGCTGAGGTGGTGCCATCAGGGAGCTTGATGCATGAGCCATCCACCCACAGTTCTCCGTCAGGGTCCGGGAAGGCAGTATCCCGGAGGTCAACCCTACTCTTGGTTTGTTCGTCGGTGAGGGTCACGCAGTCATGTATAGGGGATGCATTGGGGTCAGCGTCAGGGAGAGGTAGTAGAGTAGCTGGATTCAGAGTGGTGCATCGTTTCAATGTGATATGGGGTGCAAGCAGAGTCAGTTCATACCCAGTCAGTCGTGCGCTAGTCAGGTGTTGAGTCTTGGTTTGGTTCAGGAGGGTATCAACAGCATGGGGTACCAATACGGTGAGGGGGTTCGAGAGCACGATCCCCTCACTTTGTCGGATAGAGACAGCAGCGGCGGCTACTGCTCGAAGGCAGGCGGGCAAGGCTTTGGCTACGGGGTCGAGAGTGGCAGAGAAGTAGGCACAAGGGCGTTGCTTAGGGCCTATGGACTGGGTTAGGACAGACAACGCACATCCCTCCCTTTCGTGGGTGTAGAGGGAGAAAGGTTTAGTGTAGTCTGGGGTTCCTAGGACTGGGGCCGAGCAGAGGGCGTCTCGTAATTCTTTGAAGGAGGATTGGCATTCGGGTGTCCAGGGGAGGGGGAAGGGGACATCCTTAGCCAGCAGGGAAAGCAGAGGCTTTATGGTGAGACTGAAGTTTGGCAACCACTGTCGACAAAAGGAAGTGAGGCCCACTAGGGATCGTACTTGCTTCTGAGTTTTGGGAACAGGGGTTTCTAGGATGGTTTGAATTCGGTCAGGGGTAAGTTTCCTCCCGTCTTTGGATAGTAGGTGGCCTAGATAAGTTACCTGGGGCTGGCAGAATTGCAATTTCTTTCTGGAGACCTTGTGACCGTTCTCCGCAAGGAAGCGGAGGAGGTGAATGGTGGCTGTGACGGCAAGAGGAGTGGTGTCGGCCGCCAAAAGAATGTCATCGACGTACTGTATCAATACCACTCCATCGGGCAGTTGGACTGCATCCAGTTGCCTCTTGAGGGCTTGGCTGTAAATACTGGGACTCTCAGTGTAGCCCTGGGGTGCCCTGCAGAATCTGTACGAACGGGCTTTTAAAGTGAAGCCGAACAGGTAGCGGCTGTCTGGGTGGATGGGGATGGAAAAGAATGCGTTCTTGAGGTCAATAACAGTAAAGATGGTGGCGGTGGATGGAATCAGGGTGAGGATGGTGGTGATGCCTGAGACTACGGGGTACTGGGGTATGACTACTTTGTTAACCTCTCGCAAGTCAACAATGAAACGGTAGGCTTTCTCATCCCCCTCGCCTTGCTTCTTTACAATGGGTAGGATAGGGCTGTTGCAAACATTACTCACTACTTCTTCTACCACTCCTGCCTCGACCAGGGACTCGATGATTTCCACCAATGCCCTCTCGCCTTCGGGTGATATCCGATACTGTGGAAGCTTTGGGAGCACTGCGTCCGGTCGGACGGTTATGTGTACCGGGTCGATCACCATGCGCCCTACATCTGAGTCGGTTTTAGCCCATAGATGTGAAGGTAATGTGTCGAGTAGGGACATATCAGCATCGGTTATAGAGAGCATACGCCGAGTGTGACAGGGTCTGGACAGATCTGGGTTATCGTGTAGGATGACTCGAACTCCGTCTGGGGAGCATCTGATAGTGGCTCGAAAATGTTTTAGCAAATCAAGTCCCATAATAGCATCGGGGGTGTTGGAGGAGAGCAGAAAGGCCGTGTCAGTGGTGTTATCTTCTAAGTCAAAGGAGATTGGTGCTGATAAGGGGTTAGTGGAGGGCGTTCCGTCAAAGCCTATTGAGGTTACGTGTGAGCCAGACAAGGGTGCCCTAGGAATCAGTCGTTTAGATAACGCACTACGTGTCGCCCGAGTATCTACCAGGAATGGAGATTTTGTGCCCAAGACCTTAGCGGTGACGTAAGGACCTTGCTGGTCAACACGGAGTTCGACTGGATCCCTCCCTTGCCCCTGGCGGTCCTATGCGAAGTCATGAGTGCTCTCATAGTCGGACTGCTGACACTGGTTTTGGCGGGGGCGATCAAAGGTGTTTGGTCTGCCTGGCCTGTCGTTGATGGTGTTGTTCGTGTGCCCTCGTCCCTGTCCTCTATTTCTGTGGTCGTATGCTGCGTCTCTGGGGTCCCTATTCTTGTTTATTTCCAGAAGGACCGGGCACTGGGATTTCCAGTGTCCGAACCCTCTACAGAACGCACATTGATTTCCATCTAAGTCTCTCTGTCCGTTGTAGGGTGTAGGTGTATGGTCTCTAGGGGGTAGCTTTCTAAGGGCGGTTGGTTGGTAATTCTCTTTTGGGGGTTCCCTTCCTATGGTCACCCCTTGCAACTGTGCTATCATCACCCTCTCCTTTAATTCCTTTTTCTTCTTCTCTGACGCCCTATCGTTCTCGTTCTTCTGATTTTCGTAGTATTGGGCCATCTGGAGAATTGCTGCGGGTTTGGAGGCTGCCCAGCTACTCTCGCTGGTCTGTAGCTTCTGGGAGACTTCTTGAGACAGACCCTTTACATAATTCTGGACAAAGAGGTGGTGTCCGGTTGCGGTGGTCATGTCTTGGCCACTGTAATCGGAAAACACAGTCTCGAATCGGGAGAAGTATTCAGACACATCCTCCTGGGGTTTCTGGCGGCAAGCCGTCACTATCGACCAGTCTACCTTTCTTTCTGGGATTAAAGTCTTCAGCTTTTGTACAATCTTGTCTGGGAGCTCTAAGATGGCTTTCGGGGGTTTCTGTCCAGGTTCTCGCTGTTTATCTATGGTATCGAGTTGTACCCAGGTATATCCGAACGGCTCAGCGTGGTCAACTTTCCGGATTTGTTTCCACACATCAGCCGGCAGACATAGCCCAAAGAACAAGTCGATATCTGCTAACGTCATTATCGTTGAGCCTAAGGCTGTGCCTAATTCAGTGTAGAAGGCAGTCGGGTTCTTTCTCAAGTCGGGTAGGGTCTTTCTAAAGGTCAAAATATCTTGCCGGTCCCACGGCTGGTAGACCCAGTTATATACAACCCTTCCCTTCGCATCTTGGTGGTTGATGTCGTCGTGCGTTCCCTGACCCCGTGGGGGGACCCAATAGGGGGCAGCTTCTTTAATGGGCATCATGGCATCGGCCCTTCCTCCCTGAGGCTTAGTTGCTATGGGGGTTTCTGTTTTGGTTGTCTGTCCATGTTCCTTAAGGTGTCGGTAGACCTCGAGTGTACGAGTGAAGAGGTTCGTTACATCGCCCTCTCTTTCTTCCCCAATGTCTACCTTCCTATATAGGGCCGCTAGGCCTTCGGGACCTTTATCGTGGTACCTATCCTCATATGTATTCAGGGTGTGATAACAGAGCCGTACGACGAAGTGTCGTCTGCGGCCGTCGGCATACGATTTATACACGTCCGTTATATACTCCTCACTTTCTTTTCGCTCCACCAGCGTCCCTACTATCTTGTCAATTCCTGCTCGTTCATCTTTAGTTAACCGATTCATTCTGGTGGACTCTTTCTTTCCTATCTCATGGTCGTCTAGCGTTGTAGTCGACGTTAGGTTCAGTACAAGAGGCTCAGCCGGCGCGGAGGCCGTGAGGGCCGAGGCCCCTGTACTGCTTTCGTTCGTGTTCGGGGGTTGTGGGTGTTGCACTACCGATTGGGAGGGTGCATACGGAGGGGGCATGTAAATGGTCGGGGGACCTAACAGTAATTCGTCATTCGTTTGCTGCTTGGAGGACAATACAGGGTAGAGCAAAGAAGGGGTCCTAACAGCGTACTGGCCTGAGGTTTCGGGCTCCTGTCTTAGTTTAGTTTCCCTTCTCTCCTTTATGTCTTCTTCTAACTTTTTAGCGGCTAGGTGAGCTGCCTTTCGTAATTCCTTTTCTGCTTTTACTTCTTCCCTCTTTTTCCGTTGCGTCGCTTCTTTGCGCCACATGCCAATACTGTCAAGCATAGTAGGCGTCGTCTTATTGTTACGCAGAGCTACTTCTAGCGCTTCTATCTTGCGGTCGTCGAAGGATCCCATCAGTGGCCACTGACTTTCGGGGTCCTTCTTGGTATATTTATGCCACAGCTTGCTATAAGCTACGGCGACTAGTCCATATTTAGTGAACATGTCCTTATTAGGGGTGCCTTCCAGTGGAGCCGGGTGGTTCACCTCTAATAAGCGGTCCGGGCAGAACCAACTACCAATCAGTGGGGAGAAGATAGGCATGACGGGTTTCAACGGGGACAAAAGTCAGCACTACCTATCTTTTCACTGCTTGCAAAGACTAGACAGAATATCTCTATTCCTCGTTATTTGTAAGCAGAGAATACCTCCAAAGAACCAATATCGAACAACTAGTGTTCGGACAATCAATCAATCAATCAATGGGGAGATAAAGATAGGCACGACGGGTTTCAACGGGGACAAAAGTCTGCGTTACCTACCCTTCACTATTTGCAAAGACTAGACAGAATATTCCTATTCTACGTTATTTGCAAACAGAGAATATCTCAAAAAGTACTATTCTTCAAAACAATCAATGTTCGGACAATCAATCAATGGGGAGATAAAGATAGGCACGACGGGTTTCAACGGGGACAAAAGTCTGCGTTACCTACCCTTCACCATCTGCAAAGGGAGAGAGAGAGAGTATTTCTACTCCTCCCCGTTTGTAGACAGCGAATATCTCAAAAAGAGAACAATCAATGAGCACAATCAATGAGCAATACTAGTATTCAAACAATCAATCAATTATTTCGCACTTTTGTCGTATTTCACGACCTTACCCGGACCGCGTGGACAGTTTCTCGTCTTCCGCCTCCAGCGCCCGATCGTCCTCTATTCTCCGTATTTGCCGCGGCACTCCTGATGGTTCCCAGTCAGGACCGTAGATCACTCGAGAGAGGTCTGCTCGGAACCAGTGAAGTTCGGATGATCGGCTGCCAGACGAGGGTCTATTGGGCAGGAGCTCTCCCGATCGTTGCAGTCGTTCACTCTGTCGTCGGGACCTCTCCCACTGGATCCACGTGTCGCTGATGGGCCCCACGTTGGGCGCCAATTGTTAAATGGTAGCGGCAGTTTCAGTCGATAATCTTTCAAGTATTTGCCCGGCGGTAATCGCCTCTCATACCACTCGATAATTTACCAATAAAAGAGGCAGGCGCCGGAGACTGGAAGGCAGGAAACAAAGTTTTATTCCGTCGGAGCAGAACACATCAGATCAGACAGCAAGGTATCGTCACGAGGTGCTCTAACTGCATCTCTGAGACCTGGTCTCTTATACACTGGTTTATTGCTTTATTACATATAGTACATTCTTGAGATTCCCTTGATGCCTGAAAGAACATCCCCTGAAGCCCCGGCTCAGATCCGATCCCACACATAGATACAGTAGAAGTTCCCACCCTACCCGCAGTGGGAGATGGCTATCGCGCAGCAGGGAATTCCGCTAATTCCCGGGGGTGTGTGCAACTGGCCGGGTCTCAGGGGGTAGGGGCTTTGATCTACTGTAATCCCTTTGAAGTGGGGTGTTTCCCTTACAGTAGGGGCAGTAAACTGCATCCGCAGGGCTAGGTGATGGCCTGGGACCAGTTCAGACAATGGGGCGCAGAGGAAGGGGGTTATCAAAGGAGAGGCATGACCATGTATGGGTTGTCGGTTGGAAGTGGTTCCGTAGTAGGGTCGCGCAGAAGGAGAGGGTTTATGGCCTGTATGAGAGAGCGGGGGTGGCCGGTGCGCGGGGGATGCTTGCAGCGCCAAGGGAAAACGCTGGCGGTCGAGAGTGAGCGGGGAGAGAGCGGGGTGCCTAAAATGGCGGCCGTGCATTCGTTGTGCGTGGCGCTGGGGAGAGGCAAGATGGCGCAGATAATGTTCAGTTTGCACGCTAAATTTCCACAATTCTGAATGAACTGTTGCTCAAACATGCTTACGTACAGCCCGGCCACACTAGGGGCAAAGGTACTACCCATTGAAGTACCGTGGCTTTGACCGAACAGCATCCCTTCGTATGCAAAGTAGTTCTCAGTGAGTGCCATCCGGCAGCATTCCAGTACGAAATGTCTGGGAGTGTGGTGGTCCCATGTGTTTGAGAACAGGATATTTTCTAGAGTCTCTAAAGTCTTCTTCTGCGGTAAACTAGTATAAAGACTTTCTACGTCCAGTCCTACTAGGTACATGGTTTTCTCGTCGTATGAGCACTTTACACATCCCTCTCCTTTTTTGATACCTGGACGCTACTGTAGTATCAGTTGGTCTACCTCCAGGTGGAGGACAGCATACTAACAATAAGGAACCCAATGAAGATGCTGTGACAGTACACAAAGGCGGAGAATCAAGATACACCGCCACCGACCTGTGTACTCATATGAGGGTTTTCTTACACAGACTGCTAAGATCATAGACCCTGATAACACAGGACATGTGATCCATTCTCCCAGAACTTGATTTTTTGCATTACCATTGGAAGCCGGATGGATCACTGCTTCTCATTCCCTCCCCATTGATATTTACACATATGGCTTGAGCCTGTTCACATGGAGCACCCTGTGGGGGCTCCTGTGAGTTCCAAGGTCCACACCAGGTAGGTAACATCTCCCTTTTGCTCAAGAATGGTATGGGTCCCACTCCACTTGTCTTGGAGAGCTGCTGGGGCCATAGGCTCCAACACCCATACCTTCTGTCCTGGCTGGTCTACAGTTAAGACAGCCTTTTGGTCATGCCAGTGCTTTTGCAATTCCTGACTAGCCTCAAGGTTTTGGATGCCTTCTTCATGTACTCAGTCATCCGGGAGCAGAGACCAAGTACATAGTCCACTATGTCCTGTTTAGGTGGTTTGAGAGGTAACTCCCATCCCTCCTTTACCAAACATAAAGGACCTCTAACTGGATGACCAAACAGAAGTTCAAATGGGCTGTAACCAACCCCCTTCTGAGGAACCTCTCTGTAGGCAAAGAGAAGGCAGGGCAAAAGAATGTTCCATCTGTGCCTATGCTTTTCAGGGAGACCTTTTATCATGCCCTTTAAGGTTTTGTTGAATCTCTCAACTAACCCATTGCATTGTGGGTGATAGGGTGTGGTGAATTTGTAATTCACTCCACACTCCTTCAACATAGCAGTCAAATAACCAGACATAAAGTTTGCACCTCTATCTGATACTACCTCCTTGAGGAAACCCTCTCTGGAAAATACTCCCAGGAGAGCTCTAGCCACAGCAGGAGCTGTGGTAGTCCTAGGGGGATTTACCTCTGGATACCTAGTGGCATGGTCCACCACCACTAGTATACATCTGTGCCCAGATGCAGTTGGAGGATCCATGGGACCAACAATGTCAATCCCAACCCTCTCAAAGGGAACCCCCACCACAGGTAGTGGTATCAGGAGGGCCTTTGTAGTACCACCTGCCTTACCACTGTCTTGGCAAGTGATACAGGAGCGACAAAACTCCTTTGTGCCTTCTGACATGTGAGGCCAGTGAAAATGAGGGACAAGTCTGTCCCAGGTCTTACTTTGGCCTAAGTGTCCTGCCAATGGGATATCATGTGCCAGTATTAATAGGAAGCCTCTAAACTTCAGAGGTATAACCAACCTCCTGGTAGCGCTAGGATTGGGGTCTCTACCCTCTGAATACAGAAGTCCACCCTGCCAGTAGATCCTGTGGGATCCACTGGCACACCCAGCAGCCTCAGCAGCAGCTTGCTGTCTGAGGGGTTCAAGAGAGGGGCAGCTCAGCTGAAAGAGCCCCCTGTCCCCAAGAACGCAACCTGGTCAGGTTTAAGTTCCTCTGAGACGGTTCCTTCACAGGGACTGAGATCACCTCCCTCAAGAGACTGATCCTCACTCTGAGGCAGGGGGGAAGACACTGCCTTACCCCTTCTGCTCCTTCTCTTGGAAGGCACCTGGTCCATCTTTTCAGGATTCAGCGCCTGTTCAGTGGAAGACATTTTTGCCTGTGACCTAGGCATGGCAAACATATCTGCAGAGATGCCCAGCATTTCTGCATGTGTTCTGAGTTCCACTTCAGCTCAAACTGAAGTTTCCAAATCATTGCCCAATAAGCTTTCAACAGGGAGGTCTGAGTTAACCACAACTTTCTTAGGGCCAGTTACCCCTCCCCAGGGGAAATTCACTACTGCCAAGGAATGGTCTGTCCTGACATTGCTTGCATTGGTCACTTGGCACATCTCACCAAGTATGATCTGTTCAGGGTCCACAAGATCTTTGGTCACCATTGTGACACTTGCACCTGTGTCCCTGTATGCCATGGCCTCCTTACCATTGATCAAAGGCTGTTATCTGTACTTGCCCAGATTACTGGGACTGACAAATAAGGTCCATGCCTCCATCACAGACAAAAAGCCTGAGGTGGAATTCTGACTAGGCCAGACTCCATCTCAGATCCCAAGGTTAACCCTACTATACCCTTGTTCTGTACACCACCACTTGGAACTGAGCTATGGGGAACAGTTGCCTTAGGGGCAGTGGTGGCTGGAATAGATTCCTTGGCCCTTGGACAACTGGCATCTTTTGTCCCACCTAAAAGAAGATCTAAGTTGCCCATGTTAGAATCATTTTGACTCTCCTGGTCAGGGTTTGAGTCCAGGTCAAAAATTTTTCCACTTTCTGGCCTATACTCATTCCCTGTTCCACCTACCTCATCAGACCCTGGGGTCTTTCTGAGGTCATCTAGAAGCAATATCTCTATGAGGCGTTGAGTTTTGGCACTTCTCCCTGTCCTCAACTTCCTAGACACACACATGGCTTTCAATTCTAAAAATGGAATACCATTGTACCTAGGTGGCAGAGAGCCACTGGGCTCTTCTCTAGAAGACATAGTAGTGTTATGTGATGTAGGTACCTACCTAACCTAGTGGAGACTAAACTCTCTTGCGTTGGAGAAAGGGTGTGCTAGACCCTTGGCTTACCCAACTCCAAGTTCAGTAGAACTTACTTGATTCTAATCTTGATTGTATTATATGTACCTAATACTTAGTGATTTTCAGTTAATCATTCAATGAAATTTATCTGGTAAAACAATAGCAAGCTTAAATCCCAACCACTGCACACCAATGTGAGAAGGTGGGTTGGTATATGCTGTCCACTAGTTACAGTAGGCACCTGTGTACCAGGCCACACAACCCTTATGATGAATGAGGTCAAAGATAACCTTATTGAAAGCTATCCTAGTGGTAGCTATGGAGAGTAGCTTTCAGGCTTAATCTCGAAGGAATGTAAAGCAGCTTGTTTTACCAGAATATCACCTCCTAAATGATCAAATGAAAGGAGAATCACACAGTGCTTATATAAAAATATGTATTTATTAACCACTTAACTGCTGGGCCTTCCCACCACCCCATCTCCCCCCCGCCCCCCGTGCTGAGCCCTTTTTTGGCTAATTGGGGTAGTTTGCAATTAGGCCTCCGTAACGTTTTGACCACATAAGGTATAAACGAAAGTTTACGTCCTTTTCTTCCAAAATCATGGTGATTGTAAAAATACCCAGGGTTTGTGGATTCCCCAGAAGATAGCCAAAATACAGGTACATTTTGTTATTTTTGAGAAGAACGGGAAAAAAGGGCTACAAATGAAAGCGTCTGGTTTTTTCCCTGCAAATGTTATCAAAAAAGGGGTTGTGGTGCTGAAATCACCATCTTTCCAGCTTTTGTCAGAAAACCAACATTTTTAATAGTTTTGGCATTTTTCTGGGACATAGCCCATTTTTGCTATTTTCATTTGTGTAGATCCTTCAAGGTTTCTTTATAGAAAGTAACCATTGAATATAGGAAAAATTGAAAATTAGTTGAAAAAAACAGACATTTGTGTCAACGTTTTCACCTGTACCTTCTTCTAATTATGACACCTGTTTGAAAGCAATATACCGTTACATCCGCTGGACCTTTCTGGCTGTGGGGATATATAGGACTTGTAGGTTCACCAAGAACCCGACTAACCCAGAGCCAACAACTGAGAAGCGGCTTGCAATGGTTTTTAATTATGTACCGGGTATATAGCAATCTGTATGAAAAACATCTATGTATTTCTGAAATCAGAACAAAATATAGAGTTTAGAAACAGTAGATATTTGCACATTTTCGAAATTGTGAGTACACATACTAGCATGAGAATTATAGGTCATTTTTCAAAATGGCTTCTTTTTTATACATTGTCTTTCATTTGGAAGGCAGAAATGCTTTTAAAGTCAATAGGTAATAACAGTTGCTCTACAATTCTGTGTTACCCTAAGTCTCCGGATAAAAATGGTACCTCACTTGTGTGGGTAGGCCTAGTGCCCGCGACAGGAAACGGCTCAAAACGCAACGTGAACACACTTTATTTTTACAGTGAAAACTGACCCTTTTTTTGTAAAGTGCCTAGCTGTAGATTTTGAACTCTTGCTCTGCCGGCACCTAGGGAAACCTATCAAACCTATGAATTTTTGTAAACTAGACACCCAGGGGAATCCAGGATGGGGTGACTTGTCTGGCTCTCACCAGGTTCTGTTACCCAGAATCCCATGCAAACCTAAGAAATTGTCGAAAAAAACAAATTTTCCTCACATTTCTGTGGTGGAAAGTTCAGGAATCTGCGTGAATCCACAAAATTCCACTCATCCCGCATTCCCCAAAGTCTTCTGAGAAAACTGGTACCTCACCTGTGTGGGAGGCCCAAGTACCCGCGACAGGAAACAGCCCAAAACGTATTGATGGTACATCAAAATTGCCTATCACAAAACAACCTGGTTTTGCAAGGGGGGTCACCTGGGTTTTTGGCCCCATGCTTGGCGGGCAGCTAGGGAAACCTATCAAACCCACACATTTCTGAAAACTAGATACCCGGGGGGTTCCAGGGAGGTATGGTTTGCGTGAATCCCCCGTTTTCTTACCCAGAATCCCCTACAAACCTCAAATTTAGCTGGAAAAAAAATCACTTTTTCCACTCATTTTTGTGTGGGAAAGTTGTGGCAATTGCAGTCAAAGAGGTAACCTTCTGGGGCGTATCACACAGAGAGCCTAGGGGCGCAACTACCCTCTCGGTGCACCCCAGGGCACTATGGTATTACAGAAGAGGGCTGCTTGTGCAGCTCCGTCTATAATATTGATAGCACTGGTGCACATGTAGAGCCAGCGCTATCTTAGAACGCATTCCCTAATTTCCCTGGGGGCATGGCCCAATGCAAATGAGTGAATTACTTTGCGTTCATATCATGGATGCGGGCACAGGGGCAAAAAGACCCTCGGGATCCACACTGACAATATGCCACAACAAGCATTTGCAATGCAATAGGTCTCGCATTTACGCGAGTTTGAGCTATTGGCATTCTAAATGACAATGCCTTTTATTTATATTTTGGTTTTTAAAACATTAATAAAAGGCATTCTTATTTACAATGCCAATAGCTTAAACTCGCGTAAATGCGAGACCTATTGCATTGCAAATGCTTGTTTTCTGGAGTAGTTAGATGATGAAGTTATGATGCTTCAGTGGGATTACACCACCATTTCTTGAATCTGCAGTACTTTAGTCTGCACTATCTTCCAAGTGCCAGGTTTGGACTCAGTGCAGATTGCATGTGTATTTTACACCTATGCATCGCCACACATTTCCAGTGTTTTCTAATTACTCGGAAGCTGTATCGTTTTGGTTTGAATCTTTGTGCAAAGGAACAGAGAAGTCAGAAGATGTTTTGGTTGTTTAGTTAAAATCAACAAAACGATATATAAACGGTGAATGGTTTAATGGGATGGATGAAAGCCTAGGACACAGTCACACAGTGACGCAATACCTCTTTTGTTAATTCATAAACATTTCTGACCTACTTCTGCATAAATTATCCATGATGTAGACTGAAGTGTGTGGAATTTAGGGACACAAGTAGCATGCATTAGATTTACTCCAGGAAAAATGTTGATGTGAATAAGTAAATGCTCCGACAACACCTGCAGGTGGTAGTTATCAGTATTAGCCAGCGCATTATTTTTCTCTGCAAAGCCTACCTTTCTTGTTGAAAGCGGAATTATCCGCTAACAAGATTCCTTCAGTATCTTACAGTCATTCAGTCACACTGTACTGCTTGCAAGGGGGGAAATCGATGTAAATGCACAAAGCAGAAGTGTCTGCCTCTGTCTTTCCAACACAACGAAAAATCAATTTTCATTGCTTAAGTAAGGAACTCCGGGGCAGTGATTCATTGTGGCCTGCATCACTTTGCGGGTGGTGGAAGCTCTTGGCTGCAGGCCTCCTGCCACACAAAACACTCAAGCTGTTGCAATATCTGGAGCTGCCTGTCATGTACTGCTTTGGTGTTTAATTAGAAACATCATTTGTTGCATCGGCGGTAACCCGAAACAAACACGAACAAAAATCCCAATAAAGTAGTAAGGCTCATTTTTTTTAACTACAAAAAGGTAAATACGAACATCTGCAAAAAGAGCTTAAACCTTAAACAAAAAGAGCTTAAACCTGGCACCGAGGCTTGGAAAAGAGAAGCGGGAGCCGCACCTTGATGCGCAGTGCACGACTGAGCCATTTTAAATGATGACCTTTTCACAGTGGCACTGATGCAGCAACTAGGACAGTGAGCCAGGGAGTGAATATAAAGGCCTCGGGGAAGAGGCTGGGGCGTAACTGTAGACAGGGTAAGATTAAACTGACCTTCACACAGGGAATAAGGAATGTATTCATTAGCTGGGGTCAGATGGATTTGTGGGTTTGTTGGCAATATATTCTGTGTGTTACTCTATTGTTTCAGAAGGTGCAATGTGGCTAAGTGATTTTTTTTTCCTGCAAGAAGAAAAAGAAGCACGGTCCCGAAAGTGAAAGAGGACCGCGCAGCAGCTGGAGCATGGGTGGATACAGGACCCCTCACCCCAACCGAAGAGCAGGGAGAGCAAGCATGTTACAGAAAGGAGGGTTCACGTGCCCCTTCCCTGCTGCTAAACCTGAGTGAAAGAACAAGCATCGATCTTTTGTCTTTATGGGGCCATGTGTTTCCAATTAGAAACACATGGCCCCATAAAGATAAGAAAGTGCTTTGCGACAGCAGCAAACCAGGCGACCCAGTCGGATCGAAGGCGAAAGGGCGTCCACAAAAAACCCTCATTTCCAATGGCAGGACACAGTTTAGCATAAACGGTGACACCAGCCAATGGAAATGGGAGGCAGGGCTTAAAGCCCTTTTCTGATATCCCTCTCTCACAAAATTTCTCGCCAGCGAGCAGCGCATGTGCTGCAACGCAGGTGAGACCTAAAGGTGGTGCACAGTATGTGTGCCTCCTTAAGCCAGCCTTCTGGATAGTGCCATGGGGCTACCATGGACCACCCCCCAGAAATCGGCCTCCATCACAAACTGCACCTGCCTGAAAAGGGATCTCACTCCCCTCTTTAAATTACAGGCAGCTTGTCCCCTGCATTGTAAAACCCATGATTTCTATACTTATAAACAGCTAGTCCGTTTTTCACTTAAAGCGCTGCCCCAAGGGCAGGCGCAGGTTCCTGACTGTTCTGAGGGCACCACGTTAATTGTAACAGGGTACACTGTTTCTGGCCAGTGCACCTGTTTAAAGGTGTGCAATGACACAAACAAGGACAGTGCTCCCTCTCTGTAATACGGGCCCTGTTGTTCTTTGAAAAGTCTTACAAAGTTCTCCATGTATTCGTTTGCTGTGTGCGCCATCTCATGCGCTAAAATGGTCAAATTTTGTTCCCACTCATTGTGCGATGGAAAGGTGTGAGGACAGGAGACAGTGTTAAAAGGTGCTCTCACAGGCTGCAGGTGCAATCCCTATAACACCTGCAGGTACACACATTTCAGTACAGGAAAAAGCCGGCTTAATCATGCACCAGTTCACAAATGGTTGCAACATCTGTACCAGTGTAGCTCTTTGAGGTGAGATATGTGTCTTCAGGGTGTGGAAGCATGAGGTGGTGACAGCACCTACTTGGGCTGTTATGTCGAGTTTGCAGTCGGTGACGATACAGAGGTTCTTGGCATAGCTGGGGGGTGGAGTAGGTTTCAGCTCCGTTGGCCACCTGTGTAGTAGCACGGAGAAGAAAACGAGTTACTTACCTGTAACTACAGTTATCCAGTATTGGTATCTTTCATAGATTCACATGCCTGAATCATTCCCCGTCGCCGAGGTGGGAGTCCCATGGTAAAATACAAAAGCAAGTAATAGTAGTATGCTAAAAGAAAGCCAGAGGCCTAAAACGTAGTAGCCTATCTACATCATTATACAAAAAGAACTAAAAAATAGTTCTAGCCAATCAGCTACTAGCACCCTCTAGAACCCTCACAGCAGGGCAGTTCTCCTCAGATTTTCTTAGCACAAGTGGGAAATAGGGATCCCAATAAAAGAACTGACTCGCCGGGGAGGAGGGTGGGTGCATGTGAATCTATGAAAGATACCAATACTGGATAACTGTAGTTACAGGTAAGTAACTTGTTTTCTTATCCAGTATTGGGGTATCTTTCATAGATTCACATGCCTGAATCAGAATAGCAAGCAGTAAGCCAAAACAGTGTCGTTTGCGGATGGTGGGAGACAGGATTCAGAAATTCTCAAAACGCATCCAGAAAGGTTAGAATATTAACCAGCTAATTATGCTGTCAAACAAACAGAATGCAGTTTAAGAAACAGTATCTATGAAAAGCAAATTTAAAATATATATAAAGAAAAGCATAAAGTCAAAACCATAAATATAATACATATATACATATATATATATATATATATATATATATATATATATATATATATATATATATATATATATATATATATATATATATATATATATATTCACTGAAAAAACCATAGGTTTCAGGGGTGTTATAGTTAGCTGGACTTTTCACTTGTACAAAACCATTGAAATTCCCCCGTTATAGTTAGTTCAGCTAACTATAACTCGCGCGCCCGCAATGCACTGCTGATGACGTCACATATTACATCACTCATGACATGGTCAGTGACATCACTCATGACATCACTGATGACATCTCAAATGACATCACTGATGACATCACTGATGACATCATCCAGTGAATGTGTGTTATTCTGAAAATTAAATATGTTTTATATATGTATATCTCAAGGTCGATGGAAGAATAAATGGGTATATAAGTGTCTAAATGGATGATTTGTTTTTGAAAAATTGATTGTGTAACTGACTGATTAAGTGTATCATAGTGAATACATGGCTTAGTGAGTAATGTTTAAATATGTAAATATCTGTATCAGTCTCTCACTTTGTGTATAAGTGGCTGCATGGGTTGGTGAGTAGCTACATGGGTGTCTATATAGGTTATTAGTTGGTTTTTTGAGTATCAGTCTGAGTGTCTGCATGGTTCGGTGGGGGTATTACGTAGTGCATAGGTGCATGAATGAGTGACTCACTGTTTGTATGTGTTGAACACAGTATGTGTGCAGGACTGTATGGGTGGATGAGTGTGTGTATGGGTGTGTTAGTGAGTGAATGACTGTCTCAATAGTGTCTTTATGAGTAACTACATATGTTTTAAACTAGTATATGTGACTATTGGTGTATATATGTGAGTATATGTGAGAGTGAGAGATTGAAAGAGTTCCTGTATGAATAAGTATGTGTTTCTATAAGTGATTGTTTAAAAGACTAAGTATGTGTAAGTTTCCGTAGAAGTAAGTGTGGTGGTGTGTGTATAACTGTATATGCAAGTAAATGTATGTTTGATTCTTTATTAGCATGAGTGACTATGTGTGTGAGTAACTATGGATGAGTGGCATTGTGTAACAGGATGTATAGGTGTATGAGTACATATGATGAGTGAGTACATGTATGAGTGACTGTATTGGACTGTTGGTGAATGAGTGGATGTGTATGTGGATCTTAGAATTACTGAAGAGGTTGTTGTAACTGGTATTGGTATGTCCATTGTTTTGAAAATTTTAGTCTCTATTTTTGAATGTGTGTATCAAAGGTTATATTAGGGTGAGAGGAGGTCTGCCACTCTATCACAAGGATGATGTCATCAGTGATGTCATCAGTGATGTCATTTGAGATGTCATCAGTGATGTCATGAGTGATGTCACTGACCATGTCATGAGTGATGTAATATGTGACGTCATCAGCAGTGCATTGCGGGCGCGCGAGTTATAGTTAGCTGAACTAACTATAACGGGGGAATTTCAATGGTTTTGTACAAGTGAAAAGTCCAGCTAACTATAACACCCCTGAAACCTATGGTTTTTTCAGTGAATTTCTGAGGTTTTTTAAATGCTAATTCCTAACTATAACGTGCCTGAAACCTATGGTTTTTTCTGTTAATTTCAAAGGTTTTTTAAATGCTAATTTCTAACTATGCCTACAGAGATAGGACATGTGAAGAAAGAAGAAAAAATGCACAGAAAGAAACAAAAGAAGTGCAGAAAGAAGCAACAGAAGTCCTCAAATACGAAGATAAGTGCAGGAAGAAGGATAACGTGCAGAAAGAACAAAAAGAAGAGCAGAAAGAAGCCTTGTTGCAAAATCATCCTGTACCCTCAACTTTTTCAGACGGATACTGGTGGTAACTGAGTCTGACTAACCAGTCCTAGAGCCAGTGCTATGTTAAAAGACACTTAGAATACAGTGAAAACACCTACATACACTAGGGAACATTATGCGTTGGGGTCCCCCTGTGATTAGCCTTACCTCCTCTATAAGCCCCTAGTATATAATAGGGCATGGGGATTAAAAATACCTCTTAAAACAGGCCACAGGGCGTTTTTGCACACGTTAACTCAGGCCCCGTCCCCTCCTTTCACCATTGTGTAAACACGCCCTGTGTCCGTTTTTAGTTGGGAGATTAAGTTCATTTGAGTCCTGAGGGTCCCTAGGGTCCAACTAGCCCACTAGGTACCTCCAGTAAGTGCCACAGAGCTGCGTTGCAGAGAGGTGTAAAAAGTGGCACGGCCTGGACCTCCTCTCTGCAATGCAGCTCAGTGGCGCTTACTGGAAGCACTTGGTGGGCTAGTTAGCCCCCAGGGGCCCTCAGTATTGAAGGGAAATTATATCCCCAATTTAAAACGTGCCATGGTGCGTGTTTGCACACGTCACCTCAGGCCCCGTCCCCTCCCTTCACCACTGTGTAAACGCGCCCTGTGGCTGTTCTAAGTTGAGAGATTAAGTCCCCTTGAATCCTAAGGGTCCCTAGGGTCACACGCAGTAAGCGCCACAGAGCTGCGTTGCAGAGAGGTGTAAAAAGGGGCTTGGCCTCAGAACACCTGTCTGCAGCGCAGCTCCCTGGCGCATACTGGAGATGCCTGTTGGGGGCGCGTTTGCAGAGTGCTGCATGGAGGGGGCATGGCCTCCGGCACGATGACAGTCTTTTATTTATTTTATTTTTTTAAGAAGGGGGGCTGTGTGGTTCCCCTTCTTATTCTAATTTATTGGCCCTGATGACCCCATCCCCCAGGGCCTGTCTCCTAATTATATTTTTTTGACCCCAATCCCCAGGGCCGGCCACTGTTTTTTATTATTTTTAAAAAATATATATTTATAGACACACCTAGGACACGCTGGACAAACCGTACGTACCTATCACCATGACGATTTGCGTGATATTCATTAAAAGGCGACTATGCATGCAATTAATCCACGTGGAATGTATTTACACCACTAGTGAAGCTCTGACATGTCTGATGCTCTACCGTGCCTAATCCCGGTAGACACCCTTGTCGTTTATTTATACAAACATGGGTAGCTATTGACGGGCACATTTAATACACCAAGCCATTCAAAGGGGATTCGACAAAAATTCGACCAAAACTATGCAAGAAACCCCCCTCACAGTTAATAAAACACACATCCACTGCCGGATGTGTAATACTTTTTATTTTACTCTCTGGAAAGGGGACGAACATCACTTGCGAGTCACAGCGCGCTCCTGACAGAGCCCAATGCTGTGTTACACCCACCATTGCCTGCCGAGTGCCACACACCTCTGTATTGTATTCCACTAGCTAGTGCATATGCTATGACACTCTCTAGCCCATGTGCACTGTAACACCACCCCGTGAAAATGTCATGCCACACTTGTCTTCGCACGGGTTATATTGCCCCATCTAACGTGCCTTCCTCGATGCCTATGTTATAACGCACAGTGCTATGCCATACATATTACAATTTGGGATCCATATCTTTGTCACAGTGCATATGCAACGTTACACTCCCCAGCACATATTTTATATTACAACTTTAGAGACTAGTTAGGTTACACAACACTGCCCTGTGCATATTACACTCCAAGGCGCATATCGCATAGCACACGCTAGTGCCTGTGCTATCTCGCGCTCTCCAATGAATCTGTCATTGCGCACAATGTATTGCATATTATATTTCACGCCTGGTTCATCTTATATCACACTTTTTGGTGCATAGTTTATACCATACACTATATCTAGTTTTCATTTTCAATCGTGCTCTCAGGACTATGTTCTATATAACACTGTGTTCACCTACCCTTTTCACGGGCATTACATTTTGCGATAGGGGGTGGAGGGTCAGGGGGTGTTTTTGCCAAGTGAGCCCGGAGTCACAGTCACTAACGTCTTCTTCTTCCTGAATAAAAGTGAGATTATGCTGCATACTTGTTCATATTTTAAGTAGTTTGCACAGACAAAATGTTTTAAAAACAATAAAGTTTCTAATACCCGCCTTCTCTGAACAGTTAGCTTGCTGCCCCATCCCCCTCCTCCCTATCCTCTGTTGTGTGAATCCATGGACTAGCCTCCTCCCTCCTGCCATGCATGGTCTGATGTGCTGCCACTGCCCTCAATTTAGTATGATGTACCAGTCCACTCCTCCTGCCCTCCATTGCCCAATTCTATGCCCCATCATTGACCTCCTGCTTAAACTCTGTGCTTAGCTTGCTGCCCCTATTCTCCTTCCCCCTGCCCTCCGATGTCTTTGTGCATGCCCCTGCTCCATCCTTTTTGCCCACCATGTCCCATGGACCTGCCACTCCTATCTACTCTGAGTGTTCTGTTGAGCTGCCACTCCCCTCCCACCTGCCTAGCATTGTCAGATGACTGTAACCTGTCCCTGCCACCTCCACCCTGCCTGTCCACATGCCATGCCTCTATCCTCTTCCTCCTGTCCTACATGGTCCATTGTACTGCCACACCCTTCTGCCCTCCCTGGTCTGTTGTGCTGCAACTGCTCCTCCTGCCTGCCCCGTGTGGTCTGTTGTGAGGCCCCTTCCCCTGAACTTTCTTGTCTGTGCACAGGTCCTGACCCTCCCTTCTATCCTCCATCGTCCTTTGTGCATGCCCCTGCACCCTCCTTCTTGCCCATCATAGCCATTGTGCTGCCACTAACCCTCCCACTTGCCATGCATGGTCTTCTGTGCTGCCATGGCCCCTCCCACCTTCCCTGTGTGGTCAGTTAGCTGCCCCTGACCCCCTCCCACCTTCCCTCCATGGTCTGTGTGTATGCCATCACAGTCTCACTGTTGCTCTTCATGTTGTGTCTTGCTTCTAGTGCCCATCCTGCCTGACCTCCATGGCCATCTTGCTGCTCCTGCCCTGCCCCCTTGCCCCCAGCCCTCTGTTTACATGTGCAGACCCCTACTCCCTCCCTCCTGGCTTGTCTGTTCCATTGTAATGCCCCTGATCCGTCCCTCCTGCCCTTTATGGTCTGTTATGCTGCAGCCTTCTCTCCTGTCTGTCCATTATGGTCAGCTAGCTACCATTGCCTCTTGCCCCTCTGTTCTCTGTTGTCCATGTGCATGGTCCTGTCCCCTCCCTCTTGCTTTCTATGGATTGTTGTGCTGCACTCCCGTCCTGCATGCCCTGTGTGGTGTATTGTGCTGCTGCAAACCCTGATGCCTGCCCTGCAGGGTCGGTTTGGTGCACCTCTCCATGTCTCTCCTGTCCTCTGTTATCCAAGTCCATGTCCCTATCCCATTTCCTTCCATGATCCAATGTACCATACTTGCGAACATTTTGAACTTGGTAAGAGGGAGATTTTGAAAAAAAACTGGGGTATTGATTTTCCCCTTTGAGTTACATTGAAAAAGAGGATATTGTAAACAGGAGACAGATCAAATAAAGCCCATTTGAGCTTAAAAACATTGGACGTTTCCTGGCTGAATCGGGTCTGTTGGCATGTATGGTTGTACTACCATTGCCTCTTCCTTCTGCCCACAATGGTCTATTACATTGCCACAGCCTTGAAGGAGGGTAGATTTTGTATCACAGGGGGCCCCTGGCCCGTTCTGTCCACACCTGAAGTATGAGACCCTTGTCCTTGCCCTGCCAGCCGCATTTGTAGGCCGTATTAAATTGACCAGCGGGTCCTGTGTTGCTATATAATTATCCTGAGACATCCTTACCACTCAGCCAGCATAAAACCCCTGTGTAGGCCCTTCTGTTCAATATGTAGGCCTCTTTGTTAAATTGACCATAGCTCTGCAATTTTAGTGTATAGCAGTCTGAAGGCAGGTCTGCGAGGCCTTCTGCTCCAAACTAGTAGCCCCCACCCTACCCGAGTGCTCCGTGCTCGGTATCAAAGTTCAACATCCCCCTGAAGCTGTCGACATACAGTAGGCTGCATCCTGGACTGGTACTTGCTTCCTGGGCAGGTTTCCCGCTTTTAAGGAAGTGGCAACCGCAGAGCGTCAAGTTAGGAGAACTGAGGAGATTTTATACATGAATATATTGAATTCCTGTACAATACCCATTATTTTCTGCTTGCTCTATGGAACTTACGATAAGCGATTGGCCTGAGAGACTGACCTTTTCACCCAGTCCATTGTCAGCATTAAGTGGGTAAATGACGAAATGTCTGGTAAAATCTGCAGACGAAGCTTTTGGGTAGCATACGTAGGTAGATGTAGCGTGCAAAGGAGCCCACAAAATGATATAAAAAGGGAGCACCCACAGATATCGACGGACAACCTCGCCGTCTGTATGTAGGTTAACAGGCTGTGCAGGTTTTCCCCAAGAACTGGGAGCTCTTGTCTTCCTTTGCTTAAAATGTCTTGCTCGGCTTTGCTTGAAGTATCTTATTCTATTTTACCTATATGAAATGTCATGTTATGTTTAACCATTGTTCTCTTTACTTTTGCATTTAAAAGATGTTGTATTGTAATTGCAGGAATGCTTGCTCTAAGAGTAAATGTGAGTGTCCCTAGGTAACATTTTCCTTGGTGTAACTTGTTTCTCATGATGCATTTATAGATGTGTTTTCTCTCTCTCTCTGTCAGTCCATTAATTGAGATACAGAGAATATCATGACAGCTGTATGATTATCTGGATTCTGTATTTTGTACTTTAGGTCTCTATTCTGCGGTTTCTTTGAAGTTGCATCTTCTCATTAAACTGCCATTGTATTCTGCCTCCAATTCCATGTCTCATATGTCTGTTTTCTTCATTTTTGGAGCAAGCGTTCCTAGGCACCCCGGCTCAAATTAAGGTGCCCCTTTTGTCCCTGACTCACTCTCCTGCTCAGTTCTGTGGTGGCTCCCGGGGCTCTGGGGACCGCCCCTAGCTTCCTTGACCCGTAATAGATCTTCCCTCCAACAGCCTCTCTTGCAAGTCCTGTATTGTTGGTTTGTTGCCCCTGCCCCCCTTTCCACTGCCCTCCATAGTCTGTTGTGCTTCCACGGCCCTTCCTGCCTGCTCAGTGTGGTTAAATTGTTGCCTTTGCACCCTCCTACCTGCCTTCAATTTTCAGAGTCCGTGCCCCTGGCCTCTGCCTCTCAACAGTATCCTAATGAACAACTAGATTGCTAACATTCTATATTTATTATTTATAGTGTGGAGCGCCTGACATCATCTTGATGTAATCAAAACTGTAATACCTAGAGCATTCCTTTAGAAATTACATATATGAGAGGGTCTTATTGGCATCAAAATTATGGTTAGTGCTCTAAAAGACTAAAATAAGGACATATTTTCTGAGTTTTCAAATAGCGACAAAGCACTTTTAAATTATTTGTTATCTTTATGTTTTTTTATCTAGTTGACAACTTGATTAAATGTTGCACTTAGGGGAGAGGATGTGGTGTTACTTCCAGAACTGCAGACTTTGCAACTGGGGAACCAGGTTGAAGTTTCTGCTTCAGCTCGACATTCTGTGATTCTGGTCAAATCACTTAGTCTCCCCATGTCTACAACCAAAATGAATTTGTTCTTGTGTGATGTAACCAATGCTCATGTAAAGCACTCCAATACCTGACAAGTCTGCACTATATAACACTGCAAAAACACAAAATAATAAGTGTTTTGCACACTTCTGTCATTGGGCTATATTTGGGCTATATCTGGGTGATTTTGGGCTACATTTGGGCTCTTTTGTCTCCGGTGGCCATCTTGGGAGATTTATTTGTTATGAAGTTTCCTAATTTCCTCATGTACTGCAGTCTCCTCAGTAGGAAATGCTTTCAGTTTTTTACTTTGATTCCATCATGAAGGTATTCAGATATGTCACACATTTGCCATGAATTCTGAATGTTAGCACTCTAGTTGCTCATTAGATCACTGTAGTAAAACTACTGCTCACCATGGAAGTCTGCTCCTGGTATTAAAAGTGCATGTTTCAGTCTGCATGTCAGAATTTTTTAATGAAATAGAAGAGGATTTGAGAAGTCACTCAAAATGTGCCCTCATTTTCTTTCTTCAGCATTAATCATAATTTCTATGGCAAAATGAACCCCCTCATTGTGTTCCTTTTTAAATTAAATGTTTTAAGTGTTACCAGTTTATTCCAATCAAGATGGCTTCAGGTGTGCCATACTTTTGTCATAATGAAGACAGTAAGTGCTCTAGTTGTTTTTAAGAACATTCTTGGACATTCTGTCATTGGGCTATACTTGGGCTACATCTGGGTGATATTTGGGCTACATTTGGGCTCTTTTGTCTCTGGTGGCCATCTTGGGAGACTTATTTGTTATGAAGTTTCCTAATTTCCTCATTTACTGCAGTCTCCTCAGTAGGAAATACTTTCAGTTTTTTACTTTGATTCCATCAAGAAGGCATTCAAATGTGTCACACATTTGCCATAAAATCAGAATGTTAGCACTCTTTTTGCTCATTAGATCACTGTAGTAAAGCTACTGCTCACCAGGGAAAACTGCTGCTGGTATTGAAAGTGCATGTTTCAGTCTGCATGCCAGGATTTGAGAAGTCACTCAAAATGTGCCCTAATTTTTCTTTATGCAGCACTAATCATACTTTTTATGGAAAAATGAACCACCTCATTTTGTTCCTTTTTAAATTAAATGTTTTAAGAGTTACCACTTTAATCCAAGCAAGATGGCTTCAGGTGTGCCATACATTTATCATAAGTAGGACGGTTAGCGCTCTAGTAGTTCTTTGGAACACTCTGGAAAGCTGCAGTAGAACACAAAGGAATCAACTGACAGTCTCTGCCCTTGTTGGATGTACATGTTTTACTGAGAATGTCAGACTTCATTCTCACATGACTGAGAAAGATAATGTGAATTTACAGAAAATAAGCTCTCAGTTTAGCTTATAGATCACCTTCCAAACCTCTGTGGTAAAAGCATGAGAAAATATTTTTCTCTCAATCATGATATCCCAGCAGAAGGCTTTTTCACATGGTGAAATCACCTTAGAACATACCACAATTCCTAAAATGAGTATGGTACCATCAACAAATGATTTATAATGTAACTAAAGTCTTAAAATCTTCTATTAACTGCAATGCTTTTTAATGAGGTGCTATCATGTATATTGGTCCCAAGATGGCTGCCAACACTTCTTGGATGAAGTGCTGACAGCCAATCAGATCTCAGGATGAGATGTGTGGTTAGGCTCCGCCCACATATATATATTGATTTAAATGCTATTTTCTCAGGAACTACTGAACAGATTTACACCAGACCTACAAAAGGCACTTCCTTGACCTGAGGACTACCTCTCTGCCAAATTTCAAGTAACTCTGTTCAGCCGTTCGGGCTGTAGCTGTGTCTAAAGGTCCTATGGAAAAATGCATGGGAAAAACGCGTTTTGGGACCCCCCTTTTTTCTCAGCCCCCGCTTGACGAATCCCCCCGAGACTTTCAGGGTAGGAGCGGAGCGTAGCGCCCCACCTATTTTGAAAATTTCGCGAGGATTCATCGACCGGCGCCAAAGTTATTCCAAATAGAATGTTGCGGATTTCCTATGGAAACAGGGTCCTAACTATAACTATCTACTGGCGACCGCCAGTAGATAATATATATATATATATATAAAACACATGAAACAGTGCAGTATAAATAAAAATGTAAATCTAACCTTAGTTAAAAAGATTTTTGAAGAAAAGTGGAGGCGGCACCAGGGATGAAGTTACATATCTGTTATCCTTTTAAGGTTAGAGATGGCTACAGCGTTCCTCTCTTGTTTACACCTATTGTTGTGTCTTTATTTGATTATATGATCTTTTCATTTATATTAGTTTCTGCAAGATGGCTTTGCCACAAGCCCTTGCTGCTTTTGGATCTTCCTATAAATTCTATTTTGGTCCAGTCTTGCTTTTATATTTAGTACAATACTGTGTACTTTGCCTTCTGATCCATATTAGTTGGCGCTGACATTTGTGGTCCTAGATGACATGTTTGTAACGTTTTTGAAGTGCTGGACGTTGCTTTTTTCATTCTTTCGCCTGTTTTTCTGTTTAATTTTCCTTTGAGTATTTGTCTCGACTACTTGTCTTGATTATTTACTCTATATACTACGGGATGGCGCCGATATTTGTGGTTCTAGATGAGATGATTTTAACGTTTTTGAAGCGCCGTACGTCGCTCTTTTCGTTTGTGCGTCCTTTTTTCTGATTATTTTTCTTTTGAGTATTTGTCTCGACTATTTGTCTTGATTTTCTACTCTATATATTGTGGTATTCATGTTGTTTTTCTAAATTCTAAGATGGCGCTGACGTTTGTGATATCAACCGAGACTTTTTCGACGTCCCGATGACGTCAGACGCCGCTCTACCTGTTCCCGCGATTTTTTTGGTGTCATATACAGCAAAGGTGATGGCAAGCGGTTGCTTTTCCTTATAGATGACGAGGATGGCGCCTTGGAACTGAAGCGTCGATTGTAACGCTATTTTTCAGTGAGTACACATTATACGTATACCGTTCTCATAGCGTGCGTTATGAACTTAGTTGCGCAAGTTATGGAATTTAATCAATGCGACCATTGACAACCCGCGTTGCTTTTTTGTAAATTGTTTTCATTTTGCGTGACTCAGCTTAATGTTAGTCTGGTATATCTGATCGCCTTGATTTTCGTTATTAATCACATTGTTTATAACATATCAGTGGTAATGAAAATGGAATAGAATCCGTATATCGAAGGTGGTGATATGTGATTATACTATTTTTTGACCACGTCTCCGCCTTTGGGTGGTTTGTATGCAGGTCTTTATGCTGGATAGACATCCCCTTTGGTATGGAACTACAATGTTCTAGCTGGGAGGTCAGCATACAGCATCTAAGGCAGGAACAGGACAGTGTGATATTAAATTATTGATTTGTTAGCTCTCCGAACTAGTGAATTTGACCAGTTATGGATGAAACTTCTATAATGGGTGTGTTCATCTGTTAATAGATGTTCACACTCTGAAGTATAGAAGGAGTGATATATTTACCTTGTGATGAGACAACTATGTTTTATATGTCCCTATTCTGGATTGGTAATGCCTTGCTTTTCTCATACTGGAATGTACTAATTAGTCATTAGATTGCGATCATTCTTTACAATTTGCTCCAACTGTCCATTACTTATTCGAGTCGACACTGTGGGTGAAGCGTGGATATTTTAAGTTACACATTGTTGATATCTACACTGAGCTGAGAGATTGATTTACAATGAGTGGAATGTTTACTCATCTTAGGATATGATTCTTATGATGAATATACTCTTTGAAAAATGTTTTTTTGGTCTATTAATTTGCCCCAGATTACTTACATAGATATAGGTGATATAAATATATGCTATCATGGTATTACAAATGAGCACTATGATAACAATTTATGATTATCCATGAGATTACTCGGACTAAGTTGTAATGGATTTTATTTCATCATTACTTTTAGATAATCTTTGCTGAAATTTTACTTACACGGTTTGTGTGTTACACCTCTACGAATTCATGGTGAGACCTATAGTTATGAATTTCTATGCCAGTCCATTTTCTGTTTTCTCTTTGTTTGTTGTTATGTATAGTGATTGACTGATTATTATGTTGGTTTTGTGATGTTTTTTGGATAGTTGGTGCTTCTATTTTCTGTTTTCTACTCAGGGGTTTTTCTCCTGTTTTTATACCAATTTTTTCTTTTTTCTTTTTCTTTTTCTCTCCCCTCACCTTTAGAATACACATTATTAATACGTACTATTATCATTAGTCAATACGGACTGTTTCTCAACTAACTATTTGAATGGCGTAATGATCAATAGTATTGATCCATTTTAATAAACATGTCAGTTTTGGGTTTTTAGACGGTCTTGAATTATATGTGTTGTTACATGTTTATTCAGTGTTATGTTTTTTGTCTTCACTATTAAGTGATTTATATATGGTGTTTTTTTGTATTTCTGTTAAAGCTTACAGGAGTTAAATGATGTATATATGTGTATGGTCTTTGTTTTATTTATATGTTATCTTTGTCAACTTTTATATATTGTCCTATGTCATTTTCCAGCCCTGATGAAGTTCCATTCACTGGAACGAAACGCGTTGGCTGTTGTCCTGTATATACCTACAAGTATACGAAGATGAATAAAGAATAAAAGATTTTGTCTGGATATGTAACTTCATCCCTGGTGCCGCCTCCACTTTTCTTCAAGAGTTTACTTCTGGGTTTTTCAGTAGGACCTACCTGCAGCAGGTCCTGGAGATGCTTGGCACAGGACTTTTCTATTTTATGGGACTATAAAATTGATGTGCTCGACAATAGTCGGCTGTAGGATTCTTTTTCTTAGTTAAAAAGATGTTGAAGTACGGCTTGTCCTACAGCTGCATCCTCCTGCAGAGCAGATTGCAGACAGTAGTGTTTCGTGAACGTGTGGACATTCTTCCATGTCGCAGCACGACAGATGTTTTCCAAAGTTACTCCGGCAAATAGCGCAGTAGAAGCTGCCATAGTTCTGGGAGAATGCGCCTCGACCTTTTTTTGTAAAGGTTTGTTGGCTTTGTCATGACAGAAATGAATTGTAGAAGCCAGCTATCTGGCTATTGTTGCCTTAGTTACAGCAGTCCCAAGTGTAGCTTGACCATAGGCTACGAACAATTGATTGGATCGCCTGATGTCCTTAGTCTTTTGTAAATAGAACTTTTAACATCGAGTGAGTGCAATGCTCGCTCCGCTGAAGTGGCTGGATCTGGAATGAAAACTTTAAGCTTTACGTGCTCATTTAAGTGAAATTGAGACGGTACTTTAGGGACGAATTTGGGATTCGTTCGGAGAGTTACATAATCCTTAGAGAAATGCAAAAAAGAGTTCTGAGATAGTGAAAGCTTGGATTTCGCTAACCCTTCGAGCCGATGTAAGAGCTAGTAAAATAGCAACCTTCCATGTGAGAAATTTAAGATCAGCTTTGTGGATAGGTTCAAATGGTCTTCTCATTAACTGAGCTAACACTGTGTTTAACTCCCACTCTGGAGGAGGTGCACGTATCGGAGGAAAAACACGAAAGAGTCCTTTCATAAATTGTTTTATTAGCGAAGAGGAACAGAGCGAAGGTATATTAGAACTCTTCCTGAATGTTGAAAGAGCAGCAGGATGAACTTTAATTGATGAAAACACAAGCCCAGCTTTGGCCAAGGATAATAAATAAGGAAGAATTTGTTCCACAGGAGCTTGTACAGGGTGGACATCATTCACCTCAAACCAATGACAAAATCGCTTCCACTTTAAGCAATACGTTTTTAATGTACTCTGGGCACGTGATTTGGCTAGAATTTCACGACAGTCCTGGTAAATGTTTAGATCTTTGAATTCTAAGAAATCATGAGCCATGCGTTCAAGCGCAGCGACTGTGGATCCGGATGAAGTATTTGACCCCTCTCCCTTGTCAACATCGTGAGTGTTGGTACTAGACGGATAGGATTGTCCTGAGATAGAAGAAGCAGTTCCTGGAACCAATATTGTCTTGGCCAACGGGGTGCAATCAGGATGAGACGGCAATCCTCCATCTTCATTTTGTGGAGCACTTTCGGAATCAAGGTATCGGGGGAAATGCGTACGCACAAAGCCCTGACCATCTCATGGACAGGGCATTCCCTCTTGATCCCTGTTGAGGGAACCTGCTGGCGTAATATTGGCATTTCCTGTTCTCTCTTGTCGCAAACAAATTCAGTGCTGGTTTGCCCCAAACTTGGAAGATTCTGTTCACCTGCTTCTGCTCTAATTCCCATTCGTGACAGCCCGAGAGAGACCTGCTCAGGTTGTCGGCCAAAGTGTTGTGAACCCCTTTGACGTGCTCTGCTCTTAGGGTTATCTTGTGGCTGTAACCCACTCCCACAGCTCCTGAGCCTCCTGCGAAAGAGACAGCGATCTCGTTCCCCCCGTTTGTAATACATGCTGGTCGTATTGTCGGTCCGGACCAGCACTGAAGAGCCCGCAATCCTTGGGAGAAATGCTTGCAGAGAGAGAAAGATGGCGCGAAGCTCCAATCTGTTGAAATGCTGTTGAAGGTATTCTTGGGACCATCTTCCTTGAATCTGCAAGTCTTGGAGATGGCCTCCCCATCCCTCCATAGAAGCGTCTGTTGTTAGAACGAATTCTGGAGGAGTTGGTAGAAAAGAAAGACCCAGAGCCAAGTTTGCCGTTTGAGACCACCAATGCACAGAGTCTATCATGCGCGGTGTATGATGGAGTCGTCGAACGACCCTACGGCTTGCTGCCATTGCAGATGTAATTCCTCCTGCAGAGGTCTCATTCTGAGTCGTGCCAATGGTACAAGGTTTATTGCAGATGAGCACATCCCCAGAAGAGAAACGAATATCCGGACAGAAACTGACTTTCTTTTTGTGATTGATATTGCCAATTTTTGCAGACAGAGCTGCAGGGACTCGGGCCCCCAGAGGCGGGAGCTGCAGACAGAACCTGTCATCGAAAGAGTGCATTTCCCTGCTGCGCCCTCCGTTCCCTCTTAACCCCTTCGGACCGCTGCCCCTGCCTCTCTGCGGTTCCCTCCCTGAATCATTGCGTCAGCGAAAACATTTCTGTGTGTCAAGAAGCGCCGAGACAGTGCAAGCTGATAAGTTTGGCGCTAAACACATTGGATGAAAAACGTATGTGCCTTTTAATTCTAGACTACCGCATCAAATGCACGTATGCTCTCCCCTTCCAAAATGATGATGACACACCTGGGTCACTGAGGCACAAACATGGTCGTGAGTGTGATAAATGTGATATCTACTATTTCACTACATGGCGAGGTATTCTTCATAATCAATGCCGGCAGAGAATTTCCGAGAAGGAGGGTGGTGCCCCACATTCATGGTTGTGACGCCGGCAATGATATAAATACTATATTACACTAAAACATCCGAGTGTTTATGTTCTTAGCCATATAATAACACCAACGCGTTCATAAAGCGCTTGCTCAAGACAGGCCCGGCTCCAGGAATTTTTATTTGGGTGGGCCAAGAGTGCATTTGGGTGGGCCACTGCGGGCTCGATTTGTCGCATATATGTCTGGGCAGGCCTGCTTCAGGGCCCTCCTTTATCTCTTCTTAGTCTAACAAGGCCCAGTAAAATGCACTCTTTTCCAAATCTCTTTCTAAATGTTATCACTCTCAAAAAGTGATTTTTCCATGTAATGTTCCTTTGATGGGAAGAGGACGTTTCTGAGGTGGGAGTATCATGCAAGTGACACTACTCAGGCTCCCTCTGTGCGAGCCTTGAGGGAGAATCCCTCTTCATTACTACCTCTACCTGACCCCGGACTCTGCAACGCACTCCCTTACAGGCTCCCTCTGTGCGAGCCTTGAGGGAGAATCCCTCTTCATTACTACCTCCACCTGACCCCGGACTCTGCAACGCACTCCCTTACAGGCTCCCTCTGTGTGAACCTTCAGGGAGAATCCCTCATTACTACCTCCACCTGACCCCGGACTCTGAATGAACTCCATTACAGGCTTGATTATCCACTACTCCTCTCCAGTGCACCTTATCTCACAGCTGACCTTGGGCCCCAGCCCCATATCAGGCACCACCGGGCTCCACTTTCATTTTACCCGGTAAAAACATTAGTAAAATCACCTTCAAAAATAAAAACATTTAATATAGCAGTAAATATAGTTAGCACACACTTTAAAGTATGTTCCACAGTAGCCCTTATGACCCGACTGCTAATTAAATAAATAAAAACAGAAAGGCCATGACAGGGCCGGGTTTAGCGCTGATGCAAAAGTCTTTTTTGGCGCCGCACCAATAACATCTTTCTCCGTAAATAACCTTTACTGCCACCTTCCAACAGTGCCCCTCATCCCTCCATGGCCCCCCCTATTGACCTCCTCCTCGGATTCCCTCACTGCCACCCTCCACTAGTGCCCCCATCTCTCTGTAGCCCATCCCCCTCATGTCCTCCTCCTCAGACTCCCTCACTGCCACCCTCCACCAGTGCCCCTCATCTCTCCCTAGCTCCCCCCTCCACCCCATGACCTCTTCCTTGGATTCCCTCACTGCCACCCTCCAACAGTGCCCCTCATCGCTCCATAGCCCCTCCCCCTATTGACCTCCTCCTCGGATTCCCTCACTGCCACCCTCCAACAGTGCCCCTCATCTTTATGTAGTCCCTCTCTCATACGAATTTCATTTGTTGTACCGCGCTACTCATATCATTGTAGTGTGTGTCAGTACTTTACACCACGCACACATTATACAGAGACAATGAATCATACAAGTATGTAAATCATTCTACATAAATCAGTCACATAAGCCAATGAGAATTACAAGGTGTAGGAATCACATGTCATCCATACTGGTAGGCAGTATATTTTAAGAGGGTTTGGTCTGTGGAAACACAACCTTAGGATTTAAAGAGTATTCCATGGGGGTCAGCTTTACTGATAAAAATGTATATCTGCCCAAACATACTCATTTTAGCAACATTAGAATAATGAAAGACTGGGGAAGTTCTAACTATAGCACAAAAAAGAAAGCGTAGTTCTAACTATACCGTTCATGTTTGTATGCAGCTCTTTGATGACAGTTCATTGGTCACTGTCCTATGTTAGGATTGTAACTTCTGGACTGCAAGTAACACAAGGATCTCTGTGACAAGGGCAGTAACTCACTGAGCTTCCACATAAAATACAGTTTATCTGCATTTAAAAATTACTAACAGACAAATGATTGCTCTCCAGCTGGATCATTAATCACCAGCGTTATCTGGGCATCTTTTATTGTCTTATTGTTGTCCTGCATCGGCCATGATAATGATAAAAACTGTTTAAATGCAGCACTCACGAAGTATGTGTCCTGCTGGGCCTGTGCATATTTTAAAAAGAAAAACAAATAGTAACACATTCTCTTACATACTCCATTAGTCAAACTTTGTGTCACAGCCTGATGTGATAAGCTGCTGCAGGGGTCAGGAAAGGTGAATAGGAATAAACATACTTCTTTTCTCCAGCGCTGCATAGAAAACGAAATATCCACGCAACAGAACATTGTAGCCTTTGCCATGTGGAGATGAAGGGGTGAAAAAATAAACAAAGCCACGTTAACATGTAAATGGTCTTTTAAAGACCTGTGAAGCACTCGGGTGCGGCTGCGATAATCTCTAAATGTGTCTGTGTGCGCGCGCGCCTAGGAAGCTGTCTCGGCCCGGGCTGACACACACGACGTGTGCTTTGCGCGCCTGCCTTCAAGCCCTCACTGCGAGGGCCAATGCTCTTGTTTGGGTGGGCCAGGCTCATGTTTGGGTGGGCCTGGCCCACCCGCTAGAACCGGGCCTGGTTCAAGAGGTCAGTGCTCTGAATGCCCAGCAAAGAAGAAGCCTTGTTACCTTTCATCGAACTGTCTCCTTGTTCCGAGTCTGTGAAAGATGAAAGGCTGAGTTTGCTTTGGTGTGGTCAGAGTGTGCCGCGGGCAGGTTTCAATGGCAGGGGGGAGGGTTACACGTGTAGCATCCTAGCTAATGATTTAGTTTCACCTAACACAATCTCCCCACGCCAAATTTGCGGGACTCAATTATGTAGCATAAAGGTTTGCCTATTTTAACTTTGTCACATCTCCCAACAAATCTTTTGTTAACATTTTTAAATTCAAATCTGCACATATAATGATTACATGTTCTTATTTCTACAAAACGGTCTTGGATTGTGAAACGGAGCATCTCTCCAGCTTTTTAATTATTGCATTATGTTTATTAAATGAAGCAAACACCAGCAGAATGGTCCGTGGATTGCACCTTTGGGCATGGGTGGCGATAAAGATGGGGGTTACTGTGTCCTCTGCGGAGCTATGGAGCTGTCCCCTGTAAATGTGAGAAGCTCCCAGCCGCGGCCCGTGGAGGGAGTTTCGTGGGGCAATAAGGCGGGGCGGGGGAGGGGCAGGGGGGGGGTTCTAAAAACCGGAATATGGATAATTACAGGTGAGTAAACAATTAAATAAATAAAACGAATTTCGTAGCGCGCGCTGCATCACATTTTGTTGGAAACAGATGGGGTTAAAGCTTGCTCCCGCGGACCCTAGGCCATCAGTCAAACAAGGCGGGACAATCACCCGCCTTGCACCAATTGCATGCTGTGTTTTTAAAAAAGACACATGCACAGGCCAATTGCGGGCTAAGTAAAAAAAGAACACGCACGAGCATGTGTTCAGAGCTCAAAAGCCCTTACTTAATGGCTCGCAGAGCAGCGCATGCGCGCTGGCTCAGGCGAGACCTAAAAAAGGAATATGACACTATCAACGCTGGCCACATCATAGTGCTTTTTAAAAATACTTTCACCCATGCTGCACAGCAACTGCACTGTTGAACAACATGGCTAAAAAACACATTGATAAAGCCAAACAGCTCTCGGATATGCAAGAGCGATTTGGCTCTGAAAATATGTTTTGTTGCTGTGGGAGGGGTGGAGGAAGGGTGAGGGTGGGACAGGGCAAGCAACAAGAGGCTGGAGGTGGGAAGGGGTGAGTGGGGTAAGGCAACCAACATGTTGGAGCGCGGTGTGAGGCGTTGAAGGCAGGTGTCAGGGAACAAGCAAAAATGGAAAGGAATAACAATGGTGTAAGCGTGAAGTGCTGGACAGTATAATACTGCCCCATGTTTGCACTGTAAGAAATAAATATAAGTTTAGTTTTATGAGTGTTTTCCTTGATCTTAGCCACCAAAATGTATTCTTCGTATTAGTTCATGAAAACGTTTAAAAGATAACGTGACAAACCTAAATGTTTGCTTCATTTGTTCTGATCTATGTAACTCTTTCTAGCACAGCTTTTGCCACTATTCCTTTTAACAACCATTGCCAAAGAGAATAGGTCTGGCTTTAATACACTAATGGATGCAAACATGTTTGCATGCCTGTCTGTGTATCACTATTTTTGTATTTGTTAACACATTACAACTACTGCTCTAAAGATGTTATGTTTTTCAGTGTCCTGCATTCTAAAGGAAAAAACTGGTAATTTAAGTAAGACTTTCACTTTTTGTGTTTTATATTACTTTTCTGCAATGCTTTCTAGCCAGTATTATTATTTAATTATAGATACAGAGTCCCTTAGGATAAATTGTTACAAAAGGATGTACATAAAAATCTGAGAGACTCGCTTAAACATCTTGCCATCAGACAATGCACTACAGTACTTGAATATTTTTTGTTAAGACAAGATTTATTTTCATCCAGCCACTAAACTAATTTACAGAAACAAGTTGCTGGCATCTCAACTTGTCACAAAGTGCTCAAACCAATTTATCACAAAACTGTCTGTATTAGCCCCATTAGATTTTGGTATCTATGTATGCTTTGTAGCATTCATAAAGCCACAGCCAAAAAGCACAGGCAAAGCCACTAGATGGGCTTTGGCAAGCAAAATGTGTTGTAGTGAAATGGTTTTTGTATATATGCACCAACAATTACAACACTACAAGTAAAAGAAATGCTGCTCTCTAAACTAGGTGGGCATAGACTTGCAATCCAAAATAAGTATAAATCTGTTGCACAGGGTGTCCATCTTCGAGTTATAATGAGCATACTTTATCTTTGTGTATTTATATGAGGATGCAACCAGTTTAGAAGCAATGTGTCGGACATCTTGGAGTGGTAAAACAATGACGCACTCTGCACAATACCATCCAAAGATGGCCAATCGATAAATAAAGCACTGGCACGCCATCTTGAAATCTTATTGTACATAAAGTTTCAGTGTTGTACCATTCAGAGATGTACAACACGTAGATTCTAAACCGAGCAGCGATCTTGAAACAGTGATAAATTATTGACATTTCTAATTAAAGGCAGCAGCAAACTTTCAAGCATTGGTGGCCATACGTGATGCGGCGCACTGCTTAGAAATTGAGGAGCAATGTGGCAAGCAAGCAACCCATTGTACTAACTGTTGAGCTGCTCTACCCTCTTAAAAATCAAAATAAACATTATATTAATGAAAACATTTAATGTAACCTGCTTAATTAATTAAATGACGGCCTGATAAAAGAGACAATGAAAGAAAGCTGTGGCATTGAAATATAGTCATTTTAGGCAAAATATGCACAGATGCTCAGGAAAACAGCCATTACTCCCAGTGCCATAGGCTCAAGGGGGCTGATCCATTGCTCCATGCTGCATGCTATGATTGGTGGGAGCATATTGTGATAAACAATTGAACAGACAGAGTAAGAGGGCTGAGCCAAAGCCTCTCAATGTATGTATATGCATTTATTTATGCATTTGTTTGATTATATACGGCTGGTGAAACATGTAAAGTTATCTCCAGGCAAGACCTAACAAGTACTGGCAATGTCAATAGGTCCGGCTTTAACCGAATGTTGTATGGTAATATTGTAAAGTTCATGAAATCCATAACACTCCAGGATGGATTTTATAGCATTTATTCCAGTAGAAATAGGTAAAACCACCAGTCCTTACAACAGCTAACCGCCTCCTCCAGCTCCAACTCCCACTCTGCTCTGCCAGTATTCTGTTGCCAGGCCAATGACCATTAGAACATAGAATGCAACCAAGTTACACTGGCAGAAGAGCAGTAGGAAGGAAACAGGGTTACATAAGTAAAACCACAACAAATATGAAATATTAAAAGTAGATAGCATCGGGATAGGTATCTATTTGTGTGGAAGCAAAGAACCGTAGAATGATAATGGTGAGGGTTAAAAGGTCAGGTGACAGCTGCAATGTCAAGCTACACCAAAAAACCCATATGGGTTAATGACTGGCCTCCTCCTCCCATCTGTGCTGCTGCCAGAGAAAAACAACATATTATCTAGTTATCTAATACACTAGGGCTTTCCAGTGTCATTTGTGTGCCCCTGAAAGTTCAAACTTAGGCCGCTGGCTAAATAAACAAAATAATCACCGGACTTTTTGTGTGGAAGTACACTACCTCTGCCCAATCAAATCATGTACTCCTGGCTCCAAACATGCAGGCGGAGCCAAAGCCCCTCTCTAGTGTTGTTTGCATAATTGTCTGGCGACAGCTGCACTGTCAAGCCAGACTATAATAAAAATGACCTCAGCTCTGGAGTGAATTGAGAGGGATCTGGGATACAGAATATGACCTAAAGATGTTTCCCACTGTGGAAGGAAAGTGATACCCATTGCTGAAAACGAGGCCTCTGACAGGTTGACGCACAGTTTGATCTTCGGCGGACCATGTCATGATTCAAAGTGAAAAGAATAAACCAGGATGAGAACTGTGGGAAATAGCAATGAATGGTCTAATTGTTTAAAATAAACACTGAAAAGGTAACACAAACCAAAGCAGAAGGCACAGACCAACAGAGTTGATGGATATTTCCACTGCAGCACAGTTTGAAACACTCACAAGGAAGGCCTTGATTAGCATTCCACAGGTGCTGAGCTGGGGAAGCAATTAAGAGCACAGATACTGCAGAGGAGGCGAGTAAAAGCATACCTGAAGCAGAGAGACACACTCAACATGGCTAGGAGACTTGTGGGTAACGCACCTTTAGGGGGAAAGGAAGAGATAACTAGTGATTAACGGTGCTGCAGTTGACCTCCTGTACACAGGCAAGTCAAAGGATTCCCCGGACTATAGTGTGTCTCACCTTCTGGTTGCTGCAGGTATAGGAGAGCCTGCCTGTGGACAAATGCAGGCCTTTCAGCTTATACAAAAATTCCCCATGTGAGAAGAGGAGGCGGTAGTGGCATAACAAGGGGGGGGGGCGGTGGGGCCGCCACGGGTGGCATAAGGCCTAGCTACGCCACTGGGAGGTGGGCCTTTGAGGGAGCAAGGTCAGGAGAGATGCTAGGCCTTTTGTATGTTACTTTATAGTCAGCTATAGAAGGGATTCTAAGGGTGTAGGTGGGCTTGAGAGGTGGCAGGACTTAGTGCAGTGGAATGATCCCCCCCACCCCTAGAAAGAAAGAAATGTTTCTCGAAAAACTATAATGGACATTAGCTGTGCAGAGCCTCCAAGCAAGGGGTCTGCAACCTCTCCATTAATAAGAGCTACTTATGCTCAATGGAAATCATGCTGCTGAGTTATTATTATGCGAGTTGAACAGACCAGGCAAGATTATATTGGTGGCCACCCTCTGCAAGATTACAGACATGATCACGTCAGTGCAGGATTGCCAGCAGTAGTGTAAAAAGGCCTTGTAAATCTGGAATGCATCTACAATGGTACTACGTAATAGACACAACTACAATGCCTCTTGTACAAATGCAATAATACCAAGGTAATAATATTAGTAATACATATATATTCCAGTGTTACATGATTTATCATTCAAATATCAGCTTTAAATACAGGTATTTTTATCTGATACATAATTTTCAATTTTGGCATTCATATATTAATTTAACCAAGCAAAAGCTTCTAATTTAGTTGGCTGGGTTGTAAACAGGAGAGCTACCAGTAAGTAGCTCACAAGTTACTCGTTGGAGAGGCCTGCTGCAAACACAAGCTGGAAACCCATGCTGTGCATGGGTTTTCAGCTCACCTTATGTGCTGCTGTGTGATATCAGTTCTTCACCGTGTGAAGGTAGCCAAAAATGTGGAACATATAGTTGCCCCAAATGAGTTGGCAGGTGAGTAAATGGGATACAATAAAGTTTGATCTACTTTTAAAAATATCAATGTAATTGTGGCAGTTAGTGTATGAATGATAACGTTTTTAAGTCGAAGCCTACCTTACAGCGCAGCTAAGACACAACTAAATTTTAATGTCTGTTTCAGAATATATCAGAATTACGAAAGCACAAATGGAGCACATTTTGTATAATTCTGAAATGTGTTGGAAAAAATATTTGAATACAATCAAAGCAAGTCAGTACACTAGGTGATGCGAATTGCCCCACATTATAGTTTGTGCGCTGTATAGTTTTATCAGTAAAACTGTATGTTCAAATGTAGTGGTCATTTCAATTGTAAATGTGTTGTCTATAATGGCACTACGCGAACACCAATCTACTCTACTATATGATGCTCTGCTTCCCTCTATGCCAATCTACTCTACTCTACTATATGATGCTCCGCTTCCTCTATGCCAATCTACTTTACTCTACGATTCTCTGCTTCCCTCTATGCCAATCTACTCTACTCTATGATGCTCTGCTTCCCTCTATGCCAATATACTCTACTCTATGATGCTCTGCTTTCCTCTATGCCAATATACTCTACTCTATAATGCTTTGCTTCCCTCTATGCCAATCTACTGTACTGTACTCTATGATGCTCTGCTTCCCTCTATGCCAATCTACTCTACTCTATGATGCGCTGCTTCCCTCTATGCCAATCTACTCTACTCTACAAAGCTCCCCTCTATGCCAATCTACTCTACTCTACAATGCTCTGCTTCCCTCTATGCCAATCTACTCTACTCTACTCTATGACGCTCAGCTTTCCTCTATGCCACTCTACTCTACTCTACTATGCTCTGCTTCCCTCTATGCCAATCTACTCTACTCTACGATGCTCTGATTCCCTCTATGCCAATCTACTCTGCTCTACTCTATGATGCTCTGCTTCCCTCTATGCCAATCTACGCTCCTCTACTCTATGATGCTCTGCTTCCCTCTATGCCACTCTACTCTACTCTATGCTCTGCTTCCCTCTATTCCACGCCACTCTACTCTACTCTACGATGCTCTGCATCCCTCTATGCCAATCTACTCTACTCTACTCTCTGATGATCTGCTTCCCTCTATGCCAATCTACTCTACTCTATGATGCTCTGCTTCCCTCTACTCTACTCTATGATGCTCTGCTTCCCTCTATGCCAATCTACTCTAATCTATGATGCTCTGGTTCCGTCTATGCCAATCTACTCTACTCTATGATGCTCTGCTTCCCTCTACTCTACTCTACGATGCGATGCTTCTCTCTATGCCAATCTACTCTAATCTACTCTCTGATGCTCTGCTTCCCTCTATGCCAATCTACTCTACTCTACTTTATGATGTTCTGCTTCCCTCTACTCTATGATGCTCTGCTTCCCTCTATGCCAATCTACACTACTCTACGATGCTCTGATTCCCTCTATGCCAATCTACTCTACTCTACTCTATGATGCTCTGCTTCCCTCTACTCTACTCTATGATGCTCTGCTTCTCTCTATGCCAATCTACTCTACTTTACTCTATGATGCTCTGCTTCCCTCTATGCCAATCTGCTCTACTCTACTATATGATGCTCTGCTTCCCTCTATGCCAATCTACTCTACTCTACTATGCTCTGCTTCCCTCTATGCCAATCTACTCTACGATGCTCTGATTCCCTCTATGCCAATCTACTCTACTCTGCTCTGCTTCCCTCTATGCCAATCTACTTTACTCTATGATTCTCTGCTTCCCTCTATGCCAATCTACTCTACTCTATGATGCTCTGCTTCCCTCTATGCCAATCTACTCTACTCTATGATGCTCTGCTTCCCTCTATGCCAATCTACGCTACTCTACTCTATGATGCTCTGCTTCCCTCTATGCCACACTACTCTACTCTATGCTCTGCTTCCCTCTATTCCACGCCACTCTACTCTACTCTACGATGCTCTGCATCCCTCTATGCCAATCTACTCTACTCTACTCTCTGATGCTCTGCTTCCCTCTACTCTACTCCATGATGCTCTGCTTCCCTCTATGCCAATCTACTCTACTCTCTGATGCTCTGCTTCCCTCTATGCCAATCTACTCTACTCTACGATGCTCTGGTTCCCTCTATGCCAATCTACTCTACTCTACTCTATGATGCTCTGCTTCCCTCTACTCTACTCTACGATGCTCTGCTTCTCTCTATGCCAATCTACTCTACTTTACTCTATGATGCTCTGCTTCCCTCTATGCCAATCTACTCTACTCTACTATATGATGTTCTGCTTCTCTCTATGTTAATCTACTCTACTCTACTCTATGATGCTCTGCTTCCCTCTATGCCAATCTACTCTACTCTATGATGCTCTGCTTCCCTCTATGCCAATCTCAATCTACTCTACTCTATGATGCTCTGCTTCCCTCTATGCCAATCTACTCTACTGTACTCTATGATGCTCTGCTTGCCTCTATGCCAATCTACTCTACTCTACGATGCTCTGCTTCCCTCTATGCCAATCTACGCTACTCTACTCTATGATGCTCTGCTTCCCTCTATGCCAATCTACTCTACCCTACTCTATGATGCTCTGCTTTTCTCTATGCCAATCTACTCTATGATGCTCTGCTTCCCTCTATGCCAATCTACTCTACTGTACTCTATGATGCTATGCTTCCCTCTATGCCAATCTACTCTATGATGTGCTGCTTCCGTCTATGCCAATCTACTCTACTCTACTCTATGAGGCTCTGCTTCCTTCTATGCCAATCTACTCTACTCTATGATGCTCTGCTTGCCTCTATGCCAATCTACTCTACGATGCTCTGCTTCCCTCTATGCCAATCTACTCTACTCTACTCTATGATGCTCTGCTTCCCTCCATGCCAATCTACTCTACTCTATGATGCTCTGCTTCCCTCTATGCCAATCTACGCTACTCTACTCTATGATGCTCTGCTTCCCTCTATGCCAATCTACTCTATGATGCTCTGCTTCCCTCTATGCCAATCTACTCTACTCTACTCTATGATGCTCTGCTTCCCTCTATGCCAATCTACTCTACTCTATGATGCTCTGCTTCCCTCTATGCCAATCTACGCTACTCTACACTATGATGCTCTGCTTCCCTCTATGCCAATCTACTCTATGATGCTCTGCTTCCTTCTATGGCAATCTACTCTATAATGCTCTGCTTCCGTCTATGCCAATCTACTCTACTCTACTCTATGAGGCTCTGCTTCCCTCTATGCCAATCTACGCTACTCTACTCTATGATGCTCTGCTTCCCTCTATGCCACTCTACTCTATGCTCTGCTTCCCTCTATTCCATGCCACTCTACTCTACTCTACGATGCTCTGCATCCCTCTATGCCAATCTACTCTACTCTACTCTCTGATGCTCTGCTTCCCTCTATGCCAATCTACTCTACTCTATGATGCTCTGCTTCCCTCTACTCTACTCTATGATGCCCTGCTTCCCTCTATGCCAATCTACTCTACTCTATGATGCTCTGGTTCCCTCTATGCCAATCTGCTCTATGATGCTCTGCTTCCCTCTACTCTACGATGCTCTGCTTTTCTCTATGCCAATCTACTGTACTTTACTCTATGATGCTCTGCTTCCCTCTATGCCAATCTACTCTACTATATGATGCTCTGCTTCGCTCTATGCCAATCTACTCTACTCTACTCTATGATGCTCTGCTTGCCTCTATGCCAATCTACTCTACGATGCTCTGCTTCCCTCTATGCCAATCTACTCTACTCTACTCTATGATGCTCTGCTTCCCTCTATGCCAATCTACTCTACTCTGTGATGCTCTGCTTCCCTCTACTCTGCTCTATGATGCTCTGCTTCCCTCTTTGCCAATCTACTCTACTCTACGATGCTCTGCTTCCCTCTATGCCAATCTACTGTACTCTACTCTATGATGCTCTGCTTCCCTCTATGCCAATCTACTCTACTCTATGATGCGCTGCTTCCCTCTATGCCAATCTACTCTACTCTACAAAGCTCCCCTCTTTGCCAATCTACTCTACTCTACGATGCTCTGCTTCCCTCTATGCCAATCTACTCTACTCTACTCTATGATGCTCTGCTTTCCTCTATGCCACTCTACTCTACTCTACTATGCTCTGCTTCCCTCTATGCCAATCTACTCTACTCTATGATGCTCTGATTCCCTCTATGCCAATCTACTCTGCTCTACTCTATGATGCTCTGCTTCCCTCTATGCCACTCTACTCTACTCTATGCTCTGCTTCCCTCTATTCCACGCCACTCTACTCTACTCTACGATGCTCTACATCCCTCTATGCCAATCTACTCTACTCTACTCTCTGATGCTCTGCTTCCCTCTACTCTACTCCATGATGCTCTGCTTCCCTCTATGCCAATCTACTCTACTCTCTGATGCTCTGCTTCCCTCTATGCCAATCTACGCTACTCTACTCTATGATGCTCTGCTTCCCTCTATGCCACTCTACTCTACTCTATGCTCTGCTTCCCTCTATTCCACGCCACTCTACTCTACTCTACGATGCTCTGCATCCCTCTATGCCAATCTACTCTACTCTACTCTCTGATGATCTGCTTCCCTCTATGCCAATCTACTCTACTCTATGATGCTCTGCTTCCCTCTACTCTACTCTATGATGCTCTGCTTCCCTCTATGCCAATCTACTCTAATCTACGATACTCTGGTTCAGTCTATGCCAATCTACTCTACTCTATGATGCTCTGCTTCCCTCTACTCTACTCTACGATGCGATGCTTCTCTCTATGCCAATCTACTCTAATCTACTCTCTGATGCTCTGCTTCCCTCTATGCCAATCTACACTACTCTACGATGCTCTGATTCCCTCTATGCCAATCTACTCTACTCTACTCTATGATGCTCTGCTTCCCTCTACTCTACTCTATGATGCTCTGCTTCTCTCTATGCCAATCTACTCTACTTTACTCTATGATGCTCTGCTTCCCTCTATGCCAATCTGCTCTACTCTACTATATGATGCTCTGCTTCCCTCTATGCCAATCTACTCTACTCTACTATGCTCTGCTTCCCTCTATGCCAATCTACTCTACGATGCTCTGATTCCCTCTATGCCAATCTACTCTACTCTGCTCTGCTTCCCTCTATGCCAATCTACTTTACTCTACGATTCTCTGCTTACCTCTATGCCAATCTACTCTACTCTATGATGCTCTGCTTCCCTCTATGCCAATCTACTCTACTCTATGATGCTCTGCTTCCCTCTATGCCAATATACTCTACTCTACTCTATGATGCTCTGCTTCCCTCTATGCCAATCTACGCTACTCTACTCTATGATGCTCTGCTTCCCTCTATGCCACTCTACTCTACTCTATGCTCTGCTTCCCTCTATTCCACGCCACTCTACTCTACTCTACGATGCTCTACATCCCTCTATGCCAATCTACTCTACTCTACTCTCTGATGCTCTGCTTCCCTCTACTCTACTCCATGATGCTCTGCTTCCCTCTATGCCAATCTACTCTACTCTCTGATGCTCTGCTTCCCTCTATGCCAATCTACTCTACTCTACGATGCTCTGTTTCCCTCTATGCCAATCTACTCTACTCTACTCTATGATGCTCTGCTTCCGTCTACTCTACTCTACGATGCTCTGCTTCTCTCTATGCCAATCTACTCTACTTTACTCTATGATGCTCTGCTTCCCTCTATTCCAATCTACTCTACTCTACTATATGATGCTCTGCTTCTCTCTATGCCAATCTACTCTACTCTACTCTATGATGCTCTGCTTCCCTCTATGCCAACCTACTCTACTTTATGATGCTCTGCTTCCCTCTATGCCAATCTACTCTACTCTGCTCTATGATGCTCTGCTTCCCTCTATGCCAATCTACTCTACTCTATGATGCTCTGCTTCCCTCTATGCCAATCTACTCTACTGTACTCTATGATGCTCTGCTTCCCTCTATGCCAATCTACTCTACTCTACGATGCTCTGCTTCCCTCTATGCCAATCTACCCTACTCTACTCTATGATGCTCTTCTTCCCTCTATGCCAATCTACTCTACTCTATGATGCTCTGCTTCCCTCTACTCTACTCTATGGTTCTCTGCTTCCCTCTATGCCAATCTACTCTACCCTACTCTATGATGCTCTGCTTTTCTCTATGCCAATCTACTCTATGATGCTCTGCTTCCCTCTATGCCAATCTACTCTACTCTACTCTATGATGCTCTGCTTCCCTCTATGCCAATCTACTCTATGATGCGCTGCTTCCGTCTATGCCAATCTACTCTACTCTACTCTATGAGGCTCTGCTTCCCTCTATGCCAATCTACTCTACTCTATGATGCTCTGCTTGCCTCTATGCCAATCTACTCTACGATGCTCTGCTTCCCTCTGTGCCAATCTACTCTACTCTACTCTATGATGCTCTGCTTCCCTCCATGCCAATCTACTCTACTCTATGATGCTCTGCTTCCCTCTATGCCAATCTACGCTACTCTACTCTATGATGCTCTGCTTCCCTCTATGCCAATCTACTCTATGATGCTCTGCTTCCCTCTATGCCAATCTACTCTACTCTACTCTATGATGCTCTGCTTCCCTCTATGCCAATCTACGCTACTCTACACTATGATGCTCTGCTTCCCTCTATGCCAATCTACTCTATGATGCTCTGCTTCCCTCTATGTCAATCTACTCTATGATGCTCTGCTTCCGTCTATGCCAATATACTCTACTCTACTCTATGAGGCTCTGCTTCCCTCTATGCCAATCTACGCTACTCTACTCTATGATGCTCTGCTTCCCTCTATGCCACTCTACTCTATGCTCTGCTTCACTCTATTCCATGCCACTCTACTCTACTCTACGATGCTCTGCATCCCTCTATGCCAATCTACTCTACTCTACTCTCTGATGCTCTGCTTCCCTCTATGCCAATCTACTCTACTCTATGATGCTCTGCTTCCCTCTACTCTACTCTATGATGCTCTGCTTCCCTCTATGCCAATCTACTCTACTCTACGATGCTCTGGTTCCCTCTATGCCAATCTGCTCTATGATGCTCTGCTTCCCTCTACTCTACGATGCTCTGCTTTTCTCTATGCCAATCTACTGTACTTTACTCTATGATGCTCTGCTTCCCTCTATGCCAATCTACTCTACTATATGATGCTCTGCTTCACTCTATGCCAATCTACTCTACTCTACTCTATGATGCTCTGCTTCCCTCTATGCCAATCTACTCTATGATGCTCTGCTTCCCTCTATGCCAATCTACTCTACTCTACTCTATGATGCTCTGCTTCCCTCTATGCCAATCTACGCTACTCTACACTATGATGCTCTGCTTCCCTCTATGTCAATCTACTCTATGATGCTCTGCTTCCGTCTATGCCAATCTACTCTACTCTACTCTATGAGGCTCTGCTTCCCTCTATGCCAATCTACGCTACTCTACTCTATGATGCTCTGCTTCCCTCTATGCCACTCTACTCTATGCTCTGCTTCACTCTATTCCATGCCACTCTACTCTACTCTACGATGCTCTGCATCCCTCTATGCCAATCTACTCTACTCTACTCTCTGATGCTCTGCTTCCCTCTATGCCAATCTACTCTACTCTATGATGCTCTGCTTCCCTCTACTCTACTCTATGATGCTCTGCTTCCCTCTATGCCAATCTACTCTACTCTACGATGCTCTGGTTCCCTCTATGCCAATCTGCTCTATGATGCTCTGCTTCCCTCTACTCTACGATGCTCTGCTTTTCTCTATGCCAATCTACTGTACTTTACTCTATGATGCTCTGCTTCCCTCTATGCCAATCTACTCTACTATATGATGCTCTGCTTCACTCTATGCCAATCTACTCTACTCTACTCTATGATGCTCTGCTTGCCTCTATGCCAATCTACTCTACGATGCTCTGCTTCCCTCTATGCCAATCTACTCTACTCTACTCTATGATGCTCTGCTTCCCTCTATGCCAATCTACTCTACTCTATGATGCTCTGCTTCCCTCTACTCTACTCTATGATGCTCTGCTTCCCTCTTTGCCAATCTACTCTACTCTACGATGCTCTGCTTCCCTCTATGCCAATCTACTCTACTCTACTCTATGATGCTCTGCTTCCCTATATGCCAATCTACTCTATGATGCTCTGCTTCTGTCTATGCCAATCTACTCTACTCTACTCTATGAGGCTCTGCTTCCCTCTATGCTAATCTACTCTACTTTACTCTATGATGCTCTGCTTCCCTCTATGCCAATCTACTCTACTATATGATGCTCTGCTTCGCTCTATGCCAATCTACTCTACTCTACTCTATGATGCTCTGCTTGCCTCTATGCCAATCTACTCTACGATGCTCTGCTTCCCTCTATGCCAATCTACTCTACTCTACTCTATGATGCTCTGCTTTCCTCTATGCCAATCTACTCTACTCTATGATGCTCTGCTTCCCTCTACTCTACTCTATGATGCTCTGCTTCCCTCTTTGCCAATCTACTCTACTCTACGATGCTCTGCTTCCCTCTATGCCAATCTACTCTACTCTATTCTATGATGCTCTGCGTCCCTCTACTCTACTCTATGATGCTCTGCTTCCCTCTATGCCAATCTACTCAACTTTACTCTATGATGCTCTGCTGCCCTCTATGCCAATCTACTCTATGATGCTCTGCTTCCCTCTATGCCAATCTACTCTACTCTTCTCTATGATGCTCTGCTTCCCTCTAGGTCAATCTACTCTATGATGCTCTGCTTCCGTCTATGCCAATCTACTTTACTCTACTCTATGAGGCTCTGCTTCCCTCTATGCCAATCTACTCTACTCTAATCTATGATGCTCTGCGTCCCTCTACTCTACTCTATGAGGCTCTGCTTCCCTCTATGCCAATCTACTCTACTCTACTATATGATGCTCTGCTTCCGTCTATGCCAATCTACTCTACGATGCTCTGCTTCCCTCTATGCCAATCTACTCTACTCTACTCTATGATGCTCTGCTTCCCTCTATGTCAATCTACTCTATGATGCTCTGCTTCCGTCTATGCCAATCTACTCTACTCTACTCTATGAGGCTCTGCTTCCCTCTATGCCAATCTAAGCTACTCTAATCTATGATGCTCTGCTTCCCTCTATGCCACTCTACTCTATGCTCTGCTTCCCTCTATTCCATGCCACTCTACTCTACTCTACGATGCTCTGCATCCCTCTATGCCAATCTACTCTACTCTACTCTCTGATGCTCTGCTTCCCTCTATGCCAATCTACTCTACTCTAGGATGCTCTGCTTCCCTCTACTCTACTCTATGATGCTCTGCTTCCCTCTATGCCAATCTACTCTACTCTACGATGCTCTGGTTCCCTCTATGCCAATCTGCTCTATGATGCTCTGCTTCCCTCTACTCTACGATGCTCTGCTTTTCTCTATGCCAATCTACTCTACTTTACTCTATGATGCTCTGCTTCCCTCTATGCCAATCTACTCTACTATATGATGCTCTGCTTCGCTCTATGCCAATCTACTCTACTCTACTCTATGATGCTCTGCTTGCCTCTATGCCAATCTACTCTACGAAGCTCTGCTTCCCTCTATGCCAATCTACTCTACTCTACTCTATGATGCTCTGCTTCCCTCTATGCCAATCTACTCTACTCTATGATGCTCTGCTTCCCTCTACTCTACTCTATGATGCTCTGCTTCCCTCTTTGCCAATCTACTCTACTCTACGATGCTCTGCTTCCCTCTATGCCAATCTACTCTACTCTATTCTATGATGCTCTGCGTCCCTCTACTCTACTCTATGATGCTCTGCTTCCCTCTATGCCAATCTACTCAACTTTACTCTATGATGCTCTACTGCCCTCTATGCCAATCTACTCTATGATGCTCTGCTTCCCTCTATGCCAATCTACTCTACTCTTCTCTATGATGCTCTGCTTCCCTCTATGTCAATCTACTCTATGATGCTCTGCTTCCGTCTATGCCAAACTACTCTACTCTACTCTATGAGGCTCTGCTTCCCTCTATGCCAATCTACACTACTCTATTCTATGATGCTCTGCGTCCCTCTTCTCTACTCTATGAGGCTCTGCTTCCCTCTATGCCAATCTACTCTACTCTACTATATGATGCTCTGCTTCCGTCTATGCCAATCTACTCTATGATGTTCTGCTTCCCTCTATGCCAATCTACTCTACTCTACTCTATGATGCTCTGCTTCTCTCTATGTCAATCTCATCTATGATGCTCTGCTTCCGTCTATGCCAATCTACTCTACTCTACTCTATGAGGCTCTGCTTCCCTCTATGCCAATCTATGCTACTCTACTCTATGATGCTCTGCTTCCCTCTATGCCACTCTACTCTATGCTCTGCTTCCCTCTATTCCATGCCACTCTACAGACCCTCCAGGATTTCGCGATTTCGCGATTTCGCGGCTTGCCGCGAAATCGGCACTTTTGTAAAAATGCCGCGATTTTTACAAAAGTGCCCGCGAAATTGGCACTTTTGTAAAAATGCCGCAATTTTTACAAAAGTGCCTGCGAAATCGACAAAAAGTATTTCTATTTTTAATTTTAGCTCTTAGAAAGGGCCCACTCCCTTGTTGGAAACCTTGGTTAGTGCTAGGGAGCAGCAAGGGGGGGGTGAAGGAGGGGGTGGGTCGCAGGAGGTGACATACTCGTGATGCAAACAAAGGCTACATTATTACACAGCTAACAGCAGTGCAAACGTTCCTCTCTCAAAACTAGTCTAGCGTGCACAGAAAGAACGAGTACAAAACATACGGCACCAGTGCAGACTTCTTCTCGACCTTTCACTCACACACAGGCACACCCTCATGAACTCGCACTCTGGTGAGGAATAATGCCGGTTTCACCCACACAGGTATACCATGAGCTGCTCATTCCAAGCTTCCCCAATACACCCATTATAAAAGCAGCAGAACAAGCTTCATTCATGCACACAAAAGCGCCATTAAACTTCTATCATAGCGACAGGTATGTTAAAAGAAGCAGATGTGCAAGCGTCTTAAACACACAGTACAGTAAAAGGCAGTGTCAAAGCAGCAACAATGCAGGCTTCTGTCATATTTCCACAACATGAACTACAAAGCAGCAGTACATGGTTCCCTTAAAGAGAACAGGTATAGAACCCGCAGCAGCAGGGTTGACCCCATACACAAAACAAGTCCAGCTCAAGCAGCAACAGCAATGCAAGCTTACCTCTCGCACAGACACACCCATACAACAGGTAGAGCACAATTTGCACGCCTAACCGGTATAACATAGGCATAGTCTGCAGCAGTGCATGCTTGCATCACAGTCGCACAGTAACAGCACAGCACTGGCAACAGCAGTACAGGTTTCCCTTGCACATACAAGAGTTGCAGCACAAGAAGCACTAGTGCTAAATTCTCTTCTGTACTTTCAGGACAAGTACTACAAGGAAAAACAACATCAAAACGTGAGAAAGATTAAAGGGTGAAGGAAACAAAGGCAATGAGAAAGAGCAAGAGTTGAAAACGGGGAAATAATCGTTTTGGTTTTTACATAATGAACATATTACAAAGTGTTATTGACAAAAACATAGCTTGCACAGTAAATTAGCTAGTTTGCCACCATCAATCCTGTCAGGTTTCCCAGGTCCATGTGTGATGCTCCAGTTCCAGGTTTTTTTACAATTGAATTCTGGGACTTATAGTCAGTGCCACTGGAATTATGCGACTGTGCGGCCGCTGCGAATTTCGCATAGTTATGGATTTGCCACAAAATCCACCATCTGCATAATCTGCAGATTGAAAAACACGGGTCCCGCAATGTGTCAAAAGGTGTGATAACTGCTATACTAAAGCAAATAGAGAATTGCATTTCCAAAGGATAACAGCCTTCACCTGTGGGCTGCTTCCTCTGTTCCATATTCCAGGTTCCCTATTCAAAGTGGAATACTCTGCTAAAAGAGTTTCCAATGATTTAAGGCTGAAAATGAATCATTATGAGTAAAATAAAGTGCCGCAAAAATGCCGCTAAATTTCCATATTTGTGCCGCTAAATTTCCATATTTGTGCCGCTAAATTTGCGAATCCATGCCGCTATATCCTGGGGGGTCTGACTCTACTCTACTCTACGATGCTCTGCATCCCTCTATGCCAATCTACTCTACTCTACTCTCTGATGCTCTGCTTCCCTCTATGCCAATCTACTCTACTCTATGATGCTCTGCTTCCCTCTACTCTACTCTATGATGCTCTGCTTCCCTCTATGCCAATCTACTCTACTCTACGATGCTCTGGTTCCCTCTATGCCAATCTGCTCTATGATGCTCTGCTTCCCTCTACTCTAAGATGCTCTGCTTTTCTATATGCCAATCTACTGTACTTTACTCTATGATGCTCTGCTTCCCTCTATGCCAATCTACTCTACTATATGATGCTCTGCTTCACTCTATGCCAATCTACTCTACTCTACTCTATGATGCTCTGCTTGCCTCTATGCCAATCTACTCTACGATGCTCTGCTTCCCTCTATGCCAATCTACTCTACTCTATGATGCTCTGCTTCCCTCTATGCCAATCTACTCTACTCTGTGATGCTCTGCTTCCCTCTACTCTACTCTATGATGCTCTGCTTCCCTCTTTGCCAATCTACTCTACTCTACGATGCTCTGCTTCCCTCTATGCCAATCTACTCTACTCTACTCTATGATGCTCTGCTTCCCGCTATGCCAATCTACTCTATGATGCTCTGCTTCCGTCTATGCCAATCTACTCTACTCTACGAGGCTCTGCTTCCCTCTATGACAATCTACTCTACTCTACTCTATGATGCTCTGCTTGCCTCTATGCCAATCTACTCTACGATGCTCTGCTTCTCTCTATGCCAATCTACTCTACTTTACTCTATGATGCTCTGCTTCCCTCTATGCCAATCTACTCTACTATATGATGCTCTGCTTCGCTCTATGCCAATCTACTCTACTCTACTCTATGATGCTCTGCTTGCCTCTCTGCCAATCTACTCTACTCTACTCTATGATGATCTGCTTCCCTCTATGCCAATCTACTCTATGATGCTCTGCTTCCGTCTATGCCAATCTACTCTACTCTACTTTTTGAGGCTCTGCTTCCCTCTAAGCCAACCTACTCTACTCTACTCTATGATGCTCTGCTTGCCTCTATGCCAATCTACTCTACGATGCTCAGTTTCCCTCTATGCCAATCTACTCTACTCTACTCTATGATGCTCTGCTTCCCTCTATGTCAATCTACTCTATGATGCTCTGCTTCCGTCTATGCCAATCTACTCTACTCTACTCTATGAGGCTCTGCTTCCCTCTATGCCAATCTAAGCTACTCTACTCTATGATGCTCTGCTTCCCTCTATTCCATGCCACTCTACTCTACTCTACGATGCTCTGCATCCCTCTATGCCAATCTACTCTACTCTACTCTCTGATGCTCTGCTTCCCTCTATGCCAATCTACTCTACTCTAGGATGCTCTGCTTCCCTCTACTCTACTCTATGATGCTCTGCTTCCCTCTATGCCATTCTACTCTACTCTACGATGCTCTGGTTCCCTCTATGCCAATCTGCTCTATGATGCTCTGCTTCCCTCTACTCTACGATGCTCTGCTTTTCTCTATGCCAATTTACTCTACTTTACTCTATGATGCTCTGCTTCCCTCTATGCCAATCTACTCTACTATATGATGCTCTGCTTCGCTCTATGCCAATCTACTCTACTCTACTCTATGATGCTCTGCTTGCCTCTATG